>NC_064565.1:63743588-68743588 GCF_937001465.1 Orcinus orca
CGAAGTGGCTCTGCAGGGAGCATTATGGAAATATCTGGGCTTGATTTAATGAGGCTGCTCACATTGGTGGAATATCAACTTAGAGAAAAGTCTACCCAGGGCGTCCAAGTTACCAAAATGAAAATTGGCAATTGAGATGATAAGAACGTGGCTTTCTTCTGCGAAATCACTTCAGGTAACAGAGATAACATTAAATAACATACATTCTATGCACCAAGAACAATGTTTTATGTACCGAGTCTCTTATCCGTCTCTCCTAATGACTTCCCTTAGCGGGTTGTTAGTACTTGACAGCAGGTCTCCGTGCGGGGAACTTTTCTCCAATTCCACATTCAAAGGAGGTCCATCAGAGAGCATGATTGGCAATTTTCGTCATAATCTGCACATTATTAGCATCAAAATTGACGTGGCAGTTAACACTGGTGGGTTTTGATGTGCCTTTCTTCAAGTTCAAGGAAACCCCTCCAGTAGCTGGGGTTGGCAGAGCGGGTCTCAACAACCCAGCGGTGGCTTTGCAGAGGCGAAGGCGCAATAGACATGCGTGAGAAATAAGCCAAGAACCATTTTATCCGAGGAAAAGGAAAGCGAGGAGGGAAGGGGGTGAGGGGAAGAGTTCGAACTTAGAAAAGTGTCTAAGGAAATGCTTCAGGATAATATAGATCTAGAAATTCAAGTATTTCCCAGATGGAGTGGAACCCAATCCTTGGAAAACTGAGCTGAAAACGCTTCTTCAAATACTACAGCGATCTGTCAGTCTTGCCCTCCCCATCTTCTCGTTTCCCTTTCCTTTCCTGGCCTGGCTGTGGCAATCTCATTAGCCATTACTTTTTGCATAAAATATGCAAGACGCCTCCATCCCAAACCGCTGATCAGAAGAGAGAAGGGCTGTGGGCCGAGAGACAGGCGGCAAGACCGCCGCCCCTTCCCATCTCGGCTTTGGGGCTTTGTCCTTTCCGGGGACGGCGGCCGCAGCCCCACCATCCTTGTCCCGCGCACGCAGTAAACAATCACACACACACACCCGCAGCCGCCCGCGCTCTCCATCCGCCCTCCAGGCCTTCTTCTCAGACCTCCATTCTTCCGCTCTCCTCGGATAGGGCCCCTAACAAGCTCAGGATGAGAGAAAAACTGCTACCTCCTCTCACCCTCGTTTAAAGAAAAGAATGGATGGAAGAAACAGAGAAGCAGCAGGAACATCGGGGGTGGATTTCTCTCCCGCACAAAGCACTAGCGCACACCATTCCCTTCTCTTTGTTGTGGTTCTCCTTGCTTCTGGCCACGTGGCTCAGCCGAGTAACCAGGCCTGACGGCTTAAGCCAGGACCCGAGACCCCAGAGGACTAGTTTAGGGGCGAGGAGATTGTCTTGGGGAGACCATGAGCTCGGGACAGAGGCAAAAATGCGGGGTCTGGGCGGCGGGAAACATACTTAGAGGAGGGGAGGTGGCTGGGTAGCAGATACAAAAATAGAAATAATTTGAGGGGAAGCACGCCGAGCTTTCGTGCCGGCTCTTCCCCCCAATTCGGGACATGTTCCCTTAGGTCTCCCGCGCTGGGGCGCCGCCTGGCGACAGCCTCAGCAGCGGGCAGAGCGTAGAGGGCACGTGGGCGCACAGGGGGCACGGGGGGCGCTCAGGGGACTCCCGGGCACACTCCGAGCGGCGGGCGCGGCCCCCTGGCGGCGGCGACGTAGTTATCTGGTGAGCGGCGCCTCGTCCCTCTGGTCCGGCGGGCTCACGGCGGTCTTGCTAAGCACAGCGGCTGAGTAGGGCAGGAAGCCGCTCTCGGGGCGTGGCGCTGCGGCGCTGCAGCCGAAGTCCGAGCCCCCGGCGGCCCCAGCGCCGCCGCCGCCGCTGCCACCCCCGCCGCCTCCGCCGCCGCCACCCCGGGAGCCCAGGGCGGCGGCGGCAGCGGCTGCGGCCGCCGCGGCCGACTGGCTGCTGTGGCAACTGAGGCACGAGCAGGGTGCGGAGCCGCCGCTGGGGGGCGCCCCGGCCGCCGCGGCCGAGGAGGCCGCGGCCGCCGCAGCTGCTGCTGCCGCTGCGGCCGAGGCCGCGCTGTTGAGCCCCGCGGCGGCCGCGGGCGTCTGGTAGAGGCCCGGGTGGCGGAAGCTGCACAGCAGCTCCGGCCGCGAGTAGGGATGCGAGAGCGCGCGGAAAGTGTCCAGCGGGCGGATGGAAGTGGCGAAGGGCGATGAGGCCGCGGCCGCTGCTCCGGAGGCCGCAGCGGCCGCGGCCGCAGCCGTGACACCCACGTGCGGGTAGTAGTGCAGCGGCACGTGCGAGTGGAAGGGGTAGGGCAGGCTTCCGGTGGCGGCCGCGTGCGTCATCATGTAGGTGTAGAAGCTGGGGTCGGCCGGGTGCGGCCACGACATGGCCAGGCGCTGCCGCTTGTCCTTCATGCGCCGGTTCTGGAACCACACCTGCGGGGAGAGCCGCGCCGCAGCCCGAGTTAGGGAGCGCCCCGAGGCCCCAGCCCCAGCCCCGCGCCTCTCCGCCCCTCCCGGACCTCCGAATAGCCTGGCCTACGCCCCTCCGACCGGGCCCAGCCCCGAGTCTCCTCTCCTCTTCCAGCTGGGACAGTGTGGGCGGCAGTGTGGAGCGCCGTAGGCACACCCTCCTAAGCGAACAAGAGTCTTCTTCCCTGTGAACAATTGCTGCGGCTCCTCGGGCTTCTGCTCTGTAGCTTTGGGCTGCGTTTCTCGTCCCAACCCAAACTTTCCTCCCTTTCCCGCCACCCACCGGTGCCCGGCCTCGCCAAGCACCCGTCTCTCAATACCAGGATTTGCACAGGGATTCTAGGCCTCCTTTGACGAGAAGCTGCCGCGGCAGCTTTTCTAAAAAGTCGCCGCGCGAGGTCTTGAGTCCTCTGAGCTGCAAGGAATTGTCCCGATTGGCACGGGTCCGGTTCTGATATTGAAGGGATGGTTTTGTTGGAATCTTTTGCTTCAAATGAGTGGCGGGAGCAACATCCTCTTAAACTGGGAAAGGGACTTTTCTACCCCTCCCCACACGGTATCTAATGAAGACATCATTCGTCACAACTCTAAATTAAAGAAAGCCTGACCAAACCGAAGGGAGACTTTCACACTCCTCCCCTATCCCGTGGAGTTTCCTCTTTTCTTTTTCTAGAGTGCCAGATCCTCCGTGAGGATCGCCCAGCCTCCCGGCTATCTCTCCTGGACATCTAATAAAATTAATCACCTAAAGATATGTAAATAAGGACAATTTCGTTGCTCCCCCCAGGAGGTTGCTTTTTTCCCTTTGCCCAGGAGAAAAAATGTTTACAAAACTTTCTCAACCTAATCGATTTTTTAAAATACAGTATCCTTTCTCCTTATTGTAACGATTTATGTGGAAAATAAATCTCCAAGATCAAGAGCAAATGGAAAGTTTCACCCTTGGTTCGTGCCAGAGGAACAAAGACCAGACGGCTTTGCCGCCGAGGGGAAAGTGAGGCCAAGGACATGGGCTAGGGGCACCTGGGCAGGCGCTGAGCTGAGGAGAGCGTTTGAGGCATGGGCTGCGCCATTCGGGGGCTTCCCAGGTCAGCCAGGCCGGCCAACCCTTCGGATACGGCAGCTGAGAAATAGTGACTTTGGTGACTCTCCCCGCGGGTTTTCAGGCCCTCAGCTAAATCTAGCCACCCAGAAAGGAGAAACAAAAATCAACCCAGACACCTTGGAGGAGGCTAGAACAGGCGCATGCTGGAATCAATACCTTGATGGTGGTTTCGGGAAGGTTGAGCGCAGCGGCCAGCTCGCACCGGCGGGGCCGCGACACATAGTTCTCCCGGTAGAACTCCTTCTCCAGGCGCGCGATCTGTTCGCGGGTGAACGCCGTGCGGTAGCGCCGCACCTGATCCGCGCCAGAGCCGGAGCCGACCAGCGCTGCGCCCGCGCCGCCGCCGCCGCCGCCGCCTCCATGAAGGCTGCCGAGGCCAGAGCCCGACGCAGACGTCGTGGTGCCCGCGGCTGAGCCACTCTCCGCGAACCCTGGCAAACAAACGGCCAACAACGCATGAGTCACTGTAGGACCAAGATCTCCGCGCTGGGGCTGCACGAGGATGGGGGAAGCCGCGAGAGGAAGACGAGGCGCTGCCTGAATTGATGGGATCTGTCATGCTTACAAATTGCTGCCGTTAATGGAATCAATAAAGTTTGGGGAGCTCTTCATAACCAAATAATAGGAACTCAATTGGGGGGGTGTTTTGTTTTAATAAAAGGAAATTTTCAACTCAGGAGGAAAACTGGCCAAGGGAAAATGCCTACATCTAGACTCAGTTTGAGAAGCTCTGGATTTGCCATGATCTGGAGACCGCAGTTCAGCTTTCTGTACGGCCTCTAACCTTTCTTTGACAGTTTTTGGGATTTGGTTTAAAATATTTTAAGATTGGAAAGACAGCAGTAGCTCAAACAGGAACCATTTGGGGGTGGACTCTACTTTTCAACTCTCTGCCGCTGACCCAAGAGAGTCTCCCAGAGGCGCCCAGCGAGGCTCCCAGCGAGACTCCCTTCGACTTAGAATGCCCCCTCCACTCGGCCTTGGGGCTCAGAGGCCGCGGAGTTCGGAGCAGCTGCCCTGGGAAGCCTTCCCCCAGCGCGACTCAGTGGATGGCAAGGGGTAGGTCGGCTCGCACGGGCGTTTAGACCCGCACGCAGAAACATTTTCTCGGACTCAGGAGCGAGGGCAGGCCCCAGGCCTGCGGCTCTCTGGGAGGCTCAAGGAGCAGAGCCGGAGGGCACGATTCCACGCCTGCGTCCCGCCCCCGCCTGAACCAGCTCTGTGCAGCTCGCTGCAGAGGGTCGGAGAGGGGCAAAGGCACCAAGAACGGCCGGCGGGGCAGCGGAGGAACAGAGAGGATGGGACTGGAGAGCGCGTCGCGGGCGGCGCGATTACCTTTGCCATTGTTTTCCTTGAGCGGTGCGGCGCCCAGGCCGCCGGGCGAGCGCAGCGCCGAGCAGCCCACCTCCACGTCGCTGCTCATGTCCGCCTCGGCTGCCGCCTCTGAATAATGACCCGGCTTTTTTCGGCCCTCCGCTGCAGACGCGATTTCGGAGGAGACGGTGCTTTCGCTGCCCGGGTGCTGCAGGTTGAACAAAGTATCTATTTCGAATTTGCCCTTGGCAGGGAGGTCTCCTAGAGCGCTGTGCAGGGGGGCAGACGGCAGGCGCGGGCTGAGGCGAGCCGGGTGCTGCGAATTTTCCAGGGCCTCGAGCACAGCATTGCCAGCCGAGTCGGACAAATTGGAGAACCTCTTGCCGGCTGTGGGGCTGTGCAGCCCTCTCTCCATCAGAATCATCTCTTTTCTTATTCTTTCCATCATCTCAGCTTTCTAAAAAATGTCACAGTGGCCCGGCTGTCCCGTCCTAATGATGGGCTGCGCCTAGGGCTAATTCTCATTCAGCCCCAGCGAGCGCCTCTAAATATTATCTCTTTTGGAGGGAGGCGGAAAAATTGTGGGATGCCACAGCGAGGGAGTGACTGGTCAAAATGACCCATACATCCTTCCGAGCCCGAGATGTCATTCATCAAAAAGTAGCGCTCCCTCGTCATTAAGGTACGAATGACGCCGTTCGAATAATCATTTATTGTAACAGGTTTATAAGCAAATAAATACACGCTCCTGTCAGTGGGTAATGAAGGCGGCTTCAGAGCAGACAAATAGATCCAGGTAGGAGGCGAGAAGAGACAAGAAGTGAGGAGGAAGGCTCCCGGTCCTTTGCCCGCTCAGAGCCGGTTCTGCTCGCCCAGGGGTTTGGCCTCGGGGGTGAAATTGACAGTCTGATTAATAGAGCGCGCAGCGGCACATTTCCCCCTTCATTTAGGGGCATCATTACGCTCTCAGTTTGCTGGGTTGCCCCTTAGGTCCTAATCATGCAGCGCCTTCCTCATTTTTCCTCGGACACAGATACGTGTTAAATAATAGATAATGCTTTGATTTTCCAGAGTAGATCATCGGGAAGTTTTGTTTGTTTGTTTGTTTTTAACATTTACAAGCGGGAGGAGGGTAAGGGGGGGGACAGGGGGAGGATGTAGGAAGAGTTGCTAAGGAGAAGACCTTGCGCTCCTGTCTGGATTACTTATCTTTCGAATTTCAGAACCAAATATGTATTTTATTTAACAAATAGGACGCCGCGTTCTCTCTCTCCCCACTTCTTCGCCTCAGCCTGGCTACTCTCCTCCCACCCAGGAGGGAGAGACAGAGAGAGAGAGAGAAAGAAGGAGAGACAGAGAGAGAGAGAGAATCTCAGAGTTTTGAAAGCACTTTAGTGCTACGTGGCTGGGGAGGTGCGTTGGGCCCGCGCCTCCAAACGGAAATCATTAGGTCCTCTCTGATTTTTTAATACCGTTTGCAGAGTGAGTTCTGAACTTGAAGTCCTAGGTTTTTTACTTTTATAATCCTGCTGATGGATAGGCTTCTCGCCTACGCATTTTTCCTGGGGGAAGTGAACTTGGCTGGACGATTTCATAGCAGAATTCAACAGCTAACTTTAAACACAGTCGCAATTTACAGCGCCATATGGGCCGCCCCAAATCCACTTTTACGTTGCCAGCTTCCCCCCCCTCCTCAAATCGAATAATTTGTGGCAAAGTTGCCGGGTTTCGAGGTCAAGGATGGGAAAGAAGAGACTTAGTTTCCTTCCCCTACCATCCCCCAGCCCTCTGTTCCCCACTCTGCTCTTCTTCCTTCTCCCTTCCTCCTCTCCCCCACCCCAGCCTCTTACCTGTGGCCCCAGATCTTCCCTGCGCTGATTCTGGGCGCGAAAAATCGCGGACTAGCCTTGCTGCTGCTCCTCCCGACCTGAGCTTGGCGGCTGAGCCTCTTGGCGATAACTTTGATGGTCATAATGACGCTGGTGGCAACCATTTTAACGAAGATCAATCTTCACTCAAGGCCGTTGCACGTCTCCTACCTTGCTTGCGCCCCACGATGCTCTGACCCCCAACGAGCTGTGCGGGTCCACCCACCAGCTGCCCAAGGGGAGAGATCCACGGCCACCGGCAGGAACAAGGGCGGATAGAGACGGGACCCAGAGGTCGGCCTGCGAGCTTCCGAAGCTGCCGAGAGACCCTGGCAATCTGGGCGCTGGTTTCGGGTCTTGCACCGCCAACCCAGACCCCAACCCAGGGCCCCCCCCTTTCCTCCCTGCCGCCACACCCAGCACATCGGGGGTGTGTTAGGGGCAAACCCGAGATCTATTTGCCCATCTCTCTGTTGGCGCTTTCCTTTTAACTTTGGACCCGTTGGGGGCGCGTCAGGAATGTAAGGGGAGGCGAGGTGTGAAGTATATTTATATACATTTATACACAGAGTCAATGCCAAAAGTTTCCCTCCTGTTCCCCTTGGCACCCACTTATTTCAACAACGCGAGTTCTGCTTCGAAAATCAATTCCGCCTCTTTAAGGTAATAAAACGGAATTCTCCCGCAAGGTGAGAAATGGAAAGCTGGATAGGCACCTGGTGACTGGAGAGGTGAGATGTGGGACGCATAATGGGCGTCGGGAGCTCAGAGGAGGACATCACCCGGGTCCACCTCCGCCCCTGCCCCAGAGGCCACCCGACTCCGAGCACTATGAGCCCTTCTCGCGCCGGCTTTCCGGCCATTAACGTGGTCAGAGCTCAGCCTTGCGGATGATCCCACCTCTCCTTCCCTCTCCTTCCACAGTCCAAGTGCCCAGTTCCACCATCCCTGGAAGGCCGCGCCCAGCGGAGGGGGGTTGCTGTCCCAGGAACTTGGTAAGGGTACCCCCTAGTCCCACTTAGCTTTGGGGACTGAATGGGACACTTCGGTCCAGGCTCCGGTCCGTGGGCAGCGGGGGGGGGGGGGGCAAGGCCCTGGCAGGGGTGGGATCGGGCGGAGGCGCGACTTAAGCGGAAGTCGCGGATGCCTTTATTGCTGTCGTTTGGCGCCCCCGTCTGTTTTCCTCGCGGTTTCGGCGGCTGTGAGCTGCTTTCAATCGCAGGAGCCGCCGCTGGGGGCGGGGGTGCTGACGGCAGCCCCTTCCTCCTTCACCCCGCGGGTGGGTCTCCAGCTTCCTCCCTTCCTCGGGGACCCCTCGGCCCTCGTGCCAAAACCTGTGGCAAACCGGACCTCAGTCTGTTGAAAAGGGAAAACACCATTTCTCGGCGACACCTTCATTCATTAGTGGTTTCCAAAACTATTTTGCACCTTTTAAATAACACTAATATTGCGTATTCTAGCACATTTATCATGAAAAGTATGTTCGAGACCATGTCAGGAAAACTACTCACACTAAAAGACACCCATAATTTTTCACTGAACTGCGTTTAGCAGACAGTGTTTCATGGGAGACGGTGAACATTCCATTACAATATTTAATGTCCCTTAATTTATGTAGATTCCACATTTACTAGTAGTAGTAATATTGGCCCACCTATATAGAGCTTTAACTCTGAAATTACAAGTGCTTTTTACATATATTAGCTTCTCTAATGCTCAGAGCAACTCTAGAGATCATTCTATTATTATCCCTTTTTCAGAGATAAGAAAGCTTCTACACAGAGATTAGAGAACTTGCTTGTGATTTAAGTTATCTCTGATAATATCCAAACTATACGGTTTTAAAGCTTTGGGCAGCATTTATTGTTGGTTCTTTTATTTTGCATATGTCTTCTTTAAATACTCAAAAACATTGAGTCTGCATAGAGGTAGTGAGAAAACTGACACGGTTCTGTTGGGGTTCATTATTGAAATGCCCAAACCTTGCACCTCTCCCGAAATGTCCAGGCTGAGACTGGGAACCACCTGTCAAAAGTCTCTGGTTTTCAGACGCAGCCTCCAGGCCACCAAAACCTCCTACTCACTACCAAGGCACAAGACTCACTCAAAAAAGAAAAAAATCAACCGATGCCCGCGTGGTTTGGCAGGAATTTTTAAGATGCGTTGGGGGTGAGGGTTCGGAAAGGGCTTTCTCCAGAAGGGCTGAAAAGCACTTTTTACTCCAAAGGAGGAATTACATGAAAGAGGCCTAAATTTGTTTTTGTTGTTAGGCCTCTAGACTAAATATTTGTTTCTTGAGCAGCGGCGGGTCCTCCGAGGTGAAGTGGTAAACACTTTTGGCCTTCGCCTGAAGGTTGTAAAAATTTGTCCAGGCTGCCCAAGCGGAGGAGCGGCGGTAGAGCCGGAGCTGTCGCTGAGCCCCGCAACCGCCGGGGCCTGGCTCCTGCCTTCGGCGAGGAAGGCTCCGGGTCAACGGGGCCTGAAACCCGCAGGCCCGCAGCCGGACGCAAGCTCGCTCGAGGACTGGGGCCGCCGAGTGCGGCGGGACAGCAGGACGGCTAGAACCCGGGCAGCGAACACCGGGTATGTTTTCTTTAGGCTGAGTGCGGTCCCCACGGCTTGGAGGTTTCGGTTTTTTAGGGAGGATGCGGGTCTGGCGACTGCAGGGAAAACTCTGTACTGGCAACTTTTTGCTGCCATCCCTCGGCAGGCCGGCCTCGCGCCGTCTCCTCCGGGCCTCTTGGGCTGCTTCTATTTCTCCTCCTCCTTTCCCCTACAATCCCGCGCCCACCAGGACCGCCTTGGGTGTGGGCTGGGAGGGTACTTTGTCCCTGGACTCCGGGGCTACCGCGGACTCGCTGCCTGCCTGAAGCTCGTGCGCCCTCGACGCGACAGGAAAACTTGCAGGGACATCTAGCGCCGAGCCTGGGGAACTGCGCGCCGCCCAGCCGGGAAGCTAAGCCGGATCACTTACTCCTCCGCTTCCTTTCCTTGGCCTCCTCCGCCCACCGCGCCCCGCCCCGCCCCGCCCTGCCCCTTCGTGGTTAGGCATTTCCCTAAGCTTCATCCCTTCCTGCTGCCTGTGACCACAGCTGGATTTCCCACCGAGACAGTGGGGCTCTGCGGAATGTGGGTGGGGGTGAGAGAGAGAGAGAGAGAGATATTTATTTTCTTTCATCTCATAGGGCCGACAGACTGAGCACTTACTGGACTTCAGTTAGCAATGATGCTGCTAGAGAAGTATTCTGAGGATAACCCCACACCTTGAGTTGTCGGACAAAACAGCGGAAGATGGTTTTCTGTCCCATCTTTTGTTTTGCGAAAAAAGCAGCAAGTTACCCGGGTCCTCGGGCTCTGCACCCACCCTCCGGGTCCCCCTTCGCAGTGAGATTAGTGCTTCTTTGAGAGGGAAGCCTCTCGCTGTGTTTAATTCCCGCCAGGACTGTAGGAGTTCTCTCCATCCCAAGCAAGGGCTCACCGCCCTGCGGGAGGTAAACCTGGTTTCACCAAATAACGCTTCGGTTTGAAGAGGTTTTTTGTTGTTGCAAACAATTTACATTTAATAAAGCCTAATTGTGCTGTTAAATCCAAATGGAATACATCTCAGACACAGAAAGTGCCTAAACTCAGGATGCCACTGTCTGGCTCTTGCTAGAGACCCCTTTCTTCACCCCGGGTTTGCTGTTTTTTTAAATCCTTTTGGTATCTCCAGCCTGAGTGAAATTGGGTATTGCCTGCAGAGGGAAAATTAGCGCCAAAGTTGGCAGAGCACAGACTTGGTTAAGAGCACTGTCCAGCCAGTTCTGCTGGACTTTACTTTGGAATTAAGACTTTATTTCTACACTGAAGTTTTGGCTTCTTTCAAGTTAATTAGAGTGGTGTCCTGCACTTTCTGCTGTGGCCATCAAGGAAAACACTTTCAAAGGAGTCCCCAGGACCCCATTCTGTTAGGACCCGGCTATTGTTGTCCTGGCCCTAATGGCCACCAATTAGGTGGTTAATTGAGCTCATTTCTGTCTTGGCAAGCAGAGGAACTTATGTTCTTCAATACATCTAAATCGCAGCCTGTATCTACCCCTTCCCCAACCCAGGACAGGGACATGATTTGAAAGATCAGCTACAAGGAGGAAAAGAGAGGATGTGACTTACAGAATATCATCAGTTCCCAAAAAGGGTGCTTGGGCAGGCAAAGGAGGGAAAGGAGCAAGGGATGGGAGGGGAGACCAGAGGTGACCTGATTCTCTCTGGTAGAGTAGGACTTTGGGCAATGAAGGGCCACCTTGAGTTTCTCACCAAAATCAGGAAAGATGGCAAAAATCACTGAATAACAACACATCAGTTTTGGGGGATATTTTTGTTTGCAAAGACTTTCGTTTAACAGAGAGTATTTTTGTTGTTAAAGCCCCAACATAATACACCTACCCACCCACACACAGCGTTCAGTCTGTGCTCCTGGCCAGCTAAAGAAAGTTATTCCCGTGAAGTTTAAACCTAAAATCAGCTTGGATACAGGGTATACAAGCTAAATGAAATGTTCCTGCAAATTCAGCCTCAAAATCCCTCCACTACCTACCACCCCCAGCTTGTAAACTATGTGTCGTCTTAGTTCATAAACAGAGCAGCCCTGACTTTGCCTGGTACTCAACCACTGCCCTATGATCCAATAGCAGCAGCTTCCCTGGGATGCTAGGTTTAGGGGGCCCTCATAGGGTCCAGTCAGAGTCTCTTTCCTAAGGGGAATCCCCTCCCCCAGGGCCAGGACCTAGAAGGCTGTACTGGAAGAAGGTTCAGCTGCAGAATAGCAAGAGGCTATGCTCCTTACTGTTCAAAACTTCCCTGGTCTCTGAATACCTGCTAGGATGGGTAGAGAAGCTCCAAGTCTTGCCAGAGTTCCACAAGGAAACTGGAGGCAAGGCCACCATTGAGAAGTGTCTTTCAACGAGAGCATTAATTCAGACTTTGCTTCCAGTCCTGCACAACTTAATTTGCTGCATGGAAAATTAAGCCAAAAGTGAAGGCTGTCCGAAATCAGCAAAACTTGACAAGTTCTTCCTTCCTATCTTAATTTCACTTTCTTCATTTTTTTAGCATATAATCAGTCATTAAAATATATTTATCAGATAGAAAATGGAGCAGAAATTCCAGGGCACAAAATCACAGAGATATTTAGTTTTGAGAGACTGAAAGTTTGTTGGTTCTAGTTATGTCTTAGAAATATTTCAACAAATGTATTTGAGGTAACAGAAAAAACAATTTTTTAAGTATCTCCATGTTTCCCTCTCTGAGAAAAAGAAGGGGATACAAAGGAAAAATAAGAGCATTTCAGGGGGCGGCATCCCATGACTGGTTTGGTACTGAAATTGTTGGGTAAAGAGAACCCAGCCAAACTCTTCCAAAAAGTCAGCAACCCTGTCACCTGGCTCTGACTGGCATTTAAAAAAACAAACAAACAAACAAATCCAGCTTCTCTTGCTAACTTCTGCCTTCTCTCAAGTAGCCGAAATTGTTCTTACTAGCAAACTTCGATTCTCTGCAATTTTCTGCAGAGGTTTAGGCCCCTCCCATCTTTGATTGATCATGAACATGTCTAGGACTTCAAAAAGGTCAAACAAATTCTCCTGCTTTTCCTTTCCAGCACCCCTCTCATAACTTTCCCCTTTATTTGAGCCTTTTATGGTTACTGCGTTCTGCGTGTCAACACTCTCAACACCAGCAGCCCACCCTGCGATGACGGGCCAGGTCCAAGAGGGCCTCCCTTGCTCTTTTAGTTGCCCCATCTAGGTCCTGTCTTGGTCCAGGAACAGTGGGGCTAGGTGACAAGCTGGCTTCATCAATCACAGGCTCAGGGGAGTGATTTTCTTGGAGGTGGGCTGGACTGGGGTGTTGCTGGTACAGAACGAAATGGGCTCACTCTGAGGGCTCTCCCCCCCACCCCAGTACTGTCGGCTCATCAGATCTAATGTTGCTGCTAAAGTGGAGCCTTAGAGTTGCCGCAGAACTCACATAGGCTCCCCGCTAACGTCTAAGATGGAGGATGATGGACTGGGGTTCTGTGGCTGAGGAATGGAAGGGATGAAGAGGGCTCAGGGTTGCGATCCCTACACCCTGGCGGGACTGCCCGGAGCCCACCCTACCCCCTCGAAGTCAGACCCTGTTGCTCTGGGCTGCTCCCATCACGAGCCCCAAATTTGCTTGGGAAAAACACCCTCTTAATTTGCCCCTCTCACTTCTCTGCAGTTGGCAGCTTGGAAAAGAAAACGAAACAAAGGTCCCTGGGAAAGTGAAGTTTTCAATTAATTGGTGTGAGTAACGGGAGGGGGTGGGTGGTGTCTGCAAAATGCAAGAGGCAGTTCAGCTGCTGGGCGAGGCGCAGAAATTTCCTGGAGGGCGGCAGAGTGGCTTTCTCCCGGCGTCCTTCAGAGGGTCTTTCTGCGGACCCGGGGAGGCTGCGTCAGGGCTGGGGAGCCCAGCTCGGGAGTGCAACTCCCGGCTGGCCTGAGTGTAGAGGCGAATAGCGTGGACCAGGCGTTCGGACTTTTTTCGCTGGGACAGATCCTCTGGTTCGCCGCGCCGAGGACGGGTCTTTTCGTCTGCTTGATTTATTTGTAAGTCTCTGTCCCCGGCCCCAAGGGCGGCTTCGTGGGCATTTTCCGGGTGGACGGTGTGTGCGTATTGGGGGAGGGGGGTCTGCTCCAATTGGTCTTAATTCGGAGGATCGCCCGGGAGAACACGCGTTAAATGCCTTTGCCCCGTAGCAATACGCAAGGTAGAGAAAATTAGCTTCCTCGGGTTTGGGGTCTAGGTCAGCTAATCCGAGGAATTAAACAACAGGATCAAAAATCAGTCTGTTTTCACATCATTCTGATCATCCCTGTCCTTCTCCTTCATTTAGCTGTGCAGCTCAGGGAGCCAAGGAGAGGTGGCAAAAACTGCCGTGGCCGAGACAAGGCGCAGGCCTCGGCGCCCGCCTCAGTCGCAGACGGGGCCTAGGATGGGCGGTCGCGCAATCAGCTCGTGGGGGTGGCTGCGGCGCAAACGCCTGGGTCCGGGGGAGGCGGGAAGGGGCGGTGGGCTGCGCAAGGGCTGGGGAGGAGTAGGGGCCGGAGTGGGTGGGTCCAAGGGGCCGGGGCCCGGAGCCAGGCTGTCCCGCGCCCCCACCCCCACGTGGCCCTGCGCAGCCAATGGCACGGCCCCGAGGGGGAGCCCTCGGGGAGGGAGGCGGCCCCCCGACCGGCTCAGGCCCCCTCCCAACCTGAACTTCGTTTTTATAAACGTCCCGCGATGAGCTAACCTGTTGGAGGGCGGGCTGGCGGGCGGGCGGGAGGCTCGCAGAGGGAGAGAGGGCGAGAGGAAGAGGGCGGGAGCGAGAGAACGAGAGAGAAAGGAGAGGAGGGAGGAGGCGCGTCGCGCCATGGGGTCGTGCACGGGGCCGGGGCCGGGGCCGGGCCAGGCCGGGCCATGAGCCGCGCCGGGAGCTGGGACATGGACGGGCTGCGGGCGGACGGCGGGGCCGCCGGGGCGGCCCCGGCCTCCTCCTCCTCCTCCTCCGTGGCGGCAGCGGCGCCGGGCCAGTGTCGCGGCTTCCTCTCGGCGCCAGTGTTCGCCGGGACACACTCCGGACGCGCGGCAGCGGCGGCGGCGGCGGCGGCGGCGGCGGCGGCGGCGGCCTCTGGCTTCGCGTACCCGGGGACCACTGAGCGCGCGGGTTCCGCCTCGTCGTCGTCATCTTCGGCTGTGGTCGCGGCGCGCCCGGAGGCTTCCTCCGCTAAAGAGTGCCCGGCGCCCGGCGCGGCCGCTGCAGCGCCCCCGGGCGCCCCGGCCCTGGGCTACGGCTACCACTTCGGTAACGGCTACTATAGCTGCCGCATGTCGCACGGCGTGGGCTTACAGCAGAATGCTCTCAAGTCGTCGCCGCACGCTTCGCTGGGAGGCTTCCCGGTGGAGAAGTACATGGACGTGTCGGGCCTGGCAAGCAGCAGCGTACCGGCCAACGAGGTGCCCGCGCGAGCCAAGGAGGTGTCCTTCTACCAGGGCTACACGAGCCCCTACCAGCATGTGCCCGGCTACATCGACATGGTGTCTACCTTCGGCTCCGGGGAGCCTCGGCACGAGGCATACATCTCCATGGAGGGCTACCAGTCCTGGACGCTGGCCAACGGGTGGAACAGCCAGGTGTACTGCGCCAAGGACCAGCCACAGGGCTCCCACTTTTGGAAATCATCCTTCCCAGGTAGGGACGTTGGGAAAAGGGGCAGGACAAGAGGGAGAGATGCAGGGAGGGAGGGAGAGGAAGAGAGAAAAGAAGGAAAAGAATGGACTGGGAGTCTATGCCCCTGCTTGGGAGTTGGGCACCTATCCTCCTCCCCCCAACCATGGTTAACTCAGTGGAGCAGTCGGCCCCGTTTGTGTGAAATCTGTAAATTCATCCTTTGATTTAAATTGCCTCTCTCACAACCCTTTTCTGCCTGTGTGCGGGCATAGGCCTATTTTTCTCCTAAAGTTGAAGGTCTTTGCTGCCCTTTGCTCAGGCCTTGGCCCCTCCTCCCCAAAGAGGTGTCACGGAGTTGAGCCCCACTTTTCAAGGACATGAATAACCCAGAGTGACCACTAAAGCTTCCAAGAGCTCACAAGCTCCAAACGCAGGAACACGAAAAGTCAAAGTTTGAACAAACAGCCTAGCTATTTCTTTTTAAGTCTGTGTATGTTTGTGTGTTTGCAACCAGCATTTGCAGAAACTGTCCTTATGAGAGTCCCCAGCAACTACACCATAAAATCTCAGGCTTGTTAAGATGCCGGTTTGAGAAACCATGATGATCCATCATACTGGCCTTCACTTTGAAGTGTAAACAATCTTTCTTTAATAACATGTAAATAATATGTCTGTGTAAATAATAATAAAGTGTAAACAGCCTGTCTTTCTTCATTCTCTGTACCCCCTCCAAGTCTAAACACACAGTCCCCAGCTGGGTGCTCCAGATATCCCGGTCTAATTTTTCCTGTGCTGTTTTTTTATACCAGGGGATGTGGCTCTAAATCAGCCAGACATGTGTGTCTACCGTCGGGGGAGGAAGAAGAGGGTGCCCTACACCAAACTGCAGCTCAAAGAACTGGAGAACGAGTATGCCATTAACAAGTTCATTAACAAGGACAAGCGGCGGCGGATCTCGGCTGCCACGAACCTATCCGAGAGACAAGTGACCATTTGGTTTCAGAACCGAAGAGTGAAAGACAAGAAAATCGTCTCCAAGCTCAAAGATACTGTCTCCTGATGTGGGCCAGATTGGCCACAGAGAGTTTAAATGCTTCCACTTGCCTCCAAAAGACCTTTGGAAAGACTTGAATATGTATTTAATTCCCCCATTCCCCTGCCAGTAATGGCAAATTTTGTGAATTGTTTTTCTCTCTTCCCCTTATCTGGCTCTAAAAGGTTGCTGCCCAACCTGATTTTGTAGTTCTGTTTCTTACTTGTTTATTTTTTATTTTGCTCTTGTCTAGGTTTATTTTTTATGACTTTTTAATGTTCTGTTTCTCCCTCCAGGCCAGTATAAAGGACTTGAAGTATTTTTAAATAATCCCCCCAGATGAATTTCAGAAGTGCCATTTTGATTTTAGGGTTTTATTTTTTTAAATCACTTTTTATGCCTGTTTCCAGCATTTCTTATCTTCATAATCCATTAGGGCAGAATGATTTGCAGTCATTCATATCCTGTGATTGGGTAATTGAATCATTAGCTCTCAGCAGTCTCCCTGAGGCAAATGGAAACAGCTCTGGGCAAGCAGTGTTCTAGGGTCACTGGGAAAGTCTAAAAATAGGAGGCTGGAGGGACTGTGATGGCTTTAAAAGCAGCTACCTTATTAAATAGGGTTTGTATCAATATTGGAGTGAAGACAATCTTTCTGACTTCGGGTCTTTCACTTGCTGTTGTAATTGTTTGTGTTTAATACACCTTGTAGATGTGTGCTTTTATAATCTTTAATTTGGAAATAATGTGTCCTCATGATGCCTTCATTTCTCTAGATGCAGATATTTAAATGGCTGCAATTGGCAGAGTGACCCACGGATGGTATAAATTCATCCCCTCTCCTTGGCCTCCAGTCTGTGGGGCTAGAATTGAGACCATCTCCTCAGTTCCCTGAAAGAGGCTTGAAGCAGTGTGGCCATGGGTGGGAACTTTTATCCAGAACCCAGCGAAGAACTTGACTGTCTGAACAAATGTATTGGGCTCTCGTGGAGCTTTAAGACATCTAACACATGTGGAGCTCTGAAGTCCAGGAAGAAAAAAAATATGTTTCTGAAAGTGATGATAAATAACTACTTCTAAAGTGCTGCATATTTATACAACTGAGAGATTATTTTTGTAGATGCAATGTCTGTGAGCTGAGATACATGGGCAGTGCTTCAGGCATTTAAAAATCACTTTTTTACTCCTAGGGAGATGCAAATAAACAGAACTCTCTTGTTTCTTCTGAGTCTTTATACACTTGTTTTCTTTTTCCAAGCTTGTGTTGCCTCTAGAAACTGGTCTTATTTATTATAAAATCTTGTTATCCTGAATGCTATGGGATTCCCTATAGATGAAGGAAACTCAACACCAGTTCTGGTCTGTAAAACCTCCAGGCTCTCCACTTCCATCACCCCTTCCCTCTCCTTTTCCTGTGCCTTTAAGATAAATAGTGATAACTTTAAATTAGCATATAATTTGTGGTGTCTAAAATTATATTTTTTACCAGACCAGTTCAAAAAAAAATTCCCAATTAAATTCTACTTCTGAAAAAGAAACATTTCAGGCTTATCCCTTATCGCCTTCTCCCGGCAGCCTGCACACAGCAGTTGAAGACTGAAACCATAATTATACACCCTAAACCTCTAGACGCAATTTTTAGGCACTACTTGCTTTCTGAGGGCTTTTTGCCACTCAGGGAAATGGCCGCTGAGGAGCTGGATGCCTCGTCGTTGTTAGCGCCCGGGCGCGATGAATTCAATGGCTGCTAACTTTTGGTATGTGAGTTAAATACAGTTGTGTAAAACCCCACACGATATGTAAACTCTTCTGGCGGTTGGATTCCCCTATGGATCTGCCAGAGAAGGCTCAGAGACCCAAGGTTCGGAGCTACTTTCGTTTTCTCCTCCTCGGCTTGATTTCTTTCGTATCTTGCAACCGACTTCGAGCAGGCAACTTCGTTTTAATTGAGACAGGCCGATAGAGAGACAGAGAGGCAGAAAAAGAAAAGTGACCACGATTCAATCTTTCAAGAAGAAATAACCCCTGAAAATGGGGCCACACCGTCTCGACCTTCCACTTCGGGAAGAGATACTGACATTTTCTCTCTTTTTCTCACAAGACGTGTTTTCATTTGAAACGGGCCTGTTTCCCCTTCTTCTCCATCGTTCCCCCCACCCCCCACCCCCGCCTTCTTTTTTGTAAATTCCAGACTCCAGGGCCGCATCCTATTTCCCAGGTCCATTTCTCAGGTTTCCTGACGTGGATAGGGAGGATTGCCTCGAGGTTTTCCTTTCATCTGTAGTCTGCCGGTCAGTTTTCCCCGCCTAAGAGAAACGGGAGGTTTGCTGAAGATTAAAACTGCGCTCAAACGCTCTCCAGTGGAATTTGAATTGACGGCTAAATCAATAACAGATGAAGACTTTGTTATTTATATGCATTCCTTTTATATTCTGAATTGAGGAGGGAGGAGCGGAGCCGGTCGGTGGTCGGAGGGCTGATAGGGAGGCCCGCGAGGCGAAGGGAGCTTCAGGGAGAGGCCTTTGCTTCGGGTGGAGACTGAAAGGCCGCAGGAAGAGCGCCTCCAAAACCTGGAAGGTTACGAGCGCCGCCGGTGGAGGATCAAGGCCGGTGCGTCTACGCGTGATTCAAGAGGCGAAGGAGGCTTCGGATCCGAGACGTACTGCCACACAAAGGGGCGGCCGCGACGCTTTCCAGTCTCTGGCAGCCCGCTGGGTCCATCTGACTCCGCTGTCCCGGCCAGCTTTGCAGCTACGATCTCCGGCTTTCCGAGACGCTCGACCGCGCCTGACAGCGGGCCTTGACCGCACGAGCTGGCGACCCCAGGCCGGCTGCGCCGCCCTTCACTGTTGATCTTGACCATGCGGCGGCGCCTCACCAGGCGTGGAGCTCGCTCGCCATCTCCTGGGCAGTCAGCGGCATTGGCAGAGCTCGCCGTTTAGCTCCGCAATCAAATCCTCTTTTCCCATTCTCCAGCTCACCAGCAAAGCCTCCCTCCCTCCCTCCCTCCCTCCCTCCTTCTCTCCCTCCCTCCCTCCTTCTCTCCCTCCCTCCCTCCTTCTCTCCCTCCCTCCCTCCTTCTCTCCCTCCCTCCTTCTCTCCCTCCCTCCTTCTCTCCCTCCCTCTCTCCCTCCCTCCTTCTCTCCCTCCCTCCCTCCTTCTCTCCTCCCTCCCTCCCTCCTTCTCTCCTCCCTCCCTCCCTCCTTCTCTCCCTCCCTCTCTCCCTCCCTCCCTCCCTGTCCCCGTCCCCAGCTGCCAGCTCCACGGTACAACTTTGTCTGCTGGATCTCGGAAATTATAAACCCAGGCGATGAGGTGGGGGCGGCTGGGCATCATCTGAGCCAGAGAAAGGGAGTCTAGTTGTTCTAGTCTTTTCTATTTCTCTTTTAATTCCTTTACATCTCTAGTCCCATAGGGCAAACCGCAGCTATGCGGCTGCCAAAACGTCCGAAGAAGACACACCTGGACCTGGCAATACCGGAGAATCGTTGTATAGTACTGAGGTAGGAAGAGAGAAGACTGCAGGGACCCGTTGGAGCTGGAGCTTTCAGACCTAGGGAGGCTGTAACTCCTCGAAACAGGGCGAGTTTCCCAAAATGAGAGCCTAGGTTCCCTAAGTCCCTAGGAACTGAGGTTGCAGCTTGCGCCTACACCCCGCGCCCCTCCCGCCCCCCCATGAAAGGACAGGGAATGGAATACGTCTCTGTTTCTGAGCTCCTAAAGAAACTCCGACAGAGCCCTGAGGAGCCCAGACTTGCCCAACCCCTACCCCTACCCCCACCCGCACCCCCTACCCCCGCCCTAGAGCAAGAAGAAGAGGCCGACTGTGTTCCCCAGAGCCGCCCAGTTGGTCGCCATAACTCACACAATAAAGTCGCAGCGCGCTGGTCAGCCTTGCCCTCCGGCGGCGCCTGTGTGGTCTCCGTGCCGGAGCTGGCGGTCTAACCAATTCCAGGTTGGCTCGGGGACCGCGAGGCAGGCTGCAAGCTGGGGCGGGCGCCAGTCACGGGGTAGCTAGGGGTCTTGGGACCGGAGGCAGGAAAGGAGGATCCTTAACCCTCCGGGAGGAGCCGTGCCGGGGACTGCCACATTGCTCCCAGCGAGGGAGCGGTGCCGCCCGCCACCCTGTTCGCCAGACCTCCGAACCCGCCAGCGGCCCGTGCGCCCCTGGAGGCGCTGAGCAGAGGAACGCTGCTAGTCCGCTGCCTCGGTGTGCCCCGCTGTTCCCGGCCGGTGGCTCTGGCTTTTCTGTTCTTCCACATCAGATCAGGGGAGCTCGTCCTGCACGCCACGGAGTGGATTAACACCTTGGAGTTCTGGTTTGAAGGGCTGCAGTCTCCAAGGTGACTGCTGGCGATTAAAAGAATGTAGCCTTTGGCCACGACTGGCCAATCAAGCTGTCTGGGTCCCCAGGCCAGCATTCTCCATGGACCTGGATGGTGACTTTCTTAGGAGCAGAGGACTGGACCATGGAGAAGCACACCAGAAGTGATGTGAATCCTCCTTCCTGGGCGCCAAACTTAGGCAGAATTTGTGATGCATTCCTCTTCTATCAGCAAACTATGCCTGCGGCCGGGGACCTAGGGCTCAGGCAGCGCTGGGTCTTCACTGCCAGATCATGCGTGCAGAGTCCAGTCCAGAGGGATGAGGTGGGGAGGGACGGGGTAGGAGTAGCTTTGCTCAGGCCTAGCGACAGAGTTAATGGCCCCACCAGACCAAGGGCTCTCTGGACAAGCCAAGAAGTGCACCGTACTGGAAAAGGCCTCAGCTGCGAGTTAAAGCTGGTAGAAGCAAGCCTGGCCCATGCAGCCAGCGGAAAATGGGAGTGCAAAGCCAGTGAAGACCAAGAAGGACCCCAAGGGACCTTGAGGCAAATGCACCCGATGCCCAATGCCCCCAGCTGCTGAACTCAGCCTGGAAACTCGAAGAGGCTTCACCTTTGCTCAACATGCCTTAGCTCTGCTTGGCAGCCTAGTCATTCGCCATCGAATATTGCGGGTGTTATCATAATACCCTGAATGGGGGGGGAGGGGAGAAACGGGTCGGGGGATGTAGGCGGTGCTGAAATGACCGGCTTTGAAGAACCTGCAGGCAAAGTTTCGTCCAATCGTCTGAGCCTGTCCTCTTATTCCCGGTTGTAACTAAATACTGCTGCAAGCGCAGCCCAAGCCCTTTGTTGGAGATGTGTGAGCGCAGTCTCTACAGAGCGGGCTATGTGGGCTCGCTTCTGAATCTACAGTCGCCCGACTCCTTCTACTTTTCCAACCTGCGGCCGAATGGCGGCCAGTTGGCCGCCCTTCCCTCCATCTCATACCCGCGCGGCGCGCTGCCCTGGGCCACCACGCCCGCCTCCTGCGCCCCAGCGCAGCCTGCCGGTGCCACCACCTTCGGCAGCTTTTCCCAGCCCTACCTGGCTGGCTCTGGGCCTCTTGGCCTGCAGCCCCTGGGCGCCAAGGACGGATCCGAAGAACAGGCCAAGTTTTATACTCCCGACGCGGCCGCCGGGCCGGAGGAGCGTGGTCGTGCGCGGCCTCCCTTCATCCCGGAGTCTAGCCTGGCCCCCGCGGCCGCTGCTCTCAAAGCGGTCAAGTACGACTACGCGGGTGTGGGCCGCGTCGCGCCGGGCTCTTCGGCCCTTCTCGAGGGGACACCCTGCTCCTCCGGCTTCAAGGACGAGACCAAGGGCCCGCTCAACTTGAACATGACAGTGCAGGCGGCGGGCGTCGCCTCCTGCCTGCAACCTTCGCTGCCCGACGGTAAAGGGTGGCCACGCTCCGCGAGCAACGCTCCCCGGGCCGGGGTGGGAGGTGGGGTGCAGGGGAGAGTGTGTAGAGGGAGGGAGCCGCCAGGGGCGGGCAGGCAACCAGGAGCGGGCCGGGCTGATTTGGGTTGGGGCTGTGTTGCAGGCCTGCCGTGGGGGGCGGCCCCGGGGAGGGCCCGCAAGAAGCGGAAACCCTACACTAAGCAGCAGATTGCGGAGCTGGAGAACGAATTCCTTCTCAACGAATTCATCAACCGGCAGAAGCGCAAGGAATTGTCCAATAGGCTGAACCTCAGCGACCAGCAAGTCAAAATCTGGTTCCAGAACCGGCGTATGAAGAAGAAGCGCGTGGTGCTGCGCGAGCAGGCGCTGGCGCTATACTAGCTCCCGGCGTGGCCCTGGCCGGGCCGGGCTGGGCCTGCCTTTTTTCACCGAGGCCTGGCGTGAAGGAAGTGAGGGGATAGGGCTTTTCCTTCTGCTCCTTCTCCGCTGGTTCCAGGTACCCTCCCGCTCAGACAGCAGCTCCAGAAGCCTGCAGGAGATATGTTTGGAGACCTGGCCGGTTGAGCATCCACCCTTTCCCCTTTCTCAGAGAAGCCTGCAGAAGTTGCAGCACAACCTTGGCCTTGAGGCTTCCAGAATGGGGGTCTGGAGTCATCGGTCCTAACTCTTAGCGGGGGGCATTATTATACCCAGGGCTCACTCTAGTGTCCTTGTACTTGGATTTCTGCTTCCACCTGATTAGTCTTCTTTCCCCCCACCCCTCCCCAGCCCTTTCTGCATCTAGCAGGCACCTAACTAGAGCTCAGAGTGGAACTGAATTTAGGTAGAACTCCCGGGCAGATTAGAAAGGGCTGAGGGCACAGTTTTGTCTCTTTGCAGCCAAAGTCCCTTGTGGCAAAGCCAGAATCTCGACTTTGGAGGAGGGAAAGGGCGCCGTCCCCCTCCTGTATGCCCTGGCTGTTTTGGGAGGACAATAGCCATCCTAGACCTTCAGACTTCAGGAGGAAAAGGGAGTAAGGGCATGTTGGCCAAACTCCAGAGACACCTCAGAGTCCGGCTGGACTGACCCCTCCGGCTGGCTGGGCTGAATGGATTGGATAGGTCCTTCCCGTGGATGGGATGAGGGAGGCTGGGGCTCCACAGCAAACTGCAGCTTCCAGAACAGACTGGTAAAATCCCCCTCCTTCTTCCACCTCCTCACACATGCCCAATGCAGAGCCCTTCACTCTGCAACTGGACCCCCAGAGCTGAGCTCTGGTGAGGAGAGCTGCTAGTTCGCTTTGAGGCTGGGCTGCACTCGGAGGAGGGGGAAATATCTGGGGGGAGGATAAGGGAGTGAGCCAGGAAGGGGGGTGTCCTACCTTCCGACTGTAAATATGGCTTTCCTGTCGAGGTAGGCAAAGGTGTCGACTTGTCTGTCTTTCTTGAATTGCGGTAATGGACCACCACAGGGAGAGGTGAAGTCTCATCTCCCCCACCAGTCAACAGTCAGGAGGGCTAGGAAGGAGGCCCTTCAGATCCTCAGCCCCTTCTCTGCTCTAGACCGAGTAGAGAGAAGCAGAAGTTCCCCTCTCATCACTCTCTCCACCGCCCACCGGCCCCACCAGGGGCCCTGCCACTGTGCTCCTTCTGAGGCCATGTCTGACCGGCTCCAGCAGAGCCTTAGAGACCCTGGGCCCTGCCTGGCTTCCTTTGTGGAGACTGAGGTTGCTGAATGCCAGATAGAGATGTCCTGGGTATGCTGGAGTGTCCTGCCTTAGCTTCAGGGAACGCAAGGGCCCCCCAAGCTCCTTCTACCATCTCTGCCCCTTTTCTGTCTCCTTCAGAGAAGTAGCACCCTGCCCCAACTCCTAGCAAGATGCCCAACAGCCAAAGAGTTGAAGATTCCTTACCAAAGTATGATGATGATTTATTTTCGGTGGAGGACCAGGCACCTCATGGGGAGTCCTAAGCCTCATCCCAACTGACCTCAGTTGACGTTTAGATGAATTGCATTTTCTCTGCTATCTAATAGTTTTCTTGCATGTTTTGTTTTGTTTTGATTTTGTCAAAAACAATAGCGTGTATATATCAGACATACAGAAATGTTTTGAGTGGAAATAAATATCCAAGTCCCAGTCATGCTGTCGTGGGACTGATGTCGATTTTTCAAAACGTTTCAGATTCCCTTCTAATGTTTTTCAGGCCACCAAATTCACTTTTCTTTCCTGGTTGCGGCTTCACTATGGGTGCTGACTGTTCATTAAAGGAGAAAATGGCTTCCAAGTCAGTGAGGAAATGGTGTATAAAAGCCTATAAACAAAATGTGTATAAAACATCCAAGGTGGGGGAACCGTGAGCAGATTTCAGCGTGTCTCACACACTAAGCGAACCCTCGGCTTGTTGCTGGCTGGAGCTTCCACATTTTGCCTAAATTCTCAAACTTTGAAGCTTGCTGTTCAGGGGGCTGCCAAGATATGTTCCTCGGGTTTCAATACAAAACATCTCTCCCTGCCATGTTTCTGGGTCAGCCTTCTTGTGGGCAGGCAACGCCCTGTGGAAATCCTCCACACTGGCACCTCTGCCTGAAACCCAGCAGACTCCCTTGGGAAACGTGGCCTCTGCACCCCCTAGGCTTTCAGAGCCTCTATCTCAGGCCAGGAAAGCCAGGGCCTGCTTGGTATTCACCGAGCTCTTGCAGATCCCAGCTCCCAGCTAGCTCAGTGATGGAAACTAAAGAATTGCTAGCTTTTAGTAAGTGGGAGAATTAGCAAAACCGTTAAGTCTCTAATTCCGAGCGTTCAGTGGTTCCAACTCCCCTTCCCTGAAGCTAATTTGATGAAATATATTTTAAACAGCTCCTAAAACAAACAAACAACAACAACAACAAAAAAAACAGGAATAAAGGAAACAAGAAGCTGCCGAGGGAGGCCCTATCATTAGAAATGTTTCCCCGCCTGGTGGGGCTCAGGGAGGTGATGGTACCAGAACTGAGTTTCTCTGAGTCCCAGAAGGTTTGCCCCCTTCAAGATAGCTGAACAAAGGCAGAGGCCACACTCAGACCTCAGGTCTGGAGGGCTGGGTAAAGGACCAGGGAACCAGACTTAGACCCAGGCCTAAGACAACACAGGGAGACCATTTTTTTGCAATATATACCATCAAATCATTGTGTTCTTTTTTCTGTAGCCTGGGATGTAGGGTGGGAGGAGATATTCATGGAGACCACTCCCCAAAGAGATTGAAATTATTCTAAGTGTAAAATCTTGTCTGTTAATTGGAGCTTCAGCAGTGTTTTTCGAATCCATCCTTTCTACTGATCCATACGAATACAAAGGTGGTGGTGTCCTCTCTCCCTTCCTAACCAAAGTCCTGGCAGAGATTTGGAACCACCATGAAATTTGAAAGAAATAAATACCCGAGAGAAATGCTGAAATCGAAGTGTTTAACATTCCCTCGCACAAAGACAAATGCGTCCTCCGAAATGCTGCAGTCCAGGCAGGCCTCTTGACCAAGGAAAAGGTTTTTAAATGAGAAAAAACGGCTTGGTCTGGCATTCAATCGGATGCGAGCTCAGAGGGCCGACCAGGAGACGCTTTTAAGGCCTGGGGGCTCTCCCCTCGGGAGGCGGGCTGGGGAGGCTTCCGGGAGGCGGGCGGGCGGAGGAGAAATCCAGAACCGTTGTAAATATTCATGTCTGTGGAGGTGGAGGGAGGGTGTGCCCCTTCATCCCGCCTCTCCCAGCTGCATCCACCCCCCGTTAGTGGGGAGGGGGGGCTCGATGCCTGTCCGACCGTCCTTGGACAAAGGTAATCTCCCCACATTTTTGTTCTTCAATCACTTGACTTAAGGAGCCCATTCCGAAGGCTCTGCAGGGAAGGGACTGGCTCTGGGTGCTTTCTCCGCGTTTCTCCTCTTCTTTCGTTTCCTAAAAGAGCATAAATAATTAAAGTTTGGCAGGGAGGAAAAGCTTTCTTGCAGAACTGTAGTGGCAATAAATGAAATGACTCAGAATCCCTTCCCCAGTCAGCTTTTACGAGAGCTGCCAGACAGTGTCTGTTCACGTTCTCCAGATACCACGGGCGCCCTGACAAAGTTAAGGTCAAGTTAGTGTCTTATCTTGGGTGGCTCGAAATTACCGCATCGTGTCCGGGCGCCGCGCGGAAAGCTACCGCTCGCGGAGCTGCTGGCTGTGCCCGGAGGGTCCGGTGCGCTCCCTGCGCTTCGAGTGGGGCCGCGCAGGCAAAGACAAGGCCACAGCTCTGGGATCTTCACGGTAGGTTCTCGAGCGGGACGCGCGGGTCGGGAAGCTGCGGTTTTCGGGGAAAGGATGGAGGAAAAAGCTGGGGCCAAAGGGCGAAGCGGACTGGGCCCAGAACGAAAGCCTTGGCTTGGGGGTGGGGGTGGGGGCCCGTGCTAACGCGCAGAGAGGGGCCAGCCGCCCCTTTCCCTCTGCACCCGCGCGCCGCTGCAGATGGCGCACCCTCCCCCGCCAAAGCACGGTTCCAGCCCGAGCGCCGTCGCCATGTCGTTGAACTTGAATGGTTCGTCCTCCCCCACTTCCCTCTTTAGCGGTCAGCAGGCTCCACTTTGGGGGCAGCGGGCTGCCTGCGCCCCACCCGTGCAGAGAGAAGGTACCAGAATCTTGCGCACTTGCAGACACATAAAGACCCAGCCGGGGGCCCCTGCGGTCCCTGCCCTGGGTCCTGAGCAGCCTCTTGGCTTGTGTTTAGTGTCCGGGGAGCCATTTTAGGAGACAGATCCAGGGGCGTCGACTACGAGCCCGAAAGGGAGAGAGGCTTGGGCCGCGGATGGAGATGGGCAGGCAGATAAGTGTGCCGGCGGGCTGGGCTAAGGAGAAGGGGGCGAGCTGGAATCAGGGCGAGAGTGCCAGCTGCGTGGAAGGTGCACACAGGGTGGGCAGTTCTGGGGGGGGGGCTTCTTGCCCTCCAGTCCCACCGACCTGTTTGCACAGTGTTCTGAGAGAAGCTGAGATGGGAGGGGGGCGGAGAAGAGAGAGTGGGAGGGAGAATGCGGAGGGAGGAGAAAAAAGAGGAAGGGGGGAAACATTGGCCAGAAAATAGATATGAGCTCTGATCACCCGCCTTTTTTCTGTCTGTCGGCATGGTGGGCAGAGCTCACGGCACCGGCACTGCAGCGGCCGGGGCCAGGGTGGGAACCGTCTTCACAACCTGCACTGCCTGTCCTGGGCGTAGGGCTGAGGCCCAGGACCAGTGCTGGGATTGCCTGGCAGAGGAATCCTGGGGAGAGGGGCAACTTCCTGCCCACGGTTCTGGGATTTGGGTTTGGGGACCTTCTTTCTGAGACACTGATTTTTACCTTTGGAAAATGCTGGCTTTCCCAAGGCGGGAGCCCAGGCCTCGCTTGGACCCCCCCAGGCTAAAAAAGAGGGACGCAGCCACTGCCGAGGAGACTGAGGCCTCGGGGCGAGTGGATGGGGGGCCCGCAGAGCCGAGTGGAGAAGAGGGGCTTGAAGAAGGAGCCAAGAGCTTCTGAGAGCCCGCCCCCCACCCCCCAGAGCCAACGGACCTCCGGGGGGCCCACAGTGACCCTGCAGGCCCGAGGGTGCCGCAGGAGCCTTGGAAAGGCACGGCACGGATGTGTAGGCCTTGGCGGGGCTCCGACGTCGAGAAGGGGCTGGATGTGAGGCTAGTTGG
Source organism: Orcinus orca (assembly GCF_937001465.1). NCBI lineage: Eukaryota > Metazoa > Chordata > Mammalia > Artiodactyla > Delphinidae > Orcinus > Orcinus orca. The sequence goes on from NC_064565.1 coordinate 63,770,992, forward strand.
TCCCAGTCCAGGCCATAAGGCAGAGAGGGTGAGGAGGGCGGAGGCACCGGCGTTTTGTCTCCGCTTTCGGGAAAGCGGGAAGCCAGGCACCCTGAGAGTAGGACTCCAGATCCTTTTGTTCACCAGGCCCCCCAGCTTCTAGAGGGCCACGGGGTATCTTCGCTGGCTGAAGTTCCTTCTTGCTTTAGCACTGGGGGAGAAAAGGCAGAGAGGTGACAGGGAGAGAGATAGAGGCGGTGACACATAGCTAGGGGAAAGGAGGGGACTGAGACAGGAAAGGAGGGGAGTAATAAGAGGAAGGAAGAAGAAAAAAGGAAACGGGGAAGTGAGAGAAGAGAGGACAGGAGAGAAAGAAGTGAGAAGAATGAAGGGAGACAAGGAAGGAGAAAGAGAGACAGAAAGGAGAGAGGGCGACAAGGCCGAGTGGGCACCGAGGCCCTGGGCCGGGTGAGCTCCTGGTAGGGTTTTGGCGTGAGTTTTTTGAGGCTGGCATTCTCGCTCCCGGTCGTCCATGGAGAAAGCCCGTTACTCCGCAGCGTAAGCGCTGGGTAGAGAAATATGTAAATCAGGGCTCCTGGCGCCCCGAGAGAGGCGCAATTACGCCCCTTGAACAAGAAGCAACAAGCTCCCGGCGGGCAAACTGAAAAGGGTGGCGGCGTTGCGGGGGAGGGAGCGCCTGCAGGACGGGGTGTGGGGGGTGGGAAACTCACACCCTCACACCTAGTCCCCTGTGCCCGCAGCTGGGGCTCCCCCCTCAGCTCTCCGCTTCTTTCCCTTCCCCCTTCCTCCGCCTTCCTCCCCCTCCCTCCTCCTCCCAGCCGGCCTCGGTCCGCGTACTTAAAGGCGCGGGCGGGCGCGGGCGGACGGCCCAGCCGGGCGGTGGCAGATGCACCCAGCAGTGGCAGCCGACGGCGGCGCACAGGTGACCTGCCTGAGGCACAGCCTGATCAGGGGGCGCCCGGGGAGAGCTGGCTGTAGAGGGAGGCCGATCCGCCCCCAGCGCGCGCGCGTCTTGGCGCCAGGAACTGTCCCGGAGTGTGTTGGCGAGCACTGATATAGATATAAGGACATTTCTCTCCATGGCGTCACGTGACATAATTACCACCAGAATCAATCAAGATGAATAGCACGTCAGCTCCCGGTGGGGATTTTTGCTTAGTTGATCCTGGCCCAAGCCTCTTGTGCAATCGATGGCTCAGGTTGGCGGCGCGGGGAGCGGCCCGGGGCTCGCCGGCGCGCACGCCGCGGAGCCATGAACGACTTTGACGAGTGCGGCCCGAGCGCAGCCAGCATGTACCTGCCCGGCTGCGCCTACTATGTGGCCCCGTCGGACTTCGCCAGCAAGCCGTCGTTCCTGTCACAACCGTCGTCCTGCCAGATGACTTTCCCCTACTCTTCCAACCTGGCGCCGCACGTCCAGCCCGTGCGCGAAGTGGCCTTCCGCGACTACGGCCTGGAGCGTGCCAAGTGGCCATACCGCGGCGGCGGCGGAGGCGGTGCAGGGGGCGGCGGCGGCGGCGGCGGCGGTCCCGGCGGGGGCGGCGGCGGCGGCGGCGCCGGTAGCTACGCTCCCTACTACGCTGCAGCGGCGGCGGCAGCGGCGGCGGCGGCGGCGGCGGCCGAGGAGGCGGCCATGCAGCGCGAGCTGCTCCCGCCCGCGGGCCGCCGTCCGGATGTGCTCTTCAAGGCGCCGGAGCCGGTGTGCGCCGCGCCCGGGCCGCCGCACGGCCCCGCGGGCGCCGCCTCCAATTTCTACAGCGCCGTGGGCCGCAACGGCATCCTGCCGCAGGGCTTCGACCAGTTCTACGAGGCTGCACCCGGGCCCCCGTTCGCCGGACCGCAGCCCCCTCCGCCGCCCGCGCCGCCGCAGCCCGAGGGCGCCGCCGACAAGAGCAACCCCAAGACGGCGGCCAGTGGCGGTGGGGGAAGTCCCTGCGCCAAGACGAACCACGGCTCGGAGCCCAAGGGGGCGGCAGAGGGCGGCGACGGCGAGGTGCCCCCAGGGGAGGCGGGGGCTGAGAAGAGCGGCGGCGCAGGTAGGCACCGGACGCGGGGTGGGCGGCTGGGTTCGGGGGCCGCGGGCGCGGGGGGGGGCGGAGGGGGCCTTCCTCTGCTTGCGCAGTTTTATGTGCTACTTTATAAGCGTTCGAAGGGGTTTATACATCCTATAAGATTTCCCGGGCCGTTGTAAAGCGTGTTTACGATAGGAAACCAATTTAGGTGGGCTTAAGGTAGACTTCGATGAGGACATTAATCGCTGCAGAGAGCTTTCCCCCAGTTTTGTGCGTGCGGTGAGGGGGATTGGTCCTAGAGACCATGGAAGAAGGGAGGAAGGGAGGAGAGATTTTAAGCCAATTTGTGAGTGTGGACACTCGAGCCTCCTGCTTTTAAAGGGGTGGGGTGGGGGGTTGGGGAGAGTTTGATGCTTGAACTGGACTTTATCCAAGCCGCTGGCTGCCCGGCGCGCTCGTGTTTCTCTCCCTTCCGAGTCCAGCTCAGAGCCTGCCTCGCCCTCTGCTTCCCCACCTCGATGCCAGGCCGTGTGTGTGTGTGTGTGTGTGTGTGTGTGTGTGTGTGCACGTGTGTGTGGCTGGGCGTGAACACACGTCCACGCCCGCACTCTCTACTGTGACCGCCCATATATCATCCCCCACGACGCAGGCAGGGCCTTTCAGCGGCAGCAGGGGACGTCCCCAACGGGCCGAGGCCTGGCCCTCGCGCGGGCCCGGGCGGGCGGCCGGGGGGTGGGCAGGCAAAGGCCTCTCTCACCTCTCGGTCTTTTTGCCTTGCAGTGGCCCCCCAGCGATCCCGAAAAAAGCGCTGTCCCTACACCAAGTATCAGATCCGCGAACTGGAACGGGAGTTTTTCTTTAACGTGTACATAAACAAAGAGAAAAGACTCCAACTTTCTCGGATGCTCAACCTCACTGACCGGCAAGTCAAAATCTGGTTCCAGAATCGCAGAATGAAAGAAAAGAAACTGAACAGAGACCGTCTGCAGTATTTCACTGGAAACCCCTTATTTTGAGAGCTCCAGGAAGCACCCCTCTCCCCTGAGCCCCACTCACCCACTCTCCTCCCCACCAGCCTGCCCTGGGCAGGCCCAATGTCCTTGGGTTTAATGACGCCTCTTCTCTGTGGAACTCCACGATTCCTTCCCACGGTCAACTCGGGACCTCCCAGCGACCACTGCAGCCTGCGGACGAGGTCGGGGACTTGGCCGAACGGATCCTAATAAGGGGAAAATGGTAAATGCAAACGTCCCTTTACAATTTTGCCGCCAATGCGCTGTTGTTCTCCCTCCCTCTCTCTGAGCTCCCGTGGGCACGCTGTGGGATCTGTAGAGAGTTAGGCCGAGGGGCTGGAAGGCGCTTGTTTTTGCTCTGAGTTTAAGGGACCAAATCCCTTCCCCTTGGTGAATGCAGATTATTTAAACTCTGGGGAATGTACCTTTGGTCTGTCGTATCAAGGCATGGGTCACTGTCTTTTGTGTGAATAAATGGTTTCTAGTAAAATGGAGGTTACAGCTTCAATACACTGTATGAATTTTCCTCTTTGAAGAAGTTTAGTGTCTGATTAGGATATTTTAGTGGCCAGAACCTTCCCTTCCAAGCAACTGAAAATCAAGTGAAATGCTTTTTAATCCCGCTAAAATAAGGAGTCGTTCCCTCCCATTCTTTCTAGGCTGCACTGGCATTAAAAATCACTTTAGGGATGAATCTCTGAATTGAAGACGTGAGCCAGCCACACTGGTGCTGCCTTCTTCAGGCCATGAGGTTGGGGCAGCAGGAACCTAAGAAACAAATCTCCTTGCCCACCCCACCCCCAATGTAGTAAACTTGGAATTCCTGAAAAAACAAAAGAAACTTTAAAAAAAAAAACTGCTTAGGAGATCCAAATTCACTCTTAACAAGCTGTCAAGGAGGAAGCGTCCCTTAAAAGAAGAAATTAAAACTAGAACCTGTCATTGGGGAAAAAAAAGTTTGCTAAAGGGAAGGTATCAGTGGGTGGAGAGGGCCTGGGTCCTTGTTAGTGTCACACGGGCCTGGAGCAGAGAAGGTAACCCCTCATCCCTGGAAATAGGGCCCAGGGCTGCAGATCCACTTCTCACCACATTTACTGCTTCAAGGTAAAGAATGTGGTAGGGGCCGCACTGCACTTTATGTTGCAGGGCCAGGCCAGGCTGTTTACAAAACCTTGAACTGTCTAGACAACACCATAAAAGCCAAAGTTCTAAACAGCTTAATTGGGTTATATTATACACCTTCTGGTGGGCCCAAAGGAGATTTCCGCAAATGTGCAATAAACTGGAAGAGTGAGAAGAGCTTCTCTTTCTCTGAAAAGAATAAAGTGAATCTTATGACTCGTAACCTCTCGTAAGCCCAAAGTCAAAAAATAATCCACGAGAGGCACAGCACCCCATGCATCTTCCAAGGGGGCATGCATTTCCAAATGCAAAATTTTTTTGATTACCAAAGCTTTTGGGGGGAAGGAAAAACATAAGTGCATAAGTGTATGCCTTTGAACTTCCAAAATGTCAAGGTCATCACCTTTAACCTTTCTGAATAATTAGGTGCCTTAAGGTTCTTCTGTGATATTCAACTGCCACCCACTGTCATGCACACATGCTCACATACATCCAGACCCACACACACGTTTATGACCACACAGAATCATATCGGGGGCTCACCATAAATCTAAGCCAATTCCTGATTTCAGGATCAATAACAATTTCCCTTCAAACGTTTGTGTAATTCTATAGCAATTGACTGCTTTTAAAAATACTGGTTATATTAAAATGTCTACCAGCATGCTTTTAATACAGCTAAGAAATGCTGAGATTGTTTTGGGTTTTTTTGTGGGGGGAGTCATAGATAGCAGTCCTTTAGCTCTAATGAAGAACCGAGGTTTTAAAAGCAGGTATTTGAAAAAGGAAGGTATTACAGACTTACTTCGTTATATTTGAAAAAATTTGTCACCCTATTAAATAAATTATTGCACTTCTTATGATATGGAACAAAAGAAAATACATTTATACTGTTTCCAAAAATGTTCCTCAACCTTTGGTTAAAGATGCAATAGAAACAAAGCCTACAGTGGAATAACTTCGTTCTGAGGGGGATTCCTTTGTTTGGAATTCTAGGCATCCGTTACAGTGTCAGTGCCCTAGTAATGTGATCGTTCCAGGAGATTAAAACTGGTTTATTTCTTTCTCTCTCCACCTCTCTCTCTCTCTCTGTCTCTCTCTCCTCTCTCTCTAACTGCGTCTAAATGTAGCAAGCTTGTATGTCCACCACCGTAGGAGAGCCGAACCTAGAGATACAATTTCGCGTTTGCCTGGCCTTGGAGAGCCACACGGGGGCGTGCTCACGTTCCAGAAGCCGCATTTGTCGGAGAGGCAGCGGTACCATATCTTTCCAATACTGGATTCTAATAGCGGTTAGAAATCGCGGAGGTGTTTGGTGTTTGTTTATTCTAAGCAGCCGTGAGGTTGGGAAGTTGTATAAAGCCAGAGGAACGGGAGCAGATTCCTGAAACAAGAGATAACCTAATCGTTGTCTTCTTAAAGTTGTTGCAAAGAATACCTCGGTATAACCTGGTGGTGTCGAGGAGAGGGTTTTAAAAGACAAATATGTGCATTTCAAAATAGGTCATGCCACTGCGAGTTAATTAAATTACGGAAATCAATTTTCTTGGTGGTTTGAGTGTGGAGAGCCATAGGAAGGTAGAACCACCCCTGCCCAAAACCGCGTCCTCCTTGCACGCTCTCCGACCGCCTGGGGTGATTAAAAGGCTTTTGTTTAAGACAGATCAGGGCGCCGGCAACTTAGCTGAGTGTGGTCTCAGAAAAATGAGACGCGTGGGGACCTAGCGGGTCATTCTGCGCGAGGAATCCCCCTACCCCCGGTCGTGCCTGGCGCTTGGGGCTACCGGTAGCACCGGGAGGCGCAGGCAGGACTGAGTTGGGGCTCCCGGGCCAGACTGGGCTAATGTGGCTGCGGGGAAAGTCAGGCAGTCCGGGAAACGTTTAAACTTCAAGGCGTCGTGGAATGGGGAATGCATTTGAAGCAAACGGGCTTTGCTTTTGACAGAACCCTGGCCAGCCTTCCAAGCCGTCTGCTGGCCTTGAGCGCCGAATTTGATTTTGGCACAAGCTCTTGGAAGCAGTTTTCTCACTGCGTGCCCTCCTCGACCCCACTCCCACCCTGAAAAGCCCCTGACATTGCGGAGGGCCTGTGCCACCATCCGCCGTCCAAAAGGGAAGTTCCAACATGAAGGGTGGCAGTTCCTTCTTTCCCGAAGTTCATTGTAAGTACATGCAACCTCGGAATTAGTGAGGACCTCCTCAGCCCCGCTGTCTCTGCCCCCTCCCTCCAGGCCCTGGACCAAAGACTCTGGGTCCACCCCTGGGAGTTGGCATCTGCTTCAGTGGAGGCTGGGGGCCATGAGTCTCCCCACCCTATGGGAGGCGCCAGCCAGAGGCATTGATGTTCCCCACGCATACCCTGGCTCCTGCCTGTCTGACCGTGGGTCCAGCTTAGCTATTGTGAATCGACATTTCCGGGAGCCTAACCCGGGCCTCAGTCCAAGTGGGGTGAGAGCCCCCCTCCCCAAATGTCGTTGCGTTCCTCTTTAGGCAGCTCCAGTGGGGGCGCTTGTGGCCTTTCAGGGACCTTTGGCTTTGGCTGGCAGCCTCCCCCAGACCACGGATGCTTAGCAGTCTGCAGTTCCTTTCCTCTCAGCAGCGCCCAAATTGAGCCTGAAAAAGGCCAGGGAATTGGATCAGGACTTCTGGGGTCTGCAGACCTGACCCTTCTTGATCATTCGCAGCGTGTGGGGCTCATAGAGCATAGCCACATGTCTTGAGTCGCTGAGGCCTCAGATCCTGAAGTGGAGGGAAATTGGGAGTAGTCTTTTGTGTCTGCAAAGGGAAGAGGTCCCTAGACTGCTGGTCCTTTTGCATGTCTCCTTAGACCCCTCTTTGCATTGGTGGTGGCTTCTCTAGCCTCCCCAGTTGCCCCCTTGATTTCTTTTCACATTGGCTGGGAGATGCACGGTGCACTCTGGAAGGGTGCTCTGAGGAAGCAGCTTTTAAAATTTGTACCCATCCACTCTGCCCCCCAAAAGTGGCACAGCCCTGAGAGGCCACTCAGGGCCCAAATTCAGGGTGAACCTAGACCCAGGTCCACTCAGGCCCAGGGCCGCTGCCCTTCTTCCCGGTGACAGGAGAGCAAAGATGCAAGCCATTTCTTGAATTACAAATGCTAATTTCTTGCTAAAGCGACCCTTTTAATTTTTCTCTGGAAAGAACTGTGCCAGGGCGAAGGATGTCTTGGTACAATTGTGGATATTCATCTCCTTTACTGCGCAATATTGATTTATTATTAATGGTAACTGCTCTAACTGATCTAAAGATGATCGAAAACAGCAGCTACGTAGCTGTATTAAATACTTGTAAGCAAAATAAAGCCTGGCCTTGAAAGCCTTGCTTTTTCATTCCATTTGCTTTATCTTAGCCTTAGAGTCTTAGGCAAACTTTCCATCCTCCCAGGCTCAGATCATTATCTTGTATTATTTCTGTTTTGCTTGATTTTTATAATAAAATCTCTCTGAAATATTGGCAGTCTCTGGCCTCAAGGAGCTGGTCTGAAGACAGAAATTTGAAAAAGAATAAAAGAGAATTTTGTAATAATAGATCCAAAATTATATCTGATACACATTTTTCCCCTGTGGGTGAAGAAGACCTATTTAAAACCAAATCCAATGTGGGAGTGACTTTTGAGCTTGAAGGCACAGGGAGCTGAAACAAAGTCCCCCCACATTCGGAAGGCAGATCCTGCCTGTCCTGGCTCATGGCAGACCTACCCGTTCGGTGAGGAATCGCTGGGTTTTAGCTTGATGTTTTACTCATGTATAAATAAAGATTATGAAAGGGCATTTGATGGGCATAAAATTCTCGATTAGATTGAACACTCTTGCCTCTCTTGTGTGATAGAGAGAATTGGACAACGGAGTTCCCAGCAGCTCCCTTGGCCAACAAGCAAAGGGAGGACAGTGCTGGGGCGCCAGGCTGGCGTCAGGGCGCCTGCCACGAGCGTGTGCAGCGGGCACTTTGTCCAGCCCTGGGCATGCTTAGCTGTGGCTGAGATCATGATCTCCGCCTTGAGAGAAAGCAAATTTCAGGGTGCTAGTCATTGGCTGTTAGCTTTGAACAGGACCTTAGCAGACTAGAGTCAAAAGTTGGGTTTTTTCCCTGCCTTCCTCACTCCCCCACCCCCAGGCTTTAAAAACACTCACCCCTGCCGAAGGTAATGTTTAAACCTCCGCTTCATCCGCGGCATCCCGCAGCCAGAGCAGTTAGAGGCGCCAGGCTTTTAACCTGACAATGATGTTGTATTTGAACAGCTGCGTAAAGGTTTAAAAGGTCTGTCTCACTGCCACTGCGGAGTTTTTTAAAAGGGGTTATTGTTTGGGCGAGGGCACTGTGAGGGGACAGCCGAAGCTGTCCCAAGGCCGATAATAATGTCCAACGACTATTTCCACCAGGCCAGGGGAGATTCCTTTTGGGGAGGGGTGGACAAAGAGTTTGTTGGGAAAGGTCTTTGTGAAGGAGCGAGCGGGCTATTATGTCCCCCAGTAGGCTGAGCATCAGGTTCCAAAAAAAAAAAAAAAAAAGTTCTGCTGAGGCAGAAACCCAATTTGCCCACAAGTTCAGTCTCTGGGCTTGAAATCCAAGGCCAGCCCATGACAGGACTAGTGTGGGGAGAAGAAAACACGGATGCCTTCCTGGACAGAGAACTGGTTTACGATCAGAGTTTCCAGGGCCCTTTTCCTTTCCCAGATGGAGGAAAGGGGATCCGGGAAGCCGGATCGGCTCCAGCGCCCTAGCCGGGGTCCCTCGTCTAGGGCAAGCCTTTGGAAATCAAGGTTAAAGCTCCCTGCTGCTGCCCGGAGGCCACGGCTTCCGAAGGACTGCTCACCGCCTGCAACCAGAGAACAAGGGAGGAAGTTTCTCATAAAACTCTGAGTTTCCATGGTGGTGCTGGTGGTTGTTCTTTTAATGAGGCTGACCACAACCCCAGACTAAACCCTCTTTATAGAACTTTCCCTCACCAAAGGAAACAGAGGACTGAGGTTTCCCCACCTCCTTTTTCCCTCCCTTCCCTTACCCAAGCAGAATCGAATCACGTCAAATACTTTTAGGAATTGTCCAAAACTATAAAACTCAACTTCTGACAAAAGTATGCTTTTAATATTTGACAATTTGTGTTAAAACAAAAATTGACCTTCTTGGTTAGCAGCGAAGGGGAAAAATCAATAGTATAATTTTCAATAATTCATAAAGCAAACGCCATTATGCTAAATCTTAACTATTAATCTTATCCTTTACAAAGTCTCAATTGATTTGTTAATAAAATATCTTCCCGTGTGTGGCAACAGCGGGTGTAACTCTTTAAAAACCTTCAGAAGCCAGAAAATTACCAAGTAGCCCAAGAATGTAGATGAGAATTTTATTGATCACCCTGATTCTTCTTAATATGTATTAATAAATTCCACAACCTTTTGTGCCTTGCACTTGTCAGAAACCAGTGCTTTTACAAAATCCATAAAAGGAAAACATTTTTCTGTGCAGAAGAACCAAATGACACCTTTGCATCTCTCTCTCTCCTGCTTGGCCCAGTCAGTTTTCTAAAACTTCTGGAGTCTGAGGGCGAGAGTTTCCTCCTTTCCTAGAAAACATTCTTTTCTCTCTTCCTTCCTCTTTGCCCTCTACTATCAGGGCGTGTGGGGAGGGAATCCTCGGTTTAGTTGGTTTAGTTCTTCCGCTGGGAACCCGGGGGATGCTTTCGCGGATAGCGAACTGCTGGCGAGGGACTGTCTCGGGCTGAAAGCTCCCAGCGGCCCGACCCTCAGAGATTGGGGTGTGGTTCCACGGAGAGCCGAAAGCTCGGGTAGCCCACCGGGGCGCGGAGGCGCCGGGGGATGGGGCAGGCGGGCCGAGTCAGAGGACAGCGCCGAGGCCGGGCCGGTCCTCGGGGTTCCGTGGGGCCGGCCAGCTGCGTGGCCGGCCAGCTGCGTGGCCTCTCGGCTCTCGCGGCCCTTCTCGCCTCCGCTCCCCAGGATATCTTGGCCGCGTCTCCGCACCAGACCTCTTTACAGTGGACCCCTGGGGTGGTACGTCTCAGAGCCTGGGGAATCCAACTCACCTTCCCAGGCTGCCTGGGACAAAATGAACCAGGCTGGGCCCCCAACCCCGCCCTGGCCCCGGCCCTCTTGGGCGCCTTCTGCCTGGGCGTGTGCGGAGAATGCTTCTGTGTGCTGGCGCCACGGCGCCCCGGCTTCCCTCCCTGCGTGTGTCCTCCCGGAGACCCCTCGGGCCGAGCCTTTCCTTCCGCCTGCGGGGCCCAGCGGCTGGAGTGGGGGACGCGAGTGGGGCGGGCGGGCGGGCCGAGCGAGCCCCGGGAGGCTGGCGGACGGCGGAGAGTGCTGGGCCGGTTGTTTCCAGCGCGCACTATCGCGGGCGCGTAGTAGATGTCGCTGTTGTCCGTGCTTACGCGGCCGGCTGGCCGGGCTCTGGAGCACGTGACCTGCGAGGAGGCTGCGGCTCAAGGCCATTTTCAAATCTCATTGGCTTGGTTGTCATGTGGTCGACAGAGGCATCCACAATTACACGGGGAATGTTTTCGTAGAGATGTCAGCCTACAAAGGACACAATCTCTCTTCTTCAAATTCCTCCCCAAAATGTCCTTTCCCAACAGCTCTCCTGCTGCTAATACTTTTTTAGTAGATTCCTTGATCAGTGCCTGCAGGAGTGACAGTTTTTATTCGAGCAGCGCCGGCATGTACATGCCACCACCTAGCGCAGACATGGGGACCTATGGAATGCAAACCTGTGGACTACTCCCGTCTCTGGCCAAAAGAGAAGTGAACCACCAAAATATGGGTATGAATGTGCATCCGTATATACCTCAGGTAGACAGTTGGACAGACCCGAACAGATCTTGTCGAATAGAGCAACCTGTTACACAGCAAGTCCCTACTTGCTCCTTCACCACCAACATTAAGGAAGAATCCAATTGCTGCATGTATTCTGATAAGCGCAACAAACTCATTTCTGCTGAGGTCCCTTCGTACCAGAGGCTGGTCCCTGAGTCCTGTCCCGTTGAGAACCCTGAGGTTCCTGTCCCTGGATATTTTAGACTGAGTCAGACCTACGCCACCGGGAAAACCCAAGAGTACAATAACAGCCCCGAAGGCAGCTCCACAGTCATGCTCCAGCTCAACCCTCGTGGCGCGGCCAAGCCGCAGCTCTCGGCCGCCCAGCTGCAGATGGAAAAGAAGATGAACGAGCCCGCAAGTGGCCAGGAGCCCGCCAAAGTCTCCCAGGTGGAGAGCCCCGAGGCCAAGGGCGGCCTTCCAGAAGAGAGGAGCTGCCTGGCTGAGGTCTCCGTGTCCAGTCCCGAAGTACAGGAGAAGGAAAGCAAAGGTCGGTATAAGCTGAGTTGCCACCCCAGCGGGGCGCGCAGCCCGGGAACCCGGCAGAGAGAGGGAACGCCTGGGTGCCCAGTGCCGAAAGCGGCAGCCTGGGGCCCCGACTGGCAAGTGCCACTCCTCCCCGCTCTTAGAGGGGCAATCTTAGTCCCGAGATGGTTTCCGCTTTTCCCGCGCTGCCCTCGCCCTCCTGGCTACTCCTGGCCCCGCGCTGATGGCGCCCCGGCAGAGGAAGGGCTTGCTGGGTTTATTTTTCCTGAGCTAGACCTGAAATGCAACAAAAGAGCGCAAATGAGACCTGCGGCTGGTAAACACGGCCCCAGAACCTCCTTTCTCCTGCTCAGATTTGTAGTCCCAGCCCTGCCTTTCACCCAATGATGATTTTAAGGTGGTCCAAGGCACCGTGTTCGTGTTCAAGTGTATGCACCCCGCATCCTGCGAGCTTGGGGGCGGCAAGGGGAATGAGGTAGCTGGGCCGGTTGGTGCTTGGGCCGAAGAAAGAGCAGGGCTCCTTGCCTCTGCGGAGCTAGGTAACCTTGGCTTTGTCTGGGGAAAGTGCCTCAAGCTTTGCAATCCATTTGCAAAGTGGGCAAAGGCAGAAGGGGGAGAGAATGGAATGTGTGTGGCCCACCCAGCAGGGCCAGCCTGAGGGCTGGGCAGGGCAAAGAGCCAGGGGCTCTGGCTTTTCTGCCCCTGATCCTCTCCCCCAGTGCTCAGAGTTGGGCCACAGCAAGGAGCTACATTTCTGGGAGAATGTTTTTGTGTGGGGGCAAGAAGGCATAAGAATTCAGGAAATTCTTGGGCACACAACGATGCCCAAGCAGGGCGGAGAAGGTGTACTCGGTTATCTTTTGAAAGAGAATTGGTACCTATAAACCTGGCTGTGCGGGGCTCCCTGCCTGCCTAGGAGAAGTGGGAAAGAAGAGGCAGACATGAGGATCTGAGGAAGCAGTGGCGTTTGTAGGCTTGTCAGGCTGTGACTTGCTTCTTCCACTCTAGTCCCGTTGTAAGATGATCACTTAGAATGTTGCTGGTGAGATCCTGAAAGTTTACTATTGTACTAATATTTTGTGCAGGTCAGAAAGGAGAGAGAGAGAGAGAGAGAGAGAGAGAACACTGACACAGAGGGCAAGAGTACCCACCCATCGTGTCATTTTGGGGTATTTTAACTAATCTGGCATCATTTACAAATCCCTTCCAGGGCCTACTTCGTGTGAGTAATGTGTAATACCAGCATTTCCCAAAGGGCCTGGCTGCCAGAGGGGTCATGGCCAAGGGTACATTTGAACAGACTGAGAGAAAAAAAAATTCTTGATTTTTTTTCTTCTTCTCCCTTTAATTTTGTTAGAGGAAATCAAGTCTGATACTCCAACCAGCAATTGGCTCACTGCAAAGAGTGGCAGAAAGAAGAGGTGCCCTTACACTAAGCACCAAACGCTGGAATTAGAAAAAGAGTTCTTGTTCAATATGTACCTCACCCGCGAGCGCCGCCTAGAGATCAGTAAGAGCGTTAACCTCACCGACAGGCAGGTCAAGATTTGGTTTCAAAACCGCCGAATGAAACTCAAGAAGATGAGCCGAGAGAACCGGATCCGAGAACTGACCGCCAACCTCACCTTCTCTTAGGTCCGAGGCCCGTCAGAGGCCAGGATCGGAGAGGGGGCACCGACTTCCAGGGCCGAGTGCTGGAGGACTGGGAAGGCGGACACAAAACCTTCATTGCTCTTTGTTTTTTGATTTTGTTTTTGTTTTTTTTTTGTTTCCTGCTAGAATGTGACTTTGGGGTCATTCTGTTCGTGCTGCAAGTGATCTGTAATCCCTATGAGTATATATATATATATATATATATATATATAAACTAGCACATGTAATTTATTATTTTTTTCATCGTAATGCAGGGTAACTATTACTGAGAATTTTCGTTTGGGTCTTAACTTATTGGAACTGTAGAGCATCCATCAATCCACTCGTCCATCCAGCAATGTGACTTTTTCCTAACACAAAAGGTCTGTGTGTGTGGTTAGTCCATGAGCTCATGGTGTTTTGAGTACATCCAGTACTTAAAAGTACTTTTACATATATATTTTAAAAAGATTAAGAAAACCCACAAGCTTTGGGGGGAGGGACTAAAAAAGCACATTACAATGTATCTTTTTGCAAATGAGTTTAGCAATTGTCCTTGGTGAGATGGAATATTGAGAATTTGCCTTGTAGCCTTTCCCTTGTGGTGCATCTATGGTTTGGTAGAAGTACAACAGCAACCTGTCCTTTCTGTGCATGTTCTGGTCGCATGTATAATGCAATAAACTCTGGAAACGAGTGTACTTCCTCTGCTTTCTGACATGGAAATATGTTACGGTGGAAATGAAAGACTTTGGTGAGATTGCTTGTTTGGGTCAGTTGACTGGGTGGTAGAGAGCAGGGGAGGGGAAATGGGAGAGAAAAGCTGAAGGGGGTCTTTTGTGCTGAAATTTGGCAGTGGTCAGGGGAGTGATAATCCAGACTGTGTGTACTGTTTTCCTAGTTGGGAAGAAGGAGGGTCCCCTCTCCCCCTCCCCCCATGATAGTAACATAATTGATTTGTCAGTGGGTGTGAGCTTCCCCTCTAGTCTCAGCCTGGTAAGTTAAGCCTGTGCCAAACCGCATTTTCCTCGCAGCTCCCCATTTGTGTGTCTTCCTCTCTTTGGTTTTGGTTGTGTTATTTTTAATGCTTTCAGTGGAGTCTTGGGGATTTCTGGCTGGTGTGCCATCATGAGGGGCTGGGTTAAAATCTGTCTTGCCCACCTGGAAGCCGCCAGGCCTCCATTACAGGAGCAAGGACAAGCAGCAACCTAGCATTGCATCGGATCCAATTCAGCCCCCATTTCCCTCGCCCCCACCCCCACCCCCATCCCCATCCCCACCCCCGCCCCCATCCCAAGCGCAAGACAGCCAGGCCAAAGTGAAGTCGAGGATGGGTGAGTTTTCCCATCCCACGTTGCCCTGGTTTCCTTGTGGAAGGATTTTATGCTCAGTCATTACCTTTTGGTGGCCTACAAGAAAAAATTTTTTAAAGGAAGAAAAGGTTTTCCCCAGTTAATCCTCCCCCTATTTAATTACAAAATGCTGGTTGGAGCCATTGTATCTGGGAGGCAAGAAAATATACGAAGGGTGACCGAAAGAGAATTTACAGATAAATATGACTTCCCATGAAGTCCAATGTTCAAGCTACCACCATGGCTCAGAAAACTCCAGCCAGCTTTCACGTGTGTGTGTTTGTGTGTGTGTGTGTGTGTGTGTGTGTATGTGTGTGTGTATAGATAGATAGATAGATAGATTGCAGGATCCTCAGCCCAAGAGGGTCCAGACTTTAGTCTGGCCAGGGAGAAGAGAGGAGAGGCCTTGGGGGGATGATCTGACAGAGAATTCGTTACCCCATGTCGTACTGTGGTTTCAGAGGGTCTCCGATAGATTCAAGCAGCTTCACAAAACACGTCCTTTTCATTTGTCCCCTTTCTTAGGGGGTCTGAGCCTTAAAACCCTCATCCAAGGAGTATTTGGGAGACTCAGTATTTATTCAGAGTTTTAAACTTCCTCCCGAAAACGAAGAGTCTTTCCCAGTTCCAAGACAGAACCCTTTAGGGGAGCCTTTTCCTAGGGTGGAAGAGGGATGGCTGCACATCAGTGCCAGGTTGGGAACACTGGAATAGATTTGCCCAGACCTCCATTGGTTAGGCAGAAGAGGAGGGCAATTTTAGCTTCTCAGTTTACCCCCCGCGATGTGGGGAGCACCATTCGTTGTTGACAGGGGGCCATGTCTTGGAGGAAAACCCGTGCTACAGGCAAAGGCAGCTCCTCTGGAATAAAATCAGAAAGCCATTGGCAAAGGCAATCGATTAGGCCAGAAATAGCCATTTCCCCCCTTCCTTTCCGGTGCTCGAGGTGGGCTGGGAGCCCTCCAAGGGTGCGCTGGGCAACTTGTAGAGCGAGAAATATATCCTCCACCGCCGGCGGCCCGGCTGCTTTTGTCTCGGCTCCCAGCCGGGCTTCCGAGGCTCTGTACCATGGATTTGGGAGTGACAATGGGCATTTCCCTCAGATTCAAGGCTGCCCAGCCTTACCTTTGGAGGCTTTAAAAAAAAAAAGAAAGAAAGAACAGAATTCCTAAGAGAGTAGCCCAAGGACCAAGCCATTTAAAAGACATATCCGGAATCCACTCAGAGGCCGTTAAGTGGGAACCATGGGAATCGGCCTGGCCCAGGGAGATGCTGGCCTCTTTGAGGCGAGTTGGGGGCAGGGGGCAGCGGGTGGGAGCGGGCCTGCTCTACAATCTGGGTTCTGCCCTATGGCGTGTTTTCTTCCAGGACCTTTCCAGAAGTCCCGAAGAAGACAAGGCACCCTGGCCGCCACTGTCCGCGCGGTGCCCACTGCCAGCTTGCGGACACTTCCGAGGGCAGACAGAGCCCGGGCGGTGGCCGCCGCCACGCCCAGCCCACGGGCCAGGCCGCCCCAGCTCACCCCTCGGGCCTCGGCGTGTGCTCAGCCTCACGTCGGGGGTGTGTGTGGCTGCGCGCGCGTGTGTGAGTGTGGTAGGGGGAGGGGGCCCTCCGAGCTGCTCCATCCGTCCGTTTTATTAGGGACACATTAATCTATAATCAAATACACCTCATAAAATTTTTATTGAAAGGCATAATATCATTACAGAGGTCTTCCACCTGTTTTAAACAACACGACAAGCTGTGAGAGAGCGTGTGTGTGGGTATGCGTAGGGAGGGGTGGGTTTGGGTCGGGAGAGAGGCACGGGGAGAAGACCTCCCCTCTGGCGCCAGGGGGGCCGCCTCCGAAGGCCGTCCTGTCTCGGGCCGCACCAGCTCTGCGCTCCCCCCCTCCCCGGGCTACTCTGGGCTCTGCCAAGTGCTGGGTGCGCCCAGCACGCACGGCCGGTAGCTCGGAGCCGAGGCACTGGGGAGGCAGCACCAGCTCGGGACTGCAAGACCGAGTGCGGCCAGAAGTGGGGAACAAATAGTCCCCAGCGCCTCCTCCGGCCGCGATCGGGCGTGTGGTCCCAGCCGCCTCTGGGCTGGCCGAGTCAGGCCGGGCTGAGCCCGGCGCACGGGTCGGGACCCGCGGGCTCTAATTGCCGCGCTTATGTTGATGATTTTTTTTTTTTTTTAAATCACAGCAGCCCCCAGTTTAGCGGACTGATTTACTCCCGGTATTGGTAAATATGATCACGTGGGCCGCGCGACCAATGGTGGAGGCTGCAGCCTGCGAACTAGTCGGCGGCTCGGGCGCCGGCGGGGAGCGGCGCGGCGGCGGGCAGTGTAACCTTGGGTGGGAGCGCACGGCGCCTCAAAATGTCCTCCAGTGGCACCCTCAGCAACTACTACGTGGACTCGCTCATAGGCCATGAGGGCGAGGAAGTGTTCGCCGCGCGCTTCGGACCTCCAGGGCCTGGCTCGCAGGGCAGGCCCGCAGGTGTGGCCGACAGCCCAGCCGCCGCCGCCGCCGAGTTTGCCTCGTGTAGTTTCGCCCCCAAATCGGCCGTGTTCTCCGCCTCGTGGTCCGCGGTGCCCGCCCAGGCCCCAGCGGCGGCGGCGATGAGCGGCCTCTACCACCCATACGTGCCCCCGCCGCCCCTGGCCGCCGCCGCCTCCGAGCCCGGCCGCTACATGCGCTCCTGGATGGAGCCGCTGTCCGGCTTCCCGGGCGGTGCGGGCGGTGGCGGAGGCGACGGTGGCCCGGGCCCCGGTCCCAGCCCTGGCCCCAGCGGTCCACCCAACGGGCGCCACTACGGGATTAAGCCTGAAAATGGAGCGGCACCGGCCGCCGCCACCGCCGCCACCACCACCTCCACCTCCACCTCCTCCTCCACTTCCTCGTCTTCCTCCTCCAAACGGACTGAGTGCTCCGCGGCCCGGGAGTCCCAGGGGAGCGGCGGCCCCGAGTTCTCGTGCAACTCGTTCCTACGGGACAAGGCGGCAGCAGTGGCTGGGGGAACCGGGCCCGGGGCGGGGATCGGGTCTGGGTCCGGGGCAGGCGGCTCATCGGAGCCCTCGGCTCGCAGCGACCACCCGAGCCCGGGCTGCCCGCTGAAGGAGGAGGAGAAGCAGCAGCCGCAGCCGCCGCAGCAGCAACTTGACCCAAGTAAGTGCAAAAGAAATTGCCCCCTGATTTATTGCTGAAACCTGTAAGGCTCGAATGTGCAAAACTGATAGTTTTACTAACCTATAAAAACGTCTAGACGCCTACCCTAGCCTAGACGAGCAACACGCATCCATAAAAAAGCTTCCCATAACCACCTACCCTGGGCGCGCGGTTTGTACGGTAAACAGAGCGCGGGCATTAAGGCTTTTTATGATAATTCCCCCCAAGTTGTGAAAAGCAGCCATCCTTGGTGAAATTAATTTAACGACCTCTCTCCCCCACCCTGTCGTCTCTCCCTGCCTCCCCTCCGCCCCTCACTCCCCTTCTCCAAACACCCCTCTTCATAGACAACCCCGCAGCAAACTGGATCCACGCTCGCTCCACCCGGAAAAAGCGCTGTCCCTACACCAAATACCAGACGCTTGAGCTGGAGAAGGAATTCCTCTTCAACATGTACCTCACCCGGGACCGGCGCTATGAGGTGGCAAGGATTCTGAACCTCACAGAGAGACAGGTCAAAATCTGGTTCCAGAATCGTAGGATGAAAATGAAAAAGATGAGCAAGGAGAAATGCCCCAAAGGAGACTGACCCGGCGCGGCGCCGGTGGGACCACTCGGCTTTGCAGTGGCAGAGGGTTTTTGTGTGTGTGTGTGTGTGCTTGATTTCCAGAAGTTCTTCAGCGATTCGGACATTTCTCCCCCCCCCGGCCTTTTTTTTTTTTTTTTTTTTTTTTAGGTAGAAGTGACTGTGTGGTTGGTTTCTGTGAGGTATTTGGGGGACTGTATTTGCTCGCTTATGTGTTGGAGAAACCAAGTGGCTTTGGGGTGTTGCCCTATCCCGCTCCCCTGTTTCCTGTCCCTTTGGTTCCTTAGGAAATGCTATATTTTGTGAGTGCACGCCGGCTTGAGGAGCCCTCTCCTGTGTAAATGTCCCCTATGTTTCTGAAAAGTGCTGTAGTTTAGCCCCCAGCGCTGCTCAAGCAGGGGCCAAGCGCACCCCACTTCCGACAGCGAAGGCAGAGCGACGACAATGAGGAAGCCGGCCTAGGCTGAGCCCCGGCCGTGTTGCCCACCGGTTACGGAAGCCCACTTTCCTCAGGGAGCCCGCGGGCCCTCCACTGAGACCTGGAATGAGGCCGAGAGAGGAGCCCAGGGCCTCCGGTGGGTCGGGGGTTTCTTCTCAGGGCATTGGAGGAGCCACTCTCTCCCCGGGAGGGCTTGGCTCCAGTGGGCGGCCGCGGGTGTAGGCCCTCCCGGCTCCTGCCTGAGGACCAGTTGTAAATGTTACCGCTTCCTACCAATAAATGCTGACCTGATCAAATGGAGCCCAGACGCTGGCCCTGAACATTGTGTGCTTGCTTTCTCCGGCTCTCTGCAAAATGTCACCCTCATGGGACTTTTCCCTCATCCCTGGGAAGGAGACGCTGCTAAAAATCCGGGGCCCTTCCACCTGAAAGGTCTCTCTGATGTGCCTCTGAGTCTCCCTTTGGGTGGGCAGACCCAGCCTTGAGCCCGGCCCCTGGGGGCACTTGGCCGTCCTCCCCTGGCCGCCTAGCCTGCTTCCAGTGCCTCTGCGAACTCTGTGCCCTGGGCCCAGTGTCAGCCTTGCAGCAGTGCCAGCGGCCCCACGGGCTCCAGAAACCAGGCATCCTCTCGCTGGGGCTTTGACATACCGTGCCCCACCTCTCCCTCTGCTCATGGAGTCGCAGCCATCGACATCGTCTCCAAACCAGGGAGAGGCCAGTTCTGCACTCTGGGGCAACTCTTCCAGGTCCGCGGGGCTGGCTGGCTGGCTCCGGGAGGGCTGAGCCGGGTAGACCGTGAGCTTCCGCTCCTCCGCACGGGAGCCCCAAAGTGACCTTAGCAGATCAAAATGGTCAAGGCTCTCCTCCGCAGCTATCCCCACCCCGCTGCCCCTCCCCCTACCCAGTTTCTGTGTTGTTAGCCCCCAGCTCGGCCCTCTGAGGGCCGCGTTCAGAGGCTAAAATGAAGGTCATTGTAAGTGAAGGATCGGGCCCAGCCCAGCCTTTGCAGGCCGGAGAGGCAGGCGCCGGGCGGCCTGGGCTGGGCGGAAGGCGGGGGCGATGGCAGAGTTTGGGGGGATCCGGCCGAAAGAGGGGACTTGAAGGAAAAGCAGAGGGGGGCTTGGAGGGAAACCCAAGGCCCCGATCCGGCAGAAGGTGCTGCGTACCCCCGCCCCTGCGACCAACCCGATACCTTGGGCTCTTTGAAAACAGGAAGAGACAAGGTGTCATAAAGCCATCGAGCCGGCGAGACGTCTGGAGGTAATGAGTTTACGACAAGCCCGGCGCTTCTCTTTGAAACCATCTCATTTTGATGTTTGTGTTTGTGGGAGGAAAGGAAAAATGCAGACAAAACTGGGTCTTAAAATCTGGACAATAAAATGTAAACAGGACTCTGTTGGACTAAGAAGGCAGGGGCTTGGGACCCCCGGATGAGGTGTGAGCACCTAGGGAATAAAAATGGAGGGCGGTAGGAAGGAGGAGACGATATATTTCTGATTTTTAAAATGGGTTGGGTATTAGAAGTAGCCGGTGGGTGGCTCTCAATAATATTTGACTATGGCCGCCTTCTAGCTTGTACTTTAAAAAAGAGAAAAATAGGCCTGTTATTTGGGGGTGGGAGAGTTAGTGATCTTGGGTCATTTACTTAGGCCGAGCGTCCCCCAGCCGCATGGTCGGCGGGAAAAGATGCAGTTACTTAAATGACGTTTCACAAAAATATCTGGCCCTCCACTGCAAACCTCGTAGCAGAAATATTGTTGGAAATTATATATATTTGCTTATAGAAAAATTAATCGTTACAGCTGAATTAGAGGAAAGAATTTTTGAAAATGAGAAAAAAAGATTAACCTCTCAGGAAACACCTAAACTGATTGAAGTCTTGGCTTTTAAAAAAAACAGGTGGAATGCTTAGTCAATTCACTTCACTATGTGACTTTTGGTATAAATTTAATGTCTCATTTATTGTGCATAGAAGTTCCAGTGAACACCGCCCAACAGGGCCTTTTCAGACAGCCATTCAGAGATACAGCAAAAAGCTTTTAACTTGACTTCTATCCCCCCTCCATTGTCCAGTGAAATGGGCCTGAAGCATTAAAATTACAAAGTTAAAGTAGCAAATATTCACGATTTAATGCTAAGTGTAACGGCTTTAAAAGAAAAAAATTAACAAATGTAACTTCTATAATTTCTTAGTTTTTGAAGTCCCTGGCTCCATTGGGGAAAAAAACAGGCCTGTTGCAGTTGTAATTTTTAAAAATCTAGCCCATCCTATAATTGTGGGCGATTACAGAATGGGGACTTACTGTGTCTGGCAAAAGAAGGGCTGGAAGCTTTTGAAAAAGACACTACTGGAAGCTCTTGGGAGCCCAAATATCTTTGGCATTCAGGAGCCCCTGTTTGCTGCACTTGACTCGTCGACAAAGGGATGAAGCATTATTAGTGTCAGTGATCCAAGCCCCAGTCAAACTAAAGAACAAGATTGGAAATGGTTTGTGTCGAATAAAGAGAAGTTAAGCTCCGTCGGCTAGAGATGGCATTTGGCCACTAGAGAGCGCCGTTGCTCCACTTTGTGATAGTAAAGCTGGAGTTGCGGCGGAAGGTTTTGATTAAAGATACTTACAGTCTTATTTTAAATTCCAAATTAGGATAAATTTAAGCAAAAAGAAGCAATGTGCACTGTTAAATTCTCCGGAAGGGTTTGTTACTTATAAAATTTTGGCTTAGGATTTCAGAAAATTTGGACTACGGCACAGCTGAAACTATAAAACGTTATGGTAAGTCAATGCATTGTATCACAGAACAGAAATGTGTAAAAGCATACATCTTTATTTACGAAGTTAATCGCACTCTCTTCCCATTCAGATTATAAACAGAATGCTTGAAGGAAAAAACAAAAAACTAAGTGTTTTGTCCCAGGAGGAAATGTTGTGTTATCATGTTTTCTTAATTAGGCCAGAATGCGTAGAAATGAATTTTGTAGTGTTTCTTTTTCGCTCCCCGCCCTCCCGCCCCAGGAATCACAAAGTTCTAGAAGGTGCCTTGTATTATTGAGATCTAGGCTCGTTCTTCTTTTTCCCCCATTCCATTCCAAAACCCACTATCGAGGGTTTAGACACGCACACGCACACATGCCAAACAGTGAAATAAAAAGGCACAATTGCATTCCAAGGCTTTATTGAAAATAATACTCTTTTAATTGGGTACTTGCAAGGTTGGAGTACAAATCGTTAACTGTCAGAATCAGTTCGTTCGCCTTCGGATTTAAAGGAAATCTTACCTGGCGATAACTGGCAGAAAACAACAAGAAACCCTTACCCGTCACCATGCCTCCAACAAAAGCCTCCTTGCACTCCCTGCTAATTTAAAAGTTAAACAAAGCATGCCTTTATCATTTGATTCATTAGAAATCCGTTTACCTTAACCATTTTCAGCTATTCCCTGTAGAAACAATTGAGTCTTAAACGTTATCTTGTTATGCCTTTCCATCTCGACCTTATTTTCTCCATTTGCAAAATATGATATTCAGTCCACTCGTACTGACCTCAGCTCACTCACAAGCTGGGCCACCCCACAAGGAGAGAGGGGTAGTTGAAATCACTCGCCTGCTGCACCTTTGGGAGCCGTCTGGGGGTTCTAGACGTTCGCATTTGGCGTGAAAAGCCGGGGAGGTGTGTTTTAGCTTTAGCTGGAGCTTCCTCGGTGGGCTCGGGAGTCTTTCTGAGGTCGGTTCCCAAGGCCGGTGGGCCTGCCGCCCTCAACAACAATGGATCATCCCAAGAAAAAGGGTCACCCAAAGAACCCACGAAAAAGGCAGAATAGGCAAAGGAAAACGCACTCAAATGTAGAGACCTATTACATTTATTGGACATGAAAATGGGAGGGGGGAGTGGGAGATGTGGAGAAGAGAAGGTGAACGGTGGTGTAACGCCAAGCGGCTTCAAAGCGAGTTTCTAAAATCAGGAATATTTTGCCGATTCACACTCGATTTCCCCACATGACACGGGACGTTCCTCTTCCTCATCGCTCATAAGCTAGAGCGAGCTTTCTCTTTTTTTTTCTTTTGGAAAGATCGGTAACTTTTAAAGCTGAGCCCGGCACCCGCTCTCGGCGGTAACTTCACCGGCTTGTTGGATGAACTAGAATCGTCAGAAGACGCGCGCCGCCTGCAGCTGCTTGGAACCGGCGCGATCCGAACGCCGGCCCGGAGGCTCCTTGGGGGGACTCGCGGGCGTCGGTCCCCCGTGCTCCGCCCGGGGCCACCGCCTGCCCAGGTCCGCTCCGCGCAGGGGCTGAGACCCGGGAGTCGTGCGTCTCGCCCGAGGAAATACCACCCACCTCAGCGTGAGTCCTCCCTTCCCGCCTTGGAACATTTCTGTCTGCTTTTCTATTTACTGCCTCAGCAATGCTAATGTTCACCCCCCTGCCCCGCCACATTCTTCAGCCTCCCCCCTGCGCCTGGTACTGACGTCTATCGAGGGTGAAATTATGGAAACTATATTCATGGGCATGATTTCCATTAAATATCAATTAACCTGGGAGCCTCAGCCAGGCGTGCAGTGCTTCAAGGGTAAATGTACATCTCATTTCCACAAGGCCCGCTCGGCTGGAAAAGAAGGGCTTAGATTTGCTTTGATAATGCAAGGTATTGGGGTCACCCTTGTGGCCTTTAATCAAATTACTTGTATAGGACCTAACGCAAATGTTCGGTCCGGATCTTCTACATGGCTTGCCCTCGCTCCCTGGGCTGCGCCCGCGTGTCCAAAGGCGCAAAAACCACAGCCAGCCTCTGAAGGGCTGCTACAGGGGACCGGGGAGGGAGTCATTTGCTCCACAGCCTCCTGGGAGTGTCCTCCCTGCCTCCCTCCCCGCCAAGTGTAAGGCTGTGCTGCGCCCCCGCCCCGCCGGCCGTGGCTCGCATTCCCTCGGCCCCCGGGGGCACGGCGAGCCCTTGGCAGTGCGGCTTTATGGGCCCCCTTTAAGGCCGGCGGACGCATCTCCCAGCCACTGTGAGGCGTCCATCGTGTGCAACAGTGTCGCCTCCTCACGGATCCCTCCGCGCGGTTATCTCGCGTCCATCTCGCTCCGTCTCTGAGCAGTGGCTTGGTGCGAAAATGCCTCGCCGGGGCGCACCGGGGTGGCAGCCTCGGCAGCGGCGGCGAGAGCGGTGGGAGGGGGCTGCGGGGGGGGGCGAGGTGAGAGGTGGCGGCGGGCAGAGGGTGTTTTTTTCCTTTTCCCTCCAGAGCGGGGGTTTGTAAACCGAAGCCAAAGAGTGTCCCCGTGGGCCGGGCGTACTTTTTTTCTTCTCCGGTGCGCTCCTGCAGGGCCGCCTGGTGCCTGAGAGGAAACAGTGGAGGCAGCGGGGCAGGTCACCCGGGGCGTCGGCGATTTTATTGAGCCCGAGCCGGCGCGCGCCGGGAGAGGCCGGGCGGGCGGTGGAACGCGGGGACTGGGTGAGGCCCCGCGACCCGCCAGGGAGGCGGCGCGAGGTAGAGGCGGCGGGCGCGAGAGCGGAGCATGAGCGCCCAGTAGCCGAGGCCCCGCAGCTACCCGGCCTCAGAGGCGACGCGAGGGCGGGCGGGTGGCAGCAGCAACGTAGCCCAGCGGCCCCAGCGGCGCCAGCAGCCGCCCCAGAGGCCCCCGCGGCAGTGCGGTCGCGCTGAGGCGCGTTCCCTGCCTGCTCCGCGCCGCCCGCCCGGGGCCGCCCTTCCTCGGCCCCCGGCCGCCGCCGCCCCGATGAGCTCGTACTTCGTGAACCCGCTGTACTCCAAGTACAAGGCGGCGGGCGAGGCCATCAATCCCACTTACTACGACTGTCACTTCGCGCCAGAGGTCGGCGGCCGCCACGCCGCCGCCGCCGCCGCCGCCGCCTTGCAGCTCTATGGCAACAGCGCCGCCGGCTTCCCGCACGCGCCCCCGCAGGCGCACGCGCACCCGCACCCGTCGCCGCCGCCTGCCGGGCCGGCTTGCGGTGGTGGGGGAGGCCCCGGTCCCGGCCAGGAGTACTTCCACCCCGGAGGGGGCAGCCCGGCCGCAGCCTACCAGGCCGCCCCCCCTCCGCCGCCGCCGCCTCCCCCCTGCGGCGGGATTGCCTGTCACCGGGAGCCCGCGAAGTTTTACGGATACGATAACTTACAGAGACAGCCGATTTTTACGACCCAGCAAGAGGCCGAGCTGGTACAATATCCTGACTGTAAATCGTCCAGTGGTAATATTGGCGAGGACCCAGACCACTTAAATCAGAGCTCATCTCCTTCTCAAATGTTTCCCTGGATGAGACCACAAGGTTGGGATGCTTTTTTTTTTTAAGCGGGCAGAGGGGGAGAAATCTGCTTTCATCTCACGTTCTAGCTTTAAAACTCCCTTTTCCTCTCCCTCTCCTTTTCCTTTTTGTGTAGCTTACAGTGACTCTTATAAAGTAAGATAAACTTTTTTATTTTAAGTGGAAACCATGTAAAGACGATGGGGACAGAATGATTGCGAAGACGTTTTCTCTGCCCCTCTTGACTGCCCATCCTATATATATATCAGACCTAAGGAGAGTTGTGTATATTTCACTCCTTAGACCCGTTCCAGAAACCTTCAGCAACCTGCAGATGCACCATTACATTTTTAAAACATTTATTTTCCTTTTTTTTTCTGTTTGTTTTAATCAGCAGCTCCTGGTAGACGAAGAGGAAGACAAACCTACAGTCGATTCCAAACCCTAGAGCTGGAAAAGGAATTCCTTTTTAACCCTTATCTGACCAGGAAGAGAAGAATCGAGGTTTCCCACGCCTTGGCCCTCACCGAGAGACAGGTAAAAATCTGGTTCCAGAACAGGAGAATGAAATGGAAAAAGGAGAACAACAAGGACAAATTCCCGGTTTCCCGACAGGAGGTGAAGGATGGGGAAACCAAAAAGGAAGCCCAAGAGCTGGAGGAAGACCGAGCCGAAGGCCCAACAAATTAACTTCCACCTTTAAAATTTTACCGCAGATTATTGAAACTAATGATCAGCATATGCTGGTGAACACCACCTATTTTCTTTGTTGGAAAGGACTTTACCTGTATTTCAAGCTACCTTCATGTCACTGCTCTTGAGGTTTCTGCGCTTTGAGAGGGATTTGGGTGTTTAAAAAAAGTTTCTAGTGTCGTACAGGAACAGCCCTTGAGCTGTCCTATGTAAGAGTAATTTGATTCTGACCTTGTAGCTATATTTTTATAATGGTAGTTTTTAATGGCTGAGCTGGTGATTTTGCCTCAACAACGTAAACTTCCTAATGTTTAGCACTAAATAATTGAATATAAAATGCTTTATTAATCAAACAAGTGCACTTGAACATTTTAAATTTTTTCTTTATGGTGAGTAAATTAAAAGAAGTCTATTAATTTTTTTAAAAAAATTATGCCTGCAGAATATTTACTTTATATTATTTGATTAAAATGTATTATTTATATTTTTCTTTCTACTTTTATAATGAATGGTTCGGGTGCCTTTTGTTTACTCCTAAAAGGTTTCTTTGAGTATTTTGTAAATGTAATATCTCTGGGAAAAAGTCTGGGCCAAATATTCAAAAAGCACATGTTAGCTGAAGAGTGTAATGTGTAGTCCTGGCTCTGCAGCTTCCTTAAACTTGGGGAAAATGTTGGGCCAGTGACAGAAGTTTCAGGACAATGTCAAAGTTGACATTTAATCATTTTTCTATAGTTTATACAAATTATGGCAATTTAATCATCTAGAGTGAATGAATACTTGAAAAGCCAATTATAACATTTTCACTCATATACCTTTTACTTTGGCAAGTCGCCTTGTGGAACGCCTCTTGTTTCTGAACTTGCTTTCGTTTTGAACTGTGCTTGGTATTGCCTGAAATTGCTAGGTCTCTGTGCTGTGGCCGCCGCTGTGATTCCGTTTTTTTGAGGAGGTGCCATATTTATTTGTATTCCCTTCGCTCTGTTTGCACGCCCATTGTGAGCCAACTTGCTGTGCACGTCTCAGATGTCGGTTGGTACGTCCTCTGCTGTTCTCCAGGTTGGCCTCACCTATTTGAAACAATCCTTGAGAGCAAACGCAGAAAAATCCGAGTGTAAACAACCGCTGCAGAACATAGCTAGCTCTTTAATAAAAGAAATGAATCTTTTTCTAGAGCTAGTGTCTTTGAGCGCCGTCAATAACCCTTTTCCTGAGTCAGGAACAATCGCCTGGGCTCACGTGAAGGCAACATCCTGCTAAAGCGTCTACTTGATTTTTTAAAAGGGGGGGGTATGTGCACCCTTGCTGTAAAAATAAATAAATCAGTGCAAGGAGGGGGGCCTCTCTTTCATTCCAGAGAGAGCTGGCCAGGCTATCCCAGCTTCATCTTGCTCTAAATAACCTTGATAAGATACTTGGAAAGCTTTGAACTTCGCAAAGGACTGGAGTCATAGGTCCAGTGGGGAACAATCCGGAGTCCAGGTTACACCACAGCTTATTCCACTGAGCTGGCGCTGATGCTGGGGTTTGGGATCTGTTATTAACAAGATACCGATTTTCTATTTGAGGCTGCTCCTACAGCTGCCATTTTATGAGGGAAGAGGAGGGGGAAGAGGGGCGGGAGGGAAGAGGAGAAATTCAAGTAAACTAACATTTCTCCCCACAAAAGGAAAAGCACCTTTATCAGGTAGGCATTGAAGAATTCTCTTCTTTTTGTAGATGCCTGTGTATTTTTAAAGAGGTACATTTTAATATCCAGAGTGGCTTTTATTGCACAGTTAAGAAACTGGAATCCTATAGTTTTAGGCCTGTATCACCCCCTCAGGCGTTGGTGAGCTGTCTGCCTGCTGTTTCAAGGACCAGGGAGATGTTGGCACTGGTTCGGCAAGAGGCGAAGCACCACCTGGCTTTCTATCCAGGGAAGAGGCCATGGCTGTGGCATTCGCTGACCTGAGCCAGGAAAGACAATTTTAAATCAAGGGTGTTGCACGAGAGGAGACAGCTGCAAACGTGCATGCTGCATTTGGAAACATTTTGCTCTGTGTGTTGCCTGAGACTCTGCTGTTGACTGGTTTAGAGCAAGTATACCAAGTGCCTGAAAGCATGGCTAGGGAACAGCCTGGCTGGGGAGAGGGTGGGAGTAAGCTGGCTAGAGACTGGTGCTGGCTGAGCTCCAGCTGCCCTCCATTTAAGGGACTCCTCTATTAGCAAAATTCGCTCTCTCCTACACAACAATGCTCCCCCCAAATCATTCTTAGAGCCATCGATATGGGCAAAACTCTCTGTATGGTGTGGGACCTGGTGCATGGATATATGTGGAAATCAGTGAAGGAAGGGAGGTAAAAATGTTCTTATTTCCTCTCCACTTTGTGCTCCTCTGAAAGTGTTGTACCTTCTGGCCTCATCGGCCCCCTAACCCATGATAAACTCATAGCTCATGTACGGAAAAAGGCTGTTGCATAATTAGTACATTTGAGCGTATTTGTACATTTACAAATTTGGTATTTTTGGTATATATTTGGTGTATTTGTACATATACGTAGATTAGTCATGTGTAGAAAGTGTTGGTAATAAATGTAGGTATATATGCTTCCTTTTGTAGCTAGGAAAAGCATAGATTTGTCTCCAAATAAAGAGCTTGTGGAATTACAAATCACACACACTCACCACCTTCTTTCTTCCAGTGGCTAGAAACCCCCATCACAGTGTTTCATGCAGACAACTCGCAATGACGAGTGCAGGAGATGCCCTTCTAATTGGCTCAAACCTGAAAACATCCGAGGGTTTGCCGCAATAAGCAAACCAACATTTTTGCTGCAGCAATTTGCATAAACCTTCAGAGAACCCTTTGCAAACAGCCGACACTCTGGTGCTCTGGACTGCTTATAGAGTCTGCTTAGAGAGGTTTGTAAACCGTTGACAGAGAGATCGGACCCTCCAATGTTAACACTGGATGAAAAAACCAAGAGTCCGAAGTGATTTAGGTTCTCTGTTTGCGTGGACCAGAAACACACAAAAGAGGGTGTGGGTCTCAATGGTTCCTAGAGAAAAGTCAGTTCAGGGGCTCCCATTTTGTGAGATTCCACAAAGCCCAGCACATGGCTTACAGGCTGCACAGTGGGGAGAAGTGCAAATATGGCTTCTTTTTAAAAAATGCGGAGTCTTTTCCCAGCCCTCCTTCCCTCAGCCGAAAAGGAGGGTCATAAAGCTCTGCCTTTATTTGGGTAGAGGAAAATTGACAATTGAAGTAATTTCTCAGAATATTTCAGAATTGAACAAGCTCTGTTCAGTTCCACACATACAGACCAGTGTAAAGTGCTCTAGCTTGGGAGGGTCCAACAACGTGCTTGATTTTCCTGTATAATTAAAAATATTGTTTAATTATTCTTCAGTGCAGAAGGTGTTGCTATTTCACGACCAAACCTCTGTCCTCTGCTTCCCCAGTGTTTGCTGAATCCTCGAGCATCTGGTGGTGAACAGGGGAAGAGAGAAAACATTTTAATGGACCCTGGCTGCTGCTATGGTTACCTCCAGAAAACTTGGAGCCCACTGACTTTTTCTAGAAAGAATATGACTTTTGCTGACACGTGGCAACAGAAGTACTTTAATCAAAAACATCCAAGGTCATCGGAGCTTTTTCAAGGGATACAAATGGCCTGCTCCAGAGGGTGCTGCGTGCTTCCTGCTTAAGTCCACGTCCACTTAGGTACTTACTGGGTGTGAGGATGTTAATAGAGAACTTTCAAATAGACATCCAATGCAAATGTTTGTAAACGTATTACTAGAAATCCAAAGACAGTGTCCTTGAAAGGATGGGGGGTGAGAGGTTACCTCTTAACAGGCAGGTTCTAAAGCCTGATGGCCATGCCCATGCATTAATGATGAGGGGAGCCAGCCAAGGACATTTACTTTCATCTGGGGTTCACTGGGGCAGCTTCCATGAGAAGTGCAAAGGGAATGTGACTCCTGCCTTTGAAGAAGAAGGACTATTTTTTTTTCAAGCCTGAAACTGGGGAGTTGCTTTTTTCCTAAACAAATGGAGCCCCTCTCCTCTTCAATGTTGCATTGACCAGGCTTTTCAGCGGACAAACATTTGGGGGGCAAGGGAAGAGGGGCTACAATTAATTCCATATAAATGAGAATTGCACTTAGGGGAGACTTAAACAAGGGGTTTCAGAGGGAATCCAAAAATATTGCCTTTCCTCTAACCCAGGACTGTTCAGGAAGATGTTTCTGCTGAGAAAAAGAATAGGCATTGGGGGTTCAAACTATTATTTTGGAGAAGTTGACAAGTACATAAAACCATGTCCAGCCTTTGAGCTGGTTGGCAATTCTACCGCAGAAACTGGAAGAAATGGGAGGGACCCCAATTTATGTAGGAGAGGGTGGGTGTGGGGAGAGCACATTTTCTTGGCCTGCAGAGCCCAGGTTTTCTGCGCAAGGTCAGACGGGCTGGCTTGCCTGGAGATGAGAGGGGCAAAAACCGAAAGTGCTTGTCTCCTCTTTCAGAGCGGCCTTTTGGTGAGGTAAGGGGAGGGGAAACCAAGTGAGGGGAGAGTTGGAGGGGTGACCGCCAGGATCACCTCCCCAAGTGAGCGCGGGGGGCAGCACACCGCACTCATTCTCCCTGTAACACAGCGCCCAATGAGCAGAGGTCTCAAGCCAAACCACCAAAAAAAAATAAAAGGAAAAGAATTCCTAGAAAAAGGAACCGTGAAGGCAAGAAAGGCAGAGAGAGCAGTGGAGAGGGACTTAGAGGAAGAAAGAGGAGAGGAGGGAGGGAGGGAGGGAGGAAGAGGAGGAGGAGGAGGGGGAGGAGGGGGAGGAAGGAGAGGAGAAAAACAGAAGAGGGAAGACGAGAGAGAAAGAGAGGAAAAACATGGCGCTTGCGAGCTGTATGTGCAAAATCCGCAAGGAATTGCAGTAAATTCCTTTTTGTTTGAAGAAAATTTACAACTTGGTAATAGACCTTTTTATGACCTATTTGCGGTCGTCATTGGCTGCGGCTGGTCATGTGCAGGCTCCGCTCGCCTTCACGGCCTTTTTCCTGATTTCCCAGGCGAATTTCCCCCCGCATTCTGCCTTCCTAGAGCCTCACCCCCTCTTTTTCTAACCTTTGTCTCCGCAGAGGTGGGCTCCAGTCGCCGGCTGCGGGATTGCGGGGTCCGCGGCGGTCTCGGCTCCCGCCCGGCGCCCAACTTGGCCCCGCCGCTCCTTCGCCCCGGTCGCGCCGCTGCCGCCCCCGGAGCCGGTGGGGAGCCCGGCAGGCGGGAGAGCCCGGAAGGAATCCGGGGCGCCGAGGCCCCGGCCGGCGCCGACACCGCCCGCCGGGAGCAGCCGGCCTGCTCTGGGTGACCGAGCCGCGCGGTTCCGACGCGGCTCCTTCTCTAACATGAGCGGGTCCCTGCCGCGCAGAGCGCGCGTAGCCCGGCAGCGCCTAGTGGATTACAGCAGCCGCCCCGGCCGACCGCCGCCTCCAGCTCGGCACCTCCGGTAAGAGCCGTCCCCTCCCCGCGCCCCCAGCGCTGCCACCGAGAAGCTCGAGGCGCCCACCCGTTTGGGCAGCTCGGAGATCCCTGCCCGACCCCCTCCCCTTCCCCGGGACCTGGGAGTGGCTGCCTGCGCCCCCTGCCCCAGATCACTCCATCTCTGAGCGGGCGTCCCCTGGGGCCCCGGGTGGGGTCCAGCTGAGCTCAGAAGTCGAAGGGAAGCCCTATTTCCTCTGGAGATTATGGGAGGTGGATAGCGGCATAGATGGAGAGCCCCTCGATCCCCACCCTGGGAAGAGTGTGCAGATGCTTCCTGGATGTGTCAGCTTTGCTGGGGGTCACTAAAGGCACTCTGTAGTATAGAGCAGTGTTTTGCGGTTTGTCTGTGGTCAGAGGTACCTGGGAGGCTAACAGGTGTGTTTTGAGGGTTGGAGCTTGGGGGTGGGGTGGATTCTGTGTATCCAGGATGTGCTTGGTTTGTTAACCTAGGCTTTGACGAGTGATGCTAATTTCTAGGGTTGATGGTTTATTGGGCCTTGTATATGAGATGGAATTTTAAATATTAACTGCTTCTCTAGTTCTTAGATAATTTTTGTAACAATTCAAGAAAGGTTCCTCACACATCTAATAATCTGTCAGGTGCATTTGTATTATTCTATGCCACAAAATGGATGCATGTTTTGAGAGGTGGTAGTATCAGAAAATCTGGTGCAGGTCTTGGGGAAAAACCAAGAGACATTTCAGAAATTCGAAGCATGTCTAAGTTCAGACATCGCGTGTGTTTCTTATTTGCCGGATTGGGAAAAGAGTGGATATTTTGCTCTCTAAATGTACTGTCGTGGGGTGTGTGTGTGTGTTGCCTACGAATAAATATTATATAGCAACATTTCCAACTCTACTTCAAAATTACTGGACCAAAATATCTATGAGTCGAAAGAAAATTATTTGCAGAAAAAAATGCTATTTTCTCCCACGGATTTTGAACGGCACTTGAGGATGCAGTTCTCAAATCCTATTGCCTATTCTCTCGTGGACACGTTGTGAAATGTTAAAACCTTTGGGACAATCTGCCGCATTGCGCATGAGGTTGACCTGCGCGCGGCGGAGTATCGTTTTTTCAACCACCCAGAGGAAAACCCTAACATTTCAATGTTCTCCCAAATCTTCCAGTGTAACCGTGTTGGCCGTAAAAGCATTTCAGAACAATAAATGACATCTTTGTAGAAAGGTATTTTTAGTAATTAACGACGGAATCATGCGAGTTTCAAAATGGAGGGCCACGATTAGTGGTCAGTTGACGTCTAGCAGAATTGTTGTGGATCGCTATGATCACTAACAAATTAGAAACTCAGTGATTTTTAAATCTGGAACGTCTGTATTCTGTAAATACTTCTCTATTACGGTACTGCTGAGATCATTCTTTCATATTGGTTTACAGCATTACCTACTGAAAATCAGGGCCCTGGTCAGGGGCTCACAAGGCCCTCCCCTGGCAACTCCAGAGCCTAAGGAGCCCCTAGGTTGCCTGAAAGCTCGGTGGGGGTGGGGATGAGTTGTGGCCATAATGGCCAAGCCCTTGTGTTCAGAGCTTCAGTCGCCTTTCCCTGGGTTCGATGGCTGAGCGCGCCCAAGTGACTGAGAACCTGGGCGGGCTGCAGGTCCGATTACGCAGCAGAGGGTGACGTCATGGGCAGATATGGAGGACTAGGGGGCTCTTTGTAAGTCCCGTGGTAGCATTAAGAGTTTAAATGGTCAATTGCATTAAGACCTTAAATGGTCAATTGCATCTAAGGGAATAAATAATCTGCAAATCACATTTGAACGCAGGCCATTTAGTCCAAGAGGAACTAGTTAACGCTTTTGCCACTGCCAGAAATGCCCCCACTGTCCCAGTTAACCCAATTTTTAAAAAATTAAACGAAACTAAAAAAAACCCACTTGGACCCTAGGACCTCACAAGTGGGAGAGTGTAACTCTCAGCGTCCTTGGGCCGAACCTCTATCCCTTTGTACATCAGGGAGCCGGTGGCACGTCCGGGCCTTAGTGTCTAAGGTCAGGCAGTGAGCTGGGCTTGCGCTCTCCGGGAGGACCAGAGAAAAGCTCGTTGTTATAAATGTGGTCAAGCACCAGGGCTGAAAACCAAACGTATTTTCCTGTCAGATGCTCCTCCAAATAAATATATTTCGCCAGAATTCTGTTTTCCGAGCTCGAGAAGCAGGGGAAGGAACAAAGACAGTATTTCACTCTGGACTGGCAGGCAGCTGTTAGAGGTATTTACGGCCTTGCCGCAGTGCGGCCGCCGGACAGGGCACGCGGGGGCACCGGAAGCTGGGGAGAAGCCACCAAGAACTCGGAATTCCTATTTAAGTCCAATTTAGGGCCACTTTTCCGGAATTGGTGTGAATAGATACCCTCTTTCTAGGAACTGGTCCCTTAGACTTCATAGTCGTGCAGACTGAGGGAGAAGTTGTGCTCTCTGAACGTAAGGTGGTTCTCCCCCACCCCGCCTTGATTAACGACTTGGGAGAAGGCGTGCACTAGATGTGAAACTGCTGATCCAAACGAAAACCTTGAGAGGGTTCACCGGCAACATGGCGATTTTGCTGGTTTGGCGCAACAGGGCTTGCAGATCAGAAAGGACGTTTGAGGCTTTTAACACAGGTTTTCCTGAAAAAGTATGTTTCCTGCCTCTATAAGATGGGGCGTCCAAGCGCTTCTGCAGGTAGGCGCAGAAGCAGTGCGTGGTGCCTCACACCGCCCAGCACTGCGCACAGCTACCGTACAGCTCAGTGCCCCGAAGCGCCTGCCTTGCCCGCTTGCCCAGCGTCCGGCGCATGTGCAATGAAATAGCCCAGCCTGGGGATCCAACCAGCAAAGCACGGAAGGGGGGAGGGGGCGAGTGGACTCAGAGCAGGAAGATATAACCCGATCTCTCCAACTCCTCCCTCAGGATTCGCCACTCATCTTTCCTTTATTCCAGCCTTCATTCTAAATATAGTCAAACATCTTGCCCTTGACTACGTTATTTTCAATCATCTTGACTCACCACCCCACCCCAATTTAAATCTGTACTTTAGAAACAGTCTGCAAATGCGAGCTAGTGGCCAAAAGGAAACCAAATCTTCTTTCAAGGTGTTAAAATAAGCACTCACACATACATTTAACACCTTAAAAGAAGATATATATATATGTATATATATATATGTGTATGTGTGTGTGTGTATATATATATATATATCTGATCCTTGGGGAAGTGTATAGATTTTCTTCAGCCTGGTGTTTCTGCTTTGGGAAAAGGCCTTTCCTCTTGGCGCCTGTTCAAACCGCCAAACTTCAGGCCAATCCTTCAGCCGGACCATTCCCAGATCTTGTTACGCCAGCGCAGCACGTTCGAGGGCTCTGTGGGGACCACTGGCTCAGCAGAGAGCGGTCAAACAATAAATAAATAAACGGACAAACTGGAGGGCTTTTCCGCCCGGACTCGCCTAATTAATTGAAGATGCATGCTCCTGGGCCGCGAGCTTGTTGTCAGTGCTGCGGGGGGAGGCGGCCTCAGAGCCCTCTCAACTCCTTCCGACCGCCCCAGGGGACGGGAGGACCAGCTCGCAGCCTCCGGCGCGGGAAGACCTCCGCCCGCGCGAAGAAGCCCGGGCCTCGGGTTTCCGGGGCTGGCGCAGTCCCCCTGCTCTGTTGTCTGGCGCCTTGTCCAGGAGGAGGCGCTGTAGGACAAGCGTCCTGTGGGCTACGGAGGCGCGGGAGATGTCCCGGGCGCCAGCGGGCTGGGGGAGGGGAGGACACGTGACCCCGCCCCTCCGCCTCCGCCCCCGCCTCCGCCTGCTAGGAGAGTGTTTTCCGCCTGCGAGGAGAGTTGGCGGTGCTGCGCCTACACTCAGGGGCGGCTTCCCGAGCAGAGGCAGCCCAGAGTCCCGGGAGCCAGAAGGCAGGTTCGGGGGTGGCGGGCCACCTCAGTTCCTCTGCCTTCCCGGAGGGGGCGCGATTTTCGCGCGCTGGGCTCCTAAGAGCAGAAAGAGTTAGGGTCCGGTGGTGGGGCAAGCTGCGCCCAATCCCAACCAGCCCCCTCATTTGGGCTGCTGTTCTTGCCACTTTCCTTTCCCGTAATTCCTGGTACCTAGAACCGGCAGCCTTGAAAAGCCGAGCGTTCAGCCCCTCCTCCCTCAAGCTGACGGGCCTCGCCCTGGCTCACCTAGAACAAGGCCTGCGTCCTGGGGTGGGACTCCCTCGGGCCTCTCTCGAGGTTCTGAGATCCCGGGTGAATCCCACTGACTGTGCGGCTTGAGAACAACGCAGGTGGTCCTCTCTCCCCTTTTCCACACCACCCACACACTCTTCTTTCCCCATTGCGCCCATTTCAGGCCTTTGGTGGGCTCCATGGGGTATTGCATCAGCTGTGACACCCAACTTAAACGACTGGCTCAGATCCAAGCCCACTGTTCCTCGTTGCCTCCTGGCAGCACAGTCTTTTGCCTCCCTCTTTTCCCTACTTTAGGTCAGTGATTCTTAATGAAGGCCTGCATTCAAACCTCTTGTTTATAATGCAGGTTCCTGTGTTTCATGCCATACTTACTGAATCAGAATGTCCAGAACCTGCAGTTTGTAAACACTCTCCACCATGGCAGTTAGAATGTACGCTTATGTTTGAGAACTGGCCAAGGGTATCTCCTGGTTCTTCTAGGGTTCTTTGGTCTCCAGAGGCCAAGTTCTCTCTACCATTCAGCAACAGCCATTCCCCTAGGTTTGGGGGCTCCCTCCTTAATTAGGTTTTCTAATGTCACTACCCCATAAGCTGACTAGTTGCTCCCATATAGGGAAGGAGACATTGATCCCTTGCTAACTTGGAGATTTTTTTCAAAGAGGCGAGTAGGTTCTGGGTACAGACCTGCCTTCTTTCAAATCTTTATCACTTACCTGCTGTGTGACTTTAGGCAAGTAGGGCAAATTCTCTGGGCTTGTTTCCTCATTTAGAAAGTAGGGATAATAAGAATACCGTCAAATGTTGTTATGAGGATTTTTACTTACGTAGCACTACTATATGCCCAGCACTATTCTAACTACTTTACATACATTAACTCACCGATTAAGCACTTAAAAGTTTTTTTTTTTTTTTGCACAAGCCAAACATTCAGTACCTGTTTCGACCACATATTGAATAGCAAGCATTCAATAGGAGTTCTTATCATCACTATCCTTTTTCTGTTCAGTAATCAGGCCTAGACTTTTAGAGCTGAAAGAGACTGGTTCACTCACCTAATCCTTGAATTGTACAGAGAAGACAGGATGAGGTTTGGTCACAGGAGAACATGGATCTGGGACTTTCCCTTTTGCTGTAGTGGGCCTCATAGGCCCCACTCCCTTGGGTCTCAGTGTCTGGCCCCTGCCTACAGGTAGACTTCAGGGCCAAACCTAGGAGGAAAGTGCCCCTAGCTCCTCAGTGGGCAGATGTCAGGTAAGGGAGGCTTCACACCCACACAGGCACATCTGTGACTCCTACAGAAGGCTCAGGCCTTACCACAGAGCAGGCCCTACTTTCCACCTTCTGGAGTCACCTTCTCCACCACCACCCATCAGTCGCACCCACTAGGCCAAGCATCCTCTTTTACAGCCCCAGGGCAAGTACCCTCTTTTCAGTCTCTTGAAAGCTGGGACAGGGTGGGAAAGCAAAAGGCCAGTGAGCAACAGCAAAGGAGGCAAGGAGTGCCCAACTCCCCCTTAATCTGCTTGTGTTCCAAGATCTGGGCTCCAGGACCGTGGCTGAGCCACAGCTCCAAACTTGGGCCACAGTGATGTCAAGGTGTGTCTTAAAGAGGCCTATGCCCCCCAAATCTCCATCAGCCCTTCCAATTTTTTAGATTATTTGTATCTTTTAAAAATAATTATATGTATACTATTTCAGGCTATAACCCACACATATGCATGCACACACACACACACCCTGCAACCAGGTTCTACGCCTTAGTCCTGGCCTCCATGACTTCTGACTGTAGACTTTTTGTAAGAGGGCCTCCGCAGCCCTTGGTCAAGCTGCTTCTCTTGGTTTAACCAGGAGTCCACCTGGGTCAGATTTTCTGTCCAAACCCACCTAGTCTCTTCTGCTATCAACCATGTTGGGCAGAGTTTGGCCCATGAAACCGGGCAGTGCTGTAGCCACCCAGCCACCTCCATCTCCTGTGCCATCTACCCTCTATTCTTGGTTCTCAAAGGACTTAGGTGACCCCCCAGATCCTGCTTTTCTTGGGACTGCTGGAGCCTTATCCAATCTCTGGCCCTGCCATCAGAGATCCTGCCCGAGAGCCTGTTCTTTTGGATGGCACATCTCACTGTTAGAGTGGTTCCCTCTGGGGTCACCTTTCCTTCCCAGAGGACACCAAGGCAGAGCTCCAATGAGCAGACTCCATTTAGGGGGGGAGGGGCGGGGGTAGCAGGAGAAGTGGTCCTCTTTCAGTGATGGGATATAATGCCAGGAATATGGAATTATATTTCTCTCCTGCTTGGGACTCCCTGTTCAGCCCTTTTCTGGCTCTACCGCCAGCCTGTGTCCCTAAGTGCCAGGCCTGGCAGTCTTTCTTTATCTGCCCCCAGCCTAGGGAGTTCATCCAAAGTTCCATCCCCTATCCTGGTCGTGCAGACAGTTTAAGGGAAGAGTTCAGTACCACTTCAGTACCACTTCTGGGCAAGAGGCCTCTTGAAAGTCAAGGTCAGGATATTCTTTCCTGGGCCACATAGCAAGGGCCCTTAGGGTGGGCAGAGAGTGGACCTCAATACATTTGGAGTGCAGCTGATGCCTCTTGGGGCCCCTTCAGTCTCTCCTTCTTCCTGGGAGCGGCTCTGGCATCTGGGTTCCTTCAGGGAACCCTAGCTCATGGAAGCTCTCTGAGCAGAAATTCCCAGGACTGGGTTTTTCCAGCCCAGTGAGGAAGGACAGTGTCTAGAGTCTCAATTTACCCAGAAACCAAATTCCTTACAGGTTTTTAAGAAGGCCCCCACCCCACCTCTTCTCCCCGACCTCTTCTTCAGGACTGTTACCACCACCATTGAAAGTCCTTGGAAAAACCCCAACAAATTGGCCCAAAGTAGTCTTCTGTTCTCCCTGGTGCTTAGCCTTCTTACTAGACAGAGTTTGCTCTTCCCCATCTGCACTCTGTCATTCATCTACAGAAGCCCAGCATTGAGGGCAGGGGCCAAGGAAGATTGGAGGGAGGTAGACACTTTCTCCTTTAATCATGTCGCCTGGCTGTCCTAAGACTAGAAAGTAATTGAAGTTGTCTGCCTCAGTGTCTTCCTTTCTTTTCTCCTTTTCCCTTACGCATAGCTAGTTACTTTGCTGTTATTATCTAAATGTACAGAGTAGGCTATATAGTTTTATTCTTACGAAAGCCACTGTGAATACTGCAGGCAAGTCCTAGTTACCATCCTTTATCACCATTCATTCAAAAAATATCTACCGAGCCCTGAGTAGGTGTCAGACATTGTTTCAAACACCATTCTCTCAGCCTGGTCTTCTCTTTACATGGCCCCTCCCCCATAAAAAGCTCATAACAATTGCCTAGAATGTCATAGGTCCTTTGATTCATCCTCTTTTATTAACTTAAGGAAAAATAAAGAAGGCTTTTCCCAGCCCCTCAAACTTTTGTTATTTTTTACAGTGGATTAAGGGGGGCTTGTTTTGAAGCTGCTCACCTAGTGCTAATAGAGTCAGAAAACATTTTTTTAAAGGATTGATCTTTACTCATATTTTAAAAACAGATGCTACCAACTGTAAAAGAAAAAGGTACTTCTAAGTGGCTAATGGCATGGGGAGGGAAGAAGTAGATGCCATACAGTCTGGGCTAATAGCCCCCTGCTTTCTAGCCAGTGAAAGTGAAATCAAGAAATGGGTTTAGAAATGCACAGAGAATGGGTGGAAATTAGGATGCAAAGAGACTTTTGTGGAAAGGAGTCTCTTTCAAGGGCTTGATGGGTTTGCTGATGAGAACTTTTACAACTGAATTTGATTTAGAAATCATAGACGTATATGTGCTCTACAAAGCTACACAGAACACCCATTCTTTTAATCGGAATAGTAAAAATCATACGTTTTCACACTGTTTGGTAGCAACTCTGCCAGGCTATGGAAGGATGTTGGGTGTCAATTCTCTTTTCACTCACAGCCCTTGGTGGGAGCTGGGGGTGTCTTCCCCACCCGCGCCTACCTCAGGCATAGCGTGGCACATTCTACCCCATGGATCAGTGCTCGGGCCCAAGCTCCTTCTCTTGGCTTTCACAGCAGGAGAGCCCGCTGCCTCCCCCTCTCTTAGGCTCTCCCTCTGGTGCTGGTGGAAGGGTAAGGGTGGGGGAGAGAGAGAATCCCACCCAGGTTTGGACCCCTAAGCCCTGTGGTTGGGACACTGTGGGACTGGGGACATCTGACTTCCTGGGCTTGGGTTCCTTGAGAGCCTCATTTACTTCCTCACACCCTGTCCCCTTCACACCAGGGCTGTTTTTATTGTTTTATAACCTTCTTTAGAGTTTCAGTCGCCAAAGATGCCGATGGGGCTATTCTCCACTTTCTCACTTTACCAAACCCCAAGTCTTGCTGTTTTAAGCAGTTTGGTCACTTGCAAAGGCTTCCCTTCCAGATCTAAGCAAATTATAGAAACCCCTAGGCATGTGGCTACCTTCAACTTTCGCTGAGCTCATTCGCAACAATACAGAGCCAAGTGTTAACTCCAGCTGCCCCCCCACCCCCAAGCCCACCCAGCATCTCCCCAACCACCCTTTTCTTATCGAAGCTAAAACAAAATCTCAAATAACTTCTGGTATAAGCAAGTAAGAAGTGGCCTTTGGCTTTCCTCTTTATTTACCACATTCAAAGCTAAAAAATGATTGAAATAAAGGAGTGGATGGTACTCACAGCGGATGCAGCCAAAGAATCATAAGACATGCCCATCAACCAGCCTTTTCCAAATAGCACTATCTCGCAGTTTCAATAGACATCCCTGAAAAGATGCTATTTGAAAAGCCTGGGGTATTGATATGAATATGACTCCCCCCTTGCATCCTAGATATTTGGAACTATTTAAATGTGAGGGAACAGTTGCAGTGAACCTTTATTTAGTGAATAAAAGTTTAAAGCGGAAGGTTATTTATGGTTCTGCCAGAGATGGAACCTGAGTGGCTATTTACGAACACGTGATCCCAATAAACTTTGTTTTATGGCTTGAGAGTTGACAAGCCAAAATATAATTCCCACCATAAATTAGGTTAAGAGCATACAAGTGCAGATACTTGGTTCCTGAAGCAGCAATAGAAAAGTGAGAGGCTCCAGCTAGCGCCGGGCGCAGGAGACAGGTCTGCTCCCAGCTCCCCTGCCCACTAGGAGAGAAAACCAGTAAGTCACTTATTACTTTTTCCAGGACAACTCCAGGGGTGGGGGATTTCTCTGCCCCATCTTTTCCACCTGGTGTGGGGAGAAGTCCCCTGGAAGTTAATTTTAATTTTAGCTTAAACCTAGATCAAGAAATAGGATGGAAATCCTGGTTTTCTCCTCTCCCTTCTAGACATAGAAAGTTAGGAATTGAGGGCTCCCACCTCACAAGAGGGACATTCTGTCTCTCTCCTCCTCATAATGGGGCATCTGCTTCTGAAGTGGAATCAAACGGGTAGTCTAGGTGGACAGAGAGAAAGGATAAGGATGGAGATGGCTTTGCCTTTGTGATTTCTCAGAGAAGACTGCCATCCCAGAATAAAACTAGAGGAGACTGAAAACTTAAAGCTGGACACCAGCCCCTGTGAGGATCACTGCTTTGTAAGATTGCTTTGTGGGTCCTCCAGAAAAAATGCTGACGAAATGATGTCATATCCATAGAGCTGGATAAGAGTCTAAAGCATTGCCATTTACCTTTAAACCCATCGGTTTTCCTCTTCCTTGATTATCATTTGGGTCCTCATTTCCCTTGGAAATTGCTCTTTGTTTTGAATTAGAGCAGAAGTGGGAAGGCAAGTCCTAGCCTTGTCTGGTACTTCTTTGGGAAGGAAAAGACAGTTTTAGGGGAGCGCTGGTTGGAGCTGGGGAATTTGAAACCAATCTGAAATTGGAAAAGGGGTCTGAGTTGCTCCTAGCGCGAGACAGACGGGGAGCTGGGGCAGGGGACAGATGCAGCGGCTAACCCCCTCCCCAGTGGACCTGCGCCCACCCCGCCGATTGTGCAGAAGAAAACACACAAAGGCCCGTTTTCTCCTCGCTTCCCGTTTTCCCACGGGGGAAACCCTGTTACAGACAGCCTGAGTCGGGCCAAGCAAAAAGTAAGGTTTTGCTCAAGGGGTGCATAGAGTGGGGGAGGTGATGGGGGCCATACTCTCCTACCTCGTGGGTCTGCCCTTGAGCACTGCAGTCTCCCGCTCCGCGCGCGGAGAACTTGGCGCAGTTCCTGGGGGCGGGCATCCGAAGCAGGAGGGAGGTCTGGGTATTGGCGGGGTGTCTGGGCCTTGTCATTTTTCTGTGTATCATCTATCTTTATTATCCTGTGGAATTTAAGTGACCCCCGTTTTCATTGCAACAGGTTCGGGACCGTGAGAAACCGCCGCTGTAAGTACCTTCCCGTTTCTTCCGAATCGAGAAGGGGCGGTATTGATAACTGGGGTGGTAGGGGCGAAGGGCCGCGCCAGAGGAGTGGGCGGGTGGAAGAGCAGTCCTGCCTCCCCAGGCCTGACTGTGAGAGGGGAGCTCGAGCTGGAGGTGGAGGATCTAAGTTGGACTCTTGGAAAAATTTTCTGGGGCCTGGTTTACAGTCACCTAAAGTAAGGGAACGGGCCGCGGCCTCTCGCCCTTGTCTCCTTGGACCTCCCTGGACTTTCCCGGCCTTCCCAGACCTCCCCAGCTCGCACAGGTGCAGCTCCGCCGCAGCGAACGCGTCTGTGAAGAGCTTGCAGCTAATTAGCAGCCCGCCCTATTAACAAGTCGCGGCGAGCATCGCTTTCTGCTCGAATCAACCTGCTGAACACCCAGGCAGCGCGATCCCCCTTTGCCGCCCAACCCAGCTCAACCCGGTTCAGCCTGGCCCAACCTTCTCTAGTTTTTTGTAAAAAGAAAACAAACAAACAAACAAAAAACCCGCAACCCTCTGTGGCTGCGGGTGTGTGGGGTTGGCCGGCTTCCGGGAAGGGCTGCGAATTCTGAGCTTTACGTGGAAGTCCCTCCTCCCCCCTCCCTAGGCCCCAGCCCCAGCCGCGGCGGTTTAGGCCCTGGGTTGGGGAACTGCGGCCGAGCGAGGAGGGAGGGAGGGATACGGCCCTTCTAGTTCACCTCTGCTTCTCTATAACTGCAATTTGAGAATTTCTGCGCCTGAGCCGCTAGCGTTGCAGGCAGACGTGGCGGGGGGGGGTGCGGGGGGGGCAGAGATTCTTGGGGTCTTGGGCTTGGAAGTTTGGATCTTTCTGAGTTGCATATGCCGCAGAAGACAGGTACATTTCTGAGGAGGCCTGTGAAATCTCCAGGAAGGCTCTCTCATTAAGATGATGGTAGTGGGGAGAGAATCAAGGAAAGACCAGGGGCCCCTCCCTCATGCAAAACGGAGCTGATTTTATTTTCATAGGAGATGGAATGTGCGAAGATGTTAGGAACCAGGCACCCTCCCTCCCTGGTGAGACATCCTCTCTCTAGGGTCCGGGAAGCTAAGGCTTGGCTCTGGGCCAGGTTTCTGCCCTCCAGGCTGGGCAGCCTAATCGACTCGCTGGGGGCTGTGCCAACACCCCAGGAGTGGAGGTTCCGCCCAGTACATAGTTCACCTCTATGAATCAGGCTGTCTCAAGTGAAACAGGGCTCAGGGCTCCAGGCTGGAAAATCCGGTGTCCCCAGGAACTCCTGGTCTTGCCTTCTTCCTGAAGCTGCCCTGGCTCTGGGTGCTTATCTCTGTGGATGCTCCTTGCTTGCAAACCCACGATCAGCACCCTGTAGCTGAACACAGCACAAAAAGCCGGAGACATCAAAAGCATTTGTATGGGCAGTTGGGCGGGAGGTGAATATTTAATGCTTTTGTTCATCAATAACTCATTGGCTTTGACCTGTCTGAACAAGTTGAGCAATAAGGTGAAATGCAGGTCACAGCGTCTAACAAATATGAAAATGTGTATGTACCCTCACCCGGCTCCCCACCTGTCCCAGCAGCCTCCTCCAATTTGTCTGGATAAAGCCTAGGCCCAAGGTCCCCAGGAAGGCAGGTGTGTGGGAGCTCTTGGCATTAGAGGAAGTTGGGGGGAGCCCCCCTGGGACAAGGGGGCTGGGTGTGGGGCAGCCTCAGAGCTCTTGTTAGAATTGGCACCCAGGATATCCCTACAAAATAGCCAAAGCACTGGACCCAGAGGATGGCGGTGGGGGAGTGAGCAGGGAGCGTGCACAGTGCAGAGTAGGAGAAGCCAGCCAATTTTGCCAGGCAGAGGGGGGCTCCACCGCACCAGGCCCAGGTTGGGGCTTGAAAATAATTTTTGAATCATGAGGGTAAAATCAAAACAATCAAAAAAATTTAAACACCTCTAGCCTACAGTCAGGGATCCAAAAGCCCCACCCGAGCCCGGGCATCCCTCTGCCTCTGAAACCCATTCGGGCCCTGAGTGCTCTTGGTGCCCTGAAGCGAGGGGTGAGCCCTGGACTGCGCTGGGGCGGGCACAACTCGTGAACTTTTGTACTCTTGTGTGCTGCTGTCGGCAAAGCAAAAATAATGAAACTTTGTGATATGTTTGTAAATGATTTCGAGTGACCCCTTGCCCTGCCCTTCACCATTAGTGCGCCGGCCCCAGCCCAGGGCAGCTCGGTGCCTGCAAGCGGCGCCTGCCTCGGGGTCTGCAGCAGCAGCCGGACGGAGAGGCCAGCCGGGCTCAGGGCCCTGGAAGGTAAATGCGCGACTTCTTGGAGAACTAGCTTTGTCAGCCAACCTGGCTTGCCCTGACAGTGGGCAGAAGAATGAGCAGAGGATATTCCCTCTTGCCTCTTTTTCTTCTGCCATTGAGGGCATTTGCTCCTTTCTGGAAAATACCACTTGCTAAGGGAGTGGGGGTTATGTGGATCCGGAGAGGGGGGTAATAAAGCCGCCATTTCTGGGATGGATTATTTTTCTTCTTTTCTTTCTTTCTTAAGAAGACTGTCCTGACTCCTTGGCTGCTTGGTAACCCCGGCCCTGGTACAAGGATGGGG
The DNA here is from genome assembly GCF_937001465.1 of Orcinus orca. Classification (NCBI taxonomy): domain Eukaryota; kingdom Metazoa; phylum Chordata; class Mammalia; order Artiodactyla; family Delphinidae; genus Orcinus; species Orcinus orca. The sequence goes on from NC_064565.1 coordinate 63,815,260, forward strand.
AACTCGTTGCTGCAAATTGCCACCAGGCGCTTCAGGCTACCTGAACCATCTCTGAAAGGCAGGGTGGCCGCGTTGGGCTGGTGGCGGCTCCGAGGAAGAGGCGGGGGCTGGCAACGGCCTGGGTACTCGCTCTGGGTGGAACCCGGAGGTAGTAACGTTGTCTATATATACCCTGTAGAACCGAATTTGTGTGGTATCCACGTAGTCACAGATTCGATTCTAGGGGAATATATGGTCGATGCAAAAACTTCACATTTCTCCACAATAGCCAGAATTAGAACTGGAGGCCAGAGGCAGCCGGCGGGACAGTCGCCTCTTTCTGTTTTATTACCTTGGACTCCAGGTGGATCGTCTGAGCCTGGTGACATAGAGCAGCCTTTTCCTGGAGAAGCTCCTCACCTTTAAACAGGGCCCCCTGTGTAAAACCCTAATTGGTTGCGTGAATGCAGGGCCAGAGGGTTAGGTTTGGGGGCACTGGGGAGCAAGGTGGGAGTCCAGGTCACCCCAGCCCCAGGTCTGCCCTCCAGGGGCATAAAGTTGGAGGGTGCTCAATGAAGGGCCTCATTGGCCGTTACTGCCATGTGAGAAGAAGGTGAGCTGGGCAGAAGGAGTTTAGGGTCCTTTGGGGTCCATTTGGGTGAGCTGGGGGTGCCCTCACCACCTTCCTGGGCTACCCTTCAGCTGCCCTGGCTAGAGCAGCACGGGGGCTTCTTGCCATACCAGCAAGGGCCAAGATTTGGCTGGAAACACCCCGGCCTCGAAGAAAGCTTGGCAGTTACTCATTGCCTAATTTGATTCAGGCCAGCCAGATTGTAGTAACTTTTGGGTGACCCTGATGAAGACAAAGCCGGGATTCGGCCTTTGTATGGCAGAGTCCCCGCTCCGCAGGCTGGGCGGGCGGGAGTCCTGCCTGCCTGGGGTTCTCTGCCCAACTCAGAAGCCACCTCTTCCGCCCACTTTTTGATGCCATGCACCCTGACAGATATGAGGATTCATTCCCGCTTGAACTGTGCCCATTTTGGGGGGCTGATTACAGGCGGGGTGAGTGGCAGGGGCACTGGAGGTTAGCAAAGTCAGTGGCAGACAAAAGCTGGGGTTACCTGTGGGGAATGAGGATGCTGGGATTAGAACTACTTTAACATCTGGCGGGGGCCCTCAAATGTGCCACGGCAAGTCACTTGATTACACGTATGTTATTTAGTTAAATTTGTGAAAATTATGAGATGCTCACCAACCCGGTGATAAACTCACTCCCTCGCTATTGGCTGGTCTGGTCACATGGCCGCCAACTTTATTCAGTTGACAGCAAGTAGGAGGGCCCTATGGAAGGAGAAAAAAAGACAACACGAGAAAAATTAGTATTTTCTACCTTCTGAAATTAATGGCCATGAGTTCGTATATGGTGAACTCCAAGTATGTGGACCCCAAGTTTCCTCCGTGCGAGGAATATTTGCAGGGTGGCTACCTAGGCGAGCAGGGCGCTGACTACTACGGCGGCGGCGCGCAGGGGGCCGACTTCCAGCCCCCGGGGCTCTACCCACGGCCCGACTTCGGTGAGCAGACCTTCGGAGGCGGCGGCCCCGGGCCTGGCTCGGCACTGCCCACGCGGGGTCACGGGCAAGAACCCGGCGGCCCCAGCGGCCACTACGGTGCCCCGGGAGAGCCGTGCCCCGCGCCCCCGCCCCTGCCCGGCTCCCGGGCCTGCAGCCAGCCGGGCGGCCCCAAGCAGCCGCCCCCTGGGACGGCCCTCAAGCAGCCGGCCGTGGTCTACCCGTGGATGAAGAAGGTGCACGTGAATTCCGGTAAGGCACGGGCCCAGGACCTCTCAGTCTCCACCCCAGCCCGGCGGCCTGGGCCCCGCGAGGGGGTGCGAGTGGGTGGGGGCGTGTGGGGCTTCAATGGGCGCCGCAATTACTCTCTCCATAAATTTTTATAGCCGAGGGAGCAGGCCGGGACCATGTGGCTGGCTGCTTGGCTCTGGGCGCAAAAGGGGGTGGAGATGGGGGTGGGGTGGGGGAGGACTCCATTTTCAGAGCGGAGGGAACGCGGTGGAAGAGGGGATTTCCAAAATGCCTGGGAATGCTGGAGCGGGAGGTGGGCTGGGGAGATGGGGCACGTTTGGGGATCCCCGCCCGAGAGCCCAGGAGAGCAGGTGGGTCCGAGTGGTTGGGTGGGAGTGAGCGTGTGCGCCTGGGAGGGCGGGCGAGAGGCAGGGAGTGGGCCAGGAGCGCGCCGGGAGGGCCCGGGCCTCGGGGCGCGCCAGGAAGTGAGCGGCTGTGGCCTAATCCGAGGCCGGGCGCTGACCTGACTGTGCGGTCTGCTTGTCTCGCAGTGAACCCCAACTACACCGGCGGGGAGCCCAAGAGGTCCCGGACGGCCTACACCCGGCAGCAAGTTCTAGAACTGGAAAAGGAATTTCATTTTAACAGGTATCTGACGCGGCGCCGTCGGATTGAAATCGCTCACACCCTGTGTCTTTCCGAGCGCCAGATCAAGATCTGGTTCCAGAACCGGAGGATGAAGTGGAAAAAAGATCACAAGCTGCCCAACACGAAAGGCAGGTCCTCGTCGTCGTCGTCTTCATCCTCCTCCTCCTCTTGCTCCTCCTCAGCTGCCCCTGGCCAGCATTTGCAGCCGCTGGCCAAGGACCACCACACGGACCTGACGACCTTATAGAAGTGGGGACCCTGGGCCCATCCCTCCCTGAGCTCCCGGCTGAGCCGAAGCTGTGGGGGCAGGCCGGGCCTGCTGTCACCTCCCTGGGCTCTAAGGTACTGTAGGGTGGACCTGGGACAGGCAGGCCTAACCTCGGACTAGGTTAGCACCCTGCCCGAGGGTAGCCCCCTCCCTGGAGCGGGGATGGGGGTCGGGGGGGTGGTGGGATTCTCTCTCTAAGTATATTATCAAATGGCAGGAGCTACTGGGAACATAAAACCTTGGCGAGTCATTAAACTCCTGAAAATCTCCGCTGTTGGATTTTGAATTTGCAAATGAAGGTTGGATGCTTTATCCCAGTGTGAATTTGAACATCCTCCCCGCCCCCCCACCCCTCCAGGGATCTTTGTGGTTTCATAATGTGGGCGTGTTGAATCAGAAGGCTGGCCACCCTTGCGCTAGGTGCTTTCAGTGGAAGCAGGAGGGCTGGGCCAGGATTTCTGAACTTTCTGGGTTGTCTGTATAATTTCCAGTGTGAAAAAAAATTTTTTTTGCTCCCAGTGGCCCCATGCCCAAAGAAATGAGTCTAAGAAGGAAGTGCAAACGGGTTGTTGTATGTTTAGATTATATTTGCTTAAGTATTTATTTGTTGGGGAATTGGGGTGCAGAAATAACTGACATCTTATTGCCAAAAAACTTACCATGGTGAAAGGGGCTGGGTTTCAGGGAGCAGAATCAAGAGATGCGTGGACTTACTTCTGGCTGTAACCGGCATTTTGAACTCCACCCCCTCCCCACTCCCCGGAAATGTGTGTAGGGGGCCCTTAACCCTTCTAGAGGGAAGCAAAGGATCCACTCAAAGTTGAGTTCCTGAAAATATATTTCCACATGTGCTTTTCTCAGCACTGTGCTTACAACCAGTTCTGGGTGATTAAAGGAAAGGGAAAAAAGAAAGAAACAAATGGTCCAACATTTTCCTTCTGGGGAAAGAAAACAAAACCTCTGTGTTCTGGGTCATTAGATAATGACTGAATTTTCTGTTCCAACTGGATTCCAAATGTCCCCAAATACCCCATATAGCAGTATTTTATAAGCATTGGTGTATGGCCTGCCTATATGAAAGAGGGAATGTGCATTGGGGAGAAAGTGGGAAGGTGAGGAAGTCTTGCTGTAAAAAATGAAAGAAAAACTAATTGAATCTAGAAGTCCACAAAAGTTGGTCTTAGGGTTTTTTCCCTAAGTTTTAATTTTTTAAAAAACAAATCTAAGGAAGTTTTCCTCAACCCATTAATTAGCAGAATTTGTGAAAGTATAAAAGTTTTCAGGCCCTCTCCTCTCCCTTGCCTTGAGAATAGTGGTTTAAAAACAATCGCTCTCAAACAACAGGAGAGATGTTCTTTAGTCATTTTTCTTATGCCTTGCCTGGGAAGGGTTCAAAGCTCACTTTTCTAAAATGTTGACCCTTAAGGATAAGGGAAAGAGTCAAAGGTAATGGCCAGAGTTCATAGACTCAAATGAAACAAGGCTTCAGAAATTTAAACCGCAAAGCCTCGGGCTCCAAAAAGAAACCCCTGGTTGTAGCTACCGAAAAGTCACAAAAGTGGGGAGGGAGAGGGGGTGAGCTTGAAAAGGAGATTCAGAATTGGGGCTATTTTTTCAGTGCTTGAGAACACTTTAGAAGATTTCAGAGGTAATTTTTAAAATATATTTAAGTGTAGGGGGAAAAAGACTTTCTCTACAGGCATGTTCTTTGGTTCTGTGTCTCCTGAGAGCTGAGGGCAGGTATTCACTGGAGTCCCTAGGCTGAAATTCCACTTCTCTAAAGTGTCTTCCAAGCCTTGCTCTTTTGTATTAGACCCTAGGGACAGCTCTTTGTTCCTCCTTGGGGTGAGCCTGGCTCTCAGACTTGCACATGGCAATACTTGAATATCGCCACGTCGGGATATTAAAGATGGATATTCCTGCATTATTCGCATCATTGTTTCTATGACAAAAAGCACAGAGTTCATACATAGTCAAGACGTCTTTTTTCTGATGCCCTCACGTTGAGAAGCTGAAAAGGTATTTTACTGAAGTTCGGCTAAATTACAGAATCAGGTTCATCCAGAGGACAAATTTTCTATTCGATTAGCTGTATTTCAGCCAGGAGGACTGACCTCTAAACCCTTAACCTTTTGGACTCTAACTACCCTTCTCTTCTTTTTTTCCCCCTCGAACATGGAGAGCAGTCTTTGGATGTAGGATTTGAAAAGGGCCGCTATCCTTAGGCAAGTTGGAAAGTTGCTCAGATTCTTTCCTAAAACCCGAATCTGTGAATACATTGAACCTTCTCCTTGGGAGGGGGTAGTATATATTTTCACAACATCCAACTACATATGTATTGCAAAGATTATTATATAGATTTCCCCCTTCCCAGAAGTTCAGGTTACTCACTCCAGCTTCAGACCAAATGCCAAACTACTTAACTGCCTTCACCCCTGCCCCAGAGGAAAGCCAAGAGGCATGTTTTGATGAAGAAAACCCAAGGTTCTTCTTAAAAATAGCCCCACTACTTTGGAAAGTAACTTAATCAGAGAAACAACTTGTTTGTTTATAAGTCTCACTTCTCCTTCTCCTCTTCTAGGGATTGTCTTTTGAAATGTTAATGGAGCCTGGATGGCCCAGAGGGCGGCCCTCAACCCTGAGGTCCCAATCGGACCCCAGCGTCCATTTGGGCCCACAGGAGTGGGGCAGGGAAGAAGCAGGGCCCCCCAGTCACCTACGGCAGGGAAGGAAATGAGTTTCCATCTGGGAACGTACTCTGGAGAAACCTAGATGTAGGAAGCCTCAGTGCCCATTTGCTTTTATTTGTTTCCAGTTTGTTCCCCCAAATATGAGCCAGAAGTGTTTGTTTTGAGTTTTTTCAATGGTATGTTGGGGTCGTGACTGGGGGGAGTGAAGTGTTTGGCGAGGACATTGCTCCTCAGACTCCCATCTCACTTTGTCCATTGCAGCCTTTTGTTGGGCGATGACATTGTCAGTCAGCCCCATGGTGTCTGTTCACACAAGATGCTTTTTTAATAGAATTGACCAATGTTCTGCTGCCACTGATTAAAGTATTATTTATACTAATTGTTGCCTGTAGTTTTGATGTAATTCATTGATCTATATTTGAAATAATAAAAGGTGTAGCGAAATCTCCCTCCTGTTTGGTGCCTCCACAGAAGCATTCTTCATTAGGTCTTCTAAAAGCTAACATCCAATATAAACAATTTATTATTTTCTGTAATGTGCCTGATGTGTGAAGGTTAAACTGTGTAAGGCTTAGCAGTTCTACCATTTTCTCCCTCCCCCATACCTACACTCCCAATTTGGCCATCATATGTTGTGAGAATTGGGAAGCCTAAGGCTGGATTCAGGCTGCAGCGGGGTGGACATTATTTTTTAAAAAGAAAATAAGTACCTTCCCGGGCTAAAAGGAGGCTCCAGTTTGGCTCTCAGCATGGCCCGGATCAGCCCCAGGCCCCCTCGGTCTCTCTTTGTGACATGGTGGGTGAGAGAGATCTCCTGGACCCCCAACTCTGAGGGCGTGTCTGGTGCTGGGTTCTGGGCCAACCTGGGGCTGGCGGGTGGCTGCTCGGATCTCACCCCTCTGGCCTCCAATCTTGGGCTCCTTCTACTTCTTCTGTGCTGTTCAGCCCCACCGGGGCCTCCAGCACCTGCCCCTCCTCCCCCGAGTGCCCCCTCCGCCCTCCAGACCACAATAAACACTCCCCACTATAAAAAGTGGCGTGTGCTGTTTTTTTCACGAGGGCTTTTCTCGTCTTGGCTTCGCCTTGAAGAGGGGGCCAAGGCAGGAGTCCCAAAATAGATGGGAGGGGGCCTTACTCGCGACAGGAAATGAGCAGAATGCATAAAATCAGACATGTGTCCTTAATATATGGAAGGGCTCGCCTCAGACGCGTGGACATGTGTATTTATAAGTGCGCAGACAGAAGTTTAAATATTCAGACACATTTTATGATTGTTCTCTGCCCGTCTTCTGCTTAATGGCTCCTCCTGTGCCCACCAATACATCAGTACGGTTGTGTGTATTGAATCGCGGGCAGGGATGAGGAGGAAGCGAGTGCACAGCCAAGCCCGCCGGAGTACAGTACAGTAAATCGGGACCCTCGGCAGACTGCGCTTCCCGCGCGCCCGCCATGTTGGGGAGCCCTCCCTGCCCCCCGCGCCGGGCTGGGCGGCCGGGGCTCGCCGCCAGCCGGGGGAGGGCCTTTCATAACCCGGAGAATTTTCAAAGTGCGAGGAAGATGATAAGAATAGATTTCTACAAGTCCCGACCACGTGATTGGTGAAATAATTAATTCAGCACGTCCCTTAAGAAACACGGAGTCGTCATTAATCTGCCACGCAAAGGGCTCTCTCCGACTTGGAAAGTGCAGGGATCCCAAGAATATCACCCGCCGAGGGGGGCCGTGCGGCGCCCCCAGCCCTCCACCCTCGGCCCCAGGCGGCGGGCGCGGGAGCGCGGCCGGCAGGTAAATATTTTCGCGACTTTTATTTATTCTGATTTAAATCCTTAATGAACTTAGCTGTCAGGCCACTGACAAATAGTTCCCTTTGCTTCCTGATTTGGAACCGTGCGCCGGCGAGAAGTTGTTAGTGGCTTGGATGGTGACCTTTGGTTCAGCAAAGCTTTGCACTTATGAAAAATTACTGAGAGCCGCCGAGTGTGTGTGTGTGTGTGTGTGAAAGAGAGAGAGAGAGAGAGAGAGAGGGTGTGTGAGGGTGTGCGGGGGGCGAGGGGCGAGGGTGCGCGCGGGCTGCTCAGAGGCGACAGGAGTAGTAAAAACCCGCCCGGCTGGGGGACGCGCCTGGCGCACGCGGGCCGAGGTTGCTCGGTCGCCTGTGTCTACCGGGAACAATGGTCGCTGTCACGGCATCTGCTGCCTATTCTTAAACCGGTGAGAAAAGGCCTCGGCCCTCTTTTCAAGCGAGGGTCGTAAATTTTTCTTTGCGTCATAATGGAAGGCTATAAAATCGAGTTGAAATTTTACCCCAGGCAGGTTTCAACCAACAGATAATGATTTCCGAGTTGCTTCTCCCACTACCCACCCACGCACCCACGCTCTGCTGCTTCTGTCACCCCAGCAAGGAGTTTGCCCCCCTTCCCCTCGATTTTTGTATCTTTAATTTGGGGAGAAGATCTAAAATAAAGGCAGGGAGAAGTCCCCGCCGCCCGAGGAATGGGAGACCCTGGGGTGAGGGGAAGAAGCCTCGGGGGAAGGGAAACGGGGTTGGGGGGGAAGAGGCTAGGGTGAGAGGCAGGAGCTGTCTCTCCCGCTGGCTCCAGTTTCAGCCTTTTTTCTCGTGCACTCCAAGGAGCTGCGAGGTCCCACGGACCACTCCACTCCCACCCCCTTACCCCACCCCCAGCTTGCCGGAGATCTGTGCTGGGGGCAGCAGTGGGCATTCTCCTCCAGCTCGCCACTCCGGCCCTGATGCCGGGGAGGAGGGCCTCTCTTTTTTTGCCTCCTTCCCTCTAGTTGGCTTTGAGGATGACATCGGCGAGCTGGGGGCTGTCTGCGTGTGGTGGTTGTTTTGGGATTGTGTGTGTTTTGATTTCTTTTTTGGTGTGTGTATATTTCCTCGTCAGGACAGAGACAAAGTTTCCTCCGTTGTGAATTATACATTCAAACAATAACACATTAATTCAATTATTCAAAGATGACAAATGTTTATGTGCTTTGCAAGTGACTCTGGCGCAGATTCTGGGCGCTTTCTCTGAGCTGCTTGTGTTTTTTTCTCAATGAGAATTGGCTGCCCTCCCACCCCCCAACCCCACCCACCCACCCCGACATCCCCTGGTAGGCCCAGAGAGGAACCCACAAAAAACCTCCTCAGCCCCGCCGCCAGCCCGGCAGCCAACAGCCTCCCAAGGCCCGGGCTTGGCGGGCACCGGCCCGGGCTATTTTATCAGTGTGACAATTGCCTGGGTTGGTGTGATAAATCATCGTAAGTAATTCCTGAAAGGGTGCGAGGCTGTTGGGGGCCGGGCGAGGACTGTAAATCTTTCCGGTTTATTGCTCTATGAACATATGCTCCGATTGAAGAAGGCTCAGATCCTTTCCTGGAGACAAATTCCCGCAAAGCAGCCCCCCTCTTTGGCTGGAGATTAACACTTACTGCGGGCCGGCTGCTCGGCCCCTGGCGGGAGGCTAGGGGGCGGGGTCCTCCGGGTGAGGGTGGACTGGGGGCACCCACGGTCTGACTCCAAGAGGCGCCCCGAGTGGGCCTCCAGCCAGGCCCGGCCGGGTGAACAAAGGAGGGGCTCGCTGACAGGTCTGGGGGCTCGAGCCTGTGACCTGTTCTCCGGGACTTGCCCGTGCTTCTGGAGTGGGAATGCGGAGGATCTTACCCCCTTCTCCCTGGCTCTTCCGCGGCTGCCGGGCACATTCGCCTTCGCCTGTCCGAGACCTTGCAAGTGGCGACAGGGCATCTGCTCCGTGCCCGATGCCGCTAAGAAGCAGAGCTGGCTATGAAAGCGAGACTTCGGGGATGGAATGGACACCCCCAGATGGTGCGGGATTCCGGGGTGCGGGCCGAGCTGGGGTAGTGCCGTGGGGCTCACCGCAAGCCGGGAGCTGGAGGCTGGCTGCTCGCCCTGGCCGGGAGCTTTTAACTCTTCTTCCCGCAGGCAGAATTGTTACTGTAAATTCCACCCGACCACTCGGAGAGTGCTGGAAACCTATCCTGATTTAATATTTCTAAAATAGAAGCTCCCTCTTCTCCCAGATAAGCCCAGCCAGGACTGATTCGCAGACCCCCTCGCGTTCTTGGAGGCGCCGCAGGAAGCGGGAAGCCGCGGCCTGGCGGTTGCTGGGCCTGCGGGATCCGTGGGCCCTGCCTGGATCTGGAGGCGCACAGGTCGCGGCAAACAGCGACTTCGCGCCTCGGCGGCTCCAGGCCGCGCAGGACCTGGGTGGAGTTCGCCAGACGCAGAGAGGGGAGAACGCTCCGGGTCTCGGCCCGTGCTTCTGCGCCTTTTCTGGCTCTGGAAGTGTAGGCTCATCGGCCGCGTCCGCGGAATGAGCCAAGGCCCCAAACTGTGGTGGTGGTGAAGAGGAGTGTTCCTCGGGGTGACCAGCCTGGTCTGTGAGCTGGAGCCTCTCACCTTAGGGCCGGAGCCTGCGCTGTGCCACAACGTAATTGCCTCCCCGGGGAGGGGAAGAGCGGCGCTTCCGACTAGGCTGCGCCTTGCCCGGGTGCTTGAGGATGCGGAGTACCGGGCGCGGCCGGGGAGCTAGGCGAGCCCTGGGCCTTTGATACTCCACGGCTGCCTCCGGAGACGCCCGTAAGAGAGGCAGCCTCTAAAATTTCCGATCCCCGGACCAGCCTGATGGAAGGCTGGGCCAGGGTCAGAGGTCGTGGGGGAAGAGACTCTCAGCGCTCGCATCCCACTGCCGGCGGCCAGGCTGGAGCTAGGTCACTCCCGAGCCGCGGGATGGGGGCTTTCCTTCCGCCCCATACCCACCCTTGTCTGCCCAAGGGAAGGGACCGCGAGATCCCACGTCTCCTGCCCCTCCTCCCAGCCCCCAGGCCTGGCTGCGCTCCGGGGCTGGATGGCGTGAAAGTTTCAGCCTCAATCAGTACAATCTTCCCTCGGGGTCACGTGAACAAATATGCTCGCATTTGAAGGCAGCGTCTGTATTTGCCGACTATGAGGGGGTTTCCGGGGCTCTCTTCAAATCCAGAAAGGGCCACATTCCGAAAGGAAAACAAACGCCGAGCTCTGGGGGGCCTGGGAGGGCTGGGCAGGAACCCAGGAGTGGGTGGGGGCGCGGGTGGCAGCCGCTCTGGGCCTGGGAGCGGACAGGCGGGCGGGTGGACCGACGGTCGTGCAGCGCAGGCAAAGCCGGCGCGGGGACTACGAACTCGTTCTTCCTGCGTTTATTGGTAGCTGAACCTCAGTCTGGTTCCGTTCTACCGGGAATTCCGTATGCTCGGGTATATGGCCGAGTCTTCGAGCGCGCAAGACCAGGGTTGGGACAGTGTTGTCTGCAGACAAAGGGGGAAGGCTAGCTCTGCCCCCCACTGGCGCCCACTGTGAGGCCGAGGACACCAGGTTTATGATAAATTAGGATCCAGGTAAGCAATTGCATGACAAAATGAAATCTTCGGGCACGGGGCTACTTGCTGCCCTGAGTGGGATACTAAATATGATTTATTTTGTGTAATCTGTGATTTTGATGATTGCCATTGGTGAGGCAGCACTCGTAGACCTAAATACACTTCTACATATACATCCAGGACGGTGATTGATCGTAAGGAGGTGAGCTTTGTGGAGATGCTTCCCGCCTACCCAAAGGTTAGAAGGACACACTACCTTGCCAGGCTGGGAGGGTGGCCGGTGGCATTGTGGGGGGAGGTGGCAGTTTGAGGAGAGGGCCGGTGAGGAGGGTGGGGGCTGGAGGAGGTATTTTGGGGGTAAATGTACAGTTATGAGAACGGGTTGAAAATGAAATGAATAAAAAGAAACTTTTTTTTACACTGTCACTGCCAAAGTAAGATGGAGCATCATATTAATTCCATGTCTTGAGCCGCCTGGCTGGGTGCAGGCAGGTTGATTTATACGTATTTAAAAGAAACTCTGTGGCCAGCCAGCTCCCTGCATTGTTCTGGGAGTTAGCTCCACATACGTATGCCTTTATCTCTTGCTGTTGGCTTAATATTTTTTTCTTGCGAGGTTAAAGTGCTATTCCATCTTCTCCCCCAAATTCAGTAGAACCCCCAAACTACCCAAAAGAGTTTGGGAGGCTCCTCCCCCTCACTAATTTGGTTTTTGACTGCGATAGTGGCAGAGAAAAGGTTTAGGGCTTCTGGGTCCTTCGCCTCAAAGAACCCCAAATGAAAACTAAATCATATTTTGGTTCCTGCATCCCAGACATCCTTTTGTTTATTGTGTCCTGTGGCTCCTGGATGTGGGAGGACAGGACAGGTCATCCTGGGTCTTTCCCCGGGGCCAAAGCTTGAAAAAGCCGCTCCATGAGTTGGAGTGAGCGTCTCCATGCTCCTGGGAGCCGCAGGGCAAGGCCAGACTGGGCCTCTGTGGGGAAGGGACCCAGAAAGCAAGGCGCACTCCCTTAGCCTAGGTTGGGACGGGCCCCAGCCGGAGAGGGACCGACTTCCAGGGGTGTTGCCATCAAAGGAGAGCAGTAAAGTTGTTTTGTCAGTCTCCAGCGCTTGGCTCCATCAGAACTTAAAGTCGCTGGACATTTTTCTTCTCTCGCTGCCTTGGAGCTGCGCGCCTGCCAACTTAGTCAGCTGAATCCAATTACTGCGAGCAGCATTTCATTTGGCCCCATGGAGCACTCACTTATAACTTCCCCGAAAATTTCAATAATCTGCACCAAGGCTCCCTATTCAAAAGACTTTTCCTGGTGGGGGATGGGGTCTAGGGCCAGGTCTGCTAGGAACCAGCTCTTCCTTGACAGCTCTCAGACGGCTCTCCCTCCCGTTTGCTCACCCAGTTCCTGGCTGTGGAAAGGGTACTTGAGGCTGGTGGCTCAGAGCCAGCCGGATAAAGCCTGCGATTCTGGGCAAGCAGAAGGCTGAAGCTGGTTGGGACCGTGCTGGGTGCTGGGTGCTGGGTGGGCTGGGGAAAGAGCGCGGGAGAAGATGGTGGGGGCTCTGGGTAGCCCAACTTTGGCCACCTTGGGGTCCTCTTTACTTTCCCCTTCCCAAGCCTCCTGCGCCCAGAGTGCACCGAGCACCCCAGAACCCCCCGGGAGCAAACTTACCCTGTTCCTCCGCGGCTGGGAAAAAAAAAATCTAGCTACAGCCACGGGGGAATCACGGCACCGGGTGGCCTCCCAATTTAGCCCTTCTTCTGAGGGGAAGCTCCTAATTTTAAAGAACTCTTTTTTCCCAAATAAATAAATAACCAAGCGGTGAAAGTTGACGTCCGCTCACGTGAATGTATCATATAAAGTGGCTTCGGGACCCGCTGATCCGGTCCGGGGGCATGGGTGCATCGTGCTTCCACCGAGCAGCCCTCCGGGCCGGCTCGGTGGAGTGGGGCCCCTGGGTCTGGGGCTGGCTGGGGAGCTGAAGCCCGGGCGCGATGTTAGGAGCCCTACCGGTACGGGATCTCTCCGAGGCGCTTCCGTTGGGTGTTCATTAAGGGGTGAGTTATTGCCGCCTGAGCCAAAGGTCACTTCAAAGGCTTATGGCTGCGCGCTCTGGTCTTTAGAAGGGCCCTGAACGCTTTGTGTGGGGCTTTCCCGGGCGCAGTTTGGTGTTTGCAAACTACTGAGTCGACTAATTGGCACAGGGCAGATGCAAGAGGGGGGATTGCGTCTCTCCTTTCACCTGACCGGGGCGGGCACCCACTGAGCGCAGGCAGTGGTGGGCAGCTTGGTCTGTTTTGGGGTGAGGTGGAAGGGATGTTTGCGTCTTAGGCGGTTTGCAGCCCAAACTCGACCCAGTTGTGGGCAGCCCAGGCCAGGAATGTGGTGGGTACCTACTGGAATAAAATAAACTGAGGGAAATCATCGGAGATATAACGTACAAACCAAGAAATAACACCCAGCTCCCTCTTCACTGTGGCTGCCTGCGGGAGCCTTGACTAGGACCCACCCAGGCCCATCTACATGTCCACCCTCCTTTTCTGGTGCCCTGTGCTATAGCTTCCCTCCCATCCCAGTACTGCACAGTCCCTCCCTTTAGCTCCTAAGAGGGGTGGGCTTGGCCTGGGGGATTGGGGAACCTGGGGCGTTTAGGGCTTGTTTGGAGTAGGAGAGGAAATGGCTTCCCTGTGCCTCTGACCCACTTGGCTCACCCCCTGCGGAGGCTCTGGCCCTTCCCTACTGTCCTGCCTCCCCCTTCTCCCATCCAGTCAAGGATTTTGGTGTTAAAAGCCACCTGCTCCCCAGGAGCCAACTGAGTCTCCTTTCTGCCAGTAAGAAGGTGCCTGGAGTGGCTGCGGACACCATGTAAAATAGTGACATTGATTATGACACCCTTAAAGGGAGTAATGAGTCTCTGCATGTGTTTGTAAGAAAGAACTGGCTGCCACTGAGAGTTTTCCATTTTGTTCCAGATCACCTCAACAGAATAGACTATCAAAAGGAACCCGAAGAGCCTTCAAAGAGTTAGAAACAAAATTCGAAAAATCTCTCTCTCACACACACACATACATTGTGGTGAGTGGTATGATTTTTAAAAATAATTTCCACTACATTTCCATTTGTCCTGCAACTCAAGGTAGCCATCTCAGGATTCATACATCAAGACATAAAACAAAGGGCGGCTTTGAAGTGGATCACCTCAGTGTGAACTGCCGCCGGTTACATGATAACCGATCATCGGCCTTCAAATTTATGGCGCTTTAATGGGGTGAGCCCAGTGCCTTAAATGCAGGGCGTATTACATATTAAGTTATCTGGGCTAAATAAGAGTGATTTAGAAGGCGCGTCCAGGGCTTCCCATAGGGCAGAAGAGCTCTGGCTGAGAGATCGGGAGAATGTGGGCAGAAAGCTACCTCAGCTCTGCGGTAAATACATCCCGTTCTGAGCAAACCCGAAAAGGAGTAGTTTCGAAATGAAATCCCGAGGTAGTAAAGCCCACAGAGAGGGAAGAATCGTTGCTAGGTTCCAGTGAATTAATGGGGATGCCCAGCAATATTGGTGTCCGCCAGAAAGAGATCTGTGGGTTTCCAACGCCCTGATTTAGGCAAAACAGAGAGAGGAACCGAGGCCAGCTCGAACCTTAGGAAAAATTGAGAGGAACAGAAGCAACCGTTACTCCAACGCCTCCCCCTTCTCTTTCAAGGCGCACGGTCTAACTCTACCAGTCCGGGATTTACGACGATCGCGGCGCTAGTCACAGCCCAGCGACTGCAGCCGTCTCTCTCCCCAGTCCCCTCGGCCTTTCCGCCGCCACCGCGGGCGGCGGGCGAACAGCGCGGGGCCGGCCTCCGCGTGTCCGGCGAGCCTCCCGGCCTCCCGAGACCGCGGAGGGCGGCAGGTCTTCGGCCCCCGGCCAGGCTACGCACGTCCCGTCCCGCGTCCGGCCGCCGAGCAGAGCTGCTCCGAGAGGCCGGTACCGGCCACTTTATATAATCCCCCGGCTCGTGGGGCGCGGGGCCGGGAAAAGTGCGGAGCAGGGAATTCTTTTGCTGCGCTTCCTCCTACGCGGAGCCTGTTTTCCACTTCTGAAAAGTGCCAGGCCTTGGGAAGTGTTTTTCTTTTCATTCCTTACTGAAGCGTTTACTGCAGCCGTGCTCGCAGTCATAAATTTTGCTACAAACCACAATGACAGGTGCATTGATATGCACCGTGAGAGCTCCAGCTGCTTAATAACTCCGTCCCCCGGCCGCTGTGAGCGCCTTTTATTTATTCGGTATCATATTTAGGTATTGATCCCGGGCAGAATTAAGTGCAGTCAGTGAGCAAGCATCAGGGTTCGGCTGATTCGGAGGCGCGGCGGGTGCGGCGGGCCACCACGGCCCGGGGAACGGGCGGTGGTCGCTCCGAGGCCGCCTTCCTTCCGGCTGGGAACCGTTTGGCCTTGCATTCCCGGCCTGCGGTTGGGCCTCGGAGCTGAGCTGGGCAACTTCCCGGGACCACGAGAAAGAACCAGCCAAACCCCGTTTGGTGCCCCTTCCCCAGGAGGAGCCGGGGATGGCGCCGGCGGGGTTCTGGGGAGGCTGCCTCGACCGGTGTTCCGGGCGGGGGGGGGGCCGGGGGGGGCTGGTTGTAGGGTGGGAGCAGGATTGGGAGGTAGAGGGCAGGAGGAGAGGAAAGGGCAGCTGAGGACTTCGAAAACCGCCCCTCCCCCTACGCGAGTTAGTCTTCACCCCAAGGCATTTGGGTCGGGGGCCCAAATGAGCAGAGGTACCAAAGGGCGAGAAAAGAAAGCCTTAAAAGGGGGGGGGGGATCGAAAAGATGAGCCACTGAACAGTTGACCATTGTCCAAGTGATTTATGACCCGTTCCTGCTTCTTAGGTTCAAGCAGAGTTCACAAGGAGTAGCGATTTCTGGAAAGAAATAAGCTTTTTTTAAAAAAAAACCAGTTTTGTAACAATATCCTCAGGTTCTGTTTTAGGAAAGGTGACTTCTTTGGGGCTCTACATTTTGGGGTGGGGGAGAGGCTGCAAAGCCCTTTTCAGTGAGGAGAGAGCTACTGCCCTCGCCTCTGGGAAGATGGACATTTGGGTGGTGGATCATCACTGAGTGACCCTTGAAATTCCTTAAGACAATGAAAACAGAAGTGGGAGAACAGACTCTGCTTATTCATGGAGCTGCCCAGTAGTTGCACTTTTGAGGTACATGCACAGAGGTTTGTCTAAGAATATGCCATGGGAACAACTATATATGTAAAGCTATCTGTTTCAAAGACTTGGTCAGTTCCTAAAGAAGCTATTTTAATGTGACTGGTCTACCTATCAAGATAAACTTGGTCATCCTGGGAGGCAAGAGGGGGGATGTTTTGCTTGCACTGCTGTAAATGGAGTGACAGAAACAGCAGCGAGTTCTGGTGGTCTGAATGTCAAATGTGACCATTTTGACATCCAGAGGGACCAAGGTTTAAGACTGGAAGCAGGATCCCAGAAAAGTCCAGAGATTTAACCAAACTCGGAGTACATGTAGTCCTTTGGCCTGTGGGCAAATACATACAAATATTAGTCACAGGATGAGGATGTAGCTGTCCATTTAATATGCAGTAACTTTAATAGTCAGAGAATGATACAGAAAATGAATGAAAGATTAAGACCAGCTTTGTTTGGTAGATATCCTAATTACATAAGTTTAAGAACAACAATAGAAACTATTCCTAAAACATTACATCCTAGTATTCTGTTATTCCATTGAGAAGGGTCTTTCTCTTATCAAGATTAATGGCATATTCGCTTTTATTTGAAAACAAAATGGGCAACTCTACTACCAAATAAAGGCTAATATGAAGAATTTAAAAAATTGCGTTAGGCTGTTTGGTGAAAGTGTAGGGGAAATGAGTAAACGGAGGAGTGGTTTTAGTACTAGTGGTCAAATCCATTAGGCTACATAAGTTGTCTAGATAATGTGGTCCATCATGATGTCCCTGATGGAAACCAGGGAGTTTGGGGGAAGGAAAGCTGCCTGAAAGATGAGATCAAGAATTCAGACCTGGGAGCTGACCTATGAGTTTTCTTTATCAAGCAGATGAAAGTGGTTGAATGGTATTAGTTATACTTTAACTCATTAGGGGCTTTCAGGAGAAGAGGGGGGTGGGTGAGAAGGTAAGCCCCCCATCAAGAGTCAGAGGACACAAAAGCGGTAGAATTTTTCTTAGTTTTTTTTTTTTTCTTTTTCTAATTCTGGGTCCATTCATCATGCCAAGAGAGGTTCTCTCATTGGTTGTAGATTGGGTGGGAGGTGGGGTGGAATGGATGATCCAGAGCAGAGGTCAATAGTAGTATCTATTTATACAATGGATGCAGGATTAAAATGATAGAGTTATAACATAAAGCATTTTTCATTCGCCCATGCTCCATGCATTTCAAATTCTAAATCTCTTCACTCATTTCCAGTGGTATCCATTTAAAAGTAGTGGAGGAAAAAGTTAAGCATCTAGAAAAATGTAGACCAAAGAGAAGAAACTTTTCTAGCCTCAAAATAAGTTTGGGAGTCTTTAAGTCCTCTTCTTGGCTTTTATCTCCTAGTAGATTTCACAGTGCTGACCCATGAGCTAACCGGCCAATTCTCACCCAGTCACCGGAGAGTGGACTATCTGCATCTCTGTGAAAGATGCTGTGATTTTGAAACCAGGTGGGGGAGATACTTTTTTTGAGAGCTCTGGCTTTTCTGAGTGTTATAGGACTTTCTTTTGCCCATCAAAACCCTGGGATGACCTAATGACTGACTGATCCATTCACTCATTCACTCATTCAACAAGCATTTACTGCACTTACTACATGTGGTGCGCTGGGCTGGATGTTAGGAATACGCAGGTGAATAAGACACAGTCCCTTCCTGCAAAAAGCTCAGAGTCTAGTGGGAGAATCAGTCATTAAAATGCATCAGGCCATAAATGCTCTTCTATGTAGTTTCAAAGGCTAAATTGACAATATTGGAGAAAGAAAATTGTATCTGGAAAAAAAAAAAGCCCCTTCCCTTGGATAAAGGAAACTCTTTTTTTGTGTTTATGAGAAATTCCTTCTGACTTTTCCAAGGGTTCAAATAAGTTGAACTTTATAAAATCTCAGATCCTCCTACTATTAAGTTGGTGGGAAGCAGAGAGCCTGGGCTAGTCCTTCTATACTGACTGGTCTTGCCAATGACAGTCCCTCTGGGGCCTCTCATTTTTCTTCTTTGCAGGTTGTCTGGAGCCTGGAGCTGCCCCAGCTCTCTCAGGATTTGGCAGACATTGGAGGTGGTGGTGAAGGAGACAGTGGTGGTCAATGTTATTTGAGCAGGGTCAGCAGGCCCCGGAGCTTCCTGAGTACACGATGCAGAAGGCTGCTTACTATGAAAGCCCAGGACTCTTCGGAGGCTATGGCTACAGCAAAGCTGCTGACACTTATGGCTATAGTGCCCCCCATCAGCCTTATCCACCCCCTGCTGCTGCCAACTCCCTGGACACTGATTACCCGGGCTCTGCCTGCTCCATCCAGAGCTCTGCACCTCTGCCAGCCCCAGCCCACAAGGGGGCTGAACTCAATGGAAGCTGCATGAGGCCTGGCACTGGGAACAGTCAGGGAGGTGGGGGTGGCAGCCAGCCTCCTGGTCTGAACTCAGAGCAGCAGCCACCACCACCCCCTCCTCCCCCACCAGCCCTGCCCCCATCCTCGCCCACCAACCCTGGAGGTGGAGTACCTGCCAAGAAGGCCAAGGGTGGGCCCACTGCTTCTGGCTCCTCAGCCACCATCAGCAAGCAGATCTTTCCCTGGATGAAAGAGTCCCGACAGAACTCCAAGCAGAAGAACAGCTGTGCCACTGCAGGTAGCTCTCTGAGGGGGCTCATGCCTGGGCTAAGTCCCCCAGACTGACCCCAAGAGACTAGCTCGCCCAGGAATTAAGAGGCTCAGGGCTGGAAGGGCAACTTTGGAGGCCATATGTGTAAACTCCTCATGCAGAAAAAAAGGTTTTTTTTTTGGCTGCGCTGCGCAGTTTGAGGGATCTCAGTTTCCTGACCAGGGATTGCAGAGATTGAACCCGGGCCACGGCAGTGAAAGTGCCGAATCCTAACCACTAGACCACCAGGGAACTCCCTGTTCTTTCTTTATAGTGTCTCTGATTGTGGTCATATCCTTACAGTGACAGGGTGCTCATGTCCATTCCAGGCTGCTGGCATCATTGCTGGACATGTCTCAGAGTTACTCATAGACAGCTCTTCCTTATACTGCCCTAGTATCTGCTCTCCTGGGCTGCTGGTCATAACTCAACTCCTTCTTCCACCAACAGCTCTTCAAAACTTGAAGACAGATACTATGATCCCCAAATCCAGGTGGTTATGTAGCTCATATCACATGATTCCCACTCGCTTAAATTAATAAGAACTAAAGTCTATGGAATGCTATGTTAAGAACCATGTTAAGCGCTTTACAAACGTTGTCTAATTTCATTTTCCAAAGAACGCTTTGAGGTAGGTATATGACAAAACACCCATCAGGAAACTGTTAGAGATAAGTCACTTGCCCAAGATAACAAAACTACAAAATGGCACACCTGGGGAATTCTCTGGCGGTTCAGTGGTTAGGACTCCTCACTTTCACTGCCGAGGGCACAGGTTCAATCCCTGGTTGGGGAACTAAGATCCCGCAAGCTGTGAGGCCTGGCGACCCCCACCCCCACCCCCGCCCAAACAATAAAAACAAGAACAACAAAAAACAAAACCAAAAAAACCCCAAATTACACACCGGAATCCAACCAGGGTCTGCAAAGAATAACCATGGGACTCTACTTAGCCCACCCCAGCTCAGTTCTCCCCATCCCATTAAATCCCTAATGTGGAAGCACAGATCCTAAGGGAAGAGGATGTACTCTGAAACAGGAGCAGCCTTGGGTTTTTCTCCCTGGAAAAGGAGACCCTGGAGTTGAGAATATTTCCCGTAGGTCCATTTAGGGGGTGTGGAAGAAGACAGGTAGGGCCCGGAGCTCTGAGGCCTTCTGCCTCTCTGTGCTCAGCCTGTTTGGTTCCTGAACTTTTCTGGCCTTGTGCTCTCTGATGTACTTTATCTTCAGGTAGATGAACTTGCTCCCAGACTCAGGGCTAGCTTGAGGCCTGGGATGTAGTTAGCTTGTTGTCAGCTCTCTGGTTTGCCTGCTGCTCTGTGGGGCTGCTGCTCGTAGGGGGACGTGTCTTCAAGTCTTTAAGTTCCTTCTCCTTCTGCCCCTCCTTCTCAGCTGCACACCCAGGCCCTCCCTCCCAGGAGAAATCCATTTGTCTTCCCAGGGAGGGAGTGGACAAGCTGCTGAGAGGTGGCAGGGGTGGTGGAAACCAGGGCTGAGGCTGCTGCTCCTAGCATTGCAGTATTCAAAATACGCCCAGTCTGGTCTTGGATCCTCTAAAACTCTGGGGCTGTAATTTTATGGTTTGTCACCTCCCTGCATTTGGGTACTGAGCTCATGGGTACAGCTGAGCTGGAGTGAGGTGCCAGGATCTCCACCCTCATTCGGTGCTTGGGGTGCTTTGCCCAGGAGCCAGACTCTGAGCAAGGCAGTTTGGGGCTGCCTCCAACCGCACCCCCCCAACCCCTTTCCCAGCTGTAGAGGCTGGAAGGACTGTTCAAAAAAGTCTGGCCCTGCTTTGACAGGGGGGAAGGCCTTACCAGCTGCTACTAGTCTCTCATTAAACTCCTCCTCAGCCTTTGGGACGAGATGATGGGCTAGGCTGAAGGGGAGGGGGTGGGCAGAATGAGTTGGACTTCAGAAGGCAGATGGGAGTTTCAGGTGCCACTGATAGGTAGGCCTGGGGCCTTTGAGTTCTTGGAATCTCTTGGAATCTCACCTCTCAAACGCCCCTCCCCCACTCCATCCGTGATTAAGGTGGTGGGAGGGAGGGAGGAAGAGGCAGGAGCCTGGGAAGCACCTCTCTCTGGCCCAGGGTGTCCCCACCTCTCCCGCTCAGCGTCCCCTCTCTCTCCCTCCTTGCCCAGGAGAGAGCTGCGAGGACAAGAGCCCACCGGGCCCAGCGTCCAAGCGGGTGCGCACGGCGTACACAAGTGCACAGCTGGTGGAGCTGGAGAAGGAATTCCACTTCAACCGCTACTTGTGCCGGCCACGCCGCGTGGAGATGGCCAACCTGCTGAACCTCACCGAGCGGCAGATCAAGATCTGGTTCCAGAACCGGCGCATGAAGTACAAGAAGGACCAGAAGGCCAAGGGTATCCTGCACTCGCCGGCCGGTCAGTCCCCGGAGCGCAGCCCGCCGCTCGGCGGCGCCGCGGGCCACGTGGCCTACTCGGGCCAGCTGCCACCCGTGCCCGGCTTGGCCTACGACGCGCCTTCGCCGCCCGCCTTCGCCAAATCTCAGCCCAACATGTACGGCCTGGCTGCCTACACGGCGCCGCTCAGCAGCTGCCTGCCGCAGCAGAAGCGCTACGCGGCGCCCGAATTCGAGCCCCACCCCATGGCGAGCAACGGCGGCGGCTTCGCCAGCGCCAACCTGCAGGGCAGCCCGGTGTACGTGGGCGGCAACTTCGTCGACTCCATGGCGCCCGCATCCGGGCCCGTCTTCAACCTGGGCCACCTCTCGCACCCATCTTCAGCCAGCGTGGACTACAGTTGCGCCGCGCAGATTCCCGGCAATCACCACCACGGACCGTGTGACCCTCATCCCACCTACACAGATCTCTCGGCCCACCACTCGTCTCAGGGACGCCTGCCCGAGGCCCCCAAACTGACGCATCTGTAGCAGCGGCCACCGGCCCGAACTCGCGGCGCGATTACCTCTTTTGCTTGGGTGGCGGGGGTGGCGGGCGGGGCCCGCGGGGCAGCTCGGTGACCCCCGCCCTCGCTCAGGCCCGGTCGCTGTCTTCCGGTCTCGGGCCAACAGCGGCCGAGGCGCAGGCGTCTGGGCCTCCTCTCCAGGCTCGCCCTGCTTTGGGTGACTCGCCATAAATCAGCCGCAAGGATTCTCCTCTGTAAGCCTGACAGTGCCACATAACTGCGGACCGAGGGACTCTAATCTGGTAATGGTGTCCCGAAGGTAAGTCTGAGATCCGTCGGCGACGCGCCCTGCAGAGGGTCCAGAACCCGGCGAGTCCGGGCATGGCCCGCGTCTAGTTTAGTTGCGGAGACCTTAATTTATATGCTTCTTCCCGTCCCGTAAGGATTGCATCGGACTCAACGATCTGTATTTATTATTTGAAGCGAGTCATTTCGTTTTCCTGATTATTTATCCTCGTCTTAATGTATTTATGTGTATATCTGTAGAATTCTCCAGCCGAGCTTAGGAACGCGCTCCCAGGCCGCGGGGGCCACATTTCACCTCTTTAGTCCCCTTGGTCTGAACTAGTTGAGAGAGTAGTTTTGAACAGTTGTAACCGTGGCTGGTGTGTGTAGTTGATGTAAAGGATTAGGACCGCAAATTGTCCTTCACGGGTAGAGTCAGGCGGCCCCATGGCGTGGCATGACACCCGTTATTCTCTTCCCAATAGCCACAGCCCTCGCCACTCGACACAGTTTATTGATTTCAAATTGTCTGGTACTATTTGAACAAATATTTAAAATAAAAAATTTTCTCAGTCTTAAGTGTATCTGTGTTAATCACGCACACTTGCAAGTAGATCACTTTATCTTGCGCACAATCCCGGTGGAAGGCCCCCCAGTAGGCTGACACTTTGAAATATTTTTTCCACTTATTTGGAATCCAGTACACAAACTGGTTCTGGGGATACTTGATTACCTTCCAACTATTGACTTTAGGTTGTGTGTGTGTGGGGGGAATATTTGAGGATGCAAACCTAGAAATGTTTTGTGTGGGATGACCTGGGTAGGGTGTTTCACTGCTGCCTGTTTTGCTCTTTCTATTGCCCTCTTTCTAGACACAAATCCACTTTTTTAGATTGCACTTACATTGGGGAGGCCAGAGCTCACTTTTCTGTACTAAGTAGTAAAAAATAAACTTTGAAAGAAAACTGACAATCAAAGACACAAGAGAAGTCATAAGAAGAACTGAGTTATGAAAAAGCTAAGATGCAGAAAAAGAAATAATCATTTGAAGCCATGCACCTAAGCTTTTTCTCTAGGAAATTCTGTCACGATTTTTTCCTTATAGAAGTCAGTAGTTCATTTCTCAAGAAGACAAACGTTCCCCGTGATGTAAAGTAATAAAAGTTTCATTAATGGAACATAACAAGTATAAACACTTTGTTCACTCCTGCTTCTTTGGACAAAATGGGCAAAATGTCTTCGAGGATTTATAACCATTTTGTAAATATTAGTGTGGTTTTAGCTGGGGCGCACTACTTACCCCCGCTTCTCTAGAAGGAGGCACTCGGAGAACGCCTTCAGATAAGGTTCAATTCTTTTGTATTTCAGCAAAGTGGGCCCACGCATCTCTATTTGGTTTGACAAATAATGCAACTCCTACTACATCCCCGGTGACACGAGGTGACATTCCTATTGTGTGGAAATAATTTAACTTCTGATCTTCCGGTGGAACAACAATCGTTTCTATTTGGATGTTTGTGTTTCGCTAAATAGTGATGGCTGAAAATAATATTTAGTTTTCTTGTTCCTCTGTGCTGTTTTTAAAATGGCATGTTAGATTGGGGGGTGGGAGGGGATTATCCTTTTTGCTAAATTTCACTTCATCCGAGCAGGTTTAAAGTATACATGTTGTAGAAGTGTATCAACAGAATAAATGACTTCAACCGAAGGGATATTTTACCCACTTTCAAGGCTTAAAATTGTTTTTCTGTGAAATTTGCATCCATAGGCAGAATTTCTAATTGTCTTGTAAGAAATTATTTTTTAAAGCTATTAGGGAAATCAAAGAAGAGCTTGCTGCCTTGCAGGGATTACAACAACCCTTCTTAACTGGCTAAATATTAAACAGATGAATTGTCAGGCTGTTTAGATTCCGCCCGGTTTTCCCTCATCTCCTCTTCCCACCATAAATAATAAAAATACATAATGCATCATGGCTCCAGGCGTTTTCCAGCGCGGTGTGTTACCGCAGGAGTATCTGCTGAGTCTGCGGGTGTCTGCAAGGCCCCAAGTGTCATCTGCGGCTTAGCGTTTCATGGATTAGATTTTAAACGGTGTCTAGCCCGGCTGACATAGCCTCCTCTCACACTCGGGCTGAAAGAAGCGCGGGGTTGGGGGCTCCCTCTTCAGGCAGCCGCAGCCGCCCCTCGCTAGTGGGGTGGGAGTTCTCTTGGGACAAACCTGCGGTCCTCTCTCACCTCTGGAGAAAGGTTCCCTGAAGCTTCTGAGAGCCGCTCGGATGGATCCGTTCCTGCCACTGGCGTGAGCGTCATAGGATAGCCACACTCGGTGGCTCCCGGCGCGAGTGCGGGCGGCGGCGAATCTGGGGAGGGCGCTTCCTGCGCGGCCGCCGACCAGGGCGAGAGCGGGGGCCCGCGCACGGCCATTTAAAACTTCATAAATTATAAACAAGCCGCCTTGGCCTTCGCCATAAATTCTGCTGCTTTTGAGCCTGCAATTAGTGTTAGGAAGCACCGGAGTCTAAACACAACCAAACGCCCTCTGAAGGGCTCCAATGCCCGAGGTTGCAAACGTTTATTTCCCAGTGCCACCCCCTCCGCACCCCGAGGTTTGCACACAGTCGCCTCCTCCCCCGCCACCACCGGCGGTGTACACCCGGCTGGCTTCCCGCTCTGCGAGGGAAGGTCACAATAGCTGCTCTATCGGCGAAGGCGCCCGCCTCCTCCCTCCCGGGTCTCGGAAAAGCAGAGAAAGAAGACTGGGGGAGGGGAGCCCTGGGCCCGGCCTGGCGCTCCGGGTCCAGGCCTCTCCTTCTCCCGGAGCGGACTGCAGCGGGAAGGGGCAAGTTTGCAGCGGAAGGAAACCGCCATCCCAGACCGAGGCTTCTTCCCGGGAGCGGCGCGCGGGGGGCCGTGGGGAGCTCACCACGGCCTCGAGGCTGCTGGCCTCTCGCTACCGGGCGCTGGGTCCAGGGCGCCTGGAGCAGCGGGTCTTCCGGGAGCGGCGGCGCCATTGTACGCGCGGCTTCCCACGGGCCCCGCGGCGGGGAGGCCGCACAAAGGCGGCGCGGGGGCCGACACCGGCAGGTGGTGAGGGGCCCGCCTCTCTCCGGGCCTTGGGCTCCAGGAGGTTTTTACCTCGTCTGCGCAAGGGGAGGAAATGGCTGTCTGGCTGTGGCCGTGGCCAGCTCTGCCTTTGTCCTACAGAGAACGCTTTGAGGGAGGTGGGATCAGGGAGTTTGTGGGGGAGTCTCCTGGGACCTGAAGAAAGGGCTCGGGGCCTCAAGCCCAGGCCCACGTATGGGGGGTGGCGGTCATTCGGGAGCCCCTGGTTGCTCCGTCGAGGCAGTCAAACGTGAATTAAAGCAGCGCTGAGGTGAGGTAGCTGGAATGGCCAGCTGCAAAATGGGAGGTGGGGTGGGAAAAGATTTCGGCCGAGGGAGAGCCTGCCCTGGCTACGAGGAGAAACTCAGGACCCAGCCTGAGTGGAGTCAGAATACCCAACTGAGCTAGCCAGGGGGGTGGGGAAGTTGCCGAGGAAAGGCCTGAAGAGTAGTCCTGGCCCCTGGAAAGGTGGCAAGAAAGGGCGACTACACATTCTACCTCCTGGCTTTCAGACCTCAGCCTTATCCAGCGACCTGACAGAGAAGAATCCGCCTCTGATGGAATCATTAAGTTAACCCTCCATTTGTACCATTTCTTTGTACAGGCGTTCAGATGAGAGAGGGAGAGAATACAGAGCAAGTGCTTTCCCCTTGGAGCAACCCAAGCCTAGTCTCTATCAGAGACACATCAGCCAAATTAGTTTCCCAGGCCCCGGAGGGAGGCTGCTAACCTTGCTGAAAAGGAGTTTTTGAATTTCTATCTGTAAGGAGTATTAAAAAATAGTGATTAACTATACTAGCTACTCGTCCCTTCTCCCTCCCCCATTCTGTACCAGCCAACTGACCCTTGAGTGAAGTGATCTTCTCAGCCAGCAGGCTTGGGAGCCTAGGCTCCCCATCTGTTGAGGTTTTTCATTAGGGAGGGTGAAGAGGATATGTGTGTGGGTGTATGTTTGAATAACAAAGAAGAAACCCAACATTCTAATAAAAAGTGTTTCTCTGCTTGACCTGGGGGAGCCAGAAGCTTGTTTACACCATGAATATTCAAGGAACAGTCACAGGCCTGTTTTGACTTTATCCTGAGAATTAGTTGAAACTTCCTCCTATAGACAAGAATGGGTTAATCCCAGTTAGATCCAGGAAGGTCCTCTTCATCTGGCAACTCTTGGCCTTACTCTGCTCCTTCTTTCAGAAACTGTAAGAAAAGAATAGGGCGAACAGAAGTTTATATTAAATAAAAATAAAAAGAGAGAAGTCTCCAGTCCCCACAGGCCTACAGCCTGATTACTTCAGGGCACTGCAACTTCCCTTAGAGGGGCCTGGGTGAGCAGACCCATCCCTAGACACTTTGGGCACAGGGAGCTGAGGCTGAGTTGCCAGCCACACCCTCATCACCTCTGACTACTGGCTCACTTAGACCTCTCTTGCAGAAGGCTGGGATGGAGAGAAAAAAGATAGGGTAGATGAATCCTCTGTACTTACTACACTGGTGATACTGGTAGTGGAGAGGATCATCACAGAGGATGAAATCTTAGTTATCATTGCTCCCTTGTATTCTACTCCAGCTACAAATGCCCTTATTTTTGGGGCTCAAAGTTGGTTCCCAATGGATTTTTATACCTGGCCCAAAGCCCATGCCTAAACACTTCGCTCAGGTCTCATACTCACCTTGGCAAGTTAGGAAAGTACAAAGACAATTCAAAGACCCACTTTCAGGCCCGGTTCAGCCTGAAGCACAGTGAACAAAAGGTTTCCACACATGCAGGAAGAACCAAGGTAAATAAATGCATGTCCAGTCATTTGCAGTAGCAGAAGCAGGCGAAGGGTCCCCAGGAGATCAGCATGATGGGAGATATGACGGAAGTCTTCTTGTCCCAGGTCTTGTGGCAAAATATCTTGACTGGTTCCTATATCTAGTCTGGATCATTGTTATGGAAGAATAATAACTGGAAAACCATTCGAATAGGATTTTAACATTAGTAAGAGCCCAAGGAGGAGATCTTAATTTAAATGAGGATGCATGGAGAACCCCGATACAAATGCAGTGTTTTTGCTGGGGAAGTGGGGCTAAAACCGGGCCAAGAGGACCTGTTGGACCAGGGCCTTTTTGAAGGATCGGAAAAGAGTGTCCCTGACTTATGAGGAGACAGGGAGAAGGTCTTCTGATGGCTCTATTGTTCAGAGTGCTGCCTTACAAATACCACATCCCTCCCAACTTCCACAAGGGCCCAAGGGCCAAGGGAGCGGGAAACTGGGTCGCTTGGGCTGAGCTCCAGGCAGTGGCAGAGCCACGACTGACCTCCCTCACCCGCGTCTCCTAACCTCTTGGGGCAGCAACGATGCCATCTCCGCCGCCGGCAGAAAACACACAAAGGAGGCCCCCACCCATCCTCGAACCTGGGGACACACTGGGGAGGGGCTGGCGTGGACCCCGAGTCCGAGCACCTCCCACCCCCGCGGGGAACAATAGCCGCCGCCTTCCCGGGGCGGCGGGGCGGTCGCGCTGCACAAAGGCCGGCTCGGCCCGCGCCATGTGACGCACGCTCGATCCCGTCTCCCGGAGGCGGCGCGGCGCGGAGCGGCGGGCGGGTGGGTGTTCCTGATCCACCTGGAACACTTTCTGAGAGACAAACGGTGAGTTAATCACCCAACCGGCTGGCGACCGCGTCCCCCTGGCCCGCGGGGAGGCCGGGGGAGGGGCGGGGGTGAAGGCCTGCTCTGCGTGTGTGTCTAGGGTGGGGGCGGGAGAGGTTAGTCCTATTAAGAGTTCATCAATCACCGGTGTGCACTTTTCGCTCGACAGCGGTCCCTCCTACTTCGGAGCAAGTCCGGGCCAGCTGGGATCCGACCAGAAACCGCAAGCGGAGGAGACACAGGCACGCAGGCTGAGCGCTGAGGGCGCGACCCGCCGCCACGCGCTCTGCCGCGCGAGGCCCGAGGGCACCGCGGCCGCGCGGCCGCCCGCCAGCCCAGCCCGCGGAGCACGCAGGGCGCGCAGGCCCCCCAACTGCCCGGCCCCCAACGCCTCCCAGCCCCGCCTCCCACGCACCTCCCACCGCCCCCCCCCCGACCCCCTTCAACGCTGCTGTCCCCCCAGAAAGGGACAAATCCATCTCTGAAGGCAGGACAAGAAAAATCTCAGTGGGTCGGAAGGTTCTTGCATACACTTTTATTTAAGAGTTTTATACACGATGTCCCGAGGGATCAGAATTAGGGGAGACGCTGAACTAGTTTCGTTCTCTCATTCACCTGCAGGACTATTTGTGTGGGAGGAAGCAGGATGAGACCTCTATTGAACTTGGAACTAAACTTGAATGCCATTTAAAATAACCATAAAAATACATTTAGAACACTAACCACAATGATATGTCTCTTCTCTCTTTTATGGTGTGAGGGAAGGATTGCAGTATTTCTGCTTTGGCTCTTTTGGGTTCATTTTTGAAACACCGTGAAGGAGGAGACTACAAGCGGTGGGGGCGGGGCGGGGGCAGGCTTCAAGTCTTACAGCTGTTCACAGCAGGAAGGCCTGGATGAGCGGGTAGCCCGGGCCTTGTACCCCCTCTTGAGCGGTACCTGTTGTCCTCTCTGTAATAAGTTCTAAGAGAGTTCTGGGCTACCCTC
This sequence comes from Orcinus orca, assembly GCF_937001465.1. Classification (NCBI taxonomy): domain Eukaryota; kingdom Metazoa; phylum Chordata; class Mammalia; order Artiodactyla; family Delphinidae; genus Orcinus; species Orcinus orca. The sequence goes on from NC_064565.1 coordinate 63,843,776, forward strand.
TCTTTAACCTTTGTTCTAAGTGACAACAGATGAGAAGTTTCTCAAGTTAATGTGTTTGCCTCAGCCCATAGGAAAGAGCCCCTGAAGGATAGAAAGTCCCAGATTTCTCTCCCTCCCCTCAGCCCTCTTCTCTCTCACCGTCCTCTTGGGTGGAAAAAACTTGCTCTGGAGGAATGGTCTACTGCCATTTTCCTCAGAAAGATATAAACTGAAGCATTAAGCCTTGCACAGGGTCCTGAACTTCTCAAGCAATTAAAATACAATTAAAATACTCTTGTCCTTGGTTCAGAGTCCTCTCTCCCTTCACCAATAGCTACTGAACAGCTCCTATGTGCACTGTGCTGGGCTCTGGGATACAAAATTGATGTGTACGCCCTTCGATCTACTGGGGGGAGAAAAAGAATTAATCCTAAGACAGTGTGACAGATGCTATAACATAGGTGTGGCCAAAATGTTCCTGGAATAAAGGCTCCACTAACAGTATCGTCGTGTCAAAAAAGGCTTCTCAGAAGAGGTGAATTTGGGTCCCTGAAGTACAGGAGTTTTTTTAGGCCCAGGAAGGAGGGACATACCAGGTGGAGAGAGCAGCACATACAAAAGCAGGGAGGGAAGAAAGAGCAAGGTGTGGACCTAGAACAAGGATAGGAGCTGGAGTGGGGCATCTGGCTGGACAAGAGAGGTTGTGTAAGGGCCATGGAAAGGCGTCTGGACTTAATGTGTAGGCAAGGGAGAGCCACTGAAGGTTTTAAGCTGGGACATGTGGTTACCTATTATCTATATTTGGAAAGCTGACTCTTGGGGATACTATGTCTGAGGGGACAAAGGAGAGATAGCAAGCAAGAAGAACAAAGGAGGAGGCTGCTGCCATCATCAAGCCTAGAGAGGAAGAAACTGAATACGGATGAAGAGGAGAGCATTTAGGAGGAAGAATTCACAGGACTTGGTGATCAATCGGATCAGTGAAAGAGGAGTTGTGGTTATTAATCCCTAGGTTTCGATTCTGACGCCTGAGGGGGTAGTCAGGTCATCCACCAAAACGAACAGTGGAGGGGGAAGAGAAGACTCCATAGGGGAAATGAATGAGTTCAGGTTTAGGTCTCTGTACATTTGTTTCTGCTTTGCTAACTGATACACTGTGTGACCCTAAGAAATTCACTGAATCTTTCTGGCCTTCAGTTTCATCATCAATAAAACAGTCAATAAAGACATCTACTTTGTAAGTTTATCATTAGAGCAGTGTGCGTGTGTGCATGTGTGTGTGTGTACTCCCACACTTAGGTATTATCTTTACCAGGTCCAAGTGAGTGTCCTATATAATGCTAAAACTTAGGGAAAACGTCCTCTTACCCACACCATGATGATCAATACTTAGATCCTGGGTGGCCAGTGAGAAATGTCTCAGGGAAATTAAAAACAACACCCTACTGCTTCCCAGATATTGAATCCAACCTAATGCTTAGGGCTAGGTCAGATCAGATTGCTAATCAGAGTCCCTCAGCTTCCAGAGGGTACTCTCCAGGGGAACATGCAGAAATGTGGTCTTGGTATCAGACCACTAAAGGAGAGGGCTCTTAGCAGATGTCAAAGCTTCTGTGGTTTTTTTAATACCATGTGTCTTTCAGGGAATGCTCTTTGAACCTCCTTAGGCTTCCTTATGGCACAGTGTAGTATAGGAAAGAGTGCTGAACATCTGACTTTGGCCATTTACATTGGATGTGACTACAGTAAATTGTTTATCTTTTTTCTATGTCAGTATTAGCGTTTGTAAAGTAAAATTATAAGAGGATAAAATACGATAAGGAAGAATGACATTTTTGGAGATGCTATAAGGGTAAGTAAAAGGTATTATTTTTCATTGATCAGATTGGCAAAAATAAAAAAAAAGTTTAATATCCCACTGACTTGTCAAAGGTGTGGGGAAACACGAATTTTCATATGCTGCTGGTAGAAGTATAAATTGATTCACTTCTAAAGAGATCAATTTAGCAATATATATCAAAATTGCCAGTGTACATACATTAGACTAAGTAATTTCATGTCTAGGAATTTTTCCAATAGGCAAAAATTTGAACATGTGTTTCTAATACCAAAATGAAAATAAATGCCCATTAATAAGGGACTGGCTAAATAAGTTGTGGTAGATGCATACAATAGAACAGCATAAAATTGTAAAAATAAAGTAGAAAGTTCTGTATGAAATGATCTTCAAGATATAATAGGGGGAAAAGCATGGTGCAGAAGGGTCTTGTAATATGTTATCATTTGTGGAAAAATGCGGGGAGATGTATCTATAACCAAATATATATTTGTCTATAATTGTAAAGGTATAAAGTATTTCTGGAAAGATATACTCATAAAAGTGGTGAAGAAACTCGGAAAATTGTTGTCCATGTGAAGGGGAACTAGGTGGCTGGGGACAGGGGTGGGAGAAGGGCTTTCACTGCACACCATTTTGTACCCTTGAATCTTGAACCATGTAAATTCAAACTTAATACCCTTTATAAAGATAAAGGAGCAAAAAAAAAAAAAAGATCAGTATAATTGACCTGGGTGTACCTATGTGTGTTCACACATGTCCTTATTTGTACTTGCCTATCCAGCTACATTAATCTAGGGACGCCTCTTGTTTTGTCTCCAGGGCCCTGATGCTGATCAAACTGAACAGGAAATGAGGGGATCCTTTACCTTTGCTTGGTGGAGGGTGTGAGGACCCGGGCTCAGTTCTGCCCTTTCTCGCAGGAGCAGCTCAAGGTGGCGCCTCAGAAGTCTGGGGCACAGGTTTAGCAAACAAATGGCAAAGGGAGGGATGCAGGCCTCCCAGTCAGCCCCACTGGCCGTGTGGTGTCCTTGAACACTACTCTGTTGCTCAGCGTGGAGGCCACCACTGTGCACAGGACGGGCTGCCTGACTCCGTCCTCTTTGCACACTGTGGGGATTCAGGAGACCCAAGCTTGTTCCCTCATCTTTTGAAGGATGGCTTTGTCTTTTAAAGTCTGAGTAAATAAAGTAACTTCCCCACTAAAATGAGGGGTTTGATGTCGCTTATCTCTAAGGGGTCTCCTAGCATTGACATCTTATGCTGCTAAAGGTCAATCTCTAGCCAGAGTGAGAGTCACACCTTAGGCCAAGGGACGGTTGGCCCCCTCTGGATCCTGAGGGCTCAAGTGCTCATTCCAGGCAATCTGGGAGACATGGAAGGAAATGAGAGTTGGCTCCTCTCTCTTGAGACCCCCATTCCTACTCCTTCCTTCTTCCCATTGCCTCAGAGCCACTCATCTTTCTCTGAAGGGATTGGGAGAGACAAATCCTTTCTTTCACTTCCTACCCCACTGGCATTCTCAAAGCCAAGTTAGGGAAGTGGCAAGAAGTAAGCTGGGTCTCTTCAAAGCACTATTTTGTCAGCAAAACTTGAGACATTCCTACTGACTACCTTTTAAGGATATTTTCTGGAACTTCAGCCCAGCCAGACTTAAGTTTGACCTTGACATTGACCTCTCTGCCCCTACTACCCAACAGGCTTCTGGACACTTTTCAGGTATAATCCTGCTCCATTTAGCCATGAACTCTCACTTGCTGGTCAAGAATCACCCCTCTCTCCCCACACTGCCCCCCCACCCCCGCTCCTAAAGCAGAAATTTTCAAAGTGTGGTTCCGAAGAACACTGCTTTAGAATCACCCAACAGGCTTATTAAAAAGAAAGACTCCTGAGCCAGACCTAGTAGATTAGAAGCTCAGTGGGGATGCAGGGGAGGCTGAGGAACCTGCACATTTAAACAAGCTTCTCTGGTGATTCCTACCCACCTGGAGTGGTGCCGGGAGCCAATAATCTAAGGATATCCTTTAGCCAATATTGGTCATGGTGAAGACACACCATTCTGTCCATTTTTATTTCTGCCTAACAAACGTTTCTTTTTTTCCCCTTTGAATTTTATTTATTTATTTTATACAGCAGGTTCTTATTAGTTATCTATTTTATACATATTAGCGTATATATGTCAATCCGAGTCTCCCAATTCTTCCCCCCCACCGCCACTCCCCCCCACCCCCGCTTTCCCCTCTTGGTGTCCATATGCCAACAAACGTTTTTCGAATGCCTCCTGTGTGCCAGACACGGGCTTGACCCACAAGTCTTTCACAAAACTCTAGGGAAAGGCACAGCACACTAAACTGTTTTCTTCAGGGAGGGTCACGTTATCAGACTTCAGACAGGTTTTGAATTCCTGTCTTTAGGATCCCGTTCATCCCTACCTCTACCTTCGGATAGAAGGATGCTGCAGAGAGCTGCAAATCTTGCTTAAGAGAAAAGAACCCTCCTTTTTATCCCAACAAGCAAGAGCCTTTCTGTCCTTTGGGGCTGCGGAGCCAAGAGTTTGCATGTGCTCAAGCATCTCCAAGGGATAACACAGTGGGGCTTGTGGAGAGGGATTGTAAGAGGCTTCTTAGGAACAACTGTAAACACACAGAAGACCAGACTGCCACCCTCCATCACTTCTGTCTGCAGAAAAGAAGACTGTTGTTTGAGTGGGAGAGAAAGGTAGTCCTGGGGGGTGGTTAGGGGGTGACTGCTGTGGTGAGTACGATGGGACAGATTTCAAAGCATTCCTACATCAAACACAACCTGGCAATCAGGCCCCTAGGCTGTCACCTCCTGCTGAGAACTCACAGCACCAAGACCCAGCAGGGTAAGTGACCCTCAAGAATCCATGACTCGAACAAGCAATAAAATCAGTAAGACATTTCTTCCATACTCTGTGAACTTCTAGGAGACAAACTTTAAAGTTACCAAAAATATCCTATATTCGTATCTTTATACACACAATTGCCCCAATAATATCTTCCAACATCTCCTTAGAAAATTATAGATTCAGATTTTCCTAGAGTAGATTTATAGTATAGCTAACATGTGCCAGAAATGAATCCCTTGTTCCTTTGGTTTGAGAATATCTTTTTTCTCAGCCTAACCTTCCCCTAACAAAAAAGTTCTTACACAGTAGGTCCTTGGCAAATGTTTATTGAATCTGAGTCTGAGATGATCAGAGTCTTGACTTTCATACTGAGTAAGTCAAGAACCAGCCCAGGAGTGGAGATGTGGCCACTCTGAGCCCCAAGGTGTAGCATATGCCAAAGGCTGGGAGACGAAAGGGAGTAGAGAGAAGGAGGAACAGAATGTAGCTCTCTGCCTGCAGTTATCAGGGAACTGCTACTGGGTCTGAACACATACTGAACACCCCACCCACCCACCCTCACCCACAGTTGTTAAAATAGCACGATTTTTAAAATCTAATTTTTAGATGATTAATTTTAGATGTCCCTTTCAGGACATTCTCTTCTCTCAGCAAAAGCTCAATCTCCAAAATTTCTCTTTGGGGAAATAGTGTGCACAGCTCACTGGTGCACTAAAGTCAATGCTCAACTGTGACATGAAGGACCCAACCTTTGCTCCAAACGCTTAGCATTAAAAACCTGGTCTTTGTTGCAATGAAGGTTGCCAAGGCACCTAGGCTGCCTGTTTTTCCTGAAACCTTAGAGAAAAGGCCCTTAATTTGCTAGGTTTCGGTCAGATTTGCCAAACAATCAGGCTGGGTTTCCTGTCCTACATCCGGGTTTCTGCCAGCTGGTGTCTTTCTCTAGAGACGTTTACAAGGCCACCCTTCCTTCTTGACCCCTTGGGGCCTCTGGACCTAGAAGCTGTGATCAGATGAGTACCATTTGAGAGCGGGGTCTTATAGTTTTGAGACAAGAGTGTGAGAGCTGAGACATTGTGCTGGTAAAAACTGGTAAAAATTAAAGTCTAGCCAGTGGGGGGATGAGGGGGCATTGTGAACTCAGCAGCACCTGACCTGCTGATACTTTTGCAGAAGGGCACAGAAGGAGGACAGTGAAGAAATGCATCTATATGTGACGCCTGAGCTAGCTCTGAAGAGCTCTATCATTTCCCAACCAAGGTGCTAGAGAAGAGCCTTTTTCTCTTTTTAAAAACTATTAAAAAAAACAAACCTATTTAGGACCTTTGTTGTGGGACTGGCTACAGGAGAGAACTGAAGTAGCAATGTCAAGTTTGAAGGGCTATCTTCCAGCCCAGGATTTTATTTCCCAATTAAATCCAAGAACTTCAGCAGTGCAGGAATCCTCGACCTCTTTAGCTTTGTGCTCATTCCTAGCTGTCTACCCTCTACCTACCCTCTCCCCTCCAGGCTCAACCCTCCCCCATCCTGGCTCAACTTCAGCCTCAACACTGGTAACACTTTTGGTGTGGCTCTGTTTATTCACAAGTTCACATCCCTGTAAGGAACTGGCTCCCTGGACTGTAAAAGCTCCTATTTTCCAGACTTCCTCAGACTGGAATTTTAGGCAAGGGCTCAATCGCTCTTTCATGACAAGTGGATCAGTAAAACAATAATAAAACCTCGGTCACCATAACTTAGAGGCTGTAATAGATCAAGTCCTCAAGGGCACTTGAATAAGCCAAAAGTAGACTCTCTATTCACACAGAGTTTTAGGAAACCACCCTCTTTCATTACCGCTGTGTGTAAATAACATTTATTTATTTAATTTGTTATTTGTCCTGGAGCCCCAAAGAGGGAAACATTTAAAAAAATGTTCAAGGAAGTTGGAAGGTTTATCCATGTAAAGCTTGTCTTTGTAACCATTCTACTTTTCATTTCCTGTGCCAATTGCACTTTTATTTCCCGTCTCTCTACACTCAGTAAACAAAACCATATTATCAAGGGAAAGACGTGAGTCCATTAACATTGTGAGACCTCAGATTTCACTCGCAAGAGACGACGCAGCACTTATCTGATGGAACAGAAGCTTTAATTGCTTCGAGGTACAAGGCTCTCCAAACCTCTGAGATCTGACCGGTCCCTGGGAAGCCTTTGCTCCCTGAAGCCAAAGCGCCTCGGAGAAACCGTGCGCAGCAACGGTGCGTGTGCCAACCGCCCAGAGAGCAGCACAACGAGCGTTCCACTCCAAGGGCAGTTTCTTTATTTTACAACCTAGTCAGAGGGGGAGAATCTGCTAAACGTCCCACAAGGCAGAAACTTTCTTCTGTCCAAATCAAACCCCTGGACTCCAATACTCGCCCTTATCATGCCGCCACAAATGGAAGCAATCGAAGAAGCTGCGAAATAACGTGAAAAATCTAGCTTAAAAGTGAAGAGTTTGTGCCGCCCCTGCTACACAGCACCTACAGCATAAAATTTAGTCCCCAGAATCGGGGCGAGAGGGAAAAGAGGGAAAATTAAACGTCTACTCAAGGTTTAGGAGAGAGATTAGGAGGAGTGCCAAGAACACTGAAAGCGCTTAAGGGCTCAGAGAAAAAGGGAAGAGGAATAATTTTACCTTCCCAGGAGGAGGCTAGGAGCGGTCCCCGATGGCCTTTTAACACTTTCCACACCGCGGCGCCCACCCTTCACACCCGAGAGACTAGCCACCCACGATGCAGAAGAACGAGCTCACACCCTCTCCATCCTCTTGTCCTCACCCGAGCGGCCAGTCCTGCCTTTCTGCCCCCACCTGGTCCAATACCTGTCCGGGAAGCAGGCGTCCCGCGCTCTCGCCCCGCCCTTCCCCACGCAGCCCCAGGCCAGGGCGCCTCTCCGCCGGGCCGGGGTAGGGCGCTGGTCGGCGGCCACCCGCCGGTTGGCAAAGTTGACGGCCGGGCAGGCGCGTGCAGCGGCGCGCCAGTCGGGACCCAGGCCGTGCTGAGACGGCGCCCATTGGCCGGCCGGCGCCACGTGGCCACCCCGCCCCTATATTAGGCCTCTACTTACCCCCGGCTGGCTTGCCATGGCTCGGCGAGGGTAGTTCGGCTAGAGAGGGAAGGCGGAGCGGCGCCGACCGCGGCGGTCCTGCGGGCCCCGCACCTGGGCGCGGCCGGTGCGCTCAGGTGGGGTGGACCGGAACCATGAGTTCCTACCTGGACTACGTGTCGTGCGGCAGCGGCAGGGGCGGCGGCGACGTGCTGAGCTTTGCGCCCAAGTTGTGCCGCGCCGACGCTCGGCCAGTGGTCCTGCAGCCCGCCTTCCCCATAGGCAGAGGCGACGGCGCCTTCGTGAGCTGCCTGCCCCTGGCCGCGGCCCGAGCGGCGCCCTCGCCCCCGGCTGCTCCGGCGCAGCCTCCCGCGCCGCCCCCGGCCGCGCCCGCGTACGCCCCGTGCCCCCTGGAGGGGACCTACGAGCCGGGCACGGCACCTGCCGCGACTGGCGGCGCGGACTACGGTCTCCCGGGGCCCGGGCCCCCGTACGACTTCCCGTGCGCGCTCGGGCGGCCGGCCGACGACGGCGGGGCGCACGTCCACTACGCCACCTCGGCCGTCTTCTCGGGCGGCGGCTCCTTCCTCCTCAGCAGCCAGGTGGACTACGCGGCCTTCGGCGAGCCCGCCCCCTTCCCGGCGTGTCTCAAAGAGCCGGCCGACGGCCACTCCGGGGCCTTCCAGACCGCGTCCGCCGCACCCGGCGTCTACCCCAATTCTGCGTCCCCTTCCTCCGGCCTCCCCGCCGCCTTCAGCACGTTCGAGTGGATGAAAGTGAAGAGGAACGCCCCGAAAAAAAGTAAGTGCTTGGGCCTTGGATGGACGGACGCCACTGGCGTTGGGGACGGAGCCTGCCTCGCGTAATTGCGCCGGGGGCGTGCTGTAGCTGTCCCTCTGGACGGCGGTTTGGGTTTTATGGGGGAAACGCGGTCCGAGGCATCATTAAAGCAGGCGAATTCCATTGAGCGTGCCCCGAGTGCCAGGCGTTGAGAAAATTGCGGGAAGGAGCACTCGGTGAAGCTTTTCTCCTGGCACAACTGTGTTCGGAGACCCAAGAGTGACTTTGATTCTAATGTGGCCCCAAAGCTCTCCCGAGCCTCGTCTCCGCGTGTTCTCGCCCCGCTGATTCCCTGTCTTTACGTTGCAGGCAAATTTGCCAAGTATGGAGCCGCCAACTCGTCCAGCGCGATCCGCACGAATTTCAGCACTAAGCAACTAACAGAACTAGAGAAGGAGTTTCATTTCAATAAGTACTTAACTCGGGCCCGACGAATCGAGATAGCCAACTCACTGCAGCTGAATGACACCCAAGTCAAAATCTGGTTCCAGAACCGCAGGATGAAACAGAAAAAAAGGGAACGAGAAGGGCTTCTGCCCTTGGCCACCACCGTGACTTCCCTCCAACTTCCCCTCTCAGGAACGAGCCCCACCAAGTCTGGCAAGAACCTGGGGAGCCCTTCTCAGGCCCAAGAACCTTCATGAGCCTTAGTCACGAGGCTGAGGAACTGTGGCCTGTAGAACTTACAGGCCACCCCACCCCTATCTGGACTTATTAGCTCAGTTTAGGATGGAGGTGGGCAGGGCAGAAATAATAAGAGGTTTCACTTGGGAGAGGAAGTATCCTGGTGGCTTCTGAGTTCGGAGCTGTGGGTGTCCAGATGTTAATTTGAAGTCTCTAAAGCCACCGATCTGTGTATTAATTGTGTCTTATCAGGGAAAAGGAGCCCAGCCGCCCGCCCAGCCCTGCTGCTATGTTGCCTAACTTAGTCATGTGCAATTCTCGGTGCAGAGTGGCAGAGCATTCCTTGCTGAGCTCAACCAACACCTTGATGTGCTCAGAAGAGCATCTACCCAAAGTTTTATCTGGTTTTAATTTAAAAGACAAGACTACATGTATTCAGCTTCTAGAGATGACCAAAGCTAGTTATAGTTAGGGCCTCCTTGATGTATAAGCTGCTTCAGCAATGATCTTCACGTTTGCACTACAGGTTTTTTTTTTTTTTTTTTAAAAAGCAGTTTCTACCTCTCCATGTGCCTGAGTGAAGATACAATCTCTGTTTAGTTAGTAGCTGAACAAATCCGCAGGGTGGGTAAAGATCCTGAACTATACCTTGACACCAGTTACTCAAACTTGAATGTAAATATATACAGTATGTATATATTTTAAGAGGTTTGCTTGTAGTGAACTCATATATGACATTTAATGTCATAGCATGTAAAGGGTTTGAACTTTTTTTTGTAATAAAAAACAGAACGTGCTACCTTTTGCTTTTCCTTACACTCTTATGTTTTGATTATCTTTCTTTAAAGCTGATTCAGTTTCTGCTGTTTGGAATTTCTTGATTCAGCTATGGGAATTTGTTAGGCTGATAACTTTAAAAAACAACACTTCTTAAAGGCTGTGTATGTGAACTAGTTAGGGACGATTATCTGAGCCGTTTAAGGGAGAAAAAACTCTACTCTGCCCAATATCCAAGTAATTATGGAAGTATTTCCTTACCTTAAGTGCCCTAGTTTTATGGTGAATATGTAGACTGCACATTAAGTTTAGATGTCCACTGTGGGAATGTTGTATAGCCAAGGGGACACTGCAGAGAGATCTCCTTGTCTTTTTCTCTCCTGCTCTCACAAAAGGAAGAGGAGAGACAACTTGAAGACTTTGTTAGTTGGTTAGTGTTCTGAGAAAGGTAGCTGCACATCAAAATATCTCAGTGGCTGAATTCCCATTTCCAAAGTCAAGAATTACAAAGGAGGATGGGAGAGGCCAGTAGTCGCAGCTTTCCACTTCCTGTAACCCGGACTGTCTAGCCTTGTAAGAGCACAGGGGTGCCTTTCTGTTTTTTAAAAAATGATATATTTTCAAATGAATTCTTTGGAAGAAGTACAGGCAGAAAATTGGAAAGTTGGCAAGAAAGTATGTGATAAAAAACTTCTAACCTTATTTTCATCCAGCCCCCCAGTTCCCATCCCTGAAGGCAACTGTGGTTTTTCAAATATGATTTGAAAAACTGTGGTGTTAATACACAAAATCATCTGGATACTTGGGACAATTGTTGGGGGAGAGGGCAGGTCATTTCCCTCACTTTATAGATAGCTATAGCTCTATCTTTAAATTCTCTGTATAGTTCAACTGAAAGGCTTAAAGGCCCAAAATAATCCAGCTAAGAGCTTCAGCTCTCCTGTTAGCTGAATTTCTAGATTCTAGTGTAGTACTTCAACCCAATAATTCAGAAGTTTAATAACTGTGGAGGAATACTTTCCCTATAAAACAGTCGTGATTGTCTTAGAAGATTGAAGTTACACTTAAACTCTTGTCCATTGCACCCACAGTTGAATGGATTTGAAGAAATAAAATGATCAGCTCTAACAAACTCAGCTGATTAGGGGGGAAAGATATCATTTAAAAAGCAGGTCTGTCAATATTATTCTTGTGTTTCACCATCTGCCCTTCACTAACTTGATGCTAATCGGATCTTGTTTGAGACAACAGCTCCCCCTCTGAGCTCTGTAGCCATTTGAAAGGACTCGTTAAAGACTTGTGATCTGCTTGCTCACAGCTCTCTCTGGGCTTACCCTGCAGTGGTCTTTGACAAGACAATGTTTCTTTTTTGATAAGCATTCAAAAGTGCACCTAAACAAAAAAATACCAACACGCTTGGTCATTTCCTTAATCTACCACCCTCTTCTCTGAGAAAATAAAGCTTTTCCTTTTGAAGCTACTACTAGCACTTAGCCCTGATGGATGTCTTCCCTGATGAAGGTGGCTATTTTGTCATACGTATAATGCTGTTCTATGAATCAGGCCAATATTAGCTATTTTTTGACCAACCCCAGGGATCTTTAAAAGCTTTCTTAATGCATATCGCTCTACAGCTATATTCAGTATTAGGGAGAGTCCTGGCTGGAGATTGGGACGAACTAGGTGACCTCTGGAGGTCCCTTCCAGCAATGAACATGTTACAGGAACAACTCAATGACTTCTGCCAATTTTGTTTTAGGCCTATCATTGGAAGAAAGAGTTCAGTTCTGAGAATGCAGCCCCTAGGATTACAGTGATACTGTATTTATACAGGAAAAGTGCATATTTGACATTATTAAATACATCTCACCATTGGAGATAACCTGGCCCATGTGGATGTTTGTAGAACATTCCCCTTCCCATTATTCAGAGCCTTGTGTTACTTTGAGTCAGATCCTCGATGAAGTATGATGGTTACTACACAAATTGTGAAATTGCTAAAACAATCCATCCCATTTCTATTTTATAAGGTTTCGAACTAAATATGCTAATTTACCCTCTAGCAACTCGCTACAAGAATGAATACACAGTGGACAGCTCTATCTGTTATATAATGAACTATTCAATGTTCTTTTGTCTTCACAGAATGACCATGTGTCTATTTTTCTGGATTCAGGATAGCTGGGAGTGAGGATGAAGAAATAAAGCATTTAGGGGGCTTCCCTGGTGGCGCAGTGGTTGACAGTCCGCCTGCGGATGCGGGGGGCACGGGTTCGTGCCCCGGTCCGGGAGGATCCCGCGTGCCGCGGAGCGGCTGGGCCCGTGGGCCGTGGCGGCTGGGCCTGCGCGGCCGGAGCCTGTGCTCCGCGGCGGGAGGGGCCGCAGAGGTGAGAGGCCCGCGTACCAAAAAAAAAAAATAATAAAAAAAAATAAAATAAAATAAAAAAGAAATAAAGCATTTAATAACATAAAAACTTTTCATTACTGTTCCTGACTACTGGCAAACAAAGGACTTGCTGATGTAAAAACCAAAAGCAATGTCACCTAGATCCTCAAAAGATTAATTGTATGTGATTTATTCTGCCTCAATCTTACATAAGGTGAGGCCCAAGACCAGAAGAGGTTATGTCTGATTATCATGTCATCAGAAAAGAGGAACAGGCTCAGGAGAGTTGCATTAACTCCGAAGTTCCAAACAAATGCTCTGTATTTGCTGAATATTGAATTTGAAGACATCAGGACCTAATCAGCTTCTAAGAGATGTTTAGCTTGACCACAGACCTCTCAACGAGAAAAATACTCATTGTTAAAACTTTATTTGTGGTTTTAAAGTGAAACCATACTGGACGTATCTCACAACTAATGATAAATCTCTATCTAAATAGAAATCAAGATTTTCATGGCTTTGAATTCTACAGCATATTTCTGGGGCCTGAACATGCAACAAATATACAAAATAGTTCTATTTAACATCTCACTTGTAACTGCTTCTGAAGTTATACTTGTTACGCAGAGATATAATTTCAATAGAAACTGTTTAATTCAAGCCAAATGGAAAGAAATCCTAAATATTGGTATGAAAGTAAGGTCTATTATTTAGATTGTAAAGTGTTAAACACTATGTTGTCTATTTCTAATAGTCTTATGGGTATATTTAATAACTATAAAGAACAGCCAAAGAGTGGTCATTTGGACTTGTAATAGCTAATAAAGCAGGTCACTGACATCTTCGAGGCAGTTCTAGAGGGCTCTAGACTGTTTAGCACATCCCATTCTTAGGGGTTTTGTGCAGCCTAAACTACAATTTGAGGGAAACTCTTTAAGAAAAAAAAAAAACCCTCAAAATCATAAATACAAAATTGCTAGGGCACCTCCCTAGACCTGGTAGGGCCCAAGTTAGTGAAGTTTAAGTTTCTCTGGCTTCATCTCTGTCCCTTCCTGAAATGGTTGCTCTATTCCCACTACCCAGCCATTGCCTGTAAGATGATATCAATAATTGCTTTTCTCCGACATCTTGGAGCCAGAATTACTGTTTGCTCCTCTTCAAGTGTATCAAATAGTAGGTAATGTGAACAATGGCAGACTGGGGCTCTGTTCTGCTCTCTGAGCATCTCAACCCCACTCTGTTCTTCTGGACTGCCGGCTGGATGAATTACTTCACTGCCTTGGAGTGGGAGCTCTGTCTCATCCTGGAGGTCCTTTTCTGGTGTGTTTCCTTCTCAATGATACAAAGAGAAGAGAATTGTAGAGCTAAAGATGACACAGCCGCACTGCTGACTTCTAAGCATTTCCTGGAAGGGTGGAATCACTGAGGCTGAGGAAAAGGGCTGGGAAAATAACACTGTTCTTAAGGAAGGGGACCTGGATTTTAGCAGTAGTTGTAGTTTCGGATTAAATGGGAAAATAACTTCCCTGGTCTCGGTTTCTCCTATAAAACGAAGGGGGTTGGTCTGGATGATCGTTACATTTCCTTATCATCTTAGTATCCTTCCATAATCCTTTGCTGGTTATTACTGAAAAGTTTATTTAACTATAATGTAGCTCTGTAAGATTAGCATCCACAAGAGGCACTGATTGAAGTAATATCTGAGTCTTTGGTAAGTTAACCTACGGAGCTTTAGAATGTATGTGTGGTGTGTGCGAACTGGGTAATGTTTCTCATGGGTCTCGATGCACAAAAAAGTTAACAATGAACAATGGTGATAGCCCCCTCCCCTGAAGTTACCACTTTGCTCTGAACAGATAAATTAGGGTCTACTAAGAAACTTCAAATGGGTGTCAGCGCTTTACATTCAGATTCTCAATCTCCTTGTTCTTAAGTCCATATTTCAAGCTTTCAGAATAAAGAAGTAATTTTGAATTTGTCTTCTTTGAAGATATGTGGGACTCCAAAGTAAATGCTTTGTTCTGTTGAAGACAAGAGATATGGATAACCAACTCACTCCTGCTTTCCATTAGTCACCAAGTTCTGCCCATTTTTCCTTCACGGGCTCCATCATCATTCATCTGTGCAATGGATGCCTTCCTTGTCTCCTTGCCTTCAGTCTCCTCGGCCACTTCTTCACCATGTTGTTCCACTGTTGGTTTTTTTTTTAAATATTTATTTATTTATTTAGGCTGCACTGGGTCTCAGTTGCGGCATGCGGACTCTTAGTTGTGGCATCCATGCGGGATCTACTTCCCTGACCAGGGATCGAACTCGGGCCCCCTGCATTGGAAGCATGGAGTCTTACCCACTGGACCATCCTGTTGTTCCACTTTTAAATTCTTGGTAGCTCCTGGTTGGTTGTCAGTGGGAGAAACTCAAATGTCTTTAGCCTGAGACTCAAGTCCCCCAACATCTGTATTCATCCATGTTAATCTCATACCATTGCCTGACATAAAAACTTAACCCCAGGTAGTGTGAACTGTTCATTCTTTCCCCAAGGCAATTTATGCTTTTCTGCCTCTGAACCACTTCTCATTACATTCCTCTCTTGTAATTTTCTCCCACCTTCTCTTTGCCTATCCTATGTCATCCTTTATGGCACAGCTCAAATCCTATCACCTCTGTAAAATCTTTTTGCATCATCCAAGTTTCAAGTGAGCTCCTCTGAGCTTCTGTAGCATTTATTGTTTGTATTACTTGTTCAGCACTTACAACCTCCTGCCATTTTATGAGACCTCTTTCTCGTTCACTTTCTCTTTCCTTCTCCCTCTTCCTCCCTGCCACTGTCTCCCTCTTCCCCCTCCCTCATTAGTTCTCTCTCTATACTATTTGCTGAAAGTTGAATGCAGTTTTAGTAGATGAAGCGTACAGTGCTACTTGTTAAGTGCCTCTTCTAGCAGGTGAAGAACACTATAACCACTTATTTGCTAAGTACTCTTTATATTTTATTATTTACTGTAGAAGACAAGCTATTCTTTTTTTTTTTTTTTTTTTTTTTTGACAAGCTATTCTTGACCACAGGATAAAATACCAATAGCAGGCCAGCAGGTGAAGGAGGGAGAACTATAGACATCTTTCATTGTGCCTCGAGGCACATTCTTTTGATTGAATACATTGTAAACTAACAAAGAGTGTGAATGTTGTCTAAAACGATCCATTTTATCCTTTCAGACTATAATTTATAATGCACTTTGGTTGTTGTTTGAGGCTTTCTAATATATTGTGTTAATTACTACAGTTACAGTTACTTGAGGACCTTATGGGAGCAGAACCTTTAGAGGAGGATTGTTGAAACCAAACAAGGTCTAGTGTGGAGTTTATTAAGAAAGGTCTGGAAACAAGTAAATGTAGTGGTTGCAAGAGTGGAGGCAGATAGGCTTGGGAGCAAATGCTGGGACAGATGACTCAGTAACACTTAGCTTCTACATTCCTCCCTTAAGAATGGCAATAATAACGGGACTTCCCTGGCAGTCCAGTGGTTAAAATTCCAGGCTTCCACTGTAGGGGGCATACGTTCGATCCCTGGTGGGGGAACTAAGGTCGCGAATGCCGCGCAGCGCGGCCTAAAAACCCCCCAAAGTAACCATAAAAATAAAATAAGAATAAATAAAATAAAATAAAAAGCTTCTGCACAGCAAAAGGAACAATGAACAAAATGAAAAAGAAAAAAAGAATGGGAATGATAACGTCCTTACTTCATTGACTTTTGGAGATGAACAGAGATAATACATGCAGACTGCTTAGCACAATGTCTGATGCTTAATAAACAACCACTAATTACTGACACAGAATGAATTATGAGAGTTGTAATAGGCAGCCAGAACGAAAAGATGCAGGCTAAAGGAGAGAAATAATTTAGATATACCACAAATATTTATTGAGTTCCTGGGTGCCAGGCACAGAATATTAACAATCAGAATTGAAGAGATATTGAGAAGAAAACAAGAATTGCAGAGAATCAGTTTGGAGAGAATAAGTAAAGTCCTAGGGTTATTGATAAAGTTAGCAAAATTTGGGGGCACATGCTAACAGACTAAGGTAAAACGGCACTTAGTGGATACCTGATGAGAGCAGTGGCTGAGAACTCTCTGAATTAAGTAAGAGCCCAGGACCTTAGAAGAAGCCTGGGGGAAATAAAAACCAAAAGGGGCATTAGGGCTTCCCTGGTGGCGCAGTTGTTGAGAGTCTGCCTGCCGATGCAGGGGACGCGGGTTCATGCCCCGGTCCGGGAAGATCCCACATGCCGCGGAGCAGCTGGGCCCGTGAGCCTGTGCTCAGCAACAGGAGAGGCCACAACAGTGAGGAGCCGGCGTACCGCAAAATAAATAAATAAATAAAAATAAAGGGGGCATTAGGCCATTAAACACTGCTTTCAATTTACTGGATCATTCCAGGCGACGCAGAAAACTTAAATCCATCACACTTCTGCTCAATTTTTCTCTATCCAAAGGACATGTGAATTGACATGCATGGTATTTTAAGGGTCAGGTGTCATAAATTAGAACCAAGTGCTGATTTACATGACTTTCCTACATTGGGACACCTCCCTGTGTTGAATGGATCATCCTTAAAAATAGACTCTGGTTGCTGTGTTCTGTTGACTTCAAAGTTAAAATATGATCAACCACGTTTTTTCCTTTGTTACTGCAGAAAGGAGGAATTCCTCTCTTTACCTACTCTGCCAGTGGGGAATTGTGAATTTCTCAACTGTGCATAACCCTATAACTATTTCCATTGTGGGTTTAAGAAAGCCTGCTCTTAACCTAAAACAACAACAACAAAACAAAACAAAACAACTTGCTGCGAAAAGGACACTTTGAGGTCTTATATAAAGTCCTATATAAATAGAAAGTATTTTATTTTTCCTAAATGCCTAGGACCTAATTGTCAAAATAGTGTTAGTATTCAATTGCTTGCATGAGTTATTATTCTACCATATATAAATGTTTATATCTTCTCTTCCATTTGAAACCTGAGCTACATTTCAAATTCATGAATTGTGTTGGCTTCACTATAGGGGGCAAGAAAGAAATTATCAGCTTATGAAAGAATTGTAGAAAAGATAGATTCAATGTAAATAAATAAACTGAGCTCCAAAGGACAAATTAAACTATAATATTTCTCATTCAGATGAAGATAGCATACTATTTGTCCCTAACATCTTCAATTGACTTTAAAAGCAATTTGCATTTTCTTCAGTTTACCTGACAAAAAGCCCAATTTATTCTTCTGTTTTGACTGCAGATAAAATCCCACATGCAATCAGAATAATCTATTTTTCTAGCAGCATATGGTTCGTTTGCAAAATTCAAAAGCAGCTGTGTTTGTACCTCTGAAGACGCTTTGGAATTTGTCACATGTTTACACTATCCAAGAACTAAGTCCACTGTTATCGAAGGTTTGTGATTTTTGCCTTGGCCCTCGATTTTGAAAATGTATATATTTTATAAGAAAATGTTACAGGTTCCTTAACTCATCCCACATAAACACAGGCTATTGTAAGTTACATATTTTGTTATACCACTGCACTGAATAATCTTCATTCTGAATGATCAAAGATAATATAAGTGTTGCTTTATACCTGTCCCTAACTCAGTATGCATCACAAGGACAAAGGCAAGCTAGCCCCGGGTTATTCATAAGTAACAGTTTCATATTTTCCAATTCTGTCCTCTTTCAATTTTAGTTATAAAACATAATTATCATTTGAACGCAGGACAAATAGAATTAACTTAAAGCTTTCTTAATTAAGGTTATGTGGTATTAGGGACACTTTAATAAAATTCAAAAACACATTTGGGTCACTAAAAAATCCAAACTTTTAAATATTTTCTTCCCTTAATGTCAGAAGGCTCTATTAGAAGCTGCTCTCTTAGTGAAGAAGAAACAGTTATCTGTTAGTTTTACCTGTTTCTCTCTTTTGTTAAATTTAATATTTTTATTTAAAAAATAATATGCATGGTATGTAGCCAGTTTTATAAAATTATTTCTGTGTACCAAACTATCTCTCTATGTGTTCATCTATCATTCCTCACATCTATGTATATATAGAGATGTTAATATTAATGATGATTATTTCTACATAGTAGAATTTTGTTGATTTGTTTTCTCTGTAGTACATTTCTATATTGCTTAAAATTTTCAAATAATGAATCATTAAATGTAGAGATAATAAAGTCGTTACTTTAAAATATATGAAAAAGGGAAAAATGCGTTTGGTAGCCACATTCTTTGCATTTATTTTTGCCGGTGGAAGACCCCAGAGGAATTAGATAATGCATCTCATGTGCCAATTCCTGAATAATTAAATAAAAATGTCTGTAATATACATGGGTGTACACACGAGTCAAATAAATGATAGATAAGGTCTATCATTCATTTCTTCAATAGGGAATTCAGTACTTGGGTGTCACATATGTTCAATTTTCATCCTACCAGTTGGAAACCAGCTCTGAATTGTGCTGATAAAAGCAGAATTCATGACTAGCATAAGAATACCTTTAGCCTAAGGAAAATGGAGAACCAAGAAATATGGAAAACTACACTTCAGAGTATCATTTTTTCCGTACTTATAAAGCAAAACTAAAGAAATATTGGCTTTTATTTTATTATTATTTTTTTTGCAGTACGCGGGCCTCTCACTGTTCCGGCCTCTCCCGTTGCGGAGCACAGGCTCCGGGGCCATGGCTCATGGGCCCAGCCGCTCCCCGGCATGTGGGATCTTCCCGGACTGGGGCACGAACCCGTGTCCCCTGAATCGGCAGGCGGACTCTCAACCAGTGTGCCACCAGGGAAGCCCCTGCCTTTCATTTTAAAAGCAAGTTTATAAAGATACAAACAAACTTTTTATAAGAATGCGTATTCTTTTTTTTTTTTGGCTTCGTTGGGTCTTCCTTGCTGCGTGCGGACTTTCTTTAGTTGCAGAGAGCGGGGGCTACTCTTCTTTGCGGTGCGCAGGCTTCTCATTGCGGTAGCTTCTCTTGTTGCGGAGCACGGGCTCTAGGCGCGCAGGCTTCAGTAATTGCAGCACACAGGCTTAGTAGTTGTGGCTTGTGGGCTCTAGAGCACGGGCTTAGTTGCTCCACACGGGCTTGGTTGCTCTGCGGCATGTGGTATCTTCCCGGACCAGGGCTCAAACCCGTGTCCCCTGCACTGGCAGGTGGATTCTTAACCACTGCGCCACCAGGGAAGTCCCTATGAATGCACAGTTTTAATGAGCTTTGCATTTTCCTGGAGAGCAACACCAAAATATTCTTTAATTTCTTTCTTTCATTTCTGTTGCAGAAAGACAAAATTTCATAGTGGTCTGTGAGATAAACACACAAAAGAACAAGTCTAGTTAAGCCTCTAAGAGGGTAGTTAGGAATTAGATAACCATGATGAGAAAATGCTAGTTCTTTCACTGTTTTATTTCGAAGTTGGCTTATTTCATTAGCAACTTGATACCTCTACGTATGTGTGAGAAAACTTAAAATAGATGCCTATGTTTTTCAAACTGTGTTGGATATCTCCATTTGCCTGAAATTGTGAACATTCTGTGGAGCCTCTGCTCTACAACGGCTGCCGTCGTTTGGTTGTTCTGGACTGCCCAGTATCCACTCTTCCTTCCCGTAACAGCCCTTCACTTTTCCTTAAGGGAAAGGAACGGTTGATTCTAGTGGCCGTGGTGGTGATGCCAGCTCTGAGGCCTGAGCCTGACTTACTTTCAGGGTGTTCTCAGCCACCTGTGGAGCCACCTGCAAGCCTAGTTCCATGGCCCTCCTGGAGATATAACTAAAATTAATCTTTTTTGTTTTCTGTTTAAACTGGCTTGAATGGGTGCAATATTTGTCTCTCAGAACCCTGTGTGATGCACTGCCCTCAAGGAACTTATAAACTCAGGAGTAAGGGAGATCAGACGAGTCCAAAAATAACGTTAAGTGCTTTAGGGGAGCTTCACATGCTGCGGACGGTGTCTACACAGCACAAAATGAAGTGGCAGTTGGGCATACATCCAGTTGCTTTAATAATTTTGGCAGCCCATTGAATACATAAGGCTGCAGGGTGGATCATGAGATCTCTGGAGAAGGGGATCCTACAACTTCCCCTGGGAGCTTGCTGGGAGTCGCTTCACAGACTCTGGCAATGGAGAAGAAGAGTGGGGTTTTTTCCTTCGTCTCTTTTGGTTCCGAAGAACTTTCTGAGCTCAAAGTGGGAATTTTGGACTAAATGATAACAAAGCTCTCACTACCAATTGCTTCTTGCTTGGTTTCATAGTCTGATTAATTTTGATTCCTTCTGTTTCCACACCCTTCTGTGCTCCACTCTGTACTTCATACACATCTTTATTGTATTCGGATTGCTGGTTATTGCAATGATCTGCGTCCACGTCTCTCTCCTCCAGGGCAGGAACTGTAATATGCTCATCTTCCTAACTCTGGATTCTCCACCACACCCATTTTTGCT
This sequence comes from Orcinus orca, assembly GCF_937001465.1. Taxonomy (NCBI): domain Eukaryota; kingdom Metazoa; phylum Chordata; class Mammalia; order Artiodactyla; family Delphinidae; genus Orcinus; species Orcinus orca. The sequence goes on from NC_064565.1 coordinate 63,864,644, forward strand.
ATGTTTGGTGTTATGCTGATTTTATGTACCATAATTACTGGAGAGATTTTTTCTTTTAGAAAGTTGTCCATGTGCTCCACTCTGATCCTTTTAGAAGGTGCTTCCTTCCATGCTTGGGTTAGAATGAAAAAGTAAGACAAGTTTGTCTCTGTATCTCCTTTTTCTGAGGCTCCTTCTGTCATAACTCCCCTGTGGGTCTACCCACACCTTCCAGTCAGTCGTGGATTAAGTCAGCTCTAAAGCACTCACTGGCAATGTTCTGTCTTAACCTGGTTACATGAGTGGTCTCTTTTATTGTTTTTTAAACTGTACCCAAAATTTCAATGCGCCCTTCTCCAATCAAAATAAGTGAAATAATGCACATTAAGAACATGTATCTTGGGACTTCCCTGATGGTGCGGTGGTTAAGAATCCGCCTGCCAATGTAGGGGACATGGGTTCGATCCCTGGTCCGGGAAGATCCCACATGCCAAGGAGCACCTAAGGCCATGTGCCGCAACTACCAAGCCTGCGCTCTAGAGCCCGCGAGCCACAAATACGGAGCCCATGTGCCACAACTACTGAAGCCCACGCACCTAGAACCCATGCTCTGCAACAAGAGAAGCCACCGCCATGAGAAGCCCGTGCACCGTAAGGAAGAGAAGCTTCCCCTCGCCGCAACTAGAGAAAGCCCGTGCGCAGCAACGAAGACCCAATGCAGCCGAAAATAAATAAGTAAATAAATAAATAAACAATTAAAAAGAAAAAAGATGGGATGCCCAGTTAAATTTGAATTAAAAAACAAAAGGACATGTATCTACCACTACATATACTGGGTTTCGCTCTGTGTGAGAGAGAAGACTGTTTTACTACATTTTAAGCTTCTTCTAGAGGCAAGAACGAGACACTGAGAGTATTAAGCTCTGAGATGACATGGAAAGCAGTGTTGTAAGATGGATTAGATGGGAAGAGATGGAAGTCAGCCAGGCCATTTCAGGGTTCATTTCCATAGCATTGATGAGAGATGTTGAAGTCTTGAGGCAAAGAAGACAAAAACATAAAACAGGCACTTTGGAGGAAAAATGGGAAGGCGTTAGTGACTGATGCAAAAGAGGAGTGATAAGACCAGATACAGACCTTAGAGCTCTAGAAACAGAAATGACTAAAACAATTTTTTTTATCATGGTAATATACATAAATTAAAAGTTACCATTTTACCCATTTTTAAATGTACAATTCAGTGGTGTGAAGTACATTCATACTGTCGTGCAATCATCACCCCATCCATCACCAGAACTTTTTCATCTTCCCAAACTGAAACTCTGTGCCCATTAAAAAGTAACTAACTCGCCATTACTCTTCCCCTCAGCCCCTGGTAACCTCTACCCTACTTTCTGTCTCTGTGAATTTGCCTATTCTAGGCACCTCACATAAGTGAAACATAATACCTGTCCATTTGTGTCTGGCTTGTTTAAATTAGCATAGAGTTTTCAAAACAGATGAGTTTGCTGTGCCTCACCTCCATTACAAGTCACTTAAAGATAAAGTTGTATTTTTCAAAATGACATCCATTATGTATATGCTTAAATTTAAAAAGCCTATTTCTGGGTTTTCTGATTGCAAACTTCTGGATAATTGAAGCCAAACTTTTCTCTCTATGTGTGTCTGGGGTGTGAGTGGGGTGTGTGTGTGTATGTGTGTAGGGGGTACTCTCTGCTCACCTACTAAGTAAGCACTCCTCCACTGCTCAGGAGGCCTTCCAACACCTGGAAACGCTACATTTTCAGATCTTCCTTGGACTCACCCCAGATTCAAAGGTATCTGGCCAGTCTCCTATTCCCTTTGGGCTCTGTTCTCTGCTAATAGGTCAAGGAGGGTAACAACAGGTTGGTGTGCATTTCCCAGGTTAAATATTTACACTTTAACCAGGAGTATTTTTAATGGACCTTAATGAATCCTGGAGAAAATGTGGAAATGGAAATGTCAGAAGAACGGCAAGCTGATGGAGAAGAAGGTGAGACTCATGTGGCCAGGGCAGGCGTGGGGCTCTCCCAAACCTCCCGTGCAGATGAGCACCCAGGATGGCTGCAGGGTCCTGGCACACACCTAAAGGTGGAGGTGCTTTAAGTGCCATGACGTAGGGTGGAGGAGGAGCCCCTCACGGCACAGAATCCTAACTGTTTGGGTGATTGCCTAGTCCAGTTCCAGAATATGGGCTTGGAAATTAGAGGGCCTGAGTTTGAATTTCGGCTTCATGGCTTCGTGCCTAATTTGGGGCATGTCATTTGACCTCTTCTGTGCTTTCCCCACAAGTTGCCTTGTGGGGAAATGAACAAATGGTATCTACGTCATAAGATTGTTGTAAGGATTAAATAAAGACAATCTATTAAAGAGTATTTAAGAATGTTTTCTGGTATATAGTAAGCACTAAATCTATGTTAGCCACGCTTCACTTTACTCTTGAAAAAGACTGAGGCCCAGAGGTATTGCCCTGACGGCTCAGTGTAGAGCCAGGGTTGGAGCTACAGTAATAGGAAACTTTATGTGCCCATTAGCTCTCTGGGTTTCTTTTTTTTTTTCCTATTGAAATATAGTTGATTTACAGTGTTATATTAGTTTCAGGTGTACAGCGTAGTGATTTAGTGTTTTTACATCTCTGGGTTTCTTAAAGCCAGGAGGAGGAAGAATAGCAGGTCATAATCAAGAATGTTTTTATCCAAGTCTGAGGGAGAAGGTGACCTACTGCCCAAAGCACTGCATTTTATTTTCCCACGATAGAAAGAAGGCACGGGGCGGGGGGAGCCTGGTGACGCAGAGGCTGACTGCCAGTGAGACTCTTACGCGTGTGCACGCACACGCACGCACACACACACAGACACACACACACACACACACACACCCCTACCTGTTATTTCGGCATTTTTTTAAAGTGAGAGATTCTGGTTAAAGTATAAATGCCCCTCAAGAGGGGTTATATATTAACCTCCTGCATTAGTTATCCATTGTGGTGTAACAAGTCACTCCCAGACTTAGTGGCTTAAAACAACAATAATCATTCATTAGACCCCCCAGTTTCTGGGGGTCAGGAATTCTGGAGCGGCGTGGCCGGACGGCTCTGGCTCAGGGTCTCTCACCAGGTTATGGCCAGATGTCAGCTGGGCTGCATCACCCTGAGGGCCTGACTGAGTCTGAGGATTCAGTCCCAACCCGGCTCGCTCACGTGGCTGGCAACTCGATCTTCTCACGTGGGCCTCTCTGTGGGGCTGCTTGAGTGGCCTCCTGACATGGCTACTGGCTCCCTCCAAAACAAGCAGTCCAAGAAGCCAAGGTCTTTCTGAACAAGCCTCTGAACTGACACACTATCACTTCAGAATGTTCTGTCAGTCGCACAGTCAACTCCACTCGGGGTGGGAGGGGACAGCAAGGTATGAAGACCAGGAGGTGAGGATCTCAGAGGCTGGCTACCACGCCCATCTTCAGCTCCCATCCCAGTCGTGAATTAACCCAGGAATTGGAGAAACATGGAGGTGGTGTGGCGTCTGGAGGGAGGTCTTAAATTGGCCCTGAGGGGGAAGGCAGGAAGACAGGAAGGCAAGCTTCATCCACCTTTCTCCGCCCTAATAGAGGGCCCGAAAGGCAGCTTGAATCACGAAGGCGTAGCCCCTGAAGGAGGCGACAGACCTCAGAAGCACACTCATCACTGATAAGTACCGATAAAATGTTTCCTCTTTGAAGCAAAGCAGTTAGAACTTTGAAGCTTTTGACAAATGTCCTGGTACTCACTGTCACCTGGCTGGACAGCAGTTTGAGATAGCTGCTGTCGCTTCTGCCAGTCTAATGTGTGTGACATCAAGTCAATCTCTTCATGTCTTACTGTCTCCATCCCTAGAATGGGTTTGACAATATTAATTCACTGGTGGTTGTTTTGAAGAACAGGTTTATTATTACCAATATACATTATACTTATTTTCATGTTATCAGTTTGCTTTAAAAAATTCATTAGTATGTTTAAAAGATAGTACAAAGATTCTCATAGATGCATTAATCAACACATTTACTTGCTCATTTTTCTTTCAATTTTAGTTTTCAAAAATGCCCAAAGGCTACATCCATTACAGGGTAATGGACTGCAAAATGTTATTTAATTGCAACGAACATATTTACTGGAGTTACGGAAAAGAAAAAATATATAATTCTATGAACTTCTATCAATTTAAAGGAATCAAAACAACCCCTGGAAAGGGGTAAGAGAACGCTTCCTCATGTTCTCACTCTCCCTCTCGCTCCCTTCTCTGCTCATTCACCTTAGCTCCACTGACCTTGAGAAAGCAGGAGACCTTGGGCCAGAGTATCTTCTACACTCAGGAGGCCCGAGACCCGTGGCTCAGAACTCTTGGGAGATGGATGTATCTAACACCCTCCTGGTTTGATTCTGATACAGGGCTTTAGAAAATTGCTCCCCACCAGCAATTTTCCAGAGCCTTCCTCCTCTGCAGCCTGAGAATGTTCAGCAGATAGATCTTCCAGGGACTGGCGGGGGGCAGGGGCTGGTGGGGGGGGTGGGGTGAGGGTGGGTGCAGCAGCCACAAGCAATCCCACTCGTTGTGAGTTATTCCGGCGCTTTCCTCACTCACCTCACAGATAGTCTGAGCATTTTTTGGAGGTGACTAACCATGGCCTTACACCAACAATCTTATTTATGATTCTTCAATTATAAAATATTTTAAGGGAAGATTTTCCCCATAAATTTAAAACTGATAATTAAAAATATCAATAGATACAACACATAAGTTCAGGTATACTTAATATACCCAGATTTTCCCGGCAGATCCTGGTACCATTACATATACGATTATATTTAATTCCATCGAAGATGATTACTTTGAACTGGATTCGCCTGCTGTCTATTTCTTGTTCCTCAGGGATCCTGTGAAAACTCCAAGGAAATTCCTTGCTGATTGGGGAGATATTAGATGCAACATATGGCCCACACATGTGATTAGCATTCCTCCAAGGAGAAACGCCAAGGGTTATATTTAGAATATGGGGTATGTGTTCAGTGGTTCTGGATGACCCAGGGGATTATTAGATTCTTCGTGTGGAATTTTCTGTAGTTAAAAGAGGAATCTGGAATTCTGACTGTGCGTTGGAGCTCATCTGTGGGCTTTGTCAGGTGTGAGGCCTGCCACATTTTCACTATTGTGTAGTTTCTTGAAAGCTATTCCTATGGCTCTTCAGAGATTTTCTGAGTTTCAGGGTCTCTACCATGTATTTTAGAGGAGGCTAAATTTTTACTTTAGAAAGTACACAGGTACTTTCTAAAGTAAAAATTAATAATTCACGAACAATGTTATTGGCCCCCAAATCAAATGGATTGAGCCTATAATAGCATTGCCAGTTTTGCGCCTACCTTAAATGAAATAATTCTACATTTTATTTTATTGTTTGTCCTGATGTTTCACCACAATGGTGTTTTACCATGCATTTGATCACGGCACTAGAGAATGGGATAGGATTTCTGATAAAATTCTGATGTTCATGTCTCCGTCCTGGGAGGCCACATGCTGATAAGTCGGGACTTCTGCTGCCTTGGTCCAAGGCCTTGGCTCATCTGACCACCTCAGATGCTCCACATTCCCTTCTCCATCTCCTGGTAGGATGCCATCTACTGTACTATGAACTCCTAGTTTTCTGTGTACCCTACTTAAGCCACTGAAGTCCTGAAGAATGTAAGGGCTGCCTATACTTGACTTTTCCACCTGAATATCCTACTCTCAACTCAGAATCAATACCCCTGACCAATTTACTCCTCAGAACTGGAGGTTCCCTTTCCCAGTTACCTGACTGCTGTCCCTGTGGTGACACCTACTTCTCTTCACTTCCAGTCAGCCAGATGAGAACTCTTGGGAAGTATACTTTTCTTCATTGTCTTACACTAATGTCTAAGTCCCTTTACTCACTTTTCTCTTCAAGTGTTTGGATTCACTTTCCATGTTCTCCTCATTTGACATTGCATGGGAAGCTTTGATTCTAGCTATTTGCCGTGACTCCTGTGTCCTCTCTCTCTCTCTCTCTCTCATTTGTGCTGCTCCCCTGGCCTCTAGGCAAACTGCACCAAGCTTAACTAGTTTATCTCACTCTCAAGGGCCACCTCTAGTAAGAATTTGCTTAACTCATCCAGCCTGGTTTTCCACTACTGCCGAAAAAACCTTCACTTCTCTCAGGTTAATTTCCTTTTGTCTTTTATTCATATTAAGATTTTACTTGCTTCTGTTTATTTTTTCAGGCATTTTTTTCTTCCTGAAATATTCCTTTTCCCATCTTTCAGTTCTCCATATTCAGACCTCTGATAATCCCGCCTCACAGTACTTTCTTCTTATCCTGTACTTAAAATTAACGAAACAGATCAAAACCATAAAAATGTGTTCATACTCTTTGATCCAGTAATACCATTTCTAGAACTGTATCCTAAGAAATGAAAAATTAACCAATGAGAGAAAGCTCTTGGGCACAAAGTTTCCTCTCCCGCACAACATTATTGATGATAATATTGAAGAACTGGAAACAAACTATATATCCAATAATAGAATTAAATAATTATCATACATCCCTCTGTGGAAATTTTGCATGCACAAAACAAATATTATAAAGACTGGAATTATATGAAATTTTATTTAAAATATAAAGTTAACTAAACAATAGAAACAGAATGCATAATATTGTATGTATATAAACATTTAAAGTCAGTCCTTAATGTGCAAATTTTAAACAAGCTTGGGTATTCCCCTTTTTTAGATAATTTAACACTAAAGACGTTACTGACAAAAGAAAAACACATCCATTTACAAGTTTCTATGTAAATAAATTTGAATTTTTGTTAAAAAGAATCTAACATCTCTTATGTGCGTATGACATTCTAGTTACTTTATAATCATTTAATCCTTAAAACGTACCCAGTGAGGCAGGTATTATTAGCTCCATTTTGAAAAAAACAAGCCAGGAGAGGGTAAAGAATTCTCCCAGGATCACACAGCTAGGAAATGGTAGATTCAGAATTTTCCCAGACTCTGATGCATGATAATCTGAAACAAAACATTTCAGAGGACTTCAATATTAGATAATGTGACTATTATCATCCTTAAAAAGTAGGGGACAAGAGAAAGAGAAAGAGAGTTTTGGAATTACTTACATGGACTTCTTCCTAAGGAGTAGTGGAAAACATCACAGAGGTTAATGACAAAGGCCATGGTGGTGGACAGGGTGTCTTCTGGGAGTCCTTGTTCACCATTCTTAGCTTAAGGTTTATGATTCAGAGGTGACAGTGATAAAATTCTTCAAGCACTTGAATGGTTTGATTAGGATGCAACCCACCCTCAAAATCAGATAGAAGATTGGATGCTACTGTCTTTCTATAGATGGCAATTCAGCTTGGTCCTTCATGAGACTTTGGTTGCAAGTAATCTGTCAGCTTTCCAGAGGTAGTTGGAGCTCCAGACTCAGGGCTGTTTCTGGAGCACAGAGGATCCTGGAGTTATCTCCCATGTATAGGTCATAAGAAGCTGTGAGGTTTGGGCAATCATTGGCTGCAAGGGATACCTTGATCTGCAGAGAATTTTGCAAAAATAATGTTGGCAAAAAGCTAATTTTACTGAATTCATGGAACTGGTAGCCACCTGGAAACGGGTATTTCAGAGATTCATACATTTTCCTCTGGGACTTAACAGTGTGGATTCCTGATTGAAGAGGACAGGTAAGATGTAGTTTTTGAGCTTCTTCCATGCTCTTCGAGCTATATGGGGGTGGCCTAGGCACCATGGATGCAGTGCTAGCGAGAATTTTAATCTCACAGTGATTTGGTTATTAGGTCAACCTTTGATTCTACCCAAACTGTGCTGTACTTGTCAGAGCCTATGGATAAATAATGCCATTAGTTAAAAAGATGAGACTGTTCATACCTAAAAAACTCAAAATTTGTTTCACATGGCTATGGGCAGAAAAAAGGTCAGTGGCTAGTTTAGTTACTCATAAGCACCATCAGATAATTTTCAGAACAGTCCATGGGGTTAGCATGAATTGGGGAAATAATGCTTAGAGACAGCCCTTTGTTACTAGAGTGACCAAGACAGACAAGGATGGAGTGTACATTTGTTGTGTGGGAGGAGGGTCGAGGTAGGATGGCTGAAGATCATGTACGGCCAACTCTTATCAAAGTAAAAGGGAATGGAACTGCCTTTCCCCCTTTCCCCACACACATTTCAGGCTTCATATTATTCATATTGCATTTATATATAGTATGATTCATATTGTTCATATATATTCATATTGCATTGTTTTGACATTTTGTTTGCTTTCAAGTCTGCCCATACTGTGTATTTTAACTTGAAATCCACTGTGCAGAAATTCTGGGGTGCGGGAGGTCGTGAGGAAATTTTAACTTCCCCAAGCATGGTGCTAGCTTTTGTATCTCCCTCGGGGTGGCATTACTTTGGTTAAAATTTGCAGTTTTGTGAAATCTGTTCCCTGTTGAAGAGTGAGGAGTCCAAAGTTTAGAAGTGCCTCATGTCCACCAGTAGCCTTAGCATTGTTACCAACACGTTGTTAAATAACTCGGTTGTGTGGTATTTGCTAATGTGGGTATTAAAATTCCAAACAATTAAAAAAAATTAAAGCTTTTAGCGTGAGCAGCTTCAGGGGACAGAATATGCTGAAATTAGCAGAGGGGCATGGAATGACTAAGAAGATCCACCAACCCTTCTACCTGAAAATCTTAATGCCAGAGTAGAGAGGCCTCTTAGATCTTTGTTTTTCTTTCTTTTTTTTAAAAAAATTTTATTTATTTATTTATTTATTTATTTATGGCTGCGTTGGGTCTTCGTTGCTGCACGCGGGCTTTCTCTAGTTGCAGCGAGCAGGGGTTACTCTTTGTTGCGGTGCGTGGGCTTCTCATTGCGGTGTCTTCTCTTGTTGTGGAGCACAAGGTCTAGGCGTGCGGGCTTCAGTAGCTGTGGCACGTGGGCTCAGTAGTTGCGGCTCACAGGCTCTAGAGCTCAGGCTCAGTAGTTGTGGCTCATGGGCTGTAGGCACGCGGGCTCAGTAGTTGTGGTGCACGGGCTTAGCTGCTCTGCGGCGTGTGGGATCTTCCCGGACCAGGACTCGAACCCATGTCCCCTGCATTGGCAGGCAGATTCTTAACCACTGTGCTACCAGGGAAGCCCTGTTTTTATTTCTTTTTAAAAGTACTTTTAAGCTTACCTAAAGTCTCTTTTTATTATGGAAATATAAAAGCAAATATGCAGTCTAAACTTATCTTGAGAATTCTATTCACTTGGATGATTTTCAAGCTAGATAACTGTGATGCAACTTGGATATTTTCTTAGCTTATGTTTTCTGAAAAAAAGATTCAATATTTTGCTTTTGATGTACATCAGATGAGCAAAGAATAGAATATCATATCTCGATATGCTACTTAGGGATTCTATTATGAAGAAATTTTGGAGTTTTCATAGTGGTTGTTATATGAATGGTATTATTTTTAATAAAAGCATGACTTTTGGCCATCATTTTATTCCCCTTTCACTGAGCTATAAGCAGCATCAGATAACTTTCTTAAGATTGTGAAGAAAAAACCCTATTATTCTATCGGTGACCTTTGCCAGGCACCTGCTCTCTTGAACTGCTCATGTCTCTGGAGTGTCTGACTAAGGTTTCTTCTGGTCAAGCCATCGACAATCCAAATGTCAAACAACAATGTGGCCATTTTTCATCTTGAGATAAGCGTTTCTCCAGTAAGATGATCAATTAGTCTCATTCACATTTTAACACTCCTCCCCATGTATTTTTATGCCATACAAGGATCTCTATAGTCCTATTACCTTCTTATTAGAAAACCTCTTCATTTAAATTTCAGGCCATTAGAACACATAATCAATCCAAACACACCTCATGTATGACCTATACATGTATTGACAATTTCATTATACCAAAACATCCTGCAAAGGTGGTATTATGAAAAAAAAACTCTCTTCTTAAGGATATGAACTAAAGTCTTTCATAGAAAATGTCCCACTTTATTTCAAGTTCTGGAAATGTTTTTTTCCCTGAAGCAAAACTTATGTTTAATTAATTACAAATAGGATTTTTTTTTACTTGGAAATAAAGCATTTCATGGAATGTTATGTAAGAAAAATTCCAAAATGTATTTGCTTTTTGCTGTAAAGACACTTAAGATGCTATATTTTATTCTAAAGAAAAGTATAATGTGGGAAACATTAGGTGTACATTTTGAGAATAATTCTCAGAGAATCATTACATATTACTTTTGGAAAGTTTGAGTGCTGTCTGGGTTTGCATGGATATAGCTATAACCACTGCTTCAAATGCAGCCAGATTTTAAATATGAACTGTTTTTTTTCTTAATTCCTTGTTAATGGTTCATCATCCACATCTACCCAAGTTTTTGAAACTGTTTTACATTACAGCTGGACGATTTATAAATCCTGCCCAAGAGATACCTATGTTTTAGAGAGACTTATGAATGCTCTCGTTTTTAGAGAGCTAATTTTTAATTAATGAAATTTAAAAAGACCCTTTCAGAGAATGTTACTTGGGAGCTCAGAGTGCTTACACCTCTGAATATAAACTGTTTCAAGTCATTTTAGGAAGCACAATAAAAATATAGTACTAAATATATATGCATATGTGTGTCTGTGTATAGTGAGAGAGGAAAAATAGTTCCATGTCCAGAATCAGTCTTTAGTAACACACTTCAGAAATTTGGAATAGTTAACATAATCAAAACAGCTGGCTTAAAATAAGAAGATACTTTTCGACATTTGAAAGTGAAACAGCAGGTCCAATAGGCATTATTAATAGAATGATCTTCATTGGTTTATTAATTCATTCTTTCCTAAGACAAGCCAGTGACAAGCACCTAATCTGGGCCAGGTAATGTACAAGGCACTAGAGATACAAAGATAAATGACAATCTGTGCCCTCCTAGAGATTTTTTTCCTCTTGGAGTTTTAATGTTTAATTTCTTTTGTGCTTTTATTAGGAAGGAAAGGCAGAAGAGGAGGAAAATGATTGTCTAAAATAGGAATGGAAGCTTGAGTCAGAAGCCTGAACTCATTCCATTATTAGAATGGTCTCAGTTCTCCAACTGAAATGAAACATACACACTCCTTTTCTCTCATGCAAAGGGAGGATGAATAGTAACAAGAAAAGGGCATGGGTTCTGGAGTCAGGAAGGTATGGGCTGGAATACTAACCCTGCTACCAGTTGGATTGTGCCTTTCTGTAATTTACTTAACTAGCCTCCTCGTAGATTGCTTTCTTCATTGCAGAATGGGAATAGAAACATAGGTTGGTCCTTGCTAAAAGCCAGTTCTTTCCCCTCCTAGTGCCTTCCTTTCCCTTCAAGCACTGAATATCACTGATCTGAAAACAAGGCTCCAAACAAAAAAAATTAAAATAATTTGAAACCTGGGAATTATAACTTTCAAACGATGTAGCTTAACTGCTAACCTGGATGTTTTATAAGTTACTGGAGTAAAAATGATGTTGGGGACCCCTAATTTCTTGGTCTGGCTGTGCATGCTTGGCACTGGTCCCAGACTAAATATAGCACATCTTGCTCCTTGGGTCAATATAATTTCTAATCCCTAGGTTGAATGAGCAAACCTTCCCAGACAAAATTTAATTCTCAAATGCATTTAGGTAGACAGTGGATGTATCTAACAGTGCATCACCAAGTGAAAACAGGTCATCAACATTAGCTCAGCTAACTGAAAAGAAACTTGCATTAGGAAGCCAGCAATCTCACCAACAATCCTGCTGGGGATTGACTAAACATAACTGTTAATTGAAAAAAAAAATGAAACATAGAATATTAGGGATATATTCTCCCACATAATTCCCCGAAGAGTAAATGGAAGCTCAGCAAGTGTATCCTCAGAAGAGAATCTACCTCTTAACATCCATGTCCGTCGCTCAAGCTCCATTCACAGACTCTTGGAGGGGGGTGAAAAAGGAAAGAAAATCCCATGGAATTTTCAGGTAAGAGTCCATCTCTTTGCACTCACCAGTTCATCACAACATAGCCTTAGCTTTAAAATGGCTGGACTGTTTAGAGTCACGTGTTCTCATCTCTGGAGGATGGACTTGGCCCTTTACCTTTCTAGAATAGATTAATGGGTTTCATCTCACTTACCCACATGAGGGACAAGGTTTAAAAAGCCAGGCCCCTCTGATTTAGATGGACTGTAAAGCACTTTTTTTTTTTTTTTTTTTTGGCCTTGGTCAAAATGTCTCTGAATTCTTAGACTTAAAGCTGAAAACAGGCTTTATGCTCTCAGAGTGTCAGGAGAAGTTAAACGTCTTTATTTTTCCATTCATTTCCCTTGAAATAAACAAGCCTATATTTTCCAGTTTCTTCACTAACTGGAATCAATTTCTGCGGTGGATGAAAGTTACTATCACAACTGAGTGTGAAAAATCAATGAGAAATTTAAGACTGCTGTTTCTGCCACCACTTGTAATGATTACGACAGCAGGCTTAGACTGCCTACACAGTAGTCCTATAAGCCAGGCCCCAAAGAATCCTTATATCTCTGTGCAATCCTTCCTAGTAAAACAACCATTTTAATCTAAATGAGACTGAAAAAGGTATCCTTTAGCAATTTGTTGTTTGGCTTGTGGCTGGTATTAGTTTTCTGTAACTGCCTTAGCAGAGTAGCACAAACTTAGTGGTTTAAAACAATCCAAACTGATTATCTTACAATTCTGGAGGTCAGAAATCTGATGTGGGTCTCACTGGCCTAAAGTCAAGGTGTTGGCAATGCTATATTCCTTTCTAGGGGCCTTAGGGGAGAACCTGTTTCCTGGCACATCCAGGTTCCAGAGGCTCTGTATTCCTTGGTTCAGAATCCTCAAAGCAAGCAATAGTAGGGTGAGTCTTTGTCATATCACATCACTCGACACTGATTCTTCTTCTGCTTCCTGCTTCCACTTTTAAAGACCCTTGTGAATACTGGATAACCCAGGATAATCTTTTTATTTTAAGCTCAGCTGACTAGCAACCTGAACTCCATCTGTAACCTGAATTCTTCTTTGCTCTGGAACATATATCCACAGTTTCCGGGGATTAGGACACAGACATCTTTGTCTGCCACGGGCTGAATAAAACCTCCTCTCAAAACAAATAAAAACAAGCAACAACAAAAAAGGCAATACATTTCCCTTTTTCAGAAGAGTAGAATAAAAACCTTTTTCAGATGAAGACATTTGTCATTTGGTTGGAGTCTTGGGAGCAACTATGTTTGAATCACAAACCCCGAGTGAGCCTTGTCGAGCTGGAGGAGTTCCCAAACTAGTGACAGTCGGAGCTAAAATAAAGTTCTGAGTCCTCTGGGGGTTCACCTCCTGTTTCAAACAGTAAACTGGAGTAAACAATTACTTTCTTACAGGTGTCTGGAGGAAACAGTTTAAATATGTATCATTCTAATCTGAACTGGGCTGAGAGAGCTAGCTGTCTCCCCTTTCCTAAAAGCTTACATTACAAGTTCCTGTACTAGGTGTGAAGACCCTGACTACCGTACTGGCAATCCAGGGTGGGCAATTTTGTAGAGAATGGCTTTGATTGGCAGCTGGCGCATAATTAGATACTTACTATCATTCCATAATTGATACATCTTTCTCTATCTTTTTCTGATAATTTGGGGATAGGGAGTCATCTTTATTTCCTCTTCTTCCTCCCACCCCTCATTTCTGCCTGATTGTGTCTTTACCCAGCGCCTTGCAAATGGAAGGGTATAAGTTATCATTCTGTGAAATGTGTGAAGTTTTTACAGCAGAATCCTATGTAACTGAGGCAAATCACTAGATTGGGCTTGGTTTTTCTCTATTGCCTTCTCATTCTTCCTCTGACCGTTTAAAAAATGTGATATAAAGGACCTTTCCCAAGTCAAAAGATTCAAAGTATTTCCATATTGCTATAAAAAATCTTTGTACTTACAACTTTTTATTTATTTACTTATTTTTGGGTGTGTTGGCTCTTCGTTTCTGTGCGAGGGCTTTCTCTAGTTGCGGCGAGCGGGGACCACTCTTCATCGCGGTGCGCGGGCCTCTCACTATCGCGGCCTCTCTTGCTGCGGAGCATAGGCTCCAGACGCGCAGGCTCAGTAGTTGTGGCGCACGGGCTTCGTTGCTCCGCGGCATGTGGGATCTTCCCAGACCAGGGCTCGAACCCACGTACCCCTGCATTGGCAGGCAGATTCTCAACCACTGCGCCACCACGGAAGCCTTGTACTTACAACTTTTATTGGCTGCATAATATTCTCGTAAGTGGAAGTACAATAACTTACCTGATTTCCTCGTTCTCTTTGGGTATGTTGGTTTCAATTTGCAGTTGAAAATAACAGCAATTATTGTCTTGTGTATCTGGTGCTGTCTTCTTTTTTTCTTTCACCACTTTGGATTTTCCTTGGTACAGTTCTCCGTTTGTTGTAGTAAGTCCTCAGATAATCCTCAGTGGTCAGTGGATGGCAAAATTTCTGAGCCACTTCATGTCCAAAGTTATCTTTGTTTTTCTCTTCATTAAATATTAATTTAGATGGCCGTTGATTTTGGGTTGAAAATTGCCACACGCAAATATATGGCAATATCAAACAAGAGAAGTTCCATCTCCTCAATAAGAAGATAATTTAAAAGTTTTCTGCTAAAATTGAATATACAATTTTATACATGCAAACAAAATAGGTAATGTATATTTATAATATTTAACTTTATCTTTAATTTCATAACACAAGCATTTAAAACAACATGTTAAAAAATCACTTGTTCTTGTTTGAAATACTGCTTTCTTTTTTCTTGTTGAATTCTTTAATATTTTTGTTGTGGTAGAATATACATAACATAAAATTTACCATTTTAACAATTTTTAAGTGTACAGTTCAGTGGCATTAGTACATTTACATTGTTGTGCAACCATCACTACTATCTATCTCCGATTGGTGTTATCTTCCTTCTGGATTAGGAATTTATTATAGGTGTGATTACGTGGTTAGAGGGTTTGAATCACCTGCCTGCTTTGAAATTCAATAATATTGTAGTGTCAAGCGCATGGATTATAGCGTTAGACAAACCTAGATTTGAGTCTTGAATCTGAGTAATATTTTACAACATTGGGGAAGTTATCTAACCTCACTAAATCTCACTTTCTTCTTCTCCAAAGTGGCGGTAATAATGGGACCTAATAATACCTAATAATAATCTGTCTGAAATGATATATATAAAGTACATAGTATGGTGCCTGGCACATAGGAAACACCCATTATTTATTTAATAATATGTAAACATATGTAGTATGTAAACCTATTATTTATCATTATCATTATTATCATCATATTCACAATCATATAGAATCAATTATTCTTCGAATACTGTGGCTTCTGGCATTTTACCTCCATATTTTAAGGATATTTTAAACAATATTTGCATTTTGAACAAGTTGTGATAGTATCAGGATTATGTAAGGTGCCACTGGGGTGATTCTTGTTAGACTTGAAGGATCACCTTTTTACAGAACATGGAATTAAACCACAGAAGTATTCACAGCACACCACAAGGCAGATTTCAATATCAGATGAAGTGCAGTGGGAAAGAATATAAAACAATGAAAGAGAGAGACAGTGAGAGAGGGAAATAGATTGATTTGGAAAAAGTCAATAACTAGGGAAGCTTCTAGTTATTAATCCATTAAGGAAAGCAATTGTAGAAAAAAAGGGGATCAATGTATAATCAAGTCCTGCAAATATCCTCACAATACACTCATGAGACAGTGAAGAGTGTCTAAGCCTAAATACAGGAAAGCTTACTATTCCCAGCCTCACACAGCCATTCATTGGCTGATTAGAATTTAGGTTCCCAATCCCATGATTCCATTTGCCCGTGGCTCACTGATTAAGGACTGATTTTAGAAGGAGGTCCTTTTTACTTGGAACAAGTGGGTCTTTACACAGACACAGACTCATGGAGAATAGACAGAGCACAGCTGAGTGGCAGAGCTGACATTTGTCCTATGAGATCCCTGCCTACCCTTCTCCACCTTGCTCCCTGCATCAGAATTGGCAGGCAGAAGTTGCACTAAAGGGCTCTCTCTCTCTTTTTTTAAATATATTTATTGGAGTATAATTGCTTTACAATGGTGTGTTAGTTTCTGCTGTACAACAAAGTGAATCAGCTATATGCATACATATATCCCCATATCCCCTCCCTCTTACGTCTCCCTCTCACTCTCCCTGTCCCATCCCTCTAGGTGGACACAAAGCACCGAGCTGATCTCCCTGTGCTATGCGGCTGCTTCCCACTAGCTATCTATTTTACATTTGGTAGTGTATATAAGTCCATGCCACTCTCTCACTTCATCCCAGCTTACCCTTACCCCTCCCCGTGTCCTCAAGTCCATTCTCTATGTCTGTGTCTTTATTCCTGTCCTGCCCCTAGGTTCTAAAGGGCTCTCTTGCCCTCCAACTTTCTGCTGGTTTTGGCCAAGGAGACTGGAGGGAGGAGAGTTTTATCCTTCTTGTCTCCTCCCTGCGGGCTTGGGTCAGGCTGGCTGTGTCCTGGTTTCTGTCTGGCAGCCCTCTGGGCACAACCCCTCAGGCTTCAGGTTCCGGTAACTTCTCTTCACTCTTGTTAGTGCAGGGTAAAAATAACCCCAGTGCACTATCGTATTGTTCCTTGTTCATTCCTTATACCTTGATCATAACCTTGTATATAGTCCTTTTACCAAAATCTCCTCAAACAGTCCCCATATTATCAGCTTTCTGCTGAGACTCCAACTGATACACAAGCTTTATTGCTGCTAACCAGAACTTTTGGGGAAGAAAGAGGAGGTGACCTAGCCTAAGAGGGATCTAGATGCTTACCACTCCAGACTGGGTTTGGCCCATGCTGATGGGAAAAGAATGTGAGTGGAGTTATTCCAATAGCTATGAGTCCTCCAGAAAACGGGATCCTTCCTCTTCCAGTCAAAGGGGATATGACATTTGCATTGATGGGGTCTCACCAGGACAAGAAGAGAGACCTGGACTGGGTGGTGTCCTGTTGCCCTGGGCTGTCCTGGAGAGTTGGCCATGAGGCCCCTCCCCTGGGTATAGCCTTTTGTCTAGAGTGGCCAGGCAATCTGGAGCTGGGCAGCCCAGGCATTTACTGATTCTTAAAAGTCATAGAGCTAAAAGGCAGCCGAATCCTTACATTTCAGACCTATCATTGGCACCTAAATTACAGTGATTTTTTTGGCCACACTGTGTAGCATGCAGGATCTTATTTTCCTCACCAGGGATTGAACCCATGCCCCCTGCAGTGGAAGCGTGGAGTCCTAACCACTGGACTGTCAGGGAATCCCTAGTATATATAATGAATATAATATCCCAGTATTATAATCAAGCTTTATATCTAAGGCTTTCAGGCTTTGGATACTTTAAGGAACAGTTTAGTGACCAAATAAAGTCATTTGTTTGGAGGTCTCTAGACTCCTGAGAAGAGATTATCCTGGGAAGCCCTACCACAAGACCAGTGTTGTCCCATATGGGGACAGCAGCTTTGACGTTGGAGTTGCTGCTTTATGCCCTCTCTTGGGAATGCTTTACACATTTGATAGGCTGCCAGGCTCTAGCCAACAGGGAGAGCTTCTTCTATTCTGTACGAAATGGGAAAGCCCAATTCTAACCTTACCTCCAAACCCCTTGACTATCATTTAGCTATCTTCGCTTCTCTAACTGCTTCAGGCTTTAATTTTCTACCCCTCACTTTGGTAGCTGACTGTGTAGAGGCTGCCTTTTGTTGTTACTTCAAAGGTGTATGTTCATTTATTTATTCAATTATTTATTGAGTGGGCAGGGACTGGGCTATAATGGGCAACTGTGAATATGATGAATATAATCTCTGCTGTCCTAGAATTTATAGTCCAGTGGAAGATACAGATACATGGAAAGATAATTACACATGCTTGTTCCTTGTTTTGCCAACTTTATTGTAAGCAAGAGGCAGAATTCATACCTACTGTTTTGTATCCATCAAGTACTAAGTACATAGTAACATTCAGTAAATACTTTGTTTTATACATTTCCTGTTAATAGTTCAAAGTTTGTTACTCTGTGTATTCTTTGGTGTCAAAGGCATCAGATCTGGCCTCTAGGCAAGGAAGGAAATCAGATTGCAAACTGATGCTTGCTCAGCCCTCTCTCTACACTCCGGGACAGCGGTCAAAGCAGACTAGCTCGCTTCGGGTGTTTGCTAGACCTGGCCAGCTCCCCCATTCTAAGCCTTCTTCCTGGAGGTACCCATGCTCCCTCACTGATGAGCCTGCCCACCGCACTGGGAAGAACTATTTTACAGTAAGGAAAAGAAAAAAAGAGGAAAGAACAGAAAGCTCTGTAGCTAAACCAGTTTCATCTCTCAGGGATAAAAAGCTGTTCTCCAAATGACTTCATTGTAGGGAATGGGAAAGGAATCTATCTGAGGCTCACTGGAGTTCAGCCACTATCTCTTACTTTGGTTTTCTTGCTACATTCTGGATATGTATTTCCACTGCTTGATGTATTTTACTATTGCTCTTTTAGGAACTAAAGCCCAGTTATTCCAACTAATATATTCTAATATTGTTTGGGAATGGTTAGTTTCAATTATTAATTTAATTTCCAACATTCTTGACATTTTAAGACTTTTAATTAAGATGAATTTGTTAAATGCATCAGGATTTGCATGATGGAAATGGTTCTTTGCGAGGTTCTTTTTAAACTGAGTGGTTTTAAATGGACAGTAACCCTTATACTGGTCACTATCATTTAGTATTAATACTAGCCTTTCCATCTAGATCAAATTAAAGACTTAAATCAAATGCAAATTCAAGAGTTAAATCAATTATAGTTATAATTACATTCATAAATTTCTTCAAAATTTTATTTTTATGAAGTTACCCACTTATGTAACTTAATTTTCATTCATCTTAACCAGTTATGATTTTTATTTGATTGTTACCTTAACCTGCCAGCATGTCCATCTTATATTTGTAGTAATTTGTTCATGATCTTAGGCTTTATTATGTATGTATTTATTTACAGTTTTATTGAGAAATGATTGACATATAACACTGTATAAGTTTAAGGCGTATAGCATAACGGTTTGATTTACATATATTGTGAATAGGTTCAGCTAACATCCATCTTCTCATATAGACACAATAAAAAGAAAAGAAAGAAGAAAAGAATAACGGAAAAAAAATTTTCTCCTTATGATGAGAACGCTTAGCATTTACTGTCTTAACTTTCCTGCCTATCACACAGCAGTGTTTGCTATAGTCATCATGTACATTACGTCCCTAGTACTTATTTATCTTATAACTGGAAGTTTGTACCTTTTGAAAACTTTCCTTCAATTTCCCCTCACAAGTCTGATCTCTTTTCTATGAGCTTGGTTTTTTCTTTTTTTCAGATTTCCCATGTAAATGAGATCACATAGTATTTGTCTTTCTCTGTCTGATTTATTTCACTTAGCAAAATGCCTTCAAGGCCCATCTGTGCTGTTGCAAATGGCAAAATTTCATTCTTTTTTGCAACTGAATAGTATTCCATTATATACACACACACACACACATATGCTGTATCTTCTTTGTCCATTTATCTGCTGATGGACATTTAGGTTTCTTACATATCTTGGCTATTGTAAATAATGCTGTTATGAACATTGGGGTGCATGTATCTTTTTGAATTAGTGTTTTTGTTTTCTTTGGATATATACCCAGGAGTGGAATTGCTGGATCAAATAACAGTTCTATTTTTAGTTTTTTGAGGAGACTTCATACTGTTTTTCACAGTTGCTACACTAATTTACATTCCCATCAACAGTGTACGAGGGTTCCCTTTTCTCCACATTCTGGTCAACATTTGTTATTTGTGGTCTTTTAGATGATAGCTATTCTGACAGGTGTGAGGTGATGTCTCGTAGTTTTGATTTGCATTTCTCTGATGAATAGTGATATTGAGCATTTTTTCATGTGCCTGCTGGCCATCTGTATGTCTTCTTTGGAAGAATGCCCATTCTGGTCTTCCGGGTTAGACTTATTTATAATTTTGAGGCCACTGGAACTTCTTCTAACACTGTCTGCAGGGAACGAGGTAAAAGGTTCCTCTGCTGTTTACTCTGCTGCTAGACTAAATCCTAAACTACTCTTCTAGACCCAATCTGGTGCTCGCCGATCCCACTGAGACTTTCTCCACAGGTGACTATAACTCATTTATCCATATAGTTCATTTATCCATCTAGTTCTTACCTTGTCCTTCTGACTGGAAGTGCTCCAGTTGTCTTCTGGCTTACAACTTCAGCATCTCCTAACTTCCCCATTCCAGCAACAACTTCAATGGCTACCGCAGGAAATGTTCTCCCAACCTCCACATTGGAAGGGAAATGATGCTTCCATCAGACTTGTCCCAGGCTTGAGATGGAACCCAGATGCCCTGTTCCTTAAAAAAAAAAATTTTTTTTTTGCTAATTAAATGTTGAATTGTGGAAACTGGTGGAATGGATTGGATCAGAAACCAACCTAGAGGTGGGCTTAGGGCTGAATGCTTTAGATAGAATTAGAATATAGCACGCTTTAGCAGAATTAGAATATGGCAGAAAGCCAATAACTGGTATTTTCAGCTATTACTTTAATGTTTGCAGCTATTCTGCTGTTTAAATCCTTTTTATAACTAGGATGAATTAACCAGAGCTGTGAAAAGCATAATTTTTCTCAAGGAATCTCTAGGAGAAGGAGTAATGATTTTCAAGGTAGAGAAAAAAGTATAAGTATTAAGAATGAATTCACCTAAGATGGAATAAACCAGGAATCTATAAGAAAATACATCAGTTAGGTTTAGACCTTGTAGCAAGTAACAGGAACCCAAAATAATAGTGGCTTTACCTAAGTGGAGCTTTATTTCTCTCCATGTAAAAATATTTCTCGATTTCTCAATTTCTACTTCTGTAGACAGTCCTTGAAGTCATCAGGGATTCAGGCTCCCCCGTCTTTTGGCTTTACTGTCTCTAGTGTTCCATTTCCTGGCCCAAAGTGGCTGCTAAAGCTCCGGCTGTCACGTTTGCATTCCAGCCAACAGGAAAGAAGGCTATTACATATATATATATTACTTTATCACATTAGATATAACTTAGTCATATGGCCATACCTAGCTGCTAGGGAAGCTGGGAAATGTCTTTTACCAAGTGGCCACATGCCCAGCTAAAAATCAGTACTATTGCAAGGAAGAAGGAAAGATGTTGGGGAATAGATAAATATGATGTAACTGGGGACTGTTGGGGGTAAAAGGATCCATGAACATTCTATGAAAACAACTGCCAAAGAATTTCTGCCTTCTAACATTACGCAAATAATTTAAAATAGATGTGAAATCATTTTCTGGAACATTTTTATAATAGAACTACAGCACAACTCTCAAGAGCCCGGTAGTAAAAGCACATGACAAGTTATAACTCTTAATGTAGGTGCTGAGAATGAAGAAGAGTGAGTGACTGTTGAAAACAAAGACCTCAGAGACTTTCGGATGAAGGGACACCAGAAGTGTAACAGCAGCCTGTCACAACGTGAGGAATGGTTTTGATCATTGTCAGAGGAGTACCTCTGAATCGCAGATTTGGGACTTGCAGAGTTTTATTTGGGTCAGGTTCTCATGGGAAGCATTTCTGTACTTAGATTTTCAAATCAGAGAAACTGAAATCTCAACTCCAGAGGATACCAATTATTTTCAAAGTAGCATTTTCCTTCCAAATGAGTCAATTTCAGTCCCTTCTTGCCATTTCCTGAAGCAATAATATATTTATCCAGTGTACTCCAAGTTAACTTAATGTGCTTAATTTGTTATGAGGGAATGAATCATGTACCCTGAAAAATAGAATTCACTAGTTTGAGTGTGGGGAAAAAATCCAAAAGAATGTTCCCTATGAACCACCAGATCACTTACCATCACATTTGGCCTCATTTGTTCCCTCTGGAGGACTTGCAGATCAAAATCTCTTGAGGCTAGGGAATCTTTCTATTTCACTTGGTATCCCAAGTGCCTAGCACAGTGGCTTTCACAGAGCTAGCTCTCCATAAACATTTGTTGAAATAGTCTGAAGATGGTTCATCAGAGACATTGAGAGAAAAGCACAGAATCAAAATTAACAACACAGCTCTTAGTTAGTCTTGGGTTGTTTTTAGTACTTCTAAGAGAAAAGAAAATTCACAGCAAGACGGCCCTGGGAAGTCTTGAGCTTTTGTAAAGAAGTGATGAAGGAAAAATATTTATTTGACAACTGCTCTTCAGTGTGAAAAATCCACAGCTGTAAACCACAACGAAGCAAAGAAAACCTAATCTATAAGAGCTTAAGCATTTTTCCATACTACATGTCAGGATACACGATTATTCCTTTTGCTACTTCTGTTTGCCAGTTCTGCCCATTTGCCAAAATAAAGACGTTCTTTCTCCAGCCAAACCTCAGCTGTGAGAGTGAACTAATGACTTAAGAATGGAAAACATGCTTCCTGCAGGAGGATTCCTGGGGAAGACAAAAAACATGTAACTAGGACCAGTTATAGAGTTTGTGAGGCTCAGGGCAAAATGAAGATGTTGGGGCCCTTTGTTCAAAAGTCAGGAAAAAAGTGCCATTAAAGTTACTAAAATATAAAGCTTTTTCCTTTCTTCCACCGCCTCTCTCTTGACTTGTCACATTGCTTTTTATTATTACTTAGTTTTGCTTTAAGTAAAGAAGAATTAGACAGTTTAAATTACTGGTATGATTTTTACCATTCATCTTTTTATCGTGGAATTCCAGTTTTGTTTTTTTTTTTTCCGGTACTAGGGCCTCTCACCGTTGTGGCCTCTCCTGTTGCGGAGCACAGGCTCCGGACGCAGAGGCTTAGCGGCCATGGCTCACGGGCCTAGCCGCTCCGCGGCATGTGGGATCTTCCCGGACCGGGGCACGAACACGCGTCCCCTGCATCGGCAGGCAGACTCTCAACCATTGCGCCACCGGGGAGGCCCTCAACTGTTTTTTATTTCACTTCTCGATACATGTACATTCTACCAACACTCCACAGAAGCCAATGTCTTCCATAAAATGCTTACCTTGTACTTGCTTTGAGTCCTGCTGAACTCCCATGCTGAGTCCACCAGAATTCTGTGCTCATGCAGCACCAGGACCGCTACATGCAAATGGGCTGGCAAGGAACTATGGACACACATATATTGTGCATATCTGCTTATGCTGCACTATGCTGTGCCTTTGGACTTCACTTACAAAACACAAGTTCAAAGATAAAATTATTATGAATTTCAACACAGTGACAGTAGCACCTTAAACCAAGTATGGGGCCCTTCTGAATGTGGGGCTATGTGACTGCCCAGGTCACACATCCATGAAGCCAGCCCTGCAAGTAACCAAAGTAAGAGTTACTCTTTCTTTTTCAACAAGTTGAAAAATGTGTAATCATAGGAGGAGCACAAACAAAATGAGCACATGCCAATAGGGGCAATATAAAAAAATAGTACTGTAATGGGTAACTCAAGCATGAGGTGAATATTGAAATATTTAAAAGAGTTAATAGAAAAAAAGAATCTGAAGGCAAAGTTCAATTGAGAGACATCTGAAGTGCAATAATAGTTGTGTGGAAAATTAGTGGATTAAAAATTTTTAAAGAATTAAACATTTTTGTTTATTGCTGCAAACCTTACAACTTTTAAGAACTAAAGTTTAAAAATTACAGAGCGGTCATATTAAAAAACTACTCACAATTTTAATATATTTTGAAAAAAATTTGTTGCATATATCTCTAACATAAATCAGGGAGATGACTTAAGAATAAACAGTCTTGTTCTTTTCATGCACTCAAATTTTGTATAACTTTGTTGATGAGAGTCAGCGCCATAATAGCCCCAAAGGAAAATCCATCTAAACATTTTCAACTTGAAGAATTTAAAGAAACAATGATAAAGAAGCCATTAATTTGTTTTCATTTTAATGTATCTTGTTTTATATTAGGGTGAAAAATTCAGCTATATTTTCAAATGATCAATAAAAATAGAAATAGCTATATTAGAATGATACAGAAAATCATTTGTGACAAGAGGGCCATGATTAAGTTGTATGAATATACAACTCTGTGAGTATTAAAGTGTTGCTGCCAAATAAAGATGTATTATACACTCACTAATAATATTTTATAATAAAATTAACCAAAAGCCAGATTGTTCTTGTGCTTAATCAAATATTCCTTAAAAATAACTCTTCCAAACACATACGCATGCGTGCACGTACACACACCCACACCCACACACACACACACTTGACTATGCATTGAATATTTCTAAAAGAACGTTCAAGAATGTGTAGTTAGGTGGTTCCACACCTCCGGGAGTGAGATTGGGTGTTGAGAGAAAGACTTTTACTTTTCACCTTTTCCCTATCTTCTATGCTATTTGGATTTTTTGTCAGGAACTTGATTTTGTTTTAATAATTTAAAAACTGGTTAATTAACAAAGGTAGTCATTCAGTGTGTATACACTAAAACAATCTACAGGCACACAAGGAAGACACATGTTTCTACCTTGCCTTCATTTCTTTCTTAAGTTGGTTGCAGCCAGCCTCTAGCCAGGGGGGCATCTCTGCATGAATAATGTCATTGGGGGTCCCCAGAGAAACAAGCGTCTGCAAAGGAGAGGCACTTCTTGCAATAGAAAGGCTTAATTGTCAATCATGAGGAAGAGCAGTATCCATGAGCCTTTTCCTGTCACATGTTGTATGTAAATGATATTCTCTCATACTTTTAAAACATTTTTTAAATGGAAAAATTCAGATATATACAAAGGTAGAGAGAAACGAGGCCCCACGTATCCATCACCCAACTTCAGCCATGGTCAACTTATGCACAATCTTGTTTTGTTTATACTCCCACCCATCCCCTCCTCCCAACTGAATTATTTTGGAGCAAATCCAAATATCCTATCTTTTCATCCATAAATATTTCAGTATGTATTCCTACGAGGACTATAAAAAAAATAACCACAATACATTATCACAGCTAAGAAAATTCTCAGGAATTCCTTACTATTGTTAAGTATACAGTTACTCTTAAAATTTCCCTGATTGTCTCATAAATGTTTTTTATGGTTGACTTGTGTCTCTGTTATTTTCCTTACCCTTTATTTGTTGAAGAAACCAGGTACTTTGTCCCACAGAGTTTTCCGTAGCTTCAATTTTGCTGATTGCATCCCCGTTATCAACATGTTTTCTGTCCCCTGTATTTCTTGTAAATTAGTAGCTAGATCTGGATGTTTGGTCAGAGCATCTCCTATTATTGGGGAAGACTACTTCATAAGTG
Organism: Orcinus orca; assembly: GCF_937001465.1. Classification (NCBI taxonomy): domain Eukaryota; kingdom Metazoa; phylum Chordata; class Mammalia; order Artiodactyla; family Delphinidae; genus Orcinus; species Orcinus orca. Next base: position 63,890,037 of record NC_064565.1, read on the forward strand.
GTACTGTGTACTCCCTGCTACATTACCTCGGAAGCTGCATAATGCCTGGATGTCTCTCTCTGTGTGAGGTTAGCATTGACCGGCAGTTTAGGGGCTGTCAGTAGAGCGCACTGTAGTATCCTTCTCACTGGTCTCCCCACTTTGCCCTTGCTCCCACTCCATAAGGGGTATTTTCTGGGGAGACTGAGCTGTAGGTTGGCTCGGTGATTCTACTGATCTCTGTGGGTCGGCTGGGCTTGGCTGGGTGATTTTTCTGGGCTCATCTAGGGCTCACACACTAGTTGGTCAACTAGCAGTCTGATCTAAGGTGGCCTCCGGTGGGATGGGATGAGCCCAAGCATGTTCTCATGGGTAATTACAAAGGTCCAAGAGCTTTCCATATTTGATATAATCTGAGTCATTAAAAAGAGCAATCTTTCTTAGAAAATTCTTCATTGGACTTCCAGTTAGTTTTCAATATGAGCATTCAATACAGATATACTATCTGATAGAGCTGACCTTTCTGAAGTTTCGGCAGTTCATTTTGTTTCTTATGTAACAGGATAAGGTTTATCATTAACGTTTTCTTGTTCTTGTACTTACATAGTTTTATAGACTTTCTGACGTGATTAAAGGTCTTTATCATTTTATTCTTGAGCTTGTCAGTTCAGTCCGCACCAGAATTCTTTATTTCCTTTAATTTGTCTCATTGACTCTTTTACTTCCTGAACAATTCTTTTTCTTTTGGAAGCCCAAGCAGATTTACAGACATTCCTGTTTTAGCTGTGCCGGCCTGTTTATTCAATTTATCCTTAGGAGATTCAGGTGAAACCTGTTGCAGTTAGCTTATAAGCTTCTGTGATATTTACTTAACAAATGTGGCCTTTAGGAGATCAAGGTAGGCATTGACTGAGTTGACAAATAAGAAAAATAGTGGGATGGCAAACTCAGGCACAGGTAGAGGGGACAGTCACTCTGGTATGATGCTTATATGAGATGAGGGATATTTTCCCCCCCAATGTTGGAAGCAGCTCTGCCAAATCATTCATTTCTTCAATAATTTACAACTTCTTGGGCCTCTTAGAGTATAAAAATTATATCTATATCTATTTTTGCCCCCTTGGCTTGACCAAATATATCTTATTTGTTGCTTCATACTCTTCAAACAATTTTAAAAGTAATAATTCACTTCATAGTGACAAAACCTTGTGTCATACATACTTCAGGAAGTATTAATTCAGAGGCAAAAAAAAAAAAGACCCTAAAGCTCAGGAAGATAGCTTTCCTCTAGCTCATGGCAGAGGCGAGAGCACACAAGCCTAACTCTATGCTTACAGGCAACCCCCTACTCACCCCATATGCAAAAGCAGGTAACTTACAGCCTGAACTTGAAGGATGTTGCATAAGAAAGTATTTTGCTGGAAATTAAGAATTGAAAGCCTTGGATGGATTTTGCTAAACAACACAGTGATCTGTGAATGCTAAAGAAGTGGAAAAGAGAAGCAACTCTTTTTTCAGAGCTTAGCCAGCCTTATGTGGACCCTAAGGGACAAGCTCAACAATAATTAAAAATGAGAAAGAGCTTGAGTGTCTTACGTTATAAACAACCTTACAATCTGGGAACTTCAAAAAGCCTTCTGGAATACCATTATGACGAATCAGTTAAAAATATTATCAGTTTAACACTGATCAATAAAACACTCTCAGTTTAAAAATATTTCTTGAATGTCTTAACACTGTGTTTGGTACTTCCAGGGAAGGCAGATGAAAAGAAATTGGCCCTCATAACTTTTTAAAGAGACAGTAACCTCTTTTGAGTCACAGACTACTTAAGGATCATTTGAAAGCTATGAATTGTCTCCTCAGGAAAATGCACATCTGAACATACACTCCAAATTTTACATTTGGTTTTGGGGAGTTTAGTGGGCTTTCCAGAAGCCCTTTCATGGATCCTCTTGGGGTGAGTTATGGACTTCAGTTGCCCCTAGTGCACTGGGAAGAAACTAAGTAGGAGTCAGATAGTCCCCTAACTCGCCATTTGATCTTGGTGAAGTCATTCATCATCTTCAGGACTCAGTTTCTCCATCTGTGGAAAAAAGAATAATGGACTCAATAACCTTCTTTACATAACGTCCTCTGTCTTTTGGACAGTAATCTGGCTGGAAAGTTAAAATGAACGCTCACAAAAATTCAAGGCAAAATTTTCCCAACATTTATTATGAAAACTGTTAGACAAACAGTGAAAAGGGGAGAATTTTATAGTGACCACCCATATCTCCTTCACTTGAATTCTACCATTAAGTTTTATCACATATTTATGCACTTAGTAATTCCTCTATTCATCTATCAATTCATCTCTTTAAAAATGCATTTCAGGGCTTCCCTGGTGGCACAGTGGTTAAGAATCCACCTCCCAATGCATGGGACAAGGGTTCGAGCCCTGGTCTGGGAAGATCCCACATGCCACGGAGAAACTAAGCCCATGAGCCACAACTACTGAGCCCTCAAGCCGCAACTACTGAAGCCCATGCACCTAGAGCCCGTGCTCTGCAACAAGAGAAGCCACCGCAATGAGAAGTCCGCACACCACAACAAAGAGTAGCCCCCGCTCGCTGCAACTAGAGAAAGCCTGTGCACAGCAACAAAGACCCAATACAGCCAAAAATAAATAAAATTAAATAAATTTTTAAAAGTGCATTTCAAAGTAAATTAGACATCCCTACTTTCTAAGTTCTTCAGTACGCATATCATTAAGTTGAGTTCAACATTGTTTGCAGTTTTCTTCTTTTGGTGTGAAATTTACATATAAGGGAATGCACAAATCTTAAGTTTACGTTTGTTGAGTTTTGACAAACTAGTCACTCTATAATTGATCACTTGCTACACCCCAACTCTTCTGTCCCTTCTCTGTTTATTGTACTCAGCTGGAGAAACCAAAACTCTGCTTAAATCCAGCTCTCCAACCAATAAAAACTTATCTGCGATGCTGAATGAGATGAGACAGAAACAACTATGTTGACTGTGTGTTTTAAATTCATGATTACTAGCATCAAGTGGGGGCTTCATGCTTCCTAGCAGTTATACTGTTTGCTTAGTCAGTTTCTCCCACATTTTAAACAAGTGTTTTTCAAACTATCTGTGGTGAAGGGCCAGTTTCTTATAATTTAAAATTCATTTTAGAATAATACTTTTTTTTTTTTTTTTTTCGGTACGCGGGCCTCTCACTGCTGTGGCCTCTCCTGTTGCGGAGCACAGGCTCCGGATGCACAGGCTCAGCGGCCATGGCTCACGGGCCCAGCCGCTCCGCGGCATGTGGGATCCTCCTGACCGGGGCACGAACCCGTGTCCCTTGCATCGGCAGGCGGACTCTCAACCACTGTGCCACCAGGGAAGCCCTAGAATAATACTTTTATAAAATACAACTGAAATGGGTTACAAGAAAAATGAAATAAAGACATGCAAAATGCAAATTCTAAATTTGTCTAAAAATTACTCTGTCAAATTGCTATAAAAGATTCTAAATGCTTACTCTTAATTTCTGTATTTATCCTTTCATGGACAGGTAACAGAGAATTTGCAAGAAAGCACTGGTCTGCGTGCTACCCTTTGAGTAGCACTACTGTAAGTGTCTAGACTATTTTGTACCTTCTCTCCTCAAACCGCCACCACCTCCTTGCCTTTTTTTACTCTCAGTTGATGACTTCCCTTCACCAAGACACTTGAATGAATCAGAAGAGAATTTTCACAGCTCTCACCATCTACCTGTATCTGCAACCATATGCACTGTCCTTTCTCATGTTACTGTGGATGAAGTGCCACATTCCTTGAAAAGGCCAATCCTTTCATCCATTTACGGCGTCACACTCTGAACTCAAGGGTGTTGCAACGGCAATTCTCTCCCTCTCTTCTGCATCGTTGTTCCCCCTCCCTGTCTCTATATATCATTCCCATCAGCATACAATCATGTTGTTATTGCTCCCATCTTAGAAAACCTCCCTTGGCCCTCCCTTCCTGTCCAGCTACACACTTACCTCTCTGTCCCTTTCCTGCAAAACTCTATGAATTAGTTCTTTATACCAGCCCTCTCCAATTTCTCTCCCTAATTCTCTCTTCGACCCACTTTAGACAGATTTTCACCCCCAGCACTGCATTGAAACTGCTTTTTTTAATGTCACCAAAGGCATTCGCATTTCCAAACCAGTAGTCATCTCTTAGTCCTCATCTTCCTTGACCAATTGGCAACATTTGACAGTTGATCCTGTTTCTTAGAACACTTTCTACCGTCTTCCAGGACATCACTCTAGTTTGCCTTTCCTCCGACTTTTCTGGCCTTTCCTTTGGAAATGTTTGAGTACCCAATCCTTGGATTTCTCCTTTTTCCTGTCTCCATTTGTTCTCTATATGATCTTAGTCAAATTCATGACAAATATCATCTATAGGCTGATGAATCTGAGGTTCTCGGAACCTCTCCCCTGAACCCCAGATCACCTGCTTATATCTCTCATTGGGTGTCTAGTGAGCAACTGAGCATTTCAAACTTAACATGTTCAAGCATGGCTCCAGATACTTCCTTCTGCCCCCAAATGCTTTCTCAGTCCTCTGTATTTTAGTTAATAGCAACTCCATCCTTCCAAAGCCCTAAAACTTTGGCATCATCATTGGCATTTCTCTTTCTCACACACCACATCTAATCCCTCAGCGATTCTTGTTAGGTATCTCAGTTTATCCAAATGATGAAGAGTTTTTGCATAAAGATTGAAGAGTAATACTTTTTAAAACAGAAATACTAGGAGAATGCCAATATAGCCTCTGTGCCCATTGAATATGGGGATGGAAAATAAGCAGCCTCCATTCCAGAGGGCTGCAGAGGGTTGCTGGGGCACAGAATGTTCTCAGATTCTCCACAGGCAAGAGAGGAGTCAGATTTTGTAAACAGACTGAGGATGAGAGGAATTTGCTAATGTTAGAATTACTGTTCAGAGGGCACAAAGGAGAAGACTCAGGAGATAACACTGGGAGGTTATGTCATCACCATCATCATCATTGTCGTCATCTCCATGTAGTCTAACAGCCTATTAGAAGAGTAGTAGGGATACGTATACATATAGATGCATTGGGTTGGACCCTAACATCTTAAATGTGATATACGTGTGGCAATGTTAACTTAATAATTTAATGCCAAGGCCAAGTAATCAATAATGAAGCCCCCAATTGTAGCTAATTTATAAGAATTAAAGAAAAAGGACAAATATTGCATGATTCCACTTACCTAAGATATTTAGAGTAGTCAGATTCATAGAGACAGAAAGAATGGTGGCCGCCAAGGGCCAAGGGAGGAAGGAGGGGAGTTAGTGTTTAATGGGTAGAGAGTCTCAGTTTGAGAAGATAAGAAAATTCCGGAGATAGATGGTGGTGGTGGTGATGGTTGCACAATGATGTGCATATACTTCATGCCACTGAACTGCACACTTAAAAATGGTCAAAATGGTACAGTTTATGTCATTTATTTTTTACCACAATAAAAAAATTGAAGCAGTGTGCATTTTAACACTTGCTAATCCAAGTGAGTTCACAGAATGTCAATTGCACACACTAATAGGGGTCTAATGCTGTGGAAAGTGTTCTACTCAGTTCCTTTTGTTTAATCCTCACTCAGCCTCATCAGGGAAGTATAACTATCTTCATCATAGAAGAGGGAAAACAGAGAACCAGAGAGTGTTCCTTTTTTTGTTTGTTTTCTGTTTTAGTTGATTTATAATATGTTAGTTTCAGCAAAGTGATCAGTCATATGTGTATATATATATATATATATATACACACACACATATAAAATATATATATAAAAGAATCTGAAAAAGTATGTATATATAATATAGATTATTACAAGATATTGAATATAGTTCCCTGTGCTATACAGTAGGTCCTTGTTAGCCAGAGAGTATTCTCATCCAGTCATATAGCTGGTAAGCAATGGAGCTGGGAATTATATCAAAGCAAACGTGTCTCCAAAGTGTATGTGCTTTCTACATGCTAACCCCATCACACTGCAATAGGGGAGATGTCAGTTCTGTTTTTAAAATGTTCTGAGGTCCACATTTAAGCATGTGGCACAGTAGTGGACCGCTGGCAAACACTAACAACAGTCAAGGCAGGTTCTTGTAGACAAAAGCCAGACTGTGCTCAAGTTGAGAAGCCAGTGCTGTGAACCAGAGCAAGCTCCAGGAGAAGTGACCGAGGCCTTTAATGAAAGAACACTGCTCAGTGGGAACACTGCCAAAGGACTCGCCAACATACATCGGATTCCTCAGCCATCTCTGCACACACAGGCAGTAATTGCTATCATGGGGCATCACCTCTGGATAACGCACAGCTGAAACACGATGTGCTCAGAGGGAAAATTAAAAGTTTATATCTGTACTTTATAAATATAAGCATTTCATAAATACAAGGCATGAAAATGATTTAGATTTCACAAAGCAGTGTGGGAACAGGAACGGTTTTATCAGATGCGTGTCATAAAGTTCATGAACTGTCAAAACAATGGTGCCCGAAAGGAATTAGGTACAGACCACTCAGGGAAGCTTTGTATAATGCCACCTTGATTTTTTTTTTCTTTTTCCCACCAAAGCATGTTTTGGAAAATCTATGCATGTATCCTATTGTATAGAAAACTTCAAAAGACTAAAGTGGACCACTGCAGAAACCTCAGAATACTGTCTTGAGAATACTTCAAATATTTTCAAAACACATCAGTATAAAACATCTGCACTGTAAGTTAAAGATGCCAATTGGGTTGCCAGTAAGGGCAAAGTTTAATATTCCCAGATGTTATTATACAGTATCTGTGATATGCTGGCTGAGTAGGGTATTTGAATACCCTGTACCACATGTACACTGTGGTATTTTTTCAAAATGTAAATCTAGTCCCTGGAGATATAACAATAGCAAGACTGAATAAATTGTCTGAAAAGTAAAATTCATATTTCTTTTTTATTGTTAGTTTGAAAGATGGGGGAGGGAAAGAGCAAGAGAGCTAATTCCACTATTAAACAATATATTTTTCTTATCAAAATTATAAGCAAATTCTTAATAAGCATAGATGTGAAATGAATAGTTTTTAATTTTGGCATTGAATATTCCTATTACAGATCTTCAGGAGGAAGTAATGGAAAGTAAATATGCTAATTTACTTAATAAACTCTCTTGTTGTGGTATTGACCATGTTATAGTATACTCCATTTTTAAAGCTTCCTATATTTTAAGACAATTGATTGAATTCTATCTAAGATGTTCAAAACAAAGCAAAGCATGGTGATTTCACAACATCAAAAAGCCACAACTATATTACAGAAGTATTTTGGAGAATCCATAACATCCTTGCCCTTGTGGGAGTTGGTAGCGACCATAGAATAGTAAAAGCAGTTTCATTCTCGAAACTTTCTCCTACTTAACTCCATTCGGAGTTGAGATTCAGTGATAATAACCACAAAGAACATTTTTAAGTGCAAAGTTATTTTGGTTAATCCAAAGAAAAATTTTTATCCAGTCACTGTCTCATTGAATTATTCAATAGATTTTGAACTCAAAATATCATTATAGAAAGCAGAAAGGGAATGTTATCAAGTTGTCCTTCATAAAAGTAATATAGCTAATGTACCAGTCTCCAAATATTCTGGCATTATGCAAAAACCTTCAAGGTATAGATCAGTAAACAAGGTTTCTAAACTCTAACAGTGGGCAGTTGTGCAACATTGGAAAAGTAATTTTAGCTCTTTGGAACTATGTTTCTTTATCTTCAAAATAAGAAAGTTAGGTTAGACTGATGAAGTTAGCTTTATCATCAGAGTACCTCATTTCAGCAGTTGTCAGAGGTGTCCTGGTTTGGAACTTCCAATTAGCTTATGTAGTCAATCTGAGGACAAATGCACAATGTCTGTTTGATGTCAGGCTAGGATGAGGGGGTTTTCAAAGTTTCCTTCCATCTCTAACCATCTATGATCCTATGACTTATTTGGTGGCTATCTTTCAATCATCTTCAACAACAATGTGTTACGGGTGTTATTGGGCTAGGCAAGGAGGATACTAAAAAGTTTAAAAGATTCCTCTTCAGTCTGATTGGGAAGATAGGTTAGATAGATAAAATTAAGGGAACAGAATAGTGTGTACTGGTTGGGAATGACGCTCTAGGACCAGAGTGTTGAGGAAGGCCTTCACAGATCAGACTGGAAAGAGTTAACAAGGTAGAAGAGGGTGGACCTGTGCGAAGGAGTGATAAGTCCCTTCTAGGTGGGATAAACAGAGTCACTGGGAACATAGGAGCAGGAATATTTAATGTCTGTCTTGGAATAATGCGTAGGCCAGTTCAGCTGGAAAGAATTGTGTTATTATTTAATGAGTCTTTAATCCCAAATTGTGTACAGCAGCTTAGCTGTTATTTTAGCAAATGTGGTAGTTATTATTGCTATGTTTAGCCAGCCTGTGGTGCATCAGACTATCCAACTGTTTACAATTACTTTTATTAACCCTAGGGAAATTATTGATGTGTCTCAAAATCTAACATTGACACAATGGAACAATCGACAAATATTTATTGAATCCATATAGCGTGCAAGTCTTTATGGGGCCTAAAGCTGGATTGGAAAGGTTCTGGCCCTAAGGGAGAACACTAGCTGCTGTTATAAAATGCCCTCGAGGAAAAGCAAAATAAAATACAAGACAATATAGCCAGTTTAGCACCTTAAAAAATAAACCTTCAAGCCACCTATACTTACAAAAATGATCTTACTCATACTCATGATGCGAATGATTATCTTGGTATGCTGATCGGTCTAAACCTCTAGCTCTGGTCCAAGTCACTTTTTTTTTTTTTTTTTTGGCTGTGCTACATGGCTTGCGGAATCTTAGTTCCATGACCAGGGGTTGAACCCAGGACCTCGGCAGTGAAAGTGAGGAGTCCTAACCACTGGACTGCCAGGGAATTCCCCAAGTCACTTCTTATCCTCATAAGCTCTGAAACAGCATTTCCTTTATTTTTTTCTACCTGGTATCTCACAAGCATGCCAAACTTTAAGCTCCAATAGATTTTGACATAATCTTCTCTCCCCAACACAACATCTCTCTCCCAAACAAAATATAACAAAAGCAGAAACCACTTCCGTTGCCACTACCATCATAAAAAAGCAGCCACTAAAAAACTCCAAACCAAACAAATCCAAACCCATCCTTTCTCTGGCAATTCCCACCTTGGTGAATGGCACTACTTCCAATGACCCAGTCACTAGGTCAGAAATTTTGGACCCTGGAAGAAGGGCATGATGAGATGAGGGAGTATGGCATACATGAAGGGGGTAGGGATAAGGAACCATTATGAGGCCAAGGGATGTGCCTGTCTTAATCACTGTATTTCTACAGAATCTGTCACTTAGTAATTGTCCAATAAATGTTTGTTAAATTAAGTAGAAAGTTGCCCAAGAGCAGAAATTATTGCTTTATCAAAGGGAGGAGTAAATTGTTATTCATCTTTTTACATTTTTTGGACAGCATAAAATTTTGACCCACAGATTCTTAAACTGGTCCTGAGCTCTTGGGTTCAGTTTCCTTAAAGGCTAAGTAGACTTCTGTGAGCTAGCTTCAAAATCTACACAGATAAAAATGAACTTATTTACAAAACAGAAATAGACTCACAGACTTTAGAGAACGAATTTATGGTTACCAGCAGGGAAGGGTAGTGGGGAGGGATAGTTAGGGAGTTTGGGATTGACGTGCACACACTGCTCTGTCTAAAATGGATAAACAACAAGGACCTACTGTATAGCACAGGGAACTCTGCTCAATATTATGTAACAACCTAAATGGGAAAAGAATTTGAAAAAGAATAGATACATGTATATGTGTAAATGGATCACTTTACTGTACACCTGAAACTAACACAACATTGCTAATCAACTATACTCCAATATAAAATAAAAAGTTAAAAAAAATCCAACCAGCATTTATAATCTGACTTTTGAGGGAGATCGTATTCAGCATTTCAAGCAGCCAATTTATAAAGATATCTTTGGAATACAACTTGTTTGTAAACTGGGGATTCTTTGTACTCTATGTGACAATGATGAGTGAATATTTGAGATGCTAGAACCTAATGGTGTACTCAGAGGGGCAAGATTCCTTCCAGGGTGTAGGTGAGAGAGCTTTTCAAGATGAAAGATTTGAATAGAAACTTTAAAAAATGGGCAGGGATTGAAAAGGAATAGAGAAGGAAGACGGGCATTCTAGATGAGAGTAAAATTATGAACAAAATCAAGAATTAACAAGGAGTACAGGCGGATAGTGAGCAAATGTCTAAGTTGTATAGGGAAGTATGAGAGAAATGTAGAAAGCACGTCACTCAAAGAGCAGCTTTTTAGGAAGATTAATCTGGTGGTTACCTGTGGCATGATTTGGAATTGAGAGAGACTGGAAATGGTAAAATTGGTTGAGTCTATTTTATAAATCCCGGCATGAGGTACTGGCCTGAACCAGGGTGATAGTGGATGTACAAGGAATATGAAAAAAGATAATAGGAAATGAATGATATTTTATTATTTCACAGAGCAGAAATCCTAAGCCTTCTTATTTATAACTAATATATAAACTATAGTGAGACATTCTCTGAAATACATCACTGTAAGATCTTGTATTATTTTTCTTGAAGGTACTTTTTTAAAAAAATTATTTATTTGTTTGTTTTTTTTGGCTGTGTTGGGTCTTCGTTGCAGTGCCCAGGCTTCCCATTCTCGTGGCTTCTCTTGTTGCAGAGCACGGGCGCTAGGTGTGCAGGCTTCAGTAGTTGTGGCACAAGGGCTCAGTAGTTGTGGTGCACAGGCTTAGTTGCTCCGCGGCATGTGGGGTCTTCCCGGACCAGGGCATGAACCGTGTCCCCTGCATCGGCAGGCAGACTCTCAACCACTGCGCCACCAGGGAAGCCCCTCCTGGGCCTTTTGACTCCATTGGTTTGGTGTTCTCCCTAACCCTCAACAGCGTCCCTCTCGTCTTCAGAGCACCCTCCTGCTCCCCCCAAGCTCACAGGTGCCGGCTTTAGAGTAATTCTCAGCATGCTGTTCAGCTGGGGCTGCGGTGTGTCAACACTAGGAGTACTCTGGCAATCTTCCAGGATAGGAAAGTTCTGTTTCCTGTAAAATAAAAATAAAATTCCTAGATTCTGTGTTTGACTTTGAGGGCAGGGAGGAGGCTGAAGAAAATTGGTTTACAGTGTGCTCTAAAATTTCCAAAGTGTATTCCAAGATACATCTTGTCCTGAGGATCCCTTTGGAAAAAAAGATTGGTTAGGGCATCATTAGGTGGGACTTCCCTGGTGGTCCAGTGGGTAAGACTCCGTTCTCCCAATGCAGGCGCCCGGGTTCCATCCCTAGTCGGGGAACTAGATCCCACATGCATGCCTCAACTAAGAAGGCTGCAGGCCACAACTAAGAACTAAATATCCCGCATGCCACAACTAAACATGCTGCAGTGAAGATCCCACTTGCTGCAACTACGACCCGGCGCAGCCCAAAAAAAAAAAGGCATTATTAGGTTAATTTACTACAAAACGTATGCAAAATATTTCTTTTTGCACATAGTATGACCTCTATTAAAATGATGCTACAACTCAATGAACAGATTTTTGAGAAATCCATCCAACTCTTTGTTATCTGGCTTCCACTGTTACTATAATTTCTTTAACTTTTAGTTGGTTAAAAAAAAAGTGTGGAGATCTGCATACTGTTCTCTCTTATGGGAATTCATAATCCATGGAAGCATGTTAATAGCTCTGAGAAATCCTGTTTAATTTTGATTAATCCAATGTTTTTCAAAACTTTTTGCTCTCCATTAACATTTTTCGAATAATACCTGTTATCATCCTGAAGGAACTAGAATGCTGGGAACTGAGCTTTGGGAAACACCAGAATTATCTGCATTCAATGGCGTTTGCTCAGGCCTCACTGACTTTGCAGCTTCTGCATAGAGGCTCACTTTTACTGTCTCTTTCTTCTTTCTTGGCCTCTGTGACTTCCCTTAGTCTGATGTTCCTCCTACCACTGTGTGTCCTAGGCCTGGGTGTTCTTCAAGGTTCAGGCCTCAGCTTCCAGTTTTCATCTTCTTTTTAAAAACTCTCTTCCTTTGGTATTACATTCCCTCTCCTGGTTTCAATTATCATCCATACCTAGATTAAAAGAAAAAAAATTCAGTCCCTAATACTTCTCCTAGCTTGAGTCCTGCATCTCAAAATGCCTCCAAAACATTTTCACTGCCACCTCAAATTCGACATGTCTACACTTCTCTTCCCACAATATGTGCCCCTTTCTGTGTATATACACAAACAATAACCAGTTACAGTTTATAAATTTGGAGAAAACCCCATTTTAATAGCAATAAAGAAGATTAAATACTCAGGAATAAATATAATAAAAAATGTGAAAAACGTAGATGTGAAAAATTTAAAACACTCCTGAAAGCCAAAAATGTAGACTTGAACAAATGGAAAGACATTCTCTATTCCTGGATAGGATGAGTCAACATTATAAAGATGTCAGTTCTCCTTAAATCAGTGTATAGATTTAATGCGATTCCAATAAAAATACCAACAAGCTTTTTTTTATGGAGCAATATAAGTTGATACTGAAGTTCATGTGTAAAAATAAACATGCAAGAATATACAGGATAACATTCAAAATTTATGAGAAGAGAAAGACACTGAAGAAGATAAGTTACTTCATGTAAAAAGGAAGGAGGTTTTAAGAAAAGAAACATTTATCTGCTAACTTCTACAAAAGAAATGCAGGAACAATAAACCAGAAATAATGAGATTGGTTACTTATAGAGAGTGGATGAGAATGGGTAGAAAGAATGTGTACTATGAATGAGGGAGACTGACATTTCTCTGTGACCGTCTTTTTATATTGCTTTGACTCTTAGAACCATGGTAGTGTTTCACTTGCTCCCCCCTCCCCAAAACAAATGATTGAAATAAGCCAGGACTTGGGGGTAACCTCAACTAGAACATGAAGAGCCATAAATGAACCTAAATATATTAAATGAATAACATAGTCACACTGAAATGTGTGGGGAAGAAAAGAACTAACTTAACTAACCTTGGAAAAATAGTTTTTTAGCTATAAACTATAAGGCTAAAGCCAAAAATCCTGCACAGAAATATTGTACTCTACTTAGTAAATTTGTTTCCCATGGGGATATGGCTTTGCAATTCTGAAACTACTTTATGTGTACACTATGATTGAACAAATAAGAAAATATATTGTGGATAATGCGAGCCAGGCTTCTCACTGTCAGAGAAAGAAGTTACAAATAAGGAAAGGGGGGAAGGCTAAAATGAATTTTGTGGTGTTGGATTAAAATTGAAGGTATCAGTATGAACTCATGGTTTTATATATTTATAATGTATATTTTATATAATGTATAATATATGTATTGTGAAAATAAAGGAAACCTCATTTGAACTGGAGTGGGGAAGTCCTGAAGGAGGAGCTCTCATATACTACCCCTCGCCACTCCTTGCAGACTCCAGCAGGAAGAAGCTTGCTTTATACCTCTGCAGAAGGTGGAAAGATTTTTCTCCTTCCCTAGCCAATGAGAAACCACTACACTCAGCCAACCAGAAGCTACCACCACCCTGAACTCCTGCTCCCCTCCAATAAACTTTTGTGGCAGACAGCCCCTCCTAACCTCCTCCTTTTCTCCGTAAAAGAAGATGGCTTCTCCTCTGTTCTCTAGATTTGTCTATGTATGGTTCACCATGGTTTGCATGTCCCGAACTGCAATTCCTCTGCTATTCCTGAATAAACTTAATTTTGCTAGCTAAACCACTTACCCTTTTGTTTTATGTATGTTGATATATATATATATACATACATACATATATATGTGTTGATATATTCACACACACGGATGAATAGTTTTAGAAATAAATATAGGTGTGTGCGTGCATGCGTTACCATACACACATTTATTTCCTACCTTTGTTCACTGAGTGGGTCTGAAAGCAATAAAAACCCAGTAGCATTGGGCATACCTAGCAACCAGATCTTGGTTTCTAACTACCACTCCACTAAAAGAAATCAGGCTTCCTTCGAAAATGATTGATTCCATGGCTGGAGCAGGGAAAATACAAAATGAGCCTGGAACATCTTCTAGTGCTAGAAAATAAGGAAATGCTCAAAAAATGATAGAGCCATTTTGAAAAGACACAGGAATCAACTTGAAAGATCTACCAATAGCCAAATCTGGGGAAATTTGAGCAACAAAATAAACTATGATAGCTTTGGTTTATAACCAATAGAATAAAATTAATATTCATGAATCCATACTGCTATAAATGAAAAATCAAATGAATAAATAAATAAATTTAAAAAAGAGGAGAAAGTACAGCCCTTTCTCGAAGTAGGATTCTATTTATAAATGTGAGAGGAAAGACAAAAGTAGAAAATCACCATTAGGCAAACATCAAAGTAGTAATTGTTGCAGGCAAGAACCATCAATGGATATCAAAATTAGTGGACAGAAGTATGATCAGAGACAGGATTTTGTGTAGTCTCAAAGTATCTTCCACAATGTACTTATCAATTACAAAATAAAATGTAACTGTGCAATGGAGAAAACTCAGTATCTTAACCAATGATCAGATTGAACATGACCAGTAATAAGATGTATTGATGTCTACCCCTCATATGATGTATTGAAAAAGACACAACATCACTTCTGGGGGACTCTTGCCAAAAACTCATAACCTCAATTTATCATGGAAATATCAGAGAAATTTAAATTGAGAGACATTCTACAAGATAACTGAGCAGTATTTTTCAAAAGTGTCAATGTCATGGAAAACAAAGAAAAAGAAAACCGGAGAAACTGTCGCATATTGGAGGAGACTAGAGACATGACAACTAAATGCATGTGAGAGCCTGGACCAGAAAAAGTAAGTTAGTAGGAAAACTGGAGAAATTAGTATAGGTCTGTAGATTCGCTAATGGTATTATATCACCGTTAATTTCCTGGTTTCAGTAATTTTATCATGTTTTATTTTACATTTACAAATGCACATACATTTTACAAATACATTACATTTACAAATACAATTTTGTATTTACATAAAATATAAAATTATATTTTTCTCTAAGATATTAACATTAGATAGAGCTGAATAAAGTTTATATGGGAACTCTGTACAATTTTTGTCACTTTTCTATAAGTCTAAAATTATTCAAGACAATAGTTAAAAACAATTAGATAAAAGGACTTAACTACAGCTACTAGGAAGATATACTTCAATACTCAGGAATGGAAATTTTAAAAAATACTGGGAAGGCTATGATACTAATTTTAATTTTAGGCTTGTTATTGTGTGTTTTAATCCAACTTACACTTTCCTTAATATGCTTTCTTACCACAAAATGATCAGGCAGTGCTGGTAAGCTTAAAGTGTTTTCCAGTGTGCCATTCTTTTTCTAAAAGCCTTATATCTTGCTGTTAACATACACTTCAACATGATGGACATTAAAGAAAAGTTGAAAGATATATTTTTAGCTTATCATAGGAATATATTGGCTACTTATATGACCTTTAAGTTGTTAGATACCAAAGTAAATTTATTATTATTAAAAAAATTTCTCTTAGGTATCATCTTTTTTCATTCTGTCTTCATCGCATCTTAAGATACTGAGATTCGTTGTTTTTCACACTTGTGTTTATGTATGTGTGAAACTACATCTTTCTAGATACATTATATATGCAGGTTCTCTTTCTCAGATATGGGGGAGTTTAGCTACAAATCCTCTGGAGAAAACTGGATGAGGGAGTCCTGTGCAAAGAAACAAAATTCTCTTATCCCTCCTTAGTTAGTGAAAGGCCTTCCTATTTGAGTTTTTAATACTTCAGCTTTAGATTACAGTTGAGATGCAACTAATGTGCTTTGAGTGCTCCTCATACAGTACTTTTTCTCATGATTTTGGAGTAGTAGCCTAACAACACTGCTGGTGTTATAAATACGACTTTAAACAAAGCAAAGGCAGTTATTCTTTGTGATTTTATAGTTGGAATTAGGTTCTTTACTGACAGTAATATACAGACAAAACTAAATAGAAGATCTCAGTAAAGTTCATGTGGGCTCATGCGAATGACCGGGTTCAACAGCAAAGAGAGGAATAGTCAGTCACTTATTAAAAACTTTCCAGGAAGAAAATGGGAAACATTGCTGTGATTGGTGAGAAGTGCTGCTTTCCAATATTAGTTGCTTCTATTCCTTTTGAGTTCCTGTGTTTTATTTCTGGGATACTGTTTTAAAAAAAGGGAAGCTGTTAAGATACCAAATGTTTCATGCTGAAATTTGAGCTGACCAACAGCTTAAAATCGTTGCTTTTAATTTTGAGGAGTATATGGTGAGATGTTTTCATTTTATCTAGAAAGGAAAAAAATAATGAATTGCCATGAACAGAAGCATGTTGTGCCCCTGAGAGACTGTGAGGTTCACACATGTGCCAAAATAAGGTTGCTCATTACCCCTGTGAAGGCTAAGATATTTGATGAGTTTTCAGGTTACTGAAGGTGCACTACGTACCAGCCTAAGGAGTTAATTTTCAGGCATCTAATTTCAGAAAGGCATTTGGTGTCCTGGCAAGGGCATTTCACTTACCCTGAAGAGTTTTGGTAGCTATGGCAACACAGCAACTTAAAATATTTCTTACGTCACATTGCCTGTGACTTTGAATGGGTTTGGACACTCATAACGCTTGTTACACTGTTGAAATGGCTTGTTTGCTTGTGCATCTTCTCAACTGGGTCCATCTCAATTAGATGGTAATTCAGAGCAGACACTGAATTTTGTTCACCATAGTATCTCCATGATCATGTTAAGGGCCTAGCATTACAAAAGGGGGTCCAATAATTACCTGATGAATGAATGAATGAGTGAATAAATCTCATGCTCTAATACAGATTCTGATTTGAAAAAAGGGCAAAGGAAAACAGTGGTGGCCATGTTGATGGACATAATCTTATAGATGCCAACTTTATATCAGAGGTGACCTATTTTTCCATAATGAGAACCTTTTCCTCCACGTGTCTCCAAGTGTTCAGGGGTCCTTTCAAATTTCTGCTGTCTTAGCCCCATTCTTTACCAGTTGTTGGTGACACACATGTTGTAGACACTCTTGCTTCAGGTTCCTTAACCACTTTCCTCTTCAGCTTTGTTTAAGGTTTATAAGGTAAAATATGAAAACTCAGACAAAGTTTAAAGTCAATGCCAAACCATCATCAAAAGCAAGAGTCTCTATAGCTAGTCTACAAAGTTTGCTAGTTTCTCCCTATTCAATGCACCAATCAGTATTTGACGATAGGAGTCACGCTTTGAGATATATCTCGTCCAGGTGTGTGCAGCATTGACTAAGGACATGCAATCAAGCAGTAATGTATTTTGGATGTTGTTCTGTCTGCACGTGTTCTTCTCTCGTTACCGTAGCAGTGAATTTCTGCTATGGAACATGCAACTTGTTAAGGCAGGTTCTCAAGAGTATAATTAAGGCCGTGGAGACCTGTACTGTGAGGCCTGCATGTAGACAGGCCAGCGTGCTTGTCCTCCTAGTCACCTTCTAAAAAGTTCTACTCAGTGTGATAAAAACACTTTTTTCCTAAGTTGTAAAAGTGGTAGAAAATATGACAGAAAGTTTAGAAGACAGCCAAAAGAAAAAAGATCAAAATCCCATCCCTATGTTGCGACAGTTTTACCACATATGAGAAATCCCACCCAGTTTTTTTTGTGCATATTTTTACATCCTGGTATTCACAATAAAATACATTTCACATTCTGCTCTTATTACTTAACATTGCATCATTCATATTTTCCATGTTTCCATGTTGTTATATTCACACATATTATTTATAGCTTCAGAAAGCGTATATCCTTGTTAGCCCGCTCTGGAAGGATAATATATACACCAAGGGATGAGACAATTGTGTGTGGGTTTTTCGTTTTGTTTTGCAAACCTGTAAGTTTACTGCTCTAGTGATTTAGGACTGAGTTAACTTATTACATTTATGTAAAAGTAATTACTTTTCCGTAAGTATAATAATGTCATAATAAATATATATAAAAATAAATATAACTTGTTGAAGGTATCCTCAGCTCTTCCTTTTAGTTAACACAATCATCAGAATCTCTCTCTCTTTCCCCCACCTCGGAGACTGTAGTTAAGACGTCATTGCATTTTATTATCCCCTTTGTAGAAATAAAAAATACCAAAGAGCTTAAATGGCTTTTCTAGTTTTAAAACAAGTGGCAGCCACAGTGTAGCACTCTTGAGTCTTACTTAGACTGTGGTACTATGGTTTTGGCTCCTAGCATCTTTTCTTCCATTTTTACTTCTTATAACACGTCCCATTTCTCCCTGGCCTGGTTGATCACTGAACCCATTCACTTGGACAAAATATTAATCCAGAGGTGAGAACATCCAAGCAATTATCATTCTTCCCTGGGATTGATTTAAGGAAGTTGGGGTTGCCCAACTAGGAAGGTGTTAAGTCGGTGCTGCTGGCAGCTATCTTTCCTGCCATCTGGGAGAAGGTGTGCCTTCAATTTAAAAAAAAAAAAAAGCTGAACAGAGATGAGAGGTGGTGAGACAGAGAGCTGAAGCACTAAGGTCCTGGTTCCTAGAGCTCTTCATTCAGTTCTGGGAATTACTCTCGTGTCTTTTCTGCCACTATGAGGCAAAAAACTTAAACTTTCTTATGTTAGGTTTAATTGTGTTTATAACTTGCAACCAGAGAAGTCCTAACTCATTCAGTTCCTGTAACTGTAGATAAGACATTTATCCACCACCAGTGAAGAGCACCCTCAGTAGATACGGTTAAGAGACTCAGCTCCCAATAATAATGTAAAGCTGTGAAAATGAGGTAACATACATATTCTGCAGAATATTTTGGAAATTAAGCATTTTCACTTCTTTTGATAACCAGTTAATGTTTGAAGAATCTAGGCCCACTAGAATCGATAATGTAGATAGTTCCCAAAGTGTAGGCCAATAGACTTGCAGTTCATATGAGGGTGCGCTAACCTAAAATGCAGGAGGGTGGGATCAGAAAGTGAGAAAGAGGTAAGAACCTAATAGTCCTGGATTGACCATGATTTCTTAGGAATTAAACAAAATGCGGGAAAGAGGGGTTGAGAGAGATAAGAACCAACGGCTGTCACATTTCTGTACCCTTTAAAAAGAAAATCTCTGTAATATATTAGATTACTTATAGTTGCCTACAGTTCCATTGTTTTTAAAGAAGTAAAAACTGTTAACAGATGAACAGAAAAGCTCTGGTGCATAACATGGTTACCTTAGTGTTTTAAACTATATTAGCACTCTATTTGGATTGATTGAATTAATCATAGTTAATTCTGTTGATGGGAGTTGGGGGGGAACTAATTTGACAAAAAAGACCTGAATTTATTATATCATTGTTAAGTAAATAGTATAATTTTGAAGAAATCTCAGCCTCAAATTTTCTCTTGCAGGCATTTTTGAAAAAAGAAAATATTTACATTTAAAATATTAACATTCTGCTACAGAAAAACGAAATGAAGATAAAATGCCTTAGTACTTTAAGCTTAATAAAGCACATATTCATCATGATCACTATATATTTTTAATTTAACATAGTAATATAAAATCCAGATTAAGACTTGAAAATGACATTGACAGAACAGTTTTGCAAGAAAAGTGATTTTGTTAGGGCAAACAGTAAGGCTGTTAGCGTCATGCATTAATATTTTATTTTAAATAATTGTGTGATTATCCTTTTAGTAACATATGAATTCCCTAGCACTTTTGTTTTATGACCTCATTCTTAGAAATTCCAGTGGCTTGTTTTCTTGTATGTTCCCTAATTGTGGTGATCTTAAACAGATCTTCAGTTTTAAATCTGCCAGTTGTTCTAATACAGATGCATAAATATATTTTCTCCAGTTGGCTATTTATTACAAAGACAGCTTGTTTGTGGGCACTGTCAGGACATCTGCATTTTATTGGATTTAATTTTTAGTAATAAAGACCTCCCACATTTATAGATTCTTTCCAGCACAAATTAGCCTGTGTGGGAAGCAAAGAACTATCAGTCAGGGAGAAAAAGTGAATCCATATGGTGCCAATGATTGTTTCCCTGGCTACAATGAAGAAAGAGTTGAGCGTAGACGGTTTCCCCTAGCAGATCTTTGTTTTTTTCTCAAAAGCTTGCTAGAACAGGATTGGTGTCAGTCCCAACGCAGTACCTTTCAGCCAGCCCAGCTCATCCATGTACCACGCATCAAGTCATAGACGCTCAACTGAAATATCGAGGGTGAATTCTCCTTTTCTTCTAATCTTGTTCTGTTTCTCTTACATGTGTGCCCAGTCCCTGGCTCTTGCCATTCTCTTCCATTTTGGGGCTCACCTCTGCCCTTTGGACTTGTTTTGTTTTTGCCAGTCCAAATCCTCAGCACTTTCTCAGGGCTTTGGTTCAGGTTCCCACACAGGGTCTATGATATGGAAAAATCTTTAAAAAAAACCTGCTTGTGTCAAAAAGCAGTCAAAACATTCTATCTTCAGCTTTTTAAAGGTGACAAACTATACTTGGTAATAGAACTTGAACAGATGATGGCTATTCTTCACTTTTAAAAGTTATATATAATTCCCTGTTGTGAGAGAACAGACAGGAACTGAAAGTTTTTCTTTCAGTTGACACCAAAGTACCAGGAACAGTTCATTTCCCTTGGTCAATGTCATCCATGGGATGAAGAGGAAACTGGGCATAGCATGCATACACTTTACTATCAGTGTTAAGTCCTTCAGCACAAGAAAAAACCTATTATCTCTGCCTCTCGGCAACTCTTAATCTCAGCCAGAGAGAAGATGCTGCTTTTTTTTTTTTTCTGGTGCGCGGGCCTCTCACTGTCGTGGCCTCTCCCATTGCGGAGCACAGGCTCCGGACGCGCAGGCTCAGCGGCCATGGCTCACGGGCCCAGCCGCTCCGTGGCATGTGGGATCTTCCCGGACCGGGGCAGGAACCCGTTTCCCCTGCCTCGGCAGGCGGACTCTCAACCACTGCGCCACCAGGGAAGCCCGATGCTGCTTCTTAAACACTACTATGTTTATGTCTCCGTGAGATTTTGGTAAATTTAAATTTAGTTTAACAAGTTTCCTAGCTGTAGAAGGTGATACAAATATTGATGACTTATCCTTAAAAATTTATTATCTAGTACAGTGGGTAGAACTGTGTTCCCTACCCCCCACCCCCAATAAGATATGTACACATTTCTAAATGCTGGTACCTGTGCATGTGACCTTAGTTGGAAATAGGGTCATTGCAGATGAAACCAGTTTAAGATGAGGTCATACTGAATTAGGGTGGGCCCTAAGCCAATGACTGGTGCCTTATAAGAAGAGGGAAATGTGCCCACATAGACACAGAGGGAGAACACCGTGTGATGACGGAGGCAGAGATTTGAGTGATGTGTCTATAAGCCAAAGAAGGCCAAGGACCGATTGCTGGCAACCCCCAAAAGCTACAAAGAGGAATTCCCCAAGAATTCTTCCCTGCAGCTTGGAGAGAAAGCATGGCTCTGTTGACACCTTGATTTCAGACTTTTAGCTTCCACATTTTTGAGAGAATAAATTTCTACTGTTTTTAGCCACTCAGTTTGTGGTTATCTGTTATGAAACTACTGCACTAGTTAAGGAGGCAGAAATGTGAACAATAAACTGTCACACAGTTTTAGAGACCTATGGAAGCATAAAGAAAGGAGACATTGCTTTCTAAATGTCATGGGCAATAATTTTTGGAACATCAGGTTTCTTTGCAGAAACTTAGTAAGCTATCTGACTTTTAAATGTACTGTGTGATTCTTTTTTTATTGAGGTATGATTGACATACAACATTGTATGAGTTTCAGATGTACAGCTAAATGATTCCATGTTTGTATGTACAGTTGCAAAATGATCACCACAATAAGTCTAGTTAACAGTCTGTCACTATACATAGTTACAGAAGTTTTTTCTTGTGATGAGAACTTTTAAGATTTAGCAATTTTTAAATATGCAATACATTATTGTTAACTATGGTCACCACGATGTACATTATATCCCCTTGACGTATTTTATAACTGGAAGTTTGTACCTTTTGACTCCCTTCAGCCATTTCACCCAATACTTACACGCCACCTCTGGCAACCACCAATCTGTTCTCTGTATCTATAAGCTTTTTTTCTTTTCTTTCTTTCTTTTTTTGAGATTTCACTTATAAATGAGATCATATGTTGTCTTTCTCTGACTTATTTCAGTTAGCATAATGCCCTCAAGGTCCATCCATGTTGTTGCAAATGGCAAGATTTCATTATTTTGTATGGCTGAATAATACCCCATTGCATGTATAAACGAATACCACATTTTCTTTATCCATTCATCTGTTGATGGACACAGGTTGCTTCCAAATCTTGGCTATTGTAAATAATGCTGTGAACATGGGGGTGCATATATCTTTTCGAGTTAGCATTTTCCTTTCTTCAAATGAACATCCAGGATTGGAATTGCTGGTTTGTATGGTAGTTCGATTTTTAATTATTTTGAGGAAACTTTATACTGTTTTCCATAGTGGCTACACTAACTTACATTCTTATCTACAGTGCACAAGTTTCCCTTTTCTCCATATCCTCACCAACAATGTTATTTCTTGACTTTTTGATGATAGCTGTTCCAACAGGTGTGAGGTGTATCTCATTGTGATTTCGAATTGCATTGCCCTGATGATTTGTGATGTTGAACATCTTTTCATGTTGGCCATCTGTATGTCTTCTTTGGAAAAAAGCCTGTTCAAGTTGTCTGACCATTTCTATTTTACTTTATTTTATTTTATTTTGGCTGCACTGCACAACCTGTGGGATCTTAGTTCCCTGACCAGGGATTGAGGCCGGGCCCTGAGCAGTGAAAGCACAGAGCCCTAAACACTGGACTGCCAGGGAATTCCCTCTGCCCATTTTTAAATCATATTTTAAAAAATATTGAGTTGTATGAGTTCTTTATGTATTATAGATATTAACCCCTTAACAGCTATATGATTTGCAAATATTTTATCCCATTCAATAGGTTGCCTTTTCATTTTGTTGATTGTTTCCTTTGCTGTGCAGAGCTTCTTAGTTTGATGTAGTCTCACTTGTTTATTTTCACTTTTTTTTTTTTTTTTTTTTTTGTGGTATGGAGGCCTCTCACTGTTGTGGCCTCTCCCGTTGCGGAGCACAGGCTCCGGACGCGCAGGCTCAGCGGCCATGGCTCACGGGCCCAGCCGCTTCGCGGCATGTGGGATCTTCCCCGACCGGGGCACGAACCCACATTCTCTGCATCAGCAGGCGGACTCTCAACCACTGCGCCACCAGGGAAGCCCTATTTTCACTTTTGTTGCCTTTGCTTTTGGTATCAAATCCAAAAAAATCATCACCAAGATCGATGTCAAGTTGCTTACTGCCCATGTTTTCTTCTAGGAGATTTATGGTTTTAGGTCTTATATTCAAGTCTTTAATCCATTTTGAGTTAATTTTGGTGTATGGTGTAAGGTAGCGGTCCAGTTTTATCCTTTGCATGCAGCTGTCCAATTTTCCCAGTATCATTTATTGAAGAGATTGTCCTTTCCCCACTGTATATCCTTGGCTCCTTTGTCATAAATTAACTGACATATACATTGGTTTATTTCTGAGCTTTCTATTCTGTTTTATTAATCCTTGTGCCTGTTTTTATGCTAATACCATTCTCTTTAGATTACTACTGCTTTGTAATATAAATAGTTTGAAACCAGGAAGCATGATGCCTCCAGCTTTTTCTTTCTCAAGATTACTTTTGCTATTTGGAGTTTTTTGTGGTTCCATACAAATTTTAGAATTGTTTCTTCTATTTCTGTGAAAAATGCCATTGGAATTTTTATAGGGATTGCATTGAGTCTGTATATTGCTTTGGGCATTATGGACATTTTAAAAATATTAATTCTTCCAGTCCATAGCACAGAATATTTTCCATTTATTTGTGTCTTCTTCAATTTTTTAAAATCAATTATTATTATTTTTTATAAGTTTATTTATTTATTTTTGGCTGCGTTGGGTCTTCGTTGCTGCGCACGGGCTTTCTCTAGTTGTGGCGAGTGGGGGCTACTCTTCGTTGTGGTGCGTGCGCTTTTCATTGCGGTGGCTTCTCTTGTTGCGGAGCATGGGCTCTAGATGAGTGGGCTTCAGTAGCTGTGGCATGCGGGCTTAGTTGCTCCGCAGCAGGTGGGATCTTCCTGGTCCAGGGCTCGAACCTGTGTCTCTTGCATTGGCAGGCCGATTCTTAACTACTGTGCCACCAGGGAAGTCCCTATTGTATTATTTTTGATGGAATTGTAAATGGGATTGTTTTCTTAATTTTTCTTTATGACATTTTGTTGTTAATGTATGGAAACAACAGATTTCTATGTATTTATTTTGTATCCTGAAACTTCACTGAATTCATTTATTAGTTTAAAATGTTTTTGGTGGTCTTTAGGGTTTTCTACATTTAATATCATAGCATCTGCAAATAGTGACAGTTTTTCTTCTTCATTTCCAAACTGAATTTCTATTATTTCCTTTTCTTGCCTAATTGCTATGGCTTGGATTTCCAATTACTGTGTGATTTAAAATGAGTCACCTCATCACTCTGAACCTGTTTATCATCAGTTAAAGAGGGGCTTTGGCCCTCCAGATGATCTCTGAAGTCTGTTTCACTTGTAATATTTCATTCCTCTAAATCTGTAATATAGTCTGAGTTTTCTTGAATTGTTTATGTATAATTTAAAAAGTTATTAGGTTAAGGGGTAAAAAGTCATCTATGGGATTTAGGTGTCTCCACTTCCTGCCCCTTTTACCCCTGAAAGGGATGAACTGAAGTGTGTGACTAGAGTATTTTATTCTCCAAGATGAGCTTCATTTCAGGTGCACAGAGCTTCATTTCAGGTGCACAGAGATGAAGGGCAAACTTTTAGCTTAGGTGCTGCTCAAGCCGCCTTCTCTCTGGCAAGCATGTTTGAATAAAGAAATAAACACTAACGTCTGTCCATGGACTAATCAACCTAACAGTATAGTTGAACAGAGGAAATTAATGTGGGTTTGAATCTGGGCTTGAGTGGACTCCCTGCGCAGGCAGTTTAAAATCCCTAAGCCTGTTTCTTTATCTGTAAAATGGCAATAACATCATCTTATTGGTCATCTAGAGGATGACATGAAATAGAATACTGTACATATTTTTTAAGTGCCTAGTATCCAGTGGACACTTAAAACTGTTACTTGCCTTGATGATACCCCTTATTTGTGGAATCTAAAAAATACAACAAATATTGTATTTGTGAATATAACAAAAAGGAAACAGACTCACGGATATAGAGAACAAATTAATGGTTACCAGTGGCGGGGGGTAGAGGCAATACAGGGGTGGCGGAGTGGGAGGTACAAACTACGGGGTGTAAGATTAGCTACAGGGATGTACTGTATCAATACAACACGGGGAATATAGCCAATATTTCGTAATAACTGTAAATAGAGTTTAACCTTTAAAACTTATATAAAAAATAGAATTAAAAAAATCACCAACCTATACAAATAAGAGCAAACAAATGCTTGTTGTTTGAAACGACTTTAAAAAAAAGTTACTTGCTTACAAAATCCTCGCTTAGAAAGGAAACTGAAAACCTCTGGGGTACCCCCGCCTTCCGGGTAGGCTGGAGTCGGGAATCACACACCCTTCTCCCCTCTCCCTCCCCTCCCCCCGCCCACCGGCGGCCCCCAGCGGCCGTGAGCCCGGAACAGCACCGCCGGGAGGAGTCAGAGGCGGGGCCGGCGGAAGTGCTTGCTCGCCGCTGTCAGCTGCGCCGGAAGTTCCTGGCCTGGCCTGGAGGTAACCTTAGGGTCTTCGCCGCACGAGCAGGCACGGCCGCCGCGGGGGTGGGCTTTGCTAGTCCGAGCCTCAGCCGGTGCCAGGTCTGTTAGGTGCCAGGAATCGCCGGGGTGCGCAGGAGTTCGCTGAGGTTCCCGGGGAGTAGGAACCGCGGGCGCAGGGCCGCCCAGCCGACATGTCTCTAGTGGCAGAAGCCTTCGTCTCGCAGATTGCAGGTAGCGTGCATGGCCGCGGACCCGGACGGAGGCGGGGACCGGCGTGGGGCAGTCGTGGGGAGCACTGTGGGCTTTAGGACTGCAGGTTTCCTCCAGCCTTGCAGCATTGGACGCTGAACCCAGGCCTGGGGATGGAGGTGGGCACTGACTACCAGCCTCATCTCATAGATGAGAAAACGGAGGGGGAGAAATTTGGCCAAGGTCACCCGGTAGGACTGGGAGTTCCATCTATCTTTCCTGGGCACTGCTTTGTCCAGCTGCCCACTGGGTCTGGACGTGTTGGGGTGCGTGGAGAACGCCGTGGGTTGGAATTAAGGTAGGGGCGTGGCCACAGGGGCAGGGCTTCCGAAGGCTTCAGTGATTAAGTATGGGGGCAACCTCGGTGTGGGACCTGAAGTTTAAGGTGATTGTCACTAGTGAGTCGCCATTGTCATTTGAGTGGCCACCGAAGTTTCCTCTCCGAGCAGCACAGTATTATCATTTGCTCCGTCTCTAGGATTCGTTGACACATTTTAAGTCTACATGAATTTTTTGAAACACCTTTGGCTTGACGGACTGAACATGACTGATGTAAATAGATTTATAATGTATTTCTGTTATCGAGGTTCTTATTTACTGTAGTGAAAGAAATTACATATTGTTGAGAAAGTGAGGAGACTATTGTAGGTGTAGGTTGATGGGTCATAGTTAATCTTTAAATGGAGTTAATCTTAAACAGCCTAGCAGTATTCTCACGGTGAGTATGGTAAATATTCAGTCATGAGGATAAATAGGTACATTTACAATAAGGTAGTATTTTTGAAATGGAAAGTACTGAATGTGTTACAGAATTTGCCAAAATGTTTTTCATTGCATTTGTGTGAACATACACTTCTTTTTTTCCTTTTTTCACTTAAAGACTGTTTTCTAAAAGAGAGGGAAGCTCCCACTAGATTGCAAGCTTCATGAAAGCTGGGATAATACTTACTTTGTCTCTAGTTTCCTTTTTTCTTTTTAAAATTTATTTATTTATTTTTGGCTGCCTTGGGTCTTCATTGCTGCGTGAGGGCTTCTCTCTAGTTGCGGTGAGCAGGGCCTACTCTTTGTAGCGGTGCGCAGGCTTCTCATTGCAGTGGCTTCTCTTGTTGCAGAGCACGGGCTCTAGGCATGTGAGCTTCAGTAGTTGTGGTACGTGGGCTCAGTAGTTGTGGCTCGTGGGCTCTAGAGCGCAGGCTCAGTAGTTGTGGCGCACGGGCTTCGTTGCTCTGCAGCATGTGGCATCTTCCCGGACCAGGGCTAGAACCCCTGTCCCCTGCATTGGCAGGTGGATTCTTAACCACTGCACCACCAGGAAAGTCCCTGTCTGTAGTATCTTGAGGACCTGTCAGTTGGTGCTCAGTAAATATTCGTGACCTGAATCAATGAATAATCTTGAGATTTCAAACAACGATTATTTCTATTTATACCATTTATGTTTAAAACAAATTAGATCATTAATTTAATTTAGATTGCTGCTATGTTAAAATATTTCAGTGTATGCTGATATTAGTATACTGTATTCCCTAATGTGTGATTTCTTTTTTTTTTTTTGTGTGTGTGTGATTTCTTTTAAAGAAAAAATGATGAATATCTTTTAGTATGCTTTTAATAAGTTTGGAACTTTGCTTCCATTAGTGAAATTTAAGAATTTCTAGGAATTTTATCAGTCTGTCATCTTAGCTTTTTGGAGTGGTCACTCTAGGAGGAGGCGTTTATAGATGGATAATTCAATACATGGTGTTGGGACAACTCGTAAGTCATAACATTGCTAGAATAAATTTCAGATGAATTAAAGATTTAAGTGTAAAATAAGAACAAAAACCAAATTGTAATAAAATAATTAGGAAAAAATATAGGCGATATAGCGTAGGAGGCCCAAGCAAGACACAGAATTCAGAGTTCATGGAAGAAAAAAATTATGGATTTTATTGCACATAAATTTAAAAACCTTTGTACAGTGAGAGACATAAGTTTCTACAAATTAAGAAAAAGACAGTCCAACAGAATCAAAGATAAAGGACAGGAACAGGCAGTTCACAAAAGGGGAAGTGCAAATCAGCAGTGAAGGTATGAAAAGATGCTCTCCACTAATTTCCACTCAGTTGGACCCTCAAAGTATTGGTGAGTCTGTAAGAAATCACTGCCTTTTGGGAACTTAACATAGCAATATTTATTTAAATGCTGTTACTTGACCCAGAAATTCTTCTTAATGAGATTTATCTGATAGAAATAGAAGGACCAGTATTTAAAGAAATATACAACAGTAATAATTGTAGTATTATTTGTAATAGCAAAAACCCAGAAATGTCCTAAGTTACGGCATGCCCACATTATTACAGATACTAAAAATGAAGAGGTATATCTGTTAAATGTATTGGCTTGAAAACTCTGATTATCTTAAGTAAAAACAAGTTATAGAATAGTGTATGTGTGTATATGTATATAGTATGAACCCACTGTTGTTAAATAAATGAACCCTGTATAAACATGTATATGTAAGCAAATAAAAATGTAGAAGGATATTCAACTAATTTTAACTAGTAATGTCAGGGTAATAAGGTTAGGATGTTGGTGGAGTGAGAATATTTTACTTTTGAATTTAAATGGTTCTAATTTAAAAAATTTGAAAGATTATATTTTGGCAACAGCGAAAAAAGGGTGGCTATACCAATAATTTATATGAAACCTTGTATTTGACTTGTAAGTGTGACTCAAATCTAACAACTAATCACAGCAGTCTGCTTCTGGCAGTAATAACGGTTTTCTTGGAAGAGATCAACCTCAAGAGATTAGAGATATATATCTACATAGTCCCGTTATAACTTAATAAGTAAATGTGAATCTGTTTTTGTAGTTGAGAGCTCTGTTTTTTAATGTGTTTAACACTTTGCTTATTATTCTTTCTTTCAGTGGGCCAACAAACTGGTATTTCTTTTGGAAACATTTAACGACATCTTACATCTATCTGTGCTATTCATGAAGGCCTTCCTTGAG
Organism: Orcinus orca; assembly: GCF_937001465.1. NCBI lineage: Eukaryota > Metazoa > Chordata > Mammalia > Artiodactyla > Delphinidae > Orcinus > Orcinus orca. Next base: position 63,919,201 of record NC_064565.1, read on the forward strand.
AACCTCATTCATAAGGACATCTTTTTGAAAGCCTTCTCTGAACTCCCCCATTTAAATGAACCTTCTGTCTCTTTACCACTAGTGTATCCCTCACCGAGTCCTCTCAGTTCTTACTCCTTATTATGACTCAGTAGCTATTCTCTCCATCTCCACTGCTATATTATTACCTTAGTTTACAGCTTTGTTATTTCTTGCTTGGATTACTGTAGTAGTGTCTGAATAGGTTTTCCTGCTTTCAGTCTGTTCTTTTTCTAGTACAGCCTCTACACTGCAAAGCCTCTGTGGGTTTTTGTCTGTTTGTGTTGTTTTATTTTTATTTTCCTAAAATGCAGATTTAACTCCTCTCGTTTTAACACCTCATTGGTTCCCCACTGTCAGTAGACTGGAGTGAGGCATACAAGAGCCTCCGTGAGTTATTCCAAGTCTGTCTCTCCAGCCTCATCTCTCATCACCCCTTTCCTTGAACTCTTGCCTTTCTAAACTATTAGTAAATAAATAAACTATTAGTAGTGTCCATTTTTGGCAAATGTTGCCTTTTCCCTGAACTGTCCACTTTGCTTGGATAACTCCTGTCTGTCCTTTAAGACTCTGAGCACATTTTAGCCTGTAAGTCTACCTGACATTTTTTTCCTATGTAATAAGAAAGGTTTATTATTTTTTTTCTTTTTTTCTCATAATAAAAATGATACATTACTACTGTAGAAAATGAAAACAATCCAAAAGAATACAAAGTAAAAATCACCTAAAATCATAAATTTAAAATCTCATCCTCATCATTAAAACTTTGGTGAACAAAGCTACCTCATTTACTCTCCCTACAAATAAAAAAAATGAACATAAATAATATATAATATGATTACTTTTTTGTAATCTATTTAGTCATGTAGCATATCGAGATCTCCTTCCATGTCTATGAATGGACTGACATATATATCATCATTGTTAAATGGTTGCATTAGTATTTCATGGTAATGAAGAAATCATAATTAGCTTGAGAAGCAGAAGTGGTAGGAGCTCTAGCGCTACTTCTAGCTCTGTACACACACACACACACACACACACACACACACACACACACACACACACACACACACACACACACACACACACACACGTCCGAAGGCAGACAACCCTGACGGGGGTCCAGGAAGAGGAGGGAGCACCTGCCGCAGGTGCTGCTTGCAGGGCCCGAGCTCAGGGAGGACTTAGGTCCTCTGTTGGTAAGTTGGGCCCACCCAGGATAATCTCCCTTTTGATTAACACAAGGTCAGCTGATCCTGGACTTTAATTATATCAGCAAAATCCCTTCACAGCAACGCCTAGATTAGTATTTGAATAACTGGGAGGTGTTTGCTACAAAATGGCTGTTGCCTCCCTTCTGTCTTCCCAACACCTGCTGGAGGATAGCCCTTGTAGCTCACCCTAATAAACAGTAGAAAGGGTATTCTGGCAGATGTAGTTCAGTCTAGCCAGTTTCATGTACCTCAAAACCATCACAGGTGTATATGACTTTGTAAACAGTGCTTATAAATACATATTTGTGTATCTGAGTAGTTTCTTTGGATAAATTTCTTAAAGTGGGAGAGAATTTTGAATTTTTCTTTTAACTCAGTGACATGGAAATAAATGGTAACTTATGATTTTGAATTAATAGCTTGGATCTCTAGATAATGATATGCTAGATTAAGAACTTTAAAAAGAGGATGAAAATAGTCCTGGATATTGAGTGGTTTTCAAAATCTTTTGTAATAGCCTATGTATTTTAAATTTTAACTTGTTTTTTTGACTGGCAAAATTTTCCAATACATTAGTTGAGTTTCAGGTTAAAAAAAATTATTTTTTTCAGATAGTTGGGTAGGCACATATCCCAGGGAAGGATTGAGTATTCCCATTTGGGTTGTATGACCATATTTGGAGTAGTCACTGTAGCCGAAAGGACAGAGTACTGTGATGGACAGGCCTGACTCACTTGCCCATCTCTTTACCAGGAGTGACTCCAGTTTTTAGGGCCCCACAGTGCCACCAGATACACGCAAAAAGCTAGAGAGGTGCTGAGCGCTAAACTGCAGGAATCTCCTACAGTGTTGATCACTTCCTTCACCTTGCTTTCTTCCTGTGGACTTGGAAGTGAGAGTCAGACCTGGGTTCTTACTCAGCTACTTGCTATATGTGTGACCTTGGGCAAATTACTTGCCTTTTTAAGCCTCAGGTTTCTTATTTGCAAAGTGGTAAAGGTAATTATAGATTATTTAAGGAATAGATGACAAGGGATAGAAAATGCTTGGCATTGTGTCTGGGACATAGTAAGCACTCAATAAGTGTTCATTAATATTATTTTTAGCTCATTTACCTATCAGTTTTTCTCTTTTACTGGACTTTGCTTCTGTCTTCCTGTGTGAAGATATAAGTTTGGTAAAGCTTTTAAAATTACCTATAAATAGAATACATAATTTATTTCAATAATATAAAACATCTGTAAACAGTTACTTTTATTAAAATTACTCCTGTAATAAATTATTCTAAGATATTTGTTTCAAGATTATACCTTTGATAAGTTCCAGCCATATTTATCTTCATTATATAATGGATCTTCAGTATAGGTCATAGGTATAAATACTCTGAGACTTTTTCAGTGGTGATTTGTTTGTTAGCATTGCCAAAAGGTTTTAGCCTTAAAAACTTAGCTGCTAAGTATCTGGTTGATGATAAGAGTAAGCGTCCTTTTTTTTTTTCCTTTTCTGCGGTACGCAGGCCTCTCACTGCTGTGGCCTCTCCAGTTGCGGAGCCCAGGCTCCGGACGCGCAGGCCCAGCGGCCATGGCTCCCGGGCCCAGCCACTCTGCGGCATGTGGGATCCTCCTAGACCGGGGCACGAATTCGTGCCCCCTGCATCGGCAGGCGGACTCTCAACCACTGCGCCGCCACCAGGGAAGCCCCTAAGCGTCCATTTTTGACCCACTGTGCTAGATGATATATTGATACATAGTTGCTAGTATTAACAATTTGATCATGTTAGGCATTTTTCTTGTTTTATGGATGAGGAAATTGAAACTCTGTTAGGTAATAGAGTATAAAGGTTAGGAACAAGGCCATTGGAGTGAGACAACTGAATTCTAAGCTCAGTTCTGCTTTCTGTTTTATGATCTTGGGCAGAGCTTTCTAGGCCACAGTTTCCTTATTTGTGAAAAGGGGATAGTATATTTTATAATGTATTCTAATCACCTAGGGTAGTACATGGTATGTTCAGTATGTGGTAGTTTGTTACTGCTTTTGTTCCCTAGGTGCCTCTGAGGATGTTACCTTTGTACTGTTATCCCTTTACCATTTTGGTCAGCAAAATATCCAAAGTGTCTTTATTTTTATTAATTTCTATACCATCGTTTCTGAATGATCTTATTACTTCACTAATGTGTTGATATAGTTTAAGCATATTAGTTAATTTCATCATACTATGATAATCTTTTGAAATCAGGACAATATCTGTTCTGTTCTTTATTTAGAAGCTCTGTAAACTATGTAAAGGATGAAAAAGACTTGGAATATTTCATTTATCTCACTGTGGGCATGCAGGTGCTTAATTATTTAAATTTATTATTAATTTCATTCTCGCAGTTGCATTAATTTATGGTATGATCTAGGAAAGTAGTTTTATAGGTTCCATGGCACCGATATGTAAGCATTTTGAAAGTAAGTATAATCAATATAGGCATGTTTAAAAAATTTTGTTTTTATATCAATAATAAAGTGCTTTTTATTCCATCTTTCTTCCACATGAATACTGGGAAATTTGGACTTTGAAAGCATCTCAGAAGCGTCTTAGAGGCCCAAAGTGGAAACTATGGGTTAAAGGTCCTTTGTAAGATAGAAGTGATGCTATTGCTCACAAGATTTATTAAGAGTGAAGAAAATGATAGTCAAGGCTCTTACATCTGTATATCTAATATCTAATAATTGCAACAGATATTTGAAAAAATACAATGCATTCAATTCTTTTGCTCTTGAAAATAAAGATATTTTGTTAGTTATTTGTAGTCCACATTCTGAGGATTCTCCAGTATTGAGGGAGGCACGGAGGAATTATTGAGAAGTTATTGAAGTGGCCATTACATTTCAGAGAATCTTTTTTCATTTGTATTAGTTGTATGAATAGACTCATACCGTAGTGCTTATCACCTTGGCACATGTAAAGTTGATATTGAAGGGGCAGATGGAGAAGCAAAACAAAGACAAAATAGGTTATACTTTAGATTAGAGGCAAAATACAGTTTATTGACAGCAGTGTGACCTATTTTCTTTTATCATATGAACAGGTTGAAAACCAAATTCTTAAAGACAATGTTTATTTCCTTTTAGAAAACTTTGGTATGCTGTTAAGATCACTTGGAAAGCTTGTTTTTGATCTCGTATAATAGTCCATATTAAGTATAATGTGAGTTTTGATTTTCTTGTGTGCTTCATTAACATTCTGTACTCTGAAATTACATGATTTTTCATTTTTAACTTAAAAGATTTTGGTGATGTATGCCCCATAAAATTTGTCAGTCTTTCTTCCGTGAAGACTTTTTTTTTTTTTTTTTTGCGGTACGCAGGCCTCTCACTGCTGTGGCCTCTCCCATTGCGGAGCACAGGCTCCGGACGCGTAGGTTCAGCGGCCATGGCTCACGGGCCCAGCCGCTACGCAGCATGTGGGCTCTTCCCCGACCGGGGCACGAACCCATGTCCCCTGAATCGGCAGGCGGACTCTCAACCACTGCGCCACCAGGGAAGCCCCTTCTGTGAAGACTTCTGAGTTATTAATGTTAGCTCAAGCCTTTCATATATGAGTGAAAATTGAAAGAAAACATCAAACTTCTTAACATTTTTCAAACATTTTTGATATTTCTTGATAAGCAGTTTTCAGATGGGCTGAAGATGTCACATGAAGATGAGATATTAAATTCAGGCTTCTCATTTTTTGTTCAAAGACAGAAGTTATAATATTCAGCAAATCCAGCCACAGACATTTATGTGTAGAAGTTTCTGCCTTGCCAGTAAGAGAAATGCACATTTTAATTTTTTATTGCTTTGTAAATGATCCTGTACTCTATTCTTGAACACTTCTTATTTTTGTACGCTCTATAAATGAATCATGATTTTGAACTTTCCTACATCAGTAATAAAAATGAAATTTGATTGGTTAGTAATAAAGAAGGTTCTTTTCATAAAAACAATCATTTTGTCATGGCAATTCCCATTAACTGTAACTGCATTAGCAAAATAGAAACCATAAAAAGCATTTCATTATGCTTGTACACTTAGCTATGTTTTTGTACTGATTATATATATATATATATATTTTAAACATCTTTATTGGGGTATAATTGCTTTACAATGGTGTGTTAGTTTCTGCTTTATAACAAAGTGAATCAGTTATACATATACATTGATTATATATTTTTATCTCTAAGAACTTTTATAAACCAGAGAAGTTTCTTCATGGCTTAACCTGAGATGTTATCATTCCTAATTTGGTTAGATGGTTTTATTTCCAGACTTACAGCAATTTTTTGCTGTCAGATGTCTTTTAGGCTTTAGATAGCAAAAGACCTGCTTGTATTTTCCACAGAATATGTTTTTAGGTTGCGTATCTAATTTGCATTAGGTGCTCTGCTAAGTGCTGGAGTACAAAAATGAGTAACAGTTGTTGCCTTTGGTGAACTTATATTCTTGTGTTGGTCAGATCCATTGAAACAAATACAAAGTGGTGTATCCTGTAATAGAAATGCTAATTTACTGAGCCTTTTACCTCTCTTCTCTCAAACTGAATTAGGGGTGTTAGATATTTAGTGAACATCTCAACTCCTCTCCCTGCCCCTCACCTTCTATCTAGCGCACTTGTGATTATTTTTTTTTACCCTGTTCATATTTCGTCTTCTCTTGTGAATTCTTTCCTGTCTTCCTCAAGCTGATTGTTATTTCTTCAAGAGGATTCCTGTAGTGCTTTATACATCCCTCTGGTCTGATGCTTATATTAATAACTGTTACTGAGTACATTCTGTGAGCTTAGAGACTGTATATGGCATTTACGTAGTTTATCTAATTTTATTCTTCCAAGAACCTTACAAGGTAGATGATATTTCTGGTTTTTACAGATGAAGTAAATGAGGCAAGAAGAGGCTATGCAACTTGGCTAAGGTCACTTAGGCAATAAGTTGTAGAGTTGGGAGGGGAACCTGGGCATGTCTCACTTCAAGACTTATGTTTTTTCCCTACACCACCTGTATTCATTTATTGTATTGTAAATGGTTATGTGCATCTCAGTCACCTCTTCTCACTCCCTCTGCTCTGTGCCCCCCACCCGCTCAACAAAATTAGATCTTAGAGAGCAATGGCAGTTTTATATTCATCTTTGTCCATTTATCATAGTCCCTGGTACATTTTCCAAGTTTAATAACCTATGGTTGTTTAGTTAAGTGCTTTAATATATTTTTTTCAGCCTCTCTGAGGATTTTCTATCCCTGTGCTTCTGTTCATGAAGGGATTCTGTGATGGTTAGTCTATGTTATCTTATTTCTTGTTTGTTTTCCTTTCCTTGTTTTCCTTTTTTTTATTGTTGTTGTTCTTGGGGAATCTGGCAATTCTGCCAAGACTTCTGCAGGTATAACAACAGATCAAATCCTCTGTAGGGAGTCATCTGTTTCACGGCTAGCTGAGAGGAGTGAGGGAGGAGGAATAGAGAGTTCTTTGGTTACCTAGCTTGATATGAGAGAGTGAGTACATGTCACGTACTACAAAAGGGCAGATACTTAAAATAATAGGTACTATTGTTACAGTGATTGTAATTGGTTTAGAGTAGTGGAGAGGATTGTTTCTTAGTTGGAGGGACATTTATTTTCCATTTTCTAGGATTAGATTTAGAGAACCATTAAATCTTGAAGGTTAACACTGTTAACAATGTTGAGGTCTGATACTTGTGTGGGACTCTTTGTCTTCTCTCTGTTTTTTGGCCAGATACTGCACTTTTAATCTTAACCAGCTGTTTTTGCATAGTTCTGCTATCGATCTCATATTCATCTCTATTTCTGAGAAAAGTTCAGACACAGTGTCAGTGTTTCCTCTTTTATGAATTACAGATTACCATTTTTAAAAAGAGAATTCAAATTTTGAGCCCTAGCTACAAGGTTCATATCTGTTCATAGTCACCTGGAGTTGGCCTGCTGTTTATTGGAAATTAATGAAAAATGGTGGATCTTTTTTCTAATGGGGTGAAGTCTAAATATAACCATTTGAGAGGATGACACATGAATCCTTACTAAGAATGGAAGGTTTTCAGTTTAACTTGTATTCATTTTAGCCTGAGTTATTGGCTTGCTGATGCTGTGAATTTGTTTTCTTCACCCTTGTTAACCTCCAGAAGTTTGTCAGTTTTATGAAATTGATCCTTGAATACCATTTTGAAATTGATCTCTAGTGTCACATAGATAGGTTCAGATGGCTCACGTTCAAGTCTCATAACTACTAACTTAATTTTACTTTCCTTATTGATTACATCTAATGGAAAAACTATCATTTAACCACTTTTTGGTTCCAAAGCAAGTGCAGCCTCAGTTCATTAGTCTTAAAAGCTTATTCTGGAACACTATTAAATTGCAACATGTTACTGAAGCATGTTTTAAAACATGGCTTTAAGCCATATCCACAAATACTTAAGTAGAATAAGATGGGTAAAAATCTTCTTGAATAAAATTAATCTACATAGATCCTTACTGCCACATTCTATGAGGCAAATGAATAAAAGGGGTGAAAAGAACTTAATCTTATTTGAAGTGTACTCCATGTCCTGTGGACAGTACTTTTTTTTTTTTGTGATGGTGGTCGCAGACGATCTGCATCAGATTTACTGGGAGTGTGTGTGGCAAGTTTGGATTCTTGGCCCTCATTTCTACAGTATCAGAATATCTGAGTTTAGGGTTTGGTGGAAATATGCAATTTTACAGAGTTCCTTAGTGGATTCATATACATTAATGGTTGAGAACCATTGTTGTAGGATGATTGTAATTTCTTTAATTATAATTAATTAATTATTATAATTATTACCTAAGAACGTTTATTTGTGGGCTTTGTAAGAAGTTAGCTAATATAGTTCTGTGTTTATTGAATCTGGAGCCAGACTACCTGGGTTCAAACCCTGGCTCTTGTCACTTATTAGTCACTGTGACTTTGGCAAATTACTTATGGTTGTTCCTTAATTTTCTTATTGTAAAATAGGGATAATAATAGTAGTGTCTACCTCATAAAGTTGTTGTGAGGTAGTTACTATGTCAGGCACTTAAGTGCACAATAAATGCAATAAGTCTTTTAAAATCTATTTCAGTTTTACTGAGGTATAATTTATATACCCTTTTAAAGTGTACAATTAATTTTTAAAATATATTTGCAGAGTTGTGATTATTACCACAATCCAGTTGTAGAAGAAACATTTTCATCACCCCCAAAAGAAATTTCTTGCCTGTTTACAGTCATTCCCATTCCCATCCCAGCCTGAATCAACCACTAACCTACTTTCTGTTTCTGTAGATTTGCCTATTCTGAACATTTCATATAAATGGAATCATACAATGTGTTTTCTTTAGTGACTGGCTTTTTTCACTGGGAATAATGCTTTTGAAGTTAATCTGTGTTGTAACAGGTATTAATGCTTGGCTCTTTTTTTATTGCCAAATAGTATTCTATGGTATGGATATACCGCATTTAGTTTATCGACTCATCAGTTGATGGTCATTTAGGTTGTTTCCACCTTTTGTTTACTGTGAATAACACTGCTGTGAACGTTCTTGTAAAATCTTTGTGTGGATATGTTTTTCCATTTCTCCTGGGTGAATACCTAGGAGTGGAATTGCTGAGTCATAATGGCAATTCTGTGTTTAACATTTTGCGAAACCTCCAAACATTTTATACTCCCACCAGCAATGTGTGAGAGTTCCAAATGCTGTACATCCTGTAAACATTTGTTATTGTCTGTCTTGTTGATTAAAGCCATTCTAGTGGGTGTGAGGTGGTGGCATCTCATTGTGGTTTTGATTTGCATTTCTCTAACGACTCATGATACTGAGTATCTTTTCATGTGCTTTTTTGGCCATTCATGTATCTCCTTTGGAGAAATATCTATTCATATCCTATGCCCACTGAAAGGATTGAGTTATTTGTCATCTTTGTTGTTGAGTTGTAAGTTTTTTATATATTCTAGATACTAGCTATAAGGGTCTTAAGGGACTCTTAACTGCTGTCACCATCCCCCTCGCCCCCCACCATTATCATCTGCCTCAGTAGCAGTCTAGTAGTTTTTGACCAGAAAGAGGTAGATTCTCATTATTCTCTGGTTTCATTTGGGCACAGGCTTTGGTTGTAAGAGAGAAGTTCTGCCCTTTACAAGTTTTCCTAAATTTTCAATCTGTTTTGCTTTCCTCCTTCTGCCTCCTGAATGGCAGGATATTAGAACCCATTTGCCTTCGATATTAATTCTAATGTATCATTCATTCATGTGCCCTCACTTTGAATCATTTTAGTCCTTTGTTTACCACGTTGTTACAAATGAATAGGTGGTTGGAGATATTGATGAGGGATTTGTGGGGTTGATTTGTCTGCCATGGGCTCAGTAAATTGGCATTCATTTGGCATTCTGGAGATTGTGTGCTGTTTTATGTAATTTTTTTTCTTAGCTCTGTGTAACATGTAGACAGAATTAAGCCTTGTTATGGGTGTATCAGATGATCTTTATTGTTATTTTCAGATAGGCTCCAGTATTCGTCAGAGTTTTAAACTTGAAACATTATAAAGATAACAGATAGGGAGATGGGCCATGTGGTACCACTAAAGTCTAAGTGCCTTAAAGGCAGTTACTTGATTTTCTTTATAATTTTATCCCTAGTGCTTAGAATGGTACCTGGCACATTATATTCAGGGTGTGTGTGTGTGTGTGTTCTGTGAATATTTATTGAACGACTGATAAAACGGATTTGTAGAATGTGGCTTAATTTACTTTCTAAAATGAGAGCTATGTACAGTTTACTACACATACTTATATGCAACAAGCAATAAAGAATATGCAGTGGATTCTGATGTCAATCAACAAGTTTTTAAGGACTGATGATAACTTGTAGCCAAGGGAATGGTTCTAGTGTGAATCGTCTTCCAAAGTTTGGCAATCCCTTTGTATTTTTGTCTTATACTTCTCTAGTCTGTCTTAGAATGTCTGCTCCTTGCTTCAGGACCCTTATTTCAATCTAAGGTGTTTTTTTTTTCTTTTTGGTGGTACGCGGGCCTCTCACTGTTGCGGCCTCTCCCATTGCGGAGCACAGGCTCCGGACGTGCAGGCTCAGCGGCCATGGCTCACGGGCCCAGCTGCTCCGCGGCATGTGGGATCTTTCTGGACCAGGGCACGAACCCATGTCCCCTGCATTGGCAGGCAGATTCCTAACCACTGCGCCACCAGGGAAGCCCTAAGGTATTCTTTAATCTTTCTATCTGCACTTCCTTGCAGTATATATTTTAAGTGGCTCCTGTGATCTGAATGTTTGTGTCCCCTCCAAATTTATGCATTGAAACCCTAATCCCAAGGTGATGGTATTAGAAGGTGGGGACCGTTGGGAGGTGATTGGGTAATGAGGGCAGAACCCTCATGATTGGAATTAGTGCCAAGAGATCCCAGAGAGCTCCCTAGCCCCTTCCACCATGTGAGGACCCAGCAAGAAGTCGCAGTCAGTGACCTGGAAGAGGTCTCCTACCAGAACCCAACCATGCTGGCACCCTGATGTTGGACTTTGAGCTTCCAGAACTGTGAGAAACAAATTTCTGTTGTTTATAAGCCACCCAATCTGTGGTATTTCGTTATAGTAGCCCAAGTGGACTAAGACAGAGAGTAGCCTTACCACTGTGTTACAAAATACTACCTGTCAGTATTTTAAATATTGGAACTATTTTAAGTTTATGGAAATGACAGCATGGCACTACACCTCTCCATTCTCTAACATGAGCCACTTTCTTTAAAATTTTTAAAAATTGAAGTATAGTTGATGTACAATATTGTATAAGTTATGAGTGTACAATATAGTGATTCACAATTTTTAAAGGTTATATTCCATTTATAGTTATTATGAAATATTGGGTATATTCCCTGGGTTGTACGATACATGAGCCACTTTCTGACGTGAACATTGATCTCCAACTGTTGAGGTGATGGGAGAATGTTTTTGTTTTTTTTTAAAATAAATTTATTTATTTATTTTTGGCTGAGTTGGGTCTTCGTTGCTGTGCACGATCTTTCTCTAGTTGCAGCCAGCAGGGGCTACTCTTCGATGCGTTGCTCGGGCTTCTCACTGTGTTGGCTTCTCTTTGTTGCAGAGCACGGACTTTAGGTGTGTGGGCTTCAGTAGTTGTGTCACGTGGGCTCAGTTGTTGTGGCTCACGGGCTCTAGAGCGCAGGCTCAGTAGTTGTGGAGCACGGGCTTAGTTGCTCCGCGGCATGTGGGATCTTCCCGGACCAGGGCTCGAACCCATGTTCCCTGCATTGGCAGGTGGATTCTTAATCACTGCACCACCAGGGAAGTCTGAGAATGATTTTAAACTCTTATTGTGTGAAGAGTCATGTCCTGCTTACACATCTTTGAATTGTACTATAGTTTGCAGGCTGAATTGTTGAATCTAATATATAGCTCTTAAAATTCTAGCTTTGATAAAGTCACATGTCATCATATTTTAACTCTGAACATCTTAAAAATCTACTTTAAATGAAGGCTTCATATCATAACTGCCTAAAACTTGACAGGTGTTGAACTTAGTGTCTATGTTGATATCACTGAGATCATCAGTATAGTATTTATGTCAAACAGTAAATTTATTTCCTTCCTTTCTCTGTGTGTCTTGCAGTAACTTGTCCATGTTTAAGAGCTGTCAAATGTTCTTTGAGCATTTTGTTATATTAGTCGTATTTGCATTTACACCTTTGGCAGAACGACATCCAAATTTGGAGATAGGTTGCATGCATTTCTTATTCCTTTAGACTGTCTAAATAGTCTTTGGAAGCGGAAGAGATGACATCAATGAGCTTTTGGAATCTAGTTGCCTAAGGATAAACTGGGTTTGACTTCATTAGTGCACAAATGATAGTTTTGTGTACAGTTATTATAGCATTAATCTACTTGATGGATTGGAAATATGACAGTACTGAAGCAGCATGTAATATTAGTGCCTATTATCCTACAAATTATGTCTTCACCTACATTCATATGCCAGAGGAGTCATGTTGTACATTAAGAATGAAGAATTAAAAAAAAAAAACCCCGACAACAGAGGGCATCTCTTTTTATGACCCTTCTCTTGTCCTTTTAGATTAGATCATCAGGAGGTGGACTTTAGAATTAGACTTGTTTATTAGGTCATAGCACTTTCATACTGTGAAATACCCTGAATTGAATGGAATAGATAGATCATTTGCCACCAGAATGACTTATCACCCAACTTGGTACTATAGAGAATACTGCAGGTAAAATGAAGTCTTTAAGAAACCTAGGTATATACATATGTGAATTTGTTGGCCAGTAGTCATTTCTTTAAAAATTGTAATGGATTTGTAGTAAAGAATATTGATGTTTTTGTTATATTGGTTGATAAAGCTTAAAAATAATAGGTACCTGGGGCTTCCCTGGTGGAGCAGTGGTTGAGAGTCTGCCTGTTGATGCAGGGGACATGGATTCGTGCCCCGGTCCGGGAAGATACCACATGCCACGGAGCGGCTGGGCCCGTGGGCCATGGCCGCTGAGCCTGTGCGTCCGGAGCCTGTGCTCCACAACAGGAGAGGCCGCAACAGTGAGAGGCCCGCGTACCACAAAAAAAAAAAAAAAAAATAGGTACCTTAAAGATAATTAAATGAGAATCAAGTATGTATTTCTGGGGGCTGTGGGTTTTGCTTTATCATGTGTGTATTTCTAGCACAAATTCATTTATTTATGTATTGTTTATTTTATTTATTTATTTATTTATTTTTTGCGGTACGCGGGCCTCTCACCGCTGTGGCCTCTCCCGCTGCGGAGCAACAGGCTCCGGACGCGCAGGCTCAGCGGCCATGGCCCATGGGCCCAGCCGCTGCGCGGCATGTGGGACCCTCCCGGACCGGGGCACGAACCCGTGTCCCCTGCATCGGCAGGCGGACTCTCAACCACTGCGCCACCAGGGAAGCCCTGTATTGTTTGTTTTATATTAGGGCTTTCAAAAGTCCAAAAGTATGTGTTCTCTCTCTTTCTAAGCTTTTTCCTCCTCCAACATAAATACTTGTGGGAGGTAGAAAATATCTTTGAAAAATTTAAAAACATTCCTTTGCATAAAAAAAGCTATCACTAAAGGCTGAGACTTTAAGAGGAATCACCTTTGCTCCTGGTAAAAGAGACACTAGTGTAAAATACTCAGGGCAGTTTTACCTGGGCAAAATTGGAAAGAAAGTAAAGGATAAAGGGGTTAAAAGACCTTTAATAATGTTATTTGGATAGAAAGTTATGCGGTGTTCTGATATTTGCTTTATTTCTAGATGTTTTTTATTTATACCTGTAAAATAGGAATATATTTCTTCTTTATAAAAATGATAAACGCTTTCATGGACCTTTTGCTAGGGAATAAGAAGTCATTCTAATTTTCAAGAATGAATGTAGGTCACTAAGAGTATCTTGGAGTAAGTTATTGCTTCGGTATGAAAATGATATAGTAGTTTCTGATTGTGAAAGAATTAATTTCTGAAAGGTGGGTAGTTTTACTTTGGAACTCTTGTGGTAAAGATTAGTTTTAAATGATACTTAGACCAAAAAAATTTAAATATTGCTTAATTTGAATTTCATATTTTGGCATGTATTGTACATATTATTATAAATGCCATATTCAAGTTTGGAGCAATTGAGAAGCCTAGTCTTTAATAAATAATCTCAGGACCATAGGAATTTTCACATTCTAGGAACTTAACTGCCTAGAAACGGAGATAAGATATTGACATAATAATAGAATAGAGAAGAAAGCAATATATGATATAAGACAAGTACAAACTGCTATGAGCAGTATAGATAAAGGAGAAATTAGATTTGTTTAGTTACAAAAGCCTTCTTGATAGAGGTAGCATTTTAAGCTTGGTCTTGAAAAAGGTGTAGGATTTGGGTATGTGGTAGGGAAGGAATATTCTGGACAGAGGGGAACAATTTGAGCAAAGTCACTAAGGTGAGGAAGTATGAAGTATATGGGGGAAATTTTAAGTACTCTGGTAGGATACAAGGGTACTATTATTAGGTAGATGGGTAGGCAGGTATTCTCCCCCCCCCCCACCCCGCCATTAATTTGTGTGTGTTTGTTCCAAGCTTTTCTCGTGGTCAAAAAAGGTGATTTCACTAGAATAGAGGAGGACTCTTCTTTGTTCAAGGGTACGTGAATGGCTGGGTTCCCTGTTGAAACTTCAAATAAGTAGTTATTTAATTAGAACAATGTTTTCCAAGGTGGGGTGAGGTATATATACACCCTGTTTTATGCAGAACAATCCTTTGAAGTACAGGAAGAAAATATTGGAACTTAGGTTTCAGTTTATTTTTAACTGTTTTTTTTTTTAGTGTATGTTTTATAATGTGCATGATTTATTAGCTTAGGAATACCAGCCATATGATTTCCAAATCTATTTGGGTCTGCATACTCAAGTATTTCTTTTTTTTTTTTGGCTGCGTTGGGTCTTCCTTGCTGCGCATGGGCCCTCTCTAGCGCAGCGAGCTGGTGCTACCCGTTGTGGTGGTGGGCGGGCTTCTCATTGGGTGGCCTCTCCCGTTGTCAAGCACAGGCTCCAGCAGCCGCAGCACGCAGGCTCAGTAGTTGTGGCTTGCGGGCTCCAGAGTGCAGGCTCAGCAGCTGTGGCACATGGGCCCAGCTGCTCCGCAGCATGTGGGATCCGCCCCGACCAGGGCTTGAACCCGTGTCCCCTGCATCGGCAGGCAGATTCCCAAACACTGCGCCACCGGAGAAGCCCCCTCAAGTATTTTATTGATGGGGACATGAGATTTTAAAAAGTGATATGTTTAGAGTTAAAGAATATGGAAAGGGGAATAGTGAGATGACTTGTCAGATGGTTGAGGGCCTTGTGTTGGTCTTAGGAGCATTTCAACAGTAATATCCAGTGAAAATTGTATATTTGGTATAAAACATAGAAACAGATTTCCAGTTTTAGGGTCAGTGCATAGGTAAGTTTATAGGATTAGATTCTGCCAACTATTTCAGGCAGCTGTTTAATATTTTCATAGTTGTGCGATTGGTTGTAGTATTGGAGTTCTCTGGGTAAAAGTTTCCCTTTTTTTGGCCAGGTTGTGTAGTTTTCTTATCTTCCCTGATTCATTCTTAGCCTAAACAGTACAGAATCATAATAATGATAGTAGTAATAGTAAACACAAACATTTATTCAACCAGCATTTACTGATTGCCTGTTTGGTGCTAGGTTCTAGGAATTAGGTGGTAAGCAAAAATCAGACATGAACACTGGATTCATGTGCTTATTTTCTAGTGGGGGAGGTAAACAAGTAGTCCTCAAATCCCTGTAAAAATGTTGACTGTGATAAGTGGTTCAAAGAAGTGTGCATCTTATTCAAGCTTGAAACAGAGAGGGTTTGAACTATTCCGGAGGTCACTGAAGTCTTCCCTGAGGATAGGGCCAGCTACATAATTTGTAGGGCCCAGTGCAAAATGAAAATATGAGGCCCCTGTTTAAAAGAACAGGGGCCTCAAGACTGGCACAGCAGAACATAAAAGCACCCGTGGAGCCCTTCTAAGTACGGGCTCTGTGCAGCTGTTCAGGTTGTAAGTCCATGAAGCTGGCCCAACCTGAGGAAGTGATGTTTTTGCTAAGATGTAAGGACACTAAAGGAGGGGAAGATAGCTCCAGGGTAGAGGAAACAGCTTAAATGAATCTCTGGGGCAGGAAGGAACGTGATGCATTCAGAAACTGGGTGAAGGCCATTGTGGCTGGTGTATAGAGTGGGTGGAGAGGAATGATGAGGCCAGAGAGGGAGAGAGGGTGATGTGTAAGGCGAAGCTGATCTTTATTCCAAGAGCCACACAAGCTACTGATGTGTATGAAGCATAAAAATTACTTTTGATATGCAAATAATACCAGTAATTGACACCTTGACAGTGTTGGACAACGTTGTCTCTCAGTCCTCATTTTCTATCAGTCTCCTTTTCAGAAACATTTATCCTCACCTTCTACATTTATTCTAAGCCTGGCCCTTCCCTAAGGCAGGTTTAAAAAGGCTCTTCACATCAGGGAGAGATTTTGGTGGTAGAAATTGAAAATAGGATAGGTGAGTCATGAAATTTTATTCACTATTGAATTAGTCTGTGGTCTAAAACATTTTAGGTTGGCTAAAGTAAAACTAGTAAGAGATGAAAATGTTTTATTATTTATTTTTAAAGATTTTTCTTTTTAAATGAGGCAGATTTTTAAGGTCTGTTGTCAGTACTATTATTTTGAATTCTTGATCTCCCTCTCTTTCACACGTGATCAGGGACAAGGGTGGATATTAACTTCCCTAACCTTGGGAAAGAGGAGTGGGGAAGAAATTGTATTTTTGGACTTTGTCTTTCACATAACAGGCATTCTCAGTGAAAAGGCTTTAATTAATATTACCCAAACCAAGAAATAGGCTTTGTACTTTGTTATGTGTAGATAATGTTCATGATTCATGGACTTACTTATGAAAGCTCATTTCCTAGAAAGAAACCTACATGGTTGATTTGTAGATCCATTGCCATGCCACACAACTTAGTATTTTCACTATTGTCTCTCTGTTGAATAACACACCAGCCATTTCTTCTCCCATGTCATTCATTCCCTGATCATTCCCTGCATACTCTGCTATTTCTTGCCTCCTGGACTATGGATATACTGGAATTCCAAGCTGCTAAAATAGCATGGTTATATAGGTTTATATCCGCCTACTTGCCTTCTCTTTTTAAATGATAGGTTCTGTTTGTGAAGATAACATCAAATGTTTTGGCAGAGTTACTTTCTGAGAATTTACTTTCAATAATAATTCCTGAGTTGGAACATAGTCTGTATATTGGAGCAAGGAAAATATACTCCGTCATCCCCATTTCCAGCTTTAGGTTCTTAATAACAGAGCTTTTAGTATTTGTAGATAACTCCTTTGTTCTTACTTGCAGTCGGGTAATATGTTGCAAGATTTCTGTTACTTTTACATATGTCGGTTGTATTATATCAGGAGAAAGGGGGTGATGATAAATGAACTTTTAACTGGAATTACTGAACACAGAAGTTCCTATTCATATGAGAACTCTGATACTGCAGAGTAGTGATGTAGCTTCTGATTTATCAAAGAACACTTAAATTATATTCAGCATATATTTAATGCTAAATGTATGTTTTTCCATTGTTTTGAAAATTTGTAATTCATGTCTAATATGTACACAAAATAGCTAACCGAAAGTTAAAATTACCAGAATATTTAATTAGAGCACCCTATTACTTTAACATAGTTGATAATTAAGTTCAGTAAAACTTTGATTAGCCAGAATGTTTAGGAGATTGACTGGTAGGTTTCTTTCCATGCACAATTAATGATCACCAACTGTACGCAAAACATGGCACAGTGTGGCATACACAGATGCATATGACATATTTGTGTCCTCAAGGAACTTAATTTCAATGTCTTTGGAACTTCTGTAAATTTTATTCCTCTGCCTTAGTGCTTTCTTTAATAAGATTAATATAATGCATATAATTGAGTCTTTGATGATGTAGACTCTTATAATGAATGAACCTCATTGTATTGTTTCTTATATAGATGTAAACAGTGTAGGTGTGCTGATCATACAGTTTATCCTAAAAGGTTATTTTTTAGTAAATTGCTGATGTCAGCTTGTTTTTGTTTCCCTGACTTTTATTTTTAAAACTGTTACACAGGTTAATTGGGTTCTTATTGAAATTTTACTTTGTTAAAAAGTTTACAGTAACATATAGTAATATTTAGTTGCACTGCCTTTTTGGTATGTGAGTTGAAATTCAGTAGCCTTTACGTATATGTATACAGACAGTCCCTAACTTACAATGGTTTGACTTACGATTTTTCGACTTTACGATAGAGCAAAAGCAATACGCATTCAGTAGAAACTGTATTTCAAGTTGTGAATTTTGATCTTTGCTTGGGCTAGCGATATGTAACTAGATACTCTTGATGCTGGGCAGCAGCAGGGAGTCACAGCTCCCAGTCAGCCACGAAATCACAAAATCAAACGCGTGAACAACTGATATGCTTACCACCATTCTGTACCCATAAAACCATCCTGTTTTTCACTTTCAGTACAGTATTCCATAAATTACATGGGGTATTCAACACTTTATTATAAAACAGGCTTTGTGTTAGATGATTTTGCCCAACTGTAAGCTAATGTAAGTGTTTTGAGCACGTTTAATGTGGGCTAGGCTAGGCTATGATGTTTGGTAGGTGAGGTATATTAAATGCATTTTCAACTTACAGTGGGTTTATCGGGATGTAAACCCATGGTAGGTCAAGGAAGGTTTGTAATACTGTGGATAACAGTGTGTAAAACTGTGTATGGTCCATTATTTGCTTGGTGACTTCATGTATTATCCCTAAGTATGAGTTTAATTTTGTGTAGCCCAGACCAAACCAAAATTTATAATTTACAATAATACAATGTTTTTCTTTTCATTCTAAAGTGGAAGTAAAAGGAAATTAAGGTGTCCACCCCTCCCTCCCACTCCTAAGACTGTTTTAGTGCATCTTTTTTTTTTTTTTTTTTTTTTTTTGCCGTACGTGGGCCTCTCACTGTTGTGGCCTCTCCCGTTGCGGAGCACAGGCTCCGGAAGCACAGGCTCAGCGGCCATGGCTCACGGGCCCAGCCGCTCCGCGGCATGTGGGATCTTCCCGGACCGGGGCACGAACCCGTGTCCCCTGCATTGGCAGGTGGACTCTCAACCACTGCGCCACGAGGGAAGCCCGTTTTAGTGCATCTTAAATGATCAGTCTTAAGAAAAAAATGCTTCATGTGTATAAATTTCTTTTTTAAAAAACCAGCTGGAAGTATATATTAAAAAAAATAATTTGTTACTGTGTCACAGAGATTGTATTAATTTAAACACAGTAAGAAAAATACCAATTATTATCAAATTTCATATCTGACTTTCTTGCTGACAGCAAATATAGTTAGAATGTTAGAATTGGTGATTCTGATGTTTTATGGCTTTTACAAAGAAGAATTCAACAAATGATATACTGTATATTCTGTCAGTAGAGGCATTGCTTCTTAAGTGCAGTTGATTAGACAAATTCAATCCTAGTGCTTTTTCCAAGCACTGGTAGGTTGCTAATAGTCTCTTTGTAGTTGGAGTCTTCTCTGGATGAGAGATTGAGTCAAGGTCAAGCCTGGCTTCAGGCCTAAAATTAGCTTTACTAGCTCTATTTCACATTGTAGGTACTTAACTGCTTCATCATGTTACTTCCCTTTGTTTTTGTGAGATTGTATTGGTGAGGTCAAGGCAATGAAATGTAGACAACAACAGGATTCCTCTGTCTGTTTAAATACTACCAGCTTATGAGGAAAGATGCACAGCCTGATACAGATGTATTTGATTCTTTCATACAGTGTTGTCTTTTGAAAATTTACTTTGTTAAAAGTTTACAGTAAAATATTATAAATATTGCTTCACTACTTTTCTTTTTGATAGTGAACTGAAATTCAGTATCTTTTTATATGCATGAGTAACATTTTGGATATGTCTGTGTTTCAAGGAGGCTAAAGGAATAGTAGCATTTAGGCTGTTTTATTTTTTTAATTTTCCCTTTTGATTGGGCAAGATGTCTTCCACCTCCTCCCCATAAAAAATGAAACTGCCACCAAACATTCACTTAAAAGAAATTATCTAACCTGCTTATATAGGTTCCCATAGAATCTAAATTAGTGTGACTAGTTGCCATATTTAAGGTGTCCTTGGCAATTGACTTTAAATGCTCTAGGCAAATGTATGTGATTATTAATTTGGTTGGTCATTGATATGTTTTTACCCTATGTGCCTAATTATCACTGCTGTGTTTCCACAGCTGCAGAACCTTGGCCTGAAAATGCTACATTATATCAGCAGCTGAAAGGTAGGTACTTGTTCTCAGTTAAAAATGGCTTTGTATCAAAATATATTTATTACCAAAAACACCCTTCAATAATAGAATCCTTTGCAAAGAGAACATGAAATATAAAGAAGGGATTCCCTTGTATAATTTGTCTAGGAGATTTTACCTAAATTTATATCTGCCAGTGTAAACCAACTATTCATGGCCTATAAGGTCCTTAGTTTATTATTGACTCATTATATTGGCTGCTGTAGGCAGTGTAAAATGATGTGGTTGCAGGAGCAGTTGGCAGATTTACTGTGCCAATAGCTGACACAGCAGATTTTTGAAGTCCTGTGGTAAAGTGGACTCTCAGTAAAAAGGAACTGTTAAAATGTATAGGCTAGGATGGTTCAGGCTCCCTTTAGCAGCTCTTCATATATCATCAGGTCACATTATGGACCCCATTTGGGGCTCAGCAGCCTGCTACAGTTGTCAGAAGACTGCAAAGTAATGAAGACTAATAGGCAGCAGCCCTAGTCTTCTAAGCATGGAATTTTTATTGCAGCGAACTTGTCATCTTTCTTTTGTGTGACAGACCTAGACACACTGTGTAATATTAACTGTAAGCTGGTTTTATATGATTTTGAATGCTTTTACTTTTAACTAGAGAGGTTTGAGTAGAGATACTATTTTACTTAATTTTAATGAAAAGAAGAGGAGTTTCTTGAAAACTTGGAAAATGAATTTGTTTTTAAGTGAGCGATTTTCATTATATATTGTTGATAAAATACAGTAAGTGATCAATTAGTTTTAGAGGAAATTGTTGATAATATACAATAAGTGATCAAATAGTTTCAGAGTAAATAGTTTTGTTTCATTGTTATTTACATACTATGATAATTTAATCAAAATTATAACCACACATTGATATAGACATATAGACACAACAGCATTGATATAGAACTTCATGATTACATTTTCTTTTTAGAAATAGGAATAGTTTTTAAAAATAAAAACACTTATAAATGTATTTTACTTGTTTAGCAGTTATGCTTTTGACTCAGACCTTTCATTGTATTTCCACAGGGGAGCAAATTTTGCTTTCTGACAATGCAGCTTCTCTTGCTGTGCAGGTAAGTATGTAAATAATGTAATTTTTTAAATTTTGAGTTGCAAATTTTTTTCCTCTCCAGTCTGATACTGTATGTTTACAATTTTTTATGATTTATCATTATCAATATAACATCTCTTTGTGAAGTATAATTTTATTATGTAATATTATTCAGGTAATTGTTGCCAGTATGTAAAGTGAACATGAAAATCTTCATTATTCATTCTTTTTATAAACATCACTTATGTTGTGGGTGCATTTTCTTTATTTGCTGTTTTGCTTTTGGCTAGATATGATGGTATTGATTAGTTGGGGTGATATGTTCATTTATAGGCACAAAACTATTTTCTAACTTATTTGTAAAGTTTTATTCACTACATATTTTTAAGCATCATTCTCTCATTCTAGCCTTAATCCATTTGGTAATCATGAAGCAAACATATTCTTCTCCAGCCATTCCTTATATATTTATCGATTACATTAGTGTCTGTTATCCCCAGACCACTTACTGAATATAATAACTCTTCAAGTTGTATATCACAGTTGTGTAATCCAAAAGATTAGTGGCCCTGTAAACTTTAAACTGCACTATAGGAAGAATAGGATACTTGGGAATTGTTTGCCTTAAAAAAAAAGAGAAATGTTTATGTAGATTATGGAATTATAATTATTGAAACATTTTACATATTTAGTTGCTGTTTGGTTAGCTTACATAGTTTGAATCACAAAGAGGATTTTATTGTGTAGCACTTAAAAGAGAAGTCTAAGACGTGACATTTGTTGGAGATGAGACTGTGAGCTTCTTGAGGACAGAAAGAAAAGGAAGAAGAGGGACTGCTTTTGCTGCGTTCTAGGCATGATGCTAGGCACTTGGTCATCTTGTTTTTTTTAAATTCAACTTGATAATCATCTGGGCTTAATAACTATGTCTGATACATAGTTTGTCATTCAGTACATTTTAGTTTTGTTTAAGGCAGGGAAAGAAAGAAAAGACAGAAAGAAATGTGTTTGGACAATAATTTATTTGTATGAGTATGAGCTTTTTTAAGTTTCTTTCTTTTAGAAGATTTATATATTTTTACCAAGAATATAAATTTTGTTTATTTTATTTACTTACCTTTATTTTATCTTTAGGCACTAGTACTATAACTAGTGTATTTTCTTTCTTACGGTAATCTTTGAGAGGCAGAACTTCTTAGTTGGTTATATTTAATAAATATGGACTTTATACTGCCTTTTTGGCAGGGGGGATAAAGAAGTTGAAATTTAAGTTTAGTTTTCAAATACTAATGACACAGTGTCTAGCTTATAAAATGTACTCAATAAATATTTGTTGAATGAAGGGTTTATAAGTGTGGTAGAAGCAATCTTGCTTGATAACTGATAGCACAAGTAAATTATTTGCTGTGTGTGAAATAGTGTCTTCAATCTTTATGCTTTTGAAAAGATAGCTTCAGGGCACAGTGAAATTTTTTTTTTTAACATCTTTATTGGAGTATAATTGCTTTACAGTGGTGTGTTAGTTTCTGCTTTATAACAAAGTGAATCAGCTATACATATACATATATCCCCATATCTCTTCCCTCTTGTGTCTCCCTCTCTCCCACCCTCCCTATCCCACCACTCTAGGTGGTCACAAAGTACCGAACTGATCTCCCTGTGCTATGCGGCTGCTTCCCACCAGCTATCGATTTTACATTTGGTAGTGTATATATGTCCATGCCACTCTCTCACTTTGTCCTAGCTTACCTTTCCCCCTCCCTGTGTCCTCAAGTCCATTCTCTAGTAGGTCTGCATCTTTATTCCCGTCCTGCTTCTAGGTTCTTCATGACCATTTCTTTTTTTTTTAGATTCCATATATATGTGTTAGCATACTGTATTTGTTTTTCTCTTTCTGACTTACTTCACTCTGTATGACAGACTCTAGGTCCATCCACCTCATTACAAATAACTCAATTTCGTTTCTTTTTATGGCTGAGTAATATTCCATTGTATATATGTGCCACATCTTCTTTATCCATTCATCTGTCGATGGACACTTAGGTTGCTTCCATGTCCTGGCTATTGTAAATAGAGCTGCAATGAACATTGTGGTACATGACTCTTTTTGAATTATGGTTTTCTCAGAGTATATGCCCAGTAGTGGGATTGCTGGGTCGTATGGTAATTCCATTTTTAGTTTTTTAAGGAACCTCCATCCTGTTCTCCATAGTGGCTGTATCAATTTACATTCCCACCAACAGTGCAGGAGGGTTCCCTTTTCTCCACACCCTCTCCAGCATTTATGGTTTGTAGATTTTTTGATGATGGCCATTCTGACTGGTGTCAGGTGATACCTCATTGTAGTATTGATTTGCATTTTTCTAATGATTAGTGATGTTGAGCATCCTTTCATGTGTTTGTTGGCAATCTGTATATCTTCTTTGGAGAAATGTCTGTTTAGGTCTTCTGCCCATTTTTGGATTGGGTTGTTTGTTTTTTTGATATTGAGCTGCATGAGCTGCTTGTAAATTTTGGAGATGAATCTTTTGTCAGTTGCTTCATTTGCAAATATTTTCTCCCATTCTGAGGGTTGTCTTTTCGTCTTGTTTATGGTTTCCTTTGCTGCACAAAAGCTTTTGAGTTTCATTAGGTCCCATTTGTTTATTTTTGTTTTTATTTCCATTTCTTTAGGAAGTGGGTCAAAAAGGATCTTGCTGTGATTTATGTCATAGAGTGTTCTGCCTATGTTTTCCTCTAAGTTTTATAGTTTCTGGCCTTACATTTAGGTCTTTAATCCATTTTGAGTTTATTTTTGTGTATGGTGTTAGGGAGTGTTCTAATTTCATTCTTTTACATGTAGCTGTCCAGTTTTCTCAGCACCACTTATTGAAGAGGCTGTCTTTTCTCCATTGTATATTCTTGCCTCCTTTATCAAAAATCAGGTGACCATATGAGGGCACAGTGAATATTTTAGCTCAAGCACTAATTCTTAACCCTTTTTTAAAAAAAATATTTATTTATTTATTTTTGGCTGTGTTGAGTCTTCGTTTCTGTGCGAGGGCTTTCTCTAGTTGTGGCAAGCGGGGGCCACTCTTCATCACGGTGCGTAGGCCTCTCACTATTGCGGCCTCTCTTGTTGCAGAGCACAGGCTCCAGACGTGCAGGCTCAGTAGTTGTGGCTCACGGGCCAAGTTGCTCCGCGGCATGTGGGATCTTCCCAGACCAGGGCTCGAACCCGTGTCCCCTGCATTAGCAGGCAGATTCTCAACCACTGCGCCACCAGGAAAGCCCCCTCTTAACCCTTTTTTAGTTGCCATTTTTGGGATAACTCTTTCAGGATCTCATGAAAGCTACTATGGAATGTTTCTCTAGGAAACATTCCAGTGCGTATAGAAGTATAAACATACCCAGGCAATTCTGCATGTGGTTTCAGGAGGCTTACTGATATCCCTGCTGAAGGTATCTGGGGGTCCCTTGTTAAGAGCCTCTAAAACTAAAGAATAGTAGTTTAGGAAGTACTGAAGTAATTTTCACCAATAGGAAGGTTATTTTGGGTAGGAATAGACCAGTAGTTCTTAACTGAGGGAGGATTACTACCCCACAGAGGACATTTGACAGTGTTTAGACATTTATTTTTTTTTTTAACATCTTTATTGGAGTATAATTGCTTTACAAACTTGTGTTAGTTTCTGCTGTATAACAAAGTGAATCAGCTATATGCATACATATATCCCCATATCCCCTCCCTCTTGCATCTCCCTCCCACCCTCCCTATCCCACCCCTCTAGGTGGTCACAAAGCACCAAGCTGATCTCCCTGTGCTATGCGGCTGCTTCCCACTAGCCATCCATTTTACATTTGGTACTGTATATGTCAATGTTACTCTCTCACTTCATCCCAGTTTACCCTTCCCCGTCCCCGTGTACTCAAGTCCATTCTCTACATCTGCATCTTTATTCCTGTCCTGCCCCTAGTTTCATGAGAACCATGCTTTTTTTTTCTTTTTTTAGATTCCATATATATGTGTTAGCATACAGTATTTGTTTTTCTCTTTCTGACTTACTTCACCCTGTATGACAGATTCTAGGTCCATCCACCTCACTACAAATAACTCAATTTCGTTTCTTTATGGCCAAGTAATATTCCATTGTATATACGTGCCACATCTTCTTTATCCATTCATCTGTCAGTGGACACTTAGGTTACTTCCGTGTCCTGGCTATTGTAAATAGAGCTGCAATGAACATTGTGGTACATGACTCTTTTTTGATTATGATTTTCTCAGGGTATATGCCCAGTAGTGGGATCGCTGGGTCATATGGTAGTTCTGTATCAATTTACATTCCCACCAACAGTGCAAGAGGGTTCCCTTTTCCCCACACCCTCTCTAGCATTTATGGTTTGTAGATTTTTTGATGATGGCCATTCTGACTGGTGTGAGGTGATACCTCATTGTAGTTTTTTTTTTTTTCTCATTGTAGTTTTGGTTTGCATTTCTCTAATGATTAGCGATGCTGAGCATCTTTTCATGTATTTGTTGGCAATCTGTATGCCTTCTCTGGAGAAATGTCTATTTAGGTCTTCTGCCCATCATTGGTTTGGGTTGTTTGTTTTTTTGATCTGGAGCTGCATGAGCTGTTTGCGTATTTTGGAGATTAATCCTTTGTCTGTTGCTTCATTTGCATATATTTTCTCCCATTCTGAGGGTTGTCTTTCCGTCTTGTTTATGGTTTCCTTTGCTGTGCAAAAGTTTTTAAGTTTCATTAGGTCCCATTTGTATTTTGGGTAGGAATAGACCAGTAGTTCTTAACTGAGGGAGGATTACTACCCCAAAGAGGACACTTGACAGTGTTTAGACATTTTTGATTTTCACAACTGCTAGGGAGGCTGCTTTTGGCATCTATTGGGTAGACACCAGGGATGCTGTGAAACAGTGCATGAGATAGTCCCTCCACAGAAAGAATTATCCAGCCCCAAATGTAAATGGTGTCAATGTTGAGAAACCCTAGAATAGATGGTTTAACTAGTTTTCAGCCCAAACCAAGATATCGTTATATTACTGTTAAAAAAAATTAACATTTTAAATAATCGGGGGAAGGAAAGAATAAAGAAATCTTAGTGTGTACCTTATCTAGTAATTCTGTTTTTATGGTTCTTATTAATTTCCTTTCTCACCATGGCATCTCAAATCACAGTTGCAATTAAAACCAGAAAATAAGAACCTTTTAAAATGCAGAATTTTGCATAACTGTTTTAATTTTTTTTGTTATCCTACGTATGTCACTTAGATGATAAATTAACCAGCATATATTAAAAATTCTTGGTTTTCTTCAATATTCTTTGACTTGACAGCTGATAGTAGCCATGACTATAAATGTGACTTTTCCAGATATCTGATGTAAACTTTATGGAGTAATTTTCTTCTATATAGTGGACCAGTATCCGTTTAGAAGAATCAGTTAAATGTATAAAATTGATCAAAACAATGTGATGGGTATCCATAAACTGGTTATTTTCTAGAAGATATCAGATATCAAGCATCGGATATTTTAGTAGTCTGCCAGTTAAGCCATCAGGAAATTTAAATTTTACTTACCACATAGAATTGGCATTTATTATATTCTTGGAACTAAGTGGTTAGAATTTTTTTTTTTTTTGTTAAAGGAACTTTTATGATTTCAGTTTAAAAGAAAATAAATTTTTTTCCCCCCATGGCTGTTATTTCCTCTTAGATTTGCTTTCCTTCTTTCATCCACAAAGTATTGGTATTACCTGAAGTGTTTGCCTAGTCGTAAAATAATCTTGTATGTTGAATATTTTGAAGTATTAGAGTAGCGTGTTCCTCTGGTTCTCATGAGCAGTGTGTGTGTGTATAAATATATATACACACACACATATATATGGCAAGGTGCACATACACAGTATTACATACACAAACATGGGGGAGAGAAATCTTCTATTTCATAATATTACTTCCACTTTGAAGCTTGTAATGGTTGGTAAAAGAATTTTGATAACAATTCTCTGTTGCTATTCTCTCATCCCCTAAACCTAAATCAACTGTCCAGTAAATATATAATGTATATAATGTTGCCCATATATGTAATTTAAAATTTTGAAGTAGCCCCACTAAAAGAAGTAAAAAGAAACAGGTGAAATTAATTTTAATAATATATTTTATTTAATATTATCAAATATTATCATTTTAACATGTAATCAGTACATAATTTATTAACGTGATGTTTTTTGGTTTTTTTATATTAAGTTCAAAATCTGTTGTGTATTTCACACTTACAGCACATCTCAATTTCTGCCAACCACATTTCAAGTACTCTGTATGTAGCTGGTGGCTCTTGTATTGGGCAGTACGTGTCCAGAAATACTGTATGAGCAAATGCATATGGACTTCAAAGTTTTCTGCAGAAAATGTTTCATTTGATTTTTCTTCAAGAAGTTTATGTCTTTACTGATTCAGTATATGTTGTTTTTTATAGCAGATTCCACAAATGAAAATGGGTGGTTGGTCTCTGTTGCAAATACCTTAAACATTACTCTTTGTTTCAAGTTTCCTCATCTGTAAAATGGAGATATAATAGAAGCTATCCTACTGGGTGTCATGAAGACTGAATGTGTTAAAAAATATGTAAAATGTATATAAAAATTAAAGCATTTAGAAAAGCACCTGGCATATTGTAAACATGCAATGAATATTGGTTATTATTTCCTTCTTTCCTGATTCTTTGACAGAAATATACATAATCAGTGTCAGCATCAGGAATGGAAGCTTGCAGGCTTTGTAATGCCTAAAGTAATTAAAATAAATGTTAGGTGTAAGAATTATTTTTGGACATATTTAAAGCTGTATGAACATTAATAATTTTTATATTCATTGTTTCATTCCGTAACTAAAAGTTGTTAATATAGAGTGCTTGAATTCAAACAAACCATTATTTTAATAATACTAAATAAGGTTTGTTTTACAGTTGAGTATTTATTGAATGCTTTTATTGTCTAAGGCACCTTATTGAGAGCTTTTATGTGCGTTATCTCATTCAATCTTTACCATAACCCTAGTGTAGGGCACTATTATTAAGCTCATTTTAAAGATGTGGAAATTGAAGCTCAGGAAAGCTCTGACCAAGGTCATAGAGCCCACAAATTGAGGAGGTAAACAGACACCAACAGCATTGGTGGAGTGCCTACTATGTACTCATCACTGTGCTGAGCACTTAATTCTTATGAACTCATTTAATCCTTATAATAACTCTATGAGGTCAGTGCTGTTATAATCCCCATTCTGCAGATAATATTAATAAGAACAACAGTAATAACTGAACCTAAAATTTACACAGCACTTACTCCATGCGCCAGGTCTTGTTCTGTGTACTTTAGGTATCATAGATAATGTTTACACACAGGCACCATATGAGGTAGGTAGCATTGTTATTTCCATTTTGCAGATTAGGAAGTTGAGGCAGAGAGGTTAAGCAATTGGCCCAAACTTATATAATTAGTAGTTGACAGAGTTGGAATGCAAATCCAGGGAGTCTGGGTCTAGAGTCCACCCTTGTAACACTTTGCTGCATACCAGTCCAGTCCAGTGATACAGACCTTTGGAGTTTTATCCAAAAATAAGTAGACACTTAATTCAAAAATCATTTCTGACATTTCCTAGCAAATTATATCTTACAATTTATGGATTACATTAAGATGTGAGAGATAGATATGTTGCAGCTTTTGGATCTCTGAGATGTGATAAAGGTAGTATTACCTATGTTATGGGTTATTAGGAAGTTCAAGCTAGGTAATAAATGGGAAATTTCTTTTGAAAAAAGTGAAAGCAATAGAACTACAAGATGATGTTGAATGCTGAGTTAGTGCCTATTTTTGCTTCAAAGATTTATATACATATTTTGTGAATGTCTTTATATAATAAAATGTTACTTCTAGTAAGTTTTAGAAAGGATTTTTGTTTATTATATATGAAGCCAATTTAAAAAGAAACCTGTTTTCCTTTTTTGTATGGCTTAATCTAAATATTGTAAAAGTTTAGTTATTGAATTTATTTTTTAGAGAGTGTCTCAAACTGATGATTATTAGAATGCTGAATGAAAAAGTAGTCTTACTTTTTACTTCTTCATTTTTTAGTTACTTCAAGTAAGAATAACATTAAAGCTCAGGTTAAGGGAAATAATATTCTTATTTTTTCCTATCCTTTGTGAATAAATACTTAATCTCTAAAAATGAAAGGGAACACACAGAAAAAAACTATATTCTTTCTGTTGAATATGTTGTTTTTTTTCCTTCAGGTTTTATGGTTTTTATTAACACAGGCTGTTACAAAAAAAAATTTGTTTTGCTTTTTTAAAATTATATCTAGTCATATAGATAGACTAGAAAGAATTATTTACTGTTGGTACAAAAGGAAATAAATTGGGAGACCGAAGTCCTATTTTAACAGTAGGAAAATATAGTTTAAGCTATTCCATGGAGAGCCTGCCTCTCTGTATGCTCCCCCAAGTTTAATCATGAAAAATGTCAGCATTTTTATAGGCCCCATTAATACTGGGCCATGAACACTAACATGTCAGATCTGCTGATAAGCAGTTAGCTGACCCTTGCTTTTTCCTTCTCACAATTGATGCTTTTTAGGTGGACGTATTAATTTGAAGTTAAATGATAACATCCTAATGTAGTGATTGGGGAAGAACAGGAAATAGGAGTATCTCTCTTTCCTTCAGGACTGCAGGTCAATTGTTGCATTGGAGAAAGAACTGTGATTATGAAATTACAGCTGTTGTAAACTTGTTGTGTCATTCAGATGGTCACAGTGGACAACTTACCTATAGAACTTTAGAGGAAATGATTTTGAATTTTCAGTTTGGTTTAATACATTTTCTACTTTAAACAGCTTGTTTATGGTTGTATGTAGTTTCTAAGTGTCAGTTTAAACCTGATATAAATACAATAGGTGGGAATGCAGTGATACATTCATTTTAATAGAGAATTAATAGAATACTATTTTATGTAAAACATTTTTAAATTGATATAACTTTCTTAAAGTTTTATAAAGTATAAAATTTTAGTTTTTTAAAGTATGTTTATCCCTTCCACTTGATCATTTTCTGCAAGATGAGGCTTCTGTGTTCACTTTCAGGATTTGGAGAAGGAAAGCTAAGGGATAGAGAGAATTTAGTGGATCCTTTTCAGTGTTCTAAAATGAGCAAAATAAAGGCTGCAGATGTTTCCTTGATATCAGTGAATTTAAATTCTTCAGATTGAATGTGTTACATTACATTACCTTTTTTATATCAGAAGTATTATAAAGCATTTTGGTGATATATGCATATAACACCTGGAATGATTTAAATGTATAAAATGTGACCTTTAGGAGGGATGATTGTGAACTTAAAGTGCAAATAGAATTTAGCAGATTAAAAAAATTCTGTGTTAATATTAATCCCTCAACACATAAATGGTATGGTGTATATAAAACATTTAAATTAATCTTACAGATTTGTGAAAGTGAAGTATATTCAAAATAGAATTAGGTGGCTATTAGAGTTGTCATTTTTAGTAATTAGTGAAATAATGTAAAATGGTTATACAGGATAATGGTTTGCTAATATAAATATCTATTTAACTTAGCAGAAATTTACATTTCTGTAGTTCTGAGAGTTTGCAAGTTAGAGTATCAACCGTATACTTTTCTGTTTAAAAAGTAAATAGCAAGCAGGATTTTAAAATTTGTTGCTGTTAAACAGAACAATAAAGACATAGCAGTAAGATGAAAAAAATGACAGTCTATTTTTTAAACAGAAAAAGGCTAGAATTCTTCATGATTAGATATACAGTATCAACGTAATCGATCTAGCAGCATTATATTTGAGCTGAAAATGCACTTAAATTTGAGACCATACACTACCCCGTGTGAGTGAAACATCTTTCATATAGTTCTAAGATGAAATTACCCTTGAATGAATAGCATCTTCATTTATCTTCACACCTCTTCTGTGCTTTTAGTGAATCTACTCTTTCAACATTCTACAACAAGAATTACATTACACCATTATACCAGAGTATTTCTGCAGTGTGAAATAGATTGGTTTGGAAAATGAACCTGGCTTTGATATAAATTACATTGCCAGGTACAAAGGAATTTGTTATTTTGTTTAAAATAGTCACAAATATAATTAAGGTCTTAATTTATGTTAAACTACAAATATGGCTATTACTTTGGATTAGGAACTTAATCTGTCACTTCAAGAACGATACCTAACACTCTTCATTTGTAACCTTAGATACATTATTTCAATTACAGGGTCTGCAGCTGTTTGATATAAAAAGTGAATTATTTTGTAGATAGATTTGTTCATGGTTTTTAATTTTAAAACATGTCTCTTCAGTAAGGTGGAAAATAATCCTTCAGTTGTTGTCACAGATTTTCCTTTGTGTTTGGTAAAACAAGATATGAATTAAAATTCAGAACCATTTTTATTTTGTGCCCTGAAAATGGTATTGCGTGCTTTAGAATAGTTCTTAGTGAGTTCTTACCTAAAATATTTCAAATTTAATTATGAAATGAATAGAAGCTTTGTCCTAAAGAAGAAAACCTGAGGCCTGCTGTCTAAGGATAACTGGTAATGGTTGGACTGAAAATGGATTTTTTTCTATTTAGAATTTGGATAATTTTGTTAATGTTAAGTTTACATACATTTAGAAACTATGTTTATAATCCCTTAAATTCTACAGTGTTAATCAATTTAAAGCACTCAATCTTTTAAAAGGTTATTGAGGACAATTCTTTAAAATTTTGAGTTCTTTTAATATTTTTATTGGCAAGCAATGTTGATTTTATTGCTTAAGTGCAATTAAAGAGTATTGTTATGTATTTAACTTATAAGATAAATGTTCATTTTATTTTTGGAATAAAGAAAAGAAGTTAATTGGTGTTGTTCATTGGTAAATGATTCAGTATCGAGTTACCATTAGGTTATTAAAATGAAATGAATACATTTTATATTGCTGCCATCTACTATTTAACTTATACTAAGAATTTTAAATTTAGTGGGTTTTGTTGTTGTTATTGTTATTTTTCTCAGTTGGGAATATTTAATCTGTAAATCACAAAACTTTACAACATTCATTATAGGAACTCAGAAAAAAAGTAGTTTCCTGTCATTACTCCCAAATTGTTCATTGAGTGCCAGCTCTGTGACTGGTACTATATTAGGTTCTTGGGTTACAAGAATTATTCTTTCTGTCTCTTTGACTATTTTGTAACTCTTTTACTTAATTTTGACCCTATGATTTACTTTTATTTATATTCAATTCTAACAGGGAAAGCTTATATCTTTTCCTATTCTGGTTATCTTTTTTGTTGCTTTCTTTCTGCACTTGATTTTTTTCTACAGCTGTCAGATATTGATATATTTAAACTTGAGTCATATATTCCAAGAGTGGTTTTCAGGTGAGAGTTGTGTTAATTAGGAAGGTCCTATTTTCTGATGTGATGTTTCGTATGTGCTCCCAATAGCATTTCATGTTTTTGGTAACAAACTTGCTCTATTTAGAGCTTTTTGTGAATATTGAATTGTGGTTTCTGATGATTTCTGCATAGCTAATTTTTTAAGAAGTTGAATTCCTGTTATTGTTTTTCTAAAACATACCTACTTAAAAAAAAAAAAAAACATACCTACTTAAATACCTCTGAATTTAACAGGAGTTACATTGATCTTTTTAATGCAGTGAGCTTTGGTAACATAAAATAACGAAATGCTAATCTTTGTTGTAGCTTACTTGTTTTCTATGAACTTAGGTATGTTTGTATTTATTATTGTGAATATCTGTGTCTTATTCATTAAGCAATTGTTGAGAACCTGTGGTGTGCTGAGGATAAAGTAGTGAACAAGATAGGCGTGGTCACCATGTACTAATGGAACTTATGTTCTGTAGGGGGAGGCCTTTTATCAGTTTCATCAGTGTGTATGACTTTGAAAAATTATTTGTAAAGTAAAAGTTTATGTCAATATCAAAATGTCTTCAGTTGTTTTTGCCTTGTTGAGAAGATTTTATATTGTATAAGCTTTTGGTTATGTTCCCTTATTCTTTTAATATCTACTTAGAGATTTCTGTCTTAGTGCACAATTTTTCTATTTTGATTATAAATAAATATAACTAAGTTACAGTATATAATTATTATTTGCCCTTTTCTCTTAAGGAGGTGTTTAATAGGTAATAAAATAAGTGAAGTTTTCTTGTGAAATCACCAAGGTTAAATAGTCTTTCTTCTTTTGCAGATAGCTTTATGAGTATTTATTATTACTAATATTATTACTACTAATTTTAATAACAATACCTTATATTTATTGAAATACTATGTGCCAGACAGTATGTAAAGTGTTTTACATACAACACTTCAGTTAATTTGCATAATAAGGTGTCTTCATTTTAGAAATGGGAAAGCTTACAAGGTAAAGAAACTTTCTCAGATTAACACAGTCATCACCAAGATTCCACCCAGAGCTGTCTTACTGCTCTATTAACTTTTTTTGTTCTATATTGACTTTTAAGACTGATGCAGGGGATTCCCATTTTTCAAAAGACACTATAGTCTCCCACTTAAACAGTTTGCTTCTTAAATCTCTACTCTGTTAGGATCCATTAGGTTCTGCTAGGGCACTTAACCAGTGACAAATAAGGAGTGAGAGTGTGCTAATAGTAGCCCAGTCATAAGAGTGGTATGGCTTATGAGTCAGCAACAGAAAGTCAAATTACTCTAAATGATGGTAAGGACAGCATCTCAATGAGGCAGCATCTTCCATGTGCAAATGCAGTGACCAGGGTGGGCCTGTTGTTGGCTGGCTGTGTTTCCATTTAACCAGGGTTGAGCCCTTTACACCATTTCATGAACTGAATATTTTTAATTACCTTTTTGGTTGTTGTTAACATAATGCAATTAAAACAAAGGATATTTGATATTTTAAGGTTTTTAAGGTTGTAGATTCTATTTCCTTACTTCTGTCAGGGACCATCATAATTATTGTTTTCTGTAAAAGAAATTGATGACTTTTTGGCTTAAATTTAATTCCACTGATTTCCCTCTAGATTTTTTCTGGAACACTATTTGAGATGTTTTGTTTTGTTTGATTTGCTCATTAATGTTATTCTGCTTACCTGCTTATATTAATTGTGAGACTTGCATGCTTATTTTAAATTTTCTGACAACTGGGACATAGTTGCTGAGATTTTAAAGGACTCCGGCTGACAGTGGCTCCTTCATGTGTTACTTCTCAGTAAATTTTCAGAAGATAATACTATTCTTATCAGATGGTTTCTTAGCTTCTTAAAGCTTCTTGTTTAACCAGGTGTTAAATTGACTTTTCAGTTTTTAAGCGTGGTGGGCTATAGATGCAGAAAAGATCAAAGATTAAAGCTGTCCTTGATTGTGTGTTTATTCTGCATAATATCTGTAGCTCTACCCATTTCTTAACACCTTGATATTACCATACTTGCAGGAAAGTGTTGACAAAGATGATACTGATTTGTAGGTATTTCTGTCACCTTTGTTCATAAAAGAGATGGGGTGGCCTTTGAGATTGGGCTTCTTGATGTTTCATTAGAATCTGTTTATCTGGTTTCAAAGCATATAACTGTGCCATTTGCAACTCCAGGCCTTTGAAAAGAGAGCAGAGTTTTCTGCTGTTCATTGCCTGTCAGAAGTCTAACGGAGAAGCGGTAATTAGAGAAGACCACCTAAAGACCCCTGAATCCTCCTCCTCCCACTAAAACCTGCTCATCCCACAGTTTTTCCTATTTTGGTAAATGGCAATTCCGTCTTTCTTATTGTTTATGTGAGAAACTTTGAGTCATCTTTGGAGTCCTCTCTTTTTTTGCTATGTCCACATCCAGTTACCAGCAAATCTTTTTGGCCCTACCTTGAAAACATAGCCAGAATCTGACTTCTTACCACCTCCAGCTCTCCTATCCTGGCCTGGGCTGCCATCATTTCTTGCCTGGATTAGTGCAAAATTTTCTTAACTAGTTCTTGTGTTTCCACCCTTCTACTCTTTACAATCTAATCTCTGTATAGTGGTTTGTAATCCTTTAAAATGTCAGTCAGATTCCAGCAATCCTCAGCTCAAGCCCCTGTAATGATTGTTCGTCTCACTCAGATTAAAAGCCACAATCCTTACAATTATCTATATGTCCTACATGATCTCCTGGTTGTCTCTCTGAGCTCGTCTCTTACCACTCACTTCCTTAGTTTGCATTGTCACACAGGTCTTGTTGCTGTTCCTCAAACACTCCAGTTGAATCACAGAACTGCTTTGAACTTGGACTGCTCTTCTCCTAGAAACCTACATGGCTTGCTCCCTAACTTTCTTCAGGTTTATGCTCAGATGTTATGTTACCGGTGAACCCTTATCTGACCATCCTACATATAGTGGCAATACCCTCACACTGCTTTGTATTTCTAAGTAGCAGGAATCACAGTGGATCTATTCTTGTTTATTTGCTTATCATCCGTCTCCATTAGAATGTAAACTCCATGAGGTCTGGGACCACTCTATTCCCAGTGTCAAGAACAGTTTCTGATATTATAGCACGTGCTCAATAATATTGAGTGAGTGAGTGAATGAGTGAATAATTGCTTTCCATTCATTCTTCTAGATATTCAAAATTATATCCTCCTACCAAGTTAGTTCCCAGGAAGCTATGCAATGGACCAAATAAATTAGCTTTTTGCAGGCCTTATTAAGCTATGGTTTAAGTGATTTGCTCCAGGCCTTTAGAAGAAAAATAATACAAAAAGGAATTCTGCATTTGGTGTATACTGTCTTATGTCATTCAGTAGCCCAGATGAGAAATGTCTTTGGAGTTTAGTGTGAGAAGTTCAGTTGAGGGGCAACCTCATTCTCCTTTGAAGGCTACAAATATTCCATTAATAGATTCACCACAGTTTATTGAACCAGTCTCTTATTGATGGATATTAGGCTATTGTTATAATTATTACTTTGCTACTATAAATAGGGCTTAGGTGTGAATATCCTTATATATATCTTATATAATCTTATGTAAATATGCCCATATGATATATTTCTAGCAATACAATTACTGGGTCAAAGGCTATGTGTATTTAGAATTTTGGTAGATGTTACCAATGTGCCCTTTAAAAAGATTACATTGATTTATACCCCGACCAGTGGTTGAGTATAAATTTTGTTTTGAATTTTGACAAAAGCAGCCTATTTTTCCCCCTGTGTTTTTATTATCAGAAGTTTCTGTTGTTTCATTTAGAAAAGTTCATGTATGACTAGAACTAGGTGTACTGAGTTTTGGATTCTCTACTCTTTGTTTATTTTGTGGTTTACGTATTGTTCAGATTTTTGTGTGTTTGTTCATTTATTCATTGAGCTGATAATTATTATCTGTTATGTACCAGGCACGTAACTGGGAATTACAGCAGTAAAAGCTAGTTTTAGAAGACAGAGGGTTCTGAAATGAGAAGAAAGAGGAATCAGAAGCCTTGCCACTGTGTTACTGAAGGATTGCTGTTACAGGATCCCTGTCTATATTTCTGACATTCTTTTTTTAAAAATTTATTTTATTGACATATAGTTGATTGACAATGTTGTGTTAATTTCTACTATACAGGAAAGTGATTCAGTTATACATATATATACATTCTTTCTCATATTCTTTCCCATTCTGGTCTATCACAGGATACCGAATGTAGTTCCCTGTGCTCTACAGTAGGACCTTGTTGTTTATCCATCCTATATATAGTAGTTTGTTTCTGCTAACCCCGCACTCCCAGTTCATTCATCCCTCCCACTGCTGCCACCCCCACCCCACCTGACCCCAGCAATCACAAGACGTTCCTTTATCTGCAACATGTGTTAGGTTTTCCCCCAACATTTAAGATGCTAGTTTTATGATCTAATAAAAGGAGTGGCACTGTTATCTAAAATAACTTTAGCATATAGGATTTAAAGTATTTGTAAGGGTCAAATTGATTGGTAACAGATTGTTCTTATTTCTTTAGACTCCTGGCCTTAGTTTCAATTATATGTAAATGAAATATATTCTGTTTCTCAAAACTAGTTTTTACAAAATATTTGAGCTGTAGTTCCCAGAAGATATGATTCAGAAGTAATTACTGAAGAAATAGAATTTAGAATCTTCATGGATTATCATAGGTGTTACCTTCTGGGATTGTTTCTAGAATTTCTCTGATTTAAAAGTTGTCCAAGTATGCTATTTCTAAAGAATTTAGAGTTAAGAAAAATGTGTAATCTTTTTATATTTTTTGCTTTTTTATAATAGCAATTGGTAACATTATATATCCTTTTTAGCTTGGAATTAGGAATTTTAGAGTTGCTGCTCATGTTAACGGACATTTGAGTTCCTTTATTT
The DNA here is from genome assembly GCF_937001465.1 of Orcinus orca. Taxonomy (NCBI): domain Eukaryota; kingdom Metazoa; phylum Chordata; class Mammalia; order Artiodactyla; family Delphinidae; genus Orcinus; species Orcinus orca. The sequence continues at coordinate 63,956,847 of NC_064565.1, forward strand.
GATTATATGGACGAAGTTGCTAGGAGCATTCTTGTATGTTAGTGGCTATATGCCTCGTTTCTTTTTGGTGTATTTCTGGGAGCGGAATTGTTGGCTGACAGAGTAGGCATCTGCTTAATAGTCAATATTACCAAACAGTTCAAAGTGGTTGGCTCGTTTACCACTCCCACCATCAATATATGGGAGTCTTATCACACACAGAAAACAGTCGACTGTCCCACCCTTACCTCACCCCAAATCCTGATACCCAGAAACAACCACTTTCTGTTCTTTCAGCTGTATTTTTTTTCCCTTGGTATTTACCTCTATATTTCTAAGTAAGATGCTTGTGTTGCCATTTCATTTTTTAATTTAAATATATCTATTGAATTCCACTATGAAATTTACCATTTGCAGCTCTCTTCCGCTTCTCCTTCTCCATCTTCCCAATAGTTCTTTAACTTTGTTAAATTAATATTCAGTGTTTATCTTATAATTAGAATGTAAATATTGACCCCAGCTGAGTGGCTTAGTGTACAATGAACATATTCTTTCTATATGATTTTTTTTCCATTGAGTAAATAATTGCTTTATTTAATTCATTTGGGTAGTTTTCTCTCCTAAACTCTTTGACTGAACTGTAAAACTCCCCCTCACAATGGTCAAATGCGTCAGGTTCTTTATTTATTTATTTATTTCTTGGAACTATTACCTTTGAAAGCCCTGTTCCTTCTACTTTAATTGGGACAGTTTCTTACTTGGTTGGCGTCATAGCTCGTTGTTAAGACTGCTGTTCATCATCATTCAGGGAATTCTTCTTGCCTTCCTTTTATGTTGGATTCCCTAATTTTCTGCATCCTATGTTCTTTTTTTCTTGGTTTATTATTTTTATTTTAGGCTTTTAAAAAAGACCTTGCTTGTGTTATGTTTTTTTAAAATTCTATCTTCACACCTGATTGATTCCTTGGCCACATGTAGAATTTTAGGTTGGCAAGATTTTTCGTTAGAATTTTGAAAGCCTTTTGTCATCCTTTAGCTTTTGGAGCTTCTTTTGAGACATTCAGTGTCATCTCAGTCCTTTGTATGCTTTGCTTCTTTTCATTTTCCTTTTTTCCCTTTTTCTTTCTTTCTTTTTTTCCTTTCTTTCCCTTTTTCTCTCCTTTCTTCCCTCCCTCCTTTCCTTTCTTCCTATATGCCTTGAATAGATTCCTTGACCTCCCTGTACTTCTGTTTTCTCATCTTAAAATAGGGATTTTTTTTTGTACCTACCTCATAGAGTTAAGCTCTTATGCAAGTACCTGGCACATAGTAAGTGCTCAATGAATATTAGCCATTATAATTTTTCTTTGAAGTTGCTGTCTGCATTTTCTGTTTCCTCTCAACTACTTTTTTTTGTAGTTTGTTTTGGCTCTGTATGTTTGAGGCTTTCCTCAAATATCTGTTGACCTCTGCTAACAATTTATATTTAAGATTGAGGCACTAAAAAGCTGATGGGGCATTGAGGAACTTTTTGACATGCGGGCTTCACTATAGACTGATTGCACAGTGGCCATTTTTTGGCCACTGTCCCTACCCCTCACTAAAATCATCAGTATTGGTAGATGTTTTCTATGGAGGGGTACTCTGGAGGACTTACTGTGGCTGCCAGTGTTTGGGAGCTGAGAGGGAGAGGGTGCTGTGGCTCTCTACAGTGTACATACTTTCCCTTAACCTTCCTTCCAGTGTGACCCTCTACCCAGGGCCCTCTGCTGTGCTTGGGTCCTGAGTCAGGAGCCTCTCTGGTTGGGTTTCTCCAGAGAATGAACCCCTGTCTCCTGCCAGATTGGGGGCGGGCTAGTTGTCTGATGCTTTTACAGACTTTCATCCAATTCTCCTATTTTTAGTCCTTTACCTCACCTCTGCCTTCTGTGGTACTTGGTGCCTCCAGTTTCGGAATCTTCCCAGTTTCTGTGTTGCAAATGTATTGATTTTCTCCTCTGCATGCCCTTAGGTTTCAGCTTGCTCTGCCCTGCTAAGTCTGCTTTTTATCTTTAAAAATGGGTTGACATCTCTGGTCTGCTTTGGTCTCCTCTTCCATTCTTTGTGTTTTTCTGGGTTTACACATTTTCTGCTTCTTCACTGTTACTTCATTGGATTTTTTGAAAGGTTGCAGAGGTAAATGTGTAAGTTCAATCCTTCAAGTTTAACTGGTTCTAGATGATCTAGTATTACTTTTTTCCTTTGAATTTTTTTGTGGAAATAAAAAAATATACAGACATACCCTTCAATGAATTTTTTTGACGCTGTGAACTCAATTAATTCACTCAATATGTTGAAACTACATGAAGCTGATTAAATTTCAGGGTCTTAGACTTTAGGTACTGGGTATTATGTTCTGTGTGCATGTGTGTGTGTGTGTGTTTAAAAAAGTCCTACTATGTCATATGTTTAGGTACTCAGTAAATTTATATTCAAAGAATATATTGATTGGCTGTGCTTTAATTTATTCATTCTAAAGTTCTTAGTTTTCACATTTTAATAAACTTACCTGACCCATTTTGTCAATTGGGGTTGCTCAGCAAATGAGTAAACCCTATATTAGTTCTTTCTGAAAATTGAAAATATTATGGTGTTTAATGTCTCACAGTCATCACTGTAATACTATGCAGGTTGTTTTTATAATATTTAGCCTAATCTCTTTCAGATGATGTCAGCCTGTTTTGCTGAGGTATCTTTTATGCACTGATTACCATTGCTATTGCTATTGCTATTACCATTGCTATTGCAATAGACCCACAGTGTCCAGTAGAACTTTCTGTGATGATGGAAATGTTCTGTTATTTGTACTGGCCAATAAATATGGTAGCCACTAGCCACATATGGCTATTGAGCATGTGAAATGGCTAGTGTGACTGGGGAACTGAATTAAAAATTTTATTCAAATTTAATCAATTTAAATTTAAGTTAAATAGCCACAGGTGACTGGTGGCTACCATACTAGACAGCACAGTTATAAATCATTGTTCTCATAGGATGTGCTAAATTTTTTATTTAAATTATTTTATGTTGTCAATCACTTGAATTAGTTTGGAATAATGTATCCAACAGAGGAATAGGAGTTGGCTGAATTTTCCTAACTTTCCTTATGATGATTAGAACTACATTTTTGTTTGTATTTACATAAGAATAAAAGTATGCAGATTGCTATTCAGAATTGAAAATAAAATGTGTTTTAGGTTGGTGTATCATACCTGTTTTAATTAGAGTATTTGAGGTGCTGATAAGAGATTGAAAATGCAAGTGAAAGGTGAAAGTCCTATTCTGGAGCCTCAGAGATTTTTCTCCTGTGCTACAAGAGAAAGGAGAAATACTGTTGAATCAAAGTCTGTTTTGGATTTGGAATTTTTATATTCTTGAAGACATAATGGTAATGTTTTGGTTTGCATTTTTAATGTTTGGATGAAAATACTGTGTTTGTGACATCAGACTTCTTTGTGATTAATTCAGATTAATTCAGAAAATTTCTTTTGAATCAGGGATGAAGAATAATTGCAGTAAATGCCATAAAATTAATCTTTTGGCTAAGTAGAATTGTGCCATCAATTGAGGTCTGTGGTAAGTTGAATGTTGTTAAATTGGTTAAAATTAAGCCAGTTATTTTTTAGTAAAGAAGTAAAAAATTCACAGGACTGGAAACACGGCTTCAATTGTAGAACGTTTCAATTTTGCTTAATCTCTTTTAGTGAAACACAGCTTTTTGGAACAATGATTAGTACAGTTACCAATATACATGGAGGTTAGCAAAATATACCATATTTGCTATTTTATATAGTACTATGATTGTTAACTAACAACTGAGTATTATTCTGACCTTTGAGAAGATGCATTAAGCAGTTCTTTCAAATTCTTTTTGTTCTTCTGAAGGCCTAAACCCCCTCTTGGTCCTACATTCTCGGCAGACGGTTTTTTCTCCCATTTCACAGAATATGAGCACTCCCTCATTTTCTTGTCCTTCTCACTTATCAGCTTGCAGTCATCATCACTGATGCTGACCACCCCTTGCAAGTACAGTGGAAAAAGTGTCCTGTTTCCTGAAAAAAACAGATGCTTCCACCTGTGCTCTTATTTCATTCCTTTTTATCTTCTCATGGATCTTGTATGTCAGTTATTCTGCCTGGTTCTTGTCATTTCAGCCTATTTCCTATATATGTTTTAACGAGCTCAACCTTTTTCCATCATTGGGTACAGATACATATATAATAGAAGGGAGCTGACCCTTCTTAATTCACTTCTTCCTTCTCAGTCTTCTTGAAAGGTCTCTTTATACTTATGCTAATTCTTCCCTTCTTAGCAATCCGTGTTTTAACAAGCCTTCCACATGACTTTGATGGTACGCTGAAGCTTGAGAACCACTACCTGGAGTCCATACTTGTGGGCCAACCAAGAAGCTCACTATTATTGTTATAAATTGGGAGCATAGGTTATAGTATTTAGAGGACTGTTAGTTATACTTACATAGACATAGAGGAGTCAACTTTTGTTTGGGTGAGGTGCTGTTTAAACTTAGAAACAGTAATTGTTGGTAAATTAGTCAGGATTAGGTTTGGCTGTGAGTTATGGAAAACCCAAAATAGCAGTGGCTTAAAAGGATAGAAGTTTCTTTCTTTCTTTTTTTTAATACAAGTAATCCAGGTTTGGGACTGAATGATTATCAAAAACTTAGGCTTCCTGCCTCTTCTTGTTGCTCTACCATCTTCAACACTCAGCTTTTACTGTGATTCAGTTTGGCTACGGTGGCTGTAAGTCATCTTTTTCACATTCTAGTCAGCAAGAAGGAAAAAGAGAGGTCATATCTCTTCTTTTTAAAGAAACTTCCCGAGCAGTTGCCCGGAACTTTGAGTCCCGTTGGCCAGAATTTAGACATTGGTCACACCCAGTTGGAAGGAAGCTTTGGAAATAAAGTTCTTATTTCAGGCAGTCATGTGTGAAGATATAATTAATGATTTTAAAAAATTGTTGTATAAAATTATATGGTTTGCATTTACCATAAATAATTTAACAGTTCCCTATTGTTAGACAATTAAGTCACTTATAAAATTTTTGTTGCTCTAAACAAAGTAAAAATAAACAATTCTATATCTTTAAAAAGTGAGTTAATAAGCATGAAAGCTACACATTAGGATGTTGAGTATTATTGGAGAGAACTTTGAAGTAGTAAAATTAACATTTTGAGAGTTTTCCCCTAAGACAGGAAAGATAAGGATTCTGTAAAGAGTAGTGGAAGTTAGTAATAGCTTATAAAGTTTGGACTTTAGTCATCTGTTAAAGAAAATTAAATAAATACACAGTATTGCTGACTTACATAAACTAATGCAGTAAAATAAGTGGATAATTTACATTTTTGTGTATAAATGCTTTAAGTTTTATACATTTACTGGTGTCTAAGTCATATTGATTTTTAGTATTGAAATGACATTTTATTTTTGTTTTAGAGTACAAATCTTTCACTTTAAGTTGATTCATTCTTTTTCTTTTCCTGAGCTATTAAGTTTGGAAAAGAAATAAATAAAAAGTTGTGTTCGAATATGCATATACTTTCACTAGACTTACTGTAGACTTCTCTTGGTTGACAGGCCTTTTTGCAGATGTGTAATCTGCCCGTCAAAGTGGTTTGCAGGGCAAATGCAGAATATATGTCTCCATCTGGTAAGTGTTTTTTAGTTTTGTTTTTCTTCTCTGTTAATATCCTGCATTGATAAAATTGCAGTGATAGTCCAGTTTGTACCTAGATTTTTTAAATGCCTATATTTTTTGTTTACCCTTTGAAGAATTTTCCCATTCTATAAAGTAACAGTTGCAAACTTGACAGTCTTGGGGTGACATGTCTACTCATTTCAACTCTGTGGTCAGAGATGATTACTGGAAAGTTAGGGGAATTGTTTCAAATAGTAAATGTTAAGAAAATGCATAATCTCAGATTTCCCCCAGTCTTATTTACATAAGACTGTTCCTTCTTCAGAAAACAAATTTTAATATGTGAATCCATTTATTATTAAATACACTTCTTTAAATTGTATTCTCCCATTATGCCAATGGAAGAAGAGAGATTGTGGAATAATTAAATTAACATGTCATAGATCTGTCTTTGAATGTCTTTGGTCTTTGGTTTCTGATTCTTTTTGTTTCATTTTAAGTTTTTAAGTTACTTTTTCTTACTAAGGTTTTAGCCTTTCTGTTATTTTTTATAATCAGTATTGCCTTTTCTGTGTATCATGTATTAGTAGATTAAGGTACAGTTTTAAATAAATATGATTCAGGTAATTTTTAATATAAAAATATAGTGCCACCAAATCTGATAAATAAATAGAATTGGTATGGGTTATTATACTTATGGTTTTGCTGGAGCAATAATAACACATAGAACCACTGCTTTATGAATAAATTCGTTGAATATAACCGATTGGTACAAGTGTATTACGTTGCTTTTTAGGGAGACATTTATCGATCTTTTTATTGTGGTGATAATTTAGGAATGACTTGGATCGTTAGGAATGACATTTTTTTCATCATAAACTCTTAAGGGTGGTAATAATTGTCAACAGTTGTGAAGACACCCTCTCTATACACACTGAAAATTCTATATGAATATCTCTACATTTATAGGTTTATGAATATACATTTTAAAAACGTTTCAATAGAAGAATTTTTAGACTTATAAACATATACATCTTTTAGATTCTTGAAGGCTATTAATTGAATCATTTTGTTTTAAGTTTATACATAGGTTTTATAAACTTTATTGAATTCTGGTGAAATGAATTATATTGGGTTCTGTCCATCTTTTTCCTCTGTGTAGTCATACAAAGAGTGTAGATATACATATAAAAAGGTTAGTAATCTAATACTAAAGTTAATATCTTTGACAAATCAAGGAGAAGCCATATAGCTTATCCACCTATTTCCTAAAATGACTGTACTATATGTAGTATTACCTAGGTAGTTATCCATCTTTATAGATTCTAGGAAAGACAAACATAAATAGTATAGAGACTACAATACATGCATATATACATATATGCATAGGAGAAGTCTCCTATAGGTAGATGAAAATGACACTTTCTATTAAGGTATTTAAATTTCATCATCTCTAGTGTTTCTTTCATCATACGATTTGGGTGACCATGGGAATGTGTTATATTTTATTTGCTTGTTTGATCTGGTTGTTGGTAGATTTTTAGAGCAGAGAACACCATGGAATAGTCAGAAGACCACTTGGCTAAGAGTTAGGAAATTTTTAGTCTAACCCTTCTGTGACTTTGTCACATGTTAACAGTTTTCTTGGGAAGTTTCACTTCTTTTCTTTGAGTCTCAGTGGCTTCATCTGTAATATGAGGTGGTTGCATTAGATGACATCCAAGGTCCTTTCTATTTCTAATATTCTCTGAATAAATAAACTTGCTTGGCAACATCTTGCTTTCTTTAAATATAAAAGTTCCAAAAATGATTATTCTGCCTAAAATGAGAAGCAGGGCCTTTGGGGTTTTTTTTATGACCTTTGATTGGTGCCAGAGAATAACTGTCTCACTCTGCTTTTGCCTGATCACCTCCAATAATAAGGATATAACACTGGCTCCACCTTAAGTCAGGCTAGTGACAGAAAACATTATTTACTTCTAACTTGTTGCCTTGATTTTTTTAAAAAAATTAATTAATTAATTTTTTGGCTGCGTGGGTCTTCGTTGCTGTGCATGGGCTTTCTCTAGTTGTGGCGAGCAGGGGCTACTCTTCATTGTGGTGCGCGGGCTTCTCATTGTGGTGGCTTCTCTTGTTGCGGAGCATGGGCTTTAGGCGCCTGAGCTTCAGTAGTTGTGGCACGTGGGCTCAGTATTTGTGGTTCGCGGGCTCTAGAGCGCAAGCTCAGTAGTTGTGGAATGCGGGCTTAGTTGCTCCATGGTATGTGAGATCTTCCTGGACCAGGGCTCAAACCCGTGTCCCCTGCATTGGCAGGTGGATTCTTATCCACTGCACCACCAGGTAAGTCCCTTGTTGCCTTGATTTTTATTTATTGCTTTGTATTTAGAGATATATGAGTATTCAGTTGGCTACCCACACTGCTTCCCTGCTTCAGAATCTACAATGCTCGGAGTATTTTTAAGAAAAGAAACAAAATACAGGCATACCTTGAGATACTGTGGGGTTTGGTTCCAGACCACCACAGTAAAGCGAATATCGCAATAAAGTGAGTCACATGGATATTTTTGGTTTCCCGATGCATATAAAAGTTATGTTTACACTGTACTGTAGTCTGTTAAGTGTGAAATAACATTGTGGCTAAAAAAACACTATACATATCTCCATTAGGAATATTTTATTGCTAAAAAATGCTAACCATCATCTGAGCCTTCAGTGAGTCAAAACCTTTTTGCTGGCGGAGGGTCTTACCTCCATATTGATGGCTGCTGGCTGATCAGGGTGGTGGTTGCTGAAGGTTGGGATGGCTCTGGCCATTTCTTATTGTTTCTTTCATTCATTAATTCATTCACTCATTGATTGATTGATTGCTGCGTTGGGTCTTCGTTGCTGTGCGCGGGCCCCCTCCAGTTGCGGTCAGTGGGGGCCACTCTTCGTTGTGGTGTGTGGGCTTCTCATTGCAGTGGCTTCCCTTGTTGCGGAGCACGGGCTCTAGGTGCGTGGGCTTCAGTAGTTGTGGCACATGGCATCAGTAGTTGTGGCTCGCGGGCTGTAGAGTGTAGGCTCAGTAGCTGTGGCGCACGGGCTCAGTTGCTCCGCAGTACGTGGGATCTTCCCGGACCAGGTCTCGAACCTGTGTCCCGTGCATTGGCAGGCGGATTCTCAACCACTGTGCCACCAGGGAAGTCCCTGGACATTTCTTAAAATAAGACAACATTGAAGTTTGCCTTTTCGATTGACTCTTCCTTTCACAAATGATTTCTCTGTAGCATGGAATGCTGTTTGATAGCATTTTACCCACAGTAGAACGTCTTTCAGAATTGCAGTCAATCCTCTCAAGCCCTGGTGCTGTTTTATAAACTAAGTTTATGTAATATTCTAAATCCTTTGTTGTCATTTCAACAGTCTTCACAGCATCTTCACTAAGAGTAGATTTTATTTCAAGAAACCACTTTCTTTGCTCATCCATAAGAAGCAACTCCTCATCCTTTAAAGTTTTATATTTATAACAAATATAATAATAATGAAAATGTTTGAAGTATTGTGAAAATTACCAAAATGTGATACAGAGACATAAAGTAAGCAAATGCTGTTGGAAAAATGGCACCAATACACTTACTCAATTCGGGGTTGCCACATAACCTTCAGTTTGTAAAAACACGCAATATCTGCAAAGCACAATAAAGCAAAGTACAATAAGACAAGGTATGCCAGTATAAACTCTGTCTTCCAAGAACTCCAAACTGGATAATGAAAATGAGAAATATACTTTGATCTCAAAATGTACCACCACAAAATACTCTTCAGTCTAGACATTCATTCACAAATCGTTTTCATTCTCTGGTCATATTATCTCAGAGGACCTGCACTATTTCTATCAGTATAGTAGTTACAAAGATATTATCCCAAGTTTAAAAAGAGTATGATCTAATTCTTAATGCAGATAAGAAATTTTTTTCTCTTTTGAAAGATTTATAAAGCGGTAGAAAAAAGGAATGCAGAATTCAGTGTTTTTATATTGGTAAATGGAAATGTCTTCTAAATACCTCTGTTGAGTTGTATTCCAAAAGGCCTGCCTTTCCTTTGTAATGTCCTGTGGACGCAGATGAAGCTTTTGTTGGTGCTGTGCACCTCATCCATTACCCTCAGGCTGTCTAAGCCAGAGAGGAGTGAATCTCTTGAAAAGGACCGCGAAGAAGCCAGCTGTTAGTGTGAACTCTATTTGAACTAGGTCTGACAAAGTTTCATCCTCTAGCATTTGAGGTAGACTTTATTGCTATTTGGAGATCATCATCTCTGATAATTTCATCTATTATTAGTATTTAAAAAAATGAAGTATTACTTTTTTAATGTGGCATTTATTTAGGGAAACCAGTTTTTGTAAGCATACTAATTCTTTTTTCCCCACATGTGTTGGGAGCATACTTTGTATTATAATTCATAAGCTAGCATACCTTCAAAGATTGTTATTGTCTTAATTCCTGAAATTTTTGAGTCAGATAACATTTATTAATGCACCATTATGTGCTTAAACAATTGATCTGAATGGGTACCTGAGATTTGAAAGTAGTAGATGTAAAAAAAAAGAAAAATAAGCTTCATAAATGTAACTTAAATATAGATTGATTCATTGTACTCTGAAGAGAAGGCCCAGTTTAATTTTTTCGGATCTATCAGTGGTCATGAACCAATGACTAGGCTTGGTTCATATAATTTGAATAATTAGTATTTACTGCTATATAGTGATTTATTAGTGTTAGCTCTGAAAAGGGAATATTTTGATCTGTTATTACATATAAGAACTCTAGAAATGAATCTCCTTTTTTTTCTTTTGTTTTAAAATTAGTAATTAATGTTTAAAAATTTTTAGAATTTAACATACGCATTTAACTATAATTTTCAAAAGTCATAGTGTTAGGAAACTGTGTGTATTAATAAAACATATCCCAGTTTTGTGTTGATTTCCTTTTTAGCACAAACTTTAATTTATGAAGAGTGTTTTCACATTTTTTTTCCCCCTCAACAGGTAAAGTACCTTTTATTCACGTAGGAAATCAAGTAGTATCGGAACTTGGTCCAATAGTCCAATTCGTTAAAGCCAAGGTAATAAAAAAGATACTAAATATATTAAATACATTTGATCACAGTTACTTTTAAATAAGTCATTCATCATTCTTTAGGGTGTTGTAACATTTACGTTGATTTTAACCTAGTTTTACAAAATGCTGATATAAACTACCAGAGAAATATTTCTAAAGAGTAAGTTTTTTTCCCCCCATAATGTAAGTCAGTGGCAGAAGAGGCCATTTGACCTTTACAAAGTGATAGATAATTTTCTAACTCATGCTTAAGAGAATTTTGGTCACAAATGAAAACTCTTCATTGTTGTAAAATATCAGGTTACCTTTGAGAAGGGAGTTATAGAATATGTTTAAAAGTTGAATGTATCAATGCTAATTTACCCATTTGAATTATTATTCAGTTTAGATTTTAATAGTTATCAAAGAACAACCTCCATTAACATTTTGGGGAACATGCTTCCAGAATTTTTTTTTGCATATGTAGAAAAATACAGGTCATACTATTATGTATTATTTTGCAACCTGCCTTTTAAAATCATCAGTGTGTTTTGAAATTCTTCCATTTAATGACTATAGATATATGTTATCCTTTTAAATTGTTGTATAATATTCTATCATATGGATGTATTATGATTTATTTAAGTCTTTATTGATGGACACTGAAGTTGTTGCCAATTTTCTGCTGTTATTGAGTGCTAATACAAATATTCTTGTACGTACACCTTTGTACACTTGTTAAGTTATCTCCTTAGGATAAATTCCTAAGAGTGATAATACAGTGTTATAGGGTATGCATTTTAAAAATCTTACAACTAAAGCTTATACTATTTTATGCATCTACTCATTACTATACTGTATTAGAATTTAAAAATTAGTGTCTATTTCCCTATCCTTTACTAATAACATTTAAGAAAATCTTTGACCACTTTATAAGTAACACATGTCAATCTTTGGAATTTATTTTATTACTAAAAAGGTTAGTCTCTTAAAAAAAACAAGGTTTACTGACCATCGCTCTTTTCTTCTTTTGTGAAATAATAATGTAATTTTGTCTCTTGAAAGATACATTTTTATAATGACAAGTAAATACTTCTTATTAATATTTTGTAGTGATAGCAAAGTATTATTTTTTCACATAAAATAATTATGTTTTAGGGGGCATTTTGGAAATGAATCCATTGGACATTTACAGTAAAACATTGATGTTGTATTACTTGGTAGTAAGATAACTGAAAGTTTTTGTATATTTAATATGATGCTCTTTTAAAGTTTTTTAAATTCCCTTTAGGGCCATTCTCTTAGTGATGGGCTGGATGAAGTCCAGAAAGCAGAAATGAAAGCCTACATGGAATTAGTCAACAACATGCTGTTGACTGCAGAGGTATAATAGAAGATAATAGGCCTTGAAAATAAGCTTTTTCTCTCATAAAAGATCATCTTTCTTATGGGTTATGTTAAAGTTACTGAAAAATAGGAAAACAGTCAAGCCACTTCTAGGGCTAGTGTCGTTACCCAAATTATTTGATCATTATCATTGAACAAGTTGCCTGATATTATCATTTCTAGTTTTTCTGTTTGTAAACAGGAGTGACTCTTGCCCACTCATTATTTTATTTTGGTCTTGTGAAATTCACTTAAATGGTATCTGTAAAATACTTTAATGGCATTTAGAGATGTATTCTATGAATAAGAAATATTTTTATAGGTACCACCATTAAGTTTAATAATTCTATGTAGCAACATTAGCCAAGAAAAAACAAAAACAACCCTCACATATGTGACTTTTATGACATTGGCTTATAAAAAATTACCCTGGCAAGAAGTAACTTTCTTTATCCATTTTCTCTTTGATACTTTAAAGTTTTGGTGACTGTTTTTTTTTTCCTAGTTGTATCTTCAGTGGTGTGATGAAGCTACTGTAGGGGAGGTGAGTGGTTCTGCAACATTTATCTTAATTAAAATTTAATGAAAAAACACTTTTGCTCAGAATCATAAGTCCCTGCTCATAAATGAAACATTGTGGTTTATACCATTAGTGATATAGTTTTTCACTTTAATTTTGCTTGCACATACATTTTAGGGAAGCTGTGTGTCATTGTTTGATATAACTGGTTGCAGAGTATGTGAAAGTTTATATATTTTTAAAGAGAATGGTTTAAAATTTTAATTTTTAGATTGCAAGCTATGTTTTGTTTTATTTTTTCAGATTGCTGTTTGTGGTCTCTGGAAATATATTTCCCTTAGAATTTTATTTGTGAAAACAGGCTATGTCTTTAGAATCACGTTTTTAACATAATCTTTTTGCTTTAGATCACTCATGCTAGGTATGGATCTCCTTACCCTTGGCCTCTGAATCATATTTTGGCCTATCAGAAACAGTGGGAAGTCAAACGTAAGATGAAAGCTATTGGATGGGGTAACAAGACTCTGGACCAGGTCAGTTCAGATTGAAGTTGGTAAAACCCTCAACTTTAATACATAAAGAAAAAAGATTTTTAATTGTTGGTCCTTTAAAAAAAATCCCAGGGGACTTCCTGGCGGTCCAGTGGTTAAGACTCTGCACTTCCAATGCAGGGGGTGCCAGTTCCATCCCAGGTCGGGGAGCTAAGATCCCACATGCTGCGCGGCGCAGCCAAAAAAACACACAAACTCCCAACATAATAAAAAAAATTAACAAAACATTTGCTCTTATTTTCTCTGACATGAAGTACTTTTTTGTTTTATAAAAATCACACATGCTTATTGTAAAACAAATTATGTAATACCGAAAACTTCAAAAACGGAATAAAAGTTGGCTGGAATCCTACCATCTAGAAATTGCCACTGTTAACTATATGGAGAACACTCTTCTAGGTGTCTCTTAATAACATTTTCTTTAAATGGGGTCATAGTATAACTGCCACTCTATAACCTAATTTTTTTTATCCATTCAGCAATACATTGTGGACATTTTTTTATGCCAATAAATATAGATCTGCAGCATCAGGGCTTAAAAAGAAAAACCCAACCCTGTTAGATGCAGTGCTTAATATACCTGCTTTTCTTTGGTCTTAAATTTACTGAAGTAGCAAAATTATAAAAATATGTATCTTGTCAAGGTCATGCGTTTGAGCATCATTAAGCTAATTAATGTCTCATTTTCAAGGATACCCCTAGTCCTAGTCAGCCAACTCATTGATGTGTGCCATTGGCCACAAGGGGGATTGGGTAAATGAATAGGGATGGAGTAAATAAAATCTGTTTCCACTAGTGGGAAAACAATTCAAATGATTTTTACTCATGGTAGGTCAGCAGTGTCATCTTTATGAAGCAGATTTTTTAATATATGTGAAGTCATTTGATTATATGGATTCAGGAAAACATTTTTGTAGGGAGTAGAGTTTTGAGATAAAAACTTTCTTGATCATAATCCTTATAAGTAACTTAAATGTACTTGTATTTAAAGGAAATTTGCTCTCAAATTTTCTTCCGGTTTCTTGTATAGAAATTATTACGTATGTTCTCTATGTGGTCTATAGTCTGATTTAAATATACTAAAAATGGTTACCTAAATTTATATTTTTATTATAAACTATGATACATATTAAGTTTTAGACACATTTTATTGCTTTGCTAATTTAAATATTTTTCTCTGGGGTCTGTTGCTTGTGTTAGGTCTTAGAAGATGTAGACCAGTGCTGTCAAGCTCTTTCTCAAAGACTGGGAACACAACCGTATTTCTTCAATAAGCAGTAAGAATTTATTCTTTTTAGTTAGTTTCTTTTCTGTATTATTATTTTATCATACATGTCGTATCAAACATTTTATCATAGAGGAATTGTTTTATCAAGAAATATTTACGAAAAGATTTAGTTATATTAAAGTTCATTTTTGCATTCATTAACCATTTAATTTCTTGGGTGTCAGGCATAGCACTAGCTTCTGGGAGACCAAGATTTCTAAAATGCAGTGCTAGCTATTAAGAATTTTCTCCTGAGGGTAGACAATGTAAACCAGTCATTATTGTATGATATGATAGAGGTTCTACTAGAGGTAGTTCAAGGTGCTTTGTATGGAACTATGACATGTTAACAAAATCTGAGCTTGCAAACTACTATTAAAACGTGAAGTGTAGCCATACTTGTCTGTAAAGGATGATACCCTGAGGACTAGAAAAGTGAATAAAACTAAACTGTAAACAATATTGTTGGATGGACAAGCATTATGATGAACTTTTCTTTTAAAATTTAATGAAAATATTTGTAAAGCATAGAAATAATTGTGAAGGATATAGATTAAATATATGTATGTATATATATGTAAATTGAGTAATTCATGTTTTATTAAGACAGAATTTTTTTGTAATTTGGAAAATAATATCTAACATAGGCAAAGAATGAATTTTCCTTTTTTTTTTAAAGTTACAATTTTAGTATATCAGAATCAGCTATCCTGTGATCCAGTTTAAGATGGGTTTAAATTAGCATTTTAACCTCATTGGTTTGCTTAGAATTCTAATCTTTTCTTGGCTTTTTAATAAAAATCTCTTGACTTTTAGATTGATAATTTTTTTTTAATTTTTTTAATTTTTTATTTTTTGGGGTACACGGGCCTCTCACTGCTGTGGCCTCTCCCGTTGCGGAGCACAGGCTCTGGACGCGCAGACTCAGCGGCCATGGCTCACGGGCCCAGCCGCTCCGCGGCATGTGGGATCTTCCCGGACCGGGGCACGAACCCGTGTCCCCTGCATCGGCAGGTGGACTCTCAACCACTGCGCCACCAGGGAAGCCCTAGATTGATAATTTTTAAAAAGGTTTATTTGTTATTATTTACATCTTCATAGGCATTCATCTATAGCTATATCAAACATCTTTTGGTAGAGATGTTAATATTTGTAGCAAAAATGGCTATGGTGATAGCTTGGAAATATTAAAGTTATATTAATGTATGTGCTATACAACTGATATTAAAATAAAATTGGGCTCTGTTGATCTTTGAAGCAGAAAGGTCATAGAGTTCAAACCATGAAATCCTGGTAGGTAAAGTTTCTACAGCTATGTTCTTATTTCTAGTGATGTTTGCTATGCTGATTCTAGTTGTTTCGTCTCTAATACAAAAGAAAGGTATCAAAATGTTAGTATTATGTAGTCCCCTTTCTTTCTGATATAGGAATTCTTAGGAGCTGAAAAGCTCAGAAGGGGTGCATTTTATTGTTTGAAGTGCATCACTCTGTTTTAGGAGATAGTTTTGTTATGCACCCTGTCTCCATGGGAAGCCAGGATAATAGATCTAACTTATTTTTCTCCTCATTGAAACTCAGTGTCAAAGAGTTAGTAACCAGGTATCATTTGGCATGTGATTCAGTGGAAATATCAAAAAATATTTTTCTTCATAAGGGTATAATTATTATTATTTTTAACAACCTTATTGGAGTATAATTGCTTTACAATGGTGTGTTAGTTTCTGCTTTATAACAAAGTGAATCAGCTATACATATATCCCCATATCTCCTCGCTATTGCATCTCCCTCGCATCTTCCCTATCCCACCCCTCTAGGTGGTCACAAAGCACCGAGCTATTTTACACTACCAAATGTAAAATAGATAGCTAGTAGGAAGCAGCTGCATAGCCCAGGGAGATCAGCTCGGGTATAATTATTTTTAAACTTGTAATGAAAAATTCAAAATTTAGAATAGGTACAAAAACAATTGAGAAACTGTTTAACTGGTATTAAGATGTAGGTTTTTGAAATAATTTTACCTTATATGAGACTTAGATAAACATTTTTATGATTGAAGTATAGAATAGTTTTAATTTTTAGTTTTAATTTTTAGTTTTAATTGTTTAATATTAAAATTTATTTCCCTGTGTATCCTCTCCTTACCCTCTAAAATTAGAATCAGTTTTTTTTCTAGCTTACCTACTAGACATGTTGAGAGGCCTCATGAAAGAAACTCAGTAGCTTTACTTGATGTGAGAAAGGGAAAGATAGTTGAGGGAGATCTTGCAGCAAGAATAGTAATTGGGAAAAGAGGACAAAGAAGCTAAATGGTGGAAAGGAAAAAGGAAAGCGAATTTGAAAAACATTAGAAATAATACAAAGTAGATACTAACAATTGTCCTTTTTATCTTTCATAATATATAGTTGGTAGCTTTTAAATATTTAAATCATATTTCTAAAATGCAGCTCAAACAAAATCTGTGTTATCTGTTGAATCTGTGATCTTGCTGATGTGATATCTGTTAACACACCTACACAAAGACTGGGTAATTTATTCCCTTTCACCTGGTGAGTGCATTTGGAATAAAAAACCAGAACTGTTCTTGAAGTGATATTTTCATGTTACCTTTTTAATAAAGGGGAAGAAGAAGAAAAAAATAATTTTTCTAAATGTAATCAGAATAGAAAGAGTTAATACTACTCCAAAGCATTTATGAGCTCCTTGAGGGTTTTTGTTTTCCAAACAAAACCTATTAGAGGAAGCTCAGTAAATGTTGGTTAAGACTAGATTAAATTGAATGAGAAATTGGAAAAGGAGTTAGGTTTGAAAAAGAAAAAGTACTGCTATTAACCATTAAGTAAATGGTAAAATTTGAAAATATACCTTCATATACTGATAGGAAGGTATTTTGAAGAAATGATGCAAAAATTATACTTGGGAACCTTAAGAAAAATTTCAGGGGGTAATGGGATTTCATTGAAGTTTATTCAACTGAGAAATCACTAGTTAAGAAAATTAAGGGGAAATTGCTCAAAAATATCCAAAAGCAAAATATAGCAAAGTTGATGGCAAGGGGCTTGATTTACAAATTTGAATGATAGTCCTAAAGATCAGTGATTGATACATAAAGAAAGGATATGTAGATTATTTCTGTTAGTATGAAGAAATGACAAGTTAATAGTATAATGGGAAAGAAAAATTGGGGAACATTCAGACAAAATTAATGTTTTTGAAACTAGACTGTGAAACGTATCAGAAAGAGAGAAAGAAATATGGAACCATAATAATTGAAGAAAAAGATAAGTACAAAAAAATTTTTAGTGGGAAAGGTTAGGAAAACATTCGCATTTTATGGTACTGTTTTTATTTTGATATTCAAATGAAAGAATAGTAGATAATCGGTGGATGTTAGCTGAACCTGTTGTGGCAGCGATTTTACAATATATTTATGTAAATCAAACCATCATGTTGTACACCTTAAACTTATACAGTGATGTATGTTAATTATTTGCCAATAAAACTGGGAAAAAAAAGAATAGTAGGTAACCAACAGAAATGTGGAAAGAATGATAATGCAAGATGAGAAGGCAACAATGTGAAAGTTGTTGAAGGTCTTAGGAGGAGAGTTGCTATCTATATCCAAATTACAATCTACAAACTACTTAGTAAGCAGAAGGGTGGAAATGTTATGTTTTCTCTCCATATTGTATAGAAAAGGTAATTAAAACTGGAGGTACATGAAATCTTGGCTTGATTAAACAATTCAGTGGAAGTATTGGCTAAAGTGTAATTTTTTGTCCTTGTCTCTCATAGGAGTTGCAAATATTTTTCTGAGCTTATTGCTTTTTTTAAAAGTCAGGTTTATCGTGGCATAATTTACAAAAAGTAAAATTGACGCTTTTATGTGTATAGTTCTGTGAGTTTTAGCAGTGGTATACAGTTGTGTCCCCATTACCACAGTGTACTTTTTTTTTTTTTTTAAAATATATTTTTGGCTGTGATGGGTCTTTGTTGCTGCGCACAGGCTTTCTCTAGTTGGGGCGATCAGGGGGCTACTCTTTGTTGCGGTGTGTGGGCTTCTCATTGCAGTGGTTTCTCGTTGTGGAGCACGGGCTCTAGGCGCGTGGGCTTCAGTAGTTGTGGCACGCGGGCTCAGTAGTTGTGCCTCATGGGCTCTAGAGCGCAGGCTCAGTAGTTCTGGCTCATGGGCTTAGTTGCTTTGCGGCATGTGGGATCCTCCCGGACCAGGGCTCGAACCCGTGTCCCCTGCATTGGCAGGCGGATTCTTAACCACTGTGCCACCAGGGAAGCCCACAGTGTACTTTTTAAAAAGAAAGAATTGTGGGAATTGATAACATATATGTCAGAGTCAACTAATATAAGTAGTTGCTGAAATTTGTAAGGATTACAAAAAATATGCATTAAGTTATGTGTGTGTTTTGTTTGATTTAGTATGGTGTATTCTACTTCCTGTTAGATGTTCTAAAAGTAATTTGTCACGAAGTTACTATCTTTAGGTAACATCAGATCAGTTTTTGTATGCTCATTACCCTACATAATTCAGCACCTTTTGAGTTATGTGGATGTATATTTGAAGCAAATAATATTTTGACCACTTCAGGGGTACTTCTAGACTACTCTGGTTTGAACATACCTTCATTCCTGAGCTCATTCAGAGCCTTCCCTTATTGATAAAAGATGCCCATCTACCCTACTGGAAGTTGCATCAGAGAATATATTCACCTTTTCTTAGGCTCTTGTACAAGAAGCAGAGGGTAGTTAATCCTAAATAAGGATTAGGAAAATAAATCCTAAATTGGTAAGATACACGTTTTAAGAAATATGTTTAGGGATCTGGAAGAGTTGGTGTTTATATTACTTCTCACAAAGTGCCTCAGCTCAATATTTATCCACCTTCTACATCCTTGGTTTTTCTCAGGTATCCATTTGTTATTGATTCTTCATCTGTAATGCTAGGATCATGGTGCTATTAAGTCCCAGGACACTTGTGAGTTTTTAAAACTATCCTATTGACTACCCTCTTAAACATGGCCATAAATTGCACATTTGACTTTGATTAATACTTCATGAATGTGTCAAAAGAGGGAAGGCTTTGGAAGAATGTGAATAACTACTATTGAAAAATTAAATATCCTATACAACTTAGGCAGGATGCTTTCTTTCTCTTTCGTGTATTCATTCAGCAAATAACCATTCAGTTCCTTAGATACTTTGCTAAGAACTGGGGTTATAAAGATATATGCAGTGTTATCTTTAGAGAACTTAGAGTATAATGGGGGAAACATTAAGTAAACAGTTATAGTATGGTATGAGAAGTACTTCACCTTTTTATCGATTCATTAAACAAATATTTATTGAGAACCTACTTTGGGCCAGGCATTGTTGCAGGTGTTGGGGACACAGCAGGAAACAAGTAGACTATGTCCTGGTAGAAAGAGATAGACAGTTAATTAAAAACAAATATTAGATAGTTTTAAGTGCCATATAGAGAATTAAAATAGAATCACATCACAATAAGCGGCTATATGTCCACTTTAGTTTGAGTGGTCAGGGGACGCTGACCACTCAAACTAAGATGTGATATTTAAGTTGTATTCTGAAAAACAAGGAGGAGCCAGCAGTATGAAGTCAAGGGCAGGGTGTTCCAGGCAGCAGGAATAGTTGGGTCAAGGCCCTAAGATTGGCTAGAGTTTATGTTCAAATGGAAGAAGCAAAACCATTTATGGTTGTGTGTAGAGAATGGTAGGAGATGAGGCTGAAGAGGTAAACAGGAGCCAGATCTTCTAAGATTTGTATGTTTTGGATAAGGAGTTTGGCATGTTAGTGTAAGTGGAGTGGAAATTCATTCCAATGTTTTATGCTTGGAGGAGATATAGATAAGTGGTGGCATTCAGGACATATTTTGGTGGTTGTGTCTCACCAGGCTTGCTAATGGATATGGGAGGGTAAGAGAAAGAGAGGACTGAAGAGTAACTCAGATTTTTGGCTTGAACAGGTGGTGGGTAGTGGTGACTTTTATTTTGGGAAGATGAGGGGACAAGCAGGTTTGAGATGCTTATTCAGCATTCAAGTGGAATTGTTATATAGGCCTTTGAATGTATGATTCTGGACTTCAGGGGAGAGATTCAGATTGGAGATAAATATTTTAGGAATTAGTGGCATGAAGAGATACAAAGCCATGCAACTATTAAAAGAAGTCATTCATCAGTGGCGATCAAGGCCACATAGCTAGTAAGTGACAGAATTAGGATTTGACGGACCCCCAAATCTGTTTTGCCAAACCAGATTACTGCAACATATTTTTACAGTTTAGGTCGACTAATATGTTTTCTCAGTAACTTTTTCACTGTAGGGCTGACAGCAATAATTAGTTCATAATAATGATGATATTTTCTCCTTTTAGTAATATTGTACTAGTACAGTACAATGAGGGGGCTCAGGGTGCTGACCCTTTGCTGCAGCTGAAAATCCATGTATAACTTTACAGTCAGACCTCTGCATCTGTGGTTCTACATCTGCAGATTCAGTCAACCCTGGATTGTGTAGTATTGTAGTACGTATTTATTGAAAAAAAACCTGCGTGTAAGTGGACCTTCACAGTTCAAACCAGTATTTTTTTAAAATTAATTAATTAATTAATTATTGGCTGCGTTGGGTCTTTGTCGCTACGCACGGGCTTTCTCTAGTTGCAGCGAGTGGGGGCTACTCTTTGTTGCAGTGCACGGGCTTCTCATTGCAGTGGCTTCTCTTGCTGCGGAGCACGGGCTCAGTAGTTGTGGCTCAGGGCTCTAGAGCACAGGCTCAGAGAGGTGTGGTACATGGGCTTAGTTGTGGCGCACGGGCTTAGTTGCTCCGCGGCATGTGAGATCCTCCCAGACAAGGGCTCGAACCCTTGTCCCCTGCATTGGCAGGTGGATTCTTAACCGCTGCGCCACCAGGGAAGCCCTCAAACCAGTGTTGTTCAAGGGTCTACTGTAATTATTTTAATGTAATATAGATTGGTGATGTCCCATTTATAGACCGTTAGTAGCAAGGTAGATAAATTTCATCTTTTTGTTAGTAATATATAATTAAAGGGAAAGAAAACATAGAAAAAATTTTGTTGAAGCCATTCTTACATCTCCTTCAGAAATCTAAGTTTACTTTTAAAATGGTAAAATTAAAATTAAATCATGTTGTAATATGATGATCAGGTAATCAGGTATCATTCTGTTTTCCTAGCACCACAGTGAAATTCTCTGCTTTGACAGCATTTTGGTTATGCATCTACAAAAGCACTTACTAAATTGTGTTGTGGTAATTTATGTTTTGTGTCCATGTCTTAGAATATCTTTCTTGCTTTTATATATTTAGCATCTGGCATAGTTCCTGGCACACTGGAGACCTGTTGTATATATTTAGTGAATAAATTAATGAATAAAATGAATATGATCATTTACACCAATATTATTATTATTTTAAGGTTACACACTATATAATTCCATTTGTGTGACATTCTTTTTTCTTTTACACCAATATTATTTTAACACATTTAAATGATGCTATTTAAAAAAGCAAGTCACACAACTAGCAAATCGTAGTTTAAAAGATCTTTTTTTCTTTCATATCTTATAACAGAAACTCCAATAAAATAGAATAAATTCTATCAAGTTGGGGTAGGATTTATTGCTTACATGACTTCTTTTCTTTTAAATAGATGAATAAAGTGTTTAAAAAAATAGTATATAGTCTACCATACAAGTTAAACGCTGTTCATGTTACTCTCATTTCTGCTTTTGTCTTAGGCCTACTGAACTAGATGCACTGGTATTTGGCCATCTGTACACCATTCTTACCACACAGTTGACCAATGATGAACTTTCTGAGAAGGTGAAAAACTATAGCAACCTCCTTGCTTTCTGTAGAAGAATCGAACAACACTATTTTGGTAAAGTCAGCTCATCCATCAGATTGTCTTAGAGTTATGTGTTAATTTAGTTATTATTTTTAAAAAGTTTGACTTTTGAAATATATGTTACTTGAATGATGTAATAGATAATAGTATCAGAATTTTACAACCAAAAATACTGCTTTTCACAACCTCAAAACAAATTACGTAATGTATCGTATACGTGTACCTTATACTGCTATTTGTGTATACATTAAAATAATTTTGAATGATTTCATTTGATATGTTGTACTCTATATCTTGAAATTTTTGGTTTCTTTGACACATGTATGCATATAAAAATAAAGCTCAAACAACTGTGTGGCCGGTGTATTTACTTTCTTTCCATCTTTCTGAAAGCTACTCTCTGAGCTTTATACATGGAATAAACAGTGTCTTTTCTAAGGCAATAATTTGTATTCCATACTCCCAAGATTACTTTGTAGATGTAATGCATGGTAAACCTGGTCACGGGAAGAATGTTCTTAACGGTGAGCACTTAGAAAATGCACATGATTACAAAGTGATTAAATCCTGGAACAGATTACCATTTAAGAGCATTTTTCTTATCTAAACTTTATTGAACTTAAAAACATTTTATCAGAGCAGCTATTATTTACATTTGATAAAGGGATAAGTTTCAAGGACCTTATTTTTTTGAAACTTCTTTTTGGAGAAAATAATATTTTAATAATGCTGTTTTATTCCTTTTGTGGGAAAGGGAGGATAGATTTCACAGAAGTATCAATTTATACGTAAGCATAAAAGATAATATGCTGTATTTCTTTCAGTTTTTCTAATATTTTATGTAAAGCCAGAGATGCTATAAAAGAGTCAGATGTACAAATAATTTCTTGAAAATGTCTAGAATAGTAGTACTTCTATATTCCTTTTTATGTACCAGACATTTTAACTCATTTAATCCTTACAAAAACTATGAAGGTTATTATTCCCAGTTCACAGAAGAGGAAATGGAGACACAAAATGGGTAATACCTTGCCCAAGGTCATAGAGTTAGTAAGTGGTAGAGTTGGAATTCAAACCTAGGCGTCTGGCATCTGTTTGGCTTTTAAAGAAAACTACATTTTTTTTTTTAAGATTATAGATTTATACCTTATAAGGGATGTATTAGGTTCTCCTTAGCCCAAGTCCCACATAAACTTTGGGTGCTCCCTTTTGACTATGGTGCTATTTATTATTTTCCTGAACTAATTTTGTAATTTGTTTTATTATTAAAATAAAAATTTCCAAGTTATCTGTGCTTTTGTACAATTTTTATGACAGTTTTTTTTGGTATGTATTTTTGTATGCTTGTTTTATACTGAATGATGCTCTTTTAATAATGCCATAGGGCTTCCCTGGTGGCACAGTGGTTGAGAGTCCACCTGCCGGTGCAGGGGACGCGGGTTCGTGTCCCGGTCCGGGAAGATCCCACATGCTGCGGAGTGGCTGGGCCCGTGAGCCATGGCCGCTGAGCCTGCGCGTCTGGAGCCTGTGCTCCGCAATGGGAGAGGTCACGACAGTGAGAGGCCCGCGTACCGCAAAAGAAAAAAAAAAATAATAATGCCATAACGTTCATTTCATAGAACAAGTACCTTCTGTACTCAGTATATAAAATCTAGACTTTTTTCTTCGAGCTTTTTGGATATAAAGATATTACAACAACATGGGCTCTGATATTTTAATCTTAATCATTACAACTGGCTGGCTGTATTATCTTAATATGAGAAACTTTGGCAGACAATGGTTGTTTATTCCAAGTTGAGATATTTACTCTTATTTAAGACTTACTGACTATGGATCACTTTGATAGAGGTCTTGTTTTTCTCTAGTGTTGAGTGAATCACCCTCAAAACAGAATGTCTTAAAAAGTAGAAAACTTGACATTCAGTTATGGTTATTTAATACCTGCTTTTATCTTTTAAATTTGGGTCCATCAAACCAAGTCACAGTAGCTAAAAATTACCACTGAAAAGCTAGTTTGCTGACCAAAGAGTTAAAGGTTTTGCTGCCAAAACACTTAGGTGTGTACTGAATTTTAAAGTAAGTAGCATGATTCCTTATTTAAATTAAAATTTAAGTCATAAGTAGTGAGAAACTTTAAATCAAGATGGGTATAGTCTACCCTGTCATTTGATGACTTCTGAATGATGTACATTGTTGGGTTTAAAATAACTACAGTCATCCAGGACCTCCCACAAATATCAAGATCTTTGGATGCTTAAGTCCCTCATATAAAATGGTACAGTATTTGCAATAACCTACACACATTCTCCCATATACTTTAAATCATCTCTAGATGACTTGTAAATGCCATGTAAATTGTTGTAAACACAATGTAAATAGTTGCTGGTGCGAGGCAAATTCAAGTTTTGCTTTTTTGGAACTTCCTGGTTTTTTTTTTTTTTTAATATTTTAGGTACGCAGTTGGTTGAATCTGCTGATGTGGAAATTGCAGATATGGAGGGCCAACTGTATCTTCTATCAAACCCTTTAGAAGCCCAACTTGTTACTTTTTTAATTGATTTGAATGTTGGATGAGTAGATATTGTATTAATTCATTTGGAACCCTAAATCCAGGAAAAGGAGAAATTATAAAATATGTCAATCTAAGAGACTAATATATTTTGATACTTTTTTGATGAATAGATAACAAGTAGTTTTCTTACTGTTGTTTATGATTGTCGTTTAGTGAGAATGGGTAAAAAGCAGTTGTACATTGAGATATTTCAAGATACTACATTCTAAAGTAAAATTTAAGATACAAATTTTTGCACTTATTTTACTTTCTTGTTTTAAAGTATTACAACCAGTTGCTTCTTATGAGATAATTTGTAAATTTCATTGAGTCAAAAGGAAATATTGAAAAGTTTGATTATATCTAGATCGATAGAAATATTTTCCTAATCTATTTTTAAGTTCCTAAGAATTGGGATCGGATTTCTATTTTTCATTTTTTTTTACATTTTTATCAAATTATGGTAATTGAAATTTGTCATAAGACTGTAGTAGAATCTCTGGGTATTTCTCCGTTTTTTTGGCCATGCTGGCTTGTGAGATCTTAGTTCCCTGACCAGAGATTGAACCTGGGCCCTCAGCAGTGAAAGCACAGAGTCCTAACCACTGACCGCCAGGGAATTCCCAGTCTGAGTATTTCTACTTAGTCTTGTTTTCTGTGAATAGAAATAATTTTATTTAATACTTTATAATCGGTATGCCTTTTGCTTGTTTTGCCATATTGCAGTAGGACTTCCAGTACAGTGTTGAACAGGAGTAGTGAGAATGGACGTCTTTGCCTTATTTATGATCTTAGGAGGAAAGTATTCAGTCTTTCACCATTAAGTATAATTGTAGGTTTTTGTAGTTAGCTGCCCTTTATCAGGTTGAGAAAATTTCTGTTTCTAGTTTGCTCAGAGTTTGTGTGTGTGTGTGTTTCAATCATGAATGAATGGTGTATTTTATCAGAAGCTTTTTCCATATCTGTTGAGGTGATTATATATATTTTTTCCTTTAGACTATAGAAATGGTGAGTTATGTAATTGATTTTCAAATGTTGAATCAACATTAGTTTCCTGGGATAAACCCCATATGGTCAAGATGTATTACTCTTTTTATATATTGTTGGATTTGATTTCCTAGTATTTTGTTAACGAGTTTTGTTTCCATATTCATGTGGCATGTTGGTCTCTGGCTGTCTTGTAATGCTTTTTTCTGGGTTTGGTATCAGGTTATTGCTGGTCTCATTAAATGAGTTAGGAAGTATTCCTTCCTCTTCTATACTTTGGAGTTTAGATTTCGGTACTACTTTTTCCTTGAATGTTTGGTAGAATTTACCAGTGCAGCTAACTAGGCCTGAAGGTTTCTTTGTTGGAAGATTTTAAGCTTAACATTTTTATTTACTTAATAAATTTAGGACTACTCAGATCATCTGTTTCTTCTTGAGTGAGCTTTGGCATGTGCCTTTCAAAGAATTTATTTTCTCTAAGTTGTTGAATTTATGGGCATAGAGTTGTTCTTGGTATTCCATTTTTATCCTTTCTGTGGTACCTGTAGTGATGTCCTTTCTTTTATTCTTCATATTTGTAATTTTTATCTTCTCTTTTTCTTGGTCAGTCTGTGCTAGGTTTATCAATTTTTATTGATCAGCCCCCTCCCCAATCCAGCTTGTGGTTTCATTGATTTTTCTCTGTAGTTTTGTTATTCTCATTTTCTTGTCTACCCTTATTATTATTTCCTTCCTTCTTGCTTTGAGTTTAACTTGCTCTACATTTTATAGTTTTTAAATATAGAAGCATAGACTGATTCAAAGCCTTCCTTTCTAATGTAAGCATCAATGCTAAAAATTTCCCTCAAAGCACTGCTTGGAAGGAATTTTGAAATGCCATGGTTTTATTTTCATTTGGTTCAAAATATTTTCTAATTCCCTTGTGATTTCTTCTTTGACCCATGGGCTATTTGTAAGTGTATTCTTTAATTTGAAAATACTTGAGGATTTCCCAGGTATCTATTATTGATTTCTAGTTTAATTCTGTTGTATTTCTAGAACATATTTTATATTTCAGTTCGTTTAAATTTGTTAATATTTGCATTATGGTCCAGTGTATGGTTTATCTTGATGAATGTTCCATGTGTAATTGAAAAGAGTGTGCATTTTTCTGTTATAGTATGGAGAATTCTATATGTGTTAAGCTCATCTAATTGGTAGTGTTGCTCAGGTCTTTTATATCCTTATTAATTTTCTGCCTACTTGTTCTACATTGCTGAGAGAGGAGTGTTGAATTATGGCTTTTTTCCCCCTCCTTTTATTTCTATCAGTTTGCTTCATGCATTTTGAAGATCTTTTGTTAGGTATATATATATTTGGGATTATTATTTCTTCTTGAAAAATTGATCCCTTCATTGATATTTACTGTCCTTCTTTATTCCTGGTAATATTTCTTGCTCTGAAGTTATTTGTCTGATATTAATTTAGTTATTTCAGTTAATTTAGTTATTTGATATAGCTACTCAGTTTTTCTTTAAAGTTTGCAAGGTCTATATATATCTTATCATTTTTCTTTTAGCCTTCTTACATACTTAAAAAAATTTTTTTTTATAAACAGCTTAGAATTGGATCTTGGATTACCTGACAATTTCTCTTTTAATTGTTTAAGGTGTTAACATTTAATGTAATTATTGATGAAAATGGGTTAAAATATATCGTCATGCCAGATATTTTCTATTTGCTTTTATTCTATGTTTCTTTTAATGATTTCTTCTTTCTTTTGGATTGATTGAGGTATTTTTTAAAATGAGGCCATTTTATCCCCACTATTGGCTTATTATTTATACCTTAATTTTTTTTTTGTAGTGATTACCCATGGTTTACAATATATATCTTTAATCAGAGCCTGTGTTCAAATAGTATATACTGCTTTACTCCCAGTCTGTGGCTTGTCTTTTCGTTTTCTCAATGGTGTCTTTGGGAGAGCAGAAATTTTTAATTTTGATGAAGTCGGTTTATCAAGTCTTTCTGGATTATGCGTTTGTTATTATATCTAAGAAATCTTTGCCTAATCCAAAGTCCTAAAGATTTTCTTCCATGTTTTCTTTTAGAAGTTATATTGTTTTAGCTCTTATATCATTTAAGTCTATGATCCATATTGAGTTAATTTTAATGAGGTGAGGTAAGAGTCTTAAGTGTTTTCTGGAGGTTTTTTGCATGTGGATATACAACTGATTTGTTGATATATTTGTTTCATGTGAGAAATAGGGAAGAAGGATCTAGGTGGGGGTTTTGTGCCTTTCCTGTAATTGCTGCTATTCTCCTCTCCAGGGAACCACACGGGACACTTTCTCAGATTCCCACCATGTCTCCCGTTTGGGGTTTTTTTTTTTTTTTTTTGGTGAACTTCCTGTGAGTTCCTTCGAGAAGACCCTGTGAGTAAATGTGAGTTCCTCTTTTCGTTTGTGGCCTCCAGGGTTTTGATAGGCTTTTGTTAGCTCACACTCAGCCTTTAGCCATTAGTTTAAAATATTAGCTAAGTTCTTGCTGTTGTCCAGTAGTGTCTGTCTCAGGTAAGCAAGTGCTTATGTCCCTTTTCTCCTTAGATTTTGGGTTAGTTGGCCCTGCAACCTCAGCTCTCTGCTGCTGGGTTCAAGAACCAGGGTGAATTTGCAGATTGTATGGTGTTCGTCATTACTGTAAGGGGGGGGAGCAATGCTCTTTTTAGCGTTCTACATTCTAAAATGGGAAATCTGAGTTGCTTTTTATTTTTTGAATTTTATTTATTTTTTATATAGCAGATGCTTATTATCTATTTTATACATATTAGTGTATATATGTCAATCCCAATCTCCCAATTCATCCCACCACCCCTCCCCCTGCTTTCCCCCCTTCCTGTCCATACGTTTGTTCTCTACATCTGTGTCTCTATTTCTGCTTTGCAAATGGGTTCTGCATCTGTACCATTTTTCTAGATTCCACATATATGCGTTAATATATGATATTTGTATTTCTCTTTCTGACTTCACTCCCTATGAGTCTCTAGGTCCATCCATGTCTCTACAAATGACCCAGTTTTGTTCTTATTTATGGCTGAGTAATATTCCATTTTATATATGTGCCACATCTTCTTTATCCATTCGTCTGTCGATGGGTATTTAGGTTGCTTCCATGTCCTGGCTGTTGTAAATAGTGCTGCAATGAACATTGGGGTGCATGTGTCTTTTTGAATTATGGTTTTCTCTGGGTATATGCCCAGTAGTGGGATTGCTGGGTCATATGGTAATTTTATTTTTAGTTTTTTAAGGAACCTTCATCCTGTTCTCCATAGTGGCTGTATCAATTTACATTCCCACCAACAGTGCAAGAGGGTTCCCTTTTCTCCACACCCTCTCCAGCATTTGTTGTTTGTAGATTTTCTGATGATGCCCATTCTAACTGGTGTGAGGTGATACCTCATTGTAGTTTTGATTTGCATTTCTCTAATAATTAGTGATGTTGAGCAGCTTTTCATGTGCCTCTTGACCATCTGTATCTCTTTTTTGGATAGATGTCTATTTAGGTCTTCTGACCATTTTTTGATTGGGTTGTTTGTTTTTTTTTAATATTGAGCTGCGTCAGCCATTTATATATTTTGGAGATTAATCCTTTGTCCATTGATTTGTTTGCGAATATTTTCTCCCATTCTGAGGGTTGTCTTTTCGTCTTGGTTATAGTTTCCTTTGCTGTGCAAAAGCTTTTAAGTTTCATTAGGTCCCATTTGTTTATTTTTGTTTTTATTTCCATTACTCTAGGAGGTGGGTCAAAAAAGATCTTGCTGTGATTTATGTCGAAGAGTGTTCTTCCTATGTTTTCCACTAAGAGTTTTATGGTGTCCGGTCTTACATTTAGGTCTTTATAATCCATTTTGAGTTTATTTTTGTGTTATGGTGTTAGGGAGTGTTCTAATTTTATTCTTTTTTATGTAGCTGTCCAGTTTTCCCAGTTATTGAAGGGGCTGTCTTCATTGTATATCCTTGCCTCCTTTGTCATACATTAGTTGACTGTGCGTATGTGGGTTTATCTCTGGGCTTTCTATCCTGTTCCATTTATCTGTATTTCTGTTTTTGTGCCAGTACCATATTGTCTTGATTACTGTAGCTTTGTAGTAAGTCTGAAGTCAGGGAGTCTGATTCATCCAGTTCCGTTTTTTTCCCCTCAAGATTGCTTTGGATATTCAGGGTCTTTTGTGTCTCCATACAAATTTTAAGATTTTTTGTTCTAGTTCTGTAAAAAATGCCATTGGTAATTTGATAGGGATTGCATTGAATCTGTAGATTGCTTTGGGTAGTATAGTCATTTTCAGAATATTGATTCTTCCAATCCGTGAACATGGTATATCTCTCCATCTGTTCATGTCATCTTTGATTTCTTTCATCAGTGTCTTATAGTTTTCTGAGTATAGGTCTTTTACCTCCTTAGGTAGGTCTATTCCTAGGTTTTTTATTCTTTTTGTTGCAATGGCGAATGGGATTGTTTCCTTAATTTCTCTTTTCGATCTTTCGTTGTTAGTGTATAGGAATGCAAGAGATTTCTGTGCATTAATTTTGTATCCTGCAACTTTACCAAATTCATTGATTAGCTCTAGTAGTTTTCTGGTGGCATCTTTAGGATTATCTATGTATAGTATCATGTCATCTGCACAAGTGACAGTTTTACTTCTTCTTTTCCAGTTTGTATTCCTTTTATTTCTGTTTCTTCTCTGATTGCCGTGGCTAGGACTTCCAAAACTATGTTGAATAATAGTGGTGAGAGTGGACAACCTTATCTTGTTCCTGATCTTAGAGGAAATGATTTCAGTTTTTAACCATTGAGAATGATGTTTTCGTGGGTTTGTCATATATGGCCTTTATTATGTTGAGGTAGCTTCCCTCTCTGCCCACTTTCTGGAGAGTTTTTATCATAAATGGGTGTTGAATTTTGTCAAAAGCTTTTTCTGCATCTGTTGAGATGATCATATGGTTTTTATTCTTCAATTAGTTAATATGGTATATCACATTGATTGATTTGCATATATTGAAGAATCCTTGCATCCCGGGGATAAATCCCACTTGATCATGGTCAACGATCCTTTTAATGTGTTGTTGGATTCTGTTTGCTAGTATTTTGTTGAGGATTTTTGCATCTATATTCATCAGTGATATTGGTCTGTAATTTTTTTTGTAGTATCTCTGTCTGGTTTTGGTATCAGGGTGATGGTGGCCTTGTAGAATGAGTTTGGGAGTGTTCCTTCCTCTGCAGTTTTTGGAAGAGTTTGAGAAGGATGGGTGTTAGCTCTTCTCTAAATGTTTGATAGAATTCACCTGTGAAGCCATCTGGTCCTGGACTTTTGTTTGTTGGAAGATTTTAAATCACAGTTTCATTATGTGTGATTAGTCTGTTCATATTTTCTGTTTCTTCCTGGTTCAGTCTTGGAAGGTTAAACCTTTCTAAGAATTTGTCCATTTCTTCCAGGTTGTCCATTTTATTGGCATAGAGTTGCTTGTAGTAGTCTCTTAGGATGCTTTGTATTTCTGCGGTGTCCATTGTTACTCCTCCTTTTTCTTTTCTAATTTTATTCATTTGAGTCCTCTCCCTCTTTTTCTTGATGTGTCTGGCTAAAGGTTTATCAATTTTGTTTATCTTCTCAAAGAACCAGCTTTTAGTTTTATTGATCTTTGCTATTGTTTTGTTTTTATTTCATTTATTTCTGCTCTGATCTTTATGATTTCTTTCCTTCTACTAACTTTGGGTTTTGTTTGTTCTTCTTTCTCTAGTTCCTTTAGGTGTAAGGTTAGATTGTTTATTTGAGATTTTTCTTGTTTCTTGAGGTAGGATTGTATTGCTATAAACTTTCCTCATAGAAATGCTTTTGCTGCATCCCATAGGTTTTGGATTGTCATGTTTCATTGCCATTTGTCTCTAGGTATTTTTTAATTTCCTCTTTGATTTCTTCAGTGATCTCTTGGTTATTTAGTAACGTATAGTTTAGCCTCCATGTGTTTGTGTTTTTTACGTTTTTTCCCCTGTAATTGATTTCTAATCTCATAGCATTGTGGTAGGAAAAGATGCTTGATTCGTTCAATTTTTTTAAATTTACTGAGGCTTGATTTGTGATCCAAGATGTGATCTATCCTGGAGAATGTTCCATGTGCCCTTGAGAAGAAAGTGTAATCTGCTGTTTTCAGATGCAGTGTCCTGTAAATATCAATTAAATCTATTTGGTCTATTGTGACATTTAAAACATGTGTTTTCTTATTAATTTTCTGTCTGGATGATCTGTCTGTTGATGTAAGTGAGGTGTTAAAGTCCCCCACTATTATTGTGTTACTGGCAATTTCCTCTTTTAGAGCTGTTAGCATTTGCCTTATGGATTGAGGTACTCCTATGTTGGGTGCATATGTATATATAATTGTTATATCTTCTTCTTGGATTGATCCCTTGATCATTATGTAGTGTCCTTCCTTGTCTCTTGTAACATTATTTTAAAGTCTGTTTTATCTCTTAAGAGTATTGCTACTCCAGCTTTCTTTTGATTTCCATTTGCATTGAATATCTTTCTCCCTCCCCTACAGTTTCAGTCTGTATCTGTCTCTAGGTCTGAAGTGGGTCTCTTGTAAACAGCATATATATGGGTATTGTTTCTGTTTCTTTTTTTTTATTTGCAGTACGCAGGCCTCTCACTGTTGTGGCCTCTCCCGTTGCAGAGTACAGGCTCCGGACACGCAGGCTCAGCAGCCGTGGCTCACAGGCCTAGCTGCTCCGCGGCATGTGGGATCTTCCTGGACTGGGGCACGAACCCATGTCCCCTGCATCAGCAGGCGGACTGTCAACCACTGCGCCACCAGGGAAGCCCTGGGTCTTGTTTTTGTATCCATTCAGTGAGCCTGTGTCTTTTGGTTGGAGCATTTAATCCATTCACATATAAGGTACTTATCGATATGTATATTCCTGTTACCATTTTCTTAATTGTTTTGTGTTCATTTTTGTAGATCCTTTTCTTCTCTTGTGTTTCCCACTTAGAGAAGTTCCTTTAGCATTTGTTGTAGAGCTGGTTTGGTGGTGGTGAATTCTCTTAGCTTTTGCTTGTCTGTAAAGCTTTTGATTTCTCTGTCACATCTGAATGAGATCCTTGCTGGGTAGAGTAATCTTGGTTTTCGGTTCTTCCCTTTCATCACTTTAAATATATCATGCCACTCCCTTCTTGCTTGTAGAGTTCCTGCTGAGAAATCAGCTGTTAACCTTATGGGAGTTTCCTTGTATGTTACTTGTCGTTTTCCCTTATTGTTTTTAATAATTTTTCTTTGTCTTTAATTTTTGTCAGTTTGATTACTGTGTGTCTCAGCATGTTTCTCCTTGGGTTTATCCTGCCTGGGACTCTGTAATTCCTGGACTTGGTGGCTATTTCCTTCCCCCAGTTAGGGAAGTTTTCGACTATAATCTGTTCATATATTTTCTCAGGTCCTTTCTCTCTCTTCTCCTTCTGGGACCCTTATAATGTAAATGTTGGTGCTTTTAACGTTATCCCAGAGGTCTCATAGGCTGTCTTCATTTATTTTCATTCTTTTTTCTTTATTCTGTTCTGTGGCAGTGAATTCCACTATTCTGTCTTTCAGGTCACTTATCCGTTCTTCTGCTATTGGTTCTTTCTAGTGTATTTTTCATTTCAGTTATTGTATTGTTCATCTCTGTTTGTTTGTTCTTTAATTATTCTAGGTGTTTGTTCTTTAATTCTTCTAGGGCTTTGTTAACATTTCTTGCATCTTCTCGATCTTTGCCTCTATTATATTTTCCGAGGTCTTGGATCATCTCACTATCATTATTCTGAATTGTTTTTCTGGAAGGTTGCCTATCTCCACTTCATTTAGTTGTTTTTCTGGGGTTTTATCTTGTTCCTACATCTGGTACATAGTCCTTTGCCTTTTCATTTTGTCTTTCTGTGAATGTGGTTTTTGTTCCACAGGCTGCAGGATTGTAGTTCTTCTTACTTCTGCTGTCTGCCATCTGGTGGATGAGGCTATCTAAGATGCTCTGCAAGCTTCCTGTTGGGAGGGACTGGTGGTGGGTAGAGCTGGGTGTTGCTCTGGTGGGCAGAGCTCAGTAAAACTTTAATCAGCTTGTCTGATGAGAGGTGGAGCTGAGTTCCCTCCCTGTTGGTTGTTTGGCCTGAGGCTACCCAGCACTGGAACCTACAGGCCTTTTGGTGGGGCTAATGGCTGACTCTGGGAGCGCTTATACCAAGGAGTACTTCCCAGAATTTCTGCTGCCAGTATCCTTGTCCCCATGGTGAGCACAGCCATCCCCCGCCTCTGCAGGAGACCCTCCAACCCTAGCAGGTAGGTCTGGTTCAGTCTCCTATGGGGTCATTGCTCCTTCCCCCTGGGTCCTGTTGCACACACTTACCTTGTGTGTGCCCTCCAAGAGTGGAGTCTCTGTTTCCCCCAGACTTGTCAAAGTCCTGCAATCAAATCCTGCTAGCCTTCAAAATCTGATTCTCTTGGAATTCCTCCTCCTATCGCCAGACCCCCAGGTTGGGAAGCCTGACATGGGGCTCAGAACCTTTATTCCAGTGGGTGGACTTCTGTGGTATAAGTGTTCTCCAGTTTGTGAGTCACCCACCCGGTGGTTATGGGATTTGATTTTATTGTGATTGCGCCTCTCCTACCGTCTTATTGCGGCTTCTCCTTTGTCTTTGGATGTGGGGTATTTTTTTGGTGAGTTTCAGTGTCTTCCTGTCGATGATTGTTCAGCAGTTAGTTGTGATTCCAGTGCTCTCACAAGAGGGAGTGAGCACACCTCCTTCTACTCCGCCATCTGTTTTTTACTCTTGAGGCAAGAAATGCTCATTAAGAATTTTAAGTGCTGACTATTCAAAGCATTTTTATTATGGAAAATTTCAAACATACAAAAAGAAGAGAAAATAAAAAGAACTCCCATGTACGTATGAACCACTACCTCACTTCAACAGTTACCAAGTCAGGGCGGTCTGTACTCCCATTCTTTTTTATATGCTTTATTTACTTTATAATATATGTTGCCCAAAAGTTCATGTAAGTCTGCTTTTGAAGATGTAATATATAAACATGTTCTTAAAAATATTTTGTTGTTATGTAGATTATATCCACACCTAGGTTAAAAAATAGAACATTACTGGTATCTTAAAACCTCTATTTGACACTATTTTCATCTAATCCCAACTCCTTGCTCTACCACTGGAGGTTCCCGCTATCCTGAATTTTGTGTTAATCATTCCCGTGATTTAATTTTTTACTTTTGATATTTCTATAAATGGAATCATACTATATGCATTCTGCTGTGTTTTTCTTCTTTCACACAATATTACGTTTAAAATTTTCATTCATTTTGTTGCACCTAGCAGTGGTTAATTACATAGTATTCTTTTATATGCAAATACAACACTTTATTTCTCTGTTCTGTTGTCAGTGGGCATTTTGGCTGTGTACGGAATTTTGCTGTTAAAAAAATGCTGCTTATGAACAGTTCTGTACGTATGTTCTGATATAAATGTGTAAGAATTTTTCCAGGGTATATACTTAGGAGTGTAATTGCTGGGTTGTCAGGTATGTGTCTTTCACTAGGTAATTCCAAATTGCTTTCCTAAATGTTTGTGCCAGTTTACACACTTACACTTATCTACCACTTTGCAGATATTTGGAATTATTGGACATTTTTTTTTCCATTTGGGCTTTAGTTAGTATTTTCCAGATTACCAATGAACTGAGTACATATTTATATTTATTGGCCATTTTCTTCTTCCATTTTTTTTTTTTGAAATGACTCTTCCTAGTGGCTTTGCCTATTTTTCTGTTGGGTTGTTTGCCTATTCTTATGATTTATGGGAGTCCTATTTGTATTATAGATATTAATGCCTACTTGGTTATAAGGGTTACAAATATCTCCTAGCTTGTTGTTTGTCTTTTCACTCCCTTTATGGTGTATTCTAATGTACAGAAGTTCTCAATTTTTATATAGTCAGTGATGATCAATCTTTTCCTTCATGATTTGAGATTTTTGTGCCTAGTTTATACAGGACATCCTTCCCAATCCTTATGTATAAGTCAGGCTTCAGTCTTACAGTCCTCTCATTCATGGGACTCCAAAATAAGGCCTTACTTTTTTTTCCATGGGAAGTGACTCCTAAAGCCTTGTGGCTAGTTTACTTTCTGTATTTTAATCAGTCCAGTGCACACAGGCTTGTGAACCAGTATGGTTATGGTAGGTCTCAGTGTCATAGAGCGGGTAACTGGAAACTATACCCATTGTATGATGTTAAAATATTTCCATGTATTTATTTTAGTGTTCCCCTTGTAAGTTCTTGCCTACTTTACCAACTGAGTGGAGACCTTAAATGAGATGTTAAAGGTAATACCACAAAGAACACTTTATGAAATTCCTAAGCACATTCAGTTTACTTTTTGTTGAAATTTGTGGAGAAAGACAATGGGAAACTGACAGCAGATATGTTGAGAAAGGTATAATTTTCAACTGCATAGCACTCCTATATAAAACTTAAGGAAAAGAAAAAAAGTCAAGTTCTTCAAGAACTGGTTAGCTTGAAGAATTGTTCTACAAAAAACTAAACTCTGTCTACCTGGCTTCTGTGTTCTATACAGAGTTTTTTGGAGATAATTTATGATGACTCTATTATATTGGTCTATTCCATGTATGGCTATCCTACTTTGCATCAAAATCAAGTTCTCTTAATTACTATAGTTTATATAAAATTTTGATATGTGATAATGCAAATCCCCCATTTTATTCTTTATCTTCATAAATTGAAGTTGGACCTTTGCCCTTCAATGTCAGTTTTAGGATCAACTTTTAAAATTCCATCAAAAACAAGAAGAATTTTGATTGTGTTTACATTGAATCTCTGGATCATTTTGGGAAGAATCACTACGTTTACAAAATTGAGTCTTTATATTCATGAATGTGTCATGCTTCCACATATCTCTTTAATGTCCTTCAGTAAGGTTTTTCTCCATAGAGGTTTTGAACATCTTTGGTTGATTTTGTTTCTATTTTTTCACTCTATTTTTAGCCATTATAAATAACAATTAAAAATTTAAGTTGTTGATATAAAAAATGTTCATGACTTTTGTATGAAATCTATCCAGTAATCTTTTGAATGTTTTTATTCTAATGATCTTTCTAAGGATCCTTTTGGGTTTCCTATAGATAAAATAATATAATGCCTAGATAATGGCAATTTTGTTTCTTTTAAACTTTCGTTTCTTTTACTTGTCACATTGTGGTAACTAGCACCTCTACGTTAATGTTAAATAAAAATGGAAGATCCTTTTCTTGTAGATTAATTAGATGGGAATTGACAGTTTAAAAATATTGAGTTTCTGCTCTTAAAACATGGTAAATATCTCCATTCATTTAGATTTTCTTTTGAGTACTTCTTGAAAGTTTTATATTGTGTTGCATATAAACTGATTTTTTTCCCCCTTGTTACAAGTTGTATTTTCCTGCTTCTTTGCATACCTGGTAACTTTTTTTTTTTTTTTTTTCGGTACGCGGGCCTCTCACTGTTGTGGCCTCTCCCGTTGCGGAGCACAGGCTCCGGACGCGCAGGCTCAGCGGCCATGGCTCACGGGCGCAGCCGCTCCGCGGCATGTGGGATTTTCCCGGACCAGGGCACGAACCCGTGTCCCCTGCATCGGCAGGCAGACTCTCAACCACTGCGCCACCAGGGAAGCCCCATACTTGGTAACTTTTGATGTCAGATATTGGTAATTTTGTCTTTTGGGGGTGTGCATATTTTTGTATTCCTATGAATATTCTTTTTTTTTTTTTTTTGGCGGTACACGGGCCTCTCACTGTTGTGGCCTCTCCCGTTGCGGAGCACAGGCTCCGGACGCGCAGGCTCAGCGGCCATGGCTCACGGGCCCAGCCGCTCCGCGGCATGTGGGATCTTCCTGGACCGGGGCAGGAACCCGTGTCCCCTGCATCGGCAGGCAGACTCTCAACCACTGCGCCAGCAGGGAAACCCCCTATGAATATTCTTGAGCTTTGTTCTGGGATGCAGTTTTCAGTTGAATTTGGGTGTTTTTCTCTCATGGAATTGGTTTTCTTTATATGTTTGCCAATTCTTCATTGTCTGCTCGTCTTTCTTTGTTTTTGAGAATTGCTACACATTTCTTTGTGGGTGCTAGTTATATTACCTTGTCTGGTTCTTCTCATTTTCCATGATGTGCTTCTAAATAGAGTTTGGTGGCAGTTTGTGAGTGTGTTGTTCCTCATTCTTGGGATTAGTTGTTACTTGTGTGCTTCACTGTCTCTCTAATCTCAGATCTATGTTCACTACATCATTCTGAGAGCAAATACTATATTGCTGTTGAGCACCTCTTTCTTAGCCAAAGCTGGAGATGGAGGAGAGCCCCATTAGCCAAGGTGCTCTGAATTAATTTTCCTAATTAATCACTTGAATACCTAAAATCCCTTCCTGCAATTTGTATAATACGGTGGTACCTACCAGCGGAGTTTCCTTGGACTGTTGCCATTTTTTGTGATAACCTTCTGCTTCTACTTGGAGCTTTGGTTTCCTCCAAACTTATTTCTGTGTAAATCTTATGCCATCTGCATTATTATTATTATTATTATTATTTTGCGGCAAGCGGGCCTCATACTGTTGGGGCCTCTCCCATTGCGGAGCACAGGCTCCGGACGCGCAGCCTCAGCGGCCATGGCTCACGGGCCCAGCCGCTCCGCGGTATGTGGGATCTTCCTGGACCGGGGCAGGAACCCATGTCCCCTGCATCGGCAGGCGGACTCTCAACCACTGCGCCACCAGGGAAGCCCCTGCATTATATTTTAAAGCACAATTTCTTCAGAATTTCTGCCTCTCTGGTAGCCCTTTTTGTTTGTTTGTTTTCCACTGTTGCTATAGATATATTCTTTTAAAATACTTATCTTTTCTGACAGTTTATGGGCTATAGGGTAGAATATTGTGGACACGTGTTCAGTGGTTACATGTTTCATTATATGAAGGTGTACCATAAGTAGTTTATCACCCTTATTAATAAGAGATTTAGGTGGTTTACAGTGTACATATGTTATATTGTAGTAAACATTCTTGAACATATATCTTAAAATATGTAAATATTTCTGAAGGGGAAATTTTTTAATGGAAATTTTTTGTGAAAGCATATATGTTTCTTGCTTTTGATAAATTTTAAGAGTATACGTTGTCAAATTATCCTTCTAAAAATGTGTATTTACATTTGTTCAAACCCAAAGAATGTATAATACCAAGAATGAACTGCAAACAGTGGACTTTGAGTGACTATGATGTGTCATTGTAGGTTCATCAGTGGTAACAGTTGTACCACTCTGGTGAGGGATGCTGATAATGGTGGAGAAGCTCTGCATACTTGGGGGCAGGGAATATATGGGAAATCTCTGTACTTTCCCTTTAATTTTGCTGTGAACCTAAAATTGCTCTAAAAAACAAAGTCTTAATTTTTAAAAGTGTATTTATTTAGTAAAGACTTATAGTAGTTGCAGATGTGAGTCATTATTCTAAGCTCTTTACAGATATTAAATAATGTGTTCTTCTCAATAACCCTATGATGTAATATTATCCCCATTTTAGAGATGAGAAAACTAAGGGGGCACAGAGAGATTAAGAAATTTGTTCACGGTCATATAGCTAAATTATATCAGTTCACATCACACAAAACTGTGTTTCACCATGAAACATTTAAATATTTGCCAATCTAACTGAAAAGTAGTATTTCATTACTCTTTCATTTTGTATTTCTGTATAAGTGAGATTAAACATATTTTCATATCTTTATTAGTTATTTGTAATGTCTAATTTTGCTCATTGTCAATTAGATTGTTTCTTTTCCTTATTGATTTACATGTGATCTTTGTATCATGCATAAATTAACCCATTGTTTTCATAGGTATTGTGGATCTTTGTCCTCAGCTTGCCATTTGCTTTTGACTTCATTTTTTCCAGAAGTAAGTTAAACTTTTTTAAATGTATTGTCATATATTCTTTTTTATTATGGCTTGATTTGTATGCTTATTTTGGTCTAACTGGAAGTTATCTTGAGGCAAGAATTGAGAGAGTTAAGGATTTGGCTTTATTATTTGTATGTTCATTTATTTACCTATTCATACAAATGGCTAGCCAGTTGGTCCAACAGAATTTTATGAATTCGCTGATTAGAAATGCCATACTTATCATACTAAATTCCAATTTGAAATTTTGTCCAGAAATGTTACACTAACTTTTGTTATTATGGTAAATTACAGTATTGCTTGTTACATGGATTTTCAGTTTTCAAATCATTAAAATGCAGTAGGATGTAATTAATAGTGAAATAGCATCAGGCATAACTTAATTACTCAGAATGAAGCAGAAGGTATTCTAGGATATTATAATGCTTCAGGTTATTTTTATGAAAATCAGTTATAATTAGAATGAAGAATTTTAGTGCCAATTGATTATATCTATTGCTAGAATGCTAGATACATCATAATTATTAATATTTATAAAGTTCTAAAACATAGCTTATTTGATTTGCTCGCATTCTATTTAAACACTAAAGGTATAAAGTATTCATTTTATCCTCACCTGCCTACTTGATGAGATCGTATTGGAGGAAAAAATATTGATTCTAATTTGAAAAACAATGTTTCTCCCTCCTGAGTCCTAACTTCCTCCATTAGTGAGAGAGAGTAAAAGGCTACACCTTAAAAAACAATCATACCCTTTGTATTTACTAAGTATTTTGAAAACTTTACCAAATTACAAATATTACCTAATATCTTAGGTGATGGATTGTTAATTTATACTGAGTATTAGATCAATGTCCCAAGTTTGGTGTGTTAGATATTATTCAATATGTTTGTGCATTTCACACCCAAATATTTAATATGTGAACTTTCAGTGATTATTTAGTTGAAACTGGGGAGGGAAGAGCATACTTAAATCTCTCTGTGCCCACATAACATGTGTATTTTGTTAATGTTGAACATGTAATTATTTCATTTTGGTTTAATCATACATTCAAAAGAAATACCATTTATAGGCACAAAGTTGTTTCTGGGGGATTAGCTCCTTATTGTTTTTCATTGCCTAGGTTTTAAAACTAAACAAAAGTTATTTTAAAAATAATGTATAAAAGACTATAATATAGCTTAGACCAGAAAAATGACTAATTTTATGGGATTTTAATCAGAAATGTTGGCTTACCGAGTTTAATACAATGTACTTTCATCAGTGTAATGTTTCACTCCTATAAAACCAGAGAGCATTAAAAATAAAACAGTAAGGATATTGCTGTTTTTAGCTTTTTATTGTAAATATTTAGTTTGAATTCCCAGTTCTCTTTACTTTTTTCTGTTGGAATAAGCAAGATATGTACTTAAGGATATCATTGAGAATTTGTATCACAAACAGGGAAACTGAAAGACAAGAAGAAAGTGCATGAGAAAAAAAAAAGAGAGTCTCATTATTGACCATACATGGAGTTTCAAAATGAAAAGACAAAGCTAATTAATTAAATTAAGTCAATTGAATTTTTAAAAATTTCTAGGCTTTTAAATAGGAAAGATCTTTCTCCAACTAGCTAGTTGTTTATTATGATAGTTGACTATTTATTTACTTATTTATGTATTTATTTGGCTGCATTGGGTCTTCATTGCTGCGTGTGGGCTTTCTCTAGTTGTGGAGAGCAGGGGCTACTCTTCGTTGCGGTGAGCGGGCTTCTCATTGCGGTGGCTTCTCTTGTTGCGGAGCACGGGCTCTAGGTGTGCGGGCTTCAGTAGTTTCGGTGCACAAGCTCTAGGGCACGCAGGCTTCAGTAGTTGTGGCTCAGGGGCTCTAGAGTACAGGCTCAGTAGCTGTGGTGCACGGGCTTACTTGCTCTGTGGCATGTGGGATCTTCCCAGACCGGGGATCGAATCCCTGTCCCCTGCATTGGCAGGTGGATTCTTAACCACTGTGCCACCAGGGAAGTCCCTGATTTTTTAAATAGACTGGAAAGTTAGTTAACAGTCTATGATGTGTTCCTGCATATAAGGCTATAATTGTGTAAACAAGAATTTAACACATTATTCATACGGGGTAGATCTACTGTATCATTTATTGGCAGTCATTTGACTATGTGATGTTAAAAGTTTTTTCCAACTAAAAGCAGTATCAGATTAGGCATCCATTATCTGTTCCCTTGGAGAATTTAGAAGTGCTGAATTTCTCATTAGCACAAGAAGCATTATTTTGGCAAGTTCTTGAATACCCATGTAGTCTTTGTCCCTTGGTATCAATCATATTCTTCATCACTAGATTAATACTCTTGAGAGTTAAGTTCTAATCACATTTCATTTGTACATTCCCCCAAAGTGCTTATATTCATTCATTCAGTAAACACCTTTAATTTGCCAGGGACTGTGCAAGGTTAAGTAGTCAGGATGAAGATCTGCTATTTTCCTGTCCCGTATCTCCAGAAACTTACTAACTTGTTGAGCATATGGCAGGTGCTCAACAAATAGTTTCCGAGTAAATTTAGGTCATGGATAACCCCCTAACATTTGGAAATTAAACAAAACACTTCAAAACAACCCATGGTCAAGGAAGAAATCACAAAGGATATTAGAAAATGTTTTGAATTTAGGAATAATGAAAATATATCCAAGCTCATGTGATTTAATTTAAGCAGTGCCTAGTTGGAAAATTATAGCTGTACATGCTTATATTAGAAAAGGAAAAAAGTTTACAATCAACTATCTCAGCTTCCATCTCTAGAATCCAGAAAAAGATGAGCAATTAACCCCCAATAAGTACTATGAAGGAAATAACAAAGAATGAAAATCAATAAAATCGGAAATGGACAAACAATAGAGAAAGTAAACCCAAAATGACATAGAAAACAGAGACAAGATAGAGAAAACCAATAAAACCCTAGATAATTCAAAGGGGAGAATAGATAGGTTTTTAGATAAATGATTCTGGAACAACTCAATATCATATGGAAAAAAAACCCCAATATTACCTCAAGCATAAGAAACAACTCAAAATGTATTATAGATCTAAATGTAAAAGTTAAAACTCTAAAACTTCTAGAAGAAAACACTGGGGAAAAATCTTTGTGTCCTTGGGTAGGCAAAGGTTTTATAGATAGGACACAGAAAGCACTTACGAAAAAAAAATATTGAAAAATTGGACTTCATTTAGAACTCTGCGCTTCCAAAGACACTTTATAAAATGAAAAGGCTTGCCACAGATGGAGAAAATATTTTGTAATAATATATCTGATAAAAGTCTTGTTATCCAGAACAGATAAATAACTCTTAGAAATTAATAAAAAGACAACCCAGGTTAAGAAGTGAGCAAAAGACATAACACAGACATTATACAAAAGAAAAGATATAAATGGCCAATAAATACATGAAAACAAGCTTAATGTCATTAGCCATCAGGTAAAAGTAAATTAAGCCACAAGATATCACTACACACCTATTAAAATAGCTAAAATTGGAAAGTTTGACATTACCACGTGTTGACAAAGATGTAGAAAAATTGGAATTCTCACACACTGTTAGTGGGAGTATAAATTGGTACAAGCATTTTGGAAAACTGTGTTTCTTAAATATGCATTTACTGTATGATTGAGCAAATCCACTTCTAAGTATTTGCCCTAGAGGAATGAAACCACGTCCATATAAAGATTTGTACCTGAATGTTCATAGCAGTTGAATTCATAATAGCCTGGAGTTTGAAAAAAAAAAACAAATTCCATCCACAGATGAATCGACAAATTATGGTTTATTCAAACAATGGAATACTACTCATAGTAAAAGGGACAGAGTACTATGACTTACAGCACCCTGGATGAATCTTAGAACCATTACGTAGGCTGAAGGTAAGAGGCCAGAAGTGAACATACATACTCTATGTATGGATATATGAAATTCTAGAATAGGGAAAGTTAACCTATATTGACAGCACATCAGTGGTTGCCTGGGGTGAGGTATTTTGGGTTTGGGGGGTTTTTGTTTTTGCTGGAATACAGAGGGGCACAAGGGAGATTTGGGGGGGGGATGAAAAAATTCTATATATTTTGATTTTGTTTATAAGTTGTATACATTTGTCAAAACTCATCAAACTGCATTTTATTCTATGCAAATTGTACCTATATAAAGTTGATATAAAGTTATGAATTAGATGACACTCTGTTCTCTGAA
The DNA here is from genome assembly GCF_937001465.1 of Orcinus orca. Taxonomy (NCBI): domain Eukaryota; kingdom Metazoa; phylum Chordata; class Mammalia; order Artiodactyla; family Delphinidae; genus Orcinus; species Orcinus orca. The sequence goes on from NC_064565.1 coordinate 64,000,953, forward strand.
ACTTATAGGGATTGTCATTCTTAAAGGTTATTGGATTTGGGGGAGGAGTAGATTTTTGACTACCAATTCAATTTATATTATTTGTATTTAATTTATTTAGATTTTATATTTTCATTTAAAGAGAAAATCAGTGATGAATCAATAGTCTAGAATTTCAATTTAAGGTACTTTTCTTCACTTCTTTTTTTTATTATTATTTATTTTTTTTTTTTGCGGTACGCGGGCCTCTCACTGTTGTGACCTCTCCCGTTGTGGAGCACAGGCTCCGGACGCGCAGGCTCAGCGGCCATGGCTCACGGGACCAGCCGCTCTGCGGCATGTGGGATCTTCCCGGACTGGGGCACGAACCCGTGTCCCCTGCATCGGCAGGCAGACTTTCAACCACTGTGCCACAAGGGAAGCCCTCTTCACTTCTTATTAAGCGTTATGAGATGTTTGGTTACTGAGGGAAGAGGGTTCTTGTTTCATTCTGTTTCTTTCTCCATTTATTTCAAACCTTGGCTAAACTATTCTTAAGAGTTATCCTGAGATCTAGGCTGGGTTACATTCTGCTCTTCTGTGTTTCCATATCACTTATAACATTGTGCAATTTTCAAGAGATCTTGATACCATGCCAGGCATTGCTTGTTTAGGTAGGGCAGAGGTAAAATATTTCTTAACTGAAGAAATTGATGCTTAGATAATTTGTGATTCTTGAAAAATCTCTGGATATATTTAGCCACATATCTTGATCCAGGTTACTTTCTCAGTTTTTTTTTTTCCCTTGGTTGTTGTTATTTATATCTTTCCATTTAGCTAGGGATCATAAACTCAGTTTGGAAGTCAGAATGAGTGAGCTGGACAGGATATTAAGACAATAGAGAATGGTGGAGGCTGTGCAAAACTGGAGAACGCATCCCTCTGACTAAGGCATTTAAATAGCATAAAGAAATTAAAACAACTTGCCTGCCAAGCAAATATGTCTTTAGGCCACGTTCAACTAACTGGTTGACACCATTATGAATCCATTGACTTGTGACTTAAAATATATAGTACCATTGAAAGAAGTTTCTCAATTAAGAGGCAAGGAATATCCTGGGAAGCTTTTCAAACAATACATATTCCCCTTACCATCTGCCTAACTGAGGATGACGGGTATACTACCTTGGTATCCGGTGCTAAATGATCATAATCGAGTTGATGGCACCATGTGGCTTTAGTTACTGGCCATTGCTAACAGTTTTCTTTTTGCCAGCAGAGAATGTTAATTTTGCTGTGGGTTTTAGCAAAACTACATTTGTGCACAATTGCATTATTAGAGAAATGACAAGAGATAACCATATGTAGTTCTCAAATGACCCATATTACAATGTCGAGTACTTGGGCAAGAATTCTCTTTTCTCATGTATTATTCATCTATCCATTTATTCATCCATTCAATAAATATTTAAATGTATGCAAAAATGAGTTAGTGGTTTCTTTTCTCTGAAGATACTTAAAACTTAGTGTTGGGTGGGAGAATATCTAGCACTGGTATTCAAATGGTGAATGTCACTGAGATGGGCTTAATGAAGCCTCTTAGGATCAGCTGGACTGCTAGCAAATGCTTCATTTCCTGTGGCTTTCTTTCCTCACAAGCTGAGCAGAGCTTCAACAGTTCTCACAACAATTATCACCCTCTTGTTCTGTAGGTCTCAAGTTTTTTGCATTAGTCAGGTTGAAGGATTCATGGTATTAATCAGGACTGAAGTTGTTATTTATCACCTGCTGGGTGAGAAATAATAATTTTGGCACTAGTGGGGCAGCAGGCCAGAGGTATCAAATTAAGTAAAACATCCGAACACTAGCAAGGATCATTTCTCTGATTAATGAATTGTTACAAAGAAAAAGTGCTACTCATTATCTGGTCTTACCCATACAAAGTGGGGCATGTAAGAAAAAAAGTACCAGCTTGCTCAGACCAATTTTTCTGTTTATTTCATTCCTTCCTTTTCTTGCCCTTTCTCCATTCTCCCTCACTTTTTTCTTTTTTTACTATGAACAGACTTGTGTAGCCAGTCACATTATTTTTTGCTTTTTGCTACCAAATAACACAAATGGACCAATACTTTATATTTTAATAGTACATTAGGAAATATTTCTGGCTATCAAAGCAATGATTTTTGTGACCATTAAGAAATTAAACTGAGTTCAAAAGAGGTTAGGTAAATAACCTTTTAAATGTTGAATTATCTCCTCATACATGTATAAATTAAAGACTTTACTATAAACATCAATGTATTTTACTTTTTCTACTTTGAACTAAATACCATTTCTGAAGGGCTTATTTTAGAAAGGGTAAAGTTTCATTTCTGTTCGTTAGGTTTTGTTTTGTTTTGTTTTTTCACAACTCCAAATAAGAAAAACTCATTTTTACTCTGACTTCTAGAGTAATCTTTACTTTTCATTAATGCCATCTAAGAGCTTCCACTTCCAGTCATTATGGGAGTAACAGGGACTGGATTTATTTTCCTGCCTTAAACAGCTAAAGAAAACAGACAAAATAGATGAAACAATGGTTTTCAGACGTGAAACAATAGTCAGTTCAGGACAGTGATCCTTGCATGAAAGGGAAACACAGGGTGAACCTTCACTTACCCCCGCTTCTGCCTAGACAGCAACTCCACGCTGCAGCAAAGGAGAGAGGAACCCTAACAGAGCTCAGTAGATTCCCTGAGTTGAGAAGACAAGAGTTGAGAGTTCACGAAGGCCAAGGTGGTTAGAATTCACAAAGCAGAGTACTGGTGATAAGCCAACTGCACAGAGAGAGAACTCTGGAGAGCTGTAGAGGGTTCCACTTCTAGTGTTCAACTGAGTGTTGATCATCACAAGGGTATGAAGAAACTACCAAGACTCAGAAAAAAACTATTGGAAAACAACAAGCAGAACAATCTTTAGAGCTCATGGAGGGCTGCAAAGAACTTGTGGTCCCACCAGTTCAGACTGGAAAGATTACCTGGTAAACATGGGGATCAAATGGAGTCCTCAGAAGGGCATTGCCTCAGAAGGGGATTAGGGCCAAATTAGACTTAGACTGAAGACTGTTTGGACCTGCCTACTATAGCTTCAAAGCAAGTCTCAAAAGAACGGAATTAATTCCAAATAACTAACTGCATCCCAGAACAAAACCTTAACATAAATATCTCCCACACCCAATAATGTAAAGTTCACAACGTCTGGCCTGCAAGAAAAAATTACCAGGCATGCAAAGAAACATGAGGAGAAAAATTAGTCAGTAGAAGTAGACCCAGAAATGACAGAGGTGACAGAATTAGTACATAAGGATGTTACAACAGCTGTTATACTCCCTATGTACAAGAAGGTAGATGAGAGAATGTTATGTAAAATAAGTGTTATTCTAGGTAGACAATTGATGTTAGAGCTTTAAAAGTGTGCTAAGGACTGAATCAATGCAAATAAGCCAGGATTAAAATGATTGACTTTTCAGAAGATGCATTTTAGTAAGTAGAGAAAGCCTTGAGAAATTTGTCATTTATATTTTCAAACAATAGGAAAATTATCCTGAATGGCAAATTGAAATTCTGAACTTTATTATATTTATGCTTGTGTTAAAACTATCCTAAAATGATTAAAAATATACAAAGGAATAAACAAAATGTAGGTTTATGTTCTTTTCATTTGGTATGCCATCAGAGCTTTACAATATATTTGATAATTACCACTGATTAATGACACATTTCTCCTAGTGAAGTTGTTTCAAGTGGTTTTCTAATAGGAGTCAGTGAACACCATCTCTGTGTAAACCTAATCAGAAAATAATGTGTCACATGAAAACTTGATTTCCAGAAGAGGCCAAGAAAAAGGTTACTTTATTTTAAACTCCTCATTTAATGATGATTAATAATATAGTATTTAAAATAAAATTTAAAAGAATATATCAAATTAGATTGAAAGTATCTAAAAGAGGGTAGTCAGGATATCTGTATATGGAATCCTATTATAATGCCAGAATGGAAATTCCAAGACTAAAAACCATCTACTAACAAAACTCAATCAAAATGAATTCAATTCAATTAAACATATTTGTTGAACATTTTAATATTGCATTTGTTAGGTTCTGAAGGAGGTACAAAGATAGACATAGTGCCTGCTGTCAAAAAGGTTATAATCTATATGGGTAGATGAGACAAAGATGTGTGAAAAGTTAAATGAGAGTACAAAAAAGCAACAATTTAAGAAGGGACATGGTAATACATAGTTAAGTATTCAAGAAATGACACTGAGTTTAAACATGTGAAAAATTATAAACATTTAATAGAATGATTGTGGAAAGATTCATGGAGAAGGTCAACTAAATTACATTTTTAAATGTAGGTAGGTAGATTTTGAATAGGGGAAAACTTTTGTTAGAAGGTCACAGTATGAGTAAAAAGGGCCCAGCAAGTTCATGGACAGTAGGTAAATCAATGTGGTTGGATCAGAAGGTTTCTCTAGGATAGCCATGAAAGATGAAGTTATAAATGTAAATTTGTACTAGATTACAAAATACTTTGAGTGCACTTAAGAAATTTTGACATTTAGGCAATGTGCAGTCATCCTACACAGAATGGTATAATGGAAATTGCTCCAGGCTTGGAGTCAAAAAGACTTGAGTTGGACGCTTGGCTGCAGTTGGTAGCTTTGTACATGGTTTCAGTCAAGTCACTCCCCTTCCAAGTTTTAGCTTCCTGGTCTACAAAACAGAAATGTGAATACCCGTTCCGCCAACCTCACAGGCTTGTTGTGACGATCAAACAAATTAATTAATGTGAAAGTGCTTTGTGGATTATGAAGCATTCCACAAATCCAAAGTGTTATTGTAATTGGAGAGAAAAATAAGATATGATTAAATTGGCTGTTGAGCCAGCTTGATCAGGAAGTGAGGTGTTGGATGCTTCCTGTAGCTAGGAGGCAAAAATGAAAGGCCGTTTCATTAATTTAAATTGAGGTAAGAGACCTGGATTAGGAAGGTCACCAAGTAAAAGGAAATAGAGGGCAGATCTGAGAAAAGTGTGGAAGGAAAAGCTTACAGGGCTGATAGCTAATCAGATGTGGAGAAAGAAAAAGTAGCGTCAGCGGACTTCCCTGGTGGTGCAGTGGTTGAGAGTCCGTCTGCCGATGCAGGCGACATCGGTTCGTGCCCCGGTCCGGGAAGATCCCACGTGCCGTGGAGCGGCTAGGCCCGTGAGCCATGGCCGCTGAGCCTGTGTGTCCGGAGCCTGTGCTCCGCAACAGGAGAGGCCACAACAGTGAGAGGCCTGCGTACTGCAAAAAAAAAAAAAAAAAAAAAAAATCAAACAAAGTTTTGAGGGATTATTTTCTTAAATTAAAATTAGGTACTTTTGGTCGAAGTTTCAATGTTCATGTTAGAAAACTTTTTTATGTCCAAATCTGATAAATGGTGGAGGACAAGAGCTAAATATCATGTCTGATTTTAGTGCTTCTCCCCCTCCCTGCTGCCCACCCATCACTGAAAGAGGGAGGTTGGGGAGATATTTTATGTCCACGTGAATTTTATAGGAAAGTAAATCCATTTGTTTCTGATGAACTTACACTTCACTCATCAAAATGTGTGGTTTTGTAAAAGCTATTTGATGTCTAAACGGATCCCTTTGGGACAATCTTTAAACTTCTTAGTTCTCTTCCTCTGTGGTTCCCTCTCCCTCCCTGATAAAAACAGAGGCAAATGCTGTATTCTGCCTTGAATCGAGTGTCTGGATTCTGCAGAGCTCTTAAAAGAAAAGATATCTGAATAGTTTAGAAATTATGTTTTACGATCTCACTCTTACCGTGTGTCTGTGTGTGTGAGAGAGCCTGCAGGGATGACGATTCCCTCTACTTCCTGTCTGTAGCAAATCCCTAAAACTAATCACACCTTCTGGTTGTAGGTGTAGCCAGTTTGGTTTACCACCGGGGATTTCAAGTATACCTTACACCTTGTTCTCTTCCAAAGGAACAAAACAAAGGCCATTCCCGAGGCATTTGACACAGTAGTTAACCAGGGGATAGCAAGAGTGCCCTTTGCTTTCCCCTTTATCAAAATATATTCATTCCAGTTTTTAAATCGCTGTTTTTGAGTCCTAAATCCCTACCCACACTAATTTCTGCGGGTCAGACTTTGACCCTGATTGGAACAAAATCCGGAGTCGGGTATTCACACCAGAGCGCCTCCACCCCGCGCGTGTCAGAAGCCATATTGCGGCAAATGCCTCACGCACCTTGGAGCGCAGCTTGTGGAACTGATGAGGTGAGAGCGCGGCGCAGCGGCGCGGGCCCGGTAATCACAGGACTGAGGAAACACATACATCATCTGCCACACAGGTTGGCATTTCAAGTAAAAAACCTTCACACTGTGTAAGATGTTGGACAAATGATGACCACGTGCATGTTTGTCTGGGTGCAGATGGCTCTGCGTTCTCACAGAGGAGAGAGCTGAGCTCGGCTCTTTCTGCAGACAGTTTAATACTGGTGACACAGTTTGTGTCCTCTGCAAAAACAATAATGGAGGGGAAGGTGACATAAATTATTTGCAAATCGTTTGACATATGCAGGGCATTGTCCTTGCAATAATCACCATCAGTCTGTCAGTTTAAGATATGAACCGTGCCACTGCCGTTTTATATCACTGTGTTAAGCTTTCACATGTTGTAATTTCACAGATTTGTTCTTTGGAGAACCACGGCAACACAAATCAAATTGGATTATGTTTAGTCATGGACTGTATCGTGCTTAGATAAAAATAAAAACGCGCATTGTATGGGATAGGGATCTTGAGGCAGTCTTCCGTTCCATATCTAGGTGAGGTTGTAGTTAAATAAACTTTTCCATCCACACCATTACTCAACTTTACTTCATTTTTCAAATTGGCAGGGCTATTTTTTAGAATATTGACTTCTGTTTCTCACTATAAAGATATATAGAATGTGTGTAAGATGAAAATGGCTCATCGTAAGGACTTTTCTTATGTTTTCTAATAAATTTAAGAAAAAGTGCAAATGTTCAATGATACGTCATAGTCACCTTTAATTTTATATATGGTGTTATTGGATTTCTTTTTCAACCCAAGAAAATGACTGTAAATGGTGATTAAAATGAGGCAGCACTGTCCCTGTTTCTACCAAATGACTGTAATACCATATGGCACTTTTTACTATTGAGTTCTTGATGCCAATTGTTATTGAAAACTGTGTTTTTCAGTGTAAACATTCACAGCAAATGTTATAAACACTCCTGAGTCATTGCTCCATTGCAGGTATTTGGATCACTGATAAATGAACTTTAGAGACAGTTTCTCAATTTCCCAGAGTTTCCAAGAAAACTATAAATTCTAATTTATAGGAAATTATAAATTCTAAAACAGGGCATTCAGAAATCGAGTACAAAAATTTCTAAAGAGAAATATGATTTGTTTTCATTTGGAAAAGTTACTTCCATTCAGTTATATCAGCTGAGCTGCATCTGCCTTCTCTCATTATATAACCTTTAAAACAAAGATTTATTACATTTCCATCTTTGAAATAACATTTTTTCTCATTGAAGGTAGCCATTATCACTATGCTATTTTATATCTGTACTGATAAGTACAGTGAGGCAAGCATTTATAAATAAATTGTTTTAATCTCTCTTAAATGATGCACTTAAATGTTACATCAGGGAATTTGACATTAAGGTTTAGGTGATTTCAGGAATTCTTTATTGTAACATTAAATTAGAATATTCTTAGCATTCAGGAAAGATTTAAATAAATAAATAATTAGACATGATGAAGATGCTGATAGTAGCAAATATTTTACTCATAGGACCAAAGTATAAAGGTGGCAACTGTCTTCCAACAAACTTAACTATTTATTTTGAAAGTCATTGCCGTTATGCTGATGTATGACCTCTGTGTCTCATCTCTATTGAACCTATTCAACAGAATGTCCCATAAGCACCTAAAAAAAAATACAGTCCTTTCTAAACTACTGTTCCTCCAGTATTTTCTCCATTTTGGTTAATATCAATATTTACTCAGTTGTTCCTTCATCTCTGTTCTCCTACAACTTTTATGCTAATTTCTGTTATAAAACATTTGTATATGTTATAGTTTGAATTATTTATCGCTTGAAGAAGACTGTTAGCTCTTCGAGATCTTGAAAGGCACGCAGATACTTGGTAAATATTTGTTGAATCGAATTGAATCAGCTCCTCTCTCTTCCTCGTTGCAATATTAAGTACTGTCAATTGTCCTTATGAATAGTCTCTAGAGTTCACCCATCATCTTCATTCCACTGCTTTGTTCCTGGTTTCAGATCCTCACTGTTCTCTTATTTTTTGCTAACTATTCCCTCCAGACTGAGGTGCCCCCTTTCTGTCTCTGCTCTAGTTGGGCACCTGTTTCCTCATGGTACATATGCTGCTTTTCCCTTCCTGCTCCCCCAGGGACCTCATGGCCTTAATTAATTATTTGATTAATTAATCAAACAGGACTTATCAAATATTATCTGATTGTTAACTTTTTGCATTGATTGAGTTTTGGAACTAATTCTTTACATTTTATTATAGCTTTCACCAGGTCTGATCTCTCCTGTACGTGACATCTATTTTTAGCTCACATGTCCAGTTCTTGATTTCCCTTTTTCTTTCAACTGTTAACATTGGGCACTTAAAAAATCTTTTTTATTATGACAAATTTTAAACATACAAAAATCTAGAGAGACTAATGTAATAAACTCCCTGTACCCATTGTCCAGCTTCTACAGTAATGAACTCGTGGACAGTCTTGTTTCATCTATACCTCTCTTCCCATTTTTTCTGTAAGTCATTGTGTTGAATCAGATCCTAGATGATATATATCATCTTTAAACATAGTATATATTTCTAAATGGTAAGGGCTCTCTTGAAACCTTATTAAGTACCATTATAACACTTAGCAAAATTGACAATAATACCTATCATCTAATATGCAGTCAATGTTCATATTCCTTTGTTGTCTCATAAATTTTTTTTTTTTTTTTTTTTTTTTTGCGGTACGCGGATCTCTCACTGTTGTGGCCTCTCCCGTTGCGGAGCACAGGCTCCGGACGCGCAGGCTCAGTGGCCATGGCTCACGGGCCTAGCCGCTGCACAGCATGTGGGATCTTCCCGGACTGGGGCACGAACCCGTGTCCCCTGCATCGGCAGGCGGACTCTCAACCACTGCACTACCAGGGAAGCCCTCATAAAGGTATTTTGAAAATTATGTTTGTTTGAATAAAGATCTAAATAAAGTCCACACATTGCTGTCAGGTTGATGCATCACTTACTCTTGATTAAGCTATAAAGAACTCCTCCATCTCTTTATTTTTTCTTGGCATTTAGTTGTGGCAAAAACTAGGTGTTTGTCCTGTAGCCTTTTCTGCAGTCTGAATTTGCTGATGGCATCTTCTTTCCCTTTATTTACCAGTTTCCAAATAAATGAATTTGTTCCCTAACGCTCTTCAATGACCAATGAGTGTATTTGCTGTTGTTGTTTTAGAATCATTATGAACAAATGGATTTTTAAAAGTTTGTTTGTTTAATCCACGCATTTGTCATCTTTATTGATGCCAGATGGTCCCATCTTTGGCCAGTGGGAGGTTTTTCAGCTTGACCTCTGAGTCCTTTTGACTGGGGTAGTATTTGGCAGCTTCCTTGGTTTTTATTGTGATCCATTTATACATTTTCTTTCTCAGACCTGGGATCAGCTGTATCTCTTAAAAACTCTGGTTCATTTTGGTGGTTAGTGGTATTTAGTGATACTCATGGCTCCTGGGGCTGGTCATCATTTTAGGCATTTTCGGTGAACAGAGCTAGGAACTATAATTATAAGTATATTCATATATGTAAATGATACACAAGACATGTTCAGAGAAGTCTAGCTTGTATCTCTGTCCTGAATATACCATATTCTCTAGGTATCTAGGTGTTTTCCCATTGTTCTGCATTCTACTGCAGAACAAACTGTGCTTTAATAAAAATTTGTGTGCGTATTTTTCCATATTTTTGCTAATATACCTTTGTAATAGAGTCCTAGAAGTGAGATATGCGGGTTAAAGGTAAATGCATATGTTGTTTGGTAACTATTGGCAAGTTTCCTATGGATAATCCAATTCTGTATTGTCCATAGTAATGTATGAGAGTTACTTTTCCCCTCACAGCCTCATCAACAAAATATGTTTTCTAACTCTTTGATTTTTACTAATCTGATAGGTAAGAAATAGTATCTCAGTCTAGTTTTTAAAATCAATTTTATTGAGGTATAATTTACATATAGTAAATGTAAATTTTAGGTGTACAGTATTCAGGTTTAGAAAAGTACACATCTGGGTGACTATCATCAAAATCAACCTATGGAATATTTCCATCATCCTCCAAAGTTCTTCATGACCCTTTGCAGGCAATCCTCACTCCCTACCCAACTCCTGATCTTAGACCACCAATAATTTGCTTTCTATCACTATAGATTAACTTTACCTATTCTAGAATTTCATATAAATGGAATCATATTATATGTACTCTTTTGTGTCTGACTTCTTTCAATCAACACTATGTGAGATTCATCCCTGTTGTCCCATGTATCAGTTGTTCATTTTTAAAAATCCATTTTATAAATCATATGGATATACTACAGTTTGTTTATACATTTGCCTGTTGATGGACATTTGTGTTAAGTTTTTGACTATTTTGCACAAAGTTGTTATAAACATTCACATTTGTGTATAAGTTTTTGTGTGGATATGTTTTCATTTGGGTAAACATCTAGGAGTTGAATTGCTGAGTCATATGACACATGTATATTTAACTTATTAATAACTACAGAATATTTTCCAAAGTGGTTGTACTATGTGGCGTTCCTACCAGCAATATTTAAAAGTTTCAGTTGCTCCTCATCCTTGCTATCTCTTGGTGTTGGCAGTCATTTAAATTTTAGCCATTCTAGTGCATGAGTAGTGGTATTTCACTGTGATTTTATTTTACATTTTCCTGATGACAGTGATATTGGGCATCTTTTGTAGGCTCACTGGCCAGTCATGTGTCGCCTTTTGTGAAGTGTCTGTTTAAACCTTTTGTCCAATTTCAATTGGGTTCTAAGAGTTTATTTTTAAAAATATCCTGGGTATAAGCCTTTTGTCATCGTTATGAATATATTCTCCCAGGACGTGGATTGCCTTTTCATTTTATAAAGAATGTTTTTGGAAGAACAAAAGTTGTAAGTTTTGATAAAGTACAATTATTATTATTTTCTTTCTACGTTTGTACTTTCTGTGTCCCATTTAAAAACAATTTTCCTCACCCCAAAGCCACAAAGATTTTCTATTATTTTATTCTGTAAATTTTCTAGTATTTTATTCTGGAAATTTTAGAGTCTTAGTTTTTACATTTATTTCTGTGTATGGTGTGAAGGTCATAGACCTTTTTTTTTTTTTTTCATGTGGTCATTCAGCTGTTGTAGCACCATTTGTTGAAAAGACAGTTCTTTCCATATTGAATTACTCTGGTACCTTTATTGTGAATCAGTTGACCACATATGTAACAGTTTGTTTCTAGACACTTTACTCTGTTTCATCAATCTATATGTCTGTTCTTATGCCAACACCACACTGTTTTGATTACTGTAGTTCTATAATAAGTCTTAAAATCAGGCAGAGTAAGTCCTCCTATGTTATTCTTCTTTAACAAAATAGTTTAGGTGATTCTAGGTCCTTTGCATTTCTATATAAGTTTTAGAATCCATTAATCAAGTTTTACCAAAAACAAAAACTTTCTGAGATTTTTACTGGGATTTCCTTAAATTTAGGGAGATTGACATCTAAATAATATTGTTTCCTCCATCTAATTATTGTAGTATATATTTAGGTCTTCTTTAATTTTTCTTAGCAATGTTTTATAGTTTTTAGTGTACAGTTCTTAACACTTTTTAAAAAATTTTATCACTAAGTAATCCATGTTATTATTCAATATTAGAATCTCATATGTTCACCATTACATGACATTTTTTGTAATTTTTTTCATAGATTCCCTTTATCAGGTTGAGAAAGTTCCCTTCTAGTTGTATTGGGTTGGCCAAAAAGTTCGTTTGGGTTTTTCTGTAACATCTTATGGAAAAGCCCAAATGAACTTTTTGGCCAACCCAATATTTTGTTGTGGGGTTCTTCTTTCTGTTTAATTTCTAGTGAAACGAAATTTTCTCTTTTGTTCTGTTACCATAATGAATTACATTGGTTGGCTTAAAGTATCAATCCACCCTTGAATTGCTGAGATAAACCCATTTGGTCATGGTATAGTATGTTATATTTAGATATTGCTGAATTCAAATTGCATATGTTTTATTAAGGAATTTTACACCTGTGTTCTTAAGGGATTTGTAGTGTCTTTGTCTTATTTTGGTATCAACGTGATTAATGTTGGCCTCATAAAATGATTTTTAAAAAATGCCCTCTCTCCTATTTTCTATAGACATTATTTCTTCCTTAAACGTTTGATAGAATTCACTAGTGAAACCATCAGGTCCCGAACTTTTCTTTCTGGGAGTTTTGTTAATGATTTCAATATATTTAGTAGATATAGGAATATTGAGAATTTCTGTTTCGTCTTATGTTTCTTTAGTGATTGTGTCTTTAAAAGAAGTTGTCCACTTCATCTAAGTTATCAAATATGTTGGTTTAAACTTGTTCATAAAATTCCCTTCTTATCCTCTTAATATTTGTATGATATGTAGTGATGTCCCCTATTTTATACATAGTATTATTAATTTCTGTTTTCTCTGCTTTTTCTTGATCAGTCTGGCCAAAGGTTTATAATTTTATTCATGTTATTAAAGAACCTGTTTTTGGATTCATTGATTTTCACTGTACTTTGTCCATTTTCTATTTCAATTAGCTCCATACTCAGCTTTATGATTTCCTTCTCTCTACTCACTTTGGGTTTGATTTATTCTTCTTTTTTACCTTCCTTAGGTGGAAGCATAGTTTATTTTAGACATTTTTTTCTTTGCTAATATAAGAATTTGAAGCTATAAAGTCTCTCTTGCCACTGCTTAGATTTATGATGACTGTTTAGTATCCTCCAGTTCAAAATAGCATATCATTTCCCTTGTGATTTCTTCTTCAATCCATATATGTATTATTTAAAAATATTTGAGGATTTTCCAAGTATCTTTTTATTATTGATTTCTAACTTAATTCCATTATGGTCAGAAAACATGCTCCATATGGTTTCAGTCCTTTTACATTTATTGTTTTATGGTCCACCGTAAGGTCTATGTTGGTGAATTTTCCATATGCACTTGAAAAAAATTTACGTTTTGTTGTTTTTGTCTATAGTGTTCTATAAATGTCAATTTGACCAAATTGGTTATAGTGTTGTTTGTCTTCTATATTCTTACTGATTTTACGTATACTTGTTCTATCAATTACTAGAACAGGAGCATTGAAGTCTTCAGCTATACTCGTGGATTGTAAATTCTCCATTCAGGTCTGTTAGTTCTTGCTTTCTTATATTTTGAAGCTCTCTTATTAAGTGAATACACATTTAATATTGTTATATCTTCTTGATACATTTACTGTCTTATCATTATGAAATGTTCCTCTTTGTTCTTTGTTCTGATATCTACTATGTCTGATATTTCTGTGGCTACTCCAGTTTTCTTATAGTTAGTGCTTGTATGGTATATTTTCCCCACACTTTTACTTTTTAGCTTATAAAGTACATTTCTTTAGACAGCATACAGTTGGATATTGCTTTAAAAAAAATCCAGTATGACAATCTCTGACTTCTAATTAGAATATTTATTCCATTAATATTTAATGTAATCATCAATGTATTTGGCTTTAAGTCTACCATAGTCCTCTTTGTTTTCTATTTATCCTATCTCTTCTTCATTCCTTCTTTTTTCCTCTTCTCTTTTTTTATTTGAGAGTGAGTAATTTTTTTGTATTCCATTTGAATTTTACTATTGGCTTTTTATTGCTCCCTCTCTCTCATTATTTATTTATTTATTTTTGTGGTTGCTGTAGCCTTTGGAATAAGCATCTTTAACTTGTTACAGTCTAGATTCAAATAATAATGTACCACTTCCTGTATAACGTAAGGCCTTTACAATGATATACTTCCATTTCCCCCTCCCATCCTTTGATTATTATTGTCATTTATTTTATTGATACATATGTTATACACCCCAAAATATATTTTTATTATTTTTGCCCTTAGTCAATTGTCTTTTAATGAAATTAATAAATGAGAAAAAAAGTCTTTCACATAAATCCTCATATTTGCCATTGCTAAGTGTTTTTCATTCTTTTTTGTGCTTTTAGTCTGAGAACCTTCCTTGCAGTGCAGGTCTGCTGATGACAGATTCTCTCAGCTTTTATTTGTCTCTAAAACTGTCTATTTGCCTGCACTTTGAAGGATTTTTTTAGGCATAGAATTTTAAATTGGCAATAATTTCTTTAAACATTTTAAAGATATTATCTTTTTGTTACATTCTTTTGGATGTGAATCTGTGGTCATTCTTTTTATGTTTCTCTTTATGTAATGCATCTTTTTTCCTCTGTCTATATTTAAGATTTCCTCTGTCTATATATATTTATATTTCTGTCTATATATATTTATATTTCCTCTGTCTATATTTAAGATTTTCTAATTTTTCCTAGTTTTCAGCAATTTGATACCTTGGTGTGGTGGGGTGTGTGTGTGTGTGTGTGTGTGTGCATGCATGCATGTACACTTATTCTTACTGAGGTTTATTGAAATTCTGGGATCTCTGGATTTATATCATTCTCAGGTTTAGAAAACTTACATATAGCTCTCAAGTTCATCCAATGCTACTTATTAAAAAATCCATTTTCCCCTACTGATTTGAGATGCCGCCTTTATCATATACTAAATTTCCATATGCAGCTGGATCTACTTCTGGATTTTCATTCTGTTTTATTGTTCTGTTTATTAGTGTACCAAAATGATACTGTTTTAATATTTGAGCCTTGATAGTATGTGCTATATTCGGTAGACCCAGCTACCTCAACTTGTTTAACTCCAAAAGTGAGTGGAAGATGAGAGGGAAGTGCTTATTTTTTAGGGGATACAGATCTATAGAGAATGTTCCATTTCAGGAGCACTTTGAAGGTTAATTTTTCTGAAGTAGGTGTTGCATCAAAGGGTAATTGGGATAAAGGTCATTTGGGAAGTTGGAACCTGACTGAGACATTAACCTTGATATTTCAGCAAGCTAGCATGAAAAATACAGAGAACAGAAATCCAAAAATAACAGTGAAAGAAATAATAATGTATCTCATTCTTTTTGTGCTAATCTGATTTTATGTGCCCCTCTGCAGTTCTTAGTGAAAGCTGATTTGTCCTAACTTTGGCATTTCTCACCCCATAAAAGAACAGAATTGTCTGCTGCCCTTTCAGATAGGAAAAGACACCCCTGATCCAGTCTTAATCAGATATGTGTACCAAAGTAACTAGCCAGTAGCAATGATGGCCCGCCGTAAGCCATCTGCCCTTGGTATAATGGGGGGCATCCTGATGCTTTAGCAAAAGCAATGCTTTTGGAATCAATCAGACCTGGGTTCAAATCTTAGCACTTCTTTCTGGTTATGACCTTGGGCAGTCAGTTTCTTTGTTTGTACGATGAGTATGTAATGCTTACCTTATAGGTGCTGAGCTAGTTAAATGTAAAGTGTGTAGTAGTCTCTTTTATTAAGGCATCATGAATGCAGGTGTGAGTAGAGAGGGCTATGGTTTATTTTCATGCCCTGGTTTTTCTCTGTAGTATGCCAGTGGACACATCTGGGAGTTAAAACTGTGATCTTGGCTTTATTATCACTGTGTTGGTGAAGAAACTCACATTTAATTTTTATTTCATTTTATTTGGAGTTAGAATGTTATAGAAGAAAAAGAATGTCTTTTTGCTAGAATGGTATTCGAAACAAGAGCTGGCAAATTAGAAAGTGGTAGGTAAACTTCCTCCTTTCATGAGGGAGTCTCCTTGAAGATATGAATAGATCCAGGAATGTCTGCTGCTCTCCTCCACAGACGCAGATGGAGTCCTTCCCCAATGTAGAGAAAACCAATACACCATTTTGGCTTAGAGCTCAAGCTTGACTTCAAGCTTGTTTTTTAGATTCCCCAATTATATAGATTAAAAAAAAAAAAACTCATTTCAAATCTTATCTGATGAAACCCATGCCAAAAGGCATTCGACACTTCTTAATATTGTATATAATATCTGAATTATTTTCCAAACAAATCTTGCTGGAATCATTGATTCAGCCATTTAACACAACTTACTGAGTGCCTATGGTGAGTAAGGCACTGCCAGGTTTCAGAAACATAAAAAACAATTAAGGTGAATTTCTTTTGCTTAAGTGATTTCTAGATAAAAAGAGGGAAACTAATGTGTGTAATAAAGTGCAATCTCAGTTTTATTTTGAAATCAGTTTCTGATTTCCAGGTGCATAACGGGAAATAATAGGATTCTATGTATACTAAAAAAAAAATCCAAATACCCAAGAAATACAGTAGCTGGCTGAATAATTTCTTCAGTCTCAAAGATATCTCATATAATTGGAAATGAATGATATATGGTAATCTTTGATCTTGAGTCACCTTGGTATTTTTACTACAAATTAATTTCTTAAATCAAATAAATGTTTAATTAGAGGTATTCTGTGCCCTTTACAGTTACCTTTTTATAACAAGAGATAAACATATTCTGCATTGCCCAAAATATTTATACTTTTATTTTTTATTGCCAACTTAAAAAAATAATTTGTTCATATCAGTGCAATAGTCGCTGCTTTTCTTTTCTTTTTTTTTTTTGGCTGCGTTGGGTCACTTGCTGCACGTGGGCTTTCTCTAGTTGCGGCGAGCAGGGGCTACTCTTCGTTGCGGTGTGTGTGGGCTTCTCATTGTGGTGGCTTCTCTTGTTGTGGAACACGTGCTCTAGGCATGCAGGCTTCAGTAGTTGTGGCTTGCGGGCTCTAGAGTGCAGGCTCAGGAGTCGTGGTGCATGGGCTTAGTTGCTCCGCGGCATGTGGGATCCTCCTGGACCAGGGCTCTAACCTGTGTCCCCTGCATTGGCAGTTGGATTCTTAACCACTGTGCCACCAGTGGAGTCCTGTCAGTGCTTTTCTGAGATTTATTTTGTTGTAAGGGGGAACCCTGAAACACACGCATATACACAAACCTTAAACCCAAACAAGTCAACCCCCCCCAGATTTGCCCATCTATAAGTGTTAAGGGTCATATCAACAACCCCTTCCTTCCCTATGTTAAATATAATTCAGGTGTGTACTTAGTCCCTTGTCACTGTAGTCTCGTGAGAAATGTGCATAAACTCTTGTAGAGACGACATTCCTCACACAGGCTACTATAAAATGCAAAGTATTACGTTTTTGTATTATGTTAACTCCAGGGAATTTAACAAAAATAAAAGCATTACATTAACATGCAATGTCCTTCTACTTTAGGAAAGGACAAGATTATCACTGAGGTTTTCCTTTGCACCAAATCTACTGCTCTTGGCCTAAGCACTCGTGGTCTTCAGCTAATATTGAACCAGGCAAATTAGTTTAAATTTAGTTTCTTATAGTAGACTCAAGTGTGGTCTCCCTTTGTGGCAGTGAGCTGGTAGAATTACCAGATAAAATGTAGGATGCCTAGTTAAATTTGAATTTCAGATAAAGAACAAATATATTTTTGTATGTTCCAAGTATTGTGTGGGACCTACTTCAATAATAAAAATTTATTTATCATTTATCTGAAATTCAAATTTAACTAGTGTTCAGTATATTTCTTTGCTAAATTTGGCAACCATATTCATGGTAAAAATATGGTAAGAATTTACTATCTATAAAGTTTAATACAGAACTGTGGCTAAAATAAGCCCAAACCTATGTGTTTATTTTGTCTTTATAGACATCTGTCTGTAATCCTTGTCCAGAGGCCCTGGTACAACTTACCTGTCCGGCATTTAGAACCTTTAGAATGATTAAATAGTAAGGTACAATGTTCTGAGAATGAAAACACCCCCCTTCCGTAGGGAGTTAAGTCTCTCTGAGCTGGCTCACACAGCCACTTTCTGCTTTCTGGCTTGCTGTGAGACTGGGTGTTTCCACTTCACCTCCAACAGGTCAAAATAGGAACAAAGTCTTCCTTCCCCAGTCCAAGTTCCATATTTGGCTTTTGTTAAATATTTCACAACTATGGATTTTGCATGCCCAGTGTTCCTTTTATTGGATTTTGATTTTTCGATTCTGTCTCCTTCATAGACATTGAATCCACTCACACAAAGATATAATTTGAAACTTGTTATAAGGGACCCCTACCCGCTTACATCTGGATATCCAGGGACACCAGCAGTGGTATTGTTCTCCTGTGTTACCCCCATCACAATGAGTTTACAATCCTGAATCTTTAGATCTACTGCAAGCTTAATTGAAAGAAACATTTCAGCGCTAAGATCTATCATCCAGTGAACTGAAGGGGAAATAAGAAAATAACATTGATGTGTGTCTGGGGTCCACAAATATACCAGATGAACAAGTATATTGGCTCATAATTTATTTTGAAAAGGGTCTTGTAATACAAAGTGCTAAGTAATGAAAGATAGTTGATAGGTACCTATGACTAGGGTTGACATTTTTAGAGAATTATCTCCTTTTCTAAATAATGGTCCACATCACAAGTGGCCAGTCTTTAATTATATGGAGAAACAGAAGTGATAGAATGAACACAACCCATTCCTGGGAAAGCATCTGAATAGGTGAATTACCATTATCAAATGGCCTACACACTCATCACGTGAGGGCAATACGTGTTTTAAAAATAACAGGTGCCTTCTTTTGGCGATAGTGTCTTTTCCCTATTATACAAGAAATTCACATACTTCTCTTAAGAAGTTATTTGGCTGTAGTAGGGTGATCCTGATCTTGGCTGGTACCTTTATTAAGTTGTAAACCTAGTTTGTACAGTTGTTGCACTTGTTTAGCATATGAGAACTTTTGCCCAGAAGAAACTTCTCTTGGTCTCCTATATTATTCAGGAAAAGGTCTTTCTGGACTTTTCAGACTGTGGATGTCCCTATATAGTGAATCAGCATCTGTCCTTGGTTGATTTGTGACGTTTCCCCTGCCATTTGTTGAAGGCTTTAGCAAGCAGTGAAATGACCAAAAAACAAGGGATCAAATTTGACTCAGACTAATTAAGCTCTTACCCTTGTTCCAACCATTTGGAGTTTGGGATTTGGGCTGTGAAACAGTTGTATTTGTGATTCTAGTTACAAATTCTAGTTACAAAGTAAGAGCCGAACTCCTACTTAGAACACATTCATTTATTACAAACTATTGAAACGTAAGTATGTTTTAGAAGCACCTACATACCATATTCATTAAGCTGTATAAGGCTTGCCTAAGTGTAAGAAGCATCTGAGACATTTGTTAAAATATAAATTTCAAGGCCCATCTTTTGGAGATTCTGCAAGTTTAGGAGACATTGACTTAGATAGGGTTAATGTATGAAATACTCTGGTTGGCTGGATTTTGTCTAGAATTTGATCTGTGGGATTTAATGAGTAAGTACATCATGTTACCCTACTAATTGTTTATCTTAATTTCATAGATTTTGGTACATTTTCCCCTTTAGTCTTTATGAGGTAGGGAATCTTAATTTATTAAGACTCTCTTTCTATGAAAACTGCTTCATGAACATGATCATTTTACTCGCCTTTTACCTAAGCTTCTGGCCATGTGTGGATGTTAAGTACAAGGACCAGAATTGCATGCACTTTTCCAGATACAGATGTACCGTTGTACTCAGGAGGATAAGAACAAGTATTTACCTCTCACCCCTCATCACTCTCAGACCCCATCTCTCCACTTCCATTCCACCCACTCAGAAGAGCTTCATCAACACCTCCTAGGTTCCCTGTGGGCCTTTTCTCTTCTAGTTTTTTTCATTCTGGGACACCAAATCCTTTCAACCCATCTGCATCCAGCTAACTCCCACCACTTCTTTTACCTTCCTTGCCCCTGACCATCTAGGCTCTGTGTTCTTCTTCCATGTGGCATCATGTGATGTCATCCAGGAAAGAATTCATCACATTCCATCAATTTGTCATGCTGTGAGACTCTAAGCTTTGTATTTCCAACAGCAAACACAGTGCACATAGTCTGTGTTCAGTACGTATTTATTTGAAAGAATGTTTATTGGTTACATTTTCTGATGCCATCCTACGTTTATTCACTTCTTTGTACCCATGGCAGGGGGGCAGTATCTGTAGAGAAAGCCCCTGAATTCTTTGCTAAAACTGAAAGCCCAGATCCTGGAGTTTCATAGGGACATTTTGCATGACTTCTAAATGCTGACACTCATCACTCATTTCATTTACATGAAATCACAGAATTTTGAGAGATCCTTCTAGTATTTTGTTTCTATGGGCATTTCACATGTTAGCTATCTTAGTATCATTTATAATCCAGGAGCTTTTTCTTGTGCTGTCTTGCAGGATACTTATAAAACATCAGATGGTCCCAATTCTGATCTCTATGGAAACTCATTTTTTGTACAGGAAAATGTTGACTTCTACTTGCCTTTTGTTTTTAGCCTTTATACTTCTCTCTCCTTGACAAAATCACAAAGCTTTTAAGAACAGAGCTCTTAAACTCATGAATAGCCATTTGGATAAGAATGATTTTAATAGGACTTATATTAGGTTATTAGAATGGGAAGAAGGTCTATAAAAATGCATCAATGAGAATGCATACCAGATAGTGTTATTTGGAGTGTAACGACTTTAGAAAGAATTGGATACTTTCAGAATGTGTATGAAAGCATCTATTAAGAACTCATGTCTACCAACTCAACTCCAAGTCCTTACAAAGTTGTTTTAAGCCCAACACGATCTGGCCACTCCTACTTCTCTGAACACACCTTTACCACATCCTCCTTCACCTACCAGGCTCCAGTCAAACGGACCCCCATGCTGTTTCTTGTTCACTAAGCCTGGACCACTTTCTCACCTCTCTTTCTTCAATCACTGCTCAAATATCACCTTCTTACTGAATTATTCCTTGGCTACTCTAGAAAAAAATAGCACCTCCCCCATCCTGTCAGGCACTACCTGTGTCCCTCTCAAGCTTTTTCTCAAGTACCATCACCTTCTGATGTAAATACTTTATGTTTATTTGTGCGTTTGTTTTTCTGTCTCCTCTGCTGGCAGGTAAACTCCATGAAGGCTGAAGCTGGTCTGTTTTGTTCACTGCTGTATCTTCAGCACTTAAATCAATGCCTGGAAATAGCCTAGGAAGTCAATCAACATTCATTGTTCAATATCGAATTTATTTTCTATCTTACAGTATCTGTAAAGTCTGCATTGTTTTAAAAAATGTAATAGGGCTTCCCTGGTGGCGCAGTGGTTGAGAGTCCGCCTGCCGATGCAGGGGACAGGGGTTTGTGCCCCGGTCCGGGAAGATCCCACATGCCGCGGAGCGGCTGGGCCCGTGAGGCATGGCCGCTGAGCCTGTGCGTCCGGAGCCTGTGCTCCACCACGGGAGAGGCCACAACAGTGAGAGGCCCGCGTACCAAAAAAAAAAAAAAAAAAAAGGAATAGAACATCACCAAGGAAGAATGAAAAAGTTATGGAATAATTACCTCCTAAACTATTGGGTTTTAACAATTTTATTGAGATTTTTAAATCTTTCATGGAATATTTCAACCCAATACTGTTAAACTCTTTTAGAAGATAGGAAAAAATATGCATCACAATTTACCATAGTGAAAAATGGAAACAGTGTAAATGTCCAACAATAGGGAGTTGCTTGATAAGTTAATGGGTATTTATACAGTGTATTCTTATAAGGCATGAGAAATAATATTAACATGAAATAATGCTTCTGATGTATTCTTTAGTGTATAAAATATGTAAATATGCAAAAATATGATTTCAACTTTGTTGTATGTATATGTGTATATATACATTAGGTACAGACACAGAAGACTGGAAGGAAATACATCAAAATAGTAATGAAACAGATAACAGATGTTTTAAGTAAACTGCACCCTAAATGGAGGAGCTGGGAGTCAAATCTAGGCAGACTGGCTCTAGCCTGTGTCTTAGCATCTTCGGTACTGTACACTGCTGGTTTTACGTGTGTCATGAGCTTCTGCAGTGCAAGGCTGGGTATCTGTAATCCAGCACCTAGCACACGCACCAGCTCACCACATTGTAGAGTTGAATTACAGCGCAATATAACTTTGGGTCCTATGTCTTCTCTTCCGGATAACAGGGTTAGATTACAGCAGGCATAAATCAGTCCTTTAGTTTTACCTGGAAAATACTGTTGAATAGTAGTATTCAATACTCTGCAGGCTAATATGTAGTGCTTTCTGTAATGGCAATGAATGAGCCCACGAGTGTTGAGTTTTTTTCTTTTTCAGGACTGAGACTACTGCTGTTTGACCAACGTGGAAAGGATTTAGCTCAAAAGCAGATCCCATCGCTCAGTTGTGAGAATGCGAGTTAACACCTTGGGCAACTCTTAGGTTATGACATCAGTTTGAGAGCAAGCTCAGACAAAACATCTTCTAAAGTATCATCATTGGTAAAGTCTATTTGGATATTTAATCAAAACACAGTGTCATGGGCTTCCCTGGTGGCGCAGTGGTTAAGAATCCGCCTGCCAATGCAGGAGACACGGGTTCGAGCCCTGGTCCAGGAAGATCCCACGTGCCGTGGAGCAACTAAGCCCGTGCGCCACAACTGCTGAGCCTGTGCCCTAGAGCCTTTGAGCCACAGCTACTGAAGCCCATGCACCTAGAGCCTGTGCTCCGCAACAACAGAAGCCACTGCAATGAGAAGCCCATGCACAGCAATGAAGACCTAACACAGCCATAAATAAATAAATTTATATAAAAAAACCCCACAGTGTCAGTAAATACAGCCCTAGACTAGAGTTTATAGTCTTAGGCAAGTAGCTTACAAGATGGTCACCATTTGTTCTTCTGTTTCCTTAAGCAGTTATCTTGATATCCAAGATGTCCTGTTTATAAACTGTCATCTACGAGGCCAGGGAGCAAAGTGAGCCCTGTGATGGATCACCCTCAGCAGACTGACTCCGCCTGTCGTTCTTGCTGCTCTAATTAAAAGAAGGCGAAGTCAGGGGTCTAAGGCAGGGATGACAATAGGGCGGCAGTCCCCAAAATAGCAGCAAAGGAAAATGGATGCCTTTGAGTGATTGCATGATGTCTGAATTAATGGCCAGGAAATGAGCGATTATTGCATACTTAAAGCTGGGCTGTTTTATAAAGCTTGTGGTATGCTCAAAGCCTTGTACTTGAACTTGGGGAAATTTAAGAGGGGAATTTGTTCAGTTATTGCTTGGCTGGATATAATGCATATCCAAGCAGTGCTTAAACTAAGGGCAAAAACTGTTACTGTTGTTTTAGTATTGATGTTTCTAAAATAAGCACGATCTTATGAAACTCGTTTTGTAGGCACATGTAGTCTCTAGCCAGTTGTTGACTTAGAGAAACCGCTTTTATTGCCACTGCCTCTGTTCCTGACTTAAAATAATATTAGTTGGTGTTTAAATAGATGTTTTACTGTGGAAGCAAAGCTTCTAAGATCACCCTTCTTTCTTTCTTTCTTTTTTAAAAAGAATATATTTTCGAACACTGCTATTTGGCAAGTCAGTGATAAGCATCCTTATTTTTCCATGGCTGATTAGTTCTGTAGGTTAAGGCATCACACAAAAGAGGCCAAGGTCCAGGGTTTGATTCCCCCATGGGGGTGAGCTCCCCTAGGCTGCACTCCTAACCCCAGACGCCATCTTGTAATGGTGTCCATTCATCATGGGCAGAAACAGGAGAGGGTGAGGGTGGATCACAGCAAATCCATCACCACTGCTGGAAGCCCAGCTGATCATGCTGGCCTCACAGACTGGGGGCTGGGAGGGGTCGGGGCAGTTGTTTTATGCAAACAACAGTGAGGCGTGCAATTGGGGAAATTGAGGTACAGCCACATTATACTGCTGAATTTTAAAAACCTGATCATTTTAATAAACTTCAAATCCACATCATTTTTTCCTACTTTTCAGTCAGTTTGAATTTTTTAGACATAATCTTAAAAACACTTGCCGCTATCTGGCCTGTATCACCTATGGGCATCTAATTATTTCTTAAACTATCTTTTGTTCTAAAAATAACCAACGCACATTTAATAGCTGGAAAACAGATGTCAAATGAAACCTCCCTCACATATATCTTTTCACAGAGAATGGCCTACCTTAGAAGAACCCATAGGGAATAAAGGAGAAAAAAAATACAGAAACATAACACTGACTTCAAAAGGCAGATGATTGGGGCTGAGGTAGGGGATGTTATATTTGCCTTGGTTTTGTGTTTGCAGGACAGTTATTCTTAGAGTGACTGACCTTCCTATTGTGGATTTCTTTTATCTTGACGAACGTTGGCTCCTCTGTTTTTTCCCCATTTATTTATTTATTTTCCCTCCAACTGGTGGTGCTTCCAAGAAGCTCAGCTGCTCTCAGCCCCGCAGACTGTGCTGTCAGATGCGCTCAAGTGCCCTTGGCAGCTGAGGTCTCCACTCACGCATACCAAGCCCACAATCAAGACTTCACTGAGACGAGAAAAATCTGGGCCGTGTTCCTTACTCCATTCTGTCGTATGTCGTGCTTTCCTCATAGTAGGCCTTTTCTGAGAGTTCACAGAATTAAATGGGCACAGAAGCCAAGGTCTGTAAATGCTATTTATATGCTTCTCTGATGAGAGTGGTTTGGCTTCATTTTTCAATGTGCTCCATCCACAGAGAGCCAGAGCATCCTCTTCTCAGTTCAGGCAGACGTTAACCTCCACTTCTGGTTTCTTTTTTTTTTCTTTAATTAATTTTTAAATTTATATTTGTTTTTGACTGCGTTGGGTCTTCGTTGCTGCACGCGGGCTTTCTCTAGTTGCTGCGAGGAGAGGGGGCTACTCTTCGTTGTGGTGCGTGGGCTTCTCACTGTGGTGGCTTCTCTTGTTGCGGAGCACGGGCTCTAGGCGCACGGGCTTCAGTAGTTGTGGCTCGCGGGCTGTAGATCGCAGCCTCAGTAGTTGTGACGCTTAGTTGCTCTGCAGCATGTGGGATCGTCCCCGACCATGGCTCGAACCCGTGTCCCCTGCATTGGCAAGTGGATTCTTGTGGTTTATTTTCTATCTGTGAGTGACCTCCATACCTGGCATCAACTCTCCCTCCCTTGGCCACTAGGATTATCCACTGCATGTGTGTCTGGTCAGGAAGACCCGATTCTCAGTGTCTAAAGCACCTGTTCCCTGGCCCTCCTTCCCTCACTCCCCATTGTAGCTTCTGCCCCTCTGCTTGGCTGGAAAGGTAGCTTCTGGGTTTATGCTAAGCACTCTCTTTGTTTTTATAGAAAAATCAGCTCATTAGTGATTCCAGGAATTAGAAGGGTAGAGAGAAGGCTTCCTATCTCAGGCTGAAGGAGGTTGCACAGAATCCTAATTAAGAGCACAGATTCTGGAGCCAGACTGCTTGGATCAAATCCATCGCTTTGTAGCTGTGTGACCTTAGACAGGTTACTTACTTTCTCTGGCCTCCATCTTTTAATGTGTATAACAGTGTCTATCTCACAGGTTAATAGTTTTTGTAAAGCACTTGGACCTGGCAAAGAGCAAATGCTATGGAAGCGTTGCTCAAATCATGAGAACTTTTTCCTCCTAAACCTTTCTGCTAACTACCTTGCCTATTATTTTCCTATAGCTTTGGGAGGCAGGCAGACAAGGCTGTGTGTCTTGGGACCAGGAATCAGGCATCACCTGCCTACAGGCCCAGCCCCCAGCAAAGGTGTAACTGCAGGGTTAGTACATTTTCTCTGAATGAGCCCATGTGGAGCCTTGGCCTTGATGTATGACCTGACCTCCAGGGTTCTGCAGGCTGTGGAGCAGCCAGCAGGTATATGTGAGGTGAGTGTGTGTAGTCTGTGAGGTGTGTGGAATACGGTGTCAAACCAGAATCTCTCTGGGTTAAAGCCTGTTTCGTACTCGAGACTCTCAGAGACATTTTTAGAATGAGAGAAGGAAACTCAAGAGAACTAGAGAGAAACTATGGAAGGAGAATATGCTTAAAAGAGAGGAAGAATCAAGAAATAATGGGAAAATTTGCTTTTTGTAGAGAATTTAGAGACTTTAGTTACTTTCACGGTATTAACATGTACTAACTATACCTAAATATGTCCCTGATCTTGACTGATGAGCTTAAAGCAGCACTCAAGGACGTATGTGTCAAGGGAGAGGGAAGGACCAGCACCATCAGCAACTATAGGCCTCGAAAGGGCCCTGGTATCTCTTCAGATCCTGCTTGGATCTTCTTGGAACTCTCCATATTCCTAATCAAATCTGCTTTCACAGTCCCAACACTCAAGATAAAAATATACTTTTCCTAACGTATTTTACAGTTGTGTTTCTTTTTCTTTTTTGGATGACTAGTCATGGGATACATAAGGGAACTACTACGTGTATGTTTTAAAGACCTTTGAAATGGTCCATATATTTACATATAATTTATGAATTCTGAAAGATAAAGATGATTCTCCAATACGCCCAGCCCTGGGGCCGTGTCTCTATGGATTACCATAACCATAGGACTTGCTCAGTGTGTTATCCCTGAGGATATGTTTAATAAATATTTATTTCAGGGCTTCCCTGGTGGCGCAGTGGTTGAGAATCTGCCTGCCAATGCAGGGGATGTGGGTTCGAGCCCTGGTCTGGGAGGATCCCACATGCCACGGAGCAACTAGGCCCATGCGCCACAACTACTGAGCCTGCGTGTCTGGAACCTGTGCTCCGCAACAAGAGAGGCTGCGACAGTGAGAGGCCCGTGCACCGCGATGAAGAGTGGTCCCCGCTCGCCGCAACTAGAGAAAGCCCTCACACAGAAAGGAAGACCCAACACAGCCAAAAATAAATAAATAAATAAAAATTAAAAAGAAAATTATTTCAGGTAATTGCTGATTATATAGGTAAATGTGCCATCTATTATATTATCAGCTAAACAGGATCCTGGGATAATATGTTTTTGTCTCCACTGGGCTTCAGGTATGTAGAAATGGGTTGATAATTTTTGGTTCATGACACATTCTTATCATTGGTCCTGCTTTTATTGTTTACTTGTTTATTAATATAATTTTATAAGGTAATAAGTATCCGTGAACCCACCATCCAACACAAAAGCTCAGTCTTAACAATAACCTACATCTTACTTATGGTCATCCCCCCTTCCCCCCATCCATTTCCCTGCTCCTAAATCCAAGGAAGCCACCATCCAGAATCCTGTGATGAATAATCATCTAAAATATGTCTCCTGGGATAGGGATGAGGAAGAAAAAACATTCCCAAGTTCCAAACAACTGGCCTGGGGATTTCTGAAACAAATCCATGTGTAAGTTGGAGACGGTATTTTATTCAGGCCAGCAGAGGACTGTCTAGTCTGATTCAGTTCATCTTGGCATGGAGGGCTTGGCAGGCCTGTGATGAAAGGGGTAGGATGGGAGGAATTTCTTTGCCTTTTGATAGTAAGTGTTTACAGGGACATGATAATCTACGTTTTAAAGTGTAGAACTAGGGACTTCCTTGGTGGCGCAGTGGTTAAGATTCCGTGGTCCCAATGCAGGGGGCTGGGGTTCGATCCCTGGTCAGGGAACTAGATCCCGCATGCATGTCGCAATTAAGAGCCCTCATACCACAACTAAGGAGCCCTCAACCACAACTAAGGAGCCCGCATGCCACAACTAAGACCTAGCGCAACCCAAATAAATAATAAATAAAGTGTAGAGCTAAGGCACTTCGTAGTAGTATATCAGAACTGATGTTCATCGTTAGGTAAAAGCTATAAAAGTCTTCCGTGAAGAGTAATTGTCTTATTCACTACATGATAAAGCTCTCCCTCTCATCCTCTGACTACTTTCAGCTCTTTTAGTTGTTTCTCTTGGAATGACTTCCATATTTCTCAATAAGTGTATGATCCTTCCCCTTGAGTCATCAGTTTTACTCACTATCTGTGGAATATCTCCTCTGGTAGAGAGAACTTAGCTCTCTTACACAACCCTCCAGTCTTTCTCCATGATTTTTGGTTCAATCAGTATTTCAGAGTTTAAAAAATTATGACTATAAATATTGTTGCCTGAGCCATGTAGTGTACTGTGATTACATTTCTTCTCTCATGTATGTTTTCCTTTCTCTGGAGTTACTAACTCCCTTGATTTTCACTGGACTTGTTTTCTTTGTACCCGTTAGTATGTCTTTCTATACTCTCTTCTGGTCTCCCAGTACAATTCCCCTCGGGGTTAATCTGTCAGATTCTCTCTCACATTCTCCCTGTACCCTCCCTCCTGACTTTTTCTCCCTGGAAACATCTCTCCTGGATCCTGTGTCCTCTTGCCCTGATCTGAACCAGTAGCTCTGGAGGGCTGTGGTCCCGGGATTTTCCTTTGCCTTTTTCCTTCATTGAATTTTCTGTTTTCTTGAAGCGCATATTTTCCTCTTTCTTCTTTTGCTCACTTGTTTTGAGAGAAAAAAGAGTTCCTGAGAAAAAAAATTGTTTCATTGTCCTCTGTGTTCCAATATAGCTTTTGACAAGTCTGATGCCATTCTTATTCCTGACCCTTTGTGTGTCTCGGGTTTACTACTCTCTCGTTTGGAAGTTATTAGGATCTTCTCTTTATCTCTAGTGTCCTAAGATTTCTTGACGTGGATATTTTCATCAGTTATACCAGACTCTCACAAGGACTTTCATTTTTCAGATTTGTAAACTTTAGTTCTGGTAATGTTTCTTATATTATTTATTTGATAATTTTCCCCCAACCACTTTCACTTTCCTTTCTGTCAGTTCTGTTCGTCAGCTGTTCAACAACAGTCTACATTGATACTCAAATTCTCTTATGTTTTTCTTTCATTGTGGATTTCCTTGGCAGATTTTTTTTTTTTTTAAACTTAATCTTCCAGTTCTTGTACTGGACTTTTTCTTTTCGCTGTCATATTTTTCTTTTCTAAAAGCTCTTCGTTTTTATTTGTTCCCTTTTTATACCTTCTTCTTATTTCATGGATACAATATTTTCTCTTTTCCCCTTAAGGAGATATATATATATTTAACATTTTATTGGAGTATAATTGCTTTACAATGGTGTGTTAGTTTCTGTTTTATAACAAAGTGAATCAGCTATACATATACATATATCCCCATATCCCCTCCCACTTGTGTCTCCCTCCCACCCTCACTATCCCACCCCTCTAGGTGGACACAAAGCACCGAGCTGATCTCCCTGTGCTATGCAGCTGCTTCCCACTAGCTATCTATTTTACATTTGGTAGTGTATATATGTCCGTGCCACTCTCTCACTTCGTCCCAGCTTACCCTTTCCCCTCACCGTGTCCTCAAGTCCATTCTCTACGTCCTGTCCTGCCCCTAGGTTCTTCAGAACCACTTTTTAAAAAATATTCCATATATATGTGTTAGCATATAGTATTGGTTTTTCTCTTTCTGACTTACTTCACTCTGTATGACAGACTCTAGGTCCATCCACCTCACTACAAATAACTCAATTTCGTTTCTTTTTATGGCTGAGTAATATTCCATTGTATATATGTGCCACATCTTCTCTACGCATTCATCAGTTGATGGATCAGTTGCTTCATCAGTTGATTCATCAGTTGCTTCCATGTCCTGGCTATTGTAAATAGTGCTGCAGTGAACATTGTGGTACATGACTCTTTTTGAATTATGGTTTTCTCAGGGTATATGCCCAGTACTGGAATTGCTGGGTTGTATGATAGTTCTATTTTTAGTTTTTTAAGGAACCTCCATCCTGTTCTCCATAGTGGCTGTATCAATTTACATTCCCACCAACAGTGCAAGAGGGTTCCCTTTTCTCCACACCCTCTCCAGCATTTATGGTTTGTAGATTTTTTGATGATGGCCATTCTGACTGGTGTCAGGTGATACCTCATTGTAGCTTTGATTTGCATTTCTCTAATGATTAGTGATGTTGAGCATCCTTTCATGTGTTTGTTGGTAATCTGTATATTGTCTTTGGAGAAATGTCTGTTTAGGTCTTCTGCCCATTTTTGGATTGGGTTATTTGTTTTTTTGATATTGAGCTGCCTGAGCCGCTTGTAAATTTTGGAGAGTAATCCTTTGTCAGTTGCTTCATTTGCAAATATTTTCTCCCATTCTGAGGGTTGTCTTTTCATCTTGTTTATGGTTTCCTTTGCTGTGCAAAAGCTTTTAAGTTTCATTAGGTCCCATTTGTTTATTTTTGTTTTTATTTCCATTTTTCTAGGAGGTGGGTCAAAAAGGATCTTGCTGTGATTTATGTCATAGAGTGTTCCGCCTATTTTTTCCTCTAAGAGTTTTATAGTGTCTGGCCTTACATTGAGGTCTTTAATCCATTTTGAGTTTATTTTTGTGTATGGTGTTAGGGACTGTTCTAGTTTCATTCTTTTACATGTAGCTGTTCAGTTTTCCCAGCACCACTTATTGAAGAGGCTGTCTTTTCTCCATTGCATACTCTTGCCTCCTTTATCAAAAATAAGGTGACCATATGTGAGTGGGTTTATCTCTGGGCTTTCTATCCTGTTGCATTGATCTATATTTCTGCTCTGTGGTAGTTATTTCCACTATTTTATCTTCCAGGTCACTTATCCATTCTTCTGCCTCAGTTATTCTGCTATTGATTCCTTCTAGAGAATTTTTAATTTCATTTATTGTGTTGTTCATCATTGTTTGTTTGCTCTTTAGTTCTTCTAGGTCCTTGTTAAATGTTTCTTGTATTTTCTCCATTCTATTTCCAAGATTTTGGATCATCTTTACTATCATTATTCTGAATTCTTTTTCAGGTAGACTGCCTGTTTCCTCTTCATTTGTTTGGTCTGGTGGGTTTTTGCCTTGCTCCTTCATCTGCTGTGTGTTTCTCTGTCTTCTCATTTTGTTTAACTTACTGTGTTTGGGGTCTCCTTTTTGCAGGCTGCAGGTTTGTAGTCCCCATTGTTTTTGGTGTCTGTCCCCAGGGGCTAAGTTTGGTTCAGTGGGTTGTGTAGGCTTCCTGGTAGAGGGGACTGGTGCCTGTGTTCTGGTGGATGAGGCTGGATCTTGTCTTTCTGGTGAGCAGGACCGCATCTGGTGGTGTGTTTTGGGGTGCCTGTGACCTTATTATGATTTTAGGCAGCCTGTCTGCTAATGGGTGAAGTTGTGATCCTGTCTTGCTAGTTGTTTGGCATAGGGTGTCCAGCACTGTAGCTTGCTGGTCGTTGAGTGGAGCTGGGTATTGGCGTTGAGATGGAGATCTCTGGGAGATATTTTGCCATTTGTTATTACGTGGAGCTGGGAGGTCTCTGGTGGACCAATGTCCTGAACTCGGCTCTCCCACCTCAGAGGCACAGGCCTGACACCTGGCCAGAGCATCAAGACCCTGTCAGCCACACGGCCTGGTATGTGGGGAGTTTCTTGCCTT
This sequence comes from Orcinus orca, assembly GCF_937001465.1. Classification (NCBI taxonomy): domain Eukaryota; kingdom Metazoa; phylum Chordata; class Mammalia; order Artiodactyla; family Delphinidae; genus Orcinus; species Orcinus orca. The sequence continues at coordinate 64,032,494 of NC_064565.1, forward strand.
TTGGAAAGTCTGAGGTCTTCTGCCAGAGTTCAGTAGGCATTCCCCTTAAGGATATTAATGGTAGTTTTTTTGGATGTTTTCCAACAGTGCTCCCTGCATTGTTTCTCTTACCTCTAAGGTTCTTTCCTTCCTACCAAGTTTATTGATTTAGATTTCTTTCCTCATATTTGAAGATTTCCTCAAATGTCTGCTACTTCTTGGCTCTAAGTTTATAATTAAGAGCAAGGACCATATTTAAAATTATTTGTAACATATTTTATTTTCTGAATAGGAATTCCCTTTGAGTTTCTGATACAAGTTTGATAAAACGTTCATTTACAGAGAAATGAAAAACTTCTCATAGTTCTACCTCTTAGAGATAACCACTATTTAACAAATCTTCATATTTTTATGCATATATAAAGATATATTTATATAAATGGAATTGTAACATACATGTTTGAAACCTGCCTTTTTCACAATCACTAGGCCATTAGTATCTTTCATGTCAATACATGTATTGTACCCTTTTTATTGGCTACAACATTTCTTTAACCAATCATTTATTGTTGAAACATTTAGGTTTCTAATTTGTTACTATTCTAAGTAATGCTGCACTAGGCATTTTTCACGCTTCTTTTAATTAATTAATTAATTTTAAATTGAGGTATAGTTGATTTACAATATTGTATTTACTAGGCACTGTTGTATACACATCTTTGTCCACTTGTCTGATTTTTCCCTTAGGAAAAATTCCTAAAGGGAAGTTGCTGAGAAAGTAGTGAGGTACATATTTAAGACTGGAGGTGCCTGTATGTGAGGAACTTGTTTGAGAGTCAGTATAGAATAATCAGACTATGAACTGCTTTTTTCATTGACAAGCCCCCAAATATAGTATCTGTTGGTCTGTTTCTGGGGCTGCCCATCAGGGGGCTATAATCTCTTGTGAAGAGTGTATAAATCTGATTGTTGCATTCAGAAGGAAGGTGGGAGAAGAGCCTGGTACCTCACTGCTTAACATGAAGATGAGCAGTCAGTGCCATCTCCCCGGTGTTCTCTGCTCTGCCTCATGTCCCTTAGCTCGTGTCACTTCCCACCTCCTGGCCTTGCAGGGTCGAGGTGAGGATCCAGGATAGGGGAGGGGGTGAACAATTGCTCCATATGTGGATTTCGGCTGAACACACTAGTTTCATGGGGCATTTAATCCCCATCTCTCCAGCACCTGGTGCTTCCCATACCTGAGGCTTTCCTGGTTTGGGGATTCTGTTGGCTGGCTTCTCTTCAGTACATCCCTCTGCAGGCACTTAGCTTTAACCTTTCCACTTGGTTAAGTCAGTTACCACCTTCCATCTGCTTTCCATATGTATATAAACATGGCTGAGGATTTCAGATGACTCCTAGGCTCAATAGAGATGGAGCTTGTGTTTTTGTTTCTTGTTTCATTTACTGTTTGGGGGGTGGTTTTCAGAAGTGATGTGGCAGAACAGAAAAGTCAGTCTATAGCATCTTAAAACCAGAAGTGTACAATCATTTAATACAGTCATGAGAGGGTCTCCAAGAGATATGAGGGTTCATAACAGAGGGACCTTTGAGGGAGTGAGGGTTTGGCCATCTGAGCTAAGAGGAAAGGTCCTGAGGAAAGGCTATCGTTGTTACAAAGCAAATTGATCATATTAATTGTTTTTAGTATTCCTTGAGACTTAAACGACTTTGCTGGGTATTTTATCTTTAAAGTAAGATATATTAAGGTACAAACATCTGGTTATAAAAATAATGTCATGGGGATGTAATGTACAGCATGGTGACTATAGTTAACAGTACTGTATTGTATATTTGAAACTTGTTGAGAGAGTAGATCTTAAAAGTTCTTATCATAAGAAGAAAAATTGTAACTATGTGTGCTGATGGATGTTAACTAGACTTGTTGTGCTGATCATTTTGTAATATATACATATATCAAATTATTATGTTGTAAACCTGAAACTAATATAATGTTATATGTCAATTATATCTCAATAAAAGTATGATATATTAAACCTTATGAGAATGTAAATTTTTTAAAAACAAAAACTGTTTAAATTCAATGTCCATTGGCAATGATCATTGGAATACTTTCATGTGATTGCACATTTTTTGGAGGGTGGAGATTCTTCCTTACTTTGAAATGTTAAGTCATGTAGATCTTTAAAAATATGTTTTTCAAATCCTCAAACAGCAGTTTGTGTTACTCTGTCTTCCTTTGAACATTCTGAAGCTCAGAAAAAGAATTTCTCAGAGATTATTCCCTTCTTTTTGCTAAATAACCATTCAGGCAACTGACACTTAAAGAGGAAACACTGACATTTAGTCAACAAAAGAAAGTTGTACTTGATATCCTGTTTGTATGGAGGATGAAAATAGCTCTTCAAAAATAACAGATTGAAGTTGATATTAGAAATGTCCACTTTGATAGTGAGCATTTCTCTGTCTCTGTTCCTGAGATAATCTATGCTCCCATAATAAATAGGGCATCAAATAGAACACGATTGTGTCGGAGTTTCTCTGTTTTGCACAAACACAAGTATACATATCTTACAATGACAGTTGATAATAAAGATTTGCACAGGACTCATCTGTTTGTACCTTTCTTATAACCCCATTATTGGTGATATACTGTAGCACTTTTTTTTTTTTATGAAAGGAAAAAAACAGAATGCAATAACAGAAAACCAGTGGGTAGAGCTCTTGTTGATCTGGTTTTTGGGGTTTTGGGGTCTGTGCCTGCAAAATTCTAGGGATTCCTTTATGGACTAAGGTTGGGAATAATCTCACTGTGCCTCAGGTGTAGTGTCTAGAGGAGTTGTCTCTGGATTTACTTAAGTACCCAGCATAGGTACATTTGTTTATTTAAGGGGATGTTGTTACATGTACTTTGTATATACCAAACGAAAAATTAAAGATGATCTAGGTACTACACCTAAATTTTAAAAAATTTAATTTTCTACCTGTACCCAGTATCTCATTCCTACTTTGGAGCCCGCTGGTCTGGAAACAAGGTCCCCATTTTACCTATAAAATGAAAGCTCCTAGAATTTTCCTCTACAATAAGTGAATCACTTAGTGAGAACAGAATCTGGAGAAGCATATGTAGCTTATTTTTTTCTTCTCAACGCCCATCTGAACCTCTCTATATTAAAGGTCATTCTTCACTAATCGAAAATTCTCTTAACTAGGCACTGGTATAGAAACCCAGCTCCCAGAAGTCATATTCTCCCCTATGTGATTTGAAAGTATTCTGCTGGCTATTTTTATGTCCTCAAAGTCCAGGATCAGAAATGGAATTTTCAGATTAGTTGCAGATGCCCTCCCCTCCCCCTTTGTAACTGGATGTGCTTTAATTCAAAAGGAAACTTTTCAGGCCATTAAGCTTCAATACAGTTTAATGCCTTTGGGCTGTGGGGCTTGAAATCATAGAGAAGCCTGAATAAAAGTTTTAAAATAAAATCTGGAAAGCAAAGTACATTTTTTTCCCTTAACAGCAGATTTGTGTTTAGTTTTGTGATTTTCTGCCTCGTTCAAATCAAAGATCTTGGTCACGTGGAGGCTGTATCAGCCCCTGTGGATGGCCCAGCCCAGCTGAGGAGTGGACAGGCCAAGTCTGAGGAGGTTTGGCTTGTCATAGAGGGAGGAAAGCAGTGACCTCTGCCTCCCTCTGCTCGTAGCTTTAAAATAGTCTCAAGTGACCAGTTTGCATTCTGGGCCATAGTAACTTTTGCAGAATGAATAATATTTTCTTAAGCACTTTTAAGTTCTCATTCACAGCCTATTTTAAAAATGATTTAATGAATGAAAATATGCTGTTTATAAGTCCCTAAGTGCATATTTTTCAGAAAGGCCTAAAAGAGTAGCTTCGTTTACACATTTAATACAATGGCCAAGTGGGATGTTATTGTGGTCAGAACGCCCTCACAATGATTTATGGAGAAAATGGCTATCTGCCTGGTCATCTTTTTTAGAATCAGATTCGATTTTAACACTTGATTCACTTGAACTTGTACAGACCCTCGGGCCCACTTTTCACATGGGGAAACTAAGGCTTGCAGATATATGAATAGCTTGCTCCGGTTTAAGCTGAAGACAGCGGGGTAATCAGGAGCAAAGTAAGATTGTTGGAAAATGTAGCCAGTGTGCTGCCTGTAGACTGTAAGGAAACCTCCTTTAGTCAGAAGAGCTCTGATAATGGAGACAAGAACGGGGCTCTTACCTCTAGGCTGGAGAAAGGATTTGTTAAGCAAATTAATGATCTACAAAGGACAGCCTTTAAGTCTGGGGGAGCAACCAGCCTTGTGCAATTGGCATGATAATTGTGAATCATTTCTCTATTTGTCAATCAGGTCCCTGAAAAATCTCTTATTAGCAACACCTAATTAGAGTTCTTGTGCATAATTTAAAGGAATAAAATGACTTTGATTTAAAATATTCTCTTATTCAGATTAGATTAAGTGTTGCAGTATCATATGCCATCTTTTATGTAGCAAAGCGCTAGCTTTAAGTGTCTTAATTTCTTTTTTTTGCGGTACGTGGGCCTCTCACTGTTGTGACCTCTCCCGTTGTGGAGCACAGGCTCCGGACGCGCAGGCCCAGCGGCCATGGCTCACGGGCCCAGCCGTTCCACAGCATGTGGGATCTTCCCGGACCGGGGCACGAACCCATGTCCCCTGCATCGGCAGGCGGACTCTCAACCACTGTGCCGCCAGGGAAGCCCCTAAGTGTCTTAATTTTTAAAATTAAGTTTTAAAGATTTACTCATAAATTTGCTGTCATCAAATATATGTGGGGTTCCGAATACTTTCTTTATTTAGAATTAAAAATCATTCTAATTTCAAATAAGAAAATGATTTTAAAAACCATTTCCCACCAAGAAGAAAATTTAACTTTATTTTTTAAAACAGTTATCTCTATGAGACAGTCCATAAGGGAGCAGCACAGGCTGAGATGGAATTTAACTGAAAAATAAATTATTGGGTAAGAGTATGTCCTGTCAAATTTTTAAGTATTAACATTCTATTTTCCTTTTTAGGTAGACTTCCTAGGAATAATCCATAACCTTTGAATAAACTTAAATAAATGCATCTTTTGTTGTTTTTGTCAGTGTGGTGCTTTAGGAATTTCAGGAAGCCTATAATTCTGGCAAAATGAAAGAGACTACTTCAGTATTTCTCAGTAAAAAGGAGGATCCAGTGATATCATAATTTATTTTGATACCCCAAATAAGAAGGAAAAATAACCATGGGTTATATATTACTCAGGCCTGCAAATACAAAGTCACTATTTGACTTGAGCTGTTTTAACAAATCTTCTAGCCCAAATCAATTCAAGTTAATCAGATACAGGCCACTGAAAACTACCCAGAGTGATTTAGGAGGTGCACTGCACAGGCCAGTCATGAGAGAATCAGAATTCTTTTGAAGAGCTAAAGCTTTAAATTGTTAAGTGTTTAAAGTGGGAAAATTCATCTTTTTTTTCAATCGGAAAACCCAGGTCAAGCTAGAGTGATACAGTGCAGCTTCTCAACGGAGAATAATATTGAATTGATTTGAGGGTAGGAGTTCTTGGTGATTAGCTTTCAAATAAGGATGCCATTCTCTGGAATTCTGCATTAAACCCAGTTTCATCTTCTTCTTGAGAAGTAGTTATTTTCATCCAGCAAAAAGCATCTCCTGTGCAGTGGTAATAACAAAATGAAATTTTACCAGGTACTTCAGTAATGTATAGTCATCAGTGAATCTAACAAGGACGCATTTTGTAAGAAAATCAATAAGAGAAAGTGATTATATTGTTGACTGGAGCCATCATCCACAAATGAAAAATAGAAAGAAAAATATCACTTTGCATTGGACAGGGTTTCAGTGTATATAATGTGCCGGGATCTTCTCTTCAAAGTTATTAGGCATCTAGAGGAACAACAGGCAGCAATGCGATAAAAAATACTTCAGGCCTTTTTAAACGTCAAAAACAACCTTAAAACCACTATTTCATTCCTAATCTATTGTTTGAATAAAGTGCAGTTTTCTGTCCCATCGAAATGTTTGTGTCTAAGTTGAAATGTGTTGTGAGCCTCTGTTTGGAGGTATTCATATTTAAAAATGGGAAAAACTATTCAAACAGTGAGTTGAAAAAAAAGATCAGTGAAGAATTCTAGCAGATAAACATCTGGAAAACATGGGAAATGAATTTTTTTAAACCTCTGAGGACTGGAGATCTTGTACTTAACCAGTGTTGTTTCTAAATACTCACAAGAATGAACACGTACTTGGCAAAGAGTGATTGATATATGTTATAAAGAAGAATACAACACACTTACGACTTCGAAATATGCTTAATGTAATAGAAACTACCTTAAACACCACTTTTTTAATACAGTAACTATATCATTCCATCACAATCCTCTCAGTTTTCTTCCTTAAAAAGTACATGAACTTGAAATTACAAGACTTGAAAGGTTATTTAGCAAGTTTTTTTCATTAAATTTGAAATATGCATTCACTATCATAAATGCATCTGATTCTAAAATACAAACTTATTTTGATATCTTGAGTCTACTTATTTTGGTCCCTTTATTTTTTAAACTCTTACAAAGGTGTACATAGGTAACAATTTTAAAAGGTGGAGTATTTTAAAGGTTTAAAATTAAGAGCAGCAGCCCCTGACTCAACTTTTCCCTTCTGAGTCCTTTCCAGTGGCAACAGCCTGTAACTCTTCCAATTTGTTCTAGTATTTGTGATCATGTTTCTGAATAACTTCCTTACACGACTATTAAAAAAATTTTTTTCAAAATGAAAACACTAATTTGAAAAGATACATGCACCCCAATGTTCATAGCAGCATTATTTACAGTTGCCAAGATATGGAAGCAACCTGTGTCCATCAGCAAAGGAATGGATAAAGAAGATGTGGTATACAATGGAATACTACTCAGCCATAAAAAAACAACGACATTTTGCCATTTGCAGCAACATGGATGGACTTGGAGGGTATTATGCAGGTGGAATAAGTCAGATAGAGAAAGACAAATACTGTATGATATCACTTAAATGTGGAGTCTAAAAAATAAAACAAACCAGTGAATATAACAAAAAATAAACAGACTCACAGATATAGAGAACAGACTAGTGGTCACCAGCGGGGAGAGGGAAGGAGGGAGGGGCAAGATATGGGTAGGGGATTAAGAAATACAAACTACTATGTATAAAATAAACTGCAAGGATATATGGTACAACACAGGGAATACAGCCAATATTTATAACTATAAATGCAATATAACCTTTAAAATCTGTGAATCATTATGTTGTACAGTTGAAACATATAATATTGTACATCAATTATACCTTAATTAAAAATTTTTTTTTTCAGCTTTAGATATTTTCTGTTAGTTTCCTACATTTAATGATGAGGTTTGGCTTTCATACCCTTCCTGCCTCCAGACACCTTCCCTCATTTTGGTTAGATCAATATTTGAAGTTTATAACTATGTACCTCTTTTTCACAGCTGAGCCATACGTATGACATCATTTCCTTTATTGTCTACTTTGTTGTTTCCCCTGGAATTAATACTCTCTTTCTCTTTTTCATTTGCTTGGTTTTCTGTTTTTGTTCTAGTTTGTCCCCGAATCATGGACAAAGGGGTAAATTTTCTGACTACAATCAAACAAATCAGGTAACCTTTTTCTTAGATACATCCCTCCAGAATCCCCTTTTCACCTTGCCACCGTCTAGACTGCCTCATGGCTGGAGCCCTAGAAGCTCCCTTTACATCATCATGTAGATTCCCTGTGACTTTCTCTGTGCTGGATCCCAAATCTTCCTCTTTCTTGTTTTACCACCCCTTTGGGTAGTAAGCCTCTAGCCTATTGGATTCCTAATAAAAAAAAAAAAAAGCAGAGATCATTTTTTTGGTCTTTGCATTTCCAAAAATGTTTTAATCTCTCTTTACATTTGATCAGTATTTTAGCTGAGAACAGAATTCCTATATGCAAATAACTTTCCTTCAGTCTTTTGGAGGCATTTCTTCAGTCTTCTTGTTTCCAATTTTGCTGTTAAGATTTCCTATGCCATCCTTTTTATGTGGCCCTTTTATCAAAGTTTCTAGATTTCCTTTTTGTTTCCAGAGTTCTGAAATTTCATGATTATGAGCTTTGATATCAACCTTTTTTTCACTTACTATGCTGGATACTTGAAGAGCCCTCATACATGGAACCCCATGTCTTTCTCCTCTGTGTGTTCTTTTCTGGTGTTACTTCAATGATTTCCTCCCCTCCTCTTTTTCCTCCGTTCTTTCTTTGTTAAGCTGCTATAATCAGAAGATAAACTTTCCAAACAGGTCATCTGAATTTTTCATCTTATTTCTTCCACAGTCTTATATTTATTTTAAAATTTTGATTGCTGGGAATTTTTCTCAACTTTATCTTCCAACCATGCTACTGCTTTAAAAAAATGTCAGTGATCATTATTTCCAAAAACTTTTCACTGTTCGTTGAATGTCTTTTAATAACGTATATTTTTGAGGATCTTTCTTATTTTTCAATGTTTCTTCTGTTCCTGCATTGTTTCTGTTTTCCCCAAGTGATCCACCCATCCTGCATTCCTTCCTTATCTCTTTTCTGTCTTTCATGTTAGAAGTGTTTCTTTAATGTCTAATGATCCTTGGCTGTCTGTCCATTTGTAAGAGTGAGTCTCTACCACGCAATGTGGAAGCTGTGTGCACGTGTGCCCAACTCAGGGCTGGATAACCACGAGGCTTTGATATCAGGAGACCTTACAGCATTCCTCCATTAGGGCAGTGACTCAGCTGTTCACATTTACTTGTCTTTTCTTCAGCTTGGTTAGTTTTTTTTTCAGAGAGGATTCCTGCCTGGGAGATAGAAGCCAGGCTCCCAGCATTCTTGGAATTCAGTTGGGGAAGGGTACTGTTCCATATGTAGACTTTCACTTAATCCTTCTGTTTTTAGTAAGGAAATTCTGTGCTTGGTTGTGATTGTAGCCCTGTGTCCAAAGTTATTCTAATTCAACTTTTCTAGAGGCTAGAACTCTAGAATTCTGCCAGGGTATTGTCTAACTGTGGTGGCTGGGGAAGGGGACCTGTTGTATATAACTGCTATAGAATATGTAGAATTTTAACCAATCTTTTTGGTTTTGGTTCACCCACATCCCTGACTCCAGAAATACCAAATGCCTCCAATGCCTGAATCTTTCAGGGTTCTATGGTGCAAATATGTTTGTGGGGCTTTTCCCCGCTGCTGGCTTCAGTTTCTGTTTTCTTGAGTCTGCCTGGACAGTTAAGACTTGTCCACTGCTTTCTAAGCTTCCACAATTTTATTATGGCCACTTGCTCTCCTGTTCTCTTAATCCTTGTGAGTAAATGCTTTTTCAAAAATCATTTAATTACCATTTCAATGGTTATTTGGAAGGGACTAGCAGGAAGAGCACCTATGAAGTCTATCATGTTTAGGTAGAAGCGTCCAATTTCCTAATTTCAATTGTCCTTCCTATGTTAGGCTTGCTTGTTCTTTCTTCTCTGGTTTCCAAAGGGGAGTCTTTAAGGCTCAGCCCTATTTCCTTTCTTCCCTTTGGTGCCTACTTTGAAGACCTCAGGAACATGACAACTGCTCTTGTGCTGCTACCTCCAAGCCTGTATCTCCAATCTTGTTTTTCATCTAAACTCAAGTTCCATATTTCCATCAGCCCAGTAGGGCAGTGACTAGGATGAAGCAGTTGAAATCCCAGGTGCAAAAGTTAAGGAGGCACTCCCTCCCAGGGGTGTGTGACCTGAGACCTGAGCAGCCCTGCTGCCTTGTACCTATTACCCTTTGGGTTATCTTATTATCACCTCCAACTTATTGATGTCCAAAGCCAAGTTCATCATCTCTCTATTCACAATCCTTCTCTCTTCCCCCATCTATACCTCTGGTCTTTGTCATTAGCACTACCAATCTCCCTGTCAGATTCAGTTCTTTCCCTTACCAGCTCCCTGATGGTTGGACTCAAAGTTTCATCTATTTTTCTTTTAAAATATATCTTTTATCTGTTCCTCTCAACGGGGATTTTAACTCTGGAAGCCTTGGATGAAAACTTTCCCTGCTCCCAAATTCCTTTCACACTGTTTTCATCACTTCTTTAAAAATCTTTGGTGTCTCTTTCCTAATCATTCAAATGTAAAATGCCTGCTGTGCTTTCACAACCCCCATCATCTGACTCTACCTTACCTTGAATTGATTCATTTCCCTTTTAAGGCTCAATACAAGTCAGGAAGCTTTGAGTCACTGCTTATTTCTGACTAGTCTGTTTAGCTTCCCCTTTTCAGTTCCTCTAGTACTAATTGTTCATTTTACACTTAATTTTACACTGACATACAGCAATCCATCCCTTGTGGTCATGTCCTACTCATTGGCACAAAGCCAGGTTCATCTTCCCATTCACAATCCACCTATCTTTTCCTCACCTTTCATTCTCGTTTCTGACAGTAACACTTCTAATCTGTCAGCGAGATTAATTTGTCTGCCCCCCACCCCCGATATTCTGATCTAAAGTTCTATCAATTTTTCCTGTAAAATTTATCTCATATTTTTATGTCTGGCTCCTCATCTAGATTGTAGGCTCCTGGAAGGCAAGATACACGTGTGAATGTGGCTTCTTGCAAAGTCCTAAGCAAATAGAAGTCTCACAAATTCTCCTTAGTAAGTAAGAAAAGCTCCTCCAATGTTTTACACAATAGTTATTATCCATGAGAAAGAAGGACAAATTTATCTTCTTATCAAAATAATATCATTTCAAAAGAAAAAGGTATTGCGTGGTTACCCCAATCCAATATCAGATTCATTATTTAGTATACATTAAAAAAAATTTGTGTAATTAGATAAAATGTGTTAAACCGGGTGCTGAAACTGTGCGTAAAACCTAAACTTCAGTCATTCAAAATATATTTATGATTACTATGATTACTACAAAGCTATAGTTTTACATAAACGTTCATATAATGTAAGACAGCAAGAAGTTTTCTAAAACCCTACCAAACTCAACCCTCTACTGATTCCAATAAGATCTCTCTAGACCCTCTCAACTCCCCAGCCTCCCTCCGTGGTGAATGTCTACAGTTTCAGCACTAAGAACAAGAGGTCTGAAAGCAAAGAAAGAACAAGCAACAATTCATAATGATTCTCTGATACATTTTTCAGTCTTTCCAGACTATTTCACCTGGAATTTTATTCAGTTACTCCAAACTTTTCCCAACAAGAAACCTCTGCAAACTGCCCAACTTCTAGTTATTTGGGAAAGAAGAAATTCAGTTAGGAAATGGTAAGTGGGGTTGAATTAGTGCTTCTCTGGGAAGGTGTGAGGTTTGAATTTAGGACTGAGCTTTCTAGCCTTCGGGGGCATTTTAGAAGGGCAAGTAGAGTGTCAAGATTACAGCAGTTTTCCTGATCATTCAACTCTGAACTCCACATTACTTAATTTACCAGTGTCGTCTTGGTCTTGTAGTGTTTGTGGTGGTGACCCCGTCACTCATGAGATCTCTGCTTCTCTATTCCCCCTTTCTCAGCAGCTCCCCCCCGTTGTAATCCACAGGTATATGCTACCTACCAGGGATCACCTGGGATCTTGTTAGCATGCAGATTCTGATGGGTTGGACCTGGGTGGACTCTGCAGAAGCTGCTAAGTGATGCCACTGCTAGCATCTGAGGAACACACTTTGAATAGTAAGGAGTAATTAGATGTAGGAATAGTTAGAAGAATTTGCTCATGCTCCAAACTGTTATTTTTAAGAGTAAAGTACTGCAGACATGCCGAACTTCCTAAATATATTGAATTATCATGATCTCTTATTGATCATTACAGACCCATGATTTTGTACTTTATTTCCATCTGCTGATGTCCTAGTGGGAACCTCGTCCTCACATCACAGAGGGCCAGGTTGCAGACAGGCATGCTTCCCTTGAGCTCCCAGAGTCAGCACTCATCAGGGCTCTTGGGAAACCAACGGAACAATTCACAGCCCCTCAGGGTGCCACTCACTTGGACATTTGGGGGTATTTCTAACGCTCTCTAGCTCTGAGTAGCTGGATCTTCATTTTTAAGAGGGCTGCTCTGAAGTACTTAGCTTTGAAGAATATGTGTGGGTCCCACTACTGGCTGGGAGGCTGCATGTGGACTGCAGGTCTCTGATTTATGGGGCTTCTCCCCCGCCCGCTCAGCAGGGAGTCACTTGCCAGATAGTCAAACAGAAATATGACGCTTAGTGGTGATAAACATTCTGAGAAGAGGGCAGAATATGTGACTGAGAAAAGAACTGAAAAAGAAAATAACATTTTATTCACTGAGCTACCCTCAGCTTCTCTCTCAGGGAGACAGTGGTTGTCCTTCCTTCCTGTGGGAGGTTGATATAAAAATATGAGGCTCTGGATTACCTGGCCGAGCAGGAGATTCTTCACAAAGGCTGTTTTGCCTGACATTTCAGAAGGATTGATTCATTTTAAGATACAGATTAGATGGGGATATCTCCCTTTACAGACTGATTTTATTCTATTTTATTTTTATTAACTTATTTATTTTCCAGGACCGGATTGAGCAGCCATTTGTCTGAGTTGAAAGACATTTGATCTGAACTGATACTTGTCTATATTTGTCTATTTGAGAGGAACGGCCTCTGTGAAATTTGAAATGAGAGCTCAGATTAGTTTCTACAGCTATCTAACCATCAGATTAAGAAGCACTTTTAGATCAGACCGAACAAGCAAGGACTGAAATGATTTCCCACTTCCTTTTATCTGTGATTCTTAAAGTATGGGCTCCAGACCAGCTCACCTTGGAACCAATTAGAAATGCAAATTCTTAAGCTCTACTCCAGACTCACTGAATCAGAAATTCTAGGAGTGCAGCCTATCACTCTGTTTTTTTTTTCTCCTGAGATCTGTATTTTTATGATATGGTCACCTCAACCAATTTTAGAAATGTATAAAGTTAAAGAAAGACCCACCCAACCTCTTCTCCTGAGTGCCTCATCCTTTGTAAAAATAGTTGAGCTTATTTTCTTTAATTTTTAATTTTGAAATAATTATAGATTCACAGGAAGCTGCATAAAAGAAATGTACAGGGAGGTCCTTCTTCCAATTTCTCCCAATGCTAACGTCTTGTATAACTAGAGTACAAAGGCAAAACCGGGAAATTGGCACTGGGGCAAGCCACAGAACTTATGTAGCTTTCACCAGTTTTATATGCACTCAGTTGTGTGTGTGTTTACTTCTATGCAACTTATCACATGCATAGATTCGTGCAACCACCATTACAATCAAGATACACCATTGTTCCATCACCACAAGGCTCCCTTGTGTTCTCTCCTTATAACTACACCCACTCCCCTCCCTTCCACTCCATTCCCATCCTTAACCTCTGGCAACCACAAATCCATTCATCATCTCTATAATTTCATTATTTCAATTTTATTTATTATTTGTAAGTTTATTTTTGTTATATAAATGGAATCATATAGTATGTAACCTCTTGGGATTGGCTTTTATTCTTTTAACTCAACATAATTCTCTGAGATTCATCCAGGTTGTTGAATGAATCAACAGTTCGTTCCTATTTAATGGCTGAGTAATATTCCATGGTAGGGATGTCCCACAGTTTGCTTAACCACTCACTTACTGAAAGACAACTGGGTAGTTTCCTATTTTTGACTGTTATGAATACAGCTGTTGTAAACATTCTTGTACCTGTTTTTGTGTCAACATGTTTTCATTTCTCTGGGATAAACACCCAAGAGTACAATTACTGGGTCATATGGTAGTTGCATATTTAGTTGTCTTTTTTTTTTTTTAACTGCCAAACTGTTTTCCAGAGTGATGGTATTATTTTATGTTTACACCAGCAATGTATGAGTGATCCAGTTTCTGGCCACTGTTTTTAATTTTAGTCATCTATTCTGTTAGTTGTGTATTGATATCTTATTGTAGTTTTACTTTGAGTTTTTCTAATAGGAAATGATTTTGAACATCTTTTCATATGCTTTTTAAAATTATTTTATTTTATTTATTTTTTTGGCTGCGTTGGGTCTTCGTTGTGGTGCGTGGGCTTCTCATTGCGGTGGCTTCTCTTGTTGTGGAGTACGGGCTCTAGGCTGCGGGCTCAGTAGTTGTGTCTCATGGGCTCAAGAGCGCAGGCTCAGTAGTTGTGGCACACAGGCTTAGTTGCTCTGAGGCATGTGGGATCTTCCCGGACCAGGGATGGAACCGTGTTCCCTGCATTGGCAGGCAGATTCTTTAACCACTGTGTCACCAGGGAAGTCCCTTTTCATATGCTTATATGTCATCTGTATATCCGCTTTGATGAAATACTGGTTCATGTCTTCTGCCTCTTTCCTAGTTGAATTGTTTGATTTATACTATTGAGTGTTGAGAGTCCTTCAGATGTGTGATTTGTAAATATTTTCTCCTAGTCTGTAGCTTATCTTTTCATTCTCTTAACAGAGTCTTTTGCAGAGCAAAAGTTTTTAATTATGATGAAGCCCAATTTATCAAATTTTCTGTTTAAGGATTATTCATTTGGTGTCAAGTCTAGGTCCCAAAGATTTTCTCTTTTTTTATTTCTAACAGTTTTATAATTTTCTATTTTCCGTTTAAGACTCTGATCCTTTTGAGTTAACTATAAGAGCAGTTACAGAGGACATCTTTACCTTGTTCCCAATTTTAGAGAGAAGGCATTTAGTCTTTCACCATTAAGTATGATATTAGCTGTAAATTTTTTTGCAGATGCTTTTATCAAGTTGAGAATATTCTCATCAGCAAAAACCAGTTTGCTGAGTTTTTATCATGAATGCCTGTTGAATTTTGTTAAATGCTTTTCTTTCATCAGTTGAAATGGTCATATGATTTTTTTTCTTTAGCCTGTTGAGTTATTGGATTGCCTTCTTTTTGTTTGTTTGTTTTGTTTTTGAATAATGAACCAGCCTTGTATACCTGGAATAAGTCTCATTTGGTTGTAGTATATAATTTTTATTTTTTATATATGGATAAATTCAGTTTTCTAAATTTTGTTGAGGATTTTTGTGTCTACGTTCATATTTGTCTGTAGGTTCCTTTTTTTGTACTGTTTGTTGATTTTGGTATTAGGGTATACTGGCCTCATAAGATGAATTGTTCCCTCCTCTTCTAGTCTCTGAAAAAGAGTGTATAAAATTAATGTTAATTCTTCTTTAAGTGTCTGATAGAATTCTCCAGTGAAACTATACAGAACCAGGAATTTGGGAAGGGAAATTCTTAATTATGAGTTCAATTTCTTTAATGATTATAAGACTATTTAGATTATTTCATCTTGGCTAAGATTTGGTAGTTTGTGATTTTCTAGTTTGGTTGGTCAATTTCTTCTAAGTTGTCAAATTTATGTGTAAAGTTATTTGTATACCCCCTTATTATCGCTTTAATGACTGCAACATCTGTATTGAAATCTTCTATTTTATTCCTGATATTGGTGATTTGTGTCTTCTTTTTGTCTTTATTAGTCTTATTAGAAGTTTATTAACTTTATTGCTTTAAAAAAGAGAGCTTTTTCTTTATTGATTTCCTCTATTGTTTTCCTGTTTTAAGTTTCATTGATTTCGTTTCTTAATATTTCCTTCCTTCTGCTTGCTTAGGGCTTAATTTGATCTTCTTTTTCTAGTTTCTTGAGATAGCAACTTAGATTTTCAATTTGAGGGCTTTCTCTTTTCTAATATAAACATATGTTTCCCTCGCAGCTGCATCCCTCAAATTTATTATAGTGCATTCCACTTTCATTTAGTTCTATGAATTAAAAAAAATTTTTTTTGAGTTTTTCCTCTTCCACTTATGGATTACTTGGGAGTATTTTGTTTTATTTCCAAGTATTTGGAGATTTACCTGTTGTTTCTCTGTTATTAATTTCTAGTTTGATTTTATTATGGTCAGAGAACATATGTGTATGATTTCAATTCTTTTAAATTTGTTGAATTTTGTTTTATGATCCATTGTATGGTCTACTTTGGTATTTGTTTCATGGCCATGTGAAAAGAATGTGTATTCTTTTGTTGGGTGGAGTTCTATAAATATCATTTAGATCCTGTTGGCTGATGGTGTTGTTCAGTTCTTCTACATCTTTGCTAATTTTCTGTCTAGTGGTTCTATCAGTTGCTGGGAGGAGTGGTGAAGTCTTCAGCTGTAATTGTGGTAATCTGTGTTTGAACAAGGTTTCCAGATGGTTCTGATCATGCTGAAGTTTGGGAAGAAGTACCTTTAACTATTTGCCAGTTTCAACTCCATGAAAGAAATCACCTTGAAAGGGGTGATGATGATACACATTATTATAAGTGCCTTGAATATACAGCATCATTTAATCTCAC
This sequence comes from Orcinus orca, assembly GCF_937001465.1. Classification (NCBI taxonomy): domain Eukaryota; kingdom Metazoa; phylum Chordata; class Mammalia; order Artiodactyla; family Delphinidae; genus Orcinus; species Orcinus orca. Next base: position 64,048,860 of record NC_064565.1, read on the forward strand.
TGCCTCTGAGGTAGGTTACTGTTGTTGTTTACAGATAAGGAAACAGAACAACAAAGAGATTAAGTAGTTTGCCCAAGATCACAGAGCTAATGGGTGGTAGATTTGGGTCTAGGTAGTTTTGACTCCAGAAGTCTACTCTTTTAACTGCTACACTCTACTGAGGAAATAAGCTACAAGGGCCCCGAAGCAAGTTACTTCTTCTCAATAAGGGTAAAACTCAGCTCTCTCAATTTCTGCCACAGTATTCTTTCTACCTCACCAGACTATATAAAAACATGTCAGGGCCTTCCCTGGTGGCGCAGTGGTTGAGAGTCCACCTGCCGATGCAGGGGACACGGGTTCGTGCCCTGGTCCGGGAAGATCCCACATGCCGTGGAGCGGCTGGGCCCATGAGCCATGGCCGCTGAGCCTGTGTGTCTGGAGCCTGTGCTCCGCAACGGGAGAGACCACAACAGTGAGAGGCCTGCGTACTGCAAAAAAAAAAAAAAAAAAAAAAAAAACATCTCAGATAAATTACAATTTCTTTTGGATCCTTCCTGTTATCAGTTGGAGTATGTTGAGACTCATAACTGCAGGAAAGTAAATACTTCTAATAGTCTCAACAAAATATTCTAAAGTTTCCCTCTGTTTCAAATCTACTGTTCGTCAACACCATATAGGCAGATAAATAACTTACTGCCACCATTACGTGAATGGAAATGTAAGAATATTATGAATAACCAAAACAAATATTACCACCTAAGAGTTACATTGTTTCTCCTAAGCATATATTATGGGATGAATTGTGTCCCTGCCCAAATTCCCGTGTCAAAATCCTAACCCCCAGTACCTCAGAATGTGACTGTATTTGGAAAGAGGACCTTTAAAGAAATAAGTTAGGTAAAATGAGGTCGTATCGGTGGGCTTTAATTCAATCTGACTGGTGTCCTTAGAAAAAGAGATTAGGACACAAACAACACAGAGGGGTGACCATGTGAGGACACAGGGAGAAGGCCTCAGAAGAAACCAACCCTGCTGATACTTTAGTCTTGGGCTTCCAGCCTCCAGAATTGTGAGAAAATAAGTTTCTGTTATTTAAGCCACTCAGTCTGTCATTTTTTGTCATGGCAGCTTGAGCTGACTAATACAGTGCAATTGTTACAGCCCGTGGAGTCCTGGGAATATTTACTTGAGAAAACCTTTTGGTCATTAAAGGATTCTTTGTTTACTAAATATTTGCTTTGCAAAGACTCATTAGCAAAAAAAGTTGTCCAGTTCAGGATACAGTACCCCCTCTGTATACAACATGTTTCCCCTCAAGGTAAGTTCTATTCGAATTTCTCTTCTAAGGGCTCCGGAAATATTTCCTCATTTTTGCTCGTCCCTGCAACCACCAGCTTCCTGAAATCCACGGTAAATGTAGTAACCAAAGTAACACTGACCATCTTGCTGGTTTTCCTTGTCTTTGGGCAAGGCTCTAGATTGAGGTGTGACAGCGTGGTAAAAAGGGCAGGGAGTTCTGGCTGAACGACTGGCCTGTGGCATGGTCAGTAGTGAAGCCATTTTAGCTGGAAGTTGTCTACTTTAAGGAAAATTTCTGTTCTTTACCTGGTGGGGATAAATTTAAAAAAAAAGACAGCTATGCTTTTAGAAAATGGACTTTGGAAAGTAAGCTCCAGCAGTCCCAAGGGGCATCAGGGAAATTATACTCATTTCCCCCCCAGGCTCCCACAGTGAGGGACCATGACAAATGTGCTTGGGAAAAAGATGCTTTGGAAGGTTATCTTTCTACCTGGAACTTTCAAATTTAAGATGCTACTAGAATGTACTTATTATTTGCCAGTTTATTTGCAAACTATTCATTACAAACCCTTCTGTTTCTCCCCCCAAACTCAGAAGAATATTAAAACTTTTTGCATAATGTTTCCCTTTTTAGGTCTTTTGCAAAACAGCATAAGCAAGAACATCACTTTTCTTTTGGAATAAAATGTGTGTATGGGTGGAGGGGAGGAGTCTGGATAACTTGCACATTTATTTCTCCGTCTTGTCATAAATATTAGCACATAAGATAAAAAACAATGCTGCCAAACACTGACCACCAGAGAATTCTTCAAGAGGAGTTATACTGGGGCAAAAAGCTAGTTGTCAATTACGATGGAATGTAAAAGATTTTAATGCCTTTAGATCGATAGAACACCAGGAAGTGGCAAAATGACAACCATAATTAAAAAAAGAAAAACACAATTCCAACATGCTCCAGAATTTCTAATTGTGTCAGATTTTAGATAAGTTTTGGCATCTTTAAATCCATAAGGAACCAGGAGGCTGTATAAAGCAGCAAGAATATTTTTTTAAAAATTCTCAAAAAAAAAAAAAAATTCTCAAGTGATCTAGGAGTTCTAATTGTGTCAGATTTTATACGATTTCTGTGTTTTTTAGGGTAGATAATATATACTTAATAAACATACATATGATTCACTAAATATTTGTGGTCATGTGTTGGTTGGATGAAAGACTAGGAAGGAAGTGCATATTTTTAAGCATATTACTGTAGTATCATTTCTGGGACCGTGCACTGAAGTGCAATTTTACTCATGAAGCAAAAGTAAGATGATTTTTTTTTTTTTTGCCAGCTAGTTCTCTACTAAACAAATGCTGCTGGCAGTGGTAATAATGTTGTGAACACAAAACTTTCTCTGTCTAACATTACTGACAAATGCCTGATTGTCCAGGAGAAGCCATCTGTATGTTTCTGAGATCGTGTAGGATGCTGTGTCCCTATTTGTCATACAGGATTTTCTGCATAGGGGTGGAGGCGTTCTCTAATGCATTTCTTCAAGTGCTGATTTCTTTATAGATAATCAGTAGACAGATCCTCCAAGAGAGCAACGCAGCATGGAATTCTTAAACCAACGGCAAGCCTGCTGGCTCTGGGTGTGTAAACTGTGAAATAAAAGGCGGAGGGCGAAAGTGGCAAACACGCTCAGGGGCGGCTCTCTTTCTCAGACTCAATAATACTCTTGAAGTGGTGGCTTAACATGTTGAAAATGATGTGAAACTTTAAGAGCAACAAGTTAAGTAGATGGTGAGGCTCCGGGGATTTGTAAAAGGATGCGGACCTTTCTAGTGCAGATTAGTAGGTCATCAGTTCAAATGCAGCTGTGCTCAGCCATGACAAAGTCACCGCCGGGGGATGGCTGCAGAGGCCAGCTGGGAAGCGGGCGGGTGCTCTGGGCTCCCTTGCAGACAGCTGGGCAGTTGCAACCCGGAGAGGAGAACCACCATTTGTATCTGGCACTCACGGAAACTTGAACCTGCCAGAGAGCCCCTGGGCCGCTGAGCCCCGCTGCCCTTCACCGTCTTAACGCCTCCCCAGGGCTCTGCCCGCCGGGAGGTGTGCTGGGAGAGAACCTGACCTGTGACTCTGTGAGCTGCACCAATTCCGGCTTCCCCGAGGAAACCCTTTCATGCATGAATCCAGCTGCCCAGAATCGTGCTGGTGTGCAGAGGGCTTGGTGGGGTTCGACTCCTGTCTTTGAAAAAGTCACGCAGGTCTGAGTTTCCTCCAGGTCCCCGTCCCACCCCGAATGTACGTCCAGGAGAGTCTCTGCGGGGTCCTGTGATTTGACTTGGTTGCAGTAACAGTTGCAGAAAGGTACATATGCTCACAGAGCTTCCAGTTCTCTGACACCGTATTCAGGACTGCAGCTGTGTTGGCACCTAGTTAGTACCCAGGGCTCGGTTTCCCATGAAATAAAAACGTTTTTCAAAGACAGGAAGGTAATCACATTTCGGGCAGTCAGGTGAGGATTATGCTATTCAAACAAGCCCTGGGTACAGGCAGGTACCAGCTATCTGTTCCACTTGAGTTGGAAAGACTGAGAAGTGGGATGTTATCTTTCTGTGATCTCCCCTCCCCTCCTCTCCAATTTCCACCCAGTATGGGATGGAGATGCTGAGGGCTGAGAGCTGTGGTTGGGTCTGGGGTTCTGGGAACGTGGGTTGCAGTCCTGGATCTGCCAAGAAGAATCCTGGCCGGTCCCATAAGCTCTTTAGAACCTCAGTTTCCCCCTTAATAAAACTGGGACGTTGCACTAGGAGGATTTCTGAGCTGTGCAGTGGTTTCCAAGGTGCTATTTTAAAACAGTTTGAATTCTTCAGAAGACAGCCATTATCAAAATATAAATCATTGTGACTAGAGTCATTAATAGTAACTAAATTATACAGGCTCAAAGTGAATGAGCAAAATTTGTTCATTCTGTAGAAAACTGGGGATATGTTGATAAGTGTAGAAAGCAAAAGTCACAATGACGTTTAAATTAAGATTGCTTTGTGAAATGCATGCGTAAGACAAAGACGGCCTAGAAAATAGTGAAAGTAGCTATAAGTGAATGGGAGAAATATGGGTGTGGCTTTTTATAGAAAATTTTTCTAACATTTTATTTACTGCATTCATTATTTTTCTCAACCACTAAAAACAGACTTCCAAACAGCTTTTCTCTTTAAATTTACTTTATGGGGGTAGTCACGCTGCCTTTAGAAAAACTTTATTAGGCTGCAGTTACTACATTATCTTGAAAACAGTGCATTTATATGCCTATGGATCTACCTCCCCTGACCCCAAGCACACAAAACAAAAAATACAGATGCCTGCTTTGTCAGTCCCTATAAGTAAAGGAGGCAGAGACAGTAAATCGAGAAAGGCGGCATGTTACATTACCATAACGTACCAGAAACCCAAGGTGAGGATAAAGTCCTATTTATCAATCCCCCGAGAGCTGTGGTTCTGTGGATTTTCGTGTCTTCAGCATTACTGGAGTTTAGATAATTCCAGAATGTGATGCTTTATCTTAGAACTTTATCTTTGGAAGGCTTTTTAGTAAAACTAAGAAGCAGAATCTAGAAGGTGGGAGCCTGATGGGGAACAAAGGTAGATGAGTGGAAGGTGTGGAATATCTATACCCCGAATAGCAACAGAAGGCGGGGAAATGTTGACTCATAGGGAATGCTCATTGTCTCCACATCCATTCACTTGTTTGCAACCTGCAGCCCTGGCAACACCATGTGACTTCTGTCTAGTATATTCTCCCAAATGCCAGTCCAGGCCAGGAATCCATTTGTCTGATTTTTAAACTACATATTTAGCTGCAAATAACACAGCAATCTGGATGATGTTATTTGCACTAATTGTATTTCTTTTCACCTTTAAGAAGTACGTTTCTCCTTCTCTCTCTCTGTTTCTGTCTCTCTCTTATATATGTGCACATGTATTATTATTAGGTACCCGTCTTTGTAGAAAATATAATCATGGCTTCTTAGCATTGAAGTGAACCAGAGTATTATTGTGGTGAAGAATATGTAGCACTTCTTTCTTTTTTTTAAATTCAAAAGTTAAAACAAAAATTTGGGTTTCTAAGGTTAATAGGAGACAGAGAAGTGTGACTAACATTTACTGAAACCTACCCTATTCCAGGCTCTGTGCTATGTGCTTTAAGTGTCTCAACTCATCACCCCTCATGCCCCTGAGATGGACGTTGTTCTCCCCAGTATACAGATGAGGTGACTTGCTCAAGGTCACAGAACTGGGAGTCAAGCTACACCTGAAATGGGTAGTGAGGTGGGGGCTGTACACTTTGCAGTTTAAGAGAAAATCGGTAGCTTTCTTTGTTGAAAAAAAAAAAAAGGATCTTATATTGCTCTTAAGACACCACCCAGCTGCTGATGGAAGAAAAATAAGTATTTGTCAGTTAAGGAGAACTTGAAAGAGAATGAGTTAGACTGGAAAAGAGTGCTGAAATCAGAGACAAAGTTACTTCAGCACATCAGACTTGTGCATAATAAAGAAAGTTACGTATATGAGTCCTAGTGTATGAATTTTGGCTTGGGAATGTGAGAAATTTGGGGTGGAAATTGTGAGCAGGGCTTCCTTGGAAAAGGCCTCTTTACTTTCCTCTATCTGCCCCCTCACTGAAGCCTGGTTTGCCTACCGCCCCCCCAGCCCCCCAGCAGAACCTCCCAGCGCACCCTGCGCTTCTCATTTGCAGAACCCATCATCCTCCTAATTACTTTTCCCCACCTGTCTTCCCGGCTGGGTTGGAGACCCCGGGAGTGCTGGGACTGTCTCTCTCCTTCACCACCCAACACTCTGCAGGTAGGACCTGAGGCAAAGCTGCAAATGGAGGCCCTGGGCCTTGGTCCACTCTCCTTCCTCCTCTACCCCCAAACACCCCAGCCTTACACTCAAGCTCCATCCTCCTCTCTCCACCATAGCTAGTCCCTTGCCTCCTCCTTAGGGCTGTTTGGACTGGGTATTCTGGGGTCTTGGGTACCTGGAGCCTGGCTTAGAAAGCGGGGAATGGGTCAGAGCAAGCCCTCTATATTGCGGGGTCCAGGGAATGGTAGCGGTCGTCGTGGTCTAAGGGGGATGTTGCCAATGCTCCAGAAACACTGTTGAATGAATGATTATCGATTAATATACTGAAACAGAGCTACAGAGAGATAGCATTAAGGTGACCTCTGGAACCTGAATAGCGGGAGGCCGTGCAGGTGTTCAGGAGTCCCCGAAAGAGAAGGCAGAGTCTGAGGGGCCATGGTACCCCTGAGTGGAAAGCTCACTGTAGTTTATTGTACTCTTGCTATTATTTTTCATTACTTTTCTATAACCTTTAAGGGCATTCATTGCAGAGAAAGTTCCATCTACCTGGGTGTCTAATAAAGAGATAATCTCAGGCCTTCTCAGCAATGACTCAAACCAATAGAAGCTGGATTCCCGAGAAATGACCTGGACCCTCAGGTTCTTTCCTTTTCTGTCACCAGGAATTTCTAGATCCACATGGCATTTCTAACTCATTCCTGACAACGCATATAAAATTCAGATTACAAGTGAAATTGTAAGGCAAGGTAGATGCCTTCTGTGTCATGTTGACCCAGCAGGGTCTATGGGGTAGAGGCCAATCAAACTGGTCCAGCCTAATAAAACAAATATACAACCCGAACAGAAATCCTGGCTATATGAAAACAAAATCGTCTCTCTTACAGCTAGACCATTGCTGCATGTGGTTTTGAAGTTAGAGTTCAGGGATAGTGTGAAAACGGGGAGAATCTTCATGAGACAGTAGAGAAAATTCCTGGAGATGAGTTAGAACTCCATTCATTTTCCCTGATTCTTTTACCTTAAGAATACAAGAATGATTCTGCGAGATTCAGAATGGACTTCACTTATAGAAGGAGAAAAACAAGAAGGGAATGTATATTCAGTAGACAGGAACTCCATTAAAAACAGCATTGACAATTACTTAGAAGTCAGGAAGTCAATTTTAAAATCAATACATTGTTTGAGCAGGATACTGGGCTGTAGTGTCAAAGTAGGAAGCATTATCAAAGCTGCATTTACTTCGCATCAGTCCTTAAGTAGTCTGGTCAGTGCTGAAACATCAGAGAGAGGAAGGTCTGTAAGCAGAGTTACAATCTGACCTAAATCTTTACACTCCACTAACCAAAACTTATGGTATAGGACAAGGCTGAAAATCAGGTTTAAGTAGCTTTTATACTCACATTTGCTTGGGTTTTTTTTAGATGTTGGGGGTAGGAGTTTATTAATTAATTAATTTATTTTTGCTGTGTTGGGTCTTCGTTTCTGTGCGAGGGCGTTCTCTAGTTGTGGCAAGCGGGGGCCATTCTTCATCGCAGTGTGCGGGCCTCTCGCTATCGCGGCCTCTCTTGTTGTGGAGCACAGGCTCCAGACGCGCAGGCTCAGTAGTTGTGGCTCACGGGCCTAGTTGCTCCGCGGCATGTGGGATCCTCGCAGAGCAGGGCTCGAAGCCGTGTCCCCTGCATTAGCAGGCAGATTCTCAACCACTGCGCCACCAGGGAAGCCCCCGTTTGCTTGGTTTTAACCCAACTGTAAAAGAACATCTCCCTCTGTGGCCTCCCCCCAACCGTAGAATAAACTGCGTATAAGTATAAACAGGAACAAGCACAGAACTGGGTCCCTCGTATCCCACTCAGATTCTTGGTGGCATTGCACAACACAATCTGCATGTTATTAAAGGGGAAGTCGAAAACAAAGGGGGATTTAAATCACATGGAACGAATTTTCAACATCTCTGCCTTAGTTTGGGAGAAATTCAATGTCATCCCCATACGTACACCACTGAAGAATAATTTCGGCTTATTCAGCTGAAGGGACAGGAATATATTTAATTTGTGGAAGAATTCACTGTCATTTGCATGATGGTTATCCTGTCAAGGAGGTGCTCAGGAAAACGTACTCTGATAGAAAGTCAAGCCAGATCGCTGGAATGGAACCACAGAGAAGGAACCAAGTTTCTTTTCCCAATGTTTGGTACAAAGCCTGTTCCCATTCGTTTTAAATTACTAAGAAAAGTAAACATTTTGGTAAATGCCTCTGAGAGATTTATAGATGACCCTAAATGCAATCTACTTGGTGACTGACTCAATTTTAATTCCTTTGGTTCTTGGTTGCGGAAAGGGCAACACTGTTACCACTTGCCTGGTCAAAGGTTACATTTCCTGCCCTCCATCAACCCAGCCTGGACATCTGAGTGTTTTTAGATACTAGTCAGGTCACCTTCCAAGGGGAATCACTCAGGCTAACCATCTGATTAAGGGGCCTCTGTAATGAATACTGCTAGCAGGTATGCAATTAGCCAGCCTCTAGCTTTCCCGGTTTAATGAAAGGCATGTTAGATGCCTGTGAGGGTAAGAGCTCAGCGAGCAAAGGCACCTGGGAGCTAGAAAGTTCAATAGCCATCCTTCTTTTTAAATATTTTTTATTTTAACCACATTTTAATTAACCTTTTAAAAACAGTGTAATACAAGGTTTTTTGTGCTCACATCGCAGGGGATTTGGAAATGAGTGCCACTTTGGGGTCCTTGTTTCTCCAAAGAGGTTTCCACGAGCCCAGCTCTAATCACCCACTTGCATCCCACAGAGATGTCCGTGGCAGTGTTGTGGGTGCTGTTTCCCTGAGGTCTCCATTAACAGAGAAGTTTCACTGAGTGCTTACAAGGCCAAGCCTTGCGTTAAGCTCTTTACTTGCTGAAGACTCATATTATTGCCTTTTCACACAGGAGGAAACTGAAGCACAGAGAAGAGACTTGTCTAAGCGAGGGAGCAGCAGAGCCAGGATTTGGACCCAGGCAGCTTAGAACCTGTGCACTAAACCATGACCCAGATTGGGCTAGAGCAAAAGGGTGAAGCCCTCAAAAGTCATTCTGGGATCTCCAAAATCCTCCTTCTGCTTCTTTGCTCAGAAGCAGCCCTCTCCTGGCCCTTAGTTACTAACACGCTGGACATGAACCACCACCACATCTCAAAGCAGAGATCTACCATCGTAACTGACCATCCCCTAAACTCCCCGTATGCCTCAGGGTGACGCTGCTCAGGGATGTTCACTTGCTAGCCTGCTCAATCCAGCTCGGCTCTCCGACTGCAGTAATTAGTTCAGGAATGGGTCCACGGTCCAAGCTAGTCTGATCAGAGTTCATCCAAGTCCTTCTTTTTTGTTTTTTTGAAGCTAAGAGAAAGGAGGGTGGCTTTCCTGTGGACTTGAACCTGGGAGGAAGGAACAGCTGCACCACTGTGGACCACACAGAGCCTGAGCAGGGCATCAACAATGCAAGAAAAGCAGAGGTCAGCTAAGAGCCAGTCAGGGCTGGGTCCTAGGGGCATTCGGAAGTCCCAGTCCAGCTGGGGCTGACTCGGGTTCTAGCCCGGACTTCTTAGCTGTGACCCAATTAATTCCCTTGCTGTTGAAAGAGTTTGGTTGGGATTTCTGACACATGCCTCAAAAAGGAGTCCTTCTGGGCTTCCCTGGTGGCGCAGTGGTTGAGAGTCCGCCTGCCGATACAGGGGACGCGGGTTTGTGCCCCGGTCCGGGAAGATCCCACATGCCACGGAGCGGCTAGGCCCGTGAACGCGTCCAGAGCCACGTCCCGAGCCTGAGCTCTGCAACGGGAGAGGCCACAGCAGTGAGAGGCCCGCGTACTGCAAAAAAAAGAAAAAAAAGGAGTCCTTCTTTCTGCCACTGAACAACATTTAAATTTTCATCAGAAAACAAAATCCTTTTATTTTCATCTGATGAAAATAAAAACATTATCCAGTGGCAGAGAGAAGCCACTGTGACCCTTCAAAGAAGGATGAGGTGGGGCGGGTGCCATGGGCAAGGCAGGGCAAGACGAAAGGGAATTAATGGTGAAAAGCTACATCATTGGCATTTACCGTCTCATTTAATGCCCCCAATGATCTTGCAAAGAAGATGGCATTATCTCCAGTTCACAGATGAGGAAATTGAGGCACAGGGAGGGTAAGTGTTGTCAGCCACTTCAAAATCTTTGTAAGTGGCTTCTCTGGCCTTCACACCTGGACCTATCTGGCTCCAGGTGACTTTCTGCCACTGGAGGATGCTCCTGAAAGTGCTGTGGCAAGTGGAGGACCTGGAGAGTGGAATTGTCTGCGGTGCTGCACATTTGATGCGCCCTGGCCATCTTCAGAGCACTCAACACATTGCCTCATTTACTGAGTCCAGTGGATGAGGTGGTGGATGTTATCTCCAATTCTTGGAGATGGGCTCCTGTCATTAGAGCAGACAGGATTTGGGCTAACGCTTTGGTTGTGGAGACTAAGAGGAAGGAGATGAACAAAAAGGTGATGCATTCAGAGCAGTAGTGTTTTGCTGTGGTCCTAGAGGATGCGTAGAGGACGATGTGGGCTCAACATGACTCTTGGCCTATTTTTTGGGTGGTGAGGGGCTGGGAGGAGTCTGAAATGCCACTGTTGCCATGGTAATGAGTAAGTAGAGCACTGTGGTAAATTGGGGAAAGAAGAGGAACATTTCTTTATTTTCTACATTTAATTAATGGGGAGGCAAAGATTTGTTAAACATTTTAAATGTTGTACTGAGTACAGTTCTGAACTAGGCACTTTTTTTTTTGTTTTGTTTTTCTTTGTTTTTGTACTACGCGGGCCTCTCACTGTTGTGGCCTCTCCCGTTGCAGAGCATAGGCTCCGGACACACAGGCTCAGCTCACGGGCCTAACCGCTCTGCAGCATGTGGGATCTTCCCGGATCGGGGCATGAATCTGTATCCCCTGCATTGGCAGGCGGACTCTCAACCACTGCGCCACCAGGGAAGCCCCTGTCTTCAGTTTTGAGCTAAGCTCCTAAGAATTTACCTGATCAGTAGAAGCAGGTGGGGAAGGTATTTTTTGGTAGGAGTGAAATAGCGCTAGCTTAAACTGGTTTTGCTTCCTTAAATAGGTTGCTGATTAATCAAATTGAAACAGCACCAGCTTAAACTGGTTTTGTCTCCTTACATAGGTTGTTGATTAATCAAACCTTGAGTTATTTTACACAGACCACACTTTACACTTGCAAGATTGGAACTCATGTCTCCAGGATGACCCCAGAACCAAGAATCTTTAGTCTAGAGAACTTAAAGAATAGAAATGTTGTCACTAGAGCCCTTTACAAAGTGAAAAGTCCTTCAATAAGGAAAATCTGGCTTCCAGCAGCACGAGTAGCTCATATGGACTAACCGAAGACTAACCAATCAGCTTCTGATTTTGAAATTCCCCTAACCCTTAAATTTCTCCCGGAAGCCTGGATCAGGGAGACAGATTTGAGAGCCTTGCCTCCTGTCGCTTTGCTGGTCGGCCTTGCAACAAAGCTCTTTCTTTTCTCAAAAGCTTGTGCCACAGTCTTGGCTTCTGTGAGTGTGATCGGGCAGTGAGTCCTTGGTCAGTAACGGGAGCACCGCAATGGACAAGTTGAGGTATCGCTTTATTCTGGGTCTCTGGGGTTGGGTGATGGAAACTGGGGTTGGAGACAGGTTTACACTGTACCTTTATTGGGAAAGAAGGCCTATCATGAGGTTGCTGATAAAGTCCTGGAAGGATATTTGGAGGGCCTTGCTTAGGATGGCAAGTGGGAAAATATGGAAAGGGTGAAGCCGAAGAAAGGGGGATGACCTTTCGCCTCTGTTGCCCGAGGAGAGTGTTCCACTGGGATGTGAATCAGATTGGGTTTTATTCCTCTTCCCTTAGGGTCTGGCACTCTGGGGGTATGGATACATATTTATTGAATGAATGAGAGTGGGAGGGAAGGAAGGAAGAAAGGAAGCTGATTAAATTGGGGGGGATGCTTCAGAAGCAAGAGGAGATAATAGCTATTGATCAGTGGCTGGAGGCTATGGAAAGTTCACGAAGATTCAGAATGGAGTAGAGCCTGTTTTCTTTAGGAAAGTGAAGAAGTCATTAACTAGATGGGAATTGTGGTTTCTTTTTGCTGTGGCGGAGATGGAAGTTAAGCTGGAGGGGCTGGATCTTTTTGACTCAGATGCCCTGGTTACACCAGATCTTCACCTTCCCCACCAATCAATATTCATATCCTTTATGCTCCCTGCTTCCCCTCTCATGGAAATAAACACATCAGGAGCTGAATTCCAGGCGCCTTGTTCCCCAGAGACACATTTGCTTTGGTATAAAAGTTCTTTTTCATGGAATCCCCAAGTATTCTTTAAAGCCGCTTTACAGCCTCAGTAGTTTTTTTCCCCTAACCTGTTTAGGGTCTCTTGTAGACTTGCCTTCTCTCTTCAAAGGGCGTTTCACTTTTCTCAGAACATTTCCTAAGACACCCGAACAAATCAGTTAAAAGAAAAAGTTGCCTTGCTGTTTCCGACAGATTTTGTGATTTCACAGGAGGTTGAATCTCTTCCTACACACATCTTAAATCAACAGTCTCCCTTCTGCTTTCCTCGTTCCTCTCAGGGCAGGAAATATTCTGGGAGATGGGGAATTCCCAGACTGGCCAGGGCAACAGGTCCTCTGATCGCCCCCCCAGGGCTGATGGCTCCGTGCTCAGGACTCAGCACTGCTCCAGTGATCCCCGGAAATGGAATTCCTTTCCCAAGCTGGAGCCCTGAATTTACCTCTTTCTTCTTGCATTACTTCATAGATAGATAATCTGAGTTAATTCCTTCAGGGTTTTCATGCATTTAGTCCTTGCCTCTTAATTCTGCTGCCATTCTCCACTTAAATACCCAAGGCAAATTCCCTAAGCTTGTTCCAGTTTTGATTCTGGTTTTCTTGCATAAAGATAGAGTTGCATTAAAGATAGTTTCTTTCAGTGAGGTTCCTATGCACATATATTTTCTCCTATATTCAAAGGTTGAATGTCATTTATTATTATTTTAAAAATTTATTTTGGCCGCACCGGGTCCTAGTTGCAGCATGGGGGATCTTCGTTGCCACATACAGACTCTTAGTTGCGGCATGCGGGATCTGGTTCCCCGACCAGAGATCGAACACGGGGCCCCCCTGCTCTGGGAGTGTGGAGTCCCACCCATTGGACCACCAGGGAAGTCCCTAATGTCATTTTTTTATAATGCCAAATTCTTTTTAACTGAGCTTTACGAAATGAACCTTTGCTTTCTGTTTCTTTCAGCTCCCTTTGGAGAAAGAACTCTCACAGTCTTTAGGAGTAAGGATGTTTAGACCAAGGAGTGAAAATACTAGTTTTCCATTTCCCTTGTCTTTTGGGGAATAAAAAAATTGGGATAGGAACATTCTGAGGGCTGCCAAGAAACAGCTACTTCTATAAATCAGTTCATTAGGCCCTTAATATCTGTGACATTTGTCTTTCCAACTTGATTTTAAACTCTTTGCAAGTGGGGACTGGTTCTTCCTTTCTTTTCCTTCTCCTCCACACTGAGCTAATTTTGCCATTAGACTCTCCACATTGTGAGGGAACCCTTCACGGGTGTAGCTGGCACCGGGTTAAGGTAGCTACTAATTCCTGTGGTGTTGGCTCTGTTTGTGTGTTGAAATTAACATCTTAAAGAATTTCAAAAATGGATTTATGCCAATATGTGGAATGTGTTGGTATGTTCCCTATAATTAGGATATTTTTGGCCACAAATGTCAGAAAACCCAATTCAGTGATGTAAACAATCAGTGAGGTGTTCCCAGGACATTTGCAATTGACCCGTGTTTTTCTGTCCTAACTATTAACACCCCTTTCACTCTCAAAAGTGCCCAGATTTGGATGACAAAGTGTATGTTCATCTGTATTAGTTTAACAGCTGATGTAACATATTACCACAAACTTAGTGTCTTAAAACAGCACAAATTTGTCATCTTACAGTTTTGTAAGTTAGAAGTTCAGCATCGGTCTCACTGGGCTAAAATCAAGGTGTTAGCAGCTTCCTTCTGGATGTTCTAGGGGAGAATCTGTTTCTTTCTTTGCTTTTTCCAACTTCCAGAAGTTGCCTGCATTTCTTGGCTTGTGGCCCCTTCATCCAGCAATGTCCTGCTGAGTCCTCCTCACACTGCCATCTCTCTGGTCCTCTCTCTGATTGCCTCTCCCACTTTGAAGGGCCCTTGTGATTACGGTGAGCCCCCCAGATAATCAGGATAATCTCCCTAATTTAAGGTGGTCAATTGATTAGCAACCTTGGTTCTTTCTGCAACCTTAGTTCATCTTTGACCTGTAGCCTAACATATTCACAGGAGCCAGGGTTTAGGCTGTGGACATCTCTGGGGAGGGGGGCATCATTTTGATGAGCCACATCATTTTGCCACATAAAGGGCTTTTTGATCATACACATCAAGAAGTCCAGAAGCAAAGTGGCTCCAGGAGGGTAACAGCTGTGCAACATCATCATGCACCCCGGTTCTGACATCTTTCTGCTGAACCATCTTCAACATGCCAGCCTGTCTCTTGGTTTTGGGTGTGATACGGTTGCATTCTCAGGTACTGCAGAAGCAACCACCTCCAGCTGAAACAACCAAGGGGTGTGAAGAGGCTGTTTCTTCTCCTGGATCTCTTTACCAGGGATGAAAATCTTTTCAAAAGCCTTACAAGAAGATTGTGTCTCACTGGCCAGGATGGTGACACACCACATTTCACCCTCTGAAGCATGCGGCTGAGGGAGAGTGGAAGCCAGAGTAATAGGGCATTTCTCAAGGGGAGGAGCAAGGGGGAATGGCTCTTGGACAGGCCACCAGCAGCAGCTGAAGCATCTTCAGAAATGTGGGAGCAGTGCTCGTGATTAACCAATCAGCTACCGCTGTCAGGATCAGGAACTTTGAAATCACAGTGCCTCAGGGCACTTTTCTGATAGTTTCTATTCATGACGTTCTTTGGGAATAGAAAATGGATTACAATTTTATTAAGAAATCTTGAGGCACAGCCAGTGTTTTCTGTCATTCGCAGATGAAAGCAGTAGACACTGTGGAACAATGGGATTCACACAACGAGGGTCTGGACTACATCCCTCAGGTGTCTTGTGCCTGTAGCAGAGCCTCACCGTGGCTGCTTTGTCATCCTGGTTCTGTTTTATGACTCTGCCAAGCATGTGAACATACGTATAATCTTGAGGTACAAAGCCAGAACTCGTCAGCATATTTTATATAATAAATATAACATATAATAACCCTGCAATCTTTCTGTGTCATCCATGCCTGAAACTTTAGTAACTGTAGTAGCTTATTAGCTGGCACACCTCTGAATTTGTGTAACAGTATTGATAACTACAGCTACATAATACAGAACAGTCCATTCCAGTAAATGAATGGGCTTTATGGTCCCATTATTACTGGCAGCAGGACTGTATGGTAAAGCACAAAATTCACAAGCAAACCGTACATTGCTTCATGCCCCTACACCAGTCCAGGTGAAATGACACCTCAGCATGGGTAATACCCACAGACAAACACAAAGCAGCTCTCCACCCCTTGAAGAAGCTGGCTGCTAAGATCGTAAGAAAATTGCCACTGGGCTTCCCTGGTGGCGCCGTGGTTGAGAATCTGCCTGCTAATGCAGGGGATACGGGTTTGAGCCCTGGTCTGGGAGGATCCCACATGCCGGGGAGCAACTAGGCCTGTGAGCCACAACTACTGAGCCTGCGCTTCTGGGGCCTGTGCTCCGCAACAAGAGAGACCGCGATAGTGAGAGGCCCGCGCACCGCGATGAAGAGTGGCTCCCACTTGCCACAACTAGAGAAAGCCCTCACACAGAAACGAAGACCCAACACAGCAAAAAAAAAAAATTAATTAATTAATAAACTCCTACCACCAACATCTAAAAAAAAAAAAAAAAATTGCCACTGAGATGATTAGAAGAGGGGGTGAAAATATGTATTGAAGCATCCCATCGCAGTTCTTCTATTGCTGTGGATAAGAGCATGGTTTTCTCTGATCATTCTATGGAAAAAAAAAACTGGTTTAAAACATGAATGTGCTATTTATTACTCCAAATTATTATCTTCATGTAAACTTATTTATTTAATCACTGTGTTCATTGAGAGCCTACTATGTGCGGGCTACCGTTCCTGGCTCTTGGGATAGGTCAATGAACCAAACAAAAATTCCTTCTCTTATGGAACTTACATTCACATGGGAGACTTGACAATAAAAGGTAAATACAGGAAATCAGTAAACTGTGTGGTGTGTTAGAAGGTGATAGGTGTACGGGGAAGTGAAAAGGTTGGGGGGGGGTTCCGGGGATCAGAAGTATGAGGCGAGCAGTGGGAGAGGAGGGTCAGTGTCCACAATTTTAAGTAAGGCTGTCAGAGGAGATCTCATTGGGCAAGATGGTAGTTAAGCAAAACAGTTAGAGGTGAGGGAGACAGCCATGCAGACAGATTGTGGCTCTCCCCGACATCCTCACACTTAGAGCCTTTCAAAGTCTTTCCACAGCTCCTACAGGAAAGTCTAAACCCTTTAACAGGCTCTCATAGAAGGTAATTTCATCTCTCAAACCTTATCTCATTCCTCTCTTCTTCTGGCCTTACGTTACTCCAGCTATGTTGGGCACCCTTCTGCTCCTTAGAGACCCCCATCTCTCTGCTACTGGAGACCCTCTTCGCTGGACGTTTATCACGGCTGGCTCCCTGTCTTCTCACCCTTCAGGTCTCAGCTGAAATCCGTCTCCTCAGAGAGGCCTCCTGTGCTCAGGAATTCTAAACTGACCAACCCCCAGTTACTCTACCATATGACCCTATTGATGTTCATCACAGTCTGACATCTTTTTTATATATTTGTTTCCTTATGTTGTCTGTCTTTCTCTTTAGAGTGTAAGCACCATGCAAGGACCTTACACACGCAAAGGGACTTTATTCATCTTATTCCTTCTTTTATCTCTAAAATTTAGCACGTAGTAAGCACCCAATACATTTGTTACCTGAACAAATGCATACGTGCTTAGGTGTATAAGGCTTGAAGTCCTATTGGTTTGTAGCAACTTAAGGCTTTCAGAATACTCACCAACCCACCTATCCCCACATCACACACATAAGTCATAAATAAGGTTTTTGTGATGTTGCAGAGGAAATGGTCATGGATGTGAGAGAATTAATCTGCACCAATCTGCTCTCTCTTACCGAGAGACCTGTTAGTCAGACCTAAGGTGAGTAGTGGGTTTACAGATAGATAAACCCGGGACCTGCTGTGACTGATATGACAGCTGTAAAATAGAGCATGTGCTTCACAGAAAATAGAGATGATTGTTAATTGCTATTTCAGTGGCTATCTATCATTTATCTATCATCTACCCATCGTCTACTATTTATCTATTCTATCTATCTATCTACTATCTATCTATCTATCTATCTATCTATCTATCTATCATTATCTATCTGGAGAATTCTGAACTAGAATCTTGTCCAGGCTTGGCGGTGTTCCCAACAAAATCGAGAATAGCTAGATATCAGCACAACTGGGTAGCCTCTTACAGAGCTTGTAATTACACAGCTACAGGTGGTACCCCCTGCTTAGTTTCCACTGTTTTCAAGACAGCTATTCTTGGTAATATGTTTTCTTCTTCTGAAATGAGGTGAGAGAAAGAAAAGCAAAAGATGGGGGTTATTTCCTTGGGGTTTAATTTCCTCAAGTTTCTTTAGAAACCAAATCAAATGTGACGGTCCCCAGAAAGCATTTGACTAGAAGAAAGTCTGTGGGGTTAAAGGATATAATATTTTAAAGACTTGATGCTTTTTGTCAAAGTGTTTTACATAAAGGTTAAGGATTGAATGAATAGGGGGGTGAATAAATGAAGTAAAGATGGAGGATGCACTTTATTTCAGGAGGCAGCAGAAAGCTCAAGGGCTTATGATTGCTTCATGACGTACCTATAACTGGAACAATTCAGGGGAATTAGCATAACTGCTGAAGAAGAATATTACATTTTTAAAAAAACATGTGAAAGAGCAACTTCCATCTGTAAGTTCAAACAAGAATAGTATGCCTAATTTTCCACCTATCCATTCGCAAAGATTAAACGTAACAATAATCATGGTAAGGCTGTTGTAAGGCAAACATTCTCAATCACTGCTGTTGTGAATTGACACAACTTTCCTGGAAAGAAATTTGGCAAAACGTAACAAAAGTCTTAAAAATCCCCATTTCCCTTTATTCCAATTATTTGTCTTTTAATCGATTTTCTTGGTGAGCATGATTTGTGTATAAAGAGGTTTTTTGCGGTGCTTTTTGTAATAGAGAAAAACCAGCAGCATCTAAATGTACATTAGTAGAATAGTTAACTATGGAATATGGAATGATGAAATATCTATAGAATATATATTATACTACCATTAAAACTTATAAGTATGATGTAATGTTAAATAAAAAGGCAGGATATGAAGTTGTACATAGACTATGAATTCAACTGTGAGAAAGAAAATATGCTGCAAAACCATTGGAAGGAAATTTGGGAAAATATTGAGTGATTGCCTCTGGATAGTGGAATTATGGACTTTTCCCCCTGAATAGTATTTTTACCTTTCCGTATCTTCCTTAACAAGCATGGGTTATTTTGATTCTCATGGAAAAAAATGATTTAATAAAAATTTTGGAGGCAGAACTAGATTCTAATTGAGGCTCTACCATGTCCTAGTTGAGTGATATTTGGTGAATTATTTAGTGTCTCTGAGCCTCAATATATCATCTGTAAAATGAGGAAGATAACTTCCAGCTTGCAGGGGTGCTGTGATGTTTAAACAAGATAATATATTTAAGGAGCGTAGCAGAATTCCTGGCCCACATTAGACAACAAATAGTACTTATAATAATTATTACTCTGGGGTTCAAGGTGATTATAAGCTGGTAGAAGTTTTTTTTCTTTTTACTTTACCAATTAATCTTTTATTTTTTATTGCACATTTCAACATTTTACAGAAAAAAGGATAAAGAATCATTTAATGTTAAAACTCCAGCTAATTACATATATGCCTTTTACGGATACTTTTCACTGTAGAGGCCTAAATTTTTACATAATCAGTAACAGAATAATTTATGTTCTATTTAACAGTTTTGGGTCTCACAAACATTTTTGCATACAAATTTACTATATCAATATTATTTATTAACTTATAAACTCTAAGATAGCAATAACAATACACCAAAATTTATTTATCCATTTCCTAATTTGGGGCCTTGAAAATAATTTCATATGAATGGAATTGCTAGAAACATTTTTGTACAAGTAGCTTTTTCTTTTAAATATTTTCTTGAGCATAGGTTACTCAAAGTGAGTTAGTATGTCAAAAGATAGATCTATCATAGAGCTCTTGTATTCTTCTAAATAGCTCTTTAAAAAGAATGTACCATGCTACTGGTATGACAATACATGCAATTAAAATTTTTTTGCTAATATAACAGCAGCAACTAGGTCACGGTTGTTTCAATTTTAATATTAGGAAATATGAATATTATTCTAAACATTGACTTGTATTTGTATTTTCTCATCTGTTCTCTACCCTTTTATAAAATGTGCCTAGTAAAAAGTAGAAAGCATTATGGATTGACATCTACTTTTTAAAAAATTAAACACTTTATTCATGTGTAATGCAAGTAGTTTTACTTATTACATTTCTTCTTTTGGCTTCTTCCTACTATGGATACCTTTTTCATTTTTCCTTTAGTTGATCTCATTTACCTTGTCAATAATGTCTTTCAATTGCTGTAACGTTCCTTTGACTACTATTGGGATGAGAACTGTAGTCGTTTTAATTTTACTTTCATATTTTTTTTTTTTTTTTTTTGCGGTACGCGGGCCTCTCACTGTTGTGGCCTCTCCCATTGCGGAGCACAGGCTCCGGACGCGCAGGCTCAGCGGCCATGGCTCACGGGCCCAGCCGCTCCGCGGCATGTGGGATCTTCCCGGACCGGGACACGAACCGGTGTCCCCCGCATCGGCAGGCGGACTGTCAACCACTATGCCACCAGGGAAGCCCCATATTGTTTTATCATATGTAAAGTGGATTTAATTTTTTTCCAAACAGATATCCAGCTAATATTCCACCAGCATGTTATTAAATATTTCTTTCTTTCCAATCAATTTACTAGTCTTGGTTAAACTTTCTACACAGTATCACAGACTATTTAGAAACATTGCTTAAAAAAGCAAGAGCATTTTCATAAGTTTTTTTTTAATACTGGGAAGATAATTTTATCACTAGAAATGCATACATTGTGTATGAAATAAGAAATTTATTTTCCAAGACTCTAAAGTGATAATTTGAATGGAGGAAGACCAGTTTGGACACAGTAGAAAAACTACTAGTTTCAACCAGGTTATTCTTCGAGGTGGCAAGTATTGTATGCAATCTGTTGTACGTAGTCTGCATGTAACCTATTTGTGTGTAGCTTAAAAATGCATGAGTTAGGCTACAGATTATTTTCAGATAATTACAAGGTCATTTTACTGACAGAGTTTGCACTATTGATGCAAAGGAAACTTTGATAGCTTCCGATTTATTATAGAGTGAAAACTCTTTTGCATGGCTTCACCATCGAGTCCCAGCTTCCCTTCAGCTTCCTCCAGCATCCCTACTCCAGCCCCACATTCATTATTTCTGGCCCTGGGACCTCTCCCTTTTGCACCTGTCTATGAACTCCTTCCAGACAGGGTTCCTTATGTTACCTAGGATATTGGCTTGGATACTTTAACTGATATAATTTAATAGTGATGTAAAAAGGGGGGAAGGTTTATTTCTATTTCACATAAAAGTCTGAGCTGCTGGACAGGTTGCGGGTAGGCTGTGCTCTTCCATTGGGTCATCCAGGGCCCAGGTACCTTCTACTTCGTTGCTCTGCCATCCCCTAAGATTTTTTCCTTGTCCACAAGGTCTAAATAGTCTACTACTAGGAAGGGCTAAAATAGGCAGTAGAGAACAAGGAGCTTCTTTTTGAGGATATAATCCAGAAGCTGCACACATCACATGTGGTCCCTTCAGAATTTAGTGACACGGTCCTAATTAGCAGGAAGGGAGGCTGGAAATAGAATCTCTAGTGACTTTGTGCTCAGTTAAAACCCAAAGTGGAGATAGGGTACAGGGAGTATATTCTATTACGTAAAGGAGGAGAGAATGGATGATGGGGTTTCTCCATTATCTGCCCCTATTTCTCTGTGAAGTCTTTCCTGAGGTCCTTAGGCAGAATTCGTTTCTCTGTCCTCTGGTCCCTGTATTTATGGTAAATAATGTTTTGCACATCTTTGTCTCCCTTGAGTCTCTGCTCTCTTTGAGGTCAAGCATGTTTCCTTCTTCTTGGAATTTACCTTCTTGTTTCACACTTATATAGACACTACTTACTTTTATTTTTCCATGTCAGACATTATCTATCACACTGACTTCTCACTTGGAAGATGAAGCTGTAATCCTCTTTTACCTTCCTCCTGTAATACGCACACCCTTCCTGTGTCCTCACCCACTCCGTGTAGTTATATGGTAATTTTATTTATGTCAACATTTGTGTTGCATTTAAATAATTATGACTATGTAAATGCTATTCATGTATTGAACCATGTAGTGTAATTTAATAAATTTTCTGTCTCATACAATATTTTGTGTATCCTAGAGTTTATAATTGTCTTAAAGTTTATTGCTGTTATTTAATACCTATGTACTTATCACTGACTTCAATCCAAACCTTCCTGAAATTGCACAAATCTCTTTTCAGTAGGTTTAAACACATTCAGCATAAATGGCATCTTCTTGAAGAAAACAAGCCTTCTGGTGTGCTCTAACTGGGACCGTTTGTTTTCTAGGTTTTTTGTTGCTGAGTAGTATTCCGCTGTCTGGATATACCTCTAAATGTTTTTGATTACTCACCCATATTACTAAAACATTTTTGAGTATCCACCACGCTATACATATACTCAGTATATTTGTACAACAGTACTAATATATTTTACACACAATAAATGACATATACATCTAAGAGTTAAGAAAAAATAAGATTAAAATATAACTTATTTTTTCCTTGCATACCAGTGCATCATGCTGATTAGTCTGTGAGTGTACACACTTGGTCGCCATTATACTATGTCACTTGGATTGTCATTTGGCCATACCTTATAACGTTTCCAAGGTGATTCATTATCTTTCCCCTAAATGCAGCTCCTCCTCCTGGTTTCTCTGTGCATGAAATCAGTCTTTTCACTCAGTTAGGCCAGGTTAGTATGAATTACCTTCATCCACCTCTTTCTTATTCCTTACAAACAATTTGCAATCCAAAAGTATCCCTTGGATTCATCCAGTAGGGGGTCAGTCATTACCTCTCTGTGTACGTGGTCTATTCACCTTTACTGCCTCTTGAATTGACTAGGAAAAATTGTTGTTTTTTTTTTTCAGAAAATCTTCTGTTTTTAGGTTTTCAAATGTGTCACTATAAGTTTTACATGATATTCTATTATAGTCCTTTTAGCCTCTTTGGAACTTGAGCTTATATCCTTTCTTTTTCACAGTCCTAATTTTACTATTTTCCTTAATCAACCTTGGGAGGAGTCTACCTCTTCTATTCATCTTTTCAAAGGACCAGTTTTCAAATTTATGTAGTTTTGTTTTTTACTTTACTAATTTCAGCTTTAATCCCCCTAAGGTATAGTTTAGATCACGTCATTCCCTTCTTGGTAAGCCCTCAATAGCTCCCCGTGGCCCTCTGAATTAAGTACACACTCTTCAGACAGGTACTCTTGGCTGTAAGGAGATGTGTCATGAATGGAGCTCTTTCTCCACTGTCAGAGAAGGAGAGCTATAGCTGTGTGGAGAAGAAAGCCATGTCTGTAAACCAGCCTGTAATCTGTTTAGCTATGTTATACAACACCTTTTATGTTTAACATCAGGGGCAGTTCCCTGACCTTTGGCAAGGTTGTGAAACAGACCTTGCTTTCCTGAAAGTCGGGAATATAAATAATATTTATATATAAAGTCTGCAATACCATAGGATCAGTTTCATAAGCTGTAATTAAATAGGACTCTTGCCATAAATTCTTTAGTTTTTGATGGCACACAACAGCTGGTGGCCTCAGTATTTTAATAGAGTTTTCAGGGGAGGAGGAAAGAAAAAGAGAGGGTCATTAATATGGTCTAACCTCTGAGACTTTTGTGGATATTTTGGTCGAGTACATGCCTCCACTTCCACTCACTAAGTGAAAGACATCTGTTCATTCTGTCTGCAGCAGTTGGTATTGACATTGAAGGTAGCCTAAACGAATGGCTCATCCCAGTCATGCTCTATCCATTCGATTGAAAGGATTTTTCATTTCTGATGGACTTAGCCAATTGAGCTGATTTTTTCTTCCCAGGGTAACATTTTCAAAAGCTGATGTTCCGGATTGATTTGAGATCTCGTTTTACTGTCTATGAGAAAATAATACCGAAACTGCCACAAATTTCCTATATTTAGGAGTGTGGCTGGGGCTTCTGTGAGTTTTTCTGAAGGTATTGCATGAGAAGGTCATGGCCATGGTCACTTCCTCCAAGGCGTCCTGCACTGATTGTGTTCCCAGGCTCATTATGGATTACCAGGCATGGTAGGTAACCAGTTGTCTAAGACATTGAGGAGATTTATTGACATGAAGGTGATAGAAAACAAGTATGAATTCACATGTAATTTGTACCTGAGGGTTTTATGTGTGATAGATTGCTCTGTGGTGATTTCAGAAGATGGATATGTGGGAAAAAGTTCCTAGCTAGTAAAGAATATGGAGGTAAAATATTATTTAAGTGTTCATTTCAAACTTTAAAAATTAAATACTTTGATTTGTCTCTGATCACACAATTAATAGAGATTCTGTATAAAAATTCAGGTAAGAAAAGATAAAAATAAAACTCATCCAAATTCCTGAGAAAATCAGTCTCAATATTTTATTTATGTTCTTATAATCTTTTTTTCCTAGCCACATGTCAACTTAACAAAAATGCAACTGTGTAAGAAACTCTTTAATAACATGCTGTGGCAGCTTGAAAAAAAAGGTTGCAAAGTTTTCAACACTCCTTTCATTGGTCTCTTGACTTGTACCCACCTGAGCAGGCTTGTGACTCACTTATAACCAATAGAATGTGGCTGAAATGACTCTAGGTGATTTCCAGGGCTAGATCAGAAAAGGGGTTTCCACTTCTGCCACCTTGTTCCTCCTAACACTTGTGCCGGAGCCCTGAACCACCATGCAAGAACTTCAATTGCCTGAAGCCCCCATGCTGTAAGGGAGCCCAAGCCACGTGAAGAGGCCATGTATAGACACTGCAGCCAACAGTCCAGGCTCGCTGCCCAGCTGGCAGCCATCTTGGATATCCAGTCTAGGTGAGTCTTAGATGATTGAGCTTTCATCCTACCGCAATCACTTCCCCAGCAAGAACCGCCCCACTGAGCCTGTCTCAAATTCTGGATCTGCAAGTTTTTGAGAAAAAACAAGTGGAGTAATTGGGTACTTTGTTATATAGCAGTAGTAACTAGAACACATGATTAAAATAAACAAACTTAGCGGCATACTGTGAACCCTTTAGGTTCATTCCATTTCCTTGTGCATTGTTTTAATCGTTGCATAGCAGTTTGATTATATGAAAATAGCATTCTGTTTTAAAATTAATCCCCCAGTGTTGAGTATTAGATTACTTTGCTTTCTAGCTAAACTTTCTAGCTAAATCCTTGTACATATCTACAATTTATTTCTCAAGATAACTTACTAAAATTCAAAAAGAAGTGCCAGAGTTATTATTTTTAGTGCTTTAACAAGTACCTTCAAGTTATCCTCTACCAGTAGTGTCTGTGCACCTGCACACACACACACACACACACACACACACACACACACACACACTCAGAATAGAGGAGAGAGCGTGGGTTTTAGAATCAGCAGGCTTGAGTTCCAGCTCACAGTTCCACAACTTGCATAGTCTTGAGCAACTTACTTACCTCTCTGAGCATCATTTTAACCATCTGTAAACAGGAGATAATAATGCTTACCTCAAAGCATTGCTATGAAAATTAAATGAGGCACAGTAGTAAAGTACCAAGCACAAAGAGGTCCCTTAAAATGGTGACTACTGTTCTTGTAATTACTTCCCGAGAGAAAGTAATCAGCCTAATCAGCCCTAGATTCCTTTTTCCTACTCTTCCCCACGGATTGGATGATTCTGCTTTCCCTGTGGTCCTTACCCTGGCTCCTATCACTGAGGGCTTTGCTGGTCGTTCACATAGCTGGCTGATCAATCCTGGGTCAGTGGTAGCTGACATATGTTAAAGGTGTTACTTCTGCCAGCTAGTGGATGCATTTTAAGATGCAGTTCTTGAGAGCAGAGGCATCTTGAAGACCAGTGGAATGAATCCCTGATGTTAGGATTCCTGGCACCTGCTACGCAGAGAGTACAGATGTTCCATGGGAGGAGGGCTGCCCTGTCATCGTACCCTTCAAACCACATGCCTTGGGGACTACCAGTCGTGAGACTGACTCTATTCTCAGGTAACCTGAGTGGGACAGCTGGCCTTCCTTCTAAATAAGAGAGAAGTGAGAAAACAAAAACACACAGACAGTTCTTTCACATTAAGTTTGAATTACTTTGGGGAGACACCACGTGAACTCTGAAAAGTGTGTGAAGGGACATGTGGTCACAGATGTAGGGCGGGACCTTGGTGGCAGCTCTTTGGAGCATGCTCAGTTCTGCGGAGCTGAGAAAGGCTGCTGTTCGCACATGATATCTGTGTGATTGTCAGCAGGTGAACGGAATGAATGATGTTGTAAAGATTTTCTGAGCCATTTCTATTTCTCTGTCCCTTTTTTACTCTTGGTCATTCCAGAAAGCAGGACGAATTGAGGACTAAAAAAAGGAGAGATTTTCTGCATCTTTAACTTTATTGAAATCTTTATATGGGAACCAGGCGTTGGCTGGAAAGATGTTTACTTTCCAAAAACTTAGTCTTATTGTAAATATGCAATTATGCAGCAGCTGTAGAACCTTCTTTAGAGACAGGGACTAGGCAAGATGTTCCTTTTAAAAAATAATGTAAAAAATTGAAAAAAATTCATTTTGGGTATTTCCTTTTTTTAAAAAAATTATTTATTTATTTTTGGCTGCGTTGGGTCTTGGTTGCTGCGTGTGGGCTTTCCCTAGTTATGGCGAGCGGGGGCTACTCTTCGTTGCAGTGTGCAGGCTTCTCATTGCGGTGGCTTCTCTTGTTGAGTAGCATGGACTTTAGGCATGTGGGCTTCAGTAGTCATGGCATGTGTGCTCAGTAGTTGTGGCTCACGGGCCCTAGAGAGCAGGCTGTGTAGTTGTGGCAAAAGGGCTTAGTTGCTCCACAGCATGTGGGATCTTCCCGGAATAGGGCTCGAACCTGTGTCCCCTGCATTGGCAGGTGGATGCTTAACCACTGCGCCACGAGGGAAGCCCCCGTTATTTCCTTTTAATCTTTGTCTATATACCTATGTAGTAGGGTGACAAGTTTTCTCATAATACATTCAGATGTGCAAAATTTATAGCTTTTTGTTTACATAAGACCAGTTTGATCTTCCTCATGAATCCCCAATTTGTGTCTTGGTAGCAGGAAAAAAATGTTACAAACTAGATTTTTGCTAACTGATAAATTTAGTCTTATGCAATCCTTTAAACCATCTTTATAGGTATTCTTTATAGGTGCTTTAGATAAAATGGGTTCTGCTCAGACCTGCCCCTATCCTCCTCCTTTCAGAAGGATCTGGCCATATGAGAGAGAAGGTAGAAGGAGATGGGGTCCTTGAATCTTTAGAGATTCCCTTGGGATCCTTATTTGTCCCTGTTGTAAACTTGTTGGTCTGTTGGCTTCTTGCGAGGGTGACCACCTGGGTGGGGCTATCTCACAGTGAGCGTTGGCAAGTCGCTCAGGTTGAGGCCCAGGGTCTATGTGAACAAGGCTGGAGGTCTCCCCTAGGAACTTGGAGTCCCTCACCTTGACTCTCATGGTGCTGCAGGCCCTTTTAATCTGTGCCACCCACTACATTCCCATTTACAATTGAAGAAAGGGTGACGGGGGGCAGAGAAATTAAAAATATTGTCCAAGTGAGTGCAAAACCAGAATTTAAACCTAAATTTGCCAATTACTCAATCCTATGTGTTCTTCTATCATACCACAATTCCTGCCAAGAAAAAGCATGGACTTGTAAGAAATAGACCCTCCTAAAGCAAGCTTGGGTATATCTGGGACTGGTTTTGGGCTGAGGAATCATTAGGCACATTGAGGTAGGTCTAGAGCAGTGGCTCTTAACTGGAGTGATGTTGGCTAAAGTGATTTAGTAAAATCTGGAGACGTTTTTGGTCGTCATAACTGGGGAGACGGTTGCTACTGGCATCAAGTGGGTAGAGATCAGGGATGCTGATGAATATCCTTCAATGCACACACATTGATACTATAAAGAAAAGTAGAATAGAGACAGTTCAGGGTTTGGAATTAGTTCATTCACAAATAATAGGCTCAGAATGAGCTAGTATTGTCCAATAGATAACAGGACACAGCAAAGGCCTCACAACAATGAATTCTCTGGTCCAGAATGTTCATAGTGCTGAGGTTGGGACACTTGGTCTAGAGGACTGGCTTCTCATCCTGGCTTTTCCAAAGGGTATGAACATGGGCATGTCACTTTGCTTCTCTTGGCCTCAGGCTCTGCAGCTGTAAAGTTGGTTTGCAGAGCTACATGAATTCTATCATTCTGGGTTCATTAAAGAAGGTAAATAAAAATGTCCACGGCTGAAAAAAAGGGCTGACTCTGCTCATCATGAAATCTGAATAAGGATTAAAGTATATTAGAGTTAAAAGGTTCTATTTACGTTGAAATGAACTAATAGGAAGTAACTACCTGGCTTTTTTCCCCACATTATTACTGGAGTATCTGTTCTCTCTTCCCAGCTGGCTGCTTCGAATCACCCTGTTATTTCTAGTCTGCTAGTAGTGGCCCACATCTCCACATATATATTATTATTTTCTGAGAACAGTTTCTATCTAACAGTTAACGTTAGTTTTCTGTTGTATCATTTGAAGGTCTTGAATCTTCCTCTTAGGGAGTGGGAAGGGTTTTTACTTTTTTTTTTTTTTTTTGCGGTACGCGGGCCTCTCACCGCTGTGGCCTCTCCCGTCGCGGAGCACAGGCTCCGGACGCGCAGGCTCAGCGGCCATGGCTCACAGGCGCAGCCGCTCCGCGGCATGTGGGATCTTCCCGGACCGGGGCACGAACCCGCGTCCCCTGCATTGGCAGGCGGACTCTCAACCACTGCGCCACCAGGGAAGCCCGGTTTTTACTTTTTAAAATGAGTTGAATTCCAGTAAAATTTGACTATTACAATAAGTTATTTCAAAAATTTAATGCAAAGTTGGCTGAGATAAGAGTTTAGAAAGAACATCAGAAGACAGACTGCTGGGTGTTTGTGCATAGACACAGAATCCTACATCAGCTGAGTGACTGGGCTGGTCTAACGTCAGTGATGGAATAGTATATCTCATGTGGGTTATGGCCAAGGTTTATTTTATTCTCAGGATTCCATTATATATGATTTTCATAATGGAACTTAGTGGCTGGAATATTAATACTAACTAAAAATCATATCTAGCTACTTTTGCTTAGAATGGAAGATAGATATTCTCTAAGAATACTAAATAGAAAATACAATGTAATATTTTCCTATGCTCCAGCAATAAGGTATATAATAGGATTTGGTAAAAAGAAAATTTGCTTTTGGTATGACCACAAGTAGCCAAACTAAATCCCATAGCTGCCAGTCAGCAGAGATATCGGTTTATGTGCGGGAAGAAACCAACACTTCCAATAATCATGGCGTTGGGTTTTTTTTGTTCGTTTGTTTATTTTTTTCTAAGAACTGAAAGTGCAGAGTTTTACCAGCAGGCTTGGGATTGACACTATATTGACATAACGTTCTGGAGGGTTTAATTGCCAAACTTCTTTTTAAAATGTGGCTAAGGTCAAAGTTGGTACCAAGTGATCACTATTTAATGCCTGTTGCTAAGGTAGTTCATGTTCTACATGTTCATCCTGAACCGACGGACGTCTATATGGGAGAAACCAGGCTGTGGTAGGTTTCT
This sequence comes from Orcinus orca, assembly GCF_937001465.1. Lineage (NCBI taxonomy): Eukaryota > Metazoa > Chordata > Mammalia > Artiodactyla > Delphinidae > Orcinus > Orcinus orca. Next base: position 64,078,206 of record NC_064565.1, read on the forward strand.
TTGTCATTAGTCTAAAGAAGGTCCAAGGAGAAAGGCCCCATGAGGCTGATGTTTCAGCAGAAAGATTCCCTTATTCACAAATAGTAATCAAGTGTGCCATGTACCATGAGGTAAAAGAAAAATAAGTAAGTCTGTATCTGGAAAGTCTATTGGTTTTGCAGTCAGAGGCTCAAATCCTCACTCTACCGTTACTGGTATGTGACCCTGGACAAACTCCCTAAGCCATAAGAAAGCCTCAGCTTTCTTATCTGCAGAATAGGGTTATTATCTTCCTCATCGAGTTTCTAAAAATATAATTTAAATGAAACAGAACATATAAACTGCCTGACTTAAAATAGGGGCTTAATAAATATCAGTGTCCTTTCCAGATTCCTACCTGCTCATATTCCATCCTGTTATCCTCCACAGCTTGTATTCCAACGGGAGAGAGTAGGCCGATGTTGTGTACCATGCAGGAGGATGTGACTGGTGTCATATGTACCCAGTACTCTGAAAAGGGAGAGATCGCTCCAGCCTGGTGAGTCCAAGAGAGAACCTTCGTGGTGACTAATATCTAATATTCTCTTGTCCTCCATTGTGGGGCTCTTCCACCTCCCTCCCAGGTCAGGAAGATGCTTGTGTTCCCATGGGCTCTATGCATAACCCTGGCACAGCCCTTCTCATCCTGCATTGTGTGTGTGTGTGTACACTGCTGATGCCAGTGCCCTTTCCTTATCCATTCCTGTATCCTCAGGCCCACCTGCATAGAGCAAGTAGAAAATAAATGTTCCTGGAATGAATGAATGAATGAATATTTGAGCTGTGCTGAAGAGAACTGTGCACATTTGGAAATATCTAATGGAGAATTATGCATTCCAGGAGGGGTGAACCCCTCCAACCAGCTTTGTCCTCCCCATTCACAGTATATTTTTAGGAAAATTGTGTTTGCCATACTTTGTGATTTTCTCTGGGCAAATGGTTAACTGACCGTCTTGACAATAGATCATTTTTCTCTGAGCTCAGGCCCATGCAATGAAGCAGGTGAGAGCACATTTCACTAAGATTCCACCAGAATCTTCCCTCCAGTGTAAGAAGCCTGAGCAGGACCCATCTCTGCCCCTTCTTGTAGGGATCTGGGACCTTAGGCCAGCAGAGTATACTGCTCCATGCTGCCCACCTGCTGCCCAGGCCATGGTGCTGGTAAGGATGGTCAGAAATGGGATCCAGCCCTTCCAGTTCAGCCTCAACAAAACAAACAAACATGGCATTTGCTTTTTATGAGTCACTGTTCCACCACGTTTATTTATGGCTGGCAGAGGCTAACTGGTCAGTAGAGCTCACTAAAGGCCTCCCAACCACCAGCTGGGCTGCCAGGATGCAGACCAGCTGAACTGGCTACTGTGAAAACTGCACTGACTGTCTCTGTCATTGACTCAGCCATTTACTTCAGATACAAAGTCACAGCTTTTATGTGTCCAGAGTTTGCAGGGATAAGGAGTTGGAGAAATGCAGCTGTTACAGGCATGAACCGGTTTACCCTGCAGCTAATGAGGATTAGGCTTCAAGGCCTCTCACTTGAACAGACCCCAGACTGGGTAGGGCCCTGGGAGGGGCAAGCAATGTGTTCCTAAGATCATATGTTTTTGTCACATCCAAAAGTTAGATATTTTTGTATTATCCTTCTTGAAAAAGATCTCCACACACCACTTCCTTCCAGCTTGTATAAGCTTCAGGACCCAGAAAGCCTAGATTTGCCCTTGATTATGGGTAATTAGTTTTTCAAAGTCTGATCACTTAAAGAAAGAAGAGGTGAAAATACTCCTGTGTCAGAAATGGCTAATTTCCCCCTGGTTTCTGCTTTCCCCTACCCCCTTTCAGTAACAGCACCCTTTAAGTTTTAGGTGGGCACTTGCCCACTCAGCTAGAGAGTATATTTCCCATCGTGCCCTACAGTATGACCATGTGTCTAAATTTGGGCCAGTAGGAGGTAAGCTGAAGTGAGAATGTAGGAATTCTGAGTCTTAAAGCCTGAGCTGCTTGCCCTAAACCTCCCTCTTCCTCTTTCTCACTGGCTGGGAAATGGTGATGAACAGATGCCATAGGTGAAGGATGGTAGCACTGCCCTGCTTTTCCTGGCCTGCTCACTCCAGCCTCTTAGGTGCAAGAGAAATTAAGTCCCTTTACTTTTGAGTCTCTTAATTATGGCAATTTATACTATATTTTAATTCATTCATGTCTCTCTCCGTCTCTGTCAGAGAAAACAAACAAACAAAAAATAAACCCAACTCAGCAAGGATTTGTATTTGTAATTACTCCTGATCCTATATACTTAAACTGAGTTTGTCTAAGCTAGGCAAAGTTCTGGAAACATTGTTATCAATAAATCCACTCAAGTTCTATTGGCCTAATATTGTAAAGAGCACTGGGCAGGCAGCTAGGAGAAGAGAATCCTGCCACTTCTAGGTTTATAAGTCCAGGGCAGACACTCTCTGGGCCTTGGCATCCTTGTCTGTGCACTGTGAATAATTGTGATTTCATCACGGTCTTGGGAAGGTCAAATACGTCCATATGTGAGATATCACTTTGGTTTTGTACTTATTTATTATATTTATATCCTGTCTTATTCTAGAAATGGTCTGACAAACTGGATAATAATACAAACCTGATAGTTCTTGGGGAAGATTAGAGGTAATCCGTGCCAAGTGCTTGGCACCAGCCTCGCACATTGCAGCACACCGAAGGGGTAATTTACCATCAGAAAGCTAGTAAGCGTTCACAAAATGATAGCTTTTGACTATTAGTAGTAATAATAATGTATGCCAAGTGTTTCGAAACTGTAAAACTCAGCACAGATACCAGGTGTTATTATTCTTGAGTGTATTCTGAACAAATACAACCACTTACCACTGTCAGATACAAAACAACCAAAGTCACTTAAGAGATAATTACAAGATATAAGTCTAGAGTGTAGTGGACGTGAGGAAAGGTGGCTACTCAGCTCATTGTGGTTTCCTCCCCAGCTCCTGACCATGTCTGATTGGTTCAAGGGTAGAGATTCTAGATCCTTCTGGGCCAATCTGATTCCCTATCCTGAGAGATTGAAGGTTGGTGGAGCCCAGGCTGAGGTGCTAATGGGGAGCCCTCCAGCACTGCCTGAGACTCACTGTTCAGCCCTTCCTTCCTCACCCTGAGCTGCCCCTGTCTCCTTCTCCATCACCTGCTTCCTGACTTACATTAGCCGGGGTCTGGTTCTTTGCTTTGCACCCAAAGACCCTTGACTGATACCTACAGGAAATCAGTGCTTGCTTTTCTCAAGCAGTTGTGTTAACACGTCTCTGATATTTTATACAGGACAAAAAGTGTCAGGTTTTTTTCAGCTATTAATAAAGCTGAACAAAACCGGGGAGATAATGTAAAACAGAACATTTTTGAAAATTTTATTCAGCTTGCTTTAAATTATTGACTTGGCAGGTAGAAGCTCAGGAAAAAATATTAAAGCCAGTTAGAAATGTTTTTCTTATCAAATTAGAAAACTGTCTGGGACTAAATAGAAGCACACTAAGGCTACATTAATGCATTTTGCATAAAGAAGACACACAAATAGATGATTAAATGTACCGTGTTTCACAGGCTCTTTAGTTAAGACCACAGTGCAGGAGAACTTTGACCCAATTGTAGGGATGTGGAAGCCACCAGAACCTGGCTCTGACACTCTCTGAGACGGAGGGCTTTGGTGAGCTGCAGGCTTGTTTTGCCCTCCAAGGGGTGCTTTGCTGCTAATATACCAAACGTGCTAATTATAAGGCAGTTTTCTCTTTAAGTCAATCCCTGAGCACAAACTCCTGAGAATAGTCTATCTATACCTCTTGTAAAACTGCCATCAGGTAGGTTTTGAAACATAAACAATTACATGGGTAATATATGCGGGAATAGACTATTGTAGAAATAAAAATTATGTTTACCTTCAATAGAATCAAATAGAACACGTCCTTTGCCCAGGTCACACTTTATTCCAGTCACCTTCATTTTATAGGGATTTGTTTTTTCATAAAGAAATCCCTCCTGACCATAATAAAAACCTCATTGATCCTTTCTTTGGAGACATTCATAACCAGACCTTTGATGAAATGCCCCATAATTGTTCTAAATGAGGTGTATTGAGCTGTTCCGTCAATTCATTGCAGGAACACTGGCAGTGCCGATATTGAACATGAGGTAAACCGTTCCTAGTAAGAGTATTATGGAAGCACTGTAATCTTTGCCTTTTAAAGCCACAGTTTTACATTTTAGATCCTTTAAACATGGTTTGAAAAATCTCAACACTCTATTAGGTAATGAAACTAAACATGCCATTCAATGGAAAGCTTAGCTAACAAGGTTGACTTCCTGTGAAGGGTCTGTTAGATGCTTCGTTTCACTTTTCTTCCTTCCTTCCTTCCTTCCTTCCCTCACCCAACTACTGTTTATTAAATGCCTCTGTGAGCATATATGCGAATACACAGACAACTTCATACCACGATGGGAACGTGCAAGTGATTTTTGGAAGGTTCCCAGTAGGTTTCTGACAGAAGTGTTTACACTGAACAACTTATGCTTGTTCGTAGGGAAAGCTGTGAACTACCCTACTGTGAGGAAAAGGCTTACCCCAAAGAATCCAAGACATCATCTCTTAGGTCTGAACTCAGCTTCCACCGTGTGTCCTCAGGGCACTGGCTGGCTGTATTTATGACACTCATTGGCCTCCCCCGTGTTGCTGGGAAGAATCCTGAGGGCTTTTGCTAAATAAATAAATCCCTGCTGCTCCTCTCCCTGGAGAACATTACAAACATAGCTTCTTGAGAAGCTGATGCCTGCAGTGGGAGCCCTTAATAAGTCTTAGTTTAGGCTCACATTTGAAACTGTTTTTTTTCTGGCTCAAGCATTTTGATTCCTCGCCCTGCCTCTGATCCATAGTTACAAGTGTCTTTCACATCCCGCTTTTCTCTGCAGCTAAAATGAGCCTCCCGAAGTCACTGGGGACTCCTTTAGTGACTTTCATGTTTGCAAATCCCAGGGCCTACTTTTTTTTTTTTCAAGTCCGGACATCCCAAATATATCCTCTAAATTTGGTAAAAATCTGTCTAGCTGTTTTGGTATGATGTGGTGACAGCAGAGAGATAGAAACGTAACTTTAGATTTATGGAACAAAGATGAGGCCTGGTAGTTCTGCAGTTTCAAAATGAGTTCAAGTGTGTGGCAGTAAGGCTCCTTCCCTTTTGATGTACCCGCAGGGATCTAGATGCTGTGAATTTCATAACATCAATATGATTTCAAGTGCCTAGTCCAGCACCCCTGCCCCCTCCCCACCATATGGAATCCAGTGGCTGTGAATCCCAGTCATTTCGTTCTTCTCCTTGTCTGCCCCCACGGTGGGGTCTGTTCACATGAAAGCTACATTCCGCAGGAGGGGCATCCTGCTCCGAGGAGAAAAACAGCATCTCTGGCCAACTTTGACTTTTTCACACACTTCCCCAAAATTCTGTTCCGAGGGACTAAGATAACTTTTTTTTTCAGTCAGAATTTGAAGGAAAGGTTGCCTTTCCAGCTATCTATAGGAGCATTTCTCGAGATCTAAAGTAGTGATTACATGTGAAAAAGTCTGACCATACTATGAATTATTAATTAATATTGATGCTCTATCAATCAGGGCAGTGCATTTATAGTTAGATTTAAGTTAGAGAAAGTCAAGCATCCTAACTGGCGCTCTGGAGGGAAGGATACTCAGACAATCCTAGCGGAAACCCTTTCTCTGCAAGGTATATGGAGTATATTTACCCTCCAGACAGTATTAATTCCAGTCAAGTTCTGGACAGCTAGCTGTGGCAGTGCCAGTTTTCAGGAATTACAGTATGGAGGAGGCCCAGTTCTCTATTGTTGTGTAACTAACTGCTCGAAGATTAAACATGTTTTTGGAAGCGCAAACAGCCGTCATGGATTCGATTTTGTAATTTGCACTGGGTTCCGCCGAATGGTTCCTCTGCTTGTCTCACCTGGGGCCACCTATGTGGCTATAATCGGTTGGTGGGCTGGTCACAGGCTGGCTGGGTGGAGTTGGTCTCATTCATATGTGAGTGAATTGCTGGAATGGCTTGATGGTTGGGCCTCTCTCTCCACTTGGGTCTCTCAACCTCAAGGAGGCTAGTCTGGGCTTTCCTTCTTTTTTATTCTTGTTGTTGTTTTTCTTGGACACACCGAGCGGCATGTGGGATCTTGGTTCCCCCACCAGGGATCGAACCCACGCCCCTTGTGCTGGAACATGTGGAGTCTTAAGCACTGGACCGCCAGGGAAGTCCCGGTCTGGGCTTTCTTATATTGCAAGAGTGGACACCCCACAGGGTGAAAGCGGAAGCTGCAAGATCTCTTGAGGCCTGGGCTTGACGTCTCACTAAGTCCCTTCTGCCGCATTCTGTTGGTCAAAGTGAATCACAAGGCCAACCCGATTCAAGGGGTGGGAAAAGGACTCCAATTCTTGGTGGGAAGAGCTACAGATAATTTGTTGCCCTGCTTAATCCACCATAGGTAGGAGGGTCAGGGATGGAGCATTACTTATGCATTATTTATGCAACAGGTCATGGTCTTTCCATAGACCAACCCTTGACAATGAGCTCCTCTACTCCTACCAGAATGCTTTTTCTAAGATTCAAATCTGATTAGATCAGTCTCAAACTCACACCATAGTAGTTTCCTTTTGCCTGGCAGATACAGCTCTCATTCTCTAGCCTGGCCTGTAGCACCTCTCACACTCTGGCCCTTGCCTCCCTATCTAGAGTCATCTCTCATGGTTTTTCCACGAATAAGCTTTGCTCCTTAGTTTCCAGCTGCCCTGTGTGCTTTCACGCTTTGGTCAGTTCCTGTTGCTAGGATCATCCCCTCCCTTTCCTACTTTAGGTCCACTGGGTTTAAGGGTCCGATGCCTTGCAAAGGCTTCTTTTTGGACAGCCTCGGCTAAGTTATGTGCCCCTCTTTGAGCCCCCCTCTGGCATCCACAGCAGCCTGCTGTGCCTCCGTCATTGTGCTCGTCACCCTGTGGAAGGCTGGTCTCCTTGGCTTTCCCCCGTGGCAAGACCACAAGTTCCTTGAAGGCAAGAACTATGCCTCTTTCCTCTCTGTAGCTCCCGGTGTTGGGCACATAATGGGAGCTCAAAATAATGTGAGAACAATAAATTATATAGTGAAATCTCTCTGGGATATATTTCTTACTGTTTTTGATAAAAGTTCCCCAACAGTTCTTTGGGGGTCCCCGGGCTGTACAAATGTGGGGACACATGTCACAGGGCAGAGTGTCCAGGATTGGGTGTGGGATCTTAGGGGTTTCTGGTGTTTTTCACTATTTCTAACTCCTACCGGCACCAGGACCTCTTGCACTCTTTCTTCATGTGTTTTGGAATTACGTGAACCTCATCAGTTTTGGATGGGAAGGAAACCATCAAGAAATGGTGAAGAAATGGCAACGTTAAAATCTCATCTTAAAAGTTGCTTATGAGTCCAAGATTCTCAGGAAGACATTGTGCAAGGGCTACTTCCCAGTGAAGCATGTGACCACTGGAAAGATACTACCCTAGACTGAGGTTGATTCATCAATCATGGGTCATGCAAAGGTCTCAAATACAGCGTTTAGGACTGAATGTTGTTTTTCTTTTCTTATAACAAAGACAACCATTCAGCAAAGGTGCCCATGGCCCTTACACATCTATGGTGGTTTGAGGGAAATCTCTCTTCCTCCACCTTGGGCCTTGATCACCCCTGGTCACTCATCCCTGGTCACTCACTGAGGCCACCCAGCTCCTGTCACAGCCCCTGGGCAGCAAAGGCAGCTTGGATGCTCTTTCACCTTTCAACAGCTGCTCCAGGAAGAGTGGTGGGGAAGAGTCAGGTCAGGGGAAGTGGGAACTAAATGAGGAGTAATGAGAGGATGGGATGGACCAAGGAGAGGGCAGGTGGGAGAAGACCTCCTCTCCTCTCTGTGGCCCTGAGCAGGGCTCATCCAAGCTTCTCCTCTCTGCTTTCTTTATCCTTTGGGCCTGTCAAGGGCAGAGCTTCCAGCTTCTTCTTGCACACATTAAAGAGTATTGGCTACAGAGGAGTATTGAACTTGAAGCTCTGTAAACCTTGCCAAATTTCAGTCCATAACTGATTTTCTAATAGTGCTCTTAATCTTTTTTCTTTTCAAAACCCTCAATCAATATTGATGACCAAATGCCTCTGTGTCTCTCCAAAAAGACTTGAACTTGCTCCTTGATTGGCTTTGTTGGATGCAGCATTTGGGTAAATTTTTGCCCTTGTATGAAACTATAGACTGATTAAATCCTTAAATAAAACTGAGTCTTAATGAAGCTGAAAGGAAGAATTGCAACCTTTTCTCCTGTGCCAGGCACTTTACTAAGTTTTTACATGCATTCTTTCATTTATCCTGACCACAACTCTATGAGGTAGACTCCAGTGTTATCTCGAGGTGGGGAAACTGAGTTTAGTGTGACTAGGTTGGTTGAGTAAGGCTACCCAGATAGTGATTGAAAGAGCTGGAAATAATCTAGTTCTGTTTAATACAGTGCTTTCAACCTCTTCACTACATGAATACTGAGGGTCAATATACATGCATACATCTCTCCTCCACCTCCATCCCCAATTTTTATTGAGCACCTCTTGTTACTATGAGCCAGGGCTAGGACTGGATATATAAGTTAGCACATTTAGTTAAAAGAGCCATTTACTAGTTGAGTTTGTATACAACTAAGGACTCTTCCTTAGTAACAGATTACACAGCATGGTGGTTAAGTACTTGGACTTTGACTCCATACCTCTTGGGCTTGAATGCTGACTGGGCTACTTGCCAGTAGGTGTGTTCTGGCAAGTTATTAATTTCTCTGTGCCTCAGTTTACCCATCTGTGATGGGTAAACAGCTTATATGACTTCAGCTACTGCTTATATGACTTAAAACGTCTAGAGTGAATTGGCTTTTAAAATGTAGCTGAGAAGAGTGCCAGAGTGAACAGTGAAACGTTGCTAGACAATAACTCTAGCAAGAAAATCTTTAAAGGAGAAATGAAAAAGCACCTATCAAATTACAAAATCCATAACAAGTTTAAAGTGAGAATATTGCCCAGATGTGTCTACAGAACTGTGACGTGTGAGTGTAATGAACTAAACCGACTAATTTTATTCAAACGACAAAGAAATAGGTTATTCAAAACGTTTAAATTGTAATGGCTAGCAATACTGGAGCCCGGTTTTGAGAGAAGAACACTGAGATCTACTTCTGAATTATTTGCTTCCAAGACATTTTAGGATCGTCTAAAACAGGGCTGATTGTTTTGGCTAACGAGTGGATTATTTATTGTGATTATTTATGCACCGCTGGGAGAGCATGGGGTGTTTCCACACAGGCATGGGCTGTCTGTCAAGTAACACAGCTGACCCTTGAGAAATGAAATACTAGGAGGCCAGTTTTACACTGATGCCCACGTGTACTACTGACAGGTTTTATGAGACAATCTAAGAATTCCTTGTGCTCTTTGGGTCAGTCATGAAAATCAGATAAGACCATCTTTAAACTTTTGTGAGTATATATTCAACCTTTTTCATAAACTATTTAATTTCATTGACTGTCTTTCTTCTTCAGATATTGCTTTTACTCCTCACAAGAGCCACCTACTGTCAAAATGTCCATTTTCATAAAAGCTGGGAGGAAAGCTTCCTAGAGGCGAGTATCTGCTCTGAAAGAGGAAGCAGAGGGTTAAAGAATTTAAAATGCCAATTATCTGTAAGGTCCGATGCTGGGGAGCAAAGCTATTAAAAAAAAAAAAAAAAAAAAAAAAAAAGAGTTTACTGCAAAAGGCTGCCCCCTGCTGGGGACTCACTGAATTGCACCATCATCAGCTCTGAACTCCTAGCTAGGCTCAACCCTGTAAACTAATGCAGCTGCTGGAAAGGGGCCTCCTTTCCCCAACACACAACTCCAGTCCCAGACTCGCTGCAGATGTTTCTTTATGACTCGTCAAAATGTTTGCTAAATATCATCTGTTAATTTCCCAAACATCCTGGCTCCAGTTCTTTTATGTGAAACCTGACTCAAGATCTTAAAATAGATGATAGCAAAATAAAATATAAAATAAAGAACAAACCATGAAGGTGCATTTGTCCTGAAACATCAACAAATTGTGCTGTTAAGGAGGATTCCAATCGCAAAGATTATTTCTTCATTTCTCCACACTTTCATGACAGGCAGGCTGGTAAGGTGTTTGGTGACCATCCCTAGTCCTCAGCTTTTGGTCATAAGGATTTAAAAACATTGCCACGTGTAGGGAGAGCTACTGGTCCCAACCTCAGTTTGTTGTGGCCACAGTCACTCCCCTCCCCACCCTCAGTGGGTACCTCACAGCGGGACTTCAGTACAGTTGTAAGGGAGGCAAAGTTGCTGCCGTCAGCATCCCTTTGTGGGTGAGGTCTGGCAACCTCTCCTCTGAGGCTGGTACCAGGCTCTATTTGATAGAAGAATCCCCACTCTTCCTGAGGACTGTTTGCATGGTAAGATGGGATTCCTGAATGGAAAAGTGCTTAATCCAAAAGAAGGAGTTCCTAGTGGTGAAAATCGTTGTCATTTGGGGAAACAGGAATGGTGTAGCCCACCCATCAAATCACACACCCGGGTTCCCCTACCATTCTGTGGATAGAGGATCAATTACCATGGCAACCAAACCTCCAGCAGTTGCTCTCAAGATGGTGTAGACTGGTTCCTGGGGTGGAGAGCTGATGTCAGGAGGCGGGAGGGAGTGGGGAGGAAGTCCACCCTGGAGGCTGGGCTCAGGTCCTCACCACACGCACGGGTCCCCTGAGCAGAGGGAAGTGGGGTCACCTGCAGCTCTGCTCCAGGAAGCTGGGAGCAGGCAGCTGGGCTGGGAACCCTTTGTGCTAAGGGAGGTCTGTGGAGACAAGCAACCACTGATTATAGGTTATTTCATCAGAGCAGCTGCAACCGATAAGCTCTTGACTCAGTGCCTCTCCGAAGGTCCACCCTTTAGAAACTTCCCAAGCTATGTGCATTGAACTTTATCCGAAAGGCTCTACTACTGTCAGAATTCTTTAAAAAAAAAAGGGCAGCCTTAAAAAAATTTTTTTTTCCCCAAGTAGCTGTGTGTTAGGATAGGTAACTGGTTCTCTAAGTATGTCCCCAGCCCAGCAGCATCACTTCTCCTGGAAATTGATGGAAATGGGAACTCTAGTGCCCCAGGCTGGAACTGCTGAGTAAGAGATTCTGGGGTGAGGCCCAGCAATCTGTGTTTTCACAAGCTCTCTGCATCACTCTGATGCACACTGATGTTGGAGAGCCATGGAAATGGCGGAGGAGTTCATAATGTAGTTATTATGGGAATATATAATGGGAAAGATGAGAAGTTGGTCAAGTGGTGACCTAAACCCTCCAACTGAGATGAGAACAAAGGCAGGTTCTTGATGCACAGAGCCTGTTGGTTTCCTTTCCTTCTGGAACAGCACATCTTCAGTGTCCTTCTGAGACTGAATGGACAGGAATACTGTCCCCAACTTTGATCCATTCTTATGGGAGAGTACAATTTGCTTAATGATCAGTGTTATAGTGGAGTTTCTGATAGTCCACTGTAGGGAAACACAGGGACTGCCAAATTGCTATAGAGCTTTCTAATGCTTTCTATCAGGTATTTCCAACTAGCTCCAGAAAGGAAAGCTTTGGCTTCAGTAACTGTGATAACTGTTAGAGGATAGCTATGAGATGTGATCACAATGAACTATTATTAGGAGACTAATAATTTTTTCACAGGGCTTTGTGATGTGTGTGCCTCTCTCTGGTTAGGAGGTTGTTTTGCACCTTGTATTTTTACCCATTTTGGAAAGTGCTCGGTACAGTTCCCTCTTAAGGATCAGGATTTGAGTTACGGCTGCCACTGATGGGAGGCTTACTATCTGAAGACATACGACATATCAGTTTTTCATTGATTTCTTGTCACAACTCCAAAAGTAGGGACTTTTAATTTCCCCATTTAAAAGTTTAAAGAAAATGAGTCTGCTGAGAAGTAAGTCGCCCAAATTCCCCAAGCTAGTGAGTGGTCACTCCAGGATTAGAACCCTGGGCAGTCTGACTCCTAGACCATGGGGTCAACCAAGCCTCCCTGAAGCTCTAGACAAAGGGTCACCTCCTCCTCAGCTCTCATAGAGGCCGCCTCTTGCTCCTGGTGCTGCTGCTGCTATTGCCCCTGAGAACTGGCAGAGTATTTACAACGAGTCGGTTGTCTCGTCTTATCCTCACGATAGCCCTGGGAAGTAGGCATAGTGTCAAGATCCCCAAGTTACAGATGAGGAAACTGAGGCTCTGAGCAGCCCAGCAGCCCATCTGAAATCACACAGCTGACTTGTGGCTAAGGGAAGGATCAGACCGGGAAGTGCATTCATATTTAATACACTCCATTCTGCCACTTAGCATATCATGGCTTGTACCCAAATTATTTATGTTCATATCTGTGGTGATCAGAAATCAATGGCCGACCTTTGAATTAGTTATCACTTTTTTTCTTCCAAATATTCAAAAGAAACTAGGATTTAGAGCTTTAAAAAACTTTTTAGCATTATTTTATTTTATTTATTTATTTTTTTGCAGTACACGGGCCTCTCACTCTTGTGGCCTCTCCCATTGCGGAGCACAGGCTCCGGACGCGCAGGCTCAGCGGCCATGGCTCACGGGCCCAGCCGCTCCGCGGCATGTGGGATCTTCCCGGACGGGGGTACGAACCCGCGTCCCCTGCATCGGCGGGCGGACTCTCAACCACTGCGCCACCATGGAAGCCCGCATTATTTTATTTTTGCATTACGAAAGTAACACGTGCTTGTGATAACAAGTCAAACAATTCAGAAGCCTATTCATCTTTCTACAGTCTCCATAGGACCTACTATATTGCCTGACGTGAAGTGGGTGTAAATAAATATTGACTGATTTCACATACAGGCACTAAATTCACAAGTGGTCACTGAGTACCAGGATCTGTGCTGGGGTTGGGGTATGTAGGGATGCAGTTATGGCCTCTGTCCTCAGGGAGAGCAGGCAGTTCATGGGACATGTGCGGGACAAAGGAGGAAGAGCAGGCACTGGAGGAGACTGGACCCAGGGGACTGACCAGATTCTGAGGTTTCAGCGAAGGCCTCCCAAGGAATCATTTATTGAGGCAAGACATAAGTTTCTGGTCTGAACTCTGCTCGCTTACTCCATGATATTAATTTGATTTACAAATGAAAAACTCCCATTTGTTCATTCATTCATTCATTCAACTAGTAGTTATTAAACACCCACTCGGTGCCAGGTTCTGTGCTTGGCCCCGGAGAGGTAAAAAAAATAACAGCTTTACTGAGATATAATTTACATACCATACACCACGTAAGGTGTAAAATTCAATGGCTTTTAGTATGTCACAGAGTTGTGAAGCCATCGTCATAATCATTTTTCTTTAGTTAATTATTTAAAAGGACTTTTGAAATTTATTTTTATTTATTATTAATTAATTAATTAATTTTTGGGTGTGTTGGGTCTTCATTTCTGTGCGAGGGCTTTCTCTAGTTGCGGCGAGTGGGGGCCACTCTTCATCGCGGTGCGCGGGCCTCTCACTATCGCGGCCTCTCTTGTTGCGGAGCACAGGCTCCACACGCGCAGGCTTGGTAGTTGTGGCTCACGGGCCTAGTTGCTCTGTGGCATGTGGGATCTTCCCGGACCAGGGCTCGAACCCGTGTCCCCTGCATTGGCAGGCAGATTCTCAACCACTGCGCCACCAGGGAAGCCCCTATTTTTATTTTTGGCCCCACCACACGGCTTGCAGGCTCTCAGTTCCCCAACCAGGGATTGAACCCGGGCCACGGTAATGAAAGCCCAGGATCCTAACCACTAGGCCACCAGGGAACTCCCCATAATCAATTTAGAACATGTTTATCTCCCCAACAAGAAGTGCCACAGCCCTCAGCAGTCATTCCTGATCCCCGAACCCCCTCTGTACTAGACATCCACTAATCTACGGATTTGCCTATGCTGGGCATTTCACATAAATGGAGTCATATAACATGTGATCTCCTGTGATGAGCTTCTTCTACGTATCATGTTTTTAAGATTCATCAGTGTTGTAGTTCTGCATCAGTACCTCCCATTATATGTCTAGACCACTTTTTTTTTACCATTCATCAGTGGATGGATATTTGTGTTGTTTCTACTTTTTAGAAATTATGGATAAGACTGCTAGGAACATTCACGAGCACGTTTTGGCGTGGAAATGTGTTTCATCCCTATTTCTCACTTAGGAGGGAAGTTGCTGAGTCTTACTGTTAACCTTTTGAGGAACTGCCAGATTGTCTTCCCAAGTGGCTGCACCACTTTACGTTCCCACCAGCAGTGCGTGAGGGCTCCAATTTCTCCACATCCTCACCAACATGTATTAGTGTCTGTCCTTTTTGCTTACAGCCATCCTACTGGGGGTAAAGTGGTATTTCACTGTGGTTTTGATTTGATGGCTAACCTGGAGAGCTCTGAGCATTTTGGTGCCACAATCTGGTTTAGGTTTTAAAAGAATCTGTCTGTCGAAGATTAAACTATAGGGGAGAAGAAAGGAGGGAACAGGGTAGGGGGGAACCAGTCAGCAAGTCACTGCAGTAATTCAGGTGGGAGATGGTGGTAGACCAGGGTGGTGGCAGTAAGAGTGGTGAGAAGAGATAGAGTCCTGGAATCTGAAAGCTCCCATGTAAGAAGTGTGGGATTTCCAGGTTCTTCATAAGACAAATATTCAATTGTTGTCCTGGGGAAAAAGAATGCCTGAGCGTTAGGTTTTGTACCAAGGGTGGGGAGAGGATGAGCCTGTGAGCCTCTTTTTGTGGGACCTAGCCCAGGATCAAGTGCCTGATAGCACAGGGAGGGTGCCATGGTGTTTGGGATGAACATGGCCATGGGGTCTGTCAGAGAGCTCGAGGTTGGTACCTGGCTCCCTCACTATGGGTGTGGGCGACTCTGGGCACACCATCTAAGGTCTCTAATGCCCCAATTCTTATCTGAAAAAGGAAACAGTTCTAACTCTTCCAGGGGTGTTGAGGGGAGCTACCGGGGAGAGTGAAGACATTATGGTGAGTTCCTCGGGCCTTGAGAAGAGAAGGGAGATTTTGAGAGGGAGTCAGTGGCAATGAAGAAGTGCTCTAAAATACTTGGCTTAGAATCATCTTTGAGATTCAACTGCCATTTGTATTTTCCTACTTTTGACTCTCTCCTTCAGCCTTCTAGAAAATGCAAAATCTTTAAATATTTTATTTGAAAATATAAGATGACTTTGTTTTGCAGTCCTGGGCCAAATGATAGTCATATGATTTGATCTAAATAAATTGGCTAGAAATGTGTATCAATGATGTAGGGGCTGTAACAGTGGTTTCAGTCTAACCTTATACAATGTCACTCAGACCTCATCAAGTCTCTCTGTAAGATCTAGTTGCTCAATCAAATTAAGGCTGATGCATGAAAAGCAAGTAACCATTCTATATTGATAGACCTTTTCCTTTACTGAGTAGCTTCTGTCGTCTGAATACAAATTGCTCCTGGGCAGAGCAGAGTGTCAAGGTCCCATCCATCGTCCTCACATCTAGATGGAAGTTACCTTTGGATATAATAACCACTGTGTTCATAATAGCAATTTTTAAAAGTCTAAAAAATAGGTTATTCACTTTTCTCAGCTAAATGTTTTGTTGCTTTACCTTTGCTTCCTGTTTATAATTTAAAAAATAAAATGCATAATTTGGTTTCTGTACTAGTTATATTTACTAGACAATAAATTTATTAGACAATATAAAAATATGTGAAAATGTGTACCATTTTACAGTTACAAAACTAACAGTAATAGTACATCTAAGTAATGGTATATACCTAGTCAATTCATAGAGGAGTAAAAAGTATAGACCTTCTGCATTCTTGATATGATTACAGAGTCTTGAGATGTGAGCCCAAGAATGACTTCATTCTTATGAGGAAAGAAAGTTCAACTCAGCCCCAGTCACTCCAGATTACTGCTACCCCTTGGTTCTCTTGAGTTGGGGATATAATGGAGAAGAAGGGAAGTGATTTGTCCTTTCTTCCAGGAACCCCACCCTGTGGCACCCGCTGTTCTTGTAGGTCCAGAGTTGACATGGCCGGTGTTGCAGAGACTGGTACCTATTCACCAAACCTATCTCCCTTTCTTTCTGAGCACATGAAGTGTCTCCTTTTCATTATATATTGTCATGTAACTGAGTTCTGGCCAACTGCAACTGAATGGATTGATGTTTACTCCAGAAATACATGTATGGTTTAACAGTAGGAAATCTATTGTTATTCATCATATTAATAAATTACAAGAGGGAAAATGTATGATCTCTTTCAAAGATGCCCCCAAAAGCATTTGATACCATTCCACAACCACGATCTGAGTTTTTAAAAAACAGGTTTAAAAAAAAAAGTCCAGGTCTCATGCCTGATGATGAAATTATGCTTATTTTCGAAAAGTTTCTGTCCTCCTTGAATTGGCTGGAATTTCAATTTATTCAGGCATTCAACATTCAAAACAAAGCTTGCTGTATTTGGCAAATGGTAAGAAAAGAGACATTAAACTATCAGCACTTTGAAGTATCACTGAGCAATACTTTTATTCCCTAAATGCACAGCTTTGCACGAGGACGTGTCTAATAATTAGCTGGTAGACCAGATTCCTCAGGAGTCTCTTCTGGTCTCATCAGTAAATAGGATTTCTTTGTTGTAATTATTTATTTCCCCGAGAGGCCAGAAAGGCTGTAATCTTAACAACAATTTTATCTGTTTCCTCTCTCTCTAATGATTTACTGTGTAGACCTAAGAGACTGGGAAACCTCGCTGGGTTTCCCTAGTCTGGGCTTCCAGAAGATACTTCTCTTTTAAAGGTCCCAGGTGTTAAGCTAAATCCCCTGTTTATAGAACGTTAAGGTTATGACACAAATCAGTAAAAGCCTGGAAGTGCTGTTACTGCTGACATTGCACCCCTAACACACGCCATTGTGCCTTTTATTTCCCTTTCACAATAGTGTGGAGCTAAGGAGGGAGTGTAAAACTTCACTTTGAATTTCCTGGCCTTTCTTGGTTTGTTGAGCAATCCTAATGCTATTGAATTTTTTTTTCCCCCCTGGCTGGGAGGTTGTTTTTCTGGTGTGCAGTTGTGCATTGTATTTTTCTAAGAAGTACAATGGTTGGGACACGTCATATTTGTATGAATGAAAACCGTAGATTGACCTTTGGCATTATAAGGGGAAGCAGAGGAATATGTGTAAAAATGTGTGACTTCATTGGAACCTGATTGTGATTTTCCGTAGGGAGGTCACTTTGTGTATGGAGTTTACTGGATATCTTTCTCTCTTGCTTTCCCCTTGGGTTGGATCAGCTCAGGGAGTTGCTGTGATTACATGAAGGCAGACACCCAGGTGAAAGGGAAACATTCTGCCAATTGTCATGGTGCCTCCAAGCTTAGAGAGCCCCCACGTTCATCCTTTAGGGACAGCAGACACCCTACCAGCTCACTCTTTCCGGTAGATTTACTGCAGGAAAGTGGCTCTGAGCTTGTTCACGTGGCAAAACAAAGAGGTCTCATTAGCTGACTTTTTCTCTTATTCCTTTCGTTTATTAAAATAATCTATATTGTTTATTTTCCTCATTGCAAAAGCTGTATATGTTCAGAGTAGAAAACTTGCTAAATAAAAATAGGCAAAAAGAGGAAGACAAAAGCATTAGGTTAATCAACCAGGGCTAACGAGTCAGCGTATATCTTTGTAGGCATTTTTCTTATGCAGAACTATTTTTTGTTTTGAAAAGGACTCATACCATGCATAGTGTTTTGTTACCTATTTTATTTTACTTATTTTTTTTTTTTATTTTTTTTGCGGTACGCAGGCCTCTCACTGTTGTGGCCTCTCCCGTTGCGGAGCACAGGCTCCAGACACGCAGGCTCAGCAGCCATGGCTCACGGGCCCAGCCGCTCCGCGGCATGTGGGATCTTCCCGGACCAGGGCATGAACCTGTGTCCCCTGCATCGGCAGGCAGACTCTCAACCACTGCGCCACCAGGGAAGCCCTTGTTACCTATTTTAAACCACAACCTCAGTGCATCTTTGCACAGCAATGATGTTTATCTAATTTTTTAATGTTTAATTATAAAAGGAATACATACACAGTTTAAAAAAAAGAAGGGAACTTCCCTGGTGGCTCAGTGGTTACGAATCCACCTGCCAAGGCAGGGGACACATGTTCAATCCCTGGTCCGGGAAGATCCCACATGTTGTGGAGCAACTAAGCCCGTGCCCCACAACTACTGAGCCTGTGCCCTAGAGCCCGTGAACCACAACCACTGAGCCTGCATGCCACAACTTCTGAAGCCCATGTGCCTAGAGCCCGTGCTCCACAACAAGAGAAGCCACCGCAGTGAGAAGCCTGCGCACCGCAACGAAGAGTAGCCCTTGCTTGCTGCAACTAGAGAAAACCTGTGCGCAGCAACAAAGACCCAACGCAGCCAAAAATAAATAAATAAGTAAATAAACAAGTAAGTAAATTTAAAATAAAAAAATAAAAGAAGAAACATTACTTGAGGTAATTTATACTAAAAATTTTAAACTTTGTATCTTTTCACATTCATACATATATAACATTCATTTTTTCCATTTATACAATATCCTTTGATTAGATGAATTATAATTTACCTAAGTACTTGTCTCTTGTTCTTCCTCTGGACTGCAAGCTGTGTGGAACTGTGCACTTTTATCACCGTTGTATCCCAGCACCTGCATACTGACTGCTACATAACAGGCTCTCAGTCAATAATTGATACATGAATAAACTTATGTTGTTTTCAATATTTCTCTGTTAGAAACATTCCTCCACATAAAACTTTGGCCACATGTATTTTGTAGATTTTGTGTAGTCCTAGAAGTAGAATTTTGAGCATGAACCTGTGTTTTGGAAACCAAGCTGTCTGGATTTGCATCCTGGGTTGTACGACTTACAAACTGTGGAGTGCTGAGGACAGCACATGAGAGACACTTACACACATCTCTTCCCAATTCTGAGTTCCGTGACCTCACGTTTGTAGCTTGAAATCTGTCGTGGTGGAAGTATTTACACCACAGACATTGGGAAATACTGCACATCAGGGCTTTTTCTTTGTCCTGTTTCTTTTCTTTCTTTTCTGTTTTTTATGGGTTTTTTTGAGATTGCTGGTTTGCTGTCATACCATTGCCATGACCATAGGAAAGTTACATAACCTCCTGGGGGTTAGTTTTCTCCTGTGTGGAATGGAGACAGCTGAAGTCCTGCCCCGTAGTCAGGGAGGCTGCTGTGCCTGCTCCAGGGGGCACCTTCACACGGGAGTATGTGAACTGTACCTTCTGGAATGGCAGAGTGCACAGCACTGCTCACGGGGCAAGTGTGAGGATGGAATGGTTAATACATGTAACTGTACAAGCACTTAGCCCGAGCACATGCTAAGCACATAATAAATGAAAGCAATCATTATATTGTTATAATACATATATGTATTATTTTAGGTGTTTCCAAATGCTCTCTAAAAGTGTTGGACCAGTTTGTACTCTCACTACCAGTTTCCTTACTCCTTTGCTATGAGTGAATATTATTGGTCTTTTCCCCAGTCTAACTGCTGAAAAATATCTAATGATGGCATTCCTTTGCTTTCCACTGATTATTGGTTGAAGCTGGGCATCTTTTCATTTGTCTGTTGGCCATTGGATTTCTATGAATTACCTGTTTATGCTCCTTGTCTATTTTTCTATTAGCATCGTCTTCTTTGTCTTTTCCACCTTCTAAATCAATCCGTAAGTCCTCTTTGTTTACTTTTTTTCAATATATGTGTCGCAAGCATTTGACTTTGTTTAATCCTGTTTTGTTTTTATGTTTGTTTGCTACACCAAATCTATTTTAAATTTGTGGTAGCAAAAATTATTGTTTTCTGTGTTTGTTGTTTTGCTTACTTAGGTATGCTAAACTTATAAACAATCTCAAAAAATTTCAATATTTATGGCAGAGTATTTCATGTATGAACAGACATCTAGGTTATTTTCATATCTATCCTTTATCCATTTAATGTATTATAATTATTATAGTAAAATATGTAAGTATCTATATTATAACTATTACAAATACATATAATTGTAAGTAACTATTTTGCTATTATAAACAACTTTGGTTCAACATTGTTAAAACTGCATTTTTGCACACATTACAAATTTCCCATCTAGGATAGTGCCAAATTGTCCTCTGGAAAGGTGATACTATTTTTCACCCTCACTATCAGCATATGAAAATGTTATTATGTATTCAGAAAATAAGAAATCTGTGAAGCAAAATGTTCATATTGAGATTTGAGGATGCAGTTCGTAGTATCTTTTTCTTGTAGGTAAGGAGATGTCTCAATGTCTGTCCAATTCTGATTTTGTTACATCTTCACCACATAAATTATCCAAACACAGTGTGTTGCTAAGCTCTTTATCAGATCTGGGGAAATAACAGCAACCAGAGAGGCAGTCTGAGCTGCTGCAGAATGTTCATCATGAAGGCTCATGAAGACACATAACACAAATGTAAAGAGAGACTCAGAAAATAAAGATGCAGATGATGTGCCTGTGAGGGAGCAAAGCCCACACAACTTGGCGTGTGAATTAGAGACAGTAAGAATGTGAGTCCTGAGGTCCCCCGCAACCTCAGGTTCCTGGATGGGTTGTCCAAAGGGCAAGTGTGGTTTGAAGATGTCCAATCTATTTCTGGTGGAGATGTCACACTGCAAATTCACCAAAGGGTATAGGAATGATTTCACACAACAGTTCACTGGGTGATTTACGTGGGTGCAGGCAGTGGGATCATGTGACACTGGTCAGCCAATTGACAACAGACCTGCTTTGCCACTGACGGTCAACCGGCACTGAGAGATGTCAGCCGCCAGTGTGAGAGCTGGGAAGGCATAATAACATTTACATTGATGTTTTCAACCGCAACTGCGACATGCTTTTTCTCTGCCGTTGCAAAGATGCAATATGCGATTGTACAATAAATTCCCCAGCCTTCATTCTTTAAGGCTTTCGAACCCAAATTTGATCATTTCACAGCAGTGTTGTGGGTTACTATTACTCTCAAATGGAATCGATATCTATCTTATATATGTGCTTTCTAAGGGATCAGTGTTTCTATGGCTTGAATACCGCTGCCATTTAATCAAAAGATGAAATTCAAGAAAAGGCACGATTATATTGTCCTGAATGTTAAACAATATTCTGCATGCATGAGACATTGATGAATATTGCAAGGAGCATCTCGTGGCGAATCCTAGTCACTTTAAGATAAAAGATTCAGCAGTTACACACACCCAAACTCTTATACCCAGACCAGAAAAAGATGCTAATTTGGTAAGACTGAATTCAGCTCTGTAGAGGCACAGGACCAAGTTCTTCAGTGAGAAAGAGAAAATACAATTTAAAATAAAAAGAACGCAGGTTTTATGTTCTAATTTTTCATTTATTTTTAAATACTTATAAAGAGGCAACTCTTTTCTAGACCTCAGTGTAGTTTTTAGGTAAAGCTGACAGCAACCATCACAACCAAAAATGGCAACTGCCGAATTCTAAAGGCTCGTAGGTTATAGTGCTAAGAAGGTAATAAAGACAACCAACTACCCACGATTTGTGTTGAGGCCTGGTTTGCTAAATTTCCTCTCCAGGGAGGGATAAAGTTTATTTGCCTTTTCTTATTCCCCATGTGGGCAGCCAGTCTGGGGAAGACAATGTGCTGAAACAAGCGTCATCAAAGCTCAAAACGGGGCACTCAGCCTTACTCCTGGCCAGCAAAAACTATCTTTCTACCGTAAGAACATTGCTCCTCTCTGGGGACCCCAGGTCTTCTTCTGTAAATGAGGTTTCACATTCTGAGAAAATTCCAGGGATCTCTCCACTGACACCCAGAGGGAAGCTGGAGGAAACGTGAGAGATCAGATAGCTGCTGGTTATAGACTGGAGAGGGCCAGGAAAGGGTGCTGGAGTTCAAGGACACTGAAGTGTGAGAGGGGCATGGACCACATAGGCCTCCGAGGAGACAAGAAAAGACTAGGCATTGTTGGAAAATTACTAGACGGCTGGGTCCACGTGAGTGAGACATTCATGAGTGTATTCATCTCTGTATCCCCAGAGCCTCACACGGTGCCTGGCATGAAGTAGGCATTAGACACAGATTTACTGTAAAGTGAAACAACCTTAAGCTTTAGGGTCCCTTCTATATACATTCTAAAATTATTCACTTTTGTGCCCGACTTTGTATTTGCAGTCTTATATTCTTTTTCATAAGAGGGTCTCTCAACTCCTACAAACTTCAGTCCCCGGCAAAACCTTACCTGTCTCCTGTGGGTATGCAGTAAATATTTGTTGACCTAATGAGTAACAAAACAATAAATAAATACAGGAAGGAAGGGAGGGAGGAGGGGAAAGAAAAAGAAGTGCAAAGCAAAAAGTCCAGTGGCTACTGGGAAGATCAAATTCAAACTCGATCAGTCGGAGGCAGCAGTTCTAAACTGTTCCCAAACAACAGTAGACAATGATTTACCTCAATTAATTCAGCCAGCTAGAAGCTTAGTTCTTACTTGCCAACTGAGACCTAAAAGACAGATGTGTCTGTGCCCCTCTCCTTAGGCTGTTTTCAGGGGTGGCAGTACGGGTTGTAAGCATCTCCAGGAGCAGGAGAGAGAGGCGAGTATGAGAAGCTTTGTGCTTGGCATTGTGCTAGGTTCTTTCATACTCCTCGTCTCAATTTATTGTTCCCATTTCACAGATAAGAAAGCTGAAGGTCAGAGAGGTGAAATAATTTTCCTTAGTCATGCAACTATTCACCAGTAAATTTGAGATTTGAACCTTTATCTGTTGGGTCCAATATCCTACACGCTTTTCGCTACTCCATGCTATTCTACAGGGAGAAAATAGAGGGCCCTTTCTGTGGGTTCTAAAAATTTTAATGAAAAATAAGAAAAGCACAAAGGAGAACAGTAGGAAATTAAAGTGAATAGGGATTAGTGGACAAATTTTTATTACCTGATTAACTGTGGCATCTTTATTCTGCTGTTTGTTAGAGTAAGAACCATATAATTCAGCATACACTGGGAAGAATCAGTGCATCTTGGGCCATAGGAACTTTAAGAAAGAGTGAATTTGGAGGAGTGATTTGAAGTAGAGGCTGTAGATGGTTCAAGATCAAATCTGAGGACACTTGTCATCAGAGGGAGCCAAAAAGATGCTTAGACTGAAATGAGAAAAAAGTCACTTCTCAGTGGAATTTTAATTTCTGCGTAGTTCTGTAGAGCTTTTGGTTATTCATTCCTGGCAGTAGGAAGCCCTCAAGAAGTCAGTTTTGGGGCACTGAAATGTGTCTACAGCTGTACCAGGCATTGTGGATATTCAAAACAAACACATGATGTAATCCCTGCCCTTAAGACTAACAGGATAGTTAGGGAGTCGTGATACAGGTCCAGACCACGAGGAGATAGAGTCATCTGTGACGATAGAGGGTAAATTATGAGGAAGGGGTAAAAATAAGGCGAAATATAATACTCCGCTAATTTTGTGGATTTCTTGACTTTTTTTCAGTGCCTCACAATTTACAGTATGGTTTCATGTGCATCCCCTCCCCAGATGAGGAAGGAAAGGAAGGCTTAGAAAGGCAAAGTGAATTGCCCAAGGCTACCCAGCTGGTAAACGGTAGAGCTGGGAGTCAAGCAATTTTCCTCATATTCCCAGGCCAGGGTTCTTACCAGACAATAACTCTTTACTGAGTCACCTTTTACTAGGAAGCACCTTCACTACCCAATGCATTTTAAACAAATTGTCAAGTTTCCTATTCACCAAACTGACCACTAATGCAGAATTTTGACTCAATATTAATAAGTGTGAGAGTAGAAGTCTATGACTTTGGAATCAGGCTCAAGATATATTTGGACGCATCCTAGGAGTTGACCAGTGGTGTGCAGTGAGTGGCTCTGGGGTCAGGGTGAGGGGTGGGAGGTAGATGGGTGGGTGAGAAGCCTGCTTTGTAGCATTTGCTGATTTCCATTGGGTAAATACCCCCACCAGAGCCAATTTTAAGCTATCAACAGTTTAAGATCTAGTTCAGGAAATTCCTGAATATTTAACAAAGGCTCTTAGCTGGTAAGAAGCTAGCTCACTCCTGGCTGTTGCCTCTTCAGTCTTTTCCACTCTCATTTTTGGTGCTAAGAAGCACCTTGTGTGAAAATTTTGGATCCGACTTGAAAATCTTGAGTCTAGTGCTGTGGTTATGACTTCCTTTCTTCTTTATTTGTTCCTGTCCATTAGAAGACAAATTCATATTCTGTATCTCATTGATTTTTTGAAAGTGGCTTGATGTTATCTGTCTGACATACACAAGCTGACTACATCATTGATAATTACTTCTCCTTTTTAATTCTTAAAGAACAGTGTATTGATACTCCTGGTTGATCTGAAAATCAGACTTCTAGGGCAGATAAGAAAGCTGTGCTTTCATTCAAATATTCTTCCTCTTCTTATAGTCAGCAACATTTCTATATGGAGCTAATTCATTTAAGATCTCCACTTGGTGAATTTAATGTAGCTCAATGTTAATGAATGTTTAATTCTGAATTGCTGATATTCTGGTATTCTTTGCCTTAGTGGCACGACTTGACCATGATTAAGTCAAAAAATCTGCTTTGTTCACGTTACTCTGAAAATCTGGAGTGCAAAGTATCCATTCAGTTTTATTTCTCCCTGGTGGGTACAGCCCTCATTGGATACTAATGAGAATTACAAATGTGGGTAAAGGAGAAACTAGCGACTTTGGAATGGAGGGGCTGGTTATTTTAAAGATGTATTGCCATGGCACTTACGGAAAATGATTTATTTGTTTTGTTTTGTCCTCCTATAAATCAAGAATACAGCACAGCGTTAAACATTCCTCAATATTTATGCTAATATAAATTTGGGTTTACATACTTGACACTAATTCAGGAGAAGAAGCGATATTAGAATAATGGCTACCTGTGACAGCCACGAGTGTTACTTTAACTCTTTAGGAGTCTATGGATGTTACCGTGTAGAGCAGACATGGCAGATAACTCCCTGTCCGGAGCAGTTTCTCTGGTAAATGCATTCTGACCACATTCTCTGTCTTTTGTTTTGTCCTGTTTGGGGCATTAGGTTAGCAATTGTATTTATAAATTTCTCACTAAGGAGTCACTGGAACAGAATGAAGAGACAGAGGATGGGTTTTGTGAGAAATCAGTACCCAGGATGTTTGACTATAGCTGCAAGTCTTGGGGCAGTACGTGGATCCAGTAAGCAAACAAACAAACAAAAATACTCATTTGTAAAGGACAGATTTTATATCCACTAAACTGTGTTTCTTACTTCCCTGCCATTTTGTTGGCATCACTTAGTTATGACCCTCTCAAATTCTTCAACCTCTTTTTGCTTCAGTTTCCTTATAAGTAAAATGGGGATAGTAATAGGACTTGCCTCATAAGATTACTGAGAGGGAGACAAATACAATACACAGTGCTTGTATGTGCGTGTGGTAGGTGGGCTCAATACATACTCTGGGGCTTGGCAGACAGCACGCACAATTGGAATCCTGATGGTACCTTTGCACTCTCCATCCTACTGGAGTATTTGTGAAAGTCCATTGGACCCCAACAATCACGGGCAATTTTCTGAGATGTTGTGTTAGGGCTGTCACCCCCTAGTCCGCAGTAGAAGCTCAGAGACTCGCTGGAGTTCACTGCATTGCCATTGTCCTCAGTGCCTCTCCGCACTGTGTGAATTGGGTCAATCTCGGATTCGCTGCCTGGTTGACCTTTTGGGGGAGAACGCTGCAACTCTCCTTTCCATATTTCTCAGTGTCTGAGTGCATTTTTGATGTCGCCTATCTGCAGCCATCCCCAATATGCACACATTCAATTTGGTGATAGGTTTCCTTTGGGAGATATAATTGATGCAGACCGACCATCGTATCTCCCATGAAAATTTGGAACTTCTTTGATTGCTTTTGATGCAAAGTACAATGAGAATTCAAGGCCTTATTATTATTCTTGCTAACCAGGAGACATGCCAGGTTTAAAGTCAGATTTGTTTCTGTGTTAGTAATACATTTGTATTACCTTTCCTTGCAGTCCTCGTCTATACTCCTGCTATCTTCAACGTGAGTTTGCGCTTGTCAAAATGAATAATATGCAGCATCAATTCAAACTCCACTTTTCCAGTGTGTTCAGCTGTAATAGTTTCACTTTGCCTTGATTCTGTTGATTGCTATTAAATCCTGGATGGCTTTAAATTCTGTGAGATAGTCCTCAAAGTATCACTTATAAATTGTGTGCATTTATTAGAGTCTTGCTTAGAACAAAGAGTGTTCAAGCCCCCGGAAAAGACTGCCTTCTACTTCTGCTCTCTAGATAGAAGAGGCTATGGCAACATGTTTTATCTTTTGAGAAAAAATTAATTGTTTAAAAAGTAAATATAATAAATTATTGTAGGGAGGATTTTTGCTTTTATTCTTTTCTTTTTTATTTGGTGCAGGAAAAAAAAATAATCCAAGCCCAATACACTTTAGTGAAGAGTGTGGATTGGGGCCAAGAGTCATAATAAATTTCTTTGTGTCCATATGTACAGTACTGATGTAAACAAAGTGTTGGTTGAATTTATTATGAGGGCATTGTTCCTATGTAATTTATCTGGTTTCAAAAGCCAAACTCCAGCTCTTTTATTCTTAGAAGTATGGTTATTATAGACTACATTTTATGAATTCCTGCCAGATAGAGTATTACATATATCAACTATATTTTTCTATTGAAAAAAATTGAACCCACTTCAAATAAAAATCTGTTCAAAGTGTAGTCAAGATGAGTTGAGTAGTGGTTGTCTAGTGCTGGTTGAGCATATCATGTAAGCCCAGCCATGTGCTGGGTGCTGAGTGTGGGAATCCTAGAGGTACTAGGCTATAAGAGGAAGGCAAGAACCACCACCATTATTGTTCCAACTAGACTCAGGTTTACCACAATGCTAATGAAACTTAAATTTAAATGAGGTCCCTCATTTGTATGAGTGTCTTCCAAGACTCTGGTTAAGGCCCAGGTAATGTGTTCACGTGGCCACATGTTTTGTAAAATTTGGAAAAGTCAGATATTTAAATGCAATTGGTTAAGATCACTCCAACTTCCCCTAGTCGGTAACTAGTGTATTTGGAGTGGCCACCAGTCTTCTGATGATCCAGTTGAGGGAAACTGGGTTGGGACAGTATTTAGTTTGGGTTTCCTGGGATACATTTATGTGGCCTGCAGTCACTTCCATGTCCAGTCGGGTTCTTGTTAACCATCCCAATGCAGAAACAGTGCCCCAGGATATTTCTACTGCCCACTGTGCTGACCCACTCAGCATCAGGAAACAAGAAGCAGAGAGCAGAAGTCATATCACAGCATCGACATGCTTTACAGGGCCTGGCATTAGAAATAACTGAATGGTGGGACTTCCCTCGTGGTCCAGTGGTAAAGAATACGCCTTACAATGCAGGGGACATGGGTTCGATCCTTGGTCGGGGAACTAAGATCCCACATGCCTCAGGCCAACTAAGCCCGCGCGCCACAACTACTGAGCTCACGTGCCTGAACTAAAGCCTGCGTGCTGCAAACTACAGAGCTCACATGCCCTGGATCCAGCGCACCACAACTAGAGAGAGAAAACCTGCAAGCCACAACTAGAGAGAAGCCTGCACGCCACAACAAAGATCCCGCGTGCTGCAGCTAAGATCAGACACGGCCAAAAATAAATAAAACAAATAAAGAAATAAGTGGACGGTGAAGGAGACATGAGGTTTGAAATGTAAAGAGCCAGAAGCTAGTCTCATCAATGACCAGTGAAAATGGAAGTTCGTTTCTGTCAGAAATATACTCGGTAATGAACCACCTATCACCATATGTAAATCCACTGCTACAGATTGAATGTGCCCCTCCCCAAGTTCATAGGTTGAAAACCTAACGCCCAAGGTGATGGCATTAGGAGGTGTGGGTCTCTGAGAGGTGATTAGATCATGAAAGTGGACCCCCCCTATGAATGGAATTAGTGCTGTCATTAAAGAGACCAGAAAGCTCCCTTGTCCCTCTTGCCATGTGAGGCTACAGTGAGAAGACTGTCATTAAGGAAGAAGCAGGCTCTCACCAGACACTGAATTTACCAGCGCCTTTATCTTGGACTTCCCAGATCTCAGAACTGTGAGAAGTAAATTTTTTTGATAAGCTACTTGGTATATGGTATTTTTGTTATACTAGCCCCAAAGACCTAAGATACCCACCATACATATTTTTCTTTCATGATAGCAATGTGTGAAATAGAACTAGTCATAATGCTTGTATTTGTAGGATACAAACTTGCAGCCACATTATAAAGAGGTATGTCTCTTTGTAATGGTTATTTCACCCAACCATCAATCATAAACAAATTTAGTTCAACCAAGCTAAAGCAAAGACTGAATTATCTTATTATCCTCTTTATAAAAATAATATTACAAAATCATTCATGAAGTGATCAAGATTGTACAGCCAAATAATTTAGAAAAAACATTATAGAAGTATGCAAGGCAATTAGTTAATTAAAATATTGTGTTTTTTTTTTATTTTGTGAGGCAAGTAGCATTCGGAAGTTTAAAGATACGTAATTTGTGGTGATTTCTTTTCTCATTCTGAGTACACACTCACTTTTATTTTGTATTCTAGTCTTTAAAGAGTGTTCTCCCAATTGTAAGAATTCCAAGCCCCACAAAAATCTGGATCCACCAGACTACAGTTCTGTGCCACTTTCAGGCATATGAATCTCATTTTAAGGTGCATCATAGCTGGATGTGACAGAACACGTTCATTCCTTTTTCTTTTTTTTGCGGTATGCGGGCCTCTCCCGTTGCGGAGCACAGGCTCCGGACGCGCAGGCTCAGCGGCCATGGCTCACGCGCCCAGCCGCTCCGCGGCATGTGGGACCTTCCCGGACCGGAACACGAACACGTGTCCCCTGTATCGGCAGGCGGACTCTCAATCACTGCGCCACCAGGGAAGCCCCGATGCTGGCCAGTTTTGACAGTGCTTCACCTCAGGTACACCATGAACCTCTTCCCTGTGTGTCCTTCTGACATCAAGGATGAGAGAGATGCCTGTGGAAAACTGGAAACCACATACAGCCCGGAAGTGTGGAAACTTGCACTTCCTGTGATGGATGGGAACAGGGGCTGTAAGAGAAGTGCTTCCCCTTCTGTTTCAGGCCAGTGGTGCTGAGGTAGAGTCTCACAGTGGCTCACAAGGTCCCGGTGGGGCTGAGCTCCCATCACAGTGCTGACCAACTGGACAACACACGTTTCTCTCCTGTTTTATTGTCCACAGAGTCTCACTCCCATTTCCTGGGTTTGCCTTTCCACCAAGTGCAACCCACCATCTTAGACTCTGCCTGGAAGCAACAGTTTGGGGTAAAGAGTTGAGGAGGAATCTTGGCTCAGAAACCCATGCTTAGCACCATTAAATCGTGGACATTGGGGCTCCATCTTAGAGCCG
Organism: Orcinus orca; assembly: GCF_937001465.1. NCBI lineage: Eukaryota > Metazoa > Chordata > Mammalia > Artiodactyla > Delphinidae > Orcinus > Orcinus orca. Next base: position 64,107,857 of record NC_064565.1, read on the forward strand.
AATGACACATCTGCAGGCAAAATACAGAAAAGGAGCAGAGCAGGGGAAGCAAAATCATCACAATGGCTCGTCAAATACCTTCTGTAAAAGGACTTGTTTTCACTAGATATTCTAAAAGTTACCTTCCAGCGTCAGTACATCAATCCATTTCTTTTTCTTCCATAATATGGAAACAGGTCCCAGTGAGACCACATATTTTTTTAGAAACAAATGACCTCAAACTGAGAATCCTCGTGAGGTGATCTGCTGCCTTATTACCTGATAAATGGCCTTTCACATAAAGATATCATGGATTCTGCCGCCAAGAATATTTTTAAAAAGGAGTCTTTCTCACTGTGAAATATCCTGTGAAGGCAGTTATCACAATTTTTCTGTGAGCTGTCACAACAAATAGTTGTTTTGGAGTTGATACAGCATGATCTTGTCAAGTCTTTCATTTATTAATTATTCAAAAGAGGAGAATTCCAATCCAATATTGTGTTACTAAAATGTAGTGTTTTCCCACAGGGATTTTCCTAGGGATCAGGAATCAGGGAAACATCTTTTGTTTTTATATAAGATGGGTTTGTGCAGACAAAAAGGGAAATAGATTCCAGAACTCTCAAATACAAGGCTGTCTTATACTGTGAGACCCTTCCTTTATAAAATGCACACAGGAGCAAAAGTAACCATGATGTGAAAACATTCACTAATGTTATTCGTTTACTTATATAATTAGTTTCCACTTAAAAGTCTCTTCCCTACTTAACGCTAGACTTGCCAATTACTTTGACAAACTAATATAAATCTACTGCAGAGTGAAGTTGCAAATCTTGCAAAAGATGCAGGATTTTGTAAAGTTGATAAAAGCGATGTTGACAGTTGTTTGAATCATGTGCAAAGCTGCTGACAGATGGGAATGGAAGACTTAGAAAACTGAGCAATAAGTAAAAGGGAAAAAGTCAAGGAGAATGATGATGGAATAGTAATTCATCAGAAATGTTTGAAAATCAATTGTTTCAGAGGGCCCTTGAGAAAAAGTCGAAGTCCCAAAATATTTTACTCTTTTTATGCCAGTAAGGGATGTCATAATGTGGTATTATACTATCATAAAATTTGGTAGAAAAATTACGTGAAAAAAACCTCTTATTTGTTTCATTCTTGTTTCCAAAAAGTAATTTATGGTTGCAATTATAACCCCCAATTTAAAACATGATAAAGTAAACATCTTTTAAGAAATTTTAGTTTTGCTTTTCAAAGTGAAATCTCCTTCACACCTTACCCGCAAGCACCGACTATTTACTCTGAATTTTTTTTTCTGCTTTAAGTGTATTCACTTGAAGAAGTTTTTCTAAATTATGCTCTATAATAAATCAGAGAGTCATGGATCAGGCATTTTGGAATTTGGAAAACACTTTTGAGAAACCATCTGCCTTTGTATTCCCACTTTGCAGTTGAACACTTAAGAAATTGGATGACACAGCTGATTGTTGGGGCCACGGCAGGTAGAGAGAACAGACAAACTTCTCAGACTCATGACATGCAACACAGTTCTTCCTACAACTATGCTTCTACAACTCTGCCAAATCACCCAAGTCCTCTGCATCTGAGATTAACTATATTTGGCACCAGGTCCTGTCTATGAGGTTTTCGAAGATCATTAAGAAAAAGTGCTATCAAAAATTTCAATATAGTTAGTTAACTCTTGACTCTGGATTAGAAAGAACATGCAGATACTTGGGGAAAAAAACCCCCAAACTTTGAATGCTTAGAAATGTTTCAGCTCTGTTCTGTTTTACAATATATGACTTATTCTCAAAATAACATTATATTTTATTTTTACTCCGAAAGTTTTGAAATGGCTTCTGGCCAAGAGCATTAAAATTCTGAACTGATCATTCTAGAATAGCAGATAACTCAGAAAGCATTTCTGTTTAGCTTTGTAAAACTTTACAGAATATTTCTGGGAGTGGATTTATCTTTCTTAAGTATATTTTTAAAGGAAAATGTTAAAATTAGTTTGGCGGTCCTGAGCACAAATCAGAAATAGTGGCTGGTAGAGGAAGTCAGTTTTGAATTAAAAATTTGTCTTAGATAATCCATGGAGCCAAGACTTTGCACACAGATGTTACAGAGTTGTTTGTATCCAAATTTTAAATGTACTTGTTATCCAGAAACTTTCCAGGTGCTCAGTAAAATATTTTGAGTCTTTTCCAGATCTAGCATTTTTAAGGCATTAATACTCAAAATTTGGAGAGATATTTTCAGACCATTAAAATACTTATTATCAATAAGAAATACAAATAAAAAAGAACTCATCTTGTTATCCATTTCATTATACTTGATTCCCTCCCCTCTTCCCTTTTGAAATTACAGCTGGTAAACAGATGGCAGGCACAACAGTTGCACAAATAAGCACACACACACACACACACACACTCCTAATGGGGAGAACTGTTTGTCGGGGTGTCCAGGGAGGACCCCTGGCTGAGGAGGACCCGGTTGTCAGTTCTGTCAGAGCTGTTGTGGAAAGGGAAGGGTTTGGGGATATATTAGTTCTGCATGTGTGTCCCACAGCAAACAACCAGTTGGTAAGTCACACATCCTAGGTCCCAACATAGTGGAGCCTTTTCTCAATTCCTATGTTCTTGAATTTTTCTTCAAGTCCCTGGGAGACAGAAAAGCTCCTGAGGCATTTTGAGCAGGAGAGTGATATGATCAGATTGAAAACACTGTTCTGGCTGCAGTGAGGAGAAAGTACTTTGCAGGCACGGGGAGGAGGTGGGGAGAGATAGGGGGAGGAGGTGGGGAGAGATAGAGGAAGGAAGTGGGGAGTGGGGGATGGAGATGAAGCAGGAGATTAATAGTTGGTTCTTGCAGTGGTTCATGTGACGGCGATAGAACCTGGGCTAGAGAAGTGCCCAGTTTCCAGAAAAAAGGAGTTGAATCACTAGGGCATGGTGACAAATTGGCAGTAGGAGTGAGGGAGAGGGAGGTATCAAGGGAAACTTGTAGGTTTCTGGCTTAAACATCTGGTTGGGTGGTGGAGCCATTTGCAGAAATGGGAAAGTTGGAGTAGGTAGAAATTTGTAGAGATCCATTTCAGACTTGTTTGAGATGTCAGTAGAACATTCTGGTACAAATCTCAAATAGACCACCCCGAGCTCAGAAGAAAGGTATGGAGGGCTGGAGACTAACATTTCAGGACATGTAATGTCTTTCAAAGCACCTATACAAATTTTATCTCATTTAATCACATAACAACCCCTGTATGAAGTCAGCAGAGCAGATATTGTTATCCTGTATTTCATAGGTGGAGAAACTGAAACAAAAAAGATGTTCACAGACTTTGCCAAATTCATGTCTCCAAACCCAAGGTCATCCTCTGGGACATGGTCATTTGGTCCTGTTCTTCCATCTCAAAGTCTTACTGAGTGTTTTATTCTGATTTAAGGCTTGTTTTCTAATTTTCTACACATGGGCAAGAAGTAGGGTTTTTTTCTCTTTACAGAGAGTCCCAGACTCCACAAGTATTGATAGAACACATCAACTTCATTGATATCTCTTGTCTAGAGGTACAGTGATAAAATAAAGAGGATGATCTCTGGTCAAAAGGGGAGTTTAGGGCCATGGTTCCCATCAATGCAGACAGAGTGGGCACAGCAGAAAGGGTGGTAGAGGTACAGCCTGTGGGTTCCGAAGAAAACTGGTCCTTCCATGTCTGGCCAGTGGAGGGAGAGTTCTATCATCCATTGGGTCCCAGCAGGACAACATCTGCCCAGCAGACTGAGAGGCTGTCCTGCTTCCTTAGGCAGTCCTAGAGAGAAGGTCCTCAGGCCCGCCATCTCACAGGGGACATGACTTACTGAGTGTCTGGGCATCCAGGAGTTCCACTACCGAGGCACATCTAGCTAAAAGTCAGTCACATTTCAAACCTATCTTTGGTGCCTATAAGACACCTCCGTTATAATCAAGGTGCAATGGCTTAGATTTTTGAGGGAAAGTCTGGTGACCAAAGAAAGAGTCTCATAAAAATTTTGTTTGCTAAGCGAGCCACGTGCCCCAGGGAGCTGCGTGTCTCAGGAGCCAGTACCAAGACTTCAGCTTCTCTTTTTTCTACCAAAGCCCTCTAGCTTTTAAATTTTTTTCTGTGGGTATTCAAATGCCCCCTCCTCCTTTCAGCTCCAACATACCTTTTTCTCCTTTTATTAGCTTGACATTAAACATCTCTCCCCTCAGCTGCTACACACACTCTATTTTCAGTAGGAGAAGGTGGACGTGGCTGCACTTTGGGCTCATCTAACATCTTGAACTATTTTTCAGATGTTGTGGGTAAAGCCAAACCCTAAATAACTTTAACCGAACACTTTCCCTTAATTTCTAGCCTCACATGTATTTAAAGGGAAATATATTCCACATGTTTCTGATTTCATTTATCCCTAATTCCTCAAGAGGTTATTTTCTGAGACATGGTTGAGGTCCCAGAAGCCTCATGAACACTTTTCCTCCCACTCATTTAAACCCATCTTTCTCAGGCTTAGAAGACCACTTTGAACCAAGAGTCGGTAACTTAATCATCGAAGTTTCCTCCTGATATATGTCTGCTTCAGAAATTATGGTCAAAACGTGTCCACAGTTCTCTTCCAATCTCCATTTTTCTAAGTCTTCTTTGGTCTACGGATTTAGGGTTTTAAAAACTGCATATGCATGGCAAGATTTTCTTTTGACTTAAATTTTCTGATTTCAATCACCCAACAAAGACTTATTCAGTATCTCTTGGAGACCCAGTGCTGAGAAAGGTCCTTGGGGGATGTGGCATGTTATAACATTAATTTTGAATGAGACGCCTTTCATGATATCTAGATGGTTAAGGGAGCATGTCCGTAGTTACAGAGCAGGTGTGAGAACAAGATGGCAAGTTAGAAGTCCTGAGACCAAGTGTGCTCGCAGGGGGTTTAGAGAGAGAGGAGGAAGAAGAGGAGAAGAAGGGGGCATACTAGTGGGGCACGACGGGTTGGAAAGGAACCTCAGAGATGAAACCTAGGAGGGCACATCTGTGCTGTGCGGTGAGAGCGGGATCCTGGCACCCTGAATCTGGGCATCTGTCTTCAGAGATTATAGATCATTGTGGCAACAGGAAGTGTTCACTGATGGAAGTCATTTTTCAACTACCAGTTTATTCTCACACCAAAGGAAAAAGTGGGTAGAGCATGTACTCAGAACTCACGTCCTCACAGGTCACTTGGGACATGCGCTGTGAAAAAGTTACAGGAACTAGTTTTTTTCTTTCAAAAAAAATATTTATAAAAGAACAAACAAACTCCAGCAACAGCACTAGGGCCGCTAATGACCCAAACACCAGCTATTTCAAATGCACAAACACTTAAGAAGCTTGGGGAAAACGAGAGGAAATTCCAGCGAGAGAAAAGGAGAACACTTGACAATAGGTGGGGTTCATTTCCTCCCTGCGTGGAGTTTTCTCCAGCCCTTGCTTCAAGACTCAGTGTTTCGCGTATTACTAATTCACAGGAAAAGGTAATGAAGTAACCCCAGCCTAGTCCGGACCGGAGGTGATTTAGAGCCTGAACGAAGGACAGAACTTCCAGGGCGTTTTCGCCCTGGCCCCGTTAGGCATCCCCAGCACGGTCTCTGGGGTTTGTTCTAACTGACTCAGGTGTGGTTTCATTGGTGATATACAATAGATTAGTGTTTGGCAAAAGAATTACCACCTCAAGCTTGGGACAGCTGACTATAGATCAATTGCATTCCCACAGCCAATTTCTGTTGAGCAAAGCTTATCTGAAGGCAGCTCATGGCTCATGCATACCATTAGCAGAGTTAAATGAAGATTTAATGACCCAGGATTCAGCTGTTTAGTTTTCAGCACACCTATAATTTCCACCTAATCATTTTAAAGCACCTTAGCTTGGAGGGAGCAGAGCATCTAGGACCTGTTTTTGTGGACACAGTTTGGGGACCCAAGGGCCAGTGATGATGCCATCCTAGAGGAAGTGACCCAAAAGCTGATGAAAGTGAATGCGGCAGGGTTATTCCCACCCAGAATTTCCCCAGAATAGTGAGCGTGGACTTAGTGCTATCATTAAAGGTCTGTATTTCTCAGCCATTATCCTGGTCCCCCATGGTAGAAATAAGAGAGCCGGGACCTGCCACCTGTCCAAACCAAGAAAGTAAGTTCACAGCCAGCAGAGGTGAGCTCTTTCAGCACCCCGTGTCCAGGTTGCTGGTTATTTCACTGCTCAGCCTCACCTTTTGGCTCCTGGTATACATAGAGCAAACCGATTTGCCTTCCTCTGCAGTTAACAGAGTCATCTTTGTAGAGGGTGACTGCTTTCTCCCATATCCCCCCAACAATGACAGCATCCCTGTGAAAGCAGACAGAGACGCTCCCCGCTCCCGCCCTCTCCTGGGGCCTCTGTGTAATGTTACTTGACTTATACATTTTTTTTTTTTTTTGGCTGTTGGTGACATTTATTTGAAAATTATTTCCGTATTATAATAAAGGCTGCCCTCTATTAAAGGAGTGCAGTTGGATCACTGACCATATGAAAATCCTCAAAATTGGGGACTATATATCAAAGCATCGAGGAAGCAGGGGTTTCAAAGTTGGGGGGACGACACAGGGAACCCAACAACCCCCATATAGTGTTCTTGGCTTAAAGGAACTGCTGAACCTTGGGAAAGATTTATGCCACATTTATTCTGATGCCACAACATCACCAAGGATATAAAGCAGTCACTGGCACTCTCAAAGAGTACATCATCGTAACTCGTTATAACAATACTGCTGTGATATGTGCTTGTAGTATTTATAAAGGCTAAGCTATGAAAACAGTACATGCCACCTGTCAGCAGTGATGTATCATTTTGAAAAAAGAGAATGTACATGACATAATGGTTTAAATGAACTCGGTAAAAATATGCTGCTCTGCTGAGGCCGCTTGGCCGTCTGGACCTCCGCTGTCAGGCATCGCTTTCCAGGATTCGCTGCAGCTTGGCCTCTGGGAGCCCTCTCCCTTTCCTGGAGCTCTGCTGGCTATTTTCAGAAATTCTGCAGTGTTCTTAGCAACTTTACCTGATCCTGTATCTGGCTCCTTAGTGCCTAGCGGAGTGCTTTGCTAAGAACACTTATGATTGATCGATGTGGGTGATTTCATGTCTATACAAAAGTAGGATACTTGCTGGCTGGTTAGAGGATTGGACGGATGGTTTTGCTTCCTTGTGGAATGAAAAGTGACTGAGGCCATCTTGAAGGGGTGGTCACGGGGTCTAGCTGATGATTTAGCTCCTGACTTTGGGCCTGCTCTGTGAAGATGCTCATGGAGCATTTTAGAAACTGGTGTGATGTGCTGAAACTCCAGCCAGACGGCTGTTGGACAGTTGAAACCACAGCTGCAACCACGGAACATGGAAGAGAAGGAACATTTAATAGTCAACCCGGGCACCAACCGTGGGGGACTGACTTCTGAGGGGCAGGCAAGGGGCTTAGCCCATCAATTATTCTATCTGGTAAAAAGCCGAGATAGTTGGTAAAATCCCTCCTGTCCCTGCAGGAGAGAGGCAGGAGGAGAGAGAGGGGGACATGGAGAGAGGAGAGGGTGACTGCTCTGTAAAGTATGAGCTCTGAACATGTGGACACAGACAGAACGTTTTGTAATTAGCAGATCAGCAATAAAACTTGGAAGAGAACTCTCCTCTAGTGACGGTAGAAGGTGAACAAGACAGACACATTTCCTTCAGCCCGTCTGTGCTAAAGGTTCCCAACAGATCTGGAGGTAGTTGAGAGCCAAACCATGGGGATAACCCAGCTGAACGTTACTTGGAGATTTTATGTGCATTTATGAACACATGCATGTACGTGTAAATTACCTATTTAGCAAGCTCTGTATTGGTCATTCGATAATGAGAGTTTATTTGTCTCAATACTCCTTTATTCTTTTTGCTGTCCGTAAAAGTTTTGAGTTAAAAACGAATTCTGGAATTTTGAAGCAGTAATGCTTAAATGACTTGGAGTCAATAAACGTTTACAGTCAAATTACTTTCCCCAGCTTTATAAACTGCTCCTCCGGAATGATGACGATGAGCCATTCCTACTTTACAGAGCCAACCGGCCTTAGGTGTAGCAATTACACAAATGAGATGCAAATGTACGTAGAAGGGCAGTGAGGAAAAGAAATGGAGGAAGGGGAAAGAGCTAGAGAGGAGCCAGGAGGCCCAGGCCAGCAGAGGGGGGCTGTGGTCCATGCGAGAACATGGTGGGGAGGGGAGGGAAATCACAGTAAGGAGATGGCTGACCTAGGGGATCAAGATGCTCAGAGAACACATTTCACAGGCTTCTTCCGGAAGGTTTAGCCATGGTGAGAGCCACGCGGGCTTCAGGCCGATCAGATGGCAATGCCCTGGTGGCCCTAGTTTCAGGAAGGTGTCATTCCACTACAAAGTCCCTGCAGAAATTCCCACCCTTGCCAGAGACCTCAGTAGGGAAGGAAGCTGGGATCCAGGCTCACAGAACTCTGCAAGTTAAGACGTTGTCTGGGAATGTCCATGTCTCTCTGGAGAAAGAAGGGCCCTGTTTCTCACGAAGTAATCATTCTTGGAAGCTGACTCACTTTATCCATGCTCTATCAATCTGCCACCTTTTAGGAAAACTAAATCTAGTCCAAAAATTTTTATAATGCTCTTGGCTAATCTGAAACCAAGTCGTATTTTATCAGACTCACATTGTCATAGTTCCAACAGAGAGGCGAAAGGGCTGCCTCCAAACGTGAGGTTTAAAAAATAAGTCTGTGCTCCTCATTAGTTCCTCACAGACTTTAAATTTCACTGTTGGAACCATCTCAGCTTAAGAAAATATTAGGTGAAACAGCCTTAATCACAGACATTCTCACAACTGTGAAAATTTGACGTGCATACTGAGAAATGTTCTTGCTGCAAAGTTGGATTCGTATCTATCTGTCGTCCCCAACCTCCCAAACTGAAACAACAAGGAGAAGAGGACAAAACATGAATTAAAGAATTAGATGCTCTGAAAACTCAGCTACATCTTGCCAGGGTTTGGTACTGAATACCCAAGGATTCTAAAGTCTGAGTGATGATCCTTTCCTGAGTGGAGGAAAATCGTTTCCTGCTGAACAGCAAATTGTCTTTTGCTTATAGGTCTTCCTGGTTGATTTCCTCATCGGATCTCAGAGGGGATATTGTCTTCTCACGAAGGAGCATTAATTATTCTTATCAATAGATATGACCTCATATAACAGTAAATTATCAACAATAGAAATGCAAAATTTGGAAATGGAGATTTAGCTGGAGAAAATGCTGTGCTACTTCATTTTCTCCTGAAACGTCTTTCATGTTCTTCATTCCAGGACTGCATTGTACATTTAAATAAGGAAGGCTCCTCTGCAAATACCTAAATAGACATAACTTTTCTTCAAATTTCGGAGCTGGAAGACAACTTGATCCAACCTCTCAATTTTACTGACGAAGAAAAGAAGACCAGGAAAAGACCACTTGACTCACGCATGCTCATATTTTAAAAATGATTTATTTTAGGAGTTAAAGGGCTCATCTTCCAAAATGAAATGAAATGAGCTAACCAAGCACCTGTTCTGTTTCCTATTGTACCCTGGGTGGAGTTTAAAATTCAAAGCCGGTATTTAAACCCACATGGCTACACTTCTATTGCTCTTCCTCTTCTTCCAGACTAAGGAAGTAGGTCTAAAGATGTTCCTTGTGACCTTTATTCCCAGGGTCACATTCAGTCTTTCCCTCTTGGTGGCATCAGCAAATGGGTCACAAGTCCACAGGAATACCAGACAGGCAGACTGGCTGAAATGGAGCAGAGGGGAAGAGTGACAAGGGGAGAAAGTGGCCATGGTCCCAGGAAGTGGTTCTGAGTGGCTAGCTGGAAAAGAACTTGTGTTTTTATTACTCTTCCCTGACCCTTACATCATAGAACCTCATCTGGGATAGCCTGACACTCCCCAGAGAAGCTGCTTTGACTCTGAAAGCCTCTTTGGCCCCCTTCTCTAGGAAGGAGGATCCCTGAGAAGACTGGGGCATCTCTTGTCCTGTTCCTTACACCTCTAAACCGATTCTGTCTTCTTTGGAAAGATTTGTTCGCTCTTCTGGTCTTCCCCACGAGCACCCAATGGCAGGGTTCCCCCGAAGGACGCGTGCCTCTCCTTGGGGACAGCATTCGGCTTTGCACTCAGGAACTTGTTGGGTTGAGTCTGTATTTTGTCTCTGTCTGTCTCTGTCCCCCTTGCCCTTCAGCTGTTCTCTCTCCCACGCACACCGCTCCCCGGCCTTTAAGTCGTCCTCACGCTTTGTTTGGGCTGTTCCCGCCCGCGTCTGTCTGCGCCCGCGGGGTGCCTGTCCCTGTCCCCCCGGGCGCGGGGCGGGGGGCTGGCGGGACGCGAGCGCGTTGCGGGCCCTGCAGTGGCTTTCCGATCGGATCGTCGAAGGCCGGAGAGGCGGGGAGAGGCGTGCGGCCCCAGGCACCCGCCGAAAAGGCTGACTGCGATTCCGGTCGCCGAGATGCCGGCTACTCCCACTGCAAAGGGATGGATGACTCTTCGCGCCCCTCCCCGCAGCGGCCCCCGCAGCCCCCGCCAGGCGCCAGCCCAGGCCCACCCACACAAAGGCCGCTCTCCCGGCGCGCGGCGCGCCCCCTGGCGGCGGGTCCCCAGACAGCAGCCTCGGGCGCGCCCCGCCTCCCAGGACCTCCCCGCGGCCGCGCCGGAACGCGGGTCGTGAGGCAGAGGCCGAGTCCCGAGCCTGGGGCTGCGCTTTCTCCCTCGGGAGCTCTCAGACTGTGCCCATTTTGACGTTCCTGTAATCCATTCAGAAAAGGAGCCATTCACAAGACCAGATCTTTTCCTCCACGAAACAAAGAAGCCAGTGATTGTTCCGTCCACTTAAAGGGTGAGAAGGGGTTCAGAGTTCACACTTCCGTCCTTGGGTTTCGGCCCTAAGGATGGAGGCTGACTTCGTCAATTATTTGCTCCAGCTGGAAGCAGGGGCTCAAAGCAAAACCCTTGAAGAAAATTTTTCTGGGAATGTGTATGAACCTACTGGATTTGGGGACGGGTCCCAGTTATCAGAGTGGTCTGTGATAGCCACACACAAGAAGAACCCAAGAGATCATAAATGAAAACAAACAAACCCCCAAACAAGAATAAAACCTACCATCCAGTAGCCCCCGTGAAAATACTCACCCCTTTTATCAACTCAAATGGGGAGTCTCCTCCTGACTAGAAAGGGACGGCTCTGGGACCATTCAGAAATGGGCCGGAGACAAATGTGGCTGTCAGTCTCTGGGGACATCTGATGTTACTTGGTTACTCCCCAAGTAACCATAGGCAGAGGAAGAACAGAACCTCCATCTGAGGGGTTCTGGCTTGTGAAAATAACTTGTTTGGGGGGTGAACTTGAAAGTGTGCAGCCCAGATGTAACGTTTAAGATCCATGCTGCCTGACACAGCTGTGCTCTCCAAGTTGCCATTGGATTGAGTTGGGGCCACACCCACAGCTGCAGCCGAGCGGTGCTATTTGAAACTCCCCCAGGGCCAACTGCTGTGAAAAGAAGTGTATTACACAAAATAAAACAAAATGCCAACTCATCTTCACAGTCTCATGGTCTGCCTTGGGGAAAAGAAAAGGAGTTTTAGTTTTCACCCCTTGTGCACCAAGTGCATTGTCCTGAGGCCAGTCTGGAAAGCTCTGGAAAGTTCTTTGTTATGCTGTTGACTCACAATCTGACCGTGGACCTAACGTTTAACTTGACCAGCCTCCACTTCTCTTTTTGGGAAATGGGGAGAATGATTGCCATTTACCTCACGGGGATGCTATAAAGAAAGGGCTCTGGTGATGAGGCTAGATTCAAATGACATGCTCAATATAATCATTTCCTCCATCATTTTAAACAACGGTAGCTGAGTTTGGGCCAAGTGTTTGCCCTGATATTAACTTTAGGAAGGTCATTCAACAGGAGGTCTGGTTCTCAAGAGCAGGTTTGAAGAGAAAAAGATGTACCTGGAAGACTTTATAAATATTGGAATATTGAGGTAAATGTTTTTCTATTCTCAATACAACACAGATAAGAGACAGTGAAAGAATCTTGTCAAATGAAGCATCAGAACAAGTGGACTAAAGATAAGTTCTCACCCCATAATATTTAGCATATGGGTTAAATGCTACTTCTTTAGTGTTAAGGGGAAAACAGCCCCCTTGTCCCTATATTATCTCTCAGGCCCTTGCTATACAGAATTAGACTCTCTGAACCTAGAAAAACAACTAACTTGTACTCTACAAAGGAGAATCCAGCCTGTGAGTGGGTATGAGAGTGTTTCTATGGTACTCAAACGTCTGAAAGAAACATGAACTAATTTGATCAACCGGATTTTTTGTCTACACAATAGTAAGCATTAAGATGTTTCCCTCTATGTGGATACTTGGTGTCGTATAGATGAAACACTTGGATGGATAATTGAGATTCTTTTCTCTTTTCCTTCAGATATGTATGATATACTGAAACAGGTGAAGAGGTATTCAGTTCAAAGTTCAGAGGGAGGAAACCAAGAAACAGGAGAAAAGAAAGTAAATAAAAGCAAGAACAAGGACTTCCTCTGTGGGATCACAGCCCTCTGGGTGCACAAGCAGAAGGCACCTTTGCATGAAGAAAAAGGCACTGCTTCCTTATGACAGTAACCCCATTCCAGGGTGTGTGACTTGGCTGTCAGAGTGTGGACTACCTCCGTTCTTCCCTCAGCGAGAAGCTTTTGTGCAGCGTGCTAACCGTACAACTGTACATGGTGGCCCTGGAAAGTCATCAAAAGGAGGAGGAGAAATGTTCATAAAAAGGTAGACATGGATATGAAGAAAGAGGAACAGAGTTTTACTTTGTTGACAGGCTTCCCCAAGGAATGTACACGATCCGGAGGATATGCCTGCTAATGTCTCTGTTTGGCCCAACCAGAAAAATATTTGCCTTTTTTCCCTCAAGTGTGAGTACCATCCATTTATTTATTTATATATTTAGTTTTTATTTTTAACTTAAGGAAAGGCTCACTGTTAATTCCAGTCACGTATTTACTGCCTTTTCTATCTGGTGCCTTGTCTGTCGAGTGTTCACTTCCCTGGAATTGTGACTCTCCATCTCCCTTGTCCCCACCCTCCGCTCCCTTCTGTAACACAAATGCCTTTTAAAATTTTTGCTAGTTTAATTAGTGTGTGAATTCATTTTTGATGAATTGATGTGGCTTATTGGCATGAAGATTTTCCTTCCCTCCCAACACTGTATGTAATAGAAACGGCTTGTGTGAGGGTGACACCTTCTTTGATGCTGCAGACATTTTGTTTGATGCGGAAAGGCCAGCCATTCAGCTGTGATGCTCTGGTCTCAGGGGAGATAGTTTTTCACTGCTGCTGGTGGAGTGTGGGGAGGTTGGTGGAGAATAGGAGGAGAGAGTGGTCTGGAAAATTATGGCTGAGAAACAACATAGCTAAGGATTTAATGTTTATATTTTACTGGACTGATTTTGAAATAGTCATTGTTCACACCCTGGACCCAGGAGGGAAGGAGACCTTGACTTTCTGCCATCAGTAGTAAGGCATTGTGAATTAGTGCAGCCAGTTGAAAATTTCCACCTCTTGCCAAAGAATTAAGCTGAAATTAGCACACAGTTGGTAACAATTTGATTTCTGGTTTCACTTTAATCAGTGAGGATTAATGGCTAAAATTTTTATTTCTAATCTCTCTTTAGCCTAACAAAAGCTGTCACTTTCTTGAAAACTGCTAAATGAAGAGGGATTTATAAGCTCTCTGAGAGAATAAAAGCTAAAGTGCTAAGGCCCACTTTTCAGACCATAAAATTTTCAAATTCCCCCAATAGTCCCTCATATACTGCTGGAAGAGCTGACTGCTGCTGGGTTCAGTAATGTTTATTGCTGGACAAAGGTGGTGGAAGGACTTGAGTGCATTCTTAATGGTTTCAAAACTCTAGATGAGATGCAATAATCTTCCTGGAGAAAATTAATATTACAGAACAGAGTACGAAGTAGGATTTGAATTATGAGTACAGCATTGCCTAGCTTATATATATATATATTTTTACCACTTTTCCATTTCCTGTTGCCACCTGAGCTAGACCTTTCTATGACCTGCCAATTGATCCACAGCAAAGTTGTGAAACTGGGGAAATCTGTCCCCAGCCTACCAAGGTTTTCTCTAAGTGTCCTTTGAACAGTTTCTCATTGACTCCCACCCCCAGGGAGTGGACTAGAGCCTTGGCTGGATGCTACAGCAGACATAGGAGGATGGACCTGCCTGCAGGAACCCACGGTGGCATCTGCTGCAGGGATGCTATTGGGCATCAGCCTGCATCCTCTTCATAAGAAGCTGCTGGAAACATGCTTCCAGGTCTCAGTTCCAGGAAGTGTGATTCTCCTGAACATCTGATTTGTTTTGGTCTTGTTGACATGCTGAATCTTAAAAATGACTCTGTTTCCCTTTTTATTTTGGCTTTTATGAAGCTTAGGAGCAAGTCTGTTAGCATATGGTCTACATTCCTCTCAGATAATATGACTCTTGGAGTTAGTATATTCTTATCTAAAATTTTTATTCAGATTACTTCAATTTTTAAAAGTACTTTTCTATTATATTAGTGTAAGCGACCTCAAAGCTCGGTAGAAATGAGGCAGAGGATTAAAATAAATAAAATAAAAATTAAAAAATGCCTAAACCTCTCACCATCACCCAAGCAAAAACCCTTTCATCCTTCTGCTCTGGGTTTCACCAAAGTTTGAATTTTAAAAACTTTATTTCTTTTCCTCATCAAGAGTGCCTCTGGGGGCTTCCCTGGTGGTCCAGTTGTTAAGAATCCGCCTTCCATTGCAGGGGACGTGGGTTCGATCCCTGGTTGGGGAACTAAGATTCCACATGCTGTGGGACAACTAAGTCTGCTCACCGTACCTACTGAGCCCACGTACCGTAGAGCCTGTGCGCCACCACTAGAGAGAAGCCTGTGCGCCACAACGAAGATCCCATGTGCCACAACTAAGACCTGATGGAGCCAAATAAATAAATAATTTAATTTAATTTAATTTTTTGAAAAAGAGAAGAGTGCCCCTGAAATTTATTTTAATCTGGTTTCATCTGTATAAAAATGTTCTCAGTTGGAACTTGGCTGACTGTGTCCCAAAAAGTAATGGTTTCTGGGTCTCCACCCTCAAAGGATGACCTCAGTCCTTCATGGGGGCACTTTGCTTTTGGAATTTAAAGAGATTAAAACTTAGGGAATTAGACATTCAGTTTACACTAATAGAGGCACTCAGCAAAGAGTGTAATAGGTGTTGTTAGAGAATGGTTGTGTTTGCCTTCCATGGTTTCTCCCTGGGTTTATGGTTTCAAGGAGCTGTTTATAATTAAAAGGAAAGCAGCTGCTGTAGCAGTTCACAGTAAGACAAAGAACCAGAAAGCAGTCCTTATTTCATTCCATTTTACTTTATTTCATTTCACAAAGACAGCACTTAGGCTTTAATTTTCACTGTTGTCCACTATCAGTTATTTGTTTCCCAGACATGCTCTATATAGCTACAACCCATTTGTAAGTCACTTATTTTGTGCATTATGGTCTAATGTCCGGCAAAGTATTTCCAAGTTGCCTATTATTGTAAAAGTTAAGAACTCTGACAGATATTAGGAATCATAATGATACAATATTTACGAGGCAAACTACCAGGTAATATCTAGTGATGGGAAAGAGCTAGCAAACACTTTCAAAAATAAGTTTGCTATTAGTCAGTCATTGTTAACTCATGTAGAGGTAGAAACAAGTCAGACATCCAGGATTAATTTCTAAGCACTTGCTGTGCCTCTTTGGGGAACACACCTAACCTTTCTGGATTCCAGAGTCCAAGGAGGACAGTTAAAATGACATGGGCATTTTAAGGTTGTTTAGTATTCTGAATTAGAAAGGATAATTAACAGCAGATGGCAGATCCTTCTGCTGTTGACTGAGGTGCTAATAAAACTATTGCCCAGAGGGGAGGACCTTTCTTTTTTTTTTTTTTCCCTGTACGCAGGCCTCTCACTTTTGTGGCCTCTCCCATTGCGGAGCACAGGCTCCGGACACGCAGGCTCAGAGGCCATGGCTCATGGGCCCAGCTGCTCCGCGGCATGTGGGATGTTCCCGGACCGGGGCACGAACCCGTGTCCCCTGCATCGGCAGGCGGACTCTCAACCACTGCGCCACCAGGGAAGCCCAGAGGACCTTTCTTGAGTGGCCCACAGGATCCCCTGTTTCTCTTCCTCTTTAAAAGCATTAGCAAGTTAAAAAGGACAGGTCTGGACAGAAGGGAGACATGGATTCCATCTTTTTCTCCCTCAATTTTCCCACTTCTCAACTACCACCTTTTATATGTGTTTTTTGGGGGAGGGCATTAGGGGTGAAAAATTTGGTTCCAATGCCCCCCACCCGTGTTATCTATTTATTTATTTATTTATTTATATCATGGAATACCCTGTAGAGAAGAACTTTGCAATAGTAAAATTTTGGCCTTCAAAGTGTGAAATCATGCCATAAAAATTGTAGAAATCTCCAAACTATAGCACTGTGACCATGGCCTTTGTGTAAATTTGATTCCTAGCTTTCAGGGTAAGGACTATCTCTTGCAAAATTTTGCCTAGCCCTGTCATCCTCCCTGGTAAGTAGCGATATTTGTTTCGAGTATTGCAGCTTCCCGTTGCCTGAGAGTTCTGTCAAGAGGAAAAATGATAATTGTTATAACTGAAGTTTTTGCATTTTTGTGACACTAGCAAAATTACTTGCAAAATAATCAAAACTAAGAAAGGAAAGAGATACTTTGCAGTCAGAGATCCCACCCAGCTCCACATAAAATTTTTCAATTGCAATGTGATGTCCTCATAGTAATTTGGCAGCAAAACCTCTATGAGATTTTTATGTTGCACTTTTCCCACACCGTGAACCCAGGAAATGTGGGGAGACTTCAACTTAAGTAAAAGGACTCCTCTACTCAGGCTCCATCCTCTCACCCCTCCTCTTGCCCAGCGCTGCGAGCATCTAGTTTTATATATTAAGGAACCCAGGAGACTCAGAGTTTCCAGTGAGGTTGCCTAGATGATAGATGTACAGAGACCACCCCTCTCCATTTCCCCCTTCTCCGTGCTGGGTTAATTCTGTCTCGGGGCACATGTTACTCTGCTAGTCACTGAGACAAGCTGAAGGCCCCGGACACCCTAGCTTACTTCTGGACATACAGAAACAGTAGGGGGACAGGATGGCCTCTCAGCTTCCCTGGCTTCATCGGGAAGCATGCAGTGTATGGTGTGAGGTCTGAAGCGTGCTTTGGAAGAACTCAGGGCGAGGGCTAGTTACCACAGAGAAAGGAATTACACCACAGCTGGAAGCGGTCAAACGATTCTCTCCTGCAGATGTTGGCACAGGGTGCTGCCTAGATTCCTCTGATGGGAAGTGAGAATAGCAGTAACCAACCAACATGTCCTGGAACCCACAGTCTTCTTGGATTTAACTTGAACACCTTGGGGAATTTTAGTTATGAAGATTTGACCTTTCTACCGTTGACGATGGCCCCAGCCACCAAGGTCGCTGGAGCATCTGAATCTATTTCCTGAGCACCATTGCATGGTAGTTGTGAACATGGACTCAGAGCACAACGTCACAAATGTGAGCTCTGGAACTGGGAGGTGAGGTCAAACTATGTGGTGTGAGAGTGAGGGAGGAGTAGCTCCCCAAAAGAAAAACTGAGGTGTCCCAGAGGAAGGAGTAGCATTTCTGGAGTAAGTTAGACCAGTTCTCCCACACTGTAGTGCTGTAGGCTTGACCACATTCTAGAGCCTCTGCACACTTCAACCACTAAATAGGGTTAGTAGTATCTTTTGGCGTGTGTTCTTGAAAGGACTCAATGAGATTAAATTGTAAAACTGTGCGTAAAGTATCGGGGACATAGCAGGCTCATAAAAAGGAATTTAAAAACTTAGATCTAGCCTATCTATTGCTCTCTCTTTGTATTAGACATTCTCTAAGGTTCTTTGGACTTGGTTACTCTTTTTATCATTCCCTTAGCCTCTGAGTTTTCCTAAACTCAAAATGAAGAACCCCTTCTAGTTACAGCTTTGAATCTGGCCTTCTGTATCCCCTGGGAATGAAACTATTTTTTGTATGTGTTTATCGTGGTGGTCATGATTATTAATTTGTCATCAAAAGAAAGTGTATCCTTAATCAGTTAGTTTCTGCATCTCATCTCACACATTTCTAAAATCAAAGCCCTGAAACACAGAACTCAGCCTGCTGGTGAAGCAGGCCTTTTAGTTTGTGTAGCTCATGCAAAAAATGTTCCCTGCGACCTGCCTCCCTAATAATTCTTGAGGGTTGAACTTATGCTCAGATAGTTACATCTGGTTCTACAGTTAACAAATGGGTCAGAAGGAAAAGAAGGAGTGAAAAAAACCATTCACCGCCCCCCCATTTTTTTCTCAGTGTGAAGTCATTTGCTTTTCTTTCTAGCCCATACCAAGTCTTCAGAAGTTGAGCCAGGCAGATGGTGAGGTTACAGCTTGGGCAAAATGTGTTCTAATGTTATCAGCTTTCAAGGAGCACATGGAGCATAGAGGAAAGATGGTTTGTGGTATTTTTGTTTATTAAATTTGATGGTTGGATTATGACATTTATATTTATTATATGTACAGAATCTCATCCATCACTGTTGACAGTCAGAACATGTCCTCTGCGGTTGGCATAGCCCGTCTCTTCCTGCAAAGAGATCTAACATTTATTCTTATTTGGGAGACTAAGAAGAGGTGGGAAAAAGAGGAGATCCACCCTCAGTGCCACCACCCCGGGGAAACGGGAGTATGAGATAAGTGTGATTGTGTTTGATTCTGTCATGTTAAAAAACCTTTTCCTTGTTTGGGTTGTGAGTCGGTTTGATGGTGCTGTGGAGGGAATATTCAGCGGCATGGGAGCAGTGTAGCCAATGAACCCAGAGCAGGAAAAATATATAGAAGGAGGGCTCTCAGCTTTGCCCCATTAAAATCCTGGCATCGGCTATTGTTGAAATAATGTCGCGATGGCTTTGTCTAGTGGCTAGAGCACTTCAGCAGCCAGGCGTCTTCTTTATGCTCTGGATTTTATTACCTACCAGATGTGGGCCTCTTGGATGTTTTATTAGAGCACCAGGTGAGCTGATGAAAGGACAGCACTCCAACTGCCTTCCAAATGACGCCGGGTTCACTTGAGCTTTGTTTACGTGTAAGAGGAGACAAGGGCTGGCAAGGCGTAGGGACAAGAAAGAAGGCACTATCCCCCATAAAATTTCTCAGTGGATCTTAAGGTGAAAGAGACGGTATGCTTGCTTAAGGTTTACAGATCTTTTCCAGAGTATAACTTAAAGATGTTTTTATAGCCAATGTGCAAATGAATGAACCCAAATGTGGCTGGGTTCAATCTCTCCAGCCACATAAGATTCCAAAAATAAAAGGTTCATGTTGGCTTGAGCAAACCCAGTACATTTGGAAACCAGTTAACCCAACGTATTGCCTGCACAGCCTGGAAACTTTTGAATTATAAGTATTTAAGTTACTAACCTGGAGAAGAGATTAAGTTCTTTTCCTTCCCCCATCCCACCTCCTTGGCCTCCCTTTTAGGGCTAATGATGGGTTCTAACTTCAATCATTAGTGTCCTAGTTGACATTTTCTAAAACAGCAGCCCACGTGCAGCTGCTGTGTCTGAGGAATGTTTCAAGCAGTACCGAGCATTTATGTAGGCGTCACACAGATTTTGACTGCCAGGTACTGCCTTCTTTTAGGTTTACTTAGGACTTGGGAAATAGTTTACAAGAGTCCCATATACTAGACTCATTCTTTTTTAAAATTGGGACAATATCTGTGCATAGTACTATAAGTCATTAATTGAGCATCTTTTGGGTACAGCTCTAGTCTCTGTATTATGAGGGCTATTAAACAAAAGTAATGGCAGTTTATCTCCAGAGGGTTTAAACAAAACATACCAAAAGCCAGACCTCTATGAAGAGGCACAATTTCCTGCTAGATAGTGTGTGTGTGTGTGCATCAGATTACATAAATGGACTGTAAACATTTCCAGGGGTGGGAGAGAGTGCAGATCCTGGGTGTTAACAAGGCAAAGGTCATGAGTGCACTCCCCACATGGTCCAGTTGGCTCTGCTCCATCCCACTGTCACAGAGGCCCCCTCGGAGGTAATCCACCCTGACTATTCCGTAGTTCACATGAGTGAAGCCAGGACTCATTTATGGCGGGGAGGATGGATACTCTAAGTCTTCTTTGTCTCTTTTTGACTAAAAGCAATTCTTTGCAAGATATTATAATTTTAATTCTACACACAATATAGTTACTGCAATTCTCATCTGCTACTTGAATGAATGAATATTTGTGAGCACATACTATATGCAAGACTATATATAATATATATAAAATATATTATATATAATATATATTTAAATATATATAATACATAAAATATATAAAATATATATTTTATATACATTATATATATATTCCTCATTTGATTCTCACAACAGCTTTCTGTGGTAGGGATTTAGGACCACCGTTTAACTGCTAAAAAATCTAAATATCAGAGCCTGGTATGTAGTAGATGCTTAATGCTAAAAAATCTAAATATCAGAGCCTGGTATGTAGTAGATGCTTAATAAATATGTGTTAATGACTAAATGAATGAAACTCAGATTAAAAGTCTCGCTTTTGCTCGTGGTCGTAAAGCAAGTAAGAGGCAATGCTTGGAACCCAATTCACGTGGCTCCAAAGCTTGCTCTTTTCTTAACAGTGCACGTGAGAGACAACACAGTTAGGTCACTGCCCAGTCCTCAGGTGGGTGTGGTTCAGGAAAGAGTAGCACAGCTGAGAAGATGTTTCCATCTCTGCACCTGAGGGCTGTGTTGCAGACACAGCCATAGTTGTGGATCTCCCAGCTCTTCCTTCTTTGTTCTTTGGAACCCCAGCTATGGAACAGAGAACAGAAGAGTATTGGGCTTGGAGCTTCTCATCTCCCTGGAAAGATGTGCAGCCAATGCAAGGTGTGAGGACCAGTGGTGCTGAGGGCGTGGCAGCAGAGGTAAGCGTCCTAGAGCCAGAAGCAGTCCTGAAATCTTTGATCTGTGTTTGCCTCTGGTAGTCACTAGACCCCTGAAGAACAGATTTCAGGGTTCCATAGGTTGAAACAACCAATTCCACACTCAGGAGAGAACTGCTATTTTATTGCCCCAATTAACTGCTCTATTTGTTTATAAATTCTTCCCTTTTCTGTTTTATGATGCAGTTGTGGTGTGTTTAATGGAACTGAAAGATTAAAACTGGCAAGATGACTGCATATTACGTTTCCAAAGCTAATAAATGGTTTGAATCCAGAACGTTTGTGGCCCTTTCCAAAAATATTTGGTTTCTCTAAAAAGCAACAGCTGTTGGGAAATGGATGGAAGTTTTTACTGTAGTGTGTATAGCATTCTATTTAATGCTTTTATTCCTTTGGGGAATTTGCCTGCCTGATAACAGATAAAACAACAGGGACTTAGTAAAATATAAAAACTCATGATGTTAAAATCAGCAAGTTGGATGTTAAATTTAAAGTCACACAAGAAAACCAAGACTCTCTTTCTAAAAATACTTTTTGCTGAGTGGAAATATTTTGCTTCTGTGAAAATAGGTATAAGTTTTAAAAAAATCACTTTTCACTAATATTTCTATTGTATTTTTCAGTTTACAAAGCACACATATATTTAAAATTTAGATTTCACTACAATTCTTGATATTCTAGAATGTGCATCCCATTGCTTTTTTTAAAAAATAAATTTATTTTATTTGTTTGTTTATTTATTTTTGGCTGTGTTGGGTCTTCGTTGCTGCCCGTGGGCTTTCTCTAGTTGCGGCGAGCGGGGGCTATTCTTTGTTGCGGTGTGCGGGCTTTTCATTGCGGTGGCTTCTCTTGTTGCTCTTTTTGCGGAGCAGGGGACCTAGAGCATGTGTGGGCTCAGTAGTTGTGGCGTGTGGGCTCAGTAGTTGTGGTGCATGGGCTCTAGGGCACACAGGCTTGAGTAGTTGTGGCTCAAGGGTTCTAGAGCGCAAGCTCAGTAGTTGTGGCGCATGGGCTTAGTTGCTCCGCGGCATGTGGGATCTTCCCAGACCAGGGCTCGAACCCGTGTCCCTTGCATTGGCAGGTGGATTCTTAACCACTGTGCCACCAGGGAAGCCCCATCCCATTGCTTTTTAAAAACAAACACAACAGTATGAGGCTGGTGTCCCAAAGGCTGTCACCCTTGCTTTTGGCAAGCTGCTAAAATCCTAAGTCTGGAGTGGGGCTCAGCGATCTGGGTTTTTAACAGGCCCTTAGGTGATTCTGACACAGGTGCTCTACAGACTTCATTTTGAGAATCCCAGACTAACAAGGCAGAAGGTTCACAGGAGACAATTCTGCTTAGTTGACAGGCAGAGAAATCACAGTCCAGCTCAGCTCTGGCCCCCGCCTCTGTGCTCTATTAAATGGACTTAGTCTCACCCCTGAATTGCAGGTTTGGCCTCCACTTGTTGCTTCTGAGCCTCTGCAGGGCGGCTGCCCCCACCGTCAGCTGATTAGCCCCTGCCTTGGCTCCCGATGGCATCAGTGGTCACCAGGGAAAGGGATAGACATGATGTGCTCCAGTGGAAAGGGAGCTGGACTCTAAGTGAGGAAGTTTAGTGCTTTGAGTTTTATGTGTGAACCCTGCCACTCCTTTGCCATGTGAGAGATTGAAGGATTGGTGAGAAAAAAGAGGAAAAGAGAGAAATAAGAGTAAGATAATAAAATTCTATCTTTCCTTACTTTATGATTTCTACAGAGCTTTCTGTCCATCGAAGAGCTTCTAGAAAAAGATAGATGTGAGCTGAAAGGTCCTAAGCACAAAAGGGAGAGATGGAGGACAAATGGGGGAGCGGATGAAACCATAAGAGGCAAGGAAACATGCGTGGGTTACACAAAGTGGTGCATCCCATCCTGAGATTCTCCATGGCAGGGAGAGAAAATGGTGATGCCCTCAGCTCCTAGAGGAGAAAAATTGTAATATCAGGTAATGGTAGATTGTCAGAAGTACAGGGAATCTTTAGAACCGATTATGAAATGTAAGTCCAGAACTCTTTGGTCTGTAACAGTTTAACATTTTGCACAATTTTTATTATCATGGAAAATAAGAACCAAAAGCTACCGTATAACCTTGCTCCCACCCTCTCTCCACTCCTCACTTGATTCATGCTATGCCTCCCAGCACTGGTTTCTCTTAAAAAACCTTTCTAGTTGTTCTGGCATGAGTTAGAAAGCGGTAGGCTGGGCTCCAGGCCTGGTGCCCGCCTCCTGGGCCTGACTGCCAGCTTGCAGGGTGACTATGGAAGACTCGGCTCACCGCTTTGGTTTCCAGTTTCCTCATCTGTAAAAACAAGGAGCCAAGATGGTAATCTCTCCACCCCTTCTATGTCTAACAGTCTGGATTCCCTTAACATATTCAGGGTACTTTCTAAAGAACTAGCTAAACTTTTCCTGAAAGACAAAGTAAAAGGTCACTCTTTAGAGCAAGTGTGACTTTTATTAAACATAAGGATAATTTCCCTAACAGTAAATAGACTAAAAGGTTTGGTCTCTATTAGTCTGCAAGGGCTGCCATATAAAAGGTCCACTGAGTGGGTCGTTTAGACAGAAATTTCTTGTCTCATGATTCTGGAGGCTAGAAGTCCGAGGTCAAAGTGTCACAGGGTTGATTTCTTCTGAGGCCTCTCTCCTCGGTTTGGAGATGGCCATCTGCCCACTATGTCTTCACGTGGTCTTCCTACTCTGTGTGTTTGTCTCCTAATCTTTTCTTATAAGAACATTAGTCAGATTATAACTCACTCTAATCACCTCATTTGAATTTAATTACCTCTTTCAAGATCCTTTCTCCAAATACAGTCACACTGTAGGTCCTGGGGTTAGGATTTCAACATATGAATTTGGGGTGGGGCACAATTCAGCCTATAGCAATCCCCAAGTCGGGCATTCTTTTGGAGTGTGGAAAACATCTTATACCTCAGCTTGCTTGGGCAAAGCCCCAGATTAGAGGAGCAAAGAGGAGGATTAGATGAACTCTTGAAGACCTCACCAGTTCTAGGGGTTTGTGATATTGTGTAAAGCTCCTCAAACCCAACATCTCATCGCCGGGAACATGAACAAGAAAGGGGTGCAAAGAGCAGAGCTGCAGGAAAATGAAAGAGCAGATGACTTGTACTTCACGGAAAGCGAAGATGGAAAAGAACTCTGAAGCATTTGCATTTGGGGCCGTTTCATTACATCGTAAGGGCAGAGGTACTTTATCACACAGCTATTTGTTTGATCTGTGCCTGAAGGTGAACTTTTAGAGAGGATAAGAGTCTATTTCACATAAATCCCACTTTTAGCAAACGAAAGGCAGGATCCTGCTGAGGACAAAGGAAAAATTCATGATGCAATTCCACATATCCTCATGGGTGTCTTTTTATGGCTAAGAAGGGGGAAGAAGAATTCCTTTCCAATGTCACTGTGAAAGCATACTTACAGATTACTCTTTCTGATTGTTTGGACAGTAAAAGCAAGTAATGAGTCTCACACCACATATCTCTGGTTTTTATTGTCCCAATAACCTATTTGTCTTCTTAGGTACATTCTCAGCAGCACCGAGTACTCAGAAGAGAATGAGCGCATAGGTTCTGGTGCTCAGGCCTGCATCCCTCCCTATGGCTTCTCATGGCCAACAGTCCACT
Organism: Orcinus orca; assembly: GCF_937001465.1. Classification (NCBI taxonomy): domain Eukaryota; kingdom Metazoa; phylum Chordata; class Mammalia; order Artiodactyla; family Delphinidae; genus Orcinus; species Orcinus orca. The sequence continues at coordinate 64,132,685 of NC_064565.1, forward strand.
GTTGGTCAATCACCACCTTTGTTTTCCCTTTGGGAGAAGATGTACATGGTATTCATAGTGAATTACTCAGACTCTCAAGGCCAGCCACCAACATCTGCAGAAAATTATACATCCTTCTCAAGAAACCATCGCTCCCTGCAATGAAATCCATTTCTTTAATAACTAAAATAGCCTCTGCATCCAGCCTTACACACACACACACACACACACACACACACCAGTTTAGATGGTTATCTATGACATTAGCTTATTTGTAGGTCATTAACTTCTGGAAACTATTTCTTAACCACGTTTTCAGCTCACACTAGTGAGGAGGCACAGGCTTTATATTAGTTTTCTATCGCCGCTGTAACAAATTACCACAAACGGAGCAGCTTAAACAACACAAATTTATCTTCTTACAATTCTGTAGGTCATCAGTCCAACACAGGTCTCAATGGACTAAAATCAAGGTGTTGGCAGCGTTAGGGGAGAATCCTTCCTTTTCCTGCCTCTAGAGGCTGCCCACATTTCTGGGCTCGTACCCCCGCCTCCTCCCTCTTCAGAGCCAGAAAGGCTGTATCTCTCTGACTAGTTCCTCTGTAGTCACACCTCCTTCTGCATCTCTGACTTCCTCTTCTACTTTTAAGGAGATTGGGTCCACCTTCATAATCCAGGGTACTCTCCCCATTTCAAGGTCCTTAACCTTAGTGACATTTGCAAAATCCCTTTTGCCGACTAAGGTTACATATTCACAGGTTCTGGGGATTAGGACATCTTGGAGGGCCATTATTCTGCCCACCAAAATTTAGCTGCTCATTTTGATCTCTTCATTTGCAAAATCACAGAAAAAGATGCATGCCGTTTTAAGGCAGAGATTCTTGTTCCGGAACAACCCAGTTTTCTTTTTCTGTCTGCTCAGGTGTTTCTTTTAAGTCATAGGGAGATGAGGGGGCCTACATTTAGAGCCCACAAGGGAGGGGTGTAGTGTCTGTCAGGAGATCTCTTCCTGACCACCCAACCATGCAAACTAGTGGAAATCTTGATGCCACTTTGATTAGTCATGACCTCTGTTGTAAACCAAACATGTAATATTTATATACATTTGTTTAGGCAAAGCCTTATATGAGCCCCCTTGGCCCGCTATGACTGTTCAGGTGTCTCTTGGGTCTTGCATCACACAGTCAGAGCTCCTCCCTCAGGATGTTCTTCGTGCTCCATTGTGTTTGCCCATGTTCTCATCTGTTGATGCAGGACAACTTGCAAGGTGAGAACTCTAACTTGTTTCTTTCGTGCTCCCAATACCTAGCACAAGGCCTGGCGCATGAGCAGTGTAGTAAACACTTGTTGAATTAATGATAACTCTACATAAAAGCTCCTACTCATAGCTTTTCAAGCCCAGCCTCTGAGGTAAGTGGATGGCCTGGCAGACATACTAGAGATAGAGTAGGAATCTGAAGACAATTAATTTTTCCAGTTTTAATATTGGATTAAATTGGGGAAATTCAGGGAGTTGTTGTTGGTTCTTTTTTTAAAATAAACGAATCAGGCAGAGAAATTATATATATTCAATAATTAAATTTCCAACACAATATTAAAACCTACCAATGGTGAACCAGGAATGTAATGTAGTATTCAGGAAAGCACTCTGATCTAGGAAATAGAATACTTGAGTTCTGTTTAAGTAGCTGGGTAATTTGGGAAAAGTCAATTGCTATTTAGGAGATCCTGTCCTTACCGCTAAATGATTCTATTTGACACTTAACGTAGGCAATAGCCAAGGGCCTTCTCAAGGCTGAAATGCTGTCATTTCCATGGTCTTCTTATTCTAATGTGACGTGACTCAGTCTTTCCCAAAGTATAGAATGGGGAATGTGGATCACTGGGGAAATGTAACATGATTTTAGGGGGTACATGAATTAATATTCCTAATTTTAACAATTTATTGAATGGACTGAACATCATAAGGTACAATCAAGAAAGAGCATTGTTTTGATTCCCTGCCGCCTTCCCATTTGCCCTGTCATATCTTCATCATGCTTCTGGATAATATTCTAGGCCAGTTTCATAACTTTTCTAGTCACTTTTGGGTAATTAGTTTTTCTCATTGACAGATGAAAAAAACCTCATGTTCAGATATTGAAAATACTAGTAAAATGAAAATCAAAATTTTAATCTTTTACCCAATTCAGAGTTTCTACCCTCTACCGTCTGACCCCTGATACTGAAGACCAATGGTAGGAAAAGGGAGTGATATTTAATTTTGCTTTCCTTGCTTCACAGATTCCAATTCACAATGTTGCCTCTGGTTCTCCCAGAGTCAAAACCAGGAAGAAGATTAGAGGAAAACAGAAAGACTGGCTTGCCTGGAGCTGTTGTAAGCTTATGGTCATTGCCTTCCTTGTGACAGAGGCTGGCTCTCTCTGGAAGTGTTTTCATGGTTCCTTTGGAGCTGCTTCCACCATTCTACTAAAGACCACTCCCCAATGAGCTAGTGTACTCTCTGACTTTGTATGATACCCCTTTGGATCCTATCTTTTGGCAGTTTATCTCAATCAGCCTTTTTCTGCTGGGGTTCTGACCCCAGCATATAGATCTTAGGCAGTATCCTTTCAAGATGGCACTAACCCCTCTATCTTCTGGGGCATCATCCATGTGGCTCATAGGAGCTCAGTCTGTCATTTACAGAACGACTTGCTCTGTGTGTCATTTACAGAAGAGCATCTTGTTCCACTGGCCCTCTTTCCTAACCTCTTTCCCTCGGACTTCTTCAGTCCTGCAAACTCCAGGAAACACAATTTGGGCTTCTCCCAAGAATTTGCTAAAGCCTCGGAGCTGCCCAAGGCTTGCTTCCAGCTAAGGAGTAAGAGGTCATCCCCCGTGTCTGGCAAGTATCATCAGTCTCTGTGAGTGGTTTTCTTGAGGTCCCCTTACTTTGCTCAAGGTTGAGGGGCAAGAACCCACGGGAAAGAAAAGAAAACACCATAGTTTTCTGTATTCCAATGAAGTATTCTCCTCCTGATGAATCTTCAACCGTCTCTTGATAGTCTTAAAGGACCAGCTTGGCCACCTGTGAGTACCTTGCTTTAGACTGCTGGGGTACTGCTCATCACTTTTTTAAAGCTTTGAAACTTTACCTAAAATTCTAAGATGGCAGAAAAAGTCCCCTTTCACATCTTGTTATGTACGTATGTTACTATGAATCAGAAATGTATATAACTTATCAAATCTGTGATCTTGTAGACATTATTGTTTAGGATTAGAATAGAGACAAAAAGTAGAAAGCTTAAAGAAAAATGGAATGAATGATAGCATGTGGCTCATGGATATGGCAAAAACCATCACAGTGATATTTTCTGGCTGTCATGTTAAGCAGAATATAAGGCTGAGACAGTAATTCTCCCCCTTTCCTGCCTGTGACAAAAACAATGCTTACTGAGGACTGAAGACCAAATTTTTAGTCTATTGTAGCTAACATACAATGGGACAGTTCCTTCATTAATTTCAGAGTCAATTCTTCCAAGGTTCTTCTTAAAAGTGAAAAGATGCTAATTTCTAAGTTATAAGAGAATAATCTGTTTATCAGGATGAGGAATTATCATAAAATATAAAATAAGTGCTAAATATGGTGGTCACATACAGAATTGTAAAGACCTCTATAAATAATTTAACCATAGTTAAAAACGATTGATAAAAATGGTCTGTCTTTTTTCTTGATTACTTAAGGTAGTGTAAAGCAACGTATTGAAAATATCAAGGAAAGAATTAAAAGCATGGATTTCCATGAAAAAGAGGTTTTATAGATGAAAGAGCATTAAATTTAGAATAAAAACTTCCAGCTCTGCAATTTACCTACAGATAGTATGATCTTGGGCAAGTTCCTTAGCCTCCCTGACCCTGTCTTTGTAGAATCTTCCCTCAGAACCATTCTGGAAGTGTTCAAGAATCAAGTAAGATAATGTATGTGAAATGGAGAACAATCTAAAGAGCACCGTACAGTGCTTTATCAGTCAATACATACGAGCTGTTGTTTTTAATTTTTTTCATTGTGGTATAATATACCTACAATAAAATGTATCAATTTTAAGGTACAATTCAATGTGTTTTTTTAATTTAATTTAATTTATTTATTTTTTGCTGCCTTGGGTCTTCATTGCTGTGCACAGGCTTTCTCTAGTTGCAGCGAGAGAGGGCTACTCATCGCAGTGGCTTCTCTTGTTGCGAAGCACGGGCTCTAGGTGCATGGGCTTTAGTAGTTGTAGCACACAGGCTCAGTAGTTGTGGCACACAGGCTCAGTAGTCATGGCGCATGGGCTTAGTTGCTCCACGGCATGTGGGATCTTCCCAGACCAGGGCTCAAACCTGTGTCCCCTGCATTGGCAGGCAGATTCTTAACCACTATGCCACCAGGGAAGCCCTCGATGTGTTTTGACAAGTGTATATAGTCATATCACTGACACCACAGTGATGCTATAGAACATTTCGCTTACCTCAAAGTATTCTATTGTGCCTTGTTCCAACAATTCCTTCCCATATCCCTGGTTTAATCTTTTGTAGAATTTTATATAAATGGAATCATGCAGTGTGTAGTCTTTTGTGTCTGGCTTCTTTCACTTGGCATAATGCTTTCAATATTCATCCATGATGTTGCATTTATCAGTAGTTCCTTTTTATTGCTGACTAGTATTTCATTTTGTGGATACACAACATTTTGATTAGCCATTGACTAGTTGGTGGGCATTTGGTTGTTTCCAGTTTCTGGTTATTATGAACAAAGTTACTATTATCATTTGAGTATAAATCTTTGTATGGATATGTTTTCATTTTTGTTGGGTAAATACCTAAAAGTGAGGTTGCTGGGTTGTATAGTAAGTCCATGTTTAATTTAATAAGACACTGCCAAATTGCTTTCCAAAGTGGCTGCATCATTTTGCATTTCCACTAGTCATATATGAAATTCCCAGTTGTTCCGCATCCTCAGTAACACTCAGTATTGTCAGTCTTTGTAATTTTGTTAATCTAGGGAGTGTGAAGTGATATCTCATTGTTTTGATTTGCATTTCTCTAATGATGAATGATGTTCATCATATTTTCATATGACTATTTGTCATTTGTATACCTTCTTTGGTGAAGAATCTGTTCAAATCTTTGCCAGTTTTTAAAGTGGAGTTTGTTTTCTTATTATTGAGGTGTAAGAGTTCTTTTATATGTTCTAGATAAATGCCCTTATAGGTATGTGTTTGCAAATATTTTCTCCTGGTCTGTCACTTGCCTTTTTATTTTCTTCGTAGTGTCTTTTGAAGTGTGAGAGTTTTTGTGTTGCTGTCTTGTAGAAACAAGATGTGTTCCTCCCCGCCAAATTTGATTTAGGTGTTGAGACTTTGATACAACACATGCACCAAGAAGGTATGAAAAGGTTTATTACTCAACAATTAGACTTTCTGGGGAGAGCAGGGAAGGCCCCTAAACAGGTCCAAAAATGGCTTGAGAAAGCAGGGAAGAGACTGGTTTTGTTTTTATTGTAATTAGGGAATGGGGTTGGAGTGAGGGTTCCTGTGTACGAGAGCCAGGCCTTGCCTGTTTTGAACTTGGCAACAAAGGTGGGAGCACCTGGGCTTTTTTATCAGCTAGCCCAGATGTGGAGCAGAAGGGGAAGGTGGAATTGTGGGGTTTGAAAGATGTCAGCAGTAAAAATGAAACATCAAAATGTCAGGCTCCTTATTATGGTTTAAATTTTTGTAAAGACTAATTTATCATAGTTTTTCTTCTGTGGTTCATTTATTTTTGTGTTTCCTAAGAAATATTTTCATAATTTAAATAAAAAGCTTTTTCCTATATTTTCGTTTAGAAGTTTTTATATCTTTAGATATTTCATTTAAGTGATCTGTTTTGAGTTAATTTCTGTACATGGTGTGAGGTAAGGGTCTAGGATTTTTTTTTTCATATGATCAATTCTTCAACAGCCTTTTTTTATTGAAAAAGACTATTCTTTATCCCATTGAATTACCTTGGCACCTTTGTTGAAAATCAATAGGCTTTGGATATCAGGGTCTGTTTCCGGACTCTGTTCTATTTCATTGATCTATATGTCTCTATTTACTCCAATACCACACCATCTTTACTACTGTAGTTTTGTAAGTCTTGAAATTGCATAGTATAATTACTCCAAATTTTCTCTTCTTTTCCAAGTAACTCAACTGTCTAGATCTTCATTTGCACTTCAATATAAGTTTTAAAATCCATTTGTCAATTTCTACAAAAAGGCCTGTTGGGGTTTGGTTGAAATTGTATTGAGTCAATAGATCAATCTAGGGAGAATTGACATCTTATCAGTATTGTGTCTTCTGATAAATGAACACAGTTCATGTCTCCATTTATCCAGGTCCATTTTTAATTTCTCTCAAAAATGTTTTGTGATTTTTGGTGTACAGGTTTTATCCACATTGTATTAATTTTTCCTTAAGATTTTTAAATATTTTTGATGCTATTGTAAATAATGTATGTTTTTTTTTCAGTTTCAGTTTCCAATTGTCGAATTTTTGTTTCCAGCCAAAATGGAGTAACAGGGGCTGGATATATTCTCTCACTAAAACAACTCAAAAGCTGAACAAAATAGATAAAACAAAAGATTTCAAGTCATGGGACATCAGGCAACGATAGGCAGTGACTTTTTAGTGATGGAAAAAAAAAATGAGGCGAACCCTATGATTGCCTAGCCTATCACCTGGAGAGTGTTTCCAGGCCACAGAAGAGAGGGCAGCAACTCAGGCAGAGCCCAGCGGTCTCTGGAGTTGAGAAAATAGAGGTAGGCATTCAGGGAGGCCAAGCTGGCTAGAATTTGCAGGTCAGGGTACTAGAGAGAATAGAACTGCACTGAGAGAGAATTCAGAGGTCTGCAGAGAGTCCCCCAAAGTCTTCAGCTGAGTATGGGTCAGTGCATGCTGGAGAGGAAACTACCAGAAGCCAGGGAAAGAATCACTCAAAAAGTTTAGAGTAAACAATACTTAGAGCCCACACAGAGCCAAGAATAGTTACTGTTCCTACCAGTGACAGTAGAAAAACCTCAAAAACTTCGTAAGCTTTAGGCTAAATGCTGCTTTGGTTCTAATTAACAAAGCTTAACAGCAAGACTCAAATGGATCAAGAGTAAGTGTTTCCAAGTGATGTAAGTGCACCCCATAACTAAACTAGAGAATATTTGGGAATACAAAATCCAGCACTCAAGAAGGTAAAATTCACACTGTCTGGCATCCAATAAAAAAAATTACTGGATATACAAAGAAGCAGAAAAGTGTGATCTATAATTCGGGGGAAATTTCATTCAATTGAAAATGACCCAGAAATGACTCAGATGATAGAATTAGTGGACAAGGACATTAAGAGAATTCCTATAACTGTATTCCATATGTTTAAGAAACTAGAAGAAAGATGAAAAATGTTAGGTAGTGACATGAACAATATAAAAAAAGACCTAAATTGAACTTCTAGTGGTGAAAACTACGATGTTCGGGTAAAGGAATGTATTGGATGGAATTAATGGCAGATTGAACGCCAAAGAGGAAAAAAAAATAGTAGATTTGAAGCAATAGAAGCTATGAGTCCTAATATACGGCCTAAGATGTGTGTCATAGTTTCCTCGAAGGGAAGGGGAGAGAGGGGAGCATAAAAAGCATTTAAAGAAATAATGACTGAACAAATTTTCAAATTTGATGAAAATTATAATCATACAGATCCAGGAAGCTCAAAGCACCCCAAGAAACATGAATGAACCTCAAAATAATGCTGAGTAAAAGAAGCCAGACCAAAAAGAGTACATAGTCTATGATTTCATATATATGAAAATCTAGAAAATGCAAGCCAATTTATAGTGACAGAAAACAGATGAGGATGGAGAAAGGGCATGGAGGGGTGAGAGAGAGGGATTACAAAGGGTCAAAGAAAACTTTTGAGGGTGATGGATAAGTTCATTTTCTTGATTGTGGTTACGGTTTCATGAGTGTATATATACATGGAAAACTTACCAAATTGTACATTTAAATATATGCAGTTTATTATATGTCAACTGTACCTCAACAAAGCTGTTTAAAAGTTCCAATTGTTTGTTGTTAGTATATAGAAATATAATAGATTTTTTCATATGGACCCTGTATCCTGCAACTTTGCTAAACTCACTCGTTCTAATAATGCTTGTTCTTGTTACTATTATTGTTGCTGTTGTGATTAAAATCATAAACATTATCAAAGGAGACATTTAATCCACATGTCAGAGCTTTGCAAACTGAGAACCACTCTATAAGTTATTTTATTAACTATAATAGAAAAATCTTTTTATTCTCACGGGTACCTAAGCAGAGGGGGTTTCTCCGTAGAAGATTAAGGCCTGGATGTACTGAGATCCTAGCAGTCACATGAGAACAGTAATGTACACAGGACTCTAAATACTCAAGGGCCAGGCCATCATCCTTCTCTAACAATTGCAGGAAATGGACTCAGATCCCTTTTCCTTAGAGCTCGTGTGCCAGCTCCCCTGGTAGGGAAGCCCCTGCATCCTGTCTGCTCAGGATTTGATGGTTGGTGATAAAATAGGCCCGTGCTCTCCAAGAGCTGGGAACTGCTCAGAACAGAAGTATTTATGAGTTCCCTGGAAATGCCTGCTGAACGCACCCTGGAATCTGGCTGGAGAGCTTTCCCCTGCACAAGCATGCTTACTGCTGCTCAGCTATTGAGCTCTTGTCAACACCAGCAGAGCAGGGGAGAGAACTTTCTACAGAGTCCAGCTCATGTTCCTGGCTTGCTATCCATAGCCTTCTACAAAAGACCTTCTCCATCCAGTGGCCCTGCCGCTGCAGTTTTCCAGTTCCGTGGAACAGGACTTAGTGTTAGAATAACAGATCCTATTTATGCTTTATGAGGAATGAATTTTTCAACTTTGGTAAACTTATTAAGCGTTCTCTATGGGCTGCCAACAGCAGAGGATTATACTAGAGAGCAAATTGGATGTGCTGAAATCCATACATTTATATTCCATTGTTTTCCTAGCACTGTGAGCAAATGTTATTTCATATGGACATCACATTTCTCTTTAGTCCCGTCAAACATCTGATGTGCACTCAAGTTTTTCCTTGCTCCATGGATGGCAGTGTGACAAGTTAGGCTTCCAGCTATTCCTCAGGGGCCTTAGTTAAATTCACATACCTCCGATTTCTCCTGCAGCTCTGATTTCCCCTCTTATGGAACTCATCTTTGCTCCAAATGTCTTCTTTAGCAACACAGAAACTCCAGCAATGGGTGAACACGTTTTCTCCAAGTTCAGAAATTATTCAAACTTCAAGGTTTTTGGAATTTAAAGGGGATTCTTGGTTTCTGCATCAGGTCACCCATAACACAGTGCAACTTCTGTTTTAAAGTGGGATGAAAACCTTTTTAAGAAGCTTATTGAAATGGCTCAGAAGATCTTGTGGACATCAAATAGTTTTTAAAGGACAATATTTTGATAGTTTAATTATAAGGAAATAGGAAACATGCAGATTAAATTGACCCTAAAACACACATGGTTTTAAAAATTAAGGGCAAAGAATTCTGGCAAAATACATGTTTTGAATCTAAAACACATGAACAAAATCAAAAGGCCCAATGGATTCAGATTACAGCACTTGGACTAAGGTGATCTGCCATACAGAATCCTGAGGAGACCACAGGCCACTCCTTCGTGCTGTCTCTGACCTCCTTGTCACCTGGGATTCACTTTCACACCTCAGTTTTTGCCTCTGAAAATGAATAAAGATACGAAATCCCTCCTCCTGTCATTTCTTTTAGATTCTAAAATAAATTATATGCTCTTTGAATTCCAAGTATATAAAGTTTGTTCCTAAGCAGATCCATTTCTTACCTGAAGGAAGTGATGACTTTTACTCTGTTAAGCTTCTTAATTGTCAGGAAGCAGAGTGTCACTCTTGAGTCATGTAATTAAGAAACCCCAGTGTTTATATTTTCTTAAATACCTAAACAGGTATTTCTAACTTTTCTAGCCACAGAAGCTATTAATCACCTAGTAAATGGATGAAAGGGCACTTGCTTTGGAGAGCTCCTCCAGAAGGTCTCCTTCCCTCCTAGTGATTCTTCTTCCATGGAGCAGAGTTTAGGGATTCCCAGCAGACAACAAATTTGCTCATGGTGCCTTGTTTTGGTGCATTTGGTAACTGTGTGTGTATACTTGTCATTGTCTTTGAAACATTATTTGTGGGAGTCTTTGAGGCTTGTCATGGAGGCATGTTCCTCTAGAGAGGTTTTGCTTCTGCCTGGTGCTTGTGGGCGTTACCAGTCCTTGACAACCTTTTGTCAAATTCAGAGTTTGAGGTTCTCTGGAACCTCCAGGCAAGGCAAACCCAGCTGCAAATACACACGAGGGTTGACCTGTGGCTGTTATATCTCAGAGACAGATTTCTTTTCTTCCCCCCTCTTTCCTTCCCTTCTCCACCTATGGGTGTAGTGGAGGCTAGTTTACTTCTGGTTGACACATACTCTGAGGATGTTGTCTCAGGGGTCCATTTAATGTGGAGAAGGTTTTTTTCTTAAGCTCCTCTCCTGCATTGGCCCTAAGCCTTGACCTCTGTACACCTCTGCATCAGACCAACAAAACTTAGCAAATACCTTCTGGCAAAGCATCTGGGGTGCTCAGGTCTTGCTTTCCTCTCTAGCTTCCCTCTTTCCCTTAGATTTTGCCTGGTATTTCCTTACAGCCTTGTCAGCGTCTACCATACACTTATGAGACTTTTTGGTTAATATTTTATCCAATATTTTTAGTTGTCTTCTGCTGGAAATTTGGTCTGAAAAAAAACAACAACCCTACAGAACTTCCAGAAGTAGAACTTCTCTAGATATAAAGTTGAGTTGAAAGTTTCCAACCATCTGATAGCCAACAGATGCTAGCTCAAGGATTTGCATTAAGTCCGGACTTCAAGGCTTAGAACAAGGAGACCAGTTTCCACTTCTCCTGTACTAGCTGGCAATGCTTGTTCTACCATTTGGCATTTATGAAATCCTGTACCAGAGATTTTATGAGAATCCTATTTATCTGAGGCCTATACCAGCCCTATACCACATATGGTGGTGGTAAATGTGAGTTCTTTTCATACAATTCTAAGGAATTTGGGATATGACCTATTTTATTTATTTACTTATTTATTTAGGGTTTTTTCTGGCCATTGCCTGTGGCATGTGGGATCTTAGTTCCCCGACCAGGGGTCGAACCTGTGCCCCCTGCAGTGGAAGTGCGGAGTCTTAACCACTGGACAGCCACGGAAGTCCTGCCGCCTATTTTAAAGGCTAAATTTAATTGGTCTGTCCTTCTGCTTGAGGAAAAAAGTGATATGTGTTCAAAGTGAGTTATACGATGTCATAAATTTATCCTCAGTAGAAAGCAAACTCGAAGTTGAGAAAAATAGTCTCAACTCCCCTGCTACAGCATTTCCCCATTTTGCCTGAGCTGGTGTTAAACTGGTTTCCATGCTCTATCTCAGACATCAAAACAAAGAGGGTCCAGCCTGATGCAGAGTGAGGCAGGCTCAAGCTCAAAGCCAACCACTGACTCCTTCAGGGTCAAAGGGTGGTCTGAATGCTGAAAGCAGGAAGCAGAACGCAATGCTCACGTCAGGCCTTTGTGGAAGCAAGGACAGTTTGCTTGTGGCCTCAAAGACAGGAAAATTCGAGTAGAAAAGAGATGCTCTTCTGCACCTGATGATTCTGTTTCTGACAATGGGCTTCTCTCTTGGCCAACCCCTCATTATGCCTGGGCAACCCCCCTGCACCCAGAGCAGCAGCAGGGCCTGGCAAACAAAGAAGTGTTTTGTAATAGGTGCTCAGTGGATTTTAAAGAATGAATGGAGGAATGAGTGAATGAACAAATGAACAGAATGTCCTTTTCTTCCAGGTTGGCAATGTTCCTTCTGTTCTTCAGAGAGCGTTTGTCACCCTATAGCTCAGTGAATTGCTTCTTGACTTACTGGAAATAAATGGTACTTTCTTCACAATTGATGCCCTATCGCAGTAGTTTTTCAAAGTGTGGCCCACAGACCACCTGTATCCAAATTACCTGGAGTGTTGGTCAAAATTGCTAACTCCTGGGCCCCATTCCACAACTACTGAATCATAATTTCTGGGGATGGGCTCAGGAATCTGCACTTTTAACACAACCCCAGATGATTCTTTTGTACAAAGGAGCTTGAGAGGTGTTGTATTATGTGGACATTATCATCACATCAATAAACATTTATTAAGCAAACACTCTGTGGATTGCATATTTTAGTCTCCACTCTATGAAAATGACCTGTAGGAAGTCTGTAATCTGTTTTTATGTATTTTATGAGGTTGTTTGAGTCTTTCTAATGTTGGATGCATCTATTTGCCTTATCACCACAATCATCTTTATTTAAAAAATCCATACACATAGTGTGCCATGATGAGGTTTCTATAGAATGAGAAAATATTTCCCTCTAGACTCTAGACAGTTAAAATCTGAGCTATGACGTACCATCGAAGACGTACAGTGCAGAATTTAAAGAGTTAGAGAGGAAGGGTGTTCCTTTCAGTTTTCTACAGTTTGGAAATTCCTCCAGTCTTGAAATAGTAATTCATTTAAGCAAGTTTGTCTTATCTTTGTCCAATATGGCTTCGTATAATTTTCATATAATTTCCTAGTCAGCATTCCTTTCATGAAATGACGCGGGATGAGTCCAGAGTATTTGCCTTGGCTAATTTTCTCTTTGTTAAGGAAAACCCCATGGCTGTAAAAGAAACTGTGTGTTTTTGCTTTCATTTTTTTGAAAGAAAAAATGAATTTCTCAAAATAGGTCCATGTTCCTAAAAAGTAAGCTTGCATAAAAATTGTTCTTTTTGTCAAGTTCAGGAGATTTCCAATGCAGAATAGAAAGGATCAGGTAACACGCTGAAGAGAGATTTCCATAATTAACTCTGCTGCATGTGAACAGAACGCCTCTCCCCTCTCTGAATAACATCCTGTGTAAAAGAAGTGTGGATTAAAAACACAATGAGTTAGGGCACTACATCCTTTGTTGCAGACAGTAGGGAAGTAATTGATCAGTTGCTTTTCATACAATGAGGCAAACCTCAGCTGAATCGCAAACCTCATGTTAAGAGCAATAAAAATATAAAGCGATACTTGTTTGCAGACCCTGGTGAAGAACCACATTGCAGCAGATTTACTCTTTCCTTTATATAGGCCTCAGATTAGAAATCAGCTGAATTGGTAGGTTTTGAGGCCTCATTCGTCATGTGTGGTACTAGCTTGCCAAAGCAAACTGTGTTGCTGCGTAAACACGCGGTCTCCAGGAAAACGGGGTTCTGACACGGGCACACCCAGACCGACCTGGGGACACGCTTGAAGCGTGCTTTGCCGAAGAAAAGGAACTGATTAAAAGAAAGGCTGCCAGGAGCCTTGTGAAGAAGAGGGTGTAGAGACATTAAGCCCTCTGGATCGTCTGAGGTTCTGCCACGCTCAGATGAGAAACACGCTGCTCCCTAGGCGGTTGGTAGTGTGAAGGAGAGTTCATTACACTTCCAAAGATAAAAGCCAATTTTATGACAGCTGAAAGGATTAAAATAAAACATAATATCCTTCAGTTTATGAAGGTGCATTGGTGGCCCATTGTCTGGGGTCACCCAGAATCTTGTACCCAGCTATGAGCAATAAGTTTAAATTGTCCAAAAAGAAGAAAACATTTTTTTTTAGAAGATTTGGTTGATTTAGTGATTATTTAATAATTGTGCATTGCGGTAATTACAAAGAGTTTGATTTAGCTTCAACTCTCACCTCTCCGAAGGCAAATAGAGGATAGGTTTTTAATTATTTTAAAATGAAATCTCTGGAGCAATTTACATGCCCTGTACATTTTAACCAATGAAAGGGAAAATCCAAGGCATTTTCTGCTGCAAGCTTCAATTGTGTAAAGGCAAAAGGGGCTAGGAGTTGTATATAACATGGGTGAGCACAGAGTGTGTACTCAAACCAGCCAGGAGTCGATAGGAGACGGGTTCCATTGATTAGGTCTGTTCTCTCACCTGCAGGCATCTGGTGGTTGAAAACTTTAAACATTAAAAAGTCCATCCACCAGCTGGATTCAGCTGCGCCAATATTGCTGCCAGTTCATCTGCAAAACACACAATCTACCTCACTTCTAAAAAAGGGCAAGAAGAGAATCCTTAAATGGGGTAAAACAAATCTCACCATAGATTCAAAAAGGCCAAATCAATCTTGTTTTTCTCTCATCTTTTTCTCCTGGCCCATCTTATGTAAAGATGCTGCCCCTGGTTTATGTCTTTGATGTCCTCCTTCATCTAGTGGAAATTGTGCTGTGTTTTAAGAGCTCTTCCAAACCATAAGTAGCATATTAATTAATTATTGGGTTAGTGAAACAAATTGCACATCAGTGTATTTTAGAATTATTCTCCGATTAGATTTGGTTTATTGAGTTAGAGGAGAAGGAGAGTGGGATTTCTGGTTAGAGTAGAGGGGGCAGTGTGCAGGGTTATGTTCTGAATTGAGAAACGTTGTGCGCTTTCTGATTAAATAAAATCAAGCAGTATATGTATGTGCAGCAGCTGGAAGAGGATAAGGGGAGGGTGATTCCGAGAATCAGATGCCATATTCCTTCTTTGGAAGATTTCTCCAACTTTTGGAAAATCTGTAGCTCATGTACAAGGCTGAAATACTGTCTGGGGAGGATATGCTGAAAGAGGAGAGAAAAGGAGTTGACATGTTGCTGGCATGGGGTCAGTAATGCACGGGGTCAGGAATTTAGAGTATTTCAGATGGCATAACAATTTGGGGCCTGGGATATAAAGGAAGGGAAACAGAAATCACAATGGACATTATGTCCAAACTGTCACATGCCACAGAGATCCCATTCAAGAAAAACTTTCCTTCAACATGTGGAAGTAGTACCCCACTTTCATGATTCCTGGTGTACGTACTCCTGAAATATTGAATTACTCATTTGGGGCCCTTTTCACTTACAAACTTTTCTTCCCTACATCAGGGATCCCTCCTCAGACAAGGTCCTCTACAGTCCCTGTATAATGCTGTACAGAGGGCATTTGTCAATGCCTTATAGAATCTGGCCACTGGCTCCTTTCAAATCACCTTCCCTGTGTTGCCCCCAGAAGCCTCTTCTCAGCCACTCTGGTTTGTTCTCTGAAGATTCCAAATGCCTTCCTGGGCATTTGCTCAGAGCGCAGCTCACTTTCTGCTTGATCCTCCTTCACCTCTCCACTTATCCAGATTCTACCCAGCCTTGGAGGTCCAGACAAACGCTACTTCTCTCAGGAAGCCCCCCTGATTTCTCAAACCCTGGAGCCCGCGATGCTTCTTTATGAGCCGTTAGCTTGGCAATTTGCTGACTGCCATCATATAGATCAGGGGTCCCCAAGCCCCGGGTCGAGGACCGCTACTGGTCCTCGGCCTGTTAGGAGCCAGCAGCAGAGCAGGTGGTGAGCAGCGGGCGAGCCAGCAAAGCTCCATCTGCCGCTCCCCATCGCTCCCCATCGCTCGCAGTACCGCCTGAACCGTCATCCCCCTCCCCCCGCCAGTCCGTGGAAAAATTGTCTGTCACAAAACCGGTCCCTGGTGCCAGAAAGGTTGGGGACCGCTGATATAGATCATTGTCTTACGTTGTTATTGACATCTCAAGGCTCTACTACGCTTTGTCGGTGTTCCTTGACTATTAGTTTCTTGAGCGGAGGGGTTGGGGAATCTAGGACAGTACCCTCTACGTAACTTGCATCCAAAAAGTGTACAGTGATGAATTTGTAAACAGCAACAACAAAAAAGTACTGAGAAATGTTTCTTTCATTCCTTCCTATTAATATTAGATCTATTAAATTTAATTCATTAGATACTTAACTAAAAAACGAAAATTATTAGCATTTAAAAATGCATTTAATTTCTATCAAGGAGGCTTTAAGACACATGGACTATTTTATTTCTTGGCATAATACTTGTATTTTCTCATAAAATGAAATAGAATGATATTACTTTAAAGAAATGACATATTTCATCACATTCTTGTGTCTGTCCTTTTCCCTGTTACCTTCTTATTACTGGAGAATAGCGGATGAACTTGCCATGTGGCAAAAAATAAGAAAGGAATGGAGAGACAGATATCACCTTGGCTTTCTGATGCCTTCCTCTGAGAACTGTCCCGTGTTTGACCTCATTTCTTCAATCCACATCCACTCACTGCTTCTGTTCTTCTTGTACAGGTTGGGGCTGGGCAAGAGCGCAGTGTGACGCTTCCTTAAATTACTGACCTGTTGGGATGGGCAGAGCATATCTAGAGGGAGCTAAGTGGTTAATTGCAATTCATGGACCCAGCCAAACTAAAATGCAGCTTGTTCACCAAACCATCCCCCTCCCCCTCCCTCTTCTCTGGATCAATCCCAGCCCTAATTAAAATGTAATATTCTCCTTATGTGACTCTTTGGAAAAGTTTGTGGAATGACCACATAATACAGAGCAGGTTTTCCAGATGTTCCCTGTCTTGGCTGGTATTCACATGCACAGCATCTCCACCCCCAAATTTCTCCTCTCTACACTTACCATATGACCTCCTCTCCCTTCCCACTTCTCCTTTGCTGTCCCTGATATGCTGTGCATAACTTCCTGAGTCTGATTGCTGTGCCTTCAGTGTATAAGAACCATTACTGAAGTGCAGTGGGCCAAGAAAAAAGTAATACTTGCTTCCACGGAGCACTTTTATGCTATCTACAATGGAAAAAACAACTTTGAACTGCTTCTAAAACAACCGGCATTAAAATCACTTCTGTTTGCAGTTGAGATGGATTTTGCAGTTGAGATGGATTTTGCAGTAACCTTTCCAAACCTGCTTCCTCTGAATGTTTTTCAGTCCATAGAGTGGCTTTCTCAGTGAGAATTTAAAATGGTGCCCCTATAAACACTTGGCCTACACCTCAAAAGGTCATTTTCCAACACTCGCTCACGAGCGCTCGTGAAATCAGGGCCTGCAGCCACAAGATCTCCACGAAGGTTGTACAGGCATGGTGATGTTATGAAACACTGTTCCAAACTGCGAATTAATAAGATTGGCCACTATGACACAGCCATCAGGTTTCAGCACATTTTTGATAATGTGATCACTTAGCATAGTTATCTGAGTTCAATTTCCCATGCCTCTCCCCACACATATTTTCCACATCCCTTCAGCCTTTTGATCTGTGTTCCTTAGCTCTTATGAGAATTTCTCAATGAGAGGTTGCACTATGGCAACCTGTAAGCAAAATCCATGTTCAAAAAAAATCTATACTTTTTTCAAAATTTATGAATATTTTCAAGTTGCAAGATTTCGCTCACAGATTTGGACTCCTGGCCTCTCTCTCTCTCTCTCTCTCTCTCGAGAATTTAGACGTAGCACTGTTCTGTTGGAACTGACTCCAGTGGCTGCTTCCTTCATGGGGGGCAGGAACCATCCGCTTGTTGGACCTTCTGATTACAGGCATGCTTTCCCATCACCTACCTGGCATTTTGACTTTAACATTTTGAGTCATAACTATTTCAGTTCAAATATTTTATAGACAGAAATTCAGCCAAGTAAGACATGTTTGAAGCCAGATGTTGTTAGTTAGCTTAAAAAAAAAAATCTAAATTCTTCCTCCTGGGTAATATGTCTCATTTATCTATATTCTTGACACTGGTTTCCCAAGTAAACTGAGGTCTCTCACACAGCATACCCTAGTGGTTAATAGCAAGGGCTTTGGAGTCAGGTAGCCTTGACTACTTTCTAGCTGCATGGTGCTGGGAAATTGCTTAAACTCTTTGTGCTTCAGTTTTCCTATCTCTAAAATAGAAATACACCTTAACCCAGTGGTTCTCAACAGTACTGTGCATCAGACTCACCTGGAGAGCTTGTTAGATGATGGCGGGCTGGTCCTATCTTCAGTCTCTGATTCAGTAGGTCTGGGATGGGGCCTGAGAATCTGTAACATCTCTAACAAGTTCCCTGCTGCTGCTCCAGCACCCACACTTTTAGAACGACTGCCTAATCCCCTAGGTGAAGATTAAAAGTGATAATCGTAAACAGAAATATAGATCAATGGAAGAGGATAGAAAGGCGAGAGATAAACCCATGCACATATGGTCACCTTATTTTTAATAAAGGAGGCAAGAATATACAATGGAGAAAAGACAGCCTCTTCAATAAGTGGTGCTGGGAAAACTGAACAGCTACATGTAAAAGAATGAAATTAGAACACTCCCTAACACCATACACACAAATAAACTCAAAATGGATTAAAAACCTAATGTAAGGCCAGACACTATAAAACTCTTAGAGGAAAACATAGGCAGAACACTCTATGACATAAATCACAGCAAGATCCTTTTTGACCCTCCTCCTAGAGAAATGGAAATAAACAAATGGGACCTAATGAAACTTCAAAGCTTTTGCACAGCAAAGGAAAACATAAACAAGACGAAAAGACAACCCTCAGAGTGGGAGAAAATATTTGCAAATGGAGCAACTGACAAAGGATTCATCTCCAAAATATACAAGCAGCTCATGCAGCTCAATACCAAAAAAACAAACAACCTAATCCAAAAATGGGAAGAAGACCTAAATAGACATTTCTCCAGAGAAGATATACAGATTGCCAGCAAACACATGAAAGGATGCTCAACATCACTAATCATTAGAGAAATGCAAATCAAAACTACAATGAGGTATCGCCTCACACTGGTCAGAATGACCGTCATCAAAAAATCTACAAACAGTAAGTGCTGGAGAGGGTGTGGAGAAAAGGGAACCCTCTTGCACTGTTGGTGGGAATGTAAATTGATACAGCCACTATGGAGAACAATATGGAGGTTCCTTAAAAAAGTAAAAATAGAACTACCATACGACCCAGCAATTCCACTACTGGGCATATACCTGGAGAAAACCATAATTCAAAAAGAGTCATGTACCACAATGTTCATTGCAGCTCTATTTACAATAGCCAGGACGTGGAAGCAACCTAAGTGTCCATCGACAGATGAATGGATAAAGAAGATGTGGCACATATATGCAATGGAATATTACTCAGCCATAAAAAGAAATGAAATTGAGTTATTTGTAGTGAGGTGGATGGACCTGGAGTCTGTCATACAGAGTGAAGTAAGTCAGAAAGAGAAAAACAAATACCATATGCTAACACATGTATATGGAATCTAAAAAACAAAATTGGTTCTGAAGAACCTAGGGTCAGGACAGGAATAAAGACACAAACATAAAGAATGGATTTGAGGACATGGGGAGGGGGAAGGGTAAGCTGGGACGAAGTGAGAGTGTGGCATGGACATATATACACTACCAAATGTAAAATAGATAGCTAGTGGGAAGCAGTCACATAGCACAGGGAGATCAGCTCGGTGCTTTGTGACCACCTAGAGGGGTGGGATAGGGAAGGTGGGAGGGAGAAGCGAGAGGGAGGAGATATGGGGACATATGTATATGTATAACTGATTCACTTTGTTATAAAGCAGAAACTGACACACCATTGTAAAGCAATTATACTCCAATAAAGATGTTAAAAAATAATTTTAAAAAGTTAAAAAAGTGATAATTGTGTAAAACACATGGTTTAGTGACTTAGTCATTTGACTGAAATAAAAATTTATATTTAATTTGTTAGAGGTTCAATGTTTAACTCTATACAAAACCTGATGAATCATTGCATTTTGATAAACAGTATAGATTAATGGGGATTCCACATATAACTAAACTATTTCATTTCTGAAACCTATTTATCTTTATACTGCAAAAGGGAAAATCCACACCTTAACCTCATTTTGGTCTTAACCTGGGTTTGTCTCTTGTTCTTCCCTCACTGTAAGGGAAGGATTAATAGATTTGCCCAAAGCATTGAAAGGAAAGGTGAGCAAGATAGGCATTATCTTAGATTGCCATGAGTAAGTCACATTCTCTTCTCCTATTGGCCCCCGCTTGTTCTGTGCCCTCCTGGAAGCTAGACACAGCAATGGAGGAATCACCTCTCACCTGCATGGAACACAAAGCAATCATGGCCCACCGGCTCTCTGCTCCTTCCCCTTTCCCTTCTTTGCCTCAGTGATGAGCAGTGGGAAGTGATATGACTTCACATCAGACTTGGGAAGCATGGGAGTGAGTTCCATGCAGACTTAAAATCACTGGACAAACACTTTCCCCCCTCCCTTCCCTCCTTCCCTCCCTCCCTCCCTTCCTCCCTTCCTTCCTTCCTTCCATCCTTCCTTCCTTCCTTCCTTCCTTCCTTTCTTCCTTCCTTCCTTCCCTTCCTCTCTCTCCCCCTTCTTCCTCTCTTCTATTTTCCTATACTTTAATATTAAATATCATAGGAGTATAGTATGTATTTTGCAATACTGGCAACTGACACCTATTAAAAAGAGACTCTAGAACTCAATCCATCTTTCCTGATTCTAAAAGAAATAAGTTCTAGTATGGTGTTCAGACATATTCCACTCACAAAAATTGCTCTGGTGCATATGCAACAAATAGAAGCTGTATAAATAACACCTGGAGTGTAATGCATTATACCTAATTAAAAATTTAAGGACTCCTGGGCTTCCCTGGTGGCGCAGTGGTTGCGAGTCCGCCTGCCGATGCAGGGGACACGGGTTCGTGCCCCGGTCTGGGAAGATCCCACATGCCGCGGAGCGGCTGGGCCCGTGAGCCATGGCCACTGAGTTTGTGCGTCCAGAGCCTGTGCTCCGCAACGGGAGAGGCCGCAACAGTGAGAGACTCCTAATTTTTAAAAAGTTTGACCAAAACACTGTACTCCACTTCCTCCTGTGGTAGACCAAGTGGGATTTTAATGCCCCTTCATTTGGGAGAAATGGGAATGAGTATGAAGGGCAGGGGTTTTGGAGAGGCACTAGGGAATCTTTCCCTAAGGGTCCGGCTTGTTGTATCGTGAATGTTGTTATCCAGGAAGTCTGTGGAACCCCCTTTTCTGAAGATTTTAGGGAATGTTCTAAGTGCAGTTCTCCCCAGAGGCAGCAGACTGGACTGAATGACCTCAGGAGGCTCCTTTCCAGACTGCGATTTTGTGAATATTTTTGTCATACAAACTATGCCTTGTGTCCTAGCACTCCAGATGCTTATAAAGCGCCATGTGTCCTGCACCGCAGGCTGACTGCAGTTCCTAAAAGGAACAATTCTAATAAAACACCCACTCCAGAGAGGCAGAGACCATCGAGTCAAAAATGGCTGTGACCTTTGAGGTAGAAGCTCTCGACTGGTGTTGAAATTTAATACTGCGCTATAACTCAGGATGCTAAATCAGTGGGTAAAGGGATCAATACCCAGTAAAACTGCAAGCAAGGCTGGCGTAGACCACACTTCATTTCCCTCTAAACCCTCCCAACTTGTCTCCAGCTCTGCTTGACACTGTGTCATTTGACATTACTTAGTCCATAAAACTTATAATGTGCAACAGTAAGACTGGGCAGTTACTGTGGCATAAAATGGGAGAAAAAAGTTACCAGACCATCAAATATGGACATTGTTTTCTAGCCAAATGCTTTAGTAATGATAAATTAGCAGTCCCAGGTTAACACAGATGTGATGAAATGTCTACTCCATTGATCAGTTTTCATTATGAACTAAACTTACAGGCTCAGCCTGAAAAGACTCAATTATTCCATAAACTACTTCCAATCTGTGAATACAGTTTCATTTGTGAAATAGAAATAGGAGGCATTTTAGGAACATTTCAATACATTTCATCTGGAGATTTTTCTTAAGTAGACCCAGTTGGGTTGGAAGTCTTAGAAAAATAGATTGAGTTTCCCTGGTGCTATTTACAAGATAGGCCAGAAAGGAAGCCACAAGAAGAACTTCGCTGCTGAGATTTTGAAGATCTTCCATCCTGTATCTTGACATCATCAGATGATGGTGAGTATTAGGAAAGCATAGAAGAATGGTGAGGAATTGAAACTGCAGAAACAAGGGCATATTTGTATCAAAAAACTGGAAGGAAGAGAAAGAACTCTCCTCTTCAGGGCACCATTCACCCCCCTTTCTTCCTGCCTATGAGCCAAGTTAATGAACAGCTCTTTACAAGATGTGGAAGCTTAGAATTACATTGCTTTAAAGTATGAGGGCTTCAGTGTTCTGGCCTAAGAGCCAGCCAGTATCTTTTTCAACTTGAGAACAAGCAGTCTGGCAGATCTCTCAAGTTCTAAACTAACTGACCAAAAAAATTCTCCTCTTATTTCAGGTCTTTCCAAAGAAAGAAAGAAATGCAGTCCAACAGGGACAGTGCTGGTAATGGAGAAACACACCTAAGCCCCAATTATAACCTAATTCCAGGAGACTTTTCATGTATCTTGTAATGATATTTCAAGGTATGTGTTTGACCTATAGTGGACTCAACTGTACGTAATGAGTCATGGAAGAATAGGATTTTGTTTGTTCTTAGAATTAGGTTGAAGCATCTTCCCTACCCTCCACTCCATTCTGAGACACACCCAGGCCCTCTCTACCCTCACCCCAATGTTACCTCAAAGCACCCTTCCCTAAGGAGCAATGTGTGGTGAGTACTCAGCACACCTTCCACTGCTTTGCATCCTCTGGGCTTTTGGACAACCTTCCAGACGTAGTTCTGGGCCTTTCTCATGAAGCAGTAGCAGCCTTGCAAGAGTTTTGCCAGGAAAAAAGAAAAACGAACTGGACTTCACAATCAACCAGATAACAAGCGTGAACAGACCCGTTCTCAGACCAAATCAACATTTCCACTCCCGTCCTGACAACTATAAATTCAGAAGTCGTCACCACATAAAGTACCTCATGCACAAATACTTGAACTCTGACTTCCTTTCAACAGCCTTAATGGTACTGCTTACCATATCATTTTAACGTGCTCCGGTGTTGTAATGTCATAAATGACAGTCTCAACTACAGTCGTAGCCCCAGTTGCCAAGCCTAACTCCACAACAGCTCTGTCATATAACATGTGGCTCTGATGGGGTACACACAAGGGACCTCCCCTCAAGCCCTCCGCTCTCCGAGGCCTTTCCTTCTCTATTAGAATAAGGAAGCCTGCAATCCACCACTGAAAAGCACAGACACGAAAATAATTAACCATCTCTTCTGTTCAGCTGTAACTTATATTCCCTATGAGGAGGAAAACGGAGGAAAAGAAATCAAGGCCCAGAGACCCACGTTTCATTTGGAACACTAGGGGTTCTTGGGGAAGATCATTAAAGTGTGGTTTGAAATATTTTCCTTTTCTCATCAAGTCACTAGCCCTGTAATTGATGTCATAAAAAATATCTGTGTTCAGTTGCAGTGGGTTTCTCGGGTCCTTTCAAGTTATCAATTATTTACATCCCAATGAAATGAAAAAGTGCTGCAAGCCAGGTCCTGAAATGCCACGAAGGAGTCTGAGGGTGGCATTGTTCATCTTGAGCGTTGCACCCACGAAGGGGGCATTAGTACTCTATTTGGGAAGTTCATTTCTCCTTCTCTGTCATACATTATCTGTGTGGGTTTTATTGCTTCTCCTCATCAATAGTCTCACTGGGCTTTTTGTTTGTTTGTTCACGCCTCTACAATTTATACTCTTAAGGATGAAAGGAAAAACGCCAGTTCCTTCAGCCAACACAGGCCCCTTTCCTCTGTATATCTGGGCCTTGAACCATTTCTTCCTGTATTCCCAGAGCATCCAGGGAGTTTTCTTCACTTAACAAAATTCACACGGTCCAGATTTGACAGAAAATTGTGTTAGGGAATGGCGGCATTTCCTTGGTGTTCAGAGTCTTTCCCTTCTATTATTTCCTCCTGCTTTAATTTCCCCTCCCCAAACTTTCTTCCCCCACTCATGCGGCAGAGTAACTCCAGCAGGACCAGATCTCATACTATTACTTGTCCTTGCGGAAAGCAGCAGAAAACGTTTGGTGATAAGTCTTAAGACCCAAACTTGGTCATCATTCCTTTAGTGATATATAAAGGCATCTTGGCTAACGTACAACCCTCACATATTCTGCTAAAGAACTTTATGGGTATGGCTGGTAAAACGTGATACTACATCTTCTGCCAATTCGTTATTTTCAGGCTTCTCTGGGATTGTCCTTTAATAGGCCTCACTGTCGCAACTGGAGACACTTGACGGAATTAGAGTTTCTTCTAAACCTTAGAGTGCAATAGGCTTACGCTTTTCCATCATTCAAAGGGCAGATTCAAATCTACACAAATCTGTTCCTAATCAACCCATTTCTCTGATCTACAGAGCATAAATTAGTTTGTTATAAATGAGGTGGCAGGCAAAAGCCCCAGTGTTTTTGAAAGAGGCAGCAAAGTTCTTTCTAGGACCGAGGAAGGCCTATATATTATTATTCCCCATGTAGTCAAAAGGGAAGTTTTGAAGATATACAGGGACATGCTGGTTAGACAGGACTGCGGCCATGGTCCTTTATAACGCTGCAGTTGTGTGTTCTATATTTACTTTTCCCCAGATAGTTAACCATCTAAATTGGCAGGGCGGGGCTGGGTGTGGGCAAATTCTGCCAACATCCAGATCCTGAAAACCTCAGCAACTTGAATAACTTTGGAGACTTACAGTCGCATTTGCCAACCAGCATTATGCCATCCAGAGCTTCACAACACACTGTAACAGTAGAGATAACTAATAGTCCTCTCTCCTTCATTTATTGAAAAGAAAACGCTGTTCAGAACATAAGATAATATGTTTACTTAATGCAACTTTAAGGAAGGAGAGAGGGACATTTTTGCAAAGTGATTAAAAGCAACTTATAAAAGTAGGTGCCTGGGATGAAGGACCCAGTGGTGGTGGTGACTTCCGCTCAAAGGTCCAGTGTCCTGTAGGATGGTGAAGCATCCTGTGGCTGAGAATTCTGTGTTTCCTGTTCAGAGGAAGCAGAAGGGAGCTAGAAAAGAGGGAGTGGGGGAAGGAACAGGTGGGTAGGGGTGGGGGAAAGAAATCCTCTCTAAGCTTTCCCTTGATCTTAACCAGGGGCCAACACTTGACAGTTCTTTTAATAGAATGTGGTTCTGTCAAGGACAAAGCAAGTGCAGCTTAAAGAAGCCGCTGCACCTGATTTTAAAGCTGAATGAGAATAGGGGTTGCTAATGTGGAGAAACCACTCAAAATGTTCTGAAATGTGGGAAGAGAGGGGCGTGAATTTATAAGGAAGAAAATAGGTGCAAATACACCCCCATTAACCTGATTTGTCCTTAGTGCTACAGGATCTGTATTTTCTATCATAGGTCACGATGAATGCTTTCTTTTATGTCAAGCTTAATGTTTTTCAAAGTGCGTTCATACACATTGTGTCCCTTGTTCCTCCGGGAGGTGGCCTGTCTTTCCCAGTTTATGGCTAAAAGGGGTAAGTGAGTTGCCTTAGGTCACATAGTCCCAACGTGGAAAGAGATCTCTTGGCCCCTGTTTGCAACTGCTCAGTCTTTGCAGACTCCTCCAGCCGCCCCTTTGCTCAGCAGGGCTCCGTGCTGGTCCCTGTTCTCGGTGGCAGCTTGGTAAGCGCTGACTGATGAATTAATTGGCAATGGTGATAATGACTGCTCTCAAGTACCTACAACAAAAGTTGTTGTTTTCCCCAGGGATCTGCCCAGCGCTGATGTACCTAGGGTTGGCATTAGAAAAATAATGAACAATATCAGTGGATATTAGTGATGGAAGCAGACTCCGATTTAGCTCTAGACACCACACTGAGCTTCACACAATTAGAAGTTTATAGTCAAGTGTGGGATGATACAGTCCATTAATATTTCTAACAGTTACATGGCTCCATTTGGACCAGGCTCAGCTCTTATAAAATGCAGATTCATTACACTGACTCAGACAGGAGCCAGGGGAACATATTCAAGGGCAGTGCCACTATTTGCAAGCATACTTGAAGAACTATTTTGGTATCCTAAACTTGAAATGGAAGTTGGGCAAGTTCACCAGAAAGTCAGTCCTTGTCCTTTGCTTGCCTTGTTCCTTGCTCCCTGACCTGCTTGTCTTGTCCACGTGGGCTGAAAATTCAAACACAACGAGAAGGAAAGCATCTAGAATCATCTGCTCAGAGAACACGGTTGAGGATTTCACCAAAGTGGATCTGAGATAGGAATTACCCTGTCTGGGACACAGTGGCATAGGCAGCCAGTGTAATTATGGTTCCTCAGAGGATGAATTGAGTAATTTGGTCTTTCAGGTTCCCTTTGGAGTTTGAAATATCCAGATGGACTATATTAAACAAACCAGCATCCCGTTTTAGAATCTCCAGACTTAGAATAATGAGAAACCTGTTCCACTTACAGCCTTTCTATTACAAAGAAGTACTTCTGGGTACTAAGAACTTCTTGAATATAATTTCATTCCTTATCCCCAATTTTTGTTTTCCAGTGGAGAAACTATGAGAAAGGTAAAATAACTCATCCAAAGTCACACAGCTATGAAGTGAGCGGGCAAGCTTTCCTAGGCCATACTCTGAAATCTACCTTGGAGCTCTAGGAGACATCGTGCTATAAGCTATGATGAATCATTTGAGCCTGGAGATTCAGGGAGAGGAGGGGAGTGAGGGGGACGAAATGGGGCAGCTGAATGATGAAGATGACAGCATTCACCTATGTCACCATTGGCCTGGACTGGCTGTGCAGTCGGGGTGAGGGGTGACATGTTCTCTGATGCCTGGGAATGAGACTCAGGACTATTTGAGGAGACCAGTTAGCAAGTGAGCATCTTGATAACTGCTTAAAAATGCATGTGAAGCTGGAATATATACAAGCTCTAGAAGAGGGTGTAGATGTGCTGTAGGACTGGCCAGGCCTAAGCATTAATACTACCCTGCAGGGCTGCCCTGGTGGCACAGTGGTTGAGAGTCCGCCTGCCGATGCAGGGGACATGGGTTCGTGCCCCGGTCTGGGAAGATCCCACGTGCCGCGGAGCGGCTGGGCCCATGAGCCCTGGCGGCTGAGCCTGCGCGTCCAGAGCCTGTGCTCCGCAACAGGAGAGGCCACGATAGTGAGAGGCCCGCGTACCGAAAAAAAAAAATACTACCCTGCAGTGGTTTTCAATGACCATGGCATTCTGATGTATGCAGTACTGGTCTTGCCAACTAAAGCCACTTTCAAGAGCTTTTATATTCTCTTCTTGTGTTTCCATAAGCTATAACCACTGTAGTCAATATTTTCTACCAATATATTCTAATCATTGAACACTGAGCCTGGTCTGAAAAGTTGGTTCCTGGAATCCCTAAGAGCGACGAAGACAGTTCTTGATCATCTGCATATGGGTTGTCCAAGGCCATTTTTTACTGCCAGGCTGATGTCTCCCTGCCACACAGACCCTTCCGAGACAGTTCCTCTCACACTCTGTCGCTGGGTGCTCAGGGAGGGCACATTAATTTTAATATTGGCTTTAGTCAAACCTCATTAGGAAGGTCAATATACTGCCCCAGCCCCATTAAATAATATGTTTGAAACACTGAATAAATAACACTTAGATTATCTTTAGTTTTGGATCATCAAGGCAGATTTTTCCTTCCAGTATTGCAGCTAATTTAAGACTGCAGAGAAGGAGTTTTAAACATTGCTTTTGGCTTAAGCCCAACAATGTTGCAATGTGATATTTAGAGCTCATGAATCAAGAGACAAACATGTATGGCCAGGTGTGGTTTGACATAAAAATTTCTGTGAGACAATTGGTCTCTCTGTATGATAAATGGTCAAAAACCTCATTCGTTTCTAATGTCTGTGCTTTAAAAGTTAAGGTAAATATACAGAAGCCTTCCTTTTCTTTGCTTGGCATTTATCTTCTCAAGTGTGGAGGTCCATTTGATTAATGTCTAGTCATTTAAGGGAAAAGATGTATTCTCTAAGTTGCATGAAATGTGAAATAATTAGGTCATGCTTCTGGGGAGTTTTTATGTTCAGTTACTTAAACTTTTTAAAAAACTTAAGAAAAATTTTTTTGTGTGTTATGTCTGCTCCAAGGAGACCCTCGTAACTTAACAGATGAGGTTGTTTCCTGATGTCGATTCTTCTTTAGCGCAAGTCTCCATCTGCTGGCAGTGCTGGCTTTGAAATCTGGCAGTGCCCAAGCCTTTGTGGGTGAGGGTCTCATCTGGTGGGCACCATACACCAACTGATCACTCATTCATACTTTCATTATGAAATTATGAAAGAAAAATGTCCATTCTAATTTGAAAATTACATTCCACGCCATTGACCATTTATAGCATCAAGGCTATTGCTTTTCGTTATATTATTATCTAGTTTGGGTTTTGATTTTTGTTGTGTGTGTGCTGTCGTTTTCCCCTAGTGGACTAACATAGTTTCAAACATTGTATAAATAGCCCAGTTCCATTTGCTAGTTTCCACAATTCTTTAAAATCAAGATACCAGATAAAATAACGTTTTGATGGCTAGAGTCTATTATCAGCATATGACACAAGCCTGGTTTTTGAAAAGGCATAAATCAGATAACAGTTGCAGTGATGCTGCACTCTTTTGATTTTTCAAAGCTTTCTGTCAAGGTTGCCTTTCCCTGCATCTTTTGATAATAAGAGAATTAGATCATTGGCGTCATCACAAGATGCATCTGGCAGCAGCTTTTCTTCATCATTATCGTTACCAGGGGTTGTGGTGTTGGATTTCTTTCAGTTCCATTTGTTTTATGTCTGTATGTTTCTCAGTTCTCACAGCCTCTGTGTGTGAGTGTGTGTGTGTGTGTGTGTGTGTGTGTGTGTGGTGTAAGGAGACAGAGAGACAGACTGAGAGAGATTAGGAGAGAACTGAAAGAAGTTGGGAAAAGAACAGGCAGCAGTGTGCCGAGGATTCCTTCCTGCTCTAGTCATATCCCGATTCTATATGTAGTAAGAATAATTGCTTACCAGGCCTGATTAGCCACTCCTGGTCTTACAATTCTTAGCAGAGGGACACCGAGGTTTCCTCTGGAACCGTTCCTGGTTTTTCTATTCTCTCACTGTCCACCTAATCACCCTCTTTAAGGGTCAGAGGCTTTGGCACGTGTGGCATTAACAGATACACACTACTATATATATAGTAGATAAACAACAAGGACCTACTGTATAGCACAGGAAACTATATTCAATATCTTATAATAACCTATAATGGAAAAGAATCTGAAAAACAATATATATGTATGTATGTATATATATATATATAATTTGTATAACTGAATTATTTTGCTGTACACCTGAAACTAACATAGCATTGTAAATCAACTATACTTCAATATATGGCCCCACCAGAATGTGTACCATGCAGGGGGCTGAGTATGTAGTTTCCCTTAAGAATAACAGGGGACTGCCAACAGAAGAAAGGGGAAGGGATGCTGGACTGCCAGAAAGAGTTCCAAACCATCCCTTACTGTGCTTGGCCCCCGACTGAATAGAACTAGTTGGTTATTTTTTCACTTTGGCAGCAGATAAATGGCAAAGAAGATGCTGGGAGGGTATGGCATCTTGAAGGAAAGCAAAGACACAGATTTTCTCAATTCTTGGTGACATGTCACAATAACTCCATTAAGTGTTGTTCACCTACTTTATATCTTTAGGCTTGATTCCTGTGTTGAAAGCATTGTTTCAGTTTCCAGGAATTTGCCTGCTACATTTGCTAGGTCTAAAGTTCATAGCTGTAGTGTAATATCTGCATATGCACAGAAACTGGGTGCTGCTGCATAATAGGTGGTGGCTTGTGACAAGTCACTTAACTCTTTTTCTCATTTTATCAAGTTTTCTCTTTTGTAAATTTTTCCATTAGCGTAAAATTAGCATAAAACTGTCTATTTCCGGATTGTTGTGAAGATTAGAGGGGATATATGTATATGCATAGCTAATTCACTTTGTTATCAAGCAGAAACTAACACACCATTGAAAAGCAATTATACTCCAATAAAGATGTTAAAAACAAATAAATTTAAAAAATGAGATTGTAAATGAAGTCCCTTCCTTTACATGTAGTAGATGCTCAATAAATTGTAGATATTATTACCAGTATGTAGTTATAGAAAACTCTTCCCTACTCTTCTTTATTTATTTTTTGCGGTACGCGGGCCTCTCACTGCTGTGGCCTCTCCTGTTGTGGAGCACAGGTTCCGGACACGCAGGCTCAGCGGCCATGGCTCACGGGCCCAGCCGCTCCGCGGCACGTGGGATCTTCCTGGACCGGGGCACGAACCCGCGTCCCCTGCATCGGCAGACAGACTCTCAACCACAGCGCCACCAGGGAAGCCCTCTACTCTTCTTTGTCTGTCTCAGTTCTGTTGCCCTTAGGCCCTTGTCAATGCTCAACCTCCTCCATTTAGGTAAAAGCAGCCTAAACAATGAGATAATTCATCTCAATAATAACTTGAGATCAAAAGAGAAGGTGGGAGTAGGACAATTGTAAAATTAGTAAATTCAGCAATTGATTGATGTCATCAAGTCCCCAGCCTCTTTCTTTTGCTCTGCCATTCTCCGTGTGTTGGCTTTGTTCCTAGGGTGTGTCCTCTCATAGTTACAAGGTGGCTGCTCCAGCTCCAGCTATCATGTCCCAGCACAACAGCAGCAGGACAAGAGGGAAAGTTTCTTCTTGTGCATTTCTTTTTGTCAAGCAGTAAAATTTTTCCAGAACCCCTGGCCCTGATGAGACTTTTTCCTTGGGTTCCATCTGGCAGCCACCCCACAGCTCTGAGATCTCCCCTTAGGACAGCCAGTATTCCCCAGTCTCCAGTTCTCCTCTCCTTCCTGAGCACATAGCTGAGCTATTCTTCCCACCCCCTGAGAGCTAAGTGAAACCCCGAGACAGAGTTCTGGCTGATGGGATGTGGGCAGAAGCTACATTGGCTACCACCAGGCCTGGCCATAAAGCCTTCTGTCAACCTTCCAAGCTCTCCCCCTCACTGTCCTTGGGGATGACAGTGAGATTCTCTGAGAGCCTAGAAGATGGAGGGTCCTCGTGAAGGAAGGGGCCTGGACCCTTGACTCACTGCATAGAAGAGGTGGCCCCAGGAGCACTTCCCAGGCAGGGATGTTCACATGGGCCCAGGGTGAGCAAGCGCCTGAGATACACCTGCTAGCAACACACCCTGACTTATTTATTATTATTATTTTTACGAGAGCAATTCTGGTTCTAGTAGTTTTCAAAAGTATGTTTTGATTTACAAGAAAAACTCTAGGAAGTTGCTATCTTTGGAAAGAGAATACATTTGAGCAAAGCACTGATAACATCTTCAGAGATAGTATCCAACATTCTGCAGGGTGGTCAATTTTCAGGAGAATATACATTTCCAGTAAAAATCAGGACACTTGCTTTAAACTCAATTTTGGGAAGAAATTATTATAAGTGGTTCTGTTTCTGCATTAGTGAAATCCCTTATTCCCATCGTGTGCCTGTCATCTAACTGCTCATTTGCAGGTATTCGACATTTCCAATAAGAGTATTCCCTTACCTGCTTTTAAATCATTACTGTTTTTATAGTGGCTTCATTATTTCTTAATTGTCCTAATTTTCTTTCTTACCCATTCTTGTTAAAAGCTGATTAAAATTTGAATAATTTCAGCATTCTGGAAACAAAACGAATTTCAGGTTTACATTCATTTGTCAGCGAAAGCCAGAACAGGAAGTCAGGGAGGACAATTGCAGATTAACCTCAACTGAATTTAATTAGGCCTCTGTGCACATCCTCACGGCACTCAGAATTTGGTTGTGTTAGGGCCAGAAGGGATCTCAGTGATCATTCAGTCCGCACCCGTCAGTTGCTGACGAGGCAACTGAGATCTACAGAGGGCTGCACGGTTAGATAATGTTGAAGGCAGAGTTAGTCCAGGTCTAACAATTTCCATGAAATGAGCTGTGTGGAATTAAACCAGTGCATCTGAGTGAGGTTTCCCTCTCTCCTGAATTGTCATCTGTCTCCCTGCCCCTAACCCAGGGTCTACAAGGTAAAGGCACTAACAAGACACCACTGGCTTACCAGTAGGCTGATGTATAGATGCTTCTGACAAAACAGTGAGTCCAGATAAACTTTTCACAGAAGACCCTTTTATTCCCACCCGCTCTGTTCTCTGTTCCTGAGTTCACTGCTGTCCTTGCTTGAATTGTCTTAGGGCAAAACAAGACAGGAAGGAATCTTCTATTCCCTACAATTAGTGAGATATCACCCTCTTCCAAACATTCTTCTAATCCATTAGGAGAGTCACTACCATCCACGATACGTTTTTAGGCATATGAACATTTTTTTCCCTCAGCTTGGGAATACTGAACTCTTGTATCCCCTGTGACTTTGAGCTAAACTCCTCACCTTTCTGACCCTTAGTTTCTCATCAGTAAAATTACGGGTTGGGAGCTTCCCTGGTGGCGCAGTGGTAGGGAGTCCGCCTGCCGATGCAGGGGACGCGGGTTCGTACCCCGGTCCGGGAAGATCCCACATGCCGCGGAGCGGCTGGGCCCATGAGCCATGGCCGCTGAACCTGCGCGTCCGGAGCCTGTGCTCCGCAACGGGAGGGGCCCGCGTACCGGAAAAAAAAAAAAAAAAAATTACGGGTTGGTTCAGACTGCCATTGTCACTTCCATTTGGGATTAATTAATCAATCAATTCAACAGTATTTGACAGCCATAATGGAAAGCTTTGGGATTAAAAAAAGAAAAAGAAATCTCTTCTGACCTTGAGAAGCTCCTAATCTGGCTTGAAGTCTATGCTTTTTCTAGATGGGGTAAAGGAAATGGATGGGTAAGTGGTTCCCTGGGGAAGATCTGGTTCTCACAATCACACAGGAAATGTGGAATCCACGGATATCTCCTGAATCTGTCTGGATTTTTAAGCCTTTATTGACACTTCTCTTTTTATCATTATCGTAGATCATGTTCTTGAATTCTCTCAACTGTGTTAAAAATCTTTCTCTTTCTCTTTCATCTGTTCCGCGTTCTCCTTTTCCGTTTTCTTTTGAGAATGTCAACATTTAATAATTAGGTTTTAGATTCTTTGCACAGGTCACCCTTTGATGCACTTATCCTTGCCTCCAGTTCCTCCTACACAGAACTTTGGCTTATATTTTTATTTTACAAAGCAGTTCTTTCTTAATATGTTGTTATAAAACTGTGCCCAATCGATCAAAGGAGAGGAGTTCCTTCTCTCTGCTTCGCTTCCACTTTAAAATTCTGGATATTTGTCAATCATATCAGACAGAGGTCAGAGGAAACTTGAAGGAACAGGGGAAGCAACCCAGGGAAGCCGGCCTATCAAAAGCTTCCTGGAAGTTTGTGCTTGGTCGGCAGACATGGAACCTCTATGATCCATCGTGTTCCCTCATCTCAGACTGCTCTGATGCTCTGAAAATCCAAAACATGTCCACCAGCTGGTCTCCATTCCTGTCTTCTCTTTTCTGCATTTGCTGTTGCCAGTGGATACATCGGAGATTACCTGTGTCAATTTGGACTTCAGTTTCTTAACTGAGTCAAATCACCTTAGCCTGGAAATGGTTTTTCCCCAATATGAGCATTATAATCCTTCATGGTACCTTTGTACCTGCAGCTGACTCTGTTTGGCACATGGACTTAGCAAGTGAAGAGTCTTAGTTCATCTGGGGCACAGATGAGAGCTCTTCTATGACATCTGCCAAAACAACAGACTCAGACTTTATATTCACTGGCTTACTACAGTGCGTGTTGATTATTTTGGAGTGTATTAGTCAGGACTGTCTCAGTTACAAGGAAAAGAAAACCCACCTCTAAGCTGACTTAGGTTAAAAAAATAATTCAGGAGATCATATAATCATCATCATCATCTAGGCACGTTTTAGGCATGGCTGGATCCTGGAGTTCCAATGTATTTGGACTCAGTCTCGCTCCTACTTACTTTCCCGTTTGTTGGCCTCACCCTTAGATGGATTCTTTTCTTTTGATGCCCCCCAGCAACTTCAGACTTATGTCCTCCTGTGTTCATGTTCAACTCAGCAAAGACCTTCTGGGCCTGGTTATGACTGGTCAAAATAGGGTCATGTGCCTATCCTTGAGCCAATTATTGTTGCCAGGGGGAGGGAATACGTTCACGGTAAATGCTTGGATTACACGTCTACTTCAGTAGTGGCAGTATTCCAATCTCAGGTGCCCTGAGATTAGCGGAAGATGGTTTCCTCCCAGAAATTAAAGGTATAGTTATCAGAAAAAGGGAAAGGAGATTTTGGGCAGGCCAGAACACCAGAGGTCCACTGCATGTGGACATTGCCTGATAACCTGTGTGTTTGATTCATCTCTTTTTCTTTTTTAAGATTATAGTTTCAGTTTATAGTCTCATAAACTTTCCTCTTGCTGTTTTTCTAGTTGCTCATTTTTCTGTTCTAACTCTAAAGCCTGATGCAATGAAGGGTTCCTCATCTTTTTAGTAATTCAGCTTATACTTTCAAAAATCAGAGGGGGCTTATGTTATTTCCATTCTGTGACTCAAAGGGAAAAAAATCACCATTGTGCAAGGTTTCAACTCTTTCTCCAATCTAGCATGCACATGGCAATGACTTCAGAGGGTTCACTGGTGATGAACACGATATTACATTATATAATACATGTGGCAAAGAGCATATTTTGTACTTTAATTTCATAAACTTTTTTCCTAACTAATCGATTAATTTATTCTTTGTTCATTTGGGACTTTTAACATTTAAAGCCTCAGAAAAACTAGGCATTCCACATCATAAAATTAGCAAGTTTGGTGAAATATGAAAAAAAATTTCATTCCCACTTGCAGTTGTCTAGATAATCCACAGGTATACATGAGCTACAGCTAACAATATTTGTTTATTTACTTGATTTATGGGATGGGGTCAATGCATAAAAACATCAGAGCCTACATACAGTAAAGTATGTGCCTGCGTTAATCTTCTGGTTTATAGTATCAGGTTTCTGTACTTCAAAATCCCCTTAGTACATCTTTGACACTCAACGTATATTCATTGATAGTGACTCTTCCCTGGAATTTCACATAAACACCAAACAAAAAAAGCAACAGAGAGGGGGAAAACAACCCTACAGAAATATCTTAGAGTATTTGTATTCTTTTCGATCCTTCTCAAGAAGCCGAATGGAGTTGAGTAGGCCTGTCATTCCTTTCCTCTTAAGAGACACATGGTTCATAAGACCTTATACTTTGGTAAGATTCTAGGTATGGTTTCTAATTGTTACTGATCTTACCATGTCTAATCAAGGATTAACTTTCTCGTTCCAGATTTAGAATCTGAAACAGGTTTTCCTCCTCTTTACCCCAAGCCACAGACTCACAGAAATGATAAAGCTCAAAGCAAGTTTTAATGCCACACCCTTCCTTTCCATGGCCCAGTGGACAAAGTGGAGAATTCATATTCAAAGAGAAATGTGAAGGATTTCTCACCATCTAGGCAGAGGACTGTGAATCTTGATGAGTTATACCCACTGCATGGGTGTCCCCAGAGAAACCAGGCCTTTCCTTTTATAGTCTAGGATGGAAGAACACTTTGGATCTCAGAAGGTGTGACAGTAGCAACATGGGCAGTGCATGTACTGCTTTTGCCTCCTGCCATCCCAGAGATAGCCACCAGTTCCTCTTTTATGGAATCAGCCGGGTGTGGTCCTGACTTATAAAGAGAGGTCAGTCTTTTCAGGGGCTAGGCTGCCTAGGCACAAAGAGCCATCAAACCCTCTTAAGGAAGAGGGCTAAAACCCCATCAGTTGCACACATTGCAAACATAGCATGGTGCATTGCCATCTTCAAATTAGGTTGCGTCCATCAGTTTTATATTTAAGACCTATGGGATTTGACTAATTTAGAAGACCATCTTGTAACTAAAGGAAAAGTCTCATTACAAATGGCCTTTGCTTGGCAGCTTCAAGTCCCTTAAAGGGGATTGTTCTTACCAAGATAGTCTCTTAGACTGAAAGAAAGATATCACTGTTACAAATATAAGTCTCACCCCCGATTCTTTGATTCTATTTCATCAATTACAGCACTGATATGGAAATACTTACCACCAAATGTATTTAAACTCGCAGAAACACTCTGACAACCAATGAAACAATTCCCTAGGTTCCCTGAGTTCTTTGGCATTTCCCTAAAAAGCACCCAGAAATGAAACAATGTCTGAACAGATATAAATTGTGCATATCTTCTCTTTGATTAAAAGGACAAGTGAAAAAGGCTTGGAAATACAGAGTATGGACAAAAGCAGCATCTACTAATCTTTGGGGTATGTTTCTAGGCAACCAGCTTTGCATGATACAGAGATCATTAAATCTGTTCCATTATTTTGCCTACTGTTCCCATGGGGTTCAAAGATGTCAAAACATTCCAAACATTTTCCTTTACCCTAATTAACAGGAACTGAGGACATTTAGGTTGCAGGTACATTGCTGGTGTAACTTCACTTAAAATGGAAATCTTACACATGTTTGGCTTAACTAAGAAATTGGCGGTGTTGTACAAATGCTATTATCCTATGTCTCTCACGTTCCTGGAGTCTCCAATTGTGTGTGAATGGGTATGCGTGTATGTGTTTTAATTTCAGTCTGGCATTAGAATTCTCTTAGCTTATGATTACAAACTATGAACATCCCTTCCGTGTGGATATTATTTTTTGCCAAGTAGCACAGGTTGTCACACTGACCAGGGACTTCCCCCAGGTGACCGCTGCATCCCTTCATTTACGTGGCTGAAACTTACGATTTCTGGCTTTAGAATGATAAGAATTCCCATCGCAGGACCCAGACCTCTTTTAGCTGAAATTTTGATTTCACACGATTTCTGTTGGAATGCAGGCAGATGTCAGTCTTGTTCATCAGAGGAGGTCTGATGAGTCCAGAAATTCCTTGTATTTCATTGTCTTGGACTCTGATTTACTGCTCTCGGTGGGCCAGCTGTCCAGTGTCCACAATAAGTAAATGCACATTCTCCCATTTCCCTGGAATACAGTCTGTTGTAATTCCTGGATGTTTTAAATAAGAGACTAGCTATCGCCAGCCAAGGAGAATTTAAGCTGTGGGACAGGATGTCCTCTTGAAGTTTCTTCCAACTCTGTGTCTCCATGATTCTGATTTTCTCTCTGGAACGCAAATATTAATGTTTTACCAGGTTCCACGCTTCTTGGCTTTTTCGGCTTTTGTATTTCAAGTGTCTATTGATCGTGCAGTAGTTGCACACTATTCCTTTGTTCTTTACATCTTTATTGATGCAAAGAAGTGCCAGAAACTGCTTTTTAACAGTTATTCAATCCCTGATGCCCTTCATGTATCAGATTTGGGATTTCATTTCTTAGAACTACTGGGCTGGCCACACAATTAATTTCTTCTTATTAATAAGCCATTAGACTCACTTGACCAACCATCAACAGCTGAAGAAAAGCACTTCTCCCCCTCCTTCGCCCATATCTCGTTCTCTTTTGATGTTGAAGCCGTTCTCCTGTGTAATGGGAGATGAG
The DNA here is from genome assembly GCF_937001465.1 of Orcinus orca. Classification (NCBI taxonomy): domain Eukaryota; kingdom Metazoa; phylum Chordata; class Mammalia; order Artiodactyla; family Delphinidae; genus Orcinus; species Orcinus orca. Next base: position 64,170,129 of record NC_064565.1, read on the forward strand.
CTGGAGGTTCTGGAGGTCTCTGACTCATTTAAAGTGACAGGAAATGTTATCTCCTGATAATAACCAGGTTTCTGTGGCCATCACTACGACCTTTATCCCTTCACCATCAGAGGGATCCCAGAAGGCAACTGACACTTAACTCTCGGTAATCACATGGCTATTAAAAAAAGTGTGTGTGTGTAAATATTTGGCCACTGGCACCAGCAATCTATGTTCAGGAGGACCCACAGCATACAGGGGAGCAGGGCCAGCTCTGTGGATAGCTAGATGTTGGTTTGAAATCCAGCTCCACCACTTATTCAGTTTGTAAGACCTTGGACGAGTTACTTCTCCTAAGTCTCATTTCCTTCTTCTAAAAAATGGGGTCATAGTACACCAATCCAGCTTGATTGTTTTGAGAATTAAACAAGCTGCTTGCATGTAGAATACATTCCATAAGAATTAGCTATAATTGCTCTCTCTAGCCCACAGCCCCCTGACTTATGTTCAGCAAGAGATCTGCATGGCGTAATGGGCGACGTATGTGCTTCAGAGTCACACCGACCGGGTGTGATCCCAAACTGTGCCATTTACTCTGTGACCTTACTCTCTGATCCTTATTTTCCCTTCTGAGGGCTGGCGTGAGGAAGAAAATGAGGTAATAAGTTGTGTCTGGCATGCAGCAGGTTCTCAAAAAACACGGGTTTCCTGACTAGAAACCATCAGGGCCCTTTAGACCTCCCTCTTACAAGAACACGGAGCCTGGTCCAGCCCCAGGCTGATTCACAGCCCCACGCTGTGACTGCAGGCTCCACATATGCTCCACGAAAGTGGATGTCCTGCTCAGGCTGGGGTGTGGCTCTGCATCTGTTCTGTGTTTATGGTCCTCACGCTGTCAGGAGTACAGTCCTCTTGGCCCCTCCCACTACAGGCCCACAAGGTTTTACCCAGATCCCTGGGGCCAGATGTGTTTCAGAGTTCAGAATTTTCCATATTTCAGAAAGATAACTCAGCGCTGTCTGCTTGATAATGCTTAACACTCCAGTGGGGTCCAGGCGGCCCTCAGTAATCATGAACATTTCTGCAGTGAAATGTGTGACTATTCACCTTGAAGTGAAATAATTGTGAATATTTTCACATATTTTCAGATCAGGTTTTGCAGCCAAATGTATTCAGGTCAAGTTAGAATTAACTGCCAAACGAGTTAGCTCAATTTTCAGAGCTTTTTCAAATTTGGGATTGCCGATCAGATATCGTGGACCTATAGAAACGCTGGAGCTAGAATTGACTCCTCATTCTTTGTTTGTTTCTGTCCCTCTGATGTCTAAGCCACTTCCAAGTATTCCACTCCCCTTGGCTATAAATATCCTTTCTAATCTGTGCCAACTTACAGAATTCTCACTTTAAAACCATTTCTTGAGAACTTTCCCCTTGGTAGGTACATTCCATTCTCCAGTTAACTGCCCTCATCTTTTAATACTCCTTTTCCCACTGAGTCTGAACTTGCATCTATACTATGAATAGATTTATATTTCTGGCCTTGGGTGAAATAATGCTTCCTTCATCTGTCCTTAGTGGACACATTTGCTTTTCCCTGTCCCCTTATAATGGATGGCCCACAGAATGGGCATCCTGTGATCTGATTCCTTATTCACTTGCTGTTCACAGCAGGAGATTTCCGTGGGTTACCTGGATGCAGATAGGAGAACAAAGAGGGTCAGACAGCAAATCCCAGCTGAAGCTTTAGTCACTTCCATGGCCATGGACTTCACTCCTACCTGTGTTCAACCTTCTTACAAAAGGGATTGAGTGAAAGAGGGTGGATAAATCAACATCTACATTTATCATCATTGGCATCAAAGCCATTCAGATTCTTCTTCCATCAAAGGTGAACATCATCTTCAAAAGACAATGAAGGGGACGTTCCTGGTGGCGCAGTGGTTAAGACTCCGTGCTCCCAATGCAGGGGGACTGGGTTCGATCCCTGGTCAGGGAACTAGATCCCACATGCATGCCACAAATAAGAGTTCGCATGCCACAACTAAGAAGCCCGTGTGCTGCAACTAAGGAGCCTGTGAGATGCAACTAAGGAGCCCGCCTGCCGCAACTAAGACCTGGTGTAACCAAATAAATAAATAAATAAAAGAGTGAACAAAAATTAATGTTAAAAAAAAAAAGACAATGAAGAACCTACATTAGTGCCCTGAGTAGTGTTACTCTTGATGGTAATAGTGATCTCTATAGAAAAGACTGTAGTGAGGGGAACTGCTGACCATTACTAATGAATAATAGTGACCTGGTGGGGAGTAGCTGGCAAGGAAATGAGGAGTGGACCATACTTGCTGGCTCCATTTCTCACATGCCAGTCACTCTTCCACTCAGTCTAATTTGGCTTCTCTCATCTTTGGAAAGAGTTCTCCCCAAAGTCACCAGTGGCCTCCATATGGCTAAATTTACAGGATATTGTTCAGTCCACATTTAACTTAGACTCTCAGAAGTATTTTATGCCATAAGCCAGTCCCTCCTACCTGAAATACTTTCTTCCTGTGGTTTCCATGATACCACACTCTCCTAGTTTTCTTCATCTTTTTCCTTTTCTATACAGCCTCTTTCGCAGGCTCATCCTTTTCTACCTGATCAAGAAATATTGGTGTTCACAAGGCCCCCTTACTTTTCCCTCAGTAATTTCCCCCAGGTGATCTTTCTTTTCTATATTCAGATGACTGACAAATTTATATTTCCAGTCCAGATTCCTCTTTTCAGCTCCAGACTTGCATATCCAGCTGCCTCCTTCAGATCTCTTCATGGGTGTCAACATATCCAAAATGGAGCTCATGACCTCCCCTCCCAAACCTCGTCTTTTTTCTCTCTTCTCTCTCTCCTCTCTGGAAATAGCATCATTATTTATTCTCTTTTGCAAGTCAGACACCTAGGGGTTATGCTGGAGCCCTCTCCCTTCCGCATCCCGTATATCCGTCGACCACTAACTCCTGCTGGTTTTACCTCTCAGGCAGCTCTCTTGCTCACTGTATTTCTTTACCTCTACCACTACAATGCTAGTCCAGACTTCCATTATCTCTCACTAAGAACTGAGGTTCCACTGCTATGGAGGGGAGGAAAGAATGGAAGTTGCAAAGGAAACCAACACTGTCCTTTGCTGGTAGGATAAGTATAAGAGTCAATAAAACTGTACATCTCTCAAGTCTGCATCTTATTGTTTAATACTAGACCATTTAGAAGACCAAGGAAGTGTCTCGCCTCTTCAAGGCTTTTGGCAAAGGAGTTCCTAAGCCCTATGTCTAACAGACCACAGTGGTGGTGGCCCCCTGTCTGTGGGGGAAAGGAACAAGGGCGGCATAATCCACTCTCGAAGCCCCCTTGCCCTCATTTCTTGAGTCACATAATGGCTCAGGTTAGAGAATTTCCTCAGTTCCTTTGTGATTCAGCCTTGCTCTGGTGGGGGAGGGGACATTTGGACAAGTTCACCAGCTCTCCTTTCCTGATACTCCCCTGACACCTGCCCAGCAACAGATATTGCTGGCCCTGGAAGCAGATTTGCAGGAGGAGCTCAACCCAAGCCTGCACTAATCTACATCCAATGAGTCTGACTAGAACTGAACTGGTCTCGGTGGTTTTGTCACTTATCCTCGTCACCTACTGAATTTGACGCTTATGATACATCCAAAGACTCACCTCAGAGAACAGTCTCAGGGTCAGTCTCACGATAAGTCTCCTAGACAGAAACAACATGCAAGGGCAATTCCAAACAGTGTCTCCCAACTCCCAGCTCTGCTCCTTTGCTAGTCTTTCCCATTTCTGGAAACATCACATCTGGGCACTAGTTGTTCATGCCTTGAACCATAGAGTTATCCTTAGCACAATGTTCTCTGTAAGCACCTCTCTCCTCATTTATTGAATCACCAAGTCCTTTTGTTTCTACCTACAAAGTACACCTAGAGTCTTTTTACTTCTTTCTACCTTCACAGGCACCACCCTAGTTGAAGCCATCGCCTTCTTGTCCCCTGTCTACGGTGACAGCCTCCTAGCTGGTCTCTCTGCATCAACTCTCCACCTCCCCCCTCATTTATTCTCTACACAGACGCTCCAGTGAATTATATTGTGGTCCCTCTCCCTTTGATAACCATGCTCAAATTTCATTTACTTCTTTCAGTTCTTTAAACATCAGCATCCTCTTTTCTGCTTCAGGGCATTTGCATGTACAGTCTTCTCTGTCCAGAACTTTCTTTTCATCATCTGGCTAAATTTTTGCTCATTTCTAAGGCTCAGATTAAATGTCATTTCCTTGGCTTCCCAGAATAAATTGAATTCCTCTCACACTCATTCAAATTATCCATTAACTTTTTAATTTCACTTGTTATAATTAATAATTCTACACTTATTTTGATGATTAATTTTTATATTTAATTGAAATGTCTGTCACCCCAACTAGACCATAAGCTTCAACAGGGCAGGGACCACATCTGAGCTGAACACCAGTGTAGACCGATACCCAGTAATATCTTTGACACAGAGCAGGAGCTCGTGTTAGCTCAGGATCCCATAACAAATTACCATAGACTGGATGGTTTAAACAATGGAAATTTAGCTCTCACAATTCTGGAGGCTAGAAGTTCCAGATCAGCGTCCATTTCTGGTGAGGATCTCTTCCTGGCTTGCAGAAGGCCACCTTCTCGTTGTGTCTTCACATGATTTTTCCTCGAAGTATGTGTGGAGAGGTAGAGGGAGGTCTTGTAAGGCCACCAATCTTATCCTATTAGGACCCTATTATGACCTCATTTAACTTTACCTCCTAAAAGACCTATCTCCAGATACAGTTATATTGGGGATTAGGTCTTCAATGTATGAATTTTAGGGGAGGGGCACAATTCAGTCCATATCAGAGTCCAACAATATTTGTTGAAAATATCAATATAAAAACCAGTCATTAATGAAAAATACTTCCAATAGATTGACAGTTGGTTGCTTGTTGTAGTTAGGTTTCATAAATATGGAAGAATTAATTTTTATGAAACTTTGGCATTCCCTTAATAAACATCTGTGTTTTACTTTTCTATTTTTCCTTATCCACGGTAGTTTCCCTGGTAATAATGTATAATTGGTATCTGGATATGTAAGTGGCAAAGTAAAAGAGAAAACATTTTCCAAAAATCTATCAGAACTTAGGGGGGATTTTGAAAATGAAGTTTCTTTGGTCACTTGAATTCAAGATGGTTTAATCCTAAAACCCCTTTAATTCTGGTTGTGTAACTAGCTTCCTGGGCAAATCATTGGCAGTGACGTGACCCTGGCTCATTAGAAGCACAACAGGAATGAAAAATCTGACAGATGATCTCATTGTTCAGGCTTAGAGCCTGTCCTAAAAGTAATACAAGAAGAAACTCCACAAAATCTTTTGACTGTGCTCTGATATTCGTTTTTTATATCCAGAGCAAATGCTTCCTTTGGGTTTATTTCCTGGGACTGCTGTTCCTGTTTGATTTTGTTTATTTGGGTGGGGGGGAGTTATCTACTAATAGTCGTGGCTCCATTCCCACTAAGGAAACTGGCCTCCTCACATCCATTAATGACAAGTTGCAGTACTATTGCTGAACCAGAAGACTATCCATTAGAATCAGTGCTGCTACCAGGGCTATTAGGGAGCACAGTTGTGTTTTCTTTGTCTTTTCCCCTACCCTGAGTCAGTGCCCAAAATCCGTTTTTTGTAGCTTCAGCTATTTTGAGTGTAATTGCACAACTGGCTTGAACTTATTTTGGCAAAAGCTTTGTGTGTAGATGCATCATGGGCATGAAAAACCTTCTGGAAAAGGTGTTTTCTTTAAAAAATTTTTTTTTTTTTATTGGAGGATAATTGCTTTACAATGCTGTGTTAGTTTCTGCTGTACAATGAAGTGAATCAGCTATATGTATACATATATCCCCTCCCTCTTGGATTTCCCTCCCTCCCCCGATCTAGGTCATCACAGAGCACCGAGTTGAGAGTCCTGTGCTTTATAGCATGTTCCCACTAGCTATCTATTTTACGCATGGCAGTGTTTATATGTGAATCCTAATCTCCAAGTTTGTCCCATACTCCCCTTCCCCCTCTGTGGCCACATGTCCAATCTCTACATCTATGTGTGTTTTCATACAAAAGTACCATTACTTGCCCTTTCTGGAAGTCAATTTCATGTACATCACAGTGAAAGGATGGTGTGTAGTCTCATACAGCTAGTGGACCCTGACTACACATTACGTGGACACGTGAACATAAGTGGTCAAGAAAGGTGGGTCAAGGGCTTGCTTCAGGTAGTGTTTGGAGCTGTCAGCACAAGAGGCATGACTCAAGGGCTAGCACCTCTTACTCCAGCATGTGTATCCTTTGGTGTAGCACATTCGTCAGAATGTAGAGAGTGGAGAAGTCCCACTGTGTAAACATTTTGTGGGTCTCAGGGTTTAGTATCCTGACTTCAGTGGAAACATTTCACAAGTCACAAACGGGCAAAGGTCTAGTAAGGAGAGACTGGGTGATGCGGGTCAGACCTCCAAGTTTTAGTCCTGATTTTGTTGCTGCCTTGCTGAGTGACCAAAGAGGCAGACTGCCACTTACAGACTCTGTGACCTTGGGCAAGCTAGCTGACCTCTCTGCCTCAGTTTCCTCATCTATCATGGGAATAAAATAGTACCTATGTCATAGGGTGGTTTGACGATTAAATGAGTTAATACCAAGAAAACACAGAGAGTAATACCTAGCATGTGGTTAGCACTCAACATTAGTTCCCTACCTCTTACTTTCTTCATTTTTTTCATTAATTGAATGATTAGCCCACTAACTTGCCTCTAGTGAATGTAGTTCAGAATAAACCACTACCACTGCCCTGAGAAACGAGTAAAGCAGAGGACAGAAACAATCATTTCATGCATCAGTTTATAACATAAATGAACAAGGAAATATTTTCAAGTATGAAAAGTTGGGGGCCATGAAGTTCAACTTCTCTCTCTCCCCCAACCCCTTTTAAAAAATTCTCCTCTGGACGCTCGTTAGGGGTTTCTACCCCTCATTTGGGCTCTCCCCTCCAATCTACCTTCCACTTCAGCTCCTTGGTTTTCTTAAACTTTTTTTCCGCCCTTCGGAAAGTGAAAGAATAACAGCTCCAGCTAGAGACGCTTGCTTGAAATAGCACTGACACAGCAGCTTCCTTTGCAGGTCTCTGCCAATGAGCCCAGCCGCCGCAGATGCTGGATACGCCGCTGGGTCCCCGGAAACCGGCCCCTGACCCTGCGGCCTGGCGGCAGGCCCGGGATGTTCTAGAAGAAAAAAAGGACGATCCCCCTCCCGAGACCAGCCAGGCACCCCCCATCTTGCTATCCTTGGAGCTTTTGCCAAGCACAACACCAGGAAAATCTCTTTTTCATTGTTTGCTTTTCCACGGGCTTTGAACAATTTCCCATTTCTTATAGTGAAGTCCAGAATTAAATTGGACTTCGGCTGACAGTTGCTGGAAAATAAATCCCATTCAGCTTCCTAAGGCTCTTCCTACTGGCTTTGTTTGCAGCCTCACAGATGATGTTTCTGACGTGTTTCGAGAGCTCCTTCCTCAAATCCCCTTCACACACGTGCTGACCCTCTGCTTTGTGACATAATTATTCATCTAATTTCTTCAGCACCAGGCAGACATCGTTGAGGAATGCCTCCCTCTCTGAACGTGAAGTTACTGACGTTTTCCTGTTTTCCTGCTACGTGGTTAGGCAATTATTAAAATGGACTGGTCTTTAATAGTCTATTTTTGTTGGGTATTATAATAGCCCCATCTCCTAAGATGGTATGATGGCCCCTGAGTATGCAAACACTCCAAGAGCTGTATCTTCATACCTCTCTATTTCTTTTCCACGTCACCCTTCTGAACACAGAAAAGGAGAATGGCAATAATGTGAGAATTTTATGTTCCAGGAAAAAAAAAAAAATCTCACAACCCCCCAAAATCCTCTGAGATGGCTTTCAATTTCCCCTCCCCCTCCTTACCGCTCACGCAACCACCAACAGTGACACCTAGTGGTCAAATATAGATCAGTCCTTTCATCCTAAGTTAAGCAGCTTTTTACAGAAAATAAAATTTCCTTTAGGGGCAAATAAAGATAATTTACATCTTTTTTTTGAATGCACAGAAAGATATATTCTTCATAATGCGTAGATGAAATATATTATTTGGGGTACGGGGCAAGTACGTAATTTTTTCTTGTGAACATATTGGAGCTCTAAATCTATTCAGTTTTGCAGGCTTGTGCTTGGTTTCTTAGGTAATGGTCACTTTGATTTTATTATAACTTTAAAAGTTGGCAGCTGCTCAGCAATATTTTAAATTTCAACACCTATAATGTATATTTAAAGGTAAAATATTTAAAAATGAGCGATATTACAAATCAGCCATTTGCATAAATCTGTCTCAAACTCTTGGAACCACATTTACAGGCAAAAATGGTTTCCATTTTAATGACAGTAATCTCCAGGAAGAGGTGAGACTCCTTCTCTTAAGAATTTTTGCAATAAATGAGGAAACATAAAAACATCTACATTTTTAATGAAATCTTCCAGAGGTTACAAAAATATGGGGAAACCGTGAATTTTTTTAAAAAACCTGTTTATTTATTTGTTTGTTTATTTATTTATAATGCAATTTTGAAAGGTTACTTTCCATTTACAGTTATTACAAAATATTGGCTGTATTCCCCATGTTGTACAACACGTCCTTGAGCATGTCTTACAGCCAGTAGTTTGTACCTCCCACTCCTCCACCCGTAAATTACCCCTCCTCCCCCCACTGATAATCATTACTTTGTTCTCTATATCTGTGAGTCTACTTCTTTTTTGTTATATTCACTAGTTTTTTGTATTTTTTAGATTCCAGATATAAAATATCATACAGTATTTGTCTTTCTCTGTCGGACTTATTTCACTTAGCATAATGCCCTCCAAGTCCATCCATGGTGCTACAAATGGTAAAATTTTGTTCTTTTTTATGGCTGAGTAGTATTCCACTGTGTGTGTGTGTGTGTGTGTATACCACATCTTCTTTATCCATTCATCTGTTGGTGGACACTTAGGTTGTTTTCATATCTTGGCAATTGTAAATAATGCTGCTATGAACACAGGGTGCATGTATCTTTTTGAATTAGTGTTTTTGTTTTTTTCAGATATATACCTAGGAGTGGAATTGCTGGGTCATATGGTAGTTCTATTTTTAGTGTTTTGAGAAACCTCCATACTGTTTTCCTCAGTGGCTGCACCAATTTATGTTCCCACCAACAGTGTACAAGGGTTCCCTTTTCTCCACATCCTTGCCAACATTTATTATTTGAAAAAGCTTTTAATTTTTAAATAATTATAAATTCACAGGAAGTTGCAGAAATAGTACAGAGAGGTCCTCTGTACCTTCATCCAGTTTCCCCCAATGGTAACATCTTACCTAACTATAATACAATGTCAAAACCAAGAAATTGACATTGGTACACTCTACAGAATTTATTTAGATTTCATCTGTTATATATGTGTGTAGTTCTATGCAATTTTGTCACATGTACAAAATGCATGAACCATCACTGCAATCAAGATACAGAACTGTCCCATCACCACAAAAATGCCTCATGCTACCCCTTTATAATATTAAAATAAATTAGTGAGCCCAGACACCTTGTCTATGGGAAGAAGAAGGCATGTATATATATCATCACCATCATCACATGCATTTATTGAAATCTATGCCCTGGTTGTGTTGTTTTATATGAATTATTTCATTTAGTTTTTGCAATCATCTTATGAGGTAAATACTATTTAATTTTTTAAAACAACTGTATTCGTTTAAAAGGACACAAAGGGTAAAATTAAACAAAGAAAACTGACAATTCACCTGATGTCTTATCTTCTAACACACCAGATAGAGTTTGCCCCATGCCCAGTTTTAAATTTGATATAGATTCAGTTCAATAAGTATCGAGCATTGAGCTAGGTGATGAATGGATTACAGGTGCTGACAAAGTGCACTGCTCAGCGCCAGTCCTCGCTTTCCCAGGGTTGGGTCTTCTCTTGACCCCTCCAATTACCAAAGCCAGACTTGGCTCTCCAGAGCTCCAAGGACAAAATCTGTTCCTCTTGAATGGCTAGGCAAGAGTCACTTCTGACAGGGATAGAGGACTTGGTCCTTTCAGTTCTTCCTTACTAGTTTTGTTTTTGAGATTTTACTTCTTCAAAATCCATACGTGACATGTTGGGGAAAATGACATGGTAAAATACCAACATGATTTGAATTAGTCAGTCTGGAGTAAGGAAAGTTAAAGGTAATTTAATGGTTATTTTCATTGGTCCAAGCAAGCCATTTGAGAATAGAGGGTACCTGGAAGAACACTGGACTGGGAGTCAGAGCTCCTCCCTAGTGTTGGCTTTGCCACTACCTTGCTTGTGATAGGTGAACTTCCAAGGGTATTAGATTTCTCAGATAAAGACAAGGGGGTTCAGCAGATGATGGCTGTTATGGATGGAATATTTGTATCCCCCAAATTCATATCTTGAAACCCTAATATGCCATGTGATGGTATTTGGAGGTGGGGCTTTGAGTGGTGATTAAGTCATGAGTGTGGAGCCCTCATACATGGGATTAGTGCCCTTATAAGAGAGACCCCAGAGAGCTCTCATCCCTTCCACCCTGCGAGGAGAGTGAAAAAACAGTTGTTTATGAACAAGGAAGCAGGTTTTCACCAGACACCAAATCTGCTGGTGCCTTGATCTTGGACTTCTCAGCATCCAGGACAATGAGAATAAATATTTGTGGTTTAAACCACAGAGTCTATGGTATTTTTTTTTTTTAGAGCAGTCCAAATGGACTAAGACAATGGCCAAGGTCCTTTCCAGTGCTATCTTTATAAAGTAAATATTAAAAGGGTTTCTTGATGGGACAGGCTTCTAGTTATTGGGTAGGTGATAAAAGTTAATTAGAAATACTCCATATTGCTTAAAATAGACTTCCAGCTCAAAATGGATGCTTTAGAAGCTGCGGATTCTTGTAAATATGACTTTTAGGGTCTTTATTCAGACTTTCTCTTGTAATTCACTTTCAATCTTGAAAATTTAATAAAATCTAGTTATTAGTACATAATGTGAAAATGCCTGGCACTATTCTACTACAACATTTATGGTGAGCAGAAATCTCAGTGATGAGGAAATTGTGATGCCAAATTCCTGATTTAAATATGTCTATTTCCAGCTGCGTGATCTTTGGTAAATCTCTTGACCTTCATGAGTCACATTTCTCCTCCTCAGGTTGCTGTTTACATACTGAAATTTTCTTAGGTATCTTTCAGGAAACTTACTAGAGAAAGTTGAAGATACAGGAAAGCGCTTTGTAGTCTACATCAAGTAAGGTACCACCCCAATACTATATATTAGGAAAAAATAACTCAGACATGTGATTTATTATACACACAAAAGAAAAATAATCTTTAATGACTTTGAAATAATTATCTCTATCCACTGAAACATAGCACTTTCTTTTAAATATTAGGATTGGTAGTACCCTACTTTTGGACTTAATAGATTTCCAAAAACATGCATGAAATTTAAGAGTGTAAAGTTAGGACAACAGACTTCATATTTTAAGGGAGGGGACTGTCCATTTCCAGAGGGTTAATAATTTTAATTGATTTAGTTCATCGTCAACATATTTTTATTGAGCGTATATAGTATATGCAAGAAACTGTTCTAGGCAGGGAACAAAACACATGAAAAAATCTCTGCCTGGATGGCCCTACATTATGAGGAACGAGTGGAGGAGACAGAAATAGACAAAGTAAAAGATCAGAGTATTTAATTCATGAGAAGGTGATACATGAGAGAAATAAGCTTTGGAGGAGGAAGCATGTATGTTTGTGAAGGATACAAATGGATGTAGGGTCCCCCAGGAAGGCCTCTGTGAAGGGAACCTATGTGTGAGAGTCTGGAAGGCAGAGATGGCTGGCGGATCTCAGTCACCTAATATGCAACTTCGTTTCCGTACCAAGAAAGTTCCATCCTGATAAAGTCCATAGAACTGGTCTCAGGAGATGGTACAAATCCTAAGTGTGCTTTCTCATACCATGCCAAAGCTGGTCGGCCAAGGGAGGTTGCTAAAATGGATTTCTCTTGTGAGCAGCACTGGTAGATGCCACAGAACAAGGAATCCATAAAGTCTTATAACTTAGTTAGCAAGGGATTTTTGCAATGTTAGGGGGAATCGAATATTCACTAACTCAGCAATTACCTTCCTCTTAGCTAGCTGGTTTGCTTGCTTCCCTGTTGGCAGATACGCTCACCATTCTCAGTAAATACCCCATAGTTCTCTGTCAGGCAGTGGGTCCGTGGTGCCTTCTGTTGCTCCCATCAGCCGTCTCTCCTCAATTTCACTAGGTGTTGGGTTTCCAGGGCTGAATGACTAACCTATCGATGTTAAGAGGGAAAATGTATTATTAGAGCTCTGATTACTTTCTTGTCTTCTTTCCCATATTGCAGAGTCAAATAGTAATACCATTTTGCAGTGCAAGACATAAAAATATTAAATGGCATGAAAGTTCAGCCGGTAAGAGCCATGATCACAGAACTGAATGGTTAGCTCCAGGTATAACATTTTAGAAATATGAGGTCTGCTTATCCACCCTCAACACCTGGGAGCCTAGCCAGCGGCACAGAATGATTTAGTCCCTGAATTGCTCTCTTGCTTAATGTCATAGCCAGGACCAGCATTCTGCAAAGGCAATCTTGTGGGTTTTAGCATGCAGAGAATATATCTCCCTAACCTACTTCCTGAGGCCACTCATTTCATTCCCTAATTACCTAATATTAAAAAAAAAATGTCCCCAGAGAGGAAAAAACGGCTTAAAATCATACTTATGTGTAAACGACTGATATTAGGTAAGAGCAGATTGTGCTGGGAAGGAAGGCTAGACAACGGCTCAATGAGGGTGGGAAGGAAGAGGCTCAGAAGACGGAGGCTGGGGCATGGGGCACAAACAGTGGTCGCAGGAGGAACAGCATCACCTCCTCCACTGCTTTGCCCTGAGCCAGCTCTGTTCACGCAAGACAGGAAGGGACTGTAATTAGAGGGAGAAGGTGGCAGATTTGGGAAGGGAATGTGCTGGGGTGGGGAGCAACTTCAGCTCTGCTTCGTCCCCTGAAAGCCTCCCAGAGTCTGTAAAGCCCTCAGGGCACCTCAGGGCCCCATAAACAGCAGAGGCAGCGCAGGCTGTGCCCGGAAATGGGGAGGGGAAGGCAGGGACCCAGCCTGGCTCTTCAGTGAGTCTGACCATTGGATAATCAGTGCAAGTTTGCCTGCTGGAGGGGCGCTGAGCAGGGTCTCACCCAAGCGAACCCAGCTGGCCCTGAGCTCCTGGGTGAGGGGAAGCGGCGGCGGGTGTTTGTTCAAGGCGGCTGCGAAGAGTGCTCTCAGGAGTGTAACCTAGGAGAACCCAGTCAGGGTGAGATGGATTCGGTGTTGTCAAGGTCAAAGAAGGAGGCTAAAAACAGGATGGAGCAGGGGCAAGGCGGAGTCTGGGTAAGACTTCAGAGCTAAAGGTGGTTACAAAAGACCTTGTGAACAGGCTCTGTGGGGTGTCAGGAGGGGGACAGAGTGAGTACCAGAACCCCTCCCAAAGCCTCTTCCACAGCGCGCTCGTCCAGTGAGATGCGCTTCTCCAGAAAATGCTCCCGTGCTCCCCCACCCAAAGGAAACTGAGAAGACTGCACACTACACTCTTCTTACAGATTCATTAGCCTATTAAGTGGTTCGAGAAGTCCTACAACAAACAGACCTGTTCAGCTTTACTTAACCCATAATTTTCCCAATTAATTTGACCTTGGACCTTATTCTTACATTATACTTAATCCATTCCTAGAAACACACTTTGAGAAACATCCTTTTATAGCTCTTTCTCCCAGTCCAGTTACATTGACCACCCACCTGAAGTCTTCCTGGCCACTGGTGTGGTGCCCTGCAGAGTCCTTGCTGGGAAACAGAGGTCTCCTCACCCTCTGACTGCCCCATCCACAGGAGGCATGGACACCACTCACATCCTCTCCCTGTGCTGGCCCTGAGAACATTTGGCATCGTTGAAATGTAGCTCAGAGAACATCAACAACCTGCTGTATTGACTTGAAAACTTTTCGACTATGCTGTAGGAACAGCTTTCTTGCACTGGGAAGAGTATTTTTCTGTTAGCTGGAGAGAAATACCCTTTTCTCCCTATGTCCCGCCCTGTGCTTGTCAAATCTGGAGGTTTGTTAGTTATTATTATTCTTTTTTATTCCTGTGATGCTACTTCAAGGGACAGCTGTCAGTTAGCGGCACTTTATTATAAGCCAGTGCTGGCTAACAGACCATGAACCATTGATAGCTATTATCCTTAGTTACACCTCACCCCTACTGAATAAGGGAGCCAAGTTGCTAAATTTGTTTTTCCAAAGCACATTGATCAAAAGAGTTGACAAAGTTGAAAGCGAAATTTCCAATTGCCTAAAATGAAAAGCTTTCTTGATCTTCATGTCTTAGGCTGGGGAGAAGGTTTATTTTCCTACTACGTGTAGATAATGGATTTTGCCTTTTCTGAGAATTCTTCATCGAAGAATACATTGAATACTCAAACAATGGCAGTCTAAATTGTTCTGCAGTGACACCAACTAGCTGGAACTAATTCAGAAATGTGCACGGAGCATGATGAGGATAACTTGGTGTGTGGGGAAGAAGCAGCACACCTGCCTCCATCACAGCTTATCTTAGGACAGGTGCTGGCTGGGCCAAAGCTGCCCAGAAAATATAGACATTGTTATAAGTTATATCCAGCTTTTTCTTTTCTTTCATTCTTTCTTTCTTTCAAAGAGACTTTTTGTCAGAGAATGAAAAAGCTCAAATACTTTTTACTCATTTTCTTGCTGAGAGCTGGAAGCATAACCAGCAGCAACCGCCAGTAATTAATCATAGCTCTGGAGATGGGAGCACACGTTTAAAGGCATCTTCAACCCACTGAAACACGTTGTGGGTTTAAAATTCTGCCATAGAGCAGAATCTCCGGAATGAAGCTGTACATTCCTTCTGATCTTAATGTACCTACTGAGTGTGGCCAAAGGCGGCCCTTGGAAAGTCATCAGGGATGGAATAATCCCTCCTGAGGGATCCAAGGCAGGCAAGCATCTCTGGACCACACTGGAGACCAGCTGCAAGATGGGCAGAGACAAGCATGTGACACTGGGCAAAATATTAGGTGAGTGTTTTGGTAACGCTCTTTTGTTGCAATGAACAGAGACTCTCAAGTTACGGGAGTGATTTATCGCAAGGATACTTGTGGAACGGCACTGGAAATAGACAGTGCTCAGGGCCCAAAATAGTTCTAGAAACCACCTATGCTCTCTGTTGCTCTCAGAGCCACAGGGATGCTTCTGTGGGTGTATCTGCTTGTGTCTGTCATCTGTTCCATTCTACCCTCTCTGTGGACTGGCTTCCATTTCTTGCTCATAACATCCCCCTCCTTATGACTTCACAGGCACAGTTTCCCTCTTGTTTCACCCTCTCTTTAATTCATCCTTTTCTCTTTTTTTTTTGTGGTATGCGGGCCTCTCACTGTTGTGGCCTCTCCCGTTGCGGAGCACAGGCTCCGGACGCGCAGGCTCAGCGGCCATGGCTCACGGGCCCAGGTGCTCCGCGGCATGTGGGATCTTCCCGGACCGGGGCACGAACCCGTGTCCCCCGCATTGACAGGCGGACTCCCAACCACTTCGCCACCAGAGAAGCCCTAATTCATCCTTTTTGAACTTCAGCTCTTATTACTGACTCATTCTTTTGGCATTTTCATAGTCCATATTCCCAAGAGAGCAAAGTTAATTGGTCCAGAGTATAGTTATGGTCAGGCCACATCATTGGTTGCTGGCCAGCCTGCGGGCGGCCTGCCTTTGGCTCAGGTGCTTACCCTTGGTCTCATCCACTAGGACAGGTGGAGTAGGATTACATTGTTTAACACAAGCTCCTCTAGATCCGTCCCTTTAGCGGGGGCTGTGGTTGGACAAGCACAGCGATCGACATCTGAGGTTGCTATTGTATTCCTATTCCATAATTAATGAGGTCTCTCAGAGAAGCCCATGGTGTTCTCCTGCACCAGCCCACACAGCTACCAGATGTCAGTTGTACTTCTAAGTAAGTCTCTAATCTGTTCAGGTTTTCCCATCCTCACTGCCACTACCCTTGTCCAGGTCATACTTACTCCCACCTGACTTCTCCATAACTCTCTGCTAACACTGCGATGCTCCTCCAATCTTGCATCCATCTTTCTACAATTCAAATCTGATCACACCACACTCTGCTTGTAACATTCAATGGCTCCCCGTTGTCCAAAGGGTAAATTCTAAGTCCTTGGTGTGGTTTAGAAGGTCTAAAGTGTTCCATGAACTGCTCCGCCCCAGCCTCCTCATACATCGTTTCTTCCATCACCATCCCTACTTTGCTGTCTACCCTCCGGCTTCCTCAACTCAACTCTTGCCTTTTTCTCACACCTGCTGTGTTCTCTCTTGCCTTGGAGCCTTTGTACCTGCTTTTCCCTTTGCCCATCCTCAGTTCTTCTCCTCCTCAGCTGAAACTTCACTTCCTCGGACTTTTCCTGACTCCCTAGACTATGTGGTGAGGACGGAAAGCACATCTGCTATGTTTGCAGTTACCCCCGCAGCCCCTGGCCATAGAATTTCTGGTGCTGGAATACCATAAGTGCTCTGTAAACATTTCTTGTGAGTGGGGGGCTGTTGAATCCCAGAACTCCAAGAGGTCATCATTTCTGGGTGGAACTCAAGAGTGAAAGGTAAAGAGTGATTTGAGAAAGGAAGAGAGAAAGAGAGTGAAGTGAAATAGAGAAGGACATGGTATAAGGATTTTTAAAATCACATGGAGTGTAGATGGACCTCTGAAGGAAGAAAAAAGATCTATGGACTTTGGTTACTGAGAGAAATATGCAGCCCCCAGCGGGCTGGCCGAGATCAAAGGACTTTGCCAAGGAATCCATCTCAAGGATATCTAGCCATTAACAATAAGCAGGATTTAGTCTCTGGATTAATTTCTTTAGCAGAGAGAAGTTCAACTTCCTTCTAAAGCATTTGGAATAGCTGTGGTGCTTCGGATGGGATATGGACCTGGACATCTGTTTCCTGGGGTTTCCTGGGACAGACTGCATTCTAAGATGTGGCCTACAGCTTCCTGTGTGCTCCCAGGGTCCAGAGCTTTCTAGTGCTTCCTCATAAAGACTCTCAGAGGTTTGTGGAACAGTCTCTTTGCCCTTTAAGACACCTGGGCTAGGCTCTGCCCCTTGAGAGGGAGAGGGAAGAGCTGGACAAGCTTGACACACTTCTACGAAGGGTCACGCTCGCCCCTCTCTGACGGCAGCCTTCTCTAGGAGGGGCCTGGAGGCAAGCAGCACAGAGTTGTTATTTCTACTCTATTGTCATCGGGTAGATATTATGTTTTTACAATAGCTGCCAGAAACATGCAAGTGACACCATTCCCCACGTGTTTTAATGTGAGAGGCTAAATTCTTGAAGTGGCAAAATACACTGGAAGCCAAGAGAACAGCCACCTCATGGTGTTTAGCAAGCGGGAGATAGAGCAGGAAAGGGAGAGGGCAAAGGGCGAGTCAGTCACTCCGCGTCAAGAAACTCATTCTCCTTAGGCACAGATTAGCCATAGCCTCTCGTGGAATCAGTTTCCTGGCAGTAGCAGATGGTAACAGAGAAGAGCACAGGAACCCAGGATGGAGGGGATGACTGAAGCCTACAGGCACTGCAAGAACTCGAGGACTCATCTCCTTTGACCGGGTTCAAAGAAGGAAGAAATTGCTCCTGGAGGCCCATGGCGGTGTCCTGGTATGAATTAGAAAGGCCTGTAGATCACACTTGCACAACCACATCCATCCAAATGTCCAGCCATCCGTGAGACTTGGACCAAGCAACGTTGGTGGGAAGCAGCCCTTGCCCTCACGTCCAAAGGCAGTGGGTGGCCCTATCGCCAAAGCAGAGATCTTAGTTATCTCTTGATAGTTCAGTCTGAAGAGATGTGGGATCTCAACCTCCTGGCTATACAGTCTGAGACTCATACAATTAGATATTAGCTGCATCATTTAAGTCTTTTTTTTTTTTTTTCCTTTTTCTCCCTCGGCAAAAAGCAAGCAAGCGAACAAAACCAAAGCCAAACAGAAAAGCCCTAAACAAGCTGGGTTATCTTGGTCAAGGCGCATAACCTCTCTGAGCTTGTTTTTTTCAGTTGCAAAATGAGGGGATTGAACTGGCTGAAAAGTCTCCTCCATTTCTAAAGTCTATAATATTTCATACAAAATAGAGACCATAGGAAAGAGGAGGAAACACATTCTTTTCCCTGATGGGCCATCAAATAAGAAGAGTAATGTGTATTTGGGTGCAGGGTTCACAATAAGCCTGACTTACAGATGTAAGATGCTTAATTAAATGATGGCCTCCCCAAGGTCACAGCCTCCTTCCCGTTCGTGTGTCTCTCCGCTCAGCGCCTGGTGCTCCATAATGCTATGCAAAGCATGGGCTCCCTGACAGCTGTTGACTTAAGTCTTAACAGACTTTGTTTGTTTATCTCCAAGGTGGATCCTAGACATGTACCTAAGGCCCTAGTGGGCGGAGGCACAGGATCGCTGCACAGATTTGCATTTGTTCTTTTCTCCTCACCACTGTTTAGACCAGCGTAGCTGGTGGGAGTGAGATTTATGAAGAGCCGCTCTTGTTTGGGCTGCCTGGCTTCCTTGCTCACCGTTGGGCCGCCTTGGGAAGTTGATTTTTGTTCTTTTGCCCTTTGTTGCCCCGCTCCCTATTTCTGATTTCTTTTTTTCAGAGGCTGACGCAGTTATTTCCATCCAGAGTGCTTGGCTCCGCTCTCCAGCTCTGGGCTCCGTAACCCATGGCAACAAGAGAAGGGAAGCAGGTGATCACACACCACAAACACATATTATTCTCTCTCCCCCCTCTCTGGCTCTGGCAGTCTGGGGCACACAAAGGGAGGAGTCTCAACTGGCTGCAGTGCCAATTAGAGACACAGGCCTAACGGCTGGTGCCGAACGCTGGGGGCTTCCGGGTCACAATGCAGCAGCTGCTGGGGAGCAAGGAGGCCTCTCCTTCTGCTTGCTCCAGCTCCTCGTATTTCTCCAGGGCAGCAAAGTAAAATCTGACCTTGCACACGCAGTTAGAAATGCCTTCACGACAGTCCATCCCCCGCTAGCCTAGCCGGAAACCCTCTTTTATATTACCGTGGAGATGGGCAGGATTATGCCTATAAAGTAAGCAGAAATTTCTTTCCACATGATTTGCTAAATGGAAATCATAATTAAGTCATATAACATCTAAACTCTCACCCCCTCTCATATTTATGAGTTCTAGGAAGCTTCAGCCCAATTCAATGATTTTTTGTTTCTGGCCACATCTCCTAGTTGGTTTGACCTAAGGATTGAAAGAGTCAAATGATTGACCTGTGCTCAAGTGGTAAAAATCCCCTTTCTGTTCAGGGACTAGAAATACATGGTAAACCCATTCTTATGAGACTTCCATCAGGACTAGTCGTTGTAGGTTAATAAAGAAGTCATTTAAAGCAAGGCATTGTAAAAAGTGATACATACAAACTCATGTAACATTTTATTTTCACTTAAAACTTACAAATATATATTAATCTCCCATTCTTTTGCTGAGGAACCGAGATCTGGTGCTTGGAGGCCAAGTCAACTTTCTTGTATAAGCTGTACCTATGATGCACCACCTACAGCTTCCAGTGTTAGTTTCTTAGTGCTGTAAGAATTTAAAGACACTTGAAAAGCAGTCTGAGCCCAGAATCTGTCTAGATTTTTATGGTTTCCTCCAATATTTTATAACAGTGTCATTCCAACCTCATTTAAAGGCAGAATAACTTGCCTATTCCTTCCAAGTAATTCCACTTATTTTTCAAGGAAAAATTTCTTTACTTTTGCATTCATATTACACTGGTTTACATATTTTTCAATAAGATGATGAATTACAAAAACAAATGGCAACTGGCAAGAGCTGGGGTGCGAATAAACCCAAGTATTCTTGATAAGTTGGATACCCAACTGGTGGGAGGAGAGGTGTGTAGGTGCCTGAGAGAGGGGCACCCAGCATCAAAGGAAAACTGGGAACTTGTAGCCATTCCAGCACATGACAGCTGAATGTGATTTACTAATATTAGAAATACCAGAAAGTGATCTCTTATCCTAGAAAGCTAATATTGGCCTGGAACTAGGCAGCTCCTTTCATCAGTCTCTTCCATGCACATTCTCTTGAACCTGTGTCTTCATCCCTAAGATCAGCTCCTTATATTTAACATTTGGACACCTCCACCTGTCCTATTTGCTCTTAAAATTCAGCATGTCTGCAAACAAGTCTTTCTCTTAAGATGGAATGGAACATGCTGGTTTTGCTAGTAGGAGAACCCTTTCATCAAAGGAAAACTTAAGCCAGGTTGAAGCCAAGATGGGACCCAGGGGCCCAAACTCTCTCAGGTCCCTCCAGGAGATCCCAAGGAGCTTCTGAGGATCTCTGGGATTCTTCAGGACACAAATGGAAAACATCTGGAATAGGGAGCCAGATGGAGCTGAGTTCAAATCCTCACTGTTCTACATGCTATCTGTGTGACTGTGGGCAAGTTGGTTATTATTGGAGTCCCAGTTTCGTCAGAAGTAAAGCAGGAATAATATTGTTTCTAATAAAAATTGTGTATGATGCAATGGTGCATGCAAAGCACTTGACATGCTGGGACGATCAGCAGTGTCTTCAAACCAGTTCCTTCTCTAAAAGGTTGAAACCTCAGTTGCCACTAGCTCTTCCTTCCTCTTAAACCAACCCACTCCTAGTGCATCACCCAGTCGTTTGGGGAGTTCTGCATTTTCTAGCCCTTTATCATTTAATCCTCACCTTAGCTTCCATTTCATTCCCATGTCACCGGCTTAGTTCATGCCTCCTTTGTCCCCTAACTTCCTGCTGGTCTGTACCCACAAATTCAACCTACACATCGATGACCAATGACCGTGAATCACAGAACGGATTGAGCAGATCATGCTGAGACCCCCTCAGTGGTGCCCAGTGTCTACCACATAAAGTCTGCATGGCTGAGCTGGGCGTCCAAAGTGTTCCAAGCTCTAGACTGTTTTCTTTTCCAGGTTTATCTTTGACCGCTTCTCCACCAACATCCCATGCAGCCCAAGCGACTCCTCTCTGTTCTTCAAATATTAGAATCTCATTTTCACCAAGTCCATGCCTCTGTCCCTCCCTTTCCTCCGCCTCCAAAGTTCCCCCTCCACACCTCTGGCTGCGTGTAAGTCCTACCACGATTTCAAGCTGAAGTGACACTCTTTTTATATTATTATTTCATCTTTCCTCTTTTAAACACCCTCCCCTGACCTCATCCCCTAAAGTTTATACCAATTTCTTGTTTTACTATTATTTGTACATTTATCATTCTCCCATTTGTGAGATTGTCTTCCCCACGAAACTGACTCAGACCTTGCCATTGTAAGCTTCAGGAAATGTGTCTCAGGTGAATATTTTTTGATAGATAAAAATCCCAGTGTAATAGATAAGATCAAGAAGACGAAACAAAGACAGAAATAGATACCAAGCCTTACTGTGAGTTCATAGTGTACTATCTCCTCAGCGGCCTCGCAAAAGACAGCATTGCTACGCTTGAAGTCTTGGTTTTCCTCCCAGAAGCTTGCACAAATAGGCAAGGACAGAGATTAATCCAAAGGAAACAGGGTTTTCCTTGACTCTATGTTTTATTGTTACATGTTTATTCATTGTTTTTTAGAGAGAGAAAAGAAAACGTCTGTAAATTACTACATTGCCGTAACAAAGGGAAACCCACACATTCTTACATGCTCCTCCTGCTGCCATTGTATTTTCTATCTGCCAAGCTCATAATGGGGTATCATCGGCCATGATTTTCTGAATGCTCAAATTATAGGAAATTCCTGTAATTATAAGAAATTATGACCCCGATATCAATTTCTGCCTTGTCCACAACAAAATCCTTTCCTTTTTTCACTACAACAAATCTAAAACTTCACACAATATTATTCCATATTATAACCACGAAAAACATGGAAATTTACAGTGAATAGTACAAGGAGAACTCACTTGGCATCACAAACTGAGGAAGCCCAAATGTCCCTTATCCTTTTGCATTAAGCTGGACAGACTGGCTGACGGAGGTATGGGGCCCTGGGCTCTGACCGCTTGAGGAAGCCACCATTAGCAAACAGACATCTGCTAGCTTCCCTCTGCGATCCCTGCCAGCTGTAGCTGAGGCACAGTAAATTACTCTGCTAATTCTATTGGCTCATTCCTGCATTTCTCAAATGCACAATATTGACTTGTGCCGGGTAACCTGGGCCTGCAGATGGACAAAGTCTGATATTTTTAACACCAGAAGAAGCTATGGTATGAGGAACTGTTGCTGGAGTTGAAAGATACCCAGTGACAAGGATTGGAAGGAAAGCTGAGACTGAAAACAATGCTCCAGTTCATTAAAAGAGTCCCCTTTAATGTTAAAACAGTGGGAATCGTATAGAAAAAAGAGGACCCTTTTAGTCATATTAATGGAAGTCAGGGTGATTTTTTTCTTTTAATTAATTAATTAATTTTTGGCTGCATTGGGTCTTTGTTGCTGCGTGCAGGCTCTCTCTAGTTGCGGCGAGTGGGGACTACTCTTCGTTGCGGTGCGCGGGCTTCTCATTGCGGTGGCTTCTCTTGTTGCAGAGCATGGGCTCTAGGCGTGCGGGCTTCAGTAGTCGTGGCTCGCAGGCTCTAGAACACAGGCTCAGTAGTTGTGGTGCACAGGCTTAGTTGCTCCGCGGCATGTGGGATCTTCCCGGACCAGGGCTTGAACCCACGTCCCCTGCATTGGCAGACGGACTCTTAACCACTGAGCACCAGGGAAGCCCCAGAGTGAATTCTGACCCATTTTGAAGGATAATGGGAATGAGTTGGAGGATGTCATGAAGAAATATAATCTAACTGATTATTTGATGTGGAAATTCTACTAAAAAAAAAAGTCCCCTATATCACGCCTATTCTTAAGCTGTTCTTGATTTTCAGAAGCACTAGGGTGTACTAGCGAGACGTCAGATCGCAGAATTCCTTCCTACTTAGTAGTGTGACTTTGGTGGGGTTGAACTTGTTTCCTCATCTCTCCCTGGCCATGATACTCCTGCAGACCTGTAAGCATGGAATGAAATATTACATGGAAACCACTTATCAGAGCCTCGGGCTCATTATCAGACTCACTCTCAGGGCTCAGCATTCCTCAGCCAGAATGCTTATCGTAGTGGATTCACTCTGCAGACTGATTTGAGAAAAGCAGAGCGGGTGTTGAGATCAGGACTCTACTGAGAAAAAACCAACCACTGGCGCCCTCCAGAGTTTGCCCAGCACCTACTTCTCTGGTTGGACCAGGTGCGAGAAAGCTTACCCTGAAGGAAATTAACCCAAACTCTAAGGTTGATGGGAATAATACCATCAGGCATTCAGGAGTTATCAAATTGCTTATGAAGTGTGAGGGGCTTGACATAAACTCCCCACCCACCCTACTTCACAATTTAACAGCTATTGAATTTCAAAGAATTATTCTCTGTGTCTTCCTGGTTATTTTAAATTCTACTGTCCTTGGCAGAGTGAGGTGTGGGAACAAGATTCGCTATATCTTTCAAAGATGAAGCTGACATTAATTCAAAGCAGATGTTCCGGTGGGATGTTCTCACCTATAATGGACAGCTGGCTTGTGTTAGGTGTGGCTTTTCTGGAAGGTGCCCAGAAGCCCAGAACATTTAAAATCTTGGGGCATCTCAAAAGGTTCATTAAAACCCAGAAAAGGTCCCTCCTTTCTGAGTTCTAAACTATCGACTTTAAAAATAAATGTATGAGGAATCACCTCTACATTAGGTGGGGACAGAGCCCTGTGCAAGGCACTTTATGTAGGTCACTCATCTAATCCACGCAAATCCACACAGCGCTCCAAGAATAGACACCAGATGCCTGTTATCTAGGTGGGGACACTACGGGAGAGATAAAAGCATGTAACTTTCCTGAGGGTTCACGGCCAGTAAAGTGGTGGTGGAACTGAGATAGATTCCATACATGTCCCATTGGACTCCAAAAACTATCCTAAATTGTCTACATTGCAACACGTATTACAATACATGAACCACATGAAATTGATAAAGTTCAAACAATTCTGGCCTACAAAATGGCAGATTCATCTGGTTCAACCAAATACTTCATTTGACCCACAACATATATTTCATTTGAACTATAGACTTAATCCAAACTTTTTGTATTGATGTCATAAAATTATTCAAAAAGGATTGCAAGTGAATGTGATTGTATTTGAAGACTAATTCAATTCCTCTAATTTTTCTGTGGCAAAGTACCAGAGGAACCTGACTGATCCAACCTTAATGATTCATACATTACTTGACATTTTTCTAATAATTTTGAAATTGATCTTTGTATTTTTTATCAGCTTTATTGTAATCTGACCAACTGAGCTTATAATTGTGTTTCCCTCTCCTTCGCTGCTGATCTTCACTCATTTTGCCATTATGACTTTTATATTATTTCTCAGTTCTTTCCGTGCCCAGTTCTGCGATACTGCCAGAGTAATTACTGCTCTTTATACCTTCCAAACAGGAGTATAATTAAAAGAAAAAAACATAAATTATATGAAACTGCATTAGATTCTCTGGGATCTAGAAAATATTCTCAAAAAGGACAAAACCCACCAAAATATATACCTAAGGTGCATTTAGTTGACATTTTCCTAGAAAACCCTTTACGATAGCATGAAAATGTATATTTTACATTTATATGTAATATATACATATAGAGATGAATGTTTGGAAATATAAACAATTTGCACAATAATATTTATTATCTGTATTTCAGATTTACAGTTGATTAATATGTGGGTTTTGTAAGCTTTTCTTCCTTCCTCCCCCATAACTCTGTATCTATCATTATGATCAGACAGTCCTTTTTAAAGGAATTCCACCCTTTCTCTGCCCCCATAAAACTCCATAAAACTTTTGCCCTTGTTTTAAGCGAACTCTTTTGAAAAACTATTTTCTCAACTTGGCTTTGTTTTCAGTGAACTCTTCTGAAAGACTCTTTCCTCAACTTACAGTTATTAAGACATTAATACGATGAATCCAGTTATCTTTTTTCCAGTTCACCCCAGGAGAACGTTGGTGAAGTAACACTCTCCATTGGTTTAGCCCTTTTTACTTTTGGAGAGATCTTCCACTGTCATTATCATTTGATGTGAATGTTACATGTATAGTACCTATGTCTCTGTAGATGCTTTTTTAATTAAAAAAATTGTGCGGGTATTCAGCAATGTCTGAGTTAAACTGTCTAGATTTTCGATTTGGGGGTAATTATCCAGTTCGGGGACATTTCCTAGTTTTCAGACGTTGAACCTGCTTATGTGAAGGTTCTATGTTATGTTTTCCTTGTTAATAACAGCAGGGCAGGACCTAGTATGTCTTCCCCACTGTTTAGGTATTTAGATACTTTGGAACTAAACTCGCTCTGACTAATGTGAACATTTTCCTGTCCTGACAAGGACCCGTGCTACTGCTGTGCTGACCACATTGTCAAGAATGCTTACACCGGGAGCTGTCACTTTCTAAGGGCGCTGGCAAAGCGGGGATAATTTCAAGGTGGTCTTCCTCATGATCATTGAGATTTAGATATTTTCAAAGATCACCCGGAGACAACTTTTTTTTTTTTAAAGCCAATGTCCTAGATGACAGAGTGGTAGCCAGAGAACTCTTAAAATCACCACAACTGCTGAGACCATTTTCACATCCTGTTTTTGTCTTTCTGCTCCAGCAGCCGCCCCAGTAGTTCCCAGGCACGTTCCTGCAGGCTTATTGCAGGATGCCACAGCAATTTCCTTATTTTGTGCTGATGTTTTTATTAGGTTGTGGACAATGTGCACACAGGTTTGTGAAGGGTTAACGCTCAGCTGTGCTGTTGATGTGCCCTTAGTCACAATATGTTTCCTTTGAAGCAAGGGTGCCGGGTTTCAAAAGACAATCACTATAATTCCACGCAGATTTTCCTGATTAATGAATAGGAATTTTCAACTGAATCTTTAAATGAGTTAGAACAGTATAAGAAATGGATGTCATCCTTAAATTTTTTTTTAAAAAGCAATTCAAATTTGAAAAAACTTGGGCATTGTATACATATCTGATTTATTGCCATATGTGTTTTTGAGTCATAAAGCTGCTGTAAAAGTTATACAGCACTTGCAAAAAAAACTGTGTGGTCTCTTTGTGAAGCTAAGTGAAATAAAATATAAAGTTTGTGATACATTAAATCACAAACATAAATACATACTTTATGGCCAGCTGTTATTTCTAAATGTGCACATTTCAAAATAGAAACACTTATCCAACATTCTGATTAGCAATTTCCCAGTTCCAAGAAGCCAGATTGCATTTAAGATGCAAAAGATTAAAATGCCTAAATAGATACAGTTAAATGCTTTTATATGTTTTAGGTCTTATAGTCCCTCCCAACTCTGTGGACTCAAGGGCTGGAGCTCCTTTGATGTGGATTTGTGTTTTCAGCACATGCTTTCAGTGGAACTGAATCTGCATCTCAGACATCCAGAGAAATGTTCTGCACATGAACGGAGGCCACGTGACCCCACGCTACTTCTCACTGTGTGTTCAGGTTCTTAGAGACAGTGAACTGCTTTTTATTGTCATATCAAAAATATCCAACCTTAATTTTGGCTAAAAATCATCTCAGTTGTTAATTTTCCATCTCCCAGTGATTCTACTCCTCCCCGGCATAAAAATTGGTCAAGGAGAACAAGGAAGATTATGTTGACTCTAAGATGCAATTCTCCGGGGAGACCTCATTTGCTCATCATGTAGCGTCTCTGTCTCTGTAGGTAGAGCAGAATTTTTAAATGCCTCTAGCCCTTTAGGATACATTGGCAATTGGCGGTTCAAAAGTTCATATGATGCCATATGTCCTAATAATTTTTATCTATATCTAAAACAATACAGGACTGTCAAATAAAATCCTGCATGCAAATAAATGATGGAATGCAGGAGGACCCTCTGCGCTAGCCTTTTCTTCTTTGTCCGACAAGCTAATGTAATAAGGCCAATAATACAAGGTTGTGTACTAGGCCTAAAGCCTGTGACAGATAAAAAAGAAATGTTGGAAACCAATGAAGCTTTTGCACAATTAGATTTTTTGAGGCTGTGCTGTGAGGGTTGCCCAGAGCCTGTTCAGTCCTGATTGATGGTAAAATCATAACTATATCATATTAGCTGTAGAGTTCACTGACAGGTTACTACAGATTAATATTGCCACTGCTGTTCACTTACCATCAAACCAGGGGAAATATGAATTGAGCTGTTCTTCTAACAAACCCTGCATATTAAAATGTAAGGTGTCCTACTGAACAATCTCCCCTGTCACTGAGGAGAGACACAAACAATGTCTATTTGAGAGATATGCAGATACGTTGCAGCATACTAATTAGTTCTGCTAGGAGAGCCCTATCACAGCCGGCTGGCTAACGATCCTTCATGTGAGCTTGTTCCTTCAGAGCTCTCGGCTATAGGACTGCAAACGACACCCTAAAACGTGGAGCTGCAAACCTTGGTGATTTAAACGCAGGCTGCCAGGCAAATTGCAGTGACATAAATTTGGCCCATGTGTTTTGCATCATGTGAATACGAAACAGGGACGCCATGGAGCCGTTTTGTTTGCGTCGGTCTCGGGAGGTTTGGTGGACTGTTTTCAGAGATGCTACCCACAGCAAGGTGGGGTCACCCATCTTTTGCTTTACTTTCAAAATGCTGAAAATGCAAGAAATATACATGTGTTGATGATAATGACATCCTAAAATGAAAGCATTTCATCCTTTTACCACCCCAGATCCAGGGTAAGACGTCAACTGTGAAACAAAAACAGGGCTCACTCTACAGTGTGTGAAATGAGAGGGTTGGGCCTGATTCGATGTCAGTAAGGCACCACTGGAGTAAGAGAGAGACCAACCTGCCTGCTGTGCTAACAAGAGCCCCAGCCTGGAAACAGGCAGGAGTCAGATGCCTTGGGCCCCTCAGTCAAGTTGCTTGCTCTCTCGTGATTCCGAATGTTGTATCTGCAAAGTGAAAGGCTGGACTAGGTAATCACCAAGGTCCCTTCAGCTCTTTTATCACACTCTGCAGGCCCCAGCTTCTTATATCCTGGGCCACGTTTCCTTACAGGCGGCTCTTGGACTTTGGTATCAGCCTCCCCGAGGAGCTCGTTAAAGATGCTCATTCTGGGCCCCACCCATGTGGTTTGGGCTCACAGTGAAGTTTAAGCACCACTGTCATGAGGGATGGCAGTGGCTTGGCTGAAGTCACTGTAGATCTTACTGTTGTTTTGCAGAGAATGTGCAAAGAGCTGGAGAGTCAGCCAGAGCCTGGAGAAGAAGATAATAATATCTTTTTATTTTTAAAGAGAAAATGGTGGTGACTCTGACAACCATAAACTATAAGCTTCATCAACAATGTTAATGGACAGATGACAGACTGGGAGAAGATATTTGCAATGCTTAAAACTGACTCTGAAAAAAAAAGTGACGCTGGATTAATACCTGGAATATACAGAAGACACCTGCAAACTGACCAGAGTAGTTAGGAAACCCCACAGACAAATGCACAAAGCGTATGAAGAGGCAATTCACAGGAGAGGAAGCTCAAGTGATGAACTGGTATCAGAAGGGGTACCCCAAATCACTGGTAATCAGACAGCAGAGACCACTTTAGACACAGCAGACACATCAGAATGTCAAAATGAGAACCTGGAAAATGCCAGGTGTTTGCAAGAATATGGGGTGATGGGAGCTCTATTTGATTGCTGGGGGAAGAGTAAATGACTATAGTCGTCTCGGAAAGCGATCTGATAATCTTAGTGAGATTAAGTAAGGTGTGTGTGACAAGAGGTCCCCACGTACCCAGGATCGCAGGGAAAACCCATGCCCCGTTTTCACTTCCCAAAATATTCCTCTTAGGAAAGACAATAAATTATGTAGTCGCCTACTTCTGCAAGCCCGCTGCTGAAGATGTATCCCAGAGAACTTTCCCAAAGGCACCATGTACAGGGATGTCTTTTTAGTGACGTTTGTGGCGATTGGGAGTTGGAATTAACATGGATGCCCTTCGCTAGGGTGATGCATAAGTAAGTTGGGTGTTTGCAGTCTGTGGAATACTATGCAGCAAACAGAGGCAGTATTTTAGATATCTATGGCTATGCACTGGGGATAAATTTTAAAAGCAAAATGATGAGTGAAAAAGTAAGAAAGAGTGAGATTTAAAGCATAATGCCATTTGTCCAAATTTTAAAAACAAATTCAAATTTGTTAAATACAACACAGCACTAGATATACAAAGGTATATGCACATATCAGCAACATGAAAATGCCTATGTGGGGGTGAGAGGAAGGGTGATAAGGATTCTGGGGTAAGGAGGAGAAAATAATGAAATAAGAGAAGCATCTTGCTGGAATGATGAGATGGTGGGCTACAAAATGAGGTGTAGGATTGCTACAGACCTCTGCCTTTGAGGTCAAAAATGAAGGATAAGGATAGGGAGGGTGGGAGGGAGATGCAAGAGGGAGGGGATATGGGGACGTATGTATATGGGTAGCTGACTCACTTTGTTATACAGCAGAAACTAACACACCCTTGTAAAGCAATTATACTCCAATAAAGATGTTACCAAAAAAAATGAAGGATAAAATAGTGACTATAATTTTAGTTTGACTCTGAGAATGTAATGGAAATATTTGTCTTCAAATCAAGTACGATTGTTAGCAAGAAGCCATAGTTCATAGATCAGAAAGCATTTGAGTCTGTCCCATACAACCTAGTCACCAGGAAGACGGAAACTCTGATCCAGACAATTTCACTATCTAATAATCTACCCACTGACAATAGAGCCTCTGGCATTGTTATCAGTGAGTGACTCAGATTTCGCAGCAAGGAGTGTAGCAAATGGTATTTGCAAGATACATACTTTGTAATTCTCCCCTACAACTTTCAATGGTTCCCTATTTCCTTTCATATAAAGCTGGATCTCCTGAACTTGGCAGTAACGACCTTCTGCCATCTAACATCAAACTACCTCTCCCATTTTATTTCCTAATTTCTCTTCATTGATCCCTTACTCTCCTGAAACAGTCCTTCTGCCTCTGTCATTGCTCACACCATCTGTCCTGCCTGGCACGCCTTTCTGTTCCTCTTCTTGTCTAAATCTTTATCCACTTTCAGGACTAGTTTGAGGTACAGTTCTTCTGTAGAGCTTTCCTTTACCATCTCAGACCTAAGTGACCTTGACATTCTCCTCCATACAGCTGTTATAGTGCCTGCTGCTTGCAACCATAAGTGTCTTTTCATACCTGTGTTTTCTCTGCAGGGACACTGTCACACACTCTCAACTCTAGCTTACAGATAGTCTTAAGCTTTTTATAAAGTATTAACAGAGAAACATTTATCGACCCCTTGTTTGGATACTGAGGGAGGATACAGCTATCCGTAGGATACTGTCCCTGACTTTGAAGGAGCTGATAGTCCAATGAGGAGGTATGTCAATCACCAGAGAGAATTAGGAAGTGAAAGATATCAGGAGGTATGTTAGGGGATGGGCTGGGGCTGGGGAGAGTGATGCAGGGATGCTGGGTGTGAATCCCAGCAGCCTCCCATTTCAGACTGGACCTTAGCCTTCTGTATATGCTGCCTTCAGCCCAGGCCTGGCGTGTTAGGTCAGGGCAAAGGAAAGTTAGACAGATAGAAATTCTTCAGGGAGCTCTGCTGGCGATCCTGATTAGAAGGTCATGAAGTAATCCCCACTACAGAGCCAATACTCCTCTTCTGTCTGGTGTATTCGAGGGGTAAAATAATTATTGAATGAATCTGAACTTTGCACAGGGAAATGTTTACTGATAACTGAAAACAAGGATTGGTGTCCTTAGCTAGTTCAGGACTGCAGCCTTACTCCTCATGACAGCCAAATTCCTCACTGGGTTGTGTGGCTACATAAGAGAGGAAGGCACTGAGTGTTAGACCCACTGAAGAATGAATGAGCTAAATAGTAAAGGTGTTTAATGATCTCATATATAAAGATGTTTGGGGTAGATGGTCCCACAAATGATTTAGTGCCTTAATCATATTATTGAGGACCAGATTCTTCTTCCATTTCTACCTGCATTGAGGACCCAGGGTCTTCCGTTTCAATCTGCTGTGTTCAGCATGTTTTCTTTTCATCCTGCATCTTGAACATCACATGGCCACCATAGCTCCAGACAGCATACCTTTGCAAAGCCGTGCTCAAAGGCAGGGTGTAAGCAAGCTTCTCTCAAGATCCTCCCCTCCCCCGTTTGTCAGAGAAGACCTATTTCCCAGAAGTTCTAGCAGACTCTCCCTTACATCTCATTGGCCAGAATGGGGCCACGTGGCCAGAACTAGCCACAGAGAGGTATCCAGCAGGTTTAGCACAGGTATTGAAGGCAGGCTTTGCTAGCACGGAAGAAAGGGGAGGGATTGGTGGTAAAGTAGGCAGCCGAAAATGTTTTCCACAGGCTACGCAAGTATTGGGTATCCAAAAAACTCTCAACCTTTTCTGAAACTTCATGCCTCCACCTTGTGGAATAAAATCATGTTGATGAGGAGCAGGTTCTCACACCTGGAGTCAGGCCTCCTTTCTTTGCGGGAAGGGGGGATCTTTTCTTCCATTTAATTCATTCATTCATTTATTTGTCCAACTAATTCATCATGTTTATTGAGCATCTAGGAGATGTTTTGTTTTTGCGGTATGCGGGCCTCTCACTGCTGTGGCCTCTCCCGTTGCGGAGCACAGGCTCCGGACGCGCAGGCTCAGCAGCCATGGCTCACGGGCCCAGCCGCTCCGCGGCATGTGGGATCCTCCCGGACCGGGGAACGAACCCGTGTCCCCCGCATCGGCAGGCGGACTCTCAACCACTGTGCCACCAGGGAAGCCCTAGGAGATGTTTTTAATTTTTTTTTTTTTTATGCCACGGACTCCTTTGGCAGCCACATGAAACCTACGGATGACTTCTCAGAATGATGTTTTAAAAAGCATTTTAGAATACACAGAATTACAAAGGAAACCAAGTAAATTGAAATACAGTTTACCTTTGCGTGCTGTGGCCGGATCCTATGCTGACGCTAAGACATAAAATAACAGGAATTAAGGGGGACCTTGCCCTCATGGAGCTTAGAGCCTAGTGGAGGAGACAGCAAAGCAAAAGGCAATTTAAAACTCTGATAGGAGGGTATAGGGTGTTATGGAGCACACACGAAGGGACCCAGCTTAATCAGGGATGGGGTTGGAGGAAAAGAGAAAGATCCCTGGGTACGTAAGAAGAGACTCAAAGGAAGTAATCAGGAAAGAGGTAGCGGGAAGATAATTGTAGTGGGAAAGAAAAGTGAACGAAAGACGTGTAGATGAGAGATCGTGTGGAAGCTCTGGAGAATAGTTATTAGTTCAGTATTTCTGGAAGATAGAGGTCAAAGAGGGTAGGTAGACAGTTCTTGGGAACTAGGCAGAGATGAGCTCATGACAAAACCCTCCTGAGAGATTCTGATGCTGTGTGTGCTGAATGCCTTTATCATATGAGGCAGCTTTGACCAGCAAAGATGTGTGGCCAGACTGCAGTGACCTTGTTGGGTTTTTGCTCACTGTAGAATCTGCAGTACCCAGCACAGTGCTGCATCACATGATGGTTAAATGAAAGGAACGCTAGCCCTGTGGGCTTCTAATTTCTTGTCCTGCATGTTACACTCTATTTGATGAGGACTCCCAACTGCATATGAGACCATGCTCTGTCAGCTTCTGAAGCAGTCTTCTACAACTCTCATCCCCCTCCACCACCATGTTCCTGGTTAAGAGAGTGGCTACCCTACCCTTCCATCTGCTGCCAAAAAAAGTCAAGTTCTTGGGTGTATCTGTGGGGATTAAGACCAAGAGGTGTGGATGGAGCTGGAGTAGTGAGGGCTCGCCAGGACCAAGTGGGGAGTGAGTGTTCCCAGCCAGCCCATCACACAATTGAGAGCTCTCACCTCACTATCACCCAGGCTCCACAGCGCGGTCCAGCGATGGCTCCTTTGGACCAGCCTTTGGTCCTCTTGTTTCCTACGAAGGTACCAGAGTCATGCTCTAAATTTCTAGGACTTTATTGGTCCCTTATTGGACTTTACTGACAATCCCCACCAACAAATCCAAGAGTAAACCATAATGTGACTTGTGACTTTCACATTATCATACATCTGTCTTTCAATGTTCTGGGAATGAAATAAGGATGACTAGAGCACCAAATGGGAAACAGGGGACCTGGATATTTCCTGAGAAGAGGTAATGACTAGTGAGACATTACAGCTGGAAGAGAGCTTGGAATGTAGCTAGTACAACCCTTTCTCCTCACGGAGGCCCATTTTATAGTTGAAATGAGAGAGCTAAACTTGATTGTGTCAACTGTGGCCCTGATTAGGGCTGTAGAAGGTAAGTTGTGTAACTTCTCAGGACTTAGCATCCTCATCTCCCAGATGAGTGGTCTGGAACATATCTTTGAAAGTCCAGGCTAAGGATAAATTCTGTGGTTTTGAATCATACCAAACTCTTTCCCTGGACATGAGTCTAATTCTCACTAAAAATGTTACCTTCTTGTTTATTTCTAAGAGGGATTGACATATAGGCGAAATTTTTAAATTGCCCCACTTTTTCTCATATGGACACTATTTTTTTATGATTACCCTATGATTCATGAGTCCATTTGCCACACAAATCTCAGATGATGTGAGTGAATTATTCACATTCCGTAATAGAAACATAGTAGATTTTCAATTCCCATGTCAGTTAAAATATCTCCTAGATTCTATGTTTGCATTAAAAAAAAATCTAGTGCACATGCACATTTTCTGTTTTGGAGTATGCTTGAGAACTTTGCACTGTGAGAAATGTGTTTGAGTGAAATTAAGTATACTGGGTAAAATTCATTTAACCTTGCATTCTCTGTTCCAGAAGGTAAGAAATAGCATTTTGCATGATGGGAAAATCCTGATGTCAGTAGCCTCCTGGTTTAGTTTTATTGGAGCCTCATCTCATCAGTTAACTTCACGGTGTCTCTCCTTCGTTACTAAAATGAGAGATAACCTATCTGACAACCAGATAAAGTTTGCAAAGCGCTTAAGACCTCTACAGGATGATTTGAAGAGAAAAAGATAATAATCCACTTGGATTTTTCTCTGATAACATGGTGGATTGTCCTGGTGACATAATTTATAAGCCCTTTTCTTTGTCCACAATGATCTCTTTGGACCTGAGGCTGTGTTTCCCTAGAACTGTACTCATTTTTGACACGTATCAGGCACTGACCATGACCTAGATTTTGAACACAAGATCAAGGAGGCCAAATTAGACCACCAAAGTTCTTCTGCTTCATTTTTCTTCTGATAAATGCCACAGCACATCACGTAAACATCTACAAAGAGAGACATAAAGGAGTCTTTAAAGCAAAATGACTTTTTGAAAACTCTGTCCAAGAATTCTTGCAGATGGACCCTGAATGTGAGCAAGGTGGGCTGTTCTTTTGTAGGACAGATTATAAAATATCAATGGGAAAATGTATACAGTATATTGTAACTACACGAGAAGGGGTCGTATAGAGAAAGTCAGACACATAAATATGGGTTTCCAAAATGTAAAGGTCATTGAGTAAAACAGTGCAAAAATTCTGGAAGCTTCTAATTAAGTTTTTGACTATAGAATTTGCCTTTGCCTGGAGTGAAAAGCCCAGCTGTCTTACAATAGGGTCTTTCGCCTCCTAAGAACACAAGGTGTGCCTTAAAGAGCAAGTCTGTTTTCAAGGGCTACATCAATCGGTTGTCTTGGTTTTTAATACAAGATTTTCTGGAGTTATTCATTCTTTTTGCACAGCATTTATTTC
This sequence comes from Orcinus orca, assembly GCF_937001465.1. Taxonomy (NCBI): domain Eukaryota; kingdom Metazoa; phylum Chordata; class Mammalia; order Artiodactyla; family Delphinidae; genus Orcinus; species Orcinus orca. Next base: position 64,205,213 of record NC_064565.1, read on the forward strand.
TTTTATTGTTTGTTTATTCAAAAATTTGACCTAGCATTAAATTCTTATGGTTTTAGTTTTTTGATGCGTTACATTTAATTGGAGTACAGGACTTCCATTTTGAGATTCTGGTATTTAACAATATCATTGGTCTTTAAACTGAAAGGTTTGATGGAATATTAAATTTGATGAATCATAGCAAGCACCTGTGTTTGTTAGCTTTTACAGACCACATTAAAGCATTCATTAATAAAGTCACACTACATAGCTTTGAGTAGGTCCTAAAAGGTTAACGACTTGATGCAGGCTTGTATCCTTAAGCTCTACCTTTTGAGGGTTGCATGTGTGGAACTTAGTTCACGTTGAAACTGGAATACAAAAGAGAGATTTTATTTTCTATCTCAAAGTCCTGGAATTTCTTGCTCTTTCCCTTTTCCTTTTCCTTTCTGTAACCATCACCAAAAATCTTAGTCACTCAGGTGTACATGGGTTGAAACCTGTGGTTTGTTAGCTGTAGGATGACCCTCCAGGGGCCATGACATCACAGGAGAACGTCACCCTCCTGGCTGCTCCTCCAGTGACCTTCAAGCAGGGAGAAGCCGACTTATTATGAATCACCCATTTTGGAACAAGAGTTGTTATTTGAGAAGTATATTGTTAACTGTTTGATTTTCTTTCCCTTGGAGACTCTGTTTTGGAAGAAAAGATTTAGAATTATTTGCAATCTCCAAACAAGAATAACTTATACATACACCTATTACAATATCATGTATCCAGAAGATACTGGATATGTGTTTGTTGACTGACTGGATAACCACCAGATTTGAGTCAGGACCCGCATCCTCCTATTCTGTGACTAGGGGCACTTGGAGTAATTATTGCTTTTGAATTGTTTATCCCAGAGTATTTCTGAGTCAAGCTTTTATTTTATGTAACAGAAACAGCATCAGATTAAACTAGATGGAAATTGTGTGGCTGCTTTAAAAAAAGTTGTCAAACAGTGCAGTTCCTTAATATTAAGTAAAGGCTCATAGACCCTTCATGACAATTCATGAAATCTGTGTCTTTCTCAGAAGAAACTTCCTTGCCAAAGCCGTGTGTGGGGGTAAATTTTTCTGAGAAGGAGACTTGTGCGGTGCCTTGATTCTGCTGGGAATTGTTAGTGAAATAAATGACTCAAATTGGTTTTGTGTGGGAGACAAGTCAAAGCATCTCCATGAGGTTGCAGGGCTGGTGCGCAATAGTTTAACCATTTCCTGAGCAACTAGAACCTGCTTGATTGGATGGATGAGAGTTCCCGTGTTAGTCATTGTGCAGAGAAAAAGAACAGTTCATATCAAAGAGGCCACCAAGGGTTATATGGCTGCAATTGTTTCCAGGCTGAAACAACTTTGTTTATTATTGTCAGTATCTTGTTTATTGTTCTTTCAGAATCAATAAAAGCTAAACTCCCTCTATGGTTTTACTACTAAGCTCTCCTGGAAGGATATGTAGTACTGAAAGTCGAGAATGCCAGAACAGGGAAGGAGGCGGACCTAACGATGCATCAGAGTTAAATCCACTTTACTTAACCTTTTCTGAGAAGAACTTGCTTCACTAATGTAAAACATACGGAAAGATTCTTGTTTTGTTGTTGTTGTTTTTAATATGTGAAGTAAAGATTTTTCTTTAGAGGCATAAAAGAACAAACATTTAGTAGAGATATTTTTCTTCTGATTAAAAAAGGCTGTTTTTAGCAGCCTGTTACCCTCAACTTTTCTGCACTTTTACAAGATCTAGCTGACAACCATGGCCATGTCAATCAATAAATATAAACACTGAATAGTACTTTTTATATTTATTGAAAGGTAGTTTTATTTAAACTAGTTTAACAAGCATCATTATTTGCAATTTTTCTCTCCTCTGTATCATATCGTCCATTCATATCTATTTAAGGCATGAATGCAATAGACACTATTCAAGTATCTAATGCATCTCAATGACTAGTGTCCACAGAAATGACCTTCCCCAGGTTTAGGGTCCAAGGCTGAAACCAGGACCCTGTAAAATCTGTGGTGTGCTGGTAAATGTTTAACAACCAGCCCCTGGGGTGGTAGGAGAGGAAGCATTTGCCAGTGACTAAGGTGTAAATACTTATGGGAAGAGAGACACATGATTGACTTTTGCTAGCCAGTTATAAGTTGGCTTCCACACATTCTTGTAGACCCCTTCAAGTTACATGACTATGATTCTATGATTATTTAACAGATTGGAAAAGAAGAGCTCCATTGGTTTAAAAATTTTTTTTTACCCAAAAGCTATGAAAACTATTGTGTCTCAGGCCGCTAGGTATCAATATGGGCTGAACTTACCTAAGCACCGCAAGAAGCTCTTGGTTAAAATCACTTTGTTTAACAAAATGTTGTAGGAAACAAAATTTCCTACATGAAAAAAAGCAGAATGGTAGACTATAATGGCGATCTAGCTCTGTCATTTTAAAAAGTTTATTTTTTAAGGTATGGTCTCAATGTTGAAATCTGAATCTCTATAGAATGAGGCAGCTTCGAAGGACCCATTTATAGGCGTAATTACAAATGAGGGGGTGACACTGAAATCTCTAGATCTTTTATACTGAAACAGGGAAAATAGGGTCCACCACATATATGTATATGGTTAATCATATCTCTAAGGTGCTTTAAAGGAAATTATGTAGAGTGAGCTTATCATTTGCAGCTGTTTAGGAGGAATGCCTGCATTGCAAGCCGCCCAGTTTTGAAGATAATGGATTTATGCCTTGCAGGAAGCCAAATGTGTGAGCACTTGGACCAGAATGTGTTACGTATCATGTTGCTATTTCTCCCCTTTCTTCCCCATGTTAGGTCACATCTCAAATATGAACATCACCCAGAGGTTACCCAGGTGATCCTGGGCCATCCCGAATGTGCAGCTGTGCGGGGCTTGAACTTGAAGGACAGATGGCATATTTTATACCTTGGGCTGGCCAGGGCTCAGCTTCTGACATTTCTGTCTACAGATGACAAAAGGCTTTCACTGAAAGCTGCTTTCTGATGCGTGCTTAAAACCAAGTTGAACACATTAAAAGGGAGAAGAGGCAAAAACCTACCCACTGTGCTCTGTATTTTTTTATGAGAGTAGATGAAAGGGAAATAGATTTTTACAAATCTTTATGCCCTCTCTCGAAAGAATTGGATTTGATATTTATTTCAGGTTAATTATAATTGTCCATTCATTCCAAGATGTAGTTACTTTATGTTCCCTATTATATTTCCTTTAAAAAATAGACATTTAAAATAAAATGTTTCACACAAATTATATTTAGCTGAGTTCACTCTCCCTTCTGATATGAATAATACCATGATTCTTGCAAGCCCAACTCTTCCCTTAAATGAAATTTACTGTCACTAGGGTATGGTATGTTTTCATGGGCTCCCCTCTATTCTTTTTCCTTTTTCAACTAAAATATTTTCTCAGACCTCCTTCTCTATAATGTTAATAAGATTCTTTGAAGTATTATCTGATTTTAGAACTAAGGCTTAGTCACTCCTCTTCAGAAGACTTAAAATAACTCTTATCCTTCTAATTTAGTACTTCAGTCCACCATGTACCCACTTCTGTCCCCTTGACCCAGCACGGTTCTGAAAAGCACAAGGCAAAATTTCTGCAATTCAGCTGTTGATCTGAATACACAGAGTCTACCTGCTTGAATTGGGAAAAAAAGGGAAAAAAAAGCTAACATTTATTGAGTGGTTTTAATGTCCCAGGCATTGTTCTAAATGCTCCATGGGCATTCCTCACTTAATCTTCACAATAACCTAGGGGAGACAGGCCATTTTATTATCATGCCCATTTTCCAGATGAGGAAGGTAAGGCACAAAGAGGTCATTGAACTTCTTATATGGTCACAGGACATGTCAGTAGAACCAGGATTCTAGTTCAGGCAGTCTGACATGAGAGTTCACATTTTTGTCCACTATGCCATGTTCATAGAGTGGTCTTACAACCTGTTTTGAAAGCTATATTCAAGGCTGTGTGTAGAGTGGAAAGAACACAGCACTAACTAAGGCCAGAAGATGGGCTCTCAATGCAATTTTGTCACGAATTAGTTGTGCAAACTTGGGCAAGCTGATCTCTCTGGAAAAAGCTAGGCAGAAATTTATTACATTATGTCCTTTTATAAGCACCTTATTTATTTTAAATAAATACTATGGCTTTCAGTAGGAGGCCATTTAAGCAGAGCCATTAAGACCAACATTGAATAGGGTTTCTTGGGTCAGTCTATGCAGTTGACACAGGGCTCCAGGGAGGACATCCTGGCTTGAGTCCCTTCTCTATCTCCTACCAGATGTGAGATGGTGGCAAGTTAGTTGTCCTGCCGGAGCCTCCATTCCTTCATCTGTAAAGTGCAAATAATAAAAGGTGTCCACCTCAGGAGGTCACTGAGGGTAGATCAACAGTGCTTTTATAGCATTTAGTGCAGCATTACATATGCTTCTCTCTATGATCCTATGAGGTTACTGTTATTAGCCCCATCATACAGATGAATAAACTGAGGCCTAGAGAAGTTGCATAACTTGTCCAAGGATGTTTATCTTGGAAGTGATAGAGTCAGGATTCTAACCTAGGTAGATGCGTATTTAACTAAACACCGTCTTTCATCTTTCTCCCAGGACAGACAATTCTATATGTTATCTATTACCTGAGCTAACAGTCCCTTTCCCAGTGTATCCTCCACTTTCCCACAGTTCAGCAGCCAAAAGGTTTGACTGGGACCTGCAAAAGATTTCCAGGATCCTACCCCAGAACCACACCCACAATCCATTCTGATTGGTCAAGGCCTGCCTCTGTTCTGATTGGTCAGTGTTGTGTGTGCATGCGCAACACCATCACCATCACCATCACCATCACCATCACCGAGCACTCGTTTCCTTTTCTGGAAAACAAAAAGGGTAAGCTGGAATGCCCTCCCAAGATTCCTTCTAAATTTTAAGTTCTGCAGACTTCATGGGCATCCACCCTCCCAGGCCTATTCCACTTCCCACATGCCCACATAGATAAACTTGTTTTACTAAGAGCTGATTTCCAATTTAGCACACAATATTGAGAACTAAAGTTTCACAAAGCAACTACTGCTCAGAATGGCCTTAGGACATATTGCAATTTGCTCGTGTCCTATGTCAGGTAACTAAGAAAATTAAATGCAGTACCCAGGAAAGTAGAACATGGCCAGACAGGAATAATGAGCGTCTTTAGGACACAAGTTGAAACACAAGAGATTTAGCACCCAAATTTCACTATAGGTTACACGTGCATTTATTAAAGGCTTCAGAACTCTCTAAACTTTGAACTACTGTGCGCCAGCCAGAAAGGGGGGAAAGCCATTTGTGACCTGTAGTGGTTGCATCAGTTCCTCTGAAGATGCCTTTTCTTCTTAACTGAGAGCTAGGATATTGCATTTTCAGAATAGTAGGATTCCTATATTTTGATACTTGCCTGATTTGTCAAAGCCCCAGAGACACCTCATCACTAATTGATTCTAACCGACTTTGGTCTGTTTGGGCTCCACTTTGTCAGAGAACACTAGCAAGAAAAGTTACCAGTTGGCACCTCTGTGTGGAAATCTGTTCAGGAAACTTCTTTAGTTTTCAATTGTCATATGATGCTGATCTGAAGACAAGGCTCTTATGTAGAATGCTCTAGATTCCTACTTATTCCCAATGCTGTCTCTTCCACACTGAACATCTCTGAGGTTTTGAGCTGCCCTATTTCTTTGTGAGGTGGGTCTGTACCCACAGAGGAGCAATGCCCAGGTTTCCCCTCATGACCTGAATCATTTATTTCTAGCTGAAGCTCTCTCCTTAACTCACCATTGTCTTGTTTTTCAATAATCCTGCTCTTCCCTTTGTGCTGCGTGTGCTGGGGCTGGTATGTATGTGGTGGAGGAGATTACTCAGAGAGGGCTATCTTGAGCATTTGTCCTTTGTGATAAGCTTAAGATTCCCATCTTGACTGAAGTTTTCGGGTTTTTAAACCTCATCTTTAATCTTGCAATGCTTGATAAAGGTAACAAAATAATATGTGTTGATAAATAAATGCTAATACATGCTGCAAATACAAAAGCAGTTTCTTCTGCAATTGATAATGTATGAAAATGTGCAATAATAGTGTTTAATTTGCACTAGTAGGTGAGAACCCTGAATCCTTCATTACAAACCTAAATCTGATTTTTGTTTGTGACCAGCATGAGTGCTGACCTCTGCCCTTTGAATGATCTTTCCGTCTCCCAGAAAGTTCATGAAAAGGTCATGGAGCTGCACTGACTTCCTCTGTGTGTGCATGGACGTGTCTTTGCTATTGATCTGGGAAAAGACCTTGCTTTGTCCATTCAGTGGTTTTGTTCACTTTATTTTTAATGGAAACCTGATCAGTAATTATAGAATTTTTTCCACCGGAATTCACACCTGACTAAGTGCAGAAAGCTAACCTCTTTTCATGCTGGTTATTTAACCTGTGTTTTACCTTGGCCATAACTCCCAATTAAATGCATTTCTTGAACCCTTAAGAAAGCAAAATATGGCACTTATTGGTCACAAGTTCAAAGCAGGAGAGAGAGGGGGGAAATGGCTTAATAGCTGGAAATAAAAACACCAGTGAATTTTTCTTATGGATTCCTTCATGTCAAATTCATACCGTGAGTGACTCTGATTTTTCCCTTTAGATCATCTTGGCATGATCGAGGAGCAAAAATAAAAATGATTTCTAGTATATTCTTGAAGTGATTGCTTCTTCTGAGGCCGCCTGTCAACGTAAAAAGGGTTATAAATCTCTGGAAACCTGCTTTACAAACACCATCAACAGTTTTCAAGCACCAGTTTTCAAATTAGACTGCAGTAACTGGTACAGTCGGAGGGTTTTAAATCTCCACTAGAAAACTATTGCTGTTTACAAACAACAAGCATTGTACTGAAACGGTGAAAAATGCATTTGCATCATATTTAGAATGATTGTGGAGGGGGATATATCAATACTTTTCAAGACTGTAAGCAATACGTATATTCCTCTCTTGTGCTATTTATCTTGTAGATACACAGCGCTGGAAGTTCTTGGCTGCTAGCCGCTAGGTTAGCATTGAGAAGGAAAGATCCCGAGGTTTGTCACTGCTGTATATCACTGCAGCTGTGCCCTTTGATTACACTGGGGCACCACCAGTCATTAATAACAGGGAAAGCTTTTTGTCTGGCAAATGCATCGCTGTACAGTCCTCCTTTCTTAACACCTAGGCGTCTTGGTGTGGTTGCAAAGGTAAATTAAAGATGAAGCTTGTTTATTTTACAGCCACACTTGTAAATAGAGGTGGCCTTTCCAGAGCCATTCCAGAAAAGGTATTTTTTCCCTGTCCTATAAACTTGATACATTTTCATATTTTGCATTTGCTCAAGGGAACCCAGTTGTTAAGTCTCACTCGAACAAATAATATGAGCACAATGTAATTACGATTTTAATTCCATCACTGTCACACTCATTTAGTTACCAGAGAGTTACAGAACAAGCTAACATCTAAGACAACAATTGCTGTACAGATTTAAAGACCCAAGTGTGTTTATGGTTGAAGATTTCTTGAAGAGCACAAAGTGAATAGAATTTGCAAGGCAGGATGCTTTCCAACGTGGAAAAAACCCAACACAGTCAGATGTGATGCTCATTGAATGTGTTGTTTGAAAGGTCACCACCGGCAGCCAGTTTTCCAGGAAGTGGTGCTTTCCCAACAAGTCACCCCAAAGTTAACTATTTGCAAGGGAGTTGACTCACATTAAAGCAACTCACAGGAAATGGATTTATAAATGCCACCTCCCTGTGTGAAACGTTACAACTTTTTAAATGCAAGTACAATAATCATGTCAATTTACCTCTGTTTCATTTCTAGTGCCACTAGAGTCCATTAAGATGCATCATTCCTTGACTAGACTATTACAATAACCTCTTCTGTTGTTTTCTTACCTCCAATCCAGCTTCCTTTAATTCAGAGATTTTCAAAGTAGGAGATTTTCACAACCCATTAGTGGGTGGTGAAATCAATTTAGTGTTCTCCCATTAACATTAAAAAAAAAAAAAGAAGGAAAGAGAACAGAACGGGACAAAGCATATTGCAGCACATTGCACAAAGTAAGGGCAAGCGTTATTGCCTGGCGCTCTTCTTCAGCCGTGTGTGTGTGTGTGTGTGTGTGTGTGTGTGTGTGTGTGTGTGTGACTGCATACTCTTACTCTCATTGGTTCCAGATGTAAAATGTACTTCTGTAGGTCCTGATAAAAAAAGTTTGAAAACCTCTGCTCTCATCCATGCTTCCCAAAGTGTAAAATGTTTCCAGACAATTTGGGCTCCTGATATGGGATCATGTGATGAGAATATTATTGCTGTTTCTGTTCCTTATCCAGTCTGTTCAATTGGGTCAAGAAGAACATCTCACATTGCTGCTAGGATATCCTTAACACTCACTGACACTTTCTAAACGACTTTTTGTTCTTGTTGTTTTTAACAAAATTAGAACAGTTCTCAGACTCAACACTTCTGATAAGAAAATTATCTGGATCAAATATTATAATATCGGTTCGTTGATATTGCACCTACTGTGTTCATTTTTAAGGCAAATGACACTGACTTTCCATTTATGCTTGTGATATAAAGTTTCTTTTAAAATAATTTTAAGAAAAAAGGACATCCAGTTTAAAGAAAAATGTTAAGGAATTTAGAGTACAGGAGGAACATGGTCAGGGCAAAAATTATGATTAGCATATGCAAATCTCTAAAATTTTTGCTGAAGTTGGGACACCACTATTAATCAATTTTTTAAACTACTGTCAGAATAATCTTTCTAAAATCAAATCAAATCCCATCATTTCCTCTACATAAAATTCCTCGGCACTGTTCTGCTGTCTACAGGATGTACGCCTGCCTCCTTTCCAAACTCATCTCCTTCCACAGCCCCACTCACAACCAAGCTGAATAATTGGTTCTGTTTCACCTCTGTGCCTTTGCTCATCCTGCACCTTCCTTGGGAATGCCAGCCACTTCCCCCCACCACAAACTCCCCCTCACCCCTCAAGGCTCAGCTCAAATGTGAAAACTCCAGTCTCTTCCAAGCAGCCGGGCACTCTAGTCTCCATTCTCACATAGCAGCTTATTTGTACCACTGCAATACCATTTATTACAGCAAGGTTTATTTTTATTTTTATTTTTATTTTTTTACATTTTTACTTACTCTAAAGCACAAAGGGCTTTATTCATCTTTGTCTCTTAAGCATCTAAGATAGTTCTTGGTGCATACGCATGGTAGGCACACATGAACATTTGAGAATGAGTTCATTCCTCATAATGAAGATGTACTTGGCCCAAGAGCAGCACGAGACATAATTTAGGAGCAGATTATAAATCCTAAGTTTGCTTTATCAGTATAGGAGGCCAAAGGGGATTTGAAATTAGTAACAACAACAACAGTTATAATAATATTAAGCAACATGGCCCTCTATGTGCATTATCTCATTTAGTCCTTATAACAACCCTATGAGGGAGGGACTCTGATCGTCCTCAGCGTGGAAACAAGAGGCTCAGCAAGGCTAAGTCACTTGTCCAAGGTCAACTGCTGTTCAGTGGTGGGTTTGGGATCCAGATCCAGGGCTATCTGTCCCCAGAGCCTGTCCCCAGCCACCAGACTGCGTACCAAGGGTGGATCAATTGCCTTTTACTCTCTAGGGAGGGTGGGATTGGTATGGAGAAACTGCTTCCCTTAGCTCTGCCCCTGTTGGGTCCAGCTGCCCCTGTGCCTGCTGAGAACAGTCTGACATCTTTGCCTCCATCACTGTTCTGTCTCCCAGGCTTCTCTAACACTCTGGCTCCCTGGTTCCTGGCTCTTCAGCAGTGCCCCAAACTTGATTCTGCCCCCACTGGCCTGACTTCAGGCTTCTCTGATAATTGCCTGGTTCACGAAGCAGCATCATGTCCTGGTTAAGAGCAGGACGCTGCTGCCAGACCACTTGGCTGTACAACTCAGCTGTTTGACTTCACGCAAATTACTTAACCTCTCTACCTCCTCAAGAGTAAATGAGTTATTATCTTAAAAGTGCTTAGAACCATGCCTGGCACATAGTAAATATTATGAGTGTTTATTAAATAAAGTGCAAACCTTCTGGCTCTTGCCATTTCCTACTGTTTCACGTCAACCTTTTGCTTGATTGAGTCCCATTAAATCCTCACTCCTTTTAGATGTTCCATAGAGGCTGTCACTCTCTTGAATATCTTTGTCAGGATGCTATCATCTGACATGTTATAATTTCTTTCTTCCTTAGACAATCCCTGCTTTAGGGTTGGGACTGTGCTAAGTGCAACAAGAGAAGAACGGATGAATAATGCAGGCTATGTCCTCAGGGAGCTTAAGGTTGGTCAGAAACAAGACAAAAAGCATTGTCCCTGCCGTGTGGCTTGCTGGGGGTCCCCAGTGGGGAAGAGAGAACAAGTTTGGGCATGTGGGATGGATTAGGCACTAAGGGGGCACAGGAAGCCTACAGGTTGGCCCCTTCCTAGGGGACTTCAGCAGTTTAGTCTGCCCAATGCAAGAGGGGCAGATATGACCAGGGGTCTGAGCTAAATCGGGTAGGATGGGGCAGGGCTTGGCAGTGGGGACTCCTGGAGGGGGCAGTTCTTGGGGTCAGGAAAGATGCTTTAGGGTCAATCACAGAGGTCTGCTGAGGTCAGGGAAAGGCCAGTGTTTACCCAGCATCTCTCCTGCTTATTCATTGATGTGATGGTTAATTTTTTTTTTTTTTTTTTTTTTGCGATACACGGGCCTCTCAGTGTTGTGGCCTCTCCCGTTGCAGAGCACAGGCTCCAGACGCGCAGGCTCAGCGGCCATGGCTCACGGGCCCAGCCACTCCGCGGCATGTGGGATCTTCCCGGACCGGGGCACGAACCCGTGTCCCCTGCATCGGCAGGTGGACTCCCAACCACTGCGCCACCAGGGAAGCCCGTGATGGTTAATTTTATGTGTCAACTTGGCTGGGTCTCAGTATGCCCAGATATCTAGTTAAACATTTCTGGTGCCTCTGTGAGGGTATTTCCAGAAGACATGAGCATCTGAATCCATACCTGAGTAAAGCAGATTCCCCTCTCTGATGTGGATGGGCCTCATCCAACCTACTGAGGGACTGAATAGAATAAAAAGAGGGAAAAAGGAAAAATGCATTATCTCTGCCTGACTGTTTGAGCTGGGACATCAGCCTTCTGCCTTCAGTCTGGGACTGACACTCTTGATAGTCCCTCCAGTTCTCAGACCTTTAGATTTGGACTAGAGCTTGTATCATTGGTTCTCCTGGTTCTCAGGCCTTGGGACTCAGACTAGAACTGCACCACTGGCTCTCCTGGGTCTCCAGCTTGCAGAAGGCAGATTGGGGGACCTCTGAGCCTCCATAATTGTGTAAGTCAATTATATATATATATATGTATGCATATATATTCTACTAGTTCTGTTTCTCTGGAGAACCCTGGCCAATACAGTTAGTGTTCTGCCTGCTTGGTGCCCATACTGTACTGAAGGCAATGGCAGGAAGGAGGGAGAGGTTGAGGGTCCTGTTCAGTCAGCAATCAACCCTGGGCAGTGATCCTTGCAAAGACCTTGAAGAGAAACCGAATACCAGGGCAGAAGGCCTGTCAGAGAACGCATCACACACAATGGTATTTGGAGGAGCCTGCGATTCCATTCACTCAGAGTCCTAACAAGATTAAGCCTCCAGGGCTTCCCTGGTGGCACAGTGGTTGGGAGTCCGCCTGCCGATGCAGGGGACGCGGGTTCGTGCCCCGGTCCGGGAAGATCCCACATGCCGCGGAGCGGCTGGGCCCGTGAGCCATGGCCGCTGAGCCTGCGCGTCCGGAGCCTGTGCTCCGCAACGGGAGAGGCCACAACAGTGAGAGGCCCGCGTACCGCAAAAAACAAAAAAACAACAAAAAAAAGATTAGGCCTCCAATCAGCTCTGGTTCAGGCTCCTACTTGTCTCCGTGTATGAAGGAGTCCTGGTTCTTATTGATCCCGCTGTGATCAGGCTGGGACTAAGGAGGGCACAGAGCAGGCCTATCAAAGAGAAGCAGTGTGTTCCCAAATAGGCTTCATGGTCAGATTCTAGATGAGAGCAATACAAGCTTTCCAAACCCAAAGGTCTACAGGTTTTAGCAGTGATGTCTTCTTTGTTGGGTGTGATCACAGACAATGTGGCAATAAGCTAGGCCTAGTGAGATATCAGTATTGGTATGATTTCGCAGATGGGGATGGGACAGGAATACAATTCCTGTGGATGGAAAGGAGGGAGCAAAGATACAGGGATGAGGAGGTAAAAGATGAAGGTGAGATATATTTAAAAGAATTTAGGTTTAGAAGTTGGGAAAATTAGCTGGTAAAATGGGCACCGTCCCTAGAATAATCACATTATTGTTCTCATTCTGAAAGTAATGTGGACCTGTTCATAATCTCTAGAGAAATTCACTGCTTAAGTATCCCTTTCAACACCAACCCTCTGTCAGTAACTGAGATTCTGTGTGTCACTGGTCCCCAATAGGGAGGAGGAGGTGTGTTAGTGGTGGGGACAGATATCTGAACTAATGAGGGAGGATTTTAGTTTGAAAAGACCATTACTCCATCCCAGTGCTCGATGACAATTTCTGCTCCCAAGAGGAACAACAACTAGATTCTAGAGCTCAGTTTTGGCCAAACATGGGATTGCATTCGATGATGCCTAAGATCTTTTCTGGGTTCAGAGTCCAGGATTCTTTTCTTAAGGCTTGCTCATGCTGACAACGTCATCTCGGAGTATGTACTATTTTAAAAAGTTAGACATACTTTGGTTTATCCAGAAGAGGCACTGCTTTTTCCATCTTGAAATAGAATATTGGTATTAGCTATCTTGGGAATGAATACAAATCGCTCCAATAACTGTGTGTTGCATACTTACTGTGTAGAGGAAGACCATGTACCCAGAATGCAGAAGATAGAAATGAGTGTGATATCGTCCCTTACCTCAAGGAAATCACAGTCTAGTAGTAGTAAAGCCTGAGCACGCAAATAAGCAAGGCAGCGGCAGTGTAACATAGTGGTTGAGAGGGTGGACTCTAGCCAGTGGCTTGCTGGTAAACGTTTAACAATCGGTGATCTGGAACAAAATGAGGGCTGTGCTGGTTTGTAGATCATGACTGTTTATGTGGTGTAGATACTCTCACTATAGCCTATTTTCAGCTGTCAGTATGACATCATTGAAGGCAGAGTCAGAAAGAGATGCTAACAGTGGGCTCTCTCGCTGGTACAAGGCTGCACCAGCATAGCATCAGCTCTAGAGATGATCCACCTGGTCTTGAGTCTCTGCTCTGTCCCGTGCTAGTTGTGGTGGTGGTTTTGCAACTCCCTTAGGCTTCAGCATCTTCATCTGGAAAGTGGGATTATAGTAGTACTTACCTCAGAGAGTTATTTGAGGGTTCCTTAAGATGAGCATTTAGAACAGTGGCCGGTGCATGATCTCAATAAGTGTGAACTGTAATTATTATTATTAAATACAAAGAAGATGGAGAGATGGCTGTCTAGCTGGAATACAGTGGTTACCTATAAAGGGGCAGGGAGATAACATGCTTAAGAATTAGGCTGGGACGTATTGCGGGGGGGTCTTGAATGCCAGGAGAAGATCAGACTTCCCTTCGGGGCAGTGGGAATTTAGATGCAGTGCCTGTTTAGATGCGGAAGAGTGACACGAGGCCAGGCATTCCTAACAAAACTACTCAAAAATAAGGTGGCATGAATGTCCACATGAAGTGAGGCGATTGCTTCAAGTCACCGCTTGGGAATACATACTTATTCTGTCATTCAAAACAAGTCTTGAATGGCTTCAGTCAAGTCTGCACACAACTAAAGAACATCAAGGCCGACTCTTGGGTTCCGTTTCTTGTCCGGTACTCCACCTGGAAACACACCTGGGCCAATGAAAGGTTTCAAATGGGACTATCTTCTGTAATCTTGAGTTCACACCAATGCAGTTTCGTATCTGGTAGATGTTACAGAGATGTATGATCTCACGCAGTGGGGTCCACAGTTCACAGAATCACTAATACAAAATAAATGGCTGCCCTTTAGAAATGACTTGTAAATAGAACTACAAGTATTACAGGGTAGGAAAACAGTGTTACTTTCTACAGAGCTGATTGAGGGAAAAAAATTGCTTGGTCGGTATTGTTTTCCAGAATGTCACCTCTTTAGAAAACACTTTGTTATAAAATGGTTCATTTGCTCTGGATCTAATTCCTATTATTTCAGCCTTTGTTTTGTAAACCATGTTCAAAGAGCCAAGTTTTGTTTAACAGTTTACAAATTGCCCGAAATCACACGATTTTTAAAAGAGCCTTAACATCTGTGTACTACTTACCAGTTAAAAAAAATACGCTCACACACATTGACTCATTCTATCCTCAGAGTAGCTCTATGAGATGGAAATCACAGGGTTTTAGCAGTGGAAGGATCTGTGAGATCAAGTTAAAGACCCTCATTCTTCATTCATTTATCCAACAAATATTTGTTATATGTGGACTTAACTGAAACTATGCCAGAATTACCCTTGGTGAATAAGAGAGAGGACGTTCTTGTTCTCAAAAAATTTACATTCTCAATGGGAGGCAGACAATAAGCAAATAGATAAATTATCAAGATGATTAAAGATTGTGGTATGCGCTCCGAAGGGAATGGACAGGGTTTATAGAATAGAGAGGGTTTACGTGGAAAATTGTGTTGAGATATCACTGTTAGGAAGGGCCATTTGAACTGAGACTTGAAGTGTGAGAAGGAGCCAGTCATTGAAGACCTTGGGGTGGAGAGTTCCGGACAGAACAGTACCAGCCAAGGCCTACAGTGACTACATGTGGTTAAGGGAACAAAGGAGGCCTGTGTGGCTGAGTGAGGTGCTCATGGGGGGAGAGGCAAGCAGGAGACATAGGCAAGGACCAGATCCTGAGGACTTCGGGTTTCAACCCAAGCCACTGACGCATTTGAAGCAGTGGTGAGATATGTGTCCGCTGGGTAGAGAATGGACTTGTAGAGCTACCAGGAGTGGAAGCAGTCAGACCAGTTAGAGGAGAAATAATAGAGTTGGAACTGATTTCTGGAAAATCAGTTCCAGAACCCAGGTCTCCTGCCTCAAGATCTGGTGTTCTTGTCATTTTACAAATAAGGAAATGTCCAAGGGCCTTTAATTACTATTTATACAGGAGCATCTGGAAAGTTTATCATCTTCCCAGTCTTCAGAAAAAATATTATTATGGAAATCTTTTAAGTGTATGCGTGCGTGTGTGTGTGTGTGCGTGCGCATGTGTGTGTTAGAAAAATTGAGAGCAGTCTTAAAGTTTACATGGCCTCTAACTCGCATCAACAAGCAAATACGGCAGACTTACCAGGTATATGGGTGTGACAACACACACTGCTGTCTACCTGGCCTCCGTTCTTTTCCTCTCTCCTTGCCCACAGACACCTTATTTTGTTCTTGATGGCGCTGTGCCCAGATAACACATCTGTTTCCCAGTCTCCTTTGGTCCAAACCAGGTTACTCTCAGTAGAATCATTTAGTAAAGTAATTCTTAGTAAAATGACTCTTACTTCAAAGTTGAATGTTGCTGAGGGTTTGTAGGAAAGTCTTCTTTTCCTGATAAAGGCACCACTTCTTCCTACATCCTTGCCATTTTCTCCTTCCTCATGTGAAACGAGAATGAAAGCCACATGTTAAAATGGCAGAGCAAGAAGCTAGAGGGATGGTTTAAAAGCTGCTGTACCAACTGTGCACACGTTACTCGTGAGCTTTGTGGTATATGAGAAAATATTGGTTAAACCACTGTATTTGGATTTTTGTTCAATGCAGCTGAACACATCTGAACTAATCCACTGGCCTGGAGGGAGACAGAGATAAATTAATACACAGTGGCTCCAATCCAACATAAACAGCTCATGAAAATATGAGATTGGATGTTGACAAGTGCTAGCATCAGGCAAAGTAAGAGTTGTGGATTTCCTTAAACAAAAGAGGTATTTTTCTAAATAAAGAAATAGTAATACTTTCTTCAGAAGGAAATAAGCCATCAGCTTTTACGATAAATTCCCCACACATGTAGGACTAAGAATCAAGGAACTCTGGGACCATGAGCATTTGAATTACACCAGAAGAGGGGGCCCTGGAGGATGTCCAATTAACCTGTAGTCAATCACCTGCAGATTAACTTAAAGAGACGTCAAGAGGTCTAGGTGAGTTAGAGCCTCCTTTGCAGGCTGTGAATCTCCCTAAGGTGGCTCTGGATCCAGCTCAAGGGGCTCTTGGTCTCTCTTTTTGGATTAGATTCACAGCACGTCTTCCTCCCAGGCTTCTTACACCCAAGTTGATCATGGGCCTCTGAAGGTCACCCCATTCTCCATCTAGGCTCTCCATGGCTAACCAAAGTGGATGTAAGTGAGCACTTTTGGTGTCATTTCTTTCCATGACTACCTGAAAATACGGCCTGGCCCCAACCGAGTCTTTTGACAGCTTATTCAAAGGCACTATTTGGGTCAAGGAGCAAAGAAACAAACGTACTCATATCCCCAATTTCCCACATTAGATTTGCTCTTAGAATATGCATTCTCTCTCTTACACATAGACACACCTGGACATTGGACTATGAACTTGAGGACAAAGTCTATTTGTAGTGATACTAAATGATTTCAAGGCCCAGTCCAGCATAAAGTACTAGGTGTTATTCCATAATGTTCTCTGTATATCTGACTCATAGACTCAGATAGAGTTCTCTCACCTTCCATAGAAAAGGTTGGATAGCAAGTTATTGAGTTTATAGGGACAAGAGGAACCCCAGGCTATTTATCCCCCGAAAGTGCCCCAAATGCATGCCCACTGGACACGCCCATGAGCCGTCTAACCCTAGACTACACTGAGCAATCCACATGGGCGTCATCCTTAACAGCAAGCTGTGACACGGAGAAGCATTTTCACTTTCTAGACTTGCTGTGCTTCTTGTGCTAGTCACCCATCAATCCGTCTACACAGCCCACATTTATTGTGTTCTGATTTCAGTTATTCTAAAATCCTTTTAGCTGGCAAGGTATCTGGGAAAATAAAACATTAGGGACGTTACAAAGGAAGCCTGGTCCTACAACAGCCTTGCGGACCAGACTGTTATTCTAAGAGACCCGCCATGGGGTGGGGGGCTTGACTGCTTTCCTAGGGGTTACATGCTGAGTGATGTGAGCACCCTTACGTGTTTCAATGATTACAATATCCCCTCGTAAGCGACTTACACTTTGGTATTAAAAACATTATTTGTATGAGACATGAAAACTGGTCATGGCTCACGTTTGGGGAATACAGCCACTGAGGTAATTTATTTTTCTTTAAAAGATGCATCTTAATGTATTTCTTGACATGCCTTGGCTTCTTGTCCAAATGGTGTCTTGGGGAACCCTGGCTTTGTGGTCATTACAGGTTCTGGGGCGGGGGGTACTTGCAGTGATTTTTTAGCTGGGGTAAGGGGAGAAGAGGAAGAGATCGGTGAGTTTGTTATCAGGCAGCAGGGATATACTTTTCAAAAACGCACAACATCTTGAAAGTTTGGTTTCCCATCACCATTTATATTCCTGAGGAATAGACGCATCTCTCACTCTGCAGCAGCGTTTCGTGACATTTGGATTTACAATGTTCAAGTTGAAGTCTCTAGCCCCTTGCAGTCTGTCAAAAACAGCTTCTCTGTCCATTTATTTTTGTCTTCCACACCCAGTCTGAATATCTTTTGTAAATTTATACTTGACAACCCTCGTATTTCAGTATCTGGCTTCGGTTTCACAATCTACCTTGCTTGCTCAGTTACATTAGCTGAAACAACAAATTTAATCCGTGATGTCAATAGTAAATTATAGCAGAGAAGTAATATATGTCTGACATCATAAAGGTCAAGGTCATGGTAAAAACACTGCAAATTCTGGAGCCATTTTGTTTGAGCAAGCGGCGGTCTCTTGCTAAACAGTAACATTATGAAAATAAGATTAGCACTAAAAGCTGCATTTGGCTAATCTTATTTTTTTTAATATCTTCTTTTTTAAGTGGAAAATTTCTCAAAGCTGAAAGCTCGTCTACTCTATCCTGTGCTGTAGATTTTGCTCCCATGGACATTGGCTGCGTAATTATATTTTATATTTGGTAGTGGATAAATAATTAAAACGAGAATTACTTTCCTGAAAAGATTCATTTAGAGCACACGTTTTCTATTACCATAGCTGTAGGGCAGGGGAGGGGACATTGCCTCCTACCTACCTAAACTACCTTGCCATTAAAGTATCTAAATTACCTCCGTGAATTCTGAGCACAGAAGTGGTTGATGAATTGCTTTTGCATAAATGTGCTTTCCCTTTGCTAGAATCTAATCTTACGAAACACACTCGTGTGTGTGCGCATGCACACACACACTCACCAAGAGACACACATACACCAAAGCAACCACTGAACTCTCTCAAGAAGAAAAATTGAAGGCCGGAATTTTCTCTATATAATGAAGTTTTTTTTCAACGTTGCCAGCAATATAAGCATCTCTCTAAGGAAAGCCCAAATGGTTTCATCTCCTGTAGGGAAGAGCAGTTCATGAATCATTGTTTCCACTCAAAAGTGTTTCATTCTTTTAACTGGTTCTATCAATTGTACTGGCTGATTTTTTTTTAAGTATCAAACTTTGATTCTGGCTTAAACTCATTTATTACAAATAGGAAAAAAATCTTCTGCAGAGTGAACCAAAAAGCCATTCTGTGGATGGGTCTGAGAATCCCGTCCCTTCTGTAGCTCTAATGTTTTAAAATGGTTTGATCTGTCATGGGCAACCCCAGTGACTACGGACGCTACTTAAGCAGCTGACAGCTCTCACTTGGCTCAGAAGTATTTTCATTTGTTAATTAGAAGCATTTATTTTAGTGTCCATGTGTGCTTGCTGTGTGTGTTAGAATGCAGTTATCTGAGCCCCAAGTCTCTGCGTGGTGAAATAATGAGGTGCTAGGTATTATCTCCTGGCAGAGTCATTTGCCGTCCGTGTCAGTGAGAATGGAGAAAATGTCTTCAGCTCCTGTTGCACTCAGTGATAACCGGGCTTTCCTGTGGGTGTTGGAGCAATGGCTCTAAGAATCTGAAGAAGACATACAGGCTGGACAGATAGGATCTGGCCTCCAGTGAGGTCTGTAGATGCCCAGCCTCTCCCCTAGTCAGGCCTCTCCAATTTACCTGCCTCCATGACCTCATGGAGTGATGAGTGAGGCCTTGGGGCAAAGGGGAGAGCGAGCGTGGAGGCCAAGATGGCGAAATCACGCACTTCTCGTCGTTTCTCTGCCTCACTTAATCACTTACTTACCATGAGCAAGCTGAAAAAACTCATCGTTCAAAATGACCCTGGACTGTATAAATACATGGCTCCAGTTCACAGTAGCGCTTCGAAGACAGAAAATGACTCCTGGGTACTAAGGTTATTGTGATTAATTACTGTCTGTTTTTATTTCCAAGATTTGTTTAATTTTCTCATTGATACCCATAAATGTACTAGAGAACACGCACAAGATAAAATTCCTGCCTTCAAAACCCTTAAAATTTAAAATCATAAAAAAAAGGTAGTCCTCTCAGTAGTCTCTCAGGCTTTAATCCCTCCCTAGGTCACACTGCTCCAGGGAGGACGGGGACGTGGGGAACACGTGTGCATCCTTCACGACGGGCTTCAGTAACAGCCCCTCACGGGGCACAGTCATACACTGGCAGCACTACCAGCCCTGACTTACACTGACCTATACGTTGTTTCACGATTGCCGGTGCGTGTTGTGTACATTGCCTTATATCGTCAGCAAGGGATTGTGATATTCTTTCCTTCATAATCCAATAGAAAGATGATTTACTTTCTCTAATTCTTTTTCTTTCTTTTTTTAACATCTTTATTCGAGTATAACTGCTTTACAATGTTGTGTTAGTTTCTGCTGTATAACAAAGTGAATCAGCTATATATATATATATCTCCATATCGCCTCCCTTTGAGTCTCCCTCCCACCCTCCCTATCCCACCCCTCTAGGTGGTCACAAAGTACCAAGCTGATCTCCCTGTGCTATGTGGCTGCTTCTCACTAGCTATCTGTTTTACCTTTGGTAGTGTATATATGTCCATGCCACTCTCTCACTTTGTCCCAGCTTACCCTTCCCCCTCCCCATGTCCTCAAGTCCATTCTCTACATCTGCGTCTTTATTCCTGTACTGGCCCTAGGTTCTTCATAACAATTTTGTTTTTTTTTTTAGATTCCATATATATGTGTTAGCATATGGTATTTGTTTTTCTCTTTCTGACTTACTTCACTTTGCATGACAGACTCTAGGTCCATCCACCTCACTACAAATAACTCAATTTTGTTTCTTTTTATGGCTGATTAATATTCCATTGTCTATATGTGCCACGTCTTCTTTATGCATTCATCTGTCGATGGGCACTTAGGTTGCTTCCATGTCCTGGCTATTGTAAATAGAGCTGCAATGAACATTGTGGTACATGACTCTTTTTGAATTATGGTTTCCTCAAGGTATATGCCCAGTAGTGGGATTGCTGGCTCGTATGGTAGTTCTATTGTTAGTTTTTAAAGGAACCTCCATAACCTTGGTTTTCTATGACTCTTCATGCCCTCAACCCTCATTCAAATAATATGCTCTGCAACTTTTTTCCCAAACTTTTACTGCTAGCCCTCATTTGATCTGTTTATCTCCATTTACATTCTTGAGAAAAACCCTTCCTATACAATACTACCTTAATAGGGTTAAGGTTAGGGTTAGGATTAGGGTCAATCCAAGTTACCTCTACTGATATGTTTATTGCAAGTGAGAAAGTACTTTGTAACTTGTACAATGGTATACAAATGTCAGGTGTCCATTATTGTTATTGTGTGGCAGTATATAGCAGGGTCATATAGATAGATCTAACTATCAAAAAAATTCTCTCCTGGTGCATGTGATGATTTATTGCCTTGGAGTTTATCCAAAGACCTTAGCTAAGAAACACAGCAGTTAATCTGTGGACCAATTTTCTTTCTCATGTGAACATACACACAGGTCTTCTCTAAGCATCTATGAGGGAATAATTTCATATTCAGAGACATGACTCAGATTCTTGGTGAGTGGTATAGTCTATAGACACTGTCAAGGCACCCTGCGGAGACCTGGGCATGAACAGGTCATTCAGGGGTACCTTGAAAATAGTTTTTCATTTTTGGATACCACAAAGCCATCAGTGTTGAAAAATGTTGTGTGGTCGTTATTTATGCTTACAAACTTGGCCCTTTCCTCATCTTTGATATACCCACCCTCTCTAATACCATGGTAATTTACCTGTTTCACTCTGCTACAACGTCTCCTGCTCGCAGAGTCTCCAATTAAAAGTAAAACACAGAAGACAAAATAAGGGAAGGTAGAAGCTCTTCTGTTTCCTGCAAGCTTTGGGCACTAAGGCTGGATATCTCTCTCAATATCTTCTTTCATAAAGAGATAAAGACAACCATTATCAGAGAAGCCAAACTACTAGATTGAAAGATTTTGTAAATATTTAGACTTAACTAATAAAGTAGCACGTGTTTACAAAGAACATAGTCTTGGATATCTCATAACTAGAAGTAATTAAGGTTGGTAATTAACTTTGGAAAGAACCACAAAGCAAAGAAAACAGACAAACTCTTAGTCTAGAAGTTGCAAGATTTTGAAAATGCCTATGACTCAGTCAAGTATCTCTTAAGCTTTCTATTAGGAACACTGGAAACCTGACAGGCTAGATCCTAGCCCATGTGCTGTCTGCTTTGGTCCACTTCATAGGGATGTCATGAAGATAATCATGGATGTGAAGACACCTCAAGCACTTAGGAAAAGAGGTGTTATATATACACAAGGTATTATTCACATTATTCCCGTTACCTGTTGTGGCGGGCCTTCTTCTTCAAGGATGCTGCAGCATAAGAGTCATTTGTAAAAGCCCAAGAAGTCAAAACAAACAACAAAACAAGACAAAAAAGCAAACAGTAACCCCTTGACAATCCAGGGGTGCCTAGCCGAGCATCCTTTAAAATGAGTATGGAAGCTCTGCCCTCAGGAAGCTGAGCACAGAGCTGGAGAGCAGAATTGCAAGGGGACCAAATCACAGCTCATGACGGTGTGTGTGGGGGTGGGGGTGGGGAGGTGTCAATCAAACCCTTCTGGTACCCACAAAATAATTCAAAGGGCCCTAATGTGAGAAGTACTGATTCTCCATGGATGCTGAGAATTGTAAGATGGTACTGCCAACTGAACTGTTGCAGGTCTTCAGATGGTAATGTCTTTATGCCAGTGTCTCCCCCTCTCTCTCTGCCTCTCTCTCTCTTTCTCCCCTTTCTTCTTTTCTCTTTTTCTCCTCTTCCTTCCCCCTCCTTCTTTCTGTCATATCACATTCCCGTCTTCAGCTGAATTGGTCATCTAGTAAGATCTAATTTTTCCATGATTCGCTGCCAGGCCAGTGTTTTTACCTGGTACAGTAGATTGTTTGTTTCTCCCCAAAACTCCTATGTTAAAACCTAATCCTCGATGTGATGGTATTTGGAGGTGGGGCCTTTGGGGGTGATTAGGTCATGAGGTGGTGCCCTTGTGAATGGGATTCATGCCCTTAGGAAAAAGGCCCCAGGGAGCACTCTCATCCCTTCCACCCTGTGAGGACTGAGAAGTCAGCCCTCTGTGAACTAGGAAGTGGGCTCTCACCAGATACCACATCTGTCAGCACCTTGATCTTGGACTTCCTAGCCTCCAGGACTATGAGAAATAAATGTTTGTTGTTTAATCCACACAGTCTATGGTATTTTTTTAAAATAACTGCCTGAACTAAGACACTATCCAAAAGCAGAGTCTGAGACAAGAATATGTGTGTAGGTGGGGCCTTTGGGGGTGATTCCAGGGATCAGAGGTGGACCAGGGAGCAGGAAATGGAGAAGGAGGAAAAAACATTCAAAGATGCCTTGTGAAGTTGGGTGCTGTAGCAGGCAACTGGGACTGGATCTTACTAGGACCATCTGAGGCCATAGAATGCTTGTCAGAATCGCTCTCAATAAAAAGCATTGACAGCAAAATGCATTTATCCATCAGCTGTCATCCCTGGTTGGTTAGGGATTACTCCAGCTGCTGTGGCATGTAACCTGAGCAGTCTTCTCAAGGTGTGGTTCCTAAGAATCTCAGGGCAGAGAGATAAGCTCTTTAAATGAGGTGCTGTTGGCAGAAGTGGCCTGCAGACGCTCTAGGGACATGTGCTGCTGCAGTGGCTGGTAACAGAGGTGAGGCTGGCAGGATATGAGATGATCCCAAGGCACTCTGACACACCAGGCCTTCCTCTGCCTGCTTTTGTGTAATTGACTTACGTTATTTTAATAGACGAATTGATATTTATTCCTCTTAAATTTCATAATATTGATTTTTGCCCAGCAATTTCGCCTAGAGAATATTTTAAGTATACTGCTTCCTTCACTTATAATTGTGCCAATCCTGGCCAGTTTTGGTGGCCAGTTAGGTGGATGAGAGCTTTGGGTGTGGAGACAGGTAGCCTGGACTCAAATCCCAGCTCCACCACTAAGTAGCATTGTGAATTTGCAGAAGTTACTTAACTTTTCCCAGCTATAAATTGGGGATAATTACAGTACCTACATCACAGAATTATTGTTCTGAAGGTTAAACAAAACAATCAGTGTAAAACAATTAGCCCAGTGTGTGGATTATACAAAGTAAGCACTTCATAAATATAAACTATTTTTTGAGTCTGATGAGTATAATTTCACACCTTCATCTAAGTCATTGGTAAAATTGTTGAACAGAAAATATTCAAATGAAGAACTCAACAGCAATTTTCCTGAACCTTCCCTTTAGGTTAACATGAATCCATGGGATCATAAGATCTCAGCTTTTAGAGTCCAACCTCCATCTTATGCTTGAGTCCATCATGAGAGATGATTTCAATTGCTTGATGAATTAAAGGAATGCTACATCTATTGGGTTGGCCAAAAAGTTCCTTCAGTTTTTAAATAAAAATAAAAGACACATTTCTCACTTTCACCAAGAACTTTATTGAACAACGTATTCACCGTTTTGTTCCATTACCTACTGCCATTTTTCAGGCAACTTCATAATTCCAGATTCCCAAAACTTTTTATATTTTTGAGCAAAGAACTCTTCCAGGTGCCTTTTACAGTCTTCCAGGGAATTGAAATTTTTTCCATTAAGAGAATTATGTAAATACCGAAATAAATGGAAATCTGAAGGTGCAATGTCTGGTGAATACAGTGGATGAATCAGAACTTCCCGGCCAAGCCGTAACAGTTTTTGCCTGGTCATCAATGAAACATGAGGTCTTGTGTTATCCTGATGGAAGATTATGTATTTTCTGTTGACTAACTCTGGACGCTTTTCGTTGAGTGCTGCTTTCAGTTGGTCTAATTGGGAGCAGTACTTTTAGGCATTAATTGTTTGGTTTTCCAGAAGGAGCTCATAAAAGAGGACTCCCAATCCCACCATATACACAGCATTACCTTCCTTGGGTGAAGACCGGCTTTTGGTGTGGTTGGTGTCAGTTCATTTCACTTGCCCCACGACCTCTTCTGCGCCACGTTATTGTACAGTATCCACTTTTCATCTCCTGTCACAATTTGTTTTTAAAAACGGAACTTTTTTTACGTTTAAGTAGAGAATCGCATGTGGAAATACGGTCAAGAAGGTTTTTTCGCTTAAGTTATGTGGAACCCGAACCTCAAAGTGATTAACATAACCAAGCTGGTGCAAATGATTTTCACTACTTGATTAGGATATTTTGAGTATGTTGGCTATCTCCCACATGGTATAACATTGATTGTTCTTAATTATTGTCTTGATTTGATCGCTATCGACTTCAAATGGTCTACCCGACCGTGGAACATCGTCCAGAGAGAAATCTCCAGCATGAAACTTCGCAAACCACTTTTGACACATTAGGTAAGTCACAGCACCTTCTCCATACACTGCACAAATCTTTTTTTGCGTTTCAGTTGTGTTTTTACCTTTCTTGAAATAATAAAGCATAAAATGCTGAAATGTTGCTTTTTTCCTCCATCTCCAATATTGAAATGATTACACAAAAATTCACCAATTTTGATGCTTTTTTAAATGCACGCTGATATGACAGCTGTCACAATACAATCTAACAAAATGGTTTAGAATGAAGTTAAGGACAACTAAGTGCTCCTAGAGCCATCTTATGGAAAAACCTGAACGAACATTTTGGCCAACCCAATACACAGCAGTGCTACTCAAAGTGTGCTCCAGGGGCCCAGTGCTGGTTCGTCAACTATTACTGGTCCACAATGAGATATGTACAGAAATTGAGAGTGAGTGGACACAAATTTTTTTTTTTTTTAGAAGTTTGACATTGCCTTGACATCCAAATGCGTGGTCAATGGACTCGTTTCATTGAACAGCATACAGATCGGATCAAGGAGTATTGAACTTGTGAGGTGACTGTATAAGGTGAGCAGTAGAACCATATTAAGTGTGATATTTTAAGGTTAATTTGTCAACTGTAACCCAAAAGTTTCAAAGACAGAATCCTTGTCTTTCATAAAAAATTAATTTAAATTTAACTATAACTTTACAGAGTAAATAGCTGGAACTGGTTACTGATAAAGAACTGAAAAAATTTGCAAATAGAGTATCATTTGCTTCATTTTGGAAAAAGTTAAAAATGAATATCCTGTTTTGTCCTTGCTGCCATGAATACATGTCTACAAGACAGGTCTCTCTATTTTAAGTATTATTAAAACATAGAAACTGTTTTGATATACATTTTCTGTTATGAGTCGTATTGTCATCAATCTATCCTAGATTAGATAAGTTAAGAAGCAAGAAGCAAACTCATCCATCACATTAAAATTAAATATTGTTATACAAATTGCTCATTAAAAGCATGAACATAGGTGTTTAGTATGGGAATTTATTCCACTTATAATTTCATGTTATGATGGCAGAATTATAAAAATTATGAATGTAACAGCAATTTTCTCTATTATCACCCCATAGATATTTTCAATGAACAACCTATATAGTTTTTAAAAATTCAGTTTTTACCCTATGCTATGTTTGTTTTGATACTATTTTTTGAAATGTAATTTAATGTCTGTTCAATCATTTAATATTAAAAATGGAGGGCAAGGGACAGGCCTTGAGGGTGGTTGGAAGATGGGGGCTTGGAGGTGTTTTTCTGAGTGGGAGTGAGCTGGTCGGAGAGGGGGATGAGGGCAGTGAGTGTCTGGGAAGACTGGTGAGGGGCTGGGTGGCAGGGCACACTGAAGTCTGTAAGCAGGTATAGAAGGGAGAGTAGAGAGAGGTGTGATCTGAAAATTAAAAAAAATTTCAAACACACAAAATAAGAAAAGGGAGGCTCGTGTTTTGTATTTCTTTGTTTTTCATGTTTTTTTTTTTTACTGGTAATTAATTTTTATTGGTTTTACAAAAGTTACCAATCTCTTGGAAATTTTATAAAATTTGACCTTTCTCAATAGTTTGGGAAGCACTGCTCTATGCTATTCACTTGATTTACCAGCCCTTAAAAAAAAATGAACAGCTCCTATGAAACTGACTTATATAACCCCTGTAAGATTTTATCATCTATGAAACAACTGCAATTATATATGCCACACAAGACATTGTAAGGCTGAATTATTGCATATGAACTGGCTTTGAAGATAGGTTAAAAAATAACCACCAGTTCTTACATTTACAACAATTTCTGCCAATCTCATCCACATCACAGAATGTTAGAAGTAGAAGGTATCACCCAAAATGTCATCTTTCAAATGATGATGACTGAGACCACAATAAGCTTCCACTCTCAGAGAATGATGAGAAGCTGTAAAGGTGGGGAAGAGAGGGCAGGAGCACACGGAGGGCATCACTCTGGATGGGTTTCGTTTTTCGGTATAATTTTTCTTGCTGAGCCCGTAACATGGACAATGTGGCCTGGCAGCTCTAAAACTGGAATAGAGCAATCATTCATTAACCAACATTTAGCAATCCTGGAGTGCATTCTAGGACTACTAAGACTTGAAGAAGTTAAAACAAAAGCATAGAAGGAAGTCAACAACAATAAGAAAACCCAGTGTATGATATTTTTAGAAAAATAGAGGGCTAAATACATTCATTTTTAAAAACCATTTTTATTGAGACATAATTCATATATCATAAAATTTACCCATTTAGAACATACAATTTAACAGTTTTTGGTGTATTCATAGAGTTGTGCAACCACCCCACAATCTAAGTTTGGAATGTTTCACATTCACTTTTCTGTAAATACTAATCATGCATGTGCATATTTATATATATACACACACACCCATATATATGTACACCCATGACTAGTATTTGTATATGTAACACATGCATATATATGCATGTGTATATATATGTGTGAGTGTGTCTATACATATACTCTAAGTTATTAATGAATTAAAAAAATAAATCTGTGGTCACCTTAGAGGATTAAGATTGCCTAACTAGAGGAGATTAGCTTCCTGCCACTTCTCTGTTTATTGCTCCAGAGAGCAGTTGAATGAGTAGCGCAGGGCTGTATGCCCCCAGCCTCCCCTTAGAGGCCAGCTTGAGTAAGCATTGCTGCTCTGTCCTTCCCCTGACCCCCATCCTGACCGTAAGTGGCACTGGGCCCTTCGGGGCAGGTGTGGGCCCATAGCTGTGCCTTGCAGCCCGAGTCAGAGGTGCTGCTGGTTTTTCAATGTTTAGTCTGGTTGAAAATACCAATGCATTTTTGAAGTGGCCTCAGAACATCAGATAATGATTTTACTTCCCACTAATCTGGATTAGGTTCAAACTGGATGACTACAGAGGAGAAGATCCATGTATTCCCCCTTTGTTGTCTTTTATTTCAAATCTTTAGATCCTTGACCCACTTCCTGCTTCCAAACATGGTTTGTCCCTCTGGTCTCCCCCTCCTCGCAATTCTCACCCTTTTCGTGGACTCTTTAGGAAATCTGATTGCCGCTCTTGAAAGGGTATCTGGGATAACCGTGTTTTGATGAACTGTTATTATTTTAGTCTCTAGACATTCAGCCAACTAAGTATTTTCTTAAATGCAAACAACACATCCTTTCCAAAGTGTACCACTCCAGGTCATCCCAACCTCCAATCACAGCCCCATGTTCTTGGATAAAAACAATTAAGTATGTTCATCTGGGAAGAGGGAAGAAAATGGAAATGCTATTTTATTAGAAAACCCAAATGATTAAAAAATAAATACAAGGAAAATATAGCTCCCTAATGTAAACTTGACAGTGAAGGGCAAACATCATAAAAATGTGGTCTCTGTTTCAGGTGTTCTGGAAACAAACTCGCTTTTAGGGTTTAGGGCGCCACACTAAACATAGACAGAATGAAGGGACGAATCTTGCACTTGAAGGATTATGTAGCACTTTCCTTCTTTTCTCAAACAACCTTTTCTATCTTGCAGAAGTTTAGAGGCTGTAATTTTGGTTCCCATAAACAGTGGTTTCACCAACATGTATTTCAATGGTACAAAATTTGAAAACATGAGACAAACACCACTCTGGTTTACCTTTTCATTGTCTGTGAGGGAACTGATGATGAAAACAAATGGTCTGTGTAAAGAATTTTAATTACATAAAGTCACAACCTAATCAGAGCTCTTCAGTATTTTCTGAGCATTCACCATGTACCAGCACTGGGCCAGGAACACCGCGGGCCCTGCGCTCACAGGGTGTACATCCCAGAGTGGAGACAATTAATGAGCAGCTGTGATAAAGCCTAGGCATGATCTGCTGGGGGAAGAACCTGGCTCTGGCAGAGTTCATGGCAGGGGGACTGCCACAGGAAGTAACATCCTTGTGGCAAGTAGAAATCACAGGCTTCTTACAAGTAGAATGAGTTTAGCTTCACTACTTGATACTTGGATCAGCAGACACTCATAGGGTATACAAACCTGCTCCCCTGTTCCACTCAAGTTAGAAGCAGTTTCCCAAACCCAGGAAACCGCCAAAATAGCATTGCTTGCCTCAATGTATTTGAAAGAGGTTTTTCAATAATAAAGGCTATCAACTGCATATTTTCTGAACAGGAGCAAAGTAGCCATCTTTTTCATTTTTCTTTTTTTCTTCTAACATGCCAGCATCTGTTTCTGCTCTGTTTGAGAACGTTTTCATTAGAAAAAGGACAATATATACAACTTCTCTATGATTAAAACATATTGCCTTTTGTGAGTGATGAATTCAGACAAGTAAAATATCTCTGTCTTTATTTTCCATCATAGTTGGTCATAAATCCTGCAATCTAGAAGTGATAATGTGCTCTGGCTTCATGTAATTGTGCTGGCTGGAGCTCTGCGTGCTTATGTCTCCAGTTTTATTGTGTCAGGAAGACAGACAACTCTTCCAAGTTGCTGATGGAGATGTTGGAGGTGGCCCAGCTCTCAAGGGTGATGATATTTGGATTGCTTTCTCTAAGGGATTGCTTTCCCCTAGCCAGCGAATTCTCTCATGGCTCTGTGTCCATCCTTTAGAAAACCATGAAGAAAGGAGAAATATTTCCACTCTTTACCACTTAATGGGGTGGCGGGCGTGCTGAGCTTGAGAGCTTAAAAGAAAATGAGTCACCTTAAATGCATTCACATTAATTCATTCACTCCTTCCTTCCTCCATTCCACATGCATTTATTAAATAGCTTACATGCCTCACACTATCCTGTGTGTCATGAAAGTCCTGAAAGAGTTTTGTGGTCTGGCATGGAAAAACAGTTATAATGGGAAATTTGGGAAAGAGTGTCAGCTTTGGCAAGTGTATGTATTAGGGTAACATTAGCTGCTGTAACAATAAACTTCAAAAAAGTTGGCTGAACACAAACAGAAGTTTATTTCTCACTCAGATAACAATCCAAAGCAGATGTTCTTTAGCTGTGGGATAAAGGATTCAGGTTTCTGTCTTGAGGCTCAGCCTTGCTCTAGGTCTTCAGAATCACTTCCAGCCCTCAGAGAGAGTGAAGAAGCACATCTACTTCTTAGAAACGCTACTTCTTCTCACCTTCCATTGGTGAGAACTTGTCAAGTGACCTCAGCTAGATGCAAAGGACACTGGGAAGAACAGTTCTAGCCAGGCAACTGCATTTCCACAGTATGGAAGGAAACAAAAAGTTGAGTGCACGGTTAGCCACAAGGAGAACGAGGAATAAATTCTCGTTTTTTGAACACTTGATCTTCTGATGATAATGGAACACTTTGAAAAATTTTGGTGGGCCTACTTTCTAGCATAAGCTAGAAAAAGGACAAGGAGATCTGAGGAGCTAAAGGTGGAGATACAAGCAGGTCTAAGGTCTTTTTCTCAAGAAAGAAAACATGATAAAGTTAATGCCATTTCCTTAGGAAGAAGGGGAAGCTTTCCTTTTCAAATCCCCCATCACAGTGTGATATGGCTCATTTTCTTTCTTTCCTTTTTTTTTTTCCTTGAAGGGATCATAAAAATTAAGTCTAAAACAAACGCAATTCTTCAGATAGCAGGTTTGCTTGCCCTTTGAGATACTTAATTTACAAAAGTTCTCTTTAATGGGTGTCATCTTACAGTCAGGGAAATGAGCCACTACCTTTGGAAGTCAGGTTTGTTAGCTTTTTAGCCTGAATCCCCTCCATTTTTCTCACAGCCTCAGTGAGCACAGTTTCTTTTTATCCTAATGTGGTGGGGATAAAATGAAAGGGAATTTTCTTTGATTCAATAGTCAAGCTTTCCAGTTGTGAAGCACTTTGAAACACAGATTAATTAATAAACACAACTCTCTTCTAAAGCAGTGAGGATTGCGGTTCTCATTTTTCACAGCTGAGAAGGCTGCAGTTGAAATAGTTGGCCCCAGGCTGTGCACGTTGTCGGAAGAAGAACTTCAAGGCACCAGCCTGCATTCTCGCAGGATGGCATGCAGCCTCTCTAGAGAATAGTCAGTTTTAATATGGGTTGTAGCTAACAGCGACTTCCTCAGAGACTCCACGGTGCCCCTGGCACCGGTTATGAAATTAGCAGTGTTCTTGTCACAAACTGTGAGTGACCCACTAAAGAGAAAGAAGAAACAGTGACTCACTGGATGGCCCTATAGCTCATGAACACGTCTAGAGATTGAAGAAATCTTTTGCAATCATCAGCTCTGTGCTAAACTGAGAATCGGAAAGATGAAAAGTGTTTGTTCATGTCTTCAGGGTACTAAGACCTTGGGGCCAGAATTATTATTGCCATTGCATAGACAGAGGAATTCAGAGCCTGAGATCGCTTGCCATTCCAGTAGTGAATCTTTAGCAGGACTTTCTTCTTAATATCATTCTTCTGTCTCGGTTCACAGAATGATAATACACTGTATACAAATAGCAGTGCGATTGTTTTGTTCATTGCAGCACTATTTACAATAGCCAGGACATGGAACCAACCTAAATGCCCATCGACAGATGAATGGATAAAGAAGATGTGGCACATGTATGCAATGGAATATTACTCAGCCATAAGAAGAAATTAAATTGAGTTATTTGCACTGAGATGGTTGGACCTAGAGTCTGTCATACAGAGTGAAGTAAGTCAGAAAGAGAAAAACAAATACCGCATGCTAACACATATATATAGAGAAAAAAATTTAAAAAAAGGTACTGATGAACCTACTTGCAGGGCAGGATTAAAGAGATAGACATATAAAATGGACTTGAGGACATGGTGTGGGAGGGCGAAGCTGGGGTGAAGGGAGAGTAGCATCGACGTACATACACTACCGAATGTAAAATAGTTGGCTGGTGGGAAGCAGCCGCATAGCACCGGGAGATCAGCTCTGTGCTTTGCGATGACCTAGAGGGGTGGGATAGGGAGGGTGGGAGGGAGGCTCAAGAGAGAGAGGATATGGGGACATGTGTATGTATATGGCTGATTCGCTTTGTTGTGCAACAGAAACTAACAGAGTACTGTGAAGTAATTATACTCCAATAAAGATCTATTAAAAAAGAAAGAAAGAAAGAAAGAAATTAGCATGACTAACGGCATGTGTGAAGGTTTGCCTTGATGACATCTTTTGTGATGGAATATTTGGTTCTGAATTGTATCACAGATGCACAGTCACAAACTAGCCCTCATGGTAATGGAATCTATAACGAACCTGAGCTTTGGCTGCCCCAACAATTAAAACAGTTATACTTCTAAGACTGTATCACAGTTTGGTTAAGAGGGATAGAGGCCTCTCCTAAACTGTTGGCTGTCAAGTCTAAGAGAAATACTTAGGACAGAATATAGATCTCTGTAGAAACTTTGTTTCTCCCTTCTTGAAGAAATGTATCTTATTTATATAAGTGAGGCAATTAATAGTCATGAATAAACCCAGCCAGGACACTTTGGTTTCATTTTCATTTGTGACCACAGTGAGATTCGATGTCGTAAAACTGCACTGTTCAATGTGGGAGCCACCAGCCACCTGTGGCTACTACGAATTGAAATGTTCTCTAAGTGTAAAATGCAAGCTTGATTTTAAAATCTTTTTTGTTTGTTTTTAATCAACTTTATTGAGATACAACGTATGCACAAGAAAATGCATCAATTTTAATTTCACAGTTCAGTGAGTTTATAAATAAATAAATACAATAAAAATCAAGGTATAGAACATGTTCACCATCCCCAAAGTGTACCCCATTCCATTCACTCCCCACCCTCCCATCTCAGACAACGTAGGCCTCAGACAACCACTGAGGATTTTTAAATCTTAATGTGAAAACAAGATAGCAAATCATCTCATTTTTTATATTGACTGCGTGTGGAAATGATAATATTTTGGATATACTGGGTTAAAAACAACGTATTATTAAAATTAATTTTGCCTGTTTCTTTTCTCGTTTATAATATGGTCACTAGAAAATTTACAATGCCACATGTGGGTCACAATGCTCTATTGGAAAGTGCTTTGATAGGCTGCCATCTCTTTAAGAGTCTCCCAACTCTGAAAGCTTATTCAATCACGGAGTCCCCCAGACCACCAGAAGCCTCTGCTGTTAGCCACAGCTTCCTTCAGAATCAACAGGAAGACTTCAGAATGTGTCCTGACTTTTGAATTTGTCTTCCTTATTTTCTTTTACTTTTTTTTGGCAGCGTCACAAGGCTTGCAGGATTATAGCTCTCCAACCAGGGATGGAACCCAGGACCCCAGCAGTGAGAGCAGGGAGTGCTGACCACTGGACTGCCAGGGAAATTTCCTGTCCTTATTTTCTAATATTAGAAAAGATCTGAGAGAGAATGCTTTTCACATCTTCCTCCCTTGGCTAACTCCTACGCATCCTTCAAGACCCACTCCAGGGATTTTCCTTGCAGTCCAGTGGTTAAGACTTCGCCTTCCAAGGCACGGGGTACGGGTCCGATCCCTGGTTGGGGAGCTAAGATCCCACATGCCTCATGGCCAAAAAACCCCATAAAACAGAAACAATATTGTAACAAATTCAATAAAGACTTTAAAAAAGAATGGTCCACATTAAAAAAAAAAAATCTTTAAAAAAAAAGGACCCACTCCACATCACTGCCTCTTGAACGCCTTCCCTCACCACCTCCTCCCCTGTTCTGTCCCAGTCTAGTGGCCTGATGCTGAGGTAAGGGCTCTTGTTCCGTGCTACCATAGCCAGACCATCATCACCAGCTTGTCTCTACCCCGTTTTCTATAAATTCCTTGAGCTCAGATATTGTCTTTCATTTTTATATTTCCAGTATCTAGTACAGTGCCTGGAAACATTATACAAATATTTGTTGACTAATTGCTTAACTGAAGAATGAGTGAATAAAAGAATTCTTTAATTGACATCGTTATTTCAGAATTGTTAATAATAGTAGCTTACATTTGACTGGCACTTTACAAAAGTTATGTTAGTCGATACCCACAAAAGTATTTGGGGGAGAATCCTTCCTCATTAGAATGATTACATTTTATTAACCACGATTCCTCATAATGAGTGCCCCCTCACGTCAGGAGTGCCCTGAAAATGATATTGATGAATATAGATTGCTGTGTGAAAATTATAAAGTACCAGTTTATTTTTATTTGTATAGCATAAACAACGAAGCTGATGACAGAGAGGATGTTGTTGATAGACATGAGGCACTTGTTGGGAGTGGAGAAGGTGCCAACAGAAAAATGAGTCTGTTGTATTTGGGGTGTCATATAATTTATTGTCCAAACTCAAACACTTTGAGAGTTAATGCGAGTGCTATAATACTTAATCTGGCACAAAAGGCATAAAGTGGACTGTTAAGGACAAATCAGGATGTATGTCCACCCTAGTTATATTAAATAGGAACCATTTATCCAGGTAAGTGGCCTGTGGTACAGAGAGGATGGATGGGTTGTCCGCACATTATGGGGAGGAAGGACCTTCATCCTGAATGGAAGACCTGAGCATTGAAAGCCCATGGCCTGACTATACCATCTGTACATAGGAGGTATATACACATACATATATGAGCAGCTGAGACGTTTCTGCAGGTCCACTCCGGATGAAGCAACTTTGCGGGTTCTGTAAGTAGAAGTCCTATCACCTGCTCATCAGCTCACAAAGCCACAACACTTCTTGGAAGGAAAGGACAGCTTTTCTGACCAGGGCTTACTGAGCCAAACACCTTCCTCTTGTCTTCATGCTCCTCATTGAAGCGGTTGGAAGGAGGGTGGGGCTATCATGCTGCCACTTAGTAATGCCGCACGCCTCTGTCATTGTGTTCAACTTGTTCCCACTAGCCTTGGAGAAAAACTAAAAGCTATGTTCTCTTGACAAGTTTTTTCCATTCAAACCACCACATATACTATTATTATCTTTGCTGGAGAGATGAAGACATTGAGGCATAGAGATATCATGAAATTTGCCTGTAGGGAGAATCACGAAGGAGACTTCTGAGTCCCAGTCGTGGGTACTTCCCACTATAACACACCGCTTCATGGACACACCCTAGGAAGATGGCACTACCTCAATTTAATTTGCAGATAAACTTGAAATGTTCAAATGAAAAAAGTGTGCTCTTTCCTCTTTGCTTCCTGCAGGTGTGGTCCCTTCGTGCCATTCCTGAGGCTGGCTCTCTTTGCATAGGTGTGACTCTGCACCTCATAACCACAGCAAGTCTAGCAGATGTCTTGCTGCAAGCTCTGTGGACGCCGACCAGCATTATTTAAGTTTTCATTCAAAGCCTCCTTTAGGGTGACTTCTGGGCACCTGAAGTGCCCTTTCAAGAAGATCAACAAATGGCTGAAGACAGATTTTTCAGCCAGAGGAAAGAATTATTACCTTACCATCAGTCTAATGAAAACAGCAGTGAAATACCAGCCTGCACTAGATAAACAGCGCACGAAGCCATCCATCACACTCAGCCGTGCTGAGCAGAACACCCTAACCGATGTCACCCGACTTCCCACTTCACTCGCATCTGAGAGCTGGGACCTTTTCTCACACGTTCCTGTCTGAATAAAGACAGAAATAAAGACAGGGATCCTTTAGGCCATTCCATCTCCTAATCTATTCCGCTTTCTCTCTAGTCACAGACAGCAACAGCTTCTCAGGGGCCCACTTCCCATTTGCATGCTCTAAGCTGGGGTCCCCTCCAGGACCCAGTTGATACGACGGGTCTAGTCTGCACCTCCAATAGCAGTTTTCTTTTTTGGGCCCATCTGGTTCATAATTAGTGTTAATCATTCGATACAGGTGCCTTTCCACTATACAGCAGTCACTCTGGGTAGAGAGATGCAAGGTCCCCTCTTCCAGAAGCTCACAGTCTGGGGGAGAAGACAGAAATCTTACATGTTTAGACTTTCTTTTGCTTTTTACATATATCATCACTCGTTTTGCCTCAACAATCTCTTGCAAGGGAGAGGAGGCACTATTAAACTCACCTGCAAGAAGAGGAAGCTCTGACTTGCATGTGGTGTCACCCAAAGTCATAGATAGAAGAAAACTAGGACTCTGAATAACATTTCAATGTGTCATCAAACTTCAGCCTACCACCCCCAGCTAAGTGATCTCCCCCACCATGTGAGACTTCTTTGGTTTTGTTTTCAGATTTCCCCTTTTCTTCCAGAAATCTGAAAATCAAATCTTTTGTAGCATCTACCGAGTCAGTCCTGACGGAAGGGTCTGCACCCAACGGTAACTCCTCTTTTTTCCCAGAAGTTAATGATTTGATAGTTTTAGGGAATGCTGGTAACTTCTAAAATACATGCTTAAATTTGGTAGCAGCTTTTGAGTATGGCTATTCCTAAACTTAAGTCTGTGGCAAGTACAAAGAATATGACTCCTGGTTCAAGACGCAAGTATGTTTTGTTCAGGATTCTCATTCCATGGGGTCCTGAGTCTTCAGCGTGCCCAAAGATCTGGTTCTTCCAGCAGTAGTGGTCCTGGCAAGAAAAGCATCATTCCTGCTGGAAACTGTGCGGTAAGTAGATAGAACCAGGTGGTGGTGAATCCTTTTAAGTCAACCAAACAGAAAGACCCAGTGAGAACAGTATCAGTGTTGTAACAAGTAACAGTCATGAGGCACTTCCTGAGCCTGGGCAGCAACCCACAGAGCTCACGGGTGGCTACGGAGCATATAAGCCATCCTTAATATTCGGTTCCTTGTTTCTTCTGTTGCCCATGACTTGCACCAGAAAATGCATTTTGCTACATTGCCATGTTTGTATGCCCAATGTCACCAAGTCAAATTTAAACGTTGCTTTTTCACATTTTAAGTCTGTTTATTGGAAAGCATGAAGTGTGTTTATACAGAAAAAAAATCTAACAGATTTTTATTTTATTTATTTAATAAGTTTATTTTATTTAATTTATTTTTGGCTGTGTTGGGTCTTCGTTGCTGCATGCCGGCTTTCTCTAGTTGCGGCGAGCGGGCGCTACTCTTCGTTGTGGTGCACAGGCTTCTTCTCATTGCGGTGGCTTCTCTTGTTGCGGAGCATGGGCTCTGAGGCGTGCAGGCTCAGCAGTTGTGGTACACAGGCTTAGTTGCTCTGCAGCATGTGGGATCCTCATGGACCAAGGATCGAACCCGTGTCCCCTGCATTGGCAGGCAGTTTCTTAACCACTGAGCCACCAGGGAAGTCCCCAGATTTTTAAATATATATAAATAAATTCAAAAGTGTTTACTTGTTCAAACACAACTGTATGTGTTTGGTCAGTAGGGCCATGGCCAGAGAACTGATCTCTTACATTCCCAACTCAATATCACTCACAAATATTTGGTCTTGTAAGAGAAAAGATGTGAAAACCTAAATAACCATATCCTTACCTGTGTTCTTTTCATCTTTCAGGGAAAAAAAAATCCATTATGACCTTCATTGCCTGGGTAATGATGTTGATATCACAGACTCACTACCAGGGAGTAAAATTCTTAAAGCAGGGACTGTAATTATATCCTCTTTGGGTTTTGCAAGATGAGTGACACTTGTGAGTGGCTGCTGTGAGTGCTAGACTGTATCTTTGCCCTATAGTGAATAAAAGAAAGAAAAGTACGTTTCATTAACAATGGCTTTTTGAGGAACATGTTACAGAGCTCTAGTACATTGGAAAATATGTTGATGTCTGTTGATCTCTGAAATAAGAATCATAATAGAAACAACATTTAATTTTAAATATATTTGTGGAGTGCTTATGATGTTATAGGCACTAAGCATGTTACCTTACGGTAATCCCATAATGTTTTAGTAACCCCAATATGCAAATGAAGAAATTGAGGCATAGAGCCCAGCCCATTTCTCTTTTCTATATTCTACATTCTAGTAAGTGGCAAAGTTGTTATTTGGGCCAGGTCTTTTTAGAGTATTCAGAGATGGTCATACTCTATAGTTAACTCACAAGAAACTGGTGCCTGAATGAAGATGTCGACTATCTGTGGAGGATATCCCTTCTCAGAGGGCACAGTACCTTTTCTCCTATCCATGACAACACCTGCCTGGTATCACAAGATCTGTGAAGCTGCGTCATTATTCAGAAATCTTCAAAGGGATTGTGAATAGTGCTGGAAGATGTTCAATGCAGACCATGGTAAGGACATTAACTCTCTCTCTCTCTCTCTCTCTCTCTCTCTCTTTCTGTCTCATGAACACACACACACACACACACACACACACATGCACACACACAATCTCTGATGACTTGGAGCTATTCCCCTCTTCACCCCATCATCCTCTCTTTCCTGGGGCTGTTCTGGACAACTCACAAAGCTCTGCCTCTGATTATTTATTTTGTGCCCTGGTACACCTCACCTGAGGGCATATTCTTTCTTTAGCTTGGGTCCTGCTGTATTCCCACATACCCACAGTAGGTATGTTTTTCAAATCAGTTCCTTGTTTGGTATGCTATGACCTAAAAACAAAAGAACCTTGGGGAGGTGATGGAGGTTCATGGTTTTTTAAAAAACGTTTGAGAGAAATGCAAGTGCAAACAAAGTGAAATGGGCATTGTGACTATGAAAGATTGTCCCAAACTGATTTGAGAAGCATCTTGCAGGGCTTGTGTTCCTCAGGATGCTGGCCTATCCTTCTATTTCCCCTAAAATCACATTTCCCAAAGGGTAATGACACCCTTTGTCTCCTTCACTTATGCATTTATTTAAGTAGCTTAATGCTTAGAGGTCAACCACTTGCCCTCTCTCCAAGCTTCCGAGAGACACCTTGCTGTCACCCCACCCCCTCCACCAAGTACCATCTATCGCCTCTAACACTTACACATAGTGGATGAATAAAATTTTAAGCAATACGTTCATTTTACTGGAATCTTGTCTAACCATAGCAGCATCTCACCCACAGTGGCCGCTCAATAAAATGTCAAATGAAAAGAATTGCTAGAGTTTGGGACTTTTCTTCGGTGGTTATGAAAACTGGAAGTAATCCAGCTGTCGAGTCAAAGACAAACCTCACTTGTGCTGTTTCAGATCCATCATGCGGAGGAAATGGAGAGATAAGGTTACACCCAGGGAGGTGCTGAAATATGGGAAATCGAACCAAGCCGAGTTAATTAAAGCACGTTAATTAAAGCAGAGCTCTACTGAGCAGGGCTTACCAACCAGGGACCTGAGACTCCCCAAATGTGTGCAGTTCAAGATCAAACCCAGCCAGCCTCTGGCCATGGCTGAGAGGCACTCGAGCCCCATCTGAAGCACAGCCTGAACTTTGCTGGCACCGGCCCAAATGCCTACGATGCACTTTGATCTCGTAGCTCTAAGTGCCACGGGATTTCAGACCTTACTGAAGCTCAACTACCTTCACGAACAAGGACAAAAGGTGGAGATGGCAGAAAAGCAAGGAAGGCCCCCAAGTTCAATCACATGCCAAGGAGATAATGCTGTGTTGAGAAGCAGCCAATGCCTCACACACCGTGCTTTGAGCCTCGGGTCAGAACAGAGGCACGCATATCTCCTGCACAGATATTTGTGTCTTTTCACATATCCCGCTTCTTATGAAGTTCTGGTGCATTAATAGCTTTTGCATGATAATGTTTCTTTCTCTAGTGCGTTTATACTCTCCACGCCAT
Source organism: Orcinus orca (assembly GCF_937001465.1). Classification (NCBI taxonomy): domain Eukaryota; kingdom Metazoa; phylum Chordata; class Mammalia; order Artiodactyla; family Delphinidae; genus Orcinus; species Orcinus orca. The sequence goes on from NC_064565.1 coordinate 64,244,838, forward strand.
GTCATGTGCTGTGCAGTCAGAGAATTTTCACGTGGCTTAGATGCTGGACACACGTTATAAAGGTTTGTTTTTCTTTGTTGTGATGGAACTGAAACCAAGCCCTAGGTTTGGAAAGCTGTTCTCATGAGGAGAGTTGGCTGGTCTCGAAAAAGATGTGGTATGTGTCCAGCCCTCATTTCTCGCGTACCTTTTTCTTAGGAAGCTCTGTTCTTGGGGTTGGCTTGGCTGGCAGCCAAGCGTTGAGAGAAGGAAAGCTGCCGTGTGGTGGGAGCTGACAGAGCCGGCGGGTGGGGAGCCGGCGGGCGTGCTGAGTGATGATCTGCACTACAGGCCCAGCCCAGATGTCCCGTACAGAGGGATGTGTGTGACCCACAAGTCATGAACTCGGGAGTCTGTAGCTATGGAGAAGTCATTCAAAGCAGGAATTCCTTTTGCTTGCACCCCTTCTTTCTGGAGGGTCTGAAATTTTCTGTTTGCATGGAGTATTTCATTAGTTATGATGTTGAGTGTCACCTGGAGAAATTGTTATGTGAATTGCTAATTATACCCGGAGTGGACAAAGAAGAAATCCCCGAAGAACTGAATCAAAACAAGAACAAAACCACAGCTATTTTCTCTATTGTTGCAATTAGATAATTGTGCACTCTCCTGCCTTGTCCTCTGAAGGTGGATTCTAAAATGAAAACCTTGGTCACTGAAGTTACTTACATTCACGTTCTTTCACCTCCACACATGAACCTTCTGCAAAGAACTGAGTTGGGGTCATGTGCTTACTACGGGACACGTGGTCCTTCTGCATTTTGCATAAGATCCAGGGGCTAGAGGAGGGGGCTTGATTGTGTTGATGTCCTCTCACATTAGCAAGCTAATGATAGCAGAGCTTTTTTTCCATGTGGAATTACTGGCATTAAATTATTAAAACTGTCATTTAAAATAGTCTTTAAAGCAGAAAAAAAGACAGAGCCTAGTCTCTGTCTTTGGGTCTTCTAGTCCAAAGTGCACCTATTAAATAATAACAAACAGCAGTCCTACACCCATTTACTTCTGTGCATGATTCGTGTCCTTCCCTCACTGTCCCCTCATGCTCTGACCACACATCCTCCCTCTCTCCTCCTCACTCTCTGCACTCCAGCCCACTGGCCTCTAAATGCTCCCGAGGTGCCCCAGTCTGGCCTTTGCACCTGCTGTTTCCTCAGTCTGCCTGCTCTTCCCCAGAGTCTGCATGGTGTAGCCCCTCATTCCCTCCTGGTCTTTGTTCGATCGTCTCCGTCTGTCTTAGTGAGGCACTATTCCCTGGCCACCCTGCCTAAAGCTTCTCCTACCAGACATTTTCTGTCTTCCTTCCCGGCTTTATTTTTCTCCTAAGCTTTTACTGCTATACTATAAATATATACACCCTATATATTTTATTTGTAGGTAGTTTCGTGTTCGTCTCCCCAAGCGGACTGTTAAGGACAGACCGTTGTTTGTTTTGCTTCCTGTTGTATTAGGGCCTGGGACTTAATAGGAATTCTTGAATGAATGAATGAATGAATGGGCTAGGCTCTGTGCTGGCCACTCATGGTCAAGCCAAACATGGTTCCTCATTGCAAGGAGTGTCTAGTCTCGTGGGAAAGACAGTTATTAAGTAAGAAATTCAAACGAAACATGCTTTCTGCAGGAAGCCATGAGGGTGAGCGGTGGAGGAGCCCAACCTGGTCTCCCTGCAGAAATGGTGTTTAAGCTGAGACCTGAGCTTACAGGAAGGATAGGAGACAAGAGAGAATATAGACAGTTCCAGGCAGCTGAAGCCAGGTTGTGAGAACTGAGACGGGTCCCGAAGCTCAAGGGGTGGGCAGGGTTGGGGGTTGGGGGTGGTCATAAAGACTGAGCAATACAGACCCAGGCAGGGGTTCTAAGCAGGGAAATGACATGATCTAGAACAGCATTTTAAACAGATCTGAGAGAAGCAAGATGAAAAGCTACAATGGAGCAGACCTCAGTGTGTGCAGGCTGTCAAATCTGTCCCTGGGAGAACTAGATGACTCTGAACAAACAAAAATAGCACAGAGGGTACCAATGGACTGATTTCCTGGGATCCTTACAGTTCTAGGAACAGACTGAACTCATTCCCACTTCAGCGTTTCCACCCACCATGTGCCTCTCACTGGAAATGTTCTTTTCATCTGTCCCAAACTACCTACCCTTCCCGAGCACGGCTGTAGCCCACCCCTTCGTGAGAACCCGTTTGGAGCTCTTTCTGTCCTCACTGATATTTCTTTCCTTTGATCTCCTAAAGTGCTAAGGTACACATCACACAATTTAGATCTTAATGCCCTACTTTCTTGAATAAATGGATACGTTATGACCCCAAGCAGAATGTCCTCTCCTTGCAAACAAGGATCCCCACATCCCACCCACCTAGAAAAAGGATGAGACACACTAGGGTCTTCCAAAAATAGACCAATTGATCGAGGTGCAGATTATTGACTATACATTGGCATTTTGCAATCTTAGAATGATTCTTTAAAGAGTCTCACTTTACATATGAGGACCTCTAGGCATATGTAGGACAGCAGGAAAAACCAGGAAGAACTAGGCTTTTGAGTCATTAGCCAGCTGTAATTTAGTGGAGTGAATTCTAGCCAAAAAAAAAGGCTGGTAAGTCCTCTAAGTTGGTGGCAAGGCACTTGTAAAGAGCAAAAGTAGAATGTCCAAAATTTAAAGGCAAATCTCAAATTAGGTAGTTGCCACAAGGATACCCAGTAGGACCTAAAAACTAAATTCAGTAAGTTTGGCCAACTGTATAAACAACCAAAACCCTCAGGATGGTCAGTATTTACATCCAAGTTAATGAAGTGAAATATGCAGGAACAGTTCTATTTGGGGGGTAAGATATCACAGCATTTCTTTTGGTTGTTTGGTACTGATTCAATACTGATTACTTCATTCAGCTCTCAAGGACCAGTGAATGGATCAACACAATATAGTGTGGTATTTCTTGACTCCAGTTCAAAACTTGCAAGTATGTTGCAGTAAACTCTCTTTTGGTGAAGATATGAGGTTGTTTTCCTTAAGCCTTGTTGAGACCGACAATAAATGGGCTTCACACTGCTGATCTAGATCAAGCAGTTTGTCAGACTGTTACAATACGCTCAGACATAAAAGTTACTACAGGTCCTCCATTGCTCAAACTATGCGGCAATTATCCAAAGTTTGTTTTATGTATCAGTTACAACATGATGGGGATGTCAATGACACAGCTCTAGTTACAGGTGTGTTAGCATTTCTATTCTAGGTGCTTATATTCAAGAGTTTATAACTTGGCCATAAATAGATAACTAATGAGAACATACTGTATAGCACAGGGAACTCTACTTAATGCACCGTGGTGACCTGAATGGGAAGGAAGTCCAAAGGGGAGGGGTTATATATATATACATATATATATATATATATATATATATGTATGTATGTATGGCTGATTCATTTTGCTGTACAGTAGAAACTAACACAACATTGTAAAGCAACTATACTCCAGTAAAAATTAATTTAAAAACAACTAATCATGGAATGAATCTTGGCATATAAAAGCCACTTCCCAGAAAAAGTTTTTTTAAATACAAATTAGGAAAAAAGCTCCCCGTGTTCTGTCATTCTTACATTACCTACAGGCCTCCAAATGAATTAGGAAATCCTTTTCCCTCATTTCTTTTTTTTTCTTTCTCCAAGTAAATTATGTACTTCAGGGCCTTTGGGTCAATTTTTGACCTAATTGTCTCGTAAAGGTTATCATTTGGAGTGAAAAGTATTAAGTTCTTTTTTTGTTATGCAAAGATATTTTCCTGCAGGTTGTGAAAGGAGGAGGGAAGCTTGGCTAATATTGAAACCTCAAATCTGAGTTCAGGGCTGAATCTCTGAGTGTAAACAAGACGCTAGGATTACAAATGTGCATTTCGATGCTCTCTCTCTCTCTTTTTGAAAGATCTTTAAAATTGTAGGTAAGGAAAAACTGTGAGATGAAAGACTCAGTCTTGTTTTTCTAGCAACTCCAGGAACAGATATTTGCTGCAAACTGTGTTCCAGATACTTTATGAACATCAGGCCATTCAATACTCAGACTAACGCTGCAAAGAGGCATGACTGCCTTCATTTTATAAACGAGGAAACCAAGGCTCAGACTAGTTAAGTAACTTGCCAGAGGTCACACAGTGCAGTGGGAGCAAAAACCCTGGCCCATGGGTAGAGGCTCAATCTTTGGGTATTCTATATAGTCATAACAGAGGCAAGTCATGCTAGAAAGTACCAGTGCTTCAGTGGAACAAACTACTTACAGTCAAATATATACTCTAAAGGACTTAATTCTAACATACAATAAGTGTTTGAATGGCAACATGTAGGACTCTGCAGGGCTGGGTCTAAGTAACATGTGGACATAGGCAGGCCCTCCAATTAGCATGCCCATTTTTGCCCATGTCGTGGAAATCTGGCAATTTCCCCAGTCATTTTCAATATATTAAAAAAGTTTATTATGATCAAAAACTGATCATGAGGGCTGTTAAGTAGCCTTGACTCAAAGCTAGGCATTATCCTGCTCTCAAAGAAGACTCCCATCTTGGGCTTGGCCAAAGCAGGGCTAAGCGTGATGGGGCTTCATATTTGGGTTTCGTATGTAAAGCGAATGTGTCCTCACACAGCTGCTAGTTATTAAAGCTTTGTTTTGATCAGATCTACTCCTGATACTTAGTAGTCAAAAGTCCAATTCACTATTTTTTCACCGGTTTTGGAAAGGACTTTTCCTTCTCATGGTTTGTAATTTTACTTGGAGGAGAAAGGAAGAAAAAAAAATAAAAGCAAGAGAAGAAAAGGGAACAAGAGGGAGAAGAGGAGACGTGATCTGTATGAAAAGCATTTTTAAAACAACCATTGACCAAAAGGGATCTCAGACACACAAAATCTGTTAACCATCTTTCATCTTTTTTACAGTGTATCTATTTTTATCATAAGCTTGACAGGCAAATACCAAGTCAGCTTCACTACTTGGCATGGAGCCTGCTGCAATACTGATGATGTAATATCAGTCGTGATTATGTTACCCTGTTATCACTGTGAATATTATTTTATAAGCTTTAATAAGTTGCTTGAGCATTTAAGATGGTTTCAAAGTCTAAATTCATATTCATGCCAAATATGTAGGACATATTTTTCATAATTGTTCTTGTCCCTTGGGTCAGTAATACAGTTTATAATCATCATAAAATTTCATTCTTAATTCCTTTTAATTTATCAGAGGAAAATATGGATGGTTATTACCCAATTAAAATACTCCTGATGCTTTTAAGGTAGACATTATGGGGTTTTTGGAGTTTCACTGAAGACAATTAAAAAAAGAAAGAGCAGCTGCGTGACTTCAAAGCATTTTAAGTGCTCCGAGTTTGAAGAAATATTCAGCTGTTCAGTACCCTGTTTCCACCTGTCTTGTTCTCATATCATCTGTGACGTAACCAAGGAAAAATTGGAACATTTTACCCATGCGAAAGGTGCAGGCGTGAGTAACTAAAGATAGAATTTTCATCTGGTAGCTATAGAATCCGTTCTGATACTACACATCCTTGGCTTATAGTTGCCAAGGGCAAGGACCAGGAAGATGATCAGTGAAAAACTCACAAAAACCAGACAAATGCATAAATCTGAGTCTACCTCCTTGGTCGAATGGAGTGCCACTTGCTTTGTGAGAGACACAGAGGTGTGCCCTTCAGACGGATGCTTTGTGATGTTTTTTCCAGATGGTTCCCATGCTACTAGCCAGAAAGCAACCCAGCAGGGCAGCTCAGTTACAATGGCTACAATTTCTTCCAGAGGAATTAACTGGGTCAAAGTGATAGCCACAAAAAGAAAATGCCTAGTCATCAGAATTTCGTTCTAATTTGTTATGAAACAATCACACAGAATTTAGCCTCGTACACCTTCCTTTGACATGCTCAATTTCTGTTTCCTTTCTTCTCTGTTTGATCATGAACTTATTTGATCATGAACTTAAACCAGAACAGTGTTGAAATTTATTTTAATTTCCTCCCCCTCACTTACCAGAATACCTTAATTTCATGCACACCTGAGTCCAGTTCTCCAAAGAGAAAGCCCCCAAATTCATAAACTTCTAAATGTTTACTTAATATTAAGAAGAAAGTGCTCCTGGGGAGAGGGGTATTGTGAAGATGCCTTATTTTCGCCCAAGCTTTCAAACAATTAGGGAACCGCTCTAACAAAGAACAAGTTGAGTCTTGGCGGCGGTGAATTGGTGGATATGCTCACGGTAAACAGAGTCATGTAAATATATGAAAATAGCTTTCACTTGTCAGTTGTGTTGTAGTTCACAAAGAGGTCTGGAGTGTGTTGCCTTATTTGGTAAAAATAAGCATCCCTCCAGCTCCTAGAATCAATTCACAGTTGTCTCCTAACTCATTGGTCATTTGTGAATGACATTTTCTTATTAAACAGGCACATTTTCACTAGAAATATTGGATCTAGTCTAGTAGGGTCCATATCAGAAAAGGTGATGAAATACTGGGCACTCTTAAGTAAAAATAATATCTTTTTTAAAAGGACATTTAGATGTAGGTCATTACTTAGGTGGGTCTCACCCACCATGGCACATTTGATCCCAGTTGTCGTGTTCTGCTCTAGCATGGGACTCTAATGCCTGAGCACTAGTTACCCTAGTTCTCAAAAGCTATGAATTTTGATATATAGCTCCTCATTATGAAAGCTTACCTCTTTAAGGCTTCACCCAGGTGAGTGCATAGCTCTGGGCTTTTCTTGTCAGCTTCGACCTGGAATATGGGATCTGCAGGCACTGACCTGGAAAGTCCCACGCCTGCAGGTATCACTGCCTTTAGTGAGCTGGGACACTCTAGCCAGAGAACATGGAGTCACTTCGCCTTTCAAAGTAGGACAGGAGCCCCAACTTTTAAAGAGGCTATCCAGACAGGCGACAAAATGCTGTACTTCAAAGACAGGAAATCCCTTCAAACGTTAAATCGTAAGGACAGAAAATGACCTACATTCAGGAAAATGCGGAGCCAGGAATTCAACATCATGTTTGTTCCAGTTTAATGAAGCGTGTTTGGTGGATATTAACCGGTCCTGAGGATTCCTACTCTAAGTAGGCGGCATCCTTTGCCACCAGAAACCCACATTTTCAAGATCCTATTTTAAAAAGTCACTCAAGTTCACAGCAGATTGAAGTTACTGTGTAAAAACTCTCTCTGGGCCAGTTTTCACCCTTAAAATTAGTCTGGTTTAAAATTACAAATTACTCAGCATGTTTAAGAAACTCTATGAAAATGTTTTAACATCTTCCTAAACATCAAAACTAAGGGAAGGCATCAGCCTACGGCGCAGCCTTTGAAAATGAGCAGATGTATTGTTTCAAGTTTGACAGCCTGGAAGCTCCCCAGTGTCAAACCACAGGATTCCCCAATAGTTTTTCCCAGCTCAGAATGCAAAGTCTAGATGGATTTCTTGCCAACCCCCAAAGTACTTTGGGCTGTGGATCTAGCAGTTTGAATCATGTGAGTATAAGTACTAAATTCTTGCCCAATTCGCTCAGAATAAAAGGAGGGCCAGGGACAGCTGAAGGGGACAGAGATATGGGGAATGCTGTTTTCTCATGGCAGGGCCTCTGTCGTTCCCCCAGTACTCGGAAGAATTACTGAACAAATGTGCAAGCAGGAAGGAAACGGGTGGATGAAAGTCAGCCCCATCTCAGAACACAAAAGTTGTCCGTGTTTACATTTTCAAAATGCAAAAATCAAAAAAAGGTTGACATTTGGAAGTTCCTGGGGAACCAAAAAGCTTAACCTACATTCCACAGTTGTGTCATCTTAAGCCTCTCTGAGCAAGGAGGTCAAAGTTAACTCTCCTTCCCCGCTTACAAAACAAGTCAACTTATTTTGTATGTAGAGCTATAAACTGTGTGCAAGTTTCCTAAGTCGGGCACTCGGGATGAATTATGAATGGAATTAGCCAGCTTGACTTGGAATTTCCTCACTTTTACAGGTCTTTAAACAAGATTTTTATACATTCACGTGTAATCAATGAGACCAACACATGAAATGATCCTTAACATAAAACACTGTTTTAGAGTGATTTTGCAGTTAAGGCAACTTAAATATGAACTTCTAATGTGGAAAAGGTAGTTTTTACATGCTGGAAAACTGATGAGCTGGCCACAGTATTTCTGTCAGAAACTGAAATTAAGTTTATATTTTAAATGCTTGCTTTCTTTCATGAAGCCAATCTGCTTCTCATATCCTTAGCCTTAAAAATACATAAATTTGGTATCTGGTTATTGAGTTTTTAAGTTGCCGAGTAGAATAATTTAGTTATTCATAAATACAGAGCATAAGGAAATCCTTCCTGAGTGCAAAACTACCTTTAAAATGACCATCTAAATGAGTGAATGATACAAGTACACATCTTGATTTAATTTTGACTATTAGCTATTTCTTATCTTAATATATATTTTTCTATATTAAACTTGTAATGTCTTAACATTTCCCTATAAACTGGCATGTCCAAATTGATTTCACTAACAGTTTGTGTAATATAAAAACTATGAGATCAGGATCAATGTCAAGTTTTGGAGAGAAAAATGAACTTGGATTGTTTTTTACTCCAAGGCACATGTTCAAATTTATCCCATATACATGTAAAAGAACATTAAAATATTTCTCAACTGTTCATGCAGAAAGTAAAACACAACACATTCCAATAATACTTTTATCATATAGATAATATAACAAAATACTTGGAACAGTTAAAAGAGAGGCACTCATTGAAGTACACATAAAAATTTCAAAGATTAAAAAGCAGTTGGAAAAAATACTTCTTAGTCACTTAAAATTTAATTACTTGCACATTTTAATGGTCTTGTATATTTTGGTAGTAAAATGTTTTTACAAACTTCTAGCCATTTCAAGTACCTCAAACATATAAAGAACCAGGAATATTCTTTTTTCTTCGTAATACATTCAAAAGTATCCACCATCTTGACAGAACTGTTATTATAGTAATAATTTTCTTATACCTGATTATAATATTTCTATAGAATGGAAAACTGATTTTTCTTTGGAAGGGGGGAATAGTGGGAGAACTCTTTTAAAACATGTTTTAGTATTCATTTAAAATGTATTCATTCCCAAATTTCTTTACAAAAACCTTTGATATTACAATTTTATCTAGATTACATTTATAGTTTTGGAATAAACCAAACTCCTTGAATAGGGTTGCGCTAACCTTGGTTAACGTTTTTTAAAAAATTACTGACAGCGATCATACATCTACCTGAAGAGAGTTAAAAATACTAATCCTGATGAAAATATTTTTATGAAAATATTTTTTCTGAAGGACAGATGAACTTCAATATGAAATGTGATCCCAGAACAAAATAATATAAGTATAAAGTTTCCTTTTGAATTTCATAAATCAACGAAGAAATCATGAAATTTTAAATACAAAACTTTCCGTCTGAACTCTTAAGAAAATCCTATGTAGTAAAATATTTGTTTCTATATTTGCTCCTTAAGCCTACTTGCCCTTCATTTTTCAAAGGAGCACTGACCAACCACATTCACAATTGCCCTCTGCAGGGAATGGCTCAAAGTCACCGCCATGTCATCTGTCCCTTCCCCGAGGCAGCCACGGTTGAGTCAAAAAGAAATTTTATTACTTATACCCATTCTTTTTAATTCTGTTTTTATTAGTTCTCAAAGTCTTTCATAGCAAATGTCAAATCATATTTAAATTGTTTTGCTTTTTAACTCCATGCTCCAGACCAGGCTATTTCAAATTCAATACTTTGCAAATGACAATAAACAGGGCTGTTTAAAAAACTGTTAAAGAACACTTTTTCCATATAACTTATGACAATCAAATGTAAAACATGGGGCTATAATTCCCACTATAAGTTAATTATAGCTATTTTAGGCTAGAAGTGTCAAGCGAATGTTGCTTATCAAAAGACCCTCGGGTCCTCCATTTGCCTTGGACATTACCTGGCCACATAAAAATCAAATGCTCTTGCCATCTGGAAAATTAAAAATACAAGGCATCCTCCTCCAAGTAACCCGCACAAGCCTCGACAGCAAACTAAAGCAGCTTAGGTGGTAACTTTAACTTACCTCTTCTGGGCTTTAGCAAGGGGTTACTGAAAAATATTTACTTCCTGGCAGAATGTAGCTCATTCTTAAATGAAGCTTAAAACCTTAGACATCCCTGAGGAAAATTGATGCCACGAAATATGTCACTGCCCATTTATTTCCTATTTCACTAACATAATTAATACACTCCTGACACTGACTCCTTAGATGGCAGCGTTTGCATCATTTTGGACTGCAAAACAAGACGTGGCCCGTTGGTTATCTCTAGCTAAAAAACACCCGTCTTTCATTGGGCACCGTCACCGACATCTTTCTCCCTCGAAGACAAATACTTTGCAGATCTCGTACCCTCCTTACAAACCTGCGCGGGGCTTTCGGGGGGAGGGGGAGGCAAGACTTTGGTGGGAGCTGCTTCTCTTCAGCAGAGCGAGGGCTGATTGCAAAGGCGCAGGCTGGGCGCTCGAGCAATTTCCTGCTGAGTCCAGATTCCCCTCGGAGCAGCGTGGAGAGGAAGTCGGACTTCTTTTCCAGGCGGAGCCTCCACGTTGGACTTGGGGAGCCTGCGGCCGTGGGCCCGGGGCCGGGTCCCTGCTGTAGGCCGGCGGCCCAGCGCAACCAGGAGGGTCGGGAAGAGGGCTCTCAGGAGCGGCGGGCCACGCTGGACTCCGGAGACGGGGCTGCGAGGGGAACTCGCTCCCAGCGCCGCGGACTCCAAGCCCGGCGATGCACTTGAACCGGCGGCGGGGCAGCCGCCCGCCGCGTTCCGAGCGCACCCGCGTCCCGGGCGGGGCCGGACGTGGGCCTCGCGCGCTCCTCGGCCTCGGTCGAGGGAGAGGCCAGGCCCGCGGCGCGGCGCGGCGCTGGGGGCCCCACCCGGTCCCCCGGGGTTAGCACCGCCGCGGGCAGCGCATCCCATGCCGGGACCTCGAGTCTGAAAGCAGAGACCGACAGCCGCCTGCGGCAAAGCTCGGCTTACACTTCATTTTACGATTTGGAGTAAATGTCACAGGAGAGGGGGAAAGAAAGAAAGAAAAAAAACCCCTGTAAATTCGAGTTCGAGGGGGGCGAGGGCCCGGCTTGCGCGCGGCTCCGGGCGGCGCGGCGGCGCGGCGGCCGGGGGTGGAGTGCCCCGGTGGGGATTCCCGGTCTCGCAGCGCACCCTAGTGGCCGCCCTGCCCCTCGCCCGCTCCCCGCGACGCTCGCTGCGTCTCCCCGAGCTCATTAAAATCCGCAATATATTATTTCTCCCGAAGTATTGACAATGTGTGAGACTCCAGTAACCCCGGAGCTCTTGTCTGTAATCAGCGCATTTATTCACATTGAGGGAGAAGAATCCGAATTAAATCCCCGTGACCCAGATTGGGTTACAGTGTTATTTTCCCTGGATCCTCTTTTAAATCCACTCCACACCGCTTGTCCGTCTATTACATGCTAATTTAATTTTACTGTGGACGATATTTTCAGCATTTGCTGAGGACAGTAAATTTTGTAGTTTATGTTATTTCACTTTTTATGACTTTTTAACACTTAATAAAATTTTATTAGAGCACTTTTGTGTTTACAAGGCCACAAAACTCTTGGCAGGTTGTCAGAAGTCCTTTTTATTATGATCCTACTGATATACTGCGAGTAATGAAACAATCATGTCCAGAAATGTATCAAAGGCCAGAGGGATTATCCCACTTAATAGCTCCACAGATGCGCCCAGAAGAATGCGGACACGGGCAGGACTGGCTGAGAGGCGGCGGGAGGAAGGAGGCAGCCCCCGCGTCTGTCTTTACCATTTCGGTTGTTTGCCTAAGAGGCTACATGCGGGGTCATGTGACTTTCCGCGGTCTCAATTTAAAAAAAAAAAAAATTATTCTATTGCAAAATGTGCTTTTCTTTTTATTCTCCTTGTGTGGGCATTTAAGGCTGTTCTAGTGGAAGTGGAGCTGGCTCTGCATATCCGTGTCACTTTCTTCTCATTTCTAAGTGTACTTTTGTGGCATTTAAGCAGCCGATGGTGACATTGGTGTTGATCGGTGCGACTTCTCCAGCCCACAACGAGAGAAGGCACGGGGAGAGCCCCAGGTGGGCTCGAGGTGTTTGAAGGAACTCCCCCTTCTGCCAAACAGCACCTCTTACTGTTGCTTTTTGTTTTGTTTCGCAAAACAGGGGAATAGTGCCTTGAGGACTCTGCTTTCTGCCTTGTACCAAAGAACCACAGTATGCTGCTTTTATTTTATGTTGATTTTTTGGGTAAGACTTGCTCTGAGGACAATACTGCAACTTCTTTTTTTTAAAGAACCATTTTCTTTTCTTTTAAATATATATATGTTCATTTAACACACTGGTGTTAAATTCATTCTTGCTGCAAAAGAAGGCCATTGTACTTCCTGACCCCAAAAGCAAGGTGGGTGGCTTTGCTTTATAATTACATATTCTGTCTCCAGCTTCATATTTCTCTTTCTCCGTTATTTGCTAAGTGGTGTGCCAAAGTGATCAAAGAGATGAAGAAGGGAATCATACATGGCGTGATTTTGAAATTACTGTTGCTGTATCCAGAGCACGTGTTCTTCTAAACTTTGGCTTTGAGGGACTTTGGCAGTATTTTTCGCAAGTGTGTGTGTACGTGTGTGTTTCATGTTCCAACACGTCACGTTTGGATTTTGGAGTCTGTCATTGTTTAAAACAACCCCTGGGAAGCGTGCCCCTCTCTCTGGATTGCCTCTACCACACCCATGTGTGTACTCTTGGGTTCCAATGTGTATAAGGCTACTCACGAAGGCTCTTTGATTTCAACTTCAAGGGAGCAATTTTGTTCTTTGTATGTCATTTGCTAACCATGGGCAAAACTTAGTGCCTGGTCTAATAGTCTGCTGTGTGTACAGGATGGTCTAGGTTCTAAAAAGAGCATCTGAAGGCTAACACCCAACCGTTAAGAAAAATTTATGTCCTGAGACTATTTGGGCAGCCATTTTTCTCTTTTTACAGTGTTTTCCATTTGCAAATATGAGGCAGTTTTTCCTTTTGTTCAAATGATTTCTCTAACGTAGCTGAAGAACTCGGAAAGAAAGTGACCTTAGGCTGGAAGTAAACACTCTTCCTTCATCCTGGTTGTTATTGATGATTGGTATTCTTTGCCTTTTACCGCAAGAGACACAGACTGGACAGAGAAAAGGGTTCAGATTTTAGCATTCCAAATTTCAGAGCATTGTGCTCAAGGGCATTTATGCCCAAGTGCAGGAATCAAGAAGAGCATATTAATTTTAATTCTGCTATAAAGTGACAGTTTGATTTTATAAGTAATTTCTGTCTAGGACAATTTAAATAATACTTCAAAGGCTGTAGAAGCCTTCAAGTTAGAAACCTGTTTTATTAGATTATGAAGTAAACCTCTGCTAAAGTAGGTATTTTTAATGCATCAAAGTGTGTTTGTAATTCTTTTTCAAAAGAGCGGGAGATTGCCTTCAATATGATAACTGATGACACACGGCTTGGTCAATGGAGGGCCTAACTAGTGTCCACAGGGATTGTACAGCCCCTTTTAAAGTATTCAGAGCTGAAAGGAAAGAGTAAAGCCTCAATCCTATCACCTAGGGAATCCATCTTTGAAAAGAGGAGTAAACGAACCAAGCCAGAGGCGTGAAATGGTCCCCTCATGTGACCAAATGCTGTCAGAAAGCAGAAAGGCGTGGGGTCAAGACCCTAGAACCACTTTGCTTGGGTCTGATTTCATTCTGCTGCGTATTCCCTGTGTGGCCTTGGACAAGTTATTTAACCTCCCTGTGCTTAGTTTCTTCATCTGTAAAATGGAACTAATGCTAGTACCTCCTTCCTAGCTTTGTTGAAGGGTTAAAAGAGTTAGTTTATGTGAAATGCTTAAAACAAACCCCGAATGCTACTTAAGCCCCAGGAAGATTGACGTATCCATCACCTAGCACACGCCTGGCATGTAGTAGACGTCAATGAATATTTGTTGAGTGAGTGTTGACTGTTATTTCATTGACTGCCCTGGTTGCGCAGGTGTGACCCAGGGGGGCAGTAACTAAGGCAGTGTCAGCCTCATGTCTGCACTTGACTCTACGGAGAATGGACAGCACTCAGGAAAAAGTGTGTTCAACTGCGCTTTTCCTTTTTCTGTGGGTTTCTATATTGCCTCTTGATTAGCAATTGGGGTATAAAGTTTCTGAGGAAAGAGGGAGTTCAAATTTTGGGAGGGGGTCCCCATACTCAGCACAGTGCTTTGTATAGAAGTAGCAGATAATTGATAAGATAATCTAATATAGGAACACATATCAAAGCACCCTGTATTATCATCTGTTATGCAATAAACAGTACTTACAGGCACTGTGGTAAACTCTTTGATACATGATTTCACTTCATCCTCACACTGACCTTCATACAGGTAGTTATCATAATCCCTGTTCTACAGGTAAGAAATAGGAAGCTCCGAGAAGTTGAGTGACTTTCCCAAGGTCACACAGCTAGTAAATGACAGATCTGGAAGCTTAACCCAGGTCTGTGGGAATGTAAAGTTTACGCAGTTAGTCAACCACTGTTCTACGCTGCCTCCCAATCTGTTTGGTTTTATAGAACCCCTAATCAGTTTGGTCATTTATGATTATTGTGTAAACCGTCATGAAAATGGAAACGATGAAGGCTGGGACCCAGCCCCGTTAGTCTTGAATCATCTGTGTCTTAGGCAGTGATTTGAATGCCTGCGGGGCTCAGGGGAGTGAGACACAGGCCTGCTTCCCAGGGCCTTGCCTACCTCAGTTCCTTCCACAGCTACAAGCAGATGTTTGAAAAGAGCCAGAGGAGAAGTCAGGGTTACTTTTTTCCCCCTTTGGAAAAATATGATTAAGCTGAATTTACCTGAAGTATTAAAACAACAGGTGAATGGAGTTGCGTGGTGGGCAATTAAAGACTAAAATAGCAGAGCTCAGACAAGTGGGTGGCAGAGCACTTTTTCCTTTTCATCAAAAGTTCTTTACGGGCTTTAAAGATATTCATTCTCCCGAGACAGTCGACAGGTGTCCTGACCATTTCAGGGAATAAAGAACAAACCGAGACAATAAGGAAAGCCTTGATCCACATACAAGGTTACTTAATGGCAAGCAGAGGGGAGTGCAGGAGTGTTCTGCATTGACCACATGACTAATTCTGCACCCTTGAAACACATGTGTGTAGAACCCCAAAAGAGGTCATCAAAGAGCTCATGAGAGAGAGATGTTCTAGGGAATATTTAACACCCCCTTAGTAAAACTACATCCAAAGCTAGATTTCAAAAGTGGATGATGAAAAGCTGAAAGCTGATAGCAGCTGCCTGGTAAACCCTCTACTTTTCTTGAGAAGAAACGGCTCAATCTTGGGTTGGTGAGATTCCACCGCCACCAGAATGGTTAGAATTCATCTCTGACTCATGACTTTATTGCTGGGAGAAGGGGAGGGAAAGTGGGAGGAAATGAGTTTCTCCAAGGGGCTCATGACTCTGCAGAGCCCAGGCTCCCTCCCTGCATGAACAGAGAGGCTGCAGGCTCATAAGCCCGGATTCACTGCTGGGTACTCAAGACCAAGCACCGACGGTGCAGGCAGGAGTTCTGGGTTGAGTAGTCCTCTGAGCATTCAACTCACCTTTCTAACTCGGGCTTCTCCTTTTTGAAAGAGAAAAAGTAATCAGAATCTTAACTCACATGTATAGAGTTTTGGGAATTAAGGCTCTATTTAGAGTTGGTTTTGAACACTTCACTATGAAGTCTGAATATATTTTTTAAAAAATAGATGAGTACCGTATTGTGTCTTGCTGAATATTTGATAAGAACAAGGGAAAACTAAAAAAGCAACATCATCTGCTGAATTTAACCTCACTAACATAAAAATGTAGCACTATGGACAATAGAACTGAATTTGGAAATCTCTGGAAAGAGAGAATTCATGATACTCGAGCCATTTGGCAGATATAATTTTAAGCCATCAAAACTTTTAAGAATCTTGAGTCATTTTCTTCAAATTTTCCTTGCCTTTCTGCATCTGTGAATTTGCCATGTTAAAGTTTATTGCTATAACCGAATGATAGTGCATCTTTTTTGAAACGGTTTGAGTACTTTTAGATTATTTGATGGAAAGAAGTATACTTTTTCCTTCTTATGTATCTTTCAAACCAACTGCTCTGATATAAATAAAATCTTGAAAAAACGTATCCTCCCTTTTTAAGCTAAGAGCAAACTTTCTGCTCCCTGAAAATTATTTGATTGCTGAAAGCGTGTTGTGAACGAAATGGTTCTCAGCTCTAACCTAGTCAGCTAGCCTGCAGATCAGACCTTATTCCTAAAGTTTCGGAACTGAGAATGAATGCAATGATCAGCAATGCCAAAATGCAAAACCCAAGGCAACAAAGCAGTGAGCCCCGGCAGGCTGTGAGGACAGGAAGCTGCTGGAATCTGGTTGCTAGGAGACATTAGTCTTTCTTTCTCGGGCGGCAGGAAGGTGTCCTTGAGCATGGCTTCCCCTGTCGTTGGCTTTGGACAAGCCGTGAATCAGTCTGTCCTCGCTAGTGCCACCTTCCCAATAGGATCTACCAGCCCACGGTGCAGGTGACACAGAGGGGCAATGATGGGTTCTGTTCCCTCAGAAAGTTTCTCACACACGCCCTCCCTTTCTGATGGACTCTGTTGAAATCAGTAAGCGTTTCATATGTCTACTTTGGGTTATGAAGATATGGCAAAAGTAGATCCCTATACGGTGCTTACACCTGTGAGAATTTTGCAACATAAAGTTACACAAAACAGCCTACAAGTGCTATAGGAAAAAAGAGGGATAGGATATTAGTTAACAGGAATAGAAAGAGATTTTCTAGGAGAGGGAACTGGAGCTGGGAGACTTGGTTAGGGAAGGATGGCTCTGGCAGGAGAACAGCAGGTTGACCTCGGAGAGCTCTCTCGGGGGTGGGAGCTGCGGAGGCCAGTGAACCTGGTCTTTCTTGCTCGCAGAAGCATCCGCAGCACTTAGGACAGTGTTTGGCAGAGGGTACGGCCTCAGTGTTCAAGCGCTGACTGTGTGCAGGAGAACGGAGGGGCTGGGACATGAGTGGTGGGAGCCTGGGGCTCACTGTTGGTGTTCCAGGGAAAAGCCCCTTGAAAGAATGTTAATGAAGAAGGCTGGTCTTACTGTATCAGAGTGTCTGCACCAGGAAGTGGTGAGAAATGAGGTTGGCCAGGGAAGGGGCAACCCACTTACAAAGGCTCTTCAAAACTCAACAGAGAATGGCTTAAAAAATTAGGGCCCTACTGGGAGATTCTGAGGCTGGTAGAGATGAGAGTTTTGTGGTTTACAAGTGCTCTTTCAAATGCATTATTTTTCAAATACGTGCAGTTTATTACATGCCAGTAACTCAGTGAAGCTATTGAAAATACATGACCTCATTAGCTGTTTGGTATTTGGGGAAATGCACCTGATCGTTATTTCATTTCACAGAGGAGGAAACTGAGAGGGGCCCAGAGAGGCTCATGGCTTGCCTGAGCTCAGATGTTTCAGAGGACAAGCCAAGACTTCTGGGTCTTCTGCCTCATCACACCTCATTTGCTCCTTTCTGGGAGCAGTTCTCTGCTGAGGGGCTTGGGACACAGCTGGCTTGTGTTGGGGGAAGCCAGCTGGGAGGTGATGACAAATGGCTGTTTATGAGGTGACCATGGTGCTGCTCCGGGGATTGGAAAGGAAGGCAGGAGAGCAGGTTTCTCTCTCTCCTTCGCCCTGTGCTTCTCTAGCTTTGCCTTTCCTCCTCCATTCTCTCTCCCTCCCTCCCTGCCGGCGGCCCGGCCTCTGAGGACATTCCTGCTAAGCATCACGTATGTGGGCTCCGGGACTGCCACAGCGGCAGCTTTCGGGCAATACTGTACTGTCCAGGGAGGAAAGGGCAACCTCCCCCCAGCCCTGGTTTTATTGAGGTAGAATCGATATATAACATTGTCTGAGTTTAAGATATACAATATAATGCAAATTGCATGTTTGCAAAATTTGCATATTGCAAAACAATTACCACGGTAAGATTTGTTAACATTCATCACCTCATGTAGTTCCAGTTTGTTTCCCTTGTGATAAGAACTTTTAAGATCTATGCTCTTAGCTACTTTCCAATATACAATACAGTATTGTTAAGTATAGTCACCATGCTGCACATTACATCCCTAGAATTTATGGATCTTAGAACTGCAGATTTGTGCCTTTTGACCACCTTCACCTAATTCCCCACCTACCACCTCCTGCCGCTGGTAGCCACAAATCTCTCTGTGTCCGTGGTTTGCTGTGTTTTAGATTCCACGTGTAAGTGAGGTCATACAGTTATCGTCTTTCTCTGACTTATTTCACACAGCATAATGCCCTCAAGAGCAACACCTTTTGGATCTGAAACATGACTTCTGTAGCACCTCTTGAAAAGGTCTGATGTAAAAGAGAACATGAAGGATGAGATTTGGATCTCGTCAAATATTAACTAACGTTTGGACTGCACTTGTGAGTGTTGCGTTTAAATATGCATTTAAAAAACCATCTTAATGGGATTCCAGACCTGGTTTCAAAAATATTCACCCAACTCTCACATGTGTGAGTGAAAATCACCTAGATTTTGACTTGAAAATATAATGGGCTCAAATATAAGCCATTAGACCATGGGAGAGAGGCCATCTAGTCCTGTGGGCTTTGGGGGCAGATGACTGAAGTTGGAATGGTAGTAAATTCTACCATTTACTAGGTGTTACTTAACCTCTTGGAGCCTCAGTTTCTTCATCTGTAAAATGGGAATAACGAGTCCTATTTAACAGGTTTGCATGGCAATTAAATAACAAACTGAATATAAGGAATTGAGTGCAGTGCCAGCAATCACCTTGTGGGTGGTCGCCCCTGCTGTCACTATCATCATCAGCTCATCATCCTCATCAGCTGAGTTACCAAAAACACTCCTTCCGGGCTTCCCTGGTGGCGCAGTGGTTGACAGTCCACCTGCCGATGCAGGGGACAAGGGTTCGTGCCCCGGTCCGGGAAGATCCCACATGCCGCGGAGCGGCTTGGCCCGTGCGCCATGGCCGCTGAGCCTGGGCGTCCGGAGCCTGTGCTCCGCAACGGGAGAGGCCACAACAGTGAGAGGCCCGCACACCGTAAAAAAAAAAAAAAAAAAACAAAAAAAAAACACTCCTTCCTAGCCCCTGGCATTAGAGAAAAGCAGCCTTGCTTCCTTTAGCTTTTGGACTCTCTCAAGGCTGAAGGTTATATTCATAATGCTACAATTTCAATCATTTTTACCCTTATACCTCCTTCGGCAGCCTTTTTTCCCCCTACCAACTTGCTTATCTAGATCTATTCAACAAATGACACTGAAGAGCTTCTTAGTACATGTTTGTTGAGTGAATGTATGAAATGAATCATATCACATCCAGTGAGGACTCTTTTTTTGCGAAGGGTGGTGGTGGTGGTTGGTAAGTAGTGTTGATAAACAGGAGTGACTTGGTACAGGGGTTTCTGTGGGGTCAGGTCCTAGGCCTTCAACTCAGTCATTCAGAAATTCCTATTCATTATACTGCAAAGCAACCAGCTGGAAATGGAAAATTCAGTTAACTTGTTCTTTTATGGAAAACATCCAGGTTGGCAGGATCTTCTTCTCTGATGTCCTGTCCCCAGCCCTGCAGTGGCCTGGCTAGATTGACTCAGTGTTCCAACCAGCCTTA
The DNA here is from genome assembly GCF_937001465.1 of Orcinus orca. Classification (NCBI taxonomy): domain Eukaryota; kingdom Metazoa; phylum Chordata; class Mammalia; order Artiodactyla; family Delphinidae; genus Orcinus; species Orcinus orca. Next base: position 64,264,678 of record NC_064565.1, read on the forward strand.
CCTGAAGCTCCTGTGACACAGCTTCCAGCTCAATGCGTCTTCCAGCCCCAAAGCACTCAGTCAGCTGCTTGGGAAAGAGCAGGCTTGACCATCTCCAGCCCCTCCATTGAGTCTTCCTGTTCTTTTTTGCATCATGAATATAGACAAGGTGTAGAATGGCACTACTGAGCAACTGAATACAAGGCAAATGGGAATAGGATTTTTTGAAAAAGACAGCAAGGAGATCAAGAAATCTGCCTGAGTGAAAGATAGTTTGAGACCAGCAAGACATATCTTCTGGAGGGGTATTACACGAACACCTGGAAACAAGAGGTCTCTTCTTAATAATAGAGTCAAACAGAGATATCCCACCCTTTAGTCTTTTAGTCACACTTTGAAGGTAAAAAAAAAATTTTTTTAATATTAGGCCTGTATTTTCCTCTATTACCAGAAGCACTTCTTCAGATTCTACCAAGAACACCAGTCTAATAGTCATCTTGAACAGGCTCTAAGATCCTGGCAACCTCACTTAACTTCAGCTGCACCATCACCTGAAACTCAGATTGCCGTGGCAGCACCCATTTTCAGGCTGATGCCAAAGCCAGTTACTGCCACTGGGTTTGTCTTGAGCCGTCTTACCTGGGACTCTGGCTTTACATTTCTTTGCAATGAGCTCAGCCCAAGGGTCTCATCCTAAAGGAATATCAGACCTGTATCTGAGAAACACTTTTCTTTTAGACTCATTAGCCCACCCATCCAACCATCCATCCATCCATCCCACTTTTTAACAAATATTTTCACACAGACTATAGATTCCAAAATGTAGGTACCTTGTCTGTCTTCTCGACTACTTTATCTCCAAAACAGCCCCTGTCTGGTATAGCATAACCACTGAAAGAATGTTTGTTCAATAAATGATCAAACAGTTATCAAATGCCCACTACGTATTGGAACTGGGGCTATCGATATGACAAAACACAGTTCCAGCCTTCTTGGTATTCACAATTCTTTTCCAGCCTGACTTTGTACCTCATCAGAAAAATAGATTTCAAGGCTGCTAATGCTCTTTTTATATGTTTCGGGGAAAGGCGATAGCATGAGATGCTTCTCTGTTTGGAGAGCTGCTGTGTGTGTCCACGTGAAGCCTGTCTGGGATGGAGACCCAGGACCCTGTCAGACTGGCAGTGCAGAAAGGGCCTCGGTGTTCTCAGCAGCTACTTTGAAAGACCTCTGGCTTTGACATTTTTATTGAGAAAGCTTAGACCTCAAAATGGACCCAGGAGCCCTAGAGAAGAACGTCACAAAAGGGAAATGTATTTGAAATATTAAGTCTAAACACGCTTGTAAAAATTTCATGAAAGAGGAGTTTGCTTGAAAAGACATAACTTTCATTTACTCTAAGAGATGCCATGAAAACTGCAAAACCATTCATGGCACTGAAAAGTCCACCGATACTCACTAAAATAATAAATATGCTGAATATGGTTCTATTATTTTTGCAAATACTTAATACCATGAATTTAATTCAATTAATTAATTTAATTAAAAATTCAAACCGTTTTTACAAAATAAGACAATTTTACTGAGTTTTCCCCAGAATACTTTATCCATATTCAGATTAGAATGACATCCGTAGCAGCTTATGAATCACAAATGCATGTCAAATATAGCTCTAAAAAAAAAGTATTTCAAGACAATACAATATGGAGTCTGTGAAAATGAAGAAATATTTGTATCTAGATAGGTTAAGAAATGTTATATAATCTACTAAGAGAATTTACTTATATCCCCCCTCTCCCATCCCAAACATAAATTTAAGGAACACAAATTTATGCCGGTTATTGCTTAAATGATAATTAAAATAAATTCCTATTCTCTTTGAATTAAGGTAATCCTTAGCCAAATTAACCAAATTATTAGCCAAATTATTAAATCTCCATATTCCCTAAGTAATTTCTATTGGAATCCCTTTTGGCCCCATAACTGAAACATTTAAATACACTAAAGGCTTCAGTGAAGGATTAGCATTTGGCACTGGGTGTAAAAACATTTCCCATAGGGCCCTCAACCACTAACAAGCTTTTTGTTTGGGAAAGGGGGCAGGAACGGGGGGAGAGGGGAAGATAGGGGAGAAGTTGGCCAACTCTTGATATCTGAAATCTTGATCAGACACAGCATCGTTTTGGTTTGTGTTGATGATTTGTGGTATTGGTGTTTATCCATATATCATTCCCTGTTTGGATGAAGAGGACCCAAGACCATTTGCAGCCTTGATGGGTATTAGAGCAGCCTGGCCAGACATCTGGCTGTCAGTTATAATTGCATCCCTGCCCCTGAAGTTGTTGCTGGTTACTCCTGATTCCCTTTGAACGTACTAGTGATACACCAGTTTCAGGCCATTGATGTGATCGAGAGTCAATTCCTGGCTTTAGTCTAGTTGGAAACAAGATTTATGAAATGAGGAGGGGTATCCATTTTGCTGGAAGGATGGCTGTTTTCGTCGGCATTGGGTTTAATGATACAGCGGTTTCCTCTGCACCCTGTACAACTCACTCTTTGGACATGGAGAGAAATAGTGCATCAGAAAATTATTTTCATGGTGTTGCCATGTTTACTGTTTCCTGTTGTCTTTGCCTGAAAGTGTTTTTAACAAAAATTAGGGTTGAGCATAAAAGCATTTGAGCCAGGGGATGAAAGGAGTTGTTATTATGTTTCCTTTCCAGGTTAATGTGTTTGCCTTTAATTTAAGCGCTATAGACTTAGGACAGGCTATGACACCAATTAAAACCATGAAACTTAATTTTTGGACTAGACAATCACATACTCTTTCTTCTGATATCTGGTTGAGGGTTACTGACATGACATTTATTTCTCAACCACAATCCTAAATTTATTGAATTGGCTTTATGTAAGGTACATGGGGCAACTAACATTAGTGCATGTAAAAGTCTAGCAACATCTCCAAAATTGTAAAGCAGCTATTATAAAGGGAACATACCCTTCCTGGTAACTGTCAGCACAAGGTCAAGAATACATGCAAGCTGGTTCCATGAGCCCCAGACCTACTCATCTTGGTTGGAGGAAGATTTTAATTTAAGATCTAAATTTCAAAGCAAATCAATTGATTTTATCTCATAAAGTACAGCAGGGAAAAAAAATTTAACTAATAACTTCTCCTTAGCCTTAAATTTAAATTGCATTTTTCACAAGAGTTTTAGTATTTATTGAAAACCAACTGTAAATATTAATCACAACATACTACATTACGAATCATTAAAAATATGAAAAGTAGTCTGCTGTATTTGGGTGACAATATGTTTAAATGATAAAACTGAATATTTGTGTTTAATTTCAATGCAAAAAATAATTAAAGGCACACAAATATAACGAGTGGGGTCAGCTTCCTCATCCTTTCACTTGGGCACCTTGTTTCACTCTAGCTAATGATCCTATGAAAAAAGTATTAGTGGTTTCAGTTCAGCCCCTGGTGGTCTATGTCACATATTACATAACCTGTTGGTGGGTCCTCCAGGGCTATAGTTTATTTATAGACAGTAGCTTTTTATAATTCTCTCTGTGGAGGGAGGAGGGGGGTTATGGAGAGAGAGGGTGTCCCATTTTAATCTACTTATTATGCACTTGAAAATAGTGGAAATATTTATAAAAAGAAGTCAAGTTAAATTCTGTAATACATTTTGATGCGTTCAAATAAATTCTAACCTACAACTCTACACCAAGTGCTCAAGTCATTATGTTTGAAAGAAAAAAGTCACTCGTGACTTTGACTCCATGTGGAAAATTACCAAACACTGCAGTTTTTCTAACCATGAAAATCCTCATTTCCCATGTGCAGTTGGTTAGCTCCTCACCACGTCCCCAAGGAGTCTATATGAGTCTGAAACACTGCAGAAAAATGAGAATTTCCACACTTTAACACAGCCAAGGAAGCATTTTTAATGATTAAAAATAAGAACAGAAGTGAAAGAGGAAGGGATTCTGGGTCCTTGTTTTGTTCTGTTTTCTTCCTCCCATAAAAAAATGCGAGCCTGGGGTCTCCCAGGTGAGTCAAATGTGGGCCTGCTTTTAATTTTTACAGGACTTTTTTTTTTAAAAAAGAAGGGAAAAAACCCCCAACTCTCTTAAATTTCCTCACTCTCAGTTGCACGCCGTGAATGCTAAAACGAAAGGAGGCGTCAGGGCCAAATTCACCGTACAGCTTTTGTGAGCTGTTAGAAGCAGTTCTCAGGAGCTGGGCTTTTATTCAGGTTTGCTAAATAAGTGTGCATTTTTGACGAGTTCTTTCCAACCTTCAGTTGAATGTACACAGCTGATGCTTCCAGCATTTTACACACACACACACACACACGCACAAGTTTTACACACTTAAAGAAAATGAAAATCTTTAGCCCCTTAGTAGCAACATTTTAAAAAGCAGCTAGATATTTGGATCAGAGAGTAGAATACTTTCAAAGACGACTCTCGTGGGCACGTGTTAACTGTTTTCTGTGCCACCATTTCATTGTGTGAGAGCGAACAGCAAAATGGTGGTTCCAGCATTTTGTTGTATGAGGGCTTCTTTGCAGACAGCCTCCCATCTCGGCTCCCAGAACCAGTTCGCATAGGAGAGAAAAGCCAGATTTCTCAGGCCCAGGGACGGATTCAATAAAGCCTACACACAGATCTTCCTCCACTCACTGCTTTGCAGATGCTCAAGGAAAATTTTAGATACATATGATACAGAGAGAGTAAATCCTGATTAAAATAAAGAATGCAACAGAAATGATATTTCAGTTAAACACCTAACTCCACGATGTTGGTAAATGCAGATGTTATGAATAGACTGTCCAACGTCACAGTTCGTAATCTACCTTAAGGAAAGATCCAAGACAGTGTTAGCATAGAGAATGTGAATGTTTTACTTGTGAATAAATGATCTTTCCAGATCAAGGTTGAGGTCATTGGCAAATGAGCTTAGGTGAGCTCATTCCACAGTTATTTGCACATGCAAATCAGGCTTCTAAATTTTTCTTATCTTACTGCCTTTTGTTCATGAGAAGCTCTTTGATTAATTTCTTAAAATAAAAATATTAAAATAATTGAACAATGTAATAATTGAACTTTGCTACTAGTATTCATTTTGAACTAGCTCCTAAATAGAACCAAAGGTAAGATAGATTTTGACTTACCTTTCACTGGACCTCAAATCGAAGAGAGATAAATTTGACCGAGAGAAGAATCTGACATTGCCCCTTACTGCCTACGGCTGAATCACCACTCTCTTTTGTCTGAAGGAGAACATTTTCTTCTCTATGCGGTGTATATTTTTAAGACTGAAAAAAACAGAGGCTCACAGCATAGAGTATTTTTTTTGCCATTTGACTGAAGTTTCCAAACATTTGAGTTTATAAAAACGATGGTGCTACATAAAATAGACCTGCAGCAACACTGTTTATGGCACACACAACAATATTATTTTCTCTGTTTGGTGTGCAGAAATTGTAAATAGGAAAGTGCGTAAATCTATTAAATCTAATAGCAAGAGGACTCTTACGGCAAGGTTTGTTATACCAATGCCTGAGAAAGCTTTATTTTTTATCTGTGGGTGTTAAATTTTCATGCTTGCCACAATATGTTAACTCCGGAGCTATTTATCTGGTAGCATCTTGGAGAAAAAGGAAATGGACAGATGTCCATAAACAAATGGCTCCACCTGGTGGTAAAGAGAAGGTATGAACTGTTGATGAGGAGAATTAATGCTGTAAAGAGCAAACAAATGGAAGAGCAGCATCTACTCTGTGTATGTGTGTGTGTGTGTGTGTGTGTTTCTGTTAATACATATATTTGAAGGAAGGATAATGACACAATTCCCCAAATTTGGATTTCAATGTTGATATAGCTTTCTAGCTATCATCATTTATTTCTTTCAAATTCGATCCTCCCAATACATTTACAAATTATTTGATTCCAAATGCATCCATGAGAACAGACATTAACATGTGACCCTGACAGATATGAAGCACAATAGAAGGCAAACTATCCGGATCATCTGATCATCTTGCTTTTAAGTAAAATACAAACCAGCAGACAAATTTAAACAAAGAAAGCATTTGCTCCAACCCAAGGGTGTTCTTTGGGTAACTTTGTGGCTTACCTCATTAGGAAGGACTGGAGAGGATGTGGTGCAGAATTCAATCAGGGGAGGGAAGAAATAATTTCAAACATGTGACTAAGAAACAGAAAATTACTCATTTTAAAATGGCACTTGTGGCTGAAATGTTGAAGAATCTGAATCTACATATTGTGACTCTTCCACCTTTTCAAACTCTAAAATTAGACCAGGAATTACACATACCAAATGCTATGCAAAATGTAATAGAGGCACACCGTTTATGGCTCTCGACGTAAGATGGAAATTAAATCTTCAGCCTCCAATAAAATTGTATTTCTGTAATAAAACTGCTGCACCTTGACACTAGACTACATTGAATCCCAAATTAAACACCCCATTTACTGTACTGTAACAAGCAAAAGAGTCTGCTACACTGAACAATATTACACATAGAGAAAGGTATTATATTTTGCTTTACCATCTAGGTAGAGTCCACCCAAAACAGGCTCATTCCCCACCCCTTCTTTCTTAGAACACAATGTATTTTCATGAGGGAAAAATATAAGGTTTGTCTTTCATTGCTAAAATGTCTATTTCTTCCATAAGTATACAAACCTGCATAGGTGGGTAGGTCTAAAAAAGTCCGTCAAGTAGGATATTTACTACAAAATGTCCTACTGCATTTCAAGGATAACTCAGTCCCATAAGCAGAAACAGCCGGTGTGCTAAGGGGTAGGTACATTTCTTTATGCATTGTATATAATGGAGGTGCTTTTCCCTAGAACGTCCATGCACCGTTCGTTCCGTATCCACTTCTGCAGCGCACACGTGCTGCTACAGAATAAACGAAGGTTTTAAACTTAGGATCTGTTCTTACAGGTTGTGTATTTATCTCACGCAGTGTTGATTTAGAAGAATTAGACTGGATATTGTTTTAAGATGGTAGGTCGATCTTTTTTTCCCTCCAGGCTAACACGGCCGTCCGGCGTTTGTGAAGGGGCTTTATGAGAAGTTAAAACCTACCGAGGGTGAAGAATAGAGAACGATGAATACTAATGTTGCTTCATCTTACCTGCTAAAGTGCAGGCGAGCAGGGCGGGATGCTGTGTGTGTCTCGGTGTCTCTACCATCCTCCGGCCGGCCCCCGCGGATCCCCCTCTAGTGGACGGAAGGGGAAATTGCCTCTGCTGGCGGCCTCCCTCCGTTGAATAAATACCTCCCCTCCCCCTCTCTCAGGAGATGGTGGATATTATTAACCTTCAAGCACGGTACAGCGAGATGAATGTTAATCGTGAAGGGATTTCTAATCAAGTTTAATGGTGTAGGACAGAAAGAAGTTGCGTTAGCAGTTTTAATCCTGCTAGAAATGCTAATTTTTACGTTTCGTATGATCGGTGAGGTTAATACGAAAACGGCAACAGCTATGTTTCCATTCGGAAGTTGTTGCCTGTAATTCTGAGGCAAGTATGGAGGAAAGGGACAGAGTCCTTAGTGCGAATGACTTGGCAAGAGGCTAATTTCTTGGGAGACATTAGAGATTTGAGGCTTGATATTAACTCAGTTCCAGAAAAGAGAATTCTCTGCTGGGAGAAAATCTCGAGTATGAGAAGCCATGGGGAGAAGTTTTGGACCTGCGAACATCACGTGTCTACACAAAAGGATGCAGAGGTTACGGCGTTGAGTACTGACGTTTGGAGCACTTCCATCTTTTATGTTTCCCTCTATGGTTCATTGCCATTTTTGCCGACACGTAAAGGTAACTTTTTTTAAAGCAGATATTTCACCCTGACTTAGGAAACAGAAAGAGCACTTAGGAGTACTAGATGCGCAGGGAGTCCCCATTTCTGTCGTCCTCGCCTCTGTCTCTCTCATTGACTCGAGAGACATCACCTGTGCTCTCCTGTAAGGATGCCCTACCGTGCCCAGCGCCGATGCTCCCACTCCGGCAAAGCTGGCATCTCCTGTACCTCCGTGGTCTGTCCTGGTCCCTGGCTATTAGAGCTGCAGTTCTTGCAGTGCAGATATGCACATGGAAGTGAGGGCTTTAGATGTCATATAAGCACTATCTTCAGTGCATACTTTTACTTGACTTTGATTACCCTAAATTGTATGGCTCAAGCCTAAACTACTCTAGTACTGTTATAATGTCACCCACCAATAAACTGGAAAGCCTTTTGCTGCAGTGCAGTTTACCAGTTCAGTGTGGGCCTTGAACAGTTTCCTCATTTTCATAGTTTACATGTTTAGTCTAAGTTTAGAGAACATCTAAGTGATAAATACAAATGATCAAAAGATAATTCATGAAGGCTATGCACCTATGTGGACATGGTCCATTTTAACTGTGTTGTGCCAGCCTCCAATATGTGGCTATTGTCATCATTTATCATTTTAACAGACTCCTTAAAAAATGATTCAGTGTAGAGGAGATAAAAATGATTGCCTGGTGTGAAAATAAGATGCAAAATCAGTGACCAACATTATTTTCCCATCAATAATGATAACTGTACTAATTAGTCCAGGCATCACACCTGTGCAAAAACCCTTATCCCTATTTTACAGATGAAGTAACTGAGACACCAAAGGTTAATTGCTCGCCCAAAGCCATGCAGCAACTCTGTCAGTATCACGATTTAAATCTTCCACTCTTGCTTCCTTGGCAATAGAGCAATTATAACTGTCTTCAAAGGAGGGAAACTTATTGCTTTTATCACAGGAGGTAGGCATTAATGAACAACGGCATAAAGAGGTTGCATATTATTTGTTTTAAAATTGTAGAATCTTTCTTGTATTAGTGGAGTTTTTTACTGTGTTTTCTAGGTTGGAGTTACTTTAGTGTCTAAAATTCCACACTGTATACTTTTAGCAAAATCAATAGTCACCCATTCAAATGAGGAGATGGTAATTAGAGATGGGACAGACCCCCAACATATCCTTCGTTTGAAGATAGAGTAAATTCAGTGAGATCATCTACTTCTTTTCATTTTCTTTCTCAGAAGAATATGTGTTTTTTCCCTACCCAAATGTTTCAGTGAACATTGCAGCTGTGCAGCAAGAGGCAGTTTTGCATGCATATAGTCTGAGAACAATGTGGAGTATTTATCCCTTGGGATAAAAAAAAAAAAAAACCCAGCAACAACAAACTTGAAAACAGATGGTTCTGATACAGTCTGATAAGAATGTAAACAGGAAAATATCTTTGTTGACTTATTTCTTAGTAATCGGTAATAATTGTTATTGTCTGGAGATGAATTACAGTCTTGATTTCGCAAGCGTGGGCACCAACACCCTTTGAAAAGTGAAACTAAATTTCTGATATTGATGAGGAATTATTGACTCCTGCTGAAGCCTCCTAATTAGCATTCTCCTTGATTGATATGTAAGAATGAAAACTTTAGAGAGGACCATTTCTGCATTCCTAATTGTTTCTTTTGTCATCATGTGATTTAGAGATATTAAAGCCCTTACGGTCTATCCATGAACGGGTGTATTTGAAAAATAACTTAAAATTTCTCTACAGCTTAGAGCACTAACATTCTCCTTCCTCCCTCCCTCCCTCCCTCCCTCCCTTCCTTCCTTCTTTCCTTCCTTCCTTCTTTCCTTTCCTCCCTTCTTCCCTCCTTCATTCTCTCCCTCCCTCCATTCCTTCCTGTCTTTTCTTTTTATGATCTTAGTATTTTAGATGATAAAACCTTCTCCCTTTAGAGTCTGGTATTTCTTTGAACTCATTATATTTCTTTGTCAAAGACTTTACTTAGACTGATTGTTTAGATTCAATAAACATTTAATAAATGCTTCCTATTTGCCAGGCACTGGGGATACAAAGGTGAATCAGACAGACTTTCTTCTTTTATAGGACTCATAGTTTAGATGGAGAGGCAGGTACATAAACAAATAACTCTCCCTCAATTTGTGACCAAGTGGGCAAAGTGGCATGGAGAGGAGTGGGGAAAAGGATTCACTCCTTGGGAGAATGGGGAGCTTGACAAGGGAGATATTAGATCAGGCCTTAAATATTGCTGTGTTGAATCCTGGCTGCAGAGATCCACAGGCTATGAAATCCTGAATGAATACTGAACATTCAAATTGCCGACCAGTTCTTTGGATCAGGTCATTGTAAACCATTAGTTGTTTGGGCAATGTGTAAGATCATGGGATCCTGCCACTATCCAGAAGTTTTGAGAGATATTCTTCTTTTAAAATACAATACTTGCAATGGAAAACTTAATTGTATCCCTCCATGATGTTATACCAATAGAAAGAATAATCCCTTCTTTAATATGCAGTTCAGCCATCTGAAAATATTTTGTTAGCAAAGTAAATGAATACAGGTAGTCTATGCAGTTTATCCCAGAAACCCTTGGCACTTTTTTTTCTTAACAATATTCAACAAATATTTAGTAAGTATTTCTATGTGCCGTATACTGTGCTAGGCATGTAGATTAAGAGAACAAATAATATATGTAACCTCTCCTTGTGAAATCTGATGGGAAAGGACAATGTCAAACAGATAACTACCCAAATAATTTATTAATTAAAATGTGACAACCGGTATATCATATGTGATAAATGCTGTTGTTAAGTCTACCCAGCTTGTTCTGGTGACAGCAACTTGATTTTATTTTTTGAGAACTACCCTTCACCATTGCATGCAACCTTGATGAGACTGTCAAGTGCCCTACTCCTAGCTTCTGATCCGAGGTAGGCCGATCAGGGGCTCCTTCCCAGGAATGAGCAGGATCTGTCTCTAGTTTCATAGTCTAATATCTTGAAAATCTGTAGTTGCTTCATCTCTAGCTTTTTCTTTGGTTTTGAGAGTGACCCTATATCCTTCCAACAAATTTGTTAAGTTAATCAGCTTCCACTGCTTGTAACCAGTAACAGTATTTATAGAACTGCCTCAAAATCCAGTATGCTAATAAGAAGTAAACTAAGTGGTGGCATGATTTTGAGGGTTTGACGGAGTTTAAGGTTAGAGAATCCATTTAACTGTGATGCTTAGGACACTCTATTTTGAATAGCATGATTTTGGTGACATAGGGTTAATTTGTTTTCTGCTGTCTGCAACAAATGCTATTTCTATGATAATAATATCAGAATTCATAATAATATTTATAAAACAGTATAAATATTATAAACTTTGACAGTCTAAAAGCTATACTCTGACAGAAGTCGGGAGGTGGAGGGCTGTGTTAACTTTCTTATCGGAGAGTGCTAAGGTCCATAAATATTTTCTAAAGCTGCTAGATCCGGAAGTGGAGGGATAATTGTAAGTTATACATACGGATAAGTTATACATCTACCCAACTGAAGAACTAAAAAAATCATGAATTAACCTAAACTGGGGAGAAGATAGAGAAGGAATGAGTGAAATTTTTCATCATTCATGTAGAGAACTCAATAGCTACTGAGTGTCTAAGGTTGAAAAATCAAAACAGGTAGATGTAGACATATTATTTATTTAGAGCTCAAGTAGAAACTGCTGGAAGAACTAAAATCTAAATTTATTAACAGTGACTGCCTTTGGGGAGTAGTTGGTGGTGGGAGAAAGGGCTAGATAGAGAGCGTATTTTGACATGAACTTGGCTGGAGGAGATCCAGCATTCCAGAAATACATGAGTCATTAACCTAGTGATGGCATTAAGAAAGAAATACTATCCTGAGCTGTATTAAGACAAGCATCATTTGTAGCCAGGAAGTAATCCTTGTGTAAATTCATTGTAGGTCAGGCTCTCGTTTGAACATTACACTTTAGGTCTGTAACTTAAAACGTATGTATGAAAATGGCATAGAATTCACGTACAGAAAGAAGACAACGATGACAGGGATTGGAGGCTATGTACACAAGAAAGGAGGCGGGTTATTTATCCTGGAGAAGAGAAGGCTGAAGGCAGACAAAATTAACAACCTCTGGGCAGTGAGGTGGAGCTGTGGAGAACACTAACCAGCCTTCTCCCTCTCACTGGATGGAGTAGAAGAACAGGAGTTTGAGTTGACAGCATCAGGAGAGAGTCTGTTTTTAGACACAAGAAAGACTTTGTGATCGGTGAGTATGACTGAACTGCAGAACGGGCTGTCCCAAAAACTTTTGGAGTACTTTAAAAAGAAGATGGAACCATTCATTTTCAAAATAAGGGCTAGTACCAGATTTTGGTTTCCTTTGGTGATGTGGCAAGCACATTTTACAGTCTGATGTCTGTGAATTTACACACAGAGAAAGGTTAATGATAAAGCTGTCTAAAGAGTCCTACCTTGGCTGTGATTCCCAGGTAATATCTCACTAGGGGAAAAAAATCAATATTCACAATATTTCTCTGAAGTACTATGCTAACTCCTGGTTCCCTTAAAATATATATGCACACACATATACATATTACCTTATATATCACGTTTTAAAAGAAATGTGTATATTCTTAGGAGTGGTAGTTATCAAATTCAATGTTTGAGCTATTATTAAAATATTCATAGTTTATTTTTCTAACAAAAGGAATAGATTTTTAATGCTAACAAACTTTGAAAGCACAGAAAGCACAGAAAAATACAACATTTTTTCCATTAAAAACTGACCAAGCAAACAAAAAACATACACAAAACAGCCCTGCCATCTCCTGACTGCTGCCTAGGTGGTCCAGCTGGGTTTCTCTGGTCGGAAATCTGCTCGCTCAGGCTTGTCTTTCAAGAATGAGTTAGGAGTGCACGATGAGCTGCATCTTCATCCTTCCTCCTCACTGCAATTGGATCTCATTTCCCATCCTCTGCTACGTTTGTTGACACAGCAAGTAGAAATGTGGGAATGGAGCATTGATTTACCTGGCACCTAAATCAGGGCTGCTCCCTTTCCAAAGCTGGTTGTCTAATCTGTGTGTAGGTAGCTGTGGCCCTGGCAAGACCTTCAAATAACCAGCTGAGTGTTGGTTCAGCCATTTGTATTTAACACCTGAATGAGAGTCTTCAACTTTGGACTTTGGGTCCGAAGAGGAAGCCTGTCTATCTGGGGCTCATGCTTGCTTGAGATTTGGTGTAGAGGGCCAGGAAGCAGGAGTGGAGGAAAGGATTACTGCTTTTTTAAGCAGTGGCTGCCCCAACAGGGTTCCAGAGCTAAAAGAAGTTTGAAAATTGCAGACAGTGCTGGTCGCAGGGACAGAGGTGTGACCTTATTGCCCGATCTTTCTAGTCATGCATAACACTTAAGTTATGTATTTGGTCTCCTTTCAGGTCAGTCCTCACCCTGCCCATCACCTCTCTCCAATCTTCGTGAACTCTCGAGTCAGAAAGATACTCTGGTTTCTCTTGATTTCCCCTGGAAAAAACATACTCCTTTCTCTCTACCTCTCCTATCTATAAAATGGCTGTATGGAATATGGAAGAGCTGGGGTCCCCCTTCATTCAGCTGCAACTCCAACATGCTTAAATCTTTAACCCTTTTCTGCACACTTAACTCTATGCTCGTTGCAATGTTTGGACCCACATCTGCCCTGAGCACACACACGGACACCATGTGATCACTCTCATAATGAACTCCAGGCATTTCAGAGCTAGAAGGAAGTGCTAAGGAATTTCTAAGCTTTTAATTTGCAGATGAAAAATCAAGACCTAGAGAGACTGGATATCTTGCCCAAGACCACACAGCTGCTTAATGGCAGATCTAAGACTAGAACCCAGGTTGTTTATTTCCTAGGATTTTGCTGCTCCCTCCAGAAAGTACCGTCAGAGAAGACAAGGGCAACTCTCTGCTCTCATCAGCCCTCCCGGTTCCATCCTGCTCTGGAGTTGGCAGGGGCGCGGAAGCCTTCTCTGGGGGGCCACTGGTCCCTAAAAATTAATATTTAAGAAAAGTCATTATTATTAGATATTCTCTGTAACTTAGTATGGTTATTTTCCTGAACAGATCTATAGCATTCATATTTATATAATAACCAGAGGTTTATATAAAAAGATCTATGCAGACAAAAGGTTACTTTTTTTAAAAAAAATGACACCAACGAACTCTTTGTCTTTCTCATTTTAGTCTCTTAAAATCTCAGAGAGCTAATGATTCTTGCCCTTTTGTTCATCAGTTTCCTTTTCCCTAAAATAAAGCAATATGAAATAGTCTCTAAGATCTTTTCAGAACCTCAAAAACTTGGATCTCTGGACTTGGATTTTCTGAAGAGTTAGGATTTGGGGACTTTACCTTCGTTTTGAATACTTCATAATGAAGCCTTTCTAAAATGTACGAGCCCTTGCCTGCTGTTGTACAGAGTGTAGGCTTTGAATCTCCCCTTGGTGAGCCAGGATCAGGTGTGTGAGAGCACCCGTGCGGCTGAGTTACACCAACAGCAATGTCCTCAGAACCTAAAACAACCTTCAGACCACTGGCTTTTTGAGTTCTTTTGTCAGAAGTGATATCATTTCTGAAAAACTGAAAAACAACAGGAAGAGAAGTGAAAAAGCTCAAAGGTACTAATGAATGGGGAAATTGGCCAATGGCAGAAAGCCGAGTGCATTTTGATCTCCAAAGTGTGTTCATTATCTTTTTCCATCTCTCACATTGACACTTAGCTCCTGAGAAACTTCTTCACGGGCTGTTCTAGGTCTAACATTTGACTGGTTCAGCCATAAGGAATGCGAAGGGGCAGACCTATGTGAGGCTTTGGGGTGGCACCAATCAAGCTAATTGGGAGGTGCTGTCAGGGTCAAGAAGAAGCATCTAAAGGTGAACCATTTGTTGTCCAGTTATATTGCCATCCCAGGTTTTTTGTGTTTTTTTGTTTTTTGTTTTTGTGGTACGCGGGCCTCTCACTGCTGTGGCCTCTCCCGTCGTGGAGCACAGGCTCCGGACACACAGGCCCAGCAACCATGGCTCACGGGCCCAGCCGCTCTGCGGCATGTGGGATCCTCCCGGACCGGGGCACGAACCCGCGTCCCCTGCATCGTCAGGCAGACTCTCAACCACTGCACCACCAGGGAAGCCCCATCCCGGTTTTTTGACACCACAGTTCATTCATGTAGAAGTGTATACCTGGTATAATTAGTAAGACTCTGAGCTCATAAGTATCCTCTGACATGAACAGTAGGTTCTAATCTCTTTCACTGTAGGAGCTACATGACTTCGTTCCACCATTCCTGATGTCACTTGTGTGAGGAAATGGCTTTCCTGCCCCCTGTTTAACTGGCCAGAGGGGAAGGAGGAAGGAAGGTGAACACTGAGGACCAGGACAGCAGAATATTACCCTCTAGTCATGTCGCGAATCTGTCCTCAACACAGCCAACCCATGCGTTCTAGTTATTGTCACAACTGATATCAGCTCCAGTTACAGAAGCTTGAGAATATTTTAAAATATTCTTTGTTCTCAAGATTACATAGATAGCAGGGATATATATATATCCCTCCTTGATTTTGGAGTCAGAATTTAGAGCCCTTCACTATGAGGAGGCTAACCTTAACTTGAACAGTTTGAATTTTATTATTAAGTTTTATTCAGGCTGCAGATATTTTCATTAACAAGAGCCTAAAGGTGACTTCCTAAGCCAAAGCTGGACACACTGCTCCTCGCTCTGCCCCAGCCGTCTCATTGCAATGGTCACTTGTGGTCTAGTTTACTTAATAGCTGGAAAACCAGTAAAGTTGGTGCTGAATGCTAAGGCTCATCCAAAAAATTTGAAAAGAATAATGAGATAAAAAGCCTATCGAGAAAGGCAGGAGCATTCCAGCTAAGCTGTTATATTTTGGAAAAATCTTTTAACCTCTCTGGGGCTTGTTTCCTATGTCTGTAAAAGAAGGAGCTTGAACTCTGTGATTCTAAGCATCTGGGCATTAGGTGTATTGACTACCACACCTGGGGCACAAATGCATTTTTGGAGCGGTTCTGAGTTTTTCAGAAATTGTTTGAATAAGAGATTGATAGAGAAGGTGACTTCTGCTTGTCAACTCCCAAAAGGTGTATTGACCTTTGTCACTGCCGGGTACCTGATTAGTGGATCAGAGAGCGCGAGCGCCATCCTGGCTCTGCCGTGGAATCAGTCCCGCTCTGGGGCCTGGTCCCCGTTATACCACAGAAATGGTAAGGGAGTAGGGCAGCACGTTTGCCGAAGGGAACCTGTGACAGTTATAGCTCATTGTAAATGTTTAAACAAGAGTAGGTCATATTAATGTGGAGAGAGAATTAAAAGGGATAGAATATACTAGAGAAACAGCGAAGGGTGGAGGAGGGTCAAGGGATTGGGCCAAAAGGGTATCGCCCTGCGGCCCTTAGAGACATTTTGTAGAGCTTGGGGATGCAGCTTGGAGGTTATTCATGTGTCTGCTACTAGCATGTACACATTTGGTGCAAATGTCAGTAGTAGATTTACTTTATGATCAAGGTGGCAATTTGCAATTCATCTCTTATAAAGAACATGAATCATTTATTAAAGACTGGTGTGCATTGTGAGTGGCATTTATTACAAAGAAATAAATAGCATAGAGGTCTTAGAATAAATGAGCAATTATCAATTTAAAAATTGAGCTAGCCTGAAATTGCTGAAAAGATGCAAGCATTGTAGTCTCTTCTATGTGGAAATATCTCTGTATTTACAGATTGATATACTTCCATATACTTCTAGTTATACTAATATTAATGTCTAAAAACTTGAACATTTCAAAAGTTGAACAATTTTACAGAGACCTCTGTCAAGATATGAAGTATTACTGGTTAACAGGGGAATATATACTTCTTTTATGTCATTTGAAATGTATTACAACAATTATTAAATAAGTATCCAGATTTATATCTTTCTTTAAACCTCAAGCTAAAAATCCTCAAGAAGCATAAATACAATGCCCTCAATCCCAAAAAGTATTGCTTAGCAGTCTAAGAAAAATATAATTAAAGAGGCCGATTTTAGGCATCTATGCGATTATTTTAAGATATGTTTAGAATTTGCATTTAGCGGAAGGATTGGGTTATTAACCATACAACTTATCACCCTTAGTAATCATATTAACAGAAAGAAAATGTCCAGAAACTATGAATTTGACTAATAATCCACATTTTATACTGATTATGGGAGGCACATTATAGATTATAAATACATAAGATAAAAATGCCAGATTACTGAGTGCAAAAAATAAACTTTCACATGTTTTACAAGCATTGCCTGGTCTGAACTATTTATAATACTTTAGAGTGTACTAGCACTTTTTTTGTAATATAAAAAGTAATAGAATCTTAGTAATATGAGGTGTCACTAGAGATATTTGCTATTAAATTGTTGCTGAGTGTGCTGAGGTTTGGGGTAGAACTATTGAGTTTGAAGATTAGCAAAACAGGTTCTGGCAATGTTTTAAAATTGAGTCAGTGATGCTTTAAAATGAGGCATATTTTAAGGATTCACAATAAGAATTTAAAAGTAGATGAAAAGGGCTTCCCTGGTGGCGCAGTGGTTAAGGATCCTCCTGCCAATGCAGGGGACACGGGCTGGAGCCCTGGTCCGGGAAGATCCCACATGCCGCAGAGCAGCTAAGCCCGTGCACCACAACTACTGAGCCTGCGCTCCAGAGCCCGCGAGCCCCAACTACCAGAGCCCGCGAGCCCCAACTACCAAAGCCCGCGGGCCTAGAGTCCGTGCTCCGCTACAAGAGAAGCCACCGCAATGAGAAGCCCACGCACCACAACTAAGGGTAGCCCCCGCTAGCTGCAACTAGAGAAAGCCAGCGTGCAGCAACAAAGATCCAGCTCAGCCATAAATAAATAAATTTATAAAAAAAAAAAAAAGAAAAATAGATGAAAAGATTGGTTTCTTATCCTCAAGCAGTCTATGTTAATTAGTGCTTTTATGTAAACTAATTTTATGGCTGTCTACAGGTTTCAGCACACACAAGCAGGGGTGTGAGAGTGAGGTAAAGTTCACGAGAGACTAATTGAAAATGAGGGGTGACATTAATTTTAAATAAGCATTTTCCTATTTTGCTTCTGCTTTCCTTTTATTTTTAAAATTTTCCCCCTTTCAACCATTATCAGTGCAAACCTAGAATGGCCCGATTATGTGAAATTAGCCTCTTGTCTGTTTCTGATTCTAAATTTGGTATATTTTAGATTCCACCCTGAATTTTGCCAGTGGGAGTCCTCTTCTCTCCAGGGCACTGTGAGGTTTGGGGGACACCAAAAAAAAAAAAATACACTACACTTATCTCTTCGCCACTTGCCATGGGGAAGCTTGCATTTGTGTCCTTATTTCTTTTTGCTTTGAGCAGAGTTGCCCAACATAATAAAGCTGCTTGTTGAAGGCAGAACAGTTAAGTTGACTGTCTTCTCCCTGTCCACCAGTTTAAAAATGAAAAGGTCAGTGGTATGACAAGAGAGGAATTCTTTACAGTTGCCAAATAATGGTTTTAATTATTTAGAATTGCCTATGTGCCACGGAGATAGTTACGGGAAGTGTCCTAGTGGAAATCCTAGCAGTTTGGCAGCAAGTGCTTTCAACAGTCATGTTCAATTTATTTTGAAACAATTGCTTAAACCAGAATTAGCTAGTTATTTAGTCACATATAAGGTAGTTAGCTTGTATGATATGATTAACCAAAGTAATTTGTAATTAACTATCATGAAATATCTGACCTGGAAAAACAAGTCTTTCATAAATTTTACTAATTTTCATGCTACTAGTAGTTATACCTATTAGAAGCCTATATTATACCCATCAGAGAGCCTTTATTTACTATTTAATTAATTAATTTATTTTTGGCTGCTTTGGGTCTTCGTTGCTGCACGTGGGCTTTCCTAGTTGCGGCGAGCGGGGGCTACTCTGTTGCGGTGCACGGGCTTCTCATTGCAGTGGCTTCTCTTGCTGCGGAGCACGGGCTCTAGGCACATGGGCTTCAGTAGTTGTGGCACACGGGCTCAGTAGTTGTGGTTCACGGGCCCTGGAGCGCAGGCTCAGTAGTTGTGGCACACGGGCTTAGTTGCTCCACGGCATGTGGGATCTTCCCAGACCAGGGCTCGAACCCGTGTCCCCTGCATTGGCAGGTGGATTCTTAACCACTGAGCCACCAGGGAAGTCCCCTTTATTTACTAACATTAATTGTTGTTAATTAATTCTAATCATAGAATTCCAAGGATCCTGAGACGTTATTTTATCTAGCTTCTTACATTTAGAGATTAGGCTAAAGCTCTGCCTCTTCCTTGAAAATGATTCTTTCTGCCCCAAACCTTGGCAAAGCCTTCCTTCCTTTGAATTCTCTATAGTATCCGTGCTGGACTTTGTCACTTAGCATGCGTTGCCTTGTGTTGCAATTTATACATGTGTCCTATCTCCTGAACTGGAGTCAGACCCTTCAAGGCAAAGGCTGGATTTAGACATTCTGGTCCACTTCCCCCAATTCTGGGGCTGTGGTCTACCATAGTTCATCCTTACGCACTGAGGGTGATGATGTAAATTTATCTTGAAAACCATGCTAGTCCTTAACAATCCTCTCCTGATACTCAATCAATGACTTGAATTAGAAAATGTTAGAGATGGTTGGGACCTTGGAGACGGTCTGGTCTAATCTTTGTTTTACATATGAAACTGCGTAAGGCCCAAAGAGGCAAAATCACTTGCCTAAGACTTATTGCTAGATAATGACAGACTTTGGATCAGAATTCTAATTTCATTGCCTCCAAATCCAAAACTCTCTTTTTATCATGCCATCTGATGTCAACATCCGGGTAACACGCCCCTCCCTAGGTTTGTTCATCGGAATGAATGAACGAACGGATCCTTATAAATGTCTGAGGTGCCAGCCCTTTGTTCGTTTCTTATGTGTTCATCGCCTGGCAGCAGCTTCTAATGCTACAGATGTGTTCTGATGTCAGCCAGTGACTCTGGAACAGAATTTACAGTATCCGGGTATTCTACATTCTCTTGAACATGTGATATTTTTCCCCCTCTAAATTCTATGTTTTTTTTAGGTTGCTTATAGAAGATCAAAGTGGAAGGTTTGGGAAATAAGTCTTTATCATTCACTACTGTTCCAAATTGGGAAAACTAAGTCAGTGAATTGTTCATCTGGTTTGGAAGGACCATTCAAGCATTCTCAGACACGTAGCTAAGCAAGTCTGGAGCTCTCTGACATTACATAATTTCTCTGCTAACCAGAGTTCTCATTGAGTTTGCTGTATAACAATATGTTACATTGGATTAGCTCAATATTGGCTCAAAGCTCGGTGTCATCATTTGTCCACCCTCACGGCATTTCCCCAGATAGGGAAGCTGACTGGTTTTTCCATCACTGCTGGGAGAGTTTTCAGTTAACAAGTACCATAGAGTTTTCATTTGTGGCAGATGTTACCTTGTTTCCAATTTTTGTTCAAGTTGGTTTACGGAAAAGCACCACCTATTTTCTCTGACCAACTGAAAAAAAAAAAAAAAGATGAAAAGATCTTCTCCACACGCATAATAGCAAAAAGCACATGACAATCTAAGCTTTTGAACTCTCAGACAGCTGGGGTGCCCAGAATTGGTGTAATTTTTTCTTTAATGACTTCAGAGCCCCATGTGTGTGCAATCAGGGTAGACTGTGTCGCTCTGATCTTAAACAGCCCTGCTGTCACATGAGGAGTTTTTCATTTCTTGACTGAATAGACTCTCTGGTTTGAAATTAGCATCCCATCATGAAAAACAGGCCAGTGTACGGGGAAGTTGGCTGAGGCCGTTGCTGTCATTTGAAACAAGTACTGCTTCCGCTTCTCCTAACCCCAGTGCATCAGGATGCTATGTGGATGTGGGGACCCAGTGATTCTGAAGTCTTTCCAAGAAAGGAGACTCCAACAAAGCATTTAGGAGTGAAAAATTTGTTTAAAACGTAGCCCAGGTCAGTGTGGGAATGAATTAGAAACACACTGTGAAAACTTCACCTATGGTCAGTGTCATACCGAGGAAGTGGTAGACATCGCGAGCAGAGGATGGGCTGGTGTCAACACCTTTGTTGCGTGAAAGTCACTGCGATGTGTGGTTGTAGGTTCAATGTACTTTCACAGCCAAGTTCTAAGTGGCCCACTCGTTACCTTACCTTGGCATTTCATGAACTAGCAAGGTTTCCAAAAATAATTTGAGGACTAACAGAGAATTGCCAACTCCCTCCCACCCCCAGTCCAGTAAAGACATTGAACACACCCAGTCTCTTTTTATCTTTGTTTCATATAAAAAGGGAAACTTTAGTACTGTAATATGAAAGGAACATGATCTAAGATTGAAGTTCGTCAAATTGAATAAATTTAATTTTAGGAAAGAGTCCCCACATTGCATCTCTTAAAAAGAAGTCCCCTCTGGGCTTCCCTGGTGGCACAAGTGGTTGAGAGTCCGCCTGCCGATGCAGGGCACACGGGTTCGTGTCCAGGTCCGGGAAGATCCCACTATGCCGCGGAGTGGCTGGGCCCGTGAGCCATGGCCGCTGAGCCTGCACGTCCGGAGCCTATGCTCCGCAACGGGAGAGGCCACAACAGTGAGAGGCCCGCGTACCGCAAAAAAAGAAACAAAGAAGTCCTCTCATTTTGCTGCAGGCCTCTGAAAACATTTGCATGGCCCTCCCTCTGAGAAAACACTGCTGTACACTGAGCATCATCACGAAACTCTCACTGCTTATGACCATAGCACAGCTTTGCTCCTGGCTCAGATTAACTTTCTGTGTGCTTGATAACTGTATTTAAATTCTGGTTGAATGTCTCTTCGTACCGGCTGGAGCCTTGTTCACTGGTTTTGGTGGGTGCTGCTGGAATTGCAACTTATTGATTCACAAATATATGCAAGTGTTCTAATTCAGAGTAATGCTTGCAAAGACCCAGCTTCTGACTCAACACCCAATTCCATATTGCAGGAGTGGAATCCTGGATGGCCCCCATGTTTCCAGAAGCTCCGCCTTCCATCCAGTGCCCAAAAGTTTCTAAAGGCTTACAGCTAGGCTGGCATATTGAGGTGTCACCAAAAACTCTCTACAAGGAATTAGGTACTTGGGCTGTAATTTAATGTTCTGATGCTA
The DNA here is from genome assembly GCF_937001465.1 of Orcinus orca. Lineage (NCBI taxonomy): Eukaryota > Metazoa > Chordata > Mammalia > Artiodactyla > Delphinidae > Orcinus > Orcinus orca. Next base: position 64,286,739 of record NC_064565.1, read on the forward strand.
ACTAGCTAGATGATCCTGAAAAAAAAAAAACCATTTAAACTCTCTGGATCCGTTTTCTAGTATGTAAGATGGAGATAACACCACTGGCCATGCTCTGGAAACTGTCATTTACTAGATACTCTCAGAGCCTCAATGTTCTTAATCTAAATTGAGTGAACGTGTGTGACTAGATGATTAAGATCTTTTTTTGCTTAAAAGGTTGCTAGCATTTGCTAGTGGAATTTACCACACACCAAATATTCATTGAAAGCATAATATGGGTCAAGCTCTGTGCTGTGTTTCAAGACACAGGAAAATCCTGCATTATTATTATTCTTTAGGTTGTGTTTAGAAGGCCATGCTTCCCTCATTTGTAGTTCATTTCTTTATTCATTTGTTCATTCACTCATTTGTTTAGTTAACAAACATGGACAGACTCAGGCCATGTGCTGGAGAGAAAAAAATAAGCTTGCTGCCCTCAAGGAGCTTGAAACTCCTTTTCAAGAGTCTGTTATTAAAAAAGAAAAAACTTATTATATATATATATGTCCTTTTTGTGCCATGAGGCACAAAAGGCACATTATATAGAACACAAGCAAAAATTGTGACATGAACATGTGTCTATGGGTCCTGAATATAAGCTTATTGGAGAACAATTCTCTCTCTGCTCACTATCACTCTGCCTTCTAAACCTGGTTTTTGATAAAGTTAGGCAGAAGTTGTTCAATCGGATAAAATTAGATAAAACATCATTCTGACAATGGAGTTCAAATAACAGAATCTAATGTAATTTAGGGGCATCAAAAACCAAAGAACATTTAAAGTATGCCCAGCCCGTGGAATCAATTCAGTTGATCAATGCAGTTAGTTCACCAAAATGATTATTCAGCATCGCCTTCCTCTCAAAATAACCCACCAACTAACAACAACAATAAATAAAAAGAAGAGAAGAAAAGAAGAAAAATACCCTTAAGGGCATAAGTTTTTCTAATTTGCTTTCTGCAGTGATAAAATTAACTAAACACTTACCAAATAGCTACATTACTTTGCACTGTATAGACCCAGGCTTTGATTGCCAGGTAAAATTTCTCATAGTTCATGAGGCTAAGAAATTACTCCTGCTTTGAACTAAATAGTGTGTATTCAAAGTCTTACTTAGTTAAATTCAGTTGTTTGCAAACTTAAAATTGAAAGGCTTTGTATGTTATCCTTTTCATTTAGGAATGATTTCAAAGGAAACTTACTCACTGGATAATTTTCTGTCCACAATTCCAAACCAAAATCATAGGAGTCTTCAGGCAACTCTGACACTACCAAACCCTTGACATTGTACTGCTTCATAATGGACACTAAATAAATATTCGTTTAATGAATGAATATAGAAAATCAGTTAATGAATTAAATTAACGATCATATCATCTTGCATTTGTGTACTGCTTTATGATCTGTAAAGTGCTTTCACACTTATCCTCTTAGTGACACTTAGAATAAAGAAGAAATTAATTCAGCATGTTGGATTCTATTTTAAAGCTCTGAAGTTACCAAATATGTCCTTAGACTGAAGTGAAAACTATAGTAGAAATGTGCTAAGAAGTGTGAATAATTAGAAGAACAAAATAAAATGGAAACAATAAAATGTACATAAAAAGCTTAATAAACAAAATAAAAAATAAACTAGGAAGGAAAACTGTGGTTTAAAAGATTATGCTACTATTATTTTTATACAATCTGGGGCAGAGTTGATCCCTAAGCCAGAATTCCACATCCAAGTAATGTTTACTGTTACATGTATGAATGAGTATGTGTGTGTGCATGTATATTGTAGCTTCCCTATTCTTCCTAGAAATATAACAGAAAAACTATAGAATCACAAAATTTTACACCAGAACTTCACTGCAGGCAGCCAAGATTGCAGCCATTCACGCAGCCGAAGAGTCTTTTTTTTTTTTCCTAGTTGGAGCCATGACCTTGATCTAGCTGAATGTCAGTAACAATAGTGATGGCCAATGCTCTCAGATAATCAACTAAGGACCCCCAAATTGGCCCTATTATGCAACCCTCTTTCCTTGATAAGGCTGTGGATGACAGAAAGTCTTCTTTGAGGAATGAGACGCCAAAAAAAAAAAAAAAAAAACCCCACAGATGGCAGCTCACTTCAAGTTCCTGGACACTCCAGCTTTCATTTTTGTCCCAAGAGCTCAGACATCAGTCCTAATCTTAAATTGCTGTGCATTCTAAGACATCTCCCAGAGAAGAGCATTTTACCTGTATGAGCTGAGAGATGCTACCTACACCATGATGAACGTTAAGTTAGTAGTAAGTAAACCACTAAATTCTTTGGGGTTTGTTGTTGTTGTTATTGTGTTATTTACTTCTTTTCTTGGACCATTTTATTCAGTAAACATACTTCCAGTAAAATGGAGTTCTAATTAATTTACAGGAAGGTTTAAAAAAAGTGTGCATATAAAATGCATGAAGTCCCTGAAAAGATGTGTTCCCAACAGTGTGCATGGGCCTTATTAGTCCTGCCTCAGATTCCCTGAGTGTGTTTCCCAGCTCACAGCCCTGGAGTGTCTCCAGGCCACAATCAGGTTCCTCAGGATCTTATCCTCTCCAAATTAAATACAAAAGAGATTAAAAGAAGAAACGAAAAAGAGAACTAGAAACCTGGCGGTAGTTGGAAAAAACATCTGGGCTTCCCAGAGACCTGAGTTTATCAAGATGCTCATGAAAACTTATAAAGAAAGCCATTGGAAAGCTCACACCCAGGGGGACTGTGATGGAACAGGAGAAGCATTTAGAATCAGAGGACCTGGGTTTCGGGTTCGTGTTCTGCCACCTCATAGCAGCTGAATATCTTTAGGTAAATCACTTTATCCCCCTGAGCCTCAGTTTCCTCATCTGTAAAATAGGGACACTGATTCCATGTCACAGTTTTTGTGAAGATATGATGAATAACTACATGAAAAGTCTTCATAAACTATAAAGTGATGTCAAAAGATTTTTATAATATTTTTGTTACAAAAGTAATAACATGTTCATTGTGGAAAATTTGACAATTATATGAGCTGTACTGACAATATGACTGAGGGACTTGGGAGATTAAGTGCAGACCCTGGTAAGTCTGAAGCATCAGTCCTATATTATTGGGGTTTGCCTCCCTGCATGTTCAGAAACTCTGCCTGGGGGCTCGGGGTGGCTGCACGCTGCCTATAATGCCTAAACCCTTAGGGCCACTTAAAGAGTTTCCACCAAAAGATTCCTCAGAAGTAACCGACCAGCAAAACTTCAGGTGCTCATAGAATCTGTCACGTGTCCCAAGACCCGTGGGATGGGAATCAGGGGGCAGAGCTCTAGTCCGGATCCTCTGTTAACTCTTCACTTTCCTGGGCCTCAGTTTTCTCATTTGGAAAATGATCTACTGGAAGTGATATTCTTTGAAGTAGATTCCAGGTATGGTTTTTATGAGTCTTTGCTCAATCTGTTGTTTTGGTGGACTCTTCAAGCACCAATAGGGACCAATCCGGAAGGTGAGAACTGCTTGATGTCAGCTCAGGGCACTTCCCCCAATATTTCCGGGTGCCTTCAGGAATCTTGAACAGCACTGTCACTCCCTATCACCCATAAGATGGGGGAAAGGGACCCAGTCAACAAAAATTCTGAGGAGCAGTTTATTGCTCAGTTTAAAATGTCTCCATTTCCCTCTTGTTTTCTTTGGGTGAATGAATAAAACCTCAAATATGGCTAGAAAGTCAGAAATGTGTATCGGTTATAGATTGGTTTCCCCCAAAGGGTAAGAAGTAGATAGCTCAATGGAAAAGATGGGACTAAATGAGAGGGTGAAAGAGAAGCAGCTGTTGAGAAGAACCAGAATTCTTCTTGCCTCTAAAGGAAACAATAATATATTACAGGGCATTTAAATGCTGCTCCAGACAGTGGATTGCAGTCTTGATTGAACCCTCAGAGTGTTCTGGAATGAAAAGTTCTTACAGTTCTTAAACGTGTTTAAATATTGGCATACAGATTTAATGTTGGGGTTCTTTGACCTGAAATCACCACCAGCCTCTACCCTGATTAAAGCAGTTTTATGGGGGATTTGGACCTTGCTAGAGTTTGCCCATTTAAGACAGTTTACTAAAAAGTTGGGTCAGATCTTATAAGAACACAGTAAAAAACAGAGCCTTTTTTTATTCTTTTAAACTTGTCATCAAGAATATCTGCTGTCACTGTTGGTGGAAGTGTAAATTGATGCAGCCACTGTGGAGAACAGTATGGTGGTTCCTTAAAAAACTAAAAATAGAACTACCATATGACCCAGCAATCCCACTACTGGGCATATAGCCTGAGAAAACCATAATTCAAAAAGAGTCATGTACCACAATGTTCACTGCAGCTCTGTTTACAATAGCCAGGACATGGAAGCAACCTAAGTGTCCATTGACAGATGAATGGATAAAGAAGATGTGGCACATATATACAATGGAATATTACTCAGCCATAAAAAGAAACAAAATTGAGTTATTTGTAGTGAGGTGGATGGACCTAGAGTCTGTCATACAGAGTGAAGTAAGTCAGAAAGAAAAACAAATACCGTATGCTAACACATATATATGGAATCTAAAAAAAAAATGGTTCTGAAGAACCTAGGGGCAGGACAGGAATAAAGACGCAGGCGTAGAGAATGGACTTGAGGACATGGGGAGGGGGAAGGGTAAGCTGGGACAAAGTGAGAGAGTAGCATGGACATATATACACTACCAAATGTAAAATAGATAGCTAGTGGGAAGCAGCCGCATAGCACAGGGAGATCAGCTCGGTGCTTTGTGACCACCTGGAGGGGTGGGATAGGGAGGGTGGGAGGGAGACGCAAGAGGGAGGAGATATGGGGATGTATGTATATGTATAGCTGATTCACTTTGTTATACAGCAGAAACTCACACACCATTGTAAAGCAATTATACTCCAATAAAGATGTTTAAAAAAAAAGAATATCTGTTGTCAGAATGTTGTGTTAGATATTAAAATGTGGTCTCTCAGCAAAATGGTTTTGCTTTCACTTTAGTGTGACAACAGTTCACATTAAGCCCTGAAAGGCCTGAGGGCCAAAAAAAACAAGTGATAATTAAAAATGAATTCTTAAAAGCATTATAACTTTATGGGGCTTCCCTGGTGGTGCAGTGGTTGAGAGTCCGCCTGCCGATGCAGGGGACACGACTTCGTGCCCCGGTCCGGGAGGATCCCACATGCTGCGGAGCGGCTGGGCCCGTGAGCCATGGCCGCTGAGCCTGCGCGTCCGAAGCCTGTGCTCCGCAACGGGAGAGGCCACAACAGTGAGAGGCCCGTGTACCGCAAAAAAAAAAGAAAAGAAAAGAAAAGAAAAGCATTATAACTTTAAAAAGTAGGTTTTTAGAACATAATGAAATGTAAGTTGAAAAGGTAACTTGCCAAAGTGACACTGCTCTTGTAATATTACTGGAATAGTCTTTCTGAACCAGTAATACACTACTTTTTTAAAAAAAATTAAAGGGAGGCTGATGTACTGACATTAAATTCCATGCAAATATTCTGGTTATTTAGCAGTAATTTATCGTAGTTTTACTGGAAATTTTCTCCTCTTAGTTCTTAAAAGGTTTTACAGTCCCAATTAGCACTTTTGCTCCTAATAATCGATATTGATTTTACTTTATTCGTTTTGGATTTTAAAAATTTTACCTAGAATTCAACTCTTAATTGTTTTTAAAGTAACATAGATCATTAAAAAAATCAGACTTACTGGGAGATGTTCATTGCCATCTGGAAAATGACAAATTTCCATTTATTTGAGGTGGGTTCTTTATCGGAAAAGAAATGACAGTTCTGGCTAATAAGGATTTGGATTGTTGACCAAAAATTAAACAAGAAAGTGTGCAACATTTTCCAATATCTTCTCAAAATTAGGTAGCAGTGGTTATTTTGACTCATATTGCAGATTCTGGTTTCAGCCTGGCTATTTATCTCTGTATTTTAGTAACTTGTGTGTCTAGGAGCTGCTTCTCCTGTTCACCAACTACGTTATTTATTTATTTATTTTTTTGCAGTATGCGGGCCTCTCACTGTTGTGGCCTCTCCCGTTGCGGAGCACAGGCTCCAGACACGCAGGCTCAGCGGCCATGGCTCAGGGGCCCAGCCGCTCCGTGGCATGTGGGATCTTCCCGGACCGGGGCACGAACCCGCGTCCCCTGCATCGGCAGGCGGACCCTCAACCACTGCGCCACCAGGGAAGCCCACCAACTACGTTAATTTTAGGGGGCACAATGCCAATCAGAGACCACCGAGGCGGCCCTGATGTGTTAGGAGATGTCCTCAGGAGACAATGGACAGTTGGGGATGATTCCTGTTCCCTCCATGTGCTGTGTGACAGGGAACTGGAATTACTCACTTTTTAAATCAATGGCCTTCTTCCTCATATTCCAAGCTTTCTCTGATAATGTGCCACACATTACATCTGGAACACAAACACTTCACCAAAACCCTTCAATTAAATCCTGCAAATTGTTTTGTTTAAACATTTTCTGTGATCTTTTATGTGGCGTTCAATTTCATCCTCTTTTGAAATTTAAAAGATGACTTTTAGGGCTGTGTTTAGCATTTGGTGACACTAGCAGAAAATTAAAAGTGTTTCTGAGGTCTACCTTTACCAGTCACACATTTCACAAACACTGGAGCTACCTGGGGTTGGCCAGGAAATGTCTGCTGCCATATTAGTGATGTGATAATGGGCTTCACATATCACCTGGACATTAAGAATGAAATCACTTACCGCTTCTGGAAGCAGCTTTGTTCTCAGCTGGTGTCCTGAAGGCACTGTACAAGCACAATGGACTTTGTATCGCAGAGGTGAAAGTCAGAAATTACCTAAAGTCATCTTTACTGCCAGTGCGTATTGAGGGGGGTGTGTGTGTGTGCGTGCCCGTGCACACGTATTGTTCATCTTTGTCTAACGGGTCCACTGATATTTGATGGAAATGACCAAAATTCAGCTAGTTGCATAAAGTATTTTTGGGTCTCCAATCTGCTCCGCTCTGTGACATGCCAAACTTCTAATGACTGGGACCTCTAACTCAGCTGCAATAGCCCATCAAAGGTGCAACTTTATTCTCTCATAACAGCCTTGTAATGTGATCAGCAGACTTATCTGCGAACTTTTCCCTGAGCTGTGCAGATGTGGCCGTAAAAGAGGCACGTATGCCATTGTGTATTTCCTACTTTCCTCCAAAAATGAATTTGGTTTCTGATTATGGCAGGGAGGCTGCCTGCCGTATAAAATTTCCTACAGGTGCATACCCTCTTAAAAGAAAGCCCAATCTATGAAAATCGGGAACTAAGAAGGAGAATGATTCAGGGCTATTGTTAATTTTATAAGGCTCCCTTTACTTTGGAAAGGTATTTGCCAAAGAAATCAATATATAAAAGGTTTCTCTAGTACATTTACGATATTCTTTGATTAATCAAAAGTAGATGTATAGATATTTTTCAGATAGACACCTGTCATGTAAATTATAACATGGACATTATTAAATAATTAGCTTCATGATTTTTTTGGTTAGGAAAACTGTAAACCATGAACTGACTTGCTGAATATGTTTACTTTAAGATTGAGCATATATATTTTACCTTAAAAAAATCAGGCCTTGAATTATTGTTCCTCAAAATAAAATGCATGGTTTCTAAAACTTAGTTTTGAGTTTTTAACCTATTTCTCCTCCGAGGAATATGGGCTTGTGAACATACATTCTTCATACCACATTCAAAGTCTAATCTGTTTTTTTCTAGCAATCACATGGGTACGTGTAAACAGATAAATAGTCACCATACACCATTGACTGCCATGGCTCATTTTTCATCTTTTGAAATAAAAGCCCAAGAGAATTTTTGTCAAAATAAATTGGAGATAAAAAAAAGTTCTCTTCTGAAGTGGATACTTTGAGCACAGCAGATGTGTAGGGAATTTCTTTTGCCTTTGACTCCTTTTAAGATCTAATTCTACAAAATTAGAATTTCGGTTACTATAAACAGTGTATTCCAGACCCTGGATTAAAGAACTGCTTTTGAGCCAGAGCTGAAGTTGTTTTAGTTTTTGTAATTTCAGATATATTATCTGGTGTAACACTAAATTTAGACATTATAAATTAGTTGACTTTTCCCTTAATCAGCCACAGTTACATTCCTGTATAAAAGCTGAAAACATGAACACTCATATTTCCCTCTAAAGGAGTCTAATTACATTATGATCTGAAATAATATCTCCTTAATGATTCTTCGAACAACGCGGCCTATGTTTTCTTTCTCCGTGCAGACCCTTCACAAATAACACAGTCTACATCAAGATAAACAGTACTTTTAGCATGTTTTGCAATATGGAAACAGGCGGGTTAGAAAAAAGCAAATGAACCAAACCTCTGTATTCGTAACAAGCTTCTAGACCACTTTAGTGCAGAATTCACAATAGATATGTACATTTTTCATTGGAGGATTTTAATAGTTTTTTTAATACGATGCCATCCATCAAATTTCCAACGAAGGCAAATAACTCACAGGGAAGAATCTGAAAAAGCCCAGAAATACTAAGCAATGTATGGTGACAACATGAGAATAAAATTCTCAGTGAATTATAATACTAACAACTAATAAAGAAACATGGTTGCCAAAACTGTGGTCATATTAAAAATGAGCCTTCTTATTTAAGGTGAAAAAAAATACCCTAACAATTCTGATCCACTTCCCATATTTAGAACAAAATAAAACAATGTTTGTTTAAAACAAAATAAAAAAAGGCTTCCAGCAAATCCCTCAAGACATTTTAAATCCTACATAAGATACGCTGGAATTAAAGAGCATTACACGGACTTCTGCACGGCACAGCTACAGATTTATTACCCATCGAGTTATAAGGAACGGCTTCCCCTCTAGTTCAGGGTTTGTTTTTCTCCCCACAGTCAATGTTTAACCCACCTGAACAGTTTAGTGAGGCCAGATGTGTCAGTTTTACCTTTCCAAGGGAATTCTGTTTAGAGAACTACATTGCAACATGATGACAAGTGCTGCTCTCTAATACAAGTTTCTTTCTTTTCCAAAATCCAATCCTATGCTATATTTATTCATTTCTTGAAGGACTCCTTGACTTCACATACATACATACATACATACATACATAAATAGAAAATCTTTATACGTGCTCCATGCCGTGGACCCATGGGCATAAATAATCCGATGTGAATTCAAATACATATCCTTTTCCCATTTGTTTCCATTCTCGGTGCCAACTTTGCCTCAATAAACAACGACCTTCAGCTTAGTATGAAGGAAGCATCCAGTACATAATGCATGGGGCGGTGCCCCTTCAAAGAAGGAAACCCTTCAGAATAGCCGAGGATGAGAAGAAAACAGAAGCTCAGGAGAGCAGAAGACTTAAGGAAGTAGTTTCAATTTCACCTGAGATGACAGCAATACCTGTGGCTGAGTCAGGGAAATGTTCTCAAGCACAGTTTTGCTGATCACTTTGAAAAACATGGCCCAGGAATAAGCCTAGAAGATATTCATGAAATTGGAGGTGAAATGGTCATAGAATTGAGCATGACCTGAGATCTTCTGATTCCTCCCTTATTGTGCAGATTCCTCAGCTTCTCCAGCAGGAAAAGGGAGGCATTAAGCCTTTCCACGTTCCTAAAAGCATGTTTCGAGGATTAAAGAATCCAAAGGATCAAATTACTATTTATCTAGGACTCTTTCTAACCAGTGGGGCATCATGAGATACCCTGAAAGAGCTGATTTATTGAATCCCCAATTGAATTGGCCTTAGAGAGTTAATACATCCACGGTGACAAATTTACTCACTACCAATGAATTGCATTAGTTCCATTATTTGTAAAGCACTTTTCCATCTGCGAAGAAAGGTGCAGCATAAATCCCATTCTTTTCAGTAGCATGGCTGGAAGGCATCAACCTTTTATGAGCCAGGAAAGTCAGGACTTTTCTTCTATTAATTTGCTAAGTATTCTCTGCCCCATGAGTTTTAACACGTTGAAAATATGGCAGATGGCAGAGGACAAGGACAAGGAAAAGAGGAAGGCCTTTTGTCCCATCGGGCTGTATCACCTTTTTAATTCTGTGGAAGCTTGTTTCACAGGATTTGGGGCTGACTTTGGCTCAAAATGGGCCCTGAGTTAACGACTGGGAGACTCACTCTAGTTGAGGCTTACTTCCAGGTAAGTCTTGAAATTTGAGCATCTTAAAATTTTAGTCAATTTAGCATGGTCTCAGGAGTTCCAAAATCTGACGTGCCCTATCCCTAAGCATTTCCAGAGGGGCGGTATTATATAATTTCAGGAACATATACTTGGGAGCCCAGTGATCTGAGATCAAGCCCTAGTGCCACCACTGTTCACTGTTTGACTTTGGTCAAATTAATTTTACCTCTGTGAGTTTCAGTGACATCCTCCAAAAATGGGAATAAGAATAGAAGCAAGTTAGAGTGTTATGGTAAGACTAAGTATGATAATGCAGGTAAGCCTCCTAGCATGGTGCTTGGTACGTTGAAAACCATCACTAAATGTTTGCTCTTGTTCTCATTAGATGGGACTTTTCAGATGTGTGACCCAAAGTTTCTGCTCGGCTGAAGATGGTGCCCTTAGTGGTCCGGAACAGTAGACACTGGTAGAGATTTTTTCTGGCTCCTGTCAACACATCCTGTCCATTAATTTTGAAGTTCCTGTTCTGGATACTAACCTGGATTTCTTCATCCATTCATTCAGGAGGTGCTGAGTTAGGGCCTCCATGGGCAGCTTGTACCAGTCCTTTGAAGAGAGAGCTCTTATCTTTTGGTGAGGTGAAAATACATGGAATTACTTTATAAACAATGTAAAGCATATCTGCACATACAGATGAGCTGGTTTTAAATTTTATGCAATTTGATTCTTTGATAATAGCTAACACTCACTGAAGGCTCACCAAGGGCCAAGCACTGGGCTAAGGACTTTCTGTAAATTATCCTCACAAGGATCCTAAAAGGCAGACTCCATTATTATTCTAAACTTTGAACCGAGGGATTCGAATTCAGAGTCTATACCCTTAACTACTACCTTAAACTACCATCCTGAGATAGGATTGATTGCAAACCCATTTTTAAAATGTTCTAGATGTTCGTCCAGTACAGTCTGTCCTCTTTGAAGACTGAATCCTGATTCCTTGCCATCAGGCAAACACAGTTGCATTGCATTTATTAGCAGCCATAATCCTTCACACTTCTATCCGCCATTTCCAGCTGACAGAGTGGTGTTACATGCTTTGTTATTCAGACCTCCTGTTTTACCAGAAAGATTGCATTTATGTAATCCTCACCGGGAGGTTATTCTTACCCCCTGCTTGCTGCTCAGGAAGCTGAACCTTGGAGAGAGTGCAGGACTAGACCACGGCCGCCACACTGATGAATGATCCATGTATAGTTGAAACCGGATTTTTTTGTTTGTTTGTTTTTTTGTTTTTTTGCAGTATGCGGGCCTCTCACTGTTGTGGCCTCTCCCATTGCGGAGCACAGGCTCCGGACGCGCAGGCTCAGCGGCCATGGCTCACGGGTCCAGCCGCTCCGCGGCATGTGGTATCTTCCCGGACCGGGGCACGAACCTGTGTCCCCTGCATCGGCAGGCGGACTCTCAACCACTGCGCCACCAGGGAAGCCCTGAAACCGGATTTTTTGATCCAAATAAATAATGAAGTTATTGTTAGTCTTGTAAAATTGGAATAATGCATTCTACACATCCAAAGGAAAAGTGGCTTTAACCCCGGTGGGTGAACCATTGCAACCTTCCTCCATAGCTATCTCATTTCTGGCTCAGTCACATCACTGAGCCCCTCCCAAGTGCTCGGCATAATCCTACACAGAGCCTGACCACAAGGAACCTATTTGAGAGGGCACATTAGAATGTTCAATCAAAGATATAATAATAATAATAGCCATAAAGGAGGGATCGGAGCCAGGGGATTGAGGTGTCTTTGCCAGGGTCTTGCAGCCCTGACAAAGGAGGGGGCTACCTTATCAGGGGAGGGAGTTAGTGCCAAAGAAGCACTAAGCTGGTTTACTCAGCAGAGAGCTGGTTAGATAACTGGGAGGCTAAAAAGCTCAATCTGGCACAAAAATGAAAAATGTCTTTGTCTATTAATTTTATCTTTCCTACCAGTTGTTTTGTTCTCACAGATAACGGTATGAAATATTCTATGAACTCAGATGAAAGGTTCATACACTAAATGAAAAATCTGAAGTTCACATTTTCAGTTATTTCATATTTTGCATTTCATTCATTTAAAAATGATTTCATGCAGTTCAACTACTGCATTGAAACATCTCTCTGTAACACACTTAGGCAGTTTCCCTTTAAGAAAAGATGCTGGTCCTCTTTTTCAGATGGTCATTCAGTGATACAAACCTGTAGGACTGAGATAAATTGCTCCTGGAAACATTTTCCTCTTGGAAAATCACAGATGAGACTAAATGAGACATTTTATATATATAGTAGCAAACAGTCATAGGTACATTTCATTTTGAAAGTCCCATCTGTCTTGCAACCCAAACAGGTTTTGACACTGCAGAGTGATTGCAGCACTTCAGGACTAGGAAAAGCCAGTGATGCAGAAAGGGGTGCTGAAGAACGTACTACAATTTTACCGTTTGGGTGTTTTAAAAGATCAAAAATATAATTAAAACTGTAATTATGTCTCTTGACACATGTGATCACTCTATTTTGCAAGGTATAACTTGAATACTCCAGCCCAGCATTTAAATATAAATGCAGCTTTTATAACAAAAGAGAACCAGCAAGGCTTCTTGCTATGATTAGAGTTTTAATTGATACCATTATAGCTAGAAGTTTGAACATGATGGGAATAATGACTCTGGTGTTTTTCGGCACCTTATTATTCATTTTACATCTTTATGTCAGCTATGTGCTCAAGTCCACAGAGTCTGTAATATTTAAATTAATAATGTAAATTTAACTATTGCCATTAAAGCAAAGCTAATTAGGTCCCTGCTTGCTGACTGACAGGATGATGCAATGAGTAAAACGGTTTGAGCCGATAGCTGACAATGCCAGGAAAATGTGAACTGAGTTCACTTGAGATTAAACAACCTCTAAGACACCAACGGAGGGGAAAATAAAAAGTGTCTGGTCTCATTTTCTAAAAACAGAAAAAAATCCATGAAGAGACACAACTAGCTCATCTAGCAGCTCAGAGCGAGCTTTCTGAGAGGTGATGCAATGATCTTGTGCTTTTCATTCTGTGGTTCTTCTTCCATGCACGGGTTGGAGATGCAGTTTTCCTCAGGCCTCAGAATGTTGGCCTTCTTCCATAGTTTTCACATTCTAAGCAAGAGAGGCCAAGAAGCTGAACTTTACCTGTTTCATAAACACCTCTTCTAAAACAGATAGCAGAAATGGAGAGGAGAGGCAAACGAATGCTTATTTCCAATTCAGCTAAAGAGAGTCTGTCCTGGAGTTTGCAGAAGTGGAAAAATGGTACAGAAAGGCATAAGCACATACCCTATTTAATAGAGGGAGCCTTTATGATTGTCTGGAACAAAGCAAGGGCTTCCTCACCCTGGGTTTTCGTCTTGACAAGAGGATCAGCTCACTCAGGGCTGCAGACTGGCTCAGAGGGAATGCCTCCAGAAGCGTAGGGCAACCCGCTGCTCCCTCCTCTGTCTGGGCTCCAACTTGACTGGGGACTATCTGAACACCTGATGGGAAGCCAGATTGATCCGGTCGTCCTGCCTGAAGGTACAATGGAGCAGGAACTGGGTGTGAGGGAGGAAAAGGGGACTTGGCTCAACATACTTTTTAAAAATAAGCTTTGAATGTAATAAAAGATGCACATTATGTTCATCAAGGGAGAGTTCCGTATGTTATGTGAAAAGACTCTTTTTAAGAACAACGCTCTTACTCTAAGGAAACCGATATCTGCCCCATGTAATTTCATCAAATGACAGTTCATACATCTGTGTTGATGGATCCATTTGTTAGGAGTACTTTCTCATAGCAAATGTACTCATGTTCTTCTATATTCTTAGCCTTCTCCTTCCCTTTTTCTTCATTTCTAAAGTGTGATAGCATGATTCCCCAAGGAAGTCTGGTGGTCCATCACTGCAGAAGGCTCTCCTCACAGTGAAGACTGATACTAAAGAATTCCATTTACCGAAAGCCTTGCTCACCCTTACCTCCAGCTTGGCGAGGAACTGGCACTATAAGTGACAGATGGAAAAGGAGTTTTAATTACTAAAAGGCTATGCTGGCTAAAGGTGTTGGCCAAATGATTCTTCTGGAACTTGTCTACATAACATCAATAGTTGCTGTTTTAGACCAAAAATTGATTTTTATATTTAAAAAATTGGATTAACATCCCTAGAGGCAACGCTGTATAGTGGTTTGTAAAACTAACTGCCGCTATGTCCTGAGGCACGATGTCATCTAATCCTTAGGACGATTTCATGACTGGCTTTGAAGTCAGGCAGATCAGTTGCACTGCTTTAGAACTTAGTTTTCTTGTCTGTAAGATGGGGTAATGATACCTCATGAGATTTGGGGGAGGATAAAATGAAATCATGCATGTAAATTGACTAAAGCACAGCCTGCAGCCTTCAGTAAACTGTGCCTATCCTAAAGACCTACCAGAAAGCGCAATGTTATCATCCCTGTGCTGCTGGGGTTTGGCAGCTACACTCAAAGAGCCATCCAGCCATTATGCTCATCTTTGAAGAGCAGAATTGGCTGGCCATTTTGAAAATAACCACTTTCAAAAGGAAGCTGTATTAGAAAGAGTCCATTGGGCTTCCCTGGTGGCGCAGTGGTTGAGAGTCTGCCTGCCGATGCAGGGGACACGGGTTCGTGCCCTGGTCCGGGAGGATCCCATCATGCCGCGGAGCAGCTAGGCCCGTGAGCCATGGCCGCTGAGCCTGCACGTCTATAGCCTGTGCTCCGCAACGGGAGAGGCCACAACAGTGAGAGGCCCGCGTACCGCAAAAAAAAAAAAAAAAAAAAAGAGTCCATTAAGCTTCTTCTTTCAAACCTTCCTCCTGGTGAAATCCACTGCTGAATCCCTCTGAAAATTCCCAGTGGATCCTCAGAATTGAGTTACTAATAGTCCACTGATTGGATATACTAGTATGAATTTAACCAGAACTCTGTGGGTAGATATTTAGGTTGTTGTCAATTTTAAAATACTTTAAAAAGTCCTGTGGTTAATATAGTTACATTTATACTCCACCACCCCACCTGCCCACATTGCAGATGATTTCCTCGGATGGGATTCTCAGAAATAAGACAGGTGACTGGGTTTTAAAAAGTGAGCATTTTTATGGATCTTGATATATGTTGTCAGATTGCTTTCCCATTGACAGTACACTGTGTGAATGGAGTTTTACCAAACTCTAGCATAAACTTGTTGTGGAGGAAGTCTTGACTTAGGCTGCTTCTTTAGATGACATGTGCTTACACTAAAATGCGCTAACTGTATAGAAGTTAGTATCCCATTCCTAGGTTCGAGTCACTGAATGGCAGGCTGTCTGAGTACCTATTGCTACCACACAGCGCTCTCTCTCTCTCTCTCTCTCTCTCTCTCACACACACACACACACACACACACACACTCTCTCTCTCTCTCTCTCTCTCTCTCTCACATGGTTATTAAGCTACATGGCTGAACTAGAGTCTTGCCTGCACCACTGCTGAGGAACTGGTAGAAGCCTAGATGGGGATGATAATGTTCCGTCCTCCTTCCAATCTAAATAGCTGGGTTTGGGAGCCCACAGAAAGCCTCTTCAGAACCACCTGATTGGTTGGGGTCTGGGGAAAGGTGTCCATTTTTGTTGCCCTTGTTGTTTCCAAAACCCGGCTAAAAGACCTGACTAGATATACACGCAGCCTGTTATTCCTGAGGTTACTGCGATCCTCTCCAAGGCCTTGCAAATCATCGGTGAAAAACACAGCCTACTTTCAAAGAATTCAAATGGCTCACCTTCAAAGAGCGGCTTCATTTAGAGCCACCTGGCGCCACTGCCTCTGCCTCCTGTCTGGAGAGAGAAGGGGAGCGCTGCTCACCACCAGCTCCTGCCCTCCTAACCCGTTGTTGCTTGTTACATCAAGGTAGGAAAGTTTTCTGTGTATAATTTGTGAAGTTCCCTTAAGCAGACAGTGCTACATAAATGTAAAATGCTGCTATTAATAATAAAGTTTGGCACACCTAAGAATGCTGTAGAATTAAAGTAATGAGATTCTATTTTTAGGCAGACTGGGCAATAACATGCAAGTATGATAAGGCTGTGCTTTAAAGCTCACTTTAACCTTCCATTGCTCTAAAGAGTACGTTTTCTGGGCCGCCTACACAGCAGTCGGCTGCCCCGAGCTCTAACGGTGGAGGTGAGCTTGGAGTCCAGCGGGCCCGGCTAAAAATAGGCTTTGGTCCTTCTCAGAGGGAGCGTACCTCACACACAGCTTGCTTTCACAACATCTAGATGGACCTCTTTGGTCACCTCGCAAACCTTCATCACTACCTTGGAAACGATTAGAAAAGTTTCTAGAATGTGTTTTGAAATTCTTATACATCTATAATTATGTGAAGGTATAAGATGTGTTTGGGAGACTCCATTATGTTTATTTTCAGATGTAAAGATATTTAACAGAGGCCCAGGTTCGAAGGGATTCACAGCTAGAAAAGAAGTCTCACTCCTCAGGGGAAAAAAAATGATTAGCTCTTCCCCCACTAATGTTCAGGTCAATGCTTTGTCAATAACAGTAACTCTTCTTCACCAACTTAGTGCAGCCTATAAAGATCCTAATGACCCATAATTACAGATGCAGATTTATGTCAAAATGCATATATAAATCTCTGGTTCTGGCTATGGTTCATCTCTTATCAGAAAAAAGATTTGTGTAAGGAGACACTCTCCTTGATCCCTATGCATATTTTTTCTTTCCGATTTGGGGGCAGAATTATAAGGGTTTGCTACCTATGACCCAAGGCACATTCCAGGTTCACAGCTGGAGGGAGTGAGGAGTTGGCTGGCTTTGACGGTGGGTAGTGGGGGGAGGGGGAGGTAGCCATGGAAATATATTTTCTGGGAATATTGCTTTCTGGCTAAATCAAGACCGTCTTTTCGACACCTGCAGGCCAGCCACCATAAATCAGAGCAAAGATGATTATCTGAACAGAGGGAGAGGGGTTTTAAAATGACTGGACTTCCTGAGGCTGAAGTCCAGCACTTGATTCAGGGACACAGGGAAGTCTTACACCTGATGGCTGATCAAATTCCATGGAAGCCTGAGTGGGCAAAGGAGATGTCAGGCTGGCCTTGCTCAGGATTCTCACATGCTAGGATTTGTTTTGTGATGCATTTCCTGCTAGCAAATCGGAGGGGTTTTTTGTTGTTATTTTTTTTGGTTTTTTTCTTGCGGTACGCGGGCCTCTCACTGCTGTGACCTCTCCCGTTGCGGAGCTCAGGCTCCGGATGCGCAGGCTCAGCGGCCATGGCTCACGGGCCCAGCCACTCCGCGGCATGTGGGATCCTCCCGGACCGGGGCACGAACCCGTGTCCCCTGCATCGGCAGGTGAACTCTCAACCACTGCGCCACCAGGGAAGCCCCAAATCTGAGTTTTGAACCATCATCTGATCATCTCCAGGGAACAATCTCCCTGATGGTAGGACTTCCTCAGCACCCATGAAGGATGGGAGAGGCGCATCCACCCTCTCTGTGTGAACAGGTAACTGCTGAAAACTTGCTCGAGCTTCTCTATAGTTGCTGTCCGAATGCTGGATCTGGGAGGTTATTAAAGAGTGTGCCCGGAAATCCCATTGTTTTCTTACCTGCAGATCTCAACTCTGTGCACCTAGACAATAGGTGTTTAACTCTCAGACAGTGTTCATAAAAATACATAGAAACTTAAACACCTACCTACCTTATAACAAATCAATTCCACTTCTGGGAGTACACCCAGAAGAAACAAGTGCACATGTCCACAAGAAGACTTGCACAAGGAAATGCATTACAGCTTTCTTCATGACAGCCCAGACAACCCAAATGTCCATCAACAGGTGAATGGATAAATAAACTGTCTTATATCCCTGCATTCAGCAATAAAAAGGAATGAGTTACTGATACCGACACAACAAAGATGAATCTAAAAATGTCACACTAAGTGAAAGAAGCCAGACACAAGAGTCCATAATGTATGATTCCATTGATAGGAATTTCAAGGACAGGCAAAACTAGTCTATAGAAATCGAATTAGAATTCCAGCTACTCCAGTGGGAAGAGGGTTATTGACTAGAAGGGAGCACAGGGAACACTCTAAGTGACGAAAATGTTTTATATCCTAATCTGGGCAGTGGTTAACATGGCATATAATATGCAAAAAAAAATCATCGGGCTGTATGTTTACTTTGTAAATTATAGTTTAATAAATGAAAAGTTTAAAAAGTTCTCTGGAAAACATACATGGAGAAAAGCTCACTTTGTAAGAATGATCATGAACAGACAAAGATTAAATCACGAAGATAATCTAAAGAGTAAATGAAAAAAACATGAGCCTTTCACTTCTCGCTTTTATCACAGGACATGAAAACACCGGGGCTTAGGAAACTAAAATCATTGTATGATATGCTTAGGAATTCACTGAGCGTTCTTTAATGGTTTATTTTCAGAATGTTCCTGTTAAATTAGGAAGTGCTTCATTTGCAAGTTTCTCCTTAGGAAATGGTGTTGTTTCAAAATAAACAGTCGGGAAATACATACTTTAAGTTGATTCATCACTTGTCTTAGCAAGAGATCAATTAGCTAATGATACCGTTGGCCTCAAGCATTCTTCAGTAAAATGTATTTCAGTCTCCTGAATATTTAGATTAATTAAGGTATGAGGCTGCGGTGTTTTTATGACAAAAAATTGATATTAAATACACATTTCCCATTTTTCATGCAATACACCTCAGTTCTTTTGCATCTGTCTTATGATAAAGACTTCCAATTGTTAAAGGAAGTCTTTGGGGTACTTGCTTTCCTGTGTCACTAATGAAACAAAGAAGGCTTATTTTTTTAAGAATGATCATGACAGAACTTCCACATGGCGTCTGCTACTCATTATTCAATTGACATTTCCATTTCTGGAATTCTAAAGTTTGTCTGAAATTGTTAGTGACATTTATAAAATGCTTGCAGAATTTTAAAATGGACCCTAGAGATCACCAAGTCCTTCCCCCTCATTTAAGATGAGGAAACTGAAATCAGGAAAGGTTAAGTGACTTGCCCAGGGTTCGACTTCTTTGGCTGACTTTTGTGTAGAGTTGGAATGCCTTCCTTCAACTCCACGATAACAGCAGATTCTATGATCGAAGAGATATCACAGCTATAACATTGGTAAACATGTGCACATTTTATAAAATGAGGAATTCAGTTAAAGGTTGTCTTCAGGACCTAGAGTATTTCACAGTCCTGGAAATACTGTTTCCAACCTCTAGACAGTTTGCCCACAGTGAAGCTCGTATAATCAACATTAGGCTAAGCCTTTCTATCTCCCTTACCTGTATTATCGCATTTAGAACCCTGTGAATCAATATAATGTAAAAAATATGGTTTAGGGGCTGCATTGCAAGGGTTCACTTCTGATTTCACTACTTATGAGCTGTGTGGCAGTGTAACTTGCACTCAAATCTCAGATTCCTAATCTGGCAAATGGGGATAATAATAGTATCTTATGTCATTTTTTTAAGGTTTAAATAAAATGATATAAGTCAAGTCAGCCTGGTCCTTAATAAATATTCAATAAAGGTTAGCTAATAGATCATTTTGGAATTTCCAAAAAGAAAATTATACCCCAATTTATTTTGTTTGATTTTCCCACTTCCACCTTTTTGCATGTACAGTTCTGTGCCCTGAATACTCTCCTCTCTCCTCCTTTTTCAGGCTCCTCTTAGCTCTAGCTCCCTCTATCATTACCCACCTGGTCCTCCACACACCCCTGATCCACCTGATTTCCCATGCACAGCTCACAGTACACATTTTAGCACTTGACTCTGGGTCTTACAATGCTCTTTAATTATTTCATCTGATGTAAGTTATATAATGTATTTCTTTTGCATCTTTAACAGGGCCTAGCATAGTGAAGGGCATGTAGCAAACGCTTGAAAATCATTGTATCAAAGAATTTAAATAGAAAACCTTCAAAATATTAAGCCTTGATTCCAGTGATGGCTGGTGAACTATTTTAATGGAGATCGTCTATAAAATCTATTTTATAATATTTTTAAAATAGTTTATATAATAAGAGCATTGTAGCCAGAAACAAAAACAACACAGTCAAACCAAAATAACACATCAAACAAATAGACAAAAATAAACCGTGCCTGGAGTGGAATTATGACGTTTGCTATAATACAGATTCTGAAAATCTGGTGTTTCCTTTTTAGTTCTGTAATAGTGCATGCAATCTAGTATGAAGACCAAAGTCCTATTTTTGATTTATGTATCAAATAATGACACAAGGCCACAAAGAACAAAGGAAACCATATCACCAGCTTATGTTCACAGTCATACTCTTTTTAAATATCAGGAAGTAACAGAGCCATCGAGAATATACCACAGTAACATTAGTAATACAAAGAACAAGTAATAAGATGTATTCAACATGTATCAAGTTTAAATATATTTACAGCAATAGTGTAAAGGAAAATAAAAGTAAAAGATTGAAAAAGTAAAAAAGAAAAAAGAATATACCACAGCAATGATAAGACTTATGGTTAACATTTTACATATTTTTATAAATTAATTAATTTATTTTTTGGCTGTGTTGGGTCTTTGTTGCTGCGTGCAGGCTTCTCATTGGGGTGGCTTCTCTTGTTGTGGAGCATGGGCTCTAGGCACGTGGGCTTCAGTAGTTGTGGCACGTGGGCTCAACAGTTGTGGCTTGCAGGCTCTAGAGCGCAGGCTCAGTAGTTGTGGTGCATGGGCTTAGTTGCTCCGCGGCATGGGGGATCTTCCCGGACCAGGGCTCGAATCCCTGTCCCCTGCATTGGCGGGCGGATTCTCAACCACTGCGCCACAAGGAAGTCTGACATTCTACATATTTACATATATATTTTTATGTATCTCAGGAATAGAGACTGCCTTGTCAAAAGCTTTCAAAAAAGCACCCCCAGGGCTTCCCTGGTGGTGCAGTGGTTAAGAGTCCGCCTGCAGATGCAGGGGACATGGGTTCGTGCCCCGGTCCGGGAAGATCTCACATGCCACGGAGCGGCTAGGCCCGTGAGCCATGGCCGCTGAGCCTGCGCGTCCGGAGCCTGTGCTCCGCAATGGGAGAGGCCACAGCAGTGAGAGGCCCGCTTACCGCAAAAAAAAAAAAGTACCCCCAAATACTTGGGCTTTATAGTGATACTGTACTAGAATACTTTCATTCCCTTTTTAATGCTATGATTAGAAACATTTCACAAAAGTTCTTTCTCAAGTACACTCAAGAATGTAGAATTGTTTAGACACTTGCCATTTACATCAAAACTTTAACCTTTTCAAGGCCTTGGTCCAATTTTGTGATTTACATAAACAGTAAATATTTTTTTTCCTGTTGACAAATTCATTGCTAACTTAAGCATCAGAATTTTACTTTTTATGTAATTCCTAGGTAGTGGCCAAGATATCCTAAGCGCCAGAAGAAGCAAAGCCAGGGAATACGTAATTCCTCCACTTTCTGTTGCTAAGTGATTGTGCTTGACAGGAACGAGGCTTGTTGGGACACCACTTGGCAAAGAGTTTTGCTTACCTAGTTACTCAGGGTGCCCGTGTACACCTGCAGTTGTTAGAATAATGCACTCACACTTACACAACCACACAACTGTAAATAATATACAGGGTGTTTATGGTATTATCGTCTAATTTTTCTTCATTCATCCATCCATCCAACAAGTGTTGAATATTTACTCTGTACCCAGCAGAAAAGAAAACACAAACACGCCTGTCCTCATGGAGCCTAATTCTAAGACCTTCTTTGAACCTCTCAGACCTTGGTCCTTTGCTTCAATTCCACCATTAGGTTTTGATAACAGTAGTAAATAATTCTACGCATTCATGTGGTCAGTAAGGATTTTCATTTCAGAATTATCTGTTTTATGCTATATGAACATACATGTCTCGTTCTTAAAATATAACCCAAATATATATTAATTAATTTAAAAAGTCTGATATCATTTCTTTCTTTAGAGCCTTTGCAGTGGACATGTTTTCTTAATAAAGTGTGTCATGGGAGCATTTTTTTTAATGAAGAAAATTGGAATTATTTCAATGGAGCTTATGTGCCTGAGTGTCTGTAATACTTGGACAATTAGTTAATTGATGGGCCCATTAATGTTTTGCAGAGACTAGTTTTGTTTGTGGTAAATTGCCTTTTACTTTTTTCATCTTCAAAAATAGAATCAATTTATTGTGTTATTTGGCCTATTCTCTTTGATATTATAATGTATGCTAATAATAGTATTTGGAGTCTAGTGGTCTTGGCCTGGATTTACATGTTCAAATACAAGTGATGGGTATAATGTCAAGATCACAGCTACTTTGATTCTCAGCAAAGACGGTTAACAAAGTATGTGATTCAGTTTGCACACCAAAATTGGTAGCAACCTATACTGTGCTCAAGTGGAGTAGAATTCAGGACCTCCTAAGATGTTAATTGTTCCTTTAGGTGATGGTGATTTGATGAAGTATTAGGAAAGCTGGGCATAGTGATTAAGATTAAGTAGGATTTCTCTGCCCCATAGAAAGTATTTTCAGAATTGTTAATGATTTGTACATCCCTATGACCCCAGTGAGATTACCAGGAAATGGAGAAATCAATGCTAATTGACTAGGTTCAAAAAAACAGGGAAACACACAAGCCCTTTTCTGTTTTAAAGGGCAGTTTTTTTAAGCACTATGTATGACTGCCCCACATTATCCCACACTACAGAGGCAGTCAGTTGTTTGTAACATATATATGCATTCCAGGATAGACAGCTATGTAGGAATGTAATTTGAAGCAAAGAGCAGCTGAGAAGTTATGAATTGCAATTATGAATGGAAGCTATGGACTGCAGCCAAAAATCAGTTGGGTCCATATCTATGAATCTGAAATCGAGTTTTGGAATATGCCTCTGTTTTCTAAACATTTCCAAAGAATTTTTTTCAGTTCTTGGAAGTCATAAGAAGATGAGTCCTTTTATTGGTTATGGGACTGAACTAAATGAAAATTATAAAATAAAATAACTGAAAAAAAAAACCCAGTAGCATTTATATTTTGCTTGTTATTTGTCAAACATATGCAAAGTACAGAATGTTTTATTTCACTTTTATCTTAACCCTATGAGATTAGCATACTTTAGTATCCCTTGAACAGCTGAGGAAACTGAGGCATGGAGAGATCAAAAGCCTTTCTAAGCTCACATAGCTAGTATTTGGGTGGGCGTCCCATAGCCCATGCCTTCTTGAAACATCTTTTTACAATGCCTGTCCAGTTTTAGCAAGAGAAAACAAAATCCTGTATTCTTCTTTTTTATCCCATGCTGTTTATTCAAAGGTCAAATTCACATCTTTTCCAGATGGACATTTTGTGGTTCCTTGTGGAGGATGGTTCATGATACTTTTCAAAGACCTCTTTGACTTAGGGGCTTATTTCCAACATCAAAAGTTGCCGGATCTGAGCAGCTTAAAATTATCTGGTGCTTACTTGCAACCTTTTTAGCAAATGCCCTTCTCGCTTAGAGTGGTTTTGGTATTACATATTTAGTGAAAGTGTCTGCTACCTGCCCTTGGAAAATATCTTGGTTTTATGTCTCCCAGACTGCTTGTTGCTGAAGGCAAAATGAGGAATGGGGAGTGGTGGAATTTCACTGTGCTATAGAAATTAGGTGCGACTACTACATTAAAAGCAACAGCAGGTGCTATAAATCTGAACTTTGTTTCTGGGGAAGAAAATAATAAAAGTAAAACATGTGAATGGATAGGCTACTAAATTGCCAAGTTGAAGACAGTTTTTCTAAGGAAACAATTAAGCCTTTCTACAAAGAAATCACGTTTTATCTTGGATTGCACTTAAAATGCAGATTTCTAAATAATTAATCATTCATTCAATTTCTACAAAGCCATTTCATCTCCTTCAGGATGCTTCTCTTTTTCCAATATTTAAAAAATATTTTATTTTTATTTAAAGCAATTCATATTTATTGTAGAACATCTAGAAATATATGAATAACCCAGAATATCACAATACAGAGATATATGCTGTTAACATTTTAGTATAGATTCTTCCAATATTTATTTTACACACACACGCACACACACACACACACACACACTTTTTAATGTAATCTTTTCTTGTCACATAATATATCACAGAATCTTTCCATCTTATTAAATATTCTTTGATAGCATCATTTTTAATGGTGATTGTCTCATATATTAACCAAAACATTATGCTGGAAATTGAAATTGTTTCTAGTTTTATACCATTATAAATAATGCTGCAATGAACACACTTGTAGCTAACTCTTGGTGTATATATATTTATGATTATTTTTCTTAGGATAAATTCCTATAACTGGACTTCTTGACACCAAGTATTTGGGAAATAACACTGCCCAATTGCTCCTCCTGAAAGGAATCAATTTACAGTCACACAATATGGCATTTCTGATCTTTCTTTTGTGTAGTTTTGGTGAGCTCGCTCTCTCTTCCTTCCTTCCTTCCTTCCTTCCTTCCTTCCTTTCTTCCTTTCTTTCTTTCTTTCTTTCTTTCTTTCTTTCTTTCTTTCTTTCTTTCTTTCTTCTTTCTTTCTTTCTCTCTTTCTTTCTTTCTAACCAGCAAAACAAGTCCCCTCTTTGTCCGTATGTCCAGTGCACAATGGATGAGCTGAGACAGTTGTTGGTCAGTCACCTGTCCATTCATTTCCATCTCTATCTCAGGCTTCATATTTGCTCTATTGCACTTTGGTAAGGTTGTTGCAAAGGAGAGAGAAATGGCAGGGGAGCAGGGTGAGGAAAGAAGCAAACACACTATCCTAGTCCTGAGTCTTTAGGATACAGTGCTTTCCATGGACAGACTTATGATAGAGGGGGGAAAAATGATGCTCCTTATTTTTATTCATCTTCCGTAGAAAGTAGGATTTGGAACACTATATTAGAGGGTGTGAAAGGATACTAACAAATAAAAAATCCTGTTGGGTTGTTTCTTAGTTCTGCCCTGCTCAGTGTGTCCCTTCCATGGTGGCTTGGGGTTCCCCCTTAGCAAGATTCTGCTCCTCATCTGTGGTCAACAGTGGCTTGCTCTAGTAAGCTAGAATTGACTGTGGTCCTTAAAACCACAGAGAAATTCTTTTTTTTTTTTTTTTTTTTTTTTGCGGTACGCGGGCCTCTCACTGCTGTGGCTTCTCCCGTTGCGGAGCACAGGCTCCGGACGCGCAGGCTCAGCGGCCATGGCTCACGGGCCCAGCCGCTCCGCGGCATGTGGGATCTTCCCGGCCCGGGGCACGAACCCATGTCCCCTGCATTGGCAGGCGGACTCTCAACCACTGCACCACCAGGGAAGCCCGACACAGAGAAATTCTTTATAAATTGAGTTGGACTCCTGGAAGGATGATACCTGCCCTCAACTCTTAAAGGACTACTTCATCTTTAAGCAGAGATTTGAAAAAAATCAAATCCCAGCTTTTTATTTTTAGAAAACACTTGGAATGATCATTTTTTCTTTCCCAAATATATTGTACATGAACAAAATAAGGAAACATAAACTCGTAGGAATCTATCTGAAATATAGTAAAAAATCACTTATTCAAATAAGATGAATTTATTTTGGATAAAAATAGTGTTGGTTAATAGCACCAGCCCTCTTTATCCAATTATGTCTGCATAATAAACCATAGGGCCAACTGCTTTAATTCTATGTAATTTACCTGTAGACTCACATGGAGCAGAAATACTGTTTTCCTTTCTTTTCTTCTTGTGAACAAGCAAAACAAGTTATTTAGTGTAAAAAATCTTGGGGATTAAGTCAGTTGAAGCTGATGCGGTCCACTGACCACAAAGAAGAAAGTGGAGCTCTGATAATAAAACATCTAGCAAACAGATAGAGTTACAGCAAAATACATTTCATAACCCAAACGTGAACCTAAACGTTAGCTATATGCCTTCAAAGTGGTTGACAGAAATGGGCTTAGTCCAAGGCATATGTAAACTGGAGATGTCACACATTAATCCTAGAGACAACTGAAAGCCATTTAGCCCATGGATTGACTGTAAATGTGCAAAAATTGGATTGGGCATTCCAAACTCAATTATTCAAAGCAAGGTTTTCTTCTATTACATTTATTCTTCATAAAATAAATTGGTGCCACTAAATTATCCTGTGTTTTAAATGTAACCTTTTGCCAAAACCCCTTAGTTCAAAATAGTCCATTTATTGCATGTCATATACCTCTTCTTAATCTAGACAAATACAGCTGTTTCAGATTCCATAAGAAGATCTATTAATATGTATTTTTAGTATTTTGACTTGTTCACCATAATTAGCCCTGATGTGTTCCCAACTCAATAGTCTTCACTGATGGTGTATTTATAGTGATGGGAGAACTTTATCAAAACATCAAACCCACCACCCATGCTCCTGGGAGAGAGAAAAGAAGACTTTGGAGCTGCAAAATACACTCTGAGGATGAGTTTGTTAATATCACCAGCATAGTATTACAGACTGTAACCAGGTTAATGAACAACCTCACTCATTTGGAGTTAGAAGTTTTTTTTTTTTCTAAAGACCCAAATCATTTATTTTGGTCTGAGAAGCAGGAAGAGGAAGCAGTGACTTAGAATAGGTAACAGACCTGTGTGTTTGAGAACGGTAGCCAGTGAGAGCCAAAGTAACATATGGATACCCAAAGGAAGCATCTTCCCAAACAAGGAAATGCAAAGTTCTCATTTGCTATATCTCAAGGAATGATGGAAAGAAAGCACTTTAACCTTCTTTGACTGAACTAAGCTTCTCTGGCTTCTTGAAATAATAGTAAATGCTTCCATACTCTGTCTTGAGATGAAACCTCTAATTAATTCAAGCCCAAGAAAGAGAATCATGCAAAGCCATGGTTCTCAGACTCTGACACCATTAAAGCTCCAGGAGTTTGGCTGAAGTATCCTGGGAGGTCTGGGTCAGGGTTACTCTTGCTTCACCCAGAGCAGACCTGCTTTAATCTGAGCTCTACCTTAGATCTCTTTCTAAGTACACGCTTAAAAGAAGGCTTCCTTAGCAATAGTAACAGTGACAACAATAAGAGCAACAGAAAAGTACTATGATTTAATAATTATTTAATAATGATTAAATTATAACCAGAATCTTAACTCAGCCATAGACAGCAGCATTGAAAGATGTTCTAATGCTTTTACAGACCATTATTTGAAAGAGAGATTAGAGTAGCCCTGTACCCAGCACAAAATACGTGCTCAATAAATGTTTGTGGAACGACTGAATTAGTGAATAAAAGAGAGAGGGAGAGAGTTGCACCAGTGGTTTAAAGACCTAGATTCAAATCCTGATTTCTTGAGGGATCTTGGCTTCCTCTCTGGACCCCTGTTTCTCAAACTGATCAGTTTTGAGATCCCGTACAGTTCTGCCTGGAATTATGACCAGAATGTATGCTGTGTTGTAAAGGAATTGGAAAGGGAAAGAGCAATTAGCAATGCTAAAGGTCAGGCACGTCAATAAAGATCAAGCCACCAACAGCATCTACAGCTTGCCTGGAAGGCTGAATATCACTTTGCTGTTCTGTTCACAGCAATTTCACACACATCCTCAGAATACCCTCAGCCCTATTTTATAAATGACACAACTGAGATTTGGCAAGGCAAGTGATTTTCTTAATGTCACCCAAGTGGCGGAGCTGACATTGGAAGCTGAGTCTTCAGACTTCATCACCCTGTGGACTCAAATATACAAAAAAAGCTTTTATAACCTGGTCACCCAGGTGAGAGGGAAACATAAAGTGGTAGAAGGATTCCACAGAATTGGGGTGGCCTACTTCTTCTATGCAGAGAAGGAAGCCCATAACCTAAATCTCATAATTTCTGATCCAGAATTTCAGGCATGAAACTTTATGGCCTCTTGAAAGGTGAATGAGTAGGTTTGATTCATTGGAAGTCAGAACAGCTTTTTAAACATTTGAGAATCAAGATAGGTAGTTAGTCTGCCTTATAAAATTTTCTTATGGATGTCACCATCAGATAAATTTATCCTAGCTTAGTACACTGGGAAGCTATTCAAATCTATCACATTTTCACATTCAGTCATTGTTAGCTGAGGGTTTTAGCAGTAATCCTAGCTGCATCTTAATTCATGTGATCTTGGAAAGTAACGATTTGTTTTGCTATCGCCAAATTTCATCCGTTTAAAATAGGTCACCAAGATGTCACATTTTATGAGGTTATTTATACTACCTCCCTCTTTTTGGGCTGCAGCTTTGCAGGTTATTTTTCTTCTGTGTATTAATGAGAGGAGTTCAGAGTACTGAATTTTTGTTTATTGAAGAAATTGACAACTGTGACTCCTGAGTAAATAAAAAATAGAAAATGTGAAATAATGCAATACCTTATCTGGCCAAGAAAAGGCAAATTCTAATTTTATATTAATTATGAAAATCTTAAAGTGAAAATGCTCTTTATTTCCTAGTTTATTTGTAAATTGATATAATCTACACATGTAACTTTCAAAAAATCACCCAATAATATCTTAATAGTCCTTTAAAGTATGTGTATCTGTGTGTGCACATAAATATGCATACATATTCCACACACATTCTAACATAAAAATAAATTATTGATGACTTAGAAAAGATCTTGTCCAGTAACTACAATTTCTAGACATATGAACACAATAACTTTCTGCATATTAAAGGTAGTTAACAAATAGCAATGATATGTCCATTAACAAACTAATAACTCTAAGTTTTAACTTGTCCTAATTATTTCTAATTATCTCTGTGGAGACTAATATCTCAAAAAGTATGTATGTGTTGATGATAGAAAGCAGGTTGAAAAGTACTGATTTATTACAACCCTTCATTAAGGTTAAAAGCATTCCAGTGAGATGAAGACATCTGCCTTGTATTTTCACATTGCAGAAGAAAAGTTAAGGACAGGAAGAACAAAAAAGAAGGAAAACAATGTTTCAAGTTGAATTCAAGCCAGCTTTGAAGAAAACAATGCTAGCTTCATATCTTCAAAAGTTTTCAAGAAAGAAACTTCCCCATGCCGTGACTATTGTTTATTACAAAGCTACCGAATATATTTAATACTGTATATTAACAATAAAAATTATGCTATATGCCCCTAGGTTATTTTTCAAATTTTTATATGCAGTTAATCAACACATGTATCTTTCAATTGTCTTTTCTTTCTTCAAAAAGTTAACAAGAAGGCTACTACCAGAAAGAATTAAGATATGTTAATTATGCAATGTATTGGAACAAAGTTTTTTAAACAGGCCATTTCTTTCCTTTTCTATTAGAGGTGGGACTGGGTGAGGTTGGTAATTATAGGGTTTAGTGAATAGCCACTTGATATCTTGGAAATCAAAGGAAAGGGCCACTGGAGAGAGGCTGAACTTAGCTGTTGGAGGATTTTTATCTCTCTAAATGAGTGCTACTGACAGGAACCATATGTGTTACATACCATAGCTGAGGAAGAGAACATGGGTGGTTTTCCAAGGAGCTGTGACCTGCCTGCATATGCATGTCTATCTGGGAGCTCATGTACAAATCTGATGTATTTATGAGTATTCAATAAACACTTAGAGCCACATGTAAGTCTGAGGGCTATGTGTTTCTCTCATTTGAATGTTTATATGTGAATATTCAGGTTGATTTTGCCTTAGAATTAAAATCAATCTTTGTATTTTGCGGTGTTTCTCACTACACAAAAAAATCCATGAAAGTGTAAGGCTCCCTTTGAAATGACAGAAGAAAGATTCATTAGCTCCTAATTAAGCTTGTATTTAGCCCACTTGAAAATAAGAAACAGCTTAAGCAGGGCTGATGATCACTGAAAACATTTCACTTAAGTGAATGAGTTTACTTCATATTGTAGTGTCAGAGTTCTTGAATGGCAGATATTTTCCCAGGAAAAGCAGATGGAAGAGTCATTTTAATTCATGTTTTTGTGGCATATCTTTTTCCATTTTTTATTTTGCTTTTTCCATTTATTATTTATATGTGGCATATCCTTTTACTTTTAATCTACCTCTATCATTATGTGTGAAGTGAGTTTCTTGTAGAAAGCATATAGTGGAGGGACATGAAGTTTTTAAAACTTCATTCTGATAATCTCTGTTTTTTGAATGATGTGTGTAGACCATTTATATTTAATGTAATTATTGATATATTTAGATTTAGGTCTATCATTTTATTTTTTATTATCTTTTTTTGGTTTGGGGGTTTTTTTTAAAAGATTTTTTTGATGTGGACCATTTTTAAAGTCTTTATTGAATTTGTCACAATATTGCTTCTGTTTTATGTTTTGGCCCTTTGGCTGCAAGCCATGTGGGATCCTAGCTCCCTGACCAGGGATTGAACCTGCACCTCCTGCATTGGAAGGCAAAGTCTCAACCACTGGACCACCAGGGAAGTCCCTATTATCTGTTTTTAATTCATCTGTTTCCCCTTTCCTGTCTTCTTTTGGATTATTTGAACCATTTTTTTAGTATCCCATCTTAATTTATTGTATTTTTAACTATATCTCTTTGTATAGGTTTTTAGTGGTTACTCTAAGGATTGCAGTATATACAGTTAACTTTTCATAATCTTCTTGGACTCAATACTTTACCATTTCAAGTGGAAAGTAGAAAACTTACCACCATATTGATCCTTTTATATTCTCCCCCCTAGATGTTATAGTTGTCATATATTACATCTACACACATTGAAAAGTCTATCAGACAATGCTATAATTTTTCCTTTCAACCATCAAACTTTTTTTTTTTTTTTTTGCAGTACTCAGGCCTCTCACTGTTGTGGCCTCTCCCATTGTGGAGCACAGGCTCCAGATGCACAGGCTCAGTGGCCCCATGGCTCACAGGCCCAGCCGCTCTGTGGCATGTGGGATCTTCCTGGACTGGGGCACAAACCTGTGTCCCCTGCATCAGCAGGCAGACTCTCAACCACTGCGCCACCAGGGAAGCCCCATCATCAAACGTTTTTTAAAGAACTCAAGAGGAGAATAGTCTATTATATTCACCCAGATATGCATCATTTCTGTTGTATCTCATTCTTGATGTTGCAAGTTTCCTTCTAATATCATTTCCCTTCTTTCTGGAAAACGTCCTTTAGCAATAAATTATCTTAGTTTACCTTCATCTAAGAATGTTTATTTCACCTTCATCCTAAAGGATATTTTCTCTAGACACAGAATTCTGTGTTGATAGTTCTTTTCTTTCAGCACTTGAAAACTATTGTTCCACTTCCCACTTGTCTCCATGACTTTTGATGAGAAAGCTGCAGTAATTAGAATCCTTATTCTCCTATAGATAATATGCTGTCTTTCTCTGTTTACTTTCAAGATTTTTTCTTTGCTTTGAGTTTTCAGCAGTTTGATTATGATGTATCTAGGCATGGATCTCTGAGTTTGTCCTTTAGGGAATTCACTGTGTTTTTATTTTTTTCACTGAGCTTCTTGAATCTTTAGGTTTATATCTTTCACCAACTTTGGGAAGTTTTCAGTCATTATTTCTGCAATTCTTGTTGTTGTTTTTATTTTTAGTTTTTAATTTTTTAAATAATTTTTATTGGAGTACAGTTGATTTACAATGTTGTGTTAGTTTGTGCTATATAGCAAGGGTGAATCTGTTATATGTATACATATATCCACTCTTTTTTAGATTCTTTTCCCACATAGGCCATTACAGAGTATTGAGTAGTGTTCCCTGTGCTATACAGTAGGTCCTCATTAGTTATCTATTTTATGTTGTTGCTGTTTTTAGTACCACGCTATTTAGCCTCTTCTTCTGAGATTCAATTGGCATAAATATTAGGCCTTTTATTATTTTCCCACTGATACCTATGTCTCTGTTAATTTTTTCAATCTTATTTTCTCTTTGTTGTTGGGTTTGCATAATTTCTATTGACCAAATTTACATTCACGGACTCTTTCCTTTGTCATCTCCATTCTGCTATTGAGCCCATCCAGTGAGTTTTTTATTTCAGTTGCTGTATTTTTAGTGCTAAAATTTTCATTGGGTTCTTTTTTAAATTTTCTGTTTTTCTTCTGAGACTTTCTATTTTTCTAATTGCTTTAAGAGAGTTTGTCATTGCTTGTTTAAACATTTAAATAATGCCTGCTTTAAATTCTATTAGGTAATGTGAATGTGTTATTTTGACATTTGTTGACTGTTTTTTCCCATGGGAATTGAATTTTCCTGGTTCTTCCTATGGTAAGTAATTTTAGATTACATCCTGAAAATTTTGAATATTTTATTATGAGACTGGGTCTTGTTTAAAACCTATAGAAAATATTGGTATTTTTGTTTCAGCAGGCAATTAGCCAAATTATGTTCAGGTTGCAAGTTCCAACTTGCTTTTTCTGGATTATGGTCCCCATCACATTTCAGTTTTGAAGGCCCAATGCTATTTAGATCTGTCTCATGTGTGCACCAGCCAGTGGTAAGTCTGAGACCTGGATAGGAGTCTATCTATTCACTTTTCAAAGTCTTGTATATGCTGATTAGGATGAGATCCATTTATGTGCAACTCTTAGTGTCTTGGAGTCAATAAATAACTTTACTTGGCTGCAATCATGAACTCCTCCCTTTCCACAAACTCCCTAGTGCTTTCTGGCTTCCTGGGACCCGCTCTTTTGAGGCCCTCAGTCAGAAATGTAGGCTCTGCCATGTACTTTTGCAGCTATGCCTGCCTCCAGGACCATGCAACAGGGAAAAACTAATGGTAAACTCATAGCAGTTCAGTGGTACTTTGAGGTTTGGTCTTCTTCTCCAATTTGCTATTTATTATTTACTTTTCAGCATCCTCAGATAACTACTCCACACATTCTGTCCAGGTTTTATAGCTGCATTCAGAGAGAGAGTAGGGAGGAGTCTATTTTCTCCATCTTACCCATAACCTAAATCTTGACAGTGACATTTTTATTTTTTTATTTTTATTTTATTTTTTTTTTATAGGAAATAACACTTTCTTTTGTCGTTGTTTTCACTGTGTACATAATACAAATATAACCTGAAAGATATAAAATACCCTATTACGTTTAAGGAAAAAAAGAGCAGTAGTTTTTAAATGCTTAAGATGAGGAGAAAAATGCCTCAAAAGGGCTTCCCTGGTGGGACAGTGACATTTTTAAATGACACATTTTATTACAGTAAACTTGTCAATTAAATTTTCAGGTGTAGTGTCAATAATTGAGGACGTTCAATTTAAAAGGAAGTTTTCAGACATTTAAGTCTTAAATCCCCTAATGTTTTAAAGAATGGCATGCTTAGGTAATGACCTGGGAAATAGCTATGACAAAATCAATAGAGTGTCATATGACAAGATAGGCATGAGAACACAGATTCATTCATATGTCTGCATAAGATACATATGCAACCCTAAAATTTGCTCATTCTGATTTTGGTGGCTTGTCTACATGGTGTTTCCATAATGTATCATAATACAGTATCATAACGTGGGGTATTTTTAGTTCACAAATAATTTTTTTGTTTTTGTTTGTGCATATGTGTGCACATGGACATACACATATAAACAGAGCTTTATTCTCAAAAATAATCTGTTTGCAACTGGATTTCCCTAGAACAGTGGTCCTCAAACTTGAATATGCTCCACCTGCAGAGTTTTTGATTCAGTATTTCTGGGATGAGGTCCAAGAATTTGCATTTCTAACAAGACAATGCCAGATGATGCCACTGCTGCTGGTTTCAGGAGCACTCTTTGAGAACTGCTACCATAAAGAGATGAACAGAACACACCATAACTTTATGTGGCCCATCAACAGTGATGAATTGACGGTTTAATTGCAGCTTGTGACTTCCTATTAACCTTGTGAGATTTACCAAGAATAAATTCATTTTGGCCTTGAGTTGACTTCTTGTCACAATGACTCAAAATTTTCAGTGTTGATGAAAACTTAAATATTTCAGTCATTTCAATTGCAGTTATAAATAAATATACACACAAATGCATACGTAGTCTACTTATAATATTAATATTGCGAATTGAACAGAGAATCATTCATTCAATCAAATCAATTATTTGGTTTATCCAATGTCAAAAACTTTTGAAAATTAATTACCTTAATTGCTACTCATACAAACTTAAGTTTAACTCACTTTTAATCTAGAGCTGGAGTTGGCTTATGGGCCAAATCTGCCCCATGGTCTGTTTTTGTATGGCCAGTAAGTTAAGAATAGCTTTTACATTTTTAAAATGTCATTTAAATAAAGAGGAAGAAGAAGAATATACCATAAAAAACTGTATACAGCCCACAAAATATAGAATGTTTGACCCTCTACAGAGAAAGTTTACACACTGTGATCTAGAGCAGTGTCTGGGTTAATTCGAGGTAGTGCGTCAAGGGATGGTACAGTGGAGTGATTAAAAACATAGTTTTTGTTGTCAGATTGCCCTCGTTCAAATCCTGCCTCTACTAACCACTTTATGTAGCCTTGTACCAATTAACACAGTATTTCTGTGCATCAGTATCCACATCTACAAAATGCAGATGATGAAAGGACTTAACTCATAGGGCCATTGTTGATTTAATGACTTTATACATATAAAGCCCTTAAAATAGCATCTGGCACATACATGGTCAGCACAAGATAGATAATAGCTACTATTATCTACTTGACAGAATACTGTGCAAACATTAAAAGCGATATTTATTCTAAGTATTCATAAAAGCATATGTAAATGTCTCCATTTAATATTAAGTGAAAAAAGCAAAGCACAAAATGTCCTGCAACAATTTGTAGAAGGAGTAACTCATAATAAGTATGCACTGGGAAAAACAAAACAGGAAGGAAATACTCCAACTTACTAGCAGTGCTCCCAACTTTTTACCCCACTTATTAGCAATGAGACTATGAATGGTTTTCCTCTTTCTACTTTTCTGTGTTTCCCAGTTTTTCTAAAATGCACTATGAATCTCAGCTTAATGGCTGTACCTCAGAAGCAGCTTATGCCCCTGCCAAGGTGCTTATCCTCAAGATAAGATAATGAGCCTGCAGCGGTCGGTCGCTATAATTCTGCCAGTATTTATTTTGGTCTTTGTAAGTCAGGCTGTTCACATTCTTTGTACATAGTTGTATTTAATTAGGACTTAGAGTTAGCCATAAAATGTGCATTAATTATCTGTTATTTCATAAATGATGGCCAAAATAACAACCCTTGATAGGAACAGTTTGGGGGTAAGCACCATTTGGTCTGTTCATCTTCCAAGACTCTCTGCCCCAAGCAAGAGATTTCTATTTGTTATCTCCTTTTATCCTGGAGAATTACTAATCCTTCACTACCATATTAAGTACCAATTAAGCAGAGATTTGTCATTCTTGCTCGAGAACATTGAGCTGGGCTGTGGCTGCATATTTCACAGACTTATGACAGAAATTATTTTAATTAGACTGCAGCTAGCAGCATTTAAAATAGTCTGTATGGTCAGAGAGAGGAAGAATGACTCCTCAGTCAGATAATTTACTTATTTTTCTTTTTCACTCACCATAAATCTTAGGATTGCGGTTATTAACGCTTTGGAGGGGGAAGGGGATAGTCAGGGAAAGAACTTAGCTTAACTTTATCTTACTTTAAATACCAGGAAGAAAAATCTCCCACAGCTTTACTGAAAAAGACACTCTTAAAAGAAAAATGTGTTCAAGCAAAAACTGACACCAACAGGATATTTTTTACATTAAACATGTTAAACAGTAAAGTGTGTTTAAACAATAAAAAGGATCCATGCACCTTTCCTATATAACTAAAGTGGTTGTAACCTTTCCTGTTCATCTTTGTAATGCCCCCCAAATGAAGTCATTATTTGGTAATTATTAGGTTAATCTGACACTGAAAAGCCAACTAAATAAGTAACAACGAAACTGATCTCCACATTTAGTAGACCTTAATTAACACAAACATAAAGTTTTACAATTTTAAAAGAATAATTTTATTTTATGAACCTCTAAGATGAGAAATTTGATGAGTATATTTTTTCCTCTCTCAAAAAATTTCAAATAAGGATTTCTCCTCCTACCCCACCCCCAAATTTTGATCAATACTCAGTTAATTGGAATATTAGTCAGAATGTCTTATTTCTAAACATTCTGATTTGATTAATCAGATCAAACATATTTGAGTACATATCCTGAAAATATGCTATAATTTTTAACCATAAAAATGCATATTTTTCCTTTGTGTTCCTCACTCACACATATGGTCCAATCTTCCCTCCATCAAGCAGCCACAACCCCATCATTTTATCTTCAATTGGAGTTTTAATGCTTTATGGCTTACTTGACAGGTTTCCACATGAAAGCCAACTCGCATTCAAAATACAGGATGAATCCAAAGATTGTACGTATCACAGGTTCTTGAAGGACAAGTTAAATTCTGTATGCCCACCATTTATCATTGAAAATAAAAAACATACGTATCACATGATCCAATTTTAATGGAAAGATTGGAAGAATAGATAGAGCTGCATTGGATGTAATGCCACAAGAGAGTTGCCCATGGACACCCCAAAACCTCAGTAAGTCATGAATGGGCTTACAAGTTCCCTTCAGTCTGGCTGGCTACTACACTATTTTCACTAGTCCTTAAAAAAAGTGTCTTTTAAAAGAGAAGACTTGAAAACATGATTGCATTTCTTAATGGAGAGCTTTAGAAATGATAGCCTATGTAACTCTGTTGGAGAACTCAAAGATGACTAGAAGTGAATGGAAAGGGTTAGGGAAGAAGGAATTGTGGCCACACCCACTGGAGCACTGCAGATGGTTACTCTTGTCAGCCTGTGATGGTTCCATGAGCTGTGTCTGTGACTGATGCAGTGAGAAGATGGGCATGTGGCCATAGAGAGATGATGAGGGAAGTGAAACCTGGGCTCTTCCTTGGAACAATTATTGGCTAGGAATTAATAGTAATTGGTATGGTAATTAAGTCAGTCTTTTTTTTTACTTCCTGACTCTTCCAAGCCAAATTCTTAAAGTTTTATTTTCTTTCAAGTAACTTTGAACGGTGTTCATTCCATACTACGTATGACAATTTTAGTGTTACAAATACGGCAAAATTACATTGGTTAACATAGAAGTTCCAAATGTGTGCTTGTAAGTTCATTTGTTGGTAATACCCAGTGAAGGAAGGGTATGAACTTGCAGTCCCAAGATGAACTTCTGACATGGTTTAAACCCAGCCATTCTCTTCTCCATGCTGATATATGTTTTTTTTTTAACACCTTTATTGGAGTATAATTGCTTTACAATTGTGTGTTAGTTTCTGCTGTATAACAAAGTGAATCAGCTATACATATACATATATTCCCATATCCCCTCCCTCTTGCATCTCCCTCCCACCCTCCCTATCCCACCCCTCTAGGTGGTCACAAAGCACGGAGCTGATCTCCCTGTGCTATGTAGCTGCTTCCCACTAGCTATTTCACATTTGGTAGTGTATATATGTCCATGCCACTCTCTCACTTCGTCCCAGCTTACCCTTCCCCCTCCCCAGGTCCTCAGGTCCATTCTCTACATCTGCGTTTTTATTCCTGTCCTGCCCCTAGGTTCTTCAGAACCACTTTTTTTTTTTTAGATTCCATATATATGTGTTAGTATACAGTATTTATTTTTCTTTTTCTGACTTACTTCACTCTGTATGTCAAACTCTAGGTCCATCCACCTCACTACAAATAACTCAATTTCATTTCTTTTTATGGCTGAGTAATATTCCATTGTCTATAAGTGCCACATCATCTTAATCCGTTCATCTGTCGATGGACACTTAGGTTGCTTCCATGTCCTGGCTATTGTGAATACTGCTGCAATGAACATGATATATGTTTTTATCTGGTGTCTTCTTCTAAAACAGACCAATTCTATCTGTACTGAGGTGGTCATATTTCTTGATGATCTACCCAACTGTATAGGAAACAACTTAGCAACTGCAGCATCTCACCCTCTGTCCCAGCACTTAGTTTCATCATGTGTAGAGTCACATGACCCTTGAAACTAAAGAACCAACCACAGATGGTAAAAAACATTTTCTCTGGTGCATTATCACCAAAAAGTCAGGAACGAACCATTAGGTTTCTCCTGAATTAATATCAGGTTAATAGCATCTAAATGTTGAGGTTGAGCCTCTAGGCTAGTGGTTCTCAAAGTGTGGCTCCTAAACAGCAGCATCAGCATCAACTGGAAACTTGTTAGAACCACACATTCTTAGCCTTCGCCCCACACCTGGTGAACCAGGAACCCCGGGGGGATTGGGCCCAGCAAACCATCACTTTATAAGCCCTTCAGGTGATTCTGATGTTAAAACCTGAGCCCCTTTGCTATGGCCCGCCTGGACTACACATTGGGATGATGTGGGAGCTTTAAAAATTCCTGATGCCTGTACCACTAGAGCTTCTGATTTAATTGATCTGGATGTGGCCCTGGAATCTGTATTTTATAAAAGCTCTTTGGGTGATTCAAATATGCAGTGAGGGTTGAAAATCACTATAATAGACCAGACAAACATGTCTCCTGTTTCATCCATCTCTTGGCAACACCCATCTACCACCTAGGCACATATCTCTCCACAAGTTGGAAAACTACTTTGTCCTTCTGAATTACCCTTCCTGTCAAAGTTTCATTCCCTATCTATGAGCAATGTTTGTTTTTTCTCAGCACTTTCACATTGTGTTAGCCCTTTGGATTTAAAAAAAGTTGATTGTTTCTGTCGTAATCATACACTTAGTATCTTTAAGATTCTCAGTGCTTTTGTGGTTCTCAACTGTAAGGGATTAATAATGTTCCATTAATGATTACCAAATGCCTCAAAACAAAGTACAGACACGCCAGACAGAACTTTTCCTGTCATCTATTGGTGGCAGGCATATTGACCCACTTCTGCTTTGAAGGATCATTTTGTTCTCATCTCTAAAATTTTCCATTTGACAAGTTACTTTTCATGATTCATTTCTACATTTTCATTGGGAATTAAATTTAGGCAGAACTACCATACATTTAGGCAGATCTACCCACACAGACCAATTCTCACCATAAAGCAACCCCCCCCAACTCATTTGGTACTTATACCAACATCACACTTATTCATTGATCTATTTAGCAGATATTCATTGAGAAGATACCATGCACTGAATTAAATATTTAAGTACAGTACTGTATTACTCACGTCACTAACTAGTTTGACAGATATTGGAAAACAGCTACCCATTATATAAACCAGTCTGGTGGAAATTGCATCGAGGAAGAGTTGCCCATAAGTCTCTTACTACTTAGTGATGTTAGTATGTGGTGTTGGCCCCCAAGAGAGTGGCAATATATGGGGGCACAGCCTGAAGGTACCTTGTGGTTTTCAGTGCCATAAAACTGGGCATATAGCCTCTGATATATAGTCCCAACTCAATTCATCAGATATTTATTGAAAATCTACCAAATAATTATTAAGCATCTTCTGTGCAGAAGACATGATACCTTTTCCAAGTTGCCATAGGAAAGAGCTGTTACTGATGCTTTACTACAGACAGGCATTAGTGGCCCCATCGAGGTCTGAGCTAAAGCATTCCAGTTTCCTGGGTAGCCACACCTGCTTGACCATGCCTGGATTATTTGATGGGGGTAGGGTGCTGAGTTCCCTGTGAATAAATGCATTGTCTATTATATCCAGGTTGCACTCTGTGTGGAATAAAGAAATGGAGACTTTTTTTTTTATGAAAGGAGTTATTCACTTACTAATGGTCCAATGAGATTTGGGGAATGTCTGCTTTCTGACTCCTTTCTGGTGGAAAGTCAAGAAAATGCACGTGGGAAGATTACAGTTTGAATTAATATTCGGACTCACTTCAGCTCCCTGACACCCCTCCACCCAGAACCCACTGGTTGTTCAGCAAAGGGGGTACCTCGACCCTCTTGGGAGGTTAGGATCCACTCAGTGGTTTTGACCCATTTCTCAGCTTTTGGAGGTTACAACAGCTTGTGTTTGGTGTCCAGAGTTTCCAGCCCCCTCCGACCCCCCCAAAACACTGAGCAAGTAATACAACTTGAATGTGGGGCGTGTGGCCAACGCTGAGCTGGGGAGGGAGGGGTGGAGTCATGGGGATGTGGCCAGGAGGAAATAAGAGCAAATTCCTCCAAAACGATCTGACAGGAAATGACAGAGTGTCAGGCTCCCGCCACCCTGCTCGGCCTCCCCTCGCAGAGGGAGCCTCCAAGAGGGAGAAGTCCTTCCTAATCACAGAGCAGTGCCAGAGCGCAGTAGGTGAGGATGATGAAATAATAAAGCATTTCCCGTGTGTGTTTTTTATTAGGCCTGTTTTGTTTTTCTTCCAAGTGCTGGGGAAACAGAACAGAAGCCCCGCTTCCAGCGGCATCACAGCGGCCGCCTCCCATGAGAATAGCAGCTGCGCAAATAGGAGGAGAGCTCTCGGTGGAACTGGTTCTAACACCTTCGTAATGGAAATAATGATTTGTAAAGCCCTCTTTATACCCTTTGCTACATAATTAGTAGCCCAAAGAGAAAAATATTAAAAACGCTGTTCCTACTCCCCCAGCATTTTTGAAAATTTGGCAAAACATTAGATGTTCCATTCTGAGAGCCAAACAGGGTAGAGGTCTCTGTATGGACCTGCCTTGGCTGGTCTGGCTGGCCCTGGAATCACTCAACACTTTATTACAAAGAAATTAACTGGCTTGATGTCAATTAGGGAGAATTTTTTAGCAGACATACCCAATGGGACCTCCCTCTCACCCAATTTGGTAGTTTTTGTAAGAAA
Source organism: Orcinus orca (assembly GCF_937001465.1). NCBI lineage: Eukaryota > Metazoa > Chordata > Mammalia > Artiodactyla > Delphinidae > Orcinus > Orcinus orca. The sequence continues at coordinate 64,327,771 of NC_064565.1, forward strand.
ATATCAAAATACCCTTAATCCAAGCTAACTTAATGTTAGATACCACAAGCTGTGTCAGCCTCCTTTATGGCGTGTGTGTGTGTGTGTGTGTGTGTGTATTCAGGGCTAGGGCTGAGCATCAATTTTTACCCATCTCTCAGAGAAGATAATTAAGAGGATACTCAAAAGGAGGATGGCTGGAAAATTCTCTTCAGCCCTAAGAAATAACCAATCCAAAATGCCTGTTGTTAAATGGGTCATAAAAGCCCTGGGAAATCAATATTTGACTTTCGGTTTCAGGAATGGTGGCTGCTACATGCAGTTTTGGATCAATCTGCGATCATCATGGTGCCCCGAGACCCAAATAATTCCTGCGTTAACTCTGGACACTCTGAAGGTGGAAATCTCACTTATCTTTTTATAAGTAATTGCCCCCCCATTCCATCCCAGCACTGGACAGCCCATGTAAAATAAACCGTGGGATAAATAACATAAGGAATCATTTTATTAAAGATCTAGGAGAAGTGCTCAGGTGACCTGAAAATGTAATTAAACCTCTAAATAAGCAGATTACTGGCTGAAAATGAGATTGATAGATGAACCCCTTCAGCTAAAAAGGATTGCTTAATGGACTGAGCAACAACCTTGGACTCTCTCCACCTTGGAATCGCAGGTCCAGAATTGGGCAGGCTCCACGCCACCACTTCCCCTCCTAAGACAAATGAAGCTCCACGAGGCTGCCGTGAGGGGAGCCCAGAGGTGAGACCCCTGGCTGCATATGGTTGCACAGATGTGCGACCCACCTCGTAAAAATAGCCGAAGGTGCCCAGAGCACTGCTTCTGGGGGCTCCTCCTGGCTTACCATCCAAAAGGCCTGAGGAGCTTGCTAGTCTCAAAAGGTTAAACTTACTTCTAGCTTTTTGAAAAGAAGATATTAATGGCAAATGAAGAGCTGAAAGTGAAGTTTAAAGCCTCAGTAGGACAAAATAAGCTAAAATAATGAAAAATTACCTCCTATAATTGTACTCCTACCATAGGGAGAGAGAGAGAGAGAGAGGGAGAGAGAATTCTTTCTTCCTCATTTGCAAGCAGGACAAACTTTCTAACTCTGAGCTTCTTAACCTTTTATTCTGAAGGTGGTCTTGGTGTGAAGTTTTGGTAGCATAAATTTTGTCCCCAATTCTATGAAGTTGACATATTCCAAGTTTAAATATTTGGAACATTTTAGATTTATGATCTTGGTTTTCTGTTTTGTTTAACTTATAAACTGAAATTAAATGAGCCATTCCTCGTAGCACTTTGTGACACTTCTAGAAATTGGCAATGTCAAAACATAATGTCTTTTCTTTGAAAGTGATAGGAGTTCTGTAACCTACGTGATCCATGCAATTTATCATTAGGTAGAAGCAGCAGCCCTGACTCTGGAGCAGATGGACCAAATTGCAGCTATTTGCTGCTACTGGTCATCTAAGCCTCTTTGCCCTCAGGACTAAAGATCAGTCCTTAAGCTGACATCTCATTGGTAAACTCACTCCCAGTGTGACTGGGTCCACAACATTTACTGTCAACCCAAAGAAGATAGCCTAATGGATACCCCTTGATGAAACCTAATTTTCCAACCTAGTTCGGCAGAACAAAGCATCACTGTCTCTCAAACTGTGAAAGGTAGAATTCTGTCCTCTTCTCACTTTTGGAAGAAGGCAAGGGTAGAGTCCTTGTCCCTATCTAAATCCATGAAAGACACATCCTGGAGGTCATGACCACTCATGGAGTTTATCTAGTGAATAAACTGCAGTTTACTTCTTGGTGATGATACATGATATGAAAAAAATAAATCTAAGACATGCAGGCCATTTTATAGTCACGGACTCAACCTGGAAGAGAGCAAAGGATTACTTTGATTCTAATGTCAATTTATCCTCCAATTTATCCAGAGCTCATCATCAGTTAAATTAGTATTTCCCAGAGCACCCCAATCTCTCTTTTTTTTTTGAAGATGTTGGGGGTAGGAGTTTATTAATTAATTAATTTATTTTTGCTGTGTTGGGTTTTCATTTCTGTGCGAGGGCTTTCTCTAGTTGTGGCAAGCGGGGGCCGCTCTTCATCGCGGTGCACGGTCCTCTCACTATCGCGGCCTCTCTTTTTGTGGAGCACAGGCTCCAGACGCGCAGGCTCAGTAGTTGTGGCTCACAGGCCTAGTTGCTCCACGGCATGTGGGATCCTCCCAGACCAGGGCTCGAACCCGTGTCCCCTGCATTAGCAGGCAGACTCTCAACCACTGCACCACCAGGGAAGCCCCCAATCTCTTTTGATTGGAGTAATTCACCCCTTCATTTGGCTCCCCAGATACCCATTTATCATTTTGGTTCTACGTTCTTTATCTTATTTCATTATGAACTCTGGGAGAATGACTTTGCTCTAGAATCAACTTAAGAATGATCAAATTCCAGATTGGGTACAGGAGTCTGTGGTCTTAACTTCAATAAGTATCCCAGACCATCTATGGAATGTACCCTTCTCCCTGGTATTTGTCTCGATGTAGAGCCAGCAGGGCTGGGGGATAAAGTTAACCTAAAAAAAAAAAAGACCTGCAGAGACCAAGAACTGGACAAATGAGAGTCTGTGGTTTCCTATGAATTCATTTCATTGCCAGTCAAAATGAAGCCCTTAAAGTGAAGAGCCTGTCTAAATGCTGCAGAGATCTTTTGCAGTATTACTTAGTTATTATCAAATGCATGTAATCATAGAAAATAGGCCAGAGACAAGTAAGATCTGGAAAAAGAGTGATTCCTTGTACCTTCATTTTCTTAATTTTTTTTTCTTTCTTTTTGTTTTTTTTTTTTTGGCCACACTGTGTGGCTTGTGGGATCTTAGCTCCATTACCAGGAATTGAACCCGGGTCCTTGGCAGTGAAAGCACAGAGTCCTAACCACTGGACCATGAGGAAACCACCCCCCGACCTTAATCTTATTTCTTAAAATTTAGCAAATAATAAACTCAATATCGTGAGCATGTGAACAGCTTGGCATTTTGGCACTTACAATTATATGCCGTTCTCTTACAGGGGTGTTCACACATGGAGTAGTGTGTGTGAAAGGGTGCAGCTTGACTCAGAGTTTAGTTGAGATCTTTGTGCCTATGACATAAGGCTTATGTGTTGACTAGATTGACTTTTCAAGTGCCTGAGAGGTGATAGAGTATAGCGGTCCAGTCCACAGACCCTGGAGCTGGACGGCCTGGGCCTGAGTCCCAGCTATACTGCTTACTAGCTGGTGTATCCTTGGAAAGGTATGTAACCTTTCTGTGCCTCAGTTTTCTCATCTGTTAAAGAGGATTAATAATAGTGTTACCTCATAAAATTGTAAGGATTAGAAGAGTTAATGTAGGGCTTTCCTGGTGGCGCAGTGGTTGAGAGTCCGCCTGCCAGTGCAGGGGACACGGGTTCGTGCCCCGGTCTGGGAAGATCCCACATGCCGTGGAGCGGCTGGGCCAGTGAGCCACGGCCGCTGAGCCTGCGCGTCCGGAGCCTGTGCTCCGCAGCAAGAGAGGCCGTGATAGTGAGAGGCCCGCAAAAGAGTTAATGTAGATCATGAGCTGAGCTTGTTATTTGGCAAATAGGAAGTGTGTTTATGTAAGCATCAGCTGTTACTATCACCATCTCAATCTGCTAGGCTCCGTTCTCCAAAGCTAAGGCCTCCTGTAGGTGGAGTTCAGGAGAGGTCCTCTCCAGCAACCACGGTTATGATAACACCAAGTGAGACTTCTGAATATTCCTCTTGACATGAATTATCTGCCCACAGTCCCTTCCTCTTAGTAGCAGCTCAGTTCACTGCTGCCAGTGCAGCAGACACGGGTTCATGCCCCGGTCCGGGAAGATTCCACATGTCGCAGAGCGGCTGGGCCCGTGAGCCATGGCCGCTGAGCCTGCGCTTCTGGAGTCTGTGCTCCGCAACGGGAGAGGCCACAACAGTGAGAGGCCCGCGTATTGCAAAAAAAAGAATATTCAGTGTTTCCTTGTTATTCACTACTTGGTCGATAAAGACAAATTCTATTTTGAAATATTATGTGACATTACTTGGTACTGTTTTCCTATAAAGAAAAAAAGTGCACCTATTTTTCTGTTTAATGAACTAAGATAACTGAAAGCTACAGCACTCAATACATCTTGTGGCTTTTATGATATTGTCCAATTTTTGCATGATTCATAATTTACAACTCAAATGGAGAAGGCAAGGGTGGGCATGCATGGAAACTGCAAATCTGTTGGGTAGTACTTTTGAGTGTGGAGGCTTGATAATAATTAAGATGAGAGGTTGCAAGCTCTTCTCCAAGTGTGCATCAAACTGGCAGCAAAGACAAGTTTGCTTCACCTCCATCACTACCGAAGAGGAAAAGCCTACAAAAGACTCTAAGGCTGGCAGAGTTGGCATTTGCTGCCCTCTCCCCACTGCTTCCTTTTAATTCCCACCCTTCTCTAAATGGCAGCCCAGAATCCTGTCTCCCATCTCTTCCCTGGCCCCTTTTCTCATAATGGCTGTGATGTCTAGCCACCCACCAAATATTTGTTCTCCCCCTTTCACAGTGCCCTGAGAAATGACTGCCCGGTGTCTACATTTCCCAGCCCCACTTGCACCTGGGCAGAGCCATGGACTAGTTCTTACCAATGATCTGTTTGCAGTAGGCATGTCTATTCTTGGCCAGAGTGTTTAAGAAGCTTTCTTCAACTGAAATCAGAGGACTTGAGCTTTTAGGATGCTAGAGCCACAATATGGAAGGAGTCTGGGTCACTGAAGTTCCACTGGACTAAGGATGTCCACTCACCAAGACGCCTGTCTTATATATCACATGATTAAGAAATAAGAAGCTATTATCTTAAATCACCGAAATTTTATAGTTTGTCTAAATTGCAGGCATTACCCTAGCCTAGATAATAAATTCTGGTCACTAATTCATTCCCAGTTGGCTAAACACTAATGCCCAGAGGTAAGTCAGGAGATTATGATCAAGCTTCCTCCCGCCAGAAGGATTTGTATTTTACTTGAGGCAACTGCCCACCCTTCTCCCCGGCAAAGAACACTGTGTGCATGGCTGTACGTGCTCAGCCCATGGGGTTGACCCCACCCACCATCATGACAAGGAGAAAGTAGTGCTGTTTGGAGTCAGAGTTCCTGGGTCTGAGTTCTAATAATTTAGTGCTTAGCTGGTCCTGAGCAGGTCACTTAACTTTCTGATCAGGAAAATGGGGGAGGGGATATATTGTCACGTTTAAGAAGTTGCGATCTCACAGTCCCTAATTTGTGATCTACGAGATCTTGGCAAATTCCTTGCCCTTTTCAAGCCTTGGTTTTCTCATCTGCAAAACGCAGATAAGAACACTTTCCTCACAGGTTTGTTGACTCATTCATTCATTCACTCATTCATTTATTCATTCATTCAAAAAGTATTTACTGAGAACCGCTTTGTGCCAAACACAACTCTCGGTGTGTTTACAGCGGATACAGCTGTGAACAAGACAAGGTCCTGTTTTGTATTTGAGGGGACATGGAGGGTAGTAAACAATAGACCTCTATTCAGCTAGTGTGGCAAGGATGAAACAGGCTAATATCTATAAATTGCTTCTGCAGTGCCTGATACATAGTAAACACTAACAAATGGGAGCTATTATTAATATTAGCTATAAATATGAAAATGCATAAAATAGTAATTGCAATAGCATCTAATAGGGCTATTGCGAGGATTAGATGAAACATGTATTTATGAGTTATTTATTATTATCTAATTACTTGATGATTAACTAAGCAAATATAAAAAGAATACATTAAGGTCCCACTCACCATTTCTGTGAGGTTGGGACATTTTCTGTTAGCAGAAGCTGTTTGCATCTTGAGAGCAGAGAAACCAGTCACAATCCCCTCAATCCTCCTATGCTAATCTTAAGTAATCTTACTGAAAAGCCTTACGGGGGATATATCTGACCTCCAGCAGAAATCATTTGCTTTGGTTAAGTTGAATGAGAGAAACCAGGGACCCTCAAATGGCCTCCACATTCTGTCATTGGCAAAAAGGAGACCAGTCCCTGGACCCTAAACGGAGGCTCTGACCTGGCTTGTACCAGTGTCCATCTGTTGGAGAGCGTCCCTCAAAACCCTGGTGTGGAAAAACTCTGTGCACTGGCCCTGAGTAAAAATTCATTTGAAATGTGTGTACAGGAAGAGAAGTGTGTGAGAACATGCAGGTAAAAATACGTGCAAGGCACACGCTGTTTTTAAAGTTCTTATTGTGCTATTTTCCTAAAAACAGGTAAGCAGAGCACACTTCAGCTAATGGTTTGAGTTGCATAAGTAGGGTGACCATAAAATTTATCATCCAATCTGGGACACTAGTATTAATAATTATAAGCAGACAGCAGGAGTAAATCAGGACTGTTCTAGGGGGCAAAGCACTACACATGGTCACCCCGGGCACAGATTGTTAGGAATATTGTTTTTATTTATTTTAATGCTCATGTTTCTTTTGGAGGACAGGACTGTGTTTATAAAAATGTCTCAGAAGTAACAACAGGCTAGTATTTCTCTGTAACAGTGACATCAATATACCAAATATTTTGGATCCTCTCTGCATTATGTGAAAGCACTTGTACCAGGCCTTATGGGGGCTATGAAGTTGTCCAAGACATGACCCCAGGCCTCAAGGAACTTGTCATTTAGGAGACGAGAGAAGCCGTGTACGGTCAAGCTGGACAAAGGCTCATAGACGAAAAGCCCTGCTGGTATTAGGGAGTGAAGAGCGGCTGAGTGTTGCTGGGTGAAAGTGTGTGTGGATGAGAATGAAGGTGGAGATATGGGTCAGGCCAGATGGTGGGGAGTTGTGAATGCCACAGCTTTGCACGTGGAGGATTTGGATTGCTTCCTGTCCCTGCGATCTCAGAGGATGAGTGAGGAAAGTTCTGCTACACGGCCCAGGGCAGGTCTTATGCCCAAGCAGACTAGGTGGCCAAGTTTTCAGGAGGGTACCCATCCTAGTAGCACTGAAGATAATTTTCAGTCCAGACATGACATTAAAAGCAGACCCTTTTTCCTCTAAATGAGTTGGCTTTTACATAAGGATGCAAACATGGTGAGTGGGGAAAAATACAAGAGAGCCTTTTGATGCTTTGGATCCCTGGTGGAGAAGAAGGGGAGGTTCTAACCTAAGAGGGGAGTGAATGGTCATGGGTTATAATTTCTCACCACCAGCACAGGGATTAGCACATAGTGTTGGCATAGAAGGGGCCTGAACAGAATATTCCCAGTAGGGTCCCCTGGAAACTGCACTGGAAGAAGTACAGATCTTTTCATCTGAGAGGAACCGAAAGGGCATCCTGTTGCCTTGGGCTATTCCAGAATGGTGGCTATGCCGCCCTCTCTCTTATGGGAGTGGCTGTGGGTGGTCCTAACTCTTACCTGGAGGAGCCAGGTGTCTTAGTTTGGTTGTCCTGGAAACAGACTTGGAAATGGTGATTTGCATGCAGGGAGTTTATTGGGCTGTGCTGTGAAGCAGCAAGATCATCAGGCTCAGGTGGAGGGAGGGGCTGAGCAGCGACATAGTCATGCCAAAGTCCTCAGTGGTTTCCATGGGGAGCTCTGGACTGGGATGGACCTTCAAAGGTGTCCCAAGTTAAGGAAAGGGGGTCAAGACTTTGGATGCCCCCTCCTTACCTCCATAGACCAATCAGGAATACAGAATACCCCAGAAAGGAAGTTTGACCTTGGAGAAGGTGACTCTCTTCAGGAGAAGGACTCAGCTGAAAGCTGGCAGCTGCCAAACCCCCAGAGTTTGAGGGAATGAGTTCTGAAGTACTGTTGTCCTGAAGGGGGGAATCTGGGCCAGCTACCATGGCATACTCTACACCGTTGCTTCTCGAACTTTGACATGGTACATCAGAGTCATCTGGAGGGCTTGTTAAGATGCAGATTCCTGGGCTCCATCCCTAGAATTTCTGATCCATTAAGTCTGGAGTGGGACCCAAGAATTTATATTGCTAGCGAGTTCCCTGGCAATGCTGGCCTGGAGCCCCACTTTGAGAACCACTGCACTACATCAGTCATTCAGGGACTCCTGCTTAGGCACAGATAGCTCATCAATGCTTTTAAAACATGTAGCAAACAGCCATGCAAGTGGGCACATTTCAAAACGGAATCAGTCGGCTTTATCTGTAAGATCTCGGTTTTCTACTCGTTTAGGTAACAGTTTGGTGACCAAATAAAAAAGTCCTGTTGCAACAAGACATGTATTTGGAGGGCTCTAGGTCTTCATGTCATGCATCTCCATTCTCTATAGACCAGCAGTTGCTATTTGAAATTGTCATTAGTAATTCATTCCTCCACTTCAAGAAAAGAGACAGAACATCTCTGCCTACCTTACAAGACTTCTTCCCAAAGTCGTGCCTGTGCTACCTCCATCCATTCTTCTGGAGGTCCACCTCTCTTGCCCCTTCTGTCACCATGTAGTCCAGTTCAGAGGGATCGAGCCCTCGCTAAGCTCTGGCCATCACAACTGGTTGAAGGGTGAACAGGGGGCCCAACTGGACCCTCCTGAGTCCTTCCCCAGGACTTCTATTTGGAGCTGAGAGATAAGAGTCCCTTCCTCTCTGGAAATGAGGATATGAGCCTGTAGGTGCCAGTGACCATGGCTTTTGTGCAGTGAGGAAGCCTATAGGCAGAGGGAGGAGATGAGACCAATTGGTAGAGAGAAATAGAGATGAGAGACAATCGTCCTTAGCTACATCCCTGCACTTCTTGATTACAGAAGCCAATAAATGCCCCCTTTCCTTAGCTAATTCAAGTTAGGTTGCTGCCACTTGCAATCAAATGAGTCCTGTCTAATGCTCCCTTTAAATGCAAATGCCATGGGAAGGAGGATACATGGACCCAATCCTAACCACTTAACTGTCAAGGGCAGAGTAGCTAGAATAGCCCTTGATCAAGGCCTGGGGAACACCTGCAGCAGGAACCCTTCAGAGCTAAGTTTGCTCAGAGACCACTGGGAAGTGGGATGGGGGTGAGATGGTAGGCAAATAGGCCACAGTGAATGCTCACTGTGTACCAGGTGTCTTGCTACATGTGTAACCTGCTTTATTCCATTTAGTCTGGCATGATAGGTAACACAGATAGCATGGTAGATAAGACAGATACCTCATTAGGTACAGAGAGGTTAAGTGCATTTCCCAAGGGCACAAAACTAGTAAGTGACAAAGCCATGATTCAAACAAAACCTCTTTCTGGATGCAAGCAGTATGGACTTAACCAGTGCCTTATATATTACCTGTTCCAAAAGCAGAGGCTACAGCAGAGAAAGGTGTGGGTTATAGTGGCAAGAACGGAAAATTTACCCATTTCACACCTTTCTTAAAGATTATCCCAGAGACTGAGATCTGGGACCCTTCCAGTGATCCAAGAGCAGTGTTGAGGGATCCAGGTACATTTCTTAAAAGTCATAAAATCCAGGAATCCAAGCTTAACCCTGAAGAACATTAGAGCAAAGCATGTCATATTGAGGTTATATTTATATTGAAATTTACATTTATATTCTTTTGAGCAATTTGTCCAGAGGTGAAATGATGGATTTCATCATTTTGTTGTTTGTTGCCAAGATGTCCCACACTCCATGGACAAGATACTCTACAGAACTCTTTCACTCAAACGTCAATTCATGTTCCATTAACTTGAGCTCTTCCTCTAATTCAGACAATGTCTATGTAAGACTTATTTAGCAAAAGGTTTGAAATTTCTTATTTTATCAATTCCTGGATCTTCCTCTCAAGTAGAGAATGTAGTCTAAGAAAAGTATAGCTTTTACAAACAGGGACTCAGAAAAGATGAATTTCTTCATGACATTTTCACCACTGCATCCAGTAACCAAGTCTTGAATATTAGAAAAGCTTTATGTTTAGGAGGCAATAATATATAGGACAGGCTGCGAATAATAACTTTTTCATGAATGCTCCTCATTTAGTCTATTAGTACTCATTTATGTCTTCATTTATAGTATAGACAACACTTAAAAATATAAAACTCCATTTTTTTGAAAAGCATTCTGCAATTGAAGCTTTTCTCTAAGTCACAAAAGCCTTTCCACCATCTTTGAATCTGCCGGGCTTCACTCTTTGTTACCAATGTATTGAAACCAATTGGATGGTTTGGAAATAAGTCTTGCCTGAATTATCTAGACAAGTGGTTCCCTAATATGCCTCATCATAAGATTTACCTTTGAGATTCTGATTCAGCAGGTCTTGATTAAAACCTGAGAAGTATTTTCAACAAGTATCCCAGGGGATTCTAACATAGGCAGTCCATGGGCTATGCTTTGAGAAACAGAATTAGATGATACCAAAGTTCTTTATTTCCCTTTGACATGAGTGTGAACTAGGTCCAAAGAATGTAGTGCAGATAAAAGTACGTATTTATATTACCCCATATGTGAAGATATGTGTGATTGACATGTAGCATATACTATGGTTAGAGACTTAGAGAAGAATTCTTTTGTAAAAAGGTACAATTCCTTCATGCAGAGAGAATTTATGGTGATTTTTCTCATTCTTACTCATTTCTTTCAAGGTAAGATTTAATTTTTCATGACAATCATTTCATCAAGTGACACACACTCACAAACACATAATTTTCCTTTGAAAAATTCAATATACAGTTCACCTCTGGGGCCTTTTCTTTGCAGTGGAATGATTTGTATAATTTCACACCTTAGCTGTATTCTTTGAATTCTTATTGATAATTGTGTGTGATTTGTTACAAGGACAAACACACATTGATAGGAACACTGAGTTGTGTAAAACATAAACAAAGTAAAACAATTGTCTACCTCTGCTACCTTGTCTGCAAACACATTTTATATAGCACTTCTTTGACCTTGAAAATGAAACTAGGTTTTAATCAACTATTCAGTCATTTTGAGACAGAATTGAATATGGCCTTTCTTCAATTTATTAATTTTGAAATTATAATGCCAATTAAATAAAAATATTTTAAAAGACCACTGCCTCTTGCTCTCTAATTTTCATAGTACACAACTGCTATAGGAGAAGGCTATTAATGCCTCTTTGCCAATTCATAAACTTGCTCATTTTCCCCTGACAGCCAATAACCTCTTAGTTTCTAACAAAAGTTTAATGAGCAAATTTGGGAGGACTGTGCTTTTCTAAGATGAAAGGTTTACAAAATACACCACAAGACATTTACTAGGAAGCGATACATATTATCATTAGTAATTAAAACTACATTATCCTTGTCAAAATGAATGAAAAAGTGAGTCTTACGGTGTGGTACTCATGTATTTTATCATGTTTGTTTCTCATCTGCCTATCGGGGTGTTTCATGGGGTTTCCCACTGCAATTTCCATATAACCTGGTAGCAGTATTAGAGAGCAACATGAAAAAGTATGATTAATTCTTCCCTTGTTTATGCACCAGGGACCCAGTGTGCTAAACCTCATAATCTGAGGTCGGTGTCCCCATTGTCATTAGTGAATAAGCAAAATTCTGCTTTCCTTATCACTTTAGAAAAATGTTCGAATTTCTACTCTCTGCTTTCTTTCTCCTTCAATTTTTGTTGCACATATATCTCTCCATCGTTCATGAGATGTTTTTCCTGAAAGAGATGGTGATGAAATGGAGGCAAAGAATATGGTAGGTAGTCTTTCCTTTCTATAATCATGCTGCCTATTTATTCAACCAATACTTATTGAGTATCTACCATGTGCCAAATACTGGGTAGACAGGAGAGAGAGAAGATTAAAAGCAATAAGATAGTTCCCACCCTCCAGGAATTCACAGTCTACTTAAAAGACCAACACATACACAAATTTATTAAAATAGAATGTGGCAAAGGCAATGATATATACATGCGGCCCATACATAGGACACACCCAGTGACACACAGGCATGACAGCGCTAAAGAAGCGCACGGAGTGGGGGGGGGTTTCTAACTCAAAAGATGTCCATGCCTAAAACTTCATGGTGTTACAGCCATTGAGTTGGGACTTGAAGTACAAGCAGAGAATAAAGAATAGAGTACATTCCAAGGGGAGGGAATCTGAAAAAGCAAGGCTTATGGGGTTGGGCTGAGGTAGGCCCAGTGGCCAAATGTAAGGGGGATGGGGAAGGGAGTGACCATGCTGCAGAATGGGAAAAGCTCCATGTTATGCACTGAACTGTGTTCCCCCAACTTTCATGGGTTGACACCCCTACACCTACTGTGACTATATTTGGAGACAGGGATTTTATGTAGGTAATTAAAGTGAAACGAGGTCTTAAAGATGGGGCTCTCATCCAATAGGGCTGGTGTCCTTATAAGAAGATGAAGAAACACCAGAGGTCTCTCTCCATGAGCACACAAAGCAGAGGTCTTGTGAGCCCACAGTGAGATGGCAACCACCTACTAGCCAAGAGGAGAGGCCTCAGAATGAAACCAACCTTACCATCACCTTGATCTTGGATGTCCCAACCCTCAGAATTGTGAGAAAATTAATTTCTGTAGCTTAAGCTACCCAGTCAGTGGTATTTTGTTATGGCAGCCTGAGCAGACTTGTACACTCTGTAAGGTGGGATTAAAAGGGCTTTGCCTGCAGTGCTAAGGAGTTTGGACTAGAGGTGATAGATGGCTACTTAGCAGAGCAATGTCATGATCAGATTCGGGCTTTTGGAAGACTGCTGTGTGGGCAGTGGGAAGGACAGGTGGGGGAAGACCGATTGAGGCCATAAAACATGCAAGGAACAAAAGCAGCAGGACGGATCAAAGAGCCCTGTCCCAGGAGCTGGCGGGAGGGTGGGGCTGTATCTTAGTCCCACTCTTCCACTACTAGCTACTTGGCCTTGAGGCAGTCGCGTCACCTTTCTGGGCCCCTGCTTCCACTTGTGTAAAATGAAGAGAGTTGACCAAGGGTGGTCACTATCTGCCTCCTACTAGATATCTTTCTTTGAAAACTCTCTCTTCCTCTCCCCACACTGTGTTTGGACCTCATGACCCTGCCTCACAGGCTAGAGTAGAGTGGATCAAAGTGATCACCTGACTCAGACTGGATCAGTCCGGCTCCTTCTTTCAAAACTTTGGGCTGAGAGTCAGTCTGGGAATTGGGAACCGAGTCACATTAACAGCAAGAAAAAGATTTTGAAATCCTACTCCTGCATCCCCAGGAGTCCCTGTTCTCCTTCTTTCTGAAACTTGATTGTTCAACTTTTTCTTGGTTCTCCTTGAGTTCTTGCCTCCGTATATTAATACTTAAAGTACTTTTTTTCCTTAGGCTAGATTATCAGTTTCCATTATTTATAAACAAAAATGTATCATCCAAACTACTCCCTGATCTAGCTTTTCCTGAGTCTGAGACAAGGACATGACACACACTTGTAGCTGGTCTAGGGCCAGCCACATCCAGTCCAGGAAGGTGGAGTGGTTGTTGGGTTACTATAAGATCCTCAATCCTCCTGTAAGATTTCTCCACTCATCTGCTGATGTGTCTGAAATTTCCACAGTCATGTCTATGGATAAGAGTGTCTCTACGGGGTCAGTGTCAAAAACAGTCTTGGATAATCTGATTCTCTAGTTATTCATCTATTGGTAGCTGTAGATATTTTTGAAGGGGAAGATTTTGAGGATGGAGAGAGTTAGAAAATATCTGGATCAAAAACAGGGCAAGAATGAGGTTCCAAGGCTGCTGGTGATAGTTATGAAGTCCAAATGACCCTAGAGGTGGGGAAGGCCACACCATCAGTGAAACCATCCAAAACATACTTTACCATTTTATTGTGGGTCAACCTTGGGCCTGTGAGGGGTTCTTTGAGCGTCTGGCTTGGGTCTTCTTTATGGTCTCCACGTCCTATCCAATTCGTATGAGCAGGGGGCCCTTCTAGAAAGCCTAACTGAGCCGGTTCCAGGCAGGGTTTTGGCAAGAGCACGTGCTTGAGTCCCCAATACTGGTTCTACCACTTACCGACCCTAAGGCTTTAGCCAAGCCACTTAACCTCCTGAATTCAGTTCCATTTCTTATAGGCTGTGAGCAGAAATTAAGTAGAGGCCATATAGAAAGATGTTTAGTAAATGTTCACACTGAAAGAAAAGAAAAATATCTGTAGCTACCAAATTGAAATCTTTTTCACAGGCAAAACCCTTCATCAAGATGCTGTTAAATAAGTGCAAATTAAGAAGTTTGTATAGCATAGATTTGTTAGATTTTATGTTTTGCTCCAAACTGTGATTTCAAGAATTCATCTGAGAATAGGCATGATATCTCAGAAAAGCTTTTGTACTGCTACCCTATCATTTTTACATCTCTGCCTACTGACCTTCTATTGGCTATTTAAGCAAAATGGCTCTGGCTCGAAACTCAGAGCATGTGTTAGAATTCATCACCTGCTGTGTACTTTGAAGCAGATGGTTGACCTCTCTGTGCTGTAGCTTCTTCTTCATGTCTGAAAACAGAGTCAAGGCTGCTGCACTATCTTATGGGTTCTCCATGGGAAATAAGTAATACCTAAGCACTCTTCTGTCAATCAAGTGATAAGTAATTCAGCTCTAGATTTTTAACCATACAGTATTTTTAACCAAACTGAGAAACAGACACCTCCTCACCCAAGCTGATTAAAAATGTGCCAACAGAATGGAAAAGCGTGCTGATTCTGTTCGTTTCTCTCATTAACTTGGTTCCACAAGGAAGAGAGTGGGCTGTTTACAAACGTGTGAGATCGTTTGAATGATATAGTTACTTCCCTTCATTTAAAGAGGGTACTGTGCGCAGTGGATAAAATCATGTTCAGCCTGGTGCTTTTCATCTATACTTTTGTATAAATTTTAGGTGTTTAAGGAAGAACTCATTGACAAAAACAGGAATCATTTTATTTGCAAAGTGTGGTTGCACGTTGGCGCTACTGCTGTCCAATGCTCGCCAGCACCCCAGTACCCCAGAACCCCAGTACTCTCTCAGTTACGTCAACAAAGTCCTGTCCATCCAGAGCCTCAAAGTCTTCCCCCTGGCGTTGTGTTGCTCGGAAACACTGTGGTAACAACCATTCAGGCTCTTCAAGGATGCTGAGTTGGCCACAGATCTCTATCCAAACCTCGAGCACACCCAGCAGCCATCCTGCGGTGTTTGTATTCACAGAGGTGGCTATTGACCCTGGGCAGTGCTTCATGTGTCCTCCTTAGAACAGAGTGACAGCCCTGAGTAACTCATACCATGTCAGGATACAGAGGCAGAGTTAGGATCCCGTACTTCTGTGTCTGTGTTGATGTAATAAAGATCTTAGAGTCTAGTAGAAAGAGTTGGGCTCACTTCTCACAATGGATCTGAGTGAAAATCCTAACTCAGTCACTAACTCCACTTTCACTCCATGACTGTGAGCAGATTGTTCAATCTTTCTGAGCCTCAGTTTCCTCACCCGTAAGATAGATAATTCAAAACAGGGTAGTAATAAATACATCGCCTGGCTCAAGTTAAGGAACTCAACAAATGCTCATTTTCTCATTAATTATAAAGCCATTAGATTTAGTCAGAGTTAGGTACAGTTGCTAAGTTAGTGCTTTCCATGAAGCAAGTGACATTAACCACAGTAAAATGTTCTTCTTTATGGACTGGACAGAGATTCACTAACCTAGACAATGAAAGCACATTTGGGGGATGATCCTTGCCAAGTCCACTTTGATGTTTTTGTTATAAAAGAGCAAAGCCAGATGGAAGTGATAAAATGGCTAAGCTGGGTGCAAAACTATGAGACAGAGGTATGTTTTCCCCACTGAAATATTCTGCACCCTCCCCAGGTTACTGGAGAAGAGTGCTTCTACTCAAAGTCTACAGATCACAGAGCCCCTAGCCAGACCCCTAAAGTCCTTCAGCAAAATCTGCCTTTGAGTTAAAAGTAGAAATAGACTCTGAGCATCTGCTTTGGAGGCCTCAGATAACACCCTTGCTTATCAAGCCTTGATCAGAGAGGATGCCAGAAACACATGGAAAGGTCTCACCCCTCTGACCTTCCCACCATAATATTTGGAAACGAGAGGACTCAGGGCACTTTAGGAGGGGCCTGGAAGAGCGGTTATGGTGCCTAAGCTTAGTTCCACACACATTTATCAAACCCATCCCTAATGCCAGACGTGGCAGGAGCCAGGGTGGAATTAGGAACATCACAGAGACCAGAAGGCACTTAGCCTCTGCAGTCACAATCGCTCCGGTGTACCAGCACCTTGGTAAATTCACATCAGACATTTGATTTCACAGTATGTTCTCTCTATATGTTGCAAAACTGGTCCAGCAAAAATACAGGCATTATTAATTTTTGTTGTTTTCTATGCACTGTGAACTTTCATAGTGTTCTAGACGTTCCACAGAACATAATCACCGTATTTTCAAATTCAGTATTGCATCAGATCTGAGACCTCAGTTGTCCAGTTTAATAATAGTGTAAAGTATGTGATAAATAATGTGTAATAATAATAGTGTAAAGTATGTGATAAGTATGTGATAAATAATGCTGCAGAGGATGATACATAGTAGAAATTTGTAATATCTGAATCGAGGGACTGATTTGAGGAGTAAATGGAACGATTTGTGAAAAGCACCTGATTTAGTGCCCATCCCATTGTGGGTCCCTTGATTCACATCGGGCATCACAGAGATTTGTATCAAATCAGCAAATGGTTGCTCCAAACAAGCCTGCAAGGACGAATATAGTTAGGCAATAACTGATAAACTTATTCAATCACTGGGTTGGAAGGGATTTTGAAAGTTCATCCAACCTCTCCTTAGAGCCAACCGAAATCTCTCAGCCTTACTTGTAAACCTAGTTTTCTTGCCCTGTCTAAACATGTCTAGGATGAATCAACTTTTGATTGTATTCTTCATGAGTGCCTAAAATCAGAATTACACCTAGCATTATTGGTTTATTTATTTATTTTTTGAATAAGCTACATGTGCTCACCAGGGAAAGATGTTTTTCCTCTAACTTCACAGGCAAACTTCAAACAGAAAGTGTCTTTATGGAAGGACTGGCCAGATGCAGGTATATATCTCTGCGAGTTGTCCTGGTTTCTTTTCAAATTAGGCAATGAATATACTTCTTGACATGCACACACAAGATTTGTGGCAAAAACACCTTTCTTTCATGTAACTGATTTTCCTTTAATCCCAACCTTAATGTAGATCATTCTTGATGCATAATCTCCAATGGGCTTTGAACTAGCGAATGCTAACTTTGAATAATGAAGAAAGAAATGACAGTTTACTTTATAGCTGGGTTTAGGAGAAATGGGGTTGAGGGGCAATGGCGGTATAACTATTCACCTTTCACCTGGCACAAGCAGGTAAAGTGCTGAAAGGAAGTGATTAGGAAGACGTGACAATAAGTTAAAACCCTGAGGCTGAGTGTTCCTGATGCATTTGCATTCCTTGGTTTGTAAGGCCCTGTTTAAAATAAAAAAAAGTCACCAAGACAGGAAAACTGCTGTAGTTAGATCACAGCACACTGAGTTGCAAACCTTTTAATGAAAGACATAATTCTTGGGTTGTCTCTGTCATACTATAGTCTCACGCAAAACACTTTAATGCCTGGTATAAATAACTTTAGACTTTCTTAGCATGTATTGCATTTATTTTTTAATATTTTATATTGATTTTTCTTGTCTCCTTATTCTTTTTAAAATTTATTTATTTTATTTTTTGGCTGTGTTTGGTCTTCGTTTCTGTGCGAGGGCTTTCTCTAGTTGTGGCAAGCGGGGGCCACTCTTCATCGCGGTGCGCGGGCCTCTCACTGTCGGGGCCTCTCTTTTTGCGGAGCACAGGCTCCAGATGCGCAGGCTCAGTAGGTGTGGCTCACGGGCCTAGTTGCTCCGCGGCATGTGGGATCTTCCCAGACCAGGGCGCAAACCTGTGTCCCCTGCATTGGCAGGCAGATTCTCAACCACTGCGCCACCAGGGAAGCCGTGTATTGCACTTTTTAATCATGGGTGTTCAGTTCGATTTTCCATTTGGAGTCCAGGAGAGCAATATCCAAATGAAGCCAGAGGAGTTCCCCTCCTGCAGCGCTCCCTTCTCTGATCCTGCTCTCCTCCCTGCCCCCTTCTTTTCCTCCTCACCTCTCCTCTACCCACCCCATACCCACACCTCTAGGACAACTACAGTTCCTGGTACATCCTCAGTTAGAGGCTGTAACGTGGTGCTTGGTCAGAAAAGTGAACAAATGTACCCTTTCCCTGGACGGGATATTACATCATCAGAACTGCTGCAGCTCACCCTGCACCAGGTCTATCTACAGACAAATGAAGCTTGCCCCTCAGAGCTCTACCCTCTTCACGGCAGGCTATGTTAGAACGGTCACAAAGAATCTCCGCATACCCATCTATCTTCGGAGAAAGACACAGCTACAGGAATTTAAAAATATTCACACAAAATGCCAGGGTGTAGAGTAGGTGCACAGAATGTGCTGTCTGCCTGACTCTGCACTGCTGCTGTGGTCGTCTCTCTAAAACACCAATTAGACCAAACCTTTTCTCAGCGTGTACCCCCCATCTTCCACTTCTCCTTCTGAGGCAGAATTAATCATTCATATATACCCCTACAGCCCTGTCCATATACTTTCATTATAGCAAGTGACACAGCGAACTGTAGTTGGTGGACATCTTCCTTGACAGTCTCTAAGCACTTCTGGGGCCCAGATTCATTCATACCAGCACAGTGCTGGTATGTAATAGTAGGCGCTCGAAGTTTGCTGGATAAATAAATGATATGTCTTATAGAGAAAGATGTCAGAGTTATACACTGCCATTTAAATCATGTATATTTTCATTTCACAGTCTCCAAATTGTATAATGAAAGTAGGAAATACCCTGTGTCTGGAAAATATGTAATGATAGTAAAACATTGCCATGTTTATCCATTTTTAATTCAGGAGATTGGCAACATGGCTGTATTTGAGATTTTTGGAGGGAGGGAGTGAACATTTCATATATCCTCTGCAGTATTCCCCTTTTTTCCCTAATGGAAAAAAGTGCAGCTTTTACTTATTTATCTATAACATTTTCAGGGCTCTATTTTTTCAGCTGGTTTTTCCTATTCAGTTTCAGCGTCTAAACAGGGGGCTGGTCCAAGGTTAGCTAAAGCACTGGATGAGATGAGTGTTGGCATCTGTCCCTGTGACTATTGATTCTGGGGCTATGCCAGATCCCCGGGGATTGGAAAGATTCCCTATCTGAGGCTACTTGGCTCCTGAAACCCTTCCTCCAGCCCTTGCCAACTAAAACACAGTAGGAGCAAATGTTGTATGGCAACTGGGTATAAACACAACAGTTGGAATGCTTCAGAAAGAAGTTTGGATTTCCTGGTTAAGTGTATTCAATGTTAAAACAACAATAACAGTGTTAAAAACACATTTGGGGATTGTTAGAATGCCTTACCCACTGATTCTCATTATTGCTCTTAGAGACCCATTGGATACACTGATGTCTCTGAGAAATATTTCCTCAGGGATTATCTTAGAAGCTATGTCTAAGCTTACCTTACACAGACAAGGTAAGGTGAAGATTAAAGCAGCCCTCCAAGTAAGGAAATGCAATGTTTGTTAAACCAACACCTTACCTCATATTACTTGGAATGGTGAAAGGAGAGTAGAGACGTGGGTTCTACTTTTGGCTGTGACTTTTCAAGCTCTGAAGTTTCAGGTAAATCATGAATCTGGCTCTCAGCTTCCTTATCTGTAAAGTGGGTAGGTTGCTCATAGAGATCTCTGAAGTTATTGAAGCTTGGTGAGCATTGTTGCTCTCAGAAATTGAGCAAACGTCCTTAGCCCAGCATGGTTTATGTCTGAGTAGAGAGTGAAGGCTCTTAGTTTTTAAATTGAGGTGTTGGCACAAGGACAGAGAATCTCATGAATTTTGTACCCAGGGACTACCTAGTGGGGAAGAACCCCTGGTATGGGTTGAATTACATCCCCTCAAAAAAGACGTTGAAGTTCTAACCCTCAATCTGAGAAATGTCACCTTATTTGGGAATAGGGCCTTTGCAGATTTAAGCGACTTACGATGAGGTCATTAGGGTGCGCCCTAACACAGTAAGACCGGTGCCCTCATAACATGGAGAAATTTGGCCACAGACAGATACAGAGTGAAGATGTGGGAAAAGACACAGGGAGAGCACTATGTGAAGATGGGGGCAGAGACTATGCTGCCCGAGCCAAGGAACGTCTGGGACTGTCGGAAGCTGGAAGATCCCTTCCCCACAGGTTTCAGAGGGCACGTGGCCCTGCCAACACTTTGATCTCAGACTTCCAGCCTCCAGAACTGGGAGCCGTTGCGGTACTTTGCTACAGCAGCCCTAGGAAACGAACAGACTCGCCTCAAATCTCCTGAGCCCAGGCTCCACCTGACTTCTTTGCAGGAGGGACTGGGTATTTTGCCCTGTGTGTGTGTGTGTTATTTGACATTTGCCAGTTGAAAGAATGGACAAAAGATGAGAAGAGAAGGGGAGAAAAAGGGAAAGAAGAAAAATTAAATGGTAACTTGTTTTGAAAATGGAGACGGCTGGGATCAGGGCTGATATTTAAATGGTACACACAGGTACAGCCTAACAGCTAAAGTATTTCTGTGTAAATAGCCATTGCCCAAACCCCCTGAGTGGGCAATGGCCAGGCTGCCACCTGGTTGCTCTGTCCCTTCCCGGGGGCCCCTCCAGGATTTCCCCTCAGAGTCCAACAACTGAAGGATTGACTCCTGGCCTGCAGGGGTCTCTGGATTCTGCCCCAGAGCTACCTCTGCCACAGACCCTTCTGACTGGTCAGTACCAGTCGTTAATAATATTTCTGATTGAGAGCCTTGTACATTTGAGTTGCGGCACTGGGCTTCTGCAAATGATGGGAGAACATGCAATGAAAGGAGGTGAAACCAGAGGCTGCTGGAAGGAGGTGAAGAGAAACAGACATATAAGAGATCAGAGCAGTAGGAGGAAAAACAGGGCCAGGTGAAGAGGGTTTAGGGTATTTGTCCATTTGTGGCCCACAGATTTACATGTGACCTACCAGGAATATATTATGTCAGAGTTTTATATAGTAAGAGAGGCTGAGGAAGTTCATTATTAAACTTCTTAAGAGAAGTTAAAGCTTTAATTTTCACTTTCAGAGATGCAGAAGGCTGGACCTTCAAAGCTGCATTATGACTTGGAGTCTCAGACTCGAAACTGGACTCTGGGTTTCCAAGGTTCTGAAGGATTCACCCACTTTTTGTACAGTGACCACTGGGCCATGCTTTGCCAAGGATTAACACTCCAGGCTTTACCCGTCACTTAAGTTACAACATCTCTACTGAGTCAGGCAATTAGAAAGGAAATGCTTATTGAGTTTGACAAATAATTCACTTTGGAAATATAACCACAGTAAGAATAGATTGAGAGTTAAGTATGGAGAAAAAATGAGAAATGAGAAGTGATTCCCACTGCATTCCACTCACCTATCTCACCTTATAAAATAGAATAGGTGAAAGGGAAAATTGGAATTTTAATAAAAATGAAAGGCTGTAAGGCCTGTGATGACTCAAAGAGTAACAGTAAGAAGTTGTGTAATAATGTTATTATCTATATAAATGCATTGAATGCAAGGTTGCAAAGATATCAGCTTCTCCCAAGTTGGCTGTTGGGTTCTGAGATGTACAAGTTCTACCCAATTCCTGTTTCACGTGGTGTAACAAGTTACAGTGTTGGGTTTTATTTGTCTCTGTATTTGGTATAACCTTAAAAATATTCAGAGAGCCTTCTTAAATAAAGTGAGGTCTGCATTTTTTCAGGAAAAAAAAAACAGAGCCAGGAATAGGGGGCCACTACAATTGTTTACTGTACAGTTGAGATATTACTTCACCTAAACATGTCTCTGGACTGCAGGTCCTTTTCCTAGCAACCCACTACTGATGCAGGAGGAGGAGAGAGGGGAGGAAAGAGGCACAGAGGAGAAGGGCAGGGAAGGGCCAGCTGCTCTCAGAGACACAGCTGAGGTGAGACTGGCTGGAACCTGACCTCAAACTTGCCCACTGGGCCAGCATGGATGCTGGGCAAGTCCCCACCTGTTGATGCTAATGGTGGAGGTTCAGGTGGGCTGGCAACACTCAGAAACAAGAAACTCTACGTCAGTCAGTCAAGCTGGCAGTGGGGTGGGAAGAGGCAGCACTCACAACCCTTTCACCTCTCTACATGCCTCCCCTCACAGAATCCTCACAAGGCCTCTGAAAAGTAGACATTATCATTAATTCTCATTTTACAGGTGGAACTCTGAAATGCAGCAAAGTTAAATAATTTACCCAAAAGCCTATGGCCAGTAAGGAATGGAGCCAAGATTCAAACCCAGGTATATTTGTCTCCAACACTTGGACCCTTAGCCACTGGTCCATCAGCCTCCTGTAGAGAGGTTGTCTGGCCACGTGTAATTCAGAAGCTGCTCAGACCTAAGAGTGTATCACACGTATCATCACCAATCCGAATGTCCAACCAAGTAAAATCTTTTGACTAAGTCAAGATGACACATGTTCAGATGAAAATCCTATAATAATGAACATTAATGGGTTGTCTTCCCACATTGTCAGAGACTTCTGTCCAAGTGACATCATTTAATACGTGTTAGACATCCATGAGTTGAGCAGAGGCTGCACTATGGTCACACACTGGAATTTCTCAGTTTTCTGTGCTGGAAACAAAATAGGAAATATTCTCCATGGTCAAGCAGTGATCTTGAGAGATTAGATGTTATTCCTATTCTAACCCCATCCATACACTGATTGTATATAAAGGAGAATTTCCCAGATACAATTCAGATTTATGGGTAACATAAATCCAATTATTCTTAAATAAGATTTGCCTTTATCATCTGGCTGGCTCTGGAGCATTCTTAATTCTTTATCTATGTTTACCCCGTCAGCCCCACTTGGTAAACACCATCCAAGCATGCTCTCAAATACACCGCCCTTTAGAAATCAATGTAAATGTAATTCTACCAACCTCAACAAAGCTAATAAGATCTGAAAGGTCATCATGGTGCTAGACATGCTATGAATAATACCTGTGAATGCAGCTCAAACATGACAATGAAGGTCCTGGGGAAAACCAGCTATTTAATTTTCTTGTATACTCTATTATGTTCTCAAGCACCTTTAAATTTGGGAATAGTTCTCAGGCTCATTGTGTTATTACTGCATGCATTCTTGGAGCCTACAGAAGGAAAAGAAACTATAAAAGCAGAGGAACTTGCTAAGTCCGGTATGGTCTCACTCTTTTGTCATAGAAAGACCCTAAATCATCAATGTGCACGTGTTACCTATTTCCTTTAAACTCACCTCAGCAAAGTCCATAAGGCAAGGCAAGCTTGGTGAACAAAAGGCCAGGTGGCTGGAACTGAGCAGATGAGGACAAGATAAAGTCACATTTAAGAATGTACTTCTAAAACTGGAGTAAAGAGTTTGCATTTTGTTCTAAGAGCAATGAGATACTATCAGAGGGTTTTAAGCAAGGATGTAATACGACCTGACTTATGTTTCCAAAGGATAACTGTGGTTTTTTTGTGGCTTGAGCAGACGAGAAGTAGGGAAATGATCAGGACTAAACAGTAGCAGAGATGGACACAAGTCCAGATTTGGAATGCGCTTTAGAGATGGAGTCCACAGGGCTTATTAATTCACTGGATGTTCAGAATAAAAGACAGAGAAAATGATGCTAATATATTTTTCTTGAGCAACGGAATGGATTGTGGTGCATTTTAATGAGATGGAAAAGATTTGTGGACAAACAAATTTGGGGATGTGTAAATCACAAGTTTTCTTTCATTAAGATGCCCACAGGATAATCATGTGAAGATTTTACTAGGCAGTTTGCCATACAAGTCCTTGAATCTTTGGTGAAAACTAGTCTCATTCCTCATGCAATACAATCAGCTCTAGTCAAGACACATTTTCTATTTGGTAAATTTCCTCAGCCACTTCCTTGTGGACTTTTTTAGCTTTGCTTCCTGCTATTTCCCACTCAAGCATTCACCAAATATTTTCTAGTATTCGTTACGTGAATGAGGACAATGCTGGCCTCTAACGTACTGCAGACATAGTGGCTCTCTATGAATGTTTCTAGAATAGTTGAATGAATGAATACAGTGCTCAGGTTCTCTTGAGGCTTAAGTCTACAAGGAGTGAATAGTCTAGGACAGGCAATAATAAATATATACTTTAGTAACTAAAATACAGGGTAAAAAGTGGTGAGTTGAACAGGAAAGGTACTAATAAAGGATTGCGGGAGTTCAGAAGAAGATACGGAATTCAGGAAACGTGGTATATTCACATGACGGAATACCATTCAGTAATGACAATGAAGAAACTATATGCAACAACATGAATAAATTTCACCAACATAATATTGAGCAGAATAAGCCACACAGGAGAATTCACACTGTCTGATTCCATTTGTCTAAAGTTCAAGAAAGGCAGAACTAACCTCTGGTGTTAGAAGTCAGGGTAGAGGTTACCTGTGTTGGGGTTGTGACTGGTAGGGAAGCAGGAGGGGAATTCTGAGATTTTTTTTTTTTTTTGCGGTACGTGGGCCTCTCACTGTTGTGGCCTCTCCCGTTGCGGAGCACAGGCTCCGGACGTGCAGGCTCAGCGGCCATGGCTCACGGGCCCAGCCGCTCCGCGGCATGTGGGATCTTCCCGGACCAGGGCACGAACCCGCGTCCCCTGCATCGGCAGGTGGACTCTCAACCACTGCGCCACCAGAGAAGCCCAATTCTGAGATTCTGGTTACATTGTTTCTTGGGTTTTATTTAGGTGAATGTGTTCACTTCATAAAAATGTACCCATCTGTACACTTAGGATCTGGGCACCATTTTAATGTACCATATGTCAAGAACTGTGAAGGGTCTGAGATCTGTCCTCGTTGCAAGCCTGCCACGGTTTCGTGGCTGCTGGCGGGAGACCTGATATCCCTGGGTCAGAGACAAAGGAATTGACGGCTCACAGCCCGGCCAGCAGCATGAGCTTTGTGTTTGCCCTGGTTTCCCTTGTTCCCCGGCTCAAAGTTGCCCAGGGGAGGCTCAGATGGATGCTGCACACACAATGGGTTCGTGTCAGCTGAGGAACCCCAAGCTTAGGGAACCCAAATCTTTCATACAGTATGGAATACAAGCAAACCTGCCCCACGTTTGGCAAGGAGGGAGACAATATCTTCATTATAGTAGATAGTACACAAGCCTGTCCTCCGCTTGGGAGGGAGGCACTATCTTCCAAGGCTGTTCTCTTCATAATCATCCTTGCAAAGATAGTCGAGAACAAAAGTTATTGGTGCCTCTCTACTCATAAGATAGGCAGAAACGTGAGACCCCCCCAGAGCGTTATCTCGCAACATGGCATACTTCAACAAAAAGCTTACATTGAAAACTCTGGGGTATTTTAGCTAGGTCTTCTTTGAGCAGGATCAGATTGAGGGGAAAGAAGTTTTGTGTAAGGAACAGGGGGCACCGGAGTGTGAGTAGAGCACAGGTTTTCCCTACCTCAGAAGCCTTCCAACATAGGACGGGGAGTAAAATGAAATTCAAATGGCCAGTTTTACTGTCTTTTTTACTGCTCAGATAAAGATTTGTAGAAGGGGAGCAAATCACATTAAAGAGTGAAACAAGATTTTGGAGAATCATCTGCAGATTGGACGTATCCCTTCCCTCCTCCCATAACTGTGCAAGAGTTTGGGTTATGTAGAGCTGAGATTTACAAAATATTTCCATCATAATATGTGCGTAGTTCAGTAGATTTTATTTTGAAAATAAACTAAGAAATATAGAAAATAATAAACTCAAATGACCTTAAAGGTTTTTTACTTCCATAATTGAAAATTTTAAACCAAAATTATATTGGTCCTAATTAACTCCACTTTGAAAGACAAATCTCCAAATTTCTCTTGTCTTACTTACAATAAATCTAGATGAGCCAATAGTGTTTAAGCACGAATGTGATATACCTAATGCTTAATATTTTCTTAACATTTTCTGTCTGAAACATTTATTTTTATGTTACCTAGGTAAGAGTGTGGATGTGAATATTAAAATCCCATAACCATATTTTGGTGCTGATGCTGCATTTTCTCATTTTATGGTCTATCTTGAGCTGTTTGATTGAACGGCAGTCTGCTGTTTAATCAAGAGCCATGTGTTATTCTATATAAGTGTACCGTATTATAAAAGCGAATGTAAAATTAATTTCAGGATATGTATGTTTAATTACATAGCCTCACGTTACATATCTGAATCAAATTGTGCATTGCCTCTTAATAGCTTGAAAAAGTTTGGAATTAATTTAAGCAATGAATCTTGAGATCCTTTTAAGGAGGTTCTTCTCAGATCATAACTCAGTTCTTGAAGTTGGGTTCTATGTGGTTTTTCCAATTTAGCCACTTGGGTGGGGAAGTAAAGTATGTAACATTTATTGAACGTTTGTTTTGCACCAGGCTGTGGAAGTAGATGGTTTTCAGATATCACCTCATTTTAAAGCCTAACAAAATTCCATGAGTGTAATTATTCCCATTTTATACATGAACAAAAAAATCAATGGTAAATTACTGGAGGTCATACCATGAGTAAGTGGTGGAACCAGGATTTGAATCCAGAGCTGTCTGTCTCCACAGTAAAATTACTTTTTAAAAATAGGACTTGCATATGGGTAGGAAAAAAAAAAAACTGGAACGATCAATATATACTACTATGTAAGCAGTGGTGGGATTAGAGGTAATTTTAATTCTTCATTTTTGTCATTCTGTATTTTCTGAATTTCTGATGATGTACAAGTATATGCATTTTTTTAAATGTAGTATAAGACCTGAATTGACCTTGAGAAGTCATTCAGGTTGAAACTATTAATGGCAAGGGCTCCCATGGGCTCTATCCTTATAATGTCTCTTTACAAGGGAAATTTGAGTCTGGTAGTCTTCTGAAAGCCCAAGATCTAAGGTTGTTGCTGGGGACCTGATAATCATGGGCTGTGAGTATGCCTCCCACAGGGACCTTAAAGGTCAAGTTTGGTCTGAAAGATAACCAATTCAGGGTTCCACTCCAAGCGGGAGCAATTTTAGTGGGTAGACCATAGATGGCTTGATTATTACTAGGTCATGTAAGCAAAATCATAGAGTCACTTCACTTACCTCTCTAATAAAGTATGGTCTTACTGCTTACTTAATAATTAGCCCTTTAGAATGTAAATTGGTACAGCCACTATGGAAAATACTATGGAGGTTCCTCAAAAAACTAAAAACAGAGTTGCCATATGATCCTGTAATTCCATTCCTGGGCATATATCCAGAGAAAACTATAATTTGAAAAGATACATGCACCCCAATGTTCATTGCAGCACTATTCACAATAGCCAAGACATGGGAACAACCTAAAAGTCCATCAACAGATGAATAGATAAAAAAGATGTGGTAGGTATATACAATGGAATACTACTCAGCCATAAAAAAGAATGAAATAACGCCATTTTCAGCAACATGGATGGACCTAGAGATTATCATACTAAGTGAAGTAAATCAGAAAGAGAAAGACAAATACCATATGATATCACTTATATGTGGAACCTAAAATGTGACACAAATGAACCTATCTACGAAACAGAAACAGACTCACAGACATAGAGAATAGATTTATGGTTGCCACGGGGGATGGGGAGTGGGGGAGGGATGGATTGGGAGTTTGGGATTAGCAATTGTAAACTATTACATAGAGAATGGATAAACAACAAGGTCCTACTGTATAGCACAGAGAACTATATTCAATATCCTATGACAAACCATAATAGAAAAGAATATGAAAAAGAATGTATACATATGTATAACTGAATCACTTTGCTGTACAGTAGAAATTAATACAACATTGTCAATCAACTATACTTCAATAAAATAAATTTATTGTCAATCAACTATACTTCAGTAAAATAAATTTCCTCCTTTTGGATCATGGTGCCATTCCCTGCAGCTGCCAGGAGTGCTGTCTGCTGGCAGCTCATGGTTGAGACTCTCCTCAGGAATTGCTCTGACCAAAGAAAGCTGCCTTACCCAAGGTTACCTGTCTTCCTTGGAGACAACCCACATCTAGTGCCTGGACTATAAGTGGGTACAAAGCCCAGCATCCTTGCCTCAATTTGGGGGCGTGTCTGAATCAGGCCATCCTAGCTCCAGACCTCCCTAAAGGCTCATCTGAGACTCCTGTTGCAACCTCATCACAGCGCAACTTCCCCTTCTGCACAGTCCTCCTTCCCTTACTCTCTTACAGGTGTGGCTCTTGAGCTCTGACCAATGAGTCCTCTCCATGTAAGTTGCTGTCTCTGAGTCCCTTTCTCAGAGAACCGTACCTAAGACTCACCTACAGTTCCTATGGCCTCCACTCCACCGTCCTCCCCAAGGTGAGCTATGGAAAGAGGGGCATCCAAAGGTGACTAACACAGTTATGCTACCAGGCACATCCCTGGGTGCATCTCTTTTCTTCTTGGAGGGACTGAGCCAAGAGTTAGTCATACAGATTCACACAGCAAGTTTGCTCAGAAAGGGTCTCTAAATCCTGCTCTTTAAGCTCTAGAGGCAAGAGCTATACTGCCTGTCAGCTTCTGACTGCCAACAGTCTCTATGGGGTGTGAATAAAGTGAGCGCTGTTGTCAACCCAAGCTCAAAGACAGACTGACTGGGGCCTTCCCGGGGGCTTCCCTGGTGGCGCAGTGGTTGGGAGTCCGCCTGCCAGTGCAGAGGACACGGGTTCGAGCCCTGGTCCGGGAGGATCCCGCGTGCCGTGAAGCAGCTAGGCCCGTGAGCCACAACTACTGAGCCTGCGCTCTAGAGCCCGCAAGCCACAGCTGATGAAGCCCGCACGCCTGGAGCCCGCGCTCCGCGGCGGGAGAGGCCACCGCGGTGAGAGGCCCGCGCATTGCAGCGAGGAGTGGTCCCCCGCTTGCCGCAGCTAGAGGGAGCCCGCACGAGGTGGCAAGGACCCAACGCAGCCACGGATAAATAAATTAAGTAGGTAAATGAATGGATAAAGAAAAAAGAAAGAAAAAAAAAAGACAGACTGGCTGACTTCCTGGATTCTGGAAGCCGTGGTGTGCACTGACCAGTCAGAGCTGAGTGTTCTGCAGTAGCAGTGGTAAAACTCAGGTCTCTAGGATGCAGCAAAGATGCCACTTTGTAGGTGACCCTCTGTGATCCAACACCTGACTCTTGGGCTTGGCATCCCTGTTAATCACATATGAGGAATAACGGAGTTGAAATAGACACTGCCTGCTCTGGGTTTGGTGACTGTGTGACTTTGCATCCTCTCTTGGATTTGCAAACACTACCATGAAGCCCACAAAAGCCAACAAAGTTAGATAAGATAGCCTCAGAGGACAGCACAAAGACAGCACAAAGAAATGTGCTATCTCTTTGTAGCAACTCTCTTTATGAAAAATATACTTGAACAGCTTGCAGCATCGTCTGACTTGGTCAATAAAGACTTCGGGATTTAGTCTCCCACATAGGGAAACGTTCCCTTTAACATCAGAGTGAGCTATTTTCCCCAGTACTACAATGATTGTTACACAGTTTGTAGACCCTCGAGAACTCTCTCTAGATGGGATCTGCCAACCACCAGCCACACAAATGCAAACGATTGCTTGACTTCAGTGGAAAAAGACTCCAGGAGAAAAATCTTTACGTTATCATCGTGAATGTTGGGGGTCCCTATCCTGCTAAACTTGTTTCTCTACTCCTCAGATAGAATTTCCTCACTTTAGCATTCAAAAAGAATTTACAGTATGAAATAATTTCATTCGACCAGTACATTAATTTAATTTCATGGAGATAAAACTTGCAGCAACCTCCTCTGGTTCAGCAGGATGCAGTGCTGCTCAAGCCCACATCATTAAAATATTTTTTTAATGATCTATATAGTCAACCAGTAACCCTTACTGTTAACATTATGTTTGTCAGAACTGAAACAAAACTATAAAACTTACCAGGTTGCTGTCTTGCTTTGACTACTATTTTAAGGCTGATGTGCAGGAGGCAGGTAAATCGTTAGTAATTAATAAGTGGGCAACAAAGAGAAGATATTCAAGTTCAACATCTTTCCAAAGACCAAGAATTTGATGATGAGTGGCTGAATGTGGATTATATATCCACCATAGAAAGGAAAACAGTCTCTTCAATATGGAATGTATTTTCCAAAACTGAATAGATTTGTGCCTCAAGTAGTTCCATCAGACAAATTGTGCCCTAAATCTTCTTTGAACTGCTGGGCTTTAATCAAATTTAGATATAAAAGGTTTCATTTTACATAACCTATATTTAAAGCTTCTATTGAGTCTTCAAAATGATTTGCTGCAGTGCATGTGTTTTTGGTGTGAGTCCAACTTCTTAACCTGTCTAGACTTTCAGTGATAAAAGTTCATATGAACTTAAATAATATGCCAGCATTGAACGCTTTCAGGCTACTTATTGATATTCTCCTTGTCTCCAGTATATTCAGATAAGATGAACTGAATCTTTATAAAAACTGACATTAATTGGTATGATTCCCTACATCAATACCTCCATCAATTTTAAATATCCTTCAGTATTCTGTGTATGTTGGAATCTGAGATAATGAAATGTTTATGTCAAGATAGCATGGGCTCTGATGTGGTAAAAATATAACCCTGGAGTCCCAGTTACTTAACACAATAACGGTTTATTTCTTATTCCTGCTAAGTCCTAATGTTAGTCAGCTAACTCTTCAGGGGAGCTGCCCTCCATGCTGTGACACAGAGACCCAGGCTGTTTGTATCATATGGATCCTCCATCTCAGTACATGCCCTTCTTTGTATAATGGCAGGAGAAAAGAGAGTCAGAGCATTGCACACTGATTCCTGAATGCTTCAGCCCAGGAGTGCCTCTTGTTCATGGCCCATTGCCCAGATACAATCACACAGGATGGGAACACATGGATATTCAGTGAACAGCACCTGCCTGATTCAGGGAGTTTTCAGCATTCTGAGGGAGTGCTGCAAACTTATTGCATCTGATTCTGTGAAAATACAGCCTCTTTCAATGTTACTATTTTTTTTTAAAAGCTCCTGTTTAATGGGACATATTTAAATGTATACATAACATCCATGCTTATGATTAGACATATAAAAGCAGAATATAACTCATAAGATAATTCCTTCTCCCTCATTTCTTATAAGTTATTCTTGTTGTATGAATATTAAGATTACTTTTTGGTAAAGATATTGTTTTACTGTTTGGGTGATAAAGGTCAAAGACACACCGCATGGAGGCAGGAAGTAGGGTTTCACTTGAGTAAGAGGCTTTTCATGGTGCCAAGCATAAGATTCTAGGAATATTCTGAAGAAGAAGCAAACCTCTCCCTTCCAAAGGGAATCCAGGGTTGAGAGGCATTTTGCTCAGGGAGGCAGCAGAATTCTCTTCTCGAAGTGGGTGAGACTATCAAGAGATAATCCCTCGTGTGGGGAGGAAGGACAACAACCAGACTAAGGCCTGGGGAGCAATGCTCCTAGACAAGCGCCTGGTTTACCTTTGAGACAACTTTTAGAAAGGAAGCAGAAAATCTTGTTAATTTAGATGGAGATTGGAATAAAGGAAATGGGAAGACCCCCCAGTGGAAGGCTATACTCTGGAAGACAAAGGCAGCGTGCAAGTGGTTGAGCCTGGCTGTAATGATACTTCAGGGGGTAGGAGGAGTGGGAGATGAGGCTGGGGAAATGGACAGTGGCCAGATCTTAGATTTGCTTCCAGAAGCAATGTAGAGTCATCGTGGGATTCATTTCAGGACAATACATTATTAGATTTTCATCTTAGAGACCTCACCTGGGAAGCAATTGCAGTCCAGAGATGATGATTTGGGAATTATGGCAGTGGTGAGGATAGTGATCAAATACTTGGCGATAGGCTCTACAGTACTTGGTGAGCTACTGATAGTTGGGTAGAGAGTTGTAAGTGAATGGTGATGACTTTCAGGTTTCAGGCTTGGGAGATGGTGATAATGGAGCCATATTCCCTGGGAGGGAGCAAGAGAAGGCTGAGTGTGGAGGAGGCAATGGGGCTGTTCTGTGCATGGTGAATTTGAGCTATTTGTGGCATAGAACAGGCACTCAATAACTACTAAATATGTGAATTCCTTACTCCTTCAAAAAGAAAAGCACTGACTATTTCCCAATATCTGGGCCCCACACAGAAACAGTGTATCTATTAGAATTAAGATAATAAAGGATCAATTTTTTTTAAACATCTTTATTGGAGTATAATTGCTTTACAATGGTGTGTTAGTTTCCGCTTTATAACAAAGTGAATCAGTTATACATATACATATGTCCCCATATCTCTTCCCTCTTGTGTCTCCCTCCCTCCCACCCTCCCTATCCCACCCCTCTAGGTGGGCACAAAGCACTGAGCTGATTTCCCTTGCTATGCGGCTGCTTCCCACTAGCTATCTATTTTACGGTTGGTAGTGTATATATGTCCATGCCTCTCTCTCACTTTGTCATAGCTTACCCTTCCCTCTCCCCGCATCCTCAAGTCCATTCTCTAGTAGGTCTGTGTCTCTATTCCCGTCTTGCCCCTAGGTTCTTCATGACCATTTTTTTTTTTTAGATTCCATATATATATGTTAGCATACAGTATTTGTTTTTCTCTTTCTGACTTACTTCATTCTGTATGACAGACTCTAGGTCCATCCACCTCACTACAAATAACTCAATTTCATTTCTTTTTATGGCTGAGTAATATTCCATTGTATATATGTGCCACATCTTCTTTATCCATTCACTGTTGATGGACACTTAGGTTGCTTCCATGTCCTGGCTGTTGTAAATAGAGCTGCAATGAACATTTTGGTACATGACTCTTTGAATTATGGTTTTCTCAGGGTATATGCCCAGTAGTGGGATTGCTGGGTCATATGGTAGTTCTATTTTTAGTTTTTTAAGGAACCTCCATACTGTTCTCCATAGTGGCTGTATCAATTTACATTCCCACCAACAGTGCAAGAGGGTTCCCTTTTCTCCACACCCTCTCCAGCATTTATTGTTTGTAGATTTTTTTTTTTTTTTTTGCGGTACGCGGGCCTCTCACTGTTGTGGCCTCTCCCGTTGCGGAGCACAGGCTCCGGATGCGCAGGCTCAGCGGCCATGGCTCACGGGCCCAGCCGCTCTGCGGCATGTGGGATCTTCCTGGACCGGGTCACGAACCCGTGTCCCCTGCATCGGCAGGCGGACTCTCAACCACTGAGCCACCAGGGAAGCCCTTGGGGTCGTTTTTGTTTCCATACAAATTATTATATTTTTTGTTCTAGTTCTGTGAAAAATGCCAGTGGTAGTTTGATAAGGATTGAATCTGTAGATTGCTTTGGGTAGTATAGTCATTTTCACAATGTTGATTCTTCCAATCCAAGAACATGGAATATCTCTCCATCTATTTGTATCATCTTTAATTTCTTTCATCAGTGTCTTATAATTTTCTGCATACAGGTCTTTTGTATCTTTAGGTAGGTTTATTCCTAGGTATTTTATTCTTTTTGTTGCAATGGTAAATGGGAGCCTTTTCTTAATTTCACTTTCAGATTTTTCATCACTAGTGTATAGGAATGCAAGAGGTTTCTGTGCATTAATTTTGTATCCTGCTACTTTACCAATTTCATTGCTTAGCTCTAATAGTTTTCTGGTAGCATCTTTAGGATTCTCTATGTATAGTATCATGGCATCTGCAAACAGTGACAGCTTTACTTCTTTTCCGATTTGAATTCCTTCTTCTTCTCTGATTGCTTTGGCTAAAACTTCCAAAACTATGTTGAATAACAGTGGTGAGAGTGGGCAACCTTGTCGTGTTCCTGATCTTAGTGGGAATGCTTTCAGTTTTTCACCATTGAGGACGATGTTGGCTGTGGGTTTGTCATATATGGCCTTTATTATGTTGAGGAAAGTTCCCTCTATGCCTACTTTCTGGAGAGTTTTTATCATAAATGTGTGTTGAATTTTGTTGAAAGCTTTCTCTGCATCTATTGAGATGATCATATGGTTTTTCTCCTTCAATTTGTTAATATGGTGTATCACATTGATTGATTTGCATATATTGAAGAATCCTTGCATTCCTGGGATAAACCCCTCTTGATCATGGGGTATGATCCTTTTAATGTGTTGTTGGATTCTGTTTGCTAGTATTTTGTTGAGGATTTTTGCATCTATGTTCATCACTGATACTGGCCTTTAGTTTTCTTTCTTTGTGACATCTTTGTCTGCTTTTGGTATCAGGGTGATGGTGGCCTCGTAGAATGAGTTTGGGAGTGTTCCTCCCTCTGCTATATTTTGGAAGAGTTTGAGGAGGATAGGAGTTAGCTCTTCTCTAAATGTTTGATAGAATTCACCTGTGAAGCCATCTGTTCCTGGGCTTTTGTTTGTTGGAAGATTTTTAATCACAGTTTCAATTTCAGTGCTTGTGATTGGTCTGTTTATATTTCTTATTTCTTCCTGGTTCAGTCTTGGAAGGTTATGCATTTCTAAGAATTTATCCATTTCTTCCAGGCTGTACATTTTATTGGCATATAGTTGCTTGTAGTAATCTCTCATGATCCTTTGTACTTCTGCAGTGTCAGTTGTTACTTCTCCTTTTTCATTTCTAATTCTATTGATTTGAGTCCTCTCCCTTTTTTCCTTGATGAGTCTGGCTAATGGTTTATCAATTTTGTTTATCTTCTCAAAGAACCAGCTTTTAGTTTTATTGATCTTTGCTTTGTTTCCTTCATTTTTATTTTTTCATTTATTTCTGCTCTGATCTTTATGATTTCTTTCCTTCTGCTAACTTCGGGGTTTTTTTGTTCTTCTTTCTCTAATTGCTTTAGGTGTAAAGTTAGGTTGTTTAATTGAGATGTTTCTTGTTTCTTAAGGTAGGATTGTATTGCTACAAACTTCCCTCTTAGAACTGCTTTTGCTGCATCCCATAGGTTTTGGGTCATCGTGTTTTCATTGTCATTTGTTTCTAGGTAGTTTTTGATTTCCTCTTTGATTTCTTCAGTGATCTCTTGGTTATTAAGTAGTGTATTGTTTAGCTTCCATGTATTTGTATTTTTTACAGATCTTTTCCTGTAATTGATATCTAGTCTCATAGAGTGGTGGTCGGAAAAGATACTTGATATGATTTCAATTTTCTTAAATTTACCAAGGCTTGATTTGTGACCCAAGATATGATCTATCCTGAAGAATGTTCCATGAGCACTTGAGAAAAATGTGTATTCTGTTGTTTTTGGATGGAATGTCCTATAAATATCAATTAAGTCCATCTTGTTTAATGTATTATTTAAAGCTTGTGTTTCCTTATTTTTTTTCATTTTGGTTGATCTGACCATTGGTGAAAGTGGGGTGTTAAAATCCCCTACTATTTTTGTGTTACTGTCGATTTCCCCTTTCATGGCTGTTAGCATTTGCTTTCTGTATTGGGGTGCTTCTGTGTTGGGTGCATAAATATTTACAATTGTTATCTCTTCTTCTTGGATTGATCCCTTTATCATTATGTAGTGTCCTTCTTTGCCTCTTGTAATAGTCTTTGTTTTAAAGTCTATTTTTTCTGATATGAGAATTGCTATTCCAGGTTTCTTTTGATTTCCATTTGCATGGAATATCTTTTTCCATCCCCTCACTTTCAGTCTGTATGTGTCCCTAGGTCTGAGGTGGGTCTCTTGTAGACAGCATATATATGGGTCTTGTTTTTGTATCCATTCAGCCAGTCTACGTCTTTCGGTTGGCACATTTAATCCGTTTACATTTAAGGTAATTATCAATATGTATGTTCCTATTACCATTTTCTTAATTGTTTTGGGTTTGTTACTGTAGGTCTTTTCCTTCTCTTGTGTTCCCTGCCTAGAGTAGTTCCTTTAGCATTTGCTGTAAAGCTGGGTTGGTGGTGCTGAATTCTCTTAGCTTTTGCTTGTCTGTAAAGGTTTTAATTTCTCTGTCAAATCTGAATGAGATCCTTGCTGGGTAAAGTAATCTTGGTTGTAGGTTTTTCTCCTTAATCACTTTAAATATGTCCTGCCAGTCCCTTCTGGCTTGCAGAGTTTCTGTTGAAAGATCAGCTGTTAACCTTATGGGGATTCCCTTGTGTGTTATTTGTTGTTTTTCCCTTGCAGCTTTTAATATTTTTTCTTTGTATTAAATTTTTGATAGCTTGATTAATATGTGTCTTGGTGTGTTTCTCCTTGGATTTATCCTGTTTGTGACTCTCTGTGCTTCCTGGACTTGATTAACTGTTTCCTTTCCCATATTAGGGAAGTTTTCAACTATAATCTCTTCAAATATTTTCTCAGTCCCTTTCTTTTTCTCTTCCTCTTCTGGGACCCCTATAATTCGAATGTTGGTGTGTTTAATGTTGTTCCAGAGGTCTCTGAGACTGTCCTCAATTCTCTTCATTCTTTTTTCTTTATTCTGCTCTGCAGTAGTTATTTCCACTATTTTATCTTCCAGGTCACTTATCCGTTCTTCTGCCTCAGTTATTCTGCTATTGATCCCTTCTAGAGAATTTTTAATTTCATTTATTGTGTTGTTCATCATTGTTTGTTTGCTCTTTAGTTCTTCTAGGTCCTTGTTAAACATTTCTTGTATTCTCTCCATTCTATTTCCAAGATTTTGGATCATCTTTACTGTCATTATTCTCAATTCTTTTTCAGGTAGACTGCCTATTTCCTCTTCATTTGTTAGATCTGGTGGGGTTTTGCCTTGCTCCTTCATCTGCTGTGTGTTTCTTTGTCTTCTCATTTTGCTTAACTTACTGTGTTTGGGGTCTCCTTTTCGCAGGCTGCAGGTTCGTAATTCCCATTGTCTTTAGTATCTGTCCCCAGTGGCTAAGGTTGGTTCAGTGGGTTGTGTAGGCTTCCTGGTGGAGGGGATTGGTGCCTGTGTTCTGGTGGATGAGGTTGGATCTTGTCTTTCTGGTGGGCAGGTCCACATCTGGTGGTGTGTTCTGGGGTGTCTGTGGCCTTATTATGATTTTAGGCAGACTCTCTGCTAATGGATGGCATTGTATTCCTGTCTTGCTAGTTTTTTTGGCATAGGGTGTCCAGCACTGTAGCTTGCTGGTCATTGAGTGGAGCTGGGTCTTGGAGTTGAGATGGAGATCTCTGGGAGATTTTCACCTTTTGATATTATGTGGAGCTGGGAGGTCTCTTGTGGACCAGTGTCCTGAACTTGGCTCTCCCACCTCAGAGGCACAGCCCTGATGCCTGGCTGGAGTACCAAGAGTCTGTCATCCACATGGCTCAGAACAAAAGGTAGAAAAAAAAAGAAAGAAAGAAGAAGAAAAAATAAAATAAAGTAAAATAAAATAAAGTTATTAAAATAAAAAATAATTATTAAAATAATTTTTAAAGTAATAAAAAAATTAAAAATAAAAAAAATAGAAAGAAAGAAAGAAGAGAGCAACGAAACCAAAAAACAAATCCACCAATAACGTGTGCTAAAAGCTATACTAAAAAAAAAAAACAAACGGAGAGACAGACCCCTAGGACAAATGGTAAAAGCAAAGCTATACAGACAAAAATCACACACAGAAGCATACACATACACACTTACAAGACGAGAAAAAGGGAAGAATATATATATATATCGTTGCTCCCAAAGTCCACCTCCTCAATTTGGGATGATTCGTTGTCTACTCAGGTATTCCACAGATGCAGGGTACATCAAGTTGACTGTGGAGATTTAATCTGCTGCTCCTGAGGCTGCTGGGAGAGATTTCCCTTTCTCTTCTTTTTTCGCACAGCTCCTGGGGTTCAGCTTTGGATTTGGCCCCGCCTCTGCGTGTAGGTCGCCGGAGGGCGTCTGTTCTTCGCTCACACAGGACAGGGTTAAAGGAGCCGCTGATTCAGGGGCTCTGGCTCACTCAGGCCAGGGGGAGGGAGGGGTACAGATGAGGGGCGAGCCTGCGGCGGCAGAGGCTGGCATGACGTTGCACGAGCCTGAGGCACGCCGTGTGTTCTCCCGGGGAAGTTATCCCTGTATGACGGGACCCTGGCAGTGGCGGGCTGCACAGGCTTCCGGGAGGGGGGTGTGGATAGTAACCTGTGCTTGCACACAGGCTTCTTGGTGGCTGCAGTAGCAGCCTTAGCATCTCATAAGGCTCAATTTTTATTCAAAGTGTCCTCCACTAAGAGACAGAGGTACTCATTATTACTCAGGTCTTGATACAGTGTTCTTCCCTTTGGGTTAGACCTCCTGGTTCTGACTGCTTGAAACATAGGCAAGTTTCCTAGATCTTCTGGACTCTGTGCCTATACCAGCATCTACCAGCTGGCTTTGGCACCCACAACACCCACCCAATGAGCAGGTCGTCTTCTCCCTGGCCTCAGCCAGCTTCCCATCTGTTCCACCTAAGATCTTGCAGCCCTGACAGTCATCTGACTGTCTTCTTATAGCAATGATACAGACACTGCCTCTGGGCATTCCTAGGTGATCACTGTGTAGCTGCAAATCACTCACACTAACGTAATGTTCATCAACCACACTAGGACTATCAAAATAAATTATTGTTCTCCTCCCCCAAACTTCACAGACACCCCAAATTCAGTGCTTGGTATATGAAAAGTACTCATTTAATACTGAGTGACTGAATGGATGATGAATAAATTCAAAGGGGGGCTATCAGAAAAATATACCTCTTACTAGTCTGTTGACACACCTTGTGGTCACACACTTGTGATTTCTCAATAGCCCCCATACCAGTGATGCATATATCTTAACACACATATTGTGGTGAACACAATTTTCACTAATAACTGACTGGAAATAGTTAAACTCATCCTACATCTACAGCCTAAGAGTTCCACATACACGTATGAAAGGAGAGGAGTAGGTAGGTCAACAGCCTTTGTGACACAACCTCCTGAAAGAAGTATAATAAAGTATCTTTTTACAGAGATGGCAAACACGGCAGGAAAAGGAGTAACACATTTTTAATTGGAGACATTCAGATTTGTCCTTAATTTAATTCAGCAGCCCAGCAGCCATGATTAGATTTGCATCATAATGTATCTTCAATACTATCTATTTTCACAAATGAGAACTTTCCTGAATATGGTTCTGATGGATCCTGACATTTTAAAATATGTCCTATTGTCCTTTTCTGTGCAGTAGACCAAGCATAGAGTGTTCACTCCTATATCACTGTCACTGTACTATCAGACCAGACGGCTACTTCATCACAGAATCAAGAGTTAGGGATAATTTATGCTATTCCTTGCTCTAGAATGTGAAAACAGAAAGCATTTGCTGCACTCAACCCAGCAGTAACAGCCTTGTCAGAGGGCATTCAGTGCTATGGCTGCACTGCCTTCAGGAATGAGATTTCATTCCGTGGAGTCCTAAGCTCTCAGGTTGCAGAGAAAATTGTTGAAGCACGTGAGTTGATGCTTCATCCAGTAACCAGATTAAGGCTAGAGTGCCTCTTTGTTAAGGAAAACAAAATGCAATAAAACAGTTCTAAAATGGGAAAGATTATATCTGGACCCTCCATTGTTTCATAGTCAAGGATTTCTCCCCTTCATAGGAAAAAAAAAAATACGAATGTTGGCTTAATATTCAGAGCAGTTGTTTTTGTGTCTGTGAACATTAAATGTTAGAAACGGAAGAGCTATTTATCCTCAGCCTGCTGAAGAGAACAGTGGAAATTTCTCTTTATTGGTCTATACATAAGCCAAGTCTGAACACACCCTTTATTGGGAGAAGAGCCACGGCAGCTCATCTCACAAGCCAACAGGCTTGTCAGGATTCCCTCATTCGATATTGCCATGAGCATGCCGAGGAAGACACAGACAAAAGATTGTCCTCTCAAACTATCAAACTTATTTAACCCGAGAGCAACTAGTTTTCCCTAGGTGAAAGAAAGATGCATATAAAATCATAAACATTTATGGCTAACAGGTGTTATTGTTTAGGAAAAGCTTGGTGAATCAGTGACGTGTCATTTAACACAAGCTCAGAAGTGATAAATCAAATGGCCATCGGTTCCTTTCTTTTATAATCACGTATTATCAACAAAGACATGTAGGGCTTTGGAGCTTTGCCTACATAGTACCAAAACCAACTGGTTAATTCAGAAAAAAAAAAAAAAACTCCCCCCAAATATCAGTTAAGATGCCTGTTTGAATTATACAGACAGAAGATCTGGTTGCATTAATTTTTTAATATATCAATTATTTGTGGTTTTGAACATGTAAAAAGGCCACTGAAAATGTCTCAATTATATGGGCAATATAATCCATCCTTTCTATTTGAATCTGTTTAATTTGTTCATGTGTATTAACTTTTTCAGATTAGATATCCTGTGAAAACAGACAGCTCCACTAGGGGAATTTAGTTGTGCAGGCAAAATTAAAAGGCTATCAGTGTGAAAAGTGAGAACAGACAGAAAGCTTAACAAATTGGAAAGAACAACAGGCAGTTAGCAATAATCGTGTTCCTTTTCCAAGGAAGGAACTGTGTCTGCCTGTTCTCTGTACATGATTTGAGGCTTATACCCATATTAATGATGATACCTCTTCCATCAATATCTTGGATTATTATCAGTGTCTGGGAGAAATTTTATTGGCTGCTACAGTTCACTGAGAATTAATCGATATGACACGCTTACTCTACATGAACTTGGAAAAAAGTCTATCGAGTGAGTGATTTAATTCACTTTATGTTAATTATAAATTATGCCCGGAAACACTATTAAGGGTAGACTTGTTTCCAGCTCTTGGACTGTACGTGTGAGCAGTTTGTACTTCCGACATTCTGGATACCCTGACTTTGACTGGCTGGCTAACACCTTAGGAAAGGCATTAATTCGGCATTCCCACCAATACCTGCGACGTGGCGTGTTCTTAAACAAATTAGGCCAGAAGGAGGCAGCAACACAGCCCACTTATCTTTATTTGTAATTTAAGCAACAGGATGAGAGACAACCTCCAAAATGGATAATTAAAAATATTTACCCGTACTCTGTATGTTTTAAATAATCTCCTGAGTGTTTCATAAAACTGGAAAGGAAGGGGGTGGGGTGACTGGCTGACAAACCAAATGGAAAATGAAAGATGACTTTGGAAAGAGAATGTAAAGAGTTACTGGCCGCATCCTAGAGAACTCTTTATTTTCATTTCCTGTTCGATGCTGCTGATGAGTAGATTCCTCGCGATTCTCCCTCTCGGTGAGCACGCACTAGTACTTTTATTAAAAGAAGTCCACCAGAATGCGGGTAGTTGTTATGCAAGAGCAGTAACTCACATAATGGGGGATGGCATTTCTTTCCACTTGTGCTGCTCCGCTGGTTCTAATAGCAACCTGGAGCTCAATTTCCTCCTCAAGAACAAGGCATTTCATGTGGAATGTCAATTATTAAAATGCAGTGTCCCGTGTCTTACTTCTCACTAGATGAATTCATTTGCAAAATTTGCTAATTTATGCAAATGATCCTTAACCTGTAACTGCCTGGAATCTATTTTACCATTTCTGGCTTTTGGCAGCTTGGAGCCTAGGTGCAGGAAGGAAATCCATTAATGCAGAATTTGTCAATTCTGTCATCATTATATTGGTGATTGAGTTGTTACTGACCCCCCCCCAAAAAAAAACCCACCATCACCAATAACAACAGATAAAAATGTGCTATTAAGTGGAAGCCAGCTGACAGCTGGAGCTGAGAAATCTAGAGATTAAATGAAAGATAAACTAGGATGAGAGGATCTGGTATCTGCATGTCTTGACACCCTGAGTAATGTTAGAAGCGAATCGTCTCCTTTTTGGGAGAAACTAACTGGTTAATAACCCAAGGAGGGCCTATCAGCTACTGACTAAGACAGATACAGATAGTAGCCAGGTAAGAAATTTCTTCCTGAGAGTAAAAACTGAACTGGCCTGGGTTTTAGTAAATACAAAGCACAATTTTTAATCTTGGGCTATGGTTACATGTAAGACAAGGCAGCAAAAAAGGGATGTTTGTCAAGAAGGGGATCGCTGCATATGTGTGTGTGTGCACGGGTCTGCGTATGTGTACACATTCAGATCTGGGGGTACAAGTGGACCTGCCTGATGTTTCTGTGTCTGAATGTGTGTTCCCACAGGTACCACATACATCAGATCTTGAGGCGTTACTCCGGATGAGTTGGAGTTTGTACGTTCGTACATCAGTGGTACCATGTTTTAATCAACTGTTCTGAAAAGAGATGCTGCAGTTCTGCCCCCACTGGCCCTGGTGGTTACACAGTCTCTTTTTATAAACAGTGTTGAAAAAGAGCTTTCTGCAAACCTCAGAGTTGCTTTTTTTTTTTTTTTTTTTTGAGGTCATGGAAAGGATTCAGATTCCCGGCCTGGCTTCTGAATCCACAGGAAATGGGATACATCACATCGTTTTTATTGTGTTCTTCATTCTGGTAAGTTTCCAAAGGCCACTTCATTCAGCAGTTGAGCAAGCTGGATTGGATAAGCCAGGGAGACTTGACCAGGG
The DNA here is from genome assembly GCF_937001465.1 of Orcinus orca. Taxonomy (NCBI): domain Eukaryota; kingdom Metazoa; phylum Chordata; class Mammalia; order Artiodactyla; family Delphinidae; genus Orcinus; species Orcinus orca. The sequence goes on from NC_064565.1 coordinate 64,370,264, forward strand.
AAGCAGACGGTCGCAGTGTTTGTGTGTGTGCGTGTGTGTGTGGAATAAGCATAGGTGAGCTCTAGTCTGGACACCCTCCCTGGGCGACTGATGCAGAATCTACCCATCAAGCAGTGCCTCCACCCCAGATTCCTTCATAGGACAGACCACTTTCCACTGTCGTCCATGATTTCTTTTGCTTGGCCTTTGACTTATCTGAATCCATGCTACACGTACATGGCCACAAACTGTCCTTGTAACCTGTTCTTCCGACTGCTGGGTTGTATTTTCCTCTTTCAAGTGTACCAATAGTTGCAAAGTGGATGGGGGCATTTGCTGTGGATATTGGAATGGATTCTTTCAACTCCACAAGGGATTTCAATTAAAGAGATAAAAGAGAATCTGCCCTTGGTAAAATGGACAATTACCACTTCAAGGAACCTGTCCAAACTCTAGAAGAATAATATGAGAGGACACATTTAATCACTCACTTTGTTCCTGTTTCTTTCAGAATCATGTCTCTTTAAATCTACTGAGGGAGATATTCCTTCTGGCCCACAGGATGCCAAAATGACTTGATGATTTATTTATGCAACACTTGGCAGCCCATAGTCCAGTTTGTGGCTGAAGCTGAATTTTATGAGCCTTCCCCTAGTGAGTATATTTTAACATTGTATTAAAAATATATCTTTTGAAAACCTCAGTCATGTTTGGCTCAGCCTCGGGCCCTGAGAAAGACAGTGACAGAAGTGAGGAATTAATATTGCTAAGGACTTAGCTAGTGAAATTTTTATTGTAGGAGATTAGAAAAGTGTAAAGTTTTTATTTGGGGAAGGGAAAAATGGTATTGAGACCTAAATGCTTTAGTGATATCGACTGTGACCTTTTCTATTTATAGCAATTCATCTGGTCAGTAAACAATTTATTGGGCTTCTACTATGTTCCAGGAAGTATTCTAGGCCTAGAGGACTGTGGCGAAAAAGACAAGCACTGCCTCATCTCTTCTGGAACAGACATATCAGAGAAAGGAGATGGATAATAAACAGGTAAATAAATACTATAGGTGAACAGAATGGTTTCAAATCACAATAACAGTAAGTCCCATATAATAAAGAGGAACTTTGAGCTGAGACTTGGCCTGGGGTGCAGAGAATTTCTATATTCACCCAAGAAGATAGCTTCTGTAATGTCAAATCAGAAAAGTAGAAGATCTGACAAAATAATTTCCTGAACAGTTTTGCTTCTTCAAAATCTAGCTCAAGGGCTTCCCTGGTGGTGCAGCCGTTGAGAATCTGCCTGCTAATGCAGGGGACACGGGTTCGAGCCCTGGTCTGGGAGGATCCCGCATGCCGCGGAGTGACTGGGCCCGTGAGCCACAACTACTGAGCCTGCGCATCTGGAGCCTGTGCTCCGCAACAAGAGAGGCCGTGATAGTAAGAGGCCCGCGCACCGTGATGAAGAGTGGGCCCCGTTTGCCACAACTAGAGAAAGCCCTCGCACAGAAACGAAGACCCAACACAGCAAAAATAAATTAATTAATTAATAAACTCCTACCCCCAACATTTTCTTTAAAAAACAACAACAACAATCTAGCTCAAAATAAAAATATATTGTCAAACTCAAATGAAAGGGTTTAGACCTTGAAGAAACCAAGATGGTCAGGCAGCTACTTCTAGAAGTAGCTTTGTAGTTTAGCATCATGGATTTAAGTTCAAAGATGTAGTTTGGCTCTTATTGCTGACACAGTGGAGACAGATTTCACTTCACTTAAATTACTACTGAAAAGTGAAGGTCAAAGGAAAGCCTGGGATTGTGTCTAAGTCTAGGCCAGAAGATATCAGGGGTCTTGTTATTTTTAAAAACCATAGCCAAGAACAATCACTAAAGCTGAGACTCAGATGTGAGCAATTATAATCTAGACCTTTGCTTCTTAGGAATCGCTGGCCAAGGAATGAAAAATCAGTAAACTCACTGAAATCATATTAGTATCTCTTTTTAGTAAACAAAGATCTTTTCTCAGAACAAAATTTCAAGGGATTCATCACTCATAAAGGAATAGATATAATTATTACCATGTAACATCAATTGTCAAAAGCATTTTAATTAATTTATTGGGTACTAATAATGTATAAGGATACTGCATAGAACATGCAATTAGATGCTTTTCTGCCTATTAAATGTCTAATCATAATTTAACAGATAGACACAGTTCGACATTCTTAAGCTGAAGTGAATATTTCTTTTTTTGTAGTTCGCGGGCCTCTCACTGCTGTGACCTCTCCCATTGCGGAGCACAGGCTCCGGACGAGCAGGCTCAGCGGCCATGGCTCATGGGCCCAGCCGCTCCGGGACATGTGGGATCCTCCCGGACCGTGAACCCGTGTTCACGGCATGAACCCGTGTCCCCTGCATCAGCAGGTGGACTCTCAACCACTGTGCCACCAGGGAAGCCCTATCTTTAAAGAAAAAACATCGTTATTGTAACTTCTCCACAATGTAGTCTTCAATGCCTGTGCCAGTCCATGAGAAACTTATGTGTGTGTCACTGTATGTTTCACTGAAGGTACTCAAGCATACACTTGAGTTAGGATTACAGTAATTTTGTTGTCCAAAGTATCAAGGGAGAGAAGGTTTGATCTAATAGGCGTCCCTCCCGAACTGTCATGTACACAACTACGTGCTATAATGAGCTGTTAGGGAAACCTTGGGTATGGTCAGGCTCCATATTCTTGAGAATGTGGAAGGATTCTCCTGCTCTATTCCAGTCAGGGCTCATGATGCTTCTTGAGGTGACAATAACAGATAAATTCTGGACTCCACTCAGGCCATAACTCACAACCCGAAGCAAACTTGGATAGTCTGGTTCATCTACTTTCCAGGGGAGTTCCTCAATTGGTTAAATGTCTGGATCTCCTGGGATTTTATAAAAAATGTTCTCACAGAGAGCCAAAACCCTTTGGTTCTTTCTCTACCTCTTGGTACTATATTGAATCAATCTCACCCCTCTTCTACATGATGGCTGGCTTCTTTGGTTATTCTAGAAAATTCTAAGTCAAAGCTCTAGGGGCGCTAACACTCTTAAGCAAGGGATACCATAGTACTGATGGAAAGGTATAGCTTCAGAGTCAGCTAGAACTGAATTTGAATATCACACTTTCTGTGTGAACTTGGGCAGATATACACTACTCCTTGAGCCTGAGTTTCCTTATTTGTAAAATGGAAATGATCATAACTACTTTACAGGACGTTGTGAGGATTAAATGAGCAAACAGCCCAAAACTAAGCATCTAGTAGTTGCTCAAAACTGCAAGCCCCCTTACCTTTTGACTCTCAAGTACCTTGCCTTATAAATATCCCTCCATCTCATACATCATTTCACGTCACAGGTATTCAAAGTGGATTTTATGCCTCAGTTTCATCGGGCTGCATATTTCATCTGAAATTTCTAAGTACTTCACTGGTATAGTGAAGTCCTCTAACATCTAGAGTCGTTGTATAAATGGAAAAGGGTAGAACAGTATTAATTTCCTTCTAATACGGTTTAAGTTTAACTCACCTTATATTGCATATAGCATAATGGGGAATGGGGCCACCATGTATTATCCTCCAAGGCGATATTAAATTCCATTTTGCAGTTAGGACTTGGGATCTTTGTCATAGTAAAGTCACACTTCAAAAAGTAAAAAATGTGGACCGACATTTGCTGAGTTATGTTCTCAGTACCATGGGAACCAATCAAGTTGATTTAATTAATTCATTAATTTCCCATCGAGGGCAGCCTTGTCACTTTCACAGGGCAGGGATTTGGGCCCTTTTAATTAATGTGACTTCTTAGACGCAAGATTCTGGATAGAATCTGTGAGTCCTCTGGCACAGCCTATTTTCCTCACAGTTATCTAGACAGGATCAGTGTTGTTACTTCAAGAGTTATACAATGGAATGGGGGGAGTTATAGGTAATCCCTTCTTCTGAACTAGCTTGAAATAAAAATTAAATGGGCCTTGAGCGTTTGTGAATTGCAGTGTTTCATTGGGGCCATGGAACACTAAGTGAGGCTCAGAAAAAGGGTGTTAATTCAGGCCTAATCATTTAATTCCACTCTGTTATGTGCCGTATTTATTGCCCTCCTGGATCTGTTTTCTATGGCCTGATAAAGAGACAGTGATTCTCTGAAGCTCAGTCAGGGACCATTTTATTTATATCGTTAGTTAGTCCAATAAAAGCACTGGCTTCAGATTCCTGCTGTTACTTTCTGTTTTGTAGCCCTGTCGTTAACTATGAAAATGCTGATGGGGTTTTCATCTTTTGGGCTGGAGTCGCTTTGCAGTTGAATGAGGGACTTGTAAGGACAGGGGATGGTGAGGACCATATTGATAGTAGAAAAGTCCAGTTTGGTGTAACCAGATAGATATGCAAATTGACTGGGAGTCAACTCAGGTTTTAGCAGCAAACGTGAACTTGCCTTTGTTAAATGTGTTGGTGTGAACATTTGATCGACATTTTTTAGCGTGAACTTAGACCTGTCTAGGCTGTGATTCTGTTTGTGAACCAGACAGGTTAAAAATTTTATTTAATCAAAAACTTGCTGCGATTCTCTCCAAAGTGAAAATAGTTCTAATTTCACACAAAAGGAAATGGAATGTAGCTCTATCTAAAGTTGTTTGCATATATCAAGCAAAGGAGAAGTGATGAAAAACAGACAAAAAATGCAATAGATCACACTTCAGATCCTCTTCTCTAAAAATAGTTTTAACTGTGCAGTTCAAGTGATTAATTGATTGTTTTCCTAACAGTCTGTAAAGTGCTGTAAAGAGGCCCAGAATGAGGAAATGATGGTGGAAACAGATTTATAGAGGTCACTTGAATTAACGATATGGCAATCAGATGATAACACAGGTGCATTAATGTAACATACTGTGTAATTACCAGTGTTTCCAATGGAGTTAATGTGTAGTTATGCATGTAATAATAGACATTATATAGTAGATACACAATTAGCTCGTGTCATTGGTGTGTAGTGCACAAATGACGCAAATCATTATTGTTGTTTCAACGCTAAAAGTGAGAACATTTCGAGGACCAAGGGGCCTCTCGATCAGACAGATCATCTTAAGTTTCTCTAAAGCATACATTCAGCAAGGAAATGTGAAAAGTATTAACAGTCAACAGTTTCTGTACCTATGCTGATATTTAGATGTTTGGAGCAGTTAGCACTGAAGAAAGGTGTATTTGAGGAATGTGGTTGAAATAACATGAGCAGATGTGCTTGTAAGTGTAAATATAAATAACCAAAATTTATTATATTCTCATTGAAAGATAAGAAATAAATATTCGGGCTTCCCCGGTGGCACAGTGGTTGAGTCCGCCTGCCGATGCAGGGGACACGGGTTCATTCCCTGGTCCGGGAAGATCCCATATGCCGCGGAGCGGCTGGGCCTGTGATCCATGGCGCTGAGCCTGCACGTGTGTCCGGAGCCTGTGCTCCACAACAAGAGAGGCCACAACAGTGAGAGGCAAAAAAAAAAAAAAAAAAAAAAGAAAGAAATATTCCTTCATTTTGCCAACAAGGATTTGTTTACCACTTTCTATGGGAGAAAGACAGCTAAAGATTTAGGTCGTACCTCTAAGCACCGGGTGGAACCTGATGATTCCAGAAATCCTCCCAGTTCCAATATGGTAGAAGGAGGTGGCAGAAATTTCCACAACCCAGAAAGCCATCTGAGGGGGATACAATGAACAATCTGTCAAATTCTCTTCAGTACAGAGAGATATACCCTTGAATTATGGAACATCTTTTTTAGAGTATTTGCCAAGTCCTCATTGGCTCCATCCTACTACCATGTTCTTTAGCACTGCATGGATGGGGTGGGGGAGACAGGAGGGCTGTGCTGTGTACAAGGACATCTGACATGGTAACAGCACTTAGTGCTTTAGAATTTATGAATCACTTTCTTATGAATGATCACATTTGATGTTCAAAACAAACTTGTGGAGCAGGTAGGCGAGGTATCTCCATTTTACAGATGTGTTAACTGAGTCTCACAGAGCTCATATGGCTGGCCCAAGGTCCGCTGTGGAGAAGATGGGAGAGTCAGGTCTTCTCATCCTTAATCCAGTACAATTCCACTGAATCAAGATTGAGAGGAGCTGTGTAAAAGGATAATAAATGGCCCCAGTCATGTCCCTGCCCATTCTAAAACTTTTCAACTTCTGTGGTAAATGTTAAATTGTGGATTTTAGAGAGGAAAGGAGCTTAGATAATCAAAAAAAGATTTCAAAGAAGATGTGGGGAGTGCATGGGAGGGGGTCTGGAGAGAATGGTAGAGACGTTGGAGGCTGATGGAATGGAAGATGCTGGATGGAGGGTGCAGCATCCTGGGGGTCAGAGGATGTGGCAGCCACAGAGGGTTTGCAAAAGGAAGCAATAGGAAATGTGTACTGAACAGTAGGCAGTACCCAAATGACAGAGTCCTTGAATGCAAGCTTGAGAGTTTGTTTGGAAGAATGTGAGGAACCACTGAAAGTTTTGAGTAGGAGAATGATGTCATAAAAATGACCTTTATGGGGATTAGCCCAGTGGTACTCAAGAATAAGTAGCTATAGTTGGCAAAGTCACAGCTATGAGACCACAGCAATTGTCCAAACATGAGAGAGAAACTAATACTGCTCAAGAGGGTATACAATCACAAGGATTTAATAATTCTCTGGTGAATTAGAAAAACAATTTTCAAGTGTTCTAAAGTATTTAAATAAATCAGTCACAGCTGCTCCCCATTCTCGAGAAATAACTCCAAATTAAGCTCCGCTTTCAGAAGACATGAAAAGCAAAATTAGGCAATCATCTAAAATCCGGGACAATACCCTATACTTAATAAGTGTTCAATAAATTTTTCTTATAATTTTGATGAAAATAGTATCTAATTCAATCAAGAAAAATCATATATCTCTAGATGGCCAGCTTTTTAAGATATCGATACTTTTGTTAAAATATGACTTATAAAGCTGCTTTAACTTTTCTATGTATTTTAAATGTACAGATGTAGAGAAAATGAATACTAAATTTGGAGGCAAATAGAGAACATTTTTTTCTTTATGAGCTGAGTGACACTGAATAGGATAGTAGTAGAAAAAAATAAATTTAACGTTTTGAATTGAATCTAGAATCTATTTTTTTTTAAGATTTTTTTTGATGTGGACCATTTTTAAAGTCTTTATTGAATTTGTTACACTATTGCTTCTGTTTTCTGTTTTGGTTTTTGGACCCTGAGGCATGTGGGATCTTAGCTCCCCGACCAGGGATCGAACCCGCACCTGCTTCATTGGAAGGCGAAGTCTTAACCACTGGACTGCCAGGGAAGTCCCTAGAATCTGTATTACAGAGAATTCCATAAAACTTTGGTATTTGCTAAGGGACAATTTCAATTAATTGAACTACATGGCCTTAAGATCAGTAAATTCTATTATTCCTAGAAAGCCTTGGGCTAAATTATGGACTAAGATAAATTAGCTTTTGGAGATACCTGATTCTTCCGTATAAATTGTCACACTGGCTGGATACTCTTGATGAGCAGGTTCTGTAACATCTCTGGGTCTCTGTTTTCTCATCTGGGAAATGGGGATGATAATAGTAGTGGCAGTACTTTCACAGATAAACTATACAAATGTTAGCCACTTTTCTGAATCTTTCCCTGATCCCTTCTGTGTGCTCCCTGCGCCCTGTCACGCCCTGTGCCCTCATGATGTCTTCTGGGCAACACTTCATTCTCCCCTCACCCATAGGAAAGGTTACTTGTCCTGAGTTCCAGCTCATCCTACTCAGTACCCTGATTTTGGTTACTAGATAATCTGCTGCAGGCCAAGATGTTAATGAATGTGAATGTATCTATTTACCAGCCATTCCTGACACCTTGTTTGCATTTTGTCAGGGCTGAAAAGCCTTAAGCCAAACAATGAAAATAGTATTAATTTTAGTTTCTTCAATTGGCTAATGAGGAAGATTCTGGAGGGGAGAGATGGAAGGAGGGCCTAAATCTGGCTACACATAAGGCAGACTCTGGGGAGAGCCTGGCTTCGGGGCGGTCCTTTAGTGGCTCCATAATCAACACCCAATATTGTGGCTGTTTCAGCCATAAGCCTATTTCCCCTCCAGGTCGGTCCCGTGCACCAGGAAGAGTTTTCTAGTTAATAAAATGTGCTGCCATCCCTTTCACCTTTAGAAAACATGAGGGATGCCCTTGTTGAGTTCAGCATCTACGCTTCCTGTAGGTTTTACGGCAAGGGGCTGCGTCCCGGTGTCCCATGTTCCAGCTACAGTGAGGGCCCAGTGGGTCTTCCTCCTGCGTTTACAAAAAGGGGCCTTGAACCCACAGCCATGCTCCCAGTTGCTGGAGAAATGTGGCCCTGCATCCCTGAAAGACAGGCTCTTTCCACTCAAACCAATTGTGGCACTTGCTTCCCTCAGCCCTGGAGCCTACCTACAGCTGTGTTTACTGAAGTGCGACTGTAATTTGCTACAGCATGCCAGTGTATTAATAGACAATTATTTATTGCAAATCTGGACCATTTATACTGTTTACTGGCTGACACAATGTAAAATTTTGATCCAAATGTTAATGTGTCCATGACATTGCATAATTCTGTTCCATGCCATGGTTTTTTCTCTTCTAAATGAATCGAATTTGCAGTACAAGGAAATGGCATTTTTAATGGATGAGTGATTTACAGCCTCAAACTTATAAGGCTATTATTTGTGTAACTAAGGGAGAGTTGACTAATTGCAATAACACAGCAAATTAGACAAATTTAGGATTGTACTGGGAATAAATTCATGGGGAGAAAATGAAAATAACTCACAAAGTTCTTAAAGGGTAACTGAATAAATCTCACTTTAGCTGTACAGGGCGATTGTATTTTGGGGGGAGATCAGGCACCTTTGAGGCCAAACAGACTTATAAATATTCAATTGAGTAGAACATAGATAAAAATTACCTCTTCATAAAGAACCATATGTGTAGGAGACAGCACTTCCAATTCTCCAAATGTTTACTGAAATTGCCTACACAAATGTTTTCAGCAGTTGGGTGAAAACAAAGAGCTTTATAGTTATGTGTTATTTTCATGAAAAAGACACGAATTTTAGCATATTTACCTTCTATTTGTTGAGCATGCAACACAATGCCAAGGAAGAATGATTTCCTAATGGAGACCTTCATGATTTTTCAGAATAAAACTTGTGCATCAGCAAAAATAATATTTCTTTCTTTCCGAGGTATTCCACTTAGGTTGTTTATATTGATTCCTGTTATTCTGTTGCCTCTGCCTACAGAGAGATTGTTAAGATAAAAAGTGCCTCAATGCAGCTCTAATTAAATCTCTGAGCACTAAACTCTGATGCCTAAACACAAGGATATTCAAAATGAAGATTCCTTCAGTATTTTAGTCCAGGTGGCTCCCACAGATTAATGAAGAGAGAAAACAGATGTGGGGGGCTCTAAGAATAACGATAAAATATGTGTGTCCTTCCAAATTACATACAAGATGGCCTTCTCTTCTCCTGAAGGCAAGATCCTCCCTCTCCCCTGTTAAAAACCATCCCCAGAATGGCCAGGACAAAGGACAAGCTCTTTAGCGTGGGGCACTTTGTCCCTTGAACCTCTACACCACCCCTCCTGCTGGTCCCCCTCTGCCCCTGCCTTCCCTTCCCACAGCAGCCCCCTCACCCTACATGTGAACAGTAAGCTCCAGATGACTTGGAATTCTTGGAACAGGCCATCCACAGCTTATCTCTGACTGGGGGGGCCTTTGTACATCCCTGTTTGTTCCCTCTGCTTGTGATGTCCTCCCTACTCTGCCTGGCTCTTACGCTCCAGGAGTGGGTTCAGATGACACCTCTGGGAAACCTCTGCTGAGCCCTCCAGCTAGACGTCTGCCCCTGCTTCCCCATTAGAGCACATCCACACCCAGGTGAGAGCCTTGCTTCTTTAACCACCTTCTCCACTGGGCTGGAAGCTCCTGGAGGGCATGGCTTGTCCTCTTTACTGGACTTGGCCACAGAGTACACACGCAGTAAATATATGAGGAATAAATGAAATACCTATTGAATATCTACTTTGCCTCAGGCACTTAACAAGGCCTGTGAAGGATGTAACAAATGGTCTGCACGTGCTCCCCTCTCCCAAATAGAGTAGCTTATAATTAAGTAAGGGTGATATGAGAAGATCAGAAACAACAAAGCAGAATTTGGTAAGGACCACAGTAAAGGCAAAACTTGCTATAGGGTTTCAGAATAGTGAGATTCATTCTTTAAAAATCATTATGTGACTATTAAAAATCCTCCTCCTCCATCCCATCTATTCAGTCAGTCACTAAAGATTGATGTTATTTGTATGAGTTGATTGATTCTACCCTCTCTTCATGGCTACTAACACCACCGGGTTTACACCATCATAGCTCACCTGTACCATGGCAACAGCTCTACTGGTCTCTTGCTCCCAGCTTTCTCTTCTTCAAATCCAACCTCCACACAGCACTGGAGAAGGGGGTCTATTTAAAACAAAAGTCAGCAATCAGCTGCTTGTAGTTCCTACACACATAACACTCTGTGTGTCCCCTGTGTCTGCAATGCCATTCTGACCCACTACATTTTCTTTCCCACTCCTCCTTTAAAACCCAGTTCAGGTTGTTTAATGGGTACAGAGTTTCTGTTTGTCATGATGAGAAAGTTCTGGAAATAGATAGTGATGATGGTTGTACAACATTGTGAAGTATTTGATGCCACTGAATTGCATACTCAAAACTGGTTAAAATGGTAAATTTTATGTTATGTATCTTATACCACAATAAAAAAAGAGGATAGTGACTATTAAAAATAAAAAATCATTATCTTCTCTTTGTTTCTCTCTCATGTTCTCTGAAATCAAGCAGACCAGGAATTAAATCCTCATTCAACAACTTATTAACAATGTGATGCTAGATGGTTTACTTTACCTGAGCCTCAATTTCCTCATCTGCAAAATGAAGACAATATTATTTACATTACAGGGTGCTGTGACGATTAAGAGAGGGCTAGTGCCCAGAAAAGGCTCAGCAAATGGTGCTGGGAATATTTCAAGAGGATGTGCTACTTGTTTGCTCAGGCCTGCTCTACTGTACTTCAGGCTTTATTATTCAGCATCTCATATTTTACCTGTTGGGGTAGGAGCCTTATCTGCTTATTGGCATAGAGCCCATAGCTCATCTTCAAATTTGGACACAATATACTCAGCTCCTTTCAAAACTGATTGTAAATTAATACTTGGAAGGGCTGCCCTACTACCAATAGGCTTTCATTTGGGATTTTTGAAATTTTAACGACTCAGGAACAGAAATCATAGCTTACACTCTGCAGGTAGTCAAAGACTTTTTGTTGAATTTGATGGGAGAACTTAAAAATCTGAATTATTTGTTCAGCACCTATTTACTAAGTTCTTGGATAGACCTTCTTGCTGTATCCATCTTTCCTTCCACAGACTTTTATCTAGAATGGAGAAATGTCAGGGGGAAATGGAAAGCAGTTAGCAACTGCAGCAAGGTAGACAACAGTGATGTAATGACTGGTTGAAATTGAATCAGACTTTAATATTAATTGTAGTGTCCGTGTCAGATTGAAGGACCAAACACCACTGCTGTAATTTACATGGTAAAGGAAGCCAAGACTACTGGCCACCATATTAATAGTAGACCCAGGGCTATACAGTGATCAAGAATTTGGGTTGAAAAATTAGACAGGCCTACAGAGCTGTGTGACTGTACAAATTACCTAATCTTTTTAAACCCCAGATTCTTCAGCCATTTCATAGGGATTGTAAAACCTACTTTGGGAGATTACTTTGTGACTTAATTGAGACAATGCACATAAAACACTTAACACAGTAAGAACTCAATGCATGGATATTTTTATTACCATTTTGAAGATAAGTCATGGAATCTGTGGCATTTTGAAATACATTAAGTTAAGGATGCCTGTTTGATAGAGAAGATTTTTACATTACTCTTACTCAACTGAATGCCCAGCCTATAATTGTTAGACAGTGCAACCTTGCCTTCCTCCAGACTGCCAGAGAAGGAGGCAGGTGTTAAACACACGTGGAAGAAAAAAGATCAATAGACCCCAAGGTCCTAAATAAATCAATGCAAATAGAAATTTTGCATTACTTGTTGAATATACTCAGCTACCACCTTCAGTACATGTGACATTGCTTAGTCTTGCTTTCTTTGCCATCATGCAAGATTAGAATGTGGAAATATTAAAGAAATTAAAAAGGAAAGAAACATTTTTTAAGCTTTATCTCAGAGAAGCCTGGAGAGCAGTTTGGCTCAGGCCTCTGCATTCAGGAAGAGCCTTCAGTTAGTCTTTGAACGTCTTTTCTAATCTGTAACCACCCACAAAGACACACTGACAGAGTTAAAGAAAACACATGTCAGACAAAATTCAACCTGGGTCCCCATGTTGGATCACAAGGCTTGCAACAACTATTAAGGAATATTATTTACATGTTATTTAAATACGTTTAGAACAACAGTTATCTTGTCTGAAATATTTTGTGGTAAAGGCATGAAACCTGTTTATTAATTGAAAATATACGCCACAAGCTTTGTAACCCTGTTTAGATTTCTTCACTTCGTAATACTTAGAACCTCTGAAAACAGAAGTAGCCTGGGCCACTACCTTGACATGTAAGGGGTCACGCCCTTCCTAATGCACGCATCTGATTAATGCCTGATTCTGATCAACAGGGGGAAACTACCCCTTTCCCTATTAAATGTATCTGTTTTACTTTCACATCGCATCCAAGAAGAGAAGCCATAAACAGGAATATATTGGTTAAGAGCCAGTTTTTAATTGTGTCCAATGGAAGAATTCCTTGGGAGTTGCGTAGGGCTGTTCATCACTGATGAATATCAAGAGGAATTCAGATTTTATATTATTTGTTCTAAACCAGAACATTTTACTTATTGTTCATAATACACATTGAAAGCAGACACCAAAATGGCTCATTTGGAGCCTTTCTGTGCTCACCCACTAATGCACATTAACGCCAGTACACATTCCGTATTACAGATCCATAAAATGCATTTGCATAATATTGAAATTATAATCCCAAATGTGTAGTAAAAACCTTTATGAAAAATTGTTACTGCTCAGCTACTATACAGTGGCTAATTTTTAATCTTCAGCCTCTCAGCTGCAAGTAAAGATGGGGTATACTTTAAATAAAACCCTCAAGAGTAGGAGCCTGGAACTGAGGTCTCCTTTTTTTTTTTTTGCGGTACGCGGGCCTCTCACTGTGTGGCCTCTCCCGTTGCGGAGCACAGGCTCCAGACGCGCAGGCTCAGTGGCCATGGCTCACGGGCCCAGCCGCTCCGCGGCATGTGGGATCCTCCCGGACCGGGGCACGAACCCGTGTCCCCTGCATCGGCAGGTGGACTCTCAACCACTGCGCCACCAGGGAAGCCCTAATCAGTCTTCTTTGGATGGAAATTTAAGTTATTCCCCATTATTTGCTATTACAAACACTGCTGCAGTAAATCACTAATTCTTAGGTCCTTTTGAAACATGTGACTAGATCTGTAAGATAAAGTCCTGGAAATGTAATTGTAGGAACAGAGAGATATACACTTTAATTTTGGTGGATTTTGAAAACTATCCACCATGGAGACTGCACCAATTTACAGTCCCCCCTTCCCCAACCCACCAACACCACATGAGAATTCCTTAGCTTAACCTTTTCTATCAGGAGGGTCTAGTAAGCGATGACTAGGACCTGACGGAAGATGGCTTCAGAGGAAGGCTGTATAGAGGCCTGGCTTGGTGGATGGCAGCTGGACTTTAGGCTGTTCCTAGGCATGTGACAAAATGAGAAAGACTGGGAAACTCTTGATGAGCCCATTCTATTCATTTCAAACTAGTCTGAAATAAACCCAAACATATGGGTCTCTTGTCTGCTGCTAAAAATCTCCAGGAGGTAAATTCCACAGCCTTCTTGGGTAAACTATTTGGACTTCTCACAACTCTTCTGAAAGTCAGGACATTTTTCCTTATGTGTAATATAAATCTTTCCTGCACTCATCCACTTGTGAAAAACGTGTGCTAACATTTCCCCAAAGCAATGCAAGTTCAACTAGCCAGACAACATGATGCTATAATTTCATGGCTAGAGTATGTATCCTCCTTTTTTAAAAAATAGCATACATCCCCTAAATCATTTTAGAAATCTTTAATGCATACACAAGGGATAGCATGAGTGTTTTCTTTTAAATCTGTTTTTAACCTGGCTATGGACTTTATAGAGACTGTGTGTATGTGTGTGTGCATATAAAATTTTGCTATGCCCTCTTGTTTTATAATTATAAAGTTATCTTACTTTCTTTTTAGATGCTGATTAATATATAGCTTTCTTAATAACACTTCCGATATCACTTCTGCTGAATGAGAAAGTGTCGCTGTAACTGAGAGGTTTGTAGGTTATTTCCGAGTGTGTCTTTCTTCCTCTGTTGAGATACAATAACTATTTCAGGAACATTTGGCATCCAAAAATTCTCAGCATTGTGCAAATTAAAACATCTGCTTATACTTTGACACCCTCATTCTTCAAAGGTTAGTTGGATTTGCGGTTGCTTTGTTCAACAAGACTGCTCTTAGAGCCCAAGGATGCACATTTAATTATTGGGAAGATATGTTTGACAGAGCTGTGGGGGGAAAATCACCCTTCATATTCGGACCAGCATTAACATTTTTATAGAATGAGATTACCTGAGAGTCAAAGAAGGGGGTAACTCCAGGAAAATAAATACGAATCTATTCGGTCACTGGTCTTCTGCTGATTTACAAGACTCCAGCCAACGACTCTTTGCTCCGTTGCGTAGAACTCATCAGTTTGCTCTCAAGCTGGCATTGCTGATTTCTGCTGAGGTTAAAGACAGCAAAGTAAACTCTGCTTCCAACAATAAATAACAGAGGGAGTTATTCTTTTCACTCAAACAGGCTTTAGATCGCAGCAGACAGCTACAACCAGGTGCATTTAGCTACATTTGTCATTGCCACGAATGCAAAACATGTAAAGAATCTGCTGCAAAAGGGTCTCTAGCCAGCCCTTTTCCACCTTAAATATCCTTCCATCCCCAACTCTGGTTGAGCCGTGGTCACCCAACACCAGAAGGAAGGGCCAAGGTGCCTGTGGTAACAGCAGCATCTCCTGACTGGTTTGCTGATTTACACAGGTCACTGGTGCCAGCTAGCAGATTGTACACTGGAAGTCTTTCTGTGTCTCTGGCCAAAGACTGGTAATCTCCCTGGGCAATGCCGAGATAACACACGTCAAGAGGCAGCAGTGGCTGGTAAGCCAACTCATCACTCACTTTGCCCTACCGCCCCGCCTGGCCTGCTCTTGCTGCAGCCTTTTCATTGCCATTCCAGAAGCCGACAGACCTTAGCTGTTGGACTGGGAGGGAAGGGAGAGAAGGGGGAATACAGAACACAGGCAGCAAGAGGGATTTGGTGAGGCAGGAACCAGCAGGTGAACAATGACTCATTTGGAAACGTGCAGCTGGGTGTGTGTTATTTGCATATCAGGGACCCTTTGTTAAAGTGGCTTGCCCAGCTGTGTGGGCGCATCCGTGTGAGGGTTGATGTGGAGGGGGAGATGAATTCTCAGGAGAGCGGAGTTACTTCCTATCTAATTTGTGCACAAGTTGGGGGAAGGCGCTCTCATCCGGGATCCGCTGCAGAAAAGCTTCGAGGTCCTGAGATTTATTTTCCTTCTGCCAAGTATATTATTTCCAAACTCGCCTTTTCAAAATCTTGCAAATTCCCTTGAAAAATGATTTAACAATTTAATGAAAACAACAGTGAAACAAAAGCCACGTTGATGAGGAACAGAGGTAAGGCTGGGTTGGAAATGAGTGACGAACCTCGTAATGAGGTGTGCAGCTTTGTATATTAAGCGATTTCTCTGAGGTACTTTTCCAGATGTGATAGAATACATTTATTTTTGTGCTCATCTGAACTGAAGTAATACAAATGAGATACTAAAAAGATATGATTACGTGCAGAAGTAGGCGAAGAATTTAGAATCCCAATTCCATAAGTTAACAGCTGTGCGTGAAGCAGTTCAAAACTGCTTTGAGTCTGCAGGTTGCCCGGGAACTTCTGTCAAGCTTGTATGGACCAGTGATGATCAACGTGTGAATCCTGCATGTTGATAGTTCAAGGTGACTTTATTTCAGGCACAAATAAATAGCTGGTAGTAAGAAGTCCTTCCCCACCTGAAAGCCTGCAGTACGGCTGAATACAGCCACTGTAGTAGTGCAATAAAACGGGATGAGTTTTAAACTACCAGATGGTACCCTGTACAGTGCCTGAAATATAATGGAGAATTAGGGTGCCCTAAGGTGTGCACAGGAAAGGCAATTACATGAAATAAATGGGCCTCAGGCCTACTGGATGCTCAAGTATGCTACACAGAAGACAAATAGTACATCTGGTGAACAGATTTTATCACACGCTGGAAAGCCATAAAGCATGCCGTCGAATATCAGATCCCCATCTCACAATGACATTTTACCTGTGTTGGTATTCAGCGCTGTTTATTTTAAAAGGTGCTGTAATCTCAATGATGTGTTTTAAAATCCTCCTTAGCATTGTTTTCAAGTACATACTATTTTTGTGGGGACAGATTGATACAACGCACTAAGATTTTGTGGACAAGTAGCCACTCTGGTCTCAGGGGATCCTGTTTTTATTTCATTTATCTCATTGCTGATGTGATTTTAGTAATAGGATTATACTTGTCAGCACTCCCTGTTTGGGAAAATGCCAGCGTATTTTTAATGCTAGTTCCCACATCTCCATTTCATTGTCTGTCACCGCACTAGAGTTCCCCTCCACACCCCACCCCCTTTTCCTTAACGTCAAAGAAAAAACAATTTTAGGTGGTGAGGGTTTGCAAGGAGAATTCACTGGACCATAGCCCTTTCTTATTTCTTCTCCACAAATGCAAATCTGTTTTCTGTTTGAAAATTGTGTGTTCCTTTTCTATTGTAAAAACAAAAAATACTGAGGAACATGTACATTCATTATTGTTTTAAGAGTTGCTGTAATAAAATCCTCTCAGTACTTAAAGGTAGTTTTAGTGCCCCTCCTAGGATTCATTCTAGCTTTGATAATTGGGTAATTGCATCCCCTCCTCCACCAAGAAATATTTTCACCCAATTAAGTTTAAAACTATAATAAATTTTAAAGAATTATAGTCTAAAAATTCATACCCTAGAACCAGTATTAAGTAGGAATATTAATCTTAAGCCGTGGAGCAGTGCAGCCTGTTTATATGCTTCTCTGCCTTCTGTGCAGTGTCCTAGCTCCTCAGAGCTGCCACTGGCAGTGTGGCTTCCCTGAGTGCTGGGCATGAGCTGCAGGGGCCCAGAAACTAGTGCCCTTCACTGCCTGTACGATCCCTTGACTTCCACGTTCCAGTCCTTCTTTGTTTCCAGATAGCATTATTCAACCCTTCACCCATTCATTCATTCATTCATTCCTGTCCTGTAGCTTCTAATTGAGCGGCAAGGCCCAAGCCTGGAGCTGAGGCTGGGCATGGAAGGTGCCCAGGATCCACAAGGTTCGTGCAGGGCTCACACTCGACTCCTTCCCATCTGCTCCACAAACCAATGTGTCCAGATCAACTTTCCAGGGCACTATTACAAGGTAAACCCTCTGTTGCATATACTGTCTATGCTAAAGGGCGACCTAGTGACCCAGGGCACTAACCACATCGTTCGCGTGTGTAGTAAATGGGGAGCAGCACCTAGAAGGTAGCCCAGGAGTTCACATTTTAAGCTCCAGCCCACTAGAGACACACAAACCTCCTGGTCCCTCCTCAACAAAAAAGTGCAGTCACAGCCCCCAAAGCCAGTAGATTTTGGCAACAGGAATGCTTGGGGCCCTGGAGCCAGCAGCAGGGACAAAAGGACACCACTGGCACAGCCGAAGGCAAGGTCTGGGAGAAAGGAAAAGAGCAGGAGAGACTTAGTGCAGCCACAGCAGGAGAGAGTGAGGCAGGGAACTGATTACCAGGGGAAGAAAGAGAACCAAAAGGAGAAACTCAGTAGGCCCAGCTGGCGGAGAGGAGAGACCAGATCCTGTTCTCTGGGGACAGGCAAACCGCGAGAGTGTTGTCGGGCTCCTGTCTTCCCTCCACCATCACTTGCTTCAGACCTGCTGATTCCTTTCATCCACTCAGCCCCCTCCTCCTAAGCCACGGGTTCTAACACGCCACCCCCAAATGCCCAGATGTGCTCTTCCCTGGTCCCCCCTGCTTCCTCAGTTAGCCATCTCTGTCCCGTTCCTACTTACTATGATGTAGGGAAAGCACATGGTGACACTGGATGCCCAGGTAATTGTACTTCAAATGAAAAGTGGTGAGAGAACAATGGCCTTGAAAACACAAAAGCAGTGGTGCTAAATCTCCAGGCTAGCATGGTTTTAGGTGCTGAATTCTATTAAGGAAGACTATGCCAGTGACACAATTAAGTTGGTGGAAAAATTGTAAGACATATAGAAAAACTTTAGCTTCTAAAGCCCTATATAAATTTCAAGAATTTCTGAGCACATCATCAGTGAAGTTGTTTTAAAATCAGGATTGTAATACTTGAAAAAAAAAATCAGAATCTAGTAACCTTTGCTCTTCAAAACCCTTCTGATAGGTGGCGGGGTTGGTGGTGGCAATTGAGGTTTACGGGGGGAAACATCCTAAATTTTGAAGTTCAACAGCTGAGCTGGGGCTAAAACCAATCTGATATTTAGCTCGTTACATCAAATGCAGAACTGATCATGATGATAGCAATAATACATGATGTTTTATTCACTTTCAAATACTTCAGTTGATTTTGAAAATTTCATTTGGGGAAATAAAAGTAATGCATTTAAGAATATAGCCTATTTAAGCAAAGGGCAGGAACAGATGACAGGAAAGAATTTGCAGGGAATCTCTCTTGTGTCTGGATTCAATTTTTACTGTATTCAGATTTTTCATCAGTTCTTGATAAGCAGTCCAGTTAATAAGTTGCAGGCAAGGGTTGCATCAAGGGGGATGATGTGGATAGTTGTACATTTCTAGGAGGCTGTGAGAGAAAAGTGTGAAAGAAAAGGCAGGTCTTGTTAGGAAGTATGTTAAGTCTGTTTCAATGTTGTTTCTCCAAGGGCAAGTTGGACCACAGGTGGCTGCTTGCTGCCTAACGCTCCTTGGTGTGTCCCCTGTCCTGAGGCAGGTTGGCTGAAGAAGGGATCAGACTAGAATCAGACAAGGTTGCAGGGAGCCCCTTCCCCCCACCTCGCAGTTGGAAGTCACCTGAGCAGGTGCGGAGAAAGGTCATTTCCATGGCAGCCATCACTAGGTGCTCTGCCAGGGAGGTTGGTTGGGACTTAGTGGACTGGAGGCAAGATGTCAGCACCTCTGTCCTGCGCTGCTGCACCAGCAGTCAGTGAGTCGCCCCCGGCTTCACAGTGCAAGGCCTTCCAGCACAACAGACACAACAGGAATGCGTGGTCCCATGCCTGCTGCTGTTGTTTCCTAGCTCTGTAAACTTGGGCAAGTTATTTCATCTAAAAGCCTCAGTTCTCCACTCTATAAAGTGGACATGAAAATTGTAGTACTTTCCTCATAAAACCATAATGAAGAATAAACGAGATAATCCAAATAAAATGCAAAGTCCATTGCCTGGCTCACAGTAAGAGCTCAACAATTTTTAGCTATTCTTACAAATAATAACTCTGTAGACAAGGAGAAATGAATCAGAGGTGTAGAGAGAAGGAGACGGAAATGAGGCTTTCTTTGGGGTGCTATAGAAAAGCATCAGAAGGCACATAAGAGAAAAAAAGACTTGGAGGATGGCATAGTGGGGTAGAGGACATGCAGGTGGTGAGGAACAGAATTACATTGGACTCCCTCTCCATCTGATGTTGCAGGGCTCCTTATCACTAAGGAGCCTTATCCAAGGAATGGGAATCCTTTGGGATAAATAGAGGAAAGTGGTGGATGTGGGAGAGTAAATCAGAAACTATGCTAGAAGCTGGCTCGTCGACAATAATAATTATATGGCAACTTACCCAGTAGTTGTTGGATGTGGTAAGAATTGGGCCATAGCTATCATTGTACATGTGGGTATAAAGGCAGGAGAAAGGGGGAGATGACTCCTGAGGCTAACTGTTGGCTGTTAGGAAGGAAACCAAAGTGAGGACAACTCCAGACTGTCTCACAGGGTTATTGGCAATGCTGTTAGAAGGTCCTTAGAGACCATAGGACCTGCAGAGTCTCAACATGCAGATGAAGGTGATGCAAGTGGAAAGGTTTTGTGCTTGCAGGAAATGGGTGACATTGAGGAAGAGGAGAGAATAAAAGGTTCTGAATGAATGTAAATGGTATTAGATGCTGGCATTCAATTTTTTTAAGGTGACAGAGGCAGAAACCCCTGACCTGTATTCCCTTCCTTGCCACACCCTCACCCCACCCCAAACTACTTCTGGCTTCTGAAATGTGCAGAAAATGAGCAAATGAAAACAGAGGGAAATAATCCCTGAAGTCAATGGCTAGTCAGCCACACTTAAATATCTAAAAAAGGAGAATAACACCCTCAAAGGTGTCATCAACCAACGAGAAGGGCAGTGAGTTGGTCTCATCTGGAAGTTTTCTGTGTCTCTATAGATTTGTTTCTCAAGGTAAATCACCAGTCTGTCTAGCCACATTTGTTAACAATGCATGTAACTCTTAATGGCATCTCAAAAGCCTACTTACTCTCAATTTCGCTTCTCATTCGTTTTTATGATGCTAGAAAAATTCAGATTATACAGGCTTTCTTTGTGCTGAGATGGTAATTTTATATCACTGTAGATTAATAGCATTTTTAGTGGTATTTGGTATCACTCATTTGTCTCCTATGGTCATAAAGATATATATTTTTTCTAATTTGGCTTTGCCAACAAATAAAAAATAAGAGTCTTTTTCTGTTGAATGAGCGAAAAAGTCATTCTGATCATGAACAATTATTCCCTTTTAACATACCCACAATCCACCATCTAATTGTTTTTGTTATGGCAGCAATACAGTTTCTACAAGAATGTGTACGTGCGTGCCTGCGTGCACGCATGTAGTTTGGCCTGCAGATGAATCTCTCCTTGTTGCTACTCGATCTTCATTTTGAGTTCTGATTACTGAGCCTTCAGCTTACCTGTTTAGAGCCTGTTCATCCAGGCACCTCTACTTAGGAAGACTGAAACCTCTCATGGCTTCCCCTTCCTCTCCCTTGGTCCTGGAGTTTTGCAGATATCTTGCCTTTGTGAGCATATCGATATGTCTGGAATTCTATTCGAAGAAGTGGTCCTGCAGTGCTCACAGGAGCAAGTACCCATTCCAAGGACGGTGATTATGGAACAGAAAGGCAGCCAGACTCGGTTTAGCTATCAGGTTTTAAGACCTTCCTCCATCTGCTAAAATGTGCACTGAAAAGTTTCACATGAAATGCTGATTAGCACCTCAGTGTAGATTCACAGAACGATCCACTCTCTCTCGGTTTACATCCCACTTTCCTAACTACCTAGTCACCTGTTCTATTGGAAAATTTTAATCATCTCTCTGACATCAGCTTGGCAATTTCAGCGGCCACTTCACAATCTTTCAAAGTCTTTCTGCTCCATTTCATTCCTATTTCTTTTCTGCTTGTGTTAATTATTTTTGCAGCCAGCATACATGTTTGTCAATAATGCATTACCTTTTCCATGTGTCAGTTCCTCAGCCCATCAAAGAACCCTGCTTTTACATTCTGAATCTATTTTCCCCTTTCCCGGCTCAGCTTATTTTGCTCTGGGCCTGCCTCTACTCCTCATTCCAAATCATCGCAAGTTGCAGGAAACTTGGCACTTGCAAAGCAGTCCCCCAGATTAACGGGGTCTAGTTCTCCACAGAGCATTAGGTTTGGGCCTGCAGTGGGCTGCAGGTTGTCTGAAAGCTCCATGACTTCTTCCATACCCGTGATGCCCTCACCTTCTGAGATGCCCACTTGTGGAATGTGCAGAAGACAGTTCTCCCTCCTCAAATCAAGGACCGGGACATAAATTCCCCTTTAAGCTTGAGGAGCATGAAAACCACTCCTGACCCCACTAGCTCCATCCCCAGTGTGATGTCTTTGCTTAATGAAAAAAGTCTTCTCTTAATGGCCATACAAAGAAACACCTAGCACAGTCCTAGGCATGTACCAAAGCTCTGTAAATGCAGACACAGTTGAATGTGTTGCACAGGCTGCTTTTTGGGGGTGGTGCAGGGGGAGGCGTGTGGCTCCTTTAAAAAAAAATTTGTAGTGTTCTGCCCTCTGTCCCAGTATAACCTATTCTTGGGAAGGTTCTAATGGTTGATATTTCCTTTCATGATTAATATCAAGGATACCTACAAGTTGTCATAATCCCCAGACTACCTTTATCGTTGCTTCTGAGAATTCACTGACTAGTTCCCTCTCACAGGCCAAGGAAACGCCATTTTAAAAGAACTCTCTCTGCCTCTCAGAATGAATGCCCTTTTGGTGAAGGGCACATGAAAGGAAGTTTCTTTTTTGTTTTGCTTTTGTTTCAGATTCCCTTGGGGGTTACACACATCCTGTTCTAATTCCCCCGTTCCTTGGGGAAGCACTCAGCCTGTGACGGACGGGAAGAGGAGGGGTGCAGGCCCGGAGCCCCACGGACAGAGCTGAGGCTCCTCTGCGTCTGTGCTGCCCACTTGGTCTTCTCTTTTGCCCAAGTCCATCACTCATGTGCACCGGAATCTTCCGAGTGCCACCCACTGACCCTTGGTAAGATTCCATTTCTTACTTCCCTTCACTGTGACCTTCCTTGGCCAGCTCCTTATCTTTCTAACAGCCTTCTACCATCTGGGAGTCCTTCACGCCCGTGCTGCAAGAGAATGCTGGCAATGGCTGGGCCGAGAAAACTGAAGTATGGAAAATGGGAGTGCTAGGAGGGGAGGAATACCAACTCAGACTGAAAAACAATCGGCTCCTGCATACTTCGGGATTTTAGGTCATCAGGAAATGTCTTTCACCGTTAGCCCTTTGCAAACAATCACAACAAATGATCATTTTCTACTAATTGTCCCACAAGGAACATTGCTTTTCAAGTGTTCTTCCATGTACTCTCTGGCAGTCATGCTAATCAGCGAAGATATTGACAAAGGCCGACCAAGGCAGTAGGAGACCGGGTGAGGGAGTGGCATCATTCCGATACCCACCTGACCCCTTGACTGCTCACACAGAAACAGAGACCTCTCCTCTGCAGTCCGCGTCCTCTCTCTTTATTCCTACATCTTCTTGGAAATACCTTTCTTGAACTTGAAGACCCCCTCGAGATATTATTTTCCAGATGAAGGACTTATGCTGGAGTCTTTAATTCACAATAACAAGAAGATGAAACATTGTTGTGCCACCTCTGGACTCAGTGCTCTTGTGTTGGAAGTTGACACAAGACGGACACTGTGCAGCTCACCTCTTCCACTCCATGTTCAGCTCTAGTAGCTAAGTCAGGCTAAACACTGCCTCCCCTGGCCACTTGCCCAGGTAAACTGAAAGGACAATCACAATCAAGTCGATGTTGCTAAGAGAGCTCTCTAACATGGAGCCGGGCGGCCATTGAGGAAGTGGGACTTCTGCACGTCTCAGCGTGCACAAAATCTGACGTTTTGATCACTCATTGTCCTACTCAAGATACCTATTGGATCCTTACCCTAAAATAACGTGACAGCCTATCTACTTATCAAACCCTTACCCTAAAATAACTTGTGATTCCTTAAAGGACAAGTATCTCCCAACCTACATCAGAGTCAATCACAATTCTCGCCTGGCAACTTTAACAACCTTGTTAAAGACTTTTTCTCTTTCCCAGAATACTCTTTCTGTTTTACCTGAATCTGTGTCTTCTGAATTGCAGTTCTTAAGACCCCCAAATAAATCTCTTTTTTCTTTGCAGCCTCAATATTGATTATTGTTTGACAAAATAAAAATGAATTGTTAGTTTTATTTTGTTTACTAACTCCACAAGTCAGGGTAAGCTAAAGAAAAGTATAAGAGGAAATGTGGACAAATTCTCTGTCTTTATTTATAGGCAATATATACAATTAATCATGCTTTAAGAAAATATTTCCTTGGAAAAATCACAGAGAAGGGTTTTGTTAAGAAAAGTTGAGAGCAGGGGAATTCTACATTACACACTGCTGAATTTAAAAAAAATCAAAGCTTCCATAAAATTCAGATAACTTTAGCCAGTGATAATCTCACCCAGTTTCCACGTGTGTAAAATGGGGATTATGAAATTACCTGTCTTGTGGGCTTCTTGGGACTACTTCATATAATTTTTAGAAGAGTACCTAGTGCTTAGTAAGTATTCTGTAAATGTTAGCTATTATTATCAACTAATAAAATTCCCAGTTGCTCTTATGCTAGATGATCCATTAGGGAGAGGTTGCAAACTAATAGTCCATGAATAGGATGCCGTCTGCATGAATAGACTTTTAGAAATTTTTGTTTTAGTTGCTGCATTTGAAAATTGGGAGATTTCTCACATGCACAAAAAGTATTTCCAATTTTGCTTTAACATAGGAGGAACTGTGACATGGGGACTGCATCCTGCAAGGCAACCCTGGGCAAGAGCTGAAGGGCCCTTTCCAGGGGCGTGTATCACCTGTTTGCGAAATCCCCGCTGTGCCCTCCTGTCATCCACTGAGCCATTTGCATTTCCCTCTCCTGTCTTACACACTACCAAGCACTTTCAAAGAGGCTCTTCTATTTTGTTTTGCACAAACTGTAAGACAGGAGGCTGGGCAATACTATCCACATTTTATAGTTGAGGAAAGTAATAAGAGGGTAGGTTTGAATTGGAAAATGCTGCACAGTGAGTTTCTTGGGAGACCACCCTCTTCTCCAACAGCATGCTTCTTCCCGAACCCCATGGACAAACTGTCCTCAAATTTCCTCAAAATGTTCTTTGCTGTGATTTTTAAGTAGCAGGGTGACTTGATGTGCCAGTTTCAAACGGTAAGTTCAAGTGTGACCTAAGGTGTCTGAGGAATGTCCTCTCCACTCTGCTAATAAACAGGGCAGTCTCTATTTGCATGGAGTTTGGCTCCCAAGATAATTCAGTGTCCGTGTGGCTCCGTTTCACCTCTGCTTATTTCCATTACCTTGCATATTAGTTCTGTCAAGTTGATGGGCCTGCTGTTCCCCAGGGTGGCTATTATAAATACTGGTGCTACAGTGAAATGCTTCCAGTCTTCTGGAACCTCATTTGAACTAAGCAAGTTCTCCATAATGATCATTAATGATGTATTGCTTGTATATAAATGTTGGATATTAATCTTCTGTTTACTTTTTCTATGCCATCAGACTTTTTAGAGGTTCTTTGCAATGCACTCTTATGTGATGGCCAGGAGCAGCTTCTCCATTTGGGACCGAGTGACTTTTTTAGCTGACAATTCACAGTGGCAGGTGAAGGCTTGATCTTGGAGACCTGGCTGATAGACCCACTTCCCTTGGCAGATACGGCAACCTAGTGCTCATTGAGGTTACAAATCATCAGTGCCCAGGTACAAAACCTCACCTGAGCCTTTTTGTAAGTCTGCCAAGACTGTCTACTGGTTTATAAGTTTTATGAATTGAGTCCATGCCAATAAGTTCCTGCAAGGTGACTGAGATGAGTCTAATGACCAGCCCTGGAAGGAAGGACATGGTGGGTGCTGGATACATTCTGTTCCTTTCTCATAGGAAAGATTGGACCCATGCTGTAGTGGGTCTGAGGTTTCATCTGGTCTGGATCCTTTGATAAATGTCCTTCTGCCAAGGACAAGGTTCCAAGTACTGGATTAAATCTAAGACAGTCTCTCATGACTTAGGACAGACTCTTCTTCCTATATTGAATTAGACTGGAAGAAATGCCTGCTGTTTGGTTTAGTTTGACCTTACACTATGGGGTTGTACAGAAATAGATTAGCATCTGTGCAGGCGATGGCGAGGTGCCAGTGTCTTCTTGGCACAAGGTCATGGAGCTTGAGCTCAGGAATAAGACAGACTTGGATTTGATCCCATGCTCTGCCACCTACTACCCATGGAATTTTAAGCTTTCTTTTTTGGTGTGTGTGTCATAGACTGTGTATTTTTGTCCCAGTATTACTGAGATATAATTGACATATAACAATGTACAAGTTTAATGTGTATTTAAGGTTTCTTAAATTTTACATAAGCCTTGGTTTTTCTCTTTGTTTAATAGGAATACTAACTACCCAGAGTCTGGTACAAAGCAACTGCTCAGTACGAAGCTGTAATAATCATTTGTTTATTATTAGTCTGTGAGTCCACGCTGATCTCAGCTTTAGAGTACCCTCCTGACCTTACTCATCCTGAGAGAGAGAGGCTGTTTATTGGGCTGTCATCATTTGCCCATCCCTGCCTCGCCTGTCTTTGTGATCAGAAGTTAAATATGATAGAGGCAAAGGAGATCCTTCTGGGTTTAGTTATGAGCAGGATGAGGAAATGGCCCTGTGCCAAAACCATAAATTCGCCACAAGTCTCTTATGGTAAAAAATGCCCATTAAAACCTATTAGAGGCAGGCATGCTTATGACATGTACACTCATGTCTGAGGAAGGTGTGGAAGATTGCATGGGAGAAAGTAGGCATAGGCCTGAGGCCATTAAGGTACGCCTGACATGGTCTGGGGTCATGTGGAGGTTTGTTAGGCCCATGGTTTCTCTTGACAGCAATAACTGTAGTCACAGGTGGGTCAATGTAACTGCCTCTGTCCTCCTTCAAACTTTCATCATCTCTCACTTGAAGGGTATGAAAAGCTATGACTCTGCTCCCTGCCATCATTCTCTTCCTGCTCTAATTCATTCCTCCATAGTGCTGCAGGAATGATCTTTCTAGAACAGAGTTCCAGTCATGCCCCTTCTCTGCTCAATGGTCTTTGCTGGTGTGCATTGCTTACCCAGGTAAGTCTTGTGGCCAGAACCAAAGGATAACGCCTTAGACCTATCCATTGCCAATCCCTTAAGCCTTGGCTCCCGGGTGGAGTTGGTGGTCTTGCACCAGACGACAGTGCTAGCAAGAGGTTGGAAAACTCAAGGAAGACTTTTCATCACTTCCTCTAAGTGTTCACCCAGTGATCTGGATTAGAGAAATCTTAAGGGGAGACACACATGAATTTCTCCCCTTGCCTGAAGATTAAATGTTTTCACAACCAAGGAAATGTTTATAGCTTCATACACCTGAAAGCTGTTTAGTCCCTAACGTTGATTTTGGAGTCTCCCTGAAGATCCACTATAGAGGACTTGGGACTCAGCTTTTAAAATTGATTCCTTTTTCCCCTTGGAACCAAGTCTTCATCTCTGCTGCCCCAGTGCCTCTAATGTCCAGCCATCTACTTTTCTTTAAATGTGTGCTTGTATATCTGGTTGGAATTCTATGTAATTCCTAGGGGAGACTTCATTACATATGGCTTTTTAGTGTTCTCTGAATAGTCACTTAAATCATGTATAAATAGAAGTTGAGTTTGCTCTTCTTCAGAAAAACTGAGTTTTTCTTTGATAAGTAAAGCAACAACTCCTTCAAACCCAGGAGGACTTGACTCAAAGGCAAGACAGGTCACTTTGGCAGAGGTAGAAAGTACCTGTTCTTTCCCGCATGTTTTTCAATCCCCTAGTCCCCACATCAACAAACTGGAGAACTCTGCCTCCCTCCTGCGGATTTAGGAGATTTCCTGGAGGGCTACAGCAGAGATGATGGTTGTAGCAGTCTTCCTCAGGCCCTCTGACTTTGTTCCAGACAGGGCCATCGTATGATATGTTCCCATTTCAATACCCCAAACCAAGAGGGAAACATTATATCCAGCCCTTCCTCAATATTGATCTCACAAAAAGTATAGATTGGTAAAGCATTTTTAAAAAGAAATGATCCACGTGGGACCAGATTTACCTGCCTGACACAAATCAGGAAAACTTTGGTCCCTGGCTTTGAGTAAGCCAAAGCGCCTTGGCTTCTGGTACACAGAAGACTCTGGGACTTTGCTGTACGGTAGAAACTAACAAAACACAACATTGTAAAACAACTATACCCCAATAAAAATAAATAAATAAATAAAGATGTTCACTGTTAACAAAAAAAAGAAGACCTTGGGAGTCTGAATGTCCTCTGGCAGAGCTGACTGTTTTAGTACCAGCTACTTATTGAAAAGCTTTATTTATAAAATGTTTTGTTTCAAACATTGAATGAAAGGGAGTACTTTAATTCCATATCATGGCAAGAATTTCATAAAGAAACAGAGAATAACATTAATTTTTCTCCTTATCCAAGAAAAGGGCTTGTGAAATAGTAAAAAAAGGTCTTCAACTACTTGCTAGGAATGGGAGAACTCAATGATTTGACCGCAGGAATTCCATTTGCACAAACATTAGCCTGTAGATCCAATCAGTTAAGAGTCTAGCAAAATGGTTCCTAAGATTATTGACCTATGTCCCAAATCAGTTTTTTTAATACAGGACTGTTTTGTTCCTGTCACCCCTGTTTGTCACTGGAGATATGACCTAAGAAATGCCTGTCATGAAAACTTGTACACAGCAACATATTTCTTATTAAGTTAGCAGTGTGAGAAACAAAAATAGAAGTTAGTGATTTCCTACAGCCCCCAAACTGCTTTTTTCTTCCAACAGAAATGTAGCAGCACATTCATCCAAAATGTAGACAAGGACCCTTGGGTATTTTACAAGTGAACAATGGCTGAGTCATTTAATTTAAGAAACACAGCTAGCTAAGCACTCATTTATTTCTGAAAAAAAAATTCAGAGGGTTTTTTATCTTGCTTGCACAATATCCAGATATCTGAAGACCCTGTAAACCCATAAATATCCTCTGACATGATGGGCCATTACAGCTCTTAAAGACTCGTTGCTGTCTGTTGGATCAAGCTTGAGCTTCATGCTGAAGCCTGGGAAGAAGATTTATATGTCGACTATTCCAAATCATATATCTATTTAAAACTCACTATCTTGGGAATGAACTTTAAACTGTTTTGGCCTGCCAGTATGAGGCATTAAGTTCCCCAGCCAAGAGAGTCCTAGGAACATTTCAATTCTCTAGGCTTACATCTGTAC
Source organism: Orcinus orca (assembly GCF_937001465.1). Taxonomy (NCBI): domain Eukaryota; kingdom Metazoa; phylum Chordata; class Mammalia; order Artiodactyla; family Delphinidae; genus Orcinus; species Orcinus orca. The sequence goes on from NC_064565.1 coordinate 64,399,446, forward strand.
ACACCTGCAACCAAACCTCTTCCCCTTTTCTCCTCCCCGGGGGATGGAACTCAGTCTGGTAGATAAGTCTTAGGGTCTCAGATCTACCACTTAACTCCAACTTGACCCGAGTCACATAAATCACTTAATCTTTTAGAGAGATGAGTGTTGGAATGAAGAGCCGAATGTCTTACAAAAGGTCATTTATTAAGTTTTTGCTCATGACCAGAAGGAGAAGCAAGGTAGTGCTCCCTCATTAAATAAAACAGAAGAGAGCTTCAAGAAGCTGGGAGTAGTGAACAGTGTCATGGGGGAAAGAAAGGTTAAAGAGAATGAGAACTCTGAAGAGCCTTGTGTTCCAACCTCTCCCTAACTCAACAGGTCTTTCTGTCTTGTTGATTCCACCTCCAGTGTCTCAAACCCAGCCCCTCCTTTCCATTCCCTCTGCTACAGCCTCCATTCAGGCCATTGTTATCTCCCCCCAGGACTATTTGTCTCTCCATTCACCCACATTGTCGAGAGCAATATCTTTGTAAGATGTAGAACCAATCGTGTGGCAAACTGGGCCTTCCACAATTGGACGGTGCTTCTTCCATTCTCCTGACGTCCCCACTTCCTGTCATTTCCTGAAAACATCTTGGCTCATTTCTGTCCCTCTCACATCCTTGAACACCCTCTCACATCCCTACTCTCATTGTTAAAATCTTAAACTCTGAAAATTCATAGCTCCTGCCTCATATACCATATCCTCAAAACACTGTCTTTTTAGAACTCATAATATTGATCTCCTGTCTTGTTCTATATTTATTTATCTGAGTACAGCTGCCTTTTACCCAGATTGTAATCTCTCTGAAGGCAGGGATCATATCACTCAATATCTAGCAGAGGGCCCTAAATGTAGCTGATGCTTGGTAAATATGCATTGAGTAAATGAGTATTTGGACACAAGTAAGTGAATTTGGCAATTGATCTTTGAAAGGGGAGAGTTAATGGAGTCAAAGAGACAACTCAATTCAAGACAGTAAGGTGAGAAAGGCTGGTGAGAAAATAGAAGTCTGTACAAAATGATATTACAAAAATATGATATACATGTAAGGAGTTTCTATTTACGGAGGTTGTTCTCATGTACTACTAGCTTCTCTCTTCCTATTTCTCTTCTGTCTATAGCCTAGAGAAATCCCATTCCTCATTCTCCTATCCAGCACTGAAAAGGCAGCTATATATTTAATAAGATCTTTGCTGGTGGTTGCCAGAGGGGAGGGGGAGGGGGGATAGGCAAAACAGGGGAAGGGGATTAAGTGGTATAAACTTCCAGTTATAAAATAAGTCATGGGGATGTAACGTACAGCATAGGGAATATACTCAATAATATTTTAATAACTCTGTATGGTGGTAGATGGTAACTAGACTTATCATGGTGGTCATTTCATAATGTATAAAAATATTGAATCACTATGTGGTACACCTAAAACTAACACAACATTGTAAATCAGTTATACTTCAGTAAAAAATAAACAAACAAACCAACAAGGTCTTTGCTGGTCTCTAAGCCTTACAAGTCTCGTATTTGTTTAGTTAATAGGATTGGCATCGAAATAGTTCTATAGTCTAGTTTCATTTTGCGTTATCCAGTATTACTGCTGATGCATTCTGACACATCAGATATTTCTTTCAATCCTTTTCATCTTCAGAACATTTTGGAATTATCTCTAGGTCAATTCAAGTCTCATATTTTCAATACATTTCTTATTTCCCCTGCAAATTAAAAGGCAGGTCCCTCTGCCTCAGGGACCAGAGGGGCCTGAGTGACCCCACTGGGTGGCCAGTGAGGAACACGAAGCACTGATGGCTCCATCACTAGGGGACCCTCCCTAAATCTGAACAAGGTCAACCCTCTGTTACTCTTCCACCATCTCTTGCCCAGACTGGGGGAATGGAATAACAGCCCAATTCCAGGATGCTTCACAAGCCTCTGGAAGAGCCGGAAGACGATAATAGCCAGGTCAGAATCCAATAGGGAGTAGAGGCAGTGGCACTGGGTTATTGATGGTGTGGAAGGCTAATGAGGATCTGGAAGAGGAAGGGTTGAGTAAAAGGTAAAAAGACAGAGAAATGGGAACAGGAGGGAAATGAGTGTTTCCACTTCTTCCATATATAAAAAAAGAAAAAGAAAAAAAGGAAACTCACTACCACCACAACCAACAACACCCCTTTGAGGAAATTTAGAATTTAGAAATTTAGAAAGGGAGTGACAGTTTTCAATTGGTCTCAAGGGTGGTGTGGCGACAGCATAGTAAGGTGGTAAAGCTTTACCAAGATGCTACCAGTAACCTCAGTTTGCTGCCAGCCAGAGGAATATGCAAGGAGTGAGACCAATGGCTATTTCCTTTTTGTTGGTCGTCTTCTTCTACAAAGGTTTTAACATTTATATTGTAATACTACATGCAGGAAGGACATCCCTATGAGATGAGGAGGGGCTCTTATTTAGAATCCCATTTTATTAATGGGAAACTATGGTCACAGAGCATTAGAGTCTCCCAGGGGCACATAATTAGAACAAAGTTAATCCAGAAATAGAAATGAAGTCCCACTCCAGTCCATTGTTCTTTCCATGAAACTGAACTAGGCACTGATTCCTAACATCCCTGTCAGCAGAGGTATCCCCTGAGAATACAGGGATACTGGGCATGGCCTTTTGTGTCCCAGCAGAAGTTCCAGGAACAGATCCTCATTTATGGCACCTGAAGCTTAAACTTATGGGGCACTCTTTCACAGTATGAAATTTTCACAGTATGAAAATTCTTTTTCTTAAAAGAATTTTAAAAGATGAATGCAAAATCAGGTATGAATGAGAAAATTAGTTTGAATGAGTAAAGAAATGGCATCAAATCAGAAATTTTATAAAACTGACAAATGTCAAATAACACTATATTTTTATAGTCTGATACAGTTCTGTAATGCTGGTTCCCCTACATTTTTTGACTTCATACTCTTTGAGTGCCTCTTTCTATGATAACGATTTTGTAATATTTTCTAGAAAGATGGACAAGTAATTCATTCTTTCCTCTAGCATGGTTGATCAAAATGCATTTATTATTGATGGTTTCAAAAAGTGACTTTTTGCTCCAGCCTTTTATTGGCAATGCCATATCTGTAAATTCCTTATCAGTTCTTTTGCCTGAGAGGTCATTCTTACCTGAGGCCATAGCTTTTGGAGACTGTAGCCTCTCTACTACCCTCAGTCCTCACCTTCTTCTTCCTCTCCAGGCCTGATCTGGAGAAAGGGGTCAGGACACCAGGTGGCCATGAAGCCCAGATCAAAGTGGTAATGAACTGTGCCTGGTTTGAATACTTTCTCACCAAAGGAAGAGATGGGTCTGACTGCTCAAGGTGGCCTGCTGGAAGGAGCTGTCATTAGGGGCCAGGCAGATGGAGAGGTTGTGCTCAGCCCGCCAGCCCAACCAGCAGCCCCAGGACTACCGCAGGCAAGGGCAGTGATGCCCCAAGGCTGAAGCAGTGTTCTTTGTCTCCTAGCTCAGTTGACTACTTTCTCCTGTGGGCAAGAGCCTTGGAAAAGACCTTGAGTTTTCAGCTTCTCCAGCTATGCTGTGAATCCGCCTCTAGTTGGCCCTGGCCACAGTATGAAATAGAAAGCTTGTTTTCAGAACCTTGCTTTTTCCTTGGAGCATTTCCTGTTTTTGGAATGTAACTGTTGTGGAAAGTCACAGATAAGGCATTTACAGTATTAAGTTTTGAAGCTTAAAAGAACTTTTCTAACCTATCACTAATAAGCTATCAAATTTTGATCAATCTTGTTAAAGGGAAGACAGTTATCTTTCTATTCTCTCTAGAGTAAATAATACAAAATCGTCATATGAAGAGTGAATCAGAGTATGCAGCCAAAAATAAGTGTAGAAAAAACGTATTGTAGTGGTATGGCCCCCTCAGCAGACCCATAACCCAGAGGAGTTACCCCCTCCCCTGAGATACCCCCAATCCTATGGGGACTCATTCTTGGCTTCCTGGTAGAGCTCATTAAGAAATGCTTCCTTTTCAAATAAATGCCTGGGAACCATTTAAGTTGCCCTATACCTTGAGTGAATTTAGATCAGAAATACTTTTTAAAAATCCTCAAGATTTTAAAGAACATAGCTGCATCTGTGGGACTCCATGGGACCAGTAGGGAAGATATTATGATGTTGGAGACTTTCCCCTTAATTAAGCCAAAAAATAGGCACATCCATCACATGTATGTGTTAAGTCAACACCAAGTCTGAGCTTAGCAGGTTTTGATCATCTACCAGCTGTATGAGCTATACCAAATTGCATAACCTTTTTATTAGTCCTAGTTTCCTCACCGATTAGAAAGGAAATGATACTATAGCTATACTTAGCTTGAAGGATTTGAAAGCACCTATCACGGTGCCCTATATATGGTGCTTAATAAATGTTATTTCCTTCCCATGGCTTCACAATATAAGCTCTTGAATTTTACAGATGGTTTTCTATGGTGTCTTTCATCTTTACTAAATGCTCCTTTTATGTAACTTGAGTTCCTGCTGGAACCCAAGAGACCCCATTGTTTTTAAGACCTTACTAATTTCTGACTTTTATTTTATCTTCTTCACCCAAAGACCAAACCCTGAACTCTTGCTTCCACTCTATAGTGCCTGTTTTCTGTGATGCTGACACTAATTCTTAGAACAAATGAGCTGACAATGTTAGATCACTTCTTCACATAGCTTTTGATGTTCAATCTGCTGAGAAAAACTGGCTACACATCTCAGAGGGAGTACAAGGCATCACGATACATACCTACAACTTTTTCTCCTACTCAGGCTTCTCCAGGCTGCACATATTTTCTAATTTTAAGAGTGCCTGTAAGCAGTTAGGAGTCATGCACTTACGTATTCAATGGTATGTGTGATCGGATAGCACATGCTCGGGTATTCTGAACCCTTTCCTTTGAAATGGATGCTTTAATGCTTCAAAGTTTTCTGATATTCAGTGATATACTTTTCCAGACCTCTTCTTAAAGTATGTTGATTTTAGGGTCTGCAGGAAGCTTTAATCTGCTCTTGGCTGTTGAATGTATCTGGCTCACTTATTTTTTTAAAATTCTATGTCTGCTTGTAGAGGGGCAGGAGGCTGGGAACAAGAAGGCAGGTAGGTAGGATTCTGGCTCAAAACAAGTTGATTAAAAAGCAGTGATTGAGGGCTTCCCTGGTGGCGCAGTGGTTGGGAGTCCGCCTGCCGATGCAGGGGACGCGGGTTCGTGCCCCGGTCCGGGAAGATCCCACATGCTGCGGTTAGGCCCATGAGCCGTGGCCGCTGAGCCTGTGTGTCCGGAGCCTGTGCTCTGCAACGGGAGAGGCCACAACAGTAAGAGGCCTGCATACCGCAAAAAAAAAAAAAAAAAAAAAGTAGTGATTGCCTTTCAGATCCTCGGCCTCACTCTCAATCTGAGAAAGTTGTTTTCAAAGGTGCAAAGAGATGGCTAGAAACCAATGGGCAGGCCTGTTGGGATGTAAAAGTGATCAACATGGGCACAGTCCATATCAGCAGTGCTGTCTGATTGCAAAGGGAAAGGATACAATGGCTTCCTTCAAATTGATCTGTGTTCCCAAACTTAAAGGAACAAGGGAAATACTTGCAGAAATTTTAATTTTGGGACTTCCCTGGTGCTCCTGTGGGTAAGACTCCACACTCCCAATGAAGAGGGCCTGGGTTCGATCCCTGGTCGGGGAACTAGATCCCACATGCGTGCCACAACAAAGAGCCCACATGCCGCAACTAAAATGTCCACATGCCGCAACTAAAAAGTCCACATTCCACAACTAAAAGTCCGAATGCCACAACTAAAAAAGATCCTGCATGCTGCAACTAAGACCCGGCTCAGCCAAAATAAATAAATATTGAAGGGAAAAGGAAATTTTAACTTGAGCAGATAGGCTTGTGGCATTATTAGCATAGTACCTTGAGTTCTTTGGAGTTAAGGCGATGGCTAGATTTTCTTCACTAATAAATGTTTTGGTCACAAAGTCGTACCCAATTCCATTATGTGTACTATGCAAACAAATTTCTTTGGTTTGTAGCAGACCATTTTGTATTAAAGTTATTCAAAAATTGGGCTTCCCTGGTGGCACAGGTGTTGAGAGTCCGCCTGTCAATGCAGGGGACACGGGTTCGTGCCCCGGTCTGGGAAGATCCCACATGCCGCGGAGTGGCTGGGTCCATGAGCCATAGCCGCTGGGCCTGCGCGTCCGGAGCCTGTGCTCCGCAACGGGAGAGGCCACAACAGTGAGAGGCCCGCGTACCGCAAAAAAAAAAAAAAAAAATTATTCAAAAATCATGATCAATTGCTAAGATGTATCCTCATAAGAAATAAATCCTTGTCATGACCATAGAAGTAAATAGACTGTTCAAGTTAAAACTTAGGAGTAATTTAATCTAATCCAGTCATTTTACAGATGGGAGAACTGAGGCCCAAGTTGTTCATGCAATTTTGTCAAAGAAAGTTAGCAGCAAGCCAGCATTAACACCCAGGTGTTCTTATGTGTGACTGAAGCCAAGATATTTTTTAATATGATAATACTTGTTCATCACACTGGAATAAACTGGAGGGTACTTGAGGACATCTCCATGGGCTAGGTGAAAATATTTATTACATTTTCTTTATATTGTATTACTATGATAATAAAAATAAAATACAGAGAATTAGAGATGGATATTAAATATTGAATTTGTATAAAAGCCCAAAATAAAATCTTTTCCAAAATTTTTAATGGAAAGTTGAGCTTGCTTTCATGCACATAACTGTTTTATACCAAGTTTTATGTTTGAAATGGCTACAAGCAAGTCCTGATCAAGTCTTTTTAATGATCTCTCTTCAAATTCTTGGTAGTAACCATTGATGAGGAACTTTGTTCCCACAAGTGGTGATAAAAAATTGAAAGCCGTTTTTTATAGCCATTCAAAAATTTACAACAGTTGAAATTATCTTTAAAGAGTTGAAGAACTCTTCTTTTTTATTTTCTTTGACCGATGTAAATGTTGAAAATGTCTTTTGATAATGGAAATGGATTTCAAATCAAACTTTTTTGTTCTAAGTATTTCACAAGAAAGGTGCTTGAACATGCAGAATGTTCACTCAGTGTTAGAGCCCTTGCCCGGCCACCTGCGTGGACTTTTTTAAAAGGGCACATTTAAATGGGCCTAACTACCCAGTATATGTGAAGAGAGAGGTGCAGTGCTGCCTTTGGAGCTATGCCTTGCAGGAGTCCCGCCTGGCCTCCTCTTCTCTCCATCTTCCTCTCTCAGCCCAGGCTTGGACTGCACATGAGTCTCCTCGGGCCCCTGGAACAAGTCTCTAGCATCTCTTCACCCTCTGCCCACCGTGGGCAGCAGTGTGCTCTGCAGCGGACAGTTGAGGTACTTAGTAAAGAGCACCTCTTGGGAGAGCTCAGTGCCTTGCCAAGAAGCTCATGGTATCTGCCATTTACAGGTACTGTGTGGCGTGCTGTCAGAGCCTCTCAGGCTGCCCTTGATGAGCCCTGGACTGACAACCAGCTTGGGACCTCAGTTAACCCAGACCTTAGGTGCTGAGGGTTCACTAGATCACAATATACCTGTAACCTCTTTGAGCACATCAATCAGGAGGCCCAAAGAGGTACAAATGAGGCCCAGGTCTGCAAGTGACAGACCAAGACCAGAATGGCACTGTCCACCACTCAATCTGTGCTCTCCCCCCTTTCCAAGCTGCATCTCTATTAATAATCTGGCCAACATACCATCCTTGAGCTGAAGGTAATTTCTCCCCCATTCTACCAGTGGACCAGCACTGTGGTAGCTTTCCTTCTCCTGTCTAATAAACAAGGGCCCTGGAAATTAGTATCCAATTGAATTAGTATCCAATTGAAATTTTATTTTGCAAATAAATTATTATACTTAATCCTATTATAACCACTGTGCAATCACAGAGGTACTGTTGCTTTCTTCCCCCAAATGCTCAATGTCAATAAGACCTGCATCACTGACCACTTTAAAAACAAGCATTGCTATGGATAGAAAAATAAAATCAAGCAATTTCTTTTATCATTTTTTCACCCAAACTCCATTCATTAGCTGACTTTTCATACACTTCATCCATTTCAATTCCCCTGGGCTGAGCAATTTATGTTGTAAAGAGCTGCAGCCTGCACTAAAAATGCCCTTCTTCCATCTTTCCTTTAAAGAAGAAAAACATTTTTTTTCTGTGACTGGTAAGAAGTGCTGAGTGGACAGCCCTGGTGGCTTCTGTTTACACTGTAAGCAACTGTGGCACAAATCAGCACCAAGTTTCTCTTGATTTCTGCCTGGAACAATATTATCTTGCAGGGGCTCGCTCTGGGGGTCCAGAGGTTGATGTATTCCTTGCTGTCACATGTATGTTTCTAAGAGAGCAATTTTAGCCCTTCCGATGCTGCCAGAAACCGTGGACAGTGATGGGTGTCACCATGCCACCATATTCTTTTCATAACCCATCAGCAGCACACATTTATTGAGTCCCTACTATGTACAAAGTCATGTGTTAAGTTCTGTCTGCTAAGTTTATGTACTAAGTAGTATGTACTAAGTCTATGTGCTAAGGATAGAAGAAATAATAATAAATATTTGTTGACCATTTCCTGTGTGACAGGCACTAAATCAAATGTGTTACAATAGCATTATCTGATTAGGCCTCTTTCACTATGATGCAATGAAGGCTTTATTGTTATCCCAATTTTATGCATAAACACATTCCCAAGATTATGACACCTCTATAAAAAGGTTCTCCCTACTTATGTTACCTAATACAAGTACCTTTTTCTCCATCTCAGCTCCTTGTTTGTTTTCCTCATAATACTCTTCATACTTTTAAATTTATTTATTCATTTATTGGGGTTTTTTGCCATCTCCCTCACTAGTATATTATGCTCCACGTGGCTAGAGGTTGTGTATCTTTTGTTTCACTGCTTAGCAGAGTACCTGAACACACAGTATGATTTCAGTAAGTGTTAGATGGATGGATGCGTGAATGAATGAGCGAATGAATGAATAAAACTGACAGGAAGAAATTAAGTGCCTTGCCCACGGTCATAGAGCTAGTGAGTGACACAGCTGGGATTCAATATCCACACGTTTAAGCGCATCTATACCCTCCTAAATACTGGGTTGGCCATCAAGTTCATTTGGGTTTTTCCATAAGATGTCATGGAAAAACCCGAACGACCTTTTTGGCCAACCCAATATATGCTAATTCTATTGGGAATTTGAAATGTAGACACAGAAAGCAATACAGAGGATTCAGGGAGTCTGTACCTGAGAGAAAAGCTCTTTTCTCGGTACAGTCTGGAACTACTTCCTATCTTAGAACTCGGTAGATCCTCAGCTGAATGCATGTTGAGATACCTGCTAAATATACTGATCCACCGACCACACCACCCTTTCTCACTCATCCTTTGATTTCTCTCCTCCATTTTCCTTTGTGTTATTATCATCCTAAAGTGATGCAGTGGAATTTCCACAGAGGCACTAGTTTGGTGATGCTCTCCTTCCAGTAGGGCTGGGTCATCTGTTCAGGCAAATGTGCCATTGAAGAAAGACCTCCCAGCATCATCATGACAGCTTCACTGAGAGTGGCCATTGGGTCAACTAGACCTTTCAAGCACATGCATAAAGTAACTGGTATGTCTCTGTGGCCCATCAACATGTGCATTCAAATGAGGTCCCATTAACATTATTATCTTAGATTGCTTTCTCTCAGCCTCACCCAGCTCCAGCCTCCCTGGCAAGCCTTCCCAGTATATTCCTGGGAGTCCCGAAGAAGTGTCTCCTCTAGCTCGCACACCTTTCATGCAAGTCCCCAAGCACTCCAACACCTTCTATTCCTCCACTCATGACACAGCAGGAGGGAACCTCACCATGGCAGCAATGGATGATGCCCATGATGGGAACACAGCGTTTGTAACACAGGCGATATCTCCCTCACTCACCAATCTGCAAGGAGCCAGAGCTCTCTGGGTTCCTCAGAACAGTAAGGGTGATGGTCCTCATCTGGGTTCTGTGCCACACTTCAGTGTGCACAGGAGGGGCCGCTTTGGGGTCCAGATGACAAAGTCCTTCATGAAAATAGCTCCTTCAGCTTCTCCCATCAACTGGTAACCCTGGCCAGGGAATCAGTTGCAGGCAGAGGCTAGACCATGTCTTCAATTCTCCATGTCTCTGTGTCCCTCTCAAAGCCATGCAAAACAAAACAAACCAAACAAACAAAGAAACCACCACCAAGAACAACACTAGCACACTCTGTCTCCTTGTTCCAAAAACAAGAGCTCTCATGGATACCAACTCATACAAAGTTGTACCCACAATAGTAACTGGTACATACTGGTATATATATGTGTGTGTGTGTGTGTGTGTGTGTGTGTGTGTGTGTGTGTGTGTGTATACACACTAGGAGACCCAGAGTAGTCTCCTGTTTCACAAGCAACCTCATTCTGACCCTTGATCTGTGTCCAGCTATATCATCGTGCTACCGTGCACCAAGGGTATGCCCCATATGCTAGCCCCCACCACTCATGGCTCAGGGATGCCACCATCCCACTGACCCAGTGTGCCCTGTAAACACTATACAATGCATATTCCTTGTCTCCTTCACCTGCTCAGTCAGCAGTTCTGCTTGTGTCAGTTAGCTATAGCCGCAAAATGTTATACAACAAACCACTCCCAATGTCAGTGACTTAAAAGAACAATGATTTATTCTCACTCATACATGGGGTTTGGCTGGTCCAAGCTTGGTTCGGCTGGCCTTGATTTCAAGCTACAGATTGGGTCAAGATCTGCTGTACATGAATTTTCTCATCCTGTTTAGATCATCAGGCTGGCCTTGGCATTATCTTCTCATGGCAGAAACACAAGAAGGGCCAGCCCAACTGTACCAGCACATTTCCAGTCTCTGCTTCTGTCACATCTGCTACTATTCCACTGGGCAAAGCAAGTCCCATGACCCAGCCCAACACCAATGGAGCAGGAAAGTACACTCCTCTGTTAAGGTATGGAGGGGCAGGAATTGGGGACAGGAGTGAATATTTGCTGAATTATCACCTAATGTACCATGCACCCAAATCCAACTGTACAGGGTCAGTAAACATGCCATCGGGATGAAGTCAAGATTTGGTCTGAGACAGACTGCTCTAAGAAGGTTATGTGAAAGAACACATCCATGTCTTATATAGTACAAATAGTTCACATCAAAGCACTACCACTTGGCTTCTTGGTCAGCTACTGGATGATCTTGTTTGAAACAGTCATGACTTGCCCAGTGAGGGACCCTGGTTTCCAGAACTACTGCAGCATCGTCTCCAAAGAAATCACCCCTTCTTCTCTGACTGTATTACAAGCTATTTGAGTTGTCTGGGCTCCAGAACCTTCTATTTACTTTCTCTCTCCCTATCCCATGCCCATTTTCAACTCCCCTGGGTCCATACTTCTCTCCCTGTCCCAGACTACTTCTGGAGAAGTCTATGATGGCTTTGTAAACTCAGAAGAAGAAGAAACAGAGGTCCCTTCCTAACTCCCTCCTTTGCCCAGTTCAAATTACATGTGTGTGGGGAGATCTCTCTCTATATATGTGACACACCATGTTCAGTAACCACATGCACATCACTTGCCCTCCCTACAGGGGAGGAAAGTTACAGTACTATGCTGGGGTTCCCTCTTGCCTCTACTGTTCTGCATTGCCTTTGGTCTGAAATAGTCACATAGAAACTTTCTTTCACAGGAACAATGACATAGAGTTTAGTCACATGTTTAATTCCTCAAAGTCAATATTTGCAAAAAACATAAGCACAGCATGGTATTGCCTTGGAGTTGTTGATTAATCCCTTCCTTAGGCTTCCCTTAAGTTTCCTTTTTATTTTCAGCTCATCGTTAGTCCCGTAATGGGGTGTGTGCCAGGTTGTGTGAGTGCATTTTCTTGTTGCCCCAAAGCCTGGTAAGGACTATGGTGAACCTTTATTCTGGACGTAGTCATACAGACTTCTTCCTTCCTATCTTGTTCCAGGAAGAATGGTAAGAATGACTTAATCCAGCATCCTTGGGAAACAAGAGACCAGCCATAGATGGCTGAGAGAAGCAATGTTGGTACCGACGTAATCCGTGACCTAGATGATGAGGATGTTTGTCACCTGTTTGGAAAGCTAAACATCATCTTGAAGTAAACAGTTCTTTGACACCCATTTCATGTACAAAGAAAAGGAGGCACATGGACAGATTAAATAACAAACAAGAGTCACACTGTGAATTGTTGGGAGCTTTAAATGACTTTTAGGAGTCTCTGCTTCTCAAGACATTGAAGTCCACTCTTGAGACTCAGCACCATGAATCTTTCACTGCACAAATGCCCTTTTACGTGGCTTTTAGATGGGAGCAAGAAGTGGAACCGAGAAAATATCAGAAAAGTTCTGTAAGAGAAAGGTGAGCCACTTCAGTCTCCTACCAACTTTCCATTCCTCCCTCCTAAAGGTTTAAATAAATTTTAATCACAAATCTTCTGGTTTTCCAACCCATCTGCTACAACATGGGATAGGGAATTTTCATTTTTGTTGTCTGTTTATATGATTGCTTATGTAGCCTGCAGACCTCAGAGAAATGTAACATTGGTTTCTTTCAAATATTAGGACTTTGGTCTATTTTATTTTCACTTCCAAAAATGTAAAGTCTGAGTCTCTTAGCTTGGGATTCATTAAGTGCCAAGAAATTAGCCAAGTAACGTGGCTTATAGAACTTGGGGCAATTATAGCTTCTTGCAAAGCTGAAAAGAAGAGCTTTTGAGTCAAGGCCATTCAGCAAAGCTCAGGCTAAAGGAAAATTTCATTCCGTTTCGTAAAAGCTTTTTGCTGGGCAAGAAGTAAAAAATAATTTAGAAGCCAATGAAGAAACCTAAAATTCATTCAGACAGGTTTCTCTGGACAAAGGCCTTCAGCAGGTTTCTGCCTGTGACTGGAATCAGAACATCTAATGTCCACTGTCTCTTGGGTCCTCTTTATTCCCAGAGCTCACAGGCTGCCTGTTTCCAATTCCTCTGTGCCAGCACATCTGTTAACGTCCCAAGTGGCTTCCTTTACAGCCGCGTGATCATCTGTGTATTATTAACTAACCGCAAATTAAAGTCATTACTTGGTGCTTAATTTTATGTAACATTTCTTTGTAATGTGTACAAAAGAAATTTGTTTTTACAGGAGTTTGGTAAATAGCATGTGCCATGATTAATTAGAGAATATAATGGGTCTGTTGATTTGAAATTAAATTCAGTGCAACAGTCTTCTCTAAAAATAATTTCTTAAATGACATTTCAAGGTGTGTGAGCCTCTAAAAAAAAAGTGAACATCCTGCATCCATAGTCTTTATGCTCTGTCCTAGACCTATCTGTTGGATTTTACTTGCTAAAGGACTCACTTTTATTTTTCTCAGATAAAAGGTGTGCCTATAGCACTCTAAGAAACAGCAACATTCAAAGAGCTATTTTTAATCCTTTTTGGAACAAGGTAGAATATAAATGAATAAACTAACAAATAAGCAAATCCTTAACTACTTGGAGGTCAGTTACAGTTCAGTGTAGTTCATTCCCCTCCAGCTACATGCGTTCTTCCTTGTCATTTTACACACCTGCATTCTTGCCTGAGGGCCTTTGCACTTATTCCTTCTGCCTAGACATCTTTCTGCCTGGGTTTTCATGTGACTCAAATCTTAGACAGGGACTTCTCTGACCATCCAAGCTAAGGAAGTTCCCTGCCCCAGTCCCTCTCACATCACTGTGTTTAATGTTTTATTCAAATCACTCTGATATTATCTGGCTTTGTGTTTGTTCATTGCTTTTCCTCTGTCTCCTTCTACAGAAGGTAAGATCCTTGAGAACAAAAACTTGTCTGCCTTATCCTCCTTATATCTCCAACACCTAGAACGATGCCTGATACATAAGTTGGTGCTTAATAAATCTTTATGAAATGAATGAATGAATTGCATTGTTCTCACAAGCCCCTTTAAATAACCATGTTCCTAATGGAGAGTAAGCACGATTGGCTTAAAAAGTTTCTTGGAGAAACAGAAAGAGAAATTCAGTATTTGTAGAGTAGGCATGAGATGCATTGGAAGGAAATGAAAAATTAAAATGTAAACAAATTAAGTGACAGGAAGAGCAGAAATAAAGGTTGGTACTAATTGCTCAGTTTGCACAAACACAAAATACCAGCTGGGAAGTGAAACCTTCAATCAGTTGGCACCTTCTTTCTTTATAAACCCAACAGCCAGTTTGATTATTCCCATTAAAATAACTTAGCCAAGACACTGTCTTTGCTGATAGTAAACAAAAAGATCTGAAGATTCTTTCAACTTCCATATATTTAAGACAGGATTCTTGGGGTTGATACAATGTTTCACTGTATAGAGATACGAGGAAGCATGAGATGAGGGTGCTGCAGTAATAGGAGAGTTTCTGACAGAGAATAAAAACTAAGAGGCATAAATTTCCATGATAAGTGTCATACTATATTTAAGGTTTAACCTCAAAATACACTGAAGTCTCTCTCCCCAGACTCTTATGCCTTTTTTTTTTTTTTTCAGTACGCGGGCCCCTCACTGTTGTGGCCTCTCCCGTTGCGGAGCACAGGCTCCAGACGCGCAGGCTCAGCGGCCATGGCTCACGGGCCCAGCCGCTCTGCAGCATGTGGGATCTTCCCGGACCGGGGCACGAACCCATGTCCCCTAGCATCGGCAGGCGGACTCTCAACCACTGCTCCACCAGGGAAGCCCTCCTATGCCTTTTAAAGCTCTTCTCAACTCAACATGAAGTCTATATCAAACAGTGGGACTGGCCTACTAGTATTAATAAGATTTTATTCCCCAATTATGAGTGGGATCTGGAAAATCTATATTCTGATTTTCTCAATGTGCTTAGGGTGAACAGAAGTCTAGGTGGCTCAGTGTGCAATAAGTTACCGTTTCCCACCTCCGCCACTTACTAACTGTAAACATCAGCAAGATACTGAATTTCTCTGAGTCTCAGATTTCTCTTCTGCAAAATGGGCCTGATGTAACTCCTGTGGATTAAATGTAAAGCACTTGTTTTTATGTAATTGTATGCGTCAAACTTTGTAACTCTTACTTTTGGATTTTCAGTTGTAATTTAGAGAATTATTCCCATGTCAGATTTTAGGTCAATTCATGCAGTTTTTTTAATATGTTATCTTTTACCTGTAAATTTCCCCATCATTTTAAATTTGTCCTGGAATACGGTATAAGGAATGGCTTCAATTTTACCTCTTTGCATATGGCTATCCAGTTATCCTAATACCACTTATTAAAAAGTCCATCTTTTCCTCACTAATTAGGGATGACACTTTTATCATAACTAAATTTTTATATGCAGTTAGGTCTATTTCTGAATTTTATACTTTGTCTAGCTATTCATACATTAATACCAAACTGTTTTAATTGTAGAGGTTTATGATATGATTTAATACTATACAATTTTTTGAGGGGTGTCCTGGCTATTCTTGCATGTTTATTCTTCCAAACATACTATATAATCAATTTATTTAGCTCTAGGAAAAAAACCTGATAGCATTTTTACTGGAATTTTATGAAATTGTTTATATAAACATAGGAATAACTAAGATCTTTACAATGTTGCATTTTTCTATGAACACAGTTCATCTTTCCAACTAAGTTAATTTTATATCTTCATGACTGCTTATAATTTTCTTCACATAGGTTTTGAACATTTCTTGTTAAACATACACTGAGGTATTTTGTTTTTAGCTATCAGACATACAGTCTTTTCTTCCATTATGTCTTCTAACTGGTTTTTGTGTCTTTTGATTCAATAATCATATTGTGGTAGTATTAGTATTGCTGTTCTGAAACTGTTGTGTATGTAACAAAAAATGTATATATATTGGTGTCATTGAGAACTGGGATTTGCAGCTTTGGTGAGAGCAGACACAAATGTAAGATCAATGACAGTAAGTAAAAATCCTGGGCTTCCCTGGTGGCGCAGTGGTTGAGAGTCCGCCTGCCGATGCAGGGGACGTGGGTTCGGGCCCCGGTCTGGGAAGATCCCACATGCCGCGGAGCGGCTGGGCCCGTGAGCCATGGCCGCTGAGCCTGCGCGTCCGGAGCCTGTGCTCCGCAACGGGAGAGGCCACAACAGTGAGAGGCCCGCGTACCGCAAAACAAAACAAAAAAAAAAAAAAAAAAATCCTGTAGTTCTGAAAATGAATCTGAGGTAGCAATACTAATTCATAATGTGTTTTAAAAGACTCATTTTCTAGTTCTGTCCACTGGAAAAGCCTGTAAACAATGGTTAACCCAACAGCAATGAGCACTTCCAGAACCCTGATTGTGTCTCTAAATACTATTTCCCACCAAAAGGAACCAAACCTCTTGGAAAGATGGCTGATTCCAGGTGTGAGGCAGGAAGTTATTAAATGTATCTGGAATATCTTGTCATACCACGTAGTAAGGAAGCAGCGATGGAAAACTACTAGGATTCTGTCCAAAGGATTTGGGCTCTAGCTTAAAGATGGGATCATTTGAGCATCAGTAGGAGATGCTAAATGCAATGGATTGAAACATATCAAGTATATTTAAATCCATAAGTTCAGTACGATACCAAAAAACTAAACTCATTAATCACCTTTAGAGGATGCTAGGGAACCAATCCATTGTGTTTTAAAAAGAAACAAACAACAACAACAACAAAACAAAACGAGAAACTGGTCTCAGAGTAAAGAAAGAATCAAGAGGA
This sequence comes from Orcinus orca, assembly GCF_937001465.1. Taxonomy (NCBI): domain Eukaryota; kingdom Metazoa; phylum Chordata; class Mammalia; order Artiodactyla; family Delphinidae; genus Orcinus; species Orcinus orca. Next base: position 64,416,247 of record NC_064565.1, read on the forward strand.
ACTTTCTCTTTACAGAATTTTTTCAACTAATAAATAAATAAGGAATGACAGAATTAGGATATCACCATTTGCAACCTCCTAGTGAATTAATGAATCTGGGCAATGATCACCAATGGCTGCTCACATCACCAAAAAGAGACAATCAGGTATTTTATGCCTTCTAATAGAAGTACAAAACACTGCATGTGAAATATTCTTGACAAAATAATTGAACCTGTATCTTATCAAGCCTCTAAATCTGACTACCAATTTACAGCTTACAATGGCAGAGGAACACATTAAACAACATCACAATCAACAAAATCCAAACTGCTGGAAACCCCAGGACAAACAGCCAATTTCTTCAACAATAACAAACGAACAAAATTGCAAGGAAAATAAACAAAGAAAGAAATGGTAAGAAGACCTATAAATTTTTTTGACATGCAAATGTATTTATTTGATCATATTTGAAAAGGCAGGGTAGAATAAATCCATTTTCTTCATGGTATCACTGTAAACAGACTGAATTTCAGAGCTCTTAGCTTGCTTCACAGACTCCTGAAGAGTGAACGTAAGCAGCCCAGCAAGCCTCTTCCTTCCCCTCCAGGCTCTCCCGCACTTGCTGGGGTGGGGTGCTGCTGGGAGGGGTTGGTGATAACTGATGCTAAATAAACATCAGACGGTGAATTTGTCAAACTCTTTCTACCTCCTCCCAGAGGCAACAGGGTGACTTGGATTATTCTTTAACTATAGTCATTGAGTAATCAAGTAAGTTTATCAAACACAGGATGGAGGGAAGTTTCCATTGTAGATAATTTCCAAAGGTAGGAATGGATGAACTCAGAGCTTCATTATTCAGTCCCTTCTTTTGTTGTCCAGAGTGAAGTATGCTAGCGATGGAGCTCAGATCCTTGGTCCATTGAGTCATTGGTGTAATGCACTCAGCTCCTTTGGAAAAGCCATCTTTGGATGGGGAAGAGAAGTTAGTTTATTATAATGATGGTACTAGACGAGGAAAATCAAAGCAGCAAGCAGCAGGCAGTGACACTTTCCTCTTGAACTCCAATGATCATTCCACTCCTGTCAGCTTTACAGCCCAAGCAAACTCAACTGGGAGAGCAGAGGGTCAGATCGAAGAAAGGAGGAGGCCTTTACCCAGACCTGTGGACCACTTCAGGTCTTCCTGGATCCCAGCATCCTTACCTTTGTAGCTAAGGTAGTTATGAGGGATTGAAGCTTTAAGACTTCTTTTTTTTTTTTACCAGCACAGTAAAATGACATAAAAAGCTGATTAAGGTATACCATACAATTACCGTGTTCTTTTCCCATTGCACCCTCCATGGTTTAGATGCATAGATAACCTCCCCATTATTTTCAGCCACTTCCCAGCAGCAAGACGCCTTTCTTGGAAGATGATGACAATCAGTCCATCTTTAGTTGGTCCAATGTTGAGACAACAGTTTCCCCCCAAACTTACTGTCTGAACCAGTTCTGAAATGATTTCAGATTCACTTGCGACGTCAGACATGGCCATGTCCTAATGATAGTCCTAGGATGCCTTGTCCATAGTGGTGCACACCTCCTACTTGTGATCTAGCAACCTCCCTGGTTTGAATTTACCTTGATAGTTGCAGTATCCTCCATGATAACAGGAGTATTTCTGACCCCATCGTCAATCACTACCACTTCATCCTTGACAGGGATATCATTGTAGAGCCAAGAAAGAAAATGTGTAGAGTTCCAATAAGTATCAGGATATTCTTACTCTCCATCAGACCAAAAGCAGATCAGGTTTCTACTTGCTAACAAGGTCATAAAGCTCTGCCTTTGTTTTCACACTGAAAAAATATGGTGTTTTTGAAGCCATCTTTCTTAAAATAGGTAGAGTGGGTGGAACCATTCTAAGAATGGGTGATACAGTCCATAGCTGTATGTTCCTCTTCAGGACAGCTGCTCCCAACTCATCAACTTATCAAAACACAGTGGGGCTCAGGTCCTCCAAGTTCCAGCTCCACGACACAGGACTCAGCCAGTTTGTGAAGCCTTGGTGATGCTTTGTGGTCAAGACTATATATGGAGCTTGGAAGAGGTCAGCCTGCTTGGGGTGGAAGAAGTCTCGGTGAACTACCACCCCAAATCCAAGTAGCTAAAGCACGGTGGGTGGTTGTCACACCTGAAGTGCTTGTCCTGGGGCCGCCACTCGCCCTTCCGGTGCCACCAGAACAAATTGCTGCCCCAGGCTGGCACCCAAAGCATACTCCAGGCCACTACACCCCAAATGTTGCCTCATGGAACCAGCCCGGAGTGGAGACTCAGCCCACCCCAGGTACAGTGGCACCCGGCGCATGCTGAGCCCCGAGCGCCCTCCTGGCCCTCCTAGCAGCAGCTGTTCGCCTGCCACCCCATCCCGAGAATGGGGACACCTCTCTCTTGGTTTACTGACTTTTAATACACCAAGCCTAATGAATGGAGCTTGTTTGGAACCTGACTCAAGCAAAGGAAACATTTTGTTATGTGCTGTTTTAAGGAAAACAGGACCAGTATGGTGTTCATGAAAAGTAGATGAGATGGGCTGCAGAAATCAGGAAGAACTGAGAGCGCTGGGGTCCAGAACTGGGGGTGGCGGGGTGAAAGCACAGGCCAAGTGAGGCAAACACGGCTCCTTCCTCACTAAGTGACACCTGTCACAACCTCATTTATCTACTGTCTCCAATTTGCTCATCTGGGAAATATTTGGGTTTGAAAAGAATCTTAGAATAGGGATCCAGAAAAAGCTTAGCTACATTAAACCGTGCCCTCCAATTCAACTAGAGATAAAACAAGAGAGGAAGGAGACATATCTCCAAATTCAATTCTCCTATCTTCGCTTATGTTTTATGGAGAACTTATGTCATTCACAAAAGAGACGTCATTTCCCCAGGGGAGACAGCAGGTGTACATTTTCTCTCAAGGCTATTTAATTGCTGTCAAGAAGACATATGATTAACAAAACCAAATGCTGGAAATATGAAGTATAGACAATTTTAAAGTTGTTTATATAGTTGATTACAGTATATCACACAATGTGTTTACTTGCCATAAACCTGCCTATCAGAGACTGTTTCCACACCTGTGCATCTGCACTAAACAGCCCACCGCTTAGCTGTGTGTAAATTCCCAGCTGAGAGAATGGCCAGCACCCAGCAGAAGCAGCTTTCTCTTGTGGCATCTGTTACCCCTTGGGCACCAGCTTTGCACCAGTGAAGGTAGGGCCTGTGGACCCGTAGCATCCCCTGCTTTGACGATACAGCCCTTTGAGCTCTACAGAAGGAAAATAGTATGGAAATGACAGGCCTTTGCGGTTCTTCATTGTTCTTTGTGACGCTGCTGCTCAAAGTGAGGCCCACTGCCCGTAATCTGTTGGTTATTGTTCAGAGATGAGACAAGAACGGAGTTGAGAGGAAGCATTTAGAGTTGTTGACAGCCATGTGGCAGCCTAAGTTTATGTCTGTTGAATCTAATTCAAAAATGGGACTTGAATTTTGTGTATATTGATTTTTTATTCCATTTTAAATTATGTTTTATTGCACTTTGCAAAATATCAGGCTGTGACAGATTGGAAATAAAAAAAGAAACTGATCCTTCACCACGCATAGTTTGAGAAGCATTGCTTCAGAGCAATAGCCCACACGCATACTACATCCCAGGGTTTCATTTTGACACTCTGACAGTTCCCAAGGGGCAGCCAATGGCAAAAAATGTAGATCTACAAAGATGGTTTCCCCAAAGGGTCAGAAGGTCCCTCACAGGTGAGAAGCCGGTATCTAATCTACCACACATGTGTTAGGTCCATGGCAGGGGTTGGTAGACCTAATGAAACCAGCCCAACTGACCCCTTGTCACAACATAACTGCAGGCTTTTCACTAGTACTAGTAGCAGCAGCAGCTAAGATTTACAAAGGACTTATTATGATGCAGATACTGTCCTAAATACTTTACATATACAAAATATTAAATAGCTCTTCTCTCTTTGGAGTAATATATAGTCTCCCCTATGCATGTAGCAAGAGAAGTATAGCATCAAGTCTGTTTACAGTGATTCCTTGTATAGCTATGAAAATTTGCTAACAACTGGCCTCTTTTGGGGGTATTTCAAGATATCATGCCATGTATACTAGAGACAATAATTTAAAAATGGAAACATAATACCCAGGAAATAAGAGTTTTGTGTTCAGATACTAGGAATAGAGTATAGCTGGAAAAAAATTTAATACAGAAACAGCAATCAGTATTGGAAATTGGGGGAATAGGGGAATAGGGGGATAGCTTGGACTATGTTTTCATTTTTTTGTTGTTGCATTTGGAAATTCTTGGGCATGAAACACAGAAAAAAATATAAATGTAAGAAGCAAAGACAACAACATAAGACAACTTACATCAGAGCATAGAGACCTTATCCAAAATGAAGTCTTCCATCTACAACTTTTCTCCCCCCAACCTGGCTGATTTTTTGAAAAGATAAACAAAATTTTAAAACCTTTAGATGGACTAAAGAGAGAAGACTCAAATACGTAAGACCAGAGATGAAAGAGGAAACATTACAACTGATACTATACAAATACAAAGGATCACAAGAGACTATTACAGTTATATGTCAACAAACTGGATAACTTAGAAGAAATAGATATATTCCTAGAAACATACAATCTACCAAGACTGAATCATAAAGAAATAGAAAATCTGAACAGAGCAATAACAAGTAAGGAGACTGAAAAACCTCCAAATAAAGAAAAGCCTAGGACCAGATGGTTTCACTGGTGAATTCTACCCAACATTTTAAATTAATGCCAATTCTTCCCAAACTCTTCGAAAAAATTAAGAGGAGGGAACACTCTCAAACTTGTTTTATGAGGCTAGCATTACCCTGATAACAAGGCCAGATAAGGATAGTATAAGAAAAAAAAAACTATAGACCAATATCCTTGATGAATATTGATGCATAAATTCTCAACAAAATACTAGCAAACCAAATTCAATAGTACAAATAGATCATACACCATGATCAAACTGGATTTACCCCTGGGGTGCAAGAGTGGTTCAACAGTGCAAATCAATAAATGTGATATACCACATTAATAGAATGAAAGATAAAGATCAGATGATCATCTCAATAGATGCAGAAATAGCATTTGACAAAATTTAATATTCTTTCATGATAAAAACTCTCCATAAACTGGATATAGAAAGAAGATATTTCAACATAATAAAGGCCATATATGACAAACCCACAACTAACACCATACTCAGTCTTTTCCTCTAATATCACAAACAAGACAAGAATGCCCACTCTCACCACTCCTATTCAACATAGTACTAGAAGTCCTAGCCAGAGCAATCAGGTAAGAAAATGATATAAAAGGCATCCAAATTGGAAAGTAAGAACTAAAAATGTCTTTTCTTCAGATGATATGATCTTATATATAGAAAATCCTAAAAACTCCACCAAAAAACTGTTAAAACTAATCAGTGAATTCAGTAAAGTTGCAGGATATAAAATTAACAGACAGAAATCAGATGTGTTTCTATACACTAACAATGAAATATTTCAAAAAGAAATTAAGAAAACAGTCCCATTCACAATAGCATCAACAACAACAAAATACTTAGGAATAAATTTAACCAAGGAGGTAAAAGACCGGTACACTGAAAACTGTAAGACTTTGAGGAAAGCGACTGAAGACACAAGTAAATGGAAAGATATTCCTTGTTAATAGTGTTTAAATCTCCATCCTGCTCAAGTCATCTATAGATTCAATGCAATCCCTATGAATTGCAAAGCCATTTTTCATAGAAACAGAAAAAACAGTCCTAAAATTTGTATAGAACAACAAAAGATCTCAAATAGACCAAACAACCTGAGAAAGAAAACAAAGCAGGAGGCATCACTTCCTGATTTCACACTAAACTACAAAGCTGTAGTAATCAGAACAGTATTATACTGGCATAAGAAATAGACACAGACACCAATGGAGCAGAATAAAGACCCCATGAATAAACCCTTGCATATACAGTCAACTAGTATTTGATAAGGGAGCCAAGAATACTCAATGAGGAAAAGATAGTCTCTTCAATAAATGGTGTTCAGAAAACTGGGTAGACACATACAGAAGAATAAAATTGGACCCCTATCTTACAAAAATTAACTCAAAATGGATTAAAGACTTAAACATGAGACGTGAAACCATAAAACTCTTAGAAGAAAATATAGGGGAAAATCCCCCTTGACATTGGTCTTGAAAATATTTCTTTGGATATGACACCAGAAGCAAAAGCAACAAAAGCAAAAATTAATAATGGGACTACATCAAACTAAAAAGCTTCTGAGCAGCAAAAGAAACAATCAACAAAATGAAAAGCCCACCTATGGGATGGGGGGATATTTACAAATCATGTATCTGACAATTAGTTAATGTCCAAAATATAGAAAGAACTCATACAACTCAATAGCAAAAAACCCAAACAATCCAATTAAAAAATAAGCAAAGGACCTGAATAGATAGGTCCTTTCCAAAGAAGACATACAAATGGCCAACAGGTACATGAAAAGATGCTCAACATCACTAATCATCAGGGATGCAAATCAAAACCACAACTAGATATCACTTCACACATATTAGGATAGCTATTATCAAAAAGATAAGAGGTGGTAAGTATTGGCAAGGATGTGGAGAAAATGGAATCCTTGCACACTGTTGGTAGGAATGTAAATTGTTGCAGCCACTATGGAAAATAGTTACAGAGGTTCCTCAAAAAATTAAAACTACCATATGATCCAGAAATCCTGCTTGTGGGTATATATCCAATGGAAATAAAATCAGGATCTTGAAGAGATACCTGTAGCATCATTCACAATAGCCAAGATACAGAAACAACCTAAGGGCCCATCAACAGATGAATGGAAAAAGAAGATGTGGTATACACAGGGAATTATAGTCATTATTTTGATATATATAGTGGAGAATAATCTGCAAAAATACTGAGCCACTATGCTCTACACCTGAAACTAATATAATATTATAAATCAGTTATACTTCAATAAAAAAGATGTGATATATATACAATCAAATATTATTCAGCCATGAGAAAGAAGTAAATTCTGCCATTTGTGATAACATGGATGAACCTGGAGGACATTATGCTAAGTGAAATATTGATAAGGCAGACAGAGAAACACAAATACTGTATGATATCACTTATCTGTGGAATCTAAAAAAGCCAAACTCATAGAAACAGAGAGTAGAATGGCAGTTAACAGGGGCTGGGGGTGAAGGAAATGGGGAGATGTGGGTCAAACTTTCAGTTATAAGATGAAAAAGTTTGGGTGATCTAATGTACAGCGTGGTGATTATAATTAACAATGTTGTATTATATACTTGAAAGTTGCTAAGAGTAGATCTTAAATGTTCTCACCACAAAAAAGAAATGATAAGTATGTGAGGTGATAGAGGTGTTAGCTCACACTATGGTGGTATATATATCATTTCACAATATATGTGTATCAAATCAACACGCTGTACATCTGAAACTTACACAATGTTATATATCAATTATGTTTGAATAAAGCTGATAAAAGATATTTTCTTTATTGATAAAATGACAATCTTGTGGGGAAAAAACCCACAAAAACATGTTTCTGTGATCATCTCTTGCACACTAGTTCTTTCTGCCCTGGATCAAATGCTTCATTAAGTGACTGTTATTATTGCTGATCTCCTCTCTTCAAAATATCTACCCATCTATTGTTTTCTCTTATGGTCCTTCTTGGAATCTGAAACCACATATTCTAAGGAAATTCAAGAATCAATCTAAAGGAATTTTTAAATTTACTATTTTACATAGATTGGATTGGATCACTACAAAATACAATCTTTTTTGTCAGCTCTAGGCAAAGTATTTCTTTTCTTTGCCTAGGCAAAGTATTTCTTTTCTCTCCAAGCCCATGTTGTTGAAAAACTTACCAGGAACTTCCCCAAAAGTTGGGTCTTGATGCTAAAGTGCACTCCCAGAAGTGCAAAGATAATGTGTAAAAAAAAAAAAATCTGTCAGTGATGTAGATGAAAATGAACATTAGAGCAATTCCTGGTCAGCAGAGAAAGAACCCAACGTTTACATAATCCTAATGTGCATACATGGCTTCTTCATATTTTCCTGCTAAAACTCATCTGGCTTTGCTCAGGTCCTCAATGCAGTGAATTCTAGGCAGCACCTGATATTTATTCATGCCATTGTCAAGAGCATCTTTGCAGTTCTTGCCAAGGTTTGTCATTGAATATGTTTATCCAGCTGCATGGCAAAAACATAATACACAGTCATCATTTTACTCAGTCACCTACTCAATATTTTCTTCTATGATTAAATTAATTCATAAATATTACACTTTTAATACCAGAAAGCTATGGTTCAACCAGCCAGTTGAATACTTGTTTGTCCATTTTCTAATGTTGCTGGGCACTCAATCATTTCATTATAGAGTTTGAAATAATGAAAAGCATTGCATTTACTTAACATGCACAATAAACAGAGCAGGATCCTTCTATGAGCTCCTTTATTATGCAGTGTAAGGCTGTAGGAGGAATTTTGTGAGCAACACTGGAGAACTGTGGGGGGGTGTTTTGGAAATGGTTCTGGTGTGTGTAAGCAAATATGCTCTGATTGCCTAATGCACAGGACAGAAACGCTGGCTCTATTTGCAGCTGGCACAGTTTTTTGCTCAACCCTGGAGGGTTTCAAATAAACACACACGTCTTGGTCTTACTCGTACCTGATTCATTACCAGACTGTGCTCATGAACCCTGTAAGCTGTTTCCATGTACTGTGGCATTTTTGAGACTCCCTCCTTTAAACATCCACACCCAGTCTGGTTTTTTAAAGCAGCCTCCAGAAGCTCTTAAGTACTCATCTCCATAGTAAAAGGATGGAAGCTTATGGGCAAGAGTCTGCTTTGCTCTCCAGTGCTGACCTTGGTGACAGCAGCACAATATGCCTCTAAATAGATACCTGGCCCCGGAGGCAAGAGCCATATACCATAGGACACTTCTTAAATCACCTTCTGAATGAAATATTTATAGCCAGCACTGCAGGACAGTTAGCTTTTCTAGAAATATATCCAAATTTGCTCCATCATTCTGGGAATAGCCTTGGTTAGCAATTGCTCATAATGTCAATGCTTTTGGAAACTTTTTACAGTCGTTTTATTGTTTTTCGTTCAAAAATAAAACTTAAAGGAGCTTGAAAACTAGGTTCTTAGATGATCACATGATGGCCTGATTTCCGTGGTTTCAGTTCTGGGCATTTTACTTTATGTGGACCCACTGAAATTAACCAAAATTAATCCATATTTGAACAAAGACTGTGTATACAAGTAAGCCCTAACACTAGCTGAAGCGTTTGGAATGCATTGGTCCAGGGAGGCAAAGAAGTTACAGCAAACAACATGTGGGCTTTAAAACCTGGAACTATCCAAGACAGAACAAGAAAGCTATTTTCACTTTCCTTGTTCCTTTTTTTTTTCCTCCAGAAGATGAGTAATTCCTAATCACATTTTATTTTCATCTTTAGAGCTGTATCCTGAAAGAGCCAGGTCGATTTAAAACTGCTGGTGAGTTTGCAACCCTGTCCAATAATTACCTAATGCATTTGTGTCATCTGCTTTCCTTGTTGTGTGAAAACACACTAAGGAAATGTGTAAGTCCACTGAATTGTTCCCAACTCTTTTATTCACCTTTCAGCATGCTAGTTCCTTCCCTTGGCATTGATATCATTATGCATTTGTCAAAGATAGACTGTCACTTCAGGGCCTCTATTATGTGCAAGAATTGGCAGCAAATTTTGCCACTGGGATTTGCTTATATCCTCTGTATGTTATTGTACTTCTTTGGAATTCAGTAAATTCCGTACACCCACTTCTTTGATGTTCATTCCAGCCCCTAAATGTGGAAACAATGACTGAAATTTTGGATCAAAGCATCTCATAGATGGCAGGCAACACAACTCTCTGATTATTCACTAGAACAGAGAGGCCTCCCCTTCTCACCTCCCCCGCTAAAATCTAGGCCAACAGTCCTCCAGGAACAGCTCTGGCTTCCCTAGTGCAAACTCACGAGAGGAAGCTAAAGAAAACCACTCCAAGGTTTTAGGAAAAAGAAAGAGACTAAACTGAACAGCTAAAGTGAAGCTCGTGGTCATTTCTAACTACAGAGAAAGCTAACTACTGTCCCAGTTGGTTCTCTCGTTTCTTTTACACTGATCATGCTCTAGTCTAGCACTTCTATTGGGCCAGGCTTATTTCAGCTTTGGAAAAGTCTTCAGATCTAATTTCTATATAACGTCAGCTGTACAAGATGGCCTGGATTTTTTTTAATGCATGCTTAAAAGAAGAGGTAAACGGTCCAGGAATTAAGAAGTTTTTAAAGTAATTGGAAAAAAAAACGGAACTACCAAAATTTCAACGAGTTACTTTTGCAAACTATAATTAGCTGTCTGGAACAAATTTTCAGTGTTTGCTTTTGCTTTACTCCTGGGATGCCAGTGCAGATAATTACTTCATTCAATTTATTTCACAGGTCAACTTTGACTCATAAAAGCATTAAAGCAGGTAACCCCCTAGGGATGTTAGGAAGACAGATGAGCAAATAGATATGAAACCATTGTAAGCACTTTCATACAACAGGGGAAAAAAGGCACTTATAAATTCAGGGTATTTTATGGTTATGTGTTGACTTCACTCCATTTGGTATCCAGAATGTGCTAGTTATAATTAATACACAATGTTGGGAACTATTATAAAAGTACCATACTCTTTTTAAATATAGTGAAGAAGATAATTGTGTTTGAGGAATCTCATCCTGTGTAAATTAGAATAATTCCCGGTAGAGTGCCATAATTGAGAATTGGGCTGACTGCACTGAATGGAGAAGAGAGTCCTCTTAGCATGACAGCCTGTGTTCAATCAAAAGGTAGAGTGTCAAGGAGGTAACATGGCAGCCCTTAAAATACCAGTTTCGGATTGCCTGAGTTTTTACTGCCCAGACATATGCAACAGTGACATCCAGCGGTTGTGGAAATAATTACAAGTGAATCTCATTTTCAAATACAAAGTAAGTTTTAAATTATAATTGAATATTCTGTATTGTCCAATGTTGTCTACATTCTTTATCTGGCTACAGTGTAAGTCAATAATTCAGGCTGGTTGCCAAGTAAAGCAAAACTCACTCTGTTTATTTCCTAAGTAGTTTCCAAAGTCTGTTGTTCTGTTAGTCTTATTTTGATGTTTTAAAATTTAACTAAATTTATAGTGAGTCTACACTCCAAGGGTCTCCCTGACCCTCCTAAGCACACTTAGATATTTTTGCAAGCACAGATGAGACTGTGTGCATGCTGCAGACACACAGCAGAAGTGAAAGCTGTACTTGACTCCACTGTTAAATACTCCAGGGAAGGCGTCTGTGACCCTGAACATTTTCATCGTTGTGGAATTGCTCAAAGAAGTTCATTATGATTTTTTCCAAGTCATTGAAGATGAAGAGAAAAAAGAAAGGGAAATAGAAGAAAAGGAAAGGAAAATAAACAGGACGAGGAAGGAAAGAAAAAAGGAAGGAAGGAAGGGAGGGAGGGAGGGAGGAGAGAGAAGAAAGGACAGGACTACTCACTGATCTTTAACAAGTTTTGGTAATATGTCCATGTGTGATAATAGATCTAAAGAGGAAATTCAAAAAGATAATTAGCCTCCCCCCAACTTCTGGTTTCAAATTGCATTCCCTCAACTGCCAGCCAATTAACTAAGATAAAAAATAATAATTTTCATTTAAAACAATCTGAGAAAAGCTGCTGCTGCTGTACCTAGAACAGTGCCACTTGTAAGAGGATGCTAGCGAGGCATCCCCCTCCATTATGTTGGGAAAGAACTCTCAACAGAAGCCTGTTAGGTCACCTCGGCCAGTAAATTATTTATGTCCATGTCAATGCCGAGCACATCAGGTGACTGCTTACCAACTTCCCAGGCGGCACTCCTTCTGAGAAACCGTCGTCTCGTGCCAAGCCGTTTCTCAATCTTAGACTCCCTCTTCATACTGGGTTTTTTTTTTCCCTTCATCCGCCTGCTTCCTTAAAGTTCTCAAAACGGGAAGAACTTACAGGCACCCTCTCAAATTCTCCTTGTTAGAGGAGGGAAGAAACTAACAAACAAGCTGAACATCTATCCAACTCCAATAAGACAATCAAGACATAATTCCATAAAGAGCTCCAAATGCCCTTTAGCTCATATACCCACGTTGTGCCCTAATAGAGGAAAAAGAACCACACAGAAGCTGTGTCGGATTGAAGGAGCATGTGCATGTGAAACCTGTGAGGGGCACTCAGCAGAGAGCGTCAGGACAAAGAGGTGGGGATGGTCTCCGTGAGGAAAGTCTGGGAAACGATTCCCATTTGTGTCAGTGAGAGTTAGGGGAGATGTACACTGAAACAGAGCAGGAAAATCTGCAGGCTTTAGCCAGGTTTTTTTGCTTTTATGAGGCCTTTGAACTGTAAGGGGGATTATCCAGATTCTGAAGCGAAAGAATGCGTGTTCCTATCACTGCTCTCCTAGTATCTTCACTCGGAGATGCCTCTGGCTTCTTGCTTCTTTGTGGAGAGTATATGGAGAATTAGCACATCCAGATCTCACCTCTCCTTTTAGTTCTGCTGGAGTCTGGCTGGGTGGCTCTTATCTTGTGCACCCTGGAACTCTGATTCAAAGATTTCTAGAGTCAAGATTGGGGTCCCTCGAGAGCAAAGGTAGAACCTCCCCTTGACAAGCTGGGACCTCCTACACCAAGATGGCCATGGCCACCACATTACCAGCTCTTGCCAGTACGAGTAGCCAGAGGCTGGCATGAGGGATCAGTTCCCTTCTTTTCTCCCTAAAGAAAAATCCTGCCTTGCAAAGCTTTCTTCAGTGTTTCAGGACCAAAAAAAAAAAAAAAAAAGCAGTTGCACAACGTGCATATCCTCTCCTGGCTTACAGCTTTGGGTATAGTTTTACTGCAGTATATATATCTAATAATCCATTTAATTTCTTTAGAGAGATGTTATATATATACAGTTGGCATTTGGATGGAATCACATGCCATAAACCTGTCTGCTCCTATCCAGGTTCAGAATACAGAAGAAGAATCTGTTTTACAGACATTCTAGAATTTTTACATGGTCAGTTGGCTGGTTTTGTATTCTGGAACATATCAGAGCATCTACAGGAAAAAATATATATAAATTCTATAAAATGGTGGCAGGATTTCTGATTTACTGATACTGCTGGTTTGAATTTTCACAAAAATATTTAGCTATAGGACAATGTATTAGGCGTATTCTTAAAGGTAAATAACTGCAGCCAATAAAAGTTGGGCCTACAAAGGGTCCCATCTTCTACTAGTTTTCTGCACCAAGAATTACTACCAGTGTAATCATGGCTCCCTGCACACTAATATTTCCTCTGATACAGTATGATCAATGTTGTGGAAAAACATTTATTATATTTCTTCTAGCTACTTAAAGGCATTACTGAATTATGGGCATCGCGAAACGAATCCACTGTGCATTTTTTCTTTATGTGACGTTTTTACAATCTTCATTTTCTGCTTTGCAGCCACTGAGCTATAGAGATCCACACTTTGTCCCTCTTACAACTGCCACTAGGGCCACCCTCTCCTTTCTGCTTTATTACGTCTGAAATGTACTTCATATGATAGCATTCCTTTTCATTCTGTGCCGGACTCTTCTTTGAAAGGAAGAAGTTGTGAAAGAAATTAAACAATCAGTGTTGCTAATAACAGTTCTTAATCTTCTTTCTTAACTAAGGTTATGAAGTTTAGACTGAGAAAAGGACAAGGGGAGGAAATGGTATTTTATGGAATCATTCCGGGAGAGCTGATGGAATGGGTGTGAGTTTTGCAGTTTTGACATTTAACAACTTTATTAACATCTTTGCTTATTATGTACCTTAATCCACAGGATCTGCGGTGGGGAGAGAGTGTCCAGCTAACAGCTCGTGTCCCTGCCAAGGGATGAATCAATTAGCAAGAGAAGCAATGATGCAAATGCTCCGGGGTCACTCGGGATGCTGTTTGCCTTTTTGATAGAGAAAGCATGCCATAAATAACATCACACCTCAGGAAATCATTCCAGGAGGCCCAGATGCCGGTAAGGCTGCTGCCTGGGACGGAAGGAATCATTTGCTCATTGTGTGTATTTCCCCCATCACAGTCAATGGAAGATTTGTAGTAAAATCAAAGTATTTAAAAGGAGGACAGTATGTGGTAACGGAGGCATGTTTAGTAATTTTTTTTGTACCAGAACCCATGATTTATGAGCCAGAGTTAGAGCCAACTTTATTACAAAAATGACTTCACCCATAAAAACCTTATTCAGGGCTCTCAGGAGAATGCTGTAGTACCCAACAGCATTATTATCCAGCAAATATCCACAAACAATGCCCTCCTCAGTCTCATTTCCGCCCCCTTTCAAGGGACAGCCTTCCCCCTTTACTTGCTGAAAAAGTGGGGTCCCAGGCAATGTGTTGTGCTCTTTCTGTGGTGATGTGCCTGGATGAGGCATTTATAAGCCAGAGCAAAAGCCGCCTCCAGGGTCTCAGTCACATCTTCCCCAGCCTCGTGCCCTGAGGAATAATGAGCAGAAGACACCCACTCACCCTTCATTTCCTCCCTGCACAGAGCTTTCCCGCTCCCTGCACTCCCACCCACTCCTCCAGAGCTTGGATCCCCATCACCTCAGAGGGGCAGGCTGAAGCTCCCCCCCTTCTGATTGCCATGGTAACCGCCGGCTGCACTAAAACTGCCAGGGCTGGGTGTCCAGGCTGGGTCCCCTGCGCGTACCAGGATCTGGGAACTAGCCCTCCATCTTATTAAACTCTGGTGTCAGCTCCTAGCAATTGTTTTAAATTTACACCCTCAGAGTGGCTTAGTGGGATTACATGTCCATTTGCATTAAAACAGGTTTCTGTCATTAAACTGCCATACAATAAGCTTCCTTGGGACAAATTAATGAGCTCTAAATATCATCAAGTAGAAGTTCACTTCACCAAGATGGCCAACAAGGGGGGCAAAAGGATGTGGCTGCTCAGAAATCTTAGCCCAGGAGAAATATAAGTGCCAACTACAGAAGGAGGTCTTGTCTGGGTCCTTCTTCGCTGTGAGATAAATGTCTCTGATTTAGAGCTGGTCTGGGAGAGTTAGCAACATTATCTCTATTCACCAAGAGCCCACAGTTCACTTCCTAGGCCTATTCCAAATCGCCTTTACCCTTGACTGCGTCTGCTGAAATTTGCCGATGGAACACTGGACCCTTTTCTTTGTGACAGTATCTCAGTCTCATGTGCTTTACCCTGTCGTCTGTCTGTCCTTGAGGAACTTGGGTGCATCCAAGTTGCCTGGGAACAACAAGCACACAGCAGAGCACCACGTGTAGCTGGAATGAATGCTCCCAACTCTAAAATGCCTGGCTAGTTATTACGGGACTGTCTGGACCATCATTCAGGGACCTGGACCCTGGAACACTGGTCCTGATAAGGAGCACCCTACTCTGATCATCTAGAAGCAGAATAAGAACAGGGAACAGTTTTTAAAGATGGATTGTCCCTGCTCACAGGATTGCCAACACTTGCCCTTATAAATACATATACGTGTCTAAGTATAAATTTTTCATCAAAAACAAGTAAATCAACCTCCAAACTTTCTTTTATGTAAAGGAGGAAAGACTCGCTGCTAGACAGACTTCCCGATCTGCAGAAGCTGTGATCTCATTTCTGTATAGTCTTAACAGGGGACAGTAATGTATGATTGAGACACTGCTATATTTAGGAATGACAAGATGGGCATTATTAATAGCTTAATTGACATTAAGGCAATTACCCCTACCCTTATTAGAGTTTGTAGAATTACACAGAAAATATTGGATGAGGCCTTTTTTCCCCTAGAGCTACCCAAGGATACAGCATTTTATTTCATGCCAGATCCCTGCTTTGACATTAGATACTCAGCCATAGAATGATTCCAGTAAATCATTATAAATGCATTATAATAAAGATGTTATGAGCTATCAGATATTAACCCCCAACCCCTAAAGAGAGATAAATAGTCCAGTTGCATGATTCCCACTTTTGTTTCATAAGAAATAAGCTTTTGCAAAGAGCAACTGACTAATGAATTATAAAATGGTGTGTTGAGCTCAGATAATTAAACAATGCATTTTAGTGTCTAGTGCAGGATGAACACTAAATCATACACAAATAAAAAGGGAAAAGCCTAAACCCCAAGCCCAGCTCCTATTTTCAAATAACATTAATGTTGGCCTACAGTCCAGAAATGCTCAACTGTTTTCTTATCTGATTAGAGGGACTTATCAAGTATAAGATCAAGACACAAGTAGGTCAAGAAACCAAGAGTCAGAGCAAGAATTCCGGAGGTGCTAATTTCAGATAAGCCCACAAGGTTATTTTAATGGAGATTTTACGTGGAGATTACCTTTCTTCCCAAAATGTTTAATGGCGCAAAAGTCTAGAAGAATCTGGAAGTTTCTTTATACTTTTATTTTTTATTTCTGAATTCGTAATAAAACATATTAGTTGGGGGGGGTGGAGTAAAAACTCTGGTAGTAATGATGATCTTGGTCTTGTAGTGCTGAAAAGACAGACAGGAGGTGGAGAGGTACAGAGGTTGGTTTGGGTTCTAACCACTGTCCTCAGATTTGTCACCAAGTCCAGCCGGGCTCCATCTAGTGGTGAGCCTTGGATCACCATGAAGTTTTTTGCCTTCCGTGGCCCCTGTGTGGGGCTGGTTTGCCACTGACAGCCATTTTGGCGTGTCCTGGGCTTGCCACAAGATTTGAAGCTGAGCTTAAGCACAGCTTGAATATGTATTTTAGTCTTCCAGCCTCTCAAAGACATGGTGACTGCTTCAAGGCAGTCTTCTGTTTCTTGGTCAAACAGCACACCACTGATGACTGTGTGGACAAAATCAGAGATGGCCTTGGACTCTGAGTGGGCAATAATCACCTGTGCTGGTGAGCAGAACTTCCCTGGAACACCCGGTACCTCAGGTTCCACTTGGCCATCCCTCTCCTGTGCTCCAGGCAAGCTAACCACAGCCCTGTGCCCGCTCCACTTCCCCAACCCCATGTGTCACCCTCAACTGACACATGCAGCTGACCTCATCTTTCTAAGGCTTCTTTTCTTCAAGAGCAATATGAGGATTTTAATAATGCCTACCCACAGGGTTGTATGAACATTAAAGGAGATTTGTTATATGAAAATCCATCTATGTAAAATGCCTATTACAGAGTAAGCTCACAATTAAATGTTATTTATTTTTATTTTAGCTATCTTGTATTTTTTCTCTCCTGGTTCTTCTCTCTTCATTCTACCCTTACATCTTCCAGTTCTCTCTCTCTAGCTCCCTCTCTCTCATACACACACACACACACACACACACACACACATGTGCACACACATTTGCAAATCCCTGAAGGCAGATTCTCTGATTTATTCATTCAAGCATACCTTTCAGTGTCTAGCACAGTGTTTTGCTTAAGTTCACACTCCATACATGCTTGCTACCCTAACAATATTAATAATATAATAGCTACTAGTAACATTTTCTGACCTCCTGGTATGAACCAGGCACTACGCTAAGTATCATCACCTCATTTAATTCTTACAACAGGCCTCTGAGACAAGTACCATTTTCATCCTCATTTTATGGGAAACTAAAGTTTAAACATGATCTATATCTTGCTCAAGGTCACACAAAGCTCATAATTGGGCAGCCAAGATACAAAGAATCAGCCTAGATTTGGAGTCTCAGCTCTTAATTTCCACTGTGTTGAGCTGATTTTGTCAGCTTTCTCCTCTTCTAGACTGGGCTCCATTAAGGGATCAGTCATGAGCATGTACTCACTCTTAGATGAATGACCCTTAGGATCTCAATCTTTGGTGTTTCAGGAAGTCCAGAAGTATATGCGACCTCTAGTTTACAGCTACCCAAAAGTCACTTGTCTGCAAACTCCTGGGTCGTTACATAAAAACATCCAAAAAGACTTTACAATTGCGCACCCCATAAAGTTAATTTCACTTTGAGAGAATGTGTCTGAGGGAGGTGATGCACTTAGTTATGTATTCAGGTTGGTGGCCACAGTAGATGGAGCTGTCCTGTCATCCTTGACAGACTGGCTCACTGGCAGCCTCGCTCCATCATGCTGTCACAGGCCAGAGATGGCCTCCCCATATTAGCTGAGAACAGTTATGCTTCCTGATGGTCCAAGCCTCACAAACCCCACACCTCCCTTAATTAAAGAAGTAAATTAAAAGGAATATTTCAACCTTAGGGATGAATTATTTTAGTAATTTGAGATTGATGCTTTATTGGATAAAAGGACACACATGGGTTTATTAAAAATGCTGCCTTCCTGCACAGCACAGGGAGATCAGCTCGGTGCTTTGTGTCCACCTAGAGGGGTGGGATAGGGAGGGTGGGAGGGAGACGCAAGAGGGAGGGGATATGGGGATATATGTATATGTATAGCTGATTCACTTTGTTATACTGCAGAAACTAACACACCATTGTAAAGCAATTATACCCCAATAAAGATGTCTAAAAAAATAAAAATAAGCTTTAAAAAAATAAATTGTTGTCTTCACGTACAAGGATCTGTGCAAGAGGTTGCCTGAGGTGGTGAGGAGTTTGTGTAGCCAGAGAGATGCACTTGTGAAGCAGCAACCAGAGGGACTAGGACTGAGGTCTGTTGGTGCAGAACATAGCCTGGCTATTTGTTGTACACTTGTCCTTCAGGCACAGCAGCCAGACATTTGGGATCTTCTGTGGTCTTCATTTCAAACTTGCTGACCCCGGGCGCTGTGCTGGACACTACTAGGGTCACAAAGAGTCAGGGGTCCTCTCCTCTCAGGAGTATGGAGGCTACACGGCTCGGCTCCTTTGCGGTTGGATAGGCCATGTGACTGGTCTATTGCTGTAAGCAGAGGTACTGTATGTCACTTCCAGGCCAAAGCATTTTATTGTCAGAAGACCCTCCAGCTCTCTCCTCCTCTGTAGAAGTGAGCTTGGAAGCATGTGTTGAGATGACAGAGGGCCCAGTACCCTAGATTCCTAAATGACTTGGTGGAGCCGAGTCCTCCACAGGCCCACGTTGTACATCAGCAAGAAATAAACTTTTTTTGGACTAAGCCACCAACATTTGGAGGCTATTTATTACCACGGTAAAACCCAGACAATCCTGATTAATCCAGGAGCTGACTTTTTGTTCAGAAAATGTGGTCCTTCTTTCCAAGTCTTAACACCTTTATCTTTTTTCCAATAACTTTATCCACTCATTCAGTGGTTTACACGGATATTTTCATGCTTTTGGTATAATCTCGGATGCCTAAGATTGCCAAATGACACTTAATTAGGCAGAGTGGTGGTTTGTCCTTCGTCCACTGATGAATATTGGCACTGTGAAAGAAGTCGGGGAGAAGAAGACAAGATCGGACTTCTGAAACTAACATGGCGGAATGAGACAGTGAAACAGAAGGGGAAAGTAGAGACAAGGGAAAAAGACAACAAGAGAGATAAAGAACGAAAAATAAATAAATAAATAGAGAAAAGACAAGAAAAAGAAAAGTAGAGAAAACAACAGCAACACAAACGATAGGAAGTTTATTTCAAGTTAGCTACAGCCAGTTGCTTGCAGTTGGATTCCACTCCAGAAGGTATCTCTCAGGATATCTTTGACCTTCAGCACCTAGTGTATGTGCCTAGCATGTCAGGGTCCTGAAGAAATGTTGGTTGAAATCACAAATAAAGGAATGAATGAACCTTTGTTCTATAATCTTGGAAGCATGTGTTGCTTGAACTGGTCTATGACAATGAATAGGCATTCCATCATACATTTAAAGTCAGTGGAAAAAGTGAGAGGGGAACTAGAAATAATTGAGTTTGAATAGCTCCTCACAACCTTTAAACCTGAGTCCTTGAAAAGAGCAACTATGAGGTCAGAACAATTATTCTTTGTCCTAGAAACAGGACATCACTGATGACTCAGAGCAGTCTGTTTAAGATAGTGTTTCAAATAAACTGGGTAGAAATGTCCTTGTTTTGTTTGCCTCTGGCTGGGCTGAACTGAGGGTACAGTCAGCATTGAGGTATCTATGGCCTTGATGTTGTGGAAGGTGACAGGAGGGAAATGGAATAAAATTTGCTGAATAATTTACTTTTGAAAAACTTCAAAGGGGGCAAGGAATAGCAATATTACCAGAGAGTTAATAAGAAGGTGGAGTTGGGAGGCATTCAACTGCCAAGTGGGAACCTCCAGTAGAATATTCACCTGGTTGGGGTAATTCACTTTCCAGAGATATATGAAAGGACTGTGGCAGGGCTGCTCCCCATTCAAGGATGCTCTCTGGTAAAGTCAAGGAAGCCTGTTCTAAGGATATGGAAGGAAGTTAGCCCTTCCTCTGGGGGAAAGTATGAATCCAGTGTCTCCAGTCTGTGGAGTTACTTGTGTGTGTGTTGTGCATGTGTGTGTGCATCTGCATACACGCACACATGCTCATACACACTCATGCAAAGTTCAGATGTCTAGGACTTGTGATGGGAATGGAAAGAACCAAGTAAGCAGAAAGCTGCTGCCTGGCAGGCTGAAGGAGGATGACTGGTGTGGGCAGGAAAACAACATTCTGCACAGTAGTAGGGTATCCTTGTGGATCACACGGAAACACAGCAAAAGTGCTATACCAGCTTGGCTGCAGTTTTAAAGAAAAGAATTATCTCTTGGGATGAACCTTCTCCTGGGGATGAACACACTCTCTGCATCCAGATTCAAATCCATCAACTTCCACCTGTCATCTCAAGCTACACTCCTCTCCCATTTCTTATCAAAGGGACAAGCATTCTCGTTTCCTTGGCTCTAAATCACGAGCTTCTCCTCCTCACTCTTCCTTTCATTCAATCTCTTCCCCTTTAAAATGTTTCTTGGATTCACTCTTTTCCTCTCCCTGCCTGGGTAGCTGGTCTACCTAATTCCAGATCATTGCCCTTCCTATAGGAAATATAAGACCCACATGCAAATAATGAAATACTATCCCATAATCCAAGACAGAAATGACGAGTGTTACGGTAACAACGGCCCTAAGTACTAGACTTCCCAGACACTTCAGATTTCATGTAGTTTTTAAATTTTTCAATAAAGGTAATTTGTAAAATGCATATGTTGAAAGGTAAAATTTTTTAAATATTATCTGATTTTTTTGCATTTCTTTTTTTCCCCTTTGACCTTCTTCCTCCCCTATTCATGCAGCTGACCATGTCTCTTGCTCTTTAGCTCAAGGAAGGGATGAAACAGCATTAAGCAGAAGAAGCATTTTCTTCCTGACTTGCATATTTCAAAAGCACAGCCCCTTGGGGGGATAAAGACATCATTATTAGGGCAGATGCGAAGGAGGAGGGAGCAAACATGAATATAAGCTAGGCTCTTCCTCGTCACCTCTAACCAAAGGGAAGATCCCTCACGATTGATGGAGGTAGAGGGAGTGAAATTGGTAAATTAGTATGGTTACATTGGAGGTGAATTTGGCAGTATTTGGTAAGATTGAAACTCTGGAGAAATTTTTACACATATATGTAAAGATATTTGTACAAAAATGTTTCTTGCAGCATGACTTCTAAAGAAAAAAACAACTTCTGACAACATAAATGTTCATTCACAGAAGAGGGAATAAATTAAATGTGGAATTTTGAGTCAACCATAGACTATTCTTTTTGGTTTGTTTATTTTTTTCTAACTTTTCATTTTATATTGGAGTATAGCCAATTAAAAACGTTGTGATAGTTTCAGGTGCACAGCAAAGGAATTCAGCCATACATATATATGTATCCATTCTCCCACAAACTCCCCTCCCATCCTGTATAGCAATTCAAAGACATTGTTTAAACAACAGGAAGAAATTATAGGGGAATCTAGACCCTAGAATCCAACTGCCTGATAAGCCTTAAGACTTGAAATATAAGTGCCTCGTTTTACAGATGAGAAGGAAGAGGGGCCTGAAGTTAAATGGTTTCTCAGAACCAGCCTGTTGTTTCCATTTCTGACCTGGCCTTTTGTCCATGATGTCATCTGATACCCCAAGCTGCCTGGTATAGTTTTCAGTCTATTCCAGGAAGTAGAAAGTTGTTCCCTCTGATCTCCCCAGTATGCTAGCACAGAAGAACAAGAAGAGGAGGGGAGAGGGGAGGAAGAAGAGGAGAAACAGAGATGTCACCCCTTGCTCTTGAGGTCACAGTCCAAATGAAAAGCAGAATCAAAATTGGAAGCCATAAAAGCCCCCTAAGTAACCAGTTCTCATATTTCCTACCTTCATACCTAAGGGTTCTCCTGGTCCTCTCTGGATCTCCATTTTCTTATTAGCAAAACAAGGGGTTCAACTAGAAGAATTATATCCACCCTTAAGTTCAAAATATTATTCTTGCAACGAATCTATTTCTACGTCTAGATCTTCATTGTTGAAATCTGCACCCATAAAATAATTTTTCATCCACTTTCCCAAATCTTTTGTCCACACCCTAAAATTTTCCCCTGGTTGATCAAACCTAGAAACCATATTTGATGCTTCTTTTCCAATATAATGTTTAATTCTCAACACTCCTAAAAACTTGTGGGAAGCATCTTCTGCCTAAGCTTTCAAGAGAGGCACTAAATAAAAATCTCAACACTGAATGTAATCCCAGCAGTTTTTCAAAGATTGGCAGCCCGATGTCAGTGAAATGGCCTTGGCTCCATCTCTGTGAAAGCCTGAGGTGGGAGTGGAAGTCGTCACAGCCCCGGCGCTGACCTCCCGGCATGATCTGGTGGGCCGAATGGGAGTGGGAGTCAGGAACTCCACGTAAAGTACTAATCGTGTGACTGACTTGGGCTGTGACATTGGAGGAAACTGTTCCACCTCTAGGCTTCTTTTGCAAAGGAAGAAAAAGCTGTAAAGAGAAGAAGTTCTCTGAAAAGCACATTACACTCTACAGGCCAAATGTTACAGTCATTAGGGAAGTAAAAGGAGACTCGGCTTCTTCCTCAGCCATGACTGTATCCTTGTGGGAGTCCCCAGCCACATTGCCAGTGGCAGGATTTCAAAGTGTCACAGCCCAGCCATCAGAAACACATCGACTCTTACGCAAATGGCTCAAATTCACTTTTCACTTTTAAAGTAACACACTTTTAAAAATTATTAATGGTTTAGTTGTGTGACCACCCACGAGTGAAGGGCATCTCCCTCTCCCACATCTTTAATGGAAATAATTAATGAGGTGTTAGAAATTAACAACAATTAACAGTGCATAGGAACAAAGGCAGAAGGTCAGAGACTCCAAAGAAATACAATTTAGCTTCTCGGGTAGAATCTTGCGGTTTCAAGGAGGGAGACCCCAGGAGCATTTTCCCTGTTACATAGGTTGCCATTATACTGATTTTTCAAATGGGAAAAAAATACAGACAATGAATGGTTCTAGTAGTCTTACATCTTAACAGTACAGATTTCTCTGATGAATTCTGAGAATTCCTAGCCTTGGTACATCTCTCTGGGACACAAATACAGCTGTCACTCCAGAACATGGGCCCAAACACCATCATTTTTTAAGATTAAGCATGTTAATGGAAGGAAGTAAACTAACTGGCACTTCCATCAAGCTTATTCATTTTGCTGAACAAACAAAATAGTAGAACATATTACGTTTTTCAGCTTCGCGTTAATACGCATTGCTTGATGTATAGAGCAGACGTAATTTAGCAATAGCATGATCGTTTGAGATTGTATTGAATTCTAGTGGATTTCTGGTAATAACTGCCACTTTGAGTAATTATTAACATACATCAATTATACAAATTACAAGTGTGTGTGTCTGTTTTTTTATGTTTAGCCATAGGATCCCTGCAAGCATTATTGCTATATATAGGTAAATTCATAAACAAATTGCCTTAACTTTATCTACCTGATAGATAAGTGCCAAAGAATGTTACCACCGAGGTATTGGGTCTCTCAGCTTCACGCTAGCATTTTTTCCCATTTTCTAAAACACAGCCAGAAGTCCTTGAGCCAAAGTCTCACATATATCCCCAATGTTGAAAATAAAGTCAGAGAGAGTGAGTCAAGCTCAAATATACAAACTGATAATCTCACCAAGGACATCCACCAAGGATATCCTACTAGAAAACGGGCATGGGATAGATCTATTCTGCTTCCACACACAAACTAATTACAATTATAATTACATTACCTGTAATTATAAACATAATTAATTATATTCCTGCAGTGCTTTAGAGCTTACAAAGTACATTCACAGACATTAATTATTTAACCTCATCAGTACTCTGTGAGGCAGGCAGAGCAAAAAACCCACAGAATGGCACCAAGGGCTTCTCACTGAGCCCAGATCTGTTGCCTCCAGGTGGCCATTTCCTTCTCTCTCTCTCTCTCTCTCTCTCATGATTATCTCCTTAAACCAAGCTTATGCTGAAAGTGAGAAAAGATCCCAATTTCTAGAGGCAGTGATGGTTCTGGCTTCTTGGTCAAGCAACTTCCAAACAAACCAGCACAAGTGGTGTTCAGAGAAGGAATAAGCCAGAATTTGTGGGAGGGGGTACCAGTCACAGTGACCTCAAGGCCTGGGTTTTGTCCAGTATGCAGGATCAGTTGGCACTTCCAGAGTCACAGTCCATGTTTTCACGGACAAGAGTCATTAGCAGAATGACAGGCTTTGGGAGCTAGAAGAGCAAACATCTATGGTGCCTCTAAGAGGTGCACCTTGTTGGGAATGCCAAGAGTAAGTCACGCAGCCTTGGTAACGGGAGAGACCCTTGTCATGACACCATGCAGTTCAGCCCTTGGCTTTTGCAGGTTAGAAGCTCAAATGTACAGCCTTCTGCCCGCCTTTCAAGGTTCTCCCCAACACCCACCTCTCAAAATCCAACCTGCCACATCACTCTAGGCTTATTTCCCCTTATGCCTTCATATACCATCCGCTCACCATCTCACAACCAAGCCACTTCCTATACCTTCCAACGCCATCCTGGACTCCGTGTTGCAGGGCTCCCGACCCCGCCCATCATTCAAGTCCCAGCCCAAGGTCTGCCTCCTCCGATAGAAGGGAAAGTAGATGTTGGCCCTTCTGTTGAGAACTTAGAGTTTCCTTGGCAAAGAAATTTGTACTCAAATAACTACAATAGAAGTTGTAAGGTGTTCAGGGCCCTAAAGCAGTGCTACTTAAATTGTGAATGAGCGAGGTCAATAGTACCTCGGAACTGGTTAGAAATGTGAACTCTTGGGTCCCACCCTAGACCTACTGAATTAGGATCTTCAGGGCTAGGAATCAGTATTTTAACAAGCCCTTTAGGTGAATAAGATGTCTGCTAAAGTTTGAG
Source organism: Orcinus orca (assembly GCF_937001465.1). Lineage (NCBI taxonomy): Eukaryota > Metazoa > Chordata > Mammalia > Artiodactyla > Delphinidae > Orcinus > Orcinus orca. Next base: position 64,441,711 of record NC_064565.1, read on the forward strand.
AACCCCTGCCTTAAAAGGAGATTTTTATGCCAAGTCAGAAGAGGAAGTACTTCTAGGAGATGGCCCTATAGGACTGATAGGATTCAGACGCCTGGAGATGGGTAACAGGCATTCCAAAGGTTAAGGCAATGGGAGCAGAGACCTGATCCAGGGGCATGGTCTGGGAACAGCAAGGACTTCCATATGGCCAGCATCTAGGATGGCTGCAAGAGTTGCTGGTAACTTTCAGTAATAACATATTAATGTTATTAAATAATAACAGTAATAATAATAACAGTTAACATTTACTAAGCCCTTATCATGTGCCATGTAGATTTCTAGATGTATTCTAGAATATTCTTTCTCACCAACAACCCTATTGAGTAGAAAGTGTTTATTAGATGATCCCCATGTAAACATAAGGGAGGCTTGGAGAAAGTAATCAAACTGTCCAAGTCATACAACTTGGGTCTGAATTTTCACAGCAATGAGGATATAGGTTGAGTTTTAAGCTTGGCAGTCACAGCTTGACTTTAAGGCAATTTGAGAACCATATAGGGATGACTGACACACAGACAGATCAGTGGCAAGGAGACTGGTTGACAGCCATAATCCGGGAGAGAGAGGAAAGGGAGCAAGGATTAGCACTGGGGCAATGGGAATGAAAAGAAAGGGGCAGGTTCCAGACAGCACAGGGTCCGAGGAACAGGACTTGACAAGGGATGAGACGGACAGGGCAAAGGACAGACTGGAGTCAAAAACTATTCTGGGAGCTTAGTCTGGGAGGAAACTGGAATCATTAACCAAAGAAGAAAACAACAATAATAACAACAAACACATCACCCTTTTCTTCATATTGGATTGTATTTATCAAATACTTATACTCCAGATACTATTTTAAGAGTCTTAGATAAATCAGGTCATATACTTTTTACAACAATCTTAAGATGTAGTTACTATTATCCCCATTTTACAGATGAGAAAACTTATTCTACTCTCATATGAAATGGTACTGGTATCTTTTCAGTGATTGGGATATTTGTTCCTTGAAAGAATTCAAACAGGTTTCTTCCAAACTTGGAAGCAAACAGAACACAGCCAAGTAAAGCAAGGTTATTTAACCCAGTAGTTGCCAACTTTCTTCATGCACCAGAATCACCTGTGGAGCTTTCCAAATGTGCCAGTGCTGGGGCTCCACACCCAGAGATCAGGATTCAGTTGGTCTGGGGTGACATCAGGGCAGCATTTCTCATTTGTTGTTTAAAGCTCCCCCAGCTGTTTAATGTGTAGACAGTGCTGGGACTACAGAATTGGCCAATGGACAAGCATTTATTGCTTACCTACTAGGTGATAGGTGCTGTGCTCCATGCAGTGGTAGATGACAAGGTGAATAAGATGCTGCACTAGCCCTAGGAGTTGATATCTTCCAGGATCTGCATAAGACTAAGAGGGAAGATAGAAGCAATGTTAGGGAGCAGAACAAAGGAGGTGAATTCAGCTAATGACACAGAATTAATCCCTGGACCCTGAAGGAGAATCAGGGAGGACTCAAGAAGGACAGTGTTTATACTAAATAAAGCAGATAAGGAAACGATCAGAGATTGCTGTGTAAAGTTATGCGCGCCCTTTGGAGGTTAAATGGTGTAGACCAATTTGTCATCTTCTGCTTCCTTTCTTTGCAAGAGGAGCTCTGAATGGTTTAAGTATCCAGGCCTGGGTCAGGCCCTGGCGCCTACACTGCTGATGGTGGGACATGTCTTTCTCTTGGCCAATGGGAAAAGAAGGAAAACATTTCAGGAGCTGCTGAATCCCAGTGTCTTTATTTGAACTTCCCTGGTTCAGGCAAGTTAGTGGTATTTATGGCTTAAAAGAATTTCCAGCTGTAAGTTTATCTTCTTGTTAAAAATCAGCCATCCCCTACCCCAAACAACCAAAGACAATAAATCAAGGCTTAAGTAAGAAGCAAAGACTTATCTCTACAAATAGGAATCCCTATGGTTGCTAACATACTATTTTTTTAGTATCAGGCATCCTAAGAGGTTAAGTGATTTGTGGGTGGGGGTGAGCTTCCCTTCAACTTGGTACATAGAAGGCGTGGAAATGAGACCAGATGTTGTCCAAGCTAAGGGAAGAAGAGTTGGGCTAACATTTCCTGATGAGTTCCAGGGCCTAGTCAAGGTTTTACCTCTCCCAAATGACACACACTGGGGCTGCTGTTATTCTTAACTGATTCTGCCAATTGATGACTATCCTCTCCAGTCTGGTTGCTTTCTCTTTCACAGAAACAATGGTGTCAAAGCAAGCGAGTCTCATTCCTGAATACTGAACGGATGTACAGTTCTGTCATTGTCATCGAGGGGATAACAGCAGAGTATGGTAGCCGCCAACTGGTGCAATAAGCTACTACTATTTTATCAAAATGTAAAAAAAAAAGAAAAGGTGCTATTTGATGCTCACTGACCTCAAATATCCTCTTCCAAGAAGGCTCTGTGCTCTTCTTGTTCATACCTGGGCTCAAGTCTAGCAACAACAGTGGGCCCAGATAATGGCCTTTCTACCCTAACACCCAAATTGTGCTCAATCCCCATCCACATTGTATCACAAGAGTTGGGGGTGTCATTTTCCCCCTGTTCAAGGTCAGCCTTATTCATGGGTACAGTAGAAGGAGCCCATGTAAATAGAAGGCCTTTTACACCAAATATGTTTACTGATCTGTCAATGTCACATTGTCTGAAATGTTTTCTTTTCTGAACAATTTCTGAATAGTCTTTGGCAATATTTTCTTTTGGAAAATTTGAGAGGATTGCTTACTCTCTCAGAATGTCATTTAAAATGCATATACTCTTTGGGATTTTGGTTCCACATCTTAAGCCGCTTTCTATTATTTATTCCCCATGATACAGCAAGTTTTCCAGTAATATTTATACTAGTAATAATACACACACAGAGTGGCTGAGTTTAATTTAAAACCTACAAGTCATGTTCATGGAAATCACTTATTCTTCACAAACACTATTCCATGCGGGCAGATTGAGCCTTAACTTCCCTGTATTAGAAGTAGCTTCCTTTCTCCTTGGAGTGCTCTTGGCTCTGTCTGTGGTGTAGGACGGGGTGAAAAGTCAGGAGAAGGGAAACGAGCTGTCATCAGCAAAAGTTTTTTCCAGGGAAAGTTAAGCATTCACTCAGTTTTTCTTCCTTTTACAAAGGGAAGTGCACATTGCTGGGGTCCTCCAAAGCTCAAAGGGAAATCTATGATTCTTTTTCCCTGACAAAGTTTCCTCCCACCTCACCCCTTTTCTTGGGAAATTTAAAAAACACAGAAAAGTTAAACTCTCACACTCATACTTCCCAGAGTTAACAACTATTAACATCTGGTCATATTTTCCTCCAAGTTTTTTTTAAAGAAATAGTATGTTTCAGATTCCAAATTCCATCCCTTTCAACCAGTCCACTCCTCCCACACCCACACCCAAGGGAAAGAAAGCCACTTTCATGAGTTGGGTGTGGATCTTTCCAATCTATTAAAAATATATATGTTTTATACACTTATGTATACAACAAGTAATATATAGTATTACTTTCTATATGTATTTTGTTATTTAAATAAATGACATCATTCTTTATAGTTTCTGCAACTTGCTTTTCTCCCCCACTATTTAGCATTAGGTTTTTGGCAATCTATCCAAGTTGAGGTATGTAGATCTATTTCGCCTCTTTCCATTATGCATATATCACATTTCCAATTCACTACTGATGAATATTTAGGTTCTTTCCAGTTTTTCACTATTTTCTGCCATGCTGCAACAAACATTCTTGTGCATGTCCCTCTGTACACACATACAACCGTTTTTGTAGGAAATATATTCAGTAGTAGAATCTATGGGCCTAGTGTATGCACAATTTCTATTTTACTTAGGTTCTGCCAAAAGACTGAAAGAGACTATACTGATTTACATTCCCACCAGCAGAAGGTGACTGGACCATTTCCCCCACATACTGGTCAATACATGATATCAATATTGTCAGACATTTAATTTTTTTCCAATTGAATGGTTAAAAAAAATGGCTAAGTATTGGTTTTATTTCTCATCTCCATGGCTATTAGTAAGTTTAATTATCTTTTCACAGGTTTATTGGCAATAGTGTTTTTCTTTTATCATATCATTTTCTTATTTTTTATTGGATTATTATATTTTTATTACTAGTTTGTAAGGGTTTTACATGTACCTTGGATAGTAATCTTTTGCATATGATATACATCTTCTTTTAAAATAAATCTTCTTTTCTTATTTTTGAATTGGTAATACATTCACATGGTAAAACCCAAAGAGTTACAAGAGTACAATGTGAAAAGTATCTTTCTAGGTCTATTACCCCCCCCCCCCATTCATTTTACCTTCTTGGAGAAAAGCAATGTTCTAGTGCACCCTTCCAAAGAGTTCTATGCATATGCAAAAAAATAGTTTTTATGTTCTACTACAAGTACTTTTTGTAAACTCATAAGATAGCATACTATACATTCATTCTGCATCTTGCTTTTTTTCACTTAAAGATATCTTAAAGATCATTCTAAATCAGTTTACATTCCTTCTCTTTTCTATTTTATTTTATTATTTATTATTTTTGGCTGCAGTCTTCTTTTATAATAATGGACCAAAATTTATTTAACTAGTTCCTACTGATTGACCTTTATGTTGCTTCCAAATTTTTATTATTAAAACTTGTGTTTCTGAGCTTCCCTGGTGGCGCAGTGGTTGGGAGTCCGCCTGCCGATGCAGGGGACACGGTTCGTGCCCCGGTCTGGGAGGATCCCACATGCCGCAGAGCAGCTGGGCCCGTGAGCCATGGCCACTGGGCCTGCGCGTCCGGAGCCTGTGCTCCGCAACGAGAGAGGCCACAGCAGTGAGAGGCCCACGTACCACAAAAAAAAACCACTTGTGTTTCTTATAAATATATTATTTTATGCATGTATAAATACCGGTAGGGTAAATTGTCAGAAGTAAAAGTACTAGTTAAAGCTAAGTGATTTTTAAATTTTAATAGGTATTACCAAATTATCCTCTGTAGAGGCCGTACCAAATTACACTCCCACCAGCAATGTAGGTGTCACTCATCTTTTTTAAAGATTAATATAATAATAACAGATAACATTTATTGAATGTTTATTATACGTCAGGCATAGCTATAAATTCATTGCTTGTATTTTAAAGAAATCATTATGGAAAATGTCAAATGTGAATAAAAGAAAAGAAGGTAATGAACTCCCATATACCCCTCACCCAGCTTCAATAATTAAGAACATATCTACAGTGCTATATGTCAATTATGTCTCAATAAAACTGGAAGAAAAAAAAAAGAACATATAGCAAATCTCCTTTTATCTATATACCCACCCCCATTCTCTTCTCCACATACCTGTTAGATTATTTTAAAGCAAATGCCAGGCATTGTATCACTTCATTCATAAATATTTCAATAGCATCTCTAAGATATATGGATTTTTTAAAAAGTAACCACAGTGTCATTATCATGCCATAAACATTAACAATAATTTTTTATGGTCACGTAGTCACCAGTCAGTACACAGATCTCTCCAACCAACCCAGTAACATCTTTTTACATTTGGTTTCTTTGAATCAGAATCCAAACAAGGTCCACACATTTCATTTGGTTGTTACCTCTCTTAAATTTCTTTTAGTTCCTAACAGCCCTCCTCCCCCTTGTCTTCTCACCATTTATTTATTAAAGAAAAAAGTGTCAAGGTGGTCAAAAGTTACAAACTTCTAGTTATAAGATAAATAAGTCATAGTGATGTCATGTACATCATGGTGACTATAGTTAACAATACTGTATTGTATATTTGAAAGGAGCTAAGACAGTAGATCTTAAAATTCCCATCACAAGAAAAAAATTGTAACTATGTGTGACAATGGACGCTAACTAGACTTATTATGATGATCATTTATATATATATAATTTTAAGGTTGAACACCTGAAACTAATATAATGTTATATGTCAGTGATACCTCAATAAAAAGAAAAGGGCCATTTGTTCCGTTCGATTGTATTTTAACTTCGTTTATAATGGGTTTTATTTGTTAGTCTGCTGCCATATAAAAGAATTAAATTTTGCTATAGTCAAATTTAAGTACCTTTGCCTCTATTGTGCGTGTTTTTGTATCTTATTAAAGAAAGCCTTTCCCACTCCAAGAAAAGAATTGTTTTCCACATAGCTTTAGAGTAATGTGATTTACATTTTAGGCCTTTAATCCATCTAGAATTTATCTTTGTATATGATATAAAGTAGAAATCTCATTTTTTTCCCCATGGGGTGGGTCTATTCCATACCCTTTCTTCAGTGATTTGCAATGTTATCTCCGATATAATGCATGGCTCTGTTTATAAGCTCTCTCTTTTTGACTGATCTATTTATCTGATTTGACTCCAATACCTCACTATTTTAATGACTATAGCTTTATAATATGACTGGCCATAGTTAGGACAAATTTGGTTTCAAATTTTTTAATGTGCAATAAAACCAGGCTAATCAGAGCCCTCATATGTCCAAAAAATGATGGACTTTGGTTTAGGAGGATAATGACATTTTACAGGCTGCTGGAATTGAGGTAGGAGTCCATGTTGTGCTAACAGATAACATTTAAAAGCTAGATTTACTTTGTTTGGAAAGGTTTCATGTAGTTCTTCCGTAAGTACTGTACTTTCATAATGTCTTCTCAGATCACAAAGGATTTTACCCTTTCTTCCTCTTCTCCTCCTCCATCCTTATCCACATGTGTGGGCAGAGAGAAAGGGAGAGAGAGCTCATGAATCCAGGAGGCAAGTGAGGGTAAACATGCAAATCTTTGGTTTATAGATTAAGAATAAGAGGCCCTAGAAGTGCGAGAGGGTCAAGCTTCAAGTCACAGGACTCTTGTTATTTGCTATCCTGCCGACTACTAAATTTAGTAGATTTCAATGCCTCAAAGAGCCGATAGCTGGTCATGATTAATTCATCAGATACCTACTGCTTGACCAGTCTTGAAGAGGTGGGAGGGATGGAGCACTGAATGTGCTGATCAGCTCTCAGATGGGAAAGGAGTGTTCTTGCTTCAAGGAAAGAACGTGGAGAGCCCCAGACACAGAGACCTGTCTCATTCCCTTGAGGCTGGTTGAGGGAATGACTTCCACCCTGCCTCAGCGTGAGCTCCACACCACTAGAGCAAACACTGCTTTTATCACTCCAAACCGTCAAAGACCTTTGTACATCTTCCTTAAGGCTAATTAAATGTTTTCATGGTAAAGCATATGTAGGTCCAGAATCAAAGAAAATACACTTGATAAAAATTAACTCAGGGTAGAGCACATTATTTGAGATGTGGTTTTTATACGTTGTACAGAGAAAAAGACCTGGTTGCGTTTCTAGTCTCTGATTTGATGAAGTCCAAAAGATAATAGGCAATTTCACAGCCAAGACAGCTAAAGAGGTTGCTGTCTCTTTGGAAACTTAAAGAGTAAAAGCAGAAAATCAACAAATGCTATATTCTACATGGTATACAGCAAAGAGTGATGCTGCCAGCGATTCACTATCACAGGGACATGAGGCTTTTGCTTGGCAGAAGAAGACCAATGAATAGGACTCTTAATCAGTCATCCAAAAAATATTTACTGCTCCCTATAATACTGAGGAATCCACAGTGGACAAGACATACATGTGCCATCTTTCATGGAATTTCCATTCTAGAGCTGAAAAGGCAAACAAGTAAATAAATGGCAAGCTTCAATAACTAGTATGAAGGAAACAGACAAAGGGCTGAGGTACATGCCAAGTACAGGGAACCTGTATTATGTCAGGTGCTTAGGGAAGGCTTAAGACATGAGGGAGGCAAAGGAGCTGGCTAAGCAAAGACCAGAGAGTGGAAAGCTCCTAGCAAATGAATAGGCCCTGAAATGTGCAGAGGCTTGGCAGGCGGAGGAGCTGACTGGAAAGCAGAGAGGTGGGGCCTGCTGACACCAGCTGACAGCACAGTGGTAGGAGGTGGTTGCTGGACATAGGTCCTGGCCGGGTGGTGCTGGGCCTTGGAGGCCAAGGTAATTCATTCACAATTTTACCCAAAGAGCAACAGAAATCCTTGGGCAGTTCTTTAGCAGGACAGTGACACAATCTGATTTACGCAGAGTAGATGAGAGGGCAGATGTTTACGTGAGAAGAGATGGTGGCTTGGACTAGCGTGGGAAAGTGAAGAGGCAGAAAAATGGTTGGATTCCATTTGGAAATGGACTAAACTAGTCTTGTTGGCAGACTCTATAGAGAGGGTGAAGAAAAGGGTGAATCCAAGATGATTATTAGGTCCTTCGCTTGAGCAGCTGGGTGGATGAAAGTGCCTTTTCCCCATATGGGAAAGACTGGATAAGGGAGGGCATAGACTGGAAGTGGAAATTAAATGGTCCCTTTGGACAAGTTTAATTTGTGGGTATATGATTCTGAAATTCAGAGGAGAGGTTTGGGCTAACAAGAAAAATTTGGGAGTTGTCAGCATATAAAAAACACTGGACATGGGAAGGAAAGAGGTGATCTAAGGAGAGTTTGGAGATAAACAAGAAGAGGGACAAGAATCAAAATCTGAGGAGCATCAACAAAAAGGTGAGGCTTTCACCCAGTAGCCTGTGAAGGAAAAGGAAAAATAGTAGAGTGTGTTGTTATGGAAATCAAGAAAAAGAAAGCATTTCAAGAAGGATGGAGGGGTTAGCTTTGTTGAATACTGCCAGGATCCTCAGAGAGTAGGACTGAGGGATTAAGCAAGGCGAACCTGCCCAGGATTCTAGCTCCTAGGTGGTAGTTTCTCAGAAGGCTGCTGCTCCTCTATGCGGTTGTACACCCAAAGTTCAGGGATTTACTTAACAAAAGGATTTGTCAGCCAACCTCCCACCTGGGGCTTATGAGCTTTGAGGCAAACTCTGACCAAGACCATCATGGGAGATCAGAAACCGAGCACCTCATCCCTGCATCACTGCCCTGCTCCTCACTGGCTGTCATAAGGTCAGACTTCCTAGCTCTGGTCTTATGCACTACTTCAAGATTATTCAAATATGCTCAAACCTGGCATCACATTTTTCAGGAAAATTTATCATAGCCTATTAAACTTTAAAACTTTCATGCACTCTGACCTGGCATTTTTACTTCTATGTATCTCACAAGAGCTAAGATCGAGGTTCAAGAGTGTTCCAATCTGCAGTATTGTTTGCAATAGCAAAAACTTGGAACAACATAAATGTCCACTCATAGAGAGGTGCTAAATATTAAAGTATGACATATCAATACAGTTGAACGTTATGGAGCCATTGGGAAAAAATGTAGTCTTTCTAGATGTGCTGACATGGACAGGTTACCAGGAGACACTGTGGTGCTGCTTGCCCAGCATGCACTTCCTTCTCCTTGCCTTCTAACAGATCCCCGGTTTTGTTCTGGTCACCATCCTCTCCCCAAGGCAGCCCATGCGACTCAGGCTTTAGTCAATCCATGCATTCCCCTAGAAATTCTAAATGTGAAGATCCTCAGAGAAAGAAGGAAGGGATGGTGGAAGGGAAGAGCCACCCACCAGAAGGTGGGAATCACCAATCAAAGTGCACAAAGAACCCAGCACTGGACCCCAGATTATAGGAGATTACAGCATTTAAAGATAAACTGCCTTCTAGCACCTTACATATAAAACATTCTATTTATGTTTGATCTCTATAAATGTAAAAAGTGTGTTATTTTTAACAGCCAAACAAAAGATGCTGCATCTTCACAAGCTGTGACACTTGCTACCTCATAAACGTTTATCTTTTCTCCAGGGAGATGTTACACAGTGTGATGTTACACAGTGTGAATGAAAATTCTTCAGTGTGGGAAAGAGGAATCAGGACTTCTGTTGTTAGAAAAGAAAAATGTGGACAGGGTAATATCTGCAGACTGAGGATGCTATTAACCATAAACTTTATCTGAAATAAAATGTGATACTCATGAATAAAACGGATTTTAAAAATGTGAAGATTCTCTCCAAATTGGTTTTCAACTCCGTAGCCAAAGAGATTTCTAAAAACCTAATCACTTCACCTTCTTCTTCTTGCCCTTGGAATAAAGATCAAAATCCTTTACAAAGGTCCATGAGGCTCTGCATGATCTGACCGGACTCACCACCCCTCTAGCATCATGACTCTCCTGCTTGTTCTCTGGACTTCAGTCACACTGGCCTTCTTTCTGTTCCTTGAATCAATGTTTCTTCCTGCCACAGACCCCTTGAACATTATGTTCTCTCCACCATCATCCTTCAGATAGCTTAAATGTCAACTTCTCAGGGTCGCCCTCCTAACCACTCAAGCTAGATTAGATCCATCTTTTTTTTTTTTTTTTTGCGGTACGCAGGCCTCTCACTGTTGTGGCCTCTCCCGTTACGGAGCACAGGCTCCAGACGCGCAGGCTCAGCGGCCATGGCTCACGGGACCAGCCGCTCCGCGGCACGTGGGATCTTCCCGGACCGCGCCACGAACCCGTGTCCCCTGCATCGGCAGGCGGACTCTCAACCACTGCGCCACCAAGGAAGCCCAGATCCATCTATTTTTAAGCTCCAATGCATTGTGCACTTTTCCCTCTTAGTCCTTCTTATGATGTATAGTCATGCATTCACTGTGTGAGTATTTGATAAATAGCTATCTCCCTCACTCAACCCCAAGACCTCTGAGGGAAGAACTGTATCTGTCTTGCCCCCAATTTTATCAGTAGTATCCAACACAGCACCTGGGGCTTAGGAGGTGCTCTGTAAATATTTATCAAATAAATGAATCTGGAATTGTGTCTTACACATAGTGGGAGCTCCATTGATAATCACTGAATCAAACTGAGCTGGAGACAGCGATTTGAATTTGTTCTGTTGATTTCAATCAAATCAACATATGTGACTTCAAGACTTAAACATAATATATTCCTCCTTCCCCCCATCCATCAGTAAATCCCATAAACTCTACTTCTAAAACACATCCCAAATCGTTCCCCTCTCCTTCATCTCCACCACCACCACCCTAATCCAAACCACAATCAGCTCTTACCTAGACTATTGCAATAGCTTACCAACTGGATCCTACTTCCAACTATGTCTCTAGACAGTCATTTTCCATGAGGCAGATAAGATAACCTTTTAAGTAAATCAGATCATGTCAGACCCCTGCTTAAAACCTACCATCGGGCTTCCCTGGTGGCACAGTGGTTGAGAGTCCGCCTGCCAATGCAGGGGATACGGGTTCGTGCCCCGGTCCGGGAAGATCCCACGTGCCGCGGAGCGGCTGAGCCTGTGAGCCATGGCCGCTGAGCCTGCGCGTCCGGAGCCTGTGCTCCGCAGCGTGAGAGGCCACAACAGTGAGAGGCCCGCGTACCGCAAAAAAACAAACAAACAAACAAAAAAAACCTACCATCACTTCCCAACACACCCAGAAACACACCTGAGATACAATTCAAATTCCTTACCCTGGTCTCTTCTGGCTTCTGAAAACCTCTTTGATATAATCTCATACCTTTCTCAGAAAGTGCCTCTACTCTCCAACCCATTGGTCTTTCTTCTGTTCTTCACACACACCAATTTTTTCCCATTTCAGGGCCTTCACTGACATGTATCTTTGTCGACACTGCCCTTCCTACTTGGCCATGCCCGATCACCGAACTTAAAATAACCAGCCAGTCTGTCACATCACTCTGTTGTAATCTACCTGGCATTTATCTCTACCTGGCATTTTTCTTATTTATTTCTTCATCTGTCTTGTCTGCTGCTATATTCCCCATACCTAAAACAGTGTCAGGCCCCTAACTGGTGGTTAATAAACTTCTGTTGAATGAATGTACATCTTTAATTTCTTACAAGTTGATTTCCAGCCCTGTTACTTCACTGAAAGTACTCTCCGGTGCCTCCAGAAATAGCTTTTTAGTTCTAACCTTGACCTTCCCCACCCCCATCTCTGCTGTGTATTGAATACCTCCTTCTCTTTCTACTGTCTGCTTCCTTTCCTTCCATAATATTTCTCTCCTGCCACCCAGCTGACTGCTCTTTCTCTCTCCCTTTCACTGGCTTCTCCCCATTCTCACACTTAGAACATCCTCTATGGTTTAACTTTTTATTCTTCTCCTTCTCTTAGAAACACCCTGCCCCCAAACCCAAGAGTTGAGTTACAGTTAATTCTTGTTTTCCCTTTGGCTTAGAGAGCCAAGCTGTCATCTCAGCCTTCTGAGTCTTCTCTACAACATTTTTCTTGGATTCAACATTTTTCCCATTCCCATTTCAGGCTTCCTCTGTTTCTACCTACAGTAATGCAAACTCTTCTTACTTTGTAAATGTCTCTTTCATTTCCCAAAACTCAGAATCACAAAATGGTAGAATTGAAAATATCCCTTGAGGCAACCTGTCCAACTTCCTCATTTTTTTGAAATGGCTAAACTGAATCCCAAAGACAACCCCACAATTTTCTCAATACTTGAGTTAAGCATTCACTTTAGAGATCTTTCCACCTCTCCTTCTAGATAGTCTTCTTCTTTGTCTCCAAAATATTCTTCCCTGCTTGGCTTTCTTGCCTACACAGCTGTCACGTCGATCTTCCTCAAGATGTAGATGACCCCAACATTCTCCTACTCAAAAACTTCAGGGACTTCTGATGCTTCCATTAAACTGAAAAGTCTACTCCTTATTCCTAGAGATACTGCTAACAGATTTCAGCCCAAACACCTCAGCCTGGCTTCTGGAAACTCAAGTTTTCACAAGCTGATACCTCTTCTGTTCACCTCAGAGAACAGAAGGGGGATCAATAGAAGCAAGATATTGGAAGACAAATTTCGGATCAATGTGAAGAAGTTTTCTAATTATTAAAATTGTTCTCTAATGACATGGGTTCTCTTGGGAGATGGTGAGCATCCTGTGAGCTCTGATGCTCAAGAACAGGCTAGGCATACAAGAAATGTTGGAAAGAGGGCTCTGATCATGGAGACCGGCAGGGGAACTGGTTGAGATAATCTCAGATTCCTTACAAGTCTCAGCTTCAACACCCAGCATTCTCCCCATGCTAACCTACCCCAGGGTTCCTTTTCACCGCACGCCTCTACACAACAAACTGAACTTCTAGTTATTTTCCATATGGCTCCACACTTTCCAGTCCTTCTGTGCTTTTGTTTATGTTATTCTTGCTGCCTGAAATGTCTCTTCCTACCATCTCCATGAAACCAGTTTAAATGTCACCTCTTCTATGACTCCTTTACAGATACCTCGAATTAGGTCAGTCTCTCTCTACTTCCCTTAGCATAGAATTGTATAATTGTTTCTTCCAGGCTGGACTGAAAGGAATGCTAACAGACATCTGGTCCAAACACCTATGATTCTGTTCCCTTGCTGTCTCCTCTTCCAGGGATTACTGCACACCATTGCTGGATAAATCCACATACTCTTCCTTCCATTGCAATTTGTTCCCTGTTAGGGAAACTCCAGCATCCCTGCCTTAAATGTTGGATTGGCCAGAAAGTTCGTTCGGGTCTCACTGTGCGATGCCGCAGAAAGACCCGAACGAACTTTTTGGCCAAACCAATATGTGCCCCCTCAGCTCTGCAGTCCAGCATCCCCATCAGTAAGTGCCTAAAGCTGACTTTCCCAGCAGAGAAGTCCCTCCCCTTTCATTAGATGGGCTCCATCTGCATCTCTACCTGTGTTTCCTGACCCTTCTTCCCTGTTGCTCAGGCCATGTTTTTCAACCCCTAATGCTTTCCCCTCTCTTCTCTGCTAAGAAATGTTTTATACTCCCCTCTAGAAAGACTTTCTTAACTAAGAGGGCTGCTCTTTTTATTTTAGATTTCTTGATTACTTGGCCAGACAGAAATCAAGTGTCTGGCTCTGTACTGATATGAATTGTTTCCAAGCTGTTTTGAGTATTGACATCTTCTCTCCCTACTAGGAACATGAGTCACCTCGTATTTCTTTGGCCCACTCCCACCCACCCAATGTATCTAGCATGCAGGAGACAATAAACACTTGTCAATGTCCATTAAACAAGTTACATCTTATCAGCATCAAAGAGTAGTGCAAACTGTATTTTGTGCTGAGAAGAAAAACCAGATAGAGAATTAAAAAATTTTTAAAGATGTATTGGGAAGGGGAAACCAAGAGAGAAATTGAAGATTAGCAGTGAAACAAAGGGGTAATAACCTTTAATAGTTTCCTAAGGGAACAAGCATGACTGCTTTAATTGAAGCAGAAAGACACAATACCGGAGATGTGCTCATTTCACACCAGGAAGATGAATCAGAAGTTGCCCCTAATATTTTTTTCCCGAGTGATGTATTATGGGATGAAAAGCTTATAATACATTATGGTTGTACCTTTGACATATGATTTAACCCATTGGTGCACTGTCTGGACTTCTTGGTTTGCCTCTGTCTGTGTCTAGCCATTAGAAAGGAGATTCTGAAATAAGAGCAGAAATAGAGCCTTATAAGGGTTTGATGTGGACAAGTGAAGTCTTTCTGCAGATTTATGCTGAGAATTTACAGTAGCTTAACAAGAATTATAAAACTGAACAGTGTGATATGAAAGTTATTCCTTAGAGACAGATCACTCTGAAGTCTGGCTCCAAGTGGTCTTCCTGCTTAAGCTTCCAGGCCAAATGATGGCAGACGAATATATTGCTAGAAATTGGAGATGTGGCATTTCACTCTTCCAAATGTTTCCAGAATGGTAACTTGTACTGCAGGAGAATCTTCAGTACAAAACAAAGCTAAGCCATGGTGTAGACCCTCACCCTGACCCAGGCTTAGGGAGGTGGCCAGTGCCTAACTGGTCCTTCAGAGGGTTCTGTGAAGGGAGCTTCTGAATATTCTGACATAGACCAGTGAAATAGGATCAGGAGTGTGGAAACAGGGTCCTCTCTGCATGCCCTTTGTGCCCTGTTAACCCATATGACCCATGCGCATTCGCTTCAAAAGCTATCAGCTTAAACCTCACTATCTTTCACAATAAAAGTCTTTTCAAATTTTTAACAGAACACATGGTTTCTTCACTTTAATGCTATGCTGCTAGCTCATTTTTAAATATTATTTTATTGTGGCAAGAACATTTAACCTGAGATCTATCTTTTTAACAAATATTTAAGAGTACAATATAGTACTGTTGACTATAGTTACAATGTTGTACAACAGATCTCTAAAACTAATTCATTTTGCTCAACTGAAACTTTATGCCCGCTGTAGTAACTCCCCAGTTCACACTCCCCACCAGCCACTGGAAACTATATTCTATTCTTTGATTCTATTCATTTGACTATTTTAGACCCTCCTATAGGTGAAATCATGTGGTATCCATCTTTTTGTGATTGGCTTATTTCATTTAATGTGACATCCTCGAGGTTCATCCACGTGGTCCCATATTGCAGAATTTCCTTCTTTTTAACGCTGAATAGCGTTCCAGTAAGCACATTATGACCCCTAAATGTTTTTCTGTCGTGCTTGCATGGAGCCAGCCCAGCTACATCTCATATTTGGCAAGTTTAATGAGTTTCCTCTCCTATCTCTCTTTTCCATCATGAAGATCATTCCTAAAGCATTTAAGCAAGAGTTGAGCTTAGCGCAACACTCATAAACCTCACTTTCCTCTGCCTTCTGGGTCATGCTGACCTGGTCTTGGGGTAACCACTCTGGCTGTATTCTGTTAGCTAGTTGAACACCCATCTAACGGTGATGTGGTCTATACAGCATCTTCCTCTGGACAACTGATGACTATGACACATGGGAGAGCACCAAAAACCAGAGTACAACAGAAAATAGAGCATATAATCTGCTTCCTTTCAACCCATTAGGCCCATCTCATGGTTGTAGATCCAAGCTAGCTATGAAATATTTTCTGACTGCTACCCTAGTCTCAAAAATATTTTGCTATTACTTTGCTGAGTTAGAATAAATGCCTCCTTGCGTTTGCTAAGCTTTGAATTTCATCTGTGGCAATTAGCCTTAAATTCTTCTATGTCCACTTATGAAACAGTCTCACTGCAAATTCCATATCTTGATTTCATCCACACATGATTCAAGACTCCTCCTTCCCCTTGTCTTCTTGCTCCAGGTTAGAGCCCTAGAATAAATGCTAGGCTATTTATTTTCTGTGGTCTCTCTTCCCAGCCATTTGGTGAATGCATAGCCTGTCTTTCCCTCCAGAATTGCTCCTTTACAGGAATGTATATGGATTAAACAGTAACAATCCTCATCAGCAGGCTTGGGGAGGCATGGTGGGGTACAAAGTGGCTGACTCAGGCTTTCCCACAAATCTGAGAAATGAATCTAGATAGTTCTGCTACTCTTTAACAGCTATCTTTGAAGGGAAAGAGATGGAGAGAGAACAGATGTCTGAGTCCACCTAACAAAGTTGATTTTCTTGAGTCAGGTATGGAGCCAGAAGGACCCACAGTGCAGCAGGTGAACATGACAGAACAATGCAATCTAAAACTTCCACCTCAAGGACTGACAAACTGGGTGTTTCCTTTTTTAAAAGGCATCTGCTTTGAAGTGGATGTTCCAACAGCATGTGGGATGCCTCAGCTCAGACCAGGAATCTAAATTTTTTCTAAAGTTAGGATCTGTATTCAGGAAAAAGAGAAGATGGATTCTAGGTTATCATATTCTACTGATCTAGCACAAAAGTCTCAAGAATGCTTTAGCTTCTCAATCTATTTAGGATTGAAATGACAAGTGGTAAATTCTAAAAGATTGAACTGAGGAAAAGCACGTTAGCGTATTTAAAACCCTTTGTTATTAACATTAATAACAATTAATTACTAACATTTATTCTGATTTATGGACACCTGCTTAGCATCAACAACACAGACCCACCTCACCAATTATTTAGTGATACAATGACACATTCATGTTGTTCAGAGAAGCCAAGACTTTTCTAATTTCCTGTGTAGCCACCTTCACCTCTGCGTATATCTTCCTATTTTAAATTACCACCAGGCTTCAAACATATTTGCCTGGTTTTGAAAGCAGCAGGAGGTGCTTTTTGAAGTTTCTGAAATGCATACACATGGGTATGTGCATATGTGTGCATGTACACACACACAGGTCATCCGATCCACCGACAAAAGATCCGTTTCGTGCAAAAGTTTTCCAAGGACTTAATATCACTCAGATATACAAAACTTTTTCCCCCTTATTTTAATGACCTATCACAATTAGATGTGTTTCTTATTTATAACACTATTTTTGCAACAACAAAAAAATGTGGGATAAGTGATGACCAAAATGACTTTAGAAGTCAGTGTAGGACATTATTTTCTACTATTAGTCCTTACCAATGTCAAGTGCAAAATTTAAATTAACAAGCACTTCGCTTATTGGAATGACTTCAGCACTTCTGCTGCTTCCATTGATTTCTGTTTACTTTGGCAGGCACAGGCAAGAACATATTTCTGTGCTTGAAGAATCAACCTAAGACTTCACGAGGCTGTATAGATAGATGCAAATGTCATGATGAAATGTTGCTGTGAGGTTATTCTAAGAATTAACATAATACAGGAGGAACACTATTTATGTAGTGTTCCTGCAGGCCTTAACTTCCCGTTAGTGTTGTGTTAGAGCCATCTCCTGGCTATATTTCTCATATTAACAACTGGCCTATAGTTCTTTCACTTAGCAGTAAATACGATGTCAAAGCCATTTAAAAACTAAACAGCTTACCTGCAAATGTGTTGTTTGCCAGCTATCCCCAACCAGAGGTAACCCTGACCCCAAGCTAACTTATGGGGAAGAAGCCCATGCTGCTACTACATCACTGCATTACTGTTGGTGATTGGTGTGTATAAGGGATTATTCTTCACTAGAAACACTAAAAATAAACATTTCCATGGCCCAAGTTGGCCGCAGAAAAGTATAAAAATCTACGGAAAGGCCAAAATAAGCTTTGGACTCGTCCAGTTTTTTGTTTGTTGGTTTTTTAATTCCTTTAATCTCTTAGCTTCAGGTTTCTTAGAATTGAAAAGTGAATGGGATAAAAGCAATCAGAAGATAGTCCCTCTGTTTTTACTCTTCTCCACCTTATCACCTGCAGTAAAACTCCAACCATACGATGGCATATTCAATTCAAATTCATCTACCAAAGGTAACCAGGCAGAAATCCAGAATTTCGTGAACCCATTTTCTCTATCCTGGCATTGCAAACATTTGCCAACAGTCAGTGAGCCACCCCATTGGCTTTATCAATAGTGTAGAAATAAAGAAATAAAAGTTAAAGTAAATTTTTTAAAAGTGAGATCAAACCTAGAAAACTACAGAAGATATTTTCTCACTCTGCTTTTAAACTAAAAAAGACTTTGTTGATCCAATACCAACCTCAATCTCTTCTTGTAAGACTGGTGGTAGCACGAAGCAGCCCTGGTACAGGGACAGAGGACCCAAGGACACCAGAAGCCTGGTTGAAGCTGGATGGGAGGAGGGGTTTTTGACAGGCAGGAGGCAGCTCATTCAGCTGCACCTTAACCAGAGCACCTGAGCTAACACTCCCTCCCTCCGTGGTGGAGAGAGAGGGGCATCAGCTCCTTTAATGACCCCAGATAGTCAAGACCTCTGTTTTATGTATTATCGCAATTACTGGGAGGCCAGGTGGGGTAAGTCAAAGCAACTGCGGACCCACGTGCACATGAACCATGGATGAGTTGCGCTGCCCCTTCAGATCTCCTCACGTAGGCACCCACCACCCCACAACCTGGGCCAAATCCATTTTATTGAGGTGTTATACACAAATGCCGCTTCTCAGAAATTCTGAGTTATTTTGAATGCTGCTATGTACTTATCTTCCTGAAACACCGGCTAACGATACACATAGAAAAAAAATCAGCCGGACCCTACATAAATGGATGATTGCTAAGGAGGAAATTTCTACAGCAGAAAATATCTCATGGTGCCTCCTGCCATTTTGATAGGTGATTCCTAAGCCACAGTACTAGTGGTCTGTCAGTGGGCAGTATTCAGCCAGGGCCTTACCCTGACTCACCTTTACTCTCTCTTAGCCCCTCAACAAACCTGTCCTGACCCCCGTAGCAGCCAGGGTCTTGCTCTCATTCAGCTTCTAAGTCAATGGACAATTCATTCCTATGAGGTGGAATGAGTGTGCAGGAAATGAGAACAAAAACTATATCAACAATAAAAATGGAGGTTCTCAGGCCGACCACAAAGAGGCCACCTTCCCTTCATAAGGCCAACTTAAAGGTGGCAAAGAAAACTTTTGAACCACTTTGGTGAGAAAGGAATGTGTAGTCTTTCAGGCCCAGATTTGATTTCTGACTATATTCTTGGAGGTTTTCCAGGTTAGAAAGTAAATCTAAATGAGAACTTCTGCCTCCTTAGAATATAAGCAAAGACTGGATTTTGTTAGGTCCTGCATCCAGTTACCAATTTCTTTATAAGCTGTCTTCCTAATATTCATTGGGAAGTAGTATTTGGGGATTTAAAATGCATTTATGTTAAACAGATGTGGAAGTAGCACTTAGTTTTATTTGTCCAGCAATCACTTATTTAGGCCTCACTGTGTATCAGGAATGGTTCTAAACACCACTAGTTTTAACCCATTAAAGCCCCATTGGAACTCTTTGAGAAAGGTGCTGTTATTGACCCCATTTACAGATGAGGAAACTAAGCAGTGAGAGGTTAAGTAATATCCACAGGGTCACACAGCAGGTGGGAGTAGCAACTTCCACACAATCTTTTCTTATCTGTCTGGATATCTGTTTGTCAGGGAAGCTCTGAGAATGACAGTCTGAACAGCTCATGTTCGTCCCCAAGGCACCCCATTCTCTGCTACCTGCTGGAAATACTCCCACCTGAACCCTGTATCCAGAGCAAAATCTGCTCAATGCCAGGAAAAGCAAGAGATCTTCAATGCAAACACCTTCAGGCCCCTGAAGCCAGGGAAGGAAGAGACAAAGAAGAGTCCACTCTGTGGCTCCTTGACCCTAGACTTGCAGGAGGAGAATCTTGCACCAAAAGAGATCTCGGTGGAAAACAAAGACTAATAATAAAAGCTTTAAAAGATGTCAGGCAAAACCTTCTCCACGAGATATGCAAGACCCATTGCTCCAGGGCTGGGTGATTGGACAGACAGGTCAGGCAGGAGGGAGAAGTGGCAGCTGGGCTCACACCCATCTCAGCGATCAAATGCCCGGTGCTCTGGACCAGAGTGCCCTCCCTGCACCAGATGGCACAAAGGATTTGACAAGGAAAGGGCAAGCACTGGTTTCTTTCCTAGGAGTCTAGATATAATGTGAAACCTTGACCATGTCAGTGTGATAGATACCATCAGTCAAATTCCAAGCATTTTGATGGAGAACTGCTCTTGCAACATAGGCAAGAGGCATTTGCAATCTTGCACCACAAAATTAACCACCTGCAGTTAACAGAACAGAAGGAAGCAACGCTAAAGATAAGACACAGCTTAAAGATAGTTTCAAGG
Organism: Orcinus orca; assembly: GCF_937001465.1. Taxonomy (NCBI): domain Eukaryota; kingdom Metazoa; phylum Chordata; class Mammalia; order Artiodactyla; family Delphinidae; genus Orcinus; species Orcinus orca. Next base: position 64,462,182 of record NC_064565.1, read on the forward strand.
GTGACAGAGTGAGCTCCTTGACACTGGAAGTATTCAAGCATCACTTGGCCCATATGTTATAAAGGGAATTCAGGCATCTAGGTGGTTCGACTAGATCAATAGTTTCCAAACCTGGACGTTCACCAGTCTCTTGGAGAACTTTGAAAAATTACACATTGCCGGGCTCAGTGCCATACGGTCAGATTCATTAGGTCTGTAGTAGAACTTAAGGAATCTGTAATTTTCATAAAAGTCACAGCTATCCTAGTGCCCCCAGGACTGAGAATCTTTGGATAGGATAACCTTCGTGATTCCTTTAAACCCGAGGGTCTATGATTTCTTGCCAAGGCTCTGAGCCTCACCCACCACATAATTACAGGTAGAAGAACGCTGGGGTAGATTGCTTGTCACTGGGGAATGGTTTTTAGCCCCACACAATGCAATGGTTTGCATATTTGCTGATGTTTCCCCCCCAAAAGCACGCGGGAATGAATCATTATTGAAACAATTTACTTTCAGTTAGTGCATGAATGCCTTCCCATGATGCTCTGATGCTTTGTTTGTCCTCCTATAAAAATTATTTATGACCCAAGTGTGATCTTTTAAATCAGAATACTTATTCCTGAAATCAAAGCTCTAGCATGCTAATGCAAGTAGAAACCTTGATAATTTTTCAAAGCCATGTTGAATATTCAAAAGCTGGAACTGAAGGAAAGGAGTTAACATTAATTAATATTTGAAGCAGTAAAATAAAAGCAACAGTGAAGCTAATTTTGCAGGACAATTAATCATGAGTCTTGCTAATTACACATGGGATTTTGCAAATGATTTTTTTCTCAGGTAGTGAAGTAAAAATGATAATCTGCTACCCATCAAAATCATTGGCTTCTCACCAATGTCCCCAGCAAGAGCAATTAGTGCGAACAGCAGAGCCCTAGTAATTGCATGTCAAGAGAGGAGAATGTGAGAATTTTAATTGCTCTAAATAAAGACCACTTGCTCATATGTACACCTGATTGTCCAAAACAACTCTGCAAGCTGGAGCAAGTATGCCTCCATTTCCAGGTGCCTGCATAAAAATAAACTCTGGGGGAGCAGTATTCTCCCAGCAACCCACGCAGTTTCTGGAAGAAAATATCAATATGCATTCACATTCTGAACTGCAGTGTCATCACTTGAATATAAGAACTGCAAAAAAAAAAAAAAGTACCCACTTGGGAAAATGTGCATATTCTTTATATTTGCCCAATATTTATTGCTGACATTTTTTTGAAGAACTTTATCTACAAGGTGCCAAGGGCTTCAAATTTACTGAATTTTAGGATCACCAATAAAATGTTTTTAACAAGACATCTCAAGAGGGCATAAAATAAAAAATTACCATATTCATGAGTGTAAGCCTCTAAGATTGCAACGCTATAAACTGGATGTTTATAATTTGCTTGTGGCTTTCTTAATTAAAAACTGGTAATTAGAAACTCAAGTACTATTTTTACACTTCATCTTCTACGTTTTCCATGCTACTGTTACTTTTCAGTTTAATATATGTACACATGGATGCACACAATTGCAAATGATCAATAATATTTAACTGTGTGTCTAAAACCTAAATGATGATGGATACTTTTAAATATTGCTTCCCAGGAGATTATTATTCCAATGGCCATGTCGTGGCTTAAACATTTAGTTTAAACAAGACAGCTATCTTTTTTTGCTCTTCCAAAGATGCATCGTTTACTCTCATTTTTAGGCCGACTTGCTGAATTGCCTTCCAAGTACTACTGGTATCTATTGTCTGCATGCCTAACCTTGCATCTTCAAGTACACCATATTGAGATGCAAAACCACCACGCTTTTCCTGCTATTAGCTTTGTCGGCTCGGCATTAAGCAAGGAGCAGTAACCTCAGCTTACCACCATATCTTCTTTGCACGTCCAAAATTGTGCACACGGTTTACTACACCAGAACTACTTAAAAGCAACAAGCAGGACACGGGAGGATGCTTCCTTCGCTGAATTACCAGCAGATCACAGGTGTGTATCTGGCTCCCAGAGGTGATTCAGGTAATAACACTAGGATGGTGATTTAAATGGTTACAAGCTTTTCCAGGGAAGGCAGTCCTCACAGTCGAATCATTTTGCAGCTATTGCTCACAAATTATTTATCCAGCCTCCTTAAGTGATTGCTTTTGATTTTATTATATTTTAAAAGAGAAACCTTTGAAGATGGATGCTTTCCTATCAAGGCACAACGATTATGCCATCCTTAAATTAGAATTCCTTCTTTGGGTTATCATATATACATATCTCACAAGACCTTAATGTAACCCCCTCCTTTTTTTGAAACATCAATTTGGGGCCAAAGAAGGATCTGAGTCAGAACAATCATTATTTACTTAGAAGCATTTTACTAAGACACAAAGACTATGCTGTTTATTTTTGTAGGAAGATTTTTCAGAGGGTCAGGAATGAATTGACAAAGAAAGCCATGAGGGTACAAAAGCTGACTGGGTAACATAGCCTCATGGCCACAACTCAGGTTGCCCTAAAGAACCTGATGTGAATTATAAGATGATTTTTAGAAAATGTGTAGTTTTTACAGATCAAGATTACAGGATATATTATTATTCTAAACTTCTAAAGAGCAAAAGGAGTACAGTACAGAATTCTCCAAGTTTCTTCCTTGGGCTGTAGAAGTTCTTTCAGCAGCATCTAGAATGCTAACATATACATTTTGTTTCCTGGGTTGTCTGGCATTAACACCCAGGGATTGCTAGTGCTATTTACATTACTACTCATTACTGGGCAGAAGAAGAACAAGGAAGCCTTTTGATCAAAATGTGTAATTTCCCAACATTAAATGTTTATAAAAAGGTGTTACAGTAATAAGGGGTTTGGTGTGCCAGAAGTTTCCAAATTAAGGGCCAAACCACTTCAGAGCGAACTTGGCATAAGTATTCCTAGATTCTAGCTGCCCATTGAGGGAACAGAGTAGAGCTTGGCTTGACCTTTGCCCCACACAACCTTCAGGACCTTTTGTGGTTTTTCTTAATTATCGCATCTGCAGACATGTTGGTAATTTTGAACATCATGGCCGACTTTCACTGTAATAAAGCAGATCTATTATATTGGCCCTTAGATAGAGTTTATGGTGCCACATCAATTAAATGAGGCAGAGAGACAGTGAACAGACTTCCTATCACCTATCATTTGGGAAGAGATTTGCAGTAAGAGAAATTTTCTACACGCATATCAGTTTAGCATTAAAGAAAAAACAGACATACATGTAACAAAAAGAAAGGGAGAAGATAACAGAAAAAAAATGATGAAGTTGGACAACCCAGCGTGGGTCACTTACACTATGGGGCTTCAGTTGTCTCCTTTGGTCTTGGACCAGATCGGAGGTTCTTAATCTGGGTTTCCTGTATCCCCTAGGGGATCCACTGATGGGCTTGATTATACCCATGAATCCTCTGAAATCATGGACCAAATGTTGTTTGTTTTCACATATACATGTATTTCTGGATTCAGCTTTATAGCTTTTATGAGATTCTCAAAAAAGATCATAATCCAGATAAGGATAACAACTACTGGAATAAATGGTTGTTCAGGCCTCTTCCAGTTCTAGTTTTTTATAGTACGGGAGAATCTGATAATCCTGTTTCTAAATGAAGGCTGCTCCAAATGGCTCTCTCATATTCAAACAAGCCCAGAGCTCAAACTCTGGCTTTAGTTGTATTGTTTAATATCATTGCTTTCTGTGGTTGGCATACATCTAGAAATTTGAAATCCTGCAGCAAATATTTCACAAGGTTTCACTTTAGTTTTTGTTGTCCAACCCTCCTTCAATGATGCAATACTTAATTGAGCTGCATGAATAGCCATAAAGGAAGAAAAAGGAGGATATAAGCACTTCTCTCCCCTGCTGGCCAGAGCCACTTGAATATATCCATGGCCTGAGTAGTAGCAGATTGATAACACCTATGGAGTTAGTGAGTTGGTTGAAGTTAACTATATTGCTATTATAACAACATTGTAAATTCTACCTATTTGATTGTTTGAAATGTGCTATTACTGTGGCCTTCACACTGGACAGCCTTGCTATGTTCCTAGGGTTTCTTTAGCCTGTGTGTCATAGATTTTAAAAGGGTTGCTAAAACCAGCGTGGCCCATATCCATGTCCAAAAATAAATGGAAAGGAAATTCAAGAAGTTGAAAAGAATTGAATTTGTGGATACATAGGAAGTCTGGGATTAGCTTGAACCAACCCTTTAAACACATCCAATAGAAAGAAATGACACACGCCATGGATTATTCAAAATAGAGAGAGCTCAAAGGATGTTTGCATAGTCTGAGAGTAATGGAATTTGAAGGGGAAAGCAAGGCAGCCAGAGAGAAATAGGTAATAAAACAAACCATCTGGATTCTTAAATAGCAGTTTCTAATTTTTAAAATGTAAACATAGAGTTGTCCATTTTATCAACTGTAAATTGAAGAAGAGGTTACCTAAAAGGCCCTTTTTAGCATTACCACCCTGAGAATATAACACTAAAGACAATAAAGAAAACAAAAGGAAAATACTGCTCTTGGAAAGAAATGAGGAGAGGCTGTAGGAAAGATTTTACAATGAGAAGTTATAACAGGAAGATGGAAACATAATCCAGATATGGTAAAATGCCACAGCAGAGTGGTCTTCCCTTCTCTCATCCTGTGTTCTCATACTCTGGGGCTCATCAGGGCTGGACACAGACAGTATTTAGTTTGGTGTTCAACAAGGACACAGGTATTGCAGGAAAGAATTGCCATTTAGTATATGGTTTAGTGATTTCAAATCCATACAGTACAGTACACCCAAGATGGAAGCAGATACAAAATGACATTTTCTTATGCAAATCTTTGCATGCTGAACCAAATTAAATAAAGTTAGGCTTTTATACAAACAGATGACCTCCAAGAGAAATTTCCAGCAAGGAGAGAAGTATACTGTGTATGCTAAGGCAAAAGCAGCCTCTCTAAAAGCCAGAGGTGTGGCATGTCAATGAGCTGCCCTAAGGAGCAAAGTTAGGCCCTTCTCAAGGGAGACTGAAAAATGCCTTGGGCCATCCACAAGGCAGGCCCCACAGGGTCAGGCCTGTGCTGCCCGCCACTCTCCTTCCCAACCAGATGATTTTCCAATTACCGTGAGCAAATATGCCCAGGTAACTTTAGAGTCTCCCGGCTCTGCATTTAAATAAAAACACTGTTAATAACCCCAGAGAGTGATAAAGGGGTGAGTGAAGATACATGGAAAGTTAGAGCTCTTTGGACAAATGAGGAAGAACGCTATGATTCCGCCTTCTCTGTCTCTTTATTTGCAAAAAGCGTCACCATCACAAATTAAAGAAACCCCTTCCTTATGCAGTAAATGAAGTCGGCCTGAGCCAAATCATCATCTTTCCAGACATTAATCACTCCCCCTCCTTCTGCCCCTTGAACAAAACATACATGCCTTCTCCTTTCCTATGTTAACTTGTCTTTCTTGGGAGCTCCCATCTTAGAAACAGCTGTTCCATGTCTCCACCATATTTCTGTTTCTCTTCTCCTTGACCTTCTACACAAGCTGTTGGCCCAGGATCAAATGGGGAGCACTTAGAAAGCATGAGGAAAGGAGAAGAGCAAAAGCATTCAGGGCCCCAAGAAGAAATGGTCAAATAATGGTGCCCACAGGGACCTATGCTAACACCCATAAAGGCCCTGACTCCAAAAAGAGCCTAACCATCATTGCAATGCAGATTTGCAGATCAGGATCTGATACCCTCCCTTCCCCCTCACGAACTGTAAAACTGGTTGAGAGTCCTCAACACGCTATGTGCGATACTAGGAATATGGATTATGGAACACAAAGAGGCAAATTATTCTCAGATATAAAAACATACATTTTTTTCTCTGTAGTTTTCTAGTTATTGAATTAACTTTTCATATTTTCCCAGTTCACTCTGCCAGAGATTATCTGGTCAGTGAAGTCTTTTTGTTGTTGTTTGTTTGTTTTGAATTTTTAAAACAAATTATTTTTAATACATTATTTAATCAATGTACCATGTTGGACATTTAAAAAATATCACCAGATTTACAAAATTCTAAAGATATAAGAAATACTAAAACAATGTGAGAATTATTTAAAATTTCCAGTGATTTGAGGGGTACTTGAGGTTTTTGCTATCTTCAAAAGCATCATAATGACTATCATTTAGATACTATCCCAAATTATTGTTATTTAGATTTCATAGCTATTTTATTTTTATTTGTTTTTATTTTTTTGTTTTAATTTTAAATATTACTGTATTTTTATTCATCTCATTTTTTTAACTCTTATTTTTATTTTTTATACAGCAGGTTCTTATTAGTTACCTGTTTTATACATATTAGTGTATATATGTCAATCCCAGTCTCCCAATTCATCCCACCACCACCCCCCACCCCGAGTGAAGTCTTTATAAAGCATTTAAAATAGTGCAGACTCTGCATGGCAGTTTAAACAAATACGCATCCTATGAGGTATATATGCCATCAGTCAAAATAACAAAATGCCTTATCAAGGTAAGGAGACTTGCAAGAATCTCAAAGCATTTTGTAATTATCACATTTTGAGACGGGGGAAAAAGATATCTGAACAGCTAGCACCAAAATTTTTCTTAGGGAGTAAACTACCTGCTTAGGAAAATCCCTTGATAAGCTTTGAGGGGGAGATGATGAAACCCAGAGGACCCAGTATTAGCAGGAGCTAAGGTCAGAAGAGAGTTAAGACTGCTCTTCAGAGGAAGGGAGAAAGAATAGAGGAAAGGGAAACAAAAGGAGGACGAGAAGCCAGGAAGATGGCGTAAGATGGGGCACGTGGAGATGATGAAACCCCTGTGGTAGGAAGGGTATGGGGGGGGGACTTTTAAGAAGAAAATGAATAAATTCAACTTGAGGTTATTCACTTTGTTATAATGTAAACCCCTCCTGTGTCCCCAAAAGTTTCAAGTAAAGTATATTGAACACATTTTAGATTTTTTTCCTTTTGGTAGAAGTCAAAGAAGGGATCCTACCCCATGTCACATTCTGAGGTGTTGGGGATTAGGATTTCAATATAAGAACTTGGTCAGGGGGAACACAATTCAGCCTCAACGCTACCGTTACATGCAACAATACAGATGAATCTCAAATGTATATGCAGAGTGAAAGAAGCCAGTCTCAAAAAGTTACATATTATATAATTCCATTTATATGCTATTCTGGAAAAGTAAAACTAGAAGGACAAACAAAAGATCAGAGGTTGCAAGAGGTCAAAGGTGGGGAAGGGTTTGACCAAAAAGGAGTAGCATGAGGTAATTTTAGGGAGCAGGGGGCACGGAAACCATTTGGTAACTTGATTATGGTGGTGTTTACGTGACTGTGCATTTGTGAAAACTTATAGAACAGTAGACAAAATAATGAATATTTCTGCATGTAAATCAAAAATTAACTTTAAAAACTTAGGTTCCAAATCAGAAAAAGAATTGGTTTGGTTTTAACTTAATAGTCTATCGATTTAGAGAAAGACCCACCTGTGGAGCACATAGATGAGTGAGGTGTGGTTTGCCCTGCCATCAGGTGCGACCCCCCCCCAACTCTTTTCACCTCTCCCCCTCAATATACCCAAACCGAAGAAATCATGATGACAGAAACAGGGTTCATTTTCTCTTTTCAGGGCTTCCTCCTAACATGAATTCCGCTGAGGAAGTCAAGGTTTAGTCATTTCCATCGGTTCAGGGTTCCCACACTCGGGAGAAGGGAACCATCCGTTTGAAATCCCCTTGGGCAGGCGCGTCATTCACCTCCTGACCCTCCACTTCTGCTCTTCACTGCGGGTGGGGGGGGACCCTGACACCTCTGCTCCCTAATTCCAGCTGCTGCCTTCTCTTTGTGTCCTTTTTTCCCCAAGCCATGTAGATCAAGAAGCCAGCAGCTTTCCCATGCTCTTCTACACAGGAGAAACAGTTATTCTGGTCATACGTATCATCATGGTTATTCCTAATAAATCATTATCTGATCATACAAAGCATTGACAGGGCCATCTTTTATTTGTATTTGTTCACTTGTACATTGTCTACTTCCAAAAAGGTTCTGGGTGGCTTTAGTTTGACTTCATTAAATAAATAAATATTTACTGAGTTCCTACTACGTGTTAAGGGCTAGGGATATGGGATGAAATCATAGTCCCTGCTCTAGAGGCCCTCACGGTCTAATTAGGATAGATGAGAAAGTAGACAGTTACAATACACTGCTGTAAGGGCCCTGGCACAGGCAGACATGGGCTGCTCCGGAACCTCAGAGAAAGGGTGCATACGCCTGCCTGGGCATCAGGGGTGGCTTCAGAGAGTTGAATCTCGAAACATGAGGTGGAGGTAACCAAGAAAACAATAGTGAAAAGCAGTGCAGAAAGGGTCAAAGTTGTTCAATATGGCTGGAACATATGTGGTACAAATGAGGGAGAGGTTGCTGCAGAAAAAAGGCAGAGACCGATCATGAAAAGCTTATGCTCCCTGTGAAGGAGTTTATCCAACAAGCAGGGACATGGAAGGTCAGATTTAGAAAGGTCTCTCTGGCAGCTATGTGGAGAATAGGTTTGGTCGAGACGGGCCTGGAGGCTTGGAGACTGGGAGACACATTTCTGTAACACTGCAGGTAAGAGGAAGTGAGTGGCTGGACCTACACAGAGATTAGAGAGATGAAGAGGAGAAGAAAGATTCAAGGCACATCTGAAATCCATTGTACACTAAGTACTGAACAAAGCCCAGATGAAGTGCAGCCCCTTTACTTGGACTTCTGATCTAAATACAATAGGTAGTTATTATATAGACATTTCTACCTTTTGATGGGAACTCACATTTTTCATTGTTTCATTTATTCAGCGTTGATAATAAACATGCATATTCACTGATGTCTATCTACTCATTCAAAGATTTCTAAGGCAGCATTTAGTATTTAGTAGTTAAAAATGTGAACTCTGGAGTCAGTCAAACCTCACTCTGGATACTTTTCAAAAATGTATATTTCCTAAATTATCATACAATAAAACTGACATTTTGGGGGGGCATACAGTTCTATGTATTTTAATAAATGTAAATGTTTGTGTAACCACCACCACTATCAAGATACAGAATAGTCCACCGTCCTCCAAAACTCCCTCATGCTATCCTGCCCTTACCCTTAAACCCTGGCAACCATTGATTCTTTTTCTCTCCATCACCATAGTTTTATTTTTCTGAGGATGTTATATATTTTTTTAAAATTTATTTTATTGAAGTATAGTTGATTTACAATGTTGAGTTAATTTCTGCTGTATAGCAAAGTGATACAGTCATACATATATACACAGAGAATGTCATATAAATGGAATTATACAGTATGCAGCCTTTTGAGACTGGCTTCTTTGACTCAGCATACTGCCTCTGAGATTTATCCCCATTGTCACAAGTATCAAAAGTTCCTTCCTTTACAGGTCTGAGTAGTATTCCATTATATGACTGTGCCATAGTTTGTTACCCACTTCCTGTTTGAGGGCTGTTTGGGTTGTCTCCAGTTTGGGGCAATTATGAATTGAGTTGGGTTTTCTGTTTGTTTGTTTTTGCAGTACGCGGGCCTCTCACTGTTGTGGCCTCTCCCGTTGCGGAGCACAGGCTCCAGACGCGCAGGCTCAGCGGCCGTGGCTCACAGGCCTAGCCGCTCCGCGGCATGTGGCATCCTCCCAGACCGGGGCACAAACCCGTGTCCCCTGCATCGGCAGGTGGACTCTCAACCACTGTACCACCAGGAAAGCCCTGAGTTGGGTTTTATGTGAACATAGGTTTCCATTTCTCTAGAATAAATATCAGGAGTGGGATTCCTGGGTTACATGATAAATGTATTAACCTTATAAGAAACTTCCAACTGTTTTCCAGAGCACATTTTGAATTCCCACCAGTAATATATGAGAGTTAAAGTTACTCTACATCCTACAATTTTTAATTATAGCCATACAAAAAGGTGTACTTGTTTAACCCCGGGTCACAAAGATTCTCTCCTATGCTTTTTCTGAAAGTTTTATAATTTCCTGTTTTACTTTTAGGCTTATGACTCATTTTGTGTTAATTTTTTGTAAAAGATGTAAGGCTTAGATTCAAGTTCTTTTTAGGGCTTATGGGTGTCCAATTGTTTCATCATCATTTGTTGAAAAGACTATCCTTTCTCCATTGAGTTACCTTTCAATTTGCCAAAAATCAATTGTTCATATTTGAGTGGGTCTATTTCTGCACTCTCTAGTCTGTTCCATTGATTTGTGTGTCTATCCTTTCACCAATACCATGCTGTTTTAATTACTATAGTTTTCAGTATAAAATTGAGTAGTGGGATTCCTCCAATTGTACTATTTTCTAAAATCACTTTAGCTTTCCTAGTTATTTTGCCTTTCATATAAAATTTTAATTGGTTATTGATATCTATAAAAACTCTTGCTGGAATTTTGATTGGAATTGCATTAAGTTCTATAGATCAATTTGGGGGAGAATTAGCATCTTTACTATGTTAAGTCTTCTAATCCATGAACATGTCTATTTTTGGGGGTCTTCTTTTATATTAATCATCAGCATTAAAGATTTTTTAGGGGCTCCCCTGGTGGCACAGTGGTTGAGAGTCCACCTGCCGATGCAGGGGACACGGGTTCGTGTCCCAGTCCGGGAAGATCCCACATGCCGTGGAGCGGCTGGGCCCGTGAGCCATGGCCGCTGAGCCTGCGCGTCCGGAGCCTGTGCTTTGCAACGGGAGAGGCCACAACAGTGAGAGGCCCGCGTGCCGCAAAAAAAAAAAAAAAAAAAAAAAAAATTTAACATATGGCTCCTGTACATATTTTGCTAGACTTGCACCAATTTTTGTGCTGTTATAAATGGTATTATTTTTTATTTTTTTTTATTATTTTTTTTTTTTGGCGGCACACGGGCCTCTCACTGTTGTGGCCTCTCCTGTTGTGGAGCACAGGCTCCGGACGCACAGGCTCAGCGGCCATGTGTCATGGGCCCAGCCGCTCCACGGCATGTGGGATCTTCCCGGACCGGGGCACAAACCCGTGTCCCCTGCATTGGCAGGTGGACTCTCAACCACTGTGCCACCAGGGAAGCCCGGTATTATTTTCTAAATTTCTGTTTCTACTTGCTCATTGCTATTATATAGAAATATTTTTGTATATATTGACTTTGTATCCTGCAACCTTGCTAAACTCATTAGTTCTAGAAGTTACTTGTAGATTCCTTGGGATTTTTTTACATAAACAATCATGTTGTCCTTGAAAGAGGGCAGTTTAATTTCTTCATTTCCAATCTTTTTTTTCTTGCTTTATTGCAGTAGCTAGTACTTCCAGTATAATGTTTAATAGGAGTGGTATGCGTAAACATCTTTGCCTTTTTCCCAATCTTAGAAAGAAAGCATTCAGTCTTTCATGATTAAATATGTTGGCTGTAGGATTTTTATAGATGCCCTTTATTAGATTGAGGAAGTTTCCTTCTATTTCCAGTTTGTTCAGTTTTTGTCATGAATGTGTGTTGAATTTTGTCACATACTTTTTATGCATCAGTTTATATGACCATGTGGTGTTTCTTTATACTGTTCATGTGGGGGATTATATTGATTTCTGAATATTAAATCTGTCTTATGTACTTCTCTAGATAAATCCCACTTGGTCATGCTTATTATTATTACTATTTTTTTTCCTTCTTTTTTTGCGATACGCGGGCCTCTCACTGCTGTGGCCTCCCCCGTTGCGGAGCACAGGCTCTGGATGCACAGGCTCAGCAGCCATGGCTCACAGGCCCAGCTGCTCCGCGGCATGTGGGATCCTCCCAGACCCGGCCGCGAATCCGCGTCCCCTGCATCGGCAAGCGGACTCTCAACCACTGTGCCACCCGGGAAGCCCGATGCTTATTACTTTTTATATGTTGTTGGATTAATTTTGTTAATATTTAATTGAGCATTCTTGTATCTACCTTTGTGAGGAATATTGATCTGTAGTGAGGTTTTTGTGGACTGTATTTGTCTGATTTGGTATCGTGGTAATGCTGGCTTTATAAAATAGAAGAGAGAATTTTTCTCTCTCTTCTATTTTCTAGAATTTGTGTATAATTGATTTTATTTCTTCTTTAAATGTTTGGTAAAATTAACCAATGAAACCAACTGGGCTTGGAGATTTCTTTTTTGGAAGCCTGGTTATTTGTTTTACAACAAATTCAGTTCTGTTAATAGTTATAGTTTAATATAATAGTTAAGTAATAGGACTGAACTTAATTTACAGTAAGCCCCCTACATATGAACCTTCAAGTTGCGAACTTTCAAAGGTGCAAACATGTGTTCACATGTCCAATCACCTAAGTTAATTCACGTGTCTGGCATACATTGTCACATGCGTGCATCCTCTACAAGTGGTTGTGCTTTTGTGTGCTTTACTGTACAGTACTATATAGAGTACAGTAGTACAGTATCTTTATTTCAAGCCCAGTATGTCCTGAAGCAAGGGTAAAAATAGTGGTGATGCAGCTGGTACTGCTAAGAAGCACCAGCTGTTTTACTGTACTACTGTACTTTTCGAGGTACTGTACTGTAAGATTAAAAATGTTTTCTTTATTTTTTGTGTTTGCTTTTTATGTATTATTTGTGTGAAAAGTATTATAAACCTATTACAGTACAGTACTATATAGCCGATTGTGTCAGGTACCTAGGTTGACTCTGTTGGACTTATGAACAAGTTGGACTTGCGAACAAATTGGACTTATGAACACACTCTTGGAACAGAACCTGTTCATATGAGGGAAGACTTACTGTAAATTCAGGTTAACTATTTCATTTTGGATGAGCTAAGCAAGTTTGTAGTTTTTGAGGAATTGATCCATTTCTTAGAAGTTGATGCTTTTTGTGTGTAGAGTTGTTTGTAGCATTCCTTACTATCCTTTAAGGTCTGTGGGGTTTAGTCATATTTCCTCATCATTCCTGCTGTTAGTAACTTGTATCTTCTTTCTTTCGCAGTCTTACCAGATGTATATCAATTTAATTGATCTTTTTAAAGAACCAGATTTCTTTTTTTTTAATTTTAGAATTTTATTTATTTTTTTATACAGCAGGTTCTTACTAGTTATACATTTTGCAGATTTCGTTTTATTAGTGTTTACATGGTGTATCTTTTTCCATCCTTTTTTTTAGCCTATCTATATTATTACATTTGAAGTGAGTTTCTATAAGCAGCACATAGTTGGGTCATGTCTTTTTTTCTCCATTTTGATTATTTCTTTTTATTGATGTGTTTGACAGTTTACATTTGCTGACATTATTGGTATGTTTGGATTTAAATTTGCCATTTTATTATTTGTTTTCTGTTTGTACCCTCTATTTTTTGTTCCTCTGTTTTATCTTTCCTGAATTCTTGTATTATTGGAACAGTTTTAATATTCCATTTTATCTTTTTAAAAATTATATCTTTTTCCATAATTTTAAGTGATTGCTCTAGGAATTACAATATACATATATAGCTATTCAAAGTCTACTTAGAATCAATATTTTAATACTTCTGGATTACAGGAACTTGCCACCACATGGGACCATTTACCCTCTCCTCTTTATGTTATGCTTGTCTTACATATTACATTTATATTCTTGAAGACCTTATCAGGCGACATTTTAATTTTTGCTTTCAATGGTCGAAGATATTTTAAACAACTTAAGAGAAGAATAATAGTCTATTATATTTACCCAGATATTTACCATTTCTGTTGCTCTTCCTCCATTCCTTACATTCCAAGTGTCTTCCAACATCACATCCCTTCTGTCCATCAGTAATTCTTTTAGAGTAGGTCTGCTAGCAATGAATTCTCTCAGTTTTCATTTATCTGAGAATATCTTTATTTTACTTTCATTCCTAAAAGATATTTTCACTTGATATAGGATCCTGGGTTGACAGTTCTTTACTTCCAGCACTTTAAAAATGTCATGCCACTTCCTTTGGCCTTCCTGGCTTCTGATGGGAAATGCACAGCCATTCTAACTGTTGTTCCCCATAAGTAAAATGCATCATCTCCCTCTGGCTGCTTTCATTTTTTTTGCTTTGTGTTCAGTTTTCAGCAGTTTGATAGTGGTGCGTCTGGGCATTGATTTCTTTGGATGTATCCTATCTGGGATTTTCTGAGCTTCTTGAATCTATTTAGGTAGTGTCTTTTAAAGTATTATTTAATACATTGTAGGGCAGTGCTAACAGATTATAAATGGTGGGTGGTAGTGCTCTGGAAATGAATCTAGACCTTTCACTTCATTCATTCTTCAGGAAAGAATTGGCCTCTTTATGCCTTTTGGATGTAAGTTGGATTTTCCTGGAATGGAATATTGACATACAATGCAGCTCTGTTTACTGAGGCTCTTTGCCATTTTCAAAGCCTATATATTCCACCCGAGAGCAATGAAGACCAGGAGGGTGACAACTTCCCACATGTGCCCATCAGCTGAGCTTGTTGAATTCTTTAGCTGTTGGCATTATATGGTAGAATGAATGAGAAATTTTTATTCAGACACACCTGGATTCAAATTCTGGCCCCTCTACTTTTTATGTATTTGAACTTGGGTACGTTACCTCAAATCTCTGAACCTCAGTTCCCTCATCTGTAAAAGGAAGTTAATAATACTTAGCACAAAGGGCTTCTCTGATAATTAAAAACAATGTGTAATATGTGAATTGAAGACAGTTCATCTAAAGTATTCCTAAAGGATGACATATTTAGATAGACTGAATTAACACTTTCCACTTAAATATCCCTTTACAATATATAAAACACTTTTGCAACTGGTGGGGAGTAGATATGGTCCATGTCATATAATCTCTTCTATAAGAGGAGATTGAACTTTAAACAGATTAAATTACTTGCAAAGGTGGTGAGTCAGAAATGGAACCTGAATTTCTGAATTCAGGTCCAGTTTTCTAAGAACAAATGGAAATGTTATTTCCAAGAATGCTAATTTAAATGGTCACTACTGAGATGTTTTGTGCTACAAAACATATATTTCAGTTTGAATTTGCTGTTATCCATTTACTTGTTAAGATATTAAATAGTATCCCTTGTTATCATTATACAATTACAGCATTATGATTATTTTGCAATTCAGGAAAGTTAGATACCGAAGTGACTTATAGAATGATAAAAATGAGTGACAGATTTCAGATTTGGACACATATACATATCCTGTCATATGACCGTTGATATTTTAAAGAATTTCCTTGGCTGAGAATTAGAATGATTCAAGATGACCATTTCTTTTCTATAGTACCAGAAATATAGCATTTTTCAAAAGCTTTGGCTTCAGTCAATCATAGACTGTTTTGGAGAGAATGCATAGCATATGTTATGTTATGTTCTCATTTTCTATTTTGGAAAAGAAAAGAATTGTGTAATATGAATGTGAGCTTTTTATGTACATAAAAAGGTTAAGAGAATTATGTTGGGTAATGGAATATTGCACTTAAAGATTAACACACTTCTAATAGAACTGCATTAGACGTATTACTATGCCTAAATGCACAAAAGGAATTTAAATATGACGAACGATTCATCACCTGTTGACAAATAGCATTTTATATGTAATGTTAGAGGAAAATATTTTTCGTGAAATGGTCAGTTCTAATAAATATGCCAAATGTGCTTGTAAATAAAAGGTGATAATGTTAGGCAGCACCTTATAAACTCTCTGAATCCAATCTACTCTAAGTGCTGTGAGTGCAAAAGACAAGGGTAATAACACAGTGACAGAAGAAAGAGCTACAGCTAACTTAAGGGTGAGATGTTCCAGGTCTGAAGACAAAGGCACATGCATGGTTCACCTCACCTGTTTCACTTTCCTGAAGCTGCAATTAATTTTCAGGAGGACATCACAGAACATGTATTTGAGTGTTCCTTGGTAGAGACCTAAAATTCTCGGGCTTTATCACAGGCTGGGATGAAAGGTTTCTTTCTCCAGAAACATGTTTCCTTTTAAGAGAAAGTTTATGTTTTGAAAATTAGGTATAATTTCAAACTGATCTCTATATTTGAGAGAATAGATTATTAATAGCTTTTAGCTAGTGAGTTTAATAAATCTAATGAATAAATCAATAAAATTGGTTACTGGACTATTTTTCTCTTTAAAACAAATACTAATGATTTGCCATACAATGTTATGACCATTACATTACCAAGTATACAATGCACAAACTATCACTGTAAAATGGAGTTCAAAAAAATATATAGGAGAGAATGAGGAATGGTTTTTTTTTTGTTTTTTGTTTTTTTTTTGCGGTACGCAGGCCTCTCACTGTTGTGGCCTCTCCCGTTGCGGAGGGACGCGCAGGCTCAACGGCCATGGCTCACGGGCCCAGCCACTCCGCGGCATGTGGGATCATCCCGGACCAGGGTACAAACCCGTGTCCCCTGTGTCGGCAGGTGGACTGTCAACCACTGAGCCACCAGGGAAGCCCTAGGAGTATTTTAATGTGAACAGGCTACCTATTCCTCGACATTAAGCTCATTACATTTTCTTTTAAAGTTACTCAACTGGAATTCAGAGACAACCCATCTCTTCTCTCTTCAGCTTCACAGAATTAAATTTGTTTAAAAAATTTTTTATCATATACAATGTTTGCTAGGATTTATCTGGGTTTTTTAAAACAAAAATTTCTATTACCCAGCATCCTTTTATACCCACAAGACAGGATAATTGGTGTTTCATAATAACGACTGTAATAAGAGTCTTCATGATCTTTTTTTAAATTTTTTACTTTTCTTTTTTTATTCAAGTATAGTTGATTTACAATGATTCAGGTGTACAGCAAAGTGATTCACATATAGATATAAATATAGATATAGATATACTGGATACATAGATATATATCAGGGAATCTTTTTCAGATTCTTTTCCATTATAGGTTATTACAAGATATTGAATATAGTTCCCTGTGCTATACAGTACGTCCTTGTTGTTTATCTATTTTATATATAGTAGTGTGCATCTGTTAATCCCAACCTCCCAATTTTCCCTCCCGACCCTTCCCCCTTTGGTAACCATAAGTTTGTTTTCTATGTCTGTGGGTCTATTTCTGTTTTGTAAATAGTTCATTTGTATTATTTTTGTAGATTCCAGATAGAAGTGATATCATATGATATTTGTCTTTGTCAGACTTACTTCACTTAGTATGATAATCTCTAGGTCTATCCATGTTGCTGCAAATGGCACTATTTCATTCTTTTTATGGCTGAGTCATATTCCATTGTATATATACATGTCACATTTAATTTGCTTCCATGTCTTGGCTATTGTAAATAGTGCTGCTGTGAACATTGGGGTACATATATCTTTTTGAATTATAGTTTTTATCTTTTCCAAATATATGCCCAGGAGTGAGATTGCTGGATCATGTGGTAAGTCTATTTTTAGTTTTTAAAGGAACCTCCATACTGTTCTCCATAGTGGCTGCACCAATTTACATTTCCACCAACAGTGTAGGAGGGTTTCCTTTTCTCCACACCCTCTCCAGCATTTATTATTTGTAGAATTTTTAATGATGGCCATTCTGACCAGTGTGAAGTGGTACCTCATTGTAGTTCTGATTTTCTGCAGAATCTTATAAAACATTAAATTAAGAATAAGTTATGGGAGGTATCATTTTAGAGTTAAGCATATTTTATCATAATTTGAAAATTATCTGAGTATTGAGTATATATATTAATGTTATTTTTCAGAACAATTGATTCAACAGGCATGCGAGTAATGAAGCTTGAGCTATTCAACGAAGTGGTCAAGGGCACATCTGTCAAGTGTGAATGACTTGATTTGGAATTCCAGTCCTGCTTCTTATTAGTTATGTGACCTTAGCAAGTGATTGCCTCAGTTTTCTCATCTGTAAATGGGATTACATTAGTACCTACCCTATAGGGTTGTCATGAAGTTATCAGATCATATAGGCAGAGCATTTAGCACAAAAACAGGCACAAGATACACACTCTATGAGAGCAACTAATATATTATTTTGGGTATACTGACCATTATGGGAAACTGAGGAAACACATAATCATGCATATAGTTAGGGAAAAGCTGAGCAAAAATATTCTCTAAGGGGCTCAACACAAGGAGGATCACTCTGAATTATCAAACAAGGAAGGAAGGAAGGAAGGAGGGAGGGAGGGAGGGAAGGAAGGAAGAGAAGAAATGTTCACCTCAATCCTAAAAGAAGTAAAAAACAATGGGTGCTCTGAGCAAGACTATATATTTCTCTCTTCATGTAGAGTTAAAGAAAGTGGCAATCCACATAAACAAGTGTTTTGAGATGAGTTTAAAAAGAAAAAAAACTAAGAAAGGAAATGCTCAGCCCCAAATTCACCTAGGTGACGAAAGCATGTGGGGTGCAGAAGGGAGCCTGGCAGGGCTATAGATTCAGGCCCAAAGCATCACTCACAGAAGACACAACTCCAGAGAGACCTTCTCCTCCTCTTGCTTCAGGCTGTTAAGTGAGCAGAAATGTAAGAACCACTGTCACTATAGCTTTTCACTAGCTTGTTTATTTACCCATCAAGAACCATAAGGACCTTTACTGCATGAAATGCCAAGTGTGGTGGTAATGGACATCAAACGATCCATGTCTACCAACAAATAAAAGACTAAAGTAATAAACATAGAGAGATGAGTGTTTAATGACCTTCAACAAATTTTTATTGTAAGATCCATAACAGTGAACTATATACGCTGACACCTCTGGCCTGGAGCAGTCTCCGTTTTCAAAGTCAGAGGAAGAGGCCCAAATCCTGCCTTGCTACAGTGGCTCATGAAAATGGGCTTGAGTGCATCAGCCTGGAATGGGCTTGCCAAAATTGTCAGGCCCCTGAGACTCCCACCTTGTCCACAAAATTAGAATTTTGCACCTTGAGTACCACCTCCCACCCCGCCCCACCCCAACACAGTCCTTTAACTCTTTCCATAGCTGGATAAAATACTGCAGTCAGCAGATACTTTTTGACTTCCCCAAACTAAGACATCCACGTGAAGCATAATAAATCTGATCATGCAAGATGTGATAATGTTTTCTAATACAATAAATGTTTACTAAATTCACGTCTATGATAGCTGTTTGGGATACTAAGTAGAAAAATGGTGACAGTTTCATTTTTTATGGTTTCTAAAATATTAGTTTGGACTTCCCTGGTGGTGCAGTGGTTAAGAATCCGCCTGCCAATGCAGGGGACACGGGTTCGATCCGTGGTTCAGGAAGATCTCACATGCCGCGGAGCAACTAAGCCTGAGCGCCACAACTACTGAGGCCGTGCACCACAACTTCTGAAGTCCACATGCCCTAGAGCCCGTGCTCCGCAACAAGAGAAGCCACCATGAGGAGAA
Organism: Orcinus orca; assembly: GCF_937001465.1. Taxonomy (NCBI): domain Eukaryota; kingdom Metazoa; phylum Chordata; class Mammalia; order Artiodactyla; family Delphinidae; genus Orcinus; species Orcinus orca. The sequence goes on from NC_064565.1 coordinate 64,481,582, forward strand.
GCCCGCATACCACAATGAAGAGTAGCCCCTGCTCTCTGCAACTAGAGAAAGCCCAAGCACAGCAACGAAGACCCATGCAGCCAAAAATAAATAAATAAATTAAACGAATTTATTTTTATAATTAATTAAAATATTAGTTAAGTTATAATGTTAGTTTAAGAAAAAGGAAATTTCAGAAGTTATGAATTCAATTGGCCATGGCAAAGAAGATTGGTAGAGGAGTATCAGTTTAGAGGAGAAGACAAAACCATATCTGTACCTCAAAATCTCCAGAATCACTTTTATAATAACATAGGCTTTGGGCTTACGCATGACCTTAATTTCTTTTTGTTTTTTTTTTTTTTGAATTTATGAATTTTATTTTATTTATTTTTTTATACAGCAGGTTCTTCTTAGTCATCCATTTTATACACATCAGTGTATACATGTCAATCCCAATCTCCCAATTCATCACACCACCACCCCCAACACCCACCACTTTCTCCCCTTAGTGTCCATATGTTTGTCCTCTACATCTGTGTCTCAATTTCTACCCTGCAAACCAGTTCATCTGTACCATTTTTCTAGGTTCCACCTATATGTGTTAATATACAATACTTCTTTCTTTCTTTCTGACTTACTTCACTCTGTATGACAGTCTCTAGATCCATCCACATCTCTACAAATGACCCAATTTCGTTCCTTTTTATGGCTAATATTCCATTGTATATATGTACCATGTCTTCTTTATGAATTCGTCTGTCAATGGGCATTTACGTTGCTTCCATGTCCCGCCTATTGTAAATAGTGCTGCAGTGAACATTGGGGTGCATGTGTCTTTTTGAATTATGGTTTTCTCAGGGTATATGCCCAGTAGTGGGATTGCTGGGTCATATGCTAATTCTATTTTTAGTTTTTTAAGGAACCTCCATACTGTTCTCCATAGTGGCTGTATCAATTTACATTCCCACCAACAGTGCAAGAGGGTTCCCTTTTATCCACACCTTCTCCAGCATTTGTTGTTTGTAGATTTTTTGACAATGCCCATTCTGACTGGTGTGAGGTGATACCTCATTGTAGTTTTGATTTCCATTTCTCTAATGATTAGTGATGTTGAGCATCCTTTCATGTGTTTGTTGGCAATCTGTATATCTTCTTTGAAGAAATGTTTATTTAGGTCTTCTGGCCTTCTTTGGATTGGGTTGTTTGTTTATTGATATTGAGCTGCATGAGCTGCTTGTAAATTTTGGAGATTAATCCTTTGTCAGTTGCTTCATTTGCAAATATTTACTCCCATTCTGAGGGTTGTCTTTTCGTCTTGTTTACGGTTTCCTTTGCTGTGCAAAAGCTTTGAAGTTTCATTAAGTCCCATTTGTTTATTTTTATTTCCATTTCTCTAGGAGGTTGGTCAAAAAGGATCTTGCTGTGATTTATGTCATAGAGTGTTCTGCCTATGTTTTCCTCTAAGAGTTTTATACTGTCTGGCCTTATATTTAGGTCTTTAATCCATTTTGAGTTTATTTTTGTTTATGGTGTTAGGGAGTGTTTTAATTTCATTCTTTTACATGTAGCTGTCCAGATTTCCCAGCACCACTTATTGAAGAGGCTGTCTTTTCTCCATTGTATATTCTTGCCTCCTTTATCAAAGATTAGGTGACCATATGTGCGTGGGTTTACCTCTGGGCTTTCTATCCTGTCCATTGACCTATATTTCTGTTTTTGTGCCAGTTCAATACTATCTTGATTACTGTAGCTTTGTAGTACAGTCTGAAGTCTGGGAGCTTGATTACTCCAGCTCCATTTTTCTTTGTCAAGGTTGCTTTGGCTATTCAGGGTCTTTTGTGTTTACATACAAATTGTGAGAATTTTTGTTCTAGTTCTGTAAAAATATCATTGGTAGTTTGATAAGGACTGCACTGAACCTGTAGATTGCTTTGGGTAGTATAGTCATTTTCACAAGGTTGATTCTTCCAATCCAAGGACATGGTATATCTCTTCATCTGTTGGTATCATCTTTAATTTCATCAGTGTCTTATAGTTTTCTGCATACAAGTCTTTTGTCTCCTTAGGTAGGTTTATTCCTAGGTATTTTATTCTCTTGGTTGCAATGGTAAATGGGAATGTTTCCTTAATTTCTCTTTCAGATTTTTCATCATTAGTGTACAGGAATGCAAGAGATTTCTGTGCATTAATTTTGTATCCTGCAACTTTACCAAACTCCTTGATTAGCTCCAGTAGTTTTCTGGTGGCATCTTTAGAATTCTCCATGTATAGTATCATGTCATTTGCAAACAGTGACAGTTTTACTTCTTCTTTTCCAATTTGTATTCCTTTTATTTCTTTTTCTTCTCTGATTGCCATGGCTAGGACTTCCAAAACTATGTTGAATAAGAGTGGTGAGAGTGGACATCCTTGACTTGTTCCTGATCTTAGAGGAAATGTGCTCAGTTTTTCACCATTGAGAATGATGTTTGCTGTGGGTTTGTCGTATATGGCCTTTATTATGTTGAGGTAGGTTCCCTCTATGCCCACTTTCTGGAGAGTTTTTTATCATAAACGGGTGTTGAATTTTGTCAAAAGCTTTTTCTGCATCTATTGAGATGATCATATGGTTTTTATTCTTCAATTTGTTAATATGGTGTAAATATGGTGTATCACATTGGTTGATTTGTGTATATTGAAGAATCCTTGCATGCCTGGGGTAAATCCCACTTGATCATGGCAATTGATCCTTTCAATGTGTTGTTGGATTCTGTTTGCTAGTATTTTGTTGAGGATTTTTGCATCTATATTCATCAGTGATATTGGTCGGTAATTTTCTTTTTTTGTAGTACCTTTCTGGTTTTTGTATCAGGGTGACGGTGGCCTCATAGAATGAGTTTGGGAGTGTTCCTTCCTCTGCAATTTTTTGGAAGAATTTGAGAAGAATGGGTGTTAGCTCTTCTCTAAATGTTTGAGAGAATTCACCTGTGAAGCCATCTGGTCCTGGACTTTTGTTTGTTGGAAGATTTTTAATCACAGTTTCAATTTAATTACTTGTGGTTGGTCTATTCATATTTTCTATTTCTTCTTGGTTCAGTCTTGGAAGGTTATAGCTTTCTAAGATTTTGTCCATTTCTTCCAGGTTGTCCATTTTATTGGCATACAGTTGCTTGTAGTAGTCTCTTAGGATGCTTTGTATTTCTGTGGTGTCTGTTGTAACTTCTCTTTTTTCATTTCTAATTTTATTGATTTGAGTCCTCTCCCTCTTTTTCTTGATGAGTCTGGCTAATGGTTTATCAATTTTGTTTACCTTCTCAAAGAACCAGCTTTTAGTTTTATTGATCTTTGCTATTGTTTTCTTTGTTTCTCTTTCATTTATTTCTGCTGTGATCTTTATGATTTCTTTCCTTCTGCTAACTTTGGGTTTTGTTTGTTCTTCTTTCTCTAGTTCCTTGAGGTGTAGGGTTAGATTGTTTATTTGAGATTTTTCTTGTTTCTTGAGGTAGGATTGTATTGCTATAAGGTTTTGGATCATCGTGTTTTCATTGTCATTTGTCTCTAGGTATCTTTTGATTTCCTCTTTGATTTCTTCAGTGATCTCTTGGTTATTTAGTAAAGTATTCTTTAGGCTCCACGTGTTTGTGTTTTTTTCATCTCATAGCGTTGTGGTCAGAAAAGACTCTTGAAATGATTTCAATTTTCTTAAATTTACTGAGGATTGATTTGTGACCCAAGATGTGATCTACCCCGGAGAATGTTCTGTGCGCGCTTGAGAAGAAGTGTAATCTGCTGTTTTTGGATGGAATGTCCTATAAATATCAATTAAATCTATCTGATCCATTGTGTCATTTAAAGCTTGTGTTTCCTTATTAATTTTCTGTTTGGATGATCTGTCCATTGGTGTAAGTGAGGTGTTAAAGTCCCCCACTATCATTGTGTTACTGTCAATTTCCTCTTTTAGAGCTGTTAACAGTTGCCTTATGTATTGAGGTGCTCCTATGTTGGGTGCATATATATATATAATTGTTATATCTTCTTGGATTGGTCCCTTGATCATTACGTAGTGTCCTGCCTTGTCTCTTGTAACATTCTTTATTTTAAAGTCTATTTTATCTGGTATGAGTATTGCTACTCCAGCTTTCTTTTGATTTCCATTTGATTGGAATATCTTTTTCCATCCCCTCACTTTCAGTCTGTATGTGTCCCTAGGTCTGAAGTGAGTCTCTTGTAGACAGCATATATATGGGTTTTGTTTATGTATCCATTCAGCAAGCCTGTGCTTTTTGTTGGAGCATTTAATCCATTCACGTTTAAGGTAATTATCGATATGTATGTTCCTATTATCATTTTCTTAATTGTTTTGGGTTTGTTTTTGTAGGTCCTTTCTTCTCTTGTGTTTCCCACTTAGGGAAGTTCCTTTAGTATTTGTTGTAGAGCTGGTTTTGTGGTGCTGAATTCTCTTAGCTTTTGCTTGTCTGTAAAGCTTTTGATTTCTCCATCGATTCTGAATGAGATCCTTGCCAGGTAGAGTAATCTTGGTTGTAGGTTCTTCCCTTTCATCACTTTAAGTATATCATGCCACTCCCTTCTGGCTTGTAGAGTTTCTACTGAGAAATCAGCTGTTAACCTTATGGGAGTTCCCTTGTATGTTATTTGTCATTTTTCCCTTGCTGCTTTCAATAATATTTCTTTGTCTTTAATTTTTGCCAGTTTGATTACTATGTGTCTCAGCATGTTTCTCCTTGGGTTTATCCTGCCTGGGACTCTCTGCACTTCCGGGACTTGGGTAGCTATTTCCTTTCCCATGTTAAGGAAGTTTCTGACTATAATCTCTTCAAATATTTTCCCAGTTCCTTTCTCTCTCTCTTCTCCTTCTGGAACCCCTATCATGCAAATGTTGTTGCATTTAATGTTGTCCCAGGGGTCTCTTAGGCTGTCTTCATTTCTTTTCATTCTTTTTTCTTTATTCTGTTCTGTAGCAGTGAATTCCACCATTCTGTCTTCCAGGTCACTTATCTGTTCTTCTGCCTCAGTTATTCTGCTATTGATACCTTCTAGTGTATTTTTCATTTCAGTTATTGTATTGTTTATCTCTGTTTGTTTATTCTTTAATTCTTCTAGGTCTTTGTTAAACATAACTTGCATCTTCTCAATCTTTGCCTCCATTCTTTTTCCAAGGTCCTGCATTATCTTCACTATCATTATTTTGAATTCTTTTCCTGGAAGGTTGCCTATCTCCACTTCATTTCATTGTTTTTCTGGGGTTTTATCTTGTTCCTTCATCTGGTACATAGCCCTCTGCCTTTTCATCTTGTCTATCTTTCTGTGAATGTGTTTTTTGTTCCACAGGCTGCAGGATCGTAGTTCTTATTGTTTCTGCTGTCTGCCCTCTCTGACCTTAATTTCTTGCAGTTCACAAATTTCTGTAATTCAAGGAACAATCTCTCCAAAAGTTGGATGAAACTTAGGTAGAAGCTGAATGAAACTTAGGTAGAAGCTCAGAGTTCTGGACATTGATTTTTTTTTTTCTTATTTTGTCTGCCCAGAACAAGACATTTCTCTAGGAAATGCTCCTTCTAATACGTGCTTCAAAAAGCACTGGGGGGCTTCCCTCGTGGTGCAGTGGTTAAGAATCCGCCTGCCAATGCAGGGGACACAGGTTCAAGCCTTCGGCTGGAAAGTTCCCACATGCTGCAGAGTAACTAAGCCTGTGCACCACAACTACTAAGCCTGTGCTCTAGAGCCTACGCGCCACAACTACTGAAGCCCTTGTGCCTAGAGCTCATGCTCTGCAACAAGAGAAGCCACCGCAATGAGAAGCCAGCACACCGCAATGAAAAGTAGCCCCCACTCACTGCAACTAGAGAAAGCCCACGCGCAGCAACGAAGACCCAATGCAGCCAAAAATAAATAAATAAAATAATAAATAAACTAAAAAAAAAAAAAAGAATAAATTAAAAAAAAAAAGCAGTGCCTGTTTTATCATAGATCTTACCTCCCAGTTAACATGGGTCTAGGACCAGCCACCCCACCAAATCTGGGCCAATCATTAAGCAAACCCTCTGGTCATTGTGACTGATCTAGGGGTGGCACTTTACCCAAACAGATCAACCAGAGTTCTTTCTGGGCTATTTTTACCTTGAGATAAGAACAAGTTTTAGTGCCTCTTTGCCTCTCTGGCAGTAAAATTAGAGATGGAAGTCTGATAGTTGCTGGCTAACATGTCCCAACCATGCGAAAGAAACTGGTCTTCAGTAAAAGAGGAAGATATTGACATTCAGAAAATAGTAGAGCAGGACAAGGAATGGAAATGGAAGATGCTGGTGGCATCCCAGTCACTGGTTCCAGTTGTCCTCCTCCTTATAATCTGATTATATTATATTCCTACCATATAGATATAATACACATAAACTCAAGAGCTCACATAATAGTAAACTGTAAAAAAATAATTATGAAGAGATAAGTTGTTTTATATATTTATTACCTTTGTTCTTAATACAATTTATTTAATTGCAAGTGTATATAACTTAATTTTTAATGATGGCTCTATTTAACAATCAGCTTGCAAAATTCCTAATAATTTAACCATCAGATCTGGTAAGAGATGGATGGTACAAGCACACACCTGGAGCAAGGTAACCTTACTTAGTTGAAGTTTTTTTCATACTAAAGTTTTACATTTTTATGTAGTTAAATCTATCAAAACTTTGTGGTTTCAGCTTTTAGTATTATATTAGGAAGGTCTTCTCCTATTAGAAGATTATAAAAATACTCATATTTTACTCCAATATTTTCAGCTTCCCACAATACAATAAAATAAAACAAAAAATCTTTATCTGAAATTCATTTACATGTAAAGCATGAGGTAAGGACCGAAACTTTTCCCCCAAAACCTTAGCATGTTGTCATAATACCTTTTATTTGAATAAACCAGCCTTCTACTTTACCTTTACAATATAATAAATTCTGATGAATACTTGGATGTGTCCCATGGATTTCTATTCTGGCTCATTGATTTATCTCTGTTTTTAAAGGCCAGTATCACACTGTTCTAATAGTAAATCTTTAAAATACATTTTTATCTCCTTTAGAACATCTCTTTCATTTCTCTTTTAAATTTTTTCTGGGCTATTTTTGTGTATTCCAAATGAATTACATAATCATTTTTGTCAGGTTTCAAAAACAATCCCATTAGGATTTTTTTTTTAAATTTTTTTTTAAGGGAATTCCTTTATTTTTTATTTATTTATTTTTGGCTGTGTTGGGTCTTCGTTTCTGTGCAAGGGCTTTCTCTAGTTGCGGCAAGCGAGGGCCACTCTTCATCGCGGTGCGCAGGCCTCTCACTATTGCGGCCTCTCTTGTTGCGGAGCACAGGCTCCAGAGGTGCGGGCCCAGCCACTCCGTGGCATGTGGGATCTTCCCAGACCAGGGCTCGAACCCATGTCCCCTGCATCGGCAGGTGGACTCCCAACCACTGCGCCACCAGGGAAGCCCCCATTAGGATTTTGATTGCATTTGCATTAAATTTTGTACCTCACAATACTGAATCCTTCCAAGAACATGGCATTTTATATCTATAGTTAATATCCCTATAATTATATCTCAATTCATTCAAGTCCTCTTTTATTCCTTGCAGTTAAGTTTTATATGTATATAAAGTATATATATATATATATATATTTTTAATTTAGGTCTTACAGTTTTCTTATTGTTTATTTTTACAAATTTTCTATTTTGTTGTTTCTATATTCTATTGTTAGTGAAATTTCTCATTCTATTGAATCAGAAAGTTTTGGTTAAAAATACAAAAGAGTTAGTTTGAAAGGCTATTGTTTTGTTTTGTTTGTATACTTATAACTGCCCAGCTTTCTGGCTTTCTTACTGATTCCAATAGTTCTTATTTGATTCTTATCTGCAAATAAAAATGCTTTATCTCCAATATTTATACCTGTTTTTTCCTTGCCTTGTCTGCTTGCATTGGCTAGGACTGCCAAACAGTATTGAATAATAATGGTAAAAACGGACATCCTTTTCTTATTTCTTCTTTTTATGCAAATTTCTCTAGCTTTTGTCATTAGATAAATACTTTTTATTATTTTAAAGTATTGATAGTATCATTATAATCTCATATAACTAAAGGATTTTATTAAGACTGATACTGATTTTTATCAAATTTTTTCTCTTATGAGATTTATCTGGTTTTTCCCTTTATTTTTTAACAAATCTTCTAATGTTGACCTATCCTTGTATTCCTGAAGCTTCCTTACCCTTAAATTGTCCTTTTAATATTCTATTTTATTATAGCATGATGACTTTCACAAAACAGGTACAAAAAATATTGATTGATTTACTGACTATTGATTGGAAAATCAAAGTCACTGATCTTCTCTGTCTTAGTAATTAAAATTGCCATGATGATATTCTTTTCCTTAAGGTATTGAGGAAAATAAGGACCCGAATTAATGATGTCCAGGAGTGATGAATGCCAAGGATGAAATTCCTCTGGGTATTAAGTTTCAATTCCTGGGAGAAGGTAGTTACTGGCTTTAAAGTAGATTTTTATGTCCCTTGACTTGATAAATGCTAAAGTAAATTAGATAGGTTAACATCTGAAAAACAGACCTGCTATGGGAACCCTTAGGAGATATCACTCTGTCTGAGAAAGTTTAACTGGAATAACCATAATAGTAAAAATTTCCTGTGGCACAGTGTCTGCCAATATGCTCTCTTTTGCACTCCATCCATGGTAAATGGTTTCTTTGTTGCTTCCATTCTCCAGCTGTGGAATCTGAGCCCAGATGGGAGACCATCTCTTCCTGCCTCAATGCCCTTACTTCCAGGGAGAACTGAGTAACCCAATATTCAAAATCTGTATAGAAAGATAGGAGCCTTGTCCTATAAGACAATTTCCAGCTTTTCACAGTCCACTTGGTCAAGAAACTCTTCCTAATGTCTAGCCTCAATTCCTCATACTCTCTTCTCTTGCAATTAGCTTTTTTAAATTGCTCTTGTCAAAATTCTCCCAGAATAGTTCTTGCCCTTCCAGGTGGTCTCCCTCACTAGTAATGAAGCTAACTGAGAAATCACTACAAAAGACCTGACTCTCCAAGCTTCCATTCCCTCATCAAGGCTTCACTGAGCACCTACTGTGTACCAAGTACCAAAGCAAATGCTAAAAGGGAGTGGGGAGAGGAAGATAAGGAAACTTGTAGCATAAAAAGGAACCAGACCTGGTTCTTGCCCCTGAGAAGCTTGTGGGTTACCTGAGGAACAAACCCGAGAAACATAAATTTATTCCCTAAGGGTAGTTTCCATGGACTGTGACTTCAAAATGTGGATCTCACAGATGGGAGAATGTCACCTGCAAACATACAATACAAAGCATTTCACGCTATTTGATGTTTATGTAGATAATTTTCCAAGGAAATAAAAGTGATTTATATATGTTCCCTCAATATTTACATATCCCCTCACCCACCAAGGGCCCTGCTTCCCTTCACACACACCTAGGGCTTTTATCAACTTCAAAGGAGGCTTGGTGCATAAGGGAGAGACCCACAGAGGCTGAAATGGACACACACTGCTATTAATCTCGGAACACTTCTCTGAGCTGGGGAGTCAGGAAGTGCTGTTACAGGCCTTTAAAGACAAAGGAATTAGACACAAAGATTAAACAATTTTCTCAGAGCCAAAATGGTTCCTGGGAACTGAGCATGGTGGTGAAATGCTTTGGCTCTGAAGTCAGACTGTTGGGATTTGAATCCTGGCCCTAACCCTTATCACCAGTGCAACCTCAAGCAATTGACTTAACCTCTCAGTGGTTTCTTTATTGGTAAGATGGGGATAAAAACAGTATCTACCATGAAAAGTTGTTTTGAGGATTAAGTAAGCAATGCAGGGGACTTCCCTGGTGGCACAGCGGTTAAGAATCCGCCTGCCAATGCAGGGGACACGGGTTCCAGCCCTGGTCCGGGAAGATCCCACATGCCACAGAGCAACAAAGCCCGTGCGCCACAACTACTAAGCCTGCGCTCTAGATCCCGTGAGCCACAACTACTGAAGCCTGAGCTCCTGGAGCCCATGCTCTACAACAAGAGAAGCCACCGCAATGAGAAGCCTGCGCACTGTAACGAAGAGTAGCCCCGCTCGCCGCAACTAGAGAAAGCCCGCGTGCAGCAATGAAGACCCAATGCAGCCAAAAACAAACAAACAAATAAATAAATAAATTTGTATATTTAAAAAAGGCAATGCATGCAAAATATTATACTGCTTATCACATATTAATCATTCATAAGTATTTATAAATATTGTTCTGGCACCAGTAGTACAGAGTAGTTCCATGTCTCCTGCATAAGTATTAGATTTAAGTCGCAGCAAACCCAGCAATTGCAACCTTAAAGACAGAAGTCAGGCCTAAGCCATCCCACTAAATTAGAAATAACAGAACTAGGTCCAAACTAGTTCAGCAAACTCCGGATGAAATTAGGGTCTCTCCTCCCTGCCATCTTCCTGTAATGTCTTTCTTTTCATTATCCTGAGTATCCAAAACCAAAATTTCTGTCAGCTGAAATTACTTATTTCCATTGCCCTGTTTCTTTTTTTTACGGCAGGAAAGCAAAGATGACATAGGGCCTGAGAAGGTTCATTTTGCCCCAGGAAGATCACCTGGCTATTTCCAAAGAGACACTGCATACAAGTCTTGAGGAAGGAAAGAACATCTCATTTTTTAATTTTTGAATTTTATTTTATTTATTTTTTTATACAGCAGGTTATTAGTTACCCATTTTACACACATCAGTGTATACATGTCAATCCCAATCGCCCAATTCATCCCACCACCACCCCACTCCCCCGCCACTTTTCCCCAAGAACATCTCATTCTTATGGCCAAGCTGTAAAAATTTCTTATACCTAAATCAAATTGTCAGGTCATTCTTCAATTTCAGTTAGTTTCATATGGGATATATTACTATATGGTCATGATTACAAGCTGTGCTTTAAAAACATCCATACACAAAACAAAACTGGATATTAAAAACCTGGTCTGTAAAATCTTGCTTCCCATCCCATATAGGCACATAGTCATCATATAGGAATATGTTTTATAAATGTATTGCAATATAATAGAAGCAAGATCCCCACCCTTTCCCCTACCCCAGAAAAGCCCTAGATTAACCTCTATTAACTGGAAGTAATGCTCATCAGCCTTAAGCAAAATTCAGAATTCAACCTCTATTTGAATCATTTACTTTGCCCTTTTACATGGTTACAGATGGGCACCACTGGCCCCCAGCCTGACTGAACTCAGCTGGTGTTGAATTCAGGTCCTTGCTCAAGAGCCATTAGCATCAGACTAATTATGAATTCAGGAGACTCCCCCAAAGCCTCACAGATAGTGTAAGCATTAGTCCTGTGTGTCTGCTCCCTTAGAAACATTTTAAGCAACATTATCCATTACCACTGCTGGATAAAATGACATTTTGATCCAATTGATAACACACTAAGCATCGGTGCTATTTAATTAAGAACATAGAAATGATTTTACTTATTTTTTTACATTTGCTTAAGTGTAGAAAAAGTCTTTGAAATATCTGCTCTGACCCCACCGACGACCCTTGTCTGGGAGCTGCCTGCCTCACCCTCCAGGGTAAACCCTTGGCAGCTATGTTTATAACTATATCACCCCGCCTTCACAAAAGGGGCTTTTACACTGGCTCAAGTTGGGCCAATCATATTTTCTCTCCTGAGAATCTGGGATTGACTCAGCCCCTCAGTCTGGGTCGAAGAAGATATGAGTAAAGGAGATTCAAAGTCCCCTTTCTGGTCTCTCCTTGACAGGTTTGCAAATAGCATAAAGGGGACTGGAAAACCCAGTCGGGGGGCCTGCGCTGTTGTCAGCAGAACCCAGAATAATGTTGCCTTGTTAAAAGGATTGCTTCCTGCGCGGGGAGTCCCCTGGTGGTCTAGTGGTGAAGATTTGGCACTTTCACTGCCAAAGGATCACTTCCTGCAGGAAACAATGGTCAGTGACTGGAATCCTGCTGACATCACAGGAAGGTGGCCCTGACGTCAGCAGCTGAAAACCAAGGCAAGGCCAGGCTGTGGGACAGGAGAAGGACACAGCCGGTCACACAGGGGGATGACATCCTTGCATTGGGATGGCTGGAAGGTTGCTCCTTCACCTCCCGGGCCCCTTCCCTGGTGCCATCTCCTGCACTCTCTGGGTATCAGCTCCTCACACACTCTCCAGGTATTCATTTAGTCACAGAAGGTGGTGAGTTCACCCCTTTTAAGGGATTCCCTGTAAATAATTTTAAGTGTTACTCCTTTAAAAGATATTTATATTTCTATTGGTATTACTACTTCACTAGTGGTAGTACTAGCTAGGACTAGTACCCCACTACTAGTAGTAATAATAATTCTAACAATTCGAAGACTTCTCCTAAGCTACTGCAAAGCAGACATCCCCCATAGGCTCTTCTACTCCCCTCAAGTATTGGCTCCTACACAAACACCCACCCTACCCCAAGGAGCCCCAGTAGGCTCTAGAAGTCCTGATAAAATCCCTCACAGTGACTTCCACCTTGGAATATCTCCTTAACTGACTTTATTCAAATGTCTCAGAATCCAACACACAGGGAGACAAGCAGCATGGGATCTGGGATTGGGAATCATTGCCCAAGAATGGAAGCTATGGAAATAGATGTGAACCCTCAGAGAAAGAGGGTAGAATGGGAATAAAGCCAAAGACAGATTTCTGGAGAACGCAAGATGTAAGGGATGGGGGGTGGAAAAGAGGAACAAGAGAGAACAAGGAAGAACCAAGGGAAATATCAGAGAAGTGAAGGTGGAGAGAAAGCTTTTAAGAATGGGGGCTGGGGAACTTCCCTGGTGGTGCAGTGGTTAAGAATCCGCCTGCCAGGGGCTTCCCTGGTGGCGCAGTGGTTGAGAGTCCGCCTGCCGATGCAGGGGACATGGGTTCATGCTCTGGTCCGGGAAGATACCACATGCTGCGGAGCGGCTGGGCCCGTGAGCCATGGCTGCTGAGCCTGCGCGTCCGGAGCCTCTGCTCCGCAACGGGAGAGGCCACGACAGTGAGAGGCCCGCGTACCACAAAAAAAAAAAAAAAAAAAAAAAAAAGAATCCCCTGCCAATGCAGGGACATGGGTTTGAGCCTCGGTCTGGGAATATCCCACATGCCGCGGAGCAACTAAGTTCGTGTGGCTCGCCTCAACTAGAGAAAGCCCGGGCGCAGCAACGAAGACGCAACACAGCCAAAAATAAATAAATAAATTTATTTTTTTAAAAGAGAAGAGGGCTTCCCTGGTGGCACAGTGTTTGAGAGTCCGCCTGCCGATCATCGCGCCCCGGGTCTGGGAGGGTCCCACGTGTCGCGGAGCGGCTGGGCCCGTGAGCCATGGCCGCTGGGCCTGTGCGTCCAGAGCCTGTGCTCTGCAACGGGAGAGGCCACAACACTGAGAGGCCCGCGTACAGCAAAAAATAAATAAATAAATAAATAAAAATAAAATAAAAGAGAAGAGAATGGGGGCTGGGCGATAGTGTCACAGGCAGAGAGAGATGGAGCGGGCAGAAAGTCAGTAACTGAGAGACAGTGGAGCCCAGACTCACTCATCTCAGGCAGGCACAGGATGACAGAGCAAACACTGCCTGGCAAGGGCTGTCAGCGTCTGCCCGGGGGGAGGCAAAACCCAACAGTGGTAGGAGGCCGGAGACTAACTGGCTACACCTAGTCCCAAGGAGTCACAGACACTGCAGTTGCCAAACTGAAAAAAACTAAGTCAATATTGTATAGAAAACACTTAAAAAAAAAAAAACCTATTCATTCTCCTCTCACCACCAACAAAAAGCCATAGTTTAGGTACTCACACTGTCTCAGAGGAGTGCTACTATGCCTGGTGACAATAATGACACCAACATATTGACCAGCAGAAACCCAGCTACCTGGAATCTTTAATGAGCCAGATTTTGTTCATCTGTCCTCCACTTCTAAAACAGGGAGGAAAATTGTAAACACACACACACACATATTTTAGAAATATAGGATCTGTACAGATTCAGCTCAACCCTCATGCCTCTTCCAGCCATACAAGAACTGATGTTTGGGATAATAACCCTGAAATAAAAGATCCAATCACTGAAGAACTACTTACTTATGCTCATATACTTTACTTAACAAAATTTTATCCTTTAAAATTTCTATTCCGCTTAACCTTGTCAACACCCTATGACGTAGATATTACCTCATTAGGATTAATCAAATTCAAATGGAGTAATCTTTGGTTGTAGATAGTCTCACAGCAAATTTATTTTGGCAATATTGTAAATGGTCTTGGTGCTCCTATGAGTTTCAGAAATCAAAAATTAAATCACTTATGAATAAATTAGCCTCATGTGGTCTGAGAAAACATTTTTTGAAATATTCCATTCCTTTCTGTAACTATTTTTAAATTATTGAGATACAAAATGAAAAAAGAGAAGCAATGAGTTTGGGAGGTTTCCTTGTATTCCCCTAGGCTCAAAAATAACACATTTAATAGGATTTTAAGTCTCTAACTTGGGAGAAGGGGTTCTACTGAAATATCTGTCCCCCTTGACTATTTCACTCACAAATCGTTAGGAAGGTGGGAGAAGGAATCAAACCAGTATATAGAGAAGCCAAATTTGTAACTCATTTCTCCTGATTTCCTTTTCTTTTTTATTCTATTTCACTATGTCATTTTCCCATCCATAGACTCTCTGAACTAATGATAGACTCTTTTACTAATAAAATTAAGATATGTTACTCTAATATAATATGTTAATCAGTAAAATGTTGCATGTATTAAGACTGACTCAAATGTTTTTGTACATGATTAGGAATTATCATATTCAGCTAGAATGCATGGTGCCTCTCATATTCTCTCTCTCTCTCTCTCTCTCTCACACACACACACACACACACACACACACACACACACACACACACACACACACGCCTCTCAACCAGCCTTTCTGACTAGTAGGATGCCTTTGTGAAAGGTTACTGGGCTGTTGACTGACAGACCCCTCTGGGTACCCAGTAACATCTGACTCATTCTCTTTTTCCACTTGCCAAGCCATGTAGTCAGAGGAAAAATGGCCAGCTAGGAAAAAGAACTGCTCCAGGAAAGGGCATACGTGCAAAGGGCAGCTGTTTCCCTTCTCTCTCAGGACTCCCAGGTGCCATTACTAAATTTCCTGTATGTGTGGCCCTGGAAAATTTCCCTGGCTTCAGGCAGGGGGTCTGGGGGCGGAGAACACTTTTTCCTTTCAAACTGTCTTTCTTTACCCATTGTAACCAGAGGACCACTGCTCACTATGTTGCCTTATAAATTATTCCTGTGAGATTTATAGTCATTTCTATGCTTCAAGTCAAACATTCTTTTAAGGCCAAACAGAGTAATTTACTGGATTTGTGTCTCTAAACGATCTTATAAATAGTTGCTCTCTAGTTCAAGGTGAGTAACAGTCAGTGGCAGGCTAGTATCAAAGAATACTGATTGCAATTCAATTTTATTACCTCTGAGGATTCACCCTGAGGAATGCAGCAGACTGGTCAAAAATCTATAGGCTGATCATTGTGGGTCTGCGTTAGAAAATCCTTTCCAAGTAAACACCTCCTGTAAGGATTTTTGCTTTCTCTCTTCACTGATGACCATATATAATTTTTCTTTCCTGGAGATGCCAAGACGACAGTATTGCTAATCATGCCTGCAGTTATGGCTGAGCTGGGCAGTGCATGTTCTTTCCAGGCTGCTAGCTAGGTTTTGGATGCAAATGCATGTTTAGACCCTGACACACCCCGTAAACTCCTTCTATCCCTGACACCACTGCAAATGGCAGTGAACACAATGTTAATGCCACTAAAGCTTCTCATTCTTGATAATTTCACCTGCTACATAAAGCTCAGGTGAGATGCTGGCAAGATTTTCGGGAAACTAGATATTCTGTCTGGGCGTATTTAGCTCTCATGTTTCTAGAAATACTCCTGTTAGCCTATGCTCTTTGATTTGGCATGGAGTTTGATAACACATTGATACTATTTTCTGCCTGTATACCTACCAAAGGATACACAAACCTCTTAATTTCCCCAGAACTACGTGAAATATTCCAAAATGTGTCATTGGACACAGTTACCCCAGGAGAACTGTGGTAAGGTAGTGGGATAATATGAAAAAATCTAGAATATGAAACTCAATTCTGGTGGTGATTTTAGCCTAAGGGAACACAACAAGAGTAAGCTAAGCTTGCATCTGTTTTCTTTCATGTCCTTAAAATCTAGAGATTATTTAGCCAGAGTAAAAATTTAACTTTTTATCAAAGTTTTCTTTCTCTCATTATCTCACTTTTCAAATCTGAAGCACTTCAGACTTCAGTGTTTCTCCAGGGCCAAACTCTACTCAGTAAACAAGATTTTGCCAAATGTGCATGTGTGCTGCCTTAGCAACTAGATGCTGAGGGAAAATCAAAGGTGGGGAACAGGAAATGAAGTGCAAATGAAATCGTAATGTCTGTGTTATTGGTGACATCTGTGAGACAGGAACCAAGTCATTATTGTGGGGTGCAAAGGATTTGTGTTAATGTTATAACTAGGTAAACTTTATTAAAACTACCTTTCAGCTTCCAGAAGAATGCTACTGAATTAAGGCTAGCTACCTTAATGTTCATCCTTTTATATTGCTGGTTGCTATGGCAATATCCTCCTAGGTATTTGTAAGGTCACAAAAGGAAGAGCTAACCCTCTTACTCCTGGAATAACTAATGCGGTTCTGTTACTTGCTTGATGTAAATGGTCTCAAGTGACAGCAAACTGTACATATAGTCAATTACAACTGCTCAAAGGAAATGATTTGTTGTAACAGCCCCTGTTCAACCTCTGTGACATCAATGTTTCTATGGAAACAGTTGCCTATTGCACTGCTTTGAATTGAGTATTGATCAAACTAGGACCAACACTATTTCAGAGACTTGCTACTTTACTGTGTGGCAATTTACGATAAAAACTCATAACATCACTGTATATTTCAAGCCCCAAGGAACCAATTTAGCAGACAGTTACAGTAGAATATTAACAGAGGTCAATAATGGAAGTCTGATTATAGTCCTAGGACAATTATTCAATACTTTTGTTGTCTGCCCTTCCAACATTCCAGCAGCTATTACAGTTTCCAAATAATAATATTCATGCCTGAAGAAAGTTCTATGTTCATTCGTCTTCTATCTTAAACTTTATTTTTCATTGTTATATTATCTATCAATAAAATTATTTGGTTATATTAACCAAGCTGTGAACCCCTCAGAAGTAAATAACTATTGATCAAGGAGTAAAGATCTTCTGGTGCACAGTACTGTTTTCCATTAATGATCTTATTGGCCCAGCTGATAAGATGGTTGTCTTCAAACAACTGAAGATACAAAAGCAAAGAATAATATAGGTCTAATTTCCATAAAAAACAGCTAGGGTTTGACCCTGCATCTTTGTTAAAGAATGGATTCTTCAACCTCAGTTGAAGTAGTGAAAATAAAAACAGTGTCATGCAGAATCCTTCTGCAAGCCTTTCGTTCTGTGTAATATTTCCACTGTCCATGGATGTTTCATTCAATCTGCTTTGGAAACAACCTTCACGATGGTCTTATCCAACCCCCTCCTTTTACAGATGAGGAAACAAGGTGACATGGCCTCTCTGGTGTCTTTCATAAGGTAAATGTTCTCCTTACAAATATAAATGTGACATGTTATGTTGAAAAAAATTCATGATTTACTCATCTGAATGAAAATACATACCAATTATCTCTACTTTTAGGTTGATTTGTCAAGAACCTCAGTCAACAAACTCTATAAAATTGTTTATTTATACCCCTCCTTATTCCAAAAGAATTTGAGGCAGATAGCCAACCAATTTACTGCAGTGACACTGATCACAGCACAGACTGTGAAAATTAATTTTTGCAGGTGAAGTTACAAAACTTCAGAAAGCACTTGAATAACATGGCTACATGCCAAAGTGGGACAGGTATCTATGAGTGAAATCTGTTTCAATACATAGATAGTACCACTAACTTTTTATTACCATAGTTGAAAAATTATGGCTTGAGAAACGACTCTTGTCAGGTAATAACAAATTCATCCACCTGCTTGAAAGAAGCTCCTCCTCATGTAAGGGAAAAGGATATTGTCCTAGCTAGCTATTGATTTTTAAAATCCTAGCTGGATAACTTGAAAATAAAAATCAGTTCAAAAAATCAGTCCAGGTCAAGTCTAAAATAGTATTTAAATCAGTCTGGATCTCATCACACATTTTTAATCAGCTAAGACTTTAAGTTAGTCTTCTTGGTAATAATTATTATCACTAATTAATAATAATTAGTGTTAGGAGATGAGCTTTCCTTATTCATACAGAAAATATTTATCGAGCACCCACTGAATGCCAGATACTGGTCTGAGCATGAGGACACAGAGTTGAATAAGGCTAGCTCTCAGTAGTAGGTGGTAAGAGTTCTTTGTCATGTGGAATAAGGAGTTCAAGAAAGAGGTGTCCTCTGATTCCATACTTGATGTTCTCCCCTTGTCTCTTTTACCATATTTTTACCACCATTTTTGCCTGCTTATATATTTATACCTTGCTTTGCTATAGAAAGGATTTTAAGTGAAACATAAATTTGATTCTGAGCTTCCAGCACAAAAAAGGAAACATAATCAGCCAAGTGATTCCATGTCTGGAAGATTAAAACAAAACAAAGCAAAACAAAAAGCAGATGTGCAAAATAAGCACAATGACACATCACGTCGAGAACAGAGAGAATTTCCCCAGGTCCTTAGAAACAAAACCTTGACGATGTGATAAACAACATCTGCTTAACACAATTGCTGTAAATACACCACTGTGTTTTGTAGGGCTAGAACTATAAAGCTTTTCAGAGTCCATGACCATACACCAAAGTGCAATTTAATAAACACAATTCTGCAGGAGAACAAAACAATGCCTTTCCCGAAATATTGTTTTCTGTCAACGTATAGATATCGAAGAGTCATAAAAAACAAAACTATTAGTAAACTACCCATACAATACCTAATTTTGAATAATGTACCTTCCTAGTCTACCCTGAAGGTCACTCAGGTGCCAATATTTACACCTACATAAATAGATGACTTAGCTTACTCTCCAATCCATCTATCTATATATCTGTTTGTATCTGTAATGTTTACTCTGTAAGTGAGATAACGTAGAAGACCTTTTATCAAAATGTTAATTCTGGTTTTAATCTGTGGATCTCAAACTGTTTTGGCTTGGACCATTCCTAACTTATCCAAACTAGGTCATCTGTATTGGAGGAGGAGGAGGAAGAGAAAGAGGAGGGGGAGAGAGAGAGGAAGAGGGAGAAGGAGGGGGATGACAAGGACAAGGACAAGGACAAAGGACAAGGAGGAAGATGAGGAGAGGAGGAGAAAGAATACGATGAGGTAATCCTGGATCTAGCTGATCCAAAGGTGGCATTAAGTTATTAAAAATCACATTAAGTAGGAAGGGCTGGGACACACCCCTGCTTTACCTCCACTGAGGTCATCAAAAGGCCCTAAACTGAATTCATGTTGCTTAATCCATATACAGAATCAAAGCAAGAGAAGGGCTTAACAAAATCCCACCATGAATGTAACTTACTCTAATAGATGACTCTGTGGAGTGGTGAAACTCATAGCAGAGGTCACAGAGGAATAGCATTAAAGCCCACTTCCTCCTCATGCTCTTTGTGACTTTTCAAAAAGGAAACTGGCTTGTATTTGACTTACAACATTTACAAGTCTATATTCTGGAAAAGTCCAGAGTCAAAGAAGCTTGAGAGTTACAAAGTTTAAGGTAGTTGAATAAGGAAGAGTGAGTTTCTTAGGTACCACCAGAAACTGGCCTTCACTTGTAACCAATATATCTGATCAGGGGTTAATATCCAAAATATACAAAGAACTCATACAACTCAACATCAAAAAACAACAACCTGATTTTAAAATGGGCAGAAAAATGAAATTAGAACTTTCTTTAACACCATACACAAAAACAAACTCAAAATGCATTAAAGACCTAGATGTAAGACTGGATACTATAAAACTCAGAGGAAAACATAGGCAGAACACTCTTTGACATACATCACAGCAATATCTTTTTCAATCCATCTCCTAGAGTAATAGAAATAAAATCTAAAATAAATAAATGGGACTTAATTAAACTTAAAAGCTTTTGCACAGCAAAGTAAACCCTAAATAAAATGAAAAGACAACCCACAGAATGGGAGATAATATTTGCAAACGATGTGACCAAGAAGGGATTAATCTCCAAAATTTACAAACAGCTCATGCAGCTCAATATCAAAAAAACCCCAAACAACCCAATTAAGAAATGAGCAGAAGATCTAAATAGACATTTCTCCAAAGAAGACATACAGATGACCAAGATGCTCAACACTGCTTATTACTAGGGAAATGCAAATCAAAACTACAATGAGGTATCACCTCACACCAGTCAGAATGGCCATTGTCAAAAAGTCTACAAACAATAAATGCTGGAGAGAGTGTGAAGAAAAGGAAACCCTCCTACACTATTGGTGGGAATGTAAATTGGTACAGCCACTATAGAGAACATTATGAAGGTTGCTTAAAAAACTAAAAATAGAGCTACTATATGATCCAGCAATCCCACTCCTGGGCATATATCCAGAGAAAAACATGGTTCGAAAGGATACACACACCCCAATGTTCATTGCAGCACTGTTTACAATAGTCAAGACAGGGAAGCAACTGAAATGTCCATCGACAAATGAATGGGTAAAGAAGATGTGGTACATATACACAAAGGAATATTACTCAGCCATTAAAAAGAGTGAAACAATGACATTTGCAGCAACATGGATGAACCTGGAGATTATCATGAAGTAAGTCAGACAGAGAAAGACAAATATCATATGATACCACTTATAAGTGAAATCTAAAAAAAAATGATACAAATGAACTTACTACAAAACAGAAACAGACTCACAGACTTAGAGAATGAACTTATGGTTACCAGGATGGGGGGTGGGTGGGGGAAGGATAGATTGGGAGTTTGAGATTGACATATACACACTGCTATATTTATAATAGATAACCAACAAGGACCTACTGTATAGCACAGGGAACTCTGCTCAGTATTCTGTAATAACTTATACAGGAAAAGATTTTGGCAAAGAATAGATACTTGTATATGTATAACTGAATCACTTTGCTCTAAACCTGAAACTAACACACTGTTAATCAATGGTACTCCAATATAAAATAAAAATTAAAAATAAAAAAACAAATAAATAAAATGGGCAGAGGACCTGAATAGACATTTCTCCAAAGAAGACATACAGATAGCCAACAGATACAAGAAAAGATGCTTAACATCACTAATCATCAGGGAAATGCAAATCAAAACCACAGTGACATACCACCTGACACCTGTCAGGATCAACAGAAAGACAGCAAATACAAGAATATGGAGAAAAGGGAACCCTCATGTACTGTTGGTGGGACTGTAAATTCATGTAGCCCTTATGGAAGACAGTTTTGAGATTCCTCAAAAAATTAAAAATAGAACTTACCATATGATCCAGCAACTTCACTTCTGTATATTTACCCAAAGAAATCAAAAATACTAATTTGAAAAGATATACGCACACCACTTTTTTTGTAGCATTATTTATAATAGCCAAAATATGGAAACAACCTAAATGTCCATTAATAGATGAACAGCTAAAGAATACGTGGTATATATATATACATACATGTATATACATATATATATATACACACAATGGAGTATTACTTAACCATAAATAAAAATGAAACCTTGCCATTGTGACAACATGAATGAACCTAGAGGGTATTATGCTAAGGGAAGTAAGTCAGACAGAAAAAGACAAATACCGTATGATCTCCTACGTGGAATCTAAAAAAAAAAAAAACACCAAACAAATAAAATAAAATGAAAACAGACTCATAGATACAGAGAACAAACAGGTAGTTGCCACAGGGGAGGGATGAGGGGTGTGGGAGAAATAGGTGAAGGGAATTAAGATGTACAAGCCTCCAGTTATAAAATAAATAAGCTACTGGGATGTAATATACAGGAATATGGTCTGTAATATTGTAATAACTCTTATGGGGACAGATGGTTACTTACACTTATTGTGGTGACTATTTCATAATGTATACAAATGTCAAATCACTATGCAGTACACCTGAAACTAGTGTAATATTGTACATCAACTACATCTCAATTTAAAATAAAGGAAAAAAAGATGTGTTAGAACCACTCACCTTAAACTATTTCTGTGTATTGTATTCATCCTTATCAGTGTCAAAGTACCATGTTTCAAGATCAATCAATTGGCATACTTTTTGGAACTGTGTGTTATTTACAAGCCTGCTGCTCTATAGAGCAGAGGAAGGAGGGTTATATGTCTTGAAATACATGAAAAAAGAATGCATTAGTATATAGAGGGGAAAAAGTCCATTTAAGGGCCCACCACAATGAGGCCTTATGTCATCACTGTGTTCAGATATTTTTCAGCCCTTTCTATTTTCCTCGTATTCCTTCTTTCTCCCACTGAAGCAAACATTTGTTTATAGAAAGTTTGAATTAGGATGCCTTGGATCTCCACATGTTCTAATGTATAAAGAAGAGTATGTACTGTATATAATGTCTCAGACTTGAAACCAAGAAAAGGGTGTGGCTCATGATAAGTGGGGGCTGGGGTAGCAGAAAAGCAAAGCTGTTAAGAAAGCAGCTGCCTTCAGTATGATCAGGTTCTCAGCCTCAGCTGCATGTTAGAATCATCTGAGGAGCTTTTTAAACTCTTGATGTCCTGGTTCCACCCAAGACTTCTGAGATCAAATTCTCTAGACACAGGACCCAAGCATCAGAAGTTTTTAAAGTTCCTAGGTGATTCCAAAGTGCATCCAGAATTAAGAATCATGAAGAAATATGTCCATATGTCCACACAAATTATGTGTGCTTAATTTCTACTTCTGGAGAGAATATGGATATTCTTCATACTGTGGTACAATCCATCACCCAACCTTTCTTACTAGAAATCCTCCTGTAGCCAGGGAAGGAATTAGGGTACAAAAAGGGGAACTCCCTTAATGGAAACAGAGATACTTGAAGGTATGTTGTAAGCAACCACGTTGCTGAATATTATACTGGGCACAAGTATAGCACAGCTTTCCTAGAAGGGGCCACAATCAAATGTGGGAAAGTGATGTTTCTGGACTTGAATATTGTTGAATTTACAAGGTATAGACTCTGAAAACTAGTTGGCTTCTCCTTGATACTAGGCTGCAATATTAGTAGTGCTAATTAATACATGTTATCTAATCTCACAAATTGAAGCATCTCATTAGGCCTGAATGACTGAGGTATTTTCTACAGATTAGGTTGCTTATTTAATCTTTTTCTCCACTCAAAAACCTCTATATTAAAACATCAATATATTTACTAAATACTAGTTAATTATATTTGCCTATTAAGCATAGGAAATAAATACAATTTGAAGCAAGATTTAAAGAAATTAAACACCAGAAGCAAGAAGAACTACAATCCTGCAGCATGTGGAACAAAAATCACATTCACAGAAAGATAGACAAAATGAAAAGGCAGAGGACTATATACCAGATGAAAGAACAAGATAAAATCCCAGAAAAACACCTAAATGAAGTGGAGATAGGCAATCTTCCAGATGAAGAATTCAGAATAATGATAGTGAAGATGATCCAGGGCCTCGGAAAAAGAACGGAGGCAAAGATCGAGAAGACCCAAGAAGTGTTGAACAAAGACCTAGAAGAATTAAAGAATAAACACCTAGAAGAATTAAAGAACACACAAAGAGGGGTGAACAATACAATAACTGAAATGAAAAATACACTAGAAGGAATCAATAGCAGAATAACTGAGGCAGAAGAATGGGTAAGTGAGCTGGAAGACAGATGGTGGAATTCATATCATCAGTCTAGTAGATATGAGGGTAGAACCTCCCCCTGGAATTTATTCCTCCTTCATGAATAAAGAGCGGCCAGGGCAGGAAAGATGACCTACTCTAGTGCCCATGATCAACCTTCCAGACCTGATCTTGTTCCTTCTCCTGGGGATGTCCATAGAGAACTGGAATCATTGGGCTGGGTGGGGCAAAGGCTGTTGTACTGGGGGAGGGGATAAAGTAGGGGGAGGGGGAGGGATGAGGCTGAGAGCTGAGGGGCAGAGCAGGAGATTCTCTCAAATGCTGAGGATGTGGAGAAGGGAGTCTGCAGCCTGTTTCACTTCATGACAGTTCACCCACAGAAATTCATCACTTCCTGTATTCCAACCTCAAATTCAGCACACCATGGACATTTGGCCACACAGGTACCATGAAAGGTTTCTTTGTCAGGGTTACACATCATAAGCACACAGGCCAGAAATAGGAAACCCCCAAAGTCAGAAGTCCCTTGACAGTGGGCTTCTTACAAACCTCAGTCTTCCCCTTGGGTCATCCACTTGAGAGGTGCATGTGAACATTCTGTGTCCCAAATCCTAGTCCTACCTTCCACTTTTCTTTCACTCTGGTCTGGGTCACCTCATGAAGAAAACAACTTATAGCTCAGCAGTGCATTTCTGAGTTTCTCTTATTTATTTGGTTCTCAAACACAAAAGCCCAGATCCAGAGATGGCACTATAAACCCCCTTAAACACAAAAATAAAACTTGGTATTTCCATAAGGCCACAAAGAAAAGGCATTGGGCCTGACTTAGCTATTCCCCTGAGTTCTCTCCAGAAGTCAGGGGTAAGGAAAGCTATGTTTCCCAGCATGGACACAGCATACACCTTTATGACTGCAAGAGGATGTTTTTATTTGCACTACATTATACCCATAAATTCCATCCACTCAGCGAGTCAAATTATTGCTGGCCTCCAAAATACATTAAGTTTGGGTTTAAATCAGTCACTTTGGAAGATATACTACAGCCCACTTCCTAGCCATATTTCAGTAATATATTCATCCTGCAAATGTTCTTTAAAATGCATTGTTTGTGGAGTTGTCTTCCTTCAGTCAGCCATGCGAAGATGTAAGGAATATAAGCTCTAATTTGCAGTTTCTTTGTGTGTGTGATTGCTCATGATCCTTACTCATGGAGCTAATGGGTGCCAAAACGCTTTCATGCTATGAAGAAAAAGAGCTCGCTGAATCTGAATCAAATTAGAATTAGTGGTATAATGGTAAACAGCAATGGGAAAATATAGAGCCCTGAGCAGTTTATGTTAGATTTTGGTAACAGCAGACAAGCTTTTCCTGAAGATAGTGGGAGGGGGAAAGCCAAGGAATTATTTGGGATGCTTAAAGGTGTATGACAAGATTAAGGTATGCTTAATGGCAATGCTCAGAATTTCCTCCCCTTACCTAGAATTCCTATTTTACAAAGCGTTACACATTTGAGTTCCTCATCAATTGTCATTCAAATAATTTCAACAAGATGAACTGGTTCAGAGAGTGCAAAAGCTAGATCGATTATCATTTTTAAGCGGCTGAGAAAGAGAAGTATAAGATTTCCATGGTCCCTTGGGAAAGAAAGCCTGTTTTCTCTGAACTTCCCTTTATCAAGTTGCTCTGTGCTTGAAGGAGTGGAGATGGGCACCATGACAGGGGTGGGCAGGGGGAGGTGTGCACCACAGGACCTACAGACGCTCAGCGTTTCTCCGAGCTGAGTAAGGGAACTTGGGCATTTCAAGCCTGGGAGAAGCAGGACATTCAGACAGTTTTGCACCTGCCACTACTGTTTATGCCCATCTTATTTCAAAAGACTGGTTTTTAAAGATAAAAGCTGCTAACACCTCACCAAGAAAGAAGACACGACAGACACGCTCTAGGAAGCATCTTTAAAATAATATGGCATGGGGGCTTCCCTGGTGGCGCAGTGGTTGAGAGTCCGCCTGCCGATGCCGGGGACAGGGGTTCGTGCCCCGGTCCAGGAGGATCCCACATGCCGCGGAGCAGCTGGGCGCATGAGCCATGGCCGCTAAGCCTGATATATATATATATATGGCATGGATGGTTCTTTGTCTTTCTCGGAAATCAAGCACATGTGTTTTTCCTTTTCAAGGCTATTTGTGAGGCAATTTCCCATCTATGTTCACAAGCCTACCATAATTAATATCTGGTCAATATTAAGATATGAATTTCCCATAACCCAAATGCCAGGGGCAATTGATATGTATAATATTCCACATTCTTTGATAATCAAAATATTTCACATAGAGTTGGAGACTGTCATATTTAATCTCAAGGTATAATAATGCTAATAACAATTACCATTTTTGAGCACTTACATGCCAAGAACCTTGCTGGGTACTTTATACAACTATCAACCTTATGATAGACTATTTCCATTTGGCACTGAGGAGACTGAGGATAGAGAGGTTAAATAGCTGGCTAGAGACCACAGAGTTAGTAAGAAGCAGAGCTAGAATTTAACCTTGGGTATTACTCACTCTAGAAGCTCACTCTAGAGCTTCTTCAATTACTACTCATGTCTATCACCATGATTACTGTATACTGGGGACCAGGGGTTTGCTGGAACCACTTGTGTCAGCTTGGAAGAGCTGATTGTTAAATTTTCAGGAAGTCTGTGAGCTGGTTGTTGTCATGTTGGTGGCTTGAAATTGGCCACGGTGGGAGTATTTATACAATGTAAATAGGTAAATAGAACAAATAAGGGCTTTTTTTAAAAAAGGAATGAGAGCACCAGTTTTCAAACATTTATCAACACATCACTGCCAAGGAAGAACATTTCCAAGTACCATAGAATTATTTGGCACTTTCTTCCCCTCCATATTATTGTCTCCAAAATGTTTAATGTGACAAAGTTAGCAATAAAGCAGGACTAACACCCTGAAAAATGGTGGCAGCCTCTAGGCTAGGTGTGCCCTACACAGTCTCAGTTTTAATGCCCAGCCTGACCTGCTTCTTCCATTTCTCTTCAACCAATTTCTTCCCTCACACTGCCTGTAAACCACAAGGTGATTGGCAGAGCAAATGAAGACATTTGATACAGTTGTTTCAATGAAAAATTCTGTAAGCCAAATTCAGTTCTTGGACTCAAAATTAATAACCTCAGCCTAAGGCATCAATTAGTTCCTTCTCAACTCTTTCTTTCCTTCAGGTAAATATAATGTAAATCCAAGGAAAGATATATTCTGAACACAGAGCACATCCCTTTATGTCCACAACCTGATTTCCACTGGGGAGAGTCACGTTCAATATTTTTTATTATTATACAATTAACATTGATTGAGTGTTAATAGTGAGCTTATATATAACACAGGGACCATTACTATACCTGGTTTCTTGGCAGACTGTAGGAACAGCATGTTTTTGATATTTTGGATGGCACCAAGCTCGCTATAATTTCCCAGTGAAGTCAGTTGTTCCTAATTTCCTGAACATCTGTGCGTCAAATTCATTAAATGGCTAATGAATCCAGACATATAAGGTTTATAAAAATATTTATATCTGACATTAACAAAATGGCACCCCTGCTTTGTTGCTCTAAGTGACACCCTTAAGACAATCGAGTTTTTGTCACTGACTGGAACTTAGCAGAAGAAAGTAAATGACTGAAATCAGTACCTCATGTTTCTTCCATGGAAAGGAAGGATAGAGAAGCCAAGGCTGACACTAGTTGGTGAATAAAGAACAAAGAAGAGGGGACTAGGAGCCGGGGGTGCAGGCAAAGTCAGAAGATGTCCATATTCCATAAAGTTATTTACATGAAGATCCCAGCAAACCTGGACTGAAGCTTCACTAGGGGTACAGCATTATATGGGTGTAATCAGTGATTACACATGTGCCCTCCCATGCTCTGACTACCACCACCAGCCAGGTCTGAGGGTCTCTAGGCTTATAAAATTTAATAATTATAATGCTCTTTTCCTAGAAGTTTAAATATTCTAGCAAACACTTCAGAGACACTATCTGCATGAACACTGAACTAAGAGTCAAATGCTGGGGTTCTCCTCTAAACACTGACATTCCCTGACTAGGTAACCTTGCACCTGTTATTGGCTTTCTCTGCTGCCTCAGACTCTTCTATCCCCATGCATCAAGAGTGGGCTGTGGATTAGATTTCAAGCCCCTTCCAAGTCTAAAAGTTTTAGGCTTGTTCTACCAAGGCAAGCAGAAGGCTTGGAATTAATGTTTGCCAATAGAACTTTAGCCCAAAGCTTTAAAACACTGCTCATTTTTTAGTTTGCACAGTCTAAGGAAAGGGCTTCATCAGAGCCTACCAGGAGAAACCTGCAACTTCATATCCTCTCTACAGACACCTTTTCCCTTCCCACTGGAAGTCAAGTTTGCAAAGCAAGGGCAAATTTGGTCAGAAAGAGAAAACCAGGAATTCAGAGATCCAGGAGCTCGAAAACATCTTTCCCTGATTCACAGAGGAGCAATGCTTGCCAAGAGCATTGAGTTAGGTGGGGAGATTGCGCAGCACATTGCCTAATGAGGGGACCTGTAACCCTTAACAGAGAGACAGGACCTACTAAAGGGCCTTATTTACTGCCAGGACCACCCAATGCAGAAAGAGTTCAGGAAAAGACTTCCAAATTGCATTTGCTTAAGCAAAACTGTCTCACAAATCGAAAGTATACCTGTGCTAATAATAAATGCTGGAGAGGGTTTGGAGAGAAGGGAGCCCTCCTACACTGTTGGTGGGAATGTAAATTGATACAGCCACTATGGAGAATAGTATGGAGATTCCTTAAAAAACTAAAAACAGAGTTGCCATATGATCCGGAAATCCCACTCCTGGGCATATACCTGGAGGAAACTCTAATTCCAAAAGATACATGCACCCCAATGTTCATAGCAACATTATTCACAACTGCCAAGATATGGAAGCAATCTAAGTGTCCATTGACAGACGAATGGATAAAGAAGATGTGGTACATATATACAATGGAATATTACTCAGCCATAAAAAATGAAATAAGGCCATTTGCAACAATGTGTATGCACCTAGAGATTTTCATACTAACTCAGACAGAGAAAGACAAATATCATATGATGTCACTTATATGTGGAATCTAAAAGAAATAATATGAATGAACTTATTTACAAAACAGAAACAGACTCAGAGACATAGAAAACAAATTTACCAAAGGGAAAAGGCGAGGGAGATAAATTAGTATCCTGGGTTTAAGAGATACACTCTACTTTATATAAAATAGGTAAACAAAAAGGACCTTGTAATAACCTATAATGGAAAAGAAATCTGAAAAATTATATATATATATATATATATATATATATATGAATCACTTTGCTGTACACCAGAAACTAAGACAACATTGTAAATCAACTATACTTCAATTTTTTAAAAAGTATACCTATGCTGATTTGCTGCTTAATTCTGTTAAGTACTGAACCCTCGGAAAATGCTCTTCAGTTATTTTTTATCTTAAGTTATGAAATGGTGAAAGAATTTCCATAGAGAAAGTAAAAGAGAGATGGCAGACAGCAGAAGCAAGAAGAATTACAATCCTGCAGCCTGTGGAACAAAAACAACATTCACAGAAACACAGATAAGATGAAAAGGCAGAGGGCTATGTACCAGATGAAGGAACAAGATAAAACCACAGAAAAACAATTAAATGAAGGGGAGATGGGCAACCCTCCAGAAAAACAATTCAGAATAATGATAGTGAAGATGATCCAGGACCTCAGAAAAAAGAATGGAGGCAAAGATCAAGAAGATGCAAGAAATGTTTAACAAAGATCTAGAAGAATTAAAGAACAAACAGAGGTAAACAATACAATAAGTGAAAGGAGAAATACACTAGAAGGAATCAATAGCAGAATAACTGAGGCAGAAGAATGGATAAGTGACCTGGAAGTCAGAATGGTGGAATTCACTGCTGCAGAACAGAATAAAGAAAAAAGAATGAAAAGAAATGAAGACAGCCTAAGAGACCTCTGGGACAACATTAAATGCAACAACATTCGCGTTAAAGGGTTCCCAGAAGGAGAAGAGAGAGAGAAAGGAACCGAGAAAATATTTGAGGAGATAATAGTTGAAAACTTCCCTAACATGGGAAAGGAAATAGCCACCCAAGTCCAGGATATGCAGAGAGTCCCAGGAAGGATAAACCCAAGGAGAAACACACCAAGACACATAGTAATCAAATTGACAAAAATTAAAGACAAAGAAAAATTACTGAAGCAGCAAGGGAAAAATGACAAATAACATACAAGGGAACTCCCATAAGGTTAACAGCTGATTTCTCAGCTGAAACTCAACAAGCCAGAAGGGAGTGGCATGATATACTTAAAGTGATGAAAGGGAAGAACCTACAACCAAGATTACTCTACCCGGCAAGGATCTCATTCAGATTCGATGGAGAAATCAAAAGCTTTACAGACAAGCAAAAGCTAAGAGAATTCAGCACCACAAAACCAGCTCTACAACAAATACTAAAGGAACTTCTCTAAATGGGAAACACAAGAGAAGAAAAGGACCTACAAAAACAAACCCAAAACAGTTAAGAAAATGGTAATAGGAACATACATATAGATAATTACCTTAAACATGAATGGATTAAATGCTCCAACCAAAAGACACAGGCTTGCTGAATGGATACAAAAACAAGACCAATTTATATGCTGTCTACAAGAGACCCACTTCAGACCTAGGGACACATACAGACTGAAAGTGAGGTGATGGAAAAAGATATTCCATGCAAATGGAAATCAAAAGAAAGCTGGGGTAGCAATACTCATATCAGATAAAATAGACTTTAAAATAAAGAATGTTACAAGAGACAAGGAAGGACACTACATAATGATCAAGGGACCAATCCAAGAAGAAGATATAAAAATTATAAATATATAGGAGCACCTCAATACATAAGGCAACTGTTAACAGCTCTAAAAGAGGAAATTGACAGTAACACAATAAGAGTGGGGGACTTTAACACCTCACTTACACGAATGGACAGATCATCCAAACAGAAAATTAATAAGGAAACACAAGCTTTAAATGACACAATAGACCAGATAGATTTAATTGATATTTATAAGACATTCCATCCAAAAACAGCAGATTACACTTTCTTCTCGAGTGTGCATGGAACATTCTCCAGGATAGATCACAACTTCAGTCACAAATCAAGCCTCAGTGAATTTAAGAAAACTGAAATCATATCAAGCATCTTTTCTGACCACAATGCTATGAGATTAAAAAAACACAAACACATGGAGGCTAAACAATACGTTACTAAATAACCAAGAGATCACTGAAGAAATTAAAGAGGAAATCAAAAGATACCTAGAGACAAATGACAATGAAAACGCAATGATCCAAAACCTATGGGATGCAGCAAAAGCAGTTCTAAGAGAGAAGGCTATAGCAATATAATCCTACCTCAAGAAACAAGAAAAATCTCAAATAAACAATCTAACCTTACACCTAAAGGAACTAGAGAAAGAAGAACAAACAAAATCCAAAGTTAGCAGAAGGAAAGAAATTGTAAAGATCAGAGCAGAAATAAATGAAATAGAAACAAAGAAAACAATAGCAAAGATCAATAAAACTAAAAGCTGGTTCTTTGAGAAGATAAACAAAATTGATAAACAATTAGCCAGACTCATCAAGAAGAAGAGGGAGAGGACTCAAATCAGTAAAATTAGAAATGAAAAAGGAGAAGTTACAACAGACCACCAAAATACAAAGCATCCTAAGAGAACTACAAGCAACTGTATGCCAATAAAATGGACAACCTGGAAGAAATGGACAAAATCTTAGAAAGCTATAACCTTCCAAGACTGAACCAGGAAGAAATAGAAAATATGAACAGACCAATCACAAGCACTGAAATTGAAACTGTGATTAAAAATCTTCCAACAAACAATAGTCCAGGATCAGATGGCTTCACAGGTAAATTCTATCAAACATTTAGAGAAGAGCTAACACCCATTCTTCTCAAATTCTTCCAAAAAATTGCAGAGGAAGGAACACTCCCAAACTCATTCTACGAGGCCACCATCACCCTGATACCAAAACCAGACAGAGATACTACAAAAGAAGAAAATTACCGACCAATATCACTGATGAATATAGATGCAAAAATCCTCAACAAAATACTAGCAACCAGAATTCAACAACACATTAAAAGGATCATACACCATGATCAAGTGGGATTTCTCCCAGAGATGCAAGGATCCTTCAATATATGCAAATCAATCAATGTGACACACCATCTTAACAAATTGAAGGATAAAAACCATATGATCACCTCAATAGGTGGCAGAAAAAGCTTTTGACAAAATTCAACACCCATTTATGATAAAAAACTCTCCAGAAAGTGGGCATAGAGGGAACCTACCTCAACATAGTAAAGGCTATATACGACAAACCCACAGCAAACATCATTCTCAATGGTGAAAAACTGAAAGCATTTCCTCTAAGATCAGGAACAAGACAAGGGTGCCCACTCTCACCACTATTATTCAACATAGTTTTGGAAGTCCTAGCCATGGCGATCAGAGAAGAAAAAGAAATAAAAGGAATACAAATTGGAAAAGCAGAAGTAAAACTGTCACTGTTCGCAAATGACATGATACTATACATAGAGAATCCTAAAGATGCCACCAGAAAACTAGTAGAGCTAATCAATGAATTTGGAAAAGTTGCAGGATACAAGATTAAAGTACAGAAATCTCTTGCATTCCTATACATTAATGATGAAAAATCTGAAAGAGAAATTAAGGAAACATTCCCATTTACCACTGCAACAGAAAGAATAAAGTACCTAGGAATAAACCTACCTAGGGAGATAAAAGACCTGTAGGCAGAAAACTATAAGACACTGATGAAAGAAATTAAAGATGATACCAACAGATGGAGAGATATACAATGTTCTTGGATTGAAGAATCACCCTTGTGAAAATGACTATACTACCCAAAGCAATCTACAGATTCAATGCAATCCCTATCAAATTACCAATGACATTTTTTACAGAACTAGAACAAAAAATCTTAAAATTTGTATGGAGACACAAAAGACCCCGAATAGCCAAAGCAGTCTTGAGGGAAAAAACCGGAGCTGGAGGAATCAAACTCCCTGACTTCGGACTATCCTACAAAGCTACAGTAATCAAGACAATATGGTAATGGCACAAAAACAGAAATATAGATCAATGGAACAAGATAGGAAGCCCAGATATAAACCTACACACCTATGGTCAACTAATCTATGACAAAGGAGGTAAGGATATACAATGGAGAAAAGACAGTCTCTTCAATAAGTGGTACTGGGAAAACTGGACAGCTACATGTAAAAGAATGAAATTAAAACACTCCCTAACACCATCCACAAAAATAAATTCAAAATGGATTAGAGACCTAAATGTAAGACCAGACACTATAAAACTCTTAGAGGAAAACATAGGAAGAACAATCTTTGACATAAATCACAGCAAGATCTTTTTTGATCTGCCTCCTAGAGTAATGGAAATAAAAACAAAAATAAACAAATAGGACCTAATGAAACTTAAAAGCTTTAGTACAGCAAAGAAAACCATAAACAAGATGAAAAGACAACCCTCAGAATGGGAAAAAATATTTGCAAATGAATCAATGGACAAAGGATTAATCTCCAAAATATATAAACAGCTCATGCAGCTCAATATTAAAAAAACAAACAACTCAATCAAAAAATGGGCAGAAAACCTAAATAGACATTTCTCCAAAGAAGACATAGATGGCCAAGAGGCATAGGAAAGGCTGCTTAACATCACTAATCATTAGAGAAATGCAAATAAAAACTACAATGAGGTATCACATCACACCAATGGGCATGGATGGTGTGGGCACCATGGGCATCATCAGAAGATCTACAAACAACAAATACTGGAGAGGGTGTGGAGAAAAGGGAACCCTCTTGCACTGTTGGTGGGAATGTAAATCGATACAGCCACTATGGAGAACAGTATGGAGGTTCCTTAAAAAACTAAAAATAGAATTACCATATGACCCAGCAATCCCACTACTGGGCACATACCCTGAGAAAACCATAATTCAAAAAGACACAGGTACCCCAATGTTCACTGCAGCACTATTTACAATAGCCAGGACATGGAAGCAAGCTAAATGCCCATCAACAGATGAATGGGTAAAGAAGAAGTACATATATACAATGGAATATTACTCAGGCATAAAAAGGAACGAAATTGGGTCTTTTGTAGAGACGTGGATGGACCTAGAGACTGTCATACAGAGTGAAGTAAGTCAGAAAGAGAAAAACAAGTGTAGTATATTAACGTATATATGTGGAACCTAGAAAATGGTCCAGATGAACCAGTTTGCAGGGCAGAAATTGAGACACAGAAGTAGAGAAAAAACATATGGAGACCGAGGGGGAATGAGGCATGGGTGGGGGTGTGTGGGATGAATTGGGAGATTGGGATTGACGTGTATACAGTGATGTGTATAAAATGGATGACTAATAAGAACCTGCTGTATACAAAAATAAATAAAATTAAATTTTTAAAAAAGGAAGTAAAAGTATAGAAGGAAGAGTGAGATTCATAACGCCCCAGGGGGCACGTTTGTAGCTTTGTGACTTGCCCACAGTTTCATCTCCTGGAAGGGCCTCCAACAATTTTCACTGTCCCTTCTCCAACGTAACTCAACCTCCACCTGTGCTCTCCACTCCTCATAACTGCCTCAGCCCAGAGTAATCACTTCACCCTTTTCAACTTCTCCAATGCAATCCACTTTATAATCAAGTACTGCTCTGTGATATCGCTTTTCTGCTATCAAAGTATTATTCAAAATTATTATTATTATTCTCTTTTACATATGCACAGTTTATTGCCCTGACTTGATTATAAATTCCTCGAGAGCAAGTTTTGTGTGATTCACTTGGAGTATTCCCACCAGATCCTAGTGATTTGCCATAGTAAGCTCTGGACCTTAGTTTTTCCATCTGTAGAGTGGGGATAATGATAGTACTTACTTTATAGACCTATTGTAAAGAGAAAATGAGATTGTGAGGAGTAAATTATGTCTGATTCAATAATTGTTGGATAGCGTATTTTACTAGTATTATTGATATTATATTAGGGCAAAGGAAAAATACAAGGCTAGAAATGAGCAAAACAGAAACCTGCTTCCACCTCTACCAAATAGTAGCTTTGTGACTTTCAGAAAGTCTATTAAATTCTCTGAGCCTCAAATTGTTCACTCATAAAAATCAGAAATGCAACACTCCTTGCCAATGTTCCATTGCTGTGAAAGTCAAATAAATACTTTTAGGATGTTTTACAAATGTATCATTTATTGGTACTAAGTAAATATTATTTGATTTGAGAATTATCACTTTATCACTCATACAGCTTATTTTCTCCCCTTTGAGGCTGACAGGACATCAGTCATGCATCTTATGGGCTTGGAGGGGGAAATAGGGTACTTTGGATCCTCGGAATTTCCAACAGGTAGCTTGTGTTCTGGTGTTCACAGCATCCTGCCCTCCTACCATCATAGTCCAGGCTTCTCAGTGTTTACTTCAAAGGGATATTTCTATAACAGCAGAGCAACCAAAAAATGAAAAATGTCTACCAGTTAACCTGTTGTTTTGCTTAAAACAAGTAAAACATAGTTTTAAACAGCCAGTTGATCAATTCTGCTGGCATAATTGGTTATGCCCATACTCTCCCTTAAGAGAGAATCATTAGAGAGCCAGAAATCAACACATGTCCCAGAGATGTCCCAGAGTGCCTCCCTTGAGGACAAAAACCTCCTGTAGCCTGGACCCAGAGGAGCCTCAGCACAGGCACAGAATGAGGTTCCCAGTCCATGCCTAGGCAAGGCCATCGCTTTCAGAAAAAGCTAAATGCATCACAGATTAAACTGCACAATTTCATTCCCTGATTCCTTACGGTCTAAACTTACTCTTTCACCTGCAAACCACAAATATGATCATTCTCACCTTTCCAATCTCATGTTATCAAGTATTAGATGCCTCAGGCCATCTAAGTTATATTAGCAACGCATCAAATATTCATTCATTTATCAAATAATTATTTAACATGTCTATGTGCAAGGCACTGGAGCATACAAAATGAATCACACAAACTGTTTGGTATTTTTTAGACAAGTCCTCTTAGTATCTGTGAAGATTTGTTTATTTGCTGTTGTGCAGGCATAGTTTACAATGTTTCCATTAATAGTACATTAAAAAAGAAAGTATTATTCAAGTAACAACACATGGTTGAAATACTTAGAATTTAGTCTTCTTATCTCTTCTTTAAAGACAATGAAAGGTAAAAGATTATTTGGAAAAAGTATTTGATATCCTAATATGCTCACACTCATTGCTTCCTGTTTTCACTGTACAAGTGCATTTTTCCCAGGTATAACAAAACAACACAATAAAAAGGTAAAGTATGGTTGAAGTATACAGGCTTTATGATATTTCTTGAAATTACTCTGCTTTTATCGAGGATGATATTCAGGCTAGCAACAGCTATAAAAAAATATGGAAATGTAAAAGTGAGATAAAATATGGGATTTATCTATGAGCCCTGGTACATTAAACCATTAACATACTTGAAATATGACAACAACCTAAACGCTCAACATCAGGATCATAAAGGGAATTCTAATGGTGACCTGTGCCTTCACTTCCAAGATTTGAACTTTTGTCATTTTAAAGGATTTTTATGTATTTGCTCAACTTGCATAATTACAGCAATTTGTCAGTTTAACCAATAAGATGAAAACAGTTGACATTTGTGCTGCTAGGTTACCCATCTTGACCTGACGTGCAACAAGTAGAAGCTGGTCCTTGGCTTCCCCTTTCAGCTTCCTACAACGTGGGAGCCTAAGCTATGCCATCAGGCTGGAAATCATGGCAGCAGCAGCAATCACACCTGTGGGACAGGCAGGATGCCCAGGTCTAAATCCTCTGCCCATGAAACATGCTATACCTGTGCATCAAAGTGGGGTCAGTCTTGAATCTGCAAGCTACTGGAGAGCAATGCAGTCATTCCTCCACCTGTTACCTGTAAAGGCCTCCTAAAACTGAGATGCCAGCTGACACACTGGTCCTCTATAAAGGGTGGGAGGAAAAGGCAAGTGCACCCAGCATATACCGTTTCTGCACGATTGAAGACATGATCATCAGGGCGTATCGAGATCTTGATGAATAAAACCAGAGTCATTGGGCAGGCGGCAACGGAAGGAACTTGATGCTTGTATTAAGCAGACCTGAGAGAATGGCTGTAAGATAAGGTTTTAGTCCAGGCTTGGGAAAAAGAGGCTTGGGAAAGCGAGAAGTAAGAACAAAGAGAAGTCATGGGGCACAGGGGACAGCTGAAGAGTGGAAGGTAAAGTGGTGAGAGACAAAGCGTGATTCCTGCCTTTTCTCTTCATTCCACTGGGTATATTCTAGCTCTTCACTTATATCTCACATATGCTACATGAGTTGAGAGATAAAAGCAACCTGGTAATTAATTTTTTAAATAAAAAGACTCCAAGGAGTTCCAATTTAAAATGGCATCTGGCTAATAGCCCTGACATAGTCTCTTCCACTAAAACACACACACATTCACTAAAAGACAAATATTTACATTGCCACCAAAAATTGAGATTGACAGTCAAATCCTTACCACTAACTGTAAGGTCAATGAACCTGGATTTTTAAAGGCAATTAGTGGCCCACCTGTGCTTGCCACCAGACTTAGAGAAAGCCCATCTGTCTGAAGTGAGAAATGCCCATTATACCTTCTCCACTGTCTGTCACCTGGCTCATTAAATCAGACAGCCATTCTTCTACTACATAAGTGCTCTTTTTTTAAGCTAGAGTGTTATTTTCCTTCCACATCCAACCCCTCATCCACAGCTCTTTCCATAAAAACAGTCAGAGCAGCTACCCAGAAAGAACTGGTCAGCAAGAGGGAATGGGGAAGCAACCTTGGCGGGGTTGGAGGGGGGCTCATTCCAACCAGGAAGGTGTCCCCATGAAGAAAGCGCTATATGAGAGAAGAGAGGACAAAAGAAAAAATCTCTGGCTACCATCTACACTGAATATTACAGATTTCAGGTCAGAAAGAAAGGCAATGGAGACAGGAGAAGAGCTAATATTAGGTTGACATTTATGGAATGAAAGCAAGTCAAACGCCAGAAATTGAGCTAGTAACTGGACATCAACTTGCCCTTCAGATGTAGCTCTGGAAAGGGAATTGAACTCGTTTTCAAGTGAACAGAAAATAGAACCTGCTAGAAACACCAAATCTGGATAGATCTTCTGTGTTAAGAAAATGACAAGAAGAATAACTAACAAATGCATTTTGGTAAATGACATAGAAATAGAGATAGAGAATATCATCCTAAGACTCAGAGGGAACACAAACTTCTGAAAATGATTTATCACAGGAAGTGAAAGAAATTTTCAGAGAAAGTTTTTCCATCTTCAATAGAATTCAAGAAGTAATGGCCTCTATGGAACAGGAGTAGATATCCATGACAAGGGAATAGGTGACAAGAAAGAGACAGCAAGGTAAGAAGAAAAGAAAATGTGTGAGATAAAAAAGGATTGATATTATTGCAAATCAACTATACTTCAATTTAAATAAATAAATAATTTTTAAAAGAACTCTTACAACTCAATAACAACTAAAAGTAAAAATAAAAAAATGGGCAAAGGACTTGAATAGACATTTCTCCAAAGATGATACACAATTGGCCAAGAAGCATATGAAAAGATGCTCAACATCACTAATCATCAGGGAAATGCAAATCAAAACCACAATGAGATATCACCTCACACCCACTAGGATGGCCTCAATCAAAAATGCAGAAAATAATAAGTATTAGTGAGGATTTAGAGAAATTGGAACACTTGTGTACTGTTGGTGGGAATATAAAATAATGCAGCCACTATGGAAAACAGTTTGGAGTTCCTCAAAAAATTAAAAATACAACTACCATATGACCCAGAAATTTCACTCCTGGGTATATATACAGAAGAATTGAAAATAGGATCTTGAAGAAATATTTGTACACTCATGTTCATAGCAGCACTATTTGCAGTAGCCAAGAGGTGGAAGCAACCCAAACATCCAACAACAGATGAATGGATAAACAAAACGTGGTATATATGTATAATGGAATACTATGCAGCCTTAAAAATGAAGGAAATCCTGTCATATGCTACAACATGGATGAAACTTGAGGCTATTAATAAGTGAAATAAGCTAATCACAAAAAGGCAAATACTAAATGATTCCACTTATATGAGGTATCTAAAATAATCAAACTCATAGAAGCAGAAAGTAGAATGGTGGTTGCCAGGGGGTTGGGGGAGGGAGAAACAGGGAGTTGTTCAACAGCTATAGAGTTTCAGTCATGCAAGATGAAAAGGTTCTACAGATCTGTGTTACAACAATGTACATATATTTAATAATACTATAGTTAATGATACTATACTGCACACTTAAAAATTGTTAATCTTATGGATTTTTTTAACCACCACCACAACAACAAATTTTAATGACCTAAGAGATGGCAGATTTGAAAATACAAATATTTTTTATACACCAAATAGCACAACAAGATTTAATAAGCAATGCCCATATATCAGACCATAAAAACAACAATTAATTCCCCAAAGCAGAAATTCTAAAGGCCACATATTTCCAACCACAATACAATCAAAACAAAAACTATTACCACATATTTAAACAAACAAAATAATAAATAAGCAAAACCAATAACTTTGAACTTTTAAAAAACACTCTCCTATACTAAGTTACAAAGGGTATCAAATCCTTAATTATAACTAGATTTTAAATAGTGTAACTAAGAAATAACATGACTAAGAATACTAATAAAAATTGTGGGAGGTGGCCAAAATTCCAATCAATTCATACCATTTAATGAATTATTAAATCAAGTATAAAATAAGTAATTTGATAAAGTGATTAATCTGATAATTGATAAAATAAATTGAAAATAAAATGATGATGATGATGTTTGAGTACTTGCCATGAGTCAGGTACTGAGCCAGATGCCTATAAAATTATCTTTGTTGAACCCTCACATTATTCCTGAGAGATGGGTATTATTAGTTGTATTTTATAAAGAAATTAAGATTTTGAGACATTAAGTAATTTGCCCAAGATCACACAGCTAGTAAATGACAAAATCAAGATTTATTCCAGGTTTATCTCACCCAAAGTCTTTGCCTTTAATCACTGCTATTACAGGATTAGAAAACACCAAAGAGTCTAAATGATAAATACAAACAAAAGCTGGCTCTTTGGAAAAACAAGACAAAGAACTGGCAAACATAATATAGAAAACAGATACTAAAAAGAAAAAAAAAAAAAGCTTTAGGGAATTCCCTGGCAGTCCTTAGGACTCGGGTTTTCACTGAGGGCCCGGATTCAATCCCTGCTTGGGGAACTAAGATCCTGCAAGCAGAGAGGCGCGGCCGAAAAGAAAACAAATTTTTCTTTTTAAGTTTTAAATAAGAAGAATATATCAGATACATTATAATTCTAAAATAATTATTCTTTATGTTAATAAATTTGTAAATATTGATGAACTGGATTATTTCATAATAAAATATAAATTATTGATTGTACTGAGAAGAAGTAGATCATCTGAACAGACAAAGCTGTAGGAAAAATGGAAAATTATCAAAGGCACAATGGTTAGAATGATATACAAACAGTAAATTTTTTTGTTCCAAACAAGAATAATCTTTAAAACTTAGGTATAGAACCAGAATGAACAAACATCAAATTTTATCAAGAAACAAAGAAAGACTTTAAAAAATGTTCCTGAATAGGAAAATTCAATTTTATAAAGATGTTAAAAAATTCTTCTAAAATTAATTTGAGGATATAACTCAATCTTCACGGGGATAATTTTCAAAATTTGGCAAAATATTTCTAAAGTTTAACAAATAAAAACAGGGGACTGACCAACACATTTTTGGAAGAT
This sequence comes from Orcinus orca, assembly GCF_937001465.1. Lineage (NCBI taxonomy): Eukaryota > Metazoa > Chordata > Mammalia > Artiodactyla > Delphinidae > Orcinus > Orcinus orca. The sequence goes on from NC_064565.1 coordinate 64,522,632, forward strand.
TAAAAATAAAAATGAGGGCTTCCCTGGTGGCGCAGTGGTTGAGAGTCCGCCTGCCAATGCAGGGGGACACGGGTTCGTGCTCCGGTCCGGGAAGATCCCACATGCCGCGGTGCGGCTAGGCCCGCGAGCCATGGCCGCTGAGCCTGTGCATCCGGAGCCTGCGCTCCGCAACGGGAGAAGCCACAGCAGTGAGAGGCCTGAGTACCGCAAAAAATAAATAAATAAATAAATAAATAAATAAAATAAAATTACAATTAAAAAAAATAAAAATGAGTAATGAAGTGATTAAAATGTCCTACAAAGTTTTAGCAAGTAAACTGTAAAAAACCGCTGCAAAAATCAGTGGGTAGATCAATGGAATGGAATAAATAGGCTAGAAACACGCATGATATATAAAGAAATTAGCATGTGATAAAGGTGTTAACACAGTGTGGAAAGAATTATGCAGTCAATACAGCAGAGTAACTACACAGGACAGAAGCTGGACAGGAATTAGATCCTTCCCTTACATAACACACAGGCACAGGCACAGTTTAAAGATGTAAATATAAAATTCAAGAAATTAAATTATTTCAAAACCTTTGAAAGTAGATGAATACATAATGTAAGGATCAGGGGAAGGTTTTCCAGGCCTAAATGTAATGGAAAATATCAAAAAGGAAAAAGTCAATAGGCTTGACTACATTAAAAAAATTAAATTTCTCTATTTCAAAAAGAAATATAAATAAGATTTAAAAGCAAGCAAACTGGTAAAATAATTTTTTTATGTGACAGACAATATGTTGATATACTTTGTGTATAAGAAGCTCATACAGTGGATAAAGCTCCATGTAGTGGATTTCTGTAGTTTAAGTGCCCTCCCATTTGGAGGAAATTCCCCTATGGACAGGCTGCCATCCTTGCCCACTGGCCAATGGTGGGAGGCCATGAGATCTCAACACAGCCAATCATACGCTGAGCCTTTCCCTTTTTGAAGGTAAGGGAGAAACACATAGAATCTACTAAAGATTATTCACAGATGCTGTGGCAGAATTCAGGGGCCAAAGGATTCATTGTCAAGCAATCATGGTGACAGTGGTCATGGCGCCAACCATTGTCCAGCAGTTATAGTGGTAGCTATGATGTCTTAACTGTTCCTGTGGCAGGATGTCAGCTGTGCCTTGTCTCTCTTGGCTCCTGCCCAAGCCTGGTTCTCAGCCTTCCCGTCAATTCCGTGAGCTACCCAACACCCTTAGCAACCAATTATTATTCTTAAGTTAACTGGCATCTTCTTAAGTTAACTGACAGTTCCTGCCACTTGCAACCAAGAATTCTGACTAGCACCCCTCTGTAAATAAATGGTCAAAGGACATAAAATGGAAACTCTCAGAAAAAGCAATACAAATTGTTAATAATTTTTTTAAAGTATCTGATCTCACTATTTCAGATAAATTGTATTTCTAGAAAACCAAAGCAATTGTGTGGGGTTAAAATTAGCATGTTTCTTTACTAATGATAATACTTTGAATTAGTAAAGACATAGAGAAATGGTAGATGCACAAATTTATACAACCTTTGCAGAAAGCAATTTGAGTATATATACCAAAACCTTCAAGATGTCCATAACTGTGATCCAGTGGGTAAGACTCCAAGCTCCCAGTGCAGGGGGCCTGGGGTTCGATATCTGGTTGGGGAACTAGATCCTGCATGCATGCCACAACTAAGAAGCTTGCATGCTGCAACTAAAGATTCCGCATGCCATAACAAAGATCCTGTGTGCCGCAACTAAGACCCGGTGCAGCCAAAATAAATAAATAAATATTTTTTTAAAAAAGGATGTCCATAACTTTTTGACACATCAATTCTTATTCTAGGAATTTATCCTAATAAATATTCATGCAAAGATTTATGTATAAGAATATTCATTTTAGCTTTTTTTTTAAAGTTAAAAAGTATAAGCAAAAGTTTGTTCAACAATATGAAAATGGTTAAGGATGTACAGTAGAAGCATTCTCAATGCACATCAACTTAACCAACTTGCCTGATTCGTCAATAGTTTATTGACTCTTGTCACTTATTAGGACTCCGTGAAACACACTGAGCATTCCTCATTGAGACAACCGTGCACTACTCTTCCCCCAATTAGGTGGACACTTACCAAGAGTGGGATGTGTTTGTGCCTAGGCCTTTGTACAAACTTGGTACTTGCTGTTGTCATTATGAATGCAAAAAGAAAGACAATAGCTGTTCCTATGAAAGTTGAGTTGAGTGCTTTGCAAAATTTAGCTAAAAGCAAATTGCTAAAAAGAAAAGAAAAAAGGAAGGAAGGAAGGAAAGGAAAAGAAGTTACTGTTACTAGGCAACAGCAATCATTGGAGAAAATCAATAAAGTCTAGAGCAGTGATTCTCAAGATTTTTGGTCCGTTTACCCTCCTAAAAAATGATTGAGAACCTTAAATAGCCTCTTTTTATGTGGGAAATACCTACTGATATTTACCATATTAAAAATTAAGCTGAGAGGAACTTCCCTGGTAGTCCAGTGGTTAAGACTCCATGCTCCCAATGCAGGGGGCCCGGGTTCGATCCCTGGTCAGGGAACTAGACCCCACATGCTGCAACTAAAAGACCCCACAGGCCACAACTAAAAAGATCCTGCATGCCACAACAAAGATCTTGCACACTGCAATGAAGATCCCAGGTGCCACAAATAAGACCCAGTGCAGCAAAATAAACAAATATTTTTTAAAAATTAAGCTGAGAATTTATAAATTATTAACTTTGAATTCATTCTTAAGATAACAATAATAAATTCATTATATGTTAAATAACATATTTTTATAACAAGTAAATACATTTCCAAAGATATTTAGAGTGATGAAATTGTTATAAATCTCTAATGCCTGGCTTAATTGAAGGCAGCTCGATATTCATATTGCTTCACTGTTCAATCTATTGTGGTATATCAAGGCATGTAGCCTCTAGAAAACCTTGCTGCATACTCATGAACAGATGAGTGTGAGAGAGGCAATAACACCTTAATACTATTATGAATATAATTTTAGTTTCACAGACATCCTTATAGAGTCTTGGAAATCTCTAGGAGCCCATGGACCACACATTGAGAATTGCTGATTTAACAGGGGTCTGTGCTCAGACCACTTATAATTGTCTCTAAGTTCTTGACCCACTTCAAAACAAGACAAACAAAAAAACCTAGAAATTAGAGGTGCAATCTTGGTATTGTTTGTGCAAGAAAGCTAGCACAGATTGCCCATCATAATTAATGCCCACATTTTGAAATGAATGTATGTTTATATGTATGCTTTAAGTATTTTTTTAATGTTTAAGAAATGTGTTGAAAAAAAGAGAGCAGGTCCAAATAAACAAAATGAGAAATGAAAAAGGAGGTTACAACTGATACCACAGAAATACAAAAGAGATTACTATGAACAATTATATGCCAATAAAATAGACAACCTAGAAGAAATAGACAAATTACTAGAAATGTACAATCTCTCCAGAATGAATCAGGAAAAAAAATAGAAAATATGAACAGTCCAATTACCAGGAATGAAATTGTATCAGTAACTTAAAAAAAAAATCTCCCCAAACAAAAAAATGCAGGACCAGACAGTTTCACAGATGAATTCTATCAAACATTTTTAAAAAGAGGTAACCCCTATCATTCTCAAACCATTCCAAAAATTTGCAGGGGAAGGGACACTTTTGAACTCATGCTCTGAAGCCTGCATCACTCTCATACCAAAACCAAAGACATCACAAAAAAGAAAATCACAGGCCAGTATTACTGATGAACATAGATGCAAAAATCCTCAACAAAATATTAGCAAACCAAATTCAACAATACATTAAGAGAATCATACACCATGATCAAGTAGAATTTATCCCAGGGATACAAGGATGATTTACTATCTGCAAATCAATCAATGTGATACACCACACTAAACTGAAGAATAAAAATCATACAATCATCTCAATAGATACAGAAAAAAGCTTTTGACAAAATTCAACTCCATTTATGATAAAAACTCTTAAAATGTGGTTATAGAGGGAATGTACCTCAACATAATAAAGGCCGTATATGACAAACCCAGAGCCAACATCATACACAATGGTGAAAAGCTGAAAGCATTTCCTCTAAGATCAGGAACAAGACAGGGATGCCCACTCTTGCCACTTTTATTCAACACAGTATTGGAAGTCTTATCCATAGCAATCAGACAAGAAAAAGAAATAAAAGGAATCCAAATTGAAAAGAAGTAAAACTGTCACTGTTTGCAGATGACATAATACTATATATAGAAAGTCCTAAAAATACCACCAAAAAAACTATTAAAACTCACCAGTGATTCAGTAAAGCTGCAGGATACAAAACTAATATATAGAAATCTGTTGTGTTTCTATACTCTAACAATGAACTATCAGAAAGAAATCAAGAAAACAATCCCATTTACAATTGCATCAAAAAGAATAAAATACCTAGGAATAAATCTAAGGAAGTAAAATACCTTCACTTGGAAAACTGTAAGACATTGATGAAAGAAATTGAAGACAACACAAACAAATGGTAAGATATACCATGCTCATGGGTTGGAAGAATTAATATTGTTAAAATGATCATATTACCCAAGGCAAGCTACAGATTCAATGCAATCCCTATCAAAGTACCAATGGCATTTTTCATAGAACTAGAGCAAAGAATTCCAAAATTTGTATGGAAACACAAAGGGTCCTGAATAGCCAAAACAACCTTGAGAAAGAAGAACAAAGCTGGAGGAATTGTGCTCCTTGATTTCAAACTATATTGCAAAACTACAGTAATCAAAACAGTATGGTACTAGCACAAAAACAGATCAATGGAACAGAATAGATTCACTCAGAAATGAATCCACACTTACAAGGTCAATTAATCTACGACAAAGGAGGCAAGAATATACAATGGGGAAATGACAGCCTCTCCAATAAATGGTGTTGGGAAAACTGGACAGCTACACACAAAAGAATACCTTCTCATACTATACACAAAAATAAACTCAAAATGGATTAAAGACTTAAATATAAGACCTGAAACCATAAAGCTCCTAGAAGAAACCAGAGGCAGTACACTCTTTGACATCAGTCTTAGCAATATTTTTTTGGATCTGTCTCCTCAGGTAAGGGAAACAGAAACAAAAACAAACAAATGGGACAACATCAAACTAAAAAGCTTTTCCACAGTGATGGAAACTATCAACAAACAAAAAGACTACCTCAGCCTACTGAATAGGAGAAAATATTAGCAAACAATGTATCTGATAAGGGGTTAATATCCAAAATATACAAAGAACTCATACAACTCAACATCAAAGAAAAAACCCAATTAAAAATGGGCAGAGGATCTGAATAGACATTTTTCCAATAGACATTTTTCCAGACATACAGATGGCCAACAGACACATGAAAAGATGCTCAACATCACTAATCATCAGGGAAATGCAAATGAAAACCACAATGGCATACCATCTCACACCTGTCAGAATGAATAATATCAAAAAGACAACAAATACAAGTGTTGTTGAGTATGTGGAGAAAAGGGAACCCTGTGCACTGTTGGTGGGACTGTAAATTGGTACAGCCATTATGGAAAACAATATGGAAGTTCCTCAACAAATTAAAAATAGAAATACCATACCAGCAATTCCACGCCTGGGTATTTATCTGAAGGAAATGAAAACACTAATTCTAGAAGATATATGCACCCCTATGTTCACTGCAACATTATTTACAATAGCCAAGATATGGAAGCAACCTAAGTGCCCACAGATAGATGAATAAAGAAGATGTGGTGTGTGTGTATGTACAGGAATATTACTCAGCCATTAAAAAGAATGAAATCTTGCCATTTGTGACAACATGGATGAAACTAGAGGCTACTATGCTAAGTGAAATAAGTCAGAGAGAAAAAGACAAATACCATATGATGTCATATGTGGAATATAAAAAACAAAACAAACAAACAAACAAAATAAAAACAGACTCACTGATACAGAGAACAAACAGGTGGTTGCCAGAGGAGAGGGGGTCCGAGGAATGAGAGAAATAGTTGAAAGAGATTAAGAGGTACCAACTTCCAGTTACAAAATAAGTGAGTCGTGGATTTGAGATGTACAGTGTGGGAAATATAGTCAATAATAATACAATAATTACACAATAATGACACAATATCTTTGTATGGTGACAGCTAGTATCTAAACTTATTGTGGTGATTATTTTGAAATGTATAGATATCAAATCACTCTGTTGTGCACCAGGCACTAACATAATGTTATAGGTCAATTATACTTCAAATAAAAACCAACAAACTCATAGAAAAAGAGATCAGATTTGTGGTTACCAGAGGCAGCGTTGGGGGAGGAGGGGCAGTTGGATGAAGGTGTCATCAGATAAATAAGTACTAGGGATGTGATGTACAAGATGAAACATATAGTTAACACTGCTGTATGTTATATATGAAAGTTGTTAAGAGAGTTAATCCTAAGAGTTCTCATCACAGGAAGAAATATTCTTTTTCTTTTATTTTGTATCTATATGAAATGATGCATGTTCACTAAACTTATCACGGCAATCATTTCATGATGTATGTAAGTCAAATTATTATGCTGTACACCTTAAACTCTTACAGAGTTGTATGTCAATTATATCTCAATAAAATGGAAGGAAAATAAATAAATAATAAAGTGGGTTGGGGGGAAGAAGTGTATGCATTTTAAGAATAATTCCACATCATTTATTTTATTGCTCCCCACTAGCTATTGCACTTTGGGCCACAGTTACTTAAGCACTCATTATTTCACATAGGAGTCTGAAAGCTATGTGGTTGCAAGGTTTGTTAATCCAGTAACTAAAACACAGCAGGGCTCTGAGTTGGCATCCCTGAGGTGGTCTTGACTTTTCCCAATGTTCACAAGATGGCAATCATAGCTCTGGGGAGCCAATGGCAGGAAGGGCTCAGGTTGGAGATGGGGAGGTTTTCACCTCAAGCTTCTCTCTCCTTAGCAGGAGGAAGATCTTTAACAACCCTTAACAGACTTCCCCTTATATCTCTCTGGCAGAACTGGATCACATGATAACCCCCAAACTACTTGCTGGCAAAGAAGAATGAGACCGTCATGACTGGCTTAGAACAATCATAGGTATCTCAGTCTTGGGGCTTAAATGGATCCAAGTTTATCCTCCCAGCCTAGAGAATGTTCACCTTCTCAGAACTACTCTTTTCCACACATCTGAACAAAATCAGAGTTATTTTAGCTAAGATAAAGAGGGAAAGTACTGAGAATGACAACAGTGTCTGCCTCACTTGCTTTAAACCAAATTTTTCAATTACTAACCATTTTTCAATTACTAACCATTTTTCAATTACTAACCAACTACTGGCCTGAGTACACAGCTTAAAAGGGTACATCTATTAAACTTATTTTTAAAAGCAGAATACCATATTGTTTTTATGACATAAAACCAATTTATATATACATATGCATAGATGTATAGATGTATATACATACGTATACTTTTAAAAAACTGAAGATACAAAAATATGTTTTCTTTGGGTTTATGAGTTGGTTTTAATTTTCTTCCCTGTAGCTTTTTATATCTTCTGATTTTCTCAATGAACACATCTCTTTAATAAACTGAAAAAATAAGCATTATTTTTAATGATTTTGTGAAATTAACTAATATATTCATGCTTTTCATTTGTATAGCAGTTTTAAACACATTAGTTTCTTCACCTGTAAAATCAGGATAAGAATAATACTTCCTAAGAAAAATGCAATCATACATGTAAAATGCCAGCAATAGTGGCTGGTAGATAATGAGAGCTCATAAATGCATGCTATTAGTATTATTTCACATTACTCTGTGACATAGGTAGGACAGGACTTACTATCTTCATTTTATAGATTAGGCAACTGAGGCTAAGAGAAGTGCAGTGTTTTGCTCAAGATCACACCACTAGGTATGATCAGTGTTCCTTTCAATTACACCATCACTGTCCGTCGTCCATGGTACAGATGATAGACAAGAAAATTCTATTCCTAACACCTGAGAATTTTTGTAATGATAGGATTTTTTTAAAAAACATATTATACTAGATTTCTTTTTTGTTGCTGTTGAGCTATAATTCACATACCATAAACCTCACCCTTTTTTAAAGTGTACAATTCAGTGATTTTTACTATATTCACAAGGTTGTATAACTATCACCACTATCTAATTCCAGAACATTGTCAATACCACCACTACCCACCCTGGCAAAAACCCATATCCATTAGCAATCACTCCCCATTCCCTCCTCCCACAAGCTCCTAGAAATCACTTATCTCTCTTCTGTTTCTATGTTTTTATTTGCCTATTCTGAACATTTCCTATATACAGAACCATGCAATAACGTGGCCTTCCGTGTCTGGCTTCCTTTAGTTAGCACAATGTTTTTAAGATTCATTCATGTTGTAGCATGTGTCAGCACTTCACTCCTTTTTATGGCTAAATAATATTGCATTGTATGGATATACCACATTTTAAAAATTCATTTATCACATACTAGACTTCTGGACACAGCAAGTTGACAGTTTAACCAACTAAAACAAATAGCAAGTAAATCAGAAAATTCAGTAAACCAGGAAAATGACTGAATAAAATGACCAGTAACCAAAAAACAAATCAGTGAAATTCAGCTCATCTAGTCTATCCAAGACTTTTTGACTTTATTTGCATCACTGCCATGAAAACTCTAATTCCTTGCTTTCTGTAAATAATAAAACACCATCAGACAGACCTCTTTAAAAAATTAGAAATCTATTTTTTCACCTTTTCTTGGAATCATTTCTTGTTTTCTATTTATTTACTAGACACCAAGAATATTCCAATTCTTTCCAGAATCATTTGTCCTTCAACTCATCTGCAAGCCTTTTAGTCTAGATTTCCTCAGCCATAAACTACAAAGTACATGCATCTCTGATACTCAGGTAGGTGTCCATGGGAAGCCTAGTTTTCGCTTCCCTGAGGCTCTGGGACCTGCGCTTGTTTTTTCCATACACAGATGTTTAAACAGATGGCCTGTGTGGTCCTATGCAGCTCCAGGAGTCTAGGATTCTGGTTTTTGGTTTGTGTGTGTAGCTGCCACCACTACTCCACCACTCCACCTCACTCCACCTTCACCTCCTACCACCACCCCATTCCATTCAAGTCGGAATTTAAATAGGACTAAACTTCCTGTGGCTCTGGTGGCAGGAGGAAACAGAACAAGGTGACGGTGGCATCATATTACAAAAACCTCAGAGGCTTATATAGCACTCTACAGTTTACAAAGCAATTCTCCATGCAATTTCTCATAAAGGTCCCCATGACAGCCTCTTGAACAAGTCAGGCATTTTATCGAGACAGCAATGGACCCTGAGGCTCCTGTCTCCCAGTCTGTGTTCATCACATTGTCTCACTACACCACTCTATCTCCGATGGCACTGGGACAGTGAGGAATGAGCAGCTGAGGGCAAGTATTGATGGCCTGTAGGTGCTTACAGTGGTCACAGGATGACTGTTCACTGACATGCCTGTGCTGAGTAGGAATAAAGGAAAGGGTGAAGACAAGAGTAAAGGGACAGTCAAAGGAACAACTGAAAAAATATCTGAGTGCACTCAAGGCCAATAACCCTGAACCCCATTACCATTTATGGAAAGCTTTTGAGGAATAAGCGTTTCCAAACAGACTGTGGAGGGTCACTTAAACTTGGCACTACCAATCCAGTCCCAGACCTTCCCACTAGAACATGGCTTGGTGACGTGATGGTCTTCACTCTGAGCTTCTACAAGTGGATAGGTTGCTACTAGGGACCTGGAGGCAGGGAAGACACACCACCACGAGTAAGCCACACGTAGCATAAGCAACTGCCTTGCTTGGCCTTTCAATCCATTTCAGCACCCATCAGGCCCCCAAAATTTTCAACAGATTCCAAGACCTACATTTTGCTCCCACTTTTATTAATACCATTCCCTTATATACTTCGCCTACGTACACACTAGGTATTTTACATATAATATTTCATTGTATCACACCTGTGAGTTAGGCATTATTATCCCCATTTTACAGAAAGGCAAACTGGGCTCATAAATATGAATAACTTGCACAAGCCACTTGGAGATAGAGCTGTCATTTAAATTCAGATCTCTGTTGTTCCAAATCTATTTTCTTTCTAATAAAATGCAGTACCTCTATTCTAACTCTCTATTAGAATTTCAATTGAAATCTTGCCAGCAGTTAAATCATATAAAACATTTTGAAGAAGTTTATATTAGTATAAATTTGTGGACATTCTAATTTCTAAATATGCTGATAATACATTTATTATAAATTCAATTAATGAGAGAATGAAGCTGCCTAGATAAACACAGCTGCAACAGGCATTCTAGCTCTGCCTCTTCATGTGGTATTTTATTTAGATTACATAGAATTGAGGAAATCACGATTCAGCAGGTGCAAGTGTCTTTTAATAATAGTTTTAATAGTCTTAGTAGTGGTTAGGGATATCAAGTCATGCCTTAATTAAACAGATACGACAGAAAGAACTTATTCTGTCTGCAAAGAAAAAAACTTGTTAACCTGGTTGCAGAAATTGACATTAATTTTCACCAATGTGTTAAAAATTGTTACATGTGACATTTTAGTGTGCATGTTGTACTTATTATAATTTTAGTAATAGTTTAAAGTGTATTTAATATTTCAGAATGGATTCTTCCCAAGTTGATCTATAAATTCAATCCATCCTAATTAAAGTCCCAGTAGTCTCTTTGAAGAAATTGACAAGCAGATCCTAAAATTTGTATGGAGGGCTTCCCTGGTGGCGCAGTGGTTGAGAGTCCGCCTGCCGATGCAGGGGACACGGGTTCGTGCCCCGGTCCGGGAGGATCCCACATGCCGCGGAGCGGCTGGATCCGTGAGCCATGGCCGCTGAGCCTGCGCGTCCGGAGCCTGTGCTCCACAATGGGAGAAGCCACAACAGTGAGAGGCCCACGTACCGCAAAAAAAAAAAAAAAAATTGTATGGAAATGCAAGAGACCTAGACTAGCCAAAACAACTTTGAAAAAGAAAAATAAGATTGGAGGATTTATCCTACCTGATTCTAAGACTTACAAAAAAGCTACCATAATTAAGACAGTATTAGAGTAAGGATAGACTTTATAGATTAGTAGGACAGAATAGAGAGTCCAGAGATAGAACCAAACTTATATTGTCAATTGATTTTTTTGACAAAGATGCCAAGATAATTAAATGGGAAAATCAGCAAAATGGTGCTGGAGCAACTGGATATCTGTAGCGGAATAATTTTAGCCTCTACCCTTACCTTACAACACATAGAAAAGTGAACTCAAAATAGATCATAGATTTAAACATAAGAACTAACACTATTTAATTTCTGGAAGAAAATGTAGGAGAAAATGTTCATGACATCCAGTTAGAAGAAGCACAAAAGCACAAATCATAAAATAATTATATTTAGTAAATTGACTTTTTCAAAATTAAAAGCTTTTGCTCTTAAAAAAGTTAAAAAGACTAAAAGGTATCATTTCCCAGTACAGAATATATAAGTCAAGTCATTATGCTGTATATCTTAAAATTAAAAAGTGCTGTATGTCAATTATATCTCAATAAAACTGGAGCCGGAGTAGGGGGAAGCCAAGCAACAGACTGCGATATACAAAACATATATCTAACAAAAGGCTTGTATCCAGAATATATAAAGAAGTCTTACAACTCAATAAGAAGGAAACAATCCAATAAAAATAGCGAAAAGATTTGAACAGATTTGAACACTTCACAATAGAAGAAATACAAATGCCAATAGGCATATGAAAAGATGTCCAACATCACAAATTATGAGGAAAATGCCAATTAAAAGTACATGAACTATTTATCACACACTTGACAATAAAGTATTGGTGAGGAGGTGGGGCAACTAGAACTCTCATACATTGCATGTGTGAAAGTATAAAATGGTATGGTTTCATATAAGGTTAAACATATATACAATGCATCATATGACCCAGCAATATCACTCCTATTTACCCAAAAGAAATAAAAATGTGTCCACACAAAAATTTTTACATGAATGTTTACAGCAGCTTTATTCATAATAGTCAAAAACTGAGAACAACTTAAATATTGATTAGTGAATGGAAAAACAAATTGTAATATATCCATACCATGGGATACTACTCAACACTAAAAGAAACAAAGTATTAATATGCTCAACAACGTGGATGAATGTCAAAAACATTTATGCTAAGTGAACAAAAGTTAAACACAAAGGACTACATACTATGATTCTATTTATATGAAATTCCAGAAAAGGTAAGCCTATAGTGACAGACAGTAAATCATGAGTTGCCTTGGGGCCAGGAGCTGGGGGGGAGTGGACTGACTGCAAAGGGGCACAAGGGAACTTTTTAGAGTGATGGAAATATTCTATCTTGATCATGGAAATGGTTATACAACCATATACAATTACCTAAATTCATTAAACTGCACACTTACAATTTTATCCTGTGTAAAGTGTACCTCAGTAAAATGATTTTTCTAATTACTAGGGTTTCAGAATCCTTAAAAAAGAAGAAAAAAATGCTCTAGAATTAGAACAGTGTGTACCCTTCTGCAAAATAATACCAAGGAAATATACACAGAAGTTTTACAATATATGAAAAAGGTTGACTTCTTGAGGCTGTCTTCTTTCATTTTTTTGTCCTTCTAATCTCCATCTCAAGAAAAATTAGAAATAAATCAATTACACCTTAAATACTTTCGGCTGACTTTAATATACACAAAATTACTTGAATATTAAATAGGTTCCCAGAGAAAATCTTTGTTACAAGAGACTTTTTCATTGGACCACAGCTGCTTAAGGCATTTGAAGACAGTGAGAAACATTGTTTTGGTTTTTTAGTTTTTTGGATTTGGGGTTTTTTGTTGTTTTGGGGTTTTTGCTTTGTTTGTTTGTTTGGGGCAGTGCTTAACTAGTTCATCATGCTCTCTTACTGCCACAAAGTGCGTTTATGATTCATCAGTCAACACCCTGTGTCAGATAATTAGCCATTAACATGCTTCACCTGTACTGCGATGAAAATGATATCACAACTTGCAAGATATCCCCTTGAAGATGAAACTGAAAGAAATTGTGACCACATGTTGTTTCAAACCTGTATTCATTATACCTCCTGACTGCATGCCATCCAAGAGAGGCCAAACAGATGTATAAAAATCGCTGTTTAAGGGGGGTGGGGGGGCATACTGTAAAATTGTTTATGGCAGGACAGCGGGTTCTTATAGGCAAAGTAAATTACAAATAGATTTCTCAATTACTTTTTAAAGCCTGGTATTTGATTCTTATATAACAGTCAAAAATCAATTTTGCATGGAATTTATGTGAATGCCTCATTATTAATAAAACAGCGGTTGATGGCTGCTACTTCCTCCCCCACAAAAGCAGCACGCAGTGGGGAAGCATTCACGTGCCAGGTTATGCAATCCTTTATCTTTTTATCCTCTGCTTCAGCATCATAAAAAAAAAGAAAGGGAAGAAATGAATTCCAAGCAACTTTTAGGCATAGGCTTCTGGCAGCCTCTCTTTCAAGGGGGTTGAGAGGGGTGCCCTGAGAGTACTTAGTGGCAGTGTTGGAGCAGTCCTCACTCCCCCACTCCCTGCTCATATTGTACCCTGAAGGTCTTTTTAAAAAATAAATACTTAGGGCTTCCCTGGTGGCACAGTGGTTGAGAGTCTGCCTGCCGATGCAGGGGACACGGGTTCATGCCCCGGTCCGGGAAGATCCCACATGCCGCAGAGCGGCTAGGCCCATGAGCCATGGCCACTGAGCCTGTGCGTCTGGAGCCTGTGCTCCGCAACGGGAGAGGCCACAACAGTGAGAGGCCCACGTACCGCAAAAAAAAAAAAAAAAAAAAAAGTAAGCAAATAACTCCAGTTGTTGAAAAAGACATTGAACTCCATCTCTCACTCTATCCCTAGCACAGACCATCTCAGTATACTAGAATTCACTGTTGACCACATGAACTTGTTTAAAATGATTAGCCAGTGGTGCTTTTTTTCCAAATCACTTAATGACAATTACTAATTTTTATTTATTTATTTTTGGCTGCATTGGGTCTTCGTTGCTGCATGCAGGCTTTCTCTAGTTGCGGCCCACAGGCTTCTCATTGCAGTGGCTTCTCTTGTTGCAGAGCATGGGCTCCAGGCACGCGGGCTTCAGTAGTTGTGGCATTCGGGCTCAGTAGTTTCCACACGCCGGCCCTAGAGTGTGCAGGCTTCAGTAGTTGTGGCACAAGGGCTCAGATGCTCCTTGGCATGTGGGATCTTCCTGGACCAGGGCTCGAACCCATGGCCCCTGCATTGGCAGGCGGATTCTTAACCACTGCACCACCAGAGAAGTCTCTAATTTTTAAAAGAAAAGAACTTGTTTCTGACTCAAACATTCTAAGCACCTAACAAGCACATTTATCTCCAATTCACAAATGGGAAAACTGAATTCCATTAATGTCCTGGACCTATTTTATATTAGATTCATCAAACTCATGAATACTCCCTTCCCAAAAGAAAAGTGTAGTGTAATGAGTAAACTAGCTTCTCTGGTTGGCCTTTCTTAACCGACGGGGTGACTTTTAGTAAGTTCTGTCGTTGCTTTAGGCCTTGTATTTTCACCAGAAAAATAAGAGTGTTTTCAAAAATGATCTGAGGTTTCTTTCAGATCATAAACAACTATAAGACTCAAGGAAGTGAGGAAAAAGTCATTTTGTTTCATTACATGTAAAAAACAAAAAGAAAATTGATGTTTGGCCACCAACATGGGGAAATGCTAATTTTCAGAAGTTAAAGACAATTAAACTGTAGCTACTTGCTATTTCTTCTATTGGGTTCACACTTCAAAGATCCCAGCAGGGAAAAAGGCAGGGATCTCCCTGCCTCTGGCTGCTTGCAGCACGTTTCCACATACTGATTTCTCCTTACTTTGAATCTCTGCTCATGAATGATCACACCTGGCAACTATGGGCGAGCTGCACTTACCCCCTACACCTACGAGTCAGAAGCTAATTAGAAATGCAGTATGAACACAATCATTAAACCAACCCAAAAAGCTTGTGGTGGGATTTAGTTTACAAAGTTTGTTTGAGACCAAAGTATACATAAGATGACCCCTTGTAAATACAGAATGCCAGGAGTTTACTGAAGAATAAAAGTCCAGGGTAGATAAGAAAGTTTGTCTTTAAGGACTGGATTTGATATATTATTGAGAAACAAAGTGGCTTAAACATGATCAATATATTATGGAGTTTTAAAACACAATTAATTACTTTTCCTTTTATTCTTTCTCTAATTTTTCACATGGTTAATCTGACTTAACATGTCTTCACTGAGAATCATACAGCTGATCCAACTGAAATCAGTAAAATCAGTATTCTCTGGGGGGCAAAAAAGAAAGATACTTTTTTTCTAAGTCAAATTCATATTTGGGATTTGCAAATCCCAAATCATGTAAGTGCTGCTAATGAGCTCAAAGAGAAGCTTATTTACAGTTGACTGGTTGATCACATGAATGGCCTCAATCCTTCACCCTTACTTGTATCCATGCCTTTGCCCTGTGAGTTAAATTTCTCTCACTAAAAAGGCAAAACTATTTCCTCATACCTTGAATCTGGTCTTGGACATATGACTTGCTTTGGCCAACAGAATGAGATAGAGCTGACAGGTGTGCCAGTACTAAGCCTAGACCTCAAGAAACCTTGAGTGTTTTTGCTTGTCGTTTCCTACTTCTGCCATTGCCATGACAAGTACATGCGTGTGTTATCTGGGGGTTTCAGGAGAAGGATGAGGGTCACGGGGAGCAAAGCCAAGTCATCCTGAACAAGCCCAAACTAGATCTAGCAAGCCCTCAGACACAAAAGAGAGCCCAGCTGAGATCAACTGAACCCTGCAGATGCAGGAGAAAAAAAGTCTACTCTGTTGTATACCCCTGAGATGTTGTGCTTGTTTGTTACACAACAATTTCATGGCAATAGCTAACTAATATCAATACACTGACCTTCCCTAATACTAACTGGTACTGATGATGATGTTGACATTGCCACACCTCAAGATATTTGTGACTGTCTGGTCTTTCCCTACCTTTATTAGCATGAGTGATAGATTGATTCTGAGTCATTATCACTGTATTCTTTTTGGTACATAATCTTTTCATGTTCCCTGAGCATCTTAGGCAAGGAGTTGTCCAATTTCGGTGTGGCCAGAACCACCTGCAGAGCTTCTTAGAAGACTCGGCCCCACCTCCAGAGTTTCTGATTTAATTGGTCTGCAGTCAACCCCAGCCTCAGAATGTGCATTCCTCGCAAGTTCCTAGGCTGCTGCTGATGCTGCTAGTTCCAGGACCACACCGTGAGATCCGCTCCCTCAGGCTATCAAGGGTTAAGCACAAGGTTGCCGGTTCACATACGCATCTGTGTTTTCCCAAGGCACGTTTTCCATCACCTTCTCTGACCAGTAAATGAGTGGGGCCAGAGCCAAGATTCCACAGCCTTCCAGATGAGTTCCCTCTGGAAGAGACCGTGTCTGCAGCAAACAGCAAGCAAAGTTCCCAAGCCTGCTTGGGACTCAGCAAGGACTCAGCATACTGTGCCCCAAACTTATAGTTATGCCAGTGGTTTGGGAAGCTTTCTGGCTTGCATCCAAGAAGGATTTAGGAGGATAAGAGAGAGTTCACACTTCTCAGTGTCCACCTCAAAGCATTTGTTCTCAAATTCCGCATCTTAGAATTCTGGGGTTTTACTGTCAGGGAAAAATCTTAGCCCCATCTATTTAAATGTGTGCAATCAATTTCCCTCTCAAATCTCCACGGCAGGTATTCTCATTTCTTCCCACTTGCTGGGTATGCAGTGATCCCCCACTGTGAAAACAGAACAGCTTTTGCTCGTGGTGCAGTTCAACTCTGCCTGTTTTCTTTTTTACAGCAGTCTTAAGTTAAATTTCAACTCAGTCACTTGCCCATGGCTCCTTAGCATCAGCAAGAGTTGGCAGGAATCTGGGTCCTCTGAGTGATATTTATTTGCAGTGTTGCCTCAGAGAATTAAACCAAATTAAAAAGCTTCCCCTTGAAATGTAATGTTTTAAAAACACAATAGGGAAATAGTAAGCAATTATAAAGAACTGGCCAGCCTGCTTTGCCTTTCACTTCCTTTCTTTTAATAACGCATGGTTTTCATTTGCTAACTGCTACATTATTCTAATTTAGTGGTTGTACTTTGAAGAAGGGTAGGGTTGCCCTTGAGGTGTGTGAACACTTGCCCAGGAGCCTGGGGAAAGTCTGGCACTTTTCTGCTCATAGTCTGGCATCCTGGAAATATTTCCAATCTGTTTTATAAAAGTAGTTTGACCCTATTTTGAAAATCTTTTATTTTGCAAAGAATTTTTTAAGAATCTTGGAGCTCAATAATTCACAATCGATCACTATTTTGCTCATAATTAAAGTTGTAGACTATCTGACATATTAAAACCAAAGTGTTATTTTCAATCAACAGATATTTAGCAAGCATCTACTATATGCAGGCACTGTGCCTGGTGAGATACAGGGGTGAAAATATCCTCTCTTTGCTTTCAAAGTGCTTATAATACTTTTGATGAAACTGACCTCAAAACAAATAATTAGGGCTTCCCTGGTGGCGCAGTGGTTGAGAGTCCACCTGCCGATGCAGGGGACACGGGTTCGTGCCCCGGTCCGGGAAGATCCCACACGCCACGGAGCAGCTGGGCCCATGAGCCATGGCTGCTGAGCCTGCACGTCCAGAGCCTGTGCGTCCGGAGCCTGTGCTACGCAATGGGAGAGGCCACAACAGTGAAAGGCCCGCGTACCGCAAAAAAAACACAAAAAAACCCAAAAACCAAACAAACAAAAAAATTATTCCTTCACTCATTCAACACATATGTGTTGAGCTCCTATTATGTCCTTGGCATAGTGCTTACTGTATAGTAGAGCACACAACGATAATAATGTAGGCTTGATTCCTTCTCAAAGTTTAGTCTTGTGAGGGAATGAGATAGTTACAAAAAGGGGGATAAATTTGTGACTTGGGACAACCATGTGGCAAGAGCATGGGGCAGGAGATCCTATTTTAGTCTTTGAGGTCAGAGAAAGCTTTTGGAAGAAGTAACACTTAAATTGAGACCTGAAAGTACAAAAGAAGATACTGAGAAAGGCAGAGGGAAAAGGAAAATGAAGATGAAACAGATCTGCAAAGGTTGGAGCTAATTTGCCACCTATAAAGAATTTTTTAAAAATC
The DNA here is from genome assembly GCF_937001465.1 of Orcinus orca. Lineage (NCBI taxonomy): Eukaryota > Metazoa > Chordata > Mammalia > Artiodactyla > Delphinidae > Orcinus > Orcinus orca. The sequence continues at coordinate 64,540,996 of NC_064565.1, forward strand.
AGTATAATGAAAAAGCATAAAGGAGGAATTCATAAGAGGTGACAGAGATACCCAGGCCCCATCTCAAAGCCAAAACATCATCATTCCTTCAGTAGATAAACACCAAGCACCTGCTCTGTGCCCAGCACTGCTCTTCAGGATCCATCCATGAACAAAGCAAAGAGCCCTGCCCTCAAGGAGCTTATATTCTAGTGGGAGAGAAACAGATAATGAAAAAGAAATATAGCAAGTAAATTTCACAGTACAGGAAATTTTTTAAGTGCATTGAGGTAGGGGGGGTAGAAGTAGTACTAATAGGAGAGGACAGAGAATGTAGGAATTCCCTGAGGAAGAAAAAGGAAGAAGAGGAAAAGAATTTCAGCAAAAGGTAAACCCAGAAATTGCTGCAGAAGCTCCCTTATCTCCTTCTGAATTGGTGCAGCTACCTCGGCACCACATAAATCCAAATGGTAGCATCTGAGCAAGTGGGTCCCACATATGGAAGGGTAGGTGGAGTTAGTCTGTGAAGATGTCAAGCCAAATGTTTCATCCATTGTACATCATATCAACTCTCTTCAATCTTGAGTTGACTTTCTTTTATGCTTGGCAATAGGTCTAACCACCGGTGGAGTCCTCTCTGTTAAACCAGACCATATCCTAATGGTGAATTAGGTTACTACAACATTATCTTTTTTGAGTTGTTTGCTGTTATTTTTCAGATATAAAGACCTTTGTTTCTTTTTTGTTAGTTTTTATTATTATGACTAGCACTCATCAGACACTTTACTTCTAGTACGACATATCTGCAATTTTAGGTAATTTCCACCAGGTGGACGAGGGTTTCTAGATTTATGGTTAAGCAACAAATAAAATAAATGGGCACCACAGGTTCCCTTGAGCATGAATAAATGGTAAATCTAGAGGGCATGCTTTTCCTCTCAATTTTGACTTTTCCATAAACATTGAACTCTTTATTTAAAAAGCAACTAAGCAAAGCATGAACCTTGTGAGGATGCCTCAAATTTCTACTCAATCTGGTCTTGTTTCCTCCTCTAGATATTGATCTCACGTGGCCTCGGCCTGCAGTGGCTTGAAGCAGGGTTTCGGTTCCCAGCCAGAGATTGAGGTCAGGCCATGGCAGTAAGAGCACTGAATCCTAGCCACTAGACCACCAGGAACCAGTAGCCAGTGACAAGGCCCTGGCCCGTTGGCTTTGCGGAAAAGAATTCCCACAAAGACAGAAAGTAGTGAAACAAGTAAAGTGTTTATTAGGAGGAAAAAAGTATGTGTGGATAGACACACGGGCAGACTCAGAGAGACAGTCATGCCCTCGTGGTAGTTTAAATCACTTATATGGGGCATTTCTTCTGGGTTTCCTTTTTCCAATCATTTTGCTTTGCCTGGTTCTGAGTCCGTATTTGGTATATCTCAGGATCCTCCCATGTGTGCACGTGCACCTCTTAGCCAAGATGGATTCCAGCAAAAAGACCTATGGGTAGGTTGACATCACCTACTATGGGGTGGCGCTCCCTCCCTTTTTGACCTTCAAGGAGCTTTATATTCGGGAAGTTCTCCTTGACTTCGAGAATGAGAAATATGTGGTCTCTATCTTTTATCTGGGCAGGGCTCATCCTCTCCAATTATCCCCCTATTATGGAGTATCTGTCCACAGGGGACAAACTCCAGCTGCTCAGCCTGGGGCCCATCTATCTCCTACATCAATATGAGCAGAAGTAACAAAGCTGGGTCTTTAGTTTGGGGTCTAAATCCTCCTGGCATATACGCACAGTGATGCTTTAGACTCGGCAGCCCAACGGTCCTTTCAAGCAGCTACACTTGCTCAGCCAATCCTGCTTGTCATGCAAGTCTTAACCAAGGAACAGACATAGATACCTCATTCCTTTTGGATCCTCTGCTCCTTAGCTATTCCCAACCTCTCCATCTTTATCAGAAGTAGAAAAGCCCTATAGTGCATCTAGATATTATGAAAACTCCTGATTGCATTTTTCCAAATAGCAATTCCTCTGCTTTTAATTCTGAATTTTTCCGTATTTGAGAAATGTTCCAGTTTCCCATTCTCCTTCCTGATCAATAGCTGGCCTCTACTTAAAATCGATTCCTTCTTCAACTAGCTCTAAATCATAGTATCAGATAGAAACTGCCTTCTGTTCAAAGGCTTAGTGTTACAAAAATAATCACAGTACTAAAATGAAACATGTAACTTGATTTTTACTTATGTAAGAAATTTGAATTTTTTTGTAGGTCGGTGCTCCACAAATTTTAAATATTCCATACTTCTCCATGAAAACATTGGAACATATTTATTCCAGGTAATGAGCCTGATTGCTCCAAAAACAACACAGACTCCCTCCACCCCCTACTCCCAACCTAACTTCCCTAGTCATTTTAAAACTGAAGGCATATTGATTTCTGGAGAGGTGTGACCTTCTACTTTTAAACCAGCAATTAGGACAGTGTTCATACAGAAGGTCTGAAGTGCAAATATTTTCTAGACATTCTGGATCTTTGCAACCCTAAGTGTGGTCCTTGACCATTTGCATTATCTAGTTGCTTGTCAGATATGTAGAAGAGCAGGCTGCATTACAGACCTACTGAATAAGAATCTGCATTTTAACCAGATGCCTGGGTGATTCACATGCACATTAAAGTTTAAGAAGAAATGTAAAGAAGATGATGTTTAGGTTCCAGGATTGTTCTTCCCACACAAGAGAGTAGTGTGGGAGAAAAAGATGAAAGGTTTACACCTCTGGCTGTTATTTTCAACATTTGTCTTCAACTCCACTACCATTGTAGTCTTTCACTAAATTGATTCTGACAGTCAGCACATCCGGACACCTGAAAGGTGTAGCAGCTCTCTTGCAGTAGAACCCTCCTCAGCTTCTGCTCCCAGCATGTTGGCTACAGCTCTGTCCACCACAAAGCTCCTTTGTAAGTTGTACATTATCAGTTCCCTCTCCCTCCTTCTGAACCTTGCATTTCTATAGTGTTGAGAGTGTCTGGACATAGGATAAGGTAAAACAAAAAGAAGAAAGACTCCTACGTCTTCTTACCATCCCCCTTGACTCCGAAGATTACTGCTACCCAATAGAACTTTCTGGGATGATGGGTATCTTCTATAGCTGCACTGCTCAGTCTAAGGGCCACTTGCCACATGTGACTACTGAGCAATTGAAATGTAACTAGTGTTGGGAATTCCCTGGTGGTCCAGTGCTTAGGACTCAGCGCTTTCACTGCCGTGGCCCAGGTTCAATCCCTGGTCAGTGAAATAAGATCCCGCAAGCTGTGTGATTCGGCAAAACAGAACAAAAAACCCAGAAATGTAATTAGTGTGGCTGAAAAAATGATTTTTAAAAATTCACTGGCTATTTAAATTTAAATCTTAAGTAATTAAAAGCAAAAAATTTTTCAATTTGTTTCTTCAGTCTCACTAGCGACATTTCAAGTACTTAGTAGCCACATGTGTGGCCACTGCTTATGTTACTGGACAGTGCAAGTCTAGACCATTTTCCTGGGCTTTCTTGGCTCCCTACCTTTTGCTGCTGCCTGGGTGGTAACCGCATCATCATTTAATGTCCAATCACAACAGCTGTAGTTACTACAAGTGCACGTGTGTGTGGAGGGGGGCAGAAATCCTTATATCAGGATATGACTGATGTTTTTATAGTTACCATATATTTCCATCCCTAGTATAGAAAACACCTTGGAAACTAAAGCTCAAAAGGAGTTGGTTTGTTTGTTGGTTGGTTTTAATAATCACAGAGCACTCTAAAAATGCCCTAAGAAAATGACCACCTTGTAATAAACTCAATATGGCTGTAAACTACTTTGAGAGCTTTCTTCTTTCAGAGACTCCAGAGGTATAGAAAGGAACCAGCATCATCAGCAAGCTTTATCTTCAAACATCTGAATGTGTTAGAAGGAGAAATCAAATATTCTGATTGGCTAATAAGAAGTATGAGCAGGGACTAATGGAAATAACTCTCTGCTCAGAATTTATGAGGATTCATTGTCATTTAATTAACAATATAAATATTAAAAAAAATTTTATAATAAAATGTTGTAATAAGACAACCTAGCACATGAATTATGGGGTACTAATTCCCACCCAGTTTTGTTGAAACTGGACATGAATGAATACATTAAAATGCATACTATGTCATGTCTTAGTGCATAAAAAATAAAGTGGCAAAAAAATGTTCCAAAATTCAAAATCTTATCCCCTTAGAAAATAAGCAAAGAAATTCAATGAAAATGTAATTTATAAGGTTTTAGCTTTTATTCATTTTTCCACTGGTAATTACATTACCCACACAAGAGACGGTTATTGAAGAGGTTCAAAAAAATTAAACTGTTTTTTTTTTTTTTACTCTAGATTTGTAAGTTTTCACTCCTCTGCAGAGAGGCTATGTTTTTTCCTCCTAAATCACCTCATAATTTAAGAATGCAATAATAAAAAAGAAATTAGCAGTCAGCAGAACACAAGGATCATAATTTTCTGAACAGCAACACCGAATCATATCCAGTATCATAATCACTTATTTATAATTATAAATGTAATTTATAATTATAACTTAACATTTATGTATATTTATAATGTACCCAGCACTGTGCAATGTGTTTTGCATATGTTGCCTCAGTGAATATTTACAATAACCTATGAGGTTATCATTATACCATTAACTCATTTTACAGGTGAGAACACCGAGACTTAGACGGGTTGAGTGAGCTACCTAAAAAAAGCTAATAACTTGTAGAGACAGGATTCAAACCCAGGCACTCTAATTCCAAACTAGCTCTCCAACCACACCCTACCTGTAAAGTAGTCAGTGAAATTAACCCCACTGACACATAAGGAAGACTAAAGCAGACCTATCATAAGCTCACCAGGCAGCAGCTTGGTGAGCTTGGCGTAACAAGGCAACTCTTGGAGTCCAGTAAGTCCCTCAGAGTTGAGGAAAGGCTTGGAGGGTAGGCTTAAGGAATAAGCAGGAGAGATCCCTTTGGGAAACATGATCAGAAAAGTGCTTCTGGGAATTTCTTAAATTAAAAAAAATATGGAAACAGGATTCTATGACTGCCAAGTGTTTAGATTTTCAAAGGTTCCAGCTTGAGTTTAAGGATCTGGTTATGTTGGGGAACGTTCAGAGATTTGGCGGAGGGGGTGGAACCTCCTGGGAAAAGATGCATCCCGACAGTGAGACACATCAGTGCAAGCACAATACTCAGTATCAGAGAGGAGAAGGGGGTGGCCACCTGATTTCTCAAGGATTCCAGTAGGAGCTCCAGGGCCAGGGCTCAGATCTGGAGCAAATGGGCGGGCAGAGTGTACGAGGTGGCAACAGCAGCTCTGGGAGCTCTCAGCACTGACAGAAGCCCCTGCCACACAGTTGGTGGGTTTGGCCATTATCAGCAACCAGAGGTATTCTCTGTGCGAGCTCAGCCAGGCGAGGAAAACAGAGGTGGTCTCCTGGTGGCCAGGTTTGCAGCACATGTAAGACACCCCTGGGGAGACTCAAAATTGGAGGGGAGCTGGGCAGAGGAGTACTTTCTGTGACTATGCTGATGATCTGATTTTCTCTCCAGGTTGTTGTGTGACTCTTCAACTTCTGACAGAGGAGGAAAGGCACACAATGCCACCTGCCAATGGCTTGGAGTGGGAAAGTGATACCAGCCCAAAGACAAAATTAAATGAGGCCTCCAACGTGGGACACGTGATGAAATGCAAATGTGGGCTATGCGAGTGCGGAAGGAGGGAGAACCCCAACATGGGGCATTTCTTAGGACCAGATGCTCATCCAGTTAGAACTGTGTGGCTCTATTAGCTGCTCCTTGTTAAAACCACTCTCTGGAGTAGCCGAACCCTGAATCATTCTGTGGACCTTTCTTGATAATTTCAAGCCACTGAATTCTGACCCTACCAAAACCTTGTCACTTAATTCAGTCTGTCTGAAGAAAACCTGAGGGATATGGGTCAGTTAACCCTCCACTTGTGCCTTAGTTTATTGCTTGTATTTTGTTACCTGCACGGCCTATACCTGAACATTCACCTAGGTACAAAATAATAAATTCCAGGTGAATGGATGGGGTCCAGGTAGAGAGTTTTGTCTACCACAGCACTACATGCCTTAATGAGGCAAATGCTAGTGTCCATGATGATGATCAAAGAAAATTCAGAGCCAAGGAAAAATCCTACACACAATTTACTGAGCATTCTAAAAAGCAGCACAAATAAAGCCCCGCCCCCAGTCTCCCTGTCGACGCACCCAACCTCTACATGCTGCCACCCCCTTCCTGAGTACTACAATCCAACCTCTTCTCATTCATGAGTGACTCATCTTCAGATTTTCTTTCCTGTAACCATAAGCAAGCAAGATTGAGTTCTGTCATTAGAACTATGCTGGCTAGTATTTCACACTAACTGGGAAAACTGCATTAATGGCTATAATTTCCACTAATATTTACAGCAATCCTGTTCTCCAGAAATGATTCCTGGGCTTGAGGAAGGGAGTGGTAGGATTATTAGCTCAGATTATTGGGTTATTTAGAAAGGAAACTAGTAATTGGCAATCCCTAAACAAACTGTGGCAAGTGTCACAAAACAGACCCACAGGCAAAACTTTAGACCTTTCAGATATTCGGACCTTGTAAAACAGAGAGACATAGAAAGAAAATGTTGAAAACTAAATTGGAGATATAAAAATAGTGAGTAGGTTTGATGGGCCTTAAGAAAACCCAGTAGAGTGGGAAAACATTTTGATATGAACAGGACAGGCTTTCTGAAACTTTTGCCCTTCAACCTTTTCTTCTTGCAACTAGACCAGGTAATGGCCGTTGCCTCAGGGAATCCTAGAATAAAGGAATCAAAGTTTTAAAGCCGCATCCCAGGTTTAAAACAGAAAAATTTAGAGAGTACATGATTGATGAGAAGGCCCAGTTTTTCCAAACCCTGAAGATGAAAGAGAGGCAAGCTGGGGGAATTAGAGAGATGGGGAACATGCAAGACTCCAGTAGGTCTGAGAAGGGATCTGAGAAGGGGTCCTAATCCCTGCCCCATCACTCCTAGTTTGATTCCAGGGGTGGGGGATGAAGCAACAGAATGTCCCCTGTTGACTCTAGGAAGACAAAGGCAGAGAAGACCAGTGCTTCATATCATGTGGGCCCAGGAAAGCAGGTAGGCCTCAAGTTCTATCACACCCCAGTGTGAGGCTGGAGCCATGAGTACAAATACCTGCATGGGGTGTCTAGGACAAAAGTCTTGAGGCGGCCTCACCTAGTAAAAAAGTGTTTTCTGTGCAGACACTAGACAGCAGACCTGCTAGGGCTGCCCAGCTGGAGAGGAAGGACACAGTACTGGATGCAGCTGGAGACCGCACAAGACCAACCAGGAGTTCAAACATAAGAGGCAAAGAAATGATAAACCTTGAATTAACTGATAATCATCCTGATTTGAGAGACTTCACCCTGAATTTACAAAGAAGACATTTTCTCTACCAGGCAGAATGAAGTCTTAAGATGGAAATTAAGTGTATTATATAGCCCAGCCTAGTTCATTTAGTAGATACGTAATAAAACCAAGTAAGTGAAAATAGCCAACTTCCAAAAAGACAAATCAGATGCTGGTTCTTTCTATTGTTTAACAAAAAGAAAAGCAGGCTTTGCTGAATCCCACAGGGTACTCTGAACAGAGTAGATGCTCACAAGTGAGTGATACTAAATATTCCACTAACAATAATCTCCCCAGGTGCACTTAAAGTCTTATTTGATTCAAGTAAGTATTTATGCACATGGTATCTCAAGTACAATGCTATTGTGAATTTGAAATACACCAATATGCAGAAAAGGGAGGGAGTGTTTCAGAGTAATTAATAAGAGGTAAGACAAAAGGAAAGTAAGGATATTTATTCAAAGAAAACAAAAACCCTAACTCAAAAAGATTTCTGCACCTCCAAGTGCATTGCAGCATTATTTACAATAGCCAAGACACAGAAACAACATAAGTGTCCATCACTGGATGAATGAATATATACACACACACAAATAAACACACAAATACACACTATATGTATACACATAATGGAATGTTGTTCATCCTTTTTTTTTTCCTCATTCTTAAAAGAGAAGGAAACTGCCATTTGCAGCCATATGGATGGACCCTGAGGGCATTACGCTAAGTGAAATAAGTCACATTGAGAAAGACAAATACCATATGATCTCACTTATATGTGAAATCTAAACAAACAAACAAACAAACTGAACTCATAGATTCAGAGAACTCTGGTGGTTGCCAAAGGCGGTTGGGGAGTAGGCAAAATGGATGAAATGGGTCAAACGGTAGACTTCTATCTATAAAATACATAAGTCGTGGGGATGTAACATACAGCATAATGACTATGGTTAATAATACTGTATTGTATATTTGAAAGTTGCTAAGCAAGTAGATCTTAAAAGTTCTCATCACAAGAAAAAATATTTGTAACTGTGTGGTGACTGATGTTAACTAGACATTGTGGTGATCATTTTGCAATATATATCAATACAAATATCAAATTATTATGTTGTACACGTGAAACTAATTTAATATAGTCAATCAATTATATCTCAATTTTTTTAAAAAAGAAATTAAGGAAGATACATGCTTAAATGGAAATTTCTCTCCCAAATAATAAAGAAGATGATCCTGAGGTCAGGATTTGATAGATCATTGATTACACCCAAATATCCCTTTAGCCAATAAATTTTAGAATTTGTCTTAGGAGAAAAAGGTTTTACAAGAATTGTCAACAGTTTGTAAAAAGTACAGTGATTTTAATCTCTGCCTCAAAAGAGTTTGCAAACAAGCAGTGAAATGGTCAAGAGAGTGAAATGATGAACCATCTACAAACTTGAAAACAACTTTGTTGGAATCAGTAAATCTGGATCAAAACCCATCGTGTCTTTAATATCTTGGTAGACTCTAATATCTATTGTAATTCTGGTTTTTTTTTGGCGGTACGCGGGCCTCTCACTGTTGTGTCCTCTCCCGTTGGGGAGCACAGGCTCCGGATGCGCAGGCTCAGTGGCCATGGCTCACGGGCCCAGCCGCTCTGCGGCATGTGGGATCCTCCCGGACCGGGGCACGAACCTGTGTCCCCTGCATCGGCAGGCAGACCCCCAACCACTGCACCACCAAGGAAGCCCTCTATTGTGATTCTGATTCTCAAGGGTTTGCAAGTTTGCCTACATTTTTTTTTTTTTTTTTTTTTTTGCTTTGTTATCATCAAGTGATTAGGTCTTTGGGAAGAGGAGGCCTTCCTGCTTGATCGGAAGCCCAGGGCTCAGTTGGCCAGCAGATCTCAGCCAGCTAGCTAGCTATGATAAACTGTTTTGCCTACACAAGAAGATCCATCTTTCTGAGCCTGCATTACTGACAAGTAAGAATAGTCTATTTTTAAACGAAAGCTGCATTTTAAGCAGACAACTTACTAACTTGGGCACAATTAATTAAATATGCAGTTAATTTTTATAACTATTCTGGCTCTAGCATTTGTTTTAGCAATGTCCTGTGAAATTGATGAGAGCTTCAAGGAATTTTGTTTTTCTTTTTATTTGGACATGGGGAAGAACTGACAGTGGTGTGGAATTTATTGGGAGTATAAATGTGGTTATCTAAATAAGGGATTATTGTTGTAAAGTCTATCAATAAAAATTTAGTGATTAAAAACAGAAGTGTCAGACTTGTTCCAAGTTCCCTGGCTCCTATTGAATTAGAGTAGATTTTTTTAATGTTCTTTTAATGGGATTTTTCATGAATGAATTTAATTGAATTTTGAGATATCTTGGTCTACTATCATATGTGGCTTTTTAAGTATAGAAAAAGGATAGAACTAAAAATTTAAAAAAGACAGAGAGAGAGGTGGAGGAGAGAAGGAGGAAGGAAGGGAGGGAGGGAGGGAAGGAGGGAGGGAGGGAGGGAGGGAGGAAGGGAGGGAGGGAAGGAGGGAAGGAGGGAACAGAATCCACCCTCCTCTGATTTCTCTACCTTGTAAAACCTATCAAACTCTTCCCCAGAATCTATAAGAAATTCATCATCTAGATAAATTTTGGTATACTACTGAGGCTTATCTAGTCCAAATTATTCCAGTTTTTATGTCAACCCAGCCTTATCTCAAATTCCATAATTCTGGAATTTATTTATAAAACCCTTAATCAAAACTTTCAAGTAACAGAAACCAGGATACATTACTCATGTCACCCTCTACATGAGAGATGGCCTAAATTATACACATTAAACATAAATATATTGATTCATCCTTTTGGGAAAAAAAAATAGCTCCTTTTAGTGGACAAGAAGGTCCAACTATCTCCCAACTCAGAAAAGTCACCCATAACTTATGGTCTCTTTGGGGATGGGCTAAAAGCCTTTTTTTCTGGTTTCTCTCTTTCAAAAGTTCTCCCTATGTACATTGTATTACCATTATGATTAAAGTATTACTGAGTACCTACAATATGCCAGACTCTGTTTTGGTGCCTGGAAGTACAAAAGGGAATAAAACAAAGATTGCTGCCTTCATGGGAGTTTACATTCTAATAGAAGAGATAGACAGTGAACAACAACCAATAAATAAGTAAAGAATTGGGGGAGTTTTCATAAAGCTCAACCTAGATCTATTTCTTCAACTCTCCCAATGATTACGAGTCAATTAATCCCCTGCCTTAAATCCCTTCCTGCTAAAACTGGCTTAGGGTGGATTCTGTTCTCAGCAACTAAGCCTCAACAAATACAATTAGCCAGCCTGCTCTGTGAAGTCTCCTCCCCAATCTCTCTTTTAAAATTACAATAATGAAGCATATCAGTGTCCTTTAGTTGTGAGTAACTGCCTTGTTTAGGAAAAAAAAAAATTACTGAAGGATATTGGGCAGCTCTTAGAATTGCCTGGAGGGCTAGAGACCCAGGCTTGGAAACAACAGGAACAAAGGGAGGCCAGGCAGCATAAGCACAGTCCAGTGTCAGCCACAAAGCAGTGTCTCTCACACTGCTGACCAAAGGCATAGGAAATGTCCTCAGCTGGGCAAGGGAATTCTCTAGGTCACTGGTCCTTCACATCAGTAGTTCCATGGGCATTATCCTCAATGGGTGCATCTGATTGGCCAACCCTAGGTGCCTGCCCCCCAGCTGATAAAATTGAAAAAGTTATCTAGCGTTTTTTCAGCTTTCTAAATGGGAAAGGCTGTGCTAAGCGCCGTAAGTTGGCAAATTCCCCACACTTAGCGAGAGGGTCGCAAAGCTGGACAGCTTTAACAAAGGACTTTCTCTAAACTTCTTTAAATGTATGTCTCTTTTTACGAGGTAATATCTGCACCTACTTATAAACCCTTCACACATCAACAGTAAGACACATGGCAAGTCTTTCTGAAATTCAGACATAAAATTAAATATACAAGAGTAAAAACAGAAACAGCCACAGGGCCCAGCATGTGGCCAAATAGCCAAGTTGTGGAAGCCCTTGTTCTTCTGGCCATCAGGTGAAGATGCAACCTCATCAGGCTGGTCCTCAGGCTGGTGCCTGGCTGCCTTGATTTTGGAATACCTGGGCCTCCTCCATCAAGAACACATTTGGACTCAATAGAAAGCAAGTGTGCAAGATAAGGTTGAAGGTAAAGAGGGGACTTGTACCTCAATATTTCTCAAGTCATCATGCTCTATTGAATACATATAGGAACTACTACATTATGAGAAGCCTCAGAGCTCCTATTCCTGGCAAACCAGCCCTCCCTCTACCCTCACCAGTAGAATGAGCTAGGTTCTCCTCTTCTGTGTCCCAAGCAGAGTATTCTTGCCTTTATCATATTGCTCACCCTACTGTAAATATCTGCTCTGTTCACTTGTCTGTCAGCACTTCTGGACTGAAAGCACTCTGAGGAAAGAGAGTTTGTATTTCTTTCACAAATCACAGTACTTGATACCTATAGGAAATAAGTAAATATTTGTTAAACAAATGAATGAAATAAAACTTGTGTTTTGATGTCAAAAGGCAAAAATTAAAAGTAATAGGTGCTTCTGTATTACTTCTTGACAACCTCAGAACATTAGTCAGAATAAATTCTCAACTTTTTTTTTTTTTTTTTGCAAGAGATGACCCTGCAAACCACGATGCACCCATGACCTTCAGAAAAGGTTTAGAGGGTTAAGTTTGAGAGGTGGCTCCAGCTGCATGTTCTCTCCACCCCGGCACCATGCTCCTTAGCTCTTCTTTCAGTTTAGTATTCCTGAGTCCCAGTCCCAGCATACTCCACCCCACCCCCTCCCCCCACTGCACCATCATATAAACTCACTGCTCACCATCATTCTGTTTCCTACTATCCTCTTCAAATGAGTTAGCTACACCTAAGGACCAAAAATGTCAAACATTCCTAGGTTGAAATCAATGGCTTTTTTTAAACAATTTTTTCCCCACCCCATCCCATACCTAGGATTCATCTAGTTGGGGACTTCCAGTGAAACATCTAGTCTCCCAAACAGTGTTCTAAATAGCTGGAATGGAGAAGACAGTTGTCAGTTTGCATTGGTTAGCTTCTGCTGCATAACACACCACCCAAACCTTGATGGCTGCAAATAATAGCCCTTTATTACTGCTGACAAGTCTTTGGTCAGCTGCTGATCTGTGTCAGGACTGCCTGCTTTTGGCTCGGTTTGCTTGTGCATCTTTGGTCAGCTGACTGGTCAGGTGAGAGCTGGATGGTCTAGGATGGCCTCACTCATGTGTCTGCAGTTGTCTGAAGTGATGAGGGTGGCTGAGCCACACGTCTCTCATCATCCAACAGGCTAGTAAAGCTTCTTCACATAGCGGCAGTAGCTGCAGCCTCATGCGCAATAAAAGAGGGCAAGCTCCATTGTGCAAGCACTTTTCACATCTCTGACTGTCTCACATTTGCTAGTATACCAGCAGCCAAAGCAAGTCACATGGTCAAACTCAGAGTCATTGTAAGAGGGGACTGTCCCAGGACATGGGTACAAGGAAGCCATGAACAAATTGGAGGCCATTACCACAACAATCTACCACACACCCTTGACCCAAAGTGACTTCATTCTTCAACCGCTTTAAAACATTTACCCTCTGATGTACATGAAGTAAAGCTGATACTAATTTGGAATTTGGAAAATGTCTTATTATTTCTGGTTTCCTCTGATGGTCAATTGTGGGCTAGAACACAGCCTAAACATTGCACACATCACCCAAGCAAGTGAGCTTTTGAGATCAACCAACTGTTCATCTGCATGTTCATGTACATAAGCCTGAATCCATAAAGACAGATTTTCTGAGTCGCATTCCCATCCTAGAGCAGGGCCTATTATTTGTGGGAAGTAATTCATTCAGCGATTTATTTTTCTCGAGATCCTACTGTGTGTACTGTGCTAGGACTGGGTATACAGAGGTGAAACATCTGGTTTTTGTTTCAATCAAGAAATGAAGGTCCAAACTAAGACAGAGGCAAGGGGGTGGAACAAAGGTGCCAAAACTGAAAACTGAAGGAGGGAAAATCAAAAGGGTTTTGTTATTGAGTATATGTGGGAAGGGAGTGTGAGGGTGACTCACACTCCCTTCCCACATATCAAGGATGACTACCAGGTGACTGGGCAGATGGTAGTGCAGAGGGGAGACAATGTTTCCTTATACTGCAATTTTAAATAACAGTACACAGATTCAGAGAAGCTACTCTATTGTTTTGATAACAATTGTAACTAGAGAAAAACCTACCCCAATAAGCATGCATGACTTTCCTTAGCCCTAGGCATTATAAAGAATCCTTTGAATTCACAAGTCTTCAATGTCCTTGTAATTGCCTTTTCAATGTCTACCCTATACCACCTCAAACATGTAATCAAACCTAAACTTAGTAAAATTATTTTTCTATGGAGTAATATATTTTATTGTCCTTGTCCACTGCTAGAAGTCAACAATCTCTTTTTTATTGCTATTATCTTACAATCATAAAAGCTCTTTGGTTGGGTTATGATTGCTTCAAATGAAGAAACTTAGTCCAGGTAATTTCTCACAACAGAAGTCCATGAGGAAGGTTAAGTCTGAAATCAAGCATATCAGATACTGCACCCAAGTTCAGACATTTGATTTATTGCCTATCCTTTCTAATGATTAAATATTCAGCTGCCCCATTGAAATCACACATATATTCATACTATAATGTTCAAAGCAAGTTAACTGTATACTAACTTTTCACCTTCATCCTCTGGAGAAAAACAGCAGCCTGCACACAACTCATAATAACAAAGAAGGATTGGATACTAAGATCCAAGAAAGAGTAGAAGAAATTAATAAAGACATGAGCATCAAATTTCTCTCCTAAACACTAGGTTCTAGCAAAGTTTTTCTTTGTGGTAAAAGAACTCAAGAACAGCTGTCAAAAATATGGCACTGCTAACTCTTTAACAAATTAAAAAGCACCATCTGCATGCACTGCAGTCTGGATAAGCAGATGTGCGCCAGTACAAAGCCCAGGGAAGAGAAAATGGCTTGGCAATGCTGAGGTTAACGGGTCTGAAAGCAGACGCATATGTTTCTCCAATAAAAGGCGCACTCCACTACAGAAGCCAACAATTTGTAACATTTATAAATCGTTATTGAACCTCTAATGTACCTCTAAATACCTACATTCATGTTTTCAAAGTTTCTTTAAGAACAGTACGTAGATCAATTACAAAGGACTACAAGTTCAGCATCTTTCCATGTACTATTAGTAGCTCAGTTTAGCTGAAGAAGGCCCCTACACTATCTTTAATCTGTTTCTTTTTCCGCATCCAGTATTGGCGCTCATTAAAACTAACTTTTGAAATAGCAACACTAGCTAGCTGGTCCCACTTGCTAATGGTCCTGAATTGATTCTTAATTAGTTGCAGTTTTGGAAAGAATCCAATTAAAATAGTGGGGGATTCCAACAGCAGAAAAGAGCTGGCTAATATGTGTTATGCTCTGAGCTGCTGATCTTTGCATTAAACCTGCTCAGGCAAAAGGCAGCTATGCAAAATATGGCAGGATTCAAATCATACTAAACATGTTCAGGTTTTAAACAGAAACCTTCACATGGTAATTTATCCTCTAGCCATAAAACATGATCAAAGAAAGGCAGCCAAATGCTGTTAGAAAAATTACATTCCTTCATTCCACTTTCTCTCTCTTCTTCCTGAAAGGACAGGTTACTAATTCAGAAGAAGACAGCTGAATCTTTTCAATAAATTATACTATATTTTTATTTGCTGTGCATTTTCGAGTCCCCTATTTAAATTCCAAAAAGGGAGAATTGGAAAAAAAAAAAAAGATAAAGGAAGGAAGTCTCTAGGAGGCTAAATAGGATATTTTCCTATGTTCTTTCCAAAAGCAAAGAGTTGCTACCAGCAAAATTCCCAGTGTTGTTTATGAGGGCAGCTGGAGGTCCTTTAACAGGTATGGCTTTTATGGTTCAGATTTAATTATAGAAAAGCAAGGGCTCAGGAAGCCCAGGCAGGAGGACTCGTGCCACTGCTGGTAGGTGACAGTCACGTGACCAGCTTTGTATTCAGCAATAATAACTCACTGCCCGCTGCCGGGATGGAGCCCAGCTCGCCTATCCCCTGAGGAGCTTCTACCAGGCATGGATTCACAGTCTTTGATCTGCAGATTAACATGATCAGGAACACAGGCTTTGTCTTTTGCAAACATCCTCAGTCCCTAAATTTGTATCCAATGCAAGGTTGAGCCCATATTTATTTGAGTAATGAATTGCAGTAATTAATGCACACATTGATTTTTTCAAGTCTCCCTAAAGGCTATTTCCATTTTTAATTTACAGAAAGTATATACCATTCCCTTAATAAGAGAATGCTCTATATTTCAAAATACATAGAGGAGGCACAATCAAGCAAACAACAAAAAGGTGAAACAGGTAGGTGGTGTTAAAGATTGGGGCAGTGACTGAATTAAAGCAAAGTCACTTTGTAAAAATCAGTATGAAGAGGCTTTTCCTGTGGAATTTCAGTATCTGCTCTGGATCTGTTCAAATATTTCATCAAGCTGTTTAAAGAAGCAGTTATTTGAAGTATCCAGTATTCACATGGATAAATATCTCCTTCCTTTTAGAGTAAGCTTTTTTCCGACTATTAATAAATGGATATCCTATGCAAAAAAAAAAAAAGAAAGAGATGAAGAAGTCAATTCTGAATCAGATAAAATTGTTATGGAATTTTAATTTTGCTTTAAGAAGAGGTAATATCATTTCTTCCAATGTTCCTGACAAAACAGCATTTAAAACAGAGAAAGAGCTAGGAAGAGAGAAAAAGAGAGAGACAGAACATGCCTTGCCTCTGCTGCACCTTAATTGAAGTATCCCCAGGGCTTGAAATGATGGGATTTTTCTTCCTTGAGGTATAATTCTTTTTTGCATCAAGGTTCTTAGTAAATGCCAATAGAGAGAGAGAAGTGTGTAAGTAATACAATCTGATATTTATCTGAAAGTCATAGGTAAGAAATAGTGGAAAGCCTCTTATGGCAGGCATTCGGCAGTAGCCCGGCACAGCTTAGAAGGAAGGGGAGTTTGGAGACACATGCAAACTAAAGAAATACCTGATTAACCTTTCACTGACTCTGAGCCATGTGATGCGCACTGAGCCTTCTTAGAGTGATGGCTTTAGAAGAAGATGTTAAATTTAACCTCTGGCGCAATGATAAATTGACAATAAAAAATTCAATGGCTTGGTAATTACCAATCACTTTGGACATCGGCAACATTTTTCAGTTCTGTCACTGCACATTGGCACAAAAGCTTCAGCTGAAATTCTCTCGATCTTCCTCTTTTTAACTTTGTTTTCATGATGCAGATTAAATCTGCCACCCTATTACTGATTCATTTTCCTAATTTTTCATGTCTGCACCATGCTCCAGCTGCACCAGACTGATAATTGTGGAGCCCAGCCCTGATGATTAACATCAGAAGAATTAATTATGCCTGCCATTAAAATTCCGGCTTGCACATGGTGATCAAGAAAAATTAAGTTTCTCTAGGCCTCTAAATCATTTCACCTTTGCAGGGAAGGATAGTGGACAGCTAGGCTGCAGACTGCATTGCTACCGAGGTCGAAACCAGGTTGAATGCCCTTTGTGTAATTCAACAAATGCCTTCTCTTATTTTTTCCAGGATTTGGACTAAAGGATTTAATGCTTAGAAAATAAAAGAAACCGGAAAGATAATTCTCTAGCCTTTGCTTTGAGAGAGGATAAAAATATTTTTTTAGAGGCTCAGCTGCTGTTTCACAAATATCTGTTATACCAATTTGTAGATGAATGCATCCTGTGGAAAAAAGAAATGTGGGACCCTTGGAAATGGTGAAACAAGGGTGGAAAGGGGTCTAGCTTTACAATCGTTATAAATGGGAAGAAAGGAAAGTTCATTCAAGGAGGTTAAGGCAGGAACATTTCTTGGAAATAAATTGATAACAGAATAAAAACAGATCCTCAGATCTTTAGGCTAAATAATAATGAGTAAAGGAAGCCTGTTGACTGACGCATTTCCAAATGATTGTTGCATGAGAATCTCCAAATGTATTCAGTCTAGCCTAAGGTACAAAATTTACTGGAGCTATAAAGAGTAACATGTTTATCATGTTCTTTCTCTATGTTCCATTTTTAAATTACCATAATAATGTATATTATAGGCATGGCTTTAGAAGACTACAAAGGGAGTCATATTTTGATGAACGGATGTAAACATCTTATACCAAATGGTAAATCTCTTGTTCACATCTATGCAAAGAGTATGCATAAGCTATGCATCATATCTGTTTCATTTATTATATTTAAGAAGTGACATCACAAGACAATTATTTCAATGCAGATACTCTTGTTAGTTTTTACTGGCAGTAAATTTAGAGTCAAGTTAACTATCTACCCATCCCAGGTGAGGGGGTGGGGGTAGGGAGAGGAAACAGTGAAAAATTAATTCTACCTTTCTAAAATGTGTACTAGAAAATTCTAGAAGCTTGTATATTTTGAAGTTGGCTGATTTTCACAGGAAATCTTGGGCTTAGTGACATGATAAAAATCCCAAACTTAATGATTTAGTGGCTTGAGCTGAATATTTCTTATATTTCTTGAAGCAACTACCTTCTGTACTAATTATCCAGGATTATTTAGTAACAGTTTCACAAATGACAAGTTCTGCATGCAGGGCTGACTGCAAATTTATTCACCTTATAAGCATTTTACAAAGATAACAAAAACTAGAGAAGTCTATTGAAATACCAAAACTTGAAAAGTCATAAAATCTGTTTAGAGGACCATAAGAAGAAACGAGATAAAAGCAGCTGGCTAGTTAAATTCTTCCAACTCTTCTTCACTGTGCACAGAGCTGACCTTTTAGTATCTATTTTTTAAAAATTATATACAAATCCCTCAGGAGGTCTAGAGATAGAAGGAAAAGCTGTCCCCAAACATTCATATCTACCCCAGATTACAGAAAGTAGAATTAAAATACAGAGCAAATAATAAAATATATTATGCCTTTTCAATGGCAAACAAATTAAAGGTACAAAAACTGAGAAATGATGGAGCAGCGGGTGGAAGAAAGAGGAAGGAAGAAAGGAGGTGAGGAACCTGCAAAATATATATATATAAATCATGTAAGCATCAAGATTGCTTGATGTGAAAATAGATAACACTATAACTTTCTGGTGATCAGGGAAAATAACCCAGGACAATAAAAAAGTAACATAAGAATCAAATAGCAGTGAAGTGCCTAATGTTAACATCACTACAGAATAAAATCAAGATGGTGGCTCAGGCGAAATGTCTGGATTTTTCTTATTGGTATTATAAGGAGCAGTAGATGGTGGGGTGAACACTCCCAAGTGCAATAAACAATTAGAAAACAGATAAGAGTCACTAATTATTAGAGAAATGCAAATCAAAACTACAATGAAGTATCACCTCACACTGGTCAGAATGGCCATCATCAAAAACTCTACAAACAATTAATGCTGGAGAGGGTGTGGAGAAAAGGGAACCCTCATGCACTGTTGGTGGGAATGTAAATTGATACAGCCAGTATGGAGAAGAGTACGGCGGTTCCTTAAAAAACTAAAAATAGAACTACCATACGACCCGGCAATCCCACTACTGGGCATATACCCAGAGAAAACCATAATTCAAAGTGACACATGCACCCCAATGTTCATCACAGCACTATTTACAATAGCCAGGACATGGAAGCACCCTAAATGTCCATCAACAGAGGAATGGATAAAGAAGATGTGGTACATATATACAATGGAATATTACTCAGCCATAAAAAGGAACAAAATTGGGTCATTTGTAGAGACATGGATGGACCTAGAGACACTCATACAGAGTGAAGAGAAAAACAAACATTGTATATTAACGCATACATGTGGAATCTGAAAAAAATTGGTTTAGACGATCTTATTTACAAAGCAGAAATAGAGACACAGACGTAAAGAACAAACGTATGGATACCAAGGGGGAAAGGGGGTGGGTGGGGTGAATTGGGAGACGGGGATTGACATATATACACTATTGATATTATGTATAAAATAGATAACTAATGAGAACCTACTGTATAGCACAGGGAATTCTACTCAATGCTCTGTGGTGACCTAAATGAGAAGGAAATCCAAAAAAGAGGGGGTATATGTATAGCTGATTCACTTTGCTGTACAGTAAAAATTAACACAATATTGTAAAGCAAATATACTCCAATAAAAAGTAAAAAAAGAAAAAAAATACACAGCTACCCCAGCCTCAGCCTAGAACCAATTTCAGGATCTCTACATGTGAGTCTCTTGGTCACCCTAATGCGAAGCTGGGCTTGAGAAACACTGCCTTAGAATATTGCCCAACCCTTAGCAAAAACTCCGTTAATAAATATTGCTTATTAATACCATCACCAATACCCAACAGCTAGTTTTAAAATATTAGCATTTAATAATGTTTACTTCAGATCTCATGTTTTTAAGAGATTTGTAATATTACCAATAAAATTTGACACTTAAAGAAAAACAGATGAGCGGCTTCCTGTAACTATATTGAATAATAAGCATGGGACAAAAAGATGCAAAGATTTCCCACCTACATTCATTTTCCTTATCAAATAGACCAATTTCTTAGTAAATCCTAAATAAGTAGACTCTCACATTATTCCTCTTTATTTGTGGCAAAGAAAAGAGGACCTAAGAGAGAAATTTGGATATTGTAAACAATTAAATTTTGGTTTTGTTTAATATATCATCTTTAATGTTCTGTTGGTCTTTATTATTATAACTGGTATATATAATGCCAGGACAAAGTGTGTGAGAGAGAGAGAGAGTGTGTGTGTGTGTTCATAGGAGTGAAAATGTTTTACAATGTTCCTCTAGGTTTGGGGGAGGGACTGAGAAGACCACAATGTTACCCAACAACAATCTATGAATATTACATGTGTAGGGTTTTCCAGTCTAAGTAAATAGAACTTATCACAAAATGATTCAGGCACATGAGTTAATGAAATATATAATCATAACAGTGCTATTCTCTAATTAGAAAAGAATAGTAAACAGTTCACATAAATTAATATAATTTATGTTACTAGTAATCAGTCAAATAAAATGTTTTTTCTACTTTGTTAGTTCTCCAGTGCTGTTGTAGCCAACACTATTGAATGAAAATTACAGTGAGCAGTGGGGGCCCTCTGCATCTCTGGTAGTACACTGTCTCCTGATAGGATGCAAATAAAACACATGGTATCATGAAGCATTGTTGCCAAAATTGTTTAATCTAAATCTAATCAAGCTTTAGATCCAATTCCCAGCATACAGGAAATACAAAGGATAAAGGAAAAAGTTAAATGACACCACAAGGAAACTGACAAATCCAGAAAGTAGAGTGTTCTACAGAAAAACTAGTCAAGTCTTTTCAACTTATCAATTTCATGGAGACTAAACAAGCTGAGAGGGGGGACTCCTGATTAAGAGACATTATAAGTGCATACATTGCAATACATTCTGGTTCAAACAAAGTAGCTATAAAAAAAATAGCTATAAAAGACATTTTGAGAAAATAATGGAAATATGAATATAGGCTGGATGTTAAATGATTAAATTGTTAATTTCATTAGGTGTGATAATGCAATTGTGGTTATGTAGGTAAATGTCATTATCTTATGTAGGCACTCGAATAAAGTTAAATATTATGAGTAAATTTTTTTAAAATAGTTCAAAGAAGATAAGATATGGTAAATTTTATGTAGGATGAGTTTATCGTTGTTCATTATACAGCTGACCCTTGAACAACGCAGTTGTTAGGGGTGCTGACCCTGCAGGCAGTTGAAAATATACCTATAATTTATAGTCAGCCCTCCAGATCTGCGGTTCTGCATCCACAGTTCAACCAACTGCAGATCCTGTAGTACTGTAGTATTTATTATTGGGAAAAAATCTACACGTAAGTGGATCCATGCAGTTCAAACCCACACTGTTCAAGGGTCAACTGTACTCTCTGCTTTTCTATATGTTTAGAAAATTTTCATAATAATAATGTACTGGGAGGTGGTTAGTATTGGAAAGTAAACTTTTACAAAAGATGGTTGGCTCTGAATAATGACTAAATTGAAGTAGGTATGTGTGCGTTATAAGTAATGTCAGTGTAGAGTCAGCCCAAGCCACTGGAAGTCATTTGAAGTATTAGAGAAGGAGTCACTATAATGGGTCAGAGAATATCTGATTTGCATATTTTTTTCATTTGAAGGGTCTTTAGTTATCACCTGGTCCAACCGTAACATATACCAACAAGGAAAGAGAAATCAAAGTGAGGGCGTTACTCGTTTCATGGACCAACAGAAGCAGAACCAATTCTTTTGACTTTAAGCTTACCCCACTTCTACTCCAACCTATTCTAAATCTAAAAGTCCATGATTCTACATTTTAACAATAGTAAGGATAAGTTATACTTTTTACACATTTTGTAGTGTTTGATGTACTTTTCATACACTATTTCTTTTAATGTTTCCAACCACCCTAGGAGAGAGACTGTTTTACAGATAAGGAAACTGAGGTGCTAAGAGGTTAAACAGCTTGACTACAATCACAAAGGAAAAGTCTTGAGGCTGAATCAAAGCATGGCACAACTCCTAACTCTGTGCTTTTGCATTATTCTATAGGTAGCACCTATACTTATAAAATGACTGGTGTCCAAGATCTGATTCACCAACAGCTGGTTAGTGGACAATATCTTGCAACAGCAAGTTTCATATGACCTTTACTTGTAATATTAAAGTCAAATGCATAATGTTACTTAACAACCCAATGAAGGTAATTAGCTAAACCAATGGTTCTCAACTCAGGCTGCACTCCATATACTCTAGAGTAGAACCAGATTCTCTGGGTTTTCTAAACATGCCACAAGCTGAAAAATGAGAGGGAGGAGGAATTCTGATGTGCAGCCATGATTTTAAAACCTCTGAGATAGGGACTTCCTTGGCTTCCCTGGCTGTCCAGTTGTTAAGACTTTGCCTTCCAATGCAAGGGGTGGGGGTTTGATCCCTTGTTGGGGAGCTAAGATCCCACATGCCTCGCCTTGCAGCCAAAAAACCAAAACATAAAACAGAAGCAATATTGTAACAAATTCAATAAAGACTTTTAAAAATGGTCCACATAAAAAAAACTTTAAAAAAATAAAATAAAATAAAACCTCTGAGATTAACTACCACCATCCCAGTGTGTAGCCTTCTGGTGGTCTAACAAGATCTAGGGATAGAATTTCTAAATCTGTAAAAATAAATGACATAATACACCATGGACGAACCTTGAAAACATCATGCTAAGTGAAAGAAGCCATTTACAGAGGACCACAAACTGTATGATTCCATCTATGTGAAATGTCCAGAACAGGCAAATCTATACAGATAGAAAGTAGATGTATGTTTGCCTAGGGCTGGGGGTATAGGTGACTTGGAGTGATGGCTAAGGGGTGTGGGGTAACTTTCTGGTGTAATGAAAATGTTCTAAAGTTGACTGTGGCAATGGATGCACAAGTCTGTGAATATACTAAAACCACTGTACACTTTAAATGGGCGAATTGTATGGTATGTGAATTAAGTCTCAATAAAGCTGTTTTGTTAAAGTGAATTTTCACCAATTCTCCCCCCCTCACTTCTTGACAAAACCTGCAGTTGCGCATTCATTCCCTGATTCAGCACATGTTTACCAACCACCTTCTATAAGACAGGCTCTCTTCTAGGAGTTGGGGATGTAACAGTAATCATGGCAGACAAGAGTCCTGTCCTTATGGAACTTATATTCTAGAGGAGGGAGATAGACAATAAACACATAAATAAATAAGAGAACAATTTCAGATTGGGATTTGGACAGAGGAAATAAAAGCAGGTGAAGTAATATTGTGCTGGGTGTGCAGGCCACTTTAGATGGGGTGATCAGTATAGGTATCTTTGAGGAGGTAACATCTGAGCCCTGAATGACAAGAAGTAGCAAACCATGCAAAGATCTGGGGAGTGAGCCATCCATGAAGAACAAATGTCTTGAGGCAGTAACAGGCCTGATGTCTTCAAAGGAGGAAGAGAAGGGCAGAATGACTGGCATCAAGTGAGCAAAGCAGATGTGGGAGATGAGTTGGGGAGGCTGGCAGAGGTCCGCTCGCATGGGGCCTGAGAGTTTGTGTGATTACACAGTATGCGTCTAGACCAGAATATCCTTGAGAGTGAAAGAGGGTGCTTTATTAATAGGCATAGGCATAGGGACAATAGGTAAAAACTGGGGACTCTCACAGGCAAAACAGGATGTCTGCTCGCCCTACATAAAGATCAAGATTTTACTCTAATAGACAATGGAGAACTATTGGCAGGTATTAAGCTGGCTTGCATAAAGTTTGAAATTATTCTCTCTAAGGGGGCCCCAGAACTAATTTTTCATTAGGGAGATAAAGGATGGAAATGGCACCAGCAAGCATCTATATGAAAGCTAGAGGGACCACCCCACCACATGGAGGAGGAGGGCGGGGACAGGGTCCCTGCAGAAAGACTGCCAGCATTGTCCTCCTTCGGCAGCTTGGGGTCAGTTCCAATACATGAAAAATCCTCTGCTCAGTCCCCTGGCTTCCATGACATACAGCAGAATTCATCTTGGCTCGGAAAATTTTCAAAGCAGGTGTTGCTAGTCATCCACTCTAACCACAGAACAGCATCAAAAACACTCCCTAGCTTCATCGGAACCAGAGCATGGGAATTCTGTCACTTCCCAGGCATGAGCTATAAAACGCATTCCCAATTAACTGCTTGGAATTATGTAACAGGTTTACTGAGTTTGGGAGCTTACCTATCAAAAAACAATTATTTTCATCTTGTATGGGTAACACTGAATTACTCTTTGGGGCTCTGGTTAGATACCAAGTCGTTATTGAGTAAGTAACAAACATCTAGCAACAATCAACAATTTTTGCCCAAAATATGTTTTGGAAATAGAATCTAGGAAAGGTTAGAGGAATTCAAATTCTAAGAAGCATTCTTAAGGCCATCTACAACTCTTTCTGAAAGCAGGTTAATGAGTTACCATTTATTGAGCACCTAGTATGTGCCAGGCGTTATGCTAGATGCCTGACTTGCTTTACCATCTATAACCCTGTACTACAAACTTGCAAGGTGGGTATGTTATTCTCATTTTTCTGACGAGGTTTATTGTTATTATTCTGATGAAATCTCTCAAAGATTAAATTATTGTCTCAAAATCATATCCTTAAAAAACTTCAACCTTAACTCTGATGAATCCACATTTATTCCCAAATGCCTTGATGTGTTCCCCTCTGATGAAATAAAACATACTTTGCTGTTTATGTAAACATGCAAATGTTCCATGTGTATACCATCTTTTAAAAAACTCAATACTGTATATGAAAATCCAAATAATGCAGAACAAATAAATCAGGAGTTATTGTTAACATTTCAGTAGGTTTTACTTCACTGATTCTTTTAAAAGCAACCTCCCCAGGTGGTTTTACGATTTGCTTTACACATTTTCCATTTACATGCACCTATTCAGAAATGTATCTTCTGAATGTACTAAAGTTTAGATTTATAACCCATTCTATAGCATATCTATTTTTGTGCTTTCTTATACCTCATCCCTTCATGCAAAACATTTATATACCCAGGTGGTTACCATATAAATCCCAGGGCTTTGGCAAACATGGTAAAGTCTGTTTAAACATTATTAATGGTGGCTGGTGGCATATACATTTATTCAACAAGGCACTTCCTTGCCCTTAAGGCAAATTCGAACATCTCAGCCTGGTGTACCAGGCTCTTCACACTCTCGCTTCAATTCTGATCCTGGCTGCATACGGAAATCAACCAGGGACCTGTTAGACAAAGGAAAAGCTGTAGTTTGGGGGAATCTGACAGGCTGGTGGCAGAGAGAGTATCCTATGGTGGGGAGGTGGGGGGAGGCCAGGTTCAAAGACCACCCCCTACCACACAGAGACCAATTAAATCAGACTGAGGGTGGGGCCTAGGTATAGCTTTGTTTTGGATTTGCTTGCTTGTTGTTTATTTATTTAATCTCTCATTGATGTTCGCAAGCAACCAGGATTGAAAAACTCTGGTCCCTGCTCACCCGCCCTCCTGGCTGTCTGCTCTCCTTTTCACGCTGGAAGTTGCAGCCCACCGATGTGTTCTCACCTCAAGGCCTCTGCACAAAATGGTGCCTCTGCCTGGAACACACTCTTCCACAAGTCTCCTCCTGCATCCCCAGTTAACAGGTCTTCCTTTGGCTATACACTCCAGGAAGGTTCCCCTAGTCCCTAGGAAACAGGTTAGGACAGACTAAGCTCAACCCTCAACCCTCACGAAGCACTGATTAAACTGCACTGAAATTGCCTATTTAATCTGCCTGCCACCCTCCCCCTGGGCTCCTGGAGGACAGGTTTGTCTGCACTGACCTTTGTATTCTTGGTGCCTAGCTCCCTACCTGGCACATAGGACACGCTCAATGAACCATGTGAGAAATGAGTACTATTTCTCAGTCCGAAGCAGTTTGCCAGTTGATGGGAAATGCCTGTAAGACACTGTGTGTTAAATGCCTCCAGGAGTGCACAGAACATGCTTTCAGGGGAGAAGCTCTCTTCTGACTTTTTCATACACACTCCTCATCCCTTGCCTTGTTTTTCGTGACTTGTTGTATTCTCATTCTCAGACACTGGTGTTGTTTGAAAATTCAAAGAAACATTCATCAAGAAGTTCTACATTTAAATTCATGCTTGCCTCACTGATTATCCTTTTTGGTGCAAAGATGTCTGCATCCTCGAGTAGCCTGGATGTGACCATGATCTTGGAGTGACCTTAAGAACCAGATGTAAGAATGCCATCTTTAAAAAATGATTGTATTAATATCTGTGATTATGGACAGAAGCACATTTTGGTATTTTCCCCAAAATAAAAAGATTCATTACTTTTTTAAAAATTAGTAACTCACTAATAATCAAAGATTAATGACCATTCTCATCTTTTGTTTATATCCTTTAAAGCTTTTCTCTATCTGTACCTTTTCTATATATACAAATAAAGATTTTTTATTATTTTTTAGAAAAGTGGGAGCATAAATACAGTTTTCTAGCCT
The DNA here is from genome assembly GCF_937001465.1 of Orcinus orca. NCBI lineage: Eukaryota > Metazoa > Chordata > Mammalia > Artiodactyla > Delphinidae > Orcinus > Orcinus orca. The sequence continues at coordinate 64,567,634 of NC_064565.1, forward strand.
GCTTTTTTTTCCATTTAACACATGGGATATATTTTTTCATGTTAATAAATACATATTTACATCATCATTTCTAATGCCTGTAGGTGATCTGTGGTGGACCCATTAGTTATTGAACAAACCACTATTGGCAGTCATAGATTGATTTCAGTTCCTGTTATAAACAATGCTGTGATGAATACGCTCATCTACACATTTTTAGGTATTTATCCAAGTATTCCCTTCAAACAAATTTCCAGAAGTGGAATTCCTGAACCAAGGAGTTTATATAGCTTTAATTCTGACATTATGCTAAACTGCCAACAGAATATGTTAGACGAATTTTTATCACTATCAAAAGTTTATAGGGCTTCCCTCGTGGCACAGTGGTTAAGAATCTGCCTGCCAATGCAGGGGACACGGGTTCGAGCCCTGGTCCGGGAAGATTCCACATGCTGCAGAGCAACTAAGCCTGTGAGCCACAGCTACTGAGCCTGCGCTCTAGAGCCCACAAGCCACAACTACTGAGCCCACGTGTCACAACTACTGAAGCGTGCGCGCCTAGAGCCTGTGCTCCGCAACAAGAGAAGCCACCGCAATAAGAAGCCCACGCACCGCAACAGAGAGCAGCCCCCCGCTCGTCACAACCAGAGAAAGCCTGTGCGCAGCAATGAAGACCTAACACAGCCAAAAATAAATAAATAAATAAATTTATTTTTTTAAAAAAAGTTTATAAAACCATATGCTTCCCTATTTTCCTATCAGCAATAAGTAATTTCAATATTCATTCATTTCATAGAAGAAAATATCTATTGCTGTTTTAAGTTGTAGTTCTTTGATTATTCATGGGCTTTAATATTCTTTTACATTTTTTTGCCATTTGTATTGTTCTCTTATCATGTTCACATTCTTATCAATTTGTAGGAGCACTTTATATATTAGGAATGTAAATCCCTTGTCATATGTTGTAGAAATCTTTTTTGAGTTTGTCTTCATCTTTACCTTTGTTTGTGGGGTAGGTTTTTGCTTTACTACACTTTTGTTTTTAATGTAGGCAAATTATCAGCTTTTTCCTTTATGTTCTTGGCTTTGATGCCATGCAATTTTAGTATGTTACGTAGTTTCTGAGATTTAAGATAGATTTCTCATTTTGTCAACATTAAAATGTCACCTGGAAATCAAATTAGAACTTTTGAAAATATAGTTTTGGCTATTTATTACACAACCATAGTCCTTAACACTACCAGAAAAAAAAATTTAATGATGACTAAAGTTAACATTTATCAATTTTTTTTTTTTTCTTTTTGCGGTACGCTGGCCTCTCACTGTTGTGGCCTCTCCCGTTGCGGAGCACAGGCCCCGGACACGCAGGCTCAGCGGCCATGGCTCACGGGTCCAGCCGCTCCGCGGCATGTGGGATCTTCCCGGACCGGGGCACGAGCCCATGTCCCCTGCATCGGCAGGCGGACTCTCAAACCACTGCGCCACTAGGGAAGCCCTATCAATATTTTTAAAGAGGAAAAATCAATATTTTCAAAATCCTGTTTGTGCCAATTAGTACGTGATACTTCGCATCTTCCATATTTATTACCTGAAATAAAGTAATCCCAATAGAAAACTCTAATGTGGTCAGAAAACAATTTTACAAGCTGTTGCAGAATATAGATGCAAGTATCACAGCTTCAAACTGTGAGGCGAGATCCAGCCAGAGCTTGGCTGGAAATGTTTCCATAATGACCACACATGGGATAAAACAACAGAAAATCATTCACTCTCATTGACAGATGAAGCATTCTAGAAAAATTTCTCTTTGCTTTCCTGGAGATGCTACACAGGAATCCCAAAGTTCATGAAGGATAGAGTGACAATAATGCCACAGCCTGCTGCATGACCTCTACACATGCACACACCATTCATTGATGAAGACCTGCTCAGTGAGTCAATATGTGGTCCCTACAGGTTTTCCTTTTACATGTTGTTAATCCAGACTCCTGGTCAAGAGAGTTACAGCCAGCTTTAAAATATGCAAATTCCTTCTGATTTCATAATGCCTGTTTGGCTCCCTTTAAATTCTGCAACAAAATTCTTCTCAATGGGTCATAAAATGATGGGTTTATGAAAGCTAACAACAATAAAATTAACAATAGCAAAAATAATGAAATAATTTGGGCAGCATGAGTCAAAGGAACTATTCCCTGTAACAAAAACAGCTGTGTAAGATAAAACTTCATTTTGATATCTTGAGAATATAAAATATTTTAGCCATCTTTTCATTCTTTGCATTCTACTACTAAGTGCTGTCAAAAAATGTTAATTAATAACAGATAGTCTCATATTCAAAAAGTTCACAACTCTACCCTCACCTAATGAAGAAACAAATGCCCTGGCGACCCCTCTCCTGTTGGTCAGTTATTGGTAAATGAAATGGAGTGCTGGGCCAGGGATGTAGGGCATCCACAAAAAGAACAAAAATAAAGTCATTGATACAAAGACTCGTCATCCAAAAGGAGGAGTGGAGAGACTTAAATGGGAAATAATTACATGATAGAAAATACAACTAAGAGGTTAAGTCCTATGATTCAGGAAAGAATGAGTAAGTATGGGCTGGGGCATAAGACAGTTCAGTGGAGAAAACAGAAATTGAGCTGGACATTAAAGAATGAGTTGGCAGAAAGGAGGGAGAAATGTCCAAGGAGGGAAGAAGGCAACAGTTCAACAAGAGCAGAAATGTAGAAATGAGCATGGTACATGAGCAAGACATGATCTGCTTTGTGGAGCCATTGAATACTCTATCACTGAAAGGAGGACAGATGTTCCACCGTAAAGGGAAGGAATAGAAAATAAGACGGGGAGATGCAAAAAGAGGCTCAAGGACCAGGATAAGAAGTTTCATCAGGGGTGAGTAGGCTATTCCTAACCCACCTTCTGACCTTCCAGAGCCAAAGTGGAAAGCCTGTTTTTTTTTAATATAAAAGTTTCTTATAGAATCCAGGGGCAGGCAAAACACTGTGTGCTACAATACCGTATATTCCTCCCTGACTGGGTGTCCACCTCCCATTACACCTGGATGATTACTTTACACAGGGAGGCATCAAAATAATAATTCATTTGCTTGAATTATTCTAAGCAAATGAAAGAATAAACTAATGAACAAACAAATGATGAAAAAATTTTTGAGGAGCTCATTATTTCTGGACATGAACTATTAGGGGTTTCAGGGGACTGGGAGAAAAAATGGTAGGAGAAAGGAATATCAGCTACTAAACTACTGCAGAATATCAATTATAAAATGATAAGGACCTAGATTTAGGAGGCAGGAATAGGAATAAAAACAGAGACATTAATTTGAGAAAATTATGTGAGTCATTAAGTGATTTTAACTCATTGCTATTCCCATCTAACACCCAGGTCAAGTTTAAGTGGTTTGATCAACTATTATACTCATTCATTCACATAGGAAATAGCTATCAGGCACCAGGCACTCGTCTGGCCCCAGGGGCCAAAGTGAAATTCAAATTTATTTTCCTCAAATTTCTGACTGATCACATAAAGCCATGAACCCTGACAGCCTAATGACTCGTGTTCAATTGGCCATTATCACAATAACTGTCCCTGATTACCAAAATAAGCTGGCATTTATTAGGAGAAAGGTTTGAAAGAGTGAATTTTAAGGCTGAGTAGCATCAAGACAGCCCCAACTGTGTATATATTGGAAACATTAAACAAGCAATTAAGTACTTCATCTTCAGTCACTTCACATTATTTATCCAGGTGAGACAGAGTCCCAACCAGATATAATGTTGTTTTAGGAAGCATGAAATTCAGATAAGATTTTTAAGACAGCAAAAAAATTACACAACCACCATATATGGATCATGAGTCAAAAATTCTCTAAATCCAAATCTGAACATGTACAGTTTAAATTTGGTGCTCTTTCCATCATTTAACTCTGCCTCTAGGCTCCACCAATCACATGCCATTCTAAACATCTACATCAAGATTAGATGTCCCAAACATCATTCAGCACATCACTCCTCAAGGCAATAAAGTTCAATAATTCCTTTATCCCTCCTCCTTCCTTCTCTTCCTCCCTTTTCCCCTCCATCCCCACTTCTTCTCGTATTCCCTCCCTTCCTTTCTTATCTATTGAGTGCCTATAACTCTTCAGCATAGTCCTAAGTGCTGGGAACTCCCACAGTGAACCTAACAGACAGTCTGACAGTCTATTCTACTCATAGTTGTTTGCATCTCTTAAACCCATACCCCTAATTTGCCCCTCCCTCCACCTCTCTCCTCTTTGGTAACCAAAGGGAACCTTTTAAAATATACACATATTTAACTACAACATAAGCTCATTCTGAGTTGTAGTTGCTTCACATGGAAAAAACCCAAGGCCTTCCCAATACAGAGCTCAGATAGACTATGAAGGGATGGGGACTAAGGGATAGGAACAGGTTGGCAAGATTCTCAGGACATATTTGCATATAATTGCTTATTCTCTTTTTTCCAGGAAAAGCCCCGGTAACAGGAAAGGAACCCTTCCTTGCCCCTTTCCAGTAAATTCTCCTCATAGCACGTTGTACCTCTCCAGGGACATTTAAAGACTGCCATTCATTTAGTTGCTTGAAAAGCCCAAACCAAACAAGAGTCACAGGAGCTTGGCCCTGTTTGTTGGCCGTCTGCAGATTTACAATTTAGCACCATGTGGATCTTCCGAACCAAAGTGTTAGAAATCTGAGGGGCTCATTCCACCTCTCAAAATACAATGGGCAAGAGTGGAAAAGCTTCAGAGTTCCCAGAAGGCATCAAACTCAATTACGTTGCAACACGTGTGCAGCCCTTTAAGCTGCTCATTAACATTTGGAAAATTCTTCTGGTAAATGTCTTCATATCAATTTAGCTTTCTTACCCCTTCTCTCCATCACCTTCATTTCATAGACAGGCCACAGTAATGAGCTATATAAATGTTAACTCTTTAAACGAAGAATGTCATCACTTAGGAATACAAGAGAGCGGTATATGTTGTGTATGTCTACAAACTGCAGTTGCTGTCTGTTAGAGTTTGTAGCAACTTTTAAATCTGTCAACACGGTATGAACTTCATACTAAGCTCCTTCTCAGTGCTTGAGCCAGGAAGCAAAGGGGGAATAGGCTGTATCATTTATGGGCAGGCTGGTATTGGGTCAACTGTGACATCACACTCCGCTCCTGCCATAAAAAGGTGAAAGGCTAGGCTGCGACAACATGGCACTTTGTTTATTGGGAAAATTTAAGTGGTGCTGTATTTCAACTTGTGATAAAACTGAAACAAAGGATAGGGATTACAGATTTTTAATGGCTCCAAATAAGAGGAGAGTGAAAAGAGAGGAGCCATCTAGGAACTTAGTGAAAAATGCCAAAAGTCAAAGGATCAATGTAGGTTCCAAGCAGACTGGTTCCTTGGCATTTATACTGGGCACATCAGCTCAACTAAAACATTAGCACACCAGCCAAGTGTCTAATTTTTATTTCTTTCCCATGATTAATATTGAAGAACAGAGGAGAAACCTAAATTGTGTTTTCGCACGTGTGTGTGTGTGTGTGTGTGTGTGTGTATTTAAAAAATATGGGTCCCCTGTTTAACACTCTGGCAGGTCTCTACCTTGATCAAAATTTTATATTCAAAGTATAACCTCATATATCATGTTTCCTAAAGTCTTCCTTTTTGTCCACTAATATTGGGTACCGTGATCAACTTCTATTTCTCCATATAATTACCTACATTTGAATTTATTAATAAACCTACTGAATACAACATTGTGTAATAAAATATATTTGGCGAATTAGGGAGGAAAACCTTTCAAGACCTAACTTTATTTAGAATTAGGAAATTTTTATTTAGAATTGTAGCTAATACCTACACTTCGGTGTTTTTATTTATCACACCTTGAGGCCCCAACCTCAAGGAGTGCCCAGTGTTTGGGGAACAGTCATGTCAACAACGGACTATAAGGCAAGGCAGAGTGAAATGAGGACCCTGAGTAAGTTCAGGTGCTAATGGCAACCCAAAGAAAAACCCATTAAGTTCACCTAAAATTATTTTATCTTCTGCTGAAAGAACCCCTACTTCCAAACTTGTACTATATATCAATAAAGCAAAAGGCTTGAGCCATTCCTGTTGCGATGGGACCTAAGTCCCCTCTTGAATGAGAAGGACACCAAAGCTTGACACCACCAAAGTCCCATTACACTCTCTAGAGGAGCTTATTTTTCAAATTGCTCTAAACAGTTCTTCTACTCATTTAAGTGAGAAATTTATTCTAAGAGAAAATATCCATTGTAGAACTAAAACTCTACTATTACTCTTTTCTTCTTAATTTTCTCAGCTCTAAAGAGATACAACCTAGTAGAATTGGGCCTACGTTTTACCAATTCTTCCCCTCATTTTTTTTGAAAAATTGGTTGCTTCCCACTTTTTAGGAATCCCAATATTAATTGGACTCATGCTTTTTTCCTAACTATGGGCCTATGAGAAACCTTGCCTATCTCCATGGTGACCATATAGACCTTCATCAGCTCTAAGTTAACCCCTTCTTAGCTATTTCCACCTTCTATAGATGCTCTGCTACCTGCCCAGATGCTTATTTAGGAACTTAGACTACCTATTTTCATTCCGCATTAACAGGGTAATTAGACTGCTTGAAACTTCAAACAATCAGAATAATAAAATGGTTAAGAGCATGATCCCTAGAATTAAAAAAAAAAAACACTGGTTTCCAATATCAATTCTACCATATTCATCTGTGTTACCTTGGACAAGTTATTTACCCCTCTGAGCCTTTATTTGCTCATCCATAAAATGGGAAGAATAATAGCATCTACAATAAAGCTGTTGTAAAGATTAAATGACATGTAAAGTACTGAGTGCAATACCAGCACACGGTAAATGCTCAATAAGTTAGCTGCTGACAAAATAATAATTATGTAATAATGAGAAGTTGGTAATAACAATTATATGATAATCATATATTATATCATAATCATTCTTGGTGGGAACTCATTGCCTAACATTATCCAAAACCACAGTCCTTTCTCCAGTTAATTCTATTTTAAGACCCTAGTATTTTCAATCTTTCTACCCCTAAGGATAAAACAGTGGAGAAAGACAATGGAAACAAAATGCAGAGACAGCCAATCAGTCAGCAAAGTGCCCACCCCATGTGCGTACAATCAGCACCAGCTGTAGTCCAATTAAACTTAATCTAGTCACATGCTCATGTGTTCCTCAGAAATTAGAGGAAATCAATTCAAATGCTAATGAGAAAGTCCATAATTTATTATCTGCTGAGGAATGCATGTTACATTAATTTTAACTGTAAACAATTATTTTTATTGCAAGATTAATTGCCCTATCTTATACAACTTCCTTTTTTCATATTCTTTTAAGGAATTACTTTTCAGTTGCTGTTTTGTGGTTCTGTCACAGTTCTTTAGCTTGAGAAAAGTATAATTAATTTAGGGATGCCGCAAATGTTGTTTTCTATTCTGCTGCCAAAATAAAGTGGGATAAATGGCTAGGTCAAGCATGGAGAAAAATAGCTGCAGCTTCTGGCCAGGATGAAAAGACATTAGAACTCAGGATGGAAATGGAGGGAACCAAACAGAATTTAAAACATGAATTAATGTTGGTCACTTCTGACCATAGCATTTAAGCCTTCAACATACAAGTCCAATCTTCAAATTATTCCTAAGTCCTGAAAGTCAGTGGGAAATAGATAAGCCAAAGTTTTCATAACAAGAAAGAGAATAATTTTTTTCTTAAAGTAGCATCAAGGCCTGGACTTCTCTGTACATGCTGGGTTGGGTGACTGTTTTGTTGTTGGTTTGTTTGGTTTTTTTTTAAGTAACCAGAAAGGAGTGAAATTTGTGCTGTCAGGTTCTGCTCCCTTGACAAAGTTGCCCTCACTCTGACTTGGCTTTCAAGGTGAATGAATGTTCAATACAGTGGCTTGTGTGAAATTATTCTTAAACCAATCACTTCTCAATGTGGAGAAAAGGACTTCAGACAGAGCTTTCAACACTATGAGTATTGTATTGTTTCTGACAAATCATTTATTTACTTGATTCTTATGCTTTCCAAAAGTTAAAGAAGTCTACTTCCTCTATAGGCACAACTAGATTTAGCATTTTCAAGCTAAATATTTATGAAATACCAAAATCTATTAGCTTATTTCATTGGGGACTTTCTTAATTTAAACTTCCAGTGAAAGCAACTGCTAGTCATTGATTAAAATTAAATTAGTCTAAATTAAATCAATAAGCCTAGTTGCTGTTTTCAATGGATATTTGGTTACAAAATGGATAAGAGAATTGAGCCCAGAGAAGATTCAACTGCTAATTACTTATAAAAGTTTAGGCTTAAAGGGTAATAAGCCTTTGACTTAGGAGTGGAAACAGAGGAAGAGGTGCTGGCTATGAAGACCTGGGCCACAACCCTAAGTCAGGTTCAGCCGTGACTTCCTGTCAAGGGGATTGAATTCTAGTTAGTACTAATGTGTTTCAATCTGACCCTCTTGAGAACTACCGCCTGGGAGGCCATCAGCCACCTACAACCATCAGCTATGCTAGAGCGGACAGGATGAAGAATCATCTTTCCCATGAGCAACAAGCTCTCAGCACTCCACACTGTAAATTCAAACCAAAAAGTGGGGATTTTTGCCCTTTTTACATGCTTTCATGATTTCTATTGAATATTTTCAGAAGTTCCTAGCAGGAGAGCATGTGCTACTTATCAGAATCACATATAGTAGCTGCAAAAACCAGGAAGTGGTTAGAAGGGACAGGCTGTGGTGATACAGGTTACACCTGGTTTTAATTTGATTGTCAGATGTCATAAGGGTGGGCTTATAAGACTAAACCTCAATTCTACTCCAACCCTATAGGAAATTATTGCTGATTTATTTTAGCAAAGAATGTTTCATGCTCTTGATTTCCATTCCAATTTCTTTGCTTAATAAAATAAGATGTCACATTTCAACCTACATTGTAGTGAATTATTTCAACAGCCCAAAGCCATTCAAATCTACTTGAAAACTTGCCACAAAGCCAAGATCTGTCACAAAGCATTAGGATTAGTTACCCCTGGAAAACCCTCCTATATAAGACAAGCTGATAGGTGGCACACAAGAAGAAAACCTTGAAGGATTTCTGAGTTTTGCACACCAGACTCTTTGGTTCAATACACATCAGGGTTCTATGGCGCCTTGAATTACGCAGTGCCTAGATTTAAATTCCTCTGTTCTTTTGACCAGACCAAAACAATCTTATCATGGGCCAAATTTGTGACAGACTTTCCAAGCTGTAGACCTGTTCCACAAAATACATAGGTAAGGACTTCCATTATTTTCAGACATTTCATATAAGAGAAATTTGTATCCTGTTAAAGTCCTCTTATGAAGAGCAGGAAATCCAGGCCAGTAATAAGCCACAAGTCTGCATTTTGAAAGCTTGTCTCACTCTAGGCCTGTTTCCTTGTAGCCAGGAACAAGGGGCACAGTCAAGTGAACCCTCTTCTAAGTAGGGTGAGTGGGAGCATCTCCAACTCTGATCAATTACAGATGTATTTCATACAACACACACCAATGTGGTTAAAGAAGAAACTACTTTGGGGAGAGTCTATGGATCATAAATGTGATGAATGAACCAAAGGAACCCCATCTGTAAGTGCTTATGCATTCTAGATTTAATGGTAGAGCTTGAATGGCTTACCCTAAAACACTCTTCAAGAGGGATTCTTTTTAATAGCAAATATGTGTGGAATGTCTTACAGAACCACAGGATTTCATTTTATGTGTATGGAAACCAGGGGAAACACAGAGATACTGCATGAAGCCTCCTCCTTAAACTGTTTCTTTGACTATTGGGAAGCACGAGCCCAAACATCACATCAGAAAGTAATCTCTTTCATGACTTCCAGCAGAGAAATTCAGTCTTTAAAAGGATAGTGGTTTGGATCTGGTACAAGAAAGCATCCTTAGATCCTCAGCTCTTTTGAGATTCACCAAGCTCTGGTCATACTGGGGTCATTCAAGTGTTCTTATAGAGCAGTATTTTGGCAGCACTATGTGCCTCTGCTGGCCCCCTCCACCTTTGGAGGAGCTGCTGGACTTCCACCTCCAGGCCCAGCCCCATCAAGGTTCTTTAGGGACTCCCAAGGATCCATGGATAGAATACAGGATGTCTTGTGAACTTCAGTGAGAGAACAATTATTTTCATTAAATTCTAACTAAATTTGGTATTTCCTTGAATTGTGAATGTAGACAACAAGCTAGAGCAAAATTAGCACACCTGGGACTTACAGAAATTATATATATATATATTTCATATCACTATTATTGTTGATGCTACTATCTCAAAATACCATTTACATTCATCACTACTTCAGAATTCTGGTGGTTATCAGATACATTGCTGTATTTTGTTATTAATCTATTAAATAAAGCAAATATATTACTAATCACAATTTTAGAATAATTTATAACTATATTTCAATATGATTGGTTTTTCTTATAATTCTAGATATTTTATTTTATGCATTAAAATCATTTTTCTGAGAGGATTTACTGGTTACATCATACTTCCAAAGGAGTCCATGGCACACACACACACAAAAAGATGAAGAACTCTGACTCTAGCATGACTCTGGAGTTCTTATCTGGCCATTACCACATAACACAGTGCCAAAAAAAACCCAGTTTCTATCTGGTCCTAAAAACTGTTGCAGTTATAGTATCCCAATCCTTCTAAATTTCCTGTTTAAATTTCTGTCTTAGAAACTTGGTTCATTCTCTGTTCCTTCTAGGACTGGGTCCTCTTGTTTGCTCATTGATTCATTCTTTCATTCAATAAGTATATATTGAGTGCCAACTCTATGTCGGATACTGTATGATGTGGTGGAGATATAGTGCAGAACAAGAAAGACAAGTTCCCTATTCCAGTAGAGCTTAGATTCTAGTGGGAGGATGGATAGATAGATAGATAGATAGATAGATAGATAGATCGATAGAAGCAGTTAGGCAGGAAGCTATGTAGAAAATTAGAATAAGTCAATGTCATGGAAAATGACTGCTTGGCCACATTGTCTTGGTGGTCATGCATGACCTTTCTGAGATTTGGTTGGTAGGAGCAGCCATTTGATGTTCAGAGAGGAAAATCATTGGAGTATTTGAGCGATCAGAGAAGACCAGGGTAGTTGGAACACAGTTCTGAGGTAGAGAGTAGTCATAGATGAGCCAGAGTGGAAAGGAGGGATTCTTTCATGAAGGGTGTCCTAAGTCAGGGTAAGAACTTTGGATTTTACAAAAGTGCTGGGCAGCCTTCCAAGGGTTTTAAGCAGGAGATTGTCATGATCTGATTTACATTTTTAAAAAGATTGTTTTGGCTGCTATGTAATGAGTAGGCGTTAAGAACACAAAAGTGAAATCAGGCAGTGAATTAGGAGGCTAGTGCGGTAACCGTGCAGGACCAGGTGGTAGTAGAAAAGATGAAGAAACAGTGATGGAATTGGGATATGTATCAGGCTGGGTGGCAGCAGGAGGCAGTGCCAAAATCAAGATAATCTGAGGGAAGTTTAAAAAGGACAATTTACAAATGTGTGGACTGAGTATAAGGAAACCACAAGGGATAGCACAGTGGCCCAAGACTTTTAACCTGAAGCCCAAAAGGAATGGGAAGTGAGGCTACTGGAACCCAGAAGGAGAAAGTGTACAAAGATGGCGTCCTCAAGAGAAGCTCTGACCTTCGGGCAGGGGGCATAGCCAGCCCTAGGCTACGTTACCACTTTGGAAGGTCACCAACAGGAATAAACATGCCGACACCACCCTTTTCCCTCTCTCCAACCTCCTATCAGGACTCACTGTTGGCCAGAGGGAAAGCAAGTCCAATGATAGGTCTATACAGAGTGAAGGAAAATGAGTGATTCTGGATGGGCAAACAGAAGATAATAAGTGCAGGATGTGTTGGGAGGTACTGTGGAGAAAGCTACTGGATTGTCTTGCTAGCCTGTCCCCAGAGTATCGCCAATGAACCCTAGAGCATCCTGATCACTGCTTAGAGTACCAGGTCTTTCACACTCATCAGTTGTGAAGGTTATCTCCTTGGGGCCAAGTTATTTGTTCATGATAACTTGTATAGTGCCTGTTTAATGAAAGACTGTGATTAGTGAATGAAATAAAATAAAATATCTAGAATTATAAGAAAAACCAATCATATTGAAATACAGTTATAAATTATTCTAAAATTGTGATTAGTAATATATTTGCTTTATTTAATAGATTAATAACAAAATATAGCAATGTATCTGATAATCACCGGAATTCTGAAGTAGTGATGAATGTAAATGGTATTTTGAGATAGTAGCATCAACAATAATAGTGATATGAATATATATATATATATATATATATATAATTTCTGTAAGTCCCAGGTGTGCTAATTTTGCTCTAGCTTGTTGTCTACATTCACAATTCAAGGAAGTACCAAATTTAGTTAGAATTTAATGAAAATAATTGTTCTCTCACTGAAGTTCACAAGACATCCTGTATTCTATCCATGGATCCTTGGGAGTCCCTAAAGAACCTTGATGGGGCTGGGCCTGGAGGTGGAAGTCCAGCAGCTCCTCCAAAGGTGGAGGGGGCCAGCAGAGGCACATAGTGCTGCCAAAATACTGCTCTATAAGAACACTTGAATGACCCCAGTATGACCAGAGCTTGGTGAATCTCAAAAGAGCTGAGGATCTAAGGATGCTTTCTTGTACCAGATCCAAACCACTATCCTTTTAAAGACTGAATTTCTCCGCTGGAAGTCATGAATGAATGGCCCCTTCCAGGTTCCCATGTCCCCCACACCTATGGAATGCCATTATTGCATGTCAGAGCTCCCTCCTACCAACTGCTGTTCCGGTAACAGCACCTCCATAGCACAAGTTGTGCTGACACAGTTCCTCAGATGGGTCCATCACAGGGTTCCTGCCCTACCTCTTATCCATCTCTAAGTCCCACTCTCTCACCTTTTCACCCCTCATATATCTACTGTCAACCTGTTCTGAGATAATTACCTGGATTTTTAGTGTTTTTTAGCCAAAGAGATCTAAATTCTCAGGGAAAGCAGACACATGGTTTCCCCTTTGAGCGGTTCTATATCAAGTTAGCACTCTCATCCTTGCATCTTAGAACCGTAACGAATATGCACACACGTTATATATGTACACACATATATACCATATATATCTCAAAGCCAAAAATACATGATCTGTTGCTGCATTCAGTGCTTGAGGATACCAGTGTTTCATGTTGATACATCTCATTGTATAAATGTTAAAACCGGATTTCCTTTGGAGATTACAAACTGAGCCTCTGCTTTAACTGATGAAAATAAAATATCAAATATCCAAGCATAAATGACTTATTTCTGAAAAGAACAAGCTACTTCATACTTATCAACCCCCATATCTTGCCTGTCTGGTATAGTAGCATTCACAAGTTTTTAGCTCTGTCTTCAAAACATGGTAAATCTTCCCTCTGGGGGCAAAGAGTGCATCTCTGTATTTATCCAGAGAAAGAATTTAACTCTTGTGTACATGTTAAAAAAAAAAAAAAAAAAAAGGGTGGGAGAAGAAGGAGGAGGGGAAAGGTAACAGATTGTGAAGGATTGATTACTAAAGCAAAAAAATCAATCTTGAGACTTTGATGATTTAACAAGCCACAAAAGCATAGAAATGTATGAGAAAGCCCTGATTGATTTTTAACTCCATAATCCTTCCCACCCCATCTATTATCCTGTATGGATCATATTAGCCGTCATTATGACTAAGACAAGATAGGACGCTGACATCCGCCTGACATGGTATAACTGTAAATGGAATTGGCTTATACACAAAGGCTTTTACCTGGTTATTAATAGTGTTCTCCACGGGTGATGGACTGGACTGATATTAAAACCTCCGTTGGCTGTGTGGAGCCATTGCAATTTGATTTCAGTCCAAGAAGCAGCTCCTCAAAGTAGTTACTGCACAGCGCCCTGACAAACTACTCGAGTATCATTCCTGGATACTCACCCTTTTAAAAGGCTTATAAAATACCCAGGGCTGATGACATCTTGTTGGCACTGAGGATTCCAAGCTACAACTGCTAAGTTGAAAGACATCAAGTATGTTCACAAATGCCTTGACGACGTCCCTCATCCTCACCACCACCAGCGTGAATACCAAGTAGAGGAAGATTTAGGGCGGATAACTTTTCAGGTGACATGCATGACAGTAAAACATAGATGAGCACATAGCGGAAGTATTAAGGTCACTTGGTGACTTTTGCTTGTTTCACTTACCTTCAATGAATCAGTGCAAAATATTTAGTTAAGAGCTTAACTAAAGAAGCAACCATTTACCTTCTCAGCTCTATGAGGCTTCCAACCACTATTTTCATTTCTAACTAAAGCAAGGGCTAAATTAGAAACAGGAATATTAGATTTAGAAGAGTTCCAATTAGAAAGCCCTGATTTTCCGTCTTTTATCCAACAAAATATCTTCTTTTACTCAACAAATATTTACTGAGCCCTTGCTATGTAGCAGGCATTTTCTAGTGAGTGGAGGAAAAGCACTGAAAAGGGGTTACAATCCTTGTCCTTAGAGGCTAACACTCACTGTCAACCCTAGAACATTGTTGGGAGACACATATATACAATTGTATATTATGGACTAAGCACCTGTGAACTTAAAGAATCTTACAGATTACCCCAAACTCTGCTGGCTTCCTCCTGCCCTTGAAGTCAAATATGGCAGCCAAATTCTGAATAATATTCAAAGACACAGGTGGGCAAGTAGGAGAGTGGACACCTTGTATATAAAATTAGTACTCTTTCCTTTTGGAAACTGGAAGATAACCTCTTTTACAATGAGGATAAATTTGAAAATTCCTGTGTTTGGGAGTTACATTCTGGAGATCAGTTGTGAGTATTAAATGAGGTCCTAGACAGACAAATAGATGATAGATAGAATTTAAAACAGTGCTGACATACAACAGTGCCTGATACAATAATGTAATCAGTGAGGAGGAAGATGCTAATGATGGTACATTCCAGGCACATGATGATGCAGCATAATACCTACTCCCTCACTCAATGGGATAGAGGCAAAAATGGTAAGGTATATTCTTAGGCTATTTTTATGACCTTTCCAGGTGCTGGGGTGTTCCCACCAGTGAGTGGCATTTTCTTGGACATTTGCTCCTCCTAAACTAGCATAAGTGCAGCCAGTGCTAAGCCAGAGTGCTCTTCACATCTGCATCCCCTGATGAACAGATTCACGGTCTTTGATGTCATTGTCAGAGTGAGTCCAGAAAGCTCTAGAACACCTGAATCAGCTGAAGCTCCTCATAAACACCAGAATTCAGAGAAAAACTACTCTGTCCAAAGGCAGCCCCAGTTCATCCCTGAAGCAACGCACACTGATAGTCAGTGAGCGTCACAAGGACAAAGGGTTTTTTAATCCACCTAAAGCTTAAGGGTGGGAGGAGAGTGCCTAAATATTACACAACTGCCTAGAGACATACTGTGTCTCAGTCTCATTGACAGTGCACTTGTTGTTAATTACGCAAATGGTCATTGACATCCACAAGCATCTCACCAGAATGCTGTTATTTAGTAGTTGAGATAAGGAAACTTCCACTTTCTTGAGAGCCATATACAGATTTGATGGTTACGTAGGCACAGCATTCATTCATATCTAGACTCCCAAACAGACCCACCATCACCCATATAATATTGTAAGCTTTTCCAGCCTGAAGCCCTGAGCTTTGTGGAAAAATGGTCAAGTGCCATCTAAACTTGTTTCCCCTGTTACACTCTTGCAAAGAAATCTGTACTTTTCTTTAATGGCCCTCACAGTCCATTATATATGTGGGTGATGATTTCTGTCTCCCCACTGACTATAAGCTCCCTGAATATTTTTGTTCATTGCTATGTAAGTACCTAGCACTGTGCTGGGCACACAGAAGTCACTCAAAGAATAGAGTGAAAGAATGAATAAGTGAAGTGATTTTGATTCACCAGAGTCAAGAGACCAGCTATATATTTGCTTGTTTTTATGGGGCCACCATCACATGTCACTAAAAACAGGTCCTTATTATCTCTCCCTGAGACCTTCTGCTGTGTAAACACCAATAATGCAGACATTGACACTCAGATTAATGATGGGAAGCAAGTTATTGAACTGATATTTGGTGTAGATGTCATTAACAGCACTCTTTTAGCACAACGGCATCAGATGAGACACGGTCTCCTCTCAAGTCTATGAAGAAAATCATTTGACTGCTATTAGGCAGCTGTTTATATGAAGCCAGCCCTTTACGAATTGTTGAACTGGCTCTGTGACAACTGTGAGTCTCCTGTGATTGCTCTTCACTGATGCTGTTTTTGTCTCTTGTGAGAAATATGTCCTATAATAAATCATGCTGTTGTGGCTTCAGTTTTTGGTATTGTTATTATCCCTTCTCCTCCCTCCCACACATTAAAGATACTTAGAAAAGTTCCAATAATGAGACAAGGTCAGTAGAGCTCCAAATAACCATATCGAGAGAGTGACATCCGAAAGGAGGTCTTGGTGGGCTTGGGTGGTTTTGCAAGTGCACCACAAATATGTGCTCTTTCACAGATTCTTAGAGTTAGAAAAGTCAAATATACTCATTAGGCAACAAGGCAAGATTTGAGAAAGATCATACATATCCATTATCTTCTCAATCCTCACAGACTAATTAGTGGCTGGCCTTTTTCCCATCCCCTCCTAGCACCAGCCTCATTTTTCTGAGTTTTCCTTACCAGCTCCACTGATAAAACATCTATATGCCCAGCTCCCTGCCCCTCCCCCCATACTGAAGCTCACTCCCCCCCCACCATTTCCTTAATGATTATCCACTCCCCTTCCATACACGCCCCTTCAAGAGCCCTGACTGAGAGCATCTTTTCCAGACTCTAGTGGCCACATTACTAGGTGGTGACCCATTCCTTTTTAACAGTTTCAACTGTTAGAAATCTCTATGTGATGTGTGGAAATTCTCCTTCTGATAACTTTTTCCTATTATTCTCTAGTTATGCCCTTTGGAGATACACAATATAAAGTGATAATTCTTTCCCATATACCTCCATCTAGAGTTGGATTTTCCTACTTTTCCATAATAAAAGTTATGGTCTCCAGACCTTCTCCCCTTATGAATTACTGACCAATTGGAAACATCTTAATATTCAATGGGATCATTCATTTCTGGAATAGAAAGATCTTTCCATGACATTACATGTAATATCATTAAGATCTGAATTCACAAGCAAGAATTCTCAAGCCAAATTTTTCACTCTGTTTATGAAAAAAATCAGATATTTTCAGAGAATTATTTAAGAATAAGGATTCCATTCTGCCATTTGTGACAACATGGATGAAACTTGAGGATATCATGCTAAGTGAAACAAGTCGGAAAGAGAAAGACAAATACTGTGTGATATCCCTTACATGTGGAATCTAAAAAAGCCAAGCTCAGAAACAGAGTAGAGGGGTGGTTACCAGGGGCCAGGGTGGGTGAGAAAAATGGTGAGATGTTGGTCAAAGGTACAAACTGCCAGTTATAAGATGAATAAGTTCTAGGGATTTAATATACAGCATTGTGATAGTTAATAATACTGTATTATATACTCGAATGTTGTTAAGAGAGTAGATCTTAGACGTTCTCACCACAAAAAAGAAATGGTCATTATGTAACATGATGGAGATGTTAGCTATCACTCTGGTGGTAATCATTTCAAAATATGTAAGTGTATCAAATCAACACATTGTACACCTTAAACTTATGCAATGCTATATATGTCAATTATTATCTTGATAAAACTGGGGACAGACAAGAAAAGAATGAGGATTTCAGAAGTATAACCCAATGAATTCCACGGGATGGTCAAAGTATATTGTAAAACTAGAGAGAAAAAATTAATAAGAACAGGAAAATTAAAAATGGACCAGTGAGCATTTCAATATTCATAGATGAATAGGTCATTTGGCAGATTTAGGCCTTTGTACAGATTCTAAGTCAAAGTATGCTCAGAGATGCAGGTATACAATGTTTTCAGACATCAGTCCTGAAAAGCCGGCTGGTCGGTATTTCTCTGCATGAAAGCACCATAACCCCACCATAACCCCACCCATTACACCATAATTCTTGAGGCCTCCTGCTTTTTGAACTTGTATATATCACTTTGGCCATCTTGGCCTTTGCTGCTTGCCATTTGATTCTGCTGAAATACAAATAATAATTACACAAGCTAAATAACCATTTTAAACTCTGTACCCTAGTTGCTCTTCAAAGACCCTACTTTTCATCTGAGTCTAGTCTTCTGCTTTTACAAGCATCTTTTCCTGGAGTTTAAGAATTAATACTAGCACAGTTTGGCAAGTAGGAAAGAAAGGATGCCCTTGAAAATAAAGCTTCCACCTGGAAATTAATACTATGGACTGAAGCACACATGAATAAAAATATGATTGAAAAATAGATCTTTTTTTCTAAAAGTCATAAAGCAAGATTAATGGTCAATTTAAAACTAAAATCAACCCACAAATGACATCTCTTCCCTTAAACAGCACCAGCACACATTAACAGAGCATGTTTCTCCACCCCGTTATTTTTCACTACTGGCATCCTCTGGGTTTCCAGCCAGAGCAGGAAACACTGAAAACCTTCCAGGAAGCCTGCACTGATGAGATTTGCCCCAGGTTTGGCAGCACCAAGGAGTGAACAGAATCATCACATCATCCTTGTTTATCCAATGGTGGTTTATTGCTGACCAAATCCTGACACTGGGCTCTCTTTGACCAAAGGGAACCTTGAGTCTACATGAGCAACCCTGGCCCCCAGGAAGAATGGCCAAGTCAAAGTGCCACAGAATGGATGCAATAGAGGTGAGTGCTACCCACACATAAAAATAATCTAACCCAAATGCCACACAGGAGCTATCTGCTAATGGTATATCCAAACAGGAAAAGCATCAAGGCACAGGCTGAAAAGGATCTTGGCAAAGAACACATACTGTGACTTAATCGCATTTGTCCATCTCTTACTCTGTGGTTCTTCGAAATTTCCAGTTGAAATTTTAAGGATTGGAATAAATGAATATGCAAAATCCTTAGAGTCTGCAGCTTTATCAATTTGATTATTTTCAGCTATCCTTTGACTAAGACCACCTTCTTAATTTTATCGTTCCATTTGCCCACAATAGCTATTTTAATTCAGAAACAATTTGCTTTGAACATCTGGGTTCAAGTGGAAAACGAGTAGGTAAAACTAACAAGGTTTTACATAGTATAAGGAATGTTAGCAGAAGTAGATATAAACATATTTGCATATTTGCTTGATGCAATATTCTAGCCATTGCACCACTAAAAACACTAGACTGTGTTTCTACCCATTAGTTAGCATAAAGCATCATTAAATTTAAAAGGAGGTAGGAGTGAGAGAAATAATATTAGTGATTAATATTAGGTCTGTTGCCCAATATACTGTCTCATCCAAATTAAGAAAAATTAAGAATTTGATTTTTATCTTTTTCCTTAATTAGGGAATTGGGAATACATGTATGACAGGATGAAATTTTTTTTCATTTTCTCCTTTCTTTCCTGGTCTTCTTTATCCTCTCCTGGAAAGGGAGCTGTCTTTGAAAGGAAAGAGTTAGAGGCTTTGAGAGTATGTCAGTGTGTCAAAGTTAATTATACTCCAAAAGAAGATCAGCTTTACCAAGGGAAAAGTTTGTCCCTAATGAATGGGAGAAAATATCTGCAAATGATATGGCTGATAACTTCCAACATGTATAAACAGCTCAAACAACTCAATATCAAAAAAAAAAAACCTGATTTAAAAATGGGCAGAAGAACTGAATAGGCGTTTTTCCAAAGAAGAAATGCAAATGGCCAACAGGCATATGAAAAGTTGCTCAACATCACTAATCATCAGGGAAATACAAATCAAAACCACAATGAGATATCACCTCACACCTGTCAGAATGGCTATCATCAAAAAGAACACAAATAACAAATGTTGGTGAGGACGTGAGAAAAGGGAATTCTCATATACTGTTGGTGGGAATGTAAATTGGTGTAGCCACTGTGGAAAACAGTATGGAAGTTTCTCAAATAACTAAAACTAGAACTACCATATGACCCAGCATTCCACTCCTGGGTATATATCAGGAAAAAAAAACCTCTAATTAGAAAAGATACATGCACCCCAATATTCATAGCAGCATTATTTACAATTGCCAAGATATGGAAGCAACCTAAGTGTCCATCAACAGATGAATGGATAAAGAAGATGTGGTGTATATATATATATATATATATATATATATACACACACACACACACACAATGGAATACTACTCGGCCATAAAAAATGAAAATTTTCCATTTGCAGCAACATGGATGGACTTGGAGGGCATTATGCTAAGTGAAATAAGTCAGAAATAGAAAGACAAATACTGTATGATATCACTTATATGTGGAATCTAAAAAATATAACAAACTAGTGAATATAACAAAAAAGAAGCAGACTCACAGATATAGAGAACTAATGAGTGGTTACCGGGGGGAGAGAGAAGGGGGAGGAGCAATAAAGGGGTAAGGGATTAAGAGGTACAAATTATTAGGTATAAAATAATCTACAAGGATATATTGTACAACGAGGAATATAGCCAATATTTTATAATAACTAAAATGGAATATAACCTTTAAAATTGTTAATCACTATATCATACATCTGTTACTTACATAACATTGTATAGCAATTATACTTCAATAAAAAAAGAAGAAAAGAAAAAAATTCCAAGTATTAAAAATAAATGGATTGAAGATTTTAATGTAAGACCTGAAACCACAAAATTTCTAGAAGAAAACATATGTGGTAAGCTCCTTGACATAGGTCTTGACAGTATTTTTTTTTAATCTGACACCAAAAGTAAAAGCAAAAATAAACAAGTGAGACTACATGAAACTAAAAAGCTTCTGCACAGCAAAGGAAACCATCAACAAAATAAAGACACAACCTACTGAATGGGAAAAGATATTTGCAAATCATATATCTGATAAGAGGTTAATATCCAAAATATGCAAATAACTCATACTACTCAGTAAAAAAATCTGATTAAAAAATGGGCAGAATATCTGAATAGACATTTTTCCAAAGAAGACATACAGATGGCCAACAGGTACATGAAAAGATGCTCAACATCATTAATCATCAGGGAAATGCAAATCAAAACCACAATGAGATATCACCTCATGCCTGTCAGAATGCTATAATCAAAAAGACAAGTAAGAAGTATTGTTGAGCATGTGGAGAAAAGGGAGCCCTTGTGCACTGTTGGTGGGAATGTATGTTGGTGCAGCCACTATAGAGAACGACATGGGGTTCTTCAAAAAATTAAAAATAGAACTACCATATGATCCAGCAACTCCACTTTTGGGTATTTATCCAAAGAAAACAAAAACACTAACTTGAAAAGATATCTGCACCCCATGTTCATTACAGCATTGTTTACAACAGCCAAAATAGGGAAACAACTTAAGTGTCCATCAATGGATGAATAAAGAAACTGTGGTACATATATACAATGGATTATTATTAAGCCATAAAAAAGAAATAAAATTTTGCCATTTGCAACAACGTGGATAGACCTTGAGGGCATTATGCTCAGTGAAGTAAATCAGACAGAGAAAGACAAATACAGTATGATCTCTTTTTTATGTGGAATCTAAAAAAAAAAGAGCTCACAGATACTCAGAACAGATTGGTGGTTGCCAGAGATGGGGAGTGGAGGTGGGAGAAATGGGTGAAAGGAATCAAAAGTAAAAAATAAAATTTAATTTAAAAATGTTTCTAATTTAAAAAATAAAACATAGTATATGAGATAAGGATAAAAGTGTCAAGGAGGGAAAGAAAGTCATCTTGGAAAGGGAAGCTAGAGAAATTACATGTATTGGGTAACATCAGTAGAATACAAGCATTTAGGCAAGAGGAATACATTTAAATGGAGTTGTAAGAGTATATTTCTCCCTGACTAAATGAAATGAAAAATGAACAGACCCAAAATACGAAGGAACACTATCATATATCTTATTCCCCAAAGCTTCCCATCAGGAACTACTAAGGCAGTTTCTTTCCTTTCGCACAAATGACTTGTGCTCAGCTGTATTCCATGCTTTTGCCCAGGTTGATCTGTTCTGTTCAGTTCATCCTTTTCCCACTAAATCTCTACAACAATTTACCTCTTCTCCTATCCCTGGCTTACATGTTATTTTCCTCCCTGAAACCTTCCTCAATAAGATAATGCCTCACTTTCACCTGGCACTTCACAATTAACAAAGTGCTTCCCATTCATTAACTTTCATATTGATTCTGAGAGGTGGGCATTGTCGTCACTATTTTACACAGGAGGACACTAAGGCACAGGGAACGTAAGTGACTTGTCCAAGGTTGAATAGCTAGAACTGAGACTGCAACTCAGATATTCTTGGTACTCACGCAAATAGCAATTCTTCATGTCATAAGGGACTAAAGTTCTGGTCAAAATTGCTTAATAAATAAGGGGCACTTATTAGCTCTGATAACTGAAAACAGCAGAGCTGGGCAGCACTGGATCCAAATACGATTTTGTCATTAGGGCTCTGGCTCCTCTTCCCTGCAGTTTTTGTCTGGCTTTGCATTTGTCCATGTACAGGCCTCACTCTCAGGCTGCCCCCCATCATGATAGCAAAATTTACCCCAGCAGTTCCAGACTTTATATCTGCGTGCCACACTGACCATAAAGAGAAGATCTGATGGCAGCATTCTTAGAAAATGTCTTTTGAGTCCCAGCTCAGGTCACATGCCTACTCCTAAGCCAATTACTGTGGCCAGGGGGATGGACCAATCTCACAGTCTTAGCCTACGTTGTGCCCTCAACCCATGCCCTAAGCCCAGCCCCAACCCAGACAGAGAATCACTGCCTAGGAACAGCTGGATCATTAATGGAAGTCAGAGCTGTGGAGCCAACAAGTATTTTAATAGGTTCAATGGCAGTCTTCCACTGGAGCCAGTTACCTGCCCTAGCACTTACAGTGAACAATGCTGAGAGGAAACAGCCCAGTCAGTCCACAGGATCCAGCTCTTCTGGGGTTTTCTGTCACCCAAACCTTAGGCCCAGTCCCACTGGGTTATTACACTTTTACCTTAGAGCTAAAATAGCCCCTCTTGCAGGAGCCCAGAATAAATAAAATTGCATGGGATTGGATTCTACCCCTAAAATGATTTTATAGCCTTTAAAAGCTTTATATTGTATCTCATGTGTGTGTGTGTGTGTGTGTGCGTGTGTGTGTGCATGTTGTGTAAAACTGTTGATCAAGTCACTGAGGGATAGTTTTATAAAGAGTCACCCATCTGGCTTTTCATAGGAATAAAATCCTATATCATGACAATGACCTTCAAACAAAGGTTAAGCATGCAAACTTTGGTTTACAAAAACAATTTGTCCATAATTCAACTGCTTTTATCTTCAAGCCTTTGAAGTGGAGGGTAAAAAATATAATCAAATATTTCATTCTTGACATCTTCAGGGAAGGTGTGTATAAATAGGAAACACACATAAAATCCCTGGACATAAAGAGACAACAAATGATTACACATAATTACAACTGCAGAAATATATATAGGAGGTAAAATAGGTTAAGTATGTTGCCCTTGGAAGCTACTTTCCATCAATAAGGCACAGATAGATTTGCTAGCCTCATAATTCTCTGATCCACAGGTTGAATTTACCATCTTCTAATTCCTTGTCACCATTTCAAATATCAGGCTAAACACCTCTGAGGTGCCTCTGGAGTATTCATAACCTTCAGAGAGTTGTTGATAGTGATCACATTTCTTCTGAAGTCTTTGTTGATCCAAAAATACATATTTTGTTGTGTAAGTCTTCATAAATCAGTTTTTCCGCCCATTTATCATCTTTGTTGCTTTGCTCTGAACACTCTCCGGTATGTCTCCGACTTGCTAATAATGAGGTTCCCAGGCCACAGTGCATCATTCCAAGCTCAGTCTCTCTCATTGTACAGAGATGGACTTCGCCTCTTTGCTTCCTGGCACACTGTTTCGACTTAGAAAGTTCTTATGCTGCCAGATATATGAACCCATGATTCATGTGCTCTCCATTACAATGCCTATGGGAACCCAAGAATTTCCCTGAATAGGTCAATGCTTGACATATAATAGATGCTCAGAAAAAGTCCTTGAATAAATGGACAAATGAAAGCATAGACTCCCTGGTTCTGTCTTCATTGAATCAAAATATTTATGACCAAAAGGAAAAGAGA
The DNA here is from genome assembly GCF_937001465.1 of Orcinus orca. Lineage (NCBI taxonomy): Eukaryota > Metazoa > Chordata > Mammalia > Artiodactyla > Delphinidae > Orcinus > Orcinus orca. Next base: position 64,592,013 of record NC_064565.1, read on the forward strand.
GACGAAGTGTGTGTATCTGTGATGGAGATGGGGGACAAGACACAAGAATCAGTCACTAATTATCTGGCCTGTATCATTCAAACATTTCTACCACTTTGATTTGATTGAGACATAGTTCTACTTCCATTTAGCACAAGGCTAACTGAAGTTCAGAAAACTAAGGTCATCACCACAGCGGCTGAACACTTGAATTGCACCTGAGAACATATCTGGAATCTCAAATTGTAGTGCCTGGTGTAGCCTCCAGACAAAACCTATTTTAAAATATTATTGGTAAAATCTTTGTAGTGCCTACCTCTTTAGCAAAAATATTTGAGGCATGGGTTTCTAACTGTGGTTTTATTGATAGAAGTCTTGCCATTTCTATCCTTAATAACAGGATCCAAGGGGATGGGAAATGTGGCAGACAGACTTGGTTTCCTGCTTTCTATCCTGATTGCACTAGTGGTAGTCAGAGTGCCAATAACAGTAGCAGAAGTTGCTATCATTATTGAGTACTGGCTGTATACCACGCACCCTGCTTAACCCTTTGCATATGTTGTTTCATGTAACCCTTAAAACAGCCAATTAAAATAGGCATTATTAGATCAATTTTACTATAAGGAGACAGAGTCCCTTTAAAGGTTAATTGCCTAAGGATGACACAGCGAGCTAGTGTGCTAATTCAGCTCTGTGAGACTACACCATGCTTTTTTGCCCTAGAATAGAACCTCTCCTTGGTTTCAATACCGTACCATCCCTGATGGCTACTCCTACCTTCTGGTTCCTATACACTTCTCATTGAGGACCTTCAGCCAAAACTAACTGAGATACAGGGGGGAAAACCTATTCTCTCAGTTTCACTTAGAAAAGTTTAGAGTTTTCAAAGAGACATTTTCTCTAGGAAATTAAGGAAAACAACAACCCATCAAGCACTTCACTTGCTAATAGGACTAGTCAAGTATAGGGCTAAATGTAAAGGTATTAAAATCTTCTGGTATAGTCCCTTCCTGGCCATATATGGCCATGGTGGCCCAGTTCCCAGGCACTTCCCCTCTTCTCCAATCCCTCTCTCTACCTCGTTCAGTTTGTTCTATTGTGTGGGTACACCGATGGCCTCTGGCTGGAACTGAGAATAGCAGATCAATATAGCAGCACACAGTGCTGTGATGAAACACTGCAGTGAAATGATTGGAAAAACAAATCCCCCAAATTACTCCTCTTTCAGAAACTAATCAAAACAAAAAGTAAGACCAAATACTCTTTTCTATTGGTGAATTCATCCCCCCAAGTTATCCCTACCACACTCTGTCTTTATGTTGCAACTCCAAACCAATAACTACTTGGATTGAAAATTTTTAAAGAAGTAAATTCTTCAAACAATTCCACATGACATGCAAGAGACAACCTAATTTCATGGAAACAGCAATGGAGAACAAGTGAGAAGATTTGGTAGATATGTGGCTCACTAGTTAGTTAGCAGAGACTATAAAATAATCATTTTGAAAGCTCCCTGGGACACACAAAGCATTCGACAGTACTTGTGAAATGTTGGCTGAATTTGTTGAACCGACCTTGGGTAAACCTCTCCATATTTCCAAGCTTCAGTTTCTACATTGTATGAAACAGAAACTTATCATAACTCCCTTGTATCACATGGCTATTGTGGGGCTCCCCATAGAATAATATATATAAAAACATTTTTTAAACAATAAAACATCACACAAAAGTAAGTTATGAAGAAAAGGAGATGGACTATGAAGGTTCTGCCAATAACGTAGGCACTGTGCCAACAAGCAAGTTGGAACATTAATAGTACTTTTTGCTACTCATCCAGATGTTAGGCACATTCTAACTATAAAAACTGAAGCTATCACTGGCAAACATTCAGATCAGAGGACTTCTAGAAAGAGCAACACGAGTGTTCTCTGGCCTTCCTGGGCCCTGAGGAAGGCAGGAAAACTGCATAGAGCTAATTCTCCTCTAAGAGAAACCCCAACTCTCACTGTTGCTGCTCTAAAGGGAAAATGGTGCAGATTCCAAATATTTTGCTACGGTGCCAAGCTGAGTGAATCTACACAAGTTAAGTCTTCGTTTTTTCACTGGGGAATAGCCCTTTAGATCTCACACTTTAACCCCACTTTCACAGCAATCAAACCAAGCCAGAAATTTGCACTTGCAAATGTTTTTGAAAGCTCTGACTAAGCCATTTTTAGATGTTTTCTAGTCTTCATGTACCTTTCCCTCCCACAGAGCACAATTAAAAAGGCACCTTTAAAAGGCTATTAAAATACATTGATTGGCTTAACTGTGCTAATGCCATGGCTTTAAAATAAAATTCTATTAAGTCCTTAAAATATTGCAGACAAGTACTTCACAGCAAAAACTCAGGACAACCATCCGAGGCTTCTTATTTAGCTAATTACTTTAATTCAGTTCATCTTATCATCTTTTATCTTTGAATTTTTTTAATCATCTGGGAATTCTTAGGAAACAACTGCCTTCATGTGCTCTAGAAGCCAGTACTTAGCAGCCGCATTTCTCCCAGTCACCAGACTGAATTCAGAAACAGCAGATGAGACATGTTCATGTTCACACTACTTTTACTTTGTTGCTACTGACACATAAGGAGACAATGGTGTTCTCTCCTTACATCTAACAACTAACATCCCAGAGCACCTTTCTCTCAGAGTTGTCCCAGGGTTTATTTTAGATCCTGATTAGCATGTGTGGTCTCATCCCTATTTATAAACTGAATCACCCCTTGTTCCTGGAGAAATTCGGGAGCACAACACAAACATGCAGAATTCTTTTCCTTGCTTCTATATTTCAATCCTTGCCCTTTTTGTGCCTTAGGCCAGCAGACTTCCTCTCATACCCATCATATGTGAGGTGAGCTCAAGGAAGGAAGCCCCACAAATAGGTCTCATTTAAGGTGTAGTTAACATCACAGTTTTGGTTGACCTACACCAGGTAGTGACCAGGTGTCCGGATAACATTCTTACATAGTCCACCTGGCCACAGAAGGCAGATGAACAAGAGAAAATGGTGTAATGCATATGGAGGTATTTGTAAACTGCACCTTGTTTTAGAAATGCTAGGTATTTGTTATTGTTGCTGCTGCTGCTGCTGCTGATTTGTTGGGTTTTGTTGGCACTAAAGTAGGATTTGCTCAAGAACCAGGTGCTCTTCATTCAGACTCTATGGAAACCTGGAAATACATGAAGCTATCTTATAAGGTATGTGTCTCACATAAATGTAAACTGTGAGGCAGCTTTATGAGTTACTATACAGATTCAGCTAAGAGATGTGATAATGAATGAGTTATTATGTTTAGCAATTTCTCCACAGTTCAAAGTCTGGGATCCACAACCTCAAGAAAGGAAGCTCCAGGACATGACTCTCTCTGAAGAAAATGTCAAAGTTAATCAAGGCCCTCATCATTCCCCATCCTTACATCTCTGTCTTCATTCATTTCCTCATCTATCCCAGGTGCCATCATACCTTCCCACCTTCTTAGGTCCAACTCCATTAATTAGAAATGATCAATTTATAAAACATTCATAAATATCCTTCAATTTATTCTATCTCCCCAGTACTGAGGTAACTTCCTGTTATTAATTAAACCCATGGGTAGATGAATTAACTATTCCTTCCCTCTACAGAACAGAAGAAAACACTTGTTAGAATTCTATAGATAATAGGATTTTTTTCCAATTTTTCCAAATATTGAATACACCAATGTGGGGAGAAAAGAGTCTGAGACAGGCCAAGGAGTGTGTCAAGGCATGATGCAGTACTCAGAGAGCAAGACCTGCCAGGATATCTCTCCTCCACTCCACTCAACTCCACAGGACCATGACAGCTATGGGGGGATGGGGGAGACTGGCCGGGTCAGTGCCAGAGCTCTCCAGGACTGCCTAGGACTCCTCATATTCATCCCACTGTGCCTTGGGTACCTCTGCCTTGGCTCTTTCCTCCTCTGATCACTCCTGCTCATCCTTCAAGACCAAGAACTGGGGTCATCTTCAAGAATGATGACCCCAATAACTGGGGTCATCTTCAACTGCTATGGTACCACCCCTACTTCCTAGGAACTCTTAGGAACTCAGAGCTTGAAATGCCTGGTTCATATCGCTACTCATATTCATGCATGGCTCACTAGTTTGTTAGCAGGGACTATAAAATAATCATTTTCAGCCCCCCTGAAATGAAGTACTCATGAATTATTGGTAGAATTTGTTGAACCAACCTTGGGTAAATCTCTCCATACTTCCAAGCTAAGACCCCATGTATGCCAATAATTTGGTGCCTTTCAAACAAGTATTCTTTAAATATTGGTTTATCAGTTATCCAGTGGGGTCAAGAAAAACTGTCTATTAATAAAAACAACTATCTTCTTCAAATTCAAAATAAGGAAACACTTGGAATATAACAATATTTAGACATATTTGGAAGCCTCTCATTCCACTTTCTTATTATCATGTATAACTAGACCGTATTGGCATATTAGTTTTCTATTATTCCTATAACAAATTGTCACAAACTTGGTGGCTTAAGCAATATAAATTTATTACCTACGGTTCTGTAGTTCAGAAATTCAACACAAATCTCACAGGGCTAAGATCAAGGTGTTGGCAGGACTGTATTCCTTTCTGGGGGATCTAAGAGAGAATCCATTCCCTTGTCTTTTCCAGCATCTAGAAGCTGCTACCATTCCTTGGCTCATGTCCCCCTTCCTTCATCTTCAAGGCCAGCAATGGTGGGCTGAGTCTTTCTCACAATGCTATCTCTCTGGTTCTCTGCAGTGGGGAAATGTTCTCCACTTTTAAGGACCCGTGTGATTAGATCGGGCCCAATAATTCAGGATAATTTCCGCATCTCATGGTCCTTAACCTTAATCACATCTGCAAAGTCTCTTTTTTCCATATAAGGTAATATATTCGCAGGTTCTGTAGATTAGGGTGTGGACGTCTTTGGGGCCATTCTGCCTACCACAATTGGTCTTCCTTACTTGCTTGGAGTCAATATAACCAATATGGATAAAAGTACCAGCAAGCCATGATAAGACTGAGAGCTACTTTAACACCTCCTAACTGGACTCCTGTCCTCCTGGCCCTCTCAGCCCTCCCCTGCTCTGATCCATCCCTCATGCTGTTGCCAGATGACTCTATGAGTGTAGCTCCAATGCTGCTATTTACTGTTCAAATCCTCCTGTGACCTATATTACTTTCCAAAGTAAATATAAAATATTCTCTGAAATTTAATGATGATGATGATAAGACAGTGATTGAAGTACTTCTCATGAATTATCACACTTATCTTTACAACAGCCCAAAGAGATTGCTGCTTTTAATGTCCCCAGTTTATAGAAGAACATACAGAAGACAAAAGAGGTGTGGAGAGGTTGGATAAATTACTCCACTCCCAACACATACCTTATACTCTGCTCAAATATCAATAAACTTGGCCTACAGGTTAAATCTTCTGCTTCTATATAATCAGCAAGCGAAGAATGAGTTTCACAGATGAATGTCTGCAATCTATCTAATGATAGGGAACACTAACTTTGAACTCCAATTAAATGAAACATTATCCTCCCCCTAAAAGAAATTTCATTTTGCTCATTAGTAGGCCTATATTACCAAAAATATACACTCAAATATTATTATTATTATATTATTTTATCAATAAAAATTGTGGAAATTTGCTTTCATTTTTATTATATAAACACCAACATAATACCTCTTGATCTGCAAATCCTAAAATATTTACCACCTGGCTCTTTATGGAAAAAGTTTGCCAATTCCCAGTCTAGCCAATTGTTTCTCAAATTTGAGTAGAATATGGAACCTCTTTTAAAGGAGATACATTCTTTCAGATACCCAGTGTTGAATTAAACATTTCATTACACTGTTGTTATAATTGTAATAACAAAAACTTGGTTAAAAAAAAAAAACTCCTTACACATGTAGCTCTTAAACAACCACAAATCAAAAACTATTTATAAATTAAACACAAGTAAGCTTACAAAACCAATAAAATTCAAATAACATCAATTTGGCGTGTCTAGTCATGATGCTCTAATTAAACTCACAGCACCATGAATATGATATAATCTGCTCAGTGCAGATTACATAGAAGATGGCCACACTGATAGCCCCAAATGTGCTTGTGTTCATTATTTTAGGGTTATTATTGAAATAAAACTAAAATTATAATAATGCATAAAGAGAACTCAGCTGCCCTAATAATACCTTCATGGCCCCTTAGAAGTTCACAGACCCCTAACTGAAACACTTCTCTAGCCATCATGAGCTGTTTGCTGTTCCCCAAACATGCTCCATGCAGCAATTTGTGCCTCTGTTCATACTATTCCCTCCTCCTGGCTCTAACCACCTGCCAGACTCCCAAATCTCTATTTGTATTTCTGGAGTGATAACAGTTCCCAAGCCAAAGTTATGGCAGACACTGAAGAGGCCAAACAAGTCTGTGCCCTGCAGAAAAGCTGTGTGCTGGGGGACTTCCCTGGTTGTCCAGTGGTTAAGACTCCATGCTCCCAATGCAGGGGACCTGGGTTCTATCCCTGGTCAGGGAACTAGTTCCTGCATGTCACAACTAAGAGCCCACATGTCACAACTAAAGATCCTGCATGCAGAGAGATCTTCAAGATGCCGGAGGAGTAAGATGTGGACATCACCTTCCTCCCCACAAATACATCAGAAATACATCTACATGTGGAACAACTCCTACAGAACACCTACTGAACGCTGGCAGAAGACCTCAGACTTCCCCAAAGGCAAAAAGCTCCCCACGTACCTGGGTAGGGCAAAAGAAAAAAGAAAAAACAGAGACAAAAGAATAGGGACAGGACCTGTACCTCTGGGAGGGAGCTGCGAAGGAGGAAAAGTTTCCACACACTAGGAAGCCCCTTCACTGGCAGAGACGGGGTGGCGGAGGGGAAGCTTCAGAGCCATGGATGAGAGAATAGCAACAGGGGTGCAGAGGGCAAAGTGGAGAGATTCCCACCCAGAGGATCGGTGCTGACCAGCACTCACCAGCCTGAGAAGCTTGTCTGCTCACCCACCGGGGCTGGTAGGGGCTGGGAGCTGAGGCTCAGGCTTTGGATGTCAGATACCAGGCAGAGGACAGGGGTTGGCTCCACAGCTAGCTGGGAGGCAGTCCGGGAAAAATTCTGGACCTGCCTAAGAGGCAAGAGACCGCCTAAATGAGCTTCAGAGACAGGCGCGAGCCCCTGCTATCAGCGTGGACACCAGAGATGGGCACGAAACGCTAAAGCTGCTGCTGCAACCACCAAGAAGCCTGTGTGCAAGCACAGGTCACTATCCACACCTCCCCCCGTGGGAGCCTGTGCAGCCAGCCACTGCCAAGGTCCCGTGATCCAGGGACAACTTCCCCTGGAAAATACACGGTGCACCTCAGGCTGTTGCAACGTCACACTGGCCTCTGCCACCGCAGGCTCACCCTGCATCCGTAACCTTCCCTCCCCCCGGCCTCAGTGAGCCAGAGCCCCCTAATCAGCTACTACTTTAACCCCGTCCTGTCTGAGTGAAGAACAGATGCCCTCAGGCGACCTACATGCAGAGGCGGGGCCAAATCCAAAGCTAAACCCCAGAAGCTGTGCGAACAAAGAAGAGAAAGGGAAATCTCTCCCAGCAGCCTCAGAAGCAGCGGATTAAATCTCCACAATCAACTTGATGTACCCTGCATCTGTGGCATACCTGAATAGACAATGAATCATCTCAAAATTGAGGCGGTGGACTTTGGGATCAACTGGAGACCTGGGGTTTGCTTTCTGCATCTAATTTGTTTCTGGTTTTAGGTTTATCTTAGTTTAGTACTTAGAGTTTATTATCATTGGTAGATTTGTTTATTGATTTGGTTGCTCTCTTCTGGGTTTGTTTTATATATAGATATATTTTCTTTTCCTTTTTCTGTTTTTGTGAGTGTGTATGTGTATGCTTCTTTGTATGATTATGTCTGTATAGCTTTGCTTTTTACCATCTGTCATAGGCTTCTGTCCGTTTTTGGTTTTTTGGGGGGTTTTCTTTAGTATAGTTTTTAGGGCTTGTTATCATTGGCAGATTTTTTTTTGGTTTGGTTACTCTCTTCTTTCTTCCTTTCTTTATTACTTTTTAATTTTTTTATATTTTTAATAATTTTTTTATTTTAATAACTTTATTTTATTTTATATTTCTTTCTTTCTTTTTTTGTTCCTATTCTTGTGAGCCGTGTGGCTGACAGGATCTTGGTGCTCCAGTCAGGTGTCAGGCCTGTGCCTCTGAGGTGGGAAAGCCAAGTTCAGGACATTGGCCCACCAGACACCTCCCACCTTCACGTAATATCAAACAGCGAAAGCTCTCCCAGAGATCTCCATCTCAACGCCAATACCCAGCTCCACTCAACGACCAGCAAGCTACAGTGCTGGACACCCCCTGCCAAACAACTAGCAAGACAGGAACACAACCCGACCCATTAGCAGAGAGGCTGCCTAAAATCGTAAGGTCACAGACACCCCAAAACACACCACCAGATGCGGTCCTGCCCACCAAAAAGACCAGATCCAGCCTCATCCACCAGAACACAGGCACTGGTCCCCTCCACCAGGAAGCCTACACAACCCACTGAACCAACTGTAGCCACTGGGGACAGACACCGAACACAACAGGATATGACCCTGCAGCCTGCGAAAAGGAGACCCCAAACACAGTAAGTTAAACAAAATGAGAAGACAGAGAAACATACAGCAGATGAAGGAGCAAAGTAAAGACCCACCAGACCAAACAAATGAAGAGGAAATAGCCAGTCTACCTGAAAAAGAATTCAGAATAATGATAGTAAAGATGATCCAAAATCTTGGAAATAGAATGGAGAAAATACAAGAAACATTTAACAAGGACCTAGAAGAACTAAAGAGCAAACAAACAATGATGAACAACACAATAAATGAAATTAAAAATTCTCTACAAGGAATCAATAGCAGAATAACTGAGGCAGAAGAACGGATAAGTGACCTGGAAGATAAAATAGTGGAAATAACTACTGCACAGCAGAACAAAGAAAAAGGAATGAAAAGAATTGAGGACAGTCTCAGAGACTTCTGGGACAACATTAAACACACCAACATTCAAATTATAGGGGTCCCAGAAGAAGAAGAGAAAAAGAAAGGGACTGAGAAAACATTTGAAGAGGTTATACTTGAAAACTTCCCTAATATGGGAAAGGAAATAGTCAATCAAGTCCAGGAAGCACAGACAGTCCCATAAAGGATAAATCCAAGGAGAAACACACCAAGACACAGGTTAATCAAACTATCAAAAATTAAATACAAAGAAAAAATATTAAAAGGAGCAAGGGATGCACAAAAATAAATATAAATAAATAAATAAACCACACACCAAAAAAAGCATCAAGGGAAAAACAACAAATAACATACAAGGGAATCGCCATAAGGTTAACAGCTGATCTTTCAGCAGAAACTCTGCAAGCCAGAAGGGAGTGGCAGGAATATTTAAAGTAATGAAAGGGAAAAACCTACAACCACGATTACTCTACCCAGCAAGGATGTCACTCAGATTTAATGGAGAAATTAAAACCTTTACAGACAAGCAAAAGCTAAGAGAATTCAGCACCGCCAAACCAGCTTTACAACAAATGCTAAAGGAACTTCTCTGGGCAGGAAACACAAGAGAAGGAAAAGACCTAACATAACAAACCCAAAACAATTAAGAAAATGGTAACAGGAACATACATATCAATAACTACCTTAAATGTGAATGGATTAAATGCTCCAACCAAAAGACATAGACTGGCTGAATGGATACAGAAACAAGACCAGTATATATGCTGTCTACATGAGATCCACTTCAGACCTAGGGACACATACAAACTGAAAGTGAGGGGATGGAAAAAGATATTCCATGCAAATGGAAATGAAAAGAAAGCTGGAGTAGCAATTCTCATATCAGACAAAAATAGACTTAAAAATAAAGACTATAACAAGAGACAAAGAAGGACACTACATAATGATCAAGGCATCGATCCAAGAAGAAGATATAACAATTGTAAATATTTATGCACCCAACATAGGAGCACGTCAATACATAAGGCGAATGCTAACAGCCATAAAAGGGGAAATCAACAGTAACACAATCACAGTAGGGGACTTTAACAGCCCACTTTCACCAATGGACCTATCATCCAAAATGAAAGTAAATAAGGAAACACAAGCTTTAAACGATACATTAAACAAGATGGACTTATTTGATATTTATAGGACATTCCATCCAAAAACCACAGAATACACTTTCTTCTTAAGTGCTCATGGAACATTCTCCAGGATAGATCATATCTTGGATCAAAAATCAAGCTTTGGTAAATTTAAGAAAACTGAAATCATATCAAGTATCTTTTCTGACCACAACACTATGAGACTAGATATCAATTACAGGAAAAAATCTGTAAAAAATACAAACACATGGAGGCTAAACAATACACTACTAAATAACCAAGAGATCACTGAAGAAATAAAAGAGGAAATCAAAAAATACCTAGAAACAAATGACAATGAAAACACGACAACCCAAAACCTATGGGATGCAGCAAAAGCAGTTCTAAGAGGGAAGTTTATAGAAATACAATCCTATATTAAGAAACAAGAAACAACTCAAAAACAACCTAACCTTACACCTAAACCAGTTAGAGAAAGAAGAACAAAAAAGCCCCAAGGTTAGCAGAAGGAAAGTAATCATAAAGATCAGATCAGAAATAAATGAAAAAGAAATGAAGGAAACAATAGCAAAGATCAATAAAAATAAAAGCTGGTTCTTTGAGAAGATAAACAAAATTGATAAACTATTAGCCAGACTCATCAAGAAAAAAAGGGAGAAGACTCAAATCAATAGAATTAGAAATGAAAAAGGAGAAGTAACAACTGACACTGCAGAAATACAAAAGATCATGAGAGATTACTACAAGCAACTATAGGCCAATAAAATGGACAACCTGGAAGAAATGGACAAATTCTTAGAAAAGCACAACCTTCCAAGACTGAACCAGGAAGAAATAGAAAATATAAACAGACCAAGCACAAGCACTGAAATTGAGACACTGATTAAAAATCTTCCAACAAACAAAAGCCCAGGACCAGATGGCTTCACAGGTGAATTCTATCACACACTTAGAGAAGAGCTAATACCTATCCTTCTCAAACTCTTCCAAAATATTGCAGAGGGAGGAACATTCCCAAACGCATTCTACGAGGCCACCATCACCCTGATACCAAAACCAGACAAAGATGTCACAAAGAAAGAAAACTACAGGTCAATATCACTGATGAACATGGATGCAAAAATCCTCAACAAAACACTAGCAAACAGAATCCAACAACACATTAAAAGGATCATACAACATGATCAAGTGGAGTTTAACCCAGGAATGCAAGAATTCTTCAATATATGCAAATCAATCAATGTGATACACCATATTAACAAATTGAAGGAGAAAAAACATATGATCATCTCAAGAGATGGAAAAAAGCTTTTGACAGAATTTAACACCCATTTATGATAAAAACCCTCCAGAAAGTAGGCACAGAGGGAACTTGCGTCAACATAATAAAGGCTATATATGACAAACCAACAGCCAATATCCTTCTCAATGGTGAAAAATTGAAACCATTTCCACCAAGATCAGAAACAAGAGAAGGTTGTCCATTCTCACTACTATTATTCAACATACTTTTGGAAGTTTTAGCCACAGCAGTCAGAGAAGAAAAAGAAATAAAAGGAATCCATACGCCAATAAAGATGTAAAAAAACAAAAACAAAAAAGGAATCCAAATCGGAAAAGAAGTAAAACTGTCACTGTTTGCAGATGACATGATACTATACAGAGAGAATCCTAAAGATGTTACCAGAAAACTACTAGAGCTAATCAATGAATTTGGTAGAGTAGCAGGATACAAAATTAATGCACAGAAATCTCTTGCATTCCTATACACTAATAGTAAAAAATCTGAAAGAGAAATTAAGGAAACACTCCCATTTACCATTGCAACAAAAAGATTAAAATACCTAGGAATAAATCTACCTAAGGAGGCAAAAGACCTGTATGTAGAAAACTATAAGACACTGATGAAAGAAATTAAAGATGATACAAACAGATGGAGAGATATACCATGTTCTTGGACTGGAAGAATCAACATTGTGAAAATGACTATAATACCCAAAGCTAACTACAGGTTCAATGCAATCCTTATCAAACTACCAATGGCATTTTTCACAGAACTAGAACAAAAAATTTCACAATTTGTATGTAAACACAAAGACCCCGAAGAGCCAAAGCAATCTTGAGAAAGAAAAAATGGAGCTGGAGGAATCAGGCTCCTGGACTTCATACTATACTACAAAGCAACAGTAATCAAACAGTAAGGTACTGGCACAAAAACAGAAATATAGATCAATGGAACAGGATAGAAAGCCCAGAGATAAACTCACACACATATGGTCACCTTATCTTTGATAAACGAGGCAAGAATGTACAATGGAGAAAGGACAGCCTCTTCAATAAGTGGTGCTGGGAAAACTGGACAGCTACATGTAAAAGAATGAAATTAGAACACTACATAACACCATACACCAAAATAAACTCAAATGGATTGAAGGCCTAAATGTAAGGCCAGACACTATAAAACTCTTAGAGGAAAACATAGGGAGAATATTCTACGACATTAATCACAGCAAGATCCTTTTTGACCCACCTCCTAGAGAAATGGAAATAAAAACAAAAATAAACAAATGGGACCTAATGAAACTTCAAAGCTTTTGCACAGCAAAGGAAACCATAAACAAGATGAAAAGACAACCCTCAGAATGGGAGAAAATATTTGCAAATGAAGCAACTGACAAAGGATTAATCTCCAAAATTTACAAGCAGCTCATGCAGCTCAATGTCAAAAAAAAACAGAACCCAATCAAAAAATGGGCAGAAGATCTAAATAGACATTTCTCCCAAGAAGATATACAGACTGCCAACAAACACATGAAAGGATGCTCAACATCACTAATCATTAGAGAAATGCAAATCAAAACTGCCATGAGGGCTTCCCTGGTGGTGCAGTGGTTGAGAGTCCGCCTGTCGATGCAGGGGACACGGGTTCGTGCCCCGGTCCAGGAAGATTCCATATGCTGCAGAGCGGCCAGGCCCATGAGCCATGCCTGCTGGGCCTGCGTGTCTGGAGCCTGTGCTCCACAACGGGAGAGGCCACAGCAGTGAGAGGCCCGCATACTGCAAAAAAAAAAAACTGCCATGAGGTATCACTTCACACCAGTCAGAATGGCCATCATCAAAACATCTACAAACAATAAATGTTGGAGAGGGTGTGGAGAAAAGGGAACCCTCTTGCACTGTTGGTGGGAATGGAAATTGATACAGCCACTATGGAGAACAGTATGGAGGTTCCTTAAAAATCTAAAAATAGAACTACCATATGACCCAGCAATCCCACAACTGGGCATATACCCTGAAAAAACCATAATACAAAAAGAGTCATGTACCACAATGTTCATTGCAGCTCTATTTACAGTAGCCAGGACATGGAAGCAACCTAAGTGTCCATCAACAGACGAATGGGTAAAGAAGATGTGGCACATATATACAATGGAATATTACTGGGCCATAAAAAGAAATGAAATTGAGTTATTTGTAGTGAGGTGGATGGACCTAGAGTCTGTCATACAGAGTGAAGTAAGTCAGAAAGAGAAAAACAAATACTGTATGCTAACACATATATATGGAATCTAAAAAAAAAATGGTTCTGAAGAACCTAGGGGCAGGACAGGAATAAAGACGCAGATGTAGAGAATAGACGTGAGGACACAGGGAGTGGGAAGGGTAAGCTGTGATGAAGACAGTGGCATGGACATATATACACTACCAAATGTAAAACAGATAGCTAGTGGGAAGCAGCTGCACAGCACAGGAGGTCAACTGGGTGCTGTGTGACCACCTAGAGTGGTGTGATAGGGAGAGTGGGAGGGAGACCCAAGAGGGAGGAGATATGGAGACATATGTATATGTATAGCTGATTCACTTTGTTATAAAGCAGAAACTAACACACCACTGTAAAGCAATTATACTCCAATAAAGATGTTTAAATATATATATATATATATATCCTGCACACTGCAACGAAGATACTGTGTGCCGCAACTAAGACCTGGCACAGCCAAATAAAGAAATAAATATTTAAATAGAAAGAAAGAAAGAAAGAAAAGCTGTGTGCTGTGTACTGGGAAACCTATCCAAGCAGAACCCACTCCTTGGGCAGGGTAAATGACACGTGGTCAAGAAGGAGGCAGGTCCCCAGGAGGGAAGCATGTCCCTCTGAGCTCTGGCCATGTTAGCACTGGAAGTCAAAGCGACTGTGTAACTGCACAGAGGGTTCCTGGAGCTGCCCAACACCCCCATTTAGCCTTATGATAATCACTTGTCCATGATGATCATTGGTGTGCATCTCTTCCTTAGAACTTTCAAGAGCCTGATGCAAGTGCTCTCCCTATTAGCCCTGCCTAATTATTTCTTTAAAATTCTTCAGAGTATTTTCACGTCTTGTTCCTCTTTTTTCTCCCAGTCCCCATACATCATTTAAAGAGACAGTTAATGGCAAGAGATAATGGTTGCTAAGAACAAGGAAGCCTGGGGAAATGGAAAAGAGCATTCACAGGAACTTACTGTGTAATCTTAGGTATTCATTGGACAGATATTTTTGCTCAGTTTTCCCATCAAAAATATAATTGTTATAAAGAACAGTTAGGCTGAAGGATGCCTATATAGCATTACTCATTCTCTATGGTTTGGAGTTGGCTTGAGCCAGAGTAACAAGTCAGTGTAAATTTAAATGAAGTTCATAACTGGACCTGGAACTAATCCTCAGTGATAGCAGTACCTACCAAATATTACTTTTGTACAATAGAAAAATAAGCTATAAGAAATATAAGAAATATAAGCTATAAGACAAAATTATCAAAGATGAATAATCAACTGCCCCAGAATAAAGGTAAGTCAAAAACGCAAGCAAGTTACATTTTTTGTCTTTAGTATTAACATAGAATAGATTCTCTCATTCAATAGTATTTTTAGTATTCAATAAATATTCTATGATGAATTACAGGAAACACAATACTTTGTTGCAGAACTCAAGAAGCTAAGAAAAACAGATGTAATGAGAAATCATATCTACTGGGCCAAGTGCCAGGTACTTTTACAGCTACTGTATTACTTATTTCTCCCAAGTGTTGGAGATGCATATTATTACCCATTTTACATCAGAAGAGACAGAGCTTGGCAAGGTAAAGTACTTACCCAAGGTCCCACATCTAGCAAGTGCCAGAATCATGATTCTAAACTGCGTCTCTCAATAGATCCAAACCCTTACACTTCCCATAAAGATATATTTTCTCCTAACAAACATGGCAACTATAGGAATAATTATGAATTTTTAAAATTTCATAAGGGGACACATACATGATGCTGTAAATATTGAAAGATGTAGAGAACATGGAATGTTTCTCTCATAGATATTAACAGGCAATAGCAAAGAAAGGAGATGCTCACTACTTAAGCTCTGTAACAAAATGTAATTTAAAAGAAAAGCACCATGTACTATCATGAGCATAAAGGTTAAAATACAACAAATACTCATGCTGTGTGTTCTCAGCTCTTTCTCGGCCCACCTAGTTATAGGGAACTCTTTTTAAACTACCGAATGGTGTATTTTTATTTTCTTTTAACATTCATATTCATTTTAAAGGCACCTGCGTTCTGAACTCCTGGATCTTTTTGGTCTCTATTTTGACTTCTTCTTTTTAAAATTAAACCTTTTTGCCCAGGTACAATACATGCGTCTTGTCCCTGACATCCCTGCATCTCCGGCCCCCTCTCCAGCTGAGCTTGAATGTGCTGGTCTAGTGCAATGTATCAGTTATTCGTGGTCTAGTGTAGAAAAAGAGCCCTTAATGAGGTTTTATATTTCAAGCAGGGGACTTCTCGATTCCAAGCTCAACATAGAGATTCCAATACTGAGATGGCATTAATTAGTATATTACCTATGACCTGAGAGATCATGGCATTACATGGGTATAATTTATCACAGCCAAAAGCTGAGGGCATTTCATTTGAAATGAGACCATGTTCTCAGTGTGTAAGAATGAGAAACCGCTTGCCTTCACATCCTATCCCACTTTTATCACACAACCAGAAATAGCATCCAACTAGCCAGATGAACTCGTGCCTCTCTGCACCTGCCTGGTGGTTACGCACAAACAGGAAGCTGCACGTACAAATGACCCTGCCCACCCTACCTCTCAAAGGGGACGTCAAAACTTCTTCGCTGGTCTTGATACTGGTCACCTGAAGTATTTGATCTAATTTTCCGGAAAGGAGGGACAAGATACAAGAATGGAGTAGAATCAATCACAGACCACAAACTGATCCTGGAGCTAAGGGGTGATGACAACACACACCATTGGGAGGTAATGGGGCAGAAGCAAGAAAATGAAGACACTCACCAGTGAAGACCATGAACTAATGGCAGGAAACTAGGTTACAGCAAACTTGGGACACTTTATCATCTAAAGATATTATTTACAGCAAGAATATCTGAGCAAAAAACAGCAACAGAATCACTGGCCACTTTTTCGTCTCAACAGAGGAGATAAGGATTACCCTAAGATCTTCATTTCCTTCTGCTCCCACATAATGAGCACATCATGAACGTTTGTTAAATGAATGACTTATGTCTTTGGGGAGCAGCTCCACTGAGGCAAGTCATCCCTCATTCTCCCATATTTGTACCATCTTCAAAGCACTTGAAGATTTTTCCATATTTTCCCAGTAATCCTGTGGTGTAACTGGGCAAGGATATCACCCCATTTACAGATGAGGAGATTATGATTCAGAAAGGTAGGATGATTCACCCAAGGTCACACAGGTATTTAATACCAGAGGCTCACCTGGAACAAAGGTCCTCTAGTTCAGAGCCTTTAATTACATCCTTGAGAGGAGGCTGAAGAGAAGAAGCCCCATTTTTGCTCTCTTTATGTATCTCTTTCATTTCTGTGGCATCAGTGGACACATATCACTGGGAATAATCCAGGTTATTCGTAATAGTTGCTAACAATGAGTTTAATAAGTGTTACCTTTGTGCTTCAGATTCCTCATCTTCAAGGTGGGATGTTGACAGTACCTACCTTACAAGGTGGTTTTGAGGATTAAATGAATTAATGCATTTAGAAGAGTGGCTGGCACATAGCTAGTATTAGTGATACCTCCTTCTTTCTAATCTTGCAACCAAAGTGCACCTGCCCGCTGAAAATGCTTCCCTAGTTCCCTCTTTATGCAGTACAGATGCAGTGTCTTCCAGGCTTCTCAGTTCTGCTGGCAATCAGGGTCCTCATAAGCCTTAGTTTAGAGGCTGAAATGCTTCCTATTTTTTGATTACCAAGAAGAAGAGTTTTATTATTTTTCCTATGTGTACTCATGTTTTAAAATTTTTCATCTACCATTTGCATTTGTTAAATAAAAGTCTACATGGCCTCCTTAATGGGAAATACACTATTGCTTTAGGTCTTTTAAAGCATTGAAAATAGTTAACAGACTTAAATTACTCTCTTAAGGACCACAGACTGAGAATCACTGTACTAACCCAACTTCTTGTTTCTGGGATAAAAAATGGAGAACCCAAAATGTTGGAGGATTTGTTCAAGGTCACTCAGCTAATTAGAGTCAAAGTCTGAACAGGATCCAAATCTTTGACTCAGTTGAGGGTGTTGAAGCTTTCCTACTCTAAATCCATATACCTAGTTAGGTCTTTTCTTCCACTGAAACCATTACACCAGTGCTCTTTGCAAGCTGGATTTCTTAAAGTCAACACCAGCCCTCATCAGAATTGTAAAGAGATCCGTTTTCACTATCCCCAGTGCAGAGTAAATGTTTCATAACCAGGCAACAGTCAAAAGGTCGAACACTGGAAATGCAGATGCTGACCTGGTTATTCCAAGACATACATCTTGAGTTTTCCATTTGCTACAGTTGGATCTGTTGTGACCTTCAGGTCATTTTCTGCAATATCTCTGCCCCAAGAATTAGGTACTCTTTGGTGCTGTGCAGTTTGATGGTTCTCTCTAATATTACTTGGTAACTACCCTCTAAACTTCTACAGTTTTCAATCACCCATTTCTTCTTTTTTTTACACAGTTCAAGACTGGCTTTCCAAGATACAAGCCACCCCACCCAGTTGTTTTTATTGGCAAAATTAATGAGCAGATTTCTATTCCATCATCCCAGTGATTAAGGAAACGTTGACTAGAACTGGACCAAAGAAGGCCATTATGGAATTCCACTTAATCTTCCCATTGGCTGACACTGAACCAATGACATAATATTAAGCTACAATGAAGATTGGCTTTCCAAGTCATCCAGAAAAGACAAAACTCTAAAATCATTTTAGCTGTGTTAAGCATGGTATTTTAGCTGTGTTAAGGAAAAAAACAACTTTAAATTGAGAACAAACTTTACCCAAAGTGGTATTCTAGCCCCTGATTACAGGAGCTATCAATATATATATCTCCCTGCAAAAAGTCACACATCTGAAAGAAAATATTTAATGGAAATTTAGACCACACTTTTCTGTAATACTACATGCTTCTCGGCATCCCCAGCTGTGTTTTCCAGCATCCAGAGTCACCAGGGAATTTTCAGGCAGCTTGTAGTTTTCCACATTCATCAGCCGAGGCCAACTCTAAACACACAATCTCATCTCCAGTATGGGTTGTAGTGCGTGACTCTCCCCAGAGGGCCAGGCTACGGCATTTAATGAATAGATTATAATGAGAAATATTCTTAAGTGTTTTTCATCTGGGAGAGATAGACTCTTATTCCAGTATTGTTCTTGTTTAGTTATTCCCTAACAAGAAACCAAAAAGCTGTAATTGTATAGTGAGCATAAAGACATAGTTGATCTGATAGCACCATACAATTTGGTAAAAGAGTCATTTCCTTTTTCTCACAATTTTCTGCTAACATGAACAAGAACCCAGTGGAATCCAAACCTGAGCACATGGCATTTCTGGCCATGATACAAAGGTCTACAACCTCCTCCTAAATATTCGATGACTCCTGGGATACCGCAGTGTAGCGCTGCTGTGGGAACAGCTGAAGCCACTAACGTGCACAGCTGTTTTTGTCTTCCCACACGGCTCAGAAGGCTGGCTGTGGGAGGTTGTGGAGAAGGAGGTAGAGTGCTGTTTGATAAAATGAAAAAGTACTCACCAAAGCCCACACAGTAGAGCCAGGCTGCCTAAGTTCTAAATTGCTGAACTCTGCTCCCCACAGACTACCCATCTGTAGCTGCCACCTCCAGTCCCTCCTCTCCGCTTCCTCACCAGGCTGAAAGATTCATGTCACATACCAGGCAAGCTGCCCCAAAAAGCACTAACCTCTCAGGGAAAGGGTGATGGCAATTAGTATGGGGCTGTGTCCCTAGGGAGGGCAGAACAGGACGGTAATGATGGCAGAGGTGGTAGTGGTAATTCCATCACCACGACTAGTTATGCCATGAAAATAGCCTCCAGGTAAGTGTTTTCAGGTGGTTGGGAAGGGACTGGTGGCTTCTGATAAAGAACATCCTGCAGATGCCTTGGTAATAAGAAGCTTGGTTCAGTTCCCAATTTCTGTAAAAATAATATCGCTCGTTCTCCCCAAATCACAGGCATAGCCATTCCAAGGGTGCCTTGGGGCTGAGGGGTCCTCTGTAATTTCCATAAGCCTCCTCCCATGTGACTCCAATAAGTACATATAATAGTGTGCTTGCTATGCAAATGCCGCCTCAAGACAATGTCCCCATCCCCCCTTCCCACCCCGTCCAATGAGATAGCCACTCTGAAGACCCTTCCATATAGTAATTATGTAGCCACCACGAAGCATGGGGTTGATCCAAACAAATCAGAAACCATCCACAGAATAAAAACACTACTGGGAATAGTATAATGGAAGAGCAAAATAAAAGAATAGATTATTTTGTAGGGTTGTTTGTTATTGTCATGAAAAAAATAAGGGGTGTGTGTGTGTATTTGTCTGGTAGTGAGTAAGAAATGAAGAGTAAATACAAACTCATAATAAAAACCTGTGTCAAATGAAACAATATAAAATATTCTAGATATATAAGACTTATGCCAGTGAAACCTAGTGTTTTTTACTAGAACTAGGCACTCACTCCAGTATCATCTTTATTACCTCCTCCCCTAATCTCTTCTCCCTCCTTTTTTTTCTCATCCTCTTCACCATTTTCCCCTTCTCTTCCTGCTTCTCCTTCCCTCTGGTGTATCTGAAACCAATTTCAAGAGCTAACTGTGAGCCTCTGAGCCTCCCTAGCATTATTGAATGATGCATGATCGGCACAAAATTTAACCCATCACTCCGACAATATCACTTTCTAAGCATGCAGCTACACGCTCCAAAGCAATGTTTAGCTGTTGTTAACGTGCCACTTCTAAACATGAAATATGCAACATCCAAGGCCTCTGTAGCCGTGGGAACCTGCCCAGCAATGCTCCCAGCAGTTTGTTGTGATAAGCAATCTTCTTATTACATACTTTTGACCCATAATGGTGACAGGTGACATTTTGCCTAAACAATGTCAGTGATCATCCATCATAGGTCACCTCTTTGCATTATCTGCCTTTCTGTGGGGATCATGTTCTTTCAATACTATTCAAAATGTGCTTTAGCTAATGTAATTGCTGGCTCTGAGATAGGTCAAGGCAAAGACTAGATCATTCAGTATAGGAAACCAGAAGAGAACATTTTGCATTAGAAAAACCTTTATACACATGCCTTATGTAGGTTTCAGCCATCACAGGTCTCCAGCACAGTCCATTTACTCATGGACTACATTTCCTATGTTATCACATGCTCAGCCTCAAAGCATCAGTAAAATGAATTAAAACTGTTTTCTTTTAACCTGTGGTACACTGTCCAGATCACCTCTCAGGGCAAAGACTCTGCTCTCTGGAGTGTTGACCCCTGACCAGATCACAGCCAAGTCCCTGTGCAGGAATTCCCCTTGACTAAAGACAGCTGCCTCACTGAGGTTAACCCCTATCCCTTGCCACCAACCCTGGTGGCAGGGGGGTGGGTGGGGGGAGCCCAAATTCAATGACTGGCGAGGGTTCAAAGGTCTGGTTACTTCACCTCAATTTGGGATAACTGTCCAGCAGTTCAACATCTGCTCTACCCAATCCTCTTCCCTCATTCCCTACAGGTGTCCCAGGGAACATCCCTCAACAAACCTCCCTTGGGCTAATCTCCACCTCTGTTTCCTAGGTTAATAGATCTAGGACAACATCTAAGCAGAACTCCAGTAAATCTGGCGAAAGGTGCACCATTCTAAAAGCAGTAACAAGGGAGTGGAATGCAACATGAATGAACACTGACCCCTGCTATGATTCATAATGATTAATTTGCAAAGTTCCACCTTAGAGCAGTGGCTCTCAACTGGGAATGATTTTCCCCCCAGGGGACATTTGGCAATGTCTGGAGACATCTGTGATTGTCCTGACTTAGGTGGAAGGGTTGCTACTGGCATCTAGTGTGTAGAGGCCAATGATGCTGCTAAACGTCCTACAATGTGTAAGACAGCCCTCACAACAAAAAA
Source organism: Orcinus orca (assembly GCF_937001465.1). Classification (NCBI taxonomy): domain Eukaryota; kingdom Metazoa; phylum Chordata; class Mammalia; order Artiodactyla; family Delphinidae; genus Orcinus; species Orcinus orca. The sequence goes on from NC_064565.1 coordinate 64,613,725, forward strand.
TTATCCAATCTAAAATGTCAATAGTGTTGCCTTTGAGAAACCCTTTTCTAGAGATATCAAAAAACATTTGGTATCTTATTCAAGTGAGTTATTCTTTGTCTCAGGATAATGTCTACCAGCTGGTCCTAGGCTAGACATGGTTCAAAGAAATATGACCATGCTTTGTAAGAGTATGGATCATGAGCTTGACCTCTCCCAGCCACGGGGAAGGCAGGATCAATGTGCCTAAGAGCTGCTGAGCATCCCATTTATCTGAGATGGGATTACCAACCAGAATTCAGTCATCTGGAATGCTTTCTGACAGTGGAAGTGAGAGTTCAACCAGTGAGTAATGGGATGATCTGCACACCTATAGACTAGAAGAGGGCAGTTCCTTAGGGAAGGGACATCAGTGTTGATTGTTAAGAGGTAGGAAGGACACCAGAGTTAGGTAGAAGGTTTATCCACCTTATCTGTAAATGAGTAGGGCTGCTAGAAGGAGGGCATTTGATACTCTATGAGGAAATACTACTCCTTGGTGAGTCTTCAAATTTTTGTCACCTGTTGGGTGTGCAAATAAGATAATATTAGCCTTTCTTTCAAACTCCCTAGGGTAATAATTCTTAACTTTGCTCTTGGAAGTTGAAGTCACCACTTGAGAAGCTTTTAAAAAGTATTAATGCCTGGTGGCGTAGTGGTTGAAAGTCTGCCTGCTGATGCAGGGAACGTGGGTCATGCCCCGGTCCGGGAGGATCCCACGTGCCGCGGAGCTGCTGGGCCCATGAGACATGGCCGCTGAGCCTGTGCGTCCGGAGCCTGTGCTCCGCAACGGGAGAGGCCACAACAGTGAGAGGCCCGCGTACCGCAAAAAAAAAAAAAAAAAAAAAAAAAAAAAATTAATGCCTAAGTCCCACCCCCAAGGACTAGATCAGAATTTCCACAGGTAGGGCTTAAGAATTTGTAGTTTGAAAACCCTGATATACAGCCAAGGTTGAGAACTATTGGTCTAGCATGCCCACTGAGAAAATGAGAGCAGAGGTGGCTGCTGCCAACTTTGTGGAAGAGTTTGTGACCACAGGAGGCCCTGGAAAAACAGTCTTCATCCAGGGCTTCAGGGAAGGCTTGTGGGCTGCATCTTCCCAGACTCAGTGGAACTTCATGATTTTCCTGTTGTAGGATGTATGCTCTTTGCAGAGTTTCTGTCCTGTAAGAAACGTTCTTGTAAACAGATTTCTTATAACTTGTACAGCTAGTGCCAGGCTGCTGAGTTCTCCATTAAGGAGATTTCACCACATCTTGAAAAGGAGCTCCAATCATTAGAAGCATGGGGACCATAAGAGGGACTTTGATTCCACTGTCACTTGTGACTCAAGAGTTACATGAATGACCAGAACTTAACACCAGCAAAGCCATTTACTGTAGACTCTAAAGACTAAAACAATGGTCATGATTCGATTCACATGGAGCAATCAGAAGTGATCATGAAAGTGAGACCATGTGTGGGTTGGACCACTGTCCATTTATCCACTGACAGCCATATAATTTTATATATATAATTATATATTAAAATTTATTTTATATATTATTATGTTATTTTAATATATGATTATATACTTAAAATTATATAATTTTATATATTATTCTATATAAGTTTATAATTATGTAAATTATATGTCATATATATTATTTAAATATATTATAAATAATGTGTTTATATATTATATTATTTACATACAAATATATAATATTAAATTATATATATTTATATACATATATAATTATATTTTATATGTATATATAAAATCTCATAATGGGAATTAGGAAGACAGTAATCTAGAAAAATATAACACCTGAACTCTGGATTATAAAACATTGTTATCAAATTTTTTTTTTTAATTTCTTGAGGTTTCAGTCTAGTCTTTCAAGATCAGGCTATGAGCAGTAATGCTGACTTCCATGGCTGGTATTAGAGTAGAGAGAAATGTTATGCTTAAAAATGGTGTTAACTCATTAGTATACTAAGCTGCTAAAAATGCTGTCTGATTGATTAGTTAGTCTAAATTTCCTGCTTATGAAATTGTACAGGTTAACTTGTTTTAAAAGGATAGGTCTTGCAGCCAAACCTCACTTGGAAAAGGCCTATTTAAAATTTAAAAACTAGAGGATTTTCACTCTGGCTTCTACCATTGACTTGCACAATATAAATATAAAGAGGACTTACTGGCCCACCTCCAATGTGCACTCTGAGCAGCCCAGATAGAAAATTAGAATTTCAGACCCTGAATTAAAATAGATTCTATATTCACGAAGGCCCTATGGTTGTCCCAGGTACCAGTGAGATGACAAAAAAACCTAAAAAATAATAAATATCTTCCAGGCACTGTTTTTAATAGTAATAAAATTCCGATGTTTAAGTATAGCCAAAAGATACTTTCAAGGCTCTAATGATGCAGAACCAATAATAGATTGATGAATTGAATATTGATTAACTGAGTACTTGAAGATAAACACCCAGACAGGTAAATAATACAAAGGAAAGGGATTTCCATGAGTAAATTAAAAATGCACGGCTGCAGGACTACCCTACAGAGCTGGGGTTTCGCTAGTCTACTTGATTAACACTATTCTGGTGATACAGCTTATCTCATTTTCCCAAGAAGAGAACTATTTATGAAGAGTCACAGCCCTTTCTTTGACTGGATGGAAATGCTGCCCTCAAGCCTTCAGCATAACCTGGAACAGGAATGCTCACTGCATCCGATAGGACCCCGGGGACTCTTACACACACATATTTATCTTCTCCCTGTGCGTACGAAATTCCACCATGAGGAAAAGCCATGCTCTCCAAGTCACTGGGCTTTCCACAAGCCAAGTCTTCCATGGATTACGGCAGCACTGCCTTCTCTAAGGCTCTCTGCCCCTACTCTAGCACCAAGGGACTGGCTTGTCTCTCAAACCCTGGGGCTCTGTTGTCTTCCTCTTCTATTTTCTCCTCTCACCAAGCACCACACTCTCAAAACCCCTGCCCTCCATTCACTGGTCTTCAATCTCTCCGTGAGCCTGAATGATAATCCTATTACATCCCTGAACTCTCTCCAGGACGTTCATCTCTATCCACCTTTGTAATGACATTGTTAATGATTTGAGGGGCGTAAATCACAGTCAAGATAATGGCTGCAAAAAATTAATAGACATGATTTTTATGATATAATATACTAGTGTACTAATCGTGAGAACAGTTAATTGAAAAGCACTAAATATTTTATTATCCATTCAGCATTCTGTCTCCTTTTACCATTCAGCATTCTGTTTATTCTTTCCCCCATTCTGAACTTTTTACCTATTATTCTTTCATAATTCCCCATAGAGTGAAATTGCAGAGTAAGATAAAGGGGATTCTAATCACTACATCTAATTACAGAGATGAGTAAATCACAGTTTAATGTGTCATGGTCTTAAGAAAAAGGGACAAGGCACAATTCAAGGAGAAGTGAATGCCTTAAGCTTGGGGTGAAATCTCAGATAACCTAAAAATTGTTCAAATACTTGAGAAAATGAGGTCTTTTTTCTTTCCAATTCCTGAGCAAGAGCATCAGTAGCTCTTTTTTTTTTTTTTTTTTTTAAGCCATGCTGCACGGCATGCGGGATCTTAGTTCCCTGACCAGGGATTGAATCCATGTCCCCTGCAGTGGTCCTAACCACGGGACTGCCAGGGAATTCCCCATCAGTAGCTCTTTTAAATGACAATATTTTTCAACTAACTAAACTGCTCATTGTTGGCCATTTAGGCTGCTGGCCTCATACCTGAGAGGGGGCAGCTCTGTGTCTGGTCCATCTCTGCAGCCTCAGCCTGGGGCCAGCACCAGGGCCAAACACTGAGGAACTTCAGGATTTCACCAACACTCCACTTTTCCCACCACATATGCCATGAGAACACTGTTTCCTTTAGGACTGTAGAATATACTCAATTATTGTATATTTACCTTATTCAAAGTTAAGAAAAATATGATGCTCACTACTGGAACCTTCAACTTTCCACTATCAAATTGCAAAAGTGGCCTCCTCAGGATGCAGTTGGATACTTTCACATCTAATAAATTCTAATAAAAGTTCTCAAAGACTGCATTCAGCACTCAGACTTGCTGGTTAGTTTGCTTAACTGTTCAATTTCATTTTGTTTCTTAGGTTGAGAAGAGGATAAAAATCACAATACCATACAAATTCTTGAAAGCTAACAACCCTCTACCCCACTTATTATAATTATCATCTTCATCTCAAAGGAAGTAGGATAACAAAGGTTACAAGCTGTGTTCACTCATCCAGAGCTGGCCCTGAGCATGTTTGTCAAATGGGCCAAGTTCCTCTTTGATTCTCCCCCACCGGACTTTTTGATTCCCGAGTCCTCATTCCTCAGGCCTCCCCTCCACCATCTTCCACCTCCTCCTACCCCACTGTCTCTCTGCTGTCCCACCCACCAGCCCCACTGCTCTCCCCTACAAGATGAAAGGCCTTAAGTATTAACTTTGCCAGAACATTTACATTTTTTCAGAGGATTCTTAAAGGCTGAGGAGAAAACTATATTTGGAATTTTAAGTCCTTGGAAACATAATCTTTGATCATTAGCCCCCAAAACCTAGAGGAATCTCAGAATTACCTGGGGAGATCGTACACTGGTCTGTTCCACAGGGCTGGAATCTCCAGAGGGCAGCCTGGCAATCTACCCCAGCAATTTTAAGGCAGCCAGGCCAGGGATCATCAACAGCCTGGCTTCAGGGAATTATCACATGATCTGCTACCTAAGCTCCTTCTCCAAAACTGGGCCTGCCTTCAGCAAGTTAGAATGGGAGCTTGAGGGGAGTAATTACCAGCAAAGGCGGAAGCCATTATATTGATAATATGTACAAAATGGAGGAAGAGAATCAGTCATATTAACCACGTTTATATTTTGCTAAACAGGATGCTAGCTTCAATTCAATCAGCTGAATCTACCAAATTGATACATTTGACCAGCCAATTGTATCCAGTAGGAAAATGAAATTGGCTATTTTTAACTTCTTCATTCCATTAGGCTACTGTAAAAGGCAGAATTTATAGGTACGCATAAAGGCCTTTCGTTTCCTTCCCTAGAAATGAGAATGAACCCTGTCCACGTGTTTCAGTACCAGACCAATGTTGAGCAATATTCAGCTCCATTTTCACCTTATGAAATAAAGGCTTCCAGCCAGGGGAAGCCTCTTTCTTCACCCTTCCTGCCCTTTATAAGTTCATCTAAGGAAGGCTGACCCAGTGGAGGGTGCTCTGAGTTCAAGTTCCTGCTCACCAACTCCATGACCTTGGGCATCATACTTACCAGTGGGGGGCGAGCATCTGTAAAATGGGCATCAAAGGTCCTATCCAAAGTGAGATGTTAGGCCCCTCATCTCTCAAGGTCTCTTTCATCAGCTTCATCTCAATTCAGCCAGTCCCCTACCCTGTCATCCCCCAATTAAAAAGTATTTGATGCAAATGAGAACTCTTGCAGTTCAAACCTGATTATTTTCATACACTAGTAAATTTCTATTTCAATAATAGACAATTATAATGGAATTAGCCATATCACTATGATAAATTAAGACTATGTTTATCTGAACCATGACAAATGTTACTTGTTGAGGAAATAATGTCAAGCATAGCTCAGATGACCTTTTTGGAGGGTACAGAAGAAGGGGTCCAGGCATTAGCTGAGTAAATGCACCATATACTCCAAGGACCCTTCCAACCACAGAGTCTATGAAGTTACTATTAATCCTAAATAGTATTCATTCTTACACATATTATTAGTATCAGTCTACCTTTACTCAAAGACTTGAAAATTACATTCTGGTAAATCAAGTCATATTTCATGTTAAATTACTGTGATTCTGGGCTTCTCTGGTGGCGCAGTGGTTGAGAGTCTGCCTGCCGATGCAGGAGACACGGGTTCATGCCCCGGTCTGGAAGATCCCACACGCCGTGGAGCAGCTGGGCCCGTGAGCCATGGCTGCTGAGCCTGCACGTCCAGAGCCTGTGCTTCGCAACGGGAGAGGCCACAACAGTGAGAGGCCCACGTATCACAAAAAAAAAAAAATTACTGTGATTCTGCTACTCTAATGGAACATATACTCAATCACTTTGAGAAGCAAGGAACATTTATTGGTGTAAATAACCCCCTCATTTACCCGTTTTGAAAACTAGATTTCTTTTGGACCCATTTGATTCTTTTTTAAGTAGCACACCCTTGAATAGAGATTTTACACATGTACATGAGCATAAAATTATGTATTATGGAAGTTGATGAAACAAACTTTTTTGGAGTACTGTGTGACTCAACCCATGAAATTTACTTAATAATCATAAATAAAACAATAGATTCTCTTCCCATCCTCAAAGCATCATTTCCAAGATGTTATTGCCTTTGACCTATCATACAAAGTTTAGGGTCAAAACAACATTATTATTATTGCCAAAGCCCTGGATCTGCGATATCATATAATTCTGCCTGAATGGTAGTCAGCTGTCAAAGAGAGTCACTATAAGCCATAAGGTCACTAAGAAGGTGCAGAATGTCCTTAATACTAACAGCAACATAATTACCCTCAGAGTTCACAAAGAACAGAGCCATCCATGTCCAGATATTATGCATAGTTGGGGACCCCTTGCTTCTGTTTGCCCCTTCAGGTCCCACTCTCTACTCTTCTCACTACTCTGGGTAACCTGTGTGAACTGAATCAGTGGGCTCCCTTGCTCTCAGGCATTCAGGTGGGTTCAGGTATTGGGCGTATCAGCAAAGGGAAGGAAGAGAATGAGATAAAGATATTTATTTTATTGACTGCCTCCCGGCATGGTGGCTTTGTGCTGGCTGCTTGCTTCAGCTGAAGGCCCCAGTACTTGTCAAGCAGCCCTCTCCTTATAACACACATTCTGTCTCTCTCTGAGTTCCAGTAACTACTTATTCCCCTGCTCCATCAGGCCTAGTGGTGTAATACCTCTGTGCTGGGATTAATCCAGCAGTTATACATTATGCTTAGTTGCTTTTCCCAAACCCTACCCACACATTTGTAAATAGTCCATTTGTTAATCTCTCCTCAATCACCCATCTTGAATATGCCATCTGTTTCCTGCCAAAGTCCGGAATAATTCACTCCTTATATCACAATTTACCTCTTTGATCAATTTATAAGATCTATAGGGTATGTCTTTTGGTAACACTGGGGTCTGTGGTCAGTAGCTCAGGTTCTAGTAATGGATCCAAGTAGGTCAGACTAGGAAAGAGTGAGAGTCAACATCCAGCAAATAGATTGCAAGATACATCAAAGTCTAGAAGTCAAAAAAAAAAAAAAAATGGAGCTGGGCTATAAGGGATAACTACCTCGCAGGTGAAGCTGAAGCCATCTCCAAACCAGGATAAAAGGCAAAAAAAACTATTAGAACAAGTGCCAACTGGTGTTCCAGTCTAGGCAGGACATGGCAGGTGATCAGCTTACAGCCAAATGAGAGTCATTAAAGGTGTGTGTGTGTGTGTGTGTGTGTGCGCGCGCGCAGGTTTATGATGACTCAGCTATGGGGAGAACTTCAGTTCAGAGACAAGAAACAATGCAGGAAATAAAACACTGGGGAAAAACACTCTTCTAATATCACTCAGAAAGAGGTACACATGGCAGGGCCTCAGCCACAGAAGAATTGAACTGTCAGGCTCAGAATGAGACCAGATGCAAAAACCAACCAAGCAGATCAATGAGCACATGTCCTTGGACTCCTTTAAACCATCTGCCTGGAGTTAGGAATGGAACTGAAATCTGGGAGGGACTGAGCTGGAAAAGTAAGGAGAGTGGTGGATGGGGGTTAAATAAACCCAGTTGCCAAAATGATAGGGATTCTTGAGTGGGATAACATGAAGGCTATTAAACACCACCCTACTTAATCCTACCTCTGGAACCTCATTTGGGGAAAAATGACCAAAATGTGGGAGTTTAAAAAAGAAAGGTAGTTTTCCGTATGTCTAGCATTCACTGAGAACTTACTATGTGCTAGGAATTGGGCTTTACATATATCTTCTCATTATGTCCACACAACAACCCTACAAGGTAGATACTACCATTACCTCATTTTATGGACGACTAAACTGAGGTTTAGAGAGAATCAATCATTTCCCAAGGTCAGATGGGAAATTAGTGGTGAAACTAGGATTCAAACCCATCCTGAGGCTACACTACCAACTACTAAGACACGGTCTCTGTAGCAACATAAAAGAGTCAATTAAGGCTGTACATATCAGTCATCAGTGGTGTGTACACAAGTGGGTAGTGTGTGTATTTATCTAGACAAATAACTGCATAGTTGTAAGCCTCTGGGGAGTTATGTTCTGCTGCAGAGCACTCTCATATGCTATTGTTAGGACAATTTCCTTGTTCTCAGACTGTAATGTTATCTTTCTCCAGGAGAGGTCTGTCTGCCTTCTCACCAGTGTGATCAGCGCTGGGTCTACTTCAATGTGACATTCAAAAGTCCTACTAATTACCTGCCTTGCAATGAAGTTCACCTATTGTACTCCCAGTCAAGATCAAAAGTAGAGGAGAAGGTGGGGGAAAAGGACCTTTGTAATGGCACATTAGGTATTCAACAGCTTTCAAACTGTTTTTTTAGCAGCAGAATCCTTTTGTAAATGCAATCTTACTCAGAAACTCAATAAATAAAGTTCATAAAATCAGAACTTCTCTGGTCTAAATTTTGGGAGCAGCAGCAAAGCACAGCCAGCTCAACTTTCCCCCATTACTCTGAAACTCTAAGTTAAAAAACACTGATCTTCAATGGAACAGGATAAAAAGCCCAGAGATAAACTCACGCACATATGGTCACCTTATCTTTGATAAAAGAGGCAAGAATATACAATGGAGAAAAGACAGTCTCGTCAATAAGTGGTACTGGGAAAACTGAACAGCTACATGTAAAAGAATGAAATTAAAACACTCCCTAACACCATACACAAAAATAAACTCAAAATGGATTAAAGACCTAAATGTAAGGCCAGACACTATAAAAACTCTTAGAGGAAAACATAGGCAGAACACTCGATGACTTAAATCACAGCAAGATCCTTTTTGACCCACCTCCTAGAGAAATGGAAATAAAAACAAAAATAAACAAATGGGACCTAATGAAACTTCAAAGCTTTTGCACAGCAAAGGAAACCATAAACAAGATGAAAAGACAACCCTCAGAATGGGAGAAAATATTTGCAAATGAAGCAACTGACAAAGGATTAATCTCCAAAATATACAAGCAGCTCATACAGTTCAATATCAAAAACACAAACAACGCAATCCAAAAATGGGCAGAAAACCTAAATAGACATTTCTCCAAAGAAGATATACAGATTGCCAACAAACACATGAAAGGATGCTTAACATCACCAATCACTAGAGAAATGCGAATCAAAACTACAATGAGGTATCACCTCACACCAGTCAGAATGGCCATCATCAAAAAATCTACACACAATAAATGCTGGAGAGGGTGTGGAGAAAAGGGAACCTTCTTGCACTGTTGGTGGGAATGTAAATTGATACAGCCACTATGGAGAACAGTATGGAGGTTCCTTAAAAAACTAAAAATAGAATACCATACAACCCAGCAATCCCACTACTTGGCATATACCCTGAGAAAACCATAATTCAAAAAGAGTCATGTACCACAATGTTCATTGCAGCTCTATTTACAATAGCCAGGACATGGAAGCAACCTAAGTGTCCATCAACAGATGAATGGATAAAGAAGATGTGGCACATATATACAATGGAATATTACTGGGCCATAAAAAGAAATGAAATTGAGTTATTTGTAGTGAGGTGGATGGACCTAGAGTCTGTCATACAGAGTGAAGTAAGTCAGAAAGAGAAAAACAAATACTGTATGCTAACACATATATATGGAATCTAAAAAAAAAAAGAAAATGGTTCTGAAGAACCTAGGGGTAGGTCAGAAATAAAGATGCAGACATAGAGAATGGACTTGAGGACATGGAGAGGGGGAAGGGTAAGCTGGGACAAAGTGAAACAGTGGCATGGACATATATACACTACCAAATGTAAAATAGACAGCTAGTGGGAAGCAGCCGCATAGCACAGGGAGATCAGCTCAGTGCTTTGTGTCCACCTAGAGGGGTGTGATAGGGAGGGTGGGAGGGAGACGCAGGAGGGAGGAGATATGGGGATATATGTATATGTATAGCTGATTCACTTTGTTATGCAGCAGAAACAAGCACATCATTGTAAAGCAATCACATTCCAATAAAGATGTTAAAATATTTAAAAAAAAAAAAACACTGATCTTTTGCAGTTTCCTATAAAGCTCAATATAATCTTACTATATGATCCAGCAGTTACACTCTTAGATATTTACCTAAATAAGTTGAGAACTTATGTTTACACAGAAACCCACATGCAAATGTTAGGAGTAGCTTTATTCGTAACTGCCAACAACGGAAGCAATCAAGATGTCCTCCAGGAGGTGAATGGGTAAACAAACCTTGGTACCTCCATACAAGGGAATATTATTCAGTGATAAAAAGAAATGGGCTATTAAGCCATGAAAAGACATGGAGGAACCTTAAATGCATATTAATAAGTGGATCCTTCCCCAGGGAAATATCTAGGTTCCCCATCCTCTAATCAATGATCACCCATCCAGTCATGACCTTAAGCAGTATATTATGGGGAAACATAACATACCATCACAGTTCATCACGATATATTTTTCAGAATAATGCTTAAACTAGTTCACTTAAAAACAAAAACAAAAAACTTCCATTTCAACTGACTCTTTTATTGGGGGAAAAAAAACAGTTTGATGTAATGCAAAGAGTTTGTGCTTTGGAGGCAAAAAGACTGAATCTCAACTCTGACATTAGCTTTTGGTTATAACCACAGTACTTGACCTGAGCTTCTGTGTCTCACTGAGAAGTGATAAAATATAATCTATATAAGAATACAAAATATATAATGATATATAGACACACAAAATAATTTTCTAATGTATATAATGTTTTCAAGAAAATAAACACTGGAAGAAGTGTTAAGCTGTTCCTCTTTTGTTTTCAATGATGTTCACTGAGCACATTATAAGTAAATCACATGTGCCAGAGATTGCAATGGTAGAAGTGGGAAAGTGAAGACAAGCAGGTAAATGGATGAGTCAGTTTATAATCTATCAACCCATGTAGTTTCCCATTTTTTTAAAATAGTACTAACATTAGATAATTCGGTGATGTAGGTGTAGGCTCCTACATTTTTAAACTCAAAAGCCTGCCTATGCCTGATGTTTCTGAAAATGCCTCTGCTCCTGCATCTTCAAGGTGTTTTCAAGATGTTTTCTGTTTAGAATTCATTGATAAACAAAGAACTTCACAGCAGAACTGGATCAATACCCTGTGTCTCTCTCTAAAAGACCGAATAGGTAATCCTCCATTGTTCAGAGCAATGATTGCATTTAACCCTTCAGTCTTGTCCTGGACACCACCAAAACTGCCCTGGGTAATTCACCTGCAAAGGATGTTACACAACTGAGTGAAAGATGATTCTAACAAAAAAAGCTGGGCTTCCCTGGTGGGGCAGTGTTTGAGAGTCCGCCTGCTGATGCAGGGGACGCGGGTTCATGCCCCGGTCTGGGAGAATCCCACATGCCACGGAGCGGCTGCGCCCGTGAGCCATGGCCGCTGAGCCTGCATGTCCGGAGCCTGTGCTCCGCAACGGGAGAGGCCACAACAGTGAGAGGCCCGCGTACCGCAAAAAAAAAAAAAAAAAAAAGAAATGCTGAGATTTCTCTTTCCTAAAAGATTTGCAAAGCACGCTACCATTTTTTTCTTTCCCAGGAAGTGTACAAATTGTTCTAAAATATAATCACCAGGCAGGCTCCCATGAACACAGAAAACATAATGCATCCTTTTAAAAGTAGCACCAACAGGGGAATTCCCTGGCAGTCCAATGGTTAGGACTCAGCGCTTTCACTGCCAAGGGACTGGGTTCAATCCCTGGTCTGAGGAACTAAGATCTCATAAGCCATGCGGTGCAACTAAAAAAATAAAATAAAAATAAAAGTAGCACCAACAGACTTCCTGTCCCATAGAAGGTCGATGAGACATCAGTGGGGTGAGGCATTCACTTGTACTTATCTATTTCTGAAGATTATCACAGAGCACTGAAAACAAGATAAAGTTATTACTCAGCCAAAAAGATATATGACAACTCATAAGATTTTATTGTAGCATAGAAAAATGCACTCAGCTTGAAAATAAAAACTCCATGTGGGTGTATGTCCTGTATTTTTGAGCTATGAGATAAATCTATAAAATAATGAGATCAAGTTTTGAAAAATATGGCAGGACTTAAACATTCTCAACAAAAGGTTTCTCCCTCAAAGCAGAATCCTAGAAAGATATGTAATTCCCATGATACTGCTTTTATCAAAACATTTTTGTAGCTCCTTTCGAGGAGCTGCATTCTGAACTCAGGTATATCCTTCTGATATAATACAACGTTACTGGTTGCACATGTTGGTCCCTTGAGTGATGGATTTTATTGTTGCAAAGAATCCAAAGTCATTTGAAGCCTTGTTTGATTAGCAATGTAGGTTATCAATGGAGATTAAGCATTATGGATCAAAAACAAAGTTTGAAAATGAAATAAAAAACTGGCCAACAAGACAGCTCTAAAACAGAAGATTTAAAAGTGGACTGAGCAATGACATCACTAAACTAGGAATACAGGATTTCAAAGTGACTGTTTTGAAAGGAGAAACCCTCACTTGATGTATGCTACAGCGTCTGTTTGAGAGAAAGTCTCATCACTTTTGAGAAGCAATTCTTAAATGCTTGGCCTCAGGACTCCTCTACACTTTTAAAATTATGTAGGACTACAAAGAACTTTTGTTTACATGAGTTATAACTATTGATATTTACCGTATTAGAAATTTAAACTGAGAAATGTGTAAAAATGTCTGTTGATTCATTTTAAAATAATAAAACCCCACTACACGTTAATATAAATAACATATTTTTATGTAAATGACTACATTTTGCAGAACAAAACAAAATTTACCTAGAATATGACATTGTTTTACATCTTTGCACATCCATTTAATTTCTGACTTAAAACTGCCAGATTCTCACACCTGCTCCTGTTTTGTGTGTTCTGTAAAACACTGTACACTATGAAAAATGAGAGTGAGAAAGACAGATAATATTTTAATGCTATAAAGAAAACAGTCTGATTTTACAGAATCCCTTAATCTCAGCACCCCCAGGTTTCCTCAGACCACACTGGGAAAACCACTGCTTTAGAGCAGCACCTAGAGTCTGACAATAAACACAACTGTGTGTGTGAGTGAATGTGAGTATGTGTGCAGATGTCTGTGTGAGCAAGTGTGTGTGTGTGTGTGTGTGTGTGCGTGTGTGTGTGTGTGTGTGTATGAAAACTGAGAGCTAAAGCAAATACACAATGGGAATTCAGAAGCTCCTTAACATTGCTCTAAGGAAAGTAGATTCGTAAGCCTTCCTGTTTCTAACCTCACTTTTAGTGAGGTTGATCTCATTATTTTATAGATTTATCTCATAGCTCAAAAATACAGGACATACAGATTCGTAAGCCTATTACGGCGCACATACAGGACATACAGATTCGTAAGCCTTCCTGTTTCTAACCTCACTTTTTACCCTAATAGAGTGTTGTGTTAATTTGCCCCAGCAGTTCAGCTAAAACACCATTATTTCCTGTACTATTTAGCTGCACTGTCTGTGCCCTGAGTGTCCTTGCCTGCCAGTTAAGTAGTCGTTTTAGTCTGCAGGAAGCAAAGTAAGTCAGAGGAGCAACCTAGACCCTCAACCACAGGCCTGTTGCTTAAGGAAACCATTTAAAATGGCTGGGGTGAGGACTTCTTTCATTTTAATTTTTCCTGATAACTCAATAACAATTTACATTGTTTATTCTAAACACACAGACTGTTCTCATCCCAAAGTGACCCCTGATATTACTCAGTTAACAGATCAGCCATGGAAGACCCGAGCCATCCACCCACAAAACACAGGGAAAGCATGGCGGGGAGGTGGCATAGGCATTCAGCTTCCAGAACTCCAAAAGCTGCAGGCACGCTTTCTCAGATAGTCAAGAAGGCATTTGCTGAGGTCTGATGGTGAAGGTTTTGAAAATGAATATGTCTTGGACTGAACATTTGGGGAGAATATGATAGATTACAAAAAACTTTCATTGTCGGCGCACATAAATTGAGCTCTCCAGGTGTTCTGGGTATTGCTTTCTTAGTAGAAAGATCACTCAATTGTGGAATCCAGATATCTGGGATCTGGTCCCTGGGCTGTATCTAACTAGCTGTGTGTCCCTGGATGAATCACCTAACTTCTCTAACCCCAAGTTTCCAAATGGTAAAAATGGGGACACTAAAACAAGTGAACTCTAATGACCTTTTTGTTCTAACATTCTGTAATCCTAAAGCCTGGTGGCAACCTACAACTACAGAGCAGAAAAAAAGACACTTTTAGCTGTGTGAGGAAGGAAGATTGTGGGCACATTTCTCTTATAACTGGGCATAAGGTCCAGGGCTCTTTCAAACGGTGTGAGTGCCCACCAGTGGAATGGAGGCGCTGACAGACGACGCAGACGCCATCTAGAAATGCTTCCAGAGCCCCAGGAGCCGCGGGCCATGAGCATTCCCCACCTCCACCAAGTATGGCTGCTTTCCAGGAACTCTGCCCTTTGCTGCTCAGGATCTCATTATTCCCAGTGCTCCAGATGGAACACACAAAGCCCTGTGACGCTGAGCATATGGCCTGGCTCAAGATGTGCTCTCCTGTGCGGAGAAATAGGACAGGTCACAGAGACAAAAATACCTGGTTGTAACCAGAATTCTCAATGGAATTATCCTTATCCTTGGAATCTGTGACCACAGCTAATGTTAAGCCTTCAGCTAAACATGAAAATGGTAGCAGCCTAGACTGTATTCCCCTGAATGACACTTTCCCCCACCCCTCTCTCAGCTCTGCCACATGCTCGCGTGAAATATCAAATTGCTTGCAGCTCATATTGAATAATGAATATGACCACCTCAGCCTATCACCAAGCCTTCAGCAGTCCACCTGGGGAACTGGGAGAGATGTTGGAGGTTTGCAGGCCAAGCACAAAATTGAAGACAAGCTTGAATTAATAATTTGCTTATTTCTATACATGTGCTTCAAAATAAAGTGCAAATTGAATAAGGTAATAACAGAGCTTGAGAGGGAAAAAAAAAAAAAGCTTTCCTTTTGCAAACTGCTGACACTTCAATTTCATTATCTCTCACCACCCTGAATGTGATTTGCAAATGTGCTCTCCCTATGTCGTCACGTGGAAATGTCTTCAGGAAGAGCCAAAAACGAATGGAAAACAATTCCATGGGGACACAGAAAAAAAAGAATTAAATGTCTCATTTTAAGCTGATTCTTTTAGAGCACTGTTTCTTAAAACTGGGCTCTGTGGACTTTTGCATCTGAATCACCTGAGTGTTCCTTGGAAATCTCAGGGAAGTTTCTCATATTGTCTATATCAGGTTACTTCAGCTTTGTCCTACACTGACACAAAAATCTCTGTGCTGTTCTTGCCAATCACAGCTGCATACATACCTCAGGAGCAATGTTTTTTGAACTATCATTTTCAAGCACATTTGCCCCTGCATGTTGGTGCCTTAAAATGTAGACCCATTCTCCCTGTGTTTTTAATCAGTGTCTCCCTTAAATCATAATCAGGCACTTGTAGAGAATTAAAGCATGTTTGAATCCAGTCCCAGCATCTTACCCTATCTAATTCAATTTTTTCTGTGGTCTGAGGACATTAGGGATGAAATAGGTAAAAAGAGGTAAGGAGAGAGGTAAGTGCACACACACACACACACACACACACACACACACACACACACATCCAGAAACAAAGTTAGATGCAAAATATTGGAAAAAACACATCCCAAACAAACCTCAAAGAAAGAACAAGCTGAAGACTTCCCCTATTTCCCTGCTCCCATGGAATAGAGGATTCTGAGGAATCCTGTCTCCTTAGCAAAAGTAATTCCTCTCTTCCTTCCCTCCCCTCCAAATCCCCTCACCTTCTCACTCTTACTATGTCAGTCCTCTGCAAGCCTTTCGGATTCCTTAAGATTGGGTTAGGTTTCCTTCACACGTGTTCTCACTCTGGATTACAACTGCCTAATAATTTGTCCATAATTTCACTAAAATATAAACTGTAACATAAGGACTCCCAACTTGTTGGGCTTTGCATCCCCAGTACTCTGTTCACTGGCTGGCATACAGTAGGAACAAAGGTTGGTTAAATGAATGAGTAAATAAACCAGCACACTTAGACCAGTCTGACTTGTTATTCAGAGGAAGGAAGGTAAGGCAAGAACAGAAAATGAAGTTTATGGATCTAGAGGTTAGTGATGGGATACTATGTCTCCAATGATGAGGCAAGAATGGGTCCCAAGTTTCCAGTTTGGATAACAGGATGAATACCAGTGTCATTAACTAAGATAATGAATACTGGAGAAAAAGCAGATTTTTGAAAGGAACGAGTAAGAGTTCAGCTTTGTACATGGGGAGTTAGAGGTTACTGGTTTGCATCCAAACTTGGTAGGTGACTTACGAAAACTGATATCAATAAATTCCTATTTGGTCATGGGTATTAATATCATATCCAGCCAGAGGAAATGGAAAATCACTATTGTCCATTTTAATTATCTTTATCCTCCAAGACATAAAGGGTTGGTTGGACAGTTCAGGCCAACAATCATTTTTCCTCTAGAAGCAGGTTAGGAAACTCTTGGTGATCACAATCCATGAAAACCCAAACAAAAAGATGTCCCTGTGGACGTTCATCTTGCATTGCCTTTTGTCTTCCATTAAGAGGCCCAGGTAAGGACAAAGATGAGGAAGACAACCTAGCAAGGTCAATGATGACCACCTTCTCCCTTTGCAGAGAAGACCCTATACCTAAATATTAGAAATTGACAGAGATGAGACTGTGTAACATAATCCTGGAGAGATTTCAAGAAGGAGAAGGGGAAAAAAACAACACAAAATGCCATATGGATACATTACAAGCTATTGGTCAGAAGTGAAGAGAAAGAAACAAAAACACCTCCACTTGGAGGTTTCAAGGGCATCAAAATTATTTTCATGGTATATCAGCCAGACAAGAAGAACCACTATAATAAAGAAAGTGCTTTCGTAGAAGGAGTAGGCCTTACACAATTGTGGGAGCTGATGGAGTAGTCTATCTTGGCCATTGCCTCTGTATCTAGTTCTGAGCCTGAAGTTATCATAGATCAGAAAGGCTGGTGATCAGAAGGCCAGCTGGATGTGGATGAGAGCAAGAACAAATTGCAACTCATGAGGATGAACTGGAATCCACAAGGACAAATTGGAACCCACGTCTGCCTCTCACTACCTCCAATTTCAACTTTGGCCATGCAGCTGTTCCCTCATGGCCCAGGACATGAAGAAGCTGAAGTAGGAGATCTGGCGGGAGCTTGAGGAGCAGTAGATCCAGGTGCTGCCTCACACCATTAAGGTGAGCTAGTGGATCTAAGACAGCATGCACGATCCGCCGCAGCACAGGAAGCCCTGCACCAACCTTCAGTGCATGAAAAGTATGGCTGGTGCTTCACTTCTGCCTTCTAAATCTCCTGCAAAATGTCTTTGGCGGCCTAACCAACCCAGAGTCATACAAGCAAGGGATTTCTGGGACATACGGTTCAGCTTAGCTAAGTGGACGCAATCCAATGCCACCACATGTGCCCTGTAAAAGCTGGCATGATCTGACCCCTGCCTACTTCTCCATCCTTGTCTGAGTGAATTTCTCCCCTTTTCTGTTCTTTAAAGGTCATTCTCCCAGAAAGATTCCCTTGACCAAGATCTTCTGTAAAATACATAGTGCCTTTTTAATTGCTTGTTCAAAGTCTAGCTTTATCATTAGAGTACAAGCTCCAAAGGGGCAGGGACCATATGCACAGTACACGCTACTATAGCCTAGCCCTGAGAGCCTGGTGCCTAGCACAGAGAAGGCACTCAATAAAGACCGGATCAGGAACATCAATTGGTATATCAATAGACCTCTTACATAGGATTCCAGTTAAACAACATAGGATTGATACTTATCAAGCTTTATTTTCAAAGAATTTCTGAAGTAGGAAAGACAGCTACTTGAATGAGAATTCATTCCAAAGTCTGACATTCATTTTCATTGTAATTCACCTAAATCTTTAATGTCTTTAAAACTACCCATTGACATTCCTATCTAAGAGATATAGGCCACTAAATTATTATATATTAGCACCAAGGAAGAGAAGAAATTCTCTCTCTTGGAGATTTATTAAAAACAGTACACAGCTAACATTCCTACATTATATTAGAACCACCTGCCCAAAAGCAGGAAGATGGCTTCTATGACCCTTTAGGGAAATTCCCGTTCAATGAGCCTATCAAAGTTATTTTACTAGCACAGCCGTGTAAGATTAATCACCTTTGTGAATTGTTAATTGCTGTGGTTGGACAACCCCCAGAGAGTAATCATACACTGTGGCAGAACTCACACTCCTTTTTCATTCTTCCATAATGAAGGAGAAAGCAGGAAGAAGCAGTAGTTCACTACCATTTACTCATTAATTCATTCAAGAAATAACTATGGATGTTTCCTGCACAGTAAGTGCTACAGATACAAAGACAGCTAAAGGAACTCAGAGTCTAGTGGGGAGAAAGGCACGTGAACAGACATGGTTGGTACTTCTTTAGAAGTATTTAAAGACAAGCAGATGTTTTAAAAAATAAATAAATAAGTGACCAAAATATCATAGAAAGTGCTCAGTAAGTATTAGCTAAACTAAACTAAACTAAACTAAACAGTCAGATACTGATGTAAGCACATTACATGAATTAACACATAAGTTCCCCATAACAACTCTGTGAGATGGATATGTTTATCGTTTCCCATTTCCATAGATGAGAAAACTAAGCCACAGAGAAGCCAAGTAACTTGCTTAAGGCCACACAGCAGGTCTCCAGAGCCCACTGCTTTACCACAGTGCTACCCTGCCTCAGTCTATCTCCCCACTCCCTTCCATGATCCCTCCATGACTATTAGGCCTAATGATTACAAATTAAGTTATTAGAGGTTCAATAATTAATTTTTAAAACATAATGAACTGTTGGCATTTTAACAAAAATTACATTTAAAATCTATAGAGGGATCAGCTTTGTAAACTCTTCATTTGTGAACGTAAATATCTACATAGTCTCAAAAGATAAATACAAATTATTGCCCAGAAGCAATGCCTGCCATTGAACATGTCTCATCCTTGTCTGCATCTGTGCTTCCCTCTTTACCTAGGCCTGAACAATGAAGGAATTTTCCACTACCCAGCATACAAGTCACCACATTTTGCAGGAGAAAAGGGACAAAGGAATACCTAACAACTACACAATAAAATAGTTTTACTCTTCTCCCTCAATCCTGGGATTTCCTCAGTAGGTTCTGCTGAGAAACAAACCAGTCTCAGCTCAGTCCTAGATGGAAGAGGGAATACAGCATATACAGAAAATGTGATTCTTTTCATTCTATCAGGAGAGGTAAATAGGCTTACAAATAATTTCTTGTTCTATTTCACATTGAAATGGACAGGACTGGCACCTAGAAGAACCCTCTTAAGATGGTTCCATTGCAGTATCTAATGTATTCCCTCACCTACCCAGCTCCAGTTGGTCCACACTGGATGCTACTGAAGCTCACTGAGGCAGCAGGAAAGGCTTCTCAGAAGATGCTGGGTTTGAAGAATATGATATGGTGAATCTGTTGGAGAATTCAAGTAGTTCCCTATGACTGGAGGTTAGAGTAGTGGGTAAAACAGATAGTGAGGGTGAAGTGGGGTAGTCCTAGAGATGAGCCTAAAGACATAATCAGGCGCTGGATCACTAAGGGTGCATAGACTTGACTCAGAGGGCTATGGAGAACTGCTGGAGAATCTGAACCAAGGGAGATCACTCCCAACAGTGGCGGTTTAAGGACAGATGAGAAGTCCTTTCCCTAGAACTTGTGTGGTGATCTAGCATCGAGGTAATAGCCCTGCCTACTTAGTTGAGGTTCACCATGGCACCTAATAATAAAAGATCAAAATAAAAGATAAGAAAGATCTCTTTGGTTTTCCCTTCTCCTTAGCTGTGGTCATGGAATATACATGAACCTAAGTCAGGTTCAAATGTTGACAGCAAAACTCAGTGAGATTCACAACTTCCCAAGAGACTGTCTGGGGAAAGATGGATGAGAAGTTGAGATCTAGCCATGAGAAATGAAGAGTCTTTCTAAACTTTTTTATAAAGGGATAGATAATAGTCTTGAAAAAGAGTCCAACAAATGATAAGAAAGCATCAGATATGCTTAAACGACCTATATTGGGAACTGACTTTAAAATATGTGTAGGAGGATGCAGAAATTCACCCTCAGGACCATAGTCTGTCCTCTCTTTGTGGTGGCATGCCCACAGATAGCACGGACAGAGAGGACATGCATCAAGAGCAGCTCATGATCCTTTGTCTCATAACATTTGATCAGAAGAGAAGTTTTTATGATACTTTACAGTACATAGTAGTTAAATTGAACAAATATTATGACCACAATAAAACACATTCTTATCACTGAAACATAAATCAGTAATTGCTACATTGTGAGGTAGTGTCCCTCACAAGTCCAGGGATGCTGCTAGCATCAATTGGAGAAATTTAATGGCAAAGCCACACCGTCAAATATCATTTAAAATCAAAACACCATAAAATTAAAACCTGTTCCCTCCAGGGCTTGAATGCTGCCTTTCAAACCTTTTACAAAAAGCTTTTTGCTCTGCAGTCGATCACTAAAAAGCCACCTACCTAAAGCCTATTAATAAGGACTCCAGTGGAGAGACTTGCCATAAAGTCAGGAATGCTCTGGAGCTCAGTGGAGATTCACTCTTGCCACACACAGCTTGGCAGCAGCAACTGCACTCAACCCCAGCACACATGTTTTCCATTACAAACTGAAGATTTCTATCAGAGTTAAAATTAATTGTTTTATACTGCTGGCGTGGGAGAAACTCTTTGAGGAGGCAAATGTCCCCAGCCCATGTAGTTGGACTTCTCAGGAAGAAGGACGCACCACCCGCTATGTGTCCAGTTCAAGGAGGGGGAGTGTTAAGACCCCGGAAAGGTGAAGTCTGTTTTGCAGCTCTGCTTTGAATTCCTTGAGTTATCACACCTTCCCAAAATTGTGAAATCAAAGTTGCATCTCATAACAACCTAAGGAGTACTTCTTATTTCTAGACACTTCGGAGCATGGTAAGCTCTGGACATTTGAGACGACATTAAATGTCTACATTTTGCTCTTTCCATAGCTTAAGGTAGTCAAAATAAGGTAGGTCTGAAGGCAGTTTGAGGAACTTCTAAGGAAAATGAGCTCAGAGAGTGTTGCTCTTTCTTGATTTAATTTTCTTGATTTATATAAGTTTATGAATTTACAAGGTTACTATCTCCCTTTAAAAAAAAAGATCTCATTTTTATGGAATGATCCAAGACAAGAGTAATTTTGGATAGGAATTTTTTTTTAATTTAAAGTAACAAATTCCCCCAAAACATCGAAAGTGGTAGTTCACATCATAATTTTTCTTTTTTTTTTTAAGCCAGCAAATACGGAACACTTAGTATGTGCCAGCCATTGTGCCAAGAGATCACTCACTCAATCCTTAGCATCATAAGGTACGTGTTCTTATCCTCCATTTTACAAGTGAAGAAATTAAGACTCAGGCAGTTTAAGTTGCTTGATGTGACACAGCTAATAAGGAAGGGTAATAGGATTTGAACTCAACACTGTATGAGGGCTTATTGCTATAAAATGGTGCCACCCCCTCAGAAATAACAACTGGTGTGAGGCCTCCATTTTCCCTCTACTGATGCATCAGGGGACAAAAGTCACCTCATTAAACATATCAACATTCATAACCATCATGCCTCTACTTTTTTACCAATCACTTCAATTATGTAAGGCATGTATTTCTAGGGAAGAAGTGACTTTATTGCTTTGGCAATAAATATGTATAAATAAATATGTATGCAAATGAGATCACTTTGCCTTTCATTGTACCTCCTAAAATGTGACATACAGATCACACCTGTGTACTCCAGACAACCAATGTATTTTCCAGCACAGTAGATAACCACTGTATTTATCACATACCCCAACAAGGGCACTGACAACTTTCTTACTTAAGCTTTTATAAGTGTGTCTTTTTTCACAAGAGGAAACAAGGCATGTTTTCTAACACACATAACAGAAATGTGAATCAATTTTCAAGTTTAAAGTTTGCCGTGTGTGTTGAGACGTTCTCCTGAGATTGCTAACAATTCACCTTCAACACAATTGCAAAGAAAAGAGGACTTATTCAGTGCTCATTTTTTGGTGCTACCCAACTGCAATAGTTTCCCACCCAACACAGAGTTAACAATATATAATATATTTTCATTGCCCCAATTAATGCAGCAAAAAAGCTAAAAAACTCTTAGGGCAACCTGCAAGAGGAACTCAAATCAACCTTGTAAAGAATGCCTGTCTCTGGTTCCATACTAATTGCCATGTAAATTAACAAAAAGCGCAGTCCCACCAGCAAGGAAAATGAAGGTTTCTTCACAGACCATCAGCAATGTCGCCCCAGAAGCCTAAGGAGCATCATGCCTGTTTCTTTAGACAATAAAATGCCAAAGTTTTTCTTTTGCTGTCAGCAAATGATGAATATATGTGGTACTGATTATTTAATACCACTAGACCACCAGGGAAGAAGATTTAGGTGAACTGCAGCAGAACTATGCCATTTATTTTTATTACCATGCATTAAAAATTACATTTACAGATAATTGTTTTTCTCCTTCCAATAAAGCAAGATAAAAAAATCCAGAAGAATATTTAATAATACTGGACCACCAGGGAGGAATTTTTAAAGTTGATTTTTTTATTGAAAAATTAGATTTGGTTTTTTAAAATTTCCAATTATTTTAAAGTGCAATTTGTGAAGAAATTATTTTAAACCAGGGCAGTATGAATTTTCTACTGGGGGAGTGTCTCACAGATTAAGTTACTCCTTTACAAGTGTAACTACCTAATCAAATCACACCCCCAGAACCATCAGATTTAAAATACCTGTGTAACTGACTGTGCGTTTTACAGTTCTGTTCCACAGCACATTCTCATGGTTTCTATCAGAGTCGGTGTTTCTAAAATCCCCAGATAAAATAAACTCTTGATTTTTTTCCAATGGCGTTGTACTAAACTGTACCAAAATTCTTCTATTTACCAGTTTCTTTTAAAAAGGAGAAAGAAAAGTAAAAGGAGAAGTAGCCACAGCAAATTGAGAAAAGGACAAAAAAAAGAGAACAAATCAAAAGGAAATTAAATTAGGCTTCACTCAGTAGTTGAAATAATAATCTCTCTAAACTTCAGTTGGCATATTTACAATTAGGAAAGGAATTAATTGTGTCCCTCCCCTCCCCTCCCCTCCCCTCCCCTCCCCTCCCCTCTCTCCTCCTCCTCCTGTCCCTCTACTTCCCTCCCTCCTTCCCTCCCCTCTCCCCCTCCCCCCTCCTTTCCCCACCCTCTCTTCCTCTCCCTTTCTCCAGAGTGCTAAGCCCTTCAATTAAAGGGAACTTTAGAGCTCTTCTAAGCTTATCCTCCAGCAATATCATCTATATCAGAATGCCCTTCTCTGCATCCCTCACAGATGCCTGCCTACCATGCCAAAGCATTAGCTGATTTGCCCAAAAGGCAGGTCACTCTCTATCAGTGGACACCCCCTGAGGTGAGAGAAGTTCCTTGTCTCCCTGTTACTCTCACTTTGGGTCCTACTGCTACTCTTTGAAGCAATGAAAAGGAAGAAGAGTAGTTCTCAAGGCAACATCACAAATCTATCAGCCAACCCAAACTGCCCCTGCAGAATATGTTCTTCTGTTTTTTTACTAATTTCATGTAACAAAAGCAGTCCCTGTGTTCTGGGCTAAAATCAGTCAGGGAGGTAGAAGGACACACATATACACCTCAGCTAGCGTTTTCCAAAAGGAAAGCTCCTTCCCACTGGTTCTCAGGATAAAAGAAGAAACCAGGGCCAGACCCAGGCAAAATTATGAAATCATTCCAAGTTCTCTGGCTCTTCCCACTTCTTTTCCAGTTTGTAGATTAAGGTGTTCATTCCATCACAATATTGTTTGCTAAAATAGCCTAATTATATTAAATAAGTTCATCAAAGATTAGTTCAAATTACTCCATTTTTTGTGTTTATACCTCTAATTACACAGAGCCCGTCCCCATTATGATTTTCAGGATGGACCTCCTCTATGGCTCATGTTTGTTATAGAACTACCAACATGCCCACATGTAACACCTGAAAACCATTTTCAATGCCAAAAGCTGTGTTTGTCTTGAGAGGCCAAGAATGTTTACCTACGATGCAGGACAAACCCGGATCACGCAGTGACTCCCTGTGGTAACCATACGGTCTTGGTACAGGTTCCTTTGATCTTCGGGCCAGCTTTGCTATGACGTAAAGCTAGCTTGCAGTGCTCAGTTCTTTCTAGACTAAGAAAAGCGCAGGCAGACTGGAGATGGATCTGGTCATGGCTGATCAGAATTGAACTTGTTCTCACTGAGTGCAGGCCCCAGTTGGTGGGAGTCATATGTGACCATGGACAGCCTCCTGGAAGACTTCTGGGCATGGCCCCTCACACTGGACCCTGACAACAGGGTCTCTGACTGACTTCTTCTGACTTCAAAGTATTTAATCTTCCCTCTGCTATAAAGCCAAAAGTAATCTACCTATTTATTACTTCTCCCTTTCAAGGAAATCACTTGCCCTTCTACCCCACTAAGCTATTATTCCGGAACATACACCTTTAGATGTCATTTCTCTGGTTCCCATGTGCAGAGGCCCAGGAGCTCTGTGGGCCTCGAAGCAAAGGATCAGAGAAGGAGAAGAGGGATCAAATGCAAGCCTTATCCAGCTTAACACACTTCTGTGGCTCCCTACTGTCCACAGGGACCATGGCCATCTCCTTTCATTGGTCTCCAAGGCCAGCCTATTTGGCCCTTGCCCTCTCCTGCCTCAGTGTCTCACACAATGAATCCCTCAAAGACTTGGACTTCCAGGGACTTAGTGACCTCTGAACTTTTACATGTGCACCTTCCTTGCCAGAGCTCTACTAAGAATGTCTCCCCATCTTAATCAGCAAGAGTAACGTAAGAACCTTGACAAAGGTAGAGCTCTAATAAGGAACTGGGTCTCTATTGGAGGGAAGAGTTTATGTCTAGAACAAATGTTCCCAAATTTTCGTGTTTGTGAGATTTTATTACCAAAAAAAAAAGAAGAAGAAGAAGAAGACAAGACAACCAAGACAGCATGAGGGTTTCAGACTGTCGCTGTCATGCATGTTCAGAAGACAGGGAAGTCCCTGTGACTGCTCAAGGACAGTGTTTTGTCTTCTTGGCCACCTTCCTACAGCCATGTGGACCTCAGGAGATGAAGGTGGTTTGCAGAGAACAGGTATTCTAGAGACCAGAGGAACGTGCTGGTGGTCACGTATCACTTATTGCTGCTTATTTCCTGGGGTGGGGGTGGGGTGATTCTGAACTAATGAGTCACCTCCCCAGCAGTTTGGTGGGCAGGGGGGTGCGGGTGAGGGGTTATCCAAAGAAGGTATCCCATCAGTTGACAAAGGTATCCTGGGTCTGATGTTACACTGCTGGATGTCAGGTTCTCAGATCACTGTATGACTGTATGGGCCAAACGCACTCTCCTATAATCAAGCGTGGTACCTTTTCTCATCTAGTTTGCAACAACCTAACTTACTAGAACATGGGCCACTGAACTGGAAATCAACTACAATTGTAATAATATAATAATAAAGCTACCACAGTAGTAACAAAAACCAATATGCTTCACGTTTGAGTAGCGCCTCCCATTTTAAAAGATTTGCACAAACATCGTCTTTCTTGAAGATATAACCCTGCTTCACAACGCTACTGTGAAGCAAGTGATCTTATCCCCACATCACAAATGAAAAAACTGAGATTCTGGAAGCATAAATGACTGGTTGAAGGCTACATAACTCATAAGTGGAGTTAGTATTCTAAGTCCATGTCTTCATACCAGGTCCTGTATTGTACTTTGCTGATTTTCCCCAGGACTGAAAGCAACAGCAAAGCAACCAAGTAGAGATTTAATTCCCTGATCAGGACTCAAACTCAGTTCAACAAATGTTTATTCCGCCTCAACTCTGTACCTGCACATGGCATCAACCCAAACATCTCTCAAAGATCATGAGGCCCCTGTAACTCTCAATTGTCCAGGCTCCTGTTTTATTAAAACAAACTATATTATGCCAAGACAATTATAAAAATTGAGGGCACTTAAATGTTTAGAGTTAACAAATTAATGTGCTAAACACACATCCATACAATTACAATGACTGGATATAGATAACTCACTTGCAAATAATGTCCAAATCTAAATAAGAGCCTTGGTCAAGGTGAGACCTTCTGGGCCCTTGGGACAGACTACCTGTGCCAGGGAATTCCTAATTCACTAGAGAATCCAAGGATTTTTAGACTCTAAATGGGTTTTAAACAGAAAGATAGGTCTTTGATTAAATTCCCAAACTGCCTAATATCTGCAATTAATAAATGCAAGTGGGGCTGGGAAACAGCACTGGACTAGGAGTCTAGAGACATAGGTTCTAGACCCAACTGTCTTGTGCTAGCCAGGAAGCCATGATGTAGCCCCTCAACTTCCCAGCACCTCAATTCCCTCATCTGTCCATCAGTTGCTGGACTGTGCTGTGTGAGATGCTTACAGCCTCATGTTCTGTGATTTTTAGTGCCCATACCTAGAGAAGCTCCTTCCTGGTCCATGAACTAAAACTAACGATCGCTTCAGGCAAGCAGGACTGTGGAAACTATGTGAGAAAAACAAACAAGCCCTGCCTTCAGAGACCAAGCCATACCAAATAGTGACAAATGGCAGTAACTCAGAGGCTTGCTGCACCCAAAAGGGTGTTTTGTTTTACATGACACTTGGGACCACTGTGAATTTTCATCAACATTCGTGCACAGAAATTTCCAAAGCAAACATTCTTTGGAAATAAAAACTGCAGTCCTAGATGTCATCATTTTCCTGGCTGTGAGCACTCAGGTAACTGCATTCGGTATGTCCCTACCCCTAGGGGGCTTAAGAAATCTTAATTTGCCTAAGGATGCTAATCAAGCCTAGAGGCTTAGAGTTATGAGCTTGTGTGCTGATGTGCTGTGTTTGTTTTAAATCAGACCGCCTACTTGGTGTAAGGTTGAACCCTGTTATTAAATCCCCTTTTGTTCTGCATGTATACACATCAATCTTATCTTACAAATCAAATAAAGAAGAAATAGCACGTTTATAATTAATTCCTATAAGCTAATTCCAAATATCCAGTCAGGTGCCCTATACAAGGTGTATCCATAAATATTCCTTAAAGTGAAGCTTATCTTAATGGTATTTACAATCCCTTTTGCTATAAAACAATGGCATGGAATCTCTTCTGGTTTTAATATAATTTAGACTATAGAACCTGCTTTGAGTTAAAGTATTATTCTGGTTATCTTGATTATATACAAGACAGGATAGTTTTATTAGAAATAAGGAAAAGAATCACTTATAACCAATGCCAACTAACTCTAAAAATTCCAAACTCATAAATATATTATTATTTGTGTTACTAATTTGGAAATTGGTCAGAGGCTGTTAACTGTCCCCCAGTATTCATCTCCTCCTTCTCTCTTTTAAAAATAGAATCCCCTTGTAAGCTTTAGCAAAGCACAGAGCCATCTAGATAAAGATTACATGCCTTCGCCTCCCTTGCAGCTAGGTGTGGCCACGTGACTAAATTCTTATAAATAGGATGTGAGCAGAAGTGATGTGTGCAACTTCCAGCTCATGGCATTTTAAAAAATCTGAGTCTGCGTTCTTCTCTCTCTCATTTCCCCTTCCTGTGGGCTCAAGTGTGGACATAATGCCAGCTTCAGCCAGGCAGACATGGGCAACACCTTTGGGAGTAGCAGAACAATAGGAGAGAAAGAATCTCAATTCCTGGATGATGCCAGACCCCTGCCTTCCTCTAGGCTGTTACATGAAAGAGAAACGAACATCAGTCTTGACTGAGCCACTGCACTTTGGTACAGCAGTTTAGTAAATACCCACATAAGGAAGTGCTGATTTAACCTTTTACCGTACAGTCCCTTTTCCTACAGAAAACCAAACTTTCCCATGTATTTTTCTTACTGTGTGGACAGTCATAAAATAAACATTTTAACATGTAGTATATATATCTAGGGAGGCAGCATAGTGTAGTATTTCTGAGATCAAACTCCATAATTCAAATATTGGCATTGCCACTTACTAATAAGCTCTATGTATCTTTGAGGAAATTACCCCAGCTAACCTCAGTTCCATCATCTATAAATGTGAAGGTGACAATGCCTACCTCATAGGGTTGTAATAAGAATTAAATGGAATGCATACTGAGAACATAAGTTAAAGCTTAAGAAATCTGAGTCTACACTCTTCTCTCTCTCATTTCCCCTTCCCGTGGGCTCAAGTGTGGACGAACTGCCAGCTTCAGCCAGGCAGACATGGGCAACACCTTTGGGAGTAGCAGAACAATAGGAGAGTTGAAGAGGGTAGAGAGAGAAGTGGTGTAATGACCAAACACTGGCCATTCCTGCCCGGGGGCTTGAGGAGGTCTAGGGGTGGGTGGAGAAGTAGAAAGAGACCGTGTTGAGAACAATGGAAAACTGGTCATTATCAGATCTAGGACATTTATATTTTAGGTGCATAGGCTATTGATGATGACAATGGTAAAAATGAGGGATGATTAAACACTGCAGGGTATTAGAGTAAACGTTAACGTAAATACCAATTACAGACCCTAGAAGACTGAAATGAGAGAAAACTCAAGTTGCAGAGTTTTATAAATCATAAATTTTTATAAATCAGAGTTTTATAAATGCCTTAAAAACAAGGCATTAATAAGAGTGATGATAACGATGATGATGAAGATATTTGAAGCAGACACCTTTCACAATGCCTGCCATGTATAACCTCTCATGAGTTTAGCCTGCCCTGCCTGGAGCAGAGTAGCTCTTCAAGAACTACAGTATCCCATTGCCTTTGGCTGGAGCTGATGAAACGACTAGAAACACCTAATCCAAGATAGGCCCTTTGGATTCTTTCTCTAGAACAGTTGGCTTCCACTTTTGGCTGTAATAGACTCAACTTATATCAAACCAACCCTCTTGCCAAGAACAACCAGATGAGTTAAAATACAAAACCCCAAAAATTAAAATATTTATTTATTTATTTTATTTTTGGCCACCCTGGGTCTTAGTTGTGGCATGCGGTTTCTTTCATTGTGGCGCATGGGCTTAGTTGCCCCGTGGCATGTGGGATCTTAGTTCCCCGACCAGGGATCGAACCCTGCACTAGAAGGCAGATCCTTAACCACTGGACCACCAGGGAAGCCCCCCCACCGCAAATTAAAATAAACTAAAATAGCTACTAAGGTAGCAAGACCTGAGAGCCAAGATCCTGGAGAGAAGGAAAGGAAAGCACAGAGAGATTAACCTGACATTTGGCAATGCTTTTCTTCTTGAGGCATTGTGGCAAAGGGGCTGAAAAGCTGAGAAGAGCTTTGTCTTTCAGTTTTCTACTATTGAGATAAAAAATCAGAGTTCAGGCCTCACCTAGAATAAGGGTCCTGGAAATACCCCAAACTTTCCTTTGGAATCACTGAAGGGCCACACCCTAAGGACATCTCTGTAAAGACTGAAACACAAATTTGAATTAGCTCAATTTCAGATTGGATTAAGGTAATTAGCCTCTATCCTAATAACTCTGTCCAAGGATCAGAAGCAAAAGTATATCCTCTCTGGGGAATGATAACATCATCTAGACCCTTAAACGATTTCTTCAATCTTTCATATACAATTTTCAGCACTCAACAGCAGACCATTTAACCAAAACCAAGAGATGAAAATATATCAGACAACAGAAACAAACCTCAGGAGATCCAAATTTTGGAGTTATCATTTACTCACCAATTCACTGCATACCTGCTACATGTCATGAACCGTGCTAGGCAATGAGAATATATTGATTAGCAAAACAGTTACGGCTACTGCCTTCATGGAGCTTATAGTCTGGTGGGGGAGATCAACAATAACCCTTCATTTGAAATAAGAGAACTAAAAAGTCAGTGAGAGTCCATTAGATGGTGATAGGTAAGAAACTGAGATCATGTAGAGCAGTGGCCAGACCCCAAGTGGGCATAAGTTTTGAAGGAGCAAAACCTAAGAATCTTTCAAAGAAAGCTTATCTGCCACAGAGGAGAATGGAGTATATTTATAGAAAAAATTTAGATGCAAGAATATATAAGCCCAAAGAGAGAACCAGAGAGATCGAGAGTAGCTCCTCGATGGTGTTCTAGTTTCCAGGAAGCCCAGCTACATTTCCCATAACTGGGTTCCATGTGATTGACCCTATGCCCTTTTAATCAGCACTTTGTTGACTTGAGCTTCCTTAAGTGAATTTCTGTTCCTTGCAACAAAGAGGATATCTGACAAAGACAGGAGTCATTTATGTAACCTGGGAACTATTAGGTGACTGCCATGCTACAAAAAAGAGAAGAAATGTTAGTCAAATGTGATGGATTAGCCTGTTATGAGTTTTATCTGATTACCCTAGAAAACTCTACATAGGTATGATCAGACTTACACAGTGTAGTCACATGCTGAGAATGTAAGACAATAAGAAGGAATAGTAGGTACCAAGCAGTTGCGATCTGTGCCCCAACATAAGCTAAGCTGTCTCCAAATAAGTTGAGTTTACCTCCCAGACAAGTGAAAATCTAAATGCAGTTTTATTATGTTGTACTTTTGGACCAAATCTCAAAATATGTTCCCAGTGTTCTTAGCCATGCAGTTGTTCTTTTTCTGGAAGTATCTTATTGCATTTCGCCTGTCTTTTGCTTCTCTTCCTGCCACCTATGGCTCCAATCAGAAGGCTCCTCTGTCCAAATTGAATATATTCAAAGTGGTTCATGAAGAGAGTGCTCTGCAGAGGCAGACAGGGCAAAGATACATAAAGGCACACGAATGCACTGGGGATATGTGCAGAAAGGTGGGTACATGGGGGTTAGCAAAACAAAACGAAAAACCAATTTAAAAGTAACATAACTAGGGCTTCCCTGGTGGCGCAGTGGTTGAGAGTCCGCCTGCCGATGCAGGGGACACCGGTTGGTGCCCCGGTCCGGGAAGATCCCACATGCTGCGGAGCGGCTGCGCCTGTGAGCCATGGCCGCTGAGCCTGCCCGTCCGGAGCCTGTTGCTCCGCAACGGGAGAGGCCACAACAGTGAGAGGCCCGCGTACCGCAAAAAAAAAAAAAAAAAAAGTAACATAACTAAAAAATACTGAGCATATTTTAATTCCTAGAGCCAGAACTTCAGGACTCTTTTGAGACCTTGACCAAACATCCTCTGGGGATGGTAATTATACTTTCTCTTCACTCATTTTGGCTTATTTGCAAGTAGGTCAGATTATGTTCATTTACAGTTCATATAATTTATGTTCATTTATTGGTTCACCTGTATACATATACCCCAAAACACATATAGTTTATGAATTTCAATCAAGCAGTATTTTTAAAAAAAGAAATAAATGTCTTCTGTTGGTGAATTCAACAGAGCACAGTTAACAATTTCATCCATAGAAACATCAGTTCCTTCTTTCCTCATCCAAATCCACAAAAATGAAACAAAGGAAACAAGCCTCAGTAAGTAAAATGAGCTAAAATTAACAAGCAGCAAAGATGATGCCAGTTGCCCAGGGCAACAAATGGTTGATGGATGGAATAATTAAGATCGACAGTAAACTAATCTCTGTTCCTTTATTAAAAACAAAGTCCCCTGAATCAATTAGCCTTGTCATGGATACCTTTTGTAAAACAACTGTGACATCCCAACCACTTCTCTTTGTTTATGGATTTGCCCACACTTCAGTAAATGCAGGGACTGATTTCACAAGCATCAGGAGATAATAATGGAAGATTCCAGTACATTAGGTACTGCACAAACAAATATAGCCACAGTCTTTGAAAAAAATATAAGTATCACAAAGTAGGCGCAGAAGACTTCATGGACATTTTCAAATAATGTCTCCAAAGTTTTGCTGCTAAACGAAGTCTAAAAACCATCCTTTAAACAGGCCAAGCATGTACCTGTTAGAATGGACCTCCAAGGACCTACCCTCATAAATGATAAGCAAATGGTGTTAAGAGGAGATCCTCTTGTGCTCACATAGTCACTTTGAGATCTGAGACAAAACAAAAAAGACAAGCTGAAAGAAACACAAAGAGAGTGTTTCCAGAGCAGGATGTTTGTGCTAACATTCTATACCAAATAGATCAACTCTGCGGCTACTGCAAGCATTACCCTTAAGTTAGGGAATAAATTGAAATGATCAGAGATGGCCAAGAACTATACTCTGGCTTCTGGTGCTTCTGTGACCTGAATTAAAGCAATGGTTGCTACAGTCACTTAAGAATCGGAGGAGGGCTTCCCTGGTGGCACAGTGGCTGAGGGTCCGCCTGCCGATGCAGGGGGCATGGGTTCGTGCCCCGGTCCGGGAGGATCCCACATGCCGCGGAGCGGCTAGGCCCGTGAGCCATGGCCTCTGAGCCTGCGCGTCCAGAGCCTGTGCTCCGCAACAGGAGAGGCCACAACAGTGAGAGGCCCGCGTACTGCAAAAAAAAAAAAAAAAGAATCCGAGGAATTCTACAGTTAATCAAAAGGCTTGGGGCAGAGGGTTATGACTTAAGCATAAAACCCCTTTTTGAGTTATTTTTATAGAAAAGCCTGCTCATTTTATCTGTGTACTCTCTTCCTTCTTTTTCAGTACGGCAAAAGAAAGCCATTTAGGGCTTCCCTGGTAGCACAGTGGTTAAGAATCTGCCTGCCAATTCAGGGGACGCAGGTTCGAGCCCAGGTCCGGGAAGATCCCACATGCCGCAGAGCAACTAAGCCCATGCGCCACAACTACTGAAGTCCACAAGCCACAACTACTGAAGCCCGCACACCTAGAGCCCATGCTCCGCAACAAGAGAAGCCACCGCAATGAGGAGCCCATGCACTGCAAGGAAGAGTAGCTCCCGCTCAACACAACTAGAGAAAGCCCACATGCAGCAACAAGACCCAGCGCAGCCATAAATAAATAAATAAATGAAAGCCATTTAATGTTTCTTTGATGGTATGGCTTCTTGCACTGTTTTGGAAATAGTATTTCTGAATATCCTGGTTGGCTAAGTTTAGGAAATACGGGTTTAAACAGAGTTTAAAGGATTTCTTTGCTGCAGAATATTTCAGAGCACTTAAAGTAAGTATATGAATTGAGAATGGAGTTGGGAGGTGGTATAGTACATAGTGTTTTAAAATTTTTTTGAGCACAGAACACTTTTTTCACAAACATGTTATGAAATTATCTGTTGCCAAAATGCACTTCTAGAATTCTTATTTTAAAACTTAAATGGAGATGTGAAAGGTGCATGAAATTGTGATGAATAGCTATGACCTAAGGATATATCTTATAAACTGTCCCTTAAAACCTTATATATTAGTGTGAGAGAAATAGGAAGGAGACTGGAGTTATTCAGTAAAGGAACTTGCTTTTTTTCTCTAAAATAGTCAAATGTCACAAATAAAAGCTAAGCAACTTAGGATATTTAATTACTTGATTACTTTTTTAAAATAAGATTTTATTATAACAGTAATAACCCTGGCAAATTATTTTATTTAAGTATATGTCCTATACACATCTACCTTGTAATTTTTGCCTATAGAATTTTATCACACTGCTCTAAGATAAAAAGATAAAAGCTTTAGCATCAAAGCTAAAACAAAGTGGTTCTGATTTGCCCCAAAAAAGTTGGTATCTGTCACAAATGTGCTAACCCAGGTCATATGTAAAACATCAATATTTCTGAAGTGAACATATACACAGCAAATCACAAGAGTTGGCTAACACAGTCTGAGGTCATTTTAACCTCCCAACAGAGAATGATAAAAGGGAATAATAATAGGTTTCGCCTCACTGTAAAAATTTAAACCCTTTTTAATTGGCACTGACAGAAGTAGATTATTCCATTCTATTTTTTAAAATAAACATTTATTTTATGCAGATTTTAAAAGTAATATTTGCTCACTTTAGGAAACCTGGAAATCACTGGACATTATTAATAGACACAAGACTAAAATAGCCTCCTAAGCTTGCCACCCACTATGGGCATTTTGGTGTACGTCCCTCTTAATACCTATTGTTTCAGAGTTTAGATCATACTGTGTATATTTTGCATCCTACTTGTTTCCTTCACTTACTAATTATCTGAGGCATTTTCTCATGTCTTAAAAACTCTTTGAAAACATCATTTGAAATGGCCGTCTGTGATTTCCAAGCCATTAACACACCCATTATAGAGAGCGCTCAGCAATATGGGGCTCTGATTTCTGCCTCTCCTGAGACCTCATCCTGGTGAAACTTCCCTGGCCGCATAGTTAGGACCTTGCCATGGGTGTATGGGCTTTGGGAGCCAGACCACTGAATATCCACTACACAAAAACAAGTATTTTCTTTCACATGGTCAATTTCAAGGGCCAAAGCTGCATTTGTCTCTCAAATTAAAATGTAAAAGGTACCTTACGGCCTAAAACACTATTTGCTTTTGCCAAACTCACCAAACGTAGGAATTATCTGTCCAGTGGCACAAGACAGAAATGGCCGAAACTCCCCTCTTAGCGCTGTGATATTACAAACCCTCAATTCTGAGGGAAGCACACAGCCCAGAATTCAGTGAATCACAGGATGGAGTTTTACTACCAGTAAGTGTATGTGCCTCTGGCCATTTAAAGTCCCTCTTTGTAAATAAATACATCCAGTGGTGAAAAGAACACAAGTCTTCTTACATTTTTTTTCATGTGATTATGGGTCCCATGAGAAGTAATACAAAAATTCTATTATCAGTATAGGCAGTGGTGGGGAAGCTCCCTCCAACCATTCAAAATGCCATCCATTAACTAGGACGGGGCCATCTGCTGGAGAGAGAGGGCAGTTCAAGTTGAGCAGGTATTCCTCCTTCCTGGTGGGCTGAGGCTAGAGACCTCCAAACACCTTTTCCAGGGGTCAGGAAGAACCATCAGCAGGAAATAACTTTGAACCACTACTCATGTGGGCTGGATATGAACCAGCCCCCTAGAAATGCTGATCTGGACAGAGCAGCACTAAACTCCAGGCCCTGCCAGCCTCCCACAGCCCTGGCTGCTGACACTTTTATTTGCTGGCATTTACAATGTTGCAGCAGCTCAGCTCCGCTAATGTGGCTGCTTACAACATAGCACTTAGGCAAGGACTTCTTTGGGAGGAAAGCAAAAGGATGCTTCTCTGGGGTAAGAGGCCTCCACCAGTGCCATTCATGCAAAAGGGAACTGCATTGTCTCAAAAGCAAAATCTGAGGATTGACTAGCCCGTAGTGTTTTCTGCTTCCCAAAGATCATGATTATTCATCACACACACACACGCACACACACACGCACACACGCACGCACGTATGCATGCACATATCTGTTAAGGTACCTACCATTATTTTTTCCTTCTCCTTGTAATGAAGAAAAGAAATTTGCCATTTAAAACTGCAGCTGCCTCCTAAGGAAAATGGCCCTATTAAATGGAAGATGAGCATCTACTAAAATTGGAGATAGCCCGGTCATTGGCCCGAGCTTTATACACATTAAAGATGGGTGTGGAGTCCAGTTTGGAAGACAGCCTGGAGGAGTAGAGCTTAACCGTGTTGCAAAAGAGACAGAGGGAAGAATTGGGCATTCCCAGCCGTCACTGTGGAGAGAGGCACAGAGGTGTAGGTCATGGAAAAGCAAAGGCAGAGAAGAGGAAGAGACAGGGGCCAGGAGGGAGCCGAAGGCTAGAGCCCTTTGCTGGGAAGTGCACTGGAGAGAAATCCTGATGGTGGATGGTCAAGAAGACTTTTCCCAACACAGATATCTTCATTTATTTGCTGTGGTATGACCGTGGGACCTGCAAACCTTCAATGAAAATCCTGATAAATCCAACAGTCTTGTTTATTTAGTTGACTGGGAGAGCTAAAATTTTGAGACCTACTATATCTTAAGTTCCTTGTACTTTACATGTACAAATGAATTGAATTTTTACGAGGGACCACAAGGTAGGTGTTTTATCAAAATCATCTCCATTTTACAAATAAGGAAACTGAGGCAGAAAGAAGTTAGCAAGCTAGTAAATGGCAGGGGTGGGATTTGAGCTTAGGTGGTGGAGCTCCAAGGCCACATGCACTATACTACAGTATACTAAATTAAGGGACAATAAGAATTCAATGCAAAAGGGAAAATGAAGCAGAAAGTAATAAGCCCTAGAGATAGTCCAAATACCTTAGACAAGGGCAGCCTTGGCCAGCCTTCCCCAGATCATATTGGGTAGGATGATCCTAGCTGATATCTGTGTTATATACCCTTCCTTTCA
The DNA here is from genome assembly GCF_937001465.1 of Orcinus orca. Taxonomy (NCBI): domain Eukaryota; kingdom Metazoa; phylum Chordata; class Mammalia; order Artiodactyla; family Delphinidae; genus Orcinus; species Orcinus orca. Next base: position 64,650,436 of record NC_064565.1, read on the forward strand.
TGATTCATTAATTCAATGCATATTTAATGAACATCCTACAAGGTGCCAGGCCATGTATTTGGCACAAAGAAAATTATGAACAAGGCAGTCCTGGCTCTTGCCCCCATAGAGCTTATAGCCTAAAGGAGAAAGAGACAAATGGGCAATCCTTACCAATATAATTGTGCTATGATAAGGGAAGTGTAATGTGCTTTAGGACACACAGGAGGGGCTCCTAATCCAGACTTAGAAGACCAGGCAAGGATTCCTGGGAAAAAAATCTAAGCTGAGTTCTAAAAACTTAATCAGAGTTAATGAGGAATAAGAAGGGCAAAGAGAATCCCAGGCAAAAGAATCAACACGTGCAAAAACCCACAAACAGAATAGGCCAACAGGTTTGGTAGAGCTGGAACCATTCAGGAGAAAAATGAAAAGAAATATATTTGGATGGGTTACCAAGATCTGAATCATGTCGGCCACACAAACATATTACACTTTATCACAAGGCCAGTGAAACCGATTATCATATTTTAGGCAAAAGAAGGATATAATGCATTCATTCAACAAATATTTATTGAGCACCTACTACGTGCTAGGCACTACTCTGGATGCTTGGGATAAATTGGTGAACAAATCAAACATCCCAGCCTTACATGGGAGATGGTGAGGGCAGAAAATTAATATCAAACATAAAAAGTAAATTATGCAGAATGTTAGGAGTAGATAGAACTATAAAAAAGAAAAAACCATGTGGGGTAAAATGGATTGGAAGGGGGGCGGGTGAAGGAAGCATGGCCAGATGCAATAGTAAATGAGCTGTCAGCAGTAGGCCTTATGCAGGCGATAGCTAGCAAAGACTCAAAGAATCTTATTGTTGGTCACTCTGCAACTCACAATCAATATATGCAAACAGATGACTAAATATTCAAAGCAATACTTAGGACTTTTTATGTCTGCTCTATGCCTACAAAGTCTTGCTTACCTAATCTGAAGTCATAGTCCCATTTTAACTCAGAAACACAAAATCACTTTAGACTATAGACTCCAGAGTCTAGGAAATTACCAAAAGCCAAAATAAACCAAAATTTAGCCCAAACCTCAAGTATTTCCATAAGCTACTAATACCATATGTACTCCTTAGATGTCTTTAACTACCTGAAACCTTCTATATCCCCTTAGCTTCATGTCCATCTCTTCTAAAATATAACAGGTTAAAAATAATTGATTTACATCTGTTTTTCCTATAGCCACCCCAAGGACTTGCTTCCCACTGGAAGACAAAAGCAACCATATTTTGTCAATTTGGTTTCTTTCCCCCCTTTTCTTTCCTGAGTTTATAATTGTCAGGAACAGCTGTGTGCGTTGCCAATGCCTTCCCCCAAACTAACAGGGCTCTGACATACAAAACATCTATTCTGCTTCTAAATTTGTTTTTAATTATATTACAAGATGGAAAAAGAAATGCCTTAGCTGTTAACACTGGCTCGGTGGGGCCGACAGTAGACATAGAGCAGACATGAGGAAATACTTCAAAAAAAGTTTTTTAGCTTGCCGTGATTTAATAGCAGATATTCCTGGCTTTGAGTGAACTCTGCAATATCCCTGTGCGACAGAATAAATGACCATCTACCACTATTAATTTTAGGTCATAATGTCTGAAATGCCGCTTCAAAAATAAATGTAGTATTTTCACTTTATTTGGTCAGGTAAATACTATTTTGTCATAATAACTTTACAGCACTGTGTTTCACCTTGTCTTGCCTTGACTGCTGAAGGTAATAGGGACCGTTTTATTATGTCCATAAATTGAGTCAATTGACTTATCCTTATATCCTGTTTCCTGAACTTAACGAGAGATTCTGCATCATTAGGAAAACACACCATCCTGCAGCAGGATCAAAAGCAAAGGAAGCCTGATAATAAGTCATTTTGATTTCAGGGAATGTTCACCAGGCAAACTTTCAATATTCTGGCAGAAGTAAAACAAATAACTGACTTTGGAAAGCATGGTTTGCTCAGAGCTGTGCTTATGCTGGAGACATCCCAGAAGGGTCCATATACCAAAGAAAAGAAAAAGGAAAACAATCAGCCTCTTTGAATATGAGGCACAGGTAATGAATCTGTAGATTTAGGTGGTTCAACATACCCAACAAAGAGAAAAATCAAAAAAATATTTTTGCAAGGAAACTTCTTGAAAGATTTTTACAGTCACAGTTTTTAAAATTCAGACTAACCATCACAATGATATTCTTGGATTAGATGATATTGCGAGAAATGAATGCTCATGGTAAAGCCAAGCTATTCCTTCTGGAACTTAGAAAACTGTGGGGTCGTTTTGTTTGTTTTTGCTTTCTTCAGTCCCCAAACCCTAGTAGAGTGCCTGGTACCTAGCTCAATAAATAGTTGTATTGTGGCACTGTATTAACCATGATGATGGCAAAGGTGACAGGGTCCTCCATACCGCATTCCTAGGAGGATCAGGACCCAACCCACGAATACTGATGGCAGTGATGACAAGCAATAATGATTTTAAATACTAGCTGTCATAGATTGAACATCTGTACTGTGCTGAGCACTTGCCATAGATTACTTCATCTGCTCTTCCCGACATTTCTATGAGTTAAGTACTACTATTATTACCACCTTACAAATGAGTAAACGGTAGCTTAGAGAAGTTAGATAATGTACTCAAGTTCACACAGCTTCTAAATGGCATCTGCTTCCAAAGCCTGAGCTCCTGGACACCATACTACATTGGGAATCCAGAGTCCAAATCTTGCAGGAGAAGGCTCACCTGCCGGAAGACACAGATAGCCAGAGGAGGAGTCTGGTGAGAAATGAGCAAAGACCCTAAAGTGCAGAAGAGCCAAAGACAATGGGCAAGGTTGAGCTGAGCAGACAGGTCTCTTGTCAAAGTTACTTTAGCTTCTTGTAAACCACACCCCCAGGAACTATATTTTGGACATATTACTTCTCTGGGTCTCTCTCACCTGCTAGGACAACATGGGAATTCCTCTGCAAGGGCCATTGCACTTCCATCCTCATTATTTTATGGAACTTCCAGGTTCTCCCTGAGATCTCTAGACCAAAGAATTCGAAGATCTCCAGCTTCATAATAATAAACTCAACTAGCATAACTACCCTCTAAAGTACTGCCCAAAATACTTAAGTGTTAAGGACCACTGAGACTGGGTAACCTTCAGGCATTCCCACTAGATAGTGAGCCCAGGAGCAACAATATAGGAACCACTTTAGGCTATTGTTACATAAGCCAAGTAAGTTAGGGAATTGAGTGTTTACTAGTGAGTTTTATTCATATTGTAGACCACCAAGGTACACAATTATTTCCATTCTCCACTATACAGAAGTAAAAGTAAGAATCATCTAGTGTTCTGTTGGAGTCATCCAAAACAAATGAAGAATTATAAGCCTAAGTCTGTAAGGAGTCCAAATATAAATTATTAGCTAATGTCCAGGGATGATAGTGGCATGAGCAAACCCCCACCAACTCTACAGCTTCATCTTCCTCCTCTCTCACTCCTCTCTGACCATATGGGACTACTTTCTATTTCCACTTTGGGGTTATGCATGCATTGTTCTTCTGATCGTGTGGCCTTCCCCACTCACGCTCATTATCTGGATAACTCCTGTTATCTTTTCAGGTGCAAAGAAACAAAAACTCAAACTCAACTGGCTCACATAATGATGAATACATTGAAAACTCCAAAGCCAGGGGTGCTCCATGTTGACTTATACAGTTAAGGAAGCCAACAGAAACCCAGATTCTTTCCATCTTCCTGCTCTGCTTTTGGTGAGTGGGCTTTTTCCTCAAGCGAGCTCCACTCAACGTCAGACATGACAACATTCAGAGGCAAAAAAGGTCACCTCTTCCTTGTAAAGAGTGAGGAAACCATTCCCAAAAGCCCTCTAACAGACTTCTTTTTTGTCTGAATAGCCAAAATCATAACATATGCCCTAACAGATGCCTAAACCAATCAATGGCAAGGCACTGAGAACACCATTATTGACTCAGATAAATCAAGACCAGTATCTTGGGGTCACCTCCCCTGCAGCACATGGCTAGATGGAGAAAGGTGGATACATGAAAATATTAATGGAGGAGGGCGATCCTCTAAGGAAGGAAAGGGAAGGGAAGTGGGTGTTTAGTGAGCAATCTACAGGGTCTGTAACAAACAACCCAGAGGGTTTATTCTATATGTCACTTTCTCAGGAAAAACTTCCCTGAAACCCACTCCAAGCCCAGACTCAGATCTCCCCACCACACGCTATCAAAGAACACTCTACTTTTTCATTATGGAGTTGATCATAATTGTAATTAAATAAATATGTGCCTTAAAACTTAATGTCTTTCTATCTCACCATACTCTCTTGTTTATTATTCTAACCGCAGCACCTGGGATAATACCTCACAGCAATACTGGCCCAAACGGGGTCTCCTTCTACCACTGGGGCTTCACTGCTGTCAAGACTCCACCTCATCCCTTTCCTTCAAGATGTACAATTTTCACTATGTCTGCTCCACAGACTCTAAGATGTTGACAGCAATCAGTCAGCTTAGGAGTCCGTCTGCCTCCATGCCTCACGGCCAGCAGCACTGCTGGCAGTGACATGCCCTGCTCCATCTCCCTTACCCATAAAGGCAGCCTATGTCAGCCCCTGCCAAAAGAGCAGATGGCCAGGCTGTGTCCAGCTTAATCTCCAAAGGAGGTATATTTCCTTTTGCAGCTCACAACCTCCAAGAACAAGTAGCCTATGAAACAGAAATATGGCACTAGCTAGTCAAAATTTCTCTAAACCTGTTTCTCTGGTGGCATCAGGGTAAGATGCATAAACTGTGTTTTATTCCTTCCCTTTGAGAGAACAACTGAGATAGAAACACTTGAGTTCTTTGGAGTCAGACAGACTTTGGAGAATTATTTAATCTTTCTGCATCTCATTTTGCTTATCTTTAAAATGGAGAAAACAATCATTCCCCCATTATGTTGCTGAGAGGCACCACAGGATAATGATTATAAAACATAACAGATGACAGATTTCATTAGTCTTGTTGCACTGACATCTACAGACTGACACTTTTATACTCAGAACTGTGTGAGGCTACCATCCAATGGAAGGGGGGAAGACCTGGTGTTGCAGGCTTCAGATTGCACATTGTTCACTAGAAATAAAATGACAACTGTGATTCTGCCACGGCTGGTTGGCCAGGCCCAGACGGCGCTTCCTAAAGAAGCTGAAGAAGTCTTCTGTGTTTAGAATGCCTTGAGAAACTCCACATTTAGAAATTAAATCTAAGAGTAAGAGTCCAAAGGGGCTTCCAGTTAACACACTTTAAAGAAACAATATCTAGCCCAGGAATCATGATCATGAGAACTTAGTCATTTTTTTCTAGAAGTTTATACCTTCCCCTTGTTATCCCATACCTTTACCATTAAAGGGACTGGGTGCTTATCTTCAAAGTCAGCTGGGAGTCAGGAGATTGAGGACATTGTATCTCACTCTATAGCTATCTTCTGGAAAAAAAGAATAGCAGGATAAAAGGTGGCTGGTGGCTACTTTTACAAGTAGAGAAGAACAGCCTGCATCACTGGGCTGAACCAAAGAGGAAAAGAAAGACTTGTCAAGTCCACTAGCAGGAGTGACTATCCCCTCTGAAGGTTTTCAAGACCACTGCTCCCTGATAGCAACACACCCTTCCAATCAGTGCCTTCTCTTGCCCTCGTGGATGTGGCAATGCCATGCTCTCTCAGGTCAGTCTTAAGCTGTGCTGGATGAAGGATGAAGGATGGACACTCCTTGTGTAAATGGACTGCTCCTCTCTAACCATGGATCCCTCACCCCTGCACCCTGCAGAAGTGCAGCCAACATTTTAAGAGATCACATTCTACGAATGCAGTGATTCCAACCTGAAGAGCTCAAGAAAAGACATGGTTGGAAGATGTGTTGTTCCACAGTTATGCCATAAACTTAAGACTGGGAAATTTAGAACTATGAGAAAATGATCATTTGCATTTTCCTGCATACCCTGGGTAAGACTTGCATCTGTAGTCATCAAAGAAGCACAGTATAATCAGAGAGTCATTGAAAGCCAGTATGCAAGGGTGCAAGGTAAATGACACCATGTCATGAGTAATAACATAACCAGCATTGAAATAAATGGTGTTAGGGTACTGCAGTTAGGTGTTCCGTTTCAGTGCAAAAGTTCTGAAGAGTCATGTCATTGTGAGTAATAACAATACTGCCAGTTTTTTATTGCATGGGAGATACAAAATTAGCCAGGAACAATGAAATTAATAATAAAGAACATGAAGAGATGCCTCTGCACTGACTAGACAATACACAAATAGGACCTCTTCTATAACCATTATTCTAAATCTTCATCAATAAATCACTTTACTTCACATAGGCCCATGGATTTTGTAATATATTTGTAATCAAACTGCATAGATAGATAGGGGTCCTATAAAAACATATTTGCCCAAGTCCCCATACACCCTCCAAAAAGCCGGAAGCTCCATCTTCAATTCTCCACTTCTACCATAGAAATAAAGTTTTAGTTGAACACATGATCACATAAAGACAATATTTCCCAGCCTCCCTAGTTGTGAAGAATGGCCATTTGACACTTTTTCTCTAAAAAAGAAATGTGCAGGCACTCCTTTGACCCTTTCCCTGCCCCTGCTGGTGGAATATGATGAAGACTGAAGCATTCTTGGAACCCAGAAATGGAATCCTGGGGTTAGGATGTAGAGTCACACTACCAGCACTGGCTCTCCTATCTCTAGACTACCCTGTGAAACAGAAAAAAATTCCTGTTTTATTTAAGCCACTGTATTTTGAGGTCTCCTTGAGACAGCAATTTATTGAGGTCAGACAAAAAGACTGTGGAGAATAAACCTAGGATTCAGTTTTAGACTTAAGTTTGAAATTCCTACGAAATATCAAAATGGTCATGTCAGGTGAATAGTTGGATCCACAGTCTGAAGCTCATAAGAAAGATCTATGTTAAAGACATAAATGCAAGCACTGTCAGCATACAGATTTTAACCAACCTTATTGAGGCATAACTTACAATAAATTGCACCTATTTAATGTGTTCAATTTCATAGGCTTTGACTGATGTATACACCTATGAAACCACCACACAATAAAGATACAGAACTTTTCATCACCCCAAGAGCTTTCCTTGTGGTCTTTTGCAGACCATCCCTCCCTCTGCTCCCAGCCTCAAGTAATGTTGATTGGCTTTTGTCACTATAGATTAGCCTACATTGTCTAAAATTTTAAATAAGAAGAAGCAAAGTATGTACTTTTTTATGTCAGTCTCCTTTCACTTAGCATAAGGCATCCATGTATAGATGGTACATTTTGTTTATCCATTTACCTATTGATGGACTTTGGGGTTGGTTCCAGTTTGGGGCTATTGTAAATGAAGCTGCCACGAACATTTATGTAGAAGTCTTTGTGTGGACCTGTGTTTCCATATAGGTGGATTTTGAATATTTAGGATTTAAGAAAAAAATAAAGTCTAGGACCAAGCTCTGAGATATTCTATGTAGAGTTTGAACAGAAGAGAAGTTCCTAAGACAGAGTTGGATAGAAAGGCCAGTGTAGTAAAGGAAAGCTAGTTAAATATAGTGTCATTGAAGCCAAGAGAAAAGGTATTTCAAAATGGCAGGAGTTGACATCTCTGACAAATGCTGCTATAAAGCAAAATAGGATGTGAGGGCTTCCCTGGTGGCGCAGTGGTTGAGAGTCCGCCTGCCGATGCAAGGGACATGGTTTTGTGCCCCAGTCCGGGAAGATCCCACATGCCGTGGAGCGGCCGGGCCTGTGAGCCATGGCCACTGAGCCTGTGCGTCCGGAGCCTGTGCTCTGCAACGGGAGAGGCCACAACAGTGAGAGGCCCGCGTACCGCAAAAAAAAAAAAAAAGGATGTGAACTAAAAAGTGTCAATTAAATTTGATAACATGAATGTGATTGACAATGGAGAGGTTGATGGACTAGAGGTCTTAATGAAGTACTGCTGAGTGAAAGCAGGGAGGAAAGGAAGTAGGGGTTGAAGAGTGGCATATTTGAGTAAGTGACTTCAGGGTAATGCAATCTCTGGCAATAAGTCTAGAAAGTGACTATGGAAGTGAGTGGCTAAGTCAGAATGGAAGAGAAAGCCATCATCAATGTGGAGGTCAAGAAACTGAGGTATGGGGTGTGTGCTGTACAGGTTGCCCACAGTGAATTTGCCAAAGGCAAAAGCAAGAGTTAGGCTAAAAAAGAATGCTGATGACAAGCATGCTTGTCTCTAGGAAAAAGTCAGACTCCCTGGTCAAGATGAACTAGGTGTAGGAGGGGAAAATTCTAGGAGGGGAGTGGTCCATAAACACATGAATACAGGCTGTAGGATCACTGCAGCAGGTCTTGGAGTTCCACCTCAAATTCAAAAGATGTGCAAATCCATGAGTCGGAGGGCAGGGTAGGAATCTGGTTTTTATGGAAGCTCTTAATTGGTTAGAAAGCTATTCTTGTGACATTAATGTCTTAACAAAAGAATACTAGAGAAAATCTATGTTTCTGCTATTTCCAGCACAAGTTGTTCATGTAGCCCAAGTACCAATCCTATGAGATACAGCCACCATTATTTTATATTTATTACTGTACTTAATCTTTTAAGAAAACAGGATTAACTTTCAGATTAAACACCATGTAAATGTTGCACTGTACTTTAATTAAAATGAATAAGCTAATTAAACCAGAAAAAAAGTTCAAGTAAACCCTTGGGAGTGTAGCATTAAAGGATATACCCTTTGTTAATGCTTTGTGATGTGAGTAAAGATTATAGCACATTAGAGATAAATATTAGCTGGCTTTTAAAGACTCCTGGATCATATATCACACTATTAATGGCTAGCTTATATTAATTATGTCTGCAGACCAAAGCAATATTTGCCAATTATATGATATATGGTATATTATAACATGACTAAATTCTGAATAGCATTGTTAGTATAGATTTGAACTCTCCTTTTCAATTCAGATTTCTGGGAATTCTTGTGTTTAGTTAATGCCCATGGAAATGAGCCTTTTTAAAAGGAAAAGCTAACAACAACTTTGTCAAAGTAAAGGCAGAAATGCATTCATTCCATCCTGCTTGTTACACTAGGATCGTAAGTGTGTAAGGGTTCCACTGGAGCTATTACTACCAAGTAAGAGGAAGTGCCTGGTAGCTCTCAATGAGCATTCAGTCCACAGTTCATTGCCACTGAAGTCAGGCCATGGTCTGCTGTGTAAATGTGCAGTGCGGGGCTCTTTAACACACAGATTATGGGTACAATAGGCCATTGCTGCCCCTCTCTGCATAAACACATTCCTGAGAGATTTAAACATGTATACTATTGCTCAAACAGTGTAATTTCTGGGATTGTTCTTATCAATAAAATCACACAGCTTTAATGGGGACTTTCTCAATTTGCAAATGAGTTATTTCTCCACTAAACTATGAATATAGCAGTCCACTGAGATTAACTGTATCAAAACACATTTCACAGTTTGTCCTTAATGTGAATTAAGACACTTAGTGTGGATTCTTGATAATTCCTACAACAGTCTCTTTGAACTCAATTGATTCTGAGATCATGGATTGGCGAATGGATGGATGGGTAGATAGATAGATAGGTAGACAGATAGACAGAAGTGGAGGTAGCAGTGGGCACCAATCACTGACTGGTGGTCTTGGAGTCCTCTTTTCTATGTAGGACCATCCATTATTTACAGACAGCCGGCAGAGTATCCTGCAGAGTCCTCCTTCAAATAACCAGCTGTGTAAATTAAACAGAAGCCACATGCCAGGAACTGGTAGGATATCTATCCAAATGCCTCCTAGTCACTTCTCAGTAGTCTCAGTTACACATAGCCCACAACCTTATCAGAGTCAGCCTCTACAACACCCACTCTTAAAATGGCTGTCCAGATAGTCTGTATGCATACGATTAGTCTCAGCCAATATATCATTCACAGTTGAACACACTTTTAATCTATTTACTTAATAAACCTTCTGTGTCATTTCAAACTTACAAATACACGGGAGAGAAACATTTGAAAAAGCCCTTCCCCATTCACTCCCAACAATTTTACTAAACTGCAGGGATGCCTTACAATCTGAACTGCATTCTGCATCCTGCAAATCACTGAAAAACTTGTAGGCTTTCATCAGCCACTACAAAAACTGAGCTGAGCTAAGTTTGTTTTCGCTGCTTGCAAATTTGACTACATATTACTTTTATTGTTAGCATTATTATATTGCAATTTTATAGCCTCTATTTTCTGAGGAGTTGAAAGAATTTAATCTTCCCCCCTTCAAGATCACTTTTCATTTTCCAGAGAATTGAAGAAAAATAGAAGATAAGGAGAAGAGGAAAAACTACAATAAAAAGAAGGGGGGGAGGAAAGGAAAATGAAGAGGAAGTAATATCTAGAACAAGTCCTTGCTACAAGTATCGATGGATTCCCACATTATAAGAAATGTGTTTAAACCCAATTCTTATATGTGTCATTTAGGTACTAATAAATAATTCTTTACCTTAATATACTTGTTTCTTTCAAAGCAATTTTATATAATAATAATAATAGCTAACATATATTGAATGCTTACTATGTTCCAGGCATTGCTCTAAGTGTCGGACATATAGTAATTCATTCTTCACAACAACCCCATGACGTAGATACTGTTTTATTATCCGAATTTTAAAGATGAGGGAAGTGAGGCACTGAGAGGTTGAGTAACTAACCCTAGGTCACACACCACTAGGAAACAAGGGAGTTGGGGTTTCCCTTCCATTACCACCATACCCTTGAGGTGGACAGGAGTATCATTTCCTTACAGGTGAGGCCCAGAGGCCACATGATTAGCCCAAGGCTACAGATAACAGCAGATCTAGTTACAGAAGAACCACAATTGGGACCAGGTTTCTACACCAAAACTGTCAGTTTCCCAGAAGGTCCTATTAACAATCATCTTGTTTTACACAACATAAGCTAGAAATGGCTTCTGTTTCTTTGAGATGTCTGAGATTTTGAGAAGGACTACCAAGGAAATTCAGGGGACCAGCTGCACATGAACAATGCAAGACAGAACCTCCCCACTGTCACTGAATTTAGAAAGCACTGAAGGACCTGTGGAACAAAAACCACATGCACAGAAAGATACACAGGATGAAAAGGCAGAGAGCTATGTACCAGATGAAGGAACAAGATAAAACAACTAAATGAAGTGGATATAGGAAACCTTCCAAAAAAAGAATAATGATAGTGAAGATGATCCAGGACCTCAGAAAAAGAATGGAGGCAAAGATCGAGAAGATGCAAGAAATGTTTAACAAAGACCTAGAAGAATTAAAAAACAAACACCTAGAAGAATTAAAGAACAAACAAACAGAGATGAACAATACAATAACTGAAATGAAAACTACACTAGAGGGGCTTCCCTGGTGGCGCAGTGGTTGAGAGTCCACCTGCTGATGCAGGGGACACGGGTTCGTGCCCCGGTCCAGGAGGATCCTGTATGCCGTGGAGCGGCTGGGCCCATGAGCCATGGCTGCTGGGCCTGCACGTCCGGAGCCTGTGCTCCACAGCAGGAGAGGCCACAACGGTGAGAGGCCCGCATACAGAAGAAAAAAAAAAAAAAACACTAGAAGCAATCAGAGGCAGAATAACTGAGGCAGAAGAAAGGATAAGTGACCTGGAAGACAGACTGGTGGAATTCACAGCTGTGGAACAGAAAAAAGAATGAAAAGAAATGAAGACAGCCTAAGAGACCTCTGGAACAACATTAAACGCAACAACATTTGCATTATAGGGGTCCCAGAAGGAGAAGAGAGAGAGAAAGGACCCGAGAAAATATTTGAAGAGATTACAGTTGAAAACTTCCCTAACATGGGAAAGGAAATAGCCACCCAAGTCTAGGAAGCGCAGAGAGTCCCAGGCAGGATAAACCCAAGGAGAAACATGCTGAGACACATAGTAATCAAACTGACAAAAATTAAAGACAAAGAAAAATTATTGAAAGCAACAAGGGAGAAATGACAAATAACATACAAGGGAACTCCCATAAGGTTAACAGCTGATTTCTCAGCAGAAACTCTACAAGCCAGAAGGCAGTGTTATGATATAATTAAAGTGATGACAGGGAAGAACCTACAACCAAGATTACTCTACCCGGCAAAGATCTCATTCAGATTCGACAGAGAAATCAAAAGCTTTACAGACAAGCAAAAGCTAAGAGAATTCAGCACCAACGAACCAGCTCTACAACAAATGCTAAAGGAACTTCTCTAACTGGAAAACACAAGAGAAGAAAAGGACTTACAAAAACAAACCCATAACAATTAAGAAAATGGTAATAGGAACATAAATATCGATAGTTACCTTAAACATGAATGGATTAAATGCTCCAACCAAAAGACACAGTCTCACTGAATGGATACAAAAACAGGACCCATATATATGCTGTCTACAAGAGACCCACTTCATAACTACGGACACATACAGACTGAAAGTGAGGGGATGGAAAAAGATATTCCATGCAAATGGAAATCAAAAGAAAGCTGGAGTAGCAATACTCATATCAGATAAAATAGACCTTAAAATAAAGAATGTTACAAGAGACAAGGAAGGACACTACATAATGATCAAGGCACAAATCCAAGAAGAAGATATAACAATTATAAATATATATGCACCCAACATAGGAGCACCTTAATACATAAGGCAACTGCTAACAGCTATAAAGAGGAAATTGACAGTAACACAATGATAGTGGGGGAATTTAACACCTCATACCAATGGACAGATCATCCAAAAAGAAAATTAATAGGGAAACACAAGCTTTAAGTGACACAATAGACCAGTTAGATTTATTTGATATTTATAGGACATTCCATCCAAAAACAGCAGATTACACTTTCTTCTCAAGTGCACACAGAAAATTCTCCAGGATAGATCACATCTTGGGTCACAAGTCAAGCCTCAATAAATTTAAGAAAATTGAAATCATATCAAGCACCTTTTCTAACCACAACACTATGATATTAGAGATCAATTACAGGGAAGAAAACATAAAAAACACCACAAAATGGAGGCTAAACTATACGTTACTAAATAACCAAGAGATCACTGAAGAAATCAAAGAGGAAATAAAAAAATACCTAGAGACAAATGACAATGAAAACACGATGATCCAAAACCTATGATATGCAGCAAAAGCAGTTCTAAGAGGGAAGTTTATAGCAATACAAGCCTACCTCAAGACACAAGAAAAATCTCAAATTAACAATCTAACCTTAAACCTAAAGGAACTAGAGAAAGAAGAACAAACAAAACCCAAAGTTAGTAGAAGGAGAGAAATCATAAAGATCAGAGCAGAAATAAATGAAATAGAAACAAAGAAAACAATAGCAAAGATCAATAAAACTAAAAGCTGGTTCTTTGAGAAGATAAACAAAATTGATAAACCATTAGCCAGACTCATCAAGAGGGAGAGGACTCAAATCAATAAAATTAGAAATGAAAAAGGAGAAGTTACAACAGACACCACAGGAATACATAGCATCCTAAGAGACTACTACAAGCAACTCTATGCCAATAAAATGGACAACCTGGAAGAAATGGACAAATTCTTAGACAGGTATAACCTTCCAAGACTGAACCAGGAAGAAGCAGAAAATATGAACATACCAATCACAAGTAATGAAATTGAAACTCTGATTAAAAATCTTCCAACAAAAGTCCAGGACCAGATGGCTTCACAGGTGAATTCTATCAAACATTTAGAGACGAGCTAACACCCATCCTTCTCAAGCTCTTCCAAAAAATTGCAGAGGAAGGAACACTCCCAAACTCATTCTATGAGGTCACCATCACCCTGATACCAAAACCAGACAAAGATACTACAAAAAAAGAAAATTACAGATCAATATCACTGACGAATATAGATGCAAAAATCCTCAACAAAATACTAGCAAACAGAATCCAACAACACATTAAAAGGATCATACACCATGATCAAGTGGGATTTATCCCGGGGATGAAGGATTCTTCAATATACGCAAATATATTAATGTGATACACCATATTAACAAATTGAAGGATAAAAACCATATGATCATCTCAACAGATCCAGAAAATGCTTTTGACAAAATTCAACACCCATTTATGATAAAAACTCTCTAGAAAGTGGGCATAGAGGGAACCTACCTCAACATAGTAAAGGCTATATACGACACACCCACAGCAAACATCATTCTCAATGGTGAAAAACTGAAAGCATTTCCTCTAAGATCAGGAACAAGACAAAGATGTCCACTCTCACCACTATTATTCAACATAGTTTTGGAAGTCCTAGCCATGGCGATCAGAGAAGAAAAAGAAATAAAAGGAATACAAATTGGAAAAGCAGAAGTAAAACTGTCACTGTTCGCAAATGACATGATACTATACATAGAGAATCCTAAAGATGCCACCAGAAAACTACTAAAACTAATCAATGAATTTGGTAAAGTTGCAGGATACAAAATTAATGCACAGAAATCTCTTGAATTCCTATACACTAATGATGAAAAACTGAAAGAGAAATTAAGGAAACATTCCCATTTACCATTGCAACAAAAAGAATAAAGTACCTAGGAATAAACCTACTTAAGGAGACAAAAGACCTGTATGCAGAAAACTAAGACACTAAAAGACACTGATGAAAGAAATTAAAGATGATACCAACAGATGGAGAGATATACCATGTTCTTGGATTGGAAGAATCAATATTGTGAAAATGACTATACTACCCAAAGCCATCTACAGATTCAATGCAATCCCTATCAAATTACCAATGGCATTTTTTACATAACTAGAACAAAAAATCTTAAAATTTCTATGGAGACACAAAAGACCCTGAATAGCCAGTCTTGAGGGAAAAAAACAGTGGTGGAGGAATCAGGCTCCCTGACTTCAGACTATACTACAAAGCTACAGTTATTGAGACAATATGGTACTGGCACAAAACCAGAAATATAGATCAATGGAACAGGATAGAAAGCCCAGAGATAAACCCACACACTTACGGTCAACTAATCTATGACAAAGGAGGCAAGGATATATAATGGAGAAAAGACAGTCTCTTCAATAAGTGGTGCTGGGAAAACTGGACAGCTACATGTAAAAGAATGAAATTAGGGGCTTCCCTGGTGGCGCAGTGGTTGCAAGTCCACCTGCCAATGCAGGGGACGCGGGTTCATGCCCCAGTCCGGGAAGATCCCACATGCCGCAGAGTGGCTGGGCCCGTGAGCCATGGCCGCTGAGCCTGTGTGCCCAGAGCCTGTGCTCCGCAACGGGAGAGGCCACAGCAGTGGGAGGCCTGCGTGCCGCAAAAAACAAACAAAAAAAAGAATGAAATTAGAACACCCCCTAACACCACACACAAAAATAAACTCAAAATGGATTACAGACCTAAATGTCAGACTGGACACTATAAAACTCTTAGAGGAAAACATAGGAAGAACACTCTTTGACATAAATCACAGCAAGATCTTTTCTGATCCACCTCCTAGAGTAATGGAAATAAAAACAAAAATAAACAAATGGGACCTAATGAAATTTAAAAGTTTTTGCACAGCAAAGAAAACTACAAACGAGACGAAAAGACAACCCTCAGAATGGGAGAAAATATTTGCAAACATATCAACAGACAAAGGATTAATCTCCAAAATATATAAACAGCTCATGCAGCTCATTATTAAAAAAACAAACAACCCAATCAAAAAATGGGCAAAACACCTAAATAGACATTTCCCCAAAGAAGATATATAGATGGCCAAGAGGCATATGAAAAGCTGCTTAACATCACTAATCATTAGAGAAATGCAAATC
The DNA here is from genome assembly GCF_937001465.1 of Orcinus orca. Lineage (NCBI taxonomy): Eukaryota > Metazoa > Chordata > Mammalia > Artiodactyla > Delphinidae > Orcinus > Orcinus orca. The sequence goes on from NC_064565.1 coordinate 64,666,342, forward strand.
AAAACTACAATGAGGTATCACCTCACACCACTTAGAATGGGCATCATCAGAAAATCTACAAGCAACAACTGCTGAAGAGGGTGTTGAGAAAAGGGAACCCTCTTGAATTGTTGGTGGGAATGTAAATTGATACAGCCACTATGGAGAACAGTATGGAAGTTCCTTAAAGAACTAAAAATAGAATTACCATATGACCCAGTGATCCCACTACTGGGCATATACCCAGAGAAAACCATAATTCAAAAAGACACATGCACCCCAGTGTTCATTGCAGCACTATTTACAATAGCCAGGTCATGGAAGCAACCTAAATGCCCATCGACAGACGAATGGATAAAGAAGATGTGGTACATATATACAATGGAATATTACTCAGCCATAAAAAGGAACGAAATTGAGCCATTTGTAGAGACGTGGATGGATCTAGAGACTGTCATACAGAGTGAAGTAAGTCAGAAAGAGAAAAACATATATCTTATATTAACGCATATATGTGGAACCTAGAAAAATGGTACAGATGAACCAGTTTGCAGGGCAGAAGTTGATACACAGATGTAGAGAACAAACGTATGGACACCAAGGATGCCGGAGGGGGTGGGGATGGTGGTGTGCTGAATTGGGCGATTGGGATTGATATGTATACACTGATGTGTATAAAATTGATGACTAATAAGAACCTGCTGTATAAAAAAATAAAAAAAAAGAAAGCACTGCAGGGACGATGAAATCATAGGCAGGCTGATGAGACCTGTTGAGCAAATAATCTCATGGCCCCTGCCAGGAATACCTGCTGTCACCAAGAAACCCCTGTTTTTATGAAAGCTCAGGCCAAGCTAGTGTAGAGAAAGACCCTCTGAACTCCCAAAGTTCCTATGAACTATGATACCATGAACAAGTCATTTCATCTGAGTGTTAGGTACATGATTATTAAAAATAAAATAAATTAAAATAAAATAAAGGCATATGGTTGGTTAAGCTCATCTCTTAACACTTCTCATTATCTTAAATTTGTGATTCTAAAAATGATACCCCACATTACAAGTGGAAAAACTGAGGTAAAAGCTAAAAGACTTTCTTAGGGCCAAAGGAAATCCCAGGACCAAATTTGCTAAATTTACAGATACTTTCTAGACACAAAAATGAAAGATTGTAATAATTAGCTACTTGCTACTTATCAGATACTTTTTTAAAAAGGAATTTGTGTAAATAAAATTTATTCCTATTTAGCTACAAATTATTTTTTAAAATGTTGTATACTGAAATGTGATACTGTCCTGTATTTTTTTCACCATGCTAATGGTTCTGTAGGTAAGGTTAATGAGATAATTAGTTTTATATCATAAATCCACCCATATAAAGATTGTTTCCTTTTATTGTTCTAATTCAAAAACAATTAATGTTCTAATCTTCATACAAAGTAGCTCAAATTTGGAATGATTAGAACTAAGGCAGTTATCACAGTCAATAAAAGGGTCAGGATCCCATAATAATAAAATGAAATATTAAAAGTGCCAGTAATTATTCAAAACTCTGCTTGTGTGTGTGTAAGAGAAAGAGATGGACAGAGATAGAGACAGAGGGAGAATGAGAATAAATATGTCAGGGTTTCCAGAAAGAGAGTAGTTTGTAGTACATGAGACATTTACAAAACCCTTGCTGATTTATGAGTCAGCCATTTTTGCTTCTGCCAACATTCAACATCCTGCATTTGGTCATGTTGGATTGCCTAGTGTTAACACACTGACTTTATCTGGTTCATCATTGCTGGCTCCTTCCTAAGAAAGGAGGCTGTGTTAAGAAGGAACATACTGGGAAACTCTGCTCATTCACCCAAACTGTCTCACATTAAAATTTCTTGAAAAAGTATATTGAATGTCATTTTAAAGGTAATAAATTTGCAATGGACTAAAGAAAAAGTCATTCCATAAGGATGAGTGATAGTTGGTTTCCAGTTGCTCACCTCTACTCAGTTTGCCAATCCCTAGAAAACACAAGTACTCCTAGAGACACAGGCAATCAAGGGAATAGAACATGGCTCTTTGCAGCTGGACTTAGGTGAGCCACTGTTCTCAACTCACTGTGCTAAAGAAGCCACTTCTCATGTGCCTCAGGTGAATTCACAAACCCCTGCCATTTATTACCCAAGCATGATGACTGGATGAAAGAAAATAAGTAGATCAATGTAAACTCATCATCACTTCCAGGAAATAGACACAACTTATGCCTTGCTAGTCTTTATACATAAAAAGGAGCCTATTTTTTTAAGTCACTCCTACTTAAATTTCAGTAATAATAATTGAGATGAGAGACTCCAATGTGTCACTCATGTTTAAACAGTCGAATTGCTAATTTGAGAAACAACACGATAATTTATTATAATAAAGTTAGACCAGATACTATTCCTTCCACTACAGTTACCAAAAGACTAAGCAAAGGTGAGTACTGGCCTACACATTAGTGTAGGTCATTAGAATGACCACAGCTCTTTACAACTCACCAGAATCATGGAAATGTTCTGAGTCTGATCTTAAGTCCTTGGAAAATAGAATACTCTTAAAATAGTGCAATTCAACAAAGTAAGCCCAGGAGCAACAGAACTGGAAGCTACTCAGTAAATACTGTTGGGCTCTGAAAGAATGGCGCCAAGCCATGGGCCTCACAGCATGTTTCCTACTCCAAATGGCAAGCCCTTTTAAAGCTATACATCTCCTTCAATCCATTTATCCATCAGCAATAAAACTGCTTTGATGGGATTGATTTAATACTAGGGAGAGTGCTGAATTTGATGAATGCATGACAGCTACTTATTTTGGCCTCTTTTGCAAAGCTAGAGCTAGCATTGTTTGGTTCTTTTGCATAGCTGTAGCTAGCTCTAAATGGAAATTCTATTTCTTCCCTTTGTTTCATTTATCAGAACATACTCAAGGTAACTGTTACAGAGAGCAGAAAAGAAATGGCTCCTGGAACCCTTTTGGCACAGAGGGTCAGTACAGTGCTTGAAATGGGCATGCTGGCTGAACCAGTGCTTTGAGCAGTCTCTTTGCAGGATGAATAACATCTCCACCTTAGTACCAAAGTCATCATCTACAGACAGATAGACCCTCCTCGGGTCTCTTCAACTCCCTTCAAGTCATGATAGGCCTCCTGCCTTGTTTCTTCCAGCTACCATGCCTACCGGTTTTGGATGATCCTCTAAGGCTGCAGGGAAGTTTTTGAGGTTCCTCAAGATGGCAAAGGCCTCCCACCCATCCCTACTTGACTTTTTTCCCCAACCACTTCCTTGAAATTTCCTCCAATCACAAACACCCAGGGTGTTATTTTTCTTGTGTTTCTTTGCAGCAAGTCCAAAACTCTCTCTTAGTGGCTTTATGTCACTTTATGGGGTTAGAAGTATTCTTTAGATCAAATGGCAGAAAATAAACATGTACATTGCGGAATATACTCCACTCAAGGCAGAGAGGTGGGCTAATGCTTCTTAGCTGAGAGCGTTCAGTACCTTCTGCCCTGAAAGTTTTCAGTGACTAAGAGTACACAATCACATTTGGATAAGGAGAAAATATATATTTTATAAATACAGTGTACTATAATAGATTGTCATATATACATATTGATATTTATATTTATTATACATTTTCATTCAGTTTTACAAATTTTAGGAAAATATTTCAGAAACATATAGTATTATAACAAATCAGGGTGATGTAAAACATGATATGTTTGTGTTCCCTGGCAAATGCTTCAGTTTTTTGTTTGTTTGTTTTTTGGCTGTGCTGTGAGGGGGCTTTCTCTATTTGTGGCGAGCGGGGGCTACTCTTTGTTGCTGTGCACGGGCTACTCTTCGTTGCGGTGTGTGGGCTTCTCACTGCAGTGGCTTCTCTTGTTGCAGAGCACGGGCTCTAGGCACGCTGGCTTCAGTAGTTGTGGCATGTGGGCTCAGTAGTTGTGGCTAACGGGCTCTAGAGTGTAGGCTCAGTAGTTGTGGCACATGGCTTAGTTGCTCCGTGGCATATGGGATCTTCCCGGACCAGGGCTCGAACCCGTGTCCCCTGCATTAGCAGGCAGATCCTTAACCACTGTGCCACCAGGGAAGTCCCTGCCTCAGATTTTTGAGAAAAATAGTTTAACTCTTCAGCTCCACCTCATAAATCTTCACTCCAAACTTAAGGGCAGTATCAGAGGTCAATTTTTGCAGCACCAAAGCTCCTCCTCTGCCTGAATTATTTAATTGAAAACCTCAGAAAGACAGCTCTCCACTACAGTTCTGGCTGATACAAGGGAGAGATGGGATGCCATCGACGACACAGACTCACTAAGACAAGGGAGGATGGAAGATGCCAGACTAGCAGAAGGTGGTGGGGAGGACTCTACAGCAAGGGAAGGAGTGCTGTTGTTTCAGCCCTCATGATGAAGGCATTGAGGGCATGAGGGTATCTGAGCAGGTCTGGGGGGAAAAGAGCAACTAGAGAAGCAGAAGCAATTCAGTGTTTAGGGGTCCGAGGCTATGGTCATGGCTCTAGGAGAGCTGTTTGTATAGTCCAGCAGAGGAAGCCAGCACTCAGCAGGGAGGGACTGGACAGGTGTTAGTCAAGTGTGCTTTGGTTTAGGGAGAAGCAAGCAGGAAGCCCATGATGCTGAGAATAGAAGCCCCGTCCTTGGATTAACTGAGTTGAGCGAGGGGGATAAACCTGGGACCAGGGTAGCCACACAGGCATCGAGGGCTTAAGTGACAGATCAGTCGTGATCCTGGAAGAAAACAGATGCATACACGAAAGAGAAAGGAAGAGTTTCACGAAGGGATGATTTTCAGTGGAGGGGCAGGGTTAAAGAAAACCAACAAGGGACTTGATGTCCTCTGGAACTGGAGCAGGGCAGCGGAAGGAGTTACTGCCCCTATGCCTGAAGGGTCAAGGGGAAGGAGCTGGGGGGAATTGTCCCTCAGGGGCTCTGACCTAGAGAGTCACCAGCTGTGGCTATGGGAGACAGCCAGCAAACAGAAGCTGTGGCCTTTATGGAGGAACACAGCCACTGCCAACACAGGGCCTGGCAGGGAGAGAGCCCAGGAACAAATACCACATGTTGTCTTGCTCTGCTCTTCGCTGGCTGGATGCAGAGGGGGCGGGGGGGAGCCCGGCTGATGCAGGACACACAAGACAGTCCCTCAGAGCAAAAGCAGGGTAGACAAGTGTGGAGAGTGAATGTGCCGGGGGAAACTAAGAACGCGGAGCACAGCGAGAACCCTGGGACAGAAGGATACCGCAGCCCATAAGTCACGCTTTGGACCCCCAGGTTGGAATCCACAGAGTGTGATTGCTTCTAAGCCCACACAGAAGTGGGCAAGTGGGAGGGAGGGTCTTAATAATTTAGTTAATATTCTTTCTCTCTCTTTCTCTCTCTTTTTTTTTTTTTTTGGTCAGTTTGGCCCAGGTACTGGTGCTGGTCCAAACACACAGGTGGGAGTCATCTACATTTAGCTAGTGGAGCAAGGGAGGCAGAGGCATGGAAAATAAGACAGGGATGACCGGCTGCTACAGCTCCAGGTAACCCATTAATCTCAGAAACATGTCAACTGTAACACTTGTACTTGGTTCTCAGGATACCTTCTAGTGGGTCGGGTCAGCATTATCATAGTCTAAGTCCTGTTCAGAAACCTGAGGAAATTTAGACAGCCCAATAAGTTGACACCAACTCCCTCACTTGCAAGCGTATTGGCCACATGAATCACACACAAAAAAAACTTTATTAGAAGAAAATCAACTACCATTAGAAGAAATTTCTGTTCAAAGTTAAGGAGCCCAGGAAGGCTCCTTCACCGGCAGAGACCACACATCCCTCACTCTGGGCTAGAGCTGCTCTCACCTGGCAGGGTCACTGACCCCAGCAGGTGTCTCTAGCCTGGACTGTGTTTCCACTCTCTGCCCGTCCCCACTCACTGCTCATGCTGGAGAACATGCAAACAGCCACTGCTGGCCAAGGCCAAGGCCGAGGCCACTTCCCTGGTCACTGGGTGGCTCCCCAGAACCTCCTTTCCCCAGCCTTAAAGTTTCTTTTAAAGCTCCCAATCCAGTGGGTTCCCTTACAGCTCCCCATGTTGCAGTGTTTGTCTGCTTGCTTGCTCACTTAATTAGGCTCATTTAGCTTCTAGGCTGTAGCGGAAGGTCAAACCACAGTAAGTCATTCAAGCCAGCCGCCCTCCTAGCACAAGCAGCAGGCGCCCAGCATGAAGTCCAGGCACCTCCACTCTGTCCTGCCTTCCTTCTCCACCAAGCACACGCTCAGAGGCTGTAAAGAGCCTTTCTCTTCTTTTTTGTTTGATATTTCAGACCTGGTGCTAACCATCCATTTTAGCCTTTCCCGTCACTGATTTTACCCACTGGGGTTCTTCAGTAAACACAGGTTTTATGGATGCTTTACAAACGTGTTGAGAGAGAATAAAATGATATAGTCTCGTCTCATCCAGATGCTACACAGCTTGATAGGCTAATAATTAGTTTGACCCAGAGAATCTGAGACCGTCCAAAAGGGCTTTCAGGAAGAGCAGCACAAATCATCACCTCATAATAAAAGCCACCATTTGTTGAGACCAACTAGGTCTCATACATTAATCTGTGGGGGTTACCTGTTTATACTTTAATCCCCATATAAATATGTAAAGGATATACTTACCCTTTAATACAGCAGCCCAATGTATTATGTATTCTTATCTCCATTTTAGAAATTAGCTTAGAGTGTTTAGGTAATTTGCCCAAGATTAACAGCTAGGAAGGTGCAAAGACAGGATTGGAATTCGGGTAGCCTGGACAAGCTAATCTGAGTGCCTGCCATGCCTACTAACCCATTATGAGCCCCTGCTGGAAGAGGGGGCTAAATCACCTCATAATGTAGAGCTATAGGAATATGTTCATTTAAAATAATAACAATGTCAAAGCATGGAATTCACAGTACCACAGATATGAGAATAAATAAGATATATGGGTCTGAGTTTTCACCCACTCACATCTGCGTATTCTTAGATGCATTTCTTAGGTGCATGATTTTCCCGGCATGCTGTATAATTTACGTATTTACTTTTCATACCACTTATGGAACTACTGAAGGTATAGGACAATGACTCTTCTCACAGCTTTATTAATACAATTATTATAGAAATTATTAATTCAGTATTTGTGTTTAAGGCTGGCAAACTCCTTTCCCTAAAGCACCATTTCCAATTTCTGATCTTAAGCACATTCAAAAGATCTTGTGACCACCATCCATATGGGCCCTCCCTGATGTCATGATACATTTCCCTAGCTTTCCTGATATCCCACTCTGATGTGTACTCTTTACTTTCTAAGATCCATAGACATTAGCAGCAGGCCTTGACCAACTCAATTGTAGGAGGACCTCTCTCCTGAAAGACATTTTCTAAATGTCTATAGCTTGATCCCTTTACTGCCCAATAGAACACCCTTCCTGCCCCATGGGGGCCTGTCCTCTCCAACCAACCCAGAAAACACCATTCACATTATATTCCATTACTATTGATTATTTACTATTATGTTACATACCATTTGCTTATTCTTTTGTACCAATTAGCATTTTCTTAGCTTTCCCTGAATTATGATACTTTAATTGGTAAAGAAAAGAAAGGAATCAACCATTCAAGAGTATGAAGACATAAAGAAGGTGGCACAGGGTGTTGAGCAGAAGGTACTTGGGGAGTTAAAATAACGGCTGTCAATTCAGGCAACCAAGTACCCTCGCTGCTGACTCCAAAGCTCGTGTATATACTATATGGCAGCACAACCCATGTCCATGCCCTGCCTCACTTAAGGTTCAGCCTTCTGGAGACTCTAGCCCAAGGTCTCTATTACAGAGCTATGCTTGGAAAAGAGAGCAGGTGATGATGAGTGCCAGGGGAAGCAACCAGGGCCGATGTCCTTTACAGTGATGACTAAAGGACGATATTCCTGACATCATCCTTTAGTCATCAGGAATATCAGCAGGGATGAGCAGTTCCCTTGGGAAGCCAGGCAATAGACAGCCTCCCTTCCCTAGGCCAAGACAGGCTGAGTCCAGAGCTTACAAATTAAGTGCCACACAGGCAGAGCAGATGATGTAAATGAGTGAGGTGACCAAGAGAACGGCAATCAAGAGTGCACACGTAGGGACTTCCCTGGTGGTCCAGTGGTTAAGACTCCATTCTTTCAATGCAGAGGACGTGGGTTTGATCCCTGGTCCGGGAACTAAGATTCCACATGCTGCGCAGTGCGGCCAAAAACAAACAAACAAACAAACAAGAGTGCACATGCAGACTGTAGAACTCCTGCCTAAGCAGAAGGAGCCAGCCACCTCTCATTGCATTGTAGGATTGTGGTCAGTGGTGCCAGCTCCTCTGATTTTCCCAGAGAACTCATAAACCCACATTTTAATGTGAAATATCTCAATTTTTAAATGTTATTGACAATTTTAATATATTTTTAAACTATGTGTGCCCTTGCCTATGGACATGCAGATGTGACCTATGGACTGCAACCCCTGCCTGATGCCTGAACGTTAAGATTAGCTGCTTCTTTCCTTCCACTAGATTGTTCCTTTAAATTGTACCCTCCCTGCAGCCTCTACCCCTCCTCCTTGGCTTTTCCTCTACCTTCTCTTCTTTTGCTTCCACTCACATCATCCTAATTCCATCAATCCAAACCCTCACTCCCTTCTCTAATGCTGTCCACTTATCCAAATTCCATTATAATGATTATATAAAAAGACCCAACCCCCCATCAAATAAAGCAATTTATGAAAAATCAAAATGAGCAAAACTTTTAAACCTTGGATTAAAAGCCACCTAGTAGACTCCTCTGTCCCGAGGGAACTTCAGGCGTATTAATAATTCAAAGGTTCATACTTGATTGAACTTATTTTTTTATTCCTATTTAATATTACCTCATATACATGCTGTGTTTTCTCTTTAAGCTCTTGAAGTGAAGAGCCCTGTCAGCTTCCCCTGTTCAAACCACTCCAGCTCCCAAATGCCCCTCCTCCTCTCCACAAACATAAAACTGCTAACATTTCAGACCTCTCTCTTTGGAGTTAGCTGACAGTGGTGCCTGGAGCCCTCCTTGGACCTCCTGGGGCTCTAACCCTCTGTGAGGAACCATGGCCATGGCTGGAAGGTCTCTGAAGGAATTTTCTAGATATTCATCTAGCACTTCAGCAACCCGACACTCCACCAACACTGAGACATTTTCACCCCTCATTTTCTGGATTAGACCCAATTTCTGGTCATTTCATAAGACTGAGGTGTCAAAACAGGGCCAATCTTGAGTCTAGAGAGAGTAGGCAATTACCTACATACGGAGATTTACCAAATACAATAAAAACTCAAAACGTCCCCACCTGTTCAAAACAGCTGAAACCTCAAGCCAAGCTTTTCATTCCATCTCCGAGGTACAGGAGACTGTGTCCCAGGAAAAGCTTCAGTAAACTTCAATCCATACTGAGGGATAACTACCGGATGTCGGATGTTGGGCACATTCCTCAAAGCAAGGTTAGGTGGTAGGAGAAAGGAGAGACCTGGGGCCATGTCGTTGGTGGGAGGCCCCACCGAGGCAGGGACGAGGTACCTGAGGTGGGAGGCGTGGCAGTCACTGCACTATTTTGCCTGACTTTCCTTCCTACCCTGCTCCCACTTTGCTCCTCCTCCAAACTGCAGCACAGTCAGTATTTTTGCCTGCCACAATCAGAGAATTTGGGGAAATACTTTAACACATCCTCCAGTCATTAACACAAGATCAAAATCCTTAACCCACCTCCCACCCCCAATGACTCCTGCACCACCCCAGCATTTACAACGTTTACACAGACAACTCAGGAGACCATAAAATCTGCTGGAGTGTTACGCTGGTAATTCCTGAATCTGAAAACTTGAGGCAAGTCCTTTCTCATTGAGGAATTTCACTTTCCTCATCCAACAGAGATACAGCTCAGAGGGCACACTCCCATGTTGGGTATAATTCTTTGGGTGAAATGTTTAGAAGAGTCCTGCCAACACAGAGCAGCAATTTCCATGCAAATTCGCGCCTGTGGGGAAAAATGCAATTGGTCCAACTATTGTACTGATGGGACACCCCCTTCCCACTCCACTGGGGTGTGGAAACACGAAGGAAGAGATCTATCTGTTTGTTCAGCCTCTGCGCGTGCCAAACATAAACGACTCCTGTGTTGCAAAGGAGGCCTTCGCTCCACACTGCTGCTCAGTGGCAAGGATTGCATAGAAATGAGAAGTTGTGTTCCCCTCCTTCTCAGCGGGATTGTAAGAACAAAGGCAGTGTTTTTCAGAAAGAATCAGAAAAACAAAGCCAGGGCATTTATGTTTTGTGAAACAAAAAAGGTTGGTTAACCATGTGGAGTTTACAAAGAAAAATAATAATAATCTACTCAACTTGGTTAATTCCTGGGGTGACAGTGTTTCAATCCACCCACCTCAATTCCAATGGCCTGTGGCCACGCTGGGGCAGTGATGGATACAGTGGCGCAGAGTTCAAGACCCATAGATTGTTCTGGTCTCTGCCACTAACTATCAAGATGAACTGGGGCAAATTGCAATAAATGAGTTGAAGTAGCTCAGTGGTCTTCAAACTGGGGTGCAGCGACATCTGCCCTAGTGCATGAAGACTTTCTGAGGGCTTTCCAGGGGAAGGGAGAGCTTTGGGGAATCAACTGCCAAATCTTCAACTTCCACATGTCCTCTTTCCTGAAATGAATCTGCTAAAATCATGTCTCAAGGACTCTTTTTTTCCTCCAATAATCCTTTTCCTTCTTTGCAAAAGAAAAGCACACTCCTCCAGTAATCCTCTTCCTACTTTGCAAAAGAAAAGCACACTCTTCAACCACCACAGTCCTACTCGGGTGCATTGTCCTGAGGTGTGAAAACCTCCAGAGCTTCTTCCTGAGGGAGGGTCCTTTGAGAGAAAAGCAGGAGCGTTTCAAAAAGAAACAGAGGGGAGGTGAAACACTCATGGCAAGCCTCTTTCTTGGCTTCTTCTTTCCCTCACTCTCTTCTTTCCTTCCTTCGTTTCTTACAGTAGGAATCCAGAAGCAAGAAGGTTCCAAAGGGTCACATACTAACACATTCATTGGAATTAAAAAATGAAATAAGATGTTTTTTTCTGACAGAAAGTAAGTCCAATTTGGCAGAATGGTTTGACAATAAGGACTAGCTTTGCCAATTAATTTATATGATGGACACTCTCCATAAATTTAATGAGCTAAATCTGCAGCTCCAAAGTTTTGATGAAAATACAGTTTTAATCATGGATATAATATTCAGTATATCAGCTAAAATATACTTTGTAACTATTTAAATTTATGATAAAAATTTTAGATGTCAACTCACAAAGGATCTTTCCAAATTATTTTACAGACTACATGAGCAAAAAAGACTGAAGCCACTAGTCTAGGAAGGAATTCCACTAGTCTGGAGCTCTTTCCAGGTCAACTGCATGTGGAAATTCTTGGTCTTTTCTCGTTATCCCTCTCTCTGCACCCAGCCATATACCTGAGTCTCCTAGCCTTGCCATAATGCTTTACCAATCACAGTATTTGAGAGGAGAGTTTGTTTCTAGTGTTCAGTATCCCTTCAGCTACCCCCAAATAAAACTAGCCTGAAAGACCCAGAAAAGTCGAGGGAGAAGCTATGGGAACCAGGCAGAAAGTCCCCAAAGCACTTTCCATATGTCTTGACCATCTTACAGATGAGGGGACAGGAATGAACAGACTGAGCATCTCAACTGTATCAGTAAAAATAATAAACTGGTCTGTCCCAATCTCCCCACAGTACTAACTTAATATTTACTTCCCACTCATAAGAAAGAGAGATGATATTCAAGGTCAAACAGCAACAATTCTTTTTAACTTTCTCTTTGTAATGCATTTAATCGACACAATTCTTATATTTGTCCACAATGATCACTCCTGGATGTGAAAATGAGAAGAAAAAACTACATAGATATAGAGAGATAGAGACAGAGATAAATAGAGACAGAGAGATAGAGATAGAGACAGAGAGATAGAGATAGAAATATATAGAATAGCTCCCATTCCCTTTGCTTGATTTATAGAAGGCCAGAGTGGTAACAATCTCTATTGTTACCAATAAACCTCAGAAAAGGAGATAATTTCTTCAGTGACTCTGATTAGCTATACTAGCCAGCTGGTTTTGCTTTAGACAAAATTTCTCTAATTTTTTTGTGCCATGGCCGCCTTTAGCCATCCAGTAATGTCTATGCAACCCCTTTTTTCTCCAGAGTGGCTGCACCACTTTTTTTTAAAATTGTAGTAGCACTTAACAGGATATCTACCCTTTTTAAAAATATTTATTTATTTATTTGACTGCACCTGGTCTTAGTTGCGGCATGTGGGATCTTGTTCCCCGACCAGGGATCGAACCTGGGCCCCCTGCATTGGGAGCGTGGAGTCTTAGCCACTGGACCACCAGGAGATCACCCTTTTAACAAATTATTAACTGTACAATACAATCCTGTTAACTATAGACACTAGAACTGATTTATCTTGCATAAATGAAACTTTATGCCTGTGGAAAAATAACTTCCCATTTCCCCCTCTGCCAGCCCCTGGTAACCACCATTTTACTCTCTGCTTCTATGAATCTGACTATTTCTGATTCCCCAGATAAGTCAGATCATATAGTACTTGTCCATGTGTGTCTGGCTTATTTTACTTAGCATAATGCCCTCCAGAACCATCCATGTCATCGTAAATGGCAGGATTTCCTTCTTTTTTAAGGTTGAATAATATTCCATTGTATATATAAATCTCATTTTCTTTATTCATTCATCCATCAGTGGACATTCAGGTTGTTTCTATATCTTGGCTATTGTGAATAGTGCTGCAGTGAACTTGGAAGTGCAAGTGTCTCTTCAGGATCCTGATTTCAATTCTTTTGGAAGTGGGATTTTATGGACCCCTTTGCAGAATACACATAAGAAATGAGTAAGATTGCAAAAGGAGACAATCATCTAGAAATACTGTTATAAAAACATTTTTAAAAGCAATTTTGTGGCATAGTAGTATTTGTGCTTTTTTATTAATATATTAAATAGCAAGTGTCAGGAGCAAGAATAATATTTATCATAAGTTTAAAGTAGTGATTAGTATACAAAGTATTTTGAAATATCTGCAACGACTATGTTATTAAAAAATTTATGATTTGGTGAAAAATTCACAGATACTGCTGATATAATTGGGGTTTGCTGCTTATATACATAATAAAAGGAAATGTTAAATTTCAGTTAGAATTTAGTGAAAATACTTAAGTTTTTCCCATTCAAATTCACAGATCCCTTGCTCTAGACAAATTATGACTCAGGCAATATTTTGAAGGCCTGTCCACCTTCCTTTTTTGGCCCTCTTTACTCTTCTGGTTGGCTCTTCCTTCCCTGTATACCTACCCTATGGTAGTTTTGATAAGCTGTTGTGATAGCATAGCTCATGTATAATAACCACCATTCATTGACTGTCTACCATTTTGCATACCTTATTTATGTGCCTTCTGACAACCGTCCAAGACATTTGATGGAAAAAATAAAAAAAACACAACTGAAGCTCAGGAGGTTAAATAACTTGCCCAAGGCAACAAAGTGGAAGACTCGGTATTTAAAACTCAGGTCTGTATGGCTTAAAACTTACTCCCATTTTCACTACACTCCACTGCCCCCTTCTGGCTTGGAGAAATTTTGCATTTTAATAGGGAGTCTAAAAACCAAATACCTCCAAGAAATAGATTTCTGATGGAATTTCAGGGCATCAGAAGAGAGCTATTTGGAGATAAAGAGTCTTTAGACACTCTTTCAACTTTGCAATACGAGTAATTCTTTTCACCCACCGCCCTACTTCAGAGAGATAAGGAACTGAATCAAACCACAGAAATATATCCCTAATCCTCGTGAGGGCTGCACAAATTTCAGAACATTGTGGACAAACAGAACGCTTCAGTACTTTTGAAGGGAAAAGGGAGATTGTGGGGAGGATATTTTACCCAGATGCCACTGCAAGCATTGTTCTAGATGCATTCTGGATTTTTTTAATTACTCCAAAGACAGTGAAGAAACTATGATCCTTACTTGATAGAGGAGGAACTGAGTGCCAAAAAGGATGAAGAAAAGGGAAGGAAGGGCTCTCCCCATCTGTACAACTTCCCAGTAGCTTTCTGTTGTTATAAGCAGATTCCCCAAATTCTAGAAGGAAGAAAGTACTGGGCAGGGAAAGGAGAGCATCTAAAACATTGTTTCACAGATGAAGTACAAAAACAACTTGAAGGCAGCGCCCTCCTTCTAGACTGTAAACTCCCCAAGGGAAGGGACTGCATCTTTTACACATCTACTCTCCTGAGCAGCTGGAATGGGGTCTGACACAGGAGAGGCTCACAGTGATTCTTTTAACCATACAAGGCAACACTGGCCTGTGAACTTCCTCTGTAGCTCTTTAGAGGATCCAAGGCATTCTGTCAGTATCGGACACCCAGTGTTCTTAGCAGCTTGATTTTCCAGGCAATAAACTTTGGACAATGCTGTATTCATTAATCACTGAAATGATGCACATCTCTATCTCTTCTCATTATCCTTCTCTCTTATCATGCTTTCTACTATTTTAAGGCAGAACTGGTAAGTATTGTACCCACTGCAACCACTGGATGACAGGCTTCATCTGGCTTTTTACTAATATTTGTCAAGTTCAAATATATGGTATTCTATTGAGTGCATTAGAAAATTAAGATGGATGGGAATGGATTATGTCTAACATCTTTTATACTACAAACATTATAAAAAGTCTCCACTAGTCTCTAACTAGACCTTCTCCCTTATCTAGTGTTAACTCTAAGAAGCCATTTCAACAAATACTTATCAAACACCTACTATAAACTTTGTCCTATTCTAGGTGCAAGGAGTAGGGAATACAATGTGATAAGTCAAAGCAGCAGTATAAATAAGCTCTCTGAATCAACCGAGAAGTAACTCATTTTTGCAGTGCTTCCTACTTTTTAAATTGCTTTCACAATACTAGCTCATATTTTTCTTAAGGTCACATCCTCCCCTAGGTGGTAGGTAGAGCAGGTATTATTACCAAGTATTAACAAGTTTGCAAGACTTGCCCAAGTTCTGACAGTGTATTAGTAGGAGAACTAAAGCTAGAGTCCAAACCACGAAGATCTGGCCCAGGACTTGAGTCTCCACTTTCACGATCTATTCCTTTTCCAGGCAGACTGCTTTCCTATATAACCAACGTCATTCAATAACACTGCGATACCTATTCTGAGACCTCACAATCCAACTCATGATGGAGACCCCTGTTGTTCTACATCTCACCCCAAAGTTCCACATGCAATTATTCCACCAGGTTAATGAGTAGAAATGGTTAATGAACTATGAATTCCATACCTAGGGGTTCCATTTATCTATTGCTACATAAATTATTCTGAAACCCAATGGTTTAAAACAACAATTTTACTATGAGTCATGATTCTATCTATCAGGAATTCGGGCTGAGCTTATCATCTATTGATTCATCTATTCCACGTGATGTTGATGGTGATCACTCAGCTATATTCAGCTGGACGATGGCCTCAATCACATGTCTGACACCTTACAGGGGAAGGAAAATGGCTGTAACACTGGACTTAGCTGGGACTATTGGCCAGAGCACCTGTATGCGACCTTTCCAGTATGGCAGCCTCAGGGTAATCAGACTTTTTACCTGGAGTCTCAGGGCTCAAGAGTGATGAGGTAGAAGCTGCATGGTCTTTTGTGACCCAGCCTCAGAAGTGACATAGCATCACTTCCATCATATTCTTTTGGCCAATGCAGTCACCAGCTTGCTCAGATCCAAGGAGAGGAGACACAGACCCCTACCTCTCCATGAGAAGAGTGTTAAAGGATTCATGGCCATGATTTTAAACAGTTCCATATGGGTTTCTTATATTAACTTATAATTCCTCCTTTTAGCCAATGGTGGTCAAGAGAGCTGTCTCTGTTCCCATGCCACCCATTTCCTCTTCTCAAGTCACCCAAATTTGCTAGCCTTCTGTCTGTTCTGCACGCTCGGCATGCTCCTGTCCCCTGCAGTGCTGTGTTGGTTGGTCATTTCCTGGATCAGGGCCCTCGTTACATAAGGTTCACAGCCTTCATCCATGGCTGCATGAGGTATACACTAAGGGACTGAGTCCTCATTATTTTTATTAAAAGGCGCTGGTGCTGGTTGTTTAGTGCCAGGAATGGCTTCTCTCTCCACTAGTGCTACTTTTGCATCATTCAGTCCCTGAGGCACTCCTGTTGTTTCCTTGTATGTATGTCAGCTGTGCACCGATCTCTGCCAACTTAGAACTGAGCTCTCAGAGTAGGGTCTTTACCTGTCCTAATAGGATGTTTTGTGTTCCCAACAGTACACTTGAGACCGAATTGCAAAGCAGATAAGAACACAAGCTTTGGGGTCAAAAAGCTCTGGATTTCTAATCCCTGCTCCACCACTGTGTAATATTGTCCAAGCTACTTCATATCACTGAGCCTTAGTTTCCTAGTCTGAAAAATGGAGACAAAGATATATACTTCCTGTCAAAGGGGTTAAAAGGTTCTATGTAGACAAAGCAATTATCACATCACTGGTACTTAGTAAATACCCACTAAATGGTAACTACAGTAATAGTAGCACTACCAGTAGTAGCAACGGTGGTTAACAATATCTGACAAAGGACTATGATGACATAAAGTAAAGGACTCATGAGCATGCAAATGAATTCCTTTTTCTACAGATATATAAACTGGACTTAAAATATGTATGGATATGAGTATGAACATACATACACATGTATAAGTTAAAATATTTATATTTTCCCTAGGTATATTTTATTTATATTTTTTAAACGTCCACATGGGTATTTTCTGTCATTCATTCATACCAGCTTTTCAAGTAACTTTTACCAAGAGAATCTACCTATTTTAAAAAAGCATTCAAATGCTGTGGTTGGGCTTGGCATATCACAAAGAATACAGCATGATGAAAATGTCTCTAGAGCATCATAAAGAAACACTTCAATATTTAATATGGGTGGATTTACTCCAAGGGCTGAAACACAGTCTGCCTATCACCAGTTCAGTTTTGAAATACAGTTCTTGGCTCCACTCCGCACTTCAATGAATGTGATCAGTGCAAATTCACAAGATGAATAAATCTTAAGGATATTGAACTAAGTTATTTCCCAACACAAGAACACAGGGAGCAAGACAATCTTGATTAGACGATGCCTGAACTAATATTTCATCTTGGACTAGATGTTGTAAAGTTTCATGTTATTGACTCCCTGTTTGAATCTTCTTTGGAGAAAAGCAATATTCTACTCTGAATTGGTTATTATCACAACATCATCCCCATAGTTAAGATCTGTCAATATTCCTTCATCCGGGAGACGCTTAAGGTCTAAGGTTTTACTGGTCCTGACATGAAGTAATCTGTATCACAATTCACATGCAATTCACATCACTTATACAGTTCAATCTTTCTGAACAAGTGAAAATCCACCCAACAGAGACTATATATACCTGCCATTCATCTACAACTGTGCAGAAGAAACTGGGTGGAGGATAGAGTTAAGGGCATTTTAGAGGGTCTGAAATTTTACTTCCCAATAGGCAGCAAAGGATGGGATGAAACATTGAAAGTTCCTAGGTTTGGTATAAGTACAGTGTATTAATTTCCTAGGGCTGCCATAACAAAGTACCGTAAACTGGGTGGCTTAAAGGAGATTTACTGGCTCATGGTTCTGGAGGCTAGAAATCCAAAATCAAAGTATCAGCAAGATTGGTTCCTTCTAAGAGCTATGAGGGCAAATCTGTTCATGGCTCTCTCCTAGCTTCTGGTGGCCCCAGGTATTCCTTGGCTTGTGACAGCATAACTCCAACCTCTGCTTCCATCTTCACATGGCTGTCTTCTCCCTTGTGCGTTTACATCATCTTCCCTCCATGTACATGTACCTCTGTGTCCAAATTTATTTTATACAAAGACATTTGTCATATTGGATTAGGGCCCACCCTTATGACCTCATTTTAACTCAGTTACCTCTGTAAAGGCCCTATTTCCAAATAAGGTCATGTTCTGAGGGGGTTAGGACTTCAACAGATGTTTTATGGGTGACACAATTCAACCCCTAACATTCAATATGTAAAATTGAGAGCAAAACAGAGCAAGGAAATGGCACAGCCATATTACAGCAATGTAGGACCAGGAAAAATGCCAAAGTAACACAAAAGATTATCATTCGTGCCTTCCAAAATTATTTTTCCATTGTTTAGTCTCCTTTTATGCAAGCTACCATTGTTTCACTTTCAATCTCTGTAATTCAAAGCACAGAGAACAATTTGATAACCTTTTTTCCCAGATCTGTCTTGGGATGTCTGGTTCCCAAATAGGTTCTTCTGTTAGGTACAGGATTTCCCTGAGCTTTCTATATTTGTTATTTCTTTAGCAAAAGGGTTTGGAATAACTTGCAGTCAACAGTTCTGTATCATATTTTGCTGAGAATAATAGATGTGTATGGTGATTATCATTAGACTTGAGTTAGTTATAAATTGACAAAATCCTTCCAAACATTGGAAAATTGATCTCATCTTTCTCAGAAGAATGTTTTTCCTCTCTTCACCTCTGGCCTCCAGCTTCTTAGAACCAACACCATTCAGGGAGGGTTTAAATAAAGAATCTACAGCATTTATGATGTTCTTAGGCCATAAATAATGCCTCTGCCAAGGACTGGGCTCTTAGAAATGGACTTTTGCTTTCTCTCAAGTATACTGCAAGGAGGAACACTATGAATCTGGGAATATCTCCTTCCTTTGCCAAAAGTATATGTTTTAAGCTTTGGAACCTCCTAAAGGACTAGCCGGCAAATACTGTATGAGAAATGTAGGACAAGAGACCAAGTAATAGAAATCATATCTGAATCCAACTTTGGATATGTGTGAGATTTTGAGATTGTACTCTACAGTAGAAGCAATACCATATAAAGTAGAGCCAATGTAAGAAATGCTTAGACTAATCTTTGTAACTGCATTTTCCCCCTAGATTGGATGGAGTTTTGAATATTCCAAAGTCAGAAGAGGAGCCACGATTCAAGAGATATGTAAAGAAACCTTGGAAGAAAATGTCTAGTCTCCAGAACTAAGAGTTAACAGAATTATAACTAATTCTAACAAATTTGAAAACCAAATACCAGAATCAGAGGACCATATAGTGGTATCATATTTTTACCTGAGTAATTGATATTATAGAAAATCAAGTTGTGGAAGATACCTTTGCAGCAACCGCAGCCCTAGATTCATGTTCAATATGTGGATTTCTGGATCTTTCAAAGGGTGCCAACATGTGCTAAATGAAAGAAAAAGAAATATTAGAATCATCTTCCTCAAACTTGACCTACTAATTTCAGAGATAAAAGTCACTTAGCTTAACGGTTGTTTGGCTGCTTGGGCTAGAGTAGTGGCTTTAGATATTTTTCTTTCAAGTGAAATTGTAGCTTTACTGTAATACATTTTATGGCATCTCATAACATTGATATGGTGTAATAACTACAGTTGTGTTACATGATCTCAAAACTAGGACAGCCCTTACAGATTGTCTATCTTTTCAAAGTAGCTTTTACATACATGATCACTGTATCTCAGGTTACTAACTCAAAAGAATACGGAGGTCCAGAATGGATGTGTGACTTGCCCAAACTCACCCACAAGGCAGAGCCAGGACCTTGCCCTCCATGCTCTCTGCATCCTCTTTTCCATTTCTATTTCACATCCATATCACCTCCAAACACTTTGCTCAAATACTTCAGCATCTGAGTCACAGTTGCTCTCTCTCCCCAATCTTCAGCCATCATTCTCAGTAACAGAATCATCCAAGCTGATGACCAGAAAATTTCTCAACAACTCTCATCCTCAACTCCATCACACTTCAGCCACACTTGGATTTTCTCATCACTAAGAACTGCTTACCTCTGAAATCTCTAGTCAGTTTTCCTTTTCTGGCACAATTCTGGCACGTTCCTCTCACATATCTACTTAATCTGCCTATTGCAATAATCAGTCAGTCAAAAGAATACCAACTGAGAACCTACTGCACCCAGGCCTGGGAAATCAGTGTAAGGCCAGCTAACCATGGGCTTAGCGCCCTCTTGGACCTCTTGGTCAGGTAGCAGCTCACTATACACCAGTGCACACCTGCTCTGAAGGCCTCAACTGTCTCCTCAGCAATGGATGGTCACCCTCTCTAGCATCCTAAAATCCTTCAGTTCACTGATCGTCCATCATTCCAATCCCCAAATCCAGGTCACTTCATCGTTCACATTCTCTGCTCCCAGACTACCTTGCTGCTAGATAAGATCATAAAACTACAATGACTAGTTCCACCACAAATTCAAATTCTTCAGCTTGATCTAAGAAGTTTAAATTACTTCAAAAGACCCAGAGAGAACCAAAAAATGGATGGAAGTCTTAAAGATGCAGATTTTTGTTGACACAAGATAGCAATTTATAACCAGGTCAGCTAACCAGGAACAGAATAGTAATGAGCTCAGTATTGCTATTGGTAGCATAAGTAGAGTTCAAATCAAAGGTTCCCAAACATGACTGGCTTTAACACCTGAAGAGAATTATTAAAATACAGAGTCCCAAGTCCTACTTCAGACCTACTGGATCAGAACCTCTGGGAGGTGTATTTCTAAAGCTCCCTGATAGATTCTGATACAGCTAATTTACAGGCTGATATTAGGGTCCCATTGGGCTATACTCTTGGCCATACTTTTTTCCAGGACACAATGAGAGGGATTTCTTCACTAAAGAGGAGTCTGGACTGAATTGTCTGCCTTTATATTTTATTTCTTCTTCTTTCTCCTCTACCTGAACCTGAAATCTGTTAATGTTGTCTGTTCTCTGTCCCACATATGGCTCTTAGAACTCAACACACTGATGCAACTCGGGAGCACAATTCCTGCCCAGATCAGCTGTGTGAGTCCAGGGTTCCCGCCAGTCTAGAAATGACAGTGGTGGATGCACATGCAAATCCTACTTATTCCACCTCTGCGGACATGAAGCACCACAACTTCTCTTAATTTTCCCCCTGACAAGGATGGGCTGCCTGCTCTTTATTCTCTTCTGCCCTCTTGCCTCATTTGTAATGACTTTATGTAGCCAAAATGAATGTTTCTTCATTTCTGCCCTTCTAGCAGAAGTAAAAGCAAGATGAACATCACATCTTTGCTGGACTAAACACTTAAATACATTTGTTGCTGCAGTGGCCTCTGTGAACTCTGCCAAGGTGCAGCTTATGTCACTGTTTTGAAACATCTTTATGGTCAGTGAAAAGATCAGCATTACCTCCAGTGATGGTAAGATTCAAATAGCCAGTTCCAGTAACATCCCTGAAGATAAGTCATAGTCTGATCAGTTGATTTATAATAAATCTCCCCTATGTGTATCTTGATAAAAGCAGACTTTTCAGGATTTTTTTAAGTTCCCTATCAAGGCTTTCCTTTTCATATTTTTCAGTTGCCAAATTATATAAAATTATAATTTTCCTCATTTACTATGGATATGATTGACTACATAGTCCTTAAAAAAGTTACCTGCAATTAAAATTACTTGACCCCAATTTCACATACACACAAAAAATAGATAATACTCTAAATGCTATCTCATCTTGTCGTTTTTCGTTGAATTACAAAAGGTTTCACACAGGTCAGCATTGCTGGTGCCTCCTTACTTTCATTTCTGTAACAATCTTCTTTATTATTAATAAGGTGATGGCAATAAAAGTAATAATAATGTCTGCATTTTTTTCCCAAGAGCACAAACGTCTTGGCTCTGAGTACCAACATGCACTAAAATATATGACAGATGCTGTGTATCTTTCTTTTTTTTTTTAGCATCTTGAATGTCTTAAACAATTTTCCTTTAGTTACTATGGAAGTTCCTAACAATCCCAGTTACTAAAGGCAAGAGATTGGTAAAAAAAAAATTAAATTTTCCTTCTTTCCTTTTGTCCTTTTAACAGAGCGGCCTCACATTTTCGATCTTTCAAGTCTCATATACACATCACAAATTATTTGAAATTTGAATGTTATTAGAGAAATAATTCTGTTTTCTTCTCAAGGAAGAATAAAAACCTAATTTATGTAGGAGTTTTTCTAACAGGAGAAAATGGTCATGACTTATGGAGACGTAAGCTATGTCTTTGAGAAAAAGCTGGGCTTCAGGCCCACAGTCTGGACTATTCTCTTCTCACCCAGATTCATTCACCGTATTCTTCCCTTATTAAATCAGCCTTTTGGAAATGTTACTTCTCTTTGAGTCATCTGGTAGACCACTTACCATCAAAGAAATAGACTTTGATTTGTTGGTTATTTCTTTCTAGGCACCAAACTCACGAATCCAGAGGCAGCCACAAGACGAATGAGTCACCAGGTGCACATCAAGTTCTGAAGTACAGAAAGATAAGAATGATTAAATAAAAGCCCCCATTTGGTTCAGATTTTATTTTTTATTCATTTCAATTTGTTAAACATTTATAGAACTTTTAGTGTCCTGGAATAAGTTCCCTTGAAAATTGAGCCTGGGGCAAGTCTTAAATTCTAAGCTTTACTGGGAGATATAATTCCAGGGCAGTGTGAGTGATAGAAAAGAGAACGGAAGCAGGTAAGATTGGGAAGCACATACAAGGTATTGTGTTACAAAATTAGTCATTTCACAAAGAGACACAGTCTCTTGGGATAAGCTATACAGAAAGCTTTCTCTTGGTATTGTCCATCAAAGGGTGGAAAAGAGAGATAAATTAACCATTAGCTTCCTCCCATCTATTATATCCCGCAACCATAAGTTGCCATCTAGCAACTGGAGTGGAAGAAGAAATCCAGAGCTCTAGAGAAACATAAAGGCCAGAGAATCTGAGGTGGCACAAAAGAGGTGTCTTGATACATTTATCATGTACAATGAAAGTCCTTTTATAGTACATTTCCTAGTCAAATATGACTATCAAAATGAAAATTAAATATATCCTACCTGTATTTTCAAATCACAACTAAGAAAAAAGTAACTTTTGATCACTGGTTGCCTTTGAAGAAGACATATGTAATAGTATATAATTTTTTTAGGAATTGTTTTTACCTGTGAATTTCATTTCTAGTATTGCTAAACAATAAACGTCAATCAAAGAAAAAACAGTTGATTTTTCTAGAGAAGACTGCTGAAGCCTCTCTAGACTAGCAGAATTAATAAATATTAAACAGAAGCTTCTAAGGAAACATTCAAAAATCAAGTGAGTTCTCTAGGTGGTCACCTATGGGAAGGTGGTTAGGGATGACTCTAACTTCCTTAACAAAATGTGAGTATCATGTCCACTGTTATGGGAGAAGGAGGGAGAAATTGAGGAAGAACAGATTACTTCCTTCATTAGTATGCAAATAAATTATTTATATGCAAATAATATGAGCAGCACTGTGGTTATAATACTTGGTCTTACAAAGAAATCGTTTAAATTCATCTGCCTGGGGGAAGAAAAAAAGCTTTTTTTTTTTTACTATCCTACCAAACTTTCTACTGAATTATTTGGGCCAGAATAACTCTGCATCTGATGTAATCTGAACCAGTATTGTTGGACATATCTTTAATTGTGATTAAAACACTTCAGCTCAGTCTAATTTCTTTCTGCTTCAAGGGTGTCCAAATGTCCTTAAGGACAGATAACTCCATCCATAACTACCATCACCATTACCACCATTAAGTATTTGGATAACATAATATCTGATGTTAAAGAAGTCATTTATTTGAAAAGCATAGAAGACAACTTAATTCTGCTATGTACCAAGTCTTACTTGCCATGAATTAGCAGTTCAAGGTGCTTACACTGTTAACCCCAAATCTTTGGACTACTTTTATTTTCAGTTCGTCCAAAAATTCTCGAAAAAAATCTCTTACTTACATGTGGTAATTCTCTACCTACAAGGAGAATAAGGAGTCTGCTCAGGCCATCCAAAATAGTAATAGAGGACCTTATCTTGTTATAGGACTACTCCACACAAAAGATGTCCTAGTTTGCTAGGGTTGCCATAACAAAGTACCACACACAGACTGAGTGGCTTAAACAACAGAAATTTATTGTATCATTTTCCAAAA
Organism: Orcinus orca; assembly: GCF_937001465.1. NCBI lineage: Eukaryota > Metazoa > Chordata > Mammalia > Artiodactyla > Delphinidae > Orcinus > Orcinus orca. Next base: position 64,690,539 of record NC_064565.1, read on the forward strand.
ACCAGGAGTACAAAATCAAGGTGTTGGCAGGGTGGTTTCCTTCTGAGTGCTGTGAGGGAAGGATCTGTTCCAGGCCTCTCTCCTTGGCTTGCAGATGGCCATCTTCTCCCTACGTCTCCTCACAATGTCTTGCCTCTATGCATGTCTCTGTGTCCAAATTTTCCCTTTTGGTAAGGACAACAGTCATATTGGATTAGGGTGCATCCTAATGATCTCATTTTAACTTGATTACCTCTGTAAAGACCCTCTCTCCAAATAAAGTCACATTCTGAGGTACTAGGGTAAGGACTTCAACATATGAATTTGGAAGGGGACACAATTCAACCCATAACACTCCCTAACACTCTTGCATTTTGGTTATATTATCTGCAAAGATGGGTTCCACTGGGGTAATGGCAAAGGTCAGAATGCAAGCTCCAGTGTCCAGTCACAGCCCCTGGCTAACTGTGAGACCTCAAACGAGTCATCCAACCTCCTTAAGCTCCATTTCTTCACCTGTAAAATGGGAATGATAATAGTTCCTACCCCACAGGGTGGCTGTGAGGAGTAAACTGTCAACCACGTGAAGTGCTTAGCCCAGTGTCTAGCACATAGTAAGTGCTCCTAATACACTAGCTATTGTTAGCATGAATTTTTTAAAATTAATTTTTTTTGGAGTATGGTTGCTTTACAATGTTGTGTAGCCTCCACTGCACAACTATTAGCATGAATTATTAACCTAAAATGATCAGTCTAAACTGAAAAGTAAAGCTCACAAACCCAAGGGTGGGAGAAAACAGTTTCGAGCTTTCCTCTCTCACCAATTTACAGCCCCCTCTACTTAGGCTGCCTTTTAGATTAAGGTGGACTCTCAGAGCCAAGTTCTCAGGAATGGCTGATTTAGAATTACAGTGGCTGATCTCCACATTATTCCACCTTTAATGCTACAAGATTTCCTAAGAGGCAGAGCTGAGGTCACTGAATTTACTGACCAAATGTCCTACTTTACATGGTGTCCTTTATACTGAGATATTGTGCTACACAGCTTTCTTCTCATAATAACTGCTTTTCCATATCTCAGAAAGTCAGCTCTACTCTACATATCTTATTTCAAGCAGTTCATATTTTCTCTTTTGTTCAGCCAAAATTAGATTACCAATTTTTTTGCGTATGTGTGATTGTGGTTGAAGTTTTTTCCCCAAAACCTTCCTTTACAAATTCATTAATATTCATGGAGTTTATATATTAAATTTACATAAGTCTGTGATAAGAGGGAAGTCTCTGCTCCCAAGATTCTAATCTTACATTAGGAGGCTCTGAGGCTTGTTATAAATATTTGTTTTTATTGTTTTGTTTTCATGCTTGGCTTATCTCCTACCTTTTCGTGGAGCCAGGAATAAAAACAGAAAGATCCGGGCAGTGGATAGGTCTCTGACCACCCCAATGAGCCTCCTTTCTTGGTGTATCTCAGAACTACTCAGTCTGACATGCTCAAGAGATGTGCTTTCTGGGAGAAAGTCTACAACGTTATTAAAGCATCTAGGGCTAATTTATGACTTTTGTGGTCCCCTCCATTAAAAATAAAAAAAAAAATAACTATACTTTTCAACTGCACTGGTATAAGGATGTATATACTAATGTTATATACTGAAATATTTTCTTCAACCTAAAAGCTTATTTTATTCTTCTGATTTTAAAAGAAATTAAAACAATTTCATGGGCCCCTAGAAGTATTGTGGGCCCTCGGCACTGTATCTACTGTGCCTAATAGATGTCGGCCCTGAAAGCATGAGAGGAGCTATAGTATTTCATTTAAGGTTCCTAGTTGTTGACTACCTTAACCAACACATTATATGGCACCAAAGATGCACTTGACTTTTATAACCCTTCTGTTAGTGGCTACAACCTAAAGTCCTATAAGAAAGAAAAGAAGACACAGGCCTATGGGGCTCTGTATTCCAGCATACAGTTAGAGCAAGGATTACACAAACTCTCTGCACATATTCATACTTATCACATCTCAGTTTTAAATTCTCTCTGAATTTCCTTTATAGTTGTATAAATATAAAAAATAGCATTTGCTGCTTTTTAAAGTACACCTTTCATGAATCAAAGTTACTGATGAAGAAAGGAAACTAACATTTCCTGAGAACATACTATGTATCAGGCATTGTCTTGGGTGCATTCACATAGATAGTCCAGGGGGACAAAGACTATTATCCTCATTTTTATGTATAAGGATGGAGACTAACTAGGTCAAGTAACTTGCCTAAGATAACAGGATTTAGTAATGGTGGAGCTAGGATTCAAATCCAGATCCTTTTGATGTCAAAGTCAATGCCCTTTCCATATACCCTGAGAAAACCATAATTCAAAACGACTCATGTACCACAATGTTCATTCCAGCTCTATTTACAATAGCCAGGACACGGAAGCAACCTAAGTGTCCATTGACAGATGAATGGATAAAGAAGATGCAGCACATATATACAATGGAATATTACTCAGCCATAAAAAGAAATGAAATTGAGTTATTTGTAGTGAGGTGGATGGATTTAGAGACTGTCATACTGAGTGAAGTAAGTCAGAAAGAGAAAAACAAATACCGTATGCTAACACATATATATGGAATCTTAAAAAAAAAATGGTTCTGAAGAACCTAGAGGCAGGACAGGTATAAAGATGCAGACGTAGAGAATGGACTTGAGGACATGGGGAGGGGGAAGGGTAAGCTGGGACGAAGTGAGATAGTGGCATGGACATATATACACTAACAAATGTAAAATAGATAGCTAGTGGGAAGCAGCCGCATAGCACAGGGAGAACAGCTCGGTGCTTTGTGACCACCTAGAGGGGTGGGATAGGGAGGGTGGAAGGGAGATGCAAGAAGGAGGAGACATGGGGATATATGTATATGTATAGCTGATTCACTTTGTTATAAAGCAGAAACTAACACAACATTGTAAAGCAATTATACTCCAATAAAGATGTTAAAAAAAAGAGGTTACTGGATCCTTAAAGCATATATTCTCAAGGAAGTAGTCTTAAATAAGGTCAAAGGTTTATATACAAGTATTTTTGCCACAGTGTTATAAAAGCAAAAATGTTTCTAAAACATGGAAACAACCAAAATATCCAAATATAGTAAAGTTAGTTAAGTAAATGATGGTATTCCCAATTCAATAAATTTCACGAAGCCACTAAAAATAATCTTTTGGAAAATATTTAGTGACATGGAAAATGCTGGTAATGCAATGTTGAGTGAAAACGCTGACACAAAACTGTACATGAGTTTGACCCCAATTAGATAGAGAATTTTCTTAAGAATACTGTTGTGATTATCTTCCCTTAGGAAGAGACCATTAGTCATAATGAACATGTTTTAGTTGATAATGCTCTGCTTTCAGCAAATAAATTAGAGAAAACTTTCATGTATCAGCATTACTTGGCTTAAAGAATGTTTCAATTCCTACTATTAGTTCCCTAAGCATAAGAAAGGAGGTGAGTCAATAATAATTGGACTCCACTTCTCTGAGTAGGTCTTAGGAGTAAATAAGCCAATGAAAAGTAACATCCATTTCTGATGTAGTAACACTGAACCAGTGGGGAGCCAGCGACTGCTCATGGACCCCTTGCAAAGCCAATGTTCAAAAGAAAATGAAAAATTATACATCTACCCCATCTAGAAAGAAAGAAATCACAGTCATAGCAGTAGTTATCGCTGAGAAATGGTACTATGGATAATTTATTTCATTGTTATGTTAATAGGCATGTGTCACTTTGATAATTATGGGAAAAATGTTTTTGTTTAATTGGGTTTGTTTGTTTAAATAAAGGAGCCAGTGCTTAAGACTGTGGAGTGCAAGAACAGAAAAACCAAAAGAGACTCAGAAATGCCTTCCGATTCAGGATATAAAGGCTTGATAAAATATAGTTTACAGTGTAGTCATATTTCATAGACTTTCCAAATAAAGAGGATTATAGACATTTTAGACATTAAAGAAACCTAGGTAGGTAATTTTCTTGGGCTTTTCCCAAAGACTCTGTGTAGAATAAAGTAGAAAAGTGAAACAGTGCAATCTCTCTAACAAATCTTCCTCAAAATTCTAAGATGGCTTTCAATCAGCACTGTCAGTATAATAATGCAATACAAGAACATTTCAAAATTTCAATTACTAGTCCAAAACAAGCAAAACACAAGTTATAAAAAAGGAAAATACACAGTATTGCTGTGACAGTTCTGAAAGACACTGAGTTCAGGCCCATCCTTTTCTTATGCAAGTTCTCAAATCATCATTCTATAGATCTCGACACTACAGCTACTTCATAAATGCTAATTGGACTATAACGTTACTATAATGATTTGTAAAAATGAACATGGAGTCTCCTAAATTAGCAGTCTCCACTTTCTGTCAAAATAGTCAACAGGTAAATTTCATTTTGCAATAAAATTTCTATTTCTATTATTTCAGTTAAACCAAATGGTAATGAAATGAAAATTTACAATGCCTGATGTGGCCAGAGTTAACCCAGTCCCGCCCACAGTCTTCATGTGGAATTGACTGTGGCCTTCCTCCCTGCTCCCAACTTTCCCAGGAGAAACGGGCACCTGTGGACCTCCCAAATCTTCTTGTCAACTCTAACAAGAATTTCCCTGGATAATTATGTGAAGCGCAAATAAAATTAAATATAAATCAGACATGCTCTGGAAATCAGAAATACTGATAAAAAGTAACTACTAAGAAAAGTTTATACCACAATCTACAGAGCATTGGTTTCTATTGTAGCAAAGGATGCATAATATATGGAAAGGGGTTAACAAAAAAATTCATATTATATGTTTTTGCAGTCTTTGACATGTTCATGGTTTTTTCTGATCTCACGCTAGAAAGCTTAGTCCTCCTAATTTGTATTTAAACCTTTGCATTGCTAGGTGACCTGAAACTGACCGATTAAGCATCCTGAGGCCCCATGGCCTTATCAGAAAAATTTATTTAGCAAATATTTATTAACCAGTCACTCTGTGAAATGCACTATTGAATAAACAGGTGTTGAAAAATATTCATTTATTTAATCAGTGGCAATTTTAAAACAACTTATTTGTTTTTTGTTGCCCACTAGCCATTCTTCCTCAAAGCCTTCTCTACCCAATAACATATGAAAAGTAATAAAATCCAAATGTTAAAAGATCATTACCATAAAGTTTTTAACTTACTCATATTTTCTGATTCTATTTTCAAGTACAGAGCTTGAGAATATATACGGTATAACAATGCTAAACTTCAAATCAGTGAGGTGTCAATTAATGAATGCTTAGAAACTTTTTCCCCCAGTTTTATTAAGATATAATTCATGTATAACACTGTATTCGTTTTACATGTGTAACATAATGATTTGATATATGTATATATTGCAAAATGATTACCAAAATAAGTTTAACATCTATCATCTCACATGCTTACAATTTTTTTTTCTTGTGGTGAGAACTTCTAAGATCCACTCTCTTAGCAAGTTTGCAATGTATGATACAGTATCATTATACTGTTAACCATATTGTTAATATATATTGTTAACTATACTGTCACCATGCTGTACATTATATCTTCAGAACTTATTTCTTTTTTTAATTAATTAATTTATTTATTTATTTTTGGCTGCGTTGGGTCTTCATTGCTGCTCACGGGCTTTTCTCTAGTTGTGGTGAGCAGGGGCTACTCTTCGTCGCAGTGCGCTGCTTCTCATTGCCGTGGCTTCTCTTATTGCGGAGCCTGTGGCTCTAGGCATGCAGGCTTCATTAGTTGTGGCTCTCAGGCTCTACAGCGCAGGCTCAGTAGTTGTGGCGCACTGGCTTAGTTGCTCCGCGGCATGTGGGATCTTCCCAGACCAGGGCTTGAACCCACGTCCCCTGCATTGGCAGGCAGATTCTCAACCACTGTGCCACCAGGGAAGTCCCAGAACTTATCTGTTATTTCTTATAACTGGAAGTTTGTACCTTTTGACCATCTTTAACCATTTTAAAAAGCTCTTTAAAGACTCTAAATGGTAAGACATCTACATATTCAGCAACATGATATATATATATATCAACTATATATATATATATATATATAGTAGCCTCTAATTGTACTGAAAATCTTCTTGTACAAATATGAATGCACCCTGAGTTTCCCCAGGCCTCCCCAGCCTCCATCCAGCAGGACCTCAATACCCTCTAAAGTGTTCTCAAGTCCTCTGGAGGTCCAAGTGCTCTCTGAAGTCAGGTACTTCTGGAATTCAGGTGTTTTCTTGAATAATCTCACAACATCTGTGGTGGCTCTCTCCAACATCTGCTGAGCACTTCCATTTCACCAGGCACTGCTGTCATGTCACCAAGCTTGCACTCTACCAGACCACACTGCTGCTCTTCTGCCACCAGAGGTGCCAGAGATGTGTAGTGAGACTCTATTACTGGGACAGGCATGCCTGGCTGCTCCTTTCTTTAAAATGAGTTCTCTCCTTGGAAGCTCCCCAGTCCCCCTTACAAATCTTCTTTAGGGCTGTCCCATGCATCTACCAAATGTGTCCACGTATATTTAAACTCTAGCCCAGGCTCAAGCAGAGATCCCCATATACATTCATCACCCCACTGAAAAGCTAAACAAAGGCACTAACTTTGGAAGAAGAAAAATACCTTTTTAGTTTCCTCTAGAGAAGGGCTCTTTGGTTAAAGTTTTGGGTTTATTATTTTAAGAGAAATAATTTTTTAATTAGAACAAGTTATTATATTTCTTCCTTTGGTATCAATTTTCACCAAAATAATTTAAATTATGACCCTAAAATTCCCATTTGTCCACTCTCCCAGAGTAAATGAGTAAGTAAACCAGGCAAACAGAACCAATTATATTTAAAGATGTCACAAATGGCTTGCAAAATAATTTAACCATTTTTAATCTTTTGGGCCCTTACAAACAAGGAATGAGAGAGTAGTTTAGGAATGCTCTTTCTAAGATTAGTAACATACACAAGAGTTCTAGTAACTCTCCTCTGTCCCACCAGATAATTTTCACCTGTCTAAAAGGAAGCACAAGAAGAAATTGACAGTGGGTCTCAGGAGAGCTGTTTTTCTCTGCTGATCTCTTCATTCTGTACATTTGTTCCCCCACACAACAGTTTTCTCAGGGGTTATCAATCTTGGCAATGACAGACAGCCTTTTCATTCCACAATTCATTTTAAGATCAACAGTTTTGAAACATGATACCAATTCTTTCCTTATCCCCTCACTTGTTTAACCACCCCCTGATTCTGGTGAATATGATTGGGCTACTTGTTAGCAAGAAATCCTGATTTCATCACAAAGCAGAATCTCCTTTACATTCTCAAAAAAGTCTTGGTTCGCATTTTGAGAAGCAGTATAGCATGGTAGGCAAGAACACAGACAATGGAAATAGATCACGCAGACTTCAAATACCAGATTTTCCACATATTATTCAATAGTTGTATAACTCTGGGCAAGTTACTTTAACTCTCTAAACTCCAGTTTCCTCATTTTCATAATGGGGATGATGATAATAATAGGGCCTACCTTGCAGGGTTGTTTTTAGGATTAAGTTGAGTAATGGATGTAAAGCAGTTAGAAGAGTGTCTGGTACATAACAAGCATTAGTTGTTGTTATTAATACTTCAGAACTATTCTGTTGAGTACATGAGGAGGCAAAGCAGGCATGACAGGACACCAAACACCATTATCTTACCCTAAATCTAAACGCACTCTCTGGATATTTGATTGGTGGCTATTGAGTGACATTGAGCAAGTAACTCTCTAAACCTTTGACTCCTCATCTATAAAATGGTGATAATTGAAAAAAAATACAAGTAAATTACTTGGCAATGACCTGACATGCAGTAAACATTAATATCCCCACTCCTATGCAAAATTAAACTGGAGGTCCAGCCCAGTCCAATAAAGCAAGAGAAATAAAATGTATAGAATTTCAGAAAGAGAGGGACTTCCCTGGTGGCGCAGAGGTTAAGAATCCGCCTGCCAATGCAGGGGACACTGGTTCAAGCCCTGGTCCAGGAAGATCCCACATGCCGCAGAGCAACTAAGCCCGTGCACCACAACTACTGAGCCTGTGCTCTAGAGCCCACAAGCCACAACTACTGAGCCCGCTCGCCTAGAGCCCATGCTCCGCAACGAGAAGCCACCGCAATGAGAAGCCCGCGCACCACAACCAAGAGTAGCCCCCGCTCGCCACAACTAAAAAAAGCCTGCACGCAGCAACAAAGACCCAACACAGCCAAAAATAAATAATAAATAAATTAATTAATTTTAAAAAATACCTCAGAGTAATGCTATTAAAAAAAAAAAGAAAAGCAAAGAATTTCAGAAAGAGAACCTATCATTATTCCAAAATTATGTGACTGTCTACAAATATAAATTGTTAAAATAACAAGTTTGTTAAATATGCTAAATGTAAGATAATTATGCAAAGTCTATTGTATTTCTATATACCAGTAATGAGCAGAAAAAAATTAGATGTCATTTCTTATAGCATCAAAAATATGACGTACTGGGCTTCCCTGGTGGCACAGTGGTTGAGAGTCTGCCTGCCGATGCAGGGAACACGGGTTCATGCCCCGGTCCGGGAAGATCCCACATGCCGCGGAGCAGCTGGGCCCGTGAGCCATGGCCGCTGAGCCTGCGCGTCCGGAGCCTGTGCTCCGCAACTGGAGAGGCCACAACAGCGAGAGGCCCGCGTACCAAAAAAAAATATATATATATATATATATATATATGACGTACTTAGAAATAAATCTAACAAAAGATATATAAGACCTTTAAGGAGAAAAGTATATACCTTTACTGACAGATATTAAAGAAGACTTTAATTAATGAAGAGCTATACAATATGATACTTTTTAAGAAGGGAGGGGGGTATAGAACCTTAGATCAATGGAACAATATAGAGTGTTCCGAAGCAAACCCACACATAAATTGCCATTTAACATATGACAGTGGTGCTACTGCAGATCAGCGGTAGATGATGAATATTTTTCTCAGTAAGTAGTGGTAGAACAATTTGTTTTCAATATGAAAAACTTAAATTAGACTCCTACCTCACACAGTAAACAAAAATCAGTCCGAGGTAAATTATAGACTTAAATGTGAAAGGCAAGAAAATAAAACAGAAGACAATATAGTAGAGCATCTTTATGGTCTCAAAGTAGGAAAAGAGTTCTTAAACTAGACATAAAAAGTTCAAATTACAAAGGGAAATGTTGACTACATTAAAATTAATGTCCTCTATTGATCAAAAAGTGTTATAAAAGGTGAGGAGACAAGTCCAAACTGAGAGAAGATAGTTGTAACACATTATGTAACAGAATGCAAAATGTACTTTTAAACTTCTACAAATCAGCAAGAATGACAAACAACCAAATAGAAAAATTAATCACAAATAGCCCACAAACACAAGATGTTCAACCTCATGGCAAATCAGGGAAATTAAACACATGGAAGACCTTTCCAAAACTGCCAGACTTAAGAAGTGTGATACAACCAACTGTTCATGAGATTGAGGAGTGATGAAAATGCTCATACTCTGCTGGTGAGAATGTAAATTAGTACAACACTTTTGGAAAATAGCTTGGCATTACCTAGTAAAATTAAGCTTGCATATATACTCTGTGATCCACTCCCAAGTATATACCCTAGAGAAATCTTGTATATGGACACCAGGAGATATGTAGAAAGACGTGTATTACAGCATTGTTTATTGCAGTGAAAACTGGAAAACAATCTCAATGCATTCAACAGACTAGATCAATAAGCTGTGGTATATTTTCATAATCAAATACCATACAGCAATAAAAATTTAGTATAGCTATAAACCAACATGAATGGATCTCAAAAATAAAATGTTAAATTAAAAGAAACAAGTCATCAAAGAATATGTATGGTATGGTTTCATTTATATAGAGTTTTTAAATGGTTCAAACTAAATAATACAATGTTTAAGGAACATACAAATAGACAATGAGGACCATAAAGAAAAGTAAGTAAAGGATTAACAAAGTTCAGAACTTTGGCTACTTCCAGAGAAGGAGAAGAACACACAGGGGACTTCTGGGATACGGTAATGTTTTTTTTCTTAGCCTGGCTGCTAAAAATAGAGGAATCCATTTTATTTTCCTTTAACCTGTACACATACATTTTTATACTTTTTTTGTATGCCTGCTATATTTTATAATAAAAATAAGATTAAAAACATTTGACATATGCCTTGATTATCTGAATTTTTCAGACAAAAACATTTTTTCCTGAATTAGAATAATAATTATTCCAGTTTTGTCTTTTGCACTTGTAAAAGGGAGTCACAGAACTTGAGGTTTCTCTCTATGATAAAACTGAAAGAAGTATTTTTATGCATAATCCCTGTTTATTTAGCAATAGGTTTCAATTAAGCAGTGAAGGTTTTTATAGTCACTGAAAGCATGTTAAAACTTATATCACATCCCTTTTATTCTTAACAGCATTCATAATACTCAAGAAATATTACTCTACAGCCATGTTGTCTGATAGAAATATAGCATAAGCCAAATATGTAATATTAAACTTTGTAGTAGCCTCATTTCAGCATCTGATCAGTATTTTTAAATGATTAATGAGATGTTTTATATTCTTTTTTCATATTAAATTTTCAAAATTCAGTGTGTATTTACCACTTACAGCACATCTCGATCTGGACTAGACTCATTTCAAGTGCTCAGCAGCCACCTGGGGTTTGTGACTACCATGCTGGACAGCACCATTTCATAGTCTCCACATGAATGATCTACTTGGCACCAGCTTTAGAAATTTTTGCTGCTGAAATGGCCACCCACCAAATCCAGAGGTCTAATAGACCTCCAAACTACAAAGGAGAGTTCTAATTTTAGCTTTAAGTAGAAGTAAGTACCTTATTCACACAGAACAATAGAACTAGTCAATTTTCTCTTTATATCCCTGAATTTCCTCTGGATTAGGCCTAACAGGAGCTTCTTGTAAAAGGGAAATAATAATGCTTTGGAGTTCTTAGGCCCATTTTCCTCAGGAATCTAAAACATTTTAAGGGACTTCCCTGGTGGTCCAGTGGCTAAGACTTGGGGCTCCCAACGCAAGGGGCTCAGGTTCAATCTCTGGTCAGGGAACTAGATCCCGCATGCCACAACTAAGACCCAATGCAACTAGGGCTTCCCTGGTGGCACAGTGGTTAAGAATCTGCCTGCCAATGCAGGGGACACGGGTTCGAGCCCTGGTCCAGGAAGATCCCACATGCCGCAGAGCAACTAAGCCCATGCACCACAACTACTGAGCCTGCGCTCTAGAGCCCGTGAGCCACAACTACTGAAGCCCATGCACCTAGGGCCCATGATCTGCAACAAGAGAAGCCACCGCCATGAGAAGCCCGTGAACTGCAACGAAGAGTAGCCCCTGCTCACCACAACTAGAGAAAGCCCACGCACAGCAACGAAGACCCAACGCAGCCAAAAATAAAATAAATAAAATTTTTTAAAAAAGACCCGATGCAGCCAAATAAATAAATACTTTTTAAAAAATAAAACATTTCAAGAACATTGGTTCACTAATTGACAGTCTTGACATATTCTGCCATTGCAATTCATGTATATTTAGAAAAATTGAGCCTTAGAAAAGAATGGCTAACATCACATATGGAGACAGAAACTGAACCCATGTCTGGGATTCTGAGTCCCTGAGCTAATATCCCTGGGCACACATACATGTTTCCTTAGGTTATTAGATTTCCTTTTGCTTCCACCTGTCTGATCATTCATGCTTAATTCCTTATATTATTTCATATTTCACTTTACTTCATTTCAATATTCTCCCACTAAATTGGTGGCAGGAACTAAATTTAATATGCTAACTTCATGCTATATAATGTTTCTAAAAGGAAATGTACAACTGGTAAAAGGTTTTGTTTCCTTACTTTTTAAGGACCAGACATTATAATTTTTGTAGAACTTTTGTAGCAATAAAAGCCAAATACTGACTAATTACCAGAGAGCTAGAGAATGAGATCATCAATATTTATGGGATTTTTTTTCTGACTCATTTTCACTATTTTGCATAGGAAATGTGTATTTTCTTAGCAAGTGTTGTTCAGCAAGTGTATTCATTTTCCAGCAGTAATAGCATAAAGGTGTTACTAATAAGAACCAAGCACTGACTTTCTAGGACTCATTTGTATACTTATATACACACTTATTTTCCTGGTCTTTCCCTATTTTTTTTTTTTTTTTTTTTATAGCACAGTAGAAGTTTACTTTTTTTCTCATAATAAGTTACCACATTCCTTTATTCAAAGACAGATGATAGTAGCGAATTGTTTTTACTATACCTTTAAAAAATATATTACATATTAAATTTTTTTTTCCCTATTTTTTAAACTGTATTTTATCCACAGAAGCAGAAAATATTATTTAACTAACCTTCAGTACATTGATTTTCTGACTTTCAGGTTTCATAAACCAACAAAAAAATACATGTTTTAATTAACGACTAGCATAAAACCGACAATTTCTTATTTTGCCAATTATGGTTATTAAAAAATAATTAAAAGCTACCACATTTTATCACCATCATTTCATTAAAGCAGTGGGTCTCAAAATTTAGCATGCATCAGGATCACCTGGAGGACTTGTTAAGCCACAGATTGCTGGGCCCCACTGGCAATTTCTGATTCAGTAGGTCTGGGTTAAGGCCCAAGAATTTGCATTTCTAACAAGTTCCCACATGATGCTGATGCGGCTGGTCTGGGGGACCACACTTTGACAATCATGGCATTAAAGAGTCCATTTCAGCAGCAAAAATGAAGAAAGATCATCTCAGAATAAAGGAGAATCATTTAAATTGAGTAAATTGAGCTTATGTTTCTCATTTCTCCCAAGGTCAGTAAAAGTTTCACAAACGGTAAGTCTTTGAAGTAACATTTGAAAACCAGTGCCCTAGTACACTGTCTGATAAGGTAGCCCTAACCAGCCATATGTGGCTATTGAACATTTGAAATATGGCTAATCTGAATTGAGATATGCTGTAAGTATAAGATACACACTGGATTTTAAAGATTTACTACCAAAAAAGAATGCAAAATGTTTCAGAAATAATTTTTATATTAATCTGATGTTGAAATAACATTCTGTATATACTGAAGTAAATAAAAGTTATTAAAAATAATTTCACACTTCACTTTTAAAATGTGGCTACCAGAAAATTTTAAATTACACATGCAGCTCACAGCATAATTTTAACAGACAGCACTGCCTTGAGCAGGGGTTCTTGGTGTGGTCTCTGGACCAGTAGCATCATCATCACTTAGGAAGATGTGAGAAACATACATTCTCGTACCGTACCCCAAAATTACTGAGTCTGAGTTCTAGGGATGGAACCCAGCAATCTGCATTTTAATAAATCCTCCAAAAGATTCTGATCCAGGTTAAAGTTTGAGAACCATTGCTAGAACAACTTTAATCAAAGTTTAGTGTGCATACAAATCACCTGGGGAGCTTTTAAAATTCAGATCCTAGTTCAGTAGGTGGAGGGTGCAGAACTCAAGATTCTGCGATTTAACAAGCTCCCATGTGATGTTAGATGCTGCTGGTCTTGGGTCATTCTTTGGGCTGCAAGGACCTAGAACATTTACTTTTTATGCATCATCCTAACCAATATCCATTACAAACAAATCGACACACATCTCCAAACTCCAAAGGATTCGAATCTCAAGATTCTAGTTGGGCTGCTCTAAGAGAAAGGAATTGTGTTTCTCTGACCGAAGAAATTTTGTCAAGACCCTTTGAGAGCTATAAATAAATTCTTGCATTTAATTGTTTGCATTATCAGACAACCTGCCATGTTCATCTAATAAGAAAGTATGTGTTTGTGTTCCTATTTTTCCAGTAGGTTAATGGTGATTCAATATATTTAGAGCTGGAAGCTACTTCTACTAGGCTGGAACATTTGAATGAAAAATGGGCACTCCTGCTGCATCTCCCTTGGCAAAGTGATCCATTTAATCAGTACTGTTGTTTATATCTAGATAGTGGGTTTTAATCTGAGTTACTGTCCGCTGATTTTAACCAAGAGAAGGCAAGGAGGATAAGGAAAGGAGAGGAAACTCTTCTCTTGAGCTGTGCTGAGTCAATCTGTAGTTTATCCATCATGACAAGAGCTGCTAGAGACAGGGGCAGACTTTCTCAAATTTTCCTTGGTCCCCAGGAGACTCCATCATACATACAAGAAACAGCTGACCCCATATTTGAAAGAGGTGTTATTTTTCTTGATTTCTTCCTCCTCTGAGTCTCTTATATTTTCCCCACAATTTGCTATAGTAGAAGATTACAGAAAAGCAAACATATTTACAATTGTCTGGAGAAAAAAAAGAAGCTTACAATCCAATTGAAAAGATAGAAAGTGATTATTGTTTATCTTGTATCATGCCATGTTTTTTAAATAAACCAGAACACAGATGAAAAGTTAGGAAACATGTCTCTATAAAATTTTGCCAATAGTCTTTGAAATAAAACTATAGAAGGTTTTATTTTTTAACCAAAATCTAACTCTTTCATTGTTTATTCTAACTATAGGAAGAAAAACACAGAATTAAATGGGCAAGGCTTTTTTAATATGTGATTTATTACCCTCCTCTTTCAGTTTTGACAAAAACCTATAATACATGGTACATAATCCGTGCTAGGTACAAGAATGTGCTGTAGGGACTTCCCTGGTGACACAGTGGTTGGGGGTCCGCCTGCCAATGCAGGGGCACGGGTTTGAGCCCTGGTCCAGGACGATCCCTCGTGCCGCGGAGCAGCTGGGCCCACGTGCCACAACTACTGAATCCTGCCCGCCTAGAGCCCGGGATCCGCAGCGGGAGAGGCCACCACAGTGAGAAGCCTGCACACCGCAACGAAGACCCAACGCAGCCATGAATGAATGAATGAATAAATAAATAAATAAATAAATAAAAAGAATGTGCAGTAAAATAGACTTTTGGTATACACACATATACATACATACATACGTACATATATACCTTTCTGTTTTTTCAACATATGCAGTGACTTAAACCCAATCATTAAATTCAGTTTATAAAATTCTTAGTCATGAGAAGTCAGCCCACTTTGTACCTGGTCCACATATCATTTGAAGAGATAAAAAGTCATATAACACTAGGGGCAATTACATGAAAAATCTGGCTATTGAGATCTGTGAAGATGGCTCCTTATGTTGCTATAAATATAAAACAATCATTTATTGTTTGGATGGAGAAAGTAAAAAGTTCTATAAATCATTGGGTTAACTACAACACAGGAAAAGGTTAAATTAAAATGTTTATTGTACTTGAGAACAAACAATTTGTGTCTTTTGCATGAATTTAGATATATGTGTAGTGTAGTAGAATGAGGCAGGTTTTTGTGAAAATTGAATTTGCCCAGAAAGGAAAGTGCCTCGTGGTGTCAGTGAAGAATGAACAAGGCATCCTAGAGGTCTGGACATTTAACAGGCCATCTCCTGGGGCAGGACACTCAGTCTCCCTCTGGTTGCAGAGAGCAGTGTGACAAATTCTCCTTCCACAGACCAGGTTTTGGATCCCAGCTGTTCCAGTCACCAGCATATTGACTTTGAAGAAGTCACTTACCCTCCTTACACCCCAGTTTGACCCTGAACTCAGTTTGACCCTGAGTGAACAGCAATGTTTGTACCAGTCATCTCTGGAAATCCTTTTCTTCCTTAGACTCTAGCGTCCTGTGATTCTTAGTTCTTTTCAGAAGATGGGGTGACAACATCTACTTTTTAGCATTGGTGACTATATTGAAAATATTATATGTCCAGTACCTGGAACACATCAGTTCTCAGTAACGGTACTGTGCAAATGTGGAGGCAAACTCAGGAAAACCGGGGATGTGACAGGTGGAGCTGCAGAGAGATTCACTGCTACTCTTACCATTGCCCTCCTACCTGGTGATTCTGAGCCTTCGTATTCTGGCTCCTGGGGAAGATACTTATTTTCTTTGATTAAGCCACTGAAAGCTTACATAATCTTTTTAATACCATGGGATTTTCAATTAGTTCAGAAAACAGTGCTTACACTGCTATGCTGCCATCATACACTTTCCTTACCTTCACAAGTCCTAGCTTTCTCCATTCTTTCATTTATTTGTTTATTCAACAAATGTTTAACTCCTAGTATGTTAGATTTTTTAACATAAGAGGAATTTTTATGCCTATATTTCTCTAACTTACCATTTCTGAGGGAGTACTTGAAGCACAGAGCTCAAACCCAGCACAGCTCAGCTAAAAGTTTGGCCAAAAGATGATACCGAGTGCAAATGACCTAACTATAGGTTCAGAAATGTTCCACGTTGCATTCAGAGCAAAATTCCAGCTCCTAAGTGTGGTCCCTGCTGACCTCTCCAGGAGCACCTCTCCTCCTCTCTGCACCAACTATCCTGAGAGAGTTCAAACACTGCCTTCTCCCGGAGGCCTCCCTCATGCCTCTACCCCGTTCCCATATCCACTGCACCTGTCACAGTGTACTCAATTGTCTGCTAAATGGATGCTCCCTCCAGAGACCAGTGGGTATCAAACTTTATCTGAATCCCCTGGAGGGCTTGTGAAACCAGCGTGCTGGCTCCCACCCCCAGTTTCTGATTTAGTAGGTCTAGGGTGGCACACAAGAATTTGCACTTTCAACAAGTTCCCAGGAATACTGATACTGTTGGTCCAAGAACACACCTTGAGAACCCCTGCTCCAGTCTACCAGTTCCTTAGGGAGAAGAACCCCAATTTCTTCTATTTGGTATCCCTAGTACATAACACAGACACTGGCATATCGCAGACATTCAAACAATATCTGCTGAATGGAAGAAATGGGTGAAATCATGAATCCCTTGCCATTTCATTTGGAGATGGAATGACTAATTGGTCTCACAGTATAAGAACCCAAGACAATCCTCCATTAGTATCAAGCTCCTCTTAAACAGAGGGTGAGGGCCACTCTGCTGGGCTCTGAGCTGTAGCACACTATCTAGCACTGCTGAAAGCTGTTATATGAAAATACAAATTTTATTTTTAATACATAAAAATCACCCCCTAGGGGCTTCCCTGGTGGCGCAGTGGTTGAGAGTCCACCTGCCGATGCAGGGGACACGGGTTCGTGCCCCAGTCTGGGAAGATCCCACATGCCGCGGAGGGGCTGGGCCCGTGAGCCATGGCCGCTGGGCCTGCGCGTCCGGAGCCTGCGCTCCGCAACAGGAGAGGCCGCAACAGTGAGGCCCGTGTGCCGCAAAAAAAAAAAAAAAAAAAAAAATCACCCCCTAGGATCACAGACTTGGTTTGACTAGAGATAAAAATGTTAAACCTTCTCTTCTGTTAAATAACTCCTCTTTGATAGCATTCATACGTGAATAAGTAAAAGAAGACAAAAAAAGACACCAACATTAGAACTGTCTTTAGGACAACTAAATTCATCTGAAAATATATTACATGCTCTTTCCCAAGATCAACACCCAAAAACAAGCTGACCAGATTTCCCTGATCATCTGGGAGTCTTGTTTAAAATTCAGATACCCAAAGCCCTCCTATGGAGAATCCAAAATCAGTAGGTATGTGATGGGACCGCAAAATCAGTCTTTTTAACAAGCTTCAGGTGGGGCTCGGATGGTGGTCTTTTTAAGTCCTGCAGGAGATTTTAATGTACAGCTAGGACTAAGAATCACGGCAAGAACCCAAGTAGAAGTTTTCTTATGAAATTATTTTTCACCTGGAACAGGTTAGGTCATGATGCAAAAGGCCAGGATCTCAATCTGGAACGTGGCTTTATTGCCCTTTGGTTTCCTGGAGGCAATAAATGTGTAAGGCATTTCTACCAAAGATCAAGTTTTGCGTCATAGCTCTATGGGGCTTGAGCCACTCCAACAATAACAATAGGGACATCAGTCAAAAGGCCTCAGGAAAAGGGGAAACTTGTCACAGGATGATGCCAATTATCCAATTATTCTGGACTCAAAAACTAAACCTTTACTACTTGTCTTATGGCATCAGAACCAAGGGTATGATCTGGAGAAGTAATTAGCATATCAGAATCTTATGCTGGGACAATGTCAGGGTAAAACAAAAGTAGGCTCTGGAATGTTACAAGGGGTGGAACTAGAAATAGTCTTGCACTTGAGTGTAAATATGGTGGTGTCAACAATTAACCTTCCAATGAAAAATAATTTTCCTGTTTATATGTATGCTCTGGTGGAAAAAAAAATTTGATGTCATTGGTTGTTTTGGAAAGACCTTCCTTTGCGCTAAGTTTATTTAAGGTGAATTAGAGCTATAATTCAGAAAGCAAGAATTTCTATCTTCTTTTAAATCAAATTATCTTGGAATCACACTTGCTTTCCTACCTCTCTTCACTCTCTTGCCTTCATGTTAAGTCCCAAGAATAAAATCCAAGCATCTCACCAAAGCACTCTGATTAGCCTCTGCTCAAGGGTCTAGGGGAAGCTAGTCAGGCTATGTGAGGTCTGAAGCACTTTGGATCATTAAATTGTTTAATACGAGCACTAATTTTTACTCTTGTGTAATAAAAGTAAATGCTTTCCAAAACGAACAGAAAACAAGAGTAGAAAAGTATATTGGCTTCCAGGAAGCACACTCATGAGGACTTTACAGCTAAGGAGTCATTTTTCTAAAAAATAAATAGTGTTGCGAAGTGCCATTCATTATTAGCACATCACCAGCACACAGGAGTCACTGAATAAATGTTTGATGATATTAGCTTCCTTTCAATAACTGCCCAAGTCTTTCATTAAACAACTATCATCAAAAAAATCATTTCTTACATAAGAATGATTTGAGGAAAGTAAGGCTACAAATGTGCAAACTAAAGTTCACTGCATTTTTAATAAGAATTTCAAGCACAATAAAGACTTTATACCCAAATATATTTACAAAGAAATAGATGTGATGCTACATTAAAAGTTTACCACACTAGGTTCATTTGCCTCTTTCCTTTTTTCCCATAAACAAACCTGCAGCCTTCCCTTAAAAAGGACCAGGTCTGAGATCCATGCAATAGTCCCAACTTTTATGTCTGCAAAGTCTTTGGGCACCATTTGGTCTCCTAGACCCCACTGTTCATGATGGGAGCCTGGGCTGCACAGGCTAAGGGAGGGGACCATTGCAGCAGACTCACATCTCTGCTAGGTCCACACATCCCTGACTCCTCACCCAAAAACTGGCCAAATTCATCCTTAACTCCCTATGTGACAGATAAAATAGTCATAATATGCAGATAAATCTACACCAAGAAAGCAGAAATAAAAACAGCCTCTCTCTCCCCTATCACCTAGATTCACGAGGCTATTTAAGTTTTTTATATTCAGTAAAATTTAAAACTCCATTCCTCGATTGCACTAGCCACATTTCAAGTGCTCAATAGCCATCTGTGTCTAGTGGACATCATATTTAACAGCAGACACAGAAAGGTCTATTGGGCAGAACTAGTCTCCAGAGGGCAGGGAAATAATGGTTCCTTTACCACTTGAAGTGTCAACCAAGGAGAGAAGGAAGAAATAGGGCAGTCCACTATTTCTCTAGCATATTTTCAGTCCTACAAATCCATCTCCTTTTTCTTCCCCCATAGATTCTACCCTTTCTGCTCCTCAAATTTTTCCCATGTTTCCTGAGCACAGAGGAGGAATGGGGTAATAGTGTGTGAGAGTTTTCAAGGGCAATTAAAAAAAAATAGCAAATACATCTTGTGTTCAAAATGTGGTGCTATGCCTGCATTTGTATTGCTGTCCCACACAGTAAACCAGCTCACTGGGGTAGCTTCAAAATGGAAGTTGCTCTTATAATCCCTAGATGCTCAGCAGGGGCACATTTATTCGGTTATAATTGTTTTTGTCATACAATCATCATACTGGCTGGTGGTTGGAATTCATATTCATGCTGTATCAAGTAATAGCCTTGATAGTTTAATTTCAAAGTGAAGCTATTAAAAACAATAGTTTTAATATTAATGAAGACTGATCTTCCTAATTCTTTTAAGTAAAAAGCTGGTTGGCAACAATCTTACACATATTAAAATATTAAAAAAGAATAATGACTAATAGTAATGAAGTTATTTTTTTCTTTATGCATGAAAAGCACAACCCTTTTATTTCCAAGTCACATGGGTGGAGCTGAAGTGACTGGCTTTAGCAGACATTAGTAACATTCCCCAATATTCAGCCATTCTCCACTTCAGGAAGTACTGGACTGTCGGGTCACATCTCAAGATGGTGAAATCGCCATCTCTCTAGGAGATGATTACATGGAGCAGAATGCCCCGCCCACTGACACATCAATCTACATTGGACATGAAGGGTGAGCAAGAAATAAACCTCTCTTGTTTTAGCCACTGATATTTGGCATTATTTTTATTGCAAGCACAACTAGCCTATCCTTACTAGTACACCAAACCATAACCAACATAATCTTTCTCTGCTGTCATAGCAAACTGTTACTATTACTTAGAGATATGAAACCAGATTTTTCGATGTGTTTGTCAGTTAGACACCTTTAGAAATACCTTTTAGAGCTTTTCCTGAGAGTGGGTCTCCAGTAAAACTCTGGATCTCCTCCTACAAAAACACACTGCACCCCCATTGCTGGGAGCTGTCCTTTCAGTACCGTTGAAATCTTATCCCTGTCCTCTGACACCATTGTTCTGTATTCTATGCATGTAGCTTGCTTCCATGTGAATCCTTCTCTGACATGTTTTCCATCCTGTGCTTACTGGAACTCTATTGAAGCACAATACATTGCACGGTTACTACTCAAATATATGAAAATGAAATCCTGGGAGGAAGGACTCATGTGACTTATCCTTTTTCCCCATGTGTAGCACATTATCTAAGTAGGAGACAACTACTAACCGAGTGAATAGACAGATGTATTTACAGGTTTGTTCATACCTTCTCTAGCCCGTCTGTAATCTCCATTTTTATCCCCCTCTTCCAGCACCATCTCAAATATGCAAGCTTGTAAATACAATGTACTTGTTATACAAACACAGCTTCAAGGCAAGTCCCTGATGCCCCATCCTGCCATTGCAGTTGTATTACACTGTAGTTAAGCTCACGACCTCTGAAAACGGTCAGCCTACATTCAAATTCTGGCTCTGCTACTTACCAGCATTACAGATCCTGGGCAAGTTGCTGAACTGCCCTAGGCCTCAGTTTTCTCATCTGTGAAATGGAAATATAGACAGTACTTCTCTCACAGGCTTACGAGCATTCAATGCCTGTGAAGCACTAAGCCTGGGGCCTGACAGAGTCAGCCCTCCCTCCATCCCACCACTGTTAGATCTAAAGCTTTGCTGTGCTCAAGGTGCCCCTCGGGCCAGCAGCCCCCAAATCACATGGGTGCTTGTGAGAAATACCACAGCTTAGGCCCCACTTCCAGCCACCTCAACCAAGATCTGCCTTGTAACAAGGTCCCCAGGCAATTCACACGCACTACTCCAGAGTATTGTCTGGTTGCAAAATTCTCTAATTTAAAATAATTTCAAAAGGTGTGAATGATCCTGTTTTCTTGGAGTAAGAGTGCTTAAAGCAGTGGTTCTAAGCCTCACTGTGCGTCAGAATCACACGGTGAACTTTTAAAGAAATCACATATGTCTGGGCCCAAGCCCACCTACCCTAAACCACCTCAACCCCCTGGAGACTCATTGTATTGGTCTTAGGTGAGTGGAACCAGGCATTCTATTTTTTTTAAAGCTTCCCAGATGATTCTAATGAGATTGAGGCCCACCAGCTTAAAGAGACCATTAAATTCTGACAAGGTCTTTGTGGTGACTGGCCTCATCAGGAAGAGAAACTGGGTCAGTAAAAAAGCCCATCTGTGACTTGAGGGAAGGATTGCAGGAAGCCTGGTCAGGTTTTTCAGTCTTCCTCTGTTCTCCCCTCCGCCTACTCCAGCCCTTCACACCCCTCTCCTCAAATCATGACCAAGCTGCTTGGACTCTAGCCTGTACCTTCACCCCCCTCCCCCCTCTGTCTGCTTCATCTCATCCCCAGCTGCAGCTACCCTTGGTTCAGTCACTGTCTGGTGACTCAGCCCCAACTGCTCAGTTCCTCTCTGCTTGTTCACCCACATCTGATGTTTTGGAACCAGGGCTGGTCCTTGATCCTGACCAGATCTAGAAGAGACTCTCTCAGGGTCATGGTTCTGAAAAAGAAAGAATACAAACCCTTCCTCCCAAAATAGAAGATTTGGGGGATGCCCTTCAATAGCAGGATGGGGCATCAGGGTGAATCTGAATGCACTCTTAAAATCTGTGCTGCTGTCATCAGTGAATTCTCATAGAAGACTTGGATATCTTAGGATATAGAAAGGCAGCACTGCAGTGCCCACTTCCTACCAGGAAGACACATACTTCTTTTTTTAACTGCAGTACAGTTACTTGAGTTCATGGTAGATGATCATCTGTCCCTCCTACTCCTTTCTACTCTATACATACACACTCCAATGGGTTTGATACATTAACTTGATTTGTCTGAATCCCTTTAAATTATGTCATGTTATTTTCTTTGTGGCTATTTTAAATGCGTATAAATAGTACTATGCTAAAGATATCACTCTCTCATACAGTTTTCACTGAACACCATTTTTTTAAATCATAGGATGTTACTGTAAATCTATATAGACATCTTCTAACTACTGCAAAATCTGCAACTACCACATTTTATTCATTCACTCCCTTTGTGATGGACACATAGGATGCCTCAAACATCCCGCTATCACAAACAAGACTGTGATGAACTTTTTTGTGTGTATCCCCTACTGGACTTATGGCATAATTTATCTGGAATATATACCTAGGAGAGGTCATAAGACATTTACAAACTTTAACTAAATACTGACAGGTTGCTCTCCAGGAATGGCTACACAGTCCAGACTACCATCAACAGTACATGGGGGTTTCCATTGCCCATGCTTGTTACTGTCCACCTTTTAATTTTGCAAAGTGATAACCTGTTTAAATTTGCTGTTCTCTGATCACTGTTAAGTTTCAGCATGTGTTCACATTATACTTGTTATATTTTCCAGTATACCCTTGCAAAAATAACCTATTCATATCTTTTCACCATTTCTCTGTTGGGTTTCTTATCTTTTTCATGTTAATTTGTAGTAGGCCTGCAAATTATAATTCTTTATATTAATTATTTGTTTCCTTTAAACACATATGCAAATATCCTTTCCCAGTCTATCATCTGTCAGTCAAGTTATCTGTCATCTTTCTACATTTTAAATG
Source organism: Orcinus orca (assembly GCF_937001465.1). Lineage (NCBI taxonomy): Eukaryota > Metazoa > Chordata > Mammalia > Artiodactyla > Delphinidae > Orcinus > Orcinus orca. The sequence continues at coordinate 64,713,849 of NC_064565.1, forward strand.
GTAAATAAGAACTTTTGGTAAAATGACATTCTCTTTCCTTTATGGCAGAATGGAAAAATGTGAAGGCCTACAGCTTTCATAATTGCAAAAGCATCCCTTCACCAAACTATGAGACACAATGACTCAGCAGGGAGCCTGAAAAGCAAATTTGAAGTTCTAGTTCCCAGATGACTAAACTGGTGATTAAGAAATGCTTTTGCTGTATTCTATTATTAAGCTGAAGCCATTTTTTATTTACCCCACCTTGTTCCACAAAGGATCTGAGGAAGCTTACAAGAAAACAAGCAATAAAATTGAAAAATATAAATAACCAAAAAATCAGGAACAAGGAAAACACAGAGCAGAATAGAAGGTCAAGACCAGGAGGAAACTGAGAATGCAGATATGTAGGCCACAGGGTTCCACAAAGTTATTAATGTTGAGCCAAAAATTTGGCTCTGAGCTTCTTGGCAACCAGAGGGAAAAGGGAAAAGGGATACAATCAGGCACATTCAATGATATTCTCTTTGTTGATAAGAAAACATACAAGTTTCTCAGGGAAAGATAAGCTTTTCCTGGCCCTGAGTGCCAAAGGAATTTCTCAGGTGGGCTTCAAATTAGGGACAGTTCCCTCACCAACATCTCTGTGGTAAAGCCATGTGTCTTGTTTCTTTTAACAGCTCTCAGTGAAAGCTAATGGGCCCCAAACTATCATCACCTGGAACATGGAAAGTAACCCAGTCTATCATTACCCAGTTAAATGTGAGGAGAAAATGGAGAGGAGGAGACCCCAAAAAAAGTTCATCCAATCACGTAGTCTTTGGGAGTCCAAATTAGTATAAGAATCAAACCAAAAATACCTGTTAGAATTAATGACATATTAGTTAAGATAACACAAATTGCTGAAACAGAAACACTTAAAATCTCAGAACACTGAGATTTGGGAAATTTGGGAATAGAAGTTTATTTGTTACTCATGTAAATCCAAAATGAGAACTAGGCTCCTTCCATCTTGAGGCCCTGCCATATTCAACACGTAGAGAAAAAGCACAGAGAATCATGTATGAGAGGTTTTTATGGGCCAAGCCCGGAAGTAACAATACATCACTTCTGCTCACATGCCACTGGCTAGAACCTAGAACACTTTCATCCACAAATGATCACTTGTGTCTTTCAAACATTTCTTCATAATTTCAATTTTCTAAATCAAAGTTCAGCAAGCTACAGCCTGCAGGTGAAGTCTACTTCACCACCTGTTTTCATATGGCCCATGAGGTAAGAAAGATTTCTCCATTTTGTAATGGTTGAAAAAAAACTTAAAAGAGGAATAATGTTTTGCAACACATGAAAATGATATGAAATTCAGATTTCAGTCTCCATAAATGAAGTTTTATTGGAACACAGGCACACTCATTTGCTTATATATTATCCATGGCTGTTTCTGCACTACACAACAGCAGAGTTAAACAGCTGGAACAGAGAGCATATGACTGGCAAAGCCAAAATATTTTCTATCTGGCCCTTTATAGAAAAGGTTTGCCAACCTGCCCTTTAAACTGATAAGAATTGATAAGAGTTAAACAAGAGGTACTCCTAGGCAGTGACCTGCAACACAAATATTCCTGACTGGTGGTTGAAGTGAATCTGTAGGCATCAGCAACCAAATGAGCTGATGGTAAAATTGATATCTTTGGGAAACACTGAGGAGTCTGAACAAGATTCTGGTCAGTCCACTACATGCAGAGTTGGATCAAGGAGAACCTACAGGCTGAGCCAGAATTTTCTCTTAAGAAGCATTTCTGGATCCACACCAGTTCAAAAACAAATGATTAATTAGCCATTTGTACACAGGCAAGTAAGGAAAAACTTGCTTTCCAAACACTTGCTTATTTGGAAATTTCTCATAGAAGAGAGTATGTCAACAGAATTGTTAGATATTACACTAGTGTGGTTTGGTTTTTAATAATTTAAATAAATTTAAATAAAATTTAAATATTTTAAACAATTTATCATTTTGTTATAGAAAGGTTACTGTTTTCTGAGGCTTGTAAATATCTTAATTCCAATAGTGAAAACGTAAAGAATATGGTAAATAGCTAAGAATCATATTTTATGAAACCAAATATCAAGAATTTTGGGGAATTCCCTGGTGGTCCAGTGGTCAGAACTCAGCGCCTTCACTGCTGGGACCTGGGTTCAAGCCCTGGTCTGGGAACTAAGATACCACGAGATGTGTGGCACAGCCAAAAGAAAAAAAAAGAATTTTCTTTATAGGTAGTTTCCTGATGACTATATTAGCATAACTGTATTTGTTTCTTAATTACTCTAGAATCATATCAAGAACAAAAGTAACTCCTTTTTATCAGAATGCCTTATCGACCTCAAATATTAACTGACAGCATTTCTTTCTACTGAAATTCCAAAACATAAATAGGTTCACAGGAATGTGTGTTGCTTGTACAAACACAAGACCAGTTTAAGAATTTAAGAAAGAATAAAATGTACCAATATATCAAAATAAGCTTTAAAAAAAAAATCTCAGCATTAATGTCAATACCCACCCACCCCCTAGCCCTGCCCTTGAGCAGCACAATGATATAAAGCATAGCCTCAGGACAAAGATTTTCCTTTAGCCACTGTGGCTGTAGTCACTCAGAGCAAACAAAACTCCCAGTCCTAGGGACCCAGGCTACCTGAGACCAAGACACCCCAAATTTGGGAATGACCACAGAGATCATTGTTCCAGCAACCAATATCAAACTCCTTGTTTTATTTAAGAGGAAACTGAGCACAGACTGGGTAAGACCTGCCCAGGCAACAGAGCCAGTGAGCCATAGCATTGGCATTACAGCCCAGCCAACCATCCCCCATCCCGTGCTTCTCCTTCGACACCACAATTCATCCTCTTATGCACTGGCTCCCTGGAGCCATCAGATCACAGTCTCAAGCAAGGTTCATGTAGCCTCCTTCTAAGGTAGATATATTTGAATCCAATACCACTTACTGCACGAACGTCTTCCCAATGAGACCTATAAAGCAGAGGCTTTGTCTGCTTTGTGGAGGCCAAAGAGCCCACTGGACCTGACTAGTGTCAGAACACAGAGGCTGGAGACACAGAAGGTAAAGCATCTGGATTAAAAGTTTAAAAAGGCAGATTATGTGGATGCTTGGGGGTGTATATAATCCATCCAAAAGTCAGTTCATTTTTCACTTTTAACAGAAATACTTGAAGTTAGAGCTTCATATGAGTTACAGACAGAAGGGACTGAGAAGTTCTACCCCTCTATTTAAAAAAGAGACAGGCAACCCAGTGTTGTGGTTAAGAACTCACACTCTGGAACCTGATGGTCAGGATTCAAATCCTGACTCCATCACCTTCTTTTATGTTAAGTTGATCAAGTAGACTATCTCCTAAAGCTCAATATTCTCATCTGTAAAATAGGGTAACAATGACATTTACCTCATTCATTTCCTGAGGATTAAATAAAATAATATAAATACTCATTAGGGATTTGGGAGGAACTTAGAAAGAACCTATCATTTAGTAAACACTTGATAAATATTAGTTTTTTGTAGTATTGATTAAGACTTTAAGGCCAGGAAGGCTATGTGACTTAGTCAGTATGACAACACAAAATGTGCTGGAATTCCTAATCTTCCTACTCCACACCCAGAGACCCTACTATGCCATCCTCCTTCTTGCAAGTGTTTTGATTTAGTAAATGTTTTGATCTGGTATAAACACTAGCTTACCTACAAACATTGCTTAGCATTAAAGCAACAGCTGAGGCAAAAGCAAGTGCTTTTATCAAGAATAACAATCAATCAATGTGATACACCATATTAACAAATTGAAGAATAAAAGCCATATGATCATCTCATTAGATGCAGAAAAAGCCTTTGACAAAATTCAACACCCATTTAGGATAAAAACTCTCTAGAAAGTGGGCATAGAGGGAACCTACCTCAACATAATAAAGGCCATATATGACAAACCCACAGCAAACATCATTATCAATGGTGAAAAACTGAAAGCATTTCCTCTAAGATCAGCAACAAGGATGTCCACTCTCACCACTATTATTCAACATAGTTTTGGAAGTCCTAGCCATGGCAATCAGAGAAGAAAAAGAAATAAAAGGAATACAAATTGGTAAAGAAGAAGTAAAACTGTCACTGTTTGCAAATGACATGATACTATATATAGATAATCCTACAGATGCCACCAGAAAACTACTAGAGCTAATCAATAAATTTGGTAAAGTTGCAGGATACAAAATTAATGCACAGAAATCTCTTGCATTCCTCTCCACTAACAACGAAAGATCAGAAAGAGAAATTGAGGAAACAATCCCACTTACCATTGCAACAAAAAGAATAAAATACCTAGGAATAAACCTACCTAAGGAGGTAAAAGATCTGTACTCAGAAATCTATAAGACACTGATGAAAAAAATCAAAGATGATACAAACAGATGGAGAGATATACAATGTTCATGGATTGGAAGAATCAATACTGTGAAAATGACTATACTACCCAAAGCAATCTACAGATTCAGTGCAATCCCTATCAAATTACTAATGGCATTTTTTACATAACTAGAACAAAAAATCTTAAAACTCATATGGAGACACAAAAGACCCTGAATAGCCAAAGCAATCCTGAGGGAAAAAAATGGAGGTGGAAGAATCAGACTCCCTGACTTCAGACTCTACTACAAAGCTACAGTAATCAAGACAATATGGTACTGGCACAAAAACAGAAATATAAATCAATGGAACAAGATAGAAAGCCCAGAGATAAACCCATGCACCTATGGTCAACTAATCTATGACAAAGGAGTCAAGGATATACAATGGAGAAAAGACAGCCTCTTCAATAAGTGGTGCTGGGAAAACTGGACAGCTACATGTAAAAGAATGGAATTAGAACACTCCCTAACACCATACACAAAAATAAACTCAAAATGGATTAGAGACCTAAATGTAAGGCCAGACACTATAAAACTCTTAGAGGAAAACATAAGCAGAACACTCTATGAAATAAATCACAGCAAGATCCTTTTTGACCCACCTCCTAGAGGAATGGAAATAAAAACAAAACTAAACAATGGGACCTAATGAAATTTAAAGGCTTTTGCACAGCAAAGGAAACCATAAACAAGATGAAAAGACAGCCCTCAGAATGGGAGAAAATATTTGCAAATGAAGCAACTGATAAAGGATTAATCTCCAAAATTTACAAGCAGCTCACACAGCTCAATATCAAAAAAACAAACAACCCAATCCAAAAAAGGGCAGAAGACCTAAATAGACATTTCTCCAAAGAAGATATACAGATTGCCAACAAACACATGAAAGGATGCTCAACATCACTAATCATTAGAGAAATGCAAATCAAAACTACAATGAGGGGCTTCCCTGGTGGCGCAGTGGTTGAGAGTCCGCCTGCCGATGCAGGGGACATGGGTTCGTGCCCTGGTCCGGAAGGACCCCACATGCCACGGAGCGGCTGGGCCCGTGAGCCGTGGCCACTGAGCCTGTGCGTCCGGAGCCTGTGCTCCGCAGCAGGAGAGGCCACAACGGTGAGAGGCCCGCGTACCGCAAAAAAAAAAAAAAAAAACTACAATGAGGTATCACCTCAAACCAGTCAGAATGGCCATCATCAAAAAATCTACAACCAGTAAATGCTGGAGAGGGTGTGGAGAAAAGGGCACCCCCTTGCACTGTTGTTGGGAATGTAAACTGATACAGCCACTATGGAGAACAGTATGAAGGTTCCTTAAAAAACTAAAAATAGAACTATCATATGACCCAGCAAACCCACTACTGGGCATATACCCTGAGAAAATCATAATTCAAAAAGAGTCATGTGGGCTTCCCTGGTGGCACAGTGGTTAAGAATCTGCCTGCCAACTCTATTTACAATAGCCAGGATATGGAAGCAACCTAAGTGTCCATCAACAGATGAATGGATAAAGAAGATGTGGCACATATATACAATGGAATATTACTCAGCCATAAAAAGAAATGAAATTGAGTTATATGTAGTGGGGTGGATGGACCTAGAGACTGTCATACTGAGTGAAGTAAGTCAGAAAGAGAAAAACAAATACCATATGCTAACACATATATATGGAATCTTAAAAAAAAAAAAAGGTTCTGAAGAACCTAGGAGCAGGACAGGAATAAAGACGCAGACACGGAATGGACTTGAGGACACAAGCTGGGATGAAGTGAGAGAGTAGCATGGACATATATACACTATAAAATAGATAGCTAGCGGGAAGCAGCCGCATAGCACAGGGAGATCAGCTCGGTGCTTTGTGACCACCTAGAGGGGTGGGATAGGGAGGGTGGGAGGGAGACTCAAGAGGCAGGAGATATGGCGATATATGTATATGTATAGCTGATTCACTTTGTTATAAAGCAGAAACTAACACACTATTGTAATGCAGTTATACTCCAATAAAGATGTTAAAAAAAAAAGGGACCTAATGAGACTTAAAAGCTTTTGCCCATCAAAGGAAACTATAAACACAATGAAAAGACAGTCCTCAGGGGCTTCCCTGGTGGCGCAGTGGTTGAGAGTCCGCCTGCCGATGAAGGGGACACGGGTTTGTGCTCCGGTCCAGGAGGATCCCACATGCCGCGGAGCGGCTGGGCCCGTGAGCCATGGCCGCTGACCCTGCGCATCCGGAGCCTGTGCTCTGCAACGGGAGAGGCCACAACAGTGAGAGGCCCGCGTACCGCAAAAAAAAAAAAAAAGACAGTCTTCAGAATGGGAGAAAATATTTGCAAATGAATCAACGGACAAAGGATTAATCTCCAAAATACATAAACAGCTCATGCAACTCAATATTAAAAAACAAACAACCCAATCAAAAAATAGGCAGAAGACCCAAATAGACATTTCTCCAAAGAAGACATACAGATAGCCAAGAGACACATGAAAAGTTGCTCAACATCACTAATTATTAGAGAAATGCAAATCAAAACTACAATGAGGTATCACCTCACACCACTTAGAATGGGCATCATCAGAAAATCTACAAACAACAAATGCTGGAGAGGGTGTGGAGAAAAGGGAACCCTCTTGCACTGTTGGTGGGAATGTAAATCGATACAGCCACTATGGAGAACAGTATGGAGGTTCCTTAAAAAACTAAAAATAGAATTACCATATGACCCAGCAATCCCACTACTGGGCATATACCCAGAGAAAACCATAATTCAAAAAGAGACATGTACCACAATGTTCATTGCACCACTATTTACAATAGCCAGGACATGGAAGCAACCTAAATGCCCATCGATAGGCAAATGGATAAAGAAGATGTGGTACATATATACAATGGAATATTACTCAGCCATAAAATGGAATGAAATGGGGTCATTTGTAGAGAAGTGGATGGACCTAGAGGCTGTCATACAGAGTGAAGTAAGTCAGAAAGAGAGAAACAAATATCGTATATTAATGCATGTATGTGGAATCTAGAAAAAGTGGTACAGATGAACCAGTTTGCAAGGCAGAAATAGAGACACAGATGTAGAGAACAAATGTATGGACACCAAGGGAGGAAAGTGGGTGGGGTGGTGGTGTGATGAATTGGGAGATTGGGATTGACATATATACACTAATATGTATAAAATAGATAACTAATAAGAAGCTGCTGTATAAAAAAATAATTAAATTAAATTTAAAAAAAAAAGCATAACAGAAGACTCCCACAAGTATGGATGCAACTTGCATCACATTTTCTAACTGAAGGCAGTGCTGTAATACTGCCCACATTTTCATAGCCAGCTATGGTGATTTTGCTGTTCCCATTAGTGTTACTCTCACCACCCTATGAGATGAGTGATTCCTGCTGTCCCCACTCACAAATGAAAACTGGGGAACTGAGCTGATCACAGAAACCAATCTCCCCACAAACCTATACTTTTATAAAAATTACACAAAGATTTAGCTAGGTATCAACTTCTTCCAGGAAATGTGAACATTTAGATTCTTATATGACTGAGAAAGAAGGCCACTTTGCATGCCACAAAAGACCAAATGTAGCCAAACAAGTCTTCTAGAATCAATTTGAGACAGAAAGTAATTCTATTACCATAAATTAGGGTAGCATGCCCTGGCTCAATAATAATTTTTTAAATCTCAGGCTGTCTTATACACTGACGAAATTCAAATAAGCTATATTTTATTTTTATTTTGAGATGAAAGGAAAAAGGACTATAAGCTTACCTAACCTTTGGTAGTTTAAAAGAGGATATTTAAAACCTTTCCTTAACAAGTGCCCAAAGATGTAGGAACCAGGTTATTTGTTACAATGTTGTTTGTAATGTATAATGTATAAAGTAGATAACAACTTAAATACCCAATTAGGGGAGGATAGAGTAAATAAATTATGTATATCACCATACTAGTATACTATACAACCATCAACATTGGTTATTAGGCATACATTTGTCATGTAAAGATGTTTACATTAGTGAAGAAGTTATAAATAGTAAACCATTATGACCCCATTTTAATAAAAATATAAGTGAAAATGATTTTACATGCATAAGAATACACAGAAAAGAAAGTTAGAAGGGCACACCTTGAAATAATAATAAGGTTTATTTCTGGGTAGTAGAATTATAGGTTGGTTGTTTTTTCTTTTTTTGTATTTTCTAAACATTTACTCTAAGGTTTCACTTGTTAAAAAAAGTAATAAAGCTTTGTAGTATATCAGAAAGACCTTCATCCAAAAAGGTTAATATTAAGAAACTGTTTTCAGCCATGTGGTCTTGCCTCCTGCAGTATACTTCATACCAGCTAAGTGAGAAATTGCTTTATTTTCCTTCTGTCCCTGAGTAAACTGAATTACCAAATAAAAGCAGAGGCAGAACTCTAAGAATCAAAACACAAAGTTTCAGGATTTCAATTCCCATTGCTAGATTTCAGTTATTCATTTATTAAATAAATATTTATTATGCAGCTAAAATTTAAGGAACATAAGAATAAATCATGTACAGATCCTCCTCTAAGAGACCACAGTTACTAAGAGGGATCTACTTAAATTTAAAACGAGATAATGCCACAAGAAAGGTATGTATGAAGGAGGGGTTTCTTTTTACTCAGGGAATTAGGGAAGTATTATTAAACAATGAAAAAAACACACAATTACGATTTGGTACTAAAAAGCTGAATTTCTATGGTTATTTCATATAATTACCTTATAATAATGAACTCTATATAGTTCTAAGTGAAAAAAAGGAAGCTCCAAAATAGTACGCATGTTTAATATACACATTTTACACACAAAGGCCCACACATACAACTCAGAAATATGTATACCAAAATGTTAACAATCCTAATCTTTAGATAGGGGTGTTACAGGTGGTTTGTTTGTTGTTTTGTTTTGTTTATCAATTTGTTATCTGTTGTGTCCTATTTTACTACAATAAACCTGAATTATGTATTACATACCAATAAATGTAGAAAACCTGCCCATGGTGACCAAATAAAAGCTTGCATCATGCCATGATTAGTGCTGGACTATGAGGGGCTAATGTGGACACGTCACAGATTGTGACCAGGATGAATAAAGCTTGTCCACTTCTCAGATAGCCCTTGCTCTGATTTTTTCCATCTGACAACACTGAATGACAAAATTATTGTCTCTACTTTGGTTGTAACAATCAGAGAACTGAGTAGATGCCTAAAGACTGAAAAAAGGACCAAAATAACCAGAACTCTTGAGGGTTTTGCAATTATCTGATCATGAATAACCAATATGACTTCACAAAGAACTTGCCCTGTCTTGGTAATAGACAGCCATCTTCTTACATGGCAAAGTGGCAGGCCTGGCAGGTCACAGGAAATAAATTGATGAAACCTAGCTTGACTTTAGGAAGGCTTTTGATCCTGTCCTATAAGACAGGCTGGGAAAATATGACCAGGAGCAGACAACTGTCCATTAGCTAACTACAGCTTTGGCTATCAAGCAATAAGCAACACATTTAAATGTAGAAGATCACAGATGATGTTTTGTAACAACAAAATGAACAACGGGCACGCAAAAAAGGGTGTTCAGAAGGTAAGATAATAATTGAAGATGAAACTGTACAAACATCCAGAAGCAAAATTCAGACCTCAACTTAGTATGAAAAATGTGCTGCAAGTATACCTGGATTGTGGGAAATAAACTATTTGGATAAAAATCAGACTACCAATAGACACTGAAATAGCAGCTTAAAATACTGTTCTGACAATGGATATGGAATTAAGACTATGACATACAAGTGCACGTTGTACACACTCACATTAGCAGTAGCACATTGTATTGCCATTATTTGTTGGCAGGTCGTTCTCTCCCTCAAGTTTGTTTTTTCCTTGCTGTATTCCCAGCACCTAGCAGATTCTGGCAAGAGGAGTCTTTCAATAAATCCTTAAGAACAAATGAAATCATCTTCCCATTTTCCTCAGCATACCCCTCTAAAGCACTAATCTCCCCCCTGGAGTTCTGTAATTTTAGATGGATATGAATAATTCGCTGACCATTCAGGGGAGAAGTTAGAAATGCTGGGCGGTTGATAAATGAAATGGGATTGTTCAGTTTATAGAACTGAATTATTCAATTTCTGGAAGAGAAAGCCGGAAGTATATTAGTTACAATTCTCAAATTCTAAAGACATCTTACACAAAGGATATATCTTTTTCCACTAGAAATGTCCCAAAATGGCTGGGTCTGAGACCTCGATTAGGGAAATGAACCATTAAATATTGTAATGGATAATAACAATAACAGCAACAACAACAAAACTAAAATATATTTTGCTGAACGCTTTCACAAAAGAGCTAGCTCCTTGGTTCCGGTGACGAAGGCTACACATGAGCCCCTGTGAATTAAGGAGCTGGCCTCTCGAAAGCAAGCCCCTTCCAGAGCCAGGACCCCACAATTTCATGATAAGTATGAGTAATCAGCCATCATCAGAAGCTTTGCACAATTAAGCTGAAAATGCAAAACTCAATTTTATTTTCATGATATTTATGTTCAAGGTGTCATAGAGGTCTATATCAATAGAATATAAAATACACTGTGGATGTATAGAAAGCAGATTTCTGGAAAATGCCATAATTATTTCTTTATGTATATTTGCATAGATTTCGATTCTTTTTTAATTAGCTGGTTATTTATTAATTCAGAATGTTCTAAATAAAACCTGATATTAAACATGATATAATTATTTCAGTTTCAAAATGAAACTAATGTGTTCAGTATACACAGTAATATACGGTTGTAGTGAGAAATAGTGAGAAAACAACCCAACCCTTGTTGATTCTTCTGACCTATTTATTGAAGGTTATATTTTTCTATTTTTTGGCCATTGTTTTTATTTGCAATATATAACAATTCTAATCACCCATTTGTCAACATAAAGAGCCTTTGGGTTTCTTTTCCTTTCCAAAAAGCAGTGAAAGGGTCCCCAAACCTATTGATTTAGCACCAAATTTAAATAAGCCCAGAGATCCTCTCACTTTTCACATTGAATAGAACAAGGTCAGACTGGGCATCTTCCAAATGTAAAGGCTTAATTGGACTAATTCTTTCATGATAATAATGTATATTTAAGATAGCCACTAAAAATTTTCAATGCTAATTTAGTAGATCAATTCCATTAAATGCTTTGAACTTTTCACCATTTGCTAATCTCATCTATTAAAGCTGCTGTTTTGTTGAAAATCTGAAGCTATAACTTAATATCAAACTACAAGTCTAGCCAGACCTAAGAAATACTTCCTTATATGTGAAATATAGCCTTAAAGGATCTTAAGTTGTGTTAAATTGTAAGAGTCTAGCCATAAAATTTCCTGCAGCCAAAATGCAGAGCGATCTTATCAGTCTACCGGCAATTGACATTATGGTAAGAAGCTTGCAGGGTTTTTTAAAATTTCAGAAATACATGTTTTTTGTGTCTGAGGCAAAGCTTTAACATCTGTGATTATTGGTTATAGACCAACCTTTACACAACTACAAGGTTCAGATTTTAATATCAAGTACCATGTCATTTCGGTAATAGTTCAATTCAGATCAATAAAAATATCAAGATTTTGCTCAACATTTTGATGAATGGCTTAAGCAATATAACTCATTAATGTAAAAATAAAAATATATTTGTTAATAAGCTAATGAAGAATTTTGAGAGAAGAGACTCCACACCACTATCAAATATCCACCATGTCTCATTTGTTTGGAACTAGACTTCTAAGGCTATTTTTATTCCCTGTGATTTACCACCAGTATCCTCTGGGTGATAGTTGAGGAAACAGATGCTGGGAATCTCTCTCCGCTCAGTTCCTGAGACTTCTGACTCAAGGCCGTGCCAGCTCCCTGCTTTGTACTCGCTCTTGCCGAGGGTGGTGGAGTGAAACGTAAATGACTGCCTGATTTCCAGTCTCTCACTGCCAGTTTCCTCAGAGTTTCCACTTACGCATTTGACTCCTTTACCAACTTCGTTTGAAGTTCCCATTCCAAAATCCTGAACGGCATGTTCCCAGGATACATTTAAATTTTTTTTAACTCATTCAGTGGGGATTTTCCAACTGAAATAAAAAATAAATTGAAAACTGGGCAGGGGGGTGTTCGTTTTTTTTCAGTTTTCTCTTCACTGTTGATTGGGATTAGTGATATCTGCAAAAGGAAGATGCAGGGGGAAAATAATTGTAAAATGTTCCCTTCCAAGCTCTAAGCACATTTTCTTTGGAGAACCATAAATCTGTTACTTACTGAGAAAGGGTTTGAAAGAAAATAGATCTGCATCTATTTGGAGATTATACTTAAACTGTTAATTAAAAAATTAACATTTATTAAATGTCCACAAAGTATAGAGCTTTATTCTTTCTTAGTGAATGTAGTAGGCTAATAAGAACATGGGGGTGGTAATCTAAGCAGTTTACCTTAGCAGTTTACCTAAGTAAATACCTTTTATAATGGATTTATAACAGAAGCACATTACAGATGGAGAATTAAGTTTCACAAGGCAGCGGTTTCTATTAAGTCTCTTATATTACGGAGAATTCACTGGCCAATCTATGTTTTTACAAAGCTTTTTTAAGAAGCTTACTTTATTTTAAACAATAGGATCTCTATTGGTGATTTTTACAATTTAATTTTACGTAAACCAATGGAATATCCTTATTAAGCACCACTGAATTACCTAAAGGTTTACTTATTAATCCTGTTTTTTAGTGTGGTTTAATGATAGCCTAGAATAACGGATTTAGGCTATTTTTACATTAGGAAAACTTAGCAATTTTTATTGTATTTCAGATAAAATGAGTTTAAATTGATGAATTAGATCTCACAACATAACTGCAACACCTGCTCTTGGTATACATCTATGTGAGACTGAGGCAACAAGTCAATTTACTAATTTAATGGAAATCTGTCTGTTCTTGGGTGTGGGGGGAAAGGTGTTGATTTACTAGCATATAGATCAAGCAGCCAACTAGAGACTAAATTATTGCTTTTCCATCATAAAGACACCTACCCATACTCAAATTTGCACCATATGATTCTCTGTGGAAGACCTCACAGGTAGATTGGGGCTCAGTGCCTCCTCACTACCACCAAATAAATATTTTTACCAGCCACAAATATATATATATATATATATATATATACACACACACACACACACACACACACACACACACATAGTGCCATATTAGTAACATTCTAACAGAAAATGAGGCCCTTTGAATAAGGAAAACTACTTTAATGAAAAAATTTGGTGAGACGCCCATAATGAGCAAAGAACCTTAAAGTGCAAGAGATTCTCCAGTGGAAAATCCTCACGAGCCACTACACAACAGGCAAAAAGTGAACATAAAAATTGACATTAAAAAGTCCATTCCCAACTTAGAGGGGTGGGATAGGGAGGGTGGGAGGGAGGCTCAAGAGGGAGGGGATATGGGGATATATATATGCATATGGCTGATTCACTTTGTTGTACAACAGAAATGAGCACAGTATTGTGAAGCAATTATACTCCAAATAAAATGTATAAAAATAAAATAAATAAATAAAAAATCCATTTCCCAATATTTTGCACAGATATTAAAAGAAAACTACACAAACACACACACACACACACACACACGGAAAGCGTACATGATGCTGAACTACTTTTGTAGCTGTAGCAAAAACTGACGTTTAACAGCAATACTGCTGGGCTCTATGTATGTACAAAACACCAAAATAACCAACTGATTCAGCCAGACATTTGAGCAAAGAAAGTCCATCAAACATGCTGGGTGATCTAAACAACTATACACCCACCCAGGCAAAGAGGTAAATTCATCATTTATGTATAAAGGAAAAAAGGGTCAGCAATATGTTTATGGTGAAACATACTAGACAAGGGAAAAAAAGTTTTTTAATGACTACCTCAGCCCTGGTATATGAATCACAAAACTAAAAAATCCCTCCAATATACACAAATACAGTTGCCTAATGTAAGAGTCTCAGCGCCAACAAGGGTAAGACATACTTTCATTTTAATGTACCCCTGATACCATCAAGTGGCCTAATAAGTGTAATACTGAAGTCAGTTCTACAGCATCTCAAGGGTTAAGTTCTGTGTTGTGAATAATTTTGAAAAAGTATCCCAGTAAGAATCAGGCTTAGGCTAGTTCAGCAAGAAGAACTGTTCCATAATGAGGCTTGGCCTGGACCAGTCCCAGTAGAATTAATTTTGTGCAGTAGAACACCTAGATAAATTAGTTTTGCTTTAAATATTGAGTCCTAAAAGAGTTAAAAGAGGTAGAATATCAATCAATAATTTTTAGATTAACTACTTTGTATATGACAAAACAAAATTAACTTTGGCATTATAACCCCTTCTTCTGGCATTTCAGATGAACCCCAAGTTTAAAATAAATAATTGGAGATTTAAAAACCAACCAAACATGTGCATTTGTTTCTTGGTACAGAATACTAACTCTCTGCCTAGTTTGTAAAAAGAAAAGCTTACTCATACATTTAGTAAAATTACAAATATGGTTATTATATTTAATTATTAAAATAATCACTTAAGAATTAAGATTCCTGAAAAAATATAGAAAGATTTCTATAGGGTTTTTGTTGTTGTTGTTGTTTTGCGGTACGCGGGCCTCTCACTGTTGTGGCCTCTCCCGTTGTGGAGCACAGGCTCCCGACGCGCAGGGTCAGCGGCCATGGCTCACGGGCCCAGCCGCTCCGCGGCATGTGGGATCTTCCCGGACCGGGGCACGAACCCGCGTCCCCTGCATCGGCAGGCGCACTCTCAACCACTGCGCCACCAGGGAAGCCCTATAGGGTTTTTTTAATGGAACTACTGAAGCAGTTAAGCTTTAAAAATTAAGTGAAAAATATCTCAATTAACAATGCTAGAGTCTTAAATTTTTATTTTAATAGATTAATCCCTCCAAAGTCTACCTATTATTCCCCTTTTATAAAATTGATTTCTATGGAAACATATGTGTAGAATTAAAATCATGTCTACAAATGGCAACAAATTTAAACCAAAACTCCCTTGTGTTTCAATGGCTTTTTCTAGTTAAACAGTTACCAAAAAGGTAAGTACAAGATTCATTTCCCCGGGAGATGAAGTCAGGCTTTTAACCTGGCCAACTGCCCATATAAACAATCTTAAATGTTATTTGGTCATCATTTGGTAATTAAAATGGCAAATCACAACCATACTGAATTTACATCCATGTGCCAAAAAGTTATTTAGCAGATAACTAGAGATAGAGGAAATGTCTCTTTAATAGATTCTTTTAAGAATACATCTACAGGAAGCATCAGGTTTTCAAACAATCATAAAAAACAAGAAACAGTTGAACAGTGTCACCCAGAGGTGAAAAGTATATTACTTCTAGAGATTTATATGGTTAACCATAATCTGCTTTTCAGCCATCATTTTTGTCACTTTCAGGTTTTTCACGAGTAATGTACCAGAAATCATTATTTTCCTAGTTGCATATTGAAATACCATATTTTAATGAATAAAAATAAATGTTTTATTTTAGAAAAAGTACTTTACTTCTGGGTTAAACTGTATATCAATTTTCCCCCTTCAATACAATAAACAAACTGAACAACCAGGCAAAATACTTTCTAGAATTGAATATAATGCCCCTTGTCTACTTCTAGCCTACAAAAATTATTAACTAATACATTTTTAAGAGAAGGTTCTGTGACTACTACACAATTTCCATACACCCGAAATTATGTTTTTTCTAAAAATTATACTGAACTATTGTATACCCCTAAGGCAAAATTATAATCCTAGGGAGAGTTTTAAGAATTCTTACTGAACCCTTCCATTGTTATGACAGAAGAGGATGGGAATGGGTATAAGAGTGCTGGGCAAGTACAAGAAAGGAAAATAATTCTGTTTTATTCCACAGGAAGTTGAAAAATAACAATATCTATTTTGACCAAAATTAAAAGGAGCCTGCCGATTTTTAATGAAAGAAGTTCCATACCTTGAACCTGCCAACTAGCAGCTGCATTAAGCACTTGGCTGCCACTGAATTCCTAAACTAAACTGCAGAAAAACACCTCCTCCTGGGTCTAATCAACTTCAGGGAGCTTCAAATAAACCTTAGTTTGTGGGGCCAGAGCAGGTCAAGTTTTTTAAGAGCCTCAGAATAGAGTCTTATGTTTGCTCTTGAGCTAAAAGGCACACCTGTACTTCGTAGAGAGCGTTTTCCGGGCCAGTTATGCTTAATCTATCAAGGATTTTCATCCGTTACTGGGTTTCCATTACCTTTTGTCAGACGTTTTCTCCAAGATCCCGCTGCTTCTTTTTAATCACCTAAGTAGCAACACTGATGTGACAAGCTCCAGAATAAGGCTCATCCTTTCTATTCTGCATCTTCAGCCTAATGATGAGAAATGGGCTTCCATAAACTTGAAAAAGGCAGGGAAATGTTGCCAAAGTCATTATCCACTACTTTGAATTGGAAAGAAGAGATCTGTCCCTTTTAGAATATTAATAAAGTATAAAATAATTTTACAAAGCCTTCAGCATTTCGTATGTGAAATAAATGAAACTGCCCAGTGCTATTTCAAAAGAAAAACAAAATAACCTCATTTCCTACTCTCTGAAATCTACATCAGAATATATCCTCGATTTTGCATATCAAGCAGAGTGTTCAACTGCCTGACAGAAATGAGAGGATTACTGCCTGCATGAAAGCTAATATTAAAATAATCTCTCCCATTTAGATACCTTCTTCTTGTCTCTTTTTCCCTTTCCCATAGATGGAAGTGTTGTTGCCTAAATCAATACTTTGGCATCAAGAAGTAGCTTCTAAATCGCCAGCATGCTATTTGCCCGTGAGCAGGCTGTGGACTACAGCTCATGCCTGTCTGCCTGCTTGTGGCTAAGTCTCAGAGGGCAAAATTGCAGGCTTTCTCATACTCAAAACCACACCATCGTTGACCATATTTGGTGATTCCATTACAGTAACAATTTGAAGGAGCACCAGGCTTAACAGCATTTTGGAGCAGACCTTAAGGAAGCTGCTACACATGGATCGTATTGACCTCTCCAGCCACTCTTAGACAATCCACAGCTGTTCCCAGAACTGCCGCCGGCGGAGGCAAGACACAGCGGCAGATCTGGGCGCCATCTAGTGGATTCTATTGATCTGGGGAGTCGTCAAGAGAATATGGAGGTTATATAAAATTTGGACAACAATTACTACAGCCAAACTATAAAATAAATTTTTCTTCAAACTACAATCGAAGCAGTAGGAAAGGAGGCACTTCTAAAGATAAAGGAAAAGAAGAATATAAACTCAAATGACTTATAGGAATTTCACAACTGGTTTTTCAATATGAATCTTAAGTCTTTGAAATGTCAAGTACTTCATTATTTATACACTTATTATGAAAAGGAAAATATGAAAAGTTTATTTTGCCAAAATATTACCATTTTCCTATAATCTGCCAAATTGGATACTGTACAGTTACATTTTACCTTAAGGGTTTATAGTTTAAGCCAATCCAAATGGAATTGAAACTTATTTTTCCTACTACCTAATATATAACATGAGTCCTAAAGATGCTGCTCATAAAATACTCCACCAAGTATTTCTCCCTTCTTCAGCCCAACATCACCTATTCCTAACACCTCAGAAAAGAGGTCTTACTGTTTCTCCTCTCTGTTCTTTGCACACAAATATTTTCTGGATGACAGAACTTCAACTTTCTCCTTGGCAAAGTTATGTCTACTACTCAGTTTAATATCAGATTCAAAATACAACTCCTGGAAAGCTGTACTCCTGACTGATCCACCATCACTTCCTACTTTATGTTTCCAAATGTATTTTATTTAGCGTTGCCACTTGTCTCTGATTTCCTAATGCTTATCTCCACAAATCGTTCTTTTGTGTGACCCACAACCTCTAGCACAGTAGAGGAGCCTATTAAATGTTGAATAATAGCTATGACATAAGTAGGTGACTATCTGTAAAGATCTGTTAATAAATTCTCTGGTTACTCTGCCCTTCTGGTAGGCTAAATGTATCAACAGTATCTAACATTTATTGAACTTTGCTAAAGTAGACACTATGGTAAGCAATTAATACATTTTCTTATTGGATGCTCACAACAGCCCTATGAAATAAGTACTGCTACTGTCCTTATTTTATAGCTCAGGAAAGCTGAGTCTGAAAGGTTGAGAAATTCACCCAGTTGTTATAGGTAGTAAAAAAGGGAGACCTAGAATCTGATCTCAGTCTGTCTCCAGAGCCTATATGCTGAACCACTCCACTATACTTTGCCTATTTTGTTATTTTGTTATTTGTCTATGTTATTAAATATATGATACACTGTGATCTTATTACTGGTTGTATTATATTTGGATGATTCATTTTGTAAAAATTAAGTAGTTATTTGATCCCATGCAAAATCAGTTATTTTAGATAGTTACTGAAAATTATTCAAGTTGTTCGTATTTTTTACCATGTTTGTTCTTCAAAGAATGAGCTTACTATAATTAAAAGATCTGTACAGAGGAAGGAAAAGAAATTACTTTGCTGATCAAAGGACTGATGTAGGAAAATATGCAAGCTGACTGCATTTAGCTAAGATTGCAACAATGAAGTGGAAGAGCTAGGGGAAATGGGAGATCTGGTAATAACTGTTTCTTTGTTTTTTCAGTTCACCTGACCTCTTTAAACATTTTAATTTAGAAATGCCCCTCAGTCCTCAAGCTTGACCGCATGAGTAAGAAATCAGGAACCCCACAGGAACCACCTGTGGGGTTTCATTTCAAGGGAATTGGAAAGGGCTCCCAACCTCCTAAAATATTTTAAAATGTTTAAAAATTAAAAGTGCGTTCTTAGAGCTTCTTGCCTTCAATTTAATCAAGAAAAGGACAGCATTGGTCTTAATCGCTCAAAACTAGAAAGAACTCACATGTCCCTAAACAATAAAATGGATAAATAACATGGTAAATTCATACAATGAAATATTATTCAGCAATGAAAATTAATGCAGTAATACCACACACAACATGGATGAATCTCAAAGTATAATTTTGAGCAACTGAAGCAAGACAGAAGAATACACATAACTCCATTTACCTAAAGTGCCAAAACAGTCCAAGCTAAACTATGTTGCTTAGGGATGTATAACTAAGATGAGAAAACTACAGAGAAACACAAGGAAATAATGCCACAAAAGTTGGGCTAGTGGTTGCCTCTGAGAGGAGGGGGAATGGGATAAGGAAGGAGACCAGGAAATTTCTGGAGGTCTGGCAATACTTCAAATTGTACACTCATGCTGTGTTCACTTTTCTGTTTGTATATTTCCTACAATGTAACATATTAAATGTAAAATTAAAATAACACTATTAAAGTGTAAAATGAGCACATCCAATGATCATTCCAAAAATGCATCAGGAAAGAGAACACATTAAGCTTTATCTATTATTTGTACTTCTGTGAGAATAAGTTTATTAGTTCTATGACTGCAGGCAGATTTGGGAAGAAAGGAGAAAAGAGCAAGCATGAAGACAACTAAATTCTAGACAAATGCAGTGGTTGGAATGTGAGCTCTGGAATGAGACGTGAATTTGGCCTAGACCCCTGCTACTTGCCAACTGTGGGCCTTGGGTTGGTGTATAAACCACTCAAATCCTCCATTCTCCACCTACAAAATGAAGACCATAGTTATATCACAGGGTCACTATGAAGCTTACACAATGTACTGCTTTCCAGTAATTGCCCAAGAAGTGTTTTTTTCTTTCCCTGAGATTGGAAGCAGAGGAAGAAATCACCACAGGGAATAGAAAAGGCAAAAATGCAGAGACTGCACTCACAGTATTTCCTTCCCACTCATCCCTGGTCACTCCTCAATCCCACTGGCTTCTTCCTGAACCATTCACCCAAAACTGCTCTAGCAAGTCACCAGGGACCTACCTTCTAGTTACTAAATCCAGTGAACAACTTTTCTCTACAACATTTGACACTGTTGACTGTTCCTTACTCCTTGAAATTCTTCTCTTGGTTTGCTCTACCACTAACAGCTGTGGGAGACTCAGTAAGTCACTCAACCGCAAGTTTGTTTTCTCACCTATTAAATGAGGGTAAAAGTAACCCATGGCTTTCTTGTGCGACTAAATGAACTAATGTACCTAAAGCACTTAGCACATTGCCTAGCACAAAAAAGTATGCAATAAATATTAGCTATTACTATTAATGCACAATTAAGACAGTTACTCCACAGACTATAATTTATTATTCATTATAATGCTCTGTACTTTTCAGAACTAAGGGTCACCTAACCTTTAAGATTAAGACCTCAATAATGAGAGGAAGAGAGAGATTTTTTAAATATATAAATATACAGGGGAAAAAAGCTAAAGAATACACTTGTATACTTTAACAGTATAACTACGTTGCTTATTTTATAACTGAAAAATATCTGAACTAGAATAAATTAAGTGAAAATATAAGTAGATTCCAGTCAGCAAATGTTAGTGTTTTCACAGTGGAATCCATATCTTTTATTATTATTAAATAATAATATTAAATACTCATTAATCATATATGTCCTTCACTGGTAAAATGTGCTTTCAGTAGATAACATGAAAAATCTGATACCACAAAACCTTTGCTATTCCTATTTTCTGTGCTTAATATTGCAATTCAAATTTTGTTAAATTTTAAATTATGGTTTTGGGCTTCCCTGGTGGTGCAGAATCCGCCTGCCGATGCAGGGGACACGGGTTCGAGCCCTGGTCCGGGAAGATCCCACATGCCCCAGAACAACTAAGCCTGTGCGCCACAACTACTGAGCCTGTGCTCTGGAGCCCACCAACCACAACTACCGAGCCCACGTGCCACAGCTACTGAAGCCCGCACACCTAGAGCCCGTGCTCCGCGAAAAGAGAAGCCATTGCAATGAGAAGCCTGCGCACCACAACGAAGAGTAGTCCCCGCTCGGCACAACCAGAGAAAAGCCCACGCACAGTAACGAAAACCCAACACAACCAAAAAAAATAAAATTAAAATAGTTCTTAAAAATAAAATAAAATAAAATAAAATTATGGTTTTGAAGAATGCAGTAAGAACAGAAAAAAAGGAAGTGAAAGAAAATAGAATTGATTAGATAGAATTGTATGAGGACACTTGTATGATCTTTGTAAATATGAGGACAAGATCTTAATTTATATTATAAATATATTTGTATTTTTAAATGTCATTAATCTAAAAGTAAAGGGTCTGTTTGTTTTAGCTACAAAACTTACTTTCCCTCTTTTAATTGCCCCCCACAAAAAAAAAGACACCAAACATAAACCACTTCATTCAAAAAGGAGACTCTCATGACAATAGGATTAATGTGACAACCATTTTCCACACTTTATTCTTCATGCCCAGAATGACATTGGTAAGATAAGACATTTTAAAAGTCAATAGCACTTATTTTGAAGTTTAAACTATCATGTTAAAAAAAAGTCATTTCCTTAAACAGGAAATGTATTAATAATGGCACAAAAGACAGTACAAGTCTCACTATAGAGTACAATGTTTCCCTTCAAAAAGAATATGATATCCTTATCCTCAAAGAGTAGTAACTCTTTAAGGAGTTGTTTAAAAAATAAATACAGGGGAAAAAATCTTGGCACCTTTCATCTCACATTTGCATATATTTTGCTGAGTTCTGATCATTTGATTTAACTGAAGATTTAAGTTGAGACTATTTGAAATTTAAAGTTGCATCAATATTCTCTAGTTCTCACCAATCAAACAAGTTCTACTTGCTTTATACCAACATGTCCCAAACCACCATATTTTTGCAGGTGATCCATTCTGTTAAGCATCATACCCCAGAAAGCTCTGCAAAGAATGACTTATTAAGATACATTTTTACAGACTCCTAAAGTTTTTAGACTTACTTATAGAACAAGATTTTAAGTTGGAAGCATTTGGGGCATTATTTAATTTGTATTTTATTTGCAGTGACTTTGGATTAGATAGTATGGGGTGGGAGGATTCCAAGCCATGTAATTGTACCTGGATTCAAAGTTATGAGGTGTCACAAACAATATAGTTTAATTACCTATTAGCTAAAAGTACATAACCTTATATTCTGTTTCAATTCACTGCCTAACTCATTTCGCCAACAGGCCTGACTTCCCCACTCTTACCTAGATAAAATTTCCCCATTTGATTATAAAGCAAAACTTTAGTTTTAGTTTAGCCTATTGACTGAGGGTGTGTGTGTGTGTGCGCGCGCATGTGTGTGTGCGCGCGCATGTGTGTGTGTGTGTGTGTGTAGTCCTTTGTGTGTTGACCAGCTACTGTTCAATCAAAGGCATTGTCAAATACATTCTGAAATATAATAAACTAGATTCTGTCTGTCCACTTCAAAAAATCCATCTAGACACATAGAAATTAAGGAGTTTGGGTCAAACATTCCAAACTCTTTTTTCCAAAGTAGTGGACAAACAGATTTCCTGGAGCTAACGGAGGCTAGTATGGCCACTCTCTCCATGGATTGAGTCAATTCACTGAGTCAGCATGTTTGCGAGTAAATGGTTACTTGAAGACTGTGAACCCAGTGGAAGCCCCTTATTTCCCAGGCTGAGGTTATAAGTTGGTCTCTGGAAAGAAATGGTTCTCTGCTTGCTAATACTAACTTTCTAAGATGAGACATTCCCAAGTCTCCAAAATTGTTGTTTTGCTTTTGAATCAGCACTCTCAGGATCCAGGATGTAGATTATTCCCTTGAAAATAACTTTTTACTAAAAACTGTTTTGAGTAGTGATTTAGAAATGCTTCTTCTTAAAGTCTCCTTTTTATGAACAAAGAGTAACAGACCGAGTAACAGAAAGCGCAAAGATGGACTTTTTACTTTTCCATAAAGTTGAAGGCTGCAAAATACACCAACATGAAAGGCACATCTTTTTTAATGTGAATTACCTAAACATGTGATTTTAACCAAACACTGAGCAAAAGAACACATGGTAACACCAAATCCACCTATCTACTAGACCTGGATTCATTTGAGTTGAGCGGGGGGGAAAAATCACTCCATTAAGTTGATTTAATAAAAGCCAAGAAATAAGCCCTTGAGCAGAGCATGGGTGTAAGGATGACTCAGTCTTCCACTGCTTCTTGAACTGTTTCGTGGGCAAAGATGTTTGCTGTGATGGGGATTTAAGGAATCCAGGAGTTCCTTTTTCATTTAAAATACAAATAGACTCCCCAAAAAAGAATTTTTTCCTGTCCCCAAATATCTTCCCTACTAATGTGTGAAATTTCACCAGTATATTAAAGTAAATAAACGAGCAAACCTATATTGTAAGGAGACAGAAGCCCTAACTGTCTCACAGTTATATCCCCAGGACAAGATCAGTGCCTGGCACAGAGGCTGATAAATATCTGTTGAATGAACATAGTTCCTGATATTTTTATGCAAAGGAGAGTTTTTAAATGTTATTTGTTCAGCCATATATGAGTATGGCTGAATTTGCAAGCTGTATAGGACAGGGGGAGGCCACATTTGGCCTATGGGCTGTAGTTTTTTGGATGCTTGATCTAGACCTTAAGCTACTGGTGACCATTTCCCCCAGGGATGTTGATTTTAGTTGGTTTTTGAACCTCTGCCTCTCGAGTCATTTTTACTAACTTAAAACTCATACACACATCTCCCTGTGAGATGTGTGTATGAGTTTTACATCAATTCTCTTTCCAATTAGATTTATGCTAGAACTTAGAGAAATTATTGAAAAGCTAAGAAAGGGGGAACTTCAGGTTAAACAAAGTATACTTATTATTTCAGAAAAATGGAGATGAGGGCAAATTTCTGATTTGTAACAATTTTTTGGCCAGTCTGGCTACAATCTAATAAACGACAGGGAGAGAATAAGTGTTCTCTTATGAATTTGATTACGTAATAATGGATAACATTCTTTACCACCAAAATTTTGCGATCCAAAAATCAGTGGGTGGTAGTGTGTCCTTGTCTTTATAAGTTCCTATAAATCCTAACTCCAACCTTATTTAATTAAGCGGTTGGGGTGGGAGTGGTGGGGAAACTGACAAAAAAATTAATCCAACACATAGATTTTCACTACCACTCCATATTATCAGATTTCACAGTAAGAATATTTATTATTGGCATTGAGCATTAATACACTAAAGAAGGACAAGTAACTGATGCCGGAGATATAGTTTACTCTTTATGAAAATTATTATAAGAATAAAGGTTTTTTCTTCCCCCAGGGGCCTGTGGGCCTGTGTTAATTTGCACAGTTTATAATCTAAAGTCTGAATAAGGCATCAGAATAAGTCAAATGGAGAGCTGTGTACTGTAGTATTATGCCAACTATTAAATTACCTTTGAAAGAGGGAAAAAATATATGGCAGGTTTCATTTCAACACTAGAAAGACAAGGCAGTAGGATTACGTTAAATTCAGAAAAGAAAATTGTTTGGTTGCATCTTTGTTAGCAATCTGAAAGCATCCATTGTGTTACTTCAGTAATGCTATTAAGCTAGTTTTATTAAGGCAAATTTATAGCAATGTTAGAAATTAATACCACTCTTATTTCCTCCACTGCCTGATTTTATTGAATGCCATGGGGCATATTAATCAGTAAAGCCAAGTAGTGCATGAAATAAAAGTATAAATTAACCTGTAACATGAATATAAAAGGGGCTTAATAAAATAGAAATAAATAACACTTTAATGATAATCAACCTGCCCTGTCTGAGCCAATCAAAAATTGTGATAACACCAAACACAGGGTCTAAAGAGCCCTATATATTTACATAAAGTTAGATGGAAGTACTTATTGACATGGAAGTCAAAGATGACAATTACAGCTGCATAAGCCAGAAATGATGTGTCGCTTGAATTGTGGTACTATTGGTTCAACAGATAAACACATGTACTGCATTAAAAGAGTATGAACACTAAGCACAGCTAATTATTCTAAGTTCTCATTCTTTGTCAAATGGTTTAGAAGAAAATGATTGTCTTATTGGGCTTTCCTCCCCACCCCCAAACATATTCTGATACTTTTTAAAGTATAGTATATGGCCTTTTAATTTATTGATATAAATTGTATTTTATATCAGTTTTTAAGTTTTTAAATATTATATTTTACTAAAATTTTTTAAATCTCTTCTCTGTAATTAGGACTCCCTTTAGCTTTTTTCATGTTATTGTACTTTCTTCTTTCTGGACAAAATAAAATACACTGTTAATATTAATATTAACGTAGTATGTCTATAAACTATAAATTTTTTTTTTTTTTTTTTTTTTTTTTGCGGTACGCGGGCCTCTCACTGCCGTGGCCTCTTCCGTTGTGGAGCACAGGCTCCGGACGCGCAGGCTCAGCGGCCATGGCTCACTGGCCCAGACGCTCCGCGGCATGTGGGATCTTCCCGGACTGGGGCACGAACCCGCGTCCCCTGCATCGGCAGACGGACTCTCAACCACTGCGCCACCAGGGAAGCCCCTATACATTTTTTTTAGAAAAAGACAGACAGTATTGAATACTTACATGTAACTGGATGACACTCTAATCTATTCCCCTCCAAAAAGTGTTTCCTATGAGTGCATATAATTGAATCAACTATGGTATCACAATGTAAGACACCTACAAAATAAAATCCAAACCTTACTTAAAACAAATAGAACAATATTCTCAACTCCTGACAGAAAAACTGAAATAGCTATAAGCTTCAGTCTAATCTAGAACTCTGCATTTACATATGCAATCAAAAGGAGATCATGGAGGTAAAGGGAGGGGCTTATAAACCTGTTATTTTTATAAACATCTGCTAAGGATGGAAGAACAAAACAACCATTTGGAATAAAATACACTCCTCAAATGCACAATGTTGCTATTAATATTCATGGAACAAAAATACCCATACATAGCTCTACTCAGATTTGTTCTCCCAGACTTCAGCATTGACTGTATTAATCAAGGAAGATGATATAAAAACACTTTAAATCATGTTCTAAAATTACGTGAACAATGACTTTTAAATTATAACTCATTTATGTTGCTTTCTAATGCTGATACTAAATCAATTTGATTAAATCTTTAAGGGTCCTGTACCCTGTCACCAAATCAATCTCCCTGGAATCTTATTCCTATTATGTCTCCCTCTAAAACCCTCCCTGGCTCCCACTGCCTCCAGAATAAAGCCCTAACTAATTAGCTGCACACTGAAACTTCACAGATAGCCTCCCACTCCCCTGTAGTTACCCAAAGTTCCTATGTGCCAGTCTAACAGGGGCCCCTTTATGATCTTCTTTCTGCCTAAAGTATCTTTCTCTCTCATCACTACTATAGTCCCACCACCAACCCCATAAAGTTCTTTCCAACTTCAAAGCTCTGCTCAAATACTACTCCTCCCTAAAGTTTTCTGATCACTCTGAGATTGCAGATTTTAATTTCAACATGGGGGAGAACCAGAAATGTGGATCCACAGAATTGTCATCCCATCATAGTTTTTTTTTTTTTTTTTTTTTGGCCACACAGGGCAGCTTGCTGGATCTTAGTTCCCTGACCAGGGATTGAACCCAGGCCCCGGCAGTGAAAGAGCCAAGTCCTAACCACTGGACCACCAGGGAACTCCCCATCATAGAATTTTAAGTCTTATACTGTTTTACAAAAAAAACTAATTCTTTCTTAATTTTTTAAAACTTGGGGCTTTCCTGGTGATGCAGTGGTTAAGAATCTGCCTGCCAATGCAGGGGACATGGGTTTGAGCCACACATTAAGAGATAATTTTCCTGACAGTATGGGCAAAATCACCAATTCAGGTATGGGAGTATCACTCTTGAGTTCCTTCCCCTCCAATAGAGCAGAATAATATAGGAAGGGCTACAATATATAAAATGTATGTCCAGAGATATTACAATGGCTGATTTAGAAAGTAAAAAGTCATTCAGATATTGTGAATTATTTTACAGTAGTGAAAACCTACTAACCCAAGGACCTCATCAAGCATAAGAAAACAATATTAAAGACCACTGGGCTGGGACCTCTCTGGTGGCACAGTGGTTAAGAATCTACCTGCCAACGCAGGGTACAAGGGTTCGATCCCTGGCCCGGGAAGATCTCACATGCCGCAGAGCAACTAAGCCCGTGTGCCACAACTACTGTGCCTGTGCTCTAGAGCCTGCGAGCCACAACTACTGAACCCATGTGCCACAACTACTGAAACCCGCGTGCCTAGAGCCCGCGCTCTGCAACAAGAGAAGCCACCGCAATGAGAAGCCCGTGCACTGCAACGAAGACCCAATGCAGCCAAAATAAATAAATGTTCCTTTGAAAAAAAAAAAAGAACACTGGGCTTTTGTATTTTATTAACTTACAAAGTGAAAATTAAGTCTGGGTCATATTAGAACACCCAGTGATTGTGGTGGGACCTCCCCTCATCATCACAATCTCAAAAATATGTCAGATGGGGCTTCCCTGGTGGCGTAGTGGTTGAGAGTCCGCCTGCCGATGCAGGGGACATGGGTTCGTGCCCCGGTCCAGGAAGATCCCACATGCCACGGAGCGGCTAGGCCCGTGAGCCATGGCCGCTGAGCCTGCGGGTCCGGAGCCCGTGCTCTGCAACGGGAGAGGCCACAACTGTGAGCGGCCCGCGTACCGCAAAAAAAAAAAAAAAATATATATATATATATATATATATATATATGTATATATATATGTCAGATGGTATATTTTAACTTCTATGCTTTATTTCAGGGGGAAAAAAAGTTGGGGGGAGAGCTGTAAAGGCCAGAGAAGAACCACAGAGATTACATAAAGATTTTAGCTGATTTCATTTTTCAAGAAATAAAAAAAATTGAAGACAGAATCTTTCCCCGGATTAAAGACAGAAAAGAAAACTTACTGCCAAATTCTTGCCTATCAATTATTCTTAGCAGTATCCTAATAATTTCATATAATTAAAGAACGAAATTGGACTCTCTGTGACTTAAAATTGTAATAGTCTAGCACATGGAGATTACCTGTATTCTAACCATCTATGTTATAAATGTACATAGCTTGTAAACATCTTTGTTATAAATGTAAAACAACAACTATAATAATTATTATAATAATAATCCAGCCAGAGAAACTGCAGAGTATAAAACAGTATGGTCTTCCCCTGCTGTTTCTACTTCTAAACTTAACTAACACTTCCAGTTGCCAGGGCTTGGTGCCCTGACTTTAAGGCTGATTCATAAACAAAGAGTAAACAAAAAAAAATTAAAAGGCCATTATGCCAATAAATCAGTGGGTCGAGGGGAAGAGGAGAAATGAGACTGTCGATGCATTGAGTGTAATAAGCAAGCACGTACATGAAGATGAGCATTGCCTGGAATTCCAAAAGCTACGCTAATGAACTTCTGGGGAGTGGCAAGTCTGTCCTGCCACCGCATTTAGATTAAGAAATTTTCCAAGTCTGACTTGCTGTGGAACTTTATCAAATCTGAAGATCATATAATGCCCTTTGGCAAACTGGACACAGGGTTGCAATCTCAAATCTCTGCAAGTGAGACACGTAGACCAGCTCAAGCCCAAGAGGGCACACTACGGAGATTATTTTGGAAAACCATAATGACATTGAACAGGAGGCTAGCTTAACATCTTGTCCAAGTGAGGTCCCAGCCTCCTCCGTGATGGTTGCTTGGAGTTCTGAAGGCTAATGAGGGGAACCATCTGTAGTACTTTGCTGGCAGATGTGTCCCCCCTCATAATGTGTCCCCCCTCATACTGTGCCAACGTCTCCTAATGGGGAGGTCTGTAGAGGGCTCCAGTATCACTCTGTGAGGGAAGATGGTGCTATTTAGCAACCACGTTATCTAGAGGCCAAACCAACATTTAACTATTCATAAATATGCATTTTAGTATGGCTTGTCTCTTCAAATATGAATATCAGAATGAGGTATGAGTGTATTTATTTGTAAATTTGTTTTCATGTCACATTCAGGGACACCCACGATTAAAAATGATATCCTACATTTATTCCTTTTGTAAAAATTTTAGACTATTTCAAATGAAAGGAGGATCCAAATTGAGTGAACTGGTTATATGCTAATAGCACTATTAAAAAGTCATCAGAGAAATCTCCAAAGATGAAAAATATATATATATTCAGGTATGTTTTCCTTCCTTCCTTCAAATATGTTCATTTTGCAATATAATTTCTAATTTTATAATATCAAAAAGTAATGAGAAATTAAATTCAAATGATAAATCAAAATATGAGTAAATTTTGAATTATGATGGAATGACATTTCAAAGCATTTATTTGGCAGCATATGGGAAGTTACATAAGGATTGTAGCAGGCATCAAAATATTTTAATGCAACCATTAACAGTTTTAAAGATAGACCTAATCACAAACTCAGCATTTAAAATAAGTACATACATACTTGCATACTACAAAGCTGTTTTAAAAGAGCATAAATTATTTTATCTTGCTGTAACTCTCAAAATTTTATGGCAGTTAAATTCTATCATTCTTTTCAGTTTCAATTAATCTACTGCCATTGAAAGAGCCTTGTATATATTAATTTTCTTTTTCAAAAAAATAATAATGCTCCTTTTCAGATACTGATTTGAAACTCATTCAATTATACGAGCTCAGCTTCCATCTCAAGAAAAAGATAAAAGAGACACAGAGGAGACCAGATAAAATGAAAATTTTAAGATTGTTAACCAAGGCCTTATTATTCACCAAAAGTTACAAGATGCTTAAAACCAAAGAGAAAATACCTAGATTTTAACTTGGCTAACAAGGTTAGGCGAATTTTTAATATGAAATATGCAGCTTTTAGGAAAAGTGTAAAATAGGCTTAAAATAGTAGTTTATGTAAATCTCACAGAGCAGAACCATGACCAGCTATTCTACCATCTATCTCACATAGAGAAGATCTTAAATGCATTTCCCCAACAGCAGAGTAACATAAATTAGACTGCCAGGTAAGACTGACAATTCTTCCTGCCTGAAACCTCCTCTTAAATTAGATCTGCCTTCCAAAAATATTATTATAAGAAATTCCAGTTCAGATTATTCTTATTCTCTATAACTGATACAGATATAGACATACAAATGACATCTAAAAAGGAAAGTTCTTCACAAGCTTCAGCTTGTTTTCATAATAAATTCCACACCGAATATTAGTACTAGTAATTGATTTTAGCAATAAGTAATAGAGTTATAAACAGCTCCCGCTATTTAATGAAAGAACTGTCTCAGCTTCAGGTTTTATTTATTAGCATTTGAAGTCCCTCCATAACCCTAGTAAGATCAGTTATGGCTTAATTAAATGAGAAAGATGGCCTGCCAAAGATTCTTTGTTCTTAAAATAAATACTGTATGTTTTCAGTTTTCCTGTAAATCATCAGAACCTATTTCAACTGGAAGACAGACTGGGCTCAAGCCTAAACATACTTCATACAACCCAAATAAAGTGTCCTTTGCCTGGAATTTTTATAGTTTTTTTCATAGTGTACCAGCTACAAATATCATCTTAAGAGGTTTCTGCTTTATTAACCATTTGAGAGTCATTCATCTTAAGAGTTGTACCAGTGAGAAGGTAGCAGAGCCTGTTCACAGCAGAAATATTTGCTACTTAAAAATGAACACAAATTTAGACTTACAACGTGTCTGTCCTCAGTGCTGTGTTTGTGGTGAAGTTCCATAGTTATTACATGTCCTAAGTATATATTCAAATATATCTATAAATGAAAAACAAAAGGCTAAACGTTCACTGGCAAAAGATTGAGCTGCTCCATCAACATGTCAGGAGTACTTCAAATAAATGATCTCTTCTAAAATCCTTTGGAAGAACGATTGCATATGTCTGGCTTTTCCTCTCTCCGCCCCTGCTCACCACTTTCCTCTACTTTCATCTGTAATCACGTCTGCCCCTCTCTGGCCACACTGCAATGATCCCCCATTATACTGACCGGAAAAAATGGGGAAGAACGATGGTTAAGGGGAGGCAACAAGATGACTGCCGCTTTCTCCGATTTGAGAGTGACAACGCCGCTCCCCTATTCGGCCACTAGCTGGCGCCAGAGCTCTAAAGATGCAGTGATACATTGCGTCACAGCTTGCTAATTAACAAAGATGTTTTTAAACTGACCATAGTTTTCCTAGGAAAACAGGAAATTACCTTAACTGTGAACAAACAGTAAAAACGATTAAAATAACCCAATTTTATGCCTCCAAGCTTTTGTCGTCAAAAAAGAAAGAAATGCATCATTAAAGAATTCGTGGGGTGTTTTTTTTTCTTATTCAAATAATAAACCGAGGGGATGTCTTTTTTCCTCCACAAAGTATTCACTATACATATAAAATTAAAATTTTCCAGTTATAATGCTCTGTTAACCTAAATAAAGTGCCTTTTTTATTATGCCTTTAGTCTAAGACAAATGTCCCATACAACAAGGTCACACACAGAGAGTGACTTTACTGGTTTAGCTCCTAATTAACTCCTACATGTTCCTCTCTTGTAACTAGCTTCAGCTTTACACTTCCTGGCTCCAAGAGACCAGATTTCGGTTCTTTCATCCTGCCCTTCCAGACACTTCCATGGCTGCAGGTCCATGGGGAGGAACGGGTCAGCCATCTAAATGCACACAACTGCTCATTTTTGGGAAAGCCAGCCCCTGGACAAAAGAGCAGGAAACAGTACATGGTTCACAACAGAAATTATCGTTATGCAAGTAAGATATGCTGAGATGTGGGTCTGGATGGGACAAAGTCGTACGCGGAAAATTCAAAGTATATGCTGACATGGAAAATATTTTTCATTTGGGAAAGTTTCATATATATATGTAGTACATTTTTACAATTAGAAAAATGACAGACACCGTTTATTTTGGCAAGAGAAGGTGAATACAGACAAAACTACAGTGAAATGTCATAATTTCAAAAAGAAATAATTTGTTTGACTTGCCAACGTTTTAAATAGCAGGTGATACTCATTCAAGTCACCGGCCTATTACCCACCCCTACCCCTCTTTTCCTCCTGCCACAGTAGAGGTGGGAGGCTTGGGAGAAAACTGGGAGGGAGGGGCTCGTCTCCCTGAGCTATCCTCTGGCTTTCATTGGCAGGAAAATGTCAAGCTTTCCTTCCCTCACCCTGATTTCTCAAAGAAAAAAATGCTAAGCTTTATATCTTGGGCGGGCTTGCTTTACCAACTACACTGTGAATGAGATAAACATGTTTTCTGTACTTACCAGCCGGTCCCTCCCTGAGTCAAACGTATACGTATGGCACCTCACAGGGCTACAGGGCTAAATCCCTTCCTGAGCTGAGTTTTCCCTTAGGATAGCAATGAATCATTGACCTTTAGTCTCCAAATAAGGTTCCAGAAATGAACCAGGACAGACTGGTTTATAATATCAACGGATATTTGTGTTGATGACTTTTAGGTTTTCTAACTGAAATCTTCATGAATGCTTATCTAAGGACACCTAGCTGACTTTGATGCAGGAGGGAACACTCAGAAGGTGAAAATAAAGTTTGAGGGACATGTCAAAAATTCTGTATAGCAAACACAGTGGAGGAACTCAGTGTATCTACAGTGTAATGGAGGGTCGGATTTAATCCTTTGTTATCAGTCATCATTTTGCTGGGGCTTTCCAGGAGACAAAATGACAAGGGAACTTTATTAACCACCATTTGAAATGCCCTGATCTTCAGGCTAACTGCGGTTATCTTTTGTTACTTACTGGCCTTGACCTATAGATGTAGG
The DNA here is from genome assembly GCF_937001465.1 of Orcinus orca. NCBI lineage: Eukaryota > Metazoa > Chordata > Mammalia > Artiodactyla > Delphinidae > Orcinus > Orcinus orca. Next base: position 64,747,118 of record NC_064565.1, read on the forward strand.
TCAGTGTAGCACAGGTTGCTACTGAAACCAGCAGGTCCTCTCCAAAGCCTAGTGCAGGCCTGAGTTTTATGCACAATTTAATTCATATTCCACTCAACATGCCCGTTTTATTTCCAGTGGAAATTGCTCATTTAATTGCACTTTAAGTTTTATGGGGTATGCCCCAGGCTGCGTTCTTTATGTTAGGCATTTCAGTATTTATAGGCAGAGCTATACCCAAAACTTCAAACATAAAGTAAAACCAGCAAAATATGCTCTCCTCTGGTTCCATAAATACTTTTTACCAGTTTCATTATTTTTTCCAATGAAATTAAATGAGTGTGTTAAACCTGTAACATAGACTATTGCTTTGTATTTCCAGGGCTGCTTTTGTCCTTCATATTCATATCTGATACGGCTCTGCTTTCCTGCTAAAGAATGAGACTGCAAAAGAGCAAGCGTGGTCCATTCTGTGTATGGGCTAGTTCTCCAGTAACCAAAACAAAAAGACTTCCTCTGTCAATAGTCTATAGAATTTTTATCCCTGCAACTAACCTGATTTTTTTTTTAATGAAGTAGGCCTGCTTCTAGGTGACAGCTACACATAGCCAATAAGCACTGGATTACAGATCTAATGCATGTGTTACAGAATAGGGCTGGTTTAAAGAATAAATATCTTATGTCAGCCTTCTGCCCCAGCCGGTTCCTGTGTTTGGGGGCAGGGAAAGTCAGATATACAATTTTACCTACAGCAGATCAAAATGCATTCCTAAACTACGCAATGCTAATGCGGTTCTACTGTGTTTTACTGCACTTATGATTGTTTTTATCTACTACTATTATCTCACTATATGAAATATATGAAAGCATGTTTCCAGGGAATTCCAGAGTTTTAGACAAACACTTCTTGATAAAGGCCATCAATGGCTTTTTAGAACAGTTTCAGTGGAGTGGAGCAAACAGAAGCCTCATCATGGGGGATTCAGAAAAGGTGAACAGGGAGAGAATAAAGGCAATAGTTATAAACAACCCATTTGTCCATGTATTTGGAAGGTGTAGTAGGGTCAAGTGAAGATGATTACCAAATTGAGGGAGGTAAGAACATTTTTGTTTTTTGGGCCACATCACATGGCATGTGGGATCTTAGTTCCCCGACCAGGGATCATACCCACACCCCCTGCATTGGAAACAAGGAGTCTAACCACTGGACCACCAGAGAAGTCCCGGAACATATTTAGAGCCACTGGGAAAGATGACAGAACTCCAGGAGTAAGGTTTGAATACAGGAACAAGGCAGAATTGAGCAAGAATAGAGCTCTGTTTTACAAAAATTGGGAACATTTTCTAAACAGAAGGAGCTAGGGATGACAATGTAAACTGTAGGAGTAGGAATTCTTAGAGATTTGTCTCCAATGTACTAGATCTTAATGATTCATGGATGACTATAAATGAGATGGGAGGAGGAGGTGTTTCTCCCAGAAAACCCTGGGGAGAAAATGACCCCTGCAAATCTTACAGAGAATAAGGGGGACGCTCAGCAACAACCTCTCTTATGGGACTTGGTTTAAACCTACTGATCACAGCATTGATGTGATCATTCCTGTATTGGCTGGGATTCAGTAAAGTTGAAAGTGACTGAAAACCCAAAATAATAGTGGCTTAAACAAAACAGAAATTGCAGTAGTCATTAGGACAGTTCACATAGTCTGGTTCTCCTCCCTTTGGGGCACATGGTAGGACTGTACTTCCATACCCTCTGAGATTAGGCATGGTAATGTGACTTGGATTAGCCCCAAAAATGAAATGTGTGTCATTTTCAGGTGAAAGTTTTAAGAGTATACAATTCACCACACTCTCTTTGCCTGTCTCAGCCATGGTGGAAGCGTTGCTTGAGGTGGAACACTTCAGCCTGGGCCTCTGAGTACCCACAATGAGCAGGGTCTCCCTGCTGACCATCATTGGACGAGGTGATGTGATCAAGAAATAAACTTGTGTGGTGTTAAGCCACAGATTAAATTTCTTTCTCACATAGAAGTCTGGGTGGGAGGGCCAGAACTGACACAGTGATCCACAGTTTTAGGGACCCAAGCTCTTCTGTCTTGCTATTCAGGTAGGTGTGGCCCTGTGCTTAGGTTCTAGGATTCCAAGCAACAGGAAGCAGAAGCTCCCAGACGCAGACTCCCTTCCACTTAGATCACCCTGGCCAGAACTTGGTCACATGGCTACCCCTAGAGCTGCAAGAGAAGAGGAATGGACAAAGGCTGGATGAGGTTCAACCCCAAAATGGACTGTTTCACTACAAAAGGGGAGACAGGTACTGCTGCTGTGCTTCCAACTCGCAAAAACTCCTTTTGCAAATGGAGGCTGGTGATGGGACTGCTCTGCCCCAACCACCGCCATTTTCATACAAATGCAGAAATCACTAGGCTACAGATCAATGTGGATGATGAGAAACTGAGGCCACCTGAATTTAGTTTGCTGTTAGGGAGGGGCTCTTTTTCTTTCCCCTCTGTTAGTAAGAGGATTTGAGATAACAGTCCTCATTATAACCTTCAACAAGATTTGAAATGACACTGTTTGTATTAATTCCATGTACTTGCTCATCTGGCTACTTTTTAAAGAAAAAAAAAAAACCACAAAAATCAAATTTATATTATCTGCTATGATATCTTACTAACAGTCCCAGAAATACAAAATATAGGGATAGTGAGTTTGGCTATACATTCATTGTTTCTTGCAAAGACCAGAACTAAAGAAAAATCAATCAAGGTTATTAGTTCTGACTTGGGGGAGCTGTTTTCCCACTGTGTCTGAGCTGAAGCTGGCCACAGGAGTTAGTGCTGCCATCTTTAAAGGTGCACACCACAACTGATCCAGCTCCCAAGATGCTCACTAAACAGACATGGTGAAAGTGGTCACGGCAAAACCATATCACACTGAAGAAAGAGCCTTGTTCTTTTCACAATGTACTCAGTTCAATGCAAAATAACAAGTTTTTTCATTGTTTTAGTCTCACATCTAAGTTCACTTTTGGTCACCGCTCCTTGTGTAGAAAAAAAATTTTTTTTAATTTTCAAAAATGTTTCTTAAGCATTTTTGGTGAGCACTACACCTAGGCCAGGAAGAAGTGTGACCCACAAAGTATTTATGGTCCAAGATGTAGAGAGAAGAAAGGCAGACCAGTGGGTGTACCACAATTTTTGTTCCAAAAGAAACATCAAAATGCAAATCAAAAGGGGACCTGAGGCAGACAGTGATGCAGTGTCACGCTATCCTTTCATTCTCCTTTCTTTGACCTCTGCTTCTTTTCCTGCTTCCTTTCTTTATTTACATAGTGAGAAAGCTATTGTCCATTGCTGGGTTTCAAGCATGCCTGAGCATGTTTGTCAAACTAACCTTGCAGAAGCCTGATGAGCCTCTGGCCGTGGACTCAGACTGGGTCTGCTACTTAAATTCAAACACATCCGGAAGAGTCTGGCAAATTAGTAGTGGGAGGAGAAGGGGTATGTGTGACATTCAGAAAAATCTCCCAACAAAAGAACTCATTCTCAGTGAAGAGAGAGAGCCTTATTTGCATGACACAAGGACTGATTTGTTTTCCCCTCTCAAACTATTTTTTTTAATTGAGGTATAATTGACATACAACATTATATTAGTTTCAGGTATATAACATAATGATTTATGTATATATTGGAAATGATCACCACAATGTCTAGTTAATATCCATCACTGTACATAGTTTCAGAATTCTATTTTGTAATGAGAACTTTTAAGATCTACTCTCTTAGCAACTTTCAAATATGCAGTTCAGTATTATTAACTATAGTCACCATGCTGTACATTACAACCCCATGACATTTACTTTATAACTAGAAGTTTGTACCTTTTGACACCCTTCACTTATTTTGCTCAGTCCACCCCACCCTCACCACTGGCAACTATCAATTATGCTAATCTTTTCTGTATGGGTCAAATTTTAGTATATGAGCTGCCGAAGCAAGCACTCAAAATAATCCTTATGCTTGTTTTTCAGTCCTGGGATAGTGGGACACAATCTGTGTACCTAATGGAATCATCACTGTTAGAGGCTTAAGCAGGTTTTGGTACCAGGACAAAAAACAAGCCTGAAACAACCACGGTTTCTCCAGCTTAGATGCCCTGCATCAAACCTCGCTGAGGGACAGGCTGGGGCAGGTAACTGCAGTTCAAAACCAGACAGCCACTCATGAAGGCCCTCACTGGAATGATATTCATGCTATTAACTGAGGGACCCAAAAGTACCCAACTCCTGCATCAGTCCAGCCATTTCTCCTCCCCACAGGTCCTGGGAAAGGTATTTAGAAGCAATGAGAAATGAGAAATCAAAGGCCCATGTGCCCAAAATCCCCATGCAGAGCTCTCTAGTTAACAGGCCAAGAACATGGTTTAGGCTTAAACTCAAAATGAGTTCTCTCCCTCCCCTTACGCCCAACTTGCATTTTGGCATCTTTCATCCCTTAAGCCAGCTAGTCTCATGGGATAAGAGGCCAAAGTAAAAATAGTCCAAATAACGACCTGACATTTGACCTAACAAAGCCTGAGAAAGGAGCAACAAGAGGAGTGGGGGTGGAGACATAGGGAAAGTGATCTAATGCTTAAATCGCCAACACTTGATGATAATGTGATTGACCTTATTAATTCTCAAACTGCAATTTTAGGGAGCCACTTCAGCAAGCAGGAGAGGGAAAACAAATTAGGGAGCCAAAAGTAATGTGGAATAAATCAATATGGTATTTCAATACCATAATCCAAAAGGAACAAAAATGTTAACAAGAATTTAAATATTAACACTGCTCCCTGGCACATAATACCTAGAAGAGTGGCATTTTTCTGGAACACATCCATTTCTGTAATTACTTAACTGACTAATCCAATAAAGCCTAAATTTACTAAACTCCAAGCTCACAACCAAAGGTTTTTCTTTCTTTTGATGTATCTTAAAACATCTTAAAGTACTTTAAACTGTCGTTGTAGATTTATTAGAAAGCTAATGGTATGTAATGCAACTGCTATAGTTTTAGTAAATAATAAAATCAATGCAGTCACTTAAAACAAATACCGATGTAAATAGTAGGATAATCCATAGTTCTTCCAATTATAATTTTCACTATGTGTGTTGCTCAGAAAAAAGGAAAATTTCCAACTGAGGCATGGTTTTCAAACTTCTTTGTGGCCGTGAGACCTTTCTCAAAAGCTCTATTTTACACAGCCATTTCCTATAATTTACTCTTTTACAACAAGTAAAAGCAGACCTGCTACAGGGGTGTGCTAGTAAATATTTAACAAGGAGCATTCCAGGAGAAACTGATTTGGAGGCTTGCTGCTTTCTATGGGGTAAATGCTCCCACCATGGCCATCACTGAAGGAAGACTTGGGAAGAAACACTCCCTATCTGCTCCAATGAGCAGCCCCGCCTTGGAGACCTCTGCACCACCCCCAGCACTCATTCTCCTCCACATCAATAGCCCAGGGGGCCCAGTTTGAAAACTAAAAGTAAGATAACTTTGTAACAGGGAAACTTTTTGATGATTATCTCCAAGATTGCTAAATTGCTGCTTATCAATACTTAGAAATCTTATTTTCCTAGTCTTATGATTCAGTGATGGCGCTTTGAAAAAAAACAGTAGGAATTTAGTAACCACCAATAGACAACACCCCCTCTCCATTTAAATAACCTTCTGACCTTTATCCTATGACATTCCCAGTATATATTTTACTTACATTTTGTCTCAGATTTGGCATTATATGGAATTCTAAAGAGGGCACACAAGTTAATTCTTAAAAATTTATTCTTAAAATTATAAAAATCAGAGCACACAGACATCTAAGACCCACTTTCCCTCCCTCTCCTTTTCCTTATCTCTTTCTCTGAAATTCTCTCTCATCTCCCGCCCACCCCTCCCTCTCCTTCACTATCTTCTCTTGGAAAGTTACAATAAATTTGGAGCCAGTCAGCCTAGTTGAACGAGGAATTTGTACAGAATCCAGAGTACGTTCAATCCTTTACCCTCCCCAGCCTTAGATTGAAGGACATGGGCCTTTTGATTTGGGGGAGTACAGGGAGAAGGCCAGAAGCAAATTACCCTCCGTCTAGTGTTTCTGTCTCAGACAGCCCAGGAAGTCAGAACAGTCAGCTATAGTCACTTGACAGACAAACGCCCAGTTAGAGAATGCTGCCAGGGAGCATGACAGTCAGCTATGGATAAAAGGATCAAGGAGGAACTGATCAGGAATCCCACTTTTGCCATTTCTTAGCAATACCCATGTTTTCTCCCCTCCTTTCATGTGTTTGCTTTCTTGTTGGCAGACAACCATTCCATTTTTTTCTTCTTTTCATGGCTCTCTCTAGCCACTTTTTTTTTTTTTTAATATTGCTAGATGATGCTATCGGGGACAAGAAATAAACATTTCCTCACACTTGCTGGGAATCCACAGTGAAATACTTAGAGCTCTCTCCGCAGGCAGATCAAGAAAACCAACAAAAGAAGGGGGTGGACAGAGTCCCAAGTAAAGTACAGACAGGAGCCCTGGAAGGCTGTCCTTCCCAGACTGCAGCCTGGCTGACAGGCTGAGCCAGCTCAGTATTCCACACATGTTTAAGGAGCTCCTACTGTGCACTAGGCACTTGCTAGGTAAAGAGGCTCTGCAAATCAGTTTTACTATCCAAGAGCCCCTGTTTGCCCTAATTTTATTGTTTTAGTTGTTTGCTTTTTGTGGGGGCAGGCAGCTAGGTAGTCTACTCTCATTCCTGGCAATATTTAAATACCTTGCATACAACCCGCAGGGACTTATCTAAGACTTTGAGCAAAAGCCTGCTGGAATGACTGTGCCCTCTGCCCCAGAGGGAGTGAGGGAAGGAAGGTGGGGAAGGAGGCAGATGTGTCCTCTGGATCAAGGCAGGCATATTAAGCTTGGGGAGAGGGGCTTGTGAAGAGCGGAAGACTTTCAAGAGAAACCATAAGAGAGGCTCCAGAATGTACTAATGTAGAAGAGAAGAGCTCCAGCAAGGAGCAAAGGCAGGAGAGGACAGAAAGAGAATGCTTGCTGATAGGAAGCTCACCGCAGGGAAACTGATCAGAGGGTGAACTTTCATAACCAAGAAATACAGTCCAGGATATGCAGCTGACAAGCCAGTTAGGTGGCTGGGGAGAGAACAGTGTCAATACTGGAAGGCAAATCTGGTGAACTAGAGCAAAGTCAGGAAAAAGCCTCCTCCAGGAACCAGAGACCATTCATCCTAAACCTGGAAATACAAGGATGATGCAATAACCAGTATAGGCTGAGCCAGGAAAGGAGCTAGCAAAAGAGCTAACACTCAAACTGTGTGGCAGGCACTATTCTAAGCACTTTCATGCATTAGCTCATTTAACCATCAACAAGAGCTCTGTGCAGTGGTTATTATCATGCCCATTTTACAAATGAGAAAATTGAGAAACAAAACGGTTAATTTATTTCTGCACAGCTAGTAGGTAATGTAGTCTGGATTCACAACCAGGTAGTGTAGCTCTTCAGTTGTAGAGCCTGCCCCTTAATCACTATGCTATAGTCCTAACCCAAAGAAGAATAACAAAACTGGGAAGAACAAGCTAATATTTTCAAATGAGGAACATAAGATTATGTTTTCACAACCTAATTCATTAGTAGAATGTGTCTCCAAATTCATATCATAGTAAAGATATTTGCTCACATGGCAGATTTTGAGCACAATGTACAACAGACACATACATTCACTTGGCAAATATTTATTTATCACTTCCTCTATTCCAGGCACTGGGGTAAATGATGGCAATTCCTGCTTTCCTGGAGTTTACAGTCAAGTGTGGGAACTCAGTGGTCATAGATTATTACTGGAGAACGTAAGAGAGAAAAACCCTCAGACTTTTAAAAACATATCAAAACTTTAATATTAAACACTACCAATTACTGATTCCCTATCTTATACCAAAAACTTCACGTGTAATTACACAGTCCCTAAAGTAACTGTAACTATTTTACAAAGAAACTAAGGCAGTGAAAAGTTAAATTGGCAGTAGTCACAGAGCGAGCAAGTGGCAGAGACTCAAATCCAGATCCCTCTGCTTTAAAAGTCTGTGTTTCCTCTATTCTACACTGAAATATAGAAGTTCCATGAAAAGAATGAAAGTCAATGATAGTTAACTAACCCCCCATGGACTTTCTAAATAATAATCACAATTTTCTTACAGTTTGAATACGTGAATTTTTACAGTAAAATCCATGTGCGTATTGGGCAGGGAGTAGATTTGGGAGCAAGGGGATGTTAGATTAAAGGCCTGTTAGTTCTGAAGTAAAGTCTTTAAAGGAAATATCTTTAGTTTACGATGAAAAACATTTTGCCTTTACCTCTTTTTTTGAGGGTGTTGAAAGGTAATGGCATTCTCAGGACAGCCTTAAAGTATGGGGGCACCTTTACCTAACTTCTCACCTAGCGCTGGGGTAGAATAAAGTCCCCTTAGTAACTTAACCTACTCTGCATTTTTGTTATAAAGCTCCTAGCTGGCAAACTGATCTCAACACACTCTTCCCTTACAGGTGGGGGAAAAGCCTGGGATGTTGAGAACAGCTGTAATTGAAACTCTGGAGATCTCAGTTCAAGTCGAGGATCCCCCATTTTGCTCTGTTTTAGTGGAGATACAAAGCAATCCAAGGCAAGTAAAAATAGCTCTACTCTCAAAATAGGTTTGCTCTGTTAACACACACACACACACCCATGGTCCAGTGGCTATGTGTAAGCATCTACCAAGAAGAGTGAAAAGTGAGAATAAATACAGAACCAACATAACAAGAAAAGAGGACGAAAAATGGTACAAGACCTTCATAAGGTACCCCCATGATAATCTCTCCGGGATCCTCCAAGCAAGTGCCACTTTGTAGCAAGTCCTTATTTCCTTAGTCACAGGAGCATCCACTGAAGTAATCAAAGACTATCCTTAAAAGATAAAAGTTAGGTGTTACCACTGGATTCTAATACAGCTGTCCGCAGTTAGGTTCTAATGCAGTAGCTCACAAACTTGGCTACATATTGGAATCACTTGGGGAGCCTGGATTCCACTCCCAAGGATTCTGATTGAATTGGTCTGGGGTAAAACTTGGACATCAGGACTTTTAAAAGCTCCCCCAGCTGATTCCAATGTGCAGTCAAGGTTGAAAATTAGCATTAATGTTAGGTTTGAAATATGTGATGGGCTTTCATCTAACTACTTAAAAATAATTGGTGAATTATGTGTGTCCAGACAGGCCAGACCCAGAATCCCTGGCCACCCGTGTTTAAGAGTCTGGACTAGACCCCACTGGCCCCATTAAAAGGTGACTTTGATGGCCATCTTTTCTGGACGGCCTGAGGCAACAGGAAACACACCTGATCTGTGTTCTTTCGTTGTCCTGCCTAGCCCAAGTATCAGACTCTCTGTTCCTCTCCTGACGTGACTGAGGGGAGTCACAGCTTCCAGGAGGTGAGAGCCACCCCCAACCCCACTATCTCTGCTTTGTATGTAGACTCTGGAAGGCTGAGTAGCAGTGACCCTTAACTCCTTTAGAGGGCCAGACTCCCGACAAGAAGAGGAAACTTGCTCGAAATGCTCCTACATGCTTGTACGAAAGGAAAAGTGGTCTACCTTTACTTCTGAGAAAACAACTTTTCTGTAACGATTTCGGTTCGAAAGTTTGCCCCTTTCAAATACATTTATCATCATCTTACCCATTTGCTTTTGTATTTCATTCTAAAAATATTCCATACATTTTTATCAGAGGAGGTTCACACCTTTCATTCTATTTTAGTCAAAACATTTTGAGAGGGCTAAACGTTGTTCTAGGGGCAAATGCAAAAAACTTGGGAAAATCTTCTATAAATAACATTCACTTTACTTATTTCCACTCCTCAGACAGACATACTGTACCTGTGGCATCTCTCTGTGCAGTTTTTATTACTATTGTACTTATTAATGTAAGGAAAATGATTTGATGTGTAGTCAAAAAATGAGGGGAATTTAAAGCATGTGTATTTCAAAAGCAATCAAGTCAAAAGGTTATATAGTGTCATAAATATTTATAGTGTTCATCAATTTCAAAGGCTTCTAGTTATTTGATTTACACTGTTTAAAACCTATATAGTCATTATTGTATTATCTCAAAATCATGAGATTTTTAAAAAATATTAGCATATTAATATTAGTTGCTGTTTAAAAAAGCATTTCCATTTGACTCAAAGTAAAACATAAAAAAATGCTACACCACCAGTGCTGTACTGTACAATATTATACCAATACAATGCAGGAAAAAAGAAGTCTGTGAGCTCATAATTTCTTTTTGTTTTGAATTTTATTTTATTTTTTTTTAATATAGCAGGTTCTTATTAGTTATCCATTTTTGTGAGCTCATAATTTCTAAGAAGGCAGGGACCAAGTCTGCGCTACTCACTGTTGTGTCTTCAGCACTTAGCACTGTGAAGAGCACATGGTAAATAATCAATCAATAAATGTTTAAAGAGACTAAACATGCAAGGAGAATAAAAGGAAAGGAAGGAGGAAGGAAGTGAGAATATATCATGGAAAGTAAATGGGAGAACATTTCACAAATTCTGGTATGGAACGCTTTTTGTTTTGACCACATCTTTTATTTATTTATTTATTTATTTATTTTTGGCTGCGTCGGGTCTTCGTTGCTGCGCGTGGGCTTTCTCTAGCTGTGACAACCGGGGGCTACTCTTCGTCGCGTTGCGCTGGCTTCTCATTATGGTGGCTTCTCTTATCGTGGAGCACGGGCTCTAGGCACGTGGGCTCTAGAGCTCAGACTCAGTAGTTGTGGCGCACGGGCTTAGTTGCTCTGTGGCATATGGGATCTTCCCGGACCAGGGCTAGAACCCGTGTCCCCTGCATTGGCAGGTGGCTTCTTAACCACTGCACCACCAGGGAAGTCCTGACCACATTTATTACCTTTGCTGTAAATAAGGTCTCTGCATAGAAAATCAAATATTTTAAAATGATGATTATTAAGACTATGCAATCACAGGCATATGGTCAGAACTTTTTGGTTGAAGGTGACAGAAACCCCACTCCACTATTTTAAGCAAATAAAGAAAATATTTTTGCTCACAAAACTATTATAAAGTTCCAGCTCTGAGCTGGCTTCAGCATGTCTATATCCAGATGCTCGAACAGTGTTTTCTGGAATCAATCTCTCTTTCTCCCCCACTCCCTTTCTCCCTCCCTCTCCCTTTCCTTATCAGCTTTATTCTCAGGTGGGGAATATGGCCCCTGGCAGTTCACAAAACTCTCCCTCTTTGAGAATTCATGTCAATCTCCCAAAACAGTTGCCCCTGCTCAGACAGGTCACAAGCCCATTCTTAGACCAATCTTTATTGCCAGAGGAGTAGGGTATTGCAGTTGGCCAACTATAATCACTCAGAGCAGGAGAAAGGCTATGGAACAAACAAAAAAACTAACCAATCTATGAAGCCATGCAAAGGACTCAAAATATAAAACTAAATTTTTAAAAAAGATGCAAAATCATATGTTTGTTAAGGTGACAAGTATGTAAAAAGAAAAGAAAAAGGAAAAGGGGACGATGAAAAAAAAAAAACCTAGGGGCTTCCCTGGTGGCGCAGTGGTTGAGAGTCCGCCTGTCGATGCAGGGGACACGGGTTCGTGCCCCAGTCTGGGAAGATCCCACATGCTGCGTAGCGGCTGGACCCGTGAGCCATGGCAGCTGAACCTGCGCATCCGGAGCCTGTGCTCCGCAACGGGAGAGGCCACAACAGTGAGAGGCCCATGTACTGCTAAAAAAACCAAAACAACAACAAAAAAAAACTGGAGAAATTCCTCTAAAATATTAATAGTGGTTATTTTCAGGTGGTAGAATTCTGGATAATGTTTTTTCTAGTTTTCTCTTGTTCAAAATTTTCTTCACGGATCACCCATCATTTCTATTATTTAAAAAATTTATAATATTTAAAAGAAAGGACAGGTCTTGCATTATAGGTACCTGTGTAAATATTTTATTGATATTTCACTTCCAAATTGTGAAAGGACCAAGTTTTATGCAACTTGATTTCTTTCACAACACCTAATACATAGTACCTTGCCCTTACCAGAGATTCAGGAAATATTTGTTGCACAAATGTCAAAACTTAGTTCCTTTACCACTTGCCATCATGCCTAAAATCCCTGTACTTGTAAATTCTTTGCATTAAGACAATGAAGACTCCTGATAAACCAAAAATATGTATTCCAAGAAATGTAATACACTTAACACCTTAGTTGATCCAAAAAAGCAAGCCTACATTCTTGTAAAATGCAGTAGGAAAGGGACAAGGAAAAAATAAGTTTTACTGAGGGGGGGAAAGGAGGGAGTTGAATTATTTTCAAGAATAAAGAAAGACATTCTCCTAATAGAGTTACTTTAGAGTCTGGGGGCCTACACAGTGGAAGCATAAGGGAGAGACTTTCTTCAAACCATGTATATTTGTCCCTCCCCATTCTGACACATCCTACATGGTGTGTGGGGGAACACATCAGCGAGATGTTACTGAAGGAAGAGTGCTAGTAGATGTCTATTTCCCAGATATTGAGCTTAGAGTAAGTTCCATGTGAAAGACCAGGGAAAGAGCAAACATTGTATTTTATTGCCCTATAGGATATTAACCAGTTTTGTATCTATTCACAAATTCATTTCAGCATTCCTGTGTATGTGTAGATATATTTATCAACACAATACTGATATTTATTGATAAAAACATGTTTTCCAGTTCTGCTTTGAACTGGTCTTAACATCTTACTGGTTCCCTCATTAATTAACAAGGTAACGAAATCTTGGACACATCTTCATTTTATATTTGCACGAAAATTATGTTTTTTAACTTTTTAAAAATTATAATTTAGCACCACAGATACTTCCAGGAACATTTTTACTGGTTCATATGTCAGCAAGCTCAAAATTAAAGTTTTAACTTTCCAAGAGATATCATTCCACTTTTAAAATGATAACAGCTTTTCAATAAATATCCCAAATTTCAATAATTTTCCCAAATTTGAATTTTAAAAATATACCCATCAGATAATTTCTAAGTGAGATTTGAAAACAAGAAATTATGTCAATTGCTTTAAAATCATACCTTTAAATAAAAAGACAGATTAAAAGCAGACAGAGGGCTTCCCTGGTGGTGCAGTGGTTGAGAATCTGCCTGCCAATGCAGGGGACACGGGTTCAAGCCCTGGTCTGGGAAGATCCCACATGCCGCGGAGCAGCTAGGCCCGTGAGCCACAATTACTGAGCCTGCGCGTCTGGAGCCTGTGCTCCGCAACAAGAGAGGCCCGCGCACCGCAATGAAGAGTGGCCCGCACTTGCCGCAACTAGAGAAAGCCCTCGCACAGAAACAAAGACCCAACACAGCCATAAATAAATAAATAAATAAATAAAAATTTAAAAAAAGTAGACAGAGCAGAATAGTGTAAAGAGAACAAAATTAAAGGGTGATCAATACTAAAGATGTATGATTTTTTTTTTTTTTTTTTTTGGCAGTACGCGGGCCTCTCACTGTTGTGGCCTCTCCCGTTGCGGAGCACAGGCTCCGGACGCCCAGGCTCAGCGGCCATGGCTCACGGACCCAGCCGCTCCGCGGCATGTGGGATCCTTCCAGACCGGGGCACGAACCCTCGTCCTCTGCATCGACAGGTGGACTCTCAACCACTGCGCCACCAGGGAAGCCCAAGATGTATGATTTTAATACCAATCCTGGGCAAAGGTCAACAGTACAATTAGTTAAATAGATGCTTTGTGAGCATATACAAAAAAAAATATTGATTTTTAGCACAGACTTATTATTGAGTCAAGAATTACTGTGGAGTGTGATCCATACACTGACCTTGTTAACTCAATAAATACTTGTTTGATTGATCAATACCTTAGAGTAGATCATGTACAAAAATGCTCTATTATCCCCCAGATCATTTACATTTCTCCTTTAAAAGTTTGTCTTCAAACATCCCAGTATCTTGGCTCTTAAAAAAAGTTAAGGCATCAAGTTTAAAAAAAAAAAAAAAGTATTTATTCTGCATTTTGCTTCCTAAATATTTTACAGTTGGATTTTATAGTGATTCAAAATGTCAGTGGAATAAAGCAGATCTTAAATTAGTATGTATTATTTAAGCCAAAGATAATGAATGTTTTAGAACCTACCCCAGGTAAAGTTCTAGGTAAAACTTGTTTTTGGTGCCCCGTTTTCTCAGTTTCAGCACCCATTTCTACCAGAGATCCTGTTCTTTGGGCTCCTCCTGGATGTGCAGGAATCCCACCACAGTGATCTACCCAGGCTTGTCATTCCACCTTTACTCCTGATACTCTCACCTATAAGCTTCCATCTTCACCAAAACCTTATTGTAATCTTTTTTCTTACATGTAGGAAAGTTGAGGTCCTTGCTCCTTTCTCCTAATTTCCTTTCTGTTTTTTGCCCAAACCAACTCTGAAGGGGAAACGCTATTAATGATTGGTCTGAGCCCAAGACATCAAGGTTATTACCTAATAATAATAATAAGTCCAATATTCACAAAAATCTTTCTCTGCAAGGAAGGCTGAAAAGATGCCTGGTTAGTTCTAGAAATTTGTCCTGGGATGGAGTGAAGAAGCTATCATACGTATATACATATGTTAAAATAATCTACTGAAGTTTGGTTTTTTAGCCTAGAAGATATGGGTTAATAGACTGAAGGGAAATGAGCAGAGAGGATATTCTGTTACTGGAAGAACTTGGTGAAAGTGCAATAGGAAAGGGAAGGAGCTATGGTTCCAGTCTCAGTTACATGGAGCTCAGCCGAGAAACACTACTTACAGGAACACACTACTGGTTCTTTCATGAATATGTTTTTATTATTTTATAACTACTGTGGAGATTTTTTTTTAAGATCAAGCAAAAGGAATAAGGAGTAAAAAGGTGCAGTTTTAACTTGGACTTTGCCTGTGGTTAGCACTTAGACTTTGGTCAAATTACTCAACCTACAATAAGGAGACAGCAATTTGACTGAGTTGGGAGGAAATGATAATAAATGGTTGTAAAGCTATTACTAAATACCAACAGGATCAAGGTTTGGTAGTTTTTATTTTTGCTTTTCTGATTAAATGTTTAATTTTTTAATCCTGAAAACATAACATTTTCTCAGCAACATGATGCTAGCCAAAGGTGCCTGAGGATGCCCACAGGAGACTGTGCAGACAAACCCATTAAAAGGAAGGATACCTCTGAAAATATCAAGGTGTAGTTCCTATCAAAAGGATTGTGATACTTTATTTCAACGTAAACAACTGAAACATGCTCCTTGGGCAGAATACCCTTTAGCTGTTTCAAAATCAGCCCAGCCAAACCATGCTCTTACATCTTTCTTCATCTCTCCTAAACCCTATCTTATCTCTACATTCTCAGGAGTTAGTGGTGCCATCATCTACTCAATTGCAGAAACTTCAACCCCCACCTCTATTCAAATCAGTTATCAACTCCTGTAAACTGTCTTCAAAGCTGCTTCTTGTTTTCCTTATATCTAATAACTCCAGCCCATCACCTCTCCTGCCAAACCTATCCCTTCCTCTGCCCTACTCACCCCTAATAACAGGATATATTTAGCTGAAACAAAATAATTAATGTATATTTATAAACCCCTTGAAGAAAACAAAGAAAATTTAGATCTGATTCATCAGTTGTAATCTACTGAAGATATATCAGATTTTATAAGAACTTTACATTATAAAAATTTCAAATATGTACAAAAGAAAGAGAAGGAATAATGGACCTTCATGACCTACCACCTATCACATGATCCTCATCTCCACTCCTCTCCCAACTTTTTTTCCCTGCAGTATTTTGAAGCAAATTCTTTCATCATATCAGTTTACCAGAGTATACTTCATATACTGAATTTTTGAAATTTTAATTACACTCAAGAAAAGAGAGGAAGGAGATAGCTGATGGTCTGGGAACACAATCTATCCCCTTAATGATGAGAGTTTTTCATACAGTCTTTAGGAATTTTTCTATTTTCCCTCCCTTCATAAAATGTTCTTTAGGGTTTCCCTGGTGGCGCAGTGGTTAAGAATCTGCCTGCCAATGCTGGGGACATGGGTTCGAGCCCTGGTCCAGGAAGATCCCACATGCCACAGAGCAACTAAGCCCGTGTACCACAACTACTGAGCCTGTGCTTTAGAGCCTGTGCACCACAACTACTGAAGCCCGTGAGCCACAACTACTGAGCCCACAAGCCACAACTACTGAAGCCCGCATGCCTAGGGCCCGTGCTCCACAACAAGAGAAGCCACCGCAATGAGAAGCCTGCGCACCGCAACAAAGAGTAGCCCCCGCTCGCCGCAACTAGAGAAAGGCTGTGCGCAGCTACGAAGCCCCAACTCAGCCAAAAATAAATAAAATTAAATTTTAAAAAAATGTTCTTTAAGTTTCATAATTATATTGAATTCAATGATTTAAATTCAAATAGGGTTTTTTATGCTGAATTGTGAGTTCTCAACTAATAAACTGTTCTCAAGTAAAATTAAATTCTTGAATTTTGCTCCCAGATCAACAAAAATTTATTAGGTCACATACTTGAATGTTAAATAACGGCCTAGACTATCTTTTGTCAAAAGTTCAATTCGCTTATTCTCAGAATATCCCATAATTCAATATTACTCTAATGTGAATTATTATCTCAGTTTTCACTTGTGTGTAAATTATCCTGTAAGTCTGACTGTGCTACTTAATATGTATTACTTTATTCACCCTTAAGCATCCAGGTTATCAAGAAGGTACCTTTCCATCAGAAATGTTTATTTTTATTAATAAAATTTAGAGGGCCCTTTTCAGAATTTATGCCTGTTTGAAGATCCAGATTTGGAGTTTAAATTCTGCTTCATTTTGTATTTTCTTGTTGTTACTGTTTTAAGAAAATTGTCAAGTTATGAATCTTTGTATATCATAGACTAACCTGGGTTCTAGAGGTGAGTTTTAGAGGGTCCATAACCCTCCAGGGATTCTGTTATGAAGAATGCAGGAGTAGTGAGTGCATCACAAGTGCCAGACACAGTCTGCATGCCTTAACTCAGATTTGAAATGCTCACCTCCTGGTCTCTGTCTCTCCTCTAACAATTCAGATATTATCAATTCTTTAAAATGTCATTCAAGTTTCATCTCCATCATGAAACCTTCCTAGATTGAAACCTTCAATTATTTCCCCATTTCTCTGAGGCACAGCACTTTAATCTAGACCACATAAGTCAGTACTTGTATATTATCTCCCTGTCCTAACTATATTATGAGGATAGAGGACAGATAAGGCTTCTGAAGAACTTTAAATGTTTCCAAAGCTTTGCATAGTGTTTCACATACACTAGATTCTCAATAAATTCTTGGTTAATTAGGATAAAAAGGAAGGGTCTTGGGTGTCTGAGGGAAAAAAAAAAAAAAAAGAGATGAAATTTACATCTAAGTGCCATAGTGTCCCTAAAATCACATTGAAATAATTAGCTATCATACATGCAATTTGAAGATGTTGGTATAAAAATAGGTCTATATCAGTTATTCCTAAGACTACCTGCATTTGTACCTTACACATTCTCAGAATTTTACTTTTTCTGATTCATATAGCAGGCCTATGTTTTAGCCCAGTTTACTAGAAAACAGAGTCTGAGGGAAATTGAGTGCTCTTGCTTTATTTGGTAGGTGTAAACCCAGGGCAGTGAGAGTGAGAGAAAAGGGAGGAGAGGCAGGAAAGAATGGAAAGCTATGCATAGGAAGGCTGTATGGAAAAACTATGCCATGGGATAGTCAGTTAATGAAAGGGAGGAAGGAGGGTGTTAACTGATCTGCCACACTCTCCTATTTGTATCGATCAAAGTTCATCCCATGCGCGTTAACATCCAGCCCATTGCATTGCATCATCCAGATTCTTTGGCAGCCATTTGGGAAGCCAGAAACCATGCTCTTTAGTGTGGGTTTTCATCCAAGTCTCAAAGTGGTAGGAGGAGCCAGAAACTCCAAATGATTGGCACAGCAGCAGCCCGGAGCCAATATCCCAGACAAGCGACTGGCCAGCCCCAGGCAGCAGACTCATGCAGGCCCCAGAGCAGTCACTTGTGTTTGTGGCTAAGATAAAGCAACCAGCTCTGCAGGGGCAGGGGGAATCTGAGGAGTTACATGTCTCTGACATAATCTATCATAAGGTTCAGAGGACAAGAAGACCATCTCCCATTTTCTCTGAGAAGTTTTTCACTGAATTCTCAAAAGCACCATGATATGTTAATTACAGTAATCAAATGGAATGCCCCAGCTTTCATTCTACTTGCGTAGCACAAGGATCTTTGCTCACTTAAATAGAATTACATTATAGTCTAAGATAAAGAGGCACCCCTTCTGGCCAGTTATACCATATAGGGATGAGTGAGCAGTGGGAACTGGCTTCTCTGTTTTCCATGTAATACATTGTATATATATTGTATTACGTTTTATATATATATATATATATACATGTGATTATTATATATAATGTATATGTAATAAACGTAATGTGTATATATATGTAATTATTATATATAATGTGTATATATAATGTGTATCTATAATTATTATATATAATGTATATATAATAATGTATATATAATTAAAAAGTAATACATTATATATATTGTATTACATTATATATATATGCAATTATTATATATAATGTATATATAATAAAAGGTCCCAGGAAGCCAGAGCATGGTCTAGAAAGGGGGTTGTCCCCAGAAAATCCAGAATTGCAAATCTTGCTGTAGGTAGTTGAAGACAGCGGATTGGACCTTCTCTGTTTAGGCCTGAAGGCCTTCCAACAAGTTTCTAGGGGTGGTGTCAGTACTGCTTATTGACTGCAGATGACATACTGGCATTTGGGGTGAGTGGCTGCATATACTTCTGATGATGGATCAAAGGCTTTGTTGTGCAGCAACAAAGGCTTTGTTTTGTTATCCTATCATGTAATCTAGCCAAGGAATTGATTATTGACATTCATTGGCTTTTACTGCAGAGAATTTTTTGAGCAGAGAAGTATCAAAGCAGAATGGTGTGAAGAATTATATGGTAAGGAATGGTTAGAAATTACATGGTGAGAGGTACTAGGTGATAATTATAGCTTCACTTTAAACTGTGTACTGCAAAATACCTGTTTTGTTTCTCTTGTGGATGAGGAAGTAGAGAGAATTTGAGGATTTAGCCAATTTCCCAACCTAATTTCTCAGGGAGAGCCCTTGGAAGTAATTCATTCTTCTGGCATGAAGTGATATCGTACACTATTTTGATTACAATTTATGCCATTTTTCTTTTCAATTTGAGAGATTTATTGTATCTTGTGAGAAAGTAGCTAGTGGCTTATTTTATACCTTTTAACTCACACATCTAATTAGATGAGCAAAACACAATTAGCATCTAAATTTCACACCACTTTGGAAGAAAAACAATCTTTACTGAAAGCCAATTCTGAGTCTTAAGAAACGAGTTTCCTGTTAATTGAGAGAACCAAATGGAGAAAGGTTTGAAAGCACAAAAATAAGCCTGTAAGGCTTCTATGAGGTCACCAGAAGAGAAAGCAGCTGCGGTACAGGTGCCCCACATGGCCCTGGAGAATGAGCTAATATGGAGAATTTTCACTATAAAAGTGCTAATGAAAGAAGGAATTCAATATTATACCTTAAATTTTTTATGGCATTTTGCTCGAAGTATACTGGGCAAGCCATGGTGGCCTTTATTTCAAAAAACTGGGCAGTTGTCTTCATCCTGCACAGAGGTCCAGGGCTGCCTAAGTTATTACTACTGCTACTGTCCATGTGGCAGGACCAAGGAGAAAGACTGGGGTGAGCTGCTTATGGAGTGAGACATTTCACCACACACTCTCTGTGTCCCCAGTCAGATCTTTCTGCTCCTGTCTTACTCTTATTAGCTATATGATCTTAGGCAAATTACTTAGCTTCTCTGACCCATGGCATCCTAGTCTCTAAAATGGAGATAATAAACCTACTTATGGCCAATAAAAGGATTAATTGAAATAAGGTATGCAAGGACTGTTGTCAACTAGTAAGCTCTTAATCTACATAAGTTTCCACCCACCTCTGAGTTTTTAAATATGGGTGGAAATGAGAAGCCATCCTGTTCCTCCCTTATCTTTATTGCCTAGAAATTCAAGCTCACAGTACAGGAAATAGTACAGAATCTAAGGTTGAAACTGACAGGGAGCCAGTAATGGGGGAAATGGCTGTAATTTTCTTACCTGAGAATTACTTAACTCTAGTGAAACAGGTTCTCAAAGGAACGAGCAAAAAATTTTTTGAAATTTTAGATATTTATTTTTTAATTTTTTAATATTTAGGAATTTGACTTTATGAACACTATTTAAAAACAATCTTTGCTCCACACATTAAGGGATACTTTAATGACACCCTCAGACTTGGCTCATACTACCACGTAAAAAAATGTGTTGGCTAGAATATGATGTTCTTGGCAACTAAAAATAGCCTGGTGTCTGTCCTTTCCACCACTATGCTAAAAGACTCTTTTCAGTTCTCAAAGGTGTGCCATCACTAAAACATGAACAAAACTGAAGCGTTTGACATGGAACTCTAGCTTGAGGACTTCAGAACACACATTGTTTTTAGCTGAGATGGTGTCTTGTCCATCAGAGCACTGCAATATTAAGGAATATATTATAGAAATACGCCTTTTGTTATCAAGTAGCATAAAGAATGTTCAAAAATTATAGTAAGACTTGGGTGGGATGAATTGGGAGATTGGGATTGACATATGAACACTACTGATACTATGTATAAAATAGATAACTAATGAGAACCTACTGTATAGCACAGGGAACTCTACTCAGTGTTCTGTGGTGACCTAAATGAGAAGGAAATCCAAAAAAGAGGGGATATATGTATATGTATAGCTGATTCATTTTGCTGTACAGTAGAAACTAACACACCATTGTAAAGCAACTATACTCCAATAAAAATTAAAACAAAAATCAAAGTCAAGCTTTAAAAAAAAATTATAGTAAGACTTAAGCAAGATTTCCAGATTTATATACAAAAAATATTCAACATCAATGATATATTTAATATCTATGAATATTCGAGGCTCATTATGAAGGTAGTAGAATCACCTAAAAGTTGCTTTTATTTGCTGTAATAGAAACTATAAACATGATCATCTTCTTATTTCATATCTGTGAATAGTATGATTTAAATAATACAAATTAAAACAAAAATCTATCCTGTATAAATATTCAGTTAATAATTACGGTGTAAATGACTAAAGTTTCATCAATAAAGATGAGGCCTCACTTGAGTTTCATTCCTTCTCCGAAAAGTGCTTCATTTTACGTAGTCCCAGATTTTTCCTATTCCTTCTTGCCACCTCAGTAGTATATCAATAATCGAAAGAACAAAATATGGTATAAATTAATAAGGGAGTTGGACCACATAATTTCTAATATTTCTTCCAGATCTAATATTCTAAATTCTATTATAATAAAATTTCATAAATAATATAAAGGGAATTAGAGGAGAAAAATATCATCATAGCAACAGTGAATTAACTGAAACACCTGAGGTGTAGAATCCTTTCTGTAATCCAATCAGGCAATTCTTCTTGGATGGGTTTGAATATATATGGAACTTCATTATTACAAAGTAAATTATAGTAACTCAGAAGAACTGAGGCCCCTAGAGAGTAAGTAATACACTCATGGTTACACATCAATCCAATGCAAATTTGTTAAAATCATCAAATATCAAGGGAGAGAAATCTTTAAATAACATTGTTAGATTATGTTTGTCTGTCTTAGTTCAGGCTGCTATAACAAATACCAGAGACTGGTGGTATTGGAGCTCGGGGCAGGTGGCCCCAAAATATGCCAAGGTGGCATACTGGTTATTTTGAATTAAAGTTACTTAAGAGACAGCCAATACAAGAAGGACACCTTGACCCTCTGAAAACAGAAAATAAATCTCCCATGTGAAAGGTATACTCCCTGCATCTGGAGGTAGAGAGACATCCTTATCACCAGAGATAGGGAATTCAGGGCTAAGAAGCCTATATAAACAAACCTTGTTACTTCTTTACTAATTTACTACCCCAAGCCCAAACTCAGATTCTTCACTAATTAAACACCCAAGCCTAAGTTTCTTTGTCTTGTCAACTCCTCACAAATTTGTTTCTTTGTCTAAAAAGTATAAAACCTTCTTGCTTTTAAACTTTTTGAGGATCCTATTTCTATGAGACCTCCATACAGTACAAATTAACATTTTTTCCTCCTGTTAATGTCTTGTGTCAATTTAATTATTAGACCAGCCAAAAGAACACAAGAAGGGTAGGACTGAGGCTAAAACCACTGAAGATAGCTAAAGCCACAGTGACTGCCTGTAGTGCTGGCTTGATCTATGACAGGCAGTTAGGAGAAAGCAGCACTGGAATGGACTTCATGGGCCACCCAAGGTATTGGTTTACAAGGCTCTATGTTGCTAGTTTACTGGGAACAATGATTTGAGTACCTAGCCTGGTATTAATTGACCCAAAGTGTTCCTGAGAGCAGACTGGAGACCCAGGAAGGCTGGGGGTCTGATTCAGTGGAGCACTGAGCACCCACCAGCTGAAGATGTGATTACCTACCCCATCATCTACACCTTGTAACACTGTTTTACCTGTCAGTAAATAGCAAAACTCATTGAAGGAGAGTCAGTTTTTTTACATTTTAGAAACTTAACTCGGGTTAACTATCTAATACAATTCTAACTTCAGTAGTTACACCAGTATGTGCCCAGTTTGTCTTTGTTACTTACTATAAGGTCTAGACTAAGGAATGTGTAATTTCAGAATTGAGAAATCAAGGTCATTTTTTAGCCAAAAGGAGAAGAACTCAAAATTATTTCAAATTGGGGGATCAAAATTTGTGACAATTCTTCCTCATACATGGAATCAAGCGTTCTGAACATGTTAGTACATTTTGAGGTTCTTAATGCTAATTGATTTTTTATTAGGCTGTTTGAGTCACTGCTTAGGTGTATTTGAACGTTCTCTTCCCCACACCCCCAAAACATTTTTATTGCTCTATTATTTAATAACAGTACTTTCTGCTTTTTAAATTGTCTTATCCCGGGACTTCCCTGGTGGTGCAGTGGTTAAGAATCCACCTGCCAATGCAGGGGACACGGGTGCGATCCCTGGTCCAGGAAGATCCCACATGCTGCAGAGCAACTAAGCCCGTGTGCCACAACTACTGAGCCTGTGCTCTAGAGCCCACGAGCCACAACTACTGAGCCCACGTGCCACAACTACTGAAGCCTGCATGCCTAGAGCCCGTGCTCCGCAACAAGAGAAGCCACCGCAATGAGAAGCCCACGCACCACAACGAAGAGTAGCCCCTGCTCACTGCAACTAGAGAAAAGCCCGTACGCAGCAATGAAGACCCAACACAGCCAAAAATAATTTTTTAAAAATTCGAAAAACAAAAATTGTCTTATCCCTAATAGTGCTAGTTAATGCTTAAGATAAATCCAAATTTAAAATATTAATGAAGTAATATATAAATTTTATTTCCAGAACTCATTAAAACTGCTTTAAATCTAAATCACAACATATTAGAATATTTATAATTACTCTTTTCATATGGTTCATATGATATTATCTGATTTAAGGGACATTACACCAAGACATAATTAACCTGCTGAAAAAAAGTACAGTAGGAATATAATTATAGTATGTAGATAATTAAAATAATAATAATTGAAGAAATCTGAATTATAAACTGAAAAAATTTAATCTGGCTTTACTAGTTTATCTAATAGATAGTGTTTAAAATATTCTAACTACAATTTTAAAAGACCACGGTAATACTTAGACTGAACATAATTCACAGTTGGTATTGTAAGCTTGAAGTAAACACACAGCATATGTTAGTTAGCATGCTCTATGAATAAGCTACAGGATGTAAACAAGACCAAAGATGTGGTATCATCGTAGATTCAACAAGGTTAGCCCTACCAAATGCAGACCGCTTGTATATTACAAAAAGGAAAAGAGAGAGAGAGAGAGAAAGTGAGAGAGAGAGAGAGAGAGTGAAAGGGAGAGAGAGAGAGATCATTCAGGGTTCCGTCTACTTTGTGCAACAACCCTTTACATTGTCTCTCCTATTATGTCAGATTTCTTCCGAGTAGTCTTGCTTTGTTCTGTTACATTTACTCCCAAGAACAATCAGAATTGCACTTTGTTTTCTACTTGCAATTTTGTGATTGTCATAATTGCTGCAAGGGACTAACCAAAAGCACGGATTTGTCATATATACAGCACAGTAACATTGTTTGAATTTAATATTGCTCAACCGTAAAAAAAATTCATTGACTCAGCTTTCACCCATTTGTGTCTGTCATTTCCTATGGCTTTAAGGTTGTTTCCATTGTATGAACTGATAACACACTGAAAGCGTATTTATTCATCTACTAACTTTTGGGGTTTTTTTGTTTGTTTTGTTTTGTTTGCAGTACGCGGGCCTCTCACTGTAGTGGCCTCTCCCGTTGCGGAGCACAGGCTCCGGACGCGCAGGCTCAGCGGCCATGGCTCACGGGCCGAGCCGCTCCGCGGCATGTGGGATCCTCCCGGACCGGGGAACGAACCCGTGTCCCCTGTCCCCTGCCCCCTGCATCGGCAGGCGGACTCTCAACCACTGCGCCACCAGGGAAGCCCTCATCTACTAACATTTAAAAATAGGTTACCACCATCTATATCATGCTACATCGACATCTATGAAGAATCAATAAACACCTATTTTCTATGCCCAAGTAGACTCTTTAGGGTTCCATTTTTCAGCCATTTTCTCCATTTTGTTCTATGACTCATAATAATAATATATAATAGCTAACTTTTTTTAGTTTTTCCTATATCATGTTTTAATTAATTTAATCCTTATTTTAAAACCTTGTAAAAAAAAAACACAAAACAGGACTACTAGTAAGAAATCTGACATAAAGGAGAGACATTACACAAAGCTGTAGGGACAAAGTAGATAGAATGCCAAAGTCTTTTTTTTTTGGTAAGATGCAGGCAAACAATCTCCATTTGGTAGGACCAACCATATTGAACTTTATATTGATAATATATCTCTGGTCTTATTTACATCCTGTAGTCATGTAGTATGAGGCAGGTACTAGTATTATTGTCTCCTTTCATATTAAGAGTGATTAAGTAACTTTTCTCAGGTTACTTAAGGGATAGTAAAGGGTAGTGCTGGGGTTCAAATCTGGACAGTCTGGCTCCCAAATCCTTGCTGCAAATCACTACATGATATGGCCTCTGTACCCATGTGTCATAAATTGAAGGCCAGAGCAAAGCAGAATCCCCTCTGAAACTGAACACATCAGAGGTGCACACATCTCAAAGTATACACCCTCACCTGCCGCTACTCCCAAGAGGCAGATCCCTCAGCAGGCTACAGGTCCACATCCTGTATCAGATTCTGGTCAAGGCCTTTCCTACTCCCCTTATCCCTGTCTCCAGGCTCTTCAGGCAGCATGATGAAGAGAGATATCCATCACACTCCCTCCTTGGGACTCATTTTCTGAAGGAAGAAGCCATTTCACAAGTAGTTTGTGGTGAAGACAGGATAGAACCAGTCTTCTTCCCAAGATTATAAGATTGAGAATACTCCTTTTTTTTTTTTTGGCTGCGCTTCTTGGCTTATGGGATCTTAGCTCCCTGACCAGGGATTGAACCTGGACCCTCGGCAGCAAGAGCGTAGAGTCTTAACCACTGGTCCTGGTCCACCAGGGAATTCCCATCAAGAACACTTCTTTGTTACATTCTCAGCTAGCAAGACCCATTTCCGAGCCTCTTGATGTTCTCAGAACTAACCCACTTCTGACACTCAATAACCTCCCCTGGAGTTGCCCTTGGGCTGCCCAGAGCCCCCCACTATGACCTTCCACTCAGTACTCCCCTCCATCTTAAAGTTTCATTCTTCAAACGACCTCTCTTTCTGTGGCAGAAAGTGTGAATTATCCCAAATATTTGAATGTCCCTTCTTCCATAATGACAGAGCTCCCATTTTCTGGCCCCCTTGCAGTTAGTTATGGCCATGTGACTAAGTCTTGCCCATATGATATGAACACACATTGTGTGTGCAATTTATAGGAAGTATCCTTAAAGGAAGGTGATGTATCCTTCTTTCCCCCTTTCCTCCTGCCTGCTGGCTGCAATGTAGATTTACTTCCTGGCATGAAGCACAGCAGATAGCAAGACAGAGGAGCCTAAGTCTCAAGTCTCATGAAATGCCATGCCAGTATTGGACTGACAACCTTGTGAACTAAAAAGACTTCAGGAACATGATAAAGAAATAAACTTCTCCCTCATCTACTATTATCTGGAGTATTTTTGTTACTTGCAGGCAACCTTAACCTAACTATTCCCTCTCTTTTTGCTATTGAGCAGAAAGACTCGTGGATTTGTTAATACGAACAGAAGAGTATCCTCTCTATACCGCAGAACTTTGTGAGCTGGTCCCTCCTGATTCAGTGAATATTAAAGAAATTTGGAAAAATCCTCTCTTAAGATAAAAACACAGCTTGCAAGGCCACCAACATGTATAACACTATTTTTGCTTTCAGAGGTGAATATCATGTAGCTTTTTCTTTTTGTGCCCTTTCCATTTCAAACCCTAATCTCCCAGTTCTGCCAGCTAGATCAGCACCTCTGCCAAGCAGAGCAGAAATTATGTTCTGAGAAAAGCAAAAGAGAAAGTCACAATAATGGTTTTCAAAATATTATCCCATTAAATTACCTGAAGGAAAAGAGTTAAGTCTTGTTCTCGTGCATTCCTTAAGCCATTTCCCATCTACATAGCCACCAAAATTCATCTTTTTAAAATGACAGATAAAGTCATAGAGACAGAAAATAGATTAGAGGTTACCAGGGCTGGGAGGAGAAGGAAGGGGGAGTCATTGCTTAGTAGGTACAGAGTTCTGCTTGCAGCGATAGAAACTTTTTGGTAATAGGTAGCAGTGATAGTTACACAACATTGTGAATATAATTAATGTCAGTGAGTTGTACCCTAAAAAGAGTTAAAATGGTGTGTTTTATGTTATATATATTTTACCACAATAAAAATAAATAAACCAACAAATAAATAAAATGCCAGAAAAAATGTCCATTAAGGGAGTAGAGCATCATGCCCACCCCTAAAGCTTCATATGTCTCTTCCTACACTACTCCTTTTTATTTTGCTTTCTAATGTTTATGTATACTTTTGGAGGTTAAAGAATGTGCCTGAGACATGCTGCAGTGGTAACCACCTTGTTTTGTTTGCTCAGCTGAATAGCTGTACATAAAAGCACTTTTCTTAGTACATGATTTCTCCCATGTATATTTAATAACGTGGGGGTAGGAGAAGTGACTTAGCCACTCACACCAAGATTCCTTTTACAGAGAGAGACTTTATTTGAGCAGAGCTCTGAGATGAAAGGGAACCAGAGCTGGGGAAGGCACCACTTCAGCTATTCCATACAGCAAAGGAGAGAGAGGGAACACCTGAATTACATTTGAGCCTGTCAAACCCACCTCCCTGATTAATTTACAAAGTATTTTCCTTCTAGGATTGTATATAATTTTTTTAAAATTTATTTTTGGCTGCGTTGGGTCTTCATTGCTAGACGCAGGCTTTCTCTAGTTGGGGCGAGAAGGGGCTACTCTTTGTTGCAGTGAGGGGGCTTCTCATTGCGGTGGCTTCTCTTGCTGCAGAGCACGGGCTCTAGGTGTGCGGGCTTCAGTAGTTGTGGCACGTGGGCTCAGTAGTTGTGGCTCGTGGGCTCTAGAGCGTGGGCCCAGTAGTTGTGGTGCACGGGCTTAGTTGCTCCTCGGCATGTGGGATCTTCCCGGACCAGGGCTCAAACCCATGTCCCCTGCATTGGCAGGTGGATTCTTAACCACTGTGCCACCAGGGAAGTCCCAGGATTGTATATAATTTTATATAGTTGTAGGATTAGCAGAATCTGCTTCATATTTTTGTATCCTGGAAAGATTTATCTAAATCAAGAAACCCAAAGCTCCTTATTTAGGAGAACCAAAGCATATTTTTAAAAAGTTCATGGCTGGAAGCAAATGACAGTACATTAACTAAGGCAATGATGGTAGAAGGACCAGATGAACCAGAAGAAAGGGAAATATGAGGAAATTAAAAGCAACAAATAAAGTAAACATATCTAAAATCTAAGTGGGGGGCTTCCCTGGTGGCACAGTGGTTGAGAATCTGCCTGCTAATGCAGGGGACACGGGTTCGAGCCCTGGTCTGGGAAGATCCCACATGCCGCGGAGCAACTAGGCCCGTGAGCCACAACTACCGAGCCTGTGAGTCTGGAGCCTGTGCTCCGCAACGAGAGGCCACGATAGTGAGAGGCCCACGCACCGCGATGAAGAGTGGCCCCCGCTTGCCACAACTAGAGAAAGCCCTCGCACAGAAACGAAGACCCAACACAGCAAAAATTAATTAATTAATTAATAATTTTAAAAAATAAAATAAAATCTAAGTGGGGATCTAAGCAAATAGAATGTAAAGAGGTTGGGGATTATTGAAAAAACAGGCAATCCTGAATGACTTTTCCATTCTTTAAGCCTTCACAGAGAGTTATTTAAATATCCTCCATCAACAATGTCTTGAGTATTACTATATTCACAGCAACATGAAAGTATTTGTCCTTGCTTCTACAAGGAAGGATATTTCATAACTGCCACTCAGGGTAATTGAATCTTCTCTACCTTTTACGTGTTCAATGTGATAAGACTGTAGCCAGGGCCAGAGATAGGTAGCAGAATAGGAATAGCTATTATGGTGTGACTTGTTGAAAGAGCCGCTGTCAAAAATCAAATTCCTCCACTGACTTGCCTCAGTGGCCCAAATTCCCACCCTTTGAAAATGTTTGCTTTGAGTCAAGGTATTATTGTCACAAGAAATTTTCTTAAAATATAACTCTCTCATAACCCAAAGCCATGGGACTCATTTGTCAGTGTGAGCTCAGAAGGCCATGAGGAATAAGGCACAGGACAGCTAAGTTTCTGTGTGCAGAGGGACCCATGGTCTGCTCTCTCCCGGTCTCAGTCAGAGGTCTCTCCTCACCATACACATTAGCATGCTTTTCTAATTTAATAGCCCATATTTCTACTGATGAGTATCTCCCTTCAATTTTAATCATATTCATCCTCATTCTTCCTACAAAAATAAGCAGGCAGTTCTTAATTTACAAACAAGCAGTTCTTAATTTACAAATATAGTAATTTTGGCCTCCCGCTGCCAATAAATTCTGAAAAACAGTGGAGCTTTTGGTGAATCTGGGGCTCTGATGAAAGCAAGAGAAGGCTGCTCCAGTCAAGATGAGCCTAGGCTGGCTGAGTCAAAGGACAATCCCACTGGCCTACCTATATAGAGGTCATTTTCTCCCTCTCCTCATCCCCAAATCTTTTCCACATATTGCCTAAAATCCACTATAGAGTTTGCTTTGATTAATAAAATTCAAGTGTACCTGAGAGAGTTCAAGTAAGCTCTTTAAGACTAATGGGAGCATGACGAAAAGTACACAGACGCCAAATTGGAGGCAATTCAAATATCAAAAGGAATAATGACTGCAATTAACTATAAAACATTTAATAAATAAAAAACCCATGGTAATGTGATTATATAAGAGGATGTCCCTGTTTTTAGGTTATGCATGTTATATTAGGGGAAAAGTGTCATGATATTTGCAATGCATTTCTATACAGATAGATAAAGAATAAATGACAGATGGTTATCAATTGTTGAACCTAGTTGGTGGGTATAAAGGTGATTTTTGTACAATTCTTTCAACTTTTCGGTATTTTTTTTCTATAATAAAAAGATTGGGGGAAAGTAGCCCTGAGAAAAATTAAAGGTCTGTCAGTCAATTCGGGTGTTAATCTCATTTCTTTCAATCAGATGAAAGCTGAGACCAACTGTACTGACGGCAACACCCCCCCCCCCAAAAAAATTCTTTTTCTTACAGTCTTACACTTCATACTATTTTCATTTTGTGTGTGCACTGACCTTTCTCAGCCACATAGAAGTCAGGTTGCTGCGTGTTGTTAAAATTAAAATAAATCAAAATTAGGGTGGTACGGGTAGTGGTGGTATTGGCAAGCTTGAGAAATAAAGATAAAACTGAGGGCTGGCCAGTGATAGCTACCAAGATATCACAGTAAGAAATGCCAGATCCAAGTTGTTACTTGGGGCACTCCCAGTTGCATGAAAGTAATCCTGTGCTGGGGAACCTGTCCACCAAAATTAAGTCCATCTTCTTTCTAGGACTCCCATCTCTCCTTCCTCTCACTCCATCTGCCTAGTTCCTTCCTAACATTTGCCTCCCATTTCATGTTGAGATTCCTCCCAGATCCATTCAAAACTCTGTGACTTGCTCCCAGGACTGGAGCTGACAATTCACCCTCAGCTTCTCCAGTTCTGAGCCCCTCTTGCCCTAGTATTGCAGTTCTACCTACCATTCATGTAGGATGGGATATGAATTTCATTAACCAGACATCAATATCCCATGCTTGAGGGTTCTCAGGCATGTATACCATTCACATTTTTCCCAGGGAAAGTGGCCACTCCAGGGAGAGCAATGGATACACTTCACAAAGTCCCTCCAGAGGTTCCATACCTCAGTGTTAACAAAACCTCATGGGAGGGAGAGGAGAAAATGAAAGAGGGAAAGCTCCAAAAGGAAGCAGGGACAGTACTGAAAAAGAGAATCAATGTTCTTAATAAAGACAAGAGAGGAGAACACCAAAAGGAGGGATAGGCAGTAATGTCAATCCCTGGGTTAGGGAGGTGTTAATGGACTGCATGCTTGTGTCTCCCCAAAATTCATTTGCTGAGATCCTAATCCCAATGTGGTGGGCCTTTAGCAGGTAATTAGGTCATGAAGGTAAAGTCCCCATAATGGGATTAGTGTCCTTATAAAGAAGAAACACAAGAGCTAGTGCTCATGCTCTCACTGGTTCTCTCTCTCTCTCCTTCTCTCTGCCATATGAAGACACAGTGAGAAGACAGCCATCTGCAAACCAGCAAGAGGGCTCTCACCAGAATCTGATCATGCTAGCATCCTGATAGGCTTCCCAGCCTCTCGAACTGTGACAAATAAATGTTTGTTTTTTAGTTCACCCAGTCAATGATATTTTGTTAAAGCAGCCTGAAATGACTAAAACAGGAGGATTAACATTGAGAATAGGGAAATTAATTTGACAGCTAGATAGTCTTTTGTGACTTTGGAGAAAGAATTTCCATAACCTGGGGCAGAAACTAGATTCTGAACACATAAGAAATGAGTGGCTGATGAGGAAGTGGAGGTAGATCACAAAATTAAAAATGAATAAATCATCCAAAAGAGACTGAGAGCCTGCTCTAGACAGGGCACTATACTAGGCACCAGGGCCAGCATCAAGGTTGTACAGGGCCCTGCATTCATAAGGGTCCTGGCTTGGCTTAATGCTCAGGTGTCACTGTCTTGAAATTTTTAATAATTTTTGAGGAAGGGGCCCTGCATTTTCATTTTGCACTAGGCCCACAAATTATACAGTAGGTCCTGCAGAGCACTGAAAGGGACCCAAAAATTTCATTCATTGTTCATTCACTTATTTATTCAACAACAAATAAATGAATTGCTTACTATGAGCCATCCAGTCTCTGGAGACATGATGAAAAAAGGTAGCGAACATGACAGATGCATGACGGAAAATCTTTTAAGAAAATGTTGTTACTTCCAAGAATATTAAAATGTAAATACAGCTATGACATGACATTCTACCTCATCTCCTTAGTTGTAGAGGCTATATGGCCCCGGTCAATTTATTCAACTTCCTAAGCCCTAGTTTACTCACCTAAAAAAAATGACAATAATAATAAGGCCTACTCCTAAGGTTGCTATGGGAATTAAGTGAGATCAAGAACATAAGGTGCTTACAACAGTGCAAGGTACAGGGTAAGTGTTCAATAACGTGAGTGACCATGGTGAATTTCCAGCAGCCAGAATCTCCTGGCACATAGTAAGAGTTCAATAAATGACTGGTTTGGTAAGTGGGTGGTAAAAAGGAAATTTCAGATCTAGATAGTTTTATATGTTCTGTAATGAAACAGATATGGCTATGTATACACATTTATATATATTTAAGGCTTTGATTAGGCCTAGAAGAGAACGTAAAAGTGTATGTACCAAGTTACATTGACTGCAGTCAAATCTGTGTAATAGGATTTGGGGGGAGAGATGTTTGTTTTGTTTTGTGTTTTACTTCATATACTCATTTAAAAACCAAGAATTTAGAAAAATAAAGCTATTAGCATGTTCTGAATATAGTGGCAGATAACAAAGCTTATAGTATATTACAATTCCTCCCTTCTAAGAATTACCCTCCTCCTGTCGAAAATATTTTCATTCAATTTCTCTTTTCTTTCTTTCAGTTCTGACTCTGTCATATTTGCTCTTAATTTTGGGGAAAAAAATCACCGCCTTGACCTGTAAAACAGCTTCCTCATTCATAAAATGAGGCACATAATACAGACAGAGCTTCCTAACTGGTGGACTTTGGTGTGCTGGTGTCCTGAATGTAAGTGAGAAATTGGCCCCTCCTGCACGGGGCAGTTGAGAGCAGTCAGGGGCAACCAGAGCCCTTTGGGCTACTACCTCTGGCCATGAGCAGCCTTGTTTAGGTCTCCTCAGGCACCTGTGCAGAGCAGTCTGAGGTGTATGCCAAAGAAGCAACCAGCACTTACAGTTCTGCTGTCTGCATGCGGCCAAGAAGATGCCACATCTGGCATATATCTGCAAAGCATCCCACTGCCTGTCATGGACCGAAGATCCTGGAGCCAGTGCAGGAGACCCATGGGGCACAGCACACAGCCTCAGGGGTAATCTGTCAGGGGATGAGAGAGGAGCCTTGGCAGAGTGTAGTTTTCTGGTGGGCTCAGCTCCAGGCAATGCCTTTAATATCTGTCTAAACATATACTGGCCATCTCTATCCCTTTGCAGCAGTACAGTCTTTGAATAGGGCCCAGGTTAGCTATTGACAATGCAGGCATGTTCTGAAAGCTAGAGTTTCAATGTGGAAATCTTGATATAAAAATGTACTAAAAATGTACTATTGGGATTGAAATTCATTTGCATTATCTTATGAAATTGCAACATATTTGTTAATAAACTAAAAGGAAGAGTTGTAAGAATTGTTATTCTTTAAATATAATTACAATTGTACTTTTTTTTTTTTTTTTTTTTTTTGCGGTACGCGGGCCTCTCACTGTTGTGGCCTCTCCCGTTGTGGAGCACAGGCTCCAGACGCACAGGCTCAGCAGCCATGGCACACGGGCCCAGCCGCTCCGCGGCATGTGGAATCTTCCCGGACCGGGGCACGAACCCGTGTCCTCTGCATCGGCAGGCGGACTCTCAACCACTGTGCCACCAGGGAAGCCCCCAATTGTACATTTTGAACGGTTGTATAAAATGGTTTTAAATATTTTATCACCCACTCTCTTAGGTGATCAGAGTCCCTCACTGATAATTACTATTCAGAATATGAGTTTATCATTAAAAAAGTCTAGATCATGGGCTTCCCTGGTGGCGCAGTGGTTAAGAGTCCGCCTGCCGATGCAGGGGACATGGGTTCATGCCCCAGTCCGGGAAGATTCCACATGCCACGGAGTGGCTGGGCCCATGAGCCATGGCCACTGAGCCTGCGCATCCGGAGCCTGTGCTCCGCAACGGGAGAGGCCACAACAGTGAGAGTCCCCCGTACCGCAAAACAAAAAAAAAAGTCTAGATCAGAAACTGAATAAAGTCATTTCAACCATAAAATCTAATATCAAAGTATATTCACAGGAACAAATTCAAGTCAGTTATTAAAACATGTGGAAAATTTTTATTTGAAAGTTTTATCCAAATTCAATTTTTAATATCTTCCCTAATACATTGTATTTTACTTTATCATAATTATTTAATTTAAAGAAAATGTGATAATTTTTTTTTACCATCATTTAGATGCCTCTAAATCTCTTCTTTTATGTAACCTAGTGTGCTGTACAAAAATTAGCATTTTCTAGGATTCCCCTGGTGGTGAAGTGGTTAAGAATCCACCTGCTAATGCAGGGGACACAGGTTCAATCCCTGGTCTGTGAAGATCCCACATGCCGCGGAGCAACTAAGCCTGTGCGCCACAGCTACTGAGCCTGTGCTCTAGAGCCTGCGAGCCACAACTACTGAGCTCATGCACCGCAACTACTGAAGCCCGCGTACCTAGAGCCCGTGCTTGGCAACAAGAGAAGCCACTGCAATGAGAAGCCCGCGCACCGCAACGAAGAGTAGCCCCCGCTCGCTGCAACTAGAGAAAGCCCGTGCACAGCAACATAGACCCAACGCAGCCAAAAATAAATACATAAAATAAATTTATTTTTTTTAAATTAGCATTTTCTCTATGTGTTGTGATGTGAAAGAAGTTGAGAGGCCCTGATATAGATTATTCATAAAATCAGTCTGCCACCCCATCCCACCCTAGGACCCTTGTCCTCTGCTCCCTACCCCATATACTCTCTGTCTCTCACATTTCAAAAACAGCCAGGGTTACAAGGATAGAAAACAGCCAAGGTTCAAGTCTGTGTCCAACAGGGTCAAGAACTCCAACAGGGATATTTGTACGAGATACCACGTGGCCCCAGAGCTGGAGAGGAGGCTTAGATAAAAGCATAAAAAATAGCTAATGTCTAAAAACTACAGAATCTGTGTGAACAACATATCTGGGAGGAATCCACATTTTACTGTAGGACAAAAGACCTGAACAAATGGACTGACATACTGTGTTCCTGGATGGAAGTACTTAGTATCCCATCCCCCACCATTTCTCAAATTAATATGAAAACTTCATACAATTCAAAGAAAGAATAACAGAAGTTATTGATTAGAAATAACTTGGTTAGAAAACAACTAGACAAACATGCACTAAAGTGAAGCCAAGTGATCAGTTTTCTTGCAGTTTCTCATAGGTACCTTGGTTTGAATACCATCTCCCTAAGGTCTTTAACGTCACGTTTTTCTACATACTCAGAAGTGACCAAGTTATTCAAGACTATTTCATAGTAATCAAACTCACAAAGCTTTTACATATTAACGAGACACTAAGAGTAGAAATTTTCCCAATATCTCAAATACTATTGTTGGCTATCAGGAGTACCTGATAAGCAGAATATGTAATAATTTGCTTCTGATAATAGAATCAGAGCAACCAGAGGAGGGTTACTTTGCTTGGAGGGTTGTTTT
Source organism: Orcinus orca (assembly GCF_937001465.1). Lineage (NCBI taxonomy): Eukaryota > Metazoa > Chordata > Mammalia > Artiodactyla > Delphinidae > Orcinus > Orcinus orca. The sequence goes on from NC_064565.1 coordinate 64,782,492, forward strand.
CATCCAAGATACAGTAAGGTCTGGTGACTGGTTTCTGCCCCAGAACAGAGTACCTTTTGTTAGTGTCTCCCAAATCAGACACTATTCCACTTGGGCAATGCTAGATAAACATCAACAACTGTTATTCTTTGTGCTCATTTTCTTCCCCAAACTCTGAGCTGACCATTCCCCACTGGTTAACAACCTGCTTTTCAAACAACTTAGAATATAACTGATTAGATTTCTAATCTTTCCAAGGGAGGGCCTGATCAATTCTAAATGAGATGCTCGTATGGAATGCTACATTAAAATATAGGACATTTCTTAGCATGGTAGGGAGACCTGTCAACTGTGGTCACTTTTACCAGCACCTTTGCTTCAATACGGATCCACAGATTATTACCTTACAGCTGTCATAGGTGTTGAAGATCACCAAATCTTATCCCCATTTTCATTAAAAAAAAATTCTAAAACTAAAGCTCAGTAAGGTCAAATGACGTAAAGTCACTTGGGAGGCCAAGAAAGAATTAGATCAACTTTTTGAGCTTGCTTTACTTCACACGTGAAAATAATTAGGTAAAAATCACTCGCGAATAGGGAGTATATCTGGTGCTCTTACTTCTAGCAATCTTGTAAATCATTCCTTAAATCCAGTCCACGAGAACAGTTCCTTCGGCTCCTTCCACAGTAACTATAAGAAAATAGTGCCGACATATTTCTTGAGATATCAGTGAGTACCTAATTAACTGACCTCGACCGGTCTTGCCTCAGCTCATTAAGGGTGAAATTTCAGTGTTTCAGCCACGTTTTGAGGCCTTTCCAAGATGCCCATGATTCACATATGTCAGTGTCAGGGACTTTCAGTGCGGGCCCTCACAGTGGGCATCACAGTCACGGACACCAGGCCCTGCCATTTGGAAACGTGCGAGGAGACGCCGAGGGGCCGAGAGGGCTTTCTTACAACCCTAAAGTACAAGAAGGGAAAATGTGGTTTTATCCAGGCGCCTGAATGAAATGAATTCGATAATGGAGACGGAAAGGCCCACGTGGGGGAGGGGAAAGAAGCGCGAGAAGAAAGGGAAACAGGCCTTTTTCTCCGGTGACGCGCGGTCACGAGGCATTCTCCCGACGTGGGCACCGACCATTGGCGAAAGCCTAGCTGACGTCCTTGCAGCCGCCCGGGCGCGAACGGCGGCAAGGGCGGTGCCGCACTGGAAGTTAGCGAGGCGCGCGCGCTCCCGGGGCCTGCCACGCCCCCGTCCTCTGCCAACCAACCCGCTCGTCCAGTCCCTCTTCGCGCCCAGCTGGCCACGCCCCTTCCCAACTCGCCCCTCCCCCATCAGGCCGGCGGCGCGCGAAAAGCGCGTCACGTGACGGCTAGCCCCGCCTCTTCCTCTCGGTCCCATATTGAACTCGAGTTGGAAGAGGCGAGTCCGGTCTCAAAATGGAGGTAAAACCGCCGCCCGGCCGCCCCCAGCCCGACTCCGGCCGTCGCCGTCGCCGCCGGGGGGAGGAGGTATTAGGGGGAGAGCGGGGGGTTGCTGGGTAGTGGCCGGCAAGGGGGGCCGGGCTCGGTGGGAGTGGGGAGGCCGGGTGGACTGGGTCGGCCCTCCCGCGCTCTGCGTTGAGACGGGCGGCGGGAGGGGGAGGGGAGCGGGCCTCGGAGGCTTCCTTGGGGCTTCTCGCCAGCCTTGCCGTCTCCTTGGGCTGCACAAGTGGTTCCTCGGAGGCGCGGTGTGGCTGGGGAGACCTCGGGAGGGGAGCTGGCCCGCCGGCCGCGCGGCCTCCCATTCGAGGCCGAGGGCGGGATGGCGGGCCTCGGCGGGAGCAGTTGGGAGGAGGCGGTGGGGGAGGGGAGGGGACGAGCAGGCACATCCGGGCGAGCGAGCAGGCGGGCGGCGGCCACATTGACATTGATCCGCTGCCGCGTTACGAAATGGCGCATTGGCACGCAATGGCCGCCGCCTGGCTCCGCCGCCGGGAGAGAGAGCGTGGGATTGGAAGGAAGAGGGAGGAGGCGGCCCAGCAGAGAATGCTGCAAACGGCCTCGAAGCTTGGGGCCTAGTGTTTTCAGTGATGTTCTCCCATCGCGTTTCCAGGCCTTAAAGATCGCTAAGGAGAATTTTACGTCCCGTTCTGTTCCTCGCAGCACTCGGTTGAAAATAATTTTTTTTTAATTTTGCTGTTTTAAAGTACTTCTTGATCTGCCGTTTTTGCTAAAGTCCTTACGTAGCTTCGTTCCATGTGGGTGAAGTGCCCCATCTCATAGTGTGGATGTAAAATAGGAAGTTGAAATTTTTTCATCTTCGTTTTTCCTATTCTGATGGGTCGGCTCAGGTTGTACTTTCTTGTAATTTTGTTTCAGAGGACTGCAACCAGAGTCGAATTTTTCATTTGTTTGGGATAATTTCATGTGGGTTATTGTTTCTCTCAACTTTGTGTATTGTTAATTAGATGTATTTAACCGGGACTTGAAAAGATGAGACTAAGTGAATAAACGCTTTAGGCTATTAATCATTTAACATTTTTTCGTGGCATGTGACAGTCTCTTCATATTAAATGCCTTAACGTCTCTCCTTTTAGAAGACACAGGAAGATCTTAGAATGTAAATGTGAGTGCCTCTATTTAAGGACTTCGGATGAAAGTTGTCTTAATGCATATATGTATTAAGTGGTAGTTATGTGATTTGTTAAAGAACTAGTTAAGTTGTAAAACAGTTCAGGCCATATCTTAATTTGTTTTAAATCTCAATTTCTTTTTTACTGTGTTCCTTGTCAGACAGTATACCTAACATAAGTCCAAACTGCCCTTTTTGTGACCCAGTAAAATGTTGGTTTTGAAAACATTTTTGGCACGTGGTACAAATGCAAATAGAAAATTTTTACGTGGCTGGTTTTTTCCATAGTTTTTTTGGGGGGAAATGCTGGTTTAGCTTTTCATTGAGAAACACTTATTTTCACCTTTTTATTTGCTTGAAAGTGGTGAATCTCTCCATTTTTAAGTTGTAGTTCACAGTCTTGTGGTTTATAATTATATGCTTTTGGGGGTGTAGACTCAGGAGGGAAGACGAGAGAAGAAATGGAGTAGATGAAACACTGCATTTACAACACTTCTGGTTTCTTAGAAACTGGTTTCTCAGTAGCCACTTCTAAAATAATCTGCCCCAGACACTTGTAGTTGTAGCTCAGAATTTCGGGACTTTTGATTCTGGAATTATCTTGGGCTTCAATTTAATTTTTAAGTGATGTTGGCATTTCAAAGTCTGGTTATAGGTTTTCTTGGTCCCTTTAATCAGTTGATGTGTGTGATCCTACTCCAGTTTTTAACTGGAGAAAGTGTTAATGGTACAGGAATTTGATGTTAAAAGTTTATTTGTAGGAGATTAAAAGGCTTGTGCATCTTTGCATTTACCTACTAAACGACATAATTAAAATATATTGGTTTGTTTCCTCAGGGTCATGATCCAAAGGAACCAGAACAGTTGAGAAAACTGTTTATTGGTGGTCTGAGCTTTGAAACTACAGATGATAGCTTAAGAGAACATTTTGAGAAATGGGGCACACTTACAGATTGTGTGGTAAGTTATTAAGGGAACAAAAGGTTCTTGAAAGAGGGCAGAGGACCTGTTTAGGTGTGTTTCAGTGCTTTAAAATTTTTGTTTTGTAGGTGATGAGAGACCCGCAAACAAAACGTTCCAGGGGCTTTGGTTTTGTTACTTACTCTTGTGTTGAAGAGGTGGATGCAGCAATGTGTGCTCGACCACACAAGGTTGATGGGCGTGTAGTGGAACCAAAGAGAGCTGTTTCTAGAGAGGTATTTTAATAATACCATGTTGTGTGACGTGTGAAATTGTTGCAGAATTTTTGAGGGTTTTTTTTTAACTTACATATTTTTTATTTGTAGGATTCTGTAAAGCCTGGTGCCCATCTAACAGTGAAGAAAATTTTTGTTGGTGGTATTAAAGAAGATACAGAAGAATATAATTTGAGAGACTACTTTGAAAAGTATGGCAAGATTGAAACCATAGAAGTTATGGAAGACAGGCAGAGTGGAAAAAAGAGAGGATTTGCTTTTGTAACTTTTGATGATCATGATACAGTTGATAAAATTGTTGGTAAGTAGCAGTTTCTCAGAACTTGAATGGGAAAGCAGAAATGGCTTCTTAGCTCTCTACTAAACTTGCTAAATCGCTTATAACTTTTGTATTGTGCACAATAATAGCATATAAAGTGTATGGTTTAGTTTTCATGAAGTGACTATACGTGTGTAACCAGCATCTGGATCAAGAAATAAATGTTACTAACATCCCAGAACACTCCCTTATCACTACTCAAAGTCACTACCTTTTTGATGTTTTAATAAGTTATATAGTGATAAAGGATATCATTTATGTGTGCTTTTCCAAACATCAAATAACTTTTGTTTGTTTGTTTGATTAAACAAAATTTAGTTCAGAAATACCACACTATTAATGGGCATAATTGTGAAGTGAAAAAGGCCCTTTCTAAACAAGAAATGCAATCTGCTGGATCACAAAGAGGTGAGTAGTACCATATATACATACAAAATAGAGATGAGTAATGTTTGTAAGGTTCTTAAAGAACTTTCCTGCCTGTGTTGAAGGTCGTGGAGGTGGATCTGGCAACTTTATGGGTCGTGGAGGAAACTTTGGAGGTGGTGGAGGTAACTTTGGCCGTGGTGGAAACTTTGGTGGAAGAGGTAGGACAGTTACCTTATTTCTAAGAACATGTCTACCTAAGTGTTATTGGTAAGTTGAATATATTCATTTAATTCACACTTTGCTTTTTTTCAGGAGGGTATGGTGGTGGAGGTGGTGGCAGCAGAGGTAGTTATGGAGGAGGTGATGGTGGATATAATGGATTTGGAGGCGACGGTACGTTTTTTAATGTTTGATATTTTGATTTTGTTTCTATACTTTATTAAGAATGAAAGTGTTTGTTTACATTTTCCTAATTTAAAACTTGTGTGGCTTGACCATTAAAGTATGCTTTTAAACTAATATCATGGAAAAGTAGACCTTAAAGCCCTAAAGATTAAACATTACCTAGTTCTTTTTGGCTGATAAGATTTATTGTACTAGCAGTTGAGGTGGAATTATAGGTCTCAGAGGAGACTGTTCACTATTTTCCTTAGGGAGATTTTTTAAAATTGAGGCAATTTTTTAATATCAAAAGATTTAAGCATTCATCTTAATTGTTCCTAGCCCAGATTCTTGCTGTTCTGTTAGCCAGGTATTACCAGGCTTTAGAGTGTTAAATCAATTTATTGACCTGTTTTCTGGGGGCTTAAAAGTATGGTAAACTAGCATTCAATAACTTGACCCTCTGTACATTTATATTTTTGTCTGACGACCCAATTTGTTGTTCTAGGTGGTAACTATGGCGGTGGTCCTGGTTACAGTAGTAGAGGAGGCTATGGTGGTGGTGGACCAGGATATGGAAACCAAGGTGGTGGATACGGTGGCGGTGGTGGAGGATATGATGGTTACAATGAAGGAGGAAATTTTGGAGGTGGTAGACTTTCACTTGTTTTGAATATTCAGTAGTTTTTATAGTTTCTTACAGGTGTTTAAAAACATGTTAAAACAGCATTTGGTCAAATTTGATGTTTTATAATAGAAAATACTCAAATGGTGGGAAATTAAACTTCTTATTTTGCTGGCAATTTAGTAAATTGGCAAAGTATTCAACTCTTATTTTTGTATTGAAATGGACATTTATCGGTAATGTTCGTTGCCTGAATTTTAGTTAACTCTAGGTACTTTTAAGCTGGACAGATGGGAACTGTAAATTGAATGTGCAGACATGTTGAATTGGGTGTCATCTGGAGTCTAGGTGACAAAAATACTTTGAGTCTTAATATGTCAGGTGTGTTGCAGACTCTTAAGCAGCTCTGCATCATTCCACGATGCTATAAAGAACTTTGTTATGAATGCACTGTTTTGTTGAACTGTATTGATGTATCAACAACAGGTTTTTCTTAACAGTCAACTTGAAATGCTTTTTTGTCATTGATTTAAAAGTTAAACGGTATCAGAATTACGGTGAATCAAACACAATTTTGATGCTATTTAGTGGTATGAAGGAGAGAATGTGCTAGCGTGTAACATCTAATATAAACAAAATACGGTAGCTGTCTAAATACATAGTGTTTTGAGCCAGCTTTCACTCTTTGTTTTTCCTCTCCTGCCTATGTTTGAGGCCTGCTAGTGGGCCTCTGTAGTGAAAAGAGTTTGGTAGCTCTGTAAAATCTCTTTTCAAAGCATTGTGTGTAAGTGTCAGAGCACATGCTGCCACGATTGTCAAAAGATGACGAGTACATGTATTAAAAAAGGAAAATAATTGTGTAGGTCAGCCACAAATAAAACCTTTGTAATTTCAGGTAACTATGGTGGTGGTGGGAGCTATAATGATTTTGGAAATTATAGTGGACAACAGCAATCAAATTATGGACCCATGAAGGGGGGCAGTTTTGGTGGAAGAAGCTCGGGAAGTCCCTATGGTGGTAAATAATTATTTTTTCTATCAAAATTTTTCATAGCCTTTTAAATTAAAAACTCATGTGATTCTTTAAAATCTTTGTATGTTTCCAGGTGGTTATGGATCTGGTGGTGGAAGTGGTGGATATGGTAGCAGAAGGTTCTAAAAACTCAGAAGAAAAGGGTAGGTATCTTTAAATTTTTATCATGATGATAAAGAATATGTGGAACTGTTCACTGAGTGTAATAATTTTTTTATCCTGTATTATTCAACAGGCTACAGTTCTTAGCAGGAGAGAGAGCGAGGAGTTGTCAGGAAAGCTGCAGGTTACTTTGAGACAGTCGTCCCAAATGCATTAGAGGAACTGTAAAAATCTGCCACAGAAGGAACGATGATCCATAGTCAGAAAAGTTACTGCAGCTTAAACAGGAAACCCTTCTTGTTCAGGACTGTCATAGCCACAGTTTGCAAAAAGTGCAGCTATTGATTAATGCAATGTAGTGTCAATTAGATGTACATTCCTGAGGTCTTTTATCTGTTGTAGCTTTGTCTTTTTCTTTTTCTTTTCATTACATCAGGTATATTGCCCTGTAAATTGTGGTAGTGGTACCAGGAATAAAAAATTAAGGAATTTTTAACTTTTCAATATTTGTGTAGTTCAGTTTTTCTACATTTTAGTACAGAAACTTTAACAAAATGCAGTTTTGAAGGTGTTTCCTTGTGAGTTAACAAGTAAAGAAGATCATTGTTAATTACTATTTTGTATGAATTTTGCTAAAGTTAACTGTAAAGAAACACCTGCTGACTTGCAGTTTAAGGGGATCTATTCTCCCCATTTCCAAACCATGAAATGAATGGGCTCTGACATGTGGAGAGAATAGATATTTGTATGTTTGCAATGTGTGTTTTAGATAATAGAATTGGGTATTTAAATTAGCATATTTGTGAATTTAATAGCATTAAGATTTACTTCAAATGAAAAATCTCAAAATTCCTATTTGGTTTTTGTGCATTTTCTTTCAAAATGTAATCATATGATTTTAGTGTATTAGCTTTGCTGAGAGTCCTAGCTGTGTTTAGAACATCTCCATTCTACATTCACCTTGGTCACATGTGAACTGCTGCCATAGTTTTATTTGGGTGTAAAGAATGTCTCCTGCCCTCTGTTTAAATTCTGGAAAGGGATAGTGAATGTTTTCCGTTTCCTCCTACCTTAAGAAACATTCTTAAAATCTTCAAAATACAGGACCACTAAGCCTGCTCTATCTGAGCGAATTAGTGGCTACCTTTTTTTTTCCTTTTTAAAGCACAAGAGGCCCATAAATCTTCAGTTATTTTCCTTGGTTTAATATATATTTTTTTGATACAAGCTCTCAGAGCAAGAGAATAAAAATCATGCATTGTTGGACCCTTAACTGGCTGGCATGCTTTCCTGTTTGTACCCTCTGCATTATACTGGATGAAACCAAGGATAGTCTAGATATAATCATCCCAAGTGATTACTGCAGTAGAAGTGTAGCACAGTTGCTTAGTACAAACAAGCTTTTCACTTCCTCAAGACCTGAATTCAAATTTGGATAGTCAGAGTTTGTACTCACTAAAAATCCCAAAGAACACACTGTTATTTCCATGTGTATGCTTGAACCTAAGTCATGTTGGTATGAGTTTACAATTTGTTTGGAAGACCCTGGTTGAGAAGAGTCTTCGATAACAAGGTCATATATATATATATATATATATATAAACCAATGTCTACTGTTTTGCGCCAGCTAGTGCTTAAAATTTCATTCGAGCCCTAAGTATGTGCCCTGCTGTTATTATTTCTTCGGTAGTTGAACGTTAAATTTGAGATTCTTATTTTTGTTTTAAGAAGTACTAAGCAAAACAAGCAATAAAAGGGGGGATGGGGCGTGCTAGTGTTTGAATATGCTCTCGTTGCTCTAATTCTGTGCCTCTGTGCATTAATATTTGGATGCATGCAATGCCAGCATGGAAATCGGTCTTCACAGACACTGCAGTTTTCCAGAAAACACTCACAAACCAATAAATGTAACAGACAACATTCCATTTGTTAATGGACATATGTGAATAAGCAGTGTAGAAAATAGGCTAATTATTAGAAAATGGTTAAGTCTTTAACAACTTCAAGTGTTGGTTATATAAATGGACACTGTCAATGTTCATAACTTAAACCTGGGTACCTGGTCAAAATAATGCTTGGGAAACATTTTATTAAAATCAAGCTAAATTGTCTCAAGTTCTTTTATTCATATAATAAAGGTTGAAGGAATGGGGGAGATTAACATTTCCTGTTTCTATGTTTGTGAAATTGTTTGACACAACCTTGACAGTATCCTTTAATGGCATATGAGGTTAATGTGTACTGTTAACAAACTTTCTGTGTTCTGGAACTAGTTTAATAGTGAAAATATTGTCAGTAAGTTGATGTTTGCAACCTATAAGCAGGTGAAATCTGTGTATGTGACCTGTTTATAAGTTGTATTAGCTTAGTTCTTGTGAACAGTGTGGAGAAGTTAAGCCATGAGGAGAGCGATTTAACCAGCTTTAAAGGACCTAAGATGTGCTTTTTAAGCACAGTGTGGATCAAAGGAGACTCACTAAGACAGGACTTCAGCAGCCTTTTGAGTATGGACAAGTCAGCATAAATAAAGAATGACAAGGCAGCAGCAAGAGCTTCAACTACAGAGAAGTGAAGGCATAAGATACTATGGTGATAGTGAGCAACTTTCCAAAAGCTAGTTAAATCTGCTTATTACAACTGAAATATCGAAGAAAGTCTAGCAGGAAGGAGCTCTTCGCCTTTTGGAACACCAATGAGAGATAGTTGGCCACAGTCACTAGGTCTAGCATTTAGACCTGCAAGGAAGGGCAATAAGCATTAGGTAAGGCTTGAATTTGAATTTTTTCACTAATTAAAGAGTAATTTTTTGTAAAGCAAGGTAAGAGTAATTTTTTTGATTTGCAGGTTGAATGAGAACCCTACTTGCCTAAATGAGGAATGTCTTTCCTACCATCTTAAATACGAAGGTTTCTGGCTGGGTAAGGTTTGTAGCTTACACTAAAGCCTGATGACACCATTTGTTTCCCTATAAATTTATATTACATATTTTAAAACTGTTAGATACATTGGCAAAATTGTTCAGCTGAAAAGTTTATCTTGGAACCACATTGAACACATTTTAAACAGTTTTAAAATTTTCCCTGCAGTAACCGTGAGTGTTCATCTTGAGTCAGATATATACAATTCATTGTTGGTGTCTTTAGGATAAAGTCAATTTTTGACAAGAGAAAGAGTGACCAGGTTTTTTTTAAAGAATTTTTGTAATAAGCATGACATGTAACAGAAGCATTACGCTTCAGTACTCATTCTAGAGAAAAGAAAATCTTGGAATGAAATTTCAAAATTGTCAGATCATACAGAGATAAAAATGGTCTTCGTTCAAGTGGCCTCATACATAAGTAAGTTCTCTCACATACGACTTCAGGGAATTATTTGGACTAATAGGATAAACTTTTGGTTCTTTTTTAGGTTTCTTTGTGTTTAATCTGTTAATCAGAGGCAGTGGGGGCCTAATTCCACTAAAGCTCCTTTTTAAGACAACCTTTCCCAAAGAATAGTTAAAATATTACCCAATTACTACACAAATCAGATGCTGGTTGTTCATAAGGGCTATTATTGCTGCCCCAAAAGGGCTTGTTAAAATTTGAGGTTTGATGTTAATTCACTTTTTAAAAAATAACACTTTGGGGGGGACAGATGGTTAAAATAAAACTAGTTTCTAAATTATAGTAAGTCAAGTTATTTATATACAGGAGCAGTTAGGTTGCCACAGATTTTATTTTCAGAAAATAACTGGTTGGGTCTCTTTCTGTATCTATCTAAATCAGGACTGAATTTCTACACACCACCATAGAATGAAGTGTTGAATAAGGTAAATAGCCTTTTAATGATAATTTTTCTTTACAACATGGTTTTTAATGAAGCAAACTTCCTAAGATAGGAAATATTTTCTTTTTTAAAGGCATTGTTCTTTTGCAGTCCATCTCCTTTATGAAATAAAGTGATTTTACTTAAATGTAGTTCCACTGTCATTTCTGAAAAATACGATGCTCTTAAGTCATAACACCAGTAAACGAAGGAAGTTATACAAGGGAAAAATGGTCAAGGCAAACCTTAACTCATTTTGTCAAAGCAACTCATAGGTTACAGCTTCCCACACTACATTTCTTCTGAAAAAGCTCATTTTACACTCATGTCCTAAAGAACAAAAACTATCTGGTAACAAAGACCGTTTGTTAAGGAACTGAACAGTTGAAATACACTTGGTTTTAAGAGTTCTAATATGTAAGTCACCATTTGAAACATTTCTAATTAAATGCCAGTATCTCTTGGAATTCCAGTAATTGATGTCACAAAGTAGTGAGTAAGCATGCTAATGTGCAGGGGTAATGTAAGGATTGTTAGCCTATATAAATATTCAAGATTACTTTTAAATCTTAATGTTTTACTCTGATTTATAAGACTTAAGAGGTGGTCTGTAATGGATTCAAATGTTTCATTTGTAGTATAATGAAATGTTTACAGAAAGAACTTTTTCATTAAAATATTTTTAGAAATGTGTGTGTTGTTTTGTCACTTCACAGTGTTCATGTGACTTAAATGCTGTATAGGTGGACATTGCATACTTTACCAGTAAGTAAAAAACAGGAAACTTGGCATGAGCCTTCACATTATCAGTTGATTTAAAGGATGTAGATTTTATTCAGTGGAAAACAGATCACATGAGAAGTAGGTGTGGGGAAAAAGCTTATTGCCACTTAAGGATTTAATTCTTAAAGGACAGAATACATGAGATACTTGGGTGATTGGTGAGTCAGTGAACTTTCTTTGGAGAAAAATTGTGGGTAAGGACAAATTATGTGAACGGTAATTTGGGAGAATGGTGAAATGAGGGTTCAAAATGTTGGAAGGTACTGTGTGTGTTTTGTTTTTGGAGGTACTTGGTTTCTTGAGAAAGGCAATTGAGCATTTTGTGGTGTGAAGGTGGGTCGGGGAAAACTTTAATAAAATTAAGTAGTAGTAAACTATCGTTATGCAGTTTAACCCAAGTGATAATGTGTCAGTTTGACAAATTGAGGGAATTCCCTGGCAGTCCAGTGGTTAGGATTCTATGCTTCCACTTCAGGGAGCCCCTACTTGGCGAACTAAGATATTTTGGGCAGCACACCCCCAAAAAAATTTGACAAATTTGTGAGGTATGGTTTTGATGTGATTTTTTTTTTTTTTTAATTTTCATACCACACTTATTTGGGTTCATAGCGTTGATAGCAGTTAACATGTGAAATGCTTTGTGAATTGAAGCCATGTGAGGATTTTAGGATTTTGACACATTTTGCTTGTATTCTGTGTAGCTGTAAGTGCCTTATAATTCCAGTTTAATGCTTGAGTTGTAAAATAACGTTTATCTTTATTTTCTCAGAGTGAAAATACATTAAATGAAACTGCAAAATGTTCAGGCAACAAGATAAATTTGGAATCTCCCGTGTACTCATTACAAACTGCAATTAAAATTTTTTTGGAGGATTAGTGTTTTTGCAAAAGCGGGGTCCTGTAAATACACTAGGTTAATTAAACTTGGAACTGAATTAAAAGTACCAAGGGTTGGGGGAAGAGTAAGGTAATAGGTAATATATGCCATTTTTGCTTAATATATTTTCAATCAGGTAATGGTAAGGGTGCATTAAACTGCATTCACCTGGTAGAAGTTAAGTGGGCATGGTACTGAAAGCTAGGAAATAACGGATTTACCTGTATGTACTATTTTACTTCTGAAATTTACTGGTAATAAATGTGGATAGTGTTATGTATAAGGAAGTGGACAGCTTAATGAGAAATGGTTAAATTTCACTACATCCATGTGTATAGCCAATACAATTAATAAGGGTTTATCACAAAGATGAAAAATTGTATCACATATCAACTATATCTGAAAATCAGAATACACGGAATTTTCATTTTTAAAAATACATTGTATTAGTCTATTCCACCAACAAATGTTGAGTAAACTGCATCAAAAGAACTGATAGGTTATTTGGATTTAATCTCAGTTTTCTACTCAATATCCTTATTTAGTAGGTATCAGAAAAATGCAATCAGGATTTTGTTTGATTCTGAGATGCCAGATTTTGCCTATCGGGAAAAATTTTAAGTTCAGAACTAACACGGTGGTTTGTGACCTTGATCAGGTTGTCTGGGGTTTCCTTTTTTATGCCATGCTCCCCTTGGCAGTTTGGTGATGGTAGCAGACCTCTTAGAATGTTTTTTTTATATGCGTTAAATGTTACTTTTAAGGTAGTTAACCAAAAATCAGGTTTGATTCGGTAATATGTACTCTTAAGTATCAGGTAAGGTTAGTGGTGGGTCTGACTTCTAACTTAGAAGTTGTGATGGTTAAGTGGTATTTTGAGATGCTTGGCAACAGTAACCTGATATTATCTGCTCATAAGTGAAGGTTGTTAAATGGGATAATGCGTTTAAAGAGCTTAAGCTGGCTCTTGGTCCATGGTCCCTAAAGATAGTATTCTTGGTAATAATCATGTGCTGAAGCGATGCCTAAATTTTAAAGGGTGACAAAGTTAATGCCAATGGGAGGTTTTTTCCTCCACATAGGATTAAAGTTCTTGTCTTTAATTTTTTTCCAGTTCTCAAAGTGTTAAAAAGCTGGAATTGGCCTGATAAATATCTTTAAAGTAAAAATGAGAATATTTTGTATATGTTCTGAGACTTAGAAGAATGGGTATGGAAGTATTATAAGGTACATTTGAGCAGCTACTCCACAGACTTCAAGAAAATCTCGGCAAGAATTTTATATAACAAATGCAGTGTCATGCAGTTAAGATTTCTAATAGGGTGTACCTCAATGTAAAAGGCATAGGTACACATTTTAAAATTAGGAACTGTTCAAGTAAGGTTTAACAGTTGGAGAGCCAAGTTTAATCTGAGGAGTCAGATAAACATTTCATGATCAAGAGGTGAAATCTACTTCTAGTCATGGGTCAGGATTTGTTAGATTTTAAAATTTTAGTTCTATGTAATGCAGCATGTATAGTAAAAGGTGGTGGTCAGTTATCTTCAACTTGGAAAGTTCTGAAGTTTGACTAACGAATGCGTGAGTGAAGGCATCTGGTTTCACGATAGTAGAAATCTGGTCTGCCTAGGTGTTCTTCGCCCTTGTGTGTGTGGGGGAGTAGATAGTAGTAGGTGCAAGTTAACTCCACGTGCTCCAGATGGGGGCTGCTATTAACAGATTGCCATCACTCCCACCCATAATTTTGTTTAAGGGCACTTTATTAGAAATGAGATTTTTGTCTTCTGAGGTTGGAAAAGTGATGTGTCTTCCAGGGATCTCTAAAACACCACTATGGGAAGGAATTCTTCACCACACAGGACAGACCACAGAATCTCCACATTTGAATGCCTAGATAGTCCTTGAAGTCGTTTTCAACCCTGAACTTTACAGCCGGCTGAGTCAAATTCTTATTAAGCTGGTTTGACTTTAGTTTCTTTCACTTGCAACTAAAAGGCATGCTAATAAAAGGCTGAAGAAAAAAGTCTCATTTATAGCGTGCTTACTATTAGCTAGGGTCAGTGCTTCTTGTGGAGTAATTCACTGCATACTTACCCCTGCTTTACAGATGAAGCCGCCTCGGTGCTTTGCCTCACTGGAGGTCATTCTTGGAAAATGGTAGCAGCCCAGGCAGTCTGGCTCTAGGGCCTGTGGACCTGTACACTATACTGCTCCTGATGGATTGATAGGACTTTTGGTGAATAACCTGCACGTAGTGCTTATTTTAAACATGCTGAGCCCTCAGATGACTTCCATTTACCCACTTCAAAATGAAACCAAGCAAGACGTGAATATCTGACCAGATGAAGAAAATGATCAGTGCTGTGAATGGTTTCTTGGGTAGCGTGCAGAGCCCACCTTCATCCTGCATCCATTCTATTGGAAAATTCTTTTAGTTCCTCCTTTGAAACATGTAGAATCCAGTGCCTTCTCACTACTGCTATCACTCTAAACCAAGACACCATACTCCATGTGACTCTTTCAGAGCCTCCCCATTGGTCTCCTACCTTTACCCTTTAGACTACTGCCGACACACAAGGCAGAGGAAACCTTTAACTCAGATGTACCCCTACTTAACACTGCCAGTAGTTCTCCACAAGGTAAAAGCAAAGGTTATGAAGGCTTAACAAGGATCTGTGCCATGTGCTTTTCTCTCACCCACCCTTTTTCTCCCCCTCCATGTTCAGCCATATATTTTCTCAAACAGGCCTCAGAGCCTTCCAACTTCCTGTGTCTGTAATACTCTTTGTTAGTAGGATGGTTCTCCCACACCTTCAAATGTATGGCATATATCTTGATAGGAGTAAACGAACCGGTGTTTTCATGTCAAAGTATATAGAGCATTTTTTTTTAGTTGAGATATACTTGCTGCTGAAGAGAAAGTGGGTTTTTTTGCGGTACGCGGGCCTCTCACCGTCGTGGCTTCTCCCGTTGCGGAGAACAGGCTTCAGACGCGCAGGCTCAGCGGCCGTGGCCCACGGGCCCAGCCGCTCCGCGGCATGCGGGATCTTCCCAGACCCAGGGCGTGAACCCGTGTCCCCTGCATCGGCAGGCGGACTCTCAACCACTGCGCCACCAGGGAAGCCCGAGAAAATCTTTTTGATATATTCCATTTCCCTGTATTTCCCGTACCAATTTAGTGTAGTGCTTTCCATATTATTGTCATAAAAGATTGTGAATGAACTTCAAAGAAATAATTTAACGGTCATAATATTCCTTTATTAGTACCAGCTTTTCAACTAAATTGTCTTTTGCTAGAGCTAAACAATTTAATATAAAAAATGCCATTTTTTTGTTCATACAGTATTTATTTAAAAAAGTACAGTGGTTAGTTTTGCAGCAATTTGCTTTTAGCCAGATGTATCATATAAATCTATGAAAGTAACAAATGAGATAAGAACAGTATAAATAAGGAGTTTTTGTAGTATTTACATGTATATAGAAACTAGCCCCAATGGTGTTTTTAGAAATTAAGTTTGCAGTTAAAGTGAAACTACTGATTCAGCATACTGATAACTTATTTTAATGCTTTTTAAAGTTTTATATTTTCTACACTAGTTTTGACTATAATTTTGCATAGAATTACTTATAAAGTATATTTCTGCATTTCACATCACAGTAGGAGCTTTTAGTATAACAGTACAACAACCAAAAAAAACCCACTAGCTCAGAAAAGGTAAGATCTGCTCAAATCTAGTTTTTCTTAGTATCTGGCTTCTTACTTTTGGGAACAAGGAATACATTGCCATCTCTCGTTTGCTGCAAGGAGTATTCACTTGGGGAGTACGGCTTTCCATCTTCATCACGTAGCATGCTGAAGACTTCAAGATACAAGGTGCTGAGTTGTTTTTTCAGTAGATGGAGGCTTTTGTCATTTTCTCCTTTTTCTTTGAGCAATTTTTCTTTTTCATCTTTTAAATGATCTAAATCTTGCTCCAGTTCCACTATATTTTCCAGTTTTCTTTTTCTGCAGTTCTGAGCAGCCACTTTATTCTTACCCCTCCTACGTATGTCTCTAATTAATGCAAGTTGAGCCTCGTTGAATTGCTCCTTGGACATCATTTCATTGAAGTCATCAACTGGGAGGTTAATGATTTTTTCTACAGGGAATGGGATATGGAGAGCTTTTGCCCGTAGCTCATCTCTTGTGAGATGAGCCTCCAAGCGGCTTGAATGTTTGTCTTTTGTGAATGGGGTTTTTCGATGACCAGGACTTACAGGCACTTCTTTCTTTGGTGTATTTTCACACTGGGCATCACACACTGGAGCACTGTTCCTCCGAGATGATGACAAGGGTTGGACTGTATCCCCAGAAGGCCTTACTGGCTGTGTTTTAGGACCCTTCTGTTTGACACTTCCAGGAGAACTATCTATTTCTTCCATTTCAGAATCACTGAAGCCAAGCAGTGTGTCTCCACAGATGGTAGATTCCACTGAGTGTTCAGGTGATGCCATGCTGGGACTTGTGTTCAGTGATATGCCAGAGTCAGAATCATTGAATTCTGCTGTTGCACTTTCAGGGTGGTTTTGGTTGAAGGCTTTACAAAGTGATAGATCAGAGATATCAATGGGCCCGTTTAGAAGTTCAGAGAGTGACTGGCTTAAAGTAGCAGAGGAGGGCATGCTGTTGCTGGTACTGGGCTCTGCTATGAAAGCGGAATAAAATTCATCACCAAAATCTGTATTTACTGTGGCATTTGAAGTTAATGAGTTCACTGTCAACTGGCTGGATTCTTCTGTGGAGAGGATGCTGCTGAAGGAATCCTCAAAAGCACTGAGAAAATGTGGACTGCAGTTACCTACTTCTTTTTCCAATGAGGGGATTGATGAATAGAAATGATAATTGTTGTTAATTTCCGCCAGTTTGGTTTCCGGACTTGGAACCATGCTAGTCTCAGCCAGTTTGTCACTTTGAATATTAAGACACTGCATGGAAAAGAAGTTTATACTATGTTAAGTCAAGGTTAAGCTATTTTTAATAGCTGATAATCCATATCTGATGGTAATCTCTCCCCACCCCCATTCACACCAGGCTCTTCTAGAATTCAGAGGTAATTCCCATTTCCAACAGATACTTATGCCTAAGCATATGTATTATTTTCAGAGTTCCCAGATCAGACTTCAGGTTTATAACCTGATCTGTCCCTCAAGACATCCAGTCCATTTAACTAACAAAAGTTCACTGAAGTGAGCATGGGCAGCTCTCATGACTAATTTAAAAGCACCCTCCAATCCTTCCTATAAGTAGGTGGCATATAAATAATAAATAACTGGAATGACTAATTTAAAGGGACTGAATATAAAATAGCATCTTTGGTATTTATTATATTAGATCTTAGTTACCTGTAATTCTGGAATGGATAATAGCTCCTCCCAAACTTGCTCAATATCCTGCTGCATATCGTCTAAATCAGCAGTGGCTAACTGAAGGACAGCAGTTTCAGGTGACTGAGCCTGATTAGGAGCAATAAAGACTGGGCTGTCGATGTGGCTGGGAATATCAGGAACAAGTGACTGAAACGTAGCTGAAGAAACCTAAAATTGAGAAGGCATTTATCTACATGAATCTGCCACCAGCAGTGGATGGGTATGCTCCAAGGCCATCACAACATCTTAGACTGGAATTGGCTGCAGTTCTGTATTTCTCTACTTATAATGGGGACTTACGACTCCTATTTCTATATAATGAAACAAATGTTTTTGTCCTGCCCAGCTGACTCCACATTTACTCATTTACTAGCTTGATTGCTTTATCCTATGCATTTGAAGGTAAACGTCAAAATGGGTAAGAATAATCTTTAGAATTTAATTTGTATATATGTATGTAATACCTAGTATAGTGCTTCAGACAATAAACTTATTAAAATTGTTAACCGAACAAGTCTTGGTTTACTACCCAGCTTGCTTTTTACTCACCAAAATTTCTAAGTACCTATAACAAGAGAGTTAACTTGTTTCCACGGTTATGCTCACCCATCCCTCTGGCTATGCAGGAGTAAACGTTTTTGGTTTTGTATTATGTGGGGGAAGGAGTTGTGTCTTTTTTTTTTCTTCAAATCATAAAGTTACCTATAGGCTAAGGTTTCCTTGATAAAATTTGCTCCTGAAATAGTTTTTCATTTTTTTTTAAAAAATGGAGATACATCAAAGGGACCAATATACGATATGTTATGTATAGTTGTGGAGATTTGCTGTTAACTAAATGTTAATACCTCATTGTCATCTACAAATGGGAATGTCTCTGTCAAAAGCTGCATGCAGTCATCGAAGTACAAATCATCTGGTTTGGGAATGTGGGCTACCTGCATAAAAGGGAAAGATACAGAGGAAGAAAAAAATTGTTCCGTGTTCATAAAATGTTTACAGTCTAGTTAGTCAAACATTCCTCTTGTTTCAGAAGTCAGTTTAGTATAGTAAAGAGCACAGAATCAAACCAGACTATCTAGTTTCAAATCTTGGCCCCCACCCCCCTATTTATTGCCCAGTTTCTGGGCAAGTTATTTAACCTCTTTGGGCTTCAATTGCTCATCTGTAGATAAAGTAGGATAATGGTAATTAACTCATAATTGCTGTGTTGATTAAATCAATCAATATTTCAAGTACTTTAGTAGAACAGTACCTGTCACAGTACATGAATAATCCCTACTACAACAGTCCTACTACTGTCACTACTGTTGCAGCTGTTTGATCCTTACAATTACATAATGTTTTTATAGCTTACAAAGCTCTTCCATGTAATTTATGTCCTCCTAATCCTTACACTGAGGTAAGTCAGTCAGGCACTGAACTCATCAGTAGGCTGAGGTTGGGAAGTTGACTTAATAAGTTCATGAAGTAAAAGGCAAAGCTGGAACTCAAATCCAGATGTTTTACCTTCCCAAGAACTGAGTACCCTGTACCTGGGAGTAGTTGGCAGATCCACTGGTTTCCGACGGGATGTGTTGTGCTGGCTGAACCGGGAGGAATTCACCTGTCTCTTCATCTAGTTGTAACTGAGCGAAAAAGGCTTTCTCTTGCTCCTTTTGCAGTTGTTCTTGTCTTTCCTTTTCAAGTTTTTTCTGTTTTTCCCGCTCATGCTCCTTCCGTCGTTGACTGAAGTCAAATACTTCTCGACTTACCCCGAGATCTATATCTTGCCTCCAAAGTATGTCAATCAAATCCATGTCCTATGTTTAAAACAAAAAAGGAAGGAGAGAGACCATGGTTAAAATAGTTTTAAAATGGCAGATACCACATAATTTACATTATGCCATTGCTGATGGTGGAGGGTAGGGAGATTACAAATAAAATCTGAATGGGAACACAGATCCAAAGTTCTGGAAGGGCACAGTTAATTCTATTCAACGTATGTATCTTTTTTTTTTTTTAAATCACCTACAAACAGCTATCCAATGTAATCACTTATTACTTGGATTATTAACAATTTGGGTGATGGTAAAGGTCACTAACAACAAAGTAACAAATGTTGCACATTAACATTCTTGAATTAAAAGAACTCCCACACTTGTTTAATGGAATAGAGAAATTAGAGCAAGCACTCCAAGCCAATGGTTTATTATAAGAAGTGGAGTTTGGAAAACATGATTGAGCATGTGGAATTTTTCCCTAAACTTGCTTAGCAAATACCAGTTTACAGGGGAAAAAAAAAACCCAAGTTAAACTGTCAACCTAGCAGTTGTGAAATATCACCTTTCATTTGGTCTTCGCTATAGTGGATTATCTTTTCCCCATCATTTCTCGCTACTTCTGTGTCTGTGGTTACTTATTAAAAGTTTCCTCTTTTTTTTTTTAATAAATTTATTTTATTTATTTATTTTTGGCTGAGTTGGGTCTTCGTTGCTGCGTGCGGGCTTTCTCTAGTTGCGGTGAGCGGGGGCTACTCTTCGTTGCGGTGCGCGGGCTTCTCGTTGCGGTGGCTTCTCATTGCCGAGCACGGGCTCTAGGCGCGTGGGCTTCAGTAGATGCGGCACACAGGCTCAGCAGTTGTGGCTCATGGGCTTAGTTGCTCTGCGGCATGTGGGATCTTCCCGGACCAGGGATCAAACCTGTGTCCCCTGCATTGGCAGGCCGATTCTCAACCACTGTGCCACCAGGGAAGCCCCAAAACAGTTTCCTCTTGACTTGAGTTTTAGCTCCTGAGGTATGAACAAATTAGTAAATTCAAGTCCTAGCAAATGGTAATCTTGTGTGGGTGAAGCAAGAGATTGCCAAAAGAACTGGGAAAGGGGTAGTGCCCACTAGGCTCACTCCTGAGAAATCGTAAATAACCCTCTTAATAACACAAACCAAAAAAAGGTGGCTCTAGGGAAAGATGGAAGGTAATATGTTCTAAGATATGGGGAGAATTGTACAATGAGGGAATGGTTATTTTGATTTATATTACAAGGCTAAGCTTAGGTTACCATGTCCATATTTTCCTAACCACACATGTGTCAAAAGCAATTTTTCTGATTTACAACTTTAGTTTTTGTAAAAGTCTGAACAGGTAGGAAATGTAAATCAGTTTCCATTTAACAAATCATCTGTGTTGAAAATAATGAGATGGAGACTGGAAAAACTGACAGAGAAACGGAATTGGGATCTGAAGGCCAGCAGACACAGTGTGTACAGACATCAAACTTTGTATTGCGGTTCAGACAGCAGTTGGCAGCACTGGGCTGCCCAGTGCATTTACGGCTCTACTACTTTCAGCCTCCAAAGGACAAAAAACAACATGGCTGTTGCTTCACTGAGCAGTCAGGCTATTTCACCCAACAAAGTACAAGCACAGACCACCCAGCCTAGAGGCAGCCCAGCTAACTGGATAGTAGAGGCCACCTCTAGCCTTGATTGAAAGTTGGTGTTAGAATCTTAAATGCTATGAAACCCTGCTCATGAGGTTCATTACTCTAGCTTTGAACAGTATAACTTTTAGTACAAAGCACACACAGTAGGTATAATTAAAGCAGTATCTGTAGCTCTTCAGAACTGGCTAGGGTATACCTGTTTGTAAGCCAACATCTATTAAGGGCTTTCTATATATGCCAAGCATTGTTCTAAGTACTTCAGATATACACAAACCAACCCTCAAAACCACATAAAGAGGACATGTATCCCTATTTTACAGATAAGTATACTGAAGCTTAGAAAGAAGACGTACTACGATAAAGTGCCAGGACAGGGATATATACCCAGGCATGAGTACAATATGAGCCAATCCTGGACTCCTGATTTTTAACCACTAGCCCACACTAAAAATACGAAGTCTGATCACTGGACAGTGGTTCCTAAGTGGGGCAGGAAATAAAATCCATTGTTGTATATGTAGACTTTGCCTTGATGTATTGGTGGTGGGAAGAAGTGGCCATCACCACTTCAAAAGACTGGATTGAGCAAATGTCACCTGGATTATTTTCCTCGCCACAAGCAACAAAATAGGAATCGTAGAGCATTCAGTCATACGTGGCTATCTTCTCAGGGGGCTCTCCACTAAAATAAAACATGAGAATTTCCATTTTAAAAATAATTTGTTTCCACTTTAATAGACATGTTTACACAAGGGTCATGTGAAAAGAGAAAGGCCCAAGATATAGAGAAACCTACTTTAAAATTCTAATTAGGTTGGGCCATATCTTCTGAGGGAATCTAGCTACAGCTGAGTATCCTGTCTGGGCCATTCTCCAAACTGGAGCTAACGACCAAGGTGCTAAGTCTCGTTCAGGGTGTTCACTACTAAATGCTAGCACTAAAAATTAAGGAAATGCATACTCATGCTATCTCAATTGAACTCTAGTTTCTCTATAAAATAAGCAGTACCTGTAGCCACCTCTCTCAAAAACTGACACGGAAAGTGCACTGAGCTCTTCAGAAGGTCAACAATAGAGAAACCCAAATACTTGTCCCTGCACCTGGGGGTCACTCTGCCACATCTGCCCTCACTTCCCCAGACTGCCCTAGGCCTGGGGCTTCTCCTTGTTCAGAGATCCCAGGATCAAAACCAGTACTCAGTTTTGACTTTTTCATGGAAGAACTGAAAGAGCACTGAAGAATTTATGTTGGAAACACCTCATAAATATGACTAGTCCAAAGTATTCCTAGAACCCGGAACTATGGGTGGGAGGAAAATTTCTAATGTAATTTACTCTAAAATTGTCAGTGGCAATCACACCAAGCATTGATACAACTCTGTTCTTTCCTTTTCCCCCCTTTCCTCCCCATCAGATGTCTTGAGTGGGTTTAGGTGTTTTAGCTATAAATTTAGTATAATTGTTCCATCCTACCCCTACCATACGGATGTTGGTGGATCAAATGAAATGTAGAAGAAATTTCTCTATAAATGTAAAGTATATGTAAGTGTTGTTATGCATCCCAACAAGAAGTAGGATGGGCCCTACTACTTGCTGTAAGTGAGACCAAGCTCCAGGCCAAAGGATAATAATGAAGTTACAGACGGAACTGTAGTGGGAGCCTTGCAACAACACTCAGCCATAAAGCTACTTGGTTCCTCCTCAGGGAAGGTCTGAAATTGACCACTAGGCATATGAATCGTGTGTTGTAAATAACATACACTTTTATGTAAACTTTTATGTACACACACAACACCCTCTCGATTCCTGACATGACTACCCTTCAATGCACAGCTCCAAACCAATTCAATGTTTTAAAATTTCCCATAACATAATTAGACAAGGACACATTGATGGATCCTCATCAACAAACAGGAAAAATAAAACACAAAATGTCATTTGGATCAGCTCCTGAGCACCTGTTCTTGTTATCTGATCTGAAACAATGCTGGACCCTGGGAGGTGGAGGGGCTCCTACAGCCAGAGCTGACCGTCTCCACCAGGAATGCCACCAAAAGATATTTCAAGTGACAACATCTAATTGTTCTTAATGAAGGCTGGGCAGCCTTCAATGAGATAATAGACCAAAACAGGTTTCAAAGTGTTCTCAGAGGTTTTCATTTTTAAGTTTATTTTTATATAATGTTTAATCTTGCCATGCGAGGTCTCTGAAAGAACACATCTGCTTAAAAAAAAAAAAAAAGCTGAGTTTTAACCACTTTGAATTCCTTTAACACAGATGTTCTGATCAAATTCAGAATTCAGTAACAAGGGGCTGCTTGTCATGGCCTTGATATATCATATACTGTGTTACTCAGATTTTCACATAAGTTTTGGAAGAAAAAACCTGCAGCGATTTGATATTGCATGAAATATTCAAAGCTTTATGTTGAAAATGAGAACAGCAGAAGTTTGTTGACCCACAACTCACTGGTGGGGAGCCCTGCAGGCCCAGGACTGTGTTCTGTGCTGACCTCAGGCAGTGAGCTGTCTTGAAGGAGCCCTGTGACTGGGCACATGACTTACTCCACAAATGACCCATCTCTCTGCAAAATTCCCGAACCATCTAAGAGGAGATAGCTGGGGTGGTGCCCATAACAAAACGGACAGTATGGAAGGACAATGCCAGTGGAAGAATGAAACTGCTCTCCCACACTTCAACCTGAGGCACTGAGGAAGCATGGCTGCCCTGCAAGAGGGCAGATAAAAAGGGTCTGGGGAGGGAGAGGAAATGTATGGCATTTCAACAGGTATTTCCTTAAGCTTCCCAAGGGCAACACAGGCACTGGCTGTGAGCCTTCACATGCCATATGGAGCAAATGCCGTCTGACATACTTGGTGTCTGAATTTTTGTTGTTGTCCTTTTGCGATTCCTGAGTGTATTCCACGTTATGTTGGCTAGCTTGGCTTCGACAAAATAAGGCAATTTAATAAGAACGTAAATGTTTGACAATTCACGTTAAATCACCATCTGGCCCAATGGAAACAGTCATATTGAAAATGTCTCTCTCTATATATATATCATCATTTGCCATCTGGGTAATCTGTTACGCATTTTATGGGAAATCTGAAGTTGGACTATTAACTCGTACCACTTTAAAACAAATGTCTTTGTTCCAGGATAAACAGAAGAAAGCCCTTGAACACAGAATCCCATAATAATATGTCTTTTGCAAGCCAATTTTAGTGCTTTGAACAAACACGCATTTATCATGCTCAGATGATCCCCCCAAATCAGAAAAGATAAAGCAAAGATATCATCTCTTCCTAAATTAAAGCAATTCAGTAAACTAAGGCTTTAGAAAAGTATTTGAAATGAAAAATAAAATGGTTTTTATTATATACATTCAAATGTATAAATGAAGCTTGCACCTCCCAACCCCTTTCCCTACCTGCCCTCTCCCATCCTCTGTTTTGTCCAGAGGATGACGGGAAGGTGGTGGGAGGTTTCTTCTAAAAACAAATTTCACCAATAAACTTTTTTTAAAAATTGCACAGATAACTAACTTTGTAAACAGACAATGAAAACTGATCCTCACTTCCAATTTTACAGTATAAGTGTTAAGACAATGTCTCAAGTGATTCCTTTTTTTTAATTTTTAATTTTTTTTACATCTTTATTGGGATATAATTGCTTTATACAGATTCCTTCTTAAAATCATGTATTTCCAATAAGAAAATAATAAATCTTCTTTTAAAGTTTATTCTCCTGAAATCGATCTCTCCATCCAAATATTAACTACTGGCATTCAGAGTCTAAATTGCTTTTCTTTCATACATTTCAGTCTTTATATTATGCCCAGGTGGTTATATTATTCACCTAAAAGCTAAATCTGGTTTAATATTTTTTTCCATAGAAGCTGCTCAAATGTTTTTGGGCAAAACCGGATGGAACATGAATCTCATCCTACTGTCCGTTGAAGTATAAACCAAATTAAGAGCTATAGGAAAGTACAAAAACAACTGAGGGCATGCTCGAATTCTGAAGAATTGATTGAACAACAACAAAGATCTCCTTGATTCCCAAGGCTCTACTCTGCAGTCACAATCCTTACTCCTAAAGTAAAATGACACCAAGCAGGTGTGTTTTTAAAATACATCTCACTGATGACTATTCTATTTCATAAATATTTATCTGCCTATTTACTTCTCTCCTGCTTCATTACAAGAAGATACACAAGACAAGGCCAACTGTTTTCTCAGACTTCTAGAGAAGGCAGATGAGATGACAGGTTATTCTCTATAGTCTGCCCACATTCAGGTACTTTTTTTGAGTCTACTGGACTGATTTGCTAACTTCTGAATATATTGCTGTAATAATTATGGAGCAGGTGATAAAAAACAAAGATCACAAAAAAAATATTTATATAGAATCACAGAATGTTAGAGATGGAAGGGGACTTACAGCCACCTAGGCCAAGTGTAAATGTCACTGGGTTAATCTGTGTTAACTACAGCTCCATTTTTAAAAATAACTGGCCTAGCAACCAGTTTCTATGTCAGCAGAGACTCCTAACAGGTAAAAGTTACCAATAATCCAAGTTTTCCTTCTCGAGAAAACTTACCAGGGATTATTTCCTCAATCTTCAATAACTAGCAATTCTTTTTGTTTTGCTTTCTTTTTTAATTTATTTTTATTGGAGTATAGTTGCTTTACAATGTTGTGTTAGTTTCTGCTGTACAGCAAAGTCAATCAGCTATAAGTATACATATATCCCCTCCTTTTTGGATTTCCTTCCCATTTAGGTCACCACAGAGCACTGAGTAGAGTTCCCTGTGCTATACAGTAGGTTTTCATTAAAATAACTAGCAATTTTTAAAAGCATAAAAAATCTCAAACACACATCAAGACATGAATTATTCAACAAGTTAAAACTCTAGGGACTTCCCTAGTGGCGCAGTGGTCAAGAATCTGCCTGCCAATGCAGGGGACACGGGTTTGAGCCCTGGTCCGGGAAGATCCCACATGCTGTGGAGCAACTAAGCCCGTGCGCCACAACTACTGAGCCTGTGCTCTAGAGCCCGCGAGCCACAACTACTGAGCCCACACACCTAGAGCCTGTGTTCTGCAACAAGAAGAAGCCACGGCAATGAGAAGCCCGCGCACCACAACAAAGAGTAGCCCCCACTCGCCCCCACTCGCCCCCGCTCGAAAGCCCGAGCACAGTAACGAAGACCCAACGCAGCCAAAAAAATAAATTTAAAAAAAACAAACTCTAGATCACAAATTTGCTATTCCCTGGATCACAGATGCATCCTTCTACCCTTTTGTCTTTCAGCTAAAAAATGGTCCAGTTTCCTCACAGTCCAGCTTGTTACTGTGTACAGACATTTTCATGGGCTGCTTCCTGTTCACAAACAAGTTTCTCAGCAATGACTCAATCTAAGAAATGTGATCCAGCCAGTTTACTGGAACTCTCACCCATTACGCTTGTCGGTACACTGTAAAGCATGATGCAAAGATAACAGCAGAACTGGAAAGTGAATAGACTAGGAACTTGGACTATTTTCTCAAGAGGCACATGTGTTTGGCCAAAAATAAATCATAAAGGACAGTTAATTTCCAAAACAGCAGGTGAGGCCACTGCTACGAAAAGTGGATGGATCCAACTTTCCCATGGGAAGTTTCATATCTGGCTGCCAGCAGAGTTAATTTCTGGTTGTCTGTATTTAAGCAGGATGCTGCTGCTGGGCCTCAATCAAAGGGCTTATGCAAGGGTCAGTCACTATGTCAAGAGAATGGCTTGGTTAGATAAGCAAACTTCAGGACATGTTTTTTCTCATCTCTTCCCCATTTTGAAGAAGCCATGAATGTATTCAGTCCTGGATGCTGTCCTCTGCACATGAAAGGAACTTTGTGACTTGGTCTTCCATCACTATTAGAATGAGTCTACAGGAAAACACACACACCCATCTTACCAATATAACCTTCAGGTGCACTGGCTCTAACTCCCTAACTCACTTTACCTAACATACACTGAAACTAACCTAGCGTGGACTAACCAGGTCGTCAGATGTCTACCTTGAGCTCAAACAGCCCTGTTTGCTCACCCTCCTGCCCCTCCTCCTAAAGGGCAGCCCCCATGAGGGAGGGCAGTACCCTAGCACACTGGAACTACTGGGGCTCTTTACTGCCACTTCTGAACTTCCTCAGTGATCCTTCACCCTCTGTGGATCCTGCATTTGTAAACAGAAATTATTTATTTCTATCTTAAAGCTCCTTTTCAGATTTAACTGCCTACAATTAAGCTTTAAAAGCTAAGAATTAGGACAGTCACCCAGGCCTGCTGTTTCTTGCCGGTAGCCAAAGACCTGTGTGCCTGTGCTGGTGGTGGCAGTGATGAATTTTAGATACATATGTATTATATACTGTAATATAGAAAGACTCTAAAACATTTAGACTTTTTTCTTTTTTGTGCATCCTGTTAAAATACTTTCCAAAGGGGGGGGGTCTTTAATTTCTTTTTTAGTGTGAAATTTTTGAGTATGAAATATTTCATACTAATAGCTAAAAGATCACTTCAGAATGGTGATAGTTATAATAAAGGTGGTGGTCAAGATTAACAAGATTTAGTGTCCATACTACCCTAAATGGATCATTAATCCAGCAACCCATCTACTACATGCATATAGCTCGCCATTCAGGTGCCAGGAACTGCGCTAGGTGCTGGGGACACAGAGATAAACAGAGGACAGTCTCTGATCTCAGTTTAGAGACTCAAGGAGAAACATGTAGGAGCCAAGGCAGCACAGAGGAAGTGTCACTAAACTGCACAGAAAGACCTCACAGGAGTGACAACTGACTTAAGTACGCCAGTCACAACTGCATGAACATCCCACCCGCTTAAACAAGGGGTAAGCCGGGTTTTTCCAAACATCTAGTCCACATGACTATCTGAAAGCAAAGGAGGTTTTGGAGTGGAGAACACAAACAACCCATCTCCACTCACTCTGCTTTCTTGGTCTCCCCTCTGGTGGCAGCAATCCCCCCACGCCTCCCCGTTTCCCCCCAGAGGCTCAGATCCTCCAGCACGAGGAAAATTCTCAGAGACTTCCTCCTCACATGTGGACTTTTCGGTCAGTATGACTCATCTCAGCTGAGATGGGAATTACTGCTAATGCCACACTGTCACAGAACGCTGCGACTGGAGGGGCCCAGAGGACGCACAGCCCCTTCCATTTTTCAAATAGGGAAACAGGTCTAGAGGATGAAATGACTTGCCCCAAGGTCAGAGGTCAAGGATTCCAAAACTACTATGGTCTACTTTTCTAATTTTACAAATCCTGCCAAGTTATTTGGCAGAGGGGGAAAAAGATACATTTTTGCTTCACTGTTTCAATTTGCACCTCTGGCCCCAGCTTGCCAGTCTGCAGGTGCCTCGCAGCTTCTATTTGAGCTGGCATTTGCCGAGCACTTCATGGTTTGCAGGGGTGTTCACTGCAGAGCAAGGGGGAGGTGGCTTATCTTCATCTACGAATGAGCACAATTAGGTTTTGGGCCTCGAGCATCCCTGCCCCAAATTGCATGCTTGGCAAGTGGCAGAGCCAGGACCCCAACCAAGAACTGATTCTGAGCCTGTGGGCTCTTCCCACCACTGCAGGACAAAGGCTGCAAACTGCTTTAGCCCCAGGTGGGACGCTAAGGCTTGGAAGCTGGCTCTGCTGAAGCTCAGACCCACCCTTCCTGATGACTCAGGGCAAATACAGTCAATGGCACACACAGACCTTAGCATTTAAATCTTCCCATAAAGCCAATATTTACCCCGTACTTTGTATATCTTATGTTATCTGGTCTGACTAAACTGCAAACTCCTTCAAGGCATGACAATGTCTTTTTTTTTTTTAATTTATTTATTATTATTTTATTTATTTATTGTTTCTGGCTGCATTGGGTCTTTGTTGCTGCGCACGGGCTTTTCTCTAGTTGCAGGGAGCAGGGGCTACTCCTGGTAGCGGTGCGCGGGCTTCTCCTTGCGGTGGCTTCTCTTGTTGCGGAGCACGGGCTCTAGGTGCGTGGGCTTCAGTAGTTGTGGCTCGTGGGCTCTACAGCGCAGGCTCAGTAGTTGTGGCACACAGGCTTAGCTGCTCTGCAGCATGTGGGATCTTCCCGAACCAGGGCTCGAACCCATGTCCCCCTGCACTGGCAGGCAGATTCTCAGCCATTGCACCACCAGGGAAGCCCAACAATGTCTTTTCTTAATAGATGGTAGATGTACATAGTATAAAATTTAAAAGTTGCAGAAGTAATCTCCCAGTTATCCTTCCCCAAGGCAACCATTGGCATCAGTTTTCTGTGTTCTTAGGAAGATATTCTATTAAATACACACCTGTAGGCACACACACAAGTAGCATATAATCATAATGTTCCACACTTATTTCTCCCTATTTATTTTAGAGATGGTTCTATATCAGGGCCTAGAGTTGTTCCATTATTTTTAATGGCTGAGTAGTATTTCATTATGAGGATGTACTATATTATTTAATAATTACTTAATCAGCCCCTCATTGGGCTTTTAAGTTATTCCTAATCTTTTGCTATTACAAATGATGCTATAATGGCTACCTTTGTACATAAATCATTTCACGAATGTGTGAGGATTATCTGTGGGATAGATACTTAGAAGTGGAATTGCTGGTCAAAGAGTATATGCATTTTTATTTATGATACATATTGCCAAACAGCTCTCCACAGAGGCTGTACCTTTTACACCCCACCAGCAATGAGAAATGCTCATTTCCCCACTCTGTTCCCCACTCATGTGTCCTTCACACCTTGCGGCATATTGGCACGTGGTACCCACTCAATAAATACATTGTAATTGTTGATACAAGGTGTCCTATATTAATTCCAGAATCATTTCAAAATCAGCCCTCCCACTATTTTTAAAGATAACAAAATTAAGACTAAAGAAGAGAATATACTGTACATACATACAATCAGTTGTCCGGCAAACAGCATTTGTTTAATCACCAGTCTATGTCCAGCCAAGGTAACCTTGGTTGGTGCCTTTGGAGCTGGTAAAACATCTGCAGGGGCAAGAAATGTAAAGGCCACGGTGCACACAGATAGACAGAGGCTAGGCAAAGTCTCAACAGGTGAAACAGGCAAAATCAGCAACCTCAGCCCTTCTAACAGGCAAGGTAAACTCCAAAGAAAAACCAAGTCCAATTAAAAATGGAACTACCATATGATCTAGCAAATCCACACCTGGGCATATGTCTGAAGAAAACAAAATAATTTGAATTTGAAATAATTGAAATAATTTGAAAAGATATATGCACCCTGATGTTCACTGCAGCATTGTTTACAACAGCCAAGATATGGAAGCAACCAAAGTGTCCATCAAGAGATTAAAGAAGATGTGGTGTATATATATACAATGGAATATTAGCCACAAAGAATGCAATTTTGCCATTTGCAACAGCATGGATGGACCTGGAGGTATTAATGCTTGCTGAAATAAGTCCAATAGAGAAAGACAAATACTGTTATGTTTTCATTTTATATATGGAATCTAAAAAATAAAACAAATGACTATAGCAAAACAGATACAGAGAACAAACTAGTGGTTACCAGTGAAGAGAGGCCTGGGGGAGAAGAGAATTAAGAAGTAACAAACTACTAGGTATAAAATAAATAAGATACAAAGATGCAATGTACAGCACAAGGAATATAACCAATATTTTATAACTTTAAATGGAGTATAATCTATAAAAGAAAAAGCAGGTTCAGCCAGGCTGACCCATCCACCAGCTCTCTAAAGACCAGGAAAAGGCATCCTTGTCTAGGGATGTGTCTCTCAGAAACATATGTCTGTTGGCCATTAAATTACATTGAACACACAATTGACTAAGGGGAGCTGACAGTGATCTTGCAGATCACAGACCAAACCCCAGGTTTACAAATGAGAATCCCAGGGCCCAGAGATGCTAAATGGGTAAATGGCCCTAGGTCTCATTTGACTGAGCAGAACCCAGGAGGGGGCATCTGGTCAACTAACACAAATTAGATTTCAAACTAGACTTTCCTATTGCATGCACGCATGCATTCATTCATTCATTTATTTGATTGCGCCGGGTCTTAGTTGCGGCACTCAGGATCTTCATTGTGACACACGGGATCTTCGTTGCAGTATGTGAACCCCTAGTTATGGCATGTGGACTCTTAGTTGCAGCATGCATGCAGGATCTAGTTCCCCGACCAGGGGTCGAACCCAGGCCCCCTACACTGGGAGTGCAGAGTCTTAACTACTGGACCACCAGGGAAGTCCCCCTATTGCAATTTCTATTCCTTAAATTCATGAAATACTAGGAATTATTTTGAAAACAGACGTTTACAAAACTGTTGTATGGCATTCGACCCTGCAGCCAAATTAATGGCCTATAAAACTCTGTTACCTGACTGAAGTTTCTGCAGAGAACTTTCCTTTCCCTACTCCTAATCTCTAAATCCTGGGTGGTCTGTGTCCATGCTCAATACAATAGGGCTAAGAGCCTCCCAGTTCTAACCCTTACTTCAGGCAGATCGTCTCCACTACCAAGAGCAAAAGTCTAAAAAAAATTTTAAAAATTAAAGTGGACCCCTGAGAACTCCCAAATCATGGGGTCAAAGCCTTGGACCCACTAAATGCACATTCCAAACGTGACTGACTCATCCAAGGCCTCACCAAGACCAAGTGTGACCTCAGAAATAGTTCTACAACTGCTTGGAGAAAGGAAGCCCTCAAGACACCAGTCCTTCCATTTGCAGTGCTTTCGGAGCACAAAATACTTTCACTTGCATGACTGTATCATTTAATCCTCATGCTACTCTGTGTGAAGATCAGTGGAATGAAGAAACAGGTTCAGAAAGGTTAAATATCAAAGGTTGCCCAGCTTGTCAGCTGCATCTGTAGCAGAAGCAGCCCTCTCTAAACCTGACGGACAGACCCATAAATCAAATCACCATTTAATAACTCGCAATGCCTCCCTTTCCTCCTCTATGCCTCAAAATAGAAATAAAATTCTGGTTTGCTCGAAGGGTGCCCATTGCAGTTGTTGGTGGCTTCTTCCTTTAAGTCAGTTTTGTTAATAAGAAAACAATACCATAAAACAGGCCTAAACTTTTACCGAATGATCTCAGGCAACCTACCTAAACAATAAACACATGAAGTCAAGCTCTCAGTCTTTTTCTCAAGGACAAAAGCTATGGGTCTGGTTTAAAATCTCTGGCTTTGGGAAAAGAACTCTCTAAATTAAAATATGAAAGCCAGATGTATGGAGTTTTCTAAAGTAAATGATCACACAAAGTGTGGGTATTATTTGTACCTTATTACTATTCCCCATGAAAGTATCATTATACTGCCCAACAAAAATACATGTCAAACATGGAATCAATCACCCTGTCTACTGGTAGGCACAGCACAAAAATTCCTTTCTCTCAGTGCCTAAAATAATTTCTTTTTAAAGGCCTTTTCTTTGGTCTGGATCTCGTGGAAGCTCTTTGCAGCCCTGACACCCACCATGTTTCCAATGCCGAGTAAACCCAGGACCCAAAGCAATAGGCTATAAAGAACATTAAGTTCAGTACCCGTCTAGAATTAGGGCATGCCATGTTACAGTAACTTTTAACCTCAGTTTCTCCATCTGCTGAAGGACAGGGTTGGGTTAAGTGACTCCTAAGATTCCTTCCTCTAAACACCTCTGATTATAAAAAGTCAAAAATACAAGTCTGAAAACTAATTTTGAACTTTAAAACAAGCTAATTTCATCTACCTATAACAGATGCTCTAAAGCAGTACTTTCCAGTAGAAATCTAATGCAAGCCACATGTGTAATTTAAACAATTTTAGTAGCCTTACTAAAAAAAAGTGAATTTAATTTAAACAATATATTTATTTCACCCATGTCAAAAAATTATTCTATCATGTAACCCAAATGTTTCAATTATTAACGAGCTATTAGAAGTGACAAAACACTCAACATACATAACAAATCTCACCTGAAGGCATCACATGAAATGCTGTCCCCCCAGAATAAAGTTATATTCAACAGAAAAATATCTTATCCTGCTTCTGTCTTAAATTTTAAATAATTCATTAAGATTAAAAATGCGGATCCTCAGTTACACCAGCCCCATTTCAAGTGGTCAAAAGTGACCAATGGCAAGTGACAGTGCAGCTCTGGGGACCTACAGAGTGAGTCCTCCACACTCCTTAGGGGGGAATTCTAATGAACCAAACTCCTCTGTTTCGCAACACCGTAACATTAACCCTTCCAAAGGACACTAGGCAGTATTTATACTGTTAGCAATTATTTGCAAAAAGCTACTTCAATGACCTGAAAGTGACAGTGTGAGTCTTAAGTTAC
This sequence comes from Orcinus orca, assembly GCF_937001465.1. NCBI lineage: Eukaryota > Metazoa > Chordata > Mammalia > Artiodactyla > Delphinidae > Orcinus > Orcinus orca. The sequence continues at coordinate 64,815,793 of NC_064565.1, forward strand.
TAAGAGGGCTCATAAGGACCACAGGGGATCACCCTGATGTTAATGAGCAATGTCTGGTCCAGAGGCCACACAATTACCAGATTATTGCAAAGGGCATATGAAGAATGGGTAGAAATAAGGGGCTTAGGTGCTAGGAAAATACTATCTGTTCCAACTAAGGATATGAATTAACCCTGAGTCTGGAAATGACATTTCAACTGCTTCAAATGTATACATTTGAACATGCACAGTATCCACTGTTGTCACCAACTGCCAGGCAGCAATTTGGACCTCTTAAAAAGTAATTGATAAGTATATATACCACATTTCATTCTCTTAAAATCAGTATAGAAGGGGCTTCCCTGGTGGCGTGGTGGTTAAGAATCCGCCTGCCAACGCAGGGGACATGCGTTTGAGCCCTGGTCCTGTAAGATCCTGCATGCGGCGGAGGAACTAAGCCCATGCGCCACAACTACTGAAGCCCGCACACCTGGAGCCCGTGCTCCGCAACAGGGGAAACCACCGCAATGAGAGGCCCAGGCACCACGGCCAGAAGGGGCCCCAGCTCTATGCAACTGGAGAGGGCTCGCACGCGGCAGCAAGGACCCAACGCAGCCAAAAATAAATAAATAAACTTATTTTTTAAAAAATCAGTACAGGAATCTTTTACTTTCCTTAAGGTAAATCTTTTCAATTAACCCACTAAATAAATATGTAAGGACAATGGCTACCTGGTGAGCCTTTACATTAAGATTTGAAAACAAAAGATCACAGTGCCAACATGCTAAATCCAGGTAAAGGTAAGTATGACACAATCTAACAATAATAACAGTAAGTGCATTTACTGTGCGCTTTCTATGTGCTCAAGACTCTTCCAAGCACCTGTACCCATAAGCTCACTTGTACTCACACCAATTGGCAAGGAAGGTGGTATTAAGATCCACACCGTTTATATTACAGAAGAACTCACATAACAGAGGCTCTTACTCAGAATACCCGAGGCCTCTTTAGGGAGGCTGCACAGTGCAGTCCTGCCAGGGCTCTGCTGCTGACTAGCTGTACAGAGAGCTCTGGGCTGTAAGGAAAAACCGAGACATCATACCTGTCCTCACAGAACTGTTTTTCATGTGGGAAAAAGGTATGTGAATGCCACTTAAAAATACAGAAGACAAGCCAGGGGTGAGGTATTAACGCTATTAATAAGTTCAACACCTGTTGCAGATGTCAAAGGAACATGAGAAGCATCTAATTCTGAGGCTTCTGGGTCTAACCACTATACAAAAAATAGAAGGTGAGCTCCTGATGTATTTACATCAGACATCACATGGCAACACCGAAGGGCAGTGGGTGTAAAAAGTTTTCAGCTGTGTCATCTCCCCCATGGGTCTTATAGAAGGTCTTTCCCTTCACCACTCTGCCTTTCTAAAGAGTTACTTAGAGGTAGTTATTACAGAAGAAATATTTCAGTCTTTAAAGACTAAAAGATGGGCTGGGGCTGGGAAGAGGGCAAGGCCACAGGGGTCAGCTCAGGAAGGCTGGCTTTAGCCTTCCACTAACACATTTCCCCCCACCCCCCCACCACCAGCTCTTTCTGTTCATACAACCTGCCTGTGGACACTGCCCCATCTCTAGGCCCAGAACCCCAGAGTAAGAAATTCTGCTACCAGTGAAGGAGTGTGTCTGGCATGGGGTTCAAAGAGATGGCTCTTCAATCCACATAAGCAGGGGATCCAGCAGACAAGCTGGAGGATCCCACAGAGGAGACAGGGCACACATAAGGCCTTGCCATTGATCGGTTTTCTGTCTCCACAACAATCAGGTCCTCACATGAGACCAGGACAAGCCACAGGAGAATATGCAGCTTATAGCGAAGAGTGAAAAGGGGCGTGGATTACCAGAATTCAAGGAGGGATTTTTTTTTTCAAGTGGGCCAAGGAAATCTCAGATGCCACACATTCAAACATTCCTGACAAAGAAAATGTATAATTATGATAATAATCATCACAGCCACCAGTTGTTGTATGCTAGGTCTTGGGCCCAGTTCTTACTTAATCCTAAGAATGCTGTGACATACCTATCACCCACACCTAATGATGATAAAGCCAAGGCACATCCCACTGTATTATCACTCATTCAAGCTCCCTGGGCCTCGATTCTCTCTGTATAAGTCAGGGATAAGGCTCCTACCTCACAGGGCGGAGTAAGGAGTACACAGGACAAAAATCAGTGTGTGAAAGCACCTGGCACCTGGCCGGCATGTGGAAGAGCCTGAGAGACTGCGGCTGCCTTCCCCAACACTGCTAGATGCCCACATCTGTTAGCTCAGGGCGCACAAGCAAAGCCTCTTTTCTGGGACAGAAAAGAGAGGATATTGTCTGTTTTTTCTCTCTTGGGTGAATTTTGCTAATCACTGAGGCCGGAAGCCAAGGATGAGATGGTCCCAGCTGAAGGAAGACAGTGAGAGCAAAGGGATCTTAGCGGAGGTCAGGAAGAGAGAAACTCTCCCTGTGCCACCACAGAGAAGAAAACAATTCATCCTAAAAGCAAACCGGCAACTTCTGGCTCGTTCTTCCTCTCCTTTCACCAATGGAGTGAATACCCTGGCGATGAGTTTCTGTTAAAACCCAGAAACAGCAGGACCTGCAAGCTTGAGCACAGATGGTTTCACAATGGGGCCAATAGGAGAAAAATCTACTCCCTCCTTGAAAAAGGGAGCTTAAAAAAATTTCTTCTTAAATGGCTAACAAAGGTGGTACAGATCAGAGTGACAGTTACAGATCTTCAATACTGCACTGGTGACGCCAAGGCGACGAAGCCACACCTGCACCACAGCCAGAGCCCCTCAGCATCTCTGCCGACACCTGCCCATCTTCTGATGCATGGGCCATAATAACTTCCTGTCCACATCCAGCTCATGTGTCTTGCCCTTTCCAAAACCTCCCATGGTTTCCAAATGCCTTAGATAAACGTGAAACGCCACGCATGGGCACCGAAGGCCCTGTTCAGCCAGCCCCACATTAACCTTTTCACCCCGAGTGACCCTATATGCCGCCACAGGCCAGATCACGCCTGCACCCTTCCTCCAGCTTCCAAGTGAAGCTGAGCCAAGAGGAATCCTACCAGCCTAAAAAATCTAGATAGACTGCTACCTCCTCCAGGACGTCCTCTCTGAGCACCCCAGCTGGAAGTGACATTTTCTCCTCTGCGCTGTCATGTATCACCAATGAATATCACTTGTATATATACCAAGTTCCAAGAGGGCAGTAATGGATTCGCTCTCACATCTGCTGAGCAAGTACTATTAAATAAGCACCAGGCATGGTGCGAGCCACCAGAATTACAAAAATGACAAAAACATAGTCCCTATCCTAGAGGAAGTCATACCTTAAGCAGGGGAGATGGAGATGTAATTTATACTCATTATGATATGAAACATGCCCTATAATCCAGGTGTACAAAGAACAAAGGGACTGATTAATTAGGAGAAGGGGTAATTTGAGAAGCAAATGTCCTTCAAGGAGGATAATATATTTGCTACACTATCTATCTTAGAAGATTAAAACAACTTCATGCCCTGAAAGTTCCCTAGGGCGTGTTAATACCTAATAATACTTGTGGAATGAATAAGTTACATTTAGGCTTAGAACTCAGCATTTTCACTGTGTACCTAAGGTGTCTGGGGGGTTAAAGAATTCTAATTACTTAATAAAGGTATCATGTTTAGTATCAGTTATAGCCCAACTACTAGTCATAGAAAAATTATTTAACTTCATTCAAATTTTTCTTTGGGTACTCTACTAAAAACAAAATATTATACCTTAAGAATCATAAATGCACATTACTTCAGGTTAACAATAAAACTGATCTTTTGAGACAACAAATGTGATAGTATTTTCAAATACCCATTAAGGAATTTTGTAATCTGGATAATATAACAATTAGTCAATATAAATGCGGATTAACTGTATTTTCATAGAGGACACGAGCTATTTCCCTCAGGCTGATTGTCAGGAAAAGGACAAGAAAGTGGGCAACCTCACTTTCCTCCCTATTCTAGACTTTGTTTCTAAAGCATCAGTCTATCACCAGAATAGCTCAACCTCTTCAGCTACTCTATAGCTTCCCTTACTATCTGTCCTCAGTACCCAAACTTCTTCAAAAAGTACCCGGTAGAAAAGGCAGTCAAGACCCAGAGAGGTGTGGCATATGACTTTTAACTTCACCCTGAAATTTAAAAAAATGTTCAGCTTATCTTTTTAGGACTAGTTCCCTGCAGCTATAGGCTGGAAAAATGGTAAATAGCAGCGGTAACAATCACCAGGTCAAATAAAACTGCTCTGTGTTAAAGGATCTGAAGGAGACACTCTACCTGAGTAAATGGAGTGTACTTGGTCCCTCTGGTTTCTAGAGTTTTCATCACGTTCTGTGTTCTCTCTCCCACTACCCCCTTCTGGTTTAGAATAAGAGGTATGAACAGGCTGCCATCGGAGGAGATGGTGGGCTACCCTGCAAAGAACAAGGAATATCCTGAGGTTTCCTGAGAACAAACAGTAATATCCCGGCTTCAAACTGTCTCTGGAAGTCACTGCATCACAGTGGTTCCACTGGGGCTGGGACCACCACCTAGAAGCAATTGAACGGTGTCGGGACAGGGGAGGGCGGCCCTTTCTGGTCGTCACAGTGAAGCTAAATACCCTGTAATGTGGGACAACCCCCCATTCCAAAGAGAAGTCCAGCCCCTTTGCCAGCGGTACCCTCTTTGAGGAACACTGAGGGAGCTCCTTGAGGTAGAGACACTGTCTTAATGAATCTCTGTAAAGGAGCCCCTCATTCTTTAGCATCTAACCAAACACCCATAGTCATCAGACAAGGAAGGAAAGCAAGAAAGGAAGGGAGAGCAGTGATGACGGACTTTCTAAATCCCTGTTCTGCCATCGAGAGTGGCATGGCCATGGACAAGTTACTTTACCTCTTTGAATAGGTTTCCTAGTCTGTAAAAAGGGGGTAACAGCCGCCATCACCATAGCTTTATTGTCAAGATCAAGTAAGAGGGAACATGTCCAGGACCTAGTACAGTACTAGCAGCTGTTCAGTAAATGTTAGTTTTTCCCCTTTTTCTTCCCCCTGAAATTGCCAGTTGCCTGTATCCTGATGTCTTGTAACATCCAAAGGTTGGTTCTCTTTATAACGTTGCAAGCGAGTTGGTAATGCAAGAGAGTCGGTAATGTGAACAAAAATGAAAGAGTAATTGTTCCCTCCGCCTCCATTATTAGCTCCGCCAGCACACACACCGGTCACTGAAACCTGATGGCACAACGGTGCTGTTATCAAGTGAACTTTGGAAACCTGTAGCACAGGGCAATGCCATGCGCTCCGGAGCCGCAGGTTTCCAAGAGTCCCACAGGGACAGAGGAAAGGGGGGTCGTTTTTACCCACATCTCTCCGGGGAGAAAAGGCTTTATTTTTCAGGATCAATAGAAGAGATGTTCCCCCAGCTCTTCTTAAGATGCTTTTCCTCCTTTCTGAACCTCCCCCCAAGTTCAAGACCCAGAGGCCCAAGTCCTTCAGCAACAGCAAAAACTTCCGTATATAATCAATCCTGCCCTGGCATCCCAGGGGCACCTCATGGGGGAAGGGGGCACAGAACCTACCAATAGTGGGGATGCTTATCGAATCTGGGAACTCCCCTAAGGGAATCTCCATCCGCGCACTCTTGAGAGGAATTCCTAACATTTCATTATTATTGAATCACTCTGTGGTCACATATGTGCACTCCGCTAACCAGAAGAAATATATAGCATAAAATGTGCCATGCAAGTCAGAATCAAGTAGGCACTGCGGTCTAATAGGATTCCCACGCAACCTGCCCCCAAGCAGGTGTGCCAAGTGCCCCAAAGGCAAAGCATCATGTCTGGTCTAAGATTCCTGAAAAGAAGATGGTTTGGAGAAAAGTGCCAGGACTCTGATGGCAGAGAATGCTCCAGTGCCAGCTCTAGCTCTTACCAGCTATGTGACTGCTTTGGTCATTTGCCCACGGCCCCCAGATCCCTTCCCCATCCATCCCCAGGCTCCCTTGCTATATGGCTTCCAGCTACATTCCAGCAGGGGTCTGCGAGAGGAGCGGGGGACGCTGGATGGTAGGAGGCAGAGCCCCTCTCTCAGTGGCCCCAGCTCCTCACTCGGTCCAGCTGCGGGAGGGCCGGTGAGGCCCTGGAATTCCACCTCCTCTCTCTGCCCCTCCAGCTCTAGGGCTGGCAAGTGGTTTCCAGAGGCTGCTAATCTCTGGGTTGTCTGTCTGGTTTCTCGGCTCTCCCATCACCTATATAATTAATTTCCTATATGAAATCCTTCTGCTTAAAATACCTCATGTGCTTTCCAGTTCCTAAACCGAACTCTGGACTGCTTCTTAACCTCTCCAAAGAGTTTTCTCAATAATGACAAAACGTACCTTAACAGGGTTGTTAAAAGAACTAAAGATAATGAGTGTAAACACAGCACAAGTAAATACTCCCCAAAATGCTTTCCCTTTTCTCACATGAAGGACCTAAGTACAAGCTGCATGTCAAGGAGCAAATCGAAGTGGTACAGAAGAGACCAAAAAGCTACATTCCTCCTGGGTTCATTAAAATGAATCCTTTAAACTAGTTTTCCTTTTCCTCCCAACCTCTCCCCCTTTACTTCTAGAACCCTTTTTCCAAGTGGAAGGTTACCTGGAATCTCCCCACTCTCAGTCCACTGCCCCAAGGATTCTCCCAAACGTGCAGCCTGGTAAAGAAGTGTCTAGCAGAGGGTGAACCTCTGTCTCTGGAGAAGAAAGAACCTGAACCCACAGTCTGGTTCTCATTCTTGGCCTCGTCTCAGCTTGGGAACCAGCAGAGAAAGAACATACAAGCTGGGGGTAGCACTAAGCACACCGGCCCCACCCCTGTCCTCTGGGGTTGGTTTCTCAATGTACATTTTAAACATGTTTCATTGAGAAGTACCAAGAACAAAATAACTTCTTCAAAAACTGGCAATTTTTTCTATTACAAGAAAAAAAATGATAGTTTTTATTTTTGGTGGTTTTCATTACCAGGATTGTAATGATTAAAAGAATTTGATTTTATTTTTTTGGCTAGGTCAAAAAAATTCATGGTTCTTCAACACGCTCTAGCCACAGCAGCAAGACTCCCTGGCTCCAGGACTGTAAAACCCACCAGCAAAAAGCACAGGTTCTTAATAAGCCAACCCTCAGGCACCTGGAGAAGCAGTGCACGTCCACCTTGGGTCACACCCCTGTTCCGATTCTGTTCACAGAAGGCCTCAGAACCTGATCAATCATTGCTCCCTGTATTCTAATCCCTTAGAATTGCCGGGGGATAGGCTGGGTTCTGCATCCGTGTAATCCATACAATTCTGTGCTGAAGCAGAGCACACACAAGAACGTCCAGTCTGGAGTAAAGCCAATTTCTATACCGTTTATCAGCAGGCCCCTTACATACACAGTTAATACTGTCCCTGACTCCCAAACAGAATTGGGGGTGGGCTACATCGGCTACATCCAGAAAAGGGAAAGGGCATTTAATGCGAAGAATGATTCACTGAAATACAAGCATGCACTGCAAATACCGTTAACAGGTACTTTAAACACATAGGTACATCATTCAGCACAAAACAAGCGAAAGAACAGGACTGTTTTTTTAATCTTAAAACAATAATAGGAGGGACAGGTTAAAAGAATTTCAAACTACTGATGACTAGAATTAGAAAAGCAGGCAGCTTCCTGAGGGCAGACTAGATGTACCCCCCCATCACGTGATGGCCGGGGGAAGACTGGACCTGGGCCACACAAAGATGGGCCTGGCAACACTGGAGAGAGGTCACAGCTGGCTCGGGGAGCCCACGCCCTGCTGGCCCTGTTCCCACCCTGTCTGCAAGGCAGGGCTGAGGCAGCTTCAGAAGGCACTGAACCACACCCTCGAGTGTAGTGCACCACACACACACACACACACACACACACACACACACACACACACACACACACACACACACACTTACTTCAGAAGTTAGCCCCAGTTTCCAAAGTGTAAACCAGAAACCATCCAGCTTAAGTACAAACGATAACCACTGTGGTCAGAATATAAAGTTGACTTTGCCAAGCATATACAGAGAATCAAAAAGCTGAGGTGCTAAAAGTGGCCTTGTAGGTGTTAAGTTTTTTGTTTTTTAATGGAGGAAGATAGAGGCCCAGGAATGCAGAGCTCAGAGCTTCCTCTAGGAGGCAGTGTTGGGTCCTGGCCTCCAAGCTCTCCAGCCTCCCCAGTGCCCTGCATTGGTCCTCACTGCCTTTTCTACGTGATTGCCAAATAATCTACGCTGCAGGTTATCACTCGCCACACTCCTGACCAAACACACTTCTACTAACCCACTTGGGGAAAACCTTTTGATGACAACATTATCACCCAAATCTCCATGAGGGATTAAAGAGCTCAAATTATATTTACTGAAGTTCAAACATTCACCAGGCATCTTAAACACATCTCCCAGATTTAGGTATTAATCTTAAGGCTGTGAAGGTCAGTGATCAAATATAAGAACACTTCCTTTCATGAATTAAGCAACATCCTAACCAGATTTTCTAAATCACTCTATAAATATAAATACCTTTCATGGGTACCAAGCACTGTGCCAGCTTCTCTAGGGTACTGGTTCTCAAACCTAATTGCACAAAGGAATTCCTTCCAAAGCTTGAAAAGATATTGATGCCTGGGTCCCACCCCCAGAGATTTTAATGTAATGAGGTGGTAAGGCCTGGGCATCAGTATTTTAAATATGATGGTGACTCTAATATACAGTGAATTTTAAGAACCATTACCACAGGGAACAAAAATATATACATAAAGTAGAACCACCCAAACGTCCATGAACTGATAAGTGGGTAAATAAAATGTGGTGTATCCATATAATGGAATAGTATTTGGCAATAAGAAGTACAAAGTCCTGATACATGCTACAATATGGTCAAACTGTGTAAACACGTTAAGTGAAAGAAGCCAGTCACAGAGAACCACACATGCTATGATTCCATTTATATGAAATATCCAGGAGACAAATCCATAGAAAGAGAGAATAATGAGTGCTTACCAGGAGCTAAGGGAGTTTGGGGGAAATGGGGTGTGATGACTGCTAATGGATATGGGTTTATTTTGGGGTGATGAAAATGTTCTAAAATTGATTGTGATGATGGCTGTACTACTCTGAATACACTCAGTCACTGAACTGTCCATTTTAAATGAGTGGACTGTATAGTATGCGGATTACATCTCATAAAGCTGTTTAAAAGAGGAGAGAAATATAAATTCTATGCGCAGCTCCCAAGGAACTTACAATCTAGCTGTAGAGGAAAAAAACATAGATACATACATAAGACAAGTATCAGAGATTTTAAAAAGCAATTAGAGAATTGCCTAATGCACAAAATAAAAACTCTAAGTTCAGAAGAAGGCTTCAAAGCCAAACGATCTGATAGTTTTCTTTTCTTACCCAACCATTCTTCTCTGATTTGAAGAAAAGCAATGGAGAGTTTGGATCTCATCAGTACGCTGCCGATATCAAAGGCCCCAAAGTTTCAATTTCCAAGTTTGTGAGCAATGGAATGACTAATTTAGCATTGCCAGGGAATTTTTTTAATCCTTCAGGATACAGGCTGTTGGGAGTTCCCTGATGGTCTAGTGGTTAGGATTCTGGGCTTTCACTGCCGTGGCCTGGGTTCAATCCCTGGTCAGGGAAGATCCCAGCAAGGCTTGCGGCATGGCCAAAGAAATAAACAACTAAAAAACCAGAATACAGGCTGTTGATGGATTACAGTGACTCTCAATTATCAACAGGGTCTTTGAAAGATAAATTTGGTGCTCTAAATACTTCTTACGTCCCGGGTTTGTCTTCACCTCTACCAGAGTTTGGGCCAAATAAACTTACATGCTCACACACAGAGGAAGATTTTCATATATAAGGCTCTGTGATACACAGGTGTTACAGGACATATACCAGAAAAACGATATGTTAAAGTGCTTCCTATCCTCAGTGTTCCTAAAATTCTTCGTACTAATAGTTAAAAAGTGTTTACTGTGGGAGGGGCTGACCCAGAGAAAATTCCTACTTTAGGCAAGATAGGATTTTGTTTAGCAATCTTGTTTTGTCTTGGCGGGGAAAGTTACTGTAAGAACACCATTTGTATTTTTTCTAACACTTTTTGGGAACGTTATACATTTGAATATATGTTTTGCTTTCATTTCCAGAAAACATACCATTATCAATGAAAGAAGTCTTGGCCTGTATCTTAGAGCCTCTTTAATAAATGTTTGTTGGAGCATATTTAAAAGCAGGTGGTAATTACATTTTTAAAACTCCTAGAAATCTTATTATCAAAATATAAACTCTGTTCTCCATTTTTTTTTTTTTTTTTGCAGGACGCGGGCCTCTCACTGTTGTGGCCTCTCCGGTTGCGGAGCACAGGCTCCGGACGCGCAGGCTCAGCGGCCATGGCTCACGGGCCCAGCTGCTCCGCGGCATAGGGGATCTTCCCGGACCGGGGCACGAACCTGTGTCCCCTGCATCGGCAGGGGGACTCTCAACCACTGCGCCACCAGGGAAGCCCTGTTCTCCATTTTACAGTAAACTTAAAATAAACATACAGCCATTGGTGAAGGAAGCAGGTTGAATACTGCATTTAGTAAATCTGTTGAATACTGCATTTAGTAAATACTGCATTTAGTAAATCTGTTGCATACCCGGGTGTGCAACAAGAGATTCCAGGAAACTTTCAGAAGTGACTTGACCACTGTTAAATAGCCTGGGATTAGTCAGACCAACTTTTAGGCAAATCATCCACTGAAACCTAAAAAATCCTGCAGCATCCTTAACTCAGACAAATAAGACAATAATTCTGAAAACAATTTGTTTAATAATAAGGACTAAGAAATAAAGTATTTAATTTTGAAATGTACCACACTCAAAACCCCAAGAAAACTTCAATTAGACAGACCTGAGCCCTTGTGCTTGCTTCAAATCAGAAATGCCAGAACAGCAGATTAGTGTTTAATTCGAGCCAACAGGTTTCTACTAGCTGTTTTCAACTCAAATTCTCCCCATTTTTCCCACTTTCCTTCAACCAGGTTTAACCCTGTCTGTCCCACTCTTTGCCATATACATAAACATCTTCACTACCAAACTTATTTTTGAACACTATTTCAAAATAAAAAGAGCCAATGTCACTGTTTGCAGATGACATGATACTATACATAAAGAATCCTAAAGAGGCTACCAGAAAACTACTAGAGCTAATGAATGAATTTGGTAGAGGAGCAGGATACAAAATTAATGCACAGAAATCTCTTGCATTCCTATACACTAATGATGAAAAATCTGAAAGAGAAATTAAGGAAACACTCCCATTTACCATTGCAACAAAAGAATAAAATACCTAGGAATAAACCTACCTAAGGAGACAAAAGACCTATATGCAGAAAACTATAAGACACTGATGAAAGAAATTAGAGATGATACGAACAGATGGAGACATATCCCATGTTCTTGGATTGGAAGAATCAACGCTGTGAAAATGACTATACTACCCAAAGCAATCTACAGATTCAATGCAATCCCTATCAAATTACCGATGGCATTTTTCACAGAACTACAACAAAAAACTGCACAATTTGTATGGAAACACAAAAGACCCCGAATAGCCAAAGCAATCTTGAGAAAAATGGAGCTGGAGGAATCAGGCTCCCTGACTTCAGCCTATACTACAAAGCTACAGTAATCAAGACAGTATGGTACTGGCAGAAAAACAGAAATATAGATCAATGGTACAGGATAGAGAGCCTAGAGATAAACCCACGCACCTATGGTCACCTTACCTTTGATAAAGGAGGCAAGAACATACAATGGAGGAAAGACAGTCTTTTCAATAAGTGGTGCTGGGAAAACTGGACAGCTACATGTAGAAGAATGAAATTAGAACACTCCCTAACACCATACACAAAAATAAACTCACAATGGATTAAAGACCTAAATGTAAGGCCAGAGACTATAAAACTCTCAGAGGAAAACATAGGAAGAACACTCTATGACATAAATCACAACAAGATCCTTTGACCCATCTCCTAGAGAAATGGAAATAAAAACAAAAATAAACAAATGGGACCTAATGAAACTTAAAAGCTTTTGCACAGCAAAGGAAACCATAAAAGAGACAAAAAGACAATGCTCAGAATAGGAGAAAATATTTGCAAACGAAGCAACTGACAAAGGATTAATCTCCAAAATATACAAGCAGCTCATGCAGCTCAATATCTAAAAAACAACCTAATCCAAAAATGGGCAGAAGACGTAAATAGACATTTCTCCAAAGAAGATATACAGACTGCCAACAAACACATGAAAAGATGCTCAGCATCACTAATCATTAAAGAAATGCGAATCAAAACTACAATGAGGTATCACCTCACACCAGTCAGAATGGCCATCATCAAAAAATCTACAAACAATAAATGCTGGAGAGGGTGTGGAGAAAAGGGAACCCTCTTGCACTGCTGGCGGGAATGTAAATTGATACAGCCACTATGGAGAACAGGATGGAGGTTCCTTAAAAAGCTAAAAATAGAACTACTATATGACCTAGCAATCCCACTACTGGGTATATACCCTGAAAAAACCATAATTCAAAAAGAGTCATGTACCACAATGTTCATTACAGCACTATTTACAACAGCCAGGACATGGAAGCAATCTAAGTGTCCACTGACAGATGAATGGATAAAGAAGATGTGGCACATATATACAATGGAATATTACTCAGCCATGAAGAGAAACGAAATTGAGTTATTTGTAGTGAGGTGTATGGACCTAGAGTCTGTGTTACAGAGTGAAGAAAGTCAGAAAGAGAAAAACAAATACTGTATGCTAACACATATATATAGACTCTAAAAATTTTTTTAAAAAATGGTTCTGATGAACCTAGGGGCAGGACAGGAAGAAAGATGGAGATGTAGAGAATAGACTTGAGGACACGGGAAGAGGGAATGGTAAGCTGGGACGAAGGGAGAGAGTAGCACTGATATATCTACACTACCAAATGTAAAATAGATAGCTAGTGGGAAGCAGCTGCATAACACAGGGAGAACAGCTCAGTGCTTTATGTCCACCTAGAGAGATGGGACAGGGAGGGTAGAAGGGAGATGCAAGAGGGAGGGGATATGGGGATATATGTATACGTATAGCTGATTCACTTTGTTATACAGCAGAAACTAACACAACATTGTAAAGCAATTATACTCCAATAAAGATGTTTAAAAAAAAAAAGAACCAACGGACCAGGAGAATGTACCAACTAACAAGGCAAATAAAGTTAAACAAAGACTCCAGGAACTAAGAATTTTAATTAAGAAAAAGGAAAAGAGCCCCTGAAAAATATGAGGCAGAATCTTGGACACTGATGAAATACCAAGAATTTTAAAAACTATTATTATATTAAGAAATAGTCCTGTCTCTCTAAATTAAACCCCGCTAGGCCTCTGCAACTTGCTTAAAAGAACTCCATGTGGTAAGTCCAATTGATAGGTTGTATTTACCTTCACTGTATTCAAGGTCCACCTCCCGTCTCACAAACACAAAATATAAAGTTATGATACTTCTTGGTAACTAGAAAAGGTGCAGAGATTAACCTTTTAAATCCCTGCCTGTCCTTCTCTGGGTTTTTCTCAATTTATCCACTTTTTAAAGTGTAAGAGTTTCCTCCTGTTTAAAGTTTAACTAGTCTTGGTCCAGTTTGGAAGTGGAGTCATTCTACATAGGTTTGGAGTCAGACTACCTAGGTTTGAATCCCACCTTTGTCACTCAGTAGTTGGGTTACTTTAACCAGAACTCTGGGCGGCTGTATGCCTCTTTCCTCGCCTAGAAACTGGAGATAATAGTATTTCCCATGGGGTTACTGTGAAATTATGCACGTGAAGCAATTATCATGCTGCCTCGCACACAAGGAAATACTCAATAACTCATCTATGACCATGTTAGTGCGGAACTCTTCCTGAGCCCAAGAGTTTACACTGACGAGTTAACCGCAGATCAAGGAAAAATCAAAGAGGAAGCATTATTTATGCAAAACCCCCTTTAAATGCGTTCAGCCAATAGAGAGAAAATTCCCAGAAAAAAAATGTGCTTATAGTCCACAGAGGGTTCTTTTCTTCAGGCAGCTCTGTAAGTATAATTCATCCTGAATAATAATAAAGAAAGAAAACTAATGTATCTGGCTTTCAATTCTTCCTGGTTATCCTAAAGAAAGTCGGGTTTTGAGTTTTTTTCCCCCCAGCATTGTTTATAAAAACCCAAGTTAACAAGAAAGAAAGAGTCCCAAATGGCCCAAGTTATTTTTAATGCAGAAAGACTTATGTGAGTTATGTATTTACCCTCCTACAATCTTTCACAATCTCTCAAGAGATTTTATTCAAATATCTAAAAAGTCAAGTTGTTCTTTGCTCAACATTCATTCAGGAGATGAGAAACCTGTGCTATTTTTCTTTAAAAGTTATCTCATTGGTCTAGTCCAAGATCAACTTCATCCCTCATATACAAAAATACTTTCTCCAAGACACCCTTGAAAAGAGTAATGGATGGTTCCTTCCAGCTATTGGAAATAAAGAATATAAAACTCTCTTTACTGCTGTTCATCAACACCTCCTCCGCACAGAGGGTGAAAAACTGTATCCCAGTACCACTTCACACCTGGTTTTTCTTTGACAAAAGGTTAGAATCCACTTTTAACTCTTCAAATCTTTCTGGACTACAAAGATTTAATATGAATCATAGTTATAGGCATGAAATTGATTCCAAATTTTATTCCATTTTTTTATAGTCTTTAAATATGCAAACTGATGTCTGATTACAAAAGGTGGAAAAGCAGTTACCTTAACAAACATAATTGGAAAATTCACATTTAAAAGAGAAAGCAGTATAGATGGAATCTTAAATCATATAGTAAAGAAAGAAAAAAAATTTTTAATAACACTCTAGGCTACATTCCTGAATCTAGAAAAACTAAAGTCTATTAGCATTAAATGTCTTTGGGTCATACAGAGTATTAAAGAAATGGCTATAGGGATTAGTCTTGAACAGCAGCTAAATCGGAAAGCACAATTTACTTCTTCGTACTAGTGGGGAGGGGGAATCCAATCCTAATCATTACTAGGGGAAAGTTCAAGACAAACAGCTTTAAAGAAAAAAAAAAAGCACAATTAGTACATTGTCAATAACTCAAAACCTTACTTTAGATCTTCAGGATTAGTCTAAAACGTGACGTTTCAGAGCATAAATGTATTTACCGTTCCTATTAAGTTACACATTTCCTTGAACCAAATATTTTTCCAAAGAACCCATTCACACACACACAAAAATTGGAAATAAAAATATCTACTCCTTTAAAAGTCCCTACAAAGTATATACAGAAACTTGTTTTCACATTTGTGATAATTTACAGAACTTGTTAGCAAAGCCTTATGAAACACAGCTATCCCACCCTCTGCCCTCGCAAATGAAGCAACAAAATAAGAAATCGAGGCAAATTCTCAAACAGAAAAGGAAAACAAAATAAAGCACCCAAGGGAGAATCAATCTATGAAAAGAACAAAATTTAGTAACAGTCTAAAAACAAAAGAAATTCTAATCTACACTCGAAACTCTTACCCTTGACAGCACAGAACAGAATATCCTGCCTTACACATTTTGGAATTACAATTCCGAAACGCTAAATCCAAAAACAAAGCCGCCCGGGGGAAAATAACAATTGCGCAACAGATCAACAGCTCCAACTTTTCCCTTGGCCCCGGCGCGGCAAGGTTTGCACGCTATAAAGCACGAAAGGGCCAACTGAGGGCCGCCGTGACAGCCAACCGACCACTGTCACGGCGGCCGAGGCCAAGCTCGCCCCCCGGGAGGCACCACGCCGGGATCGAGAGGCCGGGGGCGCAGCCGCCTCTGACCCCAGAGTCCACTGCCCCGCCGCCACTTCCCGGCGTGTTGCACGGGGACAACTCCCGGTCTTCGAGCCCGAACCTTTCCCTCGGCTCCAGGGGCCGCGAGGGGGCGCGTGGGGCGGGGTTCGGTCGCTGTACGTCGGGGCAGCCTAGCGCGCTGGGTACTTTATGACCTCCTCCCGCCCCCACCCTGGGGACTGGGCATTCTCGCCAAGCTGCCTAAGGGAGATCGCATGGATGGACCGATCGATTACTTTGCACAGAAGCACCCTCAGACGGCCCAGCGGAGTGAGGGCGCCGCAGCCCGCGCCCTCGGAGGTCATGGGCCGAGGGGCAGCGGCAGAGGGGGGACTCCGGCTCCCAGCCCAAAGGAGACCTCAGTTCCCCCGAGAGCGGCCCCGTGACTAGGCACATTTTTGCCGGTTCCGAGGCTGGGGAGCCGCACAGCCCCGGAAGGGCCGGGCCGCGCCGGCTCAGACCGCCAGCGTCCGCCCCCTCCTGCCCCGCTGCCTCCGGGCCGCTCAAATTCGGGAGGGGGCCCGGCCGGGGCTCCAACGGCCCGGGGCGTGGTTAGAGACGCCCTTCGCCCCACGCGCGAGGGCGTAGCCCCCCAGCACCAACACAGTCTCCCTCGGGGGCTGCGGGCGCGCTGTCAGTCCCACCACCCGGCCGCGTCCCCACACCCCTCGCAAGCCCTCTGGTCCCAGCTCCCCTCCCCCGGCCCCAGCGCAAGCGCAGCGGCTCTGGTGTGCGCGCGGCCGCAGCAGTCCCGGCTCAGGCCACAGACGGGAAGAGAGGCCAGCTGCGGCTGTCCCTCCCGGGCCGCGGCTCCCTCGCGCCCCCGCCCCCGTCCTGGCACCACCTGCTGGGACGGCAGTCCCGGCGGCGGCAGCTCCAAGTCCATCATGCTGAGCTAGGGACGGTGCTCTGAGGCTCCCCGACGGCGGCCCTGTCCCGGCTGCCGAGGCGCGGTGCGGACAGGGCGGTACTGGCGGCGGCGGCGGCGGCGGCTGCTTCTCTAGGATCCTAGGAACTAGCTTCTCCGCGACTCGGCCCGACTCGCCGGCCGGGCTCCTGCCCGGCTCCGCCTCCCGACCCCCGAGGGCGGGGCAAGAGCCCAAGCCCTTCCTTCCCCCGCCGGCCGCGAGGTCTTAGCTTCCGAAAATCCCCCACCCCCGCTCCGGCTGACGCAAGAAGCTGGCGGTCCTGGGGCGGGAAAGGGCCGCGGGAGGGGGTAGCAGTGGGCGGCCGCGGGCGGGATGCCGGGAGGAGGGCCGCCTTAGGTCCCCGGTTCTCCGCTCTCAATTTACCCTTCCCGCAAATACAGCCAACGCTCTCCGCCCGCGGGATTAAGAGTTGTTTGCCGAAGGTCGCTGGGGTGCGGGTGCTTTGAAAGTTTAAACAGTTGGAACAAACACGCCTGGAGACCCCGTAAAGGCGCTGGTATCGGAGCTGCGCTTCCCTGATTTGGACTTGCAGAACCTTGCCCCGCTTTATCTCACCCCACCGCCCGAGAGTGGCGCCAGCCCCGGGGGCGGGGGCCGGAGGCTGGGACCCAGGCCTAGCGCACCGCGCGCCGCACTCTCTCCCCCGGCTCCCCTCCGGGGCTTGGGCCCGTTGGACTTGCCCGGGGTAAATGAGGACCGCGCGGGGAGTTCGTGCTCGCAGTCACCCTGAACGCCCTCCACTTACTCCCACGCCTTGCACTCTCGTCAGGCTCTAGTCGCCGAAGGCAAATGAAGTCTCTTGCTCGGAGAGTGGTCGATGTTGCCCACCCGGAGCGTTCTTTTCCCGCCAGACCGTACACGCCACACCACAGATGGCGTCCTCTAACACCGTGCGATGCTACTACATGTCATAATCCTCAGAAGTTTTCTTTTCACGTACTCACAATATAATTTTTTAAATAAAAATCCAAAAGACCAAGTTATAAAACTGCAGTGTGGACCCGTCCTGTGAAAACATGTACCTAGAAAAAAAATTAAAAGTCGTTCCTCAAAATATTAATGGTTGTAGGATCATGAATGATTTTTATTTTGCTCTTTGTTACTTTAAGTATGTTTTAATTCTACGATGAGTATGTATTACGTTCCACATTAAAAACAATTATTTAAAAATTAATCATTGCCCAGAGAAAACTTCAAGTACTTGAAAACAGGAATATTGTGAAATCTTATTATTTAAAAGAGAATGGTTTGATTTTGCTTTTTTCTCTTATGCAATAGCAATCTTTCTAACTCTTTAACAAGCCTGGTTTTCAGTTTCTAACTTCTTGGAATTATGCAAAACCAGGTGAAGTAGACAGTTCCTGGAACCGGTTTTACTATTTCATTCAAAAACCTGACGCCCCCCCCCCAAAAAAAAAAGCCTGACTACAGCCGACCAATGCCCCCAAAGCTGCACAGAACTTACTTTCTCTTGGTTGCATAATTTGACACTCCCAGGATTTATCTGTAAATTTACATGTTCGAATATTCCTTAAGGTAAGTGAAGCCCAAATTAATCGCTTGTAAATGAAGTAAGTTTCTTCAACTTGAATTAAACTCTTTCAGCTGTTATGTGAAAAGCCTACAAAATGATCTGCAGGCTAACAACAAGCTCAGGAGAAATGATTTACAATGAACTTGACATGAAACATGCGAAGACAAAATGAAATGACATTTGTGCGTCAAAGAAGGGCACAAGAGTATATTGTTAACAATTCAAGTTACTTATTAAAATTAGTACATCCGAGAAGGTAGACTGTGAGCCCAGGAGGCAGGAGATAACAAAGTCATATACGACATGGTTGCTGCCCTCCAGGAGTTTATAAAGTGTTTGGTATTTCCTTGTTAGGCAACAAATTTCCATGGAGTTTAGACTGAATGAAATAAACTCTACTTTTGCAAAACTGCAATTACTGGGAGTATATTATTTCAGGCACCTGCAGAGTATGTATTTTCAAGGGGAGCAGGACAATATGATAAGAGTCTGAACATGTTTAAGAAAAATAAAGGAAACAGCTAAGGAAAAGCTGTTTGGCATTGTATGGTGGTTCAGGATAAGAACAGTGAACCCCAGTCTCAGACCACCCACATCAGGGAGGTTCCTGGTCTTTGCAGAATTCTGAAGTAAGATCATATTCATGTGAGAACCTAGGCCTTGCCCTCTAAACTTATATATTGTGCTATGAGGGCACAGATACTATGGATTGAGAAGTTCCAGGAGAATGCTGACTTTTCTCTCTTATCCTGGTGCCATGGCATTTCTTTTACTGTCAGGCTCTCCTTGCTATTTTATTTTTTCTCTCAACTAGTTTTACATTCTACTAACCCTTGTACATTTCCATTGCTGTCTGAGTTCTTTGCCATCTTTAGAAAGAGAACCTTCCATGTATGCTTGAGATAGGGCAGAATTGTAGTACTTTGCCCCAGAGTTCTCATGAAAAACAAGCATCATCAAGTAATCCTTCCAAGTATACAAAGTTTGGATAGTGATGCAGTGACCCATTTATTTCAGCTGCTTCTCCGTGATCTAATCTGCCAAATTTGCAAGGCCCAAGAAACTACCTACTATTTCAAAATCCTTCATCACCTTGAGGCTTCTTCCCTCTTCTTTTCACTTCCTTTTAACTGTACTCTATGTTTGAGCCAGAAAATATCCAAACTCCCTTGGAATTATCATTGAAATTCTAAATTTGTCCAGCTTACAATTTAAGCGTATTGGGTAGCTAGTTTCCACAGATGGCACCCAGTGAACCCCCCTCCTGATATTGACATGCTTGTGTAGTCCCCCCACATTGCAGCAAGGCTGGCCCTGAGACTTGCTTTAACTTATAGAAGGAGGCTGGAAGTGACACTATGCCAAGTCTCCACCTAAGCTTTTTTTTTAATTAAAATTCTATTTTAATTACTTATTTTCTTGGCCATTTAATTATCACTTTTCTTCCACAAAAACTTTACTGTTGAACTCCAAATGTTTAACAGCTTCGAGTGAAACTAGGACCATAATTCACTACTTCTGTAGGTTTTAGAAAGTTATTTACAAATGTCAGGAATACCACAAATTTGACATCAAGAATCATCAGAAACTTTAAAAATCTTCAGTTCAAAAGTTCATGTGGACCAATTTTAGTAGGTTCATAAAGTTACATCTTGCTACCTGGGTGCCATAATATATAAAAAAAAAAAAAAAACCGTAGAAATACACAAACAAAATTTTCCTTCATATTATAAAAATTACCTGTCTACAATCCTTAAAAAGTTGTAATGCACAAGAACCACTGAGCTCCAACTACCTTTCTTAATTTTATCACCACATCCTCTATGCAAATCATATGCCCTGGTCAAATTAGTCTTTTCATTTTTTTCCAACTGTATCTATGATTTCCTACCTCTATATGTTTGTTCACATAGGTTTCCCACCCAAAAGTCCTCCTTTCACTCTTTCTCTTGCAATCTCATGCCCACTTAAAGACCTGATTCAAATAAACCATTCTCTATATAAAGATGTCCCTATCCTTCCCAACTGGAAATGATCTTCTACTATTTTTGGTGCCCTGTATCACTTACCATTGCCTGTCTATTCTATTTGTTACTTTTCCAATTAGATGTTAAGTTCTTTGGCATCTGTTGGCCACAACAGCTAGGTTGGTAAATACTTTATGCTATACTTGGCATTCTAGATGTTGAATGGGGATGAATATGATTTTCACTTTCTGGGAGTAGTGGCATAAGCAGTGAAAGAGGTTGCATGGACTCGGGGGTCAACATCCAATTCCAGTTCCTCTGTGTTACTTTGAAAAGAATCACCCCCTCTGACATCAGTGTTCTTAGCTCTAAAAAGAACGGGATGCACTAAGTAAACTTCTAAGGCTCATCTTGCTCTAAGATTGCTTTGCTTGGTAATTACTTCCTCTTCCTTTTTACAAATGAAAATGCACATTGATTGCTTATCCATAACCATGTTAAATTTAAAAAATACTTTACATGCAGCATTTTACATTTGACAGGAAATTATTGTTAGCAACTGAGAACAACTACACTGAAGAGAATGTATTTAAAAACAGAAGTATCAGAAGAATTTCATTTTACTGTCATCTGTTCCAAGACCTCAAAGATGCTGGTTTAGAAAGGAATCACTGAAACATTTAAAATATATATTAAATACCTCTAGCTTAGGTTTGTTGACTTTGAAATATGACTGGAGAAAGAAGTATTCATCTAGCCCACTAATTTAAAGAAACATGAAATATTCTTTTGATATTTTCTCAAAATTTGTCATATGTGTCTTCAAAAAGAAAGATTAAATTTAATTTCTGTTAGACTATTATTCACTTTTATTCCTTTTCCAATTGGAATATATTTTAATTCATGTGTTCAAAAAAATCAGGCAAGGAAATATAAAATTATGTTGATTTTTAAATAACATGTTAAGGTTTTGCCATATTTGAATTGCCTACTTCCATCCAAATTTAATTCTAAATCAGGGAAGTCATCTTAATTGCAATTAAATAGAATCTTAGGTCTTAATGAAAATAACGTTGAAGGTACGTTACCCAAATCACCTCAAATTCACAGAAATTAACATTTCAATGCATTTTGCTCTGAAATGAAATGAAACAGTTGTATATCACAAAAGCCAGTTTTAACTCGTATAGTTTCCTGCTCATAGTAGAAACCGTGCTCTACAGGAACTGCAATGCAGTGAGTAAAGAGAAAAACCCAGAAGTTTAAAAGAGTGCTTTTTAATTATGTATGTTGATACCTACGTAAAAATATATGCATAGGAAAAAAAAAGCCTGAACGTATACGCTCCAAAACGTTAACCACAATTATTCCGATTAGTTAGATTACTGATGATTTTTATTTTTCTCATTTTTGCCTGCCTATATTTTCCTAAATAAACATATATTACTTTTATAGTAATAAGCAAAAAAAAAAAAAGTGGCAGTGGGGTGTAGGGGTAAGGGAGGAACACCTGCTTTTCTCCCAAGACAGTGGGTCCATCTCATTTTCATATTGAATTTTAACCACAAGCTTTACTAATCTTTCCATTCTGCATTTACTATAGTGGAACCTGGAGAACTTGACCACATCTTTAAGAGTAGTTGATGGTAAGGGTCTAAAGACCCTTTGCTCTTTCAATCTGCTGCTATATTTGCAAAGTTTCACTCAGCAGAATAGGAACCCCCAGATAAAGATGGAATTTTATGAGTACATAGAGACTAAGAACCACAGCTTCCTAGTGATATGCAAAGTTGCTCATACAGAATGTTGCTGTATGGGGACATTAAACAGAGTACAGAAAAACACTTACACCTAGAGCTGTGTCTCTAAGACCGGTTACCAAATATTAATAATGGATGTTGAATATCAGACACTTTTCACTTTCATCTTTGTACTTTTCTGCATTGTTCAAATTTTTACAGTATGCATTTTCAGAATTAGGGGGGAAATCCACTAAACTGTTTTCATTTTGGACAAAAAAAAGCAAAATGCAATGACGGGATAGCAGAGCATCCTCATGGACAGGGCTTGCAAAGTCTTTAACATTCAGAGGCTAGAATGTGAAAAAGGGAAGTAAGATTTGCCAACATATTTCTTTCTGGCACAGACTCTCATTTTGACCTTTGAGTAATACTGGAATTAAAAGAACCTTTAGAGATCTTCTGGCCCAAAGATGGCAAGTAAGTTTTACTTTGGTTGCTAACACCGGTTGATTGGTAGTAACTGCCTACAATGATTTGCTGAGAAGAAATCAGAAGCAGCTTCCTAGTTTGGTAGAAGAGTTTCAGTGATTGATTAACAGTGTCTGCCATGGGCACAGACAGATAGGAGTGATTATAGTATCAGGTGTTTCCCCTTCCTGATCTAGTCCAACTCTCTACTTTTACATTTGAGGAAATTGAGGGGTGAAGTGGTTAAAAATGATCACAGAACGAGCTTTTGGCAGAGCCAGGTGTAGAATAACATTTCCTGACCCCTGGTATTATGTTCTTCCAGCACAACAAATTGATTTGGACTTTTGAAAGCATGTCTAGCACTGGGCCAGACCTAAAGCATCAGGTATAAATTTTATTTACATGTCAGCACCTTATTTTTGGAAGAGATTTAATAACCCAGTTTATTAATGATAATAGTTATTTCATATATTTTATAAACATCCCCTACAAATCATGGCAATGTGACTAGGCCCAATATTATAAATCAAAAGACTGCAAAACAGGGCTTCCCTGGTGGGGCAGTGGTTGAGAGTCCGCCTGCCGATGCAGGGGACACGGGTTCGTGCCCCGGTCCGGGAAGATCCCACATGCCGCGGAGCGGCTGGGCCCGTGAGCCATGGCCGCTGAGCCTGCGCGTCCGGAGCCTGCGCTCTGCAACGGGAGAGGCCACAATAGTGAGAGGCCCGCGTACTGCAAAATAAATAAATAAATAACAGTTGATGAAGTGTACCATGCTGGGCGTTAGAGGGAAGACCAAGATGAGTTAAACTTGGATCCTGCTCTCAAAGTCCTTATAGTCCTGTAATAAAACATTACAATTGACCATAGCCAAGAAGTGGTGAATGCCACAGGGCCGACAGTCAATCTGCCGAACTTAACGGCAGACGGTCACAGTTGTCTCTTCAGTTTTAAAGAAAATTGACACAATGATTTTTGTAAAACAGCTTTATTGAGGTATAATTGACATGTAAAAAATGGCATATATTTAAATATACAATTTGATAAGTTTTGATATATATGTGTGAAGCCATCAACACAATCAAGATAATGAACCCACCCATCATCCCCCCAAATTTGCTTGTGCCTCATTTAACTCCTGTTTTTCCTTGTCCGCCAACCCATCCCCAGGCAACCTCTGATCTACTTTCTGTAACTATTAATTAGTTTGCATGTTCTAGAATATTATAAATGGACTGAGACGATATGTACTCTTTTTTTAATCTGGCTTCTTTCGCTCTGCATAACTGAGATTCATATATGTTGTTGCATGTAACAATAGCTAATTCCTTTTTATTGTAGAGTAGTATTCATCGTGGGGATATACCACAATTTGTTTATCCATTCACATGTTGATAGATATTGGGTTGTTTCCATTTTTTAAGTTACTAAGCCTTCATGTATAAGTCTTTGTATGGATATACATTTCATTTCTTCTGGGTAAATATCTAGGAGTAGAATAGCTGGGTCATATGGTAGGAGTATGATTAACTTTATAAGAATCTGCCAGGCCTTTTTCAGTCCCACCAGCATTTTATACCATTTTACAGTCCCACCAGCAAACTATTAGAGTTTCAGTTCCTCCACATCCTTTCCAAGACTACTTGGTATAGTCATTCTAATATATATATATATATATATATATATATAAAATCACTGTGGTTTTATTTTTAATTCACATCTCCTAATGACTAAAGATGCTGACTATCTTTACATGGCACAGCAATTTTAATGTGTAATATAATGTTTTTTATATGTTGACTGAGAGGAAGGGATACATCCCTACAGTATGCTTCATTGTTAGTAACTTTGCTGTCAGATAAATCAAAGAGTTATGGTAAGAAAATATCATTAACTATTCATTTAAATGACATTTAAAAATCCAGAAAATATAGAATATGCATCTTAATGCAAATTTGAGTTATTAAAAAATAAGCTACAGAATACTAAGATTTTACTTTCACCTGGTGCCTGAGAATTTCTTCCACTCACCATGCATTGACGGACCCACTCGTGGTTCCTGAACTGCACTGAGAAGCAACAGGTATTATCGGTTTCTTTTTCCTCCTTGACTCCTCTCCTTTTGAAACCCTACTTGTTACCATGAACAATTTTAACCAAATTGGTTAAAATCATCTATTAACCATCCTGAAAAGGCACTGCAGTTTCATTATTTAGGGGTCCTAACACCAAATAAATAGATATTTTGTGACAATACTGATTTTTAAAATAGAGGAAGTTTTTTCTGCACACTATAGACTTCTCCTTAAAGGAACATTACAAAGACATTTTTTTTACTAAAGTTTGCCTATTCTAGTCTCTTGGGGAAGTAAGACTGTATAGTCAGCAGCAAGAAATATGTCCTTTCAATTTCAATTGTCCACTCAAGGAAGAAGGACATATAATACCAACATTTAATCTCCTTATAATCAATTCAATTAAAAAATCATTGTGTGTACTGTGAGGTGCCCCATGCGAGACTTGCACTGACTGAGAACACACTATGTATGAGGCTCTACTTCCAGACACCTTATATGTGTTATTACTAATCTTTACAACAACCACTTTACAGAACTCAATCTGGTACAGTAACTTGGCCGAGCCACACAGTTCCATGATTCAGTAACTTGGCTAAGTTTCCACAGCAGAGTTCAGGTGAAATCTTAGGTTATTTTTACTTATTTATTTTGTGACCGCTCCTCGCAGCATGTGGGAACTTAGCTCCCCTACCAGAGTTCAAACCCATGTCCCCAGCATAGGAAGCATGGAGTTCTGACCACTGGACTGCCAGAGAATTCCTTGAAATCCTAGGTTTAACTCATTCCAAAACCTTTGTTCTTTTCACTGAGCCAAGCTAGTCCCAAGATACCACCCAATTCTTTGTGAATAATTAAACAGTGTAGGGACTGTGAGCTATACTATAATTTTTGCCATGGACCTCATTTAAGTGTATGACATACTTTGAAGGGTGAACCATAATTTTATGCTACTGGGATATAATAAAGCCATAATTTTCACATTGAAATTCAATTTAAGATTTCCATGTATTTGTTTTCCTTTCTTGATTTCTGCTTACCAACCCTCTATTATTGATCTAAATCTGTAAATACATAAAAAGGAAATTATAAGGGCCCCTAGAAACCTGTATTTGATTGCTAGTGGCTCATAGGTGGATATGAAGAACATCGCTCTAAGGAATATGATTCAGATTTTATGGTTTGATACCATGGCCCAAGGTCTTCAAAGCCAACTGCCAATCAGTGTCAGATTCGATCATGGGACTGTATCAAAATTCTCTCTTTTACTACAGATCACCTTCATGATTGCAATAGTCTCTATTTTGTTTTGAGTGAGTTATGCATTAGTCCAGGGGTCCCCAACCCCCAGGTCGTGGGCTGATACCGGTCCATGGCCTGTTAGGAACCGGGCTGCACAGCAGGAGGTGAGCACCAGGTAAGCGAGCAAAGTTTCATCTGTATTTACAGCTGCTCCCCATTGCTCGCATTACTGCCTGAGCTCCTCCTCCTGTCAGCATTATGGTGAGTTGTGTAATTATTTCATTATATATTACAGTGTAATAATAATAGAAATAAAGCGCACAATAAATGTTATGAGCTTGAATCATCCTGAAACCATCCCCCCACCCTGGTCCGTGGAGAAATTGTCTTCCACGAAACCAGTCCTTGGTGCCAAAAAGGTTGGGGACTGCTGCATTAGTCACTCACTATAGAGTGAATGTCTTACTTCTCAGAAGGCTTAAGTTGAGAAGTGTAGTTATGAGGAAGAGATTGATATCAACGTGGCTAACAGAAGAAAAATCAGATACCACTTAATAAACGTAATAATAATATAAAAATATTGTAGGATCATTAAAAATATAGTAGATTTGATATGGGTATTCAAAAGATGTAGAGCAAAAAGTTCAAAAAAATGAAAGATAAGGCTATAGGAAAGTTCAAGGATAAAAAGGTAAAGGAATATAATGGGGAAAAAAGTAACTTTATTTAAACATTGATCATTTTAATGCAGAGTACTGTAATGATCGAAACTAACAATGACCCGGTGTAATTTCATGGTCTTCATGAACTGGCGTTAAGGTACCCAGAAGTACACTGTGTTTACCATTATAGAGTGCTTTTCTCTAAGAAATTCTCTGTGAAGCAGCAGAGGATTTAACAATCAAATAACAATCATGTACTCTTTTTTTAAAAAATAAATTTTTATTTATTTATTTTTGGCTGTATTGGGTCTTTGTTGCTGTCCGCAGGCTTTCTCTAGTTGCAGCGAGTGGGGGCTAGTCTTCGTTGCGGTGCGCAGGCTTATTGCGGTGGCTTCTTTTTTGCGGAGCATGGGCTCTAGGCATACAGGCTTCAGTAGTTGTAGCACGTGGGCTCAGTAGTTGTGGCTCTTGGGCTCTAGAGGGCAGGCTCAGTAGTTGTGGTGCATGGCCTTAGTTGCTCCGCAGCATGTGGGATCTTCCTGGACCAGGGCTTGAACCCATGTCCCCTGCACTGGCAGGCGGATTCTTAACCACTGCGCCACCAGGGAAGTCCTACTCTTTTTTTTTTAATTGAAGATAGTTGATGTACAATATTATATAAGTTACAGGTGTACAATATAGTGATTCACAATTTTTAAAGGTTATACTCCATAATTATAATCATTATAGTTATAAAATATTGGCTATGTTCCTCATGCTGTACAATATACCTTGTAGCTTATTTTATACATAATAGTTCGTACCCAATCCCCTATCCCTCTCTAGCCCCTCCCTCTTCCCTCTCCCCACTGGCAACCACTAGTTTGTTCTCTATACCTATGAGTCTGCTTCCTCTTATTTTGCTATATTCACTAGTTTGTTATATTTTTCAGATTCTACATGTAAGTGATAACATACAGTATTTGTCTTGCTCTGACTTATTTCACTTAGCATAATACCCTCCAACTCCATCCATGTTGCTGCAAATGGCAAAATTTCATTCTTTTTTGTGGCTCAGTAGTATTCCATTGTGTGTATATATATATATATGCCACATCTTCTTTAACAATCATATGTTCTGAAAGCATTAGTACAAATTACACTTTCTCTAGCCTATATTTTGACAAATCCTGCTGGGTACTATGACACAGAGAATATAAGCACTAGAGACAGGTAGATCTGAGTTTGCTTACTTCCTAGCTGTGTGATCCTGGGAAAGTTGATTTATTCACTGAATCCGTTTCCTCATTTGTGAAATGAAGGTTGTTGTGAGGTTAACTGGCATAACGTATATAAAGTTACTTGTGAAGATGAAGCAGTTAGATCCTCTGAAATGATAACCCCAAACCAAAAAATTAGGATGTGAAAAGCATTAAAGTAATAATAGACTACTGCCAATTCATAAATATAAACTGTTTACTTCTTCTCATAAACGCTTGATATTTGGCATAATGAAAAGAACAACTAGTCTGAACTTGGAAGACCTAGAGATTCTTCAAAATGAAAATAAAGGGGTTGGCTTAGACATAAGCTCCTCAGGGCCAGAGACTTTGTTATTTTGTTTTATCCCTATTGCTTTTTATTTAACTTGATATGGGAGACTCTTGATAAATATTTGTTAAATGAATAAATGATTGCATGAATAGACTTGTTGATTTCTAAATTTTCTTCCAACATCAACACACTGCTTTTATAAGAAGATGACAGGAAAGAGACTGCATTGTATAAACACTTTTGTTGTGTTGTATTAGGGCACATGCATTAAAAATATCAACTGCTGGTTTGGCTAAGACCTTGGTATTTATATTGTAATAGGGAGGCTGTGTATGTCATTTTGTACATTTTTTGCTAATAGATACTTATTCATTTTCTACTCATCAAGGAATTTTCTGAGTCAAAGGAACATGATCTTGAGGGAGACTGTAACATGAGGTTTGCTTTATTGTGATGAGGGAATGTCAGATTCCGAATAGAAAATATTTTAAATAATTTTTAATAATGGCAGTGGAAAATAAGGAATAATTCTTAATGTTCTCTGCAACTCTTTATGTTTGTAATTTAGGAGCCACTGCTGGCTGAATTCTCTGGTACTACTGCCAAGAATTTGAAGACTGCATAAACATTTTCATTTGCTGAAATGTTAATGTCTTAATTTCAAAACCACATAATACTTAGTCCATTAGAGCTAATGACCCCTACCATTCACTTTTACATTGCTACCTAACTCAGAAATATTTTACAGTCCCAATTCTACATATGGGATTGAATGTGCTATTTAAGCCTAGTGGCTCACTGTGAGCCTGCAGAAGGAGATCAATATTGATCTCAGCTGCTTATCTTTGGTCTAAGTGGATTTGGCACTGTCACAACTGCATGATTTCAGGGACTCCGAAAATAATGCTTTCATTGCCTACTACATACTTTTTAAAAAGTTTCCTACTTGCTTCTCAATGACTAAATTGTTGGCACTGGTTTTCTCTGAGTGGTAAATTTAGGAGTAGGGGAATGTTTACTTCCTACCTTATGTATTTCTAATTGATTTTTTTTTAACAAGCACTATTTATATATTAATATTTGAATAAGTAACATATGCTCATAACTCAAATATTTAAAAATTATAAAAGGTAAAAGTCTCTCTTCCTTCCCTATCTCACATTCATTAGATCTCCTCCTTTTTTCTCTTCCCAATCCACTGTTACTGTTACTGTTACTGTGGCGCCACACAGATATATATATATATATCGCCACACAGATATTTTTTCATTTTTCCATAACTGAATTTATCAATTTTCAAATGGCTTCTGGATTTTGAGTCACATTTATAAAGACCTTCCAAGGTTATAAAGAAATTCTTCTATAATTTTCTTCTAGTAATTTTAGTATTTTTTTACATTGAAATATACGATTTCTTTGTAATTTATTACACAGTGTGAAGTATGGATCCAGTTTTATTCCAGATGGCTATCCAGTTATACCAACACCATTTATTGAAAAGTTACTCTTTTCTCTGATGATTTGCAATGCCACCTTTTTTTTTTTTAAATTTTATTTTTGGCTGCATTGGGTTTCATTGCTGCGCGCTGGCTTTCTCTAGCTGTGGTGAGTGGGGGCTACTCTTCATTGCGGTGTGCAGGTTTCTCATAGTGGTGGCTTTTCTTGTTGAAGAGTACAGGCTCTAGGCACATGGGCTCAGTAGCTGTGGCTCGCGGGCTCTAGAGTGCAGGCTCAGTAGTGGTGCAAGGGCTTATTTGCTCCGTGGTATGTGGGATCTTCCCGGACCAGGGCTTGAACCCATGTCCCCTGCAATGGCAGGTGGATTCTTAACAACTGCGCCACCAGGGAAGCCCCGCAATGTCACCTTTATCATATATTAATTCCTTTATCTACTTGGGTCTGTATCAGAACATTCTCATTGGTTCCATTCATCTGTATGTTTATTTATAGACTAGTCCCACATTGTTTTAATTACTGAAGCTCTGTAGTGTGTTTTAATATCTGGCAAGGCTAACCATACTACCTTTTCTCACACACAGATGTATGTATTTCTCTTCTTTTCAGAATTTTCCTGGCTATTCTACCCCTGTCTCCAATATAAATTGGAGGATTAGCTTGTCAACTTCAAAAGGAAAAAAATCAGTATTTTTATTGGAATTGTGTTAAAATTTTAAATTAACTTTGAGATAAGTGACATTTTAACAATTTTTAATTTTCCTATCCAGTTATGTCTTCTACCTGTTAAAATCTATTTTGGGTCTTCTTTTTTTCCTTTTAACTTTTCTACATATAGGTCTTGTGCATAGTTGTTAAATTTATTCCTAGGTATTTTCTCTTTCTCATTGCTACTTTAAATAAGATCTTTCATCCTTCTATCTTCTAATAGGTTATTGTTTGTGTATATATGAGATCAACTAATTTTGCATCCTTCTAATTTACTGAATTCTTTTTTTTTTTAAGTCTTTATTGAATTTGTTGTTTTATGTTCTGGTTTTTTGGGCTGTGAGGCATGTGGGATCTTAGCTCCCTGACCAGAGATCAAACCCACAACCCCTGCATTGGAAGGTGAAGTCTTAACTATTGGACTGACAGGGAAGTCCCCCTCTTATTGTTTTTTTGGTTTTGTTTTGTTTTTTTGTGGTTTTTTGAATTTTTGAATTTTATTTATTTTTTTATACAGCAGGTTCTTATTAGTTATCTATTTTATACATATTAGTGTATACATGTCAATCCCAATCTCCCAATTCATCCCACCACCACCCACCCGCCGCCGCTTTCCCCCCTTGGTGTCCATACGTTTGTTCTCTACATCTGTGTATCTATTTCTGCCCTGCAAACCCTTTCTTATTGTTTATAGTGATTTTTCTTGGGCTTATAGAGATAAAATCTTATCATCTGTACATAGTGACTATTTTTTCTTCCTTTCCCATTTTTATACTTGAAGTCTTTATCATGTCTGATTATGATTGCTAGTATCTTCAGTAAAATTTTAACTAATAATGGTGATAGCAAAGCACTCCTGTTTTATTCCTGCCTCTAGCATTTCCCTGTCAAGCAGCATGCTGGTTTGGGGGGATGATACAGATGTATTTTATCACATTAAAGAAGTATTCATCTGTTCCTATTTTGAGTGCTTTTTATCAAGTTGTTGAAACCATGAGCATTTTAATAAACGCCAACTACAGCAAAGTTATCCTTCTGACCTAACTGTCTTCCAACCTCCAATCTCTTGCTGATGTCTCCCATTGGCTGGTCATAATAGAAGACAGAAACGAAGGGAGTCCTAAGTGTCAGCTTCCCAGAGCACAGAGCATGGTAGAGAAGAAGGATAGAGGGTAGATCTGGAAGAGCAGACAGGGTATATCCCATACAGAAGCCAAAAACAGATAACAAAACAAAAAGAAAACAAAAGATTAATTTCACTATCTTCATTAATTGAAAACAAAAAGATTATTATAGGTGGCTAAAGCAATTCTCTTGAAGCTAGTAGCATTACCTTTGTTTATTAAAAAAGTAAAAGAAAAGTGTTGGGTCTCAGTCTTAGGCATTTTAACACAGAAAGCTGCTGGTACTAACCTTTTCTAGGTCTAATGTTAGCAGGCCCAGGGATTGCATTTCCCAGTCAGGATTGAGCTTCTTGAATGTAGTTTCCCTCTATATCTAGTACCTTATTTTTAAAACCTTGCCACTCCTTCCCCAGATCTAAAAATAATGTT
The DNA here is from genome assembly GCF_937001465.1 of Orcinus orca. Taxonomy (NCBI): domain Eukaryota; kingdom Metazoa; phylum Chordata; class Mammalia; order Artiodactyla; family Delphinidae; genus Orcinus; species Orcinus orca. The sequence goes on from NC_064565.1 coordinate 64,847,671, forward strand.
CTAGTGTGAGGGATATTAGATGGGTCAGTTGTCAGCACCGGAACCAGACACTGTATCTTCTGGGAAGGACCCAGCAGAACATGCCCTTTCTACCAGCACCTTGGCCATGCTCCAGGGGTATTCCGTTCAGGCCTACCTCACATGCCCCTGCACATCAACAGGCCTGGCACTGGGGGCAGAGATTTCACCTGACTGTACCACATGATGCCCTCTCTGATGGACTTGCTTCCCTTCTGCCAGACATCTGGAAACTGTTCCAAATTCTGCAGCAATCCCGACCTCCTGCTGCAAAGGCTGCATATTCGGGAGACATTGTGGGTCAGAGGGTTGCCAGATAAAATACAAGATGCCCAGTTAAATTTGAATTTCAGATAAACAATGAATAATTTTTAGTATATCACGAATATTGCAAGGGACATCCTTATACTAAATTATAAAAAACATATTTTTTTATGTGAAATTCAGACTCAACTGGGTGCCCAATTTTTCTCCGCTAAATCTGGCAACCCTTATCACAAATAATCCTTCACTATGCTTCCCATCCTCTCCCCCAATTTCAAAATCCCTCCACTGGCATCAGGTTCACTAAAGTGTTAAGACAACCTGAGAGGGGTATTAATTACACAGGTCATAGTTAGGATTCACTTTTGAGGCCTTGGCCTCTGACTTTAACTCCCATTAACAGTGACAAGTTTTTCTGATCAGTAAATTTGTAAATGTTATTTCGGCACTAAGAGAGACATTTCAGTGGTGGTGGAGAACAAGTGTGGGGCATGAAAAAGTAGATCTCAGCAGGTGTGTGTAGGAATAGGGACGGGGGCAGGGGTGTCCAGGCATAGCTTAAGGGAATGCCCACAGGAAAGAGAATGTTGAAGTGAACGCGTACCATCTGACAATTTTGCCTGACTGGGATCCTTGCATTATTCCTTTCTTGCTTCCCCCTCTCCTTCTCATCTCATCCCCACACACTCATCCCCAGGTGCAGGGCATGAGCTAGAGGCTGCATCCCAGCAGAACAGAAAGCAGGAGGCCTGGTGAAGGAAACAGCTACCAAGCAACCAAGGGCTGGGGGCAAAATAGGCCAGGAGGAGAAGTAAAACCAAGAAATATTTAAAAATTAGATGCCTGACATTTAAGGAAAAAGTCCAAAGTTAGCCAAGAATAACTGCCTACTGCAGGATTCAAAACCTCTGAATGACAAAACTTCTGAAAGAGGAAGCGATGGTAGCACGGGGCACCCTGCTGACCCTTCTCCCTGCCTGACCACTTCTCCATTCCACCCTCCACGCAGCCACATGGAGCACAGACAAGACAGAGCGGCCCTCTCCTAGCAGGCTCTGTGAACTGCATGGCTGGGGCAGACCCAGTGGCCCTCTCTAGGAAGTCAATAAAGCAGACCACAGCCTTATTTTCTGAGACTGACTCAATCCACCCGGCTTTCCCAAATGCAGTTGGCCCAAGAGGCTAAGAGTTCAGTCAGCCATGAGGCAGACACAACCTTACCTCACATGGCTGCTTCCACGTGGCATCCAAGTTCACGCCTGGATACTGACCTTTCAGGGGAGCGAGCCGGGGTTAAACTGTGCCGTGTAAGTTTGTGTTGCTGTCATTTCTCCACCTGGGGTTTTTGAGCTGTACCAAGCAGCCGTGGGGCCTTTGCTGTCAGGGCTTGCACAAATCTGACTTGCCCAGAGAATCAGAAGAGTTTGGGGCTCCCAAGCAAGGAGAGTGGTCAACTCGTCCTGGTTTGTCCAGGACTTTCCCAGTTTGAGCACTGCAAGTCTCACACTCCAGGAAACCCTTCGGTCCCAGGTAAAATGTGGTCATTCCACAATCAAGACACCAAAGCTTTGGCACCTGTATATCAGTTTCTACGGCTGTAAAATGCTGGGATGGGCCAACACAGCTTCTAACATACCTGCTGCATCTAACAGTCTATGATTCACCCTCACGCTCCTGACCTTACCCGTCAGCTCCAAACCAAATTCACTTGATCCAAGCCCCGAGCTCACATAATCTGATGATAAACTAATCATCAGTGTGTTAACAGGGGAAGTTGAGAAGAGTTTAACAATGGTTCTAGGAGGAAGGCATGTGGTCACAGGTGAGTGGTTCCAGCGGTGGTAGTTCAGCTGGGGAGATGGGGTGTATGCCTCTGTGCCATCCTGAGAGGAAGATACATTTAGGCAGGCAGGTTGGGAGGCAGCCAGCCTGACAGAGCTGGTTTGATGGGCTGGTTTCAGCTTCACAGCAAAAACAATAGCCACAGGCAGGGCAGTCTTGTCTGGCTCCAGCCAACTTTCACACTATGACGTGAATAAAGTCAGTAGTTGAAACCTCAGACTGGAGAAGAAAGGAAGTCATCTACTGATAGCACTGTTTATTTATTTATTTATTTATTTTTTGCGGTACGCAGGCCTCTCACTGTTGTGGCCTCTCCCGTTGCGGAGCACAGGCTCCGGACGCGCAGGCTCAGCGGCCATGGCTCACGGGCCCAGCCGCTCCAAGGCATGTGGGATTTCCCCGGACCAGGGCACGAACCCGTGTCCCCTGCATCGGCAGGTGGACTCTCAACCACTGCGCCACCAGGGAAGCCCTGTTTATTTATTTTTGAATGCATTTGCTCAGAGCCCTAGGCTGCCATCTGAAATACAGATATGCAGCTACCATTTTGGGGGTAGGTAAGAGTTCAAACTCTGGAATCACAACCTACTAACTGGGCAAATATTAGGTTGAATCATACGAACTTGCTGATATTAGACTTTTCTGACCTGCAAAAACAGGAATTCTACATGGCTCAGGTTAATAACTTATCTCTTTTCCTTGGTTTCCTCATGTGTGAAATGCAGCTCGGCACCAACCTGGAGGGGACGCAGAGAGAAGACAGGGAGGTGCTCAGATAGCCCCTGGCTCACACCCCCGCTAAGTGATGTCCACTCTACCGCTGCCGCCGCCTCAGCCTCTGCCGCTATTGGTGAAGAAGAACTCGGGGTACATCAGCTGAACCCAGGGGGACCCAGACTGTTTCTGGGACATGTGACACTGACAAACCAAAGCAGATTAGTCATCTTAGCTGAATGTGGACCTTCATTCTAATTCCAGGGTTAGGAAAGAAGAATAAGGTTCATACCACAGATTTTTCAGGTCATTCTGAGAACTGAAGATTTTGCCTTTCCTCTCAGTCCAGAACAATCAGTTCCAATACCTGGCAAAGGGCTTTTATGATGGGGTTTTGCTGTAACAAAACTGGGCCCCACCTTTAGCCTTACATCTGTGTTTGTAGCAACCACACACACGCATCCATCTTATCAATTTAATTACATAGGCACACAAACACACACATTGGGAAGCACATGCAAAACAAAGGAGAGAGCCTCATCATTAACAGAGTACAAAAAAGTTACACTGGATTTCTTCTCTCAGTAACTAACAGGAAGCAATAAAGAGAGGAAACAAAACATTTTGCTGTGGTATTATCATCATAATTCAATAAAATTTATTAACTTAAGCAAATTCACTTGGCTTTTTATAGCTCCAGGAATCTAGGAAATAGCTTCCTTTACATATAATGAGGAAGTGCATCTTTAGGTCTCTTAATATGTTTCTTCCCTGTAACATTCCTGCGTTTTGTCTGTTCTCTTCGAGTTCATTCCCTTGATGCTAAAGCAATCTGTTCACACAAGAACAGGGAACACTACAATCCTTAGGTCAAAGGATAGCTGGGGGAGACTTTGGATTCCAAAGCCAGCGCTTCCCTACTCTGTAGACACCATAGTTATGATGTCACACATCTAAAAAAGAAAACAACCTTGGGCCTGGCTTGGTTTAAATTCTCTCTCAAGCAGGCCTCCTTTAAATGTGAGAAAGTTCAACTCTCAACATGTATTAACAAAAGGTGTTTACAACAGAACACCTGGTTGTGCCTTATAATGGCTTTGCTCTGTGAATTAATTCCTTTGTCCTTCCTGGTGACAAAGGTTGAGCTTTGGAACTTCTGGGTATGGCTAGGCAGGGCATTTTTGCTTGGCGTGGCTCTCTTAAATGGGTAGAAAAGGCTTGGTTGGGCACCTGGTATTTTGTGGCCAGTAATTATACAACAATTGTTACTGTGCATTACCTAAACTTCAGTTTTTGACCAGAGGCCAGTTGCACTCTAAAACAAACATCTTTTGAAAGCCTAGTGTGTTTTGAAATGATTCTAAAATCCACTTTGCAAATAGGATTTGGTACAAGTCAGATTTTTTTTTTTATATGATGCTTTGCTTTAAGGCAGCATTTCTTTGCCTGTCAGTTGGTCTGACTTCTGCAGCTCTTACAAGTGATCTTTCCACTTAAGTCGTCTTAATGCTTCCTTTTCCCATCATCACTATGGATGACATGTACAATGACATGTCCTCCTGGGAACAGATTACCTCTACGGTGCATGCTCATAACTGAGGTAGGGGAAGTGATAAACATTTAAACACACAGAGAAACAAATCCCCTTTTCCACATTTAGAAGACTAGGGAATCATCTATAGACAGGCTTTCCCAGCTGTGGGTTTTCCTCTGAGAAGACCAGGTCCTCAGTTCTTAAGTGAAAACTTGATCACCCAGATTGTCAGATCAATCCTTTGCGGGTGGAGCCATAGGGGACAAGGTGGAGGAGGGGGAAGTGTACATTTAAAGACCAATCAGGCAGAAAGGGGTCTAACCTGCTAGTTCCCAAATATAATAACTTCCATCAATGCCTCTTTCCCTCACTGTTAGTTGCAGGAAAATGACACAGAGACTTCACTCCACCAGGACCTGCTGAAGTTACATGTGATACACATGTGATTGAGAAATGGTTTGTTTCTTGGTATTCCCTGTCCCCACCTCCATGCCTTGGACAGCAGGCCCTTGTTTCATTGCCTCAAGGTAGGGGAATGATGTGACAGGATAAAAAGCAAAACAAGGACAAGAAACTTCTCTGAGTTGCGTTTTGTTTTATAAATGCCCTCAGAGGACTGGAGAGGATTTGGTGTATAGCCAAAGTTACTCGGAGGAAAAAGGTTTGGGGAGAGTGGGTTTTCCCTGGAAGATGGGGAAACACTTCCTCTCACTGGGGTGGGAGGAGAGATGGATGAAAAATGAGAGAGCAAAGGCCTGAGTGCCTCCTTCCCTCCTCCCCTCCCCTCCTTCCTCGGAAAGGCACAAGCCTGGAGAGAAGAATGGCTGTGGGGTGTGGGCCTATGAAGCTTCCCGGACCCTGGAGTGGCCCCAAAGTAGCAGGGAGCGGCTGGACACACATGGGCCGTGTGGGCAGGAAGGAGGCACACATGCATCACTATCAGCGGGGAGACTAGAAGGAACTGTAGTCATCTGGGTTGGTGCCTTCTCAAAGAGCTGACTTAAGGAGCACATGGATCCCCCAGTACCTTGGCACTAACCCCTGCACCCCCGCCATGTCCCACCCCAAACCCAGGCAAGCCCTCGAAGGCAGAGAGATATTAAAATGATGGGACTCATTGCTGACACCTTCCAAGAGAGAGCAGGGGCTTAAAAGATAAATTAGGTTGATTTATAGTAGAATAAAAATATATTTCTTGCACACTTGGATCTGTGCCTTAATCTAGTCTGAGCTTCTGGGGTAGACAGGGTGGTGTAGTGGAGAGACTGCCAACCTAAGAGAGAGCTCTGTCACAGTAGTGTGTGACTTTGGACAAGTCATGTGACTACTCTGGGTCTCGAGGTCCTCAATCATTTCCCCTATTAAATCCGTCCTGACAACTCACAGCGCTGTTGTGAGGAATGGGATGTTGCACGTGGATGTCACAGAATACAGTGCAAAGCAAGGAGGCAGCCTAAATGGTATCAAATGCAAAGCATAATTAGAAGAAAAATACTACATAATAACTCACCTTGGAGAAACTTGCAGGAAAGATTGGCGAGACACCCATCAATTTCGTTTTCTCTTCCTGGCACACAAATGACATTTCCTGGCTCCCTTGCAGTTAGGATGGGACCCTGTGATTGGGTTCTGCCAGTGGGATGTGGCAGAAGTAGTGGACGTAGCCACAGACTTTAACGTACTCCTTTCTCCCTTGGTGGCAACTGTTGAGGCCAAATGTTGAAGCATTTTTTGTTTGTTCGTTTTGTTTGTTTTTTAGGCCGCACCATGCAGCATGCGGGATCTTAGTTCTCCAACAAGGGATCAAACCCATGCTCCCTGCATTGGGAGCACGGAGTCTCAACCACGGGACCACCAGGGAATTCCCAAGCTGATGGCATTTTAAGATGAAAGGAGCCTGAATCCCAAAGTCACCACTTGAAGGAGTCACCCAGGAGAGCCCCCTACCTACACTGAATTGTGGTGTAAGATGTAAACTTTTATCATGTTAAGTCAATAATATTTGGGGGTTATGTGTTAATGCAGCCTATCTAGCCTCTCCTGACTGGCATAGTACTAGAATAATAGGATAATAATATAATGATTATTATATATATACACATATCACGTATAACATATATTATGAGATGTCTCAAGGCATGAAGAAGTGGCAAGTCTATATCTTTCCTTCCATATTATAAAGAACATAAAATTCAGGGCTTCCCTGGTGGCGCAGTGGTTGAGAGTCCACCTGCCGATGCAGGGGACATGGGTTTGTGCCCCGGTCCAGGAAGATCCCACATGCCGCGGAGCAGCTGGGCCTGTGAGCCATGGCCGCTGAGCCTGCACGTCCGGAGACTGTGCTCCGCAACGGGAGAGGCCACAACAGTGAGAGGCCCGCGTACCGCAAAAAAAAAAAAAAAAAAAAAAAGAACATAAAATTCAATCTGTGCTGTTCTTGGGCAAAGATGTCATAGGCACAAGTTACAATGACATCCCTGTCTATGGCTTGCTCAGAGGGAGCACATTCACCAATAGACCTGGGGGAAATCTCTCACCTGGAGTTGACAGACCCCAGGCCCTCTGCACCACCTCACCACAGCTGCTGAGATTTTACCTGCATGACTGCTGCCCGGTCTTAGCTGGGAGACAGCACCCCCTCCCTCCTCGGCTCATATTCTCCATGGACACTCAGCATTCGAACAGGGAGGACCCAGAAGATGCTCTTGGATCCAGGCAATGAGGAAACCCATTCTGTAGGGAGCACAGCTGTTACAAAACATCTCAAAGCAGTAGGTTTTGTTTGTTTGCTTATTGTCATCTCCATTCCCCAAACAGTTCCAACATACACACATTTGCTGCTTAACTCCTGCTCAAGTCACCAAAGCAGGTGGTACTATTGACTGTACTCAGAGACCAAAATTTCCCAGGAGGCTGTCCAACTGCAGACAGCAGGACAGTCATGCTTTCTCCAGAAACCACACTCTCTTTGTCCAGGACTGGCAAGAGAGCCCAGTTATCCTGGAAGGTCCTGGGCTTCAAATTTCCTCTGCCTCAGGTCCGGTCACCACACCCTCTCTGGATAAGGTTTTATTCTAATACCTTTGACCAGTGGGAATGATCTTTAGGGAGGGTTGGTTCCTTCATTCCTTAACAAAGACTACCCTCCTTTGGACCAGTTAGCTGTCTTTGATCCATAGCAGAGAATCCTGCCCAGTGGGCATGCATACTTGGGCCATTGGTCACACAGGGTGAATGAGGAACCATGAATACAATGGGAAATTTGTCAGCATAATAGAATGAAATCTCAATGCTGCTATCCTGCTGAAGCCAGGTAAGTGCAACTGTACCATCATCTTTGAATAAATGGTACTGACCTTCAGAAAAAGAAAGCATTAATATACTTTCTCTAGGTATTATTATTATTGTTATTATTACTGATGTGCTGAGAATTGGTAACCTGAAGGGTAAAAATACTTTAGCTGTTTTTCATTGTTGCTTTCTAAAATAAACGCTTTAAAAAAAACTAATATGCGCTTGTTGTGGTAAATTTTCTAAATACAGAAAGGTACACAAAATGTTTTAATAATGTCTATCAGCTTGTCTTGTGATACAGAGAGCTATGTACATGTCTATCTCCCTTCTACATTATATAGTTCTTGAGGGAAGAAATCATAGATAGCATTTCTTCATCTTTGTGTAGCCCAGGACACCAGTTTGTGGAATGAGTGTCATTCAATGAATTTGGGAAAGTTGGTGTTCTCACCTGCCTTTGTGGACCAGAGTCTCAACAGTTGAAAACAAAATTTAAAAAGATACCTGTAATAAAGACTACCTACACCCAGGTGGAGTGTTGCATGACCGTGGTCTCTGAAGTCAGACAGACATGGCCTGGAACCCATCTCCAATCTTAGCAGTGTGTCCCCCGGCAAGTTATTTCAATGCTCTGAGTCTTGTCTGATGAATTGCCCTCATTCCTGGACCCAAGCTTATGGAATGATCACTACTTGAAACATTAATCCCTGGAGGTGGCCCAATTTTAGCGCTTTAAATCCCACACCTTGGAAAATTCCTTAATCTCAGGCAACCAGGAAGGTTGGTCACCCTACGGAGAGGTAGGACAAATCACACACTGGCTCTTAAAGCTTTTGTGTAGAAGCAAAACACAACACTTCTGCTTATTTCAGTGACCCAAGCAAGTCACACGGCCACAGAGAACTCCAAGGGGTTGGGGAAGTGCCATCCTACTATATTCCCGGGAGGAAACCTGGAAATATTTGATTGCCACCTGCTTCACCCTTCCCACTCCCATCGGGGTTTATAGTCCCCTTAGGGTGACATTCAGCTCTAGCACCTGATTTTAGCACGCTTATTGTAAATGGATTTTTATTCCCCACACTCCACTCCAAGAACGGCATTGGTAGTAAGTTGGGCTGTGGATGCCAAAGACAGAATCAGCTTCTCCTTCAGTGACATCCATTCATTCATTTGATTAGTGGATTCACTGACTAGACAAAACGCTGATTGAACCCCTCTTTTGTTGGAGATGTGATATGATGTGATCTTCAGTACAAAATATTTAAGTACAAGAAATGGTGAGCTGGTAAAATTAGGTTTTTACTGTGCCATTTACAGATCTCATTTCCCCCATTAAATTATTTTGTGGATAATTTGATATTTTCTCTCCTGCCTCTTCTCAGTGTTCACTAAAGACTGAATTTGTAGGCTTAAAGTGAGTAACACTCGGGCTTCCCTGGTGGCGCAGTGGTTGAGAGTCCGCCTGCCAATGCAGGGGACACGGGTTCGTGCCCCGGTCTGGGAAGATCCCACATGCCGCGGAGCGGCTGGGCCCGTGAGCCATGGCCGCTGAGCCTGTGCGTCCAGAGCCTGTGCTCCGCAGCGGAAGAGGCCACAACAGTGAGAGGCCCGCGTACCAAAAAAAAAAAAAAAAAAGTAAGTAACACTACTAAAGGGCTCAAAGTAATAAGTTCATACCTGCTCAGCCAAAGAGCATTGCCCACCCATGGCTCTGCCTCCTGCGTTAGGTGCAGGGTTTGGGGAAGGGGACAGGACTTAAAATTGGGAAGTTGTGATGCCCCTACATATTTATTAGTCTCCGCAGCTTGATTTTATGCTCTAACTGTGCCATTAGCCATTCCCAGATGCAGGGGACTGCTTCCAAAGTTCTAGGTCACAGTGGTTTCAATCACCTGGGGAGCATTGAAAAACTCATGCCCAGGCTACATCCCAAACCAATTAGATCAGAATCTCTGGGGTGAGGTAAGACTCAGGCATTGGTATTTTTAATGTTTCCCAGGTGAGTCCATTGGCCTAGGACTGTGGTTCTAAATATGAAACATATATCGGAATCAGCTGGAGGGCTTGTTAAACCATATCCACTGGGTCACGCCCACAGAATTTGTGATTCAGTAGGCCTGGGGTGTAGCCTGAGAATTTGCATTTCTAACAAGTTCCCAGATGATAATTATGCTGCCATTTGGAGACCACATTTTGAGAACCACTGTTCTAAGAGACCTTCAGCATCCTTAACAACTGAATGGAATGGGCATGGGCTAGTGGCAGGGAGGCCTATTCTAGATGTTTATTACCTCTGGAGAATCCGCTCAGGTTGCACTCCCAACTCAGGTCTGCTTGCGAGCAATCTCTATAAGAAAGAGGTGAAATAAAATGGCCTTGTAGATAGTTATGAGGTTTAAGTGAGATAAGGCATACCAAGCCCTTAGTGCAAAAGTGGCCACAAAGTAAGCACTCAAACGATGCTAGCATGCAATGCTAAACCATTTTTCCCCAGAAACCCAGGAGTGAACAGGAACATCGGAGAAGGGGCTGAAACCTCCATACCTCCCACGAGTCTTTCTTCTTTTCTTGCCCGTTCTCTTTTAAAATAATTTTTGAAAAGGAAATAAACATTTATGATTTAAAATACATAATCGTACAAAAGGATGAGAAGTAATTTTGCCTCCCCCAGAAGATCTCTAATCCTCCAATTCTGCCCACAGAGATAAGCACTAGTTCCAGTTTCTTACATATGCCTCCGGACGCCAGGCTCAGCGGCCGTGGCTCACGGACCCAGCCGCTCCGCGGCATGTGGGATCTTCCCAGACCGGGGCACGAACCCGTGTTCCCCGCATCAGCAGGCGGACTCTCAACCACTGCGCCACCAGGGAAGCCCTAGGGGCATTTTTTTTTTTAGCTAAAACTACAAGTAAGTATGTGTGTGTGTCCACCTCTTTTTTAAAAGTATTAATGATAGAGGGCCTCCCTGGTGGCACAATGGTTAAGAATCTGCCTGCCAATACAGGGTACACAGGTTCGAGCCCTGGGCTGGAAAGATCCCACATGCCGCGGAGCAACTAAGTCCGTGCGCCACAACTACTGCACCTGCGCTCTAGAGCCAGTGAGCCACAACTACTGAAGCCCACATGCCACAACTACTGAAGCCCATGCGCCTAGAGCCCATGCTTCGCAACAAGAGAAGCCACTGCAATGAGAAGCCTGTGCACTGCAACGAAGAGTAGCCCCCACTCGCCACAACTAGAGAAAGCCCACGTGCCGCAACGAAGACCCAACGCAGACAAAAATAAATAAATAAAATTATTAAAAAAAGTATTAATGATAGCGTGTTATATACATTCCTTTTGCAATTCTTTTTTTTGTGTGTGTGTGGTACGCGGGCCTCTCACTGTTGTGGCCTCTCCCGTTGCGGAGCACAGGCTCCGGACGCGCAGGCTCAGCGGCCATGGCTCACGGACCCAGCCGCTCCGCGGTATGTGGGATCCTCCCGGACCGGGGCACGAACCCGTGTCCCCTGCATCGGCAGGCGGACTCTCAACCACTGCGCCACCAGGGAAGCCCTGCAATTTTTAAAAATATTTATTTGGCTGCATTGGGTCTTCGTTGCACCATGTGGGATCTTGGTTGCAGCACGGTGGCTCTCTAGTTGTGGCGCAGGGCTCTAGAGTGTACGGGCTTAGTTGCCCCACAGCATGTGGGATCTTAGTTCCGACCAGGGATTGAACCCACATCCCCTGCATTGGAAGGCAGATTCTTAACCACTGGACCACCAGGGAAGTCTCTGCAATCTTTTTTTAATGTACATACTTGTGCAAGCTTTTTTTTTTCACTTAGGACTACATCTTGGGGATAGTTTCATATTAATGCATATAAATCTACATTATTCTTTTTCATGAGTCTGCATCATCCCACTGCAACTATGTAGCGTAAATTACTTAAACAGTCTTCTATAAATGGATGTTTAGCTGTTTTCCTGTTTGTTTGTTTTTGCCATTATAAGCATTCAAACAGCCAGTCAAACAGACCTATCAGGTAAATTCATTAAGGTGAAATTGTCGCATCAAGATTACGTCCAATTTCCCTTTGGATCCAAACTGCCAAACTCCCTGGGAACTTCCAAGGGGTGGTATAGTAGCAAATGTTCTGCTGCCAGGCTGCAAGCGTTCAGCCACTGGTTCAGCCACTTACTAGTTGTATAACCTGGGGCAAATGACTCTGCATCCCTGTGCCTCAGTTTCCTCATTCACAAAGTGATGAGAGTAACAGTTCTTTCCTCACAGGGCTGTTATGAGGACTAAATGAGAGAAGAGCTGTGAAACAGTACAACAACTGACAAAGCAAGTCCTTGGTAACTCCGACTCCAAACAGAAAAGGTCAGAACAAGATGAGTAGAATCCATGAGACAACGGTGGGTAACCCAGATTATCCCATCTTGGGTGGGCCTCTGCTTCCATGAGGCACCAATAGTTCCCAATGACCCCATATCTGGGGTTCAAGTAGGCTACACTGATAGGGCTTGTGTTAGAGGGCGTGACATGCCTAAGGGGTCAGGCAATTTCACAAGGACCATTGTGACTTCCCTGAGGATCAGGCCCCTGCCTTTGCTTTGGGTCCTGTCACAGCAACTAATACAACTAAGTGCGGGGTTCCAGCACTACAGCTTCCAAGGGAGTGATGTGCCAAGAGTGAGATTTAATGCTGACGACAGGTGTAGGAGGCTTACTTGGGGAAACCAATACTGCAAGAAGTGAAGCGACTTGCCCAAGATTACACAAAAGGAATGATGAAGGTGGAATTAGCAATTAGCATAGTAGAAAGCATTGTCTTTCAATGGTGCAAAACAGTCTCCAGCTCTCTCTCTCTCTCTCATTTAAGGCATGGTGTTGGCCATGTAAAGAAATGATGGTGGTGATAACGATGATGCCTATGACAACAGCAGTTAACTAACGTGGATTGAACACTATGGGCCAGGTGCTGTGCTAAGCATTTTATATGGATTATTTTACTTAATTCACTCAACCCTCCGGTTGAGTGTTCACTAGGTGCCAGGTGCTCTTCTAAGCACTTTATACGTTCAGATTCATTTCATTGTCACAACAATCTCATGAGGTAGGTACTAATACTATCTCATTTTACAGATGATGAGCTGTAGAAAGGTTAGCTAACTTCCAAAACGCTAGTGAACAGTGGATTTGCAGTTCTGACCCAGATATTCTGGCTGTTTTTTGTTTGTTTTTTAAAACTTCTGACGCAGGAGGTTGTATTAATCACACTCCTTAGTCTGTAGTACCCTCTCCTTATCAGTCTCTGCAATGCCCCCCTCTTCTTTTATCAATCAGTCATCTCACTTTATTTGGGTCTCCCCCCACCCTCCTCCTTTGGCCTACAAGCAACCATTCTACTGTACTTAATGTGTACCTTGCTGTTTGTGTGAGTTGCAAAATCTGTGTTGTAACACAGGTCGTGTTATGTTGTGTGCAGTTTCTTATTCACTGTTCCAAGGGCAGCAAAAGCCTGTGTCATCATTATGTAAGACCGCTGCTGCTAAAGGCTGCCCCCAAATGCTTGAACTACCATACTAGAAAAGTTAACTCACACACTGCCCTCTCTGCTGATGAGCATGAGCCAGAAAGTGAGTCTGAGAGCATGGAAATCATGTCGTCTTGGTTCCATTTTCAACGAACACATTAGGGTTACTACAGTTACAATACATCTGGAAAGGTCAGCAGGATGAAAGGATAAACTAGAGATGAGTGAACGTCCAAAGGTTGGTTGGGAGTCTGGCCCCTCTTACTTCCAACAGCTCCCCTAACCCCAGGTCACCCCAAATAACAACAAACCATATAAATATGATGGGCTTGCCATAAAACATGGCTTAGGGCAAATCCCCTAGCCTCCCACTTGCAAACAGATTATCACCCCAAGTCTCTGCAGAGGGCTGGGTCCATCTATGCTGGAGCTTTAGGAGAGCACCCAACTCACATATCCAAGTCAATTCCTGATGGAAAAAAATATTCTAAACCTAGAGGTGTAATTAAATGTGTATAAACCAATACAGTCACCTCAAACTCAGACTCATTTGCGGCGAAAAGCACTTCCACTGTTCTCTAGTGTTCAAAAATTCCACCTGCATCTCTACGACACTGACCAGCCCCCATTTCTCTCCTCCTCCCCCTACCTACACTACTTTCTTTCTTGCTATCAGGACTTTTATTGGTTGAATTGTATCCTCCCCAAAAGGAATGTGGAAGTCCTAACCCTTAGTACCTCAGAATGTGTCCTTATCCATAAATAGGGTCATTGCAGATGTAATCAGTTAAGATAAGGTCATTAATCCAACATGACTGGTGTCCTTATAAGAAGAAGGCCATGTGAAGGCACAGAGATACATGGAGAATGCTATGTGACAATGGAGACAGAGACTGGAGAGATGCATCTACAAGCCAGGGAACACCTAGGAATGCCAGTCATCACCAGAAGCTTGGAAAGAGGCATGAAACAGATTCTTCTACACAGTCCTCAGAAGGAACCAACCTTGCAAACACCCTGATTTTGGACTTCTAACCTCCAGAACTGGAGGAGTATAAATTTCTTTTGTTTTAAACCACCCAGTTTGTGGTACTTTGTTATGGAACCCCTATAAAACCAAGACTGGACAGCCCTTTCTAAGCCTGAGATCCATAGGGAGACATTCTAGCAAGGCTTTGACCAGCACCCCTGGTTCCATCACCCCTGCCCTCCCTAGGCAGCCAATACTGATGATCCCTACTCTGGATAGGACACACTGTCTAATTTCTCTGCTCCTGTCCACAGGCTATCAGGTGATAGTGAAATCTGATGAATTGGTTATGATGCAGAATCATTGTCACCCTTTCCCCAATATGAGTGTACCCCAAGGACTCACCCTTGGTCATCTTTTGCCACTCTTTCTACTCTCCCTTGGTAATTTAATCCAGTCTTCTGTTTCTCCATCTACTGGTATAACTTTGCAGGTCATCTGAAAATCTTTCCAGTCCTGAGCTTTTCTCCCAAGGCCCACATTTCTAGCTGCCTCCTGGACATCACTGCCCAATTGTCTCACTACATTAAATTCCCTGCGTCAACAAATGAACACACTGAGTTTCTCCTCCCAAACTTGCTAGGCCCTTACTTTTATCTGCCTACTCACCCAAGCCAGAGAGCCCCTCCTTGCCTTCCATATGCAACACCCATCAAATTCAGTAAACTCTAACCACCCCAATATCTCATATCTGTTCTTTCTCAGTTCTCACCACCACCTTTACCTTGTTACTCTCACCATACAACTGGACTAATACATTAGCACTCAGGAAACGGCAGCTGTTACAATCACATTCATCTCTCTTCTAATACATGTCACACCTGGTTGCTGAGTTCAGAAAGCATGGTCGTGAGCACACCACTTTCCTGCTCAAAAACCTTCAATGGCTTCCTATTGCCCAAATTATAAAGGCTGAACTCCATTGCCTGATACAGTTATACCTTGTTCTATTGCTCTTTGCTTTATCACGCTTTGCAGATATTGCCTTTTTTTTTTTTTTTACAAATTGAAGGTTTGTGGCAATTCTGCATCAAGGAAGTCTATCAGAGCCATTTTCCCAACAGCATTATTTTTTAATTAAGGTATGTACATTGTTGTTTTTTTCCCTTTTTTAGAAATAATGCTATTGCACACTTAACAGACTACAGTATAGCATATATATAACTTTTATATGCACTGGGAAACCAAATATTCATGTGATTTGCTTTATTCCGATATTCGCTTTACTGCGGTGTTCTGAAACCAAGTATGCAATATCTTCAAGTATGCCTGTGTATGCCCTGTACATAAGTCCAACCTATTGTTACAGCTAAATTTTCACCATCATTTTCTCTTCACATGTCCTTCATACCAGCTAAACTGAACTACTAACTATTTCTGCTACAAACAAACACTCCACACCTTCTGACCTCCTTTCCCATCACCTTTGTTCATAGTTTATCTTCCTGGGGCACTCTCCATTCCCCCATATCTGCATTTCCAAATCCTACTTATTCTTCAAAGCTCAGTTACAATACCACCTTCATAAAGCCATTATTAAAAAACAAAATTCAACTGAGTAAATTCCAAAGATCTTATTGTCTTTATTCAATGATTCATGAGTTGGGCAGTGTCCCATCTAGCAGATAGAAAGGAGCTCCAAGGAGCTGTACAAAATGGAAGACTTTTATAGGCAGAAGTGGGCAGGACAAGGAAAGAGCAAACTACCTCACATTTCTTTGGTGGATGGAAGGGGTCTATCAGGTGGATTACCTCACTAGTGCTGACCAGGAAATTCCAGACTGACTGGTTAAGATCACATTCCTGGGGGAGGTTGTAACTGCAATTAGGTTAGGTACTAAGTCTTGGTTTTTTGACATGGGCTTAGCACAGGTGACTCCATTTGGGGCCTGTTGTCTCTTTTTTAACAATTCCCATCCTTTGGGCAGCTTAACTGAGAGGTATGACAAGAAAAATTTAAGGTGTTAGTGCTATTCTCGGCTACTGCTCTGTAGTTCTCACAGCTTTTATTGATCCTCTGTGTGGTATTCACAGGTCATGACTTCAGGCTCACAATTTTTTAGTTGGTCATTGTCTTCATTCATTTTCTGGCATTCCAGTCTTAGGGAGGTCATTTGCTTAGTGGTTAATGGCCGCAAACATGCATTTAAGGCTTTTGAGAGAATACAACATGACAGGGAGACTACCATGACTATTATTAGTAGGATAATTCCCAATGTCTGGAGTGTACCTCAGAGCCACGGTCCCCAAGACTCGAACCAATGAAAATCAAATAAGTCAAAGAAAGAACTAGATGAAGGAGTCACCCTTTTAAGCCAGTGGCTTGATTAGTGATCATATGTAACTGAGTTTCAAGTTCTCCAGAAGTGTTAATTCAGGTGCAGCAGGTGGTATTAGCTACAGAACAGGTATCTCCTTGTTCAGCTAAAAGATAATCAAGGGCTATCTTATTATCAAGAACCAACTTTGGCCAGAAAGTCCAAGGACTGTTGTTGGGCAGCTATTTTCTTAGCAGTAGATTCCACAATACTTTCAAGAGTTAAGGAGACATTCCTGGTCATAGCCTCATTCACATTTACTCCTAACCAGGGAAGTAGGGACCTGCCAAAGGAAGAGAATTCTGAATCATGAAAAATGCCTGGTAGGTCCTTTCTAACCCGATGATGCAAAATTCAGGGGTGTTGGCCAGTGAGGTTTCTCAGTTTGATTGTGGACTGTTTAGGGACATGGTTAGATAACTTAAGAGGTGTGTTCCCAGTTATACACTAGCCATTTAGGCATCCATAGGCCAAAGGGGAATGATAACCACCACATACAAAGATAAATCTTGTTGGGGCACAAACCGCTTCCACTGAAGTGGCACTGTTAATGGCTTCATTTGCAGAAATTGTTGAATTTGCCCATTCAAGCCAGGGGTCAGTTAGGCTTTCAGTGCATTCAGGAAGTAAATCTCCTAGCCTGAAATAAAAAGTTTTTCCAGATTCTAGATACCCTCCTTAGCAATGGCTTGGGAGATGTGGACAATAGTGTTATCTTTCCAGGTGAATGCCAGAGTAAAGAGAAGAAGGAGAAGAAAGGGTTTCACGAAGTCTTGATCCAGCCCCTTGAGAGGAAGCAGTCTACCTCTAAGTCGGTTACCTCTCTTCCTAGTCCATTTGACTTGAATACAGCTATGAGATGTATACCTAAGTTTCAAATCCCTGAAGTTTGGTTGCCATCTAGGTAGTTAGGAGGATCTGATATAGTTCAAGGGCATTCTATGTTCTTAGTGATTCCAAATCAGAAAAGGGGGAGAAAATTGGAAATGTAGCAAGATATTTGAGGAAACTATAAGACTTTAGAATCCAGACCAGTTTATAGGTATATAGCAAAACCTTAAAGACAATTAACAGAACTAGAATATAATAGCTACAAAGGTGCAAACATAATTTTTCTCTCTACAGTTTCCCCCATTAAAAAAAAGATAAAGTTAAACCAATTTGTCTGCATTAAACTTACAGTGACTGACCATATAAACTTTGGTCATATCTGAGTCCATGCATATCTCTCTCAAATATGACATTCCAGTCAAAGCCTTGGTAATATAGCCCATGTTTCCAATTGTGTCCTGTTACAAGGAGAACTGATTCATACTGAACTTACGCAAATAGCTAACTCTATTGCTGTGGAAGAATACTCAAGAATTTTCTAATTATAGAGGGATGAGGTAGGGAGAAAAAGTAAATGTTTCATCTGTGTTTACAAAGGTATACTTTACCAAATTGCTACATGTCATGTATAAATTAAGAGAAAAGGTTTCCTTAAATCTGGGGAAAAAAACCATTAAGGAACCAGCAATGTTTCAAACAAAAAGTCATAAAAAATTATAGTCATCCTCCTCAGTTCGTTCAGTCCCATGTAATTAACACTTATTTTGCTTGAATCCAGTTTTTCCATTAGTTCTGGAAGTTCTTACCCAGGTCAGTTTTATGATCTTATAGTTACTAGAAACCTGTACTTCAAAGTCCTTTCCATGAATCTCCTTAAAGATGAAGCACTTTTGCAAGAACACTTTTGCAAAAGCATCAGAGTAAAACAATTACTCTGTAAATGATAAAAGACATAAAAAATGGACATGGTTAAAGATCTAAAAAAGAAAAAAGAAGAAAAGAAAAAAAAAGATCTGATGAGAGTTTTTTTACAACTTAATTGACAAGGAAATTTGGTTATTTCTGTGACATGCACATTTTAAGATAATAATTGTGACTGGTTACATTAGACCAGAACATATCAGATTTCCAAGAATTTCTCTCAATTTCTGGAACACTTATAACATATACCTATACAAATACAACATAAAGAAGGCTTAATATTACTTCTTATTTGACAACGCTTCTCATGTAATTTAACATATCAAATAAGCCTAATTAGTTTAACCTCTCCCTTTTTATAAGGAGAAAGAACAAATCTTTTGTGATTTTCCAGGGACACTCTGGGAAATCCTAAAGTTAGTTATAAATCAAAAAGAATTTATTTAGAATTTGATTTTGGGAAGTTCGTAAACAAATATCAAAAGATTTTAAAACAATTGGTCATATAGGATCATAGGTCACTGTGAAACAATACTTAGCCATTTAACCATAGTGACAAAGACTTTGAATGCGAATACAGAAGGTTACATAGTTCTGAGCAAAACTTAGCTCTTTTAATAGCAAGAAGACTAGGTTTACTCAAGTAATCAAAGACCTGATAAAAACAACAAACACAGGAAATTATTTTGATAAGACACAGAATCTTTGCTCTCTAGACAGATCACTTAAAAGGTAAAAAAAACCTTTGTTTACAACGTCATATTAAGAGCAGACCAACAATCCAAAAAAATCCTGTCCTTTCAACAGTGAGAAAACCAAATTTTAATATTGTACCAGCTTACTTTTGATATTAAAACTCATTCACTTAAATAAATTCATTTTAATCTTAGCCAGCTTGACTACATGTAAAATTCTATCCCCAAGATTCCTTTTCCACAAACCTTTACAATTTTGTCTTGTTTTTCCTCTTTCTCATTCTGAAATAACCAGTCTCACTTTAGGACAAAATTACTTTCTTTTTCCTCAACAAAACAAAAATGCATCTCTATTCCTTATACCTTCTTTTACTGAAAACATACATCCTACTTTCCTTGCAGATGGAGATGTTTCCCTTATTATTTCTAGTAGCTTTAATTACATATATATGTAAACATATATAAATATATGTATATATATGTGTAAACAATTGTGAACTGTCTGTTATATTAGCATTCTAATGACAAATTTATAAATACTTTTTATAATTTCTAGAAACATATGCTTTCTCATAGTAAAGTTTTCAGTGTGGCATGAAACATGTTTACTAATAAATCCAAGTATCTTTAGTCCTCTGGGAAAGGAAGCAAATGTAGAAAAGCCTGTGCTCAGCAACTAATGTTTTAGCATTTTATCTCACTTGGAAATGATCTAGATATATAATAACTATCCATCATTTAATTTAACTTAGCAAAACCTTAAGGTTTCAGTTTACCAAAAAGATTTGGGGAAACTATTTTAAAAGTTCACCTAAAAACTTCTATCCTGTTTATATCTATTAAATTCACTTACTCGGGATAATTATGTTTAGACTACCTGCAGAAATTTCATGAGACATTAGACAAAGTCAGCTGTCATCCCAAGCTATTTTTCTTGCTGACAAATTGTGTAACAAAGATTACATGAACTTGTTTGACCAAGAAACCTAAGTAGAGTAAGTATGCCTCCATTATTTTAATGCTGATAATTCTGAAGACATACCTCTTTTAATTAATCCAACAACCTTAAAGTAGCTTTTATTTACCAAAAATTATTTCAAATAATGTGAACTTGAAAAAACAAGTAGAGTTCTTTTACAAATTAATTTTGGTACTACCATCCAAAGGTAGAAAATACTACACATCTATTACACACACACACACATACACACACACACGCAAACATATAGACAGATGAAAACAGAGATATTATAGCTTCTGTTTTAAAATTACTGCCATGGATCAGGTATAATAATACAAAACTTACTAGTTATAAAAGAAGTTGGATCAATGTTTTCTGGTAGATGAAATAAGTTAAGGTTACCTGCTCAGATGGCTAGAGCTTTTCACTAATATTTGTGGAGAAGAATATAAGAGATTTTTCATTTGCTTAAGTTTAAAATGACCTCCCCTTCCACTTTTTTGTTCTAATGAGAATTACCTCCCTGAAGTTTATATTTTAAAGAGATGACTTAGATAAGAGTTCTTGGGGCATTTCTGGTTTTGTAAAGGTTCATAAGAAAAGAACAGTTGTTTTTAATTCTTCAAGGAATTGGGTTGCAAGTTAAATGACATCATAGGCTGTTCCACCCATCTTTAGAAGGTTTTTCTTTTTCTTTGTGTACATAGTTTTATTTTAGCTTAGTGGAGGAGGCCTAAAAAAATTCCTATCAGGGTCTGAATATCAGCTTTTAGACTGGCCAATTTCTGACCACAGAGCTGCTTAAAAATCCTTCTAAATATCTTGTCCATTTTCAGCCAGGACAAACAGTAGATATTTCTGGAAGTGCTAAACAACTCCTTTGTTGTCCCCAAAGAAGGTGCAAAAGATATTTTATTTTTCTCTCTCTATTGGGTGCTGTAGACAAAGATCTGGGAGAGCGCGCTCTGGTAAGTATTCTCACCCTTAGCAGGCTTGGCTTCTGCCAGTTTTTCCAGGACCACATCTGCAGGCTCTGAGTGGGGTTTAAAGTAGAGAGTGTAGCTCCAGTATTTACCAGAATTTGGCAAGGTTTTCCACTGATTTTAATTCTAGTTTCCCTTGGCTATTTAAGGGAATAACGTAACAGTTTACCAGAAAATCCCTCAGAGTCTCATCAACTCTGGGAGGGGCCCATACAGGGGCCCTCCTTTGAGGGTCGATATGAGGGCGCTCATACCTACAAGTCTGTTGAAAATTATTCATAGGCTGTTTGAGGACATTATCTTTTCCAGAGTCCCAAGTGACTATACAACTGAGACATCAACCCCTGAGTCAGCATTTTAACGATAGACCCCCCCTAGGAGACTGTGATGTAGTGGACCCAAGCATCCAAGCTGGCCTTGGAGCCGTTATAACTTTAAAGTCAATAGCTTTGGTGGATTTTTGTTTACAATCTTGTTCCAAAGTCCTTTCAAAGTGTTCAGCTACGGTCACAAGTTCAGTCAAACAGGTAGCCAGCCTCCCATCCCATTTTTTTGTCTTTTTATTAATCCACTAACCTCAGGACATAATCCATCTACAAATAGGGTAGCTAGAGCAGGTTGGGTGACCTCACCTATTTTATGAAACCCAGAAAGCTGTAGGAAGAGCGCTTCCAGATGAGCTTTAAAGTCTGTCACAGATTCATCTTTCTTTTGTTTGCATGTCTGAATAACAGACCCAGGAAGACTCTAGGAACGACTCTTAAAAGATCAGTTTCTAATTTGAGAGCATTTTATGGTCCATAGCGGACCATGCTGAAGATTGAGGATCTCAAATTATCATCCTCAGCGTTTTGCATTTTGCTTCCTTCATTTTTGTGCTTCACCAGATTCTACCAGCATGTGCACGAGCTGATAAAGATCTGACAGACCAGGGTCATAGGCCCGATAATGACTCTAAATTCTTCAAAAAACTTTTGAAGTGCTTGTTTTTTAATCCTCTCTGGGTTTAGCAAATTCTTTAAGTGTGGCCCTTAGTTCAGTCTTTGACCAAGGAGTGAAAGATACCTGGGGAGAATTGCCTGCAACCTTGGGTGGTTTTATTTTAAACTGCTTAATAGCCTCTTCAGAATGGAAAAGCAGTTCAGACAGAGAATTAGTGGAACGTGAATACTCAGGTAAATGAGGATAGAGAGGAACAGTAGGAGCCATGCCAGTCTTACAGTCTTTTATTTTAGGTACCTCTTGTGTCTTGAATTTTTTATTAGCCTTTGCAATGAATCTTTCAACGAAGTTATTTTGGAATCATGAAGCCTTTTGGAGGCTTCTGCATACCCATTAAGATATGTATCTCATTCTGTTTAATTTGGGAATGCTTGCTTTCAAGTTCACTTCATTAGATCTTGTCTAACTGGAACATTCCCCATAATGGCCACTGTAATCCTAGCTTGTTTTTAGTAAGATTTTGCCATTTTTGTAAAAATCTACAGCTTCCAGGTCAATTTACTTAGACATAAAATAAGCAGGTGTGCTGGAAGGTGGTGTGCTTAACTCTTTAGAATTTTAGAATTTAAGAGTTATTAATTAATTTTAAATTTTATTATTTTTTAATTATTTATTTATGTATTTATTTAGCTAAGCTTTTGGAGTCAAACTAATACTAAAAAGGGAATGTGCTGCTTGGTTGGGAATTGTGTGGTGTTTTACAGTGTACTTCATTGCCTGCAAATTTTCTTGAGGTTGGCTGGTGACCTAGTGTCCACCTACCCATTCTATGGCCAACTTATCCTAACACAGGAGTGTTAGAGTTTGGTGGCAAGTACTCTAATAGCTTTTAAGTGTTCAATCCATGCCCACCAATTTTTGTGGCTTTTAGGCTTCCAAGATCCTTGTCAATAATAGCCTTTCATACAAAACAAAACAAACATGTGAACCTTAATATACCACGCAGTAACCAAAGAAATGTTACTGCAGACTGGCCAACAGAAGGCACTGTGCACACTGCCAGCCATTCCCAATGTGGAACGGGGGTTGGGGAGAGAATTGAAACAAGAGACCCCAAAGAATGGGGACTGCAAGCTGATTCCAAACAAATGGGAAACTGCAGACTAAATTGCCAACAGTTACCAGTGTGGAATCTGGTCACAGAACCAAGGGCTAAGATTTCCAATCAAATGGGGAACTGAAAACTGAACCAAGGGCTAGGGGTTAGTTCTGGGTGGAACTGTCTGCTAGCTTAAACTGACCTGCCCTGGGCTGGAAAGCCAATTAAATCAGGAGCTCAATCCAAAGAGAGTGAAACTCAGAACCAAGAGGAACTTACCCATGGCCTTCGGAAATGGCAGGAAGACAGAGGACTCAGTGGGTTTGTGGAATACCATGCCTGTGTTTCTTGAAGCCATCAGAAGTTCACTTCAGATCCCACTGCTGCCACCAAATGTTTAAAAAAATATTTAACTGAGTAAATTTTATAGATTTTATTGGCTTTGTTCAGTGATTCATGAATTGGGTAGCATCCCATGTAGCAGACAGAAAGGAGATGTACAAAATGGAAGGCTTTTATAAGCAGAAGGGGGCAGGACAAGGAAAGAGCAGATTACCTCATCTTTCTCTGGAGGATGGAAGGGGTCTAACAAGTGGATTACCTCATTAGTGCTGACCAGGAAATTCCAGACTGACCAGTTAAGATTATATTCCTGGGGGAGGTTGAAACCTCAATTAAGTTAGGTATTAAGTCTTGATTGGTCACATGGCTTAACACAAGTGACTCCATTTGGGGTCTGTTGTCTCTTTTTTTTAAACACTAACAATGAATGCTTTGCTCTGCCCTGCCCTCCTAAGAAGTTCCTGCTCTAGCTCCTGAGTTTTCATAGGTCTTTATATATACCTCTCTTATGACACTGAACATTTACTTTGTGTATTAAAGTTATTGGTATTAATAATAATAAACATTCTTTATAAAAATGTAATGCATTATTTCATTTTATCTTCCTAATGACTCTATCCCCATTTTGCAAGTTAGGAAACTGAAGCATGAAAAGGTTAAATAACTTATCCAGGAATGTGTAAGTGGTGGAGTCCGGGTTCAAATGAATAGAGCCTAGAGCTCATACTTCTAATCACTACTACACAAGACGCTACTGTGGTTACTAGATTGGGAGCTCCTGGATGGCAAAAATCCTTGTATGCTCCATCTTTGCATCTCCCAAAGTACCTAATGCCACTCATTGCCCTTTAAAGTTGCTCAGTAAAAAGAAGCACATATTTGGTCAAATGTCCCTTTTCTCTCATCAGTAGGTGGATAAATTAGTGGCTGTTACATGGTGTTTAATGCAAATACTGCAGTTTCATTTCCCCACCGCTCCACCTCCCCCTTTCTCTGTTTTTTCTCCTTCTCTTCCCCCAGCCTGTGGAGAAGGTAATATTGTTGGGAAGAGCAGAAGGGGCTTCTTTCTACTCTAAGGGGAGCTTGGAGGAGCTCTCCTAGGGACTAGACACTTCCTGAGTAATATTCAGGCAGCAGACCTTTTTAGCTGGCAAATGCTCTACAGTTTGCAACCTCAGGTCATTCCAGAGAATGAACCTTTTGAAATAAACACAGAGGAATGGGACCTTTTATTATCTCCAGATGGGACTGTGCAGCCTTGGAAGCTGTAGAAGTAGTTCTGCTATGCCTGGATCGCACTTTTCTTATCTTCCAAAAGGAAAGAAAGTTCCTTTCACTGAGAAATGGTAAATAGTGTTAATTAAAAGCCAACTTGGATTAAATTCTGCAGATTGACCCCACCCTACTCAATCCATATTTTTCTAGTTTTCGTTTTATTTAACTTAGCATCCCTCTCATCTTTTAAAAATATGATACTAGGTTGAGTTGAAAACACACACACACACACTCACACACACACACACACGTAAAACTGTCGTTTTTGAGTAGTCGTTATCCAGGTTTAGATGTTATTTTATAGAACAAGGATGAAATCTGAAAGTGGAATGTCCTTTAGGGTATACTAGAAAAGGAAGTAGGTTAAAGCATATCTGTAGTAGTTTTATTTTTCACACTGTTAGTGGTGACCAGCTGGGCAGCTTCCACATAGAAGATGCCCAATAAACATTTATTCAATGAACTCCTTACTTAAAAATTTTGGGCTATAACATTATAAAATATAATTTCAAAATGAATGATGCCACCTATTGGTGAAGATAAAATGTAAAACGATCACTAACATAATATGTTACTTTATGTTTCCCGATCATTTGTTACTTACTCCCATAGAGATTATAAGAATAATTGAGGAGCTGGAAGGAATAAATTGCTTGGTCCATACAGACATGAAGCGCTAATGTTTTCAATTTGGTTGCTCTCTACTGGGTGCCTATTAAGTGCACAATACTTAGGAAGATTCTAGAGAAGTGAAGACATAGCACCTGACTTCAAGGAGCATCTTATCTAGTTGGAAAGAAAAGACCTACCTCCTGAGAATAGTCAGCAAATAAAAAAAAACAATAAATAACCTGGGGCTTCCCTGGTGGCGCAGTGGTTGAGAGTCCGCCTGCCGATGCAGGGGACACGGGTTTGTGCCCCGGTCCGGGAAGATCAGCGGCTGGGCCCGTGAGCCATGGCCGCTGAGCCTGCGCGTCCGGAGCCTGTGCTCCGCAACGGGAGAGGCCACATCAGTGAGAGGCCCGCGTACCGCAAAAAAAAATAAATAAATAAAAATAAAAAATAACCTGACATTAAAATGCATGATGTTCATTCCATGTATATGGTTATATTTTATTTATTATATGCTAAACGTACTTTTGAGACTCACAGGGAAGAAATAAGTCTGTTTTGCTTACCACTTACCCCAGGACTAGCACATCACTTAGAAGACAATTGATAAACACTATTGAATAATTGAATAATTTAGGTCTCATGGTTAAATACACGTAGTTTAGAGAATATTTTAAATCCTGACTGGCAAAATAGATCAGAAAATACAAGTGAACACAGGAAGTCATATGGAGGAAGTGGGGTTTGAGTTCTGGAAAATCCCTCAAGGGATTTATAACCTAATACAGATGAAGCCATCAGTGTAGGGAGATCTCTTGTAATCTTGGATTTGTGTTTGAACTGGAGATTTTTTGTGGTTTGCTGTGTCAACCCACGCTTTTTCCTCAGTCGATGACTGAGTTTTTGCTCAATCCTGGTGAAGTCCAAAAGCAAAGGAAATAGTGGGAAGTTGCAAGGCTGTAAACATACATTTTACTCATGAAGTCTTACAGGCATTTGGCCTAGAAAAGTTTTTTCTTTCTCTCTTCCTCCAGCCCAGCTATGTGCTTCAAAGTATTCCTATAATATTTGGTAATATATATCAAGAGTCTTAAAATGGTCGAACCTTTTGATCTAGTATTTCTCCTTCTAAGAAAGTATGCTAAGGATATAATCAGGAATGTGAACAAATGCTTTCTGGAACAAAGGGAAAAATCTATAGTCAATATGGAAGCAGTTAAGTTTTGCTACAGATTTAAGTTCTCGCACGATATTAAAAAATATGGCACATGTAGGTTATCCCTGAATGCAAGGATTACAGGTTGTTTTGATTTTACTCTAGTGTTAAGAAAGTCCTTGAAATTTAGTGGATGAAATTTAGCTCATCCATTCTGGTTATTTCTGCTTTCACTGTCTTTGACTAGACTACTTTACAACTCAGTAGAGAAAGAGGGTTAACATTTAGAAAATTGATAGTAGTGCAAATGTTTTCTGTCCATAGCTATGTAAACGATTTCTATTAATGTAATGCAAATGAATTTTGCCTGGTAGATAATATAAATCTCTGTATATCAAATCATTTGAACTGCCTATAACATCTTACTGGTTTCCTCAGTAATTGAGTTAAATAAAATCTTTAATGTGTGTTAATTTGATATTTACATGAGTCATGATTTTACCTTTTACCTAGCTTTTCAAAAGCTATCCTTTAACACTATATATTTCCTAGATTTTCTACAATAAACATGTGCTGCCAATTTTTAAAAAATATTTATTTATTTATTAATTATTTTTGGCTGCGTCGGTCTTCGTTGCGGCATGCAGACTTCTCTCTAGTTGTGGCAGGCGGGCTACAAAGCACATGGGCTCTGTCGTTGCAGCAAGCGGGCTTAGTTACCCCGCGGCATGTGGGAGCTTAGTTCCCTGACCAGAGATTGAACCCCTGTCCCCTGCATTGGAAGGCGGATTCTTAACCACTGGACCACCAGGGAAGTCCCTGTGTTGCCAACTTTTAATTTAAGTACATTATACATGCATATCAAATTAAAACATGCATGTTTTAATGAAGTATGTATGCATGCATACATAAGTTTATAGCTCAACAAATTTTCACAAAATTAATACACGTATGTAACCAGTTTTCAGATCAAGGAACAGAACATTATTACCACTCCAGAAGTTGCCCTTGTGCCTCCCTCCTAGTCACTACTACTTCCCCACCAAAACAGACCTGACTTCTAACATCAGAGATTCATTTCCCCAAAGAGGAATCGAACCTGGGGCCCCGGCAGTGAGAATGCAGAGTCCTAACCACTGGACCGCCAGGGAATTCCCCGTTTAACTTTATATAAATGGAATCACATGGTGTATACTCATTTGTGCCTGGCTTCCTTTACTCACCACTATGTTCATGAGATTCATCCATGTTGTTGCATAAAGTTTTAGTTCCTTCATTCTCTCTGTTGTGTAGTGCTCCATTATGTAAACAGATTAAAATTTATCTATGGGCATTCAGATTGTTTCTGGTTTGGGGCTATTACAAATAGTGTTGCCATGAATATTTGTGTACATATTTTTTGGTGAAAATATGAATACATTTCTGCCAACTATCACATGTATTAATTTAAAAGCTGAAAAAATAAACCTAAACTACAAAAAAAAATCAGTTTCCCTTTTTTCTCTACAGGTCATTCCATCTAGATAAAATTCTTTTGAGTAACAAATTCTTTTAACATGTAAATGTATTCCAGAAGAATTAATCCTCATTTATGCCTTACTGTGAATTTCTATGATCCGATATTGAGATCAACAGCTAGTTGAGAAGTTTCCACTGGTGCTGAAGGGGGTAAGGAAATTTGGGGTGAGGAAGAGGGAGAGGGAGATTTGGGTCTTACAGAAGGCAGTGAGTGTTGGGCCAGGTGGGAAGATGCAGTGACTTCCATTCACTCGAGGTCTTGGCTGTTTCCCTTTGAAAAGAATTGCTACAATAATTGTTAATGTGATTTATTTATTTTTAATAGTTTACAGTTGGCAAAGTGCTTTTATATTCATTACGTTGTTTGATCTTGCTCTCACAAAAAGGTTGGTATTTTCATAACTGTTCTTGTTTTAGATGCTTAAATCTTAAAATTGGATATCATGGTTGGAGTGGTAGGTTAGGGTACATTTCTTCCCCATTGAGGCCAGGCTCCATAATCTAAGCACATCTAGTTCATGCTCTCCAGGTCAATTTGGTACTCTCCATTCAGTCCCCATCTCAGAAGTAAGGAAAGAAGGAGGAATTAAAAAGAAGGAAGAGCCGAAAATATGTCTTCACCATCCGTAAAGCACAGCAGCAATCCTGCTGGTCAGATGACAGAGGAGGAGGCTATGGTGCAGGCCTCTGGTGCACGGAGGCGGAATGGGATTCACCTGAAAACTCCTGACAGATACTCTCCAGTGCCTCTTGCTTCAGTGCCCTGAGAAAGGATTAAGGCTGATCCATGCCAACCCTGCCAGTGGGCTCATCTAACTTGGCAAGCATATTGTTGTTGACAGCTTCCAGGTGTGTGTTTTCTTAGACATGGATTCCATGCAAGAAAAATGCAATTTTTTTAACATCTTTATTGGAGTATAATTGCTTTACAATGGTGTGTTAGCTTCTGCTTTATAACAAAGTGAATCAGTTATACATATACATATGTTCCCATATCTCTTCCCTCTTGCGTCTCCCTCCCTCCCACCCTCCCTATCCCACCCCTCTAGGTGGTCACAAAGCACCGAGCTGATCTCCCTGTGCTATGCGGCTGCTTCCCACTAGCTATCTATTTTAAGTTTGGTAGTGTATATATGTACATGCCACTCTCTCGCTTTGTCACAGCTTACCCTTCCCCCTCCCCATATCCTCAAGTCCATTCTCTAGTAGGTCTGTGTCTTTATGCCTGTCTTACCCTTAGATTCTTCATGAAATTTTTTTTCTTAAATTCCATATATATGTGTTAGCATACGGTATTTGTCTTTCTCTTTCTGACTTACTTCACTCTGTATGACAGACTCTAGGTCCACCCACCTCATTACAAATAGCTCAATTTCATTTCTTTTTATGGCTGAGTAATATTCCATTGTATATATGTGCCACATCTTCTTTATCCATTCATCCGATGATGGACACTTAGGTTGTTTCCATCTCCGGGCTATTGTAAATAGAGCTGCAATGAACATTTTGGTACATGACTCTTTTTGAATTATGGTTTTTTTCAGGATATATGCCCAGTAGTGGGATTGCTGGGTCATATGGTAGTTCTATTTGTAGTTTTTTAAGGAACCTCCATACTGTTCTCCATAGTGGCTGTACCAATTCACGTTCCCACCAGCAGTGCAAGAGTGTTCCCTTTTCTCCACACCCTCTCCAGCATTTATTGTTTCTAGAGAAAAATGCAATTCTTGTTGCCAAGGTATTTAACAAGTAAACAAGTTGCAAAATGCTAATGGGGAACATAAAGATGTCTCCAGGCTTCCCATTGGCCTCATCAGGAACTGCTTGTCTGCCACTTCCCACACTTCCCAAAAAGTCTGCTGTAGATAGGGTGTGTTTTATCTTTTTTTCTTAATAAATGTTTGAAAATTTATTCTTTTTAAAATTTTATTTATTTATTTATTTATTTTTGTCTGTGTTGGGTCTTCGTTTCTGTGCGAGGGCTTTCTCTAGTTGTGGCAAGAGGGGGCCACTCTTCATCGCGGTGTGCAGGCTTCTCACTGTCGTGGCCTCTCTTGTTGCGGAGCACAGGCTCCAGACGCGCAGGCTCAGTAGTTGTGGCTCACGGGCCTAGTTGCTCCGCGGCATGTGGGACCTTCCCGGACCAGGGCTCGAACCCGTGTCCCCTGCATTGGCAGGCAGATTCTCAACCACTGCGCCACCAGGGAAGCCCTGAAAATTTATTCTTATACGTTAGGAGCCAGCACTGTATACCGAAAAGGCGCCTCTCATTTAATTTGTGGATTAAACAAATAGTATGATTCCTATTTTAAATCTATAAAAATAAAGGAGTCCAGGAGATTAAATAAATTATTCTGCATCATATAATAAGTTATTAAAACTGTATTCCTAACTTGTAATTAGGTATCTATTCAAGTACCTATCCTCCACAGAGAACCCGTGGTCTTGAAGTCTCACTTTCTACAGATCAGAACCATTAACTGCAACCTGGTCAGGCTACCAGTTTTGGACACATTTCCACAGTGCTAGCCCTGCCTCAAGAGCAGGCAGCCCTCAGCTGCTTCTTATTCTCTACCTTTTAAGTATCCAAAGGATTTGGTTATTCCATAGGCCTCTGAGATAAATGCTTGATTATCCTTTCAGGATTTCAAAATTGTTCTTCGGGGACAGGCTAACCCTGATTGCTCAATTTTGCAGGCAGAAACACAGATTAATCATCACTATGTGAGTTCCTTTTTACGCTATCTGAAGTATCTTGGATGGCTTTTCAACTTACATAATAAAGGGGTAGACTATTTAATGTTTCTTCTGCAAATGGCATTTTCTAAGTGTATTTCAAATTCTAAAAAAATTTTTTTTTTTTACTGATGAATATAAATTTCAGTTTCTTAAAATTTAATGACGCACTTTACACAAAGAAAAAGAAAAAAAGTTGAAGGGCTAGTTATGAACAGCATCTGACACAGACTGGGACTGAGCGTTTTGTAAGGTAAAAAATTATGACGCTATGGTATCTTATCACTAAAAAGTGCTCCATGTGGGGCAGCAGGAGGGAATGAGATGCTTCTAAGAATAGAGTCATGAAATCTGCTAGCCTCTGTGAAAGACTAGGAGCTACTGGGTGCTCACCAGCCAGGTGAAGGTGGAATGAGAGCTACACATTCTGTTAAAAACATTTTTTTAAAATATAGTTGTCTTATTACAAAAGGAACACTTCCTCGTACTTCAAATAGAAAACATGACTAAGGAGAGAGGGGAAGAGAATAAAAAACATCTTAATACCACCACTGATTACTAATTTCTGCACTGGCTTTCCATAGTTTTGGGAATTAACTTCTAAATCAAGGGGGGAATGAGAATTACCCTTGAAAATACCTTACATTGCTCAGTGTCAGAGAATGTTCCTTCCTCAGTTGAGCCCTTATGAAGTAGTTGTGTTAATAAGCCATGTTATTTAAGTCTAAATAAACAAATAAAAATAAAAGAATCTGTTAATACTAGAATCACATTCATCATGACTAGATACTACAAATATGAACAGTGCACGGGACCAGAAATGGATCAAATTTACATCACCTTTTTCGGATTAACTTCGGGTTAAGTTCAAGCCAACTGAAAGGCAAGTCAGGCAGAAATCATCACACCATTTAAAACATTCTCTCTTGTTCTCCTCCTCCTCCTCTCTTTCTTCCCTTTCCCTCTCCTTTATTCTTTCTCTTTTGCCTTCTACCTTTACCAAATTTAGGTGAATCCTCATGAAGCTGAATGCAAAATGGTGTGGTGCTGCTGTATTAATACATTTGTATCTACCCTTCAATAACTTTTAAAGTTACAAATATACGTACATACTAATTAAAAAATTCAACTAGTACAGAAAGTATAAAATAAAAAGTAAAAATCTTCTCTTTCTATTCTCGTGTCTCATTCCTTAGCTTTCCTTCCACTTGAAGAGATGTAGGCAAGACCCAGAGTTGGGTTGGGGGTGAAATCAGGGGGTGTTCCTTTTTGCACTTTTATAAACTGTGTCGTTTGTGAGTGCGTCTGACCTAAAATCATTTTAGTGGGATTTGGAGAGCAAGAGGAGATTAAATGCATGGGCTCATTCTACCATTTTGAGTTAGGAGCCCTTTAAGGGCTTTTAAAACCACACTTACATTCACACATTTATTTATTTTACAAAATTGGAATCAATTGGTTGATTGGCCACCTGTGTTTGTCCTTAATAAATTTTAAAATTTTATCATATGAATAAATATTTATCTATTACAATACTTTAAATATAAATAGTACACATTATATGGATGTATTTATTTAACTAAACTTTTATTGTTGGCTGCTTAGGTTGCTTTTACTATTTCTGTATGATGAACAGAGCTTGGATGATCCACCCAGTAGCTCAATCTTTGCATTTATGCTTGATTACTCCCTAAGGATAGAGTTCTAAAATTGAAATTCCTCACCAGAAGATACATACATTTTTTCAGGCCTTTGAGCGTATGGGGGCACCTGCTGTTCTTCCATTTTAACTGTGTAGTCTAGAAGTTAACAATGAATTTAGCTTGTTTTGTAGGGTGGGCCACTACTTCAAACTGCTTTCATGTCAAGATCTGCCTCATCTTTCTACGTGGGAGTTCCTACCATCAGGCTTATGGAGGTGGAAACATAATCCTCTCCTCCTATAAACTGGAGTGAGTCACTATCAGCTTTCCTTCCTCCACCCTTACTGAGTCCATACATATCCGTGCTTTTTTTTTTTTTTTTTTTAAGAGGTGGAATTCAGCCTAAGGGATCCATTGGAGTGGAATTGGAAAAAAGCATCTGTTCTAGGTCATTCTTGCTTCCAGGATGGAATTTACCTCATCTCTTAAACAAAGCCATCTTAAGATAAGCTATTACCGTAAGAGCTAACTTTAAAAATCTTAACCAATATAACAAAGTAAAAAACATCTCCACAAGTCTTTGAAACTATTAGCAGTAAAAATGGTTATTATTTTTTTAAAAGTAATGACATGAACTTGGGATGGACAGTTATTTTGTCAGTTAGATCAATGTGGACTCTCTGACACCTGGGTAGATTCCCTACCTGATTTGTGTTCCTTCCCATTTGCACACTGGATGACTTTCACAGAACTTTTCGGAACATAAAGAAAACCCAGCACATGGGCATGCACACACCTACACCCACCACCTACCCACACTCCGCTTTCTGTTTGCCTTGCTATCGCTACTATCACACCACCAGCACCAAAGTCTAGCAATGGTTTTAAAATGTGTAATGTGGTCATTATGGCTGGTCACGGCACTTACTAGGTTAAAAAGCAAAGGAAAAAAAAAAAAGCAAAGGCAATATAAAAATGAATTTTCAAAATCTGTAGTGGCATATACTGCTTTAAACATAAAGCACTTTCACACATCCGGTGCAATCTTATAATTCTCCTATTAAATAGTTATTAAGACCCCATTTCACAAATAACAAAATTGAGATGGATGGAGGTTTAAAAATTCCTCAAGACAAAGCTTGGAGTTATCTTCCATTTCAGTCCTCTCTCCTTCCTGCAGGTGCTGTGCCCAGGGATCTCATCCTACCGAAATTGCTCTTAATCTAAGGAGGAAGCGACAAGATAAACTGATCACTCTCTAGGGTTAGGGATTTTATGTTTCTTCTTACAAAGCCACGACATTCTGCCTTCCATCAGGACCATGGACTGTTTGATCAGGCTCCTACATTTCGTGATTACTACGTAACGAAATGGAGAAAGTGGTGCCGATTTACTTTTCTCTAGGACTAAACTCGTGGTCACAGAAATCTAGGATGAAATGTTCCAGTAAAACTAGTTCCCACAGTAGGTCATCTTACATTCAGCTAATTAGGGATTAATTTTCAGGAGATTCCAGATAAACAGGGTAATTAGAACTTTGTAAAACACTGCTGTAATGTCTTAAATGATCCCTACCAGAGATCTGTTTTCTCTGAAGTGGCTAGAGGCACTAATTTGCTCAAGTTGAGAACTGGTATCAGGACAGAGACATCTACCTCATTCTGAAAGAGTAAAGAATAGAGAAAACACCAGACATTCCACTTAAAACGGTCAGGTTTACAAGTTAAGGTCCCCAAGAAATGCAAAGAATGTAACATGGTTCATAATCAAGGACTGTAGTCAGATTAGTTTACAAAATTGTCTTTTGGGGAACATGTAGATATTTTTCCATAAAAACCTTATATTTAGTGACTAGTACCAGGTTCATCCATAAAATCTGTCAAGACTATATTGAGTCTACGGGACTTCCCTGGCGGTCCAGTGGTTGGGACTTCACCTTCCAGGGAGGTAAGATCCCACATGCCTCATGTCCAAAAGGCCAAAACATGAAACAGAAGCAATGTTGTAAAAAACTCAATAAAGATTTTAAGAATGGTCCACATCCGCAGTGGTTGAGAGTCCGCCTGCCGATGCAGGGGACACGGGTTCGTGCCCCGGTCCGGGAAGATCCCACATGCCGCGGAGCGGCTAGGCCCGTGAGCCATGGCCGCTGACCCTGCGCGTCGGGAGCCTGTGCTCCGCAACGGGAGAGACCACAACAGTGAGAGGCCCGCGTACCGCAAAACAAAAAAAAAAGTGGTCCACATCAGAAAAATCTTTTAAAAAATAAACTATGTTGAGTCTAAAATGGCACTTTCAGTTTCCCAAAGATTCCATCCTTATCCTAATCCCTGTGGAAGCGTGAGTGAACGCTGGGAAATTGACACTTGAGACCCACTGAACCCTGAGGGGGACTGTGGGTGGAGGTGGGCCCCTCGGAAGGATCAGTAGTTCTCAGATGAGCATAAGAGGAAACATATGCTACTTCTGGGAAATGACCCAGATGAAAGGGCCATCAAAAACAACAATAGCTGTTCATATATCTGAGTTCCAAGTGTCAAATCAATGGTTAGTGATTGAAGCACTTAGGTTTCTTTCTAATTAAGTTAAATTCCGTTTGTGTTTCCTATGAAAGGGACTCTTGTATTTCTTTCCTCCCTATCCCATTCAGTCATCAGAACTTGTGTTGGACACATAGCTGGTGCCTACAAATACTCGCTTCATAAATTGAATAAGAAGATTAACTAAGATGACTGGCAAACCTTGGTGTGATGGATCTTTGCAAAGAAAAATTCTGGAGGCAAGTGGAGATGATAATAAGAGGTTTGTCTAAGATCTGAGAGGCAAAGCAAGGGTGGGCAAATGGATTATTAATGAGCATTCACACGAAAGAGTAAAGGGAATCAATCCACAGCAAAAGCTTCACCACTAACGAGAAGCGAGGGCTTTAGGCATGTTATCTAACCTCAATGTCCTCATTTATAAAATATAGATAATAACAGCAATTACCATACAGGGTTATTATGGAAATTAAGTAGGACAATACATATAGAATAATTAGAAGAGTGCCTGGCAAATAAGAACTGGGAGAACCGAGGGGCAATTGCTGCCAGGTGCATCTATGCAGATGGTCAGATCTCTAAGGAACCCAGAAACAACAGAAGACTCCTAGACATAAAGGGGCCAGGGGACCCCTACAATGTATATCAGTCTTGGCCTTATCACTGTGAACTAATTAAGGACCAGCTAAGACACTCACCCTGTTCCAGAAGCCTTGGCACTATGTAAGATCCTGAAATTGTATAGCATGGCTTGGAAATGACCATTTCAGTATGACCTGAAATGACCAGTGTTATTTTCCTAAGGACCCAGACATATAGGGACATGAAATAAAAATTGAGCTGAATAATAAAAAGGTCATATTTCACAACCCACTTCAGCTATTATTATTAGGGAACCAAAGGATACATCGAAATGTCAAAGGAAAGAGCAGGGATTCAGGCGCAAGGCAGTTGAGAAGAATTTTGCTCTAGATGCATGTTTTTGTTCCAGGGGCCACCCCGTAATTTCTAAAGGAGGATCCTATACAGAGAAATCTGGTTGTAGGGAGTTTGTTTCAAAACCTCCTTTGTATAATACCTTACATCAGATTGAGGCATCAGTTGTTCTATATGAAAAAAATTGCCTGAAGTGGTTGTGCCTCTAAGTGGGGAGAGGTAGGGTGATGGAGCTTGTTTAACCCACCTAGGAGAACTCGCTTTTTCCTCAAGCCTTTTATTTACTTTTTCCAGTTTTATTGAGATATAATGACATATATCTGTACAAGTTTAAGGTGTACTGCATGATGGTTTGACTTACATATATTGTGAAATGATTACCACAACATGTTTAGTCAGCATGCATCATCTCATGTAGATACAATCAAGGGAAAAAGCAGAAAAAAACTTATTTTCCTTGTGACACAAACTCTTAACTATTTTCCTATATATTATACAGCAGGGTTAACTATAGTCATCATATTGTACATTACATCCCTCATACTTATTTATCTTATAACTGAAAGTTTGTACCTTTTGACCACCTTCCTTAAATTTCTCCTCCCCTGGCTCAACCCGTTCTGGTAACCACAAGTCTGATCTCTTTTTCTAAGAGTTTTTTTTTTTTTTTTTTTAAGATTCCACATACAAGTGAGATCATACAGTTTTGTCTCTCTCTGACATATTTTACTTACCACAAAGCCTTCAAGGTCCATATTATTGTACATGGCAGGATTTCCTCTTTCTTATGGCTGAATAATATTCTGCTGTATACATATATATATATATATACACACACACACACACACACACACACAAACACACACATATATATAATATATCTCACAACTTCTTTATCCATTCATCCACTGATGGACGCTGAGGTTGTTTCCACATCCTCAAGGCTTTTAGAACAATATTCCATACCTGACCCCAGTTCCTTAGATTGGATAATAAAACTACAAATCTTTAAAAGTATTCTAACATTCACATTTACTCACCAAGTCTAACCTTGGGCTTCTTTTCATTTATTTGAAAGCAGATCAATTCTTGCTATAAGTTTTGAAAAAGAACACAGTGCTCTTGCAAAAATGATGACATTCCAAGAGGTAGGGTAAGGAAGAAGAGGCGAAGCAAGTGCTTGAAGTGGACTGTTGCCATTAGGGAGGTGTGGGATCTGGAAAATCGCTATCACAGAAAGTCATATTGAAAAGAGGTTCAGTAAAATTCATGGTTTGTAGCTCCATGTTTTACGGTATAAAAACTCGCCTAGGTTAACTGTGTTAGATATAGCCTCTTGGCACTCAGCTTCATTTTCACCAACTTCTATAGATACCCCATTTCACAGCATTATAGGAGTTGGAAGGCTCAAAACTATATTTCCTACTTTTCATCATATACAGAAATCAGTATCAGATGAATTATAAATCTAAATGTCAACAGTAAAACAAGCTTTCACAAGAAAACATAGGAGAATACCTTTACGACCGTGGAGTCAGCAGTCTTAAACTGGATACTCACAAAATAGACCATAAAGGAGAACCTCTGATGAACTGAACTACATCAAAATTATGAACATCTTCATCAAAAGACACTACTAAAGGAGTGAAAA
Source organism: Orcinus orca (assembly GCF_937001465.1). Lineage (NCBI taxonomy): Eukaryota > Metazoa > Chordata > Mammalia > Artiodactyla > Delphinidae > Orcinus > Orcinus orca. Next base: position 64,885,055 of record NC_064565.1, read on the forward strand.
AACAAGCTGCAGAGAGGCAAAAGGTGCTTCCGATGCATATACCCAACAAAAGACTCATATTCAGAATAAAGAACCAAAAAGAACAAGAAAAGGTCAGACAAGCCAACAGAAAATTGGGCAAAAGACTTGGACAGGCACTTCATGGAAGAGGATATCCAAATGGCCAATAAATACAAGAAAAGGTGCTTCACTTGTTAGACATCAGGTAAATAAAAACTAAAACCACAATATGATTTCCATACATCACATTAGCCTTTCAACAGAATGGCTAAAATGTAAAAGATGGACAATATAAATTTTGGTAAGGATGTGGCACATCCATTACTTTGGAAAACGGTTTGGCAATATATACTTGAGCTAAGTGTATGTATCTCCTATAACCCAGAAATTCCATTCTTATATATCTAACTGAAATGTATACATATGTTATTTTCATAGCAGCACTATTTGTAATAACCAAACTGGAAACAATCCAAATGTCCATCTGCAGTAGAATACATAAATGTTGTTATATTCATCCAATGGAGCACAATACAGCAATGAAAATGAAGGTACAATTGCTACACGCAACATGGATAAATCTCACAAAAATAATGCTGAGTGAAAAAAGTCAGTTATAAAAGAGTACATATCATATTATTCCACTTTGTATAAGGTTCAAAAATAGGCAAAACTGCTCTATGATGTTAGAAGCCAAGATTGCAGTTAACTTCAGGGAGGATAATGCTTAGAAAAGAGCATAAGGGGTGCTTCTGGGTGCTAGGAATTTCCATCTCCTCATCTGGGTGCTGGTTACATGGGTATGTTCACTTTAGGAAAGTTCATCAAGCTGACTAATTGTGATTTGTGCATTTTTCTGTGTGTATGTTATACTTCAATAAATATTGACTTATAGCTAAAAAACTATGACTATATAAACTAGATTTTGCCAGTCAGATATAATGAAGTGAGATGTAGAATGTAAAAGGAAGATGGGTGCTATTTTCCCTGCCTGTTAGTTTTCCCTGTTAGTTGCTGATGTGTATGCTGTATTAGAAATAATTTTCAGTGGCTAGACTTTCTCTGCCTCCATGTTGTCACCACCTCCATTGGTAAGAACTGGCTGTGGTATTGGCAGTGGTCTCCATAGCTTTCTTTTTTCTTTTTAATTTAACTTATTTTATTTTATTTATTTTATCTTTGGCTGCGTTGGGTCTTCGTTGCGGTGCGCGGGCTTTTCTCTGGTTGCGGTGAGCAGGGGATAATCTTTGTTGCGGTGCACAGGCTTCTCATTGCGGTGGCTTCTCTTGTTGAGGAGCAAGGGCTCTAGGCACGTGGGCTTCAGTAGTTGTGGCACAGGGGCTCAGTAGTTGTGGCTTGTGGGCTCTAAAGCACAGGCTCAGTAGCTCAGTAGTTGTGGCACATGGACTTAGTTGCTCCGTGGCATGTGGGGTCCTCCTGGACCAGGGCTCAAACCTGTGTCGCCTGCATTGGCAGGTGGACTTTTAACCACTGTGCCACCAGGGAAGCCCTAGCTGTCCATTTCTTTTGGTTATACTCCCAGGTTCACACTGGCTTATCTATCCAAAGCCCTGCACTGCTGACTCAAGTTTAGCTTATGGTCCGAGGCCAGTATCATGTTATTATTAGCCAAAATTTTCCATGGATTGAGGTAGACTTGTAGAAGATTGAAAAATAAAACTTTTCAGCCATAAGTAGGAGTTTTTACCTGGCCCTCCAATACACAATACCTAATACAACAGCTTAAACAGCATAAACAATGAGAATCAGCAGCCTAAAGAAAAATGAGCTAATAAGTGAAGAGAGATTATTGAATTGTGGAATTGTACAGTTAGAAGGGACTTAGAAATTGTCTATATATACGAGGAAGCTGAAGCTCAGATATGTACCCAGGCTTCTAGTCAGGGCTTATTCTGAATACTCTTGCTGCTCAAGGTATGGCCCTCAGACCAGCAGCATCAGCCCCAGCTGGGAACCTGTTAGAAACGCAGAATCTCAGGCTTCAAGACACGCAAAATCAGAATCTGCATTTTAACAAGACCCCCAGGTAATTGGTGTGCATGTTAAAATTTGAGGAGATACAGGCAAAAGCACCACGGGCTCTTGTTCTATTATTTAAAATCTTGCCTAAATTATATTGCATAGAAAAACCTGATCTCTTTTGGGCAAGACCTGTATTATTACAGGTCTTAGTCTAATAGATTATTTTGAATAGCTGGATTAAAGAAAAAGACAAGCTCTCTCTAATGATTTCTGCAAGAAGAGGGCATCTATTTGAGCTGGGTTAGTTTTTAATGTTCCCATGCAGATTTTAATCCACTAGAAAAATTAATAGCCTATTTGGTACTAGCACGTCCTGCAAAAATAAGTGCAATGAAATGAAAGTATTTAAATGGATATTTAAACTATGCAGTCAACAGTGATTTAGTTTTCAATTACACAAAGGTAATTACACTAGAATCTACCTCATTCACCCTTCCGTGAGAAAATGCTGGAGTGTTGTAATAAGCTGATGCTTTCAGACAATGAGTGATCTCCACTCCTTGTTGGCTAGGACCTGAATTCATTTACTGTAAGCAGTTTAGGGTGTAAGCAAGAATATAAATGATGGAAACATCCTTTGTGACCCTTCTGACAAAGGAAGTCTCATCACTATTAAGGGTGCATGTGAGGCCACAGGCTCTCAGATTGGGGAGGGCTCACACGGCACGCAGATTTGGCTCGTGAGAAAGGAGCAGGACTGCGGCAAAGGGGAGTTCCCCAGCTGGGCTCTTCCTATGACACTGGTTCTCAAAGTTCGAGTGCAGAGGGCTTCTGGGGTTCTGGTCATGTTTTATTTCTTGATCTGGGTGTTGGTTTCATGAGTGTCTTCAGTTTATGAAAATTCACTGAGCTGTTCACTTATAATAAATACACTTTGCTATGTGTATGTTATACTGCAATAAAAAATTCAAAAGTGCAGAAAGTTACAGTTACATAAGAGCAGATTTCTCTCCTCTCTCCCTCCTATTCAGATGCAGGTGATCTATGTTCCTTACTTTGAGAAACACTGCATAGAGAAATCCAGGGGCTACAATCAGGGAAAACTGATGACCAAGCTTCATTTACCCAACATATTCATAGAGGTGGATAAGTAAAACCAAACAAGTTATAATGCCTAGTGCAGGGTGTAATATTAATACATTCTTCTGGTCTTCATAACATCCTTGGGAGGACAATATTATCTCCACTGTACAGATGAGGCAAATGGCACCCATAGAGGAGGCTGAGCCAAGAGGCCATGTCAAGTCTCTAAGACCAAAGCCTATCTTATTCTCACCAGCACCACTGCTGGGCAGCTTGAAAGAGTAAATAAGTCACAAGGACAGCCTGAGGGAGTGAGAGTGACAGAGAAAGAACACTGAATTCTTCGCCAAGGTAGTGGATAGTCATTAAGGGCAGACTGCAAACAGGAACCTCTGGTCTTTTTAGAATCTTCTGGTAAGTAGATGGCAGTTTCTCAGAGGCAATGCCCTAAGGCCACACTCATGGGATCTCTAATTACCTGGAGAGGGTCCTGGACCACTTCCCAAACTTGGCTGAATATCAGAATCACCTTGGGAAGATTTGAAACATACAGATTCATCAGCTCTACCCTAGAGATCCAGATTCAGGACATTTGGGATGAGGCCTAAAAAGCTCTTTAAATACCACCCCAGATAGTCTGATGATCAGCTGGGCTTGGGAACCACTATTGTAGTCATGACTGACCACATACAGAGTTAGACCTGAACTGACCTTGGTAGTAGTTCATCACAAGCCCACCAGGGGAAAGCAAAGGGCCCATTATGGTTGCCCTCAAGCTGAATAAATGTAACCAAATGTCAGGCCAAGAAGCAAAGCAGAATAAAAGGAACCTTGCTTCCATCTCCGGGCTATTGTAAATAGTGCTGCAATGAACATTTTGGTACATGACTCTTTTTGAATTATGGTTTTCTCAGGGTATATGCCCAGTAGTGGGATTGCTGGGTCATATGGTAGCTCTATTTGTAGTTTTTTAAGGAACCTCCATACTGTTCTCCATAGTGGCTGTACCAATTCACATTCCCACCAGCAGTGCAAGAGTGTTCCCTTTTCTCCACACCCTCTAAAGAAGATGTGGCACACATATACAATGGAATATTACTCAGCCATAAAAAGAAACAAAATTGAGCTATTTGTAATGAGGTGGATAGACCTAGAGTCTGTCATACAGAGTGAAGTAAGTCAGAAAGAGAAAGACAAATACCGCATGCTAACACATATATATGGAATTTAAGAAAAAAAAATGTCATGAAGAACCTAGCGGTAAGACAGGAATAAAGACACAGACCTACTAGAGAATGGACTTGAGGATATGGGGAGGGGGAAGGGTAAGCTGTGACAAAGTGAGAGAGAGGCATGGACATATATACACTACCAAACGTAAAATAGATAGCTAGTGGGAAGCAGCCGCATAGCACAGGGAGATCAGCTCGGTGCTTTGTGACCTCCTGGAGGGGTGGGATAGGGAGGGTGGGAGGGAGGGAGACGCAAGAGGGAAGAGATATGGGAACATATGTATATGTATAACTGATTCACTTTGTTATAAAGCAGAAGCTAACACACCATTGTAAAGCAATTATACTCCAATAAAGATGTTAAAAAAAAAAAAAAAGTAACCTTGCTATCATGAGATGGAAAAATGTGGCTAGTTTAGGTTTGCAAATAAAAGGCCTGCACCTGTTGTGTCCCAGGTATTACACTTATCTAGAATTCTTCCCCGTAGCCTGTTCACAAGGAGAGCATCTAAAGGTTTAAAAATTTTTTTTAATTTTACCTTTTTAAAAAGTTGAGATATAACTGACATATATTACTTTTTTAATATTATATTAGTTTTTAAAAGTATTATACAAAGGGAGTCAAAAGGTACAAACCTCCACTTATAAAATAAATTAGTCATGAGTATGTAATGTACAGCATGGTGACTATAGTTAATAATATTGCAAATAAAAGTAAAGCAATTTAATATCTGACCTCAATATGAAATACTCGGTCTAGGTTTTTACTTTAGAAATTTGAAAATTGTGAACAGAGTAAAAACAGACTTTGCAAAATTTCAGGAGACAGTATTGCAAAGGTGACAAGATCCAAGGGCACCTTCCCCCACCCCAGCAATCTGAACTGGTTTATTCTATATTTAAATTATGACCTTGAACAACCTAGACTTCCATTTGACCCCAGTGCTTACTGGTGAAAGTACAGAGGTGATTATGTGCAGTCAATAACTTCCCTATCTCGTCTGTCAACCAGAATAAATAGCTAAAACTGATAAGTTGATAAAGTGCTTTTTTTTTTATTGGAGAGTTAATAACTTACTCTAAAGTAGACTTTAATTACTGGACCTTGCTAACAACTGACATATGAATTAATTACTTTAAATCACTGCCAAGTTTAATCCCCATACAAGTTTAAAGGAGAACTTCACAGCACTCAAACCTAGGGGAAATATTAATGATATAAATGATAGAGCACAATTAAATCTATTATTGATTACTATAAATGGGAACAAAATACAGTGAACAATAAAATAAGCCTACAATCAGAGCTAATCAGATTTATGAAAACCATCTCAATTCAAAACATGTTCTCATCCTAAATCCTTGTCTCATTTGAGGAAACAACCCTTGTTACTCATTTATGAGATTAGAGTCCCATGTTTTATTTCTTTCCACATGTGGAAGTGGGGTAGAGATCTTTTAGCCAAGAAATATATTCTGGGCCTGAACACTAGATAACTGATTGATCGCTATGAATTTTATTAAAAAGTTAATATTACTCTTCTGGATAAAAGAAAAAAAAAGAGGGCAAAAAGGGGGAAATTAGAACACGTACCCAAGAGATTAAGGAAATCCTTTGTGTGACCTCAGTTTCCCAGTTTATCTAGTTTTCTATCTGGGTGAAATACCTCTAATGGGAAAGAATGTTTTAGCTGCAAGTAGAATTTTCTAAATGGCTCTAGGGGAACAAAACAATTGTTAAAATGCTTCTATTCTGAACTTTTTGATTTAAAAGTGTCATAGTAACCAGCGATGTGACCTATTACTTATCCTTTTAGAAAAGAAATTATAGATATTAGGAAAAAACGTATTTTAAAAACTCTTACACACACTTATGGTCAGTTGTTTTTTTTTAATTTTTATTTTTTATGGTCAGTTGGTTTTTTGACAAGGGTTCCAAGATAATCCAATGAGGAAAGAATAGTCTTTTCAACAAAAGGTTTGGGACAACTGGATATCACATGCAAAAGGATATAATTAGACCTTTACCTCGCACCAAATACAAAAATTAACCCCCCAAAAGCAAAGACTGAAATGTAAAAGCTAAACCTATAAAAGTTTAGAAGGAAACCCAGGCATAAATCTGTAACTTTAGTCAACGGCTCATTAGATATAACACCAAAAGTACAAGCAAAAAAAGAAAACAGATAAATTTGACTTCATCAAAATTGAAAACTTTTGTGTTTCAAAGGACACCAGCAAGAAACCTATAGAAGACAAGAAAAGATTTGCAAATCATATATCTGATATGGGATTTGTATCTAGAATACATAAAAAAAATTTAAACGCAACAATAAAAAGACAACCCAATTTAAGAACGGGCAAAAGATCTGAATATACATTTCTCCAAAGAAGATATACAAATGGCCAATAAGCACATGAAAAGATGCACAATATCATTAGCCTTCAGGAAAATGGCAATCACAATCACAGTGATTTCCCTCACACCCACTAGGATGGCTATAATAAAAAAGACAGATAATAACAAGTGTTGATGAGGGACTGGAGAAATTCGAACCTTCATGCATTGCTAGTGGAAATGTAAAATGTAGCCAATTAGGAAAACAGTCTGGCTTTCTCAAAAGGCTAAACATAGAGTTACCCTGTGATCCAACAATTCCCTTTTTAGGTATATAACCCAAGGTAAATGAAATCAAATGTCCACACAAAAACTTGTACACAAATGTTCATAATAGCACTATTCATAACATCTAAAAAGTAGAAACAGCTCAAGTTCCATCAACAGATAAATGGATAAATAAAATATGTTATATTCATACAATGGAATATTATTCAGCAATAAAAAGGAAGTGCTGATACATACTGAAATATGAACGAACTTTGAAAACATTAAGCTAAGGGACTTCCCTGGTGGCGCAGTGGTTAAGAATCCTCCTGCCAATGCAGGGGACATGGGTTCAAGCCCTGGTCCGGGAAGATCCCACATGGCACAGAGCAACTAAGCCCACGAGCCACAACTACTGAGCCCGTGTACCACAACTACTGAAGCCTGCGTGCCTAGAGCCTGTGCTCTGCAACAAGAGAAGCCACCGCAATGAGAAGCCCACGCACCGCAACGAACAGTAGCCCCTGCTCACCTCAACTAGAGAAAGCCCAGGTGCAGCAATGAAGACCCAATGCAGCCAAAAATAAATAAATGTTAATTAATTTAAAAAAAAGAAAAATTAGAGAAAGGGCTGAGGCTACCAAAACTTTTTAGAAATCCTGACAGGATTTTAAATGGATTTTTATTTTTCACCATCCTGGGATATGATTTGGACCTAACTAGATGTCAAATAAACTTAGAATAGTAATTTTGAAGAGCTGTTCTTCACAATGGGCAAATAATACATTGTTGGAGCCAGGACTACCCCTGACATTTGTGAAACCAAGGGAAAGTACAAATGGAGGTCTGCATCCCATGTCTAACTATGTAAAATCATAAATAAAATATGTTCTATTTTCCTAATTTGATAACTCTATCTTCCTAATGATCTGAAGACCAAGTCTGAATGTATAATTCTTGAACTCCTTGGAGTCCTGCAATAGGACATGGAGGCACGGGGTGAGCTGGGCCCCAGGCTGAAGCTGCCCCTCTTCTCTTCCCACCCCTGGCTCTGATGGAGAAGGGCCCCTCCTGCAGAAGTGTATATGCCCCGGCCCAAACATCCACACTGTGCACATCCCCTGGTGACCTTCAGGCTGAGGAGTGTACTAGTGGCATGGTCTGTCCTTGAGAGGATGGGACCGGGAAGGAAGTGTATGCAGGCCTTGAAAGTGAGCTTGGGTCTTTTGGGCAAGGAATTCTGAAATGGTCCAAGGTGCCCAGAGTGTGGTCTAGAGGGAATCAATGTGGGTTCTGAGAGGGGTACAGCCAGGGAGGGTTAGAGCAGGGCCCTCTAAAAGCTGAAAAGCTATATCAGCAGGAGTCCAGACCATTCTGGAATGTGATAATTAGCCTAAAACACAGAATCCTGGCACATACCTCAGGCCTGCTTTAGCAGGAGGAGGGAGGCCAGATCAAGCTTGTTCAGACAGGAAAGATGGATCATGCCTCACTTGCCCTGGAGGGTTCACAGAAGCTTATTGATTCCTGGCAAAGCAGAACAGCCCAACCTGGGAGAGTCTGCCCAGATTTGAATGCTGGTTTAGTTAATGATTTAAAGGGGCATTCACCTTTTTATTTTATGGGGAAAATGTCTGGAAGATTCTGGTGTTATTTTTATCAGGGCCACTGAACTCTCTGTTTGTCCTTGTAGTGAGAGCCCTGCTACCTTACCACCGCTGTTCTCATAGTACCAAGGACCCATCAGCCCTGCTTGTCTTCCTCTCAGCTTGTTACCAGTGCTGATGATTTCAGCAATAATCCTGATAAGTGCCCTTATCCCCTTGGTCCTTCATCCACTCCTATCTTTGTACTCTCTATGCCAAATGAAATCCACCACGTGCTTTCTGTTTCTGCTGTAAAGCAGAAGATGTTGCTGCGGACAATTCAGAAATCTGGTCCAAGCCAGTGTCAGCTGACTGTTCCAGCTGAGCCCTCACTACCAACAGGCAATTGTCTGATTTTTTCAATCAGGACAGGTGTTTCCCCACCACATTTTCTTGATCTTTCCTGCAGTCTCACCTCCTGCAATATCACTCCCATCTTGCTTGACAGAAGAGATCAAGATTCTACAATGTCAGCTTCCTCTTTCTGATTTTTCTCTGCTAAGAAATATTTAAACAAGATATTTCCTTTTCTCCTTCCCTCTCATTTCAGAGGAAGAAGGGAACCCTTTCCTTTCTACGTTTGTTTTCTTCTTGGGTCCTGGAGTCTGTGGATTCCTACTCCCTGCAAACATACATGGTCCCTTCTCTGTTCTATATCCTTTGTTTCTTAGCATGTTGGTTTTCTTACTTACTCTTCATTACATCAAAACATCCAATTCCTTGGGCCCTCTTCTACTCCTCCCCGCCCCCCGCAGTCTTATCAGTGCCTTCCTGGCTCACTTCTATCACTATTGAGCCTAGGTGCCATTGCCCGTCACTTTGAACGTTTTTTCATGGCATCATCAATCCCCTTGCCCCTTGGTCCTTCTGCCCCATCAGATCTTCCGAGCAAATTCCAAGTCTTGGATTAATCTACCACCAATTTTCTCAGCTCTTACCATTAATAACCCAAGTTATTAAAGAAAATCATGCAATTATGTGGACTAGTGCCAACAGCAATTTTGGTCTGTTACTTCAGTTATACTCTCAAGAGGTAATAATTCTTACAGTTGTCCTTCCTTGCTTAATTCCCTCTCTTGGTAATAAATCTAATCCTCTGGCATTCTCAATTCTACACTTTCACTCACTGTCTTCCAATCATTTCTTTCCTTCCCTTCCCTACCTCCCTTCTTCCCTTCCTTCCTCTCACTTTCTCTTTCTTTCACATACACCAATACCTGGGATGTACCTTATATTCTTCTTTCTTTTCTCTTCTACCCCAATCTAATCAGTAACCACATCCTGTTTATCTTCCCTCCAAAACATTTCCTAAACTCACCCTCTCCTCTTTATTTTGTCATTTTCTTAGTTTAGGCCTTTACCATCTCTGCCTGGTCTTTTTCAATCGTCTCCTAAATGGCATTCACTTGATACTAGCCTCATCTCTCTCCAATTCATACCGAATAGTCTTCTCAGAGGGATAGTTTCTTAGGGAAGGGAAGGGTGAGTTGTGGCTGGGGAGGAGGGAAGAGTCAAAGGAGAGCGAGACCCAAAATTTGGAAGCCAAAGAAGGACACTGAGGGGAGAATAGAAATGCTTCCATTCAAACCCTCTCCTCTGTCTCTTCATAAAAATTTCAGTCAAATCTACATTGCTTACCTCTTCTTTGTGGAGCTGACTTGCCTTTATCTGGCTTGTGTTCAATTATTCTTCATTCATTCACTTATTTCTTATTTAACAATTATTTACTGAGCTCCTACCATATGCTAGGTGCTGGAGGGTGAACAGTGATCCAGACAGACACAGTCTTGCCTTGAAAGCATTTATAGTCTAGTGGGAGAGCAGACAAATAAAACAAACTAAAATGCGATAAGTGCTATGACATGAGAAGGTTATGGGAGTGCCTGGAAGGGACACATCAAAGTCAGGGGTAGGAGGGAGGTCAAAGAGGATTTCCCTAGGGAGGTGGCATTTAACTGGAGACCACAGGAATGTGGAGGAATTAGCCAGGTGTAGGGAAAAGATGGAGAAAATCTTCTAGGACTGTGAGAAAGTCCAGAGGCAAAAGAGGGGATGGTGAGCCCAAGGGACTGAAAGAAGAGGGGAAATTGTGGGAAATAAGGTGGGAGAGGTAAACTGGGGACAGAGCTTAACTTTAAGTCAAGTTTAAAAGTTTACACTTTATTCTAAAAGCAATGGGAAACTACAGACGGTCTTTTAGCAGGTGAATGACCTGATAAGATTTATGATTTTGAAAAAATATGTGACAGGATGATATGTGAAGTATTAATGGAACGTACTCTCTCTGCTCATCTCTCTCCTTGGGCTCTAAGTTACCAGCCTGCACCTGTCACCTCACCAACACACACTCACCAGACTCTTTTGTTAGTAGAGTGAAAAGCACATTTGAGGAGGCAGTCTGCTGCTGAGAGAGACCAGACTCCACACTACAAAATTCAAATACAAAAGGTTCTGCACTTTAATTCAGAGATTAAACTAATGAGATTAAACAATTCACACAAATGCATAAATGTGAATTTATTTTTTTCCCTCCGTGCTGGGAGGGGAGAAGAAATGACCTGGCTTGGAAAGGGGATGTGTTGGACAAAAGGAAGAAACGTTCCTGGATTGCCTGCTGGGGTTGCCGAAAAGTGGCTGACCCTTTGAGAGGTGAAGCTACATGGGACCTGCATGTGTACCCAGCCAACCCATCACCACCCATCAGAGCCAGCAGGGTCCAAAACCTAGAGGGCACAGGGGGCCCTGCTCATGTGGAGAGGCTAGAAAATAGCAGCGTTAGCAGCTGGCGCCAGCATGAGGACCACCCCAGATGAGACTAAATGGGTAGTTCCCACTCCATCGCCATATGCAGCCAATCAGACATGAACCACCATCCCCTTCTCCACTTCCCTTGGGTAGTCAACCCGAGGAGACCCAAGAGTAAGAGGCAAGAAGAGGGGAAAGAAGGTCTGAAATTGAATTCTAAACTGAAATACTTATATAATCTCAGTTTCTGCCAAATCACTGAATTTACTTGAGAGAATCTAGATTAAGTTGCCAGAAAGAAGGCTGGAGGTTCAGATTCAGACATTAAATTGACTCTAGGAAAAAATGTTGCATTTTTGCATACCTGAGTGTTTGGAGATTCCTGTATCTGTGAAATTCCTTGCTTGTTACAATCACATGGCTACTGTGTGGGGAATGGTTTGAGAGGAAGAATAAAAACAGAGACACCAGGGTTAGGTGAGGTGTAATGGTGGCAGAGAGGAAGGAGATAAGCGAAAGCATAAGGGAAATAGAATCAAGAGTTCATGGTGACACAGTTGGACATGAGAGATGATGGAAAGAAAGTAGTCAGGATGATACACAAATTTCTGGCTGCATAAATGAGTCCAAGGTAGTGCTTTCCACTCAGGGGAAATTCAGGAGGAGATACGGGTTTGAAGAGGAAATTAGTTAAGTTTAAGATGCCCACGGAACTTATAGGTGGGGCTGACTAAAAGGTAGCTATCTGGGTCTGAAGCTCAAGAGAAAGGTCTGGTGTAGATAGTCATATCTAGGAGCATGTAGATAGTGCCATAGATGCCCAGGAAAGAGAAAGTATCCAGAAGGAGGACATGCCAGAGGCCGCTTAAGGTCAAATAAAGAGAGAAATGAAAAGTGTCCCTTGAATTTAGATGCATGGAGATCACTGCTTATCTTGGAGAAAGTGATTTTTATAAAGTGAGTAGAGACAACTTCTACAAGAAGTTTAGCTGGCAAGGGGAAGAGAGGGCTGTGGATGGAGGGGAATGTGGCTTTTTTTAACCTGAGAAGGAAGGAGCCAATATGGAGGAAGAGGTTGACTATAAAGATAAGAGTGAGAAGGAATAACTGAGAGTGAGGTCAATGAGAAGTCAGGAGAAGATGGGATCCAGGGCACAGGTCAAGAGATCGGCCTTAGATGGGGAGGAGAACCTTTTTTATAATAAGAAGCAGGATGGGTAAAGATGCAAGTAAGTTTATAGGTTGCCATGGAAAACTGAGGCTGCTCACATCTGATAACTTTTATTTCCCCTCACCTTGAGAAGTGGGAAATACAATCACAGAGAATGTAGAGAGGGCAGGCATGGAGGTTTGGAGAGAGGAGAATTCTTGACATAGCCCCTCTGGGGACTCAGAAAGAAAGAGTAAGCAGGTCAGGGGAATGTGATAGGATCACAGGCCACACCAAAGTCCCACCTGATGTTGCCGAATATGAATTTAGGGCGTCTATGTGAGTATGTGGCTTTCTCCAGCAGTGTCCAGCAGCCCAAAGGAATGGTCAAAGCAGACAACTGGATTCAAGGTATATGTTCTAAGTCTTGTCAGGCAGATGAAACAGAAGAGTAATGGAGCAATAGAGTTGAGGACACTGGTCAAAGGCTAACGGTATGAAGCATGGTCCTTCCTGGGTAGAGAAGGAAAAGTAGACAGCTAGTGGATGATAAATAAGGAGATAGAAAAAAACCGGAAGGATTCTACTTTTGGAAAACTGATAGAGTGACAATAACCAAGTGAGAAGAATTGGAGGAATAGAAAGTCATAGGTTCAGAGGTGCTGTGGTTTCTTTCTTTTTCTTTTGCTGTGCTGGGCGGCTTGCAGGGATCTTAGTTCCCTGACCAGGGATCGAACCCCGGCCATGGCAGTGAAAGCGCCAAGTCGTAACCACTGGACCACCAAGGAATTCCCGGTGCTGTGGTTTCTCGATGACAAAGTCTGGGAGTGACCATGGGATTGAGTGATTGAAACAGAATGGAAAACGTAATTGGAGATGGAATCAAGGAACTGAGAGGTCAAGAATGCCTCATGGGGCTTCCCTGGTGGCGCAGTGGTTGGGAGTCCGCCTGCCGATGCGGGGGACGCGGGTTTGTGCCCCGGTCCGGGAGGATCCCGCATGCCGCGGAGACGCTGGGCCTGTGAGCCGTGGCCAGTGGGCCTACGCGTCCGGAGCCTGTGCTCCGCAGCGGGAGAGGCCGTGGCAGTGAGAGGCCCGTGTACCGCAAAAAAAAAAAAAAAAAAAAAAAAAAGCCTCATGGACATACCAAATGGGCCAGATTATTGGCAGAATTTGGAATGCAAAGGAATACTGTGGGCCAATTGCCAATGACTTCAATAAATAAAGGGTATGACCAGCCAGTCAGAAGATGGCAGCTGAAGTAGAGAGTGTGGCATAATGGCTATGTTGCCTGGGTCTCAGAGGACAGAGAACTGAGACCCATGGAAATGGGTGTGTATGACAGAAAGGACCTGACCCGGCAGCCTCCACTTGTGAGAGCTGCAGAGGAAGCACTGTGCCTGGGGTAAAGCCAGCTTTCTAAGGGAAGAGGATGGGGGTATCTGGGGCTTTGTTGATGATGCAATCGGATTCCAGGGGTCACAGAGGAAAAATGAAGGAGAAAAGGGAGGAGTGGAACAGAGTCAGGTATAAGCATGAGCGTTCCTAAGAGGATAACTCATTGAAAGGGGCTCTCTCTTGGGCACACATCAGGGATATCAGGGGTCTGAGGGATGGTGGTTTGGCAGCTGCATTGATGCAGGAGAATTAATAGGTCAGACCTCTCGGGATTCAGCTTTGTCCTGGGTGTGTCACACCTCCAAGATTCATGGGTTTCTGGAAGGAATGAGTTGGGTCTTGACTCCAGGAAAAGGCTAGAGTTGAGGGCTGCTGGTTGGCAGTTCTGGATGGTTTGGGATGGTATGACCCTTGTGACCTATGTAAGCCGGTGGCTGGGTGATACTCAACATCCCAGCTTTCTTCACTCCCTCATATTCTGCACTGTCTCAGTGCCTCTATGCCTGTTCATTTTAGGGCTTGGTTTTGTTTCTAAACTTAGAGCCCAAGGAAAAGCATTCAGTAACCTTAGAGTACCTGGAGATGTTTTGGGAAAAGCAGATAGCCTGACTCATCATAGCATTAACTAATTTCAACCCAAGGAGTATCAAAGAGTACTCCTTCAAGGAAAGATGCAGTGTTTAGAGTAATTTCCTAGAATGGTTGCTTTCATTAAAAAAAAAAAAAAAAAAGATTTGTTCAAGTTGGTGGAGTAGAAGGATGTGCACTCACTCCCTCTTGCGAGAACACCAGAATCACAACTGCTGAACAATAATTGACAGGAAGACAATGGAACTCACCAAAAAAGATACCCCACATCCAAACACAAAGGAGAAGCCACAATGAGAAGGTAGGAGGGGCGCAATCACAATAAAATCAAATCTCATAATTGCTGGGTGGGTGACTCACAAACTGGAGAACACTTATACCACAGAAGTCCACCCACTGGAGTGAAGGTTCTGAGCCCCACGTCAAGCTTCCCAACCTGAGGGTCCAGCAATGGGAGGAGGAATTCCTAGAGAATCAGACTATGAAACCTAACGGGATTTGATTGCAGGACTTTGACAGGATGGGGGGGGGGGGACACAGAGACTTCACTCTTGGAGGGCACACACAAAGTAGTGTGTGCATCGGGACCCAGGGGAAGGAGCAGTGACCCCAAAGGAGACTGAACCAGACCTACCTGCTAGTGTTGGAGGGTCTTCTGCAGAGGAGGGGGGTGGCTGTGGCTCACCATGAGGACAAGGACACTGGCAGCAGAAGTTTTCTGGGAAGTACTCCTTGGCGTGAGCCCTCCCAGAGTCTGCCATTAGCCCCACCAAAGAGCCTGCAGGCTCCAGTGTTGGGTTGCCTCAGGCCAAACAACCAACAGGGAGGGAACCCAGCCCCACCCATCAGCAGACAAACGGATTAAAGTTTTACTGAGCTCTGCACACCAGAGCAACAGCCAGCTCTACCCACCACCAGTCCCTCCCATCAGGAAACTTGCACAAGCCTCTTAGATAGCCTCACCCACCAGAGGGCAGACAGCAGAAGCAGGAAGAACTACAGTCCTGCAGTCTGTGGAAGAAAAACCACATTCACAGAAAGATAGACAAGATGAAAAGGTAGAGCGCTATGTACCAGATGAAGGAACAAGATAAAACCCCAGAAAAACAACTAAATGAAGTGGAGATAAGAAACCTTCCAGAGGGCTTCCCTGGTGGCGCAGTGGTTGAGAGTCCACCTGCCAATACAGGGGACACGGGTTTGTGCCCTGGTCCGGGAAGATCCCACATGCCGCGGAGCGTCTGGGCCAGTGAGCCATGGCCGCTGAGCCTGCGCATCCAGAGCCTGTGCTCTGCAATGGGAGGGGCTGCAGCAGTGAGAGGCCTGCATACCGCAAAAAAAAAAGAAAAAAAAAAAGAAACCTTCCAGAAAGAGAATTCAGAATAATGATAGTGAAGATGATGATAGTGATAATGACAGATGATAGATAGATGATAGATGATAGATAATAATGATAGTGAAGATAGTGAAGATGATCAAGGACTTCCGAAAAAGAATGGAGGCAAAGATCAAGAAGCTGCAAGAAATGTTTAACAAAGACCTAGAAGAATTAAAGAACAAACAAACAGAGATGAACAATACAATAACAGAAATGAAAACTACACTAGAAGGAATCAATAGCAGAATAACAGAGGCAGAAGAACGGATAAGTGACCTGGAAGACAGAATGGTGGAATTCACAGCCGCGGAACAGAATAGAGAAAAAAGAATGTAAAGCAATGAAGACAGCCTAAGAGACCTCTGGGACAACATTCTCATTATAGGGGTCCCAGAAGGAGAAGAGAGAGAGAGAAAGGACCTGAGAAAATATTTGAGGACATTATAGTCAAAAACTTCCCTAACATGGGAAAGGAAATAGCCACCCAAGTCCAGGAAGCGCAGAGAGTTCCAGGCAGCATAAACCCAAGGAGAAACACGGCGAGACACATAGTAATCAAACAGACAAAAATTAAAGACAAAGAAAAATTATTGAAAGCAAAAAGGGAAAAACAACAAATAACATACAAAGGAACTCCCATAAGGTTAAAGAAGGGAGTGGCATGATATATGTAAAGTGATGAAAGGGAAAAACCTACAACCAAGATTACTCTACCCAGCAAGGATCTCATTCAGATTTGATGGAGAACTTAAAACCTTTACAGACAAGAAAAAACTAAGAGAATTCAGCACCACCAAACCAGCTCTACAACAAATGCTAAAGGAACTTCTCTAAGTGGGAAACACAAGAGAAGAAAAGGACCTACAAAAACAAACCCATAACAATTAAGAAAATGGTAATAGGAACATACATATCGATAATTATCTTAAACGTGAATGGATTAAATGCTCCAACCAAAACACACAGGCTTGCTGAATGGATACAAAAACAAGACCCATATATATGCTGTCTACAAGAGACCCACTTCAGACCTAGGGAAACATACAGACTGAAAGTGAGGGGATGGAAAAAGATATTCCATGCAAATGGAATTCAAAAGAAAGCTAGAGTAGCAATATTCATATCAGATAAAATAGACTTTAAAATAAAGAATGCTACAAGGGACAAGGAAGGACATTACATAATGATCAAGGGATCAATCCAATAAGAAGATATAACAATTATAAATATATATGCACCCAACATAGGAGCACCTCAATACATAAGGCAACTGCTAATAGCTATAAAAGAGGAAATCGAAAGTAACACAATAATAGTGGGGGACTTTAACACCTCACTTACACCAATGGACAGATCATCCAAAAGAAAATTAATAAGGAAACACAAGCTTTAAATGACACAATAGACCAGATAAGTTTAATTGATATTTATAGGACATTCCATCCAAAAACAGCAGATTACACTTTCTTCTCAAGTGCACATGGAACATTCTCCAGGATAGATCACATCTTGGGTCACAGATCAAGCCTCAGTAAATTTAAGAAAATTGAAATCATATCAAGCATCTTTTCTGACCACAGTGCTATGAGATTAGAAATCAATTACAAGGAAAAAATGTAAAAAACACAAACACATGGAGGCTAAACAAGATGTTACTAAATAGCCAAGAGATCACTGAAGAAATCAAAGAGGAAAACAAAAAATACCTAGAGACAAATTACAATGAAAACACGACGATCCAAAACCTGTGGGATGCAGCAAAAGCAGTTCTAAGAGGGAAGTTTATAGCAATACAAGCCTACTTCAAGAAACAAGAAAAATCTCAAATAAGCAACAAATAGCAACAAATAAACAAAAAATTCCTTTACACCTAAAGGAACTAGAGGAAGAAGAACAAACAAAACCCAACGTTAGTAGAAGGAAAGAAATCATAAAGATCAGAGAAGAAATAAATGAAATAGAAACAAAGAAGACAATAGCAAAGATCAATTAAACTAAAAGCTGGTTCTTTGAGAAGATAAACAATATTGATCAACAATTAGCCAGACTCATCAAGAAAAAGAGGGAGAGGACTCAAATCAATAAAATTAGAAATGAAAAAGGAGAAATTACCACAGACACTGCAGAAATACAAAGCACCTAGCCACAGCAATCAGAGAAGAAAGAGAAATAAAAGGAATACAAATTGGAAAAGAAGTAGTAAAACTGTCACTGTTTGCAGATGACATGACACTATACATCAAAAATCCTAAAGATGCCACCAGAAAACTACTAGAGCTAATCAATGAATCTGGTAAAGTTGCAGGATACAAAATTAATGCACAGAAATCTCTTGCATTCCTATACACTAACAAAAAAAGATCAGAAAAAGAATTAAGGAAACAATCCCATTTACCATGACAACAAAAAGAATAAAATACCTAGGAATAAACCTACTTAAGAAAGCAAAAGACCTGTACTCAATATACTATAAAACACTGATGAAAGAAATCAAAGATGACAGAAACAGATGGAGAAATATACCATGTTCCTGGATTGGAAGAATCAATATTGTGAAAATGACTATACTACCCAAAGCATTCTACAGATTCAATGCAATCCCTATCAAATTACCAATGGCATTCTTCACAGAATTAGAACAAAAAATTTTACAATTTTATGGAAACACAAAAGACCCCAAATGGCCAAAGCAACCTTGAGAAAGAAAAACGGAGCTGGAGGAATCAGGCTCTGAGACTCCAGACTACATTACAAAACTACAGTAATCAAGATAGTATGGTACTGGCACAAAAACAGAAATATAGATCAATAGTACAGAACAGAAAGCCCAGAGATAAACCCATGCACCTATGGTCACCTAATCTATGACAAAGGTGGCAAGAATATACAGTAGAGGAAAGACAGCCTTTTCAATAAATGGTGCAGGGAAAACTGGACAACTACATGTAAAAGAATGAAATTAGAACACTCCCTAACACCGTACACAAAAATAAACTCAAAATGGATTAAAGACCGGACACTATAAAACTCTTAGAGGAAAACATAGGAAGAAAAATCTTTGACATAAATCACAGCAAGATCTTTTTTGATTCACCTCCTAGAGTAATGGAAATAAAAACAAAAATAAACAAATGGGACCTAATGAAACTTAAAAGTTTTTGCAAAGCAAAGGAAAGTACAAACAAGATGAAAAGACAACCCGCAGAATGGGAGAAAATATTTGCAAATGAATCAACAAAGGATTAATCTCCAAAATATATAAACAGCTCATGCAGCTCAATATTAAAAAAATAAACAACCCAATCAAAAAATGGGCAGAAGACCTAAATAGACATTTCTCCAAAGAAGACATACAGATGGCCAGGAAGCACATGAAAAGCTGCTCAACATCACTAATTATTAGAGAAATGCAAATCAAAAGTACAATGAGGGGGCTTCCCTGGTGGCGCAGTGGTTGAGAGTCTGCCTGCTGATGCAGGGGACACGGGTTCATGCCCCAGTCCGGGAAGATCCCACATGCCACGGAGTGGCTGGGCCCGTGAGCCATGGCCACTGAGCCTGTGCGTCCGGAGCCTGTGCTCTGCAACAAGAGAGGCCACAACAGTGAGAGGCCCGCGTACCACAAAAAAAAAAAAATGTACAATGAGGTATTACCTCACACCAGTTAGAATAGGCATCATCAGAAAATCTGCAAACAACAAATGCTGGAGAGGGTGTGGAGAAAAGGGAACCCTCTTGCACTGCTGGTGGGAAAGTAAATTGATGCAGCCACTATGGAGAACAGTATGGAGGTTCCTTAAAAAACTAAAAATAGAATTACCATATGGCCCAGCAATCCCACTACTGGGCATATACCCTGAGAAAACCATAATTCAAAAAGACACATTCACCCCAATATTCATTGCAGCAATAGCCAGGTCATGGAAGCAACCTAAATGCCCATTGACAGATGAATGGATAAAGAAGAAGTGGTACATATATACAATGGAATATTACTCAGCCATAAAAAGGAACAATACTGGGTCATTTGTTGAGACATGGATGGATCTAGAGACTATCATACAGATTGAAGTAAGTCAGAAAGAGAAAAACAAATATTGTATATTAACGCATATATGTGGAACCTAGAAAAGACATAAATACAGTAATATATATAAAATGGATAACTAATAAGAACCTGCTGTATAAAAAAATTAATTAAATAAATATCAATAATTCCAAAAAAACAATGTAATTGTTGATATTGAATAATAAAATGTCAATATTTGGGAAAAAGAAAAGGAGAAAGAAAAAATTTATAAAGGACTCTAATCACTGCAAATCGATTTTTTCTTAAATATGAACTACAATGCACTCTTGGCCTCAGGTTGGTTTATTTACACACTATATTTATTTTCACTCTCCATGGTGAGTTTTTTTGTTTGTTTAAAAGGCACAGGTCGCATTTTAGTGTCTGTCCAGTTCACTACACATGAACAATTTAGTGTTCTTTGGAGTACTCCTGAACCCTTGAAATGCCACAAGTTGAGGGCTTCATCTTCCTTACATTCTCTCTGTCAGCAGATTTTTTAGTGAACATCTTGCTGGTAGACCCCATTTTATTGTTTAATAAAGAGATTCAATGACCCCAGGAAAAGGGAGGTTTTAAGAAAATCCCAGTGGGGCTTTGATATAAAGATCTTCTAAGTCCATTCCACTCCTTTTTTTCTTGCCTTATTGAAGTAACTGTAACTTTCAGCTTTTAATGCACTGTTCCCTTCATGCTAACTTCCTAAGCTCTAAGCTTGTGCAGCATCTGGTGACATGGCAATCACTTTACAGCGCATTCAAAGCATTGGTTGACAAAAGAATCAGTAAAATAGCATTATGTATCTTAAATGAATCCAATACTTATAGCAAACCAAGTGGCTTGGAGTTTGGCTGTTTCACACGCCCAGTGTAATGATGCTTATATGCTTATATGGCAGGATGCATGACCTGCACATTGATGACATTAACTTTAAGATACAGAAAACACAACTGGCATGGGAGAGATGCTGCTAAGTAGTCAGTATCCTCACTCACTGATATCACTTTGTCATTAATTCTTTCCATCCTCATATACCTGATTAAATCTATTTGAAAAAATTAAATGTCAACCATCATACCTCAGGTTCTGTGTTTATTTTTTTATGAAAAGGAAGGGTGAGCTGGGGGCAGGCTGTTGAGAGCTGTTTGCTGTGGTTGAGGCCAGTCTGCTCTGAGGTTTTCTGGCATTTTTTCATCTGTGCTGCCATCTAGAGAAGAGAATGAGAAACACTCATAAACTGGAAAAATAAACTCGAAGTCCCAGGACGGAGTTATGGGAAAATGGACACTGTATACTGATTTGTAGAAAACTGTAAGATACATCAGGAAGATTTGGTGGTGATAATTTTGTGTTTTTCCCCCATCTCTCTCCGTCTCTCCCAGATACAAAACAGAATTTGGATATCTGTTACCGGTGTTTATGACAGGCATTCCTGCGGAGCCATTTCCTGTATTCAAATTGAACTCTTCTTACATAAATAAAGTTAAATTGTGTTAACTTTCTGGGACCTCCAAAGTGGTGTAATTTCTCCATAGCTAAGATGTTGCTCGAAATGCTCATATTCTCAGTCCTGCAAGATTTGGAGATGAAATGGCAGGCGCGTGCGTGCGTGCGTGCGTGCGTGCGTGTGTGTGTGTGTGTTAACAAGATAAAGAGGTGCTTTGAAGACTCAGGGGCAGTTTCCTGAAGTCAGTGTGTTCCACAGAAGCTCTTAGTTCTGCAGAATGTTTATAGGTGAAACACTGGTCAAATAAATTTAGGGAATGCTAGGTAAAACCATTTAAAACAGTTTTCCTTATTACAGCCAGGACTTCTAATAGTCTTTAGTTTACCAATGTGCACTGTGAACTTGCAAGAGAGGAAAGTGCTGGGCAAAGTTTCCCAAACTTATTGGATCTTGAAACCCTGGGCTTTTCATAGGACCGGTGCTGTGTGGAGCAAGCTTTAGGAAATATTACAACAGGGAAAGGAAGTTGGCCTGCTGCATGCATGCCATGTGCAAACATACCAGTCCTCCATTCCTCTAGAAGGAATGTTATAGGAATGGAATTTGTTTGATAATTGCTACTTGCAGGTATGACAAAGTAAGTGTACCTATAACGTAGGCCAGATTTTCTCTCTCAGCTTACTTATCAAACAGCAAATAATAAGATATAGTCTTTTTACTTAGCACACATTTATCATGCTCTAAATCTATGCAAGGTACCATTGGGCAGGGAGGATAGTGAAAGTAAAACATGATTCTTGCCTTTGACAAACCATTAAATAGGTGGAGTGGTAAGTTAAGATACAATATACTAAAAAATTCTTTAAACAATGGTCATACCAGGTTTATTCATCATAACTGAGATAACAGGCTTTGTTTCTGTGGAGCAAGGCCATGTTCACCCATGGAAGAAAATAGCCTTTAGAAATGCTTTTGCAGGGGCTTTCCTGGTGGCACAGTGGTTAAGAATCTGCCTGCCAAGGCAGGGAACATGGGTTCGAGCCCAGGTCCCAGAGGATCCCACATGCCACGGAGCAACTAAGCCAGTGCGCCACAACTACTGAGCCTACGCTCTAGAGCTCGAGAGCCACAACTACTGAAGCCTGTGCGCCTAGGGCCCGTGTTCCGCAACAAGAGAAGCCACCGCAATGAGAGACCCGCGTGCCTGCCACAGCTAGGGAAAACCTGTGCACAGCAATAAAGACCCAATGCAGCCAAAAATAAATAAAACAAAATAAATAAATTTTTAAAAATTAAGAAATGCTTTTGTAATAGCAGCCATTGTTAGAGGATTTTACCTTTTTTTTTTTAATTAAAATGTCAATGACCATGAATATTTTCCTGTATTAATCCTGGAAAATGACATTCTTTGTGAAACTGAGTGAACAATATTAATGCTTCTTTTTTGATAATTTATCTGAACTTTAGGAAAAAGATTATATAATTCATGCTTTTGACTCAAGAAGTAATGTCTCTGTTTAGGAATTAATAAGGATAATGATAAAACATCATCTCTCCCAAAGGATAAATATTATTTTCGTTTTATAGAAGCAACTGGGGCTTAGAGAAGTGAATCGGTTTGTCTAATAGCTTGTAAATGGTGGGACTGGGATTCAATTTCAGTCCTATCTGTTCCTAAATCTTTATTATTTATTTCCCTTATGGTGGAGGCAGAGTAATTTTAGAAAATGTTTGCATACTACCTGATTTCCATAATATCAAAATAAGACTTCCCAAAGTGAAATGGGGAAAACAGTTTTCCTGGGATTTAGAGAATTACACACACACACACACACACACACACACACACACACACACACACACACACACACACATAGGAGACTGTAAGCTTTATGAGAGCAGAAACCATAGGACCATATCTGTTTTCTTTACCATACTAAACCTGGTGTTTAGTACATGCCTTGCACATAGGTCCTCAATAAGTATTTGCTCAGTGGAGTGCACTCAAATGATAATGTTTGGGATTAGGTGATGGGCACACATAAAACCTTCAATATTCTATTGCCATTTTTTGCAATAGAATTCAGTTATAAATCTGTAAAGTCTTCTCTTTTCATGAAATGGTCTGAACCTGGTCAAGGGCACATTCCACATCTGCAAATGTGTTTTCCAGTCTAGTCTCAATAGTTAATCACATTGTGAGTCAATTTGTGGATGATTGAGAACCTTCGCCTACATGGTTGTTTGGTCATTCTCTGCAAATTCATTCTCTGAAACGTGTTAAAAGAAGTAGGCTTGAAAGAAAACTAGACTTGAAGGCAAAGACTAAATATTTTTTATATTTGCATTCTTAGCACTCTGCTTCATAATAGGTGCAATGGTACATGTTGAAAAAAGAAGGAAGAAAGAAAGAGGAGGGGAAAGGAAGAAAAGTGAGAGTTAAGAATCTTGGACTTTAGCCTTGGGTTGGCTATGTAAACTTGGGGCAATCATTTCTTTTTTGTTCCTCAGTTTCCTTTTCTGGAGCTAGGGATGTTGACCTACTTGATCACTAAGGCCCCTCCAGATTTTAAATGCCTGTGGAAGAGACTGGGGTCATTCTTGGCATAAACAAGACCATGTTTCTTTGTGTCCACTAGGGGGTACTGTAGTACTAGTACAGTGGCCACTGTCTTCCAATTTATCCAATTCTGATTTTTTTTCCTGAATTTACTCCCCTGAAAGACATTCCTTTTTCTTTTTTTTTTTTGAAGTATATGTTTTTTAAAAAAAATTTTATTGGAGTATAGTTGATTTACAATGTTGTGTTAATTTCTGCAGTACAGCAAAGTGATTCAGTTATACATATACCTATATCCACACTTTTTTAGATTCTTTTCCCATATCTGTCATTACAGAGTACTGAGTAGAGTTCCTAATGTCTCAGTTACCAAGAATGAATTGGCAGCAGGAGTTCCTCAGTGACTGGGTGATGCTGAAGGTCATCTCTGACCAGTCCTCAGAAGGCTTCAAAGGTCTTCCAAATGTTTTCTTAACTCTCTCCAGTGACTCCTTAAGTCATGGCTAAGGCCTGGGTTGTATTAGATTGAGCAGGGACTGGATAAGAAATCCTGCACCAGGCACACAGTTAATGTAATTTCTTTTACTCAGAATTTTGCTATCTGTCCAATCTGGTCGTTCATTCTGTTTTATCAGATTTGGCATCCATAGTGGAAAGAACATGTTAGGATGTCCCTCTTTTATGAGTGATTCACACCATGTTTACCAAAGAGAGCAATTGGTTTTTCCATTTCCTTTGACAATCTTCTGAATATTTTGACAATAGAACACCAAAATTATGTGAATAAATGGACATTCCTTACTTTTAACTTTCAAACTCAAATTTATACTACAAAGTATAAGATTTAATTCTATAATGGAAACTGGATAAACCTAGGAAGAATTTAGCTCAATGATGATTAATATAGCTTAGTAATCTTAGAACTATTTGCTTAGTAAGGTTATGAGATGTTAAGATTTTGCTTGGGCCAAAAAGAGGGCCTTGACACTCTTTTAACGGAAAACAAAATGGAGCAAATTCCATTTACCCTAACAACAAAAACATACGTTTAAGAAATGTGCCAAATCTACATGAAGACAACTATATAACTAACCAAGAGTTTAAAAGAAGGCTTAAATAGAGAGCTATACCATGTTCTTGGATAAGAAGGTTCAACACTGTAAAAATTATAAATTATTCCCTCAAAGTATTCATAAATATAATAAAATTCCAATCAAAATTCTAATTAGATATTCTTGGAATCTTGATAAAAGAGTTCTGAAATTCATTGAGAAAAATGAAGCTAAGAAGAGCAAAGAAAAAAATTTTTAAACTTATGAGAGGGAAGGGGATTTGAATGATCAGATTTTAAAAGAAATTATAAAATGGCTGAAATTGAAACAATATCATAGTGGCAACAAAATAAACAGCCAATAAAATAGAATAGGAAGTCCAGAAATAAATCCAAGTATGATGGCCTGGATGTGTGTGTGTGTGTGTGTGTGTGTGTGTGTGTGTTTTGGTTACCTAGCATATGAATGCTTTTCCCAGTATGGAAACTGAAGAAGGGAAGATCTTCCTTCTTCTAAATAGGAAGGGCATCAGCATATAACTGAGGTTTACCCAGTGAGATTCTGACATTGAATCCAGGAGTGATGCAAAGGTACAGGGACTGGCAAGTTATTTACAGAGAGGGTGGTGATGTCAATAACCCAGGAGGAGAATGCCTGGTGGTAGCAGTGTCACTGGAAGCATTCTGCCTAGACTCTTCCTTTAACAGGTCTTGGCCAAGTTCTGCCAGCATTCTAACCAGACTGTTCCAACAGAGGTCCTTGGCTGAGTTATCTGTTGCCAGCCTCTTTTGGCTTCTGTTTCTTGAGTTTGGTTTTTAACTTTCCCATAGATTTTGTGAGCTATTTGGCATCCTTCCAACAAATTCCATTCTGTTTAAGCTACCTAGAGTTGGTAGCTTGCAGTTATGACTCCTGAAGTGTACAGAGACTTGTATGAGGAGCTGATTACAGACAACAGACTCTTAGGGAAATGAGGAGACTCTAGTTATCCAGACTCATTACGTTTGAAGATAGATGAGATGCTGGAAGCCCATGGCCTGTTACAGTGAAACAGCTAAAGAAATTAGTGTCTGTGGGGACTTCCCTGGTGGTCTAGTGGTTAAGATTCCATGCTCCCCATTCAGGGGGCCCAGGTTCAATCCCTGGTCAGGGAACTAGATCTCGCAGGCTGCAACTAAGAGCCCGCATGCTGCAACTAAAAGATCCTGCATGCCGCAACTAAAGATCCCACATGCCACAACTAAAAAGATCCCACATGCCACAATGAAGACCTTGCATGCCGCAACGAGGATCCCGCGTGCCATAACTAAGATCCGGCATAGCCAAATAAATAAATTTTTTTTTTTTTTTTTTTCTGTACGCGGGCCTCTCACTGATGTGGCCTCTCCCGCTGTGGAGCACAGGCTCCGGACGCGCAGGCTCAGCGGCCATGGCTCACGGGCCCAGCCGCTCCGCGGCATGTGGGATCCTCCCGGACCGGGGCACGAACCCGTGTCCCCTGCACTGGCAGGCGGACTCCCAACCACTGCGCCACCAGGGAAGCCCAAATAAATAAATATTTTTAAAAAAGAAATGAATGCCTGTGAATATTAGGACTAAGGTGGGCATTGAAGACAAGACCATGGAGGTCTTGTCCATGTTAGGTTAGGTCTTGTCCTAACTGTTGTTGCCATAGAACAATATGAGGGGTATGAGGAATTCAAGAGCTGTGTGCTGAAGTTAGCTGCTTCAGTTGATACGATCAACAAGTGGAAATCTCTAGATTCTCATTTTAAAATATGAACTGAAACCCAAACTGTGAATTGTTAAAAGAAATTCTTATAGCCCTAGGATTGAGATAGCTATAAAACCAGCATTTGTTCTTGTTGATTGCTGACTTGCAAATCAGTTGAATTCACCTCCTTAACTGGGGTCTTATATGAACATATGTTAAGGTGCTAATCCAGACAGAGTTACAGCTTTGGAGATCAAGGTGGTGGAGTAGGGGGATGCGGAACTCACCTCCTTGCTACGAACACGTCAAAAATACATGTACATGTGGAATAATTCTCACTGACAACAAACTGGAGACTGGCAGAAAGACTCTTATATCACCAAGGTTATAAAGAAAGGTCCACACGGAGTCAGGTAAGAAGGGAAGAGAAGAGATCGGGTCGGGATCTGCATCCCTAGGAGGGGACACAGAAGAGGAGAGGGATATCATGGGCTCAGAGATCCTCCTAGAAGAGTGAGTAGTTTGAACTACATATTGAGTACCCTACCTCTGGGGTCTGACACTGGGAAGATGAATCCCCTTAGCTGGTTTGGAAACCAGAGGGACTAACAGGAGGGCTGTAAGAAACCTAGACTCCACTAGTAAAGAGCTGCACAAACTTGCTTACTCCCAGAAACAAGGTGGAGGAAACAGATTGAAACTTCCCGGTATTCTGGCTGGATTCCTGTGACTGCCCCAGAATGTGCCCCAGCCCATGCAAAGCACCTGCTCTGGGTCCTGTAGCTCCAGTGCAGCTCCCCACTAGGACAAAGGTTGTAGCTGCCAAGGAGAGTGTGCAGTTGTGGGGTACGGAGCCAGCTCAGACCTGACACTGCATCTGAATGAGATGGTGGCTGCCATTACTGGCATTCAAAAAGGTAGCAGATTGGGAGCTGTCTGAAACTCTTGATTCGTGTGTCAAGACCACCCCAGTTCACATTCTGGCCCACATTGAACACCCACACTGTCCTCTCTTGTTCTGGGGCAGCTCCACACTAGGGTGAAGTTTGCCTTTGCCAAGGAGAGTGTGTGCTTCATGGGGACACAGTCAACTTGGACCTGGTACTGCATCTGAACAGGGTGGGGAAAGCCATTGCTGGCACTCACAGAGGCAGCATTTTGGGAGCAGTCTGGAACTCTGACTGGTGTACTGGGCTCACACCAGTGAGCACCCCAGCCCACACAGGGCACCAGTTCCAGCCCCTCTTGCTTCAGCGCTGCTCCCCACTGGGGCAAAGGTGACCATGTTGGGAGAGGTGAGAACTCACATTTAGAGGGAACAGAACCAGCTCAGACCTCAATCTCAGGGCTTCTGCTCTAGCACCTTGGGAACTGTCCCTGCCCCCATGGGGCAGTTATGGTCACTGAGCATAGGAGAAGCTCACACCTGGCACTGACTCTAGCCCTTCCATCTCCAGCCCCACCTGCCACCAAGGTGATAACTGCCAGCACACCCTGGCGGAAGATGTGGCCTATGCTCACATCAGATTCAGCTCTCCCACCAAAGCCACTGGGCACACACAGACTGCATAGGAAAGCTCTCACACAAGGACACCCCTTCAAGATCACAATAGGTAACTGTTTCACCTACTTTCGTAGAGACAGAGAAAGTTCAGCAAAATGAGAAGAGAGAGGAATTTGTTTCAAGTGAAAGAACAAGGAAAAGAACCCTGAAAAAACAAAAATGAACCTGAGATAAATAATTATCAGATAAAGAGTTCAGAGCATTAGTAATAAGAATGCTAACTGAATTAGGGAAAAGAATAGATGAACACAGTGAGCATTTTAACAAGGAACTAGAAAATAATAGAAAGAACCAGTCAGAGCTAAAGAATACAATAACTGAAATGAAAAACACACTAGGAGGAATTAACAACAGACTAGGTGATACAGAAGAACACATAAGTGGTCTGGAAGATAGAATAATGGAAATCACCCAATCAGAACAGCAAAAAGAAAAATAAATTTAAGAATGAGAATAGTTTAAGGGACCTCTAGGACAACAGCAACTGTACTAATATTCAGATTATAGAGGTCCCAGAAAGAGAAGACAGAAAGAAAAAGGATTAAAAATGTATTTGTTGAAGTTATGGCTGAAAACTTCCTGAACTTGAAGACAGAAACAGATATCCATGTACAGGAAGCACAGAGAGTCCAAAACAGATGCACCCAAAGAGACCACACCAAGACATAATTAAAATGGCAAAAGTTAAAGAGAGAATTTTAAAAGCAGCAAGAAAAAAAAAAAAGAGTCACATACAGGGGAACCCCCATAAGTCTGTCAGCTGATTTTTCTGCAGAAACTTTGCAGGCCAGAAGGGAATGGTATGATATATGTAAAGTGTTGAAAGGAAAAATATCCTGCAACCTAGGATACTCTATCCTGCAAGGTTATCTTTCAGAATTAAAGGAGATATAAAGAACTTCTCAGACAAGCAAAAAAGTAAAGAGTTAATCAATACTAAACCAACCCTAAAAGAAATGTTAAAGGTTTTTTTCTAAGTGGAAAAGAAAAGGCTACACAAAGTAGGAATTTTTAGGAAAGGAAAAATCCCACTAGTAAAAGCAAATATATAGTAAAGTCTGTTGATCAACCACTTAAATAAGCTAGTTAAATGATTAAAAGACAAAAATTGTAAAATCAACTAAAACTACACTAAACAGTTAAGGGATAAGAATGAAGATGTAAAATATGACATCAAAAACACAAAATGTTGGGGGAGAGGAGTAAAAGATATAGATCTTTTGAATGTGTTTGAACATAAATGACTATCCGTTTATAACAAGCAGATGTAGTTTTAGGTCAACATATATGAACCCCATGGTAACTACAAATCAAAAACCTACAATAGATTCACAAAAACTAGAGAGAAAGAAACATAAGCATACCACTAAAGAAAATTATCAAACCAAAAGGGAAGAAACTAAAAGGAGAAGAGGAGAACACAGAAGAACTACAAAACCAGCCAGGAAACAAATGACAAAATGGCAATAAGTACATATACAACAATAATCACTTTAAATGTATGCCAATGGATTAAATGCTTCAATCAAAAGCCATAGGACGGCAGACTGGATTAAAAAAAAAAAGAAGACCCATATATATGCTGCTTAAAAGAGACTCACTTTAGAGCTAAAGACATACACAGACAGAAAGTGAGGGGTTGGAAAAAGATATTTCATGCAAATGGAAATGACAAGAAAGCTGGGGTAGCAATATTCATATAAGACAAAATAGACTTTACAACAAAAGACAATAACAAAAGACAAAGTAAAGCATTAAGTAATGATAAAAGGATCAACAGAAGAAGATATAACATTTGTTAACATATTCATACCTATTATAGAAGCACCTAAATATATAAAGTAAATATAAATAGACATAAAGGGAGAAACTGACACCCCCTTTACATCAATTACAAATCATCCAGACAGAAAATCAACAAGGAAATAGTGGTCTTACATGACACATTAGACCAGTTGAACTTAATAGATAAATTGAAGACATTCCATCCAAAAACAGCAGAATACACATTCTTTTCAAGTACACATGGAACGTTCTCTAGGATAGATCTACAAAACAAGACAGAGCTGCAGAATAGCCTATAAAACAAGTCTCAACACATTTAAAAGAATAGAAATTATATCAAGCATTTTTCCCAACCACAATGGTATGAAACTAGAAATCATTTATAGGAAGGAAAATGGGAAAAACACAAACACTTGGAGAATAAATAACATGCCAGTAAAAAGCCAATGGGTCAATGAAAAAATCAAAGAGGAAATCAGAAAATACCTCGAGACATATGAAAATAAAAACACAACTTTCCAAAAATCTATGAGATGAAGCAAAAGTAGTTCCAACTGGGAAATTTATTGCAATACAGGTCTACCTCAAGAAACAGGAAAATTCTCAAATAAACAATCTAACCTAACATCTAAAGGAATTAGAAAAAGAACAAACAAAGCCCACAGTCAACAGGACAGAAATAATAAAGATCAGAGAGGAAATAGATAAAATTGAAACAAAAAAAAATACAAAAGATCAAAGAGGACTTCCCTGGTGGCGCAGTGGTTAAGAATCTGCCTGCCAATCAGGGGATACAGGTTCGATCCCTGGTCTGGGGAAGATCCCACATGCCGCAGAGCTACTAAGCCCGTGTGCCACAACTACTGAGCCTGCGCCCTATAGCCCACGAGCCACAACTACTGAGCCCACGTGCCACAACTACTGAAGCTCGCATGCCTAGAGCCCATGCTCCACAACAAGAGGGGCCACTGTAATGAGAAGCCTGCGCACCACAACAAAGAGTAGCCCCTGCTCGCCGCAACTAGAGAAAGCCCGTGCACAGCAACGAAGACCCAACACAGCCATAAATAAATAAATTAATAAATTTATTTTTTTAAAAAATCAAAGAAACCAAGAGCTTTTTTTTTTGAAAAGATAAACAAAGTTGATAAGCCTTTACTAGGATCACCATGGAAAAAAGAGACAGGACACAAACTAAATAAGAAATGAAAGAGGAGAAATTACAACTGATATCACAGAGACACAAAAAATCATAAGAGAATATTATGAACAGCTATATGCCAACAGATTGGACAACCTAGAAGAAATGGATAGATTTCTAGAAAAATATAATCTTCAAAGACAGAATCAGGAAGAAATAGATAATCTGAACAGGCCAATCACTAGTAGTGAAATTGAATCAGTAACCAAAAAATTCCGTCAAACAAAAGTCTAAGACTGGATGGCTTCACAGGAGAATTCTACCAAAAATATAAAGAAGACCCAATACCTATCCTTCTCAAACTGTTCCAAAAAATTGAAGAGGAGGGAACACTCCTAAATTCATTCTACAAGGCCACCATTATCCTCATACCAAAAACCAGACAAAAACACAGCAAAAAAAGAAAATTACAGGCCAATATCTTTGATGAATATAGATGCAAAATCCTCAACAAATCTTAGCAAACCAAATTCAACAATATATAAAAAGGAAAAAATATATAAACAGCTCATGCAGCTCAATATTAAAAAAACAAAAACCCAATCAGAAAATGGGCAGAAGACCTAAATAGACATTTCTCCGAAGAAGACATACAGATGGCCAGGAAGCACATGAAAAGCTGCTCAACATCACTAATTACTAGAGAAATGCAAATCAAAACTACAATGAGGTATCACCTCACACCAGTTAGAATGGGCATCATCAGAAAATCTATAATAATCTATAAACAACAAATGCTGGAGAGGGTGTGGATAAAAGGGAACCCTCTTGCACTGTTGGTTGCAATGTAAATTGATACAGCCACTATGGAGAACAGTATGGAGGTTCCTTAAAAAACTAAAAAGAGAATTACCATATGATCCAGCAATCCCACTACTGGGCATCTACCCAGAGAAAACCGTAATTCAAAAAGACTCATGCACCCCAATGTTCATTGCAGCACTATTTACAATAGCCAGGTCATGGAAGCAACCTAAATGCCCATCGACAGACGAATGGATAAAGAAGAAGTGGTACATATATACAATGGAATATTACTCAGCCATAAAAAGGAACGAAATTGGGTCATTTGTTGAGATGCAGATGGATCTAGAGACTGTTATACAAAGTGAAGTAAGTCAGAAAGAGAAAAACAAATATCGTATATTAACGCATATATGTGGAACCTAGAAAAATGGTACAGATGAACCGGTTTGCAGGGCAGAAGTTGAGGGACAGATGTAGAGAACAAACGTATGGACACCAAGGGGGGAAAGCCGTGGGGGTGGGGGGTGGGGATGGTGGTGTGATGAATTGGTGATTGGGATTGACATGTATACACTGATGTGTATAAAATTTATGACTAATAAGAACCAGCTGTATAAAAAAATAAGTAAAATTAAATTTAAAAATTAAAAAAAACAAAAAAACCCCCAAATTCAACAATATATAAAGAGGACCATATACTATGATCAAGCAGGACTTATTCCAGGGATGCAAGGATGCTTCAGTATCTGCAAATCAGTGTGATACACCACATTAACAAAAGGAAGGACACAAATTACATGATCATTTCAATATACACAGAAAAAGCATTTGACAAAATTCAGCATCCATTTATTATAAAAACTCTCATCAAAGTTGGTACAGAGGGAACGTATCTCAACATAATTAAGACCATATAAGACAAACCCATAGTAAATATCATACTCAATGGTGAAAAGCTGAAAGCTTTTCCTCTAAAATCAGGAACAAGACAAGAATGCCTACTCTCACCACTTCCATTTAACATAGTATTAGAAGGACTAACCACAGGAATCAGACAAGAAAAAGAAATAAAAGGCATCCAAATTGGAAGGAGAGAAGTAAAACTCACTATTTGCAGATGACATGATACTATATATAGAAAACCTTAACATCTCCACCAAAAAACTATTGGAACTAATAAATGAATTCAGTAAATTTGCAGGATACAAGATTAATATACAGAAATCTATGGCTCTTCTATAAACTGATAATGAACTATCAGAAAGAAAAAGCAATCCCATTCAAAATCACACCAGAAAGAATAAAATACCTAAGAATAAACTTAACCAAGGAAATGAAAGACCTATAAGCTGAAAACTATTAAACACTGATGAAGGAAATTGAAGATGATACCAAGAAATGGAACGATATCCCATGTTTGTGAATTGGAAGAATTAATATTGTTAAAATGTTCATACTACCCAAAGCAATCTACAGATTTAATGCAATCCCTATTAAAATACCCATGACATTTTTCACAGAACTAGAAGAAATAGTCCTAAAATTTATATGGAACCACAAAAGACCCTAATAGCCAAAACAATCTTGAGGAAAAAGAATAAAGCTGGAGGTATCATGCTCCCTGACTTTAGACTATGCTACAAAGCTACAGTAATTAAAACAGTATGGCACTGGCACAAAAACAGACACATAGATCAATGGAACAGAGACCAGAAATAAACGCCTGCCCTTATGGTCAATAATCTGTGACAAAGGAAAGAATATATGATGGGAAAAGATAGTCTCTTCAAAAAGTGGTGCTGGGAAAAACTGGGCAGCAACATGTAAAATGATAAAATTTGAAGACTTTCTCACATCATATACAAAAATAAACTCAAAATGGATTACAGACCTAAATACAAGAGTAGAAAGTATAAAACTGCCAGAAGGGGCTTTCCTGGTGGCGCAGTGGTTGAGAGTCTGCCTGCCGATGCAGGGGATGTGGGTTCGTGTCCCGGTCCGGGAAGATCCCACATGCCGTGGAGCAGCTGGGCCTGTGAGCCATGGCTGCTGAGCCTGCACATCCGGGGCCTGTGCTCCACAACAGGAGAGGCCACAAGAGTGAGAGGCCCGCGTACCGCAAAAAACAAACAAACGAACAAACTCCCAGAAGAAAATGTAGGCAAAACATTCTCTGATACAAATCATAGCAATATTTTTTTGGATCAGTCTCCAAAGGCAAAGGAAACAAAAGAAAAAATAAACAAATGGGACTTAGCTAAACTTAAAGGCTTTTGCACAGCAAAGGAAACCACTGACAAAATGAAAAAACAACATACTGAATGAAAGAAAATATTTGCAAATGATAAGACAAATAAGAGGTTAATATCCAAAATATATAAAGCGTTCATGCAACTCAATATCAAAAAAACTAACAACTTGATCAAAAAATGGGCAGAAGAACTGAATAGACATTTGTCCAAAGAAAACACACACATGGCCAACAGGCACATGAAAGGCTGCTCAACATTGCTAATCATCAGAGAAATGTAAATCAAAACCATGAGATATCACCTCACACCTGTCAGAAATGCTGGCGAGGATGTAGAGAAAAGGGAAGCCTAGTACATTGTTGGTAGGAAAGTAAATTTGTTCAGCCACTATAGAAAACAATATGGAGATTTCTCAAAACTAAAAGCAGAACTACCATATGCTCTAGCAATTCTACTCCTGGTATATATCTGAAGAAAGTGAAAACACTAATTCAAAAAGACATGCACCTAGTGTTCATAGCAGCATTATTTACTATAGCCAAGATATGGAAGCAACCTAAGTGTCCATCAATAGATGAATGGATAAAGAAAATATGGTATATATATTTATACACACACACACACACACACACACACAAAATAGAATATTACTCAGTGATAAAAAAGAATGAAATTTAGCAATTTGCAACCACATAGACGGACCTGGAAGGTATTATGCTTAGTGAAATAAGTCAGACAGAGAAAGAAAAATACTGTATATTATCACTTATATGTGGAATCTAAAAAATTAATGAATGAATAAAACAGAAACAGACTCACATAGAGAATAAACTAGTGGCGAAGGTAAGGGAGGAGGGGCAAGATAGAGGAAGGGGATTAAGAGGTACTATGTATGAAATAAATAAGCTACAAGAATATATTGTGCAGTACTGGAAATCTCACCAATATTTTATAATAACTTTAAATGGAGCATAATCTATAAAAATTTTGAATCACTATGTTGTACACCTAAAATTAACATAATATTGTAAGTCAACTATACTTCAATAAAAATAAATAAAATGCAAATCCTATCGCATCAATTAAAAAAAAAAAGAGTTACAGCTTTAAGATTGAAATGCTATATAGGAGAGAATTTGGAGAAGTTAGAGGACTCCCATCCCCAAACTCCACTAAGCCTCCTTTGCCAGCTGAAGCAGTATCTCCTTTTGCTTACAAGAGTGTTTCTCCTTTGTCTGAAGATACCGAAGGGAGTTACCTTATAAGAGGAGGCCAGTTCTCTTATGTCCTTTTCTCACCCTGCACTATCTTCAGATCTTTAATCAGAGTCAAATTGTAATATGCTTCAAGGGACCAATTACAAAGTGAAATTCAGGAATAGATGGCTTAAGCACCAAAGGAATTGAAGAACTTTGCTGATTAATCATGGAATGTCGGTTAGAATAGACTTTACAAATGTTGAATGAAAAAGAGAAGGACACAATTTTAGAGTGGGCTGATTTTACAGATTTCACAAGAGATTCTGGATTAACTGTTAGCTTGAGAAACTGGGCATAATTCTGTTTGTTCTGCTCACAGTTGATTTAAATCTGGACACAATGGTGACTCATGCAAAATGAAGTTGAGATGCAAATCTCTTTGGTAAAATGTAAAAGAAAAAATGAAAAAATTTCAGGAGATAGGAATGCAGGAGTGGATTTATCATTTCTGACCCAACCATTCACCTCAACTGTATCTTTCCAAGGGGTCCAGAAGATACTCTTCACAAAGGCTTTGAGAAACAAATCTACAAAGAGAAGTGCAGCACATTTTAAAGTGCTTTGGATAATGTTCTCTTTAGACCAGGGATGATGATGAGAGAAGCTGGAGTTGAATTTGGCTTACAGAGTTACAAGAGGATCCCAGAGAGGCATGATCCGAG
Source organism: Orcinus orca (assembly GCF_937001465.1). Lineage (NCBI taxonomy): Eukaryota > Metazoa > Chordata > Mammalia > Artiodactyla > Delphinidae > Orcinus > Orcinus orca. The sequence continues at coordinate 64,921,175 of NC_064565.1, forward strand.
TAGCAGCATGTAACATTCATATGTGGCTAACTTGAAAGGTAGTAGGGTCAGTCTGAAAACCCAAATGGTCTGACCCGTAGGTTCTTCGAGGTGACTAGCTGGTCATGGAGTCCCTAGGACTGAAATAGCAGTGCAGCCCACTAAGGTCCTACTTGCTTTATTTATCAAAGAATCAAACAAACAAAAAACCTTCAGGGCTAGAAAAGAGAAACATTATCTAGTCTCCAGATACAAATCAGTTCTTAGACACAGTTTAAGGAAATCTGAGTACTCTCGAGGCAGTGCCTACTTGAATCTTCCTTTCATCATGCAAAGGGACATGTGGCCATTTATTAGGATAATTGTTAATGATGAAGCAGAAATAGTTTGCTTTCATCTGGTATGAACAACAGCACACACAGTTTCACCTTCTTGCCACAGGAGTATATCACCTTTCAGGCTCTGGGCCACAATCAAGCAGAAAACTTGCTATTTTCCTCATTATAGGACATCACATTGGCTCATTAGACTGTTAACACTACATAGATCGGGACAAAAGAGTAGAAAGTATATATAGCTTTGAAACTTTGAAAAATGTTCAAGGGTTCAGTGGTGTAGAGAATATGTTTGGTCGTGATTCTAAAGTAAGGGTTAAACATTGTACTTGAGCCCTTTCCCATGAAGAAGAGACACTATTTTGGTGGACCTCTTTGAATTTTAGCGGTTTACTACTGGGTCCAAGCGGAGCATCTAACCCTGGAACACCAACCAACTGCAATCTCACTTGCTCATCGTGATCCAGGTGTTATCTGAGACTCCTACCTCAAGTTGAAAAGGTAAATATAGAACCAGGCCTGGACAGGTCCTGAAAGCAAGTAAGTTTAATGAACAAGGTGCTCGTATTTTCCTGTTGCCTATTCCTGTGAGCCTTGCTGTTCCTCTCCAACTTACATATATTGCCTCATGGGGGCTTTCACTATGACCAATTAACTTAGGAGGAAAAAATTAAAACCTCGGTTACAGATGTGTTTTACTGGCTTGGAGTGGATTGCTTTAGGATTTATAGCTCACTTAGAGACCAGATGGACGAGGGAAAAAGACAGTCCTTACAATGGGCAGATTTTGAACAAATATATCTCATTGTTCAATCTTCCTGGAATCAATAGTGGCTAATGATTTGGTAACTTGACAAGCAACTTGGAAGGGGTAAGATTAGTGACAAGGAAGTTTGAGAAAAAGGTATGTGAAAGGACCTTTAGGTATGGGCCAGAAGATGAGAATATCATATTGTATACTGTTGAAAAGTGGAGATGATTATATTTCCTGGTAACAGTATTTAAAATTTTAATTAGTTTTGGGGTTTACACTGAAGATTAATTTATAAGACAAATAAACTTGATCCTGCAGTGGCTGATTCTGGTGGAATGTGTGTGTGTGTGACAAATATCCTACTTATTTCCTTCTCACTTTTCCCTTATAAACCCGTAGGCTACTCAGAGTATGAGTAAAGCTACTAATATATAATATAGTCCATCCTCATTTTAGAGATGAGAAAATGTTCAAAGAATTGACTTGACCTGTTGCAAGTCGTACTGGTAGTGGCATAGCCAGAATGAAAACTCAAGTCCGCCTCGTAAGCTAGTGCCCTCACCAGAATAGCATATTACTTCTGTAACTGGGAATAAATGCTATTTAATGGTAACTCCACCCTTCCTTGCTATCTAATCCATAACTCATGATGACAGAAAAGTAGCACAATTTTCTATTCTTCGAAACGTGGAAAAGAGAGTTGCAGGTATAGACACTAGAATAAAAGACATTAAATATTTGAATGTATATTTATAATCTGCATCATACATTTTCCCCTCAGACTTGGAATGGCCTTCGAGCTACAAGTGGTAAACGTCGTGCTCAGAGTGTTGTACTCATTGTGTAATTTAAGGGGAAGGCAGCATAAATCTCTGAAAGATGTTGCTGTCTCCAGCTGTGACTTTTATTTAAGGTTGCACTGTCCACATGAGGCGTTTGAGCACTTGAAATTTGGCTAATCTGAATTGAGATGTGCTGTATAAAATATACACCAGACTTTGAAGACTTAATACAAAAAAATAATGTAACATATTTCATAGAAATTTTAAAATACTGACTGTATGTTAAAGTGATAACATTCTGGAAATTTTTGGTTAAATAAGACATATTATTAAAATTAATTTTACATGTTGTTTTACCTCAGCGTGGCTATTAGAAAGTGTAAAATGACATTTGTACTTTGCTTTCTATTTCCCTTAATCAGTGTTGATGAGAGAAAACCAAATCAAATTGAATGGAATTTGGACAAAGTTTCCTGTAGTTCATTAGAGCTGTCAAAATATTAAAGATTCAGTTATTTCACCAGTCTATGAGCTGCTGAGTTTTTACTTTTGACAAAATCACCATCCGCAAATTGGAATTTTTCATTTTTCAGAAAATATTGGAATGGCAGTAAGTCGGGACTGTGTCTAATTCTGCTTTTAACACAGAACAAGTTACATTGATGGTATTTGATAATTTTGCTTTAGAAATCAGGTGGACAAAAGCAATTTAGCTCCCCAGGGAAAGTATAGTGAAAAAGGGCTTACTGGTTAGTTGCTTTGAACATAGGAATATTTACTTTTAAAATCTGAGGCTTATAAGGGGAGGTTGCTACTTTTGAAAAGCTGCTACACTTAAGGGTTGTTAAAATGAAATTACTTCCCTTAAAGAATGAAAAAATAAATAAATAAATAAAAAGAAAATCTGAGGCTTATATCAGTATCATATTATTTCTAATTTTATTTCACTATAAAATTTTAATTCCTCTATAATGAGATGATATTCTTTTTGATATATAAAATTTTAGGTTGGCTATAATCATTCTTTTACAATATTCATTAAATCAAGCCCATAAATAAATAAAATATATCATTATATATATTACATATCTAATATATAAAACATATTATATTAGACTAATACACACCAGCATGACAAAACCACAACTAATGTCTTCCAAGTAGGAATGCTAACTTTCCAGAACTTAATGATTTCCTTGGTCTCCTACATTGCGGAGGCGTTCAATAAAGTTCAAACAAGCTTCCAAGACAGAATCATATTATGGCTGTCTTTGAAATGACAGAGACTGTGAGTACTACATGGAGGCACAGCACCATACCTGCTAAAATGGACCATAAAGGTCAGTGGTGATGCTCAGTTAGATTAGTGTCTTCTTCTCAAATCTGTTCCTCCTCCTTCTCCTGTGTTGATGGTATCACCATCTATTCACAGTCCTTCTATATTTCCTCACTTTCATTCCGTGTGTCCAAGTGGTCATTAAATAGTGTCAAGTCTACCTTTGAAATATCTCTTGAATTCTTCCCTCTCTCAACCATTTTCAGGATAACTTTCCTAGGTGAGCCTCTCATCAACTTGGCCTCTGATACCTGGAATAGCCTTCAAATGATTAAGTTTCCAAAATGAGGACCTGTCTGCAACTTTTTCCCACTTTAACTGAAGGTCCACATTGCCACCACAATGACCTATCCAAATATCCTAAAGATATTTCCAACTGGATCCTTGCCACCTACAGGATAAAGTCCAAACTCCTTAACATAACCTTAAGGCTCTATATGTTCTAATCTCAACTGACTTTTCTAGACTTACATCCTGCCTCTCCCACTACATCCTAGACTATGAAACCTATGTTTTAAAAAAAAAATCACATAATCAAAAATCCTTTAACATTCTGGATTTTTTATTGTTAATATTGGGGGAACTGAGGGGATTTATGTATTGTATAATAAAACAGACATTACTCAAATATAAATCTGTTACTTATAGAAAATTTATTCTGTGTATTTCCCTTTGTCAATGAAGTGGGAATTCTTTTGATAGCAAGAGACAGAATCAAATTTGAATTAGCTTTAGCAAAATTAGAAATTATTGGCTTATGGATTCCAAGGAAGCATTAAGAAAAACCAACCTAAGAGATGGGCAGGGCTGCAGCTGGGCCTCAGGAATGACTGCAGGAACTCCACTGCCATCAAAATTCCTTTTGACAGTTGGCTCAGCTCCTCTCTGCATGTTGCCTACATCTGCTCTCACTGCAGACAGGATGTCCCCACAAAGTGGAAAACAAGGATAACAACAGTTCTTTGGGTCAGTGTTCTTTAATAACCACGTGGCTGCCTCTCTTTCTTGATTCCAACTTGAAAAATTTCAGAGGAAAGCCTCTGACTGTACTGTCTTAGGCCAGGTGCCTATCCCTGGACCCAATAAGTGTTACCAGGGGAGTGGGGTCATGTAAGCAAGAAAAGTTCTGTCTACAACCATGTGGATGGTAGAGAGGGAGAGGGATACCACTTCTTAGGAAAGAGAGCTTTTAGGGAAGGCAGTATCACAGACAATCACTCAAGTAATTTTTTTTTTTTTTTTTTGCGGCACACGGGCCTCCCACTGCCGTGGCCCCTCCCGCTGCGAAGCACAGGCTCCAGACACGCAGGCCCAGCGGCCATGGCTCACTGGCCCCGGGGCACGAACCCGCATCCCCTGCATCGGCAGGCGGACTCTCAACCACTGAGCCATCAGGGAAGCCCCCACTCAAGTAATTCTTAAATAATTTTAGTGATATTAGATAAAAACAGCTGCAAATTGTGTAATTTTTAATTATATTTAACTTCAATTTTAATTACTAATTGATCCAGGCCTGCTAACACTATAGCTGGCACCACTATAAGAGATTTTTAGGCCTGCTTGGCCTACAAATTTGTGCTCATAATTTGCTTTTTCTACTTAAGATTTTCTTGTTTGTTTTGTTTTAGGTTTCTAATGATATTGGTTCCAAATACTGTTAATTTAAGTTCCTAATAGTCATAACACATATTTCTGTATTTTATTGGCCAGAACTTCAAGAATCATGTAAAATAATCATTTGTATCATTGTAAAATTTTTAGATAAGTGTATAAATAAAGGCTAGTAGGGTACGGAAGCAGGAAAAGGGTACCTCATCTGAGTGACTGTATAGGTTCCTGTTGGAGCTAGAAGGGAACTCAATGACAGCAAGACTTATAACAAGTTGGGATGCAGAGTATGGCATTCCCAGTTTTTAAAATATTGGAACAATACTAAATGGGTTGGTAAGCTGGGGCTAACCTGAGATACTACCCTTCCTCCAGCTCTCCACAGTTCAACAACTAAAAGGTTAGATCTTGGCAGAGTAGGGGTTGATTAGTTCCAACTGGTTGTTTAATATTTTGAGCATCAGTGATATTAAAACACAGTAATTTATGTAATTTGATTCCTAGTGGGATACACCCTCAGGACAAAAAAAAAAAAAACTTACAAAAAAATCTTATGTCATCTTTGATCACCAAATTGTCAGTAAAAATTCTGAAAGTATTAAAGTAGTCTAAAAGAAGGGACCAAGATTTTTAGCAAAAAGAAATCCAACTACAAAACCAAAGAAGCAAAACTTTGTACTCAAGTTTCTATTGAAAATATGAGTATGAACTCATAATGCATTTTTAATCCTTAAACTTCTATTTTCCTAGTTCTGTTCACTGAAAAGGCTCAGAAACAGTGAACAACCTTAGAGAAATAAATACTACCACGGCCTAGACTGTGGCCTCTAGGGCTTAGAGAAACGGCTACTTTGAGATCTGGAGCAAGAGATGTATAAGATGAGCCTGGAAATATTGTCATACAAACAGTGAAGAAGCTTGATAGCTTCTTTGGTACGACTACTACATGTAAAAGGACTCAGGAGCTAACTTGAGAAGGTTCCCACAATTTGAGCATCAATAAAAATAACTGCAATTGATTAAACATATCAAGTATGTTAAAATCCATGAGATCATAATGGTATTTTAAAAAGAATTTCATTGGTCACCTTTGGAGGTTGCTAGTAAACCAACTCATTACTCTGAAAACTGGTAAGTATAGGGAAAGAATCAAGCATTTAGCCTGCCTTTCTCTTACGAGCTATACCTCTTGGTAGTTAAATAGTTGAGGTCAGGGAAATTATACAAATAGATATTATAGAAATAGTATAGCTAATAAACGAAGAAGAAAAGATAGAATATTACCATTTGGCAAACTCTTAATGGAAATAATGGAACTAGGCAATTATCACTGAGGGCTGTTAACATAAAAAGAAAAACACTAGATATCACTATCTCCTGATGGAAGAGCTTATTACCACTTATGAAATGTTTTTGTTTAAAAAAAAAGTTAAAGCTTAATAAGATCAAACCTCTAGATCTAACTGGAAGTTTGTAGATGATTAAAGGGAACAGAGAAACATGTTAATTGACGCCACAGGACTGCAATCAAGTCTAGATGTGGGGAAACTCTTTAGGGTGAATGACAATAGCTGACACTCAGAGCCTGACAGGAATTTTTTTAGGCTTTCTCCCCTAAGCCAAAATGAAACTATGTACCCAGAGAAAAGAAGCAAATTGGAAAAAATGTAGTCGGAAGGGTGGGTCAGTCTCTTTATCATTCAGGCTGCAACCCAGTTCTTTGGAAAACCGGAAACAACTGTCTTTGCCTTGGAAATCTCTACAGGACCAGAGGTGTGGCTCTAGAAAGTGGTTCAAAGTTCACCTGTCCTTTTGCCAATCCCCAAAACCTCGCCTATTCATCTCAAAATGCTTGTAGTTACTGGGACATTGAACTGTGCCTTTGTGATGTAGATTTTCTACCCCTATCTTCTCTAGGACCTAAGAGCCATTCTTTGAAATGCAAACTTTAGGGAGGTGTTTCTCATCCAACAAAACAAAACAAAAAGAAGGGTGGAAATATTTGGAAATGGGGCAAATGAGAAATCTTAAAAATCTTATCTATAAATATTAGTAAAAAGGCTTTAGTCATCTGAACAGATGAACACAACTTTTTCCAACTGCCAAAACAAAATTTGAATCCAACTATTCTTTTATAAACTAGTGAGTTTTTAAAAATGTTTTTTAAAAATGAGAGCTATAAGTTCTCTGCATCTGCCCATATGTTTGTGTGTATCTGTATACATATGTTGTAGATGTGTGATATTTTTCTACCTTCAGATGGTATTGTAAGCAGACAGGGTATGGGATCCGTGGAGAAAGAGAACCAGGCATGGCTTTCTTGACATAAGAGAAGCCATTTTGTGGCTTAAAGACTTAAACATAAGACATGACATTATAAAACTCCTAGAAGAGAACATAGGAAAAATGTTCTCTAATGTTTTGTACCAATGCTTTCTTAGGTCAGTCTCCCAAGGCAATAGAAATAAAAGCAAAAATAAACAAATAGGACCTAATCAAGCTTACAAGCTTTTGCACAGCAAAGGAAGCCATAAACAAATGAAAAGACAACCTATGGAATGGGAGAAATTTGCAAATGATGTGACCTACAAGGGCTTAATTTCCAAAATATACAAACAGCTCATACAACTCAACAACAAAAAACCAAACAACCCAATTGAAAAATGGGCAGAACTAAGTAGACATTTCTCCAAAGAAGACATAAGATGGCAAACAGGCACATGAAAAGATGCTCAACATCACTAATTATTAGATAAATGTAAATCAAAACTGAAATGAGGTACCACCTCATGCCAGTCAGAATGTCCATCATTAAAGTCTACAAAATAACAAATGCTAGAGAGGGTGTGGAGAAAAGGCAACCCTCCTACACTGTTAGTGGGAATGTAAGTTGGTGCAGTCAACATGGAACACAGTACGCAGGTTCCTCAAAAACTAAAAATAGAGTTGCCATACGATCTAGCGATCCCACTCCTGGACATATATCCAGACAAAACTATAATTTAAAAAGATACCTGCACCCCTATGTCCACAGCAGCACTATTCACAATAGCCAAGACATGAAAACAACCTAAATGTCCATCAACAGATGAATGGATAATGAAGATGTGGTACATATATATACAATGGAATACTACTCAGCCATAAAAAAGAATGAAATAATGCCATTTACAACAAAATGGATGGAACTAGAGATTATCATACTAAGTGAAGTAAGTCAGAAAGAAAAGGACAAATACAACATGATATCACTTACATGTGGAATCTAAAATATGACACAAATGAACTTATCTACGAAACAGAGACAGACTCACAGACATAGGGAACAGACTTGTGGTTGCCAAGGGGGAGGGGAGGTGGGGGATGGAGGGAGTGGGAGTATGGGGTTTGTAGATGCAAATCATCATATATAGAATGAATAAACAACAAGGTCCTACTGTATAGCACAGGGATCTAGGTTCAATATCCTGTGATAAACCATAATGAAAAAGAATATAAAAAAAGAATGAATATATGTGTATAACTGAATCACTTTGCTGTACAGCATCAACTATACTTCAATTAAAAGGAAAAAAAAAGGAAGCCATTTTGACCTAAGCCATTTTGTGATCTAAGTCTGGCCACCATGCTTGCCCTTGAATAGGTCTCAGTAATTAATGATCTTAAAGGAAGTGAAGGAATGCAGGAACAAAGGAAAAGCAGTCAAGAAACAATAGTACAGTGATAAAACAGAGTCCTAGTTCCTTCTCAAGGGATATATGTAACAATCTGATATATATCTTTGAGTTCTGCAAGAACTAAGGCCCCAACCCCGGTGGAGGATGAAATGACGATGTTGAACTTTTTTGGCCCTCGTGACTTCAGTCAACTAAAACTGGGACTCTGTCAACCTTTGCCCCAATTCTATGCTGAATCATCCTCTGTTCTAGCCCCTTCAAGAATATGCATGTACCCTTCACTTAAAACTTCCCCAGTTTTGCTGTCTGGGGAGATACTGCTTTGGGAAAGACCCCCGGTGTTCTCTTTACTTGTTGCAAATAATAAATTCTTCCTTCTCCTGATCTTTGACTTGGTTGTGTTTTTTGACTTGACACCCACCAAGAGGCAAACCCAGTTTTCAGGTAACAGTATTGCCAAAATTAATTTTAAAACATCTCTATTTAACTGGTTTAGAATTAAATACTTATAAATTAAGTATTCCTAAAGTTCTCAGAAATATGATGAAAACTAACCCAAATGTTTTTCAAGTTTCCATGATCTGGGAAAATACTGAGTATTAAAGTTAATTTAAATTTGTTGGTTTAATAAAAATAGACATGCCTTAGAGTTATCAGCGTTAAATACAAAACTTTTATTCTACCTGGGTTTACTAATCAAATAAGCTCATTTTGAAACCCAGCAGGACCCTGTGGGGCTCCTGGGCACAGAAACCTTTCTGTACCATTTCTTGTTTGTAGGGAACAGACTCCAGCCTCCATGACCTTCCCTGAATTCCAAAGGGCAGATTCCAGCTGGTTGCAGTTGGGGAAGGGAGGGGATGGAGAGACAAGGGAGGAGCAGACAAGAAACCACCTGAGGCAAGATTAAAGGAACCAGAGAAGCTCATCAAGATTAGGAGACTACCTGAGATGAGATTAAAGGAGTGCAGGCCCTGCACACACCCCAGTCTTATCAGCAAACCCACCCTTGAACCATTGCTATAAAAACTCACCAATTCCGCCTGGGTTGGGACACACAGTGTTTCAGGGCGGGAGTCTCCTGTGTCCCTCTTTGCCTGGCAACGAAATAAAGTTATTCTTTTCTACTTCACCCAAAACTCTGTCTGTGAGATTCGATTTGGCCCTAGTGCACAGAGGTTAAGTTTTTGGCATCAAATTTACTTTTGTTACAAAATTCACTAGCAAAAAAAAAAATGTGGTATAACAAAATTTTCATATCACAGTTGTTGAAAACTAATACATTACATAGATATAAGATAAGAGTTTTTAGGTATAATAATTCTGTTTTATTGTAGGTGTACTTAAAAATAGCTTTCAGGGCTTTCCTGGTGGCACAGTTGTTAAGAATCTGCCTGCCAACGAAGGGGACATAGATTCAAGCCTTGTTCCGAGAAGATCCCACATGCTGCAGAGCAACTAAGCCTGTGTACCACAACTACTGAGCCTGCACTCTAGAGCCTGAGAGCCACAACTACTGAAGCCTGCACATCACAACTACTGAAGCCTGTGCGCCTAGAGCCCATGCTCTGCAACAAGAGAAGCCCCAGCAATGAGAAGCCCATGCACTGCAACGAAGAGTAGCCCCCACTCACCACAACTAGAGAAAGCCTACATGCAGCAATGAAAACCCAACCCAGCCAAAAATAAATAAATAAATGAATTAATTAAAAAAAATAAAACCAGCTTCCAAAATCTTTTGGTAACTTGAAACTTTACAGTTTTGCTAAGTTAAATTATATGATGTAAATTTATTAAATAGCTAGATCATTTCCAAATAAGACAAAGTATGGTACATTAATTATTGAACATAGGTTTATCTACTTTTGGCTTCCTATTACAAAGAAATTAAAAGATGAATTTGTGTTTGTTAGTACACATGTCCTGTGCTTCGAAAAATGGTACAAGAAACATATTATGGAAATTATTAAAAAATATTAGTCTGCCAATTCACAAAAATGCTAATGTAAAAGACAGTTCATAATTGCTTACTTTCATTAAAAATTAAGGTTTCTAAGGGTTAAGAATTCGAATTAATATATGTAATTAATATTACTAAAAATAATAAGGGAAACAATTATGTATGCAAGGAAAATAAAATGAATTTTTGGGTATCAAAATTATGAGGTATGGAGATGCATTTTTACTGAGGGAAAACAAAGTGATTTTGTCCTAAAATATAGCTGGTATTCCAGAATGAGAAAGAGGAAAATAAAGGACAAACTCTGGACATAGAAAGTTGTAAAAGGTTTATGAAAAAAGAAATCTTGGAAAAGAAATTTTGTGTATGATCAAGCTGGACAAGATTGAATTGATTTATTATAAGGATTTTAGAAATAAGCTTTAACATCAATAGTGTATTTATGTAAAACTAAAACCTAGTTTTTTTCTGCCAAAAAAACAAAAAATTTTTGAACTATTGGTCTGCTCCTGATAAGATGTTATGAAAATTTTTTGCCTAGAAAGCAAAGATTTTAGGTCTTACCAACTGTGCTTCACACTGTGTCCATCAGGTCTTTGTTTGCTTAAAATTGAATCTTCCTAATATTAATATTACAAGAGTTGAATTTTATTTACAATTATTTAACTCTTTGTATTTACTTACAATGTCTTTAATTGTCACCATGGTTAAATGGATATCTAAGTATTGTTTCATAGTGATCTGTTTTCCTATTTGATCAAATGTTTTAAAGCCTTTTAATATTTTTGACAAACTTCAACCAAATACTAGATGAGCTCTCTCTCTCTTTTTACCTTGAACTAACTTTAAAATTTCCCAGAGGGTCCCTGGGATTTGCTGGATTTGCTCTCTCTCTTTATAAAAGAGAGATATTAAACTAATTTGGCTTATTTGATATATTAAATTACATGAGGAGCATCGTCAAATAAGAAGTAATACTAGGCCTTCTTTATGTTGTGTGTGAATAGGCATATATTATAAATGTTCCAGAAATTATGTGAAATACCTAAAAATCTGATATGTTTTGTATAATGTCATCATAATGTCAGTTGTCATCTTAAAATGTCATACATCACAAAAATAACTATACTTCCTTATCAAATGAACTCTAATAAGGGGAATTTTAAGTCTTTTATTATTTATAGACAGTTATTGTCTTACTCAGATGTTTTTACAAAATCTGCCTGCAAATGTGTTTCATCTTCAGAAAAAATTATGGAAAGGAATCTAACAAGTACTCTAGAATACAAGAATTTACAGAACCCTAATGGAGAAACTTATGGCTTTATAAACTTCTAACATAGATGAAGAGCCACAATAATTAATCACATGGGAATGAATGAACTGATGAAGATGATTATAATTCTTTATGACCTTTTTGTTCAAAAGATTACTAATTTTTAAAAAAATGTTTGACTTTTCAGATTTAAGGAAATCTTTGTCTCTTTTCTCTTAAGCTATCAACAATTTGGTAAGATATGCCTTTGTGAATAAAGATGAAACTTTTACTTTTTCTCCCAGCCTGATTCCTCCAGAATTCAGAAACTCTCAGTAAGTATTCTTATTTTCATGGCAACTTAGCTATTTGCACAAGTTCAATAGGAATCTCTTCTCCTTGTAACAGAATACAATTGGAAACTGGTTATATTACCAAGGCTTTGACTGTAATGCATATTTGAGAGAGTCATGCATAGACTCAGATTTGATCAGATGGCTTTAAGGAAATGAGAATTGACTTTATGGAGTCAATAAAGTGCCTTAAGAAAACTACCTGCTATGTTGCTTACAGGGTTCTCAACAGCCTTAATGAGGTAATGAAGGTCACTTCCTGGCAGGTACAGGAACCTCAGGATATTTGGGGGACTTCAAGAAGAAAGAATTTCACCCAAATCTGTAGGTATTGCAGGCAAATCTGAGGATATGTTCTTGGTTTAAGAGGACTTTAGATATTCAGTCTGAGATTCCTTACAAAAAGTTCCAACAAAGCAGATTGAAAAGAGCCTATAAGAGCAATTGCTATTCTTGCTACACTTATGTGATTATCAGGCCAAGTTTATTGAATCTAGATTTACTTTGCAAACAAATTAGTCTTCATTTGACTTTCTTTGTAAAAATGGGGGTAATCTTAAAGAGAAAAACTATGTTTCAATAATACACCTTTGTGGATATTAGATTCTAGTGCTGTTTCTTTTTTTTTTTAATTTAATTAATTTTTTTATACAGCAGATTCTTATTAGTCATCAATTTTATACACATCAGTGTATACATGTCAATCCCAATCGCCCAATTCAGCACACCACCATACCCCCCCCCCCGCGGCTTTCCCCCCTTGGTGTCCATAAGTTTGTTCTCTACACCTGTCCCTCAACTTCTGCCCTGCAAACCGGTACATCTGTACCATTTTTCTAGGTTCCACATACATGCGTTAATATACGATATTTGTTTTTCTCTTTCTGACTTACTTCACTCTGTATGACAGTCTCGAGATCCATCTACGTCTCAACAAATGACTCAATTTCATTACTTTTTATGGCTGAGTAATATTCCATTGTATATATGTTCCACATCTTCTTTATCCATTCATCTGTCAATGGGCATTTAGGCTGCTTCCATGACCTGGCTATTGTAAATAGTGCCGCAATGAACATTGGGGTGCATGTGTCTTTTTGAATTATGGTTTTCTCTGGGTATATGCCCAGTAGTGGGACTGCTGGATCATATGGTAATTCTATTTCTAGTTTCTTGAGGAACCTCCATACTGTTCTCCACAGTGGCTCTATCAATTTACATTCCCACCAACAGTGCAAGAGGGTTCCCTTTTCTCCACACCCTCTCCAGCATTTGTTGTTTGTAGATTTTCTGATGATGCCCATTCTAACTGGTGTGAGGTGATAACTCATTGTAGTTTTGATTTGCATTTCTCTAATAATTAGAGATGTTGAGCAGCTTTTCATGTGCTTCTTGGCCATCTGTATGTCTTCCTTGGAGAAATGTCTATTTAGGTCTTCCGCCCATTTTTGTATTCTGTTGTTTGTTTCTTTAACATTGAGCTGCATGAGCTATTTATCTATTTTGGAGATTAATCCTTTGTCCGTTGAGTCGTGTGCAAATATTTTCTCCCATTCTGAGGACTGTCTTTTCGTTTTCTTTTTGGTTTCCGTTGCTGTGCAAAAGCTTTTACGTTTCATTAGGTCCCATTTGTTTATTTTTGTTTTTATTTCCATTACTCTTCCATTATTCATTAGGAGGTGGATGAAAAAGATCTTGCTGTGATTTATGTCAAAGAGTGTTCTTCCTATGTTTTCCTCTAAGAGTTTTATAGTGTCCAGTCTTACACTTAGGTATTGAATCCATTTTGAGTTTATTTTTGTGTATGGTGTTAGGGAGTGTTCTAATTTCATTCTTTTACATGTAGCTGTGCAGTTTTCCCACTTATTGAAGATAATGTCTTTTCTCCTTTGTAAATCCTTGCCTGCTTTATCATAGATTGTTGACCATAGGTGCATGGGTTTATCTCTGGGCTTTGTATCTTGTTCCATTGATCTATGTTTCTGTTTTTGTGCCAGTACCATACTGTCTCAATTACTGTAGCTTTGTAGTATAGTCTGAAGTCAGGGAGTCTGATTCCTCCAGCTCTGTTTTTTTCCCTCAAGACTGCTTTAGCTATTCGGGGTCTTTTGTGTCTCCATACAAATTTTAAGAATTTTTGTTCTAGTTCTGTAAAAAATGCCATTGGTAAATTGATAGGGATTGCATTGAATATGTAGATTGCTTTGGGTAGTACAGTCATTTTCACAATATTGATTCTTCCAATCCAAGAACACGGTATATCTCTCCATCTGTTGGTATCATCTTTAATTTCTTTCATCAGTGTCTTATAGTTTTCTGCATACAGGTCTTTTGTCTCCCTAGGTAGGTTTATTTCTAGGTATTTTATTCTTTTTGTTGCAATGGTAAATGGGAGTGTTTCCTTAATTTCTCTTTCAGATTTTTCATTATTACTGTATAGGAATGCAACAGATTTCTGTGCATTAATTTTGTATCCTGCAACTTTACCAGATTCATTGATTAGCTCTAGTAGTTTTCTGGTGGCATTTTTAGGATTCTCTATGTATAGTATCATGTCATATGCAAACAGTGACAGTTTTACTACTTCTTTTCCAATTTGTATTCCTTTTATTTCTCTTTCTTCTCTGATTGCTGTGGCTAGGACTTCCAAAACTATGTTGAATAATAGTGGTGAGAGTGGACATCCTTGTCTTGTTCCTGATCTTAGAGGAAATGCTTTCAGTTTTTCACCATTGAGAATGATGTTTGCTGTGGGTTTGTCGTATATGGCCTCTATTATGTTGAGGTAGGTTCTCTCTATGCCCACTTTCTGGAGAGTTTTTATCATAAATTGGTGTTGAATTTTGTTAAAAGCTCTTTCTGCATCTATTGAGATGATCATATTGTTTCTCTTCTTCAATTTGTTAATATGGTGTATCACATTGATTGATTTGCGTATATTGAAGAATCCTTGCAACTCTGGGATAAATCCCACTTGATCATGGTGTATGATCCTTTTAATATGTTGTTGGATTCTGTTTGCTAGTATTTTGTTGAGGATTTTTGCATCTATATTCATCAGTGATATTGGTCTGTAATGTTCTTTTTTTTTAGTATCAGGTATCAGGGTGGTTTTGGTGTCAGGGTGATGGTGGCCTCATAGAATGAGTTTTGGAGTGTTCCTTCCTCTGCAGTTTTTTGGAAGAGTTTGAGAAGGATGGGTGTTAGTTCTTCTCTAAATGTTTGTTAGAATTCACCTGTGAAGCCATCTGGTCCTGGACTATTGTTTGTTGGAAGATTTTTCATCACAGTTTCAATTTCATTACTTGTTATTGGTCTGTTCATATTTTCTATTTCTTCCTTGTTCAGTCTTGGAAGGTTATACCTTTCTAAGAATTTGTCCATTTCTTCCAGGTTGTTCATTTTGTTGGCATAGAGTTGCTTGTAGTAGTCTCTTAGGATGCTTTGAATTTCTGCAGTTTCTGTTGTAACTTCTCCTTTTTCATTTCTAATTTTATTGATTTGAGTCCTCTCCCTTTTTCTTGATGAGTCTGGCTAATGGTTTCGCAGTTTTGTTTATCTTCTCAAAGAAACAGCTTTTAGTTTTATTGATCTTTGCTATTGTTTTCTTTGTTTCTATTTCATTTATTTCTGCTCTGATCTTTATGATGTCTTTCCTTCTGCTAACTTTGGGTTTAGTTTGTTCTATTTCTCTCGTTCCTTTAGGTGTAAGGTTAGATTGTTTATTTGAGATTTTTCTTGTTTCTTGAGGTAGGCTTGTATGGCTATAAACTTCCCTCTTAGAACTGCTTTTGCTGCATCCTACAGGTTTTGGATCATCGTGTTTTTATTGTCATTTGTCTATAGGTATTCTTTGATTTCCTTTTTGATTTCTTCAGTGATCTCTTGGTTATTTAGTAACGTATTGTTTAGCCTTCAGGTGTTTGTGTTTTTAACGTTTTTTCCCCTGTAGTTCATTTCTAATCTCATAGTATTGTGGTCAGAAAAGATGCTTGATATTATTTCAATATTCTTAAATTTACTGAGGCTTGATTTGTGACCCAAGATGTGATCTATCCTGGAGAATGTTCCATGCACACTTGAGAAGAAAGTGTAATCTGCTGTTTTTGGATGGAATATCCTATAAATATCAATTAAGTCTATGTTGTTTAATGTGTCATTTAAAGCTTGTGTTTCCTTATTTATTTTCATTTTGGATGATTTGTCCATTGGTGTAAGTGAGGTGTCAAAGTCCTTCACTGTTATTGTGTTACTGTCGATTTCCTCTTTCCTAGCTGTTAGCAGTTGCCTTATGTATTGAGGTGCTCCTATGTTGGGTGCATATATATTTATAATTGTTATATCTTCTTCTTGGATTTATCCCTTGATCATTATGTAGTGTCCCTCCTTGTCTCTTGTAACATTCTTTATTTTAAAGTCTATTTTATCTGATATGAGTATTGCTACCTCAGCTTTCTTTTGATTTCCATTTGCATGGAATATCCTTTTCCATTCCCTCACTTTCAGTCTGTATGTGTCCCTAGCTGAAGTGGGTCTCTTGTAGACAGCATATATATGGGTCTTGTTTTTGTATCCATTCAGCAAGCCTGTGTCTTTTGGTTGGAGCATTTAATCCATTCATGTTTAAGGTAATTATCGATATGTATGTTCCTATGACCATTTTTTAAATTGTTTTGAGTTAGTTTCTGTAGGTCCTTTTCTTCTCTTGTGTTTCCCACTTAGAGAAGTTCCTTTAGCATTTGTTGTAGAGCTGGTTTGGTGGTGCTGAATTCTCTTAGCTTTTGCTTGTCTGTAAAGCTTTTGCTTTCTCCATCGAATCTGAATGAGATCCTTGCAGGGTAGAGTAATCTTGGTTGTAGGTTCTTCCCTTTCATCACCTTAAGTATATCATGCGACTCCCTTCTGGCTTGTAGAGTTTCTCCTGAGAAATCAGCTGTTAACCTTATGGGAGTTCCCTTGTATGTTATTTGTCATTTTTCCATTGCTGCTTTCAATAATTTTTCTTTGTCTTTAATTTTTGTCAATTTGATTATTATGTGTCTCGGTGTGTTTCTCCTTAGGTTTATCCTGTATGGGACTCGCTGCACTTCCTGGACTTGGGTGGCTATTCCCTTTCCCATGTTAGGGAAGTTTTTGACTATAATGTCTTCAAATATTTTCTCTCGCCCTTTCTTGCGCTCTTCTCCTTCTGGGACCCCTATAATGCAAACGTTGTTGCATTTAATGTTGTCCCAGAGGTCTCTTAGGCTGTCTTCATTTCTTTTCATTCTCTTTTCTTTATTCTGTTCCATAGCAGTGAATTCCACCATTCTGTCTTCCAGGTCACTTATCCGTTCTTCTGCCTCAGTTATTCTGCTATTGATTCCTTCTAATGTAGTTTTCATTTCAGTTATTGTATTGTTCATCTCTGTTTGTTTGTTCTTTAATTCTTCTAGGTCTTTGTTAAACATTTCTTGCATCTTCTCGATCTTTGCCTCCATTCTTTTTCTGAGGTCCTTGATCATCTTCACTATCATTATTCTGAATTCTTTTTCTGGAAGGTTGCCTATCTCCACTTCATTTATTTGTTTTTCTGGGGTTTTATCTTGTTCCTTCATCTGGTACATAGCCCTCTGCCTTTTCATCTTGTCTGTCTTTCTGTGAATGTTGTTTTTGTTCCACAGGCTGCAGGTTTGTAGTTCTTCTTGCTTCTGCTGTCTGCCCTCTGGTGGATGAAGTTATCTAATCTAGTGCTGTTTATTGTCTTTTAAGACTTTTTCTTTTCTCCTACCTCTAAACTGGACTGGATCCTGAATTCTTCTAGCTTTCTCCACTATCTAGCTACAACTCTCAGAACTAATATTTCTTAAATTTTCTCTCACACTCTGACTTGGAATCATAAAGGACTAAATTTGCCCTTTTTCTGAAGTCATGCAAGCTAAAATTGGACAACTTGATATAAACTTCAGAGAAATCACAATAGCTCAAGTATAGACAATCTTCATGCCTGTTACTGTATGGGCCACTCAAAAAGATCACCAGAGATATTCAAACTGAAAACTAGAAAAATCTACCAGATTGTCATTGCCTGCCCTCATTCCTTCTAAAATTACTTTGAGCTGGACATCTAAAAATCTTCTGGACTGGTTGCCTTTAGAACTCAGAAACTGGGATTATGGTCTGCTCCAATCATTAACCATTGTTTTTATTTTGTCTCCATAGAAATGCCTCTTATTAAACACCTGATTATTTACACCATAGGCTTAACTTTGAGAAGCCCACCTGCATCACTGCCTTCTGAAATGAGTTTAACTGAACTGCCTTACTGTTAAGACTAAGACACTGGTTCAGTGCGATGGAACAGTCTACCAACTCAACTTCTAGACTATGGAACTTCTCGGGGAAGTTTCAAAGGCAGGACTGTAGGGGAACAAACACTGCCATCCCAAAATATGTCTCTCTAACTTGAGGATTATTTGGGGCTGATTATTTTTAAGAAACAGAAGACTCAGGATGTCTTTCTTTTTACCTCTCCCTTAACTGCCTAAAAGAATTTAGATAAAGCCTTGGTCCAGGAAAAGTACTATCACCAGAGATGTTTACAAAGAATATGGGCTAGGTGTGGTAGGGAAAAATCCTTGGCAGGGCTTAGAAATCAAAGTCTCTGTGTCTCATTGTCTCTACATGGTATAACAAACAACTGTTTACCACACGTTTGTTGTTCTATCTCCCTGTGAATTGTCTTCCTCCCCTTTGAAGTCCCAACCCCCTACCCACCCTCTCCTCTTTCTCTCAGATGGCATATAAGCCTCAATTGTCTATCTTGCCCTGGGGTCTCATTTTTCTCACGGGGCCCCCGTACATATGTAATTACATTTGATTTTCCCCTGTTAATCTGTCTCATTTCAATTTACTTCTTAGACCAGCTAGAAGAACCTAGAAATGGTAGAGGGAAATTTTTTCCTCCCCCAACAGAATCAACAATACAGCATGTTCGATTTATCAGCACACTATTTTTTTTTTTTTTGATATCAGTTTCATGTCCCTGGCGTTTTAAAATTCTTATCATCTGATTGAGAAAGAGTTGTGCAACTTTAAACATGCACTATATCCTTATGTGTATTTATTGGCATTACTTGGTTCTTATATATTTTTATAAGCTTCTCCTTTCTTCTTCTTCAGGAATTTTGGAAAACTTTCATAGGAATGAAAAAGAGAACAGGATGTTTCTATTATCTGTACTTCTTCATGGAAGTAGGAGACAATACATGATGAAATTGATAAATGGAACTGATAAGACTAAAGGACTTTTCCCTAGTCACTCTTGTACTATACCTATGGAAAAAATCAATTTAGTTTAATGAATGCTTAACACTGTGTTAGATGCTGAGATATAAAGATGATTCAGATAATATATCAGTTCAGTCCCTGTCCTCAGGGAGTTCAGTAGGTTAGGTAGATGGGTATCAAACAACTATGATAAAAAGCCAGAACATAACTGCCAAATGGGTAAAAGCAAAATGCTTTGGCAAGAGGAGAGAAACTCTGACAAGAACAGGCAGGCTGTCAGAGGGAAAGTGGCATGTGATTGGGCCCTTAAGGGATCTTACTTCAACTGACTGAGAATCAGTAGACTTGTCACCCAAAACTGTTGGTGGTTTCAGTATATAAAGGAAACGGGAAAGGATAGCATGTGTTCTGAAAACATTGGTGTGGCTGCAACTGCTAGCTGCAATTCTACCTGAGAGTTCCTTTTCACCTTTTGGAAATAAAACGTAAAAGCACAGAGGACAAAAATAATCAAGCCAAATCAAAGTTAAAAGAATAATAGAACAGAGGATACAATAAGAACAGGATAGTTTCTCTACACTGCAGAACCAGTGTGTCAGGGGAAGGGGCTGTGTGCATCTCTAGAACGCAAGTGTTGCCACATAACAAATATTTAACACCCCCCCAGCCCCTGGCCCCCTCCACTTGTGCTGGACACGGTGATAGATGCTGGGGATAAAACAGTGAACAAGACAGCCACGGTCTCTGACTTCACTAAGTTTATATTCTGACTTGGGAGAGAGTCTTTAAACAACAACTAATTATATAATTGCAACTAAAATAAGCATTGTGAAAGAGAAGTGTGAGATGCTAGGGGAACTTCTGATGGGGGCCCTGGCTTAGTCTGGTGTATTAGGTAAGTTGGCCATAAAGAAGTGATATTTGAGCTGAGTTCTGAAGGAAAAGTAGGGGTGCAGGGGCTGGGGTTAGGGTTGAAGGCAGAGGAAACAAGGCTGGTGGTAGCACCAGTGTGGGTGCCCCACAAAGAGTGAGAAGGCTAGGGATGGATGAGTGAAAGCCTCTTTGTGCACGGCCTTGTAGGCCTCATTGGTGATTTGAGTCTGTACCCTTGCACACAGGGAAGCAACATATTTTTTTGTTGTTGTTGTTGTTTTAACACCTTTATTGGAGTATAATTGCTTTACAATGTTGTGTTAGTTTCTGCTGTGTAACAAAGTGAATCGGCTATATGTATACATATATCCCCATATCCCCTCCCTCTTGCATCTCCCTCCCACCCTCCCTATCCCACCCCTCTAGATGGTCACAAAGCACCGAGCTGATCCCCCTGTGCTATGTAGCTGCTTCCCACTAGTTATCTATTTTACATTTGGTAGTGTAGATATGTCAATGCTATTCTCTCACTTCGTCCCAGCTTACCCTTCCCACTCCCCATGTCCTCAAGTCCATTCTCTACGTCTGTGTCTTTATTCCTGCCCTGCCCTTAGGTTCATCAGAACCATTTGTTTTTAGATTCCATATATATGTGTTAGCATACAGTATTTGTTTTTCTCTTTCTGACTTACATCACTCTGTATGACAGTCTATAGGTCCATCCACATCGCTGCAAATAACCCAATTTCATTCCTTTTTATGGCTGAGTAATATTGCATTGTATATATGTACCACATCTTCTTTATCCATTCATCTGTTGATGGGCATTTAGGTTGCTTCCATGACCTGGCTATTGTAAATAGTGCCGCAATGAACATTGGGGTGCATGTGTCTTTTTGAATTATGGTTTTCTCTGGGTATATGCCCAGTAGTGGGATTGCTGGGTCGTATGGTAATTCTATTTTTAGTTTTCTAAGGAACCTCCATATTGTTCTCCATAGTGGCTGTATCAATTTACATTCCCACCAACAGTGCAGGAGGGTTCCCTTTTCTCCACACCCTCTCCAGCATTTGTTGTTTGTAGATTTTCTGATGATGTCCATTCTAACTGGTGTGAGGTGATAACTCATTGTAGTTTTGATTTGCATTTCTCTAATGATTAGTGATATTAAGCAGTTTTTCATGTACCTCTTGGCCATTTGTATGTCTTCTTTGGAGAAATGTCTGTTTAGGCCTTCTGCCCATTTTTTTTGCGGTACATGGGCCTCTCACTGTTGTGGCCTCTTCCGTTGCGGAGCTCAGGCTCCGGATGCGCAGGCTCAGCGGCCATGGCTCACGGGCCCAGCTGCTCTGCAGCATGTGGGATCTTCCCAGACCAGGGCATGAACCCGTGTCCCCTGCATCGGCAGGCGGACTCTCAACCAGTGCGCCACCAGGGAAGCCCTCTGCCCATTTTTTGATTGGGTTGTTTGTTTTTTTAATTGAGCTGCATAAGCTATTTATATATTTTAGAGATTAATCCTTTGTCCATTGATTCGTTTGCAAATATTTTCTCCTATTCTGAGGGTTGTCTTTTCATCTTGTTTGTACTTTGCTTTGCAAAAACTTTTAAGTTTCATTAGGTCCCATTTGTTTATTTTTAAT
The DNA here is from genome assembly GCF_937001465.1 of Orcinus orca. Classification (NCBI taxonomy): domain Eukaryota; kingdom Metazoa; phylum Chordata; class Mammalia; order Artiodactyla; family Delphinidae; genus Orcinus; species Orcinus orca. The sequence continues at coordinate 64,943,000 of NC_064565.1, forward strand.
TCCATTACTCTAGGAGGTGTATCAAAAAAGAGCTTTCTGTGATTTACGTCAGAGGGTGTTCTTCCTATGTTTTCCTCTAAGAGTTTTATAGTGTCCAGTCTTACATTTAGGTCTCTAATCCATTTTGAGTTTATTTTTGTGTATGGTGTTAGGTAGTGTTCTAATTTCATTCTTTTACATGTAGCTGTCCAGTTTTCCCAGACCACTTATTGAAGAGACTGTCTTTTCTCCATTGTATATCCTTGTCTCCTTTGTCATAGATTAGTTGACCATAGGTGTGTGGGTGGGAAGCAACATATTTTTGAAGGGTCATTCTGAGGGTGGAATGGAGAAAGGATCAAAGTGAGACAAATATAGGTGTGGAAAGGCCAGTCAGCAGGTTATAGGCCTGCCTAGAGTTTGGGCAAAGAAATGAGGGTGACTTGCACTAGGGTAGAGACAGTGGGGCTGGAGAGAGTCCAGAAGAAAGGTTGGGAGAAGGAGCGCACAATCTGAAGAGAGAGCATGGGTTGACAAGATCAAATGTGTGACTGCACGCGCATGTGTGTGTGTTCCATAGGAGTGAGAGGGATCAGATTATTTCTGTAAGCAGGAACTAGACGTTATCTTAACAATCCTGCACCGTTTTTAGTTATACTCTCTTTTCCTTCTCGCCATAATGCCCACACTCCCAAGCCAGGCTCAAAGTCAGACCAGAACTTCAAGAATCATTCTTTTCCTTATCCCCATTTACAGAAACTGTACACGATTTGGCTTGTGCGGTCACACCCTTGGCTTTCTCACTCCCTTCCTAGAAACTTGTGCTCAACCTTAAACAAGGATAACAGTCAAGGATGCTAGGAAACTGTAAGGGGAAAGAGGAAACCTGTAATCAGCTAGAAAGAAAAGGAAGATGAGTAAATATGTGTTAATTGTACTGAGTCAGAAATATGCTTTGAAACAAGTCCCCCAGGCCTTCCTGTTTTGGGTGGAGATAAAGTCACTCTTTCGTTTGAGGCTCTTATCTGCTGGAAGAACACCTAGTACTAGGGTTTGGGCCTTGCAATCACTCAGTAAATATTTGTTGAATTGAATCATAACGAAGGGTAAGACAGGCTGTTCCAAGATCTGGAGGGCTCTATATTCTCAGCACAATTTAGAGTCTCCAACTTCTATCATTTCGTTGGAAAGGAGAAGGAAATAGGGAACGGATAGGGGCTTGGTTACTGCTGTAGAAACAGGAACAGGAACTTTGTGGCATACGAAGTAAGTTCTGGGCCAAGAGTTCTAGTAATAACTAGTTGACCCTTGACAAGTCTCTGTCTCTGTTTTCTGTTTTAAAGTAGGGGGATTATTTAACATGGGCTCCAAGTGTAATTTTTGGTCTAAGGAAAGTAAAGTCTATGGAAAGTAAAGCCCAAAATCTTATTTAGATTCGGGTGGAGAAAGAAAAGAAAGCAAGTCAATTACTGAAGGCAGTTAGGGAGGCTTCTCTACTCTGTTTCAATCTTAAACTGAGACAGGATCCAAATGTGTATTCTTCTCTCTGGGCTCCTGACTAGGAAGTGATTCCTGTCATGTTTTTATTCATACCAGCAGCTATTATTGTCTGAAACAAGTATTCTCCATTCACTAAAGTCCTCAGTTTCCCAGCAACTTTCTTCACAACATAGGAAGCCCAGCAGCCTTGCCAAGGACTTGGTTTCATCTAAGATTCTTCAACTCCAGCCTCCTAGGGTCCTTACCCAGGGTGGCTAAGCCTCAGGCCTCCTTTACAGGCCCCTTAATTTTTCATAGCTAAGGAAAAAGTTATTTTTAAAACCCTAGAAATAAATAAAATTTTATAACTTCTAATGAATTCTATTCTCTGCATGTGGCAATGAGGGTAGGTATGGAGAGGCTAGCTGGGATCTCCATGCGTATCTGCTCTTGCAAACAGTGATCTCTGAAGCTTGTGGAACTCACTGGGCTTTGGGCTACAAGTCACAGGTAACTGAGACCCTGGCAAGCTTAACCGTTCCAAAAGGGGTAGGGGCAATGGTTGGAATCCCTTAATGTTTTAATCAGGATAGAAATTAAAGACCAGTGGTAACATCTCATCATAATCTTAAATTATTTGAAACACTGATGTGCAAGCTTTTCCTTTATCTTTTCTTTTTTAAATAGAAACTCATATCAGAGGATGGAGCAAGCATATTCTCAAAGAGGAATTTTTGACAAAGAACCTTTAGATAAAAACATAATTATCAATAGACAAAATTTCAACAAAGGGCCTTTAGACACTGTATAAGTCTCCTTCCTTATAACAGATATTCAAGCTACTTCTTCAAAGGGCCTCAAAGGTCTTGCTTATGAACAACAGACAATAGTCATAGTCTCCTAATTCCATTAGTTAAAAAAATTGTGATTTGAAGGAATCTTTGGTCATAGGAGATCTTTTCAAGGTATCCTGTAACAAGGCTTAACATAGAAACATGAAAAACTTCCAGTAGACACAAATTTAAGGAAAAAAAAAGCATTGAGTTGGCATTATTTGGATCACTCTGAGGGACAGGCTCAGTTAAACTGCAATATGCTAGCTTGTCCTATGTTTCTCCAGTAGGGTTTCCATGGCAGTTCTGTAGATTTTCTGGTTTTTCAATAACAACTGTCTTTGCCTGGGCAACTAATATAATTACAGTAGACCTGAAATTCTAAAGACATATTCACCTTACTTGGATGAAGTTCCCTTGTCAGGTTCAGAATGGGGTATCTGGCACCCAACCAGCTTCCATAAAGAATCATCTAGAGCTGTTCTGCCTAAAATGATATCCATTAGCCACATGAGGCTATTTAAATTTAAATTAATAAAAATTAAAAATTCAGTTTCTTAATCTCAAGTGCCATATTTCAAGCACTCAATAACCACATGGAGCTAGTGGCTACCTATTGGACAGTGCGATTATAGAGCATTTCCATCATCGTAGAAGTTCTGTTGGAAAGCACTGATTTAGAAGAGTCATTTATTTATAAATATATCAATTACTAATTCAATTTCTAATTCATTTAAATTGAGATACCTCCCTAAATTCTTTCAGCCTCACTACAAAAAGCAGAAAAAACCCAAGCAATCTTCTTTCTATTTCTTGAAATGATTCTTTGATATTACATTTCTTTTAAGGCTTGTTGTAATTGGGGTGGTCTTTCTGTAAGTTGTTAAAAAGTTGAAACTATGTTTAAATGTACCTCCAAGTGGGGGGTGGGGGAAGAAAAAGTCCTTATTAGTGAATTTTGGGGACTGACCATATTAAAGACATATTGTTCCTGAATTTGAAAGACTCTTGGACAAAGGCTCCCCATATCTGGTATGAATTTAGGGAACTGAAGAAAGTCCTTTTGTCTTACCTCTACATATACCTTCTCCACCTACTCATTGATATATGAAATTCCTTCAACAGGGAAAAAAACCTTTTATTAAGCAATTACATACAAAAATTTAGTACAAATATCCTTGGGAGAAACACACTAAGCTGTAAATGACTCATATTTACCACTTTCCAATAAGTTTTCATAGGAAATGGAAGAGAAAATTCAAAGTTGCCGAATTCCTAGATTAAGGTGGAACTGGTTGAGGAGAGAAGGATCAGAGGAAAAAGGTTTGGAGTAAGGGTAGATTTTTACTACCCTATTTTGTGAAAGCCTGGCCTTTGGTAATATTTAGGGAATACATAATGACAATTGAATTGACAGAATATTCACCTCTGGTTTCTGTTTGCTTTGAAAGTAGGGTTCTTCTAGACTCTCAATAAATTTACTGATTATTCTCGGTGTGAGAATGGTCAGTATTGGGTTCAGGGTTGTATCTTAAAGATGCACTTGACTTTTGGTGACACTATATTACAGAATTTTGGAGCCTGAGGAACTTTGAGTAGCATCTGGTCCATTCCACTAAACAAAGAATTAGAAAATTATCTTCCTTTAAATTTCAGGAGGCATCTCAGGGACATAACAAAATTTTACCTGAATTTCATTTCAAAGTTGCAAAACCCAGTAGATTATATTAGAACCTTCTTGCCTGCCATCTCTGGCTTGCAGCACAGGGCAAAATACCTTATAAAGTTTGCAGAACTGCTGAGCTGCAGGCCCCTATTTTAAAGATGAAGAAAATGAAGGCTAGAGAAGGAAAATGATTTTCCCTAGGTCATGGAGTGAGGTAACAGTCAGATAGTACTAGGACAGAATCTTCTGTGCATTCTTTCCACTGCACTCTGCTGATTTCTCACAACTGCCTTCTTTCTTGGAATACTTAGCTCTGGAGGCTGGTACAGCTTCCCACAGTTCAACTGCATGCAATTATTGTTTCTCTTTTATTTTTGTGTTTTTTATTCATTTCTTGTCCACCTGTGCTGAAAGCATCAAATGACAGTATTTTTCTTGTATTAAGCAAAGACAGTCTAGCATTAAAGGAAAAAAATACTAGGAAGAAATACAAGAAAATACTCTCAGCACATCTTTCTTGGTGTGGAATTAGAAACTATTTTAAATTTTTTTCCTTATCATTTTTGGTACATTCCAATTTTTCTACGATGAACATTAATTTAATTTTTTAATTAAATTTTTTCTCATGAATTACTTTATAATCAGGAAAGAACATTTTATACCCTTTTAAAAAATGAACTTATTTACAAAACAGAAGTAGAGTCACAGATGTAGAAAACAAACTTACGGTTGCCAGCGCATAAGAGGGGGGAGGGATAAATTGGGAGACTGGGATTGACATATATATACTACTATATATAAAATAGATAACTAACAAGAACCTGCTGTATAGCATAGGGAACTCTACTCAGTACTCTGTAATGGTCTATATGGGAAAAGAACCTAAAAAAGGAGTATATGTATATACATATATATATAAAACTGATTCACTTTGCTGTACACCTGAAACTATTCTCCAATAAAAATTTAAAAAAGAAAAGATTATATATATATATATATATATATATATATATATATATATATAAAAAACGTTCTTCTCCCCCTGTTTCTAATGGTTGAAAGGATCCTGCCTTCATTTAAATAGAATGGAGCAGTGGGCTCCTGTGAATCAAGGTGAGGGGCACATTAATTATCCTGCAGATACTTGGGGCAATCAAGGAGGACACTCACTTGTGCCACTCCATTTTCCACATTTTCAGCTGAAAGGAAAGACTGTTATCTGAAATGACTGCTGGTCTTTCAGCTGAAACAGCTCAGTTCCCTTTTTAATTTTTGGCAGGTGTCTTAGTTCTCTGTAAAGGGTAGCCTTGCTTCATTCTCACCAATCTATTGATTTTCATATATATATAATATATGGATAGTTTTTTTTTTAAGGAAAAAAACTCCCTCACCCACATAATTCAAGCCAACAAGAAAGCGTAAACTATTCATCCTAGGGGTAGACTTTTTACTTCACTTGGCAGGTAAAAGGTTATTAATTTAAATTCCTTAATATTGCACCTAAACCTTCTTTCATAACACATAAAGAGGAGGAGTATAATCCTAGGTTTCTGTACATGAGAAACAAAAATAAATTAAAAACAAGGTTCAGAAACTATTGAATATTAATGATGTGAGTGTATGTGTGTGTGTGGGTGTGTGTGTGTGTGTGTGTGAGAGAGAGAGAGAGAGAGAGAGAGAGAGAGAGAGAGAGAGAGAAGGAATGGGTCTTATTCCTCTGTGAGTCAGTCTGGGTATATATGTTTTAAGGTGTTTTTCTGGATCCACCAACCACCAACCAAAAAAAAAAAAAAGTTGATGAAATCTCACAAAAGTTAAACTCTGAGTTTCTTCCAAACAGAGGAAATATGGAAAAATTAAATCTTTCAATACCTATTTGATGCATTTGTCTCCTTCCCCCCTTTTCCTTTTCTGAACCCCAGCCAGCCTCACCATACCAGTTCTCCCACGCTGCTAAGCAAAAGAAGAAATCCGACAATGGGATCTGCTTTGCTACTTTTCATTAGCAGTTAAAGTCCCAAGAAGCTGTGCCAATTTGCTAACTGACATTTTAAAATTTAATAGATAGGGAATATATATTGTAAAATACACATTTTCCCTAAGCGACTTAATGAAAGAAAGATATTTCATTTAGTTTGAAAAAATGCAACCATAAATATTTTCCCCCAAGTTGGGTCTCATTGAAAAGAGTGGCTCACCCTGAGCCCGATTATTTCCTTGCTCATTTAAATATTTTTTTATTTTTTGCCATCAAAACTGTCCTCTTTGGTATCTCTTTCTCCAGGGGCCAGGTAGAAGACCAGAACCTATCCAAAACACAATAGATTAGTAGGTCATGATTTCAATGACCTCTTATGGAAAAATCCCTTCTGAAAACCACCTCTTAGTAACTGATAAAGGGGGTTTCAGGAGGCCAAAGGAAGGCCTTCCTTCTCATCCTCCCTATTTCTCTGGATTCCCTTTGCCCCTTTCTCTCCATCTGCTCTGTCACCCTTCTTCTCTCTCTTCTTCCTCCTCATCCTTTCCCTACCCCCCTCCCTTTTTCTTTTTACTACACTTTTTTTCTCCTTGTCTCTCTCCCTGCCCTTTACTGAACTTAATGATGTACCACATGGATGGGCCTTTTAATGCTCGCTAAGATCCTAGTACATAACCCTTGGGAATTATGCCATGAGACTGTGTGAAAATAAATTCCTCATATTTCCTACTGTTATTAATAATAACAATTATTACTATGACTAATAAAATTATTATAACTATAATGATACCTTATTTTTGTATCATGATAGTCACCTTATAAAATAATGTTCCCATCTAGTATCAATCTGGTTTGATTCAGTGCCACCATGTGAAGAAGGGGAGCAGGTATATTACTTCTATTTTTTAGATGAAGAAATAAGGCTCCGAGAGATTGACCTGTTTATGATAGCATAGGTAGCTAACAATGAGTTTGAGACTAGAATTTAAGAGTTCTGGTGGCTGTGTTCTCTTAGATGGAGTTGAAAGTGGATTATGGTAGCTAATTTTAAGTTATAGCAAGTAGTGTCCAATAAAAAAAGTTTGTGCTCAGGGATAAGTGCAAATGTTGATAAAGTAAGTGGTGTCTAACCAGCAATTTGTTACGTACTTGGCAGATGTGATTGAGGGGGCTTTTGCCTAATCTGACTTCCAGGGGCTATTCCTAAAGAGTTCTTTTGTTGCTGCTGTGCTTTTGAATTTTAAGATTCCAGCTCAGGATTTAACCAGACAGAAACATACACAGGGTTTGGAACTTATTACAAAACAGTAAAATAATTTTCTTTTACAAATTTGTTACTTTTGGGTTTCTTTACATTTAAAATAGATTTTAGGGTCAAGAGGGATATGTGAGACGACGTGAGTGAGACTGGGAGAGCATTGTACGTGAAGTTCAATGACGATAGCAGAGGACATCATGAAAAAAGTTAGAAGACAGTATTGGTGCCTTGGGGCCTTACCCAATCATCCTGACCTAGCTATCGAACCCAGAATATTTTTGCTATAATTTCCTGTACGGCTGGATTCAGGCAAGCTTGTGAAAGAAGCTTTTGCAATTGCTCCAGGTGCCACTTCCCTCTGCATAATATTAAATCTTTCATATACCCCTTATGCAATCTCTCATTCACTTTAAAGGGCCATATCAGTGACTCTACCCACTCCATGCCCCACAAGTTACCAAGATTTTTTTCTCCTCTTCCATCTTGGTCTCATTGCCGGAGAACTCTGCTCCGGTGCTTGGCAATACCGTTATATTACTCTGATCATAGTCAGGTGGCCACATTATCTTTCTGCCCTTTGTGATACTTTTTCACTCTCTCTGTGAGCCAGCAACTTGGTGTGTGAAATCTTGAACTATTATCTTTAGGTGATAACTTCCAAGTCCAAACATTTCCATGTGGTGAAACTGTAGGCATTTCAAAATCAACACATCTGAAAGCTGAACTTACAGTTTTCCCCCAAGCTTGCTCTTCTTTTTGTGCTACGTCAGTTCATTTCTCAGGAAATCAGGCTTGAAATTTGCTCAGTTTTATATGGCAAGACCTAGTTTAAATTTCCCCTACACCCTCAGATTTCTCCAGTTCCCTCAATCGGAGCGAATCCCTCTGTACCCTGGCAGCCCTTTGCTTATATCTATAGGAGGGAAAGCACCTTCAGTCTATGGGTGGTCACTTCTGAGGATGTGTGTGTCTCTTCTCAAAGAGCCTCCAAATCTCAGCCTATCTTTTCCCTGTCTTCTCATCCAGGCTCCGGCATAGCAGGTGGAGGTCACAAACCACAGGAACTGAAGTCTCTAATAGAGCACGCTCCTCAGCTTCAGCTACGCTCACTCACGTGCCCCTGGTTGGCTCTCTCCCATTCTTCTCCACAGCTATTCCAGTCAAGAGTGCCCCATTCCTCAGCTCCCTTACCTTGCCACCACCCTGGCTCACTCTCAGGAAACAGCCATACCGTCCACTTAATCCCGAACAGTTGAGGACACTTAAAGAAGAACTTCCTCCCTAGAAAGTATTCATTAGGCAAGAGATCTTTTTTTTTTTTTTTCCCTGACTCTGCATCCTGGATCCACCATGTGACAAGGTACTTACTCACTCCATACTGCAATTTCTTCCTCTGCAAAATTGGGATAATATTAGTGTGATGCTAAAGGGTTACTGTAAGGATTAAATGAGACAACTTATATGTAAGCCACTTATGCCTGGCACAGAGTAGGTCCTCAATGAATATTAATGTTATTAATAACTTTCTCTCTCACCGCTTACAACTTTCTCTCTCTCTCAGCCTGTTTTGTCTTTTCTTTTTTTGCCCGGCAGAAAAGGTCACCCTTTTCCTGTCAGTGGCTAATTTCACCTCACCTGTGATTAGTCCCCTCCTCCCTGTTTCTCAGCTATCTAGCCTTAGGCTATCTAGCCTTATCTAGCCTCTATCAAGCACCTCTCACCCCAATTCCCCATATCTTAACATTTCCTACTTGGCTCTTTTCCCTTAGCATACAAAGAAGTTCATATCTTCTCAGTGTAAAATAACACTCCTTCAACACTCTCACTCTCTTCTTATATTAATCCCAACCCTTCACAGCCAAATTTCTCAAAAGCCTAGTCCATACTTACTGTCTCTACTTCCTCACAGCCTCAGTCCACTGCAATCCCCCTTCCTTCCAATGTTCCCTTGATAACACTCTTGCCAATGTCCCTAATAACCACTTGATTGCTAAGTCTAGGGCACACTCTAACGTCTTCATGTGGGGCTTTGACGTTTCTGGCCAACCCTTCCTTGAATTCTCTCCTCTCCCTCTGCTCCTGGTATTCCACTTTGTTTTGGGATGTTTCCACATCCCTGGCCAGTTCATCTTAATCTCCCTGTGGGCTACTCCATGCTTAAATGTTGGTATTCTCCTTGACCTTGGCCCCAGCCCACTGTTCTTCTCTGTCAGTCCTTCAGTGACCTTATTCAGAAGGTTTCAACCACCACTTTTCTCTTGATAACTGGGAAATCTCTATCCCACAACTGGGGTTTCCCATAGGTTTCTTTACATTAGTGTGCTAATGGGCTTTGTGATTGACGCTTTGGGAAACGAAGTCACAGTGTCCAGGGTTTCCCACATTTACTTGACCATAGACTTGTATTATTTTTTCATGGAGAATTTTTCAGGACTAGTGCTCTGAGAAACACACTTTGGACAATAACGTTCCCTTCCTTACTACTCCCAGTCTGATTTAGTTGTGTTTCCTCTGGGTCCCCATAAGCACCCACACATACTTCGATTCTAATCCTCACCACACTGTACTTGTCTGATTCTCCCACAAGCTCCTTCAAGACAAGTCTTACATCTCTTGTATCCATTGCACTGTGATTGGCATACAGAGTTTGCTTGAAAATGTCTGATGAGTGAATTAATACAGTAAGGTATGATAACCTACCTCTTCCAAGCACAGCACAGAATATTCTATGGCACATTTAAAGTATTAATAATTGGGGACTTCCCTGGTGATGCAGTGGTTAAGAATCCACCTGCCAATGCAGGGGACATGGGTTCGAGCCCTGGTCTGGGAAGATCCCACATGCCACGGAGCAACTAAGCCCATGCACCACAACTACTGAGCCTGCGCTCTAGAGCCCGTGAGCCACAACTACTGAGACCGTGTGCCACAACTACTGAAGCCCTTATGCCTAGAGCCCGTGCTCCACAACAAGAGAAGCCACTGCAATGAGAAGCCCGTGCATTGCAAGGAAGAGTAGTCCCTGCTGACTGCAACTAGAGAAAGCCTGCACACAGCAACCAAGACCCAATGCAGCCAAAAATAAATAAATAAAATAAAATAATTTAAAAAATAAAGTATTAATAATTGGGTAGGATTTGACCCTGAGGATTGATCTTGAATAAGTCTTATGTTAGGGCTATAGTAGCTGAAAAGAAACACAAGACACTCTCCTCAAGGAAGACAAAACGAATTCAAATGAAACCACCTGGGAATACTTAAGCATTAAGACGTATGGGCCTGACTATAAGTACTATGGGTAGTCTGAGGTTACCAAGGTCTGGAGTAGTCAGATTTACTACAGGGTTTTATAAATGGTACTTTACTAAGATTATTCTGGCAGGAATGTATATAAGAGTAATTCAAAAGTGGGAACCTGGAGAAAGTTAGATTGGCCAGGAGTGAGGAGATTTGGCCTGGCATAGGCTATGGTAGTGGGAATAGTGAGGAAAAGGTGATTCCTTTTCGGGTGTAACTTGGTGATGGTTGAAATAGAAGTGGAAGGTCAGGAGACAAGTCAGGGAGAGCTTTCGGGTTTCTTTAGAGACTGGGAGAACAGTGGCAACACCAGCAAATTTGAAGAAATTTGTTACTAGAGGTGCCACCAATACAAGCTCTTGGAAGTTAGAACTCTAGAATATATTGGGAAGACTGTAAAACTAATTATTATGTAAGTTATAGACTATACAGACACTTTGGTTGGAAATTTAAAGAATGTATCTAACAAGTGAGCTGACATCATTGACTTGAGGAGCCTTGTAGATAATAATAACTAAATAACTTGCATAAATTTCAGGCCAGGCTTGGTAAAAATGTTATGCCTGACAGACCATGAAAACAGTAATGAGAAGTTCGTGATTTCGCATGAGTGAGTAGTAATTCATTTTGTGATCCACTAATCCTGCTATGCTGTAGCAAGTCCTCTTTCTCCCCAGCCAAGAGAAAGGTAATAGAGCAAAACTTGTCTTTGACTGTACATGCCTTCAAAATATTTGGTCCTTCCACAATAATTCAGCACAATGAAACTTGCTAGCACTGCAAGTCAACACTTAACAGAGCTACTTGAGTAAATTACCCTAAGGAAACAAAATCAATATGCTTTAAAACCCAGTTTAAAAGTGATGTGAGAGCTGGTTTTGCAGGAATCTCAGGCATTAAGTATCCTGAATTGGACCTTATTAACTTTCTGACTTTGTGCTCTTCATTTAAGCTTCTTTATCATTATTTGCTGAACACCCCCAGGATGCTTACACCCACCCAGAACATGCCAAAGATGCAGTCCTAGAAGGTCACTTTCTAAACAAATGGACAAATGCACAAAGATGATTCTCTTCTTTTTCTGGACAAAAAAAAGCTGAAAGAGGATAATGAGGATTATTCATGGAATTTAGGGTAGGAGATAATCTCTCCATTTTATACAAACATGACACTTTATCTGAACCCCATTCTGTCTATAATACTGTTGCTAATTCAAGTGGAATATCAAAGACAGAGCTGCTAATCTCATCCCCCACCATATACAACTGTCCTATCACAGCAAACATTATCCTCTCAAATAAGAACACAGGAATACATTTGGAAGTATCACGATACTTTCTGTGTGCTTAGATATTGTTAAATCCCTTCCTTTTCTTTTTACAACATTTTTCTAAATCTGCACCTCTTCCTTCATTGTAACTAAGAAATACTAGACTCTTTGTTTCTTCTACACCACCATTTGTTGAATGTTTCAATATCGCTTGAATTCTTTTTCTTTCACCCAGGAAATTAGCAAACTCACAGACCTTGGTCACCCATCTTGATTATGGCTTTAATGTATAAAAACATTGAATTTATATGTGTACATGTGTTTGTGTGTGCAATAAGCTTTCTAGGTTTGTCTAAAAGGCTCAATTCTGTACAACTGGCTGAACTTAACCTTATAGCTATGAAAAAAAGTTTTCATTACATAGATTTAGTCTTAGTATCATCTTCAAATGTTAAAAATATGCTCCCATGACCGTCATCCAGGATGTTAATAATTTAAATTTTGGACCGACAACTTTGGCCCACCATTCACAAAATGATTCATCAATGATCATAGTGCTTTGGGTGCTGGCTTTGGTTATTCATATCTAGAGCACTTGCTCTGTAGGACCTTGTAATTTAAGCCAACGCATCCCAAAGGGATATAAATAGGTGTTAGGGGAAAAGCATTCTGTGGCTTTCTCTGTAAAGCGCACTGTTACAAAGAATTTTCAGAACCTTTAATAAGCTAATAGGTAATGTGACTTCAAGGGGGCAGAGTTATAGTGGGAAGTGTTTTCCAAATTTATGACAGCAGAACCGCAGAAACATGCCCGGCCCCCAGAAGAACTAGCATCTTACGGAATTTACACTGGGGACTCTCAAACTAGCTAAATTTCCAAAGTGGCAGATTTCTGCAATCCATATTCTTCTTTTCTCTTCTCCCCAAGGGAAAATTGCAGAATATTCCATAGGTCTCTGGAAAGTGCCCAATTGAATTTTGGGGTTAGAGCAACTCCTGGTAGAACATCAGAACCAGATGTACAGCTACCAGACTAACGTGTGGTCACTTAATGAGTCCTAGGGTAGAACGTAAGAATCCTGATCCTTAATGTAAACAGTTCTTCCTATTACATTACATTTGTTTTTTCGGTGTGTGTGTGTTTGTATGTGTTTGTGTACATACTTTACAATTGTACTGAAACTTCAATTTAAAAAAATATTTAATTTCACATTTATCACCCTAGATACCCCAACACTCCAGCTCAAGGCTAAAGCCAAAAGTTTTGCCTACACTGATAAGCTATTATTAGTCATAGAGTAAGAAATAGAATGTGAAACAGAGTGAAAGCTTTATTAGTTTTTCTCCAATCATATTAACTATTTGTGAGCATTTGAACTGTGGCTTGAAGCAGACTTACCTGTTATTTTTTCCTTATGTGGATGGTCTGTTATTATGTTATAAAATAAACTTACTTAGCATCATTACTCTTTAAGAAACCATATTAATTGCTATCTGAGCTGGGGATTGGTACTTTCCTAAAGAATTAATAATATTACTTTATTGATTTGTTTTAGTATTTTTATGTATATGAAAACTAAAGTAAATTGGAGTTGTCCTCTCTCTTCTTTTTAGCATTAGGTATTCTATTTAGACTTTTGCTATCTTTTAAGAGGTTTTATTTCTCTTCCAAGGTGTAAAATAGAATGACAGGGAATTCCCTGGCAGTCCAGTGGTTAGGACTCAGTGCTTCCACTGCCGGCCCTGGGTTCAATCCCTGGTCAGGGAACTAAGATCCCACAAGCCACACAGTGTGGCCAAAAAAAAAAAAAAAAAAATTGAATGACAAATGACAACATGTATTTAGGAATACTGATATTTTTACAGGACTCAACTTTGAAAAGTACGTTTATATGCATTATTTCATTTGACCCTAACAATATCTCAATAGGTGAACCAGGAATGACACCTCTCCAAAGGTTAATAGGAATTAAGACCTCTACTCAAAAGGTAAACTAGGTGAACAAAGTTAAGGAAATGAAGAAATAGAACAAAAGTTTGCCTAAGGTCATATACTTTTTAAGCGGCACAACCAGAACTTCAATCCAGGTCTTCTGACTCATGATTTTGAGTTATTTCTATAAGAGCAGGAGGTTTTTCTCTCTCTCTCTAGTACAGTGAGGTATATCCCATTCAGGTCCTCATACTAAATATATTCAATAACTAAAAATATTTACCAGCCATTTCCATCCCTGACCCAATGTTTGGCTTTCTACTTTACTTCACCAAGACCAACTATTTTACCAAATAAATTATCTTATAAAATATGGGGATAAACAACCACAACCCAGAAACCATTAAAAAAAAGGAAAACAATTATCTTTACACGGTCAATTGTAAGCACTTTCCTTTCCTGTTTGGGAGTATGTGTAAGATTTTCCTCTTTCTTTAATATGTATAACTGAAGAATGCTTTTCTGTTAAACTTTATATCCATTTTAGATTGCAGCTCATTTCTTATTTATCTTTCTCTCATCTTTCCCTATAAAATGAAGACCATCTGTCATGTTACTCTTATGCAATTTAGCCTCAAGGAGTCTTGTCTGGATATCAGGGACAATTCCCTGAAACATGAGAGTAATTGTGAAATTTGTTTTTTTTAATGAAAAAATAAGGAAAAGAGTTTTACTGAGTAGACAGTAGTTTTGAAGTCATAGGGTGAAGGAATATTTGCATATATTCATTTTAATTTCGAAGGAAAATTTTTAAAATTCCAAATATTTGGAAGTCATTGGGAAGGTCTGGCCAGAGGCGGAACTTGGAGAGAAGGACAGATGACTAATCTTGGCTGTAGCTTTGTTCTGCCTGATCTCTCCTAACCCTGTTTCAGGTGCCTGTTTTCTTGTGGTATCTCTATTCCTGGACTATCAAAACTTGCTCTTAGGAAAGAATCTGACATTAATCATTTATTCTTTGGTGAGAAATTATCTAGAGTATTTGAGGGTTCTATTACATGTTTGCATAAAACAAGATTTATTTCCTACACTACCCTTGTTGCCCCTTACTTCACACACGCAGGCAAAGCCTACAGAAGAAACGTCTATCTGTGTCTGAGGCCAAGCCAGTCTGTGGGAGTTCTTCAAAAATAAACATATGAGAAAGGAATTAGACCTGCTGCTGTGATCAACAACACTGTTTTTCCTGAGGAGAAAGTGTCTGTTAAAGCGAACCTAAAAAGAAAACCCACATAATTTGGCTGTATAAATATATAACTCATAGAGAATGAACCAGAGAGGAGAGCCTCTTCATCCTAAACTATTTTATTCTCTGTTAAAGAATAAAATATTTTATTTTAATTTTGGTGGGGGAGGGGATGTAGTATAGATGCTTTATGCTTTAGAGTGGAACCAAAAAAAATCTCCTTTCAAGAGGTAGCAATGAATTATCTTGACAAGGAGAAAATACCTGACAACAATATAATTCGACATGTTTTGATAACATCAAGAGAGGGCTCAAAAAGCAATCTGCACCTCAGAATTGCAGGGTATTGAGAGTACTATTGGGTTGGAAGGAGATAATGATTAATAGTGACTATTAGACTCAGAATGCATGGTCATTGCATCAAACTCTTTTCATTGAAGAGAGTTAATTTATTATTCAACTAATTGTAAAAATGATTAAATCTCATTTTTACCAAAGAGTAAAATTATTATAAAGCCTATTTCTTCCATGATAGCTATTATGAAAGTGAAAAGATATCACTCATCTTTCCCTTTCCCTTCTACTATATCTGTATAACACTCTTTAGTTTCCACAGTTTACCACGTATAGAGCTACTTTGGAGTATGTTGTTAGTCTCTATTTTTGATGAGCAGATATCTGCTTGCCAGTAGATCACATGCCTTATTATAATCTGGTCAATATCACAGTTGAAAAAATATGATTCTCTGGATGGACCGTGGAATTTACTACTTCAATTGTTTACCCATATCAATTATTAAGTTATTGGGTCAAGTTATTTGCAATGGTGATTTGCATTCTGAAAGTACAGTAGGAAACCCTGAAATTACTATTTTTTAAAACTACTGGTGCTAGAACTCAATACATAGGTGTGGATTTAGAGAGGAATACAGAGAAAGAGACTGAAGTATAACTTTTAATTTGGTATATATAAACTGAGGCCTAAGGATAGCTAGGGACTATCAGTTTATAAAGTTTCTCATGCTTTTTTCAAGGACTCTAGTTGTGGGTATAGTGATTATTTTCTTCTTTTGTTGAGATTTTAAGTTAAAGGCAAAA
This sequence comes from Orcinus orca, assembly GCF_937001465.1. Taxonomy (NCBI): domain Eukaryota; kingdom Metazoa; phylum Chordata; class Mammalia; order Artiodactyla; family Delphinidae; genus Orcinus; species Orcinus orca. The sequence continues at coordinate 64,959,037 of NC_064565.1, forward strand.
ACCATATGCTGCGTTTTCTTTCTCTTCTAACATGATTCTTTGGTTGGGATGGTTAAGACTAAGAATCAACAAGCAGCCAGGCTAGAACACTTATGCCAAGTCAGACTGAAGTCTGTCAGGAAGGCAACCAGAAACTAGGGACTGAACTGTGGCAGAGGCATATGCATATCCGCATTTGGGAATAGTGGGGATAAAACAGACTTCAGCAGAAGTTGCCACTGCTATTCTCTTCAGCTCTGAAGGCAGATAAAATTAGCACTCCTCTAGATTGTTTGATAGGGTACTCTGCTTTTGTACATGGAGATTTACAGCCTTAAGGTATTTTGAAAGTTTTAAATAACTAGAAGTTATTGTTTGGCTCCGTCTTTACTTCAGTAATATAACCATCCCAGATGGATTGGGGCCCAACTATACTTCACTTAAAGACAACCCCTGCAAATCCATTTTTATATATCTTATCTCTAATATTTAAGGGTTATTTCTCTTCTTCTATCTTCCATGTAGTAGCCAACCTCCAAAATGGTCCCCAGTGACTCCTGCCTCCTGGTACTCACATCCTTGTGTTTCCCCTCCCACAATGTACTAGGGTTGGTCTGTATGACCAACAGAATAAGGCAGAAATGATGGTGTGTTACTTCTAGGACTAGATTATAAAAGACTGTGGCTTCTATCTTGGGCACTCTCACTTGGTGCTCTTTTCTTTCTCTTTCTCTTTCTTACTTTCTCTGATAACTTACTCTCTGGGAAACCAGCTGCCATGTCATGAGGACTCAGGCAGCCTATGGAGAGATCCTTGTGGTGAGGAACTGAGGCTGGCTAATCTTGTGAGTAAACTTGGAAGTGGCTCTGAAGCTCTAGTTAAACCTTACGATGACTGCAGCTCTGGCCAACAACTTGATCGAAACTTGTTACAAGATCCTAAGCTACAGCCACCTATGTAAGCCACTCCTGGATTCTTAACCCTCAGAAAAGGTGTGAGATGATAAACATTTATTGTTTTAAGCTGCTAAATTTTGGCATGGTTTGTTAGCCAGCAAGAGATAACCAGTATATAACTGTATTGGAATATGAAATACTGGTTTTATGTTAGGTTGAAGAAATAACCTCTCTTGCTGTTTCTGCAGGTGGCAGTTAACTGCTCACCAGTGCTTTTTTCAAGGTACTTTGCAAAGCTATTGCAGACAGTAATTGACCTGATGATGTCTTGGTTCCCTGACAGAGTTCCTTCAAATCGTGGAGGATAAACACGTTACTCTAAGATATTTGTTCACTCACATTGGTTCACCAGTGGTCCTGACCTTGTAATTATCACAACTGCTGTGTGGTTAAGTAGCACAATGTATTTTACGCTGCTTTTATCTTTCAGAAATGTGGGAAATATCAATTTCAGTCAATACTGGAAAAATCACAGCATTAAAGTTAAGGACTAGTTGAGGCTACTAGGATCAGTGATCAGCTTACATTTATGGAATGATATTATTATCATATTTGATTTTTGAATGTTGGGAAAGGTCATGCATGCTAAAATTTTTTTCTCCTTCTTTACACTTTACTATCCTGTCTAGATGTTTTGCAATCGGCATTGTTTTTGAAAGAGTAATAAAAAAGATAAAGTTAAAAATTTTCAATATAATTCTTAAAGTTTTTATTGTGGAAAATTTGAAACATATACAAAAGCAGAGAGTATATGAATCCCAGTGTAGCCTTTAACACGTCCAATTTTATTTGATCTGTTCTCCAGACCTCTTACTGCCTCCCCTGCTTGCCACCTGCATTGGATTATTCGGATGCAAATCCAAAACATCATATTCCTCCAGAAGACGAGGTAATTTTAATAATCTTATTTCAAATCTGCGAAGCAGAAGTTTACCTGTTGCTTTCATGGATTGGTTCTAAGGAAAATGTTATTTAGCAGAAATATGTTTTTATTCTAGGCAAGTTGCATAACTGGTCATCATCCTCTAGTGCATGATTTCTTCTAAGGTAAAACTGAATTTTCACACATTTTTGTGGTGATTTTATGTATTCATATACTGAATTCTGAGTTTCTGCAATTTTTTCTTTGACATTTTAAGATCTGCTGGAGAGCTGGAAGATCTGTAGATTAGTTATAATAAACAAGCTCTCTCAGTGATGGATTCTTAGAAAATTGTAGCTAGAACTTGGGATGGTGCTTCCCATGACTGCAAATTGTACTTGTAGCTAAGGCACAAAAGGGCAGGTTGGTGCATAGCCACTGAAGGCTGATTTTCTTGACCCCTAGTGCTTTATAAGTTACACCCAGAACGAGCATGAAAAGTGGCTCATTCACTCAAATATCTTCCCCTCCCTTTTGTAGAACCCCTGGCTGCAGTAGGGCCTAGATCTCTTCATTATTATTGCATCTGGTGTCATGTTTTTCCAGCAGGTGCACTGCTTCCCTGTAGGAGGCTTCTTGATATTCAACCCTCTACCAGCCTCCTGCCTGCTCTATGGGGGCTCATCCTATGACCCTACGCTACACAGACAACCTCTGCTTCTAACCTGAACTGTGATTAAATGGATGGGTTTAAAAGCTGCTTATGGATCATATGGCTCATCACAAAAATAGTGTTAGAACTGACTATAATGAAAATTCCAGTTATATGAATCTCAACTCTGTCCTCCTCCTACCACATACAAGCAAATCAGAATATTATCAATACTTTTGATCCAATAGCTTTGGCATTTTTTTTTAAGAAATAAGCAGTGAATGTGCTGATAGTACCTGATATTTGAATGCCTTCAAAACAGAAATGAAAAATTATCTAGTACTTCAAACACATTATTTTGCATACAAGCTTAAAGTAAGCTGGATCAAGAATCTATTCTGAGGTCTATATTCAGAGGGTCAGACAATGTCCTTGAAGAGCATATTTAAAAAAGGACTCCCTTTAGCAGAATTAGTCAGCTTCCTAATGACCATCTTCACACTCCTGCTTTGTGGTCTGGCTATCAGTGGTTCTATGCACGGGCTCTACTTTGAGGTGTGTTTCCTGCTTTGTCTTCTCCTAGGGGGACCTCTTGGCATTAGCCTTGGGTGTCTTCCTATGATTTTGTCATGGATCGATTTTATTGCTCATTTTACTGACCCCGAATACTTACTTTTCTCATCTTTCTCTAGTCTTGCACTATATTGACCCAAGTGGAAAAAAACAGAAGAGAGATAGGTTTAAAAGAAAGAAAAAATAGGAAGGGGAGGGGGTGTTTAAAAAAATAAGGAAAAAAAAGTAAGAAGAGCATGAAGAAGCTACCATATATCTTGATTGAAAAATAGTCATTTAAGATGTCAACATTTAAAAAAGTAGATTGCAAAAGACAAAATAATCAAGTGTATCACGTTTATCATTTCTCCAGTAAAAACAGTATTTTGCAACACTTTGATTCCATTTATCCCTCTGCCTTTTGCATTGTTGTGGTCATGTGTTCTAACTATACAAATACTGTTTAACTCAAAAAAAATAAATAAATAAGTAGATTGCAAAACCAGATATTGCTACTCTAAATGGTAGATGTAGGGCTGCAGTGGAAACACTACATGGGTGGTTAATAGGTCATGCTAAACATCTAATTCAGGGACTTCCCTGGTGGTCCAGTGGTTAAGACTCCGTGCTTCCACTGCAGGGGATCCCGGGTTCAATCCCTGGTCTGGGAACTAAGATCCTGCATGCCGCATGGTGCAGCCAAGAAAAAAAACAACAAACCAAAACCCCACACCTAATTCAAAGTAGCTTATATACCTCCTCAGGCTTCAAAGAGATGTGATTGTTGGAGTAGTGGGAGGTAGCGCCATGGTTCAGTTAGACTAGAGAGAAAACTTCACTTTCTGTAAAAGCATAAGGATGGGATGACCATTAGAGGTGTGTATATACCCCAAATATACTCACAGTAGCTTCTTACACTATAACCCTCTAACCAAAATTAGTGGGGTCCCCTTTCAGAAGTCAGTTTCTTATTTCAAAGAAAATAATGGGAAATGTAGAGTAGAGATAATGCTTGAGGGCCACTTGGTAGGGTTAAGCAGGTAAATTACTTCCTTAGTAAGTTCTTCTGAATATGGAGTAGGGATTTCTAAAAGAGTCTACCGTCCTGAAGCAGATTTAGCCAGATTTAGCATTTGGTATAGGCCCCTGGAGATCCCTGACTTATGCCACAATATCCTCAAACCTGGCTCTCTCTGGTGCTCTGGAGGAGTCCTAGTGCACTCAAAGATACTTCCTCTTCTTACCCACAAAGCATACTTCTGATCAATGGGAAGAAAACAATTCTGCTGGGAGTTGTCCTGCATTAGCACAGAAGAGACTTGCCTCTGAGAATATCACTTGCTGCTAGGAGCTCCACTGCTGCTGGCCCCACACATAAAGGGACTGCCGAGTGGGGCTAAGGAACCTAGACATATGAAAAGTCCAAATGCTAGGATTTGTGAATGAATAATTTCCAAACTCCCATCTCCAAAGCAGTAAAAAAATGACCTTGGGAACAACTGGTCCAGGACATCCTTCTAACTATTTACCACTAATCTAAATGCAGTGATAAAAATAACATTGTAAGACTAACACTGAAGTGAGCCTGATTTTACAAAATAGCTTAAATCATGTTATGGCACAAAAGTCACAATAAATTCAGCTACCCCAGTTATAAGAATTAAGTTGCTGTTCATATATGAATTGGATTTGGAAATTTGATTTTTAAAGTTGATTTTTAAGAATCTGCCTGCCAATGCAGGGGACAGGGGTTCGAGCTCTGGTCTGGGAAGATCCCACATGCTGCAGAGCAACTAAGCCCGTGCGCCATAACTACTGAGCCTGTGCTCTGGAGCCCGCGAGCCACAACTACTGAGCCTGCGTGCCACAACTACTGAAGTCTGTGCACCTAGAACCCATGCTCTGCAATAAGAGAATCCACCACAATAAGAAGCCCGTGCACCACAATGAAGAATAGCTCCCGCTCGCCACAACTAGAGAAAGCCCGCATCATGCAGCAACAAAGACCCAGCAAGGCCAAAAACAAATAAATTAATTAATTAAAAAAAGTGCAGGAATCACTTTTAAAATGTGATTGTATGAAATTTAAAAATATGTATTTCATATAGAATGTATCAAAATATGAAATTACACCTTAAATGTTTTTGACAACTTTGTTTTACCAATAGTGGCATTTCATACTACGTAGTGGCAAGAACATTAACTACTTTTAGCATTCAGTTGTCTAGCGCTTACCCAGCAAACGTTTTAGTAGACTTCTATAGAAATACTTTGGAGTAGCAGTTCTCAAGTTGTAGTATGGAAAACTTCGTTGGGTCCTCCAAACCCTTTCAGGGGGTCAGCAAGGTCAAAACTATTTTCATAATAAGACTAAGATATTATTTGTCTTTTTCATTCTGATTCTCTCATGAGTATAACATAGAGTTTTTCAGTAGTTACATGGCATGTGGTATCTCAACAGATTGAATTCAGAAGCAGATATAAGAATCCAACTGTCTTTTATTAAGACATTAAAGACTTTGCAAAAATGTAATTGAATGCTATTTTTCTTGTGTTTTCTTCTGCCCCCGCCCCAGAAAACATAGTCATTTTTAGTAAAATATTTTATTTATATAAATATGTATAGGTTTCTCATTATTATTTTAAAATAAATCGATAAAGGAATACCTTAAATATTTTTAAATTTTAATTTCTAATATGGTATAGATAGGCAGGTAGGTAGATATAAACATAAACAAAAGCTCCAGGGTGGAGTCAAGATGGCAGAGTAGAACAGGGAGTTCACATCTACTCACAACTAGGGCACTTCCAGGCACTGGTGGGGAACCTCGGACACCTAAGGGGATGGGAGGAACCCCCGAGTGACTGGGGAGGTAGCAAGGGGGGAGGAGAAGTGGAGGTGGGGCAGGACTGGTGTCTTTGAGGGGCGGCTGGGGGAGGGGAGGGGTTCCTACACTTGGGAGGCGCCCACCCACAGTGAGGGGATCAGTGGGGATGGGGAGAGGCCCACAGAGGACTGGAGGATGAGAAGGGAACGTGTCCAGCATTTCCCCTGCCCACTTGGGTCTCGACAAGCCTACTGGGGTTCCAGGCCTAAACCTCCACACTCTGAGGCCCCCTCTGGCTGTGCTGAGCTTAAGCCCCACACCCCACAGGGCCTTTTCCAGCTACACAGGTCCTGAGCCTAGGCCCCGCCCCTGCTTAAACCCCACCCTGCCTAAGCCCTGCTCCCACCTAAGCTCTGCCACCACAGACAAGGCCTTTTATTTATTTATTTATTTTTGCTATTGTGGTTCTGTATTACTTTGCTGTTGTTTCATTTATATTTTTACTAATATATTTTTTATTTTTCTAATTTTATTTTATTTTGTATTCTTTGTTATTGTTCTGCTCTTTTTTTTTTTTTTTTTTGCCATGCTGTGCAGCTTGTGGGGTCTTGGTTCACAGGCTGAGGGTCAGGCCTGAGCTCCTGTGGTGGAAGCACCAAGGAAGCAACCTCAGACCACAGGGAATATTAATTGGAGTGAGGTCTCCCAGAGGTCCTCATCTCAGCGCCAAGACCTGGCTCTACCCAACTGCCTCCAAACTCCAGTGCTGGAAGCCTCAGGCCAAACAACCAGTAAGACAGGAACACAGCCCCACCCATCAAAAAAAATGAGATGACAAAAAAATATGTTACAGACAAAGGAGCAAGGTGAAAACCTACAAGACCAAATAAATGAAGAGGAAATAGGCAACCTACCTGAAAAAGAATTCAGAGTAATGATAGTAAAGATGATCCAAAATCTCAGAAATAGGATGGAGGTGTGGATCGAGAAAACACAAGAAATGTTTAACAAAGACCTAGAAGAACTAAAGAACAAACAAGCAGTGGTGAACAACACAATAACTGAAATGAAAAATACACTAGAAGGAGTCTCTAGCAGAATAACTGAGGCAGAAGAATGAATAAGTGAGCCAGAAGATGAAATGGTGGAAATAACTGCCAAGGAGCAGAATAAAGAAAAAAAGAGTGAAAAGAATTGAGGACAGTCTCAGAGACCTCTGGGACAACATCAAACACACCAACATTTGAATTATAGGGGTCCCAGAAGAAGAAGAGAAAAAGAAAGAGTCTGAGAAAATATTTGAAGAGATTATACTCGAAAACTTCCTTAACATGGGAAAGGAAATAGCCACCCAAGTCCAGGAAGTGCAGAGAGTCCCATACAGGATAAACACTAGGAGAAACACACCAAGACACATATTAATCAAACTAACAAAAATTAAATTCAAAGAAAAAATATTAAAAGCAGCAAGGGAAAAGCAACAAATAACATACAAGGGAATCCCCATAAGGTTATCAGCTGATTTTTCAGCAGAAACTCTGCAGGCCAGGAGGGAGTGGTAGGATAAACTTAAAGAGATGAAAGGGAAAATCTTACAACCAAGATTACTCTACCCAGCAAGGATCTCATTCAAATTTGAAAGAGAAATCAAAAGTTTTACAGACAAGCAAGAGCTAAGAGAATTCAGCACCAACAAAAGAGCTTTACAACAAATGCTAAAGGAACTTCTCTAGGTGGGAAACACAAGAGAAGAAAAAGACCCACAAAAACAAACCCAAAACAATTAAGAACATGGTAATAGGAACATGCATATTGATAATTACCTTGAATGTAAATGGATTAAATGCTCCAACCAAAAGACACAGACTGGCTGAATGCATACAAAAACAAGACCTGTATATATGTTGTCTACAAGAGACCCACTTCAGACCTAGGGACACATACAGAATGAAAGTGAGGGGATGGAAGAAGCTATTCCATGCAAATGGAAATCAAAAGAAAGCTGGAGTAGCAACACTCATATCAGACAAAATAGACTTTAAAATAAAGACTGTTATAAGAGATAAGGAAGGACCTATATAATAATCAAGGGAACAATCCAAGAAGAAGGTATAACAATTATAAATATTTATACACCCAACATAGGAGCACCTCAATACATAAGGCAAATGCTAACAGCCATAAAAAGGGAAATCGACAAAAACACAATAATAGTGGGGGACTTTAACACCTCACTTACACCAATGGACAGATCATCCAGACAGAAAATAAATAAGGAAACACAAGCTTTAAATGACACAATACACCAGATAGACTTAATTGATATTTATAGGACATTCCACCCAAAAGTGGCAGAATACACTTTCTTCTCAAGTGCACATGGAACATTCTCCAGGATAGATAACATCTTGAGTCACAAATCAAGCCTCGGAAAATTTAAGAAAATTGAAATCATATCAAGCATCTTTTCCTATCACAATGCTATGAGATTAGAAATCAATTACAGGAAAAAAAACTGTAAAAAACACAAACACATGGAGGCTAAACAGTGCACTGTTAAATAACCAAGAGACCACTGAAGAAATCAAAGAGGAAATTAAAAAAATACATAGAAACAAATGACAACGAAAACACGACAACCCAAAGCCTATGGGATGCAGCAAAAGCAGTTCTAAGATGGAAGTGTACAGCAATTCAATCCCACCTCAAGAAGCAAGAAAAATCTCAAATAAACAATCTAACCTTACAGCTAAAGCAACTAGAGAAAGAAGAACAAAGAGAACCCGAAGTTACTAGACGGAAAGAAATCATAAATATCAGAGTACAAATAAATGAAATAGAAACAAAGAAAATGATAGCAAAGATCAATAAAACTAAAAGTTGGTTCTTTGAGAAGATAAACAAAATTGATAAACCTTTAGCCAGACTCACCAAGGAAAAGAGAGGACTCAAATCAATAAAATTAGAAATGAATAAAGGGAAATTATAACTGACAGTGCAGAAATACAAAGGATCATAAGAGACTACTAAAAGCAACTTTATGCCAATAAAATGGACAACCCGGAAGAAATGGACAAATTCTTGGAAAGGTACAACTTTCCACAACTGAACCAGGAGGAATGAGAAAATATAAACAGACCAATCACAAGTAATGAAATTGAAACTGTAATTTAAAATCTTCGAAAAAACAAAAGTCCAGGACCAGATGGTTTCACAGGTGAATTCTATCAAACATTTAAAGAAGAGCTAACACCTATCTTTTTTAAGCCCTTCCAAAAAATTGCAGAGGGAGGAACACTCCCAAACTCATTCTACGAGGCCACCATCACCCTGATACCAAAATCAGACAAAGATATCACAAAAAAAGAAAATCACAGACCAATATCACTGATGAGGATAACAAAATACTAGCAAACAGAATCCAACAGCACATTAAAAGGATCATATACCATGATCAAGTGGGATTTATCCCAGGAATGCAAGGATTCTTCTGTATACACAAATCAATCAATATGATACACAATTTTAACAAATTAAAAAATAAAAACCATACGATCATCCTAACAGATGTAGGAAACGCTTCTGACAAAATTCAACACCCATTTATGATAAAAACTCTCCAGGAAGTGGGCAGAGAGGGAACCTACCTCAATATAATAAAGGCCATATACAACAAACCCACAGCAAACATCTTTCTCAATGGTGAAAAACTGAAAGCATTTCCTCTAAGAACAGGAATAAGACAAAGATGTCTACTCTTGCCACTATTATTCAACATAGTTTTGGAAGTCCTAGCCATGGCAATCAGAGAAGAAAAAGAAATAAAAGGAATCCAAACTGGAAAAGAAGAAGTAAACCTGTCACTGTTTGCAGATGACATGACACTATACATCAAAAATCCTAAAGATGCCACCAGAAAACTACTAGAGCTAATCAATGAATCTGGTAAAGTTGCAGGATACAAAATTAATGCACAGAAATCTCTTGCATTCCCATACACTAACAACAAAAGATCAGAAAAAGAATTAAGGAAACAATCCCATTTACCATCACAACAAAAAGAATTAAATACCTAGGAATAAACCTACCTAAAGAGACAAAAGACCTGTACTCAGAAAACTATAAAACACTGATGACAGAAATCAAAGATGACACAAACAGGTGGAGAAGTATACCATGTTCCTGGATTGGAAGAATCAATATTATGAAAATGACTATACTACCCAAAGTAATCTACAGATTCAATGCAATTCCTATCAAATTAGCAATGGCATTCTTCACAGAATTAGAACAAGAAATTTTACAATTTGTATGGAAGCACAAAAGACCCAGAATAGTCAAAACAATCTTGAGACAGAAAAAACAGAGCTGGAGGAATCAGGCTCCCCAACTTCAGACTATACTTCAAAGCTACAGTAATCAAGAGAGTATGGTACTGGCACAAAAACAGAAATATAGATCAATAGTACAGGATAGAAAGCCCAGAGATAAACCCATGCACCTATGGTCACCTAATCTATGACAAAGGGGGCAAGAATAAACAATGGAGGAAAAATAGCCTCTTCAATAAGTGGTCCTGGCAGGGAGATCAGCTTGGTGCTTTGTGACCACCTAGAGGGATGGGATAGGGAGGGTGGGAGGGAGTCACAAGAGCAAGGAGATATGGGGATATATGTATATGTATTGCTGATTCACTTTGTTATAAAGCAGAAACTTAACACACCATTGTAAAGCAATTATACTCCAATAAAGATGTTAAAAAAAAAAAGTGGTGCTGGGAAAACTGAACAGCTACATGTAAGAGGATGAAATTAGAACACTCCCTAACACCATACACAAAAATAAACTCAAAATGGATTAAAGACCTAAATGTAAGACCAGACACTAAAAAACTCTTAGAGGAATACATAGGAAAAACACTCTTTGATAAACCACAGCAAGATCTTTTATTTATTTATTTTTGTGGTACGCGGGCCTCTCACCACTGTGGCCTCTCCCGTTGAGGAGCACAAGCTCCAGACGCGCAGGCCCAGCAGCCATGGCCCACGGGCCCAGCCGCTCCGCGGCACGTGGGATACTCCCGGACCTGGGCACGAACCCGCGTCCCCTGCATCGGCAGGCGGACGCCCAACCACTGCGCCACCAGGGAAGCCTGCAAGATCTTTATTGACCCACCTCCTAGAGTAATGAAAATAAAAACAAAAATATACAAATGGGACCTAATGAACTTAAAAGTTTTTGCACAGCAAAGGAAACCATAAACAAGATAAAAAGACAACCCTCAGAATTGGAGGAAATATTTGCAAACAAAGCAATGGACAAAGGATTAATCTGCAATATATATAAACAGCTCATGGAGCTCAATATCAAGAAAAACAACACAATCAAAAAGGCAGAAGACCTAAATAGACATTTCTCCAAAGAAGACATACAGATGGCCAGGAGGCACATGAAAATATGCTCAACATCACTAGTTATTAGAGAAATGCAAATCAAAACTACAATGAGGTATCACCTCACACTGGTCAGAATGGCCACCATCAAAAAATCTACAAACAGTAAATGCTGGAGAGGGTGTGGAGAAAAGGGAACCCTCTTGCACTGTTGGTGGGAATGTAAATTGATACAGCCACTATGGAGAACAGTATGGAGGTTCCTTAAAAAGCTAAAAATAGAACTACCATATGACCCAGCAGTCCCACTACTGGGCGTATACCCTGAGAAAACCATAATTCAAAATGACACATGTACCCCAATGTTCATTGCAGCACTATTTACAATAGCCAGGACATGGAATCAACCTAAATGTCCAACGACAGATGAATGGATAAAGAAGATGTGGTACATATATACAATGGAGTATTACTCAGGCATAAAAAGGAATGAAATTGGGTCATTTATAGAGATATGGCTGGACCTAGAGTTTGTCACACAGAGTGAAGTAAGTCAGAAAGAGAAAAATATCATATATTAATGCATATATGTGGAATCTAGAAAAATGGTACAGATGAACCCATTTTCAGGGCAGGAATAGAGACACAGATGTAGAGAACTGACATGTGGACACGGTGGGGGTGGGGGAGTGGCGGGGAAGGGGAGGGTGGGACGAATTGGGAGATTAGGATTGACATATATACACTACCATGTGTGAAACAGATAGCTAGTGGGAACCTGTTGTATAGCACAGGGAGCTCAGCTCGGTGCTCTGTGGTGACCTACATGGCTGGGATGGGGGTGGGGGTGGAAGGGAGGTCCAAGAGGGAGGGGATATATGTATACATATAGCTGATTCCCTTCACTTATAGCAGAAACTAACAGAACATTGTAAAGCAATTATACTCCAGTTAAAAAAAAAAAAGATGCATGGGGGGAAAAATAAATGAAAGCTCTTTAGGGGTTCTCAGTTTTTAAGATTATAAAGAAGTCCTACAGATGAAAGAGTTTAAGTTTGCCTAAAAGCAAAAGTTTAAAAGTTTACTGGTTTAGAGTGTTAATTGATAAAGAGCAAATCTTGATTTTATATGTTCTAAAGAAAATAATTATTTTAAAGTAACTTTTGACTTTGGTTTCCAAAGTCCTTGCACATTTATCATTTTGCAGTAAATGTGAGAGGTAGGCAGGCCAGAAATTATTCTTACCTAAAGTACAAAGAAATGAAGAAACAGAGTTTTAGATCACATAGCAAGTTAGTAGCAGAGCAGCAAAAAAACATAAAGTATTTTCAACTCCAGCCCAATAATTTGGCTAATTAATGCAGTTCCTCCTTACCCTACATAGGGTGATTGTGACATCCTGAAATAGAATGGTATTGCAATAGAATGCGTTACCACCTGTAGCCACTTTCACATTAAACATCTTCATTTCTTGAGCTAACTCAGTGCCCTTTACTGGAGCAGACAGCTAAGCACAGTTCAATGCTTTCCGTTCATTCAAAAACATTACTAACTTCTTTTGTAGGAGTTCTTTTTTTTTTCCTGGCTGCATTGGGTCTTCGTTGCTGCGCGCAGGCTTTCTCTAGTTGCGGGGAGTGGGGCTACTCTTTGTGGTGCGCGGGCTTCTCATTGCCGTGGCTTCTCTTGTTGTGGCCCGTGGGCCCTAGAGCAAAGGCTCAGTAGTTGTGGCGCACGGGCTTAGTTGCTCCGTGGCATATGGGATCTTCCTGGACCAGGGATCGAAATCCTGTCCCCTGCATTGGCAGGCGGATTCTTAACCACTGTGCCACCAGGGAAGTCCCTGTAGGAGTTCTTTATGTCTTCATCATTTGCTGGTAGAGCTTCTTTTTACAACTGTGGACAGCTTCTCAGGTATATCTGATAGGCTGACTTCCACTTGAGAATGAATTCCAAAGTAGTGGTCTTTCCAGGATTGTCATGATAATTCCCTGCTCAAGAACTTAACTTCCACCAGATCAAGTGTTTACTCTTCTGCTAAGTTTTCAATGCTCCCCAGATTTGGTCTCACATTTCTTGTTCAACCTTACTTCCTTTCCCTCTAGCATGCATTATCTTATGCAGGAGGGCTGTTATCCTTATACCAGCCTCATTCCCACTTCCATAAGAGCAGTTAGAATTTACTATATTTTTGCTCATTAATCCTTTAATACCCCTGGGAATTAGCTATTACTATCCTAATTTTACAGACAAGGAGCTGAGCCCAAAGATATTAATGTGACAAGCTTAAGACAACACATCTGATCAATGGTGGAGCCAACATTCAAACCCAAGTCTGTCTGGCAATGAGGGTAGTGCTCTTAGCCATTACACCAAATATATTGGTAAGTGAATTAAATTTAAATAGGCTAAATGATCCAAGATTTTGTGCTAATACTTCCTAAAAGAAAACAACTAAATGCTGTTTACAAGAGACACATCTAAAATATATGAATACAAGAAGATTAAAAGTCATAGGATAAGACCACCACTGCCCTGCACACACACATACAAGTTGGTGTAGATAAACTTTAAGACAAAAATCAGTATTAGAAAAAAGAGAGGGATATCTGATAATTATAAAATGTTCAATTAATCAGGAAAATATAATAATTTTGACATATCTGATATATAGCTTCAAAGTACAGAAAACAAAGATTAGCTGTACAAGGAAAAAGATATAAATCCATAATGATAGTGGGAGATCTTAACATACTTCAATATTTGATAAAATAATTAAATAAAATATTAGGATATAAAAGACAACAATACAGTCATTAGGTCAAATTTGTATTTGGGGAACACTGCACCCCTAAACAAGAGAGAATACAAATTATTCTTTTCAAATACAAAAGAAAACTATTTGGAACTGAATAATAATGAAAATAATGTTATTGAAACTTGAAGTTAATTGCTTATAGAGAAATTTATAGTCCTAAATGCATAGATCAGAAAAGAAACACAACAAAAGGCTGAGAAACCAATGAGCTAAGCATTCATTTCAAAAAATTAGAAAAAAAAAGGGGAAGATAGGAAATGATAAGCAATATTAACAGAAATTAATAAAAAATAAAGCATACATATAATAGGATCAACGAAGTCAAAGGTTGGTCCTTTAAAAAAGTAATAAAATTGCTAAATGCCTGGCAAACTGATTTTAAGAAAAAAGAGAGAGATAGCAAAATAACCAATGTTGGGAATAAAAAAATGGGACATTACCAAAGATCCTATAGACATTAAATGATAATAGAAGATACTACGAAAAACTTTGTCAATAAATTTGAAAATGTAAATGAAGTAGACAATGTGCTAGAAAAACACTGTTAAAAACTGAAACAAGCAGAAACAGAAAATCTGAATAGCATTAAACTACTTAATCTTTTTTTTTTTTGCGGTACGCGGGCCTCTCACTGTTGTGGCCTCTCCCGTTGCGGAGCACAGGCTCCGGATGCGCAGGCTCAGCAGCCATGGCTCATGGGCCCAGCCGCTCCGCAGCATGTGGGATCTTCCCGGACCGGGGCACGAACCCGCGTCCCCTGCATCGGCAGGCGGACTCTCAACCACTGCGCCACCAGGGAAGCCCTACTTAATCTTTTAATGAAAAACTTCCCATAAAGAAAACTTTAGGTTCAGATTGTTTCTTTGGTGAATTCTAGCAAACACTTAAGGAAGAAATAATGATCAATCTTATACAAACTCTTCCTGAGCCTTGAAAACAAAGAATTACTCACTAGCGTGTTTCATGAGGCCAGCAAAACCTGACATGTTTCTATTAGAAGAAGGAAAATAATAGACCAACCTTATTTGTAATCATAGATACAAAATATTAAACAAAATTTTAATACTACTCTATATTCAGTAATACATAAAAAGGCCAATATATCATGATCAGGTTGGGTTTATGCCAGCATTGCAAGGTTGGTTGAACAGTGGAAAACCAATCCATGTAATTTACCATACTAACAGAATAAAAGAGAAAAATCCTATGATCATCTCAACCAGTGCAGAAAAAACATCTGATAAAACTCAATATCCAATCATGATAAAAACTCTCAGCAAACTAGGATTAGAAGGGGAATTCCTTAACCTGTGAAAACGTTTGTTAAAAAACAAAACAAAACAAAAACTCAGCAACCCACTTCAAACAATGGTGAAGTGTTGAGAGATTTCCCTTTGAAATCAGGAACAACATAAAGGTGCCACTACTACTACTTCTCTTCAACACTGTACTGGAGGTCCTAGCCAATTGGCTAAAGCAAGAAAAAGAAGTACAAGGTATAAGGATGGAAAGGAAGAAATCAACTGTTACTATTCACAAATGATATAATTGTATGTAGAAGATCTAAAAGAATATACAGTAGCTAAGCCAGTGTGATACTGGCATAAGGTAGATAAACAGACCAATGGAATAGAATACAGAGCCCAGAAACAGACTAATGCTATATGGACACTTGATTTATGACAAAGGTGGCAATGTATTATAGAACAACATATTTTCAACAAGTGGTGCTGAAACAACTGGATACTCATATTGGAAAAAAAAAAAGAAACCTGATCTCTACACCATAAATAAAAATCAATTCCAGGTAAATTGTAGGTGTAAATGTGAAAGGACAAACTGTAAGGCTTCTAGAAGGTAATACAGGAGATCTATCTTTATTACACATTCACAAACGATGATATCCAAATGGCCAATAAACACACACAAAAAGGCACTTGATCTCATTAGTAACTAGGGAAACACAAATTAAAACCATAACAAGATAATAGTATATAATAGCTGAAACTAAATAGGCTGACAGTAACATGTCAGAACTCTCATATGGGAACTCTCCCATGCTGCTGGAATCAATTTTATACAATCCCTTTGGAAGAGTTTGGCATTTCATTATCTATTAAATACATGCATACTTGATGACCTAGAAATTCCACTCTTAGATGGGTATGTTACAGAAATTCATCTACATGTCCACCTAGAGACATATTCAAGAATGTTTATAGCAACCTTATCCACAGTAGTCCCAAACTGGAAACAACTCCATTAATTTTAAGTAATGAAAGTAATAAGTAATGAAAGTCAGTGCAATAAAGAAATTTGGTGCATGTTTCAGGAGTTAATTTCACTTTTTTTGTGTGCCTTATATTAGAAGAGATGTTGTAAATACAAATAAAGGCCACTCCATTTAAATTCCACATGTTATGGGTTCACACTTTGAATCTGTACTTATGGTCTCCTCTCCATGGGGATCTAGGTTATTAAGGGCCAAGTGTTCCAGGACTCAGAAGGAATAAGTTTGCAGAGATGGCCCTCCTGAATGTGATATCACTGAGGTTTTGCCTTTGGTGGGAATCTCAATGCACCACGCTTCATGTGAAACATTTGTTCCTCTTAGGTAGCATGAAACAAGTATCAGGGCACTCTGCTTGGGCTTTGCTCTTGTAAGGAGAGGGGTTAGGAAATCCTTCACCATGGTCACCTACATCACACTTATTCCATCTGATAGTATCACACAGTTTGTTTCCCACATATATGCTAACTCCTAACTAGCTAATTCTACCATGTAGATGAAGCATAGGCTTAAATACTTTTGCATCTCATAGCACATGAGTTAGTTACGTAATAGGCTCTCAACAAGTGTTTTTACTGCCTACATGTGTTTCATTACTGTACACATATTTGAAATATATATAATCAGCAGTTTTTCCACAGCTATAATGGTTTACACCAAAACTGTAATTTTGGATCACATCAAGTTTTCCATCACCCAGGAGAAAAGGCTTTCTGTTATTCTGTTGATATCGGCAAAATTTATAAATTTTGTCTCCTGAGAGTTGGCAAGAAGCATGTTCAACCTCAATATGGAAAAGACTGTGGAAGTCAGTTAACTACATTTACATTTAAGGCATGCAAATAGTATTAGACTGAGCTCTCTGGGAGTCAAGCAAAAATTAATAGATCTGTTTTATTCCAAAAAGATTCTGAGGAAGTTGTTGCTTATACAGCATTTTGGCTAGAAATCTATGAATTTTACATGATTGCAAGCAAATGTGCTAGCTGGTGTTTCAATGTTGTTCTAGAAACATCTAGATAGGGTGTGAGAAGCTCAAAGACTAGAGTTGCTGAACTCTCAGACTTGAGTTTTTTTCCTTAGAGCACTCAGCAATTTACTAGTGCTGCCCCCTTTTTTCACTCCTAGTCTATCTGAAATAGCCAATGGTTTGAAGCAGCAGCTAAACAGGAGTGGGGCTCAGTGATTCTGTAGTTAGACTGGACGTTTAACATTGAACTCTCTTTTAAGATCTGGAGATCAGGCATACAAACAAAGTCCTCTTCACTGTTGCCTGAATTGTCTCAGAACTATTAAATAGTTCTTTTCTATCAGTCAAATAACTCCTGGAATATCTTAACTCTCACAGAGACTGTGTTAGCAAGAAGGTGGCTCTTCACAAAGGAGGTGACTTCACTGGGCTTAGAATGCTTATGGCAATCCTTTCTCTTGCCATTCCCAAGACTTATCTTTTACACATTATGCAAAAAGGAACTCTACTTCTGATGGCTGAGGTCTGCAAGGCGGCTTATAAAAGTGTATCTAATCAACTGGCTGAAAACGATTGTGGAGCACTGTCCTACTGATATGCCCCTAATTTCACCAGGTGCCACTCTCCAGAAATGAAGTCAATTTGTAGATAAATGAGAAGTCTTAAGAGCAGCTGTAGGGTAATTCTATCTCTAGCAACACAAAACTTTGGCACCATTAGGGAAAGGAAGGGCGCAGCACCCAGTAACCACGGAAAGAGAACCAAGGTTGCAACTTAGCATTAGCATTTACTAGCTGCACGCCCTCGGGCAACTTAGTGTCTCGGAGTCTCAGTTTTTTCATCTGTAAAATGGAGATTGCTTACTTGAGATCTAGCATTAAGCACTGTGCCAGGCACGAAGTAGGCGACGAGAAAATGATAGCTATTCGCTCTAATGGTTATAGGCACGAATCAGTTTTGAGTTAGTTTAGTGACTCCGCAGGAAGGGAGAGCAGAGGTGGAGCAGCAGGAAAGGATGGCGTTGGTTCGCTCGTCAGGTCCCCAGCACCGCCCTTGTCTCCTGCTCCGAGGCGTTTGCTCCCGCAAGCTACTCCAGAGGCTCAGGCCACACTCGAGGAGGCCACCCAGGGCACTAGGACACCTCGGGGACGCTTGCGGTTTGACTCCCGGTCTAGCCCATCCCGGGCCGAACCAACCCCGGGACTGCTCGAACTCACCTGCTTTACAGGTGTCAGAGGTCTGGGGCGTGACCGCGGAGGCGGGCGGGTGCGGTGGGCGGGAGCTGAGACTATGAAGCTCCAGGCGCATGGCACCCGCCGCCCAGTCGCCGCGGTGGCTGCCGGGATGCGCCGCAACGAATGGTCGCGCCGGGCGCAGCTTTGAGTGACCTTTCACCCGCGCCCAGCGGTCCCGGGCGGCGGCACAAGGCGGAAGCCATGGCGGAGGCGGTGGCTGCGGCTGCGGCGGGCGGGACGGGCGCGGACGCGGGCTCCGGTTCTGCAGCGGACAGGGAGCGGGACCGCGCCGGGCGGAGGCTGCGGGTTCTTTCGGGCCATCTGCTGGGCCGGCCCCAGGAGGCTTTGAGTACCAATGAGTGCAAAGCGCGGAGAGCGGCGGCAGCCGCGGCCGCCACGGCGGCGCCCACTGCCACTCCCGCCGCGCAGGAGTCGGGCACCATCCCCAAGAAGCGGTGAGTAGCGGCTCTGTGGAGCGAGCTGCCGGTGAGGGACCAGTCCGGGCCTGTGCTGCGGGAGGGCACCGGCGAGATGGGAAGGGAGGTGACACGGGTGGGTGGAAGGCATTCGGGTTCCAGAAAGTGCGGACCATCTCGTTTTTAAGAGAGCGTGGATGAGACCCTGGACTCTCAGGAAGGGGGACGGATGAAATGGTGGATTTTGGTCACTGTTTGAGAGTAGTAGACCTGAAGAACTCTTATTGGGGAAGGCTTTCAGGGGACCCTTTTTCTTGGATTCATAATGCGAGAAATTCATTCTCTGTATGGAATTAATACTTTGGAAGCCAAGGTCTTGGAATAAATAGAAGGGGTTTTATTGTGATCCTCTAAAAAAATTTAGGTTCGTACCAAATGATGGATCTCTTCTAATTCGCTCAAGCTTCGGTGCGGGGAGAAGTGGTTTCTGGAAGAAGGTGCTGCTGACTGGTTTCTGTGGGGTAGATTTCTGCTTGCTTAGGGACATGGTCTTTGACTTTGAGGGAGGAAATCGAGGGGTGGGTTAGAAGCAATAAACAGCAGACACTAGTTAGTGATTTAGGGTGTGGTGGTAGCTACTGAGCTCTGGTGTAACCAGAAGGTGAAAGATCCTTGTCTGTGGTTGAGGTTGTTTGTAAGACATCTTGACTACGACTTTTTGGCGAAATGTTAAGCTCTGATGGAAGCCACAAGGAAAAGCTATTTTTTGAGTTGTGGTTTTGTCAGCATGGATAAACTTTTAAAGTGGAAAAAAAAGTTGCTAATGTTTAATGTGTACTTTCAGTGTGCCAGAGATTGTGCTAAATCTGTGATTTTTTTTACTCCTTTTCAAACTATGAGATAGGTGCAGTTATCTCTCATTTTACAGATGAAAAAATAAACAAGATTTAGAAGCCTGCTGCAGGATTGGCAGGTACACTGTGTGGCAGGTTAGATTTCGAAAGTGCGTCAAGTTGACTTTAGGGCCAAATTCTTGAGCAGTACTGCTTCCAAT
The DNA here is from genome assembly GCF_937001465.1 of Orcinus orca. Lineage (NCBI taxonomy): Eukaryota > Metazoa > Chordata > Mammalia > Artiodactyla > Delphinidae > Orcinus > Orcinus orca. Next base: position 64,979,040 of record NC_064565.1, read on the forward strand.
GAATTCATTCATTAATTCAACATTCATGAGTCCTTCCTTCAATACATGCTCACTGTACTAAGAATAGAGAGATTTTAAAATGCAGTATTTACTCCTAAGGAACTGATAGCCTAGTAAAGTAATGTTATAACACAGTGAGATAAGAAACTTAGCTGATAACCATAGCAAATAGTCACTTAACCCAGATTTGGGTATTTATTTGTTAGGGCAAAGGCTTTCCACAGTAAGGATTGCCTGAGTAAATCTTGAAGGTTGTATTGGAAGGAGCCTGCCAAAGGAGAAGAGCTTTTTTTTTTTTTTGGCTGCGTTGGGTCTTTGTTGCTGCGTGTGGGCTTTTCTCTAGTTGTGGCGAGAGGGCTACTCATCGTTGCGGTGCGCGGTCTTCTCATTGCGGTGGCTTCCCTTGTTGCGGAGCACGGGCTCTAGGCACGCGGGCTCAGTAGTTGTGGCGCATGGGCTTAGTTGCTCCGCGATATGTGGGATCTTCCTGTACCAGGGATTGAACCTGTGTCCCCTGCATTGGCAGGCGGATTCTTAACCACTGCACCACCAGGGAAGTCCAGAGAAAAGCATTCTTGGTGGAAAAACTGTGTTCACAGGTAAAGCAGTGAGAGGTTGAATTGCTAAGAGTTAAGTGTTGCAGGAGGAGGTGAGAATGACTTGGGATGAGGGTTGGAGATGTGGTCTTGTTTGCAGGATTTTATGTGGGGTAAAACATAATTACATTTACCTTTTAGAAAGGTCACATTGAGGATTGAGTTGAAGGTTTAAACAGCTGAACATATAGTTTCTGGAAACATAGATCTGAGTTTGAATTTCTCCTTCACAATTCCAGCTGCATGACTTTGGGCAAGTCACTTAACCTCTCTCAGAGCTTTAGACCCCTCATCTTTGAAAATGAGGACAATAATTACTGCTTTGCATTGTTGCTGTGAGAATTGGAAAATATAAAGTGATCAAGCGCTTAGTGCAATGCCTGTTTCATAACCCCTCAACAAATGGGAGATGCAGTTTTGATTGAGTCCAGAGACAGGGAGACCATTTAGAAGACTATTATCCTAGTGAGAAATGCTGTGATTCTGAACTAGGGCATAATGTTTGAAAAAGTATTAGGAGATAAATTTTCCATAACTTGGTTACAGAGTGGTGGGGGAGGAAGGAATTAAGAATCACATCTTGGCCTCTGGCTTCATTTGAAGTTATATTAGCTGTGACTGGATTTAAAGCTTTTAATTTTTCTAATGGCTTAATGTACATTTATGTCCATTCATTTGTGTGCATCTGTGTGATTGTACATTTATATGCAAGTTCACACTCTCAGAGCTAAGTAGGTAGGACAGGTGTTCCTTAAGGCTGGTTTTAGGGGCCTTTGTCTGTAGCATTTGGAGAAAAATAGTAATGTTTGGAAGGCACATTGGGGTAATGGATGAGGCTTCTCATGGCTGAAGGTGACTGGTCTGGGAGGCCTTCTGTGGCTGTTCCATGGACTGAAGTCCCAACTGTATGTAATCTATGCTATCAGTGGCTCTGGTCTTTCATTCAGGATTATGTGTGGCTAGTGGTAAAATTTAATCCTGTACAACTGTTTTAAAGTTTGAATCAAAATATGAGGGAACACAAAAACTTGTATTCGATGGAACATCAGAAGCTTCTTCACAGAGTGATCTACTGCTTAGCTGGGGCTCAGTTTGCCAGCACCAGAGTTGAGCCTAAAGGGAAGGCAAGTGATGGAGCAGGAAGGAGCCAGTGTGTATATCTAGTAAAGTGTTAGTGTGACTATATGTCATTATTTTGGAAGCATTTGGTGATGTGTATTATTCGTATAATTCCTTCTTTTTTATTACCCTGGATGATGTCATTGGTTGTAATTCTTTTATCTCATGACTGATTATCATCATGGAATTGGAGGAGTAACTTCTTGAAACTCCATGCTTTTATTCCTCTTACAGAGTAGTCATGCATGTTAATTTACTCAACATTTATAGAGTAGTTGCTTTATGACATACTGTCTTAGGTTCTTAGGTATTGGAGGTAAAGAGATGATAATAGTCCTTGGCCTCAAAGAATTCAGTATAGAAAGGGAGATGCACATGCCAGTACATTTTGAGTAGAGTCAATGTAGATACAGGTATAGATGCAGCACAAAGGAAAGAAAGAGTGATATACTTTGTCTAGGGGGTCAGGGAAAGCTTTCTGAAGATGGTTTAAAAATATGGATGATAGTGTGGTAGGTTGATTGGAAGGTGAGGGGAGTTTGTATTCCAGACAGAAGTTATAGCATATGGCAAAGCAGGGGGCCGTGAAAGTGCATCTTGTATTTGGGTAACTAAATAATTCAGTATTGGTAGAGGTGGGAGTAAAGTGAAAAGAGGAGGGCATAAGCAGGTCATGGAGGCCTTTGGCCTGTAGTTCATCAGTCCATTCATTCTTTCACTCGTTTATGTGTGAATGTTTGCTTACTATGCAACACATAACTGAACAAAAACTGCCGTTATTGGGCTTCCTTGGTGGCGCAGTGGTTGAGAGTCCACCTGCCGATGCAGGGGACACGGGTTCGTGCCCCGGTCCGGGAAGATCCCACATGCCGCAGAGTGGCTGGGCCCGTGAGCCATGGCCACTGAGCCTGCACGTCCGGAGCCTGTGCTCCGCAACGGGAGAGGCCACAACAGTGAGAGGCCCGCGTACCGCAAAAAAACAAAACAAACAACAACAAAAAAAACCCTGCCATTATGGACGTACATTCTAATTGGAGTGGAGATAGTGAACAGACAAGTAACACAGTATGTCAGATGATGGTAAGTATGATGAATAAAAATGAAGCAATGTAGGAGGATAGATGATGGAGAGCCCTTGAAGGAATTAAGCCAGGAAGGGACATGATCAGATTGGGTTTGGGTTTGAGAGCAGTCACTTTGGCTACAGTGTTCGGAATGGATTGGAGAAGGATGAAGACGGATATAGGAAGATCCGTTCGGGGAGGCTGTTGTAGCAGAACAGGTGAGAAATAATGAAGGATTAAACCAAGATGATGGCAGTGAGAATAGAGAGGAAAGGATGGATTTGCATTTTGGAAGTTAGTGCATTAGGTGATATTTAAAACCTGTTACACTTGTCACATGGTCTCCTATGAGTTGGTTCTAATTACTTCTGTCCAGGAACATATATTCTCATTATTTGAAGTTGCAGAGTAGAGTTTTGAGGATGATGGTTTACTTTTGGACCTCTGTTTTCCTTTAAGTGCATGTTACTCCATGAACAATTTCTTTTTGCTCTTGCTTCTGAATGGAGTTTTAGATTCCTAAAAATCATAATAAATGTCAACTAAATATGTGACATTTTTATGCCTTGGTTTTGGATTTTTTCAGTTTTTTTGTTTTAAGTTACTGTAATGTTATGAAAAAGAGAAGGAAAAAAGCCCTTGTTCACATCTGTCTCTCCATACTGATAACCACTTCTCCAGTTGTAATTTTGGCTCCAACTTCTTTGTGGTTTGCGTTAGTCAAAACTGTTCTATGGCAGTTTTTACAGAGGTTATAAACTCTTATGTTTCAGATCAAAAGAATATCTGATTAAGAAAGCTATTAATTACTTAATTTACTTGCCCATACTGTTACTTATACACACCATTCTTTAAAAAATAATGTATTATTTAACACCTACCAGAAACCTTGGTAGATATTTTCCAGAAGGAAAAACCTGAGTTAACCTCTTGTAAATGTTTCCCAGGAGGACATCTGAAGCCTGTAAGAGCTGATGCATTTCTGCAACAAGGTTATTTGCACAAGTGACCTGACGTATGATTTAACGTCATTTGGCAAAATTAGAGCTTATTTTAGTAGTTATGCTGAATGAAATACTTAGCCTGCATTGAGTTCCTAGCTAGGAATTCTAGTAATAGTAGTAATAGGAGTTTTAATTTGATTAAGTCCTAATATACCAGGTACTCTGCTGAGGCTTTACGTACATTATCTCATTTAATTTTCAGAGTAGCTCTGAAAAGGAGGTGACACTGTATGTATGTTATGGGTGAGGAAGTAGAGGCTTAGAGTAGTTAACTTGTCTAAAGTCATGCAGTTACGAAATAAAAGAGACAGCATTTCAACTCTGATCTGTCTTCCTCCAGAGGCTGCATTTCTTCCCCTATGCGATATTACTGCACTTGATGTTGTTCTCTAGGGGAAATTACCTACTTGGTTGTCATCAAGCTGTTTTCTTTGTCATCCAAGTTGCAAATCTTTTGTTATTGAATAGATCATGATCATATACAGTGTCATAATTAAGAGAACATTAGTTTATATTGTACTTATTATATAAATTATAAAATATATGATCCTGTCAAAATGAAATTCATAATATATACAATGGAATATTACTCAGCCATAAAAAGAAACAAAATTGAGTTATTTGTAGTGAGGTGGATGGACCTAGAGTCTGTCATACAGAGTGAAGTAAGTCAGAAAGAGAAAAACAAATACCGTATGCTAACACATATATATGGAATCTAAAAAAAAAAAATGGTTCTGAAGAACCTAGGGGCAGGACAGGAATAAAGATGCAGACATAGAGAATGGACTTGAGGACACAGGGCAGGGGAAGGGTAAGCTGGGACGAAGTGAGAGAGTGGCATGGACATATATACACTACCAAATGTAAAATAGACAGCTAGTGGGGAGCAGCCGCATAGCACAGGGAGATCAGCTCGGTGCTTTATGTCCACCTAGAGGGGTGGGATAGGGAGGGTGGGAGGGAGACGCAAGAGGGAGGAGTTATGGGGATATATGTATATGTATGGCTGATTCACTTTGTTATAAAGCAGAAACTAACACAACATTGTAAAACAATTATACTCCAATAAAGGTGTCTAAAAAAAAAGAAAGTATTATGCATTGTTTAAAATGATAGACCAACCTGTTTCCTTTTGTGAGTGAATTTTGCCATTTGACTTGTGAGAGAAAATGGTGTCGAGAATAAAAGGGAAAGAGGAGGAGGAGGACTGTGGAAGACGCCAGATCAGAGGAGAAAGGAGGAGAGGAGAAGAAGTAATGGGGGATTTACTGCCTGGGTGTAAATTAACTATCTTTGGACTGTAAATGAATAAGAAACCCTGAAGACTTAATCTCCATATTTGGTATCATACTTCTCTTAGATTGGAAGTATCATTTAGAGATGGACCACATCTTCTGTAAATAGACTTCATTATGTCAGGAAGTTTCTACTATAGAGCCATCTACCTTCTGGTCACTTAATAAAAATATCTACTAATAAATTAAGTGATCTCTTTTTAGGATGCAGAGTAATGGAGTGCTGTTGTAGTCAGATGAGATACTTTATGGAACCGTTTAAAAGCAAGTGCTGGGGTTCCCTGGTGGTGCAGTGGTTAAGAATTCACCTGCCAATGCAGGGGACTCAGTTTCGATCCCTGGTCCAGGAAGATCCCACATGCCGTGGAGCAACTAAGCCCGTGTGCCACAACTACTGAGCCTGTGCTCTAGAGCCTGTGTGCCACAACTACTGAAGCCTGTGCGCCTAGAGCCTGTGCTCCGCAACAAGAGAAGCCACCACAATGAGAAGCCTGCGCAGTGCAATGAAGCGTATCCCCGGCTCGCCACAACTAGAGAAAGCCTGCGTGCAGCAAGGAAGACCCAACACAGCCAGAAATAATAAATAAATAAATAAATAGCAAGTGCTAAGCAAGTATTACTCCTTTTGGTTTTATTTTCTTATTACTGAAATAAGATACTAATAATAAACTAATCTTCAACAGATTATGTTAATTTCAAATCCAAACCAAATTAAGGTATTCTAAGTAGGGTTTACTCTATTTGTTGGGCTTTAGGGGTAATATTTAGTTATACCTCTGTCCCACATCTGAGTTCAGAATCAGTTGAGAAGTAAGAGTCAGAATATAGACAGATGGAGTAAAAATGTCAGCTTTATTACCAATAAAGCTGGTTGGAGTATATGGCTTGGATCTGGGCTACCTAATATTTACCCTGAATTAGCTATGCTCAGTCACAGGCAGTGCTGGACCACAGATTTCCTCTGCAAGGGCAGAGTTGGCTCTGGGAAACCTCATACATGGCACTGAGAGTCTAGAGTATAACCTCTCCATAGCCGATAGATTGGAGAGAGAGAAAAACAGCTGACCCCACGTGCTTAGTGCCTCCTCTCAGAAGCCACTAACCAGGTAAGTCACTCTTCCCATGAGAAAGAGTGAATGTGTGAGGGCTGGGGAGAGGCCAGGACTGTTACCTTTCTGAAGTCCCTCCACGTGGGAAACTGGAGGCTGGAGAATGGAGGTTTTGCTGGAATGTTTTTGGAGAAATTAAGGGAAAGGGCTGAAAACTTTTTGGTAAATAAACAGTCTTCCACCTTTATCATTTGCATGTATTATCCACGTTGCCTACTGAATATATTATAGTTTCCTTGGTAGGGCAGTTAGCGTCCTCCAGGAGGATCTGTCTAAATCAGCCTTTCCAAGCTGTCTCTTATTTCCTTGATACCTACTGTGTACTCTAGCTACATACCAGAATTATTGCTGTTACCAGAACATGGTCTTCCCTTCCCCTTTTCTTTTTTTTGATATGTTAGTGTGTCTCAAAGTATAGTACACATAGCACTGATGGTCCTGAGGTAATTTGGGGTGGTACAAACCTTATTTGGATAGTTATAAATGTTTGTATATATACTTATTTTTGTTAACCTTTATTGAACTCTTACAAATTTATTATAAAAGTAAATGCGTAAATCTGACGTTTACAGCTTACTTTTTTTTTAAATTTTATTTTTGGCTGCATTGGGTCTTCGTTGCTGTGCGTGGGCTTTCCCTAGTTGCGGCGAGCGGGGTCTGCTCTTTGTTGTGGTGCATGGGCTTTGCATTGCAGTGGCTTCTCTTGCCGCGGAGCATGGGCTCTAGGTGCGCGGACTTCAGCAGTTGCAGCACACGGGCTTAGTAGTTGTGGCACGCAGGCCCTAGAGCACGCAGGCTTCAGTAGTTGTGGTGTGTGGGCTCAGTAGTTGTGGTACGCGGGCCCTAGGGTGCACAGGCTTCAGTAGTTGTGGCGTGCGGGCTCAGTAGTTGTGGCTTACAGGCTCTAGAGTGTAGGCTCAGTAGTTGTGGTGCACGGGCTTAGTTGCTCCGCGGCATGTGGAATCTTCTTGGACCAGGAATCGAACCTGTGTCTCCGGCGTTGGCAGGCAGATTCTTAACCACTGTGCCACCAGGGAAGTCCCTTTGCTTAGCTTTCTTAAAAGAAAAACATTAATGTCTGACTTTGATTCTCTTCTCTCAAGCATTCGTATATTTAATTCTAGGTCTTTCTGTAGTTAAAATATGCTTACTCATTAAGGAAGGCTGTTAACATTCTAGGTAACTGCAGTTACTTTTGACAAGGGAGTTTTGCCTCTTGAGTGAGATCATCTTAACACTCACTAAGAAAAATACTGTGTTGTAAATAATATTTGGCCTTGCCAGCATATCTCAAGTTACTAACCAGAGATTTGGGTCAGGATGCTGACCGGATTCTTGTCAGTAACTTTACTGGGACTCTCCAAACTCTATTTATAGTTGCCATGTCAGCCACCTCATAGCACCAAGTGGGGAGCGTTCATGTATTTCAGGACCTTGTAATCAAGTAATACGAATTATTTAATTTTTATATTCACAGTTTGCAACCACAGATTATGTGGTTGGATTTTTCATTTCTTCTAAAGATGTTTGAACTTAATAGGAATCCAGCATCAGGGATATTAAAATGACACCCACTTGAATTCTATTCTGCTGTCAACTCATATTTTATAAATTACTGTCCACTAGAGCTTTCTGTGATGATGGAAATGCTCTGTGGTCTTCACTGTCCAATACGGTAGCCACTAAGCACATGTGGCCATTAAGCACTTGAAATTAAGGGGCCATTAAGCGGCTAGTGTGACTGAGGAGCTGAGTTTTAAATTTTGTATACTTTTAATTAATTTAAATTTAAGTAGGCACATATGGCTAGTGACACTATGTTAGCACAGCTATAGTTTGAAACTTAACTCATTATCTATCTTTTCTTGTTCCCAAATGAAGTTACTGTTCTGAGTTTTCTTATTTCTCTAAATATTAGCACCAGTTCTGTAGTCACATCCTTCAGCCCTTACTCTTGAACGTCTTTCCATTTTTTTTTTCTTTTTTCCAACTTTTAAAAATTGAAGGATAATTGACTTAACAATGCTATATTAGTTTCAGGTGTACAACGTAATTATTTGATATTTTTATGCATTACAAAATGATCACCATGTTAAGTCTACTTATCATCTGTTACCATACAAAATTATTACAATATTACTGACTTATAATCCTTAATTGTACATTACATCTCCATAACTTAATTTTTTTTAATAACTGGAAGTTTGTATTTCTTAATCTCCCTCACCTATTTCACTCATCCCCCGCAACCCCCTTCCCTCTGGCAACCACTATCAGTTTGTTCTCTGTATTAATGAGTCTCATTTTTTAAATTTTATGTTTGTCGTTTGTTTTTTAGATTCTACATATAAGTGAAATCATGCAGTATTTGTCTTTCTCAGTCTGACTTATTTCACTTAGCATAATACCCTTTAGGTCCATCCATGTCGTCACAAATGGCAAGATTTCATTCTTTTTTATGGCAAGTAATATTCCATTGTGTGTGTGCCATATATTTTCCTTATCTGTTCACCTATTGATAGACACTTAGGTTGCTTCCATATCTTGGCTTTTGTAAATAATGCTGCAATGAACATAGGGGTGCATATATCTTGGATCATATGGTGGTTCAATTTTTAGTTTTTTGAGGAACCTCCATACTGCTCTCCATAGTGCTGCCCAATTTACATTCCCACCAACAATGCACAAGGGTTCCCTTTTCTCTGCATCCTCACCAGTGCTTGTTCATTGTCCTTTTGATAATAACCATTCTGACAGTTGTGATGTGATAACTCATTGTAGTTTTGATTTGCATTTCCCTCATGATTTGTGATATTGAGCATCTTTTTATGTGTCTGTTGGACATCTGTATGTTTTCTTTGGAAAAATATCTATTCAGGTTCTCTGCCAATTTTTAAATTGGGTTGTTTGGGGCTTTTTGATGTTGAATTGTGAATTCTTTGTGTAGTTTGGATGTTGACCCTTATTGGATATATTGTTTGCAGATATTTTCTCCCGTTCAGTAGGCAGTTGTTGATAGTTCTTTCACTGTGCAAAAGCTTTTTAGTTTGATGTAGTCTCATTTGTTTATTTTTGCTTGTTTCTCTTGCCTGAGGAGACATATCCAAAAAAGTATTAAGACTGTTGTCAAAGAGTGTACTGCCTGTTTTTTTCTAGGAGTTTCATAGTTTGAGGTCTTAAATTTAAGTCTTTAACCCTTTTTGAATTTATTTTTGTATGTGGTGTGAGAATATAGTCCAGGCAGATTCTTTTGCAAGTTGCTATTCAGTTTTTCCAGCACTATTTATTGAAGGGACTGTTTTTTCTCGCCTCCTCTGTCATAGATTAATTGAACATATAAGTGTGGGTTCATCTCTGGGCTCTCTGTTCTGTTTCGTTGATCCATGTGTATGTTTTGGTACCAGTACCATACTGTTTTGATTACTGCAGTTTGAAATCAAGGAGTGTAATATCTCTGGCTGTGTTCTTTCTCAAGTAGAGAAAGGTGCTTTTGGCTATTTGGGGTCTTTTGTGTTTCCATACAAATTTTAGAATTATTTGTTTTAGTGTGAAAAATGCAATTGGTATTTTGATAGGGATTGCATTGAATCTGTATATTGCATTGGGTAGTGTGATTGTTTTAACAATATTACTTCTTTCAATCCATGAGCACAGTGTATCTTTCCATTTGTTTGAGTCATCTTCAGTTTCTTTCATCATTGTATTATAGTTTTAAAGTACAAGTCTGTTACCCCTTTTGTTAGGTTTATTCCTAGGTATTTATTCTTTTTAAAAATTAATTAATTTATATTTATTTATTTTTTTGGCTGTGTTGGGTGTTCGTTTGTGTGCGAGGGCTTTCTTTAGTTGTGGCAAGCGGGGGCCACTCTTCATCGCGGTGCACGGGCCTCTCACTATCGCGGCCTCTCTTGTTGCGGAGCACAGGCTCTAGATGCGCAGGCTCAGTAGTTGTGGCTCATGGGCCTAGTTGCTCTGCAGCATGTGGGATCTTCCCAGACCAGGGCTCGAACCCGTGTCCCCTGCATTGGCAGGCAGGTTCTCAACCACTGCGCCACAAGGGAAGCCCTATTTATTCTTTTTGACGTAGTTTTAAATGGGTTTGTTTTCTTAATTTCTCTGATAGTTCGTTATTAGTGTATAGAAGTGCAACATATTTCTGTATATTAATTTTGTATCCTGAAACTTTTCAGAATTTATTGATGATTTCTAGTAGTTTTTTGGTGGCATCTGTAGTATTTTCTATATGTAGTATCATGTTATCTGTAAACAGTGACAGTTTTACTTCTTCCTTTCCAATTTGGATTCTTTTTCTTGCCTGATTGCTGTGGCTAATACTTCCAATACTGTGTTGAATAAAAGTGGTGAGAGTGGGCATCCTTGTCCTGTTCCTGATCTTAGAGGAACGCTTTCAGCTTTTCATCATTGAGTATGATGTTGGCTGTGGGTTTGTCATTTGTGGCGTTTATTATGTTGAGGTATGTTCCCTCTATACCCACTTTTTGAGAATTTTTCATCATAAATGGATATTGAATTTTATCAGTAGTTTTTTGTGAATCTATTGAGATGATTGTGTGATTTTTATTCTTCAGTTTGTTAGTGTGGTGTATGTGGAAAATCAACTATCCTTGTGTCCCTGGGATAAATCCTTCTTGATCATGCTGTGTGATCCTTTTAATGTATTAATATATTTGGTTTGCTAATATTTTGTTGAGGATTTTTGCATCTATGTTCATCAGTGATATTGGCCTGTAATTTTTGTTTGTTTGTTTGTGGTGTCTTTGTGTGTTTTTGGTGTCAGGGTGATTTTGGCCTTGTAGAATGAGTTCAGAAGTGTTCCTTCCTCTTCAATTTTTTGGAATAGCTTCAGAAGGATAGGTATTACTATTCTTTAAATTTTGGGTAGAATTCACCTGTGAAGCTGTCTGGTCTTGGACTTATTGTTTGTTGGGAGATTTTGTTTTGTTTTGTTTTAGCTACTGGTTCAATTTCATTACTAGTAACCAGTCTGTTCATATTTTCTATTTCTTCCTTAGTCAGTCCTGGGAGATTGTGTTTCTAGAAGTTTATCTGTTTCTTCTAGGTTGGTCAATTTGTTGGTGTATAGTTGTTTGTAGTAAACTCTTTTTATCCTTTGTATTTCTATGGTATTGATTGTAACCTCTTCTTTTTCATTTCTGATTTTATTTAATTGGGCCCTCTCTCTTTTTTTTTTTCTTGAGTCTGGCTAAAGGTTTATCAATTTTATCTTTTCAGAGAACCGGCTCTTAGTTTTATTGTTCTTTTCTATTGCTTTTTACTCTATTTCATTTATTTCCACTCTGATCTTTATTATTTCTTTTGTTCTACTAACTTTGGGTTTTGTTCTTTTTCTGGCTCCTTTAGATGTAAGGTTAGATTGTTGATTTGAGATTTTTCCTGTTTCCTGAGGTAAGCATGTATTGCTATAAATTTCCCTCTTAGAAATACTTTTGCTGCATTCCATAGATTTTGGATCATTGTGTTTCCATTTTCACTTATCTCCAGGTATTTTTTGATTTTCTCTTTGAGTTCTTCAGTGACTCATTGATTGTTTGGTAGCATGTTGTTTATACTCCACATGTTTGTGTTTTTTGCAGTTACTTTCTTGTAGCTGCTTTCTAGTCTCATAACATTGTGGTTGGAAAAGATGCTTCATATGATTTCAATATTCTTAAATTTATTGAGACCTGTTTTGGCCTGGCATGTGGTCTATCCTGGAAAATGTTCTGTGTGCACTTGAAAAGAATCTGTATTCTGCTGTTTTGGATGGAATGTTCTGTATAGGTATTAATTCAGTCTGGTCTAATGTGTTGTTTAAGACCAGTGTTTCCTTATTGATTGTCTGGATGATCTGTCCATTGATGTAAGTGAGGTGTTAAAGTCACCCACTGTTACTGTGTTGCTGTCAATTTCTCTTTTTATGTCTATTAATATTTGTTTTATGTCTTTAGGTGCTCCTATGTTGGGTGTATATATATTTACAATTGTTATTTTTTTGGTTGGATCGATCCCTTTATCATTATGTAATATCCTTCTTTCTCTCTTTTTGTTTTAAAGTCTATTTTGTCTGTTGTAAGTATTGCTACCCTGGCTTTCTTTTCATATTCATTTGCATGCAATGCCTTTTTCATACCCTCACTTTCAGTCTGTGTGTGTCTTTAGATCTGAAGTGAGCCTCTTGTAGGCAGCATATATATGGGTCTTGGCTTTTTTTCTACTCAGCCATTCTATATCTTTTGAATGGAGTATTTAAAGTAATTATTGATAGGTATGTACTTGTTGCCATTTTGTTCATTGTTTTGGGGGTGTTTTTGGTGGTTCTTTTTCTGTTTTTTGGTTTCTTCTTTTGCTCTTCTCCCTTGTGATCTGATGATTATCTTTAGTGTTATTTTGGATTCCTATCTCTTTTTTGTGTGTGTATCTATTAAAGAGTTTTGGTTTGTGGTAACCGTGAGGTTTATATATAGCAATCATATATACTTGGTTATTTTAAGTTGTTGATCCCTTAAGTTCAAATGCATTTTAACAATCCTGCGTTTTTACACCCTCCCCCATGTTCACTATTTGTGACATCATATTTTACATTCTTTTGTGGATGCACGCTTATTGTGGATACAGATGATTTTTCCTACTTTTGTCTTTTAACCTTCCTACTAGCTTTATAAGCAGTTGATCCATTACCTTTACTGTATATTTTGCCTGTGCCAATGAGATTTTTCCTTTTGTTCTTTTCTTTTTAATAAATTTATTTATTTATTTTTGGCTGTGTTGGGTCTTCGTTGCACGCTGGCTTTCTCTAGTTGTGGAGGGTGGGGGCTACTCTTTGTTGTGGTGTGCAGGCTTCTCATTGCAGTGGCTTCTCTTGTCACAGAGTATGGGCACTAGGTGTGCGGGCTTCAGTAGTTGCATCACGCGGGCTCAGTAGTTGTGGCTTGTGGGCTCTAGTGCGCAGGCTTAGTAGTTGTGGCACACAGGCTTAGTTGGTCCGCAGCATGTGGTATCTTCTTGGACCAGGGCTTGAACCCGTGTCCCCTGCATTGGCAGTTGGATTCTTAACCACTGTGCCGCTAGGGAAGCCCCTCCTTTTGTACTTTTAGTATTTATTTTTCTTCTTTTTTTCATTTTTTTTTTCTGGCTATGCTGTGTGGCATGTAGGATCTTAGTTCCCCAACTAGGGATTGAACCCATACCCCCTGCAGTGGAAGCACAGAGTCTTAACCACTGCACCACCAGGGACGTCCCAGTACTTTTCATATTTCTAGTTGTGGCCTTTCATTTTCTGCTTAGAGAAGTCCCTTTAACATTTCTTATAAAGGGGTTTCATGGTGCTGAACTCCTTTAGCTTTTGCTTGTTAGTAAAGTTTTTAGTCTCTCCTTCAAATCTGAATGAAATCCTTCCCAGGGAGGTATTCTTGGTCTAGGTTTTTCCCTTTTATTTCTTTAAATATATTGTGCCACTTCCTTCTGGCCTGCAGAGTTTCTGCTGAAAAGTCAGCTGATAGCTTTATGGGAGTTCCCTTGTCAGTAATTTGTTGCTTTCCCCTAGCTGTTTTTAATATTCTCTCTTTATCTTTAATTTTTGCCATTTTAATTACAGTGTGTCTTGGTGTAGTCCTCTTTGGGTTGATCCTGTTTGGGACTATCTGTGCTTCCTGAACCTGAATGTTTGTTTCCTTTCCCAGATTAGGGAAGTTTTCAGCTATTATGTCTTCAACTATGTTCTCTGCCCCTTTCTCTCTTCTGGGACACCTATAATGAGATGTTAGCACACTTGACGTTCTAGAGGTCTTTTAAACTATACTCATTTTTAAAAAAATTATTTTTTCTTTTTTCTATTAAGCTTAGGTGATTTCCACTGCTCTGTTTTCCAGTTTGCTGATCTGTTCCTCTGTATCATGTAGTCTGCTGTGGATTTGAGTGTATTTTAAGATCTTGGTTATTGTATTCTTCATCTCCGGTTCTTTATGTTTTCCATCTCTTTGTTAAACTTTTCACTGTGTTCATCCATTCTTCTCCTGAGTTCTTTGAGCATATATATGATCATTACCTTGGACTCTACTGGGGAGATTGCTTATTTCCACTTTGCTTAGTTCTTCTTTTGGGGTTTTGATTTGTTCCTTTGTTTGGAACATATTCCCTGTTTCCTTTATCTGCCTCATTCCTGGTGTGTCTGGCTCTGTGGCCTGGGGAATCCTGGGGCTGGTGCTTGTCCACTGTGGGCGGGTCTGGACCTGGTCTGGTGGTGGTAGTGGTCGGTTCCCTGGGCAGCTGACTGTGGGGCTGGGGGGGTCTTGGGTGCCTGCCCACTGGTGGGCGAATAAGCCCCAAGTGCTAATATGCTAGAGGGAGGACTCCAGAATGGCACTTTCCCGTACTTTGTTTTCATACTGTAGAATGAGCTCCCCAAAATGTCTGCACCAGTATCTGTCCCCAGGGGGAGTCCCAGTTGCCTCCTGCCTCTCCTGGGAGGCTTGCCAAGATCAGCAAGCGGGTCTGACCCAGGCTCCTTTCAAATTACTGCCTGTGTGCTGGGACTAAGAGTGTGTGAGATTTTGCACGCACCCTTTGAGAGTGGAGTCTCTGTTTCCTCCAGCTCTCCCATATGCAGGCCCCACTGGCTTTCAATGCCAGCCATTCTGGGGCCTCATCTTCCCAGTGCAGGACCCCAGGCTAGGAGGTCCGGTGTGGGCCTCAAACCCCTCACTCCTTGGGGAGAACTTCTCCATGGATTCCGTTATCGTTCTGTTTGTGGGTTGCCTATCTGAGGATGTGGGTTTTGAGTGTACCATGTCTCTGCCTCTTCTACCAATCATGTGGTTCCTTCTTTATATCTTTAGTTGTGGAAAACCTTTTCTGCATCTTCAGGTGATTCTCATAGATCATCGCTCTGTAAATAGTTATAATCTTGGTGTGCCTGTGGGCGGAGGCGAGCCCAGCGTCTTCCTACTCTGCCATCTTGGCCATGCCCCTCTTTTCATTCTTTTAACATTGAACTCTCTTTTGAATTATTCAAATTAATTCTATGATCCCTCTGCTGCTTTTGTACATGTTTGTCTTGTGTGATCCTCACAATTACCCATTTATAGATTAGTAACTGAAGTTCATAGACACTTGCCAGGTAATAGTCACTTGTTACCTAGTAAGAGTAGAGCTTAGATTTGAGTCCAGACCTTTTCTCTCAAGTCTAGAGCTTTTTCCTTTATACTATACTGATATAACCAAGTCGTATTCATTTTTTCTTCACAATCTTTCTCACATTCACTTTGTGCACTAAACAGGTATTTATCAGTCATTTGTGTTCTAGGTGCTTAGGTTGTATCAGTGAACAAAATGGACAAAGATTTTGCCCTCATGGAGCTTATGTTCTAATGAGTGAAATGGGTAATTATTTATTATGTTCGGTTAAATTGTTAAGTTTCTTAGAAGGTGGTAAGTGCTGTGGAAAAAAGAAAACGTGGAGCAGAGTAAGGAGGTAGGTTCAGATTTTAAACAGGATGTTATTGGAGAACATGGCATTTGAACAGATATTTGAAGATGACAGAATTTAGCTGTATTCATATCTAATTAAATGAGTATTCCAGGCAGAAGAATAGTCAGGTGAAGTTTCAAAGGGGTGAGGAGATGGCTAAAGAGTATCCAACTGATTTAGGGTGCAGGCACCCTAAGGGGAGGCGCACACGTGTCATATTAGGAGGGTAACAATGAGACTGGTGTAGCTGGAGTGAAGTCATAACCTCCTACCCCCAACCACTGTTTAAAGTCTGTACCTTTAAAATCTCAGCTTCTAATTTACCTGTCTCTTCTGTTCTAGGCAAGGTCTCTTATTCACATCACATTTTCTTTCTTTTTTTTTTTTTTTTTTGTGGTACACGGGCCTCTCACTGTTGTGGCCTCTCCCGTTGTGGAGCACAGGCTCTGGACGCGCAGGCTCAGCGGCCATGGCTCACGGGCCCAGCCGCTCCGCGGCATGTGGGATCTTCCTGGACTGGGGCACGAACCCGTGTCCCCTGCATCGGCAGGGGGACTCTCAACCACTGCGCCATCAGGGAAGCCCCCACATCACATTTTCTAACTTCCACACCTTTTCTTGTGCCATTCTCTAAAAAACCTTTGCTTATTTGACACCAGGCTTCAGGGTTTATTGTTTTGGCGATCTTTTCTTTTTGTTTTTGAGAATTGAGGGGAGGGCACTCTGGGTCTGTTACCTCTTCCCTGTGATTTCTCACATTATGAACAGTAACTCTTAAAAGAAAAATACTGTTAAGTATCATACAATGTAACATCTAGGCCTGGAGCCTTACTTCATTTAAATCAGTTGGATACTCTTTAGCCATCTCCTCACCCCTTTGAAACTTCACCTACCCAAGTTTGTTGGTGATTTATTCAGTGTTTTCTGTGTGCTAAGCACTGAGGAGGATTAGAACATAGTTTTTGCCTTCTACATAGTTTTGCAGTTCTACTAAGGAAGAGTGATGTGTATTTTATTACTGCAAGGTGCTAAGTGCTATAACAGATGTATGAGAGGGAAACGGTGACTGGTACAGCAGTGGAAGGGCAGCTTCATTTCAAAGAAACATAGATTCGAAGAATTGGAAGAGTATTATTCTATGTCACGATGGAAAAATTCTTATATCTGAGGGTGAAAACATTGATGAGAAGATTTGGATGATCATAGAATATATTCCCAGTTTTTCCCCATTTTAAAGAATGCTATGATAACCTTTTTACAATTAAATCCTTAAGAATTTTTTTAAGGCACATTTTTAAAAAGGGCTTAGCATTGGAACACATGATTCATTTACTTTGTTTGCAGAGCCAAAAATAAAGGACAACTGCTTGTTTGGACTTAATTTTGAACAAAAATAAAGAATTGGACGTGATTGGAATCCTAGGAGAAATACTGCTGTTGTATTTGAGCTGATTTCTATCGTATAATTTAAGAAAGCAGCTTTCTAGAAATTCAGATAAAAGGAAATTATATGTTTTGGCCTGAGTTGCTAATGGGAAACCAAATAATGACCATAGGAAGCCTAGGAAACTGTTCTTTACCCTGCCTGGGCCTCTGAGGTGATGAGAAGGAGAGAGAGCTGAGGCGACTGGCTTAGATATGCCAATTTAAACCGCTTATTGTTATCAGTAAATAATGTATGCTCCACACTTATTCAGTTGGCTCATACCGTTTGGACACATCCCTCTATATGAGGTGATACACTTTAAGGATTATAGTCTTAGCAGTTTCCTTTTTCTCCCAACATATTATTTTGAAAAAATTTAAACATATTGCAAAATTGAAATCATAGCTTGATAGTTAAGGAGTGTTGGAGCCAGAAGACCAAGATTTAAATCCTAGGTATATCGTATGCTGTTTATGTGACCCTGGACAGTTACTGACTCTCAACCTGTTTTCTCATGATTTAAATAGAGATAATAACACGTATATCACTGGATTGATGTGAGAAGTAAATGAGATAATGATTGGAAAAAGCTTAGCTTTATTTTACAGCATTATGCAATACTGTTACTGTTGCAGTAAACTGTGTAGAAAGGAGTAATAAGAATCCTGTGCTGAAATAGTTTCTGAAGGTGGAAGCACGACAAGAAGTGGGAAGTCGTCAGTGGAAACCATGGCATTTTAATAGCAAGAACAAATTTCTAATAAATATCACCTTATGCATTAGAGAGGAAAGGAAGAACCAGAAGAGTAAAGAGCATCAGCAGTTTCGCATACTACATAGTAGGCTGTTGGTCAGTATCATGCATATGTTGGTCACCCTTACATTATTTCTCATTTTGCAACTCTTCTCAGTTGCTCTTAGGAGTCACGGCCCACTGCTGCCTCTACTTGGTATGTGGCCTTGGTGACCACATATATTGGAATGTGAATAAACATATTATTGTCCGAAAGACAAATTATTTGATAAATCGTTCTCTTAATTTTTATGCTTTGTAAATGTATTAACTAGGAAATTTCCATAACAGGTCAACTTTCCAAAATTTGGATCAGAAAATATTGTCACCATGTAGCTCTTGTTCCCCCCTTCCAGGATAATCCTTTGTAAAATTTGGATATAGATCTGTCCACCACCTCTGTCATGTAACCAAATCTCCATTTCCTGTTATCCCTTTCCTCTGTCTTCCACAAGGTGAGTGCCCCCACTTTGTCTTCTTGCTGCCCTGTTCTGTTACAAAACTCTACTCAGGTCAGTCCTCTCCTATAGTGCAGTGAGTTTAAAGTTTTAATTTTTTTCCCCTTCCTCCATATCCAGTCCCTCTTGATTTTGATAGAGTTTGGGTGAGAGCAGCTTGATTTTAAATCATTTACATTATTGTTGACTATATTCCCCACACTGTACGTTTCATACCTGTGACTCATTTATTTTGTAACTAGAAATTTGTACCTCTTAATCTCCCTCATCTATTTCTCTCATCCCTCCACCCACCTCCCCTCTGACAACCACCTGTTTGTTCTCTGTACCTGTGACACTGTTGCTATGACTTTGTTCATTTGTTTTGTCTTTTAGATTCCTACATGTAGGTGAAATCATACAGTGTTTGTCTTTCTCTCTTACTTATTTCACTTAGTATAATACCCTCTAGGTCTGTACATATTGTCGCAAATGACAAGATTTCATTCTTTTTTGTGGCTGGGTTATATTCGATTATACATCTGTCAGTCACATCTTTGTAGGTTGCTTCCATATCTTGGCTATTGTAAATAATGGTGCAATCAACATAAGGGTGCATATCTCTTTTCAAATTAGTGTTTTCATTTTCTTTGGATAAATACCCAGGAGTGGAATAGCTGGAGCATATGGTAGTTCTATTTTTAATTTTTTGAGGAACTTCCACATTGTTTTCCACCAACACTGCATGAGGGTTCCCTTTTCTCCACATCAGGACTCTGCTTTTAAAGTGAGCACCCAGGGCTTCCCTGGTGGCGCATTGGTTAAGGATCCGCCTGCCAATGCAGGGGACACAGGTTTGAGCCCTGGTCCGGGAAGATCCCCCATGCCCCGGAGCAGCTAAGCCCTTGCACCACAACTACTGAGCCTGTGCTCTAGAGCCCGTGAGCCACAACTACTGAGCCTGCGTGCCACAACTACTGAAGCCCGTGCTCCGCAACAAGAGGAGCTACCGCGATGAGAAGCCTGCGCACCTCGACAAAGAGTAGACCCTGCTCGCCACAACTAGAGAAAGCCCGCCCGCAGCAATGAAGACCCAACACAACCAAAAATAAATTTAAAAAAATAAATTAAAGTGAGCACCCAAGGTGATATTTATACTCCCAAGAAGTTTGAGAACCTCTGTGGTTGTGACTGGGTCCTGATTTTAATATTTCCTTTTCTCTCCCCCCAAACTTTGTGGGGTTCATTTTTTTCTGTGAGTTTTCCAGAAGCAAAGGTAATAATCCCAACTACCTGTCATTTAAGGTAGAAGTGGCTGCTGCTTATTATTATTGTGATTATTTTAAGTAAAAAAAACATTTGTTACAGCTAGAATGCTATGTATATCAAGCAGACGTGGACTCTAGTCTTAGACTTTTTAGGGTCTTGTCAAGAGTATTGAGTTGTCACCTGGAAGACAACTTGTTCCCTAAGAAAGGGAACTCAGAGGCTTGGTTTTCATGGTAAAATGACATACAGATTTTTAGAGACATTCATATTCTCTTGTTCAGTTTTATAGTTTTCACAAAAATGAAAGGCTGTATCAGAAATGGCCTTTGGTGGCTTACAGGTTGGTCAGTAGCTTGTGATAAAGTTCCTCTTCCAATTACTAGCAAACAGGAGGGAGCAATGAAAGTTAAGTAACAGTTTCACAGTTGGTTGTAGAGAAATTCTGGAATTGATTACCTAAATTGCCACATTGATTAGTTTACAGGTGGACAGTGGAGAAAACAAATTATGAAATTTAAAGTATAGGTCAGGGAGCACACATGGTCAAGGGAAGTATACATTCTTGTTCTTTGTCCTTTGCTAAGATAACTACCTGATACTGATTTGGGCTGTTTTCCTCATTACATAGACCAACACATGAGGGTGAACAATAGAATGATTGTGCCTTTCCAGGCCTTCAGAATGGCAGGTACCAAGTTTGTGTGAGTGTGTGCATGCGTACATGCCTACCCTAGCACAAAATATTTGGAATATGTATGACTATAAGTATGAATGACTAATAGTCTGTATTTCCATTTTCAAAGAGATTATTCAAACAATAATGAATTTCCAATTGGTAGAATTTGGTAGGGTGTAAGACAAATTTGGGGGTCAGGGAACGTCCCCGAGAAGCCTGCAGTGAGTAATGAGTGCCAGATTATTCTGCCAAGGGGTAAGGCTGGCCTTGCTTTATTTATCCCAGTCCTCCCTTCTTTTCCAACTCTTTGTGCCTCTGTCTATAAGATTTTTTTCCCCCATACCTGTATATTCCTTTTTCTTCCATTCATTAATTCATTGTGAGTATAATAGGAATTGGACCTTGGGGACACAACTTTTGACCCTTGAATTCAGGTTTTAAAAACTTTCTTCACAGTACCAGATTCTTGTAAACTAAAGAGTTGACTGTAGGAAATTAAATATGTATTTGATATGCTGTATGTTTGAAGCTGACTCATTTGTAATGGAATTCTATCATTTAAAAAAAACCCAAAACTTGTAGAGATTGCTAAGTAACCCAACAATGGGTTTTATAACGAACCATTGTGGAATTTCTGTATGTATGTGAAAGAAACAATTGTCCTTTTGGAACAGAGAGAAACTGCACTGAGACTCAAGGGCTGAGCAGCGTATTTGCTTCAGGTTCAGAGTTGTGGTAATCATAGTCCTTTAGTTCATGGCATTTGCCTATGAACAAATGTGAGGCCTCTTTTTATTTTTATTTCCTCAATCTCTGGTTTCTAATCCCATCTCCCCCCCTCCCATGGGCACCCATGAATGTTCTTAAATACATGTGTATGTGTTTTATAAAATATGCAGTATTATTTAGTGTGTATATTTTTATTTGCTTAAATTGTATTATGCTGTAGATCATATTGTTTCTCCTTTTGTGTTCACTACTATTTAAAAAAATCTCTTCATGTTTCTGTATATATATATATATCTATCTCCCTCTCTGCTTCTGATTGCTGCATAGTGTGTCAGGGAATTTACTTACCACTCATCCAATCCTTTAGTGATGCCTCCAGCTACTCTTACAAATAATGCTCCAGAGAATATATCACACATGTTTCCTTATGGAACTGTGTGTGAATTCCTCCCAAATGTATACCCAGGAGCTGTATAGTTGGGCCATAGAAATGCCATTACCTATGAAAAGTTAGCACACCATTGCTCTGTGGAGTGGTTTACCAGTAATGCTTTTCTGTTTCTCTTTTCCATGTTCTTGCTGACAACTTTCTGCGTCTAAAGTCTTATATTTTATCCATTTTACACTATTACATTGGACAAAATTAGAAAATTGATTGACTTATTACATGGAAGGGCCACATTTTTATTATGGCAACTAGAGTTTTAATTTAGGGGATATTGAGGGAAGATTGAAATTCCTGTTGAAGTTCACAGAGTTGTATGATAATGTCCAGGTTTTGCAAGGAGAAGCACACTGTTGTCTTGTTGGGCACGGATGTTATCTTGTTGACCTGTCCAGAAACCTGATCTTGTTAGGGTCCCGGAATCAATCGTAGTAAAGTAGTTTGACTTGTGTTAACTAC
The DNA here is from genome assembly GCF_937001465.1 of Orcinus orca. Taxonomy (NCBI): domain Eukaryota; kingdom Metazoa; phylum Chordata; class Mammalia; order Artiodactyla; family Delphinidae; genus Orcinus; species Orcinus orca. The sequence continues at coordinate 65,000,951 of NC_064565.1, forward strand.
CTTCACTAGTGACCAAAGTTAGAGTGCCAATAGACAAACTCATGATGAAAAAATAAAATTGTCAAGCCTCCTGGACATTTCAGTTGGCCAGTTTTTCTCTGTAGGAAATAAAGTATAGTTAGAAGAGTTAGTGAGTTTTATATCAGGGCAAGAGGAAATATTCTATGATTCAGATGTTTGATAGTGTCAAGCTTTCAGAGCCTGATGACATTTATCTTTTTTCTAAGTCAAATTTTTTAACAGTCTTAGAACTGCAAGGTTTGTTGTAGCAGTGTAAATTAAGTGGTGATTATCCTATCCATCTCTTCTGTTTGAGTTTTTCTATTCTTTTTTTTGTAAAGGGTCTTTCTTTTATAATACACATAAATTATTACACTTATAACTAAGATACTTGGATTAACAACTATTTGAAAGGGGATTAGTTGCACTGTTAGATTGAGACAATAAGCATTGTAAATAGTTGTATGGGAGTTTTGCTACTTAGTTTTTAGAAATAATTTTGTAGGACCTGTAGACTAGATGTGACCATGGTTTTAAATGTATTTTAAAGCATACACATTTTAAATTAAATTTAGGATTAAACAGTATTCTGCAGATTTCTCCCCTTATTAGGCCTTTATATTTCTAATGGGAACTCAGCTTCAACTTTTTTTCTTTTTTTTTTTTTGTGGTACGCGGGCCTCTCACTATTGTGGCCTCTCCCGTTGCGGAGCACAGGCTCCGGACACGCAGGCTCAGCGGCCATGGCTCACGGGCCCAGCCGCTCTGCAGCATGTGGGATCTTCCCGGACCGGGACACGAACCTGTGTCCCCTGCATCGGCAGGCAGACTCTCAACCACTGCGCCACCAGGGAAGCCCTCAGCTTCAATTTTTTTAGATAAAATAAGCTAGTAGGAAGATTGTTTCATTTATAGGTAGTTTTTGGTAGCATATCTTTTCAGGGAAATATTCATTTTATTTAGCAGATCTTGGTATCTTTCTCATCACTTTTATTTTTTACTTCACTTTTGTGGTTTCCTTTGGATTATTTGGGTCTTAAAGTATTTAAACACATTACCAGATAATGAGGATTCTAATTAGCACCAAAAACTCCTGGAAAGATCAAAAAAAAATTTTTTTTAAACTTCTACAGATTATAATACATATGGAATTAATTTGAATTTAACTGATACTGAGCTTTGTTAGTAGAAATCCAGCATTGGGGCTTAAGTTTCATACTTCAGTTTTTATTTTTCAAAAGCTCTGAGATCATACGATCTTTTTCTCATTGTTTAAATTAGAAAATATAGATAACAGTTTGGTTTTTTATCTGAACTGAGCAGTGAAGTATCTTGTATTAGAATTTTGATTTTTGGAATTATATTGGAAAAATATATATTTTTTAGTTATCAGCTAGCTGAACTTTTTTTATTGCTAACCCCAAATAAAAGTAGCTCAAAGCATATTTTCCTTTTCTTTATTTCCCATTGAAAACTATCATGATTAGAAATAGTAATGATAGTAACTATGCATTTATATCGGGATGCTTGCAACATGTAATAGTGCTTAGAAAAATATTGATGTGATGAAGAAGAGGTTCCTTTAAATCACTAGTAGAAGAATAGTAATCTGACTTAATCTAGTTTGTACAGAGACTTAAAAATGAAAATTTCCCATTTTAAGAATAAAGAAAGGAACTCTCTGGTTTTGATAAAGATAATGTTAAATCTAAAATTTCAGTTAAAAATTGTGCAAAAATCAGCACTGGGAAATGCAGAATACTGAGTATGTATAGCATGGGAGAATACTGCCACCTTGTGTACGTGTGGTGCTATTTTAATGTCTCCTTTTTCTTTTGTTATGCTAGCTAATACAATGTGCTTTTTCACTATTTGATACTGTGGTCAGATGTGTAAATGTGTAAAACATGGACTTGTGTGTGTGTGTGTGTGTAGTAAAATCAATCCAGCTTTTCTTGTTTCTTGGAGGGGGGCAGGGGAGTCTTATATCTTGAAGACATTAAATTTGTAGTTAGCGCTAAGAATTGGAAAGTGTGAGAGATCGATCAGTTTGGTTAGTTGATTTCTGTGGATAGTTGAGAATTGAATTCTTTTGTTTGAATCTTATGGAAAGATTGCAATGATTCTTTGATCATTCTTCATTGCGGTGCTTGTAGTGCTTTGGAATCATTATGCTTAATGGCAGAATTCATTATCCTATAGATAAAGGGAGTACAAAGCATTGGGTATCCTAATACAACCAGATTCCTTGATTCTTAAATGTTTTCCTTTAGGTCAAGTGCAGAAGAATGACTATAATAATAACATGTAATAGTGCTTAGAAAAATATTAATGTGATGAAGAAGAGATTCCTTTAAATCATTTTAACTACCTGAGAGCATGACTTAGTGGGTTTCGAATATTACCTTTCTGAAGAGAAAGAATGACAAGACTGGGAGTTCACTTTCTGATGCTCACAACTAACTTAGCGCTGTAATCATGAGTATTTCTCTAGGCACAGATTTTTTCATCTGAAAAATGAGCAGTTGAACTGGATGGTTTCTAAGGACCTTTTTAGTTTTAGAATTCTATGACCGTGTAAAGTTTTACTCTAATTTTTAAAATGTTAATGCTATAAAATGCCCTTCAGTGTACTCATTACATTCTTCTATATAAGAAGTTATTTTGAAGTTTAATGTAATCACATAGTTAAGTTTAACTGTCATAGAAAATATTAGTAATTTGAAGGGATACATGTATATAAAAGTTTAAAACCAGAAGCCTAGGAAATTTGCCTACGTTTTATTTAATGTGTGGGGTACTTTGAAAATAACAGAAGATTGGTTTGGGGGTAATCTAGATTTTAATTACATACTACTTAAGCAACATAACATTGTTTTTTTGAGGCACAAATGCATTACAAATGCCCGTATTTCAACTTCTGGGAAGCCTCCAAAAGTTGGTATAAATATGGTAAGGCCTATATCATAGGCAGAATTTTCTGATTGAGATGAAAAGAAAGAAAAAAGGTACCTTAGCCTACAGTTATAAACTTGGAGGTTCTTTAAGATATTACCCAACTGAAAATTTAAGTTCCAGAGTCTTGAGTATGTAAATCTCTTCATTTTTCAGTATACAGCAGCAGATATTTCCTGCTTATTACCTTGATTCATTTTTCTCATGAAATGTTAAGAGTGAACACATGTAATCACGTTTACTATGAGGCCATCTGGGAATAATTTTTTAAAATTCTAAGCATAATTTTAAGGAAAATGATTCTCATTGTTAAGCTGTATAAACCTGCCAGATTCAGCATCTGTACTGAAATAATTTCCCATGCTTAGTGATTGTAATACCAAGGCAAAATGACTATATTGGTGTTTTTGCATTTATTTTGTATAATATGAAACTACTCTTTTATAGAGTACAGACTTCATGACAAATGTTTAAATTCACTAATAAAATTCATTGTATATACAAAAATGTATGCACATATTATAAAGTATTAAGTAAAGATGTTAAATGTACATATTCTCATGTAAATTATTATGGAAACATAATAAAAATAAAATATTAAGTAAATTATATTCATAAAAGTGAAGAGAATATAATCAAGAAAAAAGCAAAGTGGACAATAACCTAATCTGTTTTTACAAAGTATAAACTTAAGAAAACAAGTGCAGGCCTCTATAAAAACCCAAAAGGACGGGGTTTGGAGAACTTCTAGGTCAGTGAACACGTGGAGATTTGGTCAGAGTTTTGGGCCTGGAGAGGGCACGGATGCTCTGTGCCCCTCCCCCATGCCTTGCCTTATGCATCTCTACCATCGGATGTTCATCTGTATCCTTTATCATAACTTGTAATAAACTGCTAAATGAAAAAGAGGACAGCAATAATAACAACAACAGAGAAACATTCTGCATGATAAGAAGCCATCTCTTGGCTGGCAACGACCCAAATATTCTACCCCTGGGAAGCCTGTTTTGCATTTGCAGCAAGGGGGCATTGAGGTAACAGTACACTACAAGCCAGAGGGAGCGGGGAGGGAAGTTTAAGAGTTGAGGAAAGAAGATTAAAGAGCATGAGGAGATCCAGAGACCAGTGGAATAAAGGCCTTTTGCATATGAAGATCAGGTGACAAGTTAACTGGCTACCAGCCTCCAAAGCAATACGCTTTTTCATGCCTTGTGGCTCACAGGGTCTTGGTGCTCCGGCCGGGTGTCAGGCCTGAGCCTCTGCGGTGGGAGAGCCAAGTTCAGGACAGTGGTCCACCAGAGACCTCCTGGCCCCCTGTAATATCAAACAGTGAAAGCTTTCCCAGAGATCTCCATCTCAACACTAAGACCCATCTCCACTCAAAGACCAGCAAGCTACAGTGCTGGACACCCTATGCCAAACAGTTAGCAAGACAGGAACACAACCCTACCCATTAGCAGAAAGGCTGCCTAAAATCATAATAAGTTTAGAGACACCCTAACACACAACACCGGATGTGGTGCTGCCCACCAGAAGGACAAGATCCAGCTTCATCCACCAGAACACAGCCACCAGTCCCCTCCACCAGGAAGCCTACACAACCTACTGGACCAACCTTACCCACTGGGGGCAGACACCAAAAACAACGGGAACTGCGAACCTGCAGCCTGCGAAAAGGAGACCCCAAACACAGTAAGTTAAGCAAAATGAGAAGACAGAGAAATACACAGCAGATGAAGGAGCAAGCCCACCAGACCAAACAAATGAAGAGGAAATAAGCAGTCTACATGAAAAAGAATTCAGAGAAATGATAGTAAAGATGATCCAAAATCTTGGAAATAGAATGGAGAAAATACAAAAAATGTTTAACAAGGACCTCAAAGAACTAAAGAGCAAACAAACAATGATGAACAACACAATAAATGAAATTAAAAATTCTCTAGAAGGAATCAATAGCAGAATAACTGAGGCAGAAGAAGGGAGAAGTGACCTGGAAGATAAAATAGTGGAAATAACTACCACAAAGCAGAATAAAGAAAAAAGAATGAAAAGAATTGAGGACAGTCTCAGAGACCTCTGGGACAACATTAAATGCACCAACATTCGAATTATAGAGGTCCCAGAAGAAGAAGAGAGAAAAAAAAGGGACTGAGAAAATATTTGAAAAGATTATAGTTGAAAACTTCCGTAATATGGTAAAGGAAATAGTCAATCAAGTCCAGGAAGTGCAGAGTCCCATACAGGATAAATCCAAGGAGAAACATGCCAAGACACATATTAATCAAACTATCAAAAATTAAACACAAAGGAGGGCTTCCCTGGTGGCGCAGTGGTTGAGAGTCCGCCTGCTGATGCAGGGGACACGGGTTCATGCCCCAGTCCGGGAAGATCCCACATGCAGCGGAGCGGCTGCGCCCATGAGCCATGGCCGCTGAGCTTGCATGTCCGGAGGCTGTGCTCCACAACGGGAGAGGCCACAACAGTGAGAGGCCCGCGTACCGCAAAAAACAAAAAACAAAAACAAAAACACAAAGGAAAAATATTAAAAGCAGCAAGGGAAAAGCAACAAATAACATACAAGGGAGTCCCCAAGGTTAACAGCTGATCTTTCAGGAGAAACTCTGCAAGCCAGAAGGGAGTGGCAGGACATATTTAAAGTGATGAAAGGGAAAAACCTACAACCAAGATTACTCTACCCAGCAAGGATCTCATTCAGATTCGATGGAGAAATTAAAACCTTTACAGAAAAGCAAAAGCTAAGAGAATCCAGCACCACCAAACCAGCTTTACACAAATGCTAAAGGAACTTCTCTAAGTGGGAAACACAAGAGAAGGAAAAGACCTTCAATAACAAACTCAAAACAATTAACAAAATGGTAATAGGAACATACATATGGATAATTACCTTAAATGTAAATGGATTAAACGCTCCAACCAAAAGACATAGACTGGTTGAATAGATACAAAAACAAGACCCATATATATGCTGCCTACAAGAGACCCACTTCAGACCTAGGGACACATACAGACTGAAAGTGAGGGGATGGAAAAAGATATTCCATGCAAATGGAAATCAAAAGAAAGCTGGAGTAGCAATTCTCATATCAGACAAAATAGACTTTAAAATAAAGACTATAACAAGAGACAAAGAAGGACACTACATAATGAGGAAGGGATCAATACAAGAAGATATAACAATTGTAAATATGCACCCAACATAGGAGCACCTCAATACATAAGGCAAATGCTACCAGCCATAAAAGGGGAAATCGACAGTAACACAATCATAGTAGGGGATTTTAACACCCCACTTTCACCAATGGACAGATCATCCAAAATGAAAATAAGGAAACACAAGCTTTAAATGACACATTAAACAAGATGGACTTAATTGATACTTACAGGACATTGCATCCAAAAACAACAGAATACACTTTCTTCTCGAGTGCTCATGGAACGTTCTCCAGGATAGATCATTTCTTGGATCACAAATGAAGCCTTGATAAATTTAAGAAAATTGAAATCGTATCAAGTATCTTTTCTGACCACAACGTTATGAGACTAGATATCAATTACAGGAAAAAATCTGTAAAAAATACAAACACATGGAGGCTAAACAGTACACTATGGGATGCAGCAAAAGCAGTTCTAAGAGGGAAGTTTATAGCAGTACAGTCCTACCTCAAGAAACAGGAAACATCTTAAATAAACAACCTAACCTTACACCTAAAGCAATTAGAGAAAGAAGAACAAAAAACCCCCAAAGTTAGCAGAAGTAAAGAAATCATAAAGATCAGAGCAGAAATAAATGAAAAAGAAATGAAGGAAACAATAGCAAAGATCAATAAAAATAAAAGCTGGTTCTTTGAGAAGATAAACAAAATTGATAAACCATTAGCCAGACTCATCAAGAAAAAAAGGGAGAAGACTCAAATCAATAGAATTAGAAATGAAAAAGGAGAAGTAACAACAGACACTGCAGAAATACAAAGGATCATGAGAGATTACTACAAGCACCTATATGCCAATAAAATGGAGAACGTGGAAGAAATGGACAAATCTTTAGAAAAGCACAACCTTCCGAGACTGAACCAGGAAAAAATAGAAAATATAAACAGACCAATCAGAAGCACTGAAATAGATACTGTGATAAAAAATCTTCCAAAAAAAAAAAGCCCCAGGACCAGATGGCTTCACAGGTGAGTTCTATCAAATATTTAAAGAAGAGCTAACACCCATCCTTCTCAAACTCTTCCAAAATATAGCAGAGGGAGGAACACTCCCAAATTCATTCTACGAGGCCACCGTCACCCTGATACCAAAACCAGACAAAGATGTCACAAAGAAAGAAAACTACAGGCCAATATCACTGATGAACATAGATGCAAAAATCCTCAACAAAACACTAGCAAACAGAATCCAACAGCATTTTAAAAGGATCATACATCATGATCAAGTGGGGTTTATCCCAGGAATGCAGGGATTCTTCAATATATGCAAATCAGTCAATGTGATACACCATATTAACAAATTACAGGAGAAAATCCATATGATCATCTCAATAGATGCAGAAAGAGCTTTTGACAAAATTCAACACCCATTTATGATAAAGACCCTCCAGAAAGTAGGCAGAGAGGGAACTCACCTCAACATAATAAAGGCCATATATGACAAACCCACAGCCAACGTCTTTCTCAGTGGCGAAAAACTGAAATCATTTCCACTAAGATCAGGAACAAGACAAGGTTGCCCACTCTCACCACTATTATTCAACATAGTTTTGGAAGTTTTAGCCACAGCAGTCATAGGAGAAAAAGAAATAAAAGGAATCCAAATTGGAAAAGAAGAAGTAAAGTTGTCACTGTTTGCAGATGACATGACACTGTACATAGAGAATCCCAAAGATGCTACCAGAAAACTACTAGAGCTAATCATGAACTTGGTAAAGTAGCAGGATACAAATTTAATGCACAGAAATCTCTTGCATTCCTATACACTAATGATTGAAAAATCTGAAAGAGAAATTAAGGAAACACTCCCATTTACCATTACAACAAAAAGAATAAAATACCTAGGAATAAACCTACCTAAGGAGACAAAAGACCTGTATGCAGAAAACTATAAGACATGGATGAAAGAAATTAATGACGATATAAACAGATGGAGAGATATACCATGTTCTTGTATTGGAAGAATCAACATTGTGAAAATGACTGTACTACCCAAAGCAATCTACAGATTCAGTGCAATCCCTATCAAACTACCAGTGGCATTTTTCACAGTAGAACAAAAACTTTCACAGTTTGTATGTAAACACAAAAGACCCCAAGAAAGAAAGAAACACAAAGCTAGAGGAATCAGGCTCCCTGACTTCAGACTATACTACAAAGCTACAGTAATCCAGACAGTATGGTACTGGCACAAATACAGAAATATAGATCAATGGAACAGGAGAGAAAGCCCAGAGATAAACCCATGCACATATGGTCACCTTATCTTTGATAAAGGAGGTAAGAGTATACAATGGGCACAGTGTATACTTTTTTTTTGTTTTTTTAAATTAATTGATTTATTTATGGCTGTGTTGGGTCTTTGTTGCTGTGCGTGGGCTTTTTCTAGTTGTGGCGAATGGGGGCTACTCTTTGTTGTGGTGCACGGGCTTCTCATTGTGGTGGCTTCTCTTTGTTGTGGAGCACGGGCTCGAGATGTGCGGGCTCAGTAGTTGTGGCTTGCAGGCTCTAGAGCAAGGGGTCAGTAGTTGTGGTGTAGAACTTAGTTGCTCTGCGGCATGTGGGATCTTCCTGGACCAGGGCCCGAACCCGTATCCCCTGCATTGGCAGGCGGATTCTTAACCACTGTGTCTCCAGTATACAATGGAGAACAGACAGCCTCTTCCGTAAGTGGTGCTGGGGAAACTGGACAGCTGCATGTAAAAGAATGAAGTTAGAACACTGCCTAACACCATACACAAAAATAAACTCAAAATGGATTAAAGACCTAAATGTAAGGCCAGAGACTATAAAACTCTTAGAGGAAAACATAGGCAGAACACTCTATGACATAAATCACAGCAAGATCCTTTTTGACCCACCTCCTAGAGAAATGGAAATAAAAACAAAAATAAACAAATGGGATTTAATGAAGCTTAAAAACTTTTGCACAGCAAAGGAAATCATAAACAAGACCAAAAGAAAACCCTCAGAATGGGAGAAAATATTTGCAAATGAAGCAACTGACAAAGGATTAATCTCCAAAATATACAAGCAGCTCATGCAGCTCAATATCAATAAAACAAACAACCCAATCCAAAAATGGGCAGAAGACCTAAATAGACATTTTTCCAAAGAACATATACAGATTGCCAACAAACACATGAAAGGATGCTCAACATCACTAATCATTAGAGAAATGCAAATCAAAAGTACAATAATGTATCACCTCACACCAGTCAGAATGGCCATCATCAAAAAATCTGTAAACAGTGAATGCTGGAGAGGGTGTTGAGAAAAGGGAACCCTGTTGCACTGTTGGTGGGAATGTAAATTGATACAGCCACTATGGAGAACAGGATGGAGGTTCCTTAAAAATAGAACTACCATACGACCCAGCAATCCCATTACTGGGCATATACCTTGAGAAAACCATAATTCAAAAAGAGTCATGTACCACAATGTTCATTGCAGCTCCATTTACAATAGCCAGGACATGGATGCAACCTAAGTGTCCCATCTACAGATGAATGGATAAAGAAGGTGTGGCACATATATACAATGGAGTATTACTCAGCTATAAAAAGAAACGAAACTGAGTTATTTGTAGTGAGGTGGATGGGCCTAGAGTCTGTCATACTGAGTGAAGTAAGTGAGAAAGAGAAAAACATACCATATGCTAACACATATATATGGAAGCTAAAAAAAAATAAATGTTCTAATGAACCTAGGGGCAGGACAGGATTAAAGACACAGACATAGAGAATGGACTTGAGGACACGGGGAGAGGGAAGGGTTAGCTGGGAAGAAGTGAGATAGTAGCATTGACATATATACACTACCAAATGTAAAATAGGTAGCTAGTGGGAAGCAGCCGCATAGCAAAGGAAGATCAGCTCGGTGCTTTGTGTCCAGCTAAAGGAGTGGGATAGGGAGTAGGGAGTACAGAGACACAAGAGGGAGGAGATATGGGGATATATGTATATATATAGCTGATTCACTTTGTTATACAGCAGCAAGTAACAGCATTGTAATTCAATTATACTCCAATAAAGATGTGGAAAAAAAAATAAAACAAGTGGATTAGTGGCATGTCATTAGTCATGAGATTTTTCTGTAGAGATTTTTTCCAAAAGCTGTCTTTCAAAACCTCCCTCTATAGTGAGGTAGAATTGTGAAATAAGAAGAAAATATTGACTGATAGCTTATAACAGGCTCATCTACAAATCTAATCTCTGGATTTGTTACTCTTTAAGATGTTTTTGAGGGCTTCCCTGGTGGCTCAGTTGTTTAGAATCTGCCTGCCAATGCAGGGGTTACGAGTTCAATCCCTGGTCGGGGAAGATCCTACATGCGGCAGAGCAACTAAGCCCGTGTGCCACAACTACTCTGCCCGTGCGTCACAAATACTGAAGCCTGCACGCCCTAGAGCCCGTGCTGCACAAAAAGAGAAGCCACCGCAATGAGAAGCCTGTGCACTGCAACGAAGAGTAGCCCCCGCTCGCCACAACTAGAGAAAGCCCACACGCAGCAACAAACACCCAATGCGGCAATAAATAAATAAATAAATAGATCAATCGATCGATCAAGATGTATTTGAACAATATGTTTTTGTACAGGAAATATAGTTTTTATTGTTAGCAAACTCTGATTTTAAAGAGAGCATTCCTAGTTTCTTTTTAATTTTATGTATAGATGGGTATTTCATTACATAATTAATGACTGTATTTGGTTCATTTGTATCGTGTTAGTGTTCTACTTGTTTGAAAAGCCCTTGAACTGGAAGAAGATTTATGGTTGTAATAAAAAATTTGCTTGCTGGTCAGTAGTCATTTTCTTCCTTGAGAATTATGGAGAATTAGAACACTTTTTATTTTTTATTTATTCAGTTGTTTCTTTGGCTGTGTTGGGTCTTCGTTGCTGCACGTGGGCTTTCTCTGGTTGAGGCGAGCAGGGGCTACTCTTCATTGCGGTGCGTGGGCTTCTCACTGTGGTGGCTTCTCTTGCTGAACTCTGGCTCTAGGCATGAGGGCTTCAGTAGTTGTGGCACGTGGGCTCAGTAGTTGTGGCTCACAGGCTCTAGAGCACAGGCTCAGTAGTTTTGGCGCACGGACTTAGTTGCTCCGTGGCATGTGGGATCTTTCCGGACCCGGGCATGAACCCGTGTCCCCTGTATCAGCAGGCGGACTCTCAACTGCTGCGCCACCAGGGAAGCCCTGGCAGGTGGATTTTTAACCACTCTGCCACCAGGGAATCCCTGGAACACTTTTTAATAGTACATCTTTGTTTATTTTGAAATTTCGTTAAAAAATTGAGGTAAAATTGACGTGTAACATTATACTAGTTTTAGGTGTACAGCTTAGTGATTCTAATTTGTGTATATTGTGAATTTTTCACCATAATAAGTCTAGTTAACATTCATCAGCACACATAGTTACAGAGTTCTTCTTTATGATGTATTTTCAAGTATTTTCATCATAAACTACAGTCATTGAATTTGCAGTAAGAAGATTCACCATCAGTTTATTTCAGTGGCCCAAGTATACTAGGGCACCATGCTAAAGTATGTATTAAATGCTGACACAGTAGTTCGGTGTGGTTGCTTATTGTGTTCTGCATGCGTCCAAACCAATCTAATTCTTTTGTAATATGTAAAATTGAATGAGTGAGTGATTGATTTTGATGAAAACGATTTTTAAAACTATGAAATACTGGCATTTTGGAAATTAAAGATAACATTGTTTTGGAACATTGAAAACTGGTATGGTCATTAACTGTTATGTTAATGTTAATACGTAGATCAAGGTAGTTGTTGGCATTTACATGGAAGTTAAAGGATTTAGAATGTTTGTAAACCCAGTGTTCAGATTTTTAATCTACTTTATTGAAAGTGCCTGCTACTGGTAGTGTCAATGCTAGCGAACCTACTTTGTAAATTGGTCTTTTTCATTCTAGTGGAAGATTAATAATTGCGATTTTTCTAATATATGAAAAAACTTGTTTCCTGTTAAGTGAATTTTTTTTCCAGTTTTATTTATTTATTTTTTAAACATCTTTATTGGGGTATAATTTTTTTTTTTAAACATCTTTATTGGGGTATAATTGCTTTACAATGGTGTGTTAGTTTCTGCTTTACTGTTCAGTGAATTTTATTTTAGTTGCAAAATATTTTAGGCTGTCATATAATATAAACTCAGTAACATGCAAAATGAAGCATGTTTGTACTCTAAGAATATTTTTCTCCTTCTTCCTTTTTCCTTTGAATGCATTAAATTTAGTGGTTGTAGCCCTTTGTGAAGCAGGTGCTGCTCATCAGAGTGATTCTATATTTAGAAATATTAATGTATAGACATTTTAATATATATTCATTTTATTTAAAGCAACATAATATTAGTGGAATAAGGTCTTCTGTTAAATGATTGTGAAAGTTAATAGTCAATGATACAGTGTTCAGTTTTGAGATGTTTAGTATAGATCTCATTTATGTGTATTTTTCTGCTTATTAGGCAAGAAGTTATGAAATGGAATGGATGGGGATATAATGATTCCAGGTTCTTCTTCAATAAGAAAGGACAAGTTGAGTTGACTGGGAAAAGGTAACTTTTTTTCTTTGTTTTATTCCTTTTATTTCTCTTTCTCTGAAAAATCTTAAACGTAAATATAATGTTAAATAATAGACATACATAAAAAATAGAATAATAGAATGACTCCCCCCTTGATTTAAAAGTTATTAACATTTTGCCATAATTGCTTTTCTTTTTCTGTTATGTATCAAATTCTGACATTGTCATGTCACTTCTAAATATTTATATATGTATCCCTTAAAAAATAAGGACCTAATATAACCAATCATATAATACTATTATCATACTCCCCCAAATAACAGAAATTTTATATCTGATTATTCACATTCACATTTCTCTGTCTAAATAATATCATTCTATAGGTAGTTTGAATAGGATCCAAAAAGGTTTGCAGTTACCCACCATCTAATCCGCATGACATTGGCTTGTTCAAAGTAACTCTTTGTTTAAGACTGGAAGTATAATTTTGGTTGGGTTATTATGGAAGGTGAACATTATGGAAGGTCCTTGTGAATATAAATAGTATTTTTAAAATTAGTTTTCTGAGGTATATTAGAGAAGAAGTGATGAAGAGAGATCAGTCATTTGTGTGGTAACTTTCACATTCTGAAATATTTTTGGTAATAATGTTGATACGAATTCTAAAGAATATTTGTATTGTTACTGTTCCAGATGTAGATAGAATTGTAAAATGAGTTCTTAATTGATTTTAAGTAACACTGACCCTGCTGAAGCTGGTGTTTTGGGTTTGTCTATTGAATTTTGATATAACTTGGAAGGACAGTGAGTACAAATACAAAATTTTTAAATGTGGCTCTAAAAATAAATTAAAAATTGAGACTAGGTAAAAATTGGATTAGGTATATCATGAATCTGTTCCAGTATTTCACTTTGACTTCATATCTATTGGGCATTAATATACTTGTTTTTAAAACAAGTATATGGTATATCAGTATACTGAAATACCAGCAAGAAAAGTTTTCTTTGGAGAAATTCTTTTTCTTTACAACATAACCATTCCATTTTTGTTTTTAACTTAAACGTACTTCGTACCTGAAAAAAAACCTCAGGAATGGTAATTAGTAACTAATTTTAATGAAGGTGTGAAGGTATACAATTTACATTTGCTTTTTAATAGGAAAAATAATTATCTGCATTCTCATTCCCATTCTTTAGTGTGACTGGACAGCATGTTGGTGGAGACTTAGTTGAGAAATTGTGTAATTCAGGTAGAAGGAATTTCTAGTTAAAATTAAATTTACCAGTGTTCTAAACATTGAGTGTTTTATGTTTTAAATAGAATAATGTCTAATACAGTAGAAACTTGTCATGTAGAGATTGGCTTTACAGAATCTTCATGGGGGAAAGAGTGAATCTTCTGAACTTAGAAAACCAACTTTCTCTCTTCTTAGATACTGTCTTCATTTCTGTCTTTCTCTCTCTCTGGACCTTGAAGTTATAGCATCTTTGTTTTATGTGAGGGGGCAAATAGGCACTTGTGCACTGTGCCATTGAAAGCATAAGATACCTACTGTCTTCTGTAGGGTACTGTAGGCTATGGATTTGTTTATGTTAGCAGTGTATGTGTGTGAAGTGAATGATTAGTCATAGGAAGTGTCACAATTATTTATACCTTAGTGTATGAACCCTTATACCATGGGTTTAGAATCTGGCTCTTATTTTGGGTGTTCTGGCACTTGGCTTGCCAATTTTCCCAGAGAGGATCAGATTGTAGGTGGCTGATACATGTGTGACACTCATAAGATACTAAAAGAAAATTAGAACCCCAGTGTGTTCACTTATGATTAGATTATTTCTTTTTTAGGATGTAGAACACTTGTTAATGCCCTTCCTGATATTAAGATATGTAGAAAATAAAATTTGTAATTTATATATTGTTTGGAGAGCATAAATTCAGAGCAAAGGGAATTCAGTGGTCTTGAGAGAGATTTTTATCCAGGTTGTAGTAGAATTCGAGAATTTTTCCATTGACTTTAGACTTTGGAAGATTACTGCTGCTGCCCGTACAACCAGAATGGATTTCTTAAAGGCCTCATTTCTTTGCACTGTTGACTGCTGAGTCCAAGTCCAGTGGGGGAGAGGGGAAGAGAACAAGGGTACGTCTGACTGGCAGAGCCTGCAAGGGTAACCTTTGCTTCCTACTGAATTATCCATTATCCAGAGGGTAATTCTGCAAACACAGAATTGGAATTTAAATGTTCTAGGATTAAATATGTTATACATAACCTATTTAATAACTGAAACCAAATAACTAAATAATATTCACTTCTCATTTTGGTGCTTCCAGAAGCACCATTATCTTGCCACAGACAGGATAATAAACTGGATTGAATTGGATCATAGCTTTCTCTATATCTAGTCTAGTTTCCTAGGGCTAATGATTGAATTAGTAGATTTCTCTGATTTTATCAGAAAACATTTAGAAATGTTATTTAAGATAATAATAGCTGTTACTTATTGAGCTCCTACTGAGTTATCTTAAAATAACCCTAAGTGGGTAGTGATATGTTCTTAGAAATAATCAGGAGATTGAGGATGAGAGAGGTTAAGTAGCTTACTTGAGGTCAGCTGTGCAGTGGGAAGTTGTGATTAAAAAACAAGTGTTTTAAGCTTCATTTTTGTGCTCGTTCTATTATACTGTGCTAATGAGGTACCATACTCATCCATTGTATTGATTTTATTCTCTTTCCAGTCTCTGGAAGCACTTTACAGGAGTCTTCTACACTCTATATACTGGTACAGTAGAGTTAGTCATATTGTAAAAAGTTAACCTATGGCAAAAGTTTCTATTGCTCCAGAGGAACATGAAGGGCAGAAGCGTAAGAAGGTTGTGATATTCCTAAAAGAGAAAATGGAATTTGTGACTAGAAAGGATGAGTACAAGAAAACAATATGAATTCACCATGTTGTATTAATAATATTAGATTTTAAGGCCAGTTTTTGAAATTCTTTGTAAAGACTTTCTATTCCAGCATTGTAGTGGACTGAACAAATATAGACCCTTTGCCCTCTATAACCAGGTAGAAAACATAGATAAAATACTACAAGAAAGAAATAATAACAGAGCTGGAAAGAAAGAAAGGGAAATCCTTAGGTGCCAGAAACTAAGAGTGACTCTCAGTGAAAATTTATGGGGGGGTTCCCCTATTTTTGATCCACCGAACATTGAAAAGGTAGAAAATTTTTATGAGTAAATGTGGTTGGTTGTCTGTATATATTTTGGGGAGGGTAACTTTGGCATTTCAAACCCAACCATTAAATTAGAAGCAGTTATAAGCTATTAACAGATGTCAGGGAAAAATCATAAGTTTTTCCCTGAGTACAGTCTGTTTTCTGAACAGACTTGTAATTTGTCAGTTTATAAATCCCTAGGTTTATAATCTTGCAATTCTTATTCCTCCTAGATATAGATGAATTGAGTCCTCCTAGGTTTAAGCAGCAGAAGGCAGTACTTCAGAGCTAATGCTATATAGATTTCTATAAATAAAAAAATTTGAAAAGTGTCATTATTCTTTGACTTTAAAAGCGTTATACATTAGTTGGTGCTTTCAAGGCACAAGTTAGTGATTAGGTAGAGAGAATTTGTTTGGGTTTGTTGTACTTTGTATTTCCAGTGGCATAATTTTTAAAGTTTTACCTCCTATAAAAAGCTATTAAATTGGTTAGCAATTGTGGAACTCACTGAGAATAGATGGTTGCGTCTACTAATATTTTGCTGCCTCTGTGCACTGCCCCAGAGTGAGTCACCTTGTCTTTAGTCACCTTAAATCCTGATGTGCACTTGCTTCTTGGGTATTTATGTCCACAGAGTTTTCTTTCCATTATACAGTGATTTCATTGGTTTTGAAAGTTTGCTCTGGTTCTGTATCTTCTACAATATAGTCTACTTTGATCTTAAGAAAAGGTGGTAAATTGACCTCACCTTATATTTTACAACAAAAACCATTTCTTAAAGTTCTCAAACCAGTCTTCAGTTGTGGTAAAGATCTATTCAGTGGTCACCCTGTTTCAACAGTTCGTATGGGCATTTGGCTTTCTGGTAGAAGTTGCATGTTTCCTGCCCATATGTTCACCATACAAATTAAATGTCTTTGTAGCTTTGACTAAACGAGGTTGTAAGTTTCTTAAGAACAGGAGTCATATTGTAGTACCAATTCTGTGTGTCCTGCAATGCTTAGTACAGTCTTATGAGTGTTAAATAAATGCTTATTTATAGTTCTGGATGTAAATCCAAATTATTTTGCTGTAAGAATCAAGTCATTCCAAAGCTGTTTCTTATGTTAAATACCTCTAATTCCTTTAACTTTATGTTTCTTTTCCATTCATTTACTTTTTTGATTTCAGAGTTTTCTCCTTTACCTCATGATATTTTATGAGATTTGGGGGGCCCTTGGCAGTATGCTAGGCTTTATGATTATTAAGTCAAGCTTCTTTTACTGTTTTTCAAATCCCAGGGCATTAGGTGCAAGAAAAAGTGCAATTGAAAAGCTTTCATTCTTACGTGGAACTCTTTTTGAACTGTGTTAAGTTTTATGCGGGAATTATAGATAATGGAGCAAAGTCTTAAATCCAAGGTTCTGCCAAATAAGATATTTCTTCAGAGTCTGAAATATTGTGCATTCAGATGTAGAAGTATATTCTGGTTATCTTAATGGTAGAATGTAGGTTTTTTGCACATGACAGTAATACCAACCTTGTATCTCTTGGTTCAAGTGTCCTGAAGGGGGGTTGCCTTTTTATTTTATGGGTAATGTTACTTGTGAATTAAGGGATTCACAAAGGTCCTAATATTATCCTTCCGTGAATATTAAGAGTCTCCTATATATGACAGAGACCCAAAGTAATTGTATGGTTAAAATATAAGGGCCCAGGATTAAAACCTAATATTTCCAAATTGGCCTTTTTATAGGACATTATAACACGTAGTAGCATATGTGTTATAACCAATTTCCCAGAATTTATACTTTTACTGTCAGGTAAGATGAAGAAAATTTTATATGCTGAATGTCTTAAGTTGTTTTAGCTGTGAGTCTTATACTTTGTTTCATTCCAATTTCTTTAAATTTATGAAAAAGGTATTATTATATAATACTTTAAATATTCCATTTCAGTTTGAATGTTAGCACTTGTGATTTTATAATATAAAAAAGAGGAACTCGTTGAATAAAACATACTTGTTTATTTTTTTCATTCCACTATTATTTTTGTTTTGCTAACCTTTATGTAAAGATTTATTTGAGAATTTTAGATGGTATTTTTGTTACATAATATGAAGTCATCATAAGAGGTGACATCCTTTCAGCCAATGCCGTGTAACTGTTAAAATTACATGACAAAATGAGTGGTTTTTGTCACTTCCAATTAAAAATTCCTTTGGATAGGGCACACCACTGGCTCCTTTAATATTGAATTCTGTATTATAAACATATATTTAATTTCAGTACAGAATTTATATATTACACACTGATTCCCCCCCCCCCCACTTTGGCTATCTTTGTGAAGTCAAAGTAAACTTCTGAGGCTAGTTGCTAAAAGCTTTTGCAGTTATTCAAGCTCTGATGAAATGAGGGGGAAATAATCTTGAGCAAAAGTATTACACTTTGAACATTTTATTTTATTTTATTTTATTTTGGCTGTGTTGGGTCTTCGTTACTGTTCATGGGCTTTCTGTAGTTGTGGCGAGTGGGGGCTACTCTTTGTTGAGGTGTGCGGGCTTCTCATTGTGGTGGCTTCTCGTTCCGGAGCACGGGCTCTAGGTGCGCAGGCTTCAGTACCTGTGGCACGTGGGCTCAGTAGTTGTGGCTCACGGGCTCCAGAGCACAGGCTCAATAGTTGTGGCGCACAAGCTTAGTTGCTCCTCAACATGTGGGATCTTCCCGGACCAGGGCTCGAACCTGTGTCCCCTGAATTGGCAGGCAGATTCTTAACCACTGGGCCGCCAGGGAAGTCCCTTGAACATTTTGAATAACTTGTACAACATAGATGTTAAGACCAATATATAGTCTATTCTGGTTTGTTTTCGGTATTGGTTTAATTGTTCTTTGATCTGGAATAGATAGTGACTACTAGAGTATCTCTTCTTTTCTTCATTTAAACACACACTTTTCTCCATTAAACACAAAAATAAAAATAGCTTTGAGGACTTAAATGGCCATCTTGGAAAAAAATTACTTCTGACCTTACTTCATACCAAATACAGAGATCAATTCCAGATAGGTTATAGACCTAAATACATAAGCTAAAACTATAAAATTGCTAGAAGAAT
This sequence comes from Orcinus orca, assembly GCF_937001465.1. NCBI lineage: Eukaryota > Metazoa > Chordata > Mammalia > Artiodactyla > Delphinidae > Orcinus > Orcinus orca. The sequence continues at coordinate 65,019,985 of NC_064565.1, forward strand.
ATACAGAATGTCTTTCTGAATTTGAGGTAGGCAAAAAGCAGAGAACTAAAAGCATTAATATAAGGAAAAGGTGAATCAGCATTAAAATACAGAACTTCTTTTCATCAAACGACTCCTTTAAGGGCTTCCCTGGTGGCGCAGTGGTTGAGAGTCAGCCTGCCGATGCAGGGGATGCAGGTTCGTGCCCCAGTCCAGGAAGATTCCACATGCCGCGGAGCGGCTGGGCCCGTGAGCCATGGCCGCTGAGCCTGCGCGTCTGGAGCCCGTGCTCCGCAACGGGAGAGGCCACAACAGTGAGAGGCCCGCGTACCGCAAAAAAAAAAAAAAAAAAAAAAAGACTCCTTTAAGAGAGTGAAAAGACAAATCACAGAGTGAGAGAAAATATTTAATACATACATCCTTGATTTCAGAATATATAGAGAATTCTTATACATCAATAAAAACATAATAATAAATGAGTAAAAATGAACTGGCATTGAAAACAGGATATCTAAATGGACAATAGATATATGAATAGAAGTTCAATTTCTTGAGTAATCAGTGAAATTCAAATTAATATTGTCAAGAGATTACCAATAGAATGTCTCATAATGAAAATAACTACAATACCAGGTATGGAGAGGGTGTGGAACAAGTAGAACTCTTTATACATTGCTGGCTGTTAACATCTTGGAAAGCTATCTGCCAGCACCTCCTAAAGCTAAACATATGCATAGACTGTGGCCTAGGAGCTCCACCCTAGTTATATAGCTATCTGAAACATGTGATATGTGATCTTCAGAAAACAAGTTCAAGAACGTCCCTGCACATACCAAAAACTGTAAACAACTCTATTTTCTATCACCAATACAATGGATAAAGTAATTATGCTATACTCACACAGCGGAATTAAGCCATGGAAATGAATGAACTGCAACTACGTACACAAACATAGATGACTCTCACAAATATAATATTGAACAAAAGAAAGCAGACACAAAAAGTACATTTTATATGATTTCATTTATATAAAGTTAACAAGATAGTTGTTCCTTTGGTGTGGGGAAAGGTGATAATGCCTGGAAAGGGGCAAGGAGGGGGATATTTCTGGGGTGCTGGTAATGTTCTATTTCTGGATCTGCATGCTGATTACATGGGAGGTTTACTTTGTAAAAATTCATTCAGCTATACACTTACTTTTTGTACGCATGTTATACTTCAATGTTTTGTAAATAAAATATTTATAAAATTAAACAAAGATAAAACAGCCATAATATAGTATAGTTTTATTTGGCTGTTCTGTCATCATGGCAGGGAGAGGGAAGTAGAGAAGTTGCAAGAACATTATAGTGAAAAAAATTACCGAATATAGCTACCGTGATTTTATAAATATTCATTAATAAAGAATTTTAGAATAATGATCTCACTTGTAATGATGGTAAGGAAAGAATCAGACTAGAGGCAGCATCATATAGTATTTAAGAGCACAGACTTATTTATTACTTATTTAACCTTATTTATTTATTTATTTTTTGCGGTATGTGGGCCTCTCACTGTTGTGGCCTCTCCTGTTGCGGAGCACAGGCTCCGGATGCACAGGCTCAGTGGCCATGGCTCACGGGCCCAGCCGCTCCGCAGCATGTGGGATCCTCCCAGACTGGGGCACAAACCTGTGTCCCCTACATCAGCAGGCGGACTCTCAACCACTGTGCCACCAGGGAAGCCCCATCTTGGGGTTCTTATTGATTGCCTTTTCTCTTGATAATGGATCACACTTTCTTGTTTGTTTATATCTGGTAATTTTGAAATGTATCTTGGACATTGTTAATGATATGTTGTAGAAACTCTGGATTCTGTTACATTCTTCTGAAGAGGCTTCTTTTTTTTTTTTTTTAAACCAAGCAATTAACTTGACTCATCTCAAGTTTCCTTCTTTGGCAGCGAGCAGCTGAATAATCTGTTCCGTTCTTTTAAGCTTAGCTGGGCTGCTTAGTGTGTCTGCTCCATACATGTGTAATTCAAGATCAGCCAGACATTTGGACAGAGTTTATACATAGGTCCCTCTGACTGACTTCTGGATTTGTGTGGTTTTTCTGTACTCTTCCCAGATGCTGTGTTCACTGTGAACACTGTCCTCTTTTTCTTTCAGCCAGGAAGACTGTAGGTTTTCTGCATTCTTCTTTCTTTCTGTGGTACTAGCTGGGGCTTTCCCTCAGGCTAAAGCCTGTTTAAAAAATAAAACAAAACTGGAAACTCATATAGGGCTGTTTTCTTCTTACTCCCTTACCACCTATTTTTGCCTGGTTTGGGGCTATCTATACTGCCCTCGAATAGTTGGGTTTTGTTTGTTTTGTTTTTGTCCAGAGCTTATCGTTATATGTGGGAGGGTTGGTTCGATAGGAACAACTTGACCATTACTAGAAATAGAATCTAAGATTTGAACTTAAGTGAAGATACTTTACTCTAACGTTTTACATTCTTTGTACCTTAGGTACCCTCTTAGTGGCATGGTTTTGCCAACTTTTAAAGAGTGGATCCAAAATACCCTTGGAGTAAGTCTGGAGCATAAAACTACCTCTAAAGTAAGCAAATAAGAATGATTAATAATATTCTTAACTGAGTGTGTGTGTGTTTAATCCCAAATTAATTAGACTTATCTTACTAATTTGTTATAGTTATTTAATATATTTGTTATTTTTTTTGTTAAGAAGTTTACTAGTCATATTAGCCTTGTTAGGCTTTCTAGGGGTGATTTTTAAAAAAAAATTTTTTTAGCATCACAGATATAGAGCCTAATCTCAGCATTTATCTGAGATTTATCTGGCAAATCTGTAATCCTCTCTGAGCCTCAGAGTTGTAACTGTCTGTCCTGTGTTTCACAAGTAGTAGTGAAGTTCAAATGAATGAATTCTTTGTTACAAAGATATACAAAGATATATTACAAAGTATCTTTGTTACAAAGATATATTACAAAGAACTTTGTTACAAAAATATAAGTTGCTGTTATTTTTAGGTTTTGTAATGAACTGACAGTAATCTAGAATTAATATAGAATAATTTAAAATAAAAATATAATGTTACATTTATTAACAAAACATTTAGAATATTTGAAGATTGAAAAAAGTGAAGTAAAAGTTTGATTAAGATATGAGTGATAGAGAATTTTAGTTTGCTCATGTGGTATCACTTTTCTGACGGGGGTGGTTAGAATCCTTTAGACTATATACGTATTAAACTAATGAAATAGTTAACATTTCTTTATATAATCTTTATTATTTATTAGTATTATTCGCTATGGCATGGTATTCTGCATCCTTCTAACTGAGTATAACTTGCATAAGTGCAGGGACTATGGCTTATACTATATTATCCACTATATCCAATATATTATTAAAGACTGTAGGTATTCAGTGAGTGCTTGTTTGGTTTATTTATAAATCCACAGTTACATTTTATTCTAGTATTAAATTAGGCTAAACAGCTAATTTCTATCCCTCTCAAACCAAATTCTTTTAACTTTTCTTTAAAGATCTCTTCTATTTCCTTTTTTGACTATTTGTGATTACTTTTTTGACACTGATGCAATCTATATACCATATTCAGAAATTTCACCAGTTTTACATGCACTTCTTTTTTCTGTTTTGAGCCCTTTCAGTTTTCAATAACTTGACAAAATAGTAATCTGTATGATGGTATCTGTATGATGGTGATAATCTCATTTAACAGATGAAGAAGGCAAGGCTTGCACAACTTGGGTGACTTGCCCAATGTCACATAGCTTTAAAGTTGAAGATTTACTTTTCAAGTTACCTGTTAGTTGAAATTAAGTATCAAGTTTATGATTATGTTGTGAGTTTTAAAGCACTCCTGTAAAAATGGGTTTATTACTTATTGGGAGGCTTTTTGCTGATCATTTAAAAATAATAAAAGGAAATGATAAACTTTATCTACAGGTGAAAATGTAGTTAATGCAAAAGTTAACTATCTTTCCCCCAGTGTCCCTAGTCTAAAATCGAAGATTTGAGACTTTGCTATCTTCCTTGTTCTTAATTGTAATCTTTATTTTTATTTTATTTTATTTATTTATTTTTTGACCATGCCGCACGGCATGTGGGATCTTAGTTCCCTGACCTGGGATGGAACCCTGGCCGCCTGCGGTGGAAGCAGGGATTCTTAGCCACTGGACCACCAGGGCAGTCCCCTTAATTGTAATCTTCAGAAATAATGAAAAGGAAGGCCATAGAAGCAAAAGAGAAAACATAGGCTTTTATAACTTATGTTACAGAATGTGATTAACCAGAGCATTTGTAATTGGTTACTGTCACAGAGTTGGTTTCCATATGTATTATTTGTTATTTTCCTATGCCTCTGTCCTAATTTGGATGTAAAAATTTACATTTTATAGTCACTCTCTGTAACATAGGTATTCAAATTTTATTTTCTAAAAATAAGTCAGAGAAAACCAATTTTATTTTCTAGGCATCCTTAAATCCTAGTGATACACCTCCTTCTATTGTAAATGAAGATTTTCTTCATGACCTTAAAGAAGTTAATATTTCATACTCACAAGAAGCAGATGATCGAGTATTTAGAGCTCATGGTAAGCAACTTTATATAAGTGCTATTTATTTTTAATTTGTAAATTTCCTATAATTTAAGATGTTTTTGCATTTTCTTTTTTAAACCTCAAAATAGGTCATTGTCTTCATGAGATATTTTTGCTCAGGGAAGGAATGTTTCAGCGAATTCCTGATATAGTTTTATGGCCAAGTAAGTTCTTGTTTTTCTTTGTATTATTAATTTAGTATTGTTAAATTTTAAGTAAATTTAGTATTGGAGATACGTACTTTTAAACATATGAACTATAAAAAATATAGATCACTATATTTTTAGAGTTTTCTAAAGGTCACATCATTCTTAATATGATCATCCTGAATGGTTGGTTTTAATGATTAATTTTGTTGATGATTAAATCTTCATTTAGTACGTACATATCCTTTTGCGAGGTCAGTAGAAAAATGTATTTTGGGCTAATTTGAAAGCTTAATGAAATTATTATCAATCAATTATATATTTAGATGTATAGAAACTCTTAACGTAACTGATTACTGCAACCAATAATAGTAGTTTGTTGATGTTAACTTGTGGGCTAAAAAATATGGTATTCAAATGATGAATAAGATGAATAACAACTTGATGAACAAGTTGTTTAATATGGATATTGTCTTTGATATAAATAATTAAATTTTGAGAAATTAATTTCATTTAGGGATTTGGCTTGAGATGGAGGATGGATGAGCTTTCTGTTATTGTTTTGCTCTTGCTGATGCTTAGGCACTATATTTATATATATGGTTTTATATCCACGTCTTGTAGCAGAAACTTTAAAGCAGAATACAGGTATACTGCTCCTTACCGTCTATAATTACCTTTTAAGAAGTTCTATTGATCTTCCGATCCTTTTTTCTCTTCAGATTCCATAAAAGGATTATATAGAGTGTTTTATTTTTCAAAAAATTGCCTCATTCATGGACTCTCAGTTCTTAGATGTGATCCTTTTCCTTTGCAGGGAATATCTGAGGGAAAAATCCTACTTGAATTTGGGGATAGGAAGGAGGGTGACATATATAGGGACAAAACAATCTATCTGAATAGTGTATTGGTGCCCAAATCAAGTCTAAAATTTTGTTTTGTTGAATCTTCCAGTATAAGAACTTCTTGGAAATAGTTTGTTTCCCAACAGGTTGTCAGTTCACTGAGGCCTTTATTTAACTTTAATGTAAATTTCCTTTTGGTAATAAAGTTCAGGTTTTTCTTTGCATGAGGGTAAGTTTTGAGACAATATGGCAATTTGAGACAATGTGGTATTCCATAGAGTGGAGGTGGCTTTCTCATCTTACAGTTTAAATAGCTACACACCATATCTGCATATATACATATGTACACATACCTAGGAAGTCTATCGTTGTGGATGTCTTTAAGTCTGTCTGTAATTGGAGTCTGAATTCTACGTGTTGCTTTAATATGATGTCTAGGGCTTATCTAAGAGTAAGAACTTGTAATATATGTAACTTTCCTGATTTGGAGTCATACTTAAACCAGGAATTGTCACCATTGTGACACACAGTGTCACAGTGTAGCTATTTCTACCTTTCATTTAGTTTGGACAAGTAGTTAGTTACTTATACATTGTATGTTGTCTGGGTAAGTGTACTTATAAAAATAAAGTCTCCTTTAGAAGTACTTCACTTATTCAATTTCTGCATTATTTTCAGCAGTCTAAATATCAAAACTTTAGGTCTGTGAAAATATGTGCTAGGTACTGTTCTAGGTATTGAAGATAAGACACTGAACAAAATACAAATCCCTATTCTTAGGTGCTATACAATTAAGTGGGGGCGGGAGGAGACGGAACAATAAACAAATATTTAATGTAGCAAAGGGTGGTAAATGTTATAAAGAAAAACAAGGCACAGTAAAAAGATAGAGAATAAATAGGGTGGGTGGTGGGATGAGGGAGTGCTGTGTCAAATAACATTGTAAAGGAAAGCTTCCGATTTGGTGACAATCCTTGAAATAGTTTTGCCTTGTTAAAGGTTTTTAACAGACATCTTTGGGTATTTTATTAATTATTAATGAACTAGTATTCCATTTATTGAAAATTTTTACCACAGATAGTAAGCTTTATAGGCTTAATCTGAAAGCCTAAAAATGGATTTTTATTAAATTTGGAATGATGCAAATGACATATATTCCTAGCTTTAAGAAAACCTGGGAAATGATAATCATAACTTTTATAGAACAGTATTTTTACTTTCATAAATGGATATTAATTTATATATTTTCATTTGTATCCTTATTTCCCTTTCAGGTCCTAAGCAAGTGATACTCAATTTTTGCATGGTTTCCTTGCTTCAAATCTCTTTTTCCTCCATGCCATCCCATAATTTATCAGGAGATTGATCTTTCTAAAACACTCTCTTTGCCATGTTGTTCCCTTCCTTAATTCCCTTTTGCTAGTCAAATTGAGTCTTAGCACCTCTTGCTTGGTGTTTAAAATCTTCTGCCTTCAGATTTTTAATACTTACTTTACTTTTACACTGAAGAGTACCCTTTGGTGTGTACAGTAGAAAGGAGTTTGTATGCAGTATATCATGTATAGTGTTTAAAGTTTTGTTTAAAGAACAATAAAGAATCATCAATGGATGCAAAAATTAGTGGGCAAAAGTATGAAACATTTATGTAATCAAAGTATTTCCTCATGAGATATTTATTAATTATAGTTTTTTTAAATAAATTTATTTATTTACTTGTTTTTATTTTTGGCCGTTTTGGGTCTTTGTTGCTGTGCGCAGTCTTCATCTAGTTGCGGCACGCGGGGGCTACTCTTTGTTGTGGTGCACGGGCTTCTCATTGTCGTGGCTTCTCTTGTTGCAGAGCATGGGCTCTAGGCGCGCGGGCTTCAGCAGTCGTGGCACGCGGGCTCGGTAGTTGTGGCTTGTGGTTTCTAGAGCGCAGGCTCAGTAGTTGTGGCAGGCGGGCTCAGTTGCTCTGCGGCATGTGGGATATTCCCGGACCAGGGCTCAAACCCCTGTCCCCTGCACTGGCAGGTGGATTCTTAACCACTGCGCCACCAGGGAAGCCCTATAGTGTTTTTATATGGAGAAACCTAACAGTTGGCCCTTCTGATCCAAGGGTTCTGCATCTGTAGGTTCAACCAATGCTGTTCAAAAGTATTTGGAAAAAAAATTACATAAAGGCAACATGCCAGTAACTATATAGCATTTACATTGTATTTACAACTATTTGCATAGCATTTACATTGTATTAGGTATTATAAGTAATCTAGAGATGATTTAAAGTATACAGAAGGATGTGCTGTAGGTTATGTGCAAATACTATGTCATTTTCTTTTTTTTTTAACATCTTTATTGGAGTATAATTGCTTACAATGGTATGTTAATTTCTGCTTTATAACAAAGTGAATCAGTTATACATATGTTCCCATATCTCTTCCCTCTTGCGTCTCTCTCCCTCCCACCCTCCCTATCCCACCCCTCTAGGTGGACACAAAGCACCGAGCTGATCTCCCTGTGCTATGCAGCTGCTTCCCACTAGCTATCTGTTTTACATTTGGTAGTGTATATATGTCCATGCCACTCTCTCACTTTGTCACAGCTTACCCTTCCCCCTCCTCATATCCTCAAGTCCATTCTCTAGTAGGTCTGTGTCTTTATTCCCATCTTGCCCCTAGGTTCTTCATGACCATTTTTTTTCCCTTAGATTCCATATATATGTGTTAGCATATGGTATTTGTTTTTCTCTTTCTGACTTACTTCACTCTGTATGTATGTCATTTTCTTTAAGGGACCTGAGCTTCCCAGATTTTGGTGTCTGTAGGGGTCCTGGAACCTATCCCCTGTGGATACTGAGGGACTACTGTACTGTATTACTAAATGATGAGAGTTAACATTACCAGCAATGAGACTTATCTACATCATGCGCCTCCAGATACAATGCACTGAGAAAGGCACAGCATCACTTCTGTGGAATTCCTGCCAAAATGTATAAACTGAATTTAATCCTAAGGAAATAAGCAAACCCAAATTGAGGGACATTATATGAAATAACTGACCAGTGCTCTTCAAAAGTGTCAAGGTCAAAGTAGACTGAGGAACTATTTCAGAGTAAAGAAGACTAAGGAGATGTGACAACTAAAATGCAGTGTGTGATCCTGGTCCAGAAAAGAGGACATTAGTGGAACAGCTGGCAAATTTTGAATAAGGTCTCTTGATTAGTTAATAGTATTGTATCAGTGTCAATTGCTTGGTTTTTATAGTTTTTATAGTTACATAAGATGTTAGTATTTGCAGCTACTGGGTGAAGGAAATCTTTGTACCATTTTTGCAACTTTTTTGTAAGTGTAAAATTATTTAAAAATGAAAAGTTAAAAAAGATAAAAAACAGTTTTTTTAAAAATATAGTGATTTAATGTGTTAGTGAGTGAATAAATGAAGGAAAAGTTTAGACACTAAAGAACTCTATAGACCCTTGTTTTGCAGGGTTACCCAGATTTTGTTCATGTCCTTGTGATTAATTTATTTTCCCTTTTTTCAACAGCGTGTCATGATGATGTAGTTAAGATTGTGAATCTAGCGTGCAAATATAACCTTTGTATCATACCAATTGGTGGTAGGTATTGTGTGTTTTGAATTTTAATGTGATGTAAATTTGTTCTATTTTAAATATTTGTGCCATCCCACTGAAAACATTCTTACAATTATGAAAAGGTTATCTTGAAAAACTGGTTTATGGTGTTTATTGGTTATGCTGGTCTATTTCTGTTCTGAGTAGATCTACCTAAACTGTTTGAGACATGATTTACCCTTAGTTCATGGCTTCTTTCCCATGTGGATCCTAATTGAAGCTGTGACTTACTGCCTAAATAAGAAAATGTTCCTGCTTTAGTAATTACTTTCTAACCTTTATCTTAATAGAGAGAATATTATTTTTCAAAGGCTAACTATACCCAACATAAATCTTTGAGAAGAAGGGATATGCAACTAGGATAGTGATAACCAAATCAGTAATATCTTTTAATACTGAAAACTAACATTATTTTACATTTTAAGATAAATTTAATCTCTCTTGATCATTCACCAACCACATCATTTTAACAGCTTACACAAGCCAAAGGAAATTGCCTTCACTGACTGAATTGGCATTGATGGAATGGAAATGGAACCTCTGCAAATCAGAAGTTCCAGATACCTTCTTCAGCTGATACTTATCGTTGAATTCATGCAAAAAAGGCATTACACTGCCACTTTTAATGAAATATTTTTCTGATTTCAAATGACTTTGACAAGAAATAGTGGTTACTAATCACAGACATGTTCTTAACATTGTTTCACCGTGTAGATCAGTACCCCCTGTACTTGCATCAAGGTGACTTCCACTTATATTCTGTCCAAAAGATATGAAAGTACCAATTCAAACTTTATTCTGCTATATGATGGTACAGATCTGGATAAGAACTGAGAACACCGTATTGTTCCGTATTGTTATCAAGAAAGCATTTTTCCTTTGACAACAAATGTTAAGTAGGAGTACATTGTTTAAATTCTTCTATATATTAATTATTCTATATTAAAAATCACTTTTTCACCAAAGAACATATAAATTTGTTTTTGAATATCATATAATCTGGGCAGTTTTAACTTTATATTCTAATTTATTAAAGCCTTTTTGCATGGGAGTATAAGATAATATTTTAAATGATAAGTGAATCTCATAAATATGGCAGAAAGGAGATAATGGTGTCTCTAGTTGTATAGGATGCGTATTTTTTCTTTTACGCTATCTCTCCACAGTAATCATTAGCGTAGAACTTTTCTAATCATGTTTTTGGAGTTCCACAAAATGCTAGGGGCTTCACTTGAGTGTGCCCGGGGGATGGAGCCATATCCCATTACTTTCAGCTCCATAATATTTCTTCATTTTGGCATGCACCATAAAATTAAGGTGAGTTTGCTTATAGTGTGTTAGCATTTGCAAATTACATTTTGCAAAGTAGAAATAGGTTTTATTTCCTAGAGGACCTATCTGTATACTTTGTCTTAGGGATTTACCCTAGAAATGTAGCTAAAAGTAAAATATTTAAGCATAGTTGTTGTTTCCTATTTTGGCAGGAGGAACAAGTGTTTCATATGGCCTCATGTGTCCTGCAGATGAGACAAGAACAATAATTTCTTTGGACACTTCACAAATGGTATATGATAATTTAAGATGTATTTGAAGATAGTGTTTAAAAGTTGTCTTTATGGCTCAGTCTTAGTTATTTTTAAAAAGGTATATTGTCCATTTTGTTTAAAATTTTTTCATCATTATATTTTACCTTTGTCTTCAGACCTCTAAAAGCTAAGTTCACTCTTACTCTAAGTCATATATCTTGATGGATTCTACCAAATTGACATGTGAAATTGACAATTTGAGAAGCATGGATTGGAATAGTGATACAATAGATGACCTGATGTATTGTTAAAAAACAAATAATATTTGTTAATGTTAATTTGAATCATCAAAACTTAGTTGTTCCCCAAATTTTTACTAATGCTATTGCACTTTTGCTTTTGGAAGAATAGAAGAGCTAATTAATTTTAAAATTAACTTAAAATTAATGAAGGTGCTAATAAACTTTAGGATTATTTTGTGAGATTTTGGTTCATTATGGTCCAAGAGTTGGCCATTGTGCTATGTTAAAGTTTTAGTTTGGGTATGAACTTAATCTTTGTATAGTCAACAATATTCCTGTTTATATAATCTTTTATTATAATTAAAAATTTAATATTTATTATTATTTTATTGAAGTTTTTCAAGCATCAAAGTAGAGAGAATAGTATTTCTAGTCTCTAGATAAAATAATTATTTACATACATTGGCTTTATCTTTTTTCCTCTACTATTTTTAAAGCAAATCCTGATAGTATGCTACTTTACACCAAATATTTCTGTGTATTTCTTTTAAAAAGCACATTTTCTCACTATATTATTATCACTTCTGGCAAAATTAAAAGTAATTCCTTATATCATTTAATATCCAGTCCACATTCATTTTCCAGTTGTCTCAAAACTGTCTTTATTCTATAATTCATTTCATTGTTCAAATGGGGATTCAGACAAGGCCTGCATTAGCTTTTGGTGGTTTCTTTTAGTCTCATTTTATCTGAAACCCTCTTCCTCACTTTCTGAATGTCTGTGTTTTAAACCAACTCCTGTGCAATATACTGCCTGTGTTACTATGTCTGTCATGTTGTATAGTCAAGAACAAGTGGAGCTTTCTAGTGTGGGTAACCCTACTTACTTAATTTCTATCTTGTCACTTGCTGCTTTCAGTTAGGAGGTTATATTTCCTGAGAAAGTGTCTGTTCCTGGAGATGAGACTTCTTTCTTCTTTTGCAACAGAATCGAATCCTCTGGGTTGATGAGAGCAATCTGACAGCTCATGTAGAGGCTGGCATAACAGGACAAGAGTTGGAAAGACAGGTATGTTATTTAAAATTTTCAAAACTGCTGTGTATCCCCTCTATGAATAAAGTACCTTTCACAATATATTCACTGAACAAGCTTGTTCGGTTTCTGATGTGGGTCAGATATTGAGCTAGGTGCTATGAACACAGTAGTGAGTAAGACACCCATCCCCTACCCTATGAAAGCTTACGTTATATTATGACAGAAAGTTAGGTAAATAGACATATGACTCAGTGAGAATTTCTAGGTGAAGCCTGGCTAAATGTGGGGTGTTTAGGCTCATCAAATGGGGTTCGAAGAGAAGGAGTTGAACAAAGATGGTATCACAGAGGACTCGGCATTTAAAATGAGGATTAAATTAGGATGAGTGAGAGTGAAAAGGAAATGGGGTTGGGGAGAACAGTCCAGTCAAGGGAAGCAGCATGTGCGGAAGATGTACAGGCAGCTGTTGCTTTGGAGGATCTGCAGATAGTTGAATATGGCTGAGATCTAGTTTGTGTATATGGGAGAACACATATTCTTGGTGTTTGTATTTTGGGTGAGTGTACGTATAGTAGTGGTAAAGGGTGAAGCCAGGAAAACATGAAGAGGTCAGATCATAAAGCCCCAGATGTTTGAACTTTACCTTTGTACTTAGTTTTCGTGAGCTACTCTGTGGAGGATGGATGGGCACGTAAAGGTGGATTAAGTGGCTGCTGCAATAATTTGGACAAGAGCTGATAGTGACTTGAAACAAGGTCGTAAGAATGGAGCGAAACAGAACAAGTTGGACACAGAATTCTCAGAAATTAATGATAAATTTGATCAATTTGGGTAGATGTTGGTATTTGCTATTCATTGAAATTTTCAAAGCATAATTCTATTGAAAACTGCTCATCTCATGAATAAGTGGAACTCCTGGAGTCCTTATAGCACTTTTTTGGGATCCTAACGAATTTTAGGAAACTTGAGGTTCTCTTCATGGATTTTAAGCGGTAATTATTAAAATGTATTGGTTTCTTCAGCCCTTTCAAATATGGTCAAGATGACTGTAACTCAGCTTTTGTAAACAAAAGTTAGAAAGTCCAGTTCGCTGGTGATGAACTGACTATTTTGTTCAATTTGGGTTACAGAGACCCCTCTTTCCTACCTTTTTTTCCCCTTCTTCCCACCTTTTAACAACACAGAGAGAAATGTGACATGCTTGTTGATCTTTTTTTTATTATCTTTTTCCATATTTCATGGTAAAGAGTTGAATGAAGTTGGTATGCTGGTGACCAATGAAAGGTTTTGAAAAACATTATTAAACTTTTATTTTTTATTTAATGCGCTAAGATACAGAGAACTAGAATAAAATTGAACATATTCATTGAGACATTAAAGATCTTCAGTAAGTCAAGGTTTTATATAATTCAAGGTAATTAGGTTTGTTAATTATTAATGAACTTTGTGGGTTGAATAATAGTATTTAATGAAAAAAAACCTGTAAAAAGGCCTGTATTAGTCTTCTGTTATGCTGAGAGGCATTATCAACACAGTGATTTTTTTTTATAACAAAGGATGGCCTTTCATGTCTATAATTTTATATCCTTTATTATAGCATTTGATGTAGTATTTTAACCTTTCCAAGTTTTTTTTTTTAAAGGTTAGAATTAAAATTCAAGGAACATATTTCCTTGAAATTTAAATGACATTTTCCTAGACTAGAAACTTCTGATATTTTACCTACTAGTTTATTTCCCTAAATGCCAACATAGAACATTTCTTTTTGCCTCTAGTAGACTCTAATATAGTTTCTATAGCTGTGTTGATCCCAGTTCAAGTTCTTCCTCATTATGCTTCTGTATTCTTCAGTTTCTTCTTCAGCTGAGGTAACCAACTTAAAACTTCCTGCTTTTTCATTCTAGAAGTTTTAAAATGACACAAATATATTAGTTGGGTAGCACAAATTTTCATCTTTTTAACTTGTAGATTACATTTTTTAATATGTATGAAATTTAAGGGAGGTCATTAAATGTTAACTTTGGATTTGGGGAATTTGTTTCTAGGTTTATTAAATCTTTGGCTACTTAATTTCATTAGTTAATAGTCTGGGGATATGTGACTTACGTTTTCCCCCCACTAGGGATGCATTTCTCAATGCCTCAGTTTCTTTATCTATAAAATGGAGATAATACCTACTTCATAAAGTTTTTGTTAGGATGAAATAAGTTAATAATGTAAAGTACTTAGAACTTTTATTCATTCCACTAATTTTTATTGAGTACTATCTGCTTCATTCAGACACAGCTGACTTTAAATATTTCTTCTATATGCCAAAGACTCCTAAATTTGTATCACCTCAGACTTCTTTCTTGAACTCTAAACTTGCATATTCACTTGCCTAGTTGACGTCTCCACTTGTGTATCTAATACACATTTCAAACTTAACATTTAAAAAAATTGAATTTCAATTTTCCCTCCACAATTTGCTTATTCTGCAGCCTTCTCATTCCCAGTTGGTGGAAATTCAGTTCTTTGGGCAGCTTGAGCCAAAATCCTGAGTCTTTTTTTTTCTTTTTAGTATTTCTAAAGGGTCTTTTTATTTTTAAAAATATTTATTTATGTGATTGCACTGGGTCTTAGTTGCGGCATGCGGGCTGTTTGTTGCAGTGCATGGGCTTCTCTGCAGTTGTGACGCTCAGGCTCTAGAGCGCGTGGACTCAGTAGTTGTGGCATGCAAGCTCTCTAGTTGTGGCACATGGGCTTCAGAGTTCATGGGCTCAGTAATTGTGGTGTGCAGGCTCTCTAGTTTTGGTACATGGGCTCAGTAGTTGCAGCGCATGGGCTCAGTAGTTGCAGTGCAGGGGTTTAGTTGACCCGCAGCATATGGGATCTTAGTTCCCCCACCGGGGATCAAATCCGTGTTCCCTGCATTGGAAGGCGGATTCTTAACCACTGGACCACCAGGGAAGTCCCTGCTTTTGTTTATAATAGTTTCATTGAGATATAATTGTCATACAATACTGTAAACTGCAGTCATTTAAAATGCACAACTTGATAAGGTTTGGTATATGAATACAACCATGAAACCATCACCACAATCAAGATATAGAACACATGCACCAATCCCAAAAGTTTCCTCCTGGCCTCTTGGTAATTCTCTCCATCCCATCTTTTCCATGTCCCTGGCAATCACTGGTATGTTTTCTGTCACTGTAGATTTGTTTGAATGTCCTACAGTTTTATTAAAATGAAATCACATACTCTATTTTTACAAGGGTGGGGCGAGGGTTGGCTTCTTTCACTAGGCATAATTATTTTGAGATTCATGCATATTGTTGCATGTATCATTATTTTATTCCTTTTTGTTGCTCAGTAGTATTCAGTTGTATAGATATACCACTGTTTGTTTATCCATTCACTTGTTGAATGCTTGGATTATTTCCAGTTTTGGGCTATTACAAATAAAGCTGCTTTGAACATTCATGTGTAAGTCTTTGTTTGGACGTATACCTTCCTTTCTCTTGGGTAAGTATCTAGAAATGAAATGGCTAAATCATTTGGTAGATATATATTTACCTTTTTGAAAAACCACCAAACGTTTTCCCAGAGTGATTGCATCATTTGATATTCGCGCTAGCACTGTATGAGTTTATCTACATCCTCGCCAATATTTGTTATTGTTAGTCTTTTAAAGTTTAGTTGTTCTAGTAGGTTTGTTATGGTATCTTACTGTGGTTTTAATTTGCATTTCTCTAATAACTAATGATGTTGGAGATCTTTTCAAGCACTGTTTGCCATCCATATATTTTCTTTGGTGAAGTGTCTCTTCAAGTGTTTGCCCAATTTTTAAATTGGATTCTTTTCTTTTTATTGGGTTTTGAGAATTTTTTTAACATATTCTGGACATAAGTTCTTTTCCAGATATATACTTCACAAATATTTTCTCCCAGTCTGTGGCTTGTCTTTTCATTCTCTTAACAGAGTCTTTTGAAGAGTAGATGGTTTTTAATTTTGATGAAGTACTTAATTTTTTACTTTATATATCATGCTTCTACTGTCATATCTAGAAACTTTTGCTTCACCTGAGGTTACAAAGATTTTCTCCCATTTAAGTTTCATAGTTTTTAGTTTCTTTTCAAGTCTGATGAGTTTTGAAGATTTTGAGTTAATGTTCATGTATGGCGTGAGGGATAGGTTGAAGTTCATTTTTTTTGCATATGGATAATCAGTTGTTCCAGCACCATTTGTTGAAAAGACTATCCTTTCTTCACGGAATTGACTTTGCACCATCATAAAACTTGTCTGTTGTCATTTTTATATAATATGTAATATATAATAATGTGCATCTAGTCTGGACTCTATTTTGTTCCATTGATCTATTGTATATCTTTATGCCAGTACCACACTATTTGGATTCTTGTGGCTTTATCATAAATCTTTTTCAAAGTTGTTTTGGTGATTCTGGGTTCTTTGTATTTCTATATGATATTTATAATCACCTAGTCAATTTCTATTAAAAAAAAAGTAGCCTGTTGGGGTTTTGATTGGGATTGCATCAACTCTATACATCAATTTGGGGAGAACTGACATCTTAATATTGAATCTTCTGACCCATGAACATGGTATAACTTTAGTTTTTTTAAGGTCTGTTAATTTCTCTCAGCTGTGTCATGGTTTTTAGTGTACAAATATTTCATATTTTTAGTAGATTTGTCCTTAAGTATTATATATTTTTATAAATGGTATTTTAAAAAGTTTTCAGTTTCTGAGTATTCTTCATTAGTATATAGAAATAAAATGGATTTTTGTGTATAGCTTTTAAATCTAGCAATCTTACTAAATTCACTAATTAGTTTTAAAAGTTTTAGCTCCCATTAGATTTACTACATTTATGATCATGTCCTTTGTGAATAAAGACAATTTTACTTCTTCCTTTCCAATCAGTATGCCTTTATTTCTTTTTCTTACCTGATTGCACTGACTAGAACCTCTAATGCACTGTTGAAAAGAAGTGAAAATAGACACCCTTATCTTGTTCGTGATTTAAGAGAGATGCATTCAGTTCTTCACCATTAGGTATGATGTTAATACTTAATGTATAGGGAGTTTTTTTGTAGATGCCCTTAATCAAGTTGAGGAAGTTCCTTCTACCTTAGTTTGTAGAGTGTTTTTATTAGGAGTGGATTTTGGATTTTGTCAAATGCTTTTTTTGTGTCTTAAGGTGGAAGATGAGGGATTTATTTGAGGCCTTTCTTCTTTTTTAATATAGGTTTTCAGTATATAAATTTCCTGCAACTACTGCTTTTATGGTATCCTACAAATTTTGATATGTCTGCTCAATTTCATTAATTTCAAAATATTTTCTACTTCCCTTTTGATTCTTTCTTTGACCTATAGGTACTTACAAGTTGTTATTTCATTTCCACTTATTGGGGGATTTTTCTAAACATCGTTCTGTTACTGATTTCTATGTTAATTCCATTGTGTTCAGAAAACATTCTTTATATGACTTAAATCCTATCAAATTAATTGATGTTTGTTTTATGGCCTACAGTATGGTCTGTCTTGTAAATGTTCCATGTACACTTGAAAAGAATTTGTCCTCTGCTGCTGTTGGTTCGAGTGGTCTATACATGTCTGTTAGGTCAAATTGATTTATAGTGTTGTTCACGTCTTCTGTATTTAAAAAAAATTTCTGTCTACTTGTTCTATCAGTTATTGACAGAAGGGAATTACAGTTTCCAACTATTATAGATCTATTTTTTCTTGCAGTTCTATCAGTTTTCACTTCATATATTTAAAGCTCTGTTTTGGGGGGAATAAATACTGAGGATTGTTATTGCTTCTTGACTAATGAACAATTTTGTTACTGTGAAATGACTTTCCTTCTTCCTGATAGTATTTTTTGCTCTGAAATCTACTTCATCAGATGTTAAAACAGCCATTCCAGTTTTATTTTGACTGTTGTTAGCATGGTATATCTTTTTCCCTTTTCCATTTTTAAATTTTTTACTAATTTATATTTTTATATTTAAAGTGTTTTTCTTATAGACAGCATACAATTGGGTCTTTCCTTTTTATCTAACATGAAAGTCTCTACCTTTTAATTGGGATGGTTAGACCTTTTACCTTCAATGTGATTTATTGATATGGTTCAGTTTAAGTCTGTCATCTTGCAATTTGTTTTCTATCTTTCCTATCTGTGTTTTCTCCTTTTCCACTTTTACTGCCTTTTTTTGGATTGAATTTTTTTTAATGATACCATTTTATCTTTTTCTTTCTTCATTAGCTATAAGTTTTTGTTTTGTTCTTTTAAGAGTTTCAGGTTTTATAGTGTATATCTTTAACTTAAAATAGTCTGCTTTAAGGTGATAATGTATATAACACTTAGAGTTTAGCATAAGAACCATAAAATATTATACTTCCCTTTCCCCTTGTCCTTCCTTTGTGCTGTTGTCATACATTCTACTTTTGCATATATTGTAAAACCTATAGTATATTGTTATAATTTTTGTTGAAATAGTAAGT
This sequence comes from Orcinus orca, assembly GCF_937001465.1. Lineage (NCBI taxonomy): Eukaryota > Metazoa > Chordata > Mammalia > Artiodactyla > Delphinidae > Orcinus > Orcinus orca. Next base: position 65,038,485 of record NC_064565.1, read on the forward strand.
TATCTTTTAAAGATATTTAAACAGTAAGAAAACATCTTTTATATTTACCCATCTAGTTACCCTTTGTGGTGCCTTTTAATTCAATCTGATGATATTTTCCTTCTGCTTGAAGGACTTGTTTTAAATATCTTTAGCGTGAGTCTGCTGCTGATGAATTTTTTTTGCTTTTGTTTGTCTGAAAATATCTTTGTTTCATATTTTTTTAACACTTGATTTTTTAGAGCAATGTTAGGTTTAAAACAAAATTGAGAGGGAGGTACAGAGATTTCCCACATGCCCCTGCCCCCACGCATGCATAGCCTCCCCCATTATCAACATCACTGGAAGTTTGTACCCCTTGACCACTATCTCCCCATTTCCCCCACCCCCTCATCCCCTGATAACCACAAATCTATGCTTCTATGAGTTCAACTTTTTTAGATTCCACATAAAGTGATATAATGACATTGAGATTTCTTTTACCAAGGGTGAACCTACATTGGCACATCATAATTACAAAAAGTCCATAGTTTATTTTAGGGTTCAATTGTGGTGGTGTATATTCTGTGGGTTTGGACAGATGTATAAATAATCACTGAGTAGCCTTCATTATATTATCAGAGTATTTTCACTGCTCTACATTCTTTGTGCTCTCCCTGTTCATTTTCTCAGCCCCCCGACCCCTGGCAACCACTGATCTTTTTATTGTTTCCATAGTTTTGTCTTTTCCAGAATGTCACATAGTTGGGATCATAGAATATGTGGCCTTTTCAGATTGGCTTCTTTCATTTAGTAATATGCGTTTAAGTTTCCTCCATGTCTTTTCATGGCTTGATAGCTTATTTCTTTTCAGCACTGGATAATATTCCATTGTCTGGATGTACCACAGTTTATTTATCCATTCAACAACTGAAGGAAATCTTGGTTGCTTCCGAGTTTTGGCAGTTATGAATAAAGCTGCTTTAAACATTTATGTGCAGGTTTTTATGTGGACATAAGTTTTCAGCTCCTTTGAGTAAATACAAGGAGTATGATTACTGAATTGTATGGTAAGAGTATGTTTAGTTCTGTAAGAAATTGCCAGATAGTCTTTCAAATTGCCATTTTGCATTCCCACCAGCACTGCGAGTGTCTGTTGCTCCACATCCTCTGTAGCATTTGGTGTTGTCAGTGTTCTGGATTTGGGCCATTCATATAGATGTGTAGTAATATCTCATTGTTATTTTAATTTGTGTTTCCCTGATGACATATGATGTGGAACATCTTTTCATATGATTATTTGCTATTTTCAGTGAGGTATCTGTTAAGGTCTTTGGTCCAATTTTTAATTGGGTTTTTTCTTATTGTTGAGTTTTAAGAGTTCTCTGTGTGTGTGTGTGTGTGTGTGTGTGTGTGTGTGTGTGTGTATTACTTTCAGAAAAATCAAAGGGTAGTAGTCTTTTGAGAGTAAATAATATGAATATAGATTGTTTGGGAATTAAGGAAGAAATATCATGGTCTGATAATCTTCATTTTAGCTTTCAGTTCTGTATTTAAGCTACTTATTTGTGAGTGGTTATTAACCTCTTAAAATTAAATAAATGTATTGAATGTTTAGTGAAAAAATTCTATTATGTAATAATTGATGTCTTAAAATCTTGTTTTCCTAGCAACAAAATTAGACAATAATTTGCATTGCTTGTGTGCAAAAGCTAACAAATTATATTCAACCTATAGGTTCTCAGGTTCTAGATTACAGCTTTCATACCATACTTAAATACACAGATATAAACATAGCTGACATATTCTACATCTCTGCGTGGCTTACTTGAAAAACAGAAACAGTTGCTTAATTGGATGACTATCAAAATGGTCAACACAGATTGATGGGCTTGAGTGCAATAGACAGTGGGTATGCAGGTGGTAGTGTCTGTACCATTTGACATGAGATGGCTGAGTCTTTAAAATGTTTTTAGTGGAATGGCTTTGGTGGTGTTGCCGTAAAGGGCATCCATCCAACCTCAGGTGCTGTGCAGATGGCAAAGCCACGCTAATGTAGAAAAATGAGAAACAAGTGACTATTTAATGTACAGGAATGCATGATCTGCGTCACAAATACATGATGGTATTACATGCAGGAAACTAGCCAGATGGCTGTACATTAAAGCACATGACTCCTTGAGAGAATTAAGTACAGGCAATTTGCTCAGATTTTCTGCAGGCCTGCTGCAGATTATATTAGGGTAGGGAGCATAAGAGATTTAAGTGCTTTATTTATTGAAAGTGTTTAGATGAAGTTGGCAATTATTTAAGCATAATCTGATCTCCATAAGTAATTAAATTGTCTCTTTGTGGGAAAAAAAAAAGGAGGGAGGGTAGTTGGCTTTAAAATAAAAGAATGTAAGGAGTAAGATTGGCTGGTGAACCTGTGGAAAATGCAACTGTCTTTTGGCCCATATTTTTCCACTAGGCAAAAGCTTAAAAATATTTTTAGACTAGTGTGATAAAAGTATTTCTTTTTCTATATAGGTTTTAATGAGTCCAAATGGCAATGACATGGAAATTTTAATGTGGAAAGAGTTAATGTGTTGAGTGCTGTGTTAAACGGGGCCATTTTCACTGGTAAAATATTACATTTTTGTTTTTCAGCTTAAAGAAAGTGGTTATTGTACAGGTCATGAACCAGATTCCCTGGAATTCAGCACTGTGGGAGGATGGGTATCTACTCGGGCATCAGGCATGAAGAAGAATATCTATGGCAATATTGAGGACTTGGTAAATTTTTTTCTATTTATTATATAATAATTAGTCTATGGAGATTATTATAAAGTTGTTAAGCCTTTAAAAATTGAGTTGGAGAGTCCCCCACAAAAGTATACCCTTTTTGATTATAGTAACGTTGACTATGTGTAATACAAACAGTTAAAAGGTACAACTGTGGTCATTATTTAAGAGTGCTTCTTTTTGAGTAACTGATATTTAAGTTTTGTAGATGTCTCAGTATCTGACTTATAAATGTATCTAAATATTAGTTTGCAAGCCTTGGAGCCTTGGTCTTCAACTCTACCACTGTTTTAGTCTATTTACTTAGGTGATCTTGTCATTACTACTGTTTTGCCTTATGAGATTTTTATTTTTCTGAAAAAAATTTTCTGTATAGAATTAAAGAGCCCAATTAAAAATGTTCTAGTTAATGTAATGTTTTATGTGCACATCATTTTGTTTTAGCTGATCTGGTGTCATTGCTCTTGAGAGTTAGTTAGGCATCCTGGCTAGGAATTAGGTATCATTTGTTCCATATGTAGCTTTTCCAGTGATTAATTGTGTGACCTTGTGCAAATTGGTTTACCTTTCTAAACTTCATTTTCCTACTATATAAAATAGAATAATGTTATTTGTTGCATAGAATTATTATAAGGAATAAAGGACATAAAATGAAAACTCTTAGCGGAATCACTGGTATGTAATAGGTACTTCATACATGTTAGTTCCCTTTATCATCAATATTTTGATAACAATTTAAAAGAATAATTTATAAGACTATTAAAGTGGTATTCCTAACATTATTCCTAGAGCTATTTAGGTTTGTTTTTCAAATCTAGCGTTTCAACATTTTCATCAATGTCTTCATTGATAGAAATATCAAATTGTTGATGAAATATATTGTTTTTTTATAGTTAACACCCAACAATTTAAGACTTTAAGTGTCTATATTATGAACACTTTTTAAATGTTTGCATTATCTTTTTTTTAATTGAAGATATTTTAGAAATCACATTTTTCTTTTTGCAATTAAGATAACATAAATTCAGTTTCAGAAAAGAGAATTTGATCCTTTTACTATTGGATTATTAAAAGCTTTATCAGTGTTAAGCATATTTGATAGACTACCACATTTAGTACTGCTAAAGCATGTAATTTATTTTAATCCTTTTGGGGGTTATTTAAGGGCCACAGATTATAAGTATACATTTTAATGTACTTATTTGCATGTTTATATCTAGTCTTTAATATAAAAAAGCATCATACTGTGTTTAATCTGCTCTTTAAACTGTTATCAATCTATTAACATGTCAATGAGCATAGGTTTGCACCATTATTTTTTAAAAATGCATATAATTCTCTTTTATTGATAATTTGTGATTTAGTAATTCCCTATTAAAGAATATTTAAATTATTTTTATTTCAAAATTATAGAAATAGATAAAGGGAAAAATATCTTCTGTAGTAATTTTTTAGCATACTTCTTTGATCATTTTCTTTGGGTAAGTTCCTAGCTTGGATTGTTGGGTCAAGCATGTTTTTAGGTCCTTGGACCCTTACAGCCAAATTGCTCTATAAAAATTTTGTGCCAGTTGACATTCTTACTAGCACTATGAGAATCTTTATTTTACTGGACCTTTTATTTATATTTTTTTCCTAAAATTTTATATTTATTTGTTAGTGAATATAATCTTTTAAAATGTCCTCATTAGCAATTTTTATCTTTTTATTTTGTGAATTCTTTATTTATGTCCTCTGCTCATTTCCTTCAACAATAGACTATTTTTATTTATCTGTCAAAAAATTATTCTGAAAATACGTTGGGTTTTTACCTAACCATTTCTGAGTCGGATCTGAGGAATTTTTTTGATTGACCCTCTCCCTACAATGTACTTAATTTCTCACATGTGTGAGACATATCTCACAGATATCTTTCTTCTTCTTTTTAACTCAGTCACCACATCTCTCTCTTCATCCCAATTTTGATGTGATCAAAATTAATACTTCGTTCTTTTCACTCTTTTCTACTGAGTGGGCAAAGTAGATAAGTTGAAGGTGGGGATAAGGCAAGAATAATTTTTTTCTTAGAATTCTAAGCATCTAGAATAGTGCCTAACATGAATAATAGTGCTTCATAAATATTGTTAAATAAATGAAAGAATGAACCTATTAAAATGTGATCATTGCATATTTTTTCCATCCTTTAGTTCTTTACCACATGGACAGCCCTAGACTAGCTTTGGTTTAAAGAAATGTGTTTTTCAGTTTTTAAGATGATGAATATACCTAGGCCAATAACAATCTTAGAATAATTTTTCCCTGTTTTAAAGTTACATACAATTTATTTTTAGTCTAAGAACTACTAAAAGATATTAGAATTCTGAAGGGAATCACCATTTATCACTTAAACCAATATTTTAAAAATAGTGTTTTATATAAATATATATGGGTGTGTGTATCCACACACACAACATTCACTGACAGATATCTAGAATTTACATCATGCATTGTATTAAACAGGTGGTTCATATAAAAATGGTAACACCTAGAGGTATAATAGAAAAAAGCTGTCAAGGACCTCGAATGTCAACAGGCCCTGATATCCATCACTTCATCATGGGATCTGAAGGTAAATATAACTGCAAACTTATTATGAGAAAATACAGGTTAGTGATTCAGTTTTGTGAAAATCTGTGATGTTGTGATATCAGATTTTTGAAAGAAAGACATGTTTTATATATTTAATTTTTTTTTAAGTTTTATGACTTTAATTTAGTACTTCATAAAGTTTTTATTATAAGAACATCTTATTAAACTTTCTCTTGAATTTTGCTTTTTTATGTTTTTAGAGCCAGCTTAGTCCTTTTGGTGTTATTTTGTTTTTCTTTTAGAGTTTTTAATCAATTTCAGGAAGAGTAGCTGTTAGGGTTTAAAATGGTTTGCTTTTACATTTATTGGTATGGTATTTTCTAATCTCTGAATTATCAGGAGGAAAGGACTAATAAAGTATTATCTTATTGCCTTGTCTTTCTATAATTATATCTTTTGTTATTTGCTAGTTGGTTTTTGAAGAAGTGGAATTTAAAATTCTGTTGATTCACATATCTTTGAAAACTTACATTGGTCTTCTATTTTTTCACTACTTGAGTCATCTCCTTTGCTTGGTTACTTAATGCTGGGTAGATTAGAATGTAGTTCTTCATCTTATGCAAAACATTTAATTTCTGTACCTATGAGGGGGAAAAAAACACTAACCTTCCTTCTAGTTTGCAAACTAACTACTATGTAGGCACTGTGAATTTTATGGATAAGGTGAAGGTGGGCATATTTTTCAATTCTTAGCATGGTAGAGAGGGATAGTTATCCCTTAAATTCAGAGAAATGAAAGTGTTTCCAAGTTACCAGAGGAACTCACTACTAAGTCAGAAGGTGGTGCAATCTGTCAAAAGATTTTCACAACATCTAGCTATATTCATGGATAAAAGTGCATTTATGATAAACTAGGATGTTAGGGCATAAATTCTAACTTTTGATGGTAACATCAAGGAAAAAATAAATTATGTGTCTTAATGATGTACTAGAGGTCAACTCTTAAATTGATGACCAGTGGTATAGCTTAGATATTTTTCATGATAATTAGTGACAAACCTCTGTCAAGGTGTTTCACCAATTTACTCTCATTCCTTTTCTGATCAGTGTACTCTTCTGTGGAAAAACAGAACTACACTTTTAATGAGAAAAATAAAATATTAAATTCCTTTAAAATAATATAGTTCTCTAAAAAATATTATTTTGGAACTTCTTGTATTAATGCATCATCCAAGAGTTAACTGAAAGAATATAACTTTTTCCAGTCAAATGTCAAATTGAATAACAAATAGGTATTAAAACTGATAATTATTAATTTTACTATTGGTATATACATAGTTGGAGTCAACTCTGTAAATTATCTTTTCAAGTAGCTACATCAAACATTTTTTTTCTCCCATCAATTAGCGTTTAAAAAATTCTGGTTACTAGGTACTGTGGTGGCACACCCAAGGACACAGGTAATAATTGACCATTAAAATTGAATAAGATAAATTCTATGATAGAAGTAAATGAAGGAGAAATACAGACAAAAGTCATGTTGATGGGTGCTTAGGAAGACTTCCGCAGAGGGGTTGTGCCTAAAGAGGTCCTTCAAGGATGATAATGAGAAAATAATTCTAGGCAGAGTTGAGAGAATAAGGTGGGGAGGGAGTTGCCCTACACAGAGAACTAACTGCATGTGAACAGGCTTAAAAGTGAGAAAGAGCTGTGTCTGCCTCGTGAAGGTGCCAGTTTTTCAGTGTGACTGGAACTTAAGATTTAATTGTAGAGTGGAGTTGACAGCAGGTCAGGGTGTGGAGTAGTAAGTGTTACAGGATGGCTGGAGAGATAATTTGGTCTTTTATCCCTTTTATAATAGTTTGAACTTTATCCAAAAGACTGGACTACCTCCTTCAATAGTAAATTTTTGTACGAATTTAAGGAAGGCAAACTCATTGTTATAATAAAGTAAGCAAAGAAATACAGTTTATTAGAAACATGTACAAGGGTAAGTTACTATATTTAAATGAGATTTTATTATAAATATCCATGCAAAATGCCATACTGATTTAAGAGCATGAACCTTGAAATCTTTCAGATCTGGATTTCAATCCTGGTTTTACCACTTATACTTCTGTGACTGTGTAAATTAGGTAGTTCTCTATGCCCTATGTCCTCAGCTGTAAAATGGGGATAATAAAAGTATCTATATTCAAAAGCTTTTTGAGAGGGTCAAACGAAATTATGCTAAACAGTTTATAAGCGCGTAGTAAGTACTCAACAAATGTTAAACTGTTGTGGCTGTTTATTATTTTGGCATCAGTGATCTTTATAAATATATTTATGGTCCCTAATCCCCATTTCTGTATGTATGTGGATATAGAGTAATCTTAATATAGTCCAGGAGACAGCATGACTGAGAGAGTAAATTTATGTGAAATCATATTCTTTTATAATATGTATTTTCTCTGCTGTTTTGAACTATCTAAATAATAACCTCCTGCCTTAAATATGAATCATAAACTTTTCCTTGAGCTTTAGAAAATACTTTCTTTTGCTATAGTTAAATCATTTGACGACAACCTTGAAAGCATCACCATTATAAAAAAACCTATTTTCCCCCATCCTGCTAAGTTCCACATGTGGTTAGCCAAGTTAAGTTTAATGTTTTTATCTTGTTTTGTGTTATGAATTTTTCATAATGATTATTTTGACAAGCAGGTTCCTCCCGTTTTAGATGTTACAGTATCATGATGAATTAATGAAAACCGTAATAAATAAAGCATTTGAAATGTTTTATATTCTTTTCCTATATGTGGAATTTACTAGTAACTTATAATGATTTGCTCTTTTATTTGAAAAATGGCTAAAAGTATGTTTTTTTTTTTAACTCGTTACCCACTCTTGTTTTAGCCTTTGCTCTAAAATGAAATAGATGAAAAGCTTACTATCAGTCCTTCTGTGTAGTTTTACTTCATCTTTTGGTTAAATAAAGCTCATCCGTTAGTAGATTCCTCAGGAAAGGCATATTCGTATATCCCATGAGTTCTGGAATGTTCTAAACTACTTTTCTATGACCTTGATACCTGCAGGACAGCTTGAGTGGCTTTAATATTCATGGGTCACACTTTTTTCCCTTGTTTTTTGAAAATACTATTCCACCGTTGCTTTGGTTTTATATGTTGTTTTAAAGAAATCTAATGCCAATTCTCTTGACTTTTTGCCTGGAGGCAGTGAGGATTTTTTTTCTTTATCATTAAAGTTTACTTTTACAACTGAGAGTTGATTGTTGTGGGTCATTTTGCTCTGGTCAGTGGACCCTTTCTCTGTGTATATGCTGGTCTTCTTTTATTTCTGTAAAGTTTTTCTTTGGATTGTAGAGTTAAATATTAGGGTTTTGGATTCCGTTCCCCCTGCTGTTTTGATTTTTCTTCTTCAGGGACACGAGTTATACATTTGTCTGACTTTCTTTGCTTATTTTCCATTTCATCCATGATTTCTCTTTTTTTCTCAACTTCTGTGTTTTATTTTAATTCTCTTGGTTATTTTCTGGCTTTTCTTCAATGCCCTGTATTAAGTTTTCATTTGAATCTATTCTCTCTTCTCCTTTGGATACCTTGTAACCCAGCTTTCATTTTTTTTATGTTTTGTTGTTCTATTTCTTCCCTGAGTTTGGTCATCGTTTATTTCATTTTATCTTGTTTTTTGTCCATTTATGTTTTTAGTGTTTATGTTTCTAATTCAGCTATTTTTTCGTATCCCCAAATGCTTGTTTGACAGTGTTTAATTGAGTTTGAAATGCTGTGTTTACAGTTTTCTTCAGGATCATGGTTGGTTTTGTGGGGGATACTTTTCATCAGCAGAAAAGCTATTATTTCCATTTTCTGATGTTTTGCAGTAGTTTTGTATGGATTTGGTCTGCTTTTTTCTGTTCCTGTTATTACTTGGAAAGGGTTCCTAGTTTGAGAGTGTTCTGTTCTGTCACTTCTACCCTCTTTTGTGCTATTTGCTTTATAGATGGTGGTGTTTTTGGTGGGAGAAGCCATGACATGTCCTGTTTCTCTTTCATTTCTATCAGATCTTTAATTTTCCTCCTAATTTTATTCTTTCCCTCCACTGCCTTGTCTCCAAGGAGTACCACACTCCTCTAATTTGATGCTTCTTTGAAGATACTTCCCTTACTTCTCCAAGGGTGTCATTTCTGGTTACTTCCATTTTCAAACCCCTCCTCATAGCCAGGGTTATGGATTACCAAGTCTTACACAGTATTTGGAGTTTATTGTTGCACTTTTGCTTTCTGGGGTTGATTTTGTCTCTGCTTACTTTAAGTCCTCTGCTACCCTCTACTCTTTCTTAGGGAGTCTTCTAAACCCCCCCCCTTACTCACTTTCTGCCCTTATAAGCTTGTAGCAGCTGGAAGGCTGTAGAAGGTCTGTTGGAGTTTTTTCTTTTTATCTCTACTTATGGGTAATTAGAAAGTCTTAGTGTTTTCTTGTCTCCTTTTAATACTAAAGTGTATGTCCTGTGTGGTTTTATTTGTTTTCCTTGTTGATTTTCATGTTTGGGGGGAGGAGGGTAGAGGGAGAGAGAAGATTCAGAATCAAATGATTACCTTTCTTCTCAGTCCTGAGGTCACCTGAACGTATATTTTCAAATTATGAAAGATTTTATTTACGTCAAGCAAATACTTGCATTTTGTATTAGCTAGTAGTTGAAGCTTTCAGTTTTCTTAAGAGCACTATATTTGAAATTATAAAACAAAATTCTAAAATTTACAGTAACATATTTTTATTGAAACAGAAAGTGAATGACATGAGCCTCTATGATGTCACATTGCCATGGAGTTGTTTACAAACAATTATATAAAGTGGATATAAAATATTGGTATAATGTGCATATAATCAAGTGATAAGTAATCTAAGTAGTTTTATATCACTCCACTGACATAAAATTCTCAGAGCAAAAGAATCAATAAATATAATAAAGCCCAACAGAAGTGAGCCTTTCAATGAAGTGAATTTAGATGTAAACATTTATGATTGGATTAATTTGAATATAAGTCTGGATGGAAGAACTGCCTAGTGCCAGACTGCATTTGGGACTTGGATGGAGTTTTCTTTTACAGTGGGGACCCCCCCCAACCCCTAACCCCTGCTGCAGAACTCATAGCTGGATAGTTGCACAGACTAGCCTTGGTCATTTCATTAACCTTGCAACAATGCAAAGCCTCATTTTACTAATTTTTATTTTTTAACCTTACTTATAGTGTTATGGTGGGTTTTACCACTTTAGAATGCATGCTATACGTATGAGGCAATATGGGTGTACAGAAATTTAAGACGTGGTCACTTCTTACTAGTACCTTAGAATTTGGGTGTAGAATTAGAATTTTAAGGAAAGTTTGCCAATGTTTTATACATATATATTTTTAAATAAACTTTTTGAGTAAGTAATTACATGTACAAAGTTAAAATATGTACATACATGTACAAAATTCAAAAGGTACAAAAGATGCATAGGGAAAAATCTGCCTTCTATCCCTGTCTTTTAGGCATCTCCCTTGCCCAGAGTAAACACTTTAGCTATTTATAAGCGTATATGTATGTTTTTAAAAACAGAAATGGGAGTTTACTACTCTTTGATTTATACTTAATTTTATAATGCTCACTTCAAATCATCACATTTAGAACCACTTCATTCTTTTTGGCAGCTACCTGATATTCCATTGGTATGTACTCTGTTCTATTTAAGCAGACCCTCATTGATTGGCTTTTAAATGGTTTCTGATTTTTTCTTTGGATTATATTTAGGTTATATTATATGCAGTAATTTATAGAAATATTTTCAAATGGCTTTATTTCTGAGATGTAAAGAAATATTTCACAAAAAGTCAGGAAATTGGAGTTTAATTTTATTTATTTTTTATTTTATTTTTTTTAAAGATTCTTCTTTTTTTAAATTTTTTTCAAACTTTACTTATTTAATTTTGGCTGCATTGGTTCTTCCTTGCTGCGCGTGGGCTTTCTCTAGTTACGGTGAGTGGGGGCTACTCTTCGTTGTGGTGCGCGGGCTTCTCCTTGCGGTGGCTTCTCTTGTGGTAGAGCATGGGCTCTAGGCACACAGGCTTCAGTAGTTGTGGCACATGGGCTCAGTAGTTGTGGCCTGTGGGCTCTAAAGCACAGGCTCAGTATTTGGGGCGTGCGGGCTTAGTTGCTCCGTGACACGTGGGATCTTCCCGGACCAGGGCTCGAACCCTTGTCCGCTGCCTTGGCAGGCAGATTCTTAACCACTGAGCCACCAGGGAAGTCCCTGGAGTTTAATTTTAAATAGAGAAATTTTCCTGTCTAAAAGCAAGGCTTATACTAACCTTCTTTTCACAGTTTTCCTGCTTGAGTTTATTTATTTATTTACTTTTTTATTGGAGAAAAATTGCTTTACAATGTTGTATTAGTTTCTGCTGTACAGTGAAGTGAATCAGCTATATGTATACATATATCCCCTTCCTCTTGGACCTCCCTCCCACTCCCAACCCCCAACTTTCTTTTCCTTAATGAATTTCAACCTGGTGACTTTTGAGTTTGAACAAGTATTTATTAAAGTTTTTGTAGTCTGCGGAGAGATTAGAATAAATAGAAAAGATGATTCATGCCTTTAGGAACTATGCCTGACAAATTTCAGTTTGTTTGTAGAAACAACTTTCAGCATGAGGTGTTAATTCTAAGACTACCAGGAACTTTGAAAAATGTTGAAAAGAGTAGAAAAAATTACAAATAAGCTTAGGGATGGCGTCAGTATAGTGGCAGAAGAATTAGCAACTTTAAAAATTAAAGTGATACTACTTGTCTTGGTAAGAAAGAATAGGTGTAATAGATAATTCTGTGTTGGTGGATGAGAAGGCAGCATAGTCTGTCAGCCTTATGCCTCTTTCTGGCAAAGGTTTAGAGTTCGTTTAGACTCTTTCTGTAGCCTAAGATACCTGTTTCTAAAAATACCCCTATTTCTAAAATGTATGGCTCATAGCTCCTTGTTTAAGAAGATAACTCTGAAGTTTCCTTTGTTTTATTGAGATATAATTTACATACCATAAAATTCACCTGTTTAAAATGTATCCCTTAGAAAGGATAGTTCCTAGGGTTATTGTTTGAGATTTTTTGTGAGCTTAGGAGGGGTCCCCCCCACTGTACCCCCTACCCTAGTTTTATTGAGCAATAATTGACATACATCCCTGTATAAGTTTAAGGTGTACAGCATGATGGTTTGATTTACATATATTGTGAAATGATGACCACAATAGGTTTAGTTAACATCCATCATCTCATATAGATACAATAAAAAAAAATGAAAAAAATTTCTTCTTGTGATGAGAACTCTGAGGATCTACTCTCTTAACAACTTTCTTGTATATCATACAGCAGCGTTAACAGTAGTCATCATGTTGTACATTACATCCCTGATACTTATTTATCTTATAACTGAAAGTTTGTACCTTTTGACCACCTTCCTGCCCCTACCCTCTGCCTTTGGTAACCACAAATCTGATGTCTTTTTCTGTGAGTTTGGTGTATTTTTATTGTTTGTTTATTTTTATTAGCTTCCACATAAAAGTGAAATAATACTTGTCTTCCTCTATCTGACTTATTTAACTTACATAATGCCTTCAAGTTCTATCCATGTTGTCACAAATGGTGGGATTTCCTCATTTTTTTATGCCTGAATAATACTGCATTGTATATATATACCACAACTTCTTTATCCATTCATTCATCGATGAACACTTTGGCTATTGTAAATAATGCTGCTATGAACGTGGAGGGGGTGCAAATATCTTTTTGAGTTAGTGTTTTTGTTTCTTTCAGATATATTCCCAGAAGTGGAATTGCTGGATCATATGGTAGTTGGATCATATGGTAGTTCATGTTTAATTTTTTTAGGAACCTTCATACTGTTTTCCATAGTGGCTGCACCGATTTATAATCCTACCAACAGTGCACAAGGGTTCCCTTTTCTCCATATCCATGCCAGTGTTTGTTATTTCTTATCTTTTTGATAATGGCCATTCTGGAAGGTGTGAGGTGATATCTCTTTGTGGTTTCAATTTGCTTTCCCCTAGTGATGTTGAACATCTTTCCATGTACCTGTTGGCCATTTGTATTTCTTCTTTGGAAAAATGTCTATTCAGGTCCTTTGCCTGTTTTTTTAATTGAATTATTTGTTTTTTGCTATTGAGTTGTATGAGTTCTTTATATATTTTAGATATTAACTTCTTATCAGATACATAGTTTGCATATATTTTTTCCAATTCTGTAGGTTGTCTTTTTACTTTGTTTATGGTTTCTTTTGCTGTGCAGAAAGAATCTTTTCAGTTTGATGTAGTCCCACTTATTTATTTTTTATTTTGTTGCTTGTGCTTTAGGTGTGATTTCCAAAAAATCATTACCAATACATATTTCAGGGAGCTTTTCCCCTATGTTTTCTTCTGGGAGCTTCATGGTTTCAGATCTTACATACAAGCCTTTAAACATTTGAGTTAATTTTTTTGAATGGTGTAAGATAGGGGTCAGGTTTCATTCTTTTACATGTCAATGTCCAGTTTTCCCAGCACCATTTATTAAAGAGACTGTGTTTTCTCCTTTGAGTACTATCAGCTCCTTTGTCAAATATTATATGACTGTATACGCTTGGGTTTATTTCTGGGCTCTTAATTCTGTTCCATTGATCTGTTTGTTTTTATTCCAGTACCATACTCTTTACTATAGCTTTAGAGTATAGCTTGAAATCAGTAAGTGTGATGCCTTCTGCTTTGTTCTTCTTTCTCAGAATTTCTTTGGCTATTTGGAGTCTTTTGTGGTTCCATATAAGTTTTAGGAGTGTTTTTTTGTTTGTTTGTTTTTCTGTAAAAAATGCCATTGGAATCTTGATGGGAATTGCATTGAGTCTGTAGATGTCTTTTGGTAGTACTGACATTTTAACAATACTAATTTTTTCAACCCATGAATGAACACAGGACACCTTTCCATTTACTTGTGTCTTCTTCAATTTTTTTTTTTTTTTTTTTTTTTTTGCGGTAGGCGGGCCTCTCACTGTTGTGGCCTCTCCCGTTGTGGAGCACAGGCTCCGGACGCGCAGGCTCAGCGGCCATGGCTCACGGGCCCAGCTGCTCCGCGGCATGTGGGATCTTCCCGGACCGGGGCACGAACCCGTGTCCCCTGCATCGGCAGGCGGACTCTCAACCACTACTCCACCAGGGAAGCCCCAATTTTTTTTTTTTTTCCCCATCAGTGTCTTAGTTTTCAGAGTAGAGATCTTTTACCTCCCTGGTTAAATTTATTCCTAAGTATTTTATTGCTTTTGATGCTCTTGTAAATGGGATTAATTTCTTTATCTCTCTCTCAGAAAATTCACTGTTAATGTATAGAAACGCTTCTGTTTTGTATGTTAATTTTGTATCCTGCAACTGTACTGAATTTGCTGATTAGTTTGAATAGTTTTTTGGTTGACTCTTTAGGGTTTTCTGTACAGTTGTTCCTCAGTATCTGCAGGGGATTGCTTCCAGAAACCCCTGCAGATAACAGAATTTGCAGATGTTTATCTCTTATATAAAATGGCATGGTATAGCCAGCCATATATAAAATCAGGTCATCTACAAATAGAGACAGTTTTACTTCTTCCTTTCCAGTTTTTATGCCTTTTATGTTTTTCTCTTGCCTGGTCGCTGTACCTAGGACTTCCAGTATCCCCAGGTTTCTACCAGGCAAACAGCTGGCCTGCAATTTTGCCTATATCTCCAATAAATTTATCTATGTCTTCCCAATTACCTTTTACCACATCCTCCACTGTTTTCAAGAGTATTCTTGAAACTTCTTGAACTTCTTCATGCTCTGTTGCAAGTAATCTTCGAAAAAAAGATTGGGAGCTGTTTTATGGCTTATTTCTTCCTCTGGCAAAATCTCTGAGCTAAGGCTGTGGAGGTGGGTGTGGGGACAGTGGCATGTTTTTCTCTGAGGACACCCTTACTTTAGAAACTAAGTGCTGGGGAGAAGGAGGAAGGAAAGTAGGTCTTGGTTTGCTTCTGGCAAGATACCAGCCCTTTACAAGCCAGGGCAAAGGGTTGGGACCATAGGCTTAGTGCATCACTCAAAGTAGAGTCTCTGTCCCACCGATTTAGGCTGGGTGCAAGAAGTGAGCCCCTCCTCACCTCTTAGCTGCCCTTGCCTAGAACTTAGTCTCAGGAAAGGTAGCTGAGGTAGAATGTTACATGGAATAGGGTCAAAGGTTTTTTGAAATTAAGAAAGTTTGTGTATCTATTCAAGAGAAAGGAAGACATATATCTACATACAAACTTTTACACCTATATTTGTAGTAGCATTATTCATAGTAGCCAAAATATGGAAACCTGTGGAACTTTCAGCCTCACCCCCTGACCTCTAGGGAGGGGAGGGGAGGGGAGGGGAGGGGAGAGGAGAGGAGAGGAGAGGAGCAGCTGGAAGTTGAATTAGTCACCCATATCTGTGGTTTAGTCATCATGCCTGTGTAATGAAGCCTCCATAAAAATCCCTAAATTATGAGTTTCAGAGGACTACTGGGTTGGTAAACACATGGAAGTGCTGGGAGGGTGGTGTATCTGGAGAGGGCTTGGGAACTCTGCACCTTTTCCCCCATACTTTGTTCTGTGCATCTCTTCTGTTTGATTGTTCCTGAGTTGTTTCCTTTTATAACAAGCTGGTAATTGAGTTTAAAAAAAAAAAAAAAGTAGAAACCCAAATGTCCATACCATACAATGGAATAATATCCAGCAATTAAAAGGAATGAAGTACTTAGTGCATGCTACAACATGGATGAACCTTGAAAACATTTAAATGAAAGTAGCCAGTCACAAAAAGCTACATATTGTAAGATTCTATTTATATGAAATGCTCGGAATAGGCAAATTTCTGGAGAGAAAGTATACTGGTGTTTGTCTAGGGCTGAGGTGTGTGTGGGGAAAATGGGTATGGGATTTATTTTTTGGGGTGATGAAAATGTTGTAAACTTAGATAGTAGTGATAGTTGCATATATCTGTAAATAGTTTAAAGCCATTGAATTTTACATTCTAAATAGGTGAATTTTATTGTCTGTGAATTATATCTCAATAAAGATGCTAAAATAAAAGAGAAAGTCTAGTCACTCTTACTGTCTTTTAAAATGTACAAGATATATCTATCTTTTTATTCAAATATTAGGCCAACTTTCCAGAGCTTTTGTGATTTTACAAATCATAATAGGGTTGTATTTGCTATCTAAGTAGGAAATCATTTGTATATCTGACAAACATATTGTGATATAATGTAGTTTACTCTTTGTGGACTCGTAGTTTTTAATCTTCTACAGTATTATATATTAACATTTTATTTTAGGTATATTATAAATTTATTGGAAGCATTGATTTTTGTGATACTTTTAACTTATTTCTAATATTGTAATTAAGTTCTATAATTTTGTATTTCCCTTTCATTCTTTTTTTCATGATTCTAAGAAAATTTACTTAATAGTATTAATAATAATTCATATCATTTGTACATTAGAAAGCACTGATTTTGAAAGCTTGTCTTCTTGAATGCAATTATTTTTAACCATGTCTCTTCAAATATTTTAGCGTAGCTATTTAGATCATGTAGTTATATTTAACTTGCATTTTTCCTCTCTGATTTGTCCTCCACTCCTCCATGTAAGAAAGAAAAGGACATTTGTTTCATTGATGGTCCTCTTCTGTTAGCTATTTATAACTATTTTGTCTCTGAAATATGTTTTTTTTTTCTTCTAAGGGCATCTTAATATTGCCTTTATCTTTTCTTCGTATGAATTCTTAGGAAAAAAGGCAAAGTGTAATAGTCTCTCTAATTTCTTCTGTCAACTTAAATTCTCATAGAAAATTAGATTCTTTTTGCCCCAATAAATTGTTGTCATAGTAAAAATAGGTTCAACTATCAAAATATACTTTTGTTTGAATGCATATGAGATATAAAAACCTGTTGTTTTTCAGATTTAAATTTTAATAAGTTGTAATACTTTAAAAACTATTTAAAATTAACCTCTTTGGAGAAAGGTTACCTTAAAAATGTTTTAAAATATTTATATATAACTAAGAAAAATGTATTCCAAAAACTTTTTTTAGAAATTATAAAATTTGCTTAGATGTTTTTCTGGAAGGACTTGAGTAGCCATTATTCCCCACATAGAATAGATTAAATAGATTTAAATACGATTAATAGAATAAATTAGTAGAATAAATAGATAAAGTAGATTTAAATATGATTTAGAAAATTGGCATGTGATATATTGGATTATTCCCCCTTCTTTTTCAGGAACTCTTGGTGTGATAACAGAAGCTACAATAAAAATCAGACCAATCCCTGAATACCAAAAGTATGGCTCAGTAGCTTTCCCTAATTTTGAACGAGGAGTAGCCTGTTTAAGAGAAATTGCAAAACAGGTAAAAACAAAAACAAAAACCCACCCATATATATTTATATTTAAAAATTCTGCTGCATAATTGATTTTGATATGTCACATATAATTTTCATATTTAGTTGTGTTATATTTGTGATTTTTACCCAGTTCTATATGAAAAAGTAATGTTGTAAAATCATCCCTTTAAGTTCAGTTGCTATTTCTTTGAGTAATTATACACCTATTTCTTGGTTTAAAGAATGCTGTACAATTTTAAGACAAGGTAAGGTATGTACCTGAGTTGATGGCTTCAAATGTCTCTGCCTTTTATTGAATGTTTTCTTAAGTTATTTTTGGGTAAGATATTTTGTGATTAATTGCAGTAATATTGCATTTTTCTTAAGATATTTATTGAAATTAAAATAATTGGCTGAATATTAATGGCCCCAAAATACAGAAATTAAATATAAGTAATCAAACTTTATCAGTTCTTAGAATGTGCTGCTACTAGGCCTTGCTTGTTTTTAAATATTTCCTTAGCTATATCTTAAAGTAAGTAATATAATATAGTATAACATAATACAAGATATTTAGATATAAGCTAAGAAGAATTCCCACTTTCCCTTTCTTTAAAAAAAGGGATATATTGTCAAGGGTCTTAAAAAGACTAAATAATGCCAAGTAATTTTATTTCTTCGTTAGTTGTGTGTATCAGTGTGGGAGTTCTTGCGTTTCTTTAGACATTTGGTTCGTTGTTTAAACTATAATGGTTTGTGAAAAAATTCTTATTTCAACATTTCCCAGCAGGGAGGAAGTCAAGGGAATATACTCCAGCCTCTCTCTTCTTGCTTTCTCCAAACTCAGAGTTCTTTAATACTTCCCATCAGCTATACCCAATTTGAATCTTGAGTGCAAGGGAGCTTTCTGATGTGACCCATGTAGGTCAGCTTCTGGGTATTCAGAGTAGGGTGGAGGGAGGATCTGATAAGGAAAAAGAGTGGTATCTAGCAAGTACTCCGTTTCATTGCGGACTTTGTAAGATAATATTTCATTCTCAAATGTTGCTCTTACTGAGTCTTATCTTTATACCATTCCAAGAGAACCAAACCACTATTAATGTTTTAAAAATATATAAAATGAGTAAAAAAAAAAGTTATATTTACCCACATATTTACCATTTCCAGTGCTCTTTATTCCATACACTCAGTTTTGCCTTCTGAGACACTCATTCTTTCTTACAGTTTCTCACTTTTAAGAAGTCCAACTATATGATCACCTAATCTAACTGTTGAGAAGGGTAATTTTTATAATTTCCAAGTAGCTTCAGTTACTTATCATTAGATTGCTTTTTCCCCTCATCAAGATTTAGTCATAGGCTCCTTAATCTTGGTTGTCTTACTCCTAGGTAAAGGGAAGAGTTTTAAAAGACACGTATAGTCATGGAATGAACATTCTTGAACTTGTGGCAGGTTACTTTGGTGGTGTTAACGCAGAAGTGATGTTGAAATCCTTAAGAGCTCCTAATTCACTTGAACTTTGAGGATATTATGTTACGGTTAAGGAGCTAGTATTATGCTATGTTTGCTAAAATAACGAGATGGCAGTAATATTTAAAAGTAGAATTATTGAGTGAAGGAGTGGAGATAAGTTTTAGATGTAAATATTTGAGCACCAAGCAGTAAAGTTCACGTGTGTTCTGATAATTTGTTGCTAAACCCTTCCTTCACTTAAAGGCCAAGGAAGTACTTCGAATTTAAGATACCTCAGGTATTAAGAAACAAAAGAAGTACTTGAAGAGCCTTATGGTTTTGCCTGTGAATTCATTCCTAGAAGAATGGGAAACTAGGTTTTTTTTTGTTCTTTTTAAGAAAATAACCATAAATTCACCAATTAAAAATCAAAATAAAAGCAAATATTTTCCATAAATAGATATTTTCTGATTAATTTCAAATCTTCCTTAATGAGATATTTTTTATTCTAGTGTTTTCAATTTGTATTGTAGTTCATTCTTTGTGTTAACTACTTTTATTTTTATTTACTTTTCATCTTTGTCAAGCTTGACTATATCCCTCCAAGAAAAGCTTTATTATTAAAGATACAGTTTATATTGTCCCTCTTGTTCAAGTTGTGAATGGCATGTTTTTAGTTGACCATTATTGCCTCCATTTTTTTTATGGCAAAATAAACATGAATGCCAAATTAGATTTTTAAAATAATTATAGAATTTATAAAACTAGTCTGATTTGTATGTATTTTTAACAGAAGATCTTAATGAGTACACACTCTGTCTATCTTGGCCAACTCTGCCCCTTCACAATACCTCCCCTCTGTTGAACACAGATTTAGTAGACTTGTTAAAAAGTGTTGTTATATGATCTTTGGAATAGAAGTAGACATATTTTATGCTTTCCTGAGTACTCCATCTGCTTTTCTGCATTAAAAATACTCACATGTAAATCTGTCTTAGGTTTCATTAATGAGAAATGGTGTACAAATATGTCAAAATCCTTAATTTATAATTTCACTAAAATTGGAAATATTGAATTTAAACATAAATAGTTGGTGCAATTTGTTGCAGTTTTTGTTACAATTTAATATGCTCCTGATAGAAAGTAACAGATAAGAGCTACTTGTGATAATGAAAGGCAGGTGGTAACATTTTTCTTCATCTTTGCATAAATCAGTAAAAGTTTTTTTAAAAATTCTTTGTATATTTACAATATGACCATAATCTAAATTCACTACACAAAACTATATTGAATATATATATCTTGGGATAAATAAAGGTGATGATTGATAGAAAGTGCCACCCTGTGGTTAAAAACCAGGTCAAAAAGAAAGCTCCTTTCTAATCTATAGTTTTAATAATTTGGTTCTCTGTAATTAGTAGTAGGTAATTTTTAGAGACAAAAATACCATGTAATTGGAAAGCTTGCCTTACTTGAAACTGATTGAAAAGTCTAGATAGATAATATTTCATTCTCAAATGTTGCTCTTATGAATGAAACACTTGCTAAGAATAGTTACTGGGATTTGGAAATATTCCACTATTTGGGGAACCTGCATTTTTTACTCTTGTTATACTGCACATATAGAGAGGCATTCCCTTTCCTGGAAATGGGTAAATGTATTATGTTTAGGGACATTTATATATTAGTTTATAGAGTATACAAATCTCATGTGTCAAGAACGGTACTGTATATGCTGCCCTGCTTTATAACAGTATTCTCAAGCAGAAAAATGGAGAAAATTATCAGGTTTTGGCACTAGTCATTGTTCAGTTTGTGATTTGGAATTTCAGTTGATTGCAAGAAAATTAAGATCCATTAAAATAGATGGTACATGGTTACGATTGTGCCAAATTCTTGATTGAGTAATGAGTTGGCTGCTTGTAATTCCTCACTGTCATTTCATAGCACTTCCATTTTTGCACTATTTTCAGACTCAAGTTGCTTTTGGATGAGTATCTTTTGGAAAGGAGCAGACATGATTGTTCACAGATAGCTAAGTGGGCTCTGTGTATATTTTTATCTCTATTCTTACTGAAGGAAATAAATAAAGCAACTTTGTACTGGCAGCAGAAGGATTCTACTAAGGTCACTCATCTCTGATCTTTGTCCATGTGAGGAATTGTCCTCTTTCAGTACTTCACTGCCTTGTGAGGAGCTAGAAAGGAAGATTTAGTGGAAGATTAATGTGATTCTATCTCATAAGTGGCAGTCCAGTAGAATCTCCAGCTTTACTCAGTAGATGGGTAAGTGGCTTTTAAGATTTTCTCAGAGAGTAGATTTCCTACTGTAGCTTCTCAAGAGGGGGGAAAATTGTGTTTTTTAATCAGAATATCAGTGTCAGATATAATATTTTATTTTTCTCTTTTATTGTTTGTTTTAAAATGGCAAGTATGTTTTTACAAGGGTTGAAGGGAACATGGAGTGTTGAAACAAGTTCAAAGGCAATTTACAAAGTTTGGGATCTTCCCCCACCATTTGCCAATAAAGACTTAGGAGTTATGCCTTGTTGTATTGAGAGAGGACCAATTTGTTCCATTATGAGGAAACATTGACTGTCTGTATGTGGCATGGATTAGTACAAATTCCTCTGAAAACTGTATTTCTCAGTATCAGAACTAGGTTTTTTAGAATTACAGATTAAAAGGCAGCTTTTTCTTTTGACAAGGGATGGCCCTTTCTACCTACCATCACTTTTCTTTTAAACAATTTTAAACTGATAGGGTATTTTTTTCTAGTGAGTTTAGACCGTAATTTCAGAAGATATACATAGCTCATGTCTGACACTTCAGACTGTTATATCTCAATTCTGAATTGTTCTGTTTTCAACTTGATTTATCCTGTAGGGGTTCAAATAAATTGAAAAGAGTTAGGTTTAGCATTTATATTGTAAAACATTTAAAACTTACTTATATTAAGTGATAATTCTTGGAGATAATTTGTTACATATAGAAAATGGAATTGTTATTTTAAATCATTTTTTGATGTCATGTTTTTCTCCCTCTGAAGCAGAGAGAATAACCTAGCCAAATGTTTGGTTAATTGGATTCTTTACTGTGTGATCCAGCAAAATGTATCAGACTTGAGGACAGTTATGAGACATGCTCTAGTCATTACACCTTTACTAAACTGAAAATGTACAATTTTGACCAGGAGACTGTTTGGCATTAACTTTTGCCCCTTCCCTTAACATAAGTGGAGGGAAATATCTACCGTGTATTATGTATTTGTTTCATTCTTTAAAACGAAGAGATAATTCTCTTGCTAAAAAAGTTCTTGTTTACAGTGTAGATTCCTGGCTATAAGCCAGTATATCCTTTATAATAGGATTAACCAGTTTACCAGTAGCCTTAAATATTGCATGATTTCATCTGTGGTGTCAATTCCAATTTATTATTAGAGGAAGAACTAATTCTGTGTACATTTTAAGCTTTTATACCTAGAAATTTGTATTTAACAGAATTCTCTTCTTTTACATATCCTTTTTTTGAACTTTTAAAATTAATTTATTAATTAATATCATTTATTTTATTGTGTTTTTTATGTGGGAGAGTATGTTTTTAACTTTATATCCGACATAGTGCAGTTGATATTATGTAAGTTAAATAGACATGGTTTCTGTCTTCTAACAGTCACCAAAGATACTGCATATCATGATAAAATTTTCTGTGCTTAAATTTTTGTATAGCCGTATACAAGGGGTTTGGTATTGAAGCATTAGCTTCTGATACAGTATGTTAGTAGACTATCTCCAGAATAGTTTTAAGGCTCAGGAACTAGGGCCATTCCGGAGTCTATACTGAAAGTTTGATTTACTCCTTGAAAAAACGAACCTTTTCAATTCAAAGGTTATTCATTTTTTAACCAAGATACCAGAGATAGAGGACTGCCACTCAGTGCTTATATTTTATAGTTTATCCTTATGAAGTTAGAAGAAATCATGCAGATGTATGAAACATGTTAATATTGAATTTCTTTCGCCAGTAGCTAGTAAACTAAGATACCTCCTCGAACAAAGTGTCTCATCTGAAGTGCGAGTTCTGGTTTTCCCTGTGACAAGAAAGCAATATGACTTAGTTCCATAAAAACAAATTTTGCAGAAATCTTTTGATGTGTTTCTTATAAGACTAATTAGAGTGGTTGTTTTTTATTTTTCAGGTTACATATTCAAGTAAATTCCTGGTTGTAGCATCATTAAAGGGAAGAAATTGGCAGCAATTTGACTTAGTCAGTCATATACCCATGCTTTGAGGTCACTGTGGTTTATTTATTTCTTCTTTGCTCAGATAAAACAAAGATATTGATATTTATTTATTAGTCCATAATGAGTTTCTCATATGATTTTTTTTAGACTATTTACTAAAGTATAAAGTACAAGCAGGTGACCTAAGCGATTTTAGTCAGAGTGCATTTATCATAATAAAAACAAAATCAGTTATTTCATTAACTCCACTTCAAGTAAGCAATTTTTGTTTGAGTGTTCCTTAAATACCCTGAATGTATCATCAACCCACCATTAAAATTTCTAGGTAAAAATATCCCCTCTCAGGTTAGTTCTGATCACCTACCACCAGGGGTCACTTTAACTCAAGGACCTTTTTCCCCTTTCCTCATCAATGGAATACTCTAGCAGAGCATAATTGTATAGCACGGGATTGAATTTAGAGCTCAAATTCTCAGAATTTGTGATGTCTTTAACTTTTAAAGGCGTTATTTTGAATTTTTTTTACTTACCAAAGTAGTTTTATAGCATTAAAATATAACCTAATCTTAACTGTAAGTATAGTAACCTAGTTTGAATGTTTTTTAAGAATAGTAATATTGTTTTGGTTTTTTGATTATAAGGACTCCTATTTAATTAGGTGTCATGACTTCTGATTTAAAATTCTAAGAAACTTTTCCTCCTTTGTATTTTTAGAATGATGCATAGTGACTTACAGATTATTTGCTGGAGAATCTAAAGCAATCTTGATGCTGTGCTTTGCTTATGAGAATTTACTTGTGACAATAACTGAAAAACTCCATTCACTGACTTTTTTAAAAATGTGGCACTATTAAAACATGAGACTTACTAAAGCTGTTGGTTTGATTTTGATAATTTTTAAAAGTCAGTGTTGAAAGTGAATTTAATATTTATTATCTAGGTACAAAAAGCTTTCTATAGCTTTTAATTCTTTTTTCGATATATTAGTATGTAATCAACTCTGCCTCAGTATAAATAGGAACAGTGGATGACTGACTAGTTTATATAACTCAGCTGTCAAGGTAAAATCATATTCAATATAATTGAATATCAGTTGCTGTATGTAGTAAGTGCCCTGAAACAAGTTTCTCACTTATTTTTTCAACTTTTATTTGAAAATTTTAAGCATACACAAACTTTGAAAGAATAGTACAGTGGTCACCTGTATATTCATCTTGTATATGCAAAAATTACTAACTTTTTGCTGTTTGTTTTACATATTTGTGTATTTTTCCTTGACCATTTGAAATTAAGTTGCATTATGACATTTGACTTCCAAATACTTCAGTATATATCTTCTGAAAATTAAGGTGTTCTTTTTTATAGCCACAATACCATTATCATGTCTAAGAAAATCAGCAGTACTTTTTCCCTGGTTTTCTTTTTTTAAATTAATTTTCAAATTTTTGTACAATTTTTAAAGACTACTTTCCATGTATAATTACTACAAAATATTGGCTGTATTCCCTGTGTTGTACAATACATCCTTGAGCCTGTCTTACACCCAATAGATTGTACCTCCACCCCTATATCCACCCCACCACTCCAGCTGATAACCACTAGTTTGTTCTCTATGTCAGTCCAGCAGTAATTTCTTAATGCCATCTAGTATTCATTCTATAATCAATTATTCCAGTTGTCCCCAAAATGTATTTTGTGGATAGTCTTTCAAACTAAGATCTTATCAAGGCCTACATATTGTATTTTAGTTGTTTCAGAGATTGAATTCCACTAGAAATTTACTATAAATGTAATATGCTTTTTTTCCATTTTCTGTTATATGTGTGCTTATGTGGGTTGTTTTCATTAATAACACCTGCTATAGATACAGGTGAAGTAGAATCTGAGTGTCAGTAAGAGATGGAATTTACAAGTTGTTGATAGGAATTTAAAAGTTTTTTTTCTAATAATGACAGAATGGCTCTGAATTCTTTCTCATATTTTACTGGTGTGCTTAAGCCCAAACATATAAATACATATGTTATGTGATATTCTGTTTATTTTATGAAGAAAAGAAACTTGGTCTACTCAGGCTTTATTTGTTTTATTTGAAGTTGATGTGCCTGTTTTAATAAAAATGTTTCAGGAAAATTGATTTTCCTTTAGTATTTTGGAAACTGGTCATATTTTTAGAAGCATTAACCCAACTACAAAGATACGTTTATACCAAGGTTTGAAAGTACTCAGGTTGTAGATTTTTAATTTTATTTTATAAATGTACTTTTACTAACACTGCAAAATAGCAAGTAAGATGGTTTTCATGTAATTTTTGTTTCAAATGTGACTTGAAAGCTCTGTGTGTGTAAGTATGTGTGTGTCTTTTGTGATTTTAATTTTTTTATTTTTTTTGAGGCTGTGTGGCGTATTTGAAATATCGTTCATCTAGCTGGCAGGATATCTTGGTCCTAGTTCTGTCTTTACTGTTTTACAGTCATCTGACCTCAGGCATGTCTTTTAGTCTCTCTGGTTCTTACATCCTCATCTGTAAAATGGGGATAATACCAGTTTTGCTACCCCGACAAAGTTGTTTCTTATATTAAATAAAGACATATGAAAACAGCTTGTACACAATAGGATTCTATAAAATGTAAGGCAATAGGTTATTGTTACGTTAAGTATATAAATTACCTAATATTGTTCTTCAGATTTGGCAATGACTTTTTAAAAATATAGATTGTATTATCTCACCTTTAGTATCAAAGATGAGGAAATAAATTATACAGTGTTCAAAATAAGAATCTAACCAGTCATTTTCTTGGGTAAAATAAAGTATGTATTATGAGTGGTTTTATAAAATTAAGTATTTGTTCAATTAAAAAAAGCACATAATAGCAAAAATGTTATAACACACAGTTAAGGTATATATTTATAAGTTTTGTCCTTTTGAGTGATTCTATTTTCATAAATCTCAACATTGTGTTGATAAAGATTTTATTGATAAATGTTATTCAGAAGATAAATGTTTAAAAAGTTTATGACAGTCAAAATTTTGTGGTCTGAAAGCCGCTTCTTGGTGAAAGTTTAACCATGTTAAAAAGTGGTATAGAATATAAAAATCCCATTTAGGGTAAATCTCACTTAAATTCTTTGGAAAAACTGTAGCTAACTTAAACCTTGCTAGCGTTTGTATGGTAGTGTTGTAGCATCACAAAGTTAATTTGAATATTTGCTTTCTTCATTTTTCTTTCCTTGCAGCTTTTAGTGTGTGCCTAGATAAATATAACACAGGTGCAGTTTTAGATGTTTTAGATACATAATGTTATGCTTCAAGTTTTGTTGCTGTTTTCATACAAGTAACCTTGAAAGATCTTAGAATTCTGCACATTGTCTGATAGTTTTTCTATTTAAAATGGATTATGAGAAGGAATGAAAAGAAAGAACAAGTCCTTATCTATGAAGACATCTCAGTTAAATTTTTAAAGTGTTTGGCCCACAAAAATGCCACCACCATCTTCCTCATTTTAAAAGAGTATAAGAGCGCAGTGACCCATTATAGTTCATCAGTGGCATAATGCTCTAGGCATTGATTTTAGTTTATAAGTTTTCTACTTTGTTTTAAAATAATCTACTTTGAGGCCTAATATTTCCTTTAGGTATTTCCACAGGTCTTTGCTAGGCATTAAGCAGATCTTGCTGCAGATAAATTAAAGATCTGGCAACATGTGTATGTATATATATATTATGTACATAGATTTCTCCTCTCCAAATACTTTATAGAAGCCACTGATGTTTTATTTGTTGTCATAAAACTATATAAAAAGTTAACATGTTTTTTCCTGTATGTGTCCTTAGGAACTAAGCTCTTAATCTCAAATACAGAAAGATGACATTCATTTTCTACCTCTCTAGCTTCTTTACTGTATTAAATTTGTATCACATTTTTTTAATCTTTTTAAAACAGAGATGTGCTCCTGCATCTATTCGCCTCATGGACAACCAGCAATTTCAGTTTGGTAAGTAAGAAATGGTACTTTAAAAATCTGCTCACTAAGCCACAAAAACTTATGAAACACCAGTTATGTGCCAGGAAGAGTACTGAGTACAGAGATAGAAAGATAAATGTCATAGCTCCTGTCCTTCAGGAAGTTCTCAGTCTAATGAGGACAGACAGTTGTATAAATGCATGAGTGCAGGAGTGTTAGAGGTGATGTGAAAGAAGACTGCACTGGATACCCTGGTGCAGATGAAGGAGGGGTTGATCCTACTTGATTTTGCTTGAGATTGAGGCAGAGCGTGGGGAAAGGCTTCTTGAAGGAGTGATGCTTAGACAAAATCTTAAAAGGTGAATAGAAGTTTGCCTGAGACAGTCTCTTCTTTCCTACCAAATTTTTGTTCGCTTATTGGCAAAAAATATGAAATTGTAAAACCTTAATGGTGTGTTTGAACTTCTTCAGATAGTTCTGTGTGGCTCAAATAGACTGTAGGGTGAAAGTGGTTACAAGAGATAAAGCTGGATGGGTGGACTAGGGCTTTGCAGG
This sequence comes from Orcinus orca, assembly GCF_937001465.1. NCBI lineage: Eukaryota > Metazoa > Chordata > Mammalia > Artiodactyla > Delphinidae > Orcinus > Orcinus orca. Next base: position 65,066,433 of record NC_064565.1, read on the forward strand.
ATAAATTTGGGTTTTATCTTGTCAGAAGAGGGATATCTTTGTAGAGGGAATACAATAAATCAGCTTTATAGAAAGAAAGCATTCTGCTAGCATTATGCAGGATGGATTAGGATGGTGCAAGCATGAAGGAGGAGTTGAAATGGTTAAAAATACTGGGGGCTTTGTTCAAGGCAGCAGCAGTGGAGATAGAAAGTAAAGAATAGATATTCCAAAGAACAGTTTGTCAACTGGATGTGGAAGGTTAAATAAAGGGAAGAGTTTAGGGCAACTCCTGATGTCTGATTGATTGACTGGTGGATTGAATAACAGTCTAGAAGAAGAGATGATTTTGGGGAAAAGACATTACAAATGGGTTGTGTTTAAGTTGACCATGGAATATTCAGGTGGAGAATTCAGTAACAGTTAACCATGTTTCTTTTTCTTCCTATTTTGCTTCAAGTATTAAACTTTCTGACACGATTTATCATCTTATCAATTCTAGTTTTATTGCTTCTGAATTTTTCCATATGCTGAAATTTAGTTTGGAATTTAAGTTTATAGACATTAAGTACCCTCAAAATAGTCCCAGAATGATTGCTCAATAATAAATACTAAAGGCCAAGTTAGGCAGGCTCTTCTTTGGTGTATGAGTAGCTTAGATTTTAATTTAGGGAAGAATGATTATCATAATTACATAGAAATTGAACTAAGGAACTCAGGTTGATAACATAACATATCATAACATATCAAGGGTTCGTTTTAAAATTAGATTCTTCTAAGTCACAGCTTTTATTTCTTTAAGTAAATTACTTTCAAAATACTATACTACTGATAAAAGTTTAAGATAAATGTGTCCTATAAATGATGAAATAGTTAAATCAAATGAAAATCAAGACTCCTTTGTATTTTGGCCTGCATTCAGAGATCTAGGTTTGAAGAGAGCCATGTATCTATCTGATTAATAAGACTGTGTTATCCATTTATATGCTATAATGATAGTAAACTATGTTGGACATAGACACCTATGTAAAACTAATTATGATATGGCCAGATTTTATTTATAACTGGGATCTATAACAATTTAAACGTAGGTTCAAAGAAAGATCCTTTTGGTTATCTGTCATCCCTGTTCCACATTCTCATTACTGTACCTAGGAACATGCTCTAATGTTGGTTCTACTCTCACTAGTCTTTAGTGTGTCTCCTCTCCTGCCCTTTACTTGTCCACCAGAGTGATCCTTTAGCAGTACAGATCTGATCATGCTTCTTGGCAGTCTGTAACCTTTTTGATTTCTCAGTATTCATTGAAGCTTTCCCACCTACATATCCTGCCATGACTTCATGATCAACCAACTAAATAACTTTTAGCACAGCAACGGGTGTCTGGGACCTTGTACCAACTGTATGGCTGATTGGTCAATGTTTGTACCGTATTGGTTGTTAACAAAGCACAAGCCTTATTATTAGTTGTTAATATTTTTATTATCACCCCTCTCCTTGACACAACTCAATATATTATATTGAAATGATACATTTTCAGTATATTGAAATGATATATATCATTGAGTACATTGAAACGATCTACATATTTTCCCTGTGAACTAATGTTTGTCAAATTTGGGAGATGTTTCTTATTCATTTTTATGTGTCCTGCACCTGTCACATAACAGACACTTACATGTTAATTGACTTAATAATCAAATTAGCAAAAGAGGGTAAACAAATCTTGAATAGCATATAGGGTAGTGCTAAGCACATTATCAGTAGCACACAACCATCCCTCAAGGTTGTATTTCCAATTTATAAACAATTCAAAGGCTAAATACTTTGGCCAAAGTTCACAAGTTATATGTGGAGCTGGGGTTGAACCCAAATCTGTCTGACCCCAAAACCCAACTTTTTCCAGTGCTTTGGAGCACTTCCTTGAAACATAAGGATTTATGGAATCCTTTAAAATTATTTAATTAACACTGTAACAATAACAAAATTCGCTAATCAAACTGTCTAGCTAGTAAATTTAGGAACTAGTTCCTTTGTTTTCTATATAAAATAAAACACAATAGCTGGAATATGTTTAGAATGTAATTAGTTCGGTAGGCAACATTAATTTAAGAATAAGTAAAAGATAATAATATCCTCTTAATTAATACTAATACCTGACCCACTTAAAAGTTAGTATCACTTTTGCAATAATTATGCTTGAAGCATATTCCATCAGGGTATCATGTCACTCAGTATTAGGGATATATGTGACTAACTCACAATAGTGTTAATAGAAGTTGTGCATTTAAATTTCAGTGTGATAAGATGAACATACACCCTTAAGGATTATTCCATATTGGAGTAGTAATATTTGGAATCTTCATACATTGTGTAAAAATATGTGGACCAGAAGTCTTTTATGAGGATCAGATACACACACTCACACATTTATGTTTATATATTTGTTTCCAGTTGCTGTTAAAGTAGGCTGAATTCCATTTGGGACAGCGAGTGAATATTTTGATGATGTGTTACCTTTAACTTTATACATGCTAGAAATGGTATCTTTTAAAAACACTGGTTATGCTAGAGAACATTTCTGACAGGTTACCATGAAAGAAAAAAAAAATCCCAAACAAACCTCTTGTGATCCAGGATCTCAAAAAGATTGCTAGGTTCATGTCTATGTCATCTGCTCTTTATTTTTTGTTTGTTTGTTTTTTGCTTTGTTTGGTTATAGCATGGTTACCTAACTTAGCTTCTGGTTAAGATTTATTTGGTTACTTGGTCTTTTATGTAATATAGTTTCTTATTATAATCTGTAAGAATGTAATAAATATTACAGATTCAGGTTCTCACTTTAAAAAAACAGATGAATGGAAAAAAAGACTGCAAGTGATTTTTCCTCCAGAAATCTCTCTCTCAACCCCCTCTTTTTTCCTTCTAAAAAGCTAGTTTGCACCTATTTTAAAAGAAGGGATCTACACTTTGAAAATAAACAAAATCCCAAAACCTTAAAACCTTTTTTAAAAATAAATGTTTTATTTGGAGATAATTTTAGATTTACTAGAGGCTTTAAAAGTCTTTATAAAAATTCTATATAAATGGTGTGCCAAATTTTTCTGAATTGGGCTCACAGTACTAGGCCAGATGCTTGACTCTTAAATGTTATAGTCATGGGAGTTAAGAAGTTGCTACTCTGAAAACAATGAGAAAACAGTAAAAGACTTTTACTCAATTAAGCTTAATCCGCAGGCAACGATGTTAATTTAACAGACTCTGAGACACCATTTATGTTTTTTTGGCAATTTTAACTCTCTGGGTATAATTAAGGAAGCAATTACTAGTTTTATGCCAACAATTCTGGATGAATTAAGAATTAATTAAGAAACAGTCTTAAACTTGGCATTGACTCCATATTTGGTTATAGTTCTGAATGGTTTCTGCATAATTAAAAAAAATAAAAGTAGAACTAGCCACCATTGGGTGTTCCTAATGAAATAAAAATTAATGAAGTGATTTTACTATGTATAAACTGTACCATTGAAAGATAACCTAAACTGTGTGTAGTAGTAATTACATATAGTAATTTGAGTTTAAAAAAAAACCCAAGAAGGAGTTTGGTAAACAAAAAGTTGTTTGTGACTTTTTAAAAGATGTAGATCTTAATACCAAAATGTTATATGTGTAACATAGGAGATTTTAAAAACTAAAGTCATGGAAATGTTCACTTTCTTTTAGGATACTAAATTAAAGTAGCCTCTTGCTCTTATGAAAAACATAGATAAATTAGTTTGCTATTAACTTAAAATATGAACTTTTTTTCTTCTTAGGTCATGCTCTCAAACCTCAGGTTTCCTCTATTTTTACATCATTTTTGGATGGATTAAAAAAGTTTTATATTACAAAGGTAAGAATTTTTTTTAATGCTTAGGATATTAATTTTGTTTTCTGACTTCTCTTCCTCACACACACCTATGTTCTTCCACGTTGCTGTGTACATTTAATAATTGTTTTTTTTATGTTGGAGTAAATATTGAATCAAGTAAATCAATTATGCATTCAATTTCAGAAAATATAAAAGCTTTCCCGGATTTGAAGTTCCTAAAAATAACACTTCATTGAACAGTTTTAGCATATAACATTTTTTATAGTTTGAATTTTTTCCTTCATAGTAGATATCTAGAAGTGGAATAAAAGTATTCGTTTTTTTAAAACTTTTGACACATGACAATGCATATGTGCCATTTTTGGATTGCATCCTTGCTATTACATATGGGATTTTTTGTTTTGTTTTAAATTTAGTAAATCCAGGGGGGAAATAGTATTTTATTTTAGTTGAAATTTCTTGAAACTCTAATGAGACTGACCATTTCCCTGTATTTCCTAGATGTGATTTTTTGTGAATTAGTTGAATGTGGTTATTTTGCTAGGGGTAGCAACGTCAAACAAACAACTTCTGTTTGTTCTTTTTGGGGGGTGCGGGGGGAATGGTTTAATGCCTTGCTGTGTGCCTTTTGAAAAATGAAATTATTAGATGCCTTTTTCATAAATGTTGTAAATAATTTTTCCAGTCAGTTGACTCCTTTTTAATAAGGTTTCTTTCTTTTCTTTCTTTTTCTTTCGGTGTAAAAGTTTCTGATTTTTATATCTTTCCTTTGATTATTTAATTACTTTTAAGCTTAGAAAAGCCTATCTTCCTCCAGAACTATGATTAGGACCATTTTCTTCTCTCTCTCACTTATTTGTTAAAAAGGAATTTTAAAACTTTTTGTCTTTATTACTGTTTGACTTTATTTCAATTTTATGATGTGAGATAAAAAACTAAGTTAATCTTCACCTCTTGCTCTACTGATTGCTAACTAGTTGTGACAGCACCTTTAACTAACCTGTCCTTGCTTTTCATTTTTGTTTTTTGTTTCTTTTTGCTGTACGCGGGCCTCTCACTGTTGTGGCCTCTCCCGTTGCGGAGCACAGGCTCCAGATGCGCAGGCTCAGCGGCCACGGCTCACGGGCCCAGCTGCTCCGCAGCATGTGGGATCTTCCCAGATTCCCAGACTGGGGCACGAACCCAGGTCCCCTGCATCGGCAGGCGGACTCTCAACCACTGCGCCAACAGGGAAGCCCCTTGCTTTTCTTATATTGATTTGCCATGTCTAAGACATCTTCTCATATACTTATATAAGAAAAAGACATTTTTATGTAATAGCTTTTGTTCTTGAAAAGAGCTTTTGTTCTTGAAAAATTAAATGGATTTAATTGCTGTAGATCTAGTTCTCCCTCTTATTTTTTCAGAATTTTCCTTGTTATCACCATTATCTACATGTTCAGTATCCTGGAAAATTTTTAGAAACTCATCATTTTAGGAAGCTCATTGAGGTTTTTATTAAAATTGGAATAAACTATCATATTAATTTGGGCAAAAGTCGACCGATTTATAATACTTAGTTTATGCATTTGGGAACATACGTTTCTCTCATCTTTTTTTTAGACATGTTTTCCTAATGAAGTTATGTATTTCCTTTTAAGATTATTCTTAGATGTTTTATATTGTTTTATACATAAGGTCTCCTTTGAAAATATTACTTAATAAGAAGTTATTGGTGGTATGTATGTAAGGGTGCTGCTGGTTTTTACTCCCCCCCAACATCCTGCTACTTTATTATGTTCTATCATTTTGGTAGTTTTATTTGATTCTTTGGTACAGTTATAATTCTTACAAGTTAATTTGTTGTATTTCCATACCAATATGTCATTATAATTGATACCTTGGCATACTTTAAAATGAAGTGTTTTTCCTGAGTGCTGTTCTATTGTGATGACCTAAATAGGTACATTAAGCATTCTTTTTGATTGACACATAAAGTCCCAAAGCTCAGATTTTGAAGAGCTGGTATGTTTGAGCTCAGATCAGAAGAAAAAAAGAGCAAAATGTATTTTGATTTACTATTTTGTAGACGAAGACTTATCTGTAATAATAATATTCTTTTGTAGTTTAAAGGATTTGATCCAAATCAGCTAAGTGTCGCTACATTACTGTTTGAGGGGGACCGTGAGAAGGTTCTTCAACATGAAAAACAAGTGTATGACATTGCTTCAAAATTTGGGTATGGCTTTCAGTTCATAATGCCAAGAGAAAGTTAAGCTAAAATTCTGATATCTCCAAGCAGTTGTTAATGTACACTTTTCAGTATTAAATTTATGTTAATATATGGTAGTCAACTTGAAATAATATGTTGATTTACTTCTAAAGTTTGTAGAAGGCTAGACTGGTATGTTGCTCTTACTTGTCTAATCGTATACGTGACATAGTGAATCTTCTTATTGTATTTTTTCATTAATGGTAATTTTATATTATTTTCTATTTGTTGTGCTAAGTGAAATAGAAAAAAATTCATAGTCATGTTGCTATTTAGTGGTAATAGTATATGTATAAAACATGCTATAAGTATGTTTTTAAAAGGAAATTGTGTTTAATCAAAAGTATTTGATAAATTATCTATACTCCACTTCCTGTCACTTACTGTTTTGTGCTGGTATAAAGAAACTGAAAACATTTCACATCTGTAACCAACTGAATAATGATTGGGTGGTTTCTGTCTGTCCACTTGATGGATTATAAGATTGATCGATGAGAACTATAGTGAAAGCGCCATTTATCAGGACTACATGTTTTTCCTTTCCTTTTTAAGTACATAATAAACAGTTTTCTGAATACCAGTCTTTTTTTTTTTTTTAATTTCAGAGCTCAAAATATATCATACACATACATTATCCTTAATCTGAGTTCTTTGTAAATATTTACTTCTATTTCTTTTTTTCCCCTTTCTTGCTGTTCTTTATGAGAACAAATGAACGCTTAATTTGGAGCCATATGTCTTAGAATGCGCCACTTTTATGTGTTTTCCTCATATATAATGTTCAGCCCTTTGTTTTTAGGATTTTCTGAACTTAGTATTAAAGTGCAGTATTCTTAGAAAAAGATAATCTTGGGCCTAATTTTTACTTTACCTTTGTACTGTTTTTGAACATGGAAAAATAATCTCTCAGTTTTATTTTTACCCTATTCTGAAATTGGCAAGTGGAATTATAATTTTTTTAGTAAAAGGTGAAATTCAGTAATCTTTCACTTTTTCTTCTCCACAGTACCTTTTTGGGAATTATTGATGTTTTAGCTAAATTAGTTAAGAGTGCTGTAAGGTTTCATTTAATGAGCAGATGGGTTGGAAATCAGGTTATCTCTGAAATTTTTTGAAATGTTCATGTACATATTTTTTAGTTTCTAAGTTATGTGGAGTACATATATAATTTGTTTTAAAAACTTTTTAAACCCATCATACTAGTGAGAAACAAACACTAAAGGAGTTTTAAATGAAAACCTTTTACATCTAAATTAAATCTTTTGTATCTACTTAGCCTTAAATATTAGAGACTGAAGCTTTTAAAGTTATTTCATTATATATTTAAATGTTTATTTGGGATTTCAAAAATTTCCAGAGTCATTTGTAGGGAAATGGATGCTATAATATTTTAATCACTCTATGTAAGGTTAAATTTGCTTAATTTCATCTCACTACTCCCCACCCCCACCTCCAATACACACACACATACACACACTCAGAGATTGCACTTTGTGGGATCTATAGTTATAGTTCCAATTCAGAGTAGCCAGCAAATCATTACTAGTTAATAAGGTGCCGCATTTCCTGTTAGACTGGGATAGGATGATGACAAAAGACCTTTTTGTCCTAATGCACACATACTTTTTATAGGGCATGATCTGTCTCTTTTGGGGCCTCACCATTGATGCCTGCTATATACTAGATGCTTGATTAAATATTTATTGAAAGGATTTATGAAACTGAATACTTTATTTTTCCCTGACATCTTTTATGCTACTTTATTTATGCCTAATTACTGTGCCACCCTTGAAACGGTATATTTTAATCTTTAGGTATTTATTGGGACCATGTTGTCAGTTTTATTTAATTTGAGCCACCAACTATCAAGAACTGGCTTTTCATGTAATGCCAGTTTTGTTTTTCTCATGTAACACCAGCCATTTACAACTTGAAATAATAGTGAATCTTTCTTAAGGTGAATCCAGATCTCTTTGGATACTGATAACGAGGCCCCAGAACTATTGATTTAATTCCAGCAATTTGCTTAAACTAAACAACAAACTTGTATCAAATTCATCCATTAAAAATAGGTTATATTAAATGAGGTATGTCAGCAAGGGTAAAGCATTAAAAACTTAGACCCTGATTGGAGTGTCATTTTTTTTGCTATTATTATTTGCTACTTCTTAGTTATGTTTATAATTAATTTCTTAATATACTTTCATCTGGCACCCTTCTTTTAGATGCAAAAATCTGTGTTGAACAACCCTAGGCTATCACCAGGCAGGTGACTTAGGGCTCTTTTGATTTTTTGATACTTGGAAGTATATCTTCGCGTGGTTTTCCAGCAGTAGTCCCGGTTTTCCCCCAGTTCTCTCTAGGCACTAGTTCTTTGTTCTAACCACTGAAAGATTCAAGGATATTTTTCATAAGATGCTACCCTGCCAACCCTCATTCCTCAATCATTTCTCCTGCATAACTAGCTGGAGGAAAGCATCACTAAGTTTCTTTCTAATAAAGTTTTCATAAGTTAGTTTAGCTCATGTATTTTATTTTGAATTAGGGCATTGTCAATCTATTCTTTATTTTCTGTTCTTTTGTTTTATCCTGTTTCCACCACCTCACTGGCTTTATTTATTTATTTTAGAATTTATTATTTATTTATTGGCTGCGTTGGGTCTTTGTTGCTGTGCATGGGCTTTCTCTAGTTGCGGCGAGCGGGGGCTACTCTTTGTTGCGGTGCGCAGCCTTCTCATTGCGGTGGCTTCTCTTGTTGTGGAGCATGGGCTCTAGGCGCAGGGGCTTCAGTAGCTGTGGCTCGCGGGCTCTAGAGCACAGACTCAGTAGTTGTGGCGCATGGGCTTAGTTGCTCCACGGCATGTGGGATCTTCCTGGACCAGGGCTCGAACCCGTGTTCCCTGCATTGGCAGGCGGATTCTTAACCGCTGCACCACCAGGGAAGCCCACCTCATTGGCTTTAAATTGATTGTTTTTAATGAAGTACTCCCAACAGTTGAGAACATTTTTGTGAGTTATCTTAGCCATTTTTCCTTTTTGCCTTCCACACCCACGCAAACACTGTTAAATACCTTTGAACACATATGATCCAATAGAATATAATAGCCAAATGTTGAATAATCATACTTTGGTTGTTTATCTGTGGTTGCTAGTAATGTACTTTAACTTCTCTAAGAGCTAAGCGGAGTAAACATTACCTGTCACCAATCATGACAGATGCATTGACATTTACCATAGAACTTAAGGTAATATGCTATTGTTATTTTTAAAGGGTTATATTTAAAGTATTAATTTTAAAGTGCGTAAATTGTTTAATGTAATTCAACATGAGTGTGATTAGGTTCACCAGATGGTTCTTTTATATAACAAGATTATCTCTCATTCCTCTTTCAGTAGTCTTCCCAGTCCTTCCTCATGTAACAGCTTTAAGTTTAAGAACCTTGTTAATTAATATTTTAAGGAAGTAGGGGATGGATGTTGCTACTTTAACATAAGGCAGTTGAATTTAAGTATAGTTTTTTGGAGTGGCTGCAAAAGTGGCAAGTTAGAAGCATTTAATTTCTAAACCCTACTATTGTTTACATATTGTATCTTAAAGTAATTTTGGCTGGAAGACTAGATAGTTCTGAAAGCTAAAAAAAGAGAGGTTCCAAGAAGCTAAATTTGCAGGGAAACCTGTGATTCAGAAAAGCGAACCCAGAATGACTTTTATTCTTTTGGAGGATTTATGAATTTAGAATGGACATCCAGTTTCTTCCTGCTTTGAGTAAGAAAATGCATATTTCTGTGTGGTTTGTCACACTAGATTCCAAGTGGAACAGATCTTTTTTTTCCCCTTGGCCAGATATTAGAAAAGGGTCTAAAGAAAAATGGCTTGACCTGGGACTGCAGAGTCGGACTTTTTCTCATCCTGATATATCAGGATGCTATATCTTATATCAGTAGGCCTGATATAGGAGAGACAGGCCTACTAAATGTTCATACCTGTTACTTCTCACCAAGTACATACTCAGAATGCACCTGAGTATGATTCCCAGCAATGGTCTCTTGCACCCTTTCCTAGTCTTCATGCTCCTTTCCTTTCCTTCTGCCGGTAGGCCTAGCATGAACTGTGTCTTTCCTAGATCAGTAGGGTTTTTTCTCTCTTGGAGTTAGTGTCTGACTCAGATTCATATCTACCTGAGGTTTGGGTTCATCTATTTTCCTCCAAGCACCTGCCACAGCAATTTTCTGACTAGTTTACTTTTTGTTTTGGAACTTTATTTGACTCCCTACCTCAACGTAACATCCATACACATCTAACCCAGAATTGTCTTCTGTTTCTTCTTACTTTTCAATCTTAGCAGCTTGACCTAAGTTGTTTTCTTTGCTCATTAACATTCTAGTAACAAATGCCCCCTTTCATTTCATTATACCCTTTCCCCATGTAGTTCTAGACTAGAGCTGCTCCTATCAAGTCTTTGCCACTCCTTCTGGATGACACTAATTCGTGTATATCCAACTATAATACAAAGTCAGGAAATCTGATTTAGCCCATATGTCCTAGCTGAAAATTGCCTTACAGTATTTGTGTAGAACAAGGGTACATCTACATTGTATTACTTACTTACTGCCAAATTCAGACAAAACATCGGGGAAAGAAAGGATTTAACTGTAAAGGTGTTAACTGAATTCATAAGAGAAATGAGAAGAGGCTTAAATCACGGAGGTTCAAAACCTGAGTCTTAAGCAACACCATGGTTAAGGGCTTAGCATCCTGAGACCAAGAAGGCGCAGTTAGGGTATTAAGAAGAGAGACATAAAGATTAGCCATCAATCATGACTCAAGAAAGCCACAAGAAAAGATATTTTTCCTTTTATTTGTTTTTATTGAGGGATTTTTAGTGGGTACTTTGAGAATTTGGGATAAGTTTTATTTAATTGACTAAGACTACTTAAAATTTAATTTCTGCCTGATGATGGAAAAAAGCAAAATTAAAAACTATCTACTGAAGGTAGTGGAAATCAGTAATTATTCATAGCCTTTTAAAATTAGAATGACTTTAACAAAGCAGAGTACTTGGACTGAAATATATGTTATATGGGGTTGATTCTAACTAGATCACCAAATACAGCTTCTGTACAAAGCTACTTTCCAATTGAAATGGATGTGTTCATACTGTTGCTCTTGCACTTGCCTGTCTGTTGCTTCATAAATTTTAATGTATCTGTGTAAGTATGTTTTGTCTGTCTTTTAAATCATAAATCCCATAAAGTAAACACCTTGTCTAATACTCCAAATACTATGTGCTCAAGTATTCAGAAAACTTCTTGGTGTTTGGAAGATCCTAGTCAGTCATTGCAAATCTTTATATATGAATAAGACTATAATACATGAATATACAGGTAAAAATATAATATGAGTAAAATAAGAGTATTTTAAGTATGTTGTTATGCTTGTGACGGTTATTTAAGCTTGTTTCTCGTGGCTAATTCTCTGTTCTTTTGACAGTATGAGTAGAAGTAGTTGAGTTCATATCAGTCAGTTTTACTGGTTTGGTAGATATAAAATTAATTACCAAACTGAATATTAAAAATATTTTTGTTATCCAAGACTATTCTCTTGACAGCTCATTGATACATTTATGATAAATGAGATTAAAATAAAAATGAGATGTAAAGTAACATATGTTAATCTGTTAAGCAGTTATCTTGAGGTATTGTATCAGTTTGGTTAGTTTTATATATTTTTAATAGTTCATTTGAAATATACTGACAGTGTATTCTTTAATTACAGTGGATTAGCAGCTGGAGAAGATAATGGACAGAGAGGTTATTTGCTGACCTATGTCATTGCATACATTCGAGTAAGTTATCTCATTTCTTTTATCAGTTTATGTTGCAAACAATACTTTTTCTATAAGTGAATAAAATTATTTTCTTTATTTTCTTAAATTTTAACCTACAGTAATTTAGCATATCATTGTACTCATATGAGTCCAGGATTTTTCTACCTTATAAAATTTTCTTTCATACCTTTACACTTTTGTGGTGGCTTATGAATTGCTCTTTCCAGTTTTGATATTAAAACAGAATTGTACTCTGGGTAAAAAATTTAGTATTATAAGTTACTTATCATATAAGTATTATATCTTGTACGCTATAAAATATATTTTCCTAGGTGAGGTGGTTCCAGATAGTCTATCTATTTAGTCACTACAAAGACAGACACACTATTTTCTAATTTATTTTTAAAGAAAAGTTGATTTTAAAAGATTTCTTTTCCTTTCTCTAATCCCTCCTCCCCCAACTTCCCTATCTCCCTGGTCCTTTGATCCTGATGATCACTTTTTGGTATTGGTTAATTTGCTGTTTAGGCCACTAAAAATCTGTCCTGCTAGTATTCTCTGCATGTACCTAGACAGTTTCTGGATAGAGACTCCATTCATTAGAGAAATATTTGAGTTCCTGCCGTGTGTCAGACACTCTGCCTGGTGCCAAGGGCACAGAGGAAAACAAGACAAAGTTTCTGTCCTTCTGGAGATTATATCTCACACTTGGGGCCACTTTCCCATGCTCTTTTGAGGTAGATAGTAAAGAGCCCAGGAGGTTGAATTAGAAACATGAAATACTAATAATGAACATGAAATACTACTAATATTATGGACTCTTCTGCATCTGTTGTAATTTCTTAATTTTGTTTATATGTCTTAACAGGATTTGGGTTTGGAATACTATGTATTAGGGGAATCTTTTGAGACTTCTGCTCCTTGGGACAGGTAAAATGAAATGCCTGATATTATTAAAATATGCTATACAATTGCTGAAGTAATTTATTGTGTGTGAATATGTAAACTTTTAAAGTTTTGTAAGGAAACGTTGAAACAAGGTAATCACTTTTATTTAACTTAATATCTTCATCAGAATGTCACATTTGCAAGCCATTTTTAAAATTTTAGACAGACTTGTCCATGTCCCATAGAAGGAAGTTATTACCACAGTTTACATTTTAAAGAATTTTACTGAACACTAAATGTCACTATGTGGTTTAACTTAGCTTTGGTTTAAATTCTTAAATGGTTAATATGCTTAAATGTTCTCTAAAAAGTCCCCCCAAAATATAACCTTCTTTTGTAGTATTTCATTTAGCTTTTGATATTTGTATGTACACTGTTAAGCAAGATCTTAACTTGAATTTAAGTGATTTCTGAAAGAAACCCAATTTAAGAAATTATGTATAATTTCTGTTTTTAAATTATACACCTATATACATAAAATGTTGGTTAGGGAATTAATAATAAAAAATGATTAGGAAATGTGAAGTGGTTATATTAAAGATAGACTTGTGAGTTAACTAATAAAAAATTCTTGAGGTTGTTAGCACGTTTTTAATCTAGTATACCTTACATTTTACTTTTTCTTTATAAAATTTACTATTTTAAATCTATAATAAAGTATATAGGATATAACAAATCCCCCTGAATATACCTGTTAGATGTTACCTATCTTAACATTTTTGTTCTACCCTAACCTCTTTTTTTCCTCCCCCAGAAAACTTTTTACTTTTCTACACTGTCTTCATCTACTATGGGTTTTGGCTTTTGCTGTATTGATGCTAATAGTCCATCAATTTGATAGCAATCAAATTTATAGTATCAATATGTTAGTCACAGCATTCAGTTTTTGATGCTAAATTTTAATAAGGGGAATAAATCTTATAAATAAAAAGAATTATCACTTCATCAACATCTGACATGTTTGAACAGCAGATATAGTTTGGGAGCTGTTCATAGATGTCTCAGAGACCATTTTAGTCTTTAATACCTATTCTTACTGGGGAAAGTGGGTTAGTGTAGTGTTACTTCTTCAGTAGTATGAATTTCCTTGTCATCGATTACTCCTTACCTATGATTGCCATTTTGTCTTTAAATTCTTCCAACTGTGGAAGCTAGTCATGCACTATCTTTTCATTTTTCTTTATAGTTTCCTTGTATATTCTTAAATACTTTTTTGACTCACTGACTATATCTGTTTTATACAGGGTTACGTACTTGGTTTTCATTTAAAACAACGTCTTCAACTGAAGTTTTAATAAATAAAATTAAGGGAAAACAGCTGTATTCCTGACATAAAGTTTGTTACCATTTAGTAACTTGCTTTCTCTTTCAAACCTTTAGCTAGGTAGAGACCTTGTTTAGCAGCAACCCATGGGATCAGGGTCTTCAACCCTCACACATTATTAGGTTGCTTGGCCTTTTCATGCATAAGTTTCTTAAAGGATTATTGGTCTTACTAGTTTTTATGTATTCCTCTGTGGCCCTAGCACAATGACGGCACCTATTAGGTGCTCAGTGAATATTCTGCATAGACTCCTGTGAATGAACTACGGAATAGTGTAAGAATGTAGCCTTATAAAAACAGCTGCCTAAAAGGTCCGAGTTGGAGATTTGAAGATTTTAGAGACATCAGCTTGAGATTTGTGATTAAAACCAAAGGAGATATACAAACACTTAACAGGTAAATGGACGAAGAGAAAAGAAAGAAGACCTGAGAAAGAAGTCCAAGAAACCTCAACCTTTAAGGGATTAAAAACAAAGGATTCATTTAAGTTGTACAAATAAGCGCTAGCAGAGGAGATTGGGGAATAAAATCTAGAAGATTTGGAGGAAAACCAGTGCTGTGAGAGGAGCTGAGGGAAATTGTTTTCAAGGAGGAAATGGTCAATAGTGTTAAATTTGCTAATAGGTCAGGTAAGAATTTAAAAGTATACACAGTACGGGACTTCCCTGGTGGTCCAGTGGTTAAGACTCCTTGCTTCCAGCGCAAGAGGCTTGGGTTCGAGCCCTGGTCAGGGAACTAAGATCCTGCATGCCACGCGGCCAAAAAAAAAAAAGGTATACACAGTTTTGTTTACTTCCTATGTAGTGACTGGTCCAAATGGACTGTATTGACCTTTGCATGAGTTCTGTTAGAAAATACTTTCAGAACTCCATACAAATAATTTCTAGAAAGTACCTCATTCAAGTAACACTTGAATTCTGTTTTCTAGGGTCATGATAAAGAACTTGTTACTTTTATAAATTTGTAATATTCATGAACTCCTGTAGATATTAAAGTTTAGTAGATTTTATTTATATTTAAAATTTTATTTATTTGGTTGCGCCGGGTCTCAGTTGCGGCATGTGGGCTCCTTAATTGCAGCATGCAAACCCCCAGCTGCAGCATGCATGTGGGATTCAGTTCCCCGACCAGGGATCAAACCCAGGCCCCTTGCACTGGGAGCGCAGAGTCCCATCCACTGCACCACCAGGGAAGCCCCTTTATTTATATTTAAAATATCTGTTTTGTAAGTTGGATTTTCAAATTAAAGACATTAAATTTCAATAATCTAAATTCTTTATGAAAGATTTTTAAGAAACATGGATCCTTACCATTCTATAAATAAGGCATAGGTAACATTGATAAATTGTATCTGCCTGCAGCTCTCACAGAATAAAGCAGAACTTAACTTGAGTGCTATTTTGTAAAGTCAGATTTTATAAAACTTTCAGACACTATAAAAGTAAAAATTGACATGCTAATAAAACACTAAAACCTTTTTCATATTTATATTTTAATCAGTTATTCTTTGTTCTTATTGGAAATATAGATAACTTTAATGTGTTCAGTAAAGCATAATCCATTTAAATGTTATTGTTTTTATCAAATTGGGCCAACCTTTTAAGTGTCTTTGGTATCTTTTCCTTTCTCATGATTCTAAACAGAGTAAGGTTTAAAACACAGAATCGGTGTCAATATGTACCCAGGATATTTATTGGAGAATAAAATGGCTGATATATACTTTTAAGAGTTTTATTTTCCAGATGAAACAGAATATATAGTTATAACAATATGTTACAGCTCACATTAAAAAACAGATTAATATTGTTAAATATTATCAATCTTCCCTCCCCTTTAAGAACTATGTCTCACTTGTCTGTTTTCATTGTTCATATTGAACATATTAAACTGTCTAGCATAACTTTACACATAGTTCATGTCCAGTAAGTCTTTGTTGAGCTGGATTTTAGCTTAGTGCTTGAAAATAGGCTGTTGAACATTTGGTATAGCACTATGATTATTAATTAAATTATTTTTAAATTAAGGAAAACTTCTTAGATGGGCTATAGATTGGTATTCCTATAACCCAGAATTGAATTTTCATTAACATTTTCTTTAGAGCTTTTTAAAAAGCTTTTAGAATCTTGTAATTAAATTTATTTTGAATTTGGATTTTCCTTAGCTTAGGAAACTGCCTTCAGGAGACTTGAGTATGCTCCTCTGACTACTGTCTTTTCTGTGACAAAAAGGGAAAGGACTTTGCTCCCTTGAAGTTATGAATGGAAGGCCAGTTTGAATGATCTTGTTCATTCTTGAAGGAATGAGTATGAAAGTTTTAGTTAAGAGAATTTCTGACTTGAATGTGCTGATAAACCAGCAATAATTAGATTTTTTATAATTATGTGAAAACTTAATATTGTATTCAATTATTTTTTTCTAGGGTTGTAGATCTCTGTAGAAATGTAAAGGAAAGAATAACAAGGGAATGCAAAGAGAAAGGTGTTCAGTTTGCTCCTCTTGCTACATGCAGGTGAGTTTTTGTTGTTGTTCTTATACTTTTTATTCTGAAAAAAAAAAAAACAACTTTTTTTTTTAATTAATAGAGAAGTGTAATTTGTGAGCTGAGGAAAAGCTTCAGTCTGTTCCACTTAGCAAGCTTTCCTAAACTTTACTTGCCACCTTTTTAGGATTGTGCCACTAGGATTTTTACAGTAGTCCTGAGCCCGATAGGAGTAGAACACCCTTTCCTAGGAGTGAGCCTTCTCCTGTCTGGACAGCATGATGGTAAAGAGTGAGCCTTCTACCCTGTCTGGGTAGAGTGAGCCTTCTACCATGAGTGAGCCATGAGCCTTCTACCCTGTCTGGACAGCATGATGGTAAAGAGCCAAATGTCAGAGCTGCTGGAGTAAGAGAAGGACTCCTTCATTCACTGAAACTATAAATTACATATATGGTCAAGAAACTATAAATTACACACACATTCAATGCAGCTCTTTCTTTAACAGAGAAAAGGCACTTTAACCACTTTGTCGGCTGTTGATTAAATCAGTGGGTATGGAATATAGGAATGAGTGGAGCCAGAAAATCCAAATGAAGATTAACTTGTTGCTTTCTAATAGATCTTTCTGTGATAATGGAAATGTTCTGTATCTGCCCTATCCAGAATGATAGCCACAGCCACATGTGGCTGTTGAGCTGTTGAAATGTGGCTAGTATGACTGTGGAACTGAATTTTAAATTTTATTAATTTCAAATAATTTAAATTTAAAATGCCACATGTGGCTAGTATCTTCCATATGGGACAGTTATAATCCATATTGGAGCACAGTTAACTGATGATTTTGTCGTCTCTTAGTTAAATAGCAGAAGCCCCAAAGGAGGTTTTCTTAAGAAGGGGCACTTTGTGTTCAATCTTTTGATATTAATTTTCTGTGTGAACACCAGAAGATTAAATGTATAAAGATTGAATTGAGCATTTGACTTCTCTACAAAAGTTATCGAATTAATTAGAATAGAGAATAAAGGGAAATTAGGACAGATCATGAGAAGGGGAACCTTAAAGTAAATGATACAGTACTAATCTAGCACTTTAAAATTTATTGAACATTCTGTATTATATAACTGCTTCTCTTTTTTTTTTCTGTGTGTGTGGTTTTCAGATTTAACTCCAATGTTTAGAAACAAACAAAAAACTTACAATATAAGCATGAATAAAAGTTAGGTAATTTTCGAATTAACGTAGTATCTTTATTGTTAAATGCTGGACTCTGAAACAACAGTTGTGCTTCAGCACAACAGCATTTCTGTATATTTCTATTCATAATGATTGTTCTTTTGATTAGCCTGGAACCACTTGATATCAGCCTAGGAAGGCAGATCTGGGCCTTCCTTCTACTGCATCACCATGGCAACTTCCTGCTTAGTTTTAAAATTTCTTTATTTTGTAACATTGCATGTGTCTAAAGAGTGAAAGCACTGTTCTGCTATTTATTAGGAATTTAATCTCTTGGAGCTCTAAGTTTATCATTAGTAAAGTAATGGTAATATATCTCCTTGAAGGGACTGTTGTAAGAATGAAATGAGAAAGCATATAAAGGGCTATATAAATGGCATCGTATGTATTATTGTGACGTAGTTACATGAAGGTTGAGGTAGACAATCCATACTAGTATTAGTATGGAAAATTTGGTTATTTGTTTTTCTTCCTTAATGACAAATTCTCATGAAGGCATCCAATTGTTAGGCCCTCTTGATATGTTGACAGAGCATGATAATTTCTGTATATTTGCTTTGCAAGACTAGAAATACTTATGTACTCTTTAAACTGGAATCTCTTCTGTGATTTTTTTTCCCCTTTTTTTACATTCTCCCATCTTGTACTTTCCTGTTCCCATATTATGTTTCTTAATTCTACTTGTTGCCCTATAGGGACAGATACCTTTTAAAATTTGCTAGATTGTGCTTTCTTTTTTCTTTTAATACTGAACGTTATTTTTTTTCATTTTTAAATTTTATTTATTTTTTTATATAGCAGGTTCTTATTAGTCATCAATTTTATACACATCAGTGTATGCATGTCAATCCCAATCGCCCAGTTCATCACACCACCACCCCCCTTTGGTGTCCATATGTTTGTTCTCTACATCTGAGTCTTTCCCCCCTTGGTATCCATACGTTTGTTCTCTACATCTGTGTCTCAATTTCTGCCCTGCAAACTGGTTCATCTGTACCATTTTTCTAGGTTCCACATATATGTGTTAATATACAATATTTGTTTTTCTCTTTCTGACTTACTTCACTCTGTATGACAGTCTCTAGATCCATCCGCGTCTCAACAAATGACCCAATTTCGTTCCTTCTTATGGCTGAGTAATATTCCATTGTGTATATGTACCACATCTTCTTTATCCATTCGTCTGTTGATGGGCAATTAGGTTGCTTCCATGACCTGGCTATTGTAAATAGTACTGCAGTGAACATTGGGGTGCATGTGTCTTTTTGAATTATGGTTTTCTCTGGGTATATGCCCAGTAGTGGGATTGCTGGATCATATGGTAATTTTATTTTTAGTTTTTGAAGGAACCTCCATACTGTTCTCCATAGTGGCTGTATCAATTTACATTCCCACCAACAGTACAAGAGGGTTCCCTTTACTCCACACCCTCTCCAGCATTTGTTGTTTGTAGATTTTCTAATGATGCCCATTCTAACTGGTGTGAGGTGATACCTCATTGTAGTTTTGATTTGCATTTCTCTAATAATTAGTGATGTTGAGCAGCTCTTCATGTGCCTCTTGGCCATCTGTATGTCTTCTTTGGAGAAATGTCTATTTAGGTCTTCTGCTCATTTTTGGACTGGGTTGTTTGTTTTTTTAATATTGAGCTGCATGAGCTGTTTATATATACATTGGAGATTAATCCTTTGTCCATTGATTCATTTGCAAATATTTTCTCCCATTCTGAGGGTTGTCTTTTCGTCTTGTTTATGGTTTCCTTTGCTGTGCAAAAGCTTATACGTTTCATTAGGTCCCATTTGTTTATTTTTGTTTTTATTTCCATTACTCTTCCATTATTCATTAGGAGGTGGATCAAAAAACATCTTGCTGTGATTTATGTCAAAGAGTCTTCTTCCTATGTTTTCCTCTAAGAGTTTTATAGTGTCTGGTCTTACATTTAGGTCTCTAATCCATTTTGAGTTTATTTTTGTGTATGGTGTTAGGGAGTGTTCTAATTTCATTCTTTTACATGTAACTGTCCAGTTTTCCCAGCCCCACTTATTGAAGAGACTGTCTTTTATCCATTGTATATCCTTGCCTCCTTTGTCATAGATTAGTTGACCATAGGTGTGTGGGTTTATCTCTGGGCTTTCTATCCTGTTCCATTGATCTATATTTCTGTTTTTGTGCCAGTACCATATTGTCTTGATTACTGTAGCTTTGTAGTATAGTCTGAAGTCAGGATGTCTGATTCCTCCAGCTCTGTTTTTTTCTCTCAAGACTGCTTTGGCTCTTCAGGGTCTTTTGTGTCTCCATACAAATTTTAAGGTTTTTTGTTCTAGTTCCATAAAAAATGCTATTGGTAATTTGATAGGGATTACACTGAATCTGTAGATTGCTTTGGGTAGTATAGTCATTTTCACAATATGGCTTCTTCCAATCCAAGAACATGGTATATCTCTCCATCTGTTGGTATCATCTTTAATTTCTTTCATCAGTGTCTTATAGTTTTCTGCATACAGGTCTTTGTCTCCCTAGGTAGGTTTATTCCTAGGTATTTTATTCTTTTTGTTGCAGTGGTAAATGGGAGTGTTTCCTTAATTGCTCTTTCAGATTTTTCATCATTAGTGTATAGGAATGCAAGAGATTTCTGTGCATTAATTTTGTATCCTGCAGCTTAACCAAATTCATTGATTAGCTCCAGTAGTTTTCTGATGACATCTTTAGGATTCTCTATGTATAGTATCATGTCATCTGCAAACAGTGACAGTTTTACTTCTTCTTTTCCGATTTGTATTCCTTTTATTTCTTTTTCTTCTCTGATTGCTGTGGCTAGGACTTCAAATAATAGTGGTGAGAGTGGACATCCTTGTCTTGTTCCTGATCTTAGAGGAAATGCTTTCAGTTTTTCACCATTAAGGATGATGTTTGCTGTGGGTTTGTCGTATATGGCCTTTATTATGTTGAGGTAGGTTCCCTCTGTGCCCACTTTCTAGAGAGTTTTTATCATAAATGGGTGTTGAATTTTGTCAGAAGCTTTTTCTGTGTCTATTAAGATGATCATATGGTTTTTATTCTTCAGTTTGTTATCACATTGATTGATTTGCATATATTGAAGAATCCTTGCATCCCTGCGATAAATCCCACTTGATCATGGTGTATGATCCCTTTAATGTGTTGTTGGATTCTGTTTGCTAGTATTTTGTTGAGCATTTTTGCATCTATATTCATCAGTGATATTGGTCTGTAATTGTCTTTATTTGTAGTATCTTTGTCTGGTTTTGGTATCATGGGTGACGGTGGCCTCATAGAATGACTTTGGGAGTGTTCCTTCCTCTGCAATTTTTTGGAACAGTTTGAGAAGGATGGGTGTTAGCTCTTCTCTGAATGTTTGATAGAATTCACCTGTGAAGCCATGTTTTCCTGGACTTTTGTTTGTTGGAAGATTTTTCATCACAGTTTCAATTTCATTACTTGTGATTGGTGTGTTCATATTTTCTATTTCTTCCTGGTTCAGTCTTGGAAGGTTATACCTTTCTAAGAATTTGTCCATTTCTTCCAGGTTGTCCATTTTATGTGCATAGAGTTGCTTGTAGTAGTCTCTTAGGATGCTATGTATTTCTGCGGTGTCTGTGGTAACTTCTCCTTTTTCATTTCTAATTTTATTAATTTGAGTGCTCTCCCTCTTTTTCTTGATGAGTCTGGCTAATGGTTTATCAATTTTGTTTATCTTCTCAAAGAACCAGCTTTTAGTTTTATTGATCTTTGCTATTGTCTTCTTTCTCTTTCATTTATTTCTTCTCTGATCTTTATGATTTCTTTCCTTCTCCTAACTTTGGGTTTTGTTTGTTCTTCTTTCTCTTGTTCCTTTAGGTGTAAGGTTAGATTGTTTATTTGAGATTTTTCTTGTTTCTTGAGGTAGGCTTGTGTAGCTATAAATTTCCCTCTTAGAACTGCTTTTGCTGCATCCCATAGGTTTTGGATCATCGGGTTTTCATTGTCATTTGTCTCTAGGTATTTTTTGTTTTCCTCTTTGATTTCTTCAGTGATCTCTTGGTTATTTAGTAATGTATAGTTTAGCCTCCATTTGTTTTGTGTTTTTTATGGTTTTTTTCCCTGTAATTGATCTCTAATCTCATAGCATTGTTGTCAGAAAACATGCTTGATGTGATTTCAATTTTCTTAAATTTACTGAGGCTTGATTTGTGACACAAGATGTGATCTATCTTGGAGAATGTTCTGTGCGCATTTGAGAAGAAAGTGTAATCTGCAGTTTTGGTATGGAATGTCCTATAAATATCAATTAAATCTATCTGGTCTATTGTATCATTTAAAACTTCTGTTTCCTTATTTATTTTCATTTTGGATGATCTGTCCATTGGTGTAAGTGAGGTGTTAAAGTCCCCCACTATTATTGTGTTACTGTCGATTTCCTCTTTTAGAGCTGTTAGCAGTTGCCTTATGTATTGAGATGCTCCTATGTTGGGGTGCATATATATTTATAATTGTTATATCTTCTTCTTGGATTGATCCCTTGATCATTATGTAGTGTCCTTCCTTGTCTCTTGTAACATTCCTTATTTTAAAGTCTATTTTATTTGATATGAGTATTGCTACTCCAGCTTTCTTTTGATTTCCATTTGCATGGAATATCTTTTTCCATCCCCTCACTTTCAGTCTGTATGTGTCTCTAGGTCTGAAGTGGGTGTCTTTAGGTCTGAAGTGGGTCTCTTGTAGACAGCATATAGATGGGTCTTATTTTTGTATCCTTTCAGCAAGCCTTTGTCTTTTGGTTGGAGCATTTAATCCATTTATGTTTAAGGTAATTATTGATATGTATGTTCCTGTCACCATATTCTTAATTGTTTTGGGTTTGTTTTTGTAGGTCCTTTTCTTCTCTTGTGTTTCCCGCTTAGAGAAGTTCCTTTAGCATTTGTTGTAGAGCTGGTTTGATGGTGCTGAATTCTCTTAGATTTTGCTTGTCTGTAAAGCTTTTGATTTCTCCATCAAATCTGAATGAGATCCTTGCCGGTAAAGTAATATTCGTTGTAGGTTCTTCCCTTTCATCACTTTAAGTATATCATGCTACTCCCTTCTGGCTTGTAGAGTTTCTCCTGAGAAATCATTTGTTAACCTTATGGGAGTTCCCTTGTATGTTATTTGTCGTTTTTCCCTTGCTGCTTTCAATAACTTTTCTTTGTCTTTAATTTTTGCCAATTTGATTACCATGTGTCTCGGCATGTTTCTCCTTGGTTTTATCCTGTATGGGACTCTCTGCGCTTCCTGGACCTTGGTGGCTATTTCCTTTCCCATGTTAGGGATGTTTTCGACTATAATCTCTTCACGTATTTTATCTGGTCCTTTCTCTCTTTCTTCTCCTTCTGGGACCCCTATAATGCAAATGTTGTTGTGTTTAATGTTGTCCCAGAGGTCTCTTAGGCTGTCTTCATATCTTTTCTTTCTTTTTTCTTTAGTCTGTTCCACAGCAGTGATTTCCACCATTCTGTCTTCCAGGTCACTTATCTGTTCTTCTGCCTCAGTTATTCTGCTATTGATTCCTTCTAGTGTAGTTTTCATTTCAGTTATTGTATTGCTCATCTCTGTTTGTTTGTTCTTTAATTCTTCTTGGTCTGTGTTAAACAGTTTTTGCATCTTCTCGATCTTTGTCTCCATTCTTTTTCCGAGGTCCTGGTTCATCTTCACTATTATTATTCTGAAGTCTTTTTCTGGAAGGTTGCCTATCTCCACTTCATTCAGTTGTTTTTCTGGGGTTTTATCTTGTTCCTTCATCTGGTACATAGCCCTCTGCCTTTTCATCTTGTCTATCTTTCTGTGAATATTAGATTGTGCTTTTGCTGGGTATGACAACAAAATTCTTACATGAGATGTGAGGAAAGCATCTTTCTTATACCATAACTGTTCACATCAATCAGAAGAGTATCCTTGAAATAGTCTTTTATGCTTCTTTGTGGGAGAGACATGGTTTGAAGAACATTTTGGGAAGTACTAAGTCAAGTGTGTGTATTAACATCTTTTAGAACAAGTATATTTGGGGTAGAATGTAAAGGCTTAAAATGTGGATTTTAGAGATTATTGGCTGGGCATTCGATTATATCTGAAGGAGGGGAAAAAGGGGCCTTGTTCTGTTTAATAAAAAACTTATAACATGGTAACGCTACTGGTAGCTTAGTGACTGATCTTGGAGAGAAGCTTTCCAAATTAAAGGAGTAAAAATGTACCTGTTCTTTTTTTTTTTTGTTAATTTGGACATATCTTTAAAAATGAACCTTTTATCTTAAAGTTCTTAAACCGCAAGAAAAAAAGTGTATTTATTTATATTATCACCTAAGTTGATATTTAGTTCTTCTCTTGACAATCTGGTCTGTCAAGCCTCTTATTATTATAAACTGAAAACAAACAGGCCCAATAATCCAAAAGTCATTTGTTAATAGTAAAATCTGAAACATTTAAAGTAATAGAATCTATTTCTGTGTAGTTGAGGATTTTTTATTCTTTTGCTTTGTCAAGTGATAGCTTAACAGATATTATCCTGTCTCCCTTCTTCTGCCCTACCTCTCTATTCAGCATCCCTTGAGACTTCTCCCCCTTCATTATGAAAATACCATTGTGATAAACCACTACTTACTGAAAGTTATTGGGAAGTAAAATATTCTGCCTTAGGACACCTTCTGTAACAATACTTAAGTCTTGGTTCTTTAGAAGGTACTTATAAGGCCTAAGGATCTTCAGTATGTATTGTATTGCAGGTAGATAGAATTGGTATACATATTCTGAATTGATATGTCATTTATTACATAGCTGTTTTTTTAAGAAGGATTTTCTGATAAAAGCCTAATGCTCAGCTTCTGTGATCATCTTATAAAACCAAAGTTTAGAATGTGCAAAGTCTAAGTTAATTGAATGATTTTGCTAAATAGGAGTTTTAAATATAGTTTTTATAGCATATGCTTGATTAACGCTTAACTGTAGTTTGATTTGAGCTGATTAACAGTGGCTAAGGAGATTATTCTGTGTTGAGTATAAATGTTGAATGTGTGAGATGTAATTTTTAAACCAGTTTTTTTAAAAAAGCTATTCTGAAATTAATTTAAAATAGTTATAGATCTCATTGAAATCAGAGATCCCAAGGAAAAGAATTCAGCTGTAGGATGCATTTATTAAGTTCATTTATTTCATTTCTGTCTTTTAAAAGGTACTTTGTATATTGGAATAGGAATTCTAACCCTAAATTTTCTGAGGAAGTTTTGTGGGAAGGACTTCCTAGCCAGTGAGTCTAACATAAGTACAGTACTCCAAAAAGTATACAGCACAAAAATGTTTTAGAAATTAAAGAATAATATAATGACTTTGGCAGCCACACTTTCTCTTGTCCAGATGATTTTGGAAGACATTAGTGTTTAAGTGTCTTAAATGATAGAATTGATCTATTAAAAGGTATTAGTTCTGTCACTTTCTAAAATGGCCCCAGATTAAGGTTTTCCAAAAAATGTTATTTCTGCTTTGTTTGAGATACTGATCACTCAAGCTTTGTTGTAATTTTAGAAGCCTCCTTATCTACTGATAACTGAATTGTGTAATATAGCTCCTGGATTTGTTGGAAGGTGGCAATGTTCTATTAATATTTAGTTATATTTTCTATTTATTGATATTAATGATTCTCATATGAGTAATGTATATTTTACTAATCGCTGTAAACTCATTTCATTCATGTATCCTTTAAATTTATTTAAATTTGGTTATTCATAGTGATAGTGCCCTTGCAGTTAACATGGTTTTCCAATTTTTCTTAAACTTTGTAAATCTGGTAGTTAAAATGTAAACATTCAAGGGATCTTTTTTATGGTTGAATTAACACTAGAAGAAAAACATAGCTGGCAAATTGACAGTAGCATTGTTAAACAGTTCATTTCTTCTGTTCTGAGGCACCTAACATTTGGCCTAAAAGGCCATTAAAATTTTGGATTAGATTCTGTTTGTATTGTGTAGTAAAAAAAAAGTATTTCCTCTGTATTTGCTCTTTCTGTTAAATTAACTTCTTTGTGGGAACCTTTGTAAATTGCATTCAGAGATTTGACTGTGATTACCTTGGCTCCCTTTTAAATGCTTCACCTAATTACATTTTGAAAGCCCAGATATATATCATGTATATGATTTATTAATCTAACATTCTTGATACCTTTTGCAAATACATATACAACATGCACACATATGGGACCTAGAGTGTAAAACCTTTGGAGATACTCTCTTAAGGCCATGTCATTCAATTTGTTTTCAAAGTTGTTACTAATAATGTGAACTTGGTGAAGGTGCTGTGTTTTGCCCAGTCTGATCATTTTTGGTATTTGAACATTTTTCTTGTTTTCTAGTTTCAAGTTCTCATATGTATTTCTGTTAACTTTGAGGAAGCTTAGAAGACTTATAATGGATCACAAAGTTCCATGTAGTCTGTTTTGGGGCTGTCTATAACTGCAGTATACTTTGTTAAAAAAGAAAAAAAAAATCCCTTCTGAGGAAGTGGAATTTTGTATATTTCAGGCCAGTTGGAGAAATATTTACATTATCTTAAAATTAAAAAAAAATTTTGGGGTAATAGTCCAGACTTACCAAAAAAGTTATAAAAATAGTACAAGTAGTTCTTAGATATCCTTTATCCAGCAAATCTATTTTCCATCCACGGAGTAAGAGGGTGGGTAGAGAATGAGATTATGGCTTAAGCAAATCATTCAAACAATCTTGTCTTTAAGTTTCTAGATGTTAAATCTGATTTCACTTAAAGCCTTGTGGGGGATTTTGTCTGTTTGTTTTTTAGGGTGACTCAGACTTATGATGCAGGTGCATGTATCTATTTCTACTTTGCCTTTAACTACAGGGGAATCAGTGACCCACTGACTGTGTTTGAACAAACTGAGGTAATTTTGCATACATGAATATAGCTCTTACATTCTTTTATTAATTTAAGTAAACTTTACTATCAATTTATGAATTTTAGTTTGACTGTCTTTAATAACTTGTGGTTTACCTGGTTGATAGCCCATAGAAATGAGAAGCATAATTTTTACACTGGATTGAATACTGAATTAGAAGTCTAAAATTCATATTCCCTATACATATTACAATTAATATTCTAAAATTAATGTTCTGTTGCCTGTGATTCTTTGGATATTACTTATAGTACATAATACCTGATTAAATTAAATAACAGAAGACTATATGGACCCTTGATATCACTTCAGCAGCCCAGCCAGCTCCATATGGTGACTGCTTTTGAGGTCAGCGGCTCTAAAGCTCTTGGCCTATGTTGCTGTAATTTCCTAATTCTAGGTTTATAATTTTTTTGTTTGCTTAAGTTTTATGTAGGCCTTTGAGGTTCATTTGCCAGCAGTTTCTATTACATTTCTTAAATGACCTTAAGCATCTAATTTTTATAACGCCTTCTGTTTGATAGTCAATATTTCTGATGACAAGTATGCCTAGGGTTGAAGAAACAGACTAGACTGTGGAGGAAGCAGGAGGAGACTGGGGTTTGTTAAAAATAAAACCTCAGGTGTCCTAGTATTAATTCTGTTGCCTGCCTGCCAAAGGTAGTACCACAAGGTGATTTTCAGTGGCACACTTTTAGACCCAAACCACAGGGTATGGTTGGCTCCCTCTTATGCCTCCTTTTTTTAAAAAAAAAAACAAAAAAAACCCAGCTTTTCTGAAGTATAATTGAGATATAGTAAACTGCACATAATATGTACAGTTTCATGGGTTTTGACCTATGTATGCACCTGTGAAATTGTAACCCCAATCAAAATAATGAACATATCCATCATCCTCAAAAGTTTGAGTCCTGGGCTTCCCTGGTGGCACAGTGGTTGAGAGTCCGCCTGCCGATGCAGGGGACATGGGTTCGTGCCCCGGTCCGGGAAGATCCCACATGCCGCGGAGCGGCTGGGCCCGTGAGCCATGGCCGCTAAGCCTGTGCGTCCGGAGCCTGTGCTCTGCAATGGGAGAGGCCACAACAGTTTTGGTGTTGCCCTCTGGCTACCCAAAGGCCCCTTCCCCATAGTACTACAAAAATGAAAGTGTTCCTTCTTTCCCAAGCCTAACAGCCATTCTCTAAGTGCTGCTGGTTTCAAGTAGTTACTGCTTTACATAAAATAATTTGTTAGAAGACATAGTCTCTTAGAGTAGGGCTAGCATATGTATGATTCATTTGAAAAACCCTAAATCCTCAGTGATGAGGGTTCTTATAAATTACTTTGCAATGAGATGTGGTCCATCTGTCCCTCCTGAAGGGAGGGTCTCTTCTACTGTGGCCTAACTCTGATGGTTTATACACACCCAAGTAATTCTAGGAGGTTCAAGGCACTGTAGGGATTTTACCTCATATCTGTTACATACTCATGAATTGAATGTAATTCCAGTTTCTGTAACCCTTCTTTCACCCTGTACTTCAGTCATTCTATATATTGCTTTAAGTATTTATCTTTCTAACCTTATTGCTCTTTAAGGAGCCTAGTTGGAGCCTAACATGTTAAGAGGATAAAACAAGGTGTTTTTTTTCACACTTAGATATCCATAAGCCTGAGAAGTAATTTGTCCCAAGGCATTGACCTAAGAAATGTTCTCCATAAGGGTTTTTACCGTTAATCCCTGATAGCTTTGTAAGTAATCTTGAATCTTATGCCCACTGTATGATATTAGGTGAGTAATTTAACCATCTAAGCCTCATTTTCTTTATCTGTGAAATAGGAGTAATTGAAATTATTCCATAAGGCTTTAGTGAAAATAACTGAGTAATTCCAGGTAAATTGCTTAGTACTTTTCTGGACATACCATATACAGTCAATTAATGTTTGTTGGTATAGTGAGATGTTTACTTCAGAGTAGGACCGGACTCCTCACAAAACTTTTTAGTGCTGATGAATTGGTCATTTTGCCTTCTTTTTTCTTTTCTAGAATCTTGATGTAACAATTGTAGACACTGCGACTATTCACTAGAAAAAAACTTATAAAGCTAGGCTGCATATTTTAATTGCTCTTTAAATACAGTTAACCTAAGAGAAAGGAAAATTAGGCTTCTCCTTTATTATTTAACCCAGAAAGTATGTATCTCCTTTGGGAGTTGGGTCTTACTCTTTCACCTCAAAGTGATCTATTTGTTGTTTTGTTTCCAAATACAGGCAGCTGCTAGAGAAGAAATCCTCGCTAATGGAGGGAGCCTGTCGCATCACCACGGAGGTATTCTTTTTTGGGGATAGAATTTCTAATATTCCTACTGTTTAAAATATTTGGTTTGATACAGTGCTAGGGGGAGTCATAATATGAGTAATTTGAGAGCACTAGGGCTCTCTTTGAAGTTGTTATGTCTGTCACTGAGGTTGCCTGTGCTGTGGTAGTAACTGACAGAAGCTTGATTTGACAAGCCTGCCTAGATAACAGAACCTAGACAGCCTTCTGAGTTCTCAGGAACTTCATGTCACCCAAGATAGCCCAGCAAACCTGGGAGGTATTTGACCATTAGAGCAAAACTTTTTAAAGGGGGAAAAAGAACCTACCTAAATGTTTTTTGTTTTTTTAAATAAATTTATTTATTTTATTTATTTTTATTTTTGGCTGTGCTGGGTCTTCGTTGCTCTGTGCAGGCTCTCTCCAGTTGCAGCGAGCGGGGGCCACTCTTCATTGCGGTGCGCAGGCCTCCCATTGCAGTGGCCTCTCCTATTGGGGAGCACAGGCCCCAGGGGCGTGGGCTTCAGTAGTTGTGGCACGCGGGCTCCAGAGCGCAGCCTTAGCAGTTGTGGCGCACAGGCTCAGCTGCTCCGTGGCATGTGGGATCCTCCCAGGCCAGGGCCCGAACCCATGTCCCCTGCACTGGCAGGCAGACTCCCAACCACTGCACCACCAGGGAAGCCCTACCTAAATGTTTTTCATCCACTATTGGAATGTAGCTAAAGTCAGTTGTACTATATATTGAATAGCTGTTTGTTCTGCCCACCCAAAATTCAGCAAATTAATCAAGGCGGGATATGAAAAAATCTTTTCAAGATTTTAATGCTGTTTTTAGTATTTCTTTTTGATCATTGTAGTATTTTTATTGGAGAGTTGATCACATCAGTAATAAAAATTATGATATATCTACCTATGTTATATCTACCTAGACATATCTACCAGTGTTTTTAATATATCCCTCAATATAAATTGGTACCTAGAAAATATATGTGTAGATTTTTTTAATTAAAAAATTTTTTTAGGGAAGTGCATGAAGGTAAATGACCACTGAATTTAAAAATTTCAGCTTATACTCCTACTCTGGATACTCCATATCCCTGTTTCCCTGTTTGATTTTCCATCATAGCATTTAGCATTATCTAACATGCTATATATTTATACTTCTTGAGATTAGCTATCTCCTCCTACTGGTAAGTAGGATCCATAAGGACAGGGACTTCTGTTTCATTTCTGTGTACCAGCACCTAGAACAGTGCTTGGCCCCAGTCAGCCCTCCATACATGTTTGTAGGATGATTGAAAGAATTTTGGTAGAAAACAGAGTGGGCTGTGGAGGATCTGTGTTCATATGACATTATTGCAGGCAGGCCTGAAGAAGATTGCTAATGTGGATGAATGAAATAGACAATTCCCAGCATCATTGTATCAATTTAATCTTTTGCATTCCCTCTACTTTTTCTTAACCTCCACAAATAAATTTCTAACTTAGCTGACTGATAAGCATTAAGGTGAATGAATTTGTTCTTTTCCTCCTTTTCCTGTTTATTACCTTTTGATGGAGATTCTAATGAATGCTAGAACGACAAAAATGAAGAAGGGAAGAAACTGGATATTAGAAATGTCTCAAGTGAAATTAAAAACTTTTGATTAATCTAAAAGTCTAAACCTAATTTTGGAACTATAAACATGAGGTATTTCATAAAGGTGCTTAGAATTTTAGCACCTTCCTTTAAAATGTTCAGAAAGCTATATACTTTACTTTAAATCTTTTTTATATATTTTATTTTAGGATGCCACTATATTGCTATGTAATTTACAAGTATACTTGTAAAATTACATAATATCATTAAGTAATATGTTCTTCATTCTAAATTGATTTCATGGAGGGAGGAAACAGAATAATTTAGCTATAATTAATTATTTGAAGAAAAAAAGAATTTTCCTTTCCATAGCCAACAATTTTGCCTTTTGGTACATGTCAGCAGCCAACAAGTGCACTTTTTCCTTTAAGGTCAGGAACTGTAGGAGCTATGTTTGTGATAGTAAATATGAGAGAGATGTGATTCTGCAAGAGGGTGAGAATAGCCAAATCTTGTACTATATAGAAAGAAACAGAGGCTTAATTGTTATTTAGATAACTGGGTTATATGAACTAATTTCCTTAATTGTGAGAGGATGTTCTTCGTTTACTTAAGCTTTACAGTGCGATAAATTCTACAGAAGTTATGGAAATGACCAAATGACCTGCAACATTGTGGAGGAAAGCCAAACCAATGCTTTTTTTTCTTGCTAATGACATTTTACTCCTTTAGGATCTATGAGGATATTCAGGTCCCACCAATAGTGTCTATATATGAGATGCTGAAAGTCTAGTATGGCAGAAGTGTTGACAATACTTATTCAGGTACACCCCAGACACTGAGAGCTTCTTAGCAGGCTCTAACATAACCTACATAAACATACTTGAAATAATGTATATGTGAAGCTGTCATTACAGGAAAAAAAAAAATACACACAAATTTAAAATAATAAAGAGTTAAGTAATTCTAGTACAAATTTATTTGAGACTTAGACTTTATTTGTGAAAGTTGTGGTTAATAATCTGTTTTATTATTCAGTAAACAAATAGAAATTAATTTAAAGAATAGTTGAAAAGATATAAACCTTAATTAACCAAAAGATCATGATTATTCAATTCTTGATTCCAAAGCAAAAAATATAAATAGCTCCTGGGATATTTTTGATACCAAGTATGCCTAATGCCTTTTTTTTTTTTTTTTTTTGCGGTACGCGGGCCTCTCACTGTTGTGGCCTCTCCCATTGCGGAGCACAGGCGATGTGCAGGCTCAGCGGCCACGGCTCACGGGCACAGCCGCTCTGCGGCATGTGGGATCTTCCCGGACCGGGGCACGAACCCGCATCCCCTGCATCGGCAGGTGGACTCTCAACCACTGCGCCACCAGGGAAGCCCCCTAATGCTTTTTAATATTGTTGTATAATATGTTTTCCACATTATAAATATTACTGGTCCACTAGGCAATAGGATTTCAAAGAATGGTAGTCCTTCCCTTGAAGGATCTTACAGTCCAGTAAAGTAAAATATTATAGCATTTCAAAAGGTGCTGATCAAAACTGGTAGGTTTATGATATCATCATATTTTAACCAAGATAAGAGTCTCCCATTTTCTTTGAAAAGCACTCAAAAGGTGACTTTAATAAACATGTAAATGCTATAGATGTTAAAACATCAAAGAGAAGGAAGATAAAATAGGGAAAGGAATTAACATTTATAAAGCTGTAAATATTTGCTAGGTGCTCTGCATGACAGTCTCCTTTAATCCTGATCAAAATGCCGTGGAGTAGATATTGTTCCTGTCTTTCAGATGAAGATATATTAAGCCTCTGAGTGTACAGTAACTTCAAAGTATCAGCAATAGTTGTTAGTGCCAGAATTTGAGTTTGAACTCAGTTCATCCTGCTTCAGGGTCCTTGTCCTCTGACTTAAGAACATAATAGTGAAAATAGGCCAAAAGCTAAAAAGATTGAAATTGAAAGCCTTTGAAAAGAGGCACATGCATTTAAAAGTATATGAGAAGAAATACTAAACATTAGTCTTTCTCTTTTAAAATATAAAACCTCTGTTTCTTTAATTTTAACACTAAGTTAGTTGCTTGTCCTGCTTTAGATGTTAAAACAGAAATGAATGAACATTTTAATTTCCTCATCATAGCTATTTCATTGTTTTCTCAGTTCTTGCACATAAGTCAGTTTGACTTTCTGGTTGTTTTTATACTTCCTGATTATAGGTTTCTAACATGTCAGCAGTATCAGGTAATAAAACAAATGCAGGTCAGATCATGTTACAGTAAAACTCCTTGTATAATTTATGTGCATTTTCAGGTTCTAGGCTTATAAGCCTTTTTTTGTTGAAGACTCCAAGGTTGATGAAATAATTTAATTTTAGAAATTATTAACTTGAACTTCAATGTAGCAAGGTTTGATTGCATATTAATTTATTGAGAGGTTCTGCCTCATTTAAATAGGAATCTTTTATTTCTATCACATTTCTCATATTTTTTATTTTCATGCAGTCAAAAATATGACTGTGTGTAAACAAATTCTGAACTACTTGGATTCCTCTATGGCTTTGAAAAAGAAACTAGGTAAGCCTGAACACAAAATATATTTCGTATGTGCTGGTAAAATGAAGATGCTTTCCCTTTGCTAGGTTGTCTTCTAAACCACTTTATAAACACTGGCGTGCTCCAGGGCTCAGCCCAGAGCCAGATCGTTCCTCCGTGTTTCCTCACTCCCTCAATGATTACTTCAGTCCCAGGACTTAAAACACCATCCTTATGCTCATGACTCCCAAATACCAGAAGGGATCACCACCACCACCCTAGTTCAAATCACCGTTTTTTCTTGCTGGGACAAGTGCAGCCTCTTAATTGGTCTGTCCACCTTCACTCCTGTTCCCCTGCTGTCATCTCTCTTGCTGCCCAAGTAATCTTTTTAAAATTCATTATTTTCTCCTCACATTCAGAATAAAATCCAAAGTCCTTATTAGGTTCTTCAAGGATATACATTGTGTGTTTTATCTCTCTGTCTTCATCTCTTACTACTTTTTCCCTCCAGCAGTAGTGTCCTTCTTGCTATTTCTCAGGCATATCAACCCTCTTCCCCCTTCAAGGCGTTTGCTATTTATTCCGTCTCTTCCTGCTGTTCTTTCTCTTGTTCCCCCCCTCCCCCGCCGCCAGATATTTATTTGCATGGCTCACTTTCCCATCATGAAGATCTCTGATAAAAATGTCACCTTCTTAGAGGCGTCTTCCCTATTCTCTTGTATAGTTTATGTGTTCCTCATTCGAATAAGTTCAATGAGGTTACTGACTGTATCTTGTCCATCACTGTGTTCCCCAGTCCCTAGAACAGTGACTGGCTGTTCTACATAGAAGTAGATGCTCAATGAATATGTTACGTGTGTAGTTAAGTGTCCAAGCGCTCACAGAATTTGGGGCAATTTTGCAAATTCTCAGACATCTCTGAATCTTTCATGTTAGAATGGCATTAGTCTCCTTGCTAATTTAGCTTCAAATGTTTAATAATCAGGCCTTGTTTGAATATAGGGTCATGTTTAATCATGAAAAGGCTCAGTTTATTCCATAATATTTCTGAGAATGTGTATTAGCAAAGTCAGTTATTCAGTGGAAAAGTAGGGTAAAATAATGTGCCTTTCACTACAACTGCCCAACACCAGCCATTTTAGTGTTCTTCCGTAGATGTATTATATATGTAAGATTCCATTTAAGCCTTTATCTTAAAACAAATGCAAGTTTGAGAGGCTTACAAACAGAGGGGAAAAAACATAGGCTTTGGAATCAAATCTGTATTTGACTCTTGGCTCTGTACTTAACTACCTGTGTGACCTTAGGGAAATAACTTCTCTGAGCTGCAGTTTTCTCATCTGCAAAATGGGAATAGTACCTACCTCAGATTATTGTAACACTTAAGTGTGATAATGTATATAAAGCATCAGAAGTGTCCTGCATATAGTAGGTGCTTAAGAAACAGTAGTCTTCTAAAAAAATAAAAGCAGTAGACAGCACCAAGTGAAACTCTGGTTTGTATTCTTAACCCCCTACTCTAACCATTGAAGAAAGGGTTATAGTTTATTTGAAAAAGACCCATATATTCAAGGAATATAATTCAACAATTGTCTTAATATTTTCATCTATAACCTGCAGTTAGTCTCACCCTATAGGAGGTTCTGTTACAATCTGTATGAAAGAGCAGCATAATTGGCAACAAAATTTGCTATAAAAAATGTCTATTTTCATACATGCTTCTCTGCTTAAAGTTAATCATCTAATTTGTAAATTTCAAATATCCTGTGCTATTCAATATAGTTTCATAAAGCAGAAATCTTTCCATATAAATTTTAAATAGAATGGGTTTAATTATCCTTCTAAAGTTAATAATAGAGCTCTCAAAAGATTGCTTTTTATATGTGTAGAAAAGATTTTCCTTAATTTGCATCCTGAACTTAAAACTCAAGGCAACCTCATAGGAGCAGCTTTAGTTGCTGACCTTCAGGCAGTATCATGACATTCTCAGTACCATTTTTGAGTTCAAAAGTAGAAGGGCTGGGGGTTGGGAGAGTATTGATGCAGTTTCTCTTAGAGGGTTTGGCCTGTAATTGTGATTAATAACAGTTGCTTTCACTATCTGGAAACAGACAGGCTGGTTTGTCTGCCTACAATCATGCTGTGATAAATGGAGCTATTTTAACTCTGGTTTTGTGTATCAAAGAAAACAGATGTAGTCTGGAACTGGAGGCTATAGGAAATATAAAGCCTGCTTAACTTAATCTTCATAGTGCTTGTTTTTGTAACTGACGAGCTGGTCAGTTTAAACAGCAGCGTTTATGTCAGCCATATATTTAAATTTCAATTTACGACTTAAGTTTTTAAGTTGTTCATTTGCTAAAATTATACCTAAGGCCTTGTCAGGAAGTAAAAAACCTTGATTAAATATAACCAGTCTTAGTTTAAATATTGATGTCTTTATCTAACCAAAATTATTTCCTATTGTTCAGAGAATAATTATGGGGTAGCTGCTCTTAACAGTTTTTGTGGTCTTAACATAATCCAATAGTATGAGGAACTTTAAAAGTAAAAAGAGACTACTCGAAATAATGAGCAAAAGATCAACTTTGTTAAAAACCTATAGTGTGAAATAAAAGACATACAGATTGGAAAGGATGAATGAAACTATTGCTGTTTATAGATGACATGATTGTCTGTGTAGAAAATCTGCCCCCCACCCCAAAAAATCTACTAGAACAAGATCAGCAAGATCGCAGAATACAAGAGCACACACCAAGATCAATTGCATTTCTATATATTAACAACAAGCATATAGAAACTGAGATTTAAAATGCAAGTACCATTTACATATGCTCCAAATTAAACATTTAAATTAACAAAATATGTACATGCCTATGCATAAATCTAATAAAATATATACAGGATCTGTGTTCTGAAAATAACAGAATGCTGATGAAAAAAATCAAAGACCTAAATAAATGGAGAGATGTGTTCATGGATTGGTAGAAAACAACATGGTATAAAGATGTCAATTCTCCCTAGATTGATCTACCTATTTAATACAATTGCTTTCAAAATTTCAGAAAGATTTTTAGTAGATATAGAAAAGATTATTCTCAAATTTATATGGTAAGGCAAAGGAACTAGATGGCTAAAACAATTCTGAAAAAAGAACAGAGTCATAGGAATCAATTTACCTGATTTCAAGACTTATAATATACAGTCATCAAGACTGTGTGGTATTGGAAGAGTGACATATTGATCAATGGAACAGAATAGAGAGCTCAGAAATAGACCCACACGAATATGTCCAACCAATTTTGACAAAGGCATAAAGCAGTCCAGTGGAGGAGGTATATAGCTTTTTCACCAAATGGTGCTGGAACAATTGGACATTGATAGGTTAAAAAAAAAAAAAAAAAGAACCTTGATCTGAACCTTACGCCAAAATTAACTCAACACAGATAATATGCTTAAATGTAAAACATAAAATAATAAAACTTTTAGAAAAAAAACAAGAGAAAATATTCAAGATCTAGAGTTGGGCAAAGAGTTCTCAGACTGTTCCCCCAGAGTACAATCCATTACAGGAAAAATTGATAAATTGGATCTCATCAAAATTAAAAATGTTTGCTCTGTGAAAGACTGTTAAGAGGATGAAAAGTTAGGCTACAGAGTAAGAGAAAATATGTGCAAACCACATATCCAATAATAGACCTATATCTATAATATATAAAGAACTCTCAAAACTCAATAGTAAAATACAAACAATTCAATTAGAAACTGGGCAAAAGACATGAAGAATCATTTCACTGAAGAGGATATACAAATGACAAATAATTACATGAAAAGATGTTCAACATCAATAACCATTAGGGAAATGCAAATTAAAACCACAAGAGAAACCACTATCCACCTATCAGAAAGCTAAAATAAAAAAATAGTGGCAGTGTCATGCTGGCAAGGATGTAGAGAAATTAGATCAATCATACATTACTGGTTGGAACATAATGTGGTACAGTCATTCTGTAAAAACAGTTGGCAGTTTCTTATAAAATCAAACATGTAACTACCATTCAACCCAACAATTATACTCTTGGGCATTTATACCAGAGAATTGAAAACATAAACCTGTATATGTATATTCAGAGCAGATTACTCATAGTAGTCCCAAACTGGAGTAAGCTCAGATGTCCTTCAACCATTAAATGGCTAAACAAACTGTGGTACGTCTATACCATGGAATACGACTCAGCGGTAAGGGGAAACGAACCATTAACGCATGCAGCAACTTGGATGAATCTCCAGGAAATTATGCTGAGTGAAAAAAAGCCAATTCTGAAAGGTTGCATTCTGTGTGATAGTATTTCTACAACATATTTGAAATGACAAAATTAGAGAAATAGAGAACAGATTGGTGGTTTCCAGGAGTTGGGTGTGGGGTGGGGATGACTATAAATAGGCAACACAAGAATCCTTGTGGGGACGGATATGTTCTGTATCTTGACTATATCAGTGTCAATATGCTGGTTGTGATTTTGGTCTTTTGATAGCTACCAGATGAGTATAGCCTTTCCAATATTGAATCTTTATCAGATTACCATAAGGTAGCAGAAAGTTTGTTTTACCCTTAACTTTTTTTCCTTCAGTTTCTTCTTTGTTATTGGCTTTTTCTCACAAAACTTAAAGTTGATTATAATATTTTTCCACTGAAGCAATGTTGTAAATAGTGAGATTCTAAGACCAGACTGTAAAAGCCAATTTAATCCATGATGTAATTGAGCATTTAACTATTTCAGCTGTGTCATAGGATGAACAGATTTGAGAGCTGACAGAAAATCTGTTGTAAGAATGTATTGTTCCCTGCTCCTTCCTACCCTTGCAATTACAGATGCCCAGTCCCAGACAAAGGGCAGGGACAACGTTGTGTTTGCCATCTC
This sequence comes from Orcinus orca, assembly GCF_937001465.1. Lineage (NCBI taxonomy): Eukaryota > Metazoa > Chordata > Mammalia > Artiodactyla > Delphinidae > Orcinus > Orcinus orca. The sequence continues at coordinate 65,104,608 of NC_064565.1, forward strand.
TTACCTTGTGCTATATATACCTGTAGTAACTTCCAGCTTCAGGTGTATTTTCTCAGCCACTAGGAGAGAGTAGGTGGCTTGGATAATACCACTTCTCTTTGGACCTCTAAAGAGAACTTTTTCTCCCTAGCAATTTTATGACCAAGACTCTTCTAAGTGCTAGGTGTTAGTCTCAGAATACCTCTACTACATTATTATATTGTTAGAGAATAATTAACTTTTTATAGTCAGTTTCAGGTGATTAGCAGACAGTTAATCCTAATAGATATTTTCAAGTGTAAGATCTGTTAGAAGTAACTTTAGGTAAAGTTAATTTTTAATGTTCTGTCTTTGGTGTCTTAACATAGAAATCACTAGAGTACTTGTGGCTATTTAAATTTAAATTAATTAAAATGAAATAAAAATGTATTTCCTCATTTGCAGCAGCCACCTTTCAAGTGCTTGATATCCACATGTGGCTAGGGGCTACTGTGTTAAATACTGCAGATACAGACATTTCTATCGACACAGGAAGTTCTACCAGACAGTGCTGTGAAGCTTTATTACATATATATTTTCACACATTGGCTGGGAAAATGGCCCACAAATACGGCTTAAAAGTTTTTTTCAGTAGATATTAGATTCAAGTCTTTAGGAGTTAAGTTCTGAAATAAACTAGCATTTGTCATTAATGGTAGGTTTTCTCAGAGTATAACTTCTGTCTACCACTTTTTCCAGAATTTCTTTCAGTTTGGTCAGTAGCCTCAAATTTAGAACAAGGTCACCTTGCTATAGTAAAAGCCATTCACTGCTAATCCAGTTGGTTGTAGCAGTGAAGATATGTTGCTTTTATGGAAATTGTTCGGGCTCCTAGGAGACAGACCTTTGTAAACATATAGTCCGAGATTTCTTGGTCTTGTCACTGTTGACATTTTTGACTAGATTCTTTGTGTGGGAGCCGTCCTGTGCATTGTAGTATGTTTAGCAGCATCCCTGGCCCCTGCCCACTAGATGCTGGTAACATCGCCCCAGTTATGACAACCAAAAACTTCTCTATACATTGCTTAGTGTCCCTTAGGGTGCAGAATTGCCTCTGTTGAGAGCTATTGATATAGTCCAAAGTCTCCTAGAGATTTGAAGGAAAAGAGAGTTAGGTTCTGTGACATACCTTCTCCTATCTTAGCTAATACAGAATAGCTCTGAGTATATCCAAGAAATAATGTCAGAATATAGGGAATGCAAGGCAGATAAAACCAAAGGAAATTAAGGAAACCCAGATTGCCTTTCCCTGGATATTTGCATCCCTACATCTTATCTAAAATGGCTTACAGATAACTGTGGTTCAACATTTATTTTTTAACTAACATTTTTTGAATTCTTACTATGTGGCATACACTATATTATGCAACAGGACTACAAAAATGAATAAAACATGGCCCTAGTCTTCAAGGAGCATATCATGTTGACTGTCCTTATCTATTTCATGTTATTTGGCCATTTACTTGCTTTCAGCTCTGTTGTATAGGCATTAATTGCCACTTGGTTTAAACTTTGAGCGTGTCAAGCCATCTTTTGGGGATGTTAGCAGAATTAGCACTTGATTGTGTTCTGAAGACAGATTGAATCCAGCTCTTGTCATCTGTTATTACCTTGATAATTCAGGCTTTTTTTTCTATTTCATCATCTCTAAAGACCTATTTAAGGATCTGTAAGATCTTAGAGCTGCTATATAAACTGCACAGATAAAACCTTAGCATAAAGAAAACTGACATATAAAAATATTTAATAAGAGAAAAATCTTATAATACCAGATTTTAATTATCTATGAATCTTTCATCTTGATGTCAGAAGTTTCATTAGTAGTAGAAAATATGTCAGATGACTTAATAAATCAAACGTGACTTTAAGTATCCACTAAGCGTTAAATTAGACTCCGTGGTATTCATAGTCCCATCTCATGTGTCTTGAAAAGCTGGGTATTCACATCCCTCAGCTGGAAACCTGTTGGCTTCAGCATGTACCTCCACCAAAGCCAAACACACACACACAGATGCCTTAGAGCACAAACCGACGGACAACTAAATCCTCTTTGCAGGTTGAATGCTCTACCCCACACACAAGTGCCTTATAGCACAAACAGATGGACAACTAAACCCTCTTTTCAGGTTGAACGTTCTACCCCACGCCACTCCCTCCCAAAGAAACATCATCATAGTCAGATCACCAGATACCAGAAAGAGTGGAAATTGTCCATTGTCCTTCTCTTTTCTCATCAGTACAGATCAAGTTGCACGGGGCCAGAAGCTCATCTGACAGGAGGTTGGTGTCCCTTTAGCGCTAGTTCCTTAGATAATCCACCAGTAGTTTAGTTGGATTAATTAAATCTTGAAATACAAAGTCAGTGCTCAGATCACTCATACAAGAAGCTAAATCTAGATTTTCTTTTTTAAATCTGACCTGTAGAATAGTGTTAAAAAGGTATCCAGGATGCCCAAAGTAGAACTTTCAAAACACTGTTATTTCAATAACGGTTAGGTGCTTTTAACTTTGGCTAAATTCTCCTTCTGAGCTTCAGCTTCAGTAATCTTCTAAATGTACAGCCCATTTCATAATTTGTTTTTAATGTTTTTATAAATTCATTTTATTTATTTTTATTTGTAGCTGAGTTGGGTCTTCGTTGTTGTGTGCGGGCTTTCTCTAGTTGCAGTGAGTGGGGGCTACTCTTCGTTGCAGTGTGCAGGCTTCTCATTGCAGTGGATTCTCTTGTTGCAGAGCACAGGCTCTAGAGCACAGCCTTAGTAGTTGTGGTGCACAGGCTTAGCTGCTCTGTGGCATGTGGGATCTTCCCAGACCAGGGCTCAAATCCATATCCCCTGCATTGGCAGGCGGACTCTTAACCACTGTGCCACCAGGGAAGCCCATGATTTGTTTTTTAAATAAGTGTATAATAAGTCTTTTCAGCCTTGTAATCAAATTCATAATTGAGAGTTTTTAATTTAGCTAAAAAGAACTCTGGCTAGCAGACCCTAGATGTGTCCCTTTTAAGATGAGATTATTAGGTAGTTTCTGCTAAGTCTTCAGTCCCTTAGACCACAAAGATTAGTTCCAGATAATTTTTGGTGGCTAGGCTGGCCAACATGTTCACATTTTCCACACACAAGACTCCCATTACCCATCCCTCTTATATACATGTCTGTTCATTCTTTGCTGTTGATCTTCCCACAAAATATATTATTTCTTGGGGCTGTTAGCATCCAAAGGGGACTGTTGAGCCTGTGATTTCAAAAAGCTTCTATTTTCTCTGTTCCAAAGTATAATTTTTTTTTAAGATTTTTTTTTTGATGTGGACCATTTTTTAAGTCTTTATTGAATTCGTTACACTATTGCTTCTGTTTTATGTTTTGGCTTTTTGGCCGCAAGGCATGTGGGATCTTAGTTGCCCAACCAGGGATCAAACCACACCCCCTGCGTTGGAAGGCGAAGTCTTAACCACTGGACCGCCAGGGAAGTCCCCAAAGTATAATTCTTAAATGTACTGTATATTATGGAAAAAACACAAAATACTTATTTTATTCTGTCTGTATATACAGTATAAGAAATTAAATCGTAAAAAAGTGAACTCCACTTTTAATTTAAGCAGACAAAGAATTTCCTCCATTAGTTTTCTGTATTTGGCTGGCCTATGATTTTTGTACCTTTAAAAATACATCTAAGACTCTTAAATACCTGGCTTAAGTATTTTGAGCATTGAATATGTAGAAAAAAATGAGAATTATGGAATACGGGATCTCTTTCTTATTTTCAGAAATGGTGGATTTGGCTTTTTGTAGCTCTAGTGTTGGCTCTCAAGCTAGGTTTACACTTCTAGAGGATCAGAAGTCACAGGAGTGTAGCTGAGTCAGTAGTCATGAATACCCCACATCAGGTAATCCAGGTCTGGAAAGAGGAATAAGCTTCATGTGGTATGAAGGTACACATGACTTTTCATGGATAACTGTACATACAAGGAATGTTGAAGTAGTCTTTGGCCACCTGTTATTTGCTGTTTTCATTCATCCATTCTCCCCTTTAGTATGGCATGCTTCCTTTTCTGAAAATGAGTCTACAGATATGTAAGCAGCTACTATATAGTTGTGCACACACGTGTGTTACACATGTCCAGATCAGTATAATAAGCTAATTTCTAAAATGCCTAGCAGTGCAAATAAAGATTGTACAAATGGCATTATTATTGTTGTTGTTTAACTCTAGAATAAAAGTCTTCTACTTTGAAGTATGATCCCATCTTTGGGATTAGGGCCTTCGATGTTTCATTGTTGCTTTTTTAATTTATCAATTCATCTGAGGCAGCCAGAGAAGGTTCTCTAGAATTTTATGAAGACTATTTCCAATAATCTCGTACTATAAACGCTTATTAAGCGTTTTTACTTAAACTCTCTTTTCTCTGTGTACATTTATCCTGTAATGTAGTTGACTTAAATTGTTAAGCAAATCCAAAAAGATTTCTAGTCCCTTTAATTGCATAAACTGTGATTTCTGACCTCAGTTCAAATTCTGTTATCACTAACAGAAGAAGCTTACAGACCTTTGCCATCAGGCCATCAAGGGGTTAAATTATTTTATCAGATATGTTTTTGAGGGGCCACAGCTATGCTGCCTGTACTGCCTTTTATTTTTTTAACTTTCTAGTTCACTAATCAAATGTATGTTAGATTGATTATTGTAAAAGTATAAACCATAGAAAATTTGACAAGATAGATGTGTAAATTATCCTTCTGACAGAACTAATGATGCACTTCAAGCACCTTCTGTTTTCCAGCGCTTGGTGAGCGACTTCATTAAATATGCAGTGGCTGTTGGGTGGCTTCTCAGAGGATGGTTCAGCTCCTTGTGGAATTGGATTATTACTAGAGGTGTAAAACGAGGCAGACGAGCTAGCTGTTGGGCATCCTGCTGAGGTTCTAATGTGCTCCATCTTGTCGGAGCAGTTGTTTGCAGTCTTTTCAGGACAATTACATCCATAACCACAGGACACATTCAGTGAAACTATATTACAGATAACAGTGGAGACTGGCATTGACTGCTTTTTATCCCACTCTCTTGAGTTGCCTCAGTGCTGGTAGCTTATAATAATGCCACTTCTACCATTCACAGAGTAGTTTTTTTTTTTTCTTCTTTTAATACCTTGGAGCAAATCTGGAAATAACTGATTTGTAACTTTTTCTAAGTGCAAAAATCGTAGGATATTTGGAGTGAAAAGATTCAGTAGCCTCTAATCCCTTTGCATATGAGAAAACTAAGGCTGAGGCATTGCGGTGAGTTGTCCCTTAGGGAGATTGTAGGAGGACCTGGTAGAACATCTTTTAGGTGGTAGAGATTGCATGAATAGCAGTTTGTACTGTTTGGCTTCTGGTTTTAGAGCTCTTTTAAACAGAATTTTTCTTTTGAATTTAAGATTTCTTTTTCCTGCTGTAGAGCATTTTTCCTCATCTTAATACCAGCAATGCTTCTTTATTTCTAGAAGCCAAGCAGAAATATTTTGCTTTCTGAGAATGTCATGCTATTTATTATTTTAATGACAACTGGTGGTTTCCTGGAGCACTGGACACAAAAGACGGTTTGAGTTGAGCTTAAAATGGTATTTAAGTTTTCCAAAAGGGAGATGCTGTGGTGGATCACTGAAGCTTGATAAATGAGAGTGCATTTTAGAATGACAGGCTGAATACTTTAATGAAAGAAGGCTTCCCATTTTAGTTGGCCAATTAAATCGCTGCTGATGACTTTGGATCATTAATGAACATTTGTGGAAAATGACCATTTGAATTCAATTATTACAATACATTTGAAAAGTACTAACCACAAATAATCCTACCCATAAATAAGATTTATCCATTTTCCCATAGATAAATCAGCATCCTGCTTTGCTTTTTAATGCCAAAGCAAATTGACATTTCAGAATTCTTTTATAGATTAAGTACATATCCTTTCTTATAAAAGTTCTGCTTAGAAAAGGTTACATTTTCGTTGAATGCCTTTTAAAATATAATTTATGCTGCTAACGATTATATTCGTTATTCTCAGAATAAATTAGCAAGACTTAGAACCAAAGAAGGGGAACGTGATACAGTGTATAAAAGCAGATAATTAAATTTAAAATGGTTTAGGTGTTTGATTTATTTAGTGCCTAAAATAACTCTAATTCTGGAAAAATAATAGGAAGAAAATAACAATTATTTGAACATGCAAATTTATTTTAAAGTCATATGAAAAGAAAATGCAAATGGAAAGCTCATAACCAGATTTTTTTCTTAAGCCCAAAGTTCAGATTTTCTCAATTTTTAAAAAGCTTTTGTTCTCAAAATATTTTATGGATATCTAGCTTGTCAATTTTTGCTGTAGTATACCCAGCAAATTCATCTGGATATGTTTTCTTTAGTTAACTTTATTTTCTCTGAAACTTTGGCATGTTCTGGTAAAGACAGGAGGTGGGTTCTTTTGAAATGCATGTTTTTCTCATTTTGTTATTTGTAAAATGGGCCATAATCTCAGTGCAGGCTCCCTTCATCTCCATTTTACAGTTTACAAAGAAAGGAGACACTGTGGAGCACAGGCTCCCCTGGGAGTACACTGAGCTTAATGAGCTTGATAGTCTGGTGGGCTCAATAAATCAAATACAGCAAAACATTTCTCATTTTTGAATAAAAGCATTTATCACACAGTGTTTGTTCATTCATGGTCATAAGATTGATTGGTTCCCAGCATCATAGTGTATATTGAAGCATTTTTGATTTTGTTTTTCCAGTGGGCAAGTTACGGAAGCAGTGGCTAAAGGAAAGTATCTCTGATGTCGGCTTTGGGATGCTGAAGTCTGTCAAGGAATATGTGGACCCCAATAACATCTTTGGAAACAGAAACCTTTTATAAATCCATTACTATTGTTAAGAAAAATGTCACTTTTTTTTTAAGTCTTTTAACTATGGTTATACCAGTAATCAGATATATCATGGACTTTATTTCAGCTACCTTTGTTTGTTGGTTTAAAATAAGTTTGTTTCATTCTGTAGTTTGTTTTGTTTCTACATCTATGGATTGACAGATGGTATTCCTAAATCTCTCTCATTGTAGGTGTATCAGTTTACAGCCAACTGGTTGTCATTTCAAATTTCAGTCAGGCAGCACAAGGCTGCCAGTGGTTAATTTCAGAAGAAGATGCTGCCAGCTGTTTTGTATTGATGCTTCTTCTTAGGAACAAAGCCAGATTTTGGTGTCATCTATTGTTTCTCTAGCCTCTTTTTTAAAAGAACGTTTCTGGGAAGCAGCTATCTAGGGAAGGATTCCACTGAGGAGTGATACACATGTATGTTTTTTTAAGAGTGCATTCTAGTGTGAATAGGTCATTAAGGGAGAATACCCATGAAAGAATATAGGCAACCTCTTATTTAGGAAGCCTTCAGTTCTGTAAGGTGCTTGGCCTACATTTTTCTTTGAAATTAGTATACAGTTGTAAAACCTTAAATCATTAGTATGCTTTATTCTGTCAGGGGACATGTTTTTGTTCTCCATGTTTCTGTTTCTACTGAGGTATGAGTTGTATTTGTATCACTGAGATAACATATTGTTATATCCTAATTCATTCATAATATGTTTTATAAGAAAAGCTGACTTATCACTCATTGTATGTGAAGAACAGGTTTACCATGAAAGGAATGTCTTTATTCAACTTAGAGTTCTAATGTTTCTCATTTCACATTCTTGTTGCTGAGATGCAGAAGAAGCTACAACAGGAGCAGAAGAGGGAAGACTTCTTACACTGAATGTCTCCAGTTCAAAGAACTGTTTTGGCTAAAGAAACACAGTCATCATTCAGCTACTGAATTTGAAAACCTCAACAGTTTCAATGACAAAAAACCTTCTTAAAAAAAATTAACCCAAACAACATGATAAATTTCCATATAAAAGTAAAGTTTCAATTTAGTTTTTAATAATGGTTTAATGCCTTTTTTGAATTACTGGTTTAACCTAAATTAAAAAATATAATGTATTACACATACCATAATCAAAAGTTTGAAATATCATATTTCTTAAACAATAGGGAGAACGTTAACCACATTTAGTGAACATTTTTACATTCAAACCTGGATATTAAAATAAATGAAATGATTACTTTGAATCACTGTCTGTCAAGGTTCATGGCTCACATTTTGAGACAGATTCTTTTCTTAATGTAGTACTTAACTTTTGATAATTTTTTTAGAATTAATATTTGATCAGCTAATATGAGTCAGAATGCAGACTATCCTTTAAAAGGACACACTCTCTGTCTATGTAGCAACAGCTCCAAAGTATTTTTGGGCAGTTTGATACCTTTTATATCTGAAGTAGCCTTAACCAGAAAATCTAAAATTGATTCACAAAATGATATTTTTAAGACTTCAAAATGATAATTTTTAACAAATAAAATTGGCCTCAAACTAATAAAATCTGTAAGCAAATCAAAATGAAATATTAGTTTAACAACAAAAACTAAATATTTATTTATTAGATGCTGCCTCTCTTCATTGGTGATTTATTTTTAATTATAAAATTTCCAGCAGATCTTTGCTTCAAGCCCTTGATATTTGAAATAGTTAGATACTTGATGAGGAAATTACACTTGCTTCTCAAATTATAAAAATCTCAGCTTTATGAAATGCATCTATTCATGAAAGTAATTTCTCTAATTGGTGATCAAAATGTAAAATTTATTACGATACTAATATCTCACTGGAGTGTATACATGTTTCTGAGTAATTTTTTAAAAATAAAACTTACAGATTCATAAGCAGATCCATTCCTTTGCACGTGATTGTTATAACATTCTTTCCTAGGGAGTTCAGGTTTCAATAACCTCAGAATTAGGAAATGTAACACCTGAAATTGTTCACTGTTCTACATGAACCTTATGGAAATTAGTGATTTATGCGTTTGTTTTCTTCCATGCATGCATGACTCTCCAACCTTGATTTTGTAGTGATGACTACATTTTGTAGTTAGGATCATTTCTACAGGGATCATTTTGAAACACATAAACACTCATCAGTACTGTTTCACTCTGATTTAGTAAATCAGAAAGGCTTTCCCTGCTTCCACGCATCCACCTCTGAGAGGTGCCTCAGCTGCATAACTGCATAACACCGATTTGTCTTTCTTAAATTAGTCATATTTCTAATATTTTATTTGATGATGTCACATTTGGGTTGACATTTTAGTGGGAATGGGAACTTGCTGCTAGTGAGAAATGGCATTGAATACTAGAGTCAGTATGAACAGGCTTTATTGACCCCTAGAGAAACAGCTGCCTTAATGTTTGGTGCACTTTACAGTGTATAAGTGAGTTTATTAGTGTTATGCTAAGTAACGTGAGCTTTTTTAGTTTAGTAAGAATTGCAGAAGCCACATGTTTATTGTGCCCAGCATTTTACCACAAAGAAAGAGGATTAAATTCTTTCCTCTCTTGAGGAATTGGGAGTTTTCTTCCTAAATGCTTACATACTATAGTACTGTTACTTAAAAGCTGTTTATGAAGCTGGAAGCATTCTAGTATACTGAGCTGTGTTGATGTATTTTGGAAAACAAAAACGCAGTGAAGGATGAACTTCCATCAGTGTGTGTATTAAACCAGATACAGATGGTTGCAAGAAAACCTCTTTTTCAGAATATTCTCTTAGTAACAGCTGAGTCCTAGCTTGCAGTTTTGAAAATGACTTTTGCATGTTGGCTTCAGAGGTTTTCCATTGTCATATTCTTTTATAGCTGCAACTTCTTAACTATAGCTGATCAGACAAGCCCTGTGGTACCAAGCTGAAGTCTGTAACCTTGGCTGTTCAAATGGGCTGAGTTTGGTCGAACATCTATTTTATGTAAATGTAGAACACAAACATTTATTATGCATTGATGCACAAACTGCACATGCTGGTGCTTGAAGCAGCCAAGGTGGAATTCTGTGGAAAGCATATCTACATTTTAAGAAGCACTGGGACAGGAGTTAAGGACAGCTTTAATAGCTTTTTGCTACCACTTAATCTTTGGCGATTTCGATTTTAATTAGGGTTTAGCTCGTGGTGGGAGAAAAGCTGAAAATAACAAGTGCCAGGATAGGATTGAAGAATCCAGAATCACCTTTGGCTTTATGAAAGCTTGCCTTTGCTCAAGGCTTCACGTTCCCAAATGAGCCACCTGTCAATATATACATTTAATCCTCATTAATTTCATATAGTACATTGATGCGGAAATCCAGAAGGTGTAAAAGATTGTTTTAAACTATTGAAATACAATGTGTAACATGAAGGATGTAAGTTACTCAGCTTTCTGCTCCCTAAAGCAAACAGTGTTTGTCTTTAGTGTGAAATTTAACTGTAAAAACTACCTGTAATGTCAACAGATTATAGAAACTTATATTATTAATAAAATGGACCTGGGTTTAAGAGATTTTTTTCTTCAGAGGGGGTGTGAAGCTGTTCATTCTTCTGTTTGCGTCTGGGTTTGTCTTTCGATTTTAGTTTTTCATCTTCATATTTCCTCTGATTTGAAAACAAAATTAATTTTTATAATTTTATTGATGAAGCATTATCAAGTACAACCTAAATATAACTAAATCCTTTTGGATTTATAGATGAATATATTGTTGGCTAGGTTTTATTACTCTCTAATTATTTTAAATCAATGTTATATTCCTAGGAGGTGTTTAGTCTCCTGTGAACCTGAAGCATTCCCATTTGAACCTTGGAAGATCCTCAAAGAATGAGCGCTCTTGTGCTCTCCTAACCACAAGAATTCCTTAACAAACGTGAGTAAGGACCACTGAAGCCAAAGAACCATCACAGAATTAAGTAACTTTAGTTCTGTGAACATGAAAAGGTTTCTTTTTTGGTTCCCAAAGGAGATTATTTTATACTTTTTTTTCCCACAAGGGACAAAAATAACACATTAAATATCATTAAGAGCATTTTTCAAAGACTCCGAACTTCCAAATCAGAAAGAGAGAGAGAGAAAGAGAAGGAAAAAAAATATTTTAGTGTGGATTTCTAAGCAGCATATATACATGTTTTTAAGGCATCTTATTGTTGGCAGTGTTTTTTGTAAGCACCCTATGAAACTTGTTGTTTAACCCCTAAAGCAATCTTGTTCACATATCCAAAAAGGACATGAAATGCTTGTGCTGGTATAAAGTTTCTCTAAATAATTATTTTTTGAGCTATTTAAAGAATGTCCCCAAAAGCTCACAGTGCCTTGTTGGGATTTTTTTTTCCATGAAATAGCCATTATTTAAAATGAGTGGGAGAGGATAAATCTTTAAGGCCAGAGCTTGTGTAGCAGTTCAAGGCTATTCCTCTTCAAGAACGCGTCAGGAATGAAGTAGTTGTGTGTGGAAACACAAAAGATCCTTTCCACAGTGTTGGTTTCAGTCACCTATTCTAGCATATTTAACTAATTGTGTGGTGGACCTGTACTCTCACATACACCTATTCAGTCAGTGGAATTTACATGTACTTTCTTTCTTGCATTTTCATTCCTTGTGTCCCAACTTAGTAGCCCTAAGGTGTGGGTTGGTGGATGTGGCATACTCGGTCCTGGAGACACCCCCTACATGTTTTGGGTGTTTGCTCACACAGCTCCCTGAGGAGCAGAGCCTGGAGGAGGGGAGGGGGGTGGGTTCCTATTCCTTATGTTGGGGGTCAGTCCTTTTTGTGTGTGATGGTGCCTTCAGAATAATGAATATTTCTGTTTCTGAACAATGATAAATCTTCTGAGAAATATGTGTAGGTTATATTTTTAAATTTTTGTCCTTTTTCGCTAAGCCTGTGAAATACTTTGGCTCTGATACAACTTGACTTGAATAATATCTTATCCTGAGTCTTCCTCTAAGGCAGTGCATATTCCTGCCAGTACTGTAGTCATCTTTTGGGAACTACATGTGGGTAAGCACTTGTATGTAAGCCATTATACTGCTGTAACTAATGCATACAAACAATTCTTCTCTTTACATTAATAGTCTTAAAAGTGGATATGTAGTGGGAAGGAAAATTCTTAAGGGAGTCCAGCATAGCTTTGTCAGTTCAGACTGAGCCATACTGTTTTCCAAAGGGCTCAACACATAGTCTATATACTGTGCTTTCAGTGTATGTTTGGATCTCCTTTTACTGCTTTTCCTAGAATGTACTGTTCTATAAGCAAATGCCCATGTGTGATTTTTAAGATGTGCTGGGAAAAAAATAAAACAATACCAAAACCATTCATTGTTACGGAAATTGTTGCATTTTTTCATGTTGATTCCATCTAATCTTTACAGTCTGTTCCCGTAAGTAGCCTCTCTAGTAGTGAATGACAAGTGCACAGATACTGATTTTGTCCCTGCCTGTGGCTCCCACACTGGAGGGAAGGTTGTAGTTGTCTGGGCTCTGAAATAACTGAAGATTGGACCTGTCGAACACAGTCTTACTTGACACGTTTAAATAATAACTTGCCATACTAAGAGTTTAGCTCTTATATAATAAGTTAGTTATAGTTAGTTAAAGAAAGCAGTTTTCTGCTGGGCTCATATAAGGCTCAGACTGAATGAACCTTAGAAATCATCTCATCTTTTTCCCAAACACAATTGGTATCTGACCATCCTACCCCTCAGACCACAAATAGATCACCAGTTTTTCTGAACATGTGCTGTGACCACATGGGAATTTACTGCTTTTCCAGCAAGCCTTTTCCCAGTTTCTGAAATCTTCCAGTATTGAGGTTTTTACTTGTAAGACTGAAATCTGTTTCCCCCTTCTATCCATTAACGTAACTTCTGTCTTGTGTAGTCATGAAGAATTGCCCAGTTGCTCTGTTGAAGGGCAGCTCTGCAGGCATTTAAAGACAGCTCACATTCCCCCAGATCTTCTTCAGTCACCTCTTGCTCCTGTCAGTTCTAGACCCTTCATCATCCTAATCTCTCTCCGTATGTGCCCTTTTGATGTTCTTAAAGTGAGGTGTCGAGTTCTGAATGTTCCAGAATAGGACCAATGATTCCCTTATTCCTTATTCCAATATTCTTTAGTCACTCTTGCATTTTTGGTGGACAGTGGACATTGCACTGTCATCTCACACTGAACTTGAATTTAATAGTTTGCCTTTTCTGCATGTGCCACTTTGTCCACATCTCCATGGAGGCTGATTTTTTATTTTATATTTTTATTGGAGTATAGTTGCTTTACAATGTTGTATTAGTTTCTGTTGTACAGCAAGGTGAATCAGTTATACATATACATATATCCCCTGTTTTTTAGATTTCCTTCCCATTTAGGTCACCACAAAGCATTGAGTAGAGTTCCCTGTGCTAAACAGTAGGTTCTCATTAGTTATCTATTTTATACATAGTAGGTATATATGTCAATCCCAGTCTCCCAATTCATCCCACCCCCAGCTTCCCCCCTCGCCTCAGTATTCATAAATCTGTTCTCTACATCTGTGTCTCTATTTCTGCTTTGCAAATAAGTTCATCTGTACCATTTCTCTAGATTCCACATATAAGCGATATTATACGATATTTGTTTTTCTCTTTCTTCACTCTGTATGACAGTTTCTGGGTCTATCCACGTCTCTGCAAATTGCACTGTTTTGTTCCTTTTTATGGCTGAGTAATATTCCATTGTATGTACGTACCACATCTTCTTTATCCATTCCTCTGTGGATGGACATTTAGGTTGCTTCCATGTCCTGGCTCTTGTAAATAGTCCTGCAATGAACATTGGGTTGCATGTATCTTTTTGAATTATGGTTTTCTCTGGGTATATGCCCAGGAGTGGGATTGCTGGGTCATACGGTAGTTCTGTTTTTAGTTTTTTAAGGGACCTCCATGCTGTTCTCCATAGTGGCTGTATCAATTTACATTCCCACCAACAGTGCAAGAGAGTTCCCTTTTCTCTACACCCTGTCCAGTGTTTATTGTTTGTAGATTTTTTGATGATAGCCATTCTGACCAGTGTGAGGTGATACCTCATTGTAGTTTTGATTTGCATTTCTCTGATAATTAGTGATGTTGAGCATCTTTTAGTGTGTTTTTTGGCCATCTGTAGGTCTTCTTTGGAGAAATGTCTATTTAGATCTTCCCTGCCATTTTTTGATTGGGTTATTTGTTTTTTGATATTGAGCTGCATGAGCTATTTTGTATATTTTGGAGATTAATCCCTGAGGCTGACTTTTTTAAAGCCTCATTACTTATATTTATTCTTACTAAAATGTGTATCTTACTGTATTTAGTTCCAGATTTTCAAAATTTTAGAATCTTGACTCTTACCCAGAGTATTTTTTGTCCCATCCAGATTTGGGACATCAATAGAATTGAGACATGTACTGTCTGGATTCTCAACCAAGTAATGGCAGGCATCTGCAACACACAACAAGGGCCTGCCTAATAACACATCCAGGAAAGAGCATTCAGGGTTCAGCTAGCGCACATTTCCACTTGACATGCTCTTGTGTTCACCTCATATTTTTACATTTTGTCAACAAATAGGCCTTTTTTCAATGAATCACCGTTTATGCCAGACAAACATTAAACATACAAATGACGTCTACTTGGATTTAACATCGCCAGCTGCCAGACTGAAATCCTTTGCTAAAGCTTGCTGCTCCGATTTCCTGTGCTACCCTATCAGAAAAACAAATGAAGTCTTTAACTGCCATCACATTTACTTTTGCCTGTGTTTGCCTTCAGGGGCATGTCTCTTTCTTTTTCAATATACTCGTAAACTCATCTTGTGCTGCATTTTCTGATGTGATCTGTTGACTGGGCGTAGTATTGACTGATGGACAACCTCTAAATCCATTCTTGCATAGTTCTGTCACATCCTTTGTACTTCATTGTGTCCACATTAGATCTGGAAAGATAATTTTTTTAAATGACTGAAATTTGTCACTGCAAAGCTGTGAAATAACTTAGGAGAAGGTGGAGTTCTGAGTCTAAGAACACAGTGAAAAGGGTTCTATTCTGGAAATTTTGCAGGTGCTCCATTTTTCTCTACCAAACTACTAGTCACTTTTCCTATTTGGGCCTAATATCTTTTGTAAAATGAATAACTCTGAGCTCCCTTCTAAGTCAGTCTCAGTGATTCTGATGAGTCTCTGTATTTTTGCCAAACACTACCCTAGAATTGATTATAGCATTAATAATTTATTTTTTAATTTAACCATTATTAGCCAGACACTGCTGGGCACTTAACCCTCGACAAGAAGTTCTAATTGTTATCACAACAACCCTGTGAAATGTATGGTATCGTCCCCTTTTTTCTGGTGAAATAACTGAGATTTAGCAACGTTGAATAACACACACTGTTAGTAGCTGGGAAGTGGCATTGCCAGGAGATGGAGCCAGGTCTGACAAAATCCAGTCTCTGTGCTGGCTGCTTCACTGCTCTAGGCTGCTTGTGCTGGGTAGTAAGTCTGATGTATACAGAATTTCTGCTTTTTAAAGTAGATTGTTAGTCATTGCCCTCCACAGAAGGGCACAAGTACAGAGGGGAAACAGCTGTCTTCATGACTACATGCCATAGAAATACCAGGAAGCCTTCTGTCCCAGATGCTGTCGTGCTCTGTAAATGTGTAATCCCTGCATTGATGCCTTTATAGATTTAATATGAAACTCATGAAAGGAAGTGCTGTGTTTGATGGACTTAATAACTTTGCATTTTTATAACTTTAATATTGTATTCCTTTGAGCTGTACTTAAAAATGTAAGAGTAACCTGTTACTATAAGTTATACATATTCCTGTAGAGAGACTAGAAACTGAAGACTATTTAAGATTAAAGAAATGTTTTATTATAATCTAAGACCAATCTAGGTTCTTTGGAAAGTCACAGTTCCTTAAAACTGCTAATTTAAGAATTAAGGTTGCTGCTGAAGGATTAGGGTACTCAAAAAGTTGCATAT
The DNA here is from genome assembly GCF_937001465.1 of Orcinus orca. NCBI lineage: Eukaryota > Metazoa > Chordata > Mammalia > Artiodactyla > Delphinidae > Orcinus > Orcinus orca. The sequence goes on from NC_064565.1 coordinate 65,120,531, forward strand.
ATTTTATAATTAGAATGAAGGTATAAGTATAGAGCTTGATGGTTACAGTCATGGTGATTATGTGGTTGGACAACCAAGAACCCAGAGTTACTGGCACATTACAAAATGTGCTTTTTAACTAATACTAAGGGTATATAGCCCAATAAGTGGAAACGAAACCCCCAAATGTCACATTAGTCCCAGTGGTAGGTCAGCAGGGGATAAGAGGCAGTTAGTGAGTGGTGGATAGTGAGCTGCAAGTCACACCATTGGTAGGAAGCTGCTCAGTGTGGCAGAGAATACCCTCAGGAAAGCACAACCTCCCAGATGTTTCCAGATCACCAATAGTCATTAAAAAAAAAAAAAAAGACAAAGGAACATAAGACCAAAGATTGTATTTAAAAATGCTGATGTTCACCAGAAATGAAAGGTTTGTCTTTGGTGATGTTATCCTTTTAAAATCAGTTAGTATAGATAGCCATATTCTGCTTACCTGAACAGGCTTCCAGCACTGCTAACCCTCCGAATGCCAGTGTGGAAATGAGCCCAAGCAAGGATTATAGGGCAGAAGGGTCAGAAAGTTACTCTCTTAACACTTCCCCTCCAAGCCATTTGCCCTTTCTTTAAAAAAAAAATTTTTTTTCTCATTTGCCCTTTCTTATCTCACTAGAAGCTTATTTACTTGGGCATCTACCCCATAGCCCTCAACAAACACACAAATTGTTCTAACCTCAGGCCAAACCTATCACTGACAATTCTGTTTGGATTCCACCTGAAGTGCTCCTCTGAGGTCTGAGAGGCCATACCTCTATGTTCCTCTATCACCCCTTTGGGAGGGAGTGTCATCTTCTATGATTACAGCTGTCTCATTGCTCGATGATCTCTGCCATCCCCACAGTTTTCCCAATTCCCAGTTGTCTGCTTCTCATGAATGGGTCAGAGTTAGCCACTCTACACCTGACCTTCACAGATGACATTAGTGTCAATATCCGTGCCACAGCTGAGGGCAAATTCAAAGAGGGGCTGCCATGAGAAATATGAATCCTTTTGTAGGCATGTCATGTCACTGATCAAATGAGTCTGCTTGGTTGTTCTGCACAGAATAAGTTTTTGTTTATGTCTGAGAAAATGGAAATAACTACTTGGGTACAACAAACACATGGGTATATTCTGAACATTTGTGTGGAGATGGGTTGACTAAGGTTATGGAATAATGGATTTAATATTTGATCTTTTTAAAATACACTCTGCAGATATTATGAAGAAATCTTGAAGGAGCAAAGGCTTGAGAAATATAGGGAAATCTTTTTTTGTCAAGAAAAGTGCTTTTAGCACTGAGTACATGAAGTTCTAGGAGCATAGAACAAAGCTTTTCATCAGAGCTTTAGGGATGAAAGCCTTCATTCAAATGGCAATGTGGAGTCATCATAAAGTCACTTGCCTATTAGTATCAATAAGCAGAGGTGAGTACTTTGAAGGTGAATTTAAAAGAAGTATATCCTAAAAATAAAGAACAGTAAGTGCCTGGGGAGTTAGACCCTTCCCCAGTCTCCTCCAGGGCTCTGATGGCTGGCCAGTTTTGTAGGCTTGGTTCATGAGTCTTTGCTGTTGCCAGGCAGCAATCTATAAATCCTGGTGGGTGCCTCTCTGGAGAGCCAGTGTAAGGAAGGGGACAAATGCCACCACGATTGACCTTTATTCCTTTACTCAGTGGTAGGAGCAGTCAGGATTTCCTGATGCATTACTAACCAGGAAATCCCAACTGCCCAGCAGCAAGGGGTTAAAAACTGTTCTGAAAAGCTTTTTATATTCTGAAAAGCTAAATTACACATACATGCAAACCACAAACACACAGCACCTGGGTAAATAAAGTGTGGTTGAATAAAGGCTGGGCTATTGGCAAAAGGGAATCTGGAAAACATTTGCTTTTGGGTGGTTAACATTACTTACATTTTATGCTTTTTTTTTTAAAGAAAAAAAGAGGAAATGTGCAAAAAACTTTTTTTTAACATGGCTGTTAAAAAATAAGATTTCAGTTCATTTACTTTCCAAATCTTAAGGGGCTATGAAGATTGAGAGTGCACAGAGCTACTGCACAAAGCAGCAGCAATACTTTTAGTACAAAAGTTGTTAAAGAACATTTCCCAGTGATGGAATTGTGCTAAGGGATGCACTGAAGAGGTCATTAAACACTGATTGTCCTCCCAGTGTGGGCTCAAACGTCAGCGGTAAATGGTATCAGCTTACATAATTAGATGAAAAGTGCTATAAATTCAAAACCATTGGACTTCATAATAAGCCACATTTTCTGATAGATCTAATAGAATTTGAGCACCCAGGAGGTCATGCTACAGAGGATTTATGCTGAGTACCTATGTGAGTCCCTGTCTGGGTACCTATGTGGCTAAGTGATTTCTCCTTGAAGGAAAGAAATCATCATCTCATCATGGCAGGGGTTCACTATCTTTCAGTAGAATGCTATTAGATTGAACCATAAAAAAATGCTAGTTTTGTAGTTCAAACACTTCCAAAATCAGCAATTTCATATAATTCAAGCTACTTCGTTTTTCTCTAAGTCAGGTCGAGTTGGGGTTGATTTATGGAGAGAAAAGGGGTGGGGAAACAAATAGTAAAGCTCTTGTATGGTTCAGAAAATAAAAATGCCTAAGCAGAATGAGTGGGGTTTTCATTGGAAGGGTTGTGGGCATGGCCTAGCGTTATGAATCTACCAGATGAGGTTTCAGAATCGACCTTTTCATCTGTGATGGAGGTGGGAGAGAAGTTTGGTGGGATCATGGGAATAGTCTAGATTTTTCCTTACCTGAGAGGCCACCACACAGGAACAACTCCAGCATTAACATATCCTAAATTGCAAACACCAAGGTAGGAATTAAGGAAACAGTTCTCACGATACCTCTGCTATTCCTCATTGTTAAATGAGAGCACAGTTATGAAAAAACAGTAAATATATCTTGTTCATGTATTCAAATTATTAACAAACGGAACCAAAGAAAACCATGTAAAATTCTTGCTTTGACAATTGTTTATTGTCTCTAAACCACAGCACCATAATTTTGTTAAGGGTATAAGATCTCCCAGTGACTCTTGAATGTTTGAAAAAAAAAAACACCAAACATTTATAACGTATTTTGGTTACATAAAGCATTACATTTATATTGAAAAACCCTGACAAAACACCCTAAGGGCTATCTAATATGTATGCATTAAAATTAATATAATAATGAGGGTAGGCTGTGAGAATAGGACACAATCCCTGAGGTTCTTATTAAAAGCCTAGAAATCCTATACCTTAACTACTGAGTTCTGAGCCTGATAGTGCCAAGTCCCTGGATAACATAATCCTTGTGCAGGGGACTTTCAAAATGCACAAAGTACAAATGATAACAAAGGAGACGGAACATAGGTGCTAACAATTTCTAATAGAAATAGTGTCCCCATGCAGTTTTGAATTTTTCATAAGTCTTTCTAGGTGTCAAAGTTATTATATTTCACTTTGTGAAGATTTTAAAAACAAAATATTAGTTATTTTTATAATTTTAAAGTGTACGAAGTTCAACATGTAATAAATCTAAAGAGGCCAATAGCTAAATACAGATAAAAGAGTGAAAAACAGATGTAAAGCCATTATGATAAGGCCACTGTCAGACATTACTACATATTCCAACCTATAATCTCATAAATCAAAGCTTTTAGTTGTCTGGATTCATAAGTGACTGTATTCTTTCCAATATGCATTCTTTCTTCTTCCAGGGGTTGTTCAATAACAGCAGGTATGTTCCTGCCATAAAGTTCACAGTGTTCCAGAAACTGGACACATTCTTGAATAACACTGTCACGAAGCATGATGGTGTGTTTTGACATGTTTTCTAGTAATGACAGGAAGCACCTTTTAGCATAATACCAGGTATCAGTTCCCAGTTTTTTATTATAAGGTTCCAAGCTTTTGATAACCCGAGAAATACCAAAGTCATAATTTCCTTTGGCACAATAGAGTGTCCCTATCACCAAATTCACAATGCAGAGATGGTAGATTTTCTTATCTGGGTCCTCATAGGAGAGCTGCTCTTCCTCCTTTTCAATCTTCCTCATCAACTCCTCGGCTTCTTCGTTTTGACTTGTCATAATATATGAAACACACAGGTTAGCCAGCACAATAGCACTGACATTCAGGATGTTGTCATAATGCTTCTTGACTATGGGCTCATAAAAACCTATGGCTTCTGTGTATTTGTTTTCCTGCATGAACAGAACATGAGCCACATTCAGCTTCCACACATCATGATCATTACAGAATTCCACAGATTTGCGGAAGATCTTTTCCACCATTCGATAATTTTCAAGGTTCCAGTAGATTTTGGCCTGGGCCATCAGCACAGGAATATACTTCTCAAGGGTGTCATCATATTCATTCACTGCCTTTTTGACAGCTTCATCATCTCTGTTGTGTCTTGCTTCCTGCACTTGTATGGTGAGTTTCCGGAGCTGTTCAGTCAGCATCCCTGCTAGCCCATCAAGCTTAATGAAAGCCTCTTCAGGAGCTGTCTGGCAAGTGATCGTGGCATCCAAGAAGTCATAGAGATAGGGTGTGAGGAACTTGTAAGTCAAATGGGCATTCTCTGCCAGGACATCTGCTGCCAGGTCAAAATACTCATATTTACAGTAGAGCAGCAACAGGTTGCCAAAGGTCTCTGGGGGAAAGGGATTCTGTTGGAGCAAAAACTGTAGCTTCTCAAACCCTTCTGTAGGCCTGGCATCCATGTTCATTAGTGCCTGGTTGTGCAGGGTCACAGGGTCTAACTCTTCCTCTGCCCTCGGAGGCATATCCGTGAGGGCTTCCTGGGCCGCCTCAGAGTTTCTCAGTTGGTATTCTATGGCGGCCTTGAGGTTGAAGGCTTCCACCAGAGCGGTCTGGTGAAGGACTAAGGTGTTGCCAACACTTCGAACATCAATGCCCTCAGTGGTCATGCCCACACCCAGCTCTGGGTGCTGGCGGATGCCACGCTCAATAATGTCGGCGATATGCTTCAGCGCCGGGGCGTAGTGCCGGCTGGTGTAATAGGCCAAAGCCAGGTTGTAGGAAAGGTCAGGCCGGTAGCCCGAAGCCTGCAAGGCAGCAGAGAACTTGGAACACGCGGCTTCATAATGTCCCTCCTTGTAGAGCAAACAGCCCAGGTTGACCTGGCCATCGAGCTCGTTCTCGCCCCCGCTGTCTTCTCCTCCTTCCTCACTCAGTAGCTGCTCCACCAGGCTCCTGGCCCCGGGCAGATCGCCCTCGCTGTACTTGATCGCGGCTTGGAGACGGAGGACCCCGTGGTGGTAGGCAGGGTTGTCCAGGAGGAGGAAGGCGACGCGGGTGGCCTCTGGGTAAAGGCAGGCCTTGTATAGGGCCTGGGCCTGGTACAGGCGGTACTGCTCCAGCTCCGGGTGCAGCTGACCCAGCTGCTCATAGCACTCGGCGGCCAGCGCGAACTCCTGCAGGCGGTAGTAGCAGTAGCCCAGCAGCGACAGGCCGGCGCGGCTTCTCGGGCTCCGCTGGAGCTCTCCGCCCAGCAGCTGCACGGCCTCGGCGTAGCGGGCATCCCGGATGAGCCGGTACACGACCGCGGTGAACTCCCGGTCGGGGATCTGCGCACCGCCCAGCCCTGCCATAACCGCTGCCGTGGTTGTGTGTGCTCGTTACCACGGCAACAAGCCAACCGGAAACGTAGGACTGCAAAGAATGTTGGGGGTTTTGTGGGCCTTTTTTTTTTTTTTTTTTTTTTTTGCGTGATCCCAAAGTTACTTTGCAGCAGAACGACCAACCTGGGATTTAAAACAGTCACGAATATGAGTGTGCCTATTACTGACCTGGCCTCTGAAGACTGCAGAGTGTGAGCGGCGTTAGAGGGGAGAGGAAACGTCTCTGGGCCGTTCAGAGACGGAAAAACTCTACTTCCCGGCATGCACCGGTCCGATGGCGCCGGCGTCAGGACGTGGCCGTGCTGCATGCTGGGAGGCGTAGTCTCTGCCGCACGGACTTTCGGGTGAGGTCGCGCCGTCGCCTTCCCTTCGTATGGTAAATAAGGATTGTTGTGTCACCTCGTTCCCTGGCGCTGGGGAGGAAGGTTTATGGTCCGAAGTCCCTTCCGCTTTTGAGCCTTATGCACTGTGCAATGCATACAAATATTGTCGTTCCACGTTATTTTAGTGAAAGAGACGGGAATGGGTAAAGAGGAATGAATGTCAGCTTCGTATTCTCCCAGAATTAGTGTAGAGCTTCTGTCTTTGAGCCGCTCCAAGGGCACACTTTCTAAGAACAAAATAGTACAGCGACCAGGAGTTCTTATTCTGTCGTTTCCAGTTGACAGCAGGAAAGAATGCTTTGGATTTTATCTGGTATTTGGAGAGGTTTGGCTTTAGTTCCAAGCGCCTCTGCATCTCACCGTACCGCCATTTTCCAAAACTACAAATATTACTGAGTTCATATTAGCGTTTAAACTTGGACCTACATACTGCCTTGATCCTCCAAGTTTCACTACGAGGTAGAAACATTGGAGAAATCCATGACCTCGTGTTTTCCAAGAAGGGTGGAGGGGAGGAGGAAGCACGACCCGAAGTGTTCCTTTTTCTATGTACTGTTACTCTTTTACCTCTCCAACCTACTTAGTCTCTGGTGTGTGTGTGTGTGTGTGTGTGTGTGTGTGTGTGTGTGTGTGTGTGTCAGACATCCAGCCTGTACTTGTCAGGCTTTAATAATGTTTTTGGATATCGTTATGCTGATAAACAGTGGCTTTTCCTTCAGTTAAAATAAAAAGAAACTTTTCCTACACTTTAATTTTTTTTCCCCTCAGATTCTTAGTTTGAAGATCTCTGTGGAAATTTTCTGGACTGTACAAGAAACCATTCTGGATTTTCTTTTGTTCCTTTGTCATGTATTTGGAATAGATGCTCTAGATTCCATGGTACTACCTTGGGGGCTATTTTTGTATAAATTCTTTTGAATTTAATAGTGCCCATTATGGGGCAGTGAAAAACTAGGGACTTAATTATCCTACAAAATTATATTGGATCACTAATTAGAAAAAATACCCATTGTTTAGACTGATCTGGAGACTACAGAATTTGGGGGAAATGAATACAATTTTTCAGTCAAGAATTAGAGAAGCAGACAAGATAGCAAAAGACAAAACTGGCTTATCCCAGTGAGGTAGTAGTATGTGTGCAGTTTTCAAGATTATAAAATTAGCTGTAATATATGAATATTTGTCATATGCAGTTCCTCCGCTGGTGGCCTGATGTGAGGGGGTTTTCTTTCATAGTCTTCTGCGATTTCCATTGGCCTTGCTACCACCCAGGATAAACATAGTTCAACTAAAAGCATGTCTTTGCTATATAATTAAAGACTTCAATGCAAATCCATTATCTGCCTCCTTAATAGTATTGCTACCTATAAATCTTTTCTGTATATATATTTTGGAGCCAACATCAACCATATTTATTGCACGACACTCTATTAGACTATTTACACATATTATCTCTAATCTTAATAATCAGCCTGTATTCTACATATCACAGATGGAGAAAAGAAGCAGCTAAACCATGAAATCCAAAAGCTAAGTTCATTAGGAGATAGTGACTGATGAATTAATTCAATCTATATATCACATAAGGGCCCGGCTTTGAGGGAACACTAGTGTCTTGCTTTCTTGGTTGTTATTTTCCCGTTAAAACAAATCAAGCAACTGGGTTAGGGTAGCAGAATTTGAACTTCCTTCCCTGAGTTGCAACTGTGAGCAGATGTTAGGAAGTGATAAGTGGGAGGTGGTGAAATTCCTAGTCACCTGTTAGAGCTAAAAAGAGACTTCAGTAGGGCATCTGAATGCTACACTGTCAAGCGATTGACTTCATGTACTCATACATTCTTCTCCCTTGATGCCAAGGTTGCCAAAGCTGTGTTTTTCTGAATTCTGAGACTGGACAAGGAACCTTCCACTGCATGAATACCAAGAAAGGGACAAACTGCACCCATTCCAAAGGGGTTGAGTGGGCCACCCAAGATTCCCAGAGAAAACAGGTAAGGAAGACCGCTGTAATCTGACTCCGAGGCTTCTTATTCTCTGGCTGCAGTTCTTTCTGGTCTTCAACCTAAAAGAGGTACATGGTTTGAGAGATGCACCGAGTGCTGCTGAATGATCAAGGAATAGGGTGTCTTCTCCTTTATGCTTGCCTGATTGACACTTAGCTCTAGGGGAAAAAATTATCTAAAAGGCTCAATCTTTTAAAATTCTTACGTATTTTAGGTTTTTTTATATTGAGATGTTACTTTGGGTAAGTTGTTATTAAATCAAGATAAGACAGAACGTGAAAACTGGAAATTGCCTTTTATATGTTTAATCTATCAGTCTGATTTTCAGAGTTGTGTTTGCATCATGAAAGCATTCACCTTCAAATGCTTCTTGGGGATATAAGCAAAATAGAAGGACTCTGCTCTCCCCCAGATTTCTCTGATTTTGTGTGGCTGCTGAAGCGGGCAGGAGGGAGACGTTCTGTGCCTTCCTCCTTATTTCATGTGCTGCTGTTCCTGAGGCCTGGCTTGGAAAAAGCAGGACATTCGGCTTAGACAGATGGAGGGCAGGGTCATTTGCAAAATAAAATGAGTGCACAAATCACGCTGTGAAATTGGCATGACCATCCCTGCTGCTGTGATAGACTGACTTCTATTTAGTCTATGGCAGGCAGTTGGGGAATAGATTAGCTTTGGGGGGGAGGGTGGGGGAGCCGTAAAAGAAGGTCCTTCAATTAATGATGGTAATTCAGGAAAGTAATAAATGAGGTGGAATATTTTTAAATGTCATAAAGGATCATTTTGTTTCCAACAGAATCTTGAAAAGCTAGAGTATATATCAAAAAGTTAGTGTATTGTACCATTTCTAGCAATAAGAAAGCATTTGGTGGTTGCAGTAAAGATTTAGTGCCTACTGAAAGAAATTAGACTTTAGAAAAATGGTGTTGGGCTCAGGTGGATTTTGCTGCGTAACGGGAGACATGTTTACCATGTAGGGAATTCCATTTGGGCAAAATGTATAGGGGCTAAAAGCATGATGTTTGGTTCTTAACATGCTTGTGTTTCTGCCTATCAAAGTGTGAGATCAAATCCCATGTATATTCTATTTGGCATTCTCTTTTAAAACTAATTGGAAATGATTGTTTTATGTATCTTGTAAAAATAGCCATATCTTTTTGACATTGTTTTTCTATGAGTGTTTCAACCACAGCTGTGGTTAAACATCTTCTATGATAATGGAAGGCCTTCTGCAGAATCATTTTCCAAGTTGTTATTTCTGTCTTCTATTCATTTCGGGCCATTCTATACAGGATGGCAGATTGAGAGGCTCAGCTTCCTTGCTTCCTCTGGAGTCCAGCTTTATTTTTTGTCTCCGTGTGTCCATTGAAGATGATAAAACCGACCCTTCTTCCACCACCTCTCACCTCTCATCCCCCCCCACCCTATAATAAGGGAAGAAAAGAATAAATTAGTGCCAAATGTGTAATGTAGTTTACTGACCTTTAGGAGCATCTGTTCAATCTTTTAAGACTTTTGGAAAAGACTGTATGCTGAATCAACACTTGGGAACGTTTATGCTCAGATGGTGAGAAATTTAACCTCATTGAGAGCTTAATCTTTTTTCTCTGATAGTTCCAGCTCTATTAATATTTTAGATGGTAATATATTTCCTTCTTGATTTATCTTGCTTTTGATCAAATGAGTTTCTATTTCAAGGCTTATGGTGTTATTATCCAAACTAATTTATTAGGCAGAACACAATAACATTATGATTTGTAAAAAGGAATTAGCAGAGAACACACAATTTTGGGTACTGCCATTGAAAAATTCATTCCTTGCAGTTGGAGTGTGCTGTGGAATGCACTGTTACCTAAATCAGATCATTTGAGCCTTTTTCATTGCTCTCATTTCCAAGAGGCAAGAAATGATTCATCATATCACTTCTTTCTTCCAAGACTGGTACCTTTCATAGTCAGATATATTCTGTCTATGCTTGTTTTCATTTCTGCAGTACAGCTATGGATGGGGAAGGTCTTTGAATCTGTGGTCAGAAGATGATATTCCTAAAAGAAGAATGTCATCAGCCTCTGAACACATTTTCTGGCTTGCAAAGCCTCCAAAATGTTTTTCCAGCAGAGAGCCATCCATGATGGTGTTGATAACCAGCTATCCAATTGTCTGAAAAGTAGTGTACTAGTTTTCAAGGCTTTCTCCGTGGAGAGTTATGGAACACACACCCAGGGCCTGTGCTGGTGGACTAAGAGACCAACTCAGAAACCAAACCTGTTCTTCAAGCCTCCTGCTCCCACATTCCCCTGGTCCAAAGAATCAAGTTCTGACAATTCTGCTTCTGAAAATATCTCAACTCTCTATACTTCTCTCCAATTTCTACTACCATTGCTCTGGTTTCTGCCACCACCATCTCTCTCCTGGATCTGCAACACTTCTCCTAAATGGCTTTCCCTCATCTCTTCCTAGAACTCTTCCAAAGATTTCAAGGCATTTTATCTCCCTTCTTATTTCAGAGCTTTACTGTGGGGACCTCATTAAGCCTTTAACTTTTAGGTTTTGTCCTTCTCTGGCCTTGGCAAATGGAACCCTGCAACCTTGCCTTCTATATGTAAAGGACCTATAAAAACAAAAAACAAAGAAATAAACAAAAAATTGATCAAGACGTGAAAATGTCCCCAGGTGGCATAACATATTTGAAAGAGGCTAATTTGGTATAAAACCACCTGAAGTCAAATCACTGTTCTGCCATCACCAACAATGTAGACATGGAAAAGTTTCTTAACCTCACTGAATCATGGTTCCCTTATGGGTAAAAGAGACCAAAATAATTTCTTTGTTCAAGATAATACAAAGCATCTGGCCCATAGTAAATACTTAATATACTTTATCTATTATTATTACATAAATGGAGCTATTGAGATTCCTTGGGAATCTTTAAATTAGAGTATTTTAGGCTTAAACAAGTATGGACCAAAATTACCGAGTTAAACATCTGCTATCCAGGAGTAGACGTTCTCCTGATACTTCAGATGTTGTATTCCTGAGTGCCTGATAAACTCCGGAACGTGGAGGGCAGTTATCTGGCATAAATTAGTGTCTTCATTAAACCTGATTCTTCAGGAAATTAAAGTACCAAGTTAAATAGTGTATTTTGTTATTTCGACAAATTAATGAGTGCTTACTCTACCCAAGGCACTGTACCTTGTGGAGAATTCAGAACCTTCAAGAAACATACATACAGTCCAGGGGAGATACTACAAATACATTAAAAAAAAAAAATCACAACCCAGGCGATATACGCAGTGCCTTAAGAGTGATATAACATGACATGGAGGGTCAGAATTTATAATAAAAGTGAACCCTCATTTGGCTAGAGCAGTGTTTTGCAACCCTATCAGGTACCTTGCTCCTCCCTTTTATAACAAATATCTTCCAAAGCCCTCTTTACTATTTTGAAATGAAGTTTATATATAATGTATAACATCTATAATATATAACATCCTGCACACATAATTTGTTTTCTCTTTTGTCCTCATTTTTCTTTACTTCTTTCCTTTCATCTTTCTTTTAAACTGTAGGTGCATGAGCTGACTAATCATAATCCTTGATCGTTGACACACTCTCCATTAGTGATCTATGTATGGTCCCCTTCTAGTCTTCTATTTGTTTAGCTAGTTATTTTAAATAATGTAATAATTACCAGTGAAACCGCCCCCCAACAGAAAAGATAGGACCTTTACCATAACCTACATCTGACTCTGGAGATGCAGATGGCTCCTGAACAATCCTTCTGTGCCCCTTGTCCTGGGTAGCCATTACCCTGAATTCCATATTGGTCATTGTCTTACTTCCCTTTTTACATAATTTCATTGAACCTGTATGTGTTTTTTGAACATATTTTTATTTTAATTGTTTTAGCCTTATGAAAAAAGTTCACGGAGCATATACTCTTTTCAGTTACTGTTGTAATTCTGAGATTAATCCATATCGTTACATGTGGCAGTGTGGTTCAGTGGTTTTAAGTGCTCTACTGTATAACATTGTGTGAATATTCCATTATTTACTCACTCTTCTGTTGATGGGCATTTGGGTTGTTTCTAAATAGTTACTGTTTGAAAAGTGCTGCTATGGACATTTCCGTACATGCCTCTTGGTATACATGTCAGGAGTTTTCCTGTATATAAACCTAGAGGTGGAATTATTGTGTCATTAGGGTATTGGCATGTTTAACTTTAGTAGATAAAACTTTAGTAGTTTTCCACAATAGTTGCTCTGATTTAATTCCCACCAGAAGTGTATAAAAGATTCTATAAATTCATATTATCTCTAATACTTCATATTGTTAGAATTCATATTTATTGGCCATATGTAGTTTATCTTTTGTGAAAAGCCTGGTCTTGTCTTTTGCTCATTTTTCTACTAGGTTGTTAGTGTGTGATTTTTAAAATTGATATTTAGGAGCTCTTTATATACTCATGATACTAATCCTTTATCAGTTACGTGAATTGCAAACATCTTCTTCCAGTTTGTAATGTTTCACTTTCTTTAAGATAAAGTACTTAAGTTTAATGTAGTCAAATTTATTAATTTTTCCTTTTGCAGTCAATGCTTTTTATTTTTGTTTTAAAAACTTTTCCTTACTCCATGGCTAAATTCTATTCACATATTTTTTTAAGTTTTGTTTCTGCACTTAAATTTTCTTTTTTTTTTTTTTTTGCGGTACGCAGGCCTCTCACTGTTGTGGCCTCTCCTGTTGCGGAGCACAGCCTCCGGACACGCAAGCTCAGTGGCCATGGCCCACGGGCCCATCCGCTCCACGGCATGTGGGATCTTCCCGGACCGGGGCACGAACCCGTGTCCCCTGCATCGGCAGGCGGACTCTCAACCACTGTGCCACCAGGGAAGCCCCTGCACTTAAATTTTTAATACATCTGGAGTATACATCATTTAATACATCATTTTATATATGATGTGAGGAAGAGATGCAATTTGATTTTTTTCCGAAATGGATAACCCTTTTTTCTCAGGTCCATTTATTGAACAGTCTCTCAGTCCACCTCAATTTGACATGCCTCTTCTATAATATACAAAGTTACATATACGCATAGGCCTGTTTCTGGGCTCTCTGTTCTATTCCGTTGTCAGTTTATCAAGTTTTGGACCAACATTTTCTTAATTTCTGTAGCTCCATTAAAAATCCAAATATGGTTGGGGAAATAACCCCTCTATACTTTCCTTTTTCAGAAGTGAAGTGTCAGGGCTATTCTTGGTCCCTTATCTTTCCTTACACACTTAATTTTTAAAAATCAACATAATATCCCTACTATAATGCAAAGAAATAAAAGAAAAATGACTTATAGTAAAATAGTATGCAGTTTAATATGTTTAAGTGCTTGGTCAGGCCGACACCAGAAGAACATCCCCACAAATATTCAAAATGCCCCGTTAGAGTAGTGCAGCCCCATTGAGAGCTGACAGGCTAGAGAAGTGGGGTGATAATGTAGAGAAGCCTTAAAGGATGGGTAGGATTTAAGCTAGCAGATCTGAGAGAGAGAGAGAGAGAGGCAGAATTTCAGTGCAAAGGTGAAAAAAAAAAAGCACATGGTATGTTTGTAGAAAGTTCATCTTGTTGAAATTAGGAGTAAGTTAGAAAGGTATTTTTTTGAATGTTTTTTGTATGTTTGGGGGATGCTGACACAGGCCAAGATTAGTTAATACCTATATTACAACCCCTTGGCTTGTATAGTCCAACACACAGCTGACCCAGCTGCTTTCCTTTGGGCAAATCATCTAGAGTCTAAATTAAGTTTTGAGAACATAAACCAATAAACCAAAGCAATAAATCCAGCTTTAATAAAAATGAAACAGGTTCCCCACATTTCACATTAAGCTGTAACTTTATTAAGTACATTTACCTTGTATTTTATTAAGCACATTTGTAATAACCTTTCTTTTAATTGAAAAGTATTTCCTATTGTTTCACATTGCCTCTGTGGATGGCTTAGATCTTTTGTAAAACAAAATTTGGACATTTTAAGAGCGTGATTGTTATTGCCTGATAAAGCCAGGTAGTAAGGGCCTCACTTGATTATATGGTGACTCAGCTGGCCTAGTTTTGTTAGGTAAGAGTCTCCAGGCTACATTTCATTCTGTTGACCCTATAAGTAGGGAGCTGAGGGACAAGCTGTTCACTTGCCTCTCTATTGATTAGTTTCTCTGTAAGTTTAAGGGTCTAAATAACAATTCCCTTTAGAGATAGAATAGCTAGTTTTTTTAGACAATTAGTAAGACAGTGGTGTTAGAACCTCCTTGAAGTTTTTATGGCTAGTGTTGATGTTGAGAAAGAATATTCACATCATGTGTTTCGTAGTCTGAAAAACCATGTAACTGGTACAAGTTTGTGAAGGGCTTTGAGCCTGACTCTAAATACAGTGCCTCTGAAAATGTACAATATTATTTAACCCAGACATTCACTGTACCCAAGCCATACTCTTCTGTGACATTTAAAATGTTTTTTACGTAGTCCAGCATTCCCTTACTCTAGGTCTGCCAGCTTTTGCAGATAAAACTACAGGACATCTATAAGGAGAAATATATCTGGGACATAACTTAAAAAGTCATTTGTTTATCTGAAATTCAGATTTAACTGGGCATTCTGTATTTGATCGGGCAACTCTGCCCCACCCCAATATTTTATAGATTTTTCACTTTCCCTGAATTCTTGATTTCTCTTACGTATTACTTCTTGCTGCATATCCCTCTTTAGGTCTTATAGCTATACAAATATGGAATACACTCATTTTCCTTACTCTCTCCCAAATACCATTCCCACCAGGTACTGAGTAGGAGTAACAATTAGGAGGGGGGTGTATGTGAGAATAATTGTGTTAAAGAGAAGCTGTGAAACCCTGTCTCGTACCCTAGGTACAATGTATAGCTGTGTGTGAAAAAGAACTTCACTTTATTTGGGTGCCTATATATGTAACATATTTTGATATGTTGAACTAGCTTGTTTCATTGAGTGAATTTAATTGAGCTCCTTTTAATATAAGACTGATGTCCATGGCAGAATAAACAACTTTATATTGAAAACATTAATAATTCCTATTCCAAAAAGTCCATTTGTCATATCCTTCACTGTGAGTTTCTCACTCACTTTCTCTTTTTCTTGAGTCATAGACTCCCCTCTCTTGCTGGGCCATCCCGTCTCATCTCTCCTAGTTTATCCCCTTTCCCAGGCCCCCTCTTCCTCCAGCACTGCTCCTGTAAACTCAAAAAATTCTTCTCACTTTATAAACCTTCTTGTCTCCATCCCACCTATGTCCTAAGGACCATTTTGCTTCAACCAAAGTGGCTTATCTTGGTAAACAAAAGACAAGTCTCTACCTGGTGAGTTCTGCTACTAACTTCTAAAACAAGGTTTCCCTCCCCCTTGCTGTTATTAAAGGGGAGAGAGATGGGGATCAAAAATGCCAGTTGGGCCAAGAGGATGATGAATGGAGGGACCCTCCATGGTCCTTTGGATCAATTTAAAGCCACTATGGAAAGAGGGATGAAGGTCAGAAGCTGATGGAGCTTCCCACAAGAAATTTTATTGGGCCTAGATGGAAATTCCCAAGCCAGTTGACAAGACAAGGCTCTGAGGGAACAGGAGGAGGCTGTCCTTCCTGACCTTCCTCAGCTTCCTTCTGGTGCCTGCAGTATGGGAAATCTTGCTGGCACCCAGCGACAGACAATGGTGTTCTTCCGACGAGCAGTGTCCTCTTCAGGCTGAGTTGTACAGCAGGAGGGAGAAGCACTACTGAAGAAAGATGGAGGACTGCTGTTAACAGGCTGGTTCTCAGACCCCTATGAGGCTGCCTTTTGGGTCCCTCAGGAATAGCTAGGGGACATTATGACAAGTGACATAAGAGAGGTCAAGAGAGAAATCACACCTGATTATTGGATCTATGGAGGAGGCATTACTTAACTAGATCTTGAAGGATTTCTCAATAGGCTGTCTGGCTTTGAGAAGTAGCATCTGTTATGTAAAGAGAAGTGCATCCATGTATATGATTTTTTTTTTAGTATTGTTACTAGCTAATGGATGTATGGACAATGACTTCCTGCTGAGGAAACAACTGCATTGCTTCTAGTAAATCACGATAAATCTCTCTCCCTGTGTTTTTAACAGATAGGTTAGTAATGTTGGCAGCTTATAAATGAGAACACTTGGGAGAGTGTGAGGATTGGTATAGCCCACTGAGATAGTGGCTGTGGGCCATGTTGGTTCATTCTGCCTTCATGCAATCTAGGAATACAAGTGTTTTATGACCTACAGAGAAATGTTTTTAAAAACTCACCTCCCAAAGAAGAAAAGCAAGCAAAGAAAACACCCACCAGTATAGAAGAAAAATGGCAACCAAGATGTGTCTCTGAGGGTCGTAGAAGCAGAGTCTATCACTTCTCTCCTGGGAGCCACATTCATTACAGCTTATCAGAGTGACTCTACCCACTCTCTTAGAACCTTCTTGAGGTGTGTGGAGGAAAAGCTGCCCACTCCGGGTGGCCACATGAGAAGCAGATCCATTTGGCGGATGGACATTTTTAAAACCTGCCACGTATGTTAGCCATTTTTATGGCAAGTAAATTGTCGGGGGATCTGTGAGGTGAATGTGCAATAAAACCTTTCACAATAAACCAGGTGGAAAATCATCTAATCCAACCTCTGGAGATCAAAAGCCACAGTACCATGTTGCTTTCTTCCATGAAGAAGAATTAAGACTCTTTAGACAGCTTGCTCCTTCTTTTGTTCTTTATAGACTGGTGCTGCTTATTTGGGGTGGAAGGTAAATTGTGTGGAATGGCAGTGGTGGGCTGGAGGCGACGGGGGCGGGGGCTTCTCATCAGGTGGAACCAGGGAGTGCTTTGCCAGTAATTTTTAAAGTGGTGTTGTTTCTGTGCCACTCCTTTGCCATCCTCAGGCAGTCGACATTCTTCCCAAGGGATACAGAGCAGGGAAAGCGAAATAGGACATGGAAGTAAGACACTTAAGTCAGAACAGGATTTCACAGTGAAAGGACTTGAAGTTTGGGAGGTATGAAGAGATACTATGATTATGTTTATTGAGATATATGCATGGGAACACACAGCCTTCAGGACACTCGAGATCCTTTTCATTTTCTCTTGAGGAAATACAATGGTTGAACGGAAAATAGAAACTTATAATAAGAGTTCGAGGACACATTCTTACTGATTTGTACTTTGAGGACTAAAGCCTCAGTCATTTATCTATATGAGAGTCTGAAAAGTTATTACAGTTAAAAGAAATTCTTGGGGCCAAAAAACATTTGAAGTTTTTCAGTAACTTTTGAAAGATGACTAGTAAGTTTGTCTCCATTTGAAGTTCATTTGAAAACTTCTATCATTGAAGTTTTTTTTAATTTCCTAAAATAGGCTTCTAATGAAGTCAGCATGCTATTGAGTCCTCTTTTATCTTTTCTACCCAGTTGTTTTAAAATTTGAGATTTAGAGCACACCTGAATAGCATGAAATGTATGGTTAGAACTGTTTAAAAAGAAAGAACAGGGTTGGTATTAACAATCAGAATACCATCAGTCATCCTCAAAAAACTAAAAATAGAACTACCATATGACCCAGCAATCCCACTCATGGGCATATACCAGGAGGAAACCATAATTCAAAAAGATACATGCACCCCAGTGTTCACTGCAGCACTGTTTACAATAGCCAGGTCATGGAAGCAGACTAAATGTCCATCAACAGAGGAATGGATAAAGAAGATACGGTACATATATACAATGGAATATTACTCAGCCATATAAAGGAAGGAAATAATGCCATTTACAGAGATGTGGATAGACCTAGAGACTGTCTTACAGAATGAAGTAAGAAAGAGAAAAACAAATATCGTATAATACCGCTTATATGTGGAATCTAGAAAAATGGTACAGATGAACTTATTTGCAAAGCAGAAATAGAGACACAGATGTAGAGAACAAACTTACGGATACCAAGGGGAAGGGGGGTGGGATGAATTAGGAGATTGGGGTTGACATATATACTATGTATGAAAAAGACAGCTAATGAGAACCTGCTGTATAGCATAAGGAACTCTACTCAGTGCTCTGTGGTGACCTAAATGGGAAGGAAATCTAAAAAAACAGGGGATATATGTATATGTATAACTGATTCACCTTGCTGTACAGCAGAAACTAGCACAACATTGTAAAGCAACTATACTCCAATAAAAATTAATTAAAAAAAAAAGAATACCATCAGATGTCAAATTCCTATCTCGAATAACTGAGAAACAGTCTCACTCTCAGTCTCACTTTGTGATGGTCTCAGGTCTGCCTGAGGAATGACACAGGCGTTCAGGCCACGCTCACTGACCTCAGGTGCAAACCCAGACCACATCTGGATGAATAAAGATATGTAAACAGTGTTCCATCTGCCTGATTCTAAACACCTTCACAATGTGGTTCATTTCTTTGAAGGATGATTTCTGATCAACAGAGGATGTGCAGATAAAACAGCTGATTGATGGATTAAATTTTCACTTCTAAGTTGGTTGTGAAGTGTGATTCCAGGGATCTGAACTGTACCATTTTCAGAACAAGCCTCTAAGATCTTAGTTGTGGCCCCTCTTCTGGGCTGGATCTTAGGGAGCATTTGGTACAAAACTTTCATTTTACAGATGACAAAACAGGTTCAGAGAAGTATGGGGAGGGGTGACTTTTCCATTCAGCAAACTAGGGCAAGAACCAAGGTCACCTGAGTTGAAACCCCAGGTCTTCTACTAAATAGTTGTGTGATCAGGGGTCAGTCAGTTATCTACTTTGGACCTCTTGCTTTTATAAAATCAGAGTGTTTGGAGATTTAACATGGTTTCCCTCTTGGTCCCAACATTCCTGCATTCTTTCCACTGTACTCTATCTTTGATTTCATTCATTCATTCATCCTACAGTAAGGGGCAGTTGTTTGGAAGCAGCTGCCCAGTAGGGATCATATTTCTCAGCCTGCTCCCCCCACCCTCTCATCCTCTGCACCTAGCTGAGGCCAGTTCATACCAATGGGATATGATTGGAAGAGAAGCGTGTCACTTCCAGGCAGAAGTGATTAGGCAGCAGGTGTATTATTTCCATCCTTTCTTTCCCATCTGCTGACTGGAATATACTCTAAAGCCCTAGGGGATGGCAGAGCCACAAGATGGAAGGAATCTGAGTCCCTGAATCACCCTGTTTAAGGCTGCCTGCTGAACAACTGCACTGGACTGTGCACTGAGAAATACACTTCTATGTCTTAAATTTTGTTTTTGTTGAAACAACTAGCATTACCCTGACTAATGCAGTAAGGCCACAGGCATTTAAGTACTTACTATATGCGTTATGTTGGGTAGTAGGGACCCATCTGTGAATAACACAGTTTCTGCTCTCAAAATGTTCAGCCCAGTAGGAGAAGACATATATACCAACAGTTGCCAAACAGTGTGGTAAGTACCATGATAAACATGGGATATTGTGAGAGGACATAGCCTTGGACATTTTAGGAAACACTCCCAGCAGAAGTAGCATTTAAGTCAAGTCCTAAAGCAAAGCCTATTTGATGGTTATGAACCAAATGTTTGTATCCCCCCAAAATTTATAAGTTGAAGTCTTAATCTTAAATGCGATGATATTTGGAGATGGGACCTTTGGGAGGTCGAGTTGGATGAGGTCATGAGGATGGGACCCTCATGATGGGATTAGTGTCCTTATAAGAAGAGGAAGAGAGATTTCTCTCTTTTCACCTTGTGAGGACACAGCAAGAAGGCAGCCATCTGCAAGCCAAGAAGAGAGTCCTCAGCAGAATCCAGCCACGCTGGCACCCTGATCTTGGACTTCCAGCCTCCAGACAGTGAGAAATGAATTTCTGCTGTTTAAGCCACCCAGTCTATGGTGTTTTGTTATGAGTCTTACTGACTGAGACAGATGGGTTTTTCTTTCCAAGGGCCAGCCTTTATTTCTATCCCAGAAATAAGAGAGAATGACTTAATTCAAGGAGCTTGGTGTCTCCCTATGAGGATGGAGAGGAAGGCTGAGGATGGAGCTTCAGGAGAGTCACTCATTGCACTAAAGCCCCTAAATAAGGTTCCTGGGAAGAAGGCTTCTGTCGGGCGTGCCTTGCAGTGGCACCTGAGGATACTGGGATGAGCAGAGAGGGACCTATGGGCATGGTGTAAAGGTTAGGCAGGTAGGGGATTGGCCTAAAAATGGTACTAGTGGTAGCCATAGCTTCCTTAGCAAAGATATCCAAATACTGTCAGCTTGCAGATCAATTGGATTTGATGCAATTTAGCAGCAAAGAGAAAAGCAGCTCCAAAAAATATAGTTCACTTACTAATAACATTGTTAAGCAGACATGGGCTTCAGCTCAAATTCATGAAAACAGAATGCTATGTGGGCCTTAAGGTTGGCAGTGAAAGCAAGTGCTTCAGGACCCCAGCAGGACTTTGGGTCTAACACTAATGAATTCCTCACTCTAGAGAGAGAAGTCATTATTTGCATCATGATTTCTGACTTGGCAAGTAACCAAAGGAAGTAAATCAGAAATCTCCCACCCCATTTTCCAATGAGCATCATCTGGTGGACTTTTTAAATTGTCTTTTTTCTAGGCTTTTCCTCACCTTCAAATTTTTACAGAAGAGGGAAGAAAAACAGCAGAGGCTCCCTTCTCTCTCCCTGTCTAATCCTTTCATAATTCAGGATCACAGAGCAGCTGTAAACCCCCCCTCACTGCTGTGCTTATTCCCTGTGTGCTTGGTAGAGCAAGCAATTCCATTTACCAGCACTCCAGTGAGCGTGTGGTGATAAATAAAGCTGCCACCCTCCACTTGCCCACCATGTTTAAAATGACACATTGGACAAGTGGGTCTCTATTGCCTCCACTTTTTTCATAAAAAGGCTAAAAGTGGCCTGCAAAGGCAGTAAATCTTAATTTCTAATATAAACTCCAAACACAGAAAAAAAAATCCTAGGCCAGTTTAGACTGGAGTGATTTTGATGATCAGATGGCGAGGGTTTGAATACTAAAGAGATAAACAATCCAAAAACTAATTCCAGGAGCTGCCTGGATGTGTGGGGCTTTTCCTTCTCTCTCCTTGAAGCAAACTTGCCTTCTCCCCATGCAACGTTATTGGAAACTAAAGCCACAAAGCAGGCAGAATAAAGTCAACATGAAAAAAGCTAAGTTTCTAACTTCATAATCTCAGAATTTAAAAATGACCTCTTGTTATGATTGTTCAGCCTGAGTTAGCTTTTATTAAACACTTAACTGTGTGACAAGTCCATGCCAAGTTCTTTCATGCATATCTCACTGAACTTTTGGATCTGTGAATTTTCTTTTAAATCTTCCAGTCTAGAATCAAGGGCATTCTTTTTCCATTGCAACCATTAACAGGAGAATTGACTTTGAGTTACCTATTGAGTACTGACGCTTGGATGGATGATCTCTAAGAGGATGAACATGAAACCGTCTTGTTGATCTGTTGTACGATAATAGATCCCTTTGACTGATGATCAAAGCCCTCCTGAGTTCTGTCCAGCCCACTTGGGAATCTGATTTCCAGCCCCTCTGCTTCATTCACTCTGTGCTCTAATCTCATTACACAGTGTTCTCTTTCCCTATGGGCACCTCATGGCTTTTCTGCCTCTGTACCTTTGCTCTCGGTAAGCTGTCTGCTTGGGCTGACTTTTTCCTCATTATCATCTCATAGTCTCTATACCTAAACATCAGGTCCAGCTCACATTTCATGTGTGCCGTGAAGCCTGCCCCAATTCTCCTCCCTAAGCTGAAAGACACCGTTTTTCTTCTGACCAGCCAGTCCTCGTTATTAAGTTCAGAAATGGTCTTTGCAGGGATGTTCACAGCAGCATGGTTATCACAGCCAAAAAAAAAAAAAAAAGGGAAGCAATATAAATGACCCTCAATACGGTGTCAGTTAAATAGATTATTGTATTCTTGTATATTGTGAAGAACAATACAGCTATTAACCATGGTGATAGTGAAGTGTATGCTGATTTAGAAAGATGCCCACTATAGATTGATAAGTTCAAAACCAGATATGATCCTAGCTTTAAACACAAAAGTAATTTAAATATCACTTGCTTCAATCTTCAGTGGCTCCAGTCCTCCTCCTCCCTTCTCCACCTGCTCAAGCAGGACCCCATGCCCTGACCTTAGAAGTGGCCCAGGGTGGTTTCTGAAAGTCCCCGAAGGGTGAGGAGGGAGGTTAACATGTGCCCACAGGTGCAGTCACTGTGCCGCATTTGCTCCTGTAGGTGCTCTAAGAAGTTTTATTGCTTTACCTCCTGACAGAGCCCATGGTGGGAATGATGCTGATTGGCCAAAACCCATTGGTCTGTGATCTGGCACTGAGTCCCACTGGGTGCCTCAAGTTTTCCTGCCCCTCTTCCTCCTTCATTCACTATTCATGATGAGTCTTCCACACAACAGCCCCTGAGACAAAGGAAAGCAGGACATGATCCCTGTCCTGAAAAGGCTCCCAGACTGTCCAGGCTCCCATTGCAAGCCCTGCTTGGGAGTTCCTGCTTGGAAGTAGCTATAGGATCTTAGTACTCTTACAGCTACCCTAAGGCAGGCAGTGTGGACAGAAAGCTGAGCGAGAAGATCTGGGTTCCTATCCCAGCTCTGTCACTTACTAGCTCACCGTCTTGTGGAAGTCAGTTTCCCTGAGGCTTAGTTTCTTCACATAAAATGGAAGTGACACTGTTACTTCCCATACAGCTTTGTTGTGAAGGATAAAGAATATGTGAATATCAGTGTTATTCATACATCATAAAAATCTAAAAGGCCATTATTAAACACATACTTAACCCTAATCCTACTTGTCTAACCCCTGATGAAATATCTTGCCAATTCATATGACTTCTGAGAATTTTTAAGCTCTAGTTATTTTTAAAAATTTTTTTTTTATTTTTTGATATTTTTATTCAAATTATATTAACCTTATACATTAATATGGGGAGAACTATCAACTTTATGATATTTAATTCTTAGCCAAGAATGTGGGAGGTCTTTCAATTTGTTCAAGTCTACTTTGTGTTTCTCAGAAGTGTCTTATAGTTTTCTTTTTTATACATTTATTTATTTTTGGTTGTGTTGGGTCTTCACTGCTGCGCACGGGCTTTCTCTAGTTGCATTGAGCGTGGACTACTCTTCATTGCAGTGCGTAGGCTTCTCACTATGGTGGCTTCTCTTGTTGCGGAGCACGGCACTCGGACTTCAGTAGTTGTGGCACATGGGCTCAGTAGTTGTGGCTTACAGGCTCTAGAGTGCAGGCTTAGTAGTTGTGGCACACAAGCTTAGTTGCTCCACGGCATGTGGGATCTTCCCAGACCAGGGCTCGATCCCGTGTCCCCTGCATTGGCAGGCAGATTCTTAACCACTGTACCACCAGAGAAGTCCTCTTATAGTTTTCTTTAGATAGATTTTGTACATCTATTAGGAAACCTAAATCTTAAATATTAGGAGCTACTGACTTGTGAAAATGAATTAGAAATGTAGACTGACTACCTCTGAAATTAAAATACAAATCAAAGGGGAAGAGTGGGATTGATACTGTAAAGCTTGATTTACATGATTTTCCAAAGAAAAATATTTTTAATATAAGGTGAGCATTTATAAAAATAAATGAGGTGATTAACAACTATAATAAAATGGGAGAAGAAATGTAAAACATGCCTTTGTACCCTTGAATGAGCCATTTTCCTTGTAGTTGGTCTATTTTCTACTAAAATTAGCAATTTAGGTACTGTTTTCCTACTTTTTCTACCAATTACTGAGAATGGTGTTGAAGTCTCCAAACATAATTGTGGTTTTGTTTCTTTTTCCTTTAAGTTCTATCAGTTTTTCCCTCAAATATTTTCAAGATCTGCTTTTGGTGCACAAACAATGCTGTTAAGTCTTTTTGGTGAACTGTCCCTTTTAACATTACATACTGCTCTTGTGATATCCACTGTCTGATATTAAAATAGTCATTCTGGCTTTATTTTTTTTTATTATTTTTTTAACATCTTTATTGGGGTATAATTGCTTTACAATGGTGTGTTAGTTTCTGCTTTATAACAAAGTGAATCAGTCATACATAAACATATGTTCCCATATGTCTTCCCTCTTGCGTCTCCCTTCCTCCCACCCTCCCTATCCCACCCCTCCAGGCTGTCACAAAGCACCGAGCCAATATCCCTGTGCCATGCGGCTGCTTCCCACTAGCTATCTACCTTACTACGTTTGTTAGTGTGTATATGTCCATGACTGACTCTCGCCCTGTCACAGCTCACCCTTCCCCCTCCCCATAACCTCAAGTCCGTTCTCTAGGAGGTCTGCGTCTTTATTCCTGCCTTACCCCTAGGTTCTTCATGACCTTTTTTTTTTTCTTAAATTCCATATATATGTGTTAGCATACGGTACTTGTCTTTTTCTTTCTGACTTACTTCACTCTGTATGACAGACTCTAGGTCTATCCACCTCATTACAAATAGCTCAATTTCATTTCTTTTTATGGCTGAGTAATATTCCATTGTATATATGTGCCACATCTTCTTTATCCATTCAGAAATCTCTGGCATTCCTATACACTAATGATGAAAAATCTGAAAGTGAAATCAAGAAAACACTCCCATTTACCATTGCAACAAAAAAGAATAAAATATCTAGGAATAAACCTACCTAAGGAGACAAAAGACCTGTATGCAGAAAATTATAAGACACTGATGAAAGAAATTAAAGATGATATAAATAGATGGAGAGATATACCATGTTCTTGGATTGGAAGAATCAACATTGTGAAAATGACTCTACTACCCAAAGCAATCTACAGATTCAATGCAATCCCTATCAAATTACCACTGGCATTTTTCACAGAACTAGAACAAAAAATTTCACAATTTGTATGGAAACACAAAAGACCCCGAATAGCCAAAGCAATCTTGATAATGAAAAACGGAGCTGGAGGAATCAGGCTCCCTGACTTGAGACTATACTACAAAGCTACAGTAATCAAGACAGTATGGTACTGGCACAAAAACAGAAAGATAGATCAATGGAACAGGATAGAAAGCCCAGAGATAAACCCACGCACATATGGTCACCTTATCTTTGATAAAGGAGGCAGGAATGTACAGTGGAGAAAGGACAGCCTCTTCAATAAGTGGTTCTGGGAAAACTGGACAGGTACATGTAAAAGTATGAGATTAGATCACTCCCTAACACCATACACAAAAATAAGCTCAAAATGGATTAAAGACCTAAATGTAAGGCCAGAAACTATCAAACTCTTAGAGGTGTTAGGTTTTGATCCCTGGCTATAGTTCAGGATTATTTAATTTCTATCTCCTCCCTCACCTCCCTACTCTCAATCTGTTAAGATTTAAACCCTCAGGCCCATAACTCTGGTTGTCTGATTTGTATCTGTTTTGGGGCTACAGACGTTACCATTCTTGCCTTTTATAGCTTTAGAGTGAGACTTTTCTTTCCATGCATGAAGAGGTTGGGCATTGATGGGGAAACCTGTCACATTCAAATACTTCATGCTCTTTTGATTCTCTTCTCCTGGGTGTGGATAAGAACTGGGCAGATCCTTACTGCTGTGGCCCAAGTAATTGACTTAAAAACAATAAAAACAACACATATGGGTTTATGTTCTCATGTGTACAGTTTTCATTTTAACACGCATACCCTAGTCCTTCTTCAGAATCTTGCTCTGAGTCAGATGTATGAGGGGTTTCCTACTGGTTATTTTTCATCTTGACAAACCCAAACCCTCAATGGATTCTGTTGATGGACAGTCATTCTCTCTCATATTTTCTCTCTCTTGCCCTTGATTAAAAAATAATACATATCTATTGTAAAAAATTTAGAACATAGAGGTGTACAAAGCAGAACACAAAAGTCGCACATTAGCCTGTTAGCCTGAGACAACTGCTGTTAACAAGTGGTATGTCTTTCAGCTAAGATCAAACAGAATTGGTACCATCCCATTTAGGCTCTTTTGCAAAGTACTTTTTTTCACTTAATATATCACAGCCATGTTACCATGCCTGGTCAAGCATTCTCACTCTTCAATACAGTTCTTTCTGGCCACAGAGCACTGAGAGCTCCTGTCTGCACTGGCTCCTTTGAATAGACCTTGTCTGGCTCCTGGGTTGGAAGCAATGACCCAATTCCTGGGGCTGGGTACAGGCTCACTGGAATCACTATCCCACTTCTGAACATGGCTATATGCTCTCAGAAGGAATAATTTCAGCATAAAAATGTAAAATATTTCCGTGTCAAAAAGAACCCAAGAAATCCGCTGAGGGCCCTAGATGAGAAACTTACCCATCAGATCCACTCTTCAAGTTTCCACAGCTTGGAACACCTTATTTATTTATTTATTTGTTTATTTTTTGGCTGCGTTGGGTCTTCATTGCTGCACGCGGGCTTTCTCTGTAGTTGCCGTGAGCGGGGGCTACTCTTTGTTGCAGTGCACAGGCTTCTCATTGCGGCGGCTTCTCTTGTTGCAGAGCACAGGCTCTAGGTGCGCAGGCTTCAGTAGTTGCAGCATGCGGCTCAGTAGTTGTGGCTTGCGGGCTTGGTAGTTGTGACTTGTGGGCTCTAGGGTGCATGGGCTTCAGTAGTTGTGGCACGCAGGCTCAGTAGTTGTGGCTCGCAGGCTCTAGAGCGCAGGCTCAGTAGTTGCGGCGCATGGGCTCAGTTGCTCTGCGGCATGTGGGATCTTCCTGGACCAGGGATCGAACCCGTGCCACCTGCGTCGGCAGGCAGATTCTTAACCACTGCGCCACCAGGGAAGTCCCTCTTCCACGTCTTTTTATGGCTTGATAGCTCATTTCTTTTTAGCGCTGTATAACATTCTGTTGTTTGGATGTACCACAGTTTATTTTTACTTTCAAGTTTTGGCAATTATGCATAAAGCTGCCTTAAATCTGTGCGCAGGTTTTGTGTGTGTGTGTGTGTGTGTGGACATCAGTTTTCAACTCCTTTGTGTAAATACCAAGGAGCATGATTGCTGGAACATATGGTAAGAGTATGTTTATTTTTGTGAGAGATGGCCAACCTGTCTTCCAAAGTGGCTCTTCCATTTTGTATTCCTACCAGCAATGTATGAAAGTTCCTGCTGCTCCACATCCTTATCAGCACTTGGTGGTGTCAGTGTTTTGAATTTTAGCCACTCTAGTAGATAGTGATAACCCTTTTTTTCCGTTTTCTTTTTTGGTAAAGATAAAAGCCTTTCCTGGTTGGAATTGCCTGAAGATGAGTGTGTGAATCTGAATCTAAATATGTTATTTCCTCTCTGTTCTTAAGCAGATGAACATTAACTTCGGAGAGTAACATAGTTTGTCCTTTAGCCCCTGTGTTTCAGCAGCATGCTTGGCACCCTGGAGGTGTTTAGTAAATATTTGCTAGTTGCATGGCTCTCAATGACCTGTCTGTCTCTGCTTTTGAGAACCATAAGGGGTCTATTTGGAGAGATTCAGACCAGCACATGGGCCTTTTCACACACATGCACGTGTATGTGCACACACAAAGAAACAACAGGTACTCTTCTGCACAGCTGGGAACCATATTGTCCAGGCTTTCGAACCCCAGACTCTAAGTACTTCCAAATGCTGGCCTTGCTCTGTAAGTGATAATAAATGAAAAATATTTTCAGTGATGTTTTATTTTGGTCAATAATCAGGTCTAGTACTATCTCTGGGTCTCAGACAATGAAAAGTCACTCTTCCTATTTCGTCCCACACCTGCACCTATGGACACTCACATCTTGAGGTGATAGGAGCAAAGGCTGATGTAGCTGTGTTCACCATTCTTCTCCTTTGTTTTTGTTTTTCTTCCATCATTGTTCTTCCAAGAGGGTTCTTGGAAGCCATGAGACCTAACATGTATTGAGTCCCCTGGAGGTAAACTTACCCCCCATTTCTTGGTGCTTCCATGGTGCTGATTCTGCACTATGTGCCTGGCATATGATAGGTGGTAATCAATGTTTATTGAATGAATAATGTACCTTTGGTCTGTTATAGAAGTCTAGAGTTTGCTAGTAAAGAACTGCTTAACATTCTAGGGCTCATTGTTTGGAACCACTGTTGCAGTTGCTTTGCAGTAGCAGAAGTCACTACAGGTTTGCCCTCAGTAGCCCAAGTCCATGGGCGAATCTGGAGCCAATACTCCCCAACCCCCCCACCTCCTGATTATTGTCAAAAAC
Source organism: Orcinus orca (assembly GCF_937001465.1). Taxonomy (NCBI): domain Eukaryota; kingdom Metazoa; phylum Chordata; class Mammalia; order Artiodactyla; family Delphinidae; genus Orcinus; species Orcinus orca. Next base: position 65,148,850 of record NC_064565.1, read on the forward strand.
ACACCACACATTGTAGCAATCATATTGCCAAACTTTACAGCATCTATAAATCGAAAACTACTGCCTTTGACAGTTATGGGCCTATGTCAACACCAGATCATGTTGACCCTCCTGGAATGTGTTTGCAAATGCACCATGCCAGCCTTGGAAGCTGTTGACGTCAGAGGCTGTAAGTTAATTAGACGTGGCCCCAGAGCATTGTGGGTCTTGCTGTCTGGGAAGATTTTTTTTTTCTTAAATTCTTCTTTGATTTTGTCCCAGGGCAGGAGCTGTCTTGGCTGTCATGTTTGGCAGACAAGAAAGCCAGTTTAGAGGAGTCCACGTTGCTGCGCAAGTGATAATATCTGTGAACCGCTTCCCTTTCTTCCCTCTTGGCAGATTGCGGTAGGAATTGCTGGAGACACTAGGAAATGGTAGTGGCTGTGGATTCTGCTGTGAAGGAGAGACTAAGCGCATCCTGTGTGGTTTGAGCAGGTTCTATCCAATCTGCCAGGGCAACCACCTGGACATGGTGCTGCTGAGACCTATGTTGTGATTTTATTCTAGCGGCAGTACCTGCTGTGAGTTCCCTGGCCTGTGAGTCTCTGTGCGTGTGTGTGCACACGTGTGTGTAATGGACTCCCTGAGAGCACTGTACATGCCTTTGTGCATGGACATACACATGTGTGTAACTGAGTTCCCGAGAGGATACCCCAGCTCTTGCTGTCTTATTTTTCCTCTCTTCTCTAACATCTTTGTCCCTCACAAAAATAACAAGAGAATCTCCACTAGCTAGAATACATCCCAGAGTATATATAACAGCTTCTATTCTGGAGAAATCAAGAAAGGAAGAAGGAACTGGCCAGTTCTATCACTCTTTAAGGAAAATGTCTGCCTTGGGACACCTTCAAGACTTGGGTCCCTCTCCCATTACCAGTGCTCTGTTGCAGGGCATCACCCTAAACTCACAGATGTCTGCAAGTGCCTCAGCTGACAAGAGCCAGGCAGAGTGACAGAAGTGGGCATCCTGGGAAGTGGGAAATGAAGCCAATGAGGTCAGAGCTATTCGCTGCCAACTCACTTCCCTGCTTCCACCAGTATTTACTGAGTTCCATGTGCAGAGCACTGAGCAAGACCCAGGAGACAGATAGAAACCCATTTCTGCCTTCAGGTATACAGTTTACATTGTAGTGATAGAAAGATGCACACATGTGTATATCCACACAAAGCCATGTACGTATGTGCCCAGAAACAAGGGTAGCATAACATAAATAGTAGCAAGTGGGTGGTGACTGAGTGAGGGCCACAGGAGTTCAGAGGAAGGCGAAAAAGATGGCTGTCCTCAGAGACAGGAGACACTGAACTGAGATTCAGATAAGTGCGGCTCCGGCAGAGAGGACGTTCTAGGCCAGGGGAGAGTGGGAGCAGAAGCCAGGAAGTGGGAATAAGGATGTGTTTTCAGGTAGTGGGGAGCAGGTGAGAAAGACGGTGAAGCATGGTGGGGTAGACGAGGCTGCAGGGCTAGAAGGTGAGGTCCCCAAGGGCTGGGAGGTTTTTTTTGTTTTTTGTGTGTTTTTTGCGGTACATGGGCCTCTCACTGTTGTGGCCTCTCCCGTTGCGGAGCACAGGCTCCGGACGTGCAGGCTCAGCGGCCATGGCTCACGGGCCCAGCCGCTCCACGGCATGTGGGATCTTTCCGGACCGGGGCACGAACCTGTGTCCCCTGCATCGGCAGGCAGACTCTCAACCGCTGCGCCACCAGGGAAGCCCAGGCTGGGAGTTTTGTCCATTGAATTCACTGCTGTGAATAACTAGAGCTGGTGTTGCCAGTTCACTTTGTTGACTATTGTTGAGAAGTAAGTTGAGGCTAGAAACTGGAAGACCTGCAATTCCATAGACCAAGTTCTCCAGGTATGTGGAGGGGTGGGGTGGGATTTTGTGTGGGGTGAATGCTTCTGGCAGGTGATATGTAGAGTGATTGAAGAGGGAGGTTGCTTTTAGACCAGTGTCCTAATTAAGAAATAAGTGTGACAATGCAAGCATGAGATACTAAGGGGCTCAACTACCTTAGATAGAGCTGGAAAGGTAGGACAGTGTGAGAGGCAGTGAGCATTTAGGGAGCAGGCCCACTAATACATGTTGCAGAAATCTCAGGAGACCCTCTAACTCATCCCCCTACTTCTCTGAGAGCTGAGTGGCTGTGCCTGCTGGGGCAGACCTCTCCTTGCCCTGCTGCTGCTCTTCAGCTGTGGAGATTTCACTGTCAGTCTTTGTGGAACATTTTGTGTTTTATCACCATCCCCAAGTATATCCCACTGAAATGACTCCTGTTGTAATTTAAGCTGATTTACTCATTCATTCATTTACTCATTCATTCATTCTTCAGCAATTATGGAGCATGTATTTTGTGCTTGGCCCCCTGCTAGGCCCTCAGAATTTGCAGATAAATCAGACCTTGTGCCTGCCCTCAAGGAGCTTACAATTCAGTAGGGGTCAGGCATATAAACATACGTGTGAGTAATAAGGGGCTGTATATCTGCCAAGGGCATAGTGAGTGCATGGAGGAGGATATCAGCTCCACATTGAGGTGTGAGGCCGGGAGCGTCTTAAAAGAGGAATTGACAACTGAGTTTTTGCTTTAAAGGGTTCACCAAGTGGACAAAAGACGGTCAGGGAGACGAAGTTCCAGCAGAGAACAAAGGATGCAAAAGCCTTGAGGGGGAGACAGCTGACGTGGCTTTTGAACTGGGTTCTAAACCCTCCTTACTGTGGTGAGGAGGGGTGTATTGGGCTGGGAAGACTCAAAGTCAGCAGAAAACTGTGGCCTGTTCACTATGTATGTGATTTTAAACAATACATGTATATCCAAACCAATGAGACTAGTATGAGGCAGAATGCAAGAATATCAAAACTTATTCTACAGCAAAAGACTTCAAAGGGATGTCAAGGTTTATGCAGACTATTTCACAGTATGCCCCTGTCTTAGTCAGCCTGGGCTGTTGTAACAAAATACCATAGACTGGGTGGCTTAAATAACAGAAATTTATTTCTCACAATTCTAGAGGCTAGAAGTCCCAGATCAAGGTCATCTGGCAGGGTTGATTTCTGCTTGCAGATGGCTGCCTTCTCATTGTCCTCACATGACACAGAGAGACCTCTGGTCCTTCTTCCTCATCTTTTTTTTTTTTTTTTTTTTTTTTTTTGCGGTACGCGGGCCTCTCACTGTTGTGGCCTCTCCCGTTGCGGAGCACAGGCTCCGGACGCGCAGGCTCAGCGGCCATGGCTCACGGGCCCAGCCGCTCCGCGGCATGTGGGATCTTCCCGGACCGGGGCACGAACCCGCATCCCCTGCATCGGCAGGTGGACTCTCAACCACTGCGCCACCAGGGAAGCCCTTCCTCATCTTATAAGAACACTAATCCCACTGTATTAAGGTCCTACCCTTATGATCTCACTTAAGCTTTATTACCTCCTTATAGGTCCTTTTTCCAAATACAATCACACAGAGATTAGGGCTTCAACATATGAATTTTGAGGGACACAATCTAGTCCACAGCACCCTGTATTCAGGCAGTGGGAGAAGACAGTTCTTTTACCCACCTCTTCAATGCAGACGGTTAGCAGGCACTAACTTCATGTGAAATTTCAAGTGGTGAAAATGGTGAAGAAAGGAGAAACTTGCAAGAGATCTGGAGAAGTAAGCCAGAGAGTAAGCATAAGGGTCCTTTTACAGTGCTAAGGCTTTCCTGAGCGCAATGGAAGCCCCTTAGAGGGAGAGACACGATCAGATGTGGGTTTCTAAGCGATCCCTCTGGCTGCAGTGGGAGAGTATTGGAGGGAGAAGCCTGAAGGCAAGGAGACTGGTTAGGAGGCTCTGGCCCTGGGCAGGTGAAAAGCTGGAGACCTGAAGGGTTGTGTAGAGATGAGAAGTGTTCAGGGGACAAAGTGAAAGAAATTGGTACCCGATCTGATTTGGGGGAAAGAGGAAAGAAAATGGAGGCATCTAGGTGTCTCCCAGGTTTCTGATTTGGATGAATGCTATTCCTCTATTCAGGTTTACAAGGAAGTGGAAACAGCTCCAGGACTCCCCTCTCAAGGTCTATTGTCAGACAGTTGCCAACAGTAACTGGGTTCCCTCCTGTCCTTGATTCCCTTAACTTTTCCACCATTTTCCTCATAGTAAAATCTAGTTACTAGCAAGGTAGAGCAAATACAGGAGTGAAGAGCAAGGGATTCTGTGGTTTCAGGTGGTGAACACCTGTTCCTTTTGGCCACCCAGCTGTTGTCCCACTGTCTCTTGGTAGAACCCTCATTTCCCTTTGGGAACAAGCCCTCCCCTCTGCTCTGTGAAGTCTTGGTTAAGCCAATCTGATTCACCAGGAAGCTTGAACAGCTGGATACTGGGACAAAAAAATGTTTCGAAGGGATTAATGAGTGCTCATGCCTCATAACCTGGATCTCAAGACCTTCCCTTCTTCCTGCCCTTTCTAAGACTTTGTTTTGTGATCTACCGTGTATCTTTTCAGCAAACTCTTTTTTCTTAAACTTATCATATTTGGTTTCTGTTGCTTACAACAAAGGAACCCCAGCTAATGCCCAGAGGGTAGCAGGAAAGGTCCTATATCCCCCAACCAGCTCTGTTTGGCCTGCCCTGGGTTACAGAAGGAGACCTGAGACCACTCCTACTGCCTCATTGTGGCCACTGCTTGCTCTGCACAGTCCCCTGTGCCCATCTGCGATGGGGAGTTAGGTGTGTATGCTGCATGTCTAAACCATCTCCCCTCTACCCCAGTCTTTGCCGACAACCCATATGGGAATTGCTTCAGCTGTCTTGCCCAGCTGTCAAACTGTAGGGAGGAAAGAGTAATAAACCAGTGGACAGTAGAAGACCATCCACAGGCCTCCCCCCAACGAGGGCATGGAAAGGACAACATAGGCTCTGATCACTAAAGAGAGAGTAAAAATGGTGAGCCACAAAGGGGACGACAGATGGAGGTGGCCCCAGGTGAGCTTTGCCAATGTGACATTAGCTTTCCGCACATTTTTTTAAAGGTACTATTTCCCAGGTTCTGCTGCCAGAACTTTCTGAAATGCCAGGCCTGAGCGCCAGGGCAAGCTGCAAAACCAGCCAGCCTGGGCTGCAGGTGCCAGAAGATCACAAACACAGCCACTAATAGCTCGCCCAATATCCCAGTGCCTTTTCATTTCTGCCAAATTGCTGTGGCCATCAAGGTAATCTTCCCGGCCTCACGGCCCAGGTAGCATGCCTGGAGAGGCAGGCCCAGCCCGGAACCCTGAATCTGGCCTCTGGAAATGGTTTGAGGGCTTTAACGAATGGCCCTCCTTGTCACTTTCAGGCAGGTCTGCGGCCACCTGAGAACTGCAGCTCTCAGTGTCTCTGAAGCCAGGAGTGATCGCAGAACATCTGTCGGTAGTTGGATCAGGACTCACTTCTGTCTCTCTCTGCTCCTTTGCGCTTCCTTTAAACAAAGAGGCCTCCCACTTCCTTCCCCACCCCCATTCCCCCTCCAAAAGTCAGCTGTCAAAGAGCATTTATATGCCACAACTACTGAGCCTGCACTCTAGAGCTCGTGTGCCACAACTACTGAGCCCATGTGCCACAACTACTGAAGCCCGCATGCCTAGAGCCCATGCTCCACAACAAGAGAAGCCACAGCAATGAGAAGCCCACACACTGCGACAAAGCGTAGCTCCCCGCTTGCCACAACTAGAGAAAGCCCACGCGCGGCTACAAAGACCCACCGCAACCAATAAATAAATTAATTAAAATTTTTTTAAAAAGAGCATTTATACACAGATGTTTGTGTCTTATATTTCTACAAAGAAATATCAAAGACAGAAATAACAATAACCTTAGAATTGCCCTGAGCCAGCAGCCACTATCTATCCCATGTGCACATTGGGTCTCAAATATCAGGCAACTGATAGCCTTAAGTGTGAATTTACTTTATCATTTATTGAGCACCTACTATTCCAAACACTGTGCTAGGTGCCATCGGGGAAGCCCTTGAGGAACTTGGTTGTCCTAGTGGGGGACAAAGACAAGGTCATAAATAACTGACCTCAAGGTCTAAAGCTCAGCTCAGGTTCAGCTCAGAACACAGTTGTTCTGAGGGCTGATTCTAAATTCCCTATGCTCTATAGCAAGACATTCTGTACTATCAGGGTATTGCCTGTGCCACTCTTTGGCACTTATCACACACCTCCTCGGATGCTCAGCTCTCCTTGTAGATATGTGGGTATCTCTCCATTTACAAGGGAGGGCAGGGAGAGACTCACCTTTGATCTCCTGCCTCAAAAAGCAGGAGAACTTTATTTGAAAAGAAAGCCTGAACTTCATTTGAAAAGAAAAATGTTTTTAGTCTCAATCTATGTACTGAATTATCCTATAACTCAGGCTCATTTCAAATAAATTAGTGAGATTTTAGAGGTGGGTGCTTAGGCTGTCAAAGAAAAACCCAAACTGCTTCTCCTTTTGTTTGGGGTTCCTGGATGAGAAGGTGGGGTAGAGGTCAGTGCTCACAAATGCTCCTACTTGACTGATGAGGGGAGGGCGCCTTTCAAAAACAAGAAGGTGGGGCTGACTGGGAAATAAGAGCAGGGTCCGTGGATAGTTTACAGCGAAATGATCATTTCAGGGCCATTTCAAGGCAGATAGTATATCTCATTCCTTTACTCATCACAACTCATTTATGATTTCATTCAAAACTGTTTAATAATAAATGGTTATATTATTTATTGCATGTTTGTGGATATGCTGAAGTACAAAAGAGCATCTGTAATGTGAACTCCTTATTGTTTTTTTGAAAAAGGATATACATGTTATATATATGTTTATACAGACATGGAAACATTTCTGGAAGGATACATAAGAAACTGTCAACCATGGTTCTCTCTGGGAGGGAGTAAGACGGATGGTGGTTCAAGAAGAAGACACTTACATTTTATACATTTTACATTTTGTACCCTTTTGTACATTTACATTTTATACCTTTCTCTACTCTCTGAGTTTAGTTAAATATCATTAAATCTATAGCGCCTGGTACCTTGTCTCTTAATAAGGTTGTCATGTGTTTTCATAGTGAAATTCAGTGTAGCAGTTTTTAATGGTGTTCTACAAAGAGCACAGTGAATTCTGTTTTCTCTATTAGAGGAACATGTTTGAGCATCAGTGCATTAGCTGGTCGGATGTGCTCATGATATGTGAAAAAAAACAAAATAACACAACACAGGGACATAGCAAGCATAGAATAGCAGTTTGGTTTGCCTTATCAATGACATGCAGCCTTTAAAAACCCATACATTCTGGATTACTAGTGGTGCTAGAAACCTCCTTTCCTACCTGGACAGTTGATGCCAGCTGCCTTCCTAGCTAGACAGATGTGGAGTCCCTTTCTCCCCTCTCCATTGCTGTTCTTGTCTTGAAATGATCAAGACCTCATAGGACAAGCTGGTACCTGCCAGGTTTCCTCAAGCTGAGGACAGTGTGCAATTCCTTTAGTTTTGTTTAAAGGTTTGTATCAGACATTATCCCCGAGGATTGGTCCAGAAGATGGTCATTTTCAGACCTATATACTCAGTCCTCCCTGTGGTCTTCACAGTAGTGCCTTACTCCCAGAAGCCCTTTCACTTCTCCCAAGAGTGAAATGTGTGTCCAACCAAAACAAGCTCCAGATTGCACAGGAGTTTGGCAACTTGGAGACAAATGCAAAATCACAAGGACACAGCCCTCCAGGACTGTTACTAATAGCTGGGCCCTGAGGAAACAGGCAGAGGCAATGTGGACTCTGGAATAGCCCACTTGAATCCAGACTCTACCAGCTATGGGACCTTAAGTAACTTATTAACCTCTCTGAGTCTTAGTTTCTTCATCTTTAAAATGGGAATTAAAATACCTGCCTTGTAAGCCTATTGTGAAGATTTGCAGTAATAAATAAATCCATAGTGCTATGATTAATCTTTCATTTGTGGATAGCACATTACTTGTTTATTATGCGTCAAGCAGTGTGCTAGGCACCAAGAGAGATGTCAATATTAATAAAACACAGCCCTTGCCCTGCAGGGATTTGAGTCTAGAAGAGGAGATGAAAATTTAACAAATACATTATATCAAGATGATAAATACAATAATAAAATATATACCAAGTTCACTGGTGTTACAAAAATAGGAGTGAAATTCAGAATTTCAGAAATCACTGTAATAGGTAATGTTTTTTTTTTTTAAACTGGTAATGTTTTGATAAGATGATTTCTTTATAACAAATTGAGATTACACTTTGTTCATTTATTAAAAAACTTAGGGCTTCCCTGGTGGCGCAGTGGTTGACAGTCCGCCTGCCGATGCAGGGGACACGGGTTCGTGACCCGGTCCGGGAAGATCCCACATGCTGCGGAGCGGCTGGGCGCGTGAGCCATGGCCGCTGAGCCTGCGCGTCCGGAGCCTGTGCTCCGCAACGGGAGAGGCCACAACAGTGAGAGGCCCGCGTACCGCAAAAAAAAACAAAAAAACTTAGATGCCTCATATGGGCCAAAAAATTGAGAGGGTCCCTGTCCCTTTCTTCCATTCCCACTACTTCTGCCTGGGTTCAGGTTAGCATTGCCTGTAGCTGGTGACCAGCAGCAGCGTCCTCACTGACCTTGTTACCTGCGGATTTCCCTACCACCAGTCCTTCTGCTTGTTAACTGTGTGCTCATGCTAGGAAGAATCTCTCACATCTCGGCAGCATTTTACCCATTTACAAACACTTTCGCCGAGTGTTGTCTAAATTGGTCTTTACTATAACCAAATGAGGTGTGGGGAGGACAGATGTAATTATCCTACTTTTAAAGGAAAGTGAGGGCCTTAGGGGCCAAGTGACTTGTTCAAGGTCAAACTCAAACTCAAATTCACCCCTTTTGGGTCCAAGCCCAATACTTTCCCTTCCATGTCTCTCAAGCAAGGGCACTGGACTCAAATAGTATTTTGGCTTCTTGTTCTTTAACATAGTTGACAACTTTGTTAGTTGGGAGAGCTCATGAGAAGCATCTGTTGGACTAGAGATTTTTTGACACTCCTGGTCACTCTTGCCAAACCTGAGATTGATTAGGGAGTGCAGATAAAGCCCTCTCTCACGCCAGATGCCTCTTGGGTCAAACTCCTGTTGTTGGCAGGGGGCAGTTTTCAGGGCCAGAGGGAGGTTCTGGGTGAAACATCTGGCAGGCAGGGTTTTTCCTTGCTCACTCTCTGAGAGGGCGGCCTGTGAAGGGCAGGTCTGGGGTTTGGGAACTTAAGAGCGTGCCAGGAACAGCTCTAGTTCAGGAGGGCTGCTGAGCAGTGTCCTGACTCCTTTTTGTCCTGGTGTTAGAGTAATTGTCTTCCAAGTAGCACTTGCTTCTGCTTCATTAATTTCATTTATGAAATATGTTCTTTCATTCATTTATCCATTCATTGAAAGCATATGAAAGCACTATATGGGCATTAGGGATGCTAGAAACAATAAAGTGTGGTCCTTGCTTCCTTCTTTCTCTCTTCAGACCTGTGCTGGATGTATCAGTTCTGTGCCTGCTTCACTGACTCACCCCACCCCCATGCCCTAAGGAAATACCATGATCACAGCCCTCCTGCCAAGGTAGCCCAATGTGGTACCATGTGACCTTGCCCTGCAGCCCAGGCTGATTGGACCTGGGCTGGGCACCTCACCCAGAGCAGCCATCCAATTGACTGACCCAATGTGGCCTGGTGGTAAAATATGGGCTGTACCAATCTGATCTATGCTCCTGGAATTTTGAATTGGAAAACATGGAGAGATGCAGGCAGTCCAGAAGCATAAGCTATAAGGCCGACCTAAGGTTGAGCTGGAACCATGGCTGGCTGAAATGATGTGTAAGCTGAAATCATGGGGAAGAAGCGATTAAAGAGCAAGGGATACCGTGGTGAGCAAATAGACAAAATATCTTTCCTCATAATGTGAAAATCTTTTGGATGAGCCATCCTCAAGTGGAGACCTAGTTCACTGATCTAAGAGCCAAGTTATTTAAAAATCTCAGAGAAAGATTTTGTTTAGTCTCGGCTGGATTAGAAACAAGTGTATGAAGTACTGTGATTGGGCCAAACTGTGTTACATGCTTCTACTCCTGTGGCCAGTGGAGTGGAACGCCTTCCAGAATACCAGGTGTGTTTTGGAAGAAGGGTACTGAGTGAAAGATATTTAAAAAATAACAATGGTGGACCCCTATGGCTTTCCACCGCATTGGGGTAGCTGGCATAGCTGCATATCTACCACTGACCAGTGAACCTTAGGGACATTTTCACCTTGGAACCATTCTCCTGGTCTGGTATGTGATCCAGTTATTTCAAATCCATCCATATCAGTGAGCTTCATCTTTGCTTAGGGCAGCTCTAGAACTCCTCCTCCAAACCAGTTACCCCAGTTACATAAAGGATCTGGGATACACAGAAGTGGAATTAATGCATGCAGAAGAATAGTCAGGCACTGCATAATGGTGGGTTTCTAACAAGGATGTTTCCAATTAACCATCCTCACATCTCAGATGGGGAGAGGGCAAAGAGCCACTGAGGGTATGTCAGCACAGGCGCGCTACATGGCTTCTAGTTAATGGCAGGTGCCGTTATGTGAGCAGCTGCAACCAGATCCCACCCCCTTGTGAGGGAGCATGCAACTGAGTTAAGTGTTTCTGGGTGTAAGAGTCCAGAGGGTCATAACTGAGAACTACTATGCTCTGTGCCCCTCACTAAGGTTGCCTTCCAGGGGCCAGCGTGTCCATGGGGGAGCCTGCAGTTGGGCCTCAGTAGGGTTGTACCAGAGCACAAAGTCATGTCTAGGCAACGCCAAAACCTTAGGGGAAGAGGCTAACAATTCAGGCTGACTCCTGGATTGCCTACAATAACTATAATCCAGGCAGATGTGGAAGCAGATATGGAAACTCTGCCCTACGATCTGGCAGAGGGGCAGGGGTGGTGGTGGACAGAGGAGATGCAGCCTGCTCAGAGCTGTTAGCTGGCTCTGTGAGGCTCAAGCAAATAGGCAGGAACCTTTCAGTCCTTTCCATTGGATTTTGGAAGGGGATTCCTATGCCAGGCCACCAGCGGAGAAATGAGGTCAACAATGCCTATTATGTAACCAACAGAATGTCAGGATCAAAGACATCCTAGCTCACAGAGCTGCCCACCCCTTGGGACTGGCCCCATTACAACTGTCATGTTTCTTGCTTTTTCAAGGCAGCACTCTCCTTTCTGGGCCGCACTGCATTCACCACCAAACCGCTGAGCACCATCCTGTGGCCCTAGACGTCTTTCGTTATAGACATCACCATACTGATGAATTGTGTTTGTCAAGAAATGTCAAGCTTTCCCCCCAGTATTAACAAATGATTGTAACTTTTCTTATTCTGCAACCATATTGCCAGAAGTATTTCAGAGCACTACAGCGCTAAGTTCTAGATGGCTAGTCCTGCCAGATTCTGTCCAGGTCATTTATAAAATATCCCAAGTAAGTCATGAGACCTGGACCCTTGCTCAGTCTTTGTTATGATCAGACATCAAATTTTCTTTAGCTCCTCAAGTTTGACCAATGTCTTGTCTTTTCATTCCCTATAACTTTCCTTTTTCATTGATATCCAGACTTTTAGCTTCATATATTTGTTTAGTTGACCTGTGATAGATTGTAATATTGTTCAAAATATTTACTTATCCTTTCTGGGGCAGAATTATGCTTCTTCACCCTGTTGATGTCAGACTTGGTCATATGACTCTCTTTGGCCAATGAAATGTGACCAGAAGTGACATGTGCCACTTCTGAGCAGAAGCTTTCAGAGGCATCGTGTGGCTTCCCAATGTTCTCTCTCCTTTTTAAGGGGACCGTCAATATCCCATACAAGGGCTGTCCCATCAGTCTGGCTCCTGAAGTGGAGACAAAGTGTAGCATTGCCACAGCTGACATGAAGTAGCATGCAGCCTGAGCAAGAAATAAACCTCAGTTGTCAAAAGCTCTGAAGTTTGGGGAATTTTTTCTTCCTGCAAAAAACTTAGCCTATCCTGATTAATAATGGGCCCATATATACCAGGTAGATTTTGGAAGTATTTCATTTCTTTTTGAGACACAATCCTCAACACTTTTATGTCATGTGTCTTGGGTGAAGGTTCAATAATTCTAAGACTTGTATATGAAACTATGGTAATTTGTTTCCTTGTTACTGTGGGCCACCATCCTAGTTCAGTTAGAATTTTCTGTGTCTCAGTCAATAATAACAAAAGCTATCATTTACTTGGGGAATAAATGCCACATATTGAGATCTGGGATTTATACAGTCCTCACACGTGAGCCCTGAAAGGTGTGTAAAGTCATCACAATTTTCCAGATGAGATGATTGGAATTCAAAGAGATGAAATAACTTACTCAAGGTCATGGAGGTGATAAGTGACAAACCAGATCCAGACCTAGGTCTGCCTGGATCTTTTCACCATGCCACATTGTAGGAGGAAGAGGAAATGGCTATCCAAATGGCCAAGATTAGGTATCTTGGGATAAACAAGCAATGTAATTCCTTGTTTCAGGGAATCCAAGATTCTCAATTCTCTTTCTGGGCACTGTCAGTTGAAATGGAAACTTTGGAAAGAGAAATTGATAACAGGAGAGAAATGGCTTGAAGGCATGCTGTTGGGCTCTGTGGTTTAATCATAATCATGAAGATCAGTTATGTAAGCACTATCTGTGATGTAGAAAGTCTTGGACCTGTAGTCTTGGTCCTGGGGCAAGGGGAGGAGGTCTCTCTAAAATAATCACAATTCTGAAGCAAAACACCACCATCAGAATTGGGGATGGAGTATTTATTTTGTGTAAGTAGCTTCTTGGAAGTTATTTTATTCAAAAGTGTTCGGAATTAATTTTAAAAATGTTTAAGTTCAGTGAAAGCAAACATTTACTATATTTCATATACAAAAATTTATTAACTTACTGAAAAATATCAAGTAAAAATATTAATTCATACAAATATAAATGATAAGCATATGCTGCCATTCTGATATAAACACCATCTGCTCCTGGCTTGGCAGTTTCCTTTCAGTCCCCATCCCCACTGCACCCTGCAGTTCCCTTGGAGCTGCCACCTTTGAGGTCACTGGCCCCGCAGGTCTCATCCTTCTGCCATGTTTGGCTTTCTTGAGTGGAGGTCTCAGGAACCCCATCTCTGCACCATGCTTCAGTTGTGGCCAGTAATTTCCAGTTGTGGATGTACGATTTTCCTCCCGCTGACCAGGAGGGGTGAACCCACTTAGGATTTACCCCGCCCCTTCCCTTGTGGAGAGATCTGGCTCCTGCCACCAAGTCCAGTCGAGGTGAACAGTAGAGCTTAAAATGCCCTTGTCCGGGAAGATCCCACATGCCGCGGAGCGGCTGGGCCGTGAGCCATGGCCGCTGAGCCGGAGCCTGTGCTCTGCAACGGGAGAGGCCACAACAGTGAGAGGCCCGCATACCACACACACACACACACAAAATCCTGCATCGTAAGCAGGGGCTAGGAGGATATGTGGTGAGGGTATCAGTGATAAGGGTGGGAGATAGGTAGGGGGCAGGTGAGGTTGGAATTGGAGACAGCCCAGTTAACTGATGACCAAAATAACATTATTATACCAATAAAAATGTCAGTATTTCTAAACATAAAATAGCATGTTATACCAAACATCAGAAAACTGAAAACAAGTATTGCAATCGCTGGATAGATCCCTCATGATTATTATTTTAAAACGGCCTATACAGTATTTTATACAGAGGGGTAAGCTCTCAAGCCTAGTCCAGCCATGGTTCCCGTTTTCTCCCCTTCCAGTCCCCAAGGCTCCTGATCCAGACTCCAGCTAATTCTGGGAAGGGGAGGGAGAGAGGCGAGGAGGAGGCGCAGAGGGAAGTGTTGGTAAAGATGTGGCTCCAGAGAACCAAGCCAGGAGTGACAGCAGCTGAGCTGGCCATTACAATACGCAGGTTTTCCTAAGTGCTGTGTGTGGCAGCCTTCTTGTGCCAGCACAGAAGTAAAATCTGGTTGAAGGGGGAGCAGGGAACTTTTATGATGCCCAAAGATTTCCTCAAAACAGATGCTTTTGCTTCATGGCAGCCTATTTCTGAAGGAGACAGCAGAGAGATAGACTTGCTGTCATTTAGAATGACACTGTCCCCGTAGTGAAATTGGCCAGCCAGAACTGGTAATGTGTTGAGGTGGTCTCCTAGTTTGGTTAGCTTCCTGGAAATGAAAAGCCTTATTTCTCTGAGCAGGTTTCCCTTTAATTATTGTGCTTTCCAGGGCCCCAGGCTTCAGCTTTACCCAGCCCAAAATAATTTGGGTCCAGGCTCCAAACAGGACTCCAACAGGGAGTGTAAAGACTCCAGTTCCTGAAATGGATATGTTTCTTTTCCCATCACCTCTATTCCCACACATGCCTATGACATGAATTTGAAATGCTCTGTTCACTTGAAGACTGCATGCTGTTTCAAGCCATCGCAACAATGGGTGACACACATTTAAGTCGTCCCTTTTAGTGCAAAAGATGGGGCTACGCTAAGCCATGCTGTAATTAGCTTTGTATGTTTTTTGTCACTACCAGAGTCTGCCATGCGTGGAACCAAGATGAAATGCCATTCCAGCTACTCTGACTGTGAGAATGTGTGTTTAGGCACTTATTTAAAACATAACCACAGGCCAGTGTGCCTTTATTGAAGCACATGGATATCATTACTGCACTTGCATTTGGGTTGGAAGGAAATACAACAGTTAACCACCTGAAATCTCAGTAGACAAAAGGAGAACACCATAAAGTTTTACCACTGCGAGACAAAAGATTGCAAAATGTAAGTTCCATTAAAGAAGTTAGGAAATTATGTTATGTTACATACTTGAATAGTTCTGTCACAGAGTGATTAGTAGAGCTTAGTTATTACCTGTGACTAAAAGATTCCATTTCCACAAAGAAATGGAGTTAAGAATTGGAAAAACGTCAGTTGTTACGTCTTTGATCCCAATCCCATTGTATTCAAACAATGCAAACAGAATTTCTCAAAAGCTTTCAGTATGTAAAAACAATGAACTAGTATTACTATTTTGAATTTGTGTTGCTAGTTTTTTGCCTGCAGCGACAATGACCACCATTAAGGTTTCTGTCGAACAGTTTTCCTCTTGATTAGGTGCTCCACAAGACTCATTTTCATGGAGAAAATCCCATTCAAGCCCTGAAAGATTAAAACATCTTAACCTTTAGTTCTAAATATAGTTTCTCTGGGAAGCCAGTTGAGATCCAGAAGTCTTGAATGAAACCGAATGCTTTGGGAGACAGCTTGGGTTGGCTTAAATTAAAGCTTGTCTCCTGAGGGCTGTAGACACCACAAATAAAGCTTTCTCTACTGTGTTCTGCTACTGTATTCAATGCACTGAGTAACTCTAAATGTTCGTAGGGTTTCCTAAATGGCCTAGAAATAAAGCTAACAGAAGAGAGCAATATATTTCACTTAACTAACTTTAACAGCATACCCAAAGTTATTTCTTTTCAAAAAGCTCATGAAAGGCCTTGGTCAGAATTTTGGTGGCAATAGAAATACTTGAACAAGAATCTATCAGCTGCCTTTGAAGTCTCCAGACTTTAAGTACATTAAGAATGAAACACCACTCTGGATGCTATAACCTTTATAGGTCTTTATTTCTTTTCAACAACAACAACAAACCCAAAAAACACAAAGTCTCCAGTCTCACAACAACTGGAGGAAAACTCAGTAGAAACTCAACATTTTGTCAATGAGAAATACCTGATGTCATATATTTTGTTTAATAAAGACTGAGTTGGCTGTACAGTAAGCCAATTTAAGAATGTGATCTGTAACTCACAGTCTTAATTACATGGAGAAAAAAGTGAATGGGTTCATTAATGCTGTGAAAAGGAACAATGACCTATCTGCCAAGTGGGAAGGTGGAAATAATTAATCTGGTCAATTAAAAAGTAACAGATAATTTAAAATGCAAAGACTTCCAGGTGGTGCACTGGAATTGCAAATTCTTACTGCCAATGCTGGTCTTCTCAATAAATTTTCTTCATCCTTTCCTTTTCTTTTTGTTTTTTCTTTTTGCCATAGCTCAAATCTAATAGAAAAAAAATCTTTCTGAGCTATAAATCACCACTTGTTTCTTTATGTCTTATGTTCTAAAATATTTATTTATTCTAACATGTACTCCAGAAATCCTCCGGGGGTTACCAGGTCCTTACTACCAGCTCCAGAATTCCTTATCTCTCTTTACTGGGGGTCTGTTATATCTTACTTTCCCTTCAAAATTGTTTGCCTTTTTTTCTGGAGTTTTAATAATATTTTTAAAGTGCTGGACTCTGAGCCACACTATCTGGGTTATCTAATCCCATTTATGATTCTATAACCTTGAAGCTTGCCACGGCCTAGTTGTCAGCGCCAGGTTCTAAATACATAGGGTAGTGTATTTGCTCCACGGGACCGGAAATTAGTCAAACAGTTACTTTTCTTCAAATGTTCATAATTCCTCTTGACATTTACAGGCAAGTAATAGTTCTTAGTCATAGAGTGATCTCAAAACAACCCAGGTTGCGCCACGGATGCAGGATGCTGGGGGCACTCTGCTCCATCCGCGCCCCGCCTCTCCGTGCGCTGCTGAGATGCGGAAAAAGGAACCTGTTGGTAGCTTAATCCTTTCCAGCTGGTCCAGACTTACTCCCAGGACAAATATTACTATCATGTTCATTTTCACCACGGCAAAGCTTTATAAAAGCTGCATACGAGTTTTTTAAAAAAAAAAAAATGCACCAGGGAAGGCTGTTTCTATGGTGAGTGGCTGTAAATTTCTGGTTGCTAAGGAGGAAAAAAAAAATCTCATCTGAGAAAACCAAATGCTGCCGTGGTGAAGTGCGAGTTGAAAGTCTCTGTTGCCTAGGTGTTAGACTTGGCAAGTTAGAAATAGCTGGGGAGGCGAAAGACGCTTTCACTTATGTGCTCCAACAAAGTAGTACATATTGTCGGCTCCGCGGGAGGCGCGCGGCGGCCATATGTGCGTCGCCCAGCGAAATGGAATAAACAGCTGCTGCCAGGAATCCAGTTCCTGGCAAAGAGGCAAACCCAAGTCCGCCTGTTTCCAAAATAAAAATCACCAGAGGGATTCCCCTTCCTGCAGTTCCAGCGAGTAGCTTTATAAAAGCATAAGGCATCGCTGTATTGTGGTTTATAATAATCCCTTACATTTGTAAAGCATTTTACAGTTTACAAAGCTCTTTACGTACATTATCTCATTTGAACCTCATAACAGCCCTGGAGAGGACAAAGCACAGATACTGTGATTCGCTTTTCGGTTGAAAAAAGGAAGGTTCAGAGAATGATGGTGAGCCTGTGCCTTGCCCAGCGCTGGCTACTCAGAGACCTCCTAGGGCTATGGCAGGGGGTCCCAGTGAAGGGATCAGTTTTTGGGTAGTCGAAGTCCGAGCTGCACTTTTTCCCTTTGTGCAAACATCAGCTCCCTCTGCCAAAGGTCTTCGCCTGCACTTTTTGAAGCAGGAGGGGAAGCAAGTAGGTTGGAAGGGAGCAAGGGGCAAGGAGAAAAGGTCCTCTGCACTTCTACTTGATGTGGAATCTGGTTTGCCCTCGATGGCAGTCAGAGCCGCCATTTCATTTTCAGTATATACTGCAGAGATCAGCTAAGGTCACTCTGAGCTTCAAAACTGCAGGGAAGAAAGAACTTGGATATTGTTCAATTCATCTCAGACACCACTGCCTCTGCACAACCCTTTGCAGAAAAACAGGCCTTTCTCCGGAAACTGCCCTGCTTGTGCTCATTGCAAAAGCAGATTTACAGAAGGGATCTACCAGAGACTTTTATCCAGAAATCCCCTCTGACCTTAGGAGATGGTGAAACACTGGTACAGCAGAGCCCTGCCCCGTGGGATAGAGGACATCATGGGCAGATGCAGTGGTGGCCCATCATAGGCTGCTTTAGTTTTGAAATCGGGACTCACTTTCTGGCAGACACTTGGACACCTCACTAACATGTGCCTGGTTTCCTGGTCATGTCTCGCTGGGCCTGCTACAGTGCCTTGGGATTTCGTGGTCTTTGGTTCTAGCTGCAGAATCTGGCGATAGAATTTAGTGGTTAAAACACAGGTGCTAGGACCAAATGCCAGGGCTCTATGCTTCCCAGCGGTGTGAGCTTGAGCAAGTTTACTTCAGCTTTTTGTGGTGCCAGAGGTGTGCCGTACCCGAACAGATGAGGCTATTAATAAAATCTGCTTCATGGATTATTGTAAGAATTAAGTGATTATTACCTGTAAAGTGCTTAGGGCAGTGCCTGGTGCAAAGTGAGTGCTCCATCAGGCTTTGTCAAATCCAGTAAGGCTGTGCATCAGGCAGCAGCAGCCTAGCTCCAGCCAGCCCTTTCCTGTTCCCTGGTGGTGTCCCAGTTTTGGAGAGTAGTGACATCAACTCCTTCCTGTGTCAGCTTTGACCCAGATGTGCCTTCTCAGGATCCCCCAGGGAGATGCACAAACCAAGAGGCAACTTTGCTTCTCACAATTTGGTCCCTGATCTTTTCACTCTGCAAAGCGATCAGGGTTTACAGGAACACAATACATTTTATTTGACTGTATTTACATGGTTGGAGTCAAAGCAAACATTGCACCAGACAAAGGTAAACATACGAGGAAGACTATTCAAGGATGTTGCAATAGGGGAGCGAGGCCAGAACTCAGTCTGAAATCAACTCTGTTGAAACAAAGCATTGGGGGTGAGAGGGAGATCATGGGCCAAGGGAAAGTCACTTCTCATATCTTTACGAGGAGAGGTAGTCTTGTATCTTGGAGTGAGGTGCCCGCAGACGTTAGGCTCTTACTCTCCCACCGACCTGAAAGATGGCGGTGCTATCTGCTTGAATGATTACTTTTAAAGAGATGGCTCCCAGGTCCTTGAGAAATATATTCCTGGGTTGTCAAACTGTCAAGAGACTTTTAAAAAGATCTACATACATATATCTCAAAGGGGCAGAAAGAGAACTTATCATCACAAGTTTTATAAAGAAAATGCACTAGAAAAAGGGAAGTCAGGGCCTAGAGTCAGGAAGAAACCTATCCAAAGTTTAGGCAAGCTGAGGGAAATGTTAAGGCCATCTTGGTCATCTGTGTTTTAGAAATTGGATGGGAATTTGATGCAAAATGTTGCTTCCACAGACGTCCCTTGGAAGGCGAACAGAAACAGTGCAGTTTCCCTCTGAGGCCATGATAAAGGCCCAGTTTCTTTTGGTTACCAGTGTCCAGTCTTAGCCCTTTCCTCTTTCAGAGGATAGCTAACTCTCACTGACTAATAAGGAGAAAGCCTCATTTTACTTTCTGTCTTGAGCCTTCTGAGACCTGGTCCACTCAGTAAGGAAATATCTCTCCCCTGGACCAGAGATGGACATTCTATCCTTGAGTTCATCAAGGCTCTATGGTTTTGGAAAGAACTACATAGCAGAGGAAAAGTCAAGACTCTAGCCAATTTGGAATTTGCCCTGAATCTCAAAGGGGATGCACTTTAAAGATGTAGGCCTCCTCAGAGGAAGAAGACCCCTTGTGGATTCCCACTCCCAACCTGAGTCCCAACTAGCTCATCAGCCCTCAAGTGCACACCCATTTCCTTTGGGAAAACTCCACTCCCATCCATTCCTAGTCATCTGGTCTGCAGAAACCATCTGGGACTGCAGCACAATGGTTAGTGATGTCTCTTGCTGTTTTAACCTCATGAAGCAGCCAGGGATGAGGGCTCCTTGTTACATGGAGATGGGTAGTAGACCTGGAGTCTGCTGGTCAGATTCATTTTTCATGATTTCTACCAGGGTAAGCTACAAGCATGCCCATTCCTTCACCCCTTATGTTGTGTCTGTCAGTCTTTCCCAATGGCCATATTAATTTTCAGGGATGATACAGTCTAAGTTGATACTGAGAAGTATTTCTCAAACTTGCAAGTCCCCTTTCTCTTCTCTCCCACTTTTCCCTCTCCTCCCTCTTCCCCTGAGACAGTGAGCCCCATTTTTGTTCAGAACAGTGTTTAATTGCTTTTCTTCTCTGCCCTGGGGTGAGCTCGGGGTGGGAAGGAGAAGATGACTGGAATATTGAAGGAGCTGCATTACCCAAGGGCCATCCCTACCCTCCTTAGGGCCTTTTGTGAGCGACAATGGGGTGGGAAGGTTGCCAGTTCTTCCTGTAGCCCATGGGCTTTTGGCTGTAGGAATAATCCAGAGTTATAGTTAAATTGCTATATTTTAGCCTCTCAAAGGAACCACTTTCAGCCTTAAAGCAGACTCTGACCAGCAGAAGACAAGGGTTAAGGGTCAAGAGAGTTTTGAGTGAGACACAGTAGAACACTGGGGCCCCTTTGTTGTTTGCCACATGCAGGTCTGATTCAGGTCAGGATGGAGCCCCCAACAGCAGGAGCGCACACTAACTTTTACCCCAGGCAATGCTTTAAGAAGGACTCACTTGCTTCTCATGTCGGTTCTAAGAGGTTAGAGCATTCTTAGAGCAGCCACAGTATAAAGAGCACGGGACTCTGGACATTTGGGGCAGAGACAAAAAGCATGCTGGATGGTATGTGACCAGACACGGGCTCTGACCTGGAGTTTAGAAGGCGAGAAAGGACTCAGCTTCACAGAAGAGGCCCACAGGCTGCCGTCTGAGCTCTAGGAAGACACAGGCTCTTGACTCGCAGTAGGCCACAGCTGACTATGTTCAAACGGCTAACTAACCAGTGAGTGGCCAGGTAAGAAATGCATGCAGTAATATGAATGGCCTCAAAAATGCCCAGCCCAGGGACTCCCTTGATGGCACAGTGGTTAAGAATCTGCCTGCCAGTGCAGGAGACACGGGTTCGAGCCCTGGTCCGGGAAGATCCCACATGCCGTGGAACAACTAAACCCATGCGCCACAACTACTGAGCCTGCATTCTAGAGCCCATGAGCCACAACTACTGAGCCTGTGAGCCACAACTACTGAAGCCCACGTGCCTAGAGCCCATGCTCTGCAACAAGAGGAGCCACCGCAATGAGAAGACCGCGCACCGCAACGATGAGTAGCCCCTGCTTGCTGCAACTAGAGAAAGCCTGTGTGCAGCAACAAAGACTCAATGCAGCCAAAAAACAAAAACAAAAGTGCCCAGCCCAAAGCAGCTACATCATTTTCGATGCCCAGTGCAACATGAAAATGTGAAGTCCCTTGTTCATAAATTATTAAGAATTTCAAAACAGTGCAGCAGAGGATTAAGCCAAGCACAGGGGCCCTTCTGTGTGTAGAGCCTTCTGTGATTGTACAGCCATCCATGAACTTGGCCCTGTGTCTCCAGCAGAATTAATCCAGATGTGTAGGATGCACCATCAAAACTCTTTTCTGCATTAATCTTACATAGCAGTCAGAGAAAGCACTTTGTCCTCTCCACAGAGCAGTGATATCGGAGTAGTGGTGGGGTGGGCCTCCCCAGGGTCCAGTCTGAACAAAGGTGTCTTTTCTCTGCAGTGGAGACTGACTCCCTGCCCCTCTTCCTTCCTTTCTTTTGTGTGTGTGGGGGGTCCCTATTTTAATTTATCTGCTGGTATCCGTGCCTGATCTGGAGTTGCCTTTGTTCTGTGAAAAGGCTTTCCTTACATATGATTTCTTTCCCACCTCCCTTCTTCTTAGTAAACACACAGCTCTTGAAAAGACTTTTTTTTGGCAAGTTTTGTGGGCTTTTATTAGATATACACTGTAATTCAAAACGGTGATTACATGATGTCTGGCTTTCCCTGAACTCAAATTTAATATTCTGAAAAATGGGAAGCTTTATTGCAAGGCTGAAGTACACCAGAAGTGGGGGACTTGGGGGTGAGCACTTGTGGGCCTGCTGATTGCTTTCATTCCACCTCCTAAAATCTCTACCTGGCCATGGTTTGATACTTATTAACCTCCACTTTGCCTTTTAGATTGACTTTTTCATCCTCTTGAATTATGTTCATTACACAACGGTTATAAACATTTTTTAGAAGATAAATCATTCATAATTCTACAACCTTAATACTCCAACTTTTCACCTTTCCACATTCTCTTACTGTCCTGGATTATATATTTTTTGATTGTCGCATTCATAATGGAGTTATAGCTTTTTGTCCTGGTGTAGTTGAATTTTAATCCCTTCTGTACTCATAAAGGTAAAACACATGTATAAACTTAAAGGAGATGAATGAACAATAAAGCAAACAAGAAGCCTTAGAATTGCCTGCAAATAGAAGCAAAAGCAGTAATCATTTAGAGGCAGAGAGCCTAATAAAATAGAACTGAAGTGATCTTAGCAATTACTGGCTCTGTGCCTTTATTTTACAGAAAAGGAAACTGAGGCCCAGACGTTAAATAACCTGCCACACAGCTCCTAGGGGGCAGTCAGGACTAAACAGCTGCAAATGACTTTTTAAAAATAAAAGCTGAACAGTACTATTTCCACACTAGTGTCTTTCAGTGGAGCATAAGTTCGAGTGTCTATCCCTCATTTGTGATTCGAGGGAGTTGGAACAGATGCTCTTAAAAATCCTTCTAGCTCTAAAACTTTGAATCCCACTTGAAGTGAACACAACTGGATCCCTGCCTAGTCAGTGCAGAACACACATAATGAAAAGTGTGGTAACAATTAGAACATTCACTATTTTAGCTTTTAGCAAGATGTGTTGAACCCTGGCTCACCAGGTCCTTAGGAAATCTGAAGACTGGATCTCAAACTGGATTGTGACAGCATGTCCACTGCCAGACTGATCCCTAGGCTAGTGGTCTCATTTTAAAATTAGTGACTCAGAGAAAAGTGACAGGGTGTTAAGCAGACAAACGGATGAGCTATCCTCTTTCGACTGGAGTAAACCATCCCTTCAGCCTTTCAGAATACTTTTCAAGCCGAGTGAGGCCCCCTCTACTGGTAGGATCCATCATCCACCAAAAAATCAGAACTTGGTAGGTTTGTGAGAAATGGAAAAAAAGAAAAAAAAAGTCATAGGATCAGAACAGATCAGAATGGCAAGGAAACGTGAATAAATGGCTAGTCTAAAAATATCAGCTTTTCAGACAAGGAAATGTGGATCTAGAAAATTTAAAACTGTTTTCTCATAAATTTGTTAGTAACATTCTTCTGAGGAAATGTTCACAGTAGGTGGCAAAAATCTCTGTATTAAAATGTGAAGTTAGCTTTCTGAAAATAGAAGACCCTTGACAAATACTTACTGAGTCAAAAATGGGTAAAAATCCCACTTCTGCTCAGAGGAGAGTGGGGTTCTCTCACCCTCACACGAAATTCTGTTCTCCATTTGCTAAACCAAAGTTTCCTAAATTGTAGTCATTCAAGTCACATGCTTCTTGCCACAGCCAAGTACTAAGTGTCTTAGTATTTAATACTTTTCAATCAAGTAATTTTTTATTTTAACCTCATCCTATGCAATAGAATGCATGAAATTTCAGGTTTGATGTATCTTGTGTGTGTGTGTGTGTGTGAACATGCATACAGTAAAATGAGTGCATGGCTGTTAAACAATGTTCTTTTGTGTGCCAACTAAATTCATCTCATTTAATTATCTTGTGCATTTATCGTGCTTTAGAAAATACTGAGGTAAATATATCTCATGTTTAAGTCATGTAAATATAGTAGCCGTAATTTCATCTTTCCATTAAAGGCAAGTTGTTTATTGCCTTTCTTCACCTGGTCTCTCCCTCGTGCCTTACCCTCTGTCTTGAAGTCTTCCTTCATCCCCTTTCCATTCTTTCACAGTCTTTTAGTTCAGTACTCACATTTCCTTTTCCCCAGGGAGGTGAGGAAAACTTTGCCTCTCTACGGCCCACTGGGGACTGTGCCTCATTTGATATTGAACTCCAGGAAACCATATTGAAACAAACTGGTATTTGACAGAATGAATAAAAAGACCTTTGTATTCTTGTCTTTTTCTAGGAATTGGGGCTTGAGGGATATTGAAAAGTGGTGTTATTTCTATTTCATCCTTATAGTTAGCCTTCTCTGAGGAAATGGCACATAAACACAGAAAGTCCAATTTATAAAAACACATTTAATAAATGATTCCTTGAGGAATATACTGGAGAGTCTGTTTTTGTTCAGGCACTGTGAAAGCTCTAATACCTGTAGGGGAGAATGGAGATGAGATAAAGGTTGATCTTCATGAAATCTTTTCCTTTATTAAACATTCCTGTGGAATTAATTGAAGCTTTGTTTTTTCAGGAATAAAGGGGACCATTATGCATTTATTGCTGGATGAATATACTCCATTCGCAGTTAGTTATACCTTGGTACCAGTATGAACTCTCAATTTACAGTGAATTATCTGTATTGAAGCTGATCTGAAAAAGATCAGTTTTGAAATCTCTTGTCATTATAATCTGTTTTCTCTGCTTTAACCTATTGTATCATCTCTGTTGACCCTTAATGAGAAGTGAATAAATAGCCTTTTGACACAAAATATTTATATTTTTAAGCTCAGAAGGAGCTGCTCCAAATTCAAGCTGATTTATAATAAGAAGTGCAGAACAGGAAGTTATGTAGAAAACTCTTCTCCCAAAGGAAAGAATGTCAGTGATCGGATTTTCATTTTGGTAATATTTGCATAGTAGTTTCAGAATCATATGGAAAATTTTTACAGAACAGTCCATGATAAGCCAAACATAAATTAAAACTAAAGTTACAGCAATACTTTCCTATTCTGGGAAAGCTTAAGCATCTTCAATCCTAACAACAGTTGATTTTAAAAACACTAATGCAAGACTCTGGGACCCTTGGGGAGGAGTGGGTGCTCTGCATTTACTGTGGCTCCCCAAAGAGGTTCTTTCTGATGGCAAACAGATGGAAACCCTATAGAGAGGCAGATTTCCGCTGCAGCTATCACAGGGATATACCGTGCCTTTGAAATGACATCAGCCAGGAGGAAATCAGTGACTGGAGTTTCAGATTTCATAGAAGGATTTTGCTTTGCTTTTTGTGGGCCCAAGGATGACAGGCAGAGGCAATAAATTCTGTCTTAGAACCTCTCCTGGTAGATGTTTAAAGAGATTGTATGAATAAATCAACTGTCCCAATCCCCGGATGTGATAGGGACTATCCGGTTTGAATTTGAATTTTTTTCATCTTTCTTATACAGAACCGGTATAAGCCAACAGCTCAGAATAAGTTGGGCCTGATGGGTGGAATGCAGAGCTGGTGGGGATTATCAAGAACTAAAGTATTTATTTTTCATGAAGTTATTCCTATAACCAGGTTTATGACTGGAAAGGGCCAAAGCTGAAATAGTGCAGTACATAGATTAGCATTTCTCACCGGAGAAAAGATGAGGTTGCCTCAGTTTAACACGTAGGTTTACTGTTCATGAATAAATACTGCTGTTGTTTCCATTTTCATCTTTATTCTTCTATTATTATTGCGCTTTTACTGAAACAGTCTTACATGAATGTGGAGGAAATTCTGAAATTGAGGAATATGTTTTCTGGATGAGTCACTATACACATTCGTGTTTATCTTATGATTTTGCCAAAAAGCAGTGAGCAAGCCTTAGACTTAAGGCAGTTCATTTGGGTGGGGCAAAACAATTCTCATATACTTGTACATAAGTGAACGTTCACCCGAGAATACGAAGGCACACCCACTTTCACGAGTAGCCACTGCAATTTCAAAAGGCTGGATGAGCAGTTAATACTAATGAAGTCGAGGTTTCAGGCAATGTCTTTACAAAGGTCAACTAACTTTGTCCTGTTCACTGGTACCTAAGGAGTGGCACTGGATCTCAAGGAAGACTGGGTGACTAACAGGGATTTGCATAAAAATTCATCGCCTCCTGGACAACACTCAAAATGTATGACCTAAATATGATGAGTGTGGTCTGTGTGCTTTTAGACACAAGTAACAGAGAAATCTGGCTCAAATAAGTTTAAACAATAAGATAATTTATTTTTTTTCCATTTTGAAGGAGACCCAGAAGTAGGTCAGGCTCTAGGATAGCTATTACAATGGCTTAAAGATGTCATCAAAGACTCAAGTTCTTTCTTTTTCTTTGATATCTTCAAAGTCACTTTCACCCTTAGACTGGTTTCTGTCATGGTCGTAAGATGGCGGCAGCAGATTCAGATCAACAATACACAGAGAAAGAGTCCTTCTTACATCCTTTTTGTTTTTTTAGGAGATGAAGAAAACTTTCTCAGCAACCCTTCAAGAGACTTCCCATGCCTTGGAAAAGATTGGTTCACATGGTTATTTCTAAATCAATCACGAAAAGGGGAGTTGCAACAATGGCCTTAGATCAGTGGTTCTCAACCTTGGCTGCATTTTGAAAGTTGAGAAAAATACTGATATCTGGGTCCCATTCTCAGAGATCCTGGGATGCAACCTGGGGCATTGAGAGTTTTAAAAGCTCTCCAGGTGATTTCTAATGTATAGCTAAGCATTTGAGAACCATAAATTTAGACCAAACTTCTGGAGGTGGGGGTAGAATAGGGGTAGGGAATGGATATTGGATTATAAACCACCATAACCATTAAATTTTATTGTATTTGCAATGTAAATTTTAAAATGTTAATATAGAAATCCACACATGGGATTGGAGTCAAGTTTGGAGGAATTCATATTTATAGGGAGACCTGATGAATGTGGTCCATTTTAGGAGAACAAATTAGATGCATCCAAAGCTAATCAAAACCATTTATAAGAATGGTTATGATATTAAATAATCAGCAGCAATGAACGTAGTAAAAGTCGTGGCTCTGGAAAACGAAATGCTTAGCATTTTATAGGGTCAGAATAATTTGGAAAAAAAAAATCTAAGGAGTGAATGAGGTCTAGTGGAAAGAGCACAGGAGCTGAGCCAGAAGCCCTGGATTCTGATTCTGGCTTGGCTACTATTTGCTCTGGGGCAAGTCGTATTAATGTCTGTGAACCTCAGGTTTCTGATTCAAGAGGTGAGCTAGTCCAAGCCCCGGGCTCATTGTTGCAGATGCATTCCAAATGTTTATCATAATACCCAACTTGTAACTTAAAGAATCTATTTAAGTCATATTTACAAATACTGCAGAAGAATGCATTTATGGTTTTCCATTTTATATTCCACACTATTATTTCCAGAATAATTTTACAGTTTTGCCAGTCATTTCATTATAAATCTCATATACATTGTCAGAAAGTCTCCTTAGTTTCTGAAAGGGGCTAATAACTACTCTCAACATCTTGGTCAGATCATGTGTAGCTCATGACCATTCTTTGGCATTCTGTTGAAACAGTTTATATGTAATGAATCAGTACGAAAACAAAAGACCTGGAAACAAAAACGCTCTACTAACTACTTTTTCTTGTAAACGCACAAAATAATGGCATTCATTGGCATATGTAGGTATCAGGTATTTCCTCGTAACAGAATTCTTTTTAGCAATGTGTTTCTTTTTTTTTAAATTGGAGTATAGTTGATTTACAATGTTGCGTTAGTGTCAGGTGTACAGCAAAGTGATTCAGTTATACATAAACATATATTCATTCTTTTTTAGATTATTTTCCCGTATAGATTGTCACAGAATATTGAGTAGAGTTCCCTGTGCTATACAGCAGGTCCGTGTTGCTTATCTATCTTATATATAGTAGTGTGTGTATGTTCATCCCAAGCTCCTGATTTATAAACCACCCCCCGCCACACACACACCACGTTTCCCCTTTGGTAACCATAAGTTTGTTTTCGATATCTGTAGGTCTGTTTCTGTTTTGTGAATAAGTTCATTGGTATCGTTTTAAAATTAGATTCCACATATGAGTGATATCATATGATACTTGTCTTTCTCTGTCTGACTTACTTCACTTAGTATGATAATCTCTAGGTCCATCCATGTTGCTGCAAGTGGCATTATTTCATTCTTTTTTATGGCTGAGTAATATTCCATTGTATATATGTACCACATCATCTTTATCCAGTCCTCTGTTGATGGACATTTAGGTTGCTTCCATGTCTTGGCTATTGTAAATAATGCTACAGTGAACATTGGGATGTATGTATCTTTTTAGATTATGGTTTTCTCTGGATATATGCCCAGGAGTGGGAGTGCTGGATCATATGGTAGTTCTATTTTTAGTTTTTTAAGGAACCTCCATACTGTTCTCCATAGTGGTTGTACAAATTTACATTCCCACCAACAGTGTAGGAGGGTTCCCTTTTCTCCACACCCTCTCAAGCATTTATTGTTTGTAGACTTTTTGGTGATGGCCATTCTGATCGGTGTGAGTTGATACCTCATGGTAGTTTTGATTTGCATTGCTCTGATAATTAGCACGGTTGAGCATCTTTTCATGTGCTTTTTGGCCAATCTGTATGTCTCTTTTGGAGAAATGTCTATTTAGATTTTCTGCCCATTTTTGGATTGGGTTTTCTTTTTTGACATAGAACTGCATGAGCTGTTCAGAGATTAACCCGTTGCTGGTCACTTTGTTTGCAAATATTTTCTCCCATTCTGTAGGTTGTCTTTTCATTTTGTTTATGGTTTCCTTTACTGTGCAGAAGCTTTTAAGTTTAATTAGGTCCCATTTGTTTATTTTTGTTTTTATTTTCGTTACTGTAAGAGGTGGATCAAAAAAGATATTGCTGCGATTTATGTAAAAGAGCGTTCTGCCTATGTTTCACTCTAAGAGTTTTATAGTGTCCAGCCTTACATTTAGGTCTATGATCCATTTTGAGTTTATTTTTATGTATGGTGTTAGAGAATGTTCTAGTTTCATTTTTTTATATGTAGCTGTCCAGTTTTCCCAGCACCACTTATTGAAGAGACTGTCTTTTCTCCATTTTATAGTCTTGCCTCCTTTGTCATAGATTAATTGACCATAGGTGTATGGGTTTATTTCTGGGCTTTTTATCCTGTTCCATTTATCTATATTTCTGGTTTTGTGCCAGTACCATACTGTTTGATTACTGTAGCTTTGTAGTATAGCCTGAAGTCAGGGAGTCTAATTCCTCCAGCTCTGTTTTTCTTTCTCAGGATTGCTTTGGCTATTCGGGGTCTTTTGTGTTTCCATATAAATTAAAAATTTTTTGTTTTAGTTCTGTGAAAAATAATGTGTTTCTGTTATGATTTGATTCCTGAAGCTTTTGCTTTACAGTGTTAGGGTGTGACCATATCTTGAGATATATACACTGTATTTCCTGACTTAAAGAGGAACTAAATGTCTTCTAGTGTCCAAAGTATATATTCTCCTTTCTGTATATGAAGTGCATAAATTATAGGAGATGGCTTTGGAAAATTTGGAATAACTGGGACCAAGAGGTTGAGTCTTCCCAGAATAGCCTCTCACCATATGCAGCAGAGACAGAAGTACTAACCAGCCAGTAATTTCCTGGTGAGTCTTGACAAGCTTTTCTAGAGTCTGTGGACGCTCTGTGGACATACTTTTTAGAGCAGTTGCCGTGAGTGCTGGTGAAACCTTAAGTCATGTGTCTTTTATCTTATGCATTTGCCTCTTGTAATAAAATAACTGGAAACAAAATAATAATAGCAATAAATGCTTGCTCACATAGCTTACTTGGGTCCTGTTAGCACAGTGCAATTTTAGCCATTTGCTCTTTTGAACTGAGGTATCCAGTCATTGACAGTGATGTGCTTACTTTCACAAATATGTGCAAATTTCACTTTTGGACAAGGACTTGGACTCAGTGTACATGTTCACCTAATAATATTCACAATCAAGTTATTGTCTGGTCCTACTTTAACAAATGCTTATTTTTCATGATAGAAATATGTATAGAACTCTATTTTCTAATATTTTTTCCCTATGAAGGCAATTCCTTTTCTATTATGTACATATTTTGTTGTAGACAAGATTTCAGTATGTGATGGATCAATCTTGGCCCAAATCCAAGGGAGGTGATTTAATTAAACAGCCAAAAGAACCTCAATTAATAGGGGGATTCAGGTATAAAATAATCTCCTCAAACTGCCCACACACAGCCTCCTACCAAGACAATATTAAAACAAGACCACATTATACATGATATAAAAAATATTCAATATAAGTATGATTATGGATGCAGAAAAGCAAGTATACACTAGAGTTCAGAGTATAATTAATTCCCAATGTCATGGAACATTTTAAATAATAAAAATATTGTACATCTTTTTCAGTCACTGTTTTTCTATTGAGGTCAAAGAGAGTTTAAAAGAAAGTATAGGGGGCTTCCCTGGTGGCGCAGTGGTTGAGAGTCTGCCTGCCGATGCAGGGGACACGGGTTCGTGCCCTGGTCTGGGAAGATCCCACATGCCGCAGAGCGGCTGGGCGTCCGGAGCCTGTGCTCCGCCACTGGAGAGGCCACGACAGTGAGAGGCCCGTGTACCACACACACAAAAAAAGAAAGTATAGGAATTACTGCAAGGATACAAATAAAGCTCACTGTGTTCTACAAAATATACAGATCCAGTGTTTTAGGTGATTCCTTTCAAAATTTTCTTCTGGCTTTACTAATTTGAGAGTCACTTTTTATTGATAAATGTGATTTCAATTTGCAAAGATGCATGGTTAAATGGTTTCTAAAGTCACCTTGATAATCATAGTGCTAGCTTACCTGACACTTATCGCTAAAACGTTGGTATGCATATTTTATACCAGCTTGTGGTTTCAACCGCCAGCTATCAGAAAAGTGTCCCTGTAATTGACAAAACCGCCAGCTATCAGAAAAGTGTCCCTGTAATTGACAAAAGGGAGAAAATAAAAGATAAAAAGAAAAAGGAAAGGTGGGGTGTGGTAAGGGAGAGAGATTTTTCATTTCTTATCTTGTGATACACTCTGTAGCAGTAAACACTACTACCTCCTAAATAGACTTTTTGAAGGCAAAAAAAGAAACAGCTCCAAAAAAAGCTTTATAAACTGGAAATTGTCCTCCTGCTCATTGTGGCTTTGTCCTTTTGGAAAGTCTGCATGACCTCCTTGTATTAAATAAAACAAGGGTGTGAGGACTGATGACTTGATTGAATGAGTTATTTACAGAAGTAGCTCTGGCATCTGTTATCCATTACTGCTGTTCTGTTAATGGCAGCAGACCTTTGATTAACTACTGAGATTTGGACATGAAGGGGATCCAAGGTGGGTTGTGAAGTAAATCACATAGCTAAAGCTCCGTTTCATCTTCACCTCAGTGTTCCTCTCTTTCCAGATTTCTGGCAAACCAGCAGTTGGAGGCCTCCAGGGGTAGGAGAGACTCTAATTATTTCAAGAATAATTGATTTTAAAAATGCATATTATATAGCCTGTTAATAAAACTCCTGGAGTATATATCATTTATGTATCATTTTTGGTATATCATCTTGGGGAAGAATTAAAATCACATCTCCCCATCCCCAGCAAATAGACATTAGTAGATAAACTAAAAGAGGGAAGTTAAGAGAATTAATTTCTAAATATTTACAAAATTCTTGATTTATGCACAACCATAGCAGAGAACGAGGACTGCCTTACAGTACATTCATAGCTAGAGCTGTAAGCAAATCTCCAAGTGAGCAAAAAGACAAAAATGCAAATTTCTTAGTAGTAGTCAAAATGTTATAGCATCCAACAATAACAACAAACATCTACCTGAGGGGTTAACGTTTACTGTCATAAGTCAAAATACCATAAAACATTCATTTATAATACAAATATATATTGTGTTCCTTAGTGACTTGTTTATATATTCAGGTCGTAAAAGAAGGCAACTTTCTTCTATATGACTTATACAGAATCAGATGTTATAGCCAGAAGTAACTGTGAAGAGCATCTAGTAGTTCGAATGATTGGGATCTCAAGGGGTAAATGAATTTCTTAAGTCCTAAAACTTAATTTTGGAAAGTCTGGAACTCATACCTTAGTCTTTTCATTATCAGTTTGGTGCTCATTTTCACCGATACTGAACACATCACAAAGTGTCCACACTTGATATTTGTTAGTATTCACAAGGAGGCACAACAATTCTGGAAAATAAAAAGTGGAATATGAAGGGATATTTTGATTATAAAACTTAAGACCAACCAAGCAACCAAATTATAGAAGAAAAATGAAGTCATGGACCAAACTTCATACCTGAAAAAAACCGATTCTCATTCAATACTTCTAAAAGAGCTTAGGCCAGGGTCCGAACTCAACTTTGCTGAGACCCAGAAAGTTGAAGGACTAAAAAATGAAGTGGAGGCAAAAATTAAAGTGAGAATTGGTCTTATTGGACAGCACGGTCTGTCCTGAGATGGTGCAATGCACCTATATTTATTTGCTGCTTGAGAAATGGTCCAGCCATGGACCATTACATATTGGTCACCAGATGAATGCAAACATACCCACTTTAGCAGTTCTTTGGCTCATGCCACACCCTTTTCTACAGCCTAAAGTAGAATAGAAACTGCTATTTACGGTTACTTGCTTATACAAAGATGTCACTCTAGCAATTGTTGCTTGGGGGCAAGACCTGGTGACTGTTACTGGCAGAGAGAATGCAAAAGTGATTTAGCTCATACTGCATGCTCCCTACTCTTCTTAAAAAAATGGAAAAGTTCATCAAATAATATTTGTTATTATAATTTTAAGTGTACAGAGTTCAAATGTAACAACTGTAAAGTTGTCAAGGATAAATACAGATTTTTTAAATGTGTGAAATGGGAGTAACGAAGCTATTTAGATAAAAGCCATTATCAGACATTACTACATATTCCAACCTATAATCTCATGAATCAAAGCTTTTAACTGTCTGGATTCAACTGTGACTGTATTCTTTCCAATATGTATTCTTTCTTCTCCCAGGGGTTGTTCAGTAACAGCAGGTGTGTTGAGTGTGCATCCCAGTTAACATGCCAACAGGAAAACCAAAACTGTAAAATATTTATTTCTTTACATGCTCCAGAAGTTAATTTGTAATAGAAGGAACCACTAGGTTTGGAAAGGAGTCCTTTACTTGAGTGAGGACACTGTATGTTTTCTATACTTCTTAAGCAAATGGAAAATTTCCTCCAATGTACAGCATATTAATTCATTTAATAATGCCTTCAGAGTTTCCTTCCAAATATGAGACCATCACCATCAACTAGATAAATGGTACCAGCTCGGGTAACAGGCTAGAGGATGACATAAATTCCAGCCCATGCAGTAGAAGTCACTATGAGCCAAATTCTCACACAGATTACAATAGAATTTCAGTACCCAAAGATGTCATGCTACAGAAGAATTATTCTCAGCATGCTTTATCTGGGCACCTATCTAGCTGTTTCCTCTGTGAAAGAAAAAGAAAATTATTATAGCAGGAATTCCTACTGTTCATCAAGAGCTATTAGGTTGATCATGGATATTGCTATTTTTATAGGCTGAAAACTTTCAAAATCAGCAATTTCATATGATTCAACCTAATGCTTTTGACTTTTTCTAAACCAGATCAAGTGAGCATGGCAGTTACTTTTATGAAGAGCAAAGGTGTAAGGGGTTGGGGAAACAAACAGTAAATCTCTTGTAGCTTACAGAAAATTAAATGTCTATGCAGAATGAGTGGGGTTCACAGTGAGAACCCCCAAACACTATTGAGTTTTGACTATGAAACTGACATTATGAGTCTAACAGATAAGTTTTCAGAATCCATTGATACCATTCTATGGTATGAGTAGGAGAGTTTGATAGGGTCATTGGAATAGCATAGAATATTTTTCTTTTTCCAAAAAGCTACAACATAAAAACAAAGTCCAGTATTAATGTGTCTTAAGTAGAAACAAGAACTAAGAACCGAGTTCTAAGGGTACTTGTTATTAATCACTGTTAAAGATCAATTATGCAAAGAGTAAGATTATATATTCAAATTATTCACAAATGGACACAAGAAAACCATAGAAATTTGTCAATTGTTTATTGTCTCCACACCATAGCACCATAGTTTTACTATGGCACAAGATTTCCTACTGAATCTTACAGATTAAAAAAAAAAATTTAGAACATAAGGAATTCTTGTTAGATAAAGCATTACAATTGTATTGGAAAATTCTGCCAAGACATACTAAAATCTATGCAAAATGTATGCATTACTAATTAGTGTTACTTAAGGGTAAATTGTTGAAGTATAATGTGAAACCCTATTACTAATGTCCAGATGTTCTATACATTAACTGAGTTCTGGATTTGATAGTGCCTGGTCTCTGGATGATATAATCTTCTCATGCAGGATTTTTTCAGGATATAGCAAAACACAAAAGATACAATGGAGAGAGAACATAGGCATTACAAATACTATTAGACACACTTCCCCATTCATTTTTGAATTTTTCATAAATCCTTCTAGGGTTCAAGTTCTTTTTATTGTAATTCTTTTGTGAGGTTTCTCAAAAGATACATCAAAATTATTTTAATTATAATTTTAAAGTGTACAAATTTCAGCGTATCACAAATGTGAAGATGCCAAAGGACAAACACAGATAAAAGAGTTGCAAATATGTATAGTTAACAGAGCCATTTTGATAAAAGCCATTATTAGACATTACTACATATTCCAACCTATAATCTCATAAATCAAAGCTTTTAGTTGTCTGGATTCATAAGTGACTGTATTCTTTCCGATATGCATTCTTTCTTCTTCCAGGGGTTGTTCAATAACAGCAGGTATGTTCCTGCCGTAAAGTTCACAGTGTTCTAGAAACTGGACACATTCTTGAATAACACTGTCACGAAGCACAATCATGTGTTTTGACATGTTTTCTAGTAATGACAGGAAGCATCTTTTGGCGTAATACCAGGTATCAGTTCCCAGTTTTTTATTATAAGGTTCCAAGCTTTTGATAACCCGAGAAATACCAAAGTCATAATTTCCTTTGGCACAATAGAGCGTCCCTATCACCAAATTCACAATGCAGAGATGGTAGATTTTCTTATCTGGGTCCTCATAGGAGAGCTGCTCTTCCTCCTTTTCAATCTTCCTCATCAACTCCTCGGCTTCTTCGTTTTGACTTGTCATAATATATGAAACACACAGGTTAGCCAGCACAATAGCACTGACATTCAGGATGTTGTCATAATGCTTCTTGACTATGGGCTCATAAAAACCTATGGCTTCTGTGTATTTGTTTTCCTGCATGAACAGAACATGAGCCACATTCAGCTTCCACACATCATGATCATTACAGAATTCCACAGATTTGCGGAAGATCTTTTCCACCATTCGATAATTTTCAAGGTCCCAGTAGATTTTGGCCTGGGCCATCAGCACGGGAATATACTTCTCAAGGGTGTCATCATATTCATTCACTGCCTTTTTGACAGCTTCATCATCTCTGTTGTGTCTTGCTTCCTGTACTTGTTTGGTGAGTCTCCGGAGCTGTTCAGTCAGCATCCCTGCTAGCCCATCAAGCTTAACGAAAGCCTCTTCAGGAGCTGTCTGGCAAGTAATCATGGCATCCAAGAAGTCATAGAGATAGGGTGTGAGGAACTTGTAAGTCAAATGGGCATTCTCTGCCAGGACATCTGCTGCCAGGTCAAAATACTCATATTTACAGTAGAGCAGCAACAGGTTGCCAAAGGTCTCTGGGGGAAAGGGATTCTGTTGGAGCAAAAACTGTAGCTTCTCAAACCCTTCTGTAGGCCTGGCATCCATGTTCATTAGCGCCTGGTTGTGCAGGGTCACAGGGTCTAACTCTTCCTCTGCCCTCGGAGGCATATCTGTGAGGGTTTCCTGGGCCACTTCATAGTTTCTCAGTTGGTATTCTATGGCGGCCTTGAGGTTAAAGGCTTCCACCAGAGCGGTCTGGTGAAGGACTAAGGTGTTGCCAACACTTCGAACATCAATGCCCTCAGTGGTCATGCCCACACCCAGCTCTGGGTGCTGGCGGATGCCGTGCTCAATAATGTCGGCGATATGCTTCAGTGCGGATGCATACTGCCGGCTGCTGTAATAGGCCAAAGCCAGGTTGTAGGAAAGGTCAGGCCGGTAGCCCGAAGCCTGCAAGGCAGCAGAGAACTTGGAACACGCGGCTTCATAATGTCCCTCCTTGTAGAGCAAACAGCCCAGGTTGACCTGGCCATCGAGCTCGTTCTCGCCCCCGCTGTCTTCTCCTCCTTCCCCACTCAGTAGCTGCTCCACCAGGCTCCTGGCCCCGGGCAGATCGCCCTCGCTGTACTTGATCGCGGCTTGGAGACGGAGGACCCGATTGTGGTAGGCGGGGTTGTCCAGGAGGAGGAAGGCGACGCGGGTGGCCTCTGGGTAAAGGCAGGCCTTGTACAGGGCCTGGGCCTGGTACAGGCGGTACTGCTCCAGCTCCGGGTGCAGCTGACCCAGCTGCTCATAGCACTCGGCGGCCAGCGCGAACTCCTGCAGGCGGTAGTAACAGTAGGCCAGCAGCGACAGGCCGGCGCGGCTTCTCGGGCTCCGCTGGAGCTCTCCGCCCAGCAGCTGCACGGCCTCGGCGTAGCGGGCATCCCGGATGAGCCGGTACACGACCGCGGTGAACTCCCCGTCGGGGATGGGCGCACCGCTCAGGCCCGCCATAACCTTCTCCTCGGCTGTGCGTCCGTTACCACGGCAACATGCCAACCGGAAACGGAAGGCTGTCCGGATATTGCTTTGCAACGGAAAAACTCTGTAAGGAATATAAAGGAATCACTGAGGTGAATCATTAAACTACTGTATTGGCCCTCGAAGACTCTGGGCTGCGAAGGTCGTGAGTCCAGCAAGAGAGATGAAAGGCCTCGTGGCAATTCAAAAACGGAAACTCTACTTCCCGGCATGCACTGGTCCGATGGCGCCGACGTCGGAACGTGGCCGCGCTGCACTCTGGGAGGCGTAGTCTCTGCGGGACGGACCCTCGGTTGCCGGGAGATGAGGTTTCACTTGCCTTTGTTTAGTGTTGAGGTTGATTGAGAGTTGCTGGCTGCCTGCTGTGTCACCTGTCTCCGGCGCGGGGAAGAAAGATTTGCGGTCTGAAATCCCTTGCTTTTTTTAGCCTTATACACTTTGCAATACATACTAATGGCGTCGTTTCGCGGTTTGTTTTTGTATTTTAATTGGAAGGAAAAGGTGGAATATCTCTTTGGCATTCTCCTGGAATTAGAGTAGCCTCTCTTTTTAAGCTGCCTTGAGGGCACACTGTCTAAGACATAAATGCAGAGGGTAATAATAGTTCTTATTTTTATCGTTTCCACAAATTAACAATGGTAAATGGTTTTGTGAATATTATCTGGTATTGGGAGACGTTTAATTTTAGATCCAGGTGTTCCCCTCTCACCCCAAACAGTTATTACTGAACAGATGTTAGCGTTTAATCTTGGCCATATCTATTGGCCTGGCCCTCCAACTTTCACTACAAATAAGAAACAAGTCTTCCTTGATCTCCCTGCATCTCCATTGGTCGTCCATGATCTGCCTTGGACTATCTAGTATCTAAGATAAACGGCGTACGAATAAAATTATGTCTTTGCTATATACTTAAAGGCTTCAATGCAAGTCCTTTTGCTGCGCATAACATCTTTTCTATGTATAAATTCCAGAGCCAACACCAACCATATGTATGGCCCTAAGACAATTTACACATTAAGATTATTTCTAATCTTAATGACCACCGTGTGATCTGTATATTACAGATATGGAATCTGTGCACTAGAAAGTTTTAAATAATTTGCTCAAGACCACACAGCTAGGTAGCAGCAGTGCCATGATATCCAGCAGATAGTTTCAGTAGGAAATAGTGACTGCTTGTAACTTATTCCATTTATTTCCTACAGATGAGTTTGTAAAGGCCCAGTGTTTGCTGCCACATTGTATTCTGGAACATTAGTGTCTTTTTTTCCTCCATTAAAACAACGAACCAACTTGGTGTGGGCAGTAGAAATTTGAACTTCCAGATCTGATGTGCAGCTGTGAGCAGGTGTTAGGAAATAACTAGTGGGGGTGGTATAGTTCCTAGTCACCCAGTATAGCTGGCAGGGGACTTCTGCAGGCATGTGATTGCTTGTATCATAAAGCAACTGACTTTATATACTCATTCAGTCTTCCCTGCTGAGAAATTGACAGAGGTCTGTCCTTCTGGGTGGGACCAGACAAGGAACCTTCCACTTCATGAATACTGAGAAAGGGACAAACTGTACCCATTTCAGACGGGTTGAGTGGCATTCTGGCCCACCTAAGATCCCCAGAGAAAGCAGCTGATGGGGTCCACCATAACTCTATTCCGGGGCTTCTTTCCACCTGATCTCTGGGTGCACTCTTTTAGGGCCTTCAACTCAGGGAGGTGTGTGGGTTGAGGGATGCTTGCTAGTGCCTCTCAGTAATTGGGGAGTGGGTAGGTGGCTGGGGGAGGATCTTCACCTTTATTGGCTGCCTGACTACACTTGTCTCTTGGAAACTCAGGCTCAGTATTTATTTTAAAATCCTTATGTATGACCTGATACTTTGGGTGAGGTGCTATTGTAAATCAAGGTAACATGACAGAACATGGAAATGGGAAATTGCCTTTTATATCTTTAGTCTATCAGTCTGATTTTCAGAGTTGTATTCGCACCATGAAAGCATTCACCTTCAAATGGCTTCTTGGGAATGTAAGCAAAATAGAAGGAATCTCTGCTGTCCCCCAAATTTCTCCAATCCCTACAGGCATCAGTTGAGGTTCCCCTCTTTGTGCTGGTACCTGTCTGTGAGTGTGGCTGCTGAAGCGGGCAGGAGGGAGACGTTCTGTGCCTTCCTCCTTATTTCATGTGCTGCTGCTCCTGAGGCCTGGCTTGGAAAAAGCAGGACATTCGGCTTAGACAGATGGAGGGCAGGGTCATTTGCAAAATAAAATGAGTGCACAAATCACGCTGTGAAATTGGCATGACCATCCCTGCTGCTGTGATAGACTGACTTCTATTTAGTCTGTGACAGGCAGTTGGGGAATAGATTAGGGTTTTTTTGGGAGGGGGATGGTGAAAGAAGGCCCTTTAATTAATGATAGAAATTCTGGAAAGCAGTAAATGGGGTGGAATATTATAAAATGTCATAAAGGATCATTTTGTTTCCAACAGAATCTTGGAAAGCTGGAGCATGTATCAAAAAAGTTAGTGTATTGTACCATTTCTAGCAATAAGAAAGAATTTTGTGGTTGCAATAAAAAGATTTAGTGCCTTATTGAAAGGAATTAGACTTTAGGAAAGCAGTGTTGGGCTCAGGGTGGATTTTGCTGCATAAAGGGAGGCATGTTTACCATGTAGAAGAATTCCATTCGGGCAAAATGTATAGGAGCTAAAAGTTCTTAACATGCTTATGTTTCTGCCTGTCAAAATGTGAGATGACCAAATTCCATATTCTATTTGTATGTGAAATCTATTTGACATTCTCTTTTAAAACTAGTTGGAAGTTATGTTTTCTTATTTATCCTCTAAATGTAATTGCTTCCTGTTGGTAAACATTGGTAATTTATGAACATCTCAACAACCACAGCTGTGGTCAATTTCCTTGTTAAAGAAAGACCTTCTGCAAAACCATTTTCCAGCTGTTATTTCTCTTCCCTTTCATTCTAGGCCATTTTCTTCAGGATGGGCAGTTTGGTGGTTCAGTCCCCTTGCTTCTTCCTTCCCACCCCCCAATCTTCCACCATAAAGAAGGCAGAAAGAATAAATTAGTGTCAAATTGATAATGTAACTGATTGACTTTTAGGATCATCTGTTTAATCTTTTAAGAGTTTTGGAAAAATTGTATACCAAATCAATATTTGGGAACATTTATGCTCAGATGGTAAGACATTTAACCTCATTATGAATTCTCCTTTCACTGGCAGTTCCAGCTTTATTAATATTTTAATTAGATTTCCTTCTTGGATATACCTTTAAAAAAAAGATCAAGTAGTTTATATTTGGGGGCTTGTGGTGTTATTACCTAAATTAACTTGTTAGGAAGAGTACAATAACATGGTTTATAAATGGAATTACCAGAGAAGGCACAACTGTGGATATTGACATTTAAAGAAATCAATCAACCATCCAAACAAAGAGCTACTCTAAGCCCCTGTGTTTATGCAGGACTTTCTGTACCAGGACCAGATTCTGCTTTGCCTAACTTCCCTCATTAATCCTCACGGCCCTTCTGTGAATTAGGTAATTTTAACTGTTGGCCTCACTTGAAAAGCATGGACTGAAAAGCACAAAGAAGCCTGTGGTCGCCTCAGCACGGGGGGGTTGGTGATTGCTTAAGCTGGCCAGTAGGGGCCACACTGCACCTCTTCCCTCTCCCCCTGAGCACCTCCTCTCCAGTCATTTGAATTGGCTTTGGATCATTTGCTGCAGTTCTAATAGAACAGGCACAATGGTGTAAGAATTTTAAAGTTTAAGCACCGAAGCCGTTGTGTAATTGTATGGCATCAGTGGCTGGAGGCCCTGCATCGATGCGATCCCCCTGTGTAATTGCCCACGCAAATTTGAGCAATCTGTAACAGACACAGGAACCCGTCTGCATTGGGCTGCAGACTCTTATCCCTTCAGAAAAACCTCAATAATTCAAAGACCCTTTTGTCATCTTTAAAATGCTCCGTGGACAGGGCTGTCCTACTATCCCTCTCACACAGGCAAACATCACAGATCAGGACAAGGTTAATGGGCTAAATTGACAGTCAAAATTTAAATCGTAGGTATTCGGATGCATGCTTGCCTCGTTCAGTCCTTAAATCGTCCTTCCTAAGAGAAATAAAGATTATTCCAGAGCTTTAGTTAAACTTTAAGCATTTTATTAAAAACAAAGATATTTAGGTCTCTTAAAGCAGTTTCAAAATCATGGATTAGATGCTTGTGAAATGGGCAAACAGTCTATAATGTAGTATTCTTAAAATGACACCTCAGCTTGGGAAATCTACACAAATGGAGTGACGTGAGACAATTCAGTTGAAGACATATTTCCCTTCTTTTGTGTAAAACAATAATAATTAGGAAGCAAATCAGTAGGGGATCCTTTTTAGATGATTGTACATCAAAATAAAATGGCAAAAGCATTTTTCACCAAGGGAGTGAGATTAGCCAAAACCTAAACTCCTGTTCCCATACAATGCTGTTTGTGTTTTTTAAAATTCATCTAAATATGATTTAATCTAAGTCTAAAGAAAAAAATAATCGACATTCTAAACACATACACACACAGCAAATGAACACAAAGGTAAATGGTGGCCTGAAATAACACATTTTTTTATAGCAAATACTTCATTAATAAAACAAACATATTTCTGTGCTAGTGTATATATTCAGTGACATTGGTAGAGATATGCTACACAGATAAATAACTTATCTTTAGCACTGTTGAGAGATGGACTAAATATGCAAGAACATTCAAAATTAAATTAGAAAAGATGTACAACACCAAATTACTAGTTGAGGAAAAGGTACACAAGCAATGTAAGCAGGACCTCAGGCATTGTTAAATCCAAGTACTCAACATGAAATTCCCCAGACACACCACTTTATTTCTGCCATCTATGTGTTTTATTCTATTATTGCTCACTTAAGAAACTTAAGAAATTTTGGCCTTCTTGTAGTCAGACTCAACCTTTAAATTTCCTGTGACATTTGAGTTTTGGGAGTTCTTTACAGCATGCGGCAGAACAACAGTTTCAGAGACTGTTATTCTGAAGCAGACAATGAAACTTCACTGGCATTGCCAGAGTTTTTAGGGTCCCAAATTAGGTTTTGCTCTTTTGCTTTAATGAATCCTTTATGAGTGTTTACTTCCAGCCAAAACATTTTTCTTTAGATGTAAATCTTCCCTTAATATATTTAGATTTCTGTCCTGCTTGAGAGGAGTTTTTCACACTATTAATGGGGATGAAATTGTATTTTATCTTTGTGCAATTCATTAAGAGTCAGCAGGAAAAATGGATTTTAAAGTAATTCTACCACAAAGTAAATTGAGCAGACTCTGTTTAACGACTTCAGGTAAGTGGATCAAATATGATAAATTTTGATACATGAAAAAGCAACTGAATTCTTGTAGCATTAATATTAGATAATGTTATTTCACTAACAAAATTTTAAAGATTATTTCCAACCCAACCCAATGAGTATGCAAATATAAAATACCTGGAAATGTGTAGACAGCTTAGATTTTAGAAACAGAAAGCACACATGCAATTTTAACTTCTTTTGACTCACTTTATAAATTGTAAATTAAACTGACTACCATTTATGGGATATCTATGAAATGAGATAATCTAAAGTTATGAAATAAAAGGGTATATTTTTGTACCTATAACCATGTACTGATGACCATGTCTTTCGTGATCACTAGAGGCAGGCTCAGACATATCTGTGATAAGGTTGTTTTTATATCTACTCCATATATGTAACTTTTTATTTTGTCTTTAGTGAGGAGATGACCTCTTTGCTCCTATCTTTTTTGAGAAGTTTTTAAAGTTAAATACAGCTTGGTCCTTTGGTGCAGAAATGAACTGAATAAAACTCAGTGCTTTTATTTTATAAGTGGAAAACCCGAGACCTGAGAGTCCCAAGATAACAGGTCTGGCCGATGGCCAGGCTTGGGGGAGCCCCATCCACTGTGCACTGGGGTAGTGCCCTTTACAGTTTGCCAAGCCATCCCTCCTGGCTGGGATTGCCAGTTACATTGTAGGTTGTGCATGTATTCTCCACATACTGACTAATAAAATTAT
Source organism: Orcinus orca (assembly GCF_937001465.1). NCBI lineage: Eukaryota > Metazoa > Chordata > Mammalia > Artiodactyla > Delphinidae > Orcinus > Orcinus orca. The sequence goes on from NC_064565.1 coordinate 65,191,484, forward strand.
AAATAGCCTGCCTGAAAAAAATACACTTCGTGGAGAAAGTAGGATGAAGTCATTTCAACCATTAATGCCAAGAGACCTGAGGAAGCGCACATAATCTGGTCAGTTGTAGGTTTTATAAGAAGGCTCACATTTCAAATGCCTTCCTCCAATAGGAAGTAAACAATAATAAGGATTGGGAAAATTTCTCTATTTTGGAAAAGCAGATTATATGGGTAACCACACATACCCCCAATTCGTGGAAAGTTATACATTAGAAAAGGGATTAAAAATACCTCAAACGCCCAAGAGTTCAACCTCTAACCCTCTGGGTTGTTGGCACCAGGGAGGCTGCTACCCTCTTTTCTACTGTTTCATGGTTGTGGAGGAACAGACTGGGGCATTAGTCAGCAGTTTCTGAATTTTGACCCCAATAGGAAAGACACCTCGAGACAGGAGAAATAATAGATGGAGGCAATTACAAACAGCTGCTTGATTGATGGTTGACATTGTCAGGGCTCCACTGTATGGCAGATTGCAATGGTGTTGAGCTGCTCTTGCTACCAGTGGGTGTTGCTATTGGCAACCATGCAGTGAAGCCAATAAAACGGCAAGAAAATGAGAGGAAAACTCAACCTTAGTGGAAGCCGTAGAGTTTGTGCTATAAATTACATTCCCCTTAGCAATATGCAGCATCAACGTTCAGGGTAGCCACAGTGCGTGTAGCTACCTGCAGTCTCCATTGGACCCTGGGTCTAGTTTTATCATAAAGCACATGCTTTCAAATTTTGCTCTAGATACAATGGCATTCGTCTGTCTGGGCTATTTATTTATTTATCGTTGGGGAGGATGACAGATGTGGGTTCATCTCTGCCTCACATGGACTGATTTTCAATTCCCACTTGTGATATAAACATGATGTGACACAATAGCTAGGAACACCTGCAGTGCTTCTGAGCTGCAGACACACGACCAGAGTCTGTCCCTACCTCCACCCCCCCTTTGTTCCTCACCTGGAGGAGGGAGACAGCCCGGCAGAAGCTGTTTTCCCTTATAGCAGAGTGATTCAGAAAACTGGCTTAATAAAATCCATAAATCTGAACAACCTCCTCTTACCCGCTCCGTGGAGGCAATTTTTCCTGCACTCATTCTCTCCTCTAGTTTCTCCAGTCTTCCCCGCAGAGACAGCTGTAAAAGGTAGCTGGGAACATTAATTTTTAGGGTTCCTACTCCTTTCTTCTCTCTTTTGTCAACCCCCTCCCTGCTCAAGTTTCTCTCTTTTCTAGGCAATTGATGATAGGATTCTGTACCCTCATTTTTTTGGGAAGACATGCCATTTTTCTTTGTTTGGATTGATGTTCACCTTCCCTTTATCAGTTCTCTTACCACCTGCCTTGGTCCCCATCTCTTCCTTGTTAGCTGTTCTCTTTTGCTTCCCCTCCTCCTCTTCTTTTTCCCTCTCCTCCTTCTCTTCCCCCCATTTGCCTGGTTTATAATTTTCTTTTCCTCTAGTTCTGCCCATATAGAATCTTCCTTTTACCGCATGGGTACCTGCTCTTCCCTTACTTCCGTTTTGGTACTTTAATCTACCCATTCTTTAAACATTTCCCAGATGTCTACTATGCGCCAGGAAAAAAATGTCCTTGGTGGAACTTGGCCCCTGTTCCTCTGAGTAGTAAAGTTAATAACTGACACTGACGAGCAACAACAAGAACAAAACTGGTTTGTAAATTTTAGATTCTTTAGAGCTGGAATGGACTTCAAGGTTCATCTGGTCCAGAGATTTTCAAACTCCTCAGAGCCCAATTATGGGCTACTAGGTATGTAATCAAAGAAATGAGGATTTGTAGGGGCTCTGGCTCTCCCAACCCAGCTTCAAACTGAGGACTTGGGCTTTTAGATGTTTTATGTCTTGGGGACTCTTTGTAAGATTTATTTGAACAAAGAGTTCTAAGGTTAAATCATGTTTGAAAATAATTTCCTAGTGTAATCTCATTTGACAAATGAGGAAAAAGGCTGGGAGAAGTTAAGTGACTTGTCTAAAGCCATCCAGTGAATAGTGCCAAACCTAGGGTACAAGTGTAGCTTCTGGCCCAGCGTTCTTTGGATAAGGCATACCATGTCCTCAGTCTCTCAGCTTTCTAGTCATTGCATCTATTTAATATAGCTTATTCTTATCTACTATAAACCTAGCTTTCTATAGAATATCTGTTCTCTGCCTAGACTGTTGTTTCTTAACCTTTCAAGCATTATATCTTACACTTAAGGAAAAATCCAAAATTGGGGACCTTTCCATTTGGCTTTAGGTTGGCACTGGTAGTAACCTTACATTTTATACTGAAACTCATCACTAGGAGAGCTACAGGTAGTCAGTGATCATTCTCCGTGGCTCTGCTGCGTCCTATGAAATGTCTCACTGTTGGAAATAGTTCTGAATGTTCATGTGTCATTTGCGTTAAATCCACCTATAGATTTCCTTTCACCCTTACTTTAAGTCTATTAATCCATTCCTTCTGGGAGAAGACTTGGTCTACAATGAAGGTTGAATTAAAAAACTGAAAAGGGGGACCACAATCCCAATACAATGTTATGAATCTTGTCTAAACGCCAATCAGACAAACACATTTGCTGTCTTCCTACTATCGACCTTTTTAGGGGAAAACTGGGAATGGCTGGTTTTTGTAAGGATAATATAGTTTCTCTTTTAGGTAGGCGATTCTAAAGGTTCTGATCCATCATTAAGAAGCTTTAGGATTAAAAATAAGATATCTCTACAGAATACCAATTGGGATGCTTGGGACAGTCTGGCGCAGAAGGGGGAGCTGAGGAGAGGATGCAAAAGCAGGGGTTGTTTGGCTTGTAACAAACAGAACAGCCATACACAACATGAAGCAGCACTAATGACGCCTTCACTGTTCAACATTCCCTCAGCTCAGAGTGAGCAGGGCCAACCGTCCTCAGGTCCTAGACCCAAGTGGCCCGCTGCCCAGAACCTTCATCTCAGCCCATGTGTGTTCATCAGGGAGAGGTGAGCGTCCTGGGGCATGTGCTCCCCGCCCCACCTCCTCCTCTGTCCTTTCTGCTGGCACCACACTGCAAGGTGAAAGCCCAGGCATGCTTCCCAGCACAACCCTGAGACTTTATGTCTGTTTGAGCTTAAAGGAACAAAAGAATACTGTGGTGGGACCGAAGCTGGCTCTTGAGGATGCAGTCATTTCACAGCTGCGGCTGACCTGGAGGGTTAGTCTCTGTCATCTCCTGTCACCATGAGATTGACAGAGGGGGCAGAGGCAGCCGAAGAGATGAGCAGCCTTTTCTGGTGCAGCTCTTCCCACTTACTTCTGTTGGCAGCTACTGAATCCAGCATCGGCTTCAGTTTCACATTGACCTTCACCAATGCCTAAAATATAACAAAAGCAGGTGGGGGAGAGAGGAACCGGAGTCACTGCCATGATTTTCTAGGTTTCTGCTGTGAGGAGAATGACAGCTGGCTGTAAGAAATGAAAGTGATTATTTTGGTAAATGTGAGCTATTTATAAGAAGTAAATATGCACTTAGCACCACTGTGTTGTATTAATAGAGCTTATATAGAAAATGAAAAAAATAAGATAGATGTCTGTGCTCTCCTCCAGGGGGTGCCAGCCAAGTTGATTATGATCCTGTTTTAAATTCACATCAAACAAGAAACGAAATATGCAGCTCACACGGTCTACTAGTATGTGTATCTTTGCCTGCTAGGGAGGGCTCCAGATCTCAATAGATAAGGAACTGAAATTTTTACAAAAATAAACCTACCATTTGCTCCACCAGTGATGACTCTGGGTGGACTCACGTGAATGAGAAAGGCCAGGTGAAATCCTGAGATGAGAGGAGCTCATTTTTAAAGCACAGGATCTGGGGACTGTGCTAAATGTACAGATCACCATGAGAATATGCATGGAAATAGACACGAGAGAAAAGAAAAAGGGGTGTGGAAGGGAGGGACAGATGGAGGGGTGCAGGAGAGAGAAGGGAGAGGAAATGTAGGGTGGGGCTGGAGGCCGACTGACCACAAGGCTAAGGAAGCTCAGGATTCAGGGTCCTCACTTTTAGGAGACCCTTCTAAATATTTCTTTTTTGCACTTAATTTTGTGTTATTTTTAAAAACGGGTCCCCAACTCCCAAATGGTACAAACTTTCAGCCTCACAAAATGTGGATCACTCCTCTGGGGGAACAAAGCAATGAATGAAACAGGGATCACGGGGCTGCGGGGCTTTAGCCCCTGGAAAGGAAATGGTCCCGCTTAATGCCTTGGGTCAGCGTTCTGTGGCCAGAGATTATACTCCCAGTCCCATGGAGACACCCTGCAGGTGTGTCTCATTCATCACAAGGGGAACAAAAGGTGACCGGTGACTAAACCACCGTGGTTGCAGGACACCTCCTGAAAAGCCTTCTCCAAGCCGGACCCATAGTTAGCGGGTACTCCAGAGCGAAGTCCTCCAACAGGAAGAATAATAGTTCTTTCTGTTGAGGATAATCCCCTAAGCATGACTGCAAACCACCTGTTAGGAGGACCTGAAGTATCCCCTCAAATAACCCTCCGCTCTGGGGAGTTTCAGGGATACAAGTGAAGTGTAACTAGATGTAAGGTAAGCGGGGGTTTGAAAGCCCAGAAATACGCAGGGATCCTGTTAAGCGGCGAGCGCTCCACCGTGGCAGTGTCCCCTCACACTCCTGTCCCTTAAACACAGCATGTTCTCGCTTTTATAAGCGATGTTTATCACACCAAGCAACAACGTCTAATTTGAAACCAGATGTATTTTTTATGCCATATGATAATAAATCACAGCAACATAATAACTCAGGCAGTGATCAAAATCCCCTTTACATCCATGAGAAAAATGCAGGTGCCTGTGTTCTGCTTAATGCAGTGGTTTTATTTAGACAATAGTGTAAGAGGTGGGGACGAATGCCATGGTTTTTAGTATAGTTTGGCACTGGCTCCTCTTCGCTCTGATCCTTTTAATTAAACTGACTACTATAATTCCTATGGAAATTAGTGTTTATGTTATTTTCCTGCCACAAAAGCATTTCTCTAGAACTTATTTTTTTTTTAATCCCAGGAGCACAAATTGGAATTTTTTTCTGCATGAAATGTAATTAAAAACTCATTTGATTACTATAGTTCTGGCTCTGTTTTACTTATTAAATTCCTGTAATCAGTTTTCTTTTATGAAGCTGCTGGGAAATGATCTCAAAAGCAACACATTTTTCTCTTCCTTGGCAGGTTCCCGAGCGTTTACTAAATTACGTTCATAGCACCTGCCCATGATTCGAATTACTCCACCAATTTATTCCTTAAACTATTTAAGTTTATTCGGCTTAGCCCCAAACAGATTGCTTTCCTTTATCTAGCTCTTTGTTCTCTGTCTTCCTTTCTTTGTGTTGAATAAAAAAAATTTGGGGAGGTGTACATTATTTCTCAGAATTCCTTCTTCTCTTTATTTCATATTCTCCTTAAACACAGACTTGCCACACTGGAATATCGTTTTCCTCTAGTCAGGTGCTGGTTCTAGGCAAAGGTAGCAAGAATCTCATCTTGAAGAATTATTCTTACACTATAAATTTGTTATATAAATGCAGTTAGCTGGAAGAATATGGAGCTATTAGAATATTAGGAAGGCAAGGGATTATCCACAAACCTAAATTCCAAGGTTTACGGTGATTACGTGCAATGTACCATCAGCAAGAGAATTGCTACCAGTATTTAGAAAGACATGGGTATTCCTACAAACAATCAGCGAGTGACACCCAATGAGTTCTGTGCAAATGCTACTGGTCTCTGTCTCGTTTGACTAACTCTACTCTTAGCAAAAGAGAAAGGGGACACATCACCCATCTGCCCACTCTCCCTGTACACACAGAGGGACTCTAAAGGTTATGTGTGTGGCACCATCCACCACAGGATGCTGAGTCCCTTCCTTGACATCCCCGTGGCGTGACCATTCAGTGTTTAAACACGTCTGGAGGCAGTGAACTCACTACCTCCCTGGCTGGGGGTGTCAGTTTACTCTTTGTTCTGATTTTAGAATGTTGTTCTTTATACTGAGCTGAAAACCATATCCCTGTAATCGACCTGATGGTTCTAATCCTTGGGGCGCTCTCCCTTTTTTTTGGGGGGGGGGTGCTCTCCCTTTAAACTCGAATCTACTGAGCAGTAGGCTGATGACTCATGTGCTGCTCCAAGTGTCGGTTAGGATTGATTTATTGACCTCAAAACCCAACTTGGGCTGTGTATGGATATCACTGAGACTCCCAAGCTCACTGCAGCTCCCCAACCCTGGCCCATCACAGACAGGACCCTGGATACTTGCCTGACTTGGGGACACAGCCCTGGGCACCTAGTCATCCAGGTGGCTGAGGGGCCACTTGCTTCTTCATTCCTTTCACACTCCACTGTTGAGTCCACTTGTGACCAGCACGTACAGTTTATTCCATATTTTATTTATTTTTTAAATAAGTAACACATTCACTAGTCCAATGAATACAAAGGGTACAAAACATAGTGTTAAAATCTCCTTTCATCCCTGCCCCAGAGACTTAGTTTCCTTCCCTAGAGGCAACTGATGTTACCAGTTTCTTGGGTATCCTTCAATAAACATTTTATGCCTATGTAAGCATAAATACATAGAATATATTTATATATATATATATATATAATGTATATATGTATAATTAGGTTGATTCCCTCATCATTTGCAGTGATTCTTTCAGAGAGGGAGTGAAAGCAGAGCCTTGTGGAACAACATTATTATGATAATGCTTGAGTGAGACTAATCACACTGTGTAGAAATTAGTATCTGGAGTATATAGAGAGGAGAGGGATCAAATTCCAATTTTCTATTGCTATGCCACTGAATTTTTCTTCTGCAGAGCTTAATCTGCTGTGAATCCTATCTAGTGTAGTTTTCCTCTTAAAAATTGTAGTTTTCATTTCTAGAAGTTTGATTTGTGTCTTTTTTTTATATCTTCCATGACTCTGTTTTTCATGCCCAATCTTTCCTCTACTCTCTTGAACATATAAAATGTAATAAATGTCTTAGTGTCCTTCTTCATCAATTCTATGATCTGTGTCATTTCTTAGTCTGTACTGTTTGATTTTTCTCATCATTATGGGTCAGATTTCTTGCTGCTTTGCATGCCTGGCAATTCTCGATTGGATATCAGACATTATGAATTTTATGTTGTTGGGTTCCTGATTTTCTTTTCTTTTTTTAAATTTCTTTAAACGTTTCTCAGCTTTATTGGAGAATGCAGTTTTGATGGTTACTTGGAAATAATAATTCGATCCTTTTGAGGCGTGCCTTTAAGCTTTGCTAGGTGGGTCCAGAGCAGCTTTAGTCTAGGGCTAGTCTGGCCCCACTACCAAGACAGTAATCTTCTGAGAACTGTACCCAGAACTTCATCTATTTCAGGGTTTTTCTCTAAAATTCTGGGTGGTGGGACCACGGACTACTCCCCCGCCTGGGTGAGCTCTGAGGATTACTCTGCCTTCTCCTTTTTGCTGGTGCTCTCCAGCATCAGTGGTTTCCTCACATGCCTGGGGTGAACAGCACCGAAGACTCAAGGGGCCTCTGCAGATCTCTGGAGCCCTCTCTTCTCTGCTGCTCTTCCCTGGGGACTCTCACCTCCTTGGCCTCCCCAGGTTCCTGGCTCTGCCTCCTCGTCTCAGTGGGACCATCAAGCTCTGCCTGGGTTCCCCTCCCTGTACTGTGGCCTGGACACCCTCCCCAGGGAGTAAGCTGGGGCACCTGGAGGGCCCATTTCATTTGTTCCCCTTTCTCAGGAATCACTGTATTGTGTTGCCTGTAGCCCAGTGTCTGAAAACTGTTGTTTTATGTATTTTTCTGTTTGTTTTTGTTTTTTGGTGGTTTTCTTTTCCCCCTGTTACTCTGGTCCAGCAGTGGAAGTCCCTATAATTCGTTTTAAACAACTCTGTCTTGGGTACTAGCCCATGAGCTCCAAGGGAGACTGGAATCAAGGCCTGTATCTTTGGATCTCTAGCTCTGAGCTCAGTCATCTCTGGGAACAGCACCCCTCATCTACTCCACCCACAGAGCAGTGGCAGGAGGATGGGGTAAGGCCAGGACGAGTGGGGTCAGTACGTTCTGACCTGCTACAAGATCCTGCGGTAAAAGCAACCTGAGAATGAGCCCCTTGGGAAATGAATATAGTATTCTGTCTTATTACCATTATTGCTGAGAGCTTGTTTTTATCAGTTCGCTAAGCTGCTAGGAGTGTGACTCTTGCTTTCCCACTGCCATCAGTATCCACATCTGCTGTCATCTGGCCCCATGTGTGCTTATTAGTTGACCACAATCACTTCTTGGAGCTCAACTGCTGGACAGATGGAGGCAGATGTGGGACAGGGGAATAAGCAGAGAAAGCCATGCTCTTAGAAAAAGTCCCTGCACCTACAGTCTTGCAGAGGGGAGAGAGGAACACCACCAAATTACAACCAGATTTTCTTGAACCCTGAAAATGTCCAACTATGTCATTAATACCTTTAAAAAACTTTGAGGAAATTATCTGAGCTGGCTAGTTATTTATTTTTTTAAAAGACAAAGAGGGAAGATGGTTTTTACTTCCTATTGTTGACTCATGTATTTCCAGAGTGTTGGCAATAAGAATTATATTTTCTGCTGTCCTCCATCCCCACCTTACCCAAAAGAAATAATCAGAAACTAAGAGATACAATGCATGGCAGAGAAGAAAGAAATTAAAATATTTTTTAAATATCAATTTTTTTTTAAAATATCAATTTTTTGATAAAATATGAAAATAAACTTGGAGCCCCTCTCATATATCTTGTTTGAGGCAATATCCCTGTAATGAAGATGTGATCACTTTTCTAACATGATTATTTAACTTCCTCGGTGAGAATGTCCAGAAGCTGACTTGGGCGTTGGTATTTTGAAAAGGAAAGTAATTGAAGACATGACCAGCTGGTGTCATCTCTGCTCAGACCATCAACAGAAGGGGCAAGAACGCATGCAAGTGGTGGCAGCTCCTGAAAGCCTCTTGAATTCTCGAGACTGGCCAGCCACATGTGTAAAGAGTACCTCTCTCCAAGAAACAAAGGAGGCTTCTACTTAAGCTATGTGACTTCAGAGAGAAGTGGCTAATTGTGCAGCAAACCCAAACTTTTAAATTAGTGAATTGTTGAACTGCTAATCCTTCTTGGTTCCCAAAGGTAAAGATTATTCATCATTGAGTCTGACATATTCCTGAATTTTACATGTCACGTTGCAATGCTGTAGTTGCTAAGAATCCCAATTGGCTTGTCAACCTTCTATTCTTCCATTGTGTCATAAAGGTCAGAGCCAGTGAACTGATTGTCCTGAACTGAACTCATCGCCTTCCTCCGAACCCTCCTCTGCTCTCAGGTTTACTCCCTCAGGGAACTAAGCATTACCTCTCCACCCAACTGCCCAACCCAGCAATCTATGGATCATCCATGACCTCTGCCTCTTCCACCGCATCCAAACTATCACCAAGTCCTCTCAATCCTACTTCCAGATTGTCTCCGTGTGTCAGTCCAGTGCCATTCCTACCACCCTACTTCAGGCTGTCCTCACTTCTCCACTGCCTTAACCTCCTGCAGCTCCTACCTGGGCTCCCTGCTTCCTCCCCTGGGTCCTGTCCAATCAACTCTCATTGTAGCCATCCTGGTCAATCAAAATCACACAGCCGAGCTGGCTGCTCTCTACCCTGAACCTTTGGGTGGCTCCCATATGATATGAATGTGTTGTAAGACCTACCAGAAAAGGAGAATTGTGGGATTAAAAGGGAATGAAAGCCAGAAATAACACAGAAAAGAAAAGAACCATAAAGCCCAATGGAAAATCTGAGTTATGGTACAAAAGCAGAATTTTGAAATGCTAAAATAATCCCTTTGAGTCTTCTAGAAAACCTGAAATACACATCTTTCTATGCATCTTAACATTTTTCTGAGTAAGGAAATAAGCTAAACTCCACATGGTGTGTTTGGTAGGGGAGTAGCTGAAGTGTTAGTTACTACATGTGAGAGCAGACGGAGCTGGCTGTGGGTCCAGATGGGAGGCAGCAAGCAGATTCCCCCAAACCTCAAACCTCCCCTCCCCAGTTCAGTGGCCTTCGAAACCCAAGGTTGTGCAAAAATTAATTTGCATTAAATTACTTAAGATAATGTATTAACTACCACAGGAGGCTTCCAGCAGTTTTTAAAACTTGCTTTGGAAAACAAATAATCAAACAATAATGGTGAACACAGAAGTGAGCCAAGACTTCTTTGGATAAATGTTTTTAGACATTTACATTAAAAATACCACCTTTAAAATAAAGCTTTAGTATGTAACTTGATCAAGATGGAAAATTAGTAATAATTGTTTATATATGTCACACATGTACCTATGCCAGGCACCGTGTTCTATTGGGTTCTTCCCTGGCTAGAACACAATGGAGTTTAAAAGGTTCTAGGCTTATGACTTCTGCCCCATTGGGGATGGAGTCATTTACCCCACAAGGACTGTGGTATCTCTAACAGAGACTGCTTGTTGCCTTCCCACCTCCCTTAAGCTTAGGAATGGCCAGGGAGGTGCAAGCAGAATTCAGAAAGAAGAGCTTCTGAGAAGACTCTTAAATGGGAGTTTATTCAGTTGGGAAGTGCATCCTTTTGCCCTTGCCCCTATCTCCTTCTTGCTGCTGGAATATTAACATGATGGCTGGAGCTACAGTGACCATATTGTGACTATGAGGCAACCTTGAGTATGGCAGCCATGTCCTAAGGAAAGATAAACAGGGACTGGGTCTCTGATGGCTATGGAACTGCCACATCATAGCAACCTAGAACTGACTTCTCTGGATTATTTTTATCAGAGAGATAAGTAAATTTCTATTTTGTTTAAGCTATTGTGATTTCAGATCTCTGTTACTAGTAGCCGTATGCAATTCCTAATTGAGAGAATTGATATCAGATTGTTGGTCTCTATTTTATGGCTACCTGTGTAGGTGTCAAAGGATTTAGGCATCTTGATACTTGAATAAATTGATTCCCTGCATCGTGTAGTTGTGAGTTAACTTTTTTTGGCAGTGGATTATAAGTGAACTGCAGTAGACAGCAGAGGCTATATAAGGTCCCTTTACCCTTCCTCAGGTAACAATCCACTCCATGTGCTCTGGGTAGGAGCATAATTCAGTCCTGACCAACACCAGTGACTGGTGTAGGGATGTGGATGTGGGTGTGGCTCAAGCTAAGGCAATCAGAGGTCTCGCAAGGTTTTCCCCAGCACTATTGGAAGTGAGGCTTTCTTTTGGTATGATAATACCTAGAATGAACATGTGACCTTAGAGCTGCCAGGATGTGTGAGGAAAGCTTGGTTGAGAATGAAACCAAAACATAACTAGGAGGCAGAGGAAAGGGGGTGTCTGTCTTATGATATCCTTTGAATCCTCTGGATGTGGCCACTTGCTGCCCAGTCAACCGCACCTCTAAGCTCCCCAGTTGCTTGAGCCAACAAATTCCCATTTCTGCTCAAACTCATTTGAGGGAGTTTCTGAGCTCCAAATTATGGGCCTTTTGCTATGGTCCCTTATTGTTCTCTGTCACCCCCAGGAATTACTTGAGATTGAAACCCCCCACCAGACTTTGAACTGGTGGCTGGCATAAGGGAGTCTCAACTTGCCCAGCATAAAAGGTTGCTGCTAATACTCACCGGGCAGCCCTCTCTACCCAAGTTCATGAGAGTCAGGGACCAGCTAGCACTTATCTCTCTTCTCCTTGAACCCCCAGAGTCTGCCAAACAGACTCTTTAAAAGGTTTTAAAGGTTGCTGAGTCTGAACCGCCCATGTTATGGGGACTCAGAAGACCCTAACAGAGGATGCCAACTCCCCCTGGTGGCAAAGTCAGCTGACCTACGGGATTTCGGCTTCCAATAAGGAGGACTCAAAGGACCCGGGTGACGGCATCAATTTAGCCTGCGTTTTTCCTAAGGACCAGGTGAACTCAGACAGAAAGGAAAAACAGCAACTAGCTGTTATTTTCTCCTTAGTGGAAGCTCAGTGTCACTCCACATTTATCACATCAGGTGAGAGTCTCTTTCCAGTTGAGAAAACTATTTTTCTATATGTGATATTAACTCTGCAGATCTGTTACAGCAGTAACAGTTGTAGTATCTATTCAGCAGTAACAGGTTGGCTATGTCTGATTTTTGCAAATGCCAAAAAATATTGTCAGATCTTTCTGGTTTGTTAGTGATATTTGACAGCTTAAAATCTAAATAGTGTGAGAGAGTTACCCAAATTAGTAGTAAAGATGATAAAGCCACAGAGGTAATACTTAGTATGAGGAGGGCAAGCAAGCTCATTAGAATCCAACGTAAGAATGATTCAGATCTGTAATCGGAATCCTAAGGGCATAGTCTAGCGAAGCTGTAACACTGATGTTTGTAGCATCAATTCTAATCTCCTGAAAGCTAATTACAGTACTACTAATAACTTAGAAAGAAAGACATCATTTTCTTTCCTAGGTTTGAAGCAGATTAATAGGGACTGTAAAAGTGAAAATGCTTTATTGAAATTTTCTCTCCCTCTTTTCTTTCCCTTTCCATTTCCTTCCTAATCTCTCAAGTTCCTTGTTTCGCTTATTTTATTTACATGCTCAAGGGATTCCTTTGTGGAAAATGATATTTACAAATGAGATTAACATTAGGAATTAATGAGGGAGTAATTTTAATCTCCTTGGATTAACGGCATTGTTATTTCCATAATACAGGGCAAGAGTTTTAAATACAATGTCCACCTGGCCAGGCCAGTAAAGTTGATGAATGAAATAGGCTGCATGATACAGTTGGGAATGGTGGGGCCTTTGGCAAACTGGATATGTTACACGTTATAAACAGTGTTCAACTGAATGAGACATGTCCGGCCGAGTCTACTCTGAAGGCCACCCACTCGCTCTCGGTGAGAGAGAGTAAAACACACCTTGCCAAAATGAACTAATAACTACTGAGTACTGAATGTGTCCAGTGTTCCGCGTGCCATCCTGGGGCCTATCCAGATGGGAGCTCATTAAACCTCACAACAATGCGGAGAGATTGGTATTGTTGACCCTGTTGTGACAGATACGGAACCTGAGATTGCGGAAATCAACTTAAAAAGGCCAAAGTTTACATGGGTAAGTATACAGCAGAGCTGGAACGTCAGTTCAGGCCTGCCTGAGGACAAAGCCCCTGGTGTCTTCCCATGAGGGATCTCAGTGGGATGTTGGTGATGACACGTGTCTCACACTTGACTACAGTGTCCGGACACTGGAGCAACTTTTCGGTTCTAGTGTCCTCGGCACTGCTTCAGGACAAATTCACAGGAGGGAGGCAGCCTCACGCCAGCTTTTTTCAAGGTAGGCTCTTTTCAAGCCTACCCTGGGAAAATAAAGGTTTTAAGTGGTAAATCACGGCAGGCCTAAAGATGGCTCCTGTACACGGGAGCCAGGAGACGGCTTCTTCTGTTATAATGAGCCCCTCTAGGATTCTGTCCTAGGTTATCCTGTTGGTCGGGTTTTCAGAGCACACTGGTAGCTAATCAATCATGTTCACTATGTAGCCAACATCTGACTTGGAAGGAATAGCTGCTGACCCAGAAGCCACAGCCTTTGATGAATGGGGCTTCATGTAAGAGGTGGTTGGAACATGTAAGTAAAACACAGCCACATGGTAACAATCCACCTCTCCATACACTGTAATGTTTTCTGGTGAAACTATGCCACTTGAGATTTTATATACATATATATACACACATATATATGTATATATATAATCTATTGTTTTTGCAAAGTTCAATGTGTAAAAAGAACCATTTTAAAAATTTATTTTTTGCGGTGCAAGCATTCGTTTACTATATATATTTTTGTATACTTCTCACATGCCTTGAGCCCTAGGGTTCTCCAAGCATAATGGCTAGGATGCCTGTGTGGGAGAGGGTTTTACAAACGTGGAATCCCTTGCCCTTAGTGTGAATGGTGTTCTTAGTAAGCTACCATGGTACCTCCTAGAATGGATTCTAGAATACCCTATTATCATTTGCCCTGCTATTTTTTAGCTGATATTTGTACTAATGAACTGCTTAGGGAGTGCCATGCAAATCTGATGATGCCTGAGCATTTCTTGTGAGAGTTTAAAGGTGGTCCTCATGCCAGCACCAAACAGGGCTCAGATTTGAGACAGAGAGGGAACCATCAAAGTCTGTGCATCCCAGTGCCCCAGATCGACAGCGAACCAGACCCAAAGAATCCATGAGAGATGTTTTGTCTTTAGGTGAACATCCCTGGGGACAAAAATCCTCTATTATTTTACTGGTCTCTCTCCATATGGTAAGATAACCTACTTTTTCTTAATTTTACAACATAATAAAGATTTTGGGGAGAAAGAATAGGAAGACAAAGAAAGGGGTATTTTACACATACCACTGGGTGTATCATTTGCTGGCCTTTTGTCCAAAGAAAGGGTCACCTTTAAGAGCTGATGGAAGGTATGTTATTGTGGCTTTATTGCATTGCTAACTCTCCCACAGACTAAGATATGGGAAAAGTTTGTATGTGTGGGGACAACAGGACCAATACTCTGAATGTTTTTTTTAATTAAATTTTTGAAGTATCGTTTAAGGAAGGGAACATTAGAATTTTAGGAACAAAAACTTCCTAATAGGCGACGTTTTTCTTCTTTTCAATGTTGGGAAGTTTTACGTTAATTTAACTTTCAGATATTGATCATTTAAGATTAAATAAGCATCCCAATAAGAAGACAAACTAGATTTGTGTTTGAACTAAATTCTAAAGCTTATATGGAAAAATAAACAAGAATACCTAGAAAATACTGAAAGAGTAATGGGGAAGGTGAAACTAGGCTTATCATTAAAATATAAAGCAATATTAATTAAAAGAGTGTGATTAGGCAGACAGAGTAATACAACAGAATAGAAAGAGTAAAAATAGAATTAAATTTAAGGGAATTTGGTATATGATGAAGGTGACCTTTTAAATCATAAGGAAAATGATTAGTCAAAAACTTATGGGACAACTGGGTAGCTAACAAAAAACTAAAGTTGGAATCTGACCTCACACTTCACATTCAATCAAATAAAGTAAAACCAGATGAGTCATAGATATAAATATAAAAAAATGAAGCCATAAAATACTAAAAGAAGTTCTGAGAATTTAAAATTTTTTATAATTTTGTAATGGGAAAGTCACGATCTGTATGACATAAAATCCAGAAGCCATAAAAAAAAGATGAATTTGACTACATAAAATCAATGTATTTCTGTATAGCATAAACAAAGTGAAAAGATATATGACAATCTGGGAAAAATATTTGCCACTTTTGCTACAGATAGAGGTCTATTTCTTTAATATATAGTGAGCTCCTACAAATCAATAAGAAAAGACCACCAGCCCAATAGAAAAATGGGCAAAAATATGGAGAGTTTACAGAAAAAAATACAAATGGCTCCTAAGTAAATAAATCTGTACTAAAAACATGATCAGACTCATTTATTATATGGAAATTACAAACTAAAACTACCATGAGATAGATTTTGCACCATCATATTGGCAAAATTCAAGAAGTCTGATAACACATTGTCTTGGTAAGAGTGTAGAAGGAGAGGCACCTCAGCCATTGCTGGCAGAAATATAAATTGGTTCAGACTCCACAGAGAGAAAGTTGGCAATACCCATCAAAATTTCAAATGCCCATATGCCAAATGCCCACTAATTCCACTTCCAGGTGTTTGTCCTACAAATAAGTATGAAGATGATGCATTTACAAATATATTTATTCCACTTTGTTTATAATAGCAAATTATTAGAAACATCAGTGTTCATAAATAATTAATTATTGATTAAATAATTTATTCTACATCTTTAAGATCTAATACTCTGCAGCCATCAAAAGGACTGTGATAGCTGCTATATGGACACTGAAAAGGAGTGACCTCAAAAATATATTAAGTGTAAGAAAACAAGGTATGGAGCAGGATAGACACTGTTCATATATGTGTATATGTGCATATATACACACACATACATGTATATGTATACATCCATATATGTATTACACACCAACTATATCTCAATAAAAGAAAAAGCCAAAAACACTATTTCTGCTTTTGTATAGACTGTTTTTGGATGAAATTGCTTAATAGTGGTTGCCCTGAGGGAGAGGACCTGGGTGACCTGGGGACAGGAGTGTGAGGGAGGACCACTTTTCTCTAATACTTTTGTGCCTTTTGGACCTTTTGAATTCTGTTCACTGGGCATGTATAAACTATTTAACAATAAAATATTCTACTTAAAAGTGTAACATGAACTGATAAAGGAACTAGCAACTTTTGGTCATGTGTTAGAATTACTCAATAGCAAGTCATTTCATTGTTAATAAAGAAAGCTTACGAGTACAAGGATAAAAAAGATAAATAATTATTTCATAAAGATCAAAATAATATAGTGCTTTGCCACCATGATTCAAAAATTATCTCAGTACCTTAATGCACGCTGTGCTAATGTTGTGTGTAAATCCTCTCCCTACATCCACGTTCCAATAAGGGCCGACTACCTCACTGATCCTAAACATTTCCTCTGAAAAGCGATCAATGTCCCCTGCCTGGACATTAAACAGATTTTGAAAAACTCTTCAATCCGTATCAGTCTCATATCCTTATTTAGTTCCTCAAATTTGCCCTCAGCTGGGAATCATGCAGGCGACTGTGATTCTGTTGTGTTCACCACTCATTTGAAGGGCCCCATTCATCATCATTTCTAGGCCTTTTCTGATGCAATGTAGCTTGTTCTTTGTCTTTCTTAAAAACTGAATGGCTGTTAAATTATCCATTTATCTTCCTTCAGATTTCCTGTTCAGTTTCTCAGGCCCTCTCAGGGCTGTCTTTTCTACCTTGTTTGCTGACTTTTCATTCCATTTCCCTTGTTCTTAGAGGCATCTTGGTTCACCATGCTGTCCTTCAAAGCAAACTCCCTGCTTCCATCTGCTTTCTGTGTGTTTGAAATCTGCATCACTACTCAGATAGATTTCCTTTTTAAACTCTGTCCCCTCGGGATAGCTTTGAACACTTGGAGACAATATGCTTCAATATGTTCGTGGCAGAGTATCTTGGGACAAACCCTACACTGGAGGTCAAAAGTCTTGGTTTCTAAACCTAGCTTTGCCACCGTCAAGCCGGGTCACGGGTGACCTTTCAAGGTTTCACTTCCCTCATCTACAGATGATCTGCAAGCTCACTGTTAGATGAACATTCTAGTATTACAACAGCGTGTTGCTTCTGTTTCAGGGGACCTGATAAGGACCTGAGGTTTGTATAACATTAATGCCTGCTCACACATCATCTCAGGTGGCAGTAAGGTCCTATCGGTTAGAAGCCCAGATTTGAAGGCAGAAAAGAAAAAATCAAAGCTCTGTCACTTAATATCTGTGTATTCTTGGGCAAATTACAGAAACTCTGTAGCTTCAGTTTTCACATCTGAAAAGGGGGATGATAGTAGTATCTAACTTGATATTGCTAAGAGAATTAAATCAGATAATGCTTGGAAAGTCAGTCTGGTGCCTGGCACATAAGAAGTGCTCAGGAAATGTTGTTATAGACGCACTACACCTTAGTGAGACCAGCAGTTTGGCTATTTACTATCCAAACTTCCAACAGAGGCTATTGAAGCTTAGAGATGATATTAATGGTGATAACAAGAATAATGGCTCACATGTATGGAGGGCTTTAGCATGTAATGTTTACTTTTCCCGAAGCATTTCCACATGCTCTAGCTCCCTTGTTTCAGACTCTTGGAAAGGCTGATATTAACTATCATCAATTCTACTTGCTCCAAGAAGAAAGTCACTTTGTAAGGCCAAAGGTGTTAAAAAAGCAGCAGAGTGGAGTTATTTTCATTCAAGCCGTCAAGCCAGGGGTGATCACCGTGAAAAGAAAGCTGAGCATATGGAGCTAAATCCAAAGGCTGGTCTCCTTATAAAAGAAGGCCATGTGAAGACACAGGAACACAGAGACACAGGGCAGAATGTCATGTGAAGACACAGTTGGAGATTGGAGGGATTCAGCTACATGCCAAGGAACGCCAAGGGCTCCTGGCAACCACCAGAAACCAGGAGAGAGGCGTGGAATGGATTCTCTCGCAGAACCTCCAGAAAGAACCAGCTCTTCTGACACCCTGATTTCTGACTTCTGGTCTCCAGAACTGTGAGAGAATAGATTTCTGTTGTTTTAAGCCACCCAGTTTCTTGTATTTTGCTAGGCAGCTGTAGGAAATTAATAGACCCCCTCTTGGCAGAACTTGGACCCTTAAAGTCCTGAACCTGTTCCTTCTGAAAGACAGATAAGCTCTCTACCTGTTGATGTCCCCTTCTGCAGACATCCTGGGACGTAACTTCCTTTCCAGCCTCCAATATTTGAGGATATCTTATGCCCTCTCACATTCTGTTGTCCTTGAGAGTTTATATCTTTTTTTAAAGAAATGCAATGTTATTATTTCTAATCACACTTAATAGCATTAAATAATCAATAAAATATTGAACAAAGGTACTCATTTTAGAATTATGTCACTTAGCAAAAACAACAACAAAACAACCAAAAAAAGTAGGCAATGACTGAATAAATTATGACAAGTCACTGTCTGGAATACTAGGCTGCTGTTTCAAAGGACAATATGAAAATTATGTTAAGGATGTGGAAGCATGTTTTGAACTTTATCTTAAGTGGCCAAAGCAGAATACACTGGTGTACCTGGATGAAAATGTGTTTGCATGTGGACAACAGTATGAAGGGGCATCACAGGAAAAAGAGAATGTGAGTCCTTCCTTCTGCCCACAGTCTGCTCTTGATGATTTAGGTGTGCTCTGAGGCCATGTATGTTTTCTCTCCTGTACTCCTCATTTCCTTCCCGGTCCTCAATCGCACGTTGTTAATACCCTTACTTACAAACTGTTCAAGGCATTGTAGGCTTTTTCTATCATGCTCCTTAAAATTCTTCCAGCCTCTTCCCATTTCGTAAGAAAGCTTATATCTTTAAAAAATTCCTATATTATTTTATGAATGGAATTCTCAGAAGGATGTGGAATAAATTATGGAGGTCAATCCACCATCTTTTATTGGCAACATCAACTCAGTTACAGGTGAAAGTGTTTGGTCAAGGACAATTTGACATAAGGTCTTTCTGAGAAAGTATTTCTCTGGTAACCAGTTGAACAGAACCTACAGTAGCCCATTCGGTGCTCTAGCAATTACTCTCCCTGGAATCTCTACTCAGATCCCTGTATCCTCCCCTCTGAAGAATTCAGAGTTTTACTTTGTAAATGGGAGGTTTAAAGAGGTAGAGCACTGCGGGACTAATGGAATGGCCTTTCACTTCCTCAGGGCAGTGCAGTGGGAAAAAGCAGCAAAGTAAGGCTGAGAAGACTTGGCTTCGAAATTCTGGCTCTGCTGTGTATTAACTGCTTCACTCTGGTTAAGTCCATTAGCTTCTGTAGGTTTCAGTTTCCTCATTTATAAAACTTAGACTATTAGACATTATAGGATTCAGAATGAAGTATTTTCTTCCTTCACAGAGTTAGGGTAAAATTACATTGTGTATGTAAAAGCACTTTGTAAACTTTAAAATTTAAGCCCTATCCAGTGGCCACTATAGTCAGTATTCAATAAATGTCTGCTTATTGAAAAAGTATACATAAGGATACCTTTGTATTCTTATGGGCTTTAATACTGAACTTCTTTTCCAAAAACTCAGTCAGATAGAAGTCTTTAACTTCGTTTTAGACTCTGGCTACCAGACTCAACAGCTGGGCTGCCATGTTCATTGTACATGAGGTTGAGAGCCTGGCTCCCTCTGAGCACATCTGCTCGCTAAGATGGGGCAATGTGCCTGGAGTGATTTATTTAATATTTTTACGGCTGCGGCTCTGATAACGAAATATAAGAATAGTGAGAGCTGAGGATCCAGATATTGCCTCCTTGAATTCTCTTAGGAGACATTTTGAATAATACAGAGGATTCTGTTGGCAATAGCGTAATAAGAATGCTTAATGTTTATCTATCTCATGCCTCACTTCCCAGCAGCAAAAACAATGCTGACCCTTCAAATGAACTTTAAATTTCAGAGATTTTGGAGAGGCACTTAGAATGCAAAACACAGTCTTTAAAAGAGGACTTGATTCATTTCCTAGTGAAAAATGCAAGTTTTCTTCTCTTTCTCCCTCTTTCGCTCCCTCCTTCCCTCCCTTCCTCCCTTTCTCCCTCCCTTCTTCCCTCCCTCCTTCTCTCCCTCCTTCCCTCCCTTCCTTTCTTCCTTCTTTCCTTTTTCTTCTTTAGAGAGTCACAGAAGAGAGGGCCATGAAGAAGACGTAAATCCACATTTAAAATACGCTTTCTTGAGGAACTGGAAAGTAACTTAAGTAAAGACGACATTCCAAGCCTTGTATGGACTTGCAGTTAAGTGATTTTTAGCTTCGTGATTTCAAAGCATAAACACTTTTAAAAAGAGTTATTTATGTTGGTCAGCTGGATAGGGAGAAGTAGATCTTATCTTAAATTCTACCCTCAAAAGCCTTATTAGGGGACTTCCCTGGTGGCGCAGTGGTTAAGAATCTGCCTGCCAATGCAGGGGACACAGTTTCGAGCCCTGGTCCGGGAAGATCCCACATGCCGCAGAGCAACTAAGCCCATGCGCCACAACTACTGAGCCTGTGCACTAGAGCCCGTGAGCCACAACTACTGAAGCCCATGTGCTACAACTACTGAGCCCGCGTGATGCATCTACTGAAGCCTGCGTGCCTAGAGCCTGTGCTCCACAACAAAAGAAGCCACCGCAAAGAGAAGCCAGCACAGCACAACGAAAGAGTAGACCCGGCTCGCCACAACTAGAGAAAGCCCGTGTGCAGCAACGAAGAACCAACGCGCCCCCCACCCCCCAAAAAAAGCCTTATTAGGGAGTATATTGTAACTTTTTTTTACCTGATTCCAGTGTTTTAATATAGATTCATGATGGCAGTTTTGAGCTCATAAAATGCATATGAATAGAAATTAAGTCCTACTGTATAAAGAACAGGTTTTTAAAAGCTGCGTGAAATAAACCAAAGTCCATTTTATTTACAAGATGATGTATACAGAGCTGATTGCTTTATCAAGTCAAAGTCATTTTTTGGAGGTGGAAAACTTTCTCCAAATCAAACAGCCTGGCATGTCAGGTATTCAGGAAGAACTCTGAGATGTAGCCAAGGGTGTGAAATGCCTTCACCAGCCACATACCATGCTTGATGCAGAAAGCGACATGAACTTTAATGTTCTTCTCTTAATGAGCCCTCTGGGCTATTCAGCACTTCACCCTACAGAGCACATTGTTATTTCGTGTTTGTATTGATAACTGTTAGGCACTAAAGGATCTGAAAAGTCTTCTAAGTCAAACAATTATATTTTAATCATGATAATTTACTGTTTTAGATAATATATAATATTTCTTGAAATCTGTGTATATGTGCTAGCTCTCCCTATCAACTTGAATACTAAAATAATGAGAAGACTGTATTTTCTGCCAATGCTGGAAAAAAGAAAATTTCATGTATTTCCTAGCTGAAAAAGTCAAAGCCCTGAAAAATTCATGGCTATAAACTGGTCTTTTTATGCTAGAATTAAGGACCAATTCAACCATGATGAGAACTAAACCACTTTCTAAGAAGACATCATAGGCCATATACTTCAGATTATGGGCAGTAATATAACAGTGCACACTCTGATGAAAGGTTTTATATATTTACAGATGATAATTTAAAATGACATTATAACCCTACTTCGTACATTCCACTGCTTATTAATTCTGCGTCCTGTGTCTCATCGTTCACTCTTCTGTTTCTTCACTCATCTATTCAACAAACAGCAGTTTGAATATACTTAGGCACCATTCTGGGTACCAAGAATATGATGGTCCCAAGAAACTAGTCTAACAGGGAAGAAAGACAGAAAAGACAGACAGACAGAAAGATGACCACAACACAGAGTGTTGCGTGTGGTTATGAAGAGACAGGTAGAGTGGAAATGCTGAGGAGGAGTAAAGGTTTTACAGAGGAGGTGACAGTTTGAGCTGTCCTCTTCCAGGCAGAAAGAAGAGGGAGGGAGGTATAAGCAAAGGCAAAATGGACAAAAGCGTTCGTGAGTCCTGTGCTTTGGGGCAAATGGTGCGTGGGTAACAGGAGATGAGGCCAAGAGGCAGGGAGCCTCAGAATGAGAGGGCTAACCCCAGGAATCTGGAAGGTATCTTATAGATTGTGGTAGTAACCTGAGGTTTTTAAGCAGGAGGATACCATGATCTGATATTTTTTTAAAAAGGAAGATCATTTTGGCAAAAGTTTGGAAGACAGGGTATAAACTACATAAAACTGACACTTTTGAATGTTTATATTTCTCTTCCCTTTGTACTTGACTAATAGTACATAGAAAATTTTGAACAGGTTTTCCTATCAGCACTCAGATTTGGATATAGCATATGTAACAAGGACAATAATTTGAAAATATTAAACCAATGTATTTTCGTTCTGCTTGAATCGTGATGCCAGTGGCTTCCCACCCATTAGCTCAGTAGGCTTTCCTCCCCCAGCCAAGCGGTGGTTCCCAGCTAGAAACAGCGAACTGTCATCACCTAGCTTTCAGAGAGAATAACTCTCAATGCCAGCTTTGCATGGTGAGAAAAGGGATTTCTAAATTCCAGAACTCTATCTCTTAGGAACCGAGCCTGGCTAGGTCAAATCATCAAGTCTGAGTACAAAGTTCTGGAGTGGGGAGCACAGAGGAGACCATATAAGGAGAGTTCCCATTAAACTCGGAAAAGGAAATTCAAAAACTTTCCACTCTGGGTGTTAGAGAAAGGGGAGGAGGAGGGAGACAGAAAGGGAGTGAGGGGGGGAGAATGGGATCAGAAGTGAGTGTCCTGGCTCTGTGTTCCCTGGGGGTCGAACCCTGGGGGTGAGGGGAAGGCTTGTCTCTTGAATCTCAGAGCCTAATTCAGGAAAATGACAGAACTTTCCTAGAAGGAGTTGGCACTACCCAGGTGGCATATTAGAAAGAACCGAGGAAGCTCTTGTGTGGATGGCAGGGTGAAGAGAAAGTAGCTGGGGGTTCATGCGTGCCACAGGCTGAGCAATGGCAGAGAACCAGCTGAGCAGGAAGCTGGTGGCGGCTTGCCATGGTCTGCATGGACCGGGGTCTGCAGCAGCCAGAGCCAGTGGTCAGGCCCTCCACGAAGTGCTCACTGCGCCCACCCCACAGTCCCAGAGGCCAGCTGGGCATCACGCCCAGAGCCTTGACCCCAGAGGCTGCATGTGCACTCGGTCCCTCTCCCCCCAGTCACAGAACCCTTACAAAGACAGGTGAGCTCTCCTGGCACCTGGATGTCAGCTGGGGAGAAGAAACGGTTCTGACTGGGAACAATTCACATTTTAGTCTTCCCAAGGACTTGTTTTAACCGGAAGGAATTGAGATACTTTAATTGTCAAGTTTAAGTACCAGTCCCTGAACACCGCCCGCCGCCCCCCCCCCTACCGCCCATCACCAGGAAAAGGTGGAGCCAGATAAATATAAATTATAGAGAATACAGAAAGTTATTTTCTTCCCTCCCTCCCTTCCTTCCTTCCTCCCTCCCTCCCTCCCTCCCTTTCTTTATTTCTTCTTGAGTTTTTCAAGTTATATATGATGTCATTCCATATATGTCCCCCCTTTGTAGGGCAAATAAGAAATCAGCCTCAACTATTTCTTTCTCTCATTCACAGGAATACTAGAAGTCGTACAGATAACATTTACAGGAAACTGATTTGGGTGGTGTCCTGCTTTTTTTTTAAGTATGGGATGAAATTGTTTCCCTCTCTAACCACATTCCATTCCTTGTAGGTTTTTAAGAGGAGATGATGTTATATTCTAACTAGTCACTCTGTAGCTCACTATTTTTTCTTTTTTGAAAAAAACTGAACACAAGGCACGAGCCATCTGGGGAACATTGAGTTGTTTTTGAAGTACTTTTATTGGTGTCCAGAAAAATTGTCTTGGAGTAGCACCTTACTTCCTCTTTTCCAGTTTATCAATTCTAACTCCCAGCTTCTACAACTTCAACTATATTTTAAAGATTTTTTTCCTCCCTTCTTTTCAGAGAGCATATTAAAAAAATTTTTTTAAGTCTTAATTGAATTTGTTCTTCTGTTTTATGTTTTGGTTTTTTGGCCACAAGGCATGTGGGATCTTAGCTCCCCGACTAGGGATCAAACCCACAACCTCTGCATTGGAAGGCGAAGTCTTAACCACTGGACCGCTGGGGAAGTCCCCAGAGAGCATACTAATAACTGCATCAGGTGGAATGCATTTTCCAAAACAACCATTACAGCTGAAGGCAGAAAAAAAGTCAAAAATCACTGTTATCATAACTTCAGAAGCCCTGCCTGTTGCAGAAACCCCATGACATTTTTATAAAGAGACAACACTCTTGCCTAACTCTTCTTTTAATGGAGAGAGAGAATTATTCCAGCTAGATCCTGTCCAAGTCAAGCCGTTTTCATTATCTGTCAAACACTCCAAAATCAAGAGCCAGTTTGAGATGAGCTGAAAATCTGATTATGTTCATAATAAAAATTAAATCTCTCAATCCCTAACAAACAGAAGATTTATAATGATTTACAGTGTATCATTGAAATTCTAGGTACACTGAGGTTTGAGTTGAGAATGAAAATAAAGGGCAAAAACTTTGCCCACTATTGCAAAGAGAGGCTCAGTGTGACGCTGCCACATCAGGTATTCTGTTTATCCCTAAGGCTGGTGCAGCAGTGACTTCAAAGTTTGATAGTGCCTGTTTTTTTTTTGTTTGTTTTTTTTCTTTCTTTTTGTTTTTTATTCCTCCAAAAATGTTGAGCAGCAAGCTAATGGATCCCCAGCGGGGTGCAAAGACAGCAGAAAGCACAGGAATCAGATGTCAATGTATTCCTCGGAGATACCCTGCTAGGACAGAGCTAACTAACTAGGGTTTTAGTCTTCTCTTGGGGGAACACGCTTTGATGGTTCCCTGCCCACTCTTGGCTTCCTATATGTTTCCTGATTTAAATGCTGTCACAGATAAATCATGACTTCTGCCTGTCAGGACAATTTTCTATTTTTTTTTTTTTAAGGAAAAGTTTGGAATCATAAGCTTAAAAAGATGAGCAAGTTCTGGAGAATTTTATACTCACATATAAACATATGTATATAAGCATGTCACATCTCCCTACTATAGAATCATCCATGGGTCTGGGACTGTTCTCTGCATGTTCTTTCCCTACCCATTACTTTATTAGATATATCTATGTATTTTCTGCCAGTCACTTTCAGTCAATTGCTAGATTGCTTAGGAAACTTATTGAATAGATTTCGGGGGTTTGGGGGGTTCTCCTTGTTTTTCCTCAACACAGGCACAGATTGGAAATTGAAGTTGTCCCAGAGGTAAGAGTTTTGATTTTAAGTGTAATGGGCATCCAAAATGTACCGGTGTACTTTTTGTGGGTTTCCACCTATAAACAGCCCTTCAGGTACCAGAGAGTATTGTTAATCTACCCTTTGCTTGGAGCAGAGACAAAACTCAGCAAACTGGAGCGAAAGTGGAAAGAGCTTGATCTACTTTGACCAAGCACAACCCTCTCAAAACCATGAAGTGAAACCGATTTACCCAGTGAAAGTCAAAGAAGTCAAAAAGCTGCACTAAAACCATATCTGCATCTACTGACCGGCTGCCCCTCTGCCCTCGCCTCCACAAGCCCTGTCCTGTCCCAGTCTGCGCCCAGAAGCCTCAGGCACACAGTGCCTTTGTTTGGCCTCTGCCTTTGCTGGACCGCATCTCTCCACACTGCTCCTCCTGCAAGGGGGGGTCCTCATCGTGATGTACGTGTCATTTTGCTTCGGGCTCTACATGAGAATTCTTGCCACCCAAACCTGCCCCACCTTGGGGTCAGCAGGGCCCTGGCCATTACAATGACATCTCTTGGTCTCATAGCTACTGTTCTGTATCCTTTTGCCCTCTGCCCAGACTGACTCAGCAAAGCCACGTTGGATTCTTCTGTTCCGTAACGCAGACTATGTTGTCTCTCACAGTCTGGGATTCATGCCATCTGCATACCTTCCCATTTGCCTCTATCCTCTCAGACTCCTTATCACTGCACTTTCACATTAAAAACCCCAAACTGACCTCTCAGCAACAACCTGAGTTCCTGCAGACATTGTGACATTTGACCAGTGTCATAGCAGGGACCTTCCTTGCTTCGTGAGTCATTTCCTCAAGATTTTGTGTCTTCGTACTCATGGTGATTCCTGCCCACTGAGGGATTCCATTACCTTTCTGGAGCATCAACAGTTAATGTGAGATTAAATAATCTCACATTAACTCTCACAGTTAAATAATAAAAAACACCCAACTGCTTGAGATGGGACAAAATGAGGACTCTCAAGGGGCATACTTAAAGTCACTCTGCAAGGTTTCAGTCTGAGGGCTTTTTGAAACGTTGGTTTCAAAATTATATATATTATATATATATATAAATTATAAAGCATTATAAAGAATTTATAAATGAAATCCATGAGATTAAAAAAATAAGTGATGATAAGGAATTTTAAAAAAGAGCATGATTTTCATGCTTTGTTCACTGAGAAGATCCAGCAGCAGGTATGAATATGAACTTTTATAAACAGCTCCTTCCGCATTCCTCTTTAAATGCCATGACTTTCCCCAGTTAAATAAGAAAAGATTGTGGGACGATATCCAGCAGAGGTGAAGTGAGGCAGTAGAAAGGCCATTACATCAAAACCAAGGCCACAGATGAGTAGGACAAAGCGAATTTGGTGGGAGTGTCACTTAAGCTTTCTATATGTCAATTTCCTGTGGATAAAAATAGCAGGTGTATCTAATGTCACAGATAGGGAGTAAAGTAAAACATGTGAAAAATCAGGAATGATAATATGATGGGTTAATATTACTCCTTAAATTCTGGAAGCTGCTATTTTCATTTGAAATTCAAGTAACTTCCTTTTTAACCTGAAGATTTCAAAGTATTTAATGGGAAGTATAAAAGTAAGCCCAAATGATTGTGAACCAGTAAT
Organism: Orcinus orca; assembly: GCF_937001465.1. Lineage (NCBI taxonomy): Eukaryota > Metazoa > Chordata > Mammalia > Artiodactyla > Delphinidae > Orcinus > Orcinus orca. The sequence goes on from NC_064565.1 coordinate 65,218,639, forward strand.
GAAACACTTAAATTAACATGGAAAAGCACACGAGAGTCCTTTCCAGCATTTACTGTAACTAATCACATAGGAAGGGTGTGTGGAGTTGGGTTCATTCCAAAGTAGCTTTTCAGACTAATACCAAAAATTTATCAGCCCCACAAATACATGTCTTCATCCTCCTAAGCTTTACCCACAGTAAAAGGAATTTATTAATTTCAAGAATTCATCTCATTTATGGCCTAAGTGTGCACAGCAAAATGAATAATGTTAAAAAATAATTCAACATGGGTGGTCAAGGTCAATTTAGCAAAGCAAGGTATACCTGACACAACAGCGATGTGCCTTACACATGGGGACCCAGCTTATTCAGAGACACCACAGGAGTGAGGGTGGGAGACGCAGATGGGACAAAAGAGAGTTGAGGATCCTCTTATAATGTCGTAGACATCATTCTTGATTCTTCATCCAAACTTTCATTGTTAAATAAAAGAGCATTATGTCCCATGTATAACTAAAAGAATCTATTCTAGATTCTTCTAAAGCTTTACTTGTCTGATTTTATGCTGTCATGTATTTAATGGATAATATAATACAAATAAGAACTTACTTTTGTTGCTTATAGTCATTAAAAATTACATTTCCATCTTCAAGACAGTATTCTAGGTTTTTTTAGTTTTTACTTTTATTTTTTTTAGAGTAATGTGACAGGGCTCAGCAGTCCCTAAAAGTGCTGAAAGTTAAGTGGTAGATAAGCCTCAAACTTAATGGTTGTGAGGTCCTTAAAAAACAATACTGTGTTTTTAATGGAGTTAGACAGAGTGAGAAATGAAGCTGTTTTGCTTTCCCTGCATGTGTTTCTCACTTTGAAGTTAAAACAGCAGCTCAGTCTGATTGAGGTAGGTAGGGGGTAAAGAACTGGCCAGGTTTTACACATGAAAGCAAATACTTAGAAGCAGAATTAAAAGCCAATGCACACTAAACTGTGAGTGTTAACCCATGTCAGCCCTAATTGTACTCAAAAAGTGGAGTGTGAACATTCAAAGCTGATGACACTAGTCTCCTTGCCAGAAGCAGGGTCCCAAACTCACGCAGCAGGGCTGGAAACAGGGAGTTCGCCTTGCTCAGGGTTCAGTGGTTGCCGTTTGTCATGCATCTCAGACAGAGGCGTAAGATGGAAGGGGCTTTTCAAAACCCTGTGGCCCAGACCATGGGGTCAGAGCAGAAAACCATGGAACTCTCATGTCTAACATGATATTAATAAAAGTAAAAGAAAAACGTAAAAAAACTGAATGAGATTTCTATGGTCAAATGTTTGAGAAATTCAGAATTAATCAAGGTTAAACGTGTTTCTTTTCCAAAGGACTTCTCCGAGCCTTCAGTATTTTAATGTGCAGGAGAGGTTCCCTAATTATTGGGCCTGAGAGCTTTTTCTGAAAAGTTATGGGTGGATACTTATGTCCCATGGGGCACAGTTTGGGAAATACTGAGATAAAATATTACTGTCCTTGGTTTATAGATGAGGGAGTTGAGGCCCAGGAAGAACTCGGGTCTCCGGCCTCCGAGTACCAAATCTTCCCGGGGGACCGATCAGAAATCTGAGAAAAGATAAGCTGCAACCTCTTTAGGCAACACACATACCCTGGAAGGGTGTCCTAAAACTAATACTTCTGAAAGTGCGGTATACACACTCTTCTTTCCTGGCTCGGTCAGGACACACAGACCCTCCCAAGTCATGATTACCTGATACAAAGGCATACAGATGCTATCGATCCACTCCAATTGCAACCGAGGCAGCTCATCCTTCCGGTTCCGATCAAAAATAGCCTAGAATGGGGGAGGAGAACCTTGCTTTATTACACTGGAGTCTTTTCAGGCGCTTTGTCAAACACTTTGTCACAATGATCCGATTTTTACCAACTGAACACTTCACAAATGACAATCAATCTTTACACGTATTTTCTTTTCCTTTATCTATGATGAGAAATAAAGTATTTTCACCTCTTTTTATGAGATTTGTAAATGAATTTATTTGAACTTTATAGCATGCAACTCCTTGGGGCCAAAATCTGTCTTCAGTTATAGGTAACTGCCACTAAATCAAGTCATCAGGTCACTGGGAATTGGGTACAAGTCAAAGGAAGGGGAGATGTTTTTTTGCTACAAAAATAGTGCAGCCTTTTATTTTTATAGCGAGAGAGGGTGGGATAGATTGGAAAAGATCCTTAAAAGCAATTTCATTTTAAATAGAAATTATTTGTATTAATTTTTCAGGGTGGGGACAATTTTGTGTTTCTCAGTAAGGTCCTGTCATGAATAAATTCCTAAATTTTTATCTATCACTGGATGGATGATGGGGGCAGGTACCCATTCTCTCCTCATTCCCAGCCTTTAAACGTTATGATATTATAATGTTTAGAAAACTTAGAGAAAAAGAAGTGACATATTCCGTTGGGCAAACATAAAAAGAAAGACAATCAGTTGGAATTGGATGGCTGAGATAGAGTCCTCGGACAAACACTGCCTGTTCTACGCCAGTGAGACTGTCCCTCCCTTTATTCCTAAGGAGTAAGGCCAGGGTCTAAGAAGCAACCCTGCCCTGCCTATGGTCTTACAGGAGGTTTCATCTTTTTTCTAAATAAAATGTGGCATCCACATCATTTTGGCATTCACATAGGTTGTGAGGGCAGATTCACAACATCTCCTTGGTTCAGATATGTTGAGAAATCCTGCATCCTTCAGACTTAGGAACAAGGGTGGGAGTGGGTGGGGCCCAAATCACTAGCCGCTGAGGTCACAGAAGATAGAAGGGCGCCGCTGAGGAAAATACCTCCAAATTAGAGAGGAGGTCACCGTCTCCTACGGGCTCTGTTCATCCTTGATTGTAATGTGAAACGTAAGTATCAGGAAGGAGGACTAGGCATTTGGAGAAGACTCTGAAATATGCTGGAGGAAGGGCTAGTTCTTGTGAACTGCATGAATCTTGGTCCAAAATGTTCCTTTAAAAAACATTACTCTGGGGCTTCCCCGGTGGCGCAGTGGTTGAGAGTCCGCCTGCCGACGCAGGGGACACGGGTTCGTGCTCCGGTCCGGGAAGATCCCACATGCCGCAGAGCGGCTGGGCCCGTGAGCCATGGCCGCTGAGCCTGCACGTCCGGTGCCTGTGCTCCGCAACGGGAGAGGCCAAAATAGTGAGAGGCCCGCGTACCGCAAAAAAAATTAAAAAGTAAATAATAAATAAATAAAAATAAAAAATATTACTCTGTTTTATCCTCTCTAGCTCTAATTGTTATCTGAGATTTTTAAATTTATTTAATGACTGGTGCATAGTATATAGTTATTTTGTTTTTAATTCACTGGTTTTTAGTATATTCACAATTAGCTGTGCAACCATTACCACAATTTTTTTTTAATAAATTTATTTATTTATTTTTATTTTTGGCTGTGTTGAGTCTTTATTGCTGCCCGCGGGCTTTCTCTAGTTGCAGCAAGTGGAGGCTGCTCTTCGTTGCAGTGCACAGGCTTCTCATTGCGGTGGCTTCTCTTGTTGTGGAGCACGGGCTCTAGGCGCGTGGGCTTCAGTAGTTGTGGCTCGCAGGCTCGGTACTTGTGGCGCATGGGCTTAGCTGCTCTGCGGTATGTGAGATCTTCCAGGACCAGGGCTCAAACCTGTGTCCCCTGCATTGGCAGGTGGATTCTTAACCACTGTGCCACCAGGGAAGTCCAACCACAGTCAATTTTAGAACATTTTTATCGCCCCAAGGAAAAAAAAAATCACATATCAATTAGCAGTCGCTCTTCATTCTTCCTCAAACCCCCCAAGCCATAGGCAGCCACTAATTCACTCTCTACCTCTATGGATTTGCCTGTTCTGCACATTTCATGTAAATAGAATCATATGATACGTGGTATTTTGTGACCAGCTTCTTTCGCCTAGCATAATGTTTTCAAGGTTCACCCCGTAAGCATGCATCAGCACTTCAATCATTTTTATTGCCAAATGATATTCCCTTGTATCATTATTGTATACCATATTTTATTTATCCACTCATCAGTAGATGGACATTTGGGTTGTTTTTACTTTTTGGATATTATATATAATGCTACAACAAACATTCAAGTTTTTGTGTGGATGTATGTTTTCATTTCTCTTGGGGCTATACCTAGAGGTAGAATTGCTGGCCCCATGGTAACTCTAATGTTTAATGTTTTGAGGAACTGCCAAACTGTTTTCCAAAGCAGCTGCATCATTTAAATTCCCACCAGCAATGTACAAAAAGTTCCAATTTCTCCACATCCTTGCCAACTCTTGTTATTGTCTTTTTGATTATAGTCATCTTAGTGGGTGTGAAGTGGTATCTCAGTGTGGTTTTGATTTGTATTTCCCTGATGACTAATAATTTTGAACATTTTTTTTTCATGTGCTTATTGGCCATTTATATATGTTCTTTAGGGGAATGTTTATTCAGATCCTTTATGCATTTAAAAAATTGGGTTGTCTTTCTATTGTTGAGTTGCAATAGTTGTTATATATTCTAGATACTAGGCCCATATCAGATATATGCTTTGTGAATAGTTTTTCCCATTCTGTGAGTTGTCTTTTCACTTTCTTGATAGTGTCCTTCAACACACAAAGTTTTAAGTTTTGATGACATCCAATTTCTCTATTTTATCTTTTGTTTGTTGTGCTTTTGGTATCATATCTAAGACACCATTGCCAAATCCAATCCAGAAGATTTATATCTTGCTTTCTTCTAAGAGTTTTATAGTTTTAGCTCTAACATTTAGGTCATTTAGGCTATGGTGAGAGATAGGGTCCATCTTCATTTGCATGTGATATCCCGTTGTCCCTGTGCCATTTGGTGAAAAGATTATTTTTCCCCCATTGCATTATCTTGGCACCCTTGCCAAAAATCAGTTGACCATAACTGTAAGGGGTCATTTCTGGATGTTTGATGAGTATGTGAGATACCACTTTGTCCTGTGTTTTCCCTTAACAGAATTTTGCATCTTGTAATTGATTATTGGTGATTATTTATTTAATGTCTATATTTCCCAGCAGTTGACAAGCTTCTTGAGGGCAGGGAAGATGGTGCCTTGCTCATGGCTGGATGCACTGTGTCCAGCTTCATGCCTGATACTTGAAGGTGTTCAAGCATGTGCTGTTAACTGACTCACTGCTTCCAGTATTAATCTGGATGTTGCCCACATTAGCCTTTGTCTTCATGAAGTTACTCTGGTGACCTTTAGGACTATGACACCTGAAAGGGCTCTTGGACAATTTTATTCCTAAATATCATGGAATAATGGGCACAGCAGGTGTCCAATCTGGGTGTGTGCATTTCCAGACATTTCTGGAAAAGCACTAATGTGGGATAGCCCTGCCACAGCAGTTAGGCCTGAGGAGATAGTCATCAGCCGTGTTAAGTAGGCTTTTGTGGGGAGAAAGCAGCACTTACAGCTATGTATCCACCACAAAATTAATTTCATTTATGTCTCCAGAAAAACCCCTACCTGAGCCTACAAAAATTCCTTAGTGCTGCACCACTGCACCCACCAGCTTGCCAATGCTGTCAATTGACTCATATTTTTTTTTTTTTTTTTTGTGGTACACGGGCCTCTCACTGCTGTGGCCTCTCCCATTATGGAGCACAGGCTCCGGACGCGCAGGCCCAGCGGCCATGGCCCACGGGCCCAGCTGCTCCGCGGCATGCGGGATCCTCCCGGACCGGGTCATGAACCCGTGTCCCCTGCATTGGCAGGCGGACTCTCAACCACTGTGCCACCAGGGAAGCCCTGACCCATATTTTTTTCATTTAATTAAATAACCTGTGGTTTTGCTGCATTGTAAACCCTTCAGAGGAGGCCTCTGAAACAGTTTTTTAAAGAGGAGAAAGCTTTTATTTGAAAATAGATATACATATAGTTGACAGAAATTTGAGTTGTGCTACGTTTTACACGTTAACTATGTATCCCAATCTAGTATCTGTATTTTGTAACCAAATTTGGTGACATCACCAAAGAAGAACAAAGGGATGTGTTGAAAACAGTATAAATAGATATTGCTTTGGAAACTAAAATAATTGATGGGTGTTTTAACTTATGTAGTCTTTCTGACCTTTGTAGGTAAACAACAAATAAAGAATAGTCAAAATTAGTAAGTCTGTGAGTTCTTTAAGCTAGGCGCTAGTTCTGCTGCTTTTCCTTGTCTTTAAATGTCAGCAAAGAAAGGTGTTTTAAAACTTGAAGATCTTATAAATAAAGCCAAATATTCAAAACTGAATTGATTTGAATCCTCATAAACAGACATTCTTGACAATTAACACATTCCTTGAGCTGCAGTGAATCTTCTGTGCTGTGGCAGGCTTTAGAATACTCTGGACCATTCTTTGAGTCGTTGGGTGGTTTGAAGCTACCCATTCATTAAGAATAAAGAGTCCGCCCTCTCCTTGAGGGTGGTGACTGAGGCATTTATGTCTTTGTCTCCCAATTAGTAAAAACAGAATCATCCTTAGCCTACAGTAAGCATTCTCAAATAATAATTGAATGGATGAATCCAATCTAAATAGCATTTCAATCAGCAGAACTTAGTTCCCCAGATGCAACTTTTCATTTCGCAAAAAAAGGAAAAGAAACAGAGACTTGATTTGCTTTTGGGATTTTGGAAAGTTCAAAATTGGAAAGTAAAATCCAGAATATCCATTATTTACTGCACCTGCCTGTTCTAGCCCATCAAGGCTGGACAGCTTGCTTGCCTTTAATTTTTTTCTGTATTTCTGTTTCAAAGTAGCCACTGATTACATATGAAATGCCAGCCCTAGGCTTTGTGTTATTCAAATACTACTCTGCGATCCTCCCTTGCGCCTACTTCTCCCACTGTGGGAGTACAGGAAATGCTTGTTAAGTAGATCAGCCCTGTTAATCAGAAACCTGGGAATAAGTGTTTAGCATCTAAGTTCAATTAAAGCTTTAAACTTTAAAGAGTGATTCCTTAAATCCATTCTCTGTCTTTCCCATTTTCAAGGTGCGATTTGAAGTTATTTTTGAAAATGTCATTTGAAAGGGTAAATACGTCATAAGAAAAGGAAGAACTTACTGAAGGAGTGAGTTTGAGTTCTGCTCTCTCCCGATCTCCTTGTTCAAAGAACTCGCTGGTTACAAGTTCAGCCACCTGAAACAGAGAAATATTTAAATTGACAGGTATGTGTAATTCATCACGAGACACAGAAGTTATTTCTGGCTTATGTGTATGGTAGCTATCTTCAAGACAGACGATCATTTAAAAAACTTATGAGTAAGTACATTAATCTTTTGTGTTTGAAGGTATTATAGAATTTAATCAATGAAACTGATTTCCTTTTAATCAGAAGAACTTGTGCAATGCTTTTTTATTTATTTTTGTTGAAATAGAATTGAAGTACAGTTGCAATGTATCCTTAAACACATGCCGATAGACCATCTCTGACAGTAGAGCTTATATATACACATGAGGCACAAGGTTCCCACCTTCAAAGCAGGCAATGTTCTTATCCAGAAAAATGAAGCAAATAATAATCTAATAATAACTGATGTTATTATAATATATTATTATACTATGTTTGTAATAATAATTCAGCCAACTTTCGGTTGTTTCTGTGCAGATTCTTTACTTTGTCACATACCTGTATTTTAGTTTGGTTTCATCTTGCCATCACAAAAACTCCTTAACCACGTCACCCTACCAGTATATACGTGCCCTCTGGAACGGATACACCCAGGGCCCACCCCTTACTTCCTACAGTAGCCATCAGTCAAGGGGCAGAACTAATGCTAGATTCACTGTTCATACCAGACTTTTACAGTATGTTATGATATAGTCTGAAGAATTTGATTTGGTCTTCAGGCTGTCTCAATCCATGTACTAAATAACAGTGTTTATTTATGGTGGGTTCTAGCTGGTACAGCACAATGGAATGGCTGTTCTACCCCAAACCACAGAGATTTTTTCCAAAGTAAGGACACATATTTTTCTACTTTTCATCCATTAGTGTGGATGGTCAGAAGCTACTGATCATGGTCAAGCTTAACAGAGATTTTCTTCTTCCCCAAGCCCTGTGCTTCTACTGATAGTTTTATGGGAAGCAAACTGATGTAACAGATAAGTGCTGAACGGGCGTTTTCAACAACACTATGATGTACATCTAGGATATCTCTGAGGTGAACTAGCTGGATTACAAAATATTGGAAGAGCAGAAAAGAAATACCAGACAACTTGATGGCAAGAAGATCTGGATCCCCAGACTAATTTTTCTCTATTCCAGGCTCTTGTAAAGATGAGGTTTTTAGGTCTGGCAAAGGTTAGAGTGGTTTAATTTTGGTCAAGTGCAGAGAATCAAGATAATTTACCTAAAGTATATCTCTCAGGAGATTTGTCAACCATAAATGGTAACCATTGCCAAAACTTAACAACCTCTAACACCCACACACACATCTGAGAGTAGCAAGTATGCAGTCATTTATTAAAAAATAGAACGGCCAGTTCAGATTTTAAACATTTTAAAAATTCAACAGCATAAAACCAGTTGGAACTGACTCAGTCTTTCTAGGACCAGGTTCACTTGTCTCTCTCCAGTCTCTGCCACTGCCTTTCACTTTAGCACTCCAGGCCTCTCTCATTGGTCTCTGGCCTTCCTTTTGAGAAGAAATGGTCCCCCAAGGACCTGGCCTCATTATTCAGTTCCCATAACTCTCCCTCAGAATCCTCTGAGGTGGATCTTTTGCACTAAAGAATGCAAGTGTGCATATGAGGTCACCCCGAGGTGGGAGTCCTGCAGAGGTCAGTAGCCCCTGGAAAGCAAAGAAATTAAAACAAAATCCTTTTCCTTGAGCTTTCCAAAGTGGTCTTGGGTATTTCCCCTGAGCTGCTTTCACAGCTCAAATTGTACCACTGTTTCATTTGTACTTAAAATCCCAATCAGGACTATTAAGTGGCTCTTGATTGAATTTTTTATTAAAAAAGGAAATTGAGATGCTAATCAGGCCTTGGGGGCTGACTGGGGAAACCCACATGCTTAGAGTCATGTGTGTGAGGAAGGCAAAGTGAAATAGACACCAATGAAAACACATTTTGAAAGGGAATTAAAAAAAAATCAACATCCAGGAAATTGGAAATATATTTCTATTCTTAAAATAAGTTTCTATTGTTTTTGTCTAACTGTTTCCTAAAATCCTATTAGAAGTGAGTAAGGTTTTGAAAATACCTAACCTATTCAATTCAGATACAAACACAAATGAGATCTACAGTTTAGAGTCGTGACAAGATTTCTGATGGAAACATTTGGAAAAAGATGGTTTTGTGTTTTATTTCCCTGACCTCATGAGTTTCTGCACTGGTCGGCAGAAGTTCAAATCCTAAAAATAAAATAATATTTATATCAGTGACCAAGAAGACCACCTACAAGTGGCCATTGGGCCTCTTCATTCTATAATCTCAATGTGGAAACTTTTTTCCTTTCAATACCTTGGTCACTTTCTGGCTCCCACATGGGCTGCTGCTCCTTTCCTTGTGACATGCATTTCACTGGGGTTCTGAAGGCCCTGGCAGATCATCCCTCATCTACCCCCTTTCTAATCTTCTTTATTTTTCCTCCAGTTCCCCTAACTTTCTCCTACTCTCCACTACCTTCCACCCCTATCACAGGGGCCACTCTCAATACTACACATTTCCCCACTACCTGGAAGAGCCACATACATATTCTCTTCAGTTTATTCCCAAACTGTACTGTAAGGGAGGCCTTTCCACACTGGGGAAGGGAAGGGTGGGCAGAGTTGTAGAAATAAGCAATGTAACCACACAAATCCTTCACCATAACCTGCTTTATGTAACTTCAAGCATGTCATACTAAAACGAAAACCAAGGCACTGGAAGAGAGCTATTCGTTGGAGGAGAGTCTATAGGAAAACTGCACCACCTGCACTGAACTGTGATGTGAGAAAGACATAAACTTTCATTTGTGCTAAGCAACTAAAACTTGAGATTATATTTGTTACTGCAGCAAAGCCTAGCTTAGCCTTGACTAACAAAAATTGGTATGGAAGTGAGGTAGTGCTATTAAACAGAAAGGAAGGGAGAGAGAAAGAGAAAGGAAGGAAGAAAAGAAAGAAAGACCCTAAGATATGTGGCATCGGCTTGGGGGCCAGGTATTTGTGAAACAGTGAGGTTGTTAGAAGCTATGAGGATGATGATCCGTGTTACACAGCGGCAAAATATTTTGTACAGTTCTCATGGAAATAAAGCCAACAATGTACCCAATGAATTTATAGCCTTAGGGGAAGAGACTGGAAAACAAAGTTAATAGCATGTGATGGTTGCTGTTGACTGTTTTGCTAGGTATTGTAAGAAGTGAGCTCAGAAAAGGGTTGGCAGGTCTATAACTAGGAATGAAAGGGAATAGAGGAAGTTACAAATTCAGGATCTTGTAGGGATAGAATATGAAGCTGCTTCTTAATCCCAAACTGTGAAAATAAAAATTGAGATACACTTTGAATGACAAAGGCTGATCAAGACTCAGCCTTGCAACAAGAATCAAATGGAAGATGTGGCCAGTAACACATAGTTAGCAACTATGAATGAATTAGGTGGCACACACAACATCCTTTTAGTTAGACAAAATGGCCCAGAAAAATGATTGAACTACATGGTTTCCTCACTGGTGCCAAATACTAGGCCCCAAATACTAGGAATTAACTGTTGAGAGAGGAAGAAAGATGTATGTATGCTGTATTTCCTTGTTCCTGAATATAAGGAAGCAAAGAAATGCAGTAGATCTAAGGTTGTATAGAATCTAACTGTGGATGTGGTTATTAGCAAATGGAAGTGACTGGAATCAAAGACCTAAGAAGGTGACTAAATGTGCCAAAAAACCCCACAAGCCTTTGACTATTTAAAACTTAAAACAAGCCTTGGGTCTTCAGACTTCTTTAGGGGGGAAGCAGGCTGAGAAAGCTGCTTGGCCTTTGAATCTAGCCAAGGAGGATAATGGAAAAGGAATAATTTCCTAGGGTGGATCTAAAGGCCATGGAAAATATTGAATTGGGCAGCAAGCATCTCCCTGAGAATCAGGGCCTACCACAGAGTAGAAGGCCCTCCCAGAGAATGCCCAGTGGGATTTTGGAATTGCTGTGGACCCCTAACTGCCAAATACTGCCATCTCTTCCCTTTCTAAATGGGATTGTCATAATGAGTATTTTGTGGAGTGGGTGTTATGTGTTGCATTTTGGGTGTGTGTGGGCCTTTAGTTCATCTTTAGTTTAATCTTTACAGACCTGCTGTAGAGATTAGCACATTTCATCCAGAGATCCTGGACTTCCAGCTTAATATCATGACTGATGGGATATTTGGGTCAACTCCCTTGGAGGGTGGGGGGATGAGTATATTTTGCCTGGAGGAAGGAGAGTGAATCACATTTTTGGTGATTAGAAGGGCAAACAGTGGTATGTTTTCACCAACTATTTCTGGCTTTCTACTTTCTGGGCACATGGAAGGATGGGCACTTCCTGGCTGGGTGGGATCATGTGACCAAGTTCTGGCCAATGAATTGTAGGCGGGGGGACAGCATTTAACTTCCAGTGTAAGACCCACCCGGGCCTCTGCTGGAATGATCCAGACAGTAGCTGCTCCCTCAGCCCCAGTCCAGGATGAGGACAGAGGCGCCAGCCATGCCCAGAGGCACATGTCTCCAGGTGATGTGTTAGTTTAAAACACTGAGATTTTGAGCTTAGTGATAACATAGCCCATTCTGCCAACGCACTTGCATCATTTAAAAATGCTGATTAGTGCCTCCTGTGTAAGAAAGCATAAAACACTAAGAATGAAGGCTTTGGAATCTCATCTGCTAGGATTTGAATTCCTCCTCCACCGCTTACCAGCCTTAGGCTACGTATCCTTTCTAAGCCTCATTTTTCCCATTGGTGAAATAGGAATAATCACTGTATTAGTTTCCTAGTGCTGTCATAAATTACCACAGATTGGTGGCTTAAAGCAACAGAAATGTATTCTCTCAAAGTTCTGGAGGCCAGGAGTTCAATATCACTTCACTGGACAGAAATCAAGATGTTGGTAGGGCCATGTTCCCTCTGGAGGCTCCAGGGGAGAATCTGTACTTTGCCTCTTTCAGTTTCTGGTGGCTGCCAGCATCCTTCTGCCTGTGGCCACATCACTCCAATCTCTGCCTTGTCTTCACACACCTTCTCCTCTTCTGAATGTGCCACCTCCCTGTGCCTCTCTCTTATAAGGACACTTGTGATTGAATTTAAGGCCTACCTGGGTAATCCAGATAATGATGATGATAATGATAAAGGTGGTCCTTAACTTAATCACATCTGCAAAGACCCTTTTTCCTTCTAAGGAAAAACCATTTACAGGTTCCAGGGATTAGGACCTGATATCTTTGGGTTGCCATTATTCAGCCCACTACAGTCACAATACCCACCTCAGGGGATTTTTGAGGATTAAATGATATAATACTTATAAAGCAGTCATTTAACATTGGTTATTTAGTCAATAAATATTAGTTTTTTATTGTTATATGAATGTATCTTATTTTCCCTTAAATGTCAAGTCTCAGGATACCAAGTTATCATTTTAGACCCCGCAGCCCATCCAGTAGGTGCCTCATAAAACCAAAAGGGCTATTAACCAAATACTATCAAGGTAATAAAGGACCTTTAGTTGGGTGGTTATGGGATTAAAAACTATTCTAGCTCTAGAACTAACACTTTTGGGCAGTGAAACCAGAGAGGTGGTAAAGGCATTAAATTTGGGATACAAATTAAATTAGATACTACACATTTTGGCCAAAGAGCCCTCTGATCTCTAAATAGACTTTAAAGAAAAAGAAAAATAGAAATTCCTTTTTATCCTTGTTTTTTTTTCTTCAGATGTAAAAAACTGGACCTTGTACTAAAACACCGTTACCTATTCAAGAACACTACGTATGAAACTCCTGCCTTAAGAAATGGTCAAGGTGTTATTTGGATTTAGTGCATTAAAAAAAATCTTACAGAGTCAGAAATATTATTTCTCAGTGGAAGCACGATAAAGAAAGGCCGGGCAATAAACCGTCGCCCTAAACCTCCTGCTATTTTTTACACCACGTTAATACTGACGCAAATTGACTCAGGTTTCAGTGCCTGGTAGACAGGGCTCTGGGAATACTGTCCCCCCCCCAGTCCCTCCTTGGCTGAGACCTGTCATTAATCACCACTCGCCTGTCTGGAGATCTCCCACGGTTTGGTCACGGCTCCAAGGTCACAGGCTGTCATTAACATTGATCTGAAAAACAGAACCAAACAAAACAGCCTGAATAATCTTTTGTTGCATTCCTAAACAAACCCGTCCTAAATACATACATAAATAAAATGGGACCCGGCCAGCTTACATCTTCTTTTCCTCAACAAGGGCAGCACTGCTGACAGACCCATGTTTAGCACCTCCATCATGCAGCCGCACTACTTCGGAAGACAAAGCTCGCACACACTCTCGGTGGCCCTTTTGTTTTGCCTGCGGCAGATCAAGGAAAGCCAAGCACTGCTTTCTCTATACCTGAACCAAGCAAGCTCTGCTTAAAATAATTTGTAATGGACGATGCTTTTTATTTTTAACTCTCAGCAAGGGAATCAGTATATAATACTCTATACATAGCTCATAAACCTGTTTACCAATGTATCACTGATTGATAGGGACAGAAGAAAACCCACACCAAAAAGGCAAACCACATGCCCCATTAGGGGCTCCTGAATTTTCTTTCTTTCTTTTTTTAAAATTTTTATTGGAGTATAGTTGCTTTACAATGTTGTGTTAGCTTCTACTGCACAGCAAAATGAATCAGCCATACATATACGTATATCCCCTCCCACTTAGGACACCACAATGCATTAAGTAGAGTTCCCTGGGCTATACAGTATGGTCCCATCAGTTGTCTATTTTATACGTAGTATCAATAGTGTATATGTGTCTCCTGCATTTAAGATTTGCGGGGGAGAACCACACAGTTTGACTCCAGTTTACTACCTGGCTACAACCATATTTTATAAGCGTTACGAAGAAGAAACATATTCAGCTACAGCTTTCATTAATTTGAGCCCATAAGAAAGTACAGGAAATATCTGAATCAGATTTTTGAGGGGCAGATTTCTATTGGTTTAGAAATCTAGAATCCAGATTGAAACCTGGATATAAAAAACAGGGGGAACAATTCAAATTGTAGATAACTCTTGTATTTCTAATTGGATGTGGTGAGAAGGGAAAAATCAGGCACACTCTTTGTCCAAAATCTGCTTTCTTTTACTAAAACCAGCAGCGCGTGATGAAAACTAACGAAGGATCTGAGCTGGGAAACCACATCTTGGCTAACTCCTTTTGGAAGAAAGGAGTGTGTTGTCAAAGGTCAGAGGGCTGCCCTGATGTCAGGTGTTAACATTTCATACCCTGCTGGATTCTACTGCCTTGGAAACATGTCTGCTTCCCAGATGGCAGGGCATGCCTGGATGGTGGTAGGGTTTGTGTAACTTCTCCAGGAAACCCTCCAGGGAACAAGGCAGACCGGCAAATAACAATAGGTCATTCAAGGCACAACCAGGCAGCGCCAGCATGAGCAGCCCTCTAGGAATCAGGCACCGTCTAATTCCAAACACTCCTGTGCTAAGCCCTGTGCAAAGAGACACATCAGTCTATTCTTCGTGCTTCATCTTTTGTGACAAGCACTTCTACAGTGCTTACATGTGCCTGCCTCTGTACTAAGTGCTTTACCAACTACCTACTAACTAACTACTAACTAAATGACTCCTCATCACAAGATGCTGTTATTTCTATTTTACAGAGAGGTCAATGGCAGCATGGAGAGATTAAGCAACTTTCCCAAAGTGCGTAAAGGATTCAGGATTCTGTGCTTATCGCAAAGCTGCCAGAGCCCCTCTTGCTAAACTCCAGTGATTCTCATTTTAGGTTCTGCTGGTACCAGAGAGGGACATGACTGTAGGTAATGCATTAGACTTTGTAGTCTCTCTCCCGGACAGGAAATAATCTCTGTGAAGCTGCCTACTTGTACCATAGTTGGATAATTACTTAAGTTCCATCTGCTTGATAATTTGAAACTTACTTCTCAAATTCATATCAACATTAATCAATCAACAAATTTATTGAGTATCTGCTAGGTGCTCTGATGATGAGAATTCTAATAGCTACCATTTATTGAAGAGGCATTAGAGGGTGATTTACATAATCTCTATATGAGGTAGGGATAGTATTATTATCTCCATTTTACAAAGCAAATAGTGCTTTGCATTCCTGGATCAGAGAGTTCGGGTACCTTGCCTGAGGTTACACTGCTAGGAGCTATCAAAGCTAGGATTAGGATCCATATAGTCTGACAGAAGAGCCTCTACTTTCAATGAATACTCTGCAGTGGAGCAGAAAGTCTGTATAGAGAAGGAAGACTGAAAAAGACTGGGAGGGAGGACGGTGGAGTGTCTGAAACCTTTATCCAATTGGTGTGGGGAGTCAATGAAGGTTGGGGACACAGGAGGAACCTGGCCAGAGCTTCAAGGAGAGAACTTTAGGTAGTAGATGTGGAAATAGTTTAAAGAAGTAGAGAATGGAAGCAGAGAGACAGTAGGAAAGCATAAATTGATAAGGTCATAAAACAAAGGAGGGGAGAGGGGAAAGAAAGTCCAGGATAGGGTTGGGAGCTTGCACAGGAAGGATGAACAGAAGGAGGCGAATGGGCAGTTTTACCTTATTTTTTAGATCAAGCCTCTGTACTTGAAAGGCCTTCTCTAAAATATGAGAGCAGGGAGGGAGTTTATAGCAACTGTTTGAGTCCTGAGGTCTGCACAACTCTAGTGCATTTTAGAGCTAGGTGGTACAATCTGCTTAGTGTGACTGCAGGAATGAACGGTCAGGAATGTCCTCTGTGGGGCGGGAAGGGGACGGTGTGTTCCTAGTGTATCTGAGACTCGCAGCAGCTCCTTGTTATCATGCCTCTCCTCCTCTAGGAGCCAAAATTATTTGGATAACTATCTTGTGATTATTACTATTTTCTTGTTTTTCTCTACTTTTTAAAAGCATTAACAACTCAAAAGGAATACACTGTAATTTAAAAGATATATCCAAATTCAGTAAAAGATTACACGTATGAACTGAATTTTATGCTTACCATACAAAAAGATTACACCTCGCAGTCTGCATTCTGTTTCACTGTTTTAAATTTTGAACACAAATACAGACCCCAAATGGTCAACATAAAATGACAGAATGGAAGTAACTCAAGTTCTGTTTCTTTATCTTTAAAATCACCGAGCTATCATTGTTTATTCTGAATATATGGTTTAAAAGCAGAAAGGTGATGTTCTCAGAGGTTGGAGACACAAACTGCATCTGGAGTGAGTGCAGAAAGTTCCGAACCGTTAGCAACTTACTCTTGAAAATGTGTCCGGAGTCCACCTGTGCCAGGGGCTGACGGAATAACTGGACGTTCTTGGAATTAACTTACATGTATGATAGATGCACAATGAAAGGATAAGTAATACTGTGCTAATTTGAAGCGTTCACAGCAATTATTTTGATACTCAACAGTAATCTCAGCCGTTGTTTAGAATTTATTCCAACAAAAGATTTTTCTCTGGGAGGAGCGTCTCATTGTTGACATTGTTTAGATTGCAGGCACATGGTGATGATAAAAAGCAGACCAACTTTTAGTTGGTTTTATTACTATTTCAAAATTCTCTAAGACAGTGCTCCCCCTGAGCCCCGCCAGCTGCCCGCAACGTGCACATGGTCAGAGTCCAGCTGTGAAATTGCGGGGCGGGGCGGGGAGGGCAGAGCTGGGGGAAGAGGAGAGTTCCTGAAGCATCTCACCTCTGTTTTATGTACTGTGCTTCTAAATAAGATTTTCTTACATATGGGGTTCCCTGCCGAAGAATTTGAAAACGTCTGTGGGAAAACACTCAGGTGGAGACATGGAACGAGTGCTGGCATTTTACGAGTTGTGCTCAGGAGGGAGGCCAGACCCAAGAAACCCGGTGGGACCATTTGTGAGGATGCTGAGGAAAAAGAGAAGAATTCCTTGAGGGACGATTACACTTAGGGGGCAGTGGGGAGGAGAAAGGACTAGAGAAGCACAAATAGGAGAAGAAAAAGTCAGAAGAAAGTGAATATACAGAAGAGCATGGGCTTTGCGGAAGCCAAGGCAGGGAAAAGTTTTAAGAAAGGAAAGGCCAACACAGTTAGGGCTGCGAAGAGATGGAGGAAGCTGAAGAGAACAAAGGCTGTAGGATCTGATCCTTAGGAGGTGACCGGTGACTTTCAAAACGCACAGAAATTACATTTCAGCAACTAAATTCCTCAGTGGAGGAATTCACTCTAAATACTAAATACTCTGTGGTAACTTCATACTTTGGAATACTATGCAACAATCAAAGATGATACTGGTATGGACATGGAAAGAATTCCAAGGCATACAGCTGAGTGAACAAGTGAGTCCAGACTGACATGTAAATATATAATTTATGTTAAAATGAACAAACAAATCTACACTAAATAGTATGTTTCCCATGGGTACACATGTATGGAAATGCTCTGACAATAGTCTGAAAAGAAACAAGGAATTGCTAACAGAGCAAAGCTATGCACAGTATGGGAATTGGGAATGATGCTCAAAGAACTGGGGGGTTATCTGTAATTTTACTTTGTTTCAGAAAAATATATTCCTGTCATTACTTGTGGGATTAAAAATGATTTAAAAAGAAATAAATTGCCTTGTAAGAGGTTAGAAGGAGTGTGAGTGAAGTGTGGAATTGAGAGAGAGAAGAAAATTACGATTGGACTTGAAGAAGGAGGCAGATTTTAGGGATTTTTTTTTACTGAGGAGATGGAAGCATATTTTTTAGGCTTAGAGAGGTCATGCTGGGGGGAAAAAGAAGTCAGCTTTTGAAAATGCAAGCCAAAGAAGTATAATTGACACAGCAAGGTCAGGGGTCGGGGTGGGGCAGGGAGGTGGAGGGACTGGAATAGGACACGAGCAGAGATGCTAGTGTTGAAGACAGGAAGGGTCCTTCCCACCCTCACCCATCACCAGCCCCCCGCCCCTGCCACCCCACCGGAAAGGATGCAGAAAAGGTCTGTAAAGATAACAGATCTTGATTTGTAAGACAAGCACAGTTGTCTTTAATTCCTCAAAAAAAAGCTAACACAGAGAAATAGTAATGCAGAGAGGGGAGAAGTAGAGCGCCCTCTGGTGAGAGAGTGAGAAGAGGGAAGCGGCAGGCAGGGCTCTGTGTTCTCAGATGGAGGCGGAGGTCTTGCACGTGCATGCGGGCCAGGGCTGGGGTAGGGATCTCACTGGGGGTGATGCCAGTGGTCGCCTGGCTGTGGAGCAGACACACTGCGCCCAGAAGCCCAGAAAGCTCACAAGCTTTCCCAGAAATGCTTAATAAATCTGGAACAGGACTAATTCACCAGAAAGTCTGGGGATGGGTGAGATGGGGACAGTGGAAGGACAGGGTATGAGAGAAAGAGGAACAGTGCCTAACCAGCTGGACTGGCTGCAATCAGGTGGTTAAAATGTGCCACATAAAAATGATGGTTTGCTGCTGTCTTTTCTAAACAACTGGGAAGAAGTCCTGTGAAAAGTCTAGAACAGATTCCTTATTTCCAGCACCAAAATCTTTTGATTGGCTTTCTATCTACAACGTCTATTGTCTCTAAAAAAACCCCCAAACTAACTCTCACTTTCCTTTGTTCTGTGCAACTGTTTCCGGAGGTTCAAAAATCCCCCCCTCCTGCAATTTGTATGCCTGCTGAAATGGGACCAATTCAAACATCATTTTCTAATTTTGAAGGCAAATTTATGCAGAGGAGGCAAAATAAAATAAATTAGAAAACGAAAAGACACATTCTCTAATTATTCAACTAATTTCTGAACGTTTTGAATGTAAGCTTTGTTACTTTAAAAACTACTTGTGTGCTTTTAGCACTGTCAGAAAAGCATGGCTAAATCGTCAAATAATGAAGAAACACATAAACAAGAGCTGTTTCTTACCGAAATATATCACGATGGTTTTTGATGTTCCAATCATATTCTCCTTTACTGACAAGTTCGAAGAATTCAGTTCTCCTCCTGCATGAAATCAAATGAAAAAAGAAAAAAAACAAACTCTGGAATGAAATTTCTCAGTCTGTGCGGTGACATAAACACATTTATGGGAAAATATAAGACCACCTCAACCAAGTAACTTAATATTTGAAATCATGAGGCTAAAGTGCTATCAAAATAAATCACTTTAAAAAAAAATGTTGAGGCTTCAAGAAAAAGCCACAATCATTTCTGAATGTATTTACAACGGAGGAGATTATCGAGCCACAAAACAGAAAACAGTGTGGTCCTGCATTTGGGATTACTTGATGTGAAGCCCTGTGACTCTTACTGAAAGTCAGAGAAGGGAGGCAAGGACACATAAAAAGCGGGAAGAGTTCCAGAATGTTCTTTTATCATTCAACTTAGAACTGACCTGTATGATGATCCAAGATACGATAAACTCCCTGGTAGTAAATTCAGGACAAATACTTTTGTAGAGGTTAGAAGATAACTATTTCACCATTTCAGTGCTTAAACACATAGGCTATGGAGTCAGAAATAACTCTGTTTAAATAATGGTTCAGTCACTTCCTTGCTCTGCAACTTTGGAAAGTCACTTAAACCCTCTGAGCCTCAATTTCCTAAGCTCTAACTTGGGGGTCCTATTTGCTGACTCAGAGTTATTGTGAGGATTAAATGAGACGACATGCAACGCATTTAGCATGTGTCTACACATTTTAAGTGCTGGATACACACGCATGTGGAAACACATTTGGAGATGTATAGATATGGAAAAGACAAGAAGGGAATCTTCTCAAATTGTGAATATAGGGTGACATTTCTATTTTCAAAATCTTCCTTTAGTCTAGTTATATGATTTTCATATTTATAGTGAGAAAGGAAAAAAAAATCACCATTTTTATTCTTTAAGAATCATTTCCCAAGGTTTCACTCTCTTGGCACTTCCTAATGAGAGACCATTTAAAGGATTCTGGCACGCTGTTTCCCGAAGTGCATCCCACAAAATGCCAATCTTAGGAGGTGCTGCATGAAAAGGAGTGCTCTGGCCGAGTGGGTATGAGAAATGCTGCCTGTGATATACCTCTCTAGAGACTCACCACCACAATAGCCTTTTGAAGGCTCTGCAAAATACTGAGAAAAGCCTACTCACCCTGACTTAACCACAGAATCCCATAGCACTGATGTTTTAAGGAATACACTTTAGAAACTAGTACCATGTCATTTATGATGGAAATCAGAGTAGGATCTTAAACACTTATGCTGACCCATTGTAATCTGGGGGGACAAAGGACAAGATGCTGAGTGCTATTGGCTTCTCTGTTTCTTGTCTGGAGTCCCCATCACCAGCTGGCCAACAGTATGGACTTCTTGCCACCTGATCAGATGGACAACTCAATTCACCTGAAAGGGGGCAGGTCAGGAAGACAAACAGGTGACTCATTTCCTTATTTGAGACACAAAGGCAGGGCCTGGATTTGCTTCTTCAAGTGGGTACAGGTCAAGGTCATACCACGGATGGAATAATCTCCCCAACAACATCACTGCACTCAGCAGGGATGGCCCTGCACAGTCACATGGAAGGGCCCGGCAGCACCCCTCCCCTTTGGGTGTGCAGGTGTGGGCATATCTTTTCTTTGTATACCTTTACCACCTTTTTCACTTGCCCACTCCCTTCTTTTTGACCATGGTCATGCCTTTTTCACATCACCACCACTGACTGTGATCTGCAGTAGAAAGAGATGGCGGAATGGAAAGAGCCCACGTCTGGACTCACACAGACCTGGGCTTGATGCTGACTGTCACTCACTAGCTGTATGGTCCTGGGCAAGTGGTTCCACATTGCTGAGCCTCAGTTTCCAGCTCTGCGGTGAATATTTGCAATGAGGTGCATCAAGTGTTTGGTACTGGTAGATACTCAATACCTGATAGCCATGGTTGATGTGTAAATAATATTAACGGTATTACTGCCAACAGTGATACACACTGGACTAATTGGACTTTATGGAGATTGAAGAGGTCATCTACTTCTTTTTTCTGCCTGAATGGAAATTCTTCTTCTTTTGAATAATTGTGGAGCAGAAAGTTTGGTGCAACAGATATTTATTGAACACCTACTGTGTGCCAACTCTTTACTAGGCTTTATGGACACAAGACAATTTGTAAACATCTCTGAGTTTACCAGGGGTGATCAACAAATACAGGTAATCCCCCTTCAAAGGTGATGCTAATGATAATACTAATGATACTGGGACTAGAGTGAGGTTAGAGAGAGACTCGCCTTGGGTACAAAATTCAAGTGGGTGCCCCAAACTCAGTAATCAAGACAAATAATATCTTAATGCAATGTTTTTAAAAATCAGCATAAATACAAAAAAACCCATGATGAACAAAACATCAAAATTTTAAATAAAGACAGGATCTGACGCTGCACTCTTCGTGACCCACCTCAGTTGCCTGCCCCTACTCCTCACCCTGAGGAGGCTAATATTTGTTGGGCCCTTATTATGTTCCAGGCGGACTTCCTGGGTTCTGTCACTTATTAACCACATGACTGACCTTGGGTAGGTTATTGAACTTTGCTGGGCTTCAGTTTTCTTGTCAGAGAAGAGTAACAGCAATAGGATCTATCTTGTTAGGGTTGGTGGGAGGATTCAATGAGATGATTTATGTCACACACTTAGCAGAGTGCCTGGCACACAGTAGGTGCTCAGTAAGGATTAGCTACTGTTATTAAGCTCAGAAGGGTTGAGTGAACTGGCCCCAGGTGGTGAGTGGCAGAGCTGGGATACGAACACAAGCTGTTGGAATAATGGCTGCCCCAAGCAGCTAAGATGTGCTCAGGGTGTCCTGGGAGCACAGAGGAAGGCACTTGGCTTAGATAGGAGAGTCATGGAAGATCACGGAAGGCCTTCTGAAAGAGCTTGTCAGTCATCATCTCTGTCATCATAAGCACCTGGATGTCTTTTCAATCCTATGAGTTATTCTAAGAAATCATTAGAAGGCAAGCTCTATGAGGACAATAGCCTGGCCCATTTTTGTTCACCCCTGAATCCCCAGTGCCTACAACAGTGCCTGACATGTACCAGGAGCTCAATAAATATTTGTTGAGTTGGTGAATGAATGAAGAAGATGATCTCAGAAAACTATTCATTAAAGAAAAAACTCTTTAGACACTGGTTCCACCTAGATTCCAATTGTTCTACACTCTTCACAGCTGTCATTTGGAGAGATTGGGATAAGAAAACAACCTAAAACCTATCCAAGAAAAGCCCTGTCTTGAAGACTAGATTCTAACTTGATCCAGGTGGACAACATAACAAGTTGGGGGAAAGGTAAGAACACCGTTCCCAACCAATGCCTGACCCTTCCTCCATAACTATTGGAATACCTGCTGAGAGTATGTTCAATATATGAGACATAACATTTTTGATGTAAAGTGGAAGCATATTACCTAGGCGTCTAACTCAATATAGAAGTTTGTTTGTTTTAATTGCAAATCTATGACATGCCAACCAAATAGCACCAGAAGAATAAATCTCCATGATTATGAAAATTTTAACACCTAGAGCTGCTGGTGTGAAAGTCTTAAATCAACTGAACCCAAAATCAGTCATAGGCATCACATAACATTATAACAAAGCCAGGGTCTACTGCATCAGGACAAAAGGGAATATCCACTATCCCTAGGGGGTGGTAGGTAGAGGAGGGGCAGAAGGAATCTTTTCATAGAGAACAGAAAAATGTGGCATACTAATTTTATTTTTCTCCACTGACAAAAGTGTGGCTATTTCTTTTCTTTTTTTTTTTTTTTTTTTGCGGTACGCGGGCCTCTCACTGTTGTGGCCTCTCCCGTTGCGGAGCACAGGCTCCGGATGCGCAGGCTCAGTGGCCATGGCTCACGGGCCCAGCCGCTCCGCGGCATAGGGGATCTTCCCGGACCGGGGCACGAACCCGTGTCCCCTGCATCGGCAGGCGGACTCCCAACCACTGTGCCACCAGGGAAGCCCAATGTGTGGCTATTTCTTGATAGGTTCTATTTATTCTGGCGTCCCAAGGTTTGGATCCCTCTTTGCCTCTCTGTCTGTCTGTCTCTATGTGTGTTTGTGTACATAAATCACACACACACACTTATATATATGTAAAATTGCTGGGTCATAGAATGATTTTTATGTTTAATTTGAGTTTTCATTATAAATACAGATTGTTAGGGGTATACGGAACCTTTGGAAAAAAATCTGCTGTAATTCTCTCATTTATAGGTGAGGAAACTCAAGGTGAAGGAAGGTGAAGTGATTTGCCCAGGGTCCCAGGGTAGTTATGGGCAGATCTAGGTAGATTCCGGGTCCCGAGCTTCCCAGTTCTGGCCCTCTGAGATAATCTTTATAAACTGTGTGTTGCATGAACGGGGGCAAAATAGGCTTGCATGCTGTGAAAATCTGGACATAGGTATAATGGCATCACAGGCTGCTGTACTAAGGAAGTACCCAGTACTGAGTACCACGGTGGGCACCAGACAGAGGTCTTTCCGTCAACAATGAGATGCTCGAAAGAGCTGCAGATGGCCCAGACCAGATTGGTAGTCTGCAGCTCTAGGTGGTGTATTTCTGACCTCCTCCTTAGAGATAATCGTGAAATTCACTGTGCTTTTGAGAAATTGGCCCACACAGATGCTCTTTTTAACATCTGTATGTGTATGTGTATATAGATCATAGAGTCAAAATCAGCATATGTGAAACTGTTAGAAATAGGAGTGCTTTTAAAAACATGGGGCTGCTAAAACGAACATTTGAAAATCCACAAAATTATATAACACTCCCTGTACCCAGACTCCTTGTCATGAGGAAATATATCATTAACTTTTCAAGCAGATCATTGGGAACCTTGGTTTTCAAGGACAATGGCAAACACCTCAGCTAGTGGAAAGCAACTTACTGGAAAATCTCATTTATAATCATATATGTTTTTATTAGGCTTTTATTCTGCTCTCCTGACATACGTTTCACTCCGAAAAATAGCAATCTTTAAAAAAGCATCATTTGAACAGCACTGCTAAAATTACCTTCAAAAATAATTTTAAAGATTGGTTACCAGTCACCCATCACTACATTGAAAATTTTTCTGGTTTGTAATTCATCTACAAGGCACCTTTTATTTGTAAATTGAGAAATCACCAATCCTGTGTATATTTTAATCAGGAACATTTTTTGTAAATTTATATAACTATACATGTATATATGGACACATAATCTTTATCTATTTATCTAACTGTTCTGAATCTACTAAAATTCTATGAATGTTAGGAAGGTTTTACTGCTGAGGTGGAAAATCATCATTGTGACTCTCCTGCAGTTTCAACTCCAGAATTGTCAGACGTGTGGAAGGAGAGTATAGGGGACGGGGTGGAATGGGTATAGGGGAGGGGAATTTTGTTCTTTCAGTGTTCTTGCAGCTCGTTCAACAGGCAGACCATACATCTGCGACTGATTGCTAAATGCAGATTCTGGAGACACTTCTGGACTTTGGGCATAAAAGCATCAGAGAGGAATAATAAATTAGTAGGCAGATGTTAATTCCAGTAATTATGACTAAAGGCAAAAAAGTCATATATTTTATTTTGAAAGTGAATTGTCTCCCTGTGTTAGACTAGCACTGATAACACATGACCAGCTAAGAACCTGAATGAAATTACCTGTTAGGTGCTGTGCTGTTGGTGACAGCATGAATAAAATTGGCAAATGCAGGAAATGGAAAGACCAGAATGACTCTCAATATTGAAAATGACAGAAAATTAGACAATACAAGGCCCTAACTGTTAGTTCAGTTGATCCATAATCTCCAGGACAAGAAGTGGTCCAAGGGGTGGCTGGATAGAGCATGCCCTAGTTGCCCCTGCATTTACTTGGCCGTAGCACTCCTCACGATGTGGTATTACTGTTTTTCTCACTTTTACACTGGGTTCTCAGTCCCTGAAGGGAAGAATTATGTCTTCTCTGCCTGTGATCCCCAGCAACTAGCACAGTGCCTGGCATAAAGAGGGCATCAGTAAGTGCTAGTGGATAAATTTCTCATGTTTTATTCAGTTGCAATATCACGTGGATGGGGATATGAGGATGAATAGATATAAAATGCTTTGATGTGCATCGAAAAGTACCAAAATATTTCTTCCATTAACCTGTCACTGTGTCTGTTGTTTTACCATTAGAGTAATTTCCGTGGGTTAATTCATCAGCTCTGTTAAAATATAAGAATGTTTGGGAAAGAACAATGGGTTAAGCCCTGTAAGTCATTACACCTAACTATGCATTAATTTATCCTCTTCCTTTCCAATATGGGGCTAGTTGAGTGTAGGCTACTATAGAGGTTGAAAACTCTGAACATAGTGGACTCTTAATAAACATTTGTATGAATATTCCTGTCTGCATAGCAGTAGAAACATTTGTTGAGTTCCTATTGTATTTTATAAAATAAATTATTTTGGATATTAGTTTAATTTTTAGAAGGATAGTCAAACCATAACTCCTAACAATCTAAGACAATTTAGTACATTTTGTTGTCATCATCAGATGCTTTTGAGAAATGCTACTTATTGCATCCCTTTGGAAAGACAAAGACAAAGAAACCATTAGACTGGGCATTTTCCATAATGGCTTATGAATGTTTGCAGAGCACAAAGGGAAGTGAAAAATTTTCAATTTGAAGATTAGTCTGATGAATTTAGAAAGCCAACCAGAAAAGCATTAAGCACCCAAATGGGTTTATAAAATCTGAATTCTTGGATAATTCTCAGTTTAAATAGTGATCTGAGGCAATGTGGCATGGAGACATGTCACAGACAACTTGATGACTTTGGGTAAAGTATGTGCCCTCTCTAAGCCCAGGTATCCTTATCTAGAATATGGGGATAACAATATCTACCTTGCAGGCTGATACGAGAATTCAATATCAAAGAGTTAATATTTTGAGAATTTATTATGTCAGGCAGTGTGTCAGGTTTGGGGGCTCCAAGAGTGAGCTAAAGAGGAAGATGTCTGCGTTCATGGAGCCCCCATTCTAGTGGTGATACAGGGAGATACTGTAATGCCTAGAACAGTGCTGGGCATGGAGCAGGCACCTGGTAAATGACGGATATAGTATTCTGTGGTCACAACCTGTTGGGGATGAATGCTAAACAGTTACTGCTACCTGAGAGCAACAGCTTCCATGACTGTATTAAAGCTAAAGAACTGCCAACTTCTGATGTCCCAGGATAGCTCAACAACAAACAAGGAGCCTCTACTTGCGGTCTCAGCCCCACAGGTGAGGCTCCTGAGCAACTCTCACCTGGAGCCTCCACCCTACCCATAGCCTGCTGGTGGCATCAGCAGTTTGTTCAGTTGCCACCGGCTTGATATCTAGTGGGTCTGGAACTGGCATTACTGCTGCCCTTGGTGCCCAAGTATTTCCAGGAGTGGCCTCAGTTTCCCCTTTGGTTCTCTTAAACTAACTGCAGAGAGAATGACAGAGTAGTTACAAGCATTTTGGAGTCTAAATACTTGGTTCCAATCTCAGCTTTACCATTTAACATGGTGAGCAATTTACTGAATCTCTCCAAACCTCAGTTTCCTCATGTGTATGATGGGGTCAATAATAGTACCTGCTCTGACAGAACTGCTTTAAGTATTAAATGGAATAATGTATATATAAAGCTCCCAAGTGAGCACTCAGGAAATTTTAGGTGTTGTTTTTATTACTAATTGTGGAAGATGCAAGGTCATCTTTGTTGACTTCATGCAGACAGTCTAAGGCAACTGCAACCAACAAGTGCCATCTTTTATGGTCCAAATTTTATTAATTTTTCTGGCTGAATGATTCTTTTCTTTATAAGGTACTTTAAATGATCGGTGTTATCAAATTTAAATTATTTAATCTAAATTTTAATTATCTTTCATATAGGTAATCTCCTTTGGCCACCACAAGGACTCTAGGAGCTCGGTATGGGTGATGTACCTGTTCCCATGTTGCTGACAAGGAAACCAGGGCAAAGAGAGATTAAGTGAGTGACTCCCTCAAAGTTACATGGCTGTTACCAATAGGGTATATCTATTCCTGCTTGAGATGCTGAAATTACTATTTAATTATCAAAGCCATATTCACTGCAGGGACTCAGAAATAGGCACAGAAATCAATTTCAGAAAATCACTCAGCAGTAACTGGAAAATGCTTTCAATGAGTTGGAAAATCAGACTAAAGACTTAACCCCCAGACTTAGGTTGTGAAGCCTAGAAATTCACACTGAGGTTTTGTTTGATTTTCTGTTTTTTAAACTTGTGAATTCTGCTTTCACCCATCATTTGTAGTATAGAATCCTGAGCATACCCAAAGCCATTAGAAATTAAATTTACAAGGTTTTGTGGTTGTTTTTAAAGGAATTCCATATTTCCAGGAATTTTACATTTTTCCCTTTTGGCTCATGGCAGGAAATCCTGCCTCCAGGAATGAGTCATAACCTCCCTGCAAAAGGACTGGATCTTTCTCCCTGCCTGCTTTGACCCCTTCTGGAGTGACTTTCCCCTTCTTAGGGGAGGAAAGCAGTGAGCTTCCTTTTTGGTTGACCTCAACTGTGTCAAGGCTTTTGATTTAAGTAGTCAGGGCAGAAGAACCAAGGATGATCCAAACTTCTAGAAAGGGTACAAGGCTGCCCCATTGTCCACCTTTCTTCAGCCGTTGCTGCTCCAACCAGCACCATGGCTCCTGCCTCGGCTGCCCTGTGCCTTGCTTACTTTCCTCCCTGGCACTTCTCTGTGCCCATGCATGGGATGGGGAATGGCTGTAGGAATCCCCAGCCCTTGGGCATGCACGTCCTGGAAGTGCATGGAAGTTTTAACTCCCATGGAACAGCCTCGCTGATAGAGGCTGGAGGCTGGTGGGTAATTCTGAGGTGCAGCTTATATAAGACTTTTCAGACAGTCCCTGTGGTATCAAGCCCGACTGACCACAGTGGTGACCAACAAGGGAATGTGTCTTTACAAGAGCTTCCCTCCTTCCCCATTTCACTGTCCCAGTCCCCCACTCCTACTCCTGATGTTACCTCCAAAACTAGACTATATGCATGCAAACCCCTGTCTTTGGCTCTGCTTTGGGAGAGAGGATGGGAACTCATCCTGCTTTTCATAATAAACCAATTCATGTACACCTGGGAAGGTCAATGTTTCCATGTAATGCATCCCCAACTTAAATGACAACTACTTCTTAATTCTTCCATTAGAGGAGGAATACAGTATTTGTGGAAAAGCCTCGAAACAGGAGGTGTGGGTTCCAGCTTAGCCACTAATTAGTTATGTGACCGAAACTACACTATTTAACCTTTTCAAGCTTAGTACCTGATCTACAAAATAAAGGAGATGAATTGGATTACATCATTTCTAACATCCCTTCCAATTCCACAACTGTATCTCTGTGAAATAAAAGCAACTGGGAGACAGTTTGTAGTAGCTGCTTTCCCCCTCATTAACCCTAGGAATTGTTTTGCCTAAAAATATGGCCGTACTTTAATGCAACTTTAGACAGGCAAGTGAATCAGCCTCCTGAAGGTCTAGATTAGAGAATGAGCAGCTATTCAGAAACTCAAAGAAACAATAAGGCTGACAAAAAGAGAACAAGCCAGCTTTTCTGGAGTCAGCAAACATTAGCCGGGGCTGCAGCATTAAGATAAGAGCAGAGTAATGAGAAAACGAGTTGCAACCAACTTCCTTGACTGCATCCCAGCGGTCACTCAGTGATTCGTCACATCCCTAACAGGGCTTAATGAATGCACTCCTACTGTTGACATTTTTTTCTCCCTTAGAACTTACTTGGAAACTTGGTTTGGGAAAATGCTTCTACTTTGAGAAAAATAACACAAAACCCTGCAAGTGTCAGACACAGGAAATAAGAATATTAAAGGGATACAGGCTTCCATAAATAACCAATTCAGGAGCATCAATTCAGAAAAAGATGGAACAGCATGACAGTTAAGTCAAAATGAGGGCCACAAAACATGCAAAATAAATAGCCTATAAAGCAAATGAGGTTGTAGATGCCACCATTTATAAGACATACAAGACATTTGTAAGATATAAGACATTCATAAGACAGATAACATAGGTACTATTATCTCCATTTTACACATGAAGAAGAGAGGCTCAGAGAGGTAAATAATTTGATGACACACAGCTATGTAGTGGCAGAGCTAGGATTTTTTACTTTTAAAATATATTTTAAAAATTAATTATATTTATAAAAGTAATACATACAACAGTTAACAAGTCAAACAGTACTAAAAAGCATATAATGAAATAAAGCAGTGTTTTTCATATTGCTGCCTTGTTGTCCTTTGACTGTATTTCTCAATGCTTTCACTTGATTTTTATTTTGGCCATCATGTTTTTAATTTGCAAGAGCTCTTTCTTCTTCTACAGTTTGCTCCTATTATTTTTTAAAGCGTTCTGTTCTTATTTCATGGGGGCAATATTTTAGCTCTCTAAGGATATTAACAAGAGTTTTTGGTTTTTGTTTTCTTCCTCTCCCTGTTTTCTCTGAATTCCATTTATTTTCTGTTTGTTTTGGTCTCTGGATTTCACATGCGAGACTTTCATAAAATGTTCTGTGATCCTTGCTATCTGCATGTTAAGAGTACGGCATTAAAAGGCTAACCAGGAGTTGTATGTGTGTGTCCCACACACACACTGCATACGACACATTTATACTAAAAATTATTCATTGTTTATCTGAAATTCAAATTTAACTGCACTTCCTGTACTTCCATTTGCTGAATCTGAGAAACCTGGATGTGTGGCTTACAGATTCTGGCCTCTGGGTGACTGGGCTGTGGGCTTGGGGTTTCAATCCAGAGACCTGTTCCATTTGATTTCATCCCTTCTTCTGAGCTCTGTGTCTCATTCCCACCTTGAACTTTTCTCAGTCCAGAGTGCTTTCTTTCATTTCTCCAGAGAATAAACCTCTGCCCTTCTCCAGGGATAGAGGAAAGGGAGTTATCTGGTTAGGTTGGTGGAGGACTTAGTGGGCTCTGAGTGTTCTGAAAACTGACTTTTTAGTAATTTCCTTGTCTTAAGCTGTGAGCGTCGCATTCACTTTTCACTGGTACTTTTTGTCTCTAAGCCCCAAGCAAGGCTCTGCAAGACAAACTGGCTTGCTTCTCAGAGTTGTCCTCCCACTTTCCACTCCACTCTGCCAGATCAGTTACATTCGTCAGCTGGCCTTCCATTTTCTACAAATGGATTATCTCTTATCAGTTGTTTTGGGCCCTCTCTGGTTCTCTGATTTACGCCTTTTTGTTTTTGCTTTTAAATTTATTTGGTGCCATTTTAGTGGCGTTTCAGAAGGGAGAGGACATAGACACTTGGGCTCAATACACCAGGTTTAACTAGAATGCCAGAATGAGACTTAAATCCAGACCAATATAATTCCAAAGCCTTTTACTCCTTGCACTGTACTGTGTCATAACCCATTCACTAGAGACCAGCAATAAACACCTGTGGCATAGATTATCAGTTGTCTACTCAAATATCTCTCTTCCCTTTCTTTCTTAGTAATAGAACTCCTAGACTTTAGCAGGGCATATAATTACCCAAAATGAAGCCTTCCTTTCCTAACCTCCCTTCAACCTAGGGATGGCCAAGTGACTAAATTCTGACCAATGAAATGGAAGTGGAATTGTTATGTGAAGCTTCCAGAAAACTCTCTTAAAAGATAACTTGCATCACCTTTGGTCCCTTTCTTTTTTGTCCCTTCCTTCCTTCTGATAACTGGAATGTGGACATTTTGCCTGGAAAATGAGCAGCTATCTTGGACTCAGGTGGAAACCATGTGTTTGAAGGTGGCAGCCCAGAATGATAAAGTAGCCTGGGTCCCTGATGACTTAATGTAGCTACTCTGCCAACTGCAGATTGCTTATCTCCAGATTTCTTTTACGCGACGAAGAAGTAAGCTCCTGTTATTTTGGGTTTCCTGTCCCTTACAATTGAATCTAATTCTAACTGATGCAATGCCAAGTACAATAAAATTCAAAGGGAGTGACATAGGCTTCCTGGAAAAGGTGGTAGAAGATAGTTCAGCCAGATGGGGAAGTGGAGGAAGAGGATTCCATGTAGGAACGGTGAGATGATTGGGGAACTAGGGCCATTGCATAAGGTGTTTTCACAGGGTAACATGCAGTTAACTAACAAAAAGGATTATTTTTTCTGAAAAACAAAAAACAAAGGGTAACATTAGACCTGTCTGGTTGGAGTACAAATCATGTTGGAGAGAAGTGGAAGATAATAATGAAAAATAGTTGGGGGCAGATTATGGAGGGAGAACCTTGAAATGCAAACCAAGTTTAGAGGTTGCTTTGAAAGCAATGAAGCCACTGAAGGCTTTTAAGATGGGCGTTGGAGATGCAGGTCTAGAATGTGAGGTAGTATTAGAGTGAAGAATTTCAGGGTCTTCTCTATGCCTCTATAGAGGTAATATAGCACTGAGGCCAGGGGAGTGAATCTGAGTAGAGTAGAGAAAGAAGAACATGGGTTCAGGAACTCATACGTAGAAGCAAGGAGAAAAGAAATCTATAAGGGATCCAGAAAAGGAGAGAGGAAGGCAGATGGATGTTGCGGAAGAAAAGAGAGTAGAAATTGACAATCAGAAATCAGTAAACCTGTAGATGTCTCAAAGAAGCTAGAAAATATCAGAAATGAGTAAATGACATCGAATTTGGGGACAAGGAAGTCTCTGGTGACCTCTGAAAGTACAACGCTGGTAGAATGTGAAGGTGGACGCTGGTCTCCAAAGTGTAAGTGGGTGTTAGGAAAATAAAGGTACTCATGTGCTCCATTTATTTTAAAAGGTGGGCAGTAAAAGAAAGGTGAATTGAAAAGCAATTAAAGACCAAGGGGTCAGGTCAAAGAATTTTTTAAGGAAGGGAAGTTGTTTGGTCTTTAAGATCAGAGCAAACTGTGCATACCAGTGAAGGAAGAGATAACCAGGCTGCCAAAAGAGGTGGTACCCGAGGGAGCAGGTCTCACAGGAAACGAGCGGGATGGAATCGCCAGCTCAGATGGAGGCCTGAGCTTTGGGAAAAGGAGGGTGGCTCTTCTGAGAAAGAGAGCTAGAGGAGAGGCAAGGAATGAAGGCTGGGCTTTCTGGTCATCCTTTCAGCAACAAATCTTTTTCATTAGCATCATCATTGCCATTAGATATCTAACCGGAAATCATAGTCTAAAATAGCAATCTTAGCCAGTCTCTAAAATAAAAATGGCCATCACTTAGTTTCAGCCAAGAGTCCCAAACAAGGCTCATAAAACAGAGGAAAGATATAAATCTCGTGATTGTAGCCCTGATTGTCTTGTTTTACAGACACCACACTAATGAAGTTCTCTTAGATGAGGGGAAAAAAACAACAACAAAAAGTTTAGGTCATTTTCACATTGATATCAGTGCTAGAATAACAGGCAATCCCTAATATGGGCCTGAAAATTAATTACAGCTTGAAACTTTAGATATCCATTTGTCAAATAGATCAAATGCCAATACCTACTCAAAGTACAGCGTGAGGTCTGTTGCTAGTATTGACTGCTTCAAAAGCTGCATAAGGTCACTGTATTCCTTGGAGGACAAATTAGCAAAGATGTTGTGACCCTGGAACGAGAAAGTACAAAGTCACAAAAGACAACGTTAAATCTGAGCTTGGTGACTACATGTTTTTCCTTTTTTTTTTTTTTTTTTTAAAAAAAGGTTTAGAAACATGATAAAATCATTTTCTAAAAAGCTTAACGACATTTTGTGCAACTACAACAGATTCCCTGGCAAACATAGCAAAGCTAGGAGTACAATCATTGTTGAGGAGGACCACCAAGGGACACTTTATTATGCTTAGTCTTGAAGACAAAATTGAAGAGTGTTTGAACTGATCTTCCTCAGGCCACGTTTGTGCCAACAACTCCATTTAACTGCCCACGTCCTGTGGAATTACAGAGCAGAAAAGCTGACAAAACTTTCAGGAATCTTTCTGACCCCAATATATCAATACATACTAGTCTCACTAGTAAAGACTTAAGTTGGCCTTTTGGAAGTATTTGCTCTGGCAACAAATGACTTCAAGGAAGAGAAGAAACATTAGACCAGTGGTACAAATGGGGGTGATCTTGGGAATGGGCACTTCTAGCAATGTCTAGAGACATTTTTCTTGTCACACTGAGGGATGGTGCTACTGGGATCTAGTGGAGAGGCCAGGGATGCTGCTAAACATCCTACAGTACACCCTACAGACCCTACAACAAAGACTTACTTGGCCCAACATGACAATTCTGTTGAAGCTGAGAAACCCTGTGTTAAGCTGTGAAGATACGTCTGGATGGAGTGTGTGAAATTCAGGACAGTGAATAATTACTGAGTAGCTAGAATGTATAAGATACTGCTCTTGGCATAGGAGGGCTCTAAAGATGCCTTTGGCCTTGAACAACCTGCAAGTACACCTGTGTCTCCATACCTTTGAAAAGCACACCTTTTTCCATCCAAATTTGTTTTAGCCACACTAGACAGTTCCACAGTATTTTTAATAAAGTGTGAAAAAATCCTTTTTTTTTTTACGTCTTTATTGGGGTATAATTGCTTTACATTGGTGTGTTAGTTTCTGCTGTATAACAAAGTGAATCAGTTATACATATACATATGTTCCCATATCTCCTCCCTCTTGCGTCTCCCTCCCTCCCACCCTCCCTATCCCACCCCTCTAGGTGGTCACAAAGCACCGAGCTGATCTCCCTGTGCTATGCAGCTGCTTCCCGAAAAAATCCTTCTTTAAATGACTGACAATTCACTTAATTTGCTTTGAAAGTTAAGACTTTTCATTTGTCAGGTTTTCTTAGCATGAGATATGAACTCATAAACAGGTGGTCTGGGAACTGGACCAGTTTTAAACCTAGCGTTGACAGCCAAAAGATGGTGCAGAAGGAAGGCAGTGAAATGACTGCCTGAGAATATTTTCCAACGAGAGGTACATTAATTCTTCCAGGGAACCAGAATATCAATTGGTAAATTACTACCTACCAGGTACCAGATGATAGATAATCTGCTTCCTTGAGTTAATTTACCTCATTGGGGGAACCCACCACTCCTTAGAGACTAAAGTATATTGGTTCCACCTGGGACCAGGTCCAGTATTAATAATAATTTTCAAATGAACTCTTCCAGACCCTTAATTCAGCCATTAGGAAGAAGACTAATAACTAAAGGAATGCCACACCATAATTCTGCCCAGCGTTCTTTGCCTCAGCCTTGCCCCATGGATCAATCACAGGCTGGTGTACTGGGGCCTGGGAAAAAGTGGTTGGGACCTCTGGAATAGTGGTCATCTGGATCCAGCCACACATCTAGCATCTCTCAGGGAAAGAAGTATAGCTACTAGGAGCCAGTTACAGTAAAACCTAATGTGGAGTCCAGGAGAAAGTTGGTCTGAATTTGAGGATCTTGATTATTTTGAGAGTGCATTTTACTACTTTTAAAGGACATAAAGTAACTTAACACAATTTATAGTTAAGAGAGTGACAAAGCCAGCCAGGTCAGCTTTAATAATAATAATAATAAAAGTTAATTTGCAATCAATGTATTGCTTATATGTAAATTGGCCTTCTACAGTGCCTCAAGGGTTTGGTCTCTAAAATAGATTAGTCTCCCTAAAACACTACTTCTACTCCTTGTTTAGGGAGGAATGGTATTGATGGAAAAAAAAAAATGTAAAGGAAGAAAGGACTGGAGCAACTTTCTTCAGGCTATCTAACCTCTCTGTGCCTCTGCATTATTTGGAAAGTGGGGTGGTGATGACATCTGCATTTTTGCCTTTCTGATGGGCAGGATGGGGCGGGGTGGGGGGAGCGTCAGGGCAGAGCCTGAACACACCACTGCTTGGTTCCATTACTGTTATTCTGCGTTCTTCAAAGAGAACCCCTGGAGTGAAGTGCAGCTCATGTATTTTGTTTATATGAAGACAAAGTCTGAGTGAGTGGGGTTTGTTTTCCCAGAGAAACAAGAAAATGACCTTCTAAGAAAACCCTGACCTCCTGTATATAATCTGTTATTACAAAGGTGAGAATGTCTGG
Organism: Orcinus orca; assembly: GCF_937001465.1. NCBI lineage: Eukaryota > Metazoa > Chordata > Mammalia > Artiodactyla > Delphinidae > Orcinus > Orcinus orca. Next base: position 65,253,860 of record NC_064565.1, read on the forward strand.
CCTCAGGGGTGTAAACCCATCATACTACCAGTACAGAAAAGATAGTCTGACCCCAGTTTCCTCCTGTTCCTACTTCCCTCTGCCACAGCATGCAGCTAAAACATGGCCTTCATAGGAAAATTCCAGAGCCGCAGATGCTGGGATACTGGTTTCTGTCAGAGTTACTGAAAGCCTAACCCTTGATGTTTCATTCCCAACTGCAAATACATCTCCCCCAGCGGGTTTGCCTTCTGCAGCTGCACTCAGGTTCCGGAGTGCCGACTCTCCTTTATGGGGTTGAAGAAGGCTTTCGTGATATTGCAAAAGACACTCTTTCTCAAGATAAGCTGGAGGAAAAAAACCTCCATATTTAATGATGCTATTCCAGCAAAGCAGGGCCTTAATGATGATAATAATAATAATTAATGGCACAGCTAGAGAACTGACAAATAATGGGGAACAGATGATCCCTTCCTGGCCTCAAAAAAAAGTCTGTATGCCTGCAGAAAATTAAGCAGATCCTTTCTTGGCAATTTCAAACTCAGACGCCTCAGCCAGAGTCAGTTAGCAGTTTTACTTTTTTTCCATGGAGAGCTAAAAGTATAAAAGACCAACTACTTCTAACTCCTGCAATGCACATGAAGCAAAATAAGGCTTATGGCTGCAGCCCTGGGTCTCAAGTTTAGTTGCAGTTCTCACTTTCAAATCGGTCCCACCAGCAATTTTAAGTTCTCTTATCTTTTATAGGTTTCTCAATTATGCGAATAAAGTGTAACTTTCTCACCCTGTTTCTGCTTCTACCATCTTTTTAAATGGGTTTCACAAAATGGAGATGTTGGGCCACTCACTACTTGGATCTGTTAGTGGGCTTCTGTATTGTTAAGAAAGGTAAGGCCATGCTCTGGTGACAAGCTGTGGCAGTCTGCTCTGCTAAGTGAATCTGAAAAGCCTCCTAACCAATAATAAAACCCAAACGAATCAGCTCAGGACGAATTTGAACAAGGTCCTTGGTCAGGCATCTGAAAGAATTTTTAAAAAGCCACACAGAAAAGGTCCAATAGTGCCGATTCTCTGTATCTTCCTGTGGCATTGCAAAGAAAGAGAAGTAGGAAACATCATTTCATTGGTTTTCTTTCAAGGGGAGAAGCAGAATGTTAGGTCTGTACCTCGCTTTGAAGGATCATCACTGCGTGGTTGAAATGGTGATGCTCTAAGGTAGCAGAAGTTCCATAGAGCTGGGCCAGGGCAGAGCCACTCCTGAAAGAGGACAGATGTGTGAGTGACCAAGGCCCTTCACCCGTCAACGATCCCCCGACACTGGCTCTTTGGATCAACGTGTTTCTCCTGCTTCCGCAAAGGACCATGAGCAGATACATTCTCAGGTAACCACCTGTGTAGTTCACGAATGTATTAAGTAAACGTTTTGGGAATCTTCTCTGTGTTAAGCTAGATGCTGTGGATGATACGACCGTGAAAAAGACACGGCCCACGCTGCTAAGAAATTTACAGACTAGTAAGGGAGATGAGATGTGGTCCTACGGGAAAATAATGCACAAAGCACATAATATAAATACCATAGAAAATGTTCCAGGTCCAGTCAAAGTGCTTTGGATGATCTGAGGACAAGAGACATAATTCCTGGCTTTGGGGATCAGGATAGGCTTCATGAGCTAAACCTTATAAAGCTTCTGAGTGTCCAGAACGAATGTCATATACCAAATGTATTTGCGGCTCCATGGGAAAAGACCTTGTGAATATCATGTAGAACCCATTTAATCTGCTTTATATGTAAGGTTGACAAGCTTCTACATGTAAGGTTGACAAGCTTTTCCAACCTACAGTCACACTGTGATATCTCAATGTCGAACTCCAGAAAGTTCCCTGGATTTGGAGTCAGAACTCAGCTCTCGGTAATAGTTTCGGGTCATTACTTAGTTGCTTTAAGCATCAGTTTCTTTGTCTCTAAAATTATGATAATACTCTTTACCTCACTTGTTATTTAGGAGCATACAATAAAATACTTGTAAGTGCCCATCATAGTGCCTGCCATGTAGTAGATTGTAGTCTATACTAATTATTAATCAACAATGAAAACACATAGATATTTCCATTTTAAATAAATAAAATGTTAATTGATACTTGAAAGGATAATTTTGAATTATCTGTATATTTTGCTTATGTAGAACAACCCATTCCTCAACAATGTCAGTTTGGCAAGTGCTCATTTAAAATGTTCCAGTGTGTTCATTTCCAATTCTCCTGAAGTAGCATTTAGAGCATCTCAAGAGTTGAGAGACATTCTGAGAATCCTATGGTTTAAAGGACAGTCGTGGGATGGAAGCCGAGGACCCATGAAGGTCCTTGTGTTCCTTCTTGCTAATTGCAGAGAGTGTGGACATTGAAAGGGCAATTTGGCCTTAACCTGGAAATGACAGACATTGCCTGATCACAGTCTGCCCTTTTAGTGAGAGGAGCAAAGACTGCATGTAATGCCACGTGAGGGATTTCAGTCATAAGGTGCCCTCTAGCTCCAGCATGAGGAGGCCCAAGATCATGGCGGGTTTGGGGGTGCGGGGGACCTGTGATCTCTGGAAAGACTCAGAGCTGACCACATGTTGGTATAAAACAGCAGGGTTAGGGGTTATTAGGAATAGGGTTAGTAAGCAGGGTACTAGAGTTTAATCAGGTGGTGTTATTTCTTTAAATCTTGCCTTAATCTATATCATTTAATACGTGAAAATTTGTTAGGCTAATCTTAGCATTAAGTGATTAATATTTAACATTAGTCACTATTTTTCTAACATAGAGTTCATTTTTATGAAAATAGATTTTTCAAAATGCACACTGTATTGTGTCTTAGCTGTATTTGTCTTGGCTTTTGAAATTCTAGGATGTTTTATATGCATGTCAAATCCAAATGCCTGGCATGGAGTAGGTGCATAAAAAATATTAGTTGCTTGGCTAATAAAGTTGTGGTTGTATGTCTAGAGATTATAGTTCAAACTGAAGGTTGACCATAATAAGTGTGTTAACATTTTAAAATAATGTTATTAATGATAATAGCTCTCATGAGAAGTACCTGTCATGAACTAGGCAACATATTAACACTTTAATATATTACTTCATCTAGTCTTGACAACAACCATGAAACAGGTATTATTTTCTCATTTTACAGATAAGGAAACCAAGGCTCAGAGAAGTTATGCTACTTTTCCAAGGTCACAAAGCTAGTAAGTACCAGTTCTAGACTGGAAGCCAAATTGTGAAGCTTTTTCTCATTACATAATGAGAAAGATAATTATAACTTATACATTTCTGATATTCAGTTCTCCATTTTTGCCAAGCTGGTTGTCATCAATGAAAGAAGGTTTCAAAATTTAATTCAGAATTCTTCTAGTATAACTGCTAACCACAGGCTCAGATTCCTGTGATTTGTTTCTATTAACTAGCCATGCCAGATGTGCCCCAGTTACTGGTGTGAATCCTGATAAGAGAGTCATTGATGTAAAGTAGGGTCAAGATGCAAAATATCATCTCTTCCTTTATCAGGTTGGTTTAGCAGACCTCACAAAGTTAAATCAGCTACATGATAACAAGTCACTAAATATTTTCTTTTTTCAGGATGAGTAGGATGTTTCCTCCTTTAACCAGGGGACACCTTGTAACAAAAACACTGGTGCCTCCTATGCTGCCCTCTCCTCTCCACCAGATCCACATGGATTTAGAACTGCTGCATTTCATCAGAGGGCTCTCAGGGTGTTTGTGCAAATGCATCTGATGGCCCACGGTTTGAGCATCTTCATCGTCACATTCTCTTTGTTCCTTTTAGTAATTCCATCTTACATTGTCCCCACCCTCACACAATACTGATCTAATCACAAATATGTAGATTTTGCAACAGAACCAGACTAATGCTATGAAGAGACTGTGATTGATTGATTCATTCATTCATTCATTCACCTAATAAGGACTGATGACTACTGCAATGTGGGACTGTGGGCATGTGGGATACAAAGATAAAGACGACATGGCTTTTACCCTCAGGAAGCTCACAGTCCCCTGTAACTGCACAGGAGACTTTCTCTGTCCAGACTTGCACTCACGATGTCACCTTTCTGCAAGCAAGATGCCATCTTAGCATTCACAGGATGGAGCATGATACTAACTCTACTTTTTTTGTCTAGAATGAAATCATCTAAGCAAGAATGCTTCCAATTCCATATGGTTCCTTTATTTACATTACTAGGTTTGGTCTCTGTCAGATTTTCTAAGACTGCAAGACATCCTGGTGCTTTCTCTCTCAGTCCAAGGCTCACTGAGAATGCGCCTACACCTGCCATTACTCATGCACATGCTATGAACCTCCTAAGACCGCAAGAGTGAAGTCCATGGTCAGAAAGCTTGATAAAAGTGGCAAAAATTAAAATCTATCTGTTAGGATAAACTTTATAAAAATGTATTCTACAGAATACTAGTTCTTTGGAATGTTAAATGGCATTACAGGCAGAAATAAAAATGGTCCCATGGTTAAATATGTTCGGGAAATGCTGGGTTTAAAAAGTTAAACTGTTTCTTTATTATAGGATTTCTCCGTGGCATCAATATGTGAAAATATGCACTGTGATTCTGCAGGAAGGGGACGTAATATGCAGTATTGACCAATCTTACTTGATCATAAAACCATTTTTAAAAAAGAAGACATGTCTTTCATGTAATGTACTTTATGTAAAGGCATACTGTCATTTATCATGTAAAATGTGAAAAAAAAACCCTCAAATCAATCACATGTGGAAAAAAATTGACTTTAGCACCACACCTCACTTTAATTGTCTGTGGTAAGTAAATCCATCATATCAGTAGCTCCGGGGCACACGCATTGTAATTGTGAAAATATTACAGGTACATGTAGGGTATGTGGAGACAGGGCGAGAGAAGGAGAGCAGAAGAGAATCCAGATCCCTTTAAGCACAGGAAGATTTATACCTGTGATCTTTCATGATGCTCATTATTGATTAGGTCATCCCAACATACTGAAGTTTTTAATTTTTGGACAGGCAGCACACCGAGGAGAAACTTATTAAAAAGAAAAGTCAGGGCTTCCCTGGTGGCGCAGTGGTTGAGAGTCCGCCTGCCGATGCAGGGGACACGGGTTCGTGCCCCAGTCTGGGAAGATCCCACATGCCGCGGAGCGGCTGGGCCCGTAAGCCATGGCCGCTGAGCCTGCGCGTCCGGAGCCTGTGCTCCGCAACGGGAGAGGCCACAACAGTGAAAGGCCTGCGTACCGCAAAAAAAAAAAGAAAAGTCAACGTGAAAATTCTGTCCCCATAGGCATCCAGCGCTTCGCACAGGCACCAAAATTAAGCGTGTAAAAGGAACTTGTATAGCTATGAACTATGTACCTTCATAACTTCCCTAGATATGCATATTTGTTGAAAAAGAGACAATGGAAGTGTGCTGCCATGGCTTTCAGAAAAGACAGGAAACTTTCAGAAGGAAAACTATGAAAGGTAATTAGGAAATTGAGAATTGTTGGGAGGTGGTGAGGAATGGGATTAGGCTGTCACGGCAGATTAATGCGCCCCGTATTTCACTTCTGGGACCTGGCTGAAAGCGACAAGATGGGTTTTCATTCCCAAGAAATGAGTACAAGAGATTATGCTAGAAATGAATAGAAGAAGTCTCCTAGGAGAATATACTACAAAGCTGCTCGGTACTGATATTTAATCATCAGGGGCAGCTGTAATAGGGAGGGCGCTGAGTGGGAAACGCTGTCCCCGGAGAAAACAGGAGAGCGGTGTTAACAGAGTAATTTCAAAGCACTGTGGGATCGCTGCCCTGGCTACCTATCGATCATTCACTGCACGCACTCCAATACTTTAAAATTAAGAATAAAGCATGAAAATGCAAAGGTTCACTTATCAGAAAGGCTAAGAGAATAAATCATACTGTGCTATAACTAAAATCACAACTTTTTATTGTAGAGGCATTTTGCATTTTATATAGTAATTTGTCCCTTGCTAACTGTCTCTTGTTTCTTTATAGCCTTATATAGGAAAAAAGGTAGCATATGCTTTGCCACATAATAATTGGTGCATTTAAATCCCATTTCCAAATCACTTGAAAGGTTGGAGTTAGACTGAGTACTTTAAGGAAAGGGACTATTATACTTCCCACACAATGCCTAGCACAGTGCTTCGCACTTAGAGAGCACTCAATTAATGGGGAGTAAATAAGGAAATAAGGATATAGATTTCTTTCTAGGGATTTTCCTAAACAATGGCACACTTGCTGAATAAATCTTATTCTAATCAATAAAAAGGTAGTTCCTTCATCATGATGTAAAAATGTCTCTTTCAGCATTTATTGAAAAAAATTTTAACTGAGGTTGCATGGTGGTGGCCTTTGGTGTTCTAAGTTCAAAAGTGACTCTGTCAGTTAAGAGACAGGGCTGATGGACATCCCATGAGCTGGTAACTTGTGTACAAGATCGATCATTGTGAGGAAACACGTCAGACCATCTTGGAACAGGTAGATTTGATCGTGTGGTATGAGGATGCAAAAAAAATTTTGAATTCTGGTATCAGAGACTTAATATCTATCTCATATGTGTGAAAGCTGTTCATTATAATACAAGTCACTTGAAATTTGGGGACCTCAGTTTCCAATTTCTAAAAATTAAGGCACTGAAGAATATGACTACCAAGGTCTAGTTGTGTTCTATGAGTTTTTTGGCTCCGCATCTTGTGTTTTTGGATGTCAAAATATATCTTAGTTTTCCAGAGTTCACATATATGGCAAGTCAGCCAATAAACTGGAAGCTCAAAGGGCTAAAATAAATATCACAAAGTCATGAAAGAGAGTAGAATAAAGTGGTTAAAGAATGGTTTTTGGAGTCAGATAGCCCAGGTCCAAACACCACTCTGCCACATGCTGGATGTATGAATTTGGGCAAGTTACTTACTTTCCTGAGGCCCAGTTCCCTCTGTAAAATGGAGACAAAAGTATCTACATACAAGGATGTTGATGAGCACTTGAGATAGTAAACAACAAATAAACTGTAGTTCTTCTTATTGTCTCAGGGACCATTCATTGCAAAGAACAGAAATGAATTAGAACCAGCTTCACTAAAAAACAAAAATAAAACAAAACAAAACAAAAACCCGTTGACTAAATGATGCCAGGAGCTCTGAGTAAGGCCCATTGTCACAAGTATGGCTGGGTCTCTTGGAAATAGGAGTAAAGATATGGAAAACCAGGGATCAAGTCTGCTTTTTCTCTGTCTTTCTCTAGGATAGTATAATCTCTGCTTCTCTCTGAATGTTGGCTTTCTTCTTCTCTCCCTGCAGATTTGCTTTCTTGTTTATCCACTTGGGACGTGGTCAACACAGCTTTCCCCAAATGGCAGCCTCAGCTTCCAAGTCTATGTGCAGCTTAGACCTCAACAGCTAACTGAGTCAATATCATGGTAATCCAAGTCCAAATTCCTGGGAGATAAAATATGATTAGCTGGGTTTGGATTAGATGTGTACTCTTGGTCCAAACAGCTAAGAGGTCAACTAGCAAGGAGGGCTGGCTCTCTCAGTGTGACACAGAGGCTGTCTCCAGGCCAGGGGCAAACCGCAAAAAATAAACAAACAAACAAAAAAACTGTGTTTTATAATAATCTTATGAAAGGTTGCACTTGTTGAAGAAATCAAGAAACTTTGTTGAAAGGCAATATTAAAATAGTTAAAACGTCATCCATTTGTCATTCACTCAGCAAACATTCCTCGTGGTTTTATCATGCTGTTGGTACTTGTACACATCACGGGGACTCAAGAAGAGGGGAGGCACACCGGTAAATCAGCAACTAACATGGTGTGAGATGCACACTTTTTTTTTTTTTTTTTTTTGCGGTACGCGGGCCTCTCACCGTTGTGGCCTCTCCTGTTGCGGAGCACAGGCTCCAGACACGCAGGCTCAGCGGCCATGGCTCACGGGCCTAGCCACTAGGCGGCATTTGGGACCTTCCCGGACCGGGGCACGAACCCGCGTCCCCTGCATTGGCAGGTGGACTCTCAACCACTGCGCCACCAGGGAAGCCCGATGCACACTTTTGAAAAAGTATAGCCAGGGCACGATGTGGGCACAGAAAATTGACAAGGGGAAGGTACATCAGAGATAGACCCTTGGGGGGGGGTGCTTTTAGAGGAGTTTGGGGGAAAGAAGGAGAGGAAGGGCATTCTGTTCAGGGGAACTGCCGACTGGGAGCAGAGAGAAGGGAACTAGCCGGACCCCACAGAGCACTTTAAGTAGCCCCTTGTGTCTGGAACCTGGATGCCTGGGTGGGGGTGGGATGACAAGGAGTGACTGCTGGGCCAGAGGAATGGGCAGGAGCCTGATTGAAAAGGGCCTTAAGGGCTAAACTAAGGAATCTGAACATTATCCTGAAAGTTACAAGAGGCCAGTGAACGTCTTTTAAGCAGGGGAGTGATCTGATCAGCTCTGTGAATTATAAAGAGCATTCTGGAGCGCCAAGGGGGAAAGACTGGAGGAGAAGAGTTAGGCTGTTGGTTGTAGCAATCCAGGAGGGATGCAAAAGAAGCAGTGGTTACTTTAAGAATGCAGAGATGTCGACTTTGGGGAGCGCTAAGGAGGGAATCTGGGTGACTTGCGGATTTCTGGTGGTGCCATTCACTGGGATAGAGAATAAGAGAAAAAGGGAGAGACTGGGATTGGGGTGACCGTGGGACTTCAAATAGGAGGTGCTCCTCAAGCAGCTGGAATAAGTGTGTGGAGATAAGCAGAGAATTATGGTCCAAAGGTATGGGCTTGGGGCTGAGCAGCAGGTGGGCGGAGGTCCAGCGAGAAGGATAAAACGTGGAGCAGAAGAACAGGAGAGAACACGTCCAGCGAAGCCTGGGGCAGGAGGAGAGAGGCCTTGAAGCAAACTGAGAAGAAAGCCTAGAAAGGTGGATGGAAGGTGTTCCTCTCCCAGACAAAGGAAGAGAGAGAGCTCTAGGAAGGAGGAAGAGCTCTAGTGGCAAAATGTGTCTCATAGCAAGAAGGGTCAAGAAAGAAGGACAGTAACAGTGTCCAACAGCTTTGGGACAAGGGGTTGTTCATTGGTGGCACTACTGAGGGCCGCTCCCCTGGTGGGCAGAACTGGAAGCCATGTGGGAGGGAAGTGAAGACAAGGAACAGACAACTTTCCAAGAAGATTGGCTGGAAAGGAAAGAAGAGAAATAGAGCAGAAGCTCGAGGGGGAAGCGAGATGGAGGTGGGGTTTTTCAAGATGGGGGACAACTGTTCATATTGTTAGGATGCTGAGAGCCAGTAGACAGGGGAAGGAAGATACGGGGTAGAGAAAGGAAGATTGATGGAGCAAGGTCCCGGAGGAGGGAGGGAGAAGGGATCCAAGGCCGAGGTGGAAGGATTAGCCTCACATATGAGGAAGGACAGCCCTTTCACTGAGATAGGAGGGAAGGAGGAAAGGATGGGGCCAGACAGATAAGTTTGTTCGTGGCAGGGGAGGAAATTGAGGGAGTTCTCGATTGATGGCCTCAATTTTCTCAGTGAAGGAGGAAGCAAGGTGATCTGCTGAGTGGCGCGGGGGAGGGGGGTAGAACGGGAGGTGGTTTAGGAAGAGAGAACATTTGGTACCTATAACCGCTGACAACAGTGGGGGAAGGAACAGGCTAGGGACCCAGAAAGATTGGTGGGGAGTACTGAGCACCTAGCCGAGTTGGGAGAATATATATTTGGTATGCCCTAAACTCACAACTGTGACACTTCCTCCCAAAGCCTTTAAAAGTCTAGACAGAAGAGCAAGAAATTAAATTGCTAGATTGAGCCAGGGCTGAGTTTTTGCAGAGTGACTGTCACAGAAAGGTAAGAGGGTCAAGAAATTATAGGACATGGAGAAAAGCAGTTTGAAGTGATGGGCTACTGCATTCAAGGCAGATAGAGGGACACAAAATCAATATTCATCTGCGAGATCAGGAGCAAATAGAAGGGCCCAGGACCCCAAGGCCTCAATAGGTAGGTGTTTTGGGGAACAAAACAAGTGACGAGCTGAAAGGTACCTGTTGACACACAGTGGGCTGCTGGGGTTTCAGATTATAGAGGCAGACCTGCTCCACAGGCTTGGAAATTGGTCATCTGACAGCTGATCTTACCTCTTTCTTTAAGCTTTCCTTAGTCCCTCCATCCCCAAACGTTTTTCTCTAGCCTCTGAAGTCTCATATCAATTTGTTTACAGACAGGTAGTAAAAAGCACATTAAACTGTAACCTCAATATGAGAGCCAGGAGACCTGGGTTTTGGTCTTTTCTCCAGCACCCATAAGTTCTGTAGCCTTGGCCACATTGTGAGCCACCAAGCAATGGCTATCTGGACCAGTCCTACTTGCTTAAGGACAGATTATTTTGTCCATGAGCATTACGTGCCTCACATCACCTGTAGTGGTGGAATTCCTTTGTTTGTTTCCCACCGTTCTGTAGGATGAGGCCTGGCAGGACCAGGGACCCTCTGCCTTCTGTGTCACTCTTATTTCACTGCGGTTTCTACATACCCAACATCAAAAGAACCTGGAAGAAATTCTATTGAGGAAGGAAGAGATCTTTTGCTTCATAAAATTTCCACTTTTATTTTAATAGTCTCAAAACCAGCTTGCAAGAGTAGCAAATCCAAGAAACTTATAATGCCATGAAGGCAGACATTCTGGGAGAAAAAAAAAAAAATGACCTTTTAAAATCTGAGCTTTGTTATCTGACTGAGGTCAGCAGAGACAGACCAAATCAACAAGCATGACATGAAGGGCAAATTTGCAATTAAAAGAAGAATAAGGAATTATAAAGATGGATGAGCCCTGTTGACACACACACCCAAGCCTGCATGGCCTTGGCCTCGGATGCCAGAAATTAATGCTTTACTCTTTAGCATTCGTCACCTTTGGCTCAGAACAGAAAGGCAAATGCATTAAAATAACAACAATTAGAACACTTACTTAGCTTGGAAGGCATTGTTGGTTCCCCTGTGGTCGAGGTCATGACACAGGCATCCCACAATCACCGCTAAAATTTCCACCTCGGTCAGAATCTCTTGAAACCCGGCGGTCTGGGAAGATGGGAAAACGGCAAGAGTCACTGCTCAGGGCAGGCAGGATGGATAAGGCTCGTCTGCTGAGCAGCCATCAGCTCTGTTTTCATACCCATGTCATTCAAGGGAATGATTAACTGCCACCCCTTGTGGGTGAGTTGGGTGGTCAGTTGCACAGCCCAGGGTCCCCAAGGTGATGAATTAGCTTCACTGGCTGGCACACCAGGACAGAGTTCAGACTATTTTGTTCCCTCTTTGAAGAAGAGGCTGTGCTGTCCAGATACAGTGACAGTTTGGCAAAGGCCCAGAGCAAAATGTGTTTTGTGATTCGACATTTCAAAATGATGAGCGTCTAGGGGTGGGGGGGAGAAGGGGCTGTGAATTTAGAACTGAACGCTATATCCACCAGATGCCATTCAAATGAAAGCAGGCAAAAGAAACCCCCCCTTTAAAACATATATATATTAAAAGAAGCAACTTAGAAGTACTCAAACTATTACATGATGATATTTTAGCAGTTATCTTGTAAAAATCTTAATGTATATTAGCTTGGAGGACAGATTAAATTTATACGGATAGCAAGGCAGTGAGTGTCTTGAAAACTAGAATTTGGCAGGGGATTAGGCAACTTAGAATGAGGATCAGGTGTGGTATCCATTACATGGAATACTTTTTCTATTACGCTCTGGTAGCTTGCTCATGAAATGCATAGGGGTGGTGTAATATCTTTGGGGAGCAGTGTGATGTAATTATATAATCAGGAGCCAAAATGGTTCTCTGGTTCCTACTGTCCTTTCATTAGTTTAGAAGAGAAAGTGAACTTATGGAAAAGCAGGTCTATGTATTTTCTTGATCTAAGGCCTTTATGTCTCCCCCTTTTACTTTGTAAGTCTCCCGTTTCATTACTTACTAAAATCTTTATCAGAGGGCAGGAGGAGGGGAAAGGTAGAGTTCAAATTGCTTCCCTTTGCGTGTTTTTTCTCCACATCTAACATCACTAGCTAGTATCCTAAGACACTTCTCTTAGAGCAATGAACACTTTGTTTTTTAGTTAATTATGTTTTTATTGCAGAAATAACTGAATAATAAAGTTTCTGTGTTGACAATTTTATTTTAAAAGATTGAGTTGGGTCCACTGATACACTTAGAAATATGTAGAATTTCATTTGCATAGCAAATGGGAATGTTAATAAATTATCTGGGGAGGATAAAGTAGCCCGTATTAAAGCTGAGTGTGCCCTTCATTTTAAAATTTGGAGCTGGCTGCTGGCTTTAAGTTAATTTTATTCTATTTAAGACATTACCTGTAATAGTTTTTAAAAATTCAAGTTGTAGTAAGAGACTTAGAACCAAAAACAATGGTCCCTCATCCTTCCCCTATCCTGATTCCCAAAGGCAACCACCTTCAGTTTTCTTTTTTATCTAATTTGGTAGGTATTTTCCTCCATATTTCTGTATAATAGACACATATTATTAGCACTTGGTTATTCATCCTTCCTGTGTGCCCAACACTGTCCTAAGAGAATTACAACCGTTTAACTTACTTAATTCTCATAAAAGACCTGTGACGTAGGAATTTTATTATCCACCAGTTCAGATGAGGTAACTGAGGCACAAAGAAACTTATGTGCCCTGGGTCTCAGACAGTGCCTACCTGATTGTCACTCTAAATATTATTCGCTGCGGAGCCAGTTAGGTATCCAATTACTGTTTCCTTTGTTATGTAAATGTTTTCATTTCCTGGAGTTAAGATTTCTTTGAACATCTAAGTCGACTCACATCCTGTACAACTCTCCAGTCACACCTTTTATTAGATCCCTTCCTGTCCCAGGGACTCCCTGCTTTGGCCTGCTGCTGTTCTTTGGTCTGGATTCTCTGTCTGCTGTCAGCTTCTCCCTCCTGGGGTTGGTCTCTTATCTCCTGCATCCCACATCTCTCTCTTTCCTTGTTTTTCTCTCTCAGTTTGCGGGAACACATCTGCCAGTGGCTTCATGAGAAAGGGTGTTAATATTTCTTTTACACCTAGGAAGTTGATTTTTTTGAGGCTATGCATGACTGAAATGTCTTTAATCTATTCTTCTACTCAATTGTTGGCTTGCCTAACAATTCTGGGTTGCAACATTTTCAGTCAGAATTTCGAAGGACTGCTCTATTGTTTCCTAACTTCCAAAGTTGCTTTTGGGAAGTATAAATCATTCTTATTCCTAATCCTTTGAATGGTACTTGATCTTCTCTCTTTTAGAATCCTCTATGCCTGGGGTTTGCCAGTTTCACAAAAATCTGCTTTGGTTTGGGACTTTTTCCCCATCACTGCTTGATAAACGCTTTCAATCTGAAGGCTCATTGTCTTCAGTATAATGTTCTTGTAATCTTTTTTTTTTCTTAATAATTTCTACTTCACTATTTTTTCTGTCCTATTTGAATGGCGCTCCAATTGGTTGGACATTGGATTTCTTGTACTGATTTCCTTATTTGCTTTTTCTTTTTTAAAACACCTTTATTGGAGTATAATTGCTTTACAATGGTGTTAGTTTCTGCTTTATAACAAAGTGAATCAGTTATACATATATATATGTTCCCATATCTCTTCCCTCTTGCGTCTCCCTCCCTCCCACCCTCCCTATTCCACCCCTCTAGGTGGTCACAAAGCACCGAGCTGATCTCCCTGTGCTATGTGGCTGCTTCCCACTAGCTGTTTTACATTTGGTAGTATATATATGTCCATGCCACTCTCTCACTTCGTCCCAGCTTACCCTTCCCCCTCCCCGTGTCCTCAAGTCCATTCTGTATATCTGTGTCTTTATTCCTGTCCTGCCCCTAGGTTCTTCAGAACCTTTTTTTTTTTTTTTTTTTAGATTCCATATATATGTGTTAGCATACAGTATTTGTTTTTCTCTTTCAGACTTACTTCACTCTGTATGACAGACTCTAGGTCCATCCACCTCACTACAAATAACTCAATTTCGTTTCTTTTTATGGCTGAGTAATATTCCATTGTATATATGTGCTACATCTTCTTTATCCATTCATCTGTCGATGGACACTTAGGTTGCTTCCATGTCCTGGCTATTGTAAATAGAGCTGCAATGAACATTGTGGTACAATTTCCTTATTTTCTTGTCTCTTCTTTCCCATTGCCCATATTGACTTTTCTCCCCTTACTTTCCAGGAATAATAATATTTTAAATTTATAAGCATTTTCCTGTCTGCTGCTCCTTTTCTAATAGCATGCTATTCTTCTCTCATGGATGCACTATGGTCTCTTCTTTTTTTTTTTTTTTTTGCGGTACGCGGGCCTCTCACTGTTGTGGCCTCTCCCGTTGCGGAGCACAGGCTCCGGACACGCAGGCTCAGTGGCCATGGCTCACGGGCCCAGCTGCTCCGCGGCATGTGGGATCTTCCCAGACTGGGGCACGAACCCGTGTCCCCTGCATCGGCAGATGGACTCTCAACCACTGCACCACCAGGGAAGCCCTGGTCTCTTCTTTTGAAGATATTAATTATAATTCCTTGAAATTCTCTTCTGTTCCCTGAATTGTCTGTTTCCTCTGAACTCCTTGTCTCTGTATTTGGTGGTTTCCTCAAATGCCTGATATCCTTGGTAGTCTACTTACTCATGGAAGAGTAAAGCACTGCTACGCTCGCCACACACGCACACTTGGGGATGGTGTCTGTAGATGGCTAACCTCATCCCAGGGTGAGCACACGGCCAGCTGGTCCTGCTGCATGTCCCCATGTGTCAGTATCTAAACTCACTTCCTCTGGACTTTCCAATCTCGTGCTTGGTAATGGCGTGAGCACAGGTGTTGTGAGAAAAGAGTATGTAGCTTCTCACCTTTGAGGATATAGACTTTCACTTCATTCTCTTACTTTCAAAGTGCACCTCACGCTAACTTTTCTTTAACTGGTGTCCCGAAGTCTGGGGTTCAGTTTCTTTGGCAAATACGCTGGCTTCCTGAATAGATGGGGGAAGAGTAGTTCTCTGACTACGTGGAGAGGGGATGGAGACTTGGGGACTCAGTGTTTTCATTACCCCCTCGCTCCTGCTCGCCCCATGTTTATGGTATCTGATGCCTCTGGTTCTTGTGCTTTGACAGCTCCTGGGGGGACATTGTTTCTCAGGTGTACCCCTTCCTCCACTCTCTCCCCCTGAAGGCACTTGGGTTGGACCTTCCTTTTCTTTGTTAATCTACGAACCATCCTCCCTCCATGAAAAATGGAATTTGTGTCCATTTCTTGTTCTCCTTGTTGTTTTGGGATAATTTTTGAAAGGATGAGGGGATATAAATGTCTTTCTCTGTCATTTCTGTCACCTTGAAAAGGTAAGTCAGTTTCATTGGGTTTGGATCTTGCTACTACTAAGTAAATCCTAAAAGTCCCTCAAGTATGAAATAATTATCCGTGATACTCTGGAAATCAGTGTTGTAAACACAATGACAATGCACTGAAATTTAGAGAGATTGTTGCCTGTGAAAATGCTACTGTTTAGAACTAGCTGATGAATTAGAACAGTAAGAATAGAGGTGGGATAATGTCAAAATAAGGTAATTCAGCTAGAAATTTAATTGGAAGATAAAATCGAATGCCATCTAATAGACTCACGTTCAGAATCCCGAATCCCTGTTTCGCCATTGGTTATCATGCATTGTATGATATGATGGACTATGTTTTGCTGTAAGGTTCTATGCAGCCACTCCTGCCGCCCCCACTACCCCATCCCTTCTTGGAAACCCAGCATCTAGCTCTTAAACTATTTGTATCATCTATACTTTTGAGAGTTTAATAAGAGCCACGGACCTTCTCCTCTGAAATTACTCTATGATTTTATGGTGTTCAAAGAACATGGAGCCCACCCCTGGATCCTTGGAATAAAGAATACCTCAAGTACAGCACACACACCATCACACGAAACATATTTACCTCTCTTGACTGTGGTGCCTGAGTTACTGAAGCAGCACCTATCTCTTGACTGTGACTTAAAGCTGCCTGGTAAGTGGTTTCTGAGAATCGTCAGGCCTGAAAAGTATCCACCTGCCACTAAGTGTCCATTTGCCCCTCCCCACCTTCATCCATCTTCTTTCTAGTCCTATCCATTCTGACCTACACTTTACACACACTGAGGAGAAAAAGTCAACTGCCACTGAAGAGAATATACTTTCAACAGAGAACAGAGTGGCAGTAGGAAGTATATTTTAATGTGTTTCTCCTATGCTTAATTCTATTTTATTTTCAAATAAAATGATATATTTGCTGCTCCTGATCCAATAATTATGGGTTTTATTGACCACTACTTTATTCTATCCTCTCACCTGTATTCCCCCATGGTCCCTATCAGAAATATATAGGTATGTGGTAAAGCAGTGAATACCATATACCTAAGTAAAGAGATAGCCATGGCATATAGAGCTAGTTCCCATGTCACCCTCTCCAGAAAAGGCTGTGACTACCCTCTGAGCAGGTCTCCTGTGACAGTCCTTCACTGGGTTAAATGTATACTGGGATAACCTTATTCCCAGCCATTAGAGCATATCATCACTGGAATGCCAAAGGACCCAAACAGTAAGATTGATTTGAAGGGTTTCTTAAACTACCCAGTAGTTTCCTATCACTTAGTCAACATAAAATTTAAACCAGTGAGGATGTGCATCAAAATATTACCAGTAGTGGGACCACAGATGACTTAAAATTTTTTCCTTTGTGCCCAAAATTTCCATAAAGAATGTTTATTCATTAGAATACATATACATTATGTGTATGTAGGTAAATTCTTTTTTGTTTTAGAAGCCCGTGTTTCATCAAAATGTCCTACCTTGGAATAAAACAGTGACATCCTGAAAAGTGTCCATTCATTCATTTATTCATTGAGCAAATGTTGATTCAGCATTTACTCCACTGCAGGCTGGAACGGAGAGCTAAGGAAGAAAGGTGCATCTGGCCCTTGTTGCGCATATAGTCTGGTCCTGCCTTGTGCCAACCAGAACAGTGCCATGGAGCACCCTTTTCTAGTGAGAAACTCTCCCAACATTGGTTGCAATTTGTCGCAGAAAGTGATGGTGAGAGTGGCTAGCTCCTGCTTTGTTTCTGGAGACGGTGCATCATGGTCTGCACGCCCGTTGTCATGTATGCAGCTACGGTGCGGGAATCTGAGAAAGTGATGCCAGAAATTCTGCCTTCACGTTTCTTTTTGAACTTGGCTATCAGAGGTACCGAATGACGAGGAATTTCCTGGATAATCCTGTTGATTCTGAGATCTGGCAGATGGCGGACTAAGAGGGAGAGAATCCGGTGAGGTACTGGAAATTCCTAACGGTCCCAGAAATTCCAAACCGAAGAAGGTCCTTGGCTCCAAATGCTCCTCCATGGATGCTGGCAGCCGGCACTGCAGTGGAGCCTTCCACGGACTGGCTGAGGTTAAGAGAGAGCATGATGGGCTTTTGTAGAGCTTTTCTTCTCCCCTTCACCTTTCTCTTTCCTTGGATTAGAAGAGCAAAGAAGACTGCTCAGACCATTCCAAGAGGTTTGGAAGAACATAGTTTCTCAAGGAAGTGCCTTCTCTAGAAGAATCTGCACACCATATCCCTAATCGTGTCATCATGTCTCAACTGATCTAAACATGACTTCATACCTTAGAAGTGATGTGAGCTTGGGGCCGAAAGGTAGCATTTAGAGAAGCATCATTTAATTCCTGGTGTTTCTTAATTTCTGGTATGCAGTGTTGCAGGGGCCCTGTCTGGGGCCTTTGTTTGGTATATTATTAAAATCAAATTTACTGTAGCCAAATAATGCTCGTTGAGGGTTTCATTGTAAATGCCACATACAAAGTGTGTTGGTCTTCTAAAGAAAGTCCCAAACTACAATGCTGATGGCTGGTCCAGCTGTGCTAGGCCATCCTTCACATGCAGTGTCTATCAGTGAAACTTAGATCTCCTAACAAGGACGGAAGGTTCTGTGAGAAGGGTGCCTCCGTCACCCTCCCAACTCAGCCCATATCCCAGCTGACTGGATCAGAGTGGATCAGAGTAGTAAGAGCATTAAGCCCGCAAGTTTGGGCTTCACGGGCATTTACAGCAAGTCCAGCGTGCTTTATTTTGGGATCTATTTTTTGCTTCAAGATGGAATGGCCACCTCTCAACATGTAAATCCTGGGGGCAGGCTGATGGATACCAACCTATTCAATTTGCTCCAAAGCAGTGATTTTAGGCAGAGGACTTTCTCAAGCTTTAAGATAGAAGTAGATTTCATTTGCTTACCAAGAGTGCTACGAACAAATTTATGCTTAGTGCCATATCCTATCTTCCTTTTAAAAAAGATCCTGTCTTTGCCAACCAGAGATACTGGGTAATGAAAACACAAGGGGGAGAAGAACAAATATTCACACAAGTGCAACCTTCCATTGCAGGAAAAAACCCTACTGGACAAACCATAGCATCTAGATTTAACGGTCAGACTCCCTTGGTGTTTACAGATATGTTAGTCTGCTAATATTTGGGTCTGCTAGGCTGAAAACAAGGCACTTCAGTCCCATTTTCAGGTCCAGACACCAGAACCTTACCAGCTGTTAGGGGACCACCAACCACCAGCACCATGTTTACATGTCTCCTTCACAAAAGCATGCGATAACAACACAAACCAGTTGTAGTCTGTCTGATTTCCACAGGAGTCGGATAGTTTTGATCAAATTTGCTTCTCTTTCTTCTCAAGATATTAGTCAATTATTGATTTGGCATTAATTAAATACTGATTTAAGTCCACAATAATCCTTTCCTTATCAAGCTCAGAGTTGGGAAGACCTTACAGTCTACACTTACGTACTTTCTTTTACAACCAGAAGCTCCTGAAGGCACTTATTATCAAATTGCAAAACCTAAGTCATGTTTTGGACACAACTTGTCTCTGATTCTCAAATGATATTGCAAATGCTTGTAAGTCTCAGAATGGCAAGGCAGCAAAACTGGTACAAGTATGTATGTTTGAGTAGATGATGCATGAATTATAAAAAATGAATTGATTGTAATCAATTTTATTTAGTTATTTTTTAACCACCTCCTTGACTTAATTTTTAACCTACTTGTTACCCTAATTTTATAAAATCATCTATTTTGTAAAGTTAAAAGCATATGAAAAATAGAATTCTGTATTGAGCCCCCATGTACTCATTACCTAACTTCAGGAGGAAGCCATGTTCCGCTGTCTTGTTTCAGCTACCTCTTCACATGCACGGTTTTGTTTGTTTGCTAGAATATTTCAAGGCAAACCTCTGGCATCTGTCAATACTCTTTATTTCATTCCCAAGAGGTCTTGATGTGGTCAAATAAAAATCGGTCAATATATCTGTGCTCTCATATTTCGATAAAATGTGTGAAAACAAATACAAACAGTAAAAGGAAAATTTCAGAGTAACTATCTTAAGACTTTAAAAATTGAGGTTTTTCCTTCAATTTAGATAATACAAAAAACAAAGCTACATGTATGTAGCATGCATACTGTATTTCAAAAAGAGACAAAAGAAAAACCATATTAGATTCTTAAGGACTCAGTTTGTAATACTAAGAATATATGCGCTTTATGATTTTTTGGATAAAGATAGCATGTTTTTTCATGTTTAGAAATATGGTTTATATTTTATGATAAATTGTGAGTGAATTGAATACAACATGCGGTGTGTGAGCACAGAAAATGAAGCACATCACCTGGTGCACATTAATTGTGCAGACAGACTGTCCTCTCCAAGTGCCACAAAAAAGCGAGGTTGATGAATTTCAAGAATATGAGGCCTCTTCAAAACTTACCCAAATTTTTATTACACATCATTGAGCTAAAATTAAACATGAGACTAGTGAAAAAAAACTTAAAAGTTCCCAGCTTGACACCCTTAGGTGCCAAGTTTCAGCCTCAAGAAGGTGCCGCTACTAAGTCATAAACCATGAAAAATGACTGGGGCTCTACTCCTGGGTCTCCCTGACCTGGAGGATTTGGCTGGCATCATAAAATACAGAGTGACAGATTAAGCAGTTTACCAACACCGTAAAAATCTCAGGAATAAATTCACTGTAATCAAAAATCCTATATTGTAACTAGGCAGCCCCAGCCCTGAAACCACATACATTTCCTGACAAGCCTGTGTCCATGGACAAGAGCTTATATTCTCCCCGAAACAACGGCACAATTATGTTCATACACTTTTACAGTTTATGTGTCCTAAGAAAAATACTCAGCTCTGGCTGATGGTGCGGGAGAATTTATTTTCACTAGAAAGGGAATGACCCATAACTCACGAATGGCAGCGCTTAAAGTGAGTTATGGAGGGTACTCTCCTGTGTGAGGAAATGGATTGCATTATCCTTCTGCCCAATTGTTTGTTTGATTATTAGCACACCAGGTTCTTAAGTATGTGCGGCTTTGCCTTTTTCCTTTTGTAAAATAAGTGTGGAAAAAGGGAATGTCAGCTAGAAGCATGGGGTACCTCACTGGAGCTCTGAGAGGTGGCCAGAGAGAATAAAAATAGAACCCTTCTTAAATGATTAAAAGCCAGAGTCTTAAATGTAATTTAAACACAGTATTCAAATTGATTAGCTCCATAGTGCCCAGTGCTGGTATTCTGCAAAAGCATTAAAAATCACTCCTTTCCTAAATTAAAAATTTGCCTTCTTTGAAGTTACATTGGAATTCAAGATATACCTACATGATGATTAAAGAATTGGTATTTCTTACATACAGATTTTATTGTATTATTCTGATAATGCTGCTATTTATTTTAAAGTAAATATAACTAGTTACTACTTACAAGGAAATGCGATGTAAAGTGATGTTTGATGATAATAAATACGATTATTGTTTGTTACTTTGTTACTGTGAGTTACAGAACAAGACCGCAGATCTCTTTGTACCTTCCAACGTTAGGATCTACAAAGAAACTAGATTTCCGTCAAGATTAGGATCCTGGTTATTGAGCAAAAATATTTTATTTGAAAATTCAACTGGTTCTGTCCTTCTCTGGGTTGGAAGGGGAGGGAGAATTACAACTGTACTTCTAAGATCTCCTTCCAGAAGGAATTTTCTACCTCAAAAATCAAGGACTTCAATGCAAACGGCAGACAGAGGACAGCACATTATCCTCAAGCTAGTGAACAGGAAGGATTTTTCTTCCTAAACGTCCCTTCTGCTCTGTAGTTTGAATTATCAATAAAACGACTTGGCTTATCTCTGAAAATAACCTTGTTGACAACCCAAATATGGACTTAAACGCGCTACCTCCACATTTAAGATTTAAGAAGCCCCCAGTAAATGTCAGGAAGTGTCAATGTGTTTGCTGCAATACTTGGTTATTATTAGTGTTTAACTGCAATTCCCAACCAGCACCAGGCCGCCAGCACCACCATAAATTTTAATGTGATCATGTGCTCATCTCTTTTCATATCCAGTGAATTCTACAAGATCATAATATTCTATATGAACCCTAGCTGAACCTTAGTGTGATAGGAAGAAAGAACAAGATTTCTAGCAATGATAGCTGTTCATCATTTTATAGTTTTTTGAAAAACTGGACACTGAGCAGCACGGGTCCCTGAATAATATGACCCTAAACTGAATCCACTCATTCAGTGAATCTTTATTGAGCCCTACAGGATACTGGGCATGGCCCAAAGTGCTAATGAGTACATTTATGGGATAGTGAAGAATACTGACTCTTAAGGAAACCTGTTTTTCCCCCTGGAAAATCTGTCAGAGCTCATACATCATTTATAAAACCGAAAAATGCCCCTGCAACCTTGGCATCACCACATGCCTTTTTATTTGACAGAATACAAACAAAAGCGTGGTCGGTTCCTGTATCTGGTCTACATTGTGCATGTAAGAAATGTGCTTATCGTCTTTCACTATGTATGTGCTTGCTGGAATATTTATTCTACAAGCTTCTATAAATAAAGAAAATTTGTATAATTATTCTTGATCTATCTGCAGTTTTTATTCCCTGTTTTAACCACAAATAGTAACTGGCACTGCAGACTGCATTTATCCAAGGAATTAAAAATATTTGGTAAATTTTAACTACCTAAATATCTCTTTAGAAGCAAAGAATAAGATTGAAGCTTTCATTTTAATATTTGGAATTTCAGGCCAGACGCTTGTAATAATTTAATAAGTCATTAACAGGATTCCCAGTGAACTAAATTTCCACCGTTTATACATCAAATTGCCTATCTTACAATGCAGTTTGTTCTTTTTCTTTTTAATTTCTAAAGGAACAAAACCTCTTTGTTACCTAGACATGAGGTGGAATACTTTTGCAAAACATGATTCTGAATGAATGAATTCACTCATTCATGAATAACTTTATATTCTGTGTCTGAAATTATTTTAGGGTTAAAGGTTGGGAAGCCGGTTCTTATATGTATAATTTGCTCTGTTGTACATCGTGTCATAGTTTGCTCATCAATGACACACAAATGTGCATCTTCCCATTCCCAGAGACAATGGGCTTGGAAAAATACACACCCACAGATGTTAGACACATGGAGAGTGCCATACTATTCACACTAATAGCTCTGCGGGCAAGGAGGCAGCCCTAATACAGGTCCATCTTGATAGGAGGGGCTCTTTTCGGCACACTGGCTTTGTTGGTGTCTCTTTTAAGAAAAGAGTGTGGCGTGTGTGTCTCAGTACTTCTTGTCTTAGAAGAAAAGAAGCATTTTCAGGGAATGTTGGTAAGGTTTCCGCCCCCCCACCCTTCTTTCCAGGCAACTGGCTGGGAAACTTTGCCTTGGAGTGCCATCTAGAGGAAAATTTCGTGCACATGCGCCATGCTTTCTTGGCTTTGTGACTCAGGCTGAATGGATGAATCCAGGGGTTAATGTATGATGATATTTTACTTTCATTTTATGGTTCTAACTCAACACATGCAAATGGAATATGGGATAACTAGAATGTAAATAAAATCACTGATGAGAACAAAACAGTGAAAGACCCTAACAGTCTTCAGGAGTACCTGAAGCATTAGTGCCCGCTCATGGAGAAAAGTAGGTTATCATTTTGCCTACTTTGCCTACTGAGGTCGTATTCCAGAAGTTAGAATTGATGAGGGAATTAAGTTCACTTTTTCTTCCCTGATCAAGTAATATTTGTTATTTCTATAATTACTTTCTTAGTGAAAAAATTCTGATTGACCAGGCTGCCCATGGTCAAGTTGGAGAGGAGACTGCTTGTGTTAGGGACAAACAAAAGTTGACATTTTCAACCTACTGTAACCCTTAGTCAAGTTCAGCAACATTTAATGAGCAGAAAATAATATCTTTTCCAGATGTGGCTATTCTATTCAATGTGAGGGAGAAAAAAATAACATTCACCAATGTATTTTCCCCAAAGTCATGTTTTTATTTTGCAACCTCTGCCCACCCTACTCCCCAGCCCCACCCCCGGCCAGGAGAACTTTAAGAGTGAATTCTTCTCTTTTTCAGCTAGTATTAATACGAAAACAAACCCAGACTTTCTCAAACAGTGATACTCTTCAAGGTTGCTGAGCGGACTTGCAAAAACAACTATACCCTTGAAATATTTTGGCAGTAAGAGTACCTCCATTGTGGTTGACATAGTTTGAGAGTTCTGCTGTCTTCAATTTCTCGAAAAGGATCAAGATTGTCCATATTGTGGAAACATTTACCGAAGAAAACTGGGTGTGGATTCCATTTTCTTCTAAGTGTCCAGCTGACCCCGAAGCTCTTGCCAGCTTTCCCCATCCCAACTATTTTAAGGCTTGTCGTAAAATCTATTTCTGCTTTTGACATCTTCAATCCTTTGTTGAACAAGGTTCCCGCTTACTTATTTTGGGAATTCACCACAAATCCATATGTTTTCCAAAATAACAGGTTAATAATTTCTTTATTAAATGTCCTCTGTGAGCCATGTACATAAACTCTACACACAGAAAGTTATTCCTTGTCTACTGAGATCTGATATGGAAAAGCAAGACGAAAGCGTTTTTGTTTTTGTTTTTTTCATGTAATTTTGGCACTTCAGCAATTAAGGCTCACAGCTCAAAGCATCTTCCTTCCTCACTTGGCTGCTTTCATGGTGTATGTTACAGCGAGATGGGGCCAGTTCAGTTTTTCCAGGTTATTCTCCTTGCTCCTTAAGCAGTTAAGGACCCAAAAAACAAGTCCTTCAGTATAACAATGAAGACATTTTGGTCTCATCTTATGCTACATGTGCATTTGAGTTCAAGTCAATCCAACACAAATTTGTTGAAAACCTACCAAGTACATGATTGAGTATAGGGTGCCGGTGATGCTCTCAACAGATAGATTAATTAAGATTATTGCAAGAACAACAAATTATCTCTTTAGCCTCAAGCTGCTTACTTTATAGGAGAATGAGAGATCTTTAACTTAAAATACACAGCAGAAAGAAAGATGTGTTGTACTAGACACGGTGCAGAGAAGTAAGTAATTACTGATGATTGCTGATGATTACTGAAATTATTGATGATTAATGGAAAGCAAAGACTTCAAGGGAAAACTGGCATTAGATCAATGCCTTTTAAAGAATGAGTAAAATTTTAGTAGGTAGAGAAGTGGGCAGAACATTTCATGAGGAAGGAATGGAAGTCTTCCTTCATGTGGACCAAAGGAAAATGTCATTTGGAGTTCCTTCTTTTGGGTTTAAATTTTAATCTGGGTGCAAAGATGTAAGGTATTTGGATTTATGTTATGAGAATCCAAAATAGGTCTCCTCTTTTTTGTGTGTGTGGTAAATATGTTTACACACACACATATGGGCACATATATATGTATATATCACCAGGAGGCCAAAGAAACCAATATATTTAAGCCAGAGACCATTTTACTTGATGATAACTTAACAGTGTAAGTGCAAATAAAACCAAAACAAGCCTTATTTTTTGCCAGCAAATGGAGGTGAATATAGGATTTTGTTTCAGTCTTTGCCACAAACATTTCCTTTTAGATTAAATTCCAAGGCTTACGTCTGGCCAGCTGCCCTGGCTGTCTCCATTAAAACAGACTGGCCACCTTAACTGAGTTACGGCACCTGGAGCAAAGGTTTGAAGCCTAGTGTACCCCTAAACCCTGAGAGCATTCACTCCTACTCCTTCCTTCCCCGGGGCCTCCTTGGACCTTCTCTCAGATAAGCATCTCTCAGGATTCCCGTGTCCCTGGGTGTAATGTTCACACACCCCTTCTTTGGCTTTCTACCAGCCTAGAAAGTCTTATCCAGTGGATCTCTTTGTTTAGTCATTCATCCCCATATCCTCTGCAAAAAGATTGCTTTGAAAATCCAAGCATTTCTTTTGTTAAAAAAAACAGTTTCCCAAGATAAAACATTAAAAAGAGACTAAAGCAATCATTCCAAGACTACACCTGCTTCAAGCTGTCAGAGATCTTACAGCCTTAAAGCTCAGAGATCATTGTGAAATATATACTCCCATCACCAGGGTAGGTAACTTCCAAAATAAAATAAGTCACAGGGCAATTTGTCAGAGAAATGGGAACGTGAAGGGGAAGCCTGTAGGTCCTCACAAATGACAGATGACCTTCCATCGTCACCGAACACACTTACAGTTAACATTGCGAACATCAGCTGGCACACGTTGAAGGCATGTCTCCAGTTGTGGTATAGAACCATCCGATAATTTTTCCTTACTGTCAGAAGCCACCTACACAGTGTCTGAAATGGGAAGGGAAAGGTTATGTCAGGAAGTTGTATGTATCTCCAGTGGACCATTACCAAAATGATGTCTTCTGTCTGAGTAATCCTCAACCATTGAAGTCCTGCCACAAGCATCTCACAGGATTCTCACGGTAATCCCACCAGGTGTGCAGGGAAAGTATTAACTTCCCCAATTTGTATTCGGGAAACCTGAGGCTCAAAGTGGCTACCATATTGTTCCAGGTGCACTCCTGGGATCGCCCATGACAGAACATCATACCTCATAGTCGATTTTAAATTTCTGTACCATCCCCAGCTCCATGAACATCCGAAGAGCAGCCGTGATCATGGTGTCAACATCGAGAGAAAAGTCATCAAAATGTATGTCGTTGATGGCAAGTTCTGACACCAAAGGGATGTTGGCTGCCTACAAAAGCAGAAGACATAAGTCAAGCCAAGTTCACCAGCTTTCCCAAACCCTTCATCTTGCTCTCCTCTCCTACTTATCAGATGTGCCACATAAATCAGACCTGACCTGCACTTACACTCTGATACAGCTAAAGTCTGAGCTGGAAATGTCTTTTGTTTCTGAACCGCTAATGCCCCAAGCAAATGAAGGGGGTAGGGGAGAGGGAAGCTAATCTGAAGAAAAAATATACACACTGGATCTAGTCTGCAGAATTTAGAATACAAAGCAGTCTAGTTTACTGAAACGGCAGTCATACAGTATATTCTGATGCATATTACAGAGCACTAAACACAAGAAACATCTGGGCAGCCAGCAGCTGTGAATTTTAATTGCCACTATTCAGGAGAAGGACATGGGAATACACCACTTTGCCTTGTTTCTTACATCCTTATATCCTGTAGCTGTGTACTTGCTCTTTGTTACACACATGTTCTGTATATTCAGAAAGATGGAAAGGATCAGACAGCACATTTCTAGTGCAAAATGTGTTTCTTAATAGGATAGAGATGTTTGCAGCATATGTTTCATTGAAGGAATAAATTTGCAATATAGTTTAGTGACATTCTATAAAAACATCACAACATAATTATAATACTGGTCGTACATATTCAGTGTTTTCAAAACACTCACTCATGTTAAGCAGCTGTCAGTCAGTTGCCCTACACAAACTTAAAGGGCATAAAAAGTCTTGGGGAATAATTATTTTTGCTGGTTTCATTGGGCCACTCTTGATAAGGGAATCATTTCTATGTTTTCAGATTATCAGGGACCATTCTGTATTCATATTCCTAGTCTATTCACTGGGTGTAAACTACCCAAGGAGTAATTTATGCCCTGGGACCGCTTTGGCCGAGCAATGAAATCCAACTCTGCTCACTCTAAGCATCCCAGAAACCACTGAATCAATCCTTGTTTCTCAGCCCCATGCTCCTCCATAAGAGCAAACACCTCTAGGCTAAAATCCAAACACTGGTTATTCACCACAACATGGAAGAACAATGAACAAATACATACATTATGGGACAATTTGCCTGCTATTCTGCTGATTGTTTATTTTTGTTAACAATTAATCAGCTTATCTTTCAGTGAATCATTTTACTATATTAACATATTTGTAGAATCCAGCTCCTTGGAATGAAAAAGGTGAGGCTTGTGAAATTCAAACACAGTGGTGGTAGAAATAGTCTTTGTGTGTAGGTGTCCTTATTTGGAGTTCCTGGCCTCATGCTAAGCACTCTAACACCTTGCTTTTTGCTTTAAGAATAATTTAAAATCAGGGACTTCCCTGGTGGTCCAGACACAGACACACACACACACACACACACACACACACACACACACACACACACACACACACACACACACACACACACACACACATTAGCAGAACTCTTCCAGTACCAAAATTTTCCCTTACCTAGAGGCAACCACGTTCAAATCATCTAGATACACTTTTTTGGGTATTTGGCAAAGTAAGGTGCTTGTGATTTAATTTTTAAATTATTTTCTGATTTAAGCACTATCTACTGACTTCTCCCCATTGAAGATGAAGATGAAGCTGTCTTACACTGTACCTGTCAACCTCTGCTACCTCATACACTATCCCTTCTCACTCCCCAGTATAATAATATAATAACTTTGTTTAGAGAAATATTCAGGGTTTATACTATAATGACTCTGTAAAAGATATTCATAGCTAAGTCATGCAATTTAGTATGATTACTTTTCCTTTCCTCGACAGCATTTTGTATTCTCAGAGTTAATAACTGTCTTCCTTAATGTGCGCTTAGTTTTCTCCATCCTTATCACTAATTCAACCTCGAAACTCTCTACCAATTATCTAAACCTCATCTGAAAATATTCAGATACTTTGGGTATTCCATCAGTTTTATGAAGAAATCTCTGTTGGAACTTTCTGAACTGCAATCTGGACTGGCAGTCTTCTCAGCCTGGTATATAGCTTTCATTCTAGATGTTTCTTCAACATAATTTTGGGGGTGTCTTCATCTCTCTTTTATTTCTGTATCCCACATCTTTCTCTTTTCTGGCTCTGTCCTTATTTTGGTGAGACATGTCTTCCAATAGCTTCCCAAGAAAAGGTGTGTGTGCTGGGTAAATTTATGAGAGCTTGCATGTCTGAAATGTCTTCATATTATTGTCACATTTGATTGATAGTTTGTCTAGATATCAATTTCTAGGTTGGAAATCATGCCATTAGAATTTTTAAGGCATTCTCTATTAGCTTTAGATGTTACTTTTGACAAGTCAGAAGCTATTGTGAATCCATTACCTTTGAAAATGACTCCTCCTCCCTCTCTGTTTTTGTAGGATCTTCTTTTTGCTTCCAGAGTTCTGAAATATCATGAAAATGTGCCTAGGTGTGAGTTTATTTTTAATCATAATCCTAGGTACCTGGTGTGCCCTTTAATCTGGAAAATCATGTCCTTTAATTCTAGGAAAAATTGAAAAATGAACTCTTTGATCATTTCTTCCCTTCTTTCCTTTTCTGGAATTCCCATTATTTGACCTTTGGACTGTTTTTTTTTTTCTCTGTTTCCTCCTATATTTCATTTCTTTTCTTTTTTCTCTACTTTCTAGGAAATATTCCCTCTCCTTATTCTTGATATTTTAATATCGCAGTTTTCATTTCTACGAGCTCTTCTTTTTTGTCTGGGTTTTTAAAAATTTTTTTAATAGCACCTTAATTTTGTTTCATGGATTCAATGTCTTCTCTTACCATTGTGAGGATGTTAATAATTCTATTTAACGTTTTCTTCTCCCTTCAGAGTTTACTTCACTCCCTTCATTTTGTTTTAGTTCTCTCTTTTTTATTGTGGTTAGAAAACACATAGCATAAATGTATCCTCTTAATTTTTAAGTATTGTTAACTATATTTACATTGTTGTACAACAGCTGTCTAGAACATTTTCACCTTGTGTATGAAACCCTGTACCCAATGAACAACAACTTCCCATTTCCCCCTCCCTCCTGGCAACCACCATTCTCATTTCTGTCTCTATGAATTTGACTTCTTCAGATACCTCATATAAGTGGCATCATGCAGTACTTGTCCTTTTGTGATTGGCTTATTTCACTTAGCATAATGTCTTCAGGGTTCCTCCATGTTGTACCATATGACAGTATTTCCTTCTGTTTTAAGGCTGAATATTGTTCCTTTATATGTATTCACCACAATGGTAAATACATTCTTAATCCACTCGTTGATGGTTTAGCCTCTTTCTCAATCAGCTTATCCTTCCTTAATCATTTTAATATATTTGACTGCTTTAGAGGTATTAGAAGTTTCCCCTAGCTGTGTGGTGATCTTTGGTTTTCAGCCCCCATTTAAAAATGCGCCTCTGAAAGCTTCTATTAGAGCTTCTGGGGGCTTCTCTGAAGAGGGATCTGACTGACCTGTTTCCTTGGGGAAGCTACCGATACCTGTATCTTCGGGCCTTTGCTCTTTAGCTACTCAGATTCCCCGGAGAAGAACCTTCTGGGTGTTACAGGGATGGAGATTGGAGGAGCTCAGCATTGGTATATAACTTCATTCAATCCCCTTGTTTCCAGCCTGTATTCCTATCCTCAAGCTCTGCACTGCTGTCCCCCTATCCCAAAGAGCTGCTATTATACCTGCTTCAGAGGAGAAGCCTCCAGTCTTTATGGAGTGGACGTGTGGGACGAAGGATCTGGAGATCTAACTGCTTCTTAGATTCTCCATTTTCTTGTTTACGGCCCTACCTTCATCCCTATTTCCAAAGGTACTTAATTAGCCAATTCCTGAGCTATTTGGGGGAGAGGGGTCTGTGGCATAAATCTGTTTACCTCTCAGCTTTTCCCACTTAGCTTATTTTGGCTTTCTTGGGTTTGCTGAATTAATATTCATCCGTTTTCTAGCTTTCAAAATTTTATCATGGTTAAATCCCTTCCCAATTTCTTTATCTTTGAGAATTTCTGCCTTTAAAAAAGTCCCTTTATTGTTGTTTTAGTGGGGCTTAAGGACGGAGTAAAAGAAAATGAGTGTGTTTACTCTACCATCTTTATCTAGAAATCACTGAAATTAACTTTATTAAATGGTACCTTAAATGATCAGCTTGGAGAACTCAGAGGTAATCCAGCCTTTGATTTAGCCCCTTTGTTTCTGTGTGCATGGCCTGGCTGCAACCATGTAGCCCTCTTTCTCTTGTTCTGTGTCCCCATGTGTTCACTTGTGTCATCCTGACCTAGCTTATTATGCTGTAAAAATCTCAGAGGCAGGGCTTCCCTGGTGGTGCAGTGGTTGAGAGTCCACCTGCCGATGCAGGGGACACGGGTTTGTGCCCCGGTCCGGGAAGATCCCCCATGCTGTGGAGTGGCTGGGCCCGTGACCCATGGCCGCTGAGCCTGCGCGTCCGGAGCCTGTGCTCCGCAACGGGAGAGGCCACAACAGTGAGAGGCCCGCGTATCGCAAAAAAAAAAAAAAAAATCTCAGAGGCAGATGGCATGCTTCTTTCCCTTAGGGAAGCTCCAGAATGACTCTCTACTTCCATCACATGTTTCAGGGCTTTGCATACAGAGAATGTCAGGTACTTAGAATGTTCTGTGCTTGTTGTAATTTGTTCAAATTCAAAGTCAAATACAACTGGAAAACCACTTCCCAAGAGGGTAGAAGCCTTGTCCCAGAAGACACAAGTCTTTCTGGTTTCAGGAGAGGAGTTTGGTTCTGCTTTGGCAACCCTCTTACAGCTTGTTGCCAAAGAGCAGAAATGGCGATGCAGACTGCATTGCTGCTCTCCAGGTGCCCCTGTCTTGTGGATTATTAATAGCATATTCCCTGATGCCATTATAAATCCTCTACCCTTCAAAGGCACTAAATTCACTTAATTATCTTAAAAATTAAAGAATACAGGCATTTTTTCATTATGAAATGTTAATGGAAAGGAAATAAGAACATTAGGTTGAAAAATGTAAGATGACCTCTGGTTCACCAAGACGCATCCTTATTGACCTTATCTTTTTTCCCCTACTAGGTTGAGTGATCCACAGTTAAATAATACCAGTCTATAGATCATCCTGAGCCCTGTCGTAAACCCTTGCTGACACTTGTAGATGCAGAGAAAGTTCCAAGCCTTTCAGGAATGACCATTTTCAGCTATTTTGAGAAGTATGGATAGCTTTCATCTACATTCCTGGGTTCAAGAGCAGTTTCTGGAGAAATCTATGAAGAATAAAGAGTAGTGTGTGTCCTCTGGAGGTGCACATGGAGGTCTAGTCTGCAAAAGATTTGAGAAGAGCATCCCCAAATTTCCTTGTTATAGAGCCATATGCACCCCATCTCTTCTGATAGGTAGAGAATGGGGTCACATCTTCCAAAGCTATAACTACTCTAGCCATAGGATATTAACAAAACAAATCAAAGTCAATTTCTCCAAGTGTCAGTCTTCAACTTTTAAATATTTATAAGGTACCATATCCCTAAATCAAAGAGGAGTGCTACAATCTGAAATAACTACTGAATTAATAGCCAGGAAATAACATTTGGTTAAAAAAAACCATTTACTTTATTGTAACAACAAATGAAAACACAGAATTATGAGTCCTGGAGCTAATTTGAATAATGTTCAAGAAGTGGGACTCTAGCTGTCTGGGGGTACCTGATACCCTGTGACCATTCCTCTTCTTTGTTTGGGTCTTAATATTTAAGTGGTTATCAAAGGGAGTCATAAAACTGTCTCCTCTAAAACTGAAAAGGTAGCTTTACAAAGAGGCTATAAAATGTTAAAATACTATCCTGGACCCCTTGACACAAGAGTATTACATTTTGTGATGCTCAGAAAATGGGAAGAAACAACAAAGTGGGTGGTGGTCCAGCCCTAGAAATTCAAAGAAGAACTGTGTTGTCAATCCAACCCACTCACCCACTAAGCCCTCTGGACCAAAGGATTCTGGGATGAATGAAATAATGAAGACAGGACACTGGGCTGAGGTGATGTGGAAGGGACTGCAAAGTTGTCTGTTTTGCCAGCACTGTTATAGCACTTGCTACATACATGCCAGGCACTCTTCTAGCACTTTATGTATACTAACTCATTTGATTTCCTAAGAGGGACCCTAAGAGGTAAGGAATATTCCTAATCCCATGTTATAGATGAGCCAACTGAAACAGATGATAGAAAATTTGTTCTAATTTGCATTGTTGTGATTGGCAGAGGTGGATTTGAACCTGAGGAGTCTGGTTCTAGACCCTGGCGCCTAACCACTATATTGCCTCTAAAAGCAGACCACTGCCAAGTCGAAGGGTTTCCCATGCCCGCATTATGCAGCTAACTTGGGTGCACTGTGAGCAGTGTTTGTGATTCCCAGATGACTAGCCTGTTGATCCATTTTTTATGATGGGCAGCCTGGATCCGTTTGAAGGGACAATGTTTTGGTCTGTACTTATTTGAATCCATTTGGGGAAGTCTCTAAACTTGCAACTGACTTTGGAATAAGCTCCAGTTGTTAGCTTTGTTTTGATTACTGTGAACACAGAATCAGCTAAATACTCCCAAGACTATCCTGCAAAAAATAACTTGTCCTCTGAGGGAGCAGAGGCAGACTTCAGGCAAACAACCTTAGCTCAGACTCATCAGCAGAGCATTGATGGGACTCTAATATCACCCTTGGCTGGACAGGATAACTTAGTAAAATAAGGGAAGCAGCAAGCAGGTGATACAGTGGGGTGAGCAGGGAGATGAGGGATCCTTCTGTCTGGATGGGATTCTGTGAAGGTTTCTCTTGTATATTTGGGACACAGCTGAGATATGCTTAAAACACACACGCACTCAGGCTTTAGAGGGACTAGCAGTACTACAAGTAACTAGTCGTTTAGATAGCACACA
Organism: Orcinus orca; assembly: GCF_937001465.1. NCBI lineage: Eukaryota > Metazoa > Chordata > Mammalia > Artiodactyla > Delphinidae > Orcinus > Orcinus orca. The sequence continues at coordinate 65,286,907 of NC_064565.1, forward strand.
GGCCCCTGTCCAGTAGGGAAGGGTGAAATTTTAACTAATTTCTATTCTTCCTCAAGAAGGGAGGACACAGGTCCTGCTGAATCTCAGTACAAGTTTGCTTACCTGCACCAACTTCCGAACGGGGAAAACTAGGATACTTAGGTGGCTCACAGATTTATCCACGACATGTGAAACATGGGAAAGATAGAGAATTCCAAAAAGAGGCAGCAATAAAGCTTCAGTAGTGCACCGTCAGCTGACCAAGAATATGCTGGCCCAGCACATTCCCAGGCTCCACCAGCTCTCTCAATCTACACACAACACAGAAGCTGCAAAAGGCTGGGAAGCCACCTGGTGGCGTGTGTGGCAGTGATGTGAAGATCTGAGTCCTCCTCGTGTTCTTGGGGTCAGGCATACAACAATGCCATAATCAACCTCTGCAGTTCATGGGCTAGATTTATATACAGAAGCAGTAAAACTTGGAAGCTAAGAGTTAATATAAATGTCTAAGAACTGTGAAGAAATATTTTTAAAAAAGAATTATTAGGCCTTATTCTATCTCATATTAAAATAAATAATAAACATGGTATATGTTTTTATGTTAAAACTTAGACTTTATCCCTTTAATTCAGCCGATACCATTTTTACCATGTCACTCCCTCTTTAAATGCCTTTAAGGACTCATTGTGGCTTGCTGAATGAAGTAAAATTCCTTAGCTTGGTATCCAAGGCACTTCATAAACTGGTTCTACATTGCCCATCCTGTGTTACCATCTTCTAGTCTTCCATGGATGCATCAGGATGGGCAATTTATTATCCTTTTTCTCATCTCCCCCTCTATGGTTGCAGATTATTCTACCCCTCCACCCACAGGATTTGACTTCTTCCTTACTCTGCCAATTGAAATTCAAGTCCCATTTTCTGTACAAGCTCATTCCCATTCATTCATCCATTCCTTCTTATTTTTTTTTAACATCTTTATTGGAGTATAACTGCTTTACAATGATGTGTTAGTTTCTGCTGTATAACAAAGTGAACGAACTATACGTATACATATATCCCCATATGCCCTCCCTCTTGCGTCTTCCTCCCACCCTCCCGATCCCACCCCTCTAGGTGGACAAAAAGCACCGAGCTGATCTCCCTGTGCTATGCGGCTGCTTTCCACTAGCTATCTATTTTACATTTGGTAGTGTATATATGTCCATGCCAATCTCTCACTTCGTCCCAGCTTACCCTTCCCCAACCGTGTGTTCTCAAGTCCATTCTCTACATCTGTGTCTTTATTCCTGTCCTGCCCCTAGGTTCTTCAGAACCATTTTTTTTTTTTAGATTCCATATATATGTATTAGTATATGGTATTTGTTTTTCTCTTTCTGACTTACTTCACTCTGTATGACAGTCTCTAGGTCCATCCACCTCACTACAACTAACTCAATTTCATTTCTTTTTATGGCTGAGTAATATTCCACTGTATATATGTGCCACATCTTCTTTATCCATTCATCTGTCGATGGACACTTAGGTTGCTTCCATGTCCTGGCTATTATAAATAGAGATGCAATAACATTGTGGTACATGACTCTTTTTGAATTATGGTTTTCTCAGGGTATATGCCCAGTAGTGGGACTGTTGAGTCATATGGTAGTTCTATTTTTAGTTTTTCAAGGAAATTCAATACTGTTCTCCACAGTGACTGTATCAATTTACATTCCCACCAACACTGCAAGAGGGTTCCCTTTTGTCCACACCCTCTCCAGCATTTATTGTTTGTAGATTTTTTGATGATGGCCATTCTGACTGGTGTGAGGTGATACCTCATTCTCATTGTAGTTTTAATTTGCATTTCTCTAATGATTGGTGATGTTGAGCATCCTTTCAGGTGTTTGTTGGCAAACTGTATATCTTCTTTGAAGAAATGTCTATTTAGATCTTCAGCCCATTTTTGGATTGGGTTGTTTGTTTCTTTGATATTGGGCTGCATGAGTAGCTTGTATATTTTGGAGATTAATCCTTTGTCAGTTGCTTCATTTGCAAATATTTTCTCCCACTCTGAGGGCTGTCTTTTCATTTTGTTTATGGTTTCCTTTGCTCTGCAAAAGCTTTTAAGTTTCATTAGGTCCCATTTGTTTATTTTTCTTTTTATTTCCATTTCTCTAGGAGGTGGGTCAAATAGGATCTTGCTGTGATTTATGGTATAGAGTGTTCTGCCTATATTTTCCTCTAAGGGTTTTATAGTCTCTGGCCTTACATTTAGGTCATTAATCCATTTTGAGTTTATTTTTGTGTATGGTGTTAGGGAGTGTTCAAATTTCATTCTTTTCCATGTAGCTGTCCAGTTTTCTCAGCACCACTTATTGAAGAGGCTGTCTTTTCTCCATTGTATATTCTTGCCTCCTTTAACAAAGATAAGGTGACCATATGTGTGTGGGTTTACCTCTGGGCTTTCTCTGCTGTTCTATTGATCTCTATTTCTGTTTTTGTGTCAGCACCATACTGTCTTGGTTACTGTAGCTTTGTAGTATACTCTGAAGGCAGGGAGCCTGATTCTGTTTTTCTTTCTCAAGGTTGCTTTGGTTATTCAGGGTCTTTTGTGTTTCCATAAAAATTGTGAAATTTTTTGTTCTATTCTGTGAAAAAGGCCACTGGTAGTTTGATAGGGATTGCAATGAATCTGTAGATTGCTTGGGGTAGTATAGTCATTTTCACAATGTTGATTCTTCCCATCCAAGAACATGGTATATCTCTCCATCTGTCTGTATCATCTTTAATTTATTTTATCAGTGTCTTATAGTATTCTACATACAGGTCTTTTGTCTCCTTAGGTAGGTTTATTCCTAGGTATTTTATTCTTTTTGTTGCAGTGGTAAATGGGAGTGTTTCCTTAATTTCTCTTTCAGATTTTTCATCATTAGTGTATAGGAATGCAAGAGATTTCTGTGCATTAAATTTGTTTCCTGCTACTTTACCAAATTCATTGATTAGCTCTAGTAGTTTTCTGGTAGCATCTTTAGGATTCTCTATGTATAGTATCATGTCATCTGCAAATAGTGACAGTTTTACTTCTTCTCTTCTGATTTGGATTCCTTTAATTTCTTTTTCTTCTCTAATTGCTGTGGCTAAAACTTCCAAAACTATGTTGAATAATAGTGGTGAGAGTTGGCAACCTTGTCTTGTTCCTGATCTTAGTGGAAATGGTTCCAGTTTTTCACCATTGAGAATGATGTTGGCTGTGGGTTTGTCATATATGGCCTATATTATGTTGAGGTAAGTTCTCTCTATGCCTACTTTCTGGAGGGTTTTTATCATAAATGGGTGCTGAATTTTGTGGGAAGCTTTTTCTGCATCTATTAAGATGGTCATATGGTTTTTATTCTTCAGTTTGTTAATATGGTGTATCACATTGATTGATTTGCATATATTAAAGAATCTTTGCATTCCTGGGATACTGGTATATGATCCTTTTAATGGGCTATTGGATTCTGTTTGCTAGTATTTTGTTGAGGATTTTTGCATCTATGTTCATCAGTGATATTGGCCTGTAGTTTTCTTTTTTTGTGACATCTTTGTCTGGTTTGGGGATCAGGGCGATGGTGGCGTCATAGAATGAGTTTGGGAGTGTTCCTCCCTCAACTACATTTTGGAGGAGGTTGAGAAGGATAGGTGTTAGCTCTTCTGTAAATGTTTGATAGAATTCACCTGTGAAGCCACCTGGTCCCGGGCTTTTGTTTGTTGGAAGATTTTTTTTTTTGTGGTACACAGGCCTCTCACTGTTGTGGCCACTCCCGTTGCGGAGCACAGGCTCTGGACACGCAGGCTCAGCTGCCATGGCTCACGGGCCTAGCCGCTCTGTGGCATGTGGGATCTTCCCAGACCGCGGCACAAACCCGTGTCCCCTGCATCGGCAGGTGGACTCTCAACCACTACGCCACCAGGGAAGCCCATGTTGGAAGATTTTTAATCACAGTTTCAATTTCAGTGCTTGTGATTGGTCTGTTTATATTTCCTATTTCTTCCTGGTTCAGTATCGGAAGTTTGTGTTTTTCTAAGAATTCGTCCATTTCTTCCAGGTTGTCCATTTTATTGGCACATAGCTGCTTGTAGTAATCTCTTATGATCCATTGTATTTCTGCAGTGTCAGTTGTTACTTTTGGGGTGTCTGTGACCTTATTATGATTTTAGGCAGCCTCTCTGTTAATGGGTGGGGTTGTGTTTCTGTCTTGCTAGTTGTTTGGCATGGGGTGTCCAGCACTGTAGCTTGCTGGTCATTGAGTGGAGCTGGTCTTAGCATTGAGATGGAGATCTCTGGGAGAACTCTCGCCGATTGTTATTATCTGGGGCCAGGAGGTCTCTGGTGGTCCAGTGTCCTGAACTCGGTTCTCCCTCCTCAGAGATTCAGGCCTGACACCCGGCCAGAGCACCAAGACCCTGTCAGCCACACAGTGTCAGTCGCCATGGTCCGGCCCCGAGATTGCAGGGCCTATTCATTCTTTCTTATCCTACAGTGACCTTTTCCTTCTCTGCAGTTGTATAGATCACTGTAATATTTATAATCACTTTATAATGTAGGGTTTTCAAATATACCCCTAGAGTAGGAATTAGGTCCCTGAATCAGCTAGGTGGATTGGCTCGAATGTGTTTATGTGTGATTTGGGGAGAGGGGTCCATAGCTTTTTTCTGACTCCTCTGTAGTTCAACACAGGTTCTTAGCTGGACACAATTCCCAGATGATCCTTATATGCACTCATGTTTGAGAAGAACTTCACGAGAGGCTGTTTGCTCCTAGGGTCTTGGTACCTATTAATACCTAAGCTTCCCATGGAATGGCAAATCTTCCCATTATAGGGCTAACCAAGTCAAAGGGCATTTTATATATTTGTCTTTTTTAAGTGCATAAACGCAAGGAAGATTAGTAGTCAATAATCTCTATATTGAAAAAGAGAGGAACGTGTAAAGAAATGCAAGCTTCTAAGTACAATATTTCCCCTCTCTTACTAAACTTTAATTATTCTCAATTATTGCTTAATTCACTTTGGTTTTCTAGGCTTGAGTAGACCTATTACTTTGATCCCCTTAATAGGAGAGTGAAAATTCTATCATCTCTTCACATGTGATTTTCAGGAATTTCACCAGAAGTTAAAAATCTTATGGCCTTTCCTTTCCTTTTGCTTGAGCTATTCTGGTGAAACAATCTTATCTGTAACTGTTTCCTATTAATCTCAGAAACTGCCTTTGTTATCCTTCATGCAGCAACATAACCTTCATGAGAAAACATGATTCTCACATATTTTTCTTGTCATGGTGAGAACCAAAAGAAAAAGAAACATCATAGTGACTACCTCCTTTTGAAATAGAGAAACTTTCTCTTACGTGAACTGTCTTTTCAACCCTGGCTCTTGGATAGTTCTAATATGCTCTCATTATTTATGTTTATCAAAGAAACAGTTCTCATTAGAAGCACTGAAAATTTAAATGCTGCATTTCAACAGAAACAGGTCATTTCAAAAGAGATTTTCCTTTTTCCCGGTATATAACATTTAAAATAAAATTAGAAAACCATTTGGTACAAGTTTTTAAAAGAAAGGTATCCAGTGTTTCTTCTTTAACACATGCAGTTGATGTAATATTTGATTATATATTTCCATGTTTTCTCTAGTTTCTTTATGAAAGAAGATTATTTAAAAGAAGGATTATAAGATTAATCCACCTTGCATTGTGTATATTACAATGATCTTAAAGGCAGTGTGTAAGGTAAGTAGAACCATCCTTGAGAGATGATGATGATGTGTTGAATCTTTAATTTAAAATGGCTGTTCATCAAGCCTATGATTCCTAAGTGAGGTCGGTATTCTGAAGTAATTTTTCTTTGAAAAAATGTTTCTGTTATGAAAGTTTACTGCTTTCTTATTAAAGTTTACTCAACATGGTATATCAAAGTGTTGTTTTGTTGTTGCTAGCAGTAGTGATATATACATAATCTGTTTTGTCCCAAAAAAGGTTTAATGTGGATTTCAAAGATCCAAGCAATAACAGGGAATAAAAGAAAGTAAAAATAGGCCAGAAAGACAAATCAAAGGGAAACTAAGGAGAGGAATGTAAAACATGATCAGAAGTGAAGTTACTAGACAAAATGCATGCTGCAGCATCAATGCATTTGTAAGGATAGCCAAATTTGTCTGTGAGCTTCCTAGTAACCATTACAAAGAGAATCTGATATATTAGATGATTTACAGTGTTCGTAAGATTAAAGAAAAGCAAGGGCAAAGGAAACCCACAGAGACACAGCTATGCTATCTCTGAGTCTAGAGAGAAATGTCTTTTGTGTTTTTCAGGGAAAAATTTCCCAAACCAGTGATTCCCAAAGTTGTACACCAGACCAACTACATCAACATCATCTGGGAACTTGTTAGAAAGGCAAATTCTGAATCAGAAATTCTATTTGTGTTTAACAAGCTGGTGCCCATTAACAACTGAGAACCATTGTTCTAAACATTATCCTCACCACAAGCACTCAGAGCTGGGGTGGCTTTGGGTGGTGTGCAAATTTGGGGGATGGAAGGCAGAGTATAAGGGGTTCTCCAAGGAACTTAAAAACCACAGACTGATGAGGGTTTTCTGTGCAATTCTTCTGAATTTTTCTATGTTTGAAATTTTTCATAATAAAATATTGGGAAAAAATAATTCACTGCTAACAAGGGATGAAACATCAAACTAACAGTGCTATCCTTCCAGAGAAAGGTTTGACTCTATCAGGGATTTGTGCAGTGATGTTACTAAGACGTATGGTTTAAATTTTTCTAGTAAGTGTTTTCTCTTGAAGCTGTTTATTAAATTTACCTTGTACTTGCCTAGAACACTCTTCACAACAGTTATGGTCTCTAATCCTACCTCCGGTTCCTACTTGCTAAGTGGCTGTGGGCAAGAAACTGAAGTAAGCCTTGATTGAGCGTTCTCTGTGTAGACAATACTACTACTACTTTGTATGGTTGTTGTGAGGCATAAATGAAATAACACACATAGAGTCTAGCATGGGGCTTCCCTGGTGGTGCAGTGGTTAAGAATCTGCCTGCCAATGCAGGGGACATGGGTTCAAGCCCTGGTCCGGGAAGATCCCACATGCCGCGGAGCAACTAAGCCTGTGCGTCACAACTACTGAGCCTGTGCTCTAGAGCCCGTGAGCCACAACTACTGAGCCTGCATGCCACAACTACTGAAGCCTGCGCGCCGAGAGCCCGTGCTCCGCAACAAGAGAAGCCACTGCAATGAGAAGCCCGCACACCACAACGAAGAGCAGCCCCCGCTCACTGCAACTAGAGAAAGACCGCGCGCATAAACAAAGACCCAACACGGCCAAAGATAAATAAATAAATATATAAAAATTAAAAACAAAAAAGAGTCTAGCATGGTGCTCAGAAACAGGAAACACTAAATCATACTGACTGTTATAATAATTATGGTTGTTTTTGGCATGTTGTTGTTACACTTCTTATTATTTTTATACTGATATCAGCCTCAGAGAAGGAAAGGGTGGACATAAAAGATTTCCATGACTAGGCCATGAGGAATCAACTCTATCCACTCCCTTTGGAGACCTCTACATTTAATTCAACTTAAGTTAACACACATGTATTGCATGCCTAATTCTACAACAGGCCCTGCCCTGTGTTATAGATACATTTGTGAAATCACTGTGGTCCTTGTGTTCACAGTGGGTCAGGGGACCAAAGAAGTAAACAGGCAATTATAATACAGTGTGGTAAGTGCTGTTAAGCAGGGGAAATATAGGAGTCCATTGGAAGCCCTGGGAGAATGTGATGAAATACTTCTAGCTTAGAGTCTCTGCCTTAATTCTAAATCATTGTTAAACTTCAGCTTTATAAAGTATATTTATAATATTTTAAAAGGTTTAAAAATAGTTATCATGATCGAAAGTTTCTCAAGGTCATAGAGCTTGTATTGCAACCTAAGAAAAGATGTGTACTCCAATCCTAAGATGCTCATGGTCTACTCAAGGAGAGACAAGAGTAAACAGAATGGAACTAGTCCAGAAGATGGTGGAGGAGTAAGATGTGGAGATAAGCTTCCTTCCCACAAATACATCAAAAATATATCTACATGTGGAACAACTCCTACAGAACACCTACTGAATGCTGGCAGAAGACCTCAGACCTCCCAAAAGGCAAGAAACTCCCCTACATACCTAGGTAGGGCAAAAGAGAAAAGAAAAAAACAGAGACAAAAGAATAGGGACAGGACTTGCACCTCTGGGAGGGAGCTGTGAAGGAGGAAAAGTTTCCACACACTAGGAAGCCCCTTCACTGGCAGAGACAGGGGGTGGGCGGGGGGGAAGCTTTGGAGCCATGGAGGAGAGCACAGCAACAGCGGTGCAGAGGGCAAAGTGGAGAGATTCCCACACAAAGGATCAGTGCCGACCAGCACTCACCAGCCTGAGAGGCTTGTCTGCTCACATGCTGTGGCGGGCTGGTGCTGGGAGCTGAGGCTCGGGCTTCGGAGGTCAGATCCCAGGGAGAGGACCGGGGTTAGCTGAGTGAACACAGCCTGAAGGGACTAGTGCACCACAGCTAACCGGGAGGGAGTCCGAGAAAAGTCTGGACCTGCCTAAGAGGCAAGGGACCAGGGTGCGCGAGGAGAGGGGATTCAGAGCACCACCTAAACGAGCTCGAGACAGGTGCGAGCCGCGGCTATCAGCATGGACCCCAGAGATGGGCATGAAACGCTAAGGCTGCTGCTGCAGTCACCAAGAATCCTGTGTGCAAGCACAGGTCACTATCCACACCTCCCATTCCGGGAGACTGTGCAGCCCGCCACTGCCAGTGTCCCATGATCCAGGCACAACTTACCCGGGAGAACACACGGCGTGCCTCAGGCTGTTTCAACATCACGTCGGCCTCTGGTGGGCACAGGCTCACCTTGCATTCCAGTTATAACTACCGTGTTCCTCCCTCCCCTCACATGAGTGAGCCAGAGCCCCCTAATCAGCTGCTGCTTTAATCCCGTCTTGTCTGGGCGGGAACAGAAGCCTGAGGGCGGCCTACATGCAGAGATGGGGCCAAAACCAAAGCTGAACCCCAGGAGCTGTGCGAACAACGAAGAGAAAGGGAAATTTCTCTGTGCAGCCTCAGGAGGAGCGGATTAAATCCCCCAAATCAACTTGAGGTACTCTGCATCTGTGGAATACCTGAAGAGACAATGAATCAACCCAAAATTGAGGCAGTGGACTTTGGGAGCAACTGTAGACTTGGGGTTTGCTGTCTGCAACTGACTTGTTTCTGATTTTTATGTTTATCTTAGTATAGATTTTAGCACTTATTATCATTGTTGGATTTCTTTATTGGTTTGGTTGATCTCTTCTTTTTTTTTTAACTACTTTTTAATTTTAATAATATTTTTAATTTTTAAATTATAATTATATTATTTTATTATTATTTTTTTAATCTTTTTTTTCTCCCTTTTCCTCTGAGCTGTGAGGCTGACAGGGTCCTGGTGCTCCAGCCTGGTATCAAGCCTGAGCCCCTGAGGTGGAGAGCCAAGTTCAGGACACTGGACCAGCCGCCTGTAATATCAATTGGCGAGAGCTCTCCCAGAGATCTCCGTCTCAACGCTAAGACCAGCTCCACCCAATGGCCAGCAAGCTCCAGTGCTGGATGCCCATGTCAAACAACTAGCAAGACAGGAACACAACCCCACCCATTAGCAGAGAGGCTGCCTAAAATCATAATACGTTCACAGACACCCCAAACCACACCACTGGACACAGTCCTGCGCACCAGAAAGACAATATCCAGCCTCATCCACCAGAACACAGGCACCAATCCCCTCCACCAGGAAGCCTACACAACCCACTGAACCAACCTTACCCACTGAGAGCAGACACCAAAAAAAACTGGAACTATGAACCTGCATCCTGTGAAATGGAGACACCAAACACAGTAAGTTGACTAAAATGGGAAGACAGAGAAATATGCAGCAGATGAAGGAGCAAGGTAAAAACCCACCAGACCAAACAAATGAAGAAGAAATAGGCAGTCTACCTGAAAAAGAATTCAGAGTAATGAGAGTAAAGATGATCCAAAATCTTGGAAATAGAGTGGAAAAAATAAAAAAAACAATTAACAAGGACCTAGAAGAACTAAAGGGCAAACAAACAGTGATGAACAACACAATAAATGAAATTAAAAATTCTCTAGAAGGAATCAATAGCAGAATAACTGAGGCAGAAGAATGGATAAGTGACCTGGAAGATAAAATAGTAGAAATAACTACCACAGAGCAGAATAAAGAAAAAAGAATGAAAAGAATTGAGAACAGTTACAGAGACTACTGGGACAACATTATATGAACCAACATTCGAATTATAGGGGTCCCAGAAGAAGAAGAGAAAAAGAAAGGGACTGAGAAAATATTTGAAGAGATTATAGTTGAAAACTTCCCTAATATGGGAAAGGAAATAGTCAGTCAAGTCCTGGAAGCACAGAGAGTCCCATATAGGATAAACTGAAGGAGAAACATGCCAACACATATATTAATCAAACTATCAAAAATTAAATACAAACAAAAAATATTAAAAGCAGCATGGGAAAAGTAACAAATAACATACAAGGGAATCCCCATAAGGTTAACAGCTGATCTTTCAGCAGAAACTCTGCAAGCCAGAAGGGTGTGGCAGGACATATTTAAGTGATGAAAGGGAAAAACCTACAACCAAGATTACTCTTCCCAGCAAGGATCTCATTCAGATTTGACAGAGAAATTAAAACCTTTCCAGACAAGCAAAAGCTAAGAGAATTAAGCACCACCAAACCAGCTTTACAACAAATGCTAAAGGAACTTCTCTAGGCAGGAAACACAAGCGAAGGAAAAGACCTACAAAAAACAAACCCAAAACAATTAAGAAAATGGTAATAGGAACATACATATCGATAATTACCTTCAATGTAAATGGATTAAATGCTCCAACCAAAAGACATAGACTGGCTGAATGGATTAAAAAACAAGACCCGTATATATGCTGTCTACAAGAGACCCACTTCAGACCTAGGGACACATACCGACTGAAAGTAGGGGGATGCAAAAAGATATTCCATACAAATGGAAATCAAAATAAAGCTGAAGTAGCAATTCTCATATCAGACAAAATAGACTTTAAAATGACTATTACAAGAGACAAAGAAGGACACTACATAATGATCAAAGGATCAATCCAAAAAGAAGATATAACAATTGTAAATATGTATGCACCCAACATAGGAGCACCTCAATATGTAAGGCAAATGCTAACAGCCATAAAAGGGGAAACCAACAGTAACACAATCATAGTAGGGGACTTTAACACCCCACTTTCACCAATGGACAGATCATCCAAAATGAAAGTAAATAAGGAAACACAAGCTTTAAATGATACATTAAACAAGATGGACTTAATTGATATTTATAGGACATTCCATCCAAAAACAACAGAATACACGTTCTTCTCAAGTGCTCATGGAACAGTCTCCAGGATAGATCATATCTTGGGTCAAAAATAAAGCCTTGGTAAATTTTAAAAAATTGCAGTCTTATCAAGTATCTTTTCGACCACAACCCTATGAGACTAGATATCAATTACAGGAAAAAGTCTGTAAAAAATACAAACACATGGAGGCTAAACAATACACTACTAAATAACCAAGAGATCTCTGAAGAAATCCAAAAGGAAATTAAAAAATACCTAGAAACAAATGACAATGAAAACACGATGACCCAAAACCTATGGGATGCAGCATAAGCAGTTCTAAGAGGGAAGTTTATAGCAATAGAATCCTACCTCAAGAAACAACTCAAATAAACAACCTAACCTTACACCTAAAGCAATTAGAGAAAGAAGAACAAAAAAAACCAAAGTTAGCAGAAGGAAAGAAATCATAAAGATCAGATCAGAAGTAAATGAAAAAGAAATGAAGGAAATAATAGCAAAGATCAATAAAACTAAAAACTGGTTCTTTGAGAAAATAAAAAAAAATTGATAAACCACTAGCCAGACTCAGCAAGAAAAAAAGGGGGAAGACTCAAATCAAAGAATTAGAAATGAAAAAGGAGAAGTAACAACTGACACTCCAGAAAATAAAGGATAATGAGGGATTACTACAAGCAGCTATATGCCAATAAAATGGACAACCTGGAAGAAATGGACAAATTCTTAGAAAAGCACAACCTTCTGAGACCGAACCAGGAAGAAATAGGAACTATAAACAGACCAATCACAAGCACTGAAATTGAAACTGTTATTAAAAATCTTCCAACAAACAAAAGCCCAGGAACAGATGGCTTCTCAGGTGAATTCTATCAAACATTTAGAGAAGAGCTAACACCTATCCTTCTCAACCTCCTCCAAAATGTAGCAGACAGAGGAATACTCCCAAACTCATTCTATGAGGCCACCATCACCCTGATCCCAAAACCAGACAAAGATGTCACAAAAAAAGAAAACTACAGGTCAATATTACTGATGAACATAGATGCAAAAATCCTCAACAAAATACTAGCAAACAGAATCCAACAGCACATTAAAAGGACCATACACCGTGATCAAGTGGGGTTTATCCCAGGAATGCAAGGATTCTTCGATATACACAAATCAATCAATGTGATAACCCATATAAACAATCTGAAGGAGAAAAACCATATAATCATCTCAATAGATGCAGAAAAAGCTTCCCACAAAATTCAGCACCCATTTATGATAAAAACTCTCCAGAAAGTAGGCATAGAGAGAACTTACCTCAACACAATATAGGCCATATATGACAAACCCACAGCCAACATCATTCTCAATGGTGAAAAACTGGAACCATTTCCACTAAGATCAGGAACAAGACAAGGTTGCCCACTCTCACCACTATTATTCAACATAGTTTTGGAAGTTTCAGCCACAGCAATTAGAGAAGAAAAAGAAATTAAAGGAATCCAAATCAGAAAAGAAGTAAAGCTGTCACTGTTTGCAGATGACATGATACTATACATAGAGAATCCTAAAGATGCTACCAGAAAACTTCTAGAGCTAATCAATGAATTTGGTAAAGTAGCAGGCAACAAGTTTAATGCACAGAAATCTCTTGCATTCCTATACATTAATGATGAAAAATCTGAAAGAGAAATTAAGGTAACACTCCCATTTACCACTGCAACAAAAAGAATAAAATACCTAGGAATAAACCTACCTAAGGAGACAAAAGACCTGTATGCAGAAAACTATAAGACACTGATGAAAGAAATTAAAGATGATACATACAGATGGAGAGATACACCATGTTCTTGGATTGGAAGAATCAACATTGTGAAAATGACTCTACTACCCCAAGCAATCTACAGATTCATTCCAATCCCTATCAAACTACTAATGCATTTTTCACAGAACTAGAACAAAAAATTTCACAATTTGTATGGAAACACCAAAGACCCTGAATAACCAAAGCAACCTTGAGAAAGAAAAATGGAGGTGGAGGAATCAGGCTCCCTGACTTTAGACTATACTACAAAGCTACAGTAATCCAGACAGTATGGTGCTGACACAAAAACAGAAATAGAGATCAATGGAACAGGAAACAAAGCCAAGAGATAAACCCACACACATATGGTCACCTGAACTTTGATAAAAGAGGCAAGAATATACAGTGGAGAAAAGACAGCCTCTTCAATAAGTGGTGCTGAGAAAACTGGACAGCTACATGGAAAAGAATGAAATTCAAACACTCCCTAACACCATACACAAAAATAAACTCAAAATGGATTAAAGACGGAAATGTAAGGCCAGAGACTATAAAACTCTTAGAGGAAAACATAGGCAAAACACTCTATGCCATAAATCACAGCAAGATCCTATTTGACCCCCTCCTAGAGAAATGGAAATAAAAAGAAAAATAAACAAATGGGACCTAATGAAACTTCAAAGCTTTTGCAGAGCAAAGGAAACCGTAAACAAAATGAAAAGACAACGCTGAGAATGGACGAAAATATTTGCAAAGGAAGCAACTGACAAAGGATTAATCTCCTAAACATACAAGTAGCTCATGCAGCTCAATATCACAAAAACAAACAACCCAAACTGAAAATGGGCTGAAGATCTAAATAGACATTACTTCAAAGAAGATATACAGATTGCCAACAAATACGTGAAAGGATGCTCAACATCAATGAAAACTACAATGAGGTATCATCTCACAGTGGTCAGAATGGCCATTATCAAAAAACCTGCAAATGCTGGAGACGGTGAGGAGAAAATGGAACCCTCTTGTACTGTTGGTGGGAATGTGAATTGTTACAGCCACTACTGAGAACAGTATGGAGGTTCCATAAAAAACTAAAAATAGAACTACCATAGGACCCATCAATCCCACTACTAGGCATATACCCTGAGAAAACCATAATTCAAAAAGAGTCATGTACCACAATGTTCATTGCAGCTCTATTTACAACAGCCAGGACATGGACGCAACCTAAGTGTTCATCGACATATGAATGGATTAAGAAGATGTGGCACCTATATACAATGGAATATTACTCAGCCATAAAAAGAAACGAAATTGAGTTTTTTGTAGTGAGGTGGATGGACCTAGAGTCTGTCATACAGAGTGAAGTAATTCAGAAAGACAAAAACAAATACCATATGCTAACCTGTTTATTTGGAATATTAAAAAAAAGTTGTTGTGATGAACCTAGGGGCATGACAGGAATAAAGACACAGACATAGAGAATGGGCTTGAGGACACGGGGAGGGGAAATGGTAAGCAGAGACAAAGTGAGAGAGTAGCACTGACATATATACACTACCAAATGTAAAATAGATAGATAGTGGGAAGCAGCTGCATAGCACAGGGAGGTTAGTTCAGTGGTTTATGTCCACCTAGAGGGGTGGGATAGGGAGGGTGGGAGGGAGATCCAAGAGGGAGGGGATATGGGGATAGATGCCTACATATAGCTGATTTACTTTGTTATACAGCAGAAACTAACACACCATTGTAAAACAATTATACTCCAATAAAGATGTTAAAAAAAATTAAAAAGATATTATGAGCAAAAAAAAAAAAAAGAGTAAACAGAATGAATAGTGAAAAAATAGAAGCATGAAGGTCAGAGGCCACAAGAGGAGGGAGCATATAGGAGGCCAAGAAACAGAGTGGAGGAGTATCATCTGATGTGGGTGTTGAAGGATGAATAGAAGTTCACCAGGAGAATTAGGAAACATAGACTGTTCCAGTCAGAGAGAACAGCATGGGCAGAGTACAGTTCCAATCTCATCTGAATATAGCACAAAACCATGAGATGCAGACCTATAGGGCCCCAGAATCGATGGAAATGCTGCTTGATTCAGGACTTGCCCTAACTAGCCCTGAGAACCCATAAGGTGTCAGCTTTGCCAAGCTCCCATTGGTGGCCTTGGGCCACAGCACTGGAGTTTGACTTTCCCTCCCAGAACCTCCCCTTCAAAGCTGTGGTCACAGTTTTTGTTGTGGCAGGTGATAGATATACAGACTCTTCCTATGGAAAGGCAATGGTCTTTGTTTCCTTTTCTCTTTCTTTGCTGCATTCAGCAGCAAACTCTTTCCCTCCTCTTCTGGGAGAAATTGAAGATCAAAAAGCCCTCTGTGTCCTCCAGGAAAAAGAACTTGTTTTTGGTTGAGTCAATGGCTCTGAGTCAATGGGCCACCAGGATCTATTTTGAAAGAACCAGAGGAGAAAGGAGTGTGCTCTTGGGGAGGTAAGAAAAGGGGAATGAACACTGTGGCCATCTCACAGAGGTCAGGGAGTGGGGTAAGAGAGGAAGGAGAGAGCCCCTGGGAGCATGGCAGCTGTACCCAGGAAGGAGATGCACCCAGCAAAGGACCACTGTGGAGGCATTGGTTGAGCTCCCGTGAGCCACATGGTAGTTGAATCAGGACCATGGACGGTCCCACCTTTGCTCAAGTAGATACCTCCCGTTGCTTGCAGTCAGGGACCCACCAGCCACTCCTCCCATGGGAGACTGGTGAAGACTTTAGCTCCTCAGGGTCCAGCACCTCACCCACTGAGCAACCAATGGGAGGGGCACTTGTCTGGGCAATGCACTTCTGCCCAGTGCCCAAACACATGCCTAAGAACCTCAAGAAATCCAAGAAGGAAGGGCAGGATCCTGGGTACCTAGAGGAGTGCTGGTGGGGGAGCCCTGCATACATGGACTTGGGTGGGAAGCTGAAATAAACCAGCTCAAGACTCCCTGAGAGCTGGGAGCATGACATTCCTCCTCCATCAGTAATATGTTGTGTAATTATTTGTTAATGGTCTGATAGAGGAGGGTAGGAATTGGGTGTGTCTACTGTTAACTCCTAAGTGCCCAGCACAGTCTTCATGGGCAAACCTGCACATGGAAGAAGCTCGTTAAACATTTATTGGATGAGTGAATGAAAGCCTGATAGTCTCACTGAAAGTTATTTTTCTAGTTCTACCCAAGCCATGCCACAATATCCTCTGGTGGATTTTCTGCCAACCACCCCTGTGAATACTTCACACTTAGACACACACACACACACACACACACACACACACACAGAGAGAGAGAGAGGAATCCAAGATTAGGTAATATGAGCCAAGTAGCCTTCTAACTTTGAGTGAACCCAATGCACTATTTGTTCACACACCACTGGGACTATTTGTAATAGGAGACACACAGAGAGGCCCTCACCCCTGCAGCCCTAGTCTTCAGGCTCCAATCTGAGCTCGCCAGCTGTGTGACTCCGAGCAGTGAGACAGCCTGCTTCATCCCTCCAAGAAGATTGGTCCTTGCAGTGCGGATGTGTGAGTGTGACATGGCGGCCCTGTGAGGTTATCATGAACTTCTTGTGGCATTCTTCCTCCTACGTCTTAGTAACGGAAGGATGGTAGATATTTACAGGCAGCTGAAGGTGTGTTGACTGCGTTAGACTTTAAGGTTAGAGATGTGAGATAAGAATACCCTAAAGCAAATCCTGCCTGTTCAGCATGGTCTTTCTAGCCCAGAGAATCGCCACCTGCAGTCTTAGCCCTGACAGAACCACCATCCCCTTTGGCCACTGCTTCTCTGACTCACGTACTTGGTTGGATCTTAATGGCCTCCCGCCCACCTCAACCTCAACTTGCTGTACTGTGGGTTTTGCTTGAGTCCTTGCTGCCCCTCTCAGCTGCAGCCTCACCTGAGAGATGCCTCGTCTATGCTCCATGGTGCCTGGTAGCTTACAGGGCACGTGGCAGCAACTCTATAATTGTGCGATGAGTGAGGGTAAACTCTACGCTCACTGGTAGTTTATCTAAGTCCCTAAGTCCACCTGAAGAGTATTAAAAGAGAGATAGGAAATTAAATAACATTACAAAAGAGATTTTTGAAGATAACCGAGGTCATCATTTAGGAAGCAATACAGATTTTGTAATGAATAATATAGATTTAACCAACATTGCTTCCATTTACAAAAGAACACTTCGAATGTTAGCATCCTACAGCTTGAATACTATCTACTCCAACTAACAGCCCCTCTGTATTGGTTTTAGAACAATCTAGGCATCTTAGAAAACAAACAAAAACTTCACCCAGCACCCTTAACTTTTTCTGCTATTAGCCTCGGCATGCTGTAATTTTTCTAATGGTTTGAATTTAGTGAGCAGACTCATGTTAATTTCATAAACAGAAACTTATAAAGATGGTCAGAAATTCCCAACTCTTGGTGGGAATGGTGAAAAGAAAAAATGCATGAATATGATTTCAACATGGGTTGAATGGATAACTGTCTACATGCCAGGTTGGGGGAAAAGATCTACAATTCCAGCTGAGGGCTCTCTTCTGCCTGCCTGAAATATCACCGTTAGAATTTCATCAATATACATCAGAGAATTATTCCCTATTAAAATGAAAATACCTTTGAGGCAATGGGGTGGAAGGAAAGGCTCATAAAGCAGACAGAAAATGAGAATAATTCCCTAAGAAATGCGACAACAATTCAACAACTAGACAGAAAAGGATGAAAGGAAGAAGAAGAACTTCTGCACCAGCAAGAGGTGAGGCTGTCTAGGACATCAGCCCCTGGTGATGGATCTGGGTTTGGAAATAGGGACCAGGTGAGTTGACTAACAAACAGCTGAAGACTAAGGAACATCATGCTGCTTTGTTTCTGTAGTTTAAAATTACAGGTTTATGAAAGGATTTCCACTAATAAGAATTCACAGGAACAAGCGAACTCTTAATACTGAACCATGATGCCTAAGGCACGGGGGTCAGCAAAGGGATGGAGCCTGGAGGCCTGTGAAGTGGTAGAGAAGGACAACGTTGGGGATCAAAAGGAACCGGAAGCTCAACCTCTCCTCTTTATGGTTTTGGTAAAAGTCCACCTGATCCTGCCCTTCATGTGCTGGGACGATGGGTCCCAATGCCCTGTTACAAAGTTCCACACCCCACCATGGGAGCAGAACCAGCGAGGGGCAAAACCTGAACGTTGAGATTAGAACCAGGGCAATGGGGGGCCACCCTGGGTGTGAGGAGGAGGGTGCGGAGCCACTGACCAGGGTAAGGCTTTGCTTGGGTTTTCCATTCATGCCACTGGCCTGATCCCACGCTCTCTCTCCCCTTGTTCCATACCCGGAGCCCCATCTTTTCGGCCTGCTAGTTGGGGTTGGGAGTGCAATCTGTCGCTACGGACATATGTGGCTGGCCACCCAGGCATCACTTTCCAATGAATTGGCCAGAAGAAATATTTCAATGTTCATGCATTCAATAGAAACGATGGAAATCCTCTGCATCAAAAGTATAACAGAGCCCCTTTGTCACCTCTGAAACTAAGCATGTCTTTGCTTTGCCTCAGTGTGTAGTTGGATGTCTTCTTGGAAAAAAACAGACTCAACTTTCCACACGTTTTTCATGGTTTCACTGTGCAGCAAGATAAATAAGACTTTATATACTTTTACTTACAGATCCAGTAAATATTTATATTGGTTTGTGCCATAAAAGCACAGGAAGCATTATAAGAAAGTTTCTGCTCTTCGGGCCAAATAAAGCAATCACCTGCAGTGAGGAAACAATCTATCAAGTAAGGCAAGGAGGGTGCAGGGCTGATTCCTCAGCCACGATTCCCTGTCCAGAATCTTATCTGGATTTATGCTCAGATGGGCGGAGGTGTGCCCCAAAACACGCTCACACATACATCCATGCACACAGTGTCACACACACACTATTTTTAATTTGCTCTTTGACTTCTATCAGATATTTTATTAGTCCTTTCTGTCTTGCCTTTCTGTCAGACTCTCCTTCCACACTGATGAACCTTTTAACTTTGTCCTGACTGTGTTGTTGGTGGTGTATGCTGGTATTTAAGCTGAATGTCCCAATAGGCAAACATATTTTGGAAATGAAATTGTATATAGAAACCCACATATAAGTGTCAGTGAAAATATTCACAAATTTAACAACACTAAACATTTTCATTTAAACAGTTAGGAACTCAACCATGTTTAGATGGGTTGGCTATTTTTGTTAGTACCCAGTAGGATACACATTAGAAGAATTGTTTTTTCCATCATGGTGCATTTATTAAGATGTACTATGTACCAAGCATCATGCAAAGTGCTTTACAGTATCTTATTTAATCCTCCAACAACCCAAGGGGTAATGTTCCATCATTAGTCCCAATTTAGCCCCCCTAGCACAGATGAGGAAACTGATGAGGTTAAGGATTTAAGTAAGGATAAAAGCCCAAGGTCACATAACTAGAAAACTGCTGAAATCTGCCCCCTGGCCCCTGTGTTTGTAGCAACTCCCCTATGTTGCCTTCACAATCATTTGAATGCTCTCTTAGCTTAGGTTCACCATGGCGTTGCCATGGCATTATTGATTCCAGGTGGTCTGGTCCAGGCAGCACTTATTTATTTATCTACCTTTGTAAGTCTGTCTCTCATCATTTATAAGTTCTATAAGGAAAGGATTAAGGTTCTCAAATGTCAGCAATTACTATAGCCTCGTACTTCTTTCATGGTCAGTGCTTCATAAATGTGGGTTGGTGGTATGCTAAGCGCACATGTCTGGAGCCAAACAGATGTGCCTTTGAATCTGAGTTTTGCCACTTGCTAGAGCTGTGGCCTTGGGCATCTATTTTCTCTTCTGAAAAAGGAACATAACAATAACTGTCTTTCATGGTCATTAAAAACATTAAGTGAGATCAAATACTTAGCACAGTGCCAGGCCCCTAGTAGGCCTCAGTATATGACAGTGTTATTAGTTTGCTAGAGTTGCCACAACAGAATACCACAGACTGGGAGGCTTGAACAATGGAAATTTATTTTCTCGAAGTTCTGGAGGCTGGCAATCCAAGATCAAGGTGTTGGCAAGTTTGGTTACTCCTGTTCTTCCCTTAGCTCACAGATGGCTGCCGACTTACGGTGTCCTCACATGGCCTTTCCTCTGTATGTGTGGACTTCCCTGGTGCATCTTCCTCTTCTTACAAGGACACCAGTCATCTTGGATTAGGGCCCTACCCTTATGATCTCATTTCGCCTTACTTACTTCTTTAAAGGCCCTGTCTTTAAATATAGTCACATTCTAAGGTACTGGGGGTTGAGTTTCAACATATGAATTTGGGGGGGGGGACACAATTCCATCTATAACAGACAGTTATCATTACGGCAGATGAACTGAATACTAAATTTCCAGGAGTTCAAAATAATTCATGTCAGACCCATAGTGGTCCCCTTCAAAAGTATCCTGATTACAATTCTAGTCTTTTGTTTCTCTAGTTCTTTAGAGAAGCCAATCGAGAAAGGCTTCCTCTCCCCAGCAAACTGCACCATATTCACTCCTGGAAAGAAACATATTCTGTGCTGGGATATCTAAGATACACTGGAGGAAAACATGATTCATCAAGTTCAAGTTAAACATCTCAGAAGATAAGGATCAAGGGGGCTGTAAACTTGTCGAATCTGAAATCAGGCTGCCCGTTCTTCCAAGGAAGGTGATCCTCTTGTGGAGAGCTGGTAACCGAGTCCTTCTTCAGCCTAATGTCTTGTTGATCGAGCCCTTACCATCCCTGTGTTCCTATCACTGTACTTCCCTTATTTAGAAAATGACTGCATGGCTATGCTGTTGAGAATAGGCCCAGGAAAGATTTCTTATTCCCAGAGAGCCCTGGTGTGCCAGCCTCATTTGTCTCACCCTGCCAGGCTCAACAGAATGCCTCCGGCTGCAAGGCTCTGCTCTTATCTGTCTCCCCTTATAAGGCCCTCCCCGGCACCTCTAACAACCAGCAGTCTCTCAAATCAATCCCCCCCCAGTACATTTTGTCATTTTTTCCTCTATAGCATTTGCTATAGTCTGTTAAAGTCACTGTGTAGTCATTCCTTCACTCATTCATTCAACAAATACTTAGTGAGGGCTTCCTGTGTGCCAGGTACTTTGAAGCATGCTGTGTGCCCATTTATCCTACTAGACAGGGGCCCCCTGAAGGGCAGGACAGAACAGAAACTGTGTAGGCTTCATTTCTGTACCACCCAGATGGCTTTCCCTAAATGTTAGCTTAATTTGATGGACAGATGTAAAAGGATACTTTCTCTGAGAACAGTTTCCTGGGAAGGAAAAGGTGGTTAGGAAAAAAGGAGGAAGCAGTATCTGGAGGTCTGAAGAAAAGCTCCATTTCCAATGGGCAATACAAGTAACAGAGGCTTCAGTTCTCAACCTCTCTCCCCAAAGAGGGGCCCCGGGTAAGAGCGGATGTGGCACAGGCAGCATGAGGGGAGTGCCAGGGACCGACCTCCTCATCGATCACATCAGCAATGACCAGGCAGCTCCATATCAGCTGCTCTTTCCTCCTCTGCTGCTTCTGGAATTTGTGGGTAATGTGTTTCTGAATTTGTGTCCTGCTACTACATAAACAGCAAAGTGACTTAATGATGTGAAGAGTCGTTTGACAAAGCCATTCATGCTGGTTTTTCTTCAGTTCTCTTTGGGACAAGGAGAGGGATAGATGAATCAAAGCTGGATACAGATGCTGATTACAGACAGCAGAAGTAGAACTGAAGATTTAAATAACGGCACTTCACTGCCTTCCTTATTTTCTGTTAAACTCTCATAGTCTCTGACCATTAGCATCATGGGTTGTTAGCCCCACACATGAGTCAAATGTGCCAATGCTGCTCTCTTGGTTTCGGCCGCGAAGTAGAGGAGGTAAGAACAGGATGTGTGCAGAGGGGGTGGAACTGACAAGGTGAGGGGCAGGGCAGCGAGGGAGGAGGGAGGGAAACTGGGTCATCAAGTGCTCATTGAGCACCTACTGAATGCTTTGAACTGTGCAAACATTGGATAAGAGGGTGCAATGTAGAAATGCCTCCAAAAGCAACCTCACCTGATTTAGGATGGCCAAGAAATAGTAGTTCACTCAGATCCTTTGAAGAGAAATAAAAAGAAAGGGAGCTAGCATTTCCTGAGTGGCTACCACCTGCAGCTAGTTTCTCGTTGAATATCACACCCCTATGAGGTTCAGAGAGGTTAACCAACTTGTTGGCAAGAAGCTTGAACAAGTTAAGAAGAAATGAGAAGTCTAAGGGGAAAGGGAGAAGGGTGGTAGAGCAAAGGCTTTGGACAGTTTTGTACTCTGACTGCCGGCACTCAGGAAGAGAGTACTAAACAGGCCCAAGCATGAAATTCAAGTTGGAAATGAGAGACCGTGTGAGCAGGGGAGCCTAAAATCCATGTCAGCCTTGGCTGGGTGAGATAGCTCGTGCTTTTCAGGTATCTGGATCATCCACCCGGCATCCAGACCACCTTGGGGCTTTCCTCCCCTCCCCTCCCCCTCTGCCCCTGCCCAGCAGTGATACCAAGCAAGAAGGGAAGAGCTGGGCAGGAGACTTAAAAATTTCTAACACCAAAGGAGGATGCCAGCTTAGAAAACAGAGGGAGGAGAGAATCTTGATGGGGTAGAAATTTAAAAAAAAAAAAAAAAGATATTGGGGGAGGGGAAGAAAAGAGTGTGTGGGAGAGCTCCGAGGGGGAGGCAGGAGGAGGAGAAATATGCCGTGGTGACCTAGTAGGATGTCCCTGAGGTCTGCCAGTGATGCTCTGTGCTGGGGGGAGAGTGCTGATGAGTTGGGCCACTCTGAATGTTCCATGCTTTTTATGACTATGTAACAACATTAGATAGATCAGCATGAATCCCAAGTATGTTCAAACCTTCTTTGAATTCCTTTTTGAACATTCACACTGTGGAGGAGAAAGAACATCTCCCCTTCTCCTGAGTCACGGAGTACCTGAGATCCACCAGCCAGGACCTGCAGCTGGCCATTGGTCCAGATCACCTTATTCAGTAACTGTCTATCAGGTGATTTTCCTTATTGGGCCTCCTTATGGGAATAACTTCTAAAGGGGATGCTTTCCTGCTCAGTAAGTATAATGAATGGTATAATTATTCCTGATTATTTGCTCCCCTCCATGTGAGAAGATTCTATGTGCCCTTGTACCACCACACGACCCAGTTCCACCTGTGGAATGGAGATACTTCCCTGCCCATTGACTTCAGGCTTGGCATGACTTGCTTTGGTCCAAGGAATGTGAGTGAAGATGACTGTCTACCACCCCACCCCATACATACATGGAGCAAACCTGTAAGGCCCACGGTGTCATTTTGTCTTGTGCTTGAATCCTGGAATGAAGAAGATGGGTGGGGGGAGCCACAGAGCCACAGTCGACCTATAACTGACACAGAATGAGAGCTAGAACAAACCTTTGTTGTGGTTCTTTCCTCAATATAACCTAATGAAAGTAGCTCTAATGACCCTTTCCTTTGTACCCCCTCCTCATTCTATATTGCCCTGGCTTTATAGGTCCAGTGTCCGTAGTAAAGGATAACTGTTTCCATTCAGGAATACTTTTCCTTCTTACCTCAAACAATAGCAGATTTTGTATGTCACAGAAAAATCATGGTCTAAGGAGAGAGAAAAACTGGCTACTGAGAAAGAAAAAGAGGTTAAGCGTATCTCAGGTCTTTGGGTGACTTAGCACCCCTGGGTGTAAAAGCACAAGGGCCAGAACTCTCACCAGGGTATATTCAGCCCCAAGCACCTCTAGAATGGGCTCCTAGCACTCTTAGGTGGAAGCACCAGCTTCCACCTTAAATCAGTGGTTTCGATACTCAGTTCTGTTCTAGATTAACCTGAGTAGATTACAAATCCAGATTCCCAGGCCCTGTCTTGAGATTCTGATTCAATAGGTCTACGATGGGGGACCTGGAATCCTTTATTTTCTAAACATTCCCCAGGTGATGCTGGTGAGATGCTGGGTTGTGAAGTCACCACCAGCCCCCCTCCACTGGCATGCTTGCAGGGCTTTTAGGGTGCCAGGAAAACCCAGGCTCTGCCAGGATTCTGGTCTGAAGACTAGATTGGATTCTGGCTTCTCTGGGCCAGATGACAGTCTGGGCCCAGTGCTGAAGAGCCCCCCATATTCAAGGAATACTTAGCCCCCTGTGGTCCTTTGTGGAGGGGAGGGGCAGCAATGGCATGAATATAACTGTTCTCCCAGGCCCCTCTTCACCCTCTCCCCAAGCTTATCAGGTGGGCTCAGTCCTCTTCCACTGCTGAGAGGGAGGGATGGTATCAGCCTTTGCAGCCAGTTGATGGGCCCAGGAAGCCAAGAGGTCTTCTGCTGAAGTCCCCACAGAGGTTAGCCGCCTGCCTATTAGCCGTCGCTCACCTATGGGGTCTCTGCGCCTTCCCATGCTCTTTGGACTGCTGCTACTGAAGTCTCCCAGGAGTTGGACCTAAGCCCCGGTGAACAAAGCGAAAGAGCAATGCATAGGAAGGAAGTCAGGTCATAGAGAGACAAAGCTGCTGGAGGACAGAAGACAATTTGTACATCACCATCATCACCGACATTTAAGGATTATCACCATCACATTTAAGGATTACAGCAGAAAAATTGGACTAAAAATGGAACTTTTAAAAACAAAATTCAGTAGATAAATTGGAAAAGATGGTTCCTGTGCCAAGTACTCAGTTGAAAGATCAAGTAGGAGAAATATATTGACACACAAGAAAAATGAAACTATTTGGAAATCTAGAGGGAAAAAACAAAATGCTTGGAGGATAGATCCAGGAGGAAAATAAGCAAACACCAGGAATTCCATATGACTCAGCCATTAAAAGGAACGAACTTGGGGGCTTCCCTGGTGGCGCAGAGGTTGAGAGTCCGCCTGCCGATGCAGGGGACATGGGTTCATGCCCCGGTCCGGGAGGATCCCACATGCCGCGGAGCGGCTAGGCCCGTGAGCCATGGCCTCTGAGCCTGCGCGTCCGGAGCCTGTGCTCCGCAACGGGAGAGGCCACAACAGTGAGAGGTCTGCGTACCGCAAAAAAAAAAAAAAAAAAAAGTAATGAACTTGGGTCACTTGTAGAGACGTGGATGGACCTAGAGACTGTCATACAGAGTGAAATAAGTCAGAAAGAGAAAAGCAAATATCGTATATTAACGCATATATGTGGAATCTAGAAAAATGGTACAGATGAACCGGTTTGCAGGGCAGAAATAGAGACACAG
This sequence comes from Orcinus orca, assembly GCF_937001465.1. NCBI lineage: Eukaryota > Metazoa > Chordata > Mammalia > Artiodactyla > Delphinidae > Orcinus > Orcinus orca. The sequence goes on from NC_064565.1 coordinate 65,312,453, forward strand.
ATGTAGAGAACAAACATATGGACACCAAGGGGGGAAGGGGGGGTTGGGATGAATTGGAAGATTGGGATTGACATATATACACTAATATGTATAAAATAGATAACTAATGAGAACTTGCTGTATAGCACAGGGAACTCTACTTCACTTTTCTGTACAGTAGAAACTAACACAACATTGTAAAACAACTAGACCCCAATTAAAAAAAAAAAAACAAAAAACCAGGAACTGCAGAAGGGGAATAAGTAACCTACTGAGGAAAGGAAATAATGAAACAGCCAAAATAGACCATCTTCCTAAATTGAAGAAAGACCAGAGTCTGTAGAAATGATGAAAAATGGCCTACATCCAGGCATGTTCTGATAAAATTCCTGAAAACTAAGGTAGCAGGAAAAACAAATCTACAAGCTGCCAAACAGAAACAATGAGTAACTTAAAAAGGAAGAAGAATCAGACTGGTATTTATTTCTCAATGCAACGTTGAACGCAAAAGGATAGCATCTGAGCACACGTGAGAAAAAAAAAAAAAATGCAACCCTAGATTCCTACGCCCAGCAAAGATGAGCTTCACCTGCCAGTGAGAGAGAAACATATTTGTTGCTAGGTAAGGATTCAGAGGCCCTAACCAAAAAGTGGGCCTGAACAGAGATTCCGAGAGAGTGAAAGATGAAGAGGAGAGGAAAATTGTGCTGAGCAATGAAACTTGCAATATAGAGAGCTCAATCTACCTGGGAGATAATAAAAGATTGACTGGGATTATCTAATATAAGTGTCTAATAAGGATTACTGAAATAAGATAGATATTGACTGCCTGGGGAAACCTAATAACCACCTTGACGAGAAAGTATTAAAAACTATGACAGCAAAACTTAGGGTTGGAGGGTGGATATGAGGTGGGTGGGCACAGGGGAGGAGAAGAGAAGGGAGGAAAACACTTCATGATCTCAGCTGCTTTGAGTGGGGAGCAGAAATGTCCTGAAGGTTCACTGAGGTGGTGGTGGAAGATGCAGTGGGGAAACAGTTGACTTGTGGCCTCCATGTAACACCAAGTACTCTGGAGTACTCTCCACACAGGTGGAGGAGAAGGAATGGCTTGAGAAGCACCAAAGATTTTCTCAGGGACCTGCTTAACTGCTCCTGAAATACTACCTAATGGTCGCTCACCTGGGCCCTGTTTTGACAGGTTAGCTCCCAACTCTGAGTCCACCCCTGCTCTGGGAACTACCCTGATCTGCCCTGTCCTATGCTCCACTTTGCACTCATTTGCTGTGGGCCCTGTGCTCTCAGCAGCTGGTTCCAGCCCTCCTTGCACCTAAGTCACCACACTTCCCAGCTAGATGGGCTGAGGGCAGTACAGGGAGTCTGCTAGGGAGGGTCTGGGCCAAGCCCCAAATGGCTCGGGATCTCTGAACTCAGAAAAGAGTTGTCCAAGGAGAGCATTCAAAACAGCTCTCTTGGACCAGTTTAAATCCTTAGGGATGCTGGAATGATTCCTTCCACACACACACACACACACCCATGGTCCTTCTAATTCTGAACTCCATTTTGAATCTTTGGGTTCTTGGGCGACTTGCAGACTGCCTGTCATTGGATTGCCTGTAGCATTCTGGGATTTCATGAGAGCATTTGAGACCTTTGTCTCATCCTCAGCTCAGCTCATTAGAAACAAAGGAGAATAGGTGTGGGCCTCTGAATATCACTCAGAAAGTTGGAAAATGATAGAAGGCTGGTGTCTTCTAGTTTAATGCCAGAGAAGTTGAATGACTTGCCCAAGGTGAGAGCACCTGTCGGTGTCAGAGTCAGGATCAGGATCTCCTGATTCCTGGTCCAGGGCTTCCAGTTTGAGGCAAAATTTACAAACATTCAGGGCACTCTGCTCCATCTCTGTCTTGGATCTGACCTACTTAGCATTATGTAGCTTTGCCTTGACTATGAGGCATTTTAGATGATACATTTAACATCATGGTCCTATTTATACTTCTATACCAGGAAAATTCCACCACATGGAAACATATTTAATTCATCAAATAAATTATAAATAATATAGTTTATCCAAGAGAGAATATTCTTAAAAATTGTAATTACCACTAAGAAGAAATAGTTTTCCTTTATAATAATGATTTGATTACATGGAAACTTTAGACTGAGTCCATTTTATGGATCCATATAGAACTGTGCACTAACCCATCTAAGAAAGAGTAGATAGACTGTAAATTTATATTCTAAAAGTGAATCAAGTCATATTTCTCATCATGCCAGTTACTCTTACAAAGACACACCAGGTGAATAAAGCCCTTTTTCTGTCTTATCTATTCGTGTCTTATTAAATACTGAGCTCATTCAGTACCCTTGGCTTCCTAGCAACAGTATATGGGTAATTTTTCTAAGAGTCATGAACCACAGGGTGAAGGAAAAAAGCTTCTTGCTCTTATCTAATGTGGCTGGATATAAACTACGGGCATGAGACAGCAGTTATTTTTTTATTCTTTTAAAGGTCACAAAGGATAAATGATTACAATAACACTTCACCCACTGACTCTAGATTTTTACTAGTAAATCCTGATACTGATTTTAAAAGCTGAAAATCTTTAATTCAAATATTTCTGATCGGACCATAAATCCTTAAAATTCAAATCTTTTCCTGAATGAAAGATCTATGAAAATAGATGATGGATTTCATGGGCTGTCAAAGAAAAAATGTTGCATTTCATAGTTTGTCACTGAATATGACATAAAACACCTGAAGGTAGATTATTTATACTGATAAAATTATTCTTGGGCATCGGAAGCTGTTTTCTGGGGAATAAAAATAAAATATCGAAATAACTAGAAATTTTCTGCTTTCAAATTAGGTGGTGAAAATAATGTGGGAAACTGCCAAAGCTATTTCCTTTGAGTCAAATACGGGGTATGTTATTGCAAGTATAGGCCAGAGTAGACTAGTTTCCCGTGAGACACAATATATTTTAGCAACCATCTACCATTATTTTTGCTGGAGATATAGGAGTTCATCTTTTAACTGCTTTTTGTTGTTGTTATTGTTCTTTTTTACACTTCCTTCCCAGAGGTCACTGAACATTAGATTCATATTTCAGTCAGATTAAGGATGTCAAACATTATTCTCCTCTTTCTGGGTAGTGATTGTGGGATTAAGAAGCAAGTTAGCTTTGTTATTTTCTATGGCTATAGACATGTTCCTCACTCCAGCCAGCTTTCTCATCAATAAATGTGTCATGAAGGGGCTCATTAAAGAAATGTGGCCAGACAAAGCAAATCCAATATCACAGCTCCCCAAAGAACTAGGAGTTAATGTGCCACAGAGATGGGTCTAGAAAGTCATCTTCCCCTAATAAAGACATCAAAGGATGCTTACTAGACGGAATAGAAGCTGGTACATGTATGTGTATCTTTGTCTGTATAAATATATATGTATCCACGAATCTGCTCTTTGCAGCCCCATAAACCATTTTGCAAATAAGGACCACAATTATATGATGCCAAATATTCTTTTAAAAATTAAAAAATGCTAAAAAAAGAAAATTAAAAAATGCTATAAAATTATATTCAGAGATTAAAGTCTCAGTATACTGAAAGAGTTCACATATGAAGTTATAAACATATATCATTATCTCCTTTATATTAATTGTCATTTCCTTTAACTAATGGAACAAGGTATACCATACATTTAAGAGCAGGCCTTACTGCAAAGAGCATTTACAGGCAGTAGTTCCAATCCCAGCTTTGAGGCTGACTTGAGCAAGTCATTTTATCTCTCTAAGATGTAGCTTAGGCCAAGAAGGGCCAAATCACTAATCTCAGAGAATTGTTTTTATGATTAAATTACGATATGACATATAAGGTGCCTGGCACATAGTAGGTGCTCAATAAATGATAGCTATAATAATGATAATAATAATTGTTAATACTATTATTTTCATCACACATAACTTGAGTAATTTCTGAGGTCCTTGGATGCTTGTGACGGAGTATGGTCCCTATTTTACTATGACTTAGAAATTGCTAACTGTTATATACTACTGACACTACGAACAGAAAAATGATGAGGTCATTGGAAAACGGAATAGGTCAGATATTTAGAGAACGTCCTGGGCAGAAGGGAAGATGCAGACTCAGAGAGCTCCCTTCTCAGACCCTGAAAATTGGAGTTGAGGTTTTATTTACAACAGTACATAATCTCAGCGGTACATAAGAAAGCTTGCCACCTCTGCCCAGTAAAATACAAATCACTGACTACCCATTTTTATTTTAGGCAGTTAGATAGTTAGTACGTCGTTAATTCCTGTACATACTCAGGCTCAGTATCATTGTCAATTCCATTTTATTTCCACCTCCTTTCCAAGATCCCCAGTTGGAGGTAAAGCCCTGCTCTCTGAGCATCTCTGGATATTCTAAGGCAAGATGAATCTTTAGGAGCTGCCCTCCTTTGAGGCAATTTATAACTCAAAACAGCAATACATTTTCTTTTCAGGGTAGAAATACTGACAATAAAAATGGAGCAGCTTTGAAACATACATTACTGTAATTAAAGTGACTTGCTCTTTGGAAATTCCTGAGACAAGTCTTTACTGCAACTATTATTTAATGATAAACACAATAATTAAAGGCTTATTCTCAGAACAGTATCAATGCTAGGATCTGGACGTTCCACAACTTTTCAGATTACAGAGCATGGCCACTGCCGGATGCCCCTACTCATTGTTCTCAGGGCTCTCTGTGCCTTTCTTTCCTTTGATGATGTGTTGACCCAGGCCAGAGTGTGTTCAGGCTGGTGTTCCCTGACACCCTGATATAGATGCCCTTAGCTGAGAGGCTTTGACAGAGATGTGGTCAAAAAAATGGCTGGGCAAAGTCGATATGTACTCTACCAGATGAGGCACAATGCCCACGAGGGTATAAAGTCTCAAAAATGGTGCAGTAAAGTCACCTATTTAACTTTATTGAATTGAGTATTTACCAGAACACTTATTGTGGATGTGTGACACATATTAATATTCCATGGAATGGTGCTCTGTGAGACACCAGTTTTGGAAATAAGCCAGACCCGTGTTTTTCATTCTTAGCTCCATAATAGAATGAACTGAGAGTTTTAAAACATATAGCAAGCCAGCCCTCTGCCCCACTTCTTTTCAGTCAGTCTGGGGGTGATGCCCAGGTATTGGTATTGTTTTTAAAAGGTCCCATCCCTAGGTGAGTCTAATGTCCAGTCAGGATACTCACTCTGATCCAGGTCTGCCACTTAGGCCACCTCTGCATCCCAGTTATCCCCTTTCGAGTATATAAAACCACAGCGAGTAAGAGAGAAAAAAGCCCTCCAAAGCTCTGATGTGTCAGAGAAGGTTTTCTCTGGGGTGAGATCTGAATGATCAATTGATCTTGAAGTTTTAGCCCATGTGCTGACGTGCTGGTTTCACAGGCCCATGCTTCCTTCTCCTTGGTAGTTGACATTTTCAGTGGGAAGGGACAGGCTTGCCTGCTTCACACAGAATCTTTCCTGAAAACCCATACCTGCTAATATCATGGCTTTACGTGAGGAATTGCTCTTCCACAAAAAATGGTGAGACCCCCTGCTGTAGGTAAACCTTCCAAGATTTTCTCCGTGACTTAGGGTAGCCTGTCTCCCACTTGAGCTAGCAGGTGACAGAGGCCTCTGAAACTCCCATCATTGGTGCAGTTTACCTGGGAAATGAAAGCCGGGGCAATAGCCTGGTAGCTGGAGCCTTGGAAAGCTTTGTTGAATGTAAATTTCTAGCTCAAATTTGCACCTTGTCTCTGAGTTTTTCTAGAGTTTTGATGGAATAGAGAATGCATTTCTTTTCCTCCTTAAATAGGAGCCAACATTTATCAATTAAATAAGATCAGAGAGAAAAATTGGGTAATTCCATGGACTCCTTTCACAATCTGCTAAACAAATAAGATTCTTTATCCTTTTCATTTGAGGGTACAGGAGAAAGAGAGCTGTTCCATATGTATCAAGCATCTGCAATGTGCCAGGATAAATACAGTTCTCTCCATACTGTCAACTCATTTAATCCTTATACAACCCCTCGGGGAGGTTCCTATTATCCCACTTTTCTGACTGTGGAAAGGGAGGTTCAGAGGGGTTAAGGCATTGCCCACGGTAGAATCAGAAGTGTGAGGCAGAGCTGGGACTTGCAGCAGGTCTAGTGATGGCGGTGGCAAAACTGTATCCAGACAATCCGTTTCCCCGCCTTACAGGGCCCACCACAAGAAACAGGTTGGGACTCCAGTCTGGGCCTGATGACCTGTTTAGAGCTCAGAAAGTTCTAGGTTTTCTATCCATCCTGCATCTTGACTCTCAGTTTATTTTGTATCATCTCCAAAATGGTATCTGAAACATAAGCATTTTCTCCTCAACATTCTACTCTGTGCTTTGAAGCAGAAGGGTTAATGCTGTGGGGAAAGGCAGCATGTCCTGCTCCACGGGCTCACATACCAGTACTTAAAAAATACACAGGTGTGCAGGCAGACTCACACCATGCTAACAGCATGAGCTTTGGCTTAGACCTGCATTCAGATCTTATGCTTGTGACCTGGGGTGAGTTACTGTATCTCTTAGCCCTCGGTTTCTTTACCCATAAAATGAGGTAATAATAATATTTATCTCATAGACTTGTGACTGAACAAGATTACAACTCAGGTCTCCTGAGTTTAGTTTCCACTAGAAACATACACCCAAACAGTTAAAAGAAGATTGAAATGTTTCACAACTTTCCAAGGTTTGTCATTTGTGAAACTCACGCAGATTCATAAATTTTGTGTCACTGGCTGATACCTCAGTTCAGTCATCAATGTATTGCTTTCGTCACTCAAGAAATATTTATTGAGCACCGACTATAAGCCGGGCACTGGGTTAGGCACTGGAGATTTTCAAGTAGCTTAGAGTCCAGCTAAGGCAAATCTGTATTATATTTATACCCATTAGAGATACACAGAAATGGTATTCACATACTAATTTATTAATGTGCATGTACAGAATTAACATGCATGTAATCATATTGGATCTACTGTTAATATGTTGCCCGTTGTTAATTATAATTACTATTGACTGTGGTTAATTTCCAACCCGACGAACTCTCAGGAAGAGCAGACAGCACCTTCCCTCCACTTGGCTGTCCTAAGGTGGCCAAGGGCAGTTGCTCAGGGGAGTGGGCAAGGAAGAGTTACACTGAGCGCTGAGTGAGCTCTCACAACCAACTGCCTGCTCTGCATTCCACTAACGTTCCTTAACCAGTGACAGGATATGCACATGTTCCTGGCATTGAAGCCTTTAGAGTTTAGCTGTTTTTAATTATTGAGAGCTTATGTCCTTCCATCATACAACCTGAAGTGAAGAGAGGCCAGGGCCTCAGCAAGGACTGGGTGCTGTCAGTTGAAGAACTTATTTTTCTCCTTGTCTGGTTTACGGCGAGTTCTTTTCAGAGCTTTGTTTTGCTCTTTGGCTCCCTAATGGCTTTGATTTCACATATGCATGCAGTCAATATTAATTTTCTGTCCTATAGTAACAAGAAAAGAGTAAAAACAGAAAGAGAAAACCCTGTTTTCCTGTGTGGCTTGCACGGGACCACCTGAAGGAGAAATTAGAGGAGCCTGGGGGGGCCCAATAGCCTGCTATTCAGAGCCCAGGTCACCTTGACTTGTACCTTGGCCCTCTCTTTGGTTCTTCTCTGGGTGGGGGTGGGTGGGTTGGGGGGTGGAGTCAGCCTGAAGAGGAGGTAGAAATTTTTAAGGGCAAGATAATTCACAAGATCAGATATTGATAAAGTAACTTAAGGGATTCACATCACATTTAGAATATCCACTATAGATGGCATCCCACCTGTGGCAGAGAGGCTAATTGTTTCCACATCAAAAAGCCCTGCCCTTATTTATTTCTCACTGAGGCTCCATATTCAGCAGCCCTTCCTTTGATCGGGCAGATAAGACTGGGGGCCAAGTTTGATCTTTTATGCGTCTTTATGACACTGCAGATGAAAACTGCCTGCCTGGTGACAGTGCTATTCTTTAACATTAGATTTTTACTGGCCAGGGGGGAGGACAAAAACATCATGCTTTATACTTATAAAATATCACATTTGCCACTGAGAGGCTCGGATGTTCAAACTTCCAGCCTCCCCACCTTTCCACTGACTCATCTTGATCTTCACAGATGAAGTCCATCCAATTGTCCTCCTTTCTAGCTGACAGGGAGAGAGCCAATGAAATGCCTTTTCCTGTTGCTGGGTGACTGCGAATATTTTGAAAACACGTCCCATAAATGCAGCAGCTTAAAAGCCTGCCATTGGCTGGTTGGGCGTTCTGTGCATGGTGACGCGTGAGGCTGGCACAAGTGACAGGTGGGAACAACTATGCAAATATATCACTGGCCTGATGTTCCACTGGAGAGGAAAACTATTTCAAGGCTGAGTGACAACTATAACATACCCTGTAGAAGAACAATAAATCTCCCTGAGTCTACATTTAGGCATCTGAAGAACGGTTATGGGAAAAAAGCAAGAAAACCCCTCAAGGTTGTCTTACCCTCAATACCCTGTTTTCATGGTCTGATTAGCAGTTCTACCTGTCCTAGAAATATATGTGTATTTCTCCATATCTTTTGTAGTTCTGTGTTGACACATTTTAAAGTCCAAACTTGTTTATTCAGGGAAATAATTTAAACACTGTCAAGGAGGCCTTTTAAGTTTTTCTTTGTCTCCTTGTCTCCAGCGCCCCTTCCTTCACCTTCCTCCCCTGACCTTCAAGTCCAAATATCCCGGGGCCACAGGATGTGGTCAGTGTCAGGACCAGCACTGACTGCATTTTATCTCCCTCTGTCCACTTAAAATATTTGCATCCTGGTGGGAGGATAAGCAAAGTCTTGTCTAAACAGCTTTGGGATTCTCTTTGCAGCCAGAGAGCTGTTTGGATTCAAGTAACTGCTTTTGCTAACACTGGGTTAACTGTTCATACACAAATCTGCCAAAGAGCCTCTAGGAAAGAATGTCCTTCTACTAATTGAATTCTAATGAGGCCAGGAAGTAGATCAGGAATTGAGCTATTTTACTGTGAGTTTCAAACATCAGATATAGGGATGTTTGGCTTTGATCTGCTTAATTCTTTAGTAGGTCCTAATTAGTTCACGAAAAAATGACTATTCCAGAAGGTATCTGTGGTTTATTGGTGGATCCAGTTGAAGGGCGCTTTTCTGGTTATACATCAGAGCCTCCAATGTTCAAGCACAACAGAAAGACACTGTTATGATAGGACCAGATGAAGCAGTTGTTAATGAGGAGTTTCTGGGCCAATTTAATTGGCACATCCCCGGAAGTTATATTTATTTGCTTTATAAGGTTTGGGTGAGTTTGAGAGCCAAATCAGGGTGACCATCAGTGGGATTAGCTTTGGATACAGAAATGCTTTCAGGACATAATAGAACTTTTTTTTCAATAATGTAACCTAGACAAAGTCTCTCGAGAAACCACTTCAGCAGACAGATCACTGGCAGGTATCACCCCGTGTCTACAAATTATGAGTTATGAAGGGGCTATTGTGAGCACCTCACCTGTGCCTCAGGGAATCTGAAAGATACGTGCATATACACCTCACCTGTGAAGGAGAGCCGTGATACTATCTGCCTCGTACCTCTCTCCTTTCTGGGGCTCTGGTCCTTCTTCCACTCCAACCATGTTTTGTCCTGGGGGCTGACATATTCTTCAATGACTACGCCCCTGTCACAGTTGATTGGTCCAGGGATGGGCACTGGACCAAAACTGGACCAGCTGGAAAACTTCCCTAAGATTCTCCTAGATGGGGTTGCTGAAAGATTAGAAACTTAGGCCCTGACAGAGGCCACGGTGACCCCTTTGTAAGGAAAGCCAGGCTGTAGTCAGCATAGCTGGGGGCTCAAGCTGCAGTGACATAGTTCTGTCCATTTGGCTTGAGGGACCACCGGGGTGCTTGCTGCAGCCAGTTCCAGGAGTGGTCAGTTGGCTTCACAAGCACAGTCTGTGGGGCAGATCTTCCTTTTGCTATGCAGTGTACTCCCGTTTGTAGCACTTCCTGGGAGGAACTTTGGGCTTACGTATAGAAGATTTATCTGGGACCTTGCACCCTAAGCAATCCTGCCTTCTCATGAGTGAATTACTGTGCAGGGAGAGAAAGAGCTCCAATGGGGAGAGATGCTGAACATAGCTCACTGCACAGAGAGACATCCCTAACAATCCGATACTTGGACCTTTGGTTTTCAAGGGGGTTATCAAAATAACCAGCCTTTGTTCTCACACATAACTTCTCAGAGAACCAGAGGAAAGCTATATTCAAGGAGATCACTGATGGTTTGAAAGATATTTCAGGCAGAAGCATAAATTTCTCCACGGTTTTAAAGGGAGAGAGATTCCCATGATTTTTCATATTGGAGCAACGAAGTCATAGAAAGCATCTCTCCCTGTTCTCTTTCTTTTCTGAATTCTAGGGCTTTCCTCTTGGTAGTGGGGGGAAGAGTACAAAGTGTCCTTCCTTAAAATCTAGCTTCAGTGCTTCACGGACTTCTTTGACACATGTAAGCCCAGTGGTGAGGATGGCCACCTGTTCCTGCAGAAACCATCACAAAGCTTGGTTTTCACAGAACTCCCTTCCGCCTCCGGAAAGGCCTGAGATGAATTATAATATATGTTAGGAAAATAAACCTAGTAGAGAGAGGAATGGGGTCATTCAGCATAAGAGTTGTTTGGGATTTACCCTGGGGGGAAAATTGCTTTTAGATCCCATAAACCTACCCCTTGAAGTTAGTTTTCCAGAATGCTAAAGGCGGAGAAAGCACACTTGCTGAAACAGTTGGGCTGGATTACTTTACAAACTATGTAACCTTAAAAACAAAGAGGGGTAGGATAGGGAGGGTCGGAGGGAGGGAGACGTAAGAGGGAAGAGATATGGGGACATATGTATATGCATAGCTGATTCACTTTGTTATAAAGCAGAAACTAACACACCATTGAAAAGCAATTATACTCCAGTAAAGATGTTAAAATAAAAACCAACAACAACAACAACAAAACCCAACCAACCCAAACACCCGCAGCAGAATCTCTTGAAATCTGAACTCGTCTATTAAGGAACTAAGCCATAATTACAGAAGGGCTCATAATCAGACCATAAGGATAGCACCAAGCCAGGACCAGAAAAATCTAAGATAAAAAGGGTTCCACATCATTTTGAAAGGGAATATAACAAATTCAGCATGCCTACCTATATCTCATTTTTTTCATTTGTATCCTATAATTATTTGGGCATTTCTCTGTACCTCAGTTTCATCATCTATAAAATATGAAAAATAATAGTAGGGGTTTTGTTAGGATTAAATGAGTTAATACAGGTAAAGCACCGGAAACAGACCTGGCACATGATAAAATGTTCATGAAACGTTTGTTGTTTTCCAGGTGGCCGTCACACTGAGTGTACTGAACAAGTACTGGGCAGGAGAGTCCAAGGAAAGGACCTCAGCAGCAAAAAGTGAGTCCCCCAAACTGGCAGTGAGCTGTCTCCCTCAGCTGCCTGATTCATAAATAGGATGTAGCCACCGACGCCTCTTTAAAAGGCCTCTCTGTTAACATTCAATGAAATAAGAGCTACGAAAGCACTTTGGGTCAGCAAGCATGCTACAGCTATAATAGCACTACTCTGAGCAAACAGCAATATTTAGACGTATATAATGATTGGTATCAGGTTATCCTACAGTAAGCCTAGAAAATGTATTTTAAAGTCCATCCACCTGGAGATGCTTAACAGCAGAATAGTATATAAGCCTTTTATCCCAGGATAGGTTGAAAACAGCCTGCCCTTTCGTAAGTTCTCACCAGCTCTTCTCACACTGTCCTTTCATGGGTGTATGGATTTGATTACAGTGAATCTAAGGAAGTACCCATAGGCGCTGCTCTGGGCCACCTTCTAGGGCCAACTAGGAGGCCAGCTGCATGCCCCCAGCCTGGGGGCATGAGGCAAAATCTATTTTGAGCTTGGATCCCTTCTACAACATGGTCTCACAGAAAGGATTCTAGAGTTTTCTCTGTTATAGTGTGGCTGACAAATTTTCAATTTTTATTAAAATTCTTGCTTGTTCACACACTAATTCGTTTTAATCCCAACCAAATGTTTGAGGCCCTGGATGGAAACATCAGCCTGTATTACATGACAGTCTAAGAATAGTCTCTGTGGTTATTCTTGTTCATAATACTGAGTTTAATTTCTTGGTTTTATGTATATGAGTGTCTAATGCAAAGACAGCAAAATCTTGTACAGATATTGTGTCACTGACTATGGGGCTTCTGATGCCTGGTTAAGGTGATGTCTGTAAAAACTCCATGAATTGCTCCTAGGGAAACAAAAGCACCAGAAACAGAGTTACTATACCACCAACCAGCAGCATTCCTAGGAAGAAGAGCGTGGAATAGCTCCACCAGCTCTGGTAATGAAAGGGCTGCTTTTGACGGGACAGAGCAGAGCCCCTCAGATGGCTGGGTTCAAGCCCTGTTGCAGGCATGCTGCAGTGCATGTGCAACAATGAGAATAATGGCCATCTGACCAGCTGACCTCTGGCTACTGACCACACTACCTCACCATCCACATCGCTTCACCACCAACTCCCAGCCCCTCCAAGGGGCCTCCCCGGCCGCCCACTGGGATACAGCCAGTGGGATGGCTTTGATCAGGCTTTGTCGATAAGGCTGAACCACAGGGAGATTTTCCCAATCCTGCCTCGCGCCTGGGCAAATGAATAAGCTGCCTGTGTCACTAACATATTCCAGGTCATGCACACACACAAACATTATTAGATCTTGGAATTACTTTTAAATTACTGTCTTTTAGGTTTTAACTGTTTTCCTAGAAATGCAGCTCAGCAAATCCTTGCGTGGAGCAAGGATGGCACCCAGTGGCCAAAGTGTTTCATCTCAGATCTTGTTTTCTCACAGATTTTCTGTTGCTTTTCTCTTTGGAAACAATGAATGCTGCAAGATCTTTTTCTAAAGCCAGAGTTGAAACTCCAGATCACTTGATCCCTTTGAGCTAAAGTGCACACACACACACACACACACACACACACACACACACACACACACACAAATTGGGGCAGTATACAGAGATTAATTCAGAATAACTTCTAAAAATTCTCAAAGATTTACCTTAAATGTCTTGTGTTAAAGTCATCATATTGCAGATACGCAGATTATTTCTCATGATATCCCTAATATCATACATCACCCTAGGAAATATTATAGAAACATAAACCCAGTCTCACATTCTTCACTTCCTATCTTCCCCCAAATAGTCTCTAGTTCATGAGTTCTCATGCCTTAAGCATAAGACTTTATCTCCTGACAAGTGCTTTATCATTAAACTGATATTTGCAATCTCATATCCTTGTTATCTTTCCTACAAGGTACTTGGCAGGTCTGGAGAGCACAGGATAATAAAGTGAGACTGCTCTTTTTCCTTTGAGCTTTCCAGATGTCGAGAGATTTCTATACAGCTAGATAGCCAATCAGACTGTAAGGAAGACAAGCAAGATGTCAGAATAATGGATCATGTACCCTCTTGCTAAGAATGATGCAATATCTTCATAATGTTTGCTGTTTCCAATTTCCTTAGGTTTCTAAGCAGTCTGAAACCCCAGGGCAAGAAGTCACATGGATGGCACAACCACAACACAAAAAGAAGCTTCTAATAAAATAGCTAATAATAAAATATATTGATTGCCCAAAGAATACCACAAAAAGTCTCTTTTAAAATGTCTATGTTAAGTTCAGCCCAAAATTCTGTTTTTCTCAGACATCATCACCATTCATGCTTATTTGGCCCCCAGGCTGTTGAAATGCCATGAAGGTTCCAAGATAATAGTTAGATCAAAAGAAGCGGCTTCAGGATAAAAATCCATGATATTGCTTACACTTTCCTATTCAGCCACCTGGAAAGAAGCACTGTCTTCAGAGTCAAAATAAAACACTGGAGAGAAAAATCAAAGCCAAGCATGTACATTGTTCTTGCTGGTGCTTTGGTTCTTGTTGTCTCATACGTAAAATGGAGCTGTGATAACCCTGCTCTCACCAAGAGGTTGTGAGGCTCAAGTGAGTTAAAGGTATGAAAAGGTTTTTATATACTGAAAAGTCATTATTTAAGATATTATCAGGGCTTCCCTGGTGGCACTGTGCTTGAGCGTCCGTCTGCTGATGCAGGGGACACGGGTTCGTGCCCCGGTCCGGGAAGATCCCACATGCCGCGGAGCGGCTAGGCCCGTGAGCCATGGCCGCTGAGCCTGCGCGTCTGGAGCCTGTGCTCCGCAACGGGAGAGGCCACAACAGTGAGAGGCCCGCATACCGAAAAAAAAAAAAAGATATTATCATTCAAACATTTATAGGTAGCACTAGTGTAAGTTTTTATTCTGAAGAGATTGAGCCTCTTGTCTCACCTAAAATAATCACTTATCTTCCTCACGAGTATTATTGTACTATTTCACCCTTCAAATGTAATAGAGCAACGGTGGGCTTTGGAAATCACTTATAATATATAATTAAATCAAGTTGAGCCAAATCTTCTACCAAACACCCAAGTTTTTAAACAAAGCTTAATTTAAAGCTTAGGGTATTTAGAAATTATAAGGACCCCAAGATGTTTTGTCAACTTTATGTTGCTTTCTGTTTTATTTTCCCCTTCCCTCCTACAGATAAATTTTACAGGCTTGTAAAATTATAGCGTTTTATAGCTGGAGATGGCTTTGTTTTTCAGATGAGGAAACCTGAGGCCTAGAAATTTTAAATGAGTCAGGAGGTTTGGTGGCTGCTTTGCTTACATGTTTGCTCTTTCTTGCCTTACTGTCTGTGGCCTTACAAAGACTGCCTTAAAAGGGGCAGCTCTGGCTACTGAGACTGTAGAAAACCCTTCAATCAGACACTCTCTCCTAATTTCATATTTCAGATGGTACCTTGGAACCAACAGAATCACGCTTTTAAGATTTTGAATAGATCCATTTTCAACTGAGAGAAAACATACAGAATTACCAAAGCAGTACATAATTTCAAAAATAGGTAGAAGGGAAAGAATATAGGCTCATACAAATAAAAAGAATTAGATAGGAATCCTGAGATTCAAGAAAATAATAGTTTTAAAGAATTCAGTCAGCAGGGTACTGGTAGCAGGACACGTGACTGAAGAATCTCACTTAACATTAAAGAGATTGCTGAATCAACTAAGAATTAATTTGCCCTGCTGTAGAGCAAGGAAGGACAGATATTGTCGTTACTGAATACTCCAACGAGAACATCTTAAACAAAGACAATGAATCCCTTTATTTTCATGTAGTTTATGCTTCATAGGAAATCCAGAAAACTAATCATCAAGAGCTTAAAACAAGGGGTTGAGGAAGGATTTGCAGACACTCTCAATGTCATAGACACTTGCTTCAAAATTCTACTCACATGTTGTAACTTCCTCTGCCATCAAAACTGCAAACAGTTCAATGAATTTGGTCACTTGGTAGAAATTTCTCCAGCACCCAGGAGCAAGGCATGGCTTTAGGTGATTGAAGGGTTACAAAAAGGAATTAGACAAGGGCTCTCACCTAAAAATGCTCCTAGTTTCACCAGATGCTTAGACAGGTGCACGAAGATTTATATCACAGGGTAGACACTGATAAGTACAATGAAAGAATGAGCAGATCACCTTGGCCTGAAGGACAGTTAGAATGACTTCATGTGGGGGGGGCACTGAGCAGGATGAGATGGCCTGTTAGGACTTTAAATATGCAGAGAGAGGAACAGGATGGGAACAAAGATAGGGAAGGGCAAAGTATGGAGAGAAAACATCACATAGAACTCGTGTGAAGGGTGGGTAAATGGGAGCATGAGAAACAGGCTGGAAAAGTGAACTGGAGCTTAAAGCTCAGAGCACTTTTAATGCGCACTGAAAGAATTTGTAATGATGGACTCCAAAGGCTTATAGCAGATGCTAAGCGTTGTGAGAAGGAAACTGGCACCAACGGAAGAGTACTGCTGATTTGGCAGCTGTGTACAGGATGAATTTGGGAGTGCAGCAGGGAGCCCAGACAGGAGAGCACTGCATAGCCACCGTCTGCGTGAGAGAGAAGGAGGACCTGAACTGTGATGGCTGTGAGGATGATGAGAGACGTTCTGAGTCCGAATGGAGGGGACAGCACATGAGAGTGGGGGGCGTGAGGACTCAAAGATAACTGCACAATTACATCTACAGTGCACGTCTGGAGAGGAGGGTGAGGGGAGCGTAACAGGAGTTTGTAGCTTCTACCTAAACTGAAGAAAGAGCAGAGAGAAAACCAACCATTGTGATGGCTAAGTCACGCCCACATCATTGAAGTGACGGGCTATTGGTTCTTTATTTCCGGTTCCATCTCTATAGTTGCAGATGGCTCTTACTAGAGAGAACCAGAAAGAAGGGAGAGTGATCCAGGCCCAGATGCCCTAGTGTTCTGGAAGGTTCTGAGCCCTTTGGCCTTTACAGTTGCCTTCATCGTTCAGGGGTCAGGGCTCTAACTGGGCCACCCTGTCTCCCTACACTGCTGTCTTCCCTGGACCTTCAGGACTGTCACTGCTCTGAAACCAAAACCGAACTGCCTTTGATTTCATTCCCTCAGGTTCAGACTCCCTGGGCCTTCAAGTGTGACACGTAAGGAACGCAGGGAACCCAGCTGTGTTAATGGGTAGAGGCAAGAAAGTGGGAGGATCTCCGCCCAGGAAAAGTAGATGTTCATAGTGCCCTTTGGGAGACAGCTTTCAAATGGAAAGAAGTGACAAACAGTGGCTATTTAAGGTGATCTGAGAGGAGGTCAGTGTCACCACAGGATGTATTTGGCCAGGAGGGTCCTTGAAGAGCCCTCCACTCAGAGACGCTCAGTTCAGCAGGAGGAAAGATCAGCCTGGACTCGCAGCCCTGGCTCCCCTCACATCACCCCCCCCACCTAGTATTTTCTACACTTGGAATGACAAAGTACAAGCATCTTTTTTCTGATGTGGCATTTGATTAAGACACAGTTCATCAAGAGGACTGTGTATGAACACATGGACATTTGAACACAAGGACTCCACATATTTATGGGGTTGTCCTAAGCAGCTCAGGCCATCAGCTCAGTCTGCTGCCTTAGGAGCAGAAGATGCACATTAGGATGCTGACTCAGCTGTTTCCCCTGCAGTCAATTTCTTGCTGAAGGTTCAATAACTTTCCCTGACGATAAAAAAATCTGATATTAAACTTGGCATAAATACTATTTAAAGTCAAAACAACCCCCTCAATTCCAGAGGTGGGGGGGGACCAGAGAGGAGACAGAATAGGTTAGGTGTAAGATGGTAGCCAAATTCTGTTCATAATGCTGCAAAGTCATCTTTTAAACAACCTTAGAAATAAGCTCGAGTGAACTGGAAAGTCATTGTTGAGATTCCCAAAGGCAGCCTTTCATGAAGGCTGTGAGGGCTGAGACTAGAGAAACAAGGGAGAGTTCTTCTTCCCTCCCTGGCACCCTGAGGCCTGGGGTTACCCCTGGGCCATGAAGGCACCTCTGTGGGAACACTCAGCCTGCGGGAGAGCAGCTGGAAGATGTTCCCTACTGACAGGGGTGCGGAACACGAGCTACCCAAACCTCTGCCACACAGTGCCCTGTGCCATTTCTCCCCTCTCTATACAGTGCACTTGTCCTCTGCAAGAAGCTGCTGCAAGGATTGGGCTTTTCCACAGCTCCACAAATGGAGCTGGCAGGGCAGTGGTCAGCACACCTGCTGCCTTCCTGCAATTAGAAAAAGATGCACCCTCTGGAGGCTCCATTACTAAAAAGCATCCCGTGCACTTGGCCGGCCAGGTGGGGATCAGTCCCAACTCCTGCCTCCCTGTGCAAGAACCCTTGTGCAGGGCCCTATGACAGACACATCCACCGGCATAGTGGCAAGGGCGGTTCTGAGGGCAGGAACTTCTTATTATAACATCTGAATATTTCATGGGTCAAACGTGTCTCCTGAAACTTAATTACTTACAAAAATAGTACATCACATCCCATTGCTCAGCCTGTCCCCTGCCATCCATCTCACAGAGGAGGCCATAAGATCCTATTTTTGATGTAGCCATTCGTATTTTGGTACGTAAAGGCCACAGGGAGCACCTATCCTCAGTACTTTATTTGCTTTACCAGGATGTTAATTTGTGGCCTAGGCAATAACACTGAAAACTTGAAATATGCAAGAGGCAGTCCAAACCCAAACACCCAACATGAGTTATTGGCGTTTAATTACTGAGGCAGTTAAATAGTGCTGTAAACGAGTTCATCTCTGATTGCAGCCATAACCCTTGCAGTTTGGAATTGAAAGAAGGGATGATAGAAGATGGCAATATAACATGAGGACGTCCACGAGTTGGTTTTAATTGGTAAACTGGCATATATAGTGATAACAGTTTGGTCTGTCCAATGCATTGGAATCCTAGGAAAGTGCATAAAATTACGGAAGCATATAATTGGTGTACTAAACTCATTTTCTTATGTTATCACAGCTGACATCTTCAGGTTATTAAAAGCCTTTAAACCAGTCATCTTCAAAGAGATCTAACCGACAATATGGTCTTTATATATTATTCCTGTTCGCACCAAGCAGAAGAGATGTAAACAGGCACTAAAATCTGCACAAATTTTCTGGGCACAACTTTGTTATTTCAAGTTCAAGGAAGATCAGTAAATGTTAATGAGGATAAAAACCATTCTTTAGATCCTGGTTTCCTCATTCAATGCACAGGGCATCAACCCATAAAGGATAAACTAATATTATAACCTGAATCAGACTTTCAAGAAGTTAACTCATTAGTTTGAGGAAGTTCTGTGATCTTTTCATGTATAGGGGACCCTACATAAAGGACTGTTTCCCAAGGTATAATGATATATTAGAATGACAAAGATGGGCTTAGGTTCTGACATTCTTGGATGAGCAATTATATGTTGTTTCACCTACTTATTCTGCTTAGACAATCTAGGCGCACTTCTGGGACGGTTTTCACTCTCTAACCACCGTTCACCCACTCACCACCACACACCTCTCAAGGAGATTTTTCCCAACAGGAGAAATAGGGTTAACCGAACAAAACAAAATGAACAGAAACACCCTCCCCCTGTCTTATGGCATTCTAGAATAGGAAAAGAAATCCCCAAATGTGGAAGAGTGTGAAAGAGGAAGAAAAGGTAAGTGGAAAGGTAATGTGGTATCATCCTAGCATGAATGATTATTGAAGATTCACTACAGGTTTATCATATAGGAAATCTGTGTTCCTTTAGGCCATACCACCTAGGAGTACAAATAGTAGTGAATTGCAAGTGATTAACGGTATGTATCACACTCTCCAGTATTTTGGGATCTCCATCTCTCCTACTTGTTCCTGGGATTACTCAAGGTTCTTGTCCTTAAGATGTGACCACTCAGCTCGCAGTGAGTCCTTCCACCTCTGCTGGTCATATTGGTAGGCAGGTGTCTTGCCTCTGGCCATAGTGATGCTTCCTTCCATTGGGCTGCTGCTTCCTGTTGTGTGCTACTGACACTCTGGAATCCCTGTGCTCTTGGGGTAATTTAATGCACTGAAACCACACTAAAGTCCATGCCTTTTGTGTTCATTCATGTTCTTAGCTGAGAACATGAATCCATGGGAAGCTGGAGTAAGAGACAAATCAAAGAGACAAACTCCATGCTGAACCGGGAATCATCCAGACACTGAGGCCCATGGCCTCAACTCCCAAAAGGGAGTTTTTGACTCAGAAGCCCTCTTAAGTCTCTCATGTAAACAGACCACATCTCACTGGTCTTCTAGACATGTCTGAATCCCAGATATGGTGAAGCTTAGGCTGCAACTGGAATCTGACCTGTATACATATGTATTTGACCTCCAGATCCTGTTAGCACTCGATGATGAAATAATTTTCTTCCCAAAATTCTGGCTTAATCTCTGAATCACTGATCACTAGCTTGGTCCCGGCTGGGCATAATCCAACACACTGAAACTCGGCCATTCTTTAACTCATGAAATCTCATGGATAACTCTGATTCTACATTTCAAATCTCTCTTTTCTCTCCCTCCCTCTCTCTCTAAATATATATATTATACATACATACATATAGATATATAGTACTAGCTCTGTTAAAAAAGTATTGCAGTAGCCAAGGTTACAATATTTTTGAATATATGCATAGTTTATTTGTATGTATTGGTCAAAACAAAGCACTTATTTACTGTGATTTAGCTACAATGTTAGGAAACTGCCATTGCACACACTCTACTGTGAAACTTCAGTAAATACTTTTCTATGTGCAGGATTATTTTAAGCTCACTGCAATTATAAGGCATCAGCTACCAATTATGATAATGTTTCATTTACTTTATATATCAAGAAAAAAAGCCATTAGGTTAAAATTATCTACTATATCTCAATTATATTGTAACAAGATATTCACTAATATCTTACAGGATAAAATCTGGAATACATCACTTTAGTTAATAATCTTGATCATTTTAAGACGAAATAACCCATTTTTTCTCAGATTTAAATACTTCATGTTTTTAGTATGTTTGTGAACTAAAAATTAAAAAAGCATGGCAAATTCCAAGACAATGGTGTTTGCCTTACTCTAAGGAAAGAATTAAGCCTGAACATAGGGCAATACTCTTAGAGAGTAGACAGCTATTGATTTTGGCTGCTCTAGCTCTAGACATGTCCCATCACATAGCTTCTGCAGTCATATTTAGTCCATTATGAGCTTTGCTGTATTTCTCCCTGCCTGCCCCTTTCATCTTTTAGCAATTAAGATGATTATAAAATGGTAAAAATATAAAACACAAAACAGTAAAAACAGTAAAATGTTTATGGAAACTTATTTCCATAAGTAGAATTGCTTGATTAAAGTAAAAAAGCTTTAAATATTTTTGATGGAAATATTTATCAAATGTATATAATATAAAATATAAAAAATTATATATAACCATGTTTTGAACATTTTCTTAATGACTAATTGTTTTGAGTTACAGAACACTAATGCTTTTTGGATTGATTCAATCATTCATTCATGCAACCATTCAACAAGTATTTATTGAGTGCTACTATGTTCCAAGAACTGTGAAAGGCAGTAGAGATAGAGCAGTGAACAAAACATACAAAAAGCACTGCCCTTCTGGTGCTCATATTCTAGGTGGTATGTAGGATGTTTATCGCTACACCAAATGGACCCTGACTGCTGTGGTTTTAGCTATTCTGTCTCCTTCCTCTGTTGTCAGATGTCACCTCACTGGCACCATGCTTTGTATTGTACCTGATCCATAGTAAGCACTTGGTAAATGGTAGCTACTATTATCCTAATCTCTTCACTTATTTTTACAGATGAAGATATAAGCCCTAAGATTTTTTAGTGAACAGAAAGTTAGAGGTAAGACCGAGGCCAAAAGCAGGCATCCTGATTCTCACCATGTTACACAGATCTTTTTCTGATACCCTGCATACTTAAAAAAAGAAAGAAAGAAATAGTGAATCATTTAAATGATCATGAAGGGGCCGTTCAGCTCTATATAAGTCCCTCTTACCCTCTAAAACTGAAATATGCAAACATGCCTTCCCCTAATTCTATTCCCCCAACATTCAGTGGGCAGACCTCATTCTAGAGACAAGTAACAAAGGGTCCGAAAGCCCTGGGAAGTTTAACTTTATGCACCACTAGGGCACCATTTGCTCCCTTACCTTAAACTTGTCAACTTCAGCTTTTGAACATGTTGCATGATAAGATAGCACCTGGTTCAGAAAAAAAGGAAAAGAAACTTTAATAACGAGACATGATTCAATTTTCTGAAATTCTCCTGGCTTAAAAATAAATTTTGCTCGTGTATATCACCTTGACATAACAGTGAATGCTAATGCACGACGAGATATTTCCAGTAACAATCTGTGACACAGATTGTCATCTGTGCAACTACAGTGGAATCTATTACAATGTGGAATGGAACAACAGCCCATGTTAAAGGCTAAGTATTTTATACCAGGATCTTTTTATAAGTAGTTATTTTATCAAAGGGACATAATGTGGCTCAAGACCACAGTTCCCAAAGATGTGAATACTTGTCCTGTGAAATGCTTTGGAACACAAATAAATTAAAAGGTGGGGGGTGTGTGTGCGTGCATGTACGTATGTGCGCAAGTGTATGTGTGCATGTGTGTGTGTACTGTGGCAAACACTGTAGCTTGCTGACTCAATTTGCATGTCTGGTCTATGTTCACTTGCCTGCTTTTGTTGTACAGGAAAGATTACATTGTTATGCCCAATCATCGGCAATGCTTTTTGTAAGAGGATTTTATTTCCCTGTCCTACTGACAGCCTGTTATAGGTCTAGAGTGGAAAGGGAAAGAGAAATGAGGCTGGCCAGGGACTGCCCTGCCCCAGACTTCTTGTTTTGTAGAACAAATAAACTCACATTTGCTTGAGTCAGTATTGGATGTTATAAGGTATATGTACACACTTACGCACGCACAAACGTAATGTATATATTATATACATATCTCAAACAAATAAATCTGAGAAAAGCTAATTCCCTCTTCAACTACCAACCTTAGAGAATCTCAGTGCATGTTTGGCTCTGAAAAGCGAAGTAACACATTTTATTTTGTTAAACTCAGCATTTCCCAAATCTAGCCACAGAACTTCCTTTTAGGTGATATATTAATCTAGGAACATTCCAACCTGATAACCTATTGACCAAGGACTTTGAGAAACACTGACCCAAGTTATGTACCATCCGTGTGATAGAAGCAGAGCCACAGTGGAGGCAGTGTCTCACAGAGGTTAGAGCACAGCCTCTAGAGCCCGACTGCCAGGGCTCCACCGCTTCCCAGCTGTAGGAGTGTGGGCCAGCATCTTCATAACTGAACAGATTTTGCTCTTTTGGTTCATAGTTTACTATGGTAAACTTTAGTTTGGCTGCCATTAAAACTTCTTACTATTTACAAGTCTCTTTCTGTAGATTCAATCTTCAAAATTTATCTTTACTTACTTTACAGAAAAATTCCCCTGAAACTCAAAATCTCTGCTACCGGGTGTTGCGCAGCCAGGCTTTTAGTATTTAAGGCATATTACCCACTCCCTTTATTTAAATCAACTTTGCTTACTTCCTTTATTATTATTTTTTAAATAATAAAAGCTATTAACTTCACTACATTGAAACTATTTGAATGAGTGAAGCAGACAATTATTACAGATTAAGAATTCTGTCCACTTAACATGTTCTTTTGTTTTGTTTGTCATTATTGAAGTGTAGTTCTTTGTATATTTTAGATACAAATCCTCTGTCAGATGTATGTTTTGAAAATGTTACCTCCCAGTCTGTGGCTTGTCTATTATTTTCTTTCTTTCTTTCTTTCTTTTTTTTGTTTAATTGTGAAAGGATTCCCACCATCTAGTTAATTTATACATCTATCACCTCACATACCTATCTTTTTTTTTTTTTGTGAGAGCATTTAAGTTCTACTCTCTTAGTAAATTTCAGTTATACAGTAGTGTCATCAACTAGTCACCATGTTGTGTATCAGATCTTCAAACCTTATATGTCTTATAGTTGAAAGTTTGTACCCTTTTATCAACCAATTTTTCTTTTTTTTAAGCAGTTTGTTTTATTTTTATTTTTTGAAAATTTTTATTGAAGTATAGTTGATTTACAATGTTGTGTTAGTTTCAGGTGTACACAAAGTGAATCAGTTATACATATACATATATCCCAATTTTCTTTTAATGAACAAAAGTTTTCAATTTAGATCAAGTGTGAATTGTCAGTTTTTGTGTATTGTATTGTTTTTATGTGTCCTTTCTAAGAAATTTTGCCTATCCTAAAGTTGTGAATCCATACTTTTTGCTATCTTTTACAAATTGTATAGTTTTATAGTTTTGTTTAGGTCTATGATACATCTGAAATTAAATTTGTGTATGATGTGAGATTAAGACTTTAATGAAATAAATGCCTTGGTTACTTTGTTATGATTCTTAAATTTTCCGGAGCCAAAACTTGGAGCCAACATCATTTTGGAGTTCATTCTGAGATCTTAAGCCTCTCTACCTGCCAATCTATTAAGTCTAATGACAAACTGATATCATAATGGAATAATCATAGTTCAGGCATACAAAATAGAGTTGGGCAGCCATTGAGGATCTGGTCTCAGATATTTCCCTGCACCACTGAGAACTTGAACTTTCTGTGAACTATACCAAACCTAAGGACAGCAGCCATTTTAAAAACAACATCTGCTAGCTGGTCTCAAGGTTGTTCCCCTTTGTAACTATGCAACCATTTTGGACCCCAACCAATTCTTGCTTAACAAGCACCCTTACTTCTTGCCAGTTCCAATTATAATTCTTGGTAAACAACTCATGTAACTAACTGTGGCTCTGCAGTTCTTGACTTTATAAGCTTTGTCCATTTTGTAGTCCAGTGGAACACAATTCAAGTGCTTCTTGAATCTGTGTCTCCCGGGCTGCAGTCCTTCATTGCTCCAGTTACCCTCTGGATTTGCTCTACACACAGAGCACAGCAACGGGAACCCAGCAATATCTGTACCCCTTTCATATAAACCATCAATGTAGCTATCACACAATTCTGACTAGATAGAAGTACACAAAAGTGATCTTGCTTAGCTCCTAGCTTCTTACGGTAGTAAAGTCTCTGATCAAATGTGATCACCTCACTTTTTTTAACAAGCATCTA
The DNA here is from genome assembly GCF_937001465.1 of Orcinus orca. Lineage (NCBI taxonomy): Eukaryota > Metazoa > Chordata > Mammalia > Artiodactyla > Delphinidae > Orcinus > Orcinus orca. The sequence goes on from NC_064565.1 coordinate 65,337,239, forward strand.
CAAAGGTTGTGAGGACACACAGGACTTTTCCTCATCACCTGTGGTCAGTGATCACATCCCATTCACTCCTCAAACTGCATCAGTTTTGGTTGTGCCCCCATAATTTCATTGAAACGGCTTGTATAAAGGTTTTCAGTTTCTTGCTACCAAATCCAAATCTTGCTGGAAAAATCTGCAAATGTCTTTTGCAGCAATATTGAGCACAGGTGATCACTCTTGCCTTTTTTGAAGAATCTCCTCTAGGGGCTTTCTTGACACCACACTATTTTGGTTTTCATCCTACTTTTCTGTCTGTTCTTTCTCTGTGTTCTTTGTTGGCCTGTCTCCTCTACTTTAACTCTAAATGTAGAAGTTTGTTGGGCTCAGTCTCTCCTTCAGTGATGTCATACACACTCATGGCTTTATACATCACCTATAGGTTGACAACTTCCATATTTAGCGCTAATTTCTCCTTGAGCTTCAAACTCACATATTGTGCTGCTTACATCACTAACTTCCTACTTGGTTGACTCACTGGCATCTCAAATTTAACACATCTAAACATGCCTGTTGATTTTCCCATCTGTAGTAGGCAGAATGATGCTCCTTGCCCCTTCATGATATCCACATCCCAATCCCTAGAACATGTGCATATATTTATGTTACATGGCAAGGGGGAATTAAGGTTTCCAATGGAATTAAGGTTGCTAATCAGCTAACCCTTAGATGGGAACATTATCTTGGATTATCTAGAGGAGTGTAATGTAATCACAAGGGTCCTTATAAGTCAAAGAGGAAAGCAGGAGAGTCAGACTCATAGTGATGTGATGTGAGAAATATTGAAACTCCACTGCTAACTCTAAAGATGGAAGGGAGCCATGAGCCCACAAATGCAGGTAGCCTCTAGAAACTGGAAGCACTATGAAGGCAAGGATCAGATATGGTTTTGGTCACCAGTGGGTATCCTGTCCCTAGGAGAATGCCTGATACTTAGTTGGCACTCAGTAAATATTTAATGAATCATGCAATAGAAAATAATCTTGAAAGAAAAGAATCTTTCTATTTCTTGTATGCTTCTTTGCTTCTATTATTAGTGGCCTTAATTTATGCTTTTTCCTCAACAAAAATCATAATATGTCTTAGAGCATAGACTGAACAGTGTAGGTAGGGTTGTCAGATTTAGCAAATAAAAATACAGGACCCCCAGTTAAATCTGAATTTCAGGCAAACCATTAACATTTGCACTATTTGGGACATACTTCTACTAAAAATATTATTCGTTGTTGATCCAAAGTTCAAATTTCACTGGGTGTCTTGTGTTTTTACCTGGCAGCCCTACTTCTCCAAATTAAGAAGGCTAGAAACAAGTATGGAACACTCTGCACCATGTTCCCAAATATTCATCTTCCTCACCCAACCCCAACCCCACAGCAATTCCCAGTGACTTTTTCTTCACAGCATTTTATCTGGCAATCTTACCGAATATCTTCAGTCTAGAATATTTTCAGCAATGCCAAATAACCTCATTAATCTAAAATCTGTGACAAATCTATGGATGCCACTGAAGGAAATATAACAAAAACAAATCCTGATTACTTATAGCATAACCAATATTCCAAAGAGAATCATTACTCTGTGCGTGTGTGTGTGTGTGTGTGTGTGTGTGTGTGTGTGTGTGTGTGAGTGACCATATGGCACAGCTAATGACGAAAGATCAGGCAAATTTCTATGGTTGAGAATAAAATGACAAATTAAAGAATTTATTTTTTTAAACTACTATTGTTGTTAAGCCCTCCCTTTTGGATAAGTTAAAGCTTCCTCCATGATTCCAGACTACATTAATTTTATAAGAATTTCCTCATAGGTTGTTGGGTTATGAGAGTTTAGCCATAACACACACAGTCACAAATTTTGTTTGACAGCTAAATAAAATCTGTATAACATTTACATTCAAAAGTAAACAGCTGACCCACAGAGCACTTGACAAACATTAAACTTTCACAAGAAAATGTCTATCCCAGATAGATTTATCTTTTGTGTCTGTATTAATTTAGAAAATATTTTAAAGTAAAATCTAGTGACTCAGTTTCACTAGATTTTACTTTAAAAGATTCTATTAAGAAATCTTTATAGTTCCAAAAATAAATCACTATTTGCAAAACCCTACCAACTGCAATTACCTTTTGGATTGAACTTGCTCCTAGCAAAACAAAGAAACAGAGGCAAGAAAATGTAAAATAAAGCAATTATCAGACTCATGCACAACAGAGTGAAGAAGTCATGTTTTTGTGTCGAGTCTCCACAGCAGGAAAAGACCATTAACTACATTTCTAAAGAAAAACCATGAGCAGAGCTATGAAATAGGACCACTGTAGTAAGCCTTGCCCTCCACCGTGTGCGGTTCAAGACCAGAGCCAAATGCTTGCCTTGCAATCCCAGGAACTGCCCCTAAGTAGCTGAGGGCAAATCTCTCACATCAGTAGCATTGAATGTTAATTTATTGTGAATCTAGGAAGCCATTTGCTCCTGTAATGAGAAATGGACCATTACAAATGCTGGCTGCCAGGAGCACAAACATAAAGAACCACTTAACAAGGAATAGGAACACAGACCTCGCTGAGGACCCAGACTGGCTGTCTCGGGCGGCATGAATATTTACTGATATGTTTATGGCTCAGGTGGCAAAGTGACACTTGGTGGCACTTGGAAAGTAAACTGATAACAGAGTTAAGTTAAGGTGGTCTGAAGTAAAATTCAAGTAATTTATATTGATGAGCTCCAAAGAAGTAAAGAAACTTAGCGATCAGCAGCAGGCCTCTGGCCAAGGATGGTGATGAACCACAGCAATGAAAAGTCAATTTACCTGGGATGACATGATGGAAGTGCTAACTGAGTGAAGAAGCATTCTCCAGGATTTCTTAACAAGAGGATGGTAAGCTTCAAAGACACTGCAACTGAATGAATGCAGAGAAACTGAGAAATCATCAGTTTCTACTGTCAAATATTTAAGAAACTGCCTGCTGCTTAATGGAATGAAATGTTTCAAAAAGATAACTTCAAATAAGTGCATCTGCTGTGTGATCTGTTATCACACCCTTTGGATTATATCCATCATAAAACATATTTTTAAAATTCTAAAAGTGACAAAACCTTTCTGAATTTAAGGTAGAATAAAAGATAACAGCGGAATCTGGGGTAATAAACAAAACAGTCAATTGTCAGGATGACTTTAAGGTCAGCTGTTTTTTAAATACTACGTGCAGGAAACAAGGGCCACACTTGTAGTTCATATCAACATATATTTATGGTGTACCTACTATGTGTAAACCATTGTGATAGATATTTTGGTCATCTTTTTCCCATATTGGCAAATACATTTTATTGGAGGCCTCAGTTTTATTTGATTGTTGGTAGTTGTATGAAGCACTGTGCTGAAAATGATTGTTGAGGCTTAAGGAGGAGCTCAGCAGGAAAGTATGCTGTGATTGATTAGTGATGTCTTCCATAGGCTTTGGGGAGGGAAGAGTGGTGGCACGTGTGCTATGTATTTGCAATCACTGAAAACATCAGAATATAAGAAATGACTCTCTGGATCAAACTCATTCAGACTCTATTGATGAAAAGTGATGCAAAATATATTTTGAGAAAATCATGGATGTCTAAATTTAAATGATTAGGGATACACCTAAAACACAGATGTACTTTTGACTGTCAATTTCATTTTGTATTAGGTAAAATTTCTACTGGCAATAAACCTATTAGCGCTGTAGCCAGCCACTGGCCCTCTGTGATGTAAGAAAGAGTGACCGACCTTCTCAGGTAAGAGGCTAAAAGTTCTCCATTTGACCAGTAGGACAAGCTGGTAGAAGGTATAAGAAAGTACAATTACAAAAAAGTACCAAGTTCTTACTGGGTCCATCTTCTTAGGTATTTAAAATAATTGTCTTGGTTTTGAAAAAAACAGGCTTCCTGTTATATGGAAACAGGAAGAAAATAAAAGCATCTATTAAATTGTGTTTAGGGGGATATGAGTAAAAGGAGTTTTCCAAAGAGCTTCTTGCACTGAAATCTATCTTGACAACAGTGTCCCCATATTAAAAAGACTTCTAGGGTAATATGAGACCTGCCCATCTTGCTTGGATTCTCTTTTAATTAATCTTCTTGACAGAACAGACATGCCATTTTTACATTTCATTCAAAGATACGGAGTCAACTTCTCCAGTGGTTTGAGAGAGGCCTCAACTTAGGATGAGAGACACATTCATTATTTTTTCACCCAAAGCAAAGATTTAATTTAATCATTCTATGTCACTACCAGATTAAAATGTTAATATTTATAATCACACTCCAAATTTCAATCTAATTTTGAAAAGTAAGCCCTAAAAATACTGTCATTATTATAAACGTTACCCATTAGCTAGAATATAATGACAACACTAGAATATAATTCTTTTGGTAGCTACCCAAACTGTCTTTCACTCTTTGCTCATAAGTTGTTAAACATTGGTACTTGTGTACTTTCCAGAGGATAATGTTATCTTGTATTATATAAATCCTGAAAATTAACAGATACTCTGAAACTACATCCAAATTATTATCCATGGCAGATCAAGAAGGCCACACATTCTTTGACACTCTTCCCATAAGAAGTGGAGTCTACGTCCTTTCCCCTTGACTCTAGGTGGGGTTCATGACTGGTTCACTAGTAACATAATATGTAATAGTGATACTGTGCCAGCTGCACTGGGCCCAGGCCTTAAGAGACTGGAGGCTTCTATATCCCAGCCCTTGAAACATTCTCCCTCGTAGCTCTGAGCTGCTGTATATAAGGCCTATTTACCCTGTGAGAAGTTCCAGCCACATGGAGATGCCTGAAGGATGAAATACCAAACACAAGGAGAGAGAGGCCAAGAACACCACGAAGCCACACGTGTGAGTGACTGGAGAAGCCATCTCAAAATGCACTGTCCAGTTCCAACCACCCCAGCTGACCCATGTGGATCAGAGATGAACCACCTATCCCGGCCATTTTGGAATTCCTGACCCATAAGATCAGGAGCCTTTTGTGTATCTTAAGACACTAAATTGCAGGATAGTTGGTTAAGAAGCAATAAATAAACAAAACAACATCAAACTTCAACAGGGCTTGCCACCCTAGGCCACCCACAGATTTCTGCAATTCAGGTGTCAACTGAAGCTCATCTTTAAAAATCTAGGTAAATTGGTTTGAACCCTTAAAACTATAAAAGGCTGTGGAAATTTAAAGCCTTTTTCAAAATATCTGCAAATTCCTGGCAGGTTTATATTCTTACCTTGACCTTCAAATTCTTATGTATTCTTGTACTGTATCTGCAATATAATCACCATACAAAAATGTGAAATTCAACTCCGCTTCCATTTCCACAAAAAGATCCACTCACATCAAGCTTTCATGAGTTCAGCAGATCTTGAAGAAGATTTTTTTTTTGTACTTTCCTCCCTTCCTTCCTTCCTCCTTCCTTCTCTCCCTCTCTCCCTTTCTATCTTTCTCTCTTTCCTCTCTTTCTTTCTTCTCTTTTTTTCTCTCTTTCTCTTTCTTTCTTACTGGAAACAAATGACGATGTTTCATGATTTCCAATAAAATGTCAGCCTCGCCATTCTCAAAACACCTCTTGGTCCTTCCACCAATGGGGCATTTCACTGACCATTGACCTTATAACTTTTAGCCTCTCTTCATTTTTCTGGCTTCTCTCCAATATAACCTTCCTTTTTACTTTTTCTCCCCTATTCCTCCACTTCAAATGTAGAATAACACAATTATCTCCCTTTCTCATATAGAATGGTTTTCCACACCCTCTGGTTTCTGGAGGTGGTCAAAATCTATTCCTTCATATCTTTACTATCCCACGAGGGCTTGTCAAGGTTCTTCCCATAGAATTCCAGTGCCTAAGTTAGATAGTATGTCGCCCACCTTCTTACACTTTGGGAGTTCTCATATGTCTCTTAAGCTGTTCATTAGCTCAGTGGTTCTCAAACTTTAGCATGCATCAGAACACAGATGGCTGGGCCCTGCCTCCAGACTTCCTGGCTTAGTGTATCTGAGGTGGGACCTGAGAATTTACATTTCTAACAAGTTCCCGGGTGAGGCTGATGCTGCTGGTCTGGGGACCACACTGTTAGAAGCACTGTTCTAATTCCCATCCATGGATTCCAGGTTAAAGATGTCTGGGTTAGAGGGGAGGTTATCAGCTGGATGTTGGTATGAGCAGAGAGGAAAGAAACAAAGTTGTTTGGGTCTTCTCCCAAATACCAGTATGATTTGAATAGCTCTTTTTAAGAGGTTTAGAACTGTTTCCTTAGTTTTATTTTGCTAGTTACAGTTTTCATAACTATCTTTCTTTTCATTTCTGAATCACGTTGAAAATAGAGATGAAAAATGCTGTGAAATTAGTTTCAGTGCATATGTTTAGAACACTTTGGTTTATGAAAGCAATTTGGTAAAGATCCTGCTTAAAATCATGTCATCATGTAAGTCAACTCTCTGACACTTCTGAGCACAGATATCAGAATTCATCCCCTGAACTGCACTGGTTTGCAGAATGACCTCATTCTCTCCTTGTCTATAGGGGTCAGTCAGTAGGAGTCCTTGATTTTGCTTACATAGATTAACTGCTTTATGGATTATCTATAGCATTCTTAAGGCAGGCCATTTCCTTCCATTTAGTACTTTTGTTTTGTTAATTTTTCACCACTTGGTACACCAACATTAGGAAGCTGTATAGCTTGTTGGTTGAGTACAGGGGCTTTGGAGTTAGACCGCTTGAGGTCATAATCCTGGTCCACTAGCCCTGTAACTTTGGCTTAATTATCTAACCTGATAATTAAGAGTCTCAGATTCCCCATCAATAAAAGGCAGGAAATATCTGCATTTTCCACTCACATTTCACTGGCTGGAGCAAGTCCCATGGCTCCATTTAACTTCAAGGGAGTGGAAGGTGTAACCCTACCATGGACTCAGCAGGGGCAGAATCAGAAATATTTTGTGATGAACTCTAAAGATTACCACAATGGTTTAGGCAGTCAAACAGCAAGTTGTGTTAGAACTGTTTTTGAAATCAGAGCAAATTAGTCCAATATATGAACTCTAGTATATGGATTTTACGGTGTTTGTTCAACTTTTGCTTCTTTCCTGATTCTCTTCTGTATTTCAAAGAGTTGTAATTTGGTAGGCAGGCTCTCCAAATAAGTGGGATTATAGTATATCCTTATTAAATTCTCTATATTTAACAGATACAGTACATGTAGTGTATGGCCATTAAATACTGTTGATTTGACTAAACACACTTTGATACCTATTGAAGAAAATTATTATAAGTGAAGGATTATTATTGGGTTATTTCTGTTCCATAACTTTTAGAGCTGCTTAGTTACTAATTTCAATCACTTCAATGTCCTTAGGGTGAAGGAAACAGCCTATTTCTTTTCAAAAAGTTGCATGTGGCAATAATTCTTCTAATTTTTAAAAAGTTTTTAGTTGTCTCTCTTAAAGATCTCAGCCATTAACACTTAAATTTAAAAGGTTTTTTTGATTAATTCTTAGTGTTATTCATTATAACTCTATACCTATGCATATTGGACTATAATTTATAACTGTTTCAAAATAAATGTTTCCTTTCTCACAGTTACATTACTCTCCACACTATATGTTAAAGTGAGGCTGTTTTTCTTAATCATGTAGGTTATTAAGTATATTAATGTTTCACAAATGCTTTTCTAATGAACTCCTTGCTTACTTGTTTTTTTTATTTGTTAATAGCAACAGAGGAAAATATAGCATTCTTTTGAACTAACTGAGCAACTTCGATTAGTTATTTCTGTTTCTAAAACAACTATAATATATGTCAATGATTTTTTCAAATCTATAATTTAAATATCTGGAACCATTAGTGATCTGATTTCACTTACTGCCATACTTCCAAGTAGCCCATTATTGAATATTTATATATATTTATTTTTTGTACCTCTCCCCTCGTGGTTTTTGTATAATCAACAAGGCTACCACGGTTGATGATTTGGGAGAGAGATACCTTGCTTATTTGCATTGATTATGCAGGAACACCATGGAGAACTTTATGTTTGAAGCAGCGTGGTTTTGCTGGGAGCTCCCCCTGGAGTAAAAGGAATAAGAAGGGACCGGGCCTTGTTTGGCACTGTCAAACTGACTGGGGCCACAAGGGCAACCGGTTGCCATGGAGGAAAGGGAAGTCCAAAAGTAAGACTGAAAAAGGGCAACTTTTAACCTGTCTGGGCAAGGTTGGTGGCTACAGAGATCAGATTAGATTTGAGGGAGTAAGTCAGGGCATAGCATCCATGCGGTTGAGGTGTCCAGATTATGAATCATCCATTCAATCAAGAAATATGAATTGAGGACTTGCAAAACATTATCTGACATAAATGGTACCAACGTTTTCTTAGGTAGTCTGCCAAGGCAATATAAATGAAAACAAAAATAAACAAATAGGACCTAATCAAACTTATAAGCTTTTGTACAGCAAAGGAAACCATAAACAAAATGAAAAGACAATCTACAGACTGGGAGAAGATATTTGCAAATGATGCGACTGACAAGGGCTTAATTTTCAAAATATACAAGCAGCTCATATAACTCAATAACAGAAAAACAAATAACCCAATCAAAAAATGGGCAGAAGACCTAAACAGACATTTCTCCAAAGAAAACATACAGATGGCCAATAGGCACATGAAAAGATGCTCATCATTGCCAATTATTAGAGAAATGTAAATCAAAACTACAATGAGGTATCACCTCACACCAGTCAGAATGGCCATCATTAAAAAGTCTACAAATAACAAATGCTGGAGAGGGTGTGGAGGAAAGGGAACCCTCCTACACTGTTGGTGGGAATGTAAATTGGTGCAGCCTCTGTGGAAAACAGTGTGGAGGTTCCTCAAAAAAACTAAAAATAGAGTTGCTATATGATACATCAATCTCACTCCTGGGCATATATCTAGAAAAAACTAAAATTCGAAGAGATATTGATTCATGCATCCCTATGTTCATAACAGCACTATTCACAATAGCCAAGACATGGAAATAACCTAAATGTCCATCGACAGATGAGTGGATAAAGAAGATGTGGTATATACATATACACAATGGAATATTACTCAACCATAAAAAATAATGAAATAGTGCCATTTGTAGCAACATGGATGGACCTAGAGATTTTCATACTAAGTGAAGTAAGTCAGAAAGAGAAAGACAATTATCATATGATATCATTTATATGTGGAATCTAAAATATGACAAAAATGAAACTATCTATGAAAACATAAAAAGACTCACAGACATAGATATACAGACTTGTGGTTGCCAAGGGGGATGAGGAGGTGGGGGAGGGATGGATTGGGAGTTTGGGATTAGCAGCTGCAAACTACTTTATATAGAATGGATAAACAAAAAGGTCCTACTGTATAGTACAGGGAACTATATTCAATATCCTGCAATAAAGCATAATGGAAAAGAATATGAAAAAGAATATATATATATGTATAACTGAATCACTTTGCTGTACAGCAGAAATTAACACAACATTGTAAATCAACTATACCTCAATAAAATCAATTTTAAAAAATATCTATTGAGGACTTAATTGTGCCAACCACCATGCACATGGTCCCTGTCTTAATGGAACTTCTGTTTTAGCAGTAGAGACATACACTAAACAGGCAAACATATGCATTGAAATAATGGCTACAAAGTCAACTAGCAAAATGCTGAAAGAGACAGTGGGGGTGGGTGGAGTGTGGGGAGGTGGCAGGAAAGTGGGTTAGAGACTCCCTCTCTGAGATGGTATTTAAGCCAAACCCAGAAAATATAAAGGAGCTAGCCAGGACAAGGGGCAGAGGGAAGGTATTTTGGGTGGAAGGCAAAGTTGCTTGGAGGGCAAAGTGAGTGAGGCGGGGAGACCTGAGGAGGCAGGGCTGGGCAGAGGCCAGGCCATCCAGGGCCTTCTAGCCCAATAATGGATTTTACTGTTGTCAACGGGATGACACTGAGGGATTTGGGGCAAGAGGCTGGCTGTGACCTGGGCAGCCCGTTATGCACTCCTCCTCAGTCACACCCCACTCCAGACATGACCACCACTCCCACTTTCGAGGTATTCTTTTCCTTGGTGTATTACGTAGTTTTGCCTGTTCCTGAACTTAGAAAAGCAGATCCCCATTACATGTAGAACGTGACCCTGTGGAGGATGGACTGGAGGTGGACAAGAGTGGACGGGGAGAGAGAACGGTGGCTGAGCCAGGACAGTGGAAGTGGAGACTGAGATATGTGGAGACAATGCACCAGGATCTGGAAAAAAGAGCCCCATCCAGGGAGAAAGGACCAGAACCATGGAAGTGCTTAGCCTTTGTCTTTGTCTTTGTGATGCTTAGACAACTGTATTGCTCGAGACCCTGGCCACCCAAGTCCCAGCCTGGGCCCCACGCAGTGAAGGGTTCAGCTCTGGCCATCTTGGGCTGTGGTCCACCTCCTTGGGGAGGGAAGTCCCTGGTTCCCAGGGGGACATGTCCACCCAGACTATGTTCCAGGTACCTGGGATCACCCAGACAAAACTCCAGGTACCCCAGAATTTCCCCAGGCACCCCACAGGCCCCAGTCCACTGCCAGGACCTGCATGGGCTTCTACCTGATTTGGCCTCCTCTGGGTACACGTTTCTGGGGCTGTGGACAGAGTCTGGAATGTGCAGACTGGGGGGTTCACATGTATGTACAAACCCAGCACAGTGCAGGGAGGGGATGGGTTGTAGAGAGAGGCAGGCAGCAGGTAGTTCCTGGGTGTGATTTACCATCTTTTGAAAGCAGCATCCCCTTTCTGCTCCCTGTGTTACAGCACTATCAAGCTACTCAGCATCCAGATACTGAGTGAGATACTGAGTGAAGGCCAGTTTCTTACTTAGTCGAGTATAAACCTGGTTTCAAAGGCCAGTGTTTCACTACAGAAGCAGGCAGGCTCAGGCAGGGCTGCTCCTCGGAGGAACACTGTTCTCTCTCACTCTGTGGAGTAATCAACCTGCGCCTACTGACCCAGGCTCAGCATTTGCTTCTGTCAGGATGGAATTAAGGACTGTGATGCTGGAGCTCAACACAGACCCAGGCTATCACTCCTAGAATCTGTGCTGTAGAACCAAAGGCATTACAGCAGAAAGGAACAGTCTCCTAACTGATAAATAAGGTAGTAACTTTCAGTGAAGCAAAAGAGAAGGAGGACAATACATTTCCAAGGTGCTTTATTCAACTTGAGCTTTTAAATCTACTGCCTTTTCTTCATTATTTGTCCCTTAACTGCTGTCATCACTGTCTCATGAACCAGAAGAGACCCTTTACTTTGGCTCTCTTCTCACTCCCATCACAGCTGGTCAAGGGCTCCAGTGGTAAATGCAGTCCTGCAATTGATAGGACATTCCCTAAAAGACACCTGGCTGCACAATCTGCAAACGTGGCTCCTTCAAACATACAGACCAAGCTTGAACCCTTTGGCTCTGCTTCTAGCTGTGCAATGCAAGCTACAAAACCTTTCTCAGCAAGTTTCTAAGACTTCCTGAGTCCTAGTTTGCTCATTTGAAAAATGGTAATTATACTGCCTACTCCATACTGTTTTGGTGAAGGTTAAATGAAATATACATATAACTTAATACAGTGCCTGACACTTGATAAATATTTAATATTTGTAGCACTTTAAAAAGTACCAAAGAATAACATAACAAAAGGAGAAGAAAAATAAGAATGTAAATTAATGAAAGAAAAATGCTTAAACAAATAAGACAGAACAAGTTACCATGGGGACTACTGTAACTTACTCCAAACATCCTGTGTCCGGGAACTCTTGTCCAGGATCCCAAAGCACATTCCTGAGACCACGGTAGTGGTGGCAAATCATTTGAACGTGGATTTGATTTTGGAAAACCACCAAATATCACTTAACAGGAAATAAAATGAAAACATGGCCAACTTTTTGTTAAAAAACAAAGTATGACTATGAAGTACTGAGATGAATTTTCTCTCTATAGCTGCCAGAATGATCCCTCTAAAATGTCAAACTGATCATGTTCTTCTCCTGCTGAAACTCCTCCAATGATTCTCCACGGCCTTCACAATCAAGTCCAATTCCTTCCAGTAACACAAGCATCTTGGTGATCTGGTCGCTGCTACCTCTCCAGCCTCAGGCCCTGCCTCTGCCCCTGGTGTGCCCGTCGCTCTGGCTGTACTGAGGCAGCCTAAACAGCAACTACCTCAGCCCTCCATGCTTCTGCCACAACCCTCCTGCCTGGAGTGTGCCCACTAGTTGTCTTTCAAAATTGTAGAGCTCCCTGACACCTGTCACTCAGAAGTTACCTTCTCTACAAAGCAGCAATGACTGAACTTTCTGATTTAGATGCCCCTCCTCCATGCTTCTCAACCTGGTACCCACCTCTCTCCTGGAACTCATCACCCTGTACGGCAACCACACTGTCACTTGTCTCTATCCTCCACTACACTGAAATTACTTGAAGTATTGTACCATGGCTTATGACATTTACATATTGTCTGTCATGTTGTTTTGGTGAGACATTAAAAAGTACGAGGTATGAATGTATATACCTCAGGGTTAAGTGAGTTCTTGGCACATAATAGGTAATACATTCATTACAATAACAATTATTTCTTGCAAACCTCATAGTTTCCACTAAAGTGTTTCAGAGTTAATGATGATAGGAGTTAGTTAAATGATGACAGGATTATTAGAAGAAGTGCACAGACTCCTCAGATGACTATTTTTGCAGGGAAGCGCCACTTGCTCATATCCATGCGTTCTTTGTTAAAGCTTACTGGATTCTGGTATAAAATGATATAAGATAAATGGGGGGGACCTTCAAGATGGCAGAGGAGTAAGACGTGAAGATCACCTTCCTCCCAACAAACGCATCAAAAATACATCTACATGTGGAACAGCTCCTACAGAACACCTACTGAATGCTGGCAGAAGACCTCAGACTTCCCAAAAGAACAGAGGCCAGAGGGTGACCTACATGCAGTAGCAGGGCCAAATCCAAAGCTGAACCCCAGGAGCAGTGAGAACAAAGAAGAGAAAGGGAAATTTCTCCCAGCAGCCTCAGGAGCAGTGGATTAAAGGTCCACAATCACCTTGATGTACCCTGCATCTCTGGAATACCTGAAGAGACAACAAATCATCCTCAAATTGAGGCGGTGGACTTTGGGAGCAACTGTAGATACAGGGTTTGCTTTCTGCATCTAATTTGTTTCTGGTTTTATGTCTATCTTAGTTTAGTATTTACAGCTTGTTATCATTGGTAGATTTGTTTATTGATTTGGTTGCTTTCTTCCCTTTATATATATATATATTTATTCTTTCTTTTTCTCTTTTTGTGAGTGTGTATGTGTATGCTTCTGTCTGTATAGCTTTGCTGTTACCATTTGTCCTAGGGTTCTGTCTGTCCATTTTTTTTTTTTTTTCAGTATAGTTTTTAGTGCTTGTTACCATTACTGGATTTGTTTACTGGTTTGGTTGCCCTCTTCTGTTTTTCTTTTTTTTAATTACTTTTGTATTTTTAATAATATTTTTTATGTTTTTATTTTAATAATTTTATTTATTTATTTTTCTTTCTTTATTTATTTCTTTACTTTTCTCCCTTTTCTTCTGAGCCATGTGGCTGACAGCGTCTTGGTTCTCCGGCTGGGTGTCAGGCCTGAGACTCTGAGGTGGGAGAGCCAATTTCAGGACATTGGTCCACCAAATACCTCCCAGCTCCATGTAATATCAAATGGCAAGAGCTCTCCCAGAGATCTCCATCTCAACGCTAAGACCCAGCTCCACTCAACGACCAGCAAGCAACAGTGCTGGACATCCTATGCCAAACAACTGGCAACACAGGAACACAACCCCACCCATTAGCAGAGAGGCTGCCTAAAATCATAATAAGTTCACAGACATCCCAAAACACACCACTGGACACAGTCCTGCCCACTAGAAAGAGAGACCCAGCCTCATCCACAAGAACGCAGGCACCTGTCCCCTCTACTAGGAAGCCTACACAACTCACTGAACCAACCTTACCCACTGGGAGCAGACACCAAAAACAACAGGAAGTATGAACCTGCAGCTTGCAAAAAGGAGACTCCAAACACAGTAAGTTAAGCAAAATGAGAAGACAGAGAAATATGCAGCACATGAAGGAGCAAGGTAAAAACCCACCAGACCAAACAAATGAAGAGGAAATAGGCAGTCTACCTGAAAAAGAATTCAGAGTAATAATAGAAAAGATGATCCAAATTCTTGGAAATAGAATGGAGAAAATACAAGAAACATTTCACAAGGACCTAGAAGAACTAAAGAGCAAACAAACAGTGATGAACAACAAAATAAATGAAATAAAAAATTCTCTAGAAGGAATCAATAGCAGAATAATTGAGGCAGAAGAACAGATAAGTGATCTGGAAGATAAAATAGTGGAAATAACTACCACAGAGCAGAATAAAGAAAAAAGAATGAAAAGAATTGAGGACAGTCTCAGAGACCTCTGTGCTAACATTAAATACACGAACATTCGAATTACAGAGGTCCCAGAAGAAGAAGAGAAAAAAAAGGGGACTGAGAAAATATTTGAAGAGATTATAGAAGAAAATTTCCTGTATGGAAAAGGAAATAGTCAGTCAACCCCAGGAAGCACAGGGAGTCCCATACAGGATAAATCCTAGGAGAAGACACATATTAATCAAACTATCAAAAATTAAATATGAAGAAAAAATATTAAAAGCAGCAAGGGAAAAACAACAAATAACATACAAGGGAATCCCCATAAGGTTAACAGCTGATCTTTCAGCAGAAACTCTGCAAGCCAGAAGGGTTTGGCAGGACATATTTAAGTGATGAAAGGGAAAAACCTACAACCAAGATTACTCTACCCAGCAAGGATATCATTCAGATTCGATGGAGATATTAAAACCTTTCCAGACAAGCAAAAGCTAAGAGAATTCAGCACCACCAAACCAGCTTTACAACAAATACTAAAGGAATTTCTCTAGGCAGGAAACACAAGAGAAGGAAAAGACCTACAATAACAAACCCAAAACAATTAAGAAAATGATAGGGCTTCCCTGGTGGCGAAGTGGTTGAGAGTCCGCCTGCCGATGCAGGGGACACAGGTTCGTGCCCTGGTCCGGGAAGATCCCATGTGCCGCGGAGCGGCTGGGCCCATGAGCCATGGCTGCTGAGCCTGTGTGTCTGGAGCCTGTGCTCCGCAACGGGAGAGGCCACAGCAGTGAGAGGCCCGTGTACCGCAAAAAAAAAAAAAGATAATAGGAACATACATATCAATAATTACCTTAAATGTAACTAGATTAAATGCCACAACCAAAAGACATAGATTGGCTGAATGGATACAAAAACAAGACCCGTATATATGCTGTCTACAAGAGACCCACTTCAGACCTAGGGACACATACAGACTGAAAGTGAGGGGATGGAAAAAGATATTCCATGCAAAGGGAAATCAAAAGAAAGCTGGAGTAGCAAGTCTCATATCAGACAATATAGACTTTAAAATTAAGTACTATTACAAGAGACAAAGAAAGACACTACATAATGATCAAAGGATCAATCCAAGAAGAAGATATAACAATTATCAATATATATGCACCCAACATAGGAACACCTCAATACATAAGGCAAATGCTAACAGCCATAAAATGGGAAATCGACAGTAACACAATCATAGTAGTGGACTTTAACACCCCACTTTCACCAATGGACAGATCATCCAAAATGAAAATAAAGAAGGAAACACAAGCTTTAAATGATATATTAAACAAGATGGACTTAATTGATATTTATAGGACATTCGATCCAAAAACAACAAAATACACTTTCTTCTCAAGTGCACATGGAACATTCTCCAGGATACATCATATCCTGGGTGACAAATTAAGCCTTGGTAAATTTAAGAAAATTGAAATCATATCAACTATCATTTCCGACCTGAACCCTATGAGCCGAGATATCAATTACAGGGAAAAATCTGTAAAAAATACAAATACATGAAGGCTAAACAACTACTAAAGAACCAAGAGATCACTGAAGAAATCCAAGAGGAAATCAAAAAATACCTAGAAACAAATGACAATGAAAACACAATGACCCAAAACCTATGGGATGCAGCAAAAGCAGTTCTAAGAGGGAACTTTATAGCAATACAATCCTACTTCAAGAAACAAGAAACATCTCAAATAAACAACCTAACCTTACACCTAAAGCAGTTAGAAAAAGAACAAAAAACCCCAAAGCTAGCCGAAGGAAAGAAATCATAAAGACCAGATCAGAAATAAATGAAAAAAAAATGAAGGAAATGATAGCAAAATCAATAAAACTGGGCTTCCCTGGTGGCACAGTGGTTGAGAGTCTGCCTGCCGATGCAGGGGACATGGGTTTGTGCCCCGGTCTGGGAAGACCCCACATGTCGCGGAGCGGTTGGCCCCGTCAGCCATTGCCACTGAGCCTGTGTATCTGGAGCCTGTGCTCCGCAACGGGAGAGGCCACAACAGTGAGAGGCCCACATACCGCAAAAAAATAAATAAATAAAAAATAAATAAAACTAAAACCTGGTTCTTTGAGAAGATAAAATTGATAAATAAAATTGACCATTAGCTAGACTCATCAAGAAAAAAAGGGAGACGATTAAATCAATAGAATTAGATATGAAAAAGGAGAAGTAACAACTGACACTGCAGAAATACAAAGGATCATGAGAGAGTACTACAAGCAACTATATGCCAATAAAATGAACAACCTGGAAGAAATGGACAAATTCTTGGAAAAGCACAAGCTTCCGACACTGAACCAGGAAGAAATAGAAAACATAAACAGACTAATCACAAGCACTGAAATTGAAACTGTGATTAAAAATCTTCCAGCAAACAGAAGCCCAGGACCAGATGGCTCCACAGGTGAAATCTATCAAACATTTAGAGAAGAGCTAACACCTATCCCTCTCAAACTCTTCCAAACTATAGCAGAGGGAGGAACACTCCCAACTTATTTTACGAGGCCACCACCACACTGATACCAAAACCAGACAAAGATGTCACAAAGAAAGAAAACTACAGGCCAATATCACTGATGAACATAGATGCAAAAATCCTCAACAAAATACTAGCAAACAGAATCCAACAGCACATTAAAAAGATCATACACCATGATCAAGTGGGGTTTATCCCAGGAATGCAAGGATTCTTCAATATATGCAAATCAATCAATGTGATAAATCATATTAACAAACTGAAGGATAAAAACCATATGATAATCTCAATAGATGCAGAAAAAGCTTTCGACAAAATTCAACACCCATTTATGATAAAAACCCTCCAGAAAGTAGGCATAGAGGGAACTTACCTTAACATAATAACAGCCATATATGACAAACCCACAGCCAGCATCATTATCAATGGTGAAAAACTGAAACCATTTCCACTAAGATCAGGAACATGACAAGGTTGCCTACTCTCACCACTATTATTCAACATAGTTTTGGAAGTTTTAGCCACAGCAATTAGAGAAGAAAAAGAAATTAAAGGAATCCAAATTGGAAAAGAAGAAGTAATAAAACTATCACTGTTTGCAGATGACATGATACTATACATAGAGAATCCTAAAGATGCTACCAGAAAACTACTAGAGCCAATCAATGAATTTGGTAAAGTAGCAGGATACAAAATTAATGCACAGAAATCTGTTGCATTCCTACACACTAATGATGAAAAATCTGAAAGAGAAATTAAGGAAACACTCCCATTTACCACTGCAACAAAAAGAATAAAATACCTAGGAATAAACCTACCTAAGGAGACAAAAGACCTATATGCAGAAAACTATAAGACACCGGTAAAAGAAATTAAAGATGATACAAACAGATGGAGAGATATATGATGTTCCTGGATTCGAGGGATCAACATTGTGAAAATGACTATACTACCCAAAGCAATCTACAGATTCAATGCAATCCCTATCAAACCACCAATGGCATTTTTCACAGGACTAGAACAAAAAATTTCACAATTTGTATGGAAACACAAAAGACCCTGAATAGCCAAAGCAATCTTGAGAAAGAAAAATGGAGCTGGAGGAATCAGGCTCCCTGACTTCAGACTTTACTACAAAGCTACAGTAACCAAGACAGTATGGTGCTGGCACAAAAACAGAAGTATAGATCAATAGAACAGGAAAGAAAGCCCAGAGATAAACCCACACACATATGGTCACCTTATCTTTGATAAAGGGGGCAAGACTATACAATGGAGAAAGACAGCCTCTTCAATAAGTGGTGCTTGGGAAACTGGACGGCTACATGTAAAAGAATGAAATTAGAACACTCCCTACACAAAAATGAACTCAAAATGGATTAAAGATCTAAATGTAAAGCCAGACACTAAAAACTCTTAGAGGAAAACACAGGCAGAATACTCTATGACATAAATCACAGCAAGATCCTTTGACCCACCTCCTAGAGAAATGGAAATAAAAACAAAAATAAACAAATGGGACCTAATGAAGCTTAAAAGCTTTTGCACAGGAAAGGAAACCATAAACAAGACAAAAAGACAACCCTCAGAATAGGAGAAAGTATTTGCAAACGAAGCAACTGACAAAGGATTAATCCCCCAAATATAGAAGCAGCTCATGAAGCTCAATATCAAAAAAACAAACAACCCAATCCAAAAATGGGCAGAAGATCTAAATAGCCATTTCTCCAAAGAAGATATACAGACTGCCAACAAACACATGAAAGGACGCTCAACATCACCAATCATTAGAGAAATGCAAATCAAAACTACAATGAGGTATCACCTCACACCAGGCAGAATGGCCATCATCAAAAAATCTACAAACAATAAATGCTGGAGAGGGTGTGGAGAAAAGGGAACCTTCTTACACTGTTGGTGGGAATGTAAATTGATACAGCCACTATGGAGAACAGTATGGAGGTTCCTTAAAAAACTAAAAACAGAACTACCATACGACCCAGCAATCCCACTACTGGGCATATGCCCTGAGAAAACCATAATTTAAAAAGAGTCATGTACCAAAATATTCATTGCAGCTCTATTTACTATAGCCAGGACATGGAAGCAACCTAAGTGTCCATCAACAGATGAATGGATAAAGAAGATGTGGCACATATATACAATGGAGTATTACTCAGCCATAAAAAGAAACGAAATTGAGTTATTTGTAGTGAGGTGGATGGACCTAGAGACTGTCATACAGAGTGAAGTAAGTCAGAAAGGGAAAAATACCGTATGCTAACACATATATATGGAATCTAAAAAAAAAAAAAAGTTTCTGAAGAACCTAGGGGCAGGACAGAAATAAAGACAGATGTAGAGAATGGACTTGAGGACATGGGCAGGAGGAAGGGTAAGCTGGGACGAAGTGAGAGAGCAGCATGGACATATATACACTACCAAATGTAAAACAGATAGCTAGTGGGAAGCCACCGCATAGCACAGAGAGATGAGTTTGGTGCTTTGTGTCCACCTAGAGGGGTGGGATATGGAGGGTGGGAGGGAAATGCAAGAGGGAGGAAATATGGGGTTATATGTATAGCTGATTCACTTTGTTATACAGCAGAAACGAACACACCATTTTAAAGCAATTATACTCCAATAAAGATGTTAAAAAATGATATATGATAAAGTAGTAGTTTATTTATTATCCAAAGTATAAAATATACATCCTTGAGTCCATACTAAGATAAATAACTAACTGAATAAATATTCAACCAACCAGTAAGTTGGTAGAAGAGAAATACCCTGTATAAAGCATTCTAGATAATGTATGTGGCTATTTCTTTCCTCAAGGAGGTCAAGCATAACTCCCTACTCCTTAGGTGTGCTTAGGGACTTCCTTCCAAGATTTCAGTATGGAAAGGTGGGGAAGAGGAGAGTAACTCCACAGTGGGGAGACCTGAGAAACACTACCCCAGTCAGGTGATCAAGGTCAACATCAACAGTGATATGTCATGTTGAAAGTATGTGCCCTTGACATGATGTAATGAAAATGTCATCTTACCTCTGTGGTTTTCCTCCCCCAGACCCATAACCTCAGTTTAGTCATGAGAAAAACATCAGAGAAATACCAATAGAAATTCTCACAAAATACCTGATCAGTATTCCTCAAAATTATCAAGGTCATCAAAAAAAAAAAAAAGCCTGAAACGCTGTTAGCCAAGAGGAGCCTGAGGAGACATGGTGACTAAATGTAACTGGGTTTTCTGGATGGGATCCTAGAACAGAAAAAGGATATTAGGTACCTAAGGAAATGTGAGGAAAATAGGGACTTTAGTTAATAATAATGTAGCAATATCAGTTCACTAATTATAAAATGTACCATACTAATGTAAGATGTTAATAATTGGGGAAACTTGGTACAACATATATGGAAACTCTCTGTATTATCTTTCCAGTTTTTTCTGTAAATCTAAAACTGTTCTAAAAACAGAGTTTATTTTTTAAAATGTTATCTGGCTGATTCTCCAGGTAGGGTCTCCCACTTTGCACAAAATACCTAAATGAAAACCCAGAAATCATCACTAAAACTGATAACCCACTGCTAGATTCTGGGAAGAATTTTCCCCATTTATAAGGCAGGTGCAGCTAAACTGAGGAAAATGACAGGCAGCGTAACCATGTTTCACCCCTGAAATAAAGCATTCCCCCGGCCTGAAAGAAGATGGGATGGGAGAGCATTGCTCCTTTCTCTCCTGTCAGGGCTCTTACTCAGAGACCCAGGATCTGCACTAAGCAGAAAATTAATCAGTTGACCTACTGAATGACAGCTGTTTTTGAAGGATTAGCCTTCATCTTGGGGGACAGAGTGACTGCAAATAAAACACTGATGGGGGGATCAGTATGATGGGGGGATATTATAAGCAACAATTATTATTGACATTTTATGAGCACTGTGCTAAAGGTTTAACTTGCATTATTTCCTTTAATCCTCTTAACAATCCCACAAGGTTGGAAAGTGAGAAAAACGAAGCACAGAGAAGTTAAGTGACTTGCCAAGAAATATACAGAAAGTGGCAGAGCTAGAATTAAAATCCTAACAGTCTAATTTTAAAGCCCACACTTTTCTTTTCTTTTTTTAAAATTAATTAATTTATTTATTTTTGCTGTGTCGGGTCTTCGTTTCTGTGCAAGGGCTTTCTCTAGTTGTGGCAAGCGGGGGCCACTCCTCATCGCAGTGCGCGGGCCTCTCACTATTGCGGCCTCTCTTGTTGCGGAGCACAGGCTCCAGACGCGCAGGCTCAGTAGTTGTGGCTCACGGGCCCAATTGCTCTGCGGCATGTGGGATACTCCCAGACCAGGGCTCGAACCCGTGTCCCCTGTATTAGCAGGCAGATTCTCAACCACTGCACCACCAGGGAAGCCCAGAAGCCCACACTTTTAACCCTTCTACTGTACTTCATAAAAAACCCTACCAGTAGTGTATACTGAGGGTTGAGATTCTTATTGTACTTTAATTGTGATCTTTATTTGTACTTTACTGTACTGGATTCATTCAACAAATATATTTTGCATGTCTACTATGTGCCAGGTCCTGTGCTGGCACTGGACACACAAAGGTGAACCAGACATACAGACACATCCCTATACACAAGAGATCCAGAGTTCACTGGATTAAAGGAAGAATACACCATTTCAGCCTGGCAGAACCACACTAGATCTGTGCCTACATACTGGGTACTGACTCAACATGGAACTAAGTACATCAGCTTGCCCCCTTGTTGTGTATCTAATAAACGGGATTCTGTAGTATGGAAGTGGACAGTGAGAGAGGCTCAAGGCCAATCACAAAGCCTTGCCAGTTGGTAAACACTGAAATCAAGAGAAAGCGCATCATCATGAAAACTCAGATAATCACTTCATGCAAGTGTTGTTACCTTTCAGCAATCTTATGCTTAGTGTCTTCAACAAGATACAAGAAGAAAGAGCCTCATTGAAACTACAGCAGAAAAACATATAGGTAAAATATGTTGGGACAAAATTTAAAATACAAACAAAAGAATGAGACAACAAAGCTCAGCTGTCACTTTCTCAGGGAGGGCTCTCTGGGACATACAACAGTAGCCTCCTATTTCTAGTCACTATGAAAACATCCTGCTTTGTTTTCTGTATGACACAACATCATGGATTTATCTTGCTAATCTGTTTGTTTACTTATCTACTGCCTGTCTTTTCACACTAGAATAGAAGGTCAATAAGAATATGAAAATTATTTGTTTACTACTGAATCGTCAGTACCTAGAACAGCATCTACCACAAAGCAGAAGCTGAACAAATATTTATTCAGTGATTGAATACACAGGCAACAACGTGCAAATGGAGATGGGTGTAACAAATGGAAAAATTTCAAGGGAACCCAAATTATGACAGCAGAATTTAAACCCACATTGGAGTTAATAAAGATTTTTTTAAAGTGTAAGAGCTCAGGATCAACAAATCAATGGAAAAGAATGGACAGGCTAGAAGTGAACTGACACTTATAGTCATTTGTTTTTCAACAAAGGTGCCAAAGTGATTCAGGGGAGGAAGAAGAACTTTTCAATAAATGGTACAGATTTTTTAAAATGAACCTCAACTGCTACTGTATACAATAATTACTGAGATAAATCATATATCTAAATGTAAAAGCTAAAACCATAAAGCTTTTAGAGGAAAACAAGGAAAACATCAAAGAATATATTCTTGATTTGAGGGCAGGCAAAGATTCTCAGATCACAGAAAGTAATAACCTTAAAAGAAATTTTTAAATGATATATTAGACGTCATCAAAACTAAAGATATGTGCTCATCAAAAGACATCTTTCAGAAAATGAATAGGCAAGGTGCAGATTTGGAGAAAATAGTCACAATACATATATCTGACCAAACACTGGTATCCAGAATATATAAAGAATTCCTACTACCTAAAAATAAAAAGACAAGCAGTCCAATTAAAAGTGGCAAAAAATTTGGACAGTTCACAAGAGAAGATATACAAATGGTAAATAAGTACATGAAAAAGTATATAACTTTATTAGTCATCAGTGAAATGAAAATTAAAACCACAATAAAATGCCATTATAGACTTACCAGAAAGGCTAAAATTAAAAACAATTATGGCACCAAACATTTGTGACATTGTGAAGCAACTAAAACTGTAATAGTTACTTCGTAGGAAACTAAAATGGTACAATCACACAGGAAAAAAAAATCTTATAATTTCCTGTAAAGCTAAATATACACTGACCTTTTGACCAGTAATTCTAATACTATGTATTAGCTCAAGAGAAGTAAAAGTATATGTTCACAAAAATACTTATATAAAAATGTTCATAGCAGTAATTCATAAAGCCCCAAACTGGAAACACAAGCACATTGATCAACAGGAGAATGGATAATCCTGTGGTATAATCCCACAATGGAATACTACTCATCAATTCAAAGGAAAAACTTATATACCCAACATGAATGAATCTCAAATGCATTATGCTGGTTGAAAGAAGCCTTACACAGAAGAGTATATACTGTATAGTTTAATTTATATGAAATTCTAAACAGGTAAAACTAATTCCTGGTGGAAAAATTAGAACAGTAGTTGTCTCTGGGGTTGGTGGTAGGTGTCTCTGGGAAGAGGCATGGGGGAACTTTTTGGGGTGATGATATATTATGATATACTTCCAATTGAGAAATAACCAAATTGTCATTTTAAGCTAGTAAGTTTTGGGGTGATTTGGTAGGCAAGATTAGATTACCAAACAGAATCTATGTCCAAATAAGTATTAGAAATACAATTATAGTAATATGGAAAAATATAAGTAGTGCTGCTTGGAAAAGTAACTGCATTTTGTAAATGTAATAATTTATTACTTATAATGTAATTAAAACCCTTTAATACATGAACAAAAACAAGCAAACTGAGGTAAGCACATACTCAATTCATTTTCTTACATAGTGGAGAGTTAAAAGATACAGTTTCAATTTTGTCTTTATTAATTAGAGATATACTGATTAAAGAATGCTTTTGTAAAAGGAGCATGATAAATAACTTTCACTTCACTGAAGTAAAACAAATCAAGCAAAATATAATACATATAGTAGAATTCAGAAAAAGCAAAACATAATAAAGTAAAAATTCAGAAAGAATAAGATAATAGACTTAAAACCAAACACCTTATTTTAAAAAAAAAAAGATTCTCAGACTGGATTAAAAAATTAAATTCAGATGTATGAATTTATAGGAAATATGCCTAAAACAAAATTAACCAGAAATACTAAAAATAAAAGAATAAGTAAGGAATTATCAGTTTAAACGTATATCCTTTAGAAAAGACTTACCTAAAACCCCAGTTTACATCCCCTGCTAGATGCTTTTATGACATCCTGTATTTTTTCTCCACAGAATTTATCACAACTGATTAGATTCTGATTTGCGAGACTTTTTTGTTTGTTTGTTTACTTCACATTCTAAGCTCTGTAAGGAAAGGCACCAGCTCTGTTTTGCTCACTGCTTTATCTCCAGTGCCCAGCACAGTGCTTAGAACATAAGAAATACTCATTGAATAGATGTATTCTTAAAATACAACAAATAAAAAAAATAGAAGCACAGATGACAACATTAAGTTCAAACTAAGTAGATTTCAAAGTAAAAAGCAATCAAATAAAACAAAAGAGTAATTTTGAATCTGTCAAAGAAACAATTCTCAGTTGTGAATCTGTTTTTGCAAAAAATATGGAATCAAAAATATATAAAGCAAGAAATATTAGCAGTTCAAAGAGAAGATTGATGATGACAGACTATAAAAATATTCAACTCCCTTCCTGACAAAATATCATGACATTACAAAGAAAAGTTAATATCTAATAGATCCATATCAGCAGTGGAAAGTAAAAGGAATTGGCCAGAGGTTTCCACTTCCTGATAGGATAAAGAAGATCTTAAAAGATTGTTACCCCCTTCATAACAATAAGAAAAAAGACAAAATAAAGCTGTCATTTTAAAGCTGTCAAAGAGTGAGTGGTGGACAGAGAGAAACCCAAATGAACTACATTCCAGTCAAGAGACAGCCTTTATAGATGAATGGAAAGCAGGGGTTACTTTCATACCTGGGACCAGCTGCTTACAGTAGGACGATGAGCCTATCATCAGTAGAGTGACTGCTGAAAGGGGGAAAACGAGCCAAATTTTTAATAACAGGGTGGGCTGGCACAGCATATAGGTATCTGCAGCCACAGATGCAAAAGTAAATTTCTCAGCTTGAAATTACTCCTCCATGGGAAGTTTCCCATGAAAGTGGTGGTGCGTGCAGAGCTGGAAAATCGAAATCTTATATTCGTGTACATTAGTTAGGTTTTAGGCCCTGATGGAGTTGAATCTAGAAGTCAACTGAAATGAACTTTAAGCTACAACTCAAATGCCTTCAACTCAAATCCTGAACAGAGCCTGAGTATTTGGGGTTGGGTTGAAGGGCATAAGGAGATCTCCATAATCTCTTCTGAGACCAGAAATAAAGGGAAACTAACAAAAGCTCTGCCTGTTTTCAGCTAAGCACCACAGATGGTTGAATTTGAATGATCAACCCTTCATGCTAGCGGCCTGACATAAAAAAAATCACATATCCTATCTGGAAAAACAGAACACAACAAAAAATATTATTTAGCTCAAACGGTACCCACTAAAACCTTTATCTACTCTTGTTTTTCTATACAAGATGTTTCACATGCAATAAATATTTATGAAGACAGGCAAAGAAACAGAAAAATGTGATCCCTCACCAAGAAAAGAAATACTCAACAGAGGCAGAGTCATCAATGCCCCTGATGTTAGAAATAAAGATGAGTGATATAAAATAACTTGTGAAGAATTGTAGGTTAAAAATTTAGAGGAAAAGTTAGACATAATAACAGCTGGGACATTTCAGCAGAGAAACCAAAGCTTATAAAAGAACTAAGTCAAAATGTCTAGAACTGAAACATATAATATTAATACAACAGAGTACAATAAAATATCAGAAATGGATGGACTTTATAGAAGACTAGAAAAAAGAAAGAATCAGCAAACTCTAAGGAAGTTCAGTAGAAAACCCCTAAACTGAAGCATAAAGGAAAAAAGAATGAAAACATTACAAGTGTCAGAGATCTGGGGGCCAATATCACACGATTCAACATACATGTAACTGGGCCCAGAAAGACAGAGAATAAAGAAAGATAAATATTTGAAGAGATATTAGCCAAATATTTTCCAAAATTAATGAAAGCTATCAACCCTTGGATCCAAGAAAATCAGTGAAACCCAAGAAAAAGAAATACAAAGAAAAACACACCTAGACACATCATAGTCAAATGATTGTAAAACCAAGATTAAAAAGAAAATGTTAAAAGCAGTGAGAAATAAAGACACATTACATTTACAAGAATAATGGCAGATTTTTCATTCAGTAACAGTGGAATCCAGAAGACAGCCTTTAAAAAGGCTGAAAGAAAAAAAGAAAGAAAAAATTGTCAACCCAAATGATAAGGTGGTAAGCTCTAAGCAGTAAGTTACCACTGATTTTGATTTCTGATTTTACATCTTCTATAACCATAATACATTGTTTAAACTTAAAAACACTTAAAAATATAAGAAAAAAATTATATCATATAGGGGTCATATTTAGTATAAAAGAATCATAAGAAAACAATTTGATTAATCTTTATCCTTATTACCAAAGACTTAAATGGTAAGCACTATGTTTTTACTAGTGTAAAATATTTGTAAAATATTTCTATCTGAAGATCAACCAACACAACAGAGATTTTATATGACAATAGCCCTTTTGTAAAGAGATTAAAGGAAAGGAACAATCACATCTCTTGGGGGCACATCAGGAAACATTAAAGGAAGAGGTGAAATTTGAGGTTTGTTAAAAGGTTTTACAAGCAAATGGAGAAAAGACCCAGAGTGGGAATCTCTGGATATTTCTGAGAAACACATAATAATAGAGATTTTTTTCCTAGATGGAGGCAGTGAAAACTAAGGTAAAAAGAATACTGATGTCAATAGTGGAGGATCTTGAAAGGTCTAATTTGTAGGCAATGGGAAGGCACTGATATTTTTTAGAGCACAGAAGAGATACGGCCAATATTATACTTTAGGAAAACAAATCCGTACATTGTGAGTACCATGGGTGGGGAAAGAAGAAACTAGAGCCAGGATTATCAGCTTGAATAAGCAGCATTAATACAGGAAAGAGAAAATAAAGACCTGAACTACAGAGATGGCAGTGAAAAAGGAGATACTGCAGGAACCAGATTGACTGAACCTGGCAAATGGCTGGATGTGGAAAGCCAAGGAGAAGAGAAGTTAATGATAAACCACTGTGAATGAAAACATCATACCAATATTCTATTAATAACATTTTTTAATGGGGATTGTAACTGTTACATATGTTAAGTCTGAACTTTTGGACGTACATAAAAGAACTAAGAGTTAGTTGGAAATGAAAGTCTGAAGCTTCAAAGAGAGAGAAAGAGTGAACTAGGAATACATACTGGAGGTCATCTCAGTTAAAGCCAAATGAGTAGCTGAAGTTGCTCAGGGAAAGTGTGTATAGAGAGAAAATAGGAGCAAATGGGTCAGATGATTCAACCTTGAAGAATATTCAGAAGAGGGCTGAAGAGAGGAGATTTAAGAATGAAAGACCAGAGAAGAACAACCTAGGTATAGGGTCATAGAAGCCAAGGGAGGATGTAGTAGAAAACATGGAAAGCAGGAAAATCTCTAGAGTTATGACTGATCTGCCTCCAAACAAAAAGATTTTAAAAAATACTTTGTGACCCTAATTATCTACAGCAGATATTATTGAGACAAAAGAAACAAAAACATATCTACTGGGACTTCCCTGGCAGTCCAGTGATTAAGATTCTGCGCTCCCAATGCAAGGGGTGTGTGTTCGATCCCTGGTCGGGGAACTAAGATCCCGCATGGCCAAAATAAAAAAAAAAAAAAAACATATATACTTCCTCATTGCTACCTCAAGGAATGCCCCACAGAGCCAGTTTTGTAGAATTTGTGGAATTCATTTACAAAATTATAAACTGGAAATCACAGTTTTCATAGATATTTCAAGACTATGTCCTAAATTTGCAAAAGCAGATGCTTACAGAAGCTGTTAGCAAGCCACAAAATGCTTCAGATACCATTAGGTATCAAGTTATGTATGAAATTAGGTTCATTTATTCATAAATAAACTAATAAATTAAAAAATAATATAACTAAGCAAATATTTATTGAGTACCTACTATGTGTTGAGAACTATTCTAGGCACTGGAATAGAAACTGTTTCTCCTTTTACTAAAGAAAATGGAATATATTATAGATAGCTATAAAATTCTAGTAAATTACATGATGAGTCTTGTAATACTAAAATTGCTGCCCTGTTACTTGTTTTTAAGGTTCATCTATCTTTGCTCTGGATCCTGGTCTCTCTTATGGCCATGAAATAAACCAGTCATTTACAGGTTAATTACCATGGTGGACTGGTTATTTTCTTTTCTGTGATTGGAGAAAATAGTCAACAGCATGAACAGATAAGAGAAGTTAAGAACTGAGAATGGGGACTGGGCATAGGTGTTCACTGATAACATTCCAGATGACTCCTCAAAGGAGAGGTGACAATGGAAGCCATCAGAAGGAGTCAAAGAGTAAACGGGTATTTAAAGCAAGGAGGAGAGAGCACCCTTTAGCCTCCCCTCATTTCATCTACTGTCTTCAACCTAATTCAACAAATATTTATAAAGGAAGTACTGATATCCAATACTGTGGTTGCTTTTTGTGAAAGAAAGACTTGGAGAAATTAACCCACAAATAGATCACTCTATGCCAATGGTTCTCACCTTGCACTGTGCATCAGAATCACATGGAGAACTTTTTGTAAATACATATGCTCAGTCTCTATTTCCAGGGATTTTGATTCAATCAGTTTAGAAAAGGGTACAGGCATCAATATTTTTTAAAAGCACCCCGTTGATTCTAATGTGTGGGCTATGCTAGAATACCCCAAAAGCCCAATCAGCATGTCAACTGTGAGACTTTTCTTTGGGCAACAGAAAGCAGCAAGTGAAAAGTTGAAGCTCACACTATCGTTTAGTTGGTCTTTACTGGCTATTCAAAGAAGTTCAAGAAATTTGGCATGATTATTTTCTTAGTGCCTTTTTAAAAGCCATAATTTGATCATAAATTTATAAACCAGCTCAATAAGAGCCTGGAATTTTCACAGAGAACAGCTTCCAGAGTTTTTTTTTCTTTCTTTCTTTCTTTTTTTAAGTAACTTACGATGTAGTAGTGGCTACAATGGGGAACTAATTACTACATAATCATTTCAAGACAGCAATTAATTTGTGTTTCCTTTTTTTCTTTTCTCCAAAAGAAGTGTTTACATAATCCAACATATTGTCAGTAAAGAAGAATTTACAAGTGGGAACAATTCCATTTCTGCTGATGTGTTACATTTGGCTTTGTAATTGAGAACCTGGATCCATTGTACCTACAAATAAACATGGGTCTTCCCAGGCCTGGCACTTATCATTCAGACAATCATTGGATCATGGTCTGACAGTAACTTGGTCTGGAAAAAATCATTTTGATAGACAAAATAGGATGTTTAAATGAGACTCTGTCTGAGTTTATAGTTGAGACTAACAGGTATCACATTCTAAAGGGAGTGCTAAGGCCATCTAGGCCTTCTATGTAGGACTTGGAAAGAAGATGCCCCTGCCTCCAAGTTAAGGTGCTGGTTTCCCAACTCTGCACTGTGTAAAAAGGGTAACAGTTCATGAGAGCCCCATATTGAGGATTTCTTAGGGTTTCTTGAGAGTTCCTTCCAGAGAACCACTTGTAGGACCTACAGTGTATTTCCCCAGAGTATAGTGTGGGAACAGAGACTGGTACCTGATTCATGCCTAAAATTTCCAAAAGTTAGTGGGCAGGAGAAGAGAGCTGCTTTGCAGAAGACTTGCATTTCAATCTAATGGTTGAAGACATGTGAGTTTTCCCATGGACCAAATGGACCTATGAAAGATACCCAGGCTTAAAAGGACTTTGACATGGAAGCAACCCAAGTGTCTATCAGTAGATGAATGAATGAACACAAGGTGGTATATACTTACGATAGAATATTAACCAGCCTTAAAAAGAAAATTCTGACACGTGCTACAACATGGATGAGTCTTAAAGACACTATGCTAAGTGAAATAAGCCAGTCACAAAAGGACAAGTGATGATTCTGCTCATATGAAGTATCTTGAGTAGTGAAATTCATAGACATAAAGTAGAATGGTGGTTGCCATGTGCTGCATGGAAGGAAGAATGAGGAGTTGGGGGTCAATGGGCACAGAGTTTCAGTTTGGGAAGATGAAAAAGTTCTGGCGATGTATGGTGGTGATGGTTGCACAACAATGTGAATGTACTTAATGCCACTGAACTGTATGCTTAAAAATAGTAAATTTTATGTGTGTCTGTTTTACCACAATTAAAAAAAGAAACAAAAACAGACCCTGACCAAGAGAATTTCCTGGAAGAGTGAGATGATCCCCACAGAGGAAGGGTCTGGATGGGCCCCTGGAAGCCAGGGGCTGAGAGGGGATTATAACCTGTCAGTCAGGAGAGGCAAACCCACATCAGGGATGGCTATCAGGAGATTGCTAGCCCCGAGAGTCCTCTAAGAATTTATAAAAGCAACTCATGATAAAAAGAGAATGCTGATGTCTGATATAGAGGGCCCTGAAACCAACTTAGGACAGCATCAGTCTTGTAAGGCTTTGCCCTCTCATCCAACCTCCTTGCACCTGTCTTAGGGGAGGAAGTGAAGTGAGGAAGAGTCACAAAGCCCACTATGACCCTCTCCTGACCATAGGCTTCTAATCCTGGGCAAGGGAAAAAGCTCAGAGACTATTTAACACCTGAGTATGTCAGAAGAGCTGTGGAATCTACCAGACTTCACTCAAGAGTAGGGAAGATTGATTCAACAGAGTAGGTTTAAAGGAAGAGGGGTGACAAAGAATCAAATGGCATTCTGCTGGCATCCTAGAAGTCTAACTTCTTTAATCACCCAGTTAGAGAGAAATCTCTCCTTGGAGCTTAGAGGATTGCTCACGGAGAATCATCCGTTTCACTTCTCTCCTTCTTCCCCACCTTCAGGAAGCCAGACTGGTCTCTTAATCATCATCTAAGGAAATACCCCAGGGAACACAGTATCTGGGAAGAGGTCCCACACCCAAATAAATAAATAACAATTTTCTACTCATGGCTTATAAAGGGGGAAGGGAATACAGAGGTGCTGCTATGTGGCCAGCAAGACTGTCACTAAAATGACTGCCAGTTCCTCCATCACAGCCCTAGCTTTCCCCTTCTGCAATGTTGATGTGGCAGACCAAAATAATTATTTGTGGCTGCATGCATTCATTTATTCAATACACTTTTATTGAGTACCATTATATATAAAACACCAAAAGGAATAAAAGATAGCTAAGACATGAACATATGCTTTGATGGACGTATGTTCTAGTGGAGGAAAACATACAGACTCACCATTAACTGTAATATAGGTCAAAGAGAGGAACAAATAACCATGAGATTAGAAGGTTTATAGAGAGAAGGTTACATTTAAATTAAGCTTTGAATGATGGGACAATTTTGAGGGAAGATGGCATAATTGGAACAGAATAACTAAAGTGGAGAGGATGTTAGAGCGAAGATCAGAGGGCAGAGAAGCAGGTGGCTGATTTGTAGACTATGAAGTAGTTGAGTTTGTAATTTGCATAGAATACTCTGAAAAGAGAAATGAGGGCCGGGGGCAGGAAGATAGTTTGGTATGAGATTTCCAAGGGCCTCAAAGGCCAGAAGTTTGTACTTTAATAGGTAATGGGGGAGTAATTTAAGGTCTATGAGTGGGTGAATGATGCAATCTAAAATGTGTTTAGAAAGAACAAATAGAAGGCTATTACAATTGCTCAGTCAAGAGGTAATGAAGCCCTTGAGTAGGATGGTTGCCGTGGCAACTGGAAAGGAGGAAAGGGATGGGAGAGGTTTTGGGGAGGTAGAATAAATGGGGCTTGGCTCCTGATTGCATATGCCCTTTCCACACCCTCTGTTTGACCTTCATTCCTTCCCTCTTTTGATCATAAAGGTGTATAATGTGTCCCTTAATACCCTGACTTATATTTCCTGGAAAATTTCTCATCAGTGTTAGGTAAGGCTTCATTTGCAGTATCTATGAAAGACTCCCCAAAGGACAATTCTTGATGTTCAAAATGAAGAAGTAATATTCTACATCTACATTCTTGCTTTAGTTTCTCTGTATTCTAGACTTACAGGTAAAGTTTTACCCCTTTTATCCTAGGATCCTTACTGTCAGGAAATGTAAGCACACATCAGTACATTTCTCATGAAGCTCCTGCTGCTCATGCAAAATGGAAATCAGGATCATAAAAGTAAAGTTATTAAAAATGATAGTGAATTCCTTTCTTTGTTCCATTATTCAGCTTTAGGAGCATCTCTGTTCTCTACGAGCCTCAGAGTATTAATTTTATATATTTAGGAACAAAAGAACTTAACGATATTCGTATTCACGTACAATATTTATAAATACCTAATTCTAACGTACAGATCTATTCAGAAGTTAATGTATACTATAGTATAGGTAGATCTCATTCCAGAGTTTGAGTTCAGTAGCTCTCAACATATCGTTTTTTGTCTTCATAAAATTCTGAGATAAGAAATCCTTCCAGAGGAAATTCCCTGGTGGTCCAATGTTTAGGACTCTGCGATTTCACTGCCGAGGGCCTGGGTTTGATCCTTGCCTGATCCCTGGTTGGGGAACTAGAATCCCACAAGCCGCGTGGTGTGGCCAAAAAAAGAAATCCTTCCAGATATTCTTGCATATGGATTCCTGGGCTAGGGACTGAGGTGATACCACCTGATTATTAGAGTCGAGAGTTTGGTATCTGGTGGGGTAGGGGTTGAGTGGAGGTGGGAGGGACAAAACCAAGATGGCAACACTTGAATTCTGACTGGGAACGCTACTTTTGACACTGGCATAAATAAAGCACACAGAACATACAAGGCCACACAAATAAGTCAGCTTCTGAAAAGTGAGATTGTCACAAGGCTCACAATTGGGCTGGAAATTTGGGAGTGTCAGTAATAATTTTTGTGTCTAAGGACAGAAGGTATCTGAGTTATACAAACAAGGGGGTGTACACTATGAACCCAAATGAACAATTCATGGGTGAGGAGACTGTGACTACATTAGCACAGGGAGGGATGCATAATGACAGAATCAGTTTCCCCCATCTGAGTCACATATCTTCATAGAGAGGTTTTTTTCTTATGGTAATAAAAGTTGTGAATTTCCAGAATATCTATACATATTCAAAATACATTCATAATACATTTTACATCCTGACAAATTCATTTTGGGTCATCTCTTTTAATAATCCTAATATTTAAAATTTAACTGTACATCATACATGGCTGGGCTTCAAGGAATCTGTGAACTCCCTGAAATTATATGTAAAACTATGTGTGTATGTATATTTTTCTAGAGAGGGTCTCTAGCTTTCATCAAACTCAAACCTATAACTCTAAAATGATTAAGACCCAATGAATAGATAATTAAAAATTGAGGACCTTTTTCCCCTCATAAAATCAGGGCTTTTTAGCATAAATTCTGACATAAATATTGTACTTACATCAAGAGCCACAGATTGCTTGGCCCACGACTTCTTCACTTGATCATACATAATTGTATTGTTGATGCCAAGGCCACAAAAGATGACAAAAGCCTAGGAAAGAGAAAGCTCACTAACTGAAAATTGCAATAACTCATTGGCAAAATCTAATATAAAAGCAGGCAGTCATCAGGAATGGGCCTTAAATATAATTTTATTGTATACAGAGGTAGGCCTTAGGGAAATATGTACATTAAAATTCTTAATTACTATTGTCATGTAACAACTTTATCGCTCACATTGCACATGAGAAAAATTATTAATTTAATGTCATTGTGAAGAAATGACTTTAAATACATTTAAAAACGTACAGTCTGTTTAAATGCATTCTTTATTTAGGTTGTGAACTGATTTTAGTAATTTCATCCCATTTAACCAACAGCCACCTCTTTCAGCAGCTAGGCTATAAAATATTTTGGTAAGGAAACCAAGTGAGTGTAAATGAAGTAAATGTTAAGGGGACAGAGGATTCAGATTTAGAACCAATTAGTAAAGAAGCCCTGATGTAGCCTCAACTGGAGAAAAAAAATCATGGGGTTTTCATGTTGGCTACTGGTACAAAGTCTACTAGGAAGCCTGTTCAAGGCTAACCTCTCTAGCTAGAGGGCAGACTGGAGTAAACAGAAGCTTGTAAACATAAGAAAGGTGATGGCAGTACGCCTGGCAGAGCTGGCTAGAGGTCTCATGACTGAACACACACAAACAAGACAAAGATAAGACAACACTTCGGAGAGAAGAGCAAGGCAATTCAACTCTGTAAAAAACAATCAATTAGGGTAAAAACATCTAATTCATGAAAAAAGAGAATCAAATCTTACCTAAACATTGATATATTCTTTAAATCTTCCTTTAAATTTCATCACACTGTCAAAGTATAATGATTAATAAATGTCAAATAATAATTATTTATCCTTCCTAATGGGGGCAAGCTGTAACCAGGAGACTACTGGTGACTCAGCTGTAACCCCTGGTTCACAAATTTATTTTCTTACCTCAAAAAGTCGTTGATCTGCATCATCGAAAGGTTTCCCATCAAGTCTATTTAACACTTGAGCCACTCCTGTGAGAAGAGGTTGGGATATGTGGTCATTTTCGGTGCTGGACACCGTGTTCCTACAATACAGTAAGATGACTCTATCCTCCTTTAAGTGCACACACTCAGCTTAATCCCTGGTTACTCTCACACCTGCTGCCTCCGTGAGAGCAGATCTGAGGTGTACAGGGATGCAGTCTATTTTCCAGCTGTGATATCCAGACCAGGTCTCAGGGAAGCCTGGAGTTCTACCAGGCATCAATCAGATTCCCTAAAAATGGTTTTCAAGATGACTGTGCACAATAATTGATGTATCTGGCATACACATATATACACAATTACATACTTATACACATATACATACTTGAATATCTATAACTGTATGTATATATAAACACATATATACATGCAATATATTAAAAAATTAATTATAAATTAAAAATATATAAAAATATAATGTACATAATTATATAAATATAAAAAATTTTAAATATATATAACTAAATTTTTTTTTCAATTCTCTGAAGCACAGCGCTTGAGTTCAGGCAGCATGGCATAGTGATTAAGAACATAGGCTCTGGAGTTAGACTGTCTTGGTTTGAATTTTCAACTCCACCATTAGTAGTGTTACCATGAGCATGTTACCTAACATTTTTAACACTGAATTTCCTCATCAGTAAAATGAGGATTAAAATGTTAACTGTCTCAGTGAGTTATGAAGATTAAATGAGATAACATTTGATTAATGTTTGGAAAGCATATTGTTCCACACGGAGAGAACATTCAAGAAATGTTAGGAATTATGATACAGTTAACTTTCAAAGCAAGGTTAGTTTTGTTGCCTGCTCCCAATGGGGTTAAACTAGTTTTAACAAATTTAACTTGTGTGTGTCTTCTTTCCAAAGTTCATTTCCAGCATTATACCAGATGTTTGGGGCACGACTATCAAAGCACACAAGTCTAACTGGAAAAATTCAACAATCTTGAAAACCATTCCCTTGTATCCCTATTTAGTATAAACAAAAATGACTGTAATTCTAAAGCATGCTTGTATTTTTTAAAACACCTAACTTCGCATCAGGGAGGTAAGTCGTCATATGCTAGAAGAATGTATAATAAAATACAAAGCTTTTAGTGTGTAACAGGCAAACTACAGTCTTAGTTTTGAAAGAATATCAGATGTTTACTGTTAGAAATGAAATGTAGGACTGCATGTGAGATTGCCATTGGACATCTACAGATAACGTATGGTGTTTCTTATGAAATTTCTCTTCTCTTTAAACTTAAATATTATATATTTTGGGAATTCCCTGGCGGTCCAGTAGTTAGGACTCCACGCTTCCAGTGCAGGGGGCAGGGGTTCTCTGGTCAGGGAACTAAGATCCTGCATGCTGCACAGCGTGGCCAAAAAAAAAAAAACACCTTAAATATATTTAAAATTCTACCCATGATGTAATTCAATGCTTTATACTAGGGGCTCAAATTCTCAAATATTAGAATATACTTTATGTTCAATAATGTACTAGTATTTTCTGCAAATTAAGCAAACTGATGAAAAAATTCTCTTAGAATTCAAGTCTTAACAATATTTACAGAATACTGAATCCTTTGGTAAGTCCAATATCTTAGAGTTTAAGAGGCAACCTTAGGGTGAAGCAAAGAGAGGCAAATAGTTACATTAGTTACCAAATGTATTAGTTACCTTATGTCTCTTAGAAAAATAACACATTTTCATTGTATTTAAATAACTAATGTCTCCATCCTTCTTGACTTTAACAACTGGCCCCTTCTCGCCTAGACTTCTTTCTTAGGTTTGAGATTTTCTAACTGAATTTTCAAGGAAAGGAAAGGAGCAGGGAGGGAGAGAAAAATTGGAAACTGCTTTGGTCCACAATTCCCTTATTCAGGAATTGGACCTATTTTGGAACCATCCAGGCAGAAAGACACATGTACAGTATATGCCTAACAATGCACGTCCTTTCTTCCTTTGCATTTACTCCACGTGTAAAAGCATAGATGTACTAGGAGTTAAGAAGCCCGAGTTTTACTTGGGACTCTGCTACTAACTCACTTTGTGACCTTATGCAAGTCTTTTCTCTCTCTTTGGGCCTCAGTTTCCACAGAGTAAGATAAAAGAGTTCAGTTAGCTGCTTTCTGAAATCCCCTTCAACTTCAAAACGATTGGTTCTTATTTAAAGGCATAAATATTTGTTCATTGTCCTGATTAACACTGATTCATCAGGAGTGTTCACTTACGAGATTACACAAGAGTATGAGACATAAGTTGATGAGTCCTGGACATAAAAAGGGGAACATTTTAAAAAGAGATGGATGTATTTTAAAGTAAATTGGACTTCTTTATAAAAGAAGTTTGAACTATTTAGGTAATGTCTTACCAATTATTTGGTGGTTGCTATTCCAAATAGGTACGCAGAGAACCGATCTTATGTGAAAACCAGATATCTGTTCAGCCTAGGATAAAAGAAATTAACTAAAATTAAATATTATCTACCCATTTCTGACATATAGCTTACCACTCTTCATAACAGATATTTAAAAATAACTTTTAAAAAGACATATTATAATCTAATTGTAATGCATATACTCACCTGTCTCTTTTCATTTAAAACATCACAATGCACATCCCAAGGAAATCATGCCCTAACCAAATATGAATCAACCAATAAACCCTACACCCGCACTACCTCTCCCAATCCCTGCACCCACATAAAGCTGAATGTAAAACTATCTTGATCACAATCACACCACCAGACAAGAATTCTGGCAACTGTTTCTGCTCTGAGTATTTAAAGCATTTTAATTAAACCAGTGGTCAATATTTCTCTTTGAGCACATCTTTTAGTAAAAAAATTGAGTCTATAATGCTGTTATATGTGTATTTACTTTTTTAAAATTTATTGAAGTATAGTTGATTTACAATGTTGTGTTAATTTCTGCTGTATAGCAAAGTGATTCAGTTATACATATGTATACATTCTTTTTTCTAAGATTCTTTTCCATTCTGGTTTATCACAGGATACTGAATATAGTTCCCTGTGCTATACAGTAGGACCTTGTTGTTTATCCATGTATTTACTTTTAATATTCTATATTTCTAACATTACTGATTTATTACATATGTTACAAAATCATATAAAAATAAAAGTCACAAAAGATAAGATAAGATAAGGGTTCAGCAATCTTTCTGTACCCTAACAGATTGTCAGGAGATGATATATATGAAATACAAAAGTATAATTATCAGCATCAGACAAATGTCATTCAGTAACAAGCTCCACTTAATATTAAAACCAATGATCCATATTTGAATTGCTAGATAAGAGCTACTAAAGACTGAAAGGGTGTTAGTGAATTGATATGACCTTGGTTTCTAGTGAGAAAGGTCAACCTGTCATCCCAATCCAATCAGAGAAAAAATAAAACACTAAGGTTCTAGATTATGGTTATTGGGATAAAAGATTTTTTTATATTTTAAAACATTTACTGTAGAAGTTAAGAGCTACATATTTGTTGAAGTTGGAAGTTAATTTATACACCTAAATTTTATATTTGGATTTTTATATTTGGATTTTTTTTTGGTTTTCCTCTGAGGAATTAATTTTTCAGATATCTTCTACTCTTGATACCAGTATATTAGTTTGTTTTTTAAAGTAATTTTTTGATCTTTTCCTTGAAATCTTTCCCTATTCCTAGCTCATGAAGATATTCTCCTATTATTTCCCTAGAATCTTTATTGTTTTAACTGTTACTTTTAGATTTACAATCCAACTGAAAATAATTTTTGAGTATAGTGTGAGCTGAGAGTCAAGATTCTTTTTTTTTTTTTTTCTTGGTGGATATCCAACTGGACCAGAACTAATTCTGTGGGGCAGGGGAAATGCCTCTCCCCACCACTATCTGGTACCACTTTTTTCATTAATCATGTGTCCATATATGTAAGGATCTGTTTCTGGACTCTGTTCTACTTCATTGATTTATGTGTCTACCCTTATACCAATACCATACTGCCGTGAATAATAAAGTCTTATAATACATCTTGGTATCTGGTGGTGTAATTTCTCCAACTTTTTCCATAAGATTTTCTTGACCATTGTTGGCCCTTAGAATTTCCATATTAATTTTAGAATCAACTTGAAGTACACACACACACACACACACACACACACACACACACACACACACACTGCTGAGATTTTTATTAGGATTCTATTGAATTTATCAGTCAATTTGGGAGAAATTTGACATATTTACATCATTGAGTCTCTCAATCTATAATATCCCTCTATTTAGAGTTCTTAAAAATTTCTCTAAGCCAACTTTTATAGTTTTCTATGCAGAAGTCTTACATATAATTTGTTATATTTGTACCAGGTGTTTTAAAAGTTTGTGTTATTATAAATGGTATTATTATTTTCTAATGCTTTTAATTGACATATAGAGACATAATTGATTTTTGTATATTGAACTTGGATCCATCAATCTTGCTAAATTCAATTATTAACTTTAATATCTGTAGTGCTTTGGATTTTCTAGGCATATTATCATGTCATCTTACTCTTCAATTCTATGCCTCTTAATATGTGATTTTAGATCATGTGATTTTTTTCTTTTTCCATTTGTTAAGAGCATAAATTACATCAATTGATTTTTGAGAATTCCAGAAAAAAACAAA
Source organism: Orcinus orca (assembly GCF_937001465.1). Lineage (NCBI taxonomy): Eukaryota > Metazoa > Chordata > Mammalia > Artiodactyla > Delphinidae > Orcinus > Orcinus orca. The sequence continues at coordinate 65,376,806 of NC_064565.1, forward strand.
AAAAGCCAAAAGCCTGGACATAAATCATTCATCAATGCACTCTTTCATTATATATTTATTTACCACCTCCTATGCACCAGACACATTGCTGGGTATTAAGGATACAAAAATGAATTCAAACAGTTATTACCCTTGAGGAGCTCACAGTCTAGTCAAGACAGAAGTAGTTAAGATAAAATAAGTGTCCAAGTAAAGAACGTTCAGAATACCACAGAAAAGCCAGCAACTGACTGTGTTTAGAGAAATCTGGAGCAGTTTTACCTCCTTAAAAGTGGGTCTTCAAAGATGAGGGTGACAATGATGATGACAAGATAACATTTACTAGATGCTCACTTGATATCAGGCACCTTGTTCTGCACTTTCACATGCGTTATTGCATATACTTACTCAAACAACCCTATGAAGTAGGTACTGTTAACATCTTCCCTTATCAGATAAGACCTAGAGAGACTGACTGCTTTGAAAGTGGAAAGATTGGTTCAAAGGAAGCCAATCACAAACACATCCATCAAAGTTATCTTCCAAAAGAACAAAGTGGTTTTCTTCCTCTCCCTAAGGAGAGAGTCTGAATAACAGCAATGTCAGTGAGCACAAAGAGAAGGAAGTCAATTTTAGAGAGGCCTGGGAGGTGTAATCTATAGACTTGGGCTGGCCTGAGTAGCACTAGGATGCTTGGGTGTGTTTTGTTTTGCTGAGGGTCATACACAATTGTCGGCGGTCCCGCCCCAGCACTGAGCAGTAGGCACAATTGGCTCTGCCAGCTCTTGGGACAACTGTAGCCCCTGTCTAACCTCTCCCGGGAAATCTGAAGCAGCTGAGGGTAGAGGTCACAGTGCAAGAAGAAAGGGAACATGCACTGAGTGACAGAAACAAGGAGAGAGACAGCCTGAGAGGCTTGGTGGTGACAAAAATAAACCTCAGGCTCTTTGTCAGTGAAGTAAAAGATAATTTTGCTTACCAAAACATTAGTGTAGTTTCCCAAAAGAATTTTTGTTGTAGGGAGGTAGGAGTATGTGTTCTCCCATCCCTACAAAAGATAATATTGAGGTTCCTGGTTTGAGGAAGGGCGGTGGAGCTCCTTGAGGTGGGAAACACAGGAAGTTTGAGGGAAATGATTCCAAATTCAAGCTGACACACATTACAATTGAGAGGGCAAGGGGAAGGGAGAGTGACGAAGGAGCCCCTCATATTAACTGTGTGGGTAAAATCACCAAGAAAGAGCTCGTCCAATAAAAAGACAAAAAGGATGAAAAATTGAATCTGAGGGGACACAATATTTAGGACAGGAAAAAGAAGGCAGGATGGAAAAGAACTCCAAAGCTCATATTCTTCAGCTCAGGCTTTATAGCATTCCTAATGTGTGAACACATTGCTAACAGCCTTTCTGGAAATAGATTTATTGACGTGTATCCAGAGTCTAAGAAGTACAAACACCCTTTGCCTTATCAATTTTATGTCTAGGAATTTATCCTATGGTAATTATCATAGCTATGCACAAAAGTTTACGTATAAAGGTATGAATCATAGCATTATTTATGATAATGATATATCAGAAATAACCTGAACATTCCACTGGAGGGAGTTGGTTAAGTAAATCATAGCACAGTAGAATATCATCCATCTAATTAAAATCATGCTATAGAAGAATATTTGTAAACAGGGAAAATTGTAATACATTAAGTGATAGTAGTGTGGGCATCTGTGGGTGTACAAACATATATTACATACATTGGAAAATCCTGGAAAAATTATAACCATAATAGTTGCCTTTGAATTGTTTGTCCATGGGAGTTTTTGTTTGTTTCTTTGCTTTTAAAATAAACTTTATTTTTTAAAAACAGTTTTAGGTTCATAACAAATGAGGCAAGTACAGAGAGTTCCCATATACCCTCTGCCCCAACACATGCACATCAACACCCCTCACTATCAACATCCCCCACTAGAGTGGTACATTTGTTGCAACTGATGAACCCACACTGATTCATCATTATCATTCAAAGTCCATAGTTTATATTAGGGTTCACTCTTGATGCTGTATGTTCTATGGTTTTAACAATTTTATAATGACATGTATCCACCATTACAGCATCACACAGAGTAGTTTTACTGCCCTCAAAATCTTCTGTACACCACCTATTCATCCATCCATCCCTCTGGCAACCATTAATCCTTTTTTCATCCAGCCCTATTGAGGTATAATTGACAAAACTGTAACATATTTAAAGTGTACAACATTATGATTTGATACATGTATACACTGTGAAAGAACTCTGCCTATGGGAGTTTTTTAAACTACTATTTCTATTTTCTAAATTTTAGATAATGAATTACTTGTACACAAGAGAAAAAGTTCTTTTCTAAATAGAATTAGAGGGGAACAACAGTGTCAAATGTTGCACAATAGTCAAACAGGATAAGCGCTGAAAATGGGCTATTGGATTTAGTAACACAGAAGGATAATTGAAGGCAAAGATAGTCAAGGGAAGAAGGAATGGGATCAGGAACAGAAGTAAAGTGGTTAGTTCTGGAGAAGAGGAAGGCCACACTGAGAGAGCAGAGCTAGAGTCTCGCACGGGCTGAGCCCAGGAGGAGGGGAGCGGCGACTGAGGATGTTGAGGGTATTTCTAAGCCATTCCCACTGTGGCTGAGGAAGGGAAGTGGGGCCAGCACTAACTGGCTATGAGCACAGGGAAGAGGGGGTGGTGACGATTAGCAAGCTTGATGAGCCCAACAAGGTGGGAGAGGGGAAGAAAGAAGGATGGCAGAGTATGATGAGAGTGAATTTTCCAATTTTAAGATCATTGAGGCAATCCTCTAGTTGTCTATTTGTGGCAATGGCTGTTGTTTCTGGAAAGATAAAGATTAAAATTCACATTATTAGAGTCCCAAATATTAGACCATATGAGACTAAGCAGCCTTTCCAGGAGGCTACCATTAAAATAAATACATTATCTAGGGGTGCCTAGTTCTTTCCAATTAAAGATGTATATACTAAAAATTTTCCAAGTCTCTATCCTCACTGGGTCTTTCCAGTTAATGGATATAATTTAAGATGGTTTACCTCATGGAGCCATCAAAACGTACTTGTCATATTTTCCAGACTCTCTAAGGCAATCAAAGGGAATGTTAAAAGAATTGGTGATAACGTAATACTACTCATTAATGTGCAATGTGTTTTCTTCCCCTAGAACGATATGTGCAACTTTAATAGTAATCTAAAGTAGTACTTTATCCCCCAAACACCAATCTACCAGTGAGAAATTCTGGTACTAGGACAAGTGAGGGAGGAGATGTTCTGAGTCAGTCCCCTGATTTCCCTGAAACAACAAAGAGGCATTTCTTTATGCCAACCTCATCTGCACATAGGTTTCTAGAACATTGCCTACAAATGATTCCTTAAATTCCTGACGAAAGCACTCCTAAAAAATAACTGACCTTTGGACTTAGAGCCGATGCGTTGTCTTCCACTACCAATGCAGCAAAGTCTGTTCGACTCTTAGAACCATGGCCCCCTATTTGTCTTCACTACCCACAGCTTCCCCATTGTACAACTTATTCAAGTCTTAGTAATCCTCCTAACTTTCCTCACCCTCCTGGTCATCTGGAAATTTTATATCCATTGTCCAATCTTCCCTACCAAATCCCATTCCCGGGAAAGGCTCTCAGCCTGGTTTACACTAAGTATCAGCAACTGAGAGATTACTGGGAGCAAGTGCATTTCAGCCCTACCTCTTAATGGTTCCATTTTCCCACATTTCCCTTTGTAACAGAAGCATAACTGATAGACCAGAAGGCGTTACAAAGAATGGAAAAGGAGCTGTCCTGTCAGGCTAGCACTCAGCATCCCAGATTGCAGAAGTGCTTTGCTGCGAAGATCTGACAGGCGAAAGGGGCTTTAATGCTCTAGGTCAAAGGATCTCAGAGCCTGAAGTCCCATTATCCTTAAGTGCTACAGGACAAGGGTAAGAATTTTTGAGTTGTCTGTAACAGGCTTTAATAAAAAAAATTTTTTTTTTAAATCAGAGAAAGAACGTCACAGGGAAGAATTGCATGGGATTGAAGGGTGACAGAATTAATATCATGACATCTTAGATTTAACTGTGTAACTCTGGGCATCAGCCCCCCATGGCAGAGGAGACCTGGGTGCTGATGGGTTTTCCGCCACTCCTGAATCTGTAACACACAGACCACCAAACCATCCATGAATAAGGCCTGCCCTACTTTTTAGTTATTTTCTGCCATTCCCCTTGCTGAACCTTTCCTATTTAAATGTTGGGTCCAATTGTTCATTTCTGTTGCAGGCAGAAAAGAAACCCTGCATGTAATGGCTCTGAAAATTCTTTCCATAACTATATAAAGGGAAGGAAATACTAAATTAAGTAACAGAATAGTATACCTTATATTGAGTAAATAATAGCTTGTTGTGCATTCGTATACTTGTTTTAAGGTGTTCTTTGATCTAGTATGAAAAAAAAAGGGCAGAAAGCTTCACAGATGATGTGCTAGAGTGTAACTAATTATTGGGAGTTGAGTTCATAAGCACAATGCTGACTAAAAGCAAGGCCAGAATAATTGTTTCATGGTGAAGGTATTTGTAAATAGAGTATGCACTCCAAGAAGCCACCTGACCCAATGTCAGGTCATTTGCAAATGCAGTTTATATACATGCTGTTGGGACAGTCTCAGACAAGGATATTAGTTAGAATAAAATCCAACCAACACTCCTTGCTGACGAGGGCAACAGAAAGTAATCCATCTGAATTCCCCAAAGATACAGCAAGACAAGTTAGTTTACTTAGATCTTGCATTATTTCAATTCTGGTTTTGAGTAATAGTTTATAGTTTTTAGAGGGCTCATAATAGCCTGGTAAAATATAATTTCACATAAGATATAAAAGGTCTAACATTTTAAAACATCTTTATAATTTTGCCTAATTACAAAAACAATATATGCACTCGTGAAATTTTCAAGTTAAACCAAAATCAAAAGCTGTAATCTTGCCATCTCTAGAGATAGCAACTATTAACAGTTTGGGATAAGTTCTTCCTGATCTTTTCCTACAAATATGTAATATGTTCATACATCAATTTATAATATTCAACAATATATAATTATTCATAAATAACACAGATAATATATTCAACAATATTGAACAATATTCAATAATAATGCTTATTAGATGTTGGGGATACATCAGTGAGCAAAACCAATAAAATTCTCATCTTCTTTGAGCTTACATTCTAGTGAGAGAAGGCAGATGGTAAACAATACAAAAAAATACATAAATAAACTATATGTTAGAAGGTATTAAAAATTATGGGGAAAAAATAGAGCAGGATAAAAGGGATTAGAAATACCAAGGGCACCAGACCTTACTAACAGGTAACATTTGAACGATGACTATAAAGAGGTGAGGATGTGACCCACGCAGACATTGGAGAAAGAGTATTTCAGCAGAGGAGTAGCCAGTGCAAAGGCCCTGAGGTAGGTGTATGAGTGGCATGTTCTAGGAATAACAAGGAGACTGGTGTGGGTGGAGAAGTATGAATGAAGGCTGAGGATAGAAAATGAGGTGACATCGTGTAGGGCACTGTAAACCTCTGAAAGAATGGTGAGTTTGGATTTTACTCTAGTGAAGTAAGGAGACTATGAAAACTTTGTGAGCTGACTTGTGATACAATATAACTTAAAAATTTAAAACCCCTGGTATTGTATTGAGAAAAGAGTGTGGAGGGGAAGAGCGGAAGCAGAGAAGTAGATTAAGAAGCTAAGACCATGAAATGGTCCAGAGATGATGGTGGCTTGGACCTGGGTGGTAGCAGTTGAGTGGTGAGAAATGGTCAGATTTTGGATAAATTTTGCAGGTAGAGCCAATTATACTTCCTGATGAGTTAGATGTGCAACACGAGAGAATCATGCCTATAACATTTTGGCACAAGCATTAGGAAGAACTGAGTTGCCTTAACAGAGATAGGGAAACAGAGGAGCAAGCTTAGCAGAAAAGATTGTAAGTTCTGTTTTGGACATGTTAAGTTTGTTGTCTATTAGAAAAATATGTGCATATATATGTATATATACCCACATATATTATTCTATACATACTTTTAAACATTATTCTAAACATACTTCTCTATGACTTGCTTTTGTTCTTGTGGACATTTTTTCCATATCAGGACATACAGATCATCTCATGGGATATTTTGTACGGACTCAATTTTGGTCTTTATTATAGTGTTATAGGCAGAATTCTAAAGATATGGCCTCTAAGATTCACACCTGCCCACCCTTTACTTTGTACAAATCTGGTATAATCCCCTCCCCTCGGGTGTGGGCAGGACTTGTGAATGTGATAGGACTGTCAATTCTTTGATTAGGTTATGTTATAAGGCTGTGATGGGACAGCCTCTCGTGTGTCACTCCTGACATTATGTAAGCCTCTGTGAGAGCCAACTGGAGTTTCTCCCTTTGGCTTTGAAGAAGTAAGCTGCCAAGTTGTGAGAGGGTCATATGGCTAGTAGTACCTGAGGGCAGTCTCTAGGAGCTAAGAGAGACTTTTGGCCAGCAGTCAGTAAGAAAATGGGAAGCTCAGTCTGTAACTGCAAGGAACTCAGTTCTGCCGACAACCTGAATGGGTTTTGAAAAGAATGCCAGGACCAAATGAGAACGCCACCTGGCCACCTCCTTGCTTTAGGCCTTGTGAGACCCTAGGCATCATGCCAGACTTCTGACCTACAGAAGATAATAAACAGGTGTTTGCCTTAAGCTGCTGAATTTGTAGTGATTTGTTACACAGCAACAGAAAATTAATATACATGATATTCCTGTCCGTGTCTTTAGGAGCCAAGCATGAATACCCCTACCACGGAGCAAATGACTGATTAGACTACAAAACCCACTAGCAATGATAACCCATGAATGTGAGTGTTTCTTGAGCCACTATGAATAAATATAATCAGTTATATTTAGTCAGTCTTTTCTGTCTTGCATCCTTTTTGAGGACTGCAGAATCTTGTAAGAGAATTAGCATACAGTGATCTTCATAAGGCTGCAGAATGTAAACCTCAGAAATTTGGTTCTGGCTTTGTGACTATCTTATATAACCACTCTGTCATAATTTTCCACCCATTAACCAAGGAGTTTGGCCTTAAAACTATGCATGCTATCAAGCCCAGTAGGTACCTCTCTAGGAGTCAAACAGGCAGACAGAAGGCAAGTAATCACTGTGCCTCACTGCTAAGTCGTTCTGTTCACCACAAGGAGGGAACACCATTAAATATTTAAAACAATCACAAAGAGAACACACAGCAGGTAAACAACTATGATTACTTGCCCCGTAGCCCTCACAGCAAGTGCCTGGGATGAGGTTTACATCACATTAAAGACACCGCTTTGTAGCTTCTATCAAAAGGAAGACCAAGGGTTTCACAACTGAGATTTCAAAATAAGGATCGTTCTCTTGCTGCATATCTTTGGGCAGAGTTTCTGAGGACTTACCAGAAGTTACCACAAGGTAGGAAAGACACAGAAATGAGAAATGCAGTTTCCACTTTGTATAGCCAAAGCAAATGTTGATGGAATAAATTCTCTCTTATTAGGCACTGGCTTTTAGCCTTATGATTTAAGGACTGGTGGGCTGCTTGGGCCTGGGCAGTATAGCCAGCCCCTAAAATCCGATCATACCTAAATGTGCTTGGGTAACCTGGCCCCTGGATGACTGGCCAGCCACTCTCGTGAAGAGCCAGGGCAGCATATTGCTGGTCTCCGCAGGGGAGGATATGGTGAACATCTCCCCAGAGCCGCCCAAGGCCATAGGACATGCATCCAGCCTTATTCACCTTTGTAGGTAACACCTGCTATTGTTTCTCCTCTGACCAGACAGGAAAAGACCTGGCTTTCTTGAAGACCTACAAGTTATCAGATTATTGCCACCATCCCTTTTTTGCTGTCAACAGTCACCCTTTATTCCTCTCTTTGGCTAGAGACTTTCCTCTTCTTTCCTCACTGTGTCTCTGGAGGAAAAGAACATTGACATTGGCTTGTCCATGATCAAGGTCTGCTGGTCTGCAGTTCTGTGTAAAGACCTCCTCATTTAGAGAAAAGGACCTGCTTCTAGCAATCCTTCAAGAACCGAAAAACTAGTCCTCAACCAGACTAAAATCTTCACCTGACATTTATATATTTATAGGACTGCACGATTTACAAAATATTTATATAGAATTTTACTCTTTACATTATGTATGCAAGTAGTATGCCCAAGACTACCCAGCTGGTGAGTAGGGCAGCTGGGACAAAAAGATAGGTCTGCCATACATAAATTGCTACACCAGTGTAGACAGAGGAATGACAGAGTGGTGACTGTTTTCCAGGCAGCCCCTGAGCAGCTGGTCCCCGTGAGAGGCCACTCAGGGAGAGAGAACTGAATTAGGAATCAGAAAGCCCATAGTCTGTTCTGTGCCCTGTCTTGAGGAAGCTGTGTGGCCTTAGGCAAGTCACTTCAGCTCTCTGAGCCTCTGTTTCCTCACCTGTAAATGAAAGAAATCTCTAATATTTCTATTAACTGAAAGTGATATATCTACAGTATGAAACCCCAGAATAAGGCCAATCCACTTTGGGGGGCTCTATCCCAGGTCCCTGCTGTCTAATAAATTGGTGTCCCTCTTCATGTTCAGTGAAGAGAATTCAAACTGCCAGAATTAGTCACTGAGCCATTGAGAAATTTAGGATAGATGCCAGTGCTCAGGATATAGAGTTATGTTGAGAAAATCTATATGAAAAAATAGGAAATGCTTTGAAAAGAATTCCCCATGAAACCTCCCTGCAAATTATCATTTTTGTTAACCAGCCTCAAATTATTCAGGGAACTTAGTGAATGTAGAGAACAAAAAAGCATATAGTTTTCCCAGTGGAGATACCTATTGGAGATAATCCATTAATCCTGGATTAAAAAAAAATGATTTCCTTATATTCTATCACTGATAAACAACTACTTAGTTATGATTACTGGGAGAAATTATGGACCCATATACCAGACTCAAGAAGAGAGGATGTAAACCTTTCCAAGAAGACAGCACAATTCTAAAAGGTACCCTCTGTCTCTAGGATAACTCTAGAATTACCTTTAGTGAAAGGGTGAAGCAATTCCATTTTGTCATTGTATTTTTTTATCTTGAGGGAAATACTTAGTATGTTAATGAAAGATATTATCTGAATTGATTATCTTTATCATATCATCTACACCATCTTATATCAGGCTTGTAAGGAGAAGGTTCAAGCCTCTTAGCTTCTTGAGGGAGAGCTCTGTGGCTCAGTCTGGAGTCTGTTTCATTCATTAATTAACATAAGCAGTTGACACCTGTCACTGAGGCAAAATATTCTTGAAAAGGGAGGAAGCCTAAACAGACAAATAATTTTGTTTTTCCTGGTGTGATACATAACACACACACACTCACACATACACACACACAACATACACACATTTGTAGGACAAATCTATTAACTACCTATATTTAGGCAGAATTCTCTCTCTCTCTCTCTCACCTCCATCTGCGTTGATTAATTCTTTTCCAATTTTTTCCCCCTCAGCATGAGAAGGGGAACATAAAGTAATTTTATATCTCAGTACCACACAAAGAGAACATGTAAAAATCATGGTATATTGCATCTTCAGATTTGCATTTAAAATCTGGTTTTAGTTGTGTGGTTTTAGTTGTGTGGAAGATTGGAAGCATTTTAGGTGGAAGGTCAAGAAATAATGATGGTCTAGGTACTAGGGAAGAAAGTGACTTCACAAAATGGTCACTAGTTAAACTACCACAGTTTACTGTCTTCAGACATCATTGCCGCTAACTACTGGATCAGGGCAATCAGCAATTTTTATGCTCAGTCCCATAGAATTAACTGTTGCATTTTTGCTCGAGAGCCCACAACATTCTTTTTATAGATGAGCGGGCAGGCTGTCTTACTGGAATGGACTGTAAGTGTGGAGGAAGATGTAAAATGGCTATATCGCTAATCAGGAAGAGATGTGGTAGGAGTCTGCCTGTAGACATAAGGATATGGGCTATTCAGGCTCACTATATTGTATCAGCAAGAAGTATTCTTGAGACATATACTGTTTTTCTTAAGAAAAAAAGTAATGATTGGTCAAGAACTTTTTATTCCCTGTTAAAGGTGAAGATACCTGTAGCCTATGACCCAGCATGTCACTCTCCTAGGTACAGACACTACAAAAACTCTTGCACACGTGCACTTGGAGACATGGACAAGAATGTCCTTGGCAGTTATGCATGTAACAGCAAAACACTGAATCCAAATGTCCATCAACTCTGCAGTAATACTTAGAAGCCCTAAAAATAAATGAATGAATTACAAATGCACATGACTCAGGAATTTATGTTGAATGAACAAGCAAGCCACAGAAGAAGATATGCAGTATAATGCAATTTATATAAAGTTCAGAGACATGCAAAATGTAAAATATGTAATAATATGTAAAAAATGTAATAATATATTTGGCAGGGATTCAAACATATGTGATGAAACTATATATAAAAGCAAAGGAATGTTAAATTTAAATTAGGATAGTGTGTGGGAAATAAAGGAGACTGGATTAGGGAAGATTAGTACAAGGATTCAAAGGTAATGATTGTATTCTTTTTCTTAAACTGGGTGGTGGGTGTTTATCATGTTTTGTTACACTTTTGCATATGTCTTATGAACCAACTTTTAAAATGGTGTAAACTTGTTGACTTTTTTTGCTACCCCAGAATTTGACTTTATGGCCCAAAGCTCAGAGCAGAATAATAGCAAGCCATACCAAATTTAGCACTATAATTTGGGGTAGGAATCGACCATCATCTCTTAACCTCTAATCTAATATGTTGACTTTGTAACAATGAATTGGCAATTAATGATTTTTTTCTGCATAGCTAGCCTTTCAGTTTGTTCAGCTGTTACTGATGTTAGTAATAGAATACTGAGAACATTTCTTCATAAAAGTGTGTGTTTAGAAGTCTTTTCTTCAGTATCCTCTCTCTAAAGTCAAGAAGGAAAGAAACATAGCAAAAGGCAAAACTTTATAACATCAATCCTAACCCAATTATAATGTCAATGCATATAAATATTGACACCTATAAATCATTTCTGCTCTGCTAGTCACAGAACCAAGGATGATGGTATTCTTCCTTACAGGAGGAGAACTAAAGAAGTTCTGGACTGTGTACTTTCCCAAGGAGGGTATCTCAAAGCTCAGAAATACTGCATCAGAACTGACAAGAGCTAGAGGCTGGTGAGCATTGGGGCAGCTAAGAGAGCACACTGGAGAGACACCCAACTCAGAAAGGGAGTTCATGAAAGGATGTCCAAGATACAGGCATCTCCACTTGATGTTGAAGAATGAATAGAAAATACGTAGAGGATGTAGCCTGGGGAAAGAGAATTCCAGGCAGCCACAGAGATGTGGTAAATTTCATGAATTTAAGCTTTCCATGCAGACATCTGCAAAGATCTGAATGAAGTTATAAATTTGACTTAGATTCCAGCCTCCCAACCATCGCTGTGTCCCACCCCAGACATTGGAGACAGCACAGGGCAGGATTCAGAGGCAGAGCTTTGGAGTCTGAGAGACTAGGACTGAATCCCTGTCTGTCTCCAGAGTCGTAGACCAGCTCTCATTTCTGATTAAACGTTCAGTTATTATTACTGATCTAACCTTTGTTCTGAAGCCAGTGTGATCTTTCTAAAGTATAACTCCTGCTTCTCCCCCATTTGCAACTCAACTAGTGTTTCCCCATTGCCCAAGATAAATACTCAAACTTCTTAACAGGGCTTTCAAAGCCTTTGGGTGATCTGGCCCCTACTTCCCTCCCCCACCTCATCAACTTGGCCCTCCAGCTACATTAACTCATCTCCATTCCCAGACTCCTCATGCTCTCTCAGCCTTGCCTGGAACACACCACTGTCCTCACTGCAACACTCCTGTTACTCTTCAGACCTTCGCTTTGTAATGTAGTAATTTAATCTTGCAATTTATTGAATACACACCACACACACATATGGGTGCACACACACCCGCAGAGACATTTTATAAATTAATGTAAATTCATCTGGATGCTACTCTATACCACCTTAAAAGTTAGGCTTCTGCCAAGTCAGAATCTATATTAATATATTCTGTACATCAGCACAATGCGCCTACATAATTAACATTAAACAGTAACAGAAGCCAACGTACTCTTTCTTGGGAGCAATCTTATAAAATATGGTAGTTGTACTAACATCTATCGGGAAATAACTATGTTATATACACGTTTTTATTATTAACCATTTCATAGTTTAATATAAACTATGTTTAATATAAAATGTGCATGAGTATACTTAATGCATGGGTTTACTTACATGTTTAATACAAAATGCCCCCAATCATAAAAGAGCATCAGACTAGAGGACTAAAGAATGTCTTTAGCAGTTATGTGTGTAACAGTGAAACACTGAATCCAAATTTCCATTGATACTACAGTGGATAAAAAAAGCGACACTTATTCATACAATGGAATACTTTGCAGCAGTGAAAATGAATGAATTACAAATTCATGTGACTTAGGAACATATATTGAATGGAAAAGCAAGTCACAGAAGAATACATACAGTATAATTCAGTTTATATAAAGTTCAGAAACATGTACAATATAATTGGCAGGGATTCAAACATATGCAATTAAACTATATAGCCATTTTGCCACAAATCAGTGTAGAGAGAGGAAGCTTTCCTGTCAGTCAGCAGTAGGCGATGCTAAAACTCAGATCACAGGGGAAAGATTTAGAAGAATTGCCAGTAAATTCAGGGGTTGCTCTTGAGTTGTATGATGTCCCTTTTTTGCTTCAGCCAGCAAACCATCAACAGGGTAACAACCGAACCTTAAGACTGCAACCAGAGGCCTACTCTTACCTCGGCGTCAAAGCGGGGATCCTGGTAGGCGTCACTGATGTTTACTGGAAGGCCTGTAGAAGCTACCAGCTCAGCAACGCTGTTATTTATTAGCCAGTCGGAGTATGATGATTTCTCCATGCTTTCTTTGAAACTATCAGAACACCAAGGCAGGCAGTTAAGAAAAGAGAAAAACATCAGTTTACCTGCAAGCAAACCCTGCAAAAGTACACTCATAGCAGGATTACCTACCCTCATTAAGAAGGGGTAAGTGACCTTAATCACAGAACAATAGTGAGGTAATTACAAGCAGCTACTTTATCACGTAAAATAATCAACTCCATGGGTAGAAATGATAGATCCTCTATGATCCAGAGGATAACTCTAGGTTGTATTTAGGCCCCAAATAGCAGATAACCAGGTAATGACCAAAATTGATGATAGGATGCCAACGCCATGGCATAATCAATTCCACTGACCTTCCCAGCTTGCACCCCCTAACTAAGCAGACCAGATGTTTGATACCAGGGAGAATTAAACCTAAGGATGGAGAAAAATCCAGAAATAAATTGAGAATTTACAAAAGTTTAAGTGTAGCAAAAGAGCACATCTAGACTCAGTGTTAGTGTTTTGTAACTATTGTTGTAGTTTCAGAGTATGTTTCTTAACAAAAACACACGTCCTACTTACAAAATCTTACTGGAAAATCTGTTTTAATTCTACCCTTAACAATAATAATTTAAAATAATCCATATTTGATTTTAACAAGGAATTTTATGTTAAATGATTTTGTGAATTTTCCTTTGTGTCACTTTCACTACAAATGTCAAATTTACAGAAATGTCATAAGAATTAGTAAGATTCCTCACTTCATCCCCCCCTTCCATCATTTCTTCCCCCCATGCCTATTGAGCACTGCCACGAGCTGTGGAAATGCAAACTTGAGCACTGTTCAAATTAACAATATCAAGGAAAATTTTCCGGGAGGATGTTAGATTTGTGGCTTGACCAGTAATAACTGAAATTATGTAAATGAATGCAAGTATACAGGGCAATGTTTTCCAAACTACATTCTGTGGAACCCTGGGTTCCTGAAGATGTTAATGAGTGTACTACAGTCAGAATGATAACTCTGTTGACTTTTTAATCTAAGCTGCATTATATGTAATAAAAACACTAAATGCTGTACACAGTCATTGTTATTATGCAATAATGTGCCTGTGTGGAATTTGTGCCATACTGAGAATGCCAGAAACTGACATGGAGAGGCCACCAGATGTGTGAATGAGAGGGAAGCACAGACATCATTTACCATCATGAATATATCTCATCTGTAATGACTGCTGGTCTGCGTCTGATAAATTCAACATATATTTGTGAGGTTATTCAGCCCTTATTGCATATTAAACGTTACTGGTACATAAACGTATTCCCTATGGATCTCTGGCTGAAGATGGAAGTGTTAATAAAAAGCAGAGTCTTGAATTTCTCAGATGATGGCTAAGTCAAAGAAGGAAAAAGACTGAGGACTTCAAAGAGAAGATGAAGCCTTTATTTTCTCAAACAAACAAAGGAACAACAAAAAAGTCCACGTTTTATTTTCTCTTTGCTGTATTCTACCTGTGAGAAGTGAAATTTTACATTGTGCTGTAATGAAAGCAAAATACAGGAAGAAGCATAACAGTGCTCCTGATATGAGGTTCCAGCTTAATGAAGTCACTTGTCAGCTTATAAAATCATTCAATGCTGATGATTTCTTGCAGTGATTAATCAAGCTATCGATTCATTCTGCGCTGCCTGTGTACCACAGGTTTTGTCTACGTCTCTTCTGTGATGAAACAATGTGGAAAATGCTGACCTGGTGTGTGGTGGGAAGAAGAGCTGTGCAGGACCCTGGGGACGAGCCAGGGAGGGAACCTGCGAAAGAAACGCTGGGGTGGGGGAGGCTGAGGAGGGGTAACCGAGAACTAAGGAAGGAAGCAGCTTTATCAACAAGTGTCAAAAACCTTTAAGTGGGTCTCAGGATGGGCAAGAGTTCAGCAAGGAGAGATTGGAAAGGTGAGGAAGAAGGCACCCATGGAGGAGGAAAGAGCAGGAACAAAGGACATGAAGCAGCAGAGTACAAGGGTGTGTTCTTGGAACACGGATTAATCGCCTTGGAACACGGGACGCATACTGTGGGGAATAAGACTGAACAGGAGGTCAGAGCCCAAAGGTGGAGGCTTTGACCAAGGAGCTGAGACCTATGTTATAGGCAATGGGGAGCGATGTAAGAGTATTGAGCAGGGAAGTGACAGGACTTGAGCTGTGACCTTAGGAAACTTAATCCAGGGAGAATGAGCAAGAAGAACTGGCTAAGAGAGGCTGAAGGTGGGGAGAGGTCCTGGCAGACCAGTTAAGTTGTGCAGTGGGAGGTGACGATGCTGGCCACTCAGGAGGTACTGCAGACGATTCCACAGGGCTTGGTGGACAGGCAGCAGTGGCTTACATTTTGCTGCTGTATGCCTGTGGCACTATTGGCAGAAGGGAGTTGTTTAGAGGACTGGGGAGATGGAAGAAGATAACAGACATTCTGTGAGCCTGGAACACGTTATTCATTGTTGAAAATCCAGGACCAGAGCCCATATCAAGTCTTCAGGACTGAAAATACTGATACAGAGTTGGGGCTATCTTCAGGGAAGATAGGGAATGAAGATAGGGAAGATAGGGAATGGATGAGATCACTCAGGGAGAGAATATATAGGTAAATCTGTAGGGGAAGGAAGAAGAAAGGCAGTAATAAAGAGGAGAAAGAAAAAAGGGAAAACAAATTAATCATCACCCACGGTGAGCGAAGGGAAGCTGGATGCTTAGCTAACTAGTTTGTTTTGTCCTCACCTAAATCCTATGAGTACAATTCTCTACATTTTACAGATCAGAAAACTGAGGCTCAGGGATGCTAAATGACTTTCCCAAGTGGAAATAGGATTTTCAGCTAAAGTGTGACTCCAAAGTGTGACTCCACTTCTGTTTACCCTGTTGCCTCTCTGGGAAGGAGTCGATGGGTAGGAATAGAGCAAGAAGAGTAGGTTTTCACTAAAAAGAAGGGAGGCCAGTCAACATTACAGAGGGTTTCAAGGAGAGGCTGCAGGTAACAAACACTTCAGCCTCAGGCTGCAGTCAAGGAAGAAGGAGGACAAAACACTGGATTTGACAATCCAGAGCTTTAGGTCCCTAATTACAGAATCCTCAAAGATGATGATGGAAACACTTACTGAGCAGGGGCTCCTGAAAGACTCCTAGATCTAGAGCTGCTCAGAATCTGGCTTAGTGCAGGCTGCACATGTACTGAAATCACTCCAAACTGTAGACAATGCAAAAGCATCAGCCCTGGGCTACAGGCACTGCTGAGGTGGTTTCTAGAAAGTATAAGCTATGGTCTCTGCCCTCGGGAGCTTGCCACCTAGTCAGGGAGGTGAGAAATAAACACGCTGACATTAAACAACGCACGACTCAAATACCCAGTTCAAATTTCAAATAAAAAATTTGTCACATGGCTGTGTTGGCTAGTTGCCAAGCCAATTGTGCCAATCATGAATGAGGAAGGAGTACAGGGAGGGAGAAACAACTTCAGGTGGGGCTAAGGCTTCAGGTGAGGCTAAGGCTTCAGAGAGGAGATGAGATTTAAACTGACCTAAAGCTGCAACAGTGCAAACAGATTTTCTGAAAACCACCCCTCCATTTCCCTCAGTTTAATCTTGCCTAGGTACATAAATTAAGGCCCAGGGGGACAGGATGGTTAGAGAGACAGCAAGGTTGATTTGTCAGTGTAAGTATTTATATCAGATTCTGGCCTTTGTACCATTCAACCTTCCATGATTCTGGAATGCAGAATCATGACACTGAGTTAGAGCTTTCAAAACCTTGATCCTTTTCTTTAAAAAAAAAAAAAAAGGTAATTTTGTTTTATGATTAAGACTATGGGTTTCAGAGTCAGACACACTGACTTACATGACTCTCTTGCCACTTCCAAGCAAAGTACTCTCAGACAAGTTACTTACATTTCATCTGTAAAATGGACATAATACTACTACTTAGTTATTGTGCAGATTAAGGTAATAATTTATGAAAATACTTATCATATTATCTAGCCCATAGCAAACATTTTTTTTAAGTATCAACTTTTTAACAACTTCTAAAGTAAATTCTGCATGTGACAGTACCCCTTTGGACATTTCAGCAATGTGGTGTTGTGGGTTTAATCACAAAGGAAAAGGCCCGAATTATTTCTACTTCTTGAGGGACACATCTAGCTTAAAGGATCAGTTCTTTCATAAAGGTCCTATAGGTCAACTCCTCCTGATTTACAAGGGCCCTTTTATTCTGTGTGGTTTACTCCCTTTGACTGACTGCTGTTGGAATAGAACATGGTAAGATCATGGACACAGCCATGTATATTATGCAGGTTCTGCCCTGTACAGGGGTGCCCTGTCAAAGGAATGAATGGGGCTGAAATCTAGCCTAGTTGCGCACATTGGTTTAGAGCTGCATCCATCTAGAGGGAGTACCTTTTTCCTAATTCTCACAGAGACGCTGTAAGGGCTGAAAATGGCTCTGCTTCAATCTCTTCTTCAACACACATGACAAATGGACATCAATATCAAACTGAATGCCTTTAGTGACAGGGAACTCATTACCTACAAAAATATTCCATGCCATTTTGTGGCAGCTCAATCTACTTTCCAATAATCACCATCTTTTGCTCCCAGTCCCATGGTTTGCAGCCACAGAGCATGGCTCTCATTAACTGACAGCCCTTGAAATATTCGACAATAATTAACATGTTCCCTATAATCCTCCACCTGAGATCATTCCTTTTAACTTATCTCCAATTCCTTCAGCTACTCCCTTTGTGGCATAGCTTCCTTATTCTCATCCTCCCAGTCCTAGATGCGTCCGAGATGGTTAATAGCCCTCTTGCGTATGAAAGCCAGTCCGGAACAGTCTTGGCCATGGGGTCTGAGCAGCATAGAGGTGGGATGACCACCTCCTTCATTCTGGATCCTGTTCCCACCAATGAGGCTCAGGATTAATAGTTCCTAATAGCTCTTTTTTTAAATAGGTTTGTTTGTTTGTTTTTTGCGGTACGTGGGCCTCTCACTGCTGTGGCCTCTCCCGTTGCGGAGCACAGGCTCTGGCTCACGGGCCCAGCCGCTCCGCAGCACGTGGGATCCTCCCAGACCAGGGCACGAACCCACGTCCCATGCATCGGCAGGTGGAGTCCCAACCACTGCGCCACCAGGGAAGCCCTTAAATAGGTTTTTGAAAGCTTAAATTAATATCCCAAATTGAATTAACCAATTTTCTAGAGCCCCCAAAATATGACCAGAGATATCAAAGGTCAATAAATTCAACACTAAGGTTTTCAATTTGAGCCATAATCAACCTAGGGAGAGTCACTGCAGTTTGGAAACACATCAATAATTTGATTACTCCACAGCCTGTGAGTGCAGATGAGATCATGTCAGCTCAGTGGATCTTAGCTGCCATGTGCATAACTGCAAAATAACCACTTAGGTTATTTTAACTGTTTTAAAAGTAGACCTCCTTAAGATCAAGATTAGATTAAAATAACAAGCAAATTGTAAAGTAATCCTTCAGCTTGTAGTTTACTAGAACCAGGTTCATATGAAGATGTGGGTTTTTAAGTGAGTTTCCTGTGAAGAGCTACAGTTTGATTCCTTTTCCTCAGTGGTATCTTGCTTCCAAGTGTGAGACTCATACTGACTTCAAAGAGAATTTCATGAGCTTAAATATATTGACTGTGGAGGGATAAAAGAGAATTGCCCTATTACAGAAAACACATAGTTCCTGAAATGTGGCTGTCCCTGAAATAAGGGCCAGTGAGATAGATACAAACCTCGGGTCGACAAGGTGCAGAGCAGCATAGGAGAGAAATCGATACAAGTAAAACAAAACTACACAAAATAAAATACCCCGGGGACCAGGAACTTTGCCATCTTCAATTGTCTGAAAAACCTACCTTAGCTAAAGGTTCAAACACAGAAAATTGTATGAAAATAAACTTAAGACTATTTTTTAGAATTCTCAAAACAAGTCTCTAAATTAGAAGACAAAATATCTGAAGAAAATAATATTAATCATTAGACTGTGTATTGACGGTTTTGTTCTCAACACTAGAGTTCACTCTAGTTTTCACTAGAGACCCCCAAGACTTCACTTTTTCAAGAATAATCATTCGTTGGGCCCCTACAAAATGCTGGAAAGTAGTGGGCGAATCTTGCATGAAGCAATCAAAAAGGGTCTTTTCCTTTTTGCTGAAAGGAGTTGGTCAGCTCAGCCCTGACCATCCTTATATATATGTATATAGGTACAGAAAGAGGTATAGACAGGAGCAAAAGGGGCCCCACCTTCAGGGAGCTCACAAACAATGACAATGGATTGTGACGTCCTAAGGAAGGATGTACAAGACATTACGGCAACAGAGAGAAGGGCCAGTTCTGTTTGGGCTGGGAATGGTATTTGGGAACTACTTCGCAAAGGAAGTTGGTATAAGCTGCTCTTTGTAGGATAAGAATGAACTCATCTGGTAGAGAAAGAAGGTAAAAACAATTCAGACAAAACCACAGCAAGAGTAAAGCTTTAGAAGTGTGAGGTTTTCTGTGTTGATATGACGAATAGTAGAGCTAAAACTTAGGCTAAATGGTAGAAGTGATGAATAAGGCTACAATGGAAGAGGCCAACCTGTATATTGTGTGGCTCCATACACAAACACAACCACATTTATACTACTGATGATTCCTGCACGGGTGTCAGGAGCCCACTGAGTCCTGAGTTCCCTACATGTGCATCCAAGGCCTTTCTGGACACTTCCTCCTGGTTACCCACAGGCACCTCAAACTTAACATTTTCAAGACTGAACTAATACACTCTCCTTGATGTGCTAACAATCATTAATAAAAACTGTGACCATTAACTAAAAATAGATCATTGGGTAAGGAACAGAAGTTTCAACATAGACACAATCTATTTTCTCATTTTCAGGGAATGATTGATTGTCAATTGACCTCGAGAGTGTGAATATTATCCAGTGGGGGTAGGATTCAGAGAGGCGAAGAGTCAGGAACTCCAAGAATTCTTTAGGACAGATATTTCTTTTTCATGCTTTGTAAACAAAAAATGATTTTTTTATCTACATGCTATGCCTGGTACTATTTTCCATCTTGCTTCATTGACTAGAGGTCAGTCTGAACTTTGGTTCACAAAGATATATTCCCCTCCTTACTTCTTCTTCTCAAGTAAGCCTGCCTATCCCTGGGTCCTTCCTGAAGCTTCGAGCTGTGCAACATTATTTGAAGTTGTCTTTCAATTAGGAGATTAAGGAACTAAGTCAATATCACTGGGACTTAAAGCTAGGATCCCAGCAGGAGAATCTCAAACATCTAAGTCTAGGACATTAATAATTTCCTACTGGCTTCAGTATATCTTTGAAGGTTACCAAATAAGTCTTTCAGACATAAAAGGTAATGGGAGAGAATGTAGTTAGCAAGTAGAACCAGCCTGTCAGTTCTTATACTGTGGTGGGAGAGGAAGATGCTCTAAGTTGCACACCTTCCTGAATTTTATCATGACCTGGACCTGTTAATGGACTTGCCTTTAAGGTCTTGCCTGAGGACACTTCATCACACGCATATTTCTCTCATTTCAAGCATTGTGTTATCAGAAATGAAGACGTGGAAACCAAATAATACATTTTCTATACTTCATTTCCTCAAGCTGTACAATTAGAGTGATGAAATTTATCACCCCTAGGAGTTGGTGTCACTTTGGGAAGTGTCTTGTGCCTCTCAGATGGGTGTCAGATGGCATTACTGTGAATGGTTGGTGTCTACAATTTAGCACCATGTGGTGACAACTGCTTGGTTTCATAGCTGAGCAAAGCTGGGTTTTTGGGGTTTTGTTTTTGTTTTTGTTTTCTTTGTATCTTGGCCCAACATTTCCTTGCTGTGAAACTACAGATAAAATTTTAACTCTGCCTGTTAGTTTCCATAATAGAAAACAGGGGAAAGATAGCCCATTTTACAGGGCTGTTTTGAGGATACAATAATATAATGTTGAAGAATGCATGACACATAGAAAGTTCTCAATAAGTATCAGTTCCTTGTAGGCCACAGATTTTTCTTTTATTAAAAACACTAGGTGAGACATGCTCTGTTTAACTGCTTATCTACTGGGGCAGGAGAGATGTTACTGTTTTTGGCTGTGGCATTGTTGTCAGATTTGAAGAAAAAATGTGCTATGATAATAAAGGACAGAGGTAAAATTCTATCCTTCTAGATGGGTCAAGTAGCCCTACCCCATCTCTCTTTGGGGCTGCTGTGGGCACCTCCACTCATCTGCTCTGGACTGAGGGCATACCTTCCCACAGGTCCTGGGCCTATGTCTACACAGTAAGAAAGAAGTAGACTCAATGTGTTAAAATATTAACTAAGGCATGTTAAATGAGAGACCTACAAAAATGAGAGAGCCAAGCATAAAAACCAATCGTTAAGAATTCTGAGTTGCCATGATTCCGTTTACTGTGTGCCATCAATCTAAGGGACAGCTGACCTACATAGCTACTTCCTTATGTTTGATCTCAGTACTTATTCATGTGCCTTGTTGTTCATGGGATATTTGTATAGCTTTAATTCTCCTCTGTGACAGTTTTACTAGAGTGACAAGCCCACTGGCCTGAAATAAATAGGGGTAATGAGAGGGTTTGTCTTTCATTTGAGTCTTCATGTTCAAAGGTAGAAAAAAGAAATTAAATGTATTTAAGAGGTGAAAGTTAGATGCTTGGGAAATATGTCTACTTGAGTTTCCTAAGATTTTGGAAGATACAAAACTTTGTTACAAATATTTCCTCTCCTTAATTGATGTTTAGTTCTTATAATTAGCATCATGCAAACCGGGTGTAGACACATACATTACTAGTGCCATGGAGGGTATTTATAAAATAGGGTTATTTGGGGGACTGGGGGCCATATAAGCCTAAAAATATCAAAGTGATACTATCCCTGCTCAGGTCAGTGTGTAAACACTCCATTCTAATGACACTCTGTATATTTTTAGGGAAACGGGCTAGGAAATATCTAGGTGACTATGTAACAATGGAGCTTCCTGATAAAGAAGAGGCCTTGGTACCAGAGCTTAGTTTCTGGTACCAATCTGTCTTCCATTAAACTAATTCAGACCTGCTGAAATACCTCCTTGCGAAACAACCGAAAGGGAGTTGGGCCATCTGGATCTTTCATTCTTCAATTAGCAACATTAAATACTGGCATAATAAGCTTCAGCAGCCCTGAATTTGCCACAACAGACAGTCAAGAAGAATGTCCTAAGGTTCCTGTTTAAAGGAAGTTACACAACAAAAGAAATCTTATGTTCCAAGATGACTGGTCATGGTGGTGACAGTGCTGTTTTCATGTTTAATGTTTTAAAGGTTTCCTTCATTTCCTTGAAATCAGAATAAGTATCACGTTTCTATTTCTACAAAAACTCCTGTCATATGCTTCCTAGCAGAGGTACAGTCAAAGAAAGAAGATCCATGAAGAAGAAAGTAAAAGAAAGAAAATGTATTCATGACATACTGTGGGAGTATTCTGTCTTACATCAGTGTGTAAGTTTGTCTAACATTCCCTATTACTCTAGGTAATAGAGAAATTTAAAAGAAGGTAAGAAGACGACAGACCTTCCAAACTGGCACAGTACAGCCCACTAAAAATTTGTTCCTCCATAAAAGCATGAGAATACTAGCAAAAATTGTCAAAATCAACTTTCTGAAAACCCTGGAAATTAAAGAGAGGCTTACAAAAATCCAAGGAGTGTTTATTCAAGAAAGACAGTTCAATTTCTGTAAGGGCAGTATGTTGTGTGGCATTTTAACTTACCTTATTCTCATCTCCCTCTCCCTAGCTCTGGGGTAGTGGTGAAAACCAACAGATTCATAACCATGCTAGCTGTGAAAACCAGCAGGCAAGCAGCCACTGGCAGAAGAAGAATGGGTTTGGAGCCCTCCAAAATCCTATCGCCACAGAACTGTCATTATTTGACATGTTTGGCAGTTCCACGGAAACCTCCACTCATAGAGCTTTCCTTTATTTAACCTGACTTGGAGCTTGCTCACTAAGAACAGCCTTTATCCCCAGGTATCTGTGGGAAAAAAACACAAAACAGCAGCAACTGTTTAACATCACAACTGCCTTAGGCAGAAAAACAGTTACAGCTAACAAGAAACTGACCAGAAAACTTAAAAAGGAGAAGTGCAGGAATAAGATATTCCTGGGGAGGTTTGAAAAGTTCTGACATATTCCTGGAAATCTAGAGTTGTATTTATGCCCAGGAAAGACCTGAGAAGGCCCTAATCTCCCACCTCTGGTTGACCTTAAAGTTCTATGAAAGCAGAAAGTAAAAGCTAAGTAAACTTCCTGTCAGAGAATTGAAAGTATCCCCCACATGAACACAGATCCCCTCAGCAAGGCTGGAAGACTTATTGGTTCAAGTTTTTTTTTTCTTTGTTTGTTTTTAAGAAAATCTCGGTCCAGTCATTAGCTGGCAAACTACCTAACTATGCAGAGAATTCAGTTGCCACACACAACAAAGATAGTTCATGAAAGTCATGAAACAAACAAACAGCAGAAACAACAACGGAAACAAATACAAACAACCACAAACTCTGGATGGAGTGGGTGAGGAGCAGATTTTATTTCCAGAGTTTCCACATTATATTATTTAAATTATTCAGGTTTCAACTAAAACAGAGAGAGAGAGACAGAGGGAGAGAGAGAGACAAAGAAATAGGAAACTATACAGGAAAAAGCAGATGACTGTCTCCAAGTAAGCCCAGATGTTGGACTTACTAGACAAAGACTTTAAATGAGCCAATATAAATATGTTCAAAATACTAAAGGGAACCATACCCCATTCCCTCCAAAAAACTAAAGGAGAATATGATAACAATGTCTCACCAAATATAGAATATCAATAAAGTGATGGAAATTATAAAAAAAGAACCAAATAGAAATTCTGGAATTAAAAAGAATAATAACTAAATGAAAAAATCACTAAGAGGGCTCAACAGCAGTTTTCAGAAGCCAGAAGCCAGAATCACTGACCTTGCAAATAGGTTAATTGAAGATAGAGACTATCTGGTCTTAGGAACAAAAAAATGAAGGAAAATAGAGTCTCAGAGATATGTGAGACATTATTAAGCATATAAACATATCCATAATGGGAGTCTCAGAAAGAGAGGAGACAAAGAAAAGGAGCAGAAACAATATTTGAAGAAATATGGTAGAAAACTTCACATATTTGATTAAAAAACATTAATCTATACATTCAAAAAGCTCAACAAAATCCAAGTACCATAAACTCAAAGTGATCCACACCTAGACACATCATTAACAAACTGTTGAAAGCCAGTGACAAGGAGAGGAGCTTGAAAACAGCAAGAGACATGACTCATCACATACAAATGTTCCTCAGTAAGATGAATAGCTCCATGATCAGGAACCATGGAAGCCAGAAGGCAGTTGAATGACATATTCAAAGTGATCAAAGAAAAAGACTGTCAACCAAGAACTATAGATTCAGCAAAATTACACTTAAAAAATAAAGAAGAGGTTAAGACATTCTCAGATAAACAAAAACTGAGAAAATTCATTGCCAGTAGACTTAACCCTATGAGAAATACTAAAGATAGTCCTTCAGGCTGAAATAAAAGGACACTAGAGAGTAATCTGAATCCACATGAAGAAATGCAGAGCACTGATAAAGCTTACCCTATAATAAATACAGAAGACAGTATAAATGTATTTTTCGTTTCTAATCCTTTTTTCTCTCCTATCTCACTTAATGGCATAATGAAACAACTTTAAAACTTCATTAAAGGGTTATAATGTAAAAAAAATATAATTTTTAAGACAATAATAACACAAATAGAGGGAGAACTATATAGGAGCAAAGTTTTGTGTACTATAGAAATTAAATTAGTATTAATCCAAATTAGATTGTTATAAGTTAAGACGTTAATTGTAATCCCCAGGGCAATGACTAAGAAAAGCATTGAAAAAAAGATAGTAAAAGAAATGGCAAGATAATTTAAATGGCACATTGAAAAGTATCTGTTTACCAAAAAAGAAGGCAGAAAGGGAGAAATAGAGGGACAAAAGACATGACATAGAGAAAACAAATAACAAAAAAGGTAGATGTAAATCTTACTTTATGAGTAATTACTTTAAATATAAATGAATTAAACTCTGCAAACAAAAGGCAGAGATTAGGGGCTTCCCTGGTGCCGCAGTGGTTGAGAGTCTGCCTGCCAATGCAGGGCACACGGGTTCAAGCCCTGGTCTGGGAAGATCCCGCATGCCCCGGAGCGGCTGGCCCCGTGAGCCACAATTACTGAGCCTGCGTGTTTGGAGTCTGTGCTTCGCAGCGGGAGAGGCCACGATAGTGAGAGGCCCACACACCGTGATGAGGGATGGCCCCCACTTGCCACAACTATGGAAAGCCCTCGCACAGAAATGAAGAGCCAACACAGCCATTAAAAAAAAAAAAAAAAAGGCAGAGATTAGTAGAACAGATAAAACTAACATGATCCAACTATATGCTGCCTACAAGAGACACACTTTAGGTTCAAAGACACAAACAGGTTAAAAGCATAAAGATAGAGGGCAGACAGCAGAAGCAAGAAGAACTACAATCCTGCAGCCTGTGGAACAAAAACCACATTCACAAAAAGACAGACAAGATGAAAAGGCAGAGGGCTATGTACCAGATGAAGGAACAAGATAAAACCCCAGAAAAACAACTAAAAGAAGTGGAAATAGGCAACCTTCAGGAAAAAGAATTCAGAATGATGATAGTGAAGATGAATCAGGACCTCTGAAAAAGAATGGAGGCAAAGAAGGAGAAGATGCAAGAAATGTTTAACAAAGACCTAGAAGAATTAAAGAACAAACAAATAGAGATGAACAATACAATAACTGAAATGAAAACGACACTAGAAGGAATCAATAGCGGAATAACTGAAGCAGAAGAACAGATAAGTGACCTGGAAGACAGAATGGTGGAATTCACTGCAGTGGAACAGAATAAAGAAAAAAGAATGACAAGAAATGAAGACACCTAAGAGACCTCTGGGACAACATTACATGCAACAACATTCGCATTATAGGGGTCCCAGAAGGAGAAGAGAGAGAGAAAGGATCAGAGAAAATATCTAAAGAGACTGTAGTCGAAAACTTCCCTAACATGGGAAAGGATATAGCCACCCATTTCCAGGAAGCACAGAGAGTCCCATACAGGATAAACCCAAGGAGAAACACACCAAGACACATAGTAATCAAATTGGCAAAATTTAAAGACAAAGAAAAATTATTAAAAGAGCAAGGGAAAAATGATAAATAACATACAAGGGAACTCCCAGAAGGTTAACAGCTGACTTCTCAGCAGAAACTCTACAAGCCAGAAGGCAGTGGCATGATATACTTAAAGTGATGACAGGGAAGAACCTACAACCAGATTACTCTACCCAGCAAGGATCTCATTCAGATTCAATGGAGAAATCAAAAGCTTTACAGACAAACAAAAGCTAAGAGAATTCAGCACCACCAAACCAGCTCTATAACAAATGCTAAAGGAACTTCTCTAAGTCGGAAACACAAGAGAAGAAAACGACCTACAAAAACCAACCCCAAAAAATTAAGAAAATAGCCATAGGAACATACATATCGATAATTACCTTAAACATGAACGGATTAAATGCTCCAACCAAAAGACACAGGATTGCTGAATGGATACAAACACAGACCCATATATATGCTGTCTACAAGAGACCCACTTCAGACCTAGGGACACATTCAGACTGAAAGTGAGGGGATGGAAAAAGATATTCCATGCAAATGGAAATCAAAAGAAAGCTGGAGTAGGAATACTCATATCAGATAAAATAGACTTTAAAATAAAGAATGTTACAAGACACAAGGAAGGAAACTACATAATGATCAAATGATCAATCCAAGAAGAAGATATAACAATTAGAAATATATATGCACCAAACATAGGAGCACCTCAATACATAAGGCAACTGTTAAAAGCTTTAAAAGAGGAATTTGACAGTAACACAATAATAGTGGGGGACTTTAACACCACACTTACAAAAAAGGACAGATCATCCAAAATGAAAATAAATAAGGAAACAAAAGCTTTAAATGACACAATAGACCATATAGATTAATTCATATTTATAGGAAACTCCATCCAATAACAGCAGATTACACCTTCTTCTCAAGTGCACATGGAACATCCTCCAGGATAGATCACATCTTGGGTCACAAATCAAGCCTCAGTAAATTTAATAAAATTGAAATCATATCAAGTATCTTTTCTGACCACAATGCTATGAGATTAGAAATGAATTACAGGGAAAAAAACATAAAAAACACAAACACATGCAGGCTAAAAACACGTCACTAAATAACCAAGAGATCACTAAAGAAATCCAAGAGGAACTCAAATAATACCTAGAGACAAATAACAATAAAAACACGATGATACTAAACCTATGGGATGCAGCAAAAGCAGTTCTAAGAGGGAAGTTTATAGCTATACAAGCCTACCTAAAGAAACAAGAAAAAATCTCAAATAAACAATCTAAACTTACACCTAAAGGAACTAGAGAAAGAAGAACAAACAAAACCCAAAGTTAGCAGAAGGAAAGAAAACATAAAGATCAGAGCAGAAATAAATGAAATAGAAACAAAGAAAACAATAGCAAAGATCAATAAAACTAAAAGCTGGTTCTTTGAGAAGATAAACAAAACTGATAAACCATTAGCCAGACTCATCAAGAAAAAGAGGGAGAGGACTCAAATCAATACAATTAGAAATGAAAAAGGAGAAGTTACAACAGACACCACAGAATTACAAAGCATCCTAAGAGACTACTACAAGCAACTCTATGTCAATAAAATGGACAGCCTGGAAGAAATGGACAAATTCTTAGAAAGGTATAACCTTCCAAGATAGAACCAGGAAGAAATAGAAAATATGAACACACCAATCACAAGTAATGAAATTGAAACTGTGATTAAAAATCTTCCAACAAACAAAAGTCCAGGACCAGATGGCTTCACAGGTGAATTCTATTAAACATTTACAGAAGAGCTAACACCCATTCTTCTCAAACTCCTCCATAAAACTGCAGAGGAAGGAACACTCGCAAACTCATTCTATGAGGCCACCATCACCCTGATACCAAAAGCAGACAAAGATACTACAAAGAAAATTACAGACCAGTGTCACTGATGAATATAGATGCAAAAATCCTCAACAAAATACTAGCAAACAGAATCCAACAGCACATTAAAAGGATCATACACCATTATCAAGTGGGGTTTATCCCAGGAATGCAAGGATTCTTCCATATATGCAAATCAATCAATGTGATACACCATATTAACAAACTGAAGAATAAAAACCATATGATCATCTCAATAGATGCAGAGAAAGCTTTGGACAAAATTCAACACCCATTTATGATAAAACCTTTCCAGAAAGTGGGCATAGAGGGAACCTACCTCAACATAATAAAGCCCATATATGACAAACCCACAGCAAACATCATTCTCAATGGTGAAAAACTGAAAGCATTTCCTCTAAGATCAGGAACAAGACAACGATGTCTGCTCTCACCACTATTACTCAACATAGTTTTGGAAGTCCTAGCCACGGCAATCAGAGAAGAAAAAGAAAAAAAGGAATATAAATCGGAAAAGAAGAAGTAAAACTGTCACTCTTTGCAGATGACATGATACTATACATATAGAATCCTAAAGATGCCACCAGAAAACTACTAAAGCTAATCAATGAATTTGGTAAAGCAGCAGGATACAAAATTAATGCACAGAAATCTCTTGCATTCCTATAGACTAATGATGAAAAATCTGAAAGAGAAATTAAGGAAACATTCCCATTTACCACTGCAACAAAAAGAATAAAATACCTAGGAATAAACCTACCTAGGGAGACAAAAGACCTGTATGCAGAAAACTATAAGACACTGATGAAAGAAATTAAAGAGGATACAAACAGATGGAGAGATATACCATGTTTTTGGATTGGAAGAATCAATATTGTGAAAATGACTATACTACCCAAAGCAATCTATAGATTCAATGCAATCCCTATCAAATTACCAATGGCATTTTTTACCGAACTAGAACAAAAAATCTTAAAATTTGTATGGAGACAGAAAAGACCCTGAATAGCCAAAGCAATCTTGAGGGAATAAAACGGAGCTGGAGGAATCAGACTCCCTGACTTCAGAATATACTATAAAGCTACAGTAATCAACACAATATAGTACTGGCACAAAAAGAGAAACATAGATCAATGGAACAAGATAGAAAGCCCAGAGATAAACCCACGCACCTATGGTCAACTAATCTATGACAAAGGAGGCAAGGATATACAATGGAGAAAAGACAGTCTCTTCAATAAGTGGTGCTGGGAAAACTGGACAGCCACATGTAAAAGAATGAAATTAGAACACTCCCTAACACCATACACAAAAATAAACTCAAAATGGATTAAAAACCTAAATGTAAGACTGGACACTATAAAACTCTTAGAGGAAAACATAGGAAGAACACTCTGACATAAATCACAGCAAGATAATTTTGATCCACCTCCAAGAGTAATGAAAATAAAAACAAAAATAAACAAATGGGACCTAATGAAACTTCAAAGCTTTTGCACAGCAAAGGAAACCATAAACAAGACTAAAAGACAACCCTCAGAATGGGAGAAAATATTTGCAAACGAATCAGTGGACAAAGGATTAATCTCCAAAATATATAAACAGCTCATGCAGCTCAATATTAAAGAAACAAACAAGCCAATCCAAAAATGGGCAGAAGACCTAATTAGACATTTCGCCAAAGAAGACATACAGATGGCTAAGAAGCACATGAAAAGCTGCTCAACATCACTAATTATTAGAGAAATGCAAACCAAAACTACAATGAGGTATCACCTCACACCAGTTACAATGGGCATCATCAGAAAATCTACAAACAACAAATGCTGGAGAGGGTGTGGAGAAAAGGGAACCCTCTTGCACTGTTGGTGCGAATGTAAATTGACACAGCCACTGTGGAGAACAGTATGGAGGTTCCTTAAAAAACTAAAAAGAGAATTACCATATGATCCAGCAATTCCACTACTGGGCATATACCCAGAGAGAACCATAATTCAAAAAGACACATTCACCCCAATGTTCACTGCACCACTATTTACAATAGCCAGGTCACTGAAGCAACCTAAGTGTCCATCGACAGATGAATGGATAAAGAAGATGTGGCACATATATACAATGGAATATTACTCAGACATATAAAGGAACGAAATTGGGTCATTTGTTGAGACATGGATGGATCTAGAGACTGTCATACAGAGTGAAGTAAGTCAGAAAGAGAAAAACAAATATCGTATATTAACTCATATATGTGGAACCTAGAAAAATGGTACAGATGAACCGGTTTGCAGGGCAGAATTTTAGACACAGATGTAGAGAACAAACGTATGGACACCAAGCGGGGAAAGCCGCGGTGGGGTGGGGGAGTGTGTGATGAACTGGGCGATTGGGATTCCCATATATACACCGATGTGTATAAAATTGATAATAAGAACTTGCTGTATAAAAATAAATAAATAAGCAAAAAGATGGAAAAATACATACCGTGCAAACAGAACCAAAAGAGAGTTTCAGTGGCTATATTAATATTAGACAAAATAGAGTTTAAGAAAAAAAAAGTTGATAAAGACAAAGAAGGATATTTTAAATGGTAAAAGGAATGAACCATCAAAAAAAAAAATAACAGTTACAAACATATGGCACTTAACCACAGAGCCCCAAAATGTGTGAAGCAAAAACTTAGAACTGAAGGGAGAATAGATAATTCAACAATAGTGGTTGGAATCTTCAACACTGTACTTTCAATAACAGATAGAACAACTAGGCAGAAGAATAACAAGGAAGTAAGAGACTTGAACAACACTATGAACCAACTAGACCTAAGAGACATCTATTGAGCACACTAAGCAACAGTAGCAGAATAGACATTCTTCTCAAGCACAGATGAAGCATTCTTAGGATAGACCTTAAAAGAAGCCTCAATAAATTTTAAAAGATTGATATCATAAAAAGTATTTTCCAATCACAATGAAGTGAAATTAGAAATGAATAACAAAAGAAATTTGGGAAATTCATAAATATTTAGAAATAGAACAACATACTACTAAAGGATCAATGATAAAATATCCTTATATGAAAAAAAAAAGAATCAATGAGTCAAAGAAGAAATCACAGGGAAATAAGAAAATATTTTGAGATGAATGAAAACAAAACGCAGCATACCAAAACACACTGGATGCTGCTAAAGCAGTGCACAGGAGATAATTTACAGCTATAAATGTCTACATTAAAAAAAGAAAAAATATTTCAAATCACTAACTTCACCTTCTATCTGAGACACTAGAAAAAGAAGAACACACTAAACCTACATACGCAAGCAGATAGAAGGACATAATAAAGATTAGAGGAGGAATAAACAGACTGAGAACAGAAAAACAATAGAGAAAATCAACAAAAACAAAAGTAGGTTCTTTGAAAAGATGAATAAAATTGATAAACCTTTGGCTAAGCTTACCAAGAAAAAAAAAGAGAGAAGACTGAAGTTACTAAGATCAGGAATGAAAGAGTGTTACTACCAACTTTACAGAAATAAGATGGTAAGGGAATACTATGAATAATTGTACAACAAATTCAATAACCTAGATGAAATGGACAAATTTCTAGAAAGACACAAAGTACTGAAATGTACTCAAGAAGAATTAGAAGATCTAATAAAACTATAACAAGTAAAGAGGTTGAATTAATAAAAAATTAAAATATATAATTTCTACAAAGAAAAGCTCAGGACTAGATGGCTTCACTAGTGAATTCCACCAGTGCTTCAAGAAGAATTTTTCTGTAAGCACCAATCCTTCATTTCAACAGCATAGCAGAGAACACTTCCCAACTCATTCTATGAGGACAGTATTACCCTGATACCAAAACCAGATATCACAAGAAAACAAAATTACAGACCAACCTCCCTTATGAATATATACATAGAAATTCTCAACGAAATACTAATGAACCTAATCCAGCAACATATAAAAACGATTATACACCATGACCAAGTGGGGTTTATCCCAAGAATGCAAGATTGGTTTAACATTCAAAAAATCAACCAGTGCAATACACCATATTAATAGAACAAAGCACAAAAAATCATGTAGTCATCTCAATAGACACAGAAAAAGCATTTGACAAAATCCAACACTCTTTCATGACAAAAAAATCTCAACAAACTAGGAATAGAAGGAAACCTACTCCAAAATAATTAAAGCAATATTAAAAAAGAACAAAGCTGGAATAAAAGTAAGTTGTAGCTTATTTCAAAGCTACAATAATAAAGACAGTATGATACTGGCATAAGGATAGACATATGGATCAATGAAATAGAATTGAGAGTCCAGAAATAGACTCATACATCTATAGTCAGTTGATTTCCCACATGGGTGCCAAGACAATTCAATGGGGAAAGAATAGTCTTTTCAATAAATGATGCTGAGGCAACTGGATATACACATGCAAAAGAATGAAACTGAACACCTCTCTCACATCATATACAAAAAGTAAGCTGAACATGGATCAAAGACCTACATGTAAGAGCTAAAACCATCCCACTCTTAGAAGAAAGGCAAAAATCTTTATGACTTTGGATTAAGCACTGGTTTCTTAGATATGACATCAAAAGCACAAGTGACAAGAGAAAAAATATATAAATTTGACTTCATCAAAATTAAAATCTTGTATTTGAAAGGATACTATCAAGAAAGTGAGAAGACAACTTATAGAGTGAGAAAAATATATGTAAATCATAAATGTTATAAGGGACTTATATCCAGAAAGTACAAAGGATTTTTACAACTCAACAATAAAAAGACTACTAACATAACTAAAGGATGGCAAAGGATTTAAATTCATATTTCTCAAACAAGATATACAAACGGCCAATATGGACATGAAAACATATTCAAAATTGTTAGCTATTAGGGAAGTCACAACCACAATGAGATGCCACTTCATATTCACTAGAATGGCTTTAATTTTGTAAATAAATAAAGTTGATGAGGATCTGGAGAAATTGGAACCCTCATACTTTGCTGATGGGCATATAAAATTGTGTAGCCATTGTAGTAAACAGTCTGGCAGTTGCTCTAAAAATTAAACATACAGTTAACATATGATCCAGCAATTCCACTCCTAGGTCTATACCCAAAAGAATTGAAAATGTATGTCCACTCAAAAACTTGTACATGATTGTTCATAGTAGCAGTATTCTTGCTAGCCCAAAAGTGGAAACAGCATCATCAACTAATGATGAATGGATAAACAAAATGTGGTCTATTCATACAAAGGACTATTATTCAGCCATAACAAGGAATGAAGGAATAAAGTCCATGCTACAACATGGATAAATCATGAAAATGTGCTAGGTGAAAGAAGCTAAATGCAAAAGGCCACATACTATAAGATTCTATTTATATGAAATGCCCAAAATAGGCAAACTGATAGAAATAGAAATTAGATTAGAAATTGCCAAAACCTGGAAGGAGGAGGGAGTAGGGAGTGACTACTAATGGGTACAGAGTTTCTTTTTGGGGTGATAAAAATATTCCAGAAACATACAGTGTATGGTTGTGCAATCTTGTGAATATATGAAATATACTAAAACCCACTTAATTGTACATTTTAAAAGGATGATTTTGTTGTACGTAAATTATATCTCAATCAAAAATTTAAAAAATAAGAATAATTAGGACAAAGATGATAATTAACCTGCCAAGTGAGAATTTGAAAAAGATTTTTGGATCGTTAATTAAAGCAAGTAATATGAGTGGCCCACTAGTGCAGTTGCTGTGGGAGATGCCCCATTCATATTCCCCTTTAAAAGAATCTGCAACAGAGGGCACAGTGGATTGAAAGTCTCCATCTCCCGACCTTTGGATCCAGGCTTCCTCTGGGGCTGTTGTCTGCCAATGACTGAGCATGGCAAGGGTAGGAACTGAGCCATTCCTGGCGGTGAGATTCTTCCCATGGGCATCTTCTGCTTAGAACTCCCCACTGGCCTGGCAGAGATGTTCTCCAAACTATGCTGCAATCTATCACTCCTCCTGTTCACTCCTTTTTTCCACTCTCCTTTCTCAGAGCAGGGTAGTAAAAGGTTCTCCCTGCCTACTCCTTGTCCCACCCTTTATCCTTCACAGCTGTTTCCCCTGAAAAATCTTTTGCTCATTTAATCTTAGCATATGCTTCTTGGAGGGCAGGAACTGACTCACTAAGGTATATATAAGAATGACTCTAGCACAAGACTTGAAGAATGTGGCTGAAAAGTGCTGGTAGGACTGAATGTGTCTGCTCTCTAGCAAAAAAGAGTGTGGGGACATCATTACTTCTTGCATCCCCAGGATTCCAAAATCAGATCATGTAACACATTTCATTCACTTGTACTAAACAGATGTATAAAGAACTTACACAAACAAATTCTCCCCAAGGTGTCTTATTTGAAGAACAATATGTATTTGAGTGAAGGAGTTCTGAAATGTTTGGGAAAAATCAGTTTCACACAACTACTATATTTTAAAATAACAAATATAGGCATTGATTGAGGCCACACACACTGCAAGTGTAAATCAGATGTGGCTTAAAAGTCTAAAGTTTTGTTGTGGATCACAACAAAATAGTGAATCATGAAATCAATTTTGTGGGTCAAGACAGCAAGTGGGGTTTTTTTTAAGAACAGAATAAATCAGAAGATACATACATAGTAAAGGTAAGTATAGTTTCATGAAACTTGTTTTAGATATATGTGTGTGTGTGTATTTGTGTACATATTTATATACATTAACTAGGTTTGGATATAAAATGTATTTTTGTTGTAGGTTGCAATCAAAAAATGTTGAAAGTTACAATCTAAGGGATACACAGTGAAGCTGGCAAGGTTAGGATTCATGGTAAAGATATTTAGCAGGCTTCCCTGGTGGTGCAGTGGTTGAGAGTCCGCCTGCCGATGCAGGGGACATGGGTTCGTGCCCCGGTCTGGGAAGATTCCACATGCCGCGGAGCGGCTAGGCCCGTGAGCCATGGCTGCTGAGCCTGCGCGTCCAGAGCCTGTGCTCCGCAATGGGACAGGCCACAAGAGTGAGAGGCCCGCGTACAAAAAGATATATAGCAACATTCTCCAAGGTAGGAACAGAATTTCTAATTCCCCAGAGCCTCATCAAGGGGGTATGCTTTTGAGTGGTAATAAGGTAGGAACAGAATTTCTAATTCCCCAGAGCCTCATCAAGGGGGTATGCTTTTGAGTGGTAATGTCCAAGCAAGGGTGAGTCACATCACACTTTCTGGAAGCATGAGCCCAAAATCATACTCATAACCTGGATAAGAGCTGGAGATTACCTCGCCTGGGCCAGGTACATCTCGGAGTTATAAAATGTACAATATGACTGCAAGGTACAATCACAGTAAACATGATAAACAAAATCTCACTCATCATACTTAGTCTCTCCAGGCTAACACAGTCTATCCCAAATCTATTCCTGAAAATATCATTGCTGCTGGCCCAAGACAAAGA
Organism: Orcinus orca; assembly: GCF_937001465.1. Taxonomy (NCBI): domain Eukaryota; kingdom Metazoa; phylum Chordata; class Mammalia; order Artiodactyla; family Delphinidae; genus Orcinus; species Orcinus orca. Next base: position 65,412,522 of record NC_064565.1, read on the forward strand.
ACATCTCTAGAAGGCTTGTTTACAGACTCTTGACCCAACGCTAGAGCTCATCCTGTAGTTTTGTCTCATTACAGTCACATCTCATGGAAGTCAGTCCCTGCCTCCACACACACCTAAAAAGGCCTGATGTGGGTCATGGAGGCTGGAAGCCTAAAGGAAAGAGTTACAGAGAAGTGAGGAATGTTGGAAAGAGTAATTTCTTTGCAAAACTAGATTCCACACAGAATTGAAAAGGAAAAGAAAAAAATCAGTAAGGCATTGAAACATGAGTTTCAGCATTCTGACCCCAAAAATGCAACAAAGAAACCTAATGTTGAGAAGAATCATGGGGCTGTTCCATCTCAAAAATGAAAGAAACCCTAAAGGTCTCCAAGATGCTTCTCAAAGTTGAGATATATGTACCCTCAGGGATAGATGTAGATGAGCTAAGGAATAGAAAATCCACAAGAAAAACGACGTGTGGAAGGGTCATATTATTTCATTGAATCTACAGTACCACAGATTGTAAGATGCACTGTTATTTTTGAACCACTGAAAGAAGAGAAAAAATGCTGCAATGAGTCAATGTGTTCTTTCCACTTAAAATATTTTAATCTTATTTTAGAGATCTTTTGGATTAGATATAAATTTTATCATATACCATTCTTGAAGGAAAATTTTAACTATACAAGTTGATTATATATAAAAGGAAAAATTATGGGCAAAATAAATTGACTAAGACATTCTAAAATTTCTTCAAATTCAGTGTCACTCTTCTGAATCACTTTTCAATATACAGTCTTTGATGTTCACAGATATGAGCCTTTGAGTCATCAGGATGCAGCCTTTTTTAGAAGAGTGCTCTGCTATCATCTCCAGGACTCTCTTCCAAGCTGCCAACCCCTCCTGCAAGTCTTGATGCTGTCATTCTACTGAACTTAGTAAGAGGTGTCATTGGCGGGTTTTTAGACAACAACCAGACTCACATTCTTTCCTCAAGTATTCCTTAGTTCGTTTGTTGACAGAAATTTTAAGGGGCTACTGTTGTCCAGTCACACCACCAGCAATTCTCTTACTGTGCAGATACATGTCTGAAAACTGTATCAAGACCTAACATAACTTGGAAGGTTACGTAGGGTTCCTGGTCATCTGTTCCACATGGCTGTACATCGCTCATTCATCAGCTCAGCTGTCATCCATCTGTGGGAGTGTGTGTGTGTGTGTGTGTGTGTGTGTGTGTGCGCGTGCGTGCACACACACACAGTAACATCACTGAGTTCAATCTCATTCTCAGATGAGACTGGGTTTAAACTCATACACTAATACTGCATTCATTTCCTATTTCTGCATAACAAACTACTACAAAATTATCATCTTAAAACCACACCTTTTTATTATCACACAGTTCCAGAGACCAGAAGTTTACTATGGCATTTGTCAGCTGGATTTACTGCTTAGGACCTCAAAAGACCAAAATCATGGTATTGATAGAACTGCATCCCCTTCTAGAGGTTCTGGGGAAGAATCAAGCTCATTCAGGTTGTTGGAAGAATTCAATTCATTATAGTTGTAGCACGGAAGTCCTGGTTTCCTTGACACATGGCCCTCTGAATATTTAAGCCAGCAATATGTGTTGAATCCTGTTCATGCTTCCAATCTATTTGACTTCCCCCTTCTGTTGTATCTCTCTAACTTCCTATTTGGTCCTCAACTGGGAGAAAGCTCTGTATTCAAGGACTTGTGATTACATTGGGTCCACCAAGTTAATCCCAGAATAATCTCCCTATTTTAACATCAACTGATTAACAACCTTAATTACATCTGCAAAGTCTCTTTGGCCATGTAACGAAATGCATTCACGAGTATGACAACAGAGGGTGAAGGTAATGGGGCCCCAAATTCTATCACCTTTAGTTTGACTTTGTCATTTAAAATCGAATATGGTGGCAAGTTTTAACCATCTGATGTTATGCAAGGCCTCATGTTGAAACGCTATACTTTGTCATCTGTGCTCTTGAGGATGATCAATTTAGCACACTTGGCATTGACAGGCATGTCAGAAGACACTGGAATTTTCTCAGCATTTCTTATTTGACTAAATTCAGTTTCCTTTTTTACTCAATTGAATCCCTTGTCACTGGAATCTAAGCAGCTTCCAAAACATTGGAAGTTTTTGACAAATTAACATTCTATACTTTAATAACAGTTCTGCATCATGCATGAATTTAGTTACACTGGCCTCTTATTGTTTTGAAATTTCTTTCACTTATTGTGAGTACTTGGTCAATTTTTCCTGCCTTCGGTGGCATCACTTGGCATGTAGTAAATGATCCTTTAGTATGTATTTTAGTAACAAAATATAGCACAGTTTTGTCTCCTTGTGAGTTTCTTCCTTGGTTGTAGCTTTGCAAGAACATATAGACATGTGGCCAGTTTTCTAACAATAAACATTTTCATCACTAGTAACAAATTTATATTTCACTTCTTGCTTCCATATTTTTCTGCAAAATGATACTTTTCATTTCAATGCTAAATCTTAGTATAATCTTGTTGAAGACATTAAGTAGCATCTAACTCAACTAAGGCCATGGTCTTAATAGAATGAGCATTAGATGGCTAAGAGAATTGCTTCCAGACATAAGCCTGCAGGAGCATAGGTAGTACTGCCAGAAGTGCTGCAAATGTGTGCAAGTTACTTACCTCTCTGAGACTCAGGATCCTCATTTGTAAACTAAGGACAATTACATGTAACTCACTGGGCATTTGTGAGACTAAGACAGCATAAGTGTGATGGATACTAGACTTTCAGTGACAGTTATTCTCTTTCCCTAATTAAAGTAGATATCACTATAATGCACAATAGTGGATGCACAGAATCACAGCTTCCTGGAACTTTGTTGCTAGAAGAGACATTTAGTAGACATTATCTATTTCATCTTCCTCATATTTTTTTTTTGAATTTTATTTATTTATTTTTTATACTGCAGGTTCTTATTAGTTATCTATTTTATACATGTTAGTGTATATATGTCAATCCCAATCTCCCAGTTCATCCCACCCTCCCCCACCCCCCGCTTTCCCCACTTGGGGTCCAAACACTTGTTCTCTATATCTCTGTCTCTATTTCTGCCTTGCAAACAGGTTCATCTGTACCATTTTTCTAGATTCCACATATATCTTCCTCATTTAATAACTGAGTATATTAGTCTCCTAGGGCTGCCATAACAAAGTGCTACAAACTTGGTGGCTTACAACAAAAATGTATTCTCTCATAATTCTAGAAGCCAGAAGACTGAAATCAAGGTATTGGCAGGGCCATGCTCCCTCTGAAGGCTCTGGGGAGAATCTTTCATTGGCTTTTCCAGGTTCTGATGGCTCCTGGTGTTCTTGGGCTTGTACTTATCACTCCAATATCTGCCTCTGTCTTCACATGGTCTTCTCCTTTGTGTCACTGTATGTTCTCTCCTCTTCTTATGAGGACATCAGTCATTGGATTTACTGCCCGTGGGGAAAATCCAACATGTATGTCCAGCATGATTTCATCTCAAGATCCTTAACTAACTGCATCTGCAAAGACCTTATTTCCAAATAAGGTCGCAGTCTAAGGTTTCAGATAGTCACGAATTTTGAGGGGACACTATTCAACCCACTACACTGGGGAAACAAGTTTCACTGAAATAACATTTAAAATCAAACAAATCTGTAACTTTGATATTCCTATTTGAGAGTTAAAGATCTTATATTTTCTATCTCTATATTCTCAGCAGTAGCCTGTAAAAACATGTGTTTTTGGTTTTACAAGATGTGAGTGGCAACTGAAGACAGTAAGCTGAATGAATAGCAAGCAAAGGACAAGCAGATGTAATATTTTACAATAGTGCACAACATACAGTTAACACAAATCCTTTAACTGCCCCACCCCTGGGAATTTCTCACTGGCCATGTTTTCCCACAAGTTTCAGCCTCTACCCATATTGTTCAGTTCCACGGGTTCTTTGTTTGCCTCTCCTTATTCCTTCATTTTTTCCTGAATTCTCTTCTTCTTGGACTCCTTTTAAATTCAAACCCCTGTATTAGTTTTCTGTCATTGTTGTAACACATTACTACAAACTTAAGTGACTTTAAACAGCACAAACGTATTATCTTACAATTCTCTAGGGGAGAACTCCTTTCCTTGCCTTTTCCAACTTTTAGAGGTTGCCCACATTCCTTGGCTCATGTCTCCATTCCTCCACCTTCAAAGCCAGCAATGACAGGTTGAGTCTTTCTCAAACTGCATCACACTGACTTCTACTGCTTTTCTTTTTCTCTTTTATTATTTTTATACAGCAGGTTCTTATTAGTTATTTATTGTATACATATCAGTCCATATATGTCAATCCCAATCTCCCAATTCATCCCACCCCCACCACCCCACCCCCACTTTCCCCCCTTGGTGTCCATACATTTGTTCTCTACATCCATGTCTCCACCCCTGCCCTGCAAACGGTTCATCTGTACCATTTTTCTAGATTCCATGTATATGCATTAATATATGATATTTGTTTTTCTGTTTCTGACTTACTTCACTCTGTATGACAGTCTCTAGGTACATCCATGTCTCAGCAAATGACCCAGTTTCGTTCTTTTTTATGGCTGAGTAATATTCCATTGTATATATGTACCACATCTTCTTTATCCATTTGTCTGTTGATGGGCATTTAGGTTGCTTCCATGACCTGGAGATTGTAAACAGTGCTGCAGTAAACATTGGGGTGCATGTATCTTTTTGAATTATGGTTCTCTCTGGGTATATGCCCAGTAGTGGGATTGCTGGGTCATATGGTAGTTCTATTTTTAGTTTTTTATGGTACCTCCATACTGTTCTCCATAGTAGTTGTATCAATTTACGTTCCCACCAACAGTGAAAGAGGGTTCCCTTTTCTCCACACCCTCTCCAGCACTTGTTGCTTGTAGATTTTCTGATGATGCCCATTGTAACTGGTGTGAGGTGATATCTCATTGTACTTCTGACTTGCATTTCTCTAATAATTAGTGATGTTGAGCAGTTTTTCATGTGCCTCTTGGCCATCTGTATGTCTTCTTTGGAGAAATGTCTATTTAGGTCTTCTGCCCATTTTTGGATTGGGGTGTTTGTTTTTTTAATATTGAGTTGCATGAGCTGTTTATATATTTTGGAGATTAATCCCTTGTCCGTTGATTTGTTTGCAAATATTTTCTCCCATTCTGAGGGTTGCCTTTTCATCTTGTTTATGGTTTCCTTTGCTGTGCAAAAGCTTTTAAGTTTCACTAGGTCCCATTTGTTTATTTTTGCTTTTATTTCCATTACTCTAGGAGGTGGGTCAAAAAAGATCTTGCTGTGGTTTATGTCAAAGAGTGTTCTTCCTATGTTTTCCTCTAAGAGTTTTATAGTGCCTGGTCTTACATTTAGGTCGTGAATCCATTTTCAATTTATTTTTGTGTATGGTGTTGGGGAGCATTTTAATTTCATTCTTTTACATGTGGCTGTCCAGTTTTCCCAGCACCACTTATTGAAGATTGTCTTTCCTCCACTGTATATCCTTGTCCCCTTTGTCATAGATTAGTTGACCATAGGTGCATGGGTTTATCTCTGGGCTTTCTATCCTGTACTATTGATCTATATTTCTGTTTTTGTGCCAGTACCATACTGTCTTGATTACTGTAGCTTTGTAGTATAGTCTGAAGTAAGGGAGTCTGATTCCTCCAGCTCCGTTTTTTTCCCTCAAGATTGCTTTGGCTATTCGGGGTGTTTTGTGTCTCCACACAAATTTTAAGATTTTTTTGTTCTAGTTCTGTAAAAAAAATGCCATTGGTAATTTGATAGGGATTGCATTGAATATGTAGAATGCTTTGGGTAGTATAGTCATTTTCACAATATGGCTTCTTCCAATCCAAGAACATGGTATATCTCTCCATCTGTCTGTGTCATCTTTGATTTCTTTCATCAGTGTCTTAACAGGTCTTTTGTCTCCTTAGGTAGGTTTATTGCTTGGTATTTTATGCTTTTTGTTGCAGTGGTGAATGGGATTGTTTCCTTGGATTTCTCTTTCTGATATTTCATTGTTAGTATATAGGAATGCAAGAGATTTCTGTGCACTAATTTTGTATCCTGCAACTTTACCAAATTCACTGATTAGCTCTAGTAGTTTTCTCATGGCATCTTTAGGATTATCTATGTATAGTATCATGTCATCTGCAAACAGTGACAGTTTTACTTCTTCATTTCCAATTTGTATTCCTTTTATTTCTTTTTCTTCTCTGATTGCCATGGCTAGTGACCTCTGCTTCTGTCACCACATCTCCATTTATAAGGACCCTTCTGATTACATTGGACCCATCCAGATAATCCAGGATGATCTCCCCATCTCAAGATTCTTAATCAGATCTGCAAAGTCCCTTTTGTCATGGTTCCACAGATTAGGACCTGTATATCTTTGAGGGGGCATTACTCTGCTTACCATATACCCTCATCTTATGAAACAGAACATTTTAGCTCTCCACCCTCCAGGCTGACCTGCATGCTGAAAGACTCATTAAACAGAGATTCTTACCCTTTATTTACCTCCTCTGGGATTTCTAGCTTTATTTTTCTCCTCCCCTTCTAGTCATACCAAATGAAAAATATAGTAAGAAGATGGCTTTTTAAAAAAGATTGTTTCCCTCTGAAATAAGTTTTCTCCCCTCAACTCCCTTACTCCCAAAATGCTGAAATGATTACAGTGCTTGTGTTTTAAACAATATATATTTCCATTATATTCCATTAAACGATTATGTGAAAATTCCCTTTTAGTCAGTTGTTACCTTCTAGAAATTACAGACATTTGGCTTTTTAAAAAATTTCTTCTTCTTCTTTTTTTTTTTTTTTAGCCTTAAGTAGCAGTGCTGAGAAAGTGCAATTTCCAAAGCACCCATATTTATACCTAGGAGATACATCAATAGAATGTGGCCAAATATATTTTAAACTAAATAAAAATTTCTAACTCTTAAGATGTCCATAAATGTTCTTTTTCATTTCTAAGTACATATGATCATTCAGACACCCTATTCCCATTGAGAACAGAAAGAGGTTTATTAAAGCTTGAATAAGAGATTCAAGAAAGTTTATTCTGGCCGCTTCACTATATATTATTAAATTAGGCTTCACATGAAAGGTCCTAGAGTGAGATCTGAGGGATAGTCGAATGGATCAGACAAGATCTTAATTTTTTTTTAAAGTCAGTATGGACAACCCAAGAGGATTGTAAATAATAAATGCATCAACAGTATTATATTCTGCAAAAGAGAGACACATGTCTATTTCTAAACTGTTCTGATTCTGGAAAAAACTGGAATATCATGTTCCATTCTAAGCTGGGGCACGTCCAGGGGAGAATAAAAAGGGTGGTGAAGAGTCTGGGGACCATGAAATATGAAAATAGTCTAAAAATAGCAGTTGCTGACTTGGAAAAGTTAAGGATAGTGGATCCGTGAAGTCTACCATAACTGAACCACTGCCATGTGGGTAAGGCAGTAAATTTAATCCTTGGTGGCTTTAGCTTGTCATCCTCTGGTCCTTCTCCCACACCACTGCCCAGAGGATTTTTCAAGACAAATCTTAATATTTCACTATCTGTTGCTACTCCCCCGTGAGCAAGCAGGCATGTAGCCAGTCTCCAGGCCAATTAAGAGGGTCTGAGCATCTGAGGACCAGATAGGACCCAAACCCCTATGAGATGGCATTCAGGGGAGCTGGAGGCCCTCAGAAGGAGTTAAGGGCCATCACCATCAATTATGATGACCCTTGTGACAACAGATCACAGCCCTAATTAAAGATTCTGAAACATGCCATGTTTTCTCTCCCACCTCTATGCTTCTGTTTACGATGTTTCCTCACCCTGGAAGGTAGTCGTGTCACTGACTTCCCATCATTCTACAGTAGTACCTAAATGAATTTTTACCATGTCTGAAAGCTTTCTCTGAGGATCATCTTCCAGTTTTCCCCAGATGAGTTGGGTGCCCCTTCCTCTGTATTAAAATACCACCTTGCACAAACCTTTTACAGAAAGTATTGAATTGCTTTGCCATCACTGATGTACTTGACAGCAGGACATATGAGCCTAATCTGGGACACATCTGTATATGAGGGGGCCTTTATGTGTTATATAAGCTGATGTGCATGGAGGGGAAGGGACTGGGAGGAGGAGGTCTTGAGCATCTGAGTCTGGTGGCTAAGATGGAAAAAAGGTGGGGAAATCAAAAGAACAACTTAGTGGCTAGCTCTCAATCTGGGGACTGGTTCCTAAGCCTGGCCCCATGGACTAAGTCCAAGTCCTATGGAGAAAGAAAAGCTTTAGGAACTAAAAGACTTGTAAAAAAAAAATGAGGTACATGCAGGACTGATTAGGGGTCAGGCAACAAACTATAGCACACTGTAGGGAAAGTGAAACTTCTTACTTTCTGCACTGACTACCAAGCCCTGCTTGGATTTGGAAAGGCCACCAGTGCATCTGAGACAGTGCCCAGGGAGCTGTGGCACAGCGGTGGTGAGGAGTCCAGTTATGCTCATGGGAATTCTGCAGTGGGCCAGGAAGCCCATGTCCAGCAGATGCTGTTCTGCCATGTTTAGAGGAAGAGGACTTAGGAATACTTGGAAGAAATGATGGGTGAGCAATAAAAAAATTTTTTTTAATCTTGGGGATTCCCAGAGCTACTTCAAGAGTGACTTTTGCAAAGGGCTTGGGTTCTTACACTACGAGGGAGAAATGACCAAGCAGCCAAGTATAGATGATCACTGTTACCGTGACTCTACTTATAGCCATGGTCTGGAGGCCTGGTGAAATCCAGGTATGGTTATATTATATTCTTAACCCACTCCTACCCCTGTTCATTGGCCTTGAGATCCTTGAGGGCAGAGACTGCTGATTAAAAAAAAAATCTCTGTAGCCCCATTACCTATCAGAGAGTAGGTACTCATCATATGGCTGTTGAATGAAGTAATAAAATTAATGAAAGGATAACTATCTCCAAAGGACAAATTTAGGACAAAGAGGTGGAAGTTACAGAAATGTGATTCAACCTAAAATGCCTTTCTAACAATTAGAACTCCCTATCAGTAGAAAAAGCCCACCGTGACATTGTGAGAATCTTATCACTAGAAGAGTCATCAAGGCTGTCCCAGAGGAGGTAAACACCGCATGAAGAAAGACAGATCAAATCATTTCCAACTCTCAAATTGCTTGGTATTAATTACAAGGAGACCAAGAGGAGACTGGCCATGACAAAAGAGTTAGCCGCACAAGACAGGAGGCAGAAATGATGAGTCAGCAACAAAATTGGTTTTTAAAAAAGTCTTCAAGGACTGTCTATAAAAAGCAGCAAGCTTTAAATCAAAGTTCATCAGAATTAAACTAATGCCCTGAAACATTGTTGCATGAAACCCTAGACATTACCTTCAAGAGCTATCCTATTAAAACTCTGAATGATGTCCAGAGGACTAAGGTATCCAATGGACATTAGCTATAGAGAAGATGTTAAGTGATGAAGGTTAAAGGAAAGATTTACAACGTGTTGAGAGCAGGCTGTCATTTGTAGACTCATAGCCTGTTTCAATGTCTCTTCCATGGCCACTGGCAAAATAAATGCTAGAGCCACTTGTCTTTATTCCTTTAACCTGCAATAAATGACCAAAGGATCCCACATCTACATGAGGAAAATTACTAGACAATGCAGGAAAGATCTTCTGAAATAAATGGACATTCTACATAAAGGCCACAAATAGAATGATGGAGAGTACTATCTCATAATGTCAAAGTTCAAAGGCACTTTTCAAATGTCTCTTTAAAGAAAATCTGACCTTTCTTTCTTTCTTTCTTTCTTTCTTTTTTATTATCAGAAGTTTGCCAAGAGCAGTATGGGCCCTGGGTCATTTCGTTTTGACATGGAAGTTCTCTCAGCATTAAAAATAATGAAATATTTAACTCTGCAGTGACCATGAGGACACATTCAGTAGTTAAAAAAAAAAAAAAAAGAACAATATTAAAACATTAGGATTTCAAAGGAAGGCTTTTCCCCCTCATATATGAGAGAGAGAACCTATATGAGGCCATAACTAGCTAAAGGACTAAGTACAGACAGATATTTTTAAATGTATTTCATGTTATTTTACATGAAAATTTTAGGAAAATGGCTGAATACACCACTAGTAACTCTATGTCTAAATCTTTTTTGGGTATAGATTAGCTGACATTAAACATAGATGTGAACATACATTTTCACGAAAACAAAAACCTCTTACAAAAGACCTCTTGCTTCCCATTTTAAGGTATAATTTACAAACAGTAAAATTTATGTTTTTTAAGCGCATAGTTCTGCAAGTTTTGACAAATGCAGTTGTATAACTGCCACCACAAGCAAGACGGAGAACGGTTCCTTCACCACTCAAAATTCCCCTGTACCCCCTCACAGTAAACTCTTCTCTCTATCTCCACACCTGGCAACTACTGATCTGCTTTCTGTTGCTATAATTTTGCCTTTTCAAGAATGCTCTATAACTGGAATTAGAAATGGACTCTTTTAAATATCATACACTTGATAAAAAGTGAAGCAACTAAAGTGCCCATTTTAATGTGCTGATTTCTATTTTCTGAACTTAAAGGCAATAATAAGTACATAAAATCAAATTACCCTCAACTACTACATCTTGAAACAGGTATTACCCAAGGAGCCTTTTGAATATACAGATCTTTAGGACTTCACTTTCAACATATTGAATCAAAAGCACTCATGTGGGTCCTGAGAATTTAGTTTTTATTCAGTTCTCCTAGCTTGATTCTGATTGATCCAGCCAGATTGGGAAACAATCCAGCAGACATTCACTATATGAGATTAATTACCAGACTGTAAATTATGTGTGCAATGGGATCAAAATTCAGAGATTGGGAGGGTTTTATGCAGGTGATCTTGTCCTGAGATGTGGCTACCATTTACTGGCTGCAGGGCCTTGAACAAGTCACTTAAACTCACTGAACCTTGGCTTTCTCCTCTGTCACGCATGGGTAATGATGCCTACTTCATCAGGTTATCTGGGGGGATTCAATGCATATAAAGCATTTAGAATAGTACCTGGCACACTCAGCAGGTACTCAGATAAATGGAAGCTGCTTATCTAGCTGGTATTACCATCATTGTTATTGTCATCATTATCATCATCATGCTTTACTTGTCCTTCTCCATATTTCTGCATTTTGGTCAATTTCACTATTTTTTTAGCCCTTCTTCTAGAGGTGACCAAAGTAAAGAGAATCTATTTTTGTAGTAGCCAAACTATTATTCAGGGTAGTGCAAACTAAAAGAAATTCACTGATTGTCCCCAACCCTAATTTTCACCCTGCTACAGCTTCAAAGATACCAATAGGGACAAAAAGTGAATTACCAGAAACTCTTAGTCTTTTCCCCAAGGGGTATTGGTCAAACACAAGCAAACAAAAGGGAAGAAGACAAACGAGGGACCAGAATAAAGCAAAAAAAAAAAAAAAAAGGTTATCTATGCAGTTATGGAATATCTAAAAATCGACTTTATTCATTAGCAGTTTTAGATGTATATACATGTATTTTTATGTATAGTTTTAATTTAAGCCCTGAAATATAGAAGAGTGATGATATTTGGCTGCACTTGCTGATCTAAAGAAAGAAAAACTCTTATCCTCAGAAATTATGCAATGCTGCCAACACCACGGATCGAAGATGAGGATCAGAGACAAAACTGAAAGTCATAAGCCCTACCTGTTCTCAGCATCGGCACTGCACTTTGGGGACAGCAATTCAAAGGATTTGGTAAACTTCACCACCTGCCACACAAAAAGACAACAAATCCAAGTCAGTTAAAGCTTTCTCACAGTTTAAAATATTCCAGTAAACATTTTTCATCTTTATAATGACTATTACAATAATTGGAGATTAAAGAGAGATTTTAAGTGGAGAAATCCCGAGGGATACGAGAAAATTTTATCCTACATTTTGTACTTTATTTCTTACACGGCACATATTGCCCAAGTTTTAATACATTTCTAAATATGTATATATTTTTACAATAAGGTGTAAGAATCCTGTGGTGGTCAGGCAAAGGGACATCTCATTTGAAAACTTTTTTACTGCCCTTTTAACAACCCAGTCACCATCCATGGAGAACCTGGTAGAGACAAAACATCTTTCAAAAGGTTGCCCTCCATCAACCCCAGGTTCCTGAAATTACCTTCCCTGGCTTATCACTGTCCTCAGGTGAATGTTTTTCTGTCACCTGCAAAGGGTAACGAAGAGGAAGACACTTAAGATCATCCCTAGTGTGGACACTTCCTACCTTACCTGTCCAGTGAAACTGGCACAATCAGTTCAAAATCCTGATCAAGACCTATTATGCTGAAAGGTAATTTATAGGCACAGAAAATGCAAAGACAGTTTTTCTTATCATTAGCTACTGTTGAGTTCTTACTATAAACCAGGCCCTACATCAGAAGCTTCTTTGACTATTTAATTTCCCTATTACAACTCTTTGAAGTGGGAATTTTTATCTTCAGTGTATAGATGAGGAAACCAACCCATAACTTTTAAGAAACTTACACTGTTTCGCACAACTAAATGGGGCCTCTGGGATTAAAGCAAGTCTGCATGACTCTAGAGTGTCAGTTTTTTCAACAACGCTAAAAATATTGAGTGGGAAAGGCACCGTTTCTGGTCCTCTTTTGACAAGATATAACACATGATAGAAAAAGGAGGCCCTATACTGAAAGGAGTCATCTGAATGTCACTGGATGCTTCCAAGGTTGACATTTAGATTTGCCTTAGACAGATGCAGTCATGCTTCAAAGGCCGTTTAAATTAACCACTTATAAGGAATTGATGGGCACTTGAGAAAATGACTTGGGAACTGGGAATAGATTAAATATTAAAACAGCTCTATCAGTGAGGTAATGAACCCATACTAAAAAAAATGCAACATTAAGAAAAAGATAAAAGCCCATCACAAAGAAAACTGTGTGTGACTAGCAGGGCAGTGACAATAGCTCAACTAAAAGGAAATACCCTTGACAACTATAGGACATATTTCATTTCATATTCTAATGTGAAATAAGCCTCTACAAAATCACTCATTGTGGCAAACTTTATTTTCCAGAGATGGCCACAGCAATATCTCCTATCCCACATTCCTCTCTACAATATGACCCTGCCACCTTCCTACCAAGTTGTAGGGTCTATGTTTCCTCCCCTTGAATCTAGGTGGGCTCTAGAGCACTACAACAAATAGAATATATAGAAGAGAGGCTATGTGCCTTCTGAAGTTGTCATAAAAGGCAATGCAGCTTCTGCCTCATCTGACTGGAATACTTGTGCCTGGAGCCCTGAGCCACCATGTCATAAGTCCAACTACCCTGAGGACACTATGCTGAAAGGTAGCCAACCATACAGAGGAGTCACATGTAGATGCTCTGGTCAGCAGCTCAAGTCTTTAAGCCCTCCCAGCCCAGGTGCCAGACATAAAAGCAAACAGACCTTCAGATGATTCTAGTTCCCAGCCATTAAGTCACCCCTGATCTCCAACAGTGGTTCTAGATATCCTGGAAAGAGGTAAACCATCCTGGCTATTCCCTCTTCAAATTCCTGATCCACAAGATCAGTTTAAACCAACATGGTTGGTTTAAGCCTCTCAATGTTGGGCTTATTTGTTACACAGCAAAATTAACTAGAACACTTATCTTAATTGAGGGCTTAAACAGAAACCAATCACTTAGAACACAGAAATCTTGATCTAGCTGCAATATTCTTGGGGTCTCACAAGGCCAACAGGCCACAAACAGACTATTTGCTATCACCAAATAATAAATTCCTCAAACCATACCCTAAATAATTCTTAAAGTTAAAACAATAACAGGATAATAAATAGAAGCATTTCATTTATGCTTGCAGAATGGGAAACTGTTACAGATTTTAAAAGAGAAAGTCATATCTCTACTTTGATCTCTCATCATCTGTGATTTCTTTCCATTATTTTGTTAGATGACAGTAAATCTTCTACTTTTTAATCATGTTTTAGGCTGTTGCTATGAACTGAATGTTTGTGTCCCCCCCAAAATTCATATGTTGAAACCCTAATCCTCAATGTGATGGTATTTGGAGATGGGGCCTTTGAGAGGTTATTAGGTTGTGAGGGTGCAGCCTCATAAGGGGATTAGTACTTTTAAAAGAGACAGAGAGAGCTTGCTTCTTCTTCTCTTCTCTGCTACGTGAGGATACAACGAGAACATGGCCATCTACAAACCAGGAAGGGTGGCCACACCAAACACTGGATCTGCCAGTGTCTTGATCTTGGATTTCCCTTTCCCAGCCTCCAGAACTGGGAGAAATACATGTTTGTTATTTAAGCCACCCAGTCTATGATAATTTGCAATAGCAGCTCAAACTGACTAAGACAACCATATCCTACCATTTTACTGCAAATCTGTATGAGGCATTTTGCATACATTATGACCAATCCTTTATGTATGTATCGATGCTTACAACGTCCTAGCAAGGTAGGTATTATTATCCCCATTTTCCTGAAAGAAAATGAAAGCTTAGAGGGGTTAAGTGGTTTCCTGGAAACCATATAACCAATAGGTTAACAGAATTGGGATTTGAATGATGTCGGTCTGATTCCACAGCTTCTAATTTCCCCACTACTCACTGCTTTCATAAACATGAGCAAGTAGCATTGACAGAGAAAATTATTTGGACATGACTCCTTCAGAGCCAGAATACTTAGATAAATTCTGCCTTTATTTATTAATTCTATGAATATTTATTGAGTACCTACTATATACCTGAATCTGAATAAACATAGACCAGAAGTAACTTGAAGTAAAACACTTGGCTTGATATATAGTAAATCAAGTTACCAATCAACTAATAATTGTTTTTGCATTTGGAAATCAAGAAGGATATATCTTTTAATTTCCAGACTTGATAGATGAAATTAAACTCTCCAATATTACTAAGAATACTTTATTTGGCTTAATTTTCACTGCTGATTAGAATACTTTACAACTCTGAAAGGACATATGTTAATTTCTGAAAAACTGATATCCATTGGGTGGTAAAAGGGGGAGTAAGCCCCCTTGGCGGGGTTTTTGAGGATCACTCTAACATGGCCGCAGAGATTACACTCAGAAACGCATAAGAGATTACACTCAGAAACGCATGTGAAATTAAAGGGTTTATTATATTCACAGGCCCTAGAGAGGGGGGCACAGTATGCCCAAAGGACCACAGAAAGTCACCCAAAGCTCAAAGTTTGGTTACTGCAGGCAGGCAGACAGCAGAGCAAGGACCCACGGGTAAGTGCCTTTATAGAGGGTCATAGGTAGGGTAACTTGTGGCACTCAGGAAGCATTCCCCTTGGGTAATTTGAATGTGACTGGGTCTACATGGAAAGGAGACAAGGGGTAAAATGAGGAAGTCATCATGAGGCTTGTGGCTTGCATACATTATGTTGACGATGGGTACCCAGAAGTGGGCAATAACTAAGTAGAAGTTCAAAACAAGCAGGGCAAGTGCTGTCACTCAGGAAGCCACTGGGGCAACAAAGAACAGTTTGACATTACAAAAATGATTTTTGTCCTATAGCAATGCAAATGAATTTTATCCAAGCAGAAATGCGAATGGCTTCTGTGCAGTAGAAAAGATAAGCCCATAATTACAATTTTATTGTCCTGGATGATGGTAAGCATTTTTTTTTTTTTTTTTTTTTGCGGTATACAGGCCTCTCACTGTGGTGGCCTCTCCCGTTGTGGAGCACAGGCTCCGGACGCGCAGGCTCAGCGGCCATGGCTCATGGGCCCAGCCGCTCCGCAGCATGTGCGATCTTCCCGGACCGGGGCACGAACCCGTGTCCCCTGCATCGGCAGGCAGACTCTCAACCACTGCGCCACCAGGGAAGCCCGGTAAGCATTTTTAAACTCTAACCTACCAATCTTGTGCCTGCATTCATCTGGTGTCTGTTTCAGAACGGACTACTACCTTGCTGGCTTCTCTCATTAATGTGTTAACTACATCTCTGATACTTGCTTGTTTTAGATTTGTGCAAGGGTTAGGTTTTTAACTTTTTGAAAACTGTTGTTTGACACAACAAATATGTACTGAGTGTCTGTATGTGTCAAGTAGTGCAATAGGCACTGGGGCTACACAGTAAAAGAAAAAAAAAAAAATCCCTGCATGGAGCTTACTTTATGGTAGGGAGCTTAATTTGTCCTGGCTCATCAAAATTAGTGCTCCCTGGAATAAAAAGTGAACTTCTGCTCTCCATACCTTAAGAAATAAACCTGAAAAATGTCTAGAGTTTAAAAAAGAATAAAGATCTTCTAAGAATTAAAAAAAAAAAACCCTCTGAGTGACAGAAGAAATGGAACAGAAAATCCTGAAATCTTAAAGCTATATAACTTACAGCTCTAGAATCACAAAGAGAATGGATAAGATCAACAAGTACCTCAGTGAAACGTCAGAATGTTTGAACCCTTGAAATGTAAGAGAGGACTTGTTAAAACTAACAAAAGGAAGAAATTCTTTTTTCTAAAATGTTTTAACTTTTTATTCTAACATAAATCACATGCTGAAAAGAAAAACAGGGTCAAATATTTTGTTTTATTTTATTTTTTGGTTTTAGTTTCTAAATTCCTTTTTAATGAGTAAAGGGAAAGTCAAGGATTATGCATCTTTCAACTTTAGCACTCCATATGGAAAGTACTAGTTGTGTTCCCCAGTAAACCAGCCCATGATCAAAGTCAGATACTAGATTCATGAACCACAATGTTGACCTTGTGTGTAGGAAGAAGTAAGCTCACCCAAAGAAAGGTCTGGCCTTTGCCTTTGTCTCCTGGGAGGTAACCTCTAAGCCCTTGGAATGTCCAGCCTGGGTAAAAATGTCTTTGTTTACCTGGGTGCCTTGGGCCAGCCAGATAGTAACAATGTAACTTAAAGTGGTGGCTTTGAGCCACACCAACAATGTGATTTAGGGTGGAGCCTTTGGGTCACATGGTATCAGTTGACCTCTGGAGGGCAGGGAGACTGAGGGCAGCTATGAGGGTGGCCAAATAGGTTTTAGTGATCAAGCCGCAACAAAGACCCTGGATGCCAAGGCTCAGGTGACCTTCCCTGGCTGGCAATACTTCATGCATATTGAATACTTCATGCACACACAGTGATGTGTGCATCACTGCTGGGAGAAGTTAATGCTTTCCATGACTCCATGGAGAGAGGACAATTGGAAGCACCACTTTCGGAACCTTCCTGGACTGATCTCTCCCTTGGCTTACTTTAATTTGTATCTCTTCCCATAATAAACCATGACCGTGTATATAACCGCTTTCAGCGAATTCTGTGAACCCTTCTAGCAAAATATTGAGTTTGAGAGTGGTCTTGGGAACTCTCGAACTTGTACTTGGTATCAGAAGTGAGGACAGTATTATAGACTATGTTTCCTAATTTCATACCTTGTATAATTCTTAGGTTCCCGTGTCTTTAGAAGAAAAATGAGGACAATACTAATGTTGCCTTGTCTTTGGATACATACTGATCATCCAATGTGTATTAAGTACTGGATAGCATAGAGAGATAGAAAAGAAATAGTAAATACAGTCTCCAACTTTTAAAGAATTAATATTTTAGAGAAGAAAATTTTTTTAACTTAATGGTCAGAAAAACTTTCTTAATCTGTTGATGTGTTCCTTTTACTAAACCAAAGGAATTATAAAAGCCTATTCATTTTTTTCTTTTACCTTGGCTGTTGAGAAGCTCAGAGAAAAGCCTTAGGTTCAAAGTTGTATAATTTTTTGCACCACAATTTGGTTTTGAGTTTGTTGTTTGATTTTGTTTCACTTACAACATCTACTTTCTCTTTCTTCCTTTTAATTTGAAAGTTTGCCTTTCATTCTGCTATGTGTCTGGAATACAATAAGCACTCAGAAAATATTTGTTCACTATGAATTTTTGTATTTTTGCTGAAGGGTGCCTTAAATGCTTTTGGCAATTAATTGGGTAAAAGTGTAAACAGAAAGGGGATGAAGTACTTACATACTTGAAAAATGTATGAAGTATATAAAAATACTTTTACACATGAAATCACATAAATTTGCTTATGTACAACTAATTACAGTTGAACAAAGCTATTATGGGCCATTAATTTGTGTAAAAGAGTATTTTTCAGAGGCATGGGAAAGGAATCTGGAATGGTGGGTAAGAGAAATACAACATTTAAGGATCTACAGCTGATAGCAAACAATGTAAGAATAAAAAAGAAGCAAGCTTGAGTCCCATCAAGAGAGTGACAAAATATAAACAGAGCAATGAAACTGTGAAGACAAACACACTGCTGACTGTAAGCCAGATAAGATCAACGAAGTGGCAAAACACTAGCCTTGGCTCCATAAGGTGCATAAAGTTAGCCTGGTTCCAAGCCATCAGACTCTGAAGGGCTTCAAAAACATTCTAGAATAAATCTAAGATTGTCACAGAAATTCTAGCCTAAATCATATATTCAAGAACGCAAGGTTGCTGGTGGAATCCCCCTAAGTTCTCTGAACTTAGGGCAATCTGAGATTAGGCTCACAAGCAAATTAACCCTCAAAGTCACCAGAATATTGAGCCCTTAAGGCAACATGCACATGGGCCTTGGTCCTTGAGGACAGCAAGGAACAGCAAAGAAGTATTACAGTTCTGGAGATGTAAACTATCTGCTTGCCTCCCATTCCTCCAGAGTGGGGTTGGGCAAAAAAACTCTGTAAGCCCAATTTGTCCCCCCATCTGTTTTTATAAATAAAGTTTTATTTTAACAGAGCCCACTCATTCATTTAAATATTACCTATGGCTGCTATTCGCTATGACAGTAGAGTTGAGTAGTTGTAATAGAGACCCTATGGGCCACAAAACCTAAAATATTTACTAGCTGGCTCTTTGCAGAAAAAATTTGCTAACTTCTGGTCCAGAGAGATCTCTGAACCAAGTCAACTAGCTATTTTCTGCTAAATCGTTAATGGCTAATGATAGATTAAAGTATTCGTGTTCCCATGTAATTTATCTATAGTTCAGAAAGGAGATTCCTGGAGTCAAAATCTTCTCATCTAAAACAACACTGTAATGACAGAAATTTTAGGCACCAGGGCGAGTGATGGGGGGTGTATCTGAGGACAAGCATATGTCCCACTTGTCACGGGACCATCCCAGTCTAATAAAGCCTGTTGTCATGCAATAATTATTAAAAGTACCTCCTTGCACTCTCAAAAATATCTTTGTTTGAAAAGCAAAACTCTAGGCAGCCATGCCTCAAACAATTTATATTTTTAAAAGGAATTTATTAAAAATATAATGCATCCAGTGGAAAATTATTTATAGTCAGACACCTGGGTTAAAAAATGAAACAGCTAAAATTTTTTGATGCAGTTTAATGGGATATATATAGTGTCACTGCGGAGATTATGACCAATAAAAAATAGATGAAAGCATAAGTAAATGAGAATAAAGTTCATGTTTTATTCTTGACTTGGACAAATTGAATGGTTCTTAGTTTCATTAATTTTTAAAAATTTATTCTCTAATTCTGATTTTTATTATAGATGCACTAAATGAACATAGATTAAATAAATAAATACACACACATACACTAAGTAAAAAGAGAATCTTATACGAGAAATATCAGAAGTGGTTTATAGGTCAATGAAACTGAACAAATGATTCCAAGCTCCTCTGGCTGTTGATCAGCCCTGGGACTTACACCCCGGGGAAGGCGGTACACACGCCACAGGGAAGTAAACAAAATATCCCCAAGCATCTCTGACTGTTCTTTGGAAAAGCTCCATGGGCAGAAGTCTTTTTGATTTGAATATTTATCAAGCACTAGCTGGTCTGGTTGCTCTCTGTTTTTTTAATTTAAATACAACTAAAAAAACAAAAACTATGCTCAAATAGATATTCCTGCTACCAAGAAGAAAATAGGAATGATCTAACAAGTAATCACCATTTTTTGGGTTTGAGTTTTCTTAATTCCTATTTTTCCATAAGAGGACTAACATATAGGGCAAAAGAATGAATTAAATGGCCATTCACTGCCATCCTTCTTGATTAATTCCTCTCTTACACCGATGAGTAATTTACTCTAGTCATTTATTCACTCAATCAACATTTTCCAAATACTTAGGGTACCAGGCACTGTGACAGGGTCTGGAAATAACAAGAGGCATAAATCACGTCCTCTCCTTGTACTCACAACACAGTACGGAGGGAGAAACTGTTCACAAAGGTATAATCTCACTACAACATATGGTCAAAATTCTACAAGCACACATAGGAGAGTGCTGAAGTTTTCATGTGAACTCTGTCCTAAAGGGGGAGCAGGCATGCTCTAGGCTGAAAAGTGGGGAAAGGTTTCCAGGTTGAGGGACTAAATCAGTTAAGGTTTTGCCAGAAAACAGAGAGAACACTCCAAAATGGTTTAACTGAAAGTAATTCAACAAAGGGACTAGGTACAGAAGCATAGGCAAGATTAAAAGAAACCAGTAAGGAATGGTGAGGTACCCAGGGAGTAGACATTTGGAAAGTCATTAACACCCCTAGGTCTGAGGGGACACAGGAGAGAGTGAGGGAGAGAAGGAGAGATGGAGGAAGGGAGGGGATAATGTTATTGGTGCCCCGGAGGAGCTGGGGCCATGGAGAGGGGCCTTGGAAGAATTCAGCCACCTCTACAACTGACAGAGAAAGAACGAGGGGAATAACTACTCCCAGTAGCTCTCTCCTTCAGCTCTTAAATCTTCTGCTGCTTCCTCCCATTTGTCAAACGCAACTGAAAGCCAGAGGACAAGAAAGCCCAAGTGGCGCAGTACATAGAAATCAGCCTTCAAAGGCACTCAGCTGAAGAAAGAAAAACCAGCATGAGATGGGGGAATTGGGATTTGTAAAGAATAGTCAGTACAGAGGTGACAATGTTGAACTTTACCTGAGCCCTGCTCCCCAAAAAATGGTATAATGATGAAGAAATACCCCTACTGCTTTGTCTTCCAGATTTGGCTAACCTCAAAGAACCACCCTGCCCTAGAACATTCCAAAATAAGACCTTTGTCCTCATGACTCCTCTGGGATGCACAAATGATGCAGTTAACTCCTTTGTCTACATGCTTCTGTAGGACCCCAGGCACCCTTTCTTTTCTTTGAAATGTTCCTCATAAATGAATGTTCTTCCTATTGCAATAGCCCAGATGAAATAATCTCCTTAATTGCCTGGTGCCTTTTGTCTTTCACAGGAATTATATATGCAAAGATACAGAGGCAACAGATGCATAGGCTGACCATGGGGAGGAGAGGTGGAAGAGGAAGAATGGGATAGAGCGAGCCTGAGGACCAGAGAGGAAAGCTAAAAGTTAAGTTGGGAGCAGAGGTGATGGACCTTGAATGTTGGGCAGTTTGAATTTTACTGTGTAGGCAACAGATAATAAATATTTTGAAGCATGAGACGGGCAGATGCATGTTTTAGAAAGATAACTAGAAGTAGTATTAAGAACTGATGAAAAGGAAGAGTGCCCTGTCTGCAAGTAAAGAAATGAGTGAAGAGGAAAATTTCCAAGCTAGAGACTAGTACAGTCAGAGTAAAGAAAGTGGTAGAACGGGTGGGAGGGAGGGGCTAGAAATGATGTTTCAGCGTAGAGGCAACAGACCTTACAAACAATTGAATGTAAATGGTAAGAAACACTCAGAGATTACTCTGTGGTTTTTAGCTTGAGTTACCCATTAACTGAAATAGGAAACCTCAGAAGTGACAGGATGCGGTGGAGATGGACAGTGGGGACTAAAGTTCAGAAGTTGGAGACATATACACATACACACACACACACACACACACACACACACACACACATATTCTCATACCTACATACGTATATTTAACATATATAAATGATTAATGATGTGAGTTAATATATTGACATATAATTACTAATAAAGTGAGTCAATATATACAAATACATAATATGATATATTAATGATTAATGATGTGAGTACATACATATGTATATACATACATATACATAACAATGTTTGGGTGATTCTTGGAATTCTTTTAGATACCTTCTATTCTGCACTCTGGAAAAAGCACTTGGAATAAAAATCAAATAGAATTTAAGTTGGTTTCCTAACAGGGATAAGGAAAATTAAAGAAAGTAGGATGGGGAAAAGGAAGAAAAAGTGAAGTAGAAAGGAAAGCCTGAAGCAATTTTTACCATCCACTTAGGATAGAGGCTGTTTCAGAACAATCAGATGACAATTACTATCTCCATCTCTTCCTCTTAAGTGTTGGGTTCAGGAAGATCATCTAGTTCAATGGCTAAATTGTATGTGTATTCACATAAAAACCAAGAAGTTAAGGAACACATTAGAAAACAAGTGGAGCTTGTGCTTCATGGTTTAGAAAATAAACTCCAGAAACCAGTCTCATATTGATAAGCTCAGCTATAAAGTACTTCATGGAGCTCTGAACAACAAAATAGCTGCAGCCATCAGGATAATCCATGAAAGAAGAACACGTGTAAACACCAGTGCTGAGACAGCGCCTCAGGACAGAAGATTAAAATGCCTTCATTCTCGCTTTCCTCGACTAAGTGCAAAAAGAAATAGAGTTAATAGTAAGTATACGAGCTAGAAAAGAGCTAAGAGAATTGATAGGAATTGCTTAGACAGGTTCATGGAATGGAATAACATTAAGCAGGGAATATTCAGTTCAAAGGACTAAGTAGTTCCTAATGTTGACAGCAGCTAGCTATGGAACAATCTTTTTATTTTTTCAGTCTAGTGGAAAATACCATTGACAAAGTCACTTAAAATTGATTGACTGACATAACGAGAAAAACAAATACCGTAGGTTAACACATATATATGGAATCTAAAAAAAAAAAAAAAAAAGGTTCTGATGAACCTAGGGGCAGGACAGGAATAAAGACGCAGACATAGAGAATGGATTTGAGGACACGGGGAAGGGGAAGGGGAAGCTGAGACAAAGTGAGAGAGTAGCATTGACATATATACACTACCAAATGTAAAATAGATAGCTAGTGTGAAGCAGCTGCATAGCACAGGGAGATCAGCTCGGTGCTTTGTGACCACCTAGAGGGGTGGGATATGGAGTGTGGGAGGGGGATGCAAGAGGGAGGGGATATGGGGATATATGTATACATATAGTTGATTCACTTTGTTATACAGCAGAAACTAACACAACATTGTAAAGCAATTATACTCCAATAAAGGTGTTAAAAAAAACTGATTGACTGAAACACTAAAGAAAAGCAAAAGAGGGTAAAACATTAATTTTGGCAGGAGAGAGGGCTAGGAAGGCATTTCTCATTTCTATTTTTGGCATCCACAGAGTAAACTGATCAGTTTACACCTGACTGCCCAGTTTAAAGACCATGAATGCAGTCTTAACACTGAGTTAAAATCTTGGTGAATCAAAGCTTCTACAACTAGATTTAAATGCTTTTTTCTCCCTCTTTCCCTCAAATGTAGAGAGGCCATGAAATACCATACATCTGCAATAACCAGCTTTTAAAAATATACAAATCACACACACACAAAAACCAGAAGTTTTTGTTTCCAGGAATGATTCTAATAAAATAGAGAAAAGCAAAAGCTATTTTCAGAGGAAACTGAGCAGATTTTTTTCCTGAAATGATACTTTTTTCCTGAGTGTAAAAAGTAGTGTATGGAATGCCAATAAAGATGGTGCTATAAGTTCATGCTTTGACTCTTCTGCTCTCTTCCAAAAACAGAACAAAGATCGATAAACTACAGAAAGAAAAAACCAGAAAGACATATAGAGGTTTAAAGGCAGAGAAAAGATAAGGGGAGGGGAGCAGAGGGGAGAGAAAAAATAAGATCTCTAAAGGCATGAGCCTGAAGACTTAGACCTACTGTGCTCCAAGTCCAGAAACAGGCAAGGAGCAATGGTTGGGATTTCAGCTTCTACTTTCAGTTTGGGGACTAAAAGCATTCCCTTGAGACAGGTGGCCTAGCTTCACCCCCAGAAACTGAACCAAGCTGCTTCTGGTATAGTGTAATATTACCACACAGCAGGAGACCCAAGCCATCAATATAAGACCTGGTTCCTGACTAGGCACAAAGGAGTTGTGCAAACTATTAGACAGGGAGGGAAGAGTACAAGAGAGAATGAAAAAAACGATGGCACAAACAAATAAAACACCCTCCCACTAAAATGAGCTCCAATCCCAAATTCAAAAACACATAAACAATTAGGATTAATACAGACAACTAAGTCAACAACCTACAGAATTGGACAAGAAAATAGTGATAAATCAGTTACATTGAAGATCTGAACACACGTCTATCAGAGAATGATAGATAAAGAACAAAAAAATATTGATAATATAAATGATTTGAACATCTTGTTCTTGACCATGGGTCTGGAGGGAAAGTCAGCTAGGAAAAAACCCTTTTGAAAAAGGCTTTCCTCCCTGAGAAAAAGAAGGATATGTAAAAAGACATTTCCCTTCTTCTTCGGGGACACAGTTACAGGATGACAAGCTGCCTGGAGCTGTGCCAGCCTCTTGGACCATGAGGGTGAAAGCCAGCTGGTGAAGGCCAACCACTGAGACACGCACAGGAAAAGGACAAAGCCTGGATCATTGATTACATTATCTGCTGCTGCAACATCCCCAGAACTACCTTCTTTCTGTAGCCTTCCTGTCATGTTAAGATACAAATGTTCTTATTGTTTAAGCCATTTTCCCCTGTAGATTCTGTTACTTGCAGAAATCCCGCAAATCAATCTATCAGTTAAAGCAATTTCAATCAAAATCTACACAGAGTTTTTCATGGAATTTGATAAGCTGCTCTTAAAATTTATATGGAAGGGCAACAGGTCAAGAATAGGCAAGCCAATTTTAAAGAAGAACAACATTGAGGACTTCTCCTATCAAATATCAAAGAGGATTATAAACTTACAGAAATTGAGAAAGTGTAATACTGGTTTAGAAATAGACAAATAGAGCAATGGGACAAAATAGTGAGCTCAGAAACAGTCCCAGGTATATATGGAGACTTGATATAATTCAGAAAGGGGGAGGGGGGGATAGTTCTGAGACAATTGGTTATACATATACAGCTTTACACTATACACAAAATAAAGTCTAGATGGATATAAAAGCCCATAAAAACCAGATGGATTAAAGAAAAGATAAGAGAATGTCATTATAACATGGAGGTAGATAAAGAATTTTTAAAAACAAAAACTGTAAGTCACAAATCAAAAAGGAAGATTGATAAGTTTGACACATTAAAATTAAAATATTCCATGCAATCAAGATACCTGTTGAAAGAGGCATAGTGCTAAGCGGAAAGTCTTGGCTGTGTATGCCAAGACCGCAAGGCCCTGCTCTCTGTCTGGTTCATTTCTCAGGATTGTGTTCGCAGGGAACATTTGAGCAATGAGGTATCATCTCTCCCCAGACAAACAGCAGGCTAGACACCACTCAATGTAAAAGGGATCTAGTCTCTAGGCACAGTGTTCCTCTATAAGCATATGCCTACTGTTTTTTTGCCTTAGCTCTATATTCAATACTCAATACTACTCTTATTTATCATGTTTTCTCCATTGCTTGCTTGGCTTGATCTCAACCTCTCATATTTTTCAGGAAGGGCTTCTTGGAACTATGTTTCCTGCACGCTCCTTTGCATATTTAAAATGCATAAATGTCCCATATGACATAGATATTTTTGTGTGATGAAATTCTATGTCTATCTGTGGCTTACATAATTGAATATGAATTTTGCTGGATTTTAAATTGTAGAGTCATATTTTCTTTCCCTGAGGACTTGGTAGCTATCACTATGTTGTCTCCTTGAACTGGAGAGTGCTACCAGGAAGACTAACACCAGAATGAATTTTCCTCCAATAGGTGACTTGATTTTGTCTAGACGCCCAAAGAATTTTTTAATTATCTTTGAAGTTCATTAGCACTGAATGTGTTGCAGTACTAAGCAGTGAGCATCAACTTTTCCTGAAATGATATGTTCTTTCAGTCTGTAAATTCAAGTTTGCCTTCATTTCAATAAAATGTCCTATTGTTATAATTTGACTTTGTTTCCTGTTTCATTTGTCATGTTCTCTTCAGAGATACCAATTATCCTTATTTTGGACTTCCTTTATTTTGACTCCATTTTAATCATTCTATCTTGTCTTTTTATTCTGTATTATTTTCCATTTCATTTCCAATTTTATCCTCCATGTCCCTGAAAGTATTTTAGAAGTTCTTCTCTTCTTTTTTGATGTTTTTAATGTAATATTCAGTTCTATATGGTTATATATTTTTCTGCTATTTCTTTCTAAGCTCTGCCAACTCAGTTTTCTTATCTATTAATATTTACTGCTTATCATTTATTCCTTGAGTCTTGTATCTCTTCTTTGAACACTTTTTTCCCCCCTGATAGATCACACTATCTTTAATTTCATTTCATGGAAAACTGTTAGCAATTTTTCTGGGGTGTGTTCTTCATTTGGTTTTTGTTTTCACATTCCTTTCCTTCTTTTTTCTTGTGGTATCTTTGCATTAGCCCCACGCTGGGGACTTTTTGTTCTATGCTTATCTTTAAGTGAATAATGGAGGAGGGGTGACTTCAGGGGAGTGGATTAGGGTGACTGCATTTGAATTTTGGTCTATCGTCTTTGAGTACTTTCTCACCAACACTCTCCTCTGGCAGCAATTTCAGCCCCTGCCTAGCAGAAGCCTCCCTTGCTTACTCTGAAGTCTCATATGACATAGATATTTTTGTGTGATGAAATTCTCTTCAGCTGACCAATATTAGCAGCTGCAGGGTGACTTGTCACTCACACTGTCAATTATCTTGACACACTGACAGCCCTGTTTCCAAGATGGCTTGTCTGAAAGTTTTCTTGTTCCACCTCACCTCTCCTGCCACTCTATGGCAGCAAGGAGGACTCAAGAAACATCCCTGAGCCTGGCCAGGCACTCGCCCTTACTGCTCCAAGCAGGTATGTGCGACTTGTTCTGATGAACACTGTACTCTGCCCAAGATAGCTGGATGCAGACAACCACACTCAGCTTTCTACTTCACCCTGCCCAATTTTCACTGCATTGGGCAGCTCTCCCCGCATTATGTTGGCATGGGTGGGGTGATGATTGGAAGCATAGGGTTGTAAATGCTTCTTCTTTTGTGGATTATGGAGTTTTACTTCCTGTCCTTTTTGTTTGTTTATTTGTTTGTTTGTTTTCAGGTTGGCCCTTAACTGGTAAAAGGCAATATAAATCCATTTAGCAGATCCTCTCTCCTGACACCCGACTTTCAAGTTCACTCTCTTACCGGAAGATCCAGTACCTGCCCTTTTTTCCCATGAGGTGATAAATTCCTGACTCTGCCTAACAGAGAAGATACAAGGAAACATAACTCAAAGGGAGAAAATTTAAATTCCATCAATTTAATAGTTGTGAAAATATGATCTCATTTATGTACCCATATATTGATAAAAATCACTTCCTTTTATATTTGTTTTCTCTCCTTTATTATTTGATTAAAAATATATCAAGGATATTGTTCCTATATAGATATACATCATTATTTTAAAGGACATATAAAATTTCATTATATAAAACTTCTGTTGATATTTGAATTATAGTTTCACTACTGTAAATACTGCAATAAACATTCTTATATACTGATTTTACTTTCTTCTCCATCTCTTTCGTTATGCTAAATTTTAAGAGGAAGAATTGCTGCGTGCAAAGGCTAGGCCCTTTTAAAATTGAAATATATTTCACCAAACTTATATCCATAAAGGTTACCCCAATTTGAATTCTCATCATCAGTAATGATAATGTCCATTTTCTCATAACCACACTCAAACTCACTGTTATAATACTTTTAAATCTTTACCAGTCTGATGGCTGCAAAATCATAGAAGTGTTTTAATGTGCTTATATTCTCTAAGGAATTGCATGAATGTTTTAGAAAGCCTTTACCCACAGAATGACTATAAAACAATATTCACCAGTATTTTTACATTCTTTTTTTTAAACATTAAGTCTTTGATCCATCTGAAATTTATACTGACTTACAGAAATAAAGCAAAAAGGGGGGCAGCTCATCTTTCAATGTCATAAGAGAGTAAAGGCCACACAAGAATTATCTAGGGCAGAGAACTGAAAACTACTGCCTGCTGCCAAATATAGCTCACCACCTACTTTTTTTTTTTTAACATTTATTTATTTGGCTGCACCAGGTCTTAGTTGTCACATGTGGGATCTCTGTTGCCAAGTGCGATCTTTGTTGCAGCATGCGGGATCTTTTAGTTGCGGCATGCAGGTGAGATCTAGTTCCCTGACCAGGGATCAAACCCAGGCCCCCTGCATTGGGAGTACGGAGCCTTAACCACTGGACCACCAGGGAAGTCCCCCCCACACCTATTTTATAACTAATGTTTTATTGGAACATAGCCATACTAAGACTGCTTTCATGCTACCATGAGTAGCTACGACAGAGATCATGTGACTTGCAAAGCCTAAAAAATATACTATCTGAAAACTTACAAAAAAAATTTGCCAGCCCCAATCTAAGAAATGTACTAAGTCCCATCCTTGGTTACTACTTATTAAAGACTCCAGACTTAATAAAGTTACATGTTAATTTGTAGCTTTTTCTCTGATTAAAAATTTCTATCCTACGGAAAAGATAACCTTAAAGATGACAGTTTATGGACTTGCTTTGTTTCTAAAAAGTTTTGTCTCTGAGAAATTTTATCCTAACATTGCCTATAAATACCTAACTTCTCAAATGCTCTTTGGACTTGTTTTAACATCTTATTTGTTCCCTCATAAATTAATGAATTAAAAATAATCTTTGATATGTATTTATTAAATATTTACATGAAAGTTATGATTTTGCCTTATAGAAAATTATATTTTGACAAGTATGAGGTAAGAATCCAGCTTTTTGAATTTTTTTTTTCCTAAGTTGCCAGCTATTTGTTTCCAAAACATTTGTAGGACAATCCATCAATCTTCCCACCAATCTAATTTCAAAGGCTTGCTTTGTCATATTTGTGTACTGAATATAAGATGACTGACTAGAGAATACAATTTGTATACTGATTATAAATTTCAAAGGCCACAGACATAGGTGTACAAAAAGTCACTTATGTTATTTTCCTGTGGCAACTGAATCTCTTCTTGAGCCCTAGTGCTGCTTGCTGACAGAAGACAAAAGAGACAATCCAGTTAACTCAGCCACTTCAGATTTTCTCAATCATTTCAGAATTCAATTCATTTAATACTGAAATTTTCACCAGGATGACATGCAACTTTTTGGCTTCTTTGGAGCAAAGCATCTGATCTATAGTCACCCTCTCAGCCAGGCTGGCCTCTAAGAGGCAAGACAGCCTCACTGATCTTCAGCCTAGACATCCCTAACAGTGGATGTGCTTAAATATCTACACCTATAGCTCCCCAGGCCCAGGTCAGATCCTCTGTGCCTCCCTCGTCCTGACAGTTAGGCTTCTTTCTTCAGGTCTCAGCCCTCCCTCTGTTACCTTTTATCAGGAAATGGGAAAACTGTATTTGCCCCTCATGCTTTCGTGGGGCTCTGGCTGGCCCGTGGCTCCTCCCATATTGCCGCCTCCAGTCTTCTTCCCTGTCGCGGGGTCTGGGGGGACTTTCAATCCCCACCACCCCCCTAGCTCCACTATGAGTGGCCTTGAGGCTGGGCAGGGCTAGGAGAGCTGGAAAACCATATTTCCTCTTCTCTCCAACTCTCCCACTTTAGTCCGGGCAACTCATGAATGGGAGAGTCTAGGGCTTCATCTATTCTCTTTCCAATCTACTGTTTTGGGTACAACGTTAAGCTCTGGTTCCTTCAAGTCTCTAAGAAAGCCTGGTTCTTGCCAATGAAAAAGTCTTGGTTTTTGAGAATAATAACTCTGTCATAACTTTTTAAAGCCCATTTTGGCACTCACAAACCCCGAATGGAGTTCTTTGTCTCTGTATTCAGTGCAATCCCTTGCCTGAAACAACATACCAGGCTAACTGGAGGGTTGGAGAGAGGGATGGAGAGTGATAGGTTTGCTGATGATAATAAAGAAAGAAAGGTCATAAGTAACAAGGGCAAGGCATGACTGAATTCTGGATTTGCTCAGTGACGTTGAGAACTTATACGTATTCCTTTATAATTACAAAAGCATCTTTATTGTTGAAATGCTTGCAGTAAAAAAACAAACCCAAAACACTGTCATTTCAAGTCTGAAACTCTCTAGTCCTCCAACACACTTTTGTTTCTCAGAAATAATTTTCTAAACTCTACAGGAAAGAGAACAGTCTTTACTAGCTTTTCACATGTATAGGGGTCTTTGGACTCTATTCTGTTCAGTTGTTTCTTATAAGGAACAAATCTCTAGTTTTATAATATATTTTAACAGCTTCACAGGCAAAACCTCATCCATTTTACATCTTTCTTGCCTTTAAAACATTTTTTCTGGCTACTTTTATATGTTATTTTTCCATATGAACTTTTCAAAATTAAAAATCATGTTGTCAAGTTCCATCTTTGTTTTCTAATATTGGGATAGGAATCTAAGTGTGCTCTTAATCAGTAAAATAAGATCATGTAGCATTTACAGGTGTTGCTTGGGTCCCTCTATAATAATCATTCAACCCCCTGATTAAATCTAGATGACAAAGGTTTTTAATATCATTCCATCCATTCAGCATTCTGAGGTGAGGAGGACGAAGTCCCAGCCAGAGAACTCTGACTCGGCATGATTTTCTGTTTGCTGTGCCAGCACCAGATTTTGGCGTCTGGTGTCCTGAGTTGGCTTCTCCTCTTACACATGGAGTGACTGTATCTGATCGCCTTCCTATCATTTCTACCTGACAATCAGGGTAGTGCACAGAACAGCTATCCCTTTGAGTCTGAAGTTTCAACAAACCTTTGGTGAGAAGCGTGTTAAAGGAAAGCAGGGCATTGACGGGTTTTCTGCATGGTGATGCCACATTTATACCCCATTCCCACCCCACCTCCCCAGGCAGTAACCTCGGCAAAAAATCTTCACAGCTTCTCAAATGGAACCAAACAGATTAGTCTCCTCTTTTTGCACATAGTTCACTTTTACCTGCAGACCTTGCCCCTCTGGAGTAAAGGAGTTCCTCCTTACTGTGAGGGGGAGGGGTTGGGCAAAGAAGAAATGATAGGCTAGGCCCAGATATTCTGCCCTGACCCCAATATTACAGTCTTAGAATGTTCAGCTGTGATAGTGAAAAGGTCTTCTTAACCTTCAGTACTATACCAACACCTTTATGCATGTACCATCTAGTCATCTAGTCAAGGGAGTGATTTTTGACCCCCTCCCTACTTTATACCCTGAAGCTATTACTGTCGCTGTTATTCTCTCCAGCTCTGCCCGCACTTTCCATATCATTGTCTGTCTTCTGTATTTTTTCATCGGACTTGCCAGAGAGCAAGACTGCAGGGTAAAAACTAGTCCATGTTAGAAGATTTACAAAAGTGACCACCCTAAGCTGGTTTAAATTAGTTCCATGTCTGTTTTAACTGAACTAGCAAACAGTGAGCTTGTCCTTGCTTAGATTCCACATGGTCCCCCAGCCACTTGCCCTCACAGGGACCTGGGAGTGGCTCAGGAACCTTGGAAGCTGAAAAGCCCCAACCACTGCCCCTTCCTGCCTTTGCTCAGGGGGAGCCCACAGCCTGCCAAGAACCACCGAGCACCCCACCTCTTCCCACTCCTTGTGGGGGTTTCAGAGTCAGGTGGTGGGGAAGACTAATAAGTCACTCAACTCCTGGAGCCTTAAGTCCTCACCTGTAAGTGAGGATGATAATAATACCTATCCCGTAAGGATGCAGTGAGTACTGAATAAACCCAGATGCTTCACAAAGCATCTGGAAGCGCTTCACAAATATGGGCTATTGGGGGGTGTGTGTGTGTGTGTGTGTGTGTGTGTGTGTGTTCTCCCAAGGTTCTACTGAGTTTTACACAATCGCAGGATAATTGCAAGGCTATTGTTTGCTTAAACCACACCTGCTGAGTAGAAATAACGCCAAACTCTGCTAAGATATAGGGAAACACTCCTAAACATTTTAAACATATATAGATTTTTTTTTAAATTTAATGTTGAATAGATAACCAAAAAGGACCTACTGTATAGCACAGGGAACTATACTCAATATCTTATAATAACCTATAACGGAAAAAAATCTAAAAAGGAATATATATATGTTTTCAGTTACATATATATATATGTATATATATGAATCACTTTGCTGTACACCTGAAACTAACACGACATTGTAAATCAACTTTATTTCAATAAAAAAAATTTTTTAAACTTAATGTTGTAAGTTTTACAATACTTATGATTAAATCTCCAAAATTTATCCTAAGGTTCTCATTCTTTGAGGAAAGCAAACCTAAAGGTAAAGACAATAACATTTTTTAAGTAAAGTATGGTAAAATATCATTCTCTGAGGTATTAAAACAGCACTTAATTGCTAGACAATTCCTGGTCTTTGGCGAGAGTTCATGGCAAAGATATTAAACTGCTGTTGAGGGTTAGGCAGAAGCAGCCGCATAGCACAGGGAGATCAGCTTGGTGCTTTGTGACCGCCTGGAGGGGTGGGATAGGGAGGGTGGGAGGGAGGGAGACGCAAGAGCGAAGTGATATGGGAACATATGTATAAGTGATTCACTTTGTTATAAAGCAGAAACTAACACACCATTGTAAAGCAATTATACTCCAATAAAGATGTAAAAAAAAAAAAAAGAAGTTAAACCGAAGATGATCATTATTTTCAATATTGTTATGTATTTAACCAGCAGATTTCCCACAAAGAGCCAGAACGTCTAACAGAACCTGAGAGCCAAGGTGTGGCAGGCCTGAGGCTGAGATCTAGCTGCTCGCCCTTGGAGTAAGAGCAGACCCTGCGTGAGGAGGAAAGGAGCCTCCGCCTCCTGACTGGAGTACACTGTGTAAGTGTCCACAGGTCTGAAGCAGCAGTGGAAGAACCTGGAAACTGCACCTGGGAAGCAGCAGGACAGACCTTTGCTGGAGAGCACAGCCCAGCTCAGGGTTGCTCCACTCAGCTCAAGCACAAAGGGCACTGCTTCCCCAGGGTTCGTTTGCTTCTCCTCACTCCACCCCCAGAAGAGGGCTGTGGAGCACTGTGTGGATTGCAATCCATGCCCACAAGTGCTGAGGGCCTTCCCTTGCTGGGTGGGTACGATGGGAGGCTGGCACCCAAGCTTCTCTTCTATTCAGCTGTGTGAGTTTGGGCAAACCCTTCCAACCCTTAGCTGCCTCATCTGTATATACAGGGCTAGGCTAGACATCGAAGGTCCCCCATCAGTGGAAGAGTCTATGTTTCTCAGGTGACAGCAGATCAAGACCGAAAATACATGTAAAGGAAATAAAAAATTTTACTTTTATAAAAAGTCACCTCACCTCATGGTTAGAAGAGTCACAAAAGAGTGGTTCAAGTCACGATTTCACAAACTTAATTACAACTAAACAAAACTAAACTTTACTTCATTAACGCAGATGACAGATAAAAGACGACTTACTGGTGATTCGATGTCCTCTAGGAGTAAAACAGAACAGCGTTCACATTTCAACAGTGTTTGGGCCCGATGCATTATTTTCTTGACAATTTTCTCCAGGTCAGTCTGTTCTTCAAAGAGGTCATTAACCACCTCTAGCAAAGCCTAGGAAAGATAAAGTGGATGTATTTAGGTGGCTAAGGGACTGAATTAAAATTTTTCTCTCAAAATTCCATTTAGTCTTTGCTATAAAAATATAAACATTTTTGTGTGGCTAATTTTTATAGTGTTTATGGTTGTTCTGACAAACTTCCATCATTTCATTTTATAACAGTCTTTTTTTATATGTAAATTTATTTATTTATTTTTGGCTATGTTGGGTCTTCGTTGCTGCATGCAGGCTTTCTCTAGTTGCAGCGAGCAGGGGCTACTCTTCGTTGCGGAGCACGGGCTCTAGGCACACAGGCTTCAGCAGTTGTGGCACGCGGGCTCAGTAGTTGTGGCTCGAGGGCTCTAGAGCGCAGGCTCAGTAGCTGTGGCACACGGGCTTAGCTGCTCCACGGCTTGTGGGATCTTCCCAGACCAGGGCTCGAACCCATGTCCCCTGCATTGGCAGGCAAATTCTTAACCATTGCGCCACAAGGGAAGTCCCTATAACACAGTCTTGAATTGTAAAATGTAACTTGAGAATACTGCCAGTCCATAAAATCCCACATAAGTTCCTCATATATCTGTATGACTATATTCCATATAGTTAATGACTACATGATCTCATATAATCATTATTGATAGGCTTTTCCCCTCCTACAGTAGTTTTTCTGCAATGTGACTAGGTATAAAACCAACATTTTATGAATAACAGATACCTGATTCTCTCTAATGCACATTTATTTCAGAAAATTACAAAGCATCTCTTCCTCACCAACCAGAAGAAATAGCTTCATGGTCAAACTCAAGACTTATTTTCACTAATACCCATCTCTCACAGAACTCTTTAAGAATCACAGTGGCGGATGCTACTTAAGTTTCAGAGCCTTCAAAAAAATATATAAAGACTCCATTAATCCCTCTACACAAGAAGTATTGCTTCATCCCAATCTGTCCAGGAGAACATTTAAATACCATTATACTTCTCAAAAAGAAATCACCATTAAAACTTCTATTAAAACAATAGAATGAAAAGCACAAAAATTAAAGAAAAAACTTAAATTCTAACTTGAAAACTGTATACTCATTTAAAAATGAAATTGTAATAACTTGTCATTCTATCCAGCTAAGTTAGCTTACAATTTATGCATTGAGATAATATTTATTTAGAATTTTTAATTACATGGATATTTCTGGAGGTGGAGGAATAGTGGGCCATTTACAGGTGGCAGATATTATGCCTCTATAAGAGTGCAATCAGAAAATTACACAGCCAGTGAATTGACCAGAGCCTGCTTTATTCAATAGAATTTAATAAGATGTGCACTCTCCAGTCTGACCTGTCACAAAAGGATTTCATGAGTTTTCAAATTCACATCTATTCTGGTAGATGGTGTTGACTAATTTTCAACTTTGGTAATGAATTTGATTTGTCCTGAAACCATTTGAAACATGTGCATATTCCTTCTCTGAGTCTATTCAGGTGGAAAAGCATTTGAATGAGTTAAGAGATCCATGAAATGAGTCTAGTTCACTGAGCATCTAAAATAGGACCCAATATCTTGGGTAGCGCTTTCTCTAAAGAGAGCTTGTGACTATGGCTAAGGGCCATGCATTGCTCTATGAACCCAAAGCAAAGAGAAACACCAGGAGGTGAAAAAAGTTTTAAATGTATCCTGTCCATTTGGCATTTGGACAGCAAATCACTGTAAGAGGTCAATGTGCGATAATTTCATGTGCAAATATAACATTAAAAATGAGGCGGGCTTCCCTGGTGGCGCAGTGGTTGAGAGTCCGCCTGCCGACGCAGAGGGCGTGGGTTTGTGCCCCGGTCCGGGAGGATCCCACGTGCCACGGAGCGGCTGGGCCCCGTGGGCCACGGCCGCTGAGCCTGCACGTCCAGAGCCTGTGCTCCGCAACGGGAGAGGCCACAACAGTGAGAGGCCCGCGTACCGTAAAACAAAAACAAAACAAAACAAAAATGAGGCAACTGTCTGCATAATTACCAACAAAATCCCCTGTTATTAAGGGAGAGGACATTATTTCCTTAATCATCCAGACTATTTCTTCAGATGGATCATATTAACTGAACAATTATTTAACTTTTCAATTTGTTGGGACTGCATGGATGGGGTCTCTGGGACCCATATACAAGAACTTTTATCTCAGAGGAAAAACTAATTGTGCCTTGAGTTTTGCACTGACAAATTACATTATAGTAATTTTATTGTTTCTAATTAAAAATTTCTGCTTTACTAACAAGTGATAAAAATTTCACAAATAACAATGCAGACTAGCTCCAAAATAAGAGAAAAAAAGAAGAAAATCTAGGATGACATGCAATTCAACAGACATTGGAAGCCTTGCACACAGCTGAATACTCCTTGCTTCTTGATGTCACTTGCATTTCCCCACCTCCTTCTTCTTATCACCTTTTTTGCTCCTGGGCTCATCCTTAGACCTCTTCCCTTTCTTACCCATATATTTTCCCCACCTGTAGCCTAGTTTTAAATACCATCTATATGCTGATGGTTCCCAAATATTAATCTCGAGTCTTCACATCTCCCCAAAACTCTAGATTCCTGTATCCAACTGTTTACTTGCCACCTGTACAAGCCTAAAGTCGTTTTCACTCATTTCCAATATCAGTAAGCCTTATATATTTTACTGCTAATTTTTTTGTATAATCTCTCACTTCTCACTGACCAACCACATTATTTCTCCTCCCCCCCAGTTTTATTGAGATATAATTGACATAAAACTTCGTGTGAGTTTATGGTGTACAATGTGATGATTTGATCCACCTATATATTGCAAAATGATTACTACACTAAGGTTAGTTAACACACCCATCACCTTACATAATTACATTTTTTGTGTGGTACGAACATTAAGAGTTATTCTCTCAGCAATGTTCAAGTACATAATACAGTATCATTAACTATAGTCACTATGCTGAACACTAGATCTCCAGAATTTATTCATCTTACAACTGGAAGTTTGTATACTTTGACCAACATTTCTTTTCCCTCACACCCCAATGCCTGGCAACTACCATACTACACTCTGCTTCTTTGAGTTCTGCTTTCCATAGATCCAACATATACATGAGATAATATAGTATTTGTCTTTCTCTGTCTGACTTATTTCACTTAGCACAGTGCCCTCAAGTTTCATCCATGGTGTCACAAGTGGTAGGATTTTCTTCTGTATTATGGCTAAATAACATTCCATTGTGTGTGTGTATGTGTGTATCACAATTTTCTTTATCCACTCATCTATTAGTGGACACTTAGGTTGTTTCCATGTCTTGGCTATTGTAAATAATGTTGCAATGAACATGGGAGTGCAGATATTTTTGAGCTAGTGATTTCATTTCCTTTGGATATATACTCAGGAGTGGAGTTGCTGGATCATATGGTAATTTTATTTTTAGTTTTTTGAGGAACCTCCATATTATTTTCTGTAATGGTTATACCAATTTATATTCCCATCAATAGTGCACAGAGGGTTCCCTTTTCTCCACATCCTCACCAACACTTGTTATCGCTTATCTTTTTGATAATAGCCATTCTAACAAGTATGAGGTGATATCTCATTGTAGTTTTAATTTGCATTTCCCTAATGATGTTGAGCATCTTTTCATGTGTCTATTGGCCATTTGTATGTCTTCTTAGGAAAAATGCCTATTCAAATCCTCTGCCTATTTTTTAATTGGATTACTTTTTTTTTTTTTTTTTTTTTGCTATTGAGTTGTATGAGTTCCTGATAAATTTTGGATATTAACCCCTTACTGATATGTATGATTTGCAAATACCTTCTCCCATTCCGTAGGTTGCTTCTTCATTGTGTTGTTTCTTTTGCTGTGAAGAAACTTTTTAGTTTGATGTAGTCCCACTTTATTTTTGCTTTTGCTGTTTGAGCTTTCATATCAGATCCAAAAAAATCATTGGAGCTTTTCCCCTACATTTTCTTCTAGGAGTTTTACAGTTTCAGGTCTCACATTTAAGTGTTTAATATTTTTCAAGGAAATTTTTGTGAGTGATGTAAGATACAGGTCTAATTTCATTCTTTTGCATGTGAATATCCAGGTTTCTCAACACCATTTATTGAAAAAAAACTACCTTTTCCCCATTGAGTATTCTTGGCTCCCTTGTCAAAGAGATGTTAACTATATATGCATGAGTTTATTTCTGGGCTCTTGATTCTATTCCATTGGTCTATGCGTCTGTTTTTAGTGCCAGTACCATACTATTTTGATTACTATAGCATTGAAGTATAGTTTTAAATCAAGAAGTGTGATGTCTCCAGCTTTGTTCTTCTTTCTCAGGATTGTTTTGGCTATTTGAGGTCTCTCCTCTCTGCTCTCTAGACACATGGACCAAGGTTTCTCCTACCCCAAGGCCTTTGCACTTGATATTTCCACTGCCTGGAATGTTCTTCCCAGATCTTTGTGTGGCTTTACTCCTTCATTTAATTCAGGTCTCTGCTCAAATATCATCTCTCTATAGACACTTCTTGATCACCTTCTGAAATAAACATCCTCTGAAACTATCCTTCAGCAACCAGTCTGTATTCCATTACCTCACTTCATTCTTCTTTATAGCACTTACCACTACCTGATACTATATTAATTTTTATTTGCTCGTTTGTCTCTTATCTACAGTTCCCACTAAAATAGTAAGTTCTATGAAGGCAGGGGCTTTGGACAGACAGTGTCTGAAGAGTACCACAAAATAAATACTTGTTGAGCGTGTAAATGAATACATGAGGATGCAAAGATTCATAATTCATGAAGTGTTCCTTAAGGAATTTAAAATGTAGTTGGAGAGGAAGGCCATCAATACATATTATACAGTGTGGTAAGTGCCCACAATAAAACAGTGGTGGTATATATAAGGCAAAACAACAAGCAAAGGAAAGATTAAATGGAAGACTGAGCTGGGTCCTGAAGGAAATGCAAGGCAAAAGCAGTGGGAGGAAGAAGGTGGACATAAGGCATTGAAGGCAGAGGAAGAAATATTACTAAGGGAATGAGAAAGTGAAACAGACTGTTTTCTGGAAATTGGGGACTGTATTGCTGGGATGTCCAATGAAAGGAGGAGAATGGTAAGACATGGGGCTAAAGATGACAACAGGATCCAAGTCAGAGAAAACAGGTGGTATGCTGTGCTAAAGAAGATAGCTGTAGCTGTCACTTGTCCCCTGTGAAATATTCATAAATCATAATGCTTAGCAAATGAAACTTTTAATCAATTTGATTACCAGTTAACTGAGGGTTTCTAACCTTTCTGAACATCTTCTTGTTAAACATATTTCTAAATTGTGACAGTAACTTCCCTATATTTAAAAGTATAGTGAGCCTAATATAATTTAATCTGTATTTGATCATTTTGCAATTATTTGAGCACCAGTCTTTGTTTTTGTTTTGTTTTGTTTTTTACTATTTAACCCTATAATTGGTGAAGGTATATGAGATCAATCCCTCTATGTGAGTTTCTTTATAATCTATAAGATGGTGTTTGTAGCATTATTGTCCAGTTACCTTGTGATGCTCTTCCAGGTAAACTTTCAATTCAAAATTTGTGAGGTGGGGTGAAATCATTTGTAACATACCTTGCTTCTTAAGGGAACTAAATTGCAAAAAATCACTAAATTGTGTTATTGTTTCAAAGCTATAAGTAAGCAAGAATATATCTGCTGCCTTGAAGTATAGATGTGAAATTAATTTCCTTTTTAAAAGAAGCTATTTCCTGCAAACAACAACAGAGAATTTATATCCACTTCCATTTGGGTTTATTGCTTAAAGGGGATCTTCAACCATAGACTTGAAGGATTATACAAATAAAAAGGATTCCTGGACTATTCAAAGATCATCCGCTGTTTTTAAAAGACATAATGACTCACAGACACTTGAAAGAGAGCTTTG
This sequence comes from Orcinus orca, assembly GCF_937001465.1. NCBI lineage: Eukaryota > Metazoa > Chordata > Mammalia > Artiodactyla > Delphinidae > Orcinus > Orcinus orca. The sequence goes on from NC_064565.1 coordinate 65,452,208, forward strand.
AGGGTTGTCAGCAATGTTTCTTTCTACTCACCCTGCTTCTTTCATATTCTTTCCTTGAGGCAGCAAATAGCTGAGCATTAGATATGGCAATTCCGCAAAATGGAAGATACATCTGCATAACCTGGGGGCAAAGAGAGTGTTATGAACATTAAAACATAAAAATATGGAACTAAATTTCACATTTCCTTCATATGCCTGATTTCAATACTATCTTTTCAACCACAGAGACTGAGTATGGTGTTGTTGATACTAGTATCTTAACTTCAGAAGGAATATTTTTCAGAGTTAACTAGGGACAGTCAAGCTTTAACTAGGGACAGTCACATCTATGAAGATATAAAGTGAAGCAACAGACTGTGATGGCTGTGATACAGGAACTGTGTCTAAATCATCTTTGTATTCCTTCCTTGATCAATGAAAAATGAGTAAATGAAGTCTGATATATTTAGAATTTAAGGCAGTGCCCATACTCACACTTGGAGGTAGGCAGGATATAAGCCAATTTCTTTGCACATATGTATCCACAGCAGGGATCTCAGCTTGACGCTAGAACTCTGTCAGCTACAGACTTAAGCATGCCTGTTAGGATGGGCCCAGTAGGAACATAGGCGCCAGAGGGCCTAAGAGCCTCATGCAGAAGGGTTCAAATTGAACCCACTGCTCTGTTGCTATAACTACCCAGGAAAGGCTGGGTACCCTTTAAGAGAGCACTCCTCCTATGGGAAGAAACAGCCACGTGCGATGGGCATGATCCTAACAAAGATTTTCTTATCAAAGCGGGTCTAGGTCTAGGGATTCTCAGTAATTCCTGGCACTCTCACTCAAATTCATCTCCAGAATCTCTGATTCCAGAGAGAGAGAGAGAGAATGTCTCAAGTAAAAACCGAAAGAATTCTTTCTATAAACTCTTCACAATGTAGGACATTGTGAAAAGAGACAACGCTTTGGGATTTTCTAAAGTAGAGGGAAACGGGCATGTGGGCATGTTTTATATAACAGTCAGTTTCTCTCTTTCTCTGTCTCTCTCTCTCTCACACGCACCATGATGCCATGTCAAGAGGCAGCAGCAAAACCGAGCAGTTCCTGCCATGCCCAGAAGAGGGCAGTGCAGTGCTCACGGTGGGTGAGGGATGCAAACAGCAGAGGTAGATCCACCCAGGAGCAAGCGTGAGACACCCCTGGGATACCCAGAACAGAATTACCTGGAGTGGGAGGTGCTTTTGTAGAGGGGCTGGAGGTGAACAAAAGATGATTGGCACTTCACAATCCCTATCATTTCTTTCCTATTAAAATCTTGCTTTGGCTACCTGGGCATACTCAACTCTGACAGTGTCCCTAAAAGTAATTCAGAATTTTGTAGAAGTGAATGCTGAGATCCCACTTTTTACTGAGATATAGTTGATGCAGAATATTATATGTTTCAGTTGTACAACATAGTGATTCACAATTTTTAAAGGTTATGTTCCACTCATAGTTATTATAAAATTTTGGCCATATTCCCTGTGTAGTACAATATATCCTTGTAGCTTATTTTATACATAATAGTTTGTTCCTCTTAATCCCCTACCCCTATCTTGTCTCTCTCCCCACTGGTAACCACTAACTTGTTCTCCATATCTGTGAGTCTGCTTCTTTTTTGGTATATTCACTAGTTTGTTTTATTTTTTAGATTCCACATGTAAGTGATATCATACAGTATTTGTCTGTCTCTGTCTGACTTATTTCACTTAGCATAATGCCCTCCAAGTCCATCCATGTTGCTGCAAATGGCAAAATTTCATTTCTTTTTTTTATGACTGGGTAGTATTCCATTGTGTGTGTGTATGTGTGTGTGTGTGTGTATACACACACACACACACACACACACACCCCACATCTTCTTTATCCATTCCTCTGTTGATGGACACTTAGGTTGTTTCCATATCTTGGCTATTGTAAATAATGCTGCTATGAACATTGGGATGCATGTATCTTTTCGAATTAGTGTTTTTGCTTTTTTCAGATATCAATCCAGGAGTGGGATTGCTGGGTCATATGGTAGTTCTATTTTTAGCTTTTTGAGAAACCTCCATACTGTTTTCCACAGTGGCTGCACCAATTTATGTTCCCACCAACAGTGTACAAAGGTTCCCTTTTCTCTACATCTTTGTCAACATTTGTTATTTGTGGTCTTTTTGATGACAGCCATTCTGATAGGTGTGAGGTGATAGCTGAGACCCCACTTTTAAAGAAGGGAGAATTAAGGTATTGAATAGAGGTTAAAAAAATCAATGAATTGATTTTTACAGATATTTTCAGGATAAATTCCTTCACTGACTCTGATTCAAAATAAACTAATATTTAATGAGGACCTGCTATGTGTCAGACACTCTCACTTCATTTCTTCATTTGAATCTCACATCACCTCCTCATGGAGGAACATTATGTACATTTTAGAGATCAGGAAACCCAGGAAACTTGCTCAAACCTACAAAGGAACTCAGGTCATCACATTCTACAACTGGTGATCATTCCTTACAACATGTTGCCTTCTAGAACTAGATATTATTTCTGTCACCCGCTCTTCCTGCCAGTCCCCCTCATGCCTTAGGAAGTATGTTGGTAAGTCGTATAAAGCTGTTGACCTAAAGCTGCCAGATATACTGCCAGAATTTCCCTGCCTTTAGCCAGAATGGGACCACTTTCAACATCACTTACACACACACTGAGCACCTTCCTTGCAGTTTTCTGGGGGTTTTTTTCTACCGTGGAGACAGTGACTATGATGGAGGTGGAAGAGAGAAGATATGGTTAACTTTCCACTTCTTCCTTCCTTCCTCCCTCTCTCCCTCCCTCCCTCCCTCTTTTCTTTCCTTCCTCCCTCCCTTCCTTCCTCCCTTCCTTCCTTCCTTCCTTCCTTCCTTCCTCCCTTCCTTCCTTCCTTCCTCCCTTCCTTCCTTCCTTCCTTTAGTTGCCTTCTGGGGCCAAGTATTATATAATGTGGTTTATAGGTCAAGCAAGTAGGAAGAAGAGAATGACTAAAGGAACATGTGAAATATATATATATATATATATATATATATATATATATATATACACACACACATAAAACTGAAGATTACTATTGATGGAGACGATACATACCTTCATGACACACTGCAAACTGAGAGGGGGTCTTTACTTACCAAGGGAATGATCTATACTGTGTCATTCACTGGCACAACAATTCAACACTCTGGGGCCACACTCAGCTCCATTATGGATAACTATATGACAATCTATATAATTTCTAAATAAATGTGCAGGAGAAGTGGTCAAATACATTTTGAAAGAAGGGAATAAGAAGAAGCTGAAGCATTATGGAAATAGGAGATAATGAAAAATAAAAATATTTTTATATCTTTTGTCCATTCCAGTGCAAAAGATGTCTTTTTTAGAAAAAGATATACTGTTCTATTCTGCTCTTTCTGAAATTCCCCTCCTCCAAGAAAAAATACTAATTTGGCCTTCACCATCTAGTTTCTGAATGCCAAAAGATCTAAAAAGCCTTAAATGACTAAGAAGCTAATGAGTCTGTACACCCTTGTGCAGCACTTTTCAGCTTGAAAGCACTTTATGAACATTGGCTAATTAATCTTTACAACATCCCACTCAAAAAAGTAGTTAAACTGAAAATCATTAAACAGTGTGAAAAAGTCACTTTAGCCCTGGAAACTCATGAAAAGTATCACTAATAAGCATAAAATCTGAGCACTGGGACTGTCCATCAATATCCTAAAGAAAGACAGTAGGTACTGAGCACTTTCAAACTTGCAGACCACAGAGTAAGGCTATTCAAGCCCCATGGTCTGGTCTGGTCCAATTATATATCATTAAAGAACACTGGAGGTCTACACTGGAGGTTCACAGTGAGGGGCCTGGGGCCATCCCCTTTATGGACCCCACTCCTGAAAGCAACACAGCTGGAGGGGCCACATCACTGTCAGCCAAATTAATGGGTGAGGGGATTTCCCACCAACACCTCTTTTCTCTGTGCAGACCCTGAGATTTGTGCTCTCAAGTCACTTCTGCCCTCAGGCATTAACTATAAGGCAAAGCTTCACTGATTCAAGCCACACTGATTTTGGAACTGGGGATTATTTAATAATTGTAATTCAAAAGCTAAATAAACTCCTCAAGTAGAGTAATTTGGAAAATAAGTTATCAAAATAGGAAACAGTCACAGTATTTTCACATAATGAAACATCTTCTACATCTTTCAGAAATAGAATATTTGAAATAGTAAAAAATTAGTTTGAAGTTTTCTAGGAACTCCAGAGGAAATTCCTGCTACCAGAGGTATAGTTTAGTTCACTGTAATTTTGTTTCTATGCAAATTCAGTAAAGACAATATGTCGGGTTTTTATTTTGAGAATCAGAATAACAAATGCATCTTGTCAGATCACACCAAAGTATATACTCTTGGCTAAAGCATGCCTTTTTCTCTCAGAGCTGTGCCCTCTTTGAAGAAAAGTCTCCAAAAAATACACAGAGGCATAAAGTACCAACTTTGTTTCAAAAAACATTGGCATGGAGTAGATGATCCAATTACATATTTTTTTGCAACTGTCCACTTTAGGAATTAACACTCATAAAGAGAATGGGGTGGGAGGAGAATTGTATTCACAAAAGATGCAGGAGAGCAAGATGGCAAATGAGGAAGGAAAGGTTCACTGGTCCTCCACTTTCTCTTCGTAGGAGAGGGGGATGTAAGTGCTTCTGCTCCTGCCCCTAGGTATTAAAGCTGGGCCCCCAGAAGAATTGGAGTGAGCACCCTATCCTCACCTCTCTCCTTGAAGCTAGTATTGGCTAAAATATCCACAAGAGGACAAGCTTCTGCACGGTAGACTGGTCGAGTCCAATTCCTGGCAAGTAGCTGTACAACATCAAATACTCTCTTGGACTTTTTAGAGGCTGTGGTCCGCTGAGCACCTGAATCATGCAGGTACTAATCACATCAACCAATAATCTTATCTCTATGTGACCCCATTCCCCACCCCCGAGACTTTAGAAAAATAACCCTCTTATGTCCACAGGCAGTTCTAAATTCCCACCCACTTATTCACAGATATCGAAGGGAAAACCCATTTCAGAAGCTGTGTTCTTTCTAAGATAATTTGGATTGTCATAAGATTTCAACAGAAAATAAAAGTACTCGTATTTCCACCACTCAGAGGTAACCATCATTAACATTCTGGAGACCATCATTCAACTTTTCCTCTCTCTCTTTCTCTCTTCACATAAACTCGAATAGGTGTATTATATAATAATAATAATCCTGTATGTAATATTTTGCTATCTGCTTTTTTCACTTTTTATAACCAACTATCACTTATAATGGCCAATTTTTATGGATGCAAAAATATCCCATTGTGTAGTCTGGAAAAAGAAAATGCATGGAGAAACAAAGTAGATTAGTGGTTGCCTTGCAATTAAATCTTTGCACATCCCATTATTATTTTCTTAAAATAAAGCCCTAATATTTGAACTTATTTATTTAACACACGTTTACATGGCACTTCCTCTGAATCAGGCAGTATTCTGCATGATTTACTATTGTTAATTCATTGATGTGTGTACACTTTTAAATAACTCCTAACAATAAACACATTTTTAGTTTTCGTTTAAAAAAATCCAACAGTATAGAAGTACATACATTAAAATAACTACAGATCCCCCTTCGTTTCCTGTCCTGCTACCCACTCCTCTCCCAAGGAACAACCGCTATTAGCATTTACAGTGTATTCTTCTGGGTACTTTTTTATGAACTGCATACATATAATATCTAGTCTTAGGGTGGTGGTAAACACAATAGGGATCACACTGTAAGTTATGTTCTATGCCTTCTTTTTCACCTGGCAATATATCTTGGAAATCATTGTCAGTTACTTAATTCTTTTAATCTCTGCCTAATATTCTAGGGGGTGGATGTACCTATTAGTAGAGGTTCACATTGTTTCCAATTTTTCCTTATTACAAGTAACACTGCCATAAACTTTCTTACAAATATATCTTTGTTCACCTGGACAATACTTCTGTTGGACAGAGTCCTAGAAGTGAAATTTTAAGGTTGCAGAATATGTGCATTAAAAAAAACTTAAGAGCTACTGCCAAACCAACCTCCAAAAACAATCTACCAATTTATATCCCCACTAAAAGTGATGCCCTTCTCATGTAACATTGGGTATTATTATCCTTTTAAAATTATGTCTATATGATCAATTAAATCAATACTCATTTTTGTATCAACTTACATTAGATTACTAGTGATACTGAACACTTTACATAATTTCTTGGTTATCTCTTTTTTTCTTAATGTGCCCTATTTATTTTTTCTTACTGGACATTCATCTATCTTTATTGCTTAGTAAGGACTCTTTATATTCTAAGAATATTAACCATCTTTCATTTTTGAAAATCATGACTCTTTCTTGATAATTAGCAATTGCCATCTATGTGATATGGTCCAATGGGTCTACAAGCTATGATTGCTTTGTCTAAGATGAATAGATATCATGGCTCAGTAAACTTGGCCTACTCCTTCTCACTGTGTGAAGAAAAATTTACAGCAATATCTACCTATGTAACTCTGTCAAGGTTATTTTTGTAAGTAGGTTGACCTACATATCTCAGCCTGCCCAGTTGCTCCATTCGTTTTTGTAACTCAAAGTTCCTGTAAGAAATCAGTTTAAGCTACATTTTGATCCAGGCATTCTTGAGTCTTAACTATTAATATTGTTATGATCTCTCCACTTACCAAGCATAGGTATAAATGCAGGAAGACACACTATATAGTAATTTAGTCATGGTATCAACACCCTGATGCTAGAAAAATTCTATTATATCACAATCAATGTATGAACAGAAAAAATTCTCTTAGACTATTTTCTGATGAGAAATACATACATTTTTCTTTACATTTGAAACACAGTCACATGATTTCTTCCTATTAGCAGCACAATACTTCCTTTAGCCATCTCATTTATCTAGCGCCTTGTTTTTTATAACTCATGGTTCTTAAAGTAGTGGACATTTTATATAAATGGAATCACATAATATTTGGCCTTTTGTGTCTGGCTGACTGCTTTCACATAGTATACTGTTTACAAGGTTCATCCATGTTATAACATGTATCAGTAGTTCATTCCTTTAAAATTTTCTTTTAATTAATAGACTTTATTTTTTAGAGCAGTTTTAGTTTTACCCAAAAGTTGAGTAGAAAGCACAGAGATTTCCCATATACCTTCTTCCCTCCCGCAACATACACAGTGTCCCCAATTATTAACATCTTACGTTAGGTGTGGCACATTTGTTAAAATTAGTGAGCCAGTATTGATACATTACTATGAACTAAAGTTCACAGTCTACATTAGGGTTCAATCTTTGAGTTGCATATTCTATGTGTTTTGACACATGTATAATGACATGTACCCACCATTACAATGTCATACAGAATAGTTTCATTGACCTAAAAATTCCTTCTGCTCTGTCAATTCTTTCCTCCCTCCCTCTCCCCAAGCCCCTGGCAACCAGTGATCTTTTTACTGACCCCACAGTTCTGCTGTTTCCAGAATGTCATATGGTTGGAATCATATAGTATGTGGCCTTTTCATATTGGCTTCTTTCACTTAGCAATATTCATTTAAGGTGTCTTCATGTTTTTTCATGGTTGGATAGCTCATTTTTTTAAATCACTGAATAATAGTCCATTATATGGATGTACTACAGTTTGTTTATCCTATTAAAGGCATCTTGGTTGCTTCCAAGTTTTGGCAATTTTGAATAAAGCCTGCTGTAAACCATTCAGGTGTGTTGTGGTATCTCCTTGTTGTTTTAATTTGCAGTTCCCTCGTGACATGTGATGTTAAGCATCCTTTCATATGTTTATTTGCTATCTGTATATCTTTCTTGGTGAGGTATCTGTTCAGATCTTTTGCCCATTTTTAAATTGAGTTGCTCGCTATTGTTGTGTTTTAATTCTTTATATATTTTGGATACTAGTCCTTTATAGCTATGTGTTTTGCAAAGATTTTCTCCCAGTCTGGAGCTTATCTGTTTATCATATGTTATTTCTGTATAAAGCTTAACCAGACTTTTTGTTTGTTTCTATTCTGATTCCAGAGAACTTTAGGCTTAATACAAAGTTGTAACGTATTTCCTCATCTACTCTCGACCTTATCTCAATATCAGTCCACACAGGACGATATCTTTTTTCCTAGGCCCAAGGAAAAAGGCATGTTTTGTCTGTGGAGGCAAGTCATTTGCTGGAGTTTTTCATTCTGTCCTTTCTGAGAGACCTTAGGCCCTTCCTCTCTATCATCATCATTTCTGTCTCTTGTGTCCAACTCCTCTCCTCTCCCTTCAAAGGGGAATGTGTTCCCCTTCACCTGGTATTGCTGTTTCCATCTTCACTGTGTGACCTACATCTGCTTGTCTTCAGGTCCTCACATCCTACCTTCTAGCTTACAACCTTCAGTCTACAGGAAGATTGTCTATAACTTTCCAATCACAAGATCATAAGATCCATCAACTATTCTAAGTTCTCTCTGAAGCCTTTAACACTTGATCACCAGCTAGATATTAAAACCTTGGTTTCCATGTACTATACACTCCTATTTCTCTTTCTGTGTTTCTGATTCCCCCATTTAAGTTATAATTCCAGATTCAGTCTTTGGCCTTCTAATCCTCGTTTTTTACAATTTCCCTCTGATTGATTTATTCATACAATATAAGAATCCTACAAAATAAGGTGGGTTGGCCATGCAAGGATTAACCTTTGACCAAGAGTTAGCTAGAAAAGACAACAAACTTGGTACAGCCAGATATTTAAGGTAGCTGAGAAACTTCCTCCGGCTTACTTGCTTCTCCTACCTCACTCTTGCACTTCGGTCCATGGCTAATTCCTTTTGCCTCTGACTTCATTCTCCTATTTTCCTACCCCATTTCCTCTCAGCCCCGCTCTGCTATTTCTCAGGTTTAGGTTTTGGAGTTTCTGACCCTGATCCACCAACCTGAGTTCTGAAAACATTTGCTTCCTCTATCTTATAGTCTAATTTTAGCATTGCTGGTCCTAAATTGAACTCAACTCTGAATTCAACCTTATTAACTAAATAGGTGCCAAAGTCTCTTTCTCTTACCTGTGTCTCAATGGTAACCTGTGGGATGATTCTCAAAGTTGGTGCTTTGGTGCTGACCTTTTCTCTGTGCTGTAGCTCCACATCACCAGTTGCCTACAGGACATTTCAACTTGGAAGTCTGTTTACTGCCTTAAACTCAGCATTCCACAACCAAGTTTGTCATTTCAATCCCCCTCTCTTCCTGAAGAAAGAGCTTCCTTCTCCAAAATGCCCCATGTGCCAAAAGAACCATTAATGATTTAATCACCCAGTTCCAAACCCTTGAAGTCCTCTTGGATTGTTGTCCATAAATAGGCATAATCACATCATAGCAATTCAGCAGTTTTTGAAGCCTCCATCTCCATACCATTGAGCTTCTCTGGCTCAGCACTACCAACCCTCACCATCTCTGAATTATTTTAACTGTAGCCAAGACACTCTCATCCTTACAATGTGTCAAGAACTCATTAACCTCAGGTTTCCCATCCAGAAAAGTCATGAGTTTAAACACACTGACTGTTCATCCCAATGTTTCCTGTTGTCATAAGTAAAGAAGGTAAGAAACTATATAAAGGCCTTACACATATTAAAAACCAGGTTTTTTTTAAACTACTTTTGTATGAGCATTTTTACACCACACACAGTATTTTTAAAAAATCTCATTAGAAGCTCTTCAGAAAGTATCTCCAATATTTAAGACTATGGCTAAGTATTTTATAGATGCTTATGGAAGATATGTAATAATCTCAGGAAGAATAGTGAGGAAATATAAAATTGCTATTCACAGTAATGCATGAGACCCAGAGGGGATTCTTCTAGTTATCTATCTTTTTTCATTTTCCAAAAATAATTTGTCATCAAAATGCAACACCAATGACATGGATAATAAACCACACTATTTTTTAATTTCCGGCAATATTCTCCAGTGGAGAAGAAACAGAGAAGGTTATGAAAAATATGCTTAGAGCATTAATATTTAATTAATGTAATAGGACTCTAAAATGAATATTATAACTGTAAAAGCCTTGTAAGTTGTGTCTATGCAACTAAAATACAGAACTGGTACCTAGTAAATTCAGGACATTCTTAATGGACAACCTTGAACACAGAGAGAGCTTAAAGCTTGGCCTAACAACAAAGAGAAATTTGGAAGGGCTAATCGTTTATTACCAGAGTGGCATATCAATCCAAAGAGGTGAGGGAGAAGCATTCCATGTGGTTCATCAGTAGTTCAGCCAAGGTCTCTCATTCTGTATCTTAGAACAGTCTAGCTGACAAGCTAGGAAGCAATCTTCAAAACCATCATGCGTTACTGCCCCCATAAGCACTTCCCACTTTCAACCAGGTTCAGCCAGTCGGCAATAGTGTCTCATCGCTTCCTTTAGGTGCTGTTTCTCTTCAAAATTCAACTATTTATTTTCAGGGGTAGATTCCATATGAGTAAGCCAAAGAACAAAAATTCAAACCCAAAGAAATGGATGGAAGGAAGGAATTAATAAAAATAAAATCTGAAAATAATAAATGGGAAAACAACCAGCAAAACTGATAAATTATTCCAGAAAAGGTCCTTGTAGAGAAAATCAATAAAACATACATAAATCACTAGCTAGTTTAATCAGGGGAAAAAGGGACTTCCCTGCTGAGCCAGTGGTTAAGACTCTGCACTCCCAATGCAGGGGCACGGGTTCGATCCCTGGTGGGGGAACTAAGAACCCTCATGCTGCACGACGTGGGCAAAAAAAAAAAAAAAGAATCGGGGGAAAACCCCACAAATATATTAAAACAGAAATGATAAAGAAAATATAATCACAGCCAAAGAAAAAAATAAAAGAACTATAATAGACTCTCCACACAACCCTAAGCTTATATATTCGAAAAGTTATATATTGGCAAGTTGTGAATTTTAAGGAAAATATAAATTAACAAAATTGAATCAAAAAGAATGAGAAAATTTGAGTAAAGCAGTCACCACAGAAATAAATAATAGAGAGAGTTGTAATGGAATCATTCTCAGAAAAGGTGTCAGGTGTAGATGTCTTCATAGGAAAATTCTTTCAAACCTTCAAGAACAAGGTACTTCATAAGCTATTCAACTATTCCAGAATCCAGAGAAATACAGAAAACCCTCAAATATTTTCTGAAGACACAATAATTCTGACAGCATATACTAATAAAAATAGAACAGATCATTTTAGAGGATTGGTTCAAGATGGCAGAGTAGAAGGACATGCTCTCAACTAACTGCTGAACAATCACTGACAGGAAGACACTGGAACTCACCAAAAAAGATGCCCCACATGCAAAGACAAATGAGAAACCGCAATGAGATGGTAGGAGGGGCGCTATCACAATAAAATCAAATCCTATAACTGCTGAGTGGGTGACGTACAAACTGGAGAACACTTATACCACAGAAGTCAACCCCCTGGAGTGAAGGTTCTGAGCCACATGGCAGTCTTCCCAACCTGGGGGTTTGGCAACGGGAGGAGGAATTCCTAGAGAATCAGACTATGAAGGCTAGCGGGATTTGATTGCAGGACTTCGGCAGGACTGGGGGAAACAGAGACTCCACTCTTGGAGGGCACACACAAAGTAGTGTGTGCATCGGGACCCAGGGGAAGGAGCAGTGACCCCATAGGAGACTGAAGCAGACCTACCTGCTAGTGCTGGAGGGCCTTCTGCAGAGGTGGGAGGCAGCTGTGGCTCACCAAGGGACAAGGACACTGGCAGCAGAAGTACTGGGAGGTACTCCTTGGCCCTCCCAGAGTCTGCCATTAGCCCCACCAAAGAGCTGGGTAGGCTTCAGTGTTGGGTTGCCTCAGGCCAAACAACCAACAGGGAGGGAACCCAGCCCTACCCACCAGCCGACAAGTGGTTTAAAGTTTTACTGAGCTCTGCCCACCAGAGCAACAGCCAGCTCTACCCACCACCAGTCCCTCCCATCAGGAAACTTCCACAAGCCTCTTAGATAGCCTCATCCACCAGAGGGCAGACAGCAGAAGCAAGTCAATCCTGCAGCCTGTGGAACAAAAACCACATTCACAGAAAGATAGACAAGATGAAAAGGCACAGGGCTATGTACCAGATGAAGGAACAAGATAAAAGCCCCCAAAAGCAACTAAATAAAGTGGAGATAGGCAACCTTCCAGAAAAAGAATTCAGAATAATGATAGTGAAGATGATCCAGAACCTTGGAAAAAGAATGGAGGCAAAGATCGAGAAGATGCAAGAAATGTTTAACAAAGATCTAGAAGAATTAAAGAACAAACAAACAGAGATGAACAATACAATAACTGAAATGAAAACTAGACTACAAGGAATCAGTAGCAGAATAACTGAGGCAGAAGAACGGATAAGTGACCTGGAAGACAGAATGGTGGAATTCACTGCTGTGGAATAGAATAAAGAAAAAAGAATGAAAAGAAATGAAGACACCTAAGAAACCTCTGGGACAACATTAAACGCAACAACATTCGCATTATAGGGGTCCCAGAAGGAGAAGAGAGAGAGAAAGGACCAGAGAAAATATTTCAAGAGATTATTGTCGAAAACTCTAACATGGGAAAGGAAATAGCCACCGAAGTCCAGGAAGTGCAGGGAGTCCCATACAGGATAAACCCAAGGAGAAACATGCCAAGACACATAGTAATCAAATTGGCAAAACTTAAAGACAAAGAAAAATTACTGAAGGCAGCAAGGGAAAAATGACTAATAACATACAATGGAACTCTCATAACGTTAACAGCTGATTTCTCAGCACAAACTCTACAAGTCAGAAGGGAGTGGCATGATATACCTAAAGGGATGAAAGGGAAGAACCTACAACCAAGATTACTCTACCCGGCAAGGATCTCATTCAGATTCGATGGAGAAATCAAAAGTTTTACAGACAAACAAAAGCTAAGAGAATTCAGCACCACCAAACCAGCTCCACAGCAAATGCTAAAGGAACTTCTCTAAGTGGGAAACACAAGAGAAGAAAAGGACCTACAAAAACAAACCCAAGACACTTATGAAAATGGTAACAGGCACATACATATCGATAATTACCTTAAACATGAATGGATTAAATGCTCCAACCAAAAGACACAGTCTTGCTGAATAGATACAAAAACAAGACCCATATAGATGCTGTCTACAAGAGACCCACTTCAGACTTAGCGACACATACAGACTGAAAGTGAGGGGATGGAAAAAGATATTCCCATACACATGGAAATCAAATGAAAGCTGAGTGGCAATACTCATATCAGATAAAATAGACTTTAGAATAAAGAATGTTACAAGACACAAGGAAGGACATTACGTAATGATCAAGGGATCAATCCAAGAAGAAGATATAACAATTATAAATGTATATGCACCCAACATAGGAGCACCTCAATACATAAGGCAACTGCTACAGGCTCTAAAAGAGGAAATCAACAGTAACACAACAAGAGTGGGGGCCGTTAACACCTCATTTACACCAAAGGAAAGATCATCCAGACAGAAAATTAATAAGGAAACACACACTTTAAATGACACAATAGACCAGATAGATTTAATTGATATTTATAGGACATTCCATCCAAAACAGCAGATTACAATTTCTTCTCAAGTGCGCATGGAACATTCTCCAGGATAGATCACATCTTGTGTCACAAATCAAGCCTCAGTAAATTTAAGAAAAATGAAATCATATCAAGCATCTTTTCTGACCAAAATGCTTTCAGATTAGAAATCAATTACAGGGAAAAAAACGTAAAAAACAAAAACACGTGGAGCCTAAACAATACGTTTCTAAATAACCAAGAGATCACTGAATAAATCAAAGAGGAAATCAAAAAATACCTAGAGACAAATGACAACGAAACACAACAATCCAAAACCTAGGGGATGCAGCAAAAGCAGTTCTAAAAGGGAAGTATATAGCTATACAAGCCTATCTCAAGAAAAAAGAAAAATCTCAATCTAACATTACACCTAAAGGAACTAGAGAAAGAAGAACAAACAAAACCCAAAGATAGCAGAAGGAAAGAAATCATAAAGATCAGAGCAGAAATAAATGAAATAGAAACAAAGAAAACAATAGCAAAGATCAATAAAACTAAAAGCTGGTTCTTTGAGAAGATAAACAAAATTGATAAACCATTAGCCAGACTCATCAAGAAAAAGAGGGAGAGGACTCAAATCAAAACAATTAGAAATGAAAAAGGAGAAGTTACAACACACACCGCAGAAATACAAAGCATCCTAAGAGACTACTACAAGCAACTATATGCCAATAAAATGGACAACTGGAAGACATGGACAAATTCTTAGAAAGGTATAACCTTCCAAGAATGAACCAGGAAGAAAGAGAAAATATGAGCAGACCAATCACAAGTAATGAAATTGAAACTGTGATGAAAAATCTTCCAAGAACAAAAGTCCAGGACCAGATGGCTTCACAGGTGAATTCTATCAAACATTTACAGAAGAGCTAACACCCATTCTTCTCAAACTCTTACAAAAAATTGCAGAGGGAGGAACACTCCCAAACTTGTTCTATGAGGCCACCATCACCCTGATACCAAAACCAGACAAAGATACTACAAAAAAAGAAAATTACAGACCAATATCACTAATGAATATAGATGCAAAAATCCTCAACAAAATACTAGCAAACAGAATCCAACAACACATTAAAAGGATCATACACCATGATCAAGTGGGATTTATTCCAGGAATGCAAGGATTCTTCAATATAAGCAAATCAATCAATGAGATATACCATATTAACAAATTGAAGGATAAAAACCATATGATCATCTCAATAGATGCAGAAAAAGCTTTTGACAAAATTCAACAGCAATTAATGATAAAACCTCTCCAGAAAGTGGCATAGAGGGAACCTACCTCAACATAATAAAGGCCATATATGACAAACCCACAGCAAACATCATTCTCAATGGTGAAAAGCTGAAAGCATTTCCTCTAACATCAGCAACAAGACAAGGATGTCCACTCTCACCACTATTATTCAACATAGTTTTGGAAGTCCCAGCCACGGCAATCAGAGAAGAAAAAGAAATAAAAGGAATACAAATTGGAAAAGAAAAAGTAAAACTGTCAGTGTTTGCAGATGACATGATGGTATACATAGAGAATCCTAAAGATGCCACCAGAAAACTACTAGAGTTAATCAATGAATTTGGTAAAGTTGTAGGATACAAAATTAATGTGCAGAAATCTCTTGCATTTCTATAAACTAATGATGAACAATCTGAAAGAGAAATTAAGGAAACACTCCCATTTACCACTGCAACAAAAAGAATAAAATACGTAGGAATAAACCTACCTAGGGAGACAAAAGGCCTGTATGCAGAAAACTATAAGACACTGATGAAAGAAATTAAAGATGATACAAACAGATGGAGAGATATACCATGTTCTTGGATTGGAAGAATCAACATTGTGAAAATGACTATACTACCCCAAGCAATATACAGATTCAGTGCAATCCCCATCAAATTACCAATGGCATATTTATAGAACTAGAACAAAAGATCTTAAAATTTGTATGGAGACACAAAGACCTGAATAGCCAAAACAGTCTTGAGGGAAAAAACGGAGCTGGAGGAATCAGACTCCCTGACTTCAGACTATACTACAAGGCTACAGTACTCAAGACAATATGGTACTGGCACAGAAACAGAAATATAGATTAATGGAACAAGATAGAAAGCCCAGAGATAACCCACGCACCTATGGTCAACTAATCTATGACAAAGGGGACAAGGATATACAGTGGAGGAAAGACAGTTTCTTCAATAAGTGGTGCTGGGAAAACTGGACAGCCACATGTAAAAGAATGAAATTAGAACACTCCCCAACACCATACACAAAAATAAACTGAAAATGGATTCACGACCTAAATGTAAGACTAGGCACTATAAAACTCTTAGAGGAATACATAGGAAGAACACTCTTTGACATAAACCACAGCAAGATCTTTTTTGATCCACCTCCTAGAGTAATGGAAAGAAAAACAAAAATAAACAAATGGGACCTAATGAAACTTCAAAGCTTTTGCACAGCAAAGGAAACCATAAACAAGACTAAAAGACAACCCTCAGAATGGGAGAAAATATTTGCAAACAAATCAACGGACAAAGGATTAATCTCCAAAATATATAAACAGCTCATACAGCTCAATATTAAAAAAACAAACAACCCAATCCAAAAATGGGCAGAAGACCTAAATAGAATTTCTCCAAAAAAGACATACAGATGGCCAAGAAGCACATGAAAAGCTGCTCAACATCACTAATTATTAGAGAAATGCAAATCAAAACTACAATGAGGTATCACCTCACACCAGTCAGAATGGGCATCACCAGAAAATCTACAAACAACAAATGCTAGAGAGGGTATGGAGAAAAGGGAACTGTTTTGCACTGTTGGTGGGAATGTAAATTGATACAGCCACTATGGAGAACAGTATGGAGGTCCCTTAAAGCACTAAAAACAGAATTACCATATGACCCAGCGATCCCACTACTGGGCATCTACCCAGAGAAAACCATAATTCAAAAAGACACATGCACCCCAATGTTCATTGCAGCACTATTTACAATAGCCAGGTCATGAAAGCAACCTAAGTGCCCATCGACAGACGAATGGATAAAGAAGTTGTGGTACATATGTACAATGGAATATTACTCAGCCAGAAAAAGGAACGAAATTGGGTCATTTGTAGAGTCGTGGATGCATCTAGAGACTGTCATACAGAGTGAAGTAAGTCAGAAAGAGAAAAACAAATATCGTATATTAACGCATATATGTGGAACCTAGAAAATGGTACAGATGAACTAGTTTGCAGGGCAGAAATAGACACAGATGTAGAGAACAAACGTATGGATACCAAGCAGGGAAAGTGGCTGTGGGTGCGGGTGGTGGTGCGATGAATTGGACGATTGGGATTGACATGTATACACTAATGTGTATAAAATGGATGACTAATAAGAAAGAAAAAATTTTTTAAAAATAGTACAAAAATTAAACTTATCTAAGTCCCTTATGAAAACAAATAGGAAATATCCTAACATATTAGAAGATTAAATATATATATTCATATATTAAATACGTGTATTTACTGTACTACACCATTTTACATAAGGGACTCTAGCATCCATGGATTTTGGTATTCATAGGGGCTCCTGGAACCAATCTACATGCCTTGTCTACATGCCTTTGACCTCTAAATTTGTATTTCTAACCCAGAGTTTTCCTTTGAGACCCGGATCCATCTGCTTCCTCAATATTTTCATTTACATGTCTTATATACCTTAAAAGGACCTCAAATACCTTATCCATGATAGAACTCACAATTAACCACCCTCAACAACTTATTTCTCTTCCAAGAGGAATGTGGTGTCTTAGTGAAGATACCACCTTTCAAACAAGGGTTGAATCCAAAAGCCTAGAAGCCATGTCCTATACCCAACACATCACCAAGTCCTTTTGATTTTACCTGTTACTTATCTCTCAACATTGTCTGCTTCTCTTCAATCATTTCTTCCCACTCCCTCACTTCCACTGCAATCCAAGCTACCTTCAGGGTTCTTCCATGGCTTCCTACTGCCTAGAGGACCTGCATTCAAAGCCCTTCACAGTCGAGCCCCAGCATATTTTTTTAGACTTGTCTTCCAGCACTCTTCTCCCTCCATATTCCATCTATGCTAGCTACAGTAGGTTATTCACTCTTATGCATAATAAAGTTTTATGTCTCTGTCTTTCTTCATTATTATTCCCTCATTCCAGAATATTCTTGCTCACTTTGTCCATCTGTTCAACTCTACTTATTTTACAAGGCCCAGCTCAAATATCATCTCGATGAATTTTTCCTGAACCTTTCCTTTTGCCCTACCATTTTCTCTCTGCCACTCTTTCACTCTACCAAACAAGTAACTGGTACTCCATCATACTTTTATAGCTCTTTGTACATACCACTAATACATCACTTTTATATTATGGTACAGTTTTATCAATATCTATAACCCTGGATAGATTGTGAATTGCTTGAGGGCAGAGACAATGGCTTACTCATCTTTGTGTCCTTCAGCCACTTGGCACAGGGCCTAGGCACAAGGTAGGACCTCAACAAATGTTTCCACAGCATAGCTTTTAGACTCTTTCTGTTACAAGTGAAAAAGATCCCAACAGGATCTGGTACAAGCAGAAAAAAGAAATTTATCTGTCCACATAATAAAAAGTACAGGAGTAGATACTGGATCAGAGCTCAAATGAGTTCGTAAAATGCTGTCCCTACTTACTTCTTAGCTCCCCTACATGTGGGTTTTATTTTCAAACACCACAGTAGCTCTAGATATCATTCAAGGTAAAATTTCAGCAATGTTGGTAGAGCTTCCTTTCCCTATTTGCACAAGAATGCTGGGCCTGGCCTTCACTGGCCCAAATTGGGTTACATGATCATTGCTGAACCAATCCATGAAGCCAAAGAAAAGCAATCTTCTGTTAGGCCAGAACGGAGCCATATGTCCATCATTGAGCTTGGGGTAGAAACAAGGACTTAGAATGGAGGATGGGTTAGCTCTCTAGAGGAAAATCAAGGCCCAACTACCAAGATGCTGAGTGCCCAAAATAATAAGTGTACACAGGTATTTTACAATTAATGGGGAAAATTATCAGTAACTTTCCTGTCAGACAGTATTCTCAGTGTTACCTCTCTGATTTGATATTTCATAAATGTGAAATCTATCCCTGAGAATATTCTTGGGTTCTTAAGAGCATTAGGTTCATGTTTCTGAACCTCCAGCATAATACCTAGCACACAGTGGCTGCTCAAGGAATATATTTCTAATTAAATAAGAGAATGATTTAATAAATAACACAGTCTGTAAAATAATATCTAAGATAATGTATAGAAAATTTCAAACATAAATACATAAATTAACCACAACAAGAAACACAGAGATCTACTCTACCCTAAAGTGCAGTTCATTATTTAACAAGTGACCAAGTAGGACAAAACTTGTGTTGGCTTAAAGGATACAAATACTTGTATCAGTATTGCAAAGCCTGGTGGGATGAACCTGGAACTTCCTCTGTACAAGGACAAGACTCTTGTTTCAGCTCATAATTCCTGTGAGGCAGCTTCTGTGGTTTTCTTTCTCCTTCTTTTCACATTTGTATGCTTGCTATTGTCTTGGGTTTCTTTTACACTTAATCTCAAACTTCTTCAGGAGGTTGTGTGTGG
The DNA here is from genome assembly GCF_937001465.1 of Orcinus orca. Lineage (NCBI taxonomy): Eukaryota > Metazoa > Chordata > Mammalia > Artiodactyla > Delphinidae > Orcinus > Orcinus orca. The sequence goes on from NC_064565.1 coordinate 65,471,585, forward strand.
GTGAATGTGGAGGTGTGGGGAGGGAGAGTGAATTTTATAGTTGAATAAATTCTGTTTAGAATTTTTTAAAGCTCCCCCTCTCCCCAAGCTCACATCAAACTCTCAGTACAGAAATCACAATGCACAGTGTTGTTTTTCTTCCAGACTGCTTCTAAGTGGGGATCTAAAGACGGCAGTAAGATCTGTAAATAAGTAACTGCTGTTTGAACAATTATCCCATTTTTGTAAAAGTTATTTACTTAATAAACCAAAGTTTCAGGATAAATATGATTACAATACACAAAATAAAGTCCCTGAGAAGAAACAGCACTGAAACACCATTTACAACTTTGATAGAATGAGTGGGCTGTTCACTTTGTCAGCATACATGTGTGATTTGGCAGTTAATACTTCAGATTTCTCTTTGCTCAATTTGAAGCTTATTCTTTGAGGTTTAAACTGATCAATTAATTATGTACAATTCAACAGCTATCTCACAATATCATTTTATATTTGTGTAGCTTGTCATAAAATGACTAGTGTTTCCGAAGCTAATTTTTCAATTATTAAAGCTGTATTAGAGGCAAATTTACTCTTTAAACAAGTTCCTCAGTGCATGCAGTAGACAACCCATACATGCTTCTAGAGTAAAAGGCATGCATCCAAGCAGGCAGGCAAGCATGCATTAGCAGCTGCACAATGCCTACCTTGCAGGTAATCAAGAGCCATATCCAATATCTGGGTTAGTAGTCAACGAACTAAAACAAGATCAGGAAAGATAAAAAAAAATATTGTCTTGGCATGAGTCCCAGTATTTATCCTGGGGAAGACCAGGTCAAAGGCAGAAGCAGCAATCAGTGCTGAAAGTAGAATACTGAATAACTACCAAGCTCTAGGGCCTGATCCTTACTCTACATGGAAATGTGATGCAGAGCAGAGTAAAAAGGGGAGGAAATCTCATCCCACAAGTATTCATAAGGAAGCTACTACCTAAGCATCGACTAATACAAGGCCCAGAATCACTTTGGGAACCCTGAACAAAACCCAAATGCTGGTTCCTCTGATTACAGTGACCTGAATCCTATAGAGGATCCATGAGCCAACTAGCACCTGTAAGGATCCACAGAGGACTGGATCCTTAACTGGTCTCTGAAACTTAACTGGAAAAGCTCTAGAACTTGCACATCAAGAAGAGTCCTATACTGTGGCTTCTTAGCCAGGCCCACCTCCCCTTGGGACTTATAGTCACAGGCTAATCCACTGATTCCCATGCTTTTCACCATCAAGAACACCTTTTGTTATTTTTCCCCTTATAGGTACTATCTTGTAAAATCTTCATCTTTCTCTAAATTTGCTATTATTAATAATTTGTTTCTCATTGTTTTATTCAGCATAGACATATATAAGTGCCAATCAGGACTTCCAATAAGAATATTGATAAAATTCCCACCAAAAGACATTTAAAACTCTTGTTTTATTTGTGTAGACTTGTCGTGGTTGAGCATATTGTCTCTGTTAGTCTTTTTGAACTGTTTAAATTATTCATGGATCCCACCTCTTACCAAGCACTAACAAGCACCCCAACTCTTACAAACACAACTGCCTTCCTGGACTGCTAGGGGTGAGGAGTCCTTATGCTGGGAATCACTGAGCTAAAATAGCTACAAATTTGCTTAGTCCAGAACACCAGAGTAGTTCAGCTGTAATGAATGTCACAGTGAGACATGATTTTACTGTGTTCATCTAGGTATGAAATTTTCAAGGCAGTGCTTTCGTTTTGACGTGAATATTGATCACCTCAAATTGGCATCTTAGCCCATGCCAGGTGCAAGGTTGCATTTGTCCAGAGGCATGACACACAGCATATTGCAGGCAATACCCAAAAGACGTCACAAACCAAACCGATTCCTTCCATGCTCAAGGCAGGGTGGTGGCGTGGGAGGGGAGGGCACTGCCTTATCCCCACCAGCCTCAGGCAGTGTCCCAGGATCCTTGGGGAAAGATCAGCCAGAGGCAGATCTGTTGGAGAGCTGCTACTCAAGGGCACGCCGACGGAATAAGCTTGAGTTCTGGAGCCAGAAGATCTGGGTTTGAGTCCTGGCCCTGACCATAACACCTACCAGAAGTGTGAAACTGAGTAAGACAACTAACATTGGCCAAAGGGAGTAATAAGAAGCTCAGCCCGACTTCCCCATCTCAAGCACATGTCAGAAAGACCAGAATACCTAATCAGCTCTCAACCTGCTCCGTTTGGTGTCTTATAAAATAACTTGTCAACATACTTTGTCTCACCTGTGTATAATTTTGCTTTATTTTCTCCTGGCACTCTTTTGGGCAATTCAGTAGATATCCATGTATTTATCTTAACATACTCTCATAGGGAACCATAGAAAGAGATGGGTAGGATGTCATTTGAGGAGTGTGAGGTATCAACAGAGAGAAAAAAGCCAAGCGCATGTTTTACTAGGCAGACTGAAGTCTGAAGAATATTAGTGAGTCTTGAGCCATAATAAACAATGCTCTTTTACTATTTTTTCCCTTGCTCTCCCAGAATACAATGTTAATGTTTTCTATGCCTGGTCTACTTTGAGTTTGGTTGTATTTCAGCATTTGTGTGACAATGTCAGAGTCACAGTCACAGCCTGTCATTTCACATTCTGCTAGTGACACTTAGATCTATTTTTCATTCGGTTTCTAGAAAAAACTGTCACTCTACTTCTGTGGTTTGAGGCCATGGACAGAAAGCCATCCCTGTGCCCTTGGTGCAATTTAAACAAAACACCTTGTAAATAACTCCTTAATCACTTCTCCACTGCTCACAGATCTCCCCTAATGTGAAAACATGCTGAGAAGGACAGGATCCTGAAGTTGCCCCATCAGAGATGCCCTGTGGACAAATGAATGTTTGAAAAGTGCCTTGGATAAGAAATTTATCTAGTTATTCCCAGGATTGTAAAAATCAAGGAATACTTTTACTCAAAGTTTTGTAATGTATTTTGAAGATCCCTATGATATTCCTGGGAGCTGCAAATTCTGAGAGTTTGGACTTCCAGGGAAATCATTAGGACTAATTACTATGTCCCTAAAACATTTGCGAGGCACCCCTTTACACATTTCTACAAAGGAAAGTTGTGAATGCCTTTACACACTCTAATTGGAGTGACTACACATCACATTTTGCTGGGAGATCTGGCTTATGCCTGTTGACCCTTTGCCTTTCACTTGCAGAAGTGTCCTGACTTGGATGATAAAGTATATAGTCACTTTATCTGGGTATGAAATTTTCAAGGCAGTGCTTTTGTTTTGATGTGAATATTGATCACCTCAAATTGGCATCTTAGCCCTTTATATAGAGGTATAGTATATACCTCTAATACACTTAGTTATACAAGTCAACCCTGAGGGAGACATGAACGACAAACAATTGATTAACCACAGAAATTTAGTAACAGAGTGAAAGCTTTATTGGCAAGAAGGTGTGGCTTTTTTCTTGTGAAATCTACCTAGGAAGATGATCTAAAGTTGCTTTCTACCTTTTCTTTGCAAAAAGCTGCAATGGGATAAGCAGGAAGAACACTTTAACTTTGCTTTGAGCTCCAAGGTGAAGAGGAGATCCTATTTACCCAAAGAGGAAGCAGAGTCACCTCTCACCCAGTACAAAGGATGCTTCCAAGAATAGAGAGCAGGATATCGATTTTGTTTTCTTAAGAGCACCTCAACCACCCAAAGACATCAGCATAACCACTAAAGAAAGAGAAAAGTATATATATGAAGACAGGCAAAATTACTAATTGTCAGTATTCACAATCTTTTTCTTCAGCCTGGAGGAAATACGAGAGAAGGAGTTTCTAGGAGAGGTTGGAAAATTAGAGGGGAAGGGGAAAAAAATCACTATCAGGATAAAAAGGAATGGCTCCTGGAAGGGAAGAGGAGGTCTGAAGAAGAGGGGAGGAGTGAAGCATAGCGCAGCTGGGTTTGGAGTTGTTGAATGTGTGGGAAAGTTTATGGATATGCTGCTTAGGATGCCTCTGAAAGCAGCAACAGAAATCCAAGCTAAAAGTGCCTTTAAATAAAAGGGAAGATAACATCACACATAAAAATCCCAAAGCAGGGAGGCAGGGTTGGTTAATTCAGATTCCACAGTCTCCTCCAGGACTTCGCCCCTGTGCTCTGCCATCCATGTCAATTTGAATGTTTTGTCAACAGTCGGCTCAGCCTGCTCCCTTCGTGTTTCAGCAGAAGCAGCTCCATTTCTACCCATGTGTCATCTTTTTACTCAGTGAGGAAAATCCTTCTAAGATTCCCAGCAGACTCTCACATCTCATAGGCCATATTATACCCATGCTTAAACCATTCCTGGGAAAGGAAAATAGGATCACCATATGGCTTAGATCAATCATAATTCACCCTCCTGGGGCTCAGAATGAGGCTCCCCTCCTCTGGAACCCATGGTAATGAGGCACAGGGTAGATTCTTATTAGAAAGGAGGAGGAGGAATAAGGAGTGTTTGGTTTGTGTTAGGGGATGAATTGTGTCCTCCCAAAATTTATATGTTGAAGTCCCAATACCCAGTACCTCAAAATATAACCATAGTTAATCTTTAAAGAAGTAATTAACATAAAATGAGGTCACATGGGTGGGCTCTGATCCAAAATGACTGGTGTCCTTAGAAGAAGAGATGAGGACACAGACCCATACAGAAAGAAGACCATCTAAAGATGCAGGAAGAAGATGGTCACTTACACACCAAGAAGAGCAACCAAGAAGCAACCCTGTCAACAACTTGATCTCACAATTCTAGCTTCCAGAACTGAAAAAATAAATTTCTGTTGTTTAAGCCATTTGGTCTATGGTATTTCATTATGGCAGCCTGGGCTGACTAGTACATACACAACTGGGAACATTTGCAACAAGGGAAGAACTAAGAGCTGGAAAAGCATTTTAAAGATGTTTTGATATTCTACACATTGTTTATCAACAACTGCTGACATCACAAAAAGAGATAATGGAAGTGTACAACATTATAAGTAATAAGGCAATCTTGCCCCCAAAAAAGAAAGAAAAATTGAACCTGAATTTAACCAAGACATTAGACTACCAATTTACAGATATAGAGAGAGGAATGTGTTTGCCACAGGGATGCAATCAGTCAAATCCATATTGTGGGAAACTGTAGGACAAATGTCCCTGGATTGGAGGATTTTTCCAAGATATGGGACTTTCACTGCTAATACAGGGAAAGTTATGGGCAAACCAGGACAAGTTGGTCACCCTAGCCATGTCTTCAGCAAACAAACTGCAACCGAAAAGAAGAGATGGAGAGGAACTCTATACATTAAAAATACTTAAAGACGTATCATCCAATCATAATATGTGGAACTTATTCTGAACTAGTAAAAAATGTTATGAGGCGAATCAGTATTGTTAATTTTTCAGTGTGATAACAGTATTGTTATGTTTTGTAAAAGAGTGAATCCATATCTTTTAGAGATATATAATATTTATAGATAAAATTGAATAATGTTTGAAATTTGTTTTAGAATAAGATGGGAGGAGGAGGAAGAGTGGGGGTGGGGATGAAGCAGAATGGGTCAAGAGTACATGGCTGTGAAACTGGGCGATGGGCTTATACTATTCTGTTTAATCTGTATAAGTTTGAAGTTTTCCATAGTAACAAGTTTTTGAAAGATTTTTTCCCATATATTAAGAATATACTCTCCTATTTAGTGTCTTCTTCAGAAGCAGAATAATATCTGAAGTAACTGAAATCACCTATTTGTTTCTGGGCTGTTTCTTCAAAGGCATCTGGGCCAAAAGGCAGCCCTGATTATATTGGAACTGTATTTGAAAAAGTACATGAGATGATAATTAGGACAGAATGGGGTCCTGGGAATTTATGCTATTTTATTTATAATTAGGACAGATAATGGGGTCCTGGGAATTTATGCTATTTTATTTATCCCAGGAAAGCTTAATAAAGGATGTGAGATTTCAGCAGCTGCTTGAATGAAGTATGCAAGTCCTATTTATAATCATGTGCCTTCCTATTAGCCTGTTGTGCTCCTAGCTAATACCATTATCAATTTCATTTCGAAAACAAACATTCCAATACATTAAAATTATTATTTAAATATGAGCAATTCTCCTTGCAAACAATAATCATTGAGAAATTACTCAAAAATTTGTTCTGCATGATATTAATTAGGGTTCTGTCAAATAAGTCCATGAATCACTGAATTAAACAGAATGCTGGGCAGTACTTTTCATACCTTGCACAGGTGAGTATGCACTGTGAATCTCTAGGAAGAACACACAGCGTAGCCTCTATTCTGCAGATTCTAAAGGGAATGGTGTTTCATGATGCACATGGACTTATTTCCAAGTTAATGCACTTCTTAATTAATCAAAGTCAAAGCTAGCTTAAAGTGACGATATTTTGGACCAGATCAATCTGAAAGATGTATTGGAAGGGTAATGTGTAGTAAAAATTAGCACCAGCCAAGAAGTTTAGGGCACTTAATCTTCTCCACGACTCCCAGGCTCACCTCCAGGTAATGAGAGCTCCTTTCTCACCTTTCCTGCTAGCACTTGTCCAATGCCTGCTCCATGCTAGATCCTGTGGTAAGCATTTTGGATAGATTATCTCATTTAATCCTCACATCGACCCTCTGATTTGAGTATCATTAGCTCATTTTAACAGACTAGGAAACTGTGCCTTGAAGACATCAAGCAGCTTGCCCTAACCTTTCCACCTAGTAAGTGGCAAAGCTGAGATTCTACCAGATCCATCCCACACTTTCTTCTAATTCTCTTATCTGAAAATTCTCCCACCAGTTAAATTCCCAAATCCCTAAAATCCCACATTTTCTTTATGCAAGTGTTTTATAGCAGCAGGGCACTTTTTCCTGGAATATTCCAGGAGTAGAAATTCAGATTTTTTCCAAAACACTGAGTGCTCTGAATAATATTATGATTGTATATCATGATTATCATTGACCATGGTAATTTAAAAAGCACCCTAAAGCACACACATAACGTAAAATTTACCATCTTAACTGTTTTTAGGTGTACGGTTCAGTACTGTTAAGTATATTCACTTTGTTGTGAAACAGATGTCTAGAATTTTTACATCTTGCAAAACTGAAGTTCTTTTGTTTTTTAAACTGAAGTTCTTTACCCATCAAACAACTCCTCTTTTCCTCCTCCCCTAGCCACTGCAACCCCCATTCTACCTTCTGTTTCTATGAATCTGACTATTCTAGGTACCTCACGTAGGCGGAATCATATGGTGTTTGTGATTGGCTTATTTCACTTAGCGTAATGTCTTCAAGGTTCATCCATATTGTAGCCTGTGATAGGATTTTCCTCCTTTTTCAGGCTAAATAATATTCCACTGTATGTATATACCACACTTTATTTTCTATTCATCTGTTGGTGGACATTTGAACTGCTTCTACTTCTTGGCAATTGTGAATAATGCTACTATAAACACGGGTGTGCAAATATCTCTTCAAAACTCTGCTTTCAATTCTTTTGGATATATACCCAGAAGTGGAAATGCCAGATCATACAGTTAGATCATATTTTTAATTTTCTGAAGAACTGCCATAAGGTTTTCCATAACTGCTGTACCATTTACAATTCTACCAACAGTACACAAGAGCTCCAGTTTCTGCATATCCTCCCTAATACTGGTTACTGTCTGGTTTTTTTTTTAATAATAGCCAAAACTGTAGCCTCCACCAAGAAAAACAAAATTCTAATGCTAAAGCATATCAGAAACAAAAGCAATTTTATCACAAAGCCTCCTGTTGAGGTTCCTAAAGTTAAGCAATCTTATGTAAAGATTAAAAGCATAAATATAATCTGCATGCATTCTCCATTCCAAGTGAAAAATCACTTTGCTTACATATATTTACCAGGAGACAACTGAGAAATCCCTTAGCTAGAAGGAGGTTAATAAAAATTAATATCATACAAGTTATGTTATATCCTTCTGAATGTTTATAGAGAACACTGAAGCATTAATACTAGGAAAATAATCAGCTCCAATTTTTTTCATTAATGTTGATACAAGCTGCTACTTCAAAAATATCTTCATCAGATTTGAATTATTCTATTATTCCATCCCCCATTTCCAATACCCCCAAATGATATTGAAGCTAATTTATCATTCTCAGGCATTCATTCTCATGATCTTGAAGGAAATAGTGATTAAATGAACCCTTGGTGAATCCATCCCAGAGGTAAAAATGAGGTGAACATAAATCCCACTAATTCTCATGAAAATTCCCAAAAGAGTAAGAAGGCAAGTACTCAGATTGCCAGAAATCTCCTTTAGAAAAGGATAATACACAAATAAACTCTTAGGTTATTTTTCAGAGGACTGGCTGCAAAATCTAATAATGCTAGAAATGCTTGAGGTACAAAATGGAAAAATGTAAATATGTAAAATTCCACATCAATTTGTGAATGTGTCTTGGGGGCAACCATTATAAATGGGAACTTTATCATAGAATTTCACTTCCTTTATTTGATGAAAGGCATTACTAGTGATGGTAAATTACTACCAGTCTATATGCTCTTTCCTGTTCTCTTTGAAATCCTGAATCCTACAGATTCTTATGTGTTCTTAGGCTTATAAAATGTCCGAGACTGTTCATTTTATAACTGCAGTATTAGCCAAGTATTCCTACATGGAGAAAAAAAAACCAGTTACTTACAATTATTTAGTTATAGCACAATTACTCATTTCCAACATTTCTTACAACATAGCAAGTATTCTCCACAAAGGAGCCCAAGAGAGAGGACCCTTTCAGACTTATTGTATTTGAAAAGTCACTCATAAAATAAAAATCAGGGTGCTTTTCTGAGATGGACTGGTAATTAGAGCAGCAGATAAAAAATTAGAAAATACAATAGTTCTTAGAATCAGTTCCAGATTTGAACAACTTCTTTGTATATCAGCCTCCATGGACATGCAGGAAGATAGCACAGCAGGGCATGTATTTAACGATATTCCAATAGAAAAAGGAACTTCATTGTCCAGAGGAAACAGAATCAGTATTCCTTAGATATGAAAGACACACAATTCCCCAAGAAAGCCATTTTGGAATTTATTGAACACATTGCTCTGTGCAAATAGTTCTTAACCTGGCTATACTTTAAAATCACCCAAGGAGAATTAAAACAAAACAAAACAAAACCCAGTAAGCCTGGTCTTCACCCCAGAGGTTCTAAGATTTTGATTCAAGTGATCTGGCATGGGATGAATCTGATATTCAGCCAAGGTTAAAGAGCACTGTCTTAGGAAATCAAAATAGTCAAAAAGATAAAGTTAAAGGCACAAAACTCGTATTATGGAGAAGTTAATCTTTTTAAATTATCCTAAAGTATGCAGGACCTATGAGAACTGAATGAGCAATTTTCTCCTAATCTAAACACATCAGGACCAGTGGGGCAAACTTCAGTTTTGGGGAACTAGGGAGCTGCTTCCAAAAATTCCTCATCTCTGTGATCAGCTCTCTGGTCAGCTTGATATTTTTAAATTAAAACAGTAGAAAAGGCTCATTGATATTTTTTCCTAAATTTTTCCCAGACAAGGGAAATAATTCTGTAATTACAAGAGTTATTCTAATCCATCTTTCAAGGCGGAACATGCTTTTGCAGCCTGGAATAGGTAACCTTTTTCTTTTTTTGGCTTCACGAGAATCTAATGAAGGCTGAGTAGGCACATGGAACATAATTTTATGTAGAATTTCAGTGGTTTCACACATCACCACCTACAACTCCCTAAGAGTCCACAGACCCCAGCTTAGAACTCCTACTTTATGGACTTTGCCATTAGGGGCTGGAGAGAAGGAAAAGGAGAGGGCAGTAAAGGAAGCAATTAGGAACTGGAAATTCCCAAAGTATAGCAGGACAATGCTTCTCAATTCATGTGCATAAGAATTGCCTAAGGATCCAATATAAGTAAAATCAAAAATAAACAAACGGGACCGAATCAAACTTAGAAGCTTTTATAAGGCAAAGGAAACTATAAACAAAACAAAAAGACAACCTATAGACGGAGAAGATATTTGCAAATGATGTGACTGACAAGGGCTTAATTTCCAAAATATACAAACAGCTCATACAACTCAATAACAAAAAACCAAATAACCCAATCAAAAAATGGTCAGAAGACCTAGACAGACATTTTTTCAAAGAAGACATACAGATGGCCAACAGGCACATGAAAAGATGCTCAACATCGTTAATTATTAGAGAAATGTAAATCAAAACTACAGTCAGAATGGGCATTATTAAAAAGTCTACAAATAACAAATGCTGGAAAGGCTGTGGAGAAAAGGGAACCCCCTACACTTTTGGTGGGAATGTAAATTGGTGCAGCCACTACTAAAAACAGTATGGCAGTTCCTCAAAAACTAAAAATAGAGTTGCCATATGATCCAGCAATCCCACTCCTGGGCATACATCAAAAAAAAATTAATTCAAAAAAATACATGCACCCCTATGTTCACAGAAGTACTATTTACAATAGCTAAGACATGGAAACAACCAAAAGGTCCATTGACAGATGAATGGATAAAGAAGATGTGGTACATATATACAATGTAATATTACTCAGCCATAAAAAGAATGAAATAATGCCATTTGCAGCAACATGAATGGACCTAGAGATTATCATACTAAATGAAGTCAGAAAGATAAAGACAAATACCATATTATATCACTTATATGTGGAATCTAAAATATGACACAAATGAACTTATCTACAAAACAGAAATAGACTCACAAACATAGAAAACAAACTTGCGGTTGCCAAGTAAGAGGTGGGGGTGGAGGAGGGATGGATTGGGAGTGTGGGGTTAGCAGATGCAAACTATTATATACTGAGTGGATAAACAACAAGGTCCTACTGTATAGCACAGAGAACTATATTCAATAACCTGTGATAAACCATAATGGAAAAGAATATGAAAAAGAATATATATACACGTGTATATATGTGTGTGTGTGTGTGTGTGTGTGTGTGTGTGTGTATATATCTGAATCATTTTTCTGTACAGCAGAAATTAACGCAACATTGTAAATCAACTATACGTCAATAAAATAAATTTTTAAAAATCAAAAAGAATTGCCTAAAGATCTGTTAAACTGCAGATTCTGATTCAGTAGGTGTGCGGTGGGCCTAAGAGTCTACATTTCTAATCAGCTGCTGCTCCATACATCAGATTTGGAGCAGCAAGGTATTGGAAATATGTCATCAACATTACGGGCTTTCCCTAGTACCTAAGAACATAAATGTACAAATATTTCCACCTTTCTTGAAAACCCAATATTGTATGTAACATATGCTATTTCTCTCAACAAAAAGGGATAAAGAAGATGGCAAACTTAATTCTTTATTTTCAATGGTCTCAGAACTCCAATTGTTAGAACTGTTAAATTCAATAGTGTTTCTTTTCATGGAACCAAATGTTATCAATTCAATGGAAGTAATTTTTTTTTAATCCTAAAAACAACAACAACAAAACAAAACAAAAAACCTCCCCTGGGTGACGCTGTTCAGGAAGAAACGAAATTCCATTATGTAGTACAATGTGATTTTTAAATCAGCTTTTGTCTGGAAAAGAATTATACATCAAACCAGTTGTAAACCTAAAACCAGCTTTTCTGAACCAGAAAATAACACAAGAGCCCACTGAGCTACGTGATCTTCGAGGTTATTAGACCAGCCTTGGGAGTTCAGTGATGGTCACACAGAAAGGTACCAGAGCCCTGGCAGCTCACAGCCTATCTGGGGGTTTAGTTCCAATAATTCTCTCTTTTAAAGAGTATTCTTTTTTCTGATTTTAAGAATAATAAAAATAATAAACAAAATAATACATGTTATTTCTTAAACTTACAAAGTATTAGAAGATATTTTTAAAAATCCATCATTCTAAAACTATATACTGAGGATCTATATACTGTTGTTTTCCCTTCCTCTGTTTTTTTCAATGCATTTTCAATATAATTAGAACCCGGAAGTACATAAAGTATCGCAGCATGCTTTTTCCCCCTCAATACTTGAAAGGGCATAGCAGGGTGTGATTAAATGGCCTGTAGAGAGGAGTGGAGGTGGGCAGCAAGCACATCCCAAGATCAAGACCAAGCCATTTGCTAAACCACTATCATTCTATCTCTACTTTAAATTTTTGTGTGCAACTTACCTACTTGTTGAATAATTATATTTTATTTTGGATGTGGAGAGAGAATACCCAGACTAACAAATCTCTATCTACAAAAGAAAATAAGATAAGGTTGAGAGGGGTAAATTATTCCCTTGCAATTTTAAAGAGTTAATCATGGAACATCACTCTTGCACACATTGGGAATTATTAATTTCCCTCTTTTGGTTTCTGCCTCATGAAGGAAATGGAAAGAATGGCTATCAAAGGAGAAATACTAAAACCGCTGGTGAATTTCAAAAGAATCAAGCCATAAGGAAAAGACAAAATTCCCTAAACTGAGCAATTCTCAGAGTGGGGTCCAGAAGAAGTAGGTGCTATATTTTTCCTGTCTCTCCATATAATTTCATTCAAGAGTTAAATGGAGATTGATATAATAGTAAGGGCAGACAGAATCTGAGAGAAAGAACTAAAGGTTTCTCTCCTTAAGTTCATTAAATAAAAGAAGGGAAAAAATACTGAATCCATAAACTGGATAATGGAGCAAAATTTATTGAGCCTATCTATATTCTGTTCCAGGGACTGTGCTAATTAGTGGGAATAAGTGGTTCTCTTGAAGATAAGGTTCCTATTCTCATGTGGCTTACATTCTAGAGTAGGGGAAGTAGAGACAGACAGTAAACAAACAAACAGGAAATGAATGAGACAATTTTCTTGCTTTGTAAAGAGTGACTTGAGGATGGAGGGACTAATTTAGGAAAGGTCTCCCCATGGAGGCCCTGAATGGGCATTTGAGTGACAAGAAGAAGCTGATCTGGAGACCAAGAGTTGAGGGGTGAAGAGGTTAACAGCCCTAAGACTGGAATGAGCTTGGCATGTACCAGGAACAGAAAAATCCCTGTGGCTGGAGAGTACTGAACATGGAGGGAAGCAGTAGGAGAAGAATCTCAAAGGAAGACTAGGCCCAGATTGTGTAGGACCTTGTAACCAGGGCTGAGAATTTGGATAGAGTGAGAAGGCAGGGATAGGTTTTAACCAGAAAAGTGCCATGATCTGATATACATTTTTAAAAGAACTTTCTGGCCACCCTATGGAGAATAGATTGTTATGGAGTGTTAGTAGAATCAGGAGGACCAAGTAGAAGACTATCTCAATATTCTAGGCAAGAAATGGTGGTGGCTTGGATCATGACCAGGATGGTAGCTGTAAAGATGGAAAGGAGAGATTGGGATATATTTTTAGCCAACAGGACTTGCCTATTGGTTGCTTCCATTTGAACACTGAGAAAAAGTTTTGGGCATTGAGTAACTGAGTGGATGGTGGGCTCATTTATTGAAATAGGGAAGACTGGGGGAAAATAGGTTACAAGGAGGATCCATAATTTTGGTTTGGACCATTATTAGATTTGATATATCAATTAGATATCCAAAAGTCAAATCAACTAGATAGTTGGATTGGTAGGTAGGAGTAGATACACAAATTTATCAAGTAGTATTAGTGAGGAGGTTAGATATATGGTTTTTTTCCTCTAAATTTCACTCTTGTTGTGATGCCTTTAAATTTTTAGATACTAGGAATAGAGGTTGATGTTTATAATTAGAATAAATCATTATAGCATACTTTTAACAGAGTAACTGAGTAAAAACACTCTCTTCTTTTTCTAAGTAGCCAAGCCTTGATCCCAGCCAAACAGTGATGGTCTTGCTTATCTATATATCTCAAAAGGTTTAGTAATATCCAAGCACCTCCTGGCAGGGGTGATGAGCAATCACTGTCATTACCATTTTGATCTCTGGATCACTTGGGGGAGTACCCCATGGATTAGAGTTTTATCTTTTTTCATCTGTATTTTCGAGTTTCATAGTGTCTTTAGACGACAGATATAAAAAATAAATTAAAGCAGATTTGCTGTAGTTGAAGTAGAGATCAAGACCCAAAGTTTTCCTTCTCACTCACTATAGAGGACAGACAGCAATTTGAAAATAGTTCCACTTTGATATCCTTGGGTTTTCAAGAAGGATACCATTTTGGAATTCATTTGGAAAGAAGAAATTTCAACTGAATAGCAAAATTAGTAATGTTTTTCGTTATTTACAAATATAAAACATTAGGGTCATCTAATGTTTATTTTTTTCAAGGCAAATTTTTATTTAACCATAAAATAAAAATAAACTTAGGGGAACACCCAGTTTGCTGAAAATGGACTCCCAGGTTGCCCCAAAGTAAAATCCCAAGAGAACTAAGGCAAATTATATTTGTAAGGGAACTTGAGACCTGCCATAGTCATGTATAATTGTCTAAAACAGAAAAGCTGCTGAGTCTAGAAGAAAAAAAGGAAACACATTATGACAAATCCAATAACACATGATTGCAACTCTTTTATGTGTACCACACTGCTCTATAGAGAAGACAGGTCAGCCTCAAGCAAAACTATTGAGAGAAAGTAATCTTGGGCTGCCCAGCATCCCATATTTTGATGCCATTCTAGCCCTGCCCTATACATCCCCTGTTTAAAGGACCCACATTCTAATGCTGCCTTCTGACTAGTTGGCCTTTCAAGCTACTAACTGCTATAGAACCACAGTCGGTGGTAAAGGAGATATTAATACCAGATAACAAATTCTTCAGTATTGACAATGGTCAGAATCTCATGTTGGGAAACGTATGTGATCCAAAAGGCTTTCCAGATTTTCCCAATCATCAATCATCCCTCCTGGAGGCTGGAAGTAGAATAAAACACTTCCTCTTATAAATAGTCCGAACAACCCAGGTTTCTCAGCATAACATTCAATGCCCTGAACAATCTTCCTCCTTCAGCCTACATTTTCAGTCTCCCTTCCCATACTCTCCTACACAGACCCCCCACTCTAAACTCTTCCTCTTCCCCTTAATATAATGTGAATTCCGGCCTCCAGGTTCTTCTACCACTGTGAGAACCACGCCCTTGACATCCTCCCTCCTCTCCATCCAGTCTTAAGTCCTTTCTTCTCCATGGAGCATGCCCGAACCTCCAGCCTGCCAGGACCTTTCCTTCCTCCAGCACATAGCATTGATGGTAATGTGCCTTGTTACCAAATCATTTCTTTCATCAGTGTCCCAAATCTCAGTATTCACATATCCCTCACTATTTTTTTCCATATCCACATATTACCTATTATGTTTTCCTCTTTAACATTTTCTTAAAACCAACTCCCATATTTTAAATTAAGTACATTTAATTTTATAGGAAATTTTAGATTATAACCATAATGGAAAACCAATAACATTTTACACAAATTGAAGGTAATTGTAAATATATATACAGCATTATATAATTATAAATATAACCATTAATGTAAAAAATGTTTCTTCATGCCTACTAGTACCTAAAATTATCTCACATACCACAATTTGAGAGATGCTACTTTATGTTGTTGTCTCATATTGCAATTTTTCTTTTATCATGTAACTTTTTATGTGTTTATATCTGTTTCCCCTAATAGATTGAAAGTCTCTAAAGGAGATCACATATTATACTTTACATTTCCCAGTGCTTTTAGCCCAGTGCCTGGCATATGGTGGGCATTAAATAAATGTTTGGTTCAGTGAATAAATGACCACAAATATATCAATATTCCTAGTCATAATTTGTAGGTATATAATCAGTAAAATGAAGATACTGAATCCTTCAGTTAAACTTAACAAGGCCATTTAATTATATACTGAATTTATATATATATAGTATACTATCTTGGATATAAAATGCATTGTAAATAAACAAAAACTCTACATTGCTGTTAGTAGTAACGGTGCTAACCACAGGAGATTCTGGATTTTAAATTTCAAAGTGATAGTTTTAGATTTTCGGAGAGTAATAAACAGGAATAGTTCCAATGGTTAATCGATGTGCCTTGATTTAGACAAACCTAATAGATTAAAATCCAAGGATACATCAAAGATAAATTAAGGTCAAATAACTTACACTGCAAATAAATTTACAATAGAAACCATTTAAACAGCAAATCCTCACTACATTTTAAATATGATCTGATTCTTATTTTGGGAACATATTTATTACATAAATTAAGGTGTGCTTTATCATAAAGATGAACACTGATGCAGGGGAGAGAAAAAGCTAAAAAAAAATCAGAAATTTTCAGATTTGAACTGGAGATTTAGTTAATATTATATCTAAATATTTTTTAAGTTTTGAATTGTTACTTCCCAAAGGTCAAAGTTTTCATTTTCAGCAGAAAAAAGTTGCCTACAAGAAATATTAAAACAAATTAAATAGGGAAACTCTTTGAAGTGGTGGGACTTATTCCAGCTCCCTATGCTTTGTGTTGGAAAAATAAATAAAATTTAACAGTCAATGAGCTTTCTGTATCTATGTCCTGTAATTATCTCACAGAAAAAATAAGAAAGTAAACTCTTGCTTCAAAATTATCAAGTATCTGCTGCTCTATTTTCAAGCGTCGCTGCTCAATTCCATCAGTCATTCCCTGGCCACACCAGTATTCCTGTACCTCAGGATGAGCTCTACATGGATGCTTAGGGGAATCATCAAACAAGAATCATACATGAGCATGTGCTGGTGTAACCTTGTGTTCCACATACCACAAGGATGTATTCCTCTGCAGTGATCCACCCTCCTACATGGGGAATCAGGAAATGTCAGTACAGGAACAGATCTCAACAACCCTCTAGTACAACTCCTTCAAATATAAAAAATGACCCCAAAGAAAGGAAGTTTTTTTCCCAATTCTGACAGATGAGATCCAGTGAAGTGAAGTGAACAGTCCCACTCAGGCCACAGTCTAGCTACCCAAGTGTCCTTCTCTCCTTGTCCACCTAAAAGGTAAGAGAGCAGGTCCACGGACATATCCAACTCATTCTTGCTCTGTTCCCTGCTCCTCTCTCAAAATCTGTTTTCAGAGATATGGTATCTAAAATAGCTCTTACCTTAAAGCAAAAGCTTACTCCCAGTATCTGCTTCATATGATTGTTGTAAGTTTAAAGCACCTAGTACAGAGTCGGACAAATAGTAAATACTCAATAAACCTTAGCCTCTACAGCCCCAACTTACCCTGACCCCAATCTGCCCTCTCCCCAGGCCACACCCCACCCCCAGCACCTCTTTTGTATACCTGTCAAACTAGACTACTCACTGTCCTAAGCTAACTGAATGTACTAGGTGCTGGGCTTTGTGCTAAGCAGTTTACCTGCATTGTATTAGCTAATTCCCAAACAACCATTGTTGGTAGGTACTATTAATACTGCCTTACTAGAAGTAAATCCATGAGAGCCAAGATTTTTGCCTGTTGTCACATGAAAAGATGGTTAACATTGCTAATCATCAGAGAAATGCAAATCAAAACCACAATGAGATAGCAACTCACACCTGTCAGAATGGCAATCATCAAAAAGAACACAAATAACAAACGTTGACGAGGGTGTGGAGAAAAGGGAATCCTCACGCACTGTTGATGGGAATGTAAATTGGTGCTGCCACTGCGGAAAACAGTATAGCAATTTCTCAAAAAACTAAAAATAGAACTACCATATGACCCAGCAATTCTACTCCTGGGTATATATCTGAAAAAAGCAAAAACACTAATTCAAAAAGATACATGCACCCCAGTGTTCATAACAGCATTATTTACAATAGCCAAGACACAGAAGCATCCTAAGTGTCCATTAACAGATGAATGGATAAAAAAAGATGATGTATATACAATGGAATACTACTCAGCCATAAAAAAGAATGAAATTTTGCCATTGGCAGCAATATGGATGAACTTGGAGGGTACTATGCTAAGTTAAATAAGTCAGAGAAAGACAAATACCATATGTCAGCACTTATATGCAGAATCTAAAAAATACAACAAACTAGTGAATATAACAAAAAAGAAGCAGATCCACAGATATAGAGAACAAACTACTGGTTACCAGTGGGAAGAAGGAAGGGGGGGAGGGGCAATAGGGGTAGGAGAGTAAGGGGTACAAGCTTCTATGTATAAATAAATAAGCTACAAGGATATATTGTACAGCACAAGGAATATAGCCAATATTTTATAATACCTATAACTGGACTATGACCTTTAAAAATCGTGAACCACTATATTGTACACCTGTAACTTATATAATATTGTACATCAACTATACTTCAATTTAAAAAATAAAAATATTTTTGCTTGTTGTGTTCACTGTTACTCCCCAGATTCCCATAATAGAACTTGGCACACGGTAGTTGCTCAATAAATATTTGCTGAATAACCGAACAAATGAACGAACAAGTGAATAAATGAATACCTATTTTATGGATCAGGAAATTGAAGCTGAGAGAGACCAAGCCATTTGCCCAATGTCACACTGTTACTAAGTGGTGAAGCCAGAATTCCAGACACAGTCTGACTGATGCCAATGCCCACAGTCTTAAGCACTCTCCCACACCCTCTCAAATGGGAGAGCAGTGATTTAGTCAGACAAAGTGCTCATTTTGACTCATCCCACATAGACTTGATACCAGACTGAAAAGACAGAGGGACCATATTTATTCTAACCCTTAATTTTTTAATATCTTTATTGGAGTATAATTGCTTTACAGTGGTGTGTTAGTTTCTGCTTTATAACAAAGTGAATCAGCTATACATATACGTATATCCCCATTATCTCCTCCCTCTTGCGTCTCCCTCTCACCCTCCTTATCCCACTCCTCTAGGTGGACACAAAGCTCCGAGCTGATCTCCCTGTGCTATGTGGCTGCTTCCCACTAGCTATCTGTTTTACCTTTGGTAGTGTACATATGTCCATGCCACTCTCTCACTTCGCCCCAGCTTACCCTTCCCCCTCCCCGTGTCCTCAAGTCCATTCTCTATGTCTGCGTCATTATTCCTGTCCTGCCCGTAGGTTCTTCAGAACGATTTTTTTTTTAAGATTCCATATATATGTGTCTAACCCTTAATTGAAGATTATTTTCCTAAAAAACCAAGGCTTATCAATGTACACATTTACTTTTTTTTAAAATAAATTTATTTACTTATTTATTTTTGGCTGCATTGGGTCTTTGTTGTTGGGTCTTCGTTGCTGCGCGCAGGCTTTCTCTAGTTGCAGTGAGCAGGGACTACTCTTCGTTGTGGTGCATGGGCTTCTCATTGCGATGGCTTCTCTTGCTGCAGAGCACGGGCTCTAAGTGCGCAAGCTTCAGTAGTTGTGGCTCACGGGCTCTAGAGCGCAGGCTCAGTAGTTGTGGTGCACAGGCTTAGTTGCTCCTTGGCAAGTGGGACCTTCCCAGACCAGAGCTTGAACCCATGTCCCCTGCATTGGCAGGCGGATACTCAACCACTGCGCCACCAGTGAAGTCCCCACATTTACTTTTATGACGACAGCAATGAATTCTCCTTGTGGTTCTCAAAATAATAAAATAATTCACTCAGGCAAACCTAGTTAAGAAGACAAATATTTCTCTGATTTGGAAGATTTTCTTTAATTTCTGATTTAATCTGTATCATAGAATTATCCTAAGGGAGAAACTGTTTTTACTATAGCAAACTAAAAATGATTTAGAATACTGGTGCTCTCCCAATCAATACGGACTGGTTCAGAAGGTAAAAAGAATTACTATATACAAGCTAAATAAACTGAAGTTTAGGAATATAGCTGTTTCAAAAAACAAACTTCCAGATGAAAATACTTTATTCATACACAGTCAAGTAAATTCCTATAGGATGAACCAACTTTTCAGCTATTAAAACTCTCCAGTGTTTGCAACAAGGCCATAATTTCATTGTTAATCATGATACATATTTAAACACCCAGTGTTTCACATTGGGAAGCTTTGCTACCAGAAAGCAGGGAACAGATATTTCACCTGTAATACTCTATGATACCAAAATCTGAGGGTCCTATATGTGCAAGATTTCATGTAGAGAAAAGCTGTAAACAAAATCTTTATTACAAATATTCATTATTATCCACTGTATCCATCTGATTATCCAATCAGATCTTAGGGACTAAAAGAGTGGTTTGCAACTATTTATGTCAGTACCAATCTTGTAAATAGCTATTCTCCCCAGTGAATAACAATTCATGCTGCTCGGTAGTAAAGAATGTTTATTTCTTTAACTGGTTATTTTACTATTTTATCCCTCTTAGGGAAAAGATGGATATTAAAAATACATATAACCATGCAGATCAGTAATTCTTTAGCTTTTGTCTCCAAGTAAATATTTCTTGAGTACCTATTGTAATCTCTGTTAATTGCTAGAAATACAAAGATGAAACGATTTGATCTCTGCTTTCATATTATGTGCAGGAGAGAGACTAATCATTATATTTCAATCCAACAAAAATTTATTGAGTAGTATTATGGGGAATTTTTAATAGAATTTAGTGATATTAACTGAATTCTGGGCAGAAGGAATTGAATAAGCAAAAATTCAGGAGTTGGGAGATGCATTTTGTGTCCTGTAAATGGCAAGAATCCCAGTGAGACTTAAGTGTGAACAATGTATGGGCAATGTGTCGAGAAATGAGAGTGAAAAAGTATTTGAGACTCAATCCTGAAATGATTCAAATGCCATTCTGAAGAGTTTGGGTTTTATGCTGGAAGCCACAGAGATCCGTGAGACTTACAGTGAGTGGCATGGTCACATCAGGACTACAAAAATAGAACTCTAGCAACACAACTCCAGAGAAAGGCGAAGAATCAAGAATGGGGGGACACAAACCATCACTTCTAAAGGTTATAGACCAAGAGTATTTTGTAAGTAAAACGGATAGAATTTGACAACCAATTAGATATTGGACATGGACATGAGATTAAAGGAAGGAGTAGAATCAAGGATGATGGCTAGGTCTCTAGCCAGGTGGTTAAAAGAAGGGTGATACTATGGAGTAACACAGAAAACTCCAGAGGAAGACTACAGTCGGGGCACCAGTGCAGGAAGGCAGTGAGTTTGGTTTGGAATTTGTAGCATTTGAGAGGGAGCAGAAGATATAAGTAGGAATGACCTGTGGAATCCTGGAGCTTCAGAAGTGAAATAAGCTTACTGACCTACATTCAGCACCAGAGTGAGAGCTGAACTCACATGCACTTAGGCTACTCCCAAGGGACAGAGTGGAGAACAGAAGAGAAAGCAGAAGATAGCTACCACCACTTCAAGACCAGGTAAAGGAAAGGAGGCAGAGGAGGTACAACAGGGGAGGCTGAGGCAGGCGGTGAACCAGAGCAGTGCAGCAGGGAGTCAGACGGCCAGGGGAGGAATTTCAGGGAGGAGGGATCGTAGACACTGTCAGCTGCTTCAGGGAGATTAAAAGCATGACTAGTAATATTCCATAGTTAGGGGATCAGTATTTATTGAAGCAAATGTTTTTGTTGTTGTTCAGTAAAATGGTCATCTAGGGAATACCTGGTCAGGCATGAGTAATAAAGCTGCCAGAGGAGTAAAAGTCACTGGATTCGATAAGATTGTGAAGCTGAACAGCAAGAAAACGCACCTGCAGCCGTGCATGCAGAATATTGGGCCGGCTATCTTATAACAATACAAAAATAGTCAGCAACCCTCTACAGTATATTTCCTTTTACTTTTTCTTTTCAAATTGTTTTGTCTTTCTTTTCTCTAACACATTGTTTATAAAGTAGAAAGGAGAAGTTAGCAGTTTTACATATTTGGAGATTAAAACTCATGAAGGTTAAATGACTTGCTCAGAGCCCCACAGCTAGTTAATGGCTATTCTGGGGAGGCTGGGAAGGCTCAAAAGTCACCTGCAATCATCCTGCCCCCTACCGATCCTTTCCATTTTAGCAGGCTTTTCACAAAGCCCTGGACTTCAATCCTGCCACGTTGCCTGGCTAAACTAAACTGAATTAAAACTGCACTAAACTAAACTAAATGACTAAAACACAGATCTGTCCTGAGTTGAAGAATGTCAGGTAGGGACACCCTCTGTTAACCAGTTATCAGCAACCCAGCACATGTACATATGTATATATTTACATATATAAGTGAAATAGTAACAATACTTACCCTCACTATGGGCAATGCTCTCTGATGTTTTATTTCATTTACAAAATACACTGCTCAAGACAAGATTTCATAACGCAACTCGTGGGTCGTGACGCATAGTTTGGGAAACGCTGCCTGAGAGCCATCCTTGCCTGATCTGAATCACAGCACACACATCTGATGGGCTGGCAAAACCTGCCTGCTCTGCCTCACAGTTGTTCTCTTAATCTGTCCTCTCCTCTCTAGCCCTGTCCTGTCTCTAGCTTAGTGGCAGATTTTCCCATCTATCTTCCAAACTGTTAATAGGTGCACTTTCTCTCTTTACTCATTGGTGGATCCAAAGCTCTTCTTCTCTCCTTAAGGCCACCACCAAGCTCACCTTAGTCACACTCAGTTGGTAACTGGCTCCTCAGCCACACATAAAGTATTTGGCAGAAGCTCCAACCTCTAAAATCCTAACCTAGCCTCTAACCCAGAGGCGTCCTCCTTCTGTCTAGGGCCAACCCCTTCTCATCTACACCGGACCCTTTGTCCACCCACTCTTTCCAAAGCTTGTTTACTCAGCTCTCCCTTCTCCTTGGACTCAGTCCCCTTGGCTCACTTCTCCCTCTTTATAAAATATCCTTTCAATTCAACTTCCCTTGAGGGATAAACATCTCAAAAGGTGGTTTTACCCTGATGTGACCAGGTCACTCATTTCCATTTATTCTTTGCCCCAGTTTTGTTGGGCTTTCTCCCCACCATTCACCGAAAGCTTGCACTGAGATTATGGCCTCCCTGCCAAATCCCAAGGCATATTTTGAATTATTAGTCCTTCTTGATTTCAAAGCCATAATGGGTACAACTTTGAATCTTTCTGGCTTCCTTCTCTCACTATTGTCTTCCGGTCTGGTCTCTCAGACCATCCCTTCTCTGGCTCTCCTTTTTTTCTGCATATTCTTCATTATCAGGATTCTTTACCTAATTCTCTTCTAGTCTTGGTCTACAAGCATTTTTTTTTTAATGAACTTTTCCATTTCCATGACATCGCCTACCACTTTTACCTTAAAATTCCTAAATCTCTCTTCATAGCTCTATCCAGCTATTATAGAAATCTAGTTTTGATGGATTTAGCTTCTACATCCTACGGATAATATTGCTTTTATCTAAGTTAGAAAGACATGCAAAAAGTGACAAATGTTACTTGCTTTCCTATGAGAATCTCGCTGACATCTAGATGTCTCGCTGACATCTCACTGGACTAGTTCCAGCAGTCCATAGCGGAAAGCCACCACTCCATAGTCACCTCTTATATACATGGTTTTTTCCCCCTTTCTTAAGAGGTTCCTATCTTTTAGAATTTTCTCTTTGAATTGTCTGAGTGTTACCCACCAGCTCTGAAATAAGCTGCATGACCGGTACTGTCGTCCTTTTTCTTCATTTTATTCATAGGTAGGAACAGAAATACCCTGGTGGCCTTAAGTAATGAGACATTGTAAAGTATCAGTGTCTCTCTAGCCCTCTTCCTCTCTTTTCCCTCTTCATGACCAATCAATAAAGCATGTCCCTGCCTGACATTCTTCAACTCAGGACAGATCTGTGTTTTAGTCGTTTAGTTTAGTTTAGTTTAGTGCAGTTTTAATTTAGTTTAGCCAGGCAACGTGGCAGGATTGAAGTCCAGGGCTTTGTGAAAAGCCTGCTAAAATGGAAAGGATCGGTAGGGGGCAGGATGATTGCAGGTGACTTTTGAGCCTTCCCAGCCTCCCCAGAATAGCCATTAACTAGCTGTGGGGCTCTGAGCAAGTCATTTAACCTTCATGAGTTTTAATCTCCAAATATGTAAAACTGCTAACTTCTCCTTTCTACTTTATAAACAATGTGTTAGAGAAAAAAAAGACAAAACAATTTGAAAAGAAAAAGTAAAAGGAAATATACTGTAGAGGGTTGCTGACTATTTTTGTATTGTTATAAGATAGCCGGCCCAACAGCATGGCTGCTGTTTTGTGAGTTGCCTGAAGCCTTGCTAATGGATGGTTTGTCTCTACAGCGGTGTTTGTTGGAGCATGGTACACCTGCCAAGCAGGTGGGTTTTCTTGCTATTCAGCTTCACAGTCTTAACAAATTCAGTGACTTTTATTCCTCTGGCAGCTTTATTACTCATGCCTGATTCCCTAGATGACTATCTGACTGAACAACAGCAAAAACATCTGCGTCAATAAATACTGATCCCCTAAGTATGAAGTATTGTTAGTCATCCTTTTAATCTCCCTGAAGCAGCTGACAGTGCCCACCATCCCTCCTTCCTGAAACTCCTCCCCTGGCTGCCTTGACTATGGGTTGTAGACAAAAAAGTTTGAAACCTACCACTTCAATGTGGAACACTGAGCAGAAGGTGACATCTTAAATCAAGATCAAGAATACAGACAAGGAGAAGTTTCAGAGCTTAACAATCAAGTATACCCTGAGATTCCTAATTCTCTCTTTGTTTCTCTAATGAGCTAACAGAAATCTAATTTGATGGCTTGAGCTTTTACATTCTATGACTAATGTATAATCAACTGTTTTGTCTAACTACTGGTCTAACTAGAATTCCTTTTTTAATTGTTTCAACCCATGGCACTTCATAAACTAATTTCTTGGGTTTTCTGGATCAGGTAGTGGAGTTAAACTGAAACACAGAGATAATTATTAATAAAAATAAGGCATTCATTCTGTGATTTAGAAAAATAATTCTGCTCTCATAATGATATTAGTTTCACTGATAGAATTTTGAGTTTTAAGTGTTAGCCCGGTTTTCAGTATCTCTGATATCTACACAGTTCAATCCCAGTTTATTTGGTCTTTTGACAAAGAGATTTTTTAAACAAATTCTTTTGAAGCAGAAAATTGACTCTGTAGTTTTTTCACTCTGTTAACATATTAAACCTTGATTTGGGTGATGGAAAGAGGTGGAAAGAAATGGAGAGGTATGAGGGAAAAGGCCAATAAGTTTATAAATTTCAAATTACAAAGAGACAAGAGAATATTACCAATCCTTTATTGTCAGAGAAATGAAGAATCTTATTCATGCCCTTGAAAACGAAGAATGGAGTTGCCAGTGTATGCCAAGAGTGATTCTCCTCCGAAATGGAGATGAGTGGTTCTAGATGAGCCATGAGGGTGGTGTGACAGTGGCTGCAACACACACACACACACACACACACAGCAGAGTCTAGAGTTAAACCAGCCTGGGTTCCAATCCCAGCTCACTCACTTACTAACTATGATCTTGGGCAAATCATTTAACCTCAGTAATTTAATATCCTCATCTGATAGTATCTTGGGATGATAAAAATAGACTTCTCAAGGTTGTTATTAGGTGGGAATAGGACAATTCCTGTAAAGTGCTCACAGGGAAATGCACTAAGTACTAGTTCAATATTATGATTGCATTTTTTTCCCTAGGGATGCCATAACAAAGTACCATGAATCTGGTGGTTTAGAACAACAGAAATGTATTATCTCACAGTTCTGGAGTCAGCAGCCTTCATCAAGGTTTTTGAAGGGCCATAATCCCTCTGAAACCTGTTGGTGAAGGATCCTTCCTCTTCCAGCTTCTGGCAGCCCTGTCATCCCTTGGCTTGTGGCACCATAACTCTTATTTTCAAATGGTGCTCTCCCTGTGTCTCTCCACATAGTCTTTCCTCTGAGCATGTCGGTCTCTCTATCCAAATTTCCCCTTTTAATAAGGACATCAGTCATATGGGATTAGGGCCCACCCCAAAGACCTCATTTTTAATCAATTACCTCTGTAAAGACTCTATATCCAAATAAGGTCACATCCTGAGGTCCTGGAGGTTAAGACTGCAACCTATCTTTTTGAGAGGAACACAATTCAACTCGAACAGTAATTCACTAAATTATCTTGCTAGAGATATTTTGCAAGAGATAAGTTAGTAAAGAACTTTAAAATTGTAGAATATCCTTCTCTAGTGATTCATTTTCTGTTTCTTTTTCTTTTTAAAAGAAGGAATACTTGATCTTTTTCATGTCATGACTTGTGTAGAAATTGAGTTTCCGGCTCTTAGTTGACTCTGGAATGGCTGGGTGTGACTTCTCTGTCATCCTATAGTTTCCTGGTCTTCAGGAAAAGAAAACAGCCACAGACCTATGCAGCCAGGCCTGCATAAGAACACGCCACAGAAAAAGAGCATATACCTCCACTCTGAACGGTTTGTTAATCACATAACAACTTCAATTGCACTCGTCACAACTGGAAGAGAATGGCTCTTCAATGGAATTTAAATGAGTATAAATTACATACTTATTAATCAAAATGAATTCTTCTCAGCCAAGTACTTTTTTGTCTTGTTAAATGTTTTTAATGAGTAATATGGACTTCTTGTTGTTCAGTTTTCTCTGCCATGACCCTGATTCTAAACCCACTTTCATCATGCAAAATGATACCCAAACATTAAACATTCATTTCTACTTCATATGCTTTACAAAATGACATATATTTTTGCCCCAAACTGGACCATACTATGAAGGTTTGATCTCCTAACACTGCAGTCATGGGTATACCTATCAAAGGCTTTAAATTAATTAACATAAGAAAAACAGGAATATCTGAGGACTGAATGCAGGTCAGTAGTGAATTCAGCACCTTTATTTTTTATTCAGTGCTGTATTGATCCACATTTACTCAAATGCATTAATGACCTCCTCTGACAGAACTCTCATTTTAATTATAGTTTGTCATTACCTCAGTTTTCTCAAGTATTAATAACCTGAAAACGCATAAGTACACTCACTCCGGATACATTTCTTAAAAACTGCTATTTTCATATTTGGCCCCTGGAAAGGGACTGCAGTCATTGCTAATTGGCAATAGTAATGATCAAAGCCACAAGGTGGCACTATAAGCAATAGGCTACTGGTGCTTATTTTATTTATTTATTTATTTTACATCTTTATTGGAGTATAATTGCTTTACAATGTTGTGTTAGCTTCTGCTTATAACAAAGTGAATCAGCTATATGTGTATATATATCCCCATATCCTCCCACACTCCCTATCCCACCCCTCAAGGTGGTCACAAAGCACCGAGCTGATCTCCCTCTGCTACGTGGCTGCTTCACACTAGCTAGCTATTTTACATTTGGTAGTGTATATATGTCAATGCTATTCTCTCACTTCATCCCAGCTTACCTTTCCCCGTCCCCATGTCCTCAAGTCCATTCTCTGTGTCTGCGTCTTTATTCCTGTCCCGCCACTATGTTCATCAGAATCATTTATTTTTTTAGATTCCATATATATGTGATAGCATACAGTATTTTTTTTCCCGTTCTGACTTACTTCACTCTGTATGACAGACTCTAGGTCAATCCACCTCACTACAAATAACTCAATTTCGTTTCTCTTTGTGGCTGAGTAATACTGCATTGCATATATGTGCCACATCTTCTTTATCCATTCATCTGTCGATGGACACTTAGGTTGCTTCCATGTCCTGGCTATTGTAAATAGTGCCGCAATGAACACTGTGGTACATGATGCTTTTTGAATTATGGTTTTCTCAGGGTATATGCCCAGTAGTGGTATTGCTGGGTCATATGGTAGTTCTATTTTTAGTTTTTTAAGGAACCTCCATACTGTTCTCCAAAGTGGCTGTATCACTTTGCGTTCCCACCAACAGCGCAAGAGGGTTCCCTTTTCTCCACACCCTCTCCAGCATTTATTGTTTGTAGATTTTTTGATGATGGCCATTCTGAGCAGTGTGAGGTGATACCTCATTGTAGTTTTGACTTGCATTTCTCTAATGATTAGTGATGTTGAGCATCTTTTAATGTGTCTGTTGGCAATCTGTATATCTTCTTTACAGAAATATCTATTTCTCTAAATATCTTCTGACCATTTTTGGATTGGGTTTTTTTTTTTTCTGATACTGAGCTTCATGATCTACTTGCATATTTTGGAGATTAATCCTTTGTTAGTTGCTTCATTTGCAACTAATTTCTCCCATTCTGAGGGTGGTCTTTTCATATTGTTTATGGTTTCCTTTGCTCTGCAAAAGCTTTTAAGTTTCATTAGGTCCCATTTGTTTATTTTTCTTTTTATTTCCCTTTCTCTAGGAGGTGGGTAAAAAAAGGTCTTGCTATAATTTCTGACATAGAGTGTTCTGCCTATGTTTTCCTCTAAGAGTTTTATAGTGTCTCGCCTTACATTTAGATCTTTAATCCATTTTGAGTTTATTCTTGCATGTAGTGTTAGGGAGTGATCTAATTTCATTCTTTTCCATGTAGCTGTCCAGTTTTCCCAACACCACTTACTGAAGAGGCTGTCTTTTTGCCATTATATATCCTTGCCTCCTTTATCAAAGATTAGGTGACCATACGTGCGTGGGTTGATCTCTAGGCTGTCTATCCTGTTCCATTGACCTATATTTCTGTTTTTGTGCCAGTACCATACTGTCTTGATTATTGTAGCTTTGTAGTATAGTCTGAAGTCAGGGAGTCTGATTCCTCCAGCTCTGTTTTTCTTTCTCAGGATTGCTTTGGCTATTCGGGGTCTTTTGTGCCTCCATACAAGTTGTAAATTTTTTTGTTCTACTTCTGTGAAAATTGCCATTGGTAGTTTGATAGTGACTGCACTGAATCTGTAGATTGCTTTGGGTAGTAGAGTCATTTTCACAATGTTGATTCTTCCAATCCAAGAACATAGTATATCTCTCCACCTGTTTGGATCATCTTGAATTGCTTTCATCAGTGTCTTATACTTTTCTGCATATAGGTCTTCTGTCTCTTTAGGTAGGTTTATTTCTAGGTATTTTATTCTTTTTGTTGCAATGGTAAATGGAAGTATTTCCTTAATTTCTCTTTCAGATTTTTCATCACTAGTGTATAGGAATGCAAGAGATTTCTGCGCATTGATTTTGTAACCTGCTACTTTACTAAATTCATTGATTAGCTCTAGTAGTTTTCTGGTAGCATCTTTAGGATTCTCTATGTATAGTATCATGTCATCTGCAAACAGTGACAGTTTTACTTCTTCTCTTCTGATTTGGATTCCTTTAATTTCAAACAGTGACAATTTTACTTCTTTTTCAATTTGGATTCCTTTTATTTCTTTTTCTTCTCTGCTTGCTGTGGCTAAAACTTCCAAAACTATGTTGAATAAGAGTGGTGAGAGTGGGCAACCTTGTCTTGTTCCTGATCTTAGTGGAAATGCTTTCAGTGTTTCACCATTGATAATGATGTTGGGTGTGGGTTTGTCATATATGGCCTTTAATATGTTGAGGTAGGTTCTCACTATGCCTATTTTCTGGAGAGTTTTTATCATAAATGGGTGTTGAATTTTCTTGAAAGCTTTTTCTGCATCTATTGAGATTATCATATGGTTTTTATCCTTCAATTTGGTGTATCACATTGAATGATTTGTGTATATTGAAGAATCCTTGCATTCCTGGGATAAACCCCAATTGATCATGGTGCATGATCCTTTTAATGTGCTGTTGGATTCTGTTTGCTAGTATTTTGTTGAGCATTTTTGCATGTATGTTCATCAGTGATATTGGCCTGTAGTTTTATTTCTTTGTGACATCTTTGTCTGGTTTTGGGATCAGGGTGATGGTGGCCTCGTTGAATGATTTTGGGCATGTTCCTGCCTCTGCTATATTTTGGATGAGTTTGAGAAGGAAAGGTGTTAGCTCTTCTCTAAATGTTTGATAGAATTCGCCTGAGAAGCCATTTGGACTTGGGCTTTTGGTTGTTGGAAGACTTTTCATCACAGTTTCAATTTCAGTGCTTGTGATTGGTCTGTTTATACTTTCTATTTCTTCGTGGTTCAGTCTCGGAAGGTTGTACTTTTCTAAGAATTTGTCCATGTCTTCCAGGTTGTCCATTTTATTGGCATAGAGTTACTTGTAGTATTCCCTCATGATTCTTTATATTTCTGCAGTGTCAGTTGTTACTTCTCCTTTTTCATTTCTAATTCTGTTGATTTGACTCTTCTCCCTTTTTTTTTCTTGATGAGTCTGGCTAGTGGCTTACCAATTTTGTTTATCTTCTTAAATAACCAGCTTTTAGGGCTTCCCTGGTGGCACAGTGGTTGAGAGTCCGCCTGCTGATGCAGGGGACACGGGTTCATGCACTGGTCCAGGAAGATCCCACATGCCATGGAGCGGCTGGGCCCGTGAGCCATGGCCACTAAGCCTGTGCGTTCAGAGCCTGTGCTCCGCAACGGGAGAGGCCACAACAGTGAGAGGCCCGTGTAAGGAAAAAAAAAAAAGAAAGAAACTGCTTTTAGTTTTATTGATCTTTGCTATCATTTCCCTCATTTCTTTTTCATTTATTTCTAATCTAATCTTTACGATTTCTTTCCTTCTGCTAACTGTGGGGTTTTTTTTTTTTTCTTCTTTCTCTAACTGCTTTAGGAGTAAGGTTAGGTTGTTTTTCTTCCTTTTTGAAGTAGGATTGTATTGCTATAAACTTCCCTCTTAGAACTGCTTTTGCTGCACTCCACAGGTTTTGGGTCGTCGTGGTATCATTGTCATTTGTTTCTAGGTATTTTTTGATTTCCTCTTGGATTTCTTCAGTGATCTTTTGGTTATTTGGTAGTGTATTGTTTAGCCTCCATGTGTTTGTATTTTTTACAGACTTTTTCCTCTAATTGATATATAGTCTCATAGGGTTGTGGTCACAAAAGGTACCTGATAAGATTTCACTATTCTTAAATTTACCAAGGCTTGATTTGTGACCCAAAATATGATCTATCCTGCAGAATGTTCCATGAGCACCTGAGAAGAAAGTGTATTCTGTGGTTTTTGGATGGAATGTCCTATAAATATTAATTAAGTCCATCTTGTTTAATGTATCATTTAATGCTTGTGTTTCCTTATTTATTTTCATTTTGGATGATCTGTCCATTGGTGAAAGTGGGGTGTTAACGTCTCCTACTATGATTGTGTTACTGTCGATTTCCCCTTTTATGGCTGTTAGCATTTGCCTTATGTATTGAGGTGCTCCTATGTTGGGTGCATAAATATTTATAATTGTTTTATCTTCTTCTTGGATTGATCCTTTGATCATTATGTAGTATCCTTCTTTGTCTCTTGTAATAGCCTTTATTTTAAAGTCGATTTTGTCTGATATGAGAATTGCTACTTCAGCTTTCTTTTGATTTCCACGTTCATGGAGTATCTTTTTGAATCCCCCCACTTTGTTTGTATGTGTCCCTAGGTCTGAAGTGGGTCTCTTGTAGACAGCATATATATGGGTTTTGTTTTTGTAACCATTCAGCCAGCCTGTGTCTTTTGGTGGAGCACTTAATCCATTTACATTTAAGGCAGTTATCGATATGTATGTTCTTATTGCCATTTTCGTAATTGTTTTGGGTTTGTTATTGTAGGTCTTTTCCTTCCCTTGTGTTTCCTGCCTAAAGAAGTTCCTTTAGCATTTGATGTAAAGCTGGTTTGGTGGTGCTGAATTCTCTTAGCTTTTGCTTCTCTGTAAAGGTTTTAATTTTTCTGTTGAATCTGAATGAGATCCTTGCTGGGTAGAGCAACCTTGGTTGTAAGTTTTTCTCTTTCATCACTTTAAATAAGTCCTGCCACTCCCTTCTTGCTTGCAGAGTTTGCTGAAAGATCAGCTGTCAACCTTATGGGGATTCCCTTGTATGTTATTTGTTGTTTTTCCCTTGCTGCTTTTAATATTTTTTCTTTGTATTTAATTTTTGATAGTTTGATTAATATGTGTCTGACATGTTTCTCCTTGGATTTATCCTTTATTGGACTCTCTGCACTTCCTGGACTTGACTATTTGCTTTCCCATATTAGGGAAGTTTTCAAGTATAATCTCTTCAAATATTTTCTGCGAACTTTTCTTTTTCTCTTCTTCTTCTGGAACCCCTATAATTCAAATGTTGGTGTGTTTAATGTTATCCCAGAGGTCTCTGAGACTGTCCTCAATTGTTTTCATTCCTTTTTCTTCATTCTGCTCTGTGGTAGTTATTTCCACTATTTTATCTTCCAGGTCACTTATCTGTTTTTCTGCCTCAATTATTCTGCTATTGATTCCTTCTAGAGAATTTTTAATTTCATTTATTATGTTGTTCATCATTGTTTGTTTGCTTGTTAGTTCTTCTAGGTCCTTGTGAAACGTTTCTTGTATTTTCTCCATTCTATTTCCAAGATTTTGGATCATCTTTACTCTCATTATTCTGAATTCTTTTACAGGTAGACTGCCTATTTCCTCTTCATTTGTTTGCTCTGGTGGGTTTTTACCTTGCTTCTTCATCTGCTGCATATTCCTCTGTCTTCTCATTTTGTTTAACCTACTGTGTTTAGGGTCTCCTTTTTTCAGGCTGCAGGTTTGTAATTTTCGTTGTTTTTGGTGTCTGCCCCCAGTGGGTGAGGTTGGTTCAGTGGCTAGTGCAGGTTTCCTGGTGGAGGGGACTGGTGCCTGTGTCCTGGTGGATGAGGCTGGATCCTGTCTTTTTGGTGGGCAGGGCCATGTCCGGTGGTGTGTCTTGGGGTGTCTGTGAACCTAGTATGATTTTAGGCAGCCTCTCTGCTAATGGGTGTGGTTGTGTTCCTGTCTTGCTAGTTGTTTTTCATGGGGCATCCAGCACTGGAGCTTGCTGGCCATTTGGTGGAGCTGGGTCTTAGCTTTGAGACAGAGATCTCTGGGAGAGCTCATGCCAATTGACATTATGTGGGGACAGGAGGTCTCTGGTGGCCCAATGTCCTGAACTCGAATCTCCCACCTCATAGGCTCAGGCCTGACACCAGGCCAGAGCACCAAGATCCTGTCAGCCACACAGCTCGGAAGAAAAGAGAGGAGAAAAAGAAAGAAAAAAAAATTTTTTTAATAATAATAAAGAAAGAGGGCTTCCCTGGTGGCACAGTGGTTGAGAGTCCACCTGCCAATGCAGGAGACACGGGTTCGTGCCCCGGTCCGGGAAGATCCCACATGCCGCGGAGCGGCTGGGCCCGTGAGCCATGGCCGCTGAGCCTGTGCGTCCGGAGCCTGTGCTCCACAGCGGGAGAGGCCACAACAGTGAGAGGCCCGCGTACCGCAAGAAACAAAAACAAAAATAATAATAAGGAAAAAAAATTATTAAAATAAAAAAACAATAATAAAAAAAGAGAGCAACCAAACCAATAAACAAATCCACTAATGATAACAAGCGCTAAACACTAAACTAAGATAAACATAAAAATCAGAAACAAATCAGCCACAGACAGCAAACCCCAAGTCTACAGTTGCTCCCAAAGTCCACCACCACAATTTTGGGATAATTTTTTGTCTATTCAGGTATTCCACAGATGCAGAGTACTTCAAGTTGATTATGGGGATTTAATCTGCTGCTCCTGAGCCTGCTGGGAGAGATTTCCCTTTCTCTTCTTTGGTTGCACAGCTCCTGGGGTTCAGCTTTGGTTTTGGCCCCACCTCTGTGTGTAGGTCACCCTCAGGCATCTGTTCCTGCCCAGACAGGATGGGGATAAAGCAGTGGTTGATTAGGGGGCTCTTGCTCATTCAGGACGGGGGGAGGGAGGGGTAAGGTAGTTACAATTAGAATGCGGGGTGAACCTGCATTGGCAGAGTCCAGCATGACATTGCAACAGCCTGGGGTGCACCATGTATTCTCCTGGGGAAGTTGTCCCTGGATCACAGGACCCTGGCAGTGGCAGGCTACAAAGGCTTCTGGGGGGAGAGGGGGTGTGGACAGTGACCTGTGCTTGCACTCAGGATTCTCGGTGGCTGCAGCAGCATTAGCGTTTCATGCCCATCTCTGGGGTCTGAGCTGATAGCCACGGTTTGTGCCCGTCTCTGAAGCTCATTTAGGCGATGCTCTGAATCCCCTCTCCTCATGCACCCTGAAAAATGGTCTTTTGCCTCTTAGGCAGGTCCAGACTTTTTCCCGGACTCCCTCCTGGCTAGCTGTGGTGCACTAGCCCCCTTCAGGCTGTGTTCACGCAGCCAATCCCAGTCCTCTCCCTGGGATCTGACCTCCGAAGCCCAAGCCTCAGTTCCCATCCCCCACCCACCCCGGCGGGTGAGCAGAGAAGCCTCTCAGGCTGGTGAGGGGTGATCGGCACCGATCCTCTGCGCGGGAATTGCTCCACTTTGTCCTCTGTACCCCTGTTGCTGCGCTCTCCTCCGTGGCTCCGAAGCTTCCCATCCCCCAGTTCCTGCCAGTGAAGGAGCTTCCTAGTGTGTGGAAACTTCCTCCTTCACAGCTCCCTCCCAGAGGTGCAGGTTCCATCCTATTCTTTTGTCTCTGTTTTTCTTTTATTTCTTTTGCCCAACCCAGGTAGGTGGGGATTTTCTTTCCTTTTGGGAAGTCTGAGGTTTTCTGCCAGCATTCAGCAGGTGTTCTGTAGGAGTTGTCCACATGTCGATGTATTTTTGATGTATTTGTGGGGAGGTAGGTGATCCCCACATCTTACTCCTCCACCATCTTGAAGGTTCCCCCTCTGGTGCTTATTTTAATTGGCACCTACTCTAAAAGCTGATCTAGTCCACATGGTTCTAAAGAAAACTGGAAAACTCTGAGACTCAAATGAAAAATGGAGAAAAGAAAAGATTACATAAATAGAAAAAAAAAGCAGCTATAATTATTGTATCAAAAACACAATCCAGGTCTTCTACTACACATAAGAAGCTACTTTAAAGACTGCTCTTATTTACTGTAATGAATTAGTTACTTGAAAAATGAAACACAAATTCATGAGGGTTTTGTTACTTGATGGACTAAAGGAAACTTTTTCATATGTTATGCGTTTCTTAATTTTTTTTTATTTTGAAAGACATGGCACCAGTGAGTTTATAGTTGAACCAGAAGACAGACAGAAAACTAAGAATTAATAGTACACTAGTTATAGCCATAAGATAAATAAGTTTGGTCATCAAGTCTGTGTAATATGATTGTTTCGGTCAAGTAAGTAAGGCAACGGGCACTGACAGCTTAGAAAGAGTGACCTTCCAGATCAAGAATTCTGAAGCTAATGACGGCCCATTATTAGGAGTACATGACAAAGTCACCCCCCAAAGTAGAACCAATTAATAAAATAAATTAGCAACATAACTTCTCTTTAATGTACTTATATTTCCTTCTGTGAAATTCTGACTTCTACTTAGCCTATCAGTTACACCAAAATGACTATCTCTTGCTGTGCAATTGTTGCAGGGCTTAGGAAAAGAAATGATTTACATAAAAATTTGAAATTTGCCTATTGCTGAAAAAGATCTACTATAATTTGAGAGTATCTTAATACTCTGCTGATTTTAAATTGGTGCTGAATGTAAGAGCTAAAAATGATGCATAGCAAAAATGCATGAAATTGCTTGCTCATCTAAGCAGTTTGTAACGACAGAGCACATGAAAAGTTAAACAGTCCATATAAAAAATCTAGAACTAAAGTTTCTCTCATGAAATCAATAGCATATTGCTGAAGGTATGTATGACTGGCATAAGTACACTTTTTAGAAATTTAGATATAGTTGACATATAACATTATATTAGCTTCACGTGTACTACAGAATGATTCAATATTTATATATATTGCATGTACACTCTTTAAAAATTTGAGATATATATCATGTACAATATTATATGAGTTACAGGTGAACAACATAGTGATTCACAATTTTTAAAGGTTCTATTCCATTTATAGTTATTATAAAAATTGGCTATATTCCATGTTGTACCATATATCCTTGTAGCTTATTTATTTTATACATGATAGTTTGTACTTCTTAATCCCTTACCCCTATCTTGCCCCTCCCCGCCTTTCCTCTCCTGGCTAGTAACCACTAGTTTGTTCTTTATATCTGTGAGTCTGTTTCCTTTTTATTATATTCACTAGTTTGTATTATTTTTTAGGTTCCACATATAAGTGATATCATACAGTATTTGTCTTTCTCTGTCTGACTTATTTCACTAAGCATGATACCCTCCAGGTCCATCTGTGTTACTGCAAATGGCAAAATTTGCAAGGACACTTTTAATTGAGCCAAAGTAAACCCAGAAAGAAGACAAACATAGTTTATACCAGTGCTTCCTTTGAGCATTTTCAAATTATGAGGTTTAATTTCTTATGCTTTTATTCTTGATTCTGCATTAATTTGCACCTATTTATATGTTTCAGTCCCCAATTAAATCAAAAGCTTCTTGGACTCAGTAATATACCTCCTAATTTTTAAGTACCCCACAGTCATAATAACAATAATATAATAAAGTCTACCATTTGTTAAGTTCTTATTAGATGTTAGGTATTGTGATAAGTAGGTATCATTGCACATTGACCTCACCAAAAAATCTCATGAGATTAGTCCTAACGCCCTGTCTGTTAATAAAGAGGAAACAAAGGTACAAGTTAATTTGCCAAGTTTACACAACTACTGAGTAGCAGAACCCTGTTCAGAATCCTAGAAACTTTATGCCAAATCCCCTGGCTTGCCTCGTAGAGTGGAGGTAGAGGCACGGTGGTTAATGGCACATTGCCTGAGGTCTCTCTGGCTCTCAAGCTGACTGGTTTTATGGTCTTGGTATATTACTCAGGCACTCTGTGTCTCAATTTAGTTATTATACCACCCGGCAGTTCATAAAGTAGAAGTTCAAAAACTCTTACTAAGAACCTTCCAATTCCTCTCAGGTACCTCCAAACAAATAAAAGCTTTTGTGAAACATTCTCCAGCTGCTTTAATAGGCGAGTAAATCAACTGGCATTTGATAGAACTGAAATAAGGTGGATATCTGATTTCCAGTAGTGGTCCTCAATGGCTTCTGACAGGTTACACTGTGCTGTGACTACTAGCATTTCAGGCTATTGTAGTTAAAATAGCGCTTGCTTTCTCCAACAAATCTACTACATATCTACATGTCAAGCAGGGTTGGTAATTGAAATGAAGAGTGTAGATGAATAGTAAACCTTTTTGGGAAAATGATAATTTGGAGTACTACTGAATTTGAACATTACTAAACCTGACTGAAGGATTGCCATGGTTTACCTTCAGTTTTATTTAATTTAATCTGTGTGTGGCTTTCATTTACCAAATATCAATACCCTTCTGGGAGTACTGGGAAAACTGTGATTTGAGCTAAAATTACATAAATCAGGGAACACAGAAGCATAAGAGAGCTTCCTATAATTTTCTAGTGACTCATTTAAGCCAAAACAATAAGGAATAATGTTCTCTTCTTACTTTCAAAGGCTTTGGGGCATTCAGCCAACATATACAGAGAAATTCATTAATCCCTTAATCAGTGGCATAGGAGGCAACACATTGTAGTAGAAAGAAATCTGAACTCAATGTTAAGAAATGTTGAGTTTAAACCAAGCT
This sequence comes from Orcinus orca, assembly GCF_937001465.1. NCBI lineage: Eukaryota > Metazoa > Chordata > Mammalia > Artiodactyla > Delphinidae > Orcinus > Orcinus orca. The sequence continues at coordinate 65,509,031 of NC_064565.1, forward strand.
CTGCTACTAATCAGTTGTGTCTCACTAGGTAAATCACTTCTCCTATCTGACTCAGTTTCCTGCTCTGTAAAGTAAGAGGATTTCTGTTCTTGAACTTTAAAGTTTTAAGAATTGGTACAGTGTAAAAACAAAAATATTTATCTAGGTGGGAACCCAGGAGTTTTATAAAATGCTACATGAAGAGCCAGAGTAAGGCCCATGTGCTTATATTTGCTTCTTTAAAGTTGACACATCGAGACACTGCTTTGGGAAAGATCCCCGGTGTTCTCCTTACTTGCTGCAAGTAATAAATCCTTCCTTCTTCCACAAAAATATAAAAAATAAAGTTGAGACATTATGTTGGAAAAAGGAGTAGTTACCCTAAAAAACATAAGCCAAAGTGATCTTAGACAAAAACCTTTTGCTCTAGTGCAAGTTTTCTCAAACAAGAGGCTGCCAAACTATTTCAACTATCAAGGAAAATATAAAAAGAGAAAAAGACACTCTGACTTTCTTTTTTTTTTTTGGTCCAAAACTAGAGTAAGGTTAACCCCACCCTGTTGCATGCAACTACAGACATGGAATGAATAAAAGATAATAGCACTGAACTACCATGTCCCTGGGAGTAAGAACACACCTGTTATCATCTTACATGTTGAGACATTCAGGGACGTGGGGTCCCAGCCCCTACCATCAGGCTAATACACTCTTGACTCCCTTCCCCTCTTCTCAGCTATGTCTTTCCCTCTTGCTGCAGTGTCAGCCTGGGGGAGCCATGTACCTGGACAGAGCAGAGGACAAGCAGGAGCATCTCTGGCAGTGGGATCAGAGCCTTTTCACAGCCCTGTGGGCTTGCTCTGCCCACTACAGACCCTGTTTCATGAGTGGGATGGACGCTCTGTGTTCTCTCTTAGAACCGTATGGAGAGTGTAGGGGGCTGGTTCCAATCCCAACTTACTGCTTACCAGTTGTGTGTCTAACTCTCTGGGCTTGGTTTCCTCTTTTTAAAAACGGGGATTATAATACCTCACTAAATTACTCTACCATGCGTGCTACAGCTGCAGCAACTAATGAAGAAAAAAATGGAGACCTGATATAATATGGACACTTGAGAAATGTCTGATCTGTGGGCCCATGTCTACACAATGTCTGGCAGCCTGGATTTGCCAAGAGTCCATTTACATTAGACACAGAGGAGTCTCCCTGGAAATAATTCCTCCTAAGGGAAGAGAAAGGCAGACCTACACGCTTAGCCCTGTTAACAATGCCTCGATTGTCAGAGGGAAGGGAGTGACTAGTAGGATATCCTGTTTGTTGACATTCATAACTGTGGCTGACCTGGCCTCCAGATGCTTATGTTTGATTTTTAAAAACAAAGAAAGATACGAGTAGACCCTGTAAAGAGCTGGTTACATTAAGCGGATGAAGGTAATGGTGGTTTCCAGCCATGATGGAGTGTCCAGTAGCAGACAGCCCAGCTGTCATCATCTAAGGCATGCCGCCTTCATGAGGCTTAGACCAACAGATGCCCAGAAAATAAGGAAAATTATTTTATTTTAAGGAAAATAAAAAGAGTTGTTTATGAGTACATGGGTGTCACCCTGGGACTTCCCAGGGTTTACGAGTACAAACATCACCCTGGGACTTCCCGGAAGTAGGTAGTACGGTCTGAGGAACTGAAGACACCACAGTATCAAAGGTGGTTGAAAGGTAGAAAAATATAATGTTACTACAACAGAAGCTCTCTTAATGACCTCCACTTAAGCAATCTGCAGTATAAATTGATGACCTCTGTAAAACATAGTGACATATATCTAAAGCATGCTGAAAGGTTTAGCTAGGAGACCAATACTCCTGCATACACCTGGCCCCACTAGCTGAGTGTTTTTGCTTACCAAGTGTCAACTGTATTTGCTTCCAAGCCTGTTTATGTCAGTTGTAGTTGTTCTTGTAAGTTCAGATATGGGTTTTTTTTATAAACCAAACAACATGAAAAAAAGAAAATCTTTTTTTCCCTAGGAAAGTTAAGTGGAAATCCAGAGAGTTTGATAAAATTGTGTCATCAAAAAGAAAAAACTCTCAAGTTAGATGTAGATAAGACAATCATAAAAAGCTGAAGAAAAATCAAAAAGCCTAGAATGATTCTAGATTTCTTTACAAGTACCTTTTAACTCTAGCTCCATTTTAAGTCAAACTAAATTATCAACCACAGATAATGCATTAGGGGTGTGGTTTATGTAAGGAAAACAAAGTGATTCTCTAGTTAATGGATCCTCAATCAAAGAAAACACTTGCCTGACAAAAAAAAATTGTCTGATGGATGTACATTAATATTTTAATTAAAATAACATGTTTAAGATGTATATGTATTGCTTTGCAATGATTTGCTATTGTAATGAATTTGCAGCCTACCTAACCAATTACCAGTCCTGATCATATCAGATAAGAAGCCTTCTTCTATATTATTGTGATCTTATTTCAACCTAACTTAGTATAGTCATATCTATCAGGTTTTACAGAGTACACAATAACCCTAAAATTACATCTATTTTACTCAAAGAACTGTATTTAGATAACTGACTCAAATCTTGGAAATTGAAATGTTAACTCTAAAGACTGCATACAGTACTTAGTGTCCAGTTTTTCTCAGCAAACATTCCTGACTACATCCTTCTGGGTATTTTTACAAACAGAGGCAGATTCACCCACTGATGTCTGCTTACATAGTAAAACTTCATAGTAAAATTTCAGGGATTCCATGAAGATCCTCTGTCCCTCAATATATCCCCACTAGCTTGCAGATGTCTACAGGGCTACAGTTGATACTGTTTTCCTTATTGCTTTCTGAGAGCAGCTTTTCCTACAGTCAGAATTGAGGGCCAGAGGACCCTCTAACACTTATAGAGGGGAAGAGGGCAAAGGGCAAAGAGCAAAGGACCCCAGAATGTCAATTATATAGTCCAAGTTTCCTAATCTTCTCTAATGCTTGATAAAATCAAGTATTTTCCCAAGCATTTGACTATCATGGAAAACTACTAATTGACACCTTACAGAATCACTATTCTGAGGGACATCATTAGTGAAATGTTTGTTTTCTGAACCACATCTTCCTCATCTCTAAGTGTAAGCAATGGTACATACCAAACTGCATAGTCATGTAAAATAAGGATGCTACAGACAAAGTTGTCTACTACAGTAAGCCACTCCACAAATGTTAGTTTCATGTCCCTACATGAGTTATCTTTTTCTCTTCAGAAATAAATAGATGCTTTATTAAACTTCTAGATGAGTAGAAAACAGGTCATTGTCTCTAAGAATGATTTTGTTTAGAGACAAATATTCCATGTGTGACTATTACATTAAAAATATGGTGGCTATAGGAAATAGATGAAGATGTGGTACATATATACAATGGAATATTACTCAGCCATAAAAAAGAACAAAATAATACCATTTGCAGCAACATGGATGGACCTAGAGATTGCCATACTGAGTGAAGTAAGTCAGACACAGAAAGACAAATTTCATATGATATCCCTTATATGCAGAATCTAAAAAAAAGGGTACAAATGAGCTTATTTACAAAACAGAAGTAGAGTCACAGATGTAGAAAACAAACTTATGGTTACCAGGGAATAAGGAGAGGGAGAGATAAATGGGGAGATTGGGACTCACACATACACACTACTATATATAAAATAGATAACTAATAAGAACCTGCTGTATAGCACAGGGAGCTCTACTTAATACTCTGTAGTGGCCTATAAGGGAAAAGAATCTAAAAACAAAAAAGTGGATATATGTATATGTATAACTGATTCTCTTTGCTGTACACCTGAAACTAACACAACATTGTAAATCAACTACACTCCAATAAAAATTTTTTTTTAATTAAAAAAAAAGTGGTGTCTACTCTCTTCTTAAGTAATTTTAAAAACAGAAGAAATTTCTCTGTTGTGTTTTTTGTCATTTACTGTTTTAATTTTTTGTATGGCTTAATATTTTGTGTTACAGCAAAAAGAACCAAGCAATATTCTCCTACTAGCTTTCCAATGGCTCTGAAACATTCCTCAGAATTAATGCTTTCTCCTCCATTGTCACAGTCCATCCAGTAAAAGGTGACCAGCTGTGTAAGATGAAAGTCAGTGAGAAGAGTGACTGCAAACATAACTTCCAGGGAGTTAAGTGTGAGAAGTCACTGGGTGCCACCACCACTGCTGCACACCAAATCTTTTGAAGCAATGTTTTCTTGTCTCTTCTAAGTTCTGTGAGAATCTTGACTCTAAAGCTGTAACTAATGAAAGCAACCCATATCTGGGTCCATAAACAAACATTCACCGTGAGCCTTCAGGAATTTGAGAATGTCACCTATACCCAGACTGAGCCTTCAGGGGTCACCTCTCGATGCTTCTATAGCTCTACCTGACCCTGTGACTGGCACAAATAAGAAACTCTCAGATCCGCCCTGTGCAGCTTCTCGAAGAAAGTGTTTGCTTCTACTGCAGAGAAGGAGTGCATGCTATCATCATCCACCTTGGAACTTCAGTGGTTTCCTTAAATTTAATATTGTGAGATGCCATAAACAAAATTCATCCATTCTTCTATTCATTTCTAAACTGCGCAGATTTAAGCAACTCCCTCTCTACCTTTGTATTTCCAGACTAAAGAGCTGGACCAGCTTCCTGGGTGGGCGACCTGTACAGTCACACAGTACCCTGTGCTTCAAAGTGTCCTGAACTTGCCTTAGTGCTCTCCTGTGACAGGCTTAAAATTCTTAATAATTTTTGAACAAGGAGCCCAGCATTTTCATTTTGCACTGGGCCCTACAAATTATGCAGCCAGCCCTGCCACAGAGTCTGAATTGTCTAGGTCTATTCTCATGTGAAAGCCCATTTTCTCTTCACTGTCTGTGCCTCTGCGATTAAGTCAAGAATTAATGTCCTTTTAAGTCAAAAGGACAATGGAACCAAGGTCCACAGACAGCAGCTGTGGAAAGCCTGTTCCCACAACTAGTGTATGGGCAGCAAGAGATATACATCGAAATTACAGCCTCTGAAACTTTCCTGGCATCTTCTGTAGCCCCCTTATTTTTTCCTTGCTCAAAACTAACCAGAATCTTCCAGGTGCACCAAGGTTACTTATGTTATACATAAAAATGTATCGCTTCTTCTTGCAAAATTTCAGTACGATATCTCAACTAGATCGGCAAAAGAGGTCTGTCGACTAACTGTGCTCAAAGCGCCCTGCATACACGCTGAACTTTTTGGTGACTTCAGAGTCTGACTCAGTTATTTTGCACAGAGTTCTTTTAAGTGGTCCTCAAAACCCATCATACAGTCTAAAACAATTGATAGCTTTAGTGCCTCTCTTATGTCAGAAAATACATAAGAAGAACAATGTGAGCAATACACTCTGCTTTAAAAAAGATAAGCAATTCACTAGAGATGTGAAATGCTGTTTTCCTAAAGCAGTATCAATTTTTGATGTGGTTATGAGGAAAAACTATTAGTCACAGCACAGAATGAATGAAGTTCAGAGGAATACTCTACCCAGGCCTAAATCTTCCTTTCACACCAGAGGCGAGTTACAAATAAGAAAGGAAATGAAGGCCCATTTCCTCTGTAAAACAGAGGCTATTTTTCTGTGAAGTTCTTTATGCACAAACTGCGGATTTATGCCATTTACACAGGGGGAAAATGGATCCACTAACTTGTCCACTGGGGCCAAAATCCTAATAGTTATACTTATGCCTTGGCAAGGTTCTTCTTTATAGTTGATGAATTTCTCCACTTTGAGAGAGCAGTTTTCCTGGTTGGCAGGCCACAAACTGTTTATCTCCTTGAATAGTGTTATTTGTTTTGTGCATTCTCAGTGAGCCACCCCCCCATTCTGAAATTCCTTCCACCTGAGACTTGGGAGCATCTATCTACATACTAGGAGTCCAATGGAATCCTCCAGACTCACCCTATGCAAGAGAGATGGGGTGGATCAATGACATATTCTGGTCAAGACTGAACGTAGTCAGATCACCATCACATCCTAGCAGCTAGAGATCCTTACATTTCCCAAAATCTACATTAAAAAAACAAAACAAAGAATCCTCTCAACATCTCTGCAAGAACCAAGATGGCTGAGTAGAAGGACGTGCTCTCACTCCCTCTTGTGAGAACACCAAAATCACAACTAGCTGCTGGACAATCATCGACAGGAAGACACTGCAATTCACCAAAAAAGATATGGGCATCCAAAGACAAAGGAGAAGCCACAATGAGACGGTAGGAGGGGCGCAATCACAGTAAAATCAAATCCCATAACTGCTGGGTGGGTGACTCACAGACTGGAGAACACTTATACCACAGAAGTTCACCCACTGGACTGAAGGTTCTGAGCCCCATGTAAGGCTTCCCAACCTGGGGGTTCGTTAATGGGAGGAGGAAATGCTAGAGAATCAGACTTTGAAGGCTAGTGGGATTTGATTACAGGACTTCAACAGGACTGGGGGAAACAGAGACTCCACTCTTGGAGGGCACATACAAAGCAGTGTGCACATCGGGACTCAGGGGAAGGAGCAGTGACCACAGGGGAGACTGAACCAGACCTACCTGCTGGTGTTGGAGGGTCTCCTGCAGAGGTGGGGGGTGGCTGTGGCTCACCATGGGGAAAAGGACGCTGGCAGCAGAAGTTCTGGGAAGTACTCCTCGACATGAGCCCTCCCAGAGTCGGCCATTAGCCATACCAAAGAGCCCAGGTAGGCTCCAGTGTTGGGTTGCCTAAGGCCAAACAACCAACAGGGAATGAACCCAGCCCCACCCATCAACAGTCAAGCGGATTAAAGTTTTACTGAGCTCTGCCCACCAGAGCAACAGTCAGCTCTACCCACCACCAGTCCCTCCCATCAGGAAACTTCCACAAGCCTCTTAGATAGCTTCATCCACCAGAGGGCAGACAGCAGAAGCAAGAAGAACTACAATCCTGCAGCCTGTGGAACAAAACCCACATTCACAGAAAGATAGACTAGATGAAAAGGCAGAGGGCTATGTACCAGATGAAGGAACAAGATAAAACCTCAGAAAAACAACTAAATGAAATGGAGATAGGCAACCTTCCAGAAAAAGAATTCAGAATAATGATAGTGAAGATGATCCAGGAACTCGGAAAAAGAATGGAGGCAAAGATCAAGAAGATGCAAGAAATGTTTAACAAACACCTAGAAGAATTAAAGAACAAACAAATAGAGATGAACAATACAATAACTAAAATGAAAACTACACTAGAAGGAAATAATAGCAGAATAACTGAGGCAGAAGAACGGATAAGTGACCTAGAAGACAGAATGGTGGAATTCACTGCTGTGGATCAGAATAAAGAAAAAAGAATGAAAAGAAATGAAGACAGCCTAAGAGACCTCTGGGACAACATTAAATTCAACAACATTTGCATTATAGGGGTCCCAGAAGGAGAAGAGAGAGAGAAAGGACCAGAGAAAATATTTCAAGAGATTATCGTCGAAAACTTCCCTAACATGGGAAAGGAAATAACCACTGAAGTCCAGGAAGCGCAGAGAGTCCCATATAGGATAAACCCAAGGAGAAACATGCCGAGACACATAGTAATCAAATTGGCAAAACTTAAAGACAAAGAAAAATTATTGGAAGCAGCAACGGAAAAACGGCAAATAATATACAAGGGAGCTCCCACAAGGTTAACAGCTGATTTCTCAGCACAAACTCTACAAGCCAGAAGGGAGTAGCATGATATACTTAAAGTGATAAAAGAGAAGAACCTACAACCAACATTACTCTACCCAGAAAGGATCTCATTCAGATTCAATGGAGAAATCAAAAGCTTTACAGACAAGCAAAAGCTATGAGAATTCAGCACAACCAAACCAGCTCTACAACAAATGCTAAACGAACTTCTGTAAGTCGGAAACACAAGAGAAGAAAAGGAACTACAAAAACAAACCCAAAACAATTAAGAAAATGGTCATAGGAACATACATATCGATAATTAGCTTAAACATGAGTGGATTAAATGCTTCAACCGAAAGACACAGGCTTGCTGAATGGATACAAAAATAAGACCCATATATATGCTGTTTACAAGAGACCCACTTCAGACCTAGGGACACATACAGACTTAAAGTGAGGAGATGGAAAAAGATATTCCATGCAAATGGAAATCAAAAGAAAGCTGGAGAAGCAATACTCATATCAGACAAAATAGACTTTAAAATAAAGAATGTTACAAGAGACAAGGAAGGACACTACATAATGATCAAAGACTCAAGACAAGAAGAAGATATAACAATTATAAATATATATGCACCCATCATAGGAGCACCTCAATACATAAGGCAACTGCTAACAGCTATAAAAGAGGAAATGGACAGTAACACAATAATAGTGGGGGACTTTAACAACACACTTAACACCAATGGACAGATGATCCAAAATGAAAATAAATATGGAAACAGAAGCTTTAAATGCCACAATAGACCAGACAGATTTAATTGATATTTATAGAACATTCCATCCAAAAACAGCAGATTGCACTTTCTTCTCAAATGTACATGGAATAATCTCCAGGATAGATCACAAAGAAAACAATAGCAAAGATCAATAAAACTAAAAGCTGGTTCTTTGAGAAGATAAACAAAACTGATAAACCATTAGCCAGACTCATCAAGAAAAAGAGGGAGAGGACTCAAATCAATAAAACTAGAAATGAAAAAGGAGAAGTTACAACAGACACTGCAGAAATACAAAGCATCCTAAGAGACTACTACAAGCAACTCTATGCCAATAAAATGGACAACTGGAAGACATGGACAAATTCTTAGAAAGGTATAACCTTCCAAGAATGAACCAGGAAGAAACAGAAAATATGAGCAGACCAATCACAAGTAATGAAATTAAAAATGTGATGAAAAATCTTCCAACAAACAAAAGTCCAGGACCAGATGGCTTCACAGGTGAATTCTATCAAACATTTACAGAAGAGCTAACACCCATTCTTCTCAAACTCTTCCAAAAAATTGCAGAGGAAGGAACACTCCCAAACTCATTTATGAGGCCACCATCACCCTGATACCAAAACCAGACAAAGATACTACAAAAAAAGAAAATTACAGACCAATATCACTAATGAATATAGATGCAAAAATTCTCAACAAAATACTAGCAAACAGAATCCAACAACACATTAAAAGGATCATACACCATGATCAAGTGGGGTTTATTCCAGGAATGCAAGGATTCTTCAATATAAGCAAATCAATCAATGAGATACACCATATTAACAAACTGAAGGATAAAAACCATATGATCATCTCAATAGATGCAGAAAAAGCTTTTGACAAAATTCAACAGCAATTTGTGATAAAAACTCTCCAGAAAGTAGGCATAGAGGGAACCTACCTCAACATATTAAAGGCCATATATGACAAACCCACAGCAAACATCATTCTCAATGGTGAAAAACTGAAAGCATTTCCTCTAAGATCAGCAACAAGACAAGGATGTCCACGCTCACCACTATTATTCAACATAGTTTTGAAAGTCCTAGCCACGGCAATCAGAGAAGAAAAAGAAATTAAAGAAATACAAATTGGAATAGAAGAAGTAAAACTGTCACTCTTTGCAGATGACATGATACTATACATAGAGAATCCTAAAAATGCCACCAGAATACTATTAGAGCTAATCAATGAATCTGGTAAAGTTGTAGGGTACAAAATTAATGCACAGAAATCTCTTGCATTCCTATAGACTAATGATGAAAAATCTGAAAGAGAAATTAAGGAAACACTCCCATTTACCACTGCACCAAAAAAAAATAAAATACCTAGGAATAAACCTACCTAGGCAGACAAAAGACCTGTATGCAGAAAACTATAAGACACTGATGAAAGAAATTAAAGATGATACCAACAGGTGGAGAGATATACCATGTTCTTGGATTGGAAGAAGCAATATTGTGAAAATGACTATACTACCCAAAGCAATCTACAGATTCAATGAAATCTCTATCAAATTACCAATGGCATCTTTTACAGAACTAGATCAAAAAATCTTAAAATTGTATGGAGACACAGAAGACCCCAAATAACCAACGCAGTCTTCAGGGAAAAAAACGGAGCTGGAGGAATCAGACTCCCTGACTTCAGACTACACTACAAAGCTACAGTAATCAAGTCAATATGGTACTGGCACAACAACAGAAACATAGATCAATGGAATGAGATAGAAGACCAGAGATAAACCCAGGCACCTATGGTCAACTAATCTATGACAAAGGAGGCAAGGATATACAATGGAGAAAAGACAGACTCTTTAATTAGTGGTGCTGGGAAAACTGGGCAGCTACATATAAAAGAATGAAATTAGAACACTCCCTAACACCATACACAAAAATAAACTCAAAATGGATTAGAGACCTAAATGTAAGACTGCACACTATAAAACTCTTAGAGGAAAACATAGGAAGAACATCCTTTGACATAAATCACAGCAAGATCTTTTTTGATCCATCTCCTAGAGTAATGGAAATAAAAACAAAAATAAACAAATGGGACCTAATGAAACTTCAAAGCTTTTGCACAGCAAAGGAAACCATAAACAAGATGAAAAGATAACCCTCAGAATGGGAGAAAATATTTGCAAACGAATCAAAGGACAAAGGATTAATGTCCAAAATATATAAACAGCTCATGCAGCTCAATATTAAAGAAACAAACAACCCAATCCAAAAATGGGCAGAAGACCTAAACAGACATTTCTCCAAAGAAGACATACAGATGGCCAAGAAGCACATGAAAAGTTGCTCAACATCACTAATCATTAGAGAAATGCAAATCAAAACTACAATGAGGTATCACCTGACACCAGTTACAATGGGCATCATCAGAAAATCTACAAACAACAAATGCTGGAGAGGGTGTGGAGAACAGGGAACCCTCTTGCACTGTTGGTGGGAATGTAAATTGACACAGCCACTGTGGAGAACAGTATGGAGGTTCCTTATAAAAGTAAAAATAGAATTATCATATGGTCCAGCAATTCCACTACTGGGCATATACCTAGAGAAAACCATAATTCAAAAAGACACATGCACCCCAGTGTTCACTGCAGCACTATTTACAATAGCTAGGTCATGGAAGCAACTTAAATGCCCATCAACAGACGAATGGATAAAGAAGTTGTGGTACACATATACAATGGAATATTACTCAGTCATAAAAAGGAATGAAATTGAGTCATTTGTTGACACATGGATGGATCTAGAGACTGTCAGACAGAGTGAAGTAAGTCAGAAAAACAAATATCGTATATTAACACATGTATGTGAAACCTAGAAAAATGGTACAGATGAACCAGTTTGCAGGGCAGAAGTTGAGACACAGGTGTAGAGAACAAACGTATGGACACCAAGTGGGGGAAAGCCATGGGGTGTGGAGATGGTGATGTGCTGAACTGGGCGATTGGGATTGACATGTATACACTGATGTGTATAAAACTGATGACTAATAACCTGCAGTACAAGCAAACAAACAAAAAAAAACAGCTAGTACTAAACTTTCTTTGGGTTATTTTTATGGAAATATGTTAATATAAATGTTTCAGACATTACATGAAATTTCTAAAAATCTTATATGTTCTGGTATAATGTTATAAGTCATAATTCTAGTTATTACTTTAAAATGTATATCTCAGAAATAACTAAATTTCCTTGTCAACTGCATTATTATGAACTTTCATCAAACCTTTAACCGTGGTCATTTTTAAGTCTTTTTTCATTTACAGACAGTTCTGGGTGTACTCTGATGCTTTTGCAAAAATGTTCCTATAAAAGGGTTTCATCTTCAAGGAATTCATGGAAAAGACTCTGACAAGTACAGGTTTCTGGTAACTGACTATACTGCTGAACTGAATGAAGAAGCATTTTCAGAACTCGAATGGAAAACTGATGAATTCATAAAAGTGCTAACAAAAGACCAAGATAAAAAAAATTAATTACATGGGACTGAGTGAACTGATGAGGATGATTATAATTTTTGTGACTTTCTGTCTGAATAAAGAAAAAAATCCCACGAGGACTCAGAGGCAAAAAATATACAAATCAGTTTTCACTGCAAAGTAAAGGAGCTGTTACAGTGGAGGATTACTGGACTGAATGTCAATATTATGACCTAGTATGAGTGTGTTTCATGTTTGGTAATTGCAATCATTGTTGCTTTTGTTGTGGTCTTCCATTTACAATGCTTGGTGTCAGTTTATTTATCTCTTGTAAAAATAAAATACAGTGTGTGTGTGTGAAAAGAAAAGGAATTGCCAATGGCCAAAGATGGAACAATTTGAACAATAAAGTAGTATTATTTTATAACCCACAGTGTATAATAAAATATTGAGAGACAACACTAAAAAAAATAAAAAAATTTAAAAAACCAAAAAACAAAACAATATAACACCTTAGAGAATTCCCAGCTCATCACATCATCTGACCAAGAGCCTTTTTTTTTAACTTTTTATTTTATATTGGAGTATAGTTGATTAACAATGTTGTGTTAGTTTCAGGTGTACAGCAAAATGATTCAATTATACACATATATGTATCTATTCTTTTTTAAATTATTTTCCCATTTAGGTTTTCTTTTTTTTTTTTTTTTTTTGCAGTACGCAGGCCTCTCACTGTTGTGGCCTCTCCCGTTGCGGAGCACAGGCTCCGGACGCGCAGGCTCAGCAGCCATGGCTCACAGGCCCACCCTCTCCGCGGCATTTGGGACCTTCCCGGACCGGGGCATGAACCCGTGTCCCCTGCATCGGCAGGCGGACTCTCAACCACTGCGCCACCGGAGAAGCCCCCATTTAGGTTATTACACAATATTGAGCAGAGTTCCCTGTGCTATACAGGAGGTTCTTGTTGGTTATCCTGGCCAGGAGACTTTTATTCATATCCCAATGTTTCCCAACATTTATCTCAAATCTTTAAGGAACCAAATGGAGAAAGAGGGAGGGAGGGAGGGGGGGATGGAGAGAGAGAATTAACTGTGTGATATTTTGATCCAAACTAAAACATACACTACTACAGTTTCAGGTTAAAAACATCTATATCTATATCTATATATCTCAAATAGTAAGCAAAACTGACCTTCCTTCTCTGGTGAACCTCATCCCAGCACCAATAGAAGTAGGTGAGGACGGTGTTGGAGTTAATCTAGCACAAAGTACATATGGTTAGAAATCATGCACTCATCTCAGAAGGAAACATGAATTATTCCAATCAAATACTGCTTCGTCAATGAGAATCCATTTGTATCTTGAATTTTCTGCATCTCAGATATTACAATTCCACCTTTAATGTCACAATTGTGACACTCACTTACTCTTGTCTTTTAAATAATGTAGTTGATCAATAAAAGAACTCTTTTTACTTAAAAAATTTACAGCAGTAATTTTCAGTTACAAATTCCTGAGGGGATAGTTTGAAAAAATATTTAAAATATAATACTGGTTTATATTTGTAAATAGAAATATATGTACTGTTACCATAAAACAAACTGCAGAATATTTGGTCAGACAACATCTTCTGGGCCAGTCAAGCTAGGACTCTTGGGCTTCCCTGGTGGCGCAGTGGTTGAGAGTCCACCTGCCGATGCAGGGGACACGGGTTCGTGCCCCGGTCCGGGAAGATTCTACATGCCACGGAGCGGCTGGGCCCGTGAGCCATGGCCGCTGAGCCTGCACGTCCGGAGCCTGTGCTCCGCAACGGGAGAGGCCACAACAGTGAGAGGCCCGCGTACCGCAAAAAAAAAAAAAAAAAAAAATAGGACTCTTGTAAATGCTTATGAAGGCACAAGTTTTTAAATGCTGCAAAACAATCTATCTAAAGGAAAAGCATTATCTTCTTCCTGTAAGTTTCCTGAGTTTCTTTTTTTTAACTTGGTATATATTAGGGGCCACTGGGTAGGGACGACACCTGGACCATAATAAAAATCTCTCATTCTCAGCTTCAGATCACACAGAAGACCTTAATTAAATTTCTAACTCTTCTCTAAATAACACATTTACACTTATAATAAAACTCATTTATAGTAATGCCTTTGGGGTGTATCTAATAACCCCTTGGAGGCTTTCCAATTATAAAAGACTAAACAATATTTTACTGCTTTTTTCCTAATTCTAAAATAACATGCCTAACATAATCTTAATAAAAATAACAGAGTTAGAAATAGTAAGAAAAAAGTTAGAGATCAATCTCATTTATAAAGTGCTAACTGAACCCAGCAATATAACAAAACAATAATACATTACCAAACAGCAGTCATCCCAGAAATAAAAGCAAGACAAACCCACAGTTCAAAAGTTTCCAAACAATAAATAAATTAATAAATTGGAAAGTAAAAATTTCCCAGAAGGGGAAGGGGATTAAGGTAGAACTAGGTGTCTGCTGGCTTTAATTCTGTCAAAATGCCTGCATCAAAAACACTTGAATCAAAATGTTCTGTGTAGACAGGTGATAAAGAGAAATTACTAAAATATTCCTACCATTCATACTATTTGCCTCTTCAATAAACATCCGTCTCTTACTTACTCTTAACCCATTTCTACAAAAATTTTTGTTTCCTATGGTTCTTAAGAGTACATTCCATATAGAGTTTTATTCCAATGGTTCATTTTATTCTTAAATACATTGTGTTAACTATCAAAAATCAATAATCACCAGTAGGTAAACAGTTGTAGCTCTCTTTCAAGGTCCTTAAGCCAAGCAGACTACTGATTCATGTAACAGTTTTTGAAGATTCCTCGGTCTGACATGACACAAATGACAGATACCTTGACCTATCCAAATATCAGCTTAGGAGCATCAAAACTACGCCAGCCTAGAATCACAGCCTAGAATCACACCTGATTCCAGCATGACTGAGGCTATAATAGAACATGACAATAGGTACTTTACTTCAATATTGACTGCAGAACAGAGATTCTTTTTCAATCGCTTCTTTTCATTCTCAATCCTTGTGGCTGAAATATAGAGATGATTTTCCACAAACCATTTTTATGGTGGAAGCAGAAACATTGTAGGCTCCAACATTTGTGAGAAGACAGGCAAGGAAGCACGTGGGAGAGATATTACACCACTGACTTGCTAATTGCTGCTGGGGACACTCCTTAACCAGGATTTCCTACCCATAAAATGGGGCTACTCTATGTGGT
This sequence comes from Orcinus orca, assembly GCF_937001465.1. Lineage (NCBI taxonomy): Eukaryota > Metazoa > Chordata > Mammalia > Artiodactyla > Delphinidae > Orcinus > Orcinus orca. The sequence continues at coordinate 65,524,225 of NC_064565.1, forward strand.
ATGGCCCACAAAGGAACCACAGAGATGAATGGGACCACCACTGTTGTCTGACCCTCTGCCCATAGGCAGCCAAACATCTGCATGGTATAGAGTAAGGTCCAGAAACACTGGAGTTTAAAGACAGATTCAACTCTCAGCTCTGTCGTTTTCAATTGTGTAACATGGAGCAAATCACTTAAAATCTCTGAACCTCTTTTTTTTAAGCTGTAAAATAAGACTGAACAAAAACAACTTCAGAGGTATCTTTACTTTCTATGATTTTCATACATTCAGAGCAGATGTTTCTTAACAATATTCCACTGAGGTATCAGGGAAGATTCTGATGTCACATTTATCTATTTAACAAGCTCATTGTACATTGTATGTGAAAAACTGATTTCATTGTTACGATCTTCCCTTTCCTACTGATCAGTAAACTGTACATTCTGGCATATGAAATGGCATCACTGCTACAATTAACTCAATTGTGCTCTCTGCTTGCAGCGCTCATCTTTCTAAGTAGTGGGAATAGTCAATGCACTGTTTACAAAAAATAACAAGCCAAGCAGAAGGAGAGAAAAGAACACTGATCTCCCAATTCCACTATTAACGTCTTGCTAGACAAGATGGACTACAGTTACCTCAATAAAAAAATTTCACAGTTATCTTACCTAAGAATACTGACAGAATCATATGAGTTAATATGAGTGAAGATTAAAGTTTTTATAAGTGTAAATTTTGATGTTATTATGAAGACTGATTCTTCTAATAGCTTCTAAGATAGTAAATGTAACAAGCTGTACACCTGGCATGTATTCTACCATCTTCCAGTTGACTGTCTTTCTAAATATAGCGCTAGACCCACAGGTCTATCTGTTGGATAAGCTCTCTGACCTTAGTGCCCATAACAAGTGCAGTACAAACACTTTACATCATTGAACTATAAAGGGCAGAGAGCATTATTCTGAAGTATTTTTCTGGGAATAATTGTGAAGGATCATCTTCCAGTTGAATGGCTGTGACCTTGTACTTCCAGCACCAATAGAACTGTGTTTTATACACTGGTCCTAGTGAAGATGTCATTTCAAGAAGGAGAATGACTTATTACTTTGTGCATGGCAGGGGGAACAATAACACTTGCTTAGCCCAATGATCTGTGCATAATCTTCCCCCTGGCAACAAATTGAAGACAAGAAAAGAAGAAGCAGTTTGGTTTCCAGTTTTCTTTTACTTAAGAAATTCATGCTACAGACCAGAAGTTTGCCATGATTTGTACAGTTTTGTTGTTCATAACTGGATGGGTCTTTAATGTGTAAAACAATGGAAACATCCATGGCAACAAGTCATAAGCATCCGGATCAAATCTTCAAACAATTGGCATTCCGGATCTAGAGCAAAATGAGTTTATTTTCAGTCTCAAAAAGATAATTTCTGTCACCCTGCCTCAGAGGTTAAGAGAATACAAATTGCAAAACTCCCATCATGTCCCATCACTATCCTAACTATGAGGGTATCATGTCAAACTACTAAGTTGAGATTTTTTTTTTTTTTTGCAGTACGCAGGCCTCTCACTGTTGTGGCCTCTCCCGTTGCGGAGCACAGGCTCCAGACGCGCAGGCCCAGCGGCCATGGCTCACGGGCCCAGTCGCTCCGTGGCATGTGGGATCTTCCCGGACCGGGGCATGAACCTGTGTCCCCTGCATCGGCAGGCGGACTCTCAACCACTGCGCCACCAGGGAAGCCCTAAGTTGAGATTTTTAAATAAATTTAGAGTTAACAATTGAAAAGGAGCAATGGACACTTAAGGTTCATCAAGGACTATGATTCTCTGTCTTCGTGACAAGGGAGAATAATTCAAGGCTTATTTTGAAGCCTCACCCTGTGTTTGGACAAAATACCTAGAACAAATTTCAGTTATATTAAACCAAAAATACCACTGAGAAATTATGACAAACAAAATTGATGTCAGTATTAAAGGATTCATAAAATTACTCAAAAACATTTTTTTTTTTTAAGAGATGGAAAGAAAACAGATATGGATAGGTTTTTGGAAATGAGGTTTACCAGATCACCAAGCACTGAAGATGGAGTTAAGACTTCTCAGATGCTATGGGGGATATAATTACTTAGTGCTATTAAACACTGGGTGCACCTTTAAAGAAAAGGTATTGATTTCCCAGTCTTTTATTATATGCTATAGAAAGTCTTCCAAAACACTAAACACACTTTTCAGACAGACAAAGCATGTTTTGGCCCTCCGATGGTATCAATTAATTCTAGTGAGTAATCATTTTAAATCCTCTCCAGTGAGAAAATTTCATTATTGCATTTTAGTTCATTTAAACCCCTTTTCAAGAACTGTGTCTAATAGACCTTCGGAGCATCTCTGGCAGCTCTAACTTACATAACCTCATTTTCAAAACTGTTTACTTTCTCCCCCTCTTAACATGCTCTCACTCTGGCTCAGGGCCTCCCCGGGCCAAAGCTGCCTGCTTTGGTAATATAGTAGTGCCTACCTTTGAGACTTTTTCTCATTTCTAAATGGAGTGTGCACACTATAAAGGGGGTGGGGGAAATGCTCCTTAACTTTGTTGATTGGTAATGGAATCAGAATCTCCCAGTGAAAATAGCCTGTAATCCTATCTAGCCAAGATATTATCCAGGGCGCAAGTGGGAGAAATAAAAGGAAATAATGGAAAATGACAAAAAGAAATGGCTTCATTTCTACCTTCAATACAGAAAAGAAGAGAAGGAAAAAAATATCCAAGTATATTTTAAAAATCAAAATACACTGTTAAAAATTACGAAGTCATCTTATATTCCATTTGAAATTCTCCAGCAAAGAATATAACATAGCTTCTTTTAAACAGCATACTCCATAATTTTGCTAAACATAGGGGAAAAAAAACCCTCTAAGCAGGCTGCAGGGTAGTTTACACTGGAACACCTCACTTCTCTGCTCATTGAAACTGAACACTACTGTATTTACAAATTCTGGCTTGAAGCACAACTTTTTAAAGCATGAGAAACTGATCCTCAGCTCCTTTTCATTCTCAGGAGAGAAAAATATACATTAAAAAACCATAAATTTAAAATGTTTTGCTATTTGTCAGTGAAAACACAAAAATTGAATAAAAGGAAAATATTAAATTATCTACCTCAGAGTTGAATGTGTTCAAAGCCATCATTTTTTAAAAATAATTCCTAACTCTTAGCCTGTTGGTTTTCTATGTTTCTTACAGACATAAAGCTCAAACTTGGTTACAGATATTCATGAGAAGCTGAAATGCCACAAGACATTTCATGTAATTTAGAAATAATGTTTTACTCAATAATATATTCTCCCCCAAATTTATTAAATATGCAGAATCGCAAATTTTATTTAACCACCTATACACATGCATCAGGCACAACATGATCTATGTGTCCATGAGTCCCTGAAGTGAAGTTGACACAATAGGAAAATAATAAACATCCACCAAGAATCCCCACATGCCATGTGGATGTGGACACAAGCCAAGTGATCCTGGACACATTATTCAAATCTCTCATAATCAGTCTTCCCATCCATAAAATGACAGTAATAATAATTACTCACAGGGTTGTTGTGGATTAAATGAGATAATGAATGCAAAGCACATATCACAGAGTAGGCACTTAATAAATGGTTTCTGTCATTTTCTCATTTTCTTATTTAAGAAAAAAACCAAACACTGAGAGATACTGCACACTTTTTTGAGGTCTGTAATTTGCTTTAAGCTCTTTAGCAAAGATAATGTGAAATTATGTGTGCATGTGGAGGGGGCTAGGTTTAATATGCTATGGAGGAGAAGACAGTTCCCCTTTCAAGAATATACAATCCGATAATCAGAAAACATCTCAAATGTGGTTATTACAAGTGCTCCAGAGATCTTTACCTGCCATCAATAGCATAGGGCTTTTGCCAATGTTAGAAATGGACTTTCACGGTGAAATTAGTAGCTTGTTAATCAGCACAATGGATATTAGATATGGACTCTACTGAAATAGTGGTATTCAAGATACGTATACTGGTAATAATACTCTAGAGACACCCCAACCCTTGTATTAATAAGGTGTAAAAATCTAGCAAGTTCCAAATGTGTATCCTTAGGGATAGACTCTGAGGCTATCCAATCCTGCCATTGGCTCAAAGGATCTGGTTGCCTGATACCCACCACAAGAGCAACCAGATTCTGCTTTTGAAATATTGCCAGGGGTATTCAGATCACCTAAAACAAAGATAGTTGGACTTCATGAAACTTACTGAATACAGTGTCTGAACTATTTGACCCGACTTATCAATAAATTTTGGTTTAGATAAATGTATTTTATGTAGCAGATAATGAGACCTGTCTGAGACCTGCTTTCATTAAAAACAAGTAGCAAAGTTGTAGGAAAGCAGTCACCTCCTATTGACTTCAAACTTTCAGGCAGCTATTATGATGTACTTAAGAGCTGTTATGAATAAACTAGTAGTTGTATGTGACCATACTGGCTTAGGTCAGTTTGCGTCATGATAGTTTATTTTCTAGGCAAAAAATTATGTTAACTTAGACCTATGGTTAATTAATTCCTTGTGAAATGCATGCACATACAGAATAAATCAAAGAAGTGGAAATAAAGTGAAATCAGAAATCAAAGGAATGCAATTTTTAAAAATTATAATATTGAAGCTAGTAAATGCTCAGTGAGTTGATACACAGTTATTGGCATTATAAAGTAATACAATTTTATGGAAAGAAAATGGGTGAAATTTATCAAGAGCCTTAAAAAAAAGTTCCACCAATAAGCACATGAAAAGATGCTCAACATCATTAGCTATCAGGATAAGGCACATCAAAACCACAATGAAATACTATTTCATTCCCACTAAAATGACTATAATCAAAAAGACAGATAATAAGTATTGGCAAGGATGTGGAGAAATTGGAATACTCACACAAAGCCGATGGAAAGGGAAAACAGTGTGGCCATTTTGAAAAAGAGTATGGTAATTCCTCAAAAGGTTAAACATTAGAGTTACCGTATGGCCCAGTAATTCTACTCCTAGGTTTGTCTCCAAGAAAAATGAAAATATATGTTCACACAAAAACTTATATGTGAATGTACACAGCAGCATTATTCATAAGAGTCAAGAAGTAGAAACAACGCAAATGTTCGTCAACTGATGAATAGATAAATAAAATGTGGTATGTTCATACAATGGACTATTATTTGGCCACAAAAAGAAATGAAGTAGTACAGATACCTGCTACAACATGGATGAATCTCGAAATCATTATGCTAAGTGAACGAAGCCAGTCATAACGGACCACATATTGTGTGATTCAATTTATATGAATTGTCCAAACAGGCAAATCCATAGACACAGAAAGTAGATGTCAGTTGTCTAAGACAGAGAGCCGGGAGCAAATGGAGAGTGACTGCTAATGGGCATGGGATTTCTTTTGGGGTGATGAAAATGCTCTAAAATTGAGTGTGGTAAAAAAAAAAAAAAAGAAAGAAAGAAAAAAGTAATTGAGTGTGGTGATGGTTACAGATCTCTGCAAATATACTAAAACCACTGGATTGTGCACTTTAAATGGGTGAATTGAATGGTATGTGAATTATATCTCAATAAGGTGGTTATTAAAAATTAACATTCAAAGGAAACAAAGGCAGAAAACAAATGGGACCTAATTAAAACTTAAAAGCTATTGCACAGCAAAGACAACCATCAACAAAATGAAAAGACAACCTACTGAATGGGAGGAAATATTTGCAACTGATATGATTGATAAGGGGTTAATATCCAAAATATATAAACAGCTCACACAACTCAATATCAAAAAAACAAACAACCTGATTTAAAAATGGAGGGGGGGCTTCCCTGGTGGCGCAGTGCTTGGGAGTCCGCCTGCCGATGCAGGGGACGCGGGTTTGTGCCCCGGTCCGGGAGGATCCCACATGCCGCGGAGCAGCTGGGCCCGTGAGCCGTGGCCGCTGGGCCTGCGTGTCCAGAGCCTGTGCTCTGCGGTGGGAGGGGCCTCAGCACTGAGAGGCCCGTGTAGCGCAAAAAAAAAAAAATGGGTAGAAGACCTGAATAGACATTTTTCGAAAGAAGACATACAGATGGCCAACAGGCACATGAAAAAATGCTCAACATCATTCATCAATCATCAGAGAAATGCAAACCAAAACCACAATGAGGTATTACCTCACACCTGTCAGAATGGCTATCATCAAAAAGACCACAAATAACAAATGGTGGTGAGCATGTGGAGAAAAGGGAAGCCTAGTACACTCACTTTTGGTGAAACTATAAATTGGTACAGCCACTGTGGAAAACAGCATGGAGGTTTATATAGAACTACCATATGATCCAGCAATTCCACTGCTGCGTATACATCCAAAGAAAATGAAAACACTAAATCAAAGAGATACATGCAGCCCAATGTTCATAGCAGCATTATTTACAATAGACAAGATATGGAAGCAACCTAAGTGTCCATCAACAGTTAAATGGATAAAGAAGATGTGGTGTATTAGCTGTAAAAAAAGAATGAAATTCTGCCATTTGCAACTCTGTGGAGGGAATTATTCTTAGTGAAATAAGTCACAGAGAGAAATACAAATACTGTATGTTATCACTTACATGTGAAATCTAAAAAATAAAACAGATGAATGTATATAACAAAACAGAAACAGACTCACAGATATTGAGAATAAACTAGTGGTTACCAGTGGGAAGAGGAAAGGAGAAGAGGCATGATAGTGATGTGGGATTAAGAGATACAAACTACCATTACAAAATAAATAAGCAACCATTATAAAATAAACAATAAGGATATATTATATAGCCCAGGGAAATATAGCCATTATTTTTGTAATAGCTTAAATAGAGTATAATCTATAAAAATATTGACTTACTATGATATACACCTGAAACTAACATATTATAGATCAAATATGCTTCAAGTTTAAAAAAGACATCGTAAACTCAAAACAAGACAAGAAAATTTCTTGAACCAATAATCTTAAGCATCAGTTTGAACCATAGGGAATTGTAAATATTTTTGACGTACAAAAGAGAAACCATGTAGCTATTCTAAAATGAAGTCCTAGATTTACTTATAAAAAAGTTAATAATTATAATTTTATGATAAAATGATTTGGGAAAAAACCTAAATGCTGAGGGATAGAATGATTAAACAAACTATTGTATAATTACATGAGAGAATATAATGCACATGTATGAATTATGCCCTTGAAGAATTTTTTTTTGTTTTTCTATTTTTCAACATCTTTATTGGAGTATAATTACTTTACAACATTGTGTTAGGTTCTACTGTATAACAAAGTGAATCAGCTTTACATATATATATATCCCCATATCCTCTCGCACTTGCATCTCCCTCCCACCCTCCCTATCCCACCATTCTAGGTGGGCACAAAGCACCGAGCTGATCTCCCTGTGCTAGGCGGCTGCTTCCCACCAGTCATCCATTCTACATATGGTAGTGTATATATGTCCATGCCACTCTCACCTGGTCCCAGCCCAAGCGTCCCTCTCCCCATATCCTCAAGTCCATACTCTATGTCTGTGTCTTTATTCCTGTCCTGCGCCTAGGTTATTCAGAAACATTTTTTTTTTTTAGATTCCATATACATGTGTTAGCATCCAGTATTTGCTTTTCTCTTTCTCACTTACTTCACTCTGTATGACAGACTCTAGGTCCATCCACCTCACTACAAAAAATCCAATTTCGTTTCTTTTTATGGCTGAGTAATATTCCATTGTATATATGTGCCACACCTTTATGCATTCATCTGTCGATGGACACTCAGGTTGCTTCCATGTCCTGGTTATTGTAATCTGTGATGCAATGAACATTGTGGTACATGACTCTTTTTGAATTATGGTTTTCTCAGGATATGTGCCCAGTAGTGGGATTGCTGGGTCATATGGTAGTTCTATTGTCAGTTTTTTAAGGAAATTCCATACTGTTCTTCATAGTGGCTCTATCAATTTATGTTCCCACCAACAGTGCAAGAGTACCGTTTTCTCCATACCCTCTCCAGCATTTATTGTTTGTAGATTTTTTGATGATGGCCATTCTGACTGCTGTGAGGTGAAACCTCATTGTAGTTTTGATTTGCATTTCTCTAATGATTACTGATGTTGAGCATTCTTTAATGTGTTTGTTGGCAATCTGTATATCTTCTTTGGAGAAATATCTATTTAGCTCTTCTTTCCATTTTTGGATGGGGTTGTTTGTTTTTTTGATATTGTACTGCATGAGCTACTAGTATGTTTTGGAGATTAATCCTTGGTTAGCTTCTTCGTTTGCAAATATTTTCTCTCATTCTGAGGGTTGTCTTTTCGTCTTGTTTATGGTTTCCTTTGCTGTGCAAAAGCTTTTAAGTTTCATTAGGTCTCATCAGCTCTCATTAGGTCTCATGAGACCTAAGTTTCATTAGGTCTCAAATAAAATGGTTTTTATTTCCATTTCTCTACGAGGTGGGTCAAAAAGGATCTTGCTGTGATTTAAGTCATAGTGTGTTCTGCCTATGATTTCTAAGAGCTTTATAGTGTCTGGCCTTACATTTAGGTCTTTAATCCATTTTGAGTTTATTCTTGTATATGGTGTTAGGGAGTGATCTAATTTCATTCTTTTCCATGTAGCTGTCCAGTTTTCCCAGCACCACTTACTGAAGAGGCTGTCTTTTTGCCATTATATATTCTTGCCTCCTTTATCAAAGATAAGGCAACCATATGTGTCTGGGTTTATCTCTGGGCTTTCTCTCCTGTTCCATGGATATATATTTATGGTTTTTTTTGACAGTACCATACTGTCTTGATTACTGTAGCTTTGTAGTATAGTCTGGATTCAGGGAGTCGGATTCCTCCAGCTCCATGTTTCTTTCTCAAGATTGCTTTGGTGATTCACGGTCTTTTCAGTTTCATACAAATTATGAAATTTTTTTTCTCCTTCTGTGAAAACTGCCATTGGTAGCTTGATAAGGGTTGCACTGAATCTGGAGATTGCTTTGGGTAGTAGACTCATTTTCACAATGCTGATTCTTCCAATCCAAGAACATGGTATATCTATCTGTTTGGATCATCTTTAATTTCTTTCATCAGTGTCTTATAGTTTTCTACATACAGGTCTTTCTTCTCCTTAGGTAGGTTTATTTCTAAGTATTTTATTCTTTTTGTTGCAGTGGTAAATGGGAGTGTTTCCTTAATTTCTCTTTCAGATTTTACATCATTAGTGTATAGGAATGCAAAAGATTTCTGTGCATTGATTTTGTATCCTGCTACTTTACCAAATTCATTGATTAGCTCTAGTAGTTTTTTGGTAGCATCTTTAGGATTCTCTATGTATAGTATCATGTCATCTGCAAACAGTGACAGTTTTTCTTCTCCTTTTCTGATTTGGATTCCTTTTATTTCTTTTTCTTCTCTGATTGCTGTGGCTAAAACTTCCAAAACTATGTTGAATAATAGTGGGGAGAGTGGGCAACCTCAACTTGTTCCTGATCTTAGAGGAAATGGTTTCAGTTTTACACCATTGAGAACGATGTTGGCTGTGGGTTTGTCATATATGGCCTTTATTATGTTGAGGTAAGTTCCCTCTATGCCTACTATCTGGAGGGTTTTTATCATAAATGGGTGTTGAATTTTGTCAAAAGTTTTTCTGCATCTATTGAGATGATCATACGGTTTTCTCCTTCAATTTGTTAATATGGTGTATCCCATTGATTGATTTGCATATATTGAAGAATCCTTGCATTCCTGGGATGACCCCACTTCACCATGGTGTATGATCCTTTTAATGTGCTGCTGGATTCTGTTTGCTAGTATTCTGTTGAGCATTTTTGCATCTATGTTCATCAGTGATATTGGCCTGTAGTTTTCTTTCTTTGTGACATCTTTCTCTAGTTTTGGTATCAAGGTGATAGTCGCCTCGTAGAATGAGTTTGGGGTATTCTTCCCTCTGCTATTTTTTGGAAGGGTTTGAGAAGGATAGGTGTTAGCTCTTCTCTAAATGTTTGATAGAATTTGCCTGTGAAGCCATGTGGTCCTAGACTTTTGTTTGTTGGAAGATTTTTAATTCGAGTCTCAATTTCAGTGCTTGTGATTGGTCTGTTTATATTTTCTATTTCTTCCTGGTTCAGTCTCGGAAGGTTGTGCCTTTCTAAGAATTTGTCCATTTCTTCCAGGTTCTCCATTTAACTGGAATATAGTTGCTTGTAGAAATCTCTCATGATCCTTTGTATTTCTGCCATGTCAGTTGTTACTTCTCCTTTTTCATTTCTAATTCTGTTGATCTGACTTTCCTCCCTTTTTTCTTGATGAGTCTGGCTAATGGCTTATCAATTTTGTTTATCTTCTCAAAGAATCAGCTGTTAGTTTTAATGATCTTTGCTATCATTTCCTGCATTTCTTTTTCATTTATTTCTGATCTCATCTTTATATCTTTCCTTCTGCTAACTTTGCGGGGTTTTTGTTCTTCATTCTCTAATTGCTTTAGGTGTACTGTTTGGTTGTTTATTTGAGATTTTTCTTGTTTAAGGTAGGATTATATTGCTATAAACTTCCCTCTTAGAACTGCTTTTGCTACATCCCATAAGTTCTGGATCGTCGTGTTTTCATTGTCATTTGTTTCTAGGTATTTTTTTATTTCCTCTTGGATTTCTTCAGTGAACTCTTGGTTATTTAGTAGTTATTTAGACTCCATGTGTTTGTATTTTTTACAGATTTTTTCCTGTAATTGGTATCTAGTCTCATAGTGTTGTGGTTGGAAAAGATACTTGATATGATTACAAATTTTTTAAATTTACCAAGGCTTGATTTGTGACCCAAGATATGATCTATCCTGGACAATGTTCCATGAGCAGTTGAGAAGAAAGTGTATTCAGTTGTTTTTGGATGGAATGTCCTATAAATATCAATTAAGTCCATCTTGTTTAATGTATCATTTAAAGCTTGTGTTTCCTTATTTATTTTCATTTTGGATGATCTGTCCATTGGTGAAAGTGGGGTGTTAACGTCCCCTACTATGATTGTGTTACTGTTGATTTCCCCTTTTATGGCTGTTAGCATTTGCCTTATGTATTGAGGTGCTCCTATGTTGGTTGCATAAATAGTTTCAATTGTTATATCTTCTTCTTGGATTGATCCTTTGATCACTATGTAGTATCCTTCTTTGTCTCTTGTTAGAGTCTTTATTTTAAAGTCTATTTTGTCTGATAATGAGAATTGCTACTCCAGCTTTCTTTTCATTTCCATTTGTATGGAATATTTTTTCCATCCCCTCACTTTCATTCTGAATGTGTCCCTAGGTCTGAAGTGGGTCTCTTGTAGACAGCACATATACAGGTCTTGATTATGTATCCATTAAGCTAGTCTGTGTCTTTTGGTTGGAGCATTTAATCCACCTACATTTAAGGTAATTATCAATATGTATGTTCCTATTACCATTTTCTTAATTGTTTGGGGTTTGTTACTGTACATCTTATCCTTCTCTTGTGTCTCCTGTCTAGAGAAGTTGCTTTAGCATTTGTTGTAAACCTGGTTTGGTGGTGCTGAATTCTCTTAGCTTTTACTTGTCTGTAAAGGTTTTAATTTCTCCATCGAATCTGAATGAGATCCTTGCTGAGTAGAGCAATCTTGGTTGTAGGTTTTTCCCTTTCATCACTTTCAGTATGTCCTGCCACTCCCTCTGGCTTCCAGCGTTTCTGCTGAAAGATCTGCTGTTAACCTTATGGGGATTCCCTTGTATGTTATTTGTTGCTTTTTCCTTGCTGCTTTTAATATTCTGTCTTTGTATTTAATTTTTTGTACTTTGATTAATGTGTGTCTTGGTGTGTTTCTCCTTAGATTTATCCTGTATGTGACTCTCGGCGCTTCCTGGACTTGACTATTTCCTTTGCCATATTACAGAATTTTTCAACTATAATCTCTTTAAATATTTTCTCAGTCCCTTTCTTTTTCTCTTCTTCTTTGGGGACCCCTATAATTCGAATGTTGGTGTGTTTAATATTGCCCCAGAGGTCTCTGAGACAGTCCTGAATTCTTTTCATTCATTTTTCTTTATTCTGCTCTGTAGTAGTTATTTCCACTATTTTATCTTCCAGGTCACTTATCCATTCTTCTGCCTCAGTTATTCTGCTACTGATTCCTTCTAGAGAATTTTTAATTTCATTTATTGTGTTGTTTATCATTGTTTGCTTCCTCTTTAGTTCTACTAGGTCCCTGTTAAACATTTCTTGTATTTTCTCTATTCTATTTCCAAGATTTTGGATCATCTTTACTATCCTTACTCTGAATTCTTTTCCAGGTAGACTGCCTATTTCCTCTTCATTTGTTTGCTCTGGTGGGTTTTTACCTTGCTCCTTCATCTACTGCATATTTCTGTCTTCTCATTTTGCTTAACTTACTGTCTTTGGGGTCTTTTTCGCAGGCTGCAGGTTCGTAGTTCCCATTGTTTTTGGTGTCTGCCCCCAGTGGGTAAGGTTGTTTCAGTGGGTTGTGTAGGATTCCTGGTGGAGGGGACTGGTGCCTGTGTTCTGGTGGGTGGGGCTGGATCTTGTCTTTCTGGTGGGCAGGACTGCATCCAGTGGTGTATTTCGTGGTGTCTGTGAGCTGATCAGTATTTTAGGCAGCCTCTCTGCTAATGATGCAGTTGTGTTCCTGTTTTGTTAGTTGTTTGGCATGGGGTGTCCAGCCCTGGATCTTGCTGATCGTTGAGTGGAGCTTGGTCCTAGCATTGAGATGGAGATCTCTGGGAGCGCTCACGCCAATTGACATTATGTGGGGCCAGGAGGTCTCTGGTGGTCCAATGTCCTGAACTCGGCTTCCCACCTCAAAGGCTCAGGCCTGACATCCGGCAGGAGCACCAAGACCCTCCTGTGGGTTGTCAGTGAGCTGGGAGACAATGGTCATCTGAGTGCATCCAAACCAGAAACGAGACTTTTTTCGTCCTTTGTGCTTAGTCTAGTTTCACTTGCTCGTAGGGTACCACATTTGGAGGTGGTACCTCCACAGGTACCTGCACCAGGCACTTCAGATGAGAGTTCCTAGTGTGAAATGGCTGTGCCAGCACCTCAGCTTAGGCCGCTGCTTATGAGTCTTGGATTGTTTTTACTTTGTAAAGTGTAAGGAGCTGGTTGGATCTTCTTCCCACTGATCCTCACTCACTTCCTTGGGGTTTGACGTGTGTGTGGCTACAGGAAGGTCTGACACGCTCGGGCTCTTTGGCTTTTCTGGATTCCTCTTGGCAGCCACACTTGGATTCCACAGGTCCAGACTACTGGTTTATTATCAAGGGTACAACCCAGGAACCCAGTCAGCCAAACAGCAGAGATGCACAGGGCAAGGTATGTGAAGCTTCCACGCTCTTTCCAGGATGCAAACCTCCCAGTACCGCCACATGTTCAACCCAGCTGCTCACCAAGACCCCCATTTATAGCGCTTTCAAGGCCGGTCTCCTTACATAGGCCCATAAACAGTTAAGCACGCTTGATTGAAAAATTGGCCACAGCTCTGCAGAATTGTTTAAAGCATGATAAAATATTACATATACTACATGATGCAAATCGGGAAATGTACCTTTGTTTATAAGTAAAAGTAAATATAAGGAAATACATCAAGAATATTAAAAATATTCTCTTTGTAAATTAGGATTATAGGTATTTTATGTTTTCCTTTTTTTACTTTAAAAATACACTTTAATAAGCTTGTATTACTTTTACAATTAGGAAATAACCTTATCACCTAAGGAAAGGAAAATAAACCAAGAAAGACAGATATGCCGAGTTCAAAGACAGCCACTTGGAATTCTATTAAATTCCACTTTTAATCAAAGAAGAATCTGACTTAAGTTTTCAAAATTCCAATTCAAGTATTTCAGCATTCTAAGGTGAAAAGAAGCAACCTTGCTCTTTTATTCAGATGACAACACTAAACTAGTTACTCAGAGAAGACAATTATCTATCTTAATTTGAAATTTCCAGTAAACAAGAATCCACAACACCCTGTTCTAGTTCTTTAATAATCATTCTTCCTGCCAACAAGTGCTTATTTATTTCTAATCTGCAATTGCAGATCACTCTACCTTGTCCAAGCCCTGTATAAATCAGAGGTAGAGTTTATGAGACAGTTTTTTGTCATTCTGCACTTTTAGAAGTGACTTGACTACAAGACTATTTCATGTCCTGCCAACTATTAAAAGCCATGGATGTACTGGTCTCTGAAAATCAGAATGCATGGGACTCCTCTCGGCCCCACCACCTTTTCCTCCCAGATGCCCCAGCGTCCTGTCTGTCTAGCACTATAGGTCTGCAGCCTGGCTGTGTCAAGTTAAGATCATCAAGTCTTCTTAACTTCTCCAATTCAGGTGATGGTAAATTGAGATTTTGCTTACAGCTTGATACTCATGAGACGATGCAGCACAAAGATACTTGAGGTGAACATAATAAAAAGACAGCACTTTCTTGTAGTTCAAGTTTAGTGCTTATGGCAGCCTAGAGGGACACACACCTTATGTGAACACCTGAAGTTTAGAGGGAAAAAGAGATTCAGTTGAAGAGTCCGTCATAGTTTATCATGGTTATTTGAGAAACAGATTTGGATCGAATCTTGCTCCCTACTGAAAGATCCTATTTTACTGTGAGCCTTTTTTTTTTTTTTTTTTTTTTCCAGTACGAGGGCCTCTCACTGTTGTGGCCTCTCCCGTTGTGGAGCACATGTTCCTGACGTGCAAGCTCAGCAGCCATGGCTCACGGGCCCAGCCGCTCCGCAGCACATGGGATCTTCCCGGACCGGGGCACGAACCCGCGTCCCCTGCATCAGCAGGTGGACTCTCAACCACTGCGCCACTAGGGAAGCCTTACTGTGAGCCTTTTAATATTACCTAACTTAATTAAGCACACTCATATGAATAAAAGCTGCAAAAAAAAATGGTTGAATTATCTAAATTATAAGAATTATATTTCTAATCACTACTTGAAGTTATGTTATATACTTACATATTTACTTTCTTTATTACCTCTCTTTACCACAAGAATGTAAACTCTAAGAAGGCAGGAACTTTTATCTCTTATTGAGCAGTTTAACCCTGGTACTTGGAACAGTGCCTCAAAAATAGTAGTGTCTACTAAGTAGAACTCAATAAGTAGTGAATGAATGGATGGTTCTTCCACAGTGAAACATTATTTGGCCATTAAAAATGATATTCAGATCAATGATCACTCAAAACTCCTCCTGATTCTGCACTGTAACAGTTTCAGCCCTATAACTTTAGTTCATTTATTTGTGTCCTGCTGTTTCATGTCCCTGATAAATGCAAACTACCTTACAAGGTTCTGCAAAGGATATGGAAAGAGACAGAAAGAAGGACAAGCACTTATTTCCTTGGTAACTCTTAGAAACATAAAAAGAGAAGCTCAAAAAGCAGGAAATGACAAAACCCAGCTTATCAGCCATCTGAAGACACTGGAATTTTTTGCAAGGAGCCTGTAAATCTGCATGCATACCAAGCATTATTTGCATCTGAAATACAAAATATACTATGTGCGTATTGCCTTTCATTTTGCCAACTGTTGTATTATTGATATTTTTAGTTCCTGAATATTTGGTCATTATATATTTTCTCAATGAATGGTTAGTCAAAATCCAACTGCAATCCCTGGGGACACCTGAAAAAAAAGTTAAACTATAAAACATTAGGAACCACTATTAAGGACAAGTAATAATCACTTTTGGAATAGTACCTACTTAAGATGACAAGATTTGACTTAAACCTTGAAAGAGGGTGAAGAAGAGGAGAATTTTGTGCAATCAGATAAGAATATGAGTAAAGGTACAGGAGTAAGGACATGACCAAATCAGGGGCAGAATGACCAATTTTTGTTTGTTTGTTTTTTAAAAAAATTTATTCATTCATTCATTTATTCATTTTTGGCTGCTTTGGGTCTTCATTGCTGCATGAGCGCTTTCTCTCTATTTGTGGTGAGCGGGGGCTACTCTTTGTTGCAGTGTGCGGGCTTCTCATTGCAGTGGCTTCTCTTGTTGCAGAGCACGGGCTCTAAGCGAACGGGCTTCAGTAGTTGTGGCACGTGGGCTCAGTAGTTGTGACTTGCAGGCTCTAGAGCACAGGTTCAGTACTTGTGGCACACAGGCTTAGTTGCTCCATGACATATGGGATCTTCCCGGACCAGGGCTCGAACCCATGTCCCCTCCACTGGCAGGCAGATTCCCAACCACTGCGCCACCAGAGAAGTCCCCAGAATGACCAGTTTTTGTTGAGCGTTAACCCTTAAGCTGACCCTGGCAGGCAGACTCACACTCTTACCCCAAAATTAGACCCTGCTTAAGGAAGGGGCAGAGAGCTAAAAGTCAGAGACAGTACTTCTCCAATAGAAAATAATTCCCTGAAGTTGAACCTGAGTTCTGACAGGTACTGTGTTGATAATAGTTTTCTTGTAAATCTTGCTTCTTTCTGAAATTCTCAGTCAGATGTAGTCCAGTGAACACACAGAACATGAAATAGGTCTTGAAGCTCTTGTAGCTTCAGTGATTACACACGACCTGGGTAGTAGATGTTAAAAGGCAAATAGTGCAGTGACTAGACAGTTTAAATGTAGATAAGATATTGCAATTAACAAGTTATGAAATTCAATCCAAATTTTTTCAGGACTGAATCTTATTAATTGAATATAACTTGAAATCATAAGCCATCTGCCAGGACTTTTAAAACCTTTTGCCAAACACTGATTTTTACTCTAATTTTATTGCAACAGTTTCGAAAATCTAACTTAATTGGAATATAGACAGGAAAGGGGGAAAAAGGCCAATTCCTACAATTAGTTAACTCACTGCTCGTTTAACATTTCCGTATCCAAAAGACAATGCAGTATTAATAGGAAACACATAACAGAGTTATAGGACCACTAGCCACATGTATAATAAAATTTTTGAAAAATAACAATTTAAAAAGCACTTTTGAAAAGTACCTTCATACAGCATCTAACTCTTCATAAGATGACAGAAAAAACCTGTCCATCTCTGCTTAAGTTGATTTTATTAAATTGACTAGAAACTTGGGGATTGGCTATTACGGCAGAACTGGAGCTTGTAGGCATGTCTAGAGGCTTTCCAAAAACAAAAAAAGAAATTCAATCCTATGCCAGTCCAATACCATGCAAGTCATACATCTGTGAGCTGCATTCAATCTTCTGGGACCACCAATTTGTTACCCCTATCAGCGCGAAGTATTCAACATCCTCCTGTCCCACTAATGTGAAATTTAATAGCTTTTGCACCCGTGACATCTCACCAGGATCCTAAACACTGGCCTTCACAAAATCAAGAACAGTTTAAAAATGTAAGACCAAGAGCTTATGAAATCCTTCCCTTATCTGGCTGTGAGTCTCAGGCCTGTTGCAAATAACAAAACTCCAGCTTTTGCAAGACTCATTAGCATCATTCGTGCACCATCCTCAACACCAATTGGCAGGGCAGCATCAACCATAACAGTTCTTGGAGTGTGGCCAGAACTGTGGCAGCCAAGCTCAGCTGGCTGCATCCCAGCTCTGCAGGGTGTCTGAACATGCTGGCACGAAGGAGAATAGCAGGGTAGCTGAACACTCCAAATTATGAGCTGGAGAGAGGTGATTACAGGCTAAAGAGACCCTATACAGATTAGCCAAAGAAGAACTTCAAGCCACAACTTCTTACATGTCGGCTGTTGGAAAGTAACCGCAATAGACATCGTCTTCATGCAACAATGCAATAAGAAATAGCTCCTTTGAGTCCCAGGTATAGACAATCTAGGAAGGTCGGATAAGAGCCCATGCTTATTTCCATATCCCAGGTTTCCTCTGGTGTGCACATACAACTTGACAAAACTCAAATGTTTGCTCCTATCGAGGTCTCATTACTTTATTCTGCAAAATAACACTTCCTTTTACTCACTCAGGAAAATGAAGCAATAAATTAATTGAATGCAAGGAATCTAGTCATATGACCAAAATCAGCTACCTTATACATATCACGGAAAAATAGGAACATTTGCGGAAAACGCATGAGGTAAACCAGGAAATTCTGACCATCTCTTCTGTATGGTCTGCTTTTGGGTGCACTTGCAATGTGAACTACCAAACTAGTAACTTGTCAGTACATAGCTTAAATTATTAATACGTGCACATGGTAGACTATATTTCACACAAAACTCTAACCACTACCGATAAAATTATTGCTAATTCTGAAAAAACTTTAAAGAGCATGATGAATTTTTAAACATCTTTATTGGAGTATACCTGTTTCACATTGCTGTATTAGTTTCTGCTTTATAACGAAATGAATCATTTATACATATACATATACATATAGCCCCATATCACCTCCCTCTAGCGGCTCCCTCCCACATCCCACCCCTCTACGTGGTCACAAAGCACCAAGCTCATCTCCGTGCTATGCAGCTGCTTCACACTAGCTATCTGTTTTATATTTGGTAGTGTATATAGGTGATGCCACTCTCTCACTTTGTCTCACATTACCCTTTGCCCTCTCCGTGTCCTCAGGTCCATTCTCTACGTCTGCGTCTTTATTCCTGTCCTGCCCCTACGTTCTACACAAGCATTATTTTTTTTAGATTCCATATATATGTATTAGCATACAGTATTTCTTTTTCTCTTTCTGACTTACTTCACTCTGTATGACAGACTCTAGATCCATCCACCTCACTATAAATAACTCAACTTAGTTTCTTTTGAGGGCTGAGTAACATTCCATTGTATATATGTGCCACATCTTCTTTATCCATTCATCTGTCGATGGACATTTAGGTTCCTTCCACTTCCTGGCTATTGTAAATAGTGCTGCAATGAACATTGTGGTACATGACTCTTGTTGAATTATGGTTTTCTCAGGGTATATGCCCAGTAGTGGGATTGCTGGGTCATATGGCAGTTCTATTTTTAGTTTTTTAAGGAAACTCCATACTGTTCTCCATAGTGGCTGTATCAATTTACATTCACACCAACAGTGCAAGAGGGTTCCCTTTTCTCTACACCTTCTCCAACACTTATTGTTTGTAGATTTTTTGATGATAGCCATTCTGACTGGTGTGAGGTGATACCTCATTGTAGTTTTGATTTGTATTTCTGTAATGATTAGTGATGTTGAGCATTCTTTCATGTATTTGTTGGCAACCTGTATATCTTCTCTGAAGAAATGTCTATTTAGGTCTTCTGCCCATTATTGGATTGGGTTGTTTGTTTTTTTGATATTCAGTTGCATGAGCTACTTGTAAATTTTGGAAGTTAATCCTTTGTCAGTTGCTTCATTTGCAAATATTTTCTCCCATTCTGAGGGTTGTCTTTCATCTTGTTTATGGCTTCCTTTGCTGTGCAAAAGCTTTTAAGTTTCATTAGGCCCATTTGTCTATTTTTGTTTTTATTTCCATTTATCTAGGAGGTGGGTCAAAAAGGATCTTGCTGTGATTTAACTCATAGAGTGTTCTGGCTATTTTTTCCTCTAAGAATTTTACAGTGTCTGGCCTTACATTTAGGCCTTTAAGCCATTTTGAGTTTATTTGTGTGTATGGTGTTAGGGAGTGTTCTAATTTCATTCTTTTACATGTACCTGTCCACTTTTTCCAGCACCACTTATTGAAGAGGCTGTCTTTTCTCCATTGTATATTCTTGCCTCCTTTATCAAAGATAAGGTGACCATAAGTGTGTGGGTTTATCTCTGGGCTTTCTCTCCTGTTCCACTGATCTATATTTCTGTTTTTGTGCCAGTACCATACTGACTTGATTACTATAGCTTTGTAGTAGAGTTAGAAGGGAGACTGATCGTTCCAGCTCCGTTTTTCTTTCTCAAGATTCCTTTGGCTATTCGGGGTGTTTTGTGTTTCCATACAAATTGTGAAATTTTTTGTTCTAGTTCTGTGAAAAATGCCATTGGTAGTTTAATACGGATTGCATTGAATCTGTAGATTGGGTAGTAGAGTCATTTTCACAATGTTGATTCTTCCAATCTAAGAACATGTTATATCTCTCCATCTGTTTGGATCATCTTTAATTTCTTTCATCAATGTCTTACAGTTTTCTGCATACAGGTCTTTTGTCTCCTTAGGTAGGCTTACCCCTAGGTATTTTATTCTTTTTGTTGCAATGGTAAATGGCAGTGTTTCCTTAATTTCTCTTTCAGATTTTTCATAATTAGTGTATAGGAATGCAAGAGATTTCTGTGCATTAACTTTGTATTGTGCTACTTTACCCCATTCGTTGATTAGCTCTAGTAGTTTTCTGGCAGCATCTTTAGGATTCTCTATGTATAGTATCATGTCATCTGAAACAGTGACAGCTTTACTTCTTCTTTTCCAATTTAGATTCTTCTTTTCTGATTTGGATTACTTTTATTCTTCACTTTCGATTTGGATTCCTTTTATTTCTTTTTCTTCTCTGACTGCTGTAGGTAAAACTTCCAAAACTATGTTGAATAATAGTGGGGATAGTGGGCCACCTTGTCTTGTTCCTGATCATAGTGGAAATATTTTCAGTTTTTTCATCATTGAGAATGATGTTGGCTGTGGGTTTGTCATATATGGCCTTTATTATGTTGAGGTAAGTTCCTTCTATGCCTACTCTGGAGGGTTTTGATCATAAATGGGTGTTGAATTTTGTCAAAAGTTTTTCTGCATCTATTGAGATGATCATACGGTTTTTATCCTTCAATTTGTTAAAATGGTGTATCCTACTGGTTGATTTGCATATATTGAAGAATACTTGCATTCCTGGGATGAACCCCACTTGATCATGGTGCATAAGCCTTTTAATGTGCTGCTGGATTCTGTTTGCTGGTATTTTGTTGAGCATTTTTGCATCTATGTTCATCAGTGATACTGGCCTGTAGTTTTCTTTCTTTGTGACATCTTTCTCTGGTGTTGGGATCAGGGTGACGGTGGCCTCATAGAATAAGTTTGGGAGTGTTCCTCCCTCTGCTATATTTTGGAAGAGTTTGAGAAGGATAGGTGTTAGCTCTTCTCCAAATGTTTGATAGAATTTACCTGTGAAGCCATCTGGTCCTGGACTTCTGTTTGTTGGAAGATTTTTAATTCCAGTCTCAATTTCAGTGCTTGTGCTTGGTCTGTTTTGTTTAATATTTCTTCCTGGTTCAGTCTTGGAAGGTTATGCTTTTCAAGGAATGTGTCCATTTCTTCCAGGTTGTCCATTTTTTTGGCATATAGTTGCTTGTAGTAATCTCTCACGATCCTTTGTGTTTCTGCAGTGTCACTTGTTACCTCTCCTTTTCCATTTCTAATTCTATTGATTTGAGTCTTCTCCCTTTTTTCTTGATGAGTCTGGCTAAAGGTTTATCAATTTTGTTTACCTTCTCAAAGAACCAGCTTTTAGTTTTATTGACCTCTGCTATCACTTCCTTCATTTCTTTTTCATTTATTTCTAATCTCATCTTAATGATTTCTTTCCTTTTGCTAACTTTGGGGGTTTTTGTTCTTCTTTCTCTAATTGCTTTAGGTGAAAGGTTATGTTGTTTATTTGAGATGTTTCTTCTTTCCTGAGGTAGGATTGTATTGCTATAAACTTCCCTCTTAGAACTGCTTTTGCTACATCCTATAGGTTCTGGGTCATCGTGTTTCCATCATTATATATTTCTACGTATTTTTTGATTTCCTCTTGGATTTCTTCAGTGATCTTTTGGTTATTTGGTAGTGTATTCTTCAGCCTCCATGTATTTGTATTTGTTACAGTTTTTTTCCTGTAATTGACATCTAGTCTCATAGCATTGTGGTCAGAAAAGATACTTGATATGATTTCAGTTTTCTTAAATTTACCAAGGGTTGATTTGTGGCCCAAGATATGGTCTATCCTGTAGAATGGTCCATGAGCCCTTGAGAAGAAAGTGTATTCTGTTGTTTTTGGATGGAATGTCCTATAAATATTAATTAAGTCCATCTTGTTTAATGTATCATTTAAAGCTTGTGTTTCCTTATTTATTTTCATTTTGGATGATCTGTCCATTGGTGAAAGTGGGGTGTTAACATCCCCTACTATGATTGTGTTACTGTCGATTTCCCCTTTTATGGCTGTTAGCATTTGCCTTATGTATTGAGATGCTCCTATGTTGGGTGCTTAAATATTTACAATTGTTATATCTTCTTCTTGGATCGATCCCTTGATCATTATGTAGTGTCCTTCTTTGTCTCTTGTAATAGTCTTTATTTTAAAGTCTATTTTGTCTGATATGAGGATTGCTACTCCAGCTTTCTTTTGATTTCCATTTGCATGGAATATCTTTTTCCATCCCCTCACTTTCAGTCTGTATGTGGCCCTAGGTCTGAAGTGGGTCTCTTGTAGACATCATATATACAGGTCTTGTTTATGTATCCATTCAGCCAGTCTCTGTCTTTTGGTTGAAGCATTTAATCCATTTACATTTAAGGTAATTATCAATATTTATGTTCCTATTACCATTTTCTTAATTGTTTTGGGTTTGTTATTGTAGGTTTTCCTTCTCTTGTGTTTCCTGCCTAGAGAAGTTCCTTTAGCATTAGTTGTAAACCTGGTTTGGTGGTGCTGAATTCTCTTAGCTTTTGCTTCTCTGTAAAGGTTTTCATTTCTCCATCGAATCTGAATGAGATCCTTGCTGGGTAGAGCAATATTGGTTGTAGGTTTTTCCCTTTCATCACTTTCAACATGTTCTGCCACTCCCTTCTGGCTTGCAGAGTTTCTGCTGAAAGATCAGCTGTTAACCTTATGGGGATTCCCTTGTATGTTATTTGTTGTTTTTCCCTTGCCGCTTTTAATATTTTGTCTTTGTATTTAACTTTTGATAGCTTGATTTATATGTATCTTGGCATGTTTCTCCTTGGATTTATCCTGTATGGAACTCTTTGCGCTTCCTGGACTTGACTATTTCCTTTCCCGTATTAGGGAAGTTTTCAACTGTAATCTTTTCAAATATTTTCTCAGTGCCTTTCTTTTCTCTTCTTCTTCTGGGACCCCTATAATTCGAATGTTGGTCCATTTAATGTTGTCCCAGAGTTCTCTGAGACTGTCCCAATTCTTTTCATTCATTTTTCTTTATTCTGCTCTGTGATAGTTATTTCCACTCTTTCATCTTCCAGGTCACTTATCCGTTCTTCTGACTCTGTTATTCTGCTACTTATTCCTTCTAGAGAATTTTTAATTTCATTTATTCTGTTGTTCATCATTGTTTGTTTGCTCTTTAGTTCTTCTAGGTCCTTTTGAAACGTTTTATTTTTTCCATTGCATTTCCAAGATTTTGGATCATCTCTACTATCATTATTCTGAATTCCTTTTCAGGTAGACTTCCTATTTCCTCTTCATTTGTTTGGTCTGGTGGGTTTTTACCTTTCTCCTTCAACTGCTGTGTATTTCTCTGTCTTCTCATTTTGCTTAACTTACTGTCTTTGTGGTCTCCTTTTCTCAAGCTGCAGGTTCGTAGTTCTTTTTGTTTTTGGTGTCTGCCCCCAGTGGGTAAGGTTGTTTCAGTGGGTTGTGTAGGCTTCCTGGTGCAGGGGACTGGTGCCTGTGTTCTGGTGGATGAGGCTGGATCTTGTCTTTTTGGTGGGCAGGACCATGTTCAGTGGTGTGTTCTGGGGTGTCTGTGAACTTATTATGGTTTTAGGCAGCCTCTCTGCTAATGGGTGGGGTTGTGTTCCTGTCTTGCTAGTTGTTTGGCATAGGGTGTCCAGCACTGTAGCTTGCTGGTCGTTGAGTGGAGCTGGGTCTTAGCGTTAGGATGGAGATCTCTGGGCAAAGTTTGGCCCTTTGATATTACACGGGGCAGGAGGCCTCTGGTGGACCAATGTCCTGAACTCAGTTCTCCCACCTCAGAGGCTCAGGCCTGACACCTGGCCAGAGCACCAAGACCTTGTCAGCCACACAGCTTAGAATAAAAGGGAGAAAAAGAAAGAAAGTAAAAAATAAAGAAAAATAAAATAAAGTTATTAAAATAAAAATATATATACTATTAAAAAATTTTTAAAGTAAAATAAAAAGATAGAAGAGAGAAACCAAACCACCAAAGAAATTCACCAACCATAACAAGCGCTAATAAAAAAAAAAGAAAACGGACAGACAGAACACTAGGACAAATGGTAAAAGAAACCTATACAGACAAAAATCACACCAAGAAGCATACAGATACACACTCACAAAAAGACAAAAAGGAAAAAATATATATATATTTATTAAAACAAAAAAGGAGGAGAGCAACCGAATCAATAAACAAATCTATCAATGATAATAAGCTCTAAATAGTAAGTTAAGATAAACATAAAACTAGAAACAAATTAGGTGCAGAAAACAAACCCCAAGTCTATAGCTGCTCCCAAAGTCCACCACCTCAGTTTTGGGATGATTCGTTATCTATTCAGGTATTCCACAGATGCTGGGTACATCAAGTTGATTGTGGAGATTTAATCTACTGCTCCTGAGGCTGCTGGGAGAAATTTCCCTTTGTCTTCTTTGTTCACAGAGCTCCTGGGGTTCAGCTTTGGATTTGGACCCATCTCTTTGTGTAGGTCGCCCTCTGGAGTCTATTCTTCACCCAGACAGGGCAGGTTTAAAGGAGCGGCTGATTAGGGGGCTGTGGCTCACTCAGGCCTGGCGGGGGAGGGGTACGGAATGCGGGGACAGCCTGTGGCGGCAGAGGCTGGCATGACGTTGCAACAGCCTGAGTTGCACTGTGTGTTCTCCCGGGGATGCTGTCCCTGGATCGTGAGACCCTGGCAGTGGCGGGCTGCACAGGCTCCTGGGAGGGGAACTGTGGACAGTGACCTGTGCTTGCACAGAGGCTTCTTGGTGCCTACAGCAGCAGCCTTAGCATTTCACGCCCGTCTCTGGTGTCCATGCTGGTAGCTGCGGCTTGCGCCCATCTCTGGAGCTTGTTTAGGAGGTGCTCTGAACCCCCTCTCCTCACACACCCTGAAACAATGGTCTCTTGCCTCTTAGGCAGCTCCAGACTTTTTCCCGGACTCCCTCCTGGCTAGCTGTGGTGCACTAGCCCCCTTCAGGCTGTGTTCATGCAGCCAACCCCAGTCCTCTCCCTGGGATCCGACCTCCGAAGCCGGAGCCTCAGCTCCCAGACCCCACCCACCACAGCGCGTGAGCAGATAAGCCTCTCAGGCTGGTGAGTGCTGGTCAGCACCAATCCTCTGTGCAGGAATCTCTGCCCTTTGCCTTCTGCACCTGTTGCTGTGCTCTCCTCTGTGGCTCCGAAGCTTCCCCCACGGCCACCCCTCGTCTCCACCAGTAAAGGGACTTCCTAGTGTGTGGAAACTTTTCCTCCTTCACAGCTCCGTCCCAGAGGTGCAGGTCCCGTCCCTATTCTTTTGTCCTTGTTTTTTCTTTTTTCTTTTGCCCTACCCAGGTATGTGGGGAGTTTCTTGCCTTTTGGGAAGTCTGAGGTCTTCTGCCAGCATTCAGTACGTGTTCTGTAGGAGTTGTTCCACATGTAGATGTATTTCTGATGTATTTGTGGGAAGGAAGGTGATTTCCATGTCTTACTCCTCCACCATCTTGAAGCCCAGCCCCGAGCATGATGATTTTAAAGTCATTGAAAGGGAAGTTTCTAGGCAGAGCCTGGATGACCATCTGTCAGGTGGATTCATGCACTGGATGAGGGCAGGGTTGGTGGGAAATGGACCTGATGACCTTTCTAGGTGCTGCCATCAACTATTACACGATACAGCACAGTCACTGAAACTTAGGTATGTATCGAATTTTCAAGAAACACAATATGATCCTATGGACAATTATGTTAGGGATGTAAATAGACTAGAAATGAATGTACCGCATTTAATTTTTAATTTATCTCAGGCAAATAATTTACTGATTCTAATATTGCAAAATGTTTTAGAATTACACCAAACATAACACAGCTAATAGTCTCCAGAAGTTGACATTTTAAGATATCAGGACATACAAATCACATTAGG
This sequence comes from Orcinus orca, assembly GCF_937001465.1. NCBI lineage: Eukaryota > Metazoa > Chordata > Mammalia > Artiodactyla > Delphinidae > Orcinus > Orcinus orca. Next base: position 65,550,204 of record NC_064565.1, read on the forward strand.
CTAAATGTGCAATAAATTTACCACTACCCATATGGACGATGACATAGGAGTTGTATGTATAAAGTAAAATAACAAATATAGTTCAAATTATTTTCTTTTGGGTTTGAAGTAGATGGTGAGATTTCATGAAGCTCATTTATTGATAATAAGTGCTACCCTAAGCACTTTACATCTGTGCTCTATTTTACTCCTCACAACGCTAGGAGGTCCTGAGGCTAACAGGGATGGGGCAACTTGCTCAAGGTCACTGAGCTAACATGTAGCAGGCAAAGACTTGAGCCTGCCCCAAAGGCTCTCTGATCTGGTGCCCCTCACCTAACACTAAACACTGTGCTTCCATTTCCCTCCCGTGTTTCCTTATTTGCAGGCAACACTGAAACTTCTGTTGCTGGAGTTTATACTGGTAAATGCGGGAGGAGGTTCTCTGAAGCCTGCCTAGAAGACTAAGGCAAACTAATTTGAGTTTTTAAATGTGAATTGAACAAACCTGGCAGGGCTCTGTGAAGAGAGGTATATGTATGTTGCTACCGTTGTAAATGGGTTCAGTATTTCTGAAAGCTATCTGATAACTTGGAATGAGAGCTATAAAACTTTTCCTGCCCTTTGACTCAGTAATTTCCTTCTCTAGAATATACCCCAAGGAATAACACAAAAGAAAAAGGTGACTTGTTCAAGATGTTCATTCAGGGGCTATTTGTGTTAGTGAAAAACTGGAAACAACCCGAATTTCCAGTTAATAGGACAATGACTGTGCAAGCTCAACTACATAGAAAAAGAAGAAAACTTTATAATCTCTAAAAATGGCAAATGTAGACTACATTCACATGTGGACACATATGTAAGAAATTACTCTGAAAAGTAGAATACAAATTGGTATAAGCATAATCTTGTACAATCAAGTAAAACAGTATGTGCATAAACAATCACACAAGAGAATTGTGAATTTATAAAGAAGTATATCCCTCACTTCGTTTTTAAAACTCCAACAGTGAAACTGGCATATAGATTGTATTTAATAAAGACTTAGAGGGGCTTCCCTGGTGGCGCAGTGGTTGAGAGTCTGCCTGCCGATGCAGGGGACACGGGTTTGAGCCCCGGTCCGGGAAGATCCCATATGCCACGAAGCGGCTAGGCCCGTGAGCCATGGCCGCTGAGCCTGCGTGTCCGGAGCCTGTGCTCCACAATGGGAGAGGCCACAGCAGTGAGAGGCCCACGTACCACAATAAAAAATAAAAAATAATAATTAAAAAAAAAACCAAACCAAACAAAAAAATCTTAGAGACTTAAATTATACAAAGGTAATTTCTTAACTGAGACCTGACTGTATCTTACATGTATTAACGTTGTATCAGTAAAAGCTAATCTTTTATGAGGACTTACTAAGTGCTAGGTGCTTTTCCAAGTTCTTTCCTTGTATTTTCTCATTTAACCCCCTATAGCCTTAGGAGATACGTATTATTATTATAATCTCTCTCCTAAAAGGAGGAAATGGGAGCATAGAGAAGCTAAGTAACTTGCCCAAGGTTACACAGGCTATGGCCGAGATGGAACTTCAACCCAGGTAGACTCACTATCTGGACTGTATGTACCCATTATGCCACAATGTTTTCTCTTATTTGAAGAAAAGTTTCCAGATCTTGTTCTTTCCCATTAATCATTTCTAGATTTTGTTTTCTGCTTTTCTTCTTCATCACTCCTGTTTGGTTTACAATATATAGAAGTCTTGCAGGAAAGAGCCAGATACAAAATTTGAGATAAAAATATTCTCCATCCAGTGTCACCTGCAAGAACACAACCTACCTGCCCTAAGTGGTAAGGTTTTTTTCCCCAAGAAGTGAGACTAAAGCAGGGTTTTTTAATCAGGTGAGGAAATCGTAGAGCTTGGAAAATAAAATGTTACTGTGGGCACATGGGATAATTGCAGAGGAGAAAAAATATAACATTTGAGCAAGGAAATACTCAAATGAAGTTAAACCTAAGAAATAAATTGGCTTGGGATAACTGACAAATATAGAATAACATTTTGAAACTCTTTGGGAAAATGATAGTTTAAAAAAAAAATTTATGTTTACATTTGCCTAGTTTCTTATACTTTGCAAAGTATTTGTTAATGATTACTGAATTCTCATACTGTAGAATGGTAGACAGTCTAGTCGACAGAAGAGGAAACAAAGTCAGAGGTTAAGTGGCTCACCCAGAGCAGGCTGCTTGTCTCTAGCCGAGCTGGAGCTCAGTCCCAGCTCTCGTACTCAGTAGAGCTAAGCATTGATGCTGTTCAAGACAGGGACAAAGCTCTGTGCATACCTTCCCTTTAAACCGTCCACAGCTCATGAAGCCCTACATCATAAGTATAAATCCAATGAGAAAAGTCCAGAAAACAAATATAACATAAATGGAATCATAGATGAAAATTAAATATACAATGGGATCCTCTTAAATGAAGGAGACAGAGTGAAAGCAGGACTAATATCTGTGTATAAACTCAACGGTTTGGGAGATGTTGTGGGCACGTGGCTGTTATGTTTGGAAAGACAAAGCTCAAATCCTTCTATCTAAGTCCTTATAAGAGGCACATAATTATAGAACTCTGCCATCTTCGGTACAAAATGCACAAAATAAAATTTTTGTTCTATCTGTACATCCCATGGAAACATTTGCATAGTGAATGAGGTAGACTACATTTTATACGTTCCTAAACAGCCTCACCTTCTCACCTGGCTCTGTCTTAGGGAAGCCTACACTTTCTTCAGAGGTCAGATCAAAGCCTCTTCAGATTCTTCAAGTAAGACTCATTCTCCCTTTCCTAGGCCCTCACAACATGTCCTAGAACATCTTACTGCTGACCTTGCCTTCTTCCTTGTGCAGTTCCCTCATGGCATAGCATATCTGGGATTTATCTTTGTCTCTTACGGCCCCAACACAAGTGCCTTGAACACTGTAGTTGATTATTGAATTGGTAAGACCTTGCCTGAGGTCCTATCACGCTCTAAGAGTTTATAAACATTTTCTTGGATCTGGGTTGTTCAAATTTGACCACAGAAATGACCTCAATAAAGGACTCTCTTCACACTTAAAAAATATTGTCTCCTTATAATCATATTTTATGTTGACCTTTTATACCAGAACATTTGCATTAATTTAATGCATTAGTAATCAGCACTGGCAAATAGCAACCTCATAGCCAGAAGGTTAAATTATAAAGTGTCTTTTATAATCAAGTAAGAATATGGCAGTCATCAAACTTAAACAAACTAACTTGAGATTTGCTTTTACCATAAATCTTATAAATAGTCCACCAGATTCTATTCAATATGAAGGTAAGAGATTCAAAGCCAGAACTTCAGCTCTTTGAAGGTCTCTCTTTAAAATGAGCTGGTGAATAAAATGCTGGTGAGAGAACTCAACATTTCAGAGCAAAAAGTACATCACTCTACCAAGGCCAATTGCTCTTCATGGACACAAATAATGTTCTTTTTATTAGCAATATGGAATAAAAATTTAAAACATTCATTTTATTGAGATTTTTATATAAAAACTGAGAAAACAATTCTTCACAGTAATTATGAAAATATGAGAAAGTGCTGAGCTTCTGAAACACAGTAATCTTCCTAACTCCCCTATCTTTCCCTGGGCCATGTGTGGTAGTGCTGTGATCCTCAATTAAAAAGCTTATTTAGCCTGGAGGGGTGGGATAGGGAGTGTGGGAGGGAGGGAGACGCAAGAGGGAAGAGATATGGGAACATATGTATATGTATAACTGATTCACTTTGCTATAAAGCAGAAACGAACACACCATTGTAAAGCAATTATACTCCAATAAAGATGTAAAAAAAAAAAGACAAGCCACAAACTAAGAAAAAAATTGGTATTCAGAATATATAAGGAACGCCTACAAATCTATTAGAAAAAGATTTTTTTTTTAAACCAAAAGCAAGTAGGTAAAAGACACAAGTAGCTATTCCACAAAGGAGAAAAAAACACACGGCCAATAAACATATGGAAAAAAAAAAAGAACAACCTCATTAGTAATCAGGAAAACAAATTAAGATTCCAATGATATATCCTTTTATATCCACCTGATTCCACCCCCACCCCCCAAAATAGTTGATAATACCAAGTGTTAGTAAGCTAGAACTCTTTAAGCCCTACTGGAGGGAGCATACATTGATTTAACCACTTTGGAATACTAGCACTATTTGTAAAGTTGAATATTCACATAGCCTATGACCCAGCTGTTCCACTTGTAGGTATGCCAAGATATACAAAAGAATATTTATAGTTTATATTCTCTCACCCCCCAAAAAGATTGGAAACAACCCAAATATCTGTTGAAGGAAAATGAAATGAATTTTCATTTTGAATACATAAATACATAAATAGTCACATGATGGAACATTACACAGCAGTGCAAACAAGAGAACTACAAATACATATAACAACATGGATGAATTTTAGCAACGTCATACTAAGTAAAAAAAGCAACTTGTAGAAGATTACATTATAATACCATTTGTAAAAAAACTCCAAAACAAGCAAAATTAATCACTATGTTGTTTAGGGACTGTAAATATAAATTATTTTTTCATAAAGCAAAGGAATATCAATGAAAATTTAGTTTAGTGGTTATCCTTGGGTGTGGTAGAAGGCAGAGAAATGGGTTAGAAAAACAGCACACACATTGATGTGATGGTACTGGCAGTATTCTTGGTGTTTTTTTAAAATATCGCAAATTATTTATGTTTTAAAAAAAGGCTTATTTATAAGGAAGATAAAGACTAGGGAATAATAAGAATACTACTAGGGCTTGCAATGAAAAGCAAGCTAAGAAGATGAAGTAATTATTTTCAATTATACCACATTCTACAAAATAGCAAAAAACTCCCATTACATTTTGTGTAATATGTGAAAAAGCTCTTTGATCCATGAATGGCCTAATCCAACAGCTATTCACATAATTCCTGTTCTTTTCAGGGAGAATAGCAATCAATGATCAAGAAGGAAAGTACAAGTCACAAAACGCATGAAATCTTACTTTTTCATCATCTTCAGTAAATGGAGCACCTTCAGGAATCTTATTTATTGCTTGGGCCACACCGATAATCTCACCATCACTGCTTCGGATAGGCATGCACAGTAATGATTTTGTCTTGTATCCAGTTAGCTTGTCAATTTCATCATTGAATCTGCGATCCTAAAAATAAGACAAAGAGGGCATCATTAACTGCATTTGCATTGTTGTCAGGGAGAAGGAGAGAGAATGTTTCTGTGTGTGTTACCTTATCACTGGGAACTTCACCCCACGGATTTTTAATAACAAGAACAGATCTGATTTCATGTTGAATTCACCAAAGGAACATAAATGAAAATAAATCACCACCATAGTTTTTAACCATGGTAAACGAAGAGAGAAACTTTAAACCCCACTACAACAATATATCAAAACTGGGGAAGGGGCAAGTGTTTTTAATAGAACTTCACACTGTGCTATTTATTAAAATATGTTATTTCGCATAGACAACTGGCTATGAAGTATCATATAAGAAATATATATTAAGCATTATGAAAAAGTATGCAGAAAAAGCAATTATGTTTCCTCAGTCAAAATGATCCTGTGAAAAAACAGAACTTATAGGCCCATACTGATACTTTTTAAACATTCTAAAAAATGTTTTTAATGTGATGGGTAGGGAGGAGGTAAAGGCTTCTTTACACAATGTCAGCTAAAAAATGTAGAAGGACTGATAAAATTATATAATATCTATTTTGCAACTACAGATACAATAATGTATACAAGCAAGGATCATCAATAGATGCCAATACCATTGGATGAAAAATTGTTAGTAAACAGGGTATTCACTTAGTCTCAAAGCGCCTCATTAAATTCAAAGAGAAAAAGATGTCTTTATCATTATCTAGTGGACATCATATTCAACAAGTAATCAAACTTAGCATCACCATTAATGAGATAAAACAGCACCATGTGCGCCTCCTGATGTGATGCAATAAGAAGGACACAGCGTCATCAAGAATGTGGAATGGGGCTTCCCTGGTGGCACAGTGGTTGAGAGTCCACCTGCCGATGCAGGGGACACGGGTTCGTGCCCCGGCCTGGGAAGGTCCCACATGCCGCAGAGTGGCTGGGCCCGTGAGCCATGGCCGCTGAGCCTGCGCATCCGGAGCCTGTGATCCGCAACAGGAGAGGCCACAACAGTGAGATGCCCGCATACGGCAAAAAAAAAAAAAAAAAAGAATGTGGAATGTTCTTGTCAAAGAGCTGAATCTGATCATTCAGGAAAAGAAAATTAAGAAAAATGCAGATTATTGCTCATTCCTTCAGAAGCCTGACCTGCACTTTTCAAAAATGTCAATATCATGAGAGATGAAATAAATTAAAAATAAAAATAAAGCCATGGGAGCTGTGCTGGTTTAAAGAAGACTGAAGAGACCTGAAACTTAAATGAAATGTGAGATCCTTCATTGAAAATTGTTATGCAACTTGGGAGGGAGACAATTAGAGAAAGTTGAACAAGGACTTTACATTAGATAATATCACTGTATCAATATAAATTTTCTTGGGTGTGATAGTGGTATTGTAATTATGTAGGAGAATGTTATTTTTAGGATATACATGCTAGAGTATGTTGAGGTGAAATGTCATACTACCTTCAACTTACTTTCAAATGGAAACAAAGAGGAAGAAAGAAAAGGAAGGAAGGAAGGAAGGGAGGAAGGGAGGAAGGGAGGAAGGAAGGGAGGCAGAAAGAAAGGAAGAAAGAGAGGGACTTCCCTGGTGGTCCAGTAGTTAAGGCTCCGTGCTTCCATTGAAGGGGGCACGGTTTTGATCCCTGGTTGGGGAACTAAGATCCCACATGCTGAGTGGGCCAAAAAAAAAAAAAGAAAGAAGGAAAGGAAGGGAAGGGAACGGAAGGGAGAAAAAAGAAGGAAGAACGGAGAGTGAGAGAGAGAGAAAAGACTGGCTCCTAAAAGGGTAATAGGGACTAAAAACATTCCAAGGAAGAAGACAAACTGGATCCAGGCTCACTGCTTCAAGCCAGGGGCTGAAGTGAGGCTTCTCCCAATGCTCTTGATATTTCCTTGTTAAAAGAGGCTTAAAAATCAAAAACAGCGGCTTCCCTGGTGGCGCAGTGGTTGAGAGTCCGCCTGCCGATGCAGGGGACATGGGTTCGTGCCCCTGTCCGGGAGGATCCCACATGCCGCGGAGCGGCTGGGCCCGTGAGCCAAGGCCACTGGGCCTGCACGTCCGGAGGCTGTGCTCCGCAATGGGAGAGGCCACAACAGTAAGAGGCCCGTGTACCGCAAAAAAAAAAAAAAAAAAAAAATCAAAAACAAAGCACTGTTGTCAACCACCATAGAGAGCTATAAATTTTATCTGACTGAGGGCCTAGGAAGGCTGGCTGCAGACAAGGTGATAACTTCAAGACCAAACAGTGCTGGTCTTCTATGACCTCTGTGATATCCCCAATATCAAAAGACCTCTGTGATATCCCCAATATCAAAAGAACAGGAACCCTCTTTGTAATAAGGCCTGATTCTGGTCTGGGGCCTATGGAGGCCATTCTAAACCCTTAGTTAGGGAGAGGGGAGCCCTCAAGAGAGAGGGGAATCAAAACCCAGACAAAACCAAATCTCCTGCTCAAAATGAGCCTGCAACTAAACTTTCAGAAAAACACTAATTTGTATTACTTTTTTTTCATTCACTGAGGAAACATTATGTGTCAGGCTGTGAGCTAGGAGATACAGCAGGAAACAGAAGAAGCATCATCCCTGCCTTCAATGAACTTGAAATTTAGTAGATGAGGCAGATGACATATAAATGTATAATCATATATTGTGCTAAGTGATACTGAGGAAAAGACAAGGTATCACGAGAGAGGCTCAAAAGAAGGAACCTATTTTTATGGGGATCAAGGAAGTTCTCTCTGAAGACAGGACAAGTAAGCTGTGACTTGAGTCACGAGTAATAATTTGCCAGTCAAATAATGGTGGGAAAAACTTTCCAGGAACCTGGAACAATGCACACGTGAAGGTCCTGAAGCAAGAAAAAGCTTAGTAATTTCCAAAAACTCAAAGGTCAAAGGCAAGAGCACAGGAAGCCACAGGGAAAATGGAAGAGGAAGGCAGGGGCCAGATGGTACCAAGTCTTACAGGACCAGACAGGAGTTATATTATTCCTAAATGCAATGGAAAATCACTGAAGATCTTGAAGCAGAAGGATGGTATGATTCATTATGCAGCACTTGGCATTCTCTGAAATCATCATCTTAGTTTATTTGTTCTCCCACCACTGGTATATAAGATCTGAGAGAGCAAAGCTTTTATTTCTCATTTACTACTTCATACTGGCTTACTAGAGGTGTTCCACAACACTTTTCCTGAGTAATAGATGGGTTTTTTTTTAAAGACTGTGTTGTAATTATGCAAAATATTAGAAAGTTGAAAAGGCCCTAAGGCCCCACATTTCACTGTGATACTATTGTACATGTACAGAAGAGAGATGCACAAATGTTTACTGCAACATCAACTATGAAAAGAAAAAAACTGGAAATCATTTGAATATTGGTCAATAGAAAGATAAACAAATTATGATGTCTTGTTTTGATATACTATATAACAATTTAAAGGAATCAGCTAAAGCTACTTGTATTAACATGAACAAACATCAAAAACATGTTAAATGAAACAAGCTGCAAACTGATACCATCTATATAATACCACCAAAATTTACAAACAATACTAAATATTATGTATGGATTCATACATGTAGCAACAGTATAATGCATGCATGGGAATAATAAAGTCTGAATTGATATAAGTGGTTACCGCCAGGGAGGAAGGGAGGAAATAGCATGAGGGAGAGGTAGAGGGAGGCTTCAATTCTAACAACACAATTTTCCTTCTTTAAAAAAAAAACTGTGAAGCAAATGTAGTACAGTGCTAAAATTCTATAAACTCTGATGGTCTTTTCTTATCTAAAGGTTTGAAATATTTTATAACAAGAAGTTTAAGACCAACTTTTAAAAGTTAAGAACTTTGTGGAAGATGATATAGGGTTGGAATAGGAGAAACCAGTAAGGAAATTTCAGTGGTCCAGGTTAGGCAAGAAGATGGTCTGGGTTAAAAGAAAAGCAATGGAGCTAAGGAAAAATAGATGGATATGTTGAGTCTACAGTACTTCCTAATGAATTGGTTGGTGATGGGGGTCTAGAGAAAGAAGAATGAATCTCAGGTTTTAATTTGAGAAACTACATAGATGGAAGTGCCATCTACTGGAGTGGGTAAGTTTGAGATGAAGGTGAAAGTCTACATATAAAGAAAGTCAAGAAGGTTGATAAATCAGTGAGGTATATCCTGCAACCTAAAATCAGTGGTTCTCCACCCTGGCTGCATGTGAGAATTACCTGAGAAGGTTTTCAAAATACCAGTGCCTGGGCTTCACCCCATCCTAAATTGAACCAATCAATACAAAGCATTGGTTTTTAATTGGTTTTAAATGCTCATAGCTGATTCTCACATGAGAACAATTATCCAAAATGATAAAGGGCTTAGTCACTAGTAAGATCAATAAAGTTCATTGATAAGAAAAGCCTTAAAATGGGAAGGAACAAAGAGAGTGGCATGTATTCCGGTGGTTACATATCATTGGTGTGGACCATGTGAGACGACTTGAAAATCTACTCTGGAATAGGCAAGCCTTTCTACTCTTACCTTTGTGATAGTCTGTATCTCTGGAGAAGGGCGTCATCCACCAAAGGCCAACTCTGAGTAAATCAACCACCAAGACTGTGGGGTATTCATTGCCAAAATATCCAAAGCCACATAACAACAGATACAGGGGTGCTTCATCATGACCAGGGGGAACAAAAATATAGTAAACCCTCCTCACCATCTCTCCAACTCTCTACACTCACCTGATAAACTTGTAACTTGAGGAGAAAAAGATAATTATGTTGATATAAGTGGTAAGTGTTAATCTTCTAATTTAAAAGCTGGGAAGATAAATTTATTTCATTAAGTCATAATGGTTTTTTAAAAATAATGCATCATAAAACATACTTTGTCCATGTCTTCATTACACTATTTATGGGATTATTCTCACAAATTAAATCAAAACTTGATATAATCCATCTAATGAGAGGTCAGAAGAGCTGATACAATTGCATACTTTACAATTATATTAATCTCTAGATTAATTTTCCAATTTAAGAAAATGAAGAAAGCTGAGCCCAAAATCGAGGTATAAATTAATCATAGGAGATGAAAAACACTAAGGAAATAATTAGATAAAGGAACATATTACTCTGATGTTACAGAGAGAGGGAAAGTTTAAAAATGGAAGATAGCAAAAAATAGATTTTGCTAGCCAAGCAATGACCACAAATGAGTATAGTAGTAAAGGAAACATAGGGCATTGTGGAACACACAGTCTGAGGGAGGGGGGGCGGCGTGGGGGAATCTCCCAAGGAAAGTGAAATTTTTAAGCTGACAGCCAAAGGATTGGTTTCCCAGGAAGAAGGAATAGTATTCAAAATTCAGAGGCAATAGGAAGCTGGTGAATTTGAGGAACTGAAAAAAGTTGAAGATGGTTCTCAAGGGAAGAGTCAGAGATGGAACAAAAAAGACCAGGTGGAAGCTGAAGAAGGGGTGCTTAGCGACCAGGTTTTGAACTGTAAATTTACCATAGAGGAAGATGGAGTCACTAGAGGGTTTTAAGAAGGTAGGTGGGAGTAATATGGATGATTCTTCATTTTCGAAAGAGTATGGCTTACAGGTAAAGAATGAATGGGAAGCAAGAAGTCTAGGTGAGCGATAAACCATCTCTGGACTGGGATGGTGGCTATTGGTGGTAGGGGTGATGGGAAAGGACTGAGTTGAAAGATACTTAGGAGGCAGAATCAATAGGACTTGCTGATTAATTTGATGTAAGGTTGCTAATGCTAGAGAAGGAAAAAATAGCTGCATATAGCCAGTGCAGGTACCTGGGTGAGTGGTAGATTCCCTGAGTAAGGAACACAGGGAGGGGACAGCTTCTGAGGGGGTAATAGGAGTTCCCTTGTGGATGTTTTGAGGTTTAGTTAACTACGGGCCATCCACATGGTGGTATTGCCCCCAAAGTAGTTTGAGATATAGGTAGGTAGGTAGGTAGATAGATATATAGATAGGTGTTTTAATTTCAGGAAAAGGAAGGCAAGGAAGAGACTAATTAGATAAGAATGAGCGATTCTGCTCAATAACTTCACTTGAGGTCTTCACCACACTCACCAGCAAAGCTTCACAGAAGGCCAGGCACAGAGGTGACAGGAGCAATGAGAAGGTAGAAACATTGGGCCTACTTACTGCTGGAGATGGAAACTTGAGTAGGAAACTAACAAACGCCTCTAGGTCTAAAATGAAATATCACATTGAGAATGGTGTCCAATTTTTATTCATCTCCCTTAGGACAAAAAAATAAGAAATGATCTACAACAGGAGAGATTTCTAATAAATTAAAGGGCTTCTTTAATAAGGTTGTTAAAATCTGGAATGAGTTTCTTATGAATGTGGCAGACTCTTTTTTGCTTTGAGTATTTTTATGTCATAATATTTTTCATATCACAGATACTTTAAGTATAACTGTTCTTGAGAAGTGCAGGGATCTTCTCAGTGCTTTTGTGTAGACCTACTTTTTGCATGTGACACTCAGCTATGATTTTTAATATTTAAAAAGATAAAGTCATAAGGCCAAAAGCAATTTTGAATTTTTAGCAATGGAACTGACCTGTGCCTGCTACAGAGAGAACAGTTAAGTGCATGTACTTCTGACCCAGGACCTTGCAATTGCAGCCTCCTCTGCACATTCCTGAGTTGAATATGATGCCACAGAACACACCCAGAAAGTGGATCCCACCTGCAAAGTCCACTAAGGCTGTAGAAAGAACCAACTTCTGAAGTCTGAGCTTGCAGGTCCTTGAAAAAAGAGCTATGTTCACTGCACTCGAGAATCCCAGCCAGCCTCAGGGAGACATATTTTTGAGGCACATAAGAAGCCTCAAAGCAAAAGGGAAACTATCCACTCTTCTTTTCACTTTCTCAGAGAAGCCACTCAAGGCTCCCTAAGGCAGGAGCCAGAGCTAAGAATCTTATTCAGACTCATAGCAAGGATGGGTCACATAAGATCTCTTTTACCCTCTCTGTGTTTAAGGTTTCTCTCCCCAACACTTTACAGTAAAATTATCCAGTGCTCATGATTAAGCCAAGAACTAGTCTTGACCACCATTTAACCTATAAGGGTGATTGTTTTAACCACAATTTCAACTTTACCTTGGGTCCTTCAGAGCCAAGATGATCAAACTCTTCAAGTCTGAGAACATCCACATGATGAGAATTATGTTTTTAGAACATATGGATGAGAAAACATGTAAATGCAAAAAGCTCCTCTTAACTCCATGAAATGTTTAATGAATTTGTATCTGAGTTACTGTGTCCATAAATTATAGAGGAAAAGTAATACAAGATGTGTGTATATATGGTAATTCTTCAGTCTACAAACACTGTTAGGTATTCATAAGAATAGAGCAGTGGTTGGCAACTGTTCCTAACATTGGAATCACTTGAGGAGCTTTAGGTAACTACTGATGCCCTAGCCCCATTCTGACCGATTAAATCATAATCGGTGGGAGGAGGGGTTGTGCAGGGGATCTGACTTCTAACTGTTGGTCCGGGTTAAGAACCACTGAATCAAAGGTCCCTTAATAAATCCAAGGCCTCCAGAGTTCTGAGGGGTCTTGTAAACCACTGCTTTAGAGCTTTCAGAATAAGATTGTTCGTTAGCTTTTGTTTTGTTTCAGTTTGTTATGTTTTCCATCCACTTTCCTCATAGGCTTAATACACTGGGCCTGCATACCTTACACAAAACCCTCCTACCCTCCCCACAACAAAGAAAGGTTTGGAGACCAAGTTCAGTCCCGCATTTCATCTACATCTTCTTTCAAATGCCTTATGGAGCTGCAATGTAGAGAAGCTAATGGAAATATAAAATATAAAATGAATATGCCATTGAAACTCAAACCAAAGGATTGCCCACTATCTGAAGCTTAAAAGAAAATTGCTTTTATTGGTACATCAATTAGTAACACTCATTTAATTCCAATTCATAAAAGCATCTCCTTACATTTATGACTGATCATAAACATCACTTATTTTCCAAAAACTGCTTGGAAAGCTAAGCTCTCAAAATTTTTGATTAGTCTTTAATCATTTGAAATGTACTATTCTGCTTTTCTCCATACAAGGAAGCATAACTAATTGTTCTGAACTGATGGAAGGCTTGAGAATATACTGCACAAAAACAAAGACACAGCATATGGTAAGTAGATAGCTAACGCTTTGGGCATCCTAATTTGATACTTGTTGAGAAAAAGTGCAAAGTTATCATGGTTGTTCCTAATATGTATTCATAGAATGTCATTGCTCAACAGCAAACAAAAATCTTGTCTCTGAATTCTTTCACAAAGAAACGTGTATAGCTTTAAATACTATAAAATATTACCAAAAAGTATGTATGTTTTTGAAACGTCACTCTTTTATGGACCTGAAGTGGTGTGGTATAGGTGGTGGAGCAGTTTATAAATATGTACAGGTCACCTCTATTTGGTTAATGCTTAATGGGCACACTTTCAATTAAGTCTTCCAAGCTGAATTACTGGTTAACAGACACCATAAAAGAATTTAATATGAGGTTTAGAAAGAGCCATTGTTATTACCAAGTCACTGTACTTTAGGTGTGTTTCTAAAGTAAACTCGGTTTGCTGATCTTATTTCTTTGTTCTGCCTTTCTTAGTTGGCACTTTTCTTTGGTCCTGTCTTATTGTTGTCATCATGACTATTATTATTTATCTTTCTTATGAGAAATACAAATATATCTCAAGGCATAAGACACAGGAAAATGGAAGAACCACAGCACAGGTGAAACCAAAGTTGGTGAGGTGGTATGAAAGAAAATGGTGAAATCTTAAACTTCTTTAATACATACCACAGATATCTACTAAGGATATACTGTAAGTGTGCAGATAAATTGTATGTAGAGTTAAAATTCAACTCCATTTCTATAAGATTTATTGTGTATAATTAAAATGTCTGAGCCAAAGACCAGTATCTGAAGAGATAGACATAGGAAGAGTCAGCTGGCCAGAAGCACCTTTCTTCCTGTCACAGTGGAGCCATCTAAGAACTTTGGTGAATCAGGGAGGTGAGGCTACAGGTGGAACCAAGAAGGCCATGAAGTCTATAACTATGGACAAGGGATTGTCAACATGGAGTTGTGATTCAAAGCCAAACAGTCAGGAACCAGGGATTATAGGGAAAGCCAAGGTCAAAAGAGTAATGCATGAAAAGCCAGATCTGAATCAGGGGTACAGATTAACAGAGACACACCAGAGATTTGGTCTCATTTATTTGTTAAAACCTAACAAGGATCATAGAAAAAGAGATCAGATTTGTGGTTACCAGAGGCAGGGCATGGGGGCAGGGGGAATTGGATGAAGGTAGTCAAAAGGCACAAACTTCCAGTTATCAGACAAATAAGCACTAGGGATATCATGTACAACATCATAGAATGAAAACTGTGTGTGTCATATTTCAAAGTTGAGAGGAAATCTTAAGACTTCTCATCACAAGGGAAAATTTGTTTTCTACTTCTTTAGTTTTGTATCTATACAAGATGATGGATGTTCACTAAACTTACTGTGGTAATCATTTTATGATGTATTTCAGTCAAATCATTATGCTGTACACCTTAAACTTATACAGTGCTGTATGTCAATTAAATCTGGATAAAACTGAAAGGAAAATTAAATAAAAGCTCTGGATTTTAAAAAAAACCCAACAAGGACCACCTCCAACAGAAAGCCTATTTTACTCTTCCCGCTGTGACCAATTGAGACAACCAGAAAAGTTGGCCCCCAAATGTAACTAATTGCTAAACAGCTGTATCAATAAGATTGTGACTTTCCCACATTTATGGCAAATACACTAATTTCTAGTATCAAAGTGTATAAGTTATATTTTAATACATATTTTATTAAGGTTTTACGATTAATATGTGGAAGTTACTGTTTTTGTTTGACAGAAGTTTAATGTTAAAAAGTAATCTTAGACTTCTCCTCGGACAATTGGTGAAAAAAGTGGCCTACACCATTCAGTCACATTGTTGTTGCTGAAACAGAAGCCCAGAGAGAGCCGTGTGGCTGAGAGGGTCTTGGTGCTCTGGCGGGGTGTCAGGTCTGTGCCTCTGAGGTAGGAGAGCCAAGTTCAGGACATTGGTCCACCAAAGATCTCTGGGCTCCATGTAATGTCAAATGGCGAAAGCTCTCCCAGAGATAACCGTCTCAATGCTAAGACCCAGCTCCACTCAATGACCAGCAAAATACAATGCTGGACACCCTATGCCAAACAATTAGCAAGACAGGAACACATCCCCACCCATTAGCAGAGAGGCTGCCTAAAATCATAATAAGGTAACAGACGCCCCAAAACACACTACCAGAAACAATCCTGCCCACCAGAAACACAAGATCAAGCCTCATCCACCAGAACACAGGCACCAGTCCTCTCTACCAGGAAGCCTACACAACCCACTGAAAAAACCGTAGCCACTGCAGGCAGACACCAAAAACGACAGGAACTATGAACCTGCAGTCTGCAAAAAGGAGACTCCAAACACAGTAAGTTAAGCAAAATGAAAAGACAGAGAAATACACAGCAGATGAAGGAGCAAGGTAAAAACCCACCAGACCAAACAAATGAGGAGGAAATGGGAAGTCTACCTGAAAAAGAATTCAGAGTAATGACAGTATCCAAAACCTTGGAACTAGAATGGAGAATATACAAGGAACGTTTAACACAGACCTAGAAGAACTAAAGAGCAAACAGTGATGAACAACACAATAAGTGAAATTAAAAATTCTCTAGAAGGAATCAAGAACAGAAAAACTGAGGCGGAAGAACAGATAAGTGACCTGGAAGATGAAAGAGTGGAAATAACTACCACAGAGCAGAATAAAGAAAAAAGAATGAAAAGAACTGAGGACAGTCTCAGAGACCTCTGGGACAACATTAAATGCACCAAAATTCGAATTATAGGGATCCCAGAAACGAAGAGAAAATGAAAGGGACTGAGAAAACATCTGAAGAGATTATAGTTGAAAACTTCCCTAATATGCGAAAGGAAAGAGTCAACCAAGTCCTGGAAGCACAAAGAGTTCCATACAGGATAAATCCAAGGAGAAACATGCCAAGACACATAATAATCAAACTATCAAAAGTTAAATACAAAGACAAAATATTAAAAGCAACAAGGGAGGGCTTCCCTGGTGGCGCAGTGGTTGAGAGTCTGCCTGCCGATGCAGGGGACACGGGTTCGTGCCCCGGTCCAGGAATATCCCACATGCCATGGAGCGGCTAGGCCCGTGAACCATGGCCGCTGAGCCTGCGCGCCCAGAGCCTGTGCTCTGCAATGGGAGAGACCACAACAGTGTGAGGCCCGCGTACGGCCAAAAAAAAAAAAAAAAAGCAACAAGGGAAATCCAACAAATAACATACAAGGGAATCCCCATAAGGTTAACAGCTGATTTTTCAGCAGAAACTCTGCAAGCCAGAAGGGAGTGGCAGGACATATTGAAAGTGATAAAAGGGAAAAACCTACTACCAAGATTACTCTACCAAGCAAGAATCTCATTCAGATTTGATACAGAAATTAAAACCTTTACAGACAAGCAAAAGCTAAGAGAATTCAGGAGCGCCAAACGAGCATTACAACAAATGCTAAAGGAACTTCTCTAGGCAGGAAACTCAAGAGAAGGAAAAGACCTACAATAACAAACCCAAAACAATTAAGAAAATGGTAATAGGAACATACATATTGATAATTATGTTAAATGTAAATGGATTAAATTCTCCAACCAAAAGACATAGACTGGCTGAATGGATACAAAAACAAGGCCCGTATATATGCTGTTTACAAGAGACCCACTTCAGACCTCGGGACACATACAGACTGAAAGTAAGGGGATGGAAAAAGATATTACATGCAAATGGAAATCAAAAGAAAGCTGGAGTAGCAATTCTCATATCAGACAATAGAGACTTTAAAATAAAGACTATCAAAAGAGACAAAGAAGGACACTACATAATGATAAACGGATCAATCCAAAAAGAGGGTGTAACAATTTTAAATATTTAAGCACCCAACATAGGAGCAGCTCAATACATAAGGCAAATGCTAACAGCCATAAAAGGGGAAACTGACAGTAACACAATCAGAGTAGGGGACTTCAACAGCCCACTTTCACAAATGGACAGTCATGCAAAATGAAAATAAATAAGGAAACACAAGCTTTAAATGACACACTAAACAAAATGGCCTTAATTGATATGTATAGGACATTCCATCCAAAAACAACAGAATACACTTTCTTCTCAGGTGCTCATGGAACATTCTCCAGGATAGATCATATCTTGGGTCACAAATCAAGCCTTGGTAAATTAAGAAAATTGAAATCGTATCAAGTACTTTTTCTGGCCACAACGCTATGAGACTAGATATCAATTACAGGAAAAACACTAAAAAATACAAACACATGGAGCCTAAACAATATGTTACTAAATAACCAAGAGATCACTGAAGAAATCTAAGAGTAAATTAAAAAATACCTAGAAACAAATGACAATGAAAACAAGATGACCCAAAACTTATGGGATGCAGCAAAAGCAGTTCTAAGAGGGAAGTTTATAGCAATATAATCCTACCTTAAGAAACAAGAAAAATCTCAAACAAACAAACCTTACACCTAAAGCAATTAGAGAAAGGAGAACAAAAATACCCAAAGTTAGCAGAAGGAAAAAAATCATAAACATCAGATCAGAGATACATGAAAAAGAAATGAAGGAAACAATAGCAAAGATCAATAAAAGTAAAAGCTGGTTCTATGCAAAGAGAAACAAAATTGAAAAACCATTAACCAGACTCATCAAGGAAAAAAGGGAGAAGACTCAAATCTATAGAATTAGAAATGAAAAAGGAGAAGTAACAACTGACACTGCAGAAACACAAAAGATCATGAGAGATTACTACAAGCAACTATATGCCAATAAAACAGACAACCTGGAAGAAATGGACAAATTCTTAGAAAAGCACAACCTTCTGAGACTGAACCAGGAAGAAACAGAAAATACAAACAGACCAATCAGAAAATACAAATAGACCAAACAAGACCAGATGGCTTCACAGGCGAATTCTATCAAACATTTAGAGAAGAGCTAACACCTATCCTGCTCAAACTCTTCCAAAATATAGCAGAGGGAGTAACACCCCAAACTCATTCTACGAGGCGACCATCACCCTGATACCAAAACCAGACAAAGATGTCACAAAGAAAGAAAACTACAGGCCAATATCACTGATGAACATAGATGCAAAAATGCTTAACAAAATACTAGCAAACAGAATCCAACAGCACATTAAAAGGATCATACACCATGACCAAGTGGGCTTTATCTCAGGAATGCAAGAATTCTTCAATATATGCAAATCTACCACTGTGATACACCATATTAACAAATTGAAGGAGAAAAACCATATGATCATCTCAATAAATGCAGAAAAAGCTTTTGACAAAATCCAACACCCATTTATGATAAAAACCCTCCAGAAAGTAGGCATAGAGGGAACTTACCCCAACATAATAAAGGCCATATATGACAAACCCACAGCCAACATCGTTCTCAATGGTGAAAAACTGAAACCAATTCCTCTAAGATAAGGAACAAGACAAGGTTGTCCACTCTCACCACTATTATGCAACATAGTTTTGGAAGTTTTAGCTACAGCAATCAAAGAAGAAAAAGAAATAAAAGGAATCCAAATTGGAAAAGAAGAAGTAATAAAACATTCATTGTTTACAGATGACATGATACTATACATAGAGAATCCTAAAGATGCTACCAGAAAACTACTAGAGCTAATCAATGAATTTGGCAAAGTAGAAGGATACAAAGTTAATGCACGGAAGTTTCTTGCATTCCTATACACTAATGATAAAAAATCTGAAAGAGAAATTAAGGAAACACTCCTATTTACCACTGCAACAAAAAGAATAAAATACCTAGGAATAAACCTACCTAGGGAGACAAAAGAACTGCATGCAGAAAACTGTAAGACACTGATGAAAGAAATTAAAGATGATCCAAACAGATGGAGAGATATACTATGTTCTTGGATTGGAAGAATCAACATTGTGAAAATGACTCTACTACCCAAAGCAATCTACAGATTCAATTCAATACCTATCAAACTACCAATGGCATTTTTCACAGAAGTAGAACAAAAAATTTCACAGTTTGTATGGAAATCCAAAAGACCCCTAAGAGCCAAAGCAATCTTGAGAAGAAGTAACAGAGGTGGAGAAACCAGGCTCCCTGACTTCAAACTATACTACAAAGCTACAGTAACCAAGACAGTATGGTACTGGCACAAAAACAGAAATATAGATCAATGGAACCGGAGAGAAAGCCCAGAGATAAACCCATGCACATATGGTCACCTTATATTTGATAAAGGAGGCAAGAGTATACATTGGAGAAAAGACAGCTTCTTCAATAAGTGGTGCTGGCAAAACTGGACAGCTCCATGTAAAAGAATGATCCATAACTCCATACACAAAAATAAACTCAAAATGGATTAAAGACCTAAATGTAAGGCCAGACACTGTAAAATTCTTAGAGGAAAAAATAGGCAGAACACTCGATGAGTAAAATCACAGCAAGATCTTTTTTGACCCACCTCCTAGAGAAATGGAAATAAAAACAAAAATAAACAAATGGGACCTAATGAAACTTAAAAGCTTTTGCACAGCAAAGGAAATCATAAACAAGACCAAAAGACAACCCTCAGAATGGGAGAAAATATTTGCAAATGAAGCAACTGACAAAGGATTAATCTCCAAAATTTACAAGCAGCTCATGCAGCTCAAGATCAAAAAAACAAACAACCCAATCCAAAAATGGGCAGAAGACATAAATAGACATTTCTCCAAAGAAGATATACAGATTGCCAACAAACACATGAACGGTTGCTCAACATCACTAATCACTAGAGAAATGCAAATCAAAACTACAATGAGGTATCACCTCACAGCAGTCTGAATGGCCATCATCAAAAAATCTACAAACAATAAATGCTGGAGAGGGTGTGGAGAGAAGGGAACCCTCTTGCACTGCTGGTGGGAACGTAAATTGATACAGCCACTATACAGAGCAGTATGGAGGGTCCTTAAAATACTAAAAATAAAACTACCATACGACCCAGCAATCCCACTACTGGGCATATACCCTGAGAAAACCATAATTCAAAAACAGTCCTGTACCACAATGTTCATTGCAGCTGTATTTACAATAGCCAGGACATGGAAGCAACCTAAGTGTCCATCAACAGATGAATGGATAAAGATGTGGCACATATATACAATGGAATATTACTCAGCCATAAAAAGAAATGAAATTGAGTTATCTGTAGTGAGGTGGATGGACCTAGAGTCTGTCATACAGAGTGAAGTAAGTCAGAAAGAGAAAAACAAATACCATATGCTAACACATATATATGGAATCTAAAAAAAAAAAAAAATTGTTCTGAAGAACGTAGGGGCAGGACAGGAATAAAGACGCAGACGTAGAGAATGGACTTGAGGACATGGGGATGAGGAAGGGTAAGCTGGGACAAAGTGAGAGAGTGGCATGGACTTTATATATAGTACCAAATGTAAAACAGATAGCTAGTGGGAAGCAGCCACATAGCACAGGGAGATCAGCTCGGTGCTTTGTGTCCACCTAGAGGGGTGGGATAGGGAGGGTGGGAGGGAGACACAAGAGGTAGGAGATATGGGGATGTGTGTATATGTATAGCTGATTCACTTTGTTATAAAGCAGAAACTGACACACCATTGTTAAGCAATTATACTCCAATAATGAAGTTTAAAAAAAAAGTAGGGCCTCCCTGGTGGTGCAGTGGTTGAGAGTCCGCCTGCCGATGCAGGGGACATGGGTTTGTGCCCCCGGTCCGGGAAGATCCCGCATGCCGCAGAGCAGCTAGGTTCGTGAGCCATGGCCACTGAGCCTGCACGTCCGGAGCCTGTGCTCCGCAACAGGATAGGCCACAATAGTGAGAGGCCCACATACTGCAAAAAAAAAAAAAAAGAAGGTAATTTTAAAGTTTGCTTTAAAAGTTCTAAAAATTCTAAAACCTTTTAAAACCTATTTTCAAAGGTTTTTAAAAACATTTTGAATCATTCTTTCTTGCAAGAATATGAAGATAAAAGTACATGATTACCTAATATTAAAATATATCTTAGGGACTTCCGTGGTGGCGCAGTGGGTAGGAGTCCACCTGCCAATGCAGGGGACACGGGTTCGAGACCTGGTCCAGGAGGATCCCACATGCCGCGGGGCAACTGGGCCCATTCACCACAACTACTGAGCCTGCGCTCTGTTGCCCGTGGGCCACAACTACTGAGCCCACATGCCACAACTACTGAAGCCCACGCACCTAGAGCCCATGCTCCAGAACAAGAGAAGCCACCGCAATGAGCAGCCCGTGCAACGGAACGAAGAGTAGCCCCCGCTTGCCACAACTAGAGAAAGCTCGTGTGCAGCAATGGAGACCCGGCACAGCCAAAAACAAATAAATTTATTTAAAAAAAAAATATATATATATATATATCTTAAAGCTACAATAATTAAAACAATGTGATACTTGTTCAAAAAATAGAAAAATTGATGAGAGTATAATACCAAATATATACGTGTATATATACATACGTATATATGTGTGTGAATAAGTGTATTTAATCATAAGAGTATCATTTCAAATCAGTCAGAAAATAATAAATTATTCAATTAGTTACATATTTGGGAAAAGTAAGATTCTTTCCTCACATTATACATCAAAATTAATTTCAAGCAGAATTTGAAGATAAATATACTCATCTCTTGATGAATTACAGAAGTGGAACAGATCACTCAAACCCTGCCAAGACACATTTCTTATTTTAACATGAAATACGAGAAAAATGTCTGAATATTAATTATAATAGTCAATAATATGAGAATGCATATATTCCAAATATTATCAAGTAAATCCTAAATTTGCACTCAGAAAAGTCAATGGCCTTATGTTCAAATGTTGGCCTTCTTTTCCACCAAATCTTTAACCAAAGCAGCCAATAAAAGTAAGATTAATTCCATTTCTTTCATTTGTTCATTTCAGCTAAGAGTCTTATCAGAAGTACAAATGGTTGAAAGTTTTCAGTAGAAGAATGAATAATGACATGATAAACTATAAACTAAATCATCATTTACTTTACTTGGAAATTATATTAAAACATATTTATAATTTAAAAAGTTAAATGTCAAAAATAAAATAATAAAAGAATGGAAGGAATACAACTGGAAATTTGTCTGATCTCACTAGAGGGAAGTCTTTCAACCCATAATACCAAAAGGAGGAAACAAACACTAATATATTTGACTAATAAAAATTTTAAATTCCAGTACCTAAAAAATAATACAAAGAATTAAAAGTAAAATAAAATTGGAAAAATATTTTTAAACACATCTGGCTGACAAAGTGTTAAATCCTAAACATACAGAATTCTTAGTAATTAATGAGGGAAAATGAGCAATGGGTAAGAATCAGAAATTAACAAAATAAAAAATTGATGGGAAAGAATTGTCTCATATTTCACATAAATATTTGAAAACTGTCAAATTACCACAACAGTTATAGTTTTTCTATAAAATTGGCAAAGATTTAAAATTTGAGGTGTCAAGATACCCAGATTTATTGAAAGTTTTTGTGAAAAGTTTTTGTATAAAAGTCTACTTTTATACATTGCTGGAGAGAATACAAGTTAGTGCAATATATATATGGAAGACAATGTGGCAGTAAATAACAAAAACCTTTAAAATATTCATACTTTTCAATACAATAATTTTATTTCTAGGAATTCATAAGAAAAAATTGAAAAATACCTAAATATTCAACAGGAAATTGATTATGGTATATTCACAATATCACTAAAAAAGTTTATAGGTTACTATTATACATGTTATAAATAATTGTATTCTGACATGAGAAAGTGACACAAGGAAAAGAAATTTAAAAAACAGTATTAATTAGCATAGTTACATCAAAGTGATGAGATTACCATTCAGGACAGCAGTACAGCTCCAGAAGTGCCCTCCAAAAAGACAGAAGTCTTTATACTATTGAACTGCCAGTAAAATAGATAGGCAAGATATACCAAATGACAACTGTCAAGATGGCGGTGAGTCAATCTTCATAAGTAATATAAATATGTGAAAAACAGACAGCATAGCACTCTATACTTTTAGCAGGATATAGCAGCCATCTAAATGTCCCTAGTTTTTAAAGCCATTATCATCCTGACTACAAAACTCTTTACCATAAAAATTAAGTCCAACTGAATTGCTACATGGAATGCTAAAGGAATTTGGTATTTTCTGAAAATCACAGAGAGCTAAGAACAAAAAGACTGTCAAGATGCTATAGTTGGGCAATGTTCTGATATGTGAAATGGATGGATCTTTCAACTCTCTCGGCCTCTGACCCTTTCCACATTTAACTGGTAAATATCACAGCAACTTAATTTGGCATAGCGTATACAGTATCATGGTGGAAAACATCTGATTTTCCAAAAGGATGAATACTGGAAACCAAAAACTAGTAGCCTCATATTGGTTTATAAAACAAAATTCTCAACAAACTATTAAACCAATAGATGTAAGTTTGGAAGAAAATGATAAAAACAAATCTTCCAATCACAAGATTGCATTCAGCCACTGAAAACCCAGGTTAGAAAAAGCCACATCATCCACTGCAAAGAGGACTTGGAAGCAGCATGTCACTACTTCCCACTCATCTTCCAGGTGGATCCCTGGGGCTAGCTGGTTCCACGCACATTCCTTTCCCCACTGACAGCCACTGTGTCCCTGAAGCCTTTCTTTCCTGTTCCTAGGCCAGGCTCTATTCCCCTGGTGCTCACCCTAGCTTGGCTGCAAATAAGCAGCTGTGCTGAGAGTACTCAGACTCCCTCCAGAAGGTATACGGCCATGTGCTCCACAAAATAATGGGGGCATGTATCTCCAGCCCTCAGATTTGAGAGTAAGAGTGATGAATCAAACTGAAGGTGTCAACACATGGTTTGTTTCCACCAGAGGATTGTTTTCATCAACAGGAATTATTCATAAATAGTCCAGAGAGACACAGGAGTGGACTCAGCACCCAGGGTGCCTTTTCCTGGATGAAGCACCAAGATACTTTCTAAGAAATGCTTGTAAGTAGGAGCCTTCTAGACATACACACTGGAGAACTGAGTCAGCCTGATTTTTGGCAGCTTTGTCTAAGTTATTCCATCTTGGATAGAGTTGGTTAGTGCCTCCTAGAACTGGTCTCCTGCCTGCTGCCTTGTTCCAGGTATTTCCTAGGCCAGCTGGCAGAACTCTGCACTGGCTGTTTTATGAACTAGATCAAGCCCTTAGCAGAGCCAGTCAATTATACCGTTCATCATATTTTGCCGGTCTGGGTTCTGCTGGGTTAGAAAGATTGGACATATCAGCTAGCATTTACTCTCATAGAAGCAACAGGGTCAGGAACCATTTTATAAATCTTA
The DNA here is from genome assembly GCF_937001465.1 of Orcinus orca. NCBI lineage: Eukaryota > Metazoa > Chordata > Mammalia > Artiodactyla > Delphinidae > Orcinus > Orcinus orca. Next base: position 65,574,941 of record NC_064565.1, read on the forward strand.
ATTTACTTCTGAGATGCTTCAATTGAATGAGCAATCAATTTAACCAACTACAATTCTTCCCTGGTTTAGGATCTGCATAGGATGGAACAACAAAAGCAGAAACCACAGCAAATCCTGGGCTGCTCAAATCTAAAAGCCCTCCACATGCTCTCTTAGACAGAGTAATAATACACTTCCAATATCTATGGAAACTCCAACTTTAAAACTTACTAGTGAGTCCCTCTGTCTTTTAAGTCAGTCCCTCTGCCTTACATAAAAAGAAAGATTATCAATGGGCATCATTGCGTATTATCTCCCCCACGATAACCCACCCACCAACATGCTCATATACAAGTACATCTGATACATCTGGCTACACACTACACCCAACAAGAAGATACTTCATACAACTGTTCAAGTTGACATTGAATATTTATGAAAATTGACTAAAAGCTAGGTCATAAAGCTAGCCAATTTGAAATCATTATATGAAATAACTGGTATCACACAGAACATATCATTTCACCCTAACGTAGTTATTAAAAAATATGTAACTAAAGGAAAAAATACTTGAAAATTTAAAATACATTTCTAAACAAACTATCAACCAAAAAAAATAAATGGAAATTATAAACTATTTAGAAAATAGTGTCCAAAATGGTAGGACACGGTTAAAGAGGTTCTTAAAGTTTAGTCTTAAATGCTTACATTAAAAAGAAAAGCTCAACTTAATGAAGTGATCATACAACCATAAGGAATTAGAAAAAAGAACAGCAAAATAAACTCAAGATGAGAGAAAATAATAAAAATAATAGCAGAAGTTAATGAAAAAGAAAATAATCATATAATGAAGAGGATCAACAGAGGTCAGAAAAGTAATAAAATATACAAATCTCTGGAGAAAATAATCAAGGGGAAAAAAGAGGCATTTAAAAAAATGTTAATCAGGAATGAAAAGGGGCAAAGCTATAATTGCTACAGAGATTAAACAGATAAGATGTTATGAGTTTGTGTCTATAAACATGAAAACTTAGATGAAATAAACAGATATATACAGCTTAACAAGAGTCCTATAAGCTTTAAAGAAATTGAATCAGTAGTTCAAAATAGTCCCATTACACACACACACACACACACACACACACACAGGATCCAGACAGATTTCTAGGAAATTCTACTAAATGTTTGAGCATTGGGAAATTCTAATCTTATACAAACTATTTCACACAATGGGAAAAAAATCATTTGTGATATAACTTTGCCTTCAAAACCTGATGAGGATATTATAAGCAAAGAAAAATATAGGCCAGTCTCACTAATGAATGAATACAGATTCAAAACCTCTAAAAAATAAACATTTTTATAAAACAAATCAGACAGTGGATAAAAAGATAATTTGTTATGACCAAGTTGGTGTTTCCTAAGAAACCTAGATTGGTTTATCATGAGAAGATCAATTAAAGTAACTCACCATGTTAACATGTTAAGGTGAAAAAATATTGTATCTTAACAGAAGTAGGAAAAACTGGATAAAATTTTACATCCATCTGTGATGTAAAAAACTAAAAGCAACAACCTCCTTAGCAAACTGGGAATAGAAGGCACTTAGCCCAATAAAGGGCATTCCAAAAAACCCACAGAAACATCATATCTAACAATGAAACTCTGAGAGCATCTTCTGTAAGATCAGGTTCAATATAAGGATGCCTGTCTTCATCAATCTTATTCTACATTGTTCTGGAGGACCTTGCATAGTAAATCAAGAAAAAGAAATAAAAGCTAAAGGACTAGAAAAAAAAGAAACAAAAACCTTCATTATTTTACAGATATGATCACTTACATAGAAAGTCTCAAAAAACACAGCTTAACACATAAGGGTTATTTAATAAATGTTTGCTGAGAAAAATAAGCAATAAAATATGTGAGGATTAAGTGAGATCACCTATGTTGACTATTTGGCACATAGTGGGAACTTAGTTACTACTAATTTCCTTTCCCTTAAAGTTTACTTTTAGGTATCTATGTCACGAGGGAAAAGGATTTTTAAAAAGTAAAAATTTCAACCCGATGTTCATAGCAGCATTATTTACAATTGCCAAGATATGGAAGCAATCTAAGTATCCATCAACAGATGAATGGATAAAGAAGTGTGTGTGTGTGTGTGTGTGTGTGTGTGTGTGTGTGTGTGTGCAACGCGTGCATGCAATGGAATACTACTCGGCCATAAAATAGAAGAAAATTTTGCCATTTGCAACAACATGGATGAATTTGGAGGGTATTATGCTAAGTGAAATAAGTCAGGCAGAGAAAGACAAATAATGTATGATATCACTTATATGCAGAATCTAAAAAATACAACAAACTAGTGAATATAACAAAAAAGAAGCAGACACAGATATAGAGAATAAACTAGTGGTTACCAGTGGGGAAGGAGAAGGGTAGGAGATTAAGAGGTACAAACTATTATGTATAAAATAAACTATAAGGATATATTATACAGCACAGGGAATATAGCCAAAATTCTATAATAACTATAAATGGAGTATAACCTTTAAAAATTACAAATCACTATACTGTCCAACTATAACTTATAATATTGTACATCAACTATACTTCAATAAAAAAATGTTTAAATCTTCAATAAAGTATTAGCAAGTGAAAAATAAAAAGTAAAAATTTAAATTAGTAAGAAGGATGTTAATTAACTATACTTCAATTTTTAAAATGGTTAAAATGTTTAAAAAAAAGAAGGATGTTAGATTCAAAATCAATATACAAAAGTAAATTGCATTTCTAGAGACCCACAACAATTGGCTAAAATTGTAAAGTTTTTTAAAGATACAATTTAAAATAGCAATAAACATTTAAAAATACCTAGTTTAAAATAAGGAAGGTGTAAGTCTTCTAAAGAGAAAACTAAAAAACTTTATTAGAAGATATTAAAGAACAAAAATAACTAGGAAGATCTATCATATTATTGGGTGGAAAGACTGAACATCATAAAGCATATCATAATTCTCTCCATAATTGATCTACAATGTCAGTGCAATTCAAGTAAAATTTCTATCAGACTGTGTATTATGTGCATGTGAAACTCAACAAGATGATTCTAAAATTTACATGAAATAAAGGGCCAACAAAAGCCAAGACACTCCTGAAGAGCAAAATGTGGGGTGGGGTTGGGAGCTCCCCTCTCCTAGATACAAAGATTTACTGTAAGTTATGGAAATTAAATCAGTGTGATACTGGTACAGGCATAGACTAATAGATCAAAAGAAGAATAGAGAGTCTAGTAACAAACCCATGCTAATATGGAAAATGGAAAACTACTTATATATGGAAATGACACTATGTCAATTGTTTATCCAAAAAGAAAAAAAAAGTTGTATCCCTATTCTAACACAAAAATGAACTGCATTAGATTAAATACTTTATATGGAATACCAAATTATAAAATTTTCTAAAGATGATATAGAATGCTTTCTTTTTTTTTTTTTGTTTCTGATTTATTTGGTTGCACCAGGTCTTAGTTGCAGCAGGCAGGCTCCTTAGTTGTAGCTCTCGGGCTCCTTAGTTGCAGAAGGGTCTTAGTTGTGGCAGGCGGTCTCCTTAGTTGCAGAATGCATGTGGGATCTAGTTCCCTGACCAGGGATCAAACCCACATCCCCTGCATTGGAAGGCAGATTCTTAACCACCGCGCCACCAGGGGAGTCCCTAGAATGCTTTTCTTTATAACCTTTTATTTCTTAAAATTAAAAAAAAGAAGCAAATAATGCAAAATTTAATGAGAAGATTGATAAATTAAATTGCATTAAAATTAAGAACTTGAGCTCATGATTAAAAATGAAATGCAAGTAATAGAGAAGAAGATGTTTGAAATATATATAAGCAGTAAGGAGTGTTAGAAAGATACATGCATATATTTTAAGAACTCCTACAAATCAGTAAGAAAAAGGTATACTAAGAATGTGGAGCAACAGAAACCAACACATCACTAGAAGGAGTGTAACTGGTCAGCCCTACTTTGGGAAAGAGTTTGTCATTAACAGTAATTTTGACATGTGCATAAAATATGACTCCCCAAATTCTATTTCTATATATATGCTCCAAAGAACCCTCACTCAAGTATATTAGTTGCCTATTGCTGCCTTAGCAAATTAACACAAATTTAGTGGCTTAAAACAGCACAAATTTATTCTCTTACAGTTCAGGAGGTCAGAGGTCCTAAAAATCAAGGTCGGTAGGGCTGCATCTCTTCTGGAGGCTCTAGGGGACAATTCAGTCCCTTGCCTTTTCTAGCTTCTGTAGGCTGACTGCATTCCTTGGTTCATGGACCAATTCTCCATCTTCAACTGAATTTCAAAGCAGTGCATTATCTTCCAAACTCTGGCTCTCCTGCCTCCCTATTGTAAGGACCCTTGTTACTACACTAAACCCACCCAGATAATTCAGAATAATCTCTCCATATCAATATCCTTAGCTGAATCACTTGTTCAAAGTCCCTCTTGTCTTATGAGGTAAGATATTCACAGATTCTGAAGTTTACGATGTGGACATCTTTGAGAAACCATTACTCAACATACCACAAAAGTAAACCAGGAGACATGTACAAAATGCTTATAGCAGCATTATTTGTAACAGCAAAAACAACAGCAACAACAAACCCTAGAAATAACTCAAAAGTCTATCGATGATAAAATGGATAAATTGTGATTTTTTTTTTGGCGGTATGTGCGCCTCTCACTGTTGTGGCCTCTCCCGTCACGGAGCACAGGCTCCGGACGCACAGGCTCAGCGGCCATGGCTCACGGGCCCAGCCGCTCCGCGGCATGTGGGATCTTCCCGGACCAGGGCACGAACCCATGTCCCCTGCATCGGCAGGCGGACTCCCAACCACTGTGCCACCAGGGAAGCCCTAAATTGTGATATATTTATTCAAAGAGATATTATACAGCAGTGGATAGTATTACTATGCATTTCAACATGAATTAATCTCAAAAACATAATGGTGGGTAGAAAAAGCAAGAAACAGAAGATTGTACATAGAATGATTCCATTTATACAAAGTTCAAAGACAGAGAAAATAAAATTGCATATCGTATAGGAAAACATACATAGGTGGCAAAGCCATAAAAACAAAAAAAGCAAGGGAATAATTACAGGATGGTGATAACAGGGGTAGGGCTCAGGAGGGAGGACAGTAAAGTTGTGAAGGGGCAGCAGACAACTTCAAGGGTAATGGCAATGTTTTATGTTTTAACCTGGAGTAATCAGAAGGATGTCCAGTTTGTAATTATTCTTTACTCTGTACGTGTGTATTTTCTCCCCTTTGGATATGTAATACATTTCATAATTTTCAATAAAGGCAATGGACAATACAATGAAAACTGAAGATCCAAAGCTCTTGTCATTGCCAATATGTTCAGCACTCGTTTTGCTTTTACTTTAATTTGCAGGGGTACAAGGGGTATGCTTTAGCAACGTACATGAGCAGTTAACAACCCAGCTCTCACTGTGTTAATGGGAACTAAAACTTTACTCCATTGAGTTATTGGTACTAAAATGGAATATTTATTCGAAGAACTACACACCTCAATTTGTTTACTTTTCTCGTTCTTTTAGTGTGTTGACATTACCATATATTACAGATAATCTACTAAACAGAACTGCTTTCCTTGTCTACAGTTCTTTCCACATTGTTCTGTCCCAATTAACTTTTATGACTTTGATACTACTGATATGTAATTTTAAGTTAATAATCTAATCAACAAATACAGATTGATAGTAATAAGCAATCAGAATTTTTTCAACCTACATCATTTCTCCAAAGAAATATTAACCTCTAACTGGATAAAACTTACAATGAGCTATCTTCACACGCAAAAAAAATTTTTTCAAAGGTGGCACAAGCCAATATTTAAGTCCACGTGGCAATAGTTCTCCAGTTTTTCCATAATCCTTTGTATGACAGATGTCACTGTCAAGGTACCAAAGCACTTAATTCTGCTTTTGAACTACTATCTGTCCAGTTTATCTGCTCTATATCCTCTTCTCTAAGAAAAGACAAAATTTCAAGCATTATCCCCCTACATGTCACAATACAAATAGCTGTACCTGCCTGTGAATTCAAGGACTCCCTTGAACATAAGTTTCTTATAAGACCCATATTTATCATCTGACAAAAGCTTTACATGACCACACAAAAATAATTTTCCCACATAAGAAGTTTTTGCTTTCTTTTGAAAAAATTTTAAAGAAATGGTATAAATATTACTATTATTTTTTTATGTTTCTATAGGGATCAGGGTGATGAGCATGCTTTCTTTTGTGAGCAAAGGGGACAATGGGTAGAGAGGGTAGTTTTCTTATAGAGGCTCAGCTGGCTTCACATATCACATAAATATGCAATAATTCTGAAGATACATAGAATTAAATAAAATCTACACTAGTTATATGTTTTATCTATTTTATATTATAAAAGATGTAACAGAAATTTCTACAAATGCAATTTTAAAGAGTAAGTGGCTAATCAAAATTAACAACTTGTATGCATATTAGAAGATATTAAAGTACAGGTAATCAGTTTTAGATGATATATCTTCCACTCTCCACAGTGGGCCTCAGTATGTGATTTTGTTAAGTAATATTCAGAATAGAAAAATGATTTTAAAATCTTAAAATTATATAAGATATTCTGCTATGAAGTCTCTAAAGTTATTATTATGTCACATAGAAGTTTTTAAAAAACAACAGTTAGAGCAAGAAGACTGTAACCAAGCAAGACATAGCTTCTTCCTGCAAAACTGCTCTATATCAACCTCATACTAAATCACTGGAGCAGGCAACTAGGGGTAAAAATATCCAAACAATTCACCAACATTGGACTCCAGAGCTTCCAAGCAGTCATAACACCAATCTCTATTTTAATGTTCAGGGTACCAAGAAAATATATCCAAAACACCAATGAGAGAAGACTCTAATGCCTTTAATGGCTTTGCTCTTGTCAACTGGGAAGAATACCATCGGAGTTGCATGGTAGAGATTTTACATATACAGAACCTGAGGCAAAAAGCAGTTAAGCAATGCAACCAAGGCCACGGGCAATAAGTGACTGAGCCTGGATACTAACAGACGACTGCTTAATTTTCTGAATCCACACTGTGTACTCAGATTTTATATGGCACGTGGTCTGAATCTTAATTAGAAAAACTTGAACCAACTTTGGTCCAGATCCACAACAGCTAGCAAAGACAGCTGGAATAAAATTTTCTCTGTTGTTTTTTGTCTTATACTCCTAAATTTAGTCTCAATAGAGGTCTTAAGGCCCTTAATAATTCATACTAATTGATTCCATTGTAGGACATAGAGTGACATACTGAGGAACAGAAACCTCCTTAATCTCCTTGACCTGTCATCTCCAACAATCCACCCAAGGTCGCCCTTAGCATTTGATACCATCTTTTCAGATTGGCCTCTTGCATGAAATAGGATCATGACAGCTTGTAAATTTCCTAGCCACAAATTCCTTAAATTCAACTGAGATAAAAGCAGATGAGAAATAATTCTTATAACCCATATTTTTGCAAGTAACTGGCTTAAGAGGTGTACTTGCTGCAGTAATAATCTGAGACAATATCATCTCCTTAAAGCCATCATGAGAAGGAATTACCACAATTAAAATAATCTTCCATGGGTTGATCATGTAAAAATCAATACATCTTGGCCAAGGTTTCTTAATAAATTCCCAAGGAAAGGTAAGTGCTTCTGATGGGTCATGACAGGAAGCCTGAGCTCTATTCCTGTCTCCTCTAACAGTCAACTGAGGGCTCAGGACACTGGCTCCGGATCAGTATGTGGTACAGCAGAAGCCTTGGTTAGGTGCAGGGATGGGTATCATGTGCTTTTGAGAGGCAAAAGGTGGAAAAGGGTGGCGAACAGAGGTAGCATTTGAAAAAAAGGCCAAATCAGAAAAGTGAGAGGCGCTTGTAAAAAGCAGTCAATCAGGAATTCCCTGGCAGTCCAGTGATTGGGACTCTGCGCTTTCACTGCCGAGGTCACGGGTTCGATCCCTGGTCAGGGAACTAGGATCCCAAAAGCCCTGCGGAACGGCCAAATAAATAAACAAACGACAAACATTAAAAAAAAAAAAAAAAAGCAATCAGAGGGGCAATTAAGAGAGGAACAATCTAGGTACACTGTATCAAGAAGAAGACTGGGACACTCACAGCATTTGGTGGGAGGCACAGAATGGTGGAAAGCAACTCCTGAAACAAATTCCTATGATGAGAAACTGGGATACTGCTCCCCTTGGGCGTGGGTGGTGAGTAGCATCTTAAAGATGCTGGAAAAAAAGATTTTATAGTTTTTTTTTTCTTTTACAGTATAAGGATGAATTATAAGCCTTTAGACATAGATTCTAATGTATTGTCATAGAGACAATTTCTGGTTGTGGTTCGTACAATGTGGCCTTACACTATTACAATCATACCTGGCTGATATTAGGTACTCAGTGCGCATTTGTGAAGTGGAATTTAAGGAATGGCATGCTTTTTGATAAGAACCAATGCTATTTTCCTCACAGACAGTATCTGTCATGGGCAGATGATTCACATTGATGCCTTATAAATAGCATGAATTCCTTAGGAAATTTCTCCACAACCCCTCCCTTCACACTAAATTCAAGATATTAGCCAAATCCTGCAGTGCTAAGTATATATATAAATCAAGTCAGGATTTTACTGACACTAAACTTGAAGAGAGAACAGTAACACAATCTGGCTTTGCAGCAGCGGGCAATCCATGACTTTGACTTTCAACCTTGGCCTTCTAAGTCATCAGACAAGCATACAGTAGACAGTGTCATACCAATTACTCCAGCACTGCATGTGCTAGGTTAGCCTTTAACAGAGGTACTAAATGAGCCTTGCGATCTGTTTAAATTGTAAAGGAATTGAGGTAATAATGGAGCTAAGCGATTCTTCAGATAATAAGAATGATGGCTATCATTTACCAAGAGCCTACCATGGACCCAGTATCTGGGCCAGGTGTTTTACATTCATATAATATTCACAACAGCCATGCAAAGTGAATATGACTGGCCCCATTATACACACAAGGAACCTGAGGCTAAAAGGTAACTAACTTACATAGTGTAAGTAATTTACCAATAACTGTGCTAGAGTGTGAATAACTCAGAGATGCTTGAGTCTAAAGCTTGGGCATTTTTTTACCATACTATGTTACTCTGAAGAGTTAGCCATTTGTGCTCTGGGCCACTGCCCATGTTGTTAAATGCAGCTCCAAAACCATAAAGAGATCTGTCAGTGGTAATAAACAATAGTTTACGTTCAATTTAATGTACTAGAACAGAGTCAGAAGTTAATACTGTTTGTCATTCTTCTTGCTGGCCAGCTCAACACCACGGTCACATTTTTTTCTAGTCTATAATTAAATATATTAGCAAAGGTTGACTTCCGTAGAAGGAAAACACAGAAGAATCAAGTAAGCCTCCCAAAAGCTTGAAGCTCTTGTTTCATGAAGAGTAGGCACACCACGAATTGCAAATATCTTTCCCCAGGTGCAGTCCATTTCACAGAAAAGATGAAATGACCAAAGAAAGTGAAGTTAGAATCCCAATTTGATTTTATTTTCCAAAAACAGAAGGATGATATGCAAGTACAATGTGTGATTTCCTCATATATTCCCCTGAGTTAAACCTCTCATGATCACAGTCATATAGGAAGTTCTCAGGAAATGTGAAAAACGCTGGATGTGATGACAGAAGTCCTAAATTCCCTATCCCAGCTCTACTACTGTTTAGCTCCAAAATTCTGGTCCATTTAATTTTTCTAAGCCTCAGTTTCTTCACTTTTTTAAATGAGGATAATGATTCCTACCTTTCACAGCAGTAAGGATGAATTGAGATAGTGTAGGTTGAAGCATTTTATAAATCAAGTTACACACAAATATACCACCACATTCAGAATACAGAACAGGAATCAGACTAGAAGCATTAGGAACTCTCCAATTCCCAAGTTCTGTCCCCACAAGTCTTGACTTACTTCCTGTCTTGAGTTCTGTGATATTTCCCTATATGTTATTTCTGGGATGTTATCCCTCACCCCACTTATTATTTCTGATTGCTTCAGTGGGTGTCTGTCCCCAGCAATCAAACAAACCCATGACTAAAGCAACAAATGCCCCCAAAGGACTTCCCCTCTAGCCAAACAGGAAAAAGCTGATGAACCAATAAATCACTGTTATGGCTATTAACTCCAATGCCTTACAGTTCACCTATAGTTTCCAAAAAGTTTCACAGCAATTTATTCTAGGATAATTGGCTTGCTTATATACTCCAGAGCTCCAGATCTTTTCTTGGAAACAAGTGTACATCTCTTACTCTACAATGGATATATGCAATTATAAGATCTTCAGAGAATAATTCTATCTCTGCCTTAAAAATTATCAGTATCTCTCAAATATCACAGGAAATCTCTTAACAATTTCCTCCAGTTAAATCCTAATGATGTAAACAGATTTTCTTGGTAGGTTTAGGTACTAAGCAGTTGTGATGTTTTTCAAACCTTTCATCTTTAAAGGAACTATCCATGTTGTACACTCACAACCCAGCTTCCAGAAATATCAACTGTGTAGTCCATGTCAAAGCTGTCTCACAACTTTGGTAAAGGGCATTATGAAAAGATGTTGAATAGCTCATTACTCATTGTTTACACACCACAACAGAGGCTGCAGGTAGTGGTTCTCAAGAACACAAATTGTGGCCCCAAACATTCTGGGATCAAACCCTGGCTCTCCAACTTATTAGCAGTGTGATCGTGGGGAGGTTGCTTAACCTCTCTGTACCTCAGTTACTTCAACTGTGCAATAGATTGATAATAGACCTACCTTACAAAATTGTTGCGTGAACTATGTAAAGTGCTTAAGACAATACCTGGCAAACAGTGTCTTATAAATGTTAGCTCTTACTAATTTTATTACTTTGCCTTCACAGGCATTAATGGGTTATACTGCATGCAGTGAAGTTTCCTGAGTCATCGTGTCCCAAACTCTCCAAACATGATACAATTCCTGCGATCTTTGCTTGTAAATAATCAACAACTCCTCACGTCAATGGATGTAAATTGCTAACACACCTTCTGAAAGGCATTCTAATAGATTTTTGAACTTCCTATTCTGTCAAGGAGCCGTCTTCTTTCATGGGCAGGACTATTACAACCTTGAATACCTGAACAAGACATGAGTATAATCCTTAATATCTCCCATAGTAGTAAAAGTGTGCAGTCTTGACAAAGTTAGACAACCTGGGCTTGGATCCTGGCTCTACCATTTACTAGCTTTGTAAACCTTGGCAACTTACTAAACCTCCCAAAATCCAGTTTCTTCACATGTAAAATGTGGAAAGTAATGATACCTATCTCACAGAGATTTGTGAGGATTAAATGAGATAACTAAATCTTAGCATAGTGCCTAGAATATAGCATATTAATTTTTCTTTGGTTTGCTTAGTCCAGTTGAAAATGAGTTCTTTGCCTGTGTGTTAATTGAAAAATTCTATTAGCAGTTGGTACTTTAAGGACTATATGTAAGGATGAAGTTTTACTAGCAGAAGTCTTTTCTTGTGCCATTATCTTGTGTCAGGTTTACTCCACATGAAGAGGCATTTTTGGAAGATTTTATTATAAACCTTACAGTATAATCCTGGAACATCTGTCTAACAAATATATAGAAATATGTTGAAAAGGTGATTGACCTCTGAAAAGAATCATCAATGCTTTCTTTCTACTTAAATTTCTTGTTTGTGTAAGAATTGGGGTCAGAACTTCAGAATGATAAAGTCATAGAGTTAGAAGGTTAGAGGATGTCTAGAGGAAGGCTCTTAACTGCCCCCATTGAAGTCAGGCAGACATGACTTAAACATGGTTTGTCTTTGGCAAAGCTGAACTAGTCTGGGCGTCGTTGGTTCCTTGGTAGCTTTTCTTTACTCTTCTCAGTCCTTGAACCTATCCTGGTCCCATTATTGTTCTTACCAAGTGGTCAATTCATTTCTGTTCATGTTAACTGCTAATTAACTTGTTCACAGCTGATGGGCTCTCAGAGATGTTTGGAGATTCTTACAGTTGGAAAAACCAGAAATACTGAGGGAAATTAAGCTATGATAGTAGAATTATAGGTTGTGAAGCTGTTAGTTTGGGGGAAAGATCATTGCCTGATATTTTTTACCCACTGTTCCTCTGTCTAGGGCATATCTTGTTCCTGTGGACTCATTAATGTCCTTAGATTGGAATAATTATGCAGAAAAACTTTCTTTGATTTCTGATTTGGAGATGAAGAGACTCAGATCCTATTACATAATAGTTGGCTATCTCCTCTATTGCAGTTAATGGGAAGACCCAGAATGCAATCCTGAACCCAAAACATTTCTTTCCTAAAGATATCACCCAGTGACAATACCAAGGAACGGCTTATCTCCAGCCTTCCCAAAGATATGTAAAGATAATGTGTAGCTATACAAATAGAGCTTTATTACAAGTCCCCTAGACTATATTGCCAGCCAGGTGGCAGTCCTGAGCCCCTCCTGTAACATTCTGGAGCCGCCATTGGTAACACTATGAGTGGCTCAGACATGAGTCTTATTCAAAACTAAGCATGCCTTGTTACAAAACTGTTAATTTTACAACTCATACCCAGTATTGTTTTGTTAGGTTTCTGCTCTTCGATTCCATAACTAAGATTAAATTTTAGAGCTTGAAGACTCTCAGAAATCATTTTCCCAGCTCTCTCATGTTACATATGAAGGTTCTGAGGTGCACAGAGAGCAGGGCATCTGCCCAAGTTCCCAAGGGTGATGAGTGCAGGGCAGCCCAGATCTGTGTCCCTCTCCTGCTCATAGGTCTTCTATGGTTCTTTGCCTTCAAAGTGAAGGTAACTAGGATAACAAGTCTCTCAAAAAATCTGGTCCCACTTTCCTATCCATTGCTTGGGCTCCTTGTTGCCTCATAAACATTCTCTGTGGGAAATGGCTAAGAGTGGAATTAGACCCATTATGAGGCAGATTCAATCATCTAGGCGAAAGAAAATGGGGACTTGGAGTGGAGTTGTGGCAGTAGAGATGGAGAAAAATGGATGGACTTGAGATCTGTTTTAAAGACTGAATCAAAAGGACTTTCTGATAGATTGAGTATGGTGGGTGAATAAAGGAAGGAATCAAAGATGACAGCTAGGTTTCTGGCTTGGGTAACTGAGGATAAGGAAGATAAGATAGGGACAGGAGAATGTTGCAGGTTAAGGTGGTGAAGGACAGAGTGCTCTCAGTGTTTCAGATATGAAAATCTATTTGAGAGATGGCATGGCATATGTGAGAGGAGGAACAACTCTTTCCTCCTTCTTTGGATTTCATGAGGAGAGATCTTCCTTAAGCTCGCCAGCCTTTGTACCGTCTCCTTGCTCCTCCCCAAGGAGGTAGGGTGAGTTACCTTATTAGGGTACTAGGGAGACTAATTGGGCATGCATCGCCAACCCCTTCTTCCTCTTAATCTTCTGCCCACAGGAAGCATGCCTCTGCTCTGTTCCTCAATGCTGTACGTTTCAAAGGGATGGGCCTCTCTTGTGGGGAGGACTGTAGGCATCCAGCTTTTTCTATATCTGGGAGTGTAGGGCTATTTAATTTTGGAGGTATTATAAGCTCATACTCCAGCATCTGCTTAGTAAATTGTAAATGTGATATTTTGATGTCCCATTTCCTCTTTTGTCTTATTTCTCATCTACGTCAGATCAGGGTAGGAAACAGAGATGTTGTTTACTGGGTCTTCTCAAAGCCAAGAGTAGAAGAAACAGTGATAGAGGAATAGAGAATCCTAAGTCTAACACTTATGGCCATGTGGTCTCGGGAAAAGGCCTCAGTGCTTGTTTCCTAATCTAAAAAAGGGAGAAGATAACATGCACTCCCCCCCTTCTCATCAGATTATTATGAAGATCACATGAGATAATCCTGAAAAAATACCAGGCTCAAATTAATATTCAAATATAGGAAACATTACTTTTAGTTCCAAATGCACTGACTAAGGAACTTAAAGATGGAATTTCTGCAAAGAGAACACCAAACAATGGACAAATTAATATTTCTCTTGTAATAATAATTATTATAGATATCTTATTATATATGTCTCCTTAGGCAAACAGTGGTTTATCAAAGGTGACAGGCATGGAGGAAAAGAAAGGAAAAAAAAGTAGTCTAATGCTCATTTAGTCAAATTTTCCTATTTCAAATATTGAAAAACTGCCCTATTCTTTAGCTTTGTACATTTATACAGAATTTGAGAATTGGAAACACATTCTAATGAATGGCTTCCTTTATCAAGGATGGGAAAAAAATTATCTTTCATAAAGCTGGAATGACAATTTAAAAAAGAACACTTCCACACACAAGCCAGGTATTACGTTCTGCTAGAAAGGAGGAAGCAAGATACAGATGTTAAGGTTCAATGTGGTTTTCAGTCAAGAGAAAACATCAACTCTAGGAAACAGAGTCACACAGCTTATAAAGTTTGGTGGACCTTCCCTGTGATGGATTGCCACAGAAGGGCAGCAGCAAGTCTTGTGGCTAAATTTTACAAATGATTAAGCAAGTTTCAGAGTGTTAGTACATTGGGGGAGAAGCAATATAATAACAGAGGTGATTAAATCCCACATGCTTCCTAGTGGATTCAGGAGGATGGAAAATATTTCTTTTCTGCCTACAAAAGGAAAAGGAAAAAAAGAAAAAAAATACCCTGAAGAGGACATTCACCAGCAGGAACTTTAGGTTAACAGAGGCAAAACCTCAAATAATCAATCAGCCTGAGAACTGCTGGCATGGTAACTTCTGTGTCACTGTTGCTAAGAATTCCTGGTGGATACTAGGCTAAGAGAAATACCAAAGAAATAATATTTATCATTGTTCTCACTTTAATAAAAGCCTGGATATTGTATACCAAGTGTTTAAATACCAGTTTCCCTGTCACTTGTTCTACTTAGAATGTACAATACTTCAGGGGCAAGGTCTTTTTCACATTGCAAGGCATTCACCTACAGGAACTAAATTACAACCATGGGCCACATGGGTTAACAGTTTGAAATGTAATTAAAATTTGTGTGTTTTAAAAGAAAGGCAAATATTCCATGTACCCAATTTTAAAATTTAAAAGAGAGATACTAATCACGGGCCACATGGACGTAAAAAAGAAACTCAATTGTTTTCTGAGGTAGGTCTACGAGATTTTATATTTTGATTTGGAAATTATAACTAAAACTTATTTTCATGTTATATCTGCTTTATGTTCAAGTCAGTAATATCATAGAAGGCAAGAAAAAGACATGGAAAAGAGAAGAATAAGGAAAAAGAGAGATAGCCAATTCGAAGGATGGCTGGGGGAGAATAGGATAGGGAGGGGGAAAAGAGAGGGAAATTTGGGAGGCACAAAGGGAAGCAGTTACAAAAAAGGAAGACAGGTGCGGAATGTCAGAAAAGAGGAAATGGAAAGCATAAGACAAAGAAATGAGAGAGGAAAGGAAAAAAGAGGAAGACAGAGGAAAAGGAAAGAGGTTGGGGCAAGCCAGTGGTTCAGAAGATTCTGAACTATGTTAGGTAAATGCACTTGTTGACAGTATCATTCCATTGAACTTTGAAGTGGTAACAATTGTGATAACTGTCTGTGGGAATGTCATTTAACAGTTTAACACAATTGGTCACAGATGACTTTTGAAGAATTACATACTTCTCAAAGGACTGAATCTTTTCTAAGGTAATGATAGATAATGCAAATTAAAATATCTAGAGTCCAAAAAAGAATCTGACAATCTTGGAGGATGCTTCCTGGAAACAAGTACAGACTAGAGAAACATAAATATTAATACTTCTGGTTCTTGGGGGAGAAATGGAAATGGTGGTAGTGGTAGTGCATTGCTTTCATCAAAGGCTTGGTGCTGGGCTCTCTACATGCATGAATTTGGTTTAAATTACCACTCCAGAAATCAGAGAGCTCCCAGTCTGAGCTTTTATACTCTCCCTAGCGAATCACCTGCCTTGCCTAAAAGACATCACTATTGCCATTTAAATAAACATATGAAAAGTAGACAATATCCTCTTTGTTCCAACGCTGCCATTATTAACTACATAATCACTATTTTCTCGAAGCCCTGGGACTGCTGTCATAGTTGGTATCCTTTTTCTCTTTCACTTATCCTCCCAACTCTGCTAATTCCTCTTTTTTTACTGATAATAGATGAAATGCTTGGTTCCTTGTGCCTTCATCTCTCTAACTTTCAGAGCCTGGACCACTAGAGCCCTATACCTGACACTTGACCTGGGAACCCAACCCTTCCCTCTGCTTAGGACAACGAAAAGACCCTTGGCCTATAAGTAGCCTAGTTCAGCATTATTAGCTAAACCCCTGGTCTTAATCTGACCTGTAACCTGGTACCAGTACCTAGGCCACTTGCCCTTGTGACCAAATTCTCAATTACATTCCTTTTTCTCATTTATTTACGCAACAAGTATCTGTTGAGTACCCAACTACTACGAGCTAGGCATTGGGCCACACACGGGGTGCTACAAAGCTAAGAAAGTCATAGCATCTGCCCTCAAGGAGCTCACAGCTTAATGGAGAGAAAGACAGGTGAGCCAAAATTGAAATTACCAAAAATTGAATAAATAGCAAGCGTCATATGGGCAAAGTGCTACAGAAGTAGGTGGGAAAAAAACTTTCATGGGGAGTTTGCCATCCTCATTGTTTATTCTTAAAGTCAAAGTATAGGTGCCACCCCAAAATGGCTTTATGGCTTTATGGATGAGCACTGTGTAGTCACAGTGCCCCATGTTGAGAAGCCCCCCTTCCTGTCCCGCCACTTGAAGTTTAAGTTGAATTTGTTTTGTAGGTTAAGTCAGATGGAACATGCTCCAGGGGCTCACACACCATCCAGCTACCTGATGGTTTCTCAGCCTCCCACTCCCTGCCCCAGCCCCATGACCTCTACTTCCTCTATCCAGGGCTGCAACAGGGTCTGGTTGACGGGTGATGTGATGGGGGCGGGTGCCCACATTCTGATGTTGCTCTCCATTCCCAGTGAGGTCACGGGCATGGATACTGGGAAGGTCAAGAGCCCTGAAATGTCTCAGGGTGAAACAACGTGCTGGCTGTCCCCACCAGGCTGATAGCATCTCGGTACGCTCAGTAAGCAACTCTGCCGTGGCCTCTCACCCAACCATGATCCAGGGACAGAGAGCATGTTCTGGCACAGAGACTGCAATCTGGTGGCTGGCCTGGGGAGACTGACTTCCCTGATCTCTGCCAAGACCCCAATTTTGATTTTTCTCTGGGTCCCACAAATTATGTAGGTAGGTTTGGCCCCACTCCTTGACCTTTTAACCCTCAGACCTTCGAGCTTAGAGGCAACAACCTCCTTAGCAAACTTCCTGCCTGCAGAGTCCTATTCTTGAATCCATTCTCAACAACGTCAAATAAAACAGCAAGAATCTTCTCCCCCTTTTCCAAAGCCCAGCTGATTTTCCCTCTCAAATCTTGTTGTAGGCAATTAATCACGTACATGAATCCCAGCCTGTGAAAACCAGGAGGATCCACTAGAGGAGACGGCTCCCCACTTGAAGGTCCTGCACTTTGAGCTGCATGAATTAGTTAGATGGGATCTGAGGCTGGGAGCCACTTTGGGACAAGGCTACACATTTTCCAGCCTTCCTGCAGTTAGGTATGGCTACCTGCCTGAGTTCTAGAGTCTAGAAAATCAATGAAATGGGAGCAGAAAATGATATGTGCCATTTCCAGACCTGACCCACAAAGTCCTCCTGCTTCATTTGTCCATTTCTTTCTCCCCTCATCTGCTGAAAAGATGTTGATGCTGAGGGCAACCTTGGAAGCCCCATCTTGAAGGAGTGAAGACCTAGGAAGGAAAGAATCCCTTCTTGGAGGAGAGCTACCCATCAATCAGGAAGACTTTGCTGAGCTTAGGAAGAGTGAGAAATAAGCTTCTGTTGTGTTACCACTGTGCGCCACCGAGCTTAGGAGGTGTATCTATTAAAGCAACTACAGTTACTCTATTAATTAATACATATGTGGAAATTTCAGAAAAATAAATAGAAAACACAAAAGAGAAGAGAAAAGTAAGCCCACCACTCTGAGATCACCTCTATTAATGTTTTGGCTTATCACCTTACAGCCTTTCCGCAGGCGCTATTGCAATTACTTTTCACTGAGTCTTCAAAAGGTAACAAACAGAATGTTAAACTTTTCATATATAATTTTATTTAACTCTGAGAACAACCTTTTAAGATAGGAATCAATATTCCCACTTTAGGATTGCAGAAACTAACAACTGGAGAAGTGAAATATGATATAACTTTTAGGTGGTAGAACTGGGAATTGAATCCAGTCTGTCTGATTGTAAACTCAACCCCTTATCTCATACTTTTGTTGTTACTGTTAAGAAAACTGGGGTGCTATTGTTTTCTAAATATGCTTTGCTCACCTAATAGTTTGTGAGCAATTTCCTCTGATTAAATAGTCCATTTTATATGTATCATAGTCTATTTATCCAGCCCTCTAGTTGGATGTTTGGGTTGATATGTTTACACTATTATAAATAAGACTGTGGTGAGTATTCATATAGACAAATCTTTGCACATACCCATAAAACTTTCCTTAGGGCGATCTGGAATTGCTACATCAAAAGTTGTAAATATTCCTAAGGCAGTACATGATTATTGCCAAATTGTTCTACATCAGCAGTTTCTAAAAAGGGGAGGAACTGCCCGCAGAGGACAACTGACAGTGTCTGGAGACATTATTAATTGTCAGGACTGGCAGGCATCTAGTGAGTAGAGGCCAAGGATGCTGTTAAACATCCTTCTATGCACAGATCAGCCCCCCTTTCCCCCAACGAAGAATTATCCAGTCTAAAATGTCAATAGTGCCACTGTTGAGACACTCAAACTGACATAATGGTCCCATCAGTGTATGTTACTCTTGAGATGAAATAAAGGCTGTAATAAGGGCTCTTCTCTTCATTCAAATATAATTTAAAAAGAACCTACTATATGCCCTATATGCCAGATACTGTGGTAGGTGCACAGGTAGCAACCAAGGAGGAAGCTCATATCAACAGCCACGAGTAAAGAGAGGAGGTGACTTGGAAGTAAATTTTGGCTTCACTTGCTAGAGAGAAAGCACATCTATTTCATTTTATATTTTCATATCTTTCATATCATTTTCCATTAAATTATTTCCATATAATTCTGCATTAAATTATACAACCTTGCAAGGTTGCTACAAGGATCAATTAATATTGTTATATTCCTATTGATACATACATGAATGCTTGATCCTGATTATTTTGAGGCAATCTCTAAAGAATAAACTTGGTTGTTTCCATTTAGAGAAGAGCTAACACCTATCCTTCTCAAACTCTTCCAAAATATAGCAGAGGGAGGAACACTGCCAAACTCATTCCACGAGACCACCATCACTCTGACACCAAAACCAGACAAAGATGTCACAAAAAAAGAAAACTACAGGCCAATATCACTGAGGAACATAGATGCAAAAATCCTCAACAAAATGCTAGCAAACAAAATCCAACACATTAAAAGATCATACACCATGATCAAGTGGGGCTTTTCCCAGGAATGCAAGGATTCTTCAATATATGCAAATCAATCAATGGGATACACCATATTAACAAACTGAAGGAGAAAAACCATAAGATCATCTCAGCAGATGCAGAAAAATCTTTTGACAAAATTCAACACCTATTTATGATAAAAACTCTCCGGAGTGTAGGCATAGAGGGAACCTACCTCAACACAATAAAGGCCCTATATGACAAACCCACAGCCAACATGGTTCTCAATGGTCAAAAACTGAAAGCATTTCCTCTAAGACCAGGAA
Organism: Orcinus orca; assembly: GCF_937001465.1. Lineage (NCBI taxonomy): Eukaryota > Metazoa > Chordata > Mammalia > Artiodactyla > Delphinidae > Orcinus > Orcinus orca. The sequence continues at coordinate 65,594,875 of NC_064565.1, forward strand.
CAAGACATGGTTGCCCACTCTCACTGCTATTATTCAACATAGTTTTGGAAGTTTTAGCTACAGCAATCAGAGAAGAAAAAGAAATAAAAGGAATCCAAATTGAAAAAAAAGAAGTAATAAAACTGTCATTGTTTGCAGATGACATGATACTATACATAGAGAATCCTAAAGATGCTACCAGAAAACTACTAGAGCTAATCAATGAATTTGGCAAAGTAGAAGGATATAAAATTAATGCACAGAAATCTCTTGCATTCCTATACACTAATTATGAAAAATCTGAAAGAGAAATTAAGGAAACACTCCCATTTACCACTGCAACAAAAAAAATAAAATACCTAGGAATAAACCTACCTAAGGAGACAAAAGACCTGTATGCAGAAAACTATAAGACACTAATGAAAGAAATTAAAGATGATCCAAACAGATGGAGAGATATACCATATTCTTGGATTGGAAAAATCAACATTGTGAAAATGACTCTAATACCCAAAGCAATCTACAGATTCAATGCAATACCTACCAAACTACCAATGGCATTTTTCACAGAAGTAGAACAAAAAATTTCACAATTTGTATGGAAACAAAAAAGACCCTGAATCACCAAAGCAATCTTGAGAAAGAAACATGGAGCTGGAGCGATCAGGCTCCCTGACTTCCGACTATACTACAAAGCTACAGTAATCAAGACAGTATGGTACTGGCACAAAAATAGAAATATAGATCAATGCAACAGGAAAGAAAGCCCAGAGATAAACCCAGGCACGTATGGTCACCTTATCTTTGATAAAGGAGACAAGAATATACAATGGAGAAAAGACAGCCTCTTCAATAAGTGGTGCTGAGAAAACTGGAGAGCTACATGTAAAAGAATGAAATTAGAACACTCCCTAACATCATATACAAGAATAAACTAAAAATGGATTAAAGACCTAAATGTAAGGTCAGACACTATAAAGCTCTTAGAGGAAAACACAGGCAGAACACTCGATGACTTAAATCACAGCAACATCCTTTTTGACCCACCTCCTAGAGAAATGGAAATAAAAACAAAAATAAACAAATGGGACCTAATGAAACTTAAAAGCTTTTGCACAGCAAAGGAAACCATAAACAAGACGAAAAGACAACCCTCAGAATGGGAGAAAATATTTGCAAATGAAGCAACTGACAAAGGATTAATCTCCAAAATTTACAAGCAGCTCATGCAGCTCAAGATCAAAAAAAAATAAACAACCCAATCTAAAAATGGGCCAAAGACCTAAGCAGACATTTCTCCAAAGATGATATACAGATTGCACACAAACACATGAAAGGGTGCTCAACATCCCTAATCATTAGAGAAATTCAAATCTAAACTACAATGAGGTATCACCTCACAGCAGTCTGAATGGCCATCATCAAAAAATCTACAAAATATAAATGCTCGATAGGGTGTGGAGAAAAGGAGCCCTCTTGCACTGTTGGTGGGAATGTAAATTGATACAGCCACTTTGGAGAAGAGTATTAGTTCTAAAAATAGAACTATGATATGACCCAGCAATCCCACTACTGGGCATATACCCTGAGAAAAGCATAATTCAAAAAGAGTCATGTATCACAGTGTTCACTGCAGCACTATTATAGTAGCCAGGACATGGAAGCAACCTAAGTGTCCATTGACAGATGAATGGATAAAGAAGATGTGGCACATATGTACAATGGAATATTACTCAGCCATAAAAAGAAATGAAATTGAGTTATTTGTAGTGAGGTAGATGGACATAGAGTCTGTCATACAGAATGAAGTAAGTCGGAAAGAGAAAAACAAATACCGTATGCTAACACATATAAATGGAATCTAAAAAAAAAAAAAAAAGGTTCTGATAAACCTAGGGGCAGGACAGGAATAAAGATGCAGACGTAGAGAATGGACCTGAGGACACGGGGAGGGGGACGGGTAAGCTGGGACGAAATGAGAGAGCGGTCTTACATTTCTTACTTTACCCTTTTAAATATGCTTTCCAATTATCTCATTAGAATCAAATGATTAGATCCTTACAAAATATCATATGGGCTAGATGTGTCTGAACATATCCTTATGTTATAGCTGAAAAAACTAAGGCAGAATTGAGAATAGAGTCCAAGATTCCTGTTTCCAAGTCTAGAACATGTTCTCTTACACTCTGATGTCCTTTACAGTTTAACAAAGTGATTAGTGATCTAAGATTTTAATTCTCAAACAAATGGGCTTAATCAGGCATTGCAGGGAAGAGGTTCCATAAACTAGACCAATGTCATTTCTTCCCTGTAGGTGTCTTTGGCCCTCCTATAGGGTTTCTTCTGAGCAATAGGATGCCAGGAATAAACAAAACTATTTGGAGAGAATAAGACAGTCAAATACCACTACAGCATTTCTGAACTTGTTTTCGATAGATTTCAATCACTATGCTCTATAGACTGATGAAATTTAGTGTTCAGTGAAAGATATTACTACCTGACTTGGGCTTCCTATACTTACATCCCTGGTGAGTAAACTAATATCCCTGGTGACTCTGGATAGTCCCCATTTGTCTCTCCAGATGCACTTGCCACCTTTCACTGCCCTGTTCTGTGCCAGAAGGCTGACTCCTATGACCTACTGCACCAGGGCTCCCTTTGCCGTCTTGGCCTCAAGCAAGGCTGGGTTCAACCAATGAGTGGCGCTGGCAGGAGATAGAGGGTGTGAGGAGGGTAATGTTTCCCCGGCTCTCTCTCGTCCAGGTCATGGTTTGCCAGTGTCTGAGTTCCTCTCTCCCAGGGCCACAGCTCTGGCTCTCCCACTGCTGTAACTCTCTCTCAGAACCTCTGAGAGAGAGGCTCTGGTAGTTGCACTCTCCTCTTCAGATCTAGGAGTGGCAGTTAATTTCTACATAGCAAGACTAGCTACACTGTTTACCCTTAAATACCTTATTATTTCTTCTGGGAGGTGGGCTGAGGAGGAGGTGTAGCCAACAGCCAAATTTGATTACTATACGGATCAGAAAGGATAGAGATGCTCTCACTTGGACATGCTCAATGCATATCTAATAATTACATCTTGGAAAGAGTAGGATGTAAAGGCAACCATCTCAGAAGTTAAAATTTTTATGAGACTTTTTGGGCGTATATGAAACATAAGATATGTAATCAATAAACCTGAAAATTCAATGTTCCTGAAAGGTTGGTCAATATAATAATAGGACTTCATAAGCCCATTATAAATAAGTATACGGTTGGTCAATATAATCTCCCATATCTGAAAATATTTTCAAAGAAAAAATCCTAACATCTTCAAGGCCTAATGATGGAAGGGGTTTTACCTTCAGTAAGTTATACTGTATGAATGAAGTAGTCATGAGAAAACTAGAAATTTCAGTTAGCTGGAACAGTCATGCTTCATCCAATACTTTTGCCTAGAAGAAGCTGGCAGTGGGCTGTTGCTAGTTACCATTTGGTCAGCAACAGCCTACTTTCTCTATAATATGGTCTCCACATGAAATGGAGTAAAAGAAAAAAACAAACAGGAAAACAATGGAAGGGATGAGGAGATGAGGGTCCAGCAATTAACATAAAGATCAATTAATGCAGGGCTTCCCTGGTGGCACAGTGGTTGAGAATCCACCTGCCAATGCAGGGTACGCGGGTTTGAGCCCTGGTCCGGGAAGATCCCACATGCCGTGGAGCAACTAAGCCCGTGTGCTACAACTACTGAAGCCTGCGCGTCTAGAGCCCGTGCTCCACAACAAGGGAAGCCACCGCAATGAGAAGCCTGCGCACCGCAACAAAGAGTAGTCCCCGCTCACCACAACAAGAGAAAGCCAGCGTGCAGCAACAAAGACCCAACGCAGCCAAAAATAAATAAATAAAATCAATAAATTTTTAAAAGAAAGATCAATTAATGCAGAAAAGCAGTTCAGATAATTCACCAGTTATCCGGGCTTTCTAAGTTCTATTTTTAAAAATTTATAAAATAACGTCCAAATAATTAAAAGATGTGTTCATGAAATGAATTTCCTGGTTTAACTGTCTATATTAGCTGAATAATATTAGCTATATTGGCTGAATAGGCTGAAATTTCTGCTTAGAGGTGGTTGAACTGACCACATAAGGAGGTATCAGTGGTAATTTTACTCAATTGAATAGAAAACCTTGCATTAAGCCCTATGGTGCAGTGAAAAATGAGAAGTCATGACCTTGAGTTTATAGTCAAGTAGTCATTTATATACCCAAATACTTATAATATTAAGAAAATAGAAAGGAGTATATTTAAAGCATTACAGAAGTTCAAAAGAGGGAGAGATTATATCCAGTTTACGTGGGATGTGGCGAGGATCACCAAGAGTTTCATGAAGATGGGCTTTAAGGGATGAGAGGATTTGTACACCCAATAGTTAATGGTCAGCAGAGGTCACAACAAGAGTGGCCGGGCATGAAGGTTCTGCAATCCGAAGACCTCAGCTTGAATCCCAGCTCCCTCACTTACCAGCTGAGTGACTTTGAGCAAATTACTTAACCTCCCAAGCCTTAGTTTCTCCTTCTGTAAAATGGGGGTGGGAATAAGCTACCTATGGAGACTGTTGAGAGGATTAAAAGAGGCAATGCTTGCTGAAGAGCTAATTCCAGGCTCGTAGTTAGTGCTCCATAAATAGAGTTATTGTTAATCAACAGTGGAGCTTCCATTTCCCTTCTATCATGTTTACATTTTTTAAAACTTGATACCCTAAAGAGGTATCTCAAAGGTTCCTCATTTTTTTCACTCAGGTGAAAAAGATCTTTTGAACTAAATTTGCAACAGCCTAAAGCTATGTTTTAGGAAAGAAAACAGAATTTATCATTAATATGTGAAACCACTGTTCAGCCGCTGAAACAACCAATTAATAAGAAACGCTTGGAATTATAGAAAATACACATTTTTTATGCCAGGAAAACATCTTTACTATTTTAATCCTAAAAATAAATAAATAAACAAATAAATTTAGCCTGAATGCCTGTGAATGATCGGAAACCCAAGTTTCTCCTAAAATATTAGAAATCCAACCCACTCTTTTATGACTAAACTGTTTCTGTGATTCAAATTCCACTTTCCAAAACAATGTGGTTAAATGCAAACTACCCTTAAAATAAGTGACTAAAGTAGCAAGTAGTGGACCTCAAGGATCTTGTTGACTTTCCATAAAACAACTCAAAACTATTTCAGAGGAAAGCTTCATATGACTCTTCAACACTATACGAAACATGAAACACTAACTTCCAAATTAAGCCTGCCTTGTAAATAAATGGGTGACCCAAACCTCAGGAACCAAAATAAATTGGTCGATTAGTAAACATTTAGATTATGGGCTGGGAAAAAATTGAGTTAACCTTAAATTACCTCCCCATGATTCTGTAGGAACTGTACTTTTCTATAATCTATCCTCATGTTCAAAGCAGCAAATGCAATTTGTCACTGTGTTTCTTATGATCATGTGTCTGTCAGGAAGAGGGGCTGAAACAGCAAATGTTTCCTGCTTCAAACACAAAATCGATTCAGGTTCTGGACTAGTGAACATGGTTGTGGGCTTGAGGGAATTTTTAAAACACTATGTGCAAAGTTGAAATGAGATTTCATGAAACTCCTTTGTAATTCTAGTGTTGGAGTGGAAGCAACATCTACCTTTTAAGCAAATCTCAGCAATTCAATCACAGGACTATAGACCCATGTTGGTCATCGCTGGCTTATCAGGGAATAAGCATATTCACCACTGAATCTTCTACATACATGAAATTAATCCCTTCTGAGACCAAACACTTTTAAATATATTTATTTCAATGGAAATCATTCTAAAATAAAATTAAAAATGAAGTTCAGTGAAAATAAGTTATTAAATATCATTACATTAATATTTTATATATAATAGCAGTATAGTACAATGCATTCTTTTTTATATATAAATTTATTTATTTTGGCTGCATTGGGTCTTCGTTGCAGTGTGTGGGCACGGGCTCCAGGCACATGGGCTCAGGAGTTGTGGCTCACGGCCTCCAGAGCACAGGCCCAGCAGTTGTGGCTCACGGGTCTTGTTGCTCTGTGGCATGTGGGATCCTCCCGGACCAGGGATCAAACCCGTGTCCCCTGCATTGGCAGGTGGATTCTTAACCACTGCACCACCAGGGAAGTCCCAGTGCAATGCATTCTTAAATATAACTCCCAGTATAATTTTTTGTTTGGTTTTTCATCTCTTCTCTTCAAAGAGAAGCAATCAGCTCTCCTTTCTTATATCATGAGAAGGCAGAGCAAGATCTGAATGAACAAAGATGGAGAAAGAGGAGTCCTGGCAGAAAGGATGAAAAACACAGAAATAGAAAAGCACTATCCAGCCATTGAAAATGGCACGGAATTTAATTAGAATGGAGCTGAGGCCATGCGAAAGCAGTAGATACTACGCTGGAATAAAATTGAACTTTTCCACCTAAGACTCACTATGACTCAGAATCAGGGCCGGCTTCTTGGGCATGTGACCAGGGCAGTCGCACAGGCGCTCCCTGCTTGAGGTTTAATGCTGTGCTGTGTGAAATTCTCAATAATTTTATCTTTGAACTTGTGCTTTGTAAATGAAGTCCAACAGAACAATAGTGTATGAGTCCAGAGCTTGGAGCCTTGGCTCACACTCAGTCTCCCCTCCCACTGCCTGCCCAGGACTGGTTCTTGGCCATGGATTCCTGCTCCCTGGTACCCTGGGCCCCACCCAGCCTACCCCCTTGTCAGCCCTTTCCTAAGACCAGGAGCCACAAGCAGGTCAAAACTGTTGAGAGTGAGGCCCAACTGATCTGCCATTGCCCTCTGCTCCTGGCTGGGGCCTGGGTGGGAGTGGGGGGAGGGTCAGGCGCATGCCCCATGCCGTCATGAAGAGGAGCAAGGCTGTGGTCATCCCCACCCAGAGCTCGCAGCACTATGGCACATTCAGCAGGCAACTCAGCAAGGGCCTCTCACTCACACCCAATCCAGGTACTGAGAATTTCTCAGCATGGAGGTTAAAATCACTTGGGGGTCACACATCTGCTGTGGGTTGGAGGAGCAGAACCTTGGGAAGGGAAAATTGACTTCTCCACCTCCAGCCAGGCTCCTGCTTAATCATTTTTCACTGAGCTCCACAAATTATGTAGCTGGCTCTACTTAGAATCTCTACTCATCCAAAATAGGAAGAACTATTTTTAACGATGTCTTTACCCTTCTCCATATTTCTCAGGTGTAGAATCTCTGAGTCATCACTGACTTCCCTCCCTCCTTGCCCAAATTCACACCTGCAGGACAACCCCATCTGTCCTCTGCTATCTATTCCTACTGTTCGTGCTTTAGTTCAGTAGTTCATCTGGCTCCACCAGTCCATCATAATAGAGTCCTAATTATTTTCACAGCTTTGAGTCTCCCCTTGTTCAATCCATTTAGCCACTGCCACCAGGTTACCCAAAACCCCACTCTGACCATGCTAAAAGGTTCTCAAGGGCTCCCTGTGGCTTACTGTTAGTGAAGCTCGAATTCTTTAGTCAGGTACTCAAGGTTCTTTCTTCTTTTGCCTCCATCCTATTTTTGCATACCCATTCTATAGCATATGCAATACTTTGGCCAAATTAAACCACTCACTATCCCCTATACATATTTTGGGTTGCTCATTATTGTGTTTCTGCTAAAGCCATTTTGCTGTACCTGGATGCCTTCCCCTACTCCACAGCTATCTCCAACAGTGAAACCTAACTCTCTTCCCAGCTTGACTGACACCTCCTCCATGAAGTCTTCTATAATGATCCAAGTCACAATGTGACTCCATTTTCCTCTGTGACTAATGCCACTTAGTTTGTGTCATTTATTTATCAATTTATCAATAGTACAGCTTGACATTAGTTGTTTGTGAACAGTACAAAACCTTGTACTTGGAAGAACTTGGAAGTACCTAGAAGGCAAGAAGCATGTCCTCTTAGTTTTGTACACCCATAGGGCCCCTACCCGGGGCTTAGGTATAATGGGCACTCAATGTATAGTGTATGTTTGTTGGAAATGATGAATAAATGAATCTGTTGTGCAAATAGATCAGGCTTTCTGAAAGCCTGGCACACCTACATAACCCTTCTGCGTCATCCCCTTTCCTCCTCTCAGCTCACCTAACAAAACATCCTGGCTGCTTTTCAAACCAAAAGCCCATCAAACACCTGTATCATCATTATCAACGCTAACAAAAATATCATCTCACAGTTTTTATTAATGTTTAAAGTTCTGTATTCTGAATGCTTAGAATAACCTCAAAGAGAACACCTGTTACTTGAGTGCTCTTATTTTCAACCTCTTGAGGGCTATTTTTTCATTACTATATTAAAGTGGGTTGTTTAATAACTTATAACAGGGAAAAAAGGTAGATTGCAGTCACTATGATACTGGATACGTAGAATAAATTTTTTTTCACTTGCAATTCTTTATTTGTCTCCTAATTTCAAGTCTGATTTTTAGGACTAATTGAGGAAAGTGATGAAAAATAATGAAATAAACTGTGAAGGTTTTTTTGCTGTCAAAACTTTTATTCGACTTTAGTAGTTCATTAGTCTACTCTTGACTTCGGGATGCCATGTTTATTATAATTTTGTAAGTGTTTTCAATGCCTTTCTCTCACTCATATTCTGAACCTCTAAGAGGATCATCAATCTTATTTATCAAATAATTAAATTTTTAAACTCCATGTGATAAGTTCTTCAAAGTTCATCTCCTGAAGAAAAAAAAGCACACTAGTTGATCCTGAGCAAGAAACACCTTAAAAATATAGTAGTTAATAAAGAATCAGGGAGGATGGTTACATTTTTACATGGAAACTTCAAGATGTTTATGTATACTCTCAGAATTACAACAATATTGTGATAAAAGAACATGCATTTGGAAGGCCATCAATTTTCATTAAGAGAAATCTATAACAGCAGGAAATGGAGAGGAGAAGGGAAAACACTAGAACTTGGGAAGGATGCAACATTAATACAACTCTATAAAAAGTTTTATATTGCATGAGTTCTAAAAGGAACAAAATGTAGAACTTTTGATAGGATAGTATATGGTCAAGTATTATCAATCACATTTAGAGGAATCTTAAGCAGAAGGTGGAAGAGTAGCTATTTCTATATTCCTTGAATGTAAAGTTGGTTCTAAAATATTTAACTTAAGGGTGGAGTATTGCTTAGGGAAAGATAAGGCTGGTCAGGATGTGCTGAGTTCATATCTCAGCCCCAGATAAGGAGAAAAAAATGGAAAATTAGACAAAGAGAAAGAAAAAGAATACTAGCAAACTAGATATCACCATGGTCATCATAAACTGTTACCATTTCTTGAATAATTAAAGTGTGCCAGGTACTGTTTTGGGGGCTTTAATGCAATATATCTCATTTTATTTTCAAAACAATAATCTTGACCACAGAGGTGTTATTATTCCAATTTTGCATATGAGTAAATTGAGACTCAGAGATCAAGAAATTTTCCCAGGGTCACAGTAATGGTGACTGGTGTACCATAATAAAGAAAAAAAAGTAATTTTATTGAAGAAAAGTAGTGAAGTAAAAATGAAGAAAAACACACCAGGTTAAAAATACAGACATATATGGTAGAAGATAATGGAGACAGGAAAGAGAAACTTTCTAAGCAGATCAAAATGAAGACAAAGACTGAACCAAGATCTTCAACTCTATAACACACTTCCCCTCCCTGCCTTTTGCCAGTCCTCCCAACAACCTAGTCTTTACAGCCATCATTACTACCCTGGGGGGATAAAAGAAGAACTCTCCATTCCCAAAGTCAGCTCCCAAATATTAAAAGGCAACTTTCCTTTACCCTCTGTCTTCAGAGTAGAGTAGGGCCCTGAAGAAACATCAGCAGCTGAAAACCTGATTTTCTATGCCTGTGGTAACACCTCTAGCCGCAATTCTAGGAAGCAGGAAGACAAGTTAACTGCTGAGGAAGCTGAGAATTATGCTCTTGAAGAAAAGACAGTATATGAACAGTATTAAATAAAAGTTAGGAGCTGACAGAGGGGAATAAGAAACAAAAGCTATAGAAATAGAGAAAATCAGTTGGGGAAGAATAAGAAAAGTAAGGGCAATAAAGAGAAAAGAGTGCAATTCTGGGCTATAACAAGCCATTCTACTAGGAAGGGATTTTTTTTAGCCCAAGTACACAATAAGGATGTGGAAATAATGAGAAAGAGAAGAATTTGTGATTGCTCAACTTTTTAAAGAATCTTCAACATATCAATTATTAAATGCTTTTATTTCTTCCCATGGCTTTCTAGGGTTATACAGAAATAGACACTTATTAAAGATCACTCACTGCTTGCTTGTCCTAAACCCATCAAAGTCTTTAGGAAGGATATAGTGAATAATGCATCTAATAAATAAAAAAGTAAATAAAATGGTATTTTGATAGGCATTCCTTAATATTAAAGCGTTATATTGATAGACATCTCACAAAAACATGCAACTTGGTTTCAGTACAAGCTCGTCAATTTTCTACATAATATTGCCAACTTTCAGATGAAATAGAGAAAATTTTACCTTTAGTGTCCTTCCCACCACTTTTGCTATTCTGAGCAACAGCAACAAACTCTAGAGAAACATGCAGCTTTATTAGACAACTGGAAGAAGAGCTCATCAAATGACTACAAAACTTGCATGACCAAGGATAAGAACTTTCCACTATTATGAACACGAAAGAAGTCCCATAGAAAGTGGCATCCAGTTTCATTATGCTCAGTGAATAGATACTAAAGAAATTAGAACAGACTGGCTTTCAGATTCGGGATCTAATAGCAAGTTCAAATCACTGTGAAAATTAAAGGCAGACGACAGCATGTTGGGTTTCCTTTTCCCCCTGAAACTAGCATGTTCACCCTGCTCATTGCCTTTGGAATTGCTAGAAAATTATCCATTTTTTGTTTGTTTCACAAACTAAAAACCTACTTGCTCAGTCCTGTCAAAAGATGACTGCAGATAATGCTGGATTCAAGCCTAAATAACCCCTCAATTTGTCCAGCCTCTCTCAGCTCAACAACAGAAACAGTTAAAATAGATGCTAAAAAGGCATAAATGGGTCAGAGGCCCATTCTTCCCCTGACTTTCCTCCTCTTTTCCTCGTCTTCCTTACCTTGGAACTCATGATCTCTCCCCAATCTTGAATGAGAATGAAATGCATTACGGTCCCAAAATGACATCAGAGACACCAACATGCCCATTTTCTTCAGACTAACACTGGAATTCTGGAGTAGACATCTTTTTCTAGCACCTAACAAATGCATTCTAAAACCATTCTGTGATATTCTTAAAGACAAGGTATCTTGACAGAGAAACACGAGGTATTATTGGGTACAAAACGTAGCCCCTGTGATATATGAATATTCCACAAGCCACTGTGTGTTAGGAAAAGACCATTAGATCAAAGATAGTATAGTAACATTCTAACTAGTCTAAACTCAGAAGGAATTTAAATAGCAAAATTCATATTGTAAAGAGTCTACATTAATGTGTTCCTGGATGCCAAAGGGTAACAGAAGGTTTGGTTCCCAGACCAATGGGGCTCTGGAAGGGGACAATGCAAAGTCCTACCTGGTAGGCATCAGGAATGTTGACCGTCTCTCCATGCTCCCCGACATAGCCAATGATGCCTTTGCCCCACGGGACCTGCACCTCATTTGAGTTTTCTGTGCAGCTGCAGGGCAGCAGTGGGGTTCCTGCGTGCACGTCAAAGAATTTGGAGACCAAGCTCTTCTTGCCAGCAGCTGCCCCTTCCACCAGGAAGAGAGAGCAGCGGTCAGCGTCCACCATGAGACAGACAAAGATGAGGATCTTGTAGCTCAGACTGGTAAGGTCAAGGTCATTGGATATATCCTTGACCAGTTCCAGGAAGAACTGACGCTCATTATGCTTTTTGAGGTGGCACTTGTAGTCCATGGCGGTAGGGGGGTACTGAGGCACATTCACCCGCGATTCCAGCAGTGCACTGAGAATGTGAGCAGTGGTGGGGGGCAGGGAGCTGGCCTTCCGGAGAAGTGCCCTCCGCCGCACACTGCTCAGGGGCTCCTGGGCCCGGGAGGTCACTTGTTCATCGTAGGTCCTATTCACGTGGATGGCCTTGGAGCGGGCAAAACTCTTCCTTAGCTCTTTCTGAGAAGCTCTCCGCTGCAGGCTCCCATCGCTGCGGCTGCCACTGGCCCAGCTGGGATTCAGGGGAACCCCCCCTGAGTCCCCACCACCCGGAGTGTGCTGGCTGCTAGCAGAGACATTTGGTCCGGTGCCATCACCAACGCTGCTGCTACTACCTCTGCCACCGCCGTGAGCCACGCCGCTTGTGCCAGCCACTAAAGCCCCCTGACTTTGACTGTGTCTCTGCAGCCACTTCTCCACCATCTCCTGCTTTCCCTTCCGCATCAAGTAATCTTCAAACAACTCTGGGTGCCTGTCCAGGAAAGTTTCCACCTCCCCAAAGTCCAGGCGGGAGGCTGTCATGGTCCCAGACACAGCTTTCTCTGCCTCTCTACACTTGGACCAAATGTTTCCCTGCCCCAGCCGTCTAGCCGGCCCTGCACATGACACCCCACCGGTATTCCCAGCTCCGGGCCGAGATTCTGCGGAGCAGTGGAATCCTAAGGGGCTGGGAAGCGCCCCTCCGTTCGGGCTCAGCGGCTGGCACGAACCCCACCCCCGGTCCTTCTACTTCTGCGCCGCACAGGTGCCCCCACAGAGCTGCTGCCGCTCGTTCTGAAAACCCCGAGCTACCGCTGCTCTTGCTCTGGCTGCCGCCGCCGCCGCTACCGCTGTCGCTGTAACAAGATGAGTGGACCACTGTGAAAGGGAGGTAGGGCAGGACACGCCCCTGAGTGAGGCACGGATCCCGGAGAGAGGAGGAGAGAGGTGGGAGGAGGGAGACGCGAGCGCCAGACCAGCCGAAGTCCGCGGCCAGGATGCCAGGCGGTTCCTGGAAGAGTCTCTGGACTGCCGGCCGGAATCGGCGCCTGGGAACACGGCCGACTCCTGATCGGAACACGATTAGAGGGGGAGACGCACTTTACTGCTTCCCCCTCCTTCCTTCCTTACCTCCCCAGCCCTCCCTATTCCCCGCCCCTTAATCCTCCAGCGTTTCACAGAGGCCCCGCGGGAGCCCAGGTACTAGGAAGTGTTTGTGTTGTGCATGGATCAGACCCGAAGCTGACTCGGAGGAAATAATGATGCTGAGAGACAGGGGTATTATTTTTCTGGGATGTGACTGTGGATTCTTGGCTCCTAGGATGCCTGGGACTGCCTACTAATACTGCCCAGCTCCTTGTGGGCGTTCAGTAAATAGTAACAGAACTAGATTTATGAAAATTACTAAATGAAGTTCCCCATCTGAGCAATTCATGACTTGAACCAAATTCATGGTCCTGGAGTTGGGGACGGGAGGGTGGTACATGGAAGGAGGGTGTAAAACACAGGTCCTTGGATTAGGGACCCTGCCTAGCAGGAGCACATAGTAACGTGGACTTGAGGGCCTCAGGGCTTCCTTCCAAGCCAGTCCTGCATACGGGGTGGTTACTCTTCTTTTCATGAATGACTTGCCATCTCTTTCTTTCTTCACTCAGTCTGGCTTCCTTTACTTTCAATATCTTAGGGCTGTGGGTAAAGACTCTCCTCTGTGGGAGCTTTTCTTTCCCAAGCCCTAGGGATGCTCCAGATCTGGCAAGTCTCAGCTAGTTAGGCTAAGAATAACCAGGTTTCCCTTAGGCCTTTTCCAACTTAGTGGCTAAGCTTAGGTGATTTGCCAGGAAAGAGAAGCAGGCTGATCACACTTTCTTGAAGCCCAAGGGTCTCCTCTTTTGTGAGAAACAAAAGCAGATGGAGAACCATCCAGTTCCCTGGGACAGCAGGACAATCTAGAAGTGCTCTTACAGAACGCCAGTGACGGGACTTCCCTGGTGGTGCAGTGGTTAAGAATCCACCTGCCAATGAAGGGGACACAGGTTCGGTTGGGGAAGATCCCACATGCCGCAGAGCAACTAAGTCCATGCGCCACAACTACTGAGGCTGCACTCTAGAGCCCGTGAGCCACAACTACTGAGCCTGTGTGCCACAACTACTGAAGCCCGCGTGCCTAGAGCCCGTGCTCCGCAACAAAAGACACCACAATGAGAAGCCCGCATACCGCAACGAAGAGTAGCCCCCGCTCACCGCAACTAGAGAAAGCCCACGCACGGCAACAAAGACCCAGTGCAGCCAAAAATAAACAATAATTGATTAATTTAAATAAATAAACTGCATTTACAAAAAAAAAAAAAGAATGCCAGTGACGAGGGTAATAGAAAAGCTGCAGAGGAGGCAGGTAGCGAGTTTTATGGGGCTTCCATGTGGCAGGACACACAGGTGACTTATGCAGTAAGTAAAGCTTACTCCAGACGATGTCCTCACCAAGGTGTATTGAACACTTGCTATGTGTTGATCACTTTAAATTAACATGTTAATTTAATCCTCACAACAGATTTATGAGGTAGGGACTCTTATTATCCTGTTTTAAAGATAGGAAACTCTGAGTAACCTACCCAGCGCACACAGTGAGCTGCTGCCAGAGCTGGGATGTGGGTCCACTGAGACTGGCCCCAGAGTGAGGTGCACGCTCGGCCACATCACTGGATTGTCTCCCACCTGTGTCAGTTGAGCCCTAGCTCTACTGGGATTCGGGCCAGTAACAGAGATGCAGGGACTGGGGCATAATGTTCTCTAAACATTCCTTTGACAGCAGCAGGAGGAGCAGAGAGGGAGAAGAGAGGCACTTGTTTGAAAATTCCAAATTTCCCAGCTTAGTAGTGTGATTAAGGGCATGGTCTTGGCACTGGCAATGCAACTGTGAACAAAAGATTCTGCCTTCACGGAGCTTACAGTGTGGTGGGGAGACAGCCAGTAAACAAATAAAGTAAATACAGCTGACCCTTGAACAACAGGGGTTTGAACTGCAGGTCCCCTAATACATGGATATTTTTCAGCAGCAAATACTACAGTACTACATGATCCGGGGTTGGTTGAATCCATGAATGCAGAACCACTGATACAGAGAGCCAACTATAAGTTATAGGCGGATTTTCAACTTTGCAGGGGTCGGCACCCCTAACTCCTACTTTGTTCAAGGGTCAACTGTATACAGAATAAGAGAATGCCAGTGATAAGTGCTATGAAGAAAAACAAAACTTGGCAAAGTATTAAATAAAGTGATGAGGTGGTAGAAAGGCCTTTCTGAGGAGGGAATACCTGAGCGGAGATCTGGTAGAAATGAGGGAATGAGCTATGTTAATATCTGTGGAAAAGAGTGTAACAGTTAGAGGAAATGTGCTGAAGTTGTGAGATGTAATGTGTTTGGAGTACTTAAGAAACAGTAAGGGGACCAGCTAGGAGACATTGAACCAAGCACAGAATATTGGTAGTTTGGAGCTGCAGGCTGCTAAGGAGATGAGTTGTGATCAAGAATTAAATGAGAAAAAACAGCTTAGCACAGTGCCTGGTACACATAAAGTGCTCAATAAATGTTCCCTGTTGTATTACTTTTATTATCATTATTATTATCCTAAAGTAATAGTGTGTGGCCACATCTCTGGTAACTTGGGTGACCCATCAGTAAAGATGGTCAGAGCGGTATGCTGGAGCTGGCTTATAGGGGCTCACAAGAGCCTGTTTTAGCATCTCTTTCCAACTCCATGTTCAGTGACATCATGTAGCTTGCAATCAGCCATGATGGGGGTATTTACACCAAGGAAATCAACAAATGCTATGAAGAAGGACTTTTTTCCCCAGATTCCTAGTTGTCAAACACCTACCAGAATTCAGAGGAAACAATTCTACTGCCCACCAGTTGATGAATGGATAAATAAAATGTGGTGTATCCATATAGTAGAATAAATTTAGATGTAACAAAAATGAATGAAGTACTAATACATGCTACAACTTGAATGAAGCTTGAAATCAGTGTGCAAAGTGAAAGAAGCCACTCACAAAGGACCACATACTGTACAATTTCATTTATATGAAATGTCCAGCATAGGCAAATCCATAGATTAGTGGTTGCCAGAAGATGAGGGCAAGAGGAGATGTACGAAAGTTTGGTGGGGGAGGGGTAACCACTAATGGGTATAAGGCCTGGGGGGGGGTAATTAAATGTTCTAAAATTGAATGTGGTGATGGTTGCACAATTCTGTGAATATACTAAAAACACTGAATTGCACATATTAAATGGGTGAATTGTATGGCATGTGAATTATATCTCATTAAAGCTGTTATAGAAAAAAAAACAAAAGCCATTTACAAAAGCACATGACTGGTCAGAACAGAGCAGCACTGCTGTGCAAGGAGGCAAGAAAAGCAATGAGCATCCTCAAGGAAGGGAGAGAAGCAGAGCACCCCTGGGCTGCCTGGAAACAGGGCTTAATAAATAGACGTTTCCTTAATTCCATCTTCCATGTATTCATTACATAAGCAGATGTTTCACATGTATTATGTTCCAGGCTCTAGGAACAAAAAGAAGACCAAGACAAAATCTCTGCCTTTGATTGAGAATCTCATAGTCTACAGTGCCAAGAAGAGCTGGAGTAGAATACTGGGAAGGGTAGGAGAAGGAATTGAGCATTTGCGGCTTGGTTTTGAATTGGCTATAGCCTTATTCCCTGCTTGGTCCATGAGGCCACTGAAGAAGCCAACTGTTGAGGAAGAAAATGAAAAGGTGACAGAGGGCACAATTAAGATGCTCCAGAGGGCTGTGATGGAGGGCTGCATGATAAGATGTGTGGCGATCTGGCACCAGCTGCCATTTCATTTCCATTCTCCATTTGTAGAATGGTATAGCTATTAGTCATGGTTCCAGCAGGAAACAGAGCACACTCAAAGTAATTCTAAGAGGGTTAATTTAAAAAGGAACTAATTACACAGGTAAACCACAGGGATAGTGAAGGAACTTGGGACTCACAGCAGCAGAGAAATCACCACCCCTAGACCTGATGAGAGCAGGAAGGGAACAGTTACCAGGACCCAGAAGAAGAGAGACTTGTGAGTGACTATTGCCTTCAGAGAAGCAGTAACAACATGTCAAAGGACATGGACAGCTCAAGCTGACCTCAAAGGGTGGGATATCAGGAATAAATACCTTGATTTCATTTTTCTCCCTCCCTCATATCCTGACCAGACCTAGCTAGAAGCTAGAGGTCAGGAGCTTGTTGATGGAATCCATATGTCATCCCTCCTGGGCAGAGAGTAGAATAGGACAAGGGATTTGTGTAAGATCTTCAGGGGCAAATGGAAAATAATTGGCCCAAAATGGAACCTTGAAGGAGTCCCCTTAGGAAATAATGGATGCTATATAACTCCAGAGAATTTTCTGTGTAATTCTGCCCTCTTCTGCTCCCTGCTAATTCCACCAATCTGTCTATAATACACCCTACAACTACATTTGCAGTCAACAAAACCCTCTATGGCACTCACCCTGAAAAGATACAATATTGTGAAGATAGTCAGCTCAAGTAAGAAACTCTGCAGACTCCCTCCCTATCTACACTTCCCCCTTTCCACCAAGTTGTAAATATTGACCAAGTAGCCTCTCATCGGAGAAGATAAAGGGGCCCTCCTATCTGTAGTTTTCAAGAATAACTAGTTTTCAAGAATAATGATCCAAGTATTCATTACTTCATCACTGCCATTATTGAGCAACATGCAAAGCACTGGGTTACTTGCAAGGTAACTTTTGTTATTCCAAAGAAGACCTATTAAATTTTAGTACTGGATGAAACCTTAGAGATAATCTAATACTCCACTTTCATTTCACATATGTGTAAATTGAGATCCAGAGCAGACACCTAACTCCTCCAAAGTCACCTGCCAATGTGATCTGCTCCTGGTTCCATCCTACCCATACATCCCAGAACTCGATACCAACCTCTTGAAGCCAAAGAAATTCTGTTGCCTAAGCCTGTCTCATAATCATTCCATCTCCTGAAACAGACTTCCATTAATGTGGCCAGTAAACATCATCAGATACGCTGATCCAATTTTCAAAATGAAACATTCACTTCAAAATTAATTAAAATTGGCATAGTATTCTTTTAGGAAATAGGAGTCCACAGGATCAAACAGAAGATGGGTTATTCCCATTCCAAAAAGATGAAAACTTCCACAGAGATGTTTACCTTTATAGAAATTTCATTATCAGAATTGGTCATAGTCTATACCAAATCCAAAACCTGAGGTGCTGTGTTACTCAGGGTTCTCCAGAGGACACAGAACCAATAGGATTATATACAGAGAGAGAAAAGAGAGATAGAGACAGAGATAGAGATAGAGACAGAGATAGGTTTATTAGGAGGAACTGGCTCACATGATTATGGAGGATGAGAAGTCCCATGACCTGCTGTCTGCAAGATGGAAATCCAGGAAAGCCAGTAGCGTAATTCAGTCTGAGTTTGAAGGCCTGAGAGCAAGAGGAGCAAATGATGTACATCCCAGTCCGAGGGCAGGAGAAGATGAGATGAGGTGTCCCAGCTCAAGCAGTTAGGCAGGGGAAAAAGGGTGAATTCCTTCTTCCTCCACCTTTTGTTCTATTCAGGCCTTCAATGGACTGGATGATGCCCACCCACAATGGGAAGAGCTGAGTCCACCAATTCAAATGTTAGTCTCATCCAGAAATATTCTCACAGACACACCCAGAAACAATGTTTAATCTGGGTACTCTATGGCCTACTCAATTTATCACATAAAATTAACCACTACAGGTACCTTACCTGCTTTTAAATTTTGTAAGCACCGTTTTTTCCCATTCTATTTGTGCAGAATCTCTACATGTGCCTGTTTAAATTGTCACTCCCTATCCCAGTAGTGATTTCACCTTAATCCAGTGAAATTTTGTAACCCATAGTAACTCACAAGAGAATGGTAAATATATAAAGTAACTGTGTGGATTAATATACACCAGGAGGGATAAATTAGATTAGCACTGTCCAGCTGGGCATTTGGGATTGAAGTCTGTTTCTTTAACTGCAGAAGAAGAAACTGTGCATGTAAATTCTGAAGCACGCATTTACACGCTACCTAGACAAGTATAGCTGTGTTACAAAGTATAACTGACTTAATTCCTAGTATCACTAATCAAATTAACAGGTTGCCCTCAATAGCTCTTATACTCTTAGCAATAGTCATGTACAACAAATTACAATGGTATACTTTTTGTTTAAAATATTTTAATGTTAAATTTTTTTTTACTCCATTTCAATTGTCTTTTTTCCCTCCCCTCACTATTACCATTTTTAGCTATTTCTCCCCAAATTATCTTTGAACAAAATATAGCTCTCATATTTAACTTACAAGGACCTCAGCTTCCTTAGATTTAGTGCTCCCAATACTGTGCTATCCCATATGGTATCCACTAGCCACATGTGGCTAACTAAATTTAAATGTGAATTAATTAAAATTAAATAAAATTATAAATTCAGTTCTTTGGGAAACTACTCACACTTCAAGTGCCCAATAGCCATGTGTGGCTAATGGCTACCATACTGGACTGTGTATATCTTAGAAAGTTCTATTTGGGAGTGCTGCTCTAAGATCATCTGCAGCCCTAAGATTCAGTGTTTATTCACCAGTGTCATTCAATGGCCTCCCAACTGTCAAATATAATGTCCATTTTAATCCTCATCCTAGTTTTATGATAGTGCTCTGTTCGTGAAACTTTTTCTCAACAGCACCATTTCCTGATTCTGTATTACTTGAATGGATTTTAATTACATTCTCTCAAAACAATGAGTAACCATCATTTCTCAGTTTATCTCACTAGTTTTTCTACCTCCTGTGGCCTTCCTTAATTGTTGCAATTACTCATTTAAGGTCCATTCCCATGACTGCATCTCCTGTTTTTATACTCCCCAATCCATATATCATGTTCCAAGGTGATTCCGTTTTCTACCAACAGATGCTATCTTATTTAACTGGGCTGCCATAATGAAATACCATAGACTAGGTGTCTTAAACAACAGAAATTTATTTCCCACAGTTCTGGAGGCCGAAAGTCTGAGGTCAGGTCAGGTACTAGCATGGCTGTGTTCTAGTGAGAGCTCTCTTCTTGGTTTGCAGATGGCTGCCTTCTCCCTGTGTCCTCACATGGCAGAGAGAGAGAGAAAGCTCTCTGGTGTCCCTTCTTATTAAGGCACTAATCTCTTCAAACCAGGGCCTCACCCTCAAGACCTCACCTAACCTTAACTACCGCCCAAAGGCCCCATTTCCATGTACCATCACATCGGAGGTGAGGGCTTAAACATACGAATTTTGCAGGGACACAAACATTTAGTCCATAACACATGCATAACAAACCACCTCAAAATTTAGTTGCTTAAAACTAAGGGGTGTTTTTTGTTTGTTTGGTTTTTTGCTTATCACAATTGTGTGGGTTGACCAGTGGTTCTTCTGTGCCACTTGGTATTAGCAGGAATCGCTTCTATGGCTGCATTTAGCTGGCCGCTGGAATGCACTGGAACCTCCAAGAAGGCCTCTTACACACATCCAGGACCTCAGTGCTGGTGTTACTCATTTCTCCTCCAGGAGGGCTCTTGCCACAGAAGCCTCCAGTTTTCTCACTGTCTCATCCTCCAGTTCTTCTTCATATGGCTTCTCTCTCCAGAAGGACAACCTGTCCTTCCTTACAGTGTGGCATCTGGGTTCCAAGGGGGAGTGTTTCAAGAAGATAAGCCCAATGTGCAAGAGCTTACCAAGCTTGCATCATACTTAATATCCCACTGGCCAAAGCCAATCATATAGCCAAGCTAAATGCAGAGGAAGGACAAGGATGCGAATCCTTACAGCTGTGGTTCACTGGGAGCCACCAATTTGACAGTCAACCACACAAGCTCTCCCCTGAATCCCCAACCCACATTTACAATTGCTACGAGAAATTTGCTCCTAAATATCTCACAGACACCTCAAATTTATCATCTCCAACATCACTCTCACTCCTCCACACCTTAGGTCATTCAATTCTATATATTTTACTTTAGAAATTTCTCTTTGAAACCAGATTCTCTCCTCCAAACCCACGTGCCTTAATTCAAGCCTTCATTAACTGTCCAGTTCTCTACTGAACAGTATTGTCTTCCACATAACAAGTGTAATAATGGCACAGCCTTACTTATAAACTTTATTTTTAAATAAACTCTTTATTTATAGACATAAGTCCTTGTCAAAGACATGTAGTGGGTTGAATGGCAGCCTTCCAAAAGACATGTCCTCCCAGAACCTGTGAACGTGACCTTATTTAGAAAGAGGGTCTTTGCAGATGTAATTAAGTTAAGGATCTCACGATAAGAGCATCCTGAACTTAGGCCTAAATCCAGTGGCAGTTTTCCTTATAAGATACAGAACAGAAAACAGAGATACATAGAAGAGAAGGCAACGTGAAGACAGAAGCAGAGATTGAAGTAATACATCTACAGGCCAAGGAACATCAAGGATTGCTGGCAGCCACCACAAGCTAAAAGAGACGTGAGAGATGGATTCTCCCTCAGAGCCTCCAGAAAAATAAATAAATAAATAAACCTTTCCCAACACCTTGATTTTGGAGTTCCGGCTTTCAGCACTGTCAGAGAATAATTTCTACTGCTTTAAACCACCAAGTTTGGGGTAATTTGTTATAACAACCCTGGGAAACAAATATTAGATCCTTCATCATTGTATCTCTGTCTTCCATCTCTGTTCTCATCTTCTGCTACTCCCTACCACACAGTCTCCAAGCATGCAGATACCTTCTCTCTTCTTGGCTTCCTCCTGAAAAGCCCTTCTCCCCTGTCCTGCCTCTCTAACTTCTCTGTTCCACTTAGACCCATTTGAAATGTCACATCCTACATGAAGTTTTACCTGTTTCCATAATGAGAAGCAGTGTTCTATCCTCCTGTGTGATCTGTCCTCCTGCTTCCATATATTTTGGTCAGATATCTGCTATAAATTATTTAATACTTGGTATTTATTTAACCCAATATGATGCATTTAATTCTCCATTTTAAAAAATTTTACATCAAAGCACATTTTATTATTCTTTTATTTATCTCTTCTTTTTTCAATTAAAAAATTGAAACCACTCTGAGCAACAAGCCCACCTGCATTCATAATTGTATTAAAGAAAAATAAGTACCTAGAAGGTAAATTTAAAAATTTTAAAAGATATCTAGGTGAACAATAATGACCCATGAAGATACAGAAAAATATGTTTCCATATCATGCCATAAATGTTTTACATATTCTGTTTTCTTCTTCTTAAAATCAATAGAGTATTTTATCTCAGAAGAAAAATCAGCAATAATCAAAGTATCTTGCTGAAGAATGATATGCTGATAAAATTAATTCATTGGCTTTTAACAGTCTCAAAATATTTTCTCTACATTTGGAGACTCAAACTTAGTAGAATACGCACAAATTTAATATTTTAAAAATTCCTTGAATCTTTATAAAGGTAACTTTGCTAAAACTATCTTAAACAATCAAATGTTGAGTTAGACGCTGAGAATATAAAATAGTCAAAGGATTATCCCTTTCCTCAAAGAACATTATTTATAGTCTAGCTAGGGAGATATTTACATTAAACTACAGCTGACACTACAAGCTACCATTGATGGAGTAGGACAGACAAGGAAATCTATAAAAAGAAATCAGACGTATTCTTAAATGCCGTATGATATTGTTTATATCTAATAATAATCCATAATTAGTATTAATATTGAAAGTGTAGGCCCACTAATACCAGAACAAAAGGAGGAAAAAATTGGAGGAAAATTCAACTACAGATGGTTCAGTTTTCATTTAGGGAATTAACACATAAGAAGAAGGATAATAAATATTAAATACTGAGGCCTTTCTGCTTAATTGCCATGCCTTCATTCACTAAATCAAAAGTAATTAATCATTCCAGTTACTGCTTTACATGTATTATAGGAAAAACACTGTAAGAATAGAATAAGGATACCTTATCACTTAAAAGACAGTCTCCATTTGTCTCATCTGTTATTTACAGTTTGATTCAAAGATGAAATATTACTCCCAAGAGTAACTTTAACAGCAACTAATATCAAAAAGCAAACATGTCAGCTCTTAATTATTTTTTATCTTTCGAGTGATTATGATAAATGAGAACAAGGCCAATCTATAAGTTTTAAATAAACATTTTTGACAACATACCACATGCTCTCCATAAAACATTTATAATGTTTTAATGTTAGAATTTACCTTCCCCCAAATAAATATATCAAAATTAAAACAATTTGAACTTGAGAAACTATGAATCTCTTGCCAAAATAATCTTCCTAATATAGGATATAATGTGAAATAGCAGCTAACATAATTAGTTACCGTTCCAGAAACTCTAATCACATCATTGTTATGTGCTGTAAGAACAGATAATGAGTGTAGCCTTGTGCATTATGCAAACAGTCAATCCAAGATAGATCCTGATGCTGGATATTTCCCCCGAAATTTAGCCTCTGAAAGATTTTCTCACTGTGTATATATTTTTTTTTTCAGCACAAAACCTGCTTCTTAATGAGACTCTTGTAAGTGTAGGAAATTTCTTTACCAGTTATTTTACCACCTAGAAATAGAACAATTTAAATGTCTTACCAGATATCAACATAATAAATATAGTAAAGAAAAAAACAAAAAATTTGGCCAAATTATTAAATTCATGCCATAATACAATAATAAGATAAAGAATGTGGTTAATTTCAGTTTCTCATCCAAATACTCTTTCCAGCAAAGTAAAATTTGTCATTTTCAGCCTGGCTGCCTTTTCTTGCACTCTTTCATCTATCTGTTCGATTGGGCTTCTCCAAATTTTCCCTATTAAATGAACTTTACCCTCCAAAGATATTCTGACAATGACCTTGGAGGGAGTTTAAAGCATTTTTTGTTTGTTTGTTTGTTTGTCTGTGGTAGTGACTTCATTGTATTGCTTCTAACCCGATCTTTTTTTCTGAAATTGCAAACTTGTGTCTTAAATACGTACTTTGTAGGCTGGCTTTTCTCCTTTAGCAGATTCCCTAGTGAAGTGGGAGTGTTGCTATCTATCATAATCATGGTCACAGTGAAGGCCATTGTGGGGAGCACAAGGCAATCTCTGTCACTGCCCTTAATGATTTTAGGTTGGTCAGAATTTCTATTTAACATATTTTCATTAGTTTCAAGCTAGGTATGGTAGGGCAACTTACTTAACTTCTCCATGCTTCAGGTTCTACGTCTATAAAATGTGAATCATTTCCCTAACAGGATTGTCTGGAGGATGAAATGAGTTCATACATGTATAGCACTTAGAACAGTATTTGGCAAATAGTAAGCTCTCAGTAAATGTTAGCTATTCTGTTATTGTTATTGCTATCACTATTTTAACCACCAATCCATATTCCTTAAGGAAATACAATTTTAAATACACTATTTTTAAGGAACATAAATGCTGACATGAATAATTATTTTTAAAACCATAATTTCTGCTAGTTGGGGGTAACTGAAAAAAAATCACTGTAGAGAAAGATAGAATTTAACAGAAGTAAATATGTGAAAGAGCACAATCGTGGCAGGAAATTGAACCAATTTGAGAAGCCAAAAAACATAAACAACAAACAAATAAAAAACACTGCTTAGAAAGACGACGCACTTGCTTTTCAAAAGAACTGGCTGTCCTGGTTTTGCACATGTTCAGGGGAGTCTTGCAGATCAACACAACCAGCCCTCTCAGGACGTGTCAGCATTACTGCTCCCTGCTACAGTAGCCACCATGCCTTCCGGCAGGCGGTACAACTAACTCCACATTCCCAAAATACACGCAAAGTAAGCTTCCCAATAACTCACTATGCATGGAAATGTTCTTCTTTCTAAATTTTCATAAAATGAGATTTACTGACACACAAAAAGAATTCACAGATTTTACTTTTACATCAGCAACAAAATTTTAGTGACTTTTGTGCTTTCTTTTTTTCTTTTTATTGACAGGATAATATATACTTGTAAAAATTTAAATATAACAAGATTATATAAAGGAAAAATAAAAGTCTTCCATCCCTGTTCCCTAGAAACACACTTATCAGTATAGTATGTATCAATAGACAAATAGATATACAGATACCTTTATATATACATATTTTTGTATATGCACAGAAAAAAACCATATATAAATTGAACCGTTCTGTAACATTGATCAGAAATTTACTTTCTTTTTTTTTTTTGCAGTACGCGGGCCTCTCACTGTTGTGGCCTCTCCCATTGCAGAGCACAGGCTCCGGACACGCAGGCTCGGAGGCCATGGCTCACGGGCCCAGCCGCTCCGCGGCATGTGGGATCTTCCCGGACCGGGGCACAAACCCATGTCCCCCGCACTGGCAGGCAGACTCTCAACCACTGCGCCACCAGGGAAGCCCCAAGAAATTTACTTTCTTTACTCAACAGTGTATTAAAGACATTCGTCCACATCAGAATAAAACCTTTCAAAAGAATAAAAATCCAAAAAAGGTTTTTATCAAGTAAAATTAACTCTCCAAGAAGACCATGTTTATCCTATCCAGAATTATAAGAGAAGTGACTGTCTCTTCTAAATCAGAATTTAACTTCCAATGATAAATTATATTGAGTAGTTTACCGAAGTTCTCAGATATAATAGTAGAATAGAATCTTCTAGTCCTAGCTACCAAAGGTAGCTAATTTTTCATGCTTCAAGTAAAACTGCACAATAATTTGATCATTAGTGTATAGTTAATCTAAAGTTGGAATTTTCAAAGGCTTTGGTTTTTTTTCCTCACATATCAGAATTGGAGAAGTAGTAGGAGGGTAGGGATAGTTAGAGCAAAGCTGATGGTTTCACAATCCAGAATGCAGATATGAGCAAGTCTGAAATGAGAGTAGGCAGCTGCAAGCAAGTAGAGAATTGAGAAACAAGAATGCAGCAGTTGACAGCAAAGGAAATCATCAACAAAATGGAAACGTAATCTACAGAATGAAAGAAAATATCTCCAAATCATCTACCTGATAAGGGGTTAATATCCAAAATATATGAAGAACTCATACAATGCAACAATTAAAAAATGGGCAGAGGAACATTCAGACATTTTTCCAAAGAAGACATACAGCTGGCCAACAGATACATGAAAAGGTGCTCATCATCACTAATCATGAAGGCAATGCAACTCAACACCATAATGAGATTATTAACTCATACCTGTTAGAATGGCTATTATCAAAAAGACAAGAAATAACAAGTGTTGGTGAGGATACAGAGAAAAGGGAACCCTGTGTACTGTTGGTGGGAATGCAATTTGGTGCAGCCACTATTGAAAACAGTACAGAGGTTCCTCAAAAAATGAAAAATAGAATTACCACATGGCATAGCAATTCCACTTCTGCATATTTATCCAAAGGAAAAAACCACTAACTCAAAAAGATATCTGTACCCATATGTTTACTGCAGCATTATTTACCACAGCCAAGATATAGAAACAACCTAAGTGTCCATCGATGAATGAATGAATAAAGAAGACGTGGTATATATACACAATGGAATATTATTCAGATGTAAAAAAGGATGAAATCTTGCCATTTGTGACAACATGGATGGACCTTGAGGGCATTACGCTAAGTGAAATAAGTCCAACAGAGAGAGACAAATACCAAATGATCTAACTTATATGTGGGATCTAAAAACCAAAAACAGCAAGCTCAAAGATACAGAGAAAAGATTGGTGGTTGCCAGAGGTGGGGGTGGGGGGTAGGCAAAATGGATGAAGGTGGTCAAAAGGTACAAACTTCCACTCATAAAATAAATACATCATGAGAATATAATATGCAGCATGGTGACTGACTATATTTAACGATACTGTATTGCATATTTGAAAGTTGTTAAGGAGTGTATGTCTTAAAAGTTCTCATCAAGGAGAAATAAAAGTTTTGTAACTATGTATGGTGATGGATGTTAACTAGACTTGCTGTGGTAATCATTTTGCAGTATATAAAAATTTGAATCATTATGTTGTACAGCTGAAATTAATATAATGCTATATGTCAACCCCCAATTTAAAAAAATAAAATTTAAAAATTAACTTTAAAAAAAGAGCAAAGTTAACACCTATATATAGCATGACTGATCAGGGTAACAGGTAAATCAAAGAGCAAAAAGGCTGGGTCCAACAGAGTAACTGTCTGAAGTGAAAATATGAGCAAAAGAAATACATACACATGTTTACGGTGGATGGTATTTTGCTTGCATTATTCACTACCCTCTTCCTTCTGAAGGGATGACCTACTACTGTTATATGGCTTGCCATTCCTCCTGCAGAGGGAGCATACCCCCTCACCTCACTGGTACTGGGCTAGGCCACTTACCCTGTTTTGGTCACTCGATGTATGCCACACCTAAACAGAAGCTTTATGAAGCATCAGGAGCTTCTTCCAGGACTCTTGATCTTTTCCTCTTCCATAAGAATGGGAAATGGGACTGTCTCATAGAGGTACTTCTCCTTTAACATGATCCAGAATGAGAAGACACTTAGAGTAGGGCCACAGTTGACTACAGGATACAAGCCATGTGAATGAGAAATAAATGTTTTATTGTTGCAAGCCCCTAAGATATTGTTACTGGAGCAAAGTTGATTAATACAGAAATTGGTACCTAGAAGTGGGGTGCTGCTATGTGGCCCTACCTTCTGCACCAGATAGCAGGTGGCAAGGAAACTATTATTCGGAGCTAGAAAAATGGTGACCCGTGTTATGAAAGGATCAAATATTTGGTGAAATTTTCACCTGCAATAACTTAAACAGCAGGTAATAATCCTAATAAATTTATGGCTTTGGGTGAAGAGAATGCAAAACGAAATGTTA
The DNA here is from genome assembly GCF_937001465.1 of Orcinus orca. Taxonomy (NCBI): domain Eukaryota; kingdom Metazoa; phylum Chordata; class Mammalia; order Artiodactyla; family Delphinidae; genus Orcinus; species Orcinus orca. The sequence continues at coordinate 65,622,766 of NC_064565.1, forward strand.
CTAGTGTACTCTGGTCATTCCTAGCTGTATTTAACAAGATTCTACAAAATAGGTGAGCTCATGAAAAGAACAGGCCTATCTACAAGCATGATGCAAGGGAAAATAGAGAACCCAGAAATCCTAGGAGTTGCCACCTTGAAAGCTACAACTGTTTCTCATTTCAACTTCAGATAGAATTTGAAAATACTCTGTGCAACAAAGGCCAAATAAGACAGTCTTGGGGCTGAGAAATGGCTCAGAAAAAGAATATGACTCCATGAAACCCTGATAAGCACAAAGAACCATCAACAATAAGAACAAAATTTAAAAAGATGTTTGGAGACAGTTGTATTAAAAAAGGACTGTGTTTAAAAGGACAGTGTTTAGGGCTTCCCTGGTGGCACAGTGGTTGAGAGTCCACCTGCCAATGCAGGGTACACGGGTTGTACCCCGGTCCGGGAAGATCCCACATGCCGTGGAGCAGCTGGGCCCGTAAGCCATAGCCACTGAGCCTGCGCGTCCGGAGCCTGTGCTCCACAACGGGAGAGGCCACAACAGTGAAAGGCCCGCGTACCACACACACAAAAAAAAGGACAGTGTTTCAAAAGGACTGTGACTGTTAAACATAAAACAATCTTTGGGCTGCTGTCATCTGGGGGCTTGGCTGGACTAAATGGCCCAGGCTGTGTGGCCCCTTCACAGAGATGGCTGAAGTCCGGGCTCAGTGGGTCTCTGGAACAGCTGAATCAATTGATTTCTCTCTCTCACTCTCTCTGCCAGCTAAATCAATCTCTCTCTCTCTCCTTCTCTCTCTTTCTCGACAGTTTCAGGCCCTCTCACTCACCATAAGGTTTCTCCATGTGGTCTTTCCAGCAGGATTGCCAGACTTCTTATATCGTGGCTTACATCTTCCAAAAACGCAAAAGTGGAAGCTACCAGGCTTCTTAAGGCTTAAGACCAGAATTGGCATACCATCACTTCTACCACGTTCTATTCATTAAAATGAAACAAGGTCAGCCCAGATTCAACGTTTGAAGGGACTACAAAAGGCACGAATACCTGCAAGCCAGTTTACTGACCACCATTTCTGGAGACCAGCTGCCGTGATGCACAATAAATATTTATTATATAAGCTCACTTATTAATAACCTTCTACCGTAGCAGACCATATTCTTATTGTGGTAGAGATAGGCACACAATGGTTTAAAATCATCACCCTTATTTTCATTATCAAACAGCATTTATATAGTCATGATTTTCACACACTATTCCAAAAAAGGAAAATGAACCAAAAATAAACCTCTTGGCAGGATTAACACAGAAAGATTTTATTTCAAAGATTCTGATTCCATATCATTGTTGCAGTTTTATAAAGGAAAGTTAAATGTGAAGATGTAGATTTGACAACAGTAATTAAATGAGTATGGACTTAGCCAGAATCCCACATAAAAAGTTGAAAAATCAGATATTTGGAAATCAGGACACAGGTTCTAGTCTCAGTTTTGAAGGTTAACACTGACTAAGTGTTTGATTTTGGAAAAGTCTCTGAACTTCAGTTCTCTCAACTATAAAATGAGAATATGGGAACCAACAGTTTTCAAACGTTTTCTAGCTTGTATACTTTATTCAAAAGTAGTTTTACTCATAGGAGGCAGGGAAATAAGATGTGGGGGAGTAGGGATGTGTCTGACCCTTCCCCAATCAGAGTACTTTTGTTTTAAATACTGAGTTTTCTTCGGAGGACTGCATATAAACAAATGGTTCTGTAAATAAAATGTATTTGAAAATGAGAGATCTGGCCCCAAACCCCCATTTTATAGATGAGGAATTTTATAGATTTCGCCCCTTTCTGCACCCTTCCCTCTGCCTTCTTAGTGCCTGTCATCAGCTCTCGTTCCTTCGTACAACACCTCACCCCTCCAGTGGCTCCCTACTCTCAGCTGCCCTACAACCATAGTATTCTGTGCTTAAATGAGGCCCAACTCTGTGGGGAATGAGGAATTCAAGATGAAGAACTCCATGAGATTGTGATTTCAAACTCACAAGCTGGTAACAATGATCACTGAGTGAAAAATACAGAAAAGAAAATTTGATTCTAAATTCTAATGTGATGATGAGGGAGAATAAGCCAATAAAATATTCTCAAAATCATGCTGTATTATACACAACCTCTTGTAGGACACAAGGGTTCAATTCAAAAAGTTACTCTTCTTAAGAAACAAATGGTATGTTGTTTCCCACAAGACCCCTGACTAGAGGTTTACATCTGAGAAGTACTTCACTTACTAGTGTAAAAAATTTTAAGAACACAGGAACTAACAATGTTCCACTGCTTTCTGATGAGTTCTCTCTTTTCCTTCCAAGACACAAATAATTGCCAAGTGATCTCATGTTTTCACTCTAATTAAATGAAATAACACTTTATTCTTCCAGATCCCTATCAAGATATATATTAAAATTGCCTATGCTAAAAGTAATAAATGTAGATCTTATATAATCATCCAACTGTCTACAATACATTTCAGATATCTTTTTGTTAGTATGCAAACAGCATAACATTTCCTGGTCACTGAAGTCTCCTGGTTCCTATTAATGGTGCTATAAAACAAGGACATTTACTTTTTATTTTAGATTTCATAATAATAAGAATGTGTTCTCTTATTAACATGAATCTTTTTTCTACTGAATCTTTAATTCAAGATTAGGAGACATTGGCAGACTTCAATATCTTGACAACATTAGGTCACTGTAAAGTTAATTATTCTTTCCTTTGCTCTGTCAAGGTACACCAAATTTAGCTTGAAGAGCACTCAGAGGGTAATTCCCCTAGAGGGTCCTGTTATTCACAAGAAGGTATGTTGCACAGATATGGTGCCTGTATCAGTTAGGGTTTGACCAGGAAAGCAGGACCGCTATGAGTGATGTGAATAAGGGAATTACTACAGAGATTAGACTTTACATAATTTGGGGAGAAGCTAAGGAAATAAATAATGTCTCAGAAAGGGACAGCTAAAGGATCAAATTTCCTAAGACCACAAAGGGGAGCTGGTGAAGATTACGGAAGGTTACTGTCTCTGCATCTGGTGATGAACCTGTAGGTCAGCAGGGCAGGGAGTCAGGAAGAAGAGCCGAGAACAAACTACAGAGAGCAAGGCAAACCTGTGAGGACAAACTGGTACCAGTGTTGTCTGTTTCTCACCATTTCACACCTTGATTATATGGATGACCTGACCTAAGCCTTCCCCCTCAAAGCAGCACATACCCTGAACCCCTGGTCTAGGACTCAGAAAAGCTGAAAAAGATCTGGTAGGAGTTGGAGGCGCTGAGTGCCCAGCTGCTGCCCCACCACCCAAAGGCTGCTGTAGTGACAAGTATGAGTTGCACCTGGGACCCTACATGGAGCTTACAAATGTAAAGGCTTCCGTTTAACTGCTGCTTTCCAAATCTCAGGCAGATTTCTCATGTGACCAGACCTAACCAGGAGCCATACAGAGAAGAGAGCTCTGGAAAACACAGTTCCAACTTAGCTAAATTGGCACAATATCAAATTACCACAGTGCCCAGAAGCTCCTTCATGGACTGTAAATTGATCCTAAGATGGATTTAAGCCTCTCAAAGTCGACATATATTCATTCAGTGATAAAGCCTATGAAAATACAGAATTTTAATTACTGTATTTATCTGCAAATTTTCCTCCAAATTTTTTTCCTATCTAATATTAGAAACATTTCTACCAGCAAAGAGGTACTTATTTTGCTCTTACCTAGACAAACATAAAATGTAAAACAACACTCAACACCTTATCACTAGCTCAACAATTTTTTAAATGTAAAAAAATCTACTTAATGCTTCTCCATTTCCACCAACTACGTTTTATCATTTCAGCTCTTCTCACACTATCTTCTTTCTACTATTCCTAAGTCAAAAAGTATTTAAACTCCAAACAGGAGGCCTTCTTGCTCCTGTGCAGTGTGGCTTTTTCTCAGTACCACCAAGTTTATCTATCAGGACTGTATAAATCTGAACTATAATTATAAATCTGAATTGAGTTCAAGCTCTTTCTCACAGAGCTCTATGTCTCATGCAAATTAGAACACAGGGTATGTCACCCAGTTCTACATCCCTGCAAATCCAACTCAGCTCTGACACTGGCAACATCCTTAATACATGCTTGGAGTCCCTACAGATGTCTCTGCCCTCATCAAAGAACTCCTCCAGGGAGAAAGTCACAAGGACAGCTTTGCCTAAGGCCCTCTGTTGGCCCACAGGGACACACTCTCCTATTCAACACCCGCCCTGGGCTCCAGGAGGAGTTCATTCTCTCCCACTTGCCAAAGCATTAAGAGTGATACCAGGCACTTAAATGATTTAGAGGAACCTTCTGGAAATCACAGCTTTTTCAACCACATTCCCCTCACTTTGGAAACCTTCTGACAGGAATATCTTCTCAGTAGTGGCATTTGCTAGTAAGTTAACTAGCTAACATATTCCTAGGACATGTTGAAAAGTCACCAAGAATTGGAGTAGAAGATCTAAGTTTTGGTTCTGGCACCAGGTCTTTCTAAGTCTCACTGTAGAAGGTAAACTTCACCTTACAGAGGTGTTGTCGTGAAGTGGAAATGAGATAATGAATATCTTATCCTCACCCATAATGACCGTGACCAGTCCATTATCCACCTCTCCGGTAAGGAAACAGCTTGTCCTTGTATGGGGCCGTGTCGTTTGGGTGACAGAGTACTTGTAGGATTTCAAAGCCATTTCAGGGGCCATCTCAGAGCCACCGTTCCCTTCCACACGGGCCCTGTTGTGGACCTGCCCCACCATGCCTCATTCCCACTTACTGTGAAGTGGGAGGTCTTTTACATTTAGGGTGAGGGTTGTTTTTCTTTCTCCCTCTCTCTCAGGGTCCCTGCTATCCCTCCCTACAGTCCAGCCTTATATTACTCAGGATTAGAAGGGCATCATAAAAAGATTAATTCAGAAAAAGAATGTTATGTGATATAAATGCATATTAACATGGAACATGCTTTTCTCCTTCTCTCTAGGTTTTATTTTATGTCACCCATGGTCAACAATTGCCTTTTTTTCCCCAATGATACTCCTAAGATCACATATTTGCCTTCATCTTCCCTACTTTTTTTCCCTTAAAGTTACTTTAAGTATTGTTTATAATAAAAGGCAAACATATAACCAAACAGCTTAATGAAAATTAAACTTAATGTCTGCTATATTTACATTTAAATTGCAGAGAAATAAATATGTGGAAGCTATCTCCATCATCAACAGCAGTTGCTAGGCCTATAAAATATTTGTGCATGTAGAGACTACTGAAGAGCAATGGTTCAGTTTCCTTCCCTCTCTTCCTCCATCCTGACCTTGTCCACATCCTTAGCGACCAGATAAAATCAAGTTCAGACTCTGAAGGACATTTGATCAGTAGATTACACACAATCAAAAATATCAACTTTTGGGCTTCCCTGGTGGCACAGTGGTTGAGAGTCCGCCTGCCAATGCAGGGGACGCAGGTTCGTGCCCCAGTCCGGGAAGATCCCACATGCCGCGGAGCGGCTGGGCCCGTGAGCCATGGCCGCTGAGCCTGCGCATCCGGAGCCTGTGCTCCGCAACAGGAGAGGCCACAACAGTGAGAGGCCCATGTACAGCAAAAAAAAAAAAAAATCAACTTTTATTTTAAAATGTTAAACTTACTACAAGCTGATCAGGAAAGGTCAAATATGACTTCTTCAAACATGCAATATTTGAAATAGGAAAAATTTGGCTTATAACTAATAATTTTTAAGTTGTAAGAGCATCTCATGAAGATGTTGCCTGTTTCAAATACTCAATAAGATCTTCTCTCTCACTCTTCTTTTTAAGACCAGCAAAGACCATTTTAGTTCCAGGGATATATTTTTTTGGGTTCTCCAAATATTCCATCAGAGTCTCCTCTCCCCAGATAACACCTATAAAGGTGAAAATAAGTTTTAAGTTTGTGAAGTTACATTTGTAAGGTTTACTTTCTGATGTGACCCACATATGTGAACAAAAGATTACTCTTGGACTCAGTAGGAAGGTTATTATAACTGAGAATACTTAGTTTCTGACCTACAAGAAAATTCCAAAATTAGTCTTCGGTGATCTACTCTTGGGCTTCTTTGTAGAAATCCAATGCTGTTTAAGATTATCTAAGGTACACCAATGACCAACCCAGACATGTTGGGCCTAAGCAGTATGCCATCCTCCTAGAATCACAGAGAATTCCTTCTATCTTAGAGATCAATTAACCAAAATCCTCATTTTGCAGATGAGTAAATGATGACCCAAAGAGAGGATAATAACTTACCCTAAGATGACAAGGCTATATAGAGTAAAGAACTGGTAACTAGTAACTTATATTTCCATGTTTTTTTGTTTCTCTTTTTCCCAATCACACCAAGCTGCCTCTGTCAGGATCTCTAACAAAAACCTATGAGTTCAGGAATCCAGTTTTACAATGAGAGAGAGAGGTTGCATCCAACGTTTTTCCTTTCTAAAGCCAGTTGAAAAGAACATGAACAAAGAGAAACAGAAATGCTAGTTCCACTTTCAATAAAATTTTTGAGTGAGTGCCTCTACCACCAAACTTGATACACTTAGAAGACTACCAAGGACATAAAACCTGGACCAGAGTGAAAGGACACTTTTCACTAATTTCTAAAGAAGAGAAAAGTTCTCCAAAATAGGTGACAAATCCTGAGGTGCAGAGTCATAACCCTCTGTTGGGCCCAAAGAGAGTAGAGTACATATTGGCTGGCTGTGAAAGTCTCCCTAAATTCAATTTGATAACATGGAGGGCCAGGGGAGCCAGGAGTAAAGAAGAAAACACATCTTTAAAAGAAAGATTCTACCTTGTAATAGGATAAAAGAGAAACTTGAGGTGTTGGATAACCCTGGAGCTGCCCGTCTTTGTCAGCTGAAGAGCCAAATAACCCTGCAGCAAACATATACACATACACATAGCTCTAACACATAACTGTGGGTGAGGAAGATCTTATAACCAACTGGAACACTCAGATCCTCACTCTTACTGTCCTTCTGCAAATAACCAATCAAGGACAAATTGTCCTAATCAAAAGATGAGTAGTAATCAGAAAGGAATCACCATGAAAGAGTACTGAAAACACACACACAACATACACACACACAGCAGAAAGGAATATAAAAAAAGTTAAATGAAATATACACAACAAAAATTATATACACCAAGCAGAAAAAATCAGGAGCACATTCCCATGGATTCAGAAAAGGTTTTTGTTATTTGTAATGAGGTAGACGGACCTAGAGTCTGTCATACAAAGCGAAGTAAGTCAGAAACAGAAAAACAAATACCGTATGCTAAAGCACATATATGGAATCTAAAAAGAGGTACTGGGACTTCCCCGGTGGCACAGTGGTTAAGAATCTGCCTGCCAATGCAGGGGACACGGGCCCTGGCCCGGGAAGATCCCACCTGCGGCAGAGCAACTAAGCCCACGCACCACAACTACTGAGCCTGTGCTCTAGAGCTCGTGAGACACAACTACTCAGCCCACATGCCACAGCTACTGAAGCCTTTGTGCCTACAGCCCATGCTCCACAACAAGAGAAGCCACTGCAACGAGAAGCCAGTGCACTGCAACAAAGAGTAGCCCCCACTCAGTGCAACTACAGAAAGCCTACGCACAGCAACAAGGACCCAATGCAGCCAATGATAAATAAATTTATTTTTTAAAAGTAAATTTATTTTTAAAAAATAAATTTTTAAAAATAAATTTACTTTTAAAAATAAATAAATATTTAAAAATAAATAAATAAATTTATTTTTGAAAATAAATTTATTTTTTTTAAATAAATAAATATGGGGACCTTCAAGATGACGGAGGAGTAAGATGTGGCGATCGCCTTCCTCCCCACAAACACATCAAAAATACGCCTACAGGGCTTCCCTGGTGGCGCAGTGGTTGAGAGTCCGCCTGCCGATGCAGGGGACATGGGTTCACACCCCAGTCCGGGAAGATCCCACATGCTGTGGAGCGGCTAGGCCCGTGAGCCATGGCCGCTGAGCCTGCGCACCTGGAGCCTGTGATCCGCAACGCGAGAGGCCACAACAGTGAAAGGCCCGCGTACTACAAAAAAAAAAAAATACACCTACATGTGGAACAGCACCTACAGAACACCTACTGAACGCTGGTAGAAGACCTCAGACTTCCCAAAAGGCAAGAAACTCCCCACATACCTGGGTAGGGCAAAAGAAAAAACAGAAAAAAAGAACAGGGACAGGACCTGCACCTCAGGGAGAGAGCTGTGAAGGAGGAAAAGTTTCCACACACCAGGAAGCCCCTTCACTGGTGGAGACGATGGGGGGTGGTGGGGGAGAAACTTCGGAGCCATGGAGGAGAGCACAGCAACAGGGGTGCTGAGGGCAAAGCAGAGTGATTCCCGCACACAGAATCGGTGCCGACCAGCACTCACCAGCCCGAGAGGCTTGTCTGCTCACCCGCCACGGCAGGCAGCGCTGGGAGCTGAGGTCGGGCTTCGGAGGTCAGACCCCGGGGAGAGGACTGGGGGTTGGCTGCAAGAACACAGCCTGAAGGAGGATAGTGAGCCACAGCTAGCTGGGAGGGAGTCCAGGAAAACCTCTGGACCTGCCTAAGAGGCAAGAGACCACTGTTTCGGGGTGCGCAAGAAGAGGGGATTCAGAGCTCCGCCTAAACAAGCTCCAGTGACTGGGCGAGCCGCGGCTATCAGCACAGACACCAGGGACAGGCATGAAATGCTAAGGCTGCTGCTGCAGCCACCAAGAAGCCTCTGTGCAAGCACAGGTCAGTATCCACACCTCCCCACCCATAAGCCTGTGCAGCCCGCCACTGCCAGGGTCCCATGACCCAGGGACCACTTCTCGAGGCGAACATACGGCGCGCCTCAGGCTGTAGCAACATCACACCGGCCTCTGCAGCCTCAGGCTCGCCCCGCATTCCGTACCCCTCCCTCCCCCTGGCCTGAGGGAGCCAGAGCCCCTTAATCAGCTGCTACTTTAACCCCATAATGTCTGAGCAGGAACAGACACCTTCAGGGGACCTACATGCAGAGGCGGGGCCAAATGCAAAGCTGAACCCCAGGAGCTGTGCAAACAAGAAGACAAAGGGAAATTTCTCCCAGCAGCCTCAGGAGCAGCAGATTAAATCTCCACAATCACCTTGATGTACCCTGCATCTGTGGAATACCTGAATAGACAAGGAATCATCCCAAAACGGAGGCCATGGACTTTGGGAGCAACTACAGACTTGGGGGTTTGCTTTCTGCATCTAAATTGTTTCTAGTTTTATGTTTATCTTAGTTTAGTATTTAGAGCTTATTATCATTGACAGATTTGTTTATTGATTTGGTTGCTCTCTTCCTTTATTCTTTTTATAAATATATATATTTTTTTCCTTTTTCCCTTTTTGTGAGTGTGTAACTGTATTCTTCTTTGTGTGATTTTCTCTGTATAGGTTTGCTTTTACCATCTGTCCTAGGGTTCTGCCTGTCTAGTATTTTTTCTTAGTATAGTTTTTAGTGCTTGTTATGATTGGTAGATTTGTTTTCTGGTTTGGTCTCTCGCTTCTTTCTTTCTTTTATTACTTTTTTAAATTTTTAACAATATTTTTTATTTTAATAACTTTATTTTATTTCTTTTCTTCTTTTTTTCTATCTTTCTTTTTCTCCCTTTTCTTCTGAGCCGTGTGACTGACAAGGTCTTCGTGCTATGGCCAGGTGTCAGGCCTGAGCCTCTGAGGTGGGAGAGCTGAGTTCAGGACACTGCTCCACCAAAGACCTCCCAGCCCCATGTAATAGCAAACGGCCAAAGCTCACCCAGAGATCTCCATCCCAACGCTAAGACCCAGCTCCACTCAACAACAAGCAAGCTACAGTGCTGGACACACTATGCCAACCAACTAGCAAGACAGGAACACAACCCCACCCATTAGCAGAGAGGCTGCCTAAAATCATAATAAGGTCACAGACACCCCAAAACACACTACCGGACATGGTCCTGCCCACCAAAAAGACAAGATCCAGCCCCATCCACCAGAAAACAGGCACCAGTCCCCTGCACCAGGAAGCCTACACAACCCACTGAAACAACCTTACCCACTGGGGGCAGACACCAAAAACAAAAAGAACTACGAACGTGCAGCTTGAGAAAAGGAGACCCCAAAGACAGTAAGTTAAGCAAAATGAGAACACAGAGAAATACACAGCAGTTGAAGGAGCAAGGTAAAAACCCACCAGACCAAACAAATGAAGAGGAAATAGGAAGTTTACCTGAAAAAGAATTCAGAATAATGATAGTAAAGATGATCCAAAATCATTGAAAAAATACAAGAAATGCTTAACAAGGACCTAGAAGAACAAAAGAGCAAACAAACAATGATGAACAACAGAATAAATGAAATTAAAAATTCTCTAGAAGGAATCAACAGCAGAATAACTGAGGCAGAAGAACAGAAAAGTGACCTGGAAGATAAAATAGTGGAAACAACTACCACAGAGAAGAAAAAAGAATGAAAAGAATTGAGACAGTCTCAGAGACCTCTAGGACAACAGTAAATGTAACAACATTCGAATTACAGGGGTCCCAGAAGAAGAAGAGAGAAAGAAAGGGACTGAGAAAATATTCAAAGAGATTATACTTGAAAACTTCCCAAATATGTGAAGGGAAATAATCAATCAAGACCAGGAAGCGCCGAGAGTCCCATACAGGATAAATCCAAGGAGAAACACGCCAAGACACATATTAATCAAACTATCAAAAATTAAATACAAAGAAAAAATATTAAAAGCAGCAAGGGAAAAACAACAAATAACATACAAGGGAATCCCCATACGGTTAACAGCTGAACTTTCAGCAGAAACTCTGCAAGTCAGAAGGGAGTGGAAGGACATATAGAAAGTGATGAAAGGGGAAAAGCTACAACCAAGATTACTCTACCCAGCAAGGATCTCTTTCAGATTCGACAGAGAAATGAAAACCTTTACAGACAAGCAAAAGCAAAGAGAATTCAGCAACACCAAACCAGATTTACAACAAATGCTAAAGGAACTTCTCTAGACAGGAAACACAGAGAAGGAAAAGACCTACAATTACACACACAAAACAATTAACAAAATGGTAATAGGAACATACATATCAATAACTACCAAAAATGTAAATAGATTAAATGCTCCAACCAAAAGACACAGACTGGCTGAATAGATACAAAAACACCACCTGTTTAATGCTGTCTACAAGAGACCCACTTCAGCCCTAGGGACACATACAGACTGAAAGTGAGGGGATGGAAAAAGATACTCCATGCAAATGGAAATCAAAAGAAAGCTGGAACAGCAATTCTCATATCAAACAAAATAGACTTTAAAAAAGACTATTACAAGAGACAAAGAAGGACACTACATAATGATCAAGGGATTAATCCAAGAAGATATAACAATTGTAAATATTTATTCACCCAATATAGGAATACCTCAATACATAAGGCAAACGCTAACAGCCATAAAAGGGGAAACTGACATTAACACAATCATAGTAGGGGACTTTAACACCCCACTTTCACCAAAGGACAGGTCATCCAAAATGAAAATAAATAAGGAAACACAGGCTTTAAATGATACATTAAACAAGATGGACTTAATTGATATTTATAGGACATTCCATTCAAAAACAACAGAATACACTTTCTTCTCAAAGGCTCATGGAACATTCCACATAATAGATCATACCTTGGGCCACAAATCAACACTTGGTAAATTTTAGAAAACTGAAATCATATCAAGTAACTTTTCTGACCATAATTCTGTGAGACTAGATATCAATTACAGGAAAAAAACTGTAAAAAATACAAACACATGGAGACTAAACAATACACTACTACATAAGCAAGAGATCACTGAAGAAATCCAAAAGGAAATCAAAAAATACCTAGAAAGAAATGACAACGAAAACACAACGACCCAAAACGTATGGGATGCAGCAAAAGCACTTCTAAGAGGGAGGTTTATAGCAATACCATCCTATGTTAAGAAACAAGAAACATCTCAAATGAACAACCTAACCTTACACCTAAAGCAATTAGAGAAAGAAGAACAAAAAAACCCCAATGTCAGCAGAAGGAAAGAAATCATAAAGATCAGATCAGAAATAAATGAAGGAAACAATAGCAAAGATCAATAAAACTAAAAGCTGATTCTTTGAGAAGATAAACAAAATTGATAAACCACTAGTGAGACTCATCAGGAAAGAAAGGGAGAAGAGACAAATCAACAGAATTAGAAAATGAAAAAGGAGAAGTAAAAACAGCCACTGGAGAAATACAAATGATTATAAGAGATTACTACAAGTAACTATATGCCAAAAAATTGGAAACCCTGGAAGACATGGACAAATTCTTAGAAAAGCACAACCTTCCGAGACTGAACCAGGAAGAAATAGAAAATATAAACAGACCAATCACAAGCACTGAAATTGAAACTGTGATTAAAAATCTTCCAACAAACAAAAGCCCAGGACCAGATGGCTTCACAGGCAAATTCTATCAAACATTCAGAGAAGACCTAACACTTATCCTTCTCACACTCTTCCAAAATATAGCAGAGGGAGGAACACTCCCAAACTCATTCTACAGGCCCCCATCACCCTGATACCAAAACCAGACAAAGATGTCACAAAAAGAGAAACCTACAGGCCAATATCACTGATGAACATAGATGCAAAAATCCTCAACAAAATACTAGCAAACAGAATCCAACAACACATTAAAAGGATCATACACCATGATCAAGTGGGATTTATGCCAGGAACACAAGGAATCTTCAATGTATGCAAATCAATCAATGTGATAAACCATATTAACAAATTGAAGGAGAAAAACCATATGATCATCTCAATAGATGCAGAAAAAGCTTTTGACAAAATTCTACACCCATTTATGATAAAAACCCTCCAGAGAGTAGGCATAGAGGGAACTTACCTCAACATAATAAAGGCCATATATGACAAACCCACAGCCAACATCATTCTCAATCGTGAAAAACTGAAACCATTTCTAAAAAGATCAGGAAAAAGACAAGGTTGCCCACTCTCACCACTATTATTCAACAAAGTTTGGAAGTTTTAGCCACAGAAATCAGAGAAGCAACAGAAATTAAAGGAATCCAAATCAGAAAAGAAAAGTAAAACTGTCACTGTTTGCAGATGACATGATCCTGTACAAGGAGAATCCTAACAATGCTACCAGAAAATTACTAGAGCTAATCAATGAATTTGGTAAAGTAGCAGGATACAAAATTAATGCACAGAAATCTCTTGCATTCCTATACACTAATTATGAAAAATCTGAAAGAGAAATTAAGGAAACACTCCCATTTACCACTGCAACAAAAAGAATAAAATACCTAGGAATAAACCTACCTAAGGAGACAAAAGACCCGTATGCAGAAAACTATAAGACACTGATGAAAGAAATTAAAGATGATCCAAACAGATGGAGAGATATACCATGTTCTTGGATTGGAAGAATCAACATTGTGAAAATGACTCTACTACCCAAAGCAATCTACAGATTCAATGCAATACCTATCAAACTATCAAATGGCATTTTTCACAGAAGTAGAACAAAAAATTTCACAATTCATATGGAAACACAAAAGACCCCGAAAAGCCAAAGCAATCTTGAGAAAGAAACATGGAGCTGGAGCAATCAGGCTCCCTGACTTCCAACTATACTACAAAGCTACAGTAATCAAGACAGTATGGTACTGGCACAAAAACAGAAGTATAGATCAATAGAACAGGAAAGAAAGCTGAGATAAACCCACACACATATGGTCACCTTATCTTTGAGAAAGGAGGCAAGACTATACAATGGAGAAAAGACAGCCTCTTCAATAAGTGATTCTGGCAAAACTGGACAGCTCCATGTAAAAGAATGAAATTAGAACACTCCCTAACATTATATACAAGAATAAACTCAAAATGGATTAAAAACCTAAATGTAAGGCCAGACACTATGAAACTCTTAGAGGAAAACATAGGCAGAACACTCTATGACATAAATCACAGCAGGAACCCTTTTGACCCATCTCCTAGAGAAGTGGAAATAAAAATAAAACTAAACAAATAGGACCTATTGAAACTTCAAAGCTTTTGCACAGCAAAGGAAACCATAAACAGGACGAAAAAACAACCCTCAGAATGGGAGAAAATATTTGCAAACGAAGCAACTGACAAAAGATTAATCTCCAAAATATACAAGCAGCTAGTGCAGCTCAATATCAAAAAAAGAAACAACCCAATCCTAAACTGGGCAGTAGACCTAAATAGACATTTCTCCAAAGAAGATATACAGACTCCCAACAAAAACATGAAAGGATGCTCAACATCACTAATCATTACAGAAATACAAATCAAAACTACAATGAAGTATCACCTCACACCAGTCAGAATGGCTATCATCAAAAAATCTACAAACAATAAATGCTGGAGACGGTGTGGAGAAAAGGGAACCCTCTTGCATTGTTGGTGGGAATGGAGGACAGTAAAAAACTAAAGATAGAACTACCATATGACCCAGCAATTCCACTACTGGGCATATACCCTGAGAAAACCATAATTTAGAAAGTGTCATGTAACACAATGATCATTGCAGCTCTATTTACAATAGCCAGGTCATGGAAGCAACCTAAGTGTCCATCGACAGATGAATGGATAAAGAAGATGTGGCATATATGTACAATAGAATATTACTCAGCCATAAAAAGAAAGGAAACTGAGTTATTTGTAGTGAGATGGATGGACCTAGAGTCTGTCATACAGTGTAAAGTAAGTTAGAAAGAGAAAAACAAATACCGTATGCTAACACATATATATGGAATCTAAAAAAAAAGAAAATGGTTCTGAAGAACCTAGGGGCCGGACAGGAATAAAGACACAGACATAGAGAATGGACTTGAGGACACAGGGAGGGGGAAGGGTAAGCTGGGATGGCGTGAGAGAGTAGCATGGACATATATACACTACCAAACATAAAACAGATAGCTTGTAGGAAGCAGTCGCATCACACAGGGAGATCAGCTTGGTTCTTTGTGACCACCTAGAGGGGTGGCACAGGGATGGTGGGAGGGAGATGCAAGAGAGAGGGGATATGGTGATATATGTATATGTATAGCTGACTCACTTTGTTATATAGCAGAAACTAACACACCATTGTAAAGCAATTATACTCCAATAAAGATGTTAAAAAATAAAATTAAATAAATAAAAGTAAATAAATTAAATTAAAAGACAGTACTGATGAACCTAGTGGCAAGGCAGAAATAAAGACATGTAGAGAACGGACTTGAGGACACAGGTGAGGAAGGGGAAGCTGGGATGAAATGAAAGAGTAGCATTGTCATATATACACTACCAAATGTAAAATGGATGGCTAGTGGGAAGCTGCTGCGTAGCACAGTGAGATCAGCTCAATGTTTTGTGATGACCGAGAGGGCTGGGATAGGGAGGGTGGGAGGCTCGAGAGGGAGGGGATATGGGGATAGATGTATACATATAGCTGATTCACTTTGTTGTACAGCAGAAACTAACACAACATTGTAAATCAATTATACTCCAATAAAGACCAAAAAAAACAACTTATCAGCTAAAAAAAAAAAGGTCTTTATAAATCAAGGGCTTATAGCAGAGCTACAAAGGTTCAAGGAGATGATAAAACAGAAAGACATAAATAACAGCAAAAAGAATAGATACTACTGATAGCACAATCAGGCTTGAAAATATTGATAAAAACAAAATGAAAATAAAAAGTTTAAAACAATCATAGGAAAAATAACAGAAATAGAAGACATTTAGACAACAGATATCCCAAATATGCACAATTGATGGCCCAAGTAAGATTTAATAAAAACAAATGAAATAGTATAAAATTATTAAAACATATAATTCAAGAAAACTTTCAAAAATAAAAGTCCTTAAAAACAAACAACTCAATCTAAAAATGGGCAGAAGACCTAAATAGACATTTCTCCAAAGAAGATATACAGATTGCCAACAAACACATGAAAGAATGCTCAACATCATTAATCATTAGAGAAATGTAAATCAAAACTACAATGAGATATCATCTCACACCGGTCAGAATGGCCATCATCAAAAAATCTACAAACAATAAATGCTGGAGAGGGTGTAGGGTGTGGAGAAAAGGGAACCCTCATACACTGTTGGTGGGAATGTAAATTGATACAGCCACTATGGAGAACAGTATGGAGGTTCCTTAAAAAACTACAAATAGAACTACCATATGACCCAGCAATCCCACTACTGGGCATATACCCTGAGAAAACCATAATTCAAAAAGAGTCATGTACCACAATGTTCATTGCAGCTCTATTTACAATAGCCAGCACATGGAAGCAACCTAAGTGTCCATTGACAGATGAATGGATAAAGAAGATGTGGCACATATATACAATGGAATATTACTCAGCCATATAAAGAAACAAAATTGAGTTACTTGTAGTGAGGTGGATGGACCTAGAGTCTGTCATACAGTGTGAAGTAAGTCAGAAAGAGTAAAACAAATACCGTGTGCTAACACATATATATGGAATCTAAAAAAAAAAAAAAAGTGGTCATGAAGAACCTAGGGGCAAGACGGGAAGAAAGACGCAGACCTACTAGAGAATGGGCTTGAGGACACGGGGAGGGGGAAGGGTAAGCTGGGACAAAGTGAGAGAGTGGTAGTGTATATAGAACATATATACACTACCAAATGTAAAATAGATAGCCAGTGGGAAACATAGCACAGGGAGATCAGTTCGGTGCTTTGTGACCAGCTAGAAGGGTGGGATAGGTAGGGTGGGAGGGAGGGAGATGCAAGAGGGAAGAGATATGGGGATATATGTATATGTATAACTGATTCACTTTGTTATAAAGCAGAAACTAACACACCATTGTAAAGCAATTATACTCCAATAAAAATGTTAAGAAGAAAAAAAAAAGTCCTGAATCTGCCAATTGGAAGAACACATGTCCAGGAAAATCTGAAACAGATCAATCAAGGCTTATACACAGCCTAGTAAATTACTAAATTTCAATACGAATTTTACTGAAACTTAGGGGGAAAAGAGTAAAATAAAAATAAAAACAAGTAACTTATAATGGAAAACAATCAGGCTGGCTTCAGATTTCTCCAAAGAAAAATTCAACATGAAGCATACAAAATCCTGAGGAAGTAAAAGTATCATCCAATCATTTTACGTCTAGCCAAACAATTCAAGTGTAATGGGAATCCATCGATCTTTTCAAACATCAAGAACTGGAGTAATATGGTTCCAGTAATTCTTTCTTGGCATAACTACTGATAGATAATCTTCTACCAACCAAAAAGTAAATATAGACACTGTGGTAAAAGCTGGGAATAAGCACTAATACAATCTAAATGTAGGACAAATGTTAAAGCAACTGTGGTAATTATAGTTACATAGGATATAAATTATATGTATCATGTCAAATCAGAAATAACAACATAAGTAGCTCAGTTAAGAGTATGAAAAAATTGGGGCTTCCCTGGTGGCGCAGTGGTTGGGATTCCGCCCGCCGATGTAGGGGACGCGGGTTCGCGCCCCAGTCCGGGAGGATCCCGCATGCCGCGGAGCAGCTGGGCCCATGAGCCATGGCCGCTGGGCCTGCGCGTCCGGAGCCTGTGCTCCGCAACGGGAAAGGCCACAGCAGTGAGAGGCCCGCGTACCGCAAAAAAAAAAAAAAAAAAAAAGAGTATGAAAAAATTGGAGGTTGTATAACCACTTTGATTCTCTCATCCTTCAGAGTGAAGAATAGACAGATATTGCTTAAAGTAGTTAAATAAAATAATAGAGGCATACAGTATAACTTAAAGTATGAATACAGCCACTAAAATTATAAAGAATAATATTACCATATAAAATTAGTTGGTAAAGGGAAAGGAATAGGGGAGTATAGGGAGACATGAATATACATAATTTCCTATCACTCATACTGGTAAGTATCCTTTTAAACTATCTGAATTTTCATATAATATAAATAGGTTTCAAAATATTTTTTAAATTATTAGTACATTTATGATTTTATGTGTCCTACTGCTTATTTTAACAGATCTGACATGACAAAAGGAAAAAGATAATAATAATAATGTTAGTTCAGCTAATATGTTAACCCCATGATATGATTTCATCAAAGGCTGAAGAAGATCTGAGTCTGAATCTTAGTTATATCACTTGTTAGCACACAACCCTGGGCAAATCATGAGTTAATTCAATTTGTTTCAATTATCATTGCCCCCAAAATGCAAACAGCATATAGTTATTCAATAATATGTATAAAGTACTATTCTCAAAAGAAAAATTGTATCCATTTACAGATGTTTAAAAAAAAAATACAGATGCTCAACATCACTAATCTTTAGGGAAATGCAAACCAAAACCACAAGGAGATATCACTTCACACCCATTACGAAAGCTATTATCAACAAACAAACAAACAAAAAACAAAATAACAAATGTTGTCTGAGATGTGGAGAACTCGGAATCCTTACGTATTGCTGGTGGGAACATAAAATGATAGAGCCCTTATGGAAAATGGTACAAGCTATTTCTCAAAAAATTAAACTCAAAATTTTCATATGATTCAGCAATTCCACTTCTGGGTATTACACCCAAAGGAAGTGAAAGCAGGAACATGAACAAATATTTATATCCTGTGTTCATAGCATCATTATTCATAATAGCCAAAACTGGACGTAACCAGAGTGTCCACTGATTGATAAACAAAATGTGGTATATACATACAATGTAATATCATATAGCCTTTAAATGGACGGAAATTATGACACATGGTACAACATGAATAAACCCTAAAGACATTATGCTACATGAAATCAGCTAGTCACAAGAAGACAAATACCATGTGACTACATTTATATGAGGTACCTAGAGTAGTCAAATTCAGAGACAAAACAGAATGGGGGTTTCCAGGGCCTGTTTAATGGGTACAGAGTTTCAGTTTGGGAAGATAAAAAACTTCTGGAGATGGATGGTGGCGATGGCTGCAGAACAATGTGAATGTGCTTAATGCTACAGAACTGTACACTTTAAAATGGTTAAAATGGTAAATGTTATGTTATACATATTTAGCTACAATTTTTTTAAACCACACTATATAAAATTATTGCCACAATCATGAATTTTGTAAAACTATACTCTAAGCAAGTCATATGGAACAATCGTCTTTAAAATATGAGAATTTCCTTATTCTTTTGAAAACTAAAATGGTCTAATTATTTCCAACACCATACATGGAAAATAAACTACGGCTGACAGTTTTCCACAATTTGTATTAAAACTGAACTACTGACTTCTTGGCTCTTCTTATCAAGTCTGTCTTTGATCAAGCTGTCCTAAAGTATTTTTTAAATCTTTATTTATTCTAAATAATATTATTTTAAAATCCTGTTCAATTAACCTAGTAAGCTACTTACATTATTTTTTCCAGCTTTACTGAGATATAATTGATATATAACATTCTATAAGCTTAAGGTGTACAATATGTTAATTTGATACACTTACATATTGCAAAATCATTACCACCATAGCATTAGCAGAAACCTCCACCCCATCACATGATTACCATTTCTTCTTTGTAGTGCGAACATTTAAGATATACTCTCTTAGCAACTTTCAAGTATATAATACAGTATTATTAGCTATAATCACCATGTTATACATCAGATACCCAGAACTTGTTAATCCTATAGCTGGAAGTTTGTACCCTTTGACAAATATCTCCCCATTACCCTAACTCCCCACCCCTGGTCACTACCCCTCTACTTTCAATTTTTCTAAGCTTGGCTTTTTTAGATTCCACATGTAAGTGGTATTATACAGTATTTGTCTTTCTCTGTCTGACTTATTTCACTTAGCATAATGCCCTCAAGGTTCATCCAAGTTGTTGTAAATAGCAGGATTTCTTTCTTTCTCATGGTTGAATAATATTCTATTGTGTATATACAGTACATCTTCTTTATTCATTCATCCACTGATGGACTCTTAGGATATTTCAATATCTTGGCTATTGTAAATAATGCTGTAATGAACATGGTGGTGCAGATATCTCTTCAAGATTCTGCTTTCATTTCCTTTGAATATATACCCAGAAGTGGGATTACTGGATCATATGGTAGGTCTATTTTTAACTTTTTTTTTTTTTTTTTTTTTTTTTTTTTTTTTTTTTTTGCGGTACACGGGCCTCTCACTGTTGTGGCCTCTCCCGTTGCGGAGCACAGGCTCCGGACGCGCCGGCTCAGCGGCCATGACTCACGGGCCCAGCCGCTCCGCGGCATGTGGGATCTTCCCGGACCGGGGGCACGAACCCGCGTCCCCTGCATCGGCAGGCGGACTCTGAACCACTGCGCCACCAGGGAAGCCCTATTTTTAACTTTTTGAGGAAACTACATATTGTTTTCCACAGTGGCTTACCAATTTGCATTCCCACCAACAGTGTAAAAGGGTTCCCTTTCCTCCACATCCTTCCCAATAATTGCTATTTCCTGTCTTTTGATAATAGCCATTCTAACAGGTGTAAGGTGATAATCTCACTTGCATTGCCGTGATTATTAGTAATGATGTGTACCTTTTCATGTATCTGTTGGCCATCTATATGTCTTCTTTGGAAAAATGTCTATTCAGTTCCTCTGTACATTTTTTAATCTGGTTGGTTTTTCCTCTATTGAGTTGTATGAGTTCTTTATATATTTTAGATATTTACCCCTTATCAGATATATGATTTGCAAATATGTTCTCCCATTCAGTAGGTTGCCTTTTAATTTTATTGACTGTTTCTTTTGATGTGCAGAAGCTTTTTAGTTTAATTAGTCCCATTTATTTATTTTTGCTCTTGTTGTTTGTGCTTTTGGTGTGATATCCAGAAAATCACTGTCAAGACCAATGTAAAGGAACTTTTCCCTATGTTTTCTTCTAGAAGTTTTATGGTTTCTGGTCTTATGTTTAAATCTTTAATCCATTTCAAATTAATTTTTGTCAGTGGTGAACAATAAGAGTTCAATTTCATTCTGCTACTTATTATTCTTATTTCATTAGTAGAACTAACAAATATTATATCCCCAAATAAGTCATAAGTATTAATTAAACAATCTGACTCTGGAAAATTTTATTTCTAATTATTAAATAATGTTAAAGCCAAGCCGTATACAGCCTTTTATCTTTGATAAAAACCTATAATAAAAGATATATTTATAATAAGCTTTAATATGATTTTAAATCAATGTTAATAAGCAAAAAAGTCTAACATATTGGCAGCTAGAGGGACAAATGTTAGGTTATAACTGTTCTAAAAATCAGGACTTCAAAAGTTGACTGCTCTTATAATTGGATAATAAAATAATAAAATGACACTATAGAAAAATATTACTTTAAAAGTTAAAGAGCCATATAAATGCATACAATAAATGCAAGTTTAAGACTGATTTATTCAATAGTCTATCAATTGTAAATCCTACTGCAATAAATGCAATTCCATTCTCATACTAACTGCCTGGAGTTAGCACAGACTCCAAAGTCCCCAACAAGACTGCCTCACTTCAGACACCAGCTGCAAGTTCAGGGTCCCCAGCCCATCCAAACTTCTAACCAACTGACAATAAATTTAAGGGTTCCCAGGACTCCCTTAGGTTTTATAATTTGCAAGAACAACTCACAGAACTCAGGAAAGCACTATTTAAAAATTACAGTTTTACTATAAAGGATATAAATCAGTACCAGCTAAATGAAGAGACCCAGATGGTGAGGTCTGGGAAACTCACAAACACAGAGGTTCCTGGCCCTGGCCCTGTGGAATCATGACTCATCCCCCTCCAGTACATTGATGTGTTTACCAACCAGGAAGCTCAAGTAGAGCTTCCAGTTGAAAGTGGCCAGAGTTTTTATTGGGGTTTCATTACGTAGGCATGATTGATTGAATCACTAGCCATGTGCTTGAACTCAATCTCCAGCCCCTGTCCTCTATCCTTGGAGGTCAGACTGATATCACCTAGCCCAAAGCCTCAATTCTCTAATTACATGGTTGGTCTTTCCAGGTTGCCCAGCCCTCATCCTGAAACTATCAAGGAGCCTACCACAAGTCATCTCATTAGCATAAACACAGGCTGTAGTCCCAGAACCCAACCCTGAGTAACAAATGCTCCTATCACTGGAAAATTCCAAGGTTTTAGAGATCCCTCCCAGGAACCTGAGACAAAGACCAGACAATTCTTTATTTATAGAGTATCTACTAACCAGCATTTCTGCATATACTAAATACAATGATATTGTATTACTAACAACTACACTGATATTTAAGAAGGTGATAAACATGCTTGACTTGACAAAGATTAAATTTTATTCTATGTTGTTTTAATATAAGTATTTTTATAAATTATCTATGTATTTATTTGATATATATGTGGTCCTTTACTGTGGGTGCCCCCTGAATAAAGTTATGTTGAGACCCTAACCCCTGGTACCTCAGAATGTGGCTTTATTTGGAAATAAGGTCATTGCAGGTGTGTTTAGTTAAGTTGAAAAGAGGTCGAGACTTCCGGGAAGATGGCGGAAGAGTAAGACGCGGAGATCACGTTCCTCCCCACAGATACACCAGAAATACATCTACGCGTGGAACAACTCCTACAGAGCATCTACTGAACGCTGGCAGAAGACCTCAGACCTCCCAAAAGGCAAGAAACCCCCCACGTACCTGGGTAGGGCAAAAGAAAAAACTAAACAGAGACAAAAGGACAGGGACGGGTCCTGCACCAGCGGGAGAGAGCTGTGAAGGAGGAAAAGTGTCCACACACTAGGAAGCCCCTTCGCGGGTGGAGACTTCGGGAGGCGGAGTGGGGGAGCTTGGGAGCCGCGGAGGAGAGCACAGCAACAGGGGTGCGGAGGGCAAAGCGGACAGATTCCAGCGCAGAGGATCGGGCCGACCAGAACTCGCCAGCTGAGAGGCTTTTCTGCTCGCCCGCCAGGGCGGGCGGGACTGGGAGCTGAGGCTCCGGCTTTTGTCGGAGCGCCGGGAGAGGACTGAGATTGGCGGCGTGGGCACAGCCTGCAGGGCGTTGGTGCGCCGCGGCTGGCCGGGAGAGAGTCCGGGGGGTGGGGTCTGGACCTGCCGAAGAGGCAAGAGACTTTTACGTCCCTCTTTGTTTCCTGGTGCACGAGGAGAGGGGATTGGGGGCGCTGCTTGGGAGAGCTCCAGGGACGGGCGCGGGCCGCGGCTGAAGGTGCGGAGCCCGGAGACAGACGTGAGACGCTAGGGCCGCTGCTGCCGCCACCGGGGGGCCTGTGTGCGAACGCAGGTCACTGGCCACGCGCCCTTCCGGGGAGCCTGTGCAGCCCGCCGCTGCCGGGGTCCCGGGATCCAGGGACAGCTCCCCCGGGGGAACGCACAGGCGCGCCTCAGGCTGCAACGTCTCGCCGGCCTCTGCCGCCGCAGGCCCACCCCACACTCCGTGCCCCTCCCTACCCCCGGGCCTGAGTGAGCCGGAGCCTCCGAATCAGCGGCTCCTTTAACCCCGTCCTGTCTGAGCAAAGAACAGACGCCCTCCAGCGACCTACACGCACAGGCGGGGCTAAATCCAAAGCTGAGCCCCTGGGAACTGTGAGAACAAAGAAGAGAAAGGGAAATCTCTCCCAGCAGCCTCAGAAGCAGCGGATTAAAGCTCCACAATCAACTTGATATACCCTGCATCTGTGGAATACCTGAATAGACAACGAATCATCCCAAATTAAGGAGCCCTGTGGATGAAAGGCGCTTGGTGCTGCAGCCAGGAGTCAGTGCTGTGCCTCTGAGGTGGGAGAGCCAACTTCAGGACACTGATCCACAAGAGACCTCCCAGCTGCACATAATATCAAACAGCAAAAATCTCCGAGAGATCTCCATCTCAACGCCAGCACCCAGCTTCACTCAACGACCAGCAAGCTACAGTGCTGGACATCCTATGCCAAACAACTAGCAAGACAGGAACACAACCCCACCCATTAGCAGAGAGGCTGCCCAAAATCATAATAAGTCTACAGACACCCCAAAACACACCACCAGACGTGGACCTGCCCACCAGAAAGACAAGATCTAGCCTCATCCACCAGAACACAGGCACTAGTACCCTCCACCAGGAAGCCTACACAACCCACTGAACCAACCTTAGCCACTGGGGACAGACACAAAAAACAACAGGAACTACGAACCTTCAGCCTGCAAAAAAGGAGACCCCAAACACAGTAAGATAAGCAAAATGAAAAGACAGAAAAACACACCGCAGATGAAGGAGCAAGATAAAAACCCATCAGACCTAACAAATGAAGAGGAAATAGGCAGTCTACCTGAAAAAGAATTCAGAATAATGATAGTAAAGTTGATCCGAAATCTTGGAGATAGAATGGACAATAGAATGGACAAAATGCAAGAATCAGTTAACAAGGACCTAGAAGAACTAAAGATGAAACAAGCAATGATGAACAACACAATAAATGAAATTAAAAGTACTCTAGATGGGATCAATAGCAGAATAACTGAGGCAGAAGAACGGATAAGTGACCTGGAAGATAAAATAGTGGAAATAACTACTGCAGAGCAGAATAAAGAAAAAAGAATGAAAAGAACTGAGGACAGTCTCAGAGACCTCTGGGACAACATTAAACGTACCAACATTCGAATTATAGGGGTTCCAGAAGAAGAAGAGAAAAAGAAAGGGACTGAGAAAATATTTGAAGAGATTATAGTTGAAAACTTCCCTAATATGGGAAAGGAAATAGTTAATCAAGTCCAGGAAGCACAGAGAGTCCCATACAGGATAAATCCAAGGAGAAATACGCCAAGACACATATTAATCAAACTGTCAAAAATTAAATACAAAGAAAACATATTAAAAGCAGCAAGGGAAAAACAACAAATAACACACAAAGGAATCCCCATAAGGTTAACAGCTGATCTTTCAGCAGAAACTCTGCAAGCCAGAAGGGAGTGGCAGGACATATTGAAAGTGTTGAAGGAGAAAAACCTGCAACCAAGATTACTCTACCCAGCAAGGATCTCATTCAGATTTGATGGAGAAATTAAAACCTTTACAGACAAGCAAAAGCTGAGAGAGTTCAGCACCACCAAACCAGCTCTACAACAACTGCTAAAGGAACTTCTCTAGGCAAGAAACACAAAAGAAGGAAAAGACCTACAATAACAAACCCAAAACAATTAAGAAAATGGGAATGGGAACACACATATCGATAATTACCTTAAATGTAAATGGACTAAATGCTCCCACCAAAAGACACAGATTGGCTGAATGGATACAAAAACAAGACCCATATATTTGCTGTCTACAAGAGACCCACTTCAGACCTAGAGACACATACAGACTGAAAGTAAGGGGATGGAAAAAGGTATTTCATGCAAATGGAAACCAAAAGAAAGCTGGAGTAGCAATTCTCATATCAGACAAAATAGACTTTAAAACAAAGACTATTAGAAGAGACAAAGAAGGACACTACATAATGATCAAGGGATCGATCCAAGAGGAAGATATAACAATTGTAAATATTTATGCACCCAACATAGGTGCACCTCAATACATAAGGCAAATACTGACAACCATAAAAGGGGAAATCGACAGTAACACATTCATAGTAGGGGACTTTAACACCCCACTTTCACCAATGGACAGATCATCCAAAATGAAAATAAATAAGGAAACACAAGCTTTAAATGATACATTAAATGAGATGGAGTTAATTGATATTTATAGGACATTCCATCCAAAAACAACAGAATACACATTTTTCTCAAGTGCTCATGGAACATTCTCCAGGATAGATCATATCTTGGGTCACAAATCAAGCCTTGGTAAATTTAAGAAAATTGAAATTGTATCAAGTATCTTTTCCGACCACAACGCTATGAGACTCGATATCAATCACAGGAGAAGATCTGTAAAAAATACAAACACATGGAGGCTAAACAATACACTACTTAATAACGAAGTGATCACTGAAGAAATCAAAGGGGAAATCAAAAAATACCTAGAAACAAATGACAATGGAGACACGACGACTCAAAATCTATGGGATGCAGCAAAAGCAGTTCTAAGAGGGAAGTTTATAGCAATACAATCTTACCTTAAGAAACAGGAAACATCTCGAATAAACAACCTAACCTTGCACCTAAAGCAATTAGAGAAAGAAGAACAAAAAAACCCCAAAGTTAGCAGGAGGAAAGAAATCATAAAAATCAGATCAGAAATAAATGAAAAAGAAATGAAGGAAACGATAGCAAAGATCAATAAAACTAAAAGCTGGTTCTTTGAAAGGATAAACAAAATTGATAAACCATTAGCCAGACTCATCAAGAAAAAAAGGGAGAAGACTCAAATCAATAGAATTAGAAATGAAAAAGGAGAAGTAACAACTGACACTGCAGAAATACAAAAGATCATGAGAGATTACTACAAGCAACTCTATGCCAATAAAATGGACAACGTGGAAGAAATGGACAAATTCTTAGAAAGGCACAACCTGCCAAGACTGAATCAGGAAGAAATAGAAAATATGAACAGACCAATCACAAGCACTGAAATTGAAACTGTGATTAAAAATCTTCCAACAAGCAAAAGCCCAGGACCAGATGGCTTCACAGGCGAATTCTATCAAACATTTAGAGAAGAGCTATCACCTATCCTTCTCAGACTCTTCCAAAATATAGCAGAGGGAGGAACACTCCCAAACTCATTCTACGAGGCCACCATCACCCTGATACCAAAACCAGACAAGGATGTCACAAAGAAAGAAAACTACAGGCCAATATCACTGATGAACATAGATGCAAAGATCCTCAACAAAATACTAGCAAACAGAATCCAACAGCACATTAAACGGATCATACACCATGATCAAGTGGGGTTTATTCCAGGAATGCAAGGATTCTTCAATATACGCAAATCAATCAACGTGATACACCATATTAACAAATTGAAGGAGAAAAACCATATGATCATCTCAATAGATGCAGAGAAAGCTTTTGACAAAATTCAACACCCATTTATGATAAAAACCCTGCAGAAAGTAGGCATAGAGGGAACTTTCCTCAACATAATAAAGGCCATATATAACAAACCCACAGCCAACATCGTCCTCAATGGTGAAAAACTGAAAGCATTTCCACTAAGATCAGGAACAAGACAAGGTTGCCCACTCTCACCACTCTTATTCAACATAGTTTTGGAAGTTTTAGCCACAGCAATCAGAGAAGAAAAGGAAATAAAAGGAATCCAAATCGGAAAAGAAGAAGTAAAGCTGTCACTGTTTGCAGATGACATGATACTATACATTCAGAATCCTAAAGATGCTACCAGAAAACTACTAGAGCTAATCAATGAATGTGGTAAAGTAGCAGGATACAAAATTAATGCACAGAAATCTCTGGCATTCCTATATACTAATGATGAAAAATCTGAAAGTGAAATCAAGAAAACACTCCCATTTACCATTGCAACAAAAAGAATAAAATATCTAGGAATAAACCTACCTAAGGAGACAAAAGACCTGTATGCAGAAAATTATAAGACACTGATGAAAGAAATTAAAGATGATCCAAATAGATGGAGAGATATACCATGTTCTTGGATTGGAAGAATCAACATTGTGAAAATGACTCTACTACCCAAAGCAATCTACAGATTCAATGCAATCCCTATGAAACTACCACTGGCATTTTTCACAGAACTAGAACAAAAAATCTCACAATTTGTATGGAAACACAAAAGACCCCGAATAGCCAAAGCAATCTTGAGAACGAAAAATGGAGCTGGAGGAATCAGGCTTCCTGACTTCAGACTATACTACAAAGCTACAGTAATCAAGACAGTATGGTACTGGCACAAAAACAGAAATATAGATCAATGGAACAGGATAGAAAGCCCAGAGATAAACCCACGCACATATGGTCACCTTATCTTTGACAAAGGAGGCAGAAATGTACAGTGGAGAAAGGACAGCCTATTCAATAAGTGGTGCTGGGAAAACTGGACAGCTACATGTAAAAGTATGAGATTAGATCACTCCCTAACACCATACACAAAAATAAGCTCAAAATGGATTAAAGACCTAAATGTAAGGCCAGAAACTATCAAACTCTTAGAGGAAAACATAGGCAGAACACTCTATGACATAAATCACAGCAAGATCCTTTTTGACCCACCTCCTAGAGAAATGGAAATAAAAACAAAAGTAAACAAATGGGACCTAATGAAACTTAAAAGCTTTTGCGCAGCAAAGGAAACCATAAAGAAGACCCAAAGACAACCCTCAGAATGGGAGAAAATATTTGCAAATGAAGCAACTGACAAAGGATTAATCTCCAAAATTTATAAGCAGCTCATGCAGCTTAATAACAAAAGAACAAACAACCCAATCCAAAAATGGGCAGAAGACCTAAATAGACATTTCTCCAAAGAAGATATACAGAGTGCCAACAAACACATGAAAGAATGCTCAACATCACTAATCATTAGAGAAATGCAAATCAAAACTACAATGAGATATCATCTCACACCAGTCAGAATGGCCATCATCAAAAAATCTAGAAACAATAAATGCTGGAGAGGGTGTGGAGAAAAGGGAACCCTCTTACACTGTTGGTGGGAATGTAAATTGATACAGCCACTGTGGAGAACAGTATGGAGGTTCCTTAAAAAGCTACAAATAGAACTACCATATGACCCAGCAATCCCACTACTGGGCATATACCCTGAGAAAACCATAATTCAAAAAGAGTCATGTACCAAAATGTTCATTGCAGCTCTATTTACAATAGCCCAGAGATGGAAACAACCTAAGTGTCCATCATCGGATGAATGGATAAAGAAGATGTGGCACATATATACAATGGAATATTACTCAGCCATAAAAAGAGACGAAATTGAGCTATTTGTAATGAGGTGGATAGACCTAGAGTCTGTCATACAGAGTGAAGTAAGTCAGAAAGAGAGAGACAAATACCGTATCCTAACACATATATATGGAATTTAAGAAAAAAAAAATGTCATGAAAAACCTAGGGGTGAAACAGGAATAAAGACACAGACTTACTAGAGAATGGACTTGAGGCTATGGGGAGGGGGAAGGGTAAACGGTGACAAAGCAATAAAGAGGCATGGACATGTATACACTACCAAACGTAAGGTAGATAGCTAGTGGGAAGCAGCCGCATAGCACAGGGAGATCAGCTCGGTGCTTTGTGACCGCCTGGAGGGGTGGGATAGGGAGGGTGGGAGGGAGGGTGACGCAAGCAGGAAGAGATATGGGAACATATGTATATATATAACTGATTCATTTTGTTGTGAAGCTGAAACTAACATACCATTGTAAAGCAATTATGCTCCAATAAAGATGTTTAAAAAAAAAAAAAAAGAAAAGAAAAGAGGTCACACTGAGTAAGATAGGTCTCTCAATCCAATTTTACTATTATCCTTGTAAGAAGGCCATGTAAAGACAGAGACACATTGGGACAATATGACAATGAAGGTAGAGACTAGAGTTATGCAGCTGTAGGCCCAAAACACAAAGTTTACTGGCAAACCACCAGAAGCTAGGAAGAAGCAAGGGAAGATTGCCCTCAGGTTTCAGAAAGAGTATGGCCCTGCCAACAACTTGATTTTGCACTTCTAGCCTCCAGAACTATGAAACCATAAATTTTCACTATTTTAAGCCACCTAATTTATAGTACTTGGTTACAGGAGCCCTAGGAAACTATTACCATCCTCAAATGCTAAGATGTAGTAGTAGTGCTCTAAAACAGACTTACCATATACTCCCCACACCAACCTAGTTTGCTTGGACACCCAAGTCTAGGAACAAATGGCTTTGCCAGCCCTCCATCCTACTAAACTGTATTGCTCTCAAGGCTTTGAGAAAATGCAAAGTATCTTATTTTCACATACACAAAAAAACTGACAATCTAGACATGTGTGAACTTTGTTTTAACCAAACCATTTGACTATCTATAAGGTTTCTTTCCCAAAAATTCCAGGTAACAAAAATTTCTTTACATCTTATCTATCTGTAGTGTAAGTAACTGACAATTAGCCTTTTTGATTGTAATGTAAGTGCTGGACATTAAGCTTTTAATTGCTGAGGCATCCCCTTCAAATACATCCATCTTGAATAAATGCACTGCCAGCTATAAAAGTAGATAAAGAGCAAGGATGCCCACCCATGAAGTTCCCTTTTTTCAGAAAGGCAGACCCATATAACTGACCATTTGATTGACTGCCTTGCTTTTTCCCTTCCCATGCTTTAATTCCTGCTTTTATATTTTAAATTCACCAATAAAGAGTGAACCCACAAAACCCTAGGCACCCCACTCTCAGCCCCAATAAAAGCAAAACCCCAAGCCCACGCTCTCTTTCTACCTGATACCACACTGGGTAGCCCCACACATGCTGTGTACCCTCCAGGACATGTGAGTAATAAACTTTGTTTTTTTTCAAAGTTTCCTGATGGCTGTTGCTAAAGTAAAGTGTGTCTTGCAATCATAATAAGAACCATATCAATTATACTCCAATAAAGATGTTAAAAAAAAAAGACTGCTGATCACAGATCATCAAAGCAAGTAAAATAATAATTTAAAAGTTTAAAATATTGTGAGAATTACCAAAATGTGACAGAGACATGAAGTGAGCAAATGCTGTTGGAAAAATAGTATTGAGAGACTTGCTTGGTGCAGGGTTGCCACAAACCTGCAACATCTGAGAAGTCTAATAAAGGTATGCCTGTACAAGTTTCACAAAAACAAGCAAACAAACAAAAACCGCAACAGGCTGAAACGAACTGCAAACACTATCTTACTAGAAACATTAACACAGGTTGAAATAAGTAGAATCCCTCTTTTGACAAAGTGTAAGCTACTATATTGCACTCAAAAAATAATGCACAAGATGCCAACTCACCTTATGAAAGCCTTTCTCCTGCAACATGGTCTACAAAGCTCAATCAAATGAGGTACTTTAGTCTACACAAGCACTAAAAAACCAATTAAGGAATTTTTAAATACTAAATTCAAATCACTTATGAAGAGGACTTACAGCTGCCAATAATTTATATTTAAAACTTCTCCAAACACCAAACCCAGATAAAGACATCACAAGAAAATTAAAAAACCAATATCTCTAATGCAAAAATCCTCAACAAAATACTGGCAAGCTAAATCCAACTGCACTGTTAAAAGAATAACACACTATGACCAAGTGATATTTATCCCAGGAATGCAAGAATGGTTCAACATAAGAAAATCAACATAATATACCACATTAACAGAGCAAAAGGAAAAAAAAACACATGATTATCTCAACAGATGCAGAAAAAGCATTTAACAAAATCCAACACCTATGCATGATAAAAACATCCAGCAATAGAAGGGACCTTGCTTAACATGATAAACAGGATTTATGGAAAACCCACAGCTAGCACCTTATTCAAGGTAAAAAACTGAAAGCTCTCCCCCTAAGATCAAGAACAAGACAAAGGACTTCCCTGGTGGCACAGTGGTTAAGAATCCGCCTGACAATGCAGGGGACACGGGTTTGATCCCTGGTCCGGGAAGATCCCATGTGCCGCAGAGCAACTAAGTCCATGCACCACAATTACTGAGCCTGCGCTCTACAGCCTGTAGGCCACAACTACTGAGCCCATGTGCCACAACTAATGAAGCCCACATGCCTAGAGCCCATGCTCCACAACACGAGAAGCTACTGCAACAAGAAGCCCGCACACCGCAACAAAGAGTAACCCCCGCTTGCCTCAACTAGAGAAAGCCCATGCACAGCAACAAAGACTGAACGCAGCCAAAAATAAATAAATTAAATAAATTAATTTAAAAAGAAACCAAAAAACAAACAAGACAAAACAAAGATGCTCACTCTCCCCAGAGCTATTCAGAATTCTACCGTAAGTCCTAGCCAGAGCAATTAGGGAAGAATAAGAAATAAAAGCTACTCAGATTGGAAAGGAAGAACTAAAACTATCTCTATTCACAGGTGACATAATTCTCTATATAGAAAATTGTAAAGAATCCACAGAAAATCTACTAGAGCTAATAAATGAATTTAGCAAAGTTGCACAGCACAAGATCAACATACAAAGATCAGCTGTTTCTACACACAAGCAGTGAACAATCTGAAAAGGAAATTTTAAAAACAATTCTATTAATAATAGTACCTAAAAGAATAAAATAGGTAGAAATAAATTTAATCAAGAAGGTGAAAGACTTGCACACTGCAAATTACGAAATACTGATAAATTTAAGAAGACCTAAATAATAGGAAAGGCATCCCACGTTCACAGAATGTAACATTAATAGTGTTAAAATGGCAATACTCCCCAAAGCAATCTTCAGATACAATACAAGCTCTATCAAAATTCCATAGGCCTTTTTTGCAGAAATGGAAAAGGTGATCTTCAAACTCATGGAATTGCAAAGGGCCCTGAATAGCCAAAACAATACTGAAAAATAAAAACACAGTTGGAGGGCTCACCCTTCCCAATTTCAAAATTTACTACAAAGCTACAGTAATCAAAACAGTGTAGCACTAGTATAAGAATAGATGTACAGACAAATGAAAGAGAATTGAAAGTCCAGAAGTAAACCCTAACATATATGGCCAACTGATTTTCAACAAGGCTGTAAAATGATTTTTAACAATTCAACCGTAAAAGAATCTCTTCAACAAATGGTGCTAGGAACACTAGATAACCACATGCAAAAGAATGAAGTTGGACCACTACCTCACTCTATATAAAAAATTAATGATAATTAATTTTGGTTAATTAAAAGTAGGTCAGTAACCTAAATATCAATATGAGATAAAACTATAAAACTATTAGAAGAAAACATAGGGTAAATCTTTATGACCTTAGATTTCATGATAGATTCTCAGATTTTACACCCAAACACAAGCAACATCAACAACAAAAATAGATAAATGGCATTCATACAAATTAAAAATCACTGTTCATCAAAAGACATTATTTTAAAAAATGAAGACAATCTACAGAATAAGAGAAAATATTTGCAAGTCACTTATTGGATAAGGGTTTAGTGTCCAGAATACATAAAAAATCTTATAACTCGACAACAGAGGCAAACAACCCAAATAAAAAATGGGGAGAGAATATAAACAGACATTTTTCCAAAGAAAATATACAAATGGCCAACAAGCACATGAAACAATGCTCAGTATTATGGATCATTAAGGAAATACAAAGCAAACTCACCAGGCACCACTTCATACCCACTAGGACGGCAATTAAAAAAGAAAAAGAAAGAAAAGAAAAGAAAAGAACAAGTGTTGGTGACTATACAGAGAAATAAGAATCCTCCTACACTGCTGATGGAAAAGTAAAATGGTACAGCCACTGTGGAAAACAATCTGACCTTTCCTCAAAAAGTTAAACGTAGTTAACTGACTCAGCAATTCCACTCCTAGGTATAGATCTAAAGTAACTGAAAACAGGGACTTAAACACTTTTTCACAAATGTTCATAGTAGCACTATTCACAACAGGTAAAAGGTGGAAACAATCCAAATGTCTATCAACTGATGAACGGATAAACAAATTGTGATATATACATACAATGGAATAGTATTCAGCCATAAAAAAAGAATGAAATATTGATACATGCTTCAACTTCAATGAATCTTGAAAATATTCTAAGCAAAAGAAGCTAGACATAAAAGATCATGTATTACATGATTCCTTTTATATGAAATATCTGGAGTAGACAAATCCATAGAGACAGCAGATAAGTGGTTACCAAAGGATGGGGGTAGGGGGATATGGAAAGTGATTAGTTAATGGGTACAGGGATACTTCTGGGATAATGAAAAAGTTTTGAAACTAAAGAGAGGTGGTGATTGTACAACACTGTGAATACAGTAAATGTTACTGAATTTTACACTTTAAAATGGCTAATTGTATGTTATGTGAATTTCATCTCAATTAGAAAAATAGAAAGAAAAATAAATAAAGTAAAATAACACAAAACAAAATAAAATAAAAACCTTTCCAAACAGTGGTGTAGTAGTGATCTGAAATTTGGGCCTGTAAGAAATGGTGAGATACCAAGAACAAATTTTTTTTAATTTTACATCTTTATTGGAGTATAATTGCTTTACAATGTTGTGCTAGTTACTGCTGTACAACAAAGTGAATCAGCTATATGTATGCATATATTCCCACATCTCCTCCCTCTTGCGTCTCCCTCCCACCCTCCCTATCCCACCCCTCTAGGTGGTCACAAAGCACCGAGCTGATCTCCCTGTGCTATGCAGCTGCTTCCCATTAGCTATCTATTTTACATTTGGTAGTGTATCTATATGTCCATGCCACTCTCTCACTTCATCCCAGCTTCCCCTTCCCCACCCACCTTGTCCTCAAGTCCATTCTGTACACCAAGAACAGCTTAAAAACTAGAGTTGTACCCTATTTTTAAGTGAATGCTAATTATATACGTAAGTATATAGAGATATAGATATCTCCAAGAGTAATAAATTGCTTTGCAAAGATATTAGTCTTTTGCAACCATTTTGAATTTCAATCCTAAAATTAACTGTCATCTACACGCTTTCCACCAACAAAGAAATGATTGAATATACTTTTTCAAACTATATAACATTCCCCACACCCTGCTAAGAATCACTACTACAAATAAAAAATTGCCATTATGCCATTAAAACATAATTTGATTTTTTTTAATTTAGTTCATGCTTTTTCAAGATATATGTATTGCATAAAATGAAGTTCCTTGTATAGGCAAAAAAACTTATGCCACAGAGGATTACTAATTTCTCTGATCATAAAGATGACCAGTTATCCAAACACAGATCTTATGACATAAATCAATATTTCCATGATATAAACATGTGGATTTCATTTTTAATTCTGCAAATTGGGAAATTATTATATCAAATCCTGTGGCTTCTTCTTTGCTACAAAGTTTCTGGTTCTCTCCAACAACTGCCTAGTTTTTACCTTTGTTTTTGTTTGCAACGGTATAAGAAAATCCTGGTGCTTGTCCTGTTTTTCTGCCAAAAACGCCCCAGAGGTTTGGACCAGTTTTGTGTTTTCCACCTTTTTCCACTGTGTGGCACTGAGCATACTTTTGAACAAAGATCTTCTTGCCTGCCTCAGCATTTGCCATTTTGTTCTGCAATGAAACATTAAACCACAAACCAAAGAAAATATCTGATTTGCAAGGCTGGATAAAAAGGAATTTCATCACTTTGACTGAAGTGAATACTAATGATATTAAACCAAAATATAATTTAAAGCAGACATGCTTTAAATTCTGAGTGCTCAAAAACACAAACATAGCATCCAATTTTATAAAGAATCATCTCACTTATCAGGTTTATTTTGAATTTCTAGCCATTGCTACTTCAGAAATTGCTGTTGGTATAAGCCTGGTTTTCCTTCAGCCTTCAAACAATTACAGTAATTTACCTAAGACAACAATATTCTATTTTTCTTTTCACTTCCAAAAAGTAGAGGTGCAAACAATGACGTGAAGCATATATGTCTAAATTGGTATTCCCTTACTTAAAAATAATCACATAACAAATTGGAAAGGTGATTAAATATGATATTTATTATGATTATTTACATGCCTGCAATAATAGACAAAACTATAAAAAACCATATAGAAATGAGGCCACAGCAAGCTACATGTAATACATAATTTCCTATTTACCTTACACTCTCAGCTGTAAACAAATCTACCAGACTAAATCAAGCACTACCTAAAAACAATCAAACATTACTGAGTTCAGTCAGCATTAGTACATGTAGTAGAAAATATACAGTTCTAAGTAAGGAGGGGTTTGTTACACAGTGATAGACATACACAATAAATTCTGCCTAAAGATATTTCGGTAAGACTGCCAAAAACTCGGGGTTTCCCTGGTGGCACAGTGGTTAAGAATCCGCCTGCCAACGCAGGGGACACAGGTTTGATTCCTGGTCCGGAAGATCCCACATGCTGCGAAGCAACTAAGTCCATGCACCACAACTACTGAGACCGCACTCTAGAGCCCGCGAGCCACAACTACTGAGCACGCACACCACAACAACTGAAGCCTGTGTGCCCTGGAGCCTGCGTGCCTCAACTACTGAGCCCACACGCCACAACTACTGAAGCCCACGCGCCTAGAGCCCAGGATCCGCAACAAGGGAAGCCACCACAAAGAGACGCCCTAGTACCACAACGAGGAGTAGACCCCACTCGCTGCAACTGGAGAAAGCCCACGCACAGCAATGAAGACCCAATGCGGCCAAAAATAAATTTAAATAAATAAATAAATAAAATAAAGAATTCTTACAAATAATAAAAAACAATTTTAAAAAGAGACTGCCAGGGCTTCCCTGGTGGCGCAGTGGTTGAGAATCCGCCTGCTGATGCAGGAGAAACGGGTTCATGCCCCGGTCCGGGAAGGTCCCGCATGCCGCGGAGCAGCTGGGCCCATGAGCCATGTCCGCTGAGCCTGCGCGTCTGGAGCCTATGCTGCGCAACGGGAGAGGCCACAGCTGTGAGAGGCCCACGTATCGCAAAAAAAAAAAAAGACTGCCAAAAACTCTGTTATGTACCTAAATAAATGCCTCTTCCATCCAAAATGATATAAAAACTAAAATAATTTTAACTTATTGAAAAAAATTTAGTTTAAAATGCAGTACCTGGGTTTTGTTTTCCTGCAGTTTGTATTCTTTAAAGAATGGTTGCGGGGGAGGTGGGAATGGGAATGGATTCCACATAAGGGTTACTGTTACATAAATAACTAAAATACCTAATTCTTGACAGTACAGTTCTAAGCACATTTTTACCTCCAAAACTCAACCGAGGGGCTTCTCTGGTGGTGCAGTGGTTGGGAGTCCGCCTGCCGATGCAGGGGACACGGGCTCGTGCCCGGGTCCGGGAAGATCCCACATGCCGCGGAGCGGCTGGGCCCGTGAGCCATGGCCGCTGAGCCTGCGCGTCTGGAGCCTGTGCTCCGCAACGGGAGAGGCCACAGCTGTGAGAGGCCCACGTATCGCAAAAAAAAAAAAAAAAGAAAGAAAGGCTGCTGCAGAGAGGTCCCTCTCTAGAAACTGTCTTCTGTAGCACTTTCAGGGGTACCCAGGCCCCACCTCGCTGGGGCTAAGGCGAGCTTCTTACTAACCAAACGGTTGGATCCTCCTCTCTGAGTGAACCCAGGCCCAAATTGCATCATGGCCCATAACCAGTGCTCAGATCACATGAGGGCCCGGCCCACCCCCTCCTACCTAGTCCCATACTTACCACAGGGCCAGCTGCTCCATCCTCCGCTTCCCCAGAGAACCTTTAACGTCAACTGTGCGGCGGCTCGGCCAAAGCGTGCGCCCCAAGTTCAAGTCTGGCTGCCCGGCGGCTGCAGCGCCTCGTAAGGCCGCACTGAAACGCCGGGCCTGCATGTGCTTCTGGTGGACGCCAGCCAGTGGTAGGCGGGGCTCCATCGGCACTGCTGATTGGCTCCCAAATCCCACGGAATCGCAATTCTCGCAGGGGCCTAAAGCTTCGCGCTGCCGAGCCGTCAGTGACTGAGTGTAAACGTGACAGAGTAAGGGTCCGGCTTTGTTTGTTTCACTTTTACCTAACTGAAGAGTTAAATTATCTATGTATATTCACAATATGTACCAGCTCTTGCTTGAAGTAGGAATCCAATGTTTTATGAATGGTCCGTTAGTATTTGATTGCGGGAGTCAAATCACGTCAATAAATGAATAAGGCAACTACTTATTCTGTGGGCAAGACACGGTGCCAAGCAACTCGTAAGGACAAACACTGACCTGAAGCGCCAATTTTCTATGAGTTATAATCCAGCTGGGGCAAGATTTAAGTACATTAAAAGTTAAATCATTATAAATGAGCTACATAAAAAGTGCAATAATACAAGAACGGACAGCGAGGTTGCAAGCTGCTCGTTAATCGCCAAAAGAGCAGAATAGAGTATGAATAGAAACAGAGAGAGAATGAGCGAGGGAGGAAGATATAAAGGAGAGGACTGGGAAAGCTATACGAAGACGAGGGTATTGAAGGCAGAAACGTAAGAAAGTCAAAGTCGTGTTTAGGAAAACGTGAGAAGGAAAAGTAGTTTACCTGTGGTTACATAATTAATTCAGTGAGATGTGAGTGGTAAGGCTGTAGCAGAGAAATAGGAATATTAAAATAATTTATTAAATTTTGTGTAATAGGTAAGTGTGAGATTTACCCATATTCTTGTTCTCTGGAGCTCTGTCCAATACAACTTTCTGCCATGATGGAAATATTCAGCGTGGACACTGTCTACTAGCCGCAAGTAACTTTGAGCCCTTGAGGTGTGACTAATGCGACTGATTTTTTTTTATTTTAATTAATTTTAATAGCCACAATTACCAGATGGTTGAATGAAACTACTCCAAGTGATACCTATGTGTTCTGTCCTGTGAGCTACATATTTAAAAGATGTATTTCATCAAATTGAATCAAAAGGGGGAAAAAAATCTGGTGTTAAATATTATTCTCAAACTCAAACAAAGCATTCAAACTCAAGAAATAAAAGGAGACTATTATTTATTGAGTAGCTACCACAAGCCAGGCTATGTGCTTGCATATATTATCAGTAGCCAGTAGCCTTACAGGATGGGAAAAAAATGGATACTCTGGACCATATTCCTACAGAACAATCTCAAAGTTACTAATTGATCACCAACAAATATCAGTGGTAAAATCTAGTAAAAATGTGCAAATCAGGCAAAGCATTTTTACTTAAATATAATGTATGATGACTAATCTCAATAACCAATAAGCCTCATTGTAAATAGATCATAGTTTGGAGAAATTTTGTAAAACAATGACAAGAATTTACTATTTTATCCTTGCATTTCAAAAATAAGTTACAATATAATCTCTCATTTTTAAAAAAAAATTAGTGAGAACTTCAGAAGAAAAAATTTCAAGGGAAATCTGAATTTCATGTGAAATTCAGTGTCTATCATTCTAATGTGTTTATTATTCTAATAATTGTGCATTATAGGCTATGTGTTTTATTTAATTTAATCTGCAAAGGCCCAGCATATCTTTTCTCTAATATAAGACAAATTAATAATCATCCTTTCAAATCTCAGAATTTTCAGCTGTTTTAGTTACATGTGATTCATGTTCAAATGTGATTTTATATGATTTGAAACATGACAAATCTGTCATTATTGAGTGATGAAAATGTTCTACAATTGTGGTGATGGTTGCACAACTCTGTGAATACTAAAAACCATTTAAGTGAACACTTTAAATGGGTGAATTGTGTGATATTTGAATTATATCTCAATAAATCTGTTTAAAATAAATAGACAAGTCAAAGAAAGATATATTTACTATAATTTAGTAACTTATAAGTAAATTTCTTATTTTCATTGAATATGTGGTATTTCACATGATTAAATGGTAAAGAAATTTTGCTTTCTCAGCATTACCCAATATTTCTGATTCTGGTTTTGTTTTATCCAATCTTTTATCCCTTCTAAAATAAAATTAACTGCTCTAAAATTTTCAGTATACCAATCAGTAATCTTGTTCTACTAATAGAAATTTCCCAGTAAGTGCAGTTTAAGAAAATTATACATTTTCCACTAGATGGCACTGGTGGAAAATAGTGTTGCTAGAATCCACACTTTCATCACATCAATAAAATTATTACATTACCACATTGTTTTCATTCACTTTGATTGGTCTGGGTAAGATAAAGAGAAGTGGAAAGTTAAGATAAGATACTTCCTTAACTTGCTAAGCTCCAGGGTAAACAGAGCCCTCATTTTACAGACGTGGACCGTAATACAAGGAGAAATTGTCACAATTTTGTGCTAAAGCCGGAGTGGGAACCCAGAATCCCTAACTTTCGGTTGCCATCATACAACGGTACAATATCAAGAGTGGGGGAGTGGACAGCATAGTGAAATGGAATAAGAAAATCTCCATCGTGCATTGTACGCATATTATCTTATTTGATCACTAAGCTATTAGCTCCATATATATTATCTCAAATAATCCTAACTAGACAAGCCCAATCTATTAACTTCATGAGGCAAGGAGAGTGATCATTTTGTTTAAGACATATCACTTGGGTATTGCACAGTTCCCAACACATACTAGACAGTCAAAAACATTTCTGGCTTAATAGAATGGATGAATTAATTAAGCTTGACAACTATGCTATTTAGTAGGTAATATTATTTCTACTTTACAGTTGAGGAAACTGAAGCTGGAAGCATGAGGTAATTTGTCCAAGCTCACACAATTCAGTGACAAAAGCATTTAACACAATCTGATATTACTTTGCATTATATATTTTCATGTAAGAATGCCACAATAGAAAAAAAGCTCTCTTAGGGCAGGCATCATGTTCTTCCATTTCTGCATTGTATGTCTATCTCCTTGCACAGAGCCTGGCTTACGGTTGGCACCCGATGAACAGTATTTACCTATTTTCATTCATAGTAACCCTGGACTTGAACATTTAAGAAGCTCTGCTCCTGAACCATTTTCTGGTTTGTTCCTTTCAGTTCATTCCAGTGCCACTGCCTTGTTTCTGGATTTCTGCCAGTTTTATGCTGACCTCTCCTCAAGGCCCATTAACAACAAGCCTTAGAAGTCAGTAGATTTCCCACTTTGCTTGCACCTTAGGATTTCTCCTAGTTCCACAGCTGTGCGCTGCATTCTTTCTGCCCTTAAACCTCCCACGGTTGCTTCTGGGAGTTGAGTAGATCAGAAGATGGAGTTGTTTCTGGTTTGGGCTCTGTTGTTTGTTTTTCTATTACCTTTTGCTACTCCATGGGCCCCAATTCCTCATCTCAGTTTTCTCAACAATGAGGCTGGAGTTGGTTGATCAGCTCTAAGGCTGAACGTTTTAACTCAGTCCTATAGAGCTGTTCTAGTGAGCTTACGACCAAGGTGGCAAGGTTGGGGGAAGACACCATGGGCTTTGGGAGTGGGGCAGAGCCAGCGACGGGAAAGCCCGCGCACCAGAGACTTACAGCAACAGGGAACCAGGATCACACACCTGGTGCGTGGGCCTTGGCTCCGCGGGATTGGCGCCGTAGACTGCGTCAGGCTCCCCCGGGCCGCTAGGGGCGCAGCAGCTCCCCGACCCCAAAGCCGGCACCCTGCGTGGCCGGCCTGCGCCGGGCCCCAGACCCTTCCGTCTTCCGGAAGCGGACGCGAGGCTGGCTGCGACTGGGTGGGCAGCTACTGCAGTGGCGAGCACGGCGGGAGCGAGGAGGAGTAAAGGGGTGCGGGCCTGGCTCCCGCGCCGGAGTGGAGCACCATGGACGAAGCTGGGAGCTGTGCGAGCGGCGGAGGCTTCCGCCCGGGCGTGGACAGCCTGGACGAGCCGCCCAACAGCCGCATCTTCTTGGTGATCAGCAAGTACACGCCCGAGTCGGTGCTGAGGGAGCGCTTCTCGCCCTTCGGGGAGATCCAAGACATCTGGGTGGTGCGGGACAAGCACACCAAAGAGTCCAAGGGCATTGCATTCGTCAAGTTTGCCCGCAGCTCGCAGGCCTGCAGGGCCATGGAGGAGATGCACGGCCAGTGCCTTAGCCCCAGCGACACCAAGCCCATCAAGGTGCGGGGGCCGGGTCGGGGTGCCCCCGGGGGCGGTGTCAGGCTGCGGTAGGGGTGGTACATCCGCTCGCGGGGGCGGACTGGGCAGCACCTGGCATTCCGGGGTGGGGGTCGGGGAGGGGAGGACGGCGTTGCAGAGAGTGTTCTTGCGGACCCCCTGCCGGCAGGGCTGCACTGGGGTGCGGGGGGATGGGGGATGCAGAGAGAACGTCCGCTCCCGGGTCGGACCAGGCGTCTGCGGCTACTCCGGCTGCAGAGCTGCGGTGCCCGGACAGCCCCGCGCCCCCGCCGTCGCTAATCCACCGCCCAGCTCCGACCCTGACCTACTTTGAGGACTTCTCTGATCCTCCTCAGACCTCGCGGTTTACCGTGTATAAAAACAAGTAACTTTGCTTTTCCTCAGGTAGGTAAGGTGCTTAAAGACTTGATAAAAGTACATGTAACTGTGGCCCTCCCGTTAGCCATTTTCCCAGTACCAAAGTATGCATGTATATAATTTTTTTATATATTTATTTATTTATTTATTTATTTTTGGCTGTGTTGGGTCTTCGTTTCTGTGCGAGGGCTTTCTCTAGGTGCGGCGAGCGGGGCCACTCTTCATCGCGGTGCGCGGGCCTCTCACTGTCGCGGCCTCTCTTGTTGCGGAGCACAGGCTCCAGACGCGCAGGCTCAGTAGTTGTGGCGCACGGGCCTAGTTGCTCCGAGGCATGTGGGATCTTCCCAGACCAGAGCTCGAACCCGTGTCCCCTGCATTGGCAGGCGGATTCTCAACCACTG
Source organism: Orcinus orca (assembly GCF_937001465.1). Classification (NCBI taxonomy): domain Eukaryota; kingdom Metazoa; phylum Chordata; class Mammalia; order Artiodactyla; family Delphinidae; genus Orcinus; species Orcinus orca. Next base: position 65,665,302 of record NC_064565.1, read on the forward strand.
CACCACCAGGGAAGCCGTGCATGTATATAATTTAAAAAAAAAAAAAGAGGCAAATCATTGTGATGGCAGTGTAATTGTATTAATATTAAATGCCTCTTTGAATACTCTTAATTAACAATGGTGGTATTTATATTAAGTTTCCACACTTAACTTCTCTGTAAAATTAATATACTGACACAGGGCAGGAAGGGTGATTTTGAGGGTATTTGACTTAATCTTTCCTTTTAGCACAGAGCCAGTACAAGGTGAACCCTCAGTACATCTTTTTGTCCATAGTAGCAGTCTCTGTAGGCCTTTCTTGCAAAAAAGAGAGGAGCCTAGGAATACACCAACAACACATTAGACAATAGACATTCCCTCTCCTCCCACCTCCCAGACCCTCTGAGTCAGGACAGATCATCAATGAAATTAAGTGCAAGGCCACAGTATATACTAGATCAGGGAGTGGCAAGCTTTGTCTGTAAAGGGTCAGTAAATATTTTAGGCTTTGTGAGTCATGCACAGTCTGTCACACATTCTTTTTGTTTTTTAACAACCCTCTAAAAATGTAAAAGCAATTCTTAGATCATGGGCTGTAGAAAAACAGGAAGCTGAAGTTTGTTGACTCCTGCACTAGGTTGATAATTTTCATCTCCTTCCAATTATGATCTTAGCAGGGAGGATTTTTTTACTTTGAATATAGTATAACCACAGAGATCTTCTTGGAAACTCCCCAAAATGCCCCAAATTTGAAACCTATAGACCCCCCCCTTGCCTTCAGTAAATTCCTACAAGAGAAGTAAAAGTTCCAGCACTAAAATGTATCCCCCCCTTTTCACCACAGAGAAATTAAATGATTCCCAAAGATAATTAAAGCTTAAGTTTTGTTTTTCACATTTTTGTCCACTCAGTTTCAGCCAGAGGGTTGTTGCACTAGTGCCTTAGCTAGACAGTCTAAATTCATTCTTCAGCAGCTTCAACTTGGGCTGTCTTCTGCTGGAATGTAGTGGGGTTTTTTGTTTTGTTTTTCAGTATTTCCAGTTAAATTAATTCACCTTCAGTGTTTCTCATGTACTTTGCTTTTGCAAAGTTCCAAAGGCCCTACAAGACAAATAAGAAAATTTTAATACCAGGCCTACAGCCAGAAAAGATTGTCCAAATGAAACTCATTCTGTGAGTGATCAGCTACATTATCTTGAGGAAAAGGGTAAACCTAGAAAACAAGAGAAAAATCTTAGTTCTTAGCTTTGCGAGAATTTAGAGCCATAGTCTGTGAACGTAAAGTCTCAGGAGAAATCATCCAGTAGGTGGTTGATTATTATACATGTTTTCTACTTAGATATTGTCATCTTTATCAGAAATTTGAAATGCTCCAATCTTCTAAAATTTAAAAATTTGTGATCTGATGGCACCTCCAATCACAAGTCTTACTTGAAACTCTTTTTTTCTCCTAGTGTCTTCCTGTACTTAAAGGTTCCCTATTTGTATTTCCCTATTGACCATCCATTACTGATACATGCACTGGACTAACTTTCTAGTGGGCCATTTCTGTGTTACTTAATACTCTACTACTAATACCTTATACAGTGCTTGGCATGTGGTATAAGTTTATCAAAGGAATAACTGGAAGTAGATGCTATCTAGGGGTGTATCTCCAGCTGTATCTTGTAAGCAAGGTTCTACACCTCTGTGACACCTGTTTTCCAAGCAAACATAATGACCCTATTTTTCAATATTTCTAAAATCCCGTGGCTCTATAAATTCTTTGTCCTTTTAGTTGCTCCCTTCTCCTCTGGAATTCCATAGGTTCACGTTTTCTCATACTGAATGGTATACCGCCCCCCTTTAAAGACAAAGAAGAAGAAGAAAGGAAAAAAATACTCAAGGGCCCTGTCTGGTGATTTACATTATTTTTATTACATTTCTACAAGTTATAAAAAATAAGAGTAGCCATTAAAATTCTTATGCTTGTAGCTCTTGAAACAAATCCAGAATCATAGTTAAAGATTTTACATTCCTCTGGAATAATATAAAACCAAAGCAATTTTATGAATTAAATTAAAGCAATACCACAAAGCAAATTAAATTCCAGGTAATAATCTAGTGTCACAGATAATATTTCAATAAAACTAAATTACTAATAGAAAAATAGAGCCTCAGTCCATTCTGTGCATTTTCTTGCTCACATAAGTCATTCAGGTGGTAACTGAGATGATCCAGAATATGGTCATGTTACCTTTTTTTAAGGATTAATATTAGAAAGCAAACAATTAAAAATATGACCATCTAGACTTAAACCCAACTGTATCAATATTAAATTAAACATAAATTGGCTAAACACTCCTATTAAAAAGCAGGGATTGTCAGGATTTTTTTTTAAAAGGCCAAACTAAATGCTGTTTGCAAGAGATGCACTTTTAAGTATAAAGATACAAAGAGGTTGAAAGTAAAAGGATAGAAAAAGCTGGTGTGATATCAGACAAAATGCTCTTCAACAGGAAGGGTATTAACAGAGAATAATTTCCTAAAAATAAAAATATCAATCAAAAAGTACATAACAATTCCAGATGTTTATGTAACCAATAATAGAGCTTCAAAATACATGAAGCATTATTAATAGAACTAAAAGGAGAGAGAAATTCATATTCAGATTTTTACACTCCTCTTAGTCTCTGACAGAAAAAGTAGACAAAATCAGTAAGGATATGACATGTTAATAACACTATTAATCAACTATATAATTGACATTTATTGAACACTACCCAACAAGCGCAGAGTACACGTTCTCTTTCAGTGCACTGACTATTGCACTGACTGTTGCTCTCTTTCAGTGCACTGACTATTGCTCTTGGTAAAAAAAATACAAAGGAAAAAAGAATTCGGAAAAAAAGTGCAAAGATCAGTGTTATCTCATAAAAAGTCATTGCAATAAAGATTGCTTTAGCGGGGCTTCCCTGGTGGCGCAGTGGTTGAGAGTCCGCCTGCCGATGCAGGGGACGCGGGTTCGTGTCCCGGTCCGGGAAGATCCCACATGCCGCGGAGCGGCTGGGCCCGTGAGCCATGGCCGCTAAGACTGCGCATCCGGAGCCTGTGCTCTGCAACGGGAGAGGCCACAACAGTGAGAGGCCCGTGTACCGCAAAAAAAAAAAAAAAAAAAAAAAAAAGATTGCTTTAGCAAAATGTTTTTTGATAAGACGCTATTACATTGCATTTAACCTAACATGAATCCCATACTAATAATGAAGTAAGTATTCTTAAGGAGTAGGAAAACAGTTGACTGATATTTCCGCATTATTCTTTGGGTTTTGTTTGTTTCTTAGGTTTTCATTGCTCAGTCCAGATCATCTGGAAGTCACCGAGATGTTGAAGATGAAGAACTTACAAGAATATTTGTTATGATACCAAAGTCCTACACAGAAGAAGATCTACGGGAAAAATTTAAGGTACTTAACATTTTCTAATCAGCTAGGGTTCTTGATAACTTACAGTCTTACATTGGTTGTACAATTACTAAATCTTGTTTTGTTTGAGTTAGATCATTAGATTGGTGGTGGAGAATTAAATAACTATTTTTAAGTCATCTATTTCAATCTAGTTATTAAATATTAAAACTAAAATAAGTTAACTTTTTAAAAATATATAAAACCTGGAAAATATTGATGATGGTGTTTTTCCCCCCATTTAATGAAAATACAGATTCAGGAAAATGAAGTATAAAGCTCAGAGTTTTAAGTAAGGTCTCATACCTAGTAGGTGATGGAGCCAAGATTTATGCCCAGGGTGTCTGAATCCAGAGCCTGCTCTTGGTCTTGAAATTTTCAAAGCACCCTCTTAGCACTCCTCTCTATTGCCTCTCATGGAGAGGTGGGGCAGGCAAGCCTGAGTGTGTGAACTGTATTATCTCACATTTGTTACAAGTCTGTGGCATGTTGATGAACTTGTTCACAGAAAGACTTATCCTCTATAGTTTTTGTTTTAAAATTAGACCTCTGAAGGAATTATATTTAAAGAAAAAAAAAAAACTACCTACAACTCTGAACTATAGCTAGACTGTAGTCAATGAAATTTGGAGACAATTTAAAATTTCTTTTTAGCCATTGACTTTTATAAGCAGTGACACACTTTCACAAAAGCTATTAAAAAGCAATTTTTAAATTGTCTTGAGTTGTAATTTTTTATTCTTTTTCTACTAATCTTCCCAGTACTGAATCATGTGGACAACAAGCAAGAAAGAAAACAAGTAGTAAAAAGTAATTTTCAAACTTCCTCTATCCTACCCCAACCGAGGATTGAATAAAATACTTCAAAAATAACAAATACCAAATATATATATATTCCATACTTCCTCCAATAGTAAGAATAAAGTTTTTACCTTATATACTTATAAACTTTTATCTTTCTCTGAGTGAACAAATGTGGCATTTTTAAATACATATATAGTAGTTAAGTTACTAACGGTTACATGAAAATTTTTTAAATTAATAATAAACAGTAAGAATTTATATCCCGTATTTCTTCCAACATTAAAAGTAAACATTTACCACATATTTCTCACATGGAGTATTAACTTTCTGCGTGAACCAATGTATTTTTAAAATGTACTTCAAGAGGCACTCCTTCAAAAGTATACACAATCATTTATGTTCGTGTTAGAAGGCAGATAAATAATTATAGCTAATATTTACTGAGGGCTGACTATGTCCCAGACCCTCTATATGCGCTTTAGGTGTACTTGCTCTTTTAACCCTTAAAACAACCCTATGAGGTAGGTACAGCTATTAGCCCCATTTAACAGCTAAGGAGATAGGCAACTGCCCAGTTAATAAGTGGCTGAACCAAGATTAAAATAAAGAAGGTTCAATTCCAGAGCCTCTGCTCTTAACCAACACTGAGCAAGACTTTGGAGCTTTCCAGACCATGTACAAGTTTTTGCTCTCCCTCCATGACTTTGGCAAGTTATTTGATTTCTCTAAGGCCCAGCTTCCTGGTCTGTGAAATAAGCAGTATGATATATATATATCCTTGAAGTGCTGTTATAACAATAAAGTGATATATGTAAAGCAAATGCTCAGTAAATAAAAAGTATCTTTATTTTGGTTATGTTATTATTTGGTTTTATCATCATTATGGTTATTTTTCTAGTGCCTCATTAGTTTGTGACATTTTTATTCCATTATTAAAAGTAGCTATAAATTCTGATTTCTTTTTTTGTAAGCAAGAAGAACAAGTAAATTTTAAGTTAGTTCTGAAATCTGTTCAGTTATTAATTTTGACTCCTCTAAGATCATTTCTTTTAACTCTCATAGGTGTATGGAGATATCGAGTATTGCAGCATTATTAAGAATAAAGTAACTGGAGAAAGTAAAGGCTTGGGCTATGTTCGATACTTAAAACCATCACAGGCTGCCCAAGCAATAGAAAACTGTGATCGAAGTAAGGATGTGTTCATTTATCATTGTAATAGACATTTGAAAAAATTCGAATTATTCTAATTATAATCTAATACTGGTTTGTGCTAATAGCCATACCTGCTAATTTAATCTCAGCAATGGGAGTTTAAATATATATAGTCCTAGGATGAAAATAATTTGGGGGCTGTGATTAGGCTTTCATTGAGGCACTATCTTAAAAAATATCAGCAACTGCATTAACTCAGTGAAAATGCTGTTGTCCTACTTTGGTTATTATTTCTACAGGTTTTTGGGGTTTATTAAATTATTTAGAATTTTAAGTATTAAAAAATTTACCAACCCTTTCAGGTTGGGGTTTTTTTTAATATTTATTCTTTATATTTTAAAGAAATTCAAGTATTCTGTAATATTTGTTTATATTTGACCTAAACCCTAAATAGAGTTAGGTATACTAATAAACATATAAATAATAAGGATAGGATTTTTAAGGTTTGCTAGCATTGTGAAGTAAATACACATTGGGTTAATTTCAAGGTAGAGTGACATTATTCGGATCTTCTGCTGTTGCTGGTGTACATTCTGAAGAATAAGAATTCTAAAGAGGCCAAGGAAAATATTCTTTGTTGTCATACTTCTAGTTATATTGACCCTTAGAAATGACATGTAGAATAATTCAATTAGTGGGTTTCAGGATATTATAAAAATAGATACATACTGAAAATGATTATTGTTAATCAGTAGAACTCTTAGATAACCCTAAGGTATACACCAAAATTTTCTCTCAGATCCTTCTAAATTTCTCAGTCAACCAACATTAACTGAGTACCTATGGTATACTCACCAATATAAGTAGAGGGATACAAATGGAATATATAGCAACGCTGGCATTTAAGGAATTGACAGCTATATTGGGTAGCCGAGATCTAATAGGCAAAAAATAGTTAAGGAATAATAGATTTTTTAAAGCTCTGTGTCTTATTTATCTGTTGCTGTCACCCCAAGTACCTAGTACTGCTGTTAGTAGTACTCGATATAGTAGTGTACTCAGTTGAGTAGTACTCAATTAAGATTTATTGAGATCTCTAGCAAAGATACTGCCATTTATAGTAGACTCAATAAAAATTTGCCAAATGAGAAAATGTTCAGAACTATGTGATATAGCCTATCAATGGTGAAAAACAAGTGCACCAAATGAGCATGGGAATACATCTGGAGGTAGGATTTGCAACTGGTGTAGAGTAGGCAGGGCAGAAGATGAGAGCAATGTTAGTAAAGACACAGAGCTAGAAATAAACGTCTTTGCTTAATAGCATGAAGGCAACAATCTGAATAAAGCTTGGTGTTCCTGTTGAGAAACAGGGACAGAGTAATCTAGGTACATTGGAACCGTACACGGGAGGTGATGAAGAGTTCAAGCTTAGTCCACATTAGAAAATTCCTTGTAGATTGTTTTAAAAGGAGAAAAATAACAAAAACTGTTTCAGCACAGTTGATCTAACCACAGTATCAAGAGTGGATTTACAGAGGAAGAATTCAAAGAGGCTCATTTTATCCTTTTTGGAACACTGAATAATATGATGAAAGCTGTGAACCTTCTCCCTTGAAATATGCCCATGTGCACATATGAATAAGCATTATGTTTAAAGTTTCAGAGGGTTCATGAACCTTCCCACCTTTTGAAGCTCATCGTTGCTGGTGTACATAGTTAAAACTCTTGATCCAGAGGCAAAGCTATCAGTTGAAGGGTTGTAATTAATTGACGAGAATCTAATTTTAAAACAGAGGCAGGGAAGTTGGAGTGAAAGATAACATCTAAGTATATTTCAAAGGAAGAATCTTGATGACAGTTGGGTGTGAAGAAGCACTATTGGATTTTGATGTTGGAAAGCCTGAGAGAATGAATGATGATGTCATCTGTCGTAGAGGGAGACTGGAAAGGATAGAATAGAATTGCTGATCTTTCATGTCTACATTGACCCATAATTTGGGATTCTTGCTGTTTCTCATTTACTCCTTGCCATCTTTCAAAAAGCAAAGAAGTAGGTCTGGTGGAGATGGTTGTTTGTGTAGATTTTGTTTTATACAATTATAAAACTAAGTCAAGCACTAGCAATCAAGTATATTTGTAGGTGTGTTAAATTTGCTATAAAGTTTGAAATTTATGGATTCTCTTTTTCAGGTTTTAGGGCAATCTTGGCTGAACCTAAAAATAAAGCATCTGAATCCTCAGAACAAGATTATTATAGTAATATGAGGCAGGAGACTTTGGGACATGAACCTAGAGTGAATATGTTTCCATTTGGTAAGTGGGCTATCTTTACTTTAATGGCATAAGTAGTGTATGCAATCTGATTTGGAGGGGTTTTTTTTAATACTCTTTTATCAGCAGTCTGAAGTTCACGTAGTGAATAAAAGAATTTATAGGTTTTTTTTTTCTTTCAAGAAGTTGGTCATGACACCTAATGTCATTATTTAATGCTTATTTTGTTTAACTTATTTCCAATTATAGTTTTTTGTGGTTAGTTATGGATTATCTAAGTGTTACACTATGTCACTGTCAGTGGCAGTGTTACACTGCCATTTTGGGGGGGTGAGCTGCTGCTTGTAGGCAGCTGACCAAGAAATATGAAAGACATATACAGTTATCCCCTCAGTATGAATCCTAAAATTTTATGCCTAAATTACTGCTGCTTTAAAATTAGGGCTAGAGAAAGGAGAGGAATGACAAAAGTAGAAGTTAGAAAAGGGGGAACATGAGTGATGAAAGTAAGACCTGTAAATGTTATTCGGCATAAACTTCCCTTTAGGTGAAACACTTGCCATATTTTGCAGTTTTGCATAGTAAACGTATTCCTGTGAAATTACACTACACATTTCTGCTTATATTTCTGTATCAAGGCAGGGAAATGGAGAGAGTTGTCTGTTTTCTTGTCCTTGTCTCTCCTGATAGTGCTGATGACCAAGAGCATATTACAAAAGACAGTGCCTTTGTTCAATGCAGAGGACTTAATGACACTTCATTTTATTTTCTAGTATCTAAAATGTTAAATGAATCTCTGAATGTATAGAAATTTAAAGATTTGCTTTTTTTTTTTATATCGTTGGAGAACAACAATCTGAATTTTCAAGTTTTGACAAGAATGACAACAGAGGCCAGGAATCCATCTCCAAACGCCTGTCAGTTGTATCAAGAGTTCCTTTCACTGAAGAGCAGCTTTTCAGCATTTTTGATATAGTACCAGGGTTGGAATACTGTGAAGTTCAACGAGATCCGTATTCTAATTATGGTAAAAATAATGTCTGTATTATTTTTTAATATACTGTGTTTTGTTAAACTGGCTTTCCTCCAGTGGCACTTTTTCTTTTTAATTTTTATTGGAGTATAGTTGATTTACAATGTTGTGTTACTCTCTGCTGTACAGTAAAATGAATCAGTTATATATATACATATATCCACTCTTTCCTAGATTCTTTTCCCATATACGTCGTTACAGAGTATTGAGTACAGTTCCCTGTGCTATACAGTAGGTCCTTATCAGTTATCTTTTTTATAGATAGCAGTGTATATATGTCAATCCCAATCTCCCAATTTATCCCTCCCCCCACCTTTTCCCCCGGTAACCATAAGTTTGTTTTCTACATCTGTGACTCTACTTCTGTTTTGTAAATAAGTTCGTTTGTTCCGATGGCACTTTTTATGTCAGATACTGTTTGTATGACAGTTTTTTGTTTCTTTTTTCTCTACCTTAAACTTTCAAATATAGTGATACCTCAATAAACAAATCCCTGGGAATACATCTACTTTATAGTCATGTATTTTTTTAAAACTGTTTTAACGCCCATAAAATAGAGCATTCTCTGTTTCCAGTTGTACAACAAAAATACTTTAGAATAGGGTCTCTTTCTGTACTTCTCATTAATGCTAGGCAAAGTGATAAAACCCTTAAAGTTTTCTCCTCTTCCCTAAGTCTCTTTTTCTTAAACTTTATACCTCAAAATGGAGCTCCTTCCCTTTTCAAGCATTTTTCCCATTTCAAGCATTTTAATTGCCCTACTTCTCTCTCTGCTTCTCCCCACTCTTAATAGAAGCAAGACTCTAATGTCAGCCATTTGAACTTGGTAACTGGTTCATTGATTAAACCTATTATCTAGTGTTAGGTTAATCCATCTTTGTATTCTTGTAAGCCTTTTGATTTTTTTAAGGCTTTTTTAAAATGCCCTAGTGGTGTAATGGGAAAAGGTTGGCGTTCCATTTTGCAGCCAACTCAGGTGCAAATCCCAACAATGACACGTAGTTGTAAGACCTTAGCAGATTGCTTATTCTATCTAGTCTCTCTTTCCTCATCTGTAAAATGGGATTATTAGTACCTTCTATGCCAGGGTTAGATAAGAATTAGAAATAATATATATAAGATATCTACTGCAAGTCCTGGCACATAATAGGCACTCAGTTTGTTGGTTTTTAAAGAATTGGAGGTGAGGGGTGGTATAGAGAAATCATACTTGGCATCTCTTCCAGTACTATAGATATACTTGATTTAGTCATTTTAGGGTGTCTTTTTATGGATGTTGAGGGGAAATAGATGAGTCAGATTATATAGACTGACTGACCTAGAGTGTCCACACCCTTCATACAGACACTCCCACATAATCAATATTACTCTACCCAGCACTGGTCTTTTAGCAGGACCTACTAAAAAGTCATTGACCTACTTTGTACCATCTCCAACTTTAACCCAGTCTTATGCTATCAGTCTTTTTTTTTTTTTTTTTTACTTTTAATTTATTTATTTTTATTTTGCCTGCTCTGGGTCTTAGTTGTGGCATGCAGTATCTTTTTTTTTTTGCAGTACGCAGGCCTCTCACTGTTGTGGCCTCTCCCGTTGCGGAGCACAGGCTCCGGACGCGCAGGCTCAGTGGCCATGGCTCACGGGCCCAGCCGCTCCGCGGCATGTGGAATCTTCCCAGACCGGGGCACGAACCCGTGTCCCCTGCATCGGCAGGCGGACTCTCAACCACTGCGCCACCAGGGAAGCCCCATGCAGGATCTTTGTTGCAGCATGTGGGATCTTTTTTAATTGCGGCATGCAGGATCCTTTTTAGTTGCAGCTTGTGGACTTCTTAGTTGTGGCATGCAGACTCTTAGCTGTAGCATGCATGCAGGATCTGGTTCCCAGACCAGGGATCGAACCCGGGCCCCCTGCATTGGGAGCTCAGAGCCTTACCCACTGGGCCACTAGGGAAGTCCCTGCTGTCATTCTTTTTTGTGACTCTAAGGCGCACATTTTGTGGGTTTTGGCATATCTGTTATTATATTCATATGTAATTCTATTTGTTTTGTATTTTCTTTCCTTTTTATCTGGTACTTTGAAATGTATTTGTTCCTTTACCTTCTCTATTGTTTCTCTGGTTGGATGTGTCTGATAAATATGTGTATCATTGGAACACCTTTTTATTAATAGAGGTATTATATAGTTAGAATCCTATTTGAATTAGTTTTATATGTTCATTTGCTCCTGAGTTTCAATTTCATTAAAATGTTGAGATGCTTAGATTTAGAGAGGAACATTAAATTAAAACGTTGTTTTTCCCAAAGTGAGTTATAGTATAAACGTATTGTGAAAACCTTTTGGTTGTGTTACAAGCTCCTGGGCTTGCCATGTAAGGGCTCCTGTATAAAATTTTCCCCCCCTGTAGCATCACCTTCCTGAATTGAAATCTACCCCCTTAGCTAAAAGCTCTTCAAAGGAATGTGAAATATGTGACTTTTGATCCGAAACCCTCTGTTACCCTGCTTTTTGGTTTTACTACATATATCACTTTTTCTCTGTCTACCACTTCAGCTAGCCAAGATGACTATATATTCTTTTCATATATCACTTCTCATTTCATTTCTTACTATGATAGGGAAAATTTTAGAATTTCAAAGTATATTTCAAAGAATGAAAATTTTAAGAAAAACTGGTTGGCTTTTAGCTGTTTCTCTGTCATATAAGAAAAGCCAAGATCTTAAAATTAAATTCATTGGACAGAACTTAAGCTAATGATACCATTTTTTTTTTAAATATCATGTTCATATTTTTACCAACATCTGGTTTATACTTTGCTTTATAGGAACACAGCTATTGAACACATGTATAACAGAACTTGGTTTTCTGACACATTTGATTATATATTTACTAATTGTGTGATATTAGTGTTTTTCTCTATTGTTTCATTCTTATGGCAACACAAACTTTAGTTACTGAATCTGCTTTTTTTCTAATTCCCGTATATTCTCTGCTTTATTTTAGGTCATGGAGTGGTTCAGTATTTTAATGTAGCATCTGCTATTTATGCAAAATACAAGTTACATGGATTTCAGTATCCTCCTGGGAATCGGATAGGTGTTTCCTTCATTGATGATGGGAGTAATGCATCAGAGTAAGTACCATTCCAGGAGCTAGCCTAAAGCCAAGCTTTGGATATACGTGATATGACTTGGAGAATAAAAATAGAATTGACCTCTCAGGTGAGGAAGTCACACAAAAGAAGTTACTGTTTAGAGACTGAATATTTCTAGTTTTCTGTGTATTACCAGTTCTTATCTCCAGTCTCCTTAGAAAAATGGCAACGCAGATGGTAGCTGCACAGCTTGCATCAATGGTGTGGAATAACCCAAGTCAGCAGCAATTTCTGGTAAGTAGGTAAGAATTTAACCTTCACAGTAGTATAAAATAAATGTGGCCTTTGTTTATTACCTGTGTAAGAAAATTTTCAGAGATATAGTAAAAGACCACATAGGTGCCATGATACACATCTCTTTAGCTCTTGACTTAAGAATCCCTAAAGTGCAGTTTTTCTTCTTTTTTGTTTTGAACCTAATTCTTCAACAGCAATTTGGAGGAAGTTCTGGATCACAGCTGCCTCAAATCCAGACAGATGTTGTACTTCCGTCATGCAAAAAAAAAGCCCCTCCTGAAACTCCGGTGAAAGAAAGACTTTTTATCGTGTTTAATCCACATCCTTTACCTTTAGATGTACTAGAGGATATATTCTGGTAAGATTTCAATTCCACAGAGTTACATTTTTAAATAATATATTTAAACCAGTCATTTAAGCAGCCTTGCACTCTTGAAGCTTCCTGTGTGTGGTACTTTTCAGGTACAGCTGATTCGTTCTGTGGTTTAAAAAAGTTCTTATTTATATCACCTTTTAAAATATATAATTATTTCCTTCTCTTCTTTGTTACTTACATGTCATAAGTCTCCACACAGGATTTCCTTTTATTTTATTTTGAAGACATAAAACATGGAGTATTGTTTTGAAAAGTTGCATACATAGAATGAACAAATCATTTGTTTCTTAATAGAAGATACATCTGTATAGACCTGTCCTCTAGAATTCAGCTGAACAGTGCTTATTAAGCATCTTCTATTTTGTCAGCACTCTATTGGACCCTTAAAGATTATATAACTACATTGAGTAAACAATTACTTGATTGTAGGGAAGAGTGTGTGTATGTGTGTGTGTGTGTGTGTGTACATACGTATATAAAATAAGTGTAAAAAGGGGGAAGACTCTTGTTTGTTTTTAATGTAACTTCTTTAACCTTAACTTTTTCTTTTTGGTCTTTTTCCTATTTGCCTTACAATGTTAGTGAATTTATTTAAAAGATAGAAACTTGTTAAAGAACTTCACAAAATATCAGTGATGTGGTTCAAGTATTTTGATTTTTATTTAACCAATTTATTTCGTTTATTTTTTTAACCTCTCCTCTGTACCAGGCAGTCACTGTGCTAAGTGCCAGAGACATTGTGTAAACAAACATTATATTACGTAAACAAGATGTAATAGTTCTTGTCCTCTTAGAACTAATCACATGTAGGAGACAGATAAGTGAATAGGCAATTACAACCTAGAGAGGTTGTGTGGTGAAAAGGAATATTCAGTCTGTGAAATACATAGGAGGGGCACCTGCCTTAGAAACTCAGAGAAGACTTATTGAAAGAAGCAAGGTATAGTGGAGGCCTGGAGGATACAAATAATTTAACCAGGGAAGAAAGCTGGGCGTGTGGGTGGTTATACCTGCGGGAGAGAACGTGGAAGGAGGTTGTTGGAATATGGGATTTGAGAGACTGAGGGAAGATGAAGCTGCAGAGGACAAGGACCCAAGTCAAGAAAGCCCCACAAGCTATATTAGGGAGCTTGTCCTTACCCTGGACGCATGAAGAGCAGCTGAAGGGACTTTTAGGGAGGAAATGATCATATTTGTGTTTTAGAAAGATCACTCAGAAGACAGGATAGAGAATAGATTGGAGAAGGATAAACCCAGGGGGCAGGTAAACTAGTGAAGAAGGTATTAGAGTAAACTAAGAAAAAGATAATGATGGTCAGAATGAGGAAAGAGATCTGAGTGATAATGAGGAGAAATTGACTGATAGAGGAAATGTTTAAGAAGGAAGATTGACATTATTAGAGATTGGATGTGGGAAAAGGAGTGAAAAAAGGAGTCCAGAATGGACCCCAACTTTTAGACCTGAGCATCTTTACTTATCAATTTCAGTTGATCTTTTTTTTTACTTTGTTTCAGTCGTTTTGGTAACCTGATCGAAGTTTACCTTGTGTCAGGAAAAAATGTGGGGTATGCCAAGTATGCAGATAGAGTAAGTGCTAATGATGCCATTACTACTTTACATGGAAAGATCCTGAATGGAGTCAGACTTAAAGTTATGCTGGCAGACTCCCCAAGAGAAGAATCTAACAAACGACAAAGAACTTACTGATTCTTGAGGTATGCTCTTTTTAATCTAAATTCTGAAACACATTGGCTAAATAGTGTAACGAAAGGAATATGTATAGAGTTTCTTTTTAAGGATTTACAAGTTGTTGGTTAAAAGCACTGTGGCTTAAAAGCACTGTGCTGATAATTTTACAGTATATTTTTTAAACTTGAACTTTTTTTTTTTTTTTTTTTTTTTTTTGGGTATGCGGGCCTCTCACTGTTGTGGCCTCTCCTGTTGCAGAGCACAGGCTCTGGACGCGCAGGCTCAGCGGCCATGGCTCATGGGCCTAGCCGCTCCACGGCATGTGGGATCTTCCCAGACTGGGGCACGAACCCACGTCCCCTGCATTGGCAGGCAGACTCTCAACCACTGCGCCACCAGGGAAGCCCTAAACTTGAACTTTTTAAACTTAAAAAATGTTTTTGATGTTTACTGGGAGAATGTCTATCCTATAAAATAAAATCAGATTTCAGTTTAGAAAATTAAATGGTATTTGTGTGTGTGTCTGTGTGTGTGTGAATGTCTTTGCTATTAAGAATTGGACTTTACTATATGGTTACATAAACTTTAAAATTGGAATACTTCTAAAGATTTTTAACTTGAACAGTTAATGTTTTGAGTTATGAATTGAGGTAATTTATGACAGTCTTTATAAAGAATGTCTTGACATTCACTAGTGAAATGCCTAAAAAGCAATACCAAATACAGTTAACCCTTGAACAGCACAAGTTTGAGCTGCATGGGTCCACTGTGGACATGTGGATGTTTTTCAGTAGTAAATACTGCAGTACCACATGATCTGAGGTTGGTTGGGTCCGAGGTTGATTGAATCTGTGGATGCAGAACCGTGGGTAAGGAGTATCTGCGTGTATGGAGGGCCCATGATAAGTGATCCTCAGATTTTCAACTGGATGGAGGGTAGCCACCCCTAACCCCCACATTGTTCAAGGGTCAATTGTAATGCATCTTTTTGAACCTTTTGAACCTAAACGTTGGTGTTTTTCTGGACTCATATTTGTGAGTTTGTACATTAAAACTGCACGTTCAGAAAATACTCTCATGTGCATATATATATTTTCAAAAATAACCTTGACAATTTCCAGAAACTCTTGTCAATTATACATAATGCTACATACAGCCTTATGAATTCCTTTTTCTTTTAGTTTTAAGAAATCAAACCTAAATTTCTATATCTAGGACAGCTCACATCTCCACGGTTTGGAGAAACATTATTGAAAGTTAGAAATGTTCGATTCTTTCACTTTTTCATTCTGGAAATGAATCCTGAGTTTCAGGGGAAGCTGAGAGCTTCCCCATTCCCACACGCACACCAGCTTCCCAAGTCCACTGCTGGTCAAATAATAGCAGTTGGCAAGTACTTTAGAGTCAGTTTGAAGTTACTTACTTGAAAGCAATTTTCTTTTCACCAGGTTTACTTTCTGACCAATTATGAGAACTAGGAAGTATCAAAATGAATTGTCTGAATTCTAACTGCTGATGACCTTTCCTCTGATTAGAGCAAGTCAAGTGATTAGTTCCTCCTTACAGAAGGCAGTTGTCAATACGAAGTGCCTTTTGGGCCCATTATGAATAATCTCAATTTAGAAATGTTTTCAAACGTTTTATTTAATTACAAAATCCACTCCCGTTACTTCATACAATTCAGAAATATTAAATTTGCCAGTGAAAAAGAATTAGCAAGTCTTTCTTATAACAAAGCAGTTTTTTGTGTTTGCAAATAAAACGTTAAGAACTGAATTCTCTTTACACAAGCTGTCTTCTAAAATAGCATACAAAACTGCTTATTCATGTCTGTGAGTCTTTCAAAATATAGATAACAATTCTTACTCTTACTCGAAGAATCTTTGTCCTTAAAAAAGGACAATAATACTAACTTCTTAGTAAGGGGAAAATATATAAATTACTCCTGTGATTGAGCCTTTTTTAAAATAATTATTTATATAGTATAGAAAATATTAGACTTAAAATCAGAAGATCTGAGTTGGAGTTCCAGCTCTGACACTTAACTATGATTTGGCAGATCTTTTCACCTTTCTGAGGCCGAGTTTTTCCATAGGGTTATTGAGAAAAAATGAGTCAGCAAAATTCCTTATAAAATAAAATTTTAATTTGCTTTGAAAGTGTGAGCTAAACTCGTGCATTGATGACTTCAGTGAAACCTTTATGTCATCTCATCAAAACAATGAGAAACTAAGATTAATGATACAAAACTACCTTCTGGCCAGCAAGTGTGTGAGAATGAAGCTTTATAATATCACATTTAAGTGATATGCATTCATCCAATTCCCTACATTAGAGGAAGTGCATATTCTTCAGCATGACTAGTCATGAAATATAAATCTATCCTTTTTCCCTTTATTGAGTGAGCTGTTATACATATTCAGGGCAAAGGTAAAGTAGGGTCAGATTAGTTGAAAATGGTAGGACATAATGAGCTATATTGGTTTTGAATGTCTTCTAGTTGCAGCACGGCTTTTTTTATTTTTGCTTCGAATCCCCATTTACCATGGACTTCATAATGAGATTCACCTCTTTTGTTGGTACGTTAAATAATATATTATTTTAAGGTTCAATAAGATAGTATGAAAGACTTTTCTAAGTTTTACATGATTGTAACCATTGAAGATTTTAGGGGAGATGGGGGCCACTTTTTCATTTGTTTCTTTAATTTTAAGAGAACACGAACACTACTCATGAAGGCTAGTTCCTTTTGTCTCTGAGGAGTAAGCCTAGGATTAACTGAGCCATGACTAGGAAATAGGAGAAGAAACTGGTCTAAGAATATCACTTTGAAAATAGCTGAGTTCTATTTTGAGGTGGATCTGATGTGCAAAATATGTTTCTTCTTCTATTTGAGGAAAACAGAAATTTTAGTATTTTAGAACATCCTGATTTTTGTGTGTGTGTTTTTTTATAGGTCCATTTCCTTCTTTTTTAATCACATAAAACGGTTTGTACAACTGTCACTTTTTTCACTTCCTATGTTTTCTATCTTGACATATTGTTTTGAGGAAATCCCTCTGAATTTTATCCTTGTCCCTCAATTATGATTGAACAATTATGGTTAGTTGAGTTTAGCTACCCAAAAGAACAAAATATTTCAGCGTACATGCTCTAGTTGGACTCATGGTTAAGAAGACAGTTACGAACACCCACTCATCAGCCTGGTGTGTAGGGATAAAACCCAAAGCTGTCATCCTCACATGCATGATTTTTGTATTAATTTACAATATTTTCCCTCCAGAAATTCAGTACCCGCTTGCATCATCCTTCTGAGTAAGTTAAGTTTTGCTTATTTGGGGGCATCTATGATTAAGTAAGCAGGTAACATTGGGTATACGAAATAAAGGAATAACTCCTAACATTTTTAGGTATACTATATACAACAGCTATTTCCTTTCAGGTGATGATTTTCATACTTGTGTTGTGTTCTTTCTACAGAACAAAGACTAATGACATAATCCTCAGCTGACTGACTGAAAATGTGACTGGACGCACTCCTTGTGGACAGTTGACGGCTTTTTTTTTTCACATACCTGATAGTCTCTGCACAGCATTATTTTGTCTTGGGGAGCAGGGATTGTTGACATGTATTTTTAAACCACACGTTAATGCTAAAACTAATATAGTAGTTGTTTCTTAGAGCAATATGTTGTTATGTGTGGCAGAAATAAAGTTTTCTTTGCTTAACTAAATCATGCCTTATTTATGTAAAAGATCAGAAATGAAAAAACTTGAAAGTCAGTGTTTAGAATTTGACTAAATGACATATTTCATTGATTTTGAGATGCACATTTTTACACTTCTGACATTGGAAATATTTTGATATCCATTACTGTAATTGACAACCTCTTTTTTTCTTTCTTAGTGGAACATAAAGATGCTGTTTTCAATCAGTTGCATCTTAGATTCAATAAAATATAATTGCTACTCAACCTACACATATAGATTGGCTCCTTACACTTACTCTAAAGCAAGAGCCAAAAGACATATCATTAGAAATGATTTTTTTATACCAAGATACAACAGTTTGTTGGTAATCTTGTACAGATCTTTCAAGATTTTTTTTTTTTTTTTTAATTTTTGGCTGCTGTGGATCTTCGCTGCTGCAAGCGGGCTTTCTCTAGTTGCGGCGAGCAGAGGCTACTCTTCATTGCAGTGCGCGGGCTTCTCATTGTGGTGGCTTCTCTTGTTGTGGAGCAGGGGCGCTAGGTGCGGGCTTCAGTAGTTGTGGCACGTGGGCTCAGTAGTTGTGGCTCGTGGGCTCTAGAGCGCAGGCTCAGTAGTTGTGGTGCACGGGCTTAGTTGCTCCACGGCATGTAGGATCTTCCCAGACCAGGGCTCGTACCCATGTCCCCTGCATTGGCAGGCAGATTCTTAACCACCATGCCTCCAGGGAAGTCCCTTTCAAGATTTTAGAGCAGTGGTGCTAAGGGAAAAAAAATTTAAGTTATCACTGATAATATGTTTAAATAAATATCAATGGCTTTGGTAGGTGGACATTTTCCCTTTATAAGTACAGAACATAATGGCCACTCCAAAAATATGATATATAAGCAATTTTCAGAACAGACTATGATAGGAAGAATAGTCATTTCATAAAAGATTAAAAATGAGGAGCCTACTCTGCTTGTATTTTGAAAATCCAAGAAAAAAAATTTTATCTGCTCTTGAAGTGAATGATATGTATCAGAAAAGGTATATCTAAGTCAAGAGTTTGGCACCTTAAAAAAAATAGACATTAAATGGCATGCAGTTGTTAAAACATCACTTAATTACCTCCGCATTATGCCTTTCACATCCTGAGTTAAATTAAAAATAGTGAAAAGATTAAATTCACTGAGCATAATAGCATATTTCATACTTGGACATTTCTCTGCTGAAAAATTTAAATCCTTTTTTTTTTGAATCAGTAATTTTAATAAATTTAGATAAGAAAATATCCTGTCTTATCTTCCCAGGCAAGACTTACTGAACAAGAATTGAACCAAGTATCTTTCTGTGAGCCAAAGGCCATATTTTAAAAAGGAAGCAAATGGGTCTTTAGAAATGAAAAACTTAACTGAGGAGAGTTGAGGATTAATTACCAATAGATAGATTTATTCATCCCAAACTCATTTACTGCACACATAGTTCCATTTTCACAGATTGGAATTAAATTGTCCCTTGTAGGTTATCTGGCTCTAACACTCAAGTAATGCTTGAATTCCCCCGAAGATATTCCTGCCAGGTGGTTAATCTAAACATGTAAAAATGGGAAGCTCCCTACTGCCTGCCTAAGTCCATTACATCTTTGGTTAATCCCCATAATTGACATAAAACCTGATTCCCTGCTATTTTACTTGTTAGTCTTAAAGTTTTTCACTGGACCCTGTTGACGTTAGCTATTTCACATGGTAGCTGTCATATGCCCTCCTGCCATCCACTGATTTTCTAGTGCAGATTAAATGACCCCAAATTTTCTATTCTGCATTTAAGTTCAGGTAGCCAGTTGCAGCAAACCGTCGTGGTTTCAGTGAAGTGCCTCGTCTATGTTTATTTCCTTGAGTCCTTCATATAAATTCTGAAAAAAACATGTATACATGTATACTCTGTCTACAAAACAGTTCTTGGCTTTTACAGTGTGAGTTTCTCTTGTGTTTTCTCTCCCAATTGCATGCCTCAGTAAATAATGGTTACTTTGGCTTCAGTGTTGCACTTAATCTTAATCGTTTAGCCTTATTCCTGCTTTCCTCTCGTGCTTGCAGTTGATCCCTAAAACTTTAAAAGCCGGAATCTCACATTTTTCATAAAATGAGGAAATTCTAGAACCTAAGAAATAGCATTTAATAATCTAGTGCCTATGTCTTCACCTAAATGTTTACTTCTCAAATGCACTTTTGGTATATGAATATAATGTATAGATATTTCGATACCATGCATACGTCAGTTAATAAAATTGCCAATATAGTGGGGTTTTTATTAGGTATGGGTTTTTTTTACTTAAAAGAAAATGCTAAGCAATACAGATCAATAAAATTCTCTTTCAAATAAGTGGTTCGCATAATAACTAACATTTAAAATAAAGCCCAATCAAACTTGCTTGTAAATTTATTGTCAGGTCTTTTACAGTAGATCACAGATGCTGAAAGCAGCTATCAGATTTGCTCTTCTAGAGCACCATGTCCCAAACTATGTTCCTTGAAATAGTGTTCTCTTGAGAGAAGTCAATACGTATTCTTTAGGAAAGAAATTTTCATGGTCCAGTATATTTAGGAAATGTTCAGTTATTTATTAGTTCACAGGTTTTTTGACCATGAAGCTTCCAGGGCCTTTAATATGCTAATGTACCCCATCCCTGTATCTCTAAAAGAGGACCATAGTTTGCACTGTGAAATAAGTATGTTTTTAGAGGCACTAGTGTTACAAGGAGTAGATTTTAGGAAAGATCCTTCTGAAATATAGACTGTTTTTTATTCATATGGTATGGTGCAGTTTTATTTACAAGTTGTTTTTTTTTCTGTTGTGGCCTCTCCCGTTGCGGAGCACAGGCTCCGGACGTGCAGGCTCAGCAGCCATGGCTCACGGGCCCAGCCGCTCTGCAGCACGTGGGATCTTCCCAGACCGGGGCACGAACCCGTGTCCCCTGCATTGGCAGGTGGACTCTCAACCACTGCGCCACCAGGGAAGCCCTACAAGTTTAGTTTTTTTTTTAACTTTTTTATCCCACCCTTGATAAAAAGTTAATGCAAAATACTAAGGAAATTATTACTCTAAAATTGTAGCTTTCTCAGAAATTAGTTCTCAACCTACTCAGTATTAATGGACAGAGAATAGAAATAAGAGACTTTACCACTAGGTGGTGATAAACATTGCCACTCAAAAACAAAGTGCAACATTCCAATGTTATCTAAGGCACTGAGCCTGAAATGATAGAATTTGTATTGTCTAGAGCAGTGGTTCTTAAACTTCAGTGTCTATAAGAGTCACCTCAGGTGTTTGTTTGAAATGCACTGATTCTATAGGTTTGGGGTGAGTTTTTCAACAAGCTCCCTAAGTGATTCTAATATGGTAGTCATTGGCATTGACTTTGTGGTTCACTGACCTAAAGAGATTCTGTGTGTTGGACCTTAGGTTGGACTGTTGTAAAAGTAAGACACTGAGAAGTCTCCAAGTCGTTTACCTTGAGTATTATTTAATAGAATTAAGCATCTGCTTTCCCTCAATTTAATATCAGTAGGTATTAATTACAATAAGAAATTGAAAAACACAAGCAGTCTTACAAATAGCAAAATGTCAGGCCAACTTTTTTGTGTTGGCAAATGTTTTTTGATGTTTATAAAGGATGGTAATTATTTGCTTTATGCCATTCAAAGCTCCTACCTAATTTTATTTTTTATTTACATTTATTTTGAAGTGAATTATGTTAATAAGTTTTCAGATTTTGTCTCTAAAGAAGTGCATAGGTACATGTCATTCTTTTTAAATGACAAAAGAGCATGAAGGTGATATAATTATCATCAGTGTCTAAAAAACTGAAATGGAATATTCACAAGGGTACAGAAATCTTGTATGTGTAAGTGAGTATTCTTGCAGTCCTAAAGTGAATCTTCTTATAAAATGAATGCTTTTTTGGTGCACCCAAAAATTCTGTTGATTTGTAAGTGCAGTTTACCTGTCAGTACTTGTTATGAATGAGTAAAACTAAAAATCAGTAAAGGCAAAAACAAATGAAATGTTTATATAGCCTTTTCACCCAGCAGTACAGCCACATGCAAGTTTTATTTCTTCTGTATGTGGATGGTAAGCTCTATTAAAAATCGTGGCAGTTAATTTTTACATACGATTTCAGTAAAGAGAGAAAACATAAAGGTCATCCTTATTAGATAAGAAGTTCCATTTTAATATCTGAATTCTAATAAATGGATTGCATTATTTCCTTTTCTAGAAACAGTAACTCAAGAACAATGGATCCTGGGAACCAAAGGTATGGTATTGCTAGGGGGTCAAACAGAAATATTTAGTTAAAATATGAAATTGCAGTTCATTCATTACAATGAACATGCTTTATTTAATTAGAAGAGACTTGTCCTCAGGAGAATATGCAGTTCCCACTAAAGTTTGAGAAAGTTACCAGGCCCTGCGAAAATCCATTTGAGTGGTTATCACAGGAAAGGGAGTCCAATGACTGTCGTATATGAATTGCAGCCAGTATCTAGACGTCCAGGTCCATGTGAGCTAGCTGACCAAGACTACAACTACTGTGGCACCCTAGAGACTGCCTTTCTGACCACACTGCTGCAAAAGTGGTAGAAGGAAGGCCTCAGGAGGCTGTTTAAGCAAAGTTATTTGTATTGGAGATACAAAAATCAGGAATGTGTGAAAAGGCAAGTACTGTTTTCCACAAACATTGGGAAAATATTGAGCACAGTAGGAGAATCAAAGTGCTTACTCACAGATACTCCTATGAATCTACATTCTGAGTTGTCCTACCTTTCCGTTTCTGATTTTGTAGGTAAATGGTGGTACTACTAATTTTCTTGCTCATATATTATCATTTTCCAATGTCAGTAATACACAGGTCACAGCATTCATTAGCACAGAGTTCTTAGGGATTTTGTTTCTTCTGTTATTTTTGTGGGGTTTTTTAACTCTAAAAGAAGAGATTTAAAGTCATCTAATTAAAGTTATCTACTGATTTACTGGAAGATCTGATATATAAAAGTACATAATTTTCCTTTCATCATCGACAAATCTGTCTGTTGTATTGGTTTTGGGCCCTAGAAGTTAGTTTTTGCATTCTTTTTTATTGATCCATTAGCACAAAAAACTTTCTTCCTTTTCCCCATTAGTACATTAGTAACTTAAGAAATTTAAGTGTCCGTGTGACATTGGGGGAAGGTACAGAAAGGCTCGCAGTTTGTTACTTGTAGGACTGACTTTAGGAAGAGTCTATAGTAGTTGATGAGAGCGCTGGGACGGACTGACCTGCTTCGGCAGTGTCAAAATTGGACCAACAATGGCAAAGAAAAAGTACACTTGGAGAGAGCACCCACCTTTTCTTTACCATCACAAACTCCTGTGTGGGTTCATCTCCCATTACTACCATCTTGGCTTAATCCCTTCATCAGAAACTCCTAGCAGGGCTCATTTTCTACCACTTTTACCCTAAATCTGGGAACTGTAAGCACTGTAATGTAGTCCCATCTTTCACCAGCCCAGTCTTATTTCACTGCAGTAACTCAAAGAAAGTATTTCATAAAAAAGAATGGAAGTAGATCTTCCATCATCCTGCAAGATCAGTAGTGTGCCTGCAATACCCAGCTTCTCTTTAATAGCTTTCAGTTACTTGTAATGTAGGAATGTATCACGTCTTCTAGGTCTTGTTAATATTGTTATTCTTCAGTTCTCCTAAGAGCATATTTCACATATGGTATCAACATTGCCTTTTTGGACCTGTTTTCTCATCTAGAAAGTAGAAGATAATAAAGGCTGTGTAAACAAACACTTGCAACCCCCTTCTCCCAGTTTTCTGTAAAAATACCCATGAAAACATTTAAGTAAAAAAAAAAAATTGGTATCATTCATAGAAACTTAGATAAGAATAGTCGATACTAGAAAAAATTTTTACTAAGTAAAGCAGTAAGGTGTGGATTTTTTTTAAAATGGCTGGCTCAAATTCCACATGGAAACAACTTGTCATGTAAAACAAGATGATACCTTAGCTTCCCCCCTTTTAACACAATTAACGTATGTATAAGAAGGCTGGACTAATAATTTGAGACAGCTGTTGAGAGTCCCATCAGAAAAGGCTTTCATTCTGCATTTCTTAACTAGTGACACTGAAACTGCACTATCTTGGAGTTCTGGTTCCAAGAGAACCACAACTGGCATTCACCTTGGGGTGGGGAGGGTCATAAAAGAGATCCCACCTATGACCACAAGAGAAATGCTGAATGACAAAGGCAGCATTAGCAACCCAAAAAGATCTTTTAGCTCCTGCCCATCGGCAGATTAAGAATACTTACAGCAGGATTGTTTTTAAGTATTCTTTCCAGCCTCTGCCCTAAGAACTTTGGTCTTATTGCCAGGAAATCCCTTACCCTCTTCCACCCTAAGGCTAGATCTGATGGACGTCCTCGGATTTCCTGGAGGAATGAAATGTGTCTGACATTTCTGACCATGTGCTTGATATTATATCAGCACTTGAGTGGACTGTAAAAGAGCTGAAAGCGATCCTCAGAGTCTGCCAATTCTGAAATCAGCCTAGCTAAATCTGTCCTCGTTGAGAAATGGGCAAGAGATTTGACCTCCTGGCACTTCACAAAAGAAGGCCAAGAAGCGATTGCAATTTCTTTTTTTTTTCCTTTCTTTTTTCTTTTTTTTCTTTTGGCAGAGGAAGAGAGGATTGGGTAAATTCCTTAGCTTTTATAAAGAAACATTAAAACATGTTTTTTACTTTGACTGTTAATGTAAGTTGAAGAATCTTTTTAAAATCTGTTAAATGCTCAATAATATTAGTCATCAAGGAAATGCACATTAAAACTACAGTAAGATACCCTTACACTGCTAAAAACAGCAAAAATTAAGATATCAACAATACCAGGTGTTGGTGAGAGTGTGGAGCAACAGGATCTCTCATAAACTGCTTTGGAAGTATTTGACAAATACCTGTTAATGTTAAAACGTGCGTCTACGCTCAGCTCAGCAGTTCCACTTCTAAGCATGTATCCAAAAGAGATAAGAAAGTATGTGTACAAAAAAAACATACAAGCATTACTGGTAATAGCCTCAAAGTGGAAACAACCCCAGTGTCCATCAACAGAATGGATACAGTGAAGTACAGGAAATGAGCTAACTCTTGCTACATGTAACAATTTGGATGAATATCATAACTGTGTTGACAGACCAGCCAACAAAAGACAATGCTGTATGATTCCCACTTATGAAAGGGTTCAGAAACAAAACCTAGGCAGAATTGAATGGGGAAGAGTCACAAAGGGATGAAGGGGGCTTATGATGTACTGGTAATCTTGTCTTTCCTGACCAGTGTGGTGATAACTTTTTGAATTGTGCTTTCTATAGTTTATGCATTTTTTTGTATTTGTCTTATAATTCATTTAAAGTTTTGGTTTCTTAACGCATTAAGCAGTATCAACATGAGGCTAATGGGACAGACACTCCTGCAGTGTGAGAGAAGAGCAATATCCTAAGGCATTTAAAAGGAAGGGCTTTCTGTATGCATCCAATTCATTTAAAGCAAGGAAGTATTAGAAAATATCTGCTTCAGCTCCTGCTCTGGTACAACAGGGCATGACAAGGACAAGGACATGAGAAGAGTAAGAGAGGAAAGGAAAGAGAGGAGCTAAATTAAAAGTTGTGTCAGAAACAGCAAATAGTCACAGATTAAAGAAAATCTAACCCATAATGAAGAACGATGAATATCAAACTGCTTTCAGAGCGCCATGGGCTCTCATGAACCAACAAAGAGAAGACAGAAGGGTTCCCCCAACTTGTTCATCAACCAGAATTAAAGCTACCTTCATCAGTGTTATCTACTGTGCTTAATAAGCTCTCCTTTAAGGGATTCTGCAACTTAAATAAGTTACAATGAATCAAAAGCACCCTCAGATGAATATAGTGAGAGAAAAGGTGGAGATTTAAAAGGCTGACTATGAAGGTTCATCCTTTGAATAATAGATGTTCCCAAAGAAGACGACAAGACAAATTAAACAATAAATAGCTTTAATAGAAGAAACCTTGATTTTAAAAAGTGCTCAAGTCTGAAGATCCTCTTCTGTACATTAGATGCCAGCTAGAATGGAGCAGTGTCTACAGAGTTGTGTAGTTCAGGATTTCTCTACTCATCCAGATGTGAAGGTAACAGAAAAGGATTCTGTGATGTGCAGCGTACTACTCATTTTCCCTTTACAGAAAAAAACTACTTGAATATAATCAGTACGCTACCAGAATGAATCAAAATTCAGAGTAGAAGAATGAGGAAAGAAAGACCAGTCGGTGAGTATTGAAATCAGTGCAACTGTTAGAGTAATACAGATAATTATTGTAAATGTAATGCTTAAAGCAAGAGATTTATTAAATTATCTCAAAATCTTTAAGTGAGGTTTATTACCTCAGATTAAGTTAATGAAGGCTAAGAAGGGATGGCAGTTTCTTTTTGGGGGGATGAAGTGAAAAGTAAAATTCTTATCTTTTGTAAAGAAAAATTAAAACTGTTTTTTACTTGGAAAGTTAAGTGTAAGTTTAACAATCTTGTGAAATCTGTCAAGGTGGATAACAATAAAATTAATAACAGAATGTCTCCTGTCCAAATCCTTGAAAAAGACATAAGTGAAACTGTATATGAAAGTCAAAAGAAAAAGGGAAAGCACTTAAGATTAAAACTGTTTAGCTTGTTTAAATTCTAAAAACAAAGTGAAATAATTAGCCTCTTCCAAGAGACTTACCTTTAAATCAAATTCTGTCACACACTTAACACAAAAAGTATCTCAGTGCAATTTACGGGAGAAAGTATAAGGCTGTATAACAGTAGCACATTCACTAATAAAATTAGGATCAGTAGTGAAGACAACAAACCTTAACGTTTATATGCAGGATAATATAGGATTAAAATTTAGAAGTACAAAGGCCTTTAAAATGGTGTAGAGATTTGTGCTGAAGGCTTTAGCGCAATGGTCTGTGAATTGTAACATGAATCAAATAGGAGGGAGAAATTACCCTTAAAAAGTGAGGCAGAGAAAAAAAGCAAAATTAATATGTATGGAAAAGAGAATCTAACTTTTTCTCAAATAGTTTACAATTCGATCAGATAGTGATATTGAATGACAAAGGCAGCAGGATTAAAAACAAAACAGGAAGAAATCCTCAAACTTGTTCTTTTCAGCCTCTTTGTCCTAAAGATAAACTGCAAGGAAATCACTTACCCTTTTCTGCCCTAAGCCTAGATCCTTTAAACTAACTTGAATTTCCTGGAGGAATGAAATGGGTCCGCATTTGGTGCCCACATGCTGGACTTTACATCAGCATGAGTGGAGTGTAAAAGCTGAAAGCAATCCTTGGAGCCTGAAAATTCCCCTGAAGTGCGTGTTAAAGAGCAGACGTTATACAGGTCTTGTTCTTTGACCACAAGATAATAAACCCAGAAAATGATAAAAGCACAATTACCTGGAAAATAATTTTTAAAAGCTATTCTAAGCAGCTTTTTTTTTGTCAAGAAAAAGGCAGTAAAATACAGTGAAAACAAAATGGCAAAAATAGAGATGATGTGTTTAAAGCAATGCTGAAAAAGGATAGCCATTGCATAGAGAGAATGAATGAATGAAACATGCAGCACTAGAAACAAAAGTAACATAAAGATAGGATTAACCTTACCCTGACACCAAAACTTAAAGACAGTTTAATATCAAAGCTGTAGATTCTGAGTTCGCCCAGGAATATGGATGCAAACCTAAAAATTTTAGAAAGTACAAATAATATGTCCAAAGAACAATTCACCATTGCCAAGTAGGGTTTATCCTTTGATGAAAAAGTAGCTCACATTAAGAAAAAACTGTTACTATAATACACATTTTAACAGGGCCATAATGAGATCTGTTTGATCAATTGGCTGCTTGTCCGTTCTTGTGATCATACAAATGCCATAGATTTTAGAGTACGCATGGTTTACTTGAAACAGTCACTGGCTGGAGGCGTGGGATTAGCCTGAATTATTTAAATAAATCTGTGCCTAACCCTCATCCCTAACTACATGATTCCTGTATAATGGGGTGGCACAGAATGGATATTGGTGAAGCAATGAAAATGTCTAAGACTGTTTCTTAGAAAAACAGCTAAATTTATTGAGCCCTTACTGTTTTCCAGGTTAATTGTTTTACACACATCTCAAAACCTGTGAAGTAGGTACTATTATTCCTGTTTTACAGAAAGGAAGCTAGAGTACATTCAAAGAGATGAAGTAACTTGCCCAAGAACACAGAGCCAGCAAGTGGGAAAGCTGGGCTTCATATACAAACAGTCATAATTGAAACCCATGCTCTTAACCTCTACACTTAAGTATCAATGGCTATAACAAAGAATTCAGAAACTACCACACACACAAATTGAATATTATGCAGCAACAGCAAATCCTTCCAAAACTATGGGAGAGCATGGGAATAATGCTTACTATTTAGTGAAAGCAGCAGGAAACAAAATTGTATATATAGTGCGGTTTAAAATTTTTTTTAGCTAGAATGAGTTTGAAAAGAACCCAACGTGTATGTTTGCTTTTCACTATTGCCCCCCTTTTTTTAATCTAAAACGTATACTGTACTGTATCCCCTATAAGATCATAAGCTTTTGTAAGCAAATCTCTATCTTTGTAACATCAAACCCAGCTATCCTCTTTAGACATAATGGGCACAAAATTTTTATCCAGCTGGAATACAACATAAAGGATTCCTGTGTATGTCTCCTACTACAGAGATTCTGTAAACAAGTCCCTATTCTCTATAAATATTCTAATCAATTGTTCAGATGCCTCTTTACAAACTGGAGCCCTACCTATTAGGCTCATTTTAAAAGGTTCTGCTAATTTTAATTTCAATTTTATGTTTTTGTTGTTTTTTACAATCCTATTAAAGACTAAATCATAGTCTACGTACAAATCTCAGTGGTATTGAAAAATAATAGTTAGCATATATTGAACTCTACATCACTACTGTTCTAAGCACTGTAAACATTTTCACATTTAAATATCATAACAATTCTATAAAATTAATACTGTGAGGCATAGGGAGGTTAAATGACTTCTGCCAGCACACAGCAAGTAAATAATGGAGCTGGGATTCACACTCAGGAAGTATAACTCCATGGTCTCATTTAAGTTTACATACTACTTAATTCAACCACTGTTCTTTGTTTAAGAACGAAGTATGAAATTTTTATCATATAAATAGAGCATGTAATAGAGAATTTTATTCCATTGAATGACCCCTTGAGAGAGTGGGGTGGAAAAAAAAGAGAAAAGCTTAACAGACATGAAGAAAGCAAGAGAGTAAAGGATTAGAGATAGTAGGATAAAGAGAATGACTCAGTGGTTTGGGGGTCAAAGACTTTGTTCCTTTTTCACCTTGGTTGTATAAGTTTATCTTAAAATATATTGAGTAATATATACTGATGAATGTCAAAGGACAAAATGGTGAGGAGAAGAAGAAAGTTTCCTTGCACTTATGTAGCTCAGTCTAATTATGATGTATTTTGAAAAAGTGATGTAACGTGGGGTCAGCTGCCATTTGGGAAAGGCAGGCTGGTTCCTTCCAAACCTACCACTTTCAAAGGATTTGCCAGAACAACAGAATTCGCCTTTTCTCTCCCCCTTAATTTGTCCACACTTAATTCTTTTTTTTTGTTTGTTTTACTGGATCAGTTTGTTTAGTTTTGGAGGTTAAAATTACAGTGTAGTGCACAAATCATAAATGTAAGATTCAATAAATTTTGACAAATGCATACATTCTTATAACCCACTGTTAGAGACTGTTTCCATGGGTCCCCTACAAGTTTCCATTTCTTGCAAGCAGAGATACAGTCTCTCTTTTCAGGAATGTTTATATAGTGAACAGGCTTGGAAGACAGTGTCTCCTAGAGCAGAAGGCAGGTTTGTTTACTGTCTGGTCTAGTAAAGATAATGTCTCCTTCCAGGGCAAGGGACAGGCAGACTTATTGCCCTTTATAAAAGATTTAGGTTCCCTAAGCTTGAGGTTCCTCAGTTCTGTCAGAAACTTAACTATGTGTACAGCATCCCTCTGGGCCCCTCATTGTCACCCCCTGTAAGGCTTAGGAGGCAAGAGGAACCAGTGCAGACATGGAGCTCAGACTGCTTATTGTGCTGGGGATAATTAAGTCCTTTGCCTGTAACCCAGGATCTTTGTGTTTTTGCCAACATCTGTGAGTCTGTGGCAGGTTAACTTGTTATCTTGCAGACAGGGTAAAACCTCAGACCCTTCAGAGTTCTTAACAACCACACTCCTCCAAAATACAGGTCGTTTCCATTGGAGCAGCATGTTCCCACATGCCACTTTCCAATCAGTCTCACAAGAGGTGATCCTCTTTCTGATTGTTACCACAATAGATAGTTTTGCCTTTTCTGGAGCATCACGTTCATGGAATCATAATATATCTGCTTTTGTGTTTATCTGCTTCACTCAGCATAACATCTGTGAGATTCATCCATGCTTTTGTGTATATCAGTGATTCATTCCTTTTCATGGCCAAGTAGCTTTCCATTATAAGACTAGCCCTCAATTTATCCATTCTCCTGTCGATGGGTATTTGGGTTGTTTTCAGTTTGGAGAATAAATTTGTTGTAAACATTCACATATTTAGGAACATTTTCTTGTATACAGGACATTAAGAATAAGTCATTGTAGAGACTCTGAATTCTATTATCTTCTTCTGAAGAGTGTTTGTTTTTGTTATAACAGGCACTGAATTTGTCTAGGCTCAAATTTCCAGCTCTTTTGCAGTGGACAGCAGCTGATGTTTCTGTCACAGCTTTCAGCCTTCCAGCTGTTGTTTCCCACCAGGCACGTTATGGTCTCCCCTGCACAAGCATAGCCAAAGGAGTCAGCCAAAAATTTGGGTGAGGTTTATCACGGATTTTGAGACTCTCTGTTTTGTAGCTGTTTCCTTTCTTGGGTGTCTTCCCTCACTTCAAAGTTGCTTGGTCATCCTTAAACTCTGCCCATTGATGCTTCAAGCCAGTAGGACTGCCCTTTTCTGAGTACTAGCATCCCTGCACTCAGGAGGACATGAGAGTACCCTCAGGCAAAAAGCTTTATAAACAAATCTATGGGGCTTCCCTGGTGGCGCAGTGGTTGAGAGTCCGCCTGCCAATGCAGGGGACACGGGTTCGTGCCCCGGTCCAGGAAGATCCCACATGCTGCAGAGCGGCTGGGCCCGTGAGCCATGGCCACTGGGCCTGCGTGTCCAGAGCCTGTGCTTCGCAATGGGAGAGGCCACAACAGTGAGAGGCCCACGTACCGCAAAAAAACAAAACAAAACAAATCTATGGTTTCCTCCCTTCAAAATGTTTACTCCCCTCAGTTTCTGCCTGCTTTTGGTCATTCTCCAGTGCCTTCAAATAGTTGTTTTTTTAATATGTTGCCCAGAGTTTATAATTATTACAGGACACTTAGTCTGATAAGAGCTTCCCTACCATTTCTAGGAGAACTCTGCCTAGTCTATCTTTATCCCTCTATTTCAAAACTTCTGTGTCATTTTACTTTGGATGTGTCTCTTATAAGCAACATGTAGCTAGATTTTTTTTTTTAGGGAATCTGATTCTGTTTGCTATGCAATATGTCAGTTTAATCCAATTAAATTTATTGTGATTAATGACATTTGGACTTAATTTTTACCATTTTGCATTCTGTTTACCACTATTTCCATAAGCATCTTTAGTTCTGGTCTTCTGCTAGATTGAGAAGATTTTCTCTATTTCCCTACCCCTTTATGTTTTCCTTATTTGGAAGTTATATTTCTCTACCTTAGTGGCCACCCTTAAGTTTTCTACATATACATCTATAAAATTTTAACCAAAGTTTAAAGTTATTCAGTATTTCTATCTTTTTTCCAAACAGGAAACATTAGTTCATTTTATTTACCCATTAGCAGATTTTTGTCTTCACTTTTATTGTTAAGAACTTAGCATCAACTTTCTTATCCTAAATTAAAAAAAAAATATTCAAATATGCCAAAGTATTTTGTGCTCACCATTTTTTTGTAATAATTTTATTGAGCTATAATTCACATACTATAAAGTCACCATTGTTTCGTGCCTCTAACTTCTTTCCCTTGGATTTACTTTTCTTGCAACCTTTAGTGGTTATTCCATGAGATGTGATAAGGGGTTTGGTTTTGTTTTTGTCTGCAAATGTCTTTATTTTTGCTTTTACTCTTTGGATAATAGCTTTTGGTTGAGTGTAGAATTATTTTTTTCCTCTTTACTAACTACTTTTAAGATTTTTCTCTATATTTTCCCAGTTTTATTGAGAAAAAATTGGCATACATCACCGTGTAAGTTTAATATGTCCTGCATGATGGTTTGATTTGCTTTATTTTTGATATCCTGAAATTTACCATGATGTGTCTAGGTAGGAATTTATATTTATCCTGCTTGGTACAGAGTGTACCTTTAATCTAAGGGGTTATTCTTCAATTTTGGAAATTGAATCTCTTCAAATATTGCTTCTTTGTAATTTCTCTATTTCCTTCTTTTGGAAGTTCCACTAGATAGTTAGAGTCTCTCAATCTGTGTCACTAATTTTCTCATTCTTTTTTTTTTTTTTTTTTTTTTCGGTACGCGGGCCTCTCACTGTTGTGGCCTCTCCCGTTGCGGAGCACAGGCTCCAGACGCTCAGGCTCAGCGGCCATGGCTCACGGGCGCAGCCGCTCCGCGGCATGTGGGATTCTCCCGGACCGGGGCACGAACCCGTGTCCCCTGCATCGGCAGGCGGACTCCCAACCACTGCGCCACCAGGGAAGCCCT
Source organism: Orcinus orca (assembly GCF_937001465.1). Classification (NCBI taxonomy): domain Eukaryota; kingdom Metazoa; phylum Chordata; class Mammalia; order Artiodactyla; family Delphinidae; genus Orcinus; species Orcinus orca. The sequence goes on from NC_064565.1 coordinate 65,698,004, forward strand.
CTCATTCTTATTTTTAAAAATCTCTTTCTGTTGCATTTTGGAGTAATTTTTCTGTAATGCCTTCTATTATAGTAATTCTTTCTGATAGTATACAGTCTAGAATGACCATTAAGTTTTTTATTTCAATAGGTATGTTTTTCTAATTTTTTTACTCTTTCTACCTATTATTGAACATGTCTGATTTTGTTTCATAATGTCTTATTCTTTTTTAAAAATGTATTTATTGGGACTTCCCTGGTGATCTAGTGGGTAAGACTCTGCACTCGCAATGCAGGGGGCCTGGGTTCGATACCTGGTCAGGGAATTAGATCCCACATGCATGCCGCAACTAAGCGTTCACATGCCACAATGGACATCCTGCGTGCTGCAACTAAGATCTGGCACAGCCAAAATAAATAATTGTTTTAATGTATGTATTGCTTCATCTCTTTGAGGATATGAAACTTTTTTTTCTTGTCCTCTTATTTCAGTTTAATCTGGAGCAAATCATTGTTCTAATTTTTGATTATGTGACAGTGCTTCTTAATGGTAGATTTCTTCATATGGTTTGGAACTTTGATTTTTGTGTTCGTTTTGAGTGGGAAGGGGTGGTTTTGTTACCCACATCTCCCTATCTAAGGATTTTGCACTTGTCCAACAAGCTCCAAGGTTCTCCAATCTCAAACCAGATCTTACACTGACAATTTGAGATTTCTCCCCTGTTTTCATTAGTTACTACCAACATAACCTCAAAATCTCAGTTGTACACAGCAATAAGCATTTCTTTTGCTCACAAGTCTGTGGGGTAGCTCTCGTTCAAACTGCAGGTCTGTGGTCAGCTGGGGCAGTTCCAGGAGTGTTCATTGTTGAGCCCAGGCTGAGGGAGAAGCAGCCCTCTAGGGGAAGCTCATCTCATGATAAAGGCAAGAGCACAACAGGGCAAGACCCATTGTGCAAGCATTTCAAGCCCCTGCTTATATAACATCTACAAATATCTCATTGGCCAAAGCAAGTTCCATAGTTGAGCCCCAAATCAAGGAGCTGGTAAGCATACTCTGCCTTTCGTGGGAGGAAGTTCAAAGTTACAAGGCAGTTTATATCTGCTGCACAGCAAAACAGACTCACCCTTATCCCAAGATCCCCAACAGCTTCATCCAATCATGGCCTCAGGATCAAAATCCAAAATCTTATGATATACATCAGATTTGAATGTGATTCTCCTTGATCTGGAAAACTGAACTAAAGTGTGTGTGAGTGTGTGTAATCTTCCTCCCACCCCCCGCCTTACCCAACATGGAATGATGGAACAAGGGTATGTTAGCTGTATTTAACACTCCTAATCAAAAACGGGAAGATCCGAAGGCATTAGCATTCACTTCTGAAATACCCTAGGGACAATGTTGCCAGGTCCCCCTACTCTGAGAGTAAGGAATTTTCCTTGGTTAGACTGTAATTCTGCTCCCTGGTAGTCCAGTCTGTTGTTCTCCCCTGCTCTTGGTTTCACCCTCCCGGAAAGACTAGATTTCTGCCATCCTCCTTGGTCACTTCCAGAGAGCACATTGGAGAATATGCCCCTTTTCATGCTAAGAAGCTTTCTCAGCCACTTCCTGCCTGTAAAGTGTTGTTGGCTCAAAGGTCTTTTCATATCTCAGTCTCATCCCCTTTTAGTCCTAGCTGGTAGTTTGTTTGCCAATACAGCTCTCTCAAAAACATGGATTTTCCATGTATTTGATTTCAGTAAACTCTATTTGACAAAACCATACCCACAATTCTTTTGGGGACATGCCTCTCATACTATATTATGAGGAACTTGCACCCATTAGGCTTCTGAGGGACCCTACCCTTAAGCTTTCTAGAAACCCCTTTGTCCAGCTGAGAGAAACTTCCAGGCATCACCTTCTTTCAGATGTCTTAGTAAAGGAAGTTATAGCTATGCCCTTAATTACATTTTCCCCCAAGCTGAATCAGACTCTTAGTGGCTGGAAATAAAGGGTTTTATTTTCCAAATAAGCAAGTTCTGTGCTGTTTAAATCCCTCTAAGTTCTTCTTGCAAGCTGGCAGTTTTTTTTCTGAATTTATCTCTCATAGCACCTTATAAAATGGAAATAAAAGTAACTGCTCATGCTTTCAACATAAGCCTAGAAACCATTCTACTATTTTCATGTTACTACAGGCAGCAGTTTTACCAAATACAGGTTGACATTTTTCCAGCTTCTGTAATGGTTTCCTTGCCATCTGCCACCTGTTCCCTAGTTAATACCATGTATTTTAGGTTCTTGTTACAGTAGCATCCCAGGATTAGATTTTCCCTATCAGCTAGCTATTGCTGCATAACAAACAACCACAAAATCTCAGTGACACATAACAATAAGCTTTTAATTCTCTCGTGGGTCTGCAGGTCAGCTAGAGCAGCTTCAGGTAGCAATGACTGAAACAGCTCTGTACCACATCACAGGTCTGTGGGCAAGTAGAGCAGTTCTGCTCCTCAAATATCCACACTGGGGCCCAGGTTGAAGGGTAGTGGCTACTCTGGGGAAAACTCTTTTCACTGAGATGACAGAAGTACAAGTGGGTAAGCCCCATTAGACAAACATATCTCAAGCCCCTGCTTTCATCACATCTACTAAGGTCCCCCTGGCCAAAGCAAGCCCCATAGCTGAGCCCAGAGTCAAAGCGTGGAAAATTATGCTGCCTTTTTTTTGTAAAGAACTTCAAAGCTAGAATAGTACAAGATGTGGATACAGGGAGGGGAGAAGCATTGAGGCCGATAACTTCTCACATCCTGCATGGTAATATGTGAAATACTGGTTGCCAGGCTGCACTTCTGTTCTGCTTTGAGAAACATGCAGTTTCTCCTAAAGCTGTAGTGCCAAGCCGTACTCAGCAGCAGCTTTTTTTTTTTTTTTTTTTTTTTTTTTTTTGCGTTACGCCGGCCTCTCACTGTTGTGGCCTCTCCCGTTGCGGAGCACAGGCTCCGGACGCGCAGGCTCCGGACGCGCAGGCTCAGCGGCCATGGCTCACGGGCCCAGCCGCTCCACGGAATGTGGGATCTTCCCGGACCGGGGCACGAACCCGTGTGCCCTGCATCGGCAGGCGGACTCTCAACCACTGCGCCACCAGGGAAGCCCTCAGCAGCAGCTTTTTAAAGATTCCTCTTGAGGGGGTCGGGGTAAGTGAGGGTCACCAGCCCAGCACCTAGATTTAGGCAGTGAACCTGTCGCTAATCTCCATTCTCATCTAGGGCACTTTTATTCTCTATTCCCCAATAGGATATGGACTCTCAACTGTTTCTACCTACTTCACCACCCAGGGGCCAGCAAGCCCATGACAATACCTCCTACTTTCTTTCTTTTCTTTTTTTTTTTTTTTGGTGGTACGCGGGCCTCTCACTGCCGTGGCCTCTCCCGCTGTGGAGCACTGGCTCCGGAAACGCAGGCCCAGCGGCCATGGCTCACGGGCCCAGCCGCTCCACGGCATGTGGGATCTTCCCGGACCGGGGCACGAACCCGTGTTCCCTGCATCAGCAGGCGGACTCTCAACCACTGCGCCACCAGGGAAGCCCCCCTCCTACTTTCTTAATTGCATTTCTTTTCTTTTCTTGGTTCACAGAAATGTTTGTCTTACTGAACAAAGTTGTGTCTTTTTCTTTTCTAAGCTTGTGTTTGTTTGTTTTTCTTTCATATGTATCATAGCCATGGATTTAGAGCAGGGGGATATCTTGAACCTTGAACTTTAAACAGCATTGCTACCCAAAGCCCTAGATCATATATGAAGGTTCTCTTTTATTTTCTGTGGTGGTCTTTAAACGTAAAATTTGTTTTAACACCTCTTGGAACTTAAGTATGCCTAAATTTAGTACATTACAAAAAAATAACCAGTTTCTTGAAAGATAGACATAAATATTCAAATTCAGTACATTTAAAAAAATGATCAGGCAAATTATACAAAACAAAGATAGAAAATAGTCCTCTATTCTTGCCAATGACTCTGATTATTAAAACAAACTACTTTCAAATGTATATATTAAGTATTAATATATTTTATCACAACCTGGTAATCCCATTCTCCTCTTATCCAAACTTTCATCTCTTGTTTTTTGACTTTTTATTATGTAGAACATTATGGAAAATTTCAAATATATAATATATGCAGAATAGTATAATAATCTCTATGTACCCGTAACTGAGCTTCATAATTATTAATCATGGTAAATCTTGTTTCATTTATAGCAGGGGTTGGGAAACTATGACCTACATATTAAATCCAGCTTACCAGCTATTCTTATGAGTAAAGTTTTATTAGAACACAGCCATGCTCTTTTGTGTACATGTTGTCTATGCCTGCTTTCATGCTACAATAGCAGAGATGAGTAGTTACAGCAGAGGTTGTATGGCCTGCAAAGCCTAAAATATTTATTATCTAGCAATTTACAAAAAAAAAAAAAAAAAAGTTTGCTGACCCCTGAACTGTACTCTCATCCACTTCCCTCAGCAAAAATATCTTTCACATTTCATTTTAAAATATCTCAGGGCTTCCCTTGTGGCGCAGTGGTTGAGAGTCCACCTGCCGATGCAGGGGACACGGGTTCATGCCCCGGTCTGGGAAGATCCCACGTGCCGCGGAGCGGTTAGGCCCATGAGCCATGGCCACTGAGCCTGCGCGTCCGGAGCCTGTGCTCCACAACGGGAGAGGTCACAACAGTGAGAGGACTGCACAAAAAAAAAAAAATATATATATATATATATGTCAGTATGTGTTATAAAAGATAAGGACTCTAACAAACAATACCACTCTTACACTAAAAAATTAGTAATTCATTAGTTTTATCTCTTCCACAAAACTCTCACTGAATAACAAGTGGTAATTCTTTAATATTTCTTTTTCTTCCTAACTCATTATTCAGGTCCACCCACAGTTTAACAAGCCATTTTCTTACCTTTGAAAGAGCTACAGACTTTAAACGTCCTATGTAAAAATATGGCATATAAAGACGATCTCACATTTTTAAAAGGCTAAGAGTGTTAGTTTTTTTTGCCACACTGGTTTTTCTTTTCTTGAGACCAAGGAGTTCACTTTTAAAAGGTTTAATAATAGGTAAGTGATTATTAGCATTTACATAGAAATCTATGTAACATTTTATATTAGAATAGCTTTTTACAATTTATATGGCAATTTTACAGGAGCTATCTCATTTAATATTTACAGCAACCTAGTGGGGTAGAGATTATTTTCATACTAAATGATTCCACTGAGACGCAAACCCATGTGGTCTGCTTAAAGTCTACCAACAATGCTGCTGAAGTGGCAGTCACAAATCTTACCATAGAGCAGTTTTAAATAGGTTTTATCACCTTTCACAGACCTGGGTTATATAAATGCACTATGCTATGCAAAGTATTATTAACTATATTACTTCATAGATATGCTAAAGATACATATCTGTACAGTGAAGATATTACAATAAACTCTTATGAAAACTTGTACGTTTGGAGCTTAGGATTTCAAGCACAGAGCATGTATATTTCAAATTCAAAGAGCAAGAAGTAATCCATTACATAGTTTCCATAAATTCCTCTTTAGCATTTCTTGCACATGCTTGTGATGGGTCCAGAGCACTAATGGAGAGGTGGTCTTAAGTAGAGGCTCAGAAAAATGGCTGATTACAGGGTTAGGACACAGGAAATACAAAGTAAACCCGGAACATCTTTTTGTGCTTGAAAATAGGAAATGCCCTTCAAAATGATGAAGGGGACCATGTCAAAAGGACACAGAAATCAGCTTGAAGTGAATGCCGCTAGATAAATCTGGAAAAATTTGAGCATCAAAATAACTAATAATAGTAATAAGTTATAACTCATTGAGTGAAATATGAACCCACGAGTCCATACTGATATAAATAAATAAATGAAGAAGTTGTAAGTTCGATGAGAAGGAGATATTTACATAGCCTCAAAGCACCCACCTACAAAATACTTATGGATTAAAAGGGAAAATTGGGTTACTTTATAATAAAGGAGCCTGGAAGACATCATTTTAATCGAATGATCAAAGTCAATACACCAGTAATTGGACAAATTGAAAATGTGGAACATCCCTTCCCCCAGTAGAAGGTAATAACACTTTATCATTTCTATGAGATTCCTGACAAAGGGGCATAACCTTCTAAGGTGACATTAGAGCTAAAATGGGAACACTCTAAAAATTAATTACCTATAATCTTCAAAAGTGTCAGTCATGAAAATCAAGGGAAGACTGAGGAACTGTTTCAGACTGAAGACTTCTAAAGGGACATGGAAGTTACCACAACACTTAATTCTCGACTAGATCCTTTCGGTATAAATGGCATTGGAACATTTGGCAAAACTTGAACAGGGTCTAAGGATTAGATGGTAGTAATGTATCAATGCTAGTTTCCTGATCTTGACTGGTTGTATTATGGTGAGATAGGAGAATGTCCTTATACATAGGAAATACACACAAAAGTATTGAGGGGTAATGGGAAGTTAGGTCACAAACTTACTCCCAAATTGTTCAAATAACAAAAGTTCTTACTACTCTCTTTGCAAGCATTCTGTATGTTTGACATTGATTCAAAATGAAAAGTTTTTTACAAAAATGCACATTAAGTTACAGCACATACTCACAGATATCTGTCACATTCTTTATTACAAAGATTTCTTGCCAAGCTTTCTACATCAGGGGTCCCCAACCCCCGGGCCGTGGACCTGTATCAGCCCGCAGCCTATTAAGAACCGGGCCGCACAGCAGGAGGTGAGCAGCGGGCAAGTGAGGGAAACTCCATCTGCCGCTCCCCGTCGCTCGCATTACCGCCTGAAACGTCATATCCCCACCCCCCCATCCGTGGAAAAATTGTCTTCCACGAAACCAGTCCCTGGTGCCAAAAAGGGGACCCCTGTTCTGCATGACAAAAACTAGTATCTGAAGGCAATTTTTTGTCTGTAAAAGCTTTGATAACGTCACATTTGTTTTTCTGTTGGGAAGGGGTGAGCAACTGAAAGACAAAACAAGAATATTCATCTCTTCGACAAATGTTTGTTGAGTGACTACACATATCAAGCTCCGTGGTAGGTACTAATTTCCTCTCTGGTGGACACTGTGATACACTACCAAAATCCCCCTTCAGGACTAAAGGCCTTATTCCCCCAACTGCTAGGAGTGGTGTGGACAAGACAGCCCTCAGTTGTTAGCCCCCGTGCAGGAATTGCTTTAACTGAAGGGAGTTTCCTTACCTAAAGTCACATGCCCTTCCCAGGGTGCTTTGCCTCCAATCACTGGCCAATGGAGTGGTATAAAGGCCTGGCCCTCTCACCCCAATTCAAGCATCTCCAAAGGGTCATCTCATCTAAAGAGGGTCCCAAAGGGCTAAGGTTTTCATGGAGAACCCATCACAGCCCAGCTTCCCCCTCTGCCAGTCCTCTTCCCTTCCCTTGCCTTCCCTTACATAGGTGATGATCCCTAGAATGCGCTTCATGAGCCTCCTGCCTGCTCATCTCCTGCTCAGAGTCTGCTTCTCAGGGAAGCTAACCTGTGACATCCTCTCTCAATGATTTCTCTCTGGAGCCAAGAAGAATCATTACTTTTCAATTTTTTAACTATTAAACAAGGCTATATTTTTTAACATTAAAATTTTATGACTTTGCCCTCTTGCCTTATCCACTCTCTGTTTCTTGATCAGCTGGCATAAAATGAGATACAGGGACTAAGGATGTGAACAGAAAGAACATGCACAGAAGCCACAATCTGTCTTGGGAAGGCAAGATTGAGATGTAGGACAAGTTTGTTTTTGCCTCTACCTCCCTTTTCTTTGCTGTTTTCTTTCCCTTTCAACCCTGGCCTCCCAGGGATCTGTGTCCAGTATATTCCTATCACATGGCTCCTCCTTTCTCAAAAGACTAACTCATTCTCACTGACGTGTTAGGACTTAATGTGTCATGCTCCTTAAAGAGTTTGAAAGAACCTATTGTTTTTTGAGGCTTACTATGGCTCAGAGCACTTCCCACAGAATGGCAGCAGGAAGGTAACTGATCTGTTGGCATTAGTAAGATGGATGTTTTTGGTACCCTACTGAATCATTCACACAGGCAATCCTCTTCTCCATTTACACATCAACTGAAGTCCTCATATAATAAGTCCTTGGGGAAATATCTTGGGAAAAATAGTATTTGGAGCCACTCCTATTTGAAAAATTGCTATAAATTCTTTACCACAAGCATTAGCAGATTAAACCATTTTTTGCAGAAACAGAATGAGGTTTAATTCTTAGAGACATAAATTAGCTCTATTTCATTTGTTAACATCTATTTTTAGTAGACCATGAGAAATACAAGTCAATGTTTAGGTTAAGAAAACAATCGGTGTTTAGAGCTGTGAGATTTAACATTCTGCCAAATTAGGTAGTTTGAGATATCTCTAAATATTTTTTAAACCATTCAAGTTAAATAAATGTGGCATGCTATCTGTTTTACCAAATACCCTTGTTTCCATTTTTTCTTTACTAAGATAAAATATTATTTGAATGTCGCTACTTAATTCTTCAAGGTACTGTCTAAACAGAGACATTAAACTTGTTGATTTGTGATTGTCCAATTATGTCTTTTCTAATTTTTAAATTGGCCCTTTATTGGTCATTTTTCAGTTTTTCCATTAGTGCCCTTATTTATTTTTTTATTTTTATTTATTTTTTTTTTTTGCGGTACGCGGGCCTCTCACTGCTGTGGCCTCTCCCGTTGCTGAGCACAGGCTCCGGACGCGCAGGCACAGCGGCCATGGCTCATGGGCCTAGCCGCTCCGCGGCATGTGGGATCTTCCCGGACCGGAGCACGAACCCGTGTCCCCTGCATCGGCAAGCGGACTCTCAACCACTGCGCCACCAGGGAAGCCCGATTGTTTGTTTTTTGTAGTTTAAGGTATTTTATTCAGCGGGGAGAGGTAGGGGGGCAACTACAGCTCCCCCAGCTCCACCAGGGGGAAAAAAATCCCTCCCTGCCTCCAATCCCCCCATCCTATGTGTTTTTGATTACCAGGACATGAGTTTTGTCAAATCATAGACCTCAGAAATCAGTGGTGTAAAACTTTGTTTTAGTTTAAAATATGAATTAGCATCAGCTCTTTCATTTTAAAAGTTATACCTGAGGTTCTATTTAAGAATTGGGGTTATTTAAATCTCTATCATTCTGTGAGATTTTAGATTTCTCCTGTAATCTCTGGTATCAGATTGATTTTTATATTCTAGGACAGTTCTAAAGGAGCCAACTAAAGATTGACATCATTTTTTCTCCTCTGTTAACAGTTTACACATATAGTGTTCTCATTAGTTTAAAGAAAAGTGTCAAAGACCTTTCCCCAAAGAGTTTCCAACTACTCATGTAAGTAGAATCATATGTACAGTACAAAATTAATCTGTAGTGTCCAATTTTCATTATCCAAGTGAATCACTTTTTAAAAGTGGATTTTCAGGAGATTACAGGATAGTAAAACGTGTGTCTGGACTGGAATTCAGGTGAGGGTTAAGAAGGGGGTTTGAACAAAAAAAGTGATGATTATGGAAATAGGGCAGAGATTATGGAAACATGGTGATTATTGAAATAGAGTGGAAAATAAAAAGTTTGCCTTCAGATAACTTTATAATCTTTTTATGTTTGTATTCACTAGTAGAAAGCATGAAAGTCACATTTAAATCTTAGAAATGTCAGTAAAGTCACTGCATTTTACTAGGTAATAAAATGGGTTCATTTTCCTTTATTTCTTTCATAGGTGGTGTGTCTCAGGAGAAAATCAGAGGAAAATAATTTTTTGGTATTTTAACTTTTGAGCATATTGTAAAAATTTGCAATATAACTTTTATGATTTTTAGGTCATTTTTCTTCAGTCCTACACCATTCATCTGGGCATGGCTGACTTCGGAGGACCTATAAACATTTTACCTACTACACTATGCCAAAAAAAATCTAAACTCCATTAGAAGAAAGCACAGTTAACATTTCAATGCATGCTTTTCTTTCCTGGGCTTATATATTTATATTTTTACACAAGTGATATCATACCACTCATACAACTTTAAAAGTTACTTTTTATTATTTTTATTATTTTTTAAACAAATTTATTTATTTATTTTTGGCTGTGTTGGGTCTTCATTGCTGCGTGCAGGCTTTCTCTAGTTGCAGCGAGCAGGGGCTACTCTTTGTTGCGGTGCGTGAGCTTCTCATTGCGGTGGCTTCTCTTGCTGCAGAGCACGGGCTCTAAGTGCGCGGGCTTCAGTAGTTGCAGCACGCGGGCTCAGTATTTGTGGCTCCCGGGCTCTAGAGCGCAGCCTCAGTAGTTGTAGCACAGGGGCTTAGTTGCTCCGTGGCCTGTGGGATCTTCCCGGACCAGGGATCAAACCCGTGTCCCCTGCATTGGCAGGTGGATTCTTAACTACTGCACCACCAGGGAAGTCCCTAAAAGTTACTTTTTAATTTAACTGTATAACATGACTATTACTCCATGTTTTTATTATTCTTCTGAGACACAATTTTAAATGACTATAAATTATCCTTTTGTAAATATGACTGCAATTTATTTAAAATCATTTTCTTTTGTTGGACTTCTAGTTTGTCTTCAATTTCTTACTATTATGAGCCACACTGAGATCATCAATGAACAAGCTTGTAGCTGAACATTTGGGCTACAGGCCTATTTCCTTAAGATAAATTCTCATATGTGGAATTGCTGGATCAAAGCATGTGCACATTTTTCAGGCTTTTGATATATGTCACTAAATTGCCTTCCAGAAAGCTTGTACCAAATGATACTCCAATGAGCAATGTATAAAAGTATCTGTTTCCATACCTTCCCCAACATTGACTTTTATAACTTTTTACAATCTTTGGTGGATGAAGGAAAAAAACTAGTGTCTTATTTTTCCTAACTAAAAATTACATATCAGATTCCCTAATTATGCCAATCAATAATGTTCATCACAGAAAAACAGTTTGTTAATGGTGAAAAAAAGTAGCCATAACACCAAGAGCAACAGATAACCAACATTAACATATTCTTTGTATATATAGACATTTTCTGTTACGTCTTTTACTTTTGACATCATGCTTACATTAGATAGATTTTTTACCCATAGTCTCTTCTGATGATTTTAAGAATTGCTTAATTTTCAAATTCCTAACTGTGGTAAAACATGCTAATATAAAATTCACATCTTAACCACTTTTTAAGTGTACAGTTTAGTATTGTTAAGATATTCACATCATTGTGCATACAATCTTCAGAACTCGTCCATCTCTCAAAACTGAAGCTATCTGCATTAAACAATTCCTCATTTTCCCCTTCCCCCAGCCCCTTGCAACCACATTCTATCAATACTTTGTGTTTCTATGAGTTTGTACCTCATATAAGTGGAATCATGTAGTATTTGTCCTTTCATGACTGGCTTATTTCACTTAGCATAATGTCTTCAAGTTCATCCATGTTGTACCATATGTCAGAATTTCTATCCATTTTAAGACTGAATATTCCATTGTATGTATATATTGCATTTTATTTATCCATTCATCTGTGAGTGGACACTTGGGTTGCTTCTACCTTTGAGGTATTGTGAATAATGGTGCTATGATCATGGGTGTACGAATATCTGTTCATATCCCTGCATTCACCTCCTTTAGATATATACTTATAAGTGGAATTAAATGGTAATTTTATTTTTAAGTTTTTTGAGGAACTGCCATGCTGTTTTCCATAGTGCCTGCACCATTTTACATTCCCATCAACAGTGCACAAGAGTTCCAATTTCTCCACACTGTTGCCAACACTTGATATGTTCTTGTTTGTTTTTTATGGTAGCAATCCTGATGGGTGTGAGGTGATACATTTTTTTTCTCTGTCTCCCTCTCCCTCTCTTCCTCACTCCACATCTTGAATCTGCTTCTCTTTGATCATTAGCTTTATGATTTGGGGCCTGCTATCCACATAAGACTAGAAACATGATCTCTGATGGATCCAAGCTCAGCCTCATAGCTTAACCAAACAGAAATAGTGCTTCTTTTTAACCTCAACTTGGAAAATCTCAGGGAAGGACACTGACTGGCATAGACTAAATCATACACTCATCCCTTGGACCAATCACAATGGCCAAAGGGGTGTAGTATGATTAACTCTTCTTGAGCCATATGCATAACATTTTGGGAGGTGTGGGTTACTCTGTAACTAGATGGCACCTCCCATTCAGAGCATAGAGAGGATGAACAACTTCCCCAGATGAGGGATGGCATGACTGGGACAAATATGGCCATTTCGAGAATCATTGTGAGCTGGGTAGCCAACCCAATATGTGTCTATTACACAAAGAAGCCTTGACTACTAGAGTTTGAATTCTTCATTCCCTGCTGTCTTATGTTTCTCCTCTTTAGCAAAAGAGATATGAAAGAGAAGCAGACTACTCTGATGAATGATTTCCTTCATTCCAAGCTACCTATCTTCTTTCAGTTTCATTGTCTAAAGACAAAGCCTAGGATTTGATGAGAGGTGTATTCTATGTTGAGAGTTTTTAACTAGGAATTATATATTCACCTGCAGCATTTCAAAACTCATGTTTATACTCTTGTTCATGTACTTTTCAATTCTATCATCTCTGAGAAGTTCAGCTATTACATACCATCTGTTTCTGTGAACAAAAAGTGTGTTTTCTGATGAACAGAGCTTTTTTGTAACAAAGAAAATGAAACTATGTTTTTTAAGTATCATGATATTAAACCACTATGGTAAGAAACCAAGTTATATAATTTACTGTTAAATGAAATGGAGGTTCATCTATTGCTATTGCTCTATAAAAGTTATATCTAAGTTTAATGCATTAATATATTTTACTTCCTTAAAAAATGAAACCAAATTTAATTTTATGTCAAGGAAATTTCTATTATCTTGTTAACCACTATCGTAATTTATTTATTTTTTGGCGGTACGCGGGCCTCTCACTGTTGTGGCCTCTCCGGTTGCGGAGCACAGGCTCCGGACGCGCAGGCTCAGCGGCCATGGCTCACGGGCCTAGCCGCTCCGCGGCATGTGGGATCTTCCCGGACCGGGGCACGAACTCGTGTCCCCTGCATCGGCAGGCGGACTCTCAACCACTGTGCCACCAGGGGAGCCCCCATTATCGTAATTTAAAAAATAATTTGATGTTAATACTTTTCTATATATCAGAAATAAACTTTTTTAAATTCTTTTTTTGAAATACATAAAATTATTTAACTCCTGATTCTGAGGCCCTAGACCTTCAAAGCCATGAAATAGTGATAATGATTCATCTAAATTAACTTGTGGGAAAAGAGGTACCGGAAAAAAATCTACTCCAATGTCTCACAGAGTACCAATAATGGAACAGGAGAATAAAGTCAGATTTTCTTGATGTCTCCATTCTGCTCTGGATCAGTTTGGTTATAGTATTGTTAGAAATTGTACTTCCTCTAAATATTAAGCAAAATTAACATGAGATTTTAAATGAGCAATATATTAAACTATAGGACAGCATAATAATATAACAATGCTTTCCCAGATAAAGGAAAGATAACTAATTTAGGATGATAAACAATCAGTATAGTAATCAGCATTTATTATTTAATTATAAATACATTACGAATGATCATTGAAATAATAAATTTCATAACTGTCATATGCTTTGCTTAAGATACTGTATTAATAACAAACCAGACCTGTGGTGAAATTGGGTTGAAATGTCTAAAATAATATGTAATAAAATAATTGATTAGTGGTAGGGCCAGCTTTGAGCATTTGTTGTTGTTGTTATTGCAACTATGTTCATTGTGTTTATGATTTATACTTCTATATTTCAAAAACAAATTTAGACTACTAAAATAAAATATTTCAGCAGCTATAACAAAGCATGTAATGAAAGTGAAAGGAGTTGAGAAATGATCAATTTACACTTTGTTTTGGAAACTCTCAGTTCCTCAAAGAACTGTGACTTTTGTATCTTATTCATCTCAGTATGGTCAGGACTTGGCTTATGAAGGCCCCCAGTAAATGTGTGTTGAATGAAGGGAAGAATGAAAATAACAATAAGAAAAAGAAAAAAGGAGTGAAAAAGATGGGAAGAGAGGACAGAAAGACAAGTGGGGAGGGAAAGGTTGGAGGGGAGAAGATTTTAAACTTTTTGTTTTCACTTTCATTGTGGGTCTAATGTCATTGATTAAAGACGAGCATCAGAGTCCCTTAAGGCAGAGGCAGGGGAAAGGGGAGCTCTAGAGAACTGGACACCAGAAAGCACCGTGATTCTGCTATTGGGACCTCCTAGTCTCTGCGTCTCCACTGAAGACAACAGTGTAAGTAACTACTGACAGGACAGTCTGAGGAGTCTAAATCTGTCCACAACTTGGTCTTTCTTTGAAATGACTCCTTCATATATTGGATTCTCACGGATCTTCAAAGCCAGAAAAGTGAGAGAATGGAGGGCACCGTTCTCAATTCCTACCCCCATCACCTCCAGATCTGATCATTCACTATTGAATTTACTTTCCAAATGCCTATCAAACCTCTTTCAATTTTAATCTTGAATCTTTGATGTTAAAACAGGACATAATATTCTGAGAACTTTACTGAATCTCCAAATTTATAAGTACTCCTCGAGTAGGTAAATTCCCCTGTAACGTATAACTGAAATTTTTAAGTGCCCCATCAGAGTCTTAATAATAAATGCAGGATTAAGGTTCATTTCTAACCTCAGCATTAATTCTAGTACTCAAATAAATTGTATTCTACGTTCCATTCTATCATTATTGTGATAACACTACCATGTCCATCCTGAATCTGTACGTGATGGGGAATGCTGTTCTCGCTAAGATGCATGCAATACTTTCTCATTAGTTATCTGACTCATATCGCATCCATCCAAATAGCAAAAATCAAAAAGTTTCCTAACACATTGTGTTGTAAAGTGTTGGGGAAACAAACACTCTCATCCTTTGTAAATACAAATTGGTACAAATACTTTGGAAGACGATTTGGTAATATTTATCAAAATTTTAAAAGCATGCACCCATAGGGACTTCCCTGGTGGTCCAGTGGTAAAGAATCCGCCTTCCAATGTGGGGGATGCGGGTTTGATCCCTGGTCAGAGAACAAAGACCCCACACGCCGAGGGGCAACTAAGCCCACGCACCACAACTATTGAGTTCGCGTGCCTCAACTAGAGAGAGAGAACCCCCACGCCACAACTAGAGAGAAGCCCGTGCGCCACAACGAAAAATCCCACATGCCTCAATGAAGACCCCTCATGCTGCAACTAAGACCTGACCCAGCCAAATAAATAAATAAATGAAATAACTTTAAAAACTATATCATGCACCCATAGACAGCAATTCCACTATGGGAATTTATTTTATAGATATACTTGCATGTCTATGAAATGATTTATATATTAGGACACATATTATATTAGCCAAGAATTATAAACAAACTAAATAGCCATCATTAAGGAACTGTGATAGTTCATTTTATATGTCAGTTTGCCCGGACCATAGTGCCCAGGTATTTGGTTAAACATTATTCTGGATGTTTCTTTGATCGTGTCTTTGGATAAGATTAACATTAAATCAGTGGACTTAGAAAAAGCAGATTGTCCTCCCTAATGTGGGTGAACCTCATCCAATCACTCAAGACCTGAATGGAACAAAAGACTGATCTCCCTCATATAAGAAGGAATTTTACCAGTAGATGGCTTTTGGACTTGAAATGCAGCTTAGCAGCCCTAGTCTTCAGGCTGATGACCTTTGGACTAAAACTACAGCATTAGCTCTTACCTGGGTCTCCAGCTATTTAATCTGAGTTTGAATCATATCAGTATGTGTTATGGTATGCAAGATTTCTTATATTCTGCATTTGAAACAGTATTATAATAATTTTAATTATTAAATTGGTATGTGCATTAGCTACATTATAAATATATGATACAAATGCATTTTTCTATGAAACTTACATACTTGTAGTTTACAGTTTGAGTCATTAAAATGCAAGCAACAGTTATATGCTTTCACAAATTCTTAATGTGTTTATTTCATTTCCCTAATTATTATAAATGCAAGATTTCTTTTAGCCCTTTTATCTTTAAAAAATGCTTAATAGAACATCTAAATAGTAACTGTAGTCAACAATACTGTATCATATATTTGAAAGCTACCAAGAGAGTAGATCTTAAAAGTGAGCATACACACACAAATTGTAACTGTGTGAGGTGATAGATGTGCTAACTAATCTTATTGTGGTAATCATTTACATATATATACGAAATTGTAACATCAGACACCTTAAACTTACAAAATATTATATGTCCAGTATATCTCAATAAAGCTAAATTAGGGGGTGGGCAGGGGAGAACTTTAAGATTCTCATCCCAACTCTAGTAATACTTGCTAAAGACAAATGTCACAATAAAATCCATCAAAACATGCTGCCATGCTCTTCCCACACACAAACGATACCTGTCATCTTTCCACTCCTGTATTACTGTAATTCAGTCAAGTTGGTTGTGGATCATGAATGTTCTATTTTTTATCTAACTTAAACAGTTATTGAAATTTAGTCTAGTGAAGAATAATCCATTCTGAAAAAGAAATCCCCAATCGTCTCTCAGATACCCAAAGTAACTTACCCAAAGTAAGTCTTCTCCAAAGTATACTTCTAAAGGCAATAGTGATATTTTTATATTTAAAAGTCATGAATATATACCCAATTCAATATAATTATCGTTATTGTGCAAGCCATCTGGGATGAAAAGACAAGAGGTAGCTTAGGCATAAAAAAATTCTTTTAAACTATCCAAGGAAAATGAGAGTAATTGAAATATATGAGTATTCCGTTAATGAGTAAGGCATTTGGGACCCAATAATCTACAATAAACCAAGTGATGTATATTTAAAAACTTGTTGAACTCATACATAGATTACAGTATACAGATATCCAGCATTCTTTATATAACAGCATGTACCAGAAGCCCTTAATACACATATGCCCAGATGAATTAATGTCCCCTTCTTAGACAACTCATCTGGATAATTTTATGTGCCAAAAAAGAAAATAAAGAACAGGAGAGGGAAAGCAAGAAGATGTAAGTGGTAACACAGCATTTTATGATTTATCAAGATTTGAGACACCACTACCTCATTTTAAATATTGCTGGAGAAAATAAAATACCCAGTACTATTACCATTTTTGCTAGGTTCTCATTAAACATCTTTGTTTAGTAACCACGATATTATTTGTTATTGTCCCATCTTATGAGAGGAGATTATCAGCAGCTACTAATGTTAAGAACTAAAATATCTAATCCTTCTTTGGTTGGGTAAACATTTGTTTATTGGTTACCCAACATCCATTCCTCCTTCTCCGTTCAAACAGCATTTAGATTTTCTTTGGGGGAAAACTACTCCTTGCTGTTTGAATGTGATTTATCTCACCCCTAACCCCAGGTCTTTGGACCTGATTGGCCTATGACAATCAGTGTAACTCCATCCCTTTGCCACTCTGATTGGTGTAGGGAGAGTGATTTATATATTCATTGCTGTATACTAATTTTGTAACTAACAACTTTATTGTATTCTCTTACTGTTTTTGTAAGATTTTCTTGGAGCTTCCAAATATACAATCACATCATCTTTTCCAGTTTCCTTGGATTTTTCAAATATACAATCATCTGCAAATTATAATAATTGTACCCCATTTTATCTCCTTTTTTTCAATGTATTAGCTAGGACCTCAAAAATAGTGTTAAATATTATGTTTAGTTTTAACTTCTAGAACATCCTTGACTTGTTCCTGACTTTAACAAGGATGTTTCTAGTATTTATCTATTCAGCATAAGGCTAGATTTTAGGGTTTAGGTAACAACATCTTATCACGTCAAGGAAGTTTCCTCCTATTCCTGTTTTGTTGGGGGTTTATTTTCTTAAACCAATAATAGATATTGAACATTATCAAATAACTTAATGGCATATATACAAATTATTTTATTATTTTCTCATTAGATCTACTGATACAATCAATTATTCTATATTAGAATTCCTAATACTGAATTATTCTTGTATTTTTAAAATAAACTTTACTTGGTCTGGTATACTGTAATCTTAGTGTGCTACTGAATTCTACTTACAATTTTTTTTTAAGGAATTTTACACCCATAGTCATAAGTGAATTTGGTTTGCACATTTTTTTTAATGCTGTCATTGGGTTTCATTAAAATAATTTAAGGGGTTTTCTTCTTTTAATATGCTCTGAAGCACTTTAAATAGCATTAGAATTATCTGTTCCCCTATGGATTTTCTGTGAAACCTCTGGGCCTGATGTTTTTTATCAAGAGAAGGGAAAAGGGATTAGGTTTTTCATGGCATTGTTTCTTCTGTGGCAGTAGATCTATTCAGATTTTCTGTCTCTTCTGCAGTCAATTTTGGGCAAATTATATTTACCTCCTTATAGTACACCTAAATGGTATCATAAATAAGGTATTGTTAAAACAAGGACTATAGCTATTTTCAAGTGTCCATTCATCTCTGCATCCCTGTTTCCAACTTCATTTTCATAGATATAATTATCTATGAGAGAGTTAAGCAGAGTCTCATGATTCCTTTGATTTCTTTGGCATAAGTGATTATTTCTCCCTTTTTGTTTCTTATTCTGTGCATTTGTGCTTTATCTCTTTGCTGTTGTGATTACTTAAGTTTATATTATATTATTACTGTGTTTTTCTTAAAAAGTAGTTTTTACATATATTTATTAGTTTCACTATTTTTAAATTTTCTAAATTATTCATTTCTGATTTATCTCTATTAACTCTTTCCTTCTCTTTCCTTAAGAGTAATTTGTGATTTATTTTATAACTTATTAACTCACATATTTTTATTCTTTTTATTAGTAGAAGTGCTACAAGTTACCTCTGTGCAGTACTTTACCTGTATCTCATTAGTTCTGATATAGTTTTTCATTGTTCTTATTTCCTATTATAGTCTCCAATTTTAGTTGAATCTCATGCATCACCCAAGAGTTAAGAGAGTGCCTACTTTTCAAATTTCTAGGTAATAATGGTAGAAGCTTGGTGTAATCTGGTTTTGCTACTAATTTCTACTCTTACTGCATTGTGATCGGAGAATATTGCCTACCTTTTTCCTTTCTTCAATTTGCCGATATTTTCTTTATGGCTTAATCCATGGTCAATTTTTTTTTAACATCTTTATTGGGGTATAATTGCTTTACAATGGTGTGTTAGTTTCTGCTTTATAACAAAGTGAATCAGTTATACATATACATATGTTCCCATATCTCTTCCCTCTTGCGTCTCCCTCTCCATGGTCAATTTTTATAAATTTCCTTTGGACACTTGAAGATACATTCTCTGTTTTAACAATAAGGACTATCTTATTCACTATATTATTTATTATAATTTTACTTATTTTTTGTCATCATGATCTATTGTGGGCTGAAGTGATTAATCTCCCACCATTGATGTCTTTCTATTTCTTATTGCACCACCTTGTATTTTTGCTTTATGAATGTTAATGCTATTTTATTTAATAATAGATATAAATTATTCATATTTTCTAGTGAATTGTACTCTTGAATGCTATAAAGGGCCCTACTCTTTTCATTTAATAGTTTTTGGCTTGGAAATAGAATCCAACCTTGCCTGGTATAAGATTACAATCTCTGCTTTTTCTTTGCATTTGCCCAACTTACTTTGGCTCATCTTTTTATTTTTACCCCTACTGAATTACTTTGTTTTAGGTATATCTCTCGAATTCAGCACTGAATTCACTTTGTGATACAAGCAAAATATACTTTTTAAAAAATAGGAGAGTTTAGCCCACTTCTATTCATTGATTGGACAGACATATTTGGTTTCAATTTTTTCATGTTATTTTATACTTGTTTTATATTTTATAAATGATATCACTAGTAGTTTCCTTTGATTTGCTTCCTTGTGTATTCTTTATGCTAAATAGGAAGTCTTATATTATTCTAGTTGGTCTCTTTGCAATTACAACTTTATAGAATGCCCCAATCCTCTATTTTTCAGACATTTCTATTTTCCTACCATAAGCATTGATTAAATTAATATTTTGTCTTTTACCTCCTACCTCTTTTCTACCACATACTTTTAAAATTATATTTATTCATTGACTTTTAGCTATTAAAAATAAGGAAATTAACATATTTATGTACAATTTACTGTCTTTCCCCTTGCCCCTGGTAACCCTTGTTAGTTTTTCATTTTTGCATTGCCAAGCATATAAGATTTACATTTTGCTCTGTCACCCTGATTCCTGTAACTGTTTTATTATTCAATAAATGTATTCATTGTTCCCTGCCAGTCTTCTGTAGCAGTTTCTCAGGTCATCTCTTGTTTAGCCTGTTTGTCATCTGAATGAATCATTAAGTAGGCTCAAGGGAATGATATGCATGCTCAAAACATTGTTTTATGCATTTACACTTGAGCAATATTTAGATAGCATCTTTGGTTTACATCTTTTTTTTTCTTAAAGATTTTCTAGTGTTGAATATTGCTATGGAGAAGTCTGTAGCTAGCTCTGTTTTTTCCTTATCTTTGAAATTCAGCAACTTTAGTAGGCTACATCTGGGTGACTTTCTCCTTGGACATATTGGGCCCTTTCAAGATGTAGGTTCAAGTATTCTTCCATTTGAGGAAAAAATTCTGTAATGATATTGTTAAGTATTATTTCATTATTTTTGTTTGTTTTCCTCACACTTCAATGATGCATTTGGCTCTCCTTTGCTTGCCTTTTATATCTATCATTACTTTCTAATCCTTTAAAATTTTTCTTCATTTCCATTTCATGTTGCTCACTTCCTCATTTCCATCCAATATGTCTCTTTTTGCATTTTCAGCAGGACCTATTGGCCCACATATTCTTCCCATTTTGCTTTCCCGGTGGTTACTTCTTTCTTCCACTCTTCCATGTGCTCTATCAGTTCACATCTTGTTTCTTCCTGTTGTGTTAACATCTGTTACATGAGCTCTTCTATCTCTGCTTTATGGTTTTTCCTCATAAAGGAGATTCATTCATTCTGTTCTTAAGATTCATGGTAAAATGTTTGATCATAATTTTCAGCAGCTCTATGGAAACATTTTTCTGGTAAGTGTGCTTTATTAATCCTTTGGGTTTTTTTTCTTTTCTTTGTGTAGCACCTATGTATGGATACTGTGCATATTCCTTTTTGATTACTTATCTCTGAAGTAGCTGAGTTTTTCCTATACCACTATTTGCAAGAGGTTCGTGTAGTAGAAAGAGTAGGGCCAGTCATAGGCTAGCTTAAATGTTTTTATAACCTAGATTTTGTGTAATTGGTTTAGCTTTTACTTCTCCTCAGCCAGTGGTCTCAGGCAGTGGATTTTCACAATGCATTTTCCTGCTGTGCCATAGAGACAGACTGCTTCCTGTAGATGTAGCTTGTTGCTATATTTCCTCGTTCAGATCCTCTTTCCCTACTACTCAGAACCAAACAGGTCCTGGTTACTCCCGTGGCCAGCATGTGTACCTTGTCCCTACTGTTATAA
The DNA here is from genome assembly GCF_937001465.1 of Orcinus orca. Taxonomy (NCBI): domain Eukaryota; kingdom Metazoa; phylum Chordata; class Mammalia; order Artiodactyla; family Delphinidae; genus Orcinus; species Orcinus orca. The sequence goes on from NC_064565.1 coordinate 65,719,569, forward strand.
ACAAGGGATTTCAATTTGGGAAATATAGGTGTACTTGTCTCCTTTAAGAGATTTTCTTTTTTTTTCAAATTGACATACAGGTTTAATGCATTTCCAATCAAAATTTTTGAAGATGCAAACAAGATTTTTCTAAAATGAATATGGAAAGGCAAAAGAAATAGAAGAGCTGATATATCTGAACAATACTGAAGTGGTTGGAATCACTCCACATGATAACAAGATTTATAATACAGTGACAGTAATCAAGACTGTATGGGATTAGTCGAGTGACAGACACACAGACCAACAGAACAGAATGAGGAAACCAGAAACAGCCCTAAAGGAATACAGTTAACCCTTGAACAACACGGGTTTAAGCTGTGTGGATTCACTTATATGTGCATGTTTTCCAAAAAACACTACCACAGTACTACGAGGTCAGAAATTGGTTGAATCCAAGCATGTAGATCCATGGATATGGAAGGCCAACATTAAGTTATATGTGGATTTTTGACTACTCAGGAGTCAACATCCCTAACTCCCTGTACTGTTCAAGGGTCACTGTACTTCCAACAGATTTTTGATTAAGGTACCAAGGCAATTCAATGAACGAAGGATTTTCAAAAACTGGTAGTATTAATAACATGTTCACAATGGGGGAAAAAATTCCATTTAAACTTCATACCTGTACAAATATTAGCTCAAAGTTAATCACAAGTGTAAAGGTAAAATTATAAAACTGAACAATAAGGCATTTAGTAAAAACGCTGCGGAATAAAATGTTGATACCCTGTGGTAAGAGGCGTTCTTTGCTGCCTCTAAGATTTACATCCATGAACCCTCTCTCTGCTTTCTATAAGTGCACCCCTGCATGATCTCCCATGCTTTGGGGGAACTATTCCACTTTTCTTGTGGTTTGGGATTTCAGCTGTTTCCTTAGTATAATGGAAAATATGGCTTGTGAGTTTTTTCTGGCCTTCCGTTTTTCTTCTTCTTCCTTTTCCCTTCTTTCCCCTCTCTCTCTCCCTTCTTTCTTTCCTTCTTCCTTTATTCTTTCTTTCTTTCTTTTTCTTTCTCTTCCTTCCTTCCTCCCTCCCTCCCTTTCTTCCTTCCTTCCTTTCTTTCTTTCTTCCTTCCTTCTTTCCTTCCTTCTTTCCTTTCTTCCTTTCTTTCTTCCTTTCTTTATTTCTTTCTTTCTTTTCTTTCTTTCTTTCTTTCTTTCTCTTTCTTTCTTTCTTTCTTTCTTTCTTTCTTTCTTTCTTTCTTTCTTTCTTTCTTTCTTCCTTTCCTTTTCTTTCTTCTTGTTGCTTTTGTATGATTTCCAGTGAGAGAAGAGAGAAATGGCATCTTCACACTGACATCTTACATGTATTTCAAAGCTAAAACAAACAGGACTTGATGATTGATTAGATATGAGAAGTGAGGTTTCTGACTTGAGCAATTAAGTGAAATGTGGTATCATTCACCAAGATGGGAAACCCTAGAGGTTTGGTAGAACCAAAATCATTTACTTCAGTCTTATACATGTTAAGCTTGAAATGCCTGTGAACCATTAAATGGAAATGTTTAGTAGCAAGTTGGAAAACAATGTCCATAACTCAGAGCATAGGTTTGGACTGGAGGAATTACCTAGAGAAGAGAAGCATTTGAGGCCCTGAATGACAGCTCCAAAACCCCCAGCATTTAGAAGTTGGTAGAAGGGGATCCATGAAGAAACTGATAGAGATGCAGCTAAAAGGTCCAGTAAGATGTGGATAGAAAGGTGTGCATTGGATTTCACCACATGGAGGTCACTAAGAACAACCTATGGTACTTAATAAGAGCAGTTTTAGTGGACTGTAGGGCTGAAGCCAGATTGAAGAGTCCTGTGGAGGGAAGAGGAAGTGAGGAGTTGGAGAAATTTTGCTAGAAAAGGGAACAGAGAAATGTACAGTAGCTGGAGAGATGACGATAAGATCAAGGGAGGCGTTTTAGAATGGACAACACTAGGCCATGTTTTTATATTGTTGGAAATGATTCCAGGGAGAAGGAGTGGAGGGGCTAACTCAGGAGAGGGAGGGGATAATTCAAGGAGCAAAGTCCTTGAGGTCACTAGAGCAGCTGGGATCCAGAGCACATGTTGGGGCATTGGCTCTGATAGGAGGGGGAATCAACATTTGTAGATGGGTAATAATGGAAAGCACAGGTTCCTGTTTGATGGTGTCTATTTTCTCAGCAAAGACTCTTGCAAGATTTTCAGCTGAGAGTTTCGAAGTGGCGTAAGGTAGCAGATTTGAGGATGGAGAAGAAAGCATGAAATAGTATTTTCGAGAGCTGAAAAAAGAAAGCTATTGGGAAAGTAGTGTGATGGCTGTGTTGTTGAAAGGGCACTTTTGAGGACTAAGATTCCAAAGGTAGAGTTTAAGCCAATGTGTCATATTCTCCATCAATGTTCAGCTGCTCAGATGTAGGACAAGGGAAGGCGGGGTAACTGGGTTTCTACAGGTTTGGAATTTAGCCGATCAGAGAAAGCAGTGCAGAAATGAAAGTTATTTTATTGGAGAATTATAGTGGTGGACCCTGGAATCAAAACTGGACAAAAAGGGTTATGAAGAACAGTAGAGCACTAATGGATAGTGAGAAAGTTGTGGGATGGATGGAACTGGTAGCTTGTGTTGGCTTTGTTGGCGAGGCATCCTTCGCCAGCAGTTGGGCACACATTTATTTTTTTTCTTCTCTTAAACTCTGCTTATCTCCCTTTGGCAGCTAGGCCACTGTAAACTGAACTTTGTATTTTCACTTCACCGTAGGCCTAAAATGATTTTGCTGAATTCTACTTATAATTGAGGGTGAAGGAGTGGAAGTCACATGAACATTCGAAATATGTTATAAAACTTGCTAAGTCGGGCTTCCCTGGTGGCGCAGTGGTTGAGAGTCCGCCTGCTGATGCAGGGGACACGGGTTTGTGCCCCGGTCCGGGAAGATCCCACATGCCATGGAGCGGCTAGGCCCGTGAGCGCGTCCAGAGCCGCGTCCCGAGCCTGTGCTCTGCAATGGGAGAGGCCACAACAGTGAGAGGGCCGCGTACCGCAAAAACAAAAAAAAAACTTGCTAAGTCATGGGGTGGGAGTAGGTGAGTCTTCAAAATTAATTGTGTTTGTGTATGTCTCTGTATAATTCGTGATTTCATTATTTAAGAAAAGAAAATATATACTCTCCTGCTTCTTACACTGAATCAAATTCTGGGTGCTTCATCAAGAGCAGTCTAGTTCTGGAGCATACTTGTACCTGTTCATCATCCTGCAGCAACAGGCTTATCAAATACACAGGAGGTAAATGGTTAACAGCAACCAAAATATGACTAGTGATAGCCAGTCCTCAAAAGAATCAATTTCCCAGACAGAAACCTTTAGAAAGATGACTGAATTAACCAAATCCTATATATCTGAACAATACAACATAGGGAATATATATTTAAAGGTAATGTAAATTAAAATAGAGGCAGGTAGCATCAAATATAGGTCTATCTGCTTTCTAATATGTCTTTATATTTTCTATTTGCTTTTTCATACCTTTAGTTTTCATAAAGAAAAATTCTTCATCTGTTTTTTTACCATCCTAGAATGCTCTCTGATATCACATGTCATTTTTTTACTATATTCAATCTTACTGAGTAATTAAGCTAAATCACATGTAGCCAAAAAGACATGTACTGGAGTTCTGATATTCATTTAGAATTCTTTCTCGCTAATGAACTGGCCAGATCTCTTAGTCAGATATGGCTACTGAGACAATAATATCTTTTTTGGTCTAGTCTCAGTCTCTTTTTCCTGGTTCTGCCAGTTCTCTCTTCTCTGTTCCACATAAATTGGTCTGCTTTGGGACTCCACTTCAGACTCAGGATATTTATTCTTACTCCTTGTCTATGCACCTTAAAATTCACTTTCAGCATAGATATTTTTCCTATCCATCGATTGTGGTGCTTCCTTCCAAAATGTTCCAAAATGTCCTAAAACTTGGCACGTAGGAAACAAAAAAATCTTCCTTTTCTATCTGTGAGGCCTGTAGTTTAATCTTACTCCTGAGTGTTTCATGTTCTGCCCAAGACTGTGGTCACAGGAAAAACATTTTAAATTCTATTCCTTTTTAGTGGTAGGAACACCTTGTGAATCACCATTGTCCTATAGAACTTGCTGTGATGGTGGAAATGTTCCATTCTGTGCTGGCCAATAGAGTAACCACAAGCCACATGTGGCTATTGAACATTTGAAATGTGGCTGGTGCAACTGTTGAATTCAATTTTAAAATTTTATTTAATTTTAATTAATATCGATAAAAATTTAAATAGCTGTGTGTGACTCATGGCTACTATATTGATTAGTGCAGTTCTAAATTGTATTCCATTTTAAAAGGTGATCCTGATTGGTCAAAAAAGAGAGGGTTATTACATTTTCTTCATAATATTATTGAATGGCTACAGCGATTGAGAGAATTTCCTTTTCTACTATTTTAAGCCAACACTCATTTGGGCTACATTATGGTTACGCTGATGCTTGTACATGGTTCTGTGGTCAATATATCCCCATGGGGGCTGATAATGGATGAGTTCATCGCCCTGTTATTGCGGAAGGGAGAAAGGTCTCTTCTGAGTTCTTCAGCTGTGGAGAGAGCTGAACACTGAAGTTTATCTATTTATAAATCAACAGAATCCTCAGTTTTTCCAGAAACTTTTCTTTCCAACTGAAAACAGGGCCTCTGGGAGGGGATAAAAAGGAATCTGTGAATATGCATCTGGGTATGTGTTGCTCATCCGCAGGACAGAGCCAAATGGATGATTAAATTATTCCTGGTGAGCTGGGAAGATGAGATGGTAGGCAGAACCTCCACCCACAACCCCACCCCCGCCGCTAGCCAAGAGAGAGGCAGGAAGCCCTTGGGGAAGGCTACCTGGAAAATTAGAACCCATGGTGTTAAAATGTAGTTAATTAATTCAGAACCAGATACCTCATCTTAGAAATAAAGCCATAAAGTTACTTGTATTTCTGTCTAGTTATTTACTTTGTCTTTACTGTTTAGTGAACATATTTTGGAAATGTCAGTGGGTATCAGCTCTGCTAAATGGAACCAAAGAAAAGAACTTTGTGTTTGGGCCAGAATTCCTGGGAGTCAGGTGTGGATAGGTTAGGAGAATTCAAATGAGGACACCTAAAGAAGTGTCTCAGTGAGACAGATCCAGCGCCCTCCCCTATCTTGACACTTAATTCTGGACCTACCCTTTAATAAAAGCTCGGAGGGTAGGGTATATTTTTTCATTCATCTATATACATTTAGCCTTCCTCTGTCAAGGCTCACATCCCTTTAGGGACATTGGTCTCCATCTGTTTAGTTTGTGAATTAGGTTTTGAAAAAAGAAAAAAGAAATCTAGATCTTATGAATTACTTTTGACAATTTCCTCTCTGTATATTATGTTGATGAATTTGACTACCACTGTTTATTAACATCTCCAAAGTAATTTAAAACAACAGTTTTTGTTTGTTTGTTTTGGAAGTTGAGACATATACAGTGACTTGGATATTTCTACAGTTCTGTGATTATGGAATGGAGCTTAATAATAAAGACGATTGCGAGGTTTCATATCTATGAGGCGACTGGTTTGACAGATTGTTTTCACCAGGAAATGCTGATGTTAAAAAGGTAAATATATGTAAAGATCAGAACTGTCCTTGTGTTAGATGAGGGAGCCATAGCTCTGGACCTTGTGCTTCAGAGGTCCTTTGTGGTCCTCCTCCAGCCATGCACTCTTCTTCAGGCATAGATGTGCAGGACCCAGCTGGCATGCCCACCAGAGCCTTTGCTCCTCTTCTACACCAAGGACCCTGGTGCCAAGGGGCAGCTGTTTGAGAAAAGTATGGATGGAGCTTAGATGTGGGGGCTGGATTGTCCTCCTGTGTGAGCACGAAGACCCTCCTGGGATGGGTGAGAGCTGGAAGCGGGGAGAGAAGAGATGTAGGACACAGGCGTGAGCCTGGGCGTATCTTCCTGCACTGCCAAGTCATCCGGTTAGACTACAAGGAATTTGAATATTCTGAATACATTCCAGGTCATTACAAAGAAACAACTGTCAAGGTAGACTAGAAAATATTTCATTAAACTCTTTGTTTGATTTACAACTTTTGATTATTTATACGTATGGTGTGTGGGCCTCCATCTGTATACCTGCCCTGGTCTCCAGGGCAATGTACCTTGTCCAGGGAATGGGAAGGTGCTTGAGGCCGAGAACAGAGTTCTAGAGCTTCCATGAATCTATGTGACGTGGGCAAGTCACAATCAGTGCCTCAGTTTCCTCTTATGTCAAATGAAAATCTTACCTGTGTATTTCACAAAGTGGCCACGTGATTAAATGAGAAAATGAACTTGAAATGTTATATCTAAATAATGTCATGTAATTTGTGTAGCAATACATACTGCTGCTGCTTTTGGTATTGCCCATACACCTAACACTAGTACATAGCTCTTCTTTTCTATATTGTATATCACATTAAGACATACTTACATCTCATGAGCTAGTTTGATATTATGGTACAATCTTAAGAATCTTACCAACCTAAACCTATCCTGACACCAGCTTTGAGAGCATAAACCAAGAGCAATATAATGCTTATTTATTTATTTATTTATTTATAATGCTTTTGAGGACCATTTCATCTAGTGTTTCCTAGCCACTTTCAGTGTAAAGACTCATAATATTAAAAGCAAACAAACAAGTAAATAGTGGGCTAATTCATAAGAGAATTCCCTGAAAAGAAAATCATAACTAAAACCTACTATGATCTTAGTCATACTTTTAAATGAATTGTACTTTAGTAATCACAAGAGCATCCACGTACATTTGCAAAAGCGTAGGTCGTATTACGTGTGAGGTGGTGATTCTGTTTAGGGCGGTACCTTCTGTGTGTACAGATTCTCAGACCATGTGTTGATGAGTCCAAGGCCTCCTAGTGGTTGTCAGCAGATTGAAGCTTATAATCAAACAGGGAACAAGGCAAGTCCAACAGAATCTAGGAAAAATACAGGAAGCAGTCTGTGGGAGTTACAGTCATATTCAAGTCTGGCAGAGATCAGCAAAAGTTTCATGAAAATCATGACGTTTGTGTTTCATCTCCAAGGAAGATTTTTGGAAAGCAGAGGTAACCCAAGTAATATTTGTCTTGAGGCATCGACATAGGAGACTCTTGTAACATGTTACTGTAATAATCCTTACAACAACCTTACTAGGTTTGGGAAATTAAAAAAAAGAGCCTGGGGCTCACACAGAGGTTCAGAAGCACATTCAAAGTCAAACAGCTAGGAAAGGTTGAGCTTATAAGCTGTCTTTCTGACTTTTCTCTTTCCAATTTACTGGTTTTTGCTCAATTTTCAGTTGTTTTCTTACTACTTTTCTGACTTTTGGGAGGGGGATATCTATGTACCATCTACAGTATTTTTTACCTTGTATGTTTTTAAATAGACTCTCTTTTTTAAAAAATATTCTTAAATGAATGCATTTTATAAACAAATTTATACCACAAGCTAGAAACAAAATAAAACTAAGTGTAGTGAAAACCAACAAACATAGAATGTCGTTAAATTCTGGAACCATCCTACTAGGATCAAAGGCTCTGAGCCTGGGGTCTGCTTGCTCTTTGTTAAAATGGGACATTTTCAAGTGTTAAAGGGAGATATTAAAAACATATAAGCACCAAATTGAGCCTTGCTTCTTGAGGTAAATCAAAACCAAAAAAAAAAAGGAAAAGAAAGAAAAATCTGAAAAGACTAACTCTGTAATTCAATGGCTTTAAAATACATGTCTGGGCACCACCTAAATCATCTCACCACACTTTTGTTACATGCCCTATTCTTTGTAGTAGAAGAAAGTCTAGAGATAAACAGAGAGAAATGACCCTTTCAGAGAATTGGAAGAAAGATATCAAGTGCCCCAGTTCAGCAGCATCCATCATTATGCTAATTATCCTTGAAGAGCTTTCAACTCCCTTAGCATCTTTGTCCATCAGGAAAGTTGAGTTTGTTCCCTCAGCCCCTCTGGAGGGAGGCCTGTACACGGAGGACTCAAGTAATAACAAGGGCACTTTAAGGATCTAGTCCTCCCAAAGGGCCTGTAGGCTGAGAAGGTATGTTCTGGGTCTGAGTTCACTTACAGGAAAGTTGTTTTTCAAATTAGGCCCTAGGCTATGAAGCACAGAGTGCATTCGGTTTTGCTGATTTTATTCAACAATTTTTGGGGGAGACTTCATTTTCAATTTTTGTGGAACTACGGGGCTGGTCGTGTCTGTGCCCAAAGAGTCTGTTTTTCCATGTGGGCTAATCCTGTGTTTGAGTGTGTGGGTTTGTGTGTGTTTTATAAAAACCCAGAGAATGGAGCACGGTTGAGTTGCTGGTCAGCAAATGGTATAAGCATGGTGACGGTCACCCTCAGGCCTTAGGATCTGAAACCCTAATGCCTGGATGTCCGGAGGCAGCAAGGCCCATGTTCCCTCCCACAACCTTAGCAGCAAGTGAGTGTACAATGGAAATAAGTCTCAATCATAACTCACGCAAACACTTATCGCTGAGTACATCAAAAATCCAGTTGGCTCTACCTTTAAAACACAGATTAAATTCAACAGCTGCTTACCTTCTGGCCTGTTCCAGCTTTATCACACACCTGAACGATGGCCCAGGCTCTTACCTGCTTCCACCCTTGACCCTCTATAGCCTATTCTTGACACAGCAGCCAGAGTAGCTCTTTTAAAACAAGTCAGATCATTTCACTCCACTGCATAGACCTGTGATTGACGCCCATCTCACTCAGAATAAAACCAAAGTCCTCACAATGGCCTACAGGCCGTACATGATTTGGGCCCCATTCCCTCTCTCTCCTCATACTCCCTTCCAAGCTCATTCTGTTCCAGGCACTCTGGCCTCCTTTGCCCTTCCTGGAATACACCAGTCATGCTCACTCCCAAGGTTTTGCAGTGACTGGTCTCTCTGACTGGGATGGGAATCTCCCATCCCCATACATCTGCTTGACTAACTTCCTCATCCCCTTCAAGTCTTTCCTCAAATGTCATCTGCTCAATGAGGCCCAGCTTGACCGCTTTATTTAATACAGTAAGTCCCCTACACACAAACAAGTTTCATTCTGAGAGCGTGTTCGTAAGCCCAATTTGTTCGTAAGTCCAACAAAGTTAGCCTAGGTACCCAAATAATACAGTTGGCTATATAGTACTGTACTGTAATAGGTTTGTAATACGTTTCACACAAATAATACATAAAAAACAAACACAAAAAATAAAGAACATTTTTAATCTTACAGTACAGTACCTTGAAAAGTGCAGTAGTACAGTACAACAGCTGGCATACAGGGGCTGGCATCGAGTGAACAGGCAAGAAGACCTACTGACTGGAGGAGGGAGAGAAGGTGGGAGATGGTAGAGCTGAAGGATCGTTAGCAATAGGAGACGGAGGGCAAGCTGCAATTTCACTCACGCCTGACATTGATGGAAAGCACCTTTGCATCTTGGAAAGTTCGCACTTGAAGGTTCGTATGTAGAGGACTTACTGTATTGCAGCTTGGCTACCCACTTCCATTTATCTTAATGTGCTCAACTTAATGTGCTCATATCACTACGACTTTCTAATACACCGTGTAATTTACTTACCTGTTAGGTTTATTGTGGATTGTCTGTCTCCCCCTGCTGGAATGTAAGCTTTACGAGGGCAGACTCTATGTTTTGCTCACTCCTATTTCAATCACCCAGAATAATGCCTAACACAATAATGCCTAAGGCTCAATAAATATTTATTGAATCAAATGAACAAAGCAAGTACCCAAACCACCTCAACTTCCACAACTTATAACCTCAACAAAATCCTAATTCTCAATCCTTTTAGGCACTCTGATAAGCATTCTGAATGAAAGGTTCACTCTGAAACGGAGATAAGATTCTGTGGGCTGGATCAGCAAGTCATCTGAGCAGATCATGACAGTGTGGGGAATAAGCGTATGGGACTAAATGGAGTTTGGGACATGGAGGTTAGGCTTCTGAATTTGTCAGGTGTTTACACATTTTTTTTTAATTGAAGTACAGTTGATGTACAATAATACATAAGTTACAGATGTACAATAGAGTGATTCACAATTTTTAAATGTTATTGTCCATTTGTAGTTATTATAAAATATTGACTATTTTCCACACAGGAGTTCTTTTTTATTTTTTTCCCACACAGGAGTTCTTGATGGCAATATTCTTGGTAAGAAAAGATTCAACAATATGTGTGATTTTTATGAAACATTGTAGGAATTATGGGGGGGATGTATGCACATATTCAAAAACAGCACCAAGTCTGACAGACAAACAAGCTGCAGATAAGGATAGATCAAGACCCCTCACCCTAGAAGCACTAGGTAATATTGTACCCTTCCTGCAAGGACTTATTGTTTCAAAGAGTTTGCCTTTTGATTTTCTCCCTGTGTTCCTTTGGTATTGTGAAAATGGTAAATTTGTAAAAAACAAAAACAAAGAAACAAACAAAAACCCCTTACTCTACAAAAAGTAAATTACAAAGGGAATGCTCATCTTTATACTCAACTTTACAACAAAATGAGAAACGCGGATAGGATGTTTCCGTAGCTAGGGAAAGATACTAGTTATAATTTTCCAGCTGAGATTTGATTTATTGTTTTCCACGCAAGGAGCCAAAATGATGTTTCAACAAAGGTAAAATGAGCCATTGTTCATTTTGATAATATGGGAGTGATTCACTAAAGTAGGTTAATTTAGTAATAAAGTAGTGAATAATTAAGTAATAATAAAAATATTTTCAAGCCTGAAGACTCTTAATGAAAAAATACTAAGCAAATTATGAATATTTTTCTTGCTTGTATAGGACACAGCTACAGTACCTCCTCCGCTTCTCTTGGCCTCACGTTTCTCTTGGTCTCTGAGCTGCTCACCCTGCCTCAATTGCTCTACAGGTGACTGACCCAGTGCAGGCCTCCTGGAGCAGATCAGCCGCAAGCTTATGCCCCTGGCCAGTGAGGTTCAGTCAGGGAAGGAGAAGCATTCTGAGTATGTTAAACAAGGAACTTATTAAAGGAATTAGACTTCCACATTTGCTGTAGGAGCTGGGGAATTGAGTCTAAAAAGTGGTTGTTGAAAGATCAGAGGCCAGTCCTGACATAAGCGAAGGAGTCCAAGCTTGCAGGGAAATCTGGAAGCTAGGCACATCCAGCTGCTGTTGTGGCACCACAAGGAGGGCTGGTGGAGATGCCTATGGAAGGTGGTGGGCTCTTTGTGACTACTACCTCTGAGACTCTGTGAAGAGTCTGTTAGCCTGACTGTGGTCACAGTTATTCAACCGGGGGAACGCAGGGCAGAGAAGAGTGAGAACAAGAACTCTCTTACATCCAGACATTTGTCTCTTGCCACATCTAACCAATGATGACCTTCAGAGTTTAATGGCTGCTGCTTCATTTTTGTTGAAATGAAACTCAAATCTCAGGTAACCTCAGTTTTATCCACCCAGACAAATACAGACCTTTAAGCTTATAAGAAAGGGGATTCTGGAAAACATAGTTTCCAACATAACCAAGTTGCCTATAGAACAATACCATGTCTGCAGGGTATGGGGTTTGTTTCTCTTTGCCAGAGGGATCAGATGACTGAACCTGGAAGTTGGGGGAGTTAACCACCAGTGCGGTAAATTTTGACCAGTGGGAGATACGAGATGGGAGGGAGCTTGCAGGTAAATTTCTTCTTTGGTCCTCGCTTTAATAGACTGTTGCTGGGCATGTTTTCTATAGAGCCTGTCCATAGACACGGCACATGGCCAAGCAATTGGCTGCGTCTCCTCAGGGTCATGAAGCAAAGACCAGGTTGGTAATATATTGCCATGCATTTGCTTCCCATTCTTCCCTGTTGCACGTCTTTTTTCCTCACTCTTGATGCCCTGAGACTGCATCATTCAACGAAGCATTAGCATTTCAGCCTTCCTAAGAAATCCCAGCTAAAATTGTACCCATAGAAAAATTGCAATGAAAATGAAGTGTGAGAGTTATATGAAAAGAATTGATGGTGAGAGCTATGATTCCTGTGAGGCTCAGTTTATTTCCATATGATAAAATTATAGCATTAGTAGTAGTATTTAAGAATATCATTATCTTCCTTCACTGAAAAGGCCTATGAACAAGTATTTCTGAGACAAACTGAAGGACTGAATCAGGAAGCAGAGATCCTTTTAGCCAACATATGACTTGTGACCTAAACTCTCAGCAAGAATACACTTAATGAAAACATTGCTTTCTGGCAACCTCTGAGCAATAACCCTGCCATAGCTCAAAAAGCAGTGAAAAGCCTGTTATTCATTTTACATATGTACGCCAGTCTGTTTTCAAAATATTGTGATATACAGAGTAGAAAAACTGCCTTGATGTTCCATGTCAGCTCACTTTATTCCACCCATTTCCTCAAATGGATGGGTGTAGTGCCATCACATCTTCTATGATCATTAATCAATGAGACATGTAGGAGACTTCCCCCTGATCTTTAGAACCTATTTTTAAAATAATAAAACAGGGAATTCCCTGGTAGTCTTGTGATTAGGACTCGGCGCTTTCACTGCTGAGGGCCCAGGTTCAATCCCTGGTCGGGGAACTAAGATCCCGCAAGCCATGCAGCGTGCCACACCCCGCCCCCCCCAAATTAGTTAATTAATTACAAAAATAAAATAATAAAACAGACAGAGATACTATGGAATAGAGGGAAAGCATACAAGCATTCTTAAGGTAAAGCATGAGATTTATGTTGTGATAGTTCCTTTCCCCTCTCTACTAATTTATGGTTCTCTGCTATTAGAGGTTTAGTGAAAAGTTTTGAGAAACAATTCTTTAGGTTAAAGACTCTGTGTGTGCTCTCTCATCTCCTTTCACACTCGTATTTTCTTGTATATGGGATTTGGATTTTTTTTCTTTCTTTTTGGACAGAGAGAGCAGTTTCAGTAGAGTTTCTCTCAGTGGAACCCAGATGGAAGGGGTGAAAAGATGGTGATAGTCAAGTGAAGGTCAGAGCCCCAGTCTTTCCCTTGAGGAGACTTTCTCCACAGGGAAGGAGTTAAGGTGAAACTGTGACATGTCACAGGGTTCAGCATCTATTATTTTATGACAGGACGATATGAGAACGTTGTTAGTGAGGGTGGAAGTAGCTAATCCAAAAAGTGAGACTGGAGATTCAAGAGAAATTGTGTGTGGGAACGACTATGTTTCATAGCGAAGCAGGGTTTTTATCAGTACAGAGAACAGTGAAATGCCATCACAGTTGCCTCTGTGGGTACCAATATCTTCAAATTTTGAGGGCACCTACCCCCCGACTCATCCAACCTGGACCCCTAGAGAGCCCACAAAGCACTCCAGCGCTGTTTCTCTAGTAGTTCCTGTTACTATCCGTGCTCTCTGGATTTTTTTCTCCTGAAGGTGGTGATGACAGAAATGTCTTGAGATACTTCCGACATTTCCCCAATCATCCCTTTACAGAAGAAACGTCTGTGCAAAATTACCGCGTCTTTCCCAGCAAATTTGCCTTTAGATTAATCTGCCCTTGGGTATAGGCTGGGAACGGTTTAAGGGTAGAAGAGTTTAAGAGGCTGGGAAGGGTCGTAGTGAGGTGTGTCTCTGGGCCGGGGAAGTTTTTGCTGGGGAGCGTCAGGGCCGGCGGGGAGCAGGCACACACAGTCCCGTTTGTTTATTGATCAGCCTGAGCGACGGCCTGAGACAGGGGCCGGGCGGCGCCTCCAGGGAGGTGGCCGGGCTGCTGTTCCCTTCTGAATCCGCTCTCCAACGGTGCTGGGAGCGGCTGCGCTCCAGGCCCCGAGCGCTGAGACCATCTGGGGCCACCCCGTGCGAACCAGGGCTGGCCCACCTCCGACGGCTGGAGCTAGGGCGAACTGGGTCGTTTCTACGGCGCTCAGGCCCAGGGATGTCCGGTCAGGGGCTCCACAGCTGTGATCTCTGGGCACCAGGGGTGTTCCCACGGGGGCCGGGCCGGGAGTGAGCCCAGGCAGTGAGACCCCGCGCCTCGGAGGCTCGGCGCGCCCAGTCCGTGGCTCTCCGGGCAGCGCGGCGAGGGTGTCCAGCAGGTCCCGCACGCAGCTGGAGCTCCGACCGCCGCCGTTCTACTCCAGCCCAGCCAGCCAGCCAGCCAGCGGCAGCCGGGGGCGGGGAGTCCGGAGCACCGCCCCTCCAGCGCGCCCCGCCCGTGGGAGAGGAGGGGCTGCGGCGCCGCGGACCACTGGAGGCGCAGCACCGCCGTCGCCGCAGCTGTGGGTGCCGGAGACCGCGGATCCACGCAGGCGGCGCCCGCGCCTCCGCTCCCCGGCCGGCCCTCGCGCCCTCCCGACCGCCGGGGCCGTCTGCAGCCTCCCGCCGCTGCCGCCGCCCGTCTTCCAGGTAGGTGTCCTAGCTGCGGAGGGGACCTCTGGAGCGGCGCGACGGTGCCCGCACCCCGGCCCGCGGGCATTGTGCGCGGCCGGAGGGCCGAGGACCCTGAGGGACGCACGGCCGGGCAGCCCGGCTTGGGCCTCTGAGGCATCGAGCCCTCCGGGGGTTCCCCTGGCCAGAGAGCCCGGGGCGGCGGTGCCAGTCCCTCCCCGCGGCCGAGGTGGGAGGGGGCGTCTGGGTCCCGGTCCGCGCTCGCCGCCCTCCCCTCCCCCTCGTAGTGGGGAATTCCGGCCGCCCGGCTCTAGTTCCTGCATCCCCCCCGCCCAGCCCCGCGCCCCGGCTGCTGGGATGGAAGCTGGGGCAGGGACAGGGACAGGGACAGGGACTGATATAATTGTCTGCGGAGAACCCGACCGGCGCGCCCGCGCCCTCTCCAGCTAACGCCTACGCCTCACCTTTCAGGGAAGCTGGGGAGCGGAGAGGAGCGGCTGGGGAAGTTGTGCATTGGGTTTTATTGTGCGCGTGCACTGCGGACTGCCCTCTCGGTGCACCCCTGCCCACAAGCTGCTGGCGCCCCTGCAGCCTTTCCTGCAGCCTTCGTCCACACCCCCGGCCAGGGCCGAGCCTGCCTTCTCCGGTTCAGACCGGGACAGGGTTTTCATTGCAGTCAAGACGTGCTTCCCCTGCATCCAGCGGGAGCTGCCTGCAAAATGTGGGGCCGGGGATGCTGGGCGAGGAGGGGATGGGAGACCTAGGGAGGAAGCCGGGAAGAAGTAATGACACCAGCACATTTTTAAAAAAAGCCTCTGCTGTATACAGACACATGTGCATGACATCTTTAAAGCTGTTTTTGAAAGTTATGACCAGATACTGATTTTGTGGCAATCTGTTATATACCTGAAGGTAGCTTAAACAGAGACCTAAAGCTGGGGAAAGCATTACATAATGGACGTGAAGCAATTGACACGAAACTAAGTGAACCCATTGGGTTGCCAGATTATTTCTTCCTCCTGGATGCAAAGTCCTATAGGCTTTTTCTCTATAAGAATTTCCATTTTTAAATCGCTGGATTAGTTTTAGCAAACTGTGCTTTTTTTTCCCCAAATAACAAAATAATTTTTCTTGACTATCTTTTCTTAAATTTAAAAATTGCATGCTAATGGATAGTTGTATATCATAGAGCTGATTAGTATATGTGGTCTTTCTCCAGAGGTAAAAATTTTTAATATTCCTGCTCAATATCATTAACTTTGTTTTCCTCTTGGTTGTATTTTTTCTCCCTCCCTCCTCCCCTTTTTGTTTTTTGGAAGCATTTCTACAGTTTTAGGTACTGCGAGCTCACAAAGTTGATATTCCTATCCAATGCTACAGCATTGCAGATACAAAGACTAATAATAAATGAAACAGAAGACCTCACAGTAACTCAGAGTGATCAGGGTTCCCAAGGTCGAAGGGAAGCTGCAGTGTAACCGGGCTATAATCACCTACAGAGAATATGCATAGCCCTCCTTGGGTTATAAGGAAAGCCCTGATTGGTGGAATATTATTCCTATTATTATTTTACCCCTGGATTTCGTGTGTTTCCCCCTAAAACTAATTTTTTTCTCCAAGTAGAAACACAATATTTTGAAATTAAAATCTTTGCTTTTAGAAAGCCTAAAAATCCAGGGTTTGCTCATATTTTCAGTTTTCATGTTGATAACTCCATTTTACATTCAGCGGATGGATTCCTTTTGGGATATCTCAGTTTCAAATTATGATGGTTTATCAGATGTCTCTTGGTTATAATATAATGTGATTCTGTTAGACTTTTACAGGATCACTTAATATATTTAAGTTTTCTTGTCCTTAGCTGGCTTTAACTTTACGTTAGTTAAGTTTATTCCAAGAAAAAAGGTAAAGTCCTTTCAAGAAGAAATATTTATTTTTGGAGATCTGTAGCATCACTGCAGAAGTAGAATTAGGTTAATGCCTAAGTAGATAAAATTGTTTTTAAAAATTATTTTTGGCTGCGTTGGGTCTTCGTTGCTGCGCGCGGGCTTTCTCTGGTTGCAGCGAGCGGGGGCTACTCTTCATTGCGATGTGCGGGCTTCTCATCGCGGTGGCTTCTCTCGATGCAGAGCACGGGCTCTAGGCACGCGGGCTTCAGTAGTTGTGGCACGTGGGCTCAGTAGTTGTGGCTCGCGGGCTCTAGAGCGCAGGCTCAGTAGTTGTGGTGCATGGGCTTAGTTGCTCCGCGGCATGTGGGATCCTCCCGGACCAGGGATCCAACCCGTGTCCCCTGCATTGGCAGGCAGATGGATTCTTAACCACTATGCCACCAGGGAAGTCCTAGATAAAAGTTTTATGTGACTTTACTCATAAAACTGTTGGACTAGGGAGAAGGTATAATTTTTATTAAAATGTCTTGGTTAAGTAACATGCAGTAATCATTCAGTGGATACTTAACTTATTGAGCACCTGTCTGTTTAGGACATTGGTCTAGGCATGTGGGAGATACAAATAAGAGTGAAAAGATGCCCCTCTGTCCTCAAGAGTTTGTTGTCTTGTTTGGAAGGATAAGACATGAATTCTCAAAATAGGGACTTTTTTTTCTTTTTTTACTTCAAAGGTTAAGTAATAATTCTAATACTTTTTAAAGTTTGTTTTTAATTTTGAAAAAAAGGTCTCATACTATCTGTTGATGTCTGAGACTTTTTTTTCCCCACTCAACGTTATGTCACTAAGATTCGTCCGTATTGTATGCAGCTGTAGTTCACTGACTTACACTGCTGTACAATATTCCATCATTTGTCTGTAACACAATATGTTTCCCTGCTCTCTTACCAATGGCCTTTTTTTTTTTTCCTCATTTTTAAGAAGATTGCAAAGAGTGATGCTTTGATCATTCATGTTTCCTGGGGCACATGGGCAAGTGTTTCTCTTGGGTAAATACCAAGGTATAGAATTGTTGATTGTGTAGGATGTGTGAATATGCAACTGATAGATATTGCCAAATTATTTTCTAAAATTGTACTAATTTACACAAGCCAGGGAAACAAGCAAACATGAATAATCAAATACAAACAAGCATAAGTGTGTGCGTGTGTGCGTGTGTGTCGGATTGCCTTCCCTTGGCGTAGTGATTTGGAGAACACATTGCTGGTAATTCCAAAAGCAGTTGAATGACAATGTGGCAGCATCTTTAATACAAAAAAAAAAAAAAGACCTCCCCAGGAAAAAAGCTTGTTGCTTACCAATAAAGTCAGAATTTATCAAAAAAGCTCATAAGAAAGTAAAGGACTCTCTTTTTTATTATTATTATTAATAATAAAGCCTCTGTTATTCAAGGATGATTATCTACATCCCTTGCTTCAGCTATACATTCCTTACATCCCCTGCAGAGATGTGTGTTTATATGATTTGAAATCCAGAGTGAACTTAGTAGTTTTGATCAAGAAAATGAACTAAAATTAATTTCAGGGGTAACTGACATGATGTCCATCTCAGTTACTGAACTTAGTAGTCTGCCTTTCTAGTGGTTCTGAGTTTCCATGAACTTTGGAGGCAGTTCTACGTCCATCCATTCGATCACCAACCCCTTGTCCGGTCACTTCTGTGGGTCTCATGTGGCAGTGACATGGGCACATTGAGTGTCATTCTTCTTCATTCAGCAGGCGTTTATTGAAC
This sequence comes from Orcinus orca, assembly GCF_937001465.1. Lineage (NCBI taxonomy): Eukaryota > Metazoa > Chordata > Mammalia > Artiodactyla > Delphinidae > Orcinus > Orcinus orca. The sequence goes on from NC_064565.1 coordinate 65,737,667, forward strand.
ACCTGGTATGTGTCAAACACCATATTAGGTGCTGGGTCATAAACATGTCTGCCCTCAAGGATCTACCCAAAACAGACTCTACCAAAAACAAATCACTGTTGAATATGTATACGTGTGTGTGGGGTGGATCTGGCTTTGGTTTTAGAATTTGCATGAAGTATCTATTTTTTCTTTTGTTCCCTAAACTTTTTCCAGATTTATGTTTAGACCTCCTTGAGTTGGGAGTGCTTAAATATAGTTTTATTTTATTGGCTTTTTAAAAGCAGAAGCTTTAGAAGGACTTACTCATGGTAAGTCCTTTTGTCATGTTATCAAATAGGAGAAAGACAGAGGTCAGGGAAGAGATATCTGGATAGGTGAATTCAGATTTGCTGGGAATGGACCATGACTTAGTATCGAATTGATTTTTAAAGGGAAAAATAGAAAATAGACAAAGATGAATGGTTATTAAGAGATCCAACTTGGGTATTACAGGGAACTGACTATATTGAGTCACGATGGTCTCAAGACGAATTTCCTGGTGGGTTATATGAACCCATTTTCTTGAAAGTTTGTATTCACTTACTTTGTGTATGTATGAATGTAGTTTTTATATTAAAATACATCATAATGCAAATGTTAAATATTTGTAAAAGGATTATGTTAATAGAGTGGTGAATTATGGGAAGCAGAAACGTCCAAGGACTCTTTCTTACAGTGGTTTGGCAGGTTACTTGAAAGTAAAAACTACCCCGTGTGAGGGAATTCCATCTGCTGGGGCCAGTGTCTCAGAAAATCTATATAGTAAGCTGACAAAAGGCAGAGCTTGAAAGGAGGTCACTCCAAGTAGTCTGATAGCCAGGACTATCTAAGGGATAACTGGGTTAGAGGGAGCATTAAGTATGTAACTTCACTCTGAAAATAAGCTTAAGTAAGTAAGTAAATAAATAAATAAGCTTAAGTACATAACAATAAGTTTAAATAGGTAAAAAAATTTAAGTAAAATATTGCCAGAGTATCATTTAATATGTTTCACCAGTGTTATGAGGCTGAGTACAAAGAATTCATGATTAATACACAAAAGTTACCTTCTCCTTAGAGATGATGGATTATATATTTTTCTGTTCAAGAAAAGCTAGATGTCAGTTTGTAAAATATATGAAGAAAGGACCCAGACACTGGAGATACTTATATTTGCTTGATGTGCTGATGCTTGAATGACCTTTATATTAGATTCATGAGGTGTTAGAGGTGAAAGGACTTTAAAAAATCTTTTATTCCAATTCCAACCTCTCCCATTTCCCAGGTGGAAAAACTGAGGCCCAGAGACTTGCCCAGTGAGGTGCTAGCACCATTAGCAGATAATGTGTCAAATAATTTACTTCTTCTGGTGGTAACAGGAAATAAAGCTCTTTCCTAAATTATGAGTATATGAATAAGAAGATGAACCAATAGCAACCTCTGCAGTGGATTTTAAGCTTCCTTTCTGTCATTCTCTTTGAGTGGTTGGTGTAGGAAGTGAAGTCAAGCATATCTTTTAAAATTTTCTTAGATTTTTAGAGAGAAGGCTTTGTTTTTGAGGGTATGATGAGAGGAATAAATGCTACAAATATGATTATTTAAAATTTTTTCATGTTTGCTATTTTGATACCCATAGCTTTGTCTTTTAACTCAATGGACGGGAAAGGATAGAGAAAATTAAATTATCCTGTGCTTCTTTTCCTTTGTCATTCTCTTTCCATAAGCTAATATGAGACAAAATCAAAGTGTAGAGGGAATTGGGTCAGGAATAGAACATCAACTTTTATTTTTTTATCTTGCATCTTATTGAGGCAATTCTCACTGTAGCTCTTGAGACAGACCTATCCACCTTTTGAAAAGAGTGTGGAAGTAGAAGGGAGAACACAGCAGTATATTTTCAGAATCTTTTTTTCAAAAGTCAAATCTAAAATAAACCTGGCCTCAATTTCCAGCAATAGCTTTATTTCACAGCTCCTAAACCAGTGCTTAAGTTTTACCATAAATTTGAAGAAGTTACCTTAATGTTTTTTATACATAATACAATGTTGCTACAAGTAACATACTGTGATCAACTACTAAAGTTTAAAGAATAAAGTATCTAAAAGAACCTTACGATTAAAAAATTTTTTTGTTACATGTCATTTCTGTAGATAAAGTGGAAAGTCTGATTCTATTTTAAATTAAGATAACATTTTTGCTTTCTGTTTGACTGTAGCAGCTAGACAAGCTTTTGCATATTCGCACCCCATCAGGCAACAATCTGAACAGTTTTTGTTGTATAATTTCCCTAGAATAGAAAAAGTAGCACAATTTGAATGGCATGTTGATTATGAAAAGACATCAATGAAATTCTTTTTGATCTCAGTAAACCTCCAGTTGAAGCAAGAACTATAAAAAGAGTGTGATCTCCAAGGTAGGCCAAGCAAATGTAGGATCCATGTGAAACTTCAGGAAGATAGCAAGGGAAAGGAAGAGATCAAAATCCACAGGAACTCAGAATGATGGAACAGGAAGGTCAGGGAAGGAAGTAGATGGATATATCCCAGCTTGTTTTCCAGTTTTATTTCAAAAAGGGCCAACAGAGGAAATAAAAGTGTGAATCTAAAGGCTTTTGGAGATCAGATATTATAGAAGATGTCTATTTCTACACTTAAAAAAACCTTTTAAACATCTTAAAGAATACAGAAGGCATAAGATAAAAGATTGATAAATTAAACTTCATTTAAGAAAAGATAGTATGTGTAACAGACAGGAGATAAACATCACACCAGGAAGAAACTGTTTATAACACGTTGTAGACTACTGGTAACTTCTTAATATCCAAAGTACTCCTATGTATCAATGAGAAAAAATGACTGTTAATCTAACAGAAAAAGGGGCAGAGGAAATGAACAAACAGTTCACAGAAAAGGAATTACTAGTGGCACTTACAAATATGAAATTATGCTCAACTTATAAGAGAAATGCAGTTTTAAACTATTTTAACCTGTTAAATTGGCAAAGATCTTAACGTTTGTTAATTCCTTGGGGTGGCAAGGCTTTGGGGAAACTGACAGGCTCATGCATTGTTGGTGGAGCACAGCATCTATGGATAGCAATTTGGCAATATGGCCAAAATGAAAACTCCACCTGCCTTTTCATGCCAGGAAATCTAAGAAATTTTGCCACAGATATATATTTGTACATCGCAAAATGAGTTTGCATCAAGACATCCACCATGGCATTGTCTGTAATGACAAAGATTTAGAGCGAGCTAAAGATCCATCAATATGGGACTGGTTAAATAAGGAGCAGAAACGAAACTAGGCAGCTGTTAAAAAGAATGAGATCATTCTATATTTGCTGTTGTGGCATGATCTTTCAGATGTAAGAAGGGAACAGATCAAGGTGCAGAGAAGTAGGTGGCCATTGATGTTAAATATGAGTTTATAAATATGTTTATGCTTGTGACTGTGGAGACTGTCTCTTGAAGGTGACCCAATAAACTGGTAACAGTGACTGGCTCTGGGGAAGAGAGCTGGGTTTGGGATGAGAATGGGAAGGACACTTATTTAGCACACTAATCTAGTGCACCTTTTACTACTATTTGAATTCTTAAATACCTGAACATATTATGTATTCAAACCAATATAATTTTAAAATTTCTTGAGGATCACTTGTATTGATCAAGAATGTTGAGTAGTTGTAACCAGTAGCATTCCTTTGCAACTTTCGGTCCCATTCTGTGTTGATAAAAGAATGTGGTAGTTGCCATAAAGACTCACCCTCACTACTACCCTGACAGGCTAAAGTTCAAAGAGGAGGGAAGCTGGAAGCGGTTGCCCTTTGGGACAGTGTTGGCGCACATTGCTTCTCTGCAGTTGCCCTGCCTTTGCCACTGTGCCCCCAGCTAACTGGTTTTACTGGAAAGGAGACTCAAGGGAGTTGATTAGGACCAGGGTACAGATGACAGTTCAGGGAGAACAGACATCGAAGAAGGTGGTGGCAGAAGCCTGAGGCTGGGAGAGCACAGAGAGCGAGATGGTAGTAATTGCTACCCTGACTCCAACAGAGGCAGCTTACAGTGCTAATAGAGAGAAATGTTATTTTATGGGCCCCGATCTTGAGGTCCTCTGCTGCCCCTGAGGTTTGGTATGGTGTCTAGGAATGTGCCCGTTCTGGGAATCACACTATCTCTTTCACCCTCCTTGTTTTGTAGCTAAGATGATCCCCTTCATCCCTTGAAATATCCATTCCATGGAGTATTTTTCTAATTAGTTCTGAAACCATTTATATATTCTGCTCTTAAATGCATACACTCATAGAGTGATAGTTTCATCATGGCTTTGCCCTCCTAGAGCCCACAAAAGGATATCTAATACTAAGCTACAGAAGAGTAAGAAGGAGAAAGCTGAGGAAACAACTGAATGGTTAGTGGGTCATAGCTTTGGGAAGTATGTGCTGATATGAATTTTAAAAGCAATAATATGAATAGTTATGAGTTATACTGAAGAAAAGGAAAAACTTGGTAACAATGAAAGGTATTGTACTGCAAAATAATTTTCCTAAAAAGAAATAAAAATAGTTTAATTATCATCATTAATATATATTTATGCAAAGTTAATAGACATGGCCTTCATTTGGAATTGGTCACTTTAAATCAGGAAGGACACTCACCAGTTACACAGTGGGGAAATGTTACATCAGTCTCTTTCTTTTAACCTCTAGACATGAAGTTAGGATTAAGTATGTATCCTAATAAATGAATCAAGTAAATAATATATTCCTTTTCTCTGTGGAAGCTCTGATATTATAGTAGGTATGTTCTTTTTTTTCTTGATGAAATTTTTAATTTTAATTTAAAATGATACAGAAAGTGAAATATATTATGTGGGTGCCTGATAGCCCTGTTAATTACCAGTAAAGCCATTTCTTCAAAGTGTCCTGACAAGGCATTTGCCCGATTTTCCACTGATGATTTCTCAGCATCCCAGCTTCAGGCAAGTCCGATGGGCAGTCAGTAGGTGAAAGGCACAGACCGACAAGGTGACCTGGATTTTGATTTCCGAAGATCTCCATTCTCTAAACTTAAGCATTGTCAGGATACCCACACTACCTGTAATACTAAAATGTGCCCATTTTACATATTTAGCTTTTATAAAGACGCAAACTATTCATCATAAGCCAAAATGAGTAAACTTCTCGGAAACAAAGTGCTTACATAAACATGATAAAAGTAAATAATTCTTCCATTACTTTAGGATTTTTAGGTCCCATTTGGTCAATTACCTCTTCAGGGACATCAAGCTATATGTGGTGCCCTGACAGAGTGCCTCAGCCTCACTCACAGAAGCAAGGGATCTGAGAATTGTCTTGTTCTGACTCATACTTGAGAGAGAATATAGGAGGAGTGAAACACTAGAGCAGTATTTGGCTGCCCAGGGATGGCCTGCAACCCAGTCCCTGGGGTGCTTGTGGATAAACCACAGGAGTAGCTATGTTCTTTTTAAGTTTGTTTAGAAACTAGGAGGAATAAGCAGCAGCCTCATAGTGGCATACCATGGGAAGCTTTGGGTGTGAAAGTGGGATGATTTGAAGAGCAAAGAATGATAGAGGTGGATGGGGAGAGGTCAGAGAAGCTCTTTATCACAGAAGAGGAAGCACTGGCAGGCCCTGTGGGTCATGTGTGCCAGTATCTAGGAGACCCTTTCCATAACTTACCAGGGCTGTTGAAATTTCAGGATGCATTTGATCCTTAATCGGTGTATCTAATGTGTCTTAATTCCTAATGGAATTTTAGGGGTAGGTTTAATCTGACATGAATGAACATGTATATTTCTTTAAGAGATTCGGTAGCATATGTTAAATACATGTGAACATGGTATTGTGCTAAACTGCTTCTTCTTGCCAGGCATTAGCTTCTTTTTTTTCACTATATCCCTCTTTGAAAATAGCCTGCTATCTTGTGGTGCTTTTTATCACAATACGCACTTTGGAGAAGCAGTATGTTTTTGACAGGAAGAGCTCTGGAGCAGGTATCACGGCTACCCAGGTTCTGTTCCCAGCTTCTCCTCTCGTTACGCACCTGACCCTGGGCCAGTAACCTCCGGGAGCCTCATCTGAGAGTAAATCTGTGGTTGTTGGAGTGACCACATTTCCAATTAGCATGTGAAAACACTTAGAGAACTATTAAGTCCTATGAAAGTGCAGTTATTAATCAGTACCTTAAATTCCCATTTACCTAGAATCCAGATAACCAGAAAACCAAAATAACTACATTTTTTCTGTAGACTTGTCCAGTGACAACTGATTTAATGCTAAACTGCCCAGTGGCACTATAAACTCAGAAGTTACTTGGAAATCAAATACCAATTACAATTACATTCAGTAGTTTTGTTTGTTTTTTAAGTGGTCAGCAGTCTGGTTCTTTGAAAATTAGTTGATTATATGTGGGAAATCAAAGTAGAAAATCCCAATTTCTGACCAATTTTGGGGAAAGCAGGCATCAGTCACAAAGGTCAGTCCACCTCTGGCTCCTTCCAAGGGTGCTGCCCTTCCCCCACTCCACCAGCAGCTTTTTGTCCCCTCGCAGCCTCAGTTCCCTTTCCACGCCCGGGGCTCTCTTTCCCCTTACGTCATGCCAGCCACCCCTTAACTCATTTTTCCTGAAACCCCTGGGCAGTCACTATTCCCTGCAGCCCTGCGGCTTCTCCATTCCCCCTGTTCCACTGTGCGACTTCCTTTGGTTGCCTCCTTGTATGTTTTGCTTTCCCAAGCAGAAGGGGGCTCCTTTTTTTTTAGGACCAGGTCTCGTTACCATTCCTTTCTCTCTTTCAGGCTCCTTAGATGTCCACCCTCTGGGACATTTGGTTGCTTCCCTCTGAGCACGCTTCCCTGCTCTGCGACTCTTCATTTTTCTGGCATCATCAGTAAAAGAAGTGTTTCCCAAAAGTGACACCTCCATTAAACATGAACATCCCCCTCCCCTTAATTTTAAACCTTTAAAAAAAAATAGAAGTCTCTCTAGAATGTTTTATATGCTTCAGATAAAAAAAATTGCACATAGAGAATGCAACAACAGAGCCCGTTAAAGTGACGCTAGTAACTCTAGACTAAGAGTGTCCATTTTTGTTCACGCCTGTAATACAGAGGACTTTGGTTGTGGGGCAGCACGAATTGCTCCTTTACCAAATAACCCTAGAATTCTTCTCCTTTGACTTTCAACTGACTTTTTTTTTCCCCCCGGAAGATTTTTTTGCTTTCTCCTTCCATTAGCAGTCAGCCTTCTGACACCTGTGCATGCTGCCCTTCCACAAGATGACATACAGGAAGTACTGAAGTAATTCTTCTTCAGCCACATCTTTGAAGTAGTAAGTAAGGAATACTTCTTACCCCTCATTTTTCTGAAGCTGTTTTTCTTTAGCTCAGAGGTTCATTTTCCAGATAGTACACGATAGTTAAGATGGTATGAAGTCTCTCTCAGTGCTAGATAGATCTGGTATTAGACTTTGTTATTAGATTATGGGAGGGTTTATAGTTTCTCTGAATATTGGCAATGAATTATCATTCTGACATTCTCTAATCCTATCATGTTTCTAACAGGATCATTAATTTATTTGACAAAATATTTGTGCTTAGAAGTCAGAAAAGGCCCCTGCTCTCCTGGAACTGACATGATAATGAAGGGAGACAGTCAGTAAAAGTACATTGCTCTTTTAAATTCTATTGAGAACTACAAGGACAATAAAAGTGACTGATGGGGCAACAGCAGTTGTTGTTGGTGGTGGGAGTATTACTTTCCTAGGGCTGCCATAACACAGTACCATGAACTGGGTGGCTTAAAACAATAGAGACACATTCTCAGAGCGCTGGAGGCTAGAAGTCCAAAATCAAGATGGATCCTTCCTTGTCTCTTCCCCCTTCTGGCAGCCCCAGGAATTTCTTCGCTTGTGTTTATACTTAAAGCTCTTAAGCCTCCTTCTTCACATGGCCTTCTTCCCTGTGTCTCTGTCTCTGTCTCTCCTTTATATAAGGACACCAGTCATAATGGATTAAGGGCCACCCCTACACCAGTATGACCTCATCTTAACTAACTACATTGCAACAACCCTATTTCCATCTAAGGTCACAGTCTTAGGTATTGGGGGTTAGGATTTCAACATATCTTTTTTGGGAACATGATTCAGCCCATTGCAGTGGGCTTCTTTGGGTGGACTGACCAGGCAAGGCCTTGCTAGGTAAAGACATTTGAGCTGAGCCTGAATGATGGGAAGGGGCAGGTTGTGAAAAAAGTCTGGGAGCAGATCCTTTCCCGGCAGAGGGAACAGCAAGTTTAAGGACCTGGAGAGTGAGCCTGTTGGAGTGGAACGTATGTACCTTAGGTTTTACACTCTTAAAAGGGGCAAAAATATGTCTGGTTCAGGCAGGTTACTTTTAAGACAAAGGAATTTTACTTTTGAGCACTCTTGAACACTTTTTGCTTTTGGTCAGGCAAAGACCGAAAAAATTTTTCTTTAAAACATTAAATGCTGAGAAATCAGGCCTTCCAGCAGTAGCTAATCACATATTAAGAATTTTGTTGATTAGAAGTTCAGTTTGCATTTTAATAGTAGAATTCTCCATCACTGTATTTGGGTTTATTTACCTAAAAGCTTTAAATATAACAACAACCGAGAATTAAGCAGACTTTGTAATAGTGAAGATTATTTTCTAGTGGTAGGAAATTAATTAAGGCTAAGTATACTCTTTAAAAACCTGACATCATATATTAAATTGTCATTTTTCAACAAGATTGTAACTTTATTGTTGTCCTATGTGACACCTATGCAAAGTAGCATTAGTGTGATTTTTGTTACATATTTATGAAAAAATCTTAGTTTTTTTGAATTTAAAAATAGATACAGAATCTAGAAAAATCTATATGGAAATAAAAATTTCCTAAGATAGTCAAGAAGATGCCACATTAGACTGGCAATACCATTAAGCATTCAGAAGTAGGATAAAGTAACTTAAAACATTGTAATATTTAATGCAAAGTTGACATTATGAAATATGCAGTAGTACATTGTATACGTGTACATTTAGCCAGAAGCTTGGTGTCATTAATACAGATATATTTGTTTATATTACAGAGAAAATATATTACTTATGAATAACAAGTTTCTATAAAAAGTTGTGAGTTAAAAAATGCGTATGTAAAACTAGATTTTTATGGTGAATGACTATTTAGGTAGGGTTTAGGATTACAAGACCAGACTGGAGCCAAGGCTGTCTGGGTTCAAATCCTGACTTTGCTTCCTGCAGATGTGTGACCTTGAATAAGTCATTCTGCCCTAGTTAACTCGTTTGTAAAAAGGGAAATATAAAATTAATACCCAACTCAAAGCATTGTTGGGAGGATACAGTGAGTTGATGCGTATATATTTCCTGGAAAGGGCAGATAGTAAGTGCTAGCTGTTATTATTTTTAGCATGTTAATTGAAAATTAGATATATTAATATTCATTAGTTGGAAAACTTATTATGTAAAATGTAAATATAGTCAATGTCTCTTATGCCTTCTTACAAATCAAAAGCTAATTTGAGATAAGAAACCTGTCAACAGAATTTGCAAGGCTCTGTTTTAATGTTAATAATCTGTTAAAAGTATTTTATACGCTTACTCATTTAGTTACTTATAGCAATGACTATGTTCAAGAGACTTTGTTAGGTCGTAAGGGAGAAGGAAAGATGATTAAGCTGTTGATCGTGCTTTTAAGAACCTGCCTACCCAATAGGGCAGATAAGACATAATTTAGTATAACACGAAGTGTAATGAGGTAAGTGTCATGCCAAGAAATGTGATTTCGTGCTGCAAGTATCTCTGGAGGTTGGGAAGCATCTGAGAAGGTTTTGTGGGTAAGATGGGCATGGGTAAAAATGTAGGAACTGATGACATTTTTGAGGAATAGGAAGAATAGGAGAGATCTGAGGTAGAGAAGGAACAGTTAGATAAGTAGGCAAAAGACTGAGAGTCTTGTCCCCAAGTCAAGAGAGGAAGGAATTTCTAGGAAGAGAAATGGGCTATCACAAAGACTATAGAAAATTTAAGGGGAGTAAGGATCGAAAAAAGACCATGAAAAACATTCCCTCCTCATCTTCCTTTGGGCCAGAGAGACTTTGTTGGGGATTCATTGGCTTTTCTTGACAAAATAGCATGTAGTAGCAGAATTTCTGGGACATGACATATAACTGAAAAAGCATCAGGTCAGTTAAGGTAGAGTCTGTTTATACTGATGTGATTCAAACACAGTGAAATTTCTAGGAAAGTCCTAAAAATTCCTTATGTATTGAAAGTGATACAAGTTCATTGTAGTAAATTTTGCAAACTGAGAGAAGTATATTTTATTTATTTATTTTTAAAATTTATTTATTTATATATGGCTGCATTGGGTCTTTGTTGCTGTGCCTGGGCTTTTCTCTAGTTGCAGTGAGCAGGGGCTACTCTTTGTTGTGGTGCGCGGGCTTCTCATTGTGGTGGCTTCTCTTGTTGCGGAGCATGGGTTCTAGGTGCGTGGGCTTCAGTGGTTGTGGCACACGGGCTCAGTAGTTGTGGCGCATGGGCTTAGTTGCTCTGCAGCACGTGGAATCTTCCCGGACCAGGGCTCGAACCCGTGTCCCCTGTATTGGCAGGTGGATTCTTAACCTCTGCGCCACCAGGGAAATCCAGAAAAGTATATTTTAAAATCAGCTATAATATTGCTTCTAGAAGCTGAATTGTAATATTTGGGTATGTTCCTTTAATTTTACAAATTGCTTTCTGTTACTCAACAATGTATCATGAGTATTTCTTGTGTCATTCATTATTCTCCTAAACTTCATTTTTAAAATAGAATTTCTTTTGTAGAGCAATTTTAGCTTCACAGCAAAACTGAGCAGAAAGTACAGAGATTTCCCAAATGCGCACTTCCCCCAAACAAGCCCAGCCTCCCCTATCAATACCCCACTCCAGAGCGGTACATTTGTCATAATCGGCAAACCTACATTGCCACATCATTATTACCCAAAGTCCATAATTTACATTATGGTTTGCCCATGGTGTACATTCCATGGGTTTTGACAAATATATAATGACATGTATCCACCATTATAGTATCATACAAAGTAGTTTCACTGCCTTAAAAATCATCTGTGCTCTGCCTGTTGATCCCTCCCTCCCCACAGCCCCTGGCAACCACTCATCTTTTTACTATCTCCATAGCTAAATTTAATTTTTAATACATGCAGAATATTGCATTTTATGCACATACCATACTTAATTCTAGTTAGGCAGTTAGGTAGCTTTTTGGCATTATAAATAACCTGATAAATGGCCTTGTGTAAAGATCTTTGTGTACAACTCTGTTTATTCCTTAGAATGGCTAGATTAAGGATTAAGGGATGTGAACATTTTAAGGCCTTCGTTACATATCCTCTAGCAGTCTAGGCCTCCAGATTTTTTTAAAAAACCATTTTTTGCTAAGAATATATGAGAGGGCTTAGTAAAAAAAATTGTTCAAGCATGGTGAAAACGTAGACACACTAATAATAGCTGATATATATGCAGTTTACTATGTGTCAGACATTGTTTTAAGCACTTTATTTGAATTAACTCATTTAATAGTCACAGTAATGCTATTGATTACTGCTGTTATCAGCTCCATTTTAGAGATGAGAAAACTGAGGCACAAAAGGTTAAGTAATTTGGCCAAGTGATTTCCTTAACTGTAATCATGGGATTACTATTGGGACCTAAGTCTTGAGTCGTTATGTTGTGTTGAGTGTTCTGTGCTCTTCTGGCCCATTATCACCAGTAAAAACTAACCAGTTATCACCAGTAGTGTTAGGGAATCATCACTGTTATAGAAGTGGTAACATCAAAGACATGACAACTAAAATGACCACAGAGAATTTATTAGCTCTTAGTTTTTCAGTTAATGAAAAATACTCAAACAGAAAGTTTCCTTCAAATTCAACTTTATCTAACTCACTCAACATTTAGTACGTCATTGGTGTTTAGTGACTATTATTTAACGAGAGCTTACGAATTTTTTTCTTTTCTGAGAGGAAATTGGCTGTATCATATATGTATTGGACACTTTGGATTCTTAACTCTGGTTTTGCTGACTTCAGTGTATAAATACTATCTGGCACATAGTAAAATAGGACTAAAATTATTAATCCCAATTGGTGATTAAAAGATATATAAACTTAAAATCCAGTTTTCTAAATTCAAATGACAGCTTCCATGTGTCAGTATGTAAAGGCAGCATTTCAGTTTTTGACTTTACTGTGGAAATTCTGCTTTAAACAAATACAAATCAACATTCTTTTCCCTTCTCTCTGCTATTTCCCCCAAGCCCCAACCATTACCCCTTCCACACACTTAATATTTCTGTTAATTTGCTCCTGAGGCTGCTTGCATATTTGCTGCTAAGTTTTTCTGGGTCTTTTTAGAGGACGGACTGATTTTACTGCCTAGGTTTGGGGCTCCATCCTATGGTTCCCTGGGTTGCAGAGATATTGAGTCTTCAACCTTTAGCTGCCTTTGAGTGACTGTTCAGATGTCATGGGAACCTCAGTGGGACCGATAACTGTCAAGGGTTGTTTTTAATTTTCACTTGTTAAATCCCCCAAACTAATGCTATTAAAGGGCTTTCAATAGAACTAGAAGGCGCATTCTATTCATCTTTTTAACTCCCACGTCATATAGCCTTATACGTAGTGGGCATTCAGTAAGTTGTTGAATATGTAATTTTTGTTAATTGATTCATATAAAATTACACTGTACATTGTTTGCTATTATAAATGCTAATTATAGGTTTGTTTAGTTTGTATTTACACTCTAATCTTCCGGAGAACTGAAGAAAAAACCTGTAGTTTTTCCTTTAAACTTTAAAAGGAGACACAACACGTATTTGGATAAAGCACTGCTGTACTTCTATTCTTAAATGTCCATTATAGGGTAGCTAACTGACAATTATTTGTTTCCCTATAGAAGAAATATTTTTAAAATATTTTAAAAATATTGCATCCTCAGGAGCAAATTAACAGAAATATTAAGTGTGTGGAAGGGGTAATGGTTGGGGCTTGGGGGAAATAGCAGAGAGAAGGGAAAAGAATGTTGATTTGTATTTGTTTAAAGCAGAATTTCCACAGTAAAGTCAAATATTAAAAAATATAATTAATTATTCTTTATGAGCAGGTCCCATAATGAAATAACGAGGTTTAGGGATTACATTTTTCAAAGCCAGGAGTAAAGTAAACAAAGGCTAAAATGAATTTCTTTAAGTTGGAGATACTAGAGATTTTTAGTTGATTCTTTTTGGTTTACAACAGACCATTTGACATTTCTCTGCAAAGCAATAACTTATGAATTAAACACAAGCAAGGTTCTGTTTCTTCAGACACTTTAACAGCTACCCACAAATCATAAGGTAACTTTCTTCATTTCTCCTCTGCTGGCATAGGTGTGATGACTGTACTTAAAACAGGAAATTAGTAATCTCTTTTTGAGGGTGATGGTAGAATGTTATCCCTGACAAATTAGCTCGTATATCTGCTCCTAGGTTTTAGTTTAAATATGCAACTCAGATGATAATATTACATCTAAAAGTGCTTTAGGTGACTTCCCTAGCAGTCCGGTGGTTAAGACTTCGCCTTCCAATGCAAGTGGTGTGGGTTTGATCCCTGGTTGGGGAGCTAGGATCCCACATGCCTTGCCCTCCAAAACCTAAGACATTAAAAACAGAAGCAAGGCACTTCCCTGGTGGCGCAGTGGTTAAGAATCCGCCTGCCAATGCAGGGGACAAGAGTTCGAGCCCTGGTCTGGGAAGATCCCACATGCTGTGGAGCAACTAAGCCTGTGCGCCACAACTACTGAGCCTGCACTCTAGAGCCCACGAGCCACAACTGCCAAGCCCACGCTCTGTAACTACTGAAGCCTGCACGCTCTAGGGCCCGCATGCTGCAACTAATTAAATAATAATTTAAAAAATCTTATATGCCTAACCATGTATTTACCATTTATGTTCCTTTCATGCCTTTTTGTAGATCCATATTTTTATCTGGAATCAGTTGCCTTCAGCTCAAAGGACTTCCTTTAACATTTCTTGTGTCTGATGGTGATTAATTCTTTTAGCTTTTGTGTTTCTGAAAATATCTTTACTTTGCCTTCTGTTTTGAAAGTTATTTTCACTGAATATGAAAATCTGAGTAGGCAGTATTATTTTCTTTCAGTACTTTAAAGATGTTGCTTCCCACTTGAAGAGTTTCTAATGGAAAATCTGTTGTTATCCATATTTTGGTACACATGGTATCTTTTTTTCCCCTTTGGCTGTTTTAGAGATTTTCTTTATCATTAGGGTTTTGAGCAATCTGATTATGATGTGCACTGATGTGGTTTTCTTCATGTATCTTGTGCTTGGGATTCATTGAGCTTCTTAGATCTGTGGGGTTTTCATTTTCAAGAAAGTTTGAAAATTTTCTGCCATTATTCAAAAGTTTTTTTCTATTCCTTCTTCACTTTCCCTTCTTTTGAGGTACTGTATTGCCTGTATATTAGACCATTTGAAGTTGTCTTACAGCTCACTAATACTCTGTTCAATTAAAAAATTTCTCTTTTCTTTCTATCTTACTTTGGATAGTTACTACTGCTATGTCTTCACACTTAGTAATCTTTTCTTTGGCAGTGTCTAAAACATTAATCCCATCCAGTGTATTTTTCATCTCAGATTTTGTTGTTTTCATCTCTAGAAGTGGAGATGAAATGTCTTCCGTCTCTCTATTTAACTTTTTGAGCATACAGTTATTATAACTGTTTTAAAGTCCTTGTCTTCTAATTCTAATATTTGAATCAGCTCTGAGTTGAGGGGATTGATTGATTTATCTCCTCGTTATGAGTCATATTTTCCTGCTTCTTTGTGTACCTGGTAATTTTTTATTGGATGCCAAATATTGTGAATTTTACCTTGTTGGGTACTGGATATTTTTGAATTTCTGTAAATATTCTTGAACTTTACTCTGTAATGCAGTTAATTTACTTGGAAATAGTTTGATTCTTTCAGGTCTTGCTTTAAGGTTTTTTAGATGGGACTAAAACAGTGCTTAATTTAGGGCTAAGTATTCCACAGGACTGGACAAGACACTTGTGTTTACTCTGTCCAGTGTCCTCTGAATCATGAGGTTTTCCAGTCTGGGAGATGGGACCAGATACTGTTTTTGATTCTGCATGACTTCAGGCACTACGCTGTAACCTCTGAGCCTTTCTGCTGGTTCTTTCTCCAGCTACCTTAGTTTCCTTACAGCTGTGAGAAGGAATCAACTGCATTCTTGAGGGGGACTCTCTGCACATCTCCAGAATTCTCACTCTGTGAAGCTCTGTCCTTTCCTTCGAACTATAGCTGCCTTGGTCTTCTCAGACTCTCAACTCAGTAAGTCTGCTGATCCCTTCCTGGATTCCCCTCCCTTTGCCACAGCTGGAAACTCTCAAGGCATAGGCTGGTACAACTTGGGGACTCACCTCACTTTCCCATCTTTCAGATCACTATTTTTGTTGTCTGATAATGTCTTGAAAACTGTTTCTTCGTGTGTTTGTCCACTTTATGGTTGTTTCAGATAGGAAGGTAAATCCTGTCCTTGTTATTTTATCTTGGCTAGGAGTGGAAGTTTTCCTGGGATCTGTTGAAAGTGAGGAGACTGACAAAGGAGTAAAATAGAGAACTTCAGGGGTTGTGGTAGAAGTTTACATGGTCAATGTGGTGAATAGGAAAGCCTAGCTGAGGTGGTAAGAGTTTCTTCAGCAGTGTTCAAAGCAACTGAGTGAGTTGGCTAGTGGTTTTATTGTTCTTTTTTAGATACTGTTTGTTTGTTTGTTTAGTGCCTATTCTGTGCCAAGGTCTTGACATACATTATTTCTCAGCCCTACAATAGGTCCAAAAGGTATTGTTATTGATAATCCTTCTCTACTCCCCATCCACCGTCCCCCTAACCTCAGCCCCAGCCCTTCTCAATATTAGAAGGGGAAGTAGGATTGTCAAGTGAGTGCTGAAGTCCTGCAGCTTATAAATTGTATAATCCTATTTCAAACCCAGATCCTTGTACCTTCAGAACCAGTTGGTCCATAGTACTTTCTTCTTGCCAAGATTGAGATTTGTGCTGAGTGAGTGGGGAGTTGAGAGTGCTAGAAAGGGAGAGCTGGAAGGGACAGCTTATGATTAACTAGATCAGGAAAGGAGGGAGTCGAAGATGAAGGCTGATGTATGGGAAGAAGAAAAGTTGCAGAGGCCTTAAGGTCTCCATTGTGTTCACAATGGCTGTAATGGCCTTAAAGAAATAAGGGAGCATGTACTTAGTCCTGGATGATGACAATGACAGTGAGGTGGGAGAAGGAAGGTCCCCAGAATTTTACCTGATCTTCTAGTTAATCCTGGACCTCTAATAATAGTTCCAGATAGATTATAGACCTGAGAAAGGTAGAACAAAAGTATTCTAGACAAAGTAAGCAAAGATTTTTTAAACAAGATGTAAAGAATACTCACCATAAAGAAAACACTGTATTAAAGTTCTTTTCATCAAAAACACTGACAGAGAGCAAAAAAGCAAGCAATAGAGTAGAAGATATTTTCAGTACATATATCCAAATCCTTTTTAGGTCAGTCACTTGGACAAATGAGAAGTTCCATGTACTCATTTATTGAAACACTAAAATGTTTTATTCTTTCTATCAGAAATTCATTAACAAACACCATGGCTTTGTATATTTCCAGAATTATTTGTCTAATCCTCTTAAGGGCATTATACCACTAAGCAGCACAGCTAAGTGTTTGACCAGTTTTAATTAGAATGATCATTTGTCACACTTTAGAAGCATTTGGCTCTTGACTATGGAAGTATCAAGGCTGGGCAGAGAAGTATTAATTCTGCCATCTTTTAAGGTTACATTTCAAACTGTTAAAACTAGTCACACCTGAGTCAGTATATAACCTTCAACTATTCAAGCCTGTTCGGTATGCTGGTTAATCAGATTATGCATCTAATTTTTCCACAATGTAATATATGAAGGCCATGTGATTAGGGTTTATCTTATTGGCTATTTTAAGAAAGTTGGCATCTATTTTTTGTCTTGTATGAAGAATTAAAGAGTTTTCCAATAGGTAGAATGAGACGAAATAGGATTCTTGGATTCTTGTTTGGGTTAAAAGGCTATTGCACATTATGTCAACACAAAGGAATGTGAGAACTCACAGATTATGTAATATTTTGTGGTCAGGGATTACCAAGTAAGACGTAGCAATGAGACTGAGTCCACAGCTGCATGTGAAAGTCAGTGTCACTGCTTAACAGTTTTACAGTAGACCAATGGGACACAAAGTCAGAACACAAAACCATGAGGCCACAGTAGTATAACCTATATACTTAGTGATATTATTATTTCTCCTCTGGTTTTCAAGGTGAGGAGAGAGTTAGAAATTTTGATTCACGTTGAATCACTCTCAGAAGGATTTAATTCAGTTATCAAAGGCTTTAGTAAACTCTTTACCAACTCTCCTTTGTAGGAGTTGGGTTTTTTAAATGAGAAAGTCTTCTAACTGGTGGGTCCCCGCTTAAAAAGGTGGTGCTGAGTGAGTGCCTCTGTGTGTGTGGGTGTAGTGAGGTGGTATATTAGTTTCCCATGGCCGCTATAACAAATTACCACAAACTTGGTGGCTGAAAACAACACAAATTTATTCTCTTATAGTTCTGAAGACCAGCAGTCTGGGCTGAAATCATGCGGTCAGTAGGGCCACTGCCCCTCCAGAGGCCCCAGGGGAGAATCCATTCCTTGTCTCTTCCAGCTTCCAGTCTGCCAGCATTCTTTGGTGTTCCTTGGCTTGTGGCCTCATCTCTCCAAATCTCTATTTCATCTCTACATTGCCCTCTCTTCTGTGTCTGTCTTTTCTGTTTGTTTCAAAACTCCCTCAGCCGCTCTCTTATAAGGATACACGTAATTGCATTTAGGGCCCACCTAGATAATCCAGGATAAGCACTTCTTCTTAATATCCTTAACTTAATCATCTATATTTATATATTTTTGCCATATAAGGCAATAGTTTTTCCTTGGCCATAATAAAGGTAATATTCACAAGTTCTGGGGATTAGGAAGTGAATATATCTTTGGGGGGCCATTTTCAGCCTACCACAGTTGGTTTTTCCAGCTGTGAGTACACCTGCCATCAGGAGATGCCTGCAGAGGTACATTAGTGAACATCTGGATGCCATGAGCATGCAGGGAAAGTCACCTGTAAGAACCCTGGGTGTGTTGGGCTGGAGTTCCAGCTCCTGGGTGTGTGAGGAGGGGGAGAGATGGAGGTGGAGTGAGTATTGTGAAAGAATCTTGAGGAAAATATCAAACGTTCAGAGGCCTTTCTAAAGCTAAGTAGTAAATGGTTTGAGAAAGTCTAAGAGGTAGTGACTTTCAGCTAATATTGAGAAAATGTTTTTCCTTCTCAGCTATTTGATGATTAACAAATATTAACCAAATTGTGGAGATTGATTTTGGAGAACTTGTATACCAAAGTGATGATTAGTAAGGTTTTATTAGAAATGAAGCATTGTCCAATAGAATACTTTCACTATTATTGCTCACCATTTGGTCTTAAACCTTTTTGTTTTTACCACACTCTTTAAAAAATGTGTGGGCTTCGTTCTAAGCACTTCTTATATTATTAATTAACTTTACATGTATTGTACTTTCTTTTATTTATTTACATTTAAAAATTCATAATAACTCTAGGAGATCAATAATGATCTCCTTACAGACTCATCTGTAAAGAAACTGAGGTACTGAGAAGTTAAGTAACTTGCTCGTGGTCACACAGTTAGTAGTGTATTACAGGATTTGAACTCAGTGTCTATACCCTTAATTGTATGTCAGGGTTTGGCAAGCTTCTTATATAAAGAGCTGGAAGGTAATTACTTTAGGCTTTGCAGGCCATAATGTCTCTGTTGAAGCCACTCAACTCTGCTGTTATAGTAGTGAAGCAGCCATAGGTAACATGTAAATGAATGGATGTGGCAGTGTTCCAGAAAAACTCTGTTACAAAACAGTGGCAGTGGGACAGGTTTGGCCTGTCTGGTAGTTAATATTATTTTCTCTTTTTAAATCCAAATTTTTCTGGGAACTTGGGCCAGTTCAGTCTGGAAAATTCAGGTCCTTAAGATCTGAAACATCTTTAGTTTTGTTGATGATTTTCTCCTCTTACTGTATTCTTTTTTCTGGAATCTTCTTATTTGAATATTAGACTTCCAGGATTCACTAGTTCTCTAATTTTCTTATCTCTTCTTGTATTTCTTCATTTTTAATCTTCTTCCCCTACTTTCTGAGAAATTTCCGTAAGCCTTATTTTCCAGCCCTTCTCTTGATTTTATCATGTCTGAATTTCCTTTTTTTTTTTTAAACATTTCTTTCTTGTTTTATGGATACAGTGTCTTCTCCTACTCCTTTAAGGATATTAATGTTTTCTGTTTCCTGTATAACCTCTGTTTCCTCCATGTTGCTTCCCTTATGTTTGCTTGTTTTGGTCTGTCTTTCATGTTAGAGCTTTTCCTTAGATATCTGGTGATCCTTGATTGTTTACTTCTATTTAAGAGTGAGGCACCAGGGAGCTGATTGGGAAGCTCCCAGCACGCAAGGGGGCTTCTAAGCTGAGGACTTCACAGACAGAGCGGGTTCCATGAGGAGGTCCACCCTCACTGCCACAACAATATCTTTAGGGTTTTTTTCCATTGGTTAGGAAAGATTTCACAGAGAACAATCTCCCAAGCGTCTCCCTGAAGGCTACAGGCCTGGCTGCCATTTTTCTTACCTACTAAGTAACTTAAAAGGCTTTTTAAGAAAATGTCTTCTCCTCTTTTGTCCATATTATTGCTATATATTCTGAAAAAAATAAGACTATATTAAACATAAAAGCTGTAGCTACATTAAAATTGTTTTTAAGTCAACAAAGACTCTAAAATTCATCTTCCTCTGCAATTAGGATAGACCAGATACTTTACCATTAGATGATTCAACCTATTTGATGGCCATCCTTTGAATATTGTGCCTTGATGGCTTTTCAGGTTTGGATATCAATTTTGGAAGACTAATGTAGTCTTGTACACTGGACATATAAATGACCACTCTCTCCTGGGATGGAGCAGAGGCCCAGACAAGGACTGGGGTGAAGATGGTCATCTGAAGCCAAGCTGCCAAGTCCACATGGGGTGTGACTACATGGATAGCCCCCGAGATGAAGTCAGGGAGGTCCTGAGCCACCTGGAAAATCCTGGGAAGTTCAGGCAGAGAACCTGTCTGTGTACAAATAGGGGAGTAGCTGCATGGCTTTTGATATGGTTCCAGAGACTTTGGATAATAGTATGTCCTGAAGGGCCAAGGGCTCGCAGTCTTGGACTGATATCTGACCTTGCCTCTCAGGTTGTTGCCGGCCTCAGAACCACCTTTTCCCTCAGGGCTCCTGCCAGAACATAGTTGCTTCCAGCGCTTGCTGCTTCCTTCTGACCACGGCCTCTCGTCATCTTTGGTAGGGAATCCCTAACCCTTCTCTATCCCTACAGCCCTGCTAGGGCTGAGTCTTTGCTCTACCCCCTCTGATGTGTCCCCCACATCCTTATCTTGGGGTTTGGATCTGTCACGTGGTAGCCACTGGCCCCGACTCCCAGCTGCCACCCCATCATTACCCCTCTGCCCACATTCCCAGCCTGGAGCCAGGTGAGTCCTTTTCCTGCTGCTAGTGGGAGTGGCATCTTTGGCCACTCTGGGACTGCTGACGAGGAAAGATACACCTTTGGAATACTAAGTTGTGCCCAATGTATTTAATTCACAAAAGCCTTGTTATAAATGGTGGTCAGCAGCTCTAGTTAAACTCTTACGGTTTAGCATATGGCCTGGGCTCCACCATTTATAACACAACTTTTAAGGAAAAATGGGTTTTTAAGGAAAAATGGGTAGTAGACTCGGCACAAGTTCCCATTGGTAAGATGGGGGCTGCCTTGTAACAGCATGCAAAGGAGGAAAAATGTCATCATCAAATATTCATTAAGTTCCCGCTGTGCATCCTGCTGTTGTAACTGCTGGATCTGTGGGCCTCCCCGCTGGGCCTGTTTTTCTAAGCCACAATAAGGCACCTTACAGATTGCCCTCTGAACCTCAGCACACTGTAGAGCTTTCTCTGACATATCTTGTATTGTACTAATGGGGAGGATTCCTAGTCTGAGAAAGTGCAATTTTAATTTAAATGCATCCTTTCCTGGAGCCTAAGTTCTTTTAGTCACTGAGCCTGCACTAATTCGTGTGATTCTTTTGGGGGCTGGGGCACTCTTCTTAGAGCCTTATAAAATTAGTACTTCCTATTGGTTCAATGTTTTCTTTCACGTGAGGCACTCTTAGAATTATGTGGCCCATAGTGATTTTCAAAAGATTAAAGCAATGTGTTCTAATGTGAGCCTTGCAACTAATTGCCTCAACTAATTATACATAAAGGACCAAGTCGTTAGTGTTAATAAGAAGTGACTTCGGAAAGTACAGTTTGACCCAAAGACTGAATAACTATTGCAAACAGTAATCAGTGAGGTGATATCCATTGTAGAAAACACCTTAGCTGGAAATTATTCATGTCCGTTCAAATTAGGTTTTCCCTAAGTTGTTACCATATTTTTAAAAATTTTATTTTATTATTATTTTAACATCTTTATTGGAGTATAATTGCTTTACAATGGTGTGTTAGTTTCTGCTTTATAACAAAGTGAATCAGCTATACATATACATATATCCCCATATCTCCTCCCTTGGTTACTATTTCCTCTTCAGTGAAAAATGTACACCTTTTTTTTTTGGCGGTACGCAGGCCTCTCACTGCTGTGGCTTCTCCCGTTGCGGAGCACAGGCTCCGGACGCACAGGCTGAGCGGCCATGGCTCACGGGCCCAGCCGCTCCGCGGCATGTGGGATCTTCCGGGACCGGAGCACGAACCCGTGTCCCCTGCATCGGCAGGCGGACTCTCAACCACTGCGCCACCAGGGCAGCCCAATGTACACCTTTTTGAATGTGGAGGCTGAACTAAAATGGCTCCTGGAAAAGTTTCTTGTGTAAGTGAATGTGCACTCTGTGAACGTGGGTCTTCTCGACTGCTCCTCTTCAGGATTTTCTTCCACCCACTTAAAATGTCTGTGCTCCCAGGGCCCTGTCTTAGGTCTTCTTCCCTCCCTGTACTCCTTCCCTATTTGACCTCATCAGGTTCTGCGGACTCATCGGCAGGCGGACTCTCAACCACTGCGCCACCAGGCAAGCCCTCAGGCCATTTGATCTTGTATGCTCTTATCCCTAATTCACGACAGCTCAGACTCACTGGCCATCTTTCAGGTGCTTGAAATCATCTAGGTCCTTCCCTGCACAAGGCCTTTGTACAGATAGTTCCCTGGGCAGATAGTTCCCTGGACCTGGGATGCACTTCCTCTTATGCTCTGCCTGGCTACTGCCTACCTACCCTTCTAGTCTTAGCTGCAGTGTCATTCCTCAGCGACATTTCCAAAAGCCCTCCCCAACTGATTAGATTCCGCTACTAAATATGCCAACAGTATCCTGTACTTCCTAGCACTCATCATAATTGTAATTGAATGAGCATTTGTATAATTACTGTTTTGATGCCTGATTCTCCTACTAGCCTGTAAACTCCCTGAGAGCAGGGACCATGCCTGTCTGGCTCACCATTCACTCCCCAGTGCCTCTCATTACAAATATTTGTCAAATGAATGTATAATGAATACGGTTGGACAGAAGCTGTGGCATATGTTATGTGTATTTGCACTTAGGTTTGAATATGGGGTATCTGATGTTCTAGGACTTGAACACTTCCCACTCCATAATGAAGCAATACTGTGAAAGCCTTATTTAGATCTTGTTAACTGTTCAGCTGTTGCACTCTGTCGCCCTCTATTCTAGAAGTAGATTGTATCTGTCAGGGTTCTACCAGAGAAACAGAACCAGTAGGAGAGAAGAGATTTATTGCAGGAATCAGCCTTCTCGTGATTGAAGGGGCCAGCTAGACAAGTGCGACATCCGTAACGCAGGAGGTCAGGAAGGGCAGGCTGGAATTCTTGGGCATGGGGCACAGGAAGGCTGCTGTTCACAAGCAGAATTTCTTCTTCAGGGAAGCCCTAGCTCCACTCTTCAGGCCTTTCAAGTGATTGAAGCAGGACCACCCAGATTATTTAGGATATCTTCCATACTTAACGTCAGCTGATTATGGACTTCAATTACATCTACAAAATACCTTCAGAGCAACACCTAGATTAAATTGAATAACTGGAAACTGTAGCCTGTAGCCAACTTGACACATAAAGTTGACCATCAAAGAAAACTTTGATGCAAAGCACCAGTTTAAAAACATAATTAACTTAAAAAACAAAAAACCCCACCAAACTTGACACTTCTGGGATGGAGAATGGTAATTAAATATTTATTCAGTGGGCTTCTTATTTGCTATGGAAATAATGCCTATTTTAAAGAGATTTTTACCTGTTCTGCTGAAGTATTCCAAATAACCTCATTACTCTACTATCCAAAACAAATTTGTTACTACCTCAAGTGTGAATCAATAATAAAATTCTAGGAAAATTGGCTCTTTTGTGTGTAGTGTTCTAACAGGTGGACAACTGTGTCTTCTCAGGTGACTTTTTATTTATTAACACAGCCAACATTTACTGAGCACAGAGCTGGGCAGTGGAGATACAAGAAGAGGCACAATACCGCCTTATATGTTGAAGCCTGGTAGTGGATTTAAGTAGACAAATAGGTAATCAAATAATTGCAGGCCTGGAGTTCAGTGGGGTTGCAGTATGGAATGCTATGTAGATGTGGTTTGGTGCCAGTGTGTGAAGTGCCCTGAGTGCCAAGCTTGGGGATCCATCTTTATTTGGCTGGATCCTCTCTGTGGAGGAGGGGCACGTTCATATTATTTAGGTAGAGGAATCTGGTGTGGAAGTGAGGGAAGGAGAGAATGTTAAGGGCAGGAGTCTAAACTAGAAGCTAGATTCTAGCACTAGCAGTGTTTATCAACTGAGCGAGGGAGAGAGAAGATTTGAAGGTGACGTTGAGGTTTATTGCTCTAAAGATGGGGGCTATGACAAGATGAGTAATGGGGGTGGATGGTACCAGAGGAGGAATGGATATTTAGTGCTGAGGCAGGTAAAAAGATGAAAGGTAACACCTGCCACCGACTGAGCTTCTGTACTAGGTCTGGTGAGTTACACCCATTATCTCATGTCAGTTGAGATGCCAGTGTGACTTCTAGCCTGTATGAGATCACCTAAGGAGTGTCCTGAACAAAGGAAGATGTTTGAAGAAGATGCTTGGTGTCTAAGATTCTTTTTTAGGTCTTCTATCTTTTTATAGAGGATAATATAGGTACTCCATTTTGAAAGTTACCTGACAGTGGATTCTAAGAGGTCTGCTTATAATTTTTTTTTTTTTTTTGCGGTACGTGGGCTTCTCACTGTTGTGGCCTCTCCCGTTGCGGAGCACAGGCTCCAGATGCACAGGCTCAGCGGCCATGGCTCACGGGCCCAGCCGCTCCGCGGCACGTGGGATCCTCCCAGACCGGGGCACGAAGCTGTGTCCGCTGCATTGGCAGGCGGACTCTCAACCACTGCGCCACCAGGGAAACCCTATAATTAAAGATGAATGTCAGCTAGTAGATATTGGAAAAGAAAAAAAAGCTAACATTCATGAATGATTTCTGTGTTGTCTTACACCTCCCAAATCAAATTGAAAAAGCAGAGTTTTTTTGGCACTGAACATACCTCTGGGTATGTGAAATTGTATTCACTAAATCTGCTTTCCAAAAAGGCAAGTGCAAGGGGCTGTCACGGATCAAATCTGGAAAAATTGGAGCATTAAAATAAATAATGTGGTAATATATTATAAACCATGAACTGAAATAAGATTTAATGAATCTATATTGATCAGTAAATGAATGGGAATGGGGGAGGGTAAGCTCTTACTTACAGGAGAATGCCAACCAATATATGTAGATGGGTAGAAAACAGGAAAATCATCATTTGGCAAAAAACATCACAGTGATGATTGATGAAGGCAGGAATTGTCAATGGATGGGTGGAGGTTTGATGAAGAACAGATATTGGCATAGTCTCATAGTATTTTCCACGAAATACTCATTAATTACAAAGAAGGAAATGGTGAAGACTGGCAGACACATAGTTGTCCAGGTGATCAAGGTTAACACCATCAGTGATGGGGGTGATCCGACATCCTGTGCCTCCTGATGTGATGTACTGAAAAGAGCACAGCATCATTTCAGTGGTCTTCTTCGAGGAATACATGGCCTGAATCCATAGTCACACTGAATCCTCACAGTGTTTTAGAGCAGGTGTTTTTAATCTCCATATTACAGAATAGGAAATTGAAGCACAGAAGTTGAACAATTTACCCAGAATCAAAAATGGTAAGTGGCAAAGCCAAGTTTCAAAATCCAAGGTGAATTTCTAGACTTGTGGTGTTTCAGTCCTACTATAAAGCCCATGGGTGTTAGTTCCATTAACAATTGGGTTCTACAGATAGTGCCTTAGGGTCCAAGGGTGACATTTAGATGAGTATCAATAGGGAGCCACAGATAATGAGTCTTGTATTGCTTATTACACTAGTAGTGGGGGGAGGGAAAGCTGAGTTTTATGTCAGCATCTGAATAGCTGGTTCTTAGTGAGTAGTTATCTATAATGAGCACATGTTGCTGCTGAAAGCCATCCCATCGGACCCCTTTCCGCAAGATTCTCCGTTTGGAGTGGAACAGGAGCTAATTATGCACTATTAAATCCAAGACCCATTTCATATTCAGAGGTTCCAGTGGTAAACCTCACATGTCAGGAGCAATTAGTGACCTTGTGACATGTCATCTTCAATATGCCGAACTGTGGACAATAAATCCTAGCAGGATGGATGGATTTAAATAACTACCTCCACCATCACCCTAGTGCCATCTGAGCAATGCTATTCCAAGGCGCAAATGCAGGACATTCTCCTAACTAGTATTATGAAGATTTCAGAAATGTGGGAATATAGTTAATTCTGAAAGTTTTCAGATTTTGAGTGCCTAGGAGAGGGGACAGAGATATTGGCAGAGGATGAAGTCACGTGCTACGGTCTACGAGCTGATCATGGGGACACTGCTCCCACGCAGCTCCAATAGAATGACTGCCGTGTGCCGCTGAAATCTGGGTGTACACATAACCGAAAGCTCGGACGAACAGGCTTGGCCAAGACTTGGCCAAGAAACGAAGTTCTGTTGTGGTAATTGACTATCTTGGATTAATGGGAAGTATTTAAGTTGAAAAATGAGCAAACTTCTAACTGGAATTTGATACCTTTGTTTATAAAATATATTTCATATTCTTGTTCTATTTTATAGAGAAAAATGAAGAAATGAAAACATATTTTTTTAGAAGTAAAATGTGATGCTGCAGAAGCATCATCCGTTGCGTTGTATACATAGCCTTACTGTCGCTTGTGGTTCTGCTGCTTTTGCTGACATTAGGATTATCTCCTGAGGTGGGATTTTCCTGTTGATTTTGGATTTTTGCATGCTGCTGAGACACTCCATGGGAAAATGCAGTTACAGGAAGTTGCTAGCGTGTGGCTGAGCAGTGCAAGCATCTGAAAAAAACAATTGCTCTTGTGGGATAACTGGACTGTATCCATTAAGCCAGGTTCTGCCCCAGAATGCTGGCTCCCTTATGGGTTTAGATCAGCGGTAATTGACTCTTCAGCCCACGGAGGCAGCGCAAGGAATCCCTGTGGTAAAGAACCTCTTTGTCTCCCCTCCATTCTGAGGCTTGGCTATTTCAACTAGACTATTCACATTGACTGTAAATTCTAACCACCACAAAACAGGCCTGTGGAAGTCCCGATTATGCACAGCTGAGAGATTGCCACTTAGCAAATGCCTAAGAAAACAAGAGAGAAAAGAAAAAGAAAAGAAAGAAGAAATATAAACCTGAATAAAAATAAAAATAAAGAATTTGAGGGGCATCGGTTCAATTTGGGTGGGCATGGAGTATTGTCAGCTATCTTAGTGTGGGGTAGAAGCATCACTAGGGAATACCTAATAAGCACACAGTACTATTGGAAGGAATGCATTGTAAACTGAATACATAGCCTGTTAATAAATGAGCCTGTCATTATTGAGTGAAACTGAAGGATGCACCCTGCATCTGCCCTGCAAGGGTAGATGAAGCTATGAGTGTGCTTTCTTGGAAATGTAAATTCTAAGATTGTTTAGTCCTAAACCTGTTTGTTGGGTGTGTGTGTGTGTGTGTGTGTGTGTGTGTGTGTGTGTGTGTGTGTGTGTGTGTGTGTGTTATAAAATTTTCACTCTCCTTTTCCAAGTAATAAACTTCTAAATAGCCCCGTAATGATATTAGCTGATCTTCAGTTTAAGGATAAAAGTTAATACTGTCTATCAGTCAAGTACAGTGTATTCTTACAGAGACGTGGGTTGAGTTTGCAAAGGTGTGGCTTTGATTAGTGAGTGATACTCATAGGATGATTGATTCAGTCAGCCAGCCATGTTTTGGGGGGTGGAAGGGAGCTGGTCTCACAATTGATGATGCATGAAGTAGCAAACTTGAGATAATTTTACTTGGCAGAACAGGTGAAAATGAATGGTTTTGCTTTCCTGAGCCCAGATCTATACTGTCAAGTGACCCCTCATAGGCACAGCATTTAAACTGTCCCCACTAGAGTGAACCTCCATGGGGCCCTGGTTGAAAAATCCTCTGTTAGATCCCACTTGCAGATCCCACGTTCTCTGTTACAATGTTGGCTTTTTTCTGTTTTTCTATGGTGTGCATTGGGATTGGAGGGGAAGGAAGGAAGACATTTGCTAAGAAAGTCACCCTTATGGAGCCTGTAACCAGTGATGGTTTGTAGCATGTTCCCTTCTAACCCCACGAAGTTCTGATTCTGTGGTTATGCCAGGGAGCAACCCTAGGCTGCAGCTTTCTCAGGTACCATCTTGGCTTCTAGGAATTGATGCTGGTGATGTTATTTTAGTCTCTTGTCCATCCATCTACCTAAAATCCATAGATGTTTAAGGACCTTCTATATTCTAATTCGTAGAGACTCACATTTTACGAAGAGGTTTAATAATGCTGACCTAAAGCAAATTTGCTGAAAAAAATAAAACAGTCTTGGTATGCATGATAGGTAGTTACAATTTCTTTTTAACACTTCAAACTAAATGTTATGGGGGGTAGTATCTTTCATGCCAGAAAAAAAAATTAAGATAGAACCTCCCCCAGGAAATAAAAATCACTCATAATCCCACTCTCCAGATTTGGTGTTAAATACCCAGATAACATTTGGTGTTAAATACCCATATTTTCTTCCCTAGGATTTATTTTCCTATATATCATTTACTTATTTTCTAAAAAAATGGACACATGCTACTTTATAAACCTCTCCCTTTCCTTACCCCTTGCTGCAACCAGAGAAAGTATTTGAACTACTGTTCCATATTGGTGACTATATTTACATCATCACTTAGAATGGCTGTGAAGCCTGTGCTGGTTGTGTCCTTATTTTTGCTATAATAAGCAATACTGCGATCAACATCTTTGTACACATGATTGGGCACTTGCCTGATTATACACTTAAGATAAACTCTTAAATATAGAATTTATTAGATCAAAGCAGAGCCTATGTTGAAGGCTTAGGAGACTTGTTACTAGAGTGCTTTCCCAAAAGTTTATTCTGATTCCTTATTCATCTGTTACGTGAAAGGTGGTTTCTCATTGTTTTAAATTGCATCTTTGTTTTTCAGACTGAGCATTTCTCTGTATTGTATTGGCCATTTGAATTTTGTGGTCAATTGGCTAGTTCGCTTTTCCCATTTTTCTATAGGAATATTCCTGTCTTGGCTGCTGTTTTGTGAGAGCACTTCATGTGTGAGGGACATGGATTTCTTCTCTGCATTGTAGGTATTTTCCCTACTAAATTGGAATTTTGATTGAGACTTAGTCAAGTATAACATTAATTTGGTGGGTATGAGCATGTTTTTCAATGTTGAGTCTTGCTATTTGAGAATAATGTTTTAAACACTTCTGATCTAAGGGAATTATGAAAAGTAAAAGGACACAGAGTGACTTTTTCCAGGCCCTTCCATTTATTGCCTTGCCTCGGGGTAGAACTCTTCCTGAATCATTTGAGAAACTGAGTAAAGTGTTTTCACCAGCTGAGTGATTGGATTCCATCTGGTTGGTTTGTAAAGTGTTCTTTTTCATGATTTTAGCACACTCACCTATTGTGTTCCTTCTCTAAGCTAATATCTTTGGCTCTTCGAAATAGTCTGTTTGCGTGGGTCCTTGTGGCTTTGGGAGCCTGACAGTTTTACGATTATGCAAATGTTATGAGATTATCTTGATGGATGCTCCCTGAGCCCTTGGCTGACTGCACAGAGACTGAGCCTTTAACTGTCACAGGGTTGGCTAGTGTGACCTTCATATCGGGCTGCGTAAAACATGCTTGCCAGGCATCCTAGGACAATTTGGAGCGGTTGCCTGGGTAACCTCACTTGCTTCTAATTGAACGCCCCAAGTCCCAGTGGGAATGCCACATCTGAAGGGAGGAACTCTGTCCTTAGAGTAGCAACAGAAGTACGTTTGTCTGTTTTAGGACACTCTACTAACATTGAGGGCAGGTGAGGTTTATGCTATGATCTGATGATGAACTCAGAGAAGGGAGAGAATGAAGGAAAGAAAAAAGGGAATCAAGAGAACAGGGAAGAAGAGAGGCCGGAAGGAGAAGGTTGCATTGAAGTCAGTGGTAGAAATCAAATAATAAATACGAGCAAATGGTTCATGCATAAGAAAACACTATAGCCCAGAGTGAGCAGAAAGGCATTGAGAATGAAGACTGAAAAGTTATGCTTAGGAAGACGATCCGTGGTCAATAAATGAATATCTGGGGAGACAAAAAGAATAGTGGAGGGACTTCCCTGGTGGCGCCGGTGGTTAAGAATCTGCCTGCCAATGCAGGGGGCAGGGATTCGAGCCCTGGTCCAGGAAGATCCCACATGCCGTGGAGCAACTAAGCCCGTGTGCCACAACTACTGAGCCTGCACTCTAGAGCCCACGAGCCACAACTACTGGGCCTGTGTGCCACAACTACTGAAGCCCGCGCACCTAGAGCCCGTGCTCCGCAACAAGAGAAGCCACCACAATGAGAAGCCCGCACGCAGCGACAAAGAGTAGCCCCCGCTTGCCGCAACTTGAGAAAGCCTGCGTGCAGCAACGAAGACCCAATGCAGCCAAAAAAAAAATTTTTTTTAATTAAAAAAAGAATAGTGGAGACTTCTGAGAAGTATACAATAAAAATATTTTTTTCACTGAAACAGACTTGTGTATATGATGTATTTGATCAACTCTGCTTTAAGGAACTAATGTTGTTTTCTTTCCAGTACTCTCCATTGTAGCCTGAATAAATCATGAATGATTTTTCTGGAATCAGAATGACGCCACTCAAAATCATAGGACACACTTTTACTCGTTACTTTCATGAATCAAAACCATTATAGATTTGAAACTAGTGTAGTTAAAGTCCTTTTTTTTTTTTTAAACAAAACATCTACAATATTCCAGGATGGTTATTATGACAGGAAGCAGTGTTTTAGCTGCTCAAATAAGCGGAACGCAGGCTCAGGTAGAAAGGCATTGTGTGATCCTGGGAAGAAAGCCTAGCTGGGGATACCAGTGAGCTGACCATTCTCTACTCTCAGAACCCTCAGTCAGGTGCTTAATTCGTCCTATTAAAAAAAAGTCTGTGACTCACTCCTGAAATACCCAGAACTGCTCTTAAGAGCCCCCCTTTTTCAGATCTCAAACCAGGTGCAAGAGAGATGCAAATTTTACTCCAGTTGAAAC
This sequence comes from Orcinus orca, assembly GCF_937001465.1. Taxonomy (NCBI): domain Eukaryota; kingdom Metazoa; phylum Chordata; class Mammalia; order Artiodactyla; family Delphinidae; genus Orcinus; species Orcinus orca. The sequence goes on from NC_064565.1 coordinate 65,768,629, forward strand.
TGGCACATTTAACACTTGATAAAATGTGCTGTCCAAGGTAGTCCTTCAGTCAGTGTTGGACAGTGACAGTGTTGTCCAGATTTCAGGCCCTTGGAAAACTTAAGCTTTGCTCAGATATTTTCTAGAGATTGGATTTTGCAGTTGCAGGTAATCATGGTTTCAGTCAGAGAACTGGCGGGTAAAGGATGGCATATTCTAAAGGTTTAACTGAGGAGCATTTAGTGAAGGAATGATTGAAAGAGGTAAAGACAGGATCCAGAGAACCCCCAAGTACCCTGGAGCTAGCAACTGTGGAAACTGTTGACTGTCTCTAGGTCAGAAGGAACAAGGAAGGAAGGAAGCATTGTTCCTGGGACCTAGTGAGTGAAAGCTCTGGCCATGGAGCTGTAAGTGTAGAAACAGCTATAGCCAGGACAGAAACAGGCAGGGAGATGGGGATGAGTGTAAATACCTTGACTCTCCTCTCCTCTCCTCTCTTCTCTGATCTCCTGCTGGTGTCTTCTGTTAGCCACATCCATCTGGAAGCTAGAGGTAAGGGATCTTTGGTGATGCAGTCTGTAGAGGTCAGCTTCCTGGAGCACAGGGAAGGGCAAGAGAAGGTTGGATAATGGTTCTGGAAGTGGGTGGCAAATGGAGAAGAACTAGTATGGTGTGCAACTTTCCTCTGTTCTCTAAGGATCTCTTTTACCCTTTGAGAGCGTAAGCATTTAGAAGAGAAGTTATTTATGAAAGAATGCCATTTGTAGGAACTGGCAGTAGAACAGGAACACCAATCAGTCTTATGATTTTCCCAGTTGACTACTCCCTTGTTTGTGCTACATCCAGTCTAGTGCATATTCTACAATTGCTGTCATTTCTTTAGGCGCGTCTCTCCCCCTCTAAACCTCAGGTCCTTTGGATTATGAACTTCCTTTCATTTGTGTTGGTCTCCCTAGCATCTAGCCAGGTGTCTGGCGTGTAGTAGGGAATTATGTCTTGAGTAAATGTTGGAATGACTGCTCCTAGCCTCTTTCAAGATAAATTTGACTTCTATAGTGTTTTGTTGTTGTTGTTTTTTTGTTTTTTTTTGCGGTACGCGGGCCTCTCACTGTTGTGGCCTCTCCCGTTGCGGAGCACAGGCTCCGGATGCGCAGGCTCGGCGGCCATGGCTCATGGGCCCAGCTGCCCCGCGGCATGTGGGATCTTCCCGGACTGGGGCACGAACCCGTGTCCCCTGCATCGTCAGGTGGACTCCCAACCACTGCGCCACCAGGGAAGCCCTTCTATAGTGTTTTTCATAGTTAAACAGTTAATCCTCTTTCTCCAGTGCTGGGTCTTCTGCACTATTCTTTTTCAGTGAAAAGTAGGAAGAATTCAGGAATCTCAGCTCCCTACCAGCTGAAGCTCTGGCATTGTTAGTGGTCGCAGTAGAAATACTTCTGCTCTCATTGTGAACCGTAAAATAACAGTTTCTTTGAGCATCTCCTGTGTGACCAACACGTTTACTGATCCTTATACTAGGTATGAGACCATTACCCATAGAACATGTATGGGGAACAATCTAAAACTCAATGAGGCTTGAGCGTGGTGGTGCCAGTCAAATGCAAAAGGTTTAAAGAGAAGAGGGATCAGTGATACTCTGTTGTAGACTAAGTTAATTCTGAGTTTGACCTTAAAAATATGTATAAGGTTAGAGGAAGGAGAATGAACTTGCCCTACCATATATCAAGACCTGTTATGAAGTTATAGAAATTTTTTTTTTTTTTTTTTTTTTTTTGGTACGCGGGCCCCCCACTGCTGTGGCCCCTCCCGTCGCGGAGCACAGGCTCCGGATGCGCAGGCTCAGCGGCCATGGCCCACGGGCCCAGCCGCTCTGCGGCACGTGGGATCCTCCTGAACCGGGGCACGAACCCCCGTCCCCTGCATCGGCAGGCGGACTCTCAACCACTGCGCCACCAGGGAAGCCCTGAAGTTATAGAAATTTAATGTGGTACTGGCACTAGGACAGGTAATTGACTGGTGGAATAAAATAAAAAGCCCAGAAACATGCTGTATTAGTCTGTTAGGGCTGCCATACAGAACACCACAGACTGAGTTGCTTAAACATTAGAAATTTATTTTCTCACAGATGTGGAGGCTGGAAGTTCAAGATCGAGGTAATGCCGGGGTTGGTTTCTGGCGATGACTGTGTCCTTGGCTTGCAGATGACTGCCTTCATGCTGTGTCCTCACATGGCTTTTTCTCTGTGCATGTACTCCCCTGGTGTCTTTTCTTCTTCTTATAAGGACACCAGTCCTATTGGATTAGGGCCACACCCTTATGACCTCATTTAATTTTACCTCCTTAAAGGCTGTATGTCTAATTACAGTCACGTTGCGGGTTAGTGCGTCAACATATGAATTTTGAGAGAACACAGTTCAGACCATAACACATGCCTACACACAGGTTTAGAACTTTGGTATATTTCAGATCAGTAGGAAAAGGAAGGACTATTCAGTAAATAGAGCAGAGAATAAATGGTTATCCTTAGGAGAAAAGATGAAAACAGATCCTTACTTCATACCCTATACCAATAAATAAATAAATAAATAAACTCCAGAAGGATCAAAGTCTTAAATGCCAGAAAAAAACCCACAAAACATTAAGACTTTAAACTTGGTCATAGGAAGGGATTTCCTAAGGTTGTATTGTTTTTAGACTTTTAGTCTTCAAAGGAGATTTCTTCAGACACAAAAAACATTTACTATAAAAGAAAGATTGACAAATTGGACTATATTAAAATTAAGAGTTTTTAAAATCTAAACAAGCATTATTGAAATTATACGATGCCTGTTATTTGCTTCAATATAATTTGTTGGAACGGAGGGGAAATAGGGGTATAGATGAAACAAGACTGACCATGAATTGATCATTTTTGAAATTGGGTGATGGGTACATGGGGTTCATTATACTAGACACACAAAAGATGAAAGGATTAGTAGAATATACAAAGAAGTCCAATCACTCAAGGAGAAAGGCATGAATAGCCCACTAGAAAAATGGACAAAGGATATGAATGGGTATTTTATAGATACAGACAAGGAAGTACATATGGCCAAGAAATAGTCCCAATATGTTCAATATCGTTCGTGATTTGGAGGGAAATACAACTCAGGGCCACAATGAGGTACCATTTTATACCCATTCAATTGGAAAAATTGAAAGGTGTGTTAATATCAAGTGCTAGGGTGGATGGGGATCTGGAGCATCTCATACCCTGCTAATAAATTGGTACAGCTACCTTAGAAAATGGTTCTGGCATTATCTCATAAAGTTTACCACATTTCCAACATTTTGCTTCCCAGTATATATGTAAAAGAAATTCTTGCACATATGTACAGAAATATTTATGGTAGCACTGAACACAACATCAGAAACCTGGGAAACCCCCGATGTCTGTGGGCAAGAGAGTGGATGAGTAAACTGTTGTTGTATATTCACCCAGTGGGAGATATGCCAGTCAAAATAAAGTATAATGAAAGAGTTGCAGCATAGATGTTTTAACAATATAAAATGAAAAAATTCTAAAAATATTACATATAGTGCTCTTTTCTCGAAATTTAAAAGCAACTAAAATCATAACCATAGTTTTTAGGAATACATGTAGATGAGATGATAATGTATAGGAAGGAAAGCAGTAGAATATTGAGTGCGGGATTCAGGATGGTTGTTACCTCAAGTAGTGGGAACCAGGAGGATGAGACTGGGAGGGCTATTTGGGTAGATAAGTTATTGTCCCAGTTATTGTTCATGGTTGCATATTACAATATTAGATATGAAGAATGAGTGAATGAGGGCAGCATGTGTGGCCCAGGGATGTGAATGTGTTCATATCAAAGATGGTGATTAACCCAATTCTGTGCAATTGAGGTTGAATAAAACAAGAAAAAGGATTAGGATGAGTAGAAAGGGAACAGTAGCAGAGCACATTTACCACCAGAAATTTGGAAATTGTATATTTTTCATAGGAGGATAACAGGCTTCAGGCTAAGTAACTATTACAAAGAGACTGCAAACAAAACTAACTGTTCATACAAGATAGAAGGTCTCTCTCTCACTTTCTCTCCCTCATTCACATAATAATTTAGATCATCGCCATTCAATAAAAATATAATGTGAGCCACTTATGTTACAATATTAAATTTCCTGGTAGCCACATTAAAAAAGAAAAAAGTGAAATTAATTTTAATAATATATTTTACTTAGCTCAATATAATCAAATATTATTCCAGCACATAATCAATATAAAAATTATTAATGAAATATTTTATATTTTCATTTTAGTAAGTCTTCAAAGTCTTATATGTATTTTATACTTACAGCACATATCAACTCAGACACTAAATTTTCATCAGAAGTACTTGATCTGAGAGTTCATAAAATAATACAGTTGAAAAAGTAGTTTCACATACCCAAGATGTTCTAAACACAGTTAAAAGTTTTCCATTAACTGAATCAAGCATTGGTATTTAAGATAATTAATATTAAATAATATTAAAGATTCAGTTCCTCAGTCTCACTAGCCATCTTTCAAGGGCTCGGTAACCACATGTGGCTAGTGGCCATCCTAATGAAAGAGCAGTTCTAGTTCATTAGTTAGCAAGATGTGCTCCCCCAGCATCTCCCACCAGATTGGGAGCCTTAATATCACCTTGGACTTGATAGAAATGCAAAGTGTAAGTCAGAAATTGGAGATGGGCCCAACACTCTGGGTTTAACAAGTCATGCAGGTGATTGTAGTATACACTGAAGTTTGAAAACCACAGATATAGAGGCCATTCAGAGACAACTGTCTATTACCTTGTTGCTCTCCAATCACTTGTAGTATTGACTTCATCTACAGAGTAGAAGCTAGCTGATTAGGACCACTTTTGCATCCTACCTGTAGGAAGATTGGGAGCTGGGGAGAGAGGAGTATAGTGGGCAAGCAATTTCCTTTTTTAAAGGCTGAATTGCACACATCCTTCTGCTCAGATCCCATTGAGTAGAGAGAGCTGAGTGGCCATACCTAGCTGCAAGGGAGGCTGGGCACTGTAGACTGGCTGGCTGATCCTGTGCCAAGCTAAAATTTGTGGAGGTGGGGTGGTGGAGGAAGTTCTGTTCCTGAAAGGAAGAAGGGGAGAATGGACACTGAGGACAATTTGCAATCTCACCACAAAAGATGGGTGCAGTTTGATTTAGTTTGCAACCTATGGCTTAGGCTTGGTTTTAGTATTTCATTGGCATATTGGGTTCCTTGGAAAAGTCGAATAGATGAAATATGGAATCATATAATGCCTAAGGAAGTATTAAAGATGTTATGAAATATGTCTAAACTTGAAAGGTGCCAGAGTGAATTCGAGTTACTAAGATCAGCCCTGACCATCCTCCTTTGAAGTGAAGAAGGCTTTGTGTGGCACATTTGTGGAAGGCAGGACTTAGCCTTAGGTAAGATTGTTCAAAGAATGAGTATATAACTGTCCCAATTCCATTCTACATAGATAATTGCCATTAACACTTTGATATGTCTACTACCTAGACTATAAATATTTTTTAATGAAATTATACTTTCTTGCTCTTTTGTAGTCTGCCTTTCCTGTCTAACTTACAGCACAAATACATTTCATGTCAGTAATATAGATCTGCATTGTTAAAGACTACATAGCATCCTGTAAGTTAATCAGTTCCTGTTGTGGGGATATTTCCATTGCTTCTACTTTGTTTTATAATTAGCACCACAGTGAATATCTATGTACATTTCCACCCACAACAATTCATGAGTGGTCCTTTGCCCACATCCTCACCATCTATAACATCCTCTTAAATCCCTGCAAATCGATTAAACATATTAATAAATTTAAACAAATAAGAGGTTAATCTTTGTTCAAATTTACGTCTTTGACATCCATTTTAAGGTTTCTTGAACTGTGCTCCCACCACCTATGACTGGACGCAGGTGTTCTGGGGTTCAGAGCCATAAACTGGGTAAAACAATAGTAACTTTTCTCACTTCACAGACAAAATAAATTACAGTATAGCTTTCCTCTATTTGAAGTTTTTCTTGTATGTTTTCCTTAAATGTTTACCATGTTTTGCTGTTTGCCTATTCTAAAATCTACCTAAGATAACTTGATATCACATAAAGATATCTATTACGTTTAAATTTACAAAATCAGTAATTTATGGTGCTTTCTCACGAGTGCCTTCACTTGAAAGAGGTAGGTTCGGACACCTCTAATCCAAGAGGCATAGGGCACTATGGCTAAGGGAGGGGAAGGCTCTGGATTCAAAGTGCTTGGATTTGAATTCTAGATTTGGCACTCCCAGCTGTATGATCTTGGAAGTTACTGAACCTATCAGAGCTTCAGTTTCCTCATATGTAAAATGGGATATAGTACCTATGTTATAAGGCGGTTGTCATGGTTAAGTATGAAGGTTAGTAGTACCCTTGCCTCAGCTCACTAACTAATTGATTTTCTTATAGAGGAGGAAACTGAGTTACCTAGCTCGTTACTCTCAGGGTTTGAATAGCATGTTACATCTGCCTTTTTTCTATTGTCTTAAAATCACATGAGGTATTGTTCTTTATTTCCAGAACACTGAGTTTCCATTCAGCCCAATACATTTTTCTGGATTAACAGCTCCAAACTGGTCTTGCAAAAATAGCCCCAGCAATACCCTTCCTTAGAACCTTTCCATTCAGTGTAGTGGTGGTAGGACCTCCTCCTGGGCCTCAGGTCTTCTTGTTTAACTGCTGTGAGAAACATTTCACAGTGACTCACCACATCTGATTTTTTTTTAACGATCAGATAATTTGAAATTGCTACTGACATTGGATAACAAATCATTATATAAAAAAGATTTCCTAATGGCTTGACTAGAAACTGTCCATGGTGTGCTGCCTGGAATGTATTCGTTTTCATAATATTGGGAACTGTAAATTAATATTTTTCACATCTTACAATTCTTCAAGCACTTTCAAAACAGCTGATTGAAGAAACATGTTTAATATTCTGAGTGTAAGAGTAGCAAGGTTTACTTCTTCAGTCTTTAAGTTTGGAATCAGGGCCTCGCCTTTCAGAAAAAAAAAAATTGAGAAAATACTCAACGGGAATCCTTGAATCGGCTTCAGAAACAAAATACGCAGTAAAAGTGAAATTAGAAATCAGATAACAGCCACTTCGTTGATGAATTTCTAATTCCTGTTAAATGGCCTTGCTCTCCTGAAGCTTGGCCTGTCGGGTTTGCTTGGCCTTATTTTATCATGGCTGCTTCCTCTGCATAGGTCGAGGCTTCTCAGTGGGCTGCAAGCAGGACACCTTCATGTCTGGCAATTCTGTTTTCACTGTTAATCCACTCACAGTAACTGGAATTACTGTTGACATTATTATTTACTCTAGTTGGTTGTTAAAATATTTGGTGTCAAATTAAAACCTTATCAGAAGCCAGAGCCCTTAATTTCTCTGACATTTTCAGAGCAGACCTGGGGGGGGATCCCTCATCCTCTGGGAATGTAGGGTGGTGATGACGTGGTGGGGGCAGTGACGGGGATTTCAGGTGGATGTTCAGTAGTTGTAGCATGAGTTCTAACATCATGGGAGATCTGGCCATGGACAAGCTATTTAATCTCTCTCTTTACCCATCTTTCATAACAGTACCTACCTCGTGGGTTGTTGTGTGTATTAAGAAAGATGATCCACTTGTGATGAGATTAGTAGCACAGTATCTGGCACATAGTAATTCCCTTATGATTACTAGTAATTAGTTAGTATTATTATTTACAATAATAGAGACACTGAATTCTAGAGACACTGAAAATACTCTTGCTGACACAGTTTTATATATTGAGACAGTAACAGTTCTCTAGTGCCAGATTATAGTATTATAGATTATAGATTATAATACTAATCATAAAGTCTTAAAATCATAAAGTCTTAAAAACTAATGTTCACTCAGTATTACATTAATAGGAGAAAATAAGAATATTTTCATAACAGTTCTTCATGTTAATTACCACGTACATCTGAAGTCATATAATTTACTCAGTTTCTATGGTACATGTTATAACACTACTTCAGAAAGTGAAATGTTAATAATAATGACAACAGCAATAATAACTTTTGCACTTATATCTGAATTAGTAAGGAGAGAATGCCTGTGCCATTCAGGTTAACATTGTTGAAGATTTCACAGTTGTAAATTACAAGCTTTGCTGGACTACAGTTCTTTAAAATAAATAACATTTCCGGCTGTAATATAACCCACCAACTTGTTATCAGTGTGATAGATAGCTAGACAGACAGGTAGTCATTTTTTTAAAATTTTTTTGTTTTGAGTTGATTGTGGACTTACAGGACATTGCCAAAAAATGTACGGGGAGGTCCCATGTACCCTTCACTCAGTTTTCCCCAAAGGGACCATCTTACACGACTATAGTATAAGGCAAAACCAGAAAATTGACATTGGTACAATCCACAGAGTTTATTCAGACATGCAGATACTTTTTTCAGTCTATAGCTTGTCTTTTCATCCTCTTCATGGGGTCTTTCATAGAGCAAACGTTTTTAATTTTGGTAAGGTCCAATGTATCAACCTTTCCTTTTTTTTTATTACTGGGTCATGTTTCTCAAAAGCTGGTCCACACAGCACCTGCTTTGGAATCATCTGAAGTGCTTGTTACAAAGCCCATTTGCTTGGGCCCCACCCCAAATATTCTGAATCAGATTCTCAGGGATGGAGTCTGGTAGACTGTTTAATTTAAGAAGCTTCTTAAAACCTGAGAACCACTGATTCACAGTTTGGCTTTGGGTTTTTTCCTTCTTGCTCTTCTTTGTCTATGGGTTGTCCCATTCATTTCTGCCCCTTTTATTATCAAATATGTGTAGATAACTTCTATACAACCTCTGATGAGCTCTGGAATAGCTGTGTTGCTGGATACTTTCTGCTACTGTACGTAGAAGGTCTTAATAAATAGATTATTGGTTAGATGTTACTTTTCTGGACCCCTATATATAAGATGTAGTAGAATAAAAACCATCCTAATTATTATTTATAGATTGTCAGAAAGCTTAGACATTGGTCCTGATGCTTGAAATTACTTAATTACATAATATTTGGGGGGAGGGTGTTTAGTTATATAAAATATATGTAAATATACATTATATAGTCTTGGGGTTATTTGTATCTTTTTTGGTCTAATACTTGTACCTCTTCTTCCCTTTATTGGAGCAGATAATTTCATGGAATCTGTATTTGGAGAAGAATTTACAGCACTTGATGAATATCAGTTTTCCTGTGGCTTAACAATCTAATATTTAGATGTTTGATTGCTCTTTTAAAAAATTTAAAGTATTTTTAAAATAAAGAATATAAAGACATGCATAAAGAATTCCTTGCATGTCTTTAATAGCCCTCTGAAAAATGACAGTTTCATATCTGGATGTTTTATTTGATTTTGGAACGTAATCAGAATATTATTAAAATGCCGATTTTAGAATGTCTTAATTTTATATCATTTGTTTGAACTAGTTAGACTACTTTTTAAAATTTATTTATTTTTACAAATTAAATTCTCATTTTTTGTTTTCTCCTGAGTCATTTGCTCTGTTCAATCCATGTTTCTAGCTGCTGCAGTCCCTTAAAAATTAAATTGTGCCTTTAAGATGATAGGGCATGCTGGAACAGGCCTTGTGCTAAAAGATAGCAGCTAAAGTTACGATGCACTGAAACTGTGTTTCTTATATCTTCACCTTGGAAGAAAATGATACATTTAGGGAATAGTGCTTAATGTTGTTTGTGTCTTCAGACAGTACAATCGGTTAGAGTCCAAAAGGCAAGAAAGGAGAGCTAATTTTGTCTTGTTTGTAAAGTTGGATCCACCCATTACCACAGTAGAGAATAGCGATAGCTGTGGGTCATGATGTCCATCCTGTAATAAGGAATATTATGTGCTATTCTATCATGATACCATCTTTCTACATGTGCAACTCTCAGGAGAGTTTGATGTCAGAGAGGTTCGAGTTCCACGTGGGCTAGCTAGCCCTGGTGACACAATCTCGACTAACTTCAGATGGCCATGTCACTGATGTGTGCTGTGGGATATACAAGATCTAGTGATAGTGTGATTGGTGTACCTAAACAGAGGCATATTGGTAAGTAAGTGATCTCTAAAGACTGATGCTGGTAGGAATATATTAAGGATGGTGCAGTCTAGGATGGAGTCCCCCCCCCACCCCTGCAATGAATGTTAGAATTAGTCTACAGCCATGGCTTTGTCTTGGACCTCATCATAATTTGAAACAATTTATCCTCTAACATTTGAGACCCCAAAGAGTTACTGTCTTTGACCTTGGCTTCCTATCACTTTTTCTCCCCTCATTCTTCCTCCTACCCAACATAGTATCTGTCCCTCCCATGGAACGCAGCCTCCTTTATGTCTTCTCAGTTCATCTGGTCTTGGCATCATTTCCATAGCTTGGACATCACGTAAGCTGACTCAGCAGGACTGCCTAGTTTTTCTTACCTCTTGTCCTTCACTGATCCACCTGGCCAATCCTGACCTTGAGAAAGCTCTGTCATTCTCTTATCTTTGGCTCCTAGGATAAATAACTTTTTTTGTTGTAGATATTCAGGGAACTGAGTTGATTTTTTTTTTTCCTCCTGCTGGGCCCTCATGGATACTTGGTAAACCTTTCATGTCCCTCTAATTGATTCCACTTCCACATGGGCTGTTCCAGGTGTTTTCTTCTCTCAAGACCCTAGTTCCATCCCCATATCTCTGCAGAATTCTTGCTGCTTACTTTTCTAAGGAGATCAACGTCATCAGATATGAGTTCCCCCAACTTTCATTTTGATCTCCAGTTCTCTGAATTTTTTGTCTTGCTTCTATTCCTCCTGTTTCAAACAACTTGAAAGGTCTTTTCCAGTTCTCAGCCACCTGCTTCTACCCTTAATCATATACCGTCCCATTCTTGTGGGACCCTATTTTGTCATTATCTCCTTCCTTTTTTGTAACTTAAATTTGGTAACTCCTCACCATATGAAAATGTTTGTATCTTTCTTGTTCTTTAGAATAGGATTTCTGAACTATCGACATATTGATACTTGGGCAGTATCAACCTTGCGTCGTAGGGTCTGTGCTGTGTATTGCAAGATGTTTAACAACAACGCTTTACTCACCAGATGCCGGTAGTACTCTGGAGTTGTGACAACCGACAATGATTCCAGAGGTTGCCAAATGCCCCTTGAGGGACAAAATTGCCCCCAGCTGAGAACCACTACCTTAGAAAGTCTTCCTCCAACCACACCATTCCATCCATTACCATTCTCCTTTTCTTTTACTTTCCATTATCACCAAGTTTCCCTTGTGGCTTACTCACACTCCTTATCTCCCTTTCCTCACCATTCAGTCAGTTGTGAATCAGGCTTCTGACACCACCCATTACGGCAAATATTCTGAGAGGACCAAAGTGCCCTTCTGGCAGCCAAATCCAGTGAGTGGCCTTTTCTCAGTTCCTTAATTTTTTGCAACTTTTGACACTGCAGCCTCATTTCTATGGTATCTATCTTATGTATTCTTTTGTGTCTACTCCTATCTCCCTGTTTCCTTTAGATCTCCTTTCTCCTATACTTTGTAAATATGGGCACTGTCCTCTGTGTAGCCCTCAGCTGTGTTCTTTTCCACAGTTCTCATGCCTTCCCATTTCTCTTCTGGTCATTGCTGTATAGATGACATCTAAATATAGATTCCATCTCAGCTGAACTCTAGGCTTATGTGTCCTTTTGCCTTTTGACTATCTCTACTTGATCTTCTATATGACACATGAAACACAATATGTTTTTACATATTTAAAAACAAACTCCTTCCCTTCCCTTCTTTCATTGATTCCTGTTAATGGGCTCACAGTCCTTTATTTCAATGGTTCTCAAACGTTTTTAGTTGTATACCACAACAGTAAAAAGTTTTGTGCATGTTATATCCAAAACATGATATTTATTAATAAATATTATGTATATGGTGGTATTGTTATAAAACATAGGAAGTAGAAATTTTACAAAGATAAAGGAAAATGAAATTAGTACTTAAAATTTTAACAGTAAAATTTTTGTTCTCTCTAAAATATTATCAATAATTTAATATGCTTCATTTTTTAAAATCTGGATTTAATACCCTGTATTGAGTACAGTTTATTTTGATTCTTGATTTTAGTGTTTTAGTTGAAAAAGGTACCCTACAAACACACGTGAATTCAAATAGAAGAAGTATATTTTTAGCTATGCTTGTGAAATTGTAATTCTTAAGTAGAATGGTTGTCAGGGGCTGGGGAGGAGGGAATGGGGGTTACTATTTAAGAGGTACAGAGTTTCAGTTTTGCAACATGAAAAGAGCCTAGAGGTAGATGGTTGCACAACAGTGTAAATGTCCTGAATGCCACTGTACACTTAAAAATAGTTTAGATGGTAAATTTTATGTTATGTGTATTTTACCACAATTAAAAACAATAATTTAAAAAGTGCTCAACTGAGAACCAGTCATATAATAATCACTTAATAAAAGTTAATGTTAATAATTGCTATTATTATTTCTGTACCACTGTCCTTGCTAATTGTTTCCACAGGCCCATTCATACTTCTCAGTGTCCTAATTTTGATTCAGTAATTGATCACCTTGCCCATTGGTTCAATAATTAATCACATAGTTCCTTATAATACATAGTAGGCACTTAAGAAACAATTATTGAATAAATGATGTGACAACAATGGATTACAATCACTTCTTCCTTTTTTTCTTTTTTTAACTTGAGGGACTTAGTTCTATGACCATGGGCATGGCTTATGATTAAATGTTTATTTTGATCTGATACCTTAAATGTACTAATGGCATTCTGCACGGTTACATACTCATGGCAGAAGTTTATATTTAAGGCAGTTAAGCACATATAGCACAGATAGACTTTTTTACTCCAGAAATTATGTTGCTTCATATTGTGTATTGGTCATTTAAAAAGTTTTATTTTGTGACTTTAAAAAAGATGTCTTATAAAGTTATGCCAAATTAACATGATTGCCTTGGACAAGGGTGGCTTTAAGATGATTTTAACATATATCTTGTGAAAGAGTGAGAAGCTATGTTTTTAAGTAGGTTAGATATGGAAATTGTGCACTCAGAAGAAGAAAAGGGAACACTTCAGTCTTAATCTTTCACAGCTAAAACTCTGTGTTTTACTTGCCTGCTTAACCAGTATTTGAGTCTTCCTATCTCATTTGACAAAGTACCTGCCTTTTCTTTCTTTCCTCACTGGCTACCGGTAACCGTTTTGAGCAGTTGTCTACCTCAGCAGCCACATTCCAGTAAAACGTAGTCACAGTTCCCACATCTCTCTCGGCTTCACTGTCTCCTCCTCCTATTTCCTCCCTCTCCGTGAATCAGCAGCTGTGGATGACATCATCTTTTCGTTTGGCAGTCGGGCCGGTGTTAATCATCGCCCTGCCAGAAGTCAAGTGTGGCAAGCGTGCTTCAGCAGTTTTTGCTCTTATTTAAATTGGTGGAAATTTTGAATGAACAGAGCATTTGAATCATGGAAATTTGGTTAAAAAACCAAAAAGCAACCCAGGGATCAGATATGGGTTAGGAGTTCCTGTAACCTGAAACCATGAATCAGTGATGGGTGCCGATCATTGATTTCATACCATCCTGTGGTGCTTTGCAAAATGCTACTAGCTGGCCAAAATGGGAGTAGGATAGTAATGCCTTAAGTTTTTATCAAAGAAATGTCAGATGAGCTCACTTAATCATCTAAGCCCTGTCTTAAACATTAAAAAACTATCATTTTGTTTTTTTTATAATACAGCTGCGAAACAATATATAAATATATGTACGCATAAAGCCTTCAAAAATGTCCTTGTATTTTCAGATATAAAATTTATTTATATAATATTATTTAAATTATATTTCATATATTTTATTAATATATTTATATAAGTATATAATTTATAAGCTATATAAAATTGTTAACCTATATAAAAATTTATAAACTCTATAACCCCATGTAGCTGGTATATTACAAAGACTGCTTTCTCAGGATATAAATTGCTCTACTTGAGACTGAGCACTGTTCACAGTTCTTCGAGAGGACCTGTGTTCCCCTCTCATTGGCCTGCTCCTTGGCAGGGAATGAACTGTATCTGGAGGTGAGTGAGAGGGTGGGAGTGACTCCTTCAAAGAAGACTGGACAACCTTTACCTGGTTGAGCTACTAATCTAGATCATAAGAGTGAAGTGGCACATGCATTACATTTCTGTTTCATTTAATCCCAGCATTTACTTAACATTTCCACATGGAGATCTCACAGGTATCTTTATTTAACATTTTGGTCAAAACCAACCTTTAGATCATCCCCTACTTACCAACTAAGCCTGTGCCTCCTGTCTTTGTGTGAGATATCTCCTCATTCAGTTAGTTGCTCCAGCCAGAAACCTGGGATCTCGTTTGATGCCTCTCTTCGCTCACTGCTCTCCCCCCATATTGAACAATCCTATCCAGTCATCTCCAAAATATATCCCAGACACATCCTCTTCTCTCATTTCCATTGCCATAGCTTTCTCATTTCTTGTCCTCCTCCATTCATTCTTTTAAAACTACAAGTCCCATTCTGTCTGTACCCTGTTTGAAGCCTTTCACCACCTCCCATTGCACTAGGAAACAAAAACAACAAAGCAAATTCAAATCCTTTATTTGGCGCTGAGTTATTTGGTTCTGACCTACAAGCATCACTTCATTTCACTCCTTCCTCCCCTTGCTCACTCTGCTTAAACTCCACGGGTCTCTTTTCAGGTCCATAGTATGCCCAGCTCTTCCTTGCCTCAGAACCTTTGCACATGCTGTTCCTTCTGGCTGGAGTTTCTCCTCCCACTTTGACCTTCAGTTTTTAGCTTAAATGCTGATTCCTCCGAGAAGCCTTCTCCTACTCTCAAGTTAAACTCGGTCCCTGTTATTATTTTTCCCCATAGTACCGTATCTTTCCTTCTAGCATTTAATATTTGTAATCATATGCTTAGCTGTTTAATTTTTTAATCTGTCTTTCCCATCAGACCATAAGTCCAGGAGAGCAAGGGCAGGTCTGTTTGGTGTAACACCATATCCCCAATTCCTAGCACTGTCTGCCACATAAAAGAGTCATAATATACTGCATGAGTGAACAAATGAATGTCTTTTATAAAAAGAGAATAATAATAATATCACATTCCTAACATTTCCCCCGTAGTGTTAAAGGTAGTAAGTAGATGGCTGTCTTGAATTGAAGGTATTCAATAGCTGGTGCTACTACTCTCTGTGCTTTTAGAGTTTCACGTGATCCTGAATATCCTGGTGTTTCTATTCAGAGGGAGACTACCGCTTATGCTTATTTCATGGTTCCTGACGCTTGGTTAACAATTTAATTTTAAATCACTACTGAGATTTGCCTCGAATGCAAAAAAAGAATTTTATCTAGGTTGTTTAAAATGTATGAGCCTTGGGCTGCCCTGTTGGCGCAGTGGTTGAGAATCTGCCTGCTAATGCAGGAGACACGGGTTCGAGCCCTGGTCTGGGAGGATCCCACATGCCGCGGAGCAACTAGGCCCGTGAGCCACAACTACTGAGTCTGCGCGTCTGGAGCCTGTGCTCCGCAACAAGAGAGGCCGCGATAGTGAGAGGCCCGCGCACCGCGATGAAGAGTGGCCCCCATTTGCCACAACTAGAGAAAAGCCTCGCACAGAAACAAAGACGCAACACAGCAAAAATAAATAAATTAATTAAAATGTATGAGCCTTACTGTACTGTGTAGAACAGCAAAAGTAATTTGCTGCTTTGGTCGTGAAAAAAATGTATTTTCTCCACGTGTGTTATTTTTTCCCCCTACAAAGTGCCAAGTAACAGATCCGGTATTATCTCTGTAATAAGAAGATTTTGATTGACTAGTAGGTAAGGCTCTAGCAGCCATAATTAAAACGTACTTTTCCAGAGTATGCTTTGTTTCAGGGGTAACGGGGATGCAAATATGAAATGACATGATGGATTTGACTGCAGCAACTTCTTACTTGGTGATTCGGCAGTGTGTCTTCCGCTTCCAGTGGGTTTCTACCGCAGGAGGGCTGTGTGGGGAGTGCCTTTCTCCTTGCTCAGCTGGGATGTGGTGGTTGATTTTTCTCTAGACGCCTTTTCTAGATCCAGTGGCTGAGTATGCTTGGAGTATGATTGCTTACCGTTTTCTGCTTAATTTAAAAAAGTCACTGACTGTAATATATGGAAACCTTTTCATAATTGCACTTCTGCTAATTTGAAAATGCTGTTACAAAGCATTTTCTGTTGTTTGCTAGGAGTCTTACTAAAAACTCAGGTTGGGAACCAGGTTTAAGTATGGTGGTGTCCCTGTGTAGTGGTGTGGGACATAGAAAACAATGCAGCCTCACGCTTTCATGAAGAGGAGGCTGGTTCTTAGTCCAAGTCGGTGCGTGGTAAACACCTGGGTACAAAATACTGTTAGACCCTGTGTGGAATGCACACGGATTGAACTGATCCGCCTCTAGTGGGAAACAAGTGTACGTGGAATAACTAGAGCCAATGATTTATGCACAGGGGTGTTCTGTCTTCAAGGTGCATCCACATATACACTGTGTTTTGGGGCCTCAAAGCAACCCTATGAAGTAGGTGGGAGCGTGTGTGACTGTTACTGTTCTACCTAATTTACTGATGACAAAACTGAGCTTCGGATGACTTATGACGTGTTCATGGGTATATAAGTGGTAAGTGGCAGAACTGGCACACAGACCTGTGTCTTAGACTCTAAGCTCCCAGCCTAAAACTCCATAGTACATGCTATAGGAATTCAAAGAAGGGGAGGATGTTCATGTGCCATTGGGGTGGTGGCTTGGGGCACCCTACACAGCCCCTGCACTCCTTGCTGTCATGGTTTTGGAAGAGACCCTGAAAGCTGACCTCTTAGCCTCCAACCAGATGCTGGCCCCTTCCTTTCTTGCTCCATCAGTTCTATCCTCTTTTTGGTGTTTCTGCACTTCTGACCTTACCACTGGTTCTCTCCTGTCTCTCTGCTCCCAGTTTTCCCCTTGATCCAACTTCCCTTTCATGTCACCATTCTCTGTCTCCCTTCTTCCCTTCACCGCGAGAGCATTTCCTGAATCTCCTGTATGAATGCAATTCACCCCTCAACCTGAAACTTACTTATCAGTAAGATCCCCAGTGGTGTCTGAGTTCCCATCTTGGCCCTTCCTCTCCTTGGTCTCCATGCAACCTGCCTCTGTGGACCAGCCATCATTTCTTGAATGTCTCCGCTTGTGGGTTGGATTCTGGGCACCTTCTCTTTTGGCTTCATTCCTGCTGCTGCTCTGTCTTCCAGTGCTCTACCTCCACTCTACCCCTTAAGTATTGACACCTCTAGAGTTCCATGGTCTTCTGAGGCCTGAGAACTGAATTATCCATGGCCATCTCTTCATGTCCAGTGGCTACCTTGTCACCAAAAGATGGCCACCAGTTCCTGTGCTCTCCCGAGGTTCTGATCTCTACATATGATATCACACTGTGCCCAAAATGGAACAGAAGTTCTTTCCATCTATTATGGAATCATTCTCCAGTTTCCCAAAATAGAAGCCTTGGTGTCATCTTCATATGGGGTCATCAGGAAACCTTGATGCTTTTCTCTTAGAATTATTTATGTTGGCCTCCTAATTAGCCTCCCTTTCAGTCTCACCCCACTCCAGAAAGTCTTCCATTCCACTTCTACAGTTACCTTACTCTGAGTTTAGTCTCATTATATCACTCTCCTGATTAAAGGTCCCTGACTCCCATTTGTCTTCCCTAGAGGGCAAGAGCCAATTCCATTCACAGTGACTAGCAACTGGGCCCTGAATGCAGTAAACACTCAAAAATATTTGTTGAGTGAATAAATCTGGTTCCAATCTCGCGTGTCAACTTTACCTCCCTGTGACCTGCCCCCATGCTGTTGTGTACCCGACTTCTCACCATTTCCCAAACATCTCCAGTTCTTAACTGTTTCCTGCTTTTGTTGGTTTTATACTTCTGTGTCTCTTATTAAATTTCAACTCAAACCTGTTTTCTCTTGGGCACCTTATAAATTATTTTTCAGTTCTGAAGAAAGCATCCTTTGGTCTTTTTCTTCATTTCTTTGTTGAATTCAATCAGCTTTCATTGCATCTCTTCCTTTTTTGTTCTTGTCTATTTCTGTTGTTAATTTTTGTATTTCTGATTCTAGGTGATTTTTAAAAAAATTCTCCAAGTGCTTGTGTGAGGATATTTAATTCAGTTTGGAATGTGGTGTTAACGGTTTTCTTCTGCTTCATGGTTTTTGGTGGGGAGAATTTTCAGCAGCTGTTTGATCTTAGGCTGAAAGTTTTCTATCGCTAGGCGTTTCGTGGGTGTGTTTCCTGGTTCAGGAACTCTCATTTCTGTCAGAGGGGCAGTTTCTTTAAGGGATGATGATGGTGGTGGTGATGGACCGTGAGGGTCTGAGGTGTTGCAGTATCCTTAATTGCTCCTTCTAAGGTCCCTCACTGTGATGGCACTACTCCTTCCTTTCTTTCTTTCTCATCCAGAAGCAGTCCCTCTCTGAGGCCTGGGTCTCTCTCTCACATCCAAGCCCTTTCTCGACATGTAGCTGGTACTGAGAACTACCAGCTCTCAGGCCTGTGTGTGGTGTGTGAGCTCTTGGTGCCGGAGCTTCTTCCCCCTTTGCGGGTGATTTTGTTTGTACTTCATCTCCGTGGCCCTGTTCTCCTTTTCACAGAGCTTCCCCACTCTTTGCGCTCACTGGTTTCCAGCAGCATCAAAGCAGTAGCAGGAGCTGCACTGGAAATTGGTGTTTATTTCTCCACGCACAGGTAATTTGAAGTCTGTGGTATTCTCTGTCCCTAATAATGCTGAATGGCTTGGGTCTCGTGATCGTATTTGCCCTCTTGTTGATTTTGTGGTCTTTGGGGGAGGACGTGTAGAGTGATTTGGGTCCATGCAGCTGTCATTGTCCTCCAAACCTGAAAGTTCCTGCAAGGAAAGTTATATTCTCCCCACTTTTAGGTGAGAAAACGTAAGAAACACTAAATGACTTGGCCAAGATTGCACAGATACTGTGTACTGGGAGAAAAGGGGATCTTCTTCTTTTGCTTACATCAGAAAACGTTTAATCTCCTGTTGTGAAGCTTATTTATGGTTTGGCAGAGGGTCATTGTAAACTTTCTTGGTAAATTTTAAGAGTGCTATGGGGAAGTGAAGGTCCTCTTGAAAGTGTTTAGTGTTTCTCTAAAAGAAATTTCAGGTTTGGTTGGGGGTGTGATGGTATGTAAATGTGTACAAACTGAAAGTTTGTGTGACTTTCTCTTTTTGCAACGAAATGAAATTTTTTCTATCATTTTCTCTCGGTGCATATTGTTGAAGATCAACAAAGAATGAGGTCCAGTTTGGGACCCTGATGTCAGTTGTGTTAGGGTTAGAAAAGGACAGCCACTGGTGGAAAACATGGTTCTATTTCGTTAAGGAAGGAACAGGAAATACTGCTGTCTGTGCCTGCAACAGCGTCTGGTTCCTTTCACTGCAAGGAGGAGGATGGAGACGTTTGTGTCGTGTCTTCAGTCTCAGTGTTTCTCCTGCGCTTTGGTTTGGGGATTTGAGGACTAAGAGTGTCGGGTATTTTCGAGGAAGAGATGAGAATTCTCTGGCTTGTTCATTTTCTCTCTATATGAGTAACATTTACTTATGCTGATATTTGAAAAATAAAGGAGTACTAAAAAAATCACCTAAAATCTTATTATCCGGAATTCACTTTTGTTAATTTTCTGGTATTGTTTGCCCTGCTGGTAGTTTTTTTGTTTTGTTTTGTTTTATTGTGTATTTTTTAAAAAAATAAAATACTATATTGTGCGTGCTAGTTTGTAGCCTACTTTTTTGATGTACCAATAAAATGTGAACATTTTTCCAATAAATCATCTATGACATGATGTTTAATAGCTATACATTTAGTCCCTTACATAGATGTGCCATACTTTACCTAATCAGCCTGCTATTGTTGAGTTAGGTTGCTTTAGGTCATTTTTGCTGTTATAGCATTATAGTGAGTGTTCTTGCAAATGTATCTTTGCAAACACTTCTGATATGTAAGGAGTTACTGATTCTCCTGCTAAGATTGATTGTCCGTTTTTGGTTTGGAGAAATAGAATGAAATGTACAGAACCTTTTTACATCTGTTTCCTTTGCTTCAACTTTTCAGTCTTTGTTTTGTGTTTGAGTTTAAGGAACCCCCTGCAGGCTCATTCCTTGATCCTCAGTTTTTCTTCCTCCGGGCTCACTCTACATCAAATTATTCTATTTTCTACAACTTCGGGTGCCATCTCTATGCTGTTGACACCCAGACGCTGACCTTGTAGCCAATTTATAAGTAAATCTTCAATTGCTATTATAAAAGCTCTAACTAGATGTTTGATTCATAATCTGACAGCAGCATACTCTAACCCTGAACATGCATGATACTCCCCACTATCTCCCAGCAGGAGAGTTCTGGGCTACAGAGCCGAGTTTTCTAACTGCCTGTTGAACATTTCACTAAGGTCACCGATAAGACATTTCAAACTTCAAGTGCAAAATAATAACTATAGCTGCTAATATTTTATTGAGATTATTGTGTGCCATGCTAAGTGTTTCACTTTACGTGCATTAGTTTATTTTATCCCAACAGCCATATAGGTGGTACCATAATTCCCATTTTACGGATGATGAAAACGGAGGCACAGAAGCTTACATAGAAGCTAGTAAATCTCACTGTGCTCTTACAGATAATGCTGTGTGGTTTACAAAATGGAGTTCTTGATGAACTTCACCCTATAGTGTCTTCCCAAAGTATTTGTTATCTTGGGAAATGGTGCGCTACTTAGGAGCTCAGACTAGCAAATTGGGAGACATCCTTGGTACCTATTTCTCCCTCCTTTGTCAGTATCCCCTGTTGATCCTACCTTCCAAATATATCTTGAATAATGCCACTGTTCTGCACACCTGCTGCAACCCCCCCAAAGCAGGCCACTGTCATCTCCTGCCTCAACAACTGCTAGCCCATGCCTCTGCTCTTACCCCCTCAGGGCTCGTCCTCGCACACCGGATGGTCTTTTACAAATGCAGATCTAATCCTTCACTGCCCTGTTCATAGCCTCCCATTGTATTTAGAATGAATAAAAATCACCGCTCTGTTTTAGAAGGTGCTGCTTCTCTTCCCGGCCTCACTCACATCTCCCTTGACCAGGCCACACCTTCTCTTCCTTAGGGCTTCTGTACTTGGCTATTCCTTCTGTCTGAAATACCCCTCAGCTCCTTTCTTCACCCGAACAACTCCCGTTCCTTTTTCTGATTTCATTTTATTTATTATTTATTATTATTATTATTATTATTTTGCGGTACGCGGGCCTCTCACTGTTGTGGCCTCTCCCGTTGCGGAGCACAGGCTCCAGACATGCAGGCTCAGCGGCCATGGCTCACAGGCCCAGCCGCTCCGCGGCATGTGGGATCTTCCCAGACCGGGGCATGAACCCGTGTCCCCTGCATCGGCAGGCGGACTCTCAACCACTGCGCCACCAGGGAAGCCCCTCTGAATTCATTTTAAATGTACTTCCACTGAGCAGAAGCCTTCTCAGTCCCCTGATATAAATGAGGATTCTCCCTTATGTTCTCAGACTTCTCCTCCTCACCCTCACGTACCGAATACGATTTATAGACTCATAATCTTAGACTTAGACTCATTTATAATATAATCTTGGACTCTGAGGAATTATTTATCTGATACCTTCCTCCCTGTGCCGCCCCACCTGTCAGTGCTCTGAGAAGGCTGGGGCTGTGTCTGTTTTGTTCACCTTTGAACCTCAACCCTAAGTACAATCTCTGGCAGATAGGAGACATTCAACAAATATTTGAGTGAAAAAAGAAAGTATAAATATATTGAGCTCCTTCCAGGCTGTGCCTGGAAGCGAGATGAGCTGAGATGTCTCTTTCTCCGTACAGGGGTGAGGATGTGTATTTGATTCTCTGTTTGTCCAGGCGGAGCCCAAGGACTGAAGGCCTGGGACTCACGTTTAGGCAAACAAGGGAGTGGTGGGCTCAGGGAGTGAAAGATGGTCCATAGTGGGGGAGTAAGAATCAAAGGAGGGTAGAAAGAGCCACAGCTCTGCTTCTGTCCCAGTGGGAGAGCCCATTGTGATCCCTCATAGGGGTTGAAGGATTGAATTAGAACCGGTTCTTAAAGTTTTTATTTGGTAAGCCCTCTACTCTGTCAATATTGTAAAGCTGAACTTAGCAACAGTTACTATGGGTTTCTTTTCTTCTTCTTCTTCCTGCTCCTCTCAACTATTGGAATATCTGTGTTTAATTTTCTGTGGCATAAAATTTCATTAACTGTGGGTGTGCCGTGTCTGCTTACAAGGGCTTGCCGTGGGAGCAGAAAGGAGGTTACAAGGGGCCTTCAGGGTTGATTACTGCGGAGGAGGGGGCGTTCAGAAACCATAGTATGTCCTTCTGGCAATCCAGTCTGTCCTACAAGGCACCTGTGTGGGGACCTTTTAAGGCTCGCAGTAGTTTCGG
This sequence comes from Orcinus orca, assembly GCF_937001465.1. Lineage (NCBI taxonomy): Eukaryota > Metazoa > Chordata > Mammalia > Artiodactyla > Delphinidae > Orcinus > Orcinus orca. The sequence goes on from NC_064565.1 coordinate 65,791,247, forward strand.
TTTTGAAGGCAGTTTTTTCTGATCACGCGCTCTTCCTGCCTAAAGCGGTGAAGCCACAGAAGAACTGTGTTGATTTAAATTCTAAATTTAATGACAGTCCCCTCATAGGCACTGGCGCCACATGGAGACGATTTCTGTATTCCTGTTCTACCGCATTTCCCTCATCAGACTACAAATAATGGTGGCAGCAGCCATCCTACACATGTGGTTGTCATTGTGTAATCTCACCCTTTGAAATGCTGGACTCTGAGCAGAAAGAAATGTGCTTTCTCATATTTCCGCGCCTGCATGTTTATCCTTTGGATTCTTAAGAATATCTGAGACCAAAGAGCAGTGTTCTGTTGAAACTGCACTTAACCATATGAGCTACTAACACCAAAAATGTTCGCTGGACACTTGAGAGATTGCAAAGACTGAGTTCTTGATTGCATTGGAAATAACTCGTGCACTGGAAAGCTACCATGCATTTTTAGAAAATTGTTGCCCAAAAGGTGTAGAGCCTTGAATGTTATCACTTCATTTCTCCTTTTTAAATATGGGGTTAACGTTAGTCATCTGTAACAGGGATTGGCAAAATTTACAGCAGGGCCAGATAGTAAATATTAGGAGTTTCATGAGCCATACAGTCTGTTGCCAACCACTCAACTCTGCCTTTGTAGTGTGAAAGCAGCCATAGACACTACACAAGTAAATGGGCATGGCTGTAGGCCAATAAAACTTTTATTACAAAATAAGCAGAGGGCAAGATTTGACCCATGGACCATAGTGTGTTGACATAATTAGCATGATTGCCCAAACCAAAACAGTTAAAGCAGGGGAGATGATTTGAGTGAAACAAAAAATAGGAGACTTGCTCTCATATGGTCAGTGCCTAAACTCAGATTTTAGAGAGGAGCTCGGGAGTCTTTGTTAACTATGACCAAGTTAGATGCCATCTGCGTCACAGATAAACATTGGTTACTTGAGACCATTTGAATAGAACTTAATTTAGATATGCAGAGAGGCATAGTTCCTACCCCATTCCTTATGATTAGTGCTAATACTGTAGACTGTGTTTAGTCAGCATGAATTAGATGTCTACTATTCATTCCTTCCTGACTTGATGAATTCATGGCACAACTCTATCTTAGAATAATTTTTGATCTTTGCTAAAATAATATGAGCTTTTGGTAAACAGTACATCAGGGATTACCATGTGTAATCATGGCCCCTGGTGAGATCAGTATGAGGGAGCAGTAGTTTCTCTGTAAGTCCTGAGCATTTCTGATATAGGGACTGTAGACAGAATCTGTAGAAGGTAGCACATATTAGAGAACATTCAAAACACCGAAAAAGAGAAGTTGTCACCACTGATGAGTTGTGCAAAAATAGGTTTCAGGAATTGCTTTTGAGGGAGAAGTAGAAATGGATGACAAATTGAGTTGGTTGGTTATTTGCTTTTGTAAAGAAACTTCTTCCAGGATTAATGAGAATTTCAGACATTGATGACAAAATTTGATATGGGTAAAGGTTTGTTAATAATTCAGTGGTTTAAAGGAATTTTAGATCTGGTCCAACTCTTTCACAGTTGGGGAAATTTGAGGCTATTTGATTAATATCACCATGCTCATTTTCTTATTTTGCTGTATTATCTACATGCTATATATTCTGAAGGGATAAATTCAGAGCTAGCAAATCAGAAGTGGATATAACAGTGTTATTTTTTTTATGTGCATGTTTATTTATTTATTTATTTATTTTGCTGTACGCGGGCCTCTCACTGTTGTGGCCTCTCCCGTTGCGGAGCACAGGCTCCGGATGCGCAGGCTCAGTGGCCATGGCTCACGGGCCCAGCCGCTCCGCGTCATGTGGGATCTTCCCGGACCGGGGCACGAACCCATGTCCTCTGCATCGGCCCGCGGACTCTCAACCACTGCGCCGCCAGGGAAGCCCATGTGCATGTTTATTTTATCCATCATTGTAGTGGAGGTGGGGCTACCAGTTGCCATATTTAGCAAATAAAAATATAGGATACCAAGTTAAATTTGAACTTCAGACAAACAAGGGATCATTTTTTAGTATAAAATTGTAGTATTAAATGCAGTATTTGAGACATACTTATACTATACGATTCCATGTTTGACATTCAGATTTAACTAGATGTCCTGTATTTTATTTGGCAACTCTACTGAGAGAACACAAGATGAAAATTGAGAAAGACTAGCCATGATGGCTATCAGAATTGGCTAGCTTGCAAATCCTAGCACCCACCTGGAGAGCTTACTAAAAATTCTAATTTCCAGGCCCATACCAGAGAGTCTGAATCAGTAGGACTGGGGTTCGGGGGGTGGGGTTCAGGTATTAGTATTTCTAAACAGTGTCCCCAGGTGATTGTGCAAAGCTTTGGGGCCTGCTGTTTTGTAATGTGCACTCGCTGGTGTTCTCTGAAACAGAAGTTTTCAAGGAGGTAACTCTCTGGTCTGGACACCATTACTTTCCACTGGCTGAGACTCTGTAATACAGAGTTTTGTTCCATCGATTGGGTAGTTAGCACTACGGAGGTTGTCTTGAGGCTTACTTACCAAATTACTCAGCCCCTCACCTTCATTTCCTTCATTCACAGTGTGATATCTGGGCCTGGGTTTAGGGGAAAAGTGGGGACAGATTCGATAAAGTGAACTAATTTGGAGGAGGGGGATGACAGAGGAATGGTTCAGTCTGAAGTCCTGTAGAGCTTCCTTTTCAAACACCCTGTTCTCACTAAATTCCTCTGTCCTCCCACTTGTCAGTGTTTCCTCCTATATGATAGGACTTAATTGTTAAAAATGACCTTTGAAGAAGTCATCTGGTCCAAAATCCTTGGGATGAATCTATTCAAGCCTTGGTGTTCACATCATCCTGAGGTTTGACCTTGATGTCTGGTTTCTCTGCTACAAGAGGTGGCAATCAGGAATTGGGTAAGCAGTTGAGAAGCGAAGCTCCTTGACTTGGTGGACCACACGGGCAGTTACATGGTTTTATGGACATTGGGAGGCTTTTCTCTTTGGCAGAAAAGCTGTACAGCCTTGTGATGTTTTAGAGAAAAAAAAAAAAAAAAGCAAAGAGCTGGTGTTTAGAGAAAGCAGCATAGCCTCTTAGAGAAAAGATCCTTTCTATGGATAGGAGATGTTAAACTGTAAGGGGAAATATAAACTTAGAACCTAACTTTAACTAGAATGTGAAGGTTTTGCTAACAGGATGATAGCTGGAGGGGGCGGGGGTTTAGCTTCAAGCCTTGGTTTTTCCTGAATCGACCAGCCCTTTAACAGAGGTGTTGTGCAATGTTCTTTACCATAACAAAGGAATAAGAAGTGGACAGTTTCAATCATGATTTTGTTAAGTAATTTCATATTCAGCAGCAGTTCAGAGGGTCTTCCTAGGGCCATCCTGAAATCCAGCGGTTGGCAAGGTTAACAGGCACTTTTTTGTTTTTAAGATTTTTTTTGATGTGGACCAATTTTGAGAGTCTTTACTGAATTTGTTACAATATTGCTTCTGTTTTATGTTTTGGTTTTTGGCGGCGAGGCACTTGGGATCTTAGCTCCCCAACCAGGGATTGAACCTGCATCCCCTGCATTGGAAGGTAAAGTCTTAATTAACCACTGGACCACCAGGGAAGTCCCTAGCCATCACTTTGTAGGGAAGTCATGGAAAAAAACGGCTGTGGTGTTTGAGGCCACCTGAGGAGCTCACCAGGTCACTTCATGCAGAACTAAAGGCCATGATGGAGAGCTGAACTGAAAGGAACATGTTCCCCTAAACCAGATCTTAGAAGACAGTGGCACACTGCAAATAGGCACTTGGTACATACATCTATTATTTGAAGATAAGATTAATGCAAAAGAATTTATCTAAGTGATTTTCTTTTAAATATATTTTGAACGAGAATGTGCTTATTTAAAACATCGCTTTGACATGCTTATTTACTTTGAAACTTGGTCCTACAGCAGCACACCAGGCCAGCCTGTTTGTCTTCTCAGGGTACATCTTGGCTCTTGGAGATTAGCCTGGGATGTTAGAATAGAATCACACCGGGAAAACAAACACACTCCCTCTCTCCCCTGCCCCCTCTCTTTGAGTTCTGTTTTGTACTAGTTGTAAGGTTAGCCTAATAGACAGGTTTAAAAAAATAAATAAATGAAGCCGAGATGTCCACTGGGCTTCCTTGAGTTGAATATATATGTGCCTTAACATTGGAGAGCCAGAAGTTTAACATCTAGCTTTCTAAGTATAATCAATTTGCATTAAGAATTTAATGTTTCTTATTCCTAATGCTGTGATTTTTTATATGAACTAATGAGCATTGTTTTGGATGGGCAGGCTTCAGTGGATTTCATAAGGGTTCATTCTCAATTTTGAATTTGTGAATTATCGACATCATTTAAAATCCTAAACCATCTTCCTTCTGCGGTGTGGTTTTAGGCATCTTCTCTCAGCCATCAAGTTAATATGGGCACAAGACACTCAAACTTTTCCTAAAGGCCTAAATTTTTGCATTATGATGCAAAATAAATCATACAGTATATTTTGTAACCAAATATAAATAGGATTTGTGCTATCCATATTTTTGACTTATCAGTTCTATTACTGTTTTTTTCAGACAGGAATTATTGAAAAACGAGTGTCTACACCTCATGTTTCTGTTGAAAGAAATATGTTAATGTTCTCTTCAAACATTCGGGATGGAATGTGGTCTGTTAGTAATTACAAATCTTCATTATTATTAATTTTCTATATTTATTTATTACCTTACAGTTTAGAAGTTACTTTTATATCCATTGCCTTGCTTGATACTTAGCAACAACCCAGGGCTGTTTTGAGTGAGGTGTGCAGGGCTTGTTATCTCCAGCTTATAGATGTGTAAAATGAGGTTCAGAAAAGGTCCAGAGACCCAATAGCTAGTAAGTAGTGGAGAGGGGATTTAAGTTCGAATTTTTTTTTAAAGACCTGTAGTCTTTAAAAAAAACATTGGAATGTTTCAAACATGTACAAAGTAAACAGAATAATAGTATGGTGAATCCCCATGTACCCATCACCCAACCTCAACAATTAGCTGTATAGTTTTGACAAATGGATATACCTGTGTAATTTACAGCCCTATTATGATAATTCCATCTCCCAGAAGGTTCCTTCATGCCCCTTCTCAGTCAACTCCCCATCCATCTTAGGTAACCACTGTTCTGATTTTTTTTTCACCTGATATTAGTTTGCTTGTTCTTGAACTCTTCATAGGAGTAGAATCTCTCAGTCTGGCTTCTTTTGTTCAGCATCATGGCTGTGAAGCTCTAGTCTCATGACCTAGAGTTCAGTGCTGTTGGTTCAGATGGGAGCTATATCTTCATCTCACAGTTATAGAAAGATGATTCCCTGAATGATAGACATGAACAATTTTTCTTTACATATGGAGGATCCATCATTCTCTTCAATGACAGCTGATTCTGTTCTGAGGGTTGGTGTTGGAGGAGGTGCTTACCATGAAATAGTTTGCTAACTTAGTCATTTGCTTCTAAGGCATGCATCCTCACCCCTCAGGTCCTCAACTAATTTCTCCTAATGTATCTGCCTATATGTTCTTGGCGCCCTCTTGATCAAACTCCCTTTGAGGCTGTGCTGAGTTTTTACAGTCAAGTACTGATAATTGTAAGATCCAGAAAGTCATTTACCTGTCTCGTCATTTATAATTAGATTACTTAATGGTTCAGTTTTGCAAATTAAGTAGAAGAGAAATGATCAAAATAGTGTTTCAATTACTCTATCCAGATCTTGCTTTTCATTTCATTTTATTTATAAGAAATCAGTGAGGACTCAGTAGTAGAATTAGATCCAAATGTGTTTTTCTTCTGTAGGGAATTTTCTTTGAATTCTTTAACTCAGTTATCTCTGTTTTAGGTTAGAAAAGGCCAACATAGACCCAAAAAATTTTAAAAAGGCAGAATGACTCTTAGCTTTTAGGGAAGAAATGTTTAAGAATTTATATAGGGAAGGCTCATAAGTAGAGCAGTGAACTCAAGGAAGGACTAATTTACAGATGCCTCTGGCTCCTTTGACCGGCAGCAGTTCCTTTCCCAAAGAAAGTTTACACACTGATGTTGCTGAATGAGTCATAGTTTCTTTAATTGATTGGGAAGAAGAGAGCCTGAAAGGTCAGAATAACTTTGACTTTATTCCCTTCGCTGTGTGTTTTAAGTTTGAGTCGATACTCGATGACTCGTTTCCCCATATTAAACTTTTGAAGGATGTAACTGGCTTCTGGTAATCATAGCAGCCATTGATGATCATTGCTGAGGTCCCATTCATTCACTAGGAGATAGAGAATGGCATTCTTCTAATTCTAACATTTTTCTTCAATTATTAGCTGGAATAAATTATTAGCTACTATAAAGAGAAACTGTTTTGTATCGAGGCCTCAATATCCTGAGGTATGGCTTGTAATAGAAAAGCAGGGTAAATGCTGATTCTTTCCCTATATTTGCCAGTTTCAAAATGAGTTGGTTAGCTGGCCTCCTCTAAAGGTGACCAATAATTTTTTTTTTTTTAAGATATGGTCACCTTATCTTTGATAAAGGAGGCAGGAATGTACAGTGGAGAAAGGACAGCCTCTTCAGTAAGTGGTGCTGGGAAAACTGGAAAGGTACATGTAAAAGTATGAGATTAGACCACTCCCTAACACCATACACAAAAATAAGCTCAAAATGGATTAAAGACCTAAATGTAAGGCCAGACACTATCAAACTCTTAGAGGAAAACATAGGCAAAACACTATGACATAAATCACAGCAAGATCTTTTTTGACCCACCTCCTAGAGAAATGGAAATAAAAATAAAAATAAACAAATGGGACCTAATGAAGCTTCAAAGCTTTTGCACAGCAAAGGAAACCATAAACAAGACCAAAAGACATCCCTCAGAACGGGAGAAAATATTTGCAAATGAAGCAACTGACAAAGGATTAATCTCCAAAATTTAGAAGCAGCTCATGCAGCTCAATAACAAAAAAACAAACAACCCAATCCACAAGTGGGCAGAAGACCTAAATAGACATCTCTCCAAAGAAGGTATACAGACTGCCAACAGACACATGAAAGAATGCTCAACATCATTAATCATTAGAGAAATGCACATCAAAACTACAATGAGATATCATCTCACACCAGTCAGAATGGCCATCATCAAAAAATCTAGAAACAATAAATGCTGGAGACGGTGTGGCGAAAAGGGAACACTCTTGCACTGCTGGTGGGAATGTGAATTGGTACAGCCACTATGGAGAACAGTATGGAGGTTCCTTAAAAAACTACAAATACAACTACCATATGGCCCAGCAATCCTACTACTGGGCATATACCCTGAGAAAACCATAATTCAAAAAGAGTCATGTACCAAAATGTTCATTGCAGCTCTATTTACAATAGCCCAGAGATGGAAACAACCTAAGTGTCCATCATTGGATGAATGGGTAAAGAAGATGTGGCACATATATACAATGGAATATTACTCAGCCATAAAAAGAAACGAAATTGAGCTATTTGTAATGAGGTGGATAGACCTAGAGTCTGTCATACAGAGTGAAGTAAGTCAGAAAGAGAAAGACAAATACCGTATGCTAACACATATATATGGAATTAAAATAAAAATGTCATGAAGAACCTAGGGGTAAGACAGGAATAAAGACACAGACCTACTAGAGAATGGACTTGAGGATATGGGGAGGGGGAAGGGTAAGCTGTGACAAAGTGAGAGAGAGGCATGGACATATGTATACTACCAAACGTAAGGTAGATAGCTAGTGGGAAGCAGCTGCATAGCACAGGGAGATCAGCTCGGTGATTTGTGACCGCCTGGAGGGGTGGGATAGGGAGGGTGGGAGGGAGGGAGACGCAAGAGGGAAGAGATATGGGAACATATGTATATGTATAACTGATTCACTTTGTTATAAAGCAGAAACTAACACACCATTGTAAAGCAATTATACTCCAATAAAGATGTTAAAAAAAAAAAGATCATAATGAACTTTGGGATTTAAACACATTTGATATGTTTCAATCCATTTGCAGTAATTATTTTGATGATCAAATTGTCCAGTTTTGGCCAGGGGAGCCTCTTCCAGTTGGCTTCTGAGCTGCATATATGGTATGTATGTATGTACCTATGCATGTATGCATCAATCAATCATCCATTTATCTATATTTCTATTTATTTATAATATGGTCCTGCTGGTCTTTGATAACAAGATGTTCCTAGCTCATTGTACCTTTTGTTTCCAGACCTGAAATCAGCTGCTTCTCCAAGGAATTCTGGTTCCTTTTAACGGAAATTGTATTTCAAGACACAGTATTAACACTAGCGGTAGAGATCACTACTTGGTTTGTCATTATTTATAGGCCTTTTCAGAGGATAAAGTTAGGACATTTTACCTTTACGTAAACTGCTTCGTGAGTTCATACTGATAATTCTAATTCAGATTGAAGATTATGAAAAAATGATGATTAGGTGGAAAAGAATGGGGTGAATAAGCAAGGGCTTGTAAGACAATGTAAAAGGCGCTAACGAAATAATTAATGAAATTATGGAAAATAGAACTGCAGAGGGATCTTAAAATAGAAATGAAGCTTTGAAGTTTCATTGGTCTGTTTTTCTACCTATTCCTTTGCCCTTTCATAAAAGCTAAGTTTGAACGTGTCTGAGTAGAGAAGAGGTTCAGAAAGGTGAATCTCAAATATTAGTTAACTGGCCTCAGCAGTACAGAAATGTCTGGAGGCCTCGATGTGAAGTGATTTGTGTGAAGTGAAGAGATCAGAAAACAGATTACAGCAGTTCAAACGGAGAATTTTGTATAGAGCAAGTTTCAACTTTAGTTGACCCTCCTGCAACTGTTTTCTCACTTTGAACTTTTTCTTGGAAAAAGGCTTTTATCTCTAGCAGTGAGAAATTTGGTATGTGAAAACAGGGCAAAGTTAACTGCCGACAAGCCCCTTACACGCATGGTGGTTCTGGTTTTCCTTTTTGGTCAAAAGAGCTCTTGGTCATCATTTTTGTCAGATTTCTCCTACTGATCTTAACTTTAATGTTGCTGTTATTTTTATTTAATGAGAGGCAATATGTAGGACATTTTGACTAGTATTTTGTATTATACAGGGTGGAGGCAAGAAGCCCAGGCTTTAGCATCCCCAGTTTAGTCTGGAAGGCGTATGTGTTCATGTATACAGTCAATATCTAAGGCAAAACATTGCATGTATGCATGTTATCGTAATTAGAGAAACTTGAATTACTTTACTTACTCCATAGGGATATTCAGAATTAAATGCAGAGGTAAATTTCTTTTTTTGCTTTGCTAGAAAAACTCTGCCCATACATGTTTAAAACGCCATTCTTGGGCTTCCCTGGTGGCGCAGTGGTTGAAAGTCCACCTGCCGATGCAGGGGACACGGGTTCATGCCCCGGTCCGGCAGGATCCCATGTGCCGCGGAGCGGCTGGGCCCGTGAGCCATGGCCCCTGAGCCTGCGTGTCCGGAGCCTGTGCTCCGCAACGGGAGAGGCCACAACAGTGAGAGGCCCGCGTACCGCAAAACAAAACAAAACAAAACAAAACAAAGAAAACCGCCATTCTTGAAAGTATGTCTGTTTTCAAATTGAATATCTACAGTAAATGAAATAAATATGTTAAATATCCCCAGTTCTTTGAGCATTAAATTTTCCTTAATGCATGTTGCAAAAGAGAATTGTTTTGGATGGGAAAAAAATGCAAATGTTACCGGCTTTTAAGGTTAGTATCAAAATGTTAGCAAAACTCCATTTCATTATTATTATTTAGAATCTGTCTCCAAGGGGAGCATTTCATGAATCAGGATACATAAATGAAGTGTTATTGTGTTTCTTTAAACTTAGTATTCATTTTTAAAGAAGAAATGTTAATATTTTGAAGTAGACATCAGTGAAATGCAACGTTATAAGGACTGGTTTTCTTTCAATATTTCAACAAAAAATAACGTAATAGCCTCCCTCTCTAGGGCTATGGGATCCAATGGACTAAAGATGGAAGAGACTGGCCTTCCTTAAAATTAAAACCTTCTACTCTGTGGAAGACAATGCCCAGAGAATGAGAAGACAAACCACAGATTGGGAGAAAATATTTGTAAGAAACGCTTATGATAAAGTATTGTTATCCAAAATATATAAAGAATTCTTTACAAACTCAGCAATAAGAAAACAAACAACCTGATTAACAAGTGGGCCAAAGACTATAACAGCTCACCAAAGAAGATATACAGATGGCAAATAAGATACAAAAAGATGCTCCATTGGGCTTCCCTGGTGGCGCAGTGGTTGAGAGTCCGCCTGCCAATGCAGGGGACACGGGTTCGTGCCCCGGTCCGGGAAGATCCCACATACCATGGAGCGGCTGGGCCCATGAGCCATGGCCGCTGAGCCTGCGCGTCCAGAGCCTGTGCTCCGCGACGGGAGAGGCCACAACAGTGAGAGACCCGCGTACCACAAAAAAAAAAAAAAAAAAAAAGACGCTCCACATCATATGTCCTCAGGGGAATGCAAATTAAGACAACAATGAGATTCCTCTACACACCAATTAGAAGGACCAAAATCCAAAACACTGATAACACCAAATGCTGGTGAGGATGTAGAACAACAGGAACTCTAATTCATTGCTGGTGGGAATACAGAAATGGTATCTGCCACTTTGGAAGACAGATTGGCAGTTTCTTACAAAACTAAACATACTCTTACCATACAATCCAGCAATCACACTCCTTAGTATTTACCCAAAGGACTTGAAAACATATGTTCACACAAAAGCCTGCACAGGGATGTTTATAGCAGCTTTGTTCATAATTGCGAACGCCTGGAAGCAACCAAGATGTCCTTCAGTAGGTGAATGGATAAATAAACTGGTATATCCAGACCATGGCATGTCACTCAGCACTGAAAAAGAATGAGCTATCAAGTCATGAAAAGACGTGGAGGAACCTTAAATGCATATTATTAAGTGAAAGAAGCCAATCTGAAAAGGTTACATACTGTATGAGTCCAATCATATGACATTCTGGAGAAAGCAAAATTATGATGACAATAAAAAGAACAGTAGTTGCCAAGGGTTGGGAGGTGAAGAGGAATGAACGGGTGGACACAGAGGATTTTTAGGGCAGTGAAAATACTCTGTAAGATACTCTAATGGTGGATACGTGTCATACATTTGCCCAAACCCATAGAATGGACAGCAAGAGTGAACCATAATGTGAACTATGGACTTCGGGTGATTATGAAGTGTCAGCGTAGGTTCATGAGTTGTAACAAAGGTACCAGTCTGGGGCGGGGGGGCGGATGTTGCTAATGGGGAGGCTCTGCCTGTGCAGCTGCAGGGGGTATATAGGAAATCTCTGTATTTTTTCCTCAGTTTTGTTGCGAACCTAAAACTGCTCTAAAAAATAAAGTCTTAATTTTTAAAAGTTCGTGGAAAAAGTGGTACAAAGAAATTAGAACTTTTGAGTTTCTGTATCTCTCACTGTTTCTTGGGATTAATGAATTGGGAAAATATAAAATAGAGGTGGTGAATCAAATACAGCTGAAATTCGGAGTTGGAGAAAGTATGTCTGCATCCCATACAACACCCGATATACCCAGCACCTGGTACTTGATTATCCCTTGTTTTATCAGAAGTTCAAGATTCAGTATTTTGTAGATATAGTTCCAAACTTATAATGGAAATGGATTTAAAAAATAATATTTATTTTTTAACCTTTTTTTTTTAAAGCTGTTATGAAATGAGAACTAGTTCTATAATGGGTTTCTCCAAAAGCAAAGTGTTAGTGTGATCCTGGACAAAAGTACACATAGAATAGTCTGTCAGAGCTGGAAGGAGCTTTGCCATCATCTGGTTGCCTCACATCCTCAGTTTATAAATAAAGAGACCAAGCCTCAGCAATGCTTCTCAATGACTTGCACAGAGTGACACACTTTGAAGCAGCAGAGCTGTGACTAGGCACCCAGACATTCAATCCCTGGTCAGTGTGTTTTGAGCTGTATTGGGATGCTTGGTGATTGCGTCTTTCTCTCTGTCTTCCACATCTTGGTTGGAAAGCTTAAGGGCTTGCAGAGATACTGAAATATATATGTGTATGCATTATTCAGAAGAGGCACCGAAAATTCTCAGTATCTTCTAAAATGATGATGATAAATTTAAACTTGGCTTCAGGATATCAGGAAGCCTCTGACAGTGTAGCCTTTTGGCAAGCGCTTTTACCTCTTTTGCTGGCCAGAGTCACACTAAGCCCATATTTAGGATAAAAAGGGGGACTGTGACATGGTAACATGATGCTCAGGGAGCTCTCCGGTACAGGTGCAGGGCCTCCTTTCCTTATGACCAACAGTTGTGTTGGGACACAATTCACGCACTCTTTTTTTTTTTTTTTGGCCACACTGCATGGCTTGTGGGATCTTAGTTTTCCGACCACGGATTCAACCAGGCCATGGCAGTGAAAGTGCCGAGTCCTAACCACTGGACCTCCAGGGAACTACTTTTGTACTCTTCTAACTCATGAATGCCAGTTGCTTTGTTCCGTAAGATCTTCCAGTTATTCTTGAGTTTTGGAAATTATCTAACCAGGGGAAAGTAAAATCCCTAAACATGAAAAAAAGTAAATTAAGTCCTTGAAATTACTTGATCATTCTGTCATGTAAATCTCCAAACTGACCATCACATCAACTCTGTGGATTTATAGGACATCATCTCCTTTTAAGACCTTATAGCAATTCACAAATGTTGATTAGTGAGTACTGACCATATACCTCCTTGCATGCCTTGTGAATTCTGTAAGGAGATTGGAAACAGTTTTGGCTCAGAGTAATAAGGGCACATTTCACAGGTGTACTTTTTCCATCAGTGCCATGGGGAACAGGACCGATTATACGTAATTTCTGAACTGTGTGACTTTGAACTATGTGGATGATGAGGACTCTTTAAACACACAGAATTTCATGGCTTTCAACATGGTAATAATTGGGTTTAATGTATTCAGTCTACAGGCAATACTTGCTCGTAGGTGCATTTGTGAGGCCCTCCCCGCCCCGAAATAATCTCATAATCTCCAAGGGGTCCCTGGGCCTTTGGTTGGGAATCATTGGTGTAGACCTCCAGGGAGTGTGAAGACTGTTATCAGTGGGGCACAGTGTTTTGTTTTTGTTTTATATTTTACTTTTTAGAGTTTTATACTGATTATTTGTTTCCTTTAAAAAAGTGTGTGTATATGTAAAATAACTAAATACAGCCCCAAAAGTTTGTACAGGACACTTTAATTTAGTTCATGCCGTTTTTCAAGTTCCAGGATTGAATAATTGTCCCACAGCTGTATTAGTGGTCATGGACTCTTTTCTGGTGGCTTTGACTTAGAACATTTAGGCCAGCTTTTGTAAGCATAGCAACATTTTAGTGGCCAGTGTGACCTAGGTCAGCATTCTTTCCCCTGCCATTGACCTAAATCTGACAGGACTGAAGCACGTATGCAGTAGACTGAATGTGTCCCCCCCGAAATCCATGCTGAAATCCTAACCTCCAAGGTGATTGGAAGGTGGGGCCTTTGGGAAATGCTTAGAGCCCTCGTGAAAGGGATTAAGTTTCCTTATAAAAGGAACCCCAGAGAGCCCCTCACCCTTCGACCTTGTGAGGACACAGGGAGAAGATGGTGGTCCATGAATCAGGATGGGGGGGTTTCACCAGACACTGAATCTGCCCGCACCTTGATCATGGCCTTTGCAGCCTTCAGAAGAACCACGAGGAATAAATGTTTTTTGTCCAAGACCCGCAGTCTGGTATTTTGTTACAGCAGCCCGACAGACGTGGACGATGCTCTGTATTCTCAAACCTTTCTCTTCCCTTTTCTTTGTCTCTTGCTCTTCTTCCCTCCTTTATTCTTTTCCTCCCCTGTCTCCCTTCTTTTTTCCCTTCCTTCCCCACTTTGTTCTACAGATACTTGAGCACCGTGTAGTCTTGGGAAGCTTACAGATTAGTGGTTAAAACATGTGCTTCAAAAGAAATCACAGAAATCTCTAATTGCAAACTGTGATAAAGTGCTGAAGCAAAAATGTGGGTGCTGTGAGACTGTGACAGAGAGAGGCAGCCCTGCCTGCAGGATCAGAGAACACTTCCCTGGGGAGCTGACAGTTGGGCTGATTTGGGATTAACTAGATGATAAAGAAAGGGAAAGATGTGTTTTCCAGGCAGAGAAAACAGAATGTGCTTAAACAATTAAATGGAAGAGCGATAGACATGCTGTGGGATGAGGCAAGGGCAAATCACACCAAGGTTTGTAGGGCCTGCCTGTTCAGAATTCTGGTTTCAATCCTAAGAGTGGGTCTTACGTGAAATGCTTTTGTATGCCCAAGCGATTCAAGGACCACATTGAGCCCAATGAACCACTGTATACATGTTCTCTGATTTTCACGGGACAGTGCTAACCCCACAGCTCTTTGCTGCTTCTATTAGTCTACCAGGGCTGCCATAACAGAATACCACAGACTGGATGGCTTAAACAACAGAAATTTATGTTCTCACAGTTCTGGAGGCTACAAGTTCAAGATCAAGGTGCCATCGGGGCTGCTTTCTTGTGAGGACGCTTTCCAGCTTGTAGACAGCTACCTTCTCACTGTATCCTTACATGGCTTCTGTGTGTGCTGGGGTGGGGGTGATTGATGTCTGGTATCTCTTCTCCTTATAAGGACACTAGTCCTATCAAATTAGAGCCCACTCTTTGACCTCATTTAACCTTAATTACCATCCTAAAGGCCCTATCTCCAAATACAGTTACACTGGGGGTTAGAGCTTCAATGTATGAACTGGGGGAGAGGGGAGCAGGGGAGACACAATTCAGCACATAACACCGACCTATCACAATCTGGAGTGTGACTTGTGATGATTGTTCCCAGGACCATACCTCATGATTTACAGTGGGCAGGTGTCTTAGAAGAGGACAGACCTTAAAGCTCTGCAGCATTTGAGCTTCTCCCTTTGAATACCAGTGAAAGAACCAAACAAACAGATTCTGTCAAGTCACCATGCTCCATTACAGAAGCCCCACAGAAGCCACGAAGCTGGGGGTTGATCACCTTGCTGCGTCTCCAAAGTGGGCATAGCTCTTGTTGGGGGACAGATGGTGCTCAGTTGCTGCGATGCTGCAGGTCGGCAGGAAAGTCGACATGAAACCTTAACACACAGAGAGAGGCTGAGACTTCTAGATGCAACCCTCAGTCTTGTGACTTGAGGTGATAACAGTTAGCTTCAAGAATCATGTGAGACCTGCTATATTTAACAAGACCACAGAGGAGAAAACTATGAAACTAAAGTAATCCACTGTTCTTGCCCTCTTTGTGAGAACAATGATAACTATTGTTAACTACATTCAGTTGTGGGGCTCATGCTTTTTCCTGGCTCTTTTAAATTAGCGATCCTTCGAAAAGTCACCTTTAGAAAAAGACCCTAGGGAAATGAATCAGCATGTCATTCTGAAGGGTATTTTCTGGGTACGTTGGTAGATATGGCATCGGCAGGGCCGTGAACACTCTAGAAAGGGGAAGCTAGAGAGAGGCATGGCTATTTTTGTTTTTGCCAGTGCATCGCAAGCTATCAGGGCAAGGCTTATCATTTTCTCCCCAATGACATGAGTTTATTGATTATGTCTGTACTTTTCCCACTTTACCTCTTACATATTCTTATTATAAGATCCTATAATAGGATGAAATTATATAGGATGAATTTCAATCTATTATAGGTTGAAAGGGTCAATGAAAGAAAACTTAGAATAAAAGAAGCCCTATCCTCCACTCTACTGGTAGATATAGTATACGTAAGTATAAACAGTACTCTCTTAAGTGTTTTACAGCTCTTCAGGCTTCATAGGTGGTGGAAAAAGTGAAAACCTGGAGAAAAGAACATTTGGCAGGAAACCTGAGGCAGAGAGAGGTTCTATGATGTGATAGGCTAATAAATTATCCAACACTTGCTCTGTATAAGACTCTGTGCTCGGCATTCAAGGGCATAGCAAGATGAAAAAACAACCAAGGAATTTACATACTAAGTTAGATTAGCTGTAAACCTAAGCAAAATATAAAATGTCAAGTAACTGAAGAAAAGTACAGATGAGATGTCAGAAGCTGGTATATGATTTATTGCCAAATGATTAGTACTACCAGTGAAGAGACTTTCTGCAGTAGCATCCAAACTCTGTAACAATGAGAACCATGCTTGCAGTGCTTGGCATCGTGGTAGGCGTTCATTGGAATGAACGAATGAGTGGTGTTTTTGCTTATTTGTTAAAAAGGTTCTAACTTATGTATAGCAAAGTATACAGATTCTGAAAGTAGACTCAATTAATTTTCTATATCTATGTCTATGCGCAAAACTATCTCCAGATGAAGATATAGAACATTTTTGGCACACTGGAAGGTTCTTTCATGCCTCTCCCAGTCTGTACCACCCAACAGTAAGCACCGTACTGACTGCTGTCACTGTGCATTAATTCAGCCTGTCCTTGAACTTCATAGAGATGGAATCGTACAGTGGTTCTCTTTGGGCTGAGATTCACCCATGTTGTTGCTTTAGTAGTTGAATAGCTTTCATCTGTAGTTGATTTTTTTTCATTTCTGTGTATTGTTCTTAATGGACACTTGGGTTTCAAGTTTGGGGCTATTATGAATAAAGCTGCTGTGAACATTCTCAGATTTGCCTTTTGATAGACATAAGCACTCACTTCTCTTGAACATATATCCGTGAGTGGAATTTCTGTGTCACAGAGTATTATTACCTTTAGCAGACATTTTTTCTGAAGTGGTCATATCAATTTACATTCCCACCGGCAATGTAAGAGAATTTAAATACAGATTCTGAACTGTTTTATAGGTTTCAGTAAAGTGTATTCAAAACGTATAAAGACTCTGGTCATTCTAACTTGAGGGAGGGAATGAGTTTTTCCCAATGTTAGTATTGCTTATATTTCCAGATTCTGAACCCTCATGGCCACACAATGTAGGCATTCAGTCAGTATCTGAGTGGGTCCTGAGATACGTCCATAGCTCAGGAAAGAAGACAAATATAACAGCAGAGCATTGTGGCAACCAATTATTTAATTCTGACTTTTATAGTTATCAAGGCTCCCAGCTTTATCCCTGGTCAGTTTCATGATGCCATTCATTCCACAATCCTAATTCAGAGTCTGCTCTATGCCAAGAACTCTTGTCCTTCTGTTGCGGCTGAATAAAATTAAGAGTGTCAGGCAAGGCCCGTAATAACACAGGGGCTGGTGCCGGGATGGATTCATGACCAGAGCTTCCCTCCACTCCTTCCTTAGGACAGGTTGTGGACTGCACCATGAGAGGAATCTCTGATAGGGCCCTGCAGCAAGGTCGGGGGTGGGCTCAGGTCAGGTCTGCACCAAGTAAGACAGGAATTAAGCATGAATGCTTTCCAGTAAATTCCTCAGTTTGTCTCTCTTATCAAGGAAGATCTCTTGTTTTCTTTTTGTGGGGAAGGGGATGAACAAGGAAAACCACGAAGCATGACCATGAGTTAAATTTGAGTCTGGATATATATGTAGTGTGACTGTTGGACAGACCTGCTTTAATAATAAAAACTGACATCGGGCAGCTCCTACGTACCAGCTATTCTTGTTCAGTCCTCAACCCTATGAAATGCGTACTCTTAGTCACTCCATTTCACAGATAAGGAAACCAAAAAACAGAGAAAAGACATAACTCTCCCAAGGTCACACAGCTAGAGAGGGGCAGAGAGGAATTTGAACCTAGATGGTTCCAGAAACTGGGCTCTTAGCCACTTACTGCCTGACAGTTACCTATTAGTTGTGGTTCTTTGAACTCTTAAATTCATAGTCTTTATTTCTAAGAGCCTCATAGAAGTTGGATATTTGACATGAACATTTCAATGATTTTTGCATGTAATTTCTCACTGGGATGGCAAATTTGTAGTCTGAAGAAAGTACAGTCAGCCCTCATATCCGCAGGTTCTGCATCTGCAGATTTGACCAACCACAGATCGAAAATGTTCAAGGAAAAAATTTTTCAGAAGGTTTCAAAAGCAAAACTTGAATTTGTGGCGTGCCAGCAACTACAGGCATACCTTGGAGGTATTGAGGATTTGGTTCCAGAGCACTGCAATAAACTGAGTCACACAAATTTTTTTGGCTTCCCAGTGCATATAGAGATTATGTTTACACTACTGTAGTCTATTAAGTGTGTAACAGCATTATGTTTTAAAAAACGATGTACATACCTTAATTTAAAAGTCCTTTATTGCTAAAGACTCATAACCATCACCTGAGCCTTCAGTGAGTCAATCTTTTTCGCAATAGTAACACCAAAGATTGCTAATCACAGATCACCATAACAAATATTATAATAATAATGAAAATGTTTGAAATATTGCGAGAATTACCAAAATGTGACACAGAGACACGAGGTGAGCAAATGTTGTTGGAAAAATGGCACCCATAGACTTGCTTGACACAAACCTTCAGTTTGCAAAAAATGCAGCATCTTCGAAGTGCAGTAAAGTGAAGAGCAGTAAAACGAGGGAAGTCTGCTTGTATTTATGTAGCATTTACATTGTGTTAGATATTATAAGCTAGAGATGATTTAAACTGTATAGGAGAGTGTGCATAAGTTATATGCAAATACTACACCATTTTATATAAGGGACTTGAGCATCTTAGGATTTTGGTATTCGCAGGGAGTGGAACCAGCGCCCCACAGATATGGACGGATGACTGTATGACCTATAGAGGTATTAGAATAATCCATAGATCTCAGTTTTTTGGTTTTTTTTTTTGCGGTACGCGGGCCTCTCACTGTTCTCGCCTCTCCCTTAGCGGAGCACAGGCTCCAGACGCGCAGGCTCAGTGGCCATGGCTTATGGGCCCAGCTGCTCCACGGCATGTGGGATCTTCCCGGACCGGGGCACGAACCCATGTCCCCTGCATCGGCAGGCAGACTCTCAACCACTGCGCCACCAGGGCAGCCCCATAGATGTCAATTTTTAAAAAGAAAAATTTTAAATCTAATATCAGTAGATCTGAATCAGAAGGTATGTAAACTGGCAGCCAAATATACTACTCAATAATGTCTGTGTATTTTTATGTAAATTATGTGTGTATGTCACGAGAACTAAAGAATATCTGAAGTCTGAAAATTTATGAGTTAAAAAATCTCTACATAATTAACATTTGGACATCTCTCATAGGATATGTGCAGTACTAGATCCTGAATATATATCATCTGTAATCCCCAAAGCAACTCGAACTAGGTTTTGTTTGAGCCCAAATCCCCATTTCTCAGATGAGGAAATTGAAGATCAGATAGGCTGAGTAACCTGCCCAGTTTCATAGCTAAAAAACATCGTAGTTAAAACTGGCATTTAAAGTAAGCCTGTTTAACTCCAAGCCCCGTGCTCTTTCCATGATGCCACAGATTTCCACTTGAGCCCAAAGGAAGCACTCAATTTCAAAGAAAATTGCTGTTTATGTGATATCATAGTCTACCCTGCTTTCTCCATCCATTTTTTTTAATCCATCTATGACATCAAATCAAATTCCCAGAACAATTTTGAATTGTAATGGATGGCATTGTTCACTGTCTCAGCATTTTAAAATTTATTCTGCTTTTACTGCCAGTATCATCTATCTAAATACAGGAAGCTTTAGTCATAAGAATGTTAATAGGCCTGATTTAGTTGTCAAAGTTTTTTGTGGTCTGATGAGCAAACAAGTAAGTCGCTGTGGAAACCAAACAGAAATCTAGATGAATTGATACAGCAAGAGGCCTAAGAAATGGGCAGCTTGAAGTAATTCCATCAAAGTAGCATAGGAGGTCAAAGAGACTGGCTCAAAGAGAAATTAGGCCAAGGTTATTCAGTTAAGCCATGTATGGAAAAAAATACAGATTACATATACAAAACTTCCACTTGTTTAGGGTCTATTTTATCATTTCGAACCACTGTATAATTTATGGTGATGCCACTGACAATGTATACCTAATTTGTTAACAGATTTTAATATTATTTTGACCTCAGTGTGTATGTGGTGGACATATTTGTACTGTAAAAGAACATATAGTGATTTTATAGTTATTGTAAAAGTGCTTAAGTTAAAAAAGAGTCTCCTGCTACCTGCCCGAAGGATTCAATTGCCATTCCAGTAATCTGAGAGACACCAGCAACGTGATATTGGAGACTGAATGTTCCAAACGTCATTGATATGAAAACCATCTCAGGGAGCACACTCAACAGAAAACTTCCTATTAGTACGACTCTGAATCCAGACGTCCCTATAAAAATGTTCTTCATCTGGGTTTAGGACTTAAGTCATCTGTTCTTTCAGGATTTGGGGTTTCGGAAAATTACTTATATTTAGGAGTGCATATTAAAACTCATGTATGTAACAGTTTGTGAACTGAGTCGGCAGAGAAGTGTCATCTGTGAATATAGGACAGTGGGCAGCTGTTCAGTGGTCTGGCAAGAACATACCAAGCAGCACAGCCCTGGAGCATCACCCCAGAGTGAAGTCAGCCTCTCTTTTGTGATCCAAATAAGTGTTTCAGTTAGCACCATTCAAGTGACCTATTAGGACTAGTGAACTTCTGCCCAAGCTATATCAGACTGCCAGGGTTTAGGGGTTCTTCTGTTAATCTTTCCCTCTCTTGGCACTTGTGGGTTCTGTTATTTATCAGATTCTCTGATTTTGGTCCTTGAATATTTAGAGTTTAAGGCGCATTAGATGTGATGATTGAAATTATCACTACGTACACAGGTCTCTAGGGCTCTTTTCCAAAGCCCAGAGGCAAGTAGTGTTTTGAGCCTATAGTAGAGGAAATACAGGACCAGCTATCTTATGCTTTCTCTAACTTTGGAAGTGTATTATCAGTTATATAAGTGGGAGGGAAGCTTTTTAAGCACCACTGTTAGTGGTTGTTGACAAATCACCAGTTGGTAAATGTTAATGGTGGTTTCTTTGCCCTGGGAGCAACATTAAAATTCTCATCTCCCGGGGCTACCCTGGCGGTCCAGTGGTTAAGACTTCGCCTTCCAGTGCAGGGGGTGCGGGTTCGATCCCTAGTTGGGGAGTCACATCCTAAGATCCCACATGGCCAAAAAACCAAAACATAAAACAGAAGCAGTATTGTAACAAAACTCAATAAAGACTTAAAAAAAAAATTCTCATCTCAACTTGCTTCACAAGAAAACAAATCTTATTGCATATCTTTTTAACTGAAGCCTTTCTTAAGCAAAATTTGTGTGAATGCATGTTCTGTCCATCTGGTTTCAATGATCAGTCACAGTGAGCTTTAGCACACTTTAGCATACTTCTGGTATACATTAGCGAAAAGTATGGGCACACTGCCATATGCAGGTGTGCCAGGTGCAGTTGTGCTTACAGAGATGGAGCAGGTGTGGGTGTTGCCTGCAGAGGCCATCCATTCTGGGGAATGAAAGACATGTGTGTCAAAAACTCTGATCAGGATGGACTGAGGAAAGTCCAGGAGGTGCTGAGCAAGGATTATGAAAGTTAAGAACCTGGAGAATTGCTTCTAGCTGAGCCATAGGAAGTGGCTTCATGTCATCCACACAGGGTTTAAAGGAAGGATGGGCTTTAGACTTTGGAAATGTAAGGAAAACTATTTTCTTTAGAGGAAACACATAGAATAGGCAAAGAGTGGGTATGTTTGGGGGAACTGCAAGGATTTGTGTTTAGTAGAAGATTTCAAGGAGCCTATCATGGAAGATGAAGTTGGAAAGTTGGTTGGAGTTAGATCATGGAGGACCTTTAATACTAGGATAAGGAAATTGGGCTTTATTCTCTCCTTCCTTAGTTTCAGATATTAACTCAAGTGTTTTACCTTAGGTCTGATTATCAAGTATGATTATTCATAAAGGGTACAATGATCCTTTCGGCAGTTTGCTGGAGAACAAAAAATACTGTTACGCAACTGCAGTATGTGTCTGGGTCAAATGGCTTTTTTTTGCTGAAAATTTTCCACAGAGGCTGTGCCAAATATGTCACATAATCCTATCACTCAGATGAAAGTCAGCTACATCGCTACAGCATGCACTGATTTTGATTCCTCCCTAGGTTCAATGATGTTAGGATTTACATTTCACACCTTTTTTTTTTTTTTTTTTGACCAGGTGGGTGGTGCTAAAACGCCTAATACCCCATATGTCTGGCAAGTAAGCTGGTTTGTTTGAAAGCTGAGTCATTAAGCTCCTTTATCTTTCTTCTCAATTTCCTACTTAGCATTTTCCCTTCATATTGGGCACTTCATAAGCAATGAGGTGGCTCATTAGTTTGCTGCCCAGGAAACAGCAACTCTGTTTTTCTCTTTTCCTATTCAAAGGAATTATTTTAGTCTACTTGTGGTGTGCCTCGGAAATATTCTGAGCTGATAATTTTAGCTAGTGGAGGCAAAAGCAGAAACATCTGAATTTTATCGGGTAGACTTGGAACACTTCAGTTCATAAAAACATTAGTGAAAAGGGCCATTATTGTTAGTATTCTCTGGCTAATTAACTCAGTTGACTAAAGCTTGAGGCTTATGTGGCAAGGTCCATTAGTTTTGCTCTCTGATTATCTCTTAGAGCCACTGGTCCTGGCCGTTGATTTAGAAAATAATTATAACAACAACAAGCACTTACATAGTACTATACACATGGACTCATTTAATCTTCAGAATAATCCTGAAGGGTAGGCACTGTTATTCTCTCCATCATTACAGATCATGAAACTGAGGCATTGAGAAGCTATGTCACTTGCCTGGGGCCCCATTACTGGTAATTGAGCCAGGATTTTGAACCTAGGCACTTGGGTTCCAACGTCTTTACTCTTGACCTCATTAAAATCCAAGGATGTCCCTAGACTTAAGGAAACATAATGTGTGTCTAAATATTTAAGGCTATTTATTTTGTATAGTATGAAGCTTTGAATTTAAGAAATTTCAGACCAGTGTATGATATACAGACACCAGAAATCTATTTAG
This sequence comes from Orcinus orca, assembly GCF_937001465.1. NCBI lineage: Eukaryota > Metazoa > Chordata > Mammalia > Artiodactyla > Delphinidae > Orcinus > Orcinus orca. The sequence continues at coordinate 65,814,305 of NC_064565.1, forward strand.
CATCTCGTTTGTTGTCCATGCAGTGTTGTGCACGTGAGCAAGGCTTCACAGAGGTGACATTTGAGACCTGAGCCAGGACTTAAAGGATGCTCAAGTGCTCAACAGGCAAAGAGCATCACAGGTAGAGGGAATAGCACGTGCAAAAGGCTTGAGGAGGTGAAATGGCATTTGATGTGCATGTTTGAAGGAAAGTATGATGTTCACTGTATCTAAAACAGGGTGGAACATGAAGAGAGTGACTAAGATGCAATTTAAGGTTGCAGATTGTACCCTGATGAACAGTTTAAAAATTGTCCTATCAGGCAGTGACCTTTTTTTAAATCAAGGGCTCACAAATTTTTGTATCCAATTTCAAAAGGTTCCCAGGTGCTCTGAAACTCACCTGTAGGTCTGTAGAGTCCTTCCCCCCCAAGCAGTAGAGAATAATACGATCCAGTATATATTTTAAGAAAGATGACTCTGGTGCCAATGAAAGATGGCCTGGGAGGAGAGAATGATTGGAAGCAGAGAGATCGCAGGGACAGATATAAAAAATCTAGCTGAGACGACAAAAAGAGAGCGATGTCTCTGAAAGATACTTATGAGATGGAAGTGAGAGGATCTGGGCTGAGTTAAATGGGAAAGTTGCACATAAAATAGTTAAAAGTAACTGTTGTATCTAGCTTGGTTTAGGATAGATAGTCATGCCATTAACAAACACTAAAGGAGAGGAAAGGGGCAAGAGCAGAAAGATTATGGGCTTGATTTTTAGACCCACTGAGTTTCAGGTGCCCATGATATATTCCAATGGAAATGTCTGGTAGACAGTTGGAAATGCAGTCTGGAAAAGAAGTTAGCATTGGATAGAGAGAGATTCAGCTGTCTCTAGCAAATGGTAGGTTGAAGCCCTGTGGGTGGGTCAGGACCACCCAGGAGAGCCCAGACTGAGAAGACAAGGGCAGAGGAGGAATATCCGGTAAAGCTGCGGAGACGAGACTTGGGAGCAGCAGCAGCATTATAGCGTTTGAGAGCTTCCTGTTCTGAACGCCGCATACATTAACTGGCCTAATCCTCAGATACCTCTGTGAAAGGGCTACGTTTTACACATGAGGACCCCGAGGCACAGAGAAGTAAAGTAATTTGCACAAGGGCACAGAGCTAGTAAGTCGCTTTCAATGGTAAATTAGTGGTAGCCTCATTAAGTTGATGTGATTGAATTAAGACAGTTTTTGTCACAACTGTCTTACAGATTTAAATATAGATTGGTAAGCTTTGATGATAGTATTTCCTTAATTTCCCCCCTGCTCTATCAAGTAAATATAGTATGATCATCAGAATTCATGAAGAAAGTATGATCTGAGACTTTCATAAATTTCCAAATTCCTTGGCTTTTTCTCACATGAGTATTCTGTCAAGATACATGCATTTCTTAAACATAATTTTATTTAATAGGTTAAGTTTTCCCTGAAGTTTTCTCCCAATTAATAAGAATTTTTGGCATTAATTGGAGCACTTCCTGAAATGGTTTCATGAGTCATATTTTCATATTTCCACTTAGAATATACGTTGGACTCTCTTAGCAGTGATCTGAGACATCATCAAACTCTACATTCTTATTTTAATTTACCCAAAACTTCTCTTGTCTCCTTGAATTCATCCCTTCCTTAGAATATCTTCATTATATTTTCCCTTTTATCAGTACACCAGCAGTGGAGATTTTTCTTGGAGCCCATTTTCTCAGTGATTTTTTTATTACTTCATCAGAGTTATGCACACCAAGGAGGAAAGAACGATGAAGCCACACCAGGTTGACACAGCTGGACTATCTGCTAGACTGGAGTCAGCAGACTACAGTCCACGGGCCAAATGTGACCCCTCACATTTTTGTAAATAAAGTTTTATTGGAACACAGCTATGCTTAATCATTTACATATTATCTGTGGCTGCTTTCCTGCTACAAGGGCAGAGTTGAGTAGTTGCATTAAGTGGTGCAGTGCATGACCCACATAACCTAAAATGTTTACTGATTTGGACCTTCACAGTGAAAAGTGCTGACTCTTTCTCTGTAGCATACTACTTTTGGAAGATTAGGAATTGTCCAAAGCATATTTATAGTGCTTTAGAGTTAAGACAGTTCTCTTTTAAATAAAACTTTAAAGAAAATTTTACTCAGCTGAATAACAGAACCATTGAGTGGTTTCTGTAATATTTGTTCTTTGGGTCTAAAACAGATACAGTCAGGGGAATAATGAAACTGAAGACTCCTTTAAGCAATCTAGAATCAGAATTCTTAACTGTATAATCAGTCATCTGAATTTTTGTCAGTTTTAACAGAACTGTTTAATTTGGAAGAATTTCTTTTTCTTTGAATGCTCAGTAGATGCCAGGTCTTTCCTTGTGCTCAGCTTTTGGGATTTGCAGAAATATTACATTTCCCTACCCTCAGAGAAATATGTCTCAATTGGAACCAAGTTAAATACAAACCAAAAAAAATCTGGAAAAATTGACCTAGATCATAGATATGTAACAGAATGATAAAAATATGTTTTGTGTTGAGTACATTATTTTAGTTTATTAGCATGTTGACCATATCTTATGTTATACTTCAGTCACATTTCTGAGAAAATGAATGTGCTTTCTTTTCTTTTTTTTAATTGAGGTGTAGTCGACATACAGTATTATGTAAGTTTCAGGTGTACAGCATAGCGCTTCACAATTTTTAAAGGTTATATTTCATTTATAGTTATAAAATATTGGCTATGTTTCCAGATGTGCTTTATTTGCCATTATTTTTGTTAAGCCAAGAAATATGTGAGGGCAAATGGGATCACATTCTGCTCTGTCAGATACAAGTTCTTCACTTGTCCCTCGTGAATGGCCACTCTCCTCAGTAGTTCTCCCCTCCCTTTTTGGCTGCTGTGGCTTCTGAGGTCCTCTCTTGCATCTGGGTTTTCTTTCCTGCAATTTGTTCTCCAGGATCTGGCTCCCTGGAGCATGATCACATGACTCCCCTGCTCTAAACTCCGCTCCTGTTCTCTGTAGCCCACCCAGCAAAATCTGGTCTTTCACCAGCATTGGAGACCTTCCACCCTGTTTCAAACCTACTCTCTGCCTTTTCTTCCCCCACTGTCCTTTTTTGTACCCTGAACTCTGAGTACTGTGACTACAGTCTGCACTTTACCATCTCTTGATTTTCATACACATTTCCTCACTGTTTGAAATGTCCTTTAACCTCTGTGATACATGATAGGACTAATGAGATTAGATAGATTTCCAGGTTAAAAGTCTGCTCTTCAGGGCTTCCCTGGTGGCTCAGTGGTTGGGAGTCCGCCTGCCGTTGTGGGGGACAGGGGTTCGTGCCCCAGTCCGGGAAGATCCCGCGTGCCGCGGAGCGGCTGGGCCCGTGAGCCATGGCCGCTGAGCCTGCGCGTCTGGAGCCTGTGCTCCGCAACGGGAGAGGCCACGACAGTGAGAGGCCCGCGTACCGAAAAAAAAAAAAAAAAGAATTAATCTTCAGTGTGTATTGTCACAAGGAATAATCAGACTTGAACTTTATAAGCTTAGCACCTTTGGACTTCTGCCCCGTATGCAGTTTATGTGCAAGGTAAAACAAGGTCTTTTACAGTTTCTAATTAAAACAAAGTTTAGTTGCCACTTGGTTAACTTCCTGGTTTTTGAATAAAACTTAATATATTAGTCACCTGGAAATTTGGAATTTGAATGCGACAATAGAAATCTTTCTGTCCTAGTCAAGTTTTTGAAGCTGTACTGAAATGAATATTCCTCATATTTCTGGCTTCAGTAACTATCAGGGATGATTGATTACATGTGAACCATGTATTGATAGATCGGTAATTTTTAATGCAGAGCGGTCAGCCCCCCTGAAGGTTATAGAAGGCACCAGACTTTATAATCATGGTTGTTGTCCTTCTGAAAATTTCGCAGAATGTCCATATAAACATCATTTATAGTCTTAGAACCAGCCAAAACCCTTTACAAAGTACATATAAATAGAAACCTTGTAAAATTCACTTTTTAACTCTCACACTTACGCTGTGCAAGGAACTAAGGTCTGGTCCCTGTTTCCAGAGTCAACACAGTCTGTTAGGGGAGATAAGAGGTGTAAGCAGCAAGAAAGACCAGGACAATCTCACATTAGTTAGAATTGACCCAAGTACCAGATGTGATGAGAAGCTCCTTCTTTCTAGCTGGGAAAATGGATGAAAGAGTTGGAAGTTGTGGTTTTGAGCTGGGCTTTGAAGGATGTATTAGGCAAAGACTGTGGGGAAAGAGATGAGTGAAGGGGAAAATGATCCCCAGGACAAGGTCTGATTTACACAGGCTGGAGACAGGACACGCACACAGCGTGTGTCCTGTGGGAGGGGAAGGGGTCCTTAGGTGTGATTAGCAAGATTCACCCTCCCTCCTCCCTCCCCTCTGCTGCTGGATTGGAGGAAACCATTACCCCGTGGTCCTCTATTCTCCCTCACCTTCCCATTCGCTATTACAGGATGGTAAGAAGTTATGGTGAATAAGACTAGGGAAGAGGAATGGGGGTGGGAGTGTGCACAAAGAACTGCAGTAGAGCACAGGGGGCTCTTTACCATATTCTTTTTTTTCCCTCCTCTTTCAGTGTTCTTCCTTTTCCTAAGCTTGGCAGAATTCATCATAGGGAAGAGCAAAGAGAAGGTGGATAGGGCAGTTTCTGTAGCTGGCTATTCATATTCAGTCTGCCTATAATTCTATGAGATTAAAGAGCATGCATTGAGTAGTGTTTGCAGAAAATAAACATATAATGCTGAGCATACAGAAATAATCTTGGTGGACCCTAAGCCTAGTTTTCTATGTCATCATCGTAATCATCAGTTTTATTTAGGAATTGTAAGATGCACAGAATTTTCTTACAACACAGTAGAGATCTTAAAAGCTTTTTTTGTAGAGGTAGAGGGGCATTTAGAACAAACTTTTTTTTTTTTTGCAGAAAAATGGCACTTAAGGAGCAATCACAGCATAAAATACCCAGTAGACATAAATCTTTTGCACTTTTATTAAGTCATAATTTTTCAGAATGTGTGTGTGCTTTTTCTTCTCTATAAGTAGAAAGAGAAAAAACGAAAACAGAATGAAGCAGTAGGCTTGAAAAATAATCAAACCTGGGGAGTAAGTTTTAAAGCTGCCTTGTGAATAAACAAGGCTGCTAAAGAAAGGTCTATGGCTTGAAGGAAAAAACTGCTGCCACATTGCAGGGTCAGATTTTTTTTTTCCTTTCTCTCTTTGTTTTTTTTTAACTTAAAGTGAACATGTTTTATCTTCCCGTAAAATATTGTTTCTTTGCCTTCTGAGAAATTATGTCAGGTTGAACACTATGCTTTGCCAGTATAGTCAGCTCTTTGTGCTAGAGGATCGTTCTAGGAGTTTGGCAGTAATTCTGCTCTGTTAAGACAAATTAGAGACTAGTAATGGGTCTTTATCTGGGTATTGGTATTGTACATTTATATGCATGTGTGATGGAACCACTTCATAGTGACTGTTTTAAAAAACTTTTTGAGGTTTATTACATTTAATTAGAGGTTTAAACATGTTTCTGAAAAATATACCTCGTCTCCTTTTAGAAAATATTTGCTTTATAAATTGAGAGTTTTCTTACTCGCAGCTCTGGGTAAGATGTAAATGATACATGCTACTGATTGCTGAGGAGCTCAGTGGTTGTCTTTGAGATTACGTAGATTGAGCAAAGGAGGTAGAAAGTAGGGGGGCCATCCCTTATGAACTTTCTCCTCAGAAGATAAAGTGGAAGGAATTTTCTGTCAGCCACAGATGCTCGTGAAAGGTCTATGGAGATGTATCTATACAACTGTAATCTCTCTTTTTCAGCCTCTGTGCCTTCCTGCAAAAGATCAAGAGAAGGAAATCAAGGAGCCACTCTTATAACTTACCAGATAACCCCAGCAGGCTCAGTAGACAGACCAAGTTCCCAGGAAAAAAGCTACAGGCACTTGAGGATAAACTGCTTCCAACAGCTTTTAGCTTAAAGCTGACCTGGAAGGCTTTGACTCCCAATTACAAGGTGAGTTAGGAGAATGCAAGTTTAAAATCAAAAGCAGAGTTAGATTAGGCAATGCTTAATGATAGCAAAAGATTACTGAGATATTACCAAATCACAGGAACATGTTTCTATTTTTTATGTATATATCAGATGGAAAAATAAGACTTGGTGATTCTGGTTATGTTTAGCCATCTTAATAAAAAGTTCTGCAATATTTTTTTTAAGGATAGGAAGTAAAAAAAAAAAAAAAAAAGCCGAAATATTGAACGTTTTTCTGTCTACAGTTTGGCATCATGTGAAAATAAAGTGCTCCCCTTCCCTTCTGCAATAATAAACCTGCGCCTGAAAATGGCTGAAAGGTTATCCTCGCTTTCATTATATATGCATGACACACACACTCCTAAAATGCATACAGTTTTTATAGTCTTTCATAGTAAACAGGTAGACGATTGATTGTGATATTTTTACACATGAGGCTGAAATAAATATGATAACAGCAGTGCTCACTTTGGGGTCCTTGTCATCTTTGATATTTGAAGTTATTATTTTCAGAACCACTTCAGATATGCTGTTTGACATCTTAGGCCCAGTGGGTTTGGTCTTCACCGTTTGGACACATCCCTCCCAGTTATACGAAGCTTTCTACCTTCTGAGGTCAGTGACCCCCAGAGTGGGAGGATGTGCCATCAGAGCTCTTGGGGATCTTTTGCAACGTGTGTCCTCTACTCAAACCCTTATTTTCTCTGGAGCAGAAGGGCAGCAGTGGTGGTGGTGGTGGTGATAGTTCAGACATCTGTAATTTGCAAAATACTCACAGGTGTTCTGATACCACTTCGACCTTTTCCTTGCATGGACTGCTCCCTCTTGGTAGGACAGAAACCATGGCTTACTAATTTAGTGTAATCACTGTTATGTCAGAAGATTTCTGCTTATTACTGCATTATTTAAAGTTAAATTTTATTTATTTATTTAATTTTTTGGCTGCATCGGGTCTTAACTGTGGCATGCGGGATCCTCGTTGCAGCATGTGGGATCTTTCGTTGCAGCTCCTGGGCTTCTCTCTAGTTGTGGCGTGTGGGTTTTCTCTTCTGTAGTTGGGCGCATGGGCTCCAGGGTGTGTGGGCTCTGTAGTTTGTGGCACGCAGGCTCTCTCGTTGAGGCGCGTGAGCTCAGTAGTTGTGGCGCGCAGGCTTAGTTGCCCCGCAGCATGTGGGATCTTAGTTCCCCGACCAGGGATCGAACCTGCGTCCCCTGCATTAGAAGGCAAATTTCTTTACCACTGGACCACCAGGGAAGTCCCTTAAAGTTAAATTTTAAAGCACAGCTTGCAGACTGGTGGCCTACAGGCCAGATTTTAGACTATAATTTTTTTAATATGTAAAAGTTTTCTTTTTTAATATTGAGTTAATTGCCAACATCTCAAAAAGGAAACTTCACATAAAAAAAAGAAAAAAAAACCCCAGCAAAACAGATACCTGGCTTCTCTTGGAAGGTTAAAAATCTGGTCTTGTTACTATTTCAAGACCTGAAGTTTGCTAGTCGTTACCATTCCCTAAGTCTTTAACCCAGCCAGCTATACAGATTTGTGTTACCTACCTGGCATCTGTAGGCTTTTGAGGCCAAGATTCATGCTTTAAGCATCAATTTTGTCTCTCCTTACATGAAGTCAGTCCCCTGTAGTTTACACATAACACTCTCTTAGTCTTTATTCTCTTTTGGCATTTTATTATTTTATATAAAATGTGTGCACTGTGAGAATGGTGGCTTTCTGAGGTTAAACTAACACCTGCCAGGCTTGCCTACGAAGAAGGAAAACTTTTCCAAAACCAGGTGGCCCATGGTTCTTAGTTTGGAAATCTGATTGGCGGAGTGATACGGTCTGAATCATTTTTTCCAGACCTGAGGTCGTCATCTCAGAGTTTCATATGTCACAACCTAAGGGTTCCATTGCCTGATCTGACTGTTTTGGTCCCAGGGAGGTAAAGTGATTCATTGGGTTGGCTTCTTTTTGAATGACACCTATAGGCATTTAGAGTCCATCTTTTATCCCCTTATTCATTCTGGACACCAGAGTGATTCAGTGAGCTGTGTGCTACATGCGCAGAACTTTTGACACTGAGAAATCTCACCATCAGAATCAGATATACCTTCAAGCACAGTGGGTTGTAGTTAATCACAAAACTTCTCTTTCCGGCTTCCCTGGTGGCACAGTGGTTGGGGGTCCGCCTGCCGATGCAGGGGATGTGGGTTCGTGCCCCGGTCCGGGAAGATCCCACATGCCCCAGAGCGGCTGGGCCCGTGAGCCATGGCCGCTGAGCCTGCGCGTCTGGAGCCTGTGCTCCACAACGGGAGAGGGGAGAGGCCACAACAGTGAGAGGCCCGCGTACAGCAAAAAAAACAAAAAAAACACTTCTCTTGCCCCATCTTTGATTACTATATATTGTTGGGGACTGAACTACTTGCAGTAATGTTCCTTTTAATTTGATATTGAACCAAACTTTTATATAATAATAAAGAGCCTTGGGCTTCCCTGGTGGCGCAGTGGTTGAGAGTCCGCCTGCCGATGCAGGGGACACGGGTTCGTGCCCTGGTCCGGGAAGATCCCACATGCTGCAGAGCAGCTGGGCCCGTGAGCCATGGCCGCTGAGCCTGTGCGTCCGGAGCCTGTGCTCCGCAACGGGAGAGGCCACAACAGTGAGAGGCCCGCGTACCACACACACACACACACAAAAAAAAAATAATAATAATAAAGAGCCTTAACCATGGAAGCATTTTAAATCATAGGGCCCTATGGGCATAGCACTTCTCTGTCTACATCAGCTAAACTCAGCCATTAATTATTTGATCATAGTTTACAAATAGGGAGAAGCTGACTTGATCCCAAAACAGTGGTTCTTATCCCAACAACCCATTTTTCAAACGGATAGTGCCTGTTACTCAAGCAGATTTTAGGCCTCAGGATATTCATTTTTAATGTTGAAGCAAACAAGAAAGAAGCCCAACAGGACTGGATGTTGACTTCTGGTAGTTTACTGTCCTCTGGCTGCATTACTTTTGCTCTGTCTCATGGGATCTCTTAGGTCAGTATTGCCTAGGATCTCTTGATACTTGACCACACGTAAAGGTGAAATATACAGGTTTTCCCTGGTGGCGCAGTGGTTGAGAGTCCGCCTTCCGATGCAGGGGACGCGGGGGTTCGTGCCCCCGTCTGGGAAGATCCCACATGCCGCGGAGCAGCTGGGCCTGTAAGCCATGGCCGCTGAGCCTGCGCGTCTGGAGCCTGTGCTCCGCAACGGGAGAGGCCACAACAGTGAGAGGCCCGCGAACCAAAAAAAAAAAAAAGATGAAACGTACCTGAGTCTCTTTGACTATCAGGTTTACGTTCATGGAAATGAAGTAACTAGAAATTTGTCTCCACACATTCGAGGAGTTGTGACTTGACTGTATGAGAAAGAAATTAAACTCTTCTGAAAAGGAAAAAGCAGGTGATTGGCACCTCATTTCCTTAAGGAAATGTGTTTATTTTCATTCCTGTTTTGTCATAGGAATTAGTGTGTATGCATGTATACTCAGAAATGCTTCCAGGAAGCCCTTTATCTCTTTTTTCCTTGGCATTCCTGTTATTGGCTCCACATTCCACTTCCCTTAACTTCCTGAGGAAAGGACACCTAGGACTGAAAAAATGAAACCAATGAGGGCCATTATTGACATATAAAACGGGTTGAAATGTGGTGAAAAAGGTAAACCCAGTAAATCAGCTAGCCAGTCAGCAAATATGACATTGGCAAAAACTGGAAGAAGAGAAAGAGTATTCAACCCTGGCATGGCATGAAAGCTGACATTTGCTCCCTTTTACCTCTTATGAAGATCATGAGACTTCTCCCTCAGTAGTAGAAACGGAGAGAATATCCAATGAGAATTGGCAGTGCTGAGACCATTTTACTTAACCTCTTTCTTCAAAAGGTGATCAAATATATTTCTTTGTTCTTTTAGGGGGACAGTTCCTTTATTTCTTGAGGATCATTGTAAATTCATGGATTTTAAAGATCTTTATGATTTGATTAGTTGCAGTGACTTTTTTTTCTGGATGCTCAAATAAAACCTTTGTTCCTTGGGAGCCCCTTGAGATTGGTTCCTGTATATACATACAGAAAAGAGAACCTATCAGAAGTGAATCACAATGAATTTTCACAAACTGAACATTCCCATATAATCAGCACTCAGATCAAGATACAGAACATCCCAGAAGCATCCATGTCCCATTAGTTTTTTTGACACTGCTTTTTAGTTCAACAGGATACTTTAAGCTCCTCTTGTTCATTTCACAGTCCAGTCTAAGAATCAGTTATTACAAGGAGCTCCAGTTCCTTTTAGTAGAAAATGGAATTTAGAAGCCACAGTCTGGGCATTAAGGGTGCTCATTCTTTTTTTTTTTTTTTTTTTTTTTTGCGATACGCAGGCTTCTCACTGCTGTGGCCCCTCCCGCCGCGGAGCACAGGCTCCGGACGCGCAGGCTCAGCGGCCATGGCTCACGGGCCCAGCCGCTCCGCAGCACGCGGAATCCTCCCGGACCGCGGCACGAACCCGCGTCCCCTGCATCGGCAGGCGGACTCCCAACCACTGCGCCACCAGGGAAGCCCATGGGTGCTCATTCTTATCGGTCATCAGTGTTTCCAGACTTTTTCAGGGAACAGAGTTGGAAATAATTATATATTTAAAATAAAAAATTATGAGTTCACATTGAATTTTCAAAGTTAACTTTATGGAGTTTTACTATTATTTGATTTTATATTTGTAGCTCGTTTCTCTTCAAATGAATAATCTCAGCATTACTACTACTAATTGTTCTATTTTTATATAGAGAAAAAATGTAGAGTTTTATTTACCGTTTATTACTATCATTATTTTTGGTCTTTCAAATTTTATGTATGTGGTCAAAAATGAATTTCCCTCACCTCCATTTTTAGTATTTAGTGTTGATATATTTCTATTAAATCTTTAGTTCACCAAATAATTTGAGTTATTTGCAATTCATTACATCATAAGCAGGAGATGTTCCAGAAGTGACAGTGGGATTATTGTACTGTTTGGATGGTGGATCAATTTGTGCTGCACTGAATGCATTTATTAGTGTCCACCCTTCATCACAGTGCAGGTCCAGAAATAGAAGAAAGATAAATGTTCTAAATGAAACACAGAGCCTGAAAGTGCCCCAACGGTTTTGTCCTTCTTGCTTCTTTTTATCTGATAGATGGATATTTTATGGATGCTTACCTTGGAATGATTTCTTTTCCCTTGGTGAGTCAAGGGATCAAGTGCTTTGATTTTTGGATATATTTTGTAATATTTGACCTTGGGAAAAATGTAAGTGTTCATAGAGAATATAGGAATAGGTACTTTTCCCTCCGTCCGTCTGTCCCTTCCTCCCTCCCTCCCTCCCTCCCTCCCTCCCTTCCTTCCTTCCTTCCTTCCTTCCTTCTATCCTTCCTTTCTTTTTCCTACAACCAGGTGATTCCTTGAACTTGAAGCTGAGGGGTAGGCAGTGGGAGGGAAGAAGGAGAGCTGCATCTCTCCCGCTTTAGTCTTTTAAGCTTTTCACCTGTCTTCTCAAAATGTCTCATTTCCAAGCCTCCATAAGGTTGGAATCCAGTATTTTTGTCTTTTCCAAATATATTTTTAGGTACAGAAAGATGATTAATTAGACTTTAATTAGTCTAACTTTAAGGGTGATTTAAATGTTTCTTTGGACTTCTCTGGTAATGCAGTGGTTAAGAATCTGCCTGCCAATGCAGGGGACATGGGTTCGAGCCCTGGTCTGGGAAGATCCCACATGCCACAGAGCAACTAAGCCCGTGCGCCACAACTACTGATCCTGTGCTCTAAAGCCTGTGAGTCACAACTACTGAGCCCACTTGCCACAACTACTGAAGCCCGTGCACCTAGAGCCTGTGCTCCACAACAAGAGAAGGCACCGCAAAGAGAAGCCCACACACCGCAACGAAGGGTAGTCCCCTGTTGCCACAACTAGAGAAAGCCCGTGTGCAGCAATGAAGACCCAGTGCAGCCAAAAAAAAAAAAAAATTTTATTTAAAAAAAAATGTTTCTTTGTTGACTTTTCACATCAAATGAATAATGCCAGGAAGTACTGAGTGCAATAAATGAACAATACAGATCTACTTTGAAAGATTTGGCTTTCAGAGTGCAAGGGTTTATTAGGAGTAACAATTCTAGACTTTGTCTCAGTAAGAAGTGATTACAAAGATGGTAGACTAACACATAGGTTCCCCAAAACTTCAACTGTGTATGGCTGGTGTTAAATGTTTGAAATTTCAGAAACAATGACAGTTTAAATAGATGTCTTTTATCATGTGCCTTATATCACCCCTGTCATATCTAAGGTGTTTGCTCATTGATTCATCCAGCAAAGTGTATTGAATGTCTCTACTCAGTGTGTACCAGGCACTATTCTGGGTGCAGAGATCATAACAAGGAGAGCAGGAAACAGATGATGTCTCTAGGGATAGACAATAAGCCAATAAACAAATAATGTAACTATTGAGTGAAATAAGTGCTGTGAAGGAAATGAAAAGAATATTGTGCAGAAAAGTGGCAGGGCATGTGCCTATTTTGAGGCGACAGAAGCTGAGAACTGAAGGGTGGTTTGCTGACTGAATTTTCGTGTTTAGAAAACTAAATTTGAAAGTACTGTACAGTTTATTTAAACAATTGGGCTTCCCTGGTGGCGCAGTGGTTGAGAGTCCGCCTGCCGATGCAGGGTACACGGGCTCGTGCCCCGGTCTGGGAAGATCCCACATGCTGTGGAGTGGCTAGGACCATGAGCCATGGCCGCTGAGCCTGCGCGTCCGGAGCCTGTGCTCCGCAATGGGAGAGGCCACAACAGTGAAAGGCCTGCGTACCGCAAAAAAAAACCCAAAAAACATAAACAATAAATACATGTTTGGCATTTGAATTTATTTTCAAATATCTAATTTTTTTTTCAACTGGCATTATAAATTGTTGAACTTTAAGTTTAAAATCTCTTGTTTTGTCAGCTTCTAGAAACTGAAGGAAGTTCTGGGTGAGGGGTATACGGGAACTCTCTGTAGTAGATTTGTAACTTCTCTAAAAATCTAAAATTATTCTAGAATAAAACATTTAAAAGGAAAAACTGGCGAAGAAATACCAAAATTTATACTAAATCAAATACAGTGTGGCAAAGATGAGGAATCCAGACTACGTAGGAGGGGTCTGCAGGGAGAATGGTGGGTGTTGAGAATTCGTTACTTGGATGCTCTTATATAGACTTTTGTCTCATCACTCATTTTTGGACTAAATAAATTTTGCCCCCTTTCGTGCTTCTTTTCATCTTCTTAAATTTTATAAACTTAAAAAACCTTACAAATAGAGTTAGTTTACATTTTTCCTTTTGTTAAAAAAGTTTATTCATTTTCTTAAAATATTCTTGGACTACTTAGGATGTTATCCTTCAAGTGGAAATTAGCAAATCTTTTTCACATGTGGCTTTTAATGAAACTGGCATCATAAATAAAAGTTTTCTCTGATCAGAACAATCTTCTCTACCCTTTGTTTTATTAGTATTTTTCAATTCATGTATTTCTAAGCATAAAGTACCTTCTTTCACACATTAGAAGAAACAGAGAAACCTGAAGTTGGCAAGGAGCCAGTAAATTCAGAATCTCCTTTGTAAATGCTTTGCCAACTGTAGCATAGATTAACAGACCTGCCATGGGAAGCTCTTCGGTAATCTATAATCTTTGAAAGTACTCTCCAGTATCTGGTTCCAAGAATGCTTCCTAATCTTTCATTATCTAGTTTAGGAGTCAGCAAATGATAGACTACAAGCTTGCAGTCTTGCTTTGTAAATAAAGTTTTATTGGAACATAGCTATGCTTATTCATGTGCATATTGTCTATGGCTCCTTTTCCACTACAGTAGTTCCCCTTTATCCGTGGGGGATATGTTCCAAGACTCTCAGTGGATGCCTGAAACTGCAGATAGGACCGAACCCACTATATGCTGTGTTTTTCCTATACATACATACCTATGATAAAGTTTAACTTATAAACTAGGCACAGTAAGAGATTAACAATAACTAATAATAAAATAGAACAGTTATAACAATATACTGTAATAAAAGTTCTGTGAATGGGGTCTTTCTCTCAAAATATCTTATTCAGACAAATTTAATGCCTTTTCCATCTTAAGTAAGCACTTACTATGCACTGTGGCCCTAACTTGCAGTTTGAGGAGTGATAGCAAAATTTCTTTTTCCTTCTTTACAATTGCACAGATAGATTCATTCTTATTGTAGATCTTACCAACCTCAGGATATGATTTTTTCTTTCCTTATTGAGTTGAGAACTTTCACCTTTTCACTTAAAGGAAAGACTTTATGGCTTCTCTTTCACAGATCTGAATTGCCAGCATCACTACTCTTGTGTTTTGGGGCCATTATTAAGTAAAGTAAGGGGACTTTATGGCTTCTCTTTCACAGATCTGAATTGCCAGCATCACTACTCTTGTGTTTTGGGGCCATTATTAAGTAAAGTAAGGGTTACTTGAACACAAGCACTGTGATATTGCAGCAGATGATCTGATAACCCAGACTACTATTACGTGACTAACGGGTGAGATATGCTGGACAAAGACATGATTCACGACCTGGGCAGGACGCAGCAGGACGGCAGAAAATTTCGTCACGGTACTCAGAATGGCATGCAATTTAAGATGTATGAATTGTTTATTTCTGGAATTTTCCATTTAATATTTTTCAGACCACGGTTGATGTGGGTAACTGAAACCTTGGAAATCAAAACCACGGATAAGGGGAAACTACTATAGAACGGTAGTGTTGAGTAGCTGCAGTGAGATGGTATGGCTCACAAAGCCTAGAAAGGTTTCTGCCAGGCCCCTTATGTAAAAAGTGTGCTGACTTCTGGTCTAGACAAAAGCAGTGACTGGGTTATCTCCTTCTGTTTCTGAATCTGGGATCCAAGAAATTTTGCAATCCCAAGGATTAGTAGACAACAAAGTCCTGTTGGTTCATGGTAGAGCTTTCTGCTTTATTTTTTTAAATTCATAAATGGAGGTACTGTTTTTTTAGTAAAAGTTTTCCATGAGCTTTCTGAAGTTTTTAGAAATAATTTTGTAATATAAAGTTCATTTCTATAAACGTTAAAAGATAAATGCTTTAGTTATCACTTGAAATTCTTCTTACTATTGTTTTAGTTTCTCAGGAAAAGTCTTAAAAATCCTTTTATTTTTGAGGCTTTAGGCCTATTACTTGGGAGTGAATCTGTGTCTAATACTATGTATGGTAATTATTCCCTGTGAAGAGCAGGGCCCCTTTGGCAATCATCGACACCTGCTACATCGTTAACAGGCTTGTTAAAACACAGAGTGTTGGGCCTTAGAGTGTTTGATTTGCTGGTATGGATGAGCTCAAAAATTTGCATTTGGAAATTCTACTCCTAGGTATATATCTGGGGAAAAAAACCCCACTAATTCAAAGCATGTACCCCAGTGTTCATAGCAGCACTGTTTATAATAGCCAAGACATAGAAGCAACCCAGATGCCCATCAACAGAAAACTGGATTAAGAAGATGTGGTGTGTGTATATTTAATACATATATATATAAAATACACACACACACACACTGGAGTAGTACTCAGCCATAAAAAAAAAGAAATGTTGCCATTTGCAGCAACATGGATAGACCTAGAGAATATTATGCTTAGTGAAATGTCATACGGAAAGACAAATACTGTATGATATCACTTCTATGTGACATCTAAAAAATAATACAAATGAATGTATATACAAAACAGAAGCAGACTCACAGATATGGAAAGTAAACTTGGGTTACCAGAGGGGAGAGGGAAGAGGGAGAGGAACAAATAAGAGGTATGGGATTAACTGATACAAACTACTATATATAAAACAGATAAGCAACAAGGATTTACTGCATAGAACAGAGAATTATATCCATTATATTGTAATAACCTATAATGGAATACAGTCTGCAAAACTACTGAATCACTATGCCGTACACCTGAAACTAACACAATATTGTAAATCAGCTGTACTTCAATTAAAAAAAAAATGACTTTGCATTTGGAATAAGTTTCCAGGTGACACGTTGTTCCTAATCCCACCTTTCAAAACCTCTGTAGTACACAGTGCTGGCATTTCCCAAGCTTGGAATTTGGGGGACAGTAGCTTTTCTTCATCACAATTCAATATCAAGTGACATTTTAGACCTTCCTTTATATTTCTTAAGCTTCCACTCATCGTCTTTTTGACTAGATTCACTAATGACCCAGATACCATTTTTCCACTTTTATCTGTTTTCCAGTCCCCAAATTCTGTTGCTACTGTCCCCCGTCCTCACCACTCTTGTGGGGTTTTACTTAAAGAAAAAATAAAGTCACTGTTGTTTTCAGTGGCATTTTGGAGTGAAATAGATCCTGTATTCAATCTGCCAGCTTTACTCCAAGATGTGTGTGTGTATTTTAAAGTAATTCTTTCTTGATTCTCATAAAATCCCATGAGGTAGGTTGGGCACAAAAGTATCTTCTCTGTGCAGAGGAAGAAAAGACCCTGAGATAAGAGATTGCATGATCTGATAAAAAAGGAATGCTCGAGGTCAGGCCTTTCGTCATCCATTTCTTTGTTAATTATAATGTAGCATGAGTTTGACATTATCTGGACCTCAAACCATCAGGACTCCTATTCCTTCACTTTATATCAGTATCTCAAGTATTTTTTTTTAATTTTAAAATTTTATTTATTTTTTTATACAGCAGGTTCTTATTAGTCATCAATTTTATACACATCAGTATATACATGCCAATCCCAATCCTCCAATTCATCACACCCCCACCTCCACCCTGCCGCCACTTTCCCCCCTTAGTGTCCAACGTTTGTTCTCTACATCTGTGTCTGTTTCTGCCCTGCAAACCAGTTCATCTGTACCATTTTTCTAGGTTCCACATATATGCGTTAATATATGATATTTGGTTTTCTCTTTCTGACTTACTTCACTCTGTATGACAGACTCTAGATCCATCCACGTCTCTACAAATGACCCAGTTTTGTTGCTTTTTATGGCTGAGTATTATTCCATTGTGTATATGTACCACATCTTCTTTATCCATTCATTCGTCTGTCGATGTGCATTTAGGTTGCTTCCATGACCTGGCTATTGTAAATAGCACTGCATTGAATATTGGGGTGCATGTGTCTTTTTGAATTATGGTTTTTCTGGGTGTATTCCCAGTAATGGGATTGCTGGGTCGTATGGTAATTCTATTTTTAGGTTTTTAAGGAACCTCCATACTGTTATCCATAGTGACTGTATCAATTTACATTCCCACCAACAGTGCAAGAGGGTTCCCTTTTCTCCACACCCTCTCCAGCATTTGTTGTTTGTAGATTTTCTGATGATGCCCATTCTAACTGGTGTGAGGTGATACCTCATTGTAGTTTTGATTTGCATTTCTCTAATAATTAGTGATGTTGAGCAGCTTTTCATGTGCTTCTTGACCATCTGTATGTCTTCTTTGGAAAAATGTCTGTTTAGGTCTTCTGCCCATTTTTGGATTGAGTTGTTTGTTTCTTTAATATTGAGCTGCATGAACCGTTTATATATTTTGGAGATTAATCCTTTGTCCGATGATTCATTTGCAAATTTTCTCCCATTCTGAGGGTTATCTTTTTGTCTTGTGTGTAGTTTCCTTTGCTTTGCAAAAGCTTTTAAGTTTCATTAGGTCCCATTTGTTTGTTTTTGTTTTTATTTCCATTACTCTAGGAGGTGGATCTAAAAAGATCTTTCTGTGATTTATGTCAAAGAGTGTTCTTCCTATGTTTTCCTCTAAGAGTTTTATCGTGTCCAGTCTTACATTTAGGTCTCTAATCCATTTTGAGTTTATTTTTGTGTGTGGTGTTAAGGGAGTGTTCTAATTTCATTCTTTAACATATAGCTGTCCAGTTTTCGCAGCACCACTTATGGAAGAGGCTGTCTTTTCTCTGTTGTATATCCTTGCCTCCTTTGTCATAGGTTAGTTGACTATAGGTGTGTGGGTTTATCGCTGGGCTTTCTCTCCTGTTCCATTGATCTATATTTCTGTTTTTGTCCCAGTACCATATTGTCTTGAGTACTGTAGCTTGGTAGTATAGTCTGAAGTCAGGGAGTCTGATTCCTCCAGCTCTGTTTTTTTTTTGTGTGTGTGTGTGTGGTACACGGGCCTCTCACTGTTGTAGCCTCTCCCTTAGCGGAGCACAGGCTCTGGACGCGCAGGCTCGGTGGCCACGGCTCACGGGCCTAGCCGCTCCACGGCATGTGGGATCTTCCCAGACTGGGGCACGAACCCATGTCCCCTGCATCGGCAGGCAGACTCTCAACCACTGCGCCACCAGGGAAGCCCTCCAGCTCTGTTTTTTTCCCTCCGGGCTGCTTTGGCTATTTGGGGTCTTTTGTGTCTCCATATAAATTTTAAGATTTTTTGTTCTAGTTCTGTAAAAAATGCTATTGGTAATTTGATAGGGATTGCATTGAATCTGTAGATTGCTTGGGTGGTATAGTCATTTTCACAATATTGATTCTTCCAATCCAAGAACATGATATATCTCTCCATCTGTTTGTATCATCTTTAATTTCTTTCATCAGTGTCTTATAGTTTTCTGCATACAGGTCTTTTGTCTCCCTAGGTAGGTTTATTCCTAGGTACTTTATTCTTTTTGTTGCAATGGTAAATGGAAATTAAGTGTTTCCTTAAGTTCTCTTTCAGATTTTTCATCATTAGTATATAGGAATGCAAGAGATTTCTGTGCATTAATTTTGTATCCTGCTACTTTACCAAATTCATTGATTAGCTCTAGTAGTTTTCTGGTGGCATCTTTAGGATTCTCTATGTGTGGTATCATGTCATCTGCAAACAGTGACGGCTTTACTTCTTCTTTTCCAATTTCTATTCCTTTTTTTTTCTTTTTCTTCTCTGATTGCCGCCACCAGGACTTCCAAAACTCTGTTGAATAATAGTGGTGAGAGTGGACATCCTTGTCTTGTTCCTGATCTTAGAGGAAATGCTTTCAGTTTTTCACGATTGAGAATTATGTTTGCTGTGGGTTTGTCGTATACGGCCTTTATTATGTTGAGGTAGGTTCCCTCTTTGCCCACTTTTTGAAGAGTTTTTAGCATAAATTGGTGTTGAATTTTGTCAAATGCTTTTTCTGCATCTATTGAAATGATCATATGGTTTTTATTCTTCAATTTGTTAATATGGTGTATCACATTGATTGATTTGTATATATTGAAGAATCCTTGCATCCCTGGGATAAATCCCACTTGATCATGGTGTATGATCCTCTTAATGTGTTGTTGGATTCTGTTTGCTAGTATTTTGTTGCGGATTTTTGCATCTGTATTCATCAGTGATATTGATCTGTAATTTTCTTTTTTTGTACTGTCTTTGTCTTGTTTTGCTATCAGGGTGATGGTGGCCTCATAGAATGAGTTTGCGAGTGTTCCTTCCTCTGCAATTTTTTGGAAGAGTTTGAGAAGGATGGATGTTAGCTCTTCTCTAAATGTTAGATAGAATTCACCTGTGAAGCCATCTAGTCCTGGACTTTTGTTTGTTGGGAGATTTTTAATCACAGTTTCAATTTCATTACTTGTGATTGGTCTGTTCATATTTTCTATTTCTTCCTGGTTCATTCTTGGAAGGTTATACCTTTCTGAGAATTTGTCCATTTCTTCCAGGTTGTCCATTTTATTGGCATAGAGTTGCTTTTAGTAGTCTCTTAGGATGCTTTGTATTTCTGCGGTGTCTGTTGTAACTTCTCCTTTTCATTTCTAATTCTGTTGATTTGAGTCTTCTCCCTTTTTTTCTTGATGAGTCTGGCTAATGGTTTATCAATTTTGTTTATCTTCTCAAAGAACCAGCTTTTAGTTTTATTGATCTTTGCTATTGTTTTCTTTGTTTCTATTTCATTTATTTCTGCTCTGATCTTTATGATTTCTTTCCTTCTGCTAACTCTGGTTTTTTTTTTGTTGTTGTTCTTTCTCTCATTGATTTAGGTATAAGGTTAGGTTGTTTATTTGAGATTTTTCTTGGGGTAGGATTATATTGCTATAAACTTCCCTCTTAGAACTGCTTTTGTTGTATCCCATAGGTTTTGAGCCATCGTGTTTTCATTGTAATTTCTTTCTAGGTATTTTTTTATTTCCTTTTGGATTTCTTCAGTGATCTATTGATTATTTAGTGGCGTATTGTTTAGCCTCCATGCGTTTGTATTTTTTACAGTGTTTTTTGTGTAATTCATATCTAGTCTCATAGCGTTGTGGTCAGAAAAGATACTTGATACGATTTCAATTTTCTTAAATTTACCAAGGCTTGATTTGTGACGCAAGATATGATCTATCCTGGAGAATGTTCTATGAGCACTTGAGAAGAAAGTGTATTCTGTTGTTTTTTGATGGAATGTCTTATAAATATCAATTAAGTTTATCAGCAGTGTTTTGAAAGAATTACACTGCTGCCTCTATTCCTATTCCTAATGTACAACTCAGCACCTGGGAGAATAGGACCTAATAATAATGCTCCAGGCTTCTAGAGCACCATTAGCAGCCTGATGGGTCCTTTTTTAGGACAACCAGGAGGTTTTCTCTTGGGAATGTTGAGCTTTGTACAGTCTTTCTCTCTAGTTGACTACTGAACAGATAGGGAACTCCAATCTGCACATCACTTGGGTTATTTTGGATTATCTTTGTGCAGATATAATAAAATCAAATAACTGACATGATGATGGTTATCTACAGGCAGACTGTACACACAGTCAACTGTACTTAATGTATAGAATGGAGGCCTTAAGTCTTAACTATAAAATGATAAGCCCAGTAAACAATCTGAGTGGTTTTTGTGGCCCATGACATTAGACTGTAATGTTGAATGTGACATAGTCCCCACCCTCAAAGATCATACAGGATCACTATAGATAAACTCAGTGCTGTGTATGTTCAATATGTGTGCATAAGTATAGACGTAATACAGGTTGAAACAGCAATTTTCTCTAATAGGTTAGGAAAAAATTTATAAAGATGAAACCTGAGCACAGAATAATATAATTAATGCCTGCATAGTATGAAAGTCATTATAATTGATGACACAAGAAGATTTTTTATTGTAAAATATACATAATATTTACCATTTTAACCATTTTTAAGTGTGCATTTCAGTGGCATTAAATGCATTCGCATTGTTCTGTAGCCATCACCACCGCTCTAGTCTGGATGTTTGTGTCCTCCCTAAAATTCATGTTGAAATCCTAACCCCTAAGGTGATGGTATTAGGAGTTGGGGCCTTTGAGAGTGATTAAGTCATGAAGGGAATTAGCGCCCTTATAAAAGAGACCCCACAGAGATCCCTTTCCTCCTTCTGCCATCTGAGGACACAGTGAGAAGACAGCCATCCATGAACTAGGAAGTGGGTCCTTACCAGACAGCAAATCTTCCAGTGCCATGATCCTGGACTTCCCAGCCTTCAGATCTGTGAGAAATAAATGCTTTTGTTCTTAAGCCACCCAGTATTTTGTTATAGTAGCCCAAAGGGATTTAGACAACCTTTTTCTATCTCGAGAACTTTTTCATCTTCCAAACTGAAACTCTGTACCTATTAAATACTAACTCCATTTCCCCCTTCTCATAGACCCTGGCGACCACTCTTCTACTTTCTGTCTCTCTATAAACTTGACTACCCTAACTACTTCATATAGTACTCTACCAAGTAGAATCATACAGTGTTTGTCCTTTTGTGTCTGGTTTATATCACTCAGCATAATGCTTCACGTTTCATCCATGTTGTAGCATGTGTCAGAATTTCCATCCTTTTGAAGGCTGAATAATATTTCATTCTATAGGCACACCTCATTTTATTGCATTTGGCTTTTTATTGTGCTTCACAGATACTGCGTTGTTTACAAATGGAAGGTTTGTGGCAGTCCTGCATCGAGCAAGGCTATTGGTGCCGTTTTTCCAACAGCATTTGCTCACTTCATGTCTCTGTGTCACATTTTGGTAATTCCCGCAGTATTTCAAACTTTTTCATTATTATTAGATTTGTTATGGTGGTCTGTGATCAATGATCTTTAATGTTACTATTCTAATTGTTTTTTGTTTTGTATTTTTAAATTAAGGTATGCACTTTTTTTTTTTTTTTTGCGGTACGCAGGCCTCTCACTGTTTTGGCCTCTCCTGTTGTGGAGCACAGGCTCTGGACGCGCAGGCGTAGCGGCCATGGCTCACGGGCCCAGCTGCGCCGCGGCATGTGGGATCTTCCCGGACTGGGGCACGAGCCTGTGTCTCCTGCATCGGCAGGTGGACTCTCAACCACTGCGCCACCAGGGAAGCCCCTGCACTTTTTTTTAGACATAGTGCTATTGCACACTTAATAGACTACAGTATAATGTAAACATAACTTTTATGTGCACTGGGAAACCAAAAATTCATGTGACTTGCTATATCGCAATATTTGCTTTATTGCGGTGGTCTAGAACTGAACCTGCAATATCTCTGAGTTATGCCTGTATGAATATACCATATTTTGTTTATCCATTTATTGATGGATACTTGAATTGCTTTTACCTTCTAGCTATTATGAATAATTATGCTACGAATATGTGTATACATATATCTATTCAAGTTGCTGCTTTCAATTCTTTTGGTATACACCCAGAATTGGAATTGCTGAATTTCTATTTTGAATTTTCTGGGGAACCACCATACCATTTTCAAAAGCAGTTACACCGTGTTACATTCCCAGTAGCAATGCCCCAGCATTAATTCATGAACATTTTTAACCTAAGCCCTTTCATCTGCCTTAGCCAACTCTTCAGCATACCTCAACTCAGTACAGAAACTGTTGTTTTGACAGGAAATTCCGCTAGAGAATGGGACATTGTTGTTACCTCACTTGGTGCCTCAGTAAGAGTTTACACACACTCAGCATGGATTTATGAATCATTATTCAAGGTCACAAAGCAGAGGCAAAAATCTTTGATGTTTCCTGTTATTGCCAAAAAGTCCTCACTCTGCTGGCAATCAGTACCTATTAGCAGTCATGGGAACCTTATTTCCTAATGTTGTTTTTTCTGTTAAAATATAAATTATGACATTACCAAGCGTCCTTTCAAAACAGGTTAGCAAGGGCCAGAAACCAAATGATGAAGGAAAGAGGGGCTGACAATTCTTAGAAAATTAGCACTGGTAAAATTATCAAATGATGGTATCGAAATGGCCTTGTCAGGAATGTCCATGGCACGCGCTACCATCAAAATCAAATGTCCTGTGATCTCATTATATTAAATATGTGGTACAGCTTTTGTGCCCATGGGTTTTTTTTTTAAACCTGTGCTAATATCAATCCTTTTAGAAATATGAACTCCCAAGGATGTACGTTTTAGCCATTTGATAATCTACTGAAAGCTATTGAATATCTCCCTAGGCATATAAAATGTATGTATAGCCAACACTTTTCATATTGTTACTGGGGTTTAAAGAATACTCTAAACCTGTCATGAACCCAAGCTAAGAACCTCTATAAATGCGTATTGTATGCCATCAATAATACCGTAAAAAACTTGAGGGCTTCCCTGGTGATGCAGTGGTTGAGAGTCCGCCTGCCGATGCAGGGGACACGAGTTCGTGCCCCGGTCCAGGAAGATCCCACATGCCGCAGAGCAGCTAGGCCCATGAGCCATGGCCGCTGAGCCTGCGCGTCCGGAGCCTGTGCTCTGCAACAGGAGAGGCCACAACAGTGAGAGGCCCGCGTACCAAAAAAAAAACTTGATTTGTTGCTTAGGTTATTCATTTTGATTTATTAGTAAGTTAAGGGTAAACAGCGATGAAAGAATTTGTTGCATGGGCTTTGATCTTACATAGATTTGAAAACCAGCATGAGGACTCTGTTTAATAAACTTCCTAAGCCCTACTTTCCTCATCTGTGCACTATTAATAACAAGAGAGTTCCTGAGAATGCATGGAAAGTGCTTGGTATCCAGGCCTATCACGTGGTAAGAGCCTGCTATTTTTATTGGTATTTTTTACCCCCGACATTATGATAGAGAAAGCTAGGAAGGACGTAGGTGATCTTTTTACAGGGCTCCAACCTCAAATAATATTTTTGATGTGCTGTTGTTTACTCATTGATAATTTTTTGAAAGGCTGTTAATGTTTTATTAATTATAAAATTAGCAGATGTCCAACGAAAAGGATTGCTTGGGGAAAGATATAAGAGGTAGTTTAGTTCTTCAGGAGAAGGAAGTATTCCCTAATCTCTTTATGATTAGTAATTTTTGCAAGTTCTGAGAACAAGTCAATGCATAATGCCTCAAACCAACAAAACCTAAAATAGGAAAAAAGAGCTTTCCATGTTCTTAGAATATAAATTTCATACCAAGTACAAAATTAAAGCTAGATTTGGAAGAATATATAATTATTAAATCTAGGGGCATATGTCCCAATTAGAGAATACATCAACTCAAATTACATTTCTCAGATAAATACATTATTACATTATAATTTAACAGAGATTAGTGTTATATTAGAAAATGGCTAATTTAAGCTGACTTTCAGGGAAACTTCCATATGAATAGTAACAAATAAGTGGAACAATAATTCTTAAATCACTGAAGAAAATTTAGACTGGTTCAAAAAGCTAGAGGCTTTTTGTATACCTTTGGTATACAAGACTTTTACTTAGACCAGAAATATAAATGTTTAAAGTATACTGAGGAACTATTTCTCCCTCTGGAGTCACATCATGCCTTTGGAGTCATTTTATGTAATTTGTCCAGTAAGAAGTGATTTCCCCTAGTGGGAAGCAGCCACATAGCACAGGGAGATCAGCTCAGTGCTTTGTGACCACCTAGAGGGGCAGGATAGGGAGGGTGGGAGGGAGAAGCAAGAGGGAGGGGATATGGGGAAACATGTATACATATAGCTGATTCACTTTGTTATACAGCAGAAACTAACAGCATTGTAAAGCAATTATACTCCAATAAAGATGTTAAAAATAATAATAATATAATCAATAATGTAAAAAAAAGTGATTTCCCCACATATCATTTGAATTGTAGAAATACTTTAATTGCATTGCCTTTTTAATGTAATTTTAAAGGCCACAAGACTTGGACGTTACTTGATGGTTTAGAAAACCCATATCTTTCTTCCTTATGCTCTCATTTAAAAAATGTATGGGGCTTCCCTGGTGGCGCAGTGGTTGAGAGTCCGCCTGCCGATGCAGGGGAAACGGGTTCGTGCCCCGGTCTGGGAAGATCCCACATGCCGCGGAGCGGCTGGGCCCATGAGCCATGGCCGCTGAGCCTGCGCGTCCGGAGCCTGAACTCCGCAGCGGGAGAGTCCACAACAGTGAGAGGCCCGCGTACCGAAAAAAAAAAAAAAAAATGTATGTATGAGAACATGGATAGTGTTTCAGATTTCTCTTGTGTTGGTCCAGTGACTTTGTGTTCCGTTAGGTGTGTGCGTGTAATAGAGAATGTGTGTGTCTACCTTTCTTTCTCCTCTCACAATCCTCTTCTTTGATTCTCTGCTTTAAATAGACATAAAATAGAATATTTTAGCATGTTTTATTCATATTTATCCATAAAGTTTATATGCCTTTAAAAGCAGATTTAAAAGTTGAATCATATGCTTTATCTCAAAAGAAAAAAAATATTTTCAAAATGGAAATTGCTTTATTATGTCTCCTTTAATTAATATATACCCAGTATAAAAAAAATAATGAATATTTAGAATTTGGGGGGAAAAATCATCTCAGGTTTCATCACCTAAATTGTTGATATTTGTACCATAATTTATTTCACCAATTTTAGGGACCTTGAATTGTTTTTGTGTTTTGTTTTGGGTTTTTTTTTTTTTTTTTGTCTTCTGGCTGCCCTGAGGGCTTGTGGGATCTCAGTTGCCTGACCAGGGATTGAACCCTGGGCCACGGGAGTGAAAGCCTGGAATCCTAACCACTAGGCCACCAGGGAATTCCCCCTATTGGATTGTTTTTATTTTATCACAAAGATACATACATCTTTACACACCTGATTATTTCCTTAGGACACATTCTTAGAAGTAGAATTGCCTAATCAAATTAAACTCTTCCAGAAAGGTTAAACCAACCTAAACTACCATCACCAATGTATTATTCATTATGTTTCTTCCTTTGTGAATTGCCAATGCATGTTCTCTATCCATTTTTCTGATAATGTTTTAATTTATCTCATTGATTTGCAATAACTCTTCATATATTAAAAATATTAACACTTTGTCATAGATTTTTTTCCTAGTTTTTTTCTTCATGGATACTGATTTTGTTGCCATGATTAGTACATTATTCTGCATACCGAGTTAATTAAATATTTACCTGAAATATTTTCTACTGCTTTTTATGGTTTTCATTTTACATTTAAAATTTAAGCCATTTGGGGCTTCCGTGGTGGCACAGTGGTTGAGAGTCTGCCTGCTAATGCAGGGGACACAGGTTCGAGCCCTGGTCTGGGAAGATCCCACATGCCGTGGAGCAACTGGGCCCATGAGCCACAACTACTGAGCCTGCGCGTCTGGAGCCTGTGCTCCACAACAAGAGAGGCCGCGACAGTGAGAGGCCCACGCACCGCGATGAAGAGTGGCCCCCGCTTACCACAACTAGAGAAAGCCCTCGCACAGAAACGAAGACCCAACACAGCAAAAATAAATAAAATAAATTAATAAACTCCTACCCCCAACATCAAAAAAAAAAAAAAAACATTTAAGCCATTTGGAATATATTGTGATCTGAAGTATGACGTAAGAGATTCAACGTTTTTATTTTTATTTTTCGAAGTTGTTAAATAATCCTTTTGTTAAATAATCTTCTTACTGATATAAACATAGTTAGGGTTTTTTAAGTTAAAAATTTTATTTTTTTATTTGAAATTTATAAAATATATTTTAAAATTTAAAACCACTCTTTACTTTTTTTTTTTTTGGCGGTGCGCAGGCCTCTCACTGTTGTGGCCTCTGCCGTTGCGGAGCACAGGCTCCGGATGCACAGGCTCAGCGGCCATGGCTCGTGGGCCCAGCCGCTCCGCAGCATGTGGGATCTTCCCAGATCGGGGCACGAACTCGTGTCCCCTGCATCAGCAGGCAGACTCTCAACCACTGCGCCACCAGGGAAGCCCCACTCTTTTAAGAGCAGTTAGGTTCACAGCAAAATTGTGGAGAAAGCACAGAGAGTTCCCCCATCCCCCCTCCTCCCACCACACACACATAGCCTCCCCCATTATCAACATCCCACACCAGAGTAGTATAACTGATGGATCCACACTGACAAGTCCATAGTTTACTTTAGAATTCACTCTTGGTGTTGTACATTCTATGCGTTTTGACAAACGTGTGACTTATGTTCACCATTATAGCGTCATATGGAATAGTTTCACTGCCCTAAAAATCCTCCATTCTCCACCTAGTGCACCCAGTCTAGCCAATCTTTTTTCTGTCTCCATAGTTTTGCCTTTTCCAAAATGTCATATAGCTGGAATTATGTAGTATGTAGCCTTTACAGATTGGCTTCTTTATCTTAAAAATGAAGATATATATATATAGACGTACATACATACACATATATACTGTAACCAGGTACTGTAATGAAATCTTTTTTTTTTCCTGTTTGATTTTCATTTAAGTCTCACGTGCATTTCAGTTGGACAATGTTACCGTTCATTAGTTAGCACTCTGTGAACATAGTGTCAATAGGACGATAACCAGTGTTATTATTTTGTTGCTGACATCAATAGAAATGGTAATAATCTTTCACTATTAAGCTTGATGCTGGATTGATGGATGTGTGTGTGTGTGTGTATGTACAGAACAGCACAAACATGTAAAGACAGGTGTTCCAATATTTGTTAGGAGTTCATAAATATTTGGGAATGGATATTAAATGGATGGCGTACTTTTTAAGTCAGGATGATTGTAGAATATTCTGACTTCTTATTAGCTTTAGTTGTTTATTATGGATTGCAACAATTATCTCGTAATTTAGTATCTTCTCTTCCTTGGCTATATACTTTTTTTTTTTTTTTTTTGCGGTACACGGGCCTCTCATTGTTGTGGCCTCTCCCGTTGCGGAGCACCGGCTCCGGACGCGCAGGCTCAGCGGCCATGGCTCACGGGCCCAGCTGCTCTGCGGCATGTGGGATCTTCCCAGACCGGGGCACGAACTTGTGTCCTTGCATCGGCAGGCGGACTCTCAACCGCTGCGCCACCAGGGAAGCCTGGCTATATACTTTTTGTAACCTTATTTCTATATTTATGATTCCTGTTTTCTTACATATTTAAAAATGAAAATATAAGTAAATACATAAAGTAAAAGTTACGTTTGTAAATCCAAGAGTAATTATAGTTACTTTCCCTATATTTATCTTTACTAATTTTATAAGTTTATAAATATTAATGCATTTGTTTTTATTCTTTCATATTTAGTAATAGAAATGATTAAGACCATGAATTTTCCTTTTATTATAGCTTTAGCTATGTTCTGCATTTCTAAATGTGTAATATTTTCATTACAATATTTTGAATGTTCTTCAATTGCCTTTATCTTTAGTTTTTCACCCTTGAGTTAATTGGAGAATCCACTCTATCACTCAGAGAGAAAGAGAGGGGAGAGAGGGAGAGGGACAGGATCGAGTGCTTTTGGCTTCT
Source organism: Orcinus orca (assembly GCF_937001465.1). Taxonomy (NCBI): domain Eukaryota; kingdom Metazoa; phylum Chordata; class Mammalia; order Artiodactyla; family Delphinidae; genus Orcinus; species Orcinus orca. The sequence goes on from NC_064565.1 coordinate 65,843,100, forward strand.
CCTTTTGTCTATTTTCAAATATTCTACGATATCAGTTTTATTTTTCTTCAACCCAAGACATATTTAGGAAAGTGTATTTTTCAAAAATTTTCTAGAATTAACCCCTACTCGCTTCTTCTTTTTCATTAATATTTAATTTATTGAATTGCTTCAGAGAATGTGATCTAAATTCAGCAATTTCAGTAGGATCTATCTTATTTTGATTTGCTTTTTACTAATTTTACCTGATGAAGCCTTTTTTAAATTTGCCAGATAAAGATATTTATTTTTATTGATAAAGGTTTCATTTTCCAAGTTGAAGTCTTCCTTATGTTCAGGAATATTTTTTAATGTTATTTCTTTTCTTTTTGCTTATTGTTTTCAGGGTCATTAGTATCTGTAGATCCAGGCTGCATTATCCGTTAACTTTTCCCTGCCCTTCTTTCTGTTTGCAAGCTGATTTCCTCAGCTTTATCTTTCTAATCTATTTTTTGTAATTTGTTTTTTTGTTTTTTTTGGCCACACTGCAAGGCACGTGGGATCTTAGTTCCCTGATCAGGGATCGAACCCAGGCCCCCACAGTGAAAGCGCTGAGTCCTAACCACTGGACCACCAGGGAATTTCCTCTCATTTATTTATTGACTGGCTTTTTTTTCTGCAGAATCTTTCTGTCCTTCATTAATATTTTAATTACTGCATTTAAATTATGGTGTCATTATATGTTTCCTTAATTTCCTACCTTTGCCAGTTCCCATTGCATCTGAGCCTGTCTTATCTCTTATTCAGAGACTCCATTTTTCTAAAAAGATGTTGTGAAAGTGTAAAGCAGTTGTGCTCTAAAGCTACCTCTCTTTTTTTGCTAGAATTAACATTCCAAATAAACCCTCTATCTATCTCTTGCACATAATAATTTTCTCTATCTGGGGAATAATTTTTCATAGTGCTTTATACACATACTTTTTTTTTTATACTTTGTATAAAAGCTGCTCTTTGTCAAAAGGTTATTTGTGCCAAGTATCCTTGGCTCCCTTCATGTTTACTTGGTTAGCATTCAAATCCTCTTAAAATTCACCTTGAAGGGCGGGGTGATATAGAACATAGGTTTGTCTTTAGTCATTTACTTAGTGTAAAGAGCCTTAGGAGTTGTGGGGAGGGATTAGAGTCTTGGTTGGTCACAATCAGAGAACTTGTGCCTGTATACATTTTCCTCCTTAGTTTTGCAAACGACTCCACCAGAGGCCAGCTTGGGGATTGGAGGCTGTATTTTGAGGGTGCATTGGGACATGTCCATGATGCTTGTCCAAAGGCAAGATTGAGGAAAGCAGCAAAGGGCAATCAAGGTACCTGTGGACTTGCCATGCCAGGAGAGGTGTGCCTCCATGGCCTCTGAAAGCTATTAATCTGTGGCCACCCTTTTCCCTGTGCCTCTTGCCACCTGTCTTTCCAGTTTTGAGGAAACTGGTGGAGCTTCCCAGACTTTCCTATACCACTTCACTGTCTTGAGAAGGGGAGTCATATGTTGGTTTCATACATCCTGGTTTGGTCCTGAATGAAGTGACTCCTTAGACTTTATGGCATGTGGTGGCCACTGTTCCCTAGAGTAAGTACTAATGGTCTTTTTTTTTTTTTTTAAATCCTTTTAGTCACTGCTGTTTAGTCATTTTCTAGGAATATCCTTATCAGATCTTACCCTGCCATCTTTCCTGGCAGTCTCCAGCTTACCTTCTTGAAATCAGTCCTTAATTTTCTTTTTCTTATCTGTGGCTTAATGACTTTAGAAATAAAAAAGATTTCCTACCCTTTCTATTTAAGGAAAAAAAACTTTATTATATAATGACATTGTAATGACTATAATATATAATGACAGTAGGCATTTGTTGTTCTGGTGATGATCTTGATAGAAAACCAGTTTATTCCACCTAGCAGTACAAAGACATTTGCGTTGATAAGGTCAGTTGATAGGAATGTCCTGCTCCAGGTGACTGGTGTCTAGGATTATCTAATGTGGCTCCTCCTAATTCTCTGTAAATAAGTGATGCAAATACTGGAAAAGGCAAACTATCTCTAACCCGAACACTGACGTAAAACAGAATCTAATTTCAAAACTGTGGAGGACTAGACCCCAATTCTATGATATCTCAAATTGAGGAGAGTCTAGCCAGGTCCTGATTATGACAAACCTCGGCTGCACTTGAGGAGAAGGAGACTGCTTGAAAAGGGCAAAAAAAGGCTTTGCTTTTCTTAGTCTGTCCTCGTACTTAGAGGTCTCAGTTGGCCCCAAACAGAAAAAGTCATATCAGCTCCTCGCTATTGCTCTAGAATCCTAAGCGTGATTCTGCAGAACTCCAGATTAAATCACCAAGTTGAGATGAAGGCTGAGGAGAAATTTTTGATTTTTTTGGGGGGGCCAGGGGGAAGGGAGGCTTATATTGCAAGTGAAGACTCGAAAGATACCATTTTACTCTTGACTTTGTCACTTACAGACTCCAGGTTCCAGCATGATTTAGAGAGACTTAAAGGAGAACATTAATAGAACTTTAAAGGGGGAATTGTATCTTCCAAATTAATGGGAAATATAAAAGTCAATTAAAACCATGTAAAAAACAGTATTACAAGGAAAGGCAGATTATATAGGAAAAGCCATCACCCATTAAAGGAAACGAAGAAGAACCAAAAAATAGAAAGTGTAAAATGGTATGACAGGAGTAAGGCCAACTATTAGTGAAACAGTAAATGGAAATGGGGAAAACTTTACTAAAATTAGATTTTTTTAAAACAACCCAACATGATCATTACTAGAGGAACACATAATACAAAAGAATAGAAATAGAAAGTTTAAATGTAAAAGCATGGACAAATTTCATTAATTACAACAGAAAGAAAGCAGGTGATATCAAATAAAGCAAAACAGTGAAATAAACAAAGCAGGTCATTTTATAATAATCAAAAGTGAATAATCATAATGAACTCTTCTGTAATAAATCTCATTGTTTCAGAATAAACGGAATACAATCTAAATGTCCCACTAGAAGAATAGTCAAATGTATTGTGTTACATCTGTGTGGTGGCCTTATATATAGTGATTAAGAATGGTGATACTAAAGTTTTTTTGTTCACAAGGAAGGCTGTTACCAATGTAATGTTGATTGAAGAAAGCATATTGCAGAGAGTATGGACATTTTTCTTCTACTTTGGTTAAAATGTAACCAAAATGTTAACCAGGATTATTTCTAGGTGACGAAGCTAGAGTCAATTTAAATATTTTCATCTGTACTTTTAATCTTTTCCTGTGGTAAATGTAGTACATCATATTATTGTGCCCAAGTAATCACTACCTCTTCTTCTGGGAGGATTATACTTTCATGCCTCATGGACTTCAATTTGCCCACGTGACTTGCTTTGGCCAATAAAACGTGAGTGTAAGTGGCATGTGCCGCCTACAAGCAAAAGCTCTAAGAACTGTCGAGTGGTCCTGCCATGGCTCTTTTCCTCCTTCACATGGGGGTTTCTCCTTTGGCCTGGAAGGAGGAGGATATAGAGCAGGGCAGCAGCCGACCTCTTAAGGACATGTAAATGGGTAAGAAATAAACCTTTCTTTTAAGCCCTTGAGATTCTGGAGTTGTGTGTTACCACATCACAACTTAGCCCAGGCTAAGTAGTCCCCAGTTTCAGATGTTTTTCTGAACACACACAATGTATGATGCCTGTAAACAACAAGTTGTAGAAGTCTTTCCTGCCACTTTTTGCTTTAGTTAGGTCCCTAGGTCATAAATCTGAATTTTATGTCACTCAGTGTAAATGCAAATGTTACAGTACTTAGAAACAATTGTAGTGATCCCACTGATGTGAAGGAGGAATGAAACAGGAAAATTAGATGTTAGGCTCTCATATTGCTGTTTTCAGCCACAATACTTTTCTCATTGAGTAGAGGAATTATGTTGGTGTTGACATTAAAATGTATGGTCTAGGGCTTCCCTGGTGGCGCAGTGGTTGAGAGTCCGCCTGCCGATGCAGGGGATGCGGGTTTGTGCCCCGGTCCGGGAAGATCCCACATGCTGCGGAGCGGCTGGGCCCATGAGCCATGGCCGCTGAGCCTGCGCGTCCGGAGCCTGTACTCCGCAACGGGAGAGGCCACAACGGTGGGAGGCCCACGTACCGCAAAAAAAGAAAAAAAAAATCTATGGTCTAAAATAGGTTTAGAATTTTGTTTCAGCGATTTCTGAAAATGTGTTTTGACAGAGATGAAATAAATCTTTTTTAAAATGTCACAGCAATTCTTACATTCTAGGAATAATGAATAAATAGTTGCAACCTACTAACAGAGTTTAGACTTACTTTTGTAATGCATTTTGAAATAGAGCAGTGATCAGACACTTGATTTATAATCAAATTGGAATGATCTTTAAAGGTCATTTCATTCAACCTTATATTAGGTACCTGAAACTCTTCTTGTTAAAAGAGATTTTTAAAAATAATAGAAACAAAAACAGTAACCTCAAAAACAATTCTTGGAATGAATTAAATTCTCTCACTCACCTTTTCCACATTCCTGACATTATTCAAGATATTCATAATTATAATTCAACCAAAATGCTGCCCTTTCTTCAAAGACAGATTACCCTGAAAATATCATTTTAAATTAAAACCAAGGTGTTAACATTGATGTTAATGAGGAAAGTGCAGTTGGATGCTGTTAGGGAAAAGAAAAAGTACATCAGAAGAAATGTTGGCCCTTGATGTAGCTTGGATTAAATTTACTTCCAAATGGATGAGAGTTTGATGAGTTTGGTTGTCTCGGCCTCATCCCTTGGGGCACTTGAGCACATCACAGAACTTCCGTACTTTTAGCTCAAGTATCAGCATATACTTGTAAAGCATCTTGGACCAGAAAGCAAAGTACTTCACATCAAGAATTTGAGCAGTGTTCTTGCTTTCTGTTTGCTGGCACCAGAGTTTGGCTTGAGAAACTTTACTTACGCTTATTAGGCTGCCTTCATAAAACAGAAGGATTAGCTGACCACCTAGCAATTGTCAGCTTATTACTGTGTCTTGCCAGTACTAAACAAAACCTGATCTCAAGCCAAAGAAAGAGGTCCACAGCTCTTTACATTTCTATTAGCCCAAACACTAGTTTTGTTTCAAGAGAAAGTCTTCGAATTTGGGAGTAAGTAGCTTTTATTTTCCCTGTGGTGACAGGTGATGTAAAAATCTTGTGAAAGGAGCACAAGTTCTATTCACTAGAAAGTCCCAAGTTTTTCCGATTTATAGTCATTTGCCTCTTAATTATTGGGATTGTTCTTTCGAATATTCTCTATAACCTATTAACTGTTAAAATCCTGATTATATTCAGGGTCCCATACTCCGTTAACACAATGTTGCAGATTTAAAAAATATAACTATAGGCCTGTATAAAATTTAATTTGCTTGCACTTGCAGAGTTTACATGATCTATACATAAGTCATTCGATACATTTGTACTGTTACCATAGTCTATTAAACATTTGTCTCCAGCTTAAATCCCTCAGAGCTCCAGACCTACCTTTCCATGTGTTTGTCCCCACTTGAATGCCTCCTTTGTACCTTAAAGTTAACACGTCTGAAACCATACTCATGACCTGCTGTCAGTTGTGGATTTCCTTTGGCCAGCCCTCGCTAGGAATACCAGAAACCTGGGAACCATCCTCAACACCGCTTTTCCTCCTCCATATCTACTCACAACTGACAGGACTAGGTGCTGAGTTTCCTGCCACCTCTCTAGTTCACTATCTCTTGTTTCCTGATCATCAGGCCTCCCTCATCTTCTTTACTTCCCCAGTTTGGTTCTCCTCATGGCTGCCAAAGTGATCTTTTAAACACACAAATCTGGTTATACCTCACCTCTGTATGGCCTCCTCTGCTCATGATAAAAATCAAAATGCTGAACATGGACTACAAGGCCCTGCAGGAATTGACCTGTGCTTTTCTTTGACCATCATGGCACTGTCTCTGTGTGCTCTGATCATATTGACCAGCGTGAATTCATTGATCACACCCAGCTGGACAACCAGACACCTGGTTAACTCTTTCGTATCCTTCAGATCTCAGCTCAAGCCCACTTGCACAGGGATACCTCTGACCTCCAGACCTAGTGAGTTGCCCTCGCCGTGTGTCCTCCTAATACTCCATGCATCTTCATCCTTTTTGATTTTTTTCATTGACTGTCTCTCCCTCTGGACTGAAAAGTTTAGGTCTCACTTTTCTTTGGCCTAAAGATTGATTTCTCCTCATCACCAGCAGCTTTCTTTTCTAATTTGTGCTAAAGTACTTACCCAAGGGTTCTATGCTTCCTTCAAGGTATTATGATTAAGATTGGGCCTGGAACTTAGCCTTCCACCTTCTTAGAAGAGGACAAGTTCACTTTAGTTGTCAGTGTTTTGGGACACAGATTGTTTGTTGTGTAAGCTTTTCATCTTACACTATCATGCTTACCTTTAAAAAAATTTTTTTTCTAGCAACCTGTGTTGCCAATTGAACAATGCTTCTCTTGGGGACAAGTTTTTAGCTCTATTAGTTACAATACAGACTTTGCTTATATAAATCCAAATGAAAAATGAAATGGTTCTTGGCTGTGGATAAGTGAAGCAACTCCATCATTACCCCAGTCCCGGGACATGCCTGTCAGTCTGTAGATACTTGTGAGCCTGCTGGTTGCTGCGAGTCATATGTAGGTATGCTGTGGTCTTGAAGTACAGATAACAGTACATATGTGTATTCCTTGATCCTTCCCAAATGCTGGATCATACGATGCATAAAGTACATCAGCTCTTTTGCCTTTTGTCACTGACTGCTTTTTGTCAGATTTAACCATCACATGCATGACATGACTGAACTAAACTGATGACAGACATGGATGGAGCTCTTATTATAATCCACTGAGCAGGGCAAATTAAATTTCAAGGGAAGAAACTGATATACTTTGGCATGAGGGTCCAGAACATAGCATTGTAATCTGCTTTAAAACAACAATACAAGGGAAGAATATCACTTTAACGTGTGGTTTCTTCCTGTTTTCCATGTTGACAAACTTTTGTTACATACTAATGCTTTTATCCTCTACCTTAAAATCTAGAAGAAGAAATAGTATTTTGTAATGTGTCAGAGTTCTCCCTCTCACCTTTTAGTACTGTTGCCTAGAAAAAATGATTTTTAATTTAAGGATTTTTAAATCATTCACATGAGGTTTTATTGTTTGTTCATTTTGCTTTTAGGTGTTTTGGACACCCTCAATATTTGCCTCAGCTTTTCTAGTCAAACCTGATTCATGAAATGGACTAAAGCTGAAAAATCATCTGCTTCTTTGTCTGTGAATTGGAGACACGATTGGGATGGTCTTCAGTGCATACAACTAGATTCAAACTGCAGCTATGAGTTCAGATGAGAAGGGCATATCCCCTGCTCATAGAACATCCACCCCCACCCATAGAAGTGCCTCCTCTTCGGCATCCTCTCAAAGGGACAGTAGGCAGGTAAGATAACAGTGTAAAGTGCATTTTGTTATTTTATGCAACTATAGTACCATTAGGATATGATGGGATTGCTAATTAAGTATGAAATTTTTGCTGTGAAGATTTTTATTCCACAGGAAAACTCTCTGTTTTCTGTAGATCTACCTGATGATGTCGTGAAGATCCTGCTCTAGCTTTTCTGTGATTTAGAATCGTTTTTCAGAGTACAAACTACAGGAAGGGTAGCTAAGTGAAGCCCTCTAGTGTTCTCCTCACATCTGTACCTGGAGGCAAGAGGCAGCTTCTGGAACATGAATGTTCTGTTCTTCCTTCCTCATTCATGGAGGTGGAAAGGGATCTGAACAGTCTTCCTCCAAGTCTCTCACTGGTCTGCCAAGCCCTAACTTCTGTTTGGAGTTTCATGGAATCTGGTAACAGTCAGATTCAGGAATCAGGTTACAAATAAAATTGTAGAATCAGGGAATTAAGAGAATTAAAATCAATAGAGAAAATAAATTATTGGTGCTTAATTATCCCATTGAGCCCATTCTGTAAATTATTTTTGTTTACACAGTTACTTTATTACTACTTCAGTGCCTATTCTACAGGCAAGGTTGTATGGGGATTAGGCATGTGAATTCTCTTCATTGTCAAAACAGGTGATTGTTTTGCCCAGCACTTGTCTGAATATTGTCATTTGCCATTGTAATATTGAGTAGAATTTCTTGTGTAACTGGAAATGCACAATAAGCAGAGGTTAACTTTTTATGAAAACTTTCCTTTTGGGGGACATTTAATTAGTGAACATTCTTGAAGAGTTTTCCCCCCCATTTTATTTTATTTTATTATTTATTTTTAACATCTTTATTGGAGTATAATTGCTTTACAATGGTGTGTTAGTGTCTGCTGTACAACAAAGTGAGTCAGTTATATATATACATATATCCCCACATCCCCTCCCTCTTGCATCTCCCTCCCACCCTCCCTATCCCACCCCTCTAGGTGGTCACAAAGCACCGAGCTAATCTCCCTGTGCTATGCAGTTGCTTCCCACTAGCTATCTATTTTACATTTGGTAGTGTATATATGTCCATGCTACTCTCTCACTTCATCCCAGCTTACCTTACCCTTCCCCCTCCCCATTTCCTCAACTCCATTCTCTACATGTGCATCTTTATTCCTGTCCTGCCCCTAGGTTCGTCAGAACCTTTTTTTTTTTTTTTTTTTGATTCCATATACGTGTTAACATCCGGTATTTGTTTCTCTCTTTCTGACTTACTTCACTCTGTATGATAGACTCTAGGTCCATCCACCTCACTACAAATAACTCAATTTTGTTTCTTTTTATAGCTGAGTAGTATTCCATTGTATATATGTGCCACATCTTCTTTATCCATTCATCTGTCGATGGACACTTATGTTGCTTCCATGTCCTGGCTATTGTAAATAGTGCTACAGTGAACATTGTTGTACATGTCTTTTTTTGAATTATTGTTATCTCGGGATATATGCCCAGTAGTGGGATTGCTGGGTCATGTGGTAGTTCTATTTTAGTTTTTTATGTTCTCCATAGTGGCTGTATCAATTTACATTCCCACCAACAGTGCAAGAGGTTACCCTTTTCTCCACACCCTCTCCAGCATTTATTGTTTGTAGATTTTTTGATGATGGCCATTCTGACTGGTGTGAGGTGATACCTTGTACTTTTGATTTAAATTTCCCTAATGATTAGTAATTTTGAGCATCCTTTCATGTGTTTGCTGGCAATCTGTATATCTTCTTTGGAGAAATGTCTGTTTAGGTCTTCTGCCCATTTTTGGATTGGTTTGTTTGTTTTTTTGATATTGAGCTGCATGAGCTGCTTTTATATTTTACAGGTTAATCCTTTGTCAGTTGCTTCATTTGCAAATATTTTCTCCCATTCTAAGGGTTGTCTTTTTGTCTTGTTTATGGTTTCCTTTCCTGTGCTAAACTTTTAAGTTTAATTAGGTCCCATTTGTTTATTTTTGGGCTTATTTCCATTTCTCTAGGAGGTGGGTCAAAAAGGATCTTGCTGTGATTTATGTAATAGACTGTTCTGCCTATGTTTTCCTCTAAGAGTTTTATAGTGCCTGGCCTTACATTTAGGTCTTTAATCCATTTTGAGTTTATTTGTGTGGATGGTGTTAGGGAGTGTTCTAATTTCATTCTTTTCGATGTAGCTGTCCAGTTTTCACAGCACCACTTATTGAAGAGGCTGTCTTTTCTCCATTGTATATTCTTGCCTCCTTTATCAAACATAGAGTGACCATATGTGCGTGGGTTTATCTCTGGGCTTTCTCTCCTGTTCCATTGATCTATATTTCTGCTTTTGTGCCCATACCATACTGTCTTGATTACAGTAGCTTTGTAGTATAGTTGGAAGTCAGGAAGCCTGATTCCTCCAGCTCTGTTTTTCTTTCTCAAGATGCTTTGGCTTTTCGGGGTCTTCTATGTTTCCGTACAAATTGTGAAATTTTTTGTTCTAATTCTGTGAAAAATGCCATTGGTAGTTACACAGGGATTGCATTGAATCTGTAGATTGCTTTGGATAGTATAGTCATTTTCACAATGTTGATTCTTCCAATCCAAGAACATGGTATATCTCTCCATCAGTTTGTATCATCTTTAATTTCTTTCATCAATGTCTTATAGTTTTCTGCATACAGATCTTTTGTCTCCTTAGGCAGGTTTATTCCTAGGTATTTTATTCTTTTTGTTGCAGTGGTAAATGGGAGTGTTTCCTTAATTTCTCTTTCAGATTTTTTACCATTAGTATATAGGAATGTAAGAGATTTCTGTGCATTAAAGTTGTATCCTGCTACTTTACCAGATTCATTGATTAGCTCTAGTAGTTTTCTGCTGGTATCTTTAGGATTCTCTGTGTATAGTATCATGTCATCTGCAAACAAGACAGTTTTACTTCTTTTCTGATTTGTATTCCTTTTATTTCTTTTTCTTTTCTGATTGCTGTGGCTAAAACTTCCAAAACTATGTTGAATGATAGCGGTGAGAGTGGGCAACCTTGTCTTGTTCCTGATCTTAGAGGAAATGGTTTCAGATTTTCACCATTAAAAACAATGTTGGCTGTGCGTTTGTCATATAGGGCCTTTATTATATTGACTTAGGTTCCCTCTCTGCCCACTTTCTGGAGAGTTTTTATCATAAATGGGTGTTGAATTTTGTCAAAAGCTTTTTCTGCATCTGTTGAGATTATCCTATGGTTTTTATCCTTCAGTTTGTTAATATGGTGTATCACATTGATTGATTTGCGTATCCTTGCATTCCTGGGATAAACTCCACTTGATCAAGGTGTATGGTCCTTTTAATGTGCTGTTGGATTCTGTTTGCTGGTATTTTGTTGAGGATTTTTGCATCTATGTTCATCAGTGATAGTGACCTTTAGTTTTCTTTTTTTGTGACATCTTTGTCTGGTTTTGGTATCAGCGTGAAGGTGGCCTCGTAGAATGAGTTTGGGAGTGTTCCTCCCTCTGCTAGATTTTAGAAGAGTTTGAGAAGGATAGGTGTCAGCTTTTCTCTAAATGTATGATAGAATTCGCCGCTGACGCTATCTGGTCCTGGGCTTTTGTTTGTTGGAAGATTTTTAATCACAGTTTCAATTTCAGTGCTTGTGATTGGTCTGTTTATATTTTCTATTTCTTCCTGGTTCAGTGTCGAAAGGTTGTGATTTTCTAAGAATTTGTCCATTTCTTCCAGGTTGTCCATTTTATTGGCATATAGGTGCTTGTACTAATCTCTCATGATACTTTGTTTTTCTGCAGTGTCAGTTGTAACTTCTCCTTTTTCATTTCTAATTTTATTGATTTGAGTCCTCTCCCTTGTTTTCTTGATGAGTCTGGCTAATGGTTTATCAATTTTGTTTATCTTCTCAAAGAACCAGCTTTTACTTTTATTGATCTTTGCTATTGTTTCCTTTCTTTTTCATTTATTTCTGATCTGATCTTTATGATTTCTTTCCTTCTGCTAACTCTGGGGTTTTCTTCTTCTTCTTTCTCTAATTGCTTTAGGTGTAAGGTTAGGTTGTTTATTTGAGATGTTTCTTGTTTCTTGAGGTAGGATTTTATTGCTATAAACTTCCCTCTTAGAACTGCTTTTGCTGCAGCCCATAGGTTTTGGGCCATTGTGTTTTCATTGTCATTTGTGTGTAGGTATTTTTTGATTTCCTCTTGGATTTCTTCAGTGATCTCTTGGTTATTTAGTAGCATATTGTTTAACTTCCATGTCTTTGTATTTTTTACAGTTTTTTTTCCTGTAATTGATATCTAGTTTCACAGTGTGTGATCAGAAAAGATGCTTGATACAATTTCAGTTTTCTTAAATTTACCAAGGCTTGATTTGTGACCCAAGATATGATCTATCCTGGAGAATGTTCCATAAGCACTTGAGAAGAAAGTGTTTTCTGTTGTTTTTGGATGGAATGTCCTATAAATATCAATTAAGTCCATCTTATTTAATGTATCATTTAAAGCTTGTGTTTCCTTATTTATTTTCATTTTGGATGATCTGTCCATTGGTGAAAGTGGGGTGTTAAAGTCCCCTACTATTATTGTGTTACTGTCGATTTCCCCTTTTATGGCTATAGCATTTGCCTTATGTATTGAGGTGCTCCCATGTTGGGTGCATAAGTATTTATAATTGTTATATCTTCTTCTTGGATTGGTCCTTTGATCATTATGTAGTGTCCTTTGTCTCTTCTAATACTCTTTATTTTAAAGTCTATTTTGTCTGATATGAGAATTGCTACTCCAGTTTTCGTTTGATTTCCATTTGCATGGAATATCTTTTTCCATCCCCTCACTTTCAATCTGTATATGTCCCTATGTCTGAATTGGGTCTCTTGTAGACAGCTTATGTCCGGGTATTGTTTTTGTATCCATTCAACCAGCCTGTGTCTTTTGGTTGTAGCATTTAATCCATCTACATTTAAGGTGATTATCAATATGTATGTTCCTGTTACCATTTTCTTAATTGTTTTGGGGTTTTTTTTTGTAGGTCTTTTCCTTCTCTTGAGTTTCCTGCCTAGAGAAGTTCCTTTAGCATTTGTTGTAAAGCTGGTTTGGTGGTGCTGAATTCTCTTAGTTTTTGATTCTCTGTAAAGGTTTTCATTTCTCTGTTGAATCTGAATGAGATCCTTGCTGGGTAGAGTAATCTTGGTTGTAGGTTTTTCTCCTTCATCACTTTAAATATGTCCTGCCACTCCCTTCTGGCTTGCAGAGTTTCTGCTGAAAGATCAGCTGTTAACCTTATGGGGATTCCCTTGTATGTTATTTGTTGCTTTTCCTTTGCTGCTTTTAATATTTTGTCTTTGTATTTAACTTTTGATAGTTTGATTAGTATGTGTCTTGGCTTGTTTCTCCTTGGATTTATCCTGTATGGGACTCTCTGTGCTTCCTGGACTTGATTGACTATTTCCTTTCCCATATTAGGGAAGTTTTCAACTATAATCTCTTCAAATATTTTCTCGGTCCCTTTCTTTTTCTCCTCTTCTTCTGGGACCCCTGTAATTCTAATGTTGGTACATTTAATGTTGTCCCAGAGTTCTCTGAGACTGTCCCAATTCTTTTCATTCATTTTTCTTTATTCTGCTCTGCGGTAGTTATTTCCACTCTTTCATCTTCCAGGTCACTTATCCGTTCTTCTGCCTCAGTTATTCTGCTATTGATTCCTTCTAGAGAATTATTAACTTCATTTATTGTGTTGTTCTTCATAGTTTGTTTGCTCTTTAGTTCTTCTAGTTCCCTGTTAAACGTTTCTCGTATTTTCTCCATTCTATTTCCAAGGTTTTGGATCATCTTTACTATCATTACTGTGAATTCTTTGTCAGGTAGACTGCCTATTTCCTCTTCATTTGTTTGGTTCTGTTGGGTTTTTACCTTGCTCCTTCATCTGCTACATATTTCTCATTTTATTTAGCTTACTGTGTTTGGGGTCTCCTTTTCGCAGGCTGCAGGTTCGTAGTTCCTGTTGTTTTGGTGTCCACCCCCAGTGGGTGAGGTTGGTTCAGTGGCTTGTGTAGGCTTCCTAGTGGAGGGGGCTGGTGCCTGTGTTCTGGTGGGTGGGGCTGGATCTTGTCTTTATGGTGTGCAGGGCCACGTCCGGTGGTGTGTTTTGGGGTGTCTGTGAACTTAGTATTATTTTAGGCAGCCTCTCTGATAATGGGTGGGGTTGTATTCCTGTCTTGCTAGTTGTTTGGCATGGGGCATCCATTACTGGAGCTTGCTGGTCGTTGGGTGGAGCTGGGTCTTAGCGCTGAGATGGAGATCTGTGGGAGAGCTCTTGCCGATTGACATTACGTGGGGCCGGGAGGTCTCTGTTGGTCCAATATTCTGAACTCGGCTTTCCCACCTCAGAGGCTCAGGCTTGACGCCAGACCGGAGCATCAAGACCCTGTCAGCCACACAGCTCAGAAGAAAAGGGAGAAAAAAAAGAAAAATAAATAAAAACTAAAAAATTAAATTATTAAAATAAAAAAATTGAAAAATAATTTAAAAAAAGAGAGCAACCAAACCAATAAACAAATCCACTAATGATAACAAGTGTAAAAACTATACTAAGATAAACGTAAAAGTCAGAAAAAAATCAGTCACAGATAGCAAACCCCAAGTCTACAGTTGCTCCCAAAGTCCACCGCCTCAATTTTGGGATGATTTGTTCTCTGTCAGATATTCCACAAATGTAGGTACATCAAGTTGACTATGGAGATTTAATCTGCTGCTCCTGAGGCTGCTGGGAGAGATTTCCCTTTCTCTGCTTTGTTCCGCACAGCTCCCAGCTCCCGGGACTCAGCTTTGGATTTGGCCCCGCCTCTGCGTGTAGGTCGCCTGAGGGCGTCTGTTCCCGCTCAGACAGGACGGGGTTAAAGGAGCAGTTGATTAGGGGCTCTGGCTCATTCAGGCCGGTGGAAAGGAGGGGTACGGAATGCGGGGCAAGCCTGCAGCGGCAGAGGCCAGCATAATGTTGCAACAGCCTGAGGTGCGCCACGTGTTCTACTGGGGAAGTTGTCCCTGGATCACAGGACCCTGGCAGTGGTGGGCTACACAGGCGCCCAGGAGGGGAGGTGTGGATAGTGTCCTGTGCTTGCACACAGGCTTCTTGGTGGTTGTAGCAGCAGCGTTAGTGTTTCATGCCCGTCTCTGGTGTCCGAGCTGATAGCCGTAGCTTGTGCCCATCTCTGGAGCTCGTTTAGGCGGCACTCTGCCTTCTGTGGGCAAACAGGGAAGAAATCCCCTCTCCTCGTGCACCCTGAAACAATGGCCTTTTGTCTCTTAGGCAGGTCCAGACTTTTTCTCGGACTCCCTCCTGGCTAGCTGTGGTGCACTAGCCCCCTTCAGGCTGTATTCACACAGCCAACCCCAGTCCTCTCCCTGGGATCCAACCTCCGGAGCCTGAGCCTCAGCTCCCAGCCCCCACCTGCCCCGGCTGGTGAGCAGACAAGCCTTTTAGGCTGGTGAGTGCTGGTCGGCACCGATCCTCTGTGCGGGAATCTCTCCACTTTGCCCTCTGCACCCCTGTTGCTGTGCTCTCCTCCGTGGCTCCGAAGCTTCCCCCCACCTACCCCTGGTCTCCGCCAGTGAAGGGGCTTCCTAGCGTGCAGAAACTTCCTCCTTCTCAGCTCCCTCCCACTGGTGCAGGTCCCGTCCCTATTCTTTTGTCTCTGTTTTTTCTTTTGCCCTACCCAGGTACGTGGGGAGTTTCTTGCCTTTTGGGAAGTCTGAGGTCTTCTGCCAGCGTTCAGTAGGTGTTCTGTAGGAGTTGTTCCACATGTAGATGTATTTTTGATGTACTTGTGGGGAGGAAGGTGATCTCCACATCTTACTCCTCCACCATCTTGAAGGTCCCCCTCTCTTTCCCCCCATTTTATATGTTGAAAGTATATTGCCTAGTTTCTAGAAGTACACACATCAGTTATCTGATATTCCATAGTACAGACTTGGGTCTTGAGACAGCCAGTTCCACGTGAGAATTCATTCTTTTAGATGGTGGGAATGCATTTCTGGGGGTGTTCCTTAAGGAACCCTCAGTCTACAAACCCTTTCAGAACTCCCTCTCCTATTTCTAGCAAGAGATTGCAGGGGAATCTGTAAGAATCAGGGTTTCCTTGTGTGTATATCTTTCACAGATTCTAAAGCAGATATTTCTATCCTTGGGAATTTTTGACATTGGTGTTTTTGTTATAGAAATCAAAGAGGATATCTACATTCTGTTCATTAGAAGCAGTTACACCGTTAACTAAATCTGTGATTACACACAGCTATAATGTTTATTGCATTACATTTTTAGAGTTTAAAAAAATTAAGAGTACCATGAATGAAAACACATTTATGTTAAATTCCTACTGCATGCTGAGATGCTTTCTAAGTTTGCAGTTTTAATCTACCCTTCACTTGGCTCTCTGTCCTTTCTCGTTATGGCTTCTTCATTTTTCCCTTGCCCTGGGCATTTAAATTGAGAGACATTTTAAGCAGCATGGCCTTTCTGGCTGCTGAGGGAAGGAAGGGATGGACCCCATTCACCCTGGAGAATTATGGCAAATGGAAAAGACTGCTGACTGCTGCAGAAACATCTGTCATGCACTGTTGAGCTGCTGTTGCATCTGAGCTCTGGGGTGAGCGTGCTAAACAACAGGGAGGAACTGAGATCCTGGTCTGCCAGAGGACATGTAAAGGTGGAATGGGTGACTCCTGGCTGGCTTGTGGATGGAAAGTTTTATTATGGGAATAAAGGAGCACGTCTGCAAATTGATAATGAATTCTGGAAAAGTAAGAGACACTGTTCAAATGGTTATTATTCTTTAAGGAGAGAGTTTACTTTCATTCTTGTTTATCTCAGCAGGTGGAAACTCTCCCAAATACTTTCTCCTCTGGTTCCTTCCTGCCTCCTCTTTTGTGTCTGTTAATCCCCCTCAAGGGAGAGAAGAATAAAGAACAATTACAGTTCTTTTCTCTCCCTGTCTCATCACTTCTTAAAATCCAGTATTAACTTACGGAAATCAGAAACTCTGAGTGATCTTGGGATATAATATGATGTAGTGTATTTTAATGCATCTATTTTTGTGTGATGGCTGTTTTCGTAGTGAAGGGACATAGAGAAAGTGATGAAGTAGTCTTCATTGAATGTTACAGTTCTGATTTGACTGATATCTGTGTAGATGGTGCCAAATTGCAAAGTCCATCCCTATTTCTCTCCTAAGTTGATCATATTGGTAAAGGGTCTAGCACACAGCATATACCGTACAGTGGTACCTTACTGCACCTTTCTTGCCTGTCCTTCCCAAGTTCTAGTCCTAGATCACTGATTACTTGATTGGGCATCTCTCCTTAGTTGTATCATTTTCACCTTAAATCAGTATGCTTAAACCAGTTTGCTATGAGGGTAATCATTCTCTCATGGACCCAGGGTCAAAGCCATTCCCTTCTTCTTTGCCTCTCCCACACTCAATAGGTTAACAAGTCCTGTTGATTATTTCCTCCTTCATAATATCGTAATTTCTTTCTAGTCCCACTGTCGGCTCCCCAGACCAGACTCTCATCACCTCAACCTGGGATCCTGCAGAGTGCTCTTGCCTCACTGGCTCCTTATGGCCTCCTGAGATCGAATTTCCTGAATCTGGCAGATTCACGCTCAAAATCCTTCAAAGAGGGCTTCCCTGGTGGCGCAGTGGTTGAGTGTCCGCCTGCCGATGCAGGGGCCCCGGGTTCGTGCCCTGGTCTGGGAGGATCCCACATGCCGCGGAGCCTCTGGGCCCGTGAGCCATGGCTGCTGAGCCTGCGCGTCCGGAGCCTGTCCTCCGCAACAGGAGAGGCCACAACAGTGAGAGGCCCGCGTACCGCAAAAAAAAAAAAAAATGCCTTCAAAGACTTTCAGTTACCTACATGATTAAGGCCAGATTTCTTTACTTAGTATCCAGAGACCACCATGATCGGATCCAGCCTCAGTGTCCCATTTTCCTCCCAACCTGTACAGTCTTGTCTGCTTAATGGTTCCCAAAACTGCCTTATCTCCATCTCTGCCCTTGTCTTTCCTGCACTGAATTCCCACCACCCTCCTCTCAACCTGATACCTCCCTATGCTTCAAAGACCAGCTCATGTGACACTCTCAACTGGCCGCTCAAGCCCACGTTGAACTTTCCCTTCTCTAAACTTTATAGAACTTCTTGACAATATTTGACATTCATTATCTTGTTATGTACTGATCTCCTCAACTGTATTGTGAGCTCTTTTAAACAGACTACGCACTCTTAATTCTTCAGAGACAAGCCTTGCCCCTTAAATATTTTAATGTATCCTAGAGGTTATTTTTAAAGACCTGCAACAATATTAGTCTTGTCTTTTTACTACAGATTTTACATTCCAGGTTTATTTGTCCTCTCCCTTCTTCCTTCCTCATGGATAAGTAAAACAAAGAACATCTGTCAAGTGCATAGTAGTAATTGGCAGCCCTTCCTGTCACTAAATTATGTAGCCCAACAGGTGAAGGAGGGAGGGGAGATGGGAAATGAAGTGATTCGGTGCCCCTGTGATTTCACTGTTTTTTCACCAAGGAGAGGGTCAAGGCCCCACTTAGTATTTAACAAGTTGGAAGACTTTAGTAATTGCTCCATTCACACTTTATTCAAGTCTGGTATTAGATGTTAGAATATCTAACAAAATTGGCTGCGTGTGTGTGTGTGTGTGTGTGTGTGTGTGATCAACTATGACTCTTAAACTGCAAGGTATATACTCCCTACAATTTTCAAAGAGGAAATAGGTTGATTAGACATCTAGGACTTTTGCAGAAACCAGCATTTCCCAAAGTATGTGCCAAGGAACGCTTGTCCCTTGAGATGCTGCCTGAAAAGAGGGTCTGCTGTCAAGTAAATTGGAGAAATGCTGAACACAATCTTTTTTTGCAAATTTTTAAATTAATAAATTAAGGACACCGATAAATCCTGCAGTCAGAACTTGATTTAACTGAGCACTTCTTGAATTTGATAGATCATGGAACTTTTTTATTTCCCTAAGGTTAGGTTGTTGAAAATCCAGATTCTTCTTTCTATTTCAAAATGGGAAGGTAAAGGAACACGGGGCCCAGATTCCAAATGGCAACTAGACTGGGCTCAGGAGCAGCTTCCCCTTTAGATGGGGCATTTACTTTCTTATCAGCCACAGTCTCTACTTCTCCTTATTGTATTTCAATACTTCATGCTTCCTGCCTGGCCCTTGAAAGCATTTGAATTGACAAACCCTGATCCGGGGTGTCAGGAAGTCAGCCACAATAATATTCAAGTGACTAGGGGTGATCTCCACTTGAATGTTAAAAAGGCATCTCAAACTTAACATGTCCGGACTTCCCTGGTGGTGCAGTGGTAAAGAATCCGCCTGCCAATGCAGGGGACATGGGTTCAATCCCTGGTCCAGGAAGATCCCACATGCTGTGGAGCAGCTAAGCCCGTGCGCCACAACTACTGAAGCCCGCACACTCTAGGGCCTGCGTGCCGCAACTACTGAGCTTGCGTGCTGCAACTAGAGCGCATGCGCCTAGAGCCCGTGCTCCACAACAAGAGACGCCACCGCAACGAGAAGCCCGCGCACCGCAACAAAGAGTAGCCCTCTGCTCACTGCAACTAGAGAAAGCCCGTGCACAGCAATGAAGACCCAGCATGGCCAAAAATAAAAACAAACAAACAGCAACAACAACAACAACAAAACTTTAACATGTCCAAAACGGAACTCTTAATCTCACTCTCAAATCTACTCCTTCCCAGTCCCCCTTATCTCAGTAAACAGCAACTCTGTCCTTTCATTTGGTAAAGGCCAAAACCCTTACCAGGAGCCATCCTCGACTCCTCTCTTTTCCTCACACCCCACTTCCAGACCCTCAGCAAATCCTGTTGGTTCTGCCTTCAGGATGTCCTTGGAATCTGACCTCTGCTTCCCTCCTCCTCTCCCTCCACCCTGGTCTGAGCCACCTTATTTCTCACCCAAACTATGGCCATAGTCTTCTAACTGCTCTCTGTGCTTCTACCTTTGACCAACATACAGGTCATTTTTTACAAAGTAGTTAGAGTGATCCCTTTAAAACCTAAGTCAGGTCAAGCCTCTCACCTGCTCCAAGGTCTCCAGTGGTTTCCCATCTCTCCTGAAATATTTGAATTGCTGACTGTTGTCTACAATGTTATTCATAATCTGGATCTGCATATAGCTCTCTGGTCCCATCTCCTACCACGTTCCACTTCACTTAGTTCTCCCCAGCATTTTCCTTCGATGTGCCAAGCAGGGTGCCACCTCAGGGCCTTTGCATTTTTGGCCCCCCTCAGACCAGCTCACTTTTCTTCCAAGTGTCCCCATGTGTGCTCACACATTTGAATCATTCTCCAAATGTACCCTTTCTGGGTAGCCTTCTCCTGCTCTCCCCTGTGTATCCACATCACTCACTGTACACTTACCTGCTTTTATTTGTCTTCAGAGCATTAACCACCACCTGACACGTTACATATTTATCTGTTTTTATTTGTATCCTCTTCCTCTATTCCATATCACTGCCGTGTAAACTCCCTGGAAACAAGGGTTTTCTTTTGTTAATAATGTATCCCTAGCACCTCCTACAGTTCCTGGCATATGATATGGCTCAGAATATATTTGAATGAACAAATGAATGAGGATTTGGCATGGAGAGGAAGATTGTGGACCAGGTTCCAGAGGCCTTGGTAGCTGTGAAGGAACAATCATGCAGTTGGGAGATGATTAGTAGGACAGAAAGTAGTATAGTTGGGAATTCTGAGTCTCTCAAGAACAGTGGATTTTGAGAGTAGAAGAGGGGATGGTCCAGAGGTGGCAGAAGGTACCAGGAGAGCACAGACCCTCCTGCTTGCTGCTGACAGTGATTGTGTGGTAGAATAAATGGCTTGAGGCTTATGAAGGCAGTGATATCAAACAGAAGCAAAGCATTGGGAGCATTCTGCACAGATGTTAAAAATATTGGTGGGGTGGGAGATAACTCTATTTTAAAACAAGAGTTGTTTCCAGTCTCTCATAGTACTTATTTTACAGTAATGTTATGTAATTGGCTAAGTTTATGGCTGGCTGGCTGGATTTTGTTTGTTTGTTTGTTTTGATAATTACCCTTATGATTACATATTTTAGAGAATTTTTACAGTATACAAGACTGGGACCACCCTGTAGAGACAGTTTCAGTAGTTTGGGATCAGCCAAGGATCTACATTTTTTAAAGTAAGGCCCCTGCTTAGAACCAGTGATTATTTTTATTTGTGTCACTATCAAGTCATTTCAGAAAATCAGATACTATTCCTCTAAGAACTTGGGATTTGGAGCACATAATTACCAGGTGATAGTATCCATTACTAGAGTGAATTGTTATAGCTCTACTGGGTTAGACATTGTAAATGCTCAAGTGACTCAATCTTTTTGTTCAATGAAAAATCAAAGAAAGAAAAATACCAGCTATTCCTTATAAAGACTTAAAGTTTACAGGAGCTCAGAGATGATAAAATAAAGAACTTTTTAAGGAAAAAAATATTATTAATCAGTCATAAGAAGCTGGTAGTTAATCTTCTTGCCAGTTATTAATAAAATATATATTCAGTATTATGGTCAATCATTCCAACCTAATAGAAGATATCAATTACATGGGTATCTAAAAATGTTTCCTATACATAATCAACAGTAATTAACAAAACCAACCGTGGCTCATTCAGTTAATGTCCTGACTGGTAACATGTGAAGTCTGGTAACCTGTGAAGGCTGTCCCAAGCGGTGATTCAGTGAGACTCATGTAACCATGGGCTGGTTTACCACCATATAACCACCCAGTTCTGATATCAGCAGCATCTGCTATTTTTGCAGTGTTCCTTATTAATGAAGAAGGTATCTAGAAAACCAGAAAGTAAAAATGTTCCTCATCAGTGACTATACTTTATGTACAGGGTTTTCATAACAAGTTTTCTTCTTGGGCAAACAGACAAACAGATACAAAAATATCCCCAGCATATGTGTGAACTGACTTGGAATATTTTTCTTCCAATTGAACCTCTGAAGCATCTTCTTCAAATAGCTTTGCTAAATGAAATAACCAGATTACTGCTTTGAAATACAGTATCTTTATTTTCTGAATATGAAACCTATTTCCATCTTTGGGTTGTGAAAAATATAATGATCCTCAAACAAAAATTCTCTCATTTCCGGAGAGAAGAATTCAAGCATTCTTGATTTATACCTAACCTCCAGTTTAAATCATCTTCAGTCTTATCAGTGAAGAGGAATATAATTTGAAATCTGCCAGTATCTAAATAGAAAAATCGTAGAATTCAGTGGATCCAGGGATTTGCCGGGTGACCCTGGGACCTAGCTCTCAGTTCAGGGAGAAATACTAACCTAACATGAAAATCTGCAGTGTCCTCACCATAGTGATGCTGGTAAATAAAGCCCGTGGGGCTCGGTATGTTTAAATTCCTGACTTGCTTCCAATTTAGGCTTTTGGGGATTCCACTCATCCCAAGGAACCTAACTTTTAGGACTGAGGACCAGTGTCAATAGAAAAATAATATCCGCTTGCAGAAACTCACACGATGACCAACTTCTGTGACTTAGGTACATTTTGTAAATTGGGTGTTCTGAAAAGTCTAAATATTAGGAAAAGTTCATGAATAATAGAGCAACACCAGCAACAGCTGACATCTCATGAGTTCTCACTGTGGAAGGTTGAGCTACCATCACCTTTTTCAGAAAACTAAACTCTGGCATAAAGTGGTGAAATATCTTGGCCACAGCTAATGAACAGCTAAGACAGGGTTTGCTCCCTGGAAGCCTGATTCTGGACCCCTTTTCTTGACCACTTCACTATTTGCTCTGTGGTAGGGCTTGACAAGCTGGAATGTCTAGGGGAAAGGCCTTCTGTACTTGTCTAAGTGAACTTCGTAAGGCAGCATTTGTCAGTTATTTTTGAGTTACGCATTTCCTCCTCATTTTTTTTTTCACTCAGCAATAACAGTGATTTTTCACATCCTCATTGGCCTGGGAAGCAATAGACCAGAAGGTACATAGACGAACATGTTAATAATTATTGTGAAGTACTGGTATCAAAGGTGAATTTTATGTTCTTTGTGCATTCCTGAATTTTACATTTTCTGTACTTTCACTACATGTATTGCTTTTGGAATGAGAAATTCTGATCATTTATTTGTTTACTGAAAACTGCAATTAACCTTTTCCATGAAACAAAATGAGCAGCCCCACAGATTTCTTGCTCTCCCCACCATTTGGATATTGCTGCCACTTCTGCTTGGTGTTTACAGTATGTGTTCAGTCCATGTCAAATGTGCTGCAGTTGAGACCACTGGAAGGAAATTTGCCACCTGGCACTCACGCTCATTACCCACAAGTGATTTAGAACTCAACATTATCTGAGAAGAATCTGTTCGCTGCTTGCCCTGGTATGTTTGCCAGAACACTTTGGCTCTCTTGGCCTGCCTTAGTTTCTCACTTAAGAAGTTATCTCATTACCTTGAGCTGGCTGGTTTGGGTCAGCGTGTTTATAGCAGCAAGGTTGTGAACCCCAGAGGGTCTCATTCGTAGGTCGTTGACGAGGTCTGGGAATCTGTTGTTTATAGAAGCTTCCGCAGGAGACTGTTTTCACCCAGGTTTGGACATCATTGCTGTTACGGAGTACATTTTCAGGTGTTTCGTTAGGACTATAAAAACATCATCCCAAAGGACCATAAGTTTACAAAACTGCTTTATTTATTTATTTATTTATTTATTTGCGGTACGCGGGCCTCTCACTGTTGCGGCCTCTCCCGTTGCGGAGCACAGGCTCCGGACGCGCAGGCTCAGCGGCCATGGCTCACGGGCCCAGCCGCTCCGCGGCACGTGGGATCTTCCTGGACCAGGGCACGAACCCATGTCCCCTGCATCGGCAGGCGGACTCCCAACCACTGTGCCACCAGGGAAGCCCGAGAGTTATTATTAATGCAATTCTGCCGTCTTTCAGTGAGAGTAAGATAACTGTTACTGTAGAGAAAGTAGTAGAATTACTACTTCTTCAGTCATGGCCTTCCGGCTTCGGTGATTTTAATATTTTATGCTATTCCAAAAATAATAAAAGTAATTCCTTGAAGGACATTATTAAGAAGGCAGCAGGCAAGTCCGTGCACCACTTTTGCTGTAGACATTCAGAGGGATGCAGAATGTGCATTGCCATCCGCTGATGTTGCTTTCCCACTGGCAGGTATCTAGGGCATCTGTCTCTACTCACTTTGTCAGCTTTCTCTGTAAATTCCGGTGCTCTGGTCATGACGTGGTGCTAACTATGGTTGCTAGATTGACCAAGTAACATAATGGCCATGTCAGGTACGGATTCTTTGCTTTCAAAAGGGTACTCAGGTGTGGTACACCTGCAGGGTGTTTGAACACATCTTTCTGTGGAAATAAGAATGCACAGTATTCCTGAACATTTATTCTTACAGCATTTATAACTGAGCTGTTAGCTACCATTTATGGAATGCCTGCTGTGTGCCAGCATGTAGGCAGCACTGTCCATACACTGGGTGCCAACTCAGTGACTTGCAATGTTTTCCAAGCTAGACATTAACATCCCCATTTTACAGATGGAAAACATGGAGGCTGAGAAAGGTTCATGATCTGCCCAAGGCACATGGTAAATAGCAGCATGGGGGTTGGTATGCTTGTCTGTGTGACTGCAAAACTCATGTTCTTTTCTCTGCGTCAGACACTGCATTCCTGAAGTAAAAGCTAGCTGGCTTGCTCTTAGTTTTTGAAACTTGGAAACAAACCTCAAGGTTGTACCATATTTAAGAGGGCTGTAGCCTTTTTTGTTTGTTTGTTTTACTCATTTCTGCCCCTCTGTTTCCATGAAAGGTTGTGGTAGATGTGTTCAGTTAGTCTTGAGGTTAAACACTACTTGAAATTGCTGTGATTTTTTGTTGTCTAACATTAGCTTTAACTTTAGTAGAGGGCAGTATTTAAAAGCTTGGAGTCCAGAGGAGAATCTTGATTTCCATTCCAACTCCAATACTTATTGACTCTGTGTCATTAACCTTACTGTGCCTCTCTCTGTTCAGTCAGCCATAAAATAAATTTAATAGTAATTAGTTAAAGGCTTTTTATGAAGACAGAATGAAATAATCCATGGAAAGCATAGAGACAGGGATATAGGAAGCACTAAATATTAACTCTCACCACTGTTATCATCATCAACACTATAAAGGTTACTAGTATTACTGAAATAGTGTTGCTATGTCAGAATTAGGTAGAACTAGAAGAGAGACAAGCCTAACAGCCAGAAGCTTGAATAAGAAAATACTTTAGAAGTTTATAAATCATTTTGGATATTATTCTTTGAAAATATTTTATGTAATTCATGAATAGAAAAATAGCTTAGATAAAATAATGAGACGAACAATTTCAATGGAGTTAACATTCAGAGAGTAATGGTCCAGTTCTCCTTATTACGTCTTAAATTTGTACGAAAAGTGAGTCTGTACAGAGGTTGGTAGCCACAACCTAAAATATTTCCAGCAGTTCTCTTACATCTTTAAAATGAAATTAAAGTAAACGACAGGCTGGACAAACCAAGAGACTCATTCAGCAGTTCTGTGGACTTTCATTTTGAGAGTCACGTTTCTCTCTGCGGGAGTCGCAACTAAACTGTTCAGCTATTGTTAAATGTCTCATTGTCTGTTTACCCACATCTTTGACACCAGGTAAACCAGACTTTAGTCATGTTGGCAGATTTCCGCTTGCTGCCGAGGAGGTATTGAGATCAGTGGATGCTACCTGGGGAACAAACTTTTACCAAATTAAAGAGCTGCAGTGAAGTATGTGTGCTAGACTCCTGGTTTTAAGCTAAGTGTGCATCAGTTCTCTCTGAGCAGGGGGAACACAGGATGGGTGAGTACTTCCACCTTCTCTGTGTGTTCTTAGTTCCTTAAAAAACTGATCTGGAATGAACCTAAGTTTATCAGTTGTCACAAATGGTACCACTCTGGTCGGAGGTGTTGATAATGGCGGAGAGCTATGCATGCGTGGGGGCAAAGGGTATATGGAACATCTCTGTACCTTCTCTTAGTTTTGTTGTGGAGTTAAAACTGCTCAAGTGAAAAAAAAAAAAAAGTCTTAAAGAAAAAACACTGACCTGGAAATTAAGTTGTAAGTTTAGTATTTGAAAGAAAACTTGATTTTAAAAGAATAATTAACAGGTTTATGTAACCCTTTAGTTAACCTGCTTATATAATATGTATAACACCTTGAAGGTACGTGGCATGTGTTTCCAAGTCACCGTGAAAGAATATGAAAATAGCCAGCTTGTGAACAAAAGTCCAAAGAAGTACAGCACAAATTTTGATATTAAAGGAAACGTTATGAAGATTTAATTTGTTACTGAAGATGTTGCCACATTATATTTTTTTGTGTTCTCCATTGACCAGTCACAGCTTCAAATCTAATAAACAAGAGCTCTGTGATTAATTCACCAGATGTTCCTATTTTAAAAGTCCTTATTTTAAAATGTTTTCAAAAGTTCTATTCTATTGGAGCTGTGATTTTGATATTTCCAAGATGAAGCTAGAAGGCAGTTTTATACCTGATCTTGTGTTAATGATTGCTGAGGGACTGTTCTCTACAAATTAATCAGAGAGCACTGAAAAATTCTAGAAATTGACTGGCTATGGTATGCAGGGCCTTGTGCTAGGGGTAAAGGGAGTGGGATACCAAGGTGAAGATGGGCTGTTTCTTACTTTCATGGAGCATCCAGTTGAACTAGAATCCAAGACTGAATATGACAGATTTGAAAACTGTCTTCTTCATATCTGCAATATTAAAAAGTAGCATTCAAGTACTTGGATATTTCATTAAAAATAATGAGTGGTTGTGTATGTAATTACAAAACTTCAGGGATATACTTTTGGCTTTTATTTAAAAACCATGAGTTTGAAGCCAATTCTTAAGGTAGTGGATTAATTTTTTATTATTGGATAGATGATACGTTCAAATAATATACAAATATACAGTACACTGCACAAGTTTGTATAAGACCTTTTGGCTTCTTATCATTATGAAAATTAAATGAAATAGCTTATTTTTTGAAGCTAGTTACATTTATAATAATAGGTATCAGCTGGTAGTTTTATAAATCATGCTTTACTTTTTCAGTAAAATATATATATATATTTGTGGTAATAAAAATATTCATGTACTTACTGTATCTTAGGAAACATTTTTATAATTCTCTGTTCCTTGGAAAATCAACAAAATTTGCGGTTTGGATTGTTCATTCAGTTTACATGTGTACTATATTATAAATGTTTGAAATGAATGAACCTCTTACTTTTCTTCCCTAATATGAACTTTTGTAAAATCGGGTGGAGAAAAGACTAATGTTGTGTTTCTTGTGACAGGTACTGCAGTAGGTATTTTACAGATGCTGTCCTGGTTTGTTTGGTCACTAACCCTTCTGACCCACAAAATCCCAGCAACATTTTAAGTATCCCCAGGTCTCTATATAGAGACAAAACTCATTTTTTATCACACTTTAAATACCGTAAATTGATTTCTGTTTCTGTGGCTTGATTTGTAAATTAGGCCATTTACTTTCTTTCACCTGGCTAAAGTTCCTGAGTTAATCCTTTATTTCTTGCCTGCATAGTTGCTAAGGTCAAGTTTCTTTCCAAGTTTTGCATTTCTTACCATGTTTATTTGTTGGGGGGAGGGGGAAGCCGGAGGCAATGTTATGGGTATTTTATTGCCTAGCCATCTGCAAGTGTGAAGATAGAGAAGGATCCTTATGTTATGTACCCTCTGAAAAACTCCACTATACATTAGTGAGAGAATGAGAGTAAAAAAGGCAAATAACATCTTGGTATTGTTATAAAAACAATTTTCACCTTGCACATGCCCTGAAAGGACCCTGGGGACCTCCAGGGTTCATGGACAACCTTTTGAGAAGCACTGCTGCAGAAGCTAGAGGGGTGGGGAGAGTAACAGTGGGGTGGGAACTTTGACTTCTTTTATATATTTCTATGCTGTACTTGAATTTTTTATAATGAGCGTATATTACTTTTGTCATTTTTAAACACAAAAAAGAAAGTGAAGGGGTGTGAGGGGAGATGATTACATCCTAGAAAGTAATACAATTTTTGCTTCAACAACAATTCTCATTTTAGTTCCTAATTATATGATCTCAGAATAAATCTAAATTTCATATTCAGCTGCTATGTCTTAAATAGGATCCCATACAGAATATTAACATGAACAAGTAAATAATGCAAGTCCCAGGTCATTTGTTCCCATTGTCTTTTTCTTTTTTATTGGAATATAATTGCTTTACAATGTTGTGTTAGGTTCTACTGTACAGCAAAGTGAATCAGCTATACGTATACATATATCCCATCTTTTTTGGATTTCCTTCCCATTTAGGTCACCACAGAGCACTGAGTAGAGTTCCCTGTGCTATACAGTAGGTTCTTATTAGTTATCTATTTTATACATAGTATCGATAGTGTATATATGTCAATCCCAACCTCCCAATTCATCCCACCCCCTCCTTTCCCCCTTGGTATCTATACGTTTGTTCTCTATGTCTGTGTCTCTGTTTCTGCTTTGTAAATAAGATCATCTATACCAATTTTTTTAGATTCCACATAGATGTGTTAATATATGATATTTGTTTTTCTCTTTCTGACTTACTTCACTCCGTATGACAGTCTCGAGGTCTGTCCACATTTCTACAAATGACCCAATTTTGTTCCTTTTTATGGCTGAGTAATATTCCATTGTATATATGTACCACATAATTCAGAGTAATAATAGTAAAGATGATCCAAAATCTCAGAAATAGAATGGAGAAAATACAAGAAACATTTAACAAGAACCTAGAAGAATTAAAGAACAAACAGTGATGAACAACACAATAACTGAAATTAAAAATACACTAGAAGGAATCAGTAGCAGAATAACTGAGGCAGAAGAACGGATAAGTGAGCTGGAAGATAGAATGGTGGAAATAACTGCCACAGAGCAGAATAAAGAAAAAAGAATGAAAAGAGTTGAGGACAGGGGACTTCCCTGGTGGTCCAGTGGTTAAGAATCCACCTTCCAATGCAGGGGACTAGGGTTCAGTCCCTGGTCGGGGAACTAAGATCCCACATGCCACGGGGCAGCTAAGCCTGTGCGCTGCAACTGCTGAGCCCAGAGCCACAATGAAGGATCCCACATGCCGCAACAAAGTTCCCGTGTGCCTCAACTAGGACCCGACAGAGCTAAATAAATACATAAAATAAATATTTTTAAAAAGAAAAGAATTGAGGACAGTCTCAGAGACCTCTGAGACAACATTAAACGCACCAACATTCAAATGATAGGGGTCCCGTTGTCTGTTAAAGATCTGAACACACACTCCCTGTTTTTCTCTCTGTAGTATGCCTTTGCTTCTGACTCTCCCACAAAAGGCGCTGGCGCTGAGTATGTCGATGCTCAGTCCCTTGTATCATTTTTCCCTGCTAATTCAAGTGAACCTGGGAATGGAAAGAGCAGAGTCCCATTTAATGCTTAAATCGTCCTTGGACGCTTCAGCTGTCAGATTAGGAATTCTCGCTCTCCCTGCCCAACTTTGTATTTGGCCCCAAAACATCTGTTCTTATTTCTTCTGCTTCCTCACAAGTTGGAGAAATAGGAGCAATTCCTAAATCTTTCACTTCAGTTATCCTCTTTCTAATAAATGACTTAAAAAAGCATTCAGGTAGGATTTTAAAAATTTACGATCGGACTTCTTGTTTTCAAGGTAACAGAAATAACCAAAAGCTTGAAAACCTAAAGTAATTAGAATAATTTGGCTCAGGTCAAAGTGTAATTTTCTTTATGAAAAAAGCAGACATTAATCTGATAGTTTTCCAGTGAGATACTAAAAAGAGACCTTAATAAGTAATAAAATCCAACTTTGTCTATTGAAACAATGAAATGTTATAACTAGAGGAAAAATGTTACATTTTCAGCCTATATCTAAATATTAACTCCATTGAATTATTCCTTTAATGTCTTTCAGATTTATCCCTTCATATAAAGTGCTTAATTTTTTCCAAATATAAAGTAATGTATATTTTTTGCACTAAAAAATTAGAAAAAAATTAAGAAAAAATTAAAAATCATCTATAATCCCACCACCTCTATACAGCTACTGTTAACATTCTGAAATATATTTTGATTATATGTTTAACATCATCATATTCTACATACTCCTTATAGCCTGATTTTTTAGTTGACAGAACATCATGGCTATTTTTTCCATACCAATAAACAGAAATTCATGTTGTCACTTTGATTCACTGCATGTTATATCCTTATAAGTCTGTACTATTCTCATATGTATTAGATTTTTAAAAAATTTTTATTTATTTATTTTTGGCTGCGTTGGGTCTTCGTTGCTGCATGCAGGCTTTCTCTAGTTGCGGCGAGCGGGGGCTACTCTTTGTTGCGGTGCGTGGGCTTCTCACTGCGGTGACTTCTCTTGTTGCAGAGCATGGGCTCTAGGCGCACAGGCTTCAGTAGTTGTGGCACGCAGGCTCACTAGTTGTGGCTCACGGGCTCTAGAGTGCAGGCTCAGTAGTTGTGGCACACGGGCTTAGTTGCTCCGTGGCCTGTGGGATCTTCTGGACCAGGGCTGGAACCCTTGTCCCCTGCCTTGGCAGGCAGATTCTTAACCACTGCGCCACCAGGGAAGCCCTAGATTTTTTTTTACTATAATAAAATAATGCTTTAGTAAGCACGTCTGTTCCTATATCTTTCCATACCAGTCTGATCATTTCCTTAGGGTAAAGACTTAGCTGTGGGATTGCTGGGTCATTGCGGCAGGTACTTTTTTTCCCAAAGACTTTTTAATACAATTGCAAAATTCCTCTTTAGAAAGACTGTACCCAGTTTATAGTCCCTTCCCCCCAACGCTGATCTATTCTTGAATGTAATGGGTTTTTAAAAAATCATTATTATTTTGGTTTTCACTTCTTTGAAAATCTTTGTGGTTGAAGTTGAACATCTTTTCAAATGTTCTGCACAAGTTGCCTGTTCATGTGCTTTGCCTCTTTTCCTGTTGGAATGTCATCTCACTGATCTGTGAATGCTCTTTATAGTCTTTGAAAGACATCTACTGCTTATTATATGTGATGTATTGTTTTCTTCTCTGTGCATTTAAGAATTGTCATATTATTATAATTATAATAATTATAATATATAATTATCCTATAAGGATTATAAGAAACTCTAGAGACTGAATGGTATTAAGGCTCTGGGCTTTTTGATGTCGACCTTTCTCTTTGTCTCCTGCCATTGGAGAGATGAGCAAATATTTCTATGTAAGGCTAATTGTCGAAGTAGTAGGTGTGCCACCATTCTCTTAGTTATAAAAATGTTGAGACATAATCCATGTTGTTTTTTTTTTAATGTATGTGTTCTCTGACTCTTTCTCTAAGACTGAAACCAGCGTTGCAGCAGAAATTCACCAGCAAGTCCATAAGGGGAGAAAACAAAATCCTTACCTCGCATTTTTCTTACAGTTGTTGCTACCTTTGGTCCCCTCAGGAACTTGCGGTTTTTAATATAGCTCACTGTTCTTACTGTGATCTGTGTGATCTCATCCCCATGTCCATCAACATGAGAAATGGGTCCTCTAACCCTAGGCTGTATTTCCATGTATTTTCAGAGTATCCACATACTGGAGAGGACTTCTTCCTCTAGCACTGAACCTTCTGTAAGTCGGCAACTGCTGGAACCGGTCCCCCTCTCCAAGGTCAGTGACAGAATGTGTTGCTTTCTCACATGGTAGGATGCCTGGCCTGTGGCCAGTTGAACAATACCTCTTACACCTGACTCCCCTAAGGTAGCTGTGACACCCATTGTAGAGCTGCTCTTTCACTTCTTTCCATCTCCAGTATGTAGGGTTTCTTTGCCCTGCGTAAGGAGGAAAGAGATGAAAGTGTATTTGCTGGGATGTGCAGGGTTACATAGAAACGTCCAGAATTCTCTTTATTTTAAGGGAAAAGGGCAAGAGAAACTCTTTGTCATTCCCTGTTGGTAAGATGAGCTAATATTTCTATATCTAGGTTATAGAAAAAAATCACTGGGTCCAGCAGTAACAACACAACAACAGGTACAATTGTTGCCCATGCACTGCACACCAGGTGCTATACTAAGTGCTTAGATACATGATCCCATTTACTATAATCCTTATGAGCAGTTCCATGCAGTGTAGGTTTTTATTACATTTTACAAGTATGGAAACCGAGAGTTAGTAACTTGCCCAAAGTCAAAAAAGCTGCTAAGTAGCAGAGCAGGAATTCAAACTCAGACTTGTTTAAGCTCTACCCCACCTGCAGAGTAAAACAGTCCATAGCCAGAGGGGCTGTTGTACATTCAGAGTTCCAGTCCCCTTCTCACATCTGGCCTTCCTAGCAGTGAGCTCTGAGGAGAACCCTGCGGACTACTAATGAAGACCTTTTCTGTTTCATGGAAGCCAGTGTCCCCTCCCCTTCAACTTTCTCTTCCTCGGACTAGGAGAATATCTAAACTCATTTCTGTCTAAAATGCAAAAATCACAAAGAAAAGTCAAGGAGACACCATCCTACTCACCCCCACCCCTTGCTCGATTCCCTGAGATTTTCGGTGGGTTGGCTCTCCTACTGAGAAACTCAGAAAATAGAACGCATGGGGATTTTGAATCCAAATATAAAAACAGCACTTTAATCTCCCAGAAAGATTAACTTCTAAGTATGTATAAGTGATCCATCCACATTGCTTTTCCTATATTAAACAGAATCCTTTAGGAGAAGAACGCTCTACCACACTACTATATTGTAGAATACAGACATTTGTACCTCTTTATACTTTGAAGGCATTACAAACTATAAAGTTTATTCCATCAGACAGGAGTAGACTGCTAAACTAAAAAAGGGGGAGTTATTAAACTATTTTTAAAAAACTTAGAAATGAAAAATGATCTTATTTCTATTTGAATGGCAAACAGAGAATGTCTACTTGGTAAATGTGACGACTAATCTCTTTGAAACCTCAGTCCTCTCTTATACACAGCTAAAGGACAGAGAGAATAAATATTGATTTAGGGGTGATGGAGAAGGCAGCTAACATTGACTGAGCACCCACTTTGAGCCAGGCACTGGATTAGTACATACATCCTCTCAGTCAGTCCCCAACTCGATGAAGTGAGTACCGATACCATTCTCATTTTGTTGATAAGGAAACTGAGACCTGGGGTGTGTATAAGTAAGTTGTCCAGAGCCAGATAGCTGTGAAGTATGTGACATTTAGAGCAGTGGAAACAGAGAAAGGAAGACTTGTAGAATGAGACACAGAAATGGAAAGGAGAGGTGCTGGTATTAAAACAACAAGTAGGGAGCGACACATACACATGACTTGCTCTGGCCACTCCTGGCCCACCAGCTACATCTCCAGCTTCTTGGGCATTTCACTTCGTACTCCAGCTGCAGCCACCTGCATGCAGTTCCCTCCGGCCATGCCTTTCTCTCTTCCACTGTTGGGCATCTGTTTCTTCCACCAGGCCTGCAGGAATGCTGTCCTGCTCCCTTCCCCTTTCTTCACTGAAATAAACTCCAACTTCTTTTAAATTAGGCCCACAGAAACCCTTTCTCAAGTGCTGGTCATTGACTCCCTCAGCCCCAGGCTGCCTTATGTAGCCCATCTCTGTACTTACCACACTCATTACTTTATTTCACATTCTTCCTTTATGTCAGATTCCCTAGGACAACCTGAGACTGAGCTTAGGGTGCCTGTGATTTATGGAGGAAGAACCCTTAGGAGGAAAGGGGTGAGCGAAGAGGTTAGTACAGGTGTCGGTGCTAAGCAATAGGGGGTTCCAGCTGGAGTCCACCCTCAGCCTGATCCCATGGTGAGCTCTGGAGCATGAGTTACGTCACAGAGTTGGACTCACCCTGAGGCAAGAAGGACTTTTCATTCCCTCAGATGTTTGTACCCTTGTGTCCTTCAGTCCTTGAGAGCCATGGGGGAGGGTCATGCTACAGCATAATTTCCCAGGTGAAGGCCCCAGCTTGGCCAAACAACAATTCCTGGTAGAAGAAGGAAGCTGTTAGCCTTAGCAGTTCACAGTGCTCACAGCAGCTGGGACATGGGTCCACTGGCCTGATACAGGGATCTGGGTAGGGCACCAACAGTATCCACTTCCCATTACTCCTCCGTGCAGCTGCCCACTTGGACCTTGCTGTACAACTAATACTCTTGTGTTTTTCTGTTAATAGATAACACATCTCTTGGGACCTGATGAAATCAGAGAATCCCATCCAATCCAGACACCATAGCATCTCACCATCTCTCAGCCCCTTTGAGAGAAGATGGGCTTCCTGGGCACTGGTTGGTGGTGGAAGAACATTGTTTGAAGTACACATACTCCTGTCTCAGGATTTTTCCAGTTTCTTTGTTTGGTGCTTTCACCTCCTAAAGCATTCCATATATCCCCCGCCCACTCACACATGCACAGAGAATATACCCTTGAGAAAGGAAGTGTCTCTGGCTTTTTCAAATGAGCAGACTGGGGCTATAATTAGGTTACTTTCTGTTTTTAGGTATTGTTATTACATCAAAGGTCTTTTTAAAGCCTCTGTAAGAGCAAAAATGTTTGTATAATCTGATTCAAGTACTGATGTGATCACATTAGGGCTTTTGACTCTGTTTCTAAGTAAACCTATGAAAGTTGGTGGCTTTTAAGCAGAAAATTAATATCAATTGAAATTATGAAAAAATTATTCAATCTTCAGAAAGTAATTTTAGCTTTCTCAAGATAGACCTGGTCTACTAAGTATAGAGATGGATTGTACTAAGTCCTGGGATGGGATATTTCGTTTCTTACACACCTTATCTGTAACATTATCATCAGTATTTATTTATTTATTTAAAAATTTACTTTATTTATTTATTATTTTTGGCTGCATTGGGTCTTTGTTGCTGTGCGCGGGCTTTCTCTAGTTGCAGCGAGCAGGGGCTCCTCCTCATTGCGGTGCGCAGGCTTATTGCAGTGGCTTCTCTTGTTGCAGAGCACAGGCTGTAGGTGCAGGCTTCAGTAGTTATGGCACGCGGTCTCAGTAGTTGTGGCGCATGGGCTTAGTTGCTCTGCAGCATGTGGGATCTTCCTGGACCAGGGCTCGAACCCATGTCTCCTGCATTGGGAGGTGGATTCTTAAGCATTGCGCCACCAGGGAATTCCCCATTATTTATAATTGAAGTAGAGAGAGTTGTTTGTTCTGGCTTTATCTTTTGCCTTTTTGTCTGTTTGACAGTTTGCTTAACTCTAAGAACTATGTTAGGATTCTTCCTAATTTCTTTTGCTGGGTTTAGTAATTCTGCATCAGAGCTGCTGCATTTATGTTTAAAAAATACATTTTAACTTCTTGCTTTTCCTATCTTACTTATCTATACCCCCCCCATTTTTTTTCCCTCTGTGGTTAAATTCCCAAAGAAGAAAAAAACTGCTGTGATAGAGATCAGTAGTCATAGCTCCACAGGGACAAGCTGCTACTACATTCTGATTTTAATTAGAAAAAAATTCAAAAAGCATTTGTACTTATTATTAAATGTTTCCATTTTCATTAGTAATCCAGAGTATTCATCATATATGTACACACACACACACACAAACACACACAATAAATCAAAGATGAACACTAGCCTTCAGATAAGATAAGATCTAGCCAAAAATAAAAATATTATTCTTCTGGAGATGGTATCTATGGATGGGGCTACTAAAAATGGAAATATCATTAAATACAGCTGATATCTCTCTAAGAACAGAGAGAGCACTAATGAATATACGTACACATATATAGAGAGTTATTCTTTTAATTTCTTCATTATACCAAGGCTTTCTAAAAGAAATCTATAGAAATCCATCACTTTTATGAATAAAAATCCATCATTTTTATCTACTTTGCTGATGAGAGTAAAAAGCCAAAGATACTGGACTTTTTATGAGAACCTACTATTTTCTTCTATTATTCTAACATTATTTATAAGCAATGCTCACCTGAATTCAATTGCAATTCATTATTAAAAACTGAAAATTCTAAAACGCTCTGCTTTGTACTCCTGATGATAATCCCTTTTATTGTCCAAAAACCATGGTATAGAGCCTGAAACTGTCTCATCAGAAATATATATATATATTTATATATATATTTTTTTAGGTAAGAAGGGGATTTATTTAGAGAGATACACATTCCATAGAGAAATATACATTTTAAAATTACTGTATCTAATTAACAGTTCAGACCAATCACAGTTTCTGACAGTATTCAAGTAGAAAATCAGTTTGGGGGTTGTTTTCTTATGTTAAGGGGAAACTTATAGCTCCTTCAAAGGGTTCTTAATGTTGCCAAATGAACACTGGTAGGTGCGTTTCTGTAAGGGCTGTAGTTCATTCACTAGGCACCCCTCAGGGATGACCAAGCAGATGGAGAAATAACACTGATCTCACATTAGTTCTCAGGGCAGTGGTGGTTGTAGGGTTGGGCTTAGATGGGGTAGAAGCACGATGCTGGCCTTAGAGGGCTCTTCAGAAGCCAGGAGTATCTCCTAGGCTTCATGGTGTTTTGCATGAAGCAATGTTCAGCCACATCTCCTGGAAACAATCTTCGGTGAAAATCCCCCTCTATTTACACATATTTGGGCTTAGATTTGACTCGGCCATAGGGCAAGCAGCTTCTGAGATGAAAGGAGAAGACAGGGGAAAGAGGCGTGGATGGCAAAGACACAGCCCTCTCCCCCCCTGCTCCTGTGGCCGACATCGGTAACCGATTACGGCCCCTTCGCCCCTGGGTCCTGTCAGAGCCTCACAGTCCTGCAGCAGGTTCTGGGCAGCCACCACCCAGACATTGGGCCAGCAAGTCCAGCAGCCCTGAAATGGAACCCACTGCCATTC
This sequence comes from Orcinus orca, assembly GCF_937001465.1. Taxonomy (NCBI): domain Eukaryota; kingdom Metazoa; phylum Chordata; class Mammalia; order Artiodactyla; family Delphinidae; genus Orcinus; species Orcinus orca. The sequence goes on from NC_064565.1 coordinate 65,879,562, forward strand.
CCCTTGAAGTCTTTGTGCTGTGGTCTAAAGATGATTTCTGATAGAACATGTCAGAAGGCAGCTTCCTGAGTCAGTTTGGGTTGGGGCGTTCTGCAGAGGGGCCTGCCCTGATCCGTGGAGCTGCATCCGTCTTTCCAGAGCTGAGGCAGCCGAGCAGGTTATGCTGAGGGAGTTTGCTTCCTTGCACTGTGGGCAGGATTGCAGCGGTCGTGCATGGGATGTGACCTCGTTGTTTCTGCCTCTACTTTGCTTGATTGTGCCCCAAGCCTGAGATCTAGAATATGAGTGTTTGCCAGATCAGCGGTTACGTTAGAGCTGCGTGAGCCCTTAGAAATCACCTGGTCCAGGGATTTTAAAACCCAGGATGTCGCTAAGGGGCAGGTATCTAACATGGAAGCAGACCCAAGGGGGACTGTGGTAAACTGAAGACGGGCAGCCGTCCTTCAGGGCAGGCCCAGCGTTGCCAGATCTTAGGCTTTCACAAAACACTAGAAATCTGGATTTTTAAAGCCTGCAATCCTCTGATGTTTAAAATGTTGACAATTCATTTTTAAAACTTTTTTTTAACACCATAGACGAACAAAACATGTCTCATGGAAGAGGAAACCATGATTTAGTCTGTTTTTAACAGAGGAGGGTGATATGGACTCTAGAATCCCAGATTTCTGGCTCTTTCATGGGCTCCTAAGGGTATGTGTATCTCACGATGTATGTCTTCCAAGCACGGACTTCTTGGTGGGTGTTTGGCAAGCGGGGCATTTTTTGCTCACTCTGAAATGCACGCAGCCTCACTGAGAGGAAACAGATGCCCACAGCGCTGCTCTTCAGCATGAGAAGTCATGAGCCACTTAAGCTGCTGCAGCCTTTTCATTTCTACAGAAAACCAGACCCACACACGCATTGAACATGTTTCACCAAAATGATCTTATTTTAAAACTTTAAAGTGCCTCTGTGCCCAGAGATGAACTGTCTGGAAAAATGCATTTTAAACCTTGTGAATGCAGGCAATCAAAAGTGCATTCTACCCCAGACTCCACCTCCATCCAGCTCATCTCTGATGGACCCTCATACCTCCAGGGGTACCCGGAAACTCGTTCTCACTTCAATTATAAGTGCATAGCTGGGTCTGAGGCTAGAATTTGCTCCAGAATGTTGTTCAGACTTCTGGTGGGTTGAGTATTGCTTTAAAAGCAATTTCTACTTAAGAATCTGCTTTAAGTGTGTCATCAAACACTGAGAAACATGTGATTTGTTTTTCTTCTTTTCTCTCAGGAAGCTGACAGCTGGGAGATTATAGAAGGGCTGAAAATAGGCCAAACCAATGTCCAGAGACCAGACAAACATGAAGGCTTTATGCTAAAGAAGAGAAAATGGCCTTTAAAGGGCTGGCACAAGGTAACATTTTCATCATATTATCTTCAGATCATCTTCATAAATAGAGGCTCTTATTTGGTGTCATTAGGTGGGAAACCAAGAGTACAGTTGTATGTGTAAAGCTAGTCTTCAAGGCCTTGTTTTAACTGTACAGGCTGCAACCTATCATACCTATTTAAGTCTGAGATCTGTAATGTCTGTATGCAGGGAAAAAATATTTTACACGATATTTAAAATCCAGTTTGGACATATTTTTGTTTACTCTGCTTTTTTTTTAACTTAAATTAGTATAAATATGTTCTTATTAAATACTCTTCTAAATATGAGCTTTTATAAAATGCAGGCATGGCTTCCATTGGATGGATTTATACTAATTCCATTATTGAACCAGTTCCCTATTGCTGAATATGTAGCATATGTCTAATTTTTTATTGTATGAAGTTGTGATGAACATTCTTATACATGAATTTCCATTTAAGTCCTCGGGGTAGATTCCTAGAATTATTGTTACCAGTGCAAACTAAAGATGGAACGTCACTGATCTTGGAAGTTTGTTTACTGCCCTTTAACGTATATGGTTTATTCCTCTCTACCCAACTCCACATTCTTTTTCCATCTTCCAGTTTTAATTATGGAGAAAATATTTTACACTGTATTGTTGCAGTTACGTGAGTAGCAGGAATTCTGGATGCTTAGGAGAAGAAAGTTGTCCTCTATTTTCAATATAAGCCTTTTGGTAGACCACCAGTATCTTGTCTGAAATCACTGAAAAAACAGGTTCATTACCTGCCACATCTGCTGATGGATTTCATCTCAAGGCAGATAGATTTGTGGGCACAAATGGCAGGCTGGTGGCTGCCCACTGACCCAAAAGGGGAAGTTATGGATTATAACATCCTTGAGGAAATATATTTTTTGCAATTTAAGAGAAGGATTTAAAAATTAACAGTTGGGAAATGTTGCCCCAATCCCCTATCTCTGAGGGTGGAATAAAAACCGGTCAAAGAGTCTTCTTCCCTCTCACTTGTCAGAAACCTTGGCAGTCGCCCCTGCACCCATAATGTTATACCAGTGCCAGGAATCTCTCCCCACCCTTGTTCTTTCTTGGATTTTGGCCAACTGGCCACACTCCTTCCTGGAATCACCTTTGCCTTTCATCCTGACCTTACCACTTTTTAATTCCTCAAATCAGTGGCCTTGCTAATCTCTTTCCCTGTGACCATCCTATAGGTTATCCCTGCTAGAATTCTTTGATAGATAGGAATGGACAAACAGAAGAAAGGGGTCAAAGAAACACATTTTATATAAATGGCTAACTTTAATTAAACACTCTCAGTCCATGTTTCAGCAAAACTGGCTGTGGTTCAACAGCAACTCTTTCTGGACCTTCCCTTAGACATTTTGCTACATAAGCAATAGGAGGTTCTCCCTTGCATTGCCTTTTCTCTTGGTCTCTAATACCATCAGATATTTATTCAAGCATCAGCCCATTTGATTGCCCAAGTCATAGGCAGTCAAGTGTTTTTCAGCTATAGAGATTCCTTCTTCCAGTGCTTACTTCTCCCCCCGCCCCCCGCAACCCCAGAACCTATAACAAAGGGGTTACAGTGACCTTCTGTGAGTTCTGTGTAGGGTGTCTCCAGGCCTGACTGCCTGTCACCTCAGCAGCTAAGAGTTCCTGAGTCACATAAAAACTTCCCGGCAGAGTAATTTACCAGCCACAGAAAGACTCCCTGCATCTGTAGAGACTAGAGGAGGACACTGGACCCATTGTTTGATTGGGTCCTTGAATGCTGTTTTTTCTCTAGTCAATTGTCCATGGAAAGGAAGTCAACAGCAGAGAGTTCCTGAGGTTTGTGGAGCAAAAATGGCTAGATTCATTTGGACTGGACCATGAGTGTCTTGAAAGAGACAAAAACTGCCCCAAATATATATATTTTCCCCTTAATATAGTTCAGAAATAATTTTTAATCTCTTTTACTAAGAGTGAACTGCAAGTATTTTGCTAAGTGGAGATGCAAGCATATTGATAAGGCTACTTTTTAAACTTTGCAGATAATTCATTATTCATAGCTCCAGTCCACTGGATTCCTCCCTTCCCCCCCAACCCCTGACACCCCCATTAAGAAAAACTGTGGTGATGGGGGAGTTCCCTGGTGGTCTAGTGGTTAGGATTCAGGGCTTTCACTGCCGTGGCCTGGGTTCAATCCCTGGTCAGGAAACAGATTCCACAAGCTGTGCGGTACAGCCAAGAAAGAAAAGAAAGAAAGAAAAACAGAAAAGAAAAGAAAAACTGTGGTGAGAGATTTCATTCCCATTGGATTATGTATAAAAGGACCCTACTAGGTAAATAGTATGGAACTCGAGCTAAGATTTCCTTACCATTTCATGTGACTGACCGTGGCCAGGTGCACTGAATTCAAATACATGAAAATGATCAAACATACTGATTACAAAATACCAAGCAATGTTAGACCCACACTTGTGAATGTTTTATATAATTCAAAATACTGACAATAACTGGGGATTGTTTGGTTCTTGCAGCGTTTTTTTGTCCTGGATAATGGAATGTTGAAGTATTCAAAGGCACCACTTGATGTAAGTAGACACAAAGATTGGTTTAGAATTCTGCTTGAAGTGAGTAACCGCCACAGTGTACAAGTGTTGTGCCATAGTTACCAGCTCTGTGCATTGCTGTGCCTGTAAGATTTAACAAATGTTGCGTGGAAGGTGTGTTTTACGCTTATGCTCAAGCTAGCATAAAATCTCAAACTGGTGCATGAAGATTTGACTTAACTATTGTGATGTGTGTTGTTAAAAACAGAAGCTTAAACCTAAAAGTCACCAACTAATAAAAATCACCCTTTCTGTCTTAGAGAGAAAACCCAAGTAGGCTTTTTTCCTGCATCTCTCAATAAACTATGCTATATGTGCTTTTTTTGAGGTTTAAAGCAACATTTGTTCTTACTGAAGTCTTTTTAAGACCTATCTTATGAACTTCATTTCTGTTTCATACATTCTTTTATCTTGGCCATCCCAACTCTAAAATTATTCGAAATTATTTTTCTTTAATATAAAAAGTCATTGTTTGCATGCAAAACTGGAAAATGCTCTCCTTCTTATCATTGTATATAGGGTAAGTAACAGAGGGCTCAGATTTCAGTTCTGTCCCCAGCTCCTTCATTGAATCAGCTGTGTGTCCTTGACCAGATGAGGGCAGCCAGAAGGAAGAGCTGGCTGCTCCGTGCCCTCTGTACTAGCTGCCCAGTTTTGCCCCAGCAGCAGTCTTCTAGCTGATTACTTGGTGATCTTCTGGGTTGTAGGTCAGAGATTGACCATAGTTATTTTAGGAACCAGTAAAGGTATCTTTTTTAGGATATAAACTGTGCAATCTAGAATTATGAAGTTATGCCAAAAACAGGAATGAGATGAATAGTCTTACTTATTGAAATTGGTATGAAGTCACTGCAACTTCAGCTGTCCTCAGATTCAGGACCTTAACTTCAGAACCTTAGCCATTTCCTCTTTGTAGAGGTGGTGTGATGTTCCATCTCCTATAGATAAGTTAAAGATTACATTAAGCTCACTTCAGTACAAAAGCACGTCAAATCACATGTCCTTCCAGCCTTTTTACCAGTCTTTTGATTTCAGATTCAAAAAGGGAAGGTCCACGGAAGCATCGATGTCGGACTCTCTGTCATGTCAATTAAAAAGAAAGCTCGGAGAATAGACCTTGACACAGAAGAACACATCTATCATTTGAAGGTAAAATTGCCTTTCAACAGTTTCTCTGCCAATATCTGGGGAAATCACTTGCCTATATCAGTGGTAAACAGGAGATTGGTTTCACCATTACCTACTCCTCTTGTTTATTGTTTTAGGTGAAATCCCAGGACTGGTTTGATGCATGGGTCTCCAAACTGCGCCATCATCGATTGTATCGGCAGAATGAAATTGTGAGATCACCACGAGATGCTAGTTTTCACATATTTCCTTCAACCTCCACAGCTGAATCCTCACCAGCTGCTAATGTTTCTGTTGGGGATGGAAAGGTATGACATTGTTATATGAAAGTCAGCCCAGAAATTGCTTGGAAAATTATGCAAACATGTTAACTGTGTCTCATTTTACAAACCAGAAAGAGAAGGTGTGCTTTGTAAACTAACCCTCAGAAGACAATAGTGATATTTACCATCAAAGTTAATTACAAGTATAGATTAGGTGGAAATGTGGACCAGGAGAATTAAGTTTTCCTTTCTATGAATGGAGCACATCTAAATTGTATGTGGCTTTGTGGGAATATTAAGAAGTAGAGTGAACATTTGGTTAATCAGCACCTAGAAATTGATGTCTTCCTGGGTGGTAATAGGAAGACCACAAAGCTTTTAAAGTGAAGCTTGTTTTTTTGCCTTGAGCTGTAATATATACATGACCGTGAGAAAGACCAGTGAATTTCCCCGTGAGGTTAATGCAAGTGGGCTAGAGATTGTGACAGTAATATAATATATTTGAATATAATATATTTGAATGACTAGGCACTGTGTTTAAGCATTGGACATTCATTCATCTCTAGTCTTAAATATACCCAAAGCTCAGAGACAGTAAAGAATTTTTCCAGAAGTTAAATAGACATTAAACAGCTAAGCCAAGGTCAGAATCTTCATCTTTGTTTCCAAAATCAGTGCCTTTTTCATTATACCAGGTACCAGATTAAGGGAGGCTGAAGCTATTCTTTCGGCTGTATTAAGAGTTCTTTTTCTGTGTTGCTGAAAAGCTAGAGGTGTTGCCTGTTAAAAACCAAGGTGAAGACAATAGACAGGGAGACAGCTATTTCTGCCTTTGCCTCAATAATTAAGTTTTCTGAACCATAGCCACATTGCACCGCCCAGGGGTCTTCCGGTTTCTCACTTGGCACCTGAGATTGAGAATAGAGACATCTGTGAATAACTAGCTGCCACAAGGAGTGGAGCTCAAATGTGTTTCAGCGAAGATTCTGCTTTTCTCTGTTTTCCTACATAGGGCTATATGGAATAACATATACAAGTTTCCTCTGCAAAGCATTGAAAAACCTCATGGAGCAACTGCAAGACTCATCAAATCAGATTAAATGAAACACAGCTGTATTTAGTTTTTGCTATTTTGATGGAAATTACTTACCTAATTTTTGTTAAATCCCGTAAATTGTATTTCACAAGGCTCTCAAACCTTATTTCATTATGGAATATCTCTCTCCTAGGAACAGGGTATTGGGTTAACCCTAGTACTAACTGCTTCTGAAATCAAAGGAAATGAACCAGTAGGTCGGGGTTATTAGGAAGCAGGGCACTTAGTGAATGACCCAACACAAGATGTGCAAGATAGTCCCCACGTTTCTCTGGGCCTCCTGTGTTCTCATCACAGAATAGAATGAATCCCAGAGTTAGTCCAAATTAAACAAGAAATGTATCCCAGATGGATATTTAAAAAATATCAATGTTTGATCCTTTGGTGCTTCCAGCTTCTGCCTGTGTCTTTGGCACAGAGTGTTGATAAAAGACATATTATTTTCATCCCTTGTGTTATTTGTTAAATAACTTGGGTGACATCCGAGAATGGAGAACTGAAACCAGATCCTCTCCCCTGTTTGCCTTGGAATAAGAAAGCTCTTCGACTCTGGTTTTCATAGATCTGTTGCTCTAGCTACAAATAACATACCTCTGAGATCTAACTCAGTGAAAGATTTCTGTTACATTTATCAAAATGCAGTAAAGAGTGAAAAGAGCTTTTTATCACTTTGCTTGAATTCTAAGCATCAAATTATGAGACTCTCGAATGTTAATTGGTTTGTGGCCCTGTGAGGGTAATAAATAAGTCTGGGTTTGCTAAGTATGTGCGTCCTTCTCTTCATAATGATTTAGAAGAGACACAGTCAGTTGTAACTGAATATTAAAGTCAAATATGGAGTTTTAAAGTTGTTTCAGCTTTGGGGGAAATAAGTTTCTGCTTTTTTCACAGCGTTTACTGTACTCACTTTAGTATCTACATACTTCATACAACTTTTATTTCACATAAAATCCCTTTAATGGAGAGTCTATCAGCTATAGATACTAATAACTTGGCAAGACTGCCATTTTATATGTTACAGTTTTCAATACGCATTCACAGCATGACAGGGTTGCTTGCTGGTGGGTAATGTATTTAAGAAGCACAGGTAGCTGATGAGACCATGAGTTGATCATAAGGGTACAGAGAGCTTTCGGAAAGGAAAGGCCTTCGCTCATGAGTTGAGTACTGCAACAAGGACACTGTATCAGCTGTAACTTACTGAGTAATACGAAACTATTGAAAATTTGAGTTGGCGTGTCCTTGCGAGTATGAGATATAACATACTTGAATGTTGTCCCCTTTGTTTTTTGGTGGAGATGGCAGCTTAACGAGTGTCGTGTCGTTATTGCTTAGAAATTTTGGCTGTACTGAGCTCATACCACATTTAGCCAAGAGGCTTCTTCCATATTTTGAGCGTGCCTTTTGTTCCTCTCTTTTTTAATGTCGCTTTGAGTATACTTGTGTTCTTTTTAGTAACCTAAATGTACTATTTCTGCCTAACCATACGCGTTTTTTAATTCATCGTAGGCGCAGCCAAACAGCTTTCCGTGGCAGTCCCCTTTACCATGCGGTAGCAGCCTCCCTGCAACCTGCACGACCGGGCAGAGCAAAGTGGCAGCCTGGCTACAAGACTCGGAAGAAATGGACAGGTGTGCAGAAGGTTAGTTCTTGCCCATTGTGGGCTCTCAGGATGAGCCAAAGAAACAGACGCAAAAGGGGCAAATTGTGGGTGCTGTACCTTTCACCCCCCAAGCCCCCTTGATTGCCTCCAGCTTTTTTTTTTTTTTCTCTTATTTTTATATCCCAGATCTCCTCTTTGCCATGTCTCGGGCTTCTTACCTGTCCGTTCTCCTGCGCCCTCACAACTCCTGAATCTGGTTTTTCCCTTACCCCTACTCCCACCCACTTCAACCCTCTCACTTCATTGCATTAGCAGTTCCCTCTGGCTTCATTAGCCTCCCACACCCCGGACCCTGGGGGCGATCACCCAGCTGAGTGCTGCCTTGGGAGCACCCTCCAGCCTCGCTGCTGACAGTCTACTAGGTCACTTACACAGCTGCCTTCTCTGCTGCTCCATCTGGCCCACGGAACAGTGTATGTTTCCCAACAACCAACAATAAACAGCAAAATTATACTGATCTTAGATCCGCAGTTACCTGGTAGTGGTGTGCCACTATGGATCAGTTATTAAATACTCCGAGCTAATACATGATTCTTCACTGTACCATCTCTCAGCCTCTTAATCTGCAGAAACTTTCTCCTTCCTTGAACTGAGCCTTAGCACGTTGCTCCAAACTGGATCCACAGACCATTTCCAGTCTGTGAGACAGCTTTGATTTGACCTTCAAAAATGAACAAAACAAAACAACACAAAAACAACATAACAAGTATTTAATATATCTAAATTGATTTAATTATCTTGAGATGATGTTGGGCCTAAGTTTTTTGATATTAATTTTCTTTTATGAAGTTATGGTGAAAGGAGATGTTATGTTATTTTATGTCCTCACTTAGAAAAATTGAAATTTGTCAACCTGTGTTCATGCCCCAACCAATTCTTTTTTTTTTTCTTTTTTGCTTTACACATGTGTGAACTCAAAGTCTGCAGCATTTTTATTAGCCCTCTCCACATTCCAAACCTAATCTTTATGTGAAAATATGACTTTAAGGGGGATGTTATATTCATAAAGTGTGTCCAGCTAACATTCCATTAAAAGGGTTTTACTTGAGTATATTCACAAAACACACAGACATTACTTTGCCTTTATGAACTTCAGGTTGGGGAAGAAGCTGACCTCACTGTCCTAGACACTGCAGGCTTGCCTCTGCGGCGGTTCTAGACAGTCAGCCTCTCCTCTAATTTCTGCCACTTTGCACACGTTTGTGGAGTTTAACCTGGCCACCGACATTGCTGAAAAGATTGAGACTGTCCACTGGGACAAAGTCCATTCATGTGACCAAAATAAATTGACATTGACCTTGATGCCAAGAAGCCCCTGGCTGGTGGGGGGATGTCTTTGTCTCCCTGTATGCTTCAGATACTCTGTGGCCCATCCCTGTGCCCTCTCTCCAGTCTCGGGGGTGACCCTGCTTCCCCCCCATCCTGATCTCTCTACCTGTGTCCTCATCCTGCCATTCTGTTCTCCTTCAGGATTCAGTGTAGTAATGATCTCCTGTCTTGAGAACAACCTCAGCCTTTCCCACTTCAGTCATTCCTACCCATAGACTTCAGCTTCTCTCCCATCATTTGACTTTGCCCTTTTTGCTCTATAGAAGAAGCATTCTTGGCAGCAGGACACCATCTGCTTTCTGCTTTGTTCTCAAGCCTCATCCTCTGACCCGCCCTGCAAGACCTTCTTTAATGAGCCTCCTCTTTTAGGCCCCATGAAGTTTTCCTTTTTTTCCAACTGCTTCTTCTCTGTTTCATTGGGATTCTCCTCTGGCCAACCTTGGTTGCAGGGATGATCAAGATACAGTATTCTGCTTTTAGCTTCAATAATAGTAACTATAGCTTGTTGAGTGCTCATATGGGCCAGGCACTGAACTAAGCACTTTATATATGTGGTGTTTTATAGATTTTCACAATAGTACCAAGCAGGAATTTTGAACCATATTTTTATAGGTAGAGAAACTACAGCTCAGAGAGGTGAAGTAACTTGTCCAAGTTACACAGCAAGTACTTGACAGAGCTGAAGGGCTAACCCAAGCCAACTTGATCCTAATGACTGTGCTCTGTGCTTTGGAGATGACAGGCATGCTTCTAGTTTCAACTGCAGTCTCTGGGCTTTTTTTGTTGTTGTTGTTTTGGGGTTTTTTTGCTGTACGTGGGCCTCTCACTGTTGTGGCCTCTCCTGTTGCAGAGCACGGGCTCTGGACGCGCAGGCTCAGCGGCCATGGCTCACGGGCCCAGCCACTCCGCAGCATGTGGGATCTTCCCGGACTGCGGCACGAACCCACGTCCCCTGCATTGGCAGGTGGGCTCCCAACCACTGCGCCACCAGGGAAGCCTTGCAGTCTCTGTTTTGATGATGGTAGTGGTGGTAGTGGTGGCAGCTGATAGGTATGGGGTGCCACAGGCACTGTTCTAGGTGTTTTAAGTGCGTCAACTCATTTAATCCTCTCAACTCCACTTTACTCCACTAGATGAGAAAACTTAGGTACAGAGAAGTTAACTCACTTGGACCCAGTTCACACAGCTAGTAATGGTGGAGCTGGGATTCAAACTCAGGCAGTCTGACTCCAGAGCATGTGCTCTTAATCACTGCACCATATTTCTCTCAAAAGGGCTGAAAACTCTCTTTAAATTTCAAACCTCTGTATCCAGCCCGTGCTACATTCCCACCCCCTCCCTTGCTGTGGACTCTCTCTGCCTGTACACTCGGTCACGCCTTCTCCTCAGCCTGTCTAAAACCAAATTCTCTGTCTCCTCTGTGGAAATGGTCCCAGTTCCTGGGCTCCCCTGTTTTTGTCAGTGCTGCTCTCATAACCACTACTGAAACCTCTGTCATCTCTGACTAACCCACCCTGTTCATCCAGCTGAAACTGAGTTCTGTTATTTCTTTGCAAACTTCCCCCATCTCCCCTCCCCCTCATCTACCCTTCCTCTGGAATTCCATTTCTGCTGTCCTAACTCAGGCTCACCCTTTGCCCAGTCTCTGACTGGTACCAGCACCCTCAGTCTCTTGCTCTGTGGCTCCGTCGCTCTCAGAGGCTCCTGGGAAATTACTGTGCATGTTTGCATCCAGTGCCAGCACTTAGCAGCCGTTATCCCATTGCCCTCGGCTGTGAGACGTAGGTATTGCTACTGTCCCCACTTCACAGATGAGGAAAGTGAAATGCACGGAGGTTAAGGAGCCTGCCCAAGATTACACAGCTGCCCCGATAGAGAGGCTGGGACTCCAGCCAACCCACATTTGACTAATCCCAAAGCCATTCTTTGTTCACTACATATAATAGTCCCTCAAGACCACTATTTTATAAAATAACTTTTTGCAAAAATCTCTTCAGGTGGTTCTCCGTGAGCTCTTGGGCTTTAGTCCAAACTACTTAGCCCAGGGTTTAACATCCAGCTTTCAGCTTTCTGGCCCTGCCTACCCTTTCAACCTTGCCTTCCATAGGCCTAATTAAACGTATTTGCTATTTCCTGAACGTGCTTGCGTGTTCCTGCCTCCATGCCTTTGCACAGGCTGTCTTCCCAACCTGCAGTGCCCTCTCTGCCCTCCTCCACCTTCCTGTTTTGCTGAAGCCTTTTTATCAATCCTCCAGACCCACAAAAGGTTTTACTGTCTCTTATAAGTCTGCTCTGACGACCTCAAACCACAGTAACTGTCCCTTTCCTGAACTACCACAGCACTTTTTTTGGGGGGGGGTGGTCTATTTTGATCATTTCATAGCATCGCAATATTGAGGTTGGTTGCATTTCAGAAGTTCATCAAGTAACATCTTCTTGAACCCATAACATAGCACATTTATAGTTCCAGTACTTAAAGAGGTTAGCTATTCATAGGTCTGGACTTCCGTCAGTCCAGATCTCAAGTATGTAAGGGAATTTCTTGGTGCTTGGAGAGCATTTTTTCCCATAGAAACAAAATATTAAATTAGTTTTTCTGTTTTGTTTTTTTTTTTTTGCGGTACGCGGGCCTCTCACCGCTGTGGCCTCTCCCGCTGCGGAGCACAGGCTCCGGACGCGCAGGCTCAGGGACCGTGGCTCATGGGCCCAGCCACTCCGCGGCATGTGGGATCCTCCCGAACCGGGGCACGAACCCGGGTCCCCTGCATCGGCAGGCAGACTCTCAACCACTGCGCCACCAGGGAAGCCCCATAAATTAGTATTTTATATGCCATCCTTATGTACCAGTATATGCCATCACTAAAATGGTATATAATAGTTCAACGTACAGATTATTTATTGTGTACATTTTCTTTAAACCGGAATGTAAATTCCATGAATCTTATTTTATTGCTATATTCCCTGTGCTTAGAACTGTGCTGGGTGCATAGTGTCTTCCAAGTCAGTGATTCCTAAATGAAATAGTAAATGGATAACTTTGGATATACCTTAATTTATTTAACTATTCTGCAATTGGATGTTTCTTTTTTTTAATTTAATTTTAAATTTTATTTTGGAATATAGTTGATTTACAATGCTGTGTTAGTTTCAGGCGTACAGCAAAATGATTCAGTTATACATATACATATATCTATTCTTTTTTCAGATTCTTTTCCCATGTAGGTTATTACAGAATATTGAGTAGAGTTCTTTTTAGAACAAGGTAGGGAAGATGAGAAAGTAAGTAAACTGCTAGATATTTAAGTTTTAAATTTTTTACTGTTATAAACTGTCTCAACAGTCCTTTCTTGGCATAATATTTCCTTTTTCCCAGATTCTAAAATTAGATCTAATTTAATGTAATTCTAGAGATTTCTTTTTAAAGGTATTTTTATTGTCTTGGGCAAGTCCTTATAATCCTTACATACAACCAGACACTTAAGCAAGGAGCAAAATTCTGCCAGGGGTTTCATTTCTTCCATGATAGAAGTGTCAAGCAATGGTGTGCTTGTTCCAAGTTAAGGCCCTAGAAGAATGATTAAACATAGTGCAGTTAATACTCCATAAAGACCATTTCTGGTTTTCATAGAATTTTCTCACCTCCCATCTCAGTTGCTACTTTCATTAGGAAGGTAAGAGAGTAAATAGTACCGTCACCGCTTGACAGGTAAGAAAACTGCAGCTGAGAAGTGTAAAGTAAATCAATGTCTCCCGACCCTTAGGTTTGGATCCTTTTGCCTTGAATCGAATTCATTCACCAAGTTCTCTTTCCATTCTGTTAGAAAGGATTTTAAGCCCCATTTCTATGTCTCTACGCTACTTACATACACCATTTGTGTAGAATAATCACAGTTATTTAGGAGAATTAATGTAATATTTACTGGATAGAAGCTTTAATGGACAGGTAGTGTTAGATAATGTCCGTACCAGCATGGTGCTTGTGATGTCGTTTTGTTCTTTAAAAGGCAAGTTAAAATATAGGTCTCTTGGGCTTCCCTGGTGGCACAGTGGTTGAGAGTCCGCTTGCCGATGCAGGGGACACGGGTTCGTGCCCTGGTCCGGGAAGATCCCACATGCCGCAGAGCGGCTGGGCCCGAGAGCTATGGCCGCTGAGCCTGCGCGTCCGGAGCCTGTGCTCCGCAGTGGGAGAGGCCACAACAGTTAGAGGCCCGTGTACCAAAAAAAAAAAAAAAAATAGATCTCTTCTAGCCAACTCCTTTCTCCTCTTCCCTCTAACCCTTGCCTTCTTTCTTTGTACTAATTTTCTCCCTCACTCCTTCCCATTTATCTTCGGTATTTCCTACCCTTCCAAGTCACTCACTTTATTTTCTTCGTGGGGCGCGTGGGAGGAGTACAATGGTGCTGCCTCCCCTGAAATGGGGAGGGGGTGGTGGAAGGGTCCTAGCCCCCTCAGTACTCTCTTCTGTCACCTGCGTTGGGTGATTTCCTTTCTTGAGGAATTTAAAGGCCACTGATGGCCAAGAGTTCCCTGGAAGAACCACAGCAGCACTTGAACAGCTCACCTAGGGCTCCACCCTAGGGCAGATGCTGCTGAGAGATGGGACCTGGGTGGGACCTGGCCCCCGATGTATTGCTGCTGCCCTGCTCTCTGTAGAGTGTGCAGAGATTCTGAGTCCTATATGAAGACCTTCAGAGCAGGTAGACACATTCCTAACAACAGAACTGTACAACTGCTGAAGTTCCCTTGAGTGTGCTTCTGATGTGACAAAGCCCACCTCAGCAGGAAAATGAGCACACCCAATTTCACTGGGATTTTAATGGCTTTCTACACTAATAACTGTTCATTTGTAAGAGTGGGTTTTGAGGTCATCCAATAAATAATCAGCGGTTGTATGGTTCTAAACCAGAGACCAGTTCTGTTTTCTTTCATTTGCCAGTATCATCATTCTATAAACAGATCTGCCTCATCATATTTGCCATAATTTGGATAGAGTGCCTTTTATTATCATCACCACCACTCCCTGCCCAGTTGTAACATATTTTAATTTCTGATTTGTATTAGACCTTGCACACTGCCAGTCAAACCTTGTGGAACTTAGCAAACTCCTGCAGAACTTGGAAATACTTCAGAGAACTCAGTCAGCGCCTAACTTTACTGACATGCAGGTAAACATTTTACTGCTGTTGGTCAAAGGACCTTAAGATATTCACTCAGAATTTTTACTGGATTGTTCTATGAATATACAAGGTAACATTTAAAGGGAAATAACTACAATAAGGATTGGTTTATATTCTGGAGTTATTCTTAATACTTTTGAATCTTGGTGTCATTGTGCTAAGATATATGTTTTGAAATGTTTTACATTTAAATACAAACTAACTGGAAGAAGTAAATATCTGAATCATTCTTTCATTTTTGTGTTGCATTAGAAATGATAGTTATGAAGACATAACTTAGATACTCTCAGAATTATTACTGTCTTTTCGTGTAGCAAAAACGCTAATCCTGTTTTCATTTGGTGTAGCAGAAAAATATGTTTTATGGTTAAGTTTTTATCTCTGCTTTTAATGCCCACTGTGCATCAGATATACCTTTATCTCCTGGCTGGTTTGCTTTAGGTGTCTAACAATGATTCTGTACTAACTTGCTGTGCTCTCTTTGTCTATACCTGTATCATCTGTGTTAACTTAATAATGCTTTGTTGCTTTTAACTATTTGTGTAATGTAGGCTAACTGTGTAGATATTTCAAAGAAAGACAAGCGGGTCACAAGACGATGGAGAACAAAAAGTGTCAGCAAAGATACAAAAATACAACTGCAGGTACAGACTTTACTTTTCCTTCATTTATACTTATATATATATTTTAAAATATTAGTCTGTATATATCAATTCATAGAAGTTGAAAAGTTTAAAGCAGCTTTTAACTGCTTTAAAGCTAGTGCTTTTCAGACTGAGTTATATTATCTAAAGTAGTGAGAAATCTATTCTTATTCTGGCATAAGTAAAAAGAATTTAAGGCTAAAATTATGTAATATGGCTGTAAAGTGGCATTTTCATCCTCAATTATGGCCTTGGAACCATTAAAACATATTTTAACAAAAAGTCACCTTAAAAATCTAGACTGAAAATCAAATGGGTTGTAATGAAAATTCACTTATATATACTAGATCTTAAAAGAGGCTTTTATGTGTTAACGCTGTCCAAACTTGTATCTATCAATAAATGAGATGAGGACTGCAATAGGTTAGAAAGTAACAAACCTAGGTTCTAATCTAATCACTGTGATTTCCTGGCAGTATAATCTCATGCATTTCTGTTAAAGTTTCGGGGCTTCCATTAACTCCTGGGTAAAGTGATCGAGTTTACTTGATGATCTCTGAATTCCTTTTCAACTCTAAAATGCTATGATTCTACAAAAATATTATTGGCCATCAACATTCACTTTTAAAATTTGAACTAAAGTCTTCATGGCTTGTGATAAATTTACTTGAAATTCATTATAAATAAGTTATTTAGTTGAAATGAATAGTTTAAAATTTTTAAAGTAAGATCCTTTTATGTCATTGCATTGCAATGATACAAAATATGGCAAATGCCTAAAATCTGTTACGTCAAAATTCATGTTACTTTCAGAGCTTTAAGCTTGAATTTCTGCTACTCCAATTCTAGCTATATATTATAAAGGACTCTTGCCCTGCACAATCAAAATTAGACTTATGATTTTGTTTTTCTTTTTATTGCACTATAAATCAATCTATATTCTAACACAGAGGTAAAAGGGACTGCTTTTTAGAATTCTTCAGTCTTTTAAATAAGTACAATAATTCTTCCTTAATTCTAGTTTTATTGATAACATTCTTTGTGTTTTAATTCTGAATGATGAATAACAAACTCTTTGTTGCTTTGCTTGCTAATCTGATATATTTGAAAATAAATTTTCACAAGCACTAATGATCGGTGTTTTTTTTTGTTAGAATGTCCACATTCTATGAACACAATTTTTTGTGGTCTTTTGTTCAGTATGTTTCTGTGCGTTTTCCCTTCTTTTCAGAAAATTAATACTATAGAGACAAATGTGCCAAATGACTTCACAAGAAAATTGCCTAAAATTGCTTTTGAGCATATGATTGTCTAGTTTTGTGGTGGTCGTTTTTTGTTGTTGTTGTTGTTTTTTAAACATGGTATCTATGGTTATCATAGCCAGGAAAAAAGAACCTTAATTATAAATAAAATAATTGAAGAAGGCCAGCATCATAAGAACATATACATTTGTGGATAGATAGCATTTCAATCTTGTTTTTATGAGGTATCCCACTGAACAAATTCCCATTCACAGCTGTGGTCTGCAATAGGTTGGTTCTCAGCGTGTATGAGTGCAATGCCACTGGCTGTCCTACTGTGGTTACGAGGCCCACCATGGTCCCCATATCACTCAGTGTTTTCTGGAGGAAACAGAGTGTAATTCTGAATAGCCCTGCTATTCACAGGCTGTGCTTTTCAATGTGTGGAGAGTTTATGGAGATTTTTTTCTGAGTCATCAAAAGAAGTTGTTCAAAAAGCCGGACAATATTCTCCATTTCATATTCCTGTCACATTTTGGGGTGGTTTGTTCTTAAATTTTCATTTATGCTCTTTTGCCTTGTTTCTGTTTTGCCGAAGAGTAACAAAATGGCCCTTGTGATTCTAGTTTAATTATTTTGGGGGGAAATTGAAACCATCTCATCCCATACTCAAAGAAAACGTTAAACTTTCGAAAGTAGATTTAGTTCCAACTCCAGTGGAAATAAACAGACTGAGAGGTGGCGGTAAGCTATTAATCATTCCAAGAGAAACCTCACTTCCACTTGATCTGGTAAAACAAAGGATCATAGGGTGAATGCTGCAGAATTTGGTACCATCCCTAGACATTTTCTGCTCACCCAAACCAACGGGCCTTCCAGGATCCCTCAGAATGCTCATTCTCTATCACTGAGAAGTTACTTGGAAGTTTCTTCACCAAGCACACCTGACTGGGGAATCTCAAAATCAGCCAGGGATGACTATGACTAATATGACTGTCATTACTCATCAGTATTTTACCTACAGAAAGTCATAGCATTTATTTTTACTGTAGTGGATTAAACATACCCACCACTTTCTCCCACCCTAATACACAGGTTTTTCCCTCCTGTTTTAAATGTTTCTTGACCATCAGAATCCCAGCTCATGATACCAGGTACTTGTTTTGAGCCCTTAATCATCTCACTACTTGAACCACTTTCTTCATTGTTGTGGCCAACTTGAGAGATTTTTTGTAGTGAGTGGCTCATTTTTCATCCCCTCTATCATCAACTTCTAGTCCACCAGACATTTATGCAGGAACCTAGACTGCCTGGTGGTGGTGGTGGTTATTGTTCCTGCTATTGTTGTCATGGATCTTGTTTTACTGAAGTTTGTATGCAGCGTTCTGTAGTAGTTGTAATTTTTGAAATAATTATAAAATAGGTCATTTAAAAAATTGACCTTAGGAAAGTAAAAATGAAGAACATGTTATACTGGATGTTTGATTGCTTATTCTTAGGTAAGTTAGATTGTACTGTCGATGTGAATGTGAATGTTAAAATTTGGACCATATTTCTCCTTGAAGCCACTGGGAAGCTAGCTCAAGAATCCATTGTGTAATTCATTGGAGGCAATAGTTGTCCTAGACGTCTCTGTGGAATTACCTGTTAGAAAAAATACTTCCTGTGTCCCAAAGCTCAAATTTCTCATTCTCATAAAAATCTCAGTATCATCATCATGCAGTAAAACAGTTTGGTTCTGTTTTAAATGAGGTGGAGGAGGGCAAGAAGAGAATGATTTTATAAGGGTTGCTGTAGAAGAGATTGCTGTTACATTTCCTGTGTTGCTAATAGCATGCATTAAATACTAGATCCGTAGATATTGCAGAGAATAAGGAATAGTAGGAGGTATGGGGTAGCAGATAAATGATCTGATGTCATTCATGTGCAGCTATCCTAGATCTCACAGATGCTCAAATTACACTGAAGAGTAAAAATATATTCTTTCTCCTTTTTTTTTTTAATTACAGTAGGCATAAAGGAATTTTGTATAGGAAATGTTTTGTCTAGAGCAGATTATGTGTGTGTGTTTGTGTTTAATAAACGTATACATATACGTACACAGAAAATTTATGACGATTGAGAGAAATGTGAATATAATTTGGAAAATTAAAGAGAATTGGAGATGTAAGAATTTAAAATATTTTTCTGTTATTCCCAAAAGACTAACACAGCCATGCTGGTTTTTTTCTCAGTCTGACTGTTAGGTGACTCTGAGAACATTTCAGCTAATTAGAACTGAATTTATTGCTCACAACCTTGAAGAGTCAGGGTCTGTCAAATGCAGCAAAGCTGAGTTGATTAGAAGGCAGTGTTATTACCCTTTATCGTGTCCACCAAAAAGAGAAGAAAGAAAAGAAAGAAAGAAAGAAGGAAAGAAAGCAAGCTCTAAGATTCTTCTACTGGTTTATGCATAGTTGTACATCACTAAATGAAGCCTATACTTTCAGATTTTCATAGCCGATTTTTATAGGTGTTATCCCAGCACACTGAGGACATTGAGATTACTTTCCTATATTATGGGGACTGGCTTCCTCCTTGGAAAATTTTTCAACCCGAAAATCAATATAATTCTTAATATTGAATCCCAGAGACCTTTATAGTAGGAGAAAACATAGGGAGTTGAGGATTCCTGGTATCCTTCCCCTTACTTTTTCCTCTCAGCAAGAAACCAAAAATTCTTCCTGACCAACAGGAGGCTCTCATTACAACCTGTTTACTTTAGCCTTTGCACATTATTTATTTAGTCACTTTTCCCTGAACTCATTTTTTTTTTTTTGCTTCAATCTACTGAATGCCTTTTGGCTTCGTAGAACATGACATTGCATGAATAAAACAAGACGTACATTTATTTTACCTTGAAATCGTAAGCTCTTCATCTCTTCATAACTTTCCATCTCCTTTTGGGGTAGGGGTTATATTCAGCAAATAGATTTAAGTGTTTGGGTGTTCTACCATGAGAACAATAAACTTTTCTCACAGTATGAATGCCCCTCCAAGCTATTTTCAATGCTAAGATTTAGCAAAAGTCAACTTTCAGTTAAAAATTCTCCCTCTCCCTTGTCTGATTATCTTTCATCCTCCCATATCCTGTCTTCTCCCTCCCCCATCCCATGTTTTCTCCTCCCTCCTCTTCTCTCATTCACTGTCAGGAAGGGCCATCTTCGAAGGGCCAGTTCAGCACAACTCGGCGCCGGCAGAGGCTAGCAGCAGCAGTGGCTACAACAGTGAGTGGATTTCAATCTCAAGTGGATGTTTAATGAGAATGAGAAACTGTGTACTAGTGTCACCCTGCCCTGCGTTCTAATGGTGCCACTCGTGTGCGATGGCATCAAGCACAGCCCTCTCCTGTGTTGGCGGGGTTCTCGCATGTTCTCTGGCTGTCTTTGCACTGCCGGCCTCGCACACAGGTGTTTGGGTTTGCAATGGAAAACTATCATGGGATCCAGATCTCTACTTCTACTCTCAGTTTGAGAAACAGTTTAAATTCAAGGATGCAAAACGGAGTGTGTGGGCGATTTCCTGAAACGGTGTGGGTTTGGGGGTTTTTCTTTTTGGTTTTTTATTTGGTTTTTTTGCCATACTGGTATTGGAACCGTTGCTAACTGATTTCTGTTTTTCTAAGAAAAGCCATGTTACTACAGACGTAAATTGTGCTTTTTTGGTAGCCATGTGACTATTTGAAAAGGATGTGAGAATAAAGAAATGAGAGGGTAAGAAAAGGTGAATTTTGATATCATCTCTCAGCAGCTACCCAAACCTATACTTAGCAAAGGAAAGTTGTTTTCTGGAAAGAATATTGAGCTGGAAATCAGAAAATATAGTGTGGAAAGGAGAGAACCACAGAGTTAAATGGTGTTTAATTCACATCTACATGTTGGTTTGGCTTTTTTTTTTTAAAGAGAAGATAGGGTGGATGTTAGGAGGATAGAGGGAGTATTGAGATATATAAGTCAAATAACTTAAAATTGAATAGAAGGTGCTTAGAATAGTGAACTGCCACGTGGAATATAAAATAGAATATGTAAACCAAGAACCTTATGCTGGATAAAAATAAATCATAATATTTGTTTAATCATGACATCCTATCAACTTTTTATATACAGAATACTGAGTTCATGGCAAACATTAATTTTTTGGCTATTACGTAAGATTTCCTGAATTATCATAATGTTGCTCTTGCTGCTGGTGGAATGTATTTTAAGACTAGAATTGCTGAAAAATATGAAAAGATTTTGGTTGTATTGTAGGAGAATGGATACTGGTGTATGGATTGTTGGTTTTCTACTTTATAACTCATGACTGACTCTGGGTACTCAGCTGGTTTGTTTGAGAGACAAAAATAATTTTGATTATGAAATGAACAAGTGACATGGAATTTATTACGGACTGACTTTTTTTTTTTGCGGTACGCAGACCTCTCACTGTTGTGGCCCCTCCCATTGCGGAGCACAGGCTCCGGACACGCAGGCTCAGCGGCCATGGCTCACGGGCCCAGCTGCTCCGTGGCATGTGGGATCTTCCTGGACTGGGGCATGAACCCGCGTCCCCTGAATTGGCAGGCGGACTCTTAACCACTGCGCCACCAGGGAAGCCCCAGGGACTGACTCTTAAACTCACAGTTTTGTGAACACTTGAACAAACAAATTTTTGAAATTGATTTCGTGGTTAATGTCTATCTTATGCATGTATTCAAATACAGATGAAAAAAGTGTCTCATACTGACATGGTAACAGATTCTGACAATAAATCCATGTAAAGTCAGTTTTTAAATTCTTAAATGTAACCTTTCATTTACAAAATTCAGAAATCCAAATGATTATTAGAGAGAGAACTATATCTCAGTATGGAAAGGGAGGGTCAGTCATTTTATGAAAATACAAATGTTTCCTTAAATAATGTACTTCTAAGATGGCATGCAGGGAAGTGATTGTGTTTCTACTGTGTTCATTTTTTGATTGCAGATACATATAGTGAATATAATAAAACTGAGATTAGAACCTATTTGAATAGGTTGATTTTTTTTTTTTTTTTAGTTGGGAGTACAAGAGAAAAAGCTTTTGAAAGATGGAGGTATTAATGCTCACCTCCTCCAGGGTAGCTGTGACCACAGAGGTTAAGAATAACTTAGAGCATCTAATGAATGAAGCTGGCAGCATTTAGTCATGTATTCAGGAATAACTAGAGGGAGTGGTTACTCTAAACCCTCTAGGATCTATAGCTTTTAACTCCATACCAGAGCAGGACAACATCTAGCAGGACCTTCCGCTGGCTCCCTCAGCCCCCTTGCCCACATCGCAGTGACCTGTTGCTGGTGACTCAGCCCTCCTGTTTCTTTTAGTGCAGTGGTTCCCCTTAACTCCCTGCCTTTCCTCTTCCCAACAGTGAAGTTAGCCCACACATTTGGAGTCTGTCCTATCCTGCTAGTTGCCTTTTGTCTGGAATTCTTCCAAATGACTCCAGCTACTTGTTCTCCTTGCCCACTTAGGTGTGTAGGGCAGCTGAGATTGCTCCCAAAGACAAGTACACCCAGGATGTTTCAGAGATTTATTCTTGTTGATTCTTAGCACTAGCATCCATAATGGTCCACTTGCACCATCAGGCAGGCCCAACAGAATAGGGGGTTGGAAAGGAGAAACGCTGGCCCCTCCCCGTGGAAAGACCCCAAGAGTCCCAGTGCAATCAGTACCCCACACTAGCATCCCTGTACGTGTGATGCAGCGTACCAGTAGCAGGTGACTTTTCATATTGGCTCTGTGAGTTGTGTATGCTCAATATCTTCCTTAGACTTGCTGTTGTGTGTTCTCTTTTTTGTTCATGTTTACCACTGCTAAATTTCAGTGCCAGTCCACTGTCAATCTGTTTCTCTTTTGGCTTCTTTATAGACAGGTGATAAAAGCGTCTCCTAACAGCCCCCTTCCAAACTGCAGTTACTGGTACCAGAATATTCCAGGATCAGGCTTCCTCCCTGTCACAGGATTTCAAGGAAGCCTTGGATTTCTTTCCTAAGGAGGATGTGAAGTTGCATTTCCAGCTTTGAGGTTTCTCACATACAAACATTGAGAGCTGTAGACAGCCCCACTCCAGTCATCACTGACAGAGAACCTAGTTACCGTTTAAATTTTCAAATCCCATAATACTCACATTGATGAATAAAAAACTGAGTAAATAAGCCCCCAGGCTGAAGAGATATTCAGTTAGAGTTAGATTAATACATCTCAATTTGTATTTTCAATTTCATTTCATGAATTTTTCAATTAAAATGATCCATTCCACATACTTATTTTAACCAAAAAAAAAAAATCAATGTAAACATTTTCAGTCAGAAGTATATAAATACTAGTTTTCAATGTCCCAGGGAACTGTTTGACTGCAGTTTGAATAGAGCATTCCAAGTCCCTTTCCCTGTGGGTTATACACAAAATCATTTTTCCCATTTTAATTGCCAATTTAAACTTCCATTATGTTCAAAATATAAATTTGTAACATGTTTTTCTTCTCAGTGTCTGATTCCAACTTTTAATAAAGAGCCCATTATCTCAGGAACAAGTCTGGGTCCTTACTGGACTCTCTGGGCCTCCACTACACCCTGGCCTCCCATCACTACTGCTCCCCCAGCCTCCCTATCCACTCAAGGGAGGAGACCCCTCTCCTACGCCATGCCCCTCCTCGGAGCGTTGAGGGCACCTGAGTGCAGCTAAAACCCTTTTGTTGATCCTCAACACATTTCATTCCACACCACCGAACATGCACATTCCTTTTTCTCAAATGCTCTTCTAGTTCATTGCATCCTGAAACCATATCCTTAAATCTGCAAACTCCTTGGTCTGTCCATTTCCTCAAGTCACAGTCTCTGCCCATGACCTTCTCATCACCAACCTTTCCATGGATTCTCTCTGTCCTTCCTAGAGGGCCTTGAGCTGACTGCCCTTTCTAGATTTAGCATCACCACAGGCAAGGACAGAAATTTTCTTTATCTGTCTTTAAATATTCTTTCACATAAACCCATTCCCTTATGGATATCCTAAAAAACCTCAGTCATTACTGTCACAAAGTTGCCTGGATAGGATTCCAGCAAACTACTGAACCCAAGGACTCCATTTTCTCAAATGGCTTATCTGCCACTTTTGTGCCTCTTCTCTGGAATAGCCAGGAATTCAGATCCTGATGAGATAAACAAGCTGTTGACACCTCCCAGCCCAGTGTAGCCAAGGTCCCCATGGGGGATGAGGAAGAGTTACTTTGATGACTCCAGATACCAGATTCTTCACAGATCATATATTAACATGCTTAGCTTAGCAGAACTGGGGAGAAAGCTTCATGCCCACTTTCTTTCCCAGTAAGCCTTGGATATCTTTTGAGATAAATAACTCCTTGTCAAGACAAAGCTACATCCTAAGGACCCTCTCCAGTCTCAACTGCCCTCACCCAGACCCACCAACTGCAGCTCAGGCTAGATTTTTGGGGTCTCTCCATCTCCTCCATCCCTGTATCCTCCGTGCACAGGCACATGCTTGCAGGGTCCCTCCCTCCCCTCTTTTTCTATCATGAGGTTTAAAGCTAAATAAAACAATGAAAAAAGGAAGTGGTTCTGACATACATGTACATCAGACAAGATATTGGTTCCTTCCTCCTACAGCATATTTTCTCTTAGGTAGAGGGTGTGAATTATCTTTTAATTTATACAAAATTCAGCTTGTGGAGGAGTCTGAGAGTCTGATTCTTGAAGGTAATTGAATGTATATCTGTGTGGTAAGAATTAGGGGAGGTTACTGGTAATCTGATTTATAAGAGGAATTGGTATTCTCATTTTCCAAGAGTGTTTGGCTGACAGCATTTGTAATGGTCAGGTAGAACCTTCTAGAAGGAGAGGGAAAGGTGCTTTGCCTCCACCCATCAGAAGCCTAGCCCAGATCCAGCCTGGGCAAGGAAGTACCTCTAGCCATTTGGGAAAATCTATAGGAATATGACTTTTTTTACTGAATGCTTTTCAGTATTGGCCAGTTCATAAGCCATGTTTATGTAACATACAAAGGTAAACTGCAGTAACTTACATTTCATTTACAAATACATCTTGATAAATCAATTTCAAATTTAATTGTGAGTCCCTTTAAGCCATTATTATATTTAGTATTAAACTTACTTATGTTTTATCTAATGGCAATGGAGCAAGTGAATCTTTCTGTATACACACCTCTTGAATTTTTACCTGTTCAGTAAATTCCTGCTCCAGGCTCAGAAAGAAGTAGGCATAAAAAGTGCTCTGACTTGAGTACCCAGACTTTGTGAGAGAAGGTCAGCTACGTCACAGTTCAGACTGCTTTCTGCCAGCGCTGTTTCTGTGGGTTCAGAGCTGAAGCTTATCTGGGATTGTGCCTGTTCTTCCTGTCATTGTGTAATCATCTCTCCCTGTGACAGTGAAAAGCCAGTGAGTCAGTGGCAGTACTAAATCAACTATGGGAAATGAGACTCCTTCCTACCCAGCCACCTGCAAAATAAATGAGTACTGTCTCCGAGTGTGTCCTCAGAGAGGAATCTATTATTCTGGAGACTGGAAGAGATCTTTTCTATGTAAGAGAGGGTGGAACAATGTGCTGTTGCTCTCTAATAATTTGTGTCCTCCCCTTTCAGGTTCCTTTCAGTGCTACCATGTCCCCGGTTCGCTTGCATTCCTCCAACCCCAACCTTTGTGCAGATATTGAATTTCAGACTCCCCCTAGCCACCTCACAGACCCTCTGGAAAGTTCAATGGATTATACAAAGCTTCAAGAAGAATTTTGTCTAATTGCACAGAAAGGTAACAATAAATATAATGTGCCCTTGAGAGAAGCTCTCTTTCTTGATGGGAAGTTGCCATTTATTCTCTTATCCTTGTTTAGGTGGTCATGGTAGAAAGGTCAAATGGTTTATATATTTATTGCAGTTCTATAAACAAAATGCAGTGGGATATGATGCCTGCCTCCTGGGAGAACACACATCATAGGGTTACAGTTTTGACTGAGTAAAGAAAGTAGCATTGAGGGTGAGAAAAGACAGAAAGGCAGAAAGACTAAAAGGGTGTTAACCTTTGATGACTGTTCTTCCTATTGCCTTCAGGCCTGGCACTAGGATTGTAGGTCATCATAAATTAAAATTTGATTTTCTTCACTCAGAGAATATTAGGATAATGGGATTATCTATTTATTCTCTGAAATTTGCGGAATCAAACACTTAGGGGGAAAAAAGGCATTATCCTAGGCAGGTCAGCAGACACTACTACTCAACATCTGTTTTTCATCACTTAATACATACTTGTGAGTTAGCCTTAGCAAGGGAAAAAAAGAAAAGAAACATTCTGTTTGAAACTCTTTTTTTATTAAATGACATAATAAGTTTTACTTTACAGTTCGTGGGTAAGGAATTCAGGAAGGCTCAGCTAAGCAGTTCTTCTGTGCCACGTGGCATTGGTTGGGCTCCCTCAACAGTATTCAGCTGGAAGCTGGGCTGAATTGTTCAAGGTGTCTTCACTAGCACTTTGGTTGGACCGCTGGGAGGCTGCACACAACTCTGTCCCTCTCCTTCTCCCTCTCCATGGCAGCTCAGGGCTCCAAAAGAATGGAGTGGATTGGAATGGAAGCAGCCAGCTCTGGACCTGAAGCACTGTCCCTTCACTGCACTCTACTGGTCAGAGCTTCACAGGCCAGTCCAGATTTGAGGGGAGCAGAAGTCCACCCCACCTTGGGGTCTCCTTTTTGATGTTAACTTTTTAATAGGCGTGTTGCAGAAGTTCAATTGCTGTCATCAGGCACAGAGAGTAAGAGTATAATAAATAAGAAGCAGGAGAGTGGAGTGTAGGTGGATTGGGCAGTCTTGTCTGTGTTTACCAAGAAGAGCCTCAGCTCCCAAATTAACTCCCTCCCCTTATTGCTGTAGTATTTAAATTTCAGCCACTGAAACTGTGTGTGTGTGTGTGTGTGTGTGTGTGTGTGTGCGCGCCTTATGATAGTTTCTTCCCAGTCTCTTGGAGAAAGATACACATTATGTTGTTTTCAGTCACTAACATCTTATTATGAATCAATCACATTTATTTCCTCTGGGCCCGCTGGTAATAGGTTATAAAATATTCTTGAAAATGTGTGTTAAATGGAACATCTCAAGTAACCCCCGTAATACTCAAGAGCCTAGTGACTCAGGAAAGAAGGGGCACACACTGAGGACATCTCTGGGAATGCTGAAGTCAGCAAAAATGTATAGTCTCCTTTTTTTTTTTTTTTTTTGGCGGTACCTCTCACTGTTGTGGCCTCTCCTGTTGCGGAGCACAGGCTCTGGACGTGCAGGCTCAGCGGCCATGGCTCATGGGCCCAGCCACTCCGCGGCATGCGGGATCTTCCCGGACCAGGGCACGAACCCGTGTCCCCTGCATCAGCAGGCGGATTCCCAACCACTGCGCCACCAGGGAAGCCCTATAGTCTTAAACCATCAGCAAAGATGTGCTAGCAGAGATTTCTTTAATTCCACAATCCTGAAGCAATTAAAGTATCTCATCTCCCCCACCTTTTTTTTCTATAGATTTTTCAGTTGAGATTCTGTAAGGCCACCTCTCTTTCACCTCCTGTTTTACTCCTTTCACATTTTTATTGCATGTCTTAGCTGGATGCTAATCATGTCATTAGACTAGAGCAATGTTATTTTGTTTATGTAACAGCATAGATTTATGGCCAGGAAACCAGTAGCTTTTACTTCTAATGTGAGGTTATAGCAGCAGGTAAAACGAGACAGCAAATGTGTGAATTAACTATAGCACAGCTTCTAAAGGAAGTTGGGTAAATTTGAAGGTAGCCCTGGGAAAGCTTTGTGTATTTGGTTGCAATCCAGAGGCTTTCAGGAAATCCAAGTTTCAACAGAATTTTAAAGCCTTTGTTGAAACAACATGTTTTCTTTTCAGTTGTGCTAGAAAAAAAGGGGGGGGGCTTTTCTATGACTATTGAATGAACTCTTTAGGAAGAATTATGGATTTTGAAATGAGTGAGAGTCCACTTTTAGAGCTGCCAGTTGGGTTAACATATTTCAGCTATCAAGTTATTACCTTAAAATTGATAACTAGAACGTAGCACATAAATCAATAGATTGTGAATCCCTTATGATCTCACCATTTTTCCCCTTTAATTCAGGCCACTGTTTTATGCTAAATTTTTCTACTTCTTTAAAAAAATCCTTTCTCTTATAAGGAAATCCCTATTTTAGAAGACTTTGCATTTTATAGAAACTGTTATTGTAAAGATAGGAGTTGGAAATTCAACCTTTTTGTGTTTCAGAATTAAAGACTGCCTTGAATTTTTACCAATGTATGTTGTTAGGTATGCAGAAATGGTGGTGGAGGTTGTTTTTATTGTTGCTTTTATTTTGTTTTATTTTATTTCCAGCTCTATTGAGATATAATTGACATGTAATATTGTATAAGTTCAAGGTATACATGTTGATTTGATATACTTATATACTGAAAATAATTGTGATAGCTAACACCATACCATTTCTTTTTTTTTTTAAATATTTCTTTGGTTGTGCTGGGTCTTTGTTGCAGCAGGCGGGTTCCTTAGTTGCAGCCCGCAGGCTCCTTAGTTGTGACTCACTGGCTGCTTAGTTGCAGCACATGGGCTCCTTAGTTATGGCTTGCTGGCTCCTTAGTTGCAGCAGGTGGGCTCCTAAGTTGCGGCATGCATGTGGGATCTAGTTCCCTGACTAGGGATTGAACTCGGGCCCCCTGCATTGGGAGTGTGGAGTCTTCACCACTGCGCCACCAGGGAAGTCCCACCATTTCTTTTTTGTGGTGAGAACATTTAAGATCTACTCTCTTAGCAACTGTCATGTAAATAATACAGTACTATTAACTATAACACTATACTGTATATTAGATCCCGAGAACTTATTCATCTTATAACTGGAAATTTGTACTCTTTAAAAACACTTCTGATATCATGATGTTCTTGGCTGAGAAAGTAATGCAAGTGCTGTTCTTAAGACCAAATCATTTCCTACCCGAAAGAGAACTAGTTAGAACTTCTAAAACAGCTGTCTTATTTATATTGGCAGGACTCATAAAATGCTTTCGTTTGGGTGCACACTTTGGGGAAATAATTTTTGATAGTTCTAAATGATTTGCATGAGGCTTCATTGTACACAGAACTGCTCAAATATTGCCTTCAAATATAGCAGAGTAAAACTTGTTCCCTTTTCTTTCTAGGAATTATAGTTTAGTTTCTAAATATTGAAATTTAAAAATTGATAATTTTTTATGCTGCTTCCAGGTCTTTGTTGGTTTATCTGGTTTGAAATGCTAAAACTTTCATCCTGATTAATTACCATTCCTATATTTGTTTTGTGTATAGATATTCTGGTAGATTCCATTTTATGGCTGACTTTCAATTAGACTGTTAACATAAACTTTCCAGAAAATATCTGTGCATGAGTTAAAGTACTGAGAAGTTTATAATTTTGTATATTCTTTCTGGATCCATTTGATCTTTGTTTCTTACTTTTCTCCCCACACAGTGCATTCTCTTTTGAAGTCAGCATTTAATAGCATAGCTATAGAGAAGGAGAAGCTTAAGCAGATGGTTTCTGAGCAGGATCACAATACAGGCCACAGCACGCAGATGGCACGGCTCCGACAGTCACTGTCTCAGGTAAATGAGAGTGTTTGTTTCACTCTCATAATACATTCCTAACCCTATAAGCCAAAGATGGGGGTGGAGGCAATCCATCATGGGGATGGCACATCATCTGAAATTCTCCCAAGACATTGCAGTGTCAATATTACGTTTTATTACTTTTCTTCCAAACAATATCAAGGTAAGAGTGAAAATCAACCAAACATGCTTGCAAACATAATTGCTATTTTGGCTGATTGAATACTTTTAATGCCTCTCTGTAGTCATTATAACACAGTCCCTGGTTTTAAAAAAAAAAAAATCGTGCATTTATACATGATTTACATACACATTTAAACAGTTATGTTCCAGAATATGTTTGATCCAATGTCAAATAGACAAAATCTACCAGATCTTCCACACTTACTATTTTTTCCCACTTACATTTTAATCTGTTGAAAATTACTGATAACTATTACCTATTTTTTCTATTCTGATTTGCACCCTTAGGATTTTCTTCCTAAGTTATGCTCCCTGAGGCTAGACTCTTATATATATTTCAGTATATATTTTACACTATAATAAATATTACTCAATATATATTATATTGATCTTATTAATACTAATCAAGTCCCTGTGTATTTCAAGGTTGAAATCTCTGTTAAAAATCCTTTAAAACTGCCCTTATGCTTTCTTACACTGAGCACTTCCTCTGAAATATTTTCATTTAGTCTATAAATTAACCTTTAAAACTTCCTTTGAGACTTCAATGTTGTTATTGATTTTGTGTGAGAACTCAGTGTTTATATAAAATATTGTTCACTTCCTGGTGCCTTGGATCAGAGCGAAGGAGCAAGCAAATCCTGGGTAAGTGGTTTTCCATGTGGATCAGCTCCTGCTTGAAGAGTTTCCCTCAGTTCCTGAAAATTAGACTTAAACTGGTCTGACCATGTTTTATGTACCTGACCTGTCAGCTTCTTTTCAGCGTTAAGTTTCACGTTATTGAATGCTGTTTTCTGGGCCACACGTTCTGCTGTTTACCATCAAACACTGTCAGTTGAGGTGCATATGCTGCTTCCAGTGCAAAACTAGGGAACTCGAGAGCCTGAGCATTCAAAGCGGCAACTGTGTTCCAGTCTTCAGAGGGCTTCCTTCACATGCACACTTGAATGGTTGCCCTGTACTGATCTCATGTCATGTATCTGTTGAACACCTAGTCCATGTTAATCGATCTGCTGAATCGTGATCCTGAAAGGATCATGAATCAGAAAGATCAAAATAATGGTTAGTAAACATCTTGTATGTCATCTTGTAAATGTGTCAAATACACTGTTGTCCCCCTACATGTTGCAGTGTTTTTCTTCAGATGTATTAAGGATTGAAGTCTTAGTGGTATGAGATAAGCTTGTACTAAGAAAAATAAGAAAATATGCTTGTTTCCCGCCTGCTTGCTTTTATTTGCTTGTTGGTAAGACAGAGAATAGTAAACACATCTAAGTTTGGGAGGTCAGGTGAGATTAGAAATGGTGATGAAGAGAAATTTTAAAGCAGTCATTCATTTGTTCATTCATTCATTGTGTTTCATTCAACTACTGTACTTTAGGTACAGTGCAAGGTATAGGACACCAAGTTAAAAGTAGCCCTGGCCATGTTCCCAGGAAGTTCATGATCTGACTACTGAGATGAGCAGTATTTACTCAGGAAACAGTTAAATGGACCATGCTGTAGTCCATTCCCAGTGGCACACGAGCGGTGCAGATTTCCAGGCCTCTGCGTGTTCAGAGAAATGAGAGATGCCTGAGCTGTGAGCAGACCCAGAGATCAGGTTCGTGGAAGAATTGGTCCTTGATGGACCTCAGGAGACAGCAGCAGCTGTTACCAACCTAATAAAAGTAAAATAAAATGAAATTACATCAACTGCGTGCTTTGGGTTAAATGTTTCCTTCTCTTGTCTAAACATTTATTTGCATCTAGACTTAGAGCCTCAACAGATTTTTGTTGGATTATTTGCAAGGGGCGGGGCGTGTTATATTTACTTCATTTTCTTGAACTCAAAAAATTTGAAAATAATTTGGGACTATAAAGATAGTTATACCCTGTCCACTAGCGAATTCAGTGCTTCCAGTTCTGTGTTATCACAGCATCTTGGCTGTGTTCACATCCTTGTGTCTGTACATACCTTCCCATTGGGTGGGTCGTTTCCTCCTGAGCTCTAGGGCTCAGGAGAGAGGCCCTGGCAGGAAGATGTGGATACCCCCGTATATCGGTGAATTTATAGATGTTGATAAATTGTGTTTTCAGTCAGAATAAAAGAGGCCAATGGAGCTGCCACAGAGAACATTAGTATTTAAAGGACAAGCTGGAAAAAAAAAAACAAAAAAAAAAACGAGGATCCTTTGATGGAAACCCAGGGTAAACAGCTGACAAATTTAGATAGCTATGATCATTGAGATCAAGGGTAAACAGTTTTGATAATTTCAAGAACGAAAAGGTTAACAGGGTCTGACTTAGCAGCAAATGATATATGGACTGAAAGTCAACCTTGAATTTGGCAGTCATCTAAGTTTGTTTGTGTCATGAAGGGAAGGAACTAGCAGATAAGGAGACATTGAAGATGGGAAACAATTAACTGATGTAGCCATCCTGATTGGCTAATTCTATTGTTTTCATTGTGCCTCTTTAAATATAGCACTAAGGATTGAACAAGATATGAAATAGCTTGAGTACATTGAGACAGCTGTTCTACATATGTTTCTATGTTAATATAACTTCACATTATAGTGTGATTTTAGGTAGCCTAAAGACATCTTTGATCCTTATTCAGGTATCATCAGTTAAAACCCAGATATTTTTTTAATGAACAGTTACCAATCCAAGTCTCCCCCCAGAAAGGGAAGGAGAGAGAGAGACTGTTTAAATAACTTCTTAGATTAGTCTTACGTTTTTAAAGCTTATTTTTTATTTGACATAAGTCTGATTTGATATAGGTCTGATGATTAAAATGCAGCTTTTCAATAAAGCTTCTAAATATATCAACTTGGCAAATTCCATCATCCTTTTAGAAGGTACATAGCATAATAAGATAAGTAAAATTAGCATTCTTCACTACATGCTCAGCATAAATTTTTACCTGCCTTGGGCATGTAATAATTTGCAAGGCTGAACAGTATAATGAATTTCTCTTCTAAAGTAGTATTTCATCCCTGATCTATACGTATACAAAAATGTACATAATTCTGTTATTTTACCCCATGAAACTTTAAAAGTAAACTTTTACACCTGAAAGGCAGCATAGATGTTGGATTTACACCTGTAGGACAAGGTATTTTGTGTGGCATATATCCCTTTGTAAATGACCTTATTTCACAGCAGCTATAATTTTAAGTACTGAACACCAAAGTCAAATAGTATATAGTAAGCCTATGGTAAACTCAGCACCCTAGATTACTATAAGGAAAGATTCAACTTGCCTTGAGTCTGTCCTCAATACATTACACTCCGTCACTATTACCAGTTTGATTTCTGGCCCCGGAGTTTGTACACAGCTTGTGCTAAATGCATTGGGTGTTGGGTCCATACAAATGTGAGCAGCAGAATATGACCCAGTACTCAGTCTAGAGTTACTGAATTTCATTAAATCAGTACGGCGTCCACCGTTAGATGTGCCATCATTCTGTGCATTACTAAGAAGGAAAAAACTGTCAATTAAACTGACCAGTGCTTCAGAGGTGTTAATGTTTGAGGAATTGTGCGTATTAGAATCGGTGAAACGTGATATGTTTGGGAACGTAAGCAAAAACATTGGCTTAAGGCACATAGCAGCATAATTAAGATCCCAGTCATAGCGTTTACCATCCTTCCTGTCTACAACATTTTATACATCCAAAATAAGTATTCTGTGTTGGGATAAATGTTTTAAGTGTCTTTGTTCCTGAATTTCAGAGTTCCCTGAGACTTGGCCAAATTTGTTGTATATGAAGATATTCTTCATAGAATCCTTTACATCTTTTTTTTAGCTATCCAGTAACTTTAAATTGATGTCATTTTGGACATAATTTGGCAATATTTATTAAAAGCCTTAAAAATATTTGACCCTTTGACCCTTTGGTCCATGGCTGATATGTATAACCTAAGGGGTTAATGCTGAATGTAGAAAGCCTGTATGCACATAAACGTTCATGGCAGCATTATTTATCCTAATAACAATCAGTAACAACGTAAGTTCCCAAGAGTAGAAAATAATCACTTGTTCTGCAGTTATTAAAACCACATTTGTGAAGAGTTTGAAACATAAAATAAATATCTGTATACAAAGAATAAGTGGCAGACACAGGATGTAGAGTATGTTCCCATTAAATAATGTGGAAAATGCATAAGAAAAAAAGCTAGAAAGAACTATACCAAGCTACCAGGCTTCCCCGGTGGCGCAGTGGTTAAGAATCCACCTGCCAATGCAGGGGACACTGGTTCAAGCCCTGGTCCGGGAAGATCCCACATGCCGCGGAGCAACTAAGCCCGTGTGCCACAACTACTGAGCCTGTGCTCTAGAGCCCACGAGCCACAACTACTGAACCCATATGCCACAACTACTGAAGTCCGCACGCCTAGAGCCCGTGCTCCCCAACAAGAGAAGCCACCACAATGAGAAGTGCACACACCGCAACGAAGAGTAGCCTCCGCTCACTGCAACTAGAGAGAAAGCCCACGTGCAGCAACGAAGTCCCAATGCAGCCAAAAATAAATTAATTAAATAAATAAATTTTAAAAAAGAAGGAAAGAAAGAAATATACCAAGCTACCAGAAATTGGTTGATTGGGTAGTAAGGTATGAATTTTTAAAAATATTTTTCTACTTTTTTGTGTTTTCCAAATACACTATAATAGTATTTTTTTAAATAAAAAACAAGGTGATTTTTAAGAGATACCCAGGTTCTTGATAGCTCTAGCTTTGACAGTTTCCATACTCATATTCTCACTCCTTTTCAACCAGTGAGAAAAAATTTGCTTTTTTACCAGTGAGGTAAAAATTTGCTTTTATCTGAAGGGTTTAAGTCTTCTGGTGATCCCATATTGCCATGTTTCATATGCTTCTCCAGCCTTCAGGCTTCTATGTGTCCTTCCCAGAACCCACAGTTCCATTCAGTAAAATGCATATGCTATGCCAGAGTCTCACCCAGTCTAGGGTAAATTCTCACCCATTGTCTGCCTAGGAGGGTGAATGGTAGTTAATAGCCAAGGAGGTGAGGATTTGGGCAATTAACTCTGGCTCAGAACTTCAAGATGGTAACTTCTTTTATAGGTGGGTCAGGAATTATGTGTTTCTTGGATATATTACACTTGAATGTGTATGAGGGACATGAGGTGTGGGAAAATGAGTATACTTTGCAGAGAGTTTGTAGTGCGGTCTGAACTCACTTATGGAAGCAAGTAGTGAGACTTCCTAAAGAATCTAGGCACAGTTCCTGAGCCCGAGGCTGCTTCCTGCCTGCTAGGCCTTGGCCCTGTCTGCCACTCCTGGAGCAATGTTATTACTCACAAGTTTCCATGGCTTTTCTTGCTCATGAGCTGGTGCAAGTGGCTGGCGACGTGCCTCCTTTTCCCTCGCTTCACCACTGTACAGACTCCTCGGGTGCATTCTGTATATTGTTTCTGCCATCAACTGGGCTCTTCTATGTTAATTATCACTAATAGTGTTATTTCACTGAAAATATCTGTATACCTCGATGTTCCCAAGGATGTTTCCATAATATCGTTGTAGAGAAAATAGGTGAGCTTCAGGGAGGGAGGTAACAAATGTGGTCCTGAACACTCCCTAAGAGCGCTCATGGTGCTTGGTTGTAGCCAACTTCAAAACAGTCTGTGTGATTGAGGCAAAAGGAGGAGCCGTCCTGGCAAGACACACAGAAATGGGCTGTTGCATGCTCCGCATCCGCTTACACTCTCTGCCCTTGGGGTTGCCAGAGTTGGAATAGTTATTTATTTCCACGCTTTTTTGTGCCACGTAACGTTTTTCTACCACTGCATATATATTATTAATACAATATTCCTTTAATTTTCATCTCATTTCCTATTGATATTATCAGCTAGAGACCACCTTGTGTGCCTTCACACACACCTGTAGGCAAGATTACATTTAATGAATACTGGATGAGATGAGCGCTTAAATGGGAATTCAACTTTCTTAGACATCCAGAGCAAACAATTCTCCAAGTTTCCTTATAAATGGGAAACTTGTGTGTAAAACTCCCACCCTCTGAAAAAAACATTACTTATCCTTGCCCTTGAGTTTTTGTGGGGTTTGTTTTGTTAACTCTGTTCCAGGGGCAACAGAAGGTGCAGTCACTCTGGAGGAACCCTTAGTTGAGGTTTGTGTGAAACCCTGAAGCCATGAATGTGATTCTGCAATTAAAACCATCAAACAACCTACAACAAGGCCTCCTACTTCCAAGACAACAAAATATATCTGGTTCCAATTATTTCAATAACTAAGACAGCTTTCAGTACACTTGTGGACAGAAAAATAATGAAAGAACAAATAAGCATATGTAGTCACAAAGAATATGAATGATACAGTATTTTTTTTTCAAATTTCAAGTGTTCGAGATTTTGCTCCAAGAAAAATGATCCTGAGCACTTTTGCAGAATATAAAGGTATTAGGAAGCACATGGTTTATTTACTAAAAAAGTAATCACCTTTTTTCTCACTAACACATCCCTGTGTTCTCAGAGAACTGGACACATATTTCCTCTTGTCTGCAATATGACTGTAGGATCTGTGTCCACCTTTAATCCATCAATACTTGACAGCCCACAAGACCAAGTGTGTTCTATTTTACACATATTTTATGAACTGGTTCTAAAGACTTTAAACAAAAGCCAAAAGCTGTGAGTGAACAGTTTTCTTCTTAAAAAGCGAAAGCTGGGATGAAGGGAGAGGGGCTGTTCTGTGCTCCATGCCCAAGGATTCTGCACCACTCAATGCAAGTGTGAAGTTTAGCCACTGTGTAATTTATCCTGGGTGATTTAATAGGTACAGAGTTATAGTTATGCTGTTATATTTATCTATGTATTGGTTTACCGTAGTCATCGACTCTTTACAAAGAAAAGCAGAATCCTCACTCCCTGGGGCAGATGTGCTCTTCAGTAAGTCCTGACATTTATCTTTCGCTCTGAAACATTCACTTCCATCTTCTAATTTCTGGTTTTAATGGAAAGGAAAGGAGCTGTCCAGCTTTTCACTGGGCTTTGTCCTCACAAAGGTCTTTTACTTGAGACTTGGTGTAATCCAGTCAGCTACATGTGTCTTCTGTATATGGAACAGGTTCCCATGCACTAATGTGCTCCATGTGCCTCTGTCCACAGGGCCCCTGTTAGGGAGCCCATGCTTATGTAAAGCTGTTCTCTTTCTGCCCCACCTTCTAAACTGGGTTGTAGCAGATGGTGTTTTACTGATGCTGACTTAGGATGTGTTAAAAGTCATGAGATGCAGGTAGCTTGGAGTTAGTTTCCTTTTTGTGATATGTTCTTTATTATACTTGGCGATGTTTACACTGTTCAAGGAAGGCATCTTTGGTCTACGCTTGAGTTAGTTCTGCGGTACTGTCACAGGTATTAATTATGTGCTCCTAGAAAGTGGAAAGACAACTATTTTCTTTCACCAGACTAAAATATAGCTCTAAAATATAGCTCTAGATATAAAATGAAGCCAGTTCATTGTTCACTACATTTCCAAATAATTTTTAAGATATCTGGTTTTGAAACAACTCCCAAATTTTAGAAACTAAAACCAAAAAAAAAAAAAAAGGAATCAATAATTTTTATCCTAGGGTGTAAAATGTGATATATATGTGGTGGTAGACTGGGCTTGGGTGTAATGGACCTGACTGTAAGGGAGAGAAAATCCCATGAATCATTTTTATGAAATCCATGAACTCTTTCAACCCACTAACCTACTAAGTAGTAGTCTTATATTGCAAAAAAAATGAGTGCCTTAATTCTGAGCCATTTATTTCCTTCTTACCAGGGGGATCTGGCCTATGGTGGCTCCAAAAGTTTCAGCTAAGAACATCATAAGACTTTGTTGTCTAAAGTGTACCTGTGTGCTTGTTCTGCTTTATGCTTGCGTCACAACTTGAAATTACATATGCGGTTTTTGTTATTTTAAGGCACTCAACCAGAATGCTGAACTAAGGAGTCGGTTGAACAGAATACATTCAGAATCTATTATTTGTGATCAGGTTGTCAGTGTAAATATTATTCCTAGCCCTGATGAGGTAAGACTCATTTTTAATAGATGTAGAATACTTATTTTATAGCACCTAAATCTACTGCCTATTTTTATTTATTTTTTATACAGTTCTTTCACTGCTGATACGATTCCCTGCATAAATATTGTGTTGCTGACAGTTCAGTGTTCTTTGGAGTGAAGGATGTACATGAGCTTGACATCATTGATTATTGGTGATCCGTTGTCTGTTTTTATTTATTCCTGTGTTCATCTCATGCTACTGAATATTTAGTTTGTATATACTCCAGCTTGTGAATTTTCTCTCACTCTTCATTTGAAATATTTCTTATCATCAGTGGCCCATGAAATGTTGAAAACAAACTCTTTCAGCTGAGAAGGTGCTAAATAAAAGTTTGCTTAAGGTTTGTTTTAAAAGTCCTATCTAAGAAGAGAAGTCACCTGACCTTGCTAAGATACTACTATTAATGCTGCTACAGCTCCTACTGATGATGATGCTAATAATTAATGGTTAACGCGTGTCAAGTGAATGCTTACTATGTGCTTGGCATTGTGCTAACCCAGTTTATACATGTTATCTCATTTCACACCCCCAACAACTCTCTGAGGTAGGTGCTATTACTCCATTTTTCAGAAGAATTTTTGAAGAAATGGTTAGAGGATAGGAGAACATTCAGTATTTGGGCTAAACTTGAGTGTATAATTCTGTTTATAATCCTTTATAAAATTATTATTTTTAGCCATGAGAATTTATACTTTTCAACAGTAATACATGTAACAAGGTGAGAGCTTTAACAAATACTAAGGCCATATTTGCACCAAAAATGTACATTTTTCTAGAAATCTGTGGGTGCAAGTGTTCTGCCATCTAACTGCTTAGGAAATACCATCCCCAGACAGCTTCTCTTTGATGTAAGTTACCCACCCCGCGTCCATCCACCTCCATGGGTCCTGTGATCTCTGATGACACTTATGCCTACTCAACTGCCCAGAATCTAGAGGTATTTCTAAAATTTTGTCAT
Source organism: Orcinus orca (assembly GCF_937001465.1). Lineage (NCBI taxonomy): Eukaryota > Metazoa > Chordata > Mammalia > Artiodactyla > Delphinidae > Orcinus > Orcinus orca. Next base: position 65,918,025 of record NC_064565.1, read on the forward strand.
TCAAAAATTAGTCAACAATCTCAGTTTGAATCTTCTTTGCAACTTGAAATGTGTACTAGAATATATATATTTTAGTTCTCTTACATATTTTTCTGATTGAAACTTAAATTGTATCCTTGAAAACAATATTTATTACTTACTGAATAAAAATACAATTTGAAATAAGGTTCAATACTCTAATCATATGTTTCATTGGATAAAATTCATGATCAAACTGGAAAATGACTTTTATATATTCCGTCTCAAAAATTAGTCTTCTAGACTGTTTTCTTAGCATATCTCTAGTGGTGTCTACAGATACTGCTTGAGGTGTAGTATACTGGTTAGAATATGGCTAGTTAATGACAAGCCTAAGCATATGACAAGGAACTTGTCTCCACAGTCAATTCAGGGTATTGATAGGGGCTCAACCTGTTACATTCCACTTAATATTAATTGAGCATAGATTTAAAATCAACTCACCTTTCAGCTGCACCTTTTGGATTCTTTAGGCATATTGGAAGGAAACTTATGCAGTGGTCATTACTCAGTTGCAAGTGAAAATTAGCTGTGGTCACCACTTTTTTAACATATAGTATGAATTTTTCTAGAAATCTGGCTAGTACGTCATGGTCTCATTTGAACAAATAGCCATTCTTACAGGGAAGAAAACGATTACACCATCTGCTTTTCTCTTCTGTAGGCTGGTGAGCAAATCCATGTCAGTCTCCCCCTGTCACAACAAGTAGCCAATGAGAGCCGCCTCTCCATGTCGGAGTCTGTCTCTGAGTTCTTCGATGCCCAAGAAGTGCTCCTCTCTGCAAGCTCCTCAGAGAATGAGGTAAGGTTCCTTGATGCATCAACCCTAACTGCTTCTGGCCATGAATTTCGGTTAAAGAAAGTAAGACTGTGGAACTTTTTTTTAAAAAAATATTATAGTAAGATGTCCAAACAGTAGCAAAGCCAAAAGCATGCAAACTATATGGTTTCCATTTACTGAGCCCTTAACACTGGGCACCAACTCAATAGTCACAAATTTGATGAATGAAAAGAAAGAATCAAGATTTATTCTGACTTACCTGTACAGTTCATATTTCAGGGTAAACAAATAGTTGATAACAGACTCCTTTATAGAAGGAGACTAGCTAATAAATACATTAAGCATGAGAAAATAAGAAAATTACCATTCATGTTTGTACATACACACACACACATCCATACACATCTTTACCAGAGACAAGAATTTGAACTTAGAAGGATGATGTCTAGCATATATCTAGTTGGCTAATTATCATTTTTGGAGGTTACCACTGGCTACCATAAAAGCGTTATTGGATTGCTTGTCAGGCCCGTGAATTTTGACAAGGTCTTGGAAACAAGAAATCTCTTCCTTGGTCAGGTTGCAGAAATTCTTTTACTGAAATTTAGTCAAGTACACTTAGAATTTTTTTTTTTCTTTTTTGGCATGGGAGAAGCAGCCAAAACTCTTTCCCACACGGTTGTTTAAGAATTTTGTCATTTGAGATTGCAAATCTGTACTGCATTTTTACAAAAAGGAGATGAAATAGTTGCTCAGTGTTATTTCCATATGCATGGAAAATAGATTGAAAGGAAAAATCCTGACAATTAGTAGTAGTTCTTTTTGGATGTTTGGAAGTATGAGTGATTTTAGAAACAAAAATAAGTGGAAAATAGAAAGAGTGAACACATCACTTTTCTAATGGAGAAAAGCTAAAACAGAATTCTTGTATCAGGTACTGAATTTGTTACCACATCAAGCTAGGCACTTGCCTCTCAGATTCCAAGTCATACATTAAAAGATTCACAGAAACTGCCATTCACAAGACAGAGAACTAGTTTAATGCTAGTTCTACATGCTACCAGCATTTTTTTCTCTGACTCTCCCTTTTCTGGGCCTCCATTGCTGACCCAGTTCTTTGTCCTTATTCAAGCAGACAAACTTAACTATACATTATCTGGGCTTTGACCCATCATCTGATAAGTTTATAGCATAGCCCTATGAGAGCAACCTAATTTCCCTATTTCTAGTTCTTGGGGTCACACTCAACTGGGCACCCAGTTGCCACTTGCACCAGCCACTGGCAATGCAGAAATGAAGAGGATGTGAAGCAGGTTACATGCATGAGTCCAAGCAAGAGGGTGGTGCTACCCCCGTGAAAGAGTGGACCAAGTGGCCGATAGAGGGGCAAGGTAGTAGAGGACAGAGGCGTGTGGAGTTGATATACTCACTTTAAGGCATTGTGAGTTTATCAGACCTCCCAGTGGAGTTATCTGGCAACCTGTTGGATATTCAGGTCTACAGCTCAGGGAGAAAGCAGGTCTAAAGAGAGAGCAAGAGTCAGCTCAGGATCCACCCAACCACCTGCCTGTGAGACATTGCCACCTGGGTGCTCCACAGACTGTCTAATTCAGCATGTCCAAGTGAATTAATCAGCAGCCCCCTTACACACATGCACACACACACACCCCAAGGGGAAAAACTCAAACTTACCCATACTTCTCATATTGCTTTTCTAAGTGCTTTTCCCCCCAGTTGTTCACATCAAATACCTGAGTTGCCTCAGTATTTCCCTTCACTACCACCCATCACCCATGTTGATTTACTCATCGTGTTCTGTAACTTCTGTCACCTAAATACTCTCAGATACATACATTTTCCTAAAGCTTCACTGCTGCTACTGCAATTCAATCCTCCATCAGCTCCCCACCTAAATTACCCTGTCAGTCTCCATAGCTAGTTTTCCTGCCTCCTTTATTGCCTCCTCGAATCCATTTTCCACTGGGCAGCCTGGCTAATCTTTCCAAAATGCAAATCTGATGATGTCCCTATTCCCCAGTGTCCAATATAAACTCCTTAGCTATCGTACGAAGACTTATAATCTGGTCTCTGCTCTCAGCTGCAGCTTCTTGCAAGCTCTCTTCTGGTGCCTTCCAGAGGCCAATGGAGTGCTTCCTGCAGTTGTCAATTTGCTCCAGACACCCCTTGTCCGTTACTGAAATAAGGAAAGTGACTCTATCCTACAACCCACACTGGAAAGAACTAAGCTATACATCTATTCTTTGTGACTGGATCTTACAGGTTTTCATAAAATGTCTGTGTTTTACTTAAATCTTTCCCCTTTATCACAACACTCAGTCTTAAGTATTTGAAGAAGCTGGACCAGGAGATAAACCCAAGTGACAGGCACCTCCATGTTCTCAAGGTTGCTCTTCCCCTTAGGCTAAGACTTTGTTCCTGAGGCAACCTCATCTGCCCAAGTTTCCAAGTTCCCTTGTGATGAGATGCCCCCAGAAGGCTCCTTGAGTCTCTGGACAACAGACTTGGCAAGCCCACCTGGTTGGTTTACTGTATATGTGAGAATCCTAGTAGCCGCTGCAGGATGGGCTCAACTGCATATTCTGCATGACAGCTGCCAAAGGCTCTTGGGCCTCTGCATTGCCGCCCACCCTGGCTGAACACTTCCAGCGCCACGTGGTCAAATCGCTCACTCACTTCAGTCTACTCAGAAGTCACCTTCTGAGAAGCCTACCCTGGATGCCCTACCTACAGTGTAGAGCTACCATTTCCTCCTCACCCCTGACCTTTCACATGCCTCTTCCCTTCTGATTTTTTTTCCATAATGCTTATCACTATCCAACAAAATATATATTTCGTATGTTTATTGTGTGTCTCCCCCCACTAGAGTGAGGGCAGAGATTTCACCACTCTGTCCCCAGCACTAGAACATTCTGGTGAACCAGGAACTCAGTAAATATTTGCTAACTGAATGAAGGAAAGAATGCTTATAGCTCATTACATATGATTAATCGGAGAAACATCTGGGCCTTAGCTGTCTTACATTAACATTTTCCATAACTGAGAGAAAAATCTTTATGTGCTTCACTTAATGAATGTGCAACCTCTTTTAAAAAAAATGTTCTTCTCACTTCCAGAATGATCTACTTCCTTGCCTTTTAAACTTGCCTTTTAAACTTGTTTCTGCAATGCTGCATGCCTGGTCGCAGTTAGAAAAAAATATTTCCTGAACTCTTTTGAATCCCAAACCCCTTAAAGAGAAATATTTGGCTCCAAGACTTCTTGAGCATGGGAGAGAAGACTAATATATGTTAATTGTTTCATTATAATATGGCAGAGCCTTAACTGTATATACAGGACAACATGAGTGGACCGTAGCCAGACTGCCCGGCCTTAGCTACTGCTCACACATACGATAATATAGCTCTTATTCAGGGCCCACTGTCATTGTAGAGTTCTTTTATATTCTACACGGAACTTTCTACATGGGCATGGATATTGGACTATTTCTATCATATATTAGTTTGGGTGAAATTAGAAATTGAAGAGGACTAGACTGTTTATAGCTCCTAAATGTTCATGTAATAAACATGCATGCAACATAAATTAGGTTCAGGCAGGCCTTTGTCTTCTCTTAACATAATTGGATGTGATTAGCTTTTTTCAGAGAAATCACATGGAAGAGTTTGATTTACCTTTTATTTCTATCAAGGTTTAGAATGTGGCTTTCATGGGCCTAAAGGTTTAGCCTTCCATTTAGTTGCAGTCAATGAGAACTGGAAGCCAGCTGCAGTGGGAAAATACAAATGAGAAAAAGACTTTATTCTCAATTTGCTATCTTTATAGCATTGCTCAGGGCGCAAAAGCAAAACTATCATTATTCATTTACGCAAAATCATTCTGAGTATAACTCTATCTCCCTAAATATATGAATTCTCCCCAACTCTATTAAAAACATCAACAATAAATCCAGAAACCTTAAAGGCAAAGGCTGATGGTTTTTATTACATACAAATTTAAAACTTTTACATGGCCAAAAAGAGTGGCATAAACAAATTAAAAAATAAATTGCAAACTAGAAAAAAATGCAGTTTATATGACAAGCTGAAAAATGTGTGAAAGATAAGACAGCAGTTTCACTAAAGATGCAGTTCAAACTAGAGATCTTTTATGTGTGTTAGGTAGATACATACTAATATAGATTGATAACGTATAGTGTTTAAGTGGGTGTGAGAGATGGATCCTCTCATGTACTGATGATGAGAACGAAGTAATACAGTACAGTCTTCTAGGAGAGCAATTTGGCAACATACAGCTAAAGCCTGAAAGAGACTCATTTGACCCAGCAATTTCGCTTCTGGGAATAAATCTTAATGAAATTGCCAGACAGATTCACAGAAATATGTTTACAAGGATGTTCATCCAAGTATTGTCTGTAAGTAATAAAAAATTGGAAGCCACGTGAATGCTGGTTAAGTTCCTTGTGTTATATAACTGTTTAATGAAATACGTTGCCATTCCAAGTAAGGATGAAGAGCTATATTTATAAGAATGGAAGTATATTCAGAACACTATAAAATAGTATGTAAAACAATCCCCTTTTTCAGTATCTAAAGATAAACGTATCAGTGTGTTTACATAGGCATTTTGAAATTGGGGGTAGTACCTATGAAATGTTGAAAGTGATTTCTTTTAGGTCATAGAATGGATGATTTTCATATCATCTGTTTAGCTTCATGTAATTTCTAACTTTTTATGATAAGAATGTTTTGTTTTTATGTTCAGAAAAAATAACAGCATATTTCCATTTTGAAGATAGTAAATAAGTATCAACAGCTTTCTTGCCTATAGTAGAAACATTGGTTTTCCCATTCCTCTGAATGGCTCTACAGTACTTCTCTGTTTTCTTATCTGCTCTGTCTCTAAATCCCCTTAGTACATTTGTTGCCCCTTAATTTTATTCTTTTTTTTTTTTTTGTCTGTGCTGGGCCTTCATTGTGGTGTGCGGGCTTCTCTAGTTGCAGCACGCGGGCTCTAGAGCACATGGGCTCAGTAGTTGCAGTGCACATGCTTAGTTACAGTATGTGGGATCTTAGTTCCCTGACCAGGGATCAGACCCAGGCCGCCTGCACTGGGAGCACGGAGTCTTAACCACTGGACCACCAAGGAAGTCCCTGCCCCTTAATTTTATTCTTATGTGAATTTTGGTTTCATTTTAGTTCCATGTTTCTCTCACGTAGAGAATGGCTTAATTCTCGATTTCTCCTTGTCCCTAAATCTTTCTCCCCTGCCCCCAGATAATCTGCCAGATTTTGTCCGTATACTTCAGATGTGGTTCCCAAATGCAGTTTTACTACTTGATCCTTACTGTGGCCATCTTAGTGTTACTGGTCAGTATTTCTTACCCAGATCTATGTAGGATCCTATTGTCTGGCCTCCCTAGGGAAAGCTGCTGAGTATCTTCCTGAGAATTAAATATGCCTCTGTCATTTCCTTGCATTTAATAACTCATATGATTATATTGTGAACCCTTTATGTTGACATGAAAAGCCCTTCACAGTCGGACCTCATCTCGTTCGCCCTGTCCTCTGTTACAGCCACTCGACTTCTTAGCACTCCTAGAATAAATGTTTCTCTCATGGTCCTTGCTGTTGCACACTATCCCTTCTTCTTGTGCTTCTCCCCCTTCTAACAACTGGGCAACTCCTGCATCCTCCAACACCCAGTTCAAATACTACTTCCTCTGGGCAGCCTGTCCTGACTCCTCTAGGGGGATCCATAGGGCCTCCTTTTTTTGCACATTCTTACTGTGTTGAATTGAAACATTTCTGGTTATGCACTGGCCTCCCCCAGCGTCTCAGCCCAACTAAGACAGAAAGCTACTTAAAGACAGGGCTGCTTTCTGGCAATCCTACATTCTGGCTCACGGGGGACCCTCAGGTGTTCATTGCACATATGCCACATACAGTTCCCACTGTGACCTCTGCTTCTCATTTGGGCAATATCCTGTTGTTTTTCATTGCTTGATTTTTCTGAACTTTCAAGACTGAATGAGAATTCTGATCCTTTCTACGTTATTCCCTTCCTTAGGCTTCAGATGATGAGTCTTACATCAGTGATGTGAGTGATAATATATCTGAAGACAACACCAGTGTTGCAGACAACATTTCTCGGCAAAGTATGCATCCTTTGAGCTTCCAGGTGGTTCTGTCTACATGCCAAGTTACAATGCTGATGATTCGATGAACAATCATTTTGACCCTATAGCTAATTTTTCCTTTTGCAGCTGATCAATAAATTGTTACTCGTATAATCTGGTGAGGTAAATGGTTGAAAATTTTGTTAGGTAGATGGTTAAAAGAAAAAGTTTAAATATCGTATATTAACGCATATATGTGGAACCTAGAAGAATGGTACAGATGAACCGGTTTGCAGGGCAGAAGTTGAGACACAGATGTAGAGAACAAACGTATGGACACCAAGGGGGGAAAGCGGCGGGGGGGTCGGGGTGGGGGTGTGATGAATTGGGAGATTGGGATTGACATGTATACACTGATGTGTATAAAATGGATGACTAATAAGAACCTGCTGTATAAAAAAATAAAATAAAATTCAAAAATTAATAATAATAATAAAAGACATACAGAAAAAAAAGAAAAAGTTCAGTTCTTGGGCAAACCAAAATTTTGTGTCCTTCGTATTAAATATATTTAATTTTTAGACGTTTGACTTGCCTTTTATTGTGTAATACTTAAGTATATTTAACACTTTGTTTAAAAAACTGTACGTTGATGTTTTGTGCATTTATCAGCAACCTTGTACTGAAATAGTTCTCTTCCCTCTTGAGAGAGTGTAATGAAGGCTTAAGAAATGTATCACAATCAGAATTATTTGAAAGGGTTCCTACCCTCCCAGGTTCTGGGAAATAAGAAAAGCAAGATCTCTTTCACTGTGATTCTCCTCTTTCTCCCTCTTCCAGTCTTGAACGGGGAGCTTACAGGAGGAGCCTTCCGAAACGGACGTCGAGCACGCCTGCCAGCTCCCTGTCCCGACACCAGTAACATTAACCTATGGAATATCTTGAGGAACAACATTGGTAAAGACCTGTCTAAAGTCTCCATGCCTGTGGAGCTAAACGAGCCACTCAACACTCTGCAGCATCTCTGTGAGGAAATGGAGTATAGTGAGCTTCTGGACAAGGCTTCGGAAACGGACAGTCCCTATGAGCGCATGGTAATAAATAACAGAGCAGCGCCCTTTGGAGATTTGCCAACCCTAGACCTGGGCTAAGGCAGAATTCATTATGATAGCATATTTGGTTGTTGCCTAATACTCTCACCACATAGGTAAGAGGAATCCATTGCATAAACCAGGCAGGGCCAAAAAGATCCAGATACCTCTACTGAAAGATACACACCTTGTGACTTATTCTTGGTTCTGGGTGGTTCTAAAGTTAGAATGTAAAGGTATCACCCTCCTCACAGGTTTAAGACATGCCTAGCCTTGCTTTATCAGCTTTTCCTGAATGCCAGGGGAGCCCATTTGTTCAGGAACTTAGGTCTGAGAAAGTAACCTCCTGTTTGTTCTTTGCCCTGGCCTCTACTCCATGTGATTGTGGAAAACTTGACCTGCCCTCTGAAAAGCACCACCAGCCACAACCCTCCTGCTAAGATTGTGCAAATGGCATAACCTATACACTGGCTTTCAGAACCTTTGAACTCTGTGATACTCAGGAAGTTGGACAGACAGATAAATGAAGAATATTTGGCTTCAGTTGTCTGCTGGTTCCCATGAAGAGAGTTTAACCTCATTTTCAATTATCTTTTTTTCCCTATGAGTATATGAAGAGTGTGTGCAAAAAATAGAAAATGCAGATGCCGTCAAATGAGCACCCACTGATGGGGATGTATAAAATCTAGAGGAATAAGAGACAAGCAGACCTGGAAGTAGTCTCTCCTATATTATTTTCCTTTCTTAAATGTTTTAACAGGTTCTTATTGCTGCATTTGCAGTTTCAGGATATTGCTCCACCTATTTCAGAGCAGGAAGTAAGCCATTCAACCCTGTCCTTGGGGAGACTTATGAATGCATTAGAGAGGACAAAGGATTCCGTTTTTTCTCAGAACAGGTAAGTCCCACTGGACTCAGTGAGTTTCTGTATAGAAACTGTAGGAGTGCTGTTTGATGATGAAAATAGCTTTTTGATAAACATCTGATTGAGATGGGTTATAAAACTAGTTAACAGAAAATTCACTTAGCCTATCTATATAACTACAACCTCTAAATGTGTTTAAGCATGAAGTTGTAAAAGTTAAAGATTCAGTAATTTACTTATACATTTTGAGAATAATTCACTAATAGAGATGGATGAGTTGAGTGGTTTTTATTTGGGGGTAGCCAATATATGTTGTAAAAAATTATCATTTATGGAAGTTTTAACACTGATGTCATTTTTTGTTTTTAATTCCCAGGTTAGCCATCATCCACCCATTTCTGCCTGTCACTGTGAATCCAAGAATTTTGTGTTTTGGCAAGGTTTGTATTTCAGTTATCACTTCAAAATCCAATTGATGAGCCTATGAGAAAGTTTCTAGTTTCCAAAGTACTCAGTTTAGATTTCTACTTTTAGAACTCAGAGAATATTGGTAGTTGGTGTGGAGTTCAGTTTGAGAAATTAGATTTCTTGATGTAAAGATGGAACCATGTCATCTAGGAGATGGGATTATTTATTTAGGAAGCAAAGCCCTATGGGACAGCAGAGCTCTATGCTGACTATGCCAGCTCAGGGCTATTTCTTTACCTCATTCAACTCATTGTCTGCATCTTTAGCATGGAGGTTGTATCTGCTGGCTTCTTGCTTCTTGAGGGTGTGCAAAGAGATCTTAATCCTCAAAGAAGGCTCTAGAACACGTCATATGTGGTCACAGTCTATTTAGGTATATATACATTGCAGTGATTTCTGGTCTTTAACTCACTGAGGCTTGGGGGTTTGGAATGAAGTCTCTACTAAATCAATACCCATTGTACGATTAGAATGTTGCAAACTCGCCTAGAATAAAAAGTTTCAAAACCCCTCTAGAAAGAAAAATATATATATATAAATTTACCACTAAGTGTGAATAGTTCCCTCACATTCAGGGGAGGTCCAAAGGGTACTTCACTGATCGCAGTATGACTCTTCTCACATGTACTTCCTCAACCTAAAAAGGATATGAAATGATAGAGCAGCACTGTGACTGTACTTTATTTCAGATTAAGAAAGTAAATCATTTCTTGTTCGTAACAAAGAGTCAGAAATTTTGTGGAGATAGCACTAAGCTCCCTTATTTCATCAGAATGAGACCGGGCAGTTATTACAAATACACAGATACACCTGAGTTGACCACAGGTAAAACATAAAGCCATCATATGAGATGAAGTGCTGGGCCCTGGGTGGTATCTTAACAGCCAGCACAGGAACATGTTCATTAAGTTAATCCCACTTTCTCATAAATCTTACCTATCTGTGTTTAGAGGCATTATTTTTTTACTGTTCTCCCAAGTCATGTAACTCTTTAAATATGTATATAAATCAGTCGTACTGCCATACCACAATCTGCAATTACTTTTTCTATACATCATACACACACACATATACACATACACACATATATACATATATATATAAAATATTTCCACCATTTAGTTAAAACTTGAAACAACATTTATGGAGACATTAACGCAGAGTAGAGTCTATGTATGTGTGTATGTGAATATGCACACATACACACACAGGTTATTCCAAGACTTTACCAGTTTTATTTGTTGAAAACACATATAGAGCATATATTATGGAAAAATATACATAGATATTTGCGGGGGGGGTTCACAATTAATCTTCTCACCTTGGGCCATCCTCAGGCACTTGTCTTATTAAAGCAACACTATAGAATCAGTTGGGATTACAAAAGTTTCCTTTGTAAAATATAAAGTGTAATACAAAAGTTCATTTTTCTAGAGTAAATGATTAGATATGGAGTGTATAGTTCTTGTCCTCTGCCTTATGTCGTTTAGATATCAGATGGAAAAACAAGTTCTGGGGGAAGTCGATGGAAATCCTGCCTGTGGGAACCCTGAATGCCATGCTTCCAAAGTAGGTTGCGCTCATCTTCCTTTTGGTCTCTTATCTGATTTTTTAAATCACAAATGGGTATTTGAAACTCTAGAAGGTGCCAAGGGGCCATTTCCCTGTATGGCCAATGTTTCTGTTAACTTCACCGAAGTTTTGAGACTGGGCCCCGACAAAAGCTAATGAGAACTTTAGCAAATGTGTCGAAGCTTCCTTTTTATCTCTTCACATCCTGCATTCATCAGTCAGCGCCTACCTGTCCCAGTCACCACATTAGTTTGCATTTTATATGAAAATAAAATGCAAACTAAAATGGCTCTTTTTAGCCATTTCTTTTTTATATAATCTATACTTTCACTTTTGAGTTCATCTTAGATCCAGGCACTATTTTTAATGTTTAGTTCATTAAGGAAGTGATAGAATCCTTTTATGGTTGTTTTCTAGAGGATATAGCCTGTACATCTTAAAATTAATTGAAGTTTTCATTGAGGCCAAAGGCTTGATTGTTTTTCTTTCTTTCTTCATTTGGTTGATTTTTGTTCTGTTTTGTTATTGTCTATTTGAATGACAGAATTTGCTGGTAGATTCAATATAGAGGACGGTGGGGAGAGGGAGGAGTTCCCAGGGCCACAAAATAAACTTGCAATATTTACAAACTCATGAGGAAGAGGGTTTTCCATAGTGCCTACATCATACCAATTCATAAATTTTTTAGAAACCCAGAAGCATTTCATTTTGAAACAGTGTTTTATTTGAACATATATGTAATGCTTAAATTTAAAGGTGAGTAGAAACTGTCATCGCCTTCCTTGGCAGAAACTCGGTACCCTTACTCTCCAGAATTTGTATTAGATTCATGCCATCTATGCTCATCAGTCTTTTCCCAAAGAATTATTCACATATTTGGCCTTAACTCACAGCATGGAACAATGTCCTCAGAGTAGTCTTTCTTGAATGTACACCCTACTCTCTCCTCCCTGGGACCCTACTGTGATGGCCCATTGCCTATAGGGTAAGTCCAGACTCACTGGTGGGTCATTGAGGGCTTTGTCTGCTCTGCCCTGTCCCACCTTTCCAGCCTTACCTCCCGTCACACCCACTCCCCTGAAGTGTGCCACACACAGGTCCCCGGATGCATTGTGCCCTTCTGGCCTCTGTGGCTTTGTCTCTGCCTTTCCCAGCCTGTAGTACCTTCCTCTCCACCCTCCAAGCTTAGACCAGACGCAGCCTCTTCTAGAAAATCTTCCTTGCCACTCGCCCCACGTTCCAGGCAGATCTAAGGACACTCCTCTGTGCTCTTATAAGCGTCCATCTATCCCTACCGTACTATTGGCTCCAGGAGAGCAGGAAACAGACCCTATTCAACTTGGTAGCTTTAGCACCTGGCCCATAGAAAGCACTGAAGTGTTCCTTAAATGAATGAATCATGTCATAAGTGGCCTTGACCACATAGAAACTTCCAAGAAAGAAATAAGAGAAAGATGAGGGGAAAGGAAGCTATGGCTAAAAAATATTCTCATTGGTAGAAACAGTAATATTTATTTGTTACCTTCACTGTTTTTAATCAGTGCTGTATTCTTCACTAGGTATGGAGATTGCTATGTGTGGAATAAGGTCACCACGTGCATACACAACATCCTGAGTGGGAGGAGATGGATAGAGCATTACGGAGAAGTAACCATTAGAAATACCAAAAGCAGTGTTTGCATTTGCAAACTCACATTTGTCAAGGTAAATAATCTTACAATAGCAAAGGACATAAAATGCTTCCTAGGGAAGAAATAAAACAATTACCTTAAGCCGCAGCAAGTGAGTTAGTTCTGTATCATTGATCCTTATGGACATTTTAGATAAAAAAGCAGGACCAGCTGGTGGAGTTGCTCCGGGCATGCAGACGTCTGACGGTGTAGAGGTCAACAAAGGCACCATCTTGAAAGAGAAAAAAAAAATTCTTGTTAAAGAATTTTCTTTTTAAGCAGCCAGTTCATTAAGTAAAATTCCAGAGAGTACTTCTTGCCTATAACAAGTCTCCTGGTTTATATTCCATTTATATTCCTGCTTGATTACAACATATTCAAGTGATCTTATTTTAGGGAACTAAATATATCGCACTTGTCATTTTCTGAAGATGCATAGAGATGATAGCTTCCAGTCCCTATAAGCTTATCCAACTCTGCCATTATTATATATAATCTTAAATAAGTTCAACAAAAAGCAGTACCTTTATTAACAAGAGAAGATGTTAGATATTTTTCTTTTTTCCTTTTTTTCTTAATAGACTGATTAAGTGGTTCAGAACTGAGAAGCCAGGATCACCATTTGCGCTGACTGGGTCGTGCGTAACAGTAACTGTGCGCACTTAGTTTTTTAGGCTAGGAGAAACTTAGATTTAGGCCTGCCCCTAATATTTGCAGAGCTCAGGGCAAGAGTACAAATGGCAGTCCCCATACCGTATGTGTAAATATTTAAAGTATGTAAATCAAGCCCACAAGCTGTCAAATAAAATATGTTCTATCCTTTCACGCTGACAAAAGTACCTTTTTTGACAAAACCTGCAAGTCCAGGTTGGACACTTGGGAACACGGAGCTGGAAACCTGGCAGTGTAGGAGAACCAGCCTGGCCCACGGCCTTCCCCACTTGCTTCCCACCCCCAGCTCTGCCCTGCGCTGCAAGGGGCCGCAGACACGTGTGTAGGCAGTCCAGTCCACACCCCCACAAACAGCCACCCTTGGCCACCCCTCAGGCCTAACGATAAATCCAAGGAAAGGCCTGTGTAGGCTGTGGAATAAGCTTAGAACCATTTGTGGGTTTTTTGTTTTTGGCTGTGTTGGGTCTTCGTTGCTGCATGCGGGCTTCCTCTAGTTGTGGCAAGAGGGGGCTACTCTTCGTTGCGGTGCATGGGCTACTCATTGCGGTGGCTTCTCTTGTTGCAGAGCACAGGCTCTAGGCGCGTGGGCTTCAGTAGTTGTGGCACGTGGGCTCAGTAGTTGTGGCTCACGGGCTCTAGAACGCTGGCTCAGTAGTTATGGCACACAGACTTAGTTGCTCCATGGCATGTGGGATCTTCCCGGACCAGGGCTCAAACCCATGTCCCCTGCATTGGCAGGTGGATTCTTAACCACTGCGCCACCAGGGAAGTCCCGCTTAGAGCCATTTGGACAAGGAATTCTAGGGTCTTGCGTACTTGGGGCCTGATCTAGAATAGGGGCCAAGGGACCCAGATGGGTAAATTCCTGCCGACTTCTGACCCCTTGGGGAGGAGCATGGCTGGAAGAGAGCTAGAACAAGATGTTCCTGATTAAATTTAGTCATTTACAGCTACTATGAAAATGATTTTACAAACTATTTCTCCAGTGTTGCCAATTGAAAATCATTAAAATCCATGAGCCAAGGGTAGTTCAAGACAGGACAATGGGAGGAAGAAGTTGCTTGACCTGTAAATTAATATTCAGTTAAGATAGAAACTGAGCCTTCTCTGGGCTGTGGTCTCATGCTCTAACATGGAGTGGGGTCATCCCTTTCTTAAAAGTTAAGTCAGCTAACACTTAGATAGCCACCCTTCCATGCAAAACATTTTGAGATAGATGCCTGGAAATGGTTTGCATGAGAAACTTCAAGGTTAAGAAAATTTTCCATGTGGAAGTTACAGGGATTGGTGTTATTAAAGAGATTGAGTGTTTTAACTGGAGTTTGGTTTCTCCAGGTGAATTATTGGAATTCTAATGTGAATGAAGTCCAGGGGGTTGTGATGGATCAGGAAGGGAAGGTGGTGCACCGGCTGTTTGGGAAGTGGCATGAAGGGCTGTACTGCGGTGTGGCCCCTTCCGCCAAGTGCATCTGGAGACCAGGTGAGACCGGCATGAGTGTCCTGCCTCAGGGGGGCGCCATGAGTGGCAGAAGGCAGGGAAGGTCAGATCATCCCATGTGGTACACCTTATGTTTTCTTTTTTTTTTTTTTTTTTTTTGCGGTATGCGGGCCTCTCACTGTTGTGGCCTCTCCCGCTGTGGAGCACAGGCTCCCGACGCGCAGGCTCAGCGGCCATGGCTCACGGGCCCAGCCGCTCCGCGGCATGTGGGATCTTCCTGGACCGGGGCACGAACCCGTGTCCCCTGCATCGGCAGGCGGACTCTCAACCACTGTGCCACCAGGGAAGCTCCTTATGTTTTCTTTTAATAGATTAAAAACATAGATGCTTAAGACAATAATATTTACATCTATACTCAATCCACAAGTTAAATAAATTCCAGTATTTGATAGTAAGGAGTTGTAGAATTGAGACCAAATCTGATGTGTGGTCAGAGATTGGGCTTCATGTAAAATCTCTCTAAATGTAATAACTGCATTTCAAAAACTAGGTATACTTATTAAACCATTTGAATAATTGAAATATACAAACTCAAATCCCTACTCGTGTTATTTATTCTCTGTTTTAGTAAAACAAAGGAAAGCCTGCAAACATCCATAATCCACAAATTCAATAATTTAACCAGAATAAGTGATCTTTTTACTTGAGCATCAAAGAGCTGCATTATGCTGACATTTAATAAAAGACATCAAGAGAGTTCTGGTAATACACTAGCATATAATTGACTATCAAGTACAAATGGAACAAGGCTCCACATGACATTTATTTTCATTGGAATTTTGTCAGTTAATCCCTAACTTTAAAATTAGTTGTTGGTTTCCTCAATGAGTATTTAAATTCCCTGCTAGTAGAGTGGTTTGTTCATTCACTTGGCAATTATGTATTGAGTACTGACTGAGCATCAGGCTTTGTTCTAGGAGCTTGGAGCACATTAATGAGCAGAGCCTATAAAGATCCTGCTGTCGAATTTAGTTTGAAAGTGCCAGTAAACGTTAATTTAGATCTGAATCTTTTTCTTTTCTAAATGGAAGTAAATTGTAAGTGTTTTTTGGTGAAATCTTAATGCTTATAGTTAGTCACCCAAGCATTTAGTTACCCAGTTGGGTATTTGAGAGAAAAATTAACCAGTGAAGACTACTGTATGTACAAAGTTTTATTTTAAAAGCTGGATTTTATTAAATATATGAATCTATCAGTTCTGATAATCAACATAAAGTTTCCCATTTAGCAAAATAAAACCAATTTAGTTCACTTAAAAAATTTGTAGGGACTTCCCTGGAGGTCCAGTGGTTAAGACTCTACACTTTCAGTGCAGGGGGAGCAGGTTCGATCCCTGGTTGGGGAACTAAGATCCTGCATGGCACGCAGCACGGCCAAAAAAAAAAAAAAAACAACTTGATCCCAGGCCTTAAGAATTCCCACAGATGAAGATCCAAGGGACAAGAGCTCACAGTCAAAAATCACAAAACACAAAAGGAACCCAGGCAGAGTAAGACTTACCACACTCTGAAAATAAGAGCACTTGATATTTCAAGAACTAAGAGACCTCTTTCAAAACTATGATTAAATATCAACATTTATAGAGAAAGAAAACAATATTTACCACGAACAGATCCTCACTAAATGAATTTCCAAAAGATGCACCTTTATCATCCCACATAAAAGCTCAGAGATACAAGAAGGAACAGTGAGCAACCATACTGTGTATATGTGGGTATATCTAAACAAACAATGACTGCAAAATTAACAGTAATATCTAACTCGTCAGGGAATAAGAATAGCACTTACATTAGAAAGTGGTGATCTTCAAGTTATTTGAGAGGAGGGTGAAGATACTGATTACCTACCCAGTGTCTTAAATTAAGTGTGCAAATAATCATTAATCCTTTAAAAAATTGCATTCTAATGTTTATGACTATAAATTTGATGTTAATGTGAGTATTAATTAAGCACCCGAGTTAAGTCAGCTTCTGCATGTTCTGTAAGCCTCTTTGCCTCTCACAGTGGTTCCTTGGCCTCATTCCAGGTTCCATGCCGACCAACTATGAGCTCTACTATGGCTTCACAAGGTTCGCTATTGAGCTTAATGAGTTAGATCCTGTACTAAAAGATCTCCTTCCACCAACAGATGCCCGATTCCGGCCGGATCAGAGGTGAGCAGCGCAGTGGTATTTAAAATGAACACTAGGTCATGGCATGGTGCTTACAGAAGTCATCAAGACTTTCGCCACCATCATTTATTTATTCATTGAATCATTCATTCCCTTATTCACTCAGTAATAGCTGAGTCTTCTACCTAGGTAAAGAGCATTCAGAGGATGATCATAATAGAAGATTAGCTCAATAAAAGTTCCCCGCAGAAGGTAACACAGACGTTTTTTAACAAAAAGTGCCCCCCCCACCAATTTACCAAAGGTCTGCAAATTATTGAACTCTTCACACAATCACTCCTCACCTCAGTGTTTGTATTTCTATAGTTCTATTACTCTATAACATGGACTATCTTTTTTAAAAAATTTTTTATTGAAGTAACATTGGTGTTACATTATATAATTGTAACATTACTTATATAGTAACATTATATAATTTTCACGTATGCAACATTATTTCTACTCCTGTATACCTGTGTATACCAAAAATTTTGTTTCTCTCCATCACCATACAGTTGATCCCCTTTAACCATTTCAGTGAAGAATAAGAGGATAAGATACAGGGGTACCTAGAAATACTTTGAGTCAAAGTGTGGAGTTTTCCCAACATGTTTTTGATCCCCTGGGGTGTGAGATATACTCAAAATACAGTACCTTTAATACCTTCTGATTCTTTTTTTTTAAATTATTCTTACATTGTTCTGTACTCATGTCCATTCCTACAGAATTAG
The DNA here is from genome assembly GCF_937001465.1 of Orcinus orca. Classification (NCBI taxonomy): domain Eukaryota; kingdom Metazoa; phylum Chordata; class Mammalia; order Artiodactyla; family Delphinidae; genus Orcinus; species Orcinus orca. Next base: position 65,935,677 of record NC_064565.1, read on the forward strand.
TTTTACTTCTTACAAGAATTCTACATGTCATACAAATTGTATCCAAGATCATTTTCTGTTCCCAGTGTCTTTGTGGCTTTATCTGTCTTCCACCAAAATGTTCCCAGTATTGAATGTTCTACTATTTAGTTCCCTCATATTCCCCCCTCTTTCTCTAGAACATGCAGTCTCACTATTTGACATTCAAACTTATCAGTAAGCTTCCTGTACAGTGTGTATCATACTGTATACCTGTTCTTTGCTCTTATTTTAGAATTTAAATATTTGCAAATCACCATTGGGTCTGCTTTTTTCTTCTCAATTCTATTTTGGTATTCCCTTTCTGAATTTCATTTACTGTTCATTTCCTTTCTGTGGCCTTTTGTAATTTCCCCCAACTGTTACCTTATCCTTTTTCATCAGTTTTACTCTCTCCAATAAAACAGGAAAACTCCTTCCCTCTCAATCTGTTCTAAAAGTAACTGAAGAACACTCAGGTACTGTCCTCCATGTTGTGGCCTTTAACAAGTGCTTTGTGATAACATGGAAAAGGAGCACAGCCGGGGACTTCATGATGTCCTAACCCCAGACTCTCTAGTCAACCTGAAAATCTCAAGTTGTGGAACCCTAGACAGCACAGAAAAGTCTTCAAAGCCAACCACTTACTTTTCACTCCTCCCATTTTATTGCTGAATTCAGTTCACGTACACAGAAAGTATGTTAGCTGGTGGCAGACAGAGAGAGTGTGGCCTGGGGAAGGGGCAAAGGGACATAATCAGAGCATTACTGTTCACTGTGTTATGTTCACAGCAACCAGAATTTAAGTTTATGCAAATGAGATTATTTTGTTCTCAGAGAAGAAGGTAACGTGTTAAAAGATAAACTGCTTTCTCCTTAGATTTTTGGAAGAAGGAAATTTAGAAGCTGCAGCAGCAGAGAAGCAAAGAGTAGAGGAACTCCAGAGATCTCGAAGACGATACATGGAAGAAAACAACCTTGAACATATACCAAAATTTTTTAAGTAAGTCAGTTTTCATGTTTTGCAAATGGTTGCCACAAGCAATGAAAAACTCTAGGTAAAAAGAAAATGAGGGATAGTTTTATGTCCAGGAAACTTCGAGGTGGAAAATTAAACTGATTTTCATCACTGGTTTTGCCAGTGAAAATACTGAATCAGATTTTGGTCTTGTGAAAAGTTTGTAGGGCTTCCCTGGTGACGCAGTGGTTGAGAGTCCGCCTGCAGATGCAGGGGACATGGGTTTGTGCCCTGGTCCAGGAAGATCCCACATGCCGCGGAGCAGCTAGGCCCGTGAGCCTGTGCGTCCGGAGCCTGTGCTTAGCAACGGGAGAGGCCACACAGTGAGAGGCCCGCGTACTGCAGGAAAAAAAAAAAAGTTTGTAACCATAAAAATAAATTTTCCTCGACATCTCTTTTCCTTTCATGGACAACAATAGAGAGTGAGGGTCTTGCCCAGAGGTTCTTTGTCCTCCAACTACCCCCTTTCGAATGGTAGAAACTTGTTCCCACTCCCTCACCCAGAGATAAGGTGGGACCCCACTGCCCACAAGGTCATCCTGGCTTCCTTAGTATTTAATTTTATTTCTATCACATGGAGCTTATATCCGTTCAGATTTGATCCTTCTGTGGTGTGATCGTGGGTGATTATTACAGGATTATTTGCAGGATACATCACACAGACTAAGCTGTAGTTTCCAGATCCATCTGTTGCCCTTCAGAGCCAGGACAGATCAGCTCAGAATAACCTCATACCCTTTCTAGTTGCCATCTCCTGGCTGCGCTGGAGCAGAAATGCAGTCTTGCCCTTTAGATGTTGAAAGTGCCCTCGCGTGGACCCTGTGGAGGCTCTTACAGCTAATGAGGTTGCATACTTTCCCCACAAGTGAAGCAGAGAAAATTCTTGTGGGTCTGGGGTCTGAAGTTCTAGTTACAAGGTTTGTACATGCTTTGTCTGGGCCACTTCACTTTTTTTTTTTTTTTGGCCATGCTGCACAGCATGTAGGATCTTTGTTTCCCCAACCAGAGATTGAACCTGCACCCTCTGCATTGGAAACATGGAGTCTTAATCACTGGACCACCAGGGAAGTCCCTGTTTGGGCCACTTCACTTTCTAGTCCTGCCTTGAGGTGATTTATTCCCACTCTTAGCCCCTCTCCTCATGACCCTACCCACTTCCATTTCAAACATTTCACAACAAAAGTGGGTTTATTTCTAGTCAAAATAGTCAGATCATCAATCAGCAGATAGGATGCTCACTGGCTTACCAAGTACTGCTTATATGTACACGTCTTATCTACAGGAGAGGGTCCAATTATCAGGTCACCTGAATGAGATTTGTGTCTAATGTTGATTTTTATACTTTCACAGAAAAGTGATTGATGCCAATCAAAGAGAAGCCTGGGTTTCTAACGACACCTACTGGGAGCTGCGAAAGGACCCTGGGTTTAGCAAAGTAGACAGCCCTGTTCTTTGGTAAACTGGGAATATAGAGCTAGCCAACATAACACGCTCTGAATGAATGAATAACTATGCACAATTATGTTTCTTAGAGCTCCGCGTGGTTTCTGGGTCGACTGAAAACTGACCATTTGCTTTTCTATTCATCTTTATAATAGACTTTCAGAAGTGCATTAGACAAGGCCCCTAACCACTTTCAGATCCTTTCTGTTTTGCTGCAACCATATTCCTTAAAAAACATCCACACCCTCCTCGAAAAGCATAAAAGGAGCAGAATATAAAATCTGAGGTCTGAAGAGTCTATAACGAAAAACAAACTGTAACTGGTGCTTAAAGCTGATCCAGAGAGTTTAAAGCAACATGACATATGAACCACGCATTTGATCCTTTTCTGGAAGCGCCATCCCCTCATTGCAGGAGCTCCTGGGCCACAGCAGTCAGCTCAGATGTCGAGTGTGTCTGTTTGATGTGGTGTACTTGTGCTGGCCTTGTCAAAAAAGACGATGCTTTTTTGACATCGTGATGCTTCTCAGAACCTGTTCCATCTGTACGCCATTGTTCATGCCTTAAGAAATGCAAAGATGTACAATAAGTCATTTTTTAAATGTGTGCCCCTAGGTTTATGTGAAGGACAGATGTTTTGAATCATGGCATGATTCACTTTCTGGGATCAGAAGAATTATGAGACTAACTCAAATGGATTGAAAAAAGTAAACAACATGTGCTTTACTTTGATATATTGGTTACTGTATCATATGTCTGAAGGGCAAGAAGGAAAAGGTGTGCTAAGTAGATCTCTGTATTCAGTTGCTCGTCAGTTTCCTGTCCTGCGTACAGTTAATAAACCATCCCTCTTCCACCTAACCTCCCAGTGTGCCCTATTATTTGGCAATATCCGTATTTGATTTGAACACTCGGCATCAGTGTTAAAACTTTGGAAGGAAATAACAAAAAGCATATGGAATTTGTCTGTGGGCTTAGGAGTACTGTAAACATAACTAATTTTGAGTGAAACACAGTGTAACCCACATGTGTCCTGTGCCCAACCCATCGGCACTGTTGGAATTCCACTGGGAACAGACGTGAGACCACTAGAAGCTTATTTGCAATGTTTAAATGAGTTCTATGCAAATTCATATTTCATATTCTCATCAAGTGTTTCTGTATGATACATGACCACATATTAAACATTTACCTTGCTATTGGCAGAGATATAAAACTTAAGCTAAGGAATTTATCCATCCCAACAAAAATGGGGGGAGGTGAGGGACAGAAATGTGTTTTGAGTACTTCAGGATTTGTTTTTTCCTCCACTAATATATAGAGGCTTTTGTAGTAACTTGCATTAGTATTCCTGAGTTTCTGCACATAGATAACTATTTAAATGCCTATATATTTTTTTAAAAATCTCTTTAGAGATTTTCCTAGAGAATTATAAAATCATGTATATTTTATTCTGTTACGTTTTTATTCTTAGACTCTTACCATCAGATTTTACGTGTTATTTTAATCTCTGATAACAAGGTTACTAACATCTTACATTTTGTTATGAGGTGTTGATTTTAGTGTTGTTTCTCCCACTCAAAGCATTCCTAATAATGGCTATTCCACTATCAAACCAAGACTGCTGAGAGCATACGGGAACACTCTGAAGTCTCCACTAGGTGGAGCAAGTTTTAGTTATCCTGAAACTCATTCCTCCTTTTATCTTAGTCCGTACGTTATATGTACAGCATGCACTGGTTTAGAATGAAATTTCATTGTCAAGCAAACTCCCTAATCCATCACTAGCTCTGAGCATGTAAGCAACACCCTCCCTCGGTGTCTCAATGTCTTTAATTCCTATTTTAAGTCTTGGGTGCCTTCCCGCATAGTAGTAAAATTTCCCTTATTATCAATTCTTTTTCTGCTCATTCATCTTGATGTTCTTTTATCTGCATCCTGAGATATATGCCTTTAATTTTAATTAGAATTTAATTAGAATTTTTTTGACTTCCTCAGAGAGGTGTGTTCTCCCATGATTGGTAAAACTTTAGATACTATTTACAGTGCTTCTTGTCTGTATTTACTAGCACTTCCCTGAAGAATCTCCAGATTTTAGCCTAAAGGTAAGGAAAGAATTCTGCAAACAAAGGTACTACAAATAGGAAGATACCACAAGTAGGAAGGTAAGGCACCAGGTGACCAACGATAGTATCAATCAGGCAGCTGGAAGAGGACCCAGGAGGGAAGCAACTACTGTACCTCACAGTGAGTTTTAATTAAGAAAGAGAATAACTAGTAGAATGGACCTTTACTACCTAATAAGTTAAACAGACAAATCAGGTAGGTGAATGTTGGTCAGAGCTAACCTGAAACTCTGACTAGGATTTCAAGATGAGAATGAGAAGAATGTCAAATTAATTAAAATCACCACATTCTTTATAATGTCCCAGATTTATAATTTATTTTGAGATTCTGGTATCCCCATTAGAATTCCAGTTCAAGTGAGCAATTAAGTTTTAGGTAACGCTCCTATAATACCTGATTCACAAGTCTCCCCATCAAACATTCATACCAATGTAATGGCCCCATCCCCTGTTTCTTTCTCACTTTTTATTTATTTGATGGTTACAGAATTGTGACACTTATTCTATTCGGAATTTTCATCTGCATAATTTGGGGGCTTTTGAGACTAGTTTAAACAGCAAAAGGATAGAACAGATATTAGGTCATTCTTGATAAAACATGACTTATTTCTTAGAGTTTTATATAAACCTTTTTATTTCAGGGGCACTTTTTTTTTCCCCTAAAGCAATCTAGGATAGAAGTGGACTTAATATATCTTTATACCTCCCCTGTGATTTACTGTAAGCTCCTTCATGTTTTTGAGCTGGTCATTAAGGAAAGCAGTAAGTGATGATGGTCCTATGGATGTGGCTAGGCAGAACAGATCGATGGCACACACCAGCATGCATAGAGGCCGAGCTGAAACTAATTATTTTGCTACCCAGGGTGCAAATTTACTCTCAGATTTTACTGTTATTTTATTGGGTTGTTTAATTAAGTCATTATTTTTCATGGGTTACTTGAAATTCCAGGCAGTCGTAAAAATAAACCTCATTTGAGATACCTTTTAATATTGCACATCAATTATATGTGACATAAAAACTACCAAATGTATTTTGGTAAGAGAAACCAAGGAGTTTTTCATACAAGGGATGCCACGTTGTGGATTTTCTAAACCTTTTGCTGCTCTTCCTCATTCTGGCCCCAGGACTTTTAGCGATTCCACTAATCTATCATTAGTTGGGTCCTGCCCCCAAGGAGCACTGGAGGGCGGAGTTAAAGAGGAAACTGATCCGACTGTTTTGCTTAGTTCTGATTACACCCTTGGCTGGAGAAGGGTTTATAATCATAATCGAATGTACATTTTGTTAGTACCTTGTGGATTATCCATTTTGTCTAATCTTGTTCTCTGTCATCCAGATAATGAAGTGTGGGAGCAGAGCTCCTCACACACCAGGGGTTGTAATAAATGTTTGCACTTGACTGAGTTGGTATATTATGACTGTGGCAAAGTAAATAAAGTTTGTGTACAAAATATTTATTTCTATGGGAACCATTATGTTCAGGATATATGAAATGTATCTAATTAAACAATTATGAATCTATTTTGTGCTCTAGAAATATTCTTTTGGAGGAGAGATGGAAAAAATGTCATTGGAGCTAGGATTAAAATGTGTGGATTTTTTTTTTCTTTTTTTTTCCAAAAAGCTTCCCAGTCATTTAGAAATAGTGCTTATCAAACTAGGATTAGATTCTCTAAGTTTTAATTGAATTTCTTTTGTGAAATTGATACATCTAAAATATATATCACATGAATCATGCTGTTAAACCTGACTTTAATACATAATTGTAAGACTGAATTGTGACTGAATTGTTAAACCTTTGCTGCAGCCTTCGCTATTAGAGAAAATGGCAAATTGTTTAAGAAAGGACTAGCTTTAATTTTTCCAAAATGTATCTAAAGAAGAATGAATTTTTCAGAAATTGCTGTGCTGAGTCAGCATTCCCAACATCTTAAGCAAATGAGCCCCACGATTAAGGCAGCTTACAGGTGGCAGTATGCTGCTACCCAGGGTGCAAATTTACCCTCAGATTTTGCTGGGTTTTAATTGGCTTTTTAAAAAATTGAGTCATTATTTCTCATGGGTTACTTAAAATACCCCATAATTTCCAGCTTACATGCCTGCCAGTCATATGCATACTTCTATTGTTTTTCCAAAACAACTATCTTGATTCATTTTCTCTTTCCCTCTGATCCTGAAATGGTGAGGGGCAGGGATACATGTGTCTGTTCTTTTGCACTATGTCACTGAGTGTTTATAAAATATGCAACATTTATGCACAGTTGCAGGGTAGTATATCAGTATTAGAACCACTGCATTTAGCTCCGTGGAACACTATTAAATGTTCATGGATTAAAAATTACCCCATAATTATGTATTATTAGTTTCCTCGGTATCTCCAGATTGGTAGGAAAAAACATAAAAAAGGAATGCTTCTATTTTCTGCAAAAAAATTGTTTTTTATCATTTCTTCCTTCTAAATATAAATTAGGACAATTTTGGAAAGAGGACTATCAAGTTTTCATAAAGCAAAGTATAATCCTATTTGAGTTCTACCTGTTTCTCTTACTCTTAATTAATGGGGTAAGCACAACTTAACACTGTTAAAGACAGAATAGGGCTTCCCTGGTGGCGCAGTGGTTGAGAGTCCGCCTGCTGATACAGGGGACATGGGTTCGTGCCCCGATCCGAGAAGATCCCACATGCCGCAGAGGGGCTGGGCCCGTGAGCCATGGCCGCTGAGCCTGCACGTCTGGAGCCTGTGTGCCACAATGGGAGAGGCCACAACAGTGAGAGGCCCGCGTACCACAAAAAAAAAAAAAAAAAGCATTTAAAGACAGAATAATGCTAAAACTATCACTTCTTTTATCCTAGGTAGCAACTTCCCACCCCCTTTAATTATCTTCATTCAGTTATTTCTTTAGGAACTAATGTGGCTGCTAGAAACTTTTTTTTTCAGTCATTTCAAGCTTATTTTAAAAGTTTTATTGAGGTGTCACATACAATAAACTTTACATATCTGAACTGTACAATGTGATACATTTTGACATATGCATATACTCTTGACACCAGCACCACAATTACAATAGTGGACATATCCATCATCACCAATCGTTTCCTCTGCCCCTTTCTAATCCCTCTCTCCTCCCCCTCCCCATGCTTCACCCCGAGGCAATCATTGATCAGCTTTCATCACTTTTCAAAATCTGTCTATTTTCTTGTATTAATTGCATATGGAATTTTTCTAGAAGGCTGTATGCATACGGGAGAAGTATTCCTCTAAACCCCTCCCATGCCCCTACCCCAGTATCCACCATCAAATAATAATATATTGCAAGAGATGCTCATTAAGTCCTAGGTTTGGTAACCCAGTAAAAACTTTAGATTTGAAATACTTAGAAAACAATGAACTATTTTTCACATCAAAATAGCCATGTAAGTTAATTAATTCATTTCCATCTTTTAGGGGTCCAAAATAATGGTAACACTGAACTTGCCGGCAGTGCTGAGGAAGCCCGGGGAAGTGGTTTTCTCTTGTTTGTAATGAAAGAATACCTGACAAAGCCGTGGGAATCCAGAATGACGGCTCTTGAAATAACGTCATGTTGATGAGGAAGAGAAGGGAAGTAGCCTACTCTGAGTTACGTATTGTTGGCCTCCCCAGCCCCACTTTTAGGTCACAAACATTTGAAACTTCCAGTACTCAGGAAGGCTGCTTTTCCATCTCTTAAAATCTTCTCACTCCCCATCTGGAAATAAAGTTGCTAAACCTGGTTTTGAAAAAGAAATGGAAATGAAGTGCCTGGAATCCAGTGAACTTCCTGCCACAGGCTACTGTGCAAGTTGAAAGCTTATTCTTTATATCCTGCCCCCCAAAGCCTGTTGCTCAAAAGTCAAACCTTCCCAGAGACTGTCAAATACAGCATGATTGACATTAAATGCGAATGAAGAGAAAAGGCAAGAATGAATAAAAGAGAAATGGGATCTAGGAAACAAAAGTAGGTTCTCTAAGTGGGGCAGGGGTCATGCTCCTCGGGGCGGGTGTCTGGATCGATCCCAGGGGGCCAAGTTATTATCTTGGTTGTTGGTTTATGCGCAGATTCCTGACCTTCCCTCGAAAGACTCTGAGTCCATACATCTAGGGTGTGGACCAAGAATCCGCGTTTTAACAAGCACCCTCAGCCCCCAGGGAATCTTGCGGCCAACGGGGACCCTCCAATGAGGGTGCGCTGGCCTAACCTCCCACTCCCTCGCCCCTGTTTATTGTTTTTCTCATAGTGACATTCAAGTAGTCGCCAAGAAAATCTAATTCAAGAACCGGAAACTGCCTAGAGCTCAGTAACTTGTGACTCACTCTGCCATGTGTGGCTTCTCCTCACTTTTGTGACTTCTGTCCTTCTGCCAGGGCTGTCATATGAAGGTGAAGAGTGGGGAGGGCCGAACTCTGAAACCTACAAGATGAGATTGTGTTACTCCAGAGCCCTACAAGTGTGTTCTGGAGGCATCTAACCAGCCCACGCAACCAGAATTTACCCTTCAAAGCCGAGGGTCAACCTCCCCTGCCCCACCTTCCACTCCCATTTACACCTGGTCTGTGTCTCCAAGGGGAGTTTTGTTTTGTTTTGTTTTTAATTTTCTTCGGCGACGCTGCATGGCATGTGGGATTTTAGTTCCCTGACCAGGGATCGAACCCATGCCCCCTACAGTGGAAGCTCAGAGCCCTAACCACTGGACCACCAAGGAATGCCCTATTTATATTTTTAACTTTATTGAAGTATAGTTGATTTACAATGTTGTATTTAACTTCTGCTGTACAACAAAGTGACTCAGTTATATATTTTTTCATATTCTTTTCCATCATGGTTTATTACAGGATATTGAATATAATTCCCTGTGCTATACAGTAGGACCTTGTTGTTTACCCATCCTATGCATAATAGTTTGCATCTGCTAATCCCACACTCCCAATCCTTCTCTCCCCCACCCCTCTTCCTAAGAGGATTTTTTAAATTGGCTAATGGGGCCTGGCAGGTGGAAGCCACAGGGAAATTCTGTGGCAAAACATGCTTTGATCACCTGACTGATATTTTTATAATGAGGTCTAGCCGCAAATTCTTTTATCCAGATCAGCTTCTTCCCTGAAAATAATATATTTTAAACTTTTCATTGGAAAACACTTCACTGTGAAATTACTCTGCTTATAATTGAAGGTATAAAGGCATTAGTCATGTAGTGTTCATTTGCATATGGTCATTTTGAGATAGAAAAATTAAATTTTATCATATATTAGTGATAGAATTTCAGGCAACTTTCTACAGAAAAATAGCTTGCAGTTAAATTTCCTAATGAAAGAGTAATTATCCACTGAAAAAATTGTCGATCTGTGCCACCTCAAAATAAGAGTTGTACTCTTCAATGCATGTTGTATACTAGAACGTTACATTTATAAGAGCATAGAAAACAGTAAATTTTAAATAAACTATATGAAGAGGCTTGTTTTTTATGAATAGTATGTTCTAATGACCTTTCCACAGAAGTAGTAAAGATTTTTACCTCTAGCGAGACTTCAAGTAGCCTGTAAAGAAGATTGAGTGCTTATTCTGACTACATTTCCAGCCCTTTTTTCATGTAATAACAATGTAGAAACTGTTTTCAAATCAAACACCAAAACACAGGACTTTTCTCTGAATTTTGAACATATTTATATTAAAAGACTCAGAAAGCTGGTTTCAGTTTTCTATTTGTTTCTAGATTATAGGAGTAAAGCTGTAGTTCATGAGGACTGCAGGAAACCCAATATCACACAGATCAGGGTTTTCCATGGCTGGTCTCTGGGGAAAGCCCCTAGGGGTTAGCTTTCACTCATCCAAGTTCTCCCTCCCTTCAGAAAGAGAGTTTTCATAGGGAATATTTTCTTTCACAAGTGAAAGCACTTCCAATAAAGTGGTAATAGTGTATCCTGGTCTTTGTATGCATTGTAAGTAGAGGATTTATCAGTCTTGAGCTCCAAGTCTCTAATTTCTTATAAAGAAGTGTAGGAAGAAATAATTTCAGAGGCAGTGTCAAAGAAAGCAATATACCAAACGTTTGGTCACTAGAATCCCCAAATCAGTTTCTTCTAAAACAAATATTGACAGTCGACCTATTTTAATCCTGCTGGAATATGTTAAACACATAGGCCCTGGTGCCATTCAACAGCCTGATCCACTCTGGTGAATTTACAGGGTGGTGCACAGCCTCATCCCGACACTGTCCAATTACGGAGATGATCTTCTCATATCCCCTCCTGGAGATGTGTTCCTAGTATTATTCTGAGAAGCTTTGATGTGAGTTGCAGGAGTGCACAAAGAAATCCTTCTGTCTTGTGTCCTTTTCTGAAAAGTATATACAATAGAACTTCTTAGCTTAGATGGACAGAGGGATGGAGGGAGAGAGGGAAAGAGAAGGAGAGAAAGACTGAGAAAATGATAAGAACTCAAGATGTCAAAGAAATGCCCTGCTCCTTGCTGTATGTAATAAAGCAACTGGAAAGCAAATTGAAAAGGAGAAGCAAAGGGACACAGTAGATGAAACTTTTATTTGCATAGTCTGTGATTATATAATCACGGCTACCATAAGTCAGTTCCCTAGTCCAATTACAAAGTCATGTCATAGAATTAACCTCTTATGAGTGCCCATAGCCCCAGTTACATTACACTATTGCTGGCTTGTAGGTAGTCCTTTCTTGGTTTAGTTTTAGCTTCCTGGGTACAAAATTTGGATGGCACACTGGGGTAAATACAACTGAGTTTGTGATAGCTCATCTGCTCAGAGGGAAAGCCATCAGAGAGTGAGGGTTAAATGTTGACGGCCATTGGTTGGCCTGACTCGGAAGTGCGGAGGCCTCTCTGGCTGCTGCTGGGTAGCTGTGCAGTGTCAACAGCTGCATGCCTGAGGTAGCTGCTTCCTTTCTGTGTAGGCTCAGCTAGCAGGGCTGTTCTTTCCTTTAAACAATGGATTTGATGGGCTTCCTAAATTTGGGGGGGGAAAAGTGAAAATTACAAAAATAAATTCCTACCAGGAAGCTTTCAAGTCTGAAACAAGGTCATCCAAGTGCCAAGTACTTGAGGATAAAAACCAGTGATCACGCTCAGCATTTCCTAATTACTCCTGAAATTGTCCATGGTTTTTAAGTTTACCAAAAGTTTACTTCCCAGGTGCTAACAACTCAGTATTTTAAACCACCCTTCAAACTCCGGTCATTATCTATAGAATTTTAGGAAGACAAATATGAGAATGAGAATTTTTCTTTCAAGAAAATTTAAACCACCTTACATCCAACCTTTCTTCCCAAAGTCTCTCCCCACTGAAGGCTTAATTCTCCACTGCATCTCTCAGAATTTTCTATAGGCTATCACCATACTTTTTGGTTGATATTTTTTTAAGCTTCTTGCCTTTCTTAAAATTATCTTTTAAATCCTCTATTAATAAATCTTGGGCTTCCCTGGTGGCGCAGTGGTTGAGAGTCCGCCTGCTGATGCAGGGCACACGGGTTCGTGCCCCGGTCCGGGAAGATCCCACATACCGCGGAGCAGCTGGGCCCGTGAGCCATGGCCGCTGAGCCTGCGCGTCCGGAGCCTGTGCTCCACAACGGGAGAGGCCACAGCAGTGAGAGGCCTGCGTAAAAAAAAAAATCTTCCTCTAGTCTTTTTTCCCCCATGTAGAATAAAGTACATTTATATTTATGTAATTAATATACTCTCTTCAAAATGTACTAGTCATTTTGTGAGGTCTCTGTGGTTAATTCTCTAAAGTATTCCAAAGGCATTTATCCTTGGTGTACAGAGTAAAGGAAAATGACAGAAGAAGCTTCTTCATTAACCCTGCTACAATTCTGGGCAAATGATGTTCAAACTGAGATAGGCTTGGACCTGGGACCTGGGACTCTTTACTGGAGTGCCTCCACCTGGACAAATGTCTCCTGCAGCAACAGAATACAGAGAAACTATAAGGGACTGAAAGTAACTGCCTGCATGCACAGTTGGGGCAAATTATGAACAAAGAGATACAAAAAGGCCAAAACCCAACTGACACTTCTGAGGAGCCGGGAACAAAAGCTGGGTACTGCGAATGATCCCTGCTCACAGCACCACCAAGGAGGTAGGCGGACTACCTAAGCCGCCCCTCTGGACCAACCCACCTATCTGTCCCCACCCTCATCCCATTAAGGAACCAGGTGGACCCCCTTCAGGGCGCGAGCAAGGGCACCTGTTCCTTGTTTTCACTCCTTCATGCTACAGCACGAGTCCCAATAAAGCCTTGCCTGAATTCCTTGTCTGGCCTCTTATCAATTTCTGTTGACTAATAAGTCCAAGGACCCTTGTCGGTAACAAAACCAAGACTGGGTCTCAGTGATGCTTTTAAACACCATCACTTGTGTCACCAATGTAGGTAGGTGTGCACCAGCCTTTAGATTTTGTACATTTACTTCTAAGAGGCACCTGCATATGCAGGCACCTACCTAGGCGGCCACACAGGAGGATGGCATTCCCAGCGTGGCTTCTTCCATCACTAATGTTCAGATTCATGGTATCAGCCCCAAGAGGTCAGCTGTTTTCTAAATTCCTCACAATTTTGCCAAACATAGTTCACGATACTTAGTGAAACATTCCAAACTTTTTTATTTTGTTCAGTGCAAAAGATGTTTTTCCACAGTCTAGCTGAATTGGTGAAATTGCCTAAAGCTAGTATTATGTGAGAAGCTATATGATCAGGCCTCTCAAGATGGCTGTACTCTTGCTCTCAGTCCATCCCCTGCTCCATCAATGTCTGCTTCACCTACGCCCAACTCACCTGACTGACCTTCCTACACACTTGCACCAGGCCCCAGCTAGTGATTGTTCTAATCTTTAGATCAGAGTCTCTACACCTGGAGAGCTTATCAAAGGCACGGTGAGGGGCGGGCTCCTCTGCTAGTTTCCCTGGTAACCGATGAGCCAAGCTGACGTCAATTCCGCCTATAACAGGCAAGCTCCCCCCACCCTCTGGGAGCAAAGATGGCTGCTACTTGCGCATACGGTGGCGGGTCCCTCGGGGACGTCGCTTGAGACAGGTAAGCAGCCCCCCTCCCCCACCCCAACCCCCGTCCGCTAAACCACTGGTGTCTCTGTCGCTGACTCCAGCTCTCCCTTCTGCCTTGAGTCTGGACAAGTACAGGGCTTGCAGGCCTGTGAGGTGCAGCTCAACAGAAGCCCTGAGGTTATTGATTTAGATGCTTTATCTTTCATTTGTTAGCATCTGGGACAAATCCTGACAACAAATCCATGCAGGTATATTATGCGCGCTTCAAATTTGACAAATTCTGGAAAAGCCTATCTGTCCCCAAAGTGCCGTCTCACATTGTACTGGCTTCTCAGTAGATTTGGGGAACCATAAAGAAGAAAATTTCCTTTTTTCTAGTCAGTGGGGGAAATTTGCAAAACTGCTATCTCGTGGATGACATTAGTGCTTTTAGATACATCCTAGACTCCACTTCTATAAAGTACAATTATACTCAAAACCTAGGCCTGTACCTGTATTAGTTTCTTACTGGTGCTTTAACAAGTTGCCACAGACTTAATGGCTTAATACAAAGATATTTATTCTTTACTGTATTCGAGGCCAGAAGTCCAAAATGAGTCTTTACAAGGCTAAAATCAAGATGTTGACTGGGCCGGTTGCTTTTGGAAGCTCTGGGGAAGAATCTGTTCCTTGTCTCTTCCAGCTTCTGGTGGCTGTCTGCATTCTTTGGCTTGTGGCCACATCTCTCTAATCTCTGCTTCTGTAGTCAAATTTGCCTCCTTTCTTTTATTAAAATGCTGTGATTTCATCTAAGGCCCACCCAGATAATCCAGGATAATCTCCTCAACTCAAGATCCTTAATGTAATTATCTGCAAAGTCCCTTTTGCCATTTAAAGTAACATTGACAGATTCTGAGGAATAGAACAAGGACATCTTCGGGGGTGTTATTCAGCCTACCCCAGTGGTATTCACAAAGCAGGAGGAGGTGAGTTGCACAGTGCAAAGGTGGGGGAAGTTTAAATGCTGTCGTTAAATAACATGGGATTGAATATTTAGCCAGTTGCTAGAGCTGAGACATCTAAGATGATTCTCTTACAAATCTGTCATCTTTACTTAAAACAGCGCTTGGCATATTGTACATATGCAAGAAATATTTATTGAATGAATAAATGAATACAGCTCCACTTGGAGCTTGCAGACAGAAGAAAATGAAAGTATCTGAAGAAAATAACTTTGAATTTTTTCATTACATTAAAATCATGCAAGCAAGTCTGTTTTGAAACTATTTTTAATAAAGGTTTCCATGAAAATGATTAATTCAGTTAAATGGGAAAATACAACAGGTAACAACTGGAGGGGAAACCAGTTGTTTCCATTCCTCACAGACTCATCCAGTAAGGCATATAACTCTAAAGACAGAGAAAGCGGGAACATAGAAAACCACATAGATGGCCTGCCTCTAGCTTCTTCTTTAGGTTTTTCCATCACACTGTACTGCATCTGGTCACTATTATAATGATGAGTGACTAAAGGTATCATTTAAATTTAGACTCATGTTAGTGCAATGACCTGGATGACTTCAGCAATTTCAGGTGGCCCTAAAATGATCTGACTTTGGAACAACAAAATCCTATCTCAGCTAAACCCTGGTTTAAAGCAGTATGAAAACCAGAATCCTCTAATATACTTAACTTGAAAGGAGAAGAATATTTGTTTTCAATGGAAAAGTCCAGTTGTTTGTCAATCATAAAATCCTTCTCTCAGCCCTCCTCTCTAAACAAACTCACCTTCTATTCTCATTAGCACGTGAACTTGTTGCCTAAATGAGACAATTGAGATTTAAAAAAAAAAAAAGGTACCTTCTCATCAATTTCATCCTTGGGGAGCAGGAGGAAAATGTCACAAAAAAACACAAAAAAGCCTGTATGAATCTGAAATAAAGCTCTTATTTAAGAGTGAGAATATAGAGATGTTATGGAAACTCCCTGGGAGCAAGTACATGCCTGTACACCCGGCTAACGACATTCTTACACAAATCGGAATTGACGGAATATGTTTTCTGTGCTGAGGCCAGAGCTGGGAATGGTTAGTGCTGAGTGAGTGGCATCTGTTGTCTACCACCAGGAGTAGAAATCTGAACACTTCTGCCAGTACAAGTGGGTTCTGTTTTGATGACCTGTTAGTGAAACAAAAATACTGATGTTTAAAGGTAGTGGGTTTTTATTTTTCTGTTACATGTTTTCCCTTGGCAAAAATCCAAACAACGCGAGAGTCTTCAAAAAGCATTTCTAAATGATAACAGAGAATGTAAATCTGTACTTTTTGAGACTTCAAAAATCATTTCTAAATGATAACAGAGAATGTAAATCTGTATTTTTTGTCGTCCACACTACCTTCGCCACCTGTATATTACTGCTCATAGCCATTGTATTAATGCATTTATCTGTGAGGGTTCTTTATTCCAAGTGGTTGTCTTTCCTTGATGAGTCGTCAAAGCATGAAATAGGAATTTTCTTGCCATGTTACATAATGAGACAGATTCTTCAGGTTCTGCTGTGACCACTTATCAATGTTTAGAGAAATTAGTAGGTACCATTCAATACCAGGAAGAAAATTTTACTATTAGGTGAAAAATCATTCATAGAATTCAAAGGTTGATAGAAAAGGATTTGTATAGCAGTAACCAGGACTAAAAGTTAAGTACTGAATTTCTGTTTCTCAGTAAAGTTAATGAAGAATATGTAAATTGTGGGCTTCCCTGATGGCGCAGTGGTTGAGAGTCCGCCTGCCGATGCAGGGGACACGGGTTCGTGCCCCGGTCCGGGAGGATCCCACATGCGGCGGAGTGGCTGGGCCCGTGAGCCATGGCCGCTGAGCCTGCGCGTCCGGAGCCTGTGCTCCGCAACAGGAGAGGCCACAACAGCGAGAGGCCCACGTACCGCTAAAAAAAAAAAAAAAAAAAAAAAAAGTAACTTGCATAAAACGTTATCAACATTTACCATCCACCATTGGTAATTTCATCCACCATGACATCAGTGACCACACTGTGGAAATGGATGAAGACCATCCACATGAGCACAAAGGCTATTTATTCAGAGGTTGCTATATAGCAGGGGAGCCACCATCACTTGCCTTTGGCAGAAACCCAAAGGCAGATAGGAGGGTGGGAAAGTTCTATATTGAAAAATTTTTTTCAGATATGCTTGGATTGGAAACTGTTGACATGGGGAAGATGGAGGTATGCTAACTAGAAGCAGTATATCCTACACGTTTAGCTTGGGAAGTATATTTGGCTTTCTTTGGATGGTCCTGAGTTGGAAATCGAGGCAAAAATGAGGAAGCTGGCAGCCGTTGACTGAGTCCTGGCAGTTCTGGGCTGATTGCTGCAGAGGTTGTGGGTGAGAGTTCTGTTGTCACATATGGTATGGCCATTGTCTGTTTGTCCATTCAGTCTCTTAACATGAAAACCAGAATATGAAAAAAAAAAAGCCAGAGATTCAAATCTGCTGAAAAGGCATCAGCATGCACTTGAAAAGTTAGTTGTTATTTAAGAACGTCATGCCTGAAGACAATGATTTAACACACGCAGCAACAAAAGGTGCATTTTCACATCACTATGTGAAGCATAACTTTCATTCAGGTCACATGTATCTACTTCTAAATTACTTTTGCTCATATTGAGTCCAACTTTCTTACATGTACACTAACATGTAGCAATAGCTGTTAGTGTGTTGGCTCCATTAGCAAAAGAATTTTGTATATAATTAAAATAATGTCAATTTTTAAAAATTGAAGTATAGTTGATTTACAATGTTTCAGGTATACGGCAAAGTGAATCAGTTATACATCTATCTATGCATCTATCCTTTTTCAGATTCTTTTCCATTATAGGTTATTACATAGTTCCCTGTGCTATACAGTAGGTCCTTGTTGTTTATTTTATATATAGTAGTTTGTATATGTTAATATCAAACTCCTAATTTATTTCTCCCCTGCCCCCCCTTTCCTCTTTGGTAACCATAAGTTTGTTTTCTATGTCTGTGAGCCTATTTCTGTTTTGTAAATAAGTTCATTTGTATCATATTTTAGATTCCACATATAAGTGATATCATATGGTATTTGTCTTCCTACTTACTTGATGTAGTATGATAATCTCTAGGTCCATCCATGTTGACGCAAATGGCATTATTTCATTCTTTTTTATGGATGAGTAATATTCCATTGTGTGTGTGTGTGCGTGTGTGTGCGTGTGTGTATATCACATCGTCTTTATCCATTCATTTGTCGATGGACACTTAGGTTGTTCCATGCCTTGGCTATTGTAAATAGTGCAAAATAATGACAACTTCATACCAGTGTCATAAGACGCTTCACATAGAAAATCAATTGAAATAATTCCAAAAGTAGTTCAGTTTTCCATCCAACTCGTGTAATTGAAGTAAAGCATTTAGGAGTTAATTATGTCAAAAGTGAAATATCGGGCTTCCCTGGTGGCGCAGTGGTTGAGAGTCCGCCTGCCGATGCAGGGGACACGGGTTCGTGACCCGGTCCGGGAAGATCTCACATGCCGCGGAGCGGCTGGGCACGTGAGCCATGGCCGCTGAGCCTGCGCATCCGGAGCCTGTGCTCCGCAACGGGAGAGGCCACAACAGTGAGAGGCCCACGTACCGCAAAAAAAAAAAAAAAAAAAATCACAGTTTTCCAATGGTTATATTCTACTTTTACTATATACCATCATTTGAATTTTAATATTTTTGAGTAGTACTTTGAAGTACTACTTTGTAAATCATTCTAGGTATCTTGCAATGGTATCAAACATTTTTATAACAAGTTCTCTAAATTTTGGTTTAGAGATTGGTTCTCTAAATTTTTTTCTCTAAATTTTATAACAAGTTCTCTAAATTTTGCTCAAAATCAATTGGAAATTGTTAATCTAAATATTCAATGAGTAGACTGCCAAAAACTTCAGCTTTTGAAGTTTTCAGTGAGTTGCAATTATTGTAAAGAAAACTTCCAAACAGGAAGACACTGAATTTTATCCCTTCAAGCACAAGGAAGGAACTGAACAAATAGAATGCTGAGAGCTCAAACAATGTAGATGTAACTTTTAAATTCTCTAACTGAGCTTTGGAGCATCTGGACTTGTAAGAAGAACCTTTACATTTTTTTATCTGAATGGAATGAACGAGAACAACCAATGGTTTTGCAGCATCAAAATCTGGCAAAATTTTCTAAAGAATTATAGAGACCATTTATTGGACACATTTTGTCTTATAAATCCTTTTTGTTGCTTAAGGCAATAGGATGGATAACAAAGGGACAGTACCTGTGAAAATATTGTGCTGAAATTTTACACATTTCATAACAAAAACAGTGTTATATTTTTTTTTTATTGCGGTACGCGGGCCTCTCACTGCTGTGGCCTCTCCCGTTGTGGAGCACAGGCTCCGGCCGCGCAGGCCCAGCGGCCATGGCTCACGGGCCCAGCCGCTCCGTGGCATGTGGGATGCTCCCGGACCAGGGCACGAATCTGTGTCCCCTGCATCGGCAGGCAGACTCTCAACAACTGTACCACCAGGGAAGCTCCAGTGTTAGATTTTAGAATATCCTCCATTTAGAATTTGCCCCAAATTACCAAGTACCTCAGCAGTTGCAGAGAAAGTAGTTTCTCAATTGAAAATATTATGGTCTATGAGGAAGAAGCAATTGAAGATGTCAACAATCTAAATGTACTTATTGTAAACTGCAACTTCAAAGAATATTGTAGGCAATTTTAAGAAAAAAGAATGAAAAATATTAAGACCATACTAAAAAATATACATTTCAGAAAATGTCTCTCAGTGTGTCCAAATTTCCTTTTTATAAGGAAACCAGCCAGATTGGATTAGATTTAACTTACCTCTTAAAAGGAATTATCTTCAAATACGGTCACATTCTGATATTCTGGGGGTTAGGACTTTAACATATGAATTTAAGGGGGACACCATTCAGCCCCTAACAATATCCAAAGTAGTTGAAATTAGGGTCTCAAAGATATTTGTACACCCATGTTCATAGCAATATTATTCACAATAGCCAAAAGGTGGAAGCAACCCAAGTGCCCATCAGCAGATTAATAGATAAACAAAATGGAGTATGTATGTACAATGGAATATTATTCAGCCTTAAAAAGGAAATACATTCTGATACGTTGTACAGCATGGATGAACCTTGGGAACATTATGCTAAGTGAATTAAAACAGTCACAAAAAGACAAATGCTGTCTGATTCTACTTACATAAGTCATCTATACAATTTATGGAAACAGAAAGTACAAGGTTGGTTCCCAGAGGCTGTGGGGAGGGAAGAATGGGGAGTTACTGTTTTGTTTGTTTTGTTTTGTTTCTAACATCTTTATTGGAGTATAATTGCTTTACAATGGTGTGTTAGTTTCTGCTTTATAACCAAGTGAATCAGCTATACATATACATATATCCCCATATTTCCTCCCTCTTGTGTCTCCCTCCCACCCTCCCTATCCCACCCCTCTAGGTGGCCACAAAGCACGGAGCTGATCTCCCTGTGCTATGCGGCTGCTTCCCACTAGCGATCTATGGAGTTAGTGTTTAATGGGTAGAGAATTTCAGTTTTGCAAGGTGAAAAGAGTTCTGGAGATTGGTTGCACAACAATGTGAATGTACTTAACACTACTGAACTGTATACCTAAAAATGGTTAAGATGGTAAATTTTATGTTGTGTATACTTTAAATTTAAAAATTAGATGTATATACATGTTGAACCATTGTTAATTTCCTTGGTCTGCTAATGTACTATATTTATGTAATATGTAACCATTTAGGGACACTGAGTGAAAGGTACAGGGGACCTCTCTCTACTATCTTTGCAATTTCCTGTGAATCTATAATTACTTCAAAGCAAAAGGTTTCTTAAAATTATATTCTTGTGTTGAAAAAAAGGTAAGGAAGTTAGAGACTGCCAATTCAATCTCTTGGACTAGGATAACAGAACTTCATGGAGACAGAAATTAAAACGTTTAACCACAGCCTACCCATGGGGGTAACTTTGATCAGAAAGAAGCTTACATGCTGGGACCCAGCAGGACCAAGTAACCCATATAATGACTATTTGAAGTTATTAGCCATCAAGGAAAGCTGAATTAACAAGCTTTCTCTTTGGTGGCATCGAGTCTTTGGTAATGATGGCCTCCTATTGAGCAAAGTTCCAAACAATATTCCCCTGCCTGTCAAATGCCTAATTTGCCCAACCGTAAACCATAAAACATAGCTCAGATTCTCTCCATGCATATCACCCAGTATCACGCTGTGAGGGCATAACTGGTAGTATTGCCTCTGGCCAAGGCCAGATTGCATCAGCAGGCTTTTCCCTCCAAATTCAGACAGAAGATTTACACTTCTCTTGGGAAAAAGTTAGTCTCCTCACCCTCAAACTGGAATCTAAAAACATCTAAAATTTATGGCTGCAGTGTGTCTCAACTACCAACTCTCTTTTTTCCTTTTAAAAAAAAAAAATTTTTTTTTTTAAATCCCCTACCCGTATCTTGCCCTCCCCCCCTTCCCTCTCCCCACTGGTAACCACTAACTTGTTCTCCATATCTGTGAGTCTGCTTCTTTTTTGGTATAGTCACTAGTTTGTTGTATTTTTTAGATTCCACACGTAAGTGACGTCACACAGGACTTGTCTTTCTCTGTCTGACTTATTTCACTTAGCATAATGCCCTCCAATGTTCTAATTGACATTTTGTTAAATTTTTTTTTTCTTTTTTTGGAAGAAAAATTAAGTCTTATTTATTTTTAAAACCAAACCACTAGGAAAATATATCACAGTCTTGAAGCAGCAAACAGACAGGCTATATTATCAAGTAATAAGTTGGTAAAAACACAAGGTCCTTAATAAAACGATAAGGTGCCAGAACTGGGGCAGGAACAATGCATGTTGCAAAAGTGGTATTTGGTAACGTAGGGCTGTCCCATTTTTTGCTCTAAAGGAGTCACAGCTTGCCCCTGAGTTGCTGACTTTTTCTCCTTTGACCTTTGTGTTGCCAAGGGATTGTTTCAACAGAGCTCTGTTATTACAGGGGGCAAAGTAAGCAATACTGGGTTTAGGCTTTCATTCTACTTGTTTTATGAAAACCAGATTTTTCCAAAGCCAGTACTTCATAACTCTTAATTAAGCAGCTAACAATTCCTCTTTTGCTGTTCATTTCTAATACTGGCATATAGCACAATCACAATCCCCTTTCCCTTCAAGGGTGAGTGTCACTGCAAGATTGTCTTGTCACTCAGCTGACTCTGCTGCAGACAGCCTCAGGGCTCATCATGGCTGCCAGTTAGAGGGAAGGTGTGCTTCCCCTACCAGTATGATAGCACTTCTTACATTTTCGCAGGGTCTCCAGGCTGAAAGATGTCATGTGTGAGAATTTTAAGAAATGTGCATCCACATTTTGACGGCAGAAATGAATATCCGCAAGGACCCTTTCAAAATTTTTATCCAAACTACCTCTCCCAACTCTACATCTTAAAAGTAATTTCATGCCCTTGTATGTAAAACAAAACCAAGCAAAACAAATCCCCAGAAGCCCCCTTTCCCCTTCTAAATTAGTGACCTCATGGATTTTGTTTCCAGTTTGTGGAAAATGTTGTAGTGATCCTTCTGGTAAACAGGAGATTGGCAATAAATAGAAACACCTCTCCTCACATTCCACCAGCTCATAAGCAGGTCAGGTGAACCTGCCAGCCTGCTGGTATCTGTGTACTAAGAGAATCTGGTACCTTGGAGGGCTCTGGTTTGGTACAAGGGAGGCTCCCTGTTGCCGGGAAAAGCACTTGAAATTCAGGCTCACAAAAACTCCCCTGTGCTATCTCTGACCCAAATTTTAGCACCAGGTTTTTTCACTTTCTAGGATTCAAACACAAAGGAACCAGTGTCCAGAGGCAAGTGACATAGGCCTTAAACTTGCTGCCATTCTTAATTTCCTCATTCATAAACTTTCCTTAGAAAACCCAAATCCCCATTCCTCTTTTTAAATACATTCCTGCCTTCAGCCCCGATGGCCAATAGCAGACATCTATTTCCCAATGGTTGAGAGAGACTCCTTCATCTTCTTGGTCATGACTGGGATGAGGTTCATGTGTTCATCCACACACTTGGTCACGCAACTCTCCAGCTGCCGCTTCACCTGAAGCTCTTTACTCCCCGCATCTACTGAATCTTTGGCTTTGTCGTTGCAATGCATAGTGCACCATTCCAGGCGGTCCTGGAACTTCTGCAACTCGCTGGTCACCAGGGCCTGGCGTTGAGCCAGAGGTGCATGGCAGCACTCAATGCACTGGTGCACTTGCTGCATGGTGGCCTGGCTGTCCTCACAACAGCCGGTGATGCACTGGAACATGAGGCCCTGCATCTTCCAATATTCTCTCCAGCCTCTTCACCATAGAGTTCACTGCCTCCTGCACTTGGAGCTGCTGCAGCTCCGCCATGACAACCTCACCCTGCTACCTGCAGCGCCGGTGCCCACGTGGACTCCCCTTGTTAAGTGTTTTGAGTTTGTTTTTGTAGGGGTTTTTTTTTGCTGTCTTTTGTTCTCTTTCTTTAAATAAATTGTTTATTTAATAAATAATATATTGAATAAGTAAATAATACATAAGGTTTCAGGCTTCAAAGAGTTGATAATGTTATGGACTGTTACAAGATGGGCAGTTTGAAAATAGTGATATTTAGACCGGTAGGTATACTGGTTTGTCCAGTGGAATATGTTTTTTCTGATCTGGTTAATCAGTATTATGTGATATTATTGCTACCCAGTGCATTGTAGTCCATTTCTATTAAGACCACCACCACCATGTGTGACACAAGTGAAGAAAGTTGCATGAATTAAATTCTATGACTTTTAATTCTGAACCAAATTCTACGCCTTGAATCCTGAATCAAAGTCTAGAACTTTAAGAGACTTGGATTTATTAGAAGAGTGTGGTGAGAGAAGGGCTTCCTACCTTTTTGATTTTAACCTTTCTTCTTTTGTTCTCTTCTCTTGTGATTTGATGACTATCTTAATGTTAAGTTTGGATTAATTTTGTGTGTGTGTGTGTATATCTACGACAGGTTTTTGGTCTGTGCTTACCATGAGGTTTTTATATAGCAATCTGTATATACATGATTGTTTTAAGTTGCTGATCTCTTAATTTCAAATGCATTTTTAAACTCTGCATTTGTACTCTCCTCCCCTCTTGATTACTGTTTTTTTATATTGTATTTTACATTTGTTTTGTGTATCTCTTAACTGCTTATTTGTGGATAGAGGTGATTTTAATACTTTTAACTTTCCTGCTAACTTTGTGTGTGAGCTCACCCCTACTGGTGAGTTTTTCATTTTGTAATTTTGTTTCTAGTTGTGGCCTTTTCTTTTTCACCTAGAGAAATTCCTTTAACATTTGTTGTAAAACTGGTTTGGTGGTGCTAAACTCTTTTAGCTTTTGCGTGTCTGTAAAGCTTTTGATTTCTCCATCAAATCTGAATGAGAACCCTGCTGGGTAGAGTATTCTTCTTGTAGGCTTTTCCCTTTTATCACTTTAACTATATCGTGCCACTCCCTTCTGGCCTGCAGATTTTCTGCTGAAAAATCAGCTGATACAGCCTGTGGGTGTTCCCTTGTATGTTATTTGTTGCTTTTCCCTCACTGCTTTTAATATTCTCTCTTTATCTTTAATTTTTGTAATTTTAATTACAGTGTGTCTTGGTGTGTTCCTCATTGGGTACAGAGGTACAGTCCCACACTGTATGGGACTCTGCACTTCCTGGACTTTGGGTGACTTTTTTCTTTCCCAGGTTAGGGAAGTTTTCAGCTATTATATTTTCAAATATGTTCTCAGAACGTTTCTCTCTCTCTTCATCTTCTGGGGCCCCAATAATGCAAATATTAGTGCACTTGATGTTGTCCCGGAGGTCTCTTAAACTGTCCTAATTTCTTTTCATTCTTTTTTCTGTTCAGCGGCAGTGGTTTCCACTACTCTGTCTTCCAGCTCACTGATCCATTCCTCTGTATCATTTAGTCTACTGTTGATTCCTTCTAGTGTATTTTTCATTTCAGTTATTGTATTCTTCGTCTCTGTTTGGTTGTGCTTTATATTTTCTAACTCTTTGTTTAAAACTTCTGACTTCTTGCTCTGTGCATCCATTCTTCTCCCGAGTTCTTTCATCACCTTTACTCTGAACTCTTTCTCTGGTAGATTGCCTGTCTCCACTTGGCTTAGTTCTTTTTCTGGGGTTTTGTGTTGTTCCTTCATCTTGAACATGTTCCTCTGTTGCCTCATTTTTTCTAAATTGCTATTTGTATTTTTATGTATGTGGTAAGTTAGTTTCTTTACCTTGGAGAAGGGGCCCTCTGTAGGAGACGTCTTATGCATCCCAGCAGTGCTCTCCCCTCTCATCACCCAGGCTCTAGGGATTACCCCTAAGAGGGCTTCATGGGTCCTTCTGTTGTAGTGGGCTGACTATGTGTGTGGTCTGGTAGGTTTGGTTGGCCCCTAACCCTGTTGATTGTCAGGCCCTGCCTTGTACAGATGCTGCTGGTTAGGGGGGCCTTGTCATGAGGCAGTTGGTTGTGGAATCCTAGGGGGCCCTGGGGCTAGTGCTGGCTCACTGGTGGGCAGAGTCAGGGTCCAGAACACTCCAGAGCTGTTGCCCCCGCCATTGGCAGGCGAAGCCAGGTCCTGGGGTTAGTGCTGGACACTGGCACGCAGAGCCGGGTCCTAGAGCTGGCTTCAGCACCCAGGGATCCCATAGCTGCTGTCGGATTTCTGGTGGGGAGGTGTTGGTTCCTCCCACCAACACCTTGTTGGTCGGGTATGAGGTCCAGGGTGTCCTGAAGCTTGTATTGGCCTGCTAGTGGGCAGGACCAGGGCCCAGGTGGTCCCAAGTAGGGTCTGGCCTGCTGTGGGCAGGCTGAGTCCACAGTCTGTGGGATTGTAGTCTTCTTGGGTCTAGTGTCTGCCCCCTGGTGGTTGAAGCTGGTCTAGAGGTTAGTGTAGGCTTCCTGGAGGGCAGGGCTGGTGCCTGTCCAGTGGTGGGTGGAGCTGGGTCTTGGCCCTCTTGTGGGCAGGGCCGTGTCTAGGGGCATGTCTAGAGGTACCTACAGCCTGTTGGGTGAGGCAAGGTCTTGGCGCTAATGAGCTAGAGGGAGGATCTGAAGATGGCGGCCGCCAGCATCAGTGTTACACAGTAGAATGTGTAACACAGCCAAATATGGCTGCTGCCAGTGTCTGTGTCCCCCAGGGTGAGCCACAGCCACCCCCATCCCCTCACTCCCACCCCCCACCACTACCCCTCTAATCCCCCAGCCCCACCCCAGCCCACCTCTCTGGGAGACTTTCCAAGACCAGCAGGTAGGTCTGGCCCAGGCTCCTAGCAAATTATTGCTTTGCCCTGGATCTGTGAGATCTTGTGTGCACCCTTTAAGAGGTTAGTCTCTCTTTCCCCCAGTCCTATGGGGCTCCAAAAATTAAGCCCCACTGGCCTTCAAAGCCAAATGCTCTGGGGGCTCATCTTCCTGGTGCAGGTTCCCTGGGCTGGGGAGCCTGGCATGGGGCCCAGAACTCTCACTCCTATGGGAGAACCTCTGTAGTATAATTATTCTCCAGTTTGTGGGTTGCCCAGGGGTATGGGACTTGATTATATCATGAGTCCACCTCTGCTACCCAACTTGTTTTGGTTCCTTCTTTTTTGTCTTTAGTTGTAGAAGATCTTTCTTCTTTTAAGGACACATGTGTTTACATTGGGCCCATCTGGATAATCCGGGATATTGTCCTATTTTATTTTATATTATTTTAAAAATTTATTTATTTTTATTTATTTAGTTTTGGCTGTGTTGGGTCTTTGTTGCTGCACACGGGCTTTCTCTAGTTGTGGTGAGCAGGGGCTACTCTTCATTGCAGTGTGTGGGCTTCTTATTGCGGTGGCTGCTCTTGTTGCAGAGCATGGGCCCTAGGCATGTGGACTTCAGTAGTTGTGGCACGTGGGCTCAGTAGTTGTGGCTCACAGGCTCAGTAGTTGTGGCACATGGGCTTAGTTGCTCCACGGCATGTGGGATCTTCCCGGACCAGGGCTTGAACCTGTGTCCCTTGCATTGGGAGGCGGATTCTTAACCACTGCATCACCAGGGAAGCCCTATTGTCCTATTTTAAAGTCAGCTGATTAGCAACCTTAATTCCCTTTTGCCATGTAACCTAACATATTCACAGGGTCAGGCCTGTGCACATCTTTGAGGGGCCATTATTCTACCTACCACAGACAAGTTTAAAGATTGTTGAATAAATTCATGCTAGACAGAAAAGTGGGCCTTAGGAATTCACTTTTTCATTCTACCAGTATTTATTGAGTGCTTACGAATTATCAGGAACTGTTCCAGGTGCTGCCATTAAAATAGAAAGCAAGGTGGACTGGTCTTTGTCTTCACTGAGTTCACAGTATAGTGTCCATACAGTTATATTTTTTAAAAACTCCTGTTAAAATGAAACAATACAGCAACATAATTAACTTTTACTGAAAATCTTTAGCCCCACTGGATTCATAAGAGAAATTGTCTATAACTGTCTTTTCTTATACTTAAACTGTCTTTTCTAAGTATAGAAAAGACAGTTTTCTAACTGTCTTATACTAAACTGTCTTTTCTTTTCCTTATCTGGTTCAATGTCAAGGTTATATAATAGTAGTTGCTACAAAATAGTTGAATCGTTTTCATTCCATCTATTTTTTGGAACAATTCATACAAAAGAGGAATCATTTGTTCTTTGAAACTTTGATTCAACTCATCTCTAAGATTGTTCAGACCTGAGCTTTTTAATTTTTTTCGAGGTTTCCATATCCAGTTCAATTACTTTAATGGTCAGCAGTCTATTCAGATGTCTGGGGTTACATGGGTTACACATTGTTAACATGTGTCAATTTCATCTAGATGCTGAAAGTTCTTGCTGCACAGTTGCTCATATGGGTTTACCTTTTCTTAAAATTTTCTGTGTCTGTAATTATTTTCCACTTTTTATTACACATTTTGTTTCTTTGCCTCTTCTCTCTCTAGTATGGTTTGTTTGTTTTTCTCTTAACAAATTCTGCCAGAGGTCTGTGTAGTAGGATTGTCTGTGGTTTCACTAATAATCCCCAATATTTTTGCTCTTTTTCTTGATTTTTTTTTTGTTTGCCCTTATGTCCCTCCTTGTTCTCTTTGCTCTATTTGTTAGCCTTCTGTAATCTCTGATTTCTGAGATTATTTTTCTTGTATTTTTATTCAAATATACTTAGAGTTATATTTCTCTTTAGGTACTGCTTGTTGTGTTGCAAAAATTTTCCCATGTGGTTTCATGTCATTCAGCACTAAATATTTGGGGATTTTTGCTTATAATTTTGTCTTTAACCCAAATATTACATTGTTTATCTTATTTATTTTTTACCAACCATACATTTAAAAAAATTATTTTCCCCTTTTCCTGTCTTCCATTGGACAAGTGCAAATCTATTTTGCTGGAATGAAGTTGTGTTTCGATTTCTAATCTTCTGGTGGTGTTCCCTAATTATTAAGACTCATTCTTTCCCCAGCAGTTTCTAAACTGTGTACGTTTCCTCCCCATGCCCTCTCCTCCCTCATCCCGCACCCCTTGCACATCTACTATCTTAGTTCCCCGAGGGGCTCACTGCTCCCAGCTCTTCGTTTCCAAGCAGTTGCCACGCCCACTCCAATCCCTTGGGCCAGTCCTCTCGTTCTCGGCCCCAAAGCCCTCCCAGCTCCCCGCCTCCCAACCCGGCGACCCCGCCCCTCAAGGAGCAGTACTCCAGGGCTGCCTTCCCAAGGGTTGCTGTCGGCTAGGAGGGCGGAGTCTCCGGGCCCTGCTCCCGGTTCGTGCCGCTGCTCCCTGTGGCACGCCCTGGGACCTACTGTCCCCCAGACTCCCGCACCTGCATGTCCTACCCGACCCCTCCCTTCCTAAAGGATTTCTCGAGGGTCCCGATACATGGAAGCCTGGTCTGCCCCGCGCAGCCTCTCCCATCCGCAGCATGGCCGTCCTGGTCTCTGACATCTTTTGTTGAAAAGGGGAGAGAACGAACGTCAGGCTCACACAAGGCAGGATTGAGCAGTGGTGGCTGAAGAAAGAGCGGCAGCTTGAATTTCAGTTTTCTTGTGAGGAATTTTCCAGAAAAGGTATCTTCACTGTGAAATAGGTATAGTAAATATCGATCTTGCCCTGGTAGTAGCACTTGGCTATGGTTTTTCCTTCAGGTTTTACAATACTGTACAGAGGGGTCCAGTACCAGTCCTTCAAAGGGAAGGTGCTTTGTTGGTAAAGATACCGATTGCCTCCTCTTGGACTAACGGTCACACTGATGAATATGGGTTTTAAAAAAAAAAAGAAGTTTGTTTCTCACATGAATGAAAAGGAAATTTCCTTTCGTCTATCTCAGGCTCCCTTCAAGAGTAAAGTCAAGGTTACTTAACATGCAAAATTAAATACTGACCTCATTTCAAATGAAATAAAATTCATTGCTCGATCAGCATCCCCTTGGAGCAGTTTATATTAATGGAATTATCTTTTATTACCCGAGTAAATTGATTTAGGATGATACAGTTTACCTAAAAAGCAGTAATATTTACAGGTCCTGAAATTAAATGCTAAGGGAAAACATGATTTCTTTAAACCGGGTAGGGGGACAAGCCTAAGGGAGTTTTACTCTAACGTCTACCACATTCAGTAGACCTTCAGCTTGATCTCGGCTTGGTCATTCTTGCATGAGCTCTGCTTTGCCTGTGATTCCACTCTGAGCTCACTGACCGCGAGAGCACGAAGCAGAAGGTAGCTCATATCTTCTGCCTAAGACTGGGTGTGGTTTGTGAGTGGATGGAATAGTAGTTTGGAGGATTTGAGGAGAGGGGTGGCCCACGTGCTGTGTGTCTTCCCCTAGTGACCAATGTGCTGAAGTTTCTATGGTTCAAGGCAGTTGCTAAGTTTTAAATGATCAGCAACAAGGTAAAGCTCGCTTATGTGAACACATCCTGTGTGTACAGCACCAATTCTGGAAGCTTGACATGTGAAAAGATATGATACACTTTATACCCAGAAGGAGTAAGACAAGATCTTAGGAATAAGGTAGGAAAAAAATAAAAACAAAAGGTGCATGTATTGTGTCAAAACTGTGCTATAAGCTAATAAGAATTATAAAAACTTACAGATTGAGGTAAAATTAATGTTTTCCAAAGTGTTTGTTCCTCTCAGCTAGTCCCACAAGGTATTTAAAGAATTCTGACATCAAAATAAATTTGGAGGGCTTCCCTGGTGGCGCAGTGGTTGAGAGTCTGCCTGCCGATGCAGGGGACACGGGTTCGTGCCCCGGTCCGGGAGGATCCTGCATGCCGTGGAGCGGCTGGGCCCGTGAGCCACGGCCGCTGAGCCTGCGCGTCCGGAGCCTGTGCTCCGCAACGGGAGAGGCCACAACAGTGAGAGGCCCGCGTACCACAAAAAAAAAAATTTGGAAAATGCTACTCACTGTATCCCAGCTGTGATATTTTAAAGGGACCTGATAAGACCTATCATAAATAAACTTCTTTAACCCAGAGTTTACCAACTGTATTTATATATGGAATCTTTAAAAATTATTAGTAGTAGTATAAAAGCTATTAAAAATAAGCTGTGGAACACACTTTCTGAAACACTGTTCTAGAATTACATTCTATATGGCAATGAGAAGCTCATGAGTGACCCTGAGGGAACCTGTCAGAATGGTAGGATTAAATCGTTATTAAGATGAAAGAATAAGGTGAGAAAGTGATAACAGTGATTATAACCTGTTAACTAGAGTTCCCAATGAAAGAAATAGATGAGATAAAATTCAAGGGGGTGTGAGGGTTGTTATGTGTCAATTTGGCTGGGCCATGGTACCCAGCTATTTGGTCAAACATCACTCTGGATGTTTCTGTGGAGGTATGTTTTGGATGAGATTAACATATAAGTCAGTGGACTTTGAATAAAGCAGATTATCCTCCGTGAGCAGTGTGTCTATTAGAACATTTATATATGTGATTTGCATTATGGCTTTTTTTTGGACAGTGCTGATCGAAACTGTTAAATAACAACCAAAGTTCTCAGTATCAGTTAAGAAAAAAGGCCCATCATCAGACAATACAGTGCAGATGGTAAGAAGAGGAAGTGCTGTAGAGATTCAGAGAATGCCATAAATTACCTTGGGTCCTTTCCTTGGGCCAGACTTTTTTTTTTGGAAATTATTACTTATTTTTCAGCTGTGTCAGGTCTTAGCTGCGGCACGCCAGATCTTCGTTGAGGCATGCGGGATCTTTAGCTGCGGCGTGCGGGCTCTTCGTTTTGGCGTGCAGGTTTTCTCTTCTCTAGTTGTGGCGTGTGGGCTCCAGGGCGCGTAGGCTCTGTAGTTTGCCGCGCTGTGTGCAGGCTCTATTGTTGAGGCACACGGGCTCAGTAGTTGTGGCTATGGCGCGTGGGCTTCGTTGCCCCGAAGCATGTGGGATCTTAGTTCCCTGACCAGGGATCGAACCCGCGTCCCCTGCATTGGAAGGCAGATTCTTTACCACTAGACCACCAGGGAAGTCCCTGGGGCAGACTTTTTAATGTTTACTCTGCTGATCCGATAAGCCTGTACCTCAAGGCAGTTGAAATGTTATAGAAGGAATTTATGTTTGAGTGAGTCATCCCAATATCATACCTTTGTAAGGAGAATGCCTTACACTGTGTGTATCTTCAAGGTTTTCAAAATACTTGCACATTCATTATCTCATTTAATCTTCCTAATGATCCGGGAGGAAGGTAGAGCAGGTTATCCCTATTTCACTGGTGAGGAAATTGAGGCTTGAAGAGTCTGTGTGATGCAAAGAACATTGGAATTAAGGATGCTGTTGAACAGTGACTCCGAGTGATCAAATACTATGAGGTCCCGGAAAGAACACTGGATTTGGAGTCAGAAGGCTCAGTTCTTCCCAGATTGATGATTTTAGGTATTCTTACCTGTCTACCTAAGTTTCATTTATTCAGCTGTAAAATGGGATAAACCTATCCCAGAGGGTTGAGGTGAGCATTAATTGAGATAATCCATGTAAAACACTTGACACAGTAACTAAATCCCAGGAATCTCTTGGTAATTTAACTCTTAGTAGTAGTATGAAATTATATTTTAATATCATTCAAATTAAGGGTAAATATCTAGGTGTAGCAAGGTTCTAATACCATCCTTTAGTACTCCAGTCTAGGAGGTTATCCTTCTAAATGCTCTGCAAAACACTGCTCTGTATATCCCTTTAGTTGATAATAGGGGTTCCATTTAGAATTATAGGCATGTAACTTGCAGGCATGACAACAGGATTCAGAGAGTTATAAATGAATATGCCTCATTTTCTAAATGAGGAAATGGAACTTATTAAGATAAATTATCTAATACTTGGATATGAGGCAAAAAAAAAATAGTGGGTGGCATGTCCTTTCAGTGACAGGGGAGTGAAGGCTATGCTAGGATTAGCCAGGGTAATGTACTTCACCTTGCTGCTTTTCCTTGGTTTAAGTTTCCAGACTTAGTGATGATGCATGTTAACTTGTAGACTTTTTTTTTTTCCTGGTAGAAGTGCAGATTTCTGCCTAGTGGAACAGACAACCCCCAAAGTTATAGTTTAAACAGTTTTGTATCTCACCCAGCAATCTCATCCTCCTATAAAGAAATGCCCTAGCTCCACAAATGCTCTTTGAACTGGCCAGGGCATCTTACTAGTTCCCTCATTATTGAATGAATTGAATAAAATCTTTGACATGCACCATCTAGAATGTGTCTCTGGATTCACCCCCTCTCAGGTTCACAGTCTGTGCTGTCGTCCAATGTCTGAAAACACCTGCCTTGTGTCTTTTGTCCAGTTTCATAGTTGTTTACAGAGGGAGGGCTGGCCCGGAATCTGTTATTCCTTCATGCTGGAAGTCAATTACTCTTATATTAGAGATGAGGAAACAGAGGAATGGAAAGGTTTAGCAACTTGTCCGGAATCACGCAGCAGTTTAAATGTTGGAGCTGGAATTCAAGCCTAGGCAGGCTGACTTCAGAGCTGCTCACTTAATTACTGTGCCGTGTAGCTTCTCAGAAAAATGGCTTTATATATACATGTAAAATGTTTTGTCTGGTGTCAGGAAACAGTAAGTCCTTAATAAAGTCTAGCTATATTATTCTTTAAAACTCTGAAGCTCAGTATAAATGTGTTCTTAGCCCAGTGCTTAGAAGCAGAAGATGGTGGATAGGACAAAAGTACCACCACATGAGTTGGTTCTCTTGATTAGTACTAATCTTTATTACCGTCCTACCATTAGAAAATGAAAAGAGGGCATTTGCTTAAGTCCTTTTTATTTGCATGAACCAAATATTAAATCCTTAGTCTGCTTTTTTTTGCCATTAAAATCTTTATTCATTAGAAATATAGAGCAAAACAGAAAAATCCAAGCAATAAGGCATAGATGGTACTCCTATCAATTTCTGAATTTCAAATCAGTAAATACTGTGCAGTAACACACCCATCTGGCCATGAAGCAGATTGCAATGGAATGAAGGTACAAGCTCATGAATAGGAATGCAAATATTTGTAATAGCACCCAGCACTGAATCTACCATCTATTTATTTATTTATTTATTTGTGTGTATGTATGTATATATGGCTGTGCTGGGTCTTCAGTTGCTGCACGTGGGCCTCTCTCCAGCTGCGGTGAGTGGGGGCCACTCCTCGCTGCGGTGCACGGGCCTCTCACCTTGGCGGCCCCTCCCGTCTCAGAGCACAGGCTCCAGGCGCGCGGGCCCCAGCAGTTGTGGCTTGAGGGCTCTAGAGCGCAGGCTCAATAGTTGTGGCAAACGGGCTTCAGCAGTTGTGGCTCGTGGGCTCCATAGCACAGGCTCAGTAGTTGTGGTGCATGGGCTTAGTCGCTCCGCGGCATGTGGGATCTTCCCGGACCACGGCTCAAACCCGTGTCCCCTGAACTTGCAGGCGGATTCCCAACCACTGCACCTCCAGGGAAGACCCTACCATCTAATTTCCAATCTACTACCTAAATTTTTCATCTCATACAAAAATTTATAAGGGAGACATTTTTATTTATTTTTTATTTTTTTTAAGGGAGACATTTTTAAACCCATGCCTTTCTTTGGCTTTAGCCCATATACTTAAATATTTAGTTTGCCTCTGTCTTGTGCCTCTTTTTTCTTGAGATACATATAAAATTTCCCCAAACCTCAGTTATATCTACTAGCACAAAATGCAACAGACCCATTGCAGTTATCCACTCACTCTGATTAGCATAGGAAGGAGAACTAGCTTGTTCTGGTCTCCTTCCCATAACACCCACTCTTACCTCATACCAGACAAGCAGACACATATGCCATCCATGAACTTTGACCTGTCTGAATAGCAGCTGCCAGATCTTCATTGCACGTTGTTCTCTGTAGATGGTTAGAATTGATACGTTTGAACCTAAATAAATTTACAAAGGCAAATGCAGAAATCAGGAAATGGTAAATTAAATAGAATAAGTGCAAGACTTGGTTTATTGTTATCTTCCCACAAGCCCAAACTTCCCTTTTCTGGTATCAGCTTTATCTGTGGCAGAAAGCCATCATTATCTCCTATCTGTCAATAATTCTGAATATGTTGTCAAGCTAGTAAAATGTTCAGAGTGGACCACATCGTCAGTAGTTCCACAAATTGACGGTTTTTCAGGTAAAGCTGTACTTGAACGCATCAAAATGAGTTGATTTTTTCCCCCTACTCTCTTAAGAGCTGCTGCTTAGTTCTAATACTCAGAAGCATTCAAGGTTGGAATCTATACTTTTTAGAACTCATATTACAATGTGGCTTCTTAAAAATCTTCCCAGATTTTTAACTGTCCTTTGGCCCTTGAAGTGCAGTGTTATTCTAGATGTAGCCTTACTCATGACAGGCTTTGTCCTCAAATTAGGATCACTTCTATTTCATTTCCTGAATGTCCTTTGGATGTCAAGAAGAGTCTTTTCAAAATCCCAATGTGCCCTGCCACCAGAGCAATACACACACCAACCACACAGACCTACAAAAGCATTTTTTTTTTTGCATTTTTTTTAATAAAAGGCAAAAGACATATGATCTAAAGAGAAATAAAAGTATCTTAGAGTTGTAATGTTTTTGATAAGTAACATGATTTATCTGATTTTTCTTTTCACCCTAAACTATAACTCCATATCTCAGGTTGGGCTCTGCAGGGAGCAGACTCTGAGGAAGAGACAGTGGCAGGACGTTTATTTAGGGAATGCTTTGGGGATCACCATCTTTGAAAGGAATACAAAGAAATTGGGACTGGACAGGAGGAGAAGTTGGATTGCGATACAGTCTCAACAAAGTTATCAGCTGGACCCCTAGGAAACTGTGAAGCTGATGGGCCCTTTGGAATTGCCCCAAATTGGAGCAAGACAGTGAGGTTTTTGTTGACCAGTCAGTGGAGGCAGGCTGCCCAAAAAAGGGGATGTGACCTTGGATGCAGTGACTCTTTTCAACTGAGGCAATTCTGAAGAGGGATGATAGCTAGAACTGCCTTCACGTACATGCAACTCATGTAGTCACACAAGACCCATACTCAAAAAAACCCACACTTAGTTTAACACCCTGCTGTCTCTGTCCTAAAATTCTTTATAATTTTTGGCCAAGGAGTCCTAGATTTTCATTTGGCACCGGGCCCTACAAATTATGTAATTGGTCCTGCTGACCGCTGAGGACTGCCCACCGGCAGCACTCCCTACAGCTGGGATGATTAAGTGCTTCCTTAAGCCCTTAAGTGGGATCTGGGTGATAGACCACAATGATAGTCCAGCCCTTGCATTGCTTGAATCCACTTAGAATAAGTTCTGGGAGCATTCTCCAGGATTCCAGCCTCTTTCCCTAGAGGAAACATAGAAGAAGTTAGTGAAATAAACTACAGTCCCCGACACTGAAACTAGTCTCGGGGCTACAGCTGATAATCACCTTTCTCCTGGGACTGCTGTAAGTTGACATGCCACCAAGTGGCTGATTGGTTTCCTGAAGGATTGGGGACTCAGCGTCGGTCTCTGTTACTGGCAGGCTGAACATTCAGCAGTGCATGTAACTAGATCAGCCTAGGTATGTGGGCACCCATCCCTTTGGGTCAGCTGTAGCCTCCATTCCTGCTACAGTGGCTATTCCATCCCAGACACTGGATGATGTCGTTTTGTCAACTTGGTTGTTCAGGGCCTCTTCCATCATGGATCCTTTATGGTATGGATCAACAGGCAGTACGAAGCTCTTCACACTTTGTGCCTGTCCACGTAGCTTTATCTCAGATCTCCTTGTCCCTAGTCTTCCAGTCTATTTCTTTTCAGGCCCCTGCCAGCTGGCCACACCAGTTGCCACTGCTCAAGTATATTCTAATCTTGGGCCACTTTCCACGCAAATGGATGGCAAGGTGTACTGCCTGAAACTCTGCCCTTTGGGAGGATTTCCCCTCACCACTATCTTTCAAGGCCACCCCTTTGTGGGCTGTAGTATAGCCATCGTGTATTTTCATTTTGTGCCATGTACTGGCCTTACCTATCCACGATTCAAGTTCAGGCATTTTCTCTTCCATCAACTGGCCACACAGGATCACTGGCAACAGGTGTGAACTGAGGGAGAGGCACCGGTGCAACAGTGGTGCCTGGACTTGGGAGTCCAGGCTGCCTGCTTATGGAGCATACTGTGCCCTCTGGCCATGTTTGTGTTTGCTCCTAGATGTATCTTCCATGTTACAATGGTTTGCGACACGACTCAACCCAACCTTATGACTTTATGGGACTGAAAGAACCCAGCTCATTATTGGTGGTTTTGGCTACATGGCTACCAAGCATCCCATCATAAGGTGCTACATCTCTACCAGGGCACACTGGCACATCAGGAGCTGTTGAGAGGTGTTTACTTCTCCGCTATAGATGGCATGGTCTTGATCCAGAATCCTTGGCATCCACATTGTGATTTTCCCATTGGAACTTGTCATAAACTCCACACAGCATATTTCCCCACTACTGATGCATCTAATGCAACAGGCATAGTTGCCTGTTCAGCCTATTTGAGTCACTCACCTAACATGGTTAGCAGTATAACCAATTAGATTGGTTAAGAGCCTTGACAAAATGCTGTTAAAGAACACCTGATGGTGCAGGTAACTCCCTAGCACATCTGGACAGTCTGACAGAGGTGGCATTTGAACAGTATTTTTTTTTTTTTTTTTTTTTTTTTTTGCGGTACGCGGGCCTCTCACCGTTGTGGCCTCTCCCGTTGCGGAGCACAGGCTTCGGACGCGCAGGCTCAGCGGCCATGGCTCACGGGCCCAGCCTCTTTGCAGCATGTGGGATCTTCCCGGACCGGGGCACAAACCCGTGTCCCCTGAATCGGCAGGCGGACTCTCAACCACTGCGCCACCAGGGAAGCCCTGAACAGTATTTTTAAGAACACATGCTTCCTCCATAGCCCGAAGTAGAGAAAGCATAGGCAGAAGGAAGAGCATGGCTTCCGGGTACCTTATACTCAGATCTCATCATTTTTTCAATACATTTGAACTGCTTAGAACCCAAGTACATTGCCCTTTCCCCCTGTTGGACCTCATCTTCTTCTTCCAACACCTTATGAAACCTCCCCCCAACTTATCCTCTTCACGGTGGGCTTTTTACTGTGCAGAAGGGTCTGATGTCGTCTCTAAAGTGAGTTCATTGTGCCCTGTCTATATTCCAGAGCATTCATAAACACCCAAGGTTAATCCAATCTTAATGCTCCACTTTGTGCCTAAACTTTGTTTCCAGTCTTTGTGTGTTCCTTAACCACACCCCCAAAATAACTGAAATCTTGATTTAATTGACGTACACATGGCTTATAACGTGAAACTAAGTTAAATGCTCTTTACAGCTTTAAACAAGTTACACACACTGGTTTCCCTTTATTATGTAGGTTTATTCTTCTCAAAGGATTGCACTCAGGTTATCCTCTTTTTTCCAGACAGAAAAACATTTGTTACATACTTCCTGCTAGACTGACACTTGAGGTTGTCAACATCTACCTTTACCACTGAGCGCTCTCTTCCTCTCTGAGGTATTCCCTGATCTACAGGTGGCGCTGACAGATGGCAGACTTGAGGTGTTATGAGATGACATATGAAAACATAAAAGGCAAAATTAAAATTTGCTCATGAGACTTATTCCCTAACCTTTGAAGCACTCACTATTTTGTTTGAAACGTTCTTGTAACTGAATTGAGTGCACTGGAAAGTTTTGTTTCAGTAATTCTAATGCTTTTTCAACTACTATTCATCTATGAATGGTTATATGTCAAAGCATAAGACAACACTGCATATGCGTAGAGAAAATATGGAAGTGATTCATCACATATACATTTGTAAATTTTGGGGTTTTTTTTTTTTTTAACCTTTGACTCTAAGAAATAAACTAGAGATATGTAAATAACACAGTATCCACATTGTAATGTTACAAGAATGGCTAAAAAGAACAGGGCCACAGTCGAGTCAGTAGCACTTTAATGAAATGAACAGAACCCATTATAACAACAGCTCTTTATTACATGGATTCAAATACACAGCAGACCAATCACGTTCCCTGAAATTTAACAATCACATTCAATTAAAACCTGTTAGTGCGTTCCTCAACACTAATTCTAAGGGGCTTCCTTCGAAATCCCTTTACAAAGCCTTGCACAAAGAAGAGGTTAAGCACCAGTAGGAAAGACTGTTGCTAGCAGTTTTATTTTATCCTCCTCCTCCTCAACAACAACAATCATGCAGTTTTTTCCTTCTATGTACATGGCATTGTAAAATGGGTGCTACACTCTGCCTATGGTACAAAGTTTATAAATACAATATACCAATACAAAGTCGAAGCCATTAA
Organism: Orcinus orca; assembly: GCF_937001465.1. Classification (NCBI taxonomy): domain Eukaryota; kingdom Metazoa; phylum Chordata; class Mammalia; order Artiodactyla; family Delphinidae; genus Orcinus; species Orcinus orca. The sequence goes on from NC_064565.1 coordinate 65,974,243, forward strand.
AAACATCTTAATAACAACTACCAGGAGATAATTAAATCTGGAGTGTTCATGGAAACTATGAAGAGATTTAGAACCAACACACAAACTCAAACATTATAGTAAATGTCTTACTTGGGAAGGGGAGAAAGGGGACCTTCTTATGTGCTACTGAAGGGTTTTCTAAGTTGTTCCAAGTTTACTTTCTTTCTGCTATTATCTTTAAATACTGCAGAGCATTGTGAGCTGCGTCACTCTGTGCACTGCCACAGGAGATCCCCGAGCCATGACAGACTGTGATGGGACTGGTGGACAATTCGGCGAGACATTGATACTGTCCATTGGCACTCAGTTCTTCTGCAATGACACATTCAAACATGATGATTAATGCCACGTGCATAGAAAGCAGATCCTTTGTAAAAACAATACAATTGTTATTACCGTCTTTCTCCCTAAGCATCCATGGTATACTACTCCACTTATCATCTTTGTCATTCTTGTACAAACTGCCCAGCTACAGCGGTTCTCAAACACAGCTGTGCTTCATAATCACCTGGGGGAACTTTAAAGAAATCCAGGTGCCTGGGCCTCACTCCAGCCTGCTCTATCAGAAACGCAGGGTTAGGGGTTGGAGTGGCCAGATTCCTGCATTTTCAAAGAGCTCCCAAGGCAATTTTAATGTGGTTAGTTTAACAGTGTTTGCAAATTACTGAACCACAGCAACTTTTTTAAAAGGGGAAAAAAAACATTTGCTAGAGGACTGGAGAGACTGTATTTTCCACTCTGAAGTCTACAGTTATTTTCAGTAGACACTGAACCAGGAAATACACGGTTCAGGGCAAAACCTCCCTTGTGATGTCATGTTCTTTGGTTATTAAGTCTGTGCAGAGAGTTTAATTCCATTTTGTATATTTGTTTAGGATGTTTTAAAACAACACTGAAGCCCTGAAAACAAACGGTCTTAACATCTGATGAATCACTCTTACTAAAGATGGTTTATTGAGACAGGGAAAGGAGTAGAAACAGGTGAGTTGTTTGAAATTGTCATGATTAAATGTTATTTCAGCTAGAATCAATATAGTATAAAATATCCAGACACAATGGGATTATTTAATGTGTGAAGAGGCTTTCTAGTTCTAGCATCTAGGTTCTTTTTTTTTGCGGTACGCGGGCCTCTCACTGTTGTGGCCTCTCCCGTTGCGGAGCTCAGCAGCCATGGCTCACGGGCCCAGCCGCTCCGCGGCACGTGGGATCTTCCCGGACCGGGGCACGAACCCGTGTCCCCTGCATCGGCAGGCGGACTCTCAACCACTGCGCCACCACGGAAGCCTTAGGTTCATTTTTAAATTGAGGTAAAAGTCACGTAACATAAAATTAACCATTTTAAAGTGAACTATTCAGTGGCATTTAGTACATTCACAATGTTGTGCAACCACCACCTCTATCCAGTTCCACAACATTCTCACCATTTCATCACCCCAAGGGAAAACACTATCCCCACCCATACCGCCCAGCCCCTGGCAACTACCAATCTGTGGATTAACCTATTCTGGATAGTTCATGGAAATGGAATCATATGTGACTTTTTTTTGTCTGTCTTTCACTTAGTATAATTATTTTTGAGGTTTATCCATGTTGTAGCATATATCAGAACTTCATTCTTTTTTGTGGCTGAATAATATTTCATGGCATATATATACCACAGTTGGTTTATTCATTCATCTGTCAATGGACGTTGGGCTGTTTCTACCTCTTGGCTATTGTGAATAGTACTGCTATGAACATGTGTGTACAGGTATCTGTTGGAATACCAGCTTTCAATTCTTTTGGGTACATACTTAGCAGTAGAGTTACTAAGTCATATGGTAATTCATTTGAGGAGCAACAAAACTCCTCAGATTTTCCACAGCAGCTAAACTATTTTACGTGTTCACTATGTAACATATGAGGGCTACAATTTCTCCATATCTTTACCAGCGTTGGTTATTTTCTATTTTCATCATAGCCATCTTACTGGGTGTGAATTGGTACCTCACTGTTGTTTTGATTTGCATGTCCCTGATGACCAATGATAGTAAGCACATTCTCACGTGCTTCTTGGCCATTTGTAGATCTTCTTTGGAGAACACTGAGGTTCTTTTGAGAGTAATTGCATAGAAGTGAGTCAAATTAACTGACTGTGGTTTTTAAACTGCTGTTCTATGTTTACAAGAACTATTTAGTTCTTAAAATTGCTAAGGAGCATTTCAAAGTCATCATTAATTTGCAATCTAAAAAACCATCTCAAGTTTCCTTCTTTTCCCAGATTCAAAACCTTCCATAGTCATATTCATGACATGGCTTATTCATCTGTGTCTCAAACACCCAACAATGTGTAGATACTTAAGAAATATTTTTTGAATGAATGGTCTCTCAATCAGCTACGTTTTCTGATCATCTTTCTGCATTATTCCCCAGGTTCTGCATAATTCTCAGTATATTGAGGCACTGTACCTGACCCATCATTCAATCCCAAAGTAGTAGAGAAAATTAGAAGTTCTTTCAGTCCCTAAACACCCTACTTTCTCAGTGCTAGTAGCTCTGACAAGCTAGGTCCCCCCAGGTCACTAAGGCTAGAATAAGGGGTATCAAATTCTTCACATACTATACTGATGTTAAATCAAGACACCAAAAACACACAAGAACACACACATACAAACAAATTAGCCAGTTATAAACTGCATTAAAAGAAAATCCACACTGATTGCTTTCCAATCTGTCTGCATTTGTCTATCTGAGTGATTATGAGCTAGAAAAAATATAGCAGTTCATAGCTGAGATGAGATAAAACTATAGATTGTCCCCATTTATCTCCCAGAAGTGGTACACAGTGATAAGGTGGAGAGAAGACGTCTGGCCTGACCCCCATAAACTTGGTACTTGTTCTAGAAATGTGGGTGCCTTTTTATTTGTCAAGCTGCCCATCAGGGCTGGTTTAATAGATATTATATCAGCAGGGACTCTTCTAATCTGGCTCTACCACTGACTAGCAGCTATGTTATCTCAGGCAAGTTTCTCAACCTTTCTTTGTCTTACTTTCCTCACATATATAAGAATAATAGAATCTACTTCACAGTTTGAGGATTCTGTGGGTTGAAATATGTTATGTCCTTAGAACAGTATCTGGCACATAGTAACTCTATAACTCTTAGCTATTATTGTTTTTATTATTATAACTGTATAGATGTTACCTCTATTTTTATTGTTTATAAGAATGGGACATACCAATGATATATGTTACTGTTCTAGTAATTATATATAGTCAGAATCCCCAATCAATGAAAAAAATTATAATAGAGGTTTTGTTCCTCAAACATTTAAAAAAATAAACAGGTTTTAGCATAAGCTAAAGAAAAAAATCATACCTATATCCAAATATGTTATATTAAAACCTTGTTCCTTTGCAATTTCACTAAGCAGCTGGATGTAATCTGTATTTGGAATACTGAGGAGGCTTCTTTTCAGTAAGTTGATCTTTTCACCAGGAGAATTCCTCAAGGAATGCCAAGTACAACCTAAAGAATGTCCTACCACATTTGTCTGAAAAACAGAGACGAAAGTTAAGACTCTTGGACTGGGTTCCGACGCTATTATAAGTATTAATTAAGCACTCACATTTAATACTTTATAAAGCATGTTTAAACTTTCCGATTTAAACCAGATAGCACTAACAAGCACACACATTTAACAAACACCACAATGTTAAAGAAAAAGGAATGTGCAATAATATACTGGAAGTATTTAAAAATACTTTTGTATAGTATAAAGGTCTCAGTCAAAATTTCTGATGGTCACGTTAAGATGTATAACATATTTAAGAGCACGATAAACAAATCTGCGATACAGCTGACCCTTGAACAACATGGGGGTTAAGGCAGCTGACACTCCTCACAGTCAAAAGTCCGTGTATAACTTATAGTCGGCCCTCTGTATCCACAGTTCTGCATCCACGGAATCAACCAACCGTGGACTGTAGTATTTACTATGGAAACAAATCTGCATATAAGTGGACCTGAGCAGTTAAAACCTGTGTTGTTCAAGGGTCAACTGTAATCGAGTCTGCCTAATGGAGCAATTTACAAATTAAAATATAAAGGAATTTTCATATCTTTATGGCTTCTTGTATTAAATACCAGTCTCTGTAACTGACAGCTGTGAGGCAGAAAACAAAGAAACTGTAGACAAGGTGAAATGTGCAAGTTTGAGAACAAGACGTTCAAATGAATGGCATGATGTCAAAAAATTCTTATCAGACTTATCCCAGAACCCAATTGAGTTTGTTTTTTTCTGTTTTCTTTTCTCCTTTTCCTCTTCTCTTTATTTTCCCCTCTATCTTTACTTTTTCACTTCTGTTCTTAGAATACTTTGCAGTTCCATGTTAGTTTATGGTTTTTAAATTGCTTTCATATAATATGCCATTAGAAAAACCACAAAAAACTACTCTCTGAAGTAAGTAGGGCAACCTGTCCTTTGGTCTTATTTATCAATGAGCTTGACAGAGGTTAAGGGATTTTCAAAAGATCATAGGGATGGCCATGATAAAGAATTGGGTAATTTTTGCATAATTTGCAAAATTTACTAAGTAGAATTTTACATTCCTTGACTGGAACTTTAAAAAATGCTGTTTTTAAAAAAATCATAGGTCATCCATATAGTAAAAGGATACCTGTAACAAGAACAAATACATACGAAGAACAGTCTCTTTTCCTTGCTGCCCCTTCCCCAGACTTCTATTCCACTCCCCAGAGATACTTGCTATATTAAACACCTCTTCAGTATACTTCCGTACGCATTCTATGCACGTTTAAGCAGACACACGTATAATCTTTTTAAACAAAAATGATAGCTTACTCTTCTACACCTGATACTGTTAAGTTTTCTCATCTGTTAAGTTTTCTCATATCACTGCACTGCACATACATGCACTACAGTTACCTTACCAGTCTCCAACTGTAGGTTTTAGGTTGTTTCTGGTTTCTTTCACTAACAGTGTTACAATGAAACTCTTTTGCACTTGGATGACTTTCTCGACAGAATAATTTCTAGAAGTAGAACTGCTGAGTCAAAGAACATGTATGCTTTTAATTTTGGTAAATATTAATACTTCCAAACTGATTTATGAGCCAATGTATACTTCCATCAAGTGTCTTGGAGGGTGTTTGTTTTCGCACACCCTAGCCAATACCAGGTATTGTCAAACTTTGTAGGTTTTGTCAAACTAAAGGTGAAAATAGTATCTTGTTTAACATGCATGAATAAAGTTGAACATTTTTTTCCCCACCATTTGTATTTCTTCTACTGGGTTGCCTTTTTTATTGATGTGTAAGCTTTATGTTTGGTATTGAAAACAGTCCCTTCCTACTCATGTGTTCAAAACAGTTTCTTCTTACTTTGTTTTTATTAGTTTTATTTACAGACATTTTGCTGTGCAGTGTAGGTTTATGTAGTTAAATTTGTGAATCTTACTTTACAGCTTCTATGTTTTAAGTTATGCTTAAAAAGGCTTTTCCATGCTAAGAATTTTAAAAGGAAAGCTCTTCCATGTTTTCTCATACAGTTCCAATTCTTACGTTTAAATCTTTGATCCATTTGAAATTTATTTTAATGTAAGGAATAAGGTAGCAACCTAAATATATCATACACCTGTGTGCATGTGTATTCCGCCACCCCTCACCTCCCCCCACAATGTGGCTGTAAGTTATTTCTATACCATTCATCCTCTCACCCACTGATGTGAAATCTCACTGTTGTCATATACTATCTTCCTATATGGATTGGCATCTATACCTATCCTCTGTCTATTGCGATACAAAAGCTGGTTTAACTACTATAGTTTTATAGTATGTTTTATTTTCTGGTAGGGTATAACCCCACCTCCCGTACTCTTCCTTTTCAGTTTTCTTGGCTATTCTTGAGTATTTTTCCAGATAAACTCAGTAAAGTTGTATCAAGATCCAAAATGAATTCTGGTAGATTTTGACTAAGACTATATTACATTTTCATATATTTACAGTATTGAGTCTTTCTATCAAAAATAGATAGCTTTACATTTATTCAATTTCTGTTAAATCCCTCACTAGAGTTTTAAAGTTTTTCTCATATGAGTCCTGCACATTTCTTTCTAAGTTTATTCCCTGTCATATTATCCTCTTCTCTACTATTGAGAATAGGATCTTCTATATTCCATTTTGTAATATTGATAAATAGGGAAGCTATTAATTTTTTCTAGTATGCTTTTTCAGGACAGAGTTTCTATTTTGCTATAAAATGATCAATGTTATCAAGCTTCATACATTTTATTATTAAAAGTAATACACACATACAACAAAAAAATTAAATAGTACAGAATTATAAAAGCAACAATCCTCCTCCCTACCTTCAAGTCCTCTTTCCAGAAGCAATAATTTTCACCTTTCTATTTTTAATTATTCTAGTGGTTACCTTTGTAACAGAAATAATATGAGAAAGCTATTGATTCTGTATATTAATTTTATGATCAGTTACCTTGATGAATTCTCTTATTATATCTGGTAGTTTTTCTCTAGGGCTTTATAGGGATACAATTATATTATTTATAGTTAATGATCGTTTCTATCTCCTCTTATTTCCAACCTCTTGTTTTCTGATTATGCTGGTTGATACTTCTAGAACAATGTTTAAAAAAAAGGGTATCAGGAATTCCCAGGCAGTCCTGGGAAGTCGTGAGGACTCAGCACTTTCACTGCTGAGGGCCTGGGTTCAAACCCTGGTTGGGGAACTAAGATCCCAAGAGCTGCATGGTGTGACCCAAGGGAAAAAAAAAAGGTATCTGTGGGCATCCTTGCCTTATTTCTGAAATTAATGGGAATGGATAAGCTATGTAAACATGTACCCATGATTTTGATTTTTTTCCTGAGGTATATATTTTATTTTATTTATTTATTTTTAACATCTTTATTGGAGTATAATTGCTTTACAGTGTTGTGTTAGTTTCTGCTGTATAACAAAGTGAAGCAGCTATATGTATACATATATCCCCATATATCCCCATATATTGCATCTCCCTCCCACCCTCCCTATCCTGCCCCTCTAGGTGGTCACAAAGCACCGAGCTGATCTCACCGTGCTATGCAGCTGCTTCCCACTAGCTATTTTACATTTGGTAGTGTATATATGTCAGTGCTACTCTTTCACTTTGTCCCAGCTTACCCTTCCCCCTCCCTGTGTACTCAAGTCCATTCTCTATGTCTGCGTCTTTATTCCTGTCCTGCCCCGAGGTCCATCAGAAACATTTAGTTTTATTAAGATTCCACATATATGTGTTAGCATATGGTATTTGTTTTTCTCTTTCTGACTTACTTCACTCTGTATGACAGTCTCTAGGTCCGTCCACCTCACTACAAATAACTCAATTTCATTTCTTTTTATGGCTGAGTAATATTCCATTGTATATATGTGCCACGTCTTCTTTATCCATTCATCTGTCAATGGACACTTAGGTTGCTTCCACATCCTGGCTATAAAAATATGGGACGATTCATGAATTTGCATGTCATTCTTGCACAGGGGCCATGCTAATCTTCTCTTTATCGTTCCAATTTTAGTTTCTGTGCTGCCGAAGCGAGCACTGAGGTATATATTTTAAATCACAATAGGGATATTTTACAAGAGTTTATCAGTAATGACTGTCAAAATTTTTTGGCATCTATTGAGAGGATAATGTTTTTCTCCTTTAACCCATTAATGTGATTAGTTATAGTAATAGATTTACCAACACTGAAACACTCTTACAGTCCTAAAATAAACCCTACTTGTCTATGGTATATTATTCTTTTAATGTTCTACTGAATATTAAGGTGTTTCACCATAAGGGAGATTAATCCATAATTTTTGCCATTGGGATTTGCTATTGTCAGATATTAGTGTTATGTTAGTTTTGGAAAATAAATTTAGAAGCTTCCCCTTTGTTATATATATTAACTGGAAGAGTTTAAATAGCATGGAAGATTATCTCTTCCTTGATGATTTAACAGAATTCACCTACAAACCTGTGTTTTGTGATTATGGTTTCATCTCTCATCTAGTTTTAAAAGAAGTGAATGCAGTGTTTCATATTTTTCTATTAAAAAATCAAAACCAAAACTATATTACTTATTCAGATATAGTCTTTTTTCCCTACAGAATGAGCCATTTTTTTTTTTTATCAGAAGCTTAGGACACTCCTATAGTCTTCACTTTTCATTTCCTACCTAACATCCTACTCTCAGATAATGGACCACCATACATACCTATATACAAATATCAGAATCTCAATTAATATATTATGTGTAGCCCGATCTCTTAAGTTCTCTATCTGAATACCAGCTCCCTACTCAACATTTTCACTTAGCTACTCCACAAACATTTCAAATTCAATATATCCTACGTTTAGCTCACTATCTGCTCCCCCTCAAATCCTACTCATCTTTTGTGTTCCCCATATTATTGAATGGTACCACCATCTACTCTGTTGCCAAGCTAAAAATGTTTATTTCTTTCTTTTTCCTTACTCCCTACATGTAATCAGTTACCATGCCCCATTCACTTCAGTTTTTAAAATAATTTTTAAATCGATCATTTCAACTGCCACTACCTTAGTCTAGGCCACCATCATTTCTCATCTGCTTTTCTAAAACAGCATTGTAGCAGGTCTCTTTGACTCTAATATTCATTCACTCACCATAATGCTGCCAGTGATTTCCCTTCTAATGTATAAATTAGATCTTGTCCTTTACATATTAAATTTATTTAATGACTTTGCACTACCCTCAGGATAAAGTTCAATCTCCTTAACATAGTAGTTCCTGCAAGATTCAATCCCTCTTTTCCTTTCCGGCCTCATTGTTTGAGACTCCCTCCCTCCAAATCTATGAATATGCTCCAGCCATCCCAAATTACTCTGCGGTCCTAGATCACATAAAGTGTTTCACTCCTGGGTCTTTGTACATGGTCTTTCTTCCCTCTGGAATTCTTTTTTCCTGTTGTCATCCTATAGGTCTCAGCTCAGCTATTACTTCCTCCAAGAAGTCTTCCTAAAACCCCGTCTTAGTTGGATCCTTCTCCTACGTTCCCAAGACGCCTCTGGAAGGACCAGTCTGTAGGGTTCTTTTCTCTTTCAGTAGGCTGGCTACAAACTCCTTAGGGCCAGAGACTATCTCGTTCACCAAATGCCAGTACCTGGCATCAAGCTTGGCAAATAATGAGTTCCCTAAATGTTTGCTGAGTGGATAAATGAATGGATGAACCAAGAGATGGGAGTGAATTGTCAATCTGAAGGCAAAAGTGGCACTAGTGACTTACCATCTTTAGATACCATCATATTATTCTGAATTTGACTGTGCCTCCCAAACTCTCTTACCTGGCCACGCCTGTGATCCTGGCTCACATACTGCAAGCAGCTAAAATTGGGGTAGTGTATTACTCAACAGTTAAGGGATTTGTTTAAAACTGCAACTCTGAAGTATCTATACAAAAAGAAATCTAGAGAAGTTTCCTACAGCAACAGATGTTTAATCACATTAACATTGTAGACCTCCGATCATTACTCACCAAAGAAATGTGGTTCTCTGGAGAGATATTACTGAATTTGGCAAGAAATTTCTCAGCAGCATTTCTCTTGGCTTGTTTCTTTGATGCCCCCTTTCCTAAATAAAGAAAAAGAAATAGTAGGTTTAGAAAATAAGCTAGTGTCCATAGAGAATGACCAAATGTTTAATGTACTGTGTTTGGTCAGAGAACAATCTCATGGTTTTTGTATACTATTCTTTTTTTTTTTTTCCGGTACGCGGGCCTCTCACTGTTGTGGCCTCTCCCGTTGCGGAGCACAGGCTCCAGACGCGCAGGCCCAGCGGCCCAGCCGCTCCGCAGCACGCGGGATCCTCCTGGACCGGGGCAGGAACCCGCGCCCCCCTGCGTCGGCAGGCGGACTCCCAACCACTGCGCCACCAGGGAAGCCCGTATACTATTCTTTTATAGACGTGACATCTTTACTTGTTGTGCTTCATACAACTGTTAATGGTTACATTTTTGAAGACGTTTCTTTAACAGTTTATCTTTAATAGTTACACTTTGTTTTTCTTTAACAGATGTATCTCCCTATGTCTAGCTTTAATGAACCATATTTGGTTTAATTCTGACTAAATATTCAAATTTACCAAGGTACATTTGAATTACAACTGCTATCTTTCAATGTCTATTTCTTGCTTATAATCTCCTATACACTGATAACTATGTGGAATTTCTTTCTTTAACATGAATAAGAAGGGCATAGGAGAGGCTAGAGTTGAAAGACACTATCAATATCATCTATTTCCATGTTTACAGATTTAAAAACTGAGATCCAGGCAGGGAGATTAAGCAATTTACCTAAACTTGCAAATCAAGGACTGCATCAAGAACAGGAAGCTGAGGTTCCTGCTTCTGGCCTAGGGCTTTCTGCACTGGCCCACACTACCTCTCAAGGGCAAACAGCTGCTTATTACTTAAGACTAATATCTAACCAAGGTAAAATTCCATTTCAAGCCACTTAACAAAAACATGCTAGAGAAGTTAAAATAGGAATCCTCGGGAGTACTTTATTAAGTGACTTTTTTCTCATAGTCTGTGGCCTTTACAACGTAAAGTTGTTGTAATTTAAAAGGTTAATTTCTACTTTATTTTTATCCCACTGCAATTTTTTGCCATCAGCCTCTTAATAATCATCTTGTTTTCAAATGTAATCTTCTTGTCCTCCTATCTTCTAGAATAGCTATTGAAACTCCAAGAGATTTACTACTGCTTTTTTCTCCAAAATGATTTTTAAGTCCCTATTATATCAATGAAGACTGTTTAAAGAGTCAATTATTTATTTGTTTCTCCATTACCAACTCATAATTTTAAAAAATATCAAATTAAGAAGTAAAGTATTCTTAAGCCAAACATTTATACTTAAATTCAACTGCAGAAGACTTCCCTGGTGGTGCAGTGGTTAAGAATCTGCCTGCCAATGCAGGGGACATGGGTTTGATCCCTGGTCCAGGAAAATCCCACATGCCGTGGAGCAACTAAGCCTGTGCGCCACAACTACTGAGCCTGTGCTCTAGAGCCTGCAAGCCACAACTACTGAGCCCACGTGCCACAACTACTGAAGCCCAAGCGCCTAGAGCCCGTGCTCTGCAACGAGAAGCCACCACAATGAGAAGCCTGCGCACCGCAATAAAGAGTAACCCCGCTCGCCGCAACTAGAGAAAGCCCGCGCGCAACAACGAAAACCCAACGCAACCAAAAATAAATAATAAATTTAAAAAATTAAAAAAAAAAAAATTCAACTGCAGAAAGTTAGAAACAGTAGACCAGGAGTGTCAGTTTTTTTCCCCATAGAAATATTTGAAAAGAAATTGCAACAGAAATTTCTATGGTCATTCATCTTCTCAAAATATTTCAAATGTCTTCAACTGTATGAGGGTAAAAAGGAATAAGTACCAGTTTCCATGAATGACTCTAGCCTGCAAATTGTGGTATATTCTCTCTTATGAGCAGGTCCTCCCTCCTGGGAAAGGGTATATTCAGGAAGTCTCCAGCCATGATGAATAGCCAATTCCTAGAAAATCGAGATGAGGATTTATTAGTAATTTTTACTATGCAGTGGCTCAATCACACAAATGATATTCTCTCATGATTTTGATCCCATATCTATTTATATGTTTGCAAAGAATAATGATATTCTGCAATGAAAAAAATGAGAGAAGGCCCTCTATTTCCCAGAGATATTCCTGCATTTTATATCTTATAGGCCCACAATACCAAAACGGAAGCAGTTTTCCTGTGGTGAAGCAGTGAATGGTGCTCTTCCATTAAGCTGTAGTGAGTTGATATCAAAGAGTTCAAACAAAGACAAGCTACGTTCAGCCTCTGGGAACATCAGAGAGGACAGCTACAGGTCTCACAGCCATCAGTTCCTAAAGCCTCTCCCCTCCTAACTATAACCTTCCATACCCATGGCTGCCTAACTAACTACATTCGATCGAGAGCAGATGAGAAGCAGACAGCAAACAAACACACTTGGATGAGGCTGAGGAAAGAAGGGGAAGAAAACTACAGAAAAACTCACAGAGGAGGAAAGAGACCAAAGGACTGGTTGGATAATAGGGAGGGGAGTTGTCCAACAGAGCACATGGATAGTCTGCAAGGAGGATATTCTGCACACAGAAATTCAAAGCTGAATATATTTTTTTGGTAGAATAAGCAAATAAGCAAACGACTTCCCTTTTCTTGAATTAGGTAACTCAGTTTGGGTTCTTATAAAGTCTTCTGTCTCAACAGAAGTAGAGATTTGTCACAAGAGTGGCAAGAAATATTCTTAAAATATAAAACACTCTACCCATGTGCACTGAGGTCCTGCTGATCTCAAATGAGAATTCCACAAACCAAAGGCAGATACTGTATATGGAAGAAAATCCAAAACATAAATAAATAGGAAAATAATTTCAAGTTAGCACTTTAACATCTAATGATCATAACCTGGAACACAAAATGTTATACCATCTTTAAAATATTAATTCCTTCTCTCAGCCCTTATGATATTATCAAAATTTATGGCATTTTTTTCAGTAGACAAAAAGTTAAGTATGGAAAAACTGTGCCACTTACCTGTAATGAACCAATAGGATTAAGCTGGTTCTTTGGTTGCTTGGAAGGGTCAGGCATTAAGGGATCCGGAACTGCAAAGCTAAACATTTTTATAAAGTGTTATAAAACAAAATAATCTCCCCCAAATTATTAAGTAAAGGACAAGCATTTTCAATTTAGCTTTCCATGCCTTTGCTGTTGCCTTTCCTTCTACATGGAATACCCTTCTCGCCCACCTCTTCTGTAAGAATCTGATCTATCCATCATCCAAGGTATACCTCAATTGCCACTTCCTCTCAGAAGCCTATTCTTTTACCCCAGTGGAACATAACTTCTCCCTTCTTTGAACCACTGTAGCATTTGGTTTGACACTTTCTTAAACAAATTATTTTACCATAAGTTGTACACTCTTACAAATACATGTGATTTGTCTATCCCTCACCACACCTCTCCCCTGTTCAGACTATAAAATCCTTAATGGTAGGGCCTATGTATTACTTGCCCTCATAAGCCTTGCAGTGCTTTATATATAATAGATGCTCAATAAAAATGTATTTAAATAAAGCACACTATTGTTACAACTACAAAAAAAGGGAAGACTAACAGGAAGTTTAGCCTGGCAATGTAAACCATACAGATCATAAATGTAGCTTTTTCATCCAGATAATTATGGAAGAAAGACCTGGTTTGATCTATTATCTGCTCTATGCTAGGATAATCTTCCTAAGATTTATATGTATCCTGTATAAAATTGATGGCCAGCATGAATCTGATTTGAGCATGTGGGGACTGTGATTAGAGAAAAAGAGAACAACCTCTTCTAAGTAGTGTGAACTTAGTAGTTACTTGGGTGATGGATGCCTAACGTGGAACAAGCTGCATTTCAAGGTTACTGCCACCTAAGCAGCTAGAGGCATTTCTTCCATGACCAGTGAGGTTGTTATTGCCATTTCCTCAATTTCCTCACGTTTCTTTTCTTTTTTTTGCGGTACACGGGCCTCTCACTGTTGTGGCCTCTCCCGTTGCAGAGCACGGGCTCCAGACGCACAGGCTCAGCGGCCATGGCTCACGGGCCCAGCCGCTCCACGGCATGCAGGATCCTCCCGGACCGGGGCACGAACCCGTGTCCCCTGCATCGGCAGGCAGACTCTCAACCACTGTGCCACCAGGGAAGCCCTCAAGTTTCTTTTCTACCTGCCAGAATTTCAAGCTTTACATAAGCTGATGAGATACAAATATTCACTTACAATGCTGTACACTGAAGCTACCCAAGTAATTGTGATGGAGAAGTGAGAAAGTCTCTATCATATTAGGCCACTTTCAGCCTGATTTACAGCTTAGCAATTCCTATCTTATCTGTCAAGAAGCACAAATACATAGTAAGGTTTGTTAGCCTTTTTTGCTGACAAAGTGAAGTGCCCATGTGCAGAAAGGACACTCTGTATACTAATTTCTATGAATATATGGAACACTTTGGGTTGACCTTTGGATTGCACAGAAATGGCATGGCCGTCACCAGCAAGGGGAAAATCCAAAACCCGCCATGCCATTTGGCATGTCCAGAAGGCTAGCATAAATCATTTATAATGTATGACCCTAGTCATTTTGTGAGATCCAAGGCTTTTGCTGGTTGGTTCTAAACTACCTAAAAGGTTTAGAATTACTAAGTAAATGGGAGGAACACTGCATGAGAACCTAAATATCAATATATCCCTAAGCCAGAAGTTCTTCTATGACTAGGAAACAAAAAACCCATCCTAAATTCCCATGGGCCTCTGCTCTCAGCTATGAGCAGATATACCAGATTGTACTCCAAATATACTTGAGTGCACGTAAAGGGAAGAATTTACAGGCAAAATGTGCTCCTGGATGTGCCCATTAGAAATCAAAGGACACCAATTTACAATACATGAGATGCTCCAGGACCAGTGCTCCTTCCAAAAGCACCTAAGGTGATAACAAATTTATTTTGGAAATATTTGTCAAGAATTAACATCCCAGGGGCTTCCCTGGTGGCACAGTGTTTAAGATTCCGCCTGCCAATGCAGGGGACACAGGTTCGAGCCCTGGTCCAGGAAGATCCCACATGCCGTGGAGCAGCTAAGCTTGTGCGCCACAACTACTGAGCCTGCGCTCTACAACCCGCGAGCCACAACTACTGAAGCCTGTGCGCCTGCAGCCTGTACTCCGCAACAAGGGAAGCCACTGCAATGAGAAGCCCTCGGCAGCTAGAGAAAGCCCATGCACAGACACAGAAGACCCAATGCAGCCAAAAAAAAATAAATCAATCAAATAAATGTATTAAAAAAAAAGAATTAACATCACATTTAAAAGGAAATCTCTTTGTCTCCTTTCAAATTCGAATTTCTAAAAGAATACTTTTAGCTGATCTTTTTCTATCTCACACCTTGTTTTCTTCATTGTAGAAACAAACTCTTAATCCAGTAAGATGTTTGCCAGAAACACTCTGGTTTTCTAGTGTTGCACCTCATCTACTAATTAATAGAGCCTTCATCTACTAATTAATAGCTGGATTTAATTTCTTACGGATAAAGTTGTCTTTAGTGGATGACAGGTCTTCACAAGGAAATAGAATTTTAGAGCTAGATATTAACAACTGTTTACTTTGTTGCTTTTGTGAGCATGTTCAAACTTTTAACCTTACCTCAGCCATGATATTTTTGAGCTGCAGAATACAAAGAAATTTAGCTCACCAAATACTTGCATTGGCTTTCAAAATGTTTATGGCAGCCTCTGCAGCTCTATGTTTCGCCAGCTTCTTACTTGTACCTTCACCTGAATTAAGGTAAAAAAAAAAAACTCTTTACATGCTGTGAAAATGTGAGGCTTACATAGATGTTTGCATAATACAAAACAAAGCCACTACACATTTTATACATATACACACTAGGTAATAAAAACATACACTTGCATACAGTTATACACTGAAATAAAATACCATATGAAGTTAATACATTAAAAAATCTGTGATTTAAAAAATTGTATGTATTTTTGTATACCTGTATAAAAATCGTTATACAGGTATACATTATACATGCTTATTACATAAAGTAATAAAGTAGACTATGTCATACCTTCTGAAGAAATGCAACTTATTCCATTATTCTTAGAAAGGAAATTCTTCTATAGCAACAAGTTTCCTTTAAAGGAGCCACTTACAGCAACACCGTTGTCAGCAAAATGTGCACACTTTCACTGTAACAACCCCTCCTATACTGAATTAAACCCCTCTGCTTGGCTAAGCAGTCATGACTACCTGTTGGATACAGTGGGGGAAGGTTTGTATAGGGAAGAAGTTGAGAGATTACCTTAAGCGTCTTCCATATAATCTGTATCCCTTACATGGGTAGCTAAGGGGGCAGAAGAGACTAGGCCTGACTAATCACTGAGACTGATGCCTAATTTTAGTAAGCAACCACACAAGTAAATTGTAAATTCAGTCTTTTTCCTTCTGACTTCAAACTAGGTGTTGAGAACCTTTCCAAAGTGGTATCAGAATGCTGATGTCCATTCCTCCTGTGTGGAGGAAAGAAAAGGAACATGGAACAAATTTCAAGCATGGCTCTCAAGTGTTGGAGACCACATAAACCACACTTATTTACCCACTAACATAGGTATTAAGGATATACCCTTGACCAATGTGGGAGTTAGGGGCACCGACCCTCTGCGCTGTTGAAAATCTACCCATAATTTATAGTCAGCCCTCTGTATCTTTAGTTCCTCCATTTCTAGCTTCCTCGGTAACTGCGGAATCAACCAACCATGGATTGTATGGTACTGTAGTATTTACTACTGAAAAAGATTCTCGTATGAGTGGACTGCGTAATTCAAAACCGTGTTGTTCAAGGGTCAACCGTAGTAGAGAGCTAAGCAGGGTCCCTGCCCTTAAAGAGTATACAGCCTAATGTGTGAGATTCTGTCTATAAAAAGACATCTGGGGGCTTCCCTGGTGACGCAGTGGTTGAGAGTCCGCCTGCCAATGCAGGGGACACGGGTTCGTGCCCTGGTCCGGGAAGATCCCACATGCCGCGGAGCGGCTGGGCCCGTGAGCCATGGCCGCTGAGCCTGCGCGTCCGGAGCCTGTGCTCCGCAGCGGGAGAGGCCACAACAGTGAGAGGCTCGCGTACCAAAAGAAAAAAAAAAGACGTCTGAAATGTGGAGTATCACAGCAGGCCTAAGTGCAGGTTGTAGGGTAGCCTACAAAAGGGATAGCTCCCCTACTCTTGGTAAGGATTCAGAAAGGTTTCATGAAGGAGGAGATAACTAAACAAGGACCTGAAAGATCAGTAAAAGTTAGTGAGGTGAGGAGAGCTGGAGGATTAGGAAGAGCACTGTAGGTGGAGAAAGTACTTGCAGAGCCTCAGAGGTAACACACAGCATGGTGTTCTCAGGCCCCAAGTTGTAGGGGACAGTAAGAGCTTGAGGAAAGGAACTTTGAGGCAAAAGGCGAGAGAGCTGAAGGGTAGGAGAGGTCAAAGAATGGTCTCCTAAATTTGTGCTTATCAAACTTTAGGAATTGCCTGGGAATTTGGTTAGAATGCATACTAACAGTAGGTGTTGGATGGGGCCTGATATTCTGCACTTCTTTGAAGTGCCCAGGTGATAGCAATGCTGCTGTCGACCACATTTTGAGAAGTAAGGTTGTCAATGATGTTAAGAAATTTATATTCATCCAGAGGGTGATGGGAAAACCACTGAATGGATTTTAAAAAGAGGAAGTACATGCACAGATTTGAATGCCAGAAAAAACACTCTGGTTTTTGTGTGGAAAATGGACACCACAAGATAGAAGCTAAAAGAGCAGCTATGAGGCTGCAACTATAATCCATGTGGCTCGGATGGTAGCAACAGAAAGATGAGAGAAGCAGACAGATTCAAGAGATATTTAGGAAGTAGGATTTGGGGGCAGACTGGACAATAGGCAGAGGGAGAAGAAGGTGAAACCCAAATTTCTACTGTAAGCAGACGGGTGACGGTGGTGCCTTTACTGAGCTGGAGAATGCAGGGGAAATGGATTTGAGAGAGAAGATGGATTCAATTTGGGACAGTGAGAGACTGAGGTGTCTTTGGGTCGTCCAAGCAATAATGCCTAGCAAGCACAGGCAGATACACTGTTCTGTAACTGCACCTGGGCTGAAGACAGAGGTTTCAGAATTATCAGCCTTTAGATAGTATTTGAAGCCACGGAGGTAGATAAGCTTGCACAGGAAGACAGGACAGTGTGAGAAGAGTAGGGGGACTAAGCAGTTGCCACAGGTTGTTAATCTTTGATCTAAAACACACTGAAGGGAAAAAGGCTACTTTTGAGTTTTCACTGAATGTTTTAAAATAGACCAGCTAAAGCAGTAGTGCAAATGTTGATTCCATGGTTCATATGAGGAACCTTCTAGCTACAATCTAGCTACAATCCACCTGCCCCACATAGACAAAAAAGCTTCAAAATTTTCTTAAAGTGGCTTCAATGAAAATAGCGGAATCCAGATTTTCAGGGACACAAACAAATGATGCCTTCAGATTACCAGATGGTGGAACTTCAGCCTTCTTGCTGAATTTTTTTCTTGGCATTCTTCCAAATTAAATTTAGTATTCAATATTTTTTGTGTTTGCCATTAAATAGATACATAAGGAATAAAATGTCTACATTTACAAATGGGCTACTTCAGTTATCATTTGCTCAAGTTCAATGACCATAATAAGGTGAATCTTAATTTTGAAACTTCATTGCTGTGTGACCTTGGGCATGTTTCTTATAATCTCTCTGGACCTATTTCCTCATGTATAAAAAAGGTGATAACATCTTATTAAAATACTGTACAGTGCCAGGAACTAGAAGCTGCTATGCAATATAGTGTAGTTGAGCTTTCCGCCTTCCTCATTTTGCTTGGATACAGAACTGAGTGTGGTACAATGGGCCCAAACTGCCAAATGAGTCCATACATAGAGGGGAGCAGCTCAGAAAATTCTGGGGTCATGCCTCCTGGCATCTGCTATAACCTATGAAATTTGACAGCACCTACTGATTCATCTATGGCTGCTCCAAGAGCCTTTCCTGCTTCTCCCTAATTCTTGGAAGATCCCTAGGAGGATCCTAGGGTATGTTTCTGAGCTTCTCTTGGTATCTGGGGAACAGAAAATTAGGGAGAGGATCAGGAAGTTGGAAAGTCCCAATGCCCTGAGAAAGGTATCAGTTTTAAGAGCCTACTCCTCACCGTTGTCTCTGGTAAAAAGGGTACTTTTCCGAACTAAGAAGCAATACCAAGTCTGACCCGCCAACCCACATGGTTATCGGGGTTCGTTGTGCATACAGACCTGTGCAGGTTATGTCACCAACGGTTACTCTGAAGGTGAAAGTGGGCACGTGTATTTGCACATCGGATCTTTCACATTCATAAACTGGGATGTTCTTGGTCTTCATGCCGTATTCATGTAATACCTGAATTGGTGTTTTCCCTGGCTTAGCTGTGATCATCTTCCCCAAACTGCAAAAACCAGAAAAAGCTGTGCTTTGCATGTCAAAGCGGGGAGGGAAGCAGAAGCAAATAAAGACTAGTTTTAACAGCCACCAACGGTGACGCCGGAGGCACCGAAGCTCCCCGTCGGCCAGGGCTAGAGCTGGCGAGGCGCGACAGTCTCCCGGCCCCGCTGCGGCGGGCGGCGGGCAGGGTGAGGGAGGTCTTTAGGGAGACAACTTGAATGCGGGTAGGAGGGATTCGCGGGGGAATCGGGAGGTACGCTCGGGTGCTGCAACCTCCCGGGACCAAGGCTATAAACCCCTTTCCCAGGCGGCGGCCGTGAACCACCTCCGGCCACCCCGAGCCTCCCGAGGCCGCAGGAGGGGCGGGGCCGGGCCGTAGACCCCGGCCCGCTCGCCGCCGAGAGGGCGGGGCCGAGCGCCCGCCAGCAGCCGCGAGGACGCGAGCGCCAGGAAGGGGCTTTACCCAGAATGCCGCTGGACAGCCGGCTCCCCCGCCCCCTCCTCTATTGCCCACCACTCCCGGCCCTGCCCCGCTCGGTCCCGACCGCCCGGGCGCTGACCTGAAGGTCCCGCTGTCCTCGCGCTCCAGCGGCGGAGCCGCGGCGCGATGCCTGCTCTGAGACATGGCCAGAAGGGACGGCTTTGCGGCGGGAGGAAGAGCAGTGTGGAGCGACGTCTTCGCTCCGCGGGTCGGTCGGTCCCCGAGAGGAGCGAGCTAGAGCCGACGCCGCCACCTCCTCCCCTCCTCCGACTCCCCTTCTCCTCCCCGCTTGCGTCCCTCCAGGGGATGGGCGGGGGGCGGAGGCGGAGCTTCTGTGCGGTAGCGCCGGTCCCGGCTCCCGGTCACGCCTCCTGCTGTCCCGGCTCGGGTAGAGCTCCTCGGCGGCCCCGCCCCCTCGCAGCCCCGGCCCGTGCGCAGCGGCTAGTGGGGACCGCAGTTGTGTGTCCTCAAAAGGAGGCCGCTCCCTGCCCAGAGAGAGGCTTGTCGTCGGGCGGGCAAGCTTCAGCGACTGTGAGGCCTGAAGCTCAGCCATTTTTTTTTTTTTTTGGAGGGGGTTGCGGGGGACGGGGAAGAGGAGCGGTGCGTCACTTTAAGAAAATGATTTTAAAATTCCAAATGCAAAATTGCCGGAGAGCCTCCCTAGGCCTGGGCCCGAAGCCTGAGACTCGCGGTATACCCGCTCCTGAGGGCTGAGGTGGGCTCCTGTCCTGGAGTCCTGCTTTTAGGTGCTCGCGGGAACGTCCGGACACCCACTCCTCTCACCCCAACGTGGGCTCCATTGTCTTCTAGGCTTTCATCGCCTGATGAGTGCTGGGCTAGCGGATCCCAGCAAGGCACGTTAGGTGTAAACGAAGGCTTTTCTGTGGACCCGATTCTAATTAAATGCTGTTTCTGCACACCTGTGTTGGTTGTAATGGCGTTTGCTTGGGATGCACCACCTTTGGTGGGGATCAGACAGCGACATTAGATGTCGAATCGCTTCTAGGGGTTTTGCTTGCCAGTTGCAGGAATGACTCCTTGTGCTTTCTCGTTTCTGGAAGGTTGCCTTGCACGATGCTATTCACACGAAGGGTCCTTATTAGGAACTTTTTGTTTGTTTCTCTCGAACCCTGGGTACTTGAAAGCAAATGAAAAAGCTGTCCGGAGTCTAATCAAAGTGATTTACATTATTTGAGGATTGAATTAAGCCTGTATTTTCTTCCTCCCTCTACCCCCTCTATAGATGTTTGTATATCGATTACTATCCATTGCTGTTTTAATGAATATCTTATTTTAAGTACCACATAGCCACTATTTCAAAATTATGTTAACATCCACATAGCTATGACAGTACACTATTTCAGTACTCAGATTTGTTTCTAAGATTTAGCCATAAAATTTCTTAAAAACAAGTCTAAACTTTATACAGCTCTCTTTAAAGGTTGAGTAACTGGATAGTAATGATGAAACAAAAAGAAAATAAATGCAGCAGTACTCTATTTCAGAGAGACACTATGTGCCAGCTTCAACAGAAACTCCTAAGTCAGAGTTTATGCAGTTACACATATGTAATATGGCTTTCATTTAGTATTTTATAAAGTTCTGCATACAATTGTTTCCTTATATTCTGTGAATTTATTTTTATATTAATCACTTGATTTTGTAAACATACAAGGAAAATGAATGAAATGTTCAAAGAATGAACTGTGTACCACAACACAGAAATAGTGCTTTTCTGTCGCCAAAATTGGCACAATGGACTTGTGAAGGAATTCCCTTTGGACTAGGTCCACTGTGGATGGCATCCAGGGCTAATGTTAGTGGCTAACGTATTGTTCCCTGTAGGGTTATATGCTTCCTTTGAACCTGGCAAACCACTATCAGCTGTGACCGTCATCAAGGACATTGATAATACTTAAAGATTAGTAGTTTTCTGTGTATATTTTAGTGTTATAGACTGCAATTCCAAATTAGACTTGCTTTTAGTGTATCATTTTACACCGTTAATCTATAATTCATTACCTGAGCACACCAGGGGAGGTAGTGTTGTAAATTGTACACTGGTAAGCTACTCAGTGAAACCATGCTTTGTATTTTTAACGTGTATAATTATATTTAAAATCAAGCAAGACTTAGTTTTATGCCTGATTTTTTTTGAAAACATGGATTTGTTATCTGAGGGTTGCAGTTCATGACGTTTTAATACTGTATTAATATGTTTGCTGCGGCTACCAAGAGCTTTGTCAAACAAGTTGGAGATGGAGGGAGATTAGTTCCCGTTCCAAGCCTCAGTGAGGCTGACAAATACCAACCTCTAAGTCTGGTGGTAAAAAAGAAGAGATGTTTTCTGTTTCCTAGATATAAATTTACTTCAACACCCTTTACGCTGAAAGATATTCTTCTAGGAGACAGAGAAATTTCAGCTGGTAAGTTTAAATGTCTGTTTGGGAGTGACTACTCATTCAGTTATATTATTGGTAATCTAAACATAGGTTGTCTGTGCTACCTATGTTCATAATATTTATGTATTTTCATTGATAAAAGCAACTCTTATTACTGTGACAGTAATAATATTGTTAACAATGCCTAACGTTTTTATAGTATCAAATCTCTTATTGGTTGAATAATTTCAAATGTATTTTATAAGATTATTTATTGTATAATTTAATTTCAGTTATTTTATAAATTGTTTTAACCAAATCAACTTAGAATATGACATAATAGTATATTTCTTCATCTATAAAATAGGGGTATTATTCAGTCTTGCCTATCTCACATGGTTAAATGTGATGAAAGTAATTTGTATTTATTTTTTGATTCAGTTACTACAGTTGGTAAGCTGAAATGTATTAACAGGCTAATATTAACATTTTAACAAATTTTTCTTATAAACACTTGTTTTTCTTTCAGCTAGCCAGTGGATCTTGATGCTTAAGTATGCTGTTGGCTGAAAGAGAATTTGAGTTCATTTAAAGTACTCTAGATATTTATTTTTCTTGTTGTCAGATTAATTGAATTGCTCTTTTTGTTTTGTTTTTTGCTGTACGCGGGCCTCTCACTGTTGCGGCCTCTCCCGTTGCGGAGCACAGGCTCCGGACGCGCAGGCTCCGGACGCGCAGGCTCCGGACGCGCAGGCTCAGCGGCCATAGCAAACGGGCCCAGCCGCTCCGCGGCATGTGGGATCCTCCCGGATCGGGGCACGAACCCGTGTCCCCTGCATCGGCAGGCGGACTCTCAACCACTGCGCCACCAGGGAAGCCCTGAATTGCTCTTTTTAATCTTGGTTTAAGATGTTGCCATTCTCAACATTTGGGTAATCAAGTCTTAAATGGTAAATTAATGTGCTACTATACATATTTACATTAGATGAATTCAAGACATTTAAAATATTGATTTCCTTTTCTTAAAGGTGTTTCATCTTATCAGTTACTGAATTATGAAGATGAATCAGACGTTTCACTTTATGGAAGGCGAGGCAACCATATTGTGAATGACGTTGGGATTAACGTTACTGGATCAGATTCAGTTGCAGTAAAAGCTTCATTTGGTGTAGTAACCAAACATGAAGTGGAAGTATCAACATTACTCAAGGAAATTACTACACGGTCAGTATAATACTTCCATGTTTTTATTAAATATTTTAATTATATAAACTTCATTACAAAGAGTGCTTAAAACATTCGGGTTATATTTTATTAGAGTAATTTGTTTGATTTATTTGAAATACTGCAAATTAGTAATATGTCCAAGCTTTGGATAAGTGTAGATATCTGGAATCATTTGGTTTAAAAAATATTTAATTGCTCTGCAAAATCACTTTGGCTCTGCCGCATTTGCTAAATTATAAGATTACAAGACTTCAAGAATCTGCTTGCAGCAAATACACTAAGAGAGTCTCCTCCAACAGATTCCTATAGTATGCATGTTTTAACAAAATAGGAAGGAGAGGCAGATTATTAAATTTCTTTTGAGCACACCTTCTGATTTGTATTAGGACTGCCTTGATTTACTTTTAATTAAGGTGGATCGTGAATAGTAACACATGATAATCAAAAAATGTACTTGATTATACATAGTTAGATGTTACAGATTCTTGTGAATGTCTGTCTTCTTGATTTTAGAAAAATTAATTTTGACCACAGTTTGATACGTCAGTCAAGGAGGAGCAGAAAGGCAGTATTGTGTGTGGTCATGGAAAGCATCCGAACCACACGACAGTGCTCACTGTCTGTGCACGCTGGAATTCGTGGGGAATCCATGAGGGTAAACCATTAGACTCATTAGACTTCTCTTACTAAAAAGCTGCAATGGGAATTTTTTAAGTATTCAGTTTCTAATGAGCCTTGTGTATTTTGTCAAATGTTGAGATTAAAAAGCTGCAATTGTATATAGGATTTTGCACACCAATGGTTTTGTTTTAGAATATGAAAAAAAATCCAAGAAAATTTGAATTATAAACATGTAAAATAATGTTAGAAAACACTAATCCTTGTGAAATAATGTGTACAATGGAGTCCCTCATATTACTATTATGCTGTTTTAAGAATACAAATTGAGTGGTTATGTTGAGTTCTTTGATTTTATTTTTAAGTGATACAGTTTTTACTTGAATTTTAAAAAGTTGAGTTTATATTTTTATATTAAATTAATTTTTCTAAAATAATATTGTTAATGGCCAAACATGCTTCATTCAATGTTAAGTTCTTTAAAAAATATTGAAAGAGGGGCTTCCCCGGTGGCGCAGTGGTTGAGAGTCCACCTGCCAATGCAGGGGACACGGGTTTGTGCCCCAGTCTGGGAAGATCCCATATGCCGCGGAGCAGCTGGGCCCGTGAGCCATGGCCACTGAGCCTGCGCCCGTGAGCCATGGCCACTGAGCCTGTGCGTCCGGAGCCTGTGCTCTACAACGGGAGAGGCCACAACAGTGAGAGGCCCGCGTAACACACACACACACACAAAATGTTGAAAGCTATTTGTGTTTAATTTTTAGCTCAATTATGGTATTATTTGTCCTTGTCATTCACCTAATAATGACGCATAATAATGACTTGATTTGTTTTATTAAAATGAATTATTAGAAAGATAGGGTACAATGATAATCGTTTCAAATCTTTGCAAATGAAGGTTCTGTTCAGTGGCTACATTTAGGTGCCCACCAAATTGTTTAACATTGGATCATTTTGGGGGCATGAACTGAGTGAAATATTTACTTAATTGTTGGTAATTGCTTTGGAACAGTGGACAGAATAGGCTAAAAACAACTGTAGCACTTAAAGGCAGTTGGTTTACAGTTGAAAGAAAAACGTTTCTATGCCAGAGAGCATTACCCATGTGGTAGCACTAATCATTGGCTCTGATACAAAGTAACTGAGAAAGTAGTGAGAGGTATTTCCTAATATAGATCACAAGTCTCCGATGGACCATTAATTTGGATCTCTGCTAGAAACAGTTGAATTCAAGTAGGAGCATTCTTTGCTTGTAGGGGTGGGGATGTTTGTTTTTGGTAGGATTGTAGGGAATGTTTTGTTTCTCCAAAAATATATCCTTATGTGTTGTGCTCCTTAACCATGTTATTTAATTTATTTAATATAGTTTCATTTTATGGATGAACAGAATACCAGGGGAAGGGACAAAGCTATTGTTTTTCCAGCACACACAACCATAGCTTACAGTGTTTTCGAACTCTTCATTTACTTGGATGGTGCCTTTGGTGAGTGATTTGCATGAAACACCAAAATGATTATATTTTTAAAGAAGGATTTAATGAGAATCTCTGTCTCTTTCTGAGTGTCTAATAATAGAAGAGTGCTGCTCTCAAGTACTGTCAATATTATGTTTGGGTGAAGTAACTGGGAAAGACCCTCCAGTCCTTGCTTACTCATCACCTCATCCCTGTTTCTTGGGGAAGGCTGTAGTCTTCCCACCACCCACTTACAATTATAGTTAAGAGTGAGAACACAATCCACTGACAGTATTTCCTTGACTTATATGGGAAAATAAAAAATTATCGTCTAATAGGTAGCTTTTGATGATGGCAAATAGAGTAGGTAGACAGTAAGATGTCGAAGGTGTCAAGGCATCCAAACTAGGG
Source organism: Orcinus orca (assembly GCF_937001465.1). Taxonomy (NCBI): domain Eukaryota; kingdom Metazoa; phylum Chordata; class Mammalia; order Artiodactyla; family Delphinidae; genus Orcinus; species Orcinus orca. The sequence continues at coordinate 65,999,950 of NC_064565.1, forward strand.
TACCCAAAGACAACCTTTCTTCCGGTTTTCCTTTCATAGACCCAGCTCCCCCAACTCCGGACTTTCCCTAAAACCTTAAAGTTACAAATAATTCCCCCAAATTGTCACCTTATATAATACTGCAGTGCAGCTCAGTTTAAATTTCTACATTTCACAGGTTTTAAGATTATTAGACCAGCCAGCTCAAGTCTAGGTGTAGCCCAAAGGAATAGGCAAGGGAGCCGCTTAGCCATGGTGATTTATGAACATTTTTAGACCTGTTTTTGTTTCTGCAGTTCTGTCGGAGGAGGGAATAGGGAGTCCAGAAACAAATCATACTAATTAAATTTTATCTCGGACACTAAAGGGTGTAGGTTTTTTTGTAAAAAAAGATGTATTTATTTATTCTTTTGGCCGCATCGGGTCTTGGTTGCAGCATGTGGGATCTTCGTTGAGGCATGCGGGATCTTCGTTGGGGCACGCGAGATCTTTCGTTGTGGCGCGCAGGCTCTTCGTGTCAGCACGCGGGCTTCTCTCTAGTTGTGGCCTGCGGGTTTTCTCTTCTCTAGTTGTGGCATGCAGGCTCCAGGGCACGTGGCGCTCGGGTTCCAGAGTGCATGGGCAACTAGAGTTTGCCTCACGCAGGCTCTCTAGTTGAGGTGCGCGAGCTCAGTAGTTGTGGCTCGTGGGCTTAGTTGCCCCGCAGCATGTGGGATCTTAGTTCCTTGACCAGGGATCAAACCTGTGTCCCCTGTGTTGCAAGGCGGATTCTTTACCACTGGACCACCAGGGAAGTCCAAGGGTGTAGGTTTTTACAATAATATTGATCACTAGAAGTGTAAACTGATAGAACTGATATGTCCATCAAAATTTTAAATTACATATATTTTAGCCTTATTTACACTTTTAGGAATTTATCCTATAGATATACATATATGAAATGATGTGGGTATAAGGATAGTCAGCTCATAATAGCAAAAGATTGGAAATAACCTTAAGGTGTATTATCAGCAGCTAGTTGAATAATGGTGCATGCACACAATAGAATACTGTGAAGCCATTAGGAATTATGTAGCACTGAAGATCCTGACATGGAATAATCTCTATGATATTTTAAAGAAATGTGTATCTATTTGAGCCTAAACAATTTTATATATATACATACTTACATACATATATACATATTCTTTATGCATGTAAAATATATGGAGTATTTCTGGAAGTACACACAACAGTAGTTACCCCAGGGTATAAAACTGAGGCTGGGGTCAACGTAGAGACTTACTTGTCACCGTATCCTCTTTTTGTACTCTTTGAATTTCGTACCATGTAAATGTTACCTTTTCTAAAAATATGTAAAATTTAACTTAAAAAAATAAAATGAATGGCACATACCAGAATTCAACCACAATTAAAACTCCCAATAAAACATGAGTTGTTTGGGCTTCCCTGGTGGCGCAGTGGTTGAGAGTCCGCCTGCTCCGCCTGCCGATGCAGGGCATACGGGTTCGTGCCCCGGTCCGGGAAGATCCCACATGCCACGGAGCGGCTGGGCCCGTGAGCCATGGCTGCTGAGCCTGCGCGTCCGGAGCACCCCACAACGGGAGAGGCCACAACGGTGAGAGGCCCGCGTACCGCAAAAAATATATATATATGAGTTGTTCAAATTATAACATCTTCTAAAATTATTTTTTTATAGACCTTTGTGTCACTTCAGTGTCAAAAGGAGGATTTGAAATGGAAGAAACGGCAACATTTGCACTGCTCTACAGATTGAGAAATATACTATTTGAAAGAAGTATGTCCGCTGAAGATTTTTTGCTTCTCAGATTAACACTTGAGGTTATCTCTTCAGTAATACTGTCTTAAGAATTTAAATTTAAAAGCCAAATTTCATGACTGATGGTTTAGATTCACACATAGTTATAATTGCAGTTTGGCTATACATTTTTTATTTGACTTTTAACACATTTCTTTTTTTGTCCTTTTAGATAGAAGAGTGATGGATGCCATTTCTCGTTCACAGCTTTACTTAGATGATCTTTTTTCTGACTATTATGACAAATCTCTCAGCATGAGTGATATTTCACTCAAAGAAGGGACTCATATCCGAGTTAATTTACTTAATCACAGCATTCCAAAAGGACCTTGCATACTCTGTGGCATGGGGAGCTTTAAAAGGGAGACGGTTTATGGGTGCTTTCAGTGCTCTGCCGATGGGCAGAAGTATGTGAGACTTCATGCAGTTCCTTGTTTTGATGTTTGGCACAAGAGAATGAAATAAAATGGAAAGTCAATGTATCTTGCTGGTGCTTTAGGTGCAACTGTGCCACACACCTTTCCAAAATTATCTAGGTTTGCTTTGATGAGTTGTAGCAAATTAAAGAGGGAGGGGAACAAGAAATTAACCTGTCTGGCATCATTTTTCCCATCTATAACGTGGAGATGATAATAGTGTCTACATCATAAATTGTCATGAGGATTAATAATGTTTATATTGGAAAAGGTTTAAATATAAAATTCAGAATATAGATATTCCTTCATAAAATCTGCCAGTCACTTTAGAAGTATATTTTGGGATTTAGTCTCATTTTACATAGAAATTTTCTAGATATCAATTTTATTTTTAGTTGGCTTTTAATTCAAGATCTAAGAATGACAAGAGTACACAAGTGGCAACTTTATGGTGCTTTAACTGTTGCCCTAGGTCTGGTAAAATGAGAAAAATGTGTTAATAATTTAATGTAATCCTAAATGTTTAATTGTGGTATCAAATTAAAAGCACACTGAGCTCAGTGTGGGGTTTTGTGTACACAATTAAAGATGACTGATAGTGGTAATGGGCTGCCATTTTGTGATGTACACATATATGTGCTCGCCAGCTTTGTCTTTATAAAAACTCACTACAGTCATTTTAAAGTTAAGGCAGCTGGGGCATGTTTATTTCTTTTCTCCTTTGAAAATGTTTAAAACATTTAACGTATTTAGTTCTGTGAGACCTTTTGCATCTACTCTGTAAGACATCTGAAATTTTTTTATACACAAGCAACCTAAATTATTTACTATACACCATTTTAAAATTATTACAAAAATACTATGTTAAAGTTCCAGAAATCAAATAGTACAGCAGTCACTACTAGGCATATGCCTATGAAGTCATTAGGCAATTACGTAAATACGAAATAGTTGTATACTATATGTATGTGGAAGGATTAATATTTTATCTTTTAAACTATTTAAATGTGATTAGAATTTGAGTAAATCTCCATGTTCATTTACCATCATCTATAATTTTTTTTTTTTTTTTTCGGTACGCGGGCCTCTCACTGTTGTGGCCTCTCCCGTTGCGGAGCACAGGCTCCGGACACGCAGGCTCAGCGGCCATGGCTCACGGGCCCAGCCGCTCCGCGGCATGTGGGATCTTCCCGGACCGGGGCACGAACCCGTGTCCCCTGCATCGGCAGGCGGACTCTCAACCACTGCGCCACCAGGGAAGCCCTATAATTTTTTAAAACATAAGTTTAGGGACTTCCCTGGTGGTGCAGTGGTTAAGAATCCACCTGCCAATGCAGGGGACGCGGGTTCGAGCCCTGGTCTGGGAAGCTCCCACATGCCGCGTAGCAACTAAGCCCGTGCGCTACAACTACTGAGCCTGCACTCTAGGGGCTGCGAGCCACAACTACTGAGCCCGTGTGCCACAACTACTGAAGCCCACACGCCTAGAGCCTGTGCTCTGCAACAGGAGAAGCCACTGCAATGCAAAGCCTGCACACCTCAAGGAAGAGTAGCCCCCGCACACCGCAAGTAGAGAAAGCCCGAGTGCAGCAACGAAGACCCAACGCAGCCAAAAATAAATAAATAAAAGTGATTCAATCCATTTAGTGTTTTAAAAAAAAACCACCATGAGATAGCACTAGGTATACTTGAAGTATTCAAAATCTTCAAATTGCTAATAGTAAGCTTTGGTGAGGATGAAAAGCAACTGAAACTCTCATACTAGTTGAAAAACAAATTGGTACGATTACTTTGGTAAACAGTTTGGCATTATCTGTGACAAAAAGTCTCTCCTTGATCAAACTTGTCGGGCTCTTCTGAGCCCTCTGCTTGATTAGGCCCAATGGCGCCCCCTCACCACAACTAGAGAAAGCCTGTGCGCAGAAACGAAGATTCAATGCAGCCAAAAATAAATAAATAAAAAACAAACATAAGTTTAAAAGCACTTGGTATGAAAACAATGGGACAGAAAGGTTAGAATTAGAAAGTTGGTATCATAGGATAATTTCCATTTATAGCCTTCACGGTATTTTTGTTTTGGGCCGAGTATATTATGATTCAGGTGCAAATATGAGTATACTGATCAAAAAAACCTCTAGTGACTTTTATTAATATGGATATAGAGAATGGGGGCAGTTTCCAAACCAAAACATAATATTGTATTAGCAACTTAGTTTACTTGAACGGAGCGGGTTTTTCTGAGGGAAGTAAAGGGATGAAAGTTGATGATTAAGTGAGGAGGAGTTATAAAATTGGGTATAGGAATGAAGAAATATAGGGGGGAAAGAAAAGATAGTAAAGGTTTTTATTTTACAAAGTGTCTAACTGTGCTATGCATATGTAATATCCACTAATCTAGTGGTTTTTGTGTTGCCCTTATACTTTTAAATTATAGGATTTCTAGCAGTATATTTAAAGAGGTTAAAAGATGAACAGTGAACAATGGTTTGGAAAGAGCAAGTTTCAGAAAATGGAAAAGACTTTGTTTTGAACTCAGTTGGTTTTGAATAGAGCTATTTACTGCCTAACCACACTTTCTACATACACAGTAAGTAAATCTTACATGTTCCAATAAATATGTATCCTTTCTTGGGTACCAACATGATTTTCTACAGCATCTCTTACCTCTTATTCTCAACATGTTGGACCACAATGATTTGACCATGACACAAAATCGCCATGGCACTTTACATCCTCATCTGCATCCTCATTTGATATCCTCATGTGTAAAATAAGTTCTACACATTTATCAAAAACTTGATGGCATACCAGTTTGTAATGCTCGTTCATGGTTAATAACAAGAACATTGTGAGAAGTGACATAGGATAGAGATACCTAGAGAAAGGGAGACTAAGAAATAGCGTAGCATCAATTTAAAACTATCAAGACAAAAAGTTAGGGATGGTAGATATAAAGGCCTACGAGAAGGAAGAGGCGTATAATGATGTCTGAGGGAATGCAAGAGTCAAGAGCAGTACAGACTTTATGATGCCTGCTCTAAGATAGAGGCACAAAGCCTTTGGTCTGATGAAATGTCTTTCAAACATTAGTCATTGGAACAAATACCTAAGGCCAGAAACTTGCACCAAAAAGTACAGAGACTGTGTTGAGGCTCTCTGACAGAGTTATACAACTAATACTTTCCTGCATGTATACTAAAGGAAGATTCCTCGGTCCTATGATTTTTATATCCTACTATCCATAATGCTGTGAAATGTATAAACAAATGAAATGTTAATTCCTGGGTCCCTATTAAATATTTTAAAATATGGGGCACTTTAAATATTAAAATTTGGATATTTACATAACTATACATGCTGTTAAGGTTAGAGTTGGGAAGAGCTTGTGGATTTTGACATAGATGTCCTCCTATAACCTGAAGGGGAAAAGCTGCCCACTAGGATGCAGAGGTCGATTTTATGGTGGTGCAATTCATGTTAACAGAATAAAGCAAAAGGAAACACAATCACGCCTTACTTGAAAGTTAACTTTTGCAAAACAGCCTCACATTTATTATTCCAAAATTACATGTATTGAAGGGATCAAAATATGTTCATGGGGGAAAAATAGAGAATACAGCTCAGAGAAAAGTGACTTTGTTTTACATATAAAGTACAGTAAATAGCTAAGAAAATTTAGAAATAAAAATATGCTATAGTTCATCATGTTGATAGACATTGTATTCCTTAGAAGAAATGAAGCCATCACCATCATGGTCGTTCTTCTTAAAAATATCTTCTAAAACTGCATTCTGATATGACTTGTCACGTGGCTTCTCATCTTTTTCAAATTCCTTTTTCAGGTAATGACTTATCTAGGCCAAAATAATATTTCTTTAATAAAAATATTTCACAAGAAATTTCCAGCAACTTTGAGAAAATGTTTACATAAAGAAACTCATATCTAAGACTGCTTATAATAAGTGATACAAAAATTTAAAAAGCTATTTGAGGTTTAATTTTTTCAACCTTTGAAGCAATTTTCTGAAGAGAAACAGATCTTCAAACTAGCTTCCCCCGAGGTTATAGGTGGTTAGTGGTACATACTCAGATTAACATCTGAATTGAATTTTGTTGAAACTAAATGCTTTCCAATAATCTACACTATCCACATTACCAAAGGAAACTCCCTCTTAAGAATTTCCATTAGTGAATAAAATCCAAATTGGCATTTCTATAATCTCTAAAGTTATTGGGTTGGCCAAAAAGTTTCGTTCGGGTTTTTCCAGCCTATGAAAAACCCGAATGAACTTTTTGGCCAACCCAATAATAAATATGTATAATGAATTAAAAAACCCAACTACAGGTTTTGAAATAAAATTTAATTTTCTTAATTTTTCTATGCTTCTATAGCTCTCCCCCAATCTACAAATTATGATCATCTCTCTAATGTCAAATAAGGAACAGGTATTCTGAAGTATTCCCTTTTGTCTATATGACATTTCTCTAAGCAAAGACACATTATAAGCACAGCCTAACATGGTAGCTACTAGCCATATATGTCCATTAAGCACTTGAAATGTGGTAGATCGAATTGAGACAAGCTACTGTAAGGGTAAAATACACAACAAATTTTGAAGATAATAAAAAATGTCATTGATAATTTTTATATTGGTTTCATGTTGAAATGGCAATATTTTAGATATATTGAGTTAATTAATTAACATTAATTTCACTTGTTTCTTTTTACTTTTTAAAATGTGGCTACTAAAAGATTTAAAATTATGTATGTAACTCAATTATATTTCTATTGGAAATTATGTATATTATATAAATAAATCATATATTAATACATATAATAACTAAAGAGAGTAAAGCACAACGATTTGGAGATAGTGTTAAACAAGGCTGGGTATTTTATTTATTATCACTTTTTTTTTGCATTGAAGTATAGTTGATTTACAATGTTTCAGGTACACAGCAAAGTGATTCAGTTATACAAATATCTATATATCTATGACCTATTCTTTTTCAGATTCTTTTCCATTATAGGTTATTACAAGATACTGAATATAGTTCCCTGTGCTACAGGGACAACAGTAGGTCCTTGTTGTTTATTTTATATATAGTAGCGTGTATCTGTTAATCCCAAATTCCCAATTTATGCCTCCTCTCCTCCTTTCCCCCTTGGTAACCATAAGTTTGTTTTCTACGTCTGTGAGTCTATTTCTATTCTGTAAGTAAGTTCATTTTTGTATCATTTTTTTAGATTCTACATATAAGTGATACCATATGGTATTTGTCTTTCTCTTAGTTTACTTAGTATGATAATCTCTATGTCCATCCATGTTGCTGCAAATGGCATTATTTCACTTTTTTTTTAATGGCTGAGTAATATTCCTGTGTGTGTGTGTGTGTGTGTTTACACACACACACACACACACCTTCTTTATCCATTCGTCTGTTGATGGACATTTAGGTTGCTTCCATGTCTTGGCTATTGTAAATAGTGCTGCTATGAACATAGGGGTGCATGTATCTTTTTGAATTATAGTTTTGTCTGGATATATGCCCAGGAGTGGGATTGCTGGATCACATGACAACTCTATTTTTAGCTTTTTAAGGATGCAGAAGCTAGGTAACTGAACTCCAGGACCCTGTTTACCAACTTTCTGGACTACACAGTTCAAATTTTTCCTAGCTCTTTTAATAATCTCATGTAATCCTCACAATCCTATGAGGTGGGAATTGTTTGCCCAGTTACAAATTCCTACAGTGCTGCTTGAAAAGATCTTCTCCTGTAGGCTAGATGCCAGAAATGCCTCGTAGAGATTAGTTTGGTATTTTAATGACCCTCTTGCAGGGAGAAAGGAAATTAAACAGTCTGACTTAGTTTCAGGTTTTACATTAAAAAAGTACATTTTCTTCTTGGAATTTAGTTTTTTTGTAACCAGCTCTATAAAAGCAAATTAATCAGTCCATACTAGGTAGAAGTAAAAATAATAGCTATAACACAGATGTGACAAAAAATGAGATTGTACATATGAAATCTGTTTGAATTACCTCAGTTTTAGAAAGTTGCCGGTCATTATCCGCATCTATCTGTTTAAATGTTTCAATGCTTCGTGGTCCTTTGGTCACAGCATAGAGCTCAATCTCAAAAATCAACGTTGCATCAGGTGGAATCTTGCCTTCTGCTAAAGGTGTAAATTTTAACACTTTAACTTACATGAAGATAACGTTCAAATATTTATTTACAAATAGCCATTATAGCATTATGATTATATTATTTCATATTTATAAAAATTGCTTTCTAAATATTTCTTAGGAACACTTTTTCCATATGTCTTCAAACCAAGTCAGTTCTAAAGACCCAGGGGACCATTATTTCCTGATTAAATTGAAATAAATATAAATCATTTATTTTTAAAAATTAATGTATTTATTTTTGGCTGCGTTGGGTCTTCGTTGCTGTGCATGGACTTTCCCTAGTTGCGGCAAGCGGGGGCTACTCTTCATTGCAGTGCGCAGGCTTCTCATTGCGGTGGCTTCTCTTGTTGCAGAGCACGTGCTCTAGGCACGTGGGCTTCAGTAGTTGTGACACGTGGGCTCAGCAGTTGTGGCTCACGGGATCTAGAGCGCAGACTCAGTAGTTGTGGCGCATGGGCTTAGGTGCTCTGCGGCACGTGGGATCTTCCTGGACCAGGGCTCTAACCCGTCTCCCCTGCATTGGCAGGTGTATTCTTTTTTTTTTTCGGTATGCGGGCCTCTCACTGTTGTGGCTCTTGTGGCCTCTCCCTTTGCGGAGCACAGGGTCCGGACGCGCAGGCTCAGCGGCCACGGCTCACGGGCCCAGCTGCTCCGCGGCATGTGGGATCTTCCCGGACCGGGGCACAAGCCCGTGTCGCCTGCATTGGCAGGCGGACTCTCAACCACTGAGCCACCAGGGAAACCCTAAATCATGTAATTTTTATTAATATACCCCAACATTATACAGGAGAGAGCTAGTGCAGAGAAGAAATTCACAGGCAGAACAATTTCAAAGATAGGTATCTTTTAGAAAATGATTTTGTTCAGTTATTTGGAAGTATGAATAAAATATATGTATTAGTATACATGTCTTTCAAATTTTTATAGACAAAAAATAGTGCAATGACAGAACAAACCAGTAACAATTTCATGAAGAAATTTATAATCACAAAAAAGCCTTCTAAGTATTAAGTTAAATAGCTCTCTTTAATAAAGTTAATCTATTAAGTGATGTCACAGATGACTTTAGCAATCTATGGGCTACTTCAGATGGCCATTCATAAAAATGACCTGCAGAAATGACTTGCTAAGAGGCACTGGGTGGCTTTTGTCACCAGTACATTATAGTTACTCAAATATTTGTTGAATGAATGGCCTCTATCACTTATTTAAAAAATGGCTAAATTTGTTCTTTGAAGCAAACAGTAATTTTTTAAATGAAAAAGTGGAGAATTCTTGCTAAAGTATTTACATAATCCAAAGAAAAAAGCTTGAAAGTTACAGCCAAAATAAGTGGATCAGCCATCTCCAAAGCCAGGACATAGAAAAATCTACCCACATATTACATGACTAATGTGACCATCCCAACCAACATACCACATATTACCTGACTCTATAGTAAAAGAGCTAGAGATTGATTGACTGATCATTTTTACAAAACCCATTCCTATTCTGTCCAGTTAAGACCTCTTTATGACAGAAAAATAACTTCTCCTGACAATAATTAAAAACAAATTCAAAACACAAATTCAAATTTCTTAAAAAATATTACAAGTCTAAGTTTCCCCAAAATTCTACTGTAAACATAGAATATATTGCCAGTTAAGTTTTATCTTACTAAAAAATTACAGTATAAAGAAGAGAAAAATATGCATTTGCTATAGAATTACTTGTATTTAGAGAAGCAGATCAAAGAATTAGAAGTTAATGTAAAGAATCTATACATACCACATGTACTGTTAATTAAAGCACTAACAAGTCACATGCATTTCAAGACATGCAGGGGTGCTCTGTGACATTAGGCAAAGATATTGCGCACAGGAAAAGACTTCTTCAAGTACTACCTAAAATAAAGTTATAGCTAATGTTAGGTCTTAATAACAACTTATTTAAAAAAGCTTATTCAATCAAGATATTGTTTGTTAAGCAGTTACTTATGGTATACACAGCAGCTTTTAAAATAATTGAATTCAAGCTATTAGTAAGCTATTATAAATAATGCAGGTAAACTAGCAGTTAACTACATTCCAAAGAACACACTTTTGTCGGGCCTCAGTTTCCTTACGTGTAAAATGTATGTGTTGGTGATGTTACTAGTCAGATTCATTATTTTTATATATTTATTGAAGACACCTCAAATTGAATATGAACTAACTTCAAGTCAAATTTCTACATTTTTGTAGCAAGGGTCTGGCTTATTAATAGCTTAGGCAGACTGGGTAGTCATTTGTATCTAAGTATAAATTAGTTTACAAAAAGGATAAAATAAGTACTCATTTGTCACAGGGTAACAGGACCCAAGATGAGCACCTATTGATGAGAGATGTGGGTGCCCTGGTAGCAGGCAGAATGTGGAGGTATCTACAAGAGAGAAAGAGAAACTCTGAAAATGAGATTAAGGAGAATGAAAGGCAAACTCTGCCTATATCATTTTGCCTAGAATTGACCTCAACCTATGACAGCATTTTTAGGACAAGACTGCGTTCAATTTATCTTCAATTCTCTCTCCCTCTCCTAGGTTCCTTTACAACTAAAAATAGGATACACTAATTATGGTTCTGTGGGAGCTATTTTGATGGAACCAAATGATTGGCGAAAAGCTTTGAAAGTGAAGCTGTAGTTATCTGGAACTATCTCTTTAGGAGCTTTAAATCTGATTGGATCTGACTTGTACCACTAACTTCCCTCCAATCCAATTTGGGGCAGTGATCCCCTACTTTTGCTGGAAAGAATAGGCAAGGGAACCATTCCGCCTAATGAGTAAACTAACAGCCTTAAAGAGGGTGTGCCATTTCAATGAAATATTGGGGAGTAAAGACAACATTTCATTGTAGAAAATCTTTAATTGCGTTAATTATACACTAAATATTTCAAATACGTGGGGTTAAGAAGGGCTCTAAATAGAATGAGGAGGTAAAGATTCTTCCTTTGGGGAATTCCCTGATGGTCCAGTGGTTAGGACTCTGCACTTCCACTGCAGGGGGCATGGGTTCAATCCCTGGTCGGGGAGCTAAGATCCCCGCAAACCCTGGGGTGTGGCCAAAAGAAAAATCTTTATAGTCTTCACACAGCAATAGGAAGCAAGGACCCAACTGAGAATGCAATATAGAAACCGGCCCTCTGCCACACAGCCCATTTTCCCCTCTTAAAAATTTCTCTATTCTGCTCCACTTTTAACTTTAGGATTTTAAAAAATGTAATTTTTGAAAAATTAATACATGTCTTTCTCTGTCAGACTTATTTCACTTAGCATAATACCCTCTAGGTCCATCCATGTTGTTGGAAATGGCAAGATTTCATTCCTTTTCATGGCTGAGTGATATTCCAGTGTGTGTGTGTGTGTGTGTGTGTGTGTGTGTGTGTGTGTATACCACATCTTCTTTATCCATTCATCCATCGATGGACACTTAAGTTGTTTCCATATCTTGGCTATTGTAAATAATGCTGTAATGAACACTGGGGTGCATATATCTTTTCAAATTAGTGTTTTCATTTTCTTCAGAAAAATACCCAGGAGTGGAATTGCTGGATCATATAGTAGTTCTATTTTTAACTTTTTGAGAAACTTTTGTACTGTTTTCAGTTGTGGCTGTACCAATTTACATTCCCACCAATTGGGATGTTATATACAGCACAGGGGATATAGTCAATAATACTGTAATAATTCTGTATGGTGTGTAATCTATAAATATATCGAGTCACCATGTTTTATACCTAAAACTAATATAGTATTTTAAGTCAACTATACTTCAATAAAAAATTTAGTACATGCATACAGTAAAAAACTTAAATAGTATAATATATTACAGAATGAGAGGAAATCTCCTTACCCTTGACCCTCAGGCCTCTTTCCCAGGAACATTTAATATCATCAGATGGTGTATTTTTTAGATAGTCTATGTAGATACATGATACATATGTGAAATTTTCCCTCTCACATGTAAGCTCTCATTGAGGTTAGGAAACTGTTTCTGCATTGTACACTGCTTTATGCTCAGTGCCTAGAACAGAGCCAGGCACTGATGCTCAATAAATATTTGTTGCAGGAATATATTCTATCCCATTTTATCTTTAACACATTAATACATATGGCTCTACTTCATTCTTTTTACTGGCTGCACAATAATCCACTGTATAGATATAGCATAACTTAGTTAACTAATTTCCTACTAAGGGATACTCGGGTAGTTTGCAGTCTTGCTACCCAAAAAAGTCTGCAATCCATGTTCTTTAAGATGTACCTTGGTACACATTCCTGGAAATGGAACTATGGGATCAGAGGATATGTACATTTTAAATTTTGATAGAAATTGCTAAAGAGGTCGAATGATTTACATTCCCAGCAATAATGCATGGGACTGCTGTTTTTTCCATACCTTTGCCAACTTTTATGTCTTTGCTAATCTGATGGGTGAAAATGGTATATCATTTTTGTTTTAATTTCTTTCTTTAATGATGACTGGACTTGATAGAGCTAAAGTTTATTGGACCCTATATTCTATATCTTATTTAACTTTGAGAGTCTGCTTTTGATTTTTTGACTGTATACCCGAAGTCTATGACTTATTTTTAAATATAACTTAGAGATATACATATTAAAACACCTTACCATAGCCTTCCTTTCCATATGCAAATGAAGGGGGTATAATCAATTTTCGCTTCTCGCCAGGACACATATCCGTCATCCCAATGTCTAGGCCTTTTATGACTTGTCCAACACCAAGAACAAACCATTTGGGGTGGCCTTCATTTTGTGTCCGGCTATAATTAAAAACAACACCTAGGTAAGTTGATTTCAAGAAAAATAAAATCAAACTTTAAAATACAGCTGAGCATTTAGTTCCAATTTAAAATTGGAGTCCTCTCTAACCATCTCTTTTCCTATATTAAGATTCATTCTGAACCCCCTAGTGGGGTGTTTGGCTCAAACTTCCCTCATAATAGCCAGACAGAGGTATGATTTGCCCAAAGCTAGTCATTAGGAGTCATCTCATTTTCTTGTTTTGTCATCTTTACAAAAACTACTCAACAGTTAACTTTTTAATGGGTCTCCTGCCCCTAACTAGCTGCATGGATTGTCCAAATGACTTATTTACCATTCTGGGTTTGTTCTAAAAAATAATGGTACAGGTTTAGCCTCAAAAAGTCATTTGAACCATGATTAAAGTTTGTATTTTTTCTTCTTATTAAATTTCTCTATTCTAGATGCAAAGAACTAACTTTCCCCAATTGTATTTTTATAGGGTAATAGCACAGAAGGAGAAAAGACATTCTACCTCAGAGTAATAAACCATCAATTAAATCAGAGTAAGTAGTGGTGGGATGAGGGGGCAGGCAGGACACAGGGTCCGGAAGTCACCAGACAAAGTCATTGTAGTGGCTTCTTGATACAGCTGGAAAGTGGCCTCCAGCCAGTAAATATCGTGCTTCTGAAGGCCAGACAATATTTCCTAAACAACTCTACGTAGTCCTCAGTAAGGAGGCTCCAACCCACAGCAAAGGAAAAGTGTGAACATTCTTACAAACAGTACCTTGACTTACTTCTATAGGTACCAAGGGTAGTGGTGGTGGTCGGGGGAGTGTATGGATGTGTGTATTTTTAATAATTTCTTGGGTCAACATTTTCAGTAATTTAAAATAATATTCCATATAATAGGGAAATACTGTATCAAATCTGATTTCCCCCCCTAGAAATAGAAGGCTGAACTCTCGCTGTTAAAAAACAAGAACAAATCAAACAACAAATTAGGTTTCTGGTTGGTGGAGGGAGGCTAGATTTAGTGCATCAACTGGACGCGGGAGCTGTTCGCATCATTTCCTACCTGCAGTAGAATTTCGAGCCGTCTTTAGCCAAGAAGCCGTCGTAATGAGCATTTACCACGTCTCCCTTTTTGCTTGTGTTAGAACAGTTTTCTGGACGATGCAAAACTTCAATTTTCACTTCCTCTATGCTCTCCTCTGCCTTTTGTCCTTGAGCAGTAAAAATGCCCCACAGGTAAACGAAAATGATTAACCTAAATAAGAAATGCATGATTCCGAGAGTCGGCCCCAGATGACCACCGCGTTCCCTCATGCGTGTCACTGGCGCGGGGTGGCCGCGCCAGCAGCCTAGTTACGACGCGTGGCAGTCATTGTCCTACGTCATAAAAGGCCGGGGGCGGGGTGAAGCGTGGCCCCGCCCCCTTTCCCTGCGGCGCGCCCAGCAGCGGAATTTTTGCGCGTTGGCTGCTGGTTTTGTCCTGGTGGGACCCCACGCTTTGGCTGGCTGTTTTCAGTCGCTAAGGCAACACTCCACACTTGCACCGCATCTTCTCGCTAAGTCCGCATAATTTACAGTTTCCTCAGGGTTCGATAGTAATGTTCGCGTTACCTTTTGAAACTGGCAAAAGAGGAAATAAGACTGATGGGATGTCGTAGTCCGAGGATACGATTGTCATTTCTGGGCATGAAAGGCGTCTCCTCAGATTCCTAGAGAACTGGTGGGCATCGGGGGAGGCATTCTGCTTCTGCGGTGTCTTTGAAGCGCCTTCTCGGGGTCGAAGTCATGCTTTAAGCGGTTCCAGGCTAAGCCACACACTAGTACACAGAGGTACCGCTGCTCCCCGAAGCGGGGTTAACGGCTGTTCCCCAGAGCCGACTCCAGCGATTCGGGACCGGCTGCTGGTTTGCATTTCCTTCCCTCACCACTCGCTGTCGCCCTTGATTTGAGGGCTTCTAGGAGTGCGGGTAAAGCTCTTAACAGTTTTGCTTTTCTTACCAACTCTGCGACATAGGTAATTATCCACATTCCACTGACGAGAAAACTAGGTAATTTGAGTATTGGGCATTCTGTTTCAATCTTACGGCTAATACGCGGCAGGGATTTGACCAAGTCCGACACAAAGCCAGCCTTATATCCTCACCCCCAACATTTTAGCATGAAGAACTTTACAACATACAGAATAAATTTTACTACCCCATCACCGCGGCCTTATATCCGCTACTTGGATTCTATCATTAACATTTAACTATACGTATTCGATTTATTAAATATATTTCCATCTGTCCATCTATCCGTCAATTCGCCGTATTTCCAAGCGAACACCCAAAGACTTTTACCCAAACCAGAAGGACCTCAGCGAAGGCCTGGATTAGGCTCTGGAAGGGGAGGTGTTATCCGCCTCAGTGATGCTAAAAGCCTAAAAGCCGCAGCACCGAGCCTGCTTATATCGGCTTTGCTTAAAGCTTGTGAAATTACAGAAATCTGAAAATTATTGTCAATTATACAAGGGGATGGTCATTTCCAAACAGTATTTTAAAAAATCATAAAGGCTAGAGAAAACTTCCATTTTTAAAATAAAGTCCAACGCTTGCTTCCGTGTTTTATATTCTAAATGAAGTTGTGGCTAAGATTCTTTGTCGGCGTGGTGGGACTCTTAATGCACACTGACTTCCTAGAAGATAATTTCTCGGACCCCCTGAATGGGAGAAGGATACGAAGGAAACATAAAGAGGAGGCTTTTTTTTTTTTTTTTGGAAAAAAAACAACCACCAGAAAGACCTGAGGCTCAGTTACAGGAAAACCTGAGAGGCCTACGAGCGCGACGTGGGTGGGGGAGGGGGGCGGCTAGTCCTAGGGTCGGCCCGGGGGCTGCGCACGTAGCCAGGTCCGAGTCCTGAGGCTTAGGCCCCGGGGGGGCCGTCGGTCCGAGGCTCGGCGTTCTGGGTGAGAGCGGGAACCCAAGGCCGCCAGCCTCGGGCCTGTGGGAGGATGAGGAGGAGTCACGGCTCCGACCCGCCCTCCTCGCGCAGCCTCGGGCTGGGCTGAGCCGCAGCGAGGCGCGCCCGCTCCTCCAGCCCCGCCGCCGGGGAGGGGTTTCCCGGGACGAGCCGGCCCCTTTCATCCAGGAAGTGAAAGCGACGTCGAGGTCAATGAAAACAAACGAGAGACCTGGGGGAGGAAAGGAAGGGGGGCGAGGAGGAAGGAGCGCCGGGGCGCGGAAGGGAGCAGCGGGGCGGTGGGAGCGCGAGCGGGAGGCCGGCCGCGGTCCCGAATTTGCCGCCGCCTTCGGGGCTCGCCCGGGGATGTCTCAAGGCCCCGAAGCACCACGCGGCGGCCGCCGTCCCGGCCTCTGAGGGCCGCCACGTCCCGGCAGCGCGCGCGGGCTGAGGGCTGCTCTGTGCCGGCTGGGGGCGCCCGGGGAGGGGCCCGAGCGGGCCGGGAGGGGCTGCCCAGGCCCCGCGTTTCCCCCTTCACCGCGGCCGGCGCCGGGCCAGGAGGATGCGCGGCGCCGGGCTCTGAAGCATGGAGGGAGTTCTGTACAAGTGGACCAACTATCTCACGGGTATGAGGGCTCCACTGACCGGGGTGGGGGTGGGGGCGGCGGGGAGAGAACTTGGACGGGCTCAGGCAGGGAGGCTGCGGAGAAGGCGGGTAAGGGGCTCCTCCTCCCTCCGGCAGGCCGGCGGGGACCCTCACAGCGAATCGGTTCTGTCTGGTTCCCGGGCTTAATCGCTCTCTCTGTCCCTTGTAAGTGCCCATCTGGCCTCTGCAGGGGACAGTTTGAGGCTGCGCACCATCCTGAGGGTGGGAAGTGCACCTGACCATTTCTTTGCCCGTGTAATAATACTTCTGTTTTCTCCTGTAGCTTCCGGAACCATTCCTAGTCACTCTACATGTGTTGCTGCAGTCTCTGCCTTTATTCACACTTAATTCAGCATTTTGTTGATAACTGAGTTGTTGGGGCATAGGACTGTAATGGGCCCTTTAAAATCAAGATTTCGTTTTAGGAAATCTTTTCACTGTTTCTTTTAATTTTCCTTAGCAACACGGTTTATTTTAAAAGTTCTCTTCGTTGAAGTTGTTCAAGCATAGCAAGCAAGATTTTGGAAGCTGTTCCCAGATTATATTCTCTTAGGGGTTGATTGTCAATGAGTTATCCTTATGTTTTGGTATTCAGGTAAGTGTGTGAGAAATTGTGGGAGAAAGTGCAAGACACAGAAGGTGGAGCAGGCAAATCAGTTTCACTCATGAAGTTGGTTGAAAGGAAGAACACCAAAGAACTAGGTGTTACTGTAGAAATGAGAGACCAGCAGGGAAGGGCCCTTTTCCATGACACCAACAGTCTGGTTTATTAAAAGAGCCTTAAATCTGAGTTGTAGTCCCATCTCTGCCATCAGCTAACAGTAAGGACAAGTCACTTTTTCCTCTCAAGATCTGTCTCATAGGGCAGTGGTGATCAACTAGTTTATCCTGAAGGTGTCTTCCAACTCCAGAATTCTGTGATCTCACCAAATTAGAGGAAGGGGAGTGGATTTAAAGTAGGATTAAATAGCAAACAGATTTCTTGGTTTAGTGTAATAGGCCAGTCTTGATTTGCTGCCCACTTGTTCACTCTGCCAAAAGTATTGAACCCCTTAGTAATTGTATCAGACATTCAACTTGTGTCCATCTGACCTTGTGCAAAATTTGCACATAAACACTTAAAGACATAAGCACTGAGCTATAATTGTCTCTTTTTTTTGATTAGTTGGAATGTTAAAGACATTTATAGCAGCGAATGCTTTAACATTTATGATACATGGATGTTTTGTTTGCATTAGAATGTCAAACACTTTATTTCTGTAAGTGGTATGTTTTAACAGGAAACATTTAAAAAAACGAGGCAAATTTTTTTTATTAGGCATTTTCACATGGGCTGTTGTGAGAACAGTTATACTGTTTAGTTTAACTTTGAGATGGTAGTTACTCTGCTTTGAGATGCAGATGATCATCTCATTGCAAACATTCTAAGCACGCAGTGGCTTGGGAGGTCATGTGAGGATCTTATGCATAGCCCAGAGCAATGGGTGATTACTAAGATGAGTCAAAATTTATTCCTGGAGCTAAATGTGGTCTTAGTGGCCCTCTTTCTCATCTCCTGTCGCTGAGCACCAGCTGGTTGAGCTTTTAACGTTGTGTACTTAAGGTTTTAATCTTTGCAGAGCATTTAAGTTAACTGCTAGTATGCAGTGTAGAAGCTTGATGAAATGAAATCTTTTGTTTGGAAGAATTCTATTTTTAAAATTTAAATTTGGCTCAGTGGCATGCTGATTATTTTAGTTCATCTTAGGTCAGAAGGATGAATAGCTGTTCATACTAAGTGATCTTTAAGGAACCTTCCAGTTTGATGACAGTGTGCTTTAAGAATCCTTTGTAGAGAATAAGAATTTCAGTAACATTTGGTAGTTTGAGATAAAAAAGAATGTGTGTTATGAAAACGTATTAGAAAAAGGAATACCTATGCATTTTTTTCACAGATATAGCCCTTATATATATGTGTGAATCAATTAGAGATTGTTTCATTAAATATTTCTTCAAAGAGGTATGTAGAGATCATTAGCAGTCTTAGATTAATATACTTAACTATAGTCACTTTTCAAGTTGGTACAAATTCTAAATGAATCATTTTGCTCAATATTTATTTTAAAGAGATATTGAATCACAATAATGCAGGCTTACAAAATCACAATTTGTCCTGTAGGCACACTAGACTGGGGTTAGAGGAGTGTATTTTCACCATAACCTTCTTATAATTTGTTTGCCAAGGTGAATTAATGTTTGGAAAGATACCATCCTCATCATTTCTATGCATGCCCAATACATTATGAATATACTGTGTATCTGTACTCTTATGGGTAACAGGCAATATCTCAGTTTTCTGTAATCATTCATTCATTCAATCACTTGAGAATTAAATTTTTTTTTAGTACCTGTTGTGTGCCAAGCACCTTTCCCAGGTTTTGGGAATTCAGTGATGAACAAGATAAAGTTCATGTACCAGAAGAACTTACCTTCTAATTTGCTAGACCTCATTAAGGAATATAGAGTTTCGTAAAAAGAATTTTCCAAGCCTCTGAAACTTGGTTTTGGATATCCATCCCTCTGAACTGTATTATCACATTCCCTGCTGTTAATCTTTTTATGATTACTCAGCATTGTCATTTCAAAAGTGTTATAGGTAAAGCCTTTTGGGGAGGTAAATCCTGGGTCTATATCAGGATGTAAGAATGATTCCCCTATCTGTCACTGTCTTGGTACTATTTGGCCCAGAAAAACTGAACTGATTAATATAGCAGACAGTGTCTAAAGTGACCAGGCTGAATGGTGATTTAACAGTCACAGAAAGAACAAGGGCAGTCGCACTGCCTCCAGCATGGTCACCATGTTATTAATCAGTGAACTGTTGTAAATTAGTGGCATGCTTGATAAGATTTCAGGGAACACTGAGTATGGCTTGCAAGAGTGGGAGTTGAGCTTCAAGGAAAGACATCATCACCCCCAGCTTCGCATTAGAGCCAAGTCTGTGATAGTTGTGTGCTGTAGTCACTGAGTCAATGCTAATTAAATGAATGATTTCAATTTCTAGCATTTCTGCCTGAGCTGTGCAACAGCAGGGCAAGGAGAGAGGAGTGGTGGCTCCATGCTCTCACCACAGGGTATGCGACTTCTGTGTGAGAGACTGTAAATCATTCAGCACTCACTGTGTGCAAGGGAGTTGGCTTAGGTGGAGTATTTTATAGGAGAGAGGAAAGCCACATTGCAGAATTAGAGGGCGAGGTGGCACTTGAGAGGTCTTCTTGTTCAATTCACTCATTTTGGAGACTGGGAATTTTTGATATTTAATGGGATGAAAATTCGTCTCAGGTTATTCAACCTGGGACAAAGAATGATAACAAAACTAGGGCTAGAATCCATGTCTTCTGTTGCTTTTTCCATTATGTTATAACCTGACTCTGTTTCCCTTAGAAGAAAGGGGCAATTGTGTTTGGGCTGTTTTCTGTGTGTAGGGCTATTTTTGAAGATGGGTCTGATGGGTTGTTAATGAGAAGGTTGTAAGCCAGAATAAAGGTATTATTCCCCATATTTATTCTGATCTAGAGGTTTCTCCAGAAATCTCTTCCAGCAAAATGGAGATTGATGCAAGAGTATTTTGGGCAGGTCTTGGCAATTAAGATTTTCATTGTCAGAATGTTATTTTAGAGCCAAGAAATGACATGGATGGTAAATTTTGTAATCATAGTTTTCTGTGTGATTAAAGTACTTTTTTATTGCTGTTTTGTTATTTATGATCTTTGTAGGTTGGCAGCCTCGTTGGTTTGTTTTAGATAATGGAATCCTGTCCTACTATGATTCACAAGATGATGTTTGCAAAGGGAGCAAAGGAAGTATAAAGATGGCAGTTTGTGAAATTAAAGGTAAGTGAATATATGGAATTAAATGAATTTGTAGTTAGGTAAGTAAAGGGTTCTTCAGCATACTGCAAAAAGAGGAGAAAAGCGTTTGTAACCAGGAAGGGATCTTCTAATGCCATTTATCTCCTTAGCGTTCAGAAGTGGCACTTAGCATTGTTAGGCACAATTTTTGATATTTCTCCCTCTATAAATATACTTTGAATTGAAATTCGAAGTACTAGTGCTAGTCTTCCAATGTGGACTTGAAAAAGCAATTTCTTGTGGATGCCACTTTAGTGTCCATGCTGAGTCTACAAGTGTTTTCTTTCATGTTCATTGAAGCGTGTTGTAAAGATTGGAAGCTGAACTCTAAAGATGATGAGGCCAGCGCAGGTTTTTGATAAAGTATGAACCAGAGTCATAAACTCTGGTTCTTTGCTGAATTGGAAGTAAGCTCTTCTGGGTAATAGAGATTTTTTTCCTTTCTTTTTCTTCTTTTTTTTAATGATCTTGAGAGTTTCAAGGAGTACTGGTCAGGAATATTGTAGGAAGCTCCTCTATCCGAATTTGTCTGGTGTTTTTCCCATGATTAGACTGGGGTTATGGGTTTTAGGGAGGAAGATCACATCAGGAGTACATGCTGTCAACATGATACACCATTTTTTTTTCCAATGTATAATTTCCATTTTAATATTTTTTTTGGAGAGGATGGTTTTTCTTCAGTCTATAAGGACTTAGTCTTTACATGGACTTTGGTGGAGGTCATGGGGCAGCTTCTGCAGGTCTAAACTGGGGTGGGAGTGTTTGGTCCGTCTGGGATGAGCTTCACGGGAATGATTCCTGACTATCTTGCTCTGACTGGCACAACTCACGCAGTAATGTAGTTTTGATGTAAGTACAGGTGGGGAAGCACATAGGAATCGAAGACACTTACTTCCGAAATGTCCCCGATGGCTGCGGCCTCTACTGTGTTAATTAATGACCTTAATGGTGTCCTTGGGCATGCATTGGGCGAAGTTGGTGCAGTGAATAGGCTGCACATGGCCATGGCTCTTTTTTGGCATAACTGTTGTTCCTTCTTTTCTTCGTCATCTTGGAAGTGAGGACCCGAGAGAGCTGACATACCACTCTTGACATTAACCTTGACCACCTGTCTGAGGTAGTGTCTGTCAGATTTCTCTACTGTAAAGTTACCTTCCCCACTCCTTTTCCATACTGTGCTTTTTCAAAAGGGGAGAAAAAAGCAGTAAGTCATGCTGTAATTTTCATGAAGGAAGGTTTCATGGACCATTGATTCATTTGTGTGTGTGGTTGCGATATGTGGGGTGCAAGTAGGTAGGAGAAATCAGACAAAGTGGTAGTGAAAAGTATTGAATTCTTCAAAGAGAATTGAAGGAAGAAATAAAGCACTAGAGAAGGGCGTGTTACACCCTACAGGGGCTCATGGCTACATAAGATATAGAAACACTTCAGCGTTGTTACTTGCATATTCTCTGAACTATATGAGGTGTAATTTTGTTTTATTTTTATAAATCACACAAGAAAAGCACATTCAAAGCATGAATTTTTATTTTTTAAAAAAATTATGGGAACTTCCCTGGCCATCCAGTGGTTAAGACTCTGTGATCCCACTGCATGGGGCACACAGGGTTTGGTACTTGGTTGGGGTAAGATCCCACATGCCACGCACTGCGGCCAAAAAAGAAAAAAAAGATATAAAAAAAAAATGATGGTTTTATCTCATCTTATTCTTCATATTTGATTCCAAATGAGATTCTGACTCTTGTCAGAAATCAAACTACATTCAAAGTTCAAAGATTTGACAACCTTGAGGATATTTAAAAGACTGTTAGTGGCAGAATTCTTAAGGCAACTCTAGCACTTTTTCAAGCCATGGCAGTGTTATTGTTGTCCTTGTTATTTGTTTAAAGAATAAGATACAGAAATGGGCACAAATCTTCAATATTCAGCCTTAAGAATGCTTACAAAGTGAATACATTTGTGTAATCACCACCTAGATCAAGAATTAGAATATTATCAGCATTCTAGATGCTGGGATAATAATCATGTTACCTCAGCCACTAATCTCTCTAAAAGGTTACCATTAATCTGACTTTTATCACCATATTTAAGTATTGCCTGCTTTTGAACATTATATAACTGGAATAAATCAATGTTTTCTTTTGTGTCTGGCTTACCATTATATTTGCGAAATTCATCTATGTCGTTCTTTGTAACAGTTCACCATTCTTACTGATGTGTTGTAATATTTTTATTGTGTGATTGTCCCACAGTTTGGCTCTCCATTCTAGTACTGATGGGTGTTTGTTTGTTTTTTCCATTTTGTTTCCATTTTGGGACTATAATAAGTAAAGCTGCCATAAACATTCTCATATATTTATTTTGTTGAACATATATATGCGTTTCTGTTCAGTATATATCTAGAACTGGAGTGGAATTGCTAAGGGAGACATTGAATATTCATACATTCAGCTTTAACGGATATTAAAGGAAATACTATTCTTGACTTTTGTTAAAACAGTAAGGCACAAAGAAGCAGACTTACAGATGTAGAGAACAAGCTAGCTGTAGAGAACAAGCTAGCGTTACCAGTGGGGAGAGAGGAGGGAGGAGGAGCAAGATAGAGGTAAAAGCTTAAGAGGCACAAGCTACCGTGTATAAAATAAATAAGCTACAAGGATGTATTGTACAGCACAGGGAGTGTAGGCAATATTTTATAACAACTATAAGTAGAGTATAGTCTATAAAAATTTTTAATCACTATGTTGAACAGCTGAAACTAGTATAATGTTGTAAATCAACTATACCTCAATTTAAAAAAATTATTAAAAATACCCAGTAAGGCAGACTTTACTCAGGTCTGTTGGAATAGGTATAGGAGCTACTGCAATGGAGTTTTGC
This sequence comes from Orcinus orca, assembly GCF_937001465.1. Classification (NCBI taxonomy): domain Eukaryota; kingdom Metazoa; phylum Chordata; class Mammalia; order Artiodactyla; family Delphinidae; genus Orcinus; species Orcinus orca. The sequence continues at coordinate 66,023,506 of NC_064565.1, forward strand.
AGTAGCGGAGAGAAATTGGGCTCAACTCTGAATACAACAAGGAAAAGTGGGAGTTTATAGCCAAGGAACAGAGTGGCAGGGGGCGGGATAGGGGAATCAGTGGATGGAAAATTACAAGGATGAAACTTCAGAGATAAAGGGGGATTCTGATTAAACAGACCTAACGGGATTCTTATTGGAGGCAGGTCAGGGTGATCAGATATTATTACCTGGGGGTGGTGGGAAATGGAATTTGGTCAGATAAGGAGGGTGATCAGATATTGAGGGTGGGGGATTCTGGCTAAACTGACTTAGCAGGATGTTTGCTAAAAGTGGACTCTACTAGGACAGAGCTGGAAGCCCCAGATTGGGCCTAGTCAAGCAGAGGGTTCAGAAGAGCCCAACAAGTTTGATCAAGGAGAGACTTTTTGTCTCAGATAGTGCCAAACTATTTACCAAAGTAATTGTACCAATTTGTTTCTCAACTAGTATGAGAGTTTCAGTTGCTTTTCATCCTTGCCAAAGCTTACTATTAGCAATTTGAAGATTTTGAATTCTTCTATTATACCTAGTGCTATCTCGTGGTGGTTTTTTTTTTTTAAACACTAATGGATTGAATCACTGTTAAATTTATTTATTTATTTATTTTTGGCTGCGTTGGATCTTCGTTGCTGTGCACGGGCTTTCTCTAGTTGCGGCAAGCGGGGGCTAGTCTTTGTTGCGGTGTGCGGGCTTCTCATTGCGGTGGCTTCTCTTGTTGCGGAGCACGGGCTCTAGGCACGCGGGCTTCAGTAGTTGTGGCACGTGGGCTCAGTAGTTGTGACTGGCGGGCTCTAGAGTGCAGGCTCAGTAGTTGTGGCACACAGGCTTAGTTGCTCCTCGGCATGTGGGATCTTCCCGGATCAGGGCTCGAACCCGTGTCCCCTGCATTGGCAGACAGATTCTTAACCGCTGCGCCACCAGGGAGATCCCTCTCATGGTGGTTTTAACTTGCATTTTTTTCAATAACTAATGATGTTGAGTATTTTTTTAGATATTAATTAGGCAATTGAACATCCTCTTCTTTTGAAGTCCCTTTTCAAGTCTTTGGCCCAGTTTCTAAACTGAGCTATCTTTCACATTGATTTGTAGGAGTTCTTCATATAGTCTGAATGAGTTTTCGTATTGCAGATAATTCTCCTGATATGTAGTTTGTGTTTTCATTCTGTTAATGGTATCTTTTGACGAACAGAAGTTTTTAATTTCAGTAATACCCAATTTGTCAAAAATTTTTTTAATTAGAACTTTTTATGTCCTATTTAAGAAATCTTCTTGAAGGTTTATTGTTTTACCTTTTATATTTAGGTCTATTTTAGGTTGGTGGTTGACGTAAAATTCTGTAAAAAAGAGTGTGATAAGTGTGACAGGGGTACTGGTGGCCCCAGGGGAGGGAGTTCTTAGATCTCACTTTTCAGTAGTTAATTTGTTGTTGTTTTCTGTTCACATGCTACCACCACTTTGACACCACTGCCAGCCTGGGTATATGTGAGAATGGTGGCTTGGAGGGTACCCCTGGATACCCCTTAAGGAGGTGTCACTGCCTGCCTCTTGAATCAGAGTTTGTTGTTTTAGGTCTGAAACATCTAATACTGTGTAAGTGATGATTTGATTCTCCACCAATTACTTGAGTTTGTGACTATATTTCCCCTTTGTTTATCATTGTAGTCCATTCAGCAGACAACACAAGAATGGAATTAATCATTCCAGGAGAGCAGCATTTCTACATGAAGGCAGTGAATGCAGCTGAAAGACAAAGGTGGCTGGTTGCTTTGGGGAGCTCCAAAGCCTGTTTGTCTGATACTAGGACCAAAAAAGAAAAAGGTAACTATAAATTTTTCCTTTGTGGTGAGAATATTTTCTTTAACATAAATGTAAATTGTCATGTTCACTTATAGTAATTTATCCCAAAGAAATAATCAGAAATGTAGAAGATCTATGTACATAGATGTTCATTATAGTGAAAAAATTTATAAACATTGCCAAGGTTTAAATTTAGGGGAATGGTTCAGTAAACTATATAGTGCTTTCATAGGCTGATATATTATGTAGCCAGTAAAATGTTTACAAGGAATTTTAATGATATGAGAAAATGCCCAAAGTTAAGTGATAATTGAAAAAAGCAGGATTCAAAATTACATAGCCACTCCTTGGCCAACTCAGGAAAGATATGTAAGAATTGGTCAGGTTGTTACCTTTGGAAAGGGAATTTGTGGGAGACACTCACTTTTCACTTTATACCCTTTGACCATAACTTTTGACTTTACCAGCTACAGATATTGCCCGTTCAAAAGCAAAGCAAGGGACTTCCCTGTTGGTCCAGTGGTTAGGACTCAGCGCTTTCACTGCCGTGGCCCTGGGTTCAATCCTTGGTCGGGGAACTAAGATCCTGCAAGCTACGCATCCATGGCCAAAAAGAAAAAAAAAAGAGCCAAGCAAATAATTTATGGTATTAGTTCAATTATATGCAGATATAATGTGAAAATAATAACAGTATTTATATCTTGGTAGTGAGATTGCAGTTTTTTTCCCTATAAATTTTTGATTTTCAAAAATTTTCACTGAGCATGTATTACTTTTATAATTAAAAAACAATAGAAGTTATTTAAATTAGTGAAAACAACTAAATTGTGGGTTATTGAAAAATGAAGGCTAAGGATTGAATTTATAACAGTTTTCAAATATGTGAAAGAACATCACGGATAGAGTGTGGTTAAGGGTAGGATAAGAAGGAATGAGGACTTCCTTGGTGGTCCAGTGGTTAAGACTTCGCCTTCCAATGCCGGGGGTGCGGGTTCCATCCCTGGTTGGGGAGCTAAGATCCCACGTGCCTTCACGAGCAGAAAACAAAAAAACAGAAACAATATTGTAACAAATTCAATAAAGACTTTAAAAATGGTCCACATCAAAAAAAAAAAAAAAAGCAGGGAATGAATAGTCACAATAGCCAAAAGGTAGAAACAACCCAAATGTTTATAGACAGATGAATGGATAAACATAGTATGGTATATACATAAAATGGTATTCAGCCTTATTATAAAGGAAGGAAATTCTAACAGATGCTATGAATAATGATATGAATCTTGATGAATCTTGAATATGTGCTAAGTGAAATAAGCCAGTCACAAAAGGACAAATATTGTATTATTCCACTTATGTGGGGTACCTAGAGTCGTCAAATTCATAGAGACAGAAAATCGAATGGTGATTTCTAGGGGTTAAGGGAGGGGGAAAAGGAGAGTTAGTGTTTAAAGTGTGTAGAGTTTCAGTTGGGGAAGATGAAAAAGTTCTGGAGATGGATGGTTGTACAGTAATGTGAATGTACTTAATGCCATCAAACTGTATACTTAAAAATGGTTAAAATAGTACACTTTGTTTTATATATCTATATATCTATATATCTATATATCTACAGTTAAAAAGAAGGAATGGACTTAAACTTGGGTAAAAATTAATTTAGGTTAGGTTAAATGGGCAGATAGAGCTGCTTTGGTCTACTCTGGCTAGAGGGGCTTCATGACTAGTACCACAAAGCAGTGCCACTGGCTCAAAGAATATGGAGAAGCACCAGGATCTACTGTGTATACTTTTTTTCCTTCCTCTGCTGCTTACACATCTAGTTTAGAAGGTATTGGTAAGTGAGTGGCTGAGATTATGGCTGGATGTTTAGTCTGTCTGGATATATTAAAGAAAGGAACATAGGCTTTTAATTAAAAAAAAATCTTAAACCAATACTATGTGAAAATGAAGCTGTGAAAGGAACAGAAGAAAACAAATGAATGTTTATATAGAGCAGTTGTAACTATATAAGTTAAAAACTTCTGTTACCAAAATACAGTAAAGAAAACTGAAAGAAAGCTGACAGATCTTGAAAAGTATTTACAGTATTTTGGAGGGATGAAAGATTGCTATCTTTAATGCGTAAGAACTTTTATAAATTATAAATTTATCGATTTATATATTACTAAGAGAAAAACCAAACATTAGAACTGGAAAAATGTGTAAAGGACAAGAAAAGCCAATTCACAAAAAAAGAAATACAACTGCTTATCAAATTAAAGATGAGTAATGGAATGGAAATATCCTGTATAAGGCATTCATTGTCATCAGCCTGTCTCTGGAAATTAATCTACCTAAACTTCATGTCAGACATATGACAGCCAGTTTTTTCCACCTATCTAAAGAGAAGATGTTTCCTCAGGGAAAACCTTATATTCTATTTCCAAGGTCTCATACGTCTTAAGCTACAGGTATTCATATCTATTGCCTTACTTTTTAATGATTCCATTTTGTTGTTTTGCCTCTGAAGTATGAAAATAGTCTAATTGAATGTTTGCATACGTTCCTTTCAGAAATAAGTGAAACCAGTGAATCTCTGAAAACCAAAATGTCTGAGCTTCGCCTCTACTGTGACCTCCTAATGAAGCAAGTTCATACGATCCAAGAATTTGTTCACCATGATGAGAATCATTCATCTCCCAGCATAGAGGTATATCCAAGATGATCCTTTCATGTCTGATTATGCTTTGCAGCATATGGTGGGTGAACTTCTTACATAAGATGACAGAGAAGCATTTTCAAAATGAGTTATTCTCAGCTATTCAGACCTCTTCGTACTGTAGACTATCTGGAAGTTTGTAGTATCTTTTAGACTATGTCTGTATAACCAGAGTAAAGCAGCAAGCAGCACATTTGTCCAAGGAATCAAGGCCTGTCTTTGCAGCCAATTGATTATTTGATGGTTGGGGTAGGAAAGAAGCATTACCAGCTTTGTTCTCCAAACTAACTGCATGAGTTCATTGGACAGGTGCTGTTCTCTTTCTTTTGTAATTAGGTCCTAGCTTAACTACTGAGGGTTAATAATTTAACTTTATAAACTAACTTTAAAAAAGAATCATTCTCAGAGCAGTGATGTAGGAATCAAAATTCAGATTTGCAGAACCTGGCTATGAAATAGGCTCATTCTTTCTGGTGAAGTAGGACCAGTGAGCCTTACTGCTCTCCGGGTGAAAGGTCAGCCTGGTTCCCAGTCCCCTTTTGCCTAACTTGGGAGAAGTGGGACAAGAAATCTTCCTACTTTTCTGTGGCCTTCTCCTACTAGGGAGGAATCTTAGGTGAGGTAGGTTGCCTTTAGATGCAAGTACATTAAACCCTAAGGCACTTGCTGTTTCACCACAGGCTCTCTGCAGGCAGGTGCCCTTACATCTGCTCCATTGGCTCAGGGACAGTGTCGGGGACCCAATCTTGTTCTATCCTTCCACTCTGCCATTTTTGGTGTGTTGTTTTTTTCTCCTCATGCCCTAGCCTTCAAGGTGACTACAAGTGCGCACAGAAGCAGGAGGCAGTGGGGTAGCCAGGGTGGAGAGAGACCATCTCAGTTTGCTGTCCTTTGCTTTTATCAGGGAATGAAAATCCCAGAAACCCCAGCAGACTTCTCATTATCTTTTTAGTCTGGGTCCATGAAAACTAGGAAAAATGAGTATTTGACAAAGGGTCATGGAATAGACATGACTGGCTTAGACCAGTCTATATTCATCCCTCAGGAGCAAGGCGCTCTGCTGTCCCAAAAAGAACTTGGAGTTTTTATTCTACCAAGGAAGAAATGGGGGAATGTGCGTGGGGTAGACATGAATTCTACCTGGCACTCAGTGACCCTCATGGTGTTCCACTGCTATGATTACCTTTGGAATTCTGATAGTTAGAAACTTACAGTCTAGGTTAGGTTTATTTAAGATAAATTTTTGTACACAGTTTTTCAATATGATACTTCGTTTAAATGCAAGAGTTATTTTTTTCTTGGAGTCTAATTTCATACATTGTTTACCTGAGAGACAGATAATTCTTATTCATGCATTGCTTTAATTTTCTAAGGTAATGCATTTTAAACAGATTTGAGCATAACCTAGTAAGGTATCCATTGAAGGTAATGTTTCATTACTTGATGGTAAGGTGGTGCATGAATCCACATAGCTGTGTGTGAATCTGTTCAACTTTTTGCATGTAATTTTTCAGAACATGAATGAAGCCTCTTCTCTACTTAGTGCCACGTGTAATACATTCATCACAACGCTTGAGGAATGTGTGAAGATAGCGAATGCCAAGTTTAAACCTGAGATGTTTCAGCTGTGCCATCCGGATCCCTTAGTTTCTCCTGTGTCACCTTCTCCTGTTCAAATGGTTGGAATTTCTGGTTTTTCTTTCAGTGATACTGCATGTGGTTTTGTTTTTGTGTTTATTTTTAAGGCTGGAAACTGGCAGTAGGAGGGAAATAGTCAACAGGTTGAATTTTTTTTTTTACTGTGCTCAGATTCTGTATGGGAGCCTCTCAGCTGATGGGCTCAACATGAGCCAAGGTCCTGATCCCCTCCCCTTGGAAGGGCTATGCCATTTACCCCAGTGTGTCAGGAAAATATTATAGTGCTCTGTGGGTGCTGTGACATGAAAAGGTTGGGTAACACTCTTCTATTTGGTAAAAACACCACTAAGGGGTGAAGATTTACTCACAAGGGGATAAAATTAAGTAAATCTTTAGAGGAGCTGTAAGGGATTCGAAACAACATGTTACAGGGGAAACAGTATTTTATAGTCAGCATTTGGATTTGAACCTTCCAAGTAGGCAAGTTACTTAATCTCTCTGGACTTCATTTTTTTCATCTGTAAATTACAGTGTTTTTTACATCAGAGGTAGATGTAACTTGTTTAATGTTAGGTCCTTAACATTAGGTTCTTATCTTCTGATTACTGTGAACAGGGAGTACTCTTTTTGCCAAGGGTGATGGATTCATTGTCCTTTTCAAGGTAATAAACTTGCCCTAGCATGATTTGGGAAACTTGGAGGTGAGATGAGGTTTGATGAAACCTTACATGTTTTTCATCAAACTATTTTTGTGAGCTCTTTTGTGGAATGAAGAATGCCACCTGGCTCTTATTTTAGCAATTACCAGCAGACCTATTTGTTGGCAGAAATAATAGGGTACAACTTATTCTGAGGTTCTCTTAACCACCACAGCAAATTTGGTCATATGAGAATTAGTAAAGACTATTACCTAAATTTATTTAGATCATTATTTTCCTAAAGTGTTAAAAAATTTTTTTTTATTTGGTTGCTGTGCAACTGAGTATTAGTTGCGGCTCACCGGCTCCTTAGTTGCAGCACATGGGCTCCTTAGTTGAGGCAGGCAAACTCCTTAGTTGCAGCATGCAAACTCTTAGTTGCAACATGCATGTGGGATCTAGTTCCCTGACCAGGGATTGAACCTGGGCCCCCTGCGTTGCGAGCGTGGAGTCTTAACCACCGCGCCACTAGGGAAGTCTCTAGATCATTGATTTCTAAATAATTTATGATGGACCAACAGCATCCTCTGAGATAGGTATACCATGAAAATGAGTTTGATGGCCAGATTAGTTTGGGAAGTTCTAGGTTAACTTAAACAAATTGGGTTTCGCTGATGTAGGACTTCTTAGAACCTCTTTTATGCTAAAGTGTATTATGAATCTCTGAGGAGAGGTGGTGTGTAGTGTTTCTGAAATTTATTTGATGATTGAACCCTTTTGTTTATTTTTTAATAACTCAGAGGACTGTGTTGTTTAGTAGAACACAGTTTGACAATGTTGCTTTTTCGAACAATTTTAGGTTTATTGTGGACTGCTAAATAACATGTATAGTTGAACAAAAAATCCTGATCTTTTGAGATGGATGTATAGTGCTATGTTCCTGAGCTTGATGTACAAGGAGTACACTGTATTTTTTTTCAGGTGGACTTTATAGAATCAAATATAATGAAAACACCTCAAACCTGCCTAATTTCTTCATTGAACTTCTGAGGAGAATGCCTTCTGTTATAAATGTTCTATAGTCCAGAGAGGTCATATGTGTATTTTATGTATAAGAAGCTATAATAACTGTCTCTTTTAAACTAAAACTTTTTATCAGTAGAAACATTACAAGAAATCCAATAAGTTAATCTAGGAAATACTGGTTAGAGGCCACTTATTTTTCCTCACTGTGCCGTTTTACTTCATACATAAGGCAAAAATTGTGGCTTACGGTAAATAGTTCTGGAGACACATAGCATGGAAAGTAAGGTCAGACAGTCTTCAAGAGGAAATCTTTTTCTTTCTTTTTCTTTAACGACATGAGTAAATGAAAAATAAAGCTGAAAAATTTGAGAATTCCAAAATTAACTTGATCTTTATAACTACTTTATATGGTTATCTCATCGTGTCCCTCTTTAAATTAACTTGCACTCAGTTATATTTCAAATCATCATAGAAGTTTAAACAATTGTCATTTTGATCCACAGATAATTGTAGTGGGGGTGTTGCTGCGTGAGTAATCCTAAAGGAAGTGATTTCTGTTAAAGGAGATGTTAATGTCCAGTTGCATCTTTATTTTAATCATATTAGATATCCTTGGACTACAAATTGGATGGGTCATAATTGTTCTCATTTCAACTGGGATTTCTCAGAGCAACTGTAGAAGGCATTTACGTAACATAACTGTTAGACTTGGACTCACTTGTAAGACTCTTAAGCCCCTGTATATAAAGCAACCATCCTTAGCCTTTGATATAAACGTTGCTTTTTTTGCTACTTTGCTAAGCATTGAAATCTACTTGGCTACCTCTGTTTTTTTGGTGGAGTAGTTAGATCTAAATTATGTTTCGTATTTGTCATATTTATTAATACTATGCTGACTCAGATTTTATTTATTTATTTATATTTTAAGTGTATGTTTTTAGAGACCTATTTGAGGCTTAGGGTTCCTCTTCTGAGTTCTTAAAATACTTGAATAATTAATGCTGTTTTCCATGAAAACCACACTTTAGAACATCTGTGTAATAGCTACCTGAATAATGAATGGTAAGGAGAAGCTCTGCCCTTTAAAAAAAAGAGAGAGACATTTATTAGATTATTTTCTTTTCTGGCTTGCTGGATACTCCTTTTCATCACAAATAGTGTGATTTTTTTGGGGACTTGTTAAGTATACTGTTTTTTTATATCTTTATACAAACACATGTATTATATATATATTATAAAATTCAGTTTTTAATATTGAGAAAACAATCCAGCATGTTTTTGTATGTGTTGAGAAAGATTTCAGTTAATAATTATTGGGGAGAAAGCTTGATATTGTGCTAATAATGTTACTTGGGTCTGTAAAAAATAAATTTTTTGGCCAGCCATCTTTTTCTTTGAGTAAATTTATGTTAATTATGATAATAATAATATATTAGAGCTGTCTTATTCTACTTGATATATGAATTATGCTTATTTTCTTTTTAAATTTCTAGATGAAGCGTTCTGTCAGCCACCCTGGTTCTTGCAGTTCAGAGAGGTAAAATAACCTTTTCTTCTGACCAAGTTCTCTCAGAATTATACCTACTTAGGGAACTTCTTTGGGTCTTTAACATAAAGTGGAATGTAAACTCTGTATGGGCAAAGTCTGGTTCTGATTTGCTCAGCATTATTTCTCTTAGTGCTTAATATAGGGGCTGGCCCCAGTAGGTAGTAGGTAAAGAAAAAAAATGAGTGAATAAATTAGTCAGCAAGGTAAGCACCTTGACAGCTATCATACTTTTTTTAGATGTAAATTATATCCAACGATGGTTAATAGAAATCCATTTTTGATGTATTAAGGCTCCAAGCTTAGGCTTATTTTACTACAGTTTTTTATAGCATCATATATTCATGCTGAGCTGTTGTTATAATAGGAGCTAAGGTGTTACTGAAAAGAGAGAAAAACTATTGATATTTTAAAGTATGTATTCATATCAACACATTTAAAAAATTTACGTTCTAGATCTTGCCAATATCCCAGGCTATTTATCTTGGTAGGTAACATTCTTTTAAGTTGCTATGGTTGTCTTATTATGGTTGTCTTTGGAAAATGATGAAATTATAGTGACATTAGCATTTATTTCTCTACATTAATATAGGGGTAGGGGAAAAAAAGGTTATTGTAGGATTATGTGAAATCACATGTGTGAAACTTTAGAAAATTGTAAAGCACTATAGAATTCATCTTTCATTCAGTAAACATCTATTGAGTGCCTACCAAAAGAAAAAAAAGTGCTAACTGAACCCCCTTATTATTTTGTCACTTTATTTTTCCCTCTGATGGTTATGTAATTGATTGAACTGTCACGGGCTGAGAGGAGTCCAGTGATGTGTGTATCTAATCCTATCAGGGAATGAAGAGTTTCATCAACTGAATTTTCCAGAAAAATAAAAGCTTGATTCCTTTAACAAACTTTTATCTTTATGACAGAATTTTTTTGACCTGTATTTTATCCTTTCTACCTTATTAAATAAGATATAATAAGAATTTTAAAACTTTTTTCTTTTTTTTGATGAATCAAAGTTGTCATTAAGAACAGTAATGTTGGGCTGTCATCCAGTGGTAGTTGAGGTGCTGTTGAGTGGTGGTGATTTGCTTCTGTGTTGAATTTTTTAGGTTGATTTTTCTAGTTCTCTGGTTTTCCAGACTGATTTTTTAAAACTAGTTTTCCTAGCCTCCATTTGCCGTCTTTATCCGCTCTTGCTGCTCTCAGTGAGTTGGCTCCTAGCATGCTCCCACGCTGCTTGCCCGTCCCCTCCGCTCTGCTGTTTTATATTGGCTGTGGATGATGCTAGATGCATGCACTTGTGAAGTCCATAACTTCTAGTTTTTAAACACTTGTTAACCATCTGATACGTTTACTCTCTAGCTGGACCTTCCTCTATAAAAGAAATCACTTCTTCATTGTACCTCTTTTCCTTTTAATTTGGCTCAGAGGCTGTATTCCCCAGCTTACCAACTAGATTCTAAATGATTTGACTTGTTTGTGGCCTGACCTCTGAAGGAGTAGAATGTTGCTAAAATAGAACTTTGGGTATTAAAATAGTTCTTCTTTCATTTAAAGAGAAGTCATTGAAAACTGCAGTTGAGGGTGTTTTCATTTGTTGAAGTCCTTAAAATTTAATGCTTTTTATTTAACTTGCAGGAGTAGCCACTCTATAAAAGAAACAGTGTCTACACTTCACCGACTCTCCCAGAGGCGCCGAAGAACCTACTCAGATACAGACTCTTGTAATGATGTTCCTCTCGAAGACCCAGATAGTAAGTTAGAAGGGCTGTGTCTCTCCCTTTGGCCTATTCAGCAAAATTGGTGTGGGGCTCTGTAATTGTTGAAATGAAGGGTACTGACAGTGAACACTGTACTTACCCGTGAATTCAGAGCTAAGCAACTAGCACACAATCAACAGAAGCTCATATATCCTCTTACAGTCACCTTTGTTATTAGGAAGTACTAAGTATCTCTTTGTAAGTACCATATCTTAGATTTATATATGTAATATCAAAATCTTTTACTCCCACTGCATTTTAGTAATCTCTTAGTAATTTATATTCCCATTGTGTTTGCATTTAAAAAACATGTTAGAAGAAAGCATAAATTGTAGGTAGGATTCTAGGGGAAAATAAAGGCAAGTTCTAAGTTCAAAGAAAAAAAATCAGCATTGTTACTTAAAGAATTTGAAATGGCCAAGGACAATAATTTTTTCTGGTGGTGGTGATGAATTATAATAACATTTATTCCTGTACCTTTTCTTCCTTATTATTAAAGAGTCAGCATACTGTGATTGAATCCTTTAGGAAAGGTTTTGTGATTTATGTTAAAATTTAATTATTTTTCTCTTCAGAGAAAAAGCTTTGAAAGTCAGTCAGAATATCTACTTTGACAGTAGTGACCATGATTTTCAGTGAATGCAAATATGGTATTATTATTACAACTCCATTAATAGACTTTTGCTTTTCAGAGTCTTTACTATTGCCCGTGAAACATGTGGGATAGAAATTACATACAGTTCTCAATTAAGCAACAGATTGTGTTCCAAGAGTTTATTTGTAAGTCAGCTGTTTGGAACAAGATTTTATTTCCCTTATGGAAATGACATGGTGAATGGTGGTTAACTTCTTTAGATGGCCTAGAAGAGCCCGGCTGATTTATAGTGTGGCTGAAATGGGACTAAACAATGGTGTTGGATTTCTAGTATTTGAATATGTTGAAAACATTGTATAAAATAGAGTTGCTTTACTTAACCAGAAGGTTAAACAGGTTTAATTAGAGGAGAAATGTAAAGTTCGTGAAAATGGTTGAGATTCTAAAGGGGACTGCTGATCATTTTCAGATGTTTAGAAGTTGATGGCATTTTTTTTTTTTTTTTTTTTCGGTACACGGGCCTCTCACTGTCGTGGCCTCTCCCGTTGTGGAGCACAGGCTCTGGACACGCAGGCTCAGCAGCAATGGCTCACGGGCCAGCCGCTCCGCGGCATGTGGGATCTTCCCAGACTGGGGCACGAACCCGTGTCCCCTGCATCGACAGGCCCCACTGCGCCACCAGTGAAGCCCGGCATTTTTTTAAAAAATAAGTTTATTTATTTATATTTGGCTGTGTTGGGTCTTTGGTGCTGTGTGTGGGCTTTCTTTAGTTGAGGCGAGCGGGGTCTACTCTTCGTTGCGGTGCATGGGCTTCTCATTGCGGTGGCTTCTCTTGTTGTGGAGCACAGCCTCTAGGCGCCTGGGCTTCAGTAGTTGTGGCACGTGGGCCCACTAGTTGTGGCTCACGGGCTCTAGAGCGCAGGCTCAGTAGGTGTGGTGCACAGGCTTAGTTGCTCCGCGGCATGTGGGATCTTCCGGACCAGGACTCAAACCCGTGTCCCCTGCATTGGCAGGAGGATTCTTAACCACCGTGCCACCAGGGAAGCCTGCATTTTTTTTTTTAATGCCCATTTTTCTTACAGAACTAATCTATTTATTGATATAGAACACTATGCTCATTATCATTTTGAATATAAGTTGGGCAATGAGTAAAGAAATGAAAGAAGGAAAAGGATTGAGTGTCGAAAGGGGTTGGGAGAAACTTTCCTGGGCCAATTTACTAGATCTTGGAAGTGATAAGAAAAAGAGGAAAATGGTTAAAGAGCTTAAGTATGGGAAAAAATGTCACCTGGGGCAGGTAACATACATTCTGATTTACCTTGCTCTTTCTGCCTTTTATACATGACCCTTTTCATCCAGAGCTTATGAAAGAGTTCTATTCTGCCTTGTACTTTTCTTTAGATGCCATTTCTTTTTTTAAATTTTGTGGCTGCGTTGGGTCTTCGTTGCTGCACACAGGCTTTCTCTAGTTGCGGTGAGTGGGGGCTACTCTTCGTTGCAGTGCGGGGGCTTCTCATTGCGGTGGTTTCTCTTGTTGTGGAGCATGGGCTCTAGGTGTGTGGGCTCAGTAGTTGCAGCACACGGGCTCAGTAGTTGCGACACCAGGCCCTAGAGTGCGTGGGCTTCAGTAGTTGTGGTGCACAGGCTCAGTAGTTGTGGCTTGCAGGCTTAGTTGCTCTGCGGCATGTGGGATCTTCCTGGACCAGGGCTCAAACCCGTGTCCCCTGCATTGGCAGGTGGATCCTTAACCACTGCGCCACCAGGGAAGTCCTGCCATTTCTTTTTTTTAAGGGCGTCATTTTCATTGGTTATAGCTAAATTAATTCTTTCAAAGCCAGCCATTTTCCTTAGCTCTCTTCTCTTTTAGCCACTCTGGTTCTGATTTTTTTGCCCATAATCAATACTTTATTGAAAAACTGACACCAAAATAGGAGAGTGCTGTTGTATACCTTACAAAATTAAACATAATTACATTATCTTGGTAGATTAACTGGAATTAATGAACTGATAAGGCTTTCTGCGATAGAACACAAATTCAGGAAGTTGTGTGGATCATTAGTGTTGCTTTCTTCTAAATGAACACCCTTCTGTGAGTCTGGCCTTTCCTCCCGTCGGCTGGCACAACACGGTTGAACAACCTACACAAAGCACCACTGTCTGAGCATGGCTGTAAACCGTGGTAATCTTGTAGCAGCCTGGACATTTTACATCCATAAAATAAGAATTTGCACTTTGAACCAGCCGTTCCTTTCTGTGTTTTTTCTTTTCCTCTTCCAAGGAAGGATGCAGTAAATCTCTAGCCAAAGGCATGTTGATCCTTTTGCAAGCCCAGCCCGTGCAGATCTCTAAGGCGACACCCCTAGCGAGCCTGGTTCTGAATTTTTTTTTTTTTTTTTTTTGCTGTATGCGGGCCTCTCACTGTTGTGGCCTCTCCCGTTACGGTCCGGACCCGCAGGCTCAGCGGCCGTAGCTCATGGACCCAGCCGCTCCGCGGCATGTGGGATCTTCCCAGATCGGGGCATGAACCCGTGTCCCCTGCATCGACAGGCGGACTCTCAACCACTGCGCCACCAGGGAAGCCCTGGTTCTGAATTTTTGAAAACTGTTTTTATAAGATCTAAGTGTAAATATTCCACTTAACACCCCCTAATTTAGCTGTTAAGGAGGGTAACAAAATTAGTTACACACACCCACACCCATACATGCATTAATGTTTATATATACTGGTGTTAATATTTTTATACATACATATATCTCACTTCTCTAGAACTTTTTAAAATTGGCAAGTGTAGGGTAGGTCAGAGTTTTATCCTTAGATTTCCTTCTGTTTATCCTAAAGTTTAGTGTCCCAGTTAGTTGACAAAGCAGAGACTGAATTAGTGCTCTTTCTTAGAAAGTATGTTTTGCAAATTAGCAATCTTAGTTGAAAGTCTTTATTGCAGCATATTCTTTTTCTTGAGATATGCAGCTGCTTCTACTTTTATTAACTAGATTTTTTAAAATTATAAAAGTGATAAATGTTCATGCTAAATTAAAAAAATATGTACATGTGAAAGTGAATAGGACCATGCCAATGTGTTTGATGTGCTCACTTGGCAGCTGCAGTGATAGTTTTGTGAGCTGCATCCCAAATGGAGATATGAGAACTTTCACTGTGACATACCTTGTCAGCTTTCCTCAGAAAATCTTGTGATGCTTTGCTGTATACCTAAAACTAACACAACATTGTAAATCAACTATACTCCAATAAAATTAAAATATTAAAAAAAAAAAAGAAAGAAAAAGAAAGTCTTGTGATGAAAAGAGCAAGACCTGAATTAGTTCCAGTTCTGTTACCAATTGTGTGATTCTTGGGTTAGGCCTGTAATCTTTTTTGGGACTTGGTTTCTTTGCCTAGAAAATGAGGAGGATACCAACAGCATTAAAACGATCAGGTTGGAAAAGCGATAGTTAAGAAAGACTAAATTCAATTCAGCAAATACTTATTGGCTGCTCATGTGTGCCAACCTTGGTTCTAGCAATGAACAAAACAAGTATCTCTCCTTCAGATAGTTTCATAATTTCTCAAGAACTCTGAAGTTTCTCCTTACAACTGCCAATACTAGAAAAGTTACATTTTTACTCTTAAACAAACGATCAAAAAGTTAGCAGGAAGCTACAGGAATTTCATGTCCCTGAATAGGAAATATTCTTTCATGGAGGACTGGAGTTAATATTGATAGGATGTTTAACCTTTTAATCAATTTCTTAATAGGACCTGTTCACTGTTCCAGAAATACACTTAATGGAGATTTGGCATCAGCAACCATTCCTGAAGAAAGCAGACTTATGGCCAAAAAAAAATCTGAATCGGAAGATCCTCTTCCATCCTTCTCTTCCTGAGGAAACGGAAGTGTCCAACTTCCTCTAAGTATTGCTATGCAAAAGCTGCTGTAATTAAACTATGTTATAGGGAGTAATTTTTCCCTTAGGATTTCTCTGCACTTTATAGAATATTGTAAAACAAACAAAAAACAACCCACATACCTTTGAAGTGTATTTTATCTTTATATAGTTTATTTGCAAGAGTATTTTCTTAATAACTTCACAGTATGAATGTGCATCTTTTTTTTTTTTTGAACAAATGATGGTGTAACATTTTGACATCTGTAAGGACAAATGTAGATATTTTTCTAAAATACTGTGAGGGACTGACATCTTAGTCAGTGTGTATTGTAGCTTATAAACATGAAATCTTATAAACCTAAGGTTTCAGTTTGACAGAAGTGTGATATATGTAACTTGTGCCATGGACCAAATGGTCACTTTACCCCAGCTGAAAGTGAGTTACGGTCGCAGCTTGATGGTGTTTGTATTATATTCCTTTAAGCAAAAAGGAAACATTTAATATTCGAAATATTTTTACCCCAAATACCATGACATTGAGGATTTTTTAAAAACGAGATCGTGCTGTCCTTTGTATATGAAGTTGACACTACTGATTTATCAATACCAAATATTGGGTTAAAGTATTTAATTTTTACTTATTTATTTTTCTGTTGCATCAGAAAAAATGATTGCATCCTAACTTTTATGACCTACCAAATTTAAGATGTGTATACCTTGTTATTTACATTGTTCTAGAAAAGAGGTTAATATTGTAGTGACCTTGCTCACTTCCACCAGAGAAATAAATGACTTGCAATGGAAGAGGATTTTAGTGCTTTTTTCCGAAAATAGACGTAAGCTGCTGTTGTAAGGTATTAATGTTTGCAGCTCTTTAGACTATCTAGACATTTTTTATTTATGAATACTTATAAAAAAGGAATCTGTCAAGGTGACTGCCCTACATAACTTGAGAATGGCATTATTTAATTAAAGAACAAATAGCATTTTTTGGTAGTGCCTGTCCATACCTATTGTCAGTGTTTGCTTTGTAAACTGTTTTTTCAGTTCACTTTGGAGTGATGGTTTTGTCCAAGGTTTTGGATGAGGAGCACTTTAAAACAAACTGGTTTGGTGTTTCTAAGTTAATCATATGTTTAATAAATATGTGGTTTTTGCATTCAAACTCATCATATAATACATTGTATTTTTTACATTTATTGATAGTTTGTCTAATCTTTATCAAGTGGTAATAATATTCTTTATTGCTTTGATTTTGTTTGTATCTTTGGACCTCATAGTAAATACACAAATTAGGCATATTTTTAGCTTTTTTGCCTGTGAGCTTAGAATAGTGCGTCCTATTCATTTTAAATTTCTGTTGTAAGTTTATGTGAGAATTTTTTTAAAAGAATTAATATTTGGTATTTCCTTATTGAAATAAGTCTGTAGTTATAGGCTTTCTTCCTTATGTTTAAAATGGACATAAACAATCTATATACATTAATATACATTTAGATTAACTCTGTGCTACTTAAAGTATTTGTGATTTTAAATAGCACACAGGTCATTAGACTGTATTAAGAAGAATCTTTCTGCTCATGTTATACTTCATATGTCTAATTTGAGAAAAAAGTTTGATAATGTAAGTTTTCATGTTGAGCGAGTAATCAGATTTTTTGCTCCTTCTATTTTTTTATTTTTTATTTTTTGTAGTAAGGATGAGTGGTGATAAGACTATGAAGGTCAAGGTGGTACTAATTGTGGGAGTTTTTCTGGTAGTTTTTTTTTGAACCAGTATGTTTATAATGAAAACACTATAACAAAGCTTTTGAACTCATGGAAAATAAATCCATTTTCTATTGCTTTATCAAAAAATATGAGTTCCTGAACAGTTTTCTGTAAATACCTTAAAAAATAAAATACAGTTATTTCTGGTTCATATCATTTTTTTCTCCTTGAAACAGGTCCTTTGAAAAAGTTTGCTATATTCCTAAGTATGGCTTTTATTGTGACTGGAGCCACCTTTTCTCCCTTAGGAACCAACACATTTGTGAAATCATTTTTTTTTTTTTAGGGGATATCAATGTATCATGAATTACATCTAGGTTTTGGTCAGTGAGTTGGTAGCATGAAGCAACCTATAAAGCTTCAGGGAACCTAGCGTTTTGAGGAGCCCAGTGTATTTTCAAGTGTGCCTGACTTTTTTGAATTTTAAGAAAAAGATGAACCAAATAAGAACAATTTCATAAGAATTTTAGTTTTTCAGGACTTTCTGTAATGTATAACTATTGGTTCTTGTTTTGCTTTATCTAGGCCATGGGGTTATTGAGAAATTTAGAGACTCTTGGTATATCAGTGATCTTCTAAGCAGAGCTAGTACTTGCTTTACTTTTCACCTGGTTTGTGTTGTGTGGGAATCCAAGACTTCTATGATTAAAACAACTTTGATGAGAATTCTTTTGTAAATGGACCAAATTTGAACTTTGTTATATTACACTGAATTATTGTGTTATCTTTAATCAGGATAAGTCCAGAAATGGATGCTATTGCTTAAGCTTAAATTCCAAGGCAAGAGATAAAGTATCTTCATTTTGACTGTCGCCATGGAACTTCACCCTGAATTGTAGATTTTCCACTGTGTGTTATTATACTTAGTGTTTAGAAATTATCATAAGATCTCAGGAAATGTATCCTTGTAATATGGCAATATTTTATTGCTGTTTATACTGATTCCATACACATTATAGTATCATTAATTTGGACTCTACCAATTCTTCACTTTTATTAAATGAAGTGCCTCTGGGTCTGTCGTTTGCTCCTGCCACTTGGCGCAGAGGGAATATCCTGGCCTGTAAGAAAGCCTGGTTAGGCTGCGGGAGCTCCTTTGAGGAGGTCTCTCTGTGAATAGCCCTGGTGGGGTAAGTAATTGTAGCTGGTAGATAGGGCTTCCTTCTCATGCTTTCCAGTTCCACAATCCTCCTTTCTTTGAATTCATACTGAATTTGTAAGTTTGAATTCTTTTCTTTTTTTAAAAATTAGCTTTCTTTTTACTAAAGTAATTCATGCACATAATTTAAAAGCTCAAGTAGAAGTGTAAGGCTTATAATGAAAAGGAGTAGTTCCTCCTCTTAGAGCCATGGAGACAAGTACTTTTAGCTCTTAGTGGTTTGTTCTAGTATTTACCTTCCTTGAAAATGTTTTATTACGCTTTCTTGATTTGTCAATTTTAAAAATGATTTTTTGAATTCCTTTTATGGCAGGCAGGATTACTTTGCTTATATCCTCACCTCCCCCACCCCTCCCAATGTAGATTAATCACAACTTTTTTGTTAAATCAATAGATACAAATGTTTATTGATCATTATCAATTATTTTGTATCATTGTTTCCTTTCTACTAGAATCTTATTTTTCCTTGAATTACAATAATAATTTCCTGACTTTAAAATTTGCTTAGTTTTTAATATACCTGTCACGATGAGTATCCAAAGGATTAAATGCTAAAAAACATTAGATAATCCATCAGTTCCTTTTTTTTTTTTTTTTTCTTTTCCCTTTGAGGACATTTTTTCCACAGTCCTTCATCTTCTGCCATCTGGACCATTGCTCTCCAGACCCGTGCATGGCTTGGTGGTCATTCTGGGATCCCTTTGTTTTTCAGTTTTTCAGTCTCATGTTGGATCTCCTGTTTATTGGATCTTTTTTCTTGATTTACTGTACTTTTTTTTGCCAAAGTATATCCACTATCAAAAACTTCCTGGGAAAAGGTGCATGAGAAGTAAAGATTTTGAGGCTTTACAGGTCTGAAAATGTCTCTACTCTTGATAGATTGGTAGTTTGGAGTCTCTGTTGAAAATAATTTTCTCTTAGAATGTTAAAGGCAGTGCTCCATTGTCTTATAGCCTTCATGATTCCTGTGGGACCTGTTTTTACACTCTGGAAGCTTTTAAGAGCTTCTCTTTATGCCCAACATTTCATGAGGATGTGTGGGTCTTTATTCATTCAGGTTGATGGGTACTTGACTTGGTGGAATCTTTCGATTTGCAGACTTGTCTACTTCAATTCTGGGAAACATTTTGTGTTATCTTTTTAATAATTTTCTCTCCTCCATTTTCTCCATCCTGTTTTTCTAGAATTCCTGTCATTTGAATGTTGGACCTCCCAGACTGATCCTCTAATTTTAAAAGAATGTTGGACGTCTAATTGATCCTCTTTTCTCTCCTAAGTTGTAGTATTGTAATTGTTCTTTTTCTGTTCCTCCAGCTCTTCTGTTGAATTTTTTTTTTAGCTGTATCTTTTAATTTCTAAGATATCTTTTTTCTCTGTTCCATTTTTATGAGGATGATTATGGGTGTTTTCCTCATGTCTTTCCTGTTTCCTGCATTGTTTCCTGTTCTGTTTGTTTTGGATTGTGTCTTCCATTGTGAAGGCTTTCTTAGAAAGTTGGAGAGGTCATCCATTCATATTAAGAATTAGGTACTAAAAAGCTAACTTCATAGTTCTTTATGTGTGGGCTGGGTTTATCAGTTATCTGCCTCAGGCAGAGAGCTGGCCTTTTGTCTTGGAGTTCTCTAAATTTCAGAGGAGGTCTTTTCTTTGGAGCTATTCAGTTTCCCTGGGAAGGATTCCTGTTCTAGCAGCAGGGTGGGAAAAAAGGGCTGAGGACTCCACAGTTTGTATGTGGTTTTTTACTTAATCTTTCTATTTTCAGCCTCCACATACCCTGCCCCACCCCACTGCAGTCGTCTTCTATGTTTGGTGACCCTCAGCTTCAGTTTCTCCAGTGGATGGAGTTTGGGGGTGGGTGGGTTGTCTGGCTGTGGAGAGTGGGGAGAGGACCTGGGGTCTAGTTGCCCATTTTATAGACATCTAGTCCTAATTTCAGCCCTATGCCTCATCCCCTTTTTCTGCAGCACCTGCTACTTCCAGGTTCTGAACTTGTTAGGTGTTTGGTTGAGTGTATTGGCTCCTCTCTTCTGGGTACATAGGCTTTAACTTCCTCTACTCTGCTAGGTTTATCACACCTCCTCCTGGATTTTATTTTTATAAACTTGTTGAAATCTCATGGCTATGTAGTCTGTTCTGACATGTTGGTCAGTCTACTATATTTAACTGGAAGTCTAGGTTTAAGTTGTAATAATGTGTATAAAATTTTAGAAAGTATTATTCTGTAATTCATTCTTTCCACTCTCTAATGATTTTCAATTAATACGGTTTTACTATATTACCTACCTCATAGGGTTGTTGTGAGGATTAGAAGAATCAATACATATGAAGCGCTTAGATGCCTGGCACATAGTATGTGTTAATAAGTATTAGCTATTATAAATACTGTTACCATTATTAGTAGTAGTACTATCACTCTTAATTCAATAACCCATTTAGACTTGAATAAAGATGTTTTCACCAAAGGAAGAGTTATTGATACATGAGAAAATCTAGTGTTTGATATTATTATTATTGTTTTTTTTTAAGATTTCTTTTATGTGGACCATTGTTAAAGTCTTTATTGAATTTATTACAGTTTTGCTTCTGCTTTATGTTTTGGCTTTTTGGCCACAAGGAAAGTGGGATCTTAGCTCCTCAACCAGGGATCAAACCCCTTGCATTGGAAGGCGTAGTCTTCACCACTGGACCGCCAGGGAATTCTCTAGTGTTTGATATTATTGACCCTGCATTTAACTAGACTTCACATGAAATGCTCAGGTTAAATGTTTTTAAGACACATTAAAGCCTTAAAAATCCAATCAGTAATAGGCTAAAAGTTTCAAAAGCATATAATAACAATTTTGATGTGCTTTTAAGCTTTATTGGTATTGAGTTTTATTTTAATCATCTAAATATGAAGTATAAAAAACAGAATTAAGGTGATGTTTATATGCCTTACAGCCAGTAGATGAGATACTCTGAATATATAGAGTATAGAAGTAGAGAAATAGTAGACTCCAGTCACTGCACCTATGACCTAGTGAATGTTTGTATACTTTTCAGAAAATGTTATGAACTTATATAAAGCAGAATGTGTGCATTTGCTCAATTATTTTAAGTATCGCCTTTGTGTCTGGATTAAGAGTGTATATGATAACACTGAATACTAATTTTTAGAGGTGAAATGTGAGTAGGTGCTCACATTACTCTTCTTATGGATAGTAAGTTGCATACTTCGGGGAAGGGGATTTTTATTTGTAAGGAGGTTTGCATTCTCTCTCACTAGAGTCCCATGGTTGTGACAAAGGGCTGTAAATATCAGCACACTAGAGATGCTATAAATTTTTCTACAAAAGAATGGCCAGTTGCTTAGTGTGAATAAACCTCTTTACAAATTACCAGGATGACTTTGGTAGGACAGATGAAACAGGTAGTCATGGGCAGGGTCAAACAGTGCCTGCTATTAGCTTGATGCTGGCATTTCCCCCTCCCTAGATGTAAATATATTATTTTTATTATGTCTCATTATTTGCTTTGATATTTCATCTCTGGAACTTTAATGTCTACATCTTTAGAGCCCTTATGCTGCCTCTTTCCCAAATGCAGCAACTAATCTAGTATATTTTCATAGGATGGAACTTCCCCCTTCTGTCCTGTAATGTGCACCCCTTCCCCCCAAATAGTCTTTTGCTGGTCTCTTTGATAATAAAACACTTACTATGGGCCAGTTGCATTACCTCAATTTAGCTTCGTAACAAGGATGTTAAAGTACAAGAGCAACCAGGATACACAGAACCAAGATTAACTCACGTGCGATTGATTAGAATGGTAAATATTTTGTAACTATATCCTGAAACACTTAAGTGTTTAAATTACCTCTTCATTTAGTATTTTAGTTCATATGCTTCTGGTCTAACATTAGTTGCTGAATAAATAACTAACCCGGAATTTATAAAATCCAGAACTTATGGAAGGGAGGATTATGTTTTGATTAATTTTATAGATAAAACAAATGCATTAATATACAGGAATATTAACAAATTAAGTAATTCCTTTGACATCAGTGAGGGGTAATATACTCAGAATACCAAAGATGAATAAAATACATGACGCTGTAACGAATTTCCTCCTTAGTGTCAGACTGAGAGGAGGATGCTGTTGATAGTTGTGCTGTTGAAAGTTGTCACAAAGACTGTTTTACCCACTTAAATCTCAATATAAAGTATATTACCAGATTTGGTAGCATGGGGACAGTTAAGAACAAAGGAGAGAGAATAGTGTCATGAAAGGATCCATGGCTGTCAGGAGCTATACCCACACACTCTTTTCTTTCCCACGCTCTTTTGGTATTAGTAGGCAGAGGTGGTCATCTTGGATGAGATGTAGCAGTTTAGGAATGAAGAATAATGAAGAGTACTTATGTGTAGTGAAAAGGAGGGGACCTAGGAAAGCATTTCAGTCCCGCTCAGTGCTATCATCTTTCTGTCTCAGCACTCTGGACTTCAGACTCTGAGAGAGCTGGGTTATTCCCCCGATTCCTCTTATTTTTTTTTTAAAGCTGTACCTGAATATATTCTCTTTACTAAGTAATCATTTAGACAGTGTGAATAAAGTGAAAGTTCACCTTGTCAACCCCGCTTTCCCCGGGGTAACCACTCTTCTGCTACGTGCCCTTCCAGACCTTTCCTCTACGCATTGACGTTTGTTTTATGTAAGTGTGACTTATTTTATGCAGTCATTCAGATACCCTCATCAAAAGCAAGGTGGTTAAGTAAACAGTGGCACATCTATGTGGTGCAGCTGGTAATAAAGGAGAAGGTGACTCTACATATCTTTATAAGTATGTCTTGTGTGTGACAGTAGAATAATTCTGACCGCTGCCATTACTGACCTGACATTCTAACTCTTTTATTTCCTTTTTAACCCTTCTATGCAAGGAACTATGAATTGATGGCTTTTTCTAGATAGCCAGAATGAGGCCATTTTCTTTTGAAAGTAATCCTGGCGTTTCTAGTGCTTTTCTTTAATTGTGTGTGTGAGTGTGTGTGCGTACAGTTCTGTACGCATGTTTTTTTGGTTGTGGACAATGCAACTTGGAACCATTTTGTTTTGAGATATGTTTAGTTATTTATGTTTAGTTTTAGAATTGATTTTACAAGGTGAGTTACAAAGGTTAAAATAAGTTTGCTGTAGAAGCTACCATTACTTGGTCAAAATAGAGTTGTGTTTTTTGTTTGTTTGGCAGCAATTAAAAGTGGCCTAGAGATGGTAAAAGTTAAGCGTCTAGATTTCTGTCTTGGAATGTGTACATGATTAAAAACCTTCAGTTGCCAAATTTGTATGGTAAATGAGCATACAACAAATACCTTTTAAGTCTTACCATCAGAATCAGACTCTGTACTTAAATTAAATAGGAAATTTCTATACTTGCCCTTTTCCTGTGGCATTTGTGGTTACTAGGTTATACAAGTGTTTCAGCATGCCTTCAGAACTGGCATACCCAGACAATTGTTGAGAGCTCCTTGTCGTGACACCCCATCTTGGGTGAGGCCTTAGAATACAAGTCATATATACAACTCCTATTTGACTTTATTATTTTGTTTGTTTTCTTGTTTTGTGGTTGTTGGCCAGAAAGAAGTGTGAGGCAGTAAATACCTGTGGTTTAACGTACCTGACCATTGGCACACTGTCTTTTTGGGTTTTTTTCCTTCTGTGCCAACTCTGCTCAGTTAGTTGTGGCTTTCCGGGATTCTAAGTTTGAGGCTAGGATCAGCAGAGAGTGACCTACCTACTTGATTAATGATGTCTGCTGTGGGCTTGGTGGGGAAGGTGTGGGAATGGTGGCAAGGATATTCTGTCATCCAGAATATAGGGCAATGATTATGGTCTGACTCTGCAGAATTTTGCTAGATTACATTTTCAAGCACTCACAATAAACCAAGTTGAACAACTCATAATTGATTCCCTGTTTTCAGTTTGCACTATCACACTAGGGTGAACTTAATCATGTGTGTATATATATATATATATATTTTTTTTTTGCTGTACGCGGGCCTCTCACTGCTGTGACCTCTCCCGCTGCGGAGCACAGGCTCCGGACGCGCAGGCTCAGCGGCCATGGCCCACGGGCCCAGCCGCTCCGCAGCACGCGGGATCCTCCCGGACCGGGGCACGAACCCGCGTCCCCTGCATCGGCAGGCGGACTCTCAACCACTGCGCCACCAGGGAAGCCCATGTGTATATATTTTTAAATGGAAACAAAAATAACCCATCATCTCTGTATTCAGACAAAGTGTATATGTGTGCATGAGTAATGCACACCATTAACTTACTAGCAGTGCCTTTGTGAATTCGAAGACCTTTGCAACCTTGATGTGGTGCTCGGGAAAAAAAACAGTGCCATACTTTAAAAAAACTTTAAAAAGTATCAGTTTAGGAAGTGAAATTCTATAGCATACCAGTGCTTTGCATGTGTCACCTTTTGCATTTAGATCACCCTTAGTCATCACTTGAGAGAAGAGTTTTAGTTCATTTGTGGTTTTGCGTAAGTAGCAAACCTCCTTAGACAAGTTGCCCTTCTTTCTCCTTGCTGTGTTTTTAAAATACAGGCCGTGACTTTTTGGGGGAGAGTGTACAGACTGCAAGTTTTCTTTCTTGCTTTTGTGAATCAGGCTACGTTGGCCGCACAGTGTCCTTAAATTTGCCTTAAGTCATGAAGCCTAGCAAAATGTACCTACCAATGACCTATCATTTTTCGTCCTCATAACAGTTTCTTTGGGGGGACATGTGACTTCCTCAGCTATAATGTTTGCATCTGTCACTGTCAGATTTGACACCTGCAGGTGTTTTTCTTTCTTTTGGGAGTAAAGGAATGGATATAATTTTTTAGATGATGTTTTTAAGTTCAAGTCTCTAGCTTGCTCTAGAGACAGTAAAAGACTCATGATGTGATTTTTTTTTTTTTTTTTTGCCCTCTGTCAAAATTCTGTGTTATCTCAACCTTTTCTTTTTACGAGCTCTGAGGAAATCATGGCTGTATGTTATAAAAATCATGGTTGAATGTTATTAAAATCATGGTTGAATGTTCAAAGTAAGTTTCTAAGAGCTTTCCAATATTACCTGTAATTAGCCAAAGAGAAAGTCATATGACCTTTTCCAATTCTAACTTTCCTTTTTTTTCTTATTCACTCTATTTTATCTTTTTCTCTATTTTTTAATGGCTCATACAAAATAGAAGTTTTTTTTTTAATTGAGGTATAATTGACATATAACATTATATTAGTTGCAGGTGTACAACAGGATTTGATATTTGTAACTTTTTCTCCCATTTTGATTGGTGGTTATAGAGTCCCCCAAAATAGCTTCCTCAGTATCTCCATATTTGGTGGACTCTTTTGGAAAATGAATTACTTGGAAAGAGTGGGGAGTTATTGGAGGCATCTAGATTTAGGATAGGGTATATATTTATCCACCTCTTCAAAAAATTTTGTTCAGTCAGTATTGACTACTTACTAAGCACTATGTTGCTAGTATTCATCTTTGCTTTCTAATTCTCCAGTGTACTTAAAAACTCACTGTTTTATTTTTAATAGTTGAGATAAATTGACTATCTTAACTACAGTTGGCTTTCCTAAATGTTTACTTTTTTAGTTAGCTAGTTGAATCGTATTATTCACATTTGCACACTAACATAAATAAGCATTAGAAAATATCATGATTGTTTTAAATAGCTTTTTGTGTGCATAAATATTATTGGAAACATAAACACATGGTTTATTTTATTTTATTTTTTCCTTTTAAATGTCTATTTTTGGTTAGTTTTAACTAATACATATGCTTCTTGCAATAAGAGTTCGTGGGTATTTAAATGAACAGTTTGTAACTTTAGAAGTTAAATAAATTGGAAATATTGAAATTGATTGAAAAGCTAGTCTCTAAATAAACCTAGTAACCTAATAGCAAAAATAGCTTTAGATTGATATAACTAAGCACTCTAATTTTGAAACATTTTCAGAATAGGATTTTTATTCCCGGGGGAAAAATAAACTTCATTTAAAATATATGTATAGTTATTTTGTGAGCATTCTTTTTCCTTCCAAATGCCAAAAGGTGTACTCGATATTTTTGTTATGAAAATCCTGCTTGTTTAAAGTATTGTAGCAATTTTGTAAATCAATAAAACTGAGGCATGTCAACACTGTGGGGAAAAATGCTTAATAAATTTGCCATGTCACTAAGAAAAATTTTGGAAATTTAAAGAAGGGTAACCTTTGCTTTAAAAAAATATATGACTACTCGTTTGCTACACACTTAAATGTAAACTCTGTTTGGCTAAGTTAAAGTCAGTGCTGTGATGTGAGAAAAGATATTAGGAGAATAACAGTTAACCTTGAAGTGGAAACATTAAGTGGATCACCTTATTTGGCGAGATCAGGGATTCCCTACCTTGACTACGCATTAGAAACCCCCAGGAGCATTTAAGCTTCCTGATGCTAGGTTGACCCAGACCAATTATAGTGGTATTTTTAAAAGCTCCTCAGTAATTCCAATGGGTAGCCAGGGTTGAAGACCACTGAGCCAGGTGGAAACTCCCACTCCTAACTGTGGCATTTAAGAAGAGGTGTATATAAAAAGCATTGAAGTTTGGGACCATCATCTAACAGCGTGAAAGGCCAGACGTTTTTCCAGGTTGTTCTTAGCATGGTCTGAGGATCGTGAGCATCAGTGTCACTTGGGAGCTTGTTATAAATGCAGACTCCCAGGTTCCCAACCCAGATCTGCTGAACCAGAGTCTGCGTTTGAGCAAGTGCAGGTGGTCCCTATGCACTTTAAAGTTTGAGAAGCAGTGTTGGAGGTGGTATTAGGTAAATGTTGATCTTGATATACCTGGCCTTTTGCTTCTGTCTCTGGTTTTCTGTCCTAAGCAAGTAAAGACATTTTCACACAGGGTTGGAAAATGACGCTAGCAATGTGTGCTCATGTCAGCAGGTTAATAACTAAAGATGATTTTCTGCTCTAGAGCACATGTGACAGAAACTGCCATCACTATCACCATCACCATCAAATTCCTCTCTCCCTAAGATGGGGAAAGAGAAAGGAACTCAAAGAATGGTCACCAGGCTGAAGGCCATGCTCTTTCAGTCCCTTTCACAGCTGCCTTGTGTATTAAGGAAAAATGGAAAGTATGGTCCTTGTAAGGATACTTCTTCATTCATACCATTACTTTGAGGATTCTTTTTTGAAAGAAAGAAATTTGAGTGAAAAAATACTCATCCTAGTCATAAACTGAAATGAATAAAACCAAACCCTCCAAGTTCTCTGAAGTAATATCTACGCAATTCCCAGCTTTCAGAAACTTCCCCTATCATGGCCGCAGTCCCCTACCTTAAACATTCTAGGGTCTCAGCTGGTTTCTCTTTGTCTCAGCACCCACCCAGAATCCAGCTGATTGTTTTGTCAGGGTGCCTCCTTCCTTGTAGGTTGGAAAGGTTCTTTTCTGTTATTTCTTTAGGGCTCATAACATTGTTTCCACAAAGCTTTTGGCTCTGCCACCTCTGTCTGTTACTATGATAACCTGGGTCAGATAAGCACCCTATTTCCTGGCTATATTGCAAATGCCAATAAAACGTTCAGTATTTCTGGCCTTAGCTTTCGGAGAAGAGGAATTGACTGTAGGGGCCTTTTTACTGGGAGGGACCTGAAGGGATTTTGTTGTCTACCCTGCCCTGGAACTATAATGACCTGGAAGGGGAACAGAGCCCTCTTCTCCTTAAACACTCTCTCTGGCCATCTCACCCTCCAGCAGGATTGATTTTTGTAGTCGTGAAGGGGTGGCAAGGCCACAGTGATAAACGGAGACCTGGCTTCTAGATCCAGCTGTGCTACTAGCTGTGTGAATTTGGGCACGTTATCTGAAGGCTCTGGATCTCAGTGTACTCCACTTTCCGCTTTCCTTCTGGAGGCCTCATTCTCTTCCTTGTGGTGGTCCTTCTGCTTATCGGGACAGGGCATCTCGGTCTCCCTTCTGGTCTTGGCCAGATGGGCCTGCTGGTATCCCTTCTCTCCAGCTTGTTTGGGTTGTTTGAGGCAGGGAAGTGGGAGTAGAGAGGGGACAGCCAGCCCCCCTTATGGATGTGGGCCAGCGTTCTCAGCAGGGTGGGGAATGAGGAGTCAGGTGTCCTGACTAAAATCTAAAAACATTGCAGTGATGTCAGATGAACTGGAGTCTGTAAACAAAGAACTGGCTTCATTCCTGTTACAATTGCAGAGAATTCTGCCCCCATGTTCCTCTCTGAGGCTGAGGCTGGTGTCAGACCAGGTTCCCTCCACATCCCTGAGATTTCCCCTATAACTCAGGGAATTTATACCTATTATATCCTTAGCAAGGAACATTTGTCTTTGAGGCTCTGCTGGTTCAGGAGACCTTGTAGGTAAGTACAGTCGGTGTTCTGTATCCATGGGTTCTGCATCCTTGGATTCAACCAACAACGGGTAGAAAATACTTGAAAAACAAAATTCCAGAAAGTTCCAAAAAGCAAAACTTGAATTTGCTGCACCAGCAAATATTTGCATAGCATTTACATTGTATTTACAACGATTTACATAGCATTTACATTCTATTATGCATAAGTAATCTAGAGATGATTTAAAGTATACAGAAGGATGTGCTTTGGCTATATGCGAATACTACGCCATTTTATATAAGGGACTTGAGCATCTGTGGATTTTGGTATCCACTGTGGTCCTTGAACCAATCCCCCCCCCCCAGTTCCCCGCTATACTGAGGGGCAGCTATACTGAGGGGCAACTGTACGCACCAACACAAGGGTTGTTAACAGAGGCCCCTCCTGGCTGAGGAAGGAGAGGAATCCCAAGCACCAGAGCCGTGAAAGTGGTTTCCAAAGTGGGGCTTATCCTCTTTTTAAGGGAGCTGTGTGTAGATACTTTTTTTTTTTTACATCTTTATTGGAGTATAATTGCTTTACAATGGTGTGTTAGTTTCTGCTTTATAAAAAAGGGAATCAGCTATACATATACATATGTTCCCATATCTCTTCCCTCTTGCGTCTCCTTCCCTCCCACCCTCCCGATCCCACCCCTCCAGGCGGTCACAAAGCACCGAGCTGATCTCCCTGTGCTATGCGGCTGCTTCCCACTAGCTATCTACCTTATGTTTTGTAGTGTATATATGTCCATGCCACTCTCTCACTTTGTCACAGCTTACCCTTCCCCCTCCCCATATCCTCAAGTCCATTCTCTAGTAGGTCTGTGTCTTTATTCCTGTCTTACCCCTAGGTTCTTCATGACATTTTTTTCCCCCTAAATTCCATATATATGTGTTAGCATATGGTATTTGTCTTTCTCTTTCTGACTTCACTCTGTATGACAGACTCTAGGTCCATCCACCTCATTACAAATAGCTCAATTTCGTTTCTTTTTATAGCTGAGTAATATTCCATTGTATATATATGCCACATCTTCTTTATCCATTCATCCAATGATGGACACTTAGGTTGTTTACATCTCCTGGCTATTGTAAATAGAGCTGCAATGAACATTTTGGTACATGACTCTTTTTGAATTATGGTTTTCTCAGGGTATATGCCCAGTAGTGGGAATGCTGGGTCATATGGTAGTTGTATGTGTAGTTTTTTAAGGAACCTCCATACTGTTCTCCATAGTGGCTGTACCAATTCACATTCCCACCAGCAGTGCAAGAGTGTTGCCTTTTCTCCACACCGTCTCCAGCATTTATTGTTTCTAGATTTTTTGATGATGGCCATTCTGACTGGTGTGAGATGATATCTCATTGTAGTTTTGATTTGCATTTCTCTAACGATTAATGATGTTGAGCATTCTTTCATGTGTTTGTTGGCAGTCTGTATATCTTTGGAGAGATGTCTATTTAGGTCTTCTGCCCATTTGTGGATTGGGTTGTTTGTTTTTTTGTTATTGAGCTGCATGAGCTGCTTGTAAATTTTGGAGATTAATCCTTTGTCAGTTG
This sequence comes from Orcinus orca, assembly GCF_937001465.1. Lineage (NCBI taxonomy): Eukaryota > Metazoa > Chordata > Mammalia > Artiodactyla > Delphinidae > Orcinus > Orcinus orca. Next base: position 66,054,020 of record NC_064565.1, read on the forward strand.
CTTCATTTGCAAATATTTTCTCCCATTCTGAGGGTTGTCTTTTGGTACTGTTTATGGTTTCCTTTGCTGTGCAAAAGCTTTGAAGTTTCATTAGGTCCCATTTGTTTATTTTTGTTTTTATTTCCATTTCTCTGGGAGGTGGGTCAAAAAGGATCTTGCTGTTATTTATGTCATAGAGTGTTCTGCCTATATTTTCTTCTAAGAGTTTGATAGTTTCTGGCCTTACATTTAGGTCTTTAATCCATTTTGAGCTTATTTTTGTGTATGGTGTTAGGGAGTGATCTAATCTCATACTTTTACATGTACCTGTCCAGTTTTCCCAGCACCACTTATTGAAGAGGCTGTCCTTTCTCCACTGTACATTCCTGCCTTCTTTATCAAAGATAAGTTGGCCATATGTGTGTGGGTTTATCTCTGGGCTTTCTATCCTGTTCCATTGATCTATATTTCTGTTTTTGTGCCAGTACCATACTGTCTTGATTACTGTAGCTTTGTAGTATAGTCTGAAGTCAGGGAGCCTGATTCCTCCAGCTCCGTTTTTCTTTCTCAAGATTGCTTTGGCTATTGGGGGTCTTTTGTGTTTCCAAACAAATTGTGAAATTTTTTGTTCTAGTTTAGTGAAAAATGCCAGTGGTAGTTTGATAGGGATTGCATTGAATCTGTAGATTGCTTTGGGTAGTAGAGCCATTTTCACAATGTTGATTCTTCCAATCCAAGAACATGGTATATCTCTCCATCTATTTGTATCATCTTTAATTTCTTTCATCAGTGTCTTATAATTTTCTGCATAGAAGTCTTTTGTCTCCTTAGGTAGGTTTATTCCTAGATATTTTATTCTTTTTGTTGCAGTGGTAAATGGGAGTGTTTTCTTGATTTCACTTTCAGATTTTTCATCATTAGTGTATAGGAATGCCAGAGATTTCTGTGCATTAATTTTGTATCCTGCTACTTTACCAATTCATTGATTAGCTCTAGTAGTTTTCTGGTAGCATCTTTAGGATTCTATGTATAGTATTATGTCATCTGCAAACAGTGACAGCTTTACTTCTTCTTTTCCAACTTGGATTCCTTTTATTTCCTTTTCTGCTCTGATTGCTGTGGCTAAAACTTCGAAAATTATGCTGAGTAAGAGTGGTGAGAGTGGGCAACCTTGTCTTGTTCCTGATCTTAGTGGAAATGCTTTCAGTTTTTCACCATTGAGGACGATGTTGGCTGTGGGTTTGTCATATATGGCCTTTATTATGTTGAGGAAAGTTCCCTCCTGCCTACTTTCTGGAGGGTTTTTTTTTTTTTTTTTTTTTTGCTGTATGCGGGCCTCTCACTGTTGTGGCCTCTCCCGTTGCGGAGCACAGGCTCTGGACGCGCAGGCTCAGCAGCCATGGCTCACGGGCCCAGCCGCTCCGCCGCATGTGGGATCTTCCTGGACCGGAGCACAAACCCGTGTCCCCTGCATCGGCAGGCAGACTCTCAACCACTGTGCCACCAGGGAAGCCCTGGAGGGTTTTTAATCATAAATGGATGTTGAATTTTGTCGAAAGCTTTCTCTGCATCTATTGAGATGACCATATGGTTTTTCTCCTTCAGTTTGTTAATATGGTGTATCCCATTGATTGATTTGCATATATTGAAGAATCCTTGCATTCCTGGAATAAACCCCACTGGTTCATGGTGTATGATCCTTTTAATGTGCTATTGGATTGTTTGCCAGTATTTTGTTGAGGATTTTTGCATCTGTGTTCATCAGTTATGTTGGCCTGTAGTTTTCTTTCTTTGTGACATCCTTGTCTGGTTTGGTATCAGGGTGATAGTGGCCTCATAGAATGAGTTTGGGAGTGTTCCTCCCTCTGCTATAGTTTGGAAGAGTTTCAGAAGGATAGGTGTTAGCTCTTCTCTAAATGTTTGATAGAATTCGCCTGTGAAGCCATCTGGTTCTGGGCTTTTGTTTGTTGAAATTTTTTTTTTTTTTTTTTTTTCTTTGTGGTACGCGGGCCTCTCACTGCTGTGGCCTCTCCCATTGCGGAGCACAGGCTCCGGATGCGCAGGCTCAGTGGCCACGCCTCACAGGCATAGCCGCTCCGTGGCATGTGGGATCCTCCCAGACGGGGGCACGAATCCGTGTCCCCTGCATCGGCAGGCGGACTCTCAACCACTGGGCCACCAGGGAAGCCCGGTTGGAAGATTTTTAATCACAGTTTCAATTTCAGTGCTTGTGATTGGTCTGTTCATATTTTCTATTTCTTCCTGATTCAGTCTTGGCAGGTTGTGCATTTCTAAGAATTTGTCCATTTCTTCCTGGTTGTCCATTTTATTGGCATAGAGTTGCTTGTAGTAATCTCTCATGATCCTTTGTATTTGTGCAGTGTCAGTTGTTACTTCTCCTTTTTATTTCTAATTCTGTTCATTTGAGTCTTCTCCCTTTTTTTCTTGATGAGTCTGGCTAATGGTTTATCAATTTTGTTTTTCTTCTCAAAGAAACAGCTTTTAATTTTATTGATCTTTGCTATCGTTTCCTTCAATTGTTTTTCATTTATTTCTGATCTGATCTTTATGATTTCTTTCCTTCTGTTAACTTTGGGGTTTTTTGTTCTTCTTTCTCTAATTGCTTTAGGTGCAAGTTTAGGTTGTTTATTTGAGATGTTTCCTGCTTCTTAAAGTAGGATTGTATTGCTATAAACTTCCCTCTTAGAACTGCTTTTGCTGCATCCCATAGGTTTTGGGTCATCGTGTCTCCATTGTCATTTGTTTCTAGGTATTTTTTTGTTTCCTCTTTGATTTCTTCAAAGTGATCACTTCATTATTTCTTCAAGTGATCACTTCATTATTAAGTAGTGTATTGTTTAGCCTCCATGTGTTTATATTTTTTACAGATCTTTCCCTGTAATTGATATCTAGTCTCATAGCGCTGTGGTCGGAAAAGATACTTGATACAATTTCAATTTTCTTAAATTTACCAAGGCTTGATTTGTGACCCAATATATGATCTATCCTGGAGAATGTTCCATGAGCACTTGAGGAAAATGTGTATTCTGTTGTTTTTGGATGGAATGTCCTATAAATATCAATTAAGTCCATCTTGTTTAATGTAACATTTAAAGCTTGTGTTTCCTTATTTATTTTCATTTTGGATGATCTGTCCATTGGTGAAAGTGGGGTCTTAAAGTCCCCTACTATGAATTTGTTACTGTCGATTTACCCTTTTATGGCTGTTAGTATTTGCCGTATGTATTGAGGTGCTCCTATGTTGGATGAATAAATATTTACAATTGTTATATCTTCTTCTTGGATCGATCCCTTGATCATTATGCAGTGTCCTTCTTTGTCTCTTCTAATAGTCTTTAAAGTCTATTTTGTCTGATATGAGAATTGCTACTCCAGCTTTCTTTTGGTTTCCATTTGCATGGAATGTCTTTTTCCATCCCCTCACTTTCAGTCTGTATGTGTCTCTAGGTCTGAAGTGGGTCTCTTGTAGACAGCATATATATGGGTCTTATTTTTGTATCCATTCAGCCAGTCTGTGTCTTTTGGTGGGAGCATTTAATCCATTTACATTTAAGGTAATTATCGATATGTATGTTCCTATTCCCATTTTCTTAATTGTTTTGGGTTTGTTATTGTAGGTGTTTTCCTTCTCTTGTGTTTCTTGCCTAGAGAAGTTCCTTTAGCATTTGTTGTAAAGCTGGTTTGGTGGTGCTGAACTCTCTCAGCTTTTGCTTGTCTGTAAAGGTTTTAATTTCTCCATCAAATCTGAATGAGATCCTTGCTGGATAGAGTAATCTTGGTTGTAGGTTTTTCTCCTTCATCACTTTAAATATGTCCTGCCAGTCCCTTCTGGCTTGCAGAGTTTCTGCTGAAAGATCAGCTGTTAACCTTATGGGGATTCCCTTGTGTGTTATTTGTTGTTTTTCCCTTGCTGCTTTTAATATGTTTTCTTTGTATTCAATTTTTGACAGTTTGATTAATATGTGTCTTGGCTTGTTTCTCCTTGGATTTATCCTGTATGGGACTCTCTGTGCTTCCTAGACTTAACTATTTCCTTTCCCATATTAGAGAAGTTTTCAACTATAATCTCTTCAAATATTTTCTCAGTCCCTTTCTTTTTCTCTTCTTCTTCTGGAACCCCTATAATTCGAATGTTGGTATGTTTAATGTTGTCCCAGAGTTCTCTGAGATTGTCCTCAGTTCTTTTTATTCTTTTTTCTTTATTCTGCTCTGCAGTAGTTATTTCCACTATTTTATCTTCCAGGTCACTTATCCGTTCTTCTGCCTCAGTTATTCTGCCATTGATCCTATCTAGAGTATTTTTAATTTCATTTATTGTGTTGTTCATCGTTGCTTGTTTCATCTTTAGTTCTTCTATGTCCTTGTTAAATGTTTCTTGCATTTTCTCTATTCTATTGCCAAGATTTTGGATCATTTTTACTATCATTATTCTGAATTCTTTTTCAGGTAGACTGCCTATTTCCTCATTTGTTACGTCTGGTTGGTTTTTATCTTTCTCCTTCATCTGCTGTGTGTTTTTCTGTCTTCTTATTTTGCTTATCTTACTGTTTTGGGGGTCTCCTTTTTGCAGGTTGCAGGTTCGTAGTTCCCATTGTTTTTGGTGTCTGTCCCCAGTGGCTACAGTTGGTTCAGTGGGTTGTGTAGGCTTCCTGTTGGAGGGAACTGGTGCCTGTGTTCTGGTGGATGAGGCTGGATCTTGTCTTTCTGGTGGGCAGGTCCACGTCTGGTGGTGTGTTTCGGGGTGTCTGTGGACTTATTATGATATTAGGCAGCCTCTCTGCTAATGGGTGGGGTTGTGTTCCTGTCTTGCTAGTTGTTTGGCATAGGGTGTCCAGCACTGTAGCTTGCTGGTCGTTGAGTGAAGCTGGGCGCTGGTGTTGAGACGGAGATCTCTGGGAGATTTTTGCCGTTTGATATTATGTGGAGCTGGGAGGTCTCTTGTGGACCAGTGTCCTGAAGTTGGCTCTCCCACCTTAAAAAATATTAAGAAAAAAATTTTTTGAAAAGAAAAGAAAAAAAAAAAAACGGACGGACAGAACCCTAGGACAAATGGTGAAAGCAAAGCTATACAGACAAAATCTCACACAGAAGCATACACATACACACTCACAAAAAGAGGAAAAGGGGAAAAAATAATAAATCTTGCTCTCAAAGTCCAGCTCCTCAATTTGGGATGATTCGTTGTCTATTCATGTATTTCACAGATGCAGGGTATATCAAGTTGATTGTGGAGCTTTAATCCGCTGCTTCTGAGGCTGCTGGGAGAGATTTCCCTTTCTCTTCTTTGTTCTCCCAGCTCTCGGGGTTCAGCTTTGGACTTGGCCCCGCCTCTGCGTGTAGGTCGCCGGAGGGCGTCTGTTCTTCGCTCAGAGAGGATGGGGTTAAAGGAGTAGCTGCTTCGGGGGCTCTGGCTCACTCAGGCCGGGGAGTGGAGGGGTTCGGATGCTGGGTGAGCCTGCGGCGGCAGAGGCCGTTGTGACGTTGTACCAGCCTGAGGCGCGCCGTGCGTTCTCCCGGGGAAGTTGTCCCTGGATCACGGGGCCCTGGCAGTGGCAGGCTGCACAGGCTCCCCGCAAGGGGGTAGTGCATAGTGACCTGTGCTCGCACACAGGCTTCTTGGTGGCGGCAGCAGCAGCCTTAGCGTCTCATGCCCGTGTCAGGGGTCCGCGCTGTTAGCCGCGGCTTGCGCCCGTCTTTGGAGCTCCTTTAAGCAGCGCTCTTAATCCCCTCTCTTCGCGCCCCAGGAAACAAAGAGGGAAGAAAATGTCTCTTGCCTCTTTGGCAAGTCTAGACTTTTCCCTGGACTCCCTCCCGGCTAGCCGTGGTGCACTAACCCCTGCAGGCTGTGTTCACGCCGCCAACCCCAGTCTTCTCTCTGCGCTCCGTTGGAAGCCCGGGCCTCAGCTCGCAGCCCCGCCCGCCCCGGCGGGTGAGCAGACAAGCCTCTCAGGCTGGTGAGTGCCTGTCAGCACCGATCCTCTGTGCGGGAATCTGTCCGCTTTGCCCTTTGCACCCCTGTGGCTGCGCTCTCCTCCGCGCCTCCGAAGCGTCCCCTACTCCGCCACCCGCAGTCTCCGCTCGCGAAGGGGCTTCCTAGCGTGTGGAATCCTTTCCTCCTTCACAGCTCCCTCCCACTGGTGCAGGTCCCGTCCCTATTCTTTTGTCTCTGTTTATTGTTTTTTCTTTTGCCCTACCCAGGTACGTGGGGGAGTTTCTTGCCTTTTGAGAGGTTTGAGGTCTTCTGCCAGCGTTCAGTAGGTGTTCTGTATGAGTTGTTCTTCGTGTAGATGTATTTCTGGTGTGTAATGGAATATCACTCAGCCGTGAAATCAATGTCATAAGGCCAGTAGCAGCATAATGAGTGGATTTAGGTACGATGATTCCGGCCCGCCGTCCGCTCGACTGTCAGGGCTTCGGCCGCCGGGGCCCCTCCAGAGCCGGCAGCCTCAGTGAGGTCGCCCTCCCCTCGGGCTCCGGGGCAGTTCCGTGATGGCGGAGGGAAGAGACCCCGAGCCGGGAGTTCCAGCTCTGCGGAAACGCGGGCCTGTAGATACTTCTGAGATGGCTTTGGCATCTATCTGCTGGTTCCCTCTCTGAAATGTGTAGGGCAGTATCTCTTAAACTTTTTGAATCATTGGCATCTTTAAAAATGAAATGAAAACTGGGAACAATGTCCCTTAAAAAAAAGAGAAAAAATATATGCATAATCTCAGGGAGCTCAGGGACCCCCTAAAGATTCTAGGATAAGCATGAATTTTAGGTTTGGAATCCTCACTTTTAGGACATGCTATCTTTTGCAGTGATTTCCTGACAGATTGGAAAGCGTTGGCATACCTGCCCACTCCTCTTACCTGCTTCCCACCTTTTCTTAAAATGGAGCAGGAGTAAGTGGGAGTCGTCCCCAGGAGCCACATTCCTGACATCGCATCATCAGAACTTGGCTTTTTGGGCCAGATTCTTCTACCTCCGTTGCAGTTCCACAGCAGTGGTCATTGTCACCGAGAAGAATTGCGGCAGTAAGTTGCCCTCCTGTCTCCACAAGTCACCCCCTCTCCCACACCTTTTCCTTTACCTGGAGAGTCTACCAGTCTGGCTTTATTACATGTTTCCCTAAGTCCCCAGACATTCTTAGGAAAGACCTTTCCACGGATGGCTATAAAGCCTAGGAATGGTAATTACAGGGACATTATGGGTTAGAAATTTGGTCATAGGTGAAGGTCTTCCTATGAGTGGAGTCTGCTGGGAGGAAATAAGCTTTTGGGCATAGAATGGCAAATACATGTCATAGTTTTCTCAGAATAGCTAAATACTTTGTAAAAGTAAAATTTGATCAAGTAACTAGTTTGCTTAAATCTCTTTCATGGTTCCCCTTACCTCTTAGAGAAAAGCCCAAAGTCCATAATAGGGTGTAAGAGGCCTTTTGCAACGTTGCCCTGCTTCTCACCTCCAGCCCTTCAGAGGTTCTTGCACCCTCTTATTAACTTTTTCTACTTTTTTGAATGTGTCGTGTTCTCCTTGCCCCAGACCTCTGCAGGCGCAAGGATCCTCTGCCTGAAAGCTCCTCCTTATCTCCTCAGTTCACCCCACACTTTAGGTCACAGCTTCTACATGTAACTTCCTCTAATCTGACTGTTCCTCAATTCTCTGACTGGATCAGATGCCCTAGCAATGTGCTCTCAAACGCCTTGGATTTTTCTTTTTTTTTAATTTTTATTTATTTATATTTTTTGTGTTACGTGGGCCTCTCACTGTTGTGGCCTCTCCCATTGCGGAGCACAGGCTCCGGGCACGCAGGCTCAGCAGCCATGGCTCGTGGGCCCAGCCGCTCCGCGGCATGTGGGATCCTCCCGGACCGGGGCACAAACCTGTGTCCCCTGCATCGGCAGGCGGACTCTCAACCACTGCGCCACCAGGGAAGCCCCGGATTTTTCTTTTTTTATCATAGCACTTAATTTCATTTCTTAGGTGATACCCAGTTCCTCCTCTACCAAGATCCAATCCTCTTCACACCTCCCATGTTTCCACCTACTGTGGCCTGTCTCAGCCTACATCATGTACAGTACCAGTGAAAACAGTTCCATCATCAGATAAGTTCGGGGAGCATTGTATCGCCTCTTGGAGGACCACAACACACACTAGCTCATCAAAGGCTCTGGGAAGTCCTGCATAAAGAAGTACGGTTTCCCAAATCCTAAGTTTATTTGGCTGTGGGACAATTTTCCCATAATATCTACCAACATCTTGAGGAAGAGTTTGGGAAACATTGACCCAGACATACCAAAAGGCATAAAACTATTTTTATAACCTTAGAATAAAAATCGATGGGCCAGGTCTTCCTGGGTGGTGCAGTGGTTGAGAATCTGCCTGCCAATGCAGGGGACACAGGTTCGAGCCCTGGTCCGGGAAGATCCCACATGCTGCAGAGCAACTAAGCTCTTGTGCCACAACTACTGAGCCTGCGCTCTAGAGCCCGTGAGCCACAGCTACTGAGCCCGCGTGCCACAACTACTGAAGCCCGCGTGCCTAGAGCCCGTGCTCCACAACAGGAGAAGCCATTGCAATCAGAAGCCCGAAAACCCAACGGAGCCAAAAATAAATTAAATAAATAAATTTATTTAGAAAAAAGAAAATAGATTGGCCCATCGATTTTTTTTGTGTGTGTGGCTGCTTTGGGTCTTCGTTGCTGTGTGCAGGCTTTCTCTAGTTGCGGCAAACGGGGGCTACTCTTCGTTGAAGTGCGCGGGCTTCTCATTGCAATGGCTTCTCCTGTTGTGGAGCACGGGCTCTAGGCACGCGGCCTTCAGTAGTTGTGGCACGCGGGCTCTAGAGCGCAGGCTCAGTAGTTGTGATGCAAGGGCTTAGTTGCTCCGCGGCATGTGGAATCTTCGTGGACCAAGGCTCGAACCTGTGTCCCCTGCATTGGCAGGCGGATTCTCAACCACTGCACCACCAGAAAAGGGCGGCCAATCTCTCTTGCAAAAGTCCTTCTATTTACCTAGCAGACACTGTTTTCTCCTATTACAAGGAAACTGGGTTTTCTCGGCCCGAATTTCTTAAAATTACATTTGGGGCTGAATAAACAAATACAAATTACTTTCTTTTCCTGGAGCACAATCATAAAACATTTTTCTTGAAGAATAATGTCTCACTATGGAGACTGTCAATTTAACCTGTTATTTTACTGGCTGTTTCTGATTTACCTACCTCCCTACCTCTAGATGGTTCATCTATATAATTGGCTACTACTGGTTAGAGATAATAAATTCATCTTTTGAGAAACTCTACCAAAAGACTTCTTTTAAAGATGTGCTGTCTCATGCCCATCATGTCTAGTGTTATGGGTTGAGCTGTGTACCCCTTCCCACAGATATGTTGGGGTCCTAAACTCTGGTACCTCAGGATGTGACCTTATTTGGAGATAGTCTTTACACAGACAATAAAGTTAAAATAAGGTAAAATTAGTGTGAAACCTAATCCAGTATTGCTGATGTCCTTCTAAACGGGATATTTGGACCCACACATGCATGCAGGGAGAATGCTATGTGAACAGGTGGCCATCTACGAGTCAAGCAGAGAGGCCTGGAACAGATCCTTCCCTAACAACTCTCAGAAGGAACCAGTCCTGTTGACACTTTCATTTAGGACTCCTAGCCTCCTCCCCGCCGCCCTGCAGGGTTGTGGTACTTTGTTCTAGCAGCCCTAGCAAAATAATACATCTAGTGATTACAAGTGAGGTCTGTGTTACACCCCCTCTAAAATGTTTTTCTGGTCCCTAACTTCGATGTTTTGCATGGTGGTCTCTAATATAATACTGATTGCTGGTGTTTATTGGGTGCTGTGGCAGCACTGCTCTAAGAGTTTCACATGTAGTAATTTGTTTAATCCTCACAAAACCTGTGAGGTTGATGCTGTTGTTATTCCCATCTTATGGGTGAGAACATCAAGGGATAGAGAAGGTCAGTAATTACTCCAGGTGACACAAGTTAGCAAATAGCAGATCCTGGATTTGGGTTGGTACTCTGGGTTTTGAGTGCGTATATATAATTCCTACACTATGCTGCTTATGAGTGTAGCCAAGTGGGGGCTTTATAAAATAGACAGGAAGGATTCAGCAGAAAGAGGGGCAGGAAGAGAGTGAAGATTACTCATAGGTTTTGTGGATTGGAGGGTTGAACCAGGAAGAAGGTGTCTGCTTGCTGCTCTCTGGCGGCCCCTGCCGACAGGGGGGAGAGAGACAAGGTGGTCTGAACCGGAAATGCAAAGTTGCTGGGAAGGCATTCCTGGTGCTGTTGGAGGTGGGGTGGGATTGACAGGAATCCCCACCCACCCTACGCGGGGGAGCGCCGTTATTGGAGGCGCTCTCGGAGGGAGGCTGGCTGGTAAACCCGGAAAGGGGTGCTTGTAGTTCCAGCCGGAGGGCCTCTTAGGGCCTTCCCAGGATCCTCCCTACGCAGTCCTCTCACGTGTGACCCCTTGGCCACACCCTGCTGCTCTCAGAGGCGTGGGCTTCTGCTACTGGTTGAAAAGAAGTCAGGCCTCTCGGCGTGGCGTGGATTTCCTTCCCGGGATAGGCCTTAGCCCCTCCCCTTTCTCCCAGGCCCAAAATGGATCTCTGGATTTGGGAGCTGCAGCTATAGTTCCTTCAGCTTCAGAATTCTGAGCAGCACGGACTGCGCCCCAGCCACGGATAGGACTCCTTAGAACATCAGCCTGTCAGGGCTGGGAGTCATCCTCAGGAATCCCTGCCTCTCTCGTTTTAAGGTAAGAACTGGCATTTCAAGCTGTTAGATGGTGTAGTGGGTGCTGTGCGTACCTCCCAGATCCAGGTGATGTGTACCCGGCCCAGTTTCTTGTGTATTGGCTGTTTAGCTGCCCTAGTCTGCAGAGATTGCTCTGGCCAAGGGGTGCCCCTCACCCCGGAGGTTATTTCCCTCTTCCCGCCGCCGCTCCCACAAGCTCCCAGCCTGTAGGCACTAACTGGCAGATAAGCAGGTAGAGAAGGTCAGCGCCCTTGCTCCCAGGTGGAACCAACTCTGGTGCAATTTATGCTCCCTGTGGGATGCGGCTGAAGCTCCCGCGGAGACCACATACTTGCTTAGCTTTCTTCCTCTACTCTGCTTCCCTCACTTCCTTTTTCCTGAGAGCAGTCCCTCAAAAAATTACTTATGCTAGAGTCAAGTCTTAGGCTCTGCCTTTAGGGCATCTGACTTAAGACAGAATACTTGCTGAATAAATTAACGAAGACCCAAGATCTTCTTTGAGGGAGTAAGAATTGACAGTGCATTTGCTTCAGCTTTGGCCGCTTGTACTTATATTTAGGGGGTAATTTAGGCAAAGAATCGACTTTATAGGTTTACAATTAGGATTATCTAATTGAGGTGGATAAATACAGATTTTTCTGGTGCTAGAGATTTTATTATGAAGTTGTTTTGAAAAGCCTAGTAGGACTATACCATTTAAAACGAGTTCTTTAGCTTTGAGGACTTTGATTTGTTCTGTCTCAGTTTGGAGCTGCAATAGTCAGTAATGGATTCAGTTGCACAATTGATCATTTTCCCTGAAATTGTCATATTCTTTTCTATACTCCTTGAGGGACAGGGTCTATTTCATCTTGCTCATCTTTGCGTTGCTGTCTGGCACAAAATATCGTGAATTGTAATGTTCAATATCTTTGGATTTAACGAATCAGCTCCCATAAAAATATTTTTCTTGATAATAAGTTTAGAAGATTTGATCTAATACTTTGGGGGATTTTTGTTAACTTTTGGGGGTAACTTTATCCATGAGAATCATATCTATGCTTTAAAAAAATTGTGGAATGCATTCAACATGGTAATTTAAATATTTGCTGTGAAGAACTTGAGTTGCTTCTTCTTATCTATGATCATTTCTGTGATTTGCAAAGGCACATACCTCCCCAACCCCAGAATTTTACAGAAAACAACCAATCACAAATTTTGAGGTGCAGATAGCTTGCTTTATTTTGTTGTTACTATCTCAAGGAGGTCCAACAATTATAACTAACAATTGAATTTAAACCTGCATGAAAAGAACTACATCAAATTGATATTTTGGGCAGTTAGTAATATTTTGTTGTTTTTAATTTAACGACAGCTTTATTTTGTTGTTGTTGTTCTTTATTTTTTGCTGTGGCTCATTGCTTAGTTGCCCCGGTTTCTCTGGTGTAATTTAAATTTAGAGCTACCACACGAAGGCGTTGGCTGCACCCCGGGACCTCCAAGAGTTGGCACTGCTCTGGCATAGGAACGCATGAACAGCTTGGTTAAATGAGGGGATGGCCAGGTGATGTTGCTTTTCCAAGCTACCCAGGCACTCTCTATGGTCAGAGACAGTGTGAAATGAGCGAACAAAGTGTTGGCCGTTGCACTTTGCTCTGGTAATATTTAAGTCATGATCATTTTGAGTGTGACATCATCAGAGAAAATGTAAGACGTTAAAGTGTTGCTTACAGGAGGGTAAATGCAAACATCACCAATGCCTTACATTTCTGATTCAGTAAGTATTGGTGCACATATCAGGTGACGTGCACAGCATCATGTCGGTGGATAGGACATCTTCAATGGGGAATTTCTCGACCCATTGAGGCATACTTAGACATCAACATTATGTTGAGGCACAAAGATTAAGTGTTGAGCAGGGTATTCGTTCCATAAGAAACTTTCTCCTACCAACAGTTAGTTTCAACAGTTACATTGTAAAATGTCATAAAATAAATGGTACAAAACTTTATAACCGTTAATTCGGCTATATACAGTATGTACATGTCACTAGAAAATGTATAATCTTAGGTCAACAATTAAGAAAAGATTGAAATGCATATTTTTGAACTTCGACTCATTTAGGTTGATACAAAACTACATTTTTTTTTTAAGTATTTACAGATCGGAAAGATTAGTCTATGTGAATCGTTCAGGAAAGGTTAAGAATGTCTGAATATGAGAGCACAGGCTCTCTTAAATGGATCGAATATTTATATTCACAGTAGCTGAGTCAGATCCAAATTCATTCTCTAAGCGCAGGGTATAAAGTCCACCATCTTGTTTCTGTACATCCATGATGATCAGAGTTGTCAGGTCATCTGTGTTTTCAGTATGGAATCTCCCTTGCTGTTCTTGATTTTGAATTTTTCTTCCACCATGGGACCATGTTATTTCCGGGGTAGGCTCACCCGTAAAAGCGCAGGCTACTGTTAAAACTTTGCCCTCGTCAATGCTGATGTCAGAGGGAAGAGCTTCAATTTTAGGTGGAATTCCTTTATGGAACAACAACAACAAAAAAGTTTTAGGATCACTGAAAATATAACAGTTTGCTTTCTACTGAATTGTATGTACTAAGGACTCTACCATGCTACTAGGCTTGTCTACCTCTACCAGTAATTTGATTGCTCACCTCTTAGGCCTGCTTTAAGCATCCTACTAGTTGAGCTTTCCAGTTGTGTCATACTAGATTTTCCCATAAAACTGCTGGAACTCATTTCTACAAAAGACTCTTGCATGGAGGACATGCTTTGGGCAGACATGCTTGCAAATTTCATTTCGGTCATGCTGCTAGCACTGCTGCTGCTGAAACTGCTGAAGGAGGCCTCCTGCTTAGAGGCAGACATTTGGACTGACTGAGACGAGAAGCTTCCTTGCAAGCTCGTGTCACCACTTGTCCTCAATACTACCTCTCTGGGAGGTTCTTCAACTAGAGCTGTGGAACATAGCAGATACACAGTGAACACCAATGACATCTGGTTAATTGGTGACATCTGACACTGACTTACAGAAATGGAACACTTAGACACACACACAGAAATGCAACCCAAACAATTTGCTGTGGAAGCACAAGCAAATACATACATACAGTTGTCAAGAGCTAGCTCAGTGTCTCCCAGAAACGAATCCTTATATTTCTATCATTACATTACATGCAGGTGCTAGAATCACTAGGAGAAAAATGATTAGTCATACAGAAAATAATTTTTATATTGTGCATTCTGAAAATACATGTAATAGGACAGTTGGTAGCTTTGCTTTGAAAGTTAACTTATCCATGTTCCTGTCTCGCTGTAAAGAAACGTTGACCGTTAAGAATGAATTCACACAGGAGGCCTGTGTCTCTTACACATGGAACTTAATGAGGCTCCAGAGAGTTTGCTGGGCTCAGAAGACAAAAGCAAAAAAACAAACCAAAAAACTCAGATAACGGCCTTAAGCAAGTAAGGAAAATGATAAAGATATACTTACGAAGGACCGTTAAGGAAGCAGTAGCTGAACACTGGCCATGGAAATTTTTGGCCTTAATTGTGTATTTCCCACTGTCACTTACTGAGGCCTTTCGGATTTCAAGGGAATATACGTTTCTGGAGCGACTTACGCTGATATTTGAAGAAACAGAAATCTAAAAAGAAGAGAAAAAAAGGGTTTCTTTGAGCTCTTCAGGAGTAGATGGAGTATTTAAAGCTTTCTTCAGTAATATATTCATAACTCAACTTACTGGCAGGTTGTTTTTAAACCATTCGATTTCAGGCGATGGCTCACCACTGATTTCACAAGAAAAGAGAACATTTTGTCCTTCGTTAACATTTTGAGATCTGGGCTGGGAGATGAAGGCTGGAGCATCTGAGAGTTCTTTGCTCAGGGTCAGATCATACTGACACTTGATGATTCCTTGGCTGGTTTTGCCAATGCAGGTGAGGATCCCTTCATCTTTGTGACCAGCCTGCTTGATGGTCAGCGTCTGGTCGCTGCCTGAGACGCCATACCTGTACTCCTCGGAGTTACTGAGCTCTACCCCATTCAATACCCATTTCACATCAGTGGCACCAGCAATGTTGGCTTTTAAAGTCACTTTCTGACCATCAGGTATACTCATCTGAGTAGAATATGTTTTAATCTCGGCATGAGTTCTGATTTCTTCTGATGCCTGTGATGTTTTAGTGATTTCCTCATGGACAATGGATTTTTCCAGGGAGGTCACTTCTGATTTCTTGACTTTTTCGGAAATCAGAACTGTTGAAGCTTCCTCCTTGAGGGCCAGCTTCTCTGGAGATTTCACCTCTGACATCTTGATTTCTTCAGAAATTAGGGCTTTTTTGGAAATTTCCTCTTGGACATCTGCCTTCTTCTGGGATATACTTTTGGAGGTCTTTTGTGTCGATACTTTCTGTATCTCAGTGTCTTTTACAGCTGAAAAAGAAAGCTCTATAAGGCAAACTGAATTGGAAAGAGGCCCCACCCTTTTCTCTTGTGGATTCTGTAAGTGAATAATATACAAAGAAAAAATATTAACTTAACGCATGCAGTGTAGGTAATACCTAACTCTTTCTCAGTCCCAATCTTGGAAAGTTGTCATGCATGACTTTGGAGATCAGTGTAATGATTATTTAAACTAAACTAAACAGAAGAATGATTTTTATGACTTAAGGGGAAAAAAAGTTTTGCAAAGAATAGTTGAAGGATTTAGGAGATGGGTGGATTTAGGAGATTTTGAGTAATTAAAACAATTGAATTATGTTTTAGAAGACTGAGATGAAAGCAAACTAATTTTAATTGGGAAAAACGATACAGTTCTTTCATTAACTTTCCACTGCTTTGGAAAATTAGCAAGAGTGAAGCTTTAGGGAAGAAGTGCCATTTTGTATAATCACCTGACTTTATTCTTAAATGTTCCTGGGAGCAGGAATCTTATATAATCTCTATGGAATCTTATATAACACCACATACAATTAGACACTTAATAAATATAAAAGTGTATGCTAACTTCAAATATGTGTATTTGTACATTTGTGTATAAATGGTATTCTGTAACTTGGTAAAAGTTTTATTTTAATACTTTGTGTGTGTGTGTGTGTGTGTGTAAGGAATAGTGTTTAGAAATGTTTCCTTCATATTGTTTTCTGAAAATTATTGGTAAGAATAAAAGCCAACCTACCTTTTATTGTTAATTTGCAGCTAGAGGACACAGATCCAGCTGAATTTGTTATTGTACAAGTATAAAGTCCACCGTCAGAAGTATCAGTCTTATGAATTTCTAGGAAGAATCCTCCTTTGTCTTCAGAGAGTTTATATTTACCTCCTTGTGTTATAGCCTGTAGAATGCACGTGATTTGAGTTTTAAAAAGTGATTTAATTTTAAACTTTCTTTGGGAGATGGGGAAGAGGGAAGAGGTTAGTTTTTTTAGAAGATAAGTTTAAGGATCATTTAAGAACTGGTTACCTTTCCATCCTTTGTCCAGATGACAGTTGGCTGGGGTTCTCCAGTAGCTTTAACTGCAAACTTAGTGACACTGTCTGAAGAAATAGTTGTATCCTGCAGCCCAGTAACAATTACTGGTTTTGTGGAAACTGGTTCAGGAGCTTTTGGTTCAGTTTTCTTGGTTTCTGTTGGCTCAGCAGTTTTCGGAGCAGCTTTCTTGGTTTCTGTTGACTCAGCAGTTTTCTGAGCTGCTTTCTTGGTTTCTGATATGCTTGAAACTTCCTCATGGATATTCTTAAAGGCTTGTCCCACAAATTGGAAGTTAGTTTTGGAAGTTCCACCTTCACCAGAAATCTCACAAACGTATTCTCCACAATCAGATTCAGTGAGGTTATGGATTTTGAGCTCATAGGTACCATCTGCTGAATAATGAAACTGGAAATGCCCATTTTCCTTCAGTTTCTTACCATCTTTATACCAGGTGACCTCTTTGGCACACAATACAGTACTTTCGACCACACAGGTCAGCTTTGCTATATCTTTAGAAGCTTCTGCTTTCAAGGACTGAATTATCTTGGGTGGGTCAGTGACTGGCAGCTGCTGAACCTTTTTTGTTGGTGTGGGTTTTATCTCTGTGGGTGATACAGCTTTTGGGTGAGAAGTCACCGGCTCTGGGGATTTCACTTGTTTTGGAGACTTGACTCCTTCTGGGGATTTTACCCGAGGCTCTGGGGATTTGACTTTCGGTGGTGATGTTAGAGCCTTTTCAGTAACCCTGGCCTTTTGAATGGTCAGAGTAAACTGTGCCTCTTGCTTCCCTTCGCTGTTCTCTACCACCACGCTGTAGTTGCCCTCATCCGAAGCCTGGACTGAAGAGATCTCAAAGGTCGATTTGTACTTTGCGGTGGTCACTTGGTGGCGGGCAGAAGTGCTTATGACTTGTCCCCTACGCAGCCATGTCACAGTCGGTACCGGCTCACCATCTGTATCGCAAGAAAACCTTGCAGAGTCGCCTTCATACACCGTTATGGACCTTGGCTTCGTAAGAATTCTTGCTGCCAAAGTCGTCTTGATCTTCCTGTGTGTGGATTTTTCTTCCAGCGACTTTTCTTCGACTGCAGCACTTTTCATTTCTGCAGATGCATGGTGTTCATATGATGAGAGACTTTCCTTTGTCTCTGTTATCTGTGATTTCATTTCCCTGACGGAAGAGGAAGCTTCCATCTCAGATGTTTTCTTAAATGATGAAACCGCATATGCCTCTGTTCTCGTCAGCTCAGGGAAAACAGATCGGGGGACCTCTTCGTCTCTGCGCTGGGAAGCATAGGTGGTGTAATCCCCTCCCGTGACGTCCAAGGTTGCATAGTCAGAAGCCTCACCTTTGTAGTTGGTGCACACGGCACGGTATGTTCCGCTGTCATCAATATGACAGTCCAGAATTTCCAGGGTCAGAACCCCACTGGTGTTGGTGTAATGAATCTTACTGCTCTCTTGAAGTTCTACACCGTTGTGGTACCATTTGACCTCGGCAGTTGGCTTAGACTGAACATTTAAGATAAAACGTGTATTTTGGCCGCACGGTACCCTGTGGGAGCGCATCCTCAGTGTGATTCGAGGCATGTGGTCCAGCGTAAAAGGCTGCTGACTCAAAACCTCATACTTCCTTTCTGATGTCTTCTGAGTTTTTAAAGCAGCTTTCATGGACTCATACCTGGAAAAGATATCAAATCTTGCCGACCTCTCAAATCTTGACAGTGAACGCTCACTAGACACAGGGCTGGGGGAACGTGGGCGAGTCCTTTCTGGGGTAGGAGACCTTCTTTCTACGTCATCTTCATCTTCATATTCCTCAGCTGGCTGTGGCTGTGGCCGCGGCCGGATCAGCTCGGACACCGGCCTCATCAACTCGATGTAGGTCGGAGACAGGGAGCGCCGGCGTCTCAGCAGCCTGGACACCGAGGAGGAAGTGTCTCTCTGAGCGTGTTTGGAGATCTCATATTCTTCCTCAATTTCCGTTATTTCAGTCACTTCTCTCTGGCGTCTTGATTTCTTTCTAGATTTTTCTTCCTTCGCCATGTGTTCCAGCTCGCTTTTGTATTCCGAGAGGCGCTGGGTGGTGGTGACTGGACGCAGCAGCTCTTGGTCCTCTCTCTCGGCCATGATCCTCTGCCGCTGCCTGGGCTGCCTGTGCCAGGTGCGGGCGTGCCGCTCCCGCAGCTCCGCGTAACTCGTGCTGGTCTCCGCCTTCGTTGGGATGTGATACGTTGAGTATCTGAAGTCTTTTCTTGCTTCCTCCACCTTGACGTGAGCTTGTGGGGAAGGGTAACGCAGACTCGAAAGCTCAAAACGTGGAGGGCTCCGGCTTGGGGGTGAGGCTGAAAAACCCAGTTCCAGCTCTTCTTCAAGACGCAGCCTCTCTTCCTCTGTTCTCTTCATTGCCAGGTAGTCGTCAATGGGCAGGAGTAATTCTTCATCCGAGATGTCACCGAGAGAACGTCTCCTGGGTCTGTAATAAAAGTAATAATCAGGAGAAGGTGTACGCCGGCGGGCTGGTCTCACCATTTCAAGGTCGTCTTGGGACAGTTTGGGAATCCTCCACTTGGGTCTGTATTGATCGGTGATGCGTGGAAGAGGCATCACGTAGAACTGTTCCCATCTTGAAAGGCGGATGCGCTTGGGTCTTTTCTGTACAACTCTGTCCATCTTCCCAGGCATTTCAAATTGATCGCGTAGCTTTTTGTACCATTTCATGTCAGACATGGGCACGAACTGCTTAATGTGTTGGTCTTCTTCTATGGCAGCCGGTTTGTACTTGCGTGGCTCTGGTACTTCGTAAGGCATGCGGAGTTTTCTCTCCTCCTTCTTTTCTTCCGTCTCAAGTCGGTATTCCCCTTTTACAGTCTTGGTGCTGACGGCTGGTTTGTAAAGGGTGGCAGCTTCTCTCAGTGCCTCCTGGGCGACTTGTGTCAGTGGCACAGTCTCAGTTCCGGAAAGAATTTCAGCCATTCTTAGCGTCTTGTCAATTTGCCTCTGTATGTGTCGTTCGCGCTCCTCCTTCGTCTTGAACTCCTGTTTGACGTACCTCAGGCGTTCCACTTGTAGGTGGGCCTGGCAGCTGGTGGATCCAGCAGTGTTTGTGGCTGTGACTCTGTAGTAACCCGTGTCTTCAGGCAAAGTATCCCTGATATGAAGAGCATAATAATCCAAGCCTTCATGGATAATTTCGATATTAGGCCCGAGGGACAGTGGCTGACCGTCTTTCTCCCATTTTAATGTTGGTGGGGGGATGCCAGACACCCTGATCTCAAAGCAGACACTTTGGCCTTCTTGGCATTCTGCGTTTGCCAGTAGCCGTTTGAACATGGGTCTTAGGGTCGTACCTGTTGGAGGTGGGTGTGGGGTCACAGTCAGCTTTGCTTTGCAGCTGTCTTCACCGTATTTGTTTCTTGCAACAACAGTGTATTCGGCAGCATCATCCGTAGTTACACTGTTGATTGTTAATTGGTAAAGACCCTTGTCGGACTCAAATGTGTACTTCCTATCATCATCACCTGGTTTGATTTTCTGACCTGATTTATACCATGTAACTCGAGGCTCTGGGTGGACAGTTATAGTTACTCCAAACCGGACATTTTCACCCACATAAACTGTCCTGTTATAGAGAGGCAGCGTGAATTCTGGTGGCCTTTCCAGGAGTCTCATGGTATCTATTCTGCGCTTAAGTTTCTTTATGGTTCTACGGCAGTAATAGTCGTAAACTTCTCTCACACCTTTAACAAACAGCTCTGCGTAAGAACTGTCTTCCCCGTAGTCATTGACTACTTTGCATCTGTAGGTACCGTCATCGAATTTGGTAATGTCTTTGACATACATGGTGGCCACTCCATCGTCATAAGTGATTTCATATTTCTCACTGTTCTCCAGCTGTCTGACACCAAAGTACCAAGTCACTTGGGTAGACTGATCGTAATTTTCAATTTTGCATACGTATTTGACATGTCCTCCTTCTTCAACGACTGCATGCATTATCTGTCCAGAAACTGGGCCGATTTCAATGGATGCCACTTTAACTTTAGCAATGCTCACTCCCTTCTGAGATCGAATTGCACCACCACAGGAGATCCTGGCTGCAGACACAACCAAGTTGAGGTCTTTCTTGATCAGGGTGTGGTAGTAACGTCGGTGTTTCAATGTCCTGATCACTTTAGTACTGACTCTTTCTATCTTCTGCTTCAGCCATGGGTGCTGGAGAGCCTCAGATGCTGTCATGCGAGATTTTCTCTCTTTCACTAACAGCCGGTCAACAAAGTCCATGGCTTCAGTGCTGATCTCTTGGAATGCTTCTTCATCAAAGGTATATTCAGCATTCATGATGTTCTCAATTACCTGTTGGTTAGTTTCAGCCAGGAATGGATTGATACCACTCAACAGCACATACACGAGTGTTCCGAGTGACCACATGTCTGTGGCTGTGCTGACAACATCATGCTGGTGGACTTCAGGTGCATAGTATTCAGGGGCAGTGAACAGAAGCCTAAAGTTGTCCCCTGGCTTCAGCTGACGGGCCTGACCGAATTCTATGATTTTAATGGTGGAGCTCCTTCTTGTTTGGTAAATGATATTTTCTGGTCTAATGTCAAAGTGTCCAATATTATGACTGTGTAAGAACTCAAGTGCTTCACAGACCTGGCGAACATAGCTTACAATTTCTCTCTCATTAAGTTCAAAAGCACTTGTGTTAATGCGTTCAAATATGTCAAGTCCTGATATGAACTCAAAGATCATAACTAATTCTTCCATGCTTTCAAATGATTCATGGAGGTATAAGATATTTCGGTGCCTAGCGATGTTTAGAATGGAAATTTCTTTCTTTACCAAAACCTGATCAGCCCCTTTGACTTTAACAAATTTGGCCATGTATGTCTTCTTTGAGGATGTTTCAACACAACGGTGGACAATTCCAAACTGACCACGCCCAAGATCTTCAGCAATCATATATTTCTCATAGAGTTCCTTGGTTGAAGAGTGAGATGCTTTGGTCATAGAAACTTCCCTGGTTTCATCAACCTCTTCATCATAGTTCATAGCTCTGGTCTTATCTTCTTTGGTTACGGTTGGTTCTGAAGGCTCAGAAGGCTTGCTTAGGCCAAATTTATTTTCTGCTATTATACGGAACTGGTAACTTGTTTTTCCAAATAAGTTGATCACGGTATAGTGTGTTTCTCGGGCCTGTCCTACGCGGATCCATCTTTCTGCAGTGGTCGCACATTTTTCAACAATGTAGTTGGTGATTTTGCTGCCACCATCAGAAGCTGGCTCAGTCCATGTTAAGTTGACAGAATCTCGTGAGACGTCACTAACTTTGACTCCTCTGGGTGGGTCGGGAACATCGGCCACATCCAGTTCAACTGTCTTCTGATCAATTCCAAACCTGTTTTTAGCACAGACCACATAGAAACCAGCATCTTTTCTCTCCACTCCATTGAGGAAAACAAGTGACGTGAAAGATCTTGTGACAATAACTTGGTAGTGGCCATTGTTGTCGATGAGATCTTGTCCTTTCTGCCAGGTGATCACTGGGTCTGGTTTGCCACTGAATGGGATCTTGATGCTGATTACCTCACCTCGGAGAGCATGGACTGCTCCCATGCCTTCAAGATTTTTAGGCAAGTGTATCTTGGCTGGAACTGTATCAGAATAAAAGAAGGAAGAATATAATTTAGCAATAACCCAACACTATTTAAGAGCACCCCCCCCCCAATTAATAATATGTAATCTAGTACCAAAATGATGTTTGCTGATTTGTTTTTACCTTCTACTTCCAAGGAGGCAGTGCCAGACACAGACCCTCCTTGGTTGGTAGCTCTGACTTGGTAAACTGTGGCATCATCATCTGTGACGCTTGCAATGATGAGCTGGTGGTAGCCACCCTTAAACTCTTGAATCCTGTACTTTAATCCATCTGCGATGATTTCTTTGCCTTGTCTGTACCATTTCACAATTGGTTTTGGATGACCAGTCACTTTGCAGACCAAAGTAGCATTGCTCTGATATCTGACATTTAGATTTCTCAGTTCCTCTTTAAAGTGTGGTGCCTGAATTGGGACATCAGATTTGGGAATGACAGGTTCTGATATTTCACTCCATTCGCTTTCCCCACCTAGGTTTTCACATTTCACACGGAACTCATATTCAAGACCTTCAATAAGGTTTTGCACTGAAAAGACGGTTTCTCGAATTTCATCTGTTGTCACAGCAATCCACTTGTTCTGCTTCTTCTCACGCTTCTCAAGGTAGTAATTTCTAATCTTTGCCCCTCCATCACTGGCAGGTGGCTTCCAGGCCACAACACAAGAATCTTTTGTGACAGCAGCAATAGTTGGTTTGCCAGGAGCACCTGGCTTTTCTGTTTAAAACAAAAAGCATTTGACTCATGGGGTGAAACAAACAGCTTTATGAAGAGCTTATTTTATAAAAAATAAAATGTTATGAACCCAAAGTTCTATTAAGAATAACTAATCCAGAAAAATGAAATTGGTTACTTTATGCTGAGAAACTTACTGCAACACAAAGTTCGTTTTTAGAGAAAAAGGGGATGGGGTATACATGTGCCCTTTTAGATAAGCAAAAATTCAATTTAAGTGAGATAAAAGGCACTTGTACTTTAGCTGAATCTTTGCTATCTCCTTTCAAAAGTTATTTCTGTTTAAAAAAAAAGTTTCACATACAGATGGAATTTTGCCACAGGAAGACTGTAGAGGTTGTACTCACCAAATGGACTCTTAATGATCACAACTGAGGAGACTTCTAGAGGGTCACTGATGCCAAACGTGTTCTGAGCCGAAACCCGGAAGTAATACCCAGCATTTTCTGTGAGGTTCACAATTCTACAGGTTGTCACTGAGATGGCTGAAGACACCAATTGCCATTCAGCCCCTTCCTTGGCCTCACATTTCTCTACCACATAATTGGTGATCCAGGAGCCTCCGTCATCTGCAGGTGGTTTCCAGCTGATCACCACAGAATTCTTCAATAGAGCTTCAATCACAATTGGTCCTGTAGGTTTGTCTGGTTTATCTGTTGGGAGAAAATACAATTGGAGTGGTTTCTGTAGTGTGTCTCCCAGGATATTTTTCTTTTTTCTTTAAAAACAACAACAACAACAAAACCACTGAAAATGAAATACCTTGTATTTCCACATCAAGGATGGCATCCACCGTTCCAAGAACATTACTGAGCTGAACTTTGTATTTCCCAGCGTGAGTCTTACGTTGGATATTCTTCATGACGAGATGAGTATACTGCTCAGTGTTTTCAATAGCAATGTTTTCTGAGTTTTGCAAACGTTTCTGGCCATGGAACCAAGTGATGGCAGGTACTGGACGGCCAATGTATGTAACGTGAAGTCGAAGCGTTGACCCCACAGCACCGTAATACTTCTCTTTCAGTGGGTAACCGGGATGGAATTGTGGCGTTGCTTGCAGGAGAAGCTTACTACTGGATTCTACTTCTCCAACCTCATTGGTAGCTATGCAGGTATAAACGCCTTCATCTTCTTGTTCCTCGGTCATTACTGTTAGAGTATGTGTGCGTCCATCTGAAGACATTTTGTACTTGCGGCTTTGTATCAGCTCCTTACCAAATTGGTACCATTTAATGTCTGGTAGAGGCCTTCCAACAATCTGACATGAGAGTTGAGCAGCTTCACCCAGTTTGGTGGTGACATCCATCATTTCTTTGCGTACTCCTGGGGCCTCTCCAGCTGAAGGGTATGAAAGATAACATTAATGCATTATTGTTACTACTGAATCTATAATCCTCTGTCCTTGTATATCAGGAATGAATTCATCCTATTGACTAATACTTCATTAGACACCATTATTTACATATGAGTCTAATTCTTAAAAAGGCTTCACAGTGACTGGAGGATCATCTGGAAAGTAGAGATTCAATGAGCACATCATCATATTATTATGTAGAGTGACTTTTTATGATCGGGAGGCATTAACAATGTATAGGGTTTTGGGGAAATATTAGTTCTCTATAAATCTGTAGATTTGCCCTTACTTAGGTTCACTGAAGTGGGGTACATTTGTTGACCCTTCAAGTCTTACTAGGAGTATTAAAAAAAAACACCATTGTATTCAAGGGAGAAATTGCTTTAGGAATCCGTTCACTGCACCTAACAGTTCACTGCTGAGGTTATGTGCTTGGAATGACTTCCTCTAGAAGCATCAACTATTCCCTGTGTGTGCATATGCCAGAGTGAGTGATTTCTTTCCAAACACTTGCTCTCCAGTAAAGCTTTCTGGAGATCTACTTAGTCCAGAGGAAGAATTAGCCTTAACATGTTCCTCAGTTTGTAAACCATAAGCAGAGAACTAATGGCTACTTACATGTTAGTTTCGTCTTTACAGACATAGCGGTTCTTCGAGGTCTGCTCAGCCCTGTCTCATTCTCAGCAAAAACCCTGAATTCATACTCCGTAGCTTCCAGCAAACCCCCTATTGTGAATTGCCTGTCCTTGATGCGGTCCTTACTGCTCTTCTTCCAGGCACTGTCTCCAGATTGTCTATATTCAACCCAGTATCCAAGGATTTCTTTGCCACCATCGCATTCAGGTTTCTCCCATTGTAGACTGACGCTGTCTTTGGATATTGAAAGAATCTCGAGTTCTCCAGGTTGGCTTGGCTTATCTGAAATATTTGAAAACAGTTGAAAAGGAAATCAGCTTTCCTGCTGAAGTAAAAGAAAAACAGCAAAGGTGGTTTGCCTCTCTGATTCTAACCCCTTTGGAAACTCTTTCCTTACCAAATGGATCTTTGCAAACAACTGGTTCAGAAGCAGGGCTGGTCTCGCTTAGGCCAGCGTCATTCTGTGCGATGATGCGGAACTGATATTCTGCGTCGGGAACAAGCCCGGTGATGGTGTACATTGTGGTCGTGATCTGAGTCTTGTTGTGTCTGACCCACTTGTCAGTTGATGTCTCCTTGCGTTCAATGTAGTAGCCTGTGACCCGAGAACCACCATCGTCTCTGGGCCGGGACCAGGACAGGCTGACAGAACTCTTGGTCACATCTAGTACTTCTGGGGGATTGCTTGGAGGCTCGGGAGGGTCTAGGAATGTAAGTGGAAAACACATGTGTTAGAATGCAGTCCCAACTCTTGTAAGCTGGTGGCTTTCCTTTCGAAACAAAAGAGCACTGAGAGGATTTTTACAGTGTTATGGTTGGAAGAGCACTTACTCAGTGGTGTTTTTGGTATGACTGGTTCCTCAGATTTCAAGGGTTTGCTTATTCCAAACTGGTTTTCTGCTGAAACACGGAAATGGTACTCCACATTTTCTTTGAGGCCTTTTACAACCAGAGATGTACCTCGGACTCTGGAGTCGATGGTGTACCAGGCGGCTTTAGGCACTTCTCGTCTCTCGAGGATGTAGCCTAAGATGTCAGCACCACCATCATCGGCAGGGGGTCTCCAACTGACCCTTACAGAGCGAGCTTGTATGTCGTCATATTCAAGTGGTCCTTCTGGAGTGTTGGGACTTCCTATCACCCTGACCTTGATGTAGACAGCCTTCTTGCCACATTTGTTTTCCAGAACCAGGTCGTAAGTGCCAGAATCATCCCTGTCTGCTTCTTTGATTACAAGCTCAGTGTGAGTTTCAGAGGTTGCAATCATGGCACGCTTACTAATATCTTGGCCTTCCTTGGTCCATTTACATATTGGGAATGGTTTTCCTTTGATTGGTATGGTAAGTCTGATGACCCCACCTTGTCTTACACAGATACCTTCCTGGTATCTTTCATCAAGTTCATAGTCAGGATATTCTGGGAAGAAAGGTAGGGTTACAATTAGCATTTTGGGAGGCGGGTGTAGGAAATAAGTCTTAAGGCAATTACAGCAGAAAGTAAATGATCATATGTCTTACCAAGCATTTCCGTGACTTTGACTGTTCCTGGTACCTCAGCGGGCTCCCCAGGTCCACCAGCGTTACAAGCTAGGACACGGAATCTGTATTCAGCGCCCTGAGGTAGGTGTGTGAGAGTATACTCCCGAATCTTGGTTGGGGTGGTGTTGCATTTGGTCCATTCATATTGATCAACTTTTTGCATTTCGATCAAGTAGCCTGTGACTTTAGATCCTCCTTCATCTTCTGGAACACTCCAGGCCAGGGAGACTGATGTCCTTGTTGTATCAGTAACTCTTGGGTTTTGTGGCTTTCCTGGAGGAGCTGGGAATGAGAATAAGACAACAACATACTTGTTAAAGTTTCTGCAAAGTTGAAAATCGAATGCACCACCTAACAATTTCAGTGAGTTGTGGAAACATGGACTATAACAGTAGAATATTTTTCATTTTGTAAATGTTTAATTCATTTTAATCAGTTAACATTACTTAAAGCTCTTGGTTTTTCCTTTGTCTTTTTTGTGCTTTGTTTATAATCACTAATACTATCTTACATTTACCATCAGTTTTTAAAGTGCTTCCAGAAATATTAACTTGCTTTACAATTTTAACTGTGATATAGGGTGTGTATTGTGAATTCCATTTTAAAGTGGGAGAAATAGACTCAAGAGAAGAATATAAAAAGTTATTTGCCCAAAGTTGCCCGGGGTTGGAGTGGGGAGGGGATTGATGACAGAGGACACAACTGAACTTTTTGAGCTGTTGGAAATATTCTATATTTTGATTGTGGTGGTGGTTATACAAAACATATAGAATTCTATATTTCAGAAGGGTGACTGTTACCACATTAAATTATACCTCAATAAACTTATACAAAAGGTATTTACCAATTGGATCCATGGCAATGGTGGGTTTGGAAGGACGGCTTGGTTTTCCAGTTCCTCTCACGTTAATGGCTGTGACACGGTGTTCATATTCTAAGCCTTCAGTAAGGCCAGTGGAACGGTACCGTGTCATCGTCACTGGTACTTTATTTACACGGACCCATCGATCTGATCTCACTTCTTTGCGCTCCACAATATATCCAGTCACTTGGGAGCCACCGTCATCTTCTGGTGGGTACCAAGTAAGTGTCATGCCCTCACGTGAGACATCAAATAGCTGTAATGTTTCTGGAGGTCCAGGAATATCTGCAGCAAGACAGAGGTAAACACAACATGGCACCATGAATAAATTGAAGACTCGTACATTTGTATGAGTGTGTCTCGTATATACCATCTTAAAATGGTACATATAAGACTCTTGCAACTGTTTTTCTCGTGTTTTCATTTTTATACTTTTCTTGCTGTTCCTCATTTTCTTCCATTTTATAAACATTTATTAAGCATGTATTCTGTATTGTTTCTCACTGTAACAGCCAGTCCTCCCTCCCCCCTTTCCTTCCATCCATCCTTCCCTAACTCCCTCCTCTCTTTCTTCCATTAAAAAAAAAACCCCAACCATGTTGAAAACTTCCAAGAAAAGGAGGTTTAGAAACCTTGGAAAGACCCTGGGATTAACTTTGTGACCTATTTTTACTTACATAAGGGTATATTAAGAATAAATTCCTTCTTGTTAATATTTAGAATCAGAGGTGGGGAGAGTGGGGGGCGGGCGTCCAGGACTTACTGATGAGGCTGCGACATTCTATGACCTCAGATTGCAAGTACGAGCCGATCCCGAAGCGGTTTGTCGCAGCGATACGGAACACATACTCGTTTCCTTCAGTGAGTCTGGTAAACTTAAATGTTGTTCTAGTCACTGATTCAGACACTGGCAGCCACCCTGGACGATG
The DNA here is from genome assembly GCF_937001465.1 of Orcinus orca. NCBI lineage: Eukaryota > Metazoa > Chordata > Mammalia > Artiodactyla > Delphinidae > Orcinus > Orcinus orca. The sequence continues at coordinate 66,081,963 of NC_064565.1, forward strand.
GGCATCACGTTGTTCTACCACGTAGCCACTCAGTGGAGCACCACCATCCAGTTCAGGCGGTCCCCAGGAAATGGTCACTGAAGTAGCATCAATTTCTTCAATCTTGACAGGCCCAGTTGGTGGACCAGGTTTGTCTGTGAAAAAAAAAAAGAAATCCCGGAGGTTAATTTTCACTTCAAATCAAAATTGGGTGACTAAACAACAACAGCTTGCTTGTGTCTTGGTCTCTCATCCTTACCGAGAATGATAACTTTAATGGTCTCTGAAGTAGTTCCGGTGGCATTCTTCAGCTCAAGTATATAGTCTCCAGTATCTCTGATAGTGGTTTCACGAATGGTTAATTTAGCTACCTTAGTATGAGTTTCAACTGTGACACGCTCTGATTCTCTTAGTTTAGAGCCAGCAAAGAACCAGGAAGCAGCAGGAGGTGGGCGACCAGCAATTGGTATCACCAGCTCTACTGGTCTGCCGGCTGGGACGTGGATGGTCTTTTGAGGCATTGTAGAAAGATCGATTGCTGGCAACACTATGAGAAAAAGTAGGCATTTATTCATAAGTATTATTCCTAATGACAAAGCGTCATGAATTCTGAATGTTTCTTTCACTTTCCTTTACTATTATTGTTATTTTGGTGATTTGGTACATACCTCTGAGGTCTTGTACAGTCACGGCTGTGATGATCTCTCTTGGTTCTGACACACCTTTCTCGTTTTGTGCCCTTACTCTAAATAAGTACTGTTCACCTTCATTTAAGGAAATAACAGTGTGCTCTAGGACTGTGGGTTTTAAGGTGACAACCTTCATCCATCTCTCGGTGCCAGCTTTGCAGGCCTCAAGAACATAGCCAGTGAGCCGGCTACCACCATCGTAGAGTGGTTTTTCCCAGGCAAGGGTAACAGTCGATTTGGTGACATCGACAACTTCTAGCTTCACAGGCACCAAAGGTACTTCTGAGACCAGAACTGCATCAGATGTTTCACAAGGTTCTCCAATGCCATAAATATTTTCTGGCAGCACTCTGAAATAGTACATGGTTCCTTCTATAAGTCCAGAAATTCTGTAGAGCGTCTTGCTGCATTTGGTAGTTACTGTTTTGAATGCTCTCATGGCAGCTTCACGCTTCTCAATAATGTAATTGTTGACAGGAGCTCCACCATCAATTGTGGGAACTTCCCAAGTAATGGTCACAGAATCTCTTGATACTTCCTTAACTTTCACTGAAGCACAGGGACCAGGAGTATCTAAAACAAGAGAATGAAAGATCCATACTTCCTGTTTGCCTGATTGGTTGATAGATTTTTTGGGGGGCAGGAAAATATACTCAACATAGTTCCTTTTAGAGAGGTGATAATCAGAGGTCAAGGTGTATCTTTTTAAAGAATCTGCTCACAGCATAGTTGATTTTAAGACAAATACTTACCATATACTTTAACAAGGACAGTTGCTGATTTCTTGCCAGATTGGTTTTCAGCTTCAATGGTGTATTTTCCAGCATCATACCGGTTAACTTTGTCCACAATAAGTAAAGAGTAACTCTCAGTGTTGTCAATGATCGCCCGGCTTGCAAGGTCAATGCCCTTCTTGCTCCATGTGATGACGGGTGGTGGTCTTCCAGATACAGACACCATCAGCCGCAACGAGGCCCCAGCTCTGATGGTCACAATCTTCTTTAAATCATCTGCAAGCTCAAGATCCGGTATTTCTGGAAAGTAAATGTCAAAACTTAATTAATTCATGAACAGGTGTGATGAGAAAATAATTCACCTAAAACCTTATATTATAAATACCTAGTCTTTCCATGGGCTCAATTTCAGCAGTTGACTCGCTGTATTCACTCATGCCCTTCACGTTCACAGCAGCGACTCTGAAGGAGTATTTCTGGCCCATTTTAAGGTCTGTCACAGTGAATTCATTATTTCTTATTGTGGTCTTGGTATGCACTCGGTACCACTGGTCAGTGTCCTTCTCTTGCATTTCAAGAACATATCCTATGATGTCAGTGCCACCGTCATACATGGGCTTGGTCCAGGCTAAACTAATGCTGTGTTTGGTGGTATCTACAACTCTCGGAGCAGAAGGTGGTCCAGGGGTATCTATGAAATTTTAAAATAAGGATGCAGGTATTACACAAATAAGGAAGCTTGAGATTTGTATTTTTGGTTTTCAAGACTCACTGAGGCATTACTGTTCTTTGTCCACACTCACCAAGATACTCTTTGTAACTAGGCTCTTCTGACATTGCAGGATAGCACTGTATGCTCTATTATTACTATTATTATTGTTTTAAGAGTTAAACTTCTTTAGAAAGGTAGATGTTTCTTTCTGGCCACTTTGGCTAGCTATGCTGTGTCCTGCTAAGCTCATTGCTGACAGTACCCATTCTCAGGGACTTTTCTTTAGTTGCTCAGCTTTCAACAGGGTTAATATCACTTGTCACCTCTACATTGCTAATAAGTACAGGAATAAGTTTCTTCTACTTCCTCGATTCAATCCAAGTGATTTATTGCTTTTAGTTCTTGGGCTTAAACTTTGTACAAGGATTTGCCACTTATTTCTGAAGCTTTTGTGACAATTATTTTGTTAGGTGCTTACTAAAATACAAGAAGCTTTATGCTCTGCTAAGCCTCTTAAAAGAGATGTTGTCTTTTTTTTCTTTTCAGTAGTTATTATCATTACAACAAAATTCTCTCCATTCTTAGGAAGATTTGCAAAATACATCCCTTTCATATTGGTAGTAGAATAGTTTATTTTTTTCACAGATTGGAAAATACTGCAACAGTGTTTAGCAATGTAACTGCTAACTTATTGACAGAAGTAGTAGTTGAAATGTTTTCTGTCTTAGGCTGTATTTAAGATCCTTCTAATAAGCATATGACTTTCTAGACCATTCACAAATTCTACAAGTTATTGGAAATGGCATGTTGGAAAATTATTTGTAATGTGGTTTTGTTGGGCATTAGGGTTGTGTATGATTCTTGGAACTCACATGATGGTTCTCTGCAAGAGATAAAGTTGGAAGCTTCGCTGGGTTCGCTGTTACCAGCAGCATTTACTGCGGTCACCCGGAACTGGTAATCACAACCTTCCATCAGGCCAGTCACCTTCAGCCTGGTATCATACACCACATGGTCTTTGTTCACACGTGTCCAGCGCGAGCTCTTCTTCTCACGTTTGTCTACTAGATAGTTGCTGATCTCGTTGCCACCGTCAGATTCAGGTTTTGTCCACTGAATGATGATATGCTCTTTGCCAGCCCCAACTTCTTCAGGTATGCCAGGTTGTGATGGAATAGCTATTTATATTTTTATGAAAATAAAAGGATGATCAGAATCGCACAAAATCACCATTGCTATGACTGTCCTCCCTTCTCCCTGATCCCATTACATTTCAACGGCTGAACTGTTTGAGTGTTAATACTCACTGAAGGAGTTTCTGGCGACAATGGGCTCTGATTCAACAGGCACACCAGGGCCATATTTGTTTACTGCCCGCACTCGGAATATGTATTCGTTGTTCTTGATGAGTCTGGTAACCACATAGGATAGGGTTGGGCATTCGCCTTCCACAATCACCCAGTTGAGTCTGCTAGTCTCGCGTCTTTCCACGATGTAGTGAGTTATTTCTGCACCTCCATCTTCCTGAGGAAGGCTCCAGGCTAAAGTGCACTTCTCCTCTGTTACTCTGCTGACGGTGAGCTTTCCACATGGGCCCGGGGAATCTGAAACAGGTGTAAGGACGAGCAATGAGGAAGGTGTTTCTTTCTGCCCACGCTTGAGAAAGCTATGAAAATCAAAGATCATTTGACGTACTTACCGAGAACTTTGACCACGACAGACACGGCCTTGGTCCCACTGGCATTCTTCACCGTTAAAGTGTATCTTCCACTGTCACTTCTGTCACAGAACTTGATCACAGCAGTTGCTCGTTTGCCAGTGTACTGCAGAGAGACTTTTTCACAGAGATCTAGTTCCTTGTCCCCTTTGGTCCAGATAATTTTGGGTTCAGGTTTGCCACCAACTGCAGCATCGAGAACAAGATCCGAGCCTGCTCTGATGGTAACCAGATCACCCTGTAATCTGGCATCGAGTTCGGCTTTGGGTGGAGCTGTCGTAGGCAAAATAGATGTGAATGAATATATGATAGTTTATTGTTATAGAAATTGTGATAGTTTAAAAGGAGAGCATTGACTATTCTTTACCGTATTCATCTCGGCAAGTGATGGGGCCTGTAGATTCTGATCCTTTGCTAATTACACCTGCTGCATTCTTGGCCAACACACGGAATTCATAAGTGTCTCCTTCACTCAGAGCAGTAATGGTGAAGAAATTGTCAGATACAATGGTGTAGTTGCACTTGAGCCAGCGACCATCTCCAACTTCACTGACTGGCTTACGCTCTATGATGTAGCCTACAACCTTGCTGCCTCCATCATACACTGGGGCAGACCAGATCAGTGACACCGTTGATCTGGTGACATCTGTCACCTCTGGTCTTCCTGGTGCATCTGGAAGGGATGCAAAAATAAGGTTAAATGCAACTCTGAATTCTGCTAGTACCAATAATGATGACGATGATGGTGATGATGGTGATAAACAAATGTACCCTTAAATTCTGATACCTACCAACTGGGTTTTGAGCCATCATAGGTCTTGATGCTTCACTGGCTTTGCTAACGCCTGCGGCATTGAGTGCGTACGTTCTGAACTGATATTCCAGTCCTTCTACCAAACTGGTCACTTTGTAGTTGCACTCTAAGCATGGCAGTTTGTTTTCTTTCACCCAAAGAATGGTGTTACGTTCTTTCTTCTCAACCCAGTAGCCGATGACTTTACTGCCACCATCATGATAGGGTTCCTCCCAGCGAATAGACATGGTATTGGCAGACACATGGTAGACCTCAGGTCTGGTAGGTGCACTTGGTGGGACTAAATATAAGCAAAGGTATCAAATATGAATACAGTTTTATAAAATTCAGGGGAAATATTTAATAATAGAGACTTGGAAATACGATTTTTATTTTTCTTACCAAATGGATGCTCAGCAACGATTGGTGCTGATTCCAGAGGCTTGCTGACACCAAATCTGTTCTCTGAACTGACACGGAAAGAATATTCCATGTATTTCGTGAGATGAGTGACTTTAATCTGAGTGCGCTTGACGCTGGAATTGACAAGCTGCCAAGCTGTTGTACCTGACTCACGCTTTTCAACTATGTAATTAGTAATATCGGTGCCTCCATCATCTTTAGGTTCAGCCCATGACAGGATGCATGATTCAGCTGAGACAGATGAGACTTCAATGGGGCCAGTTACTGGACCTGGCCTTCCAATGACCACAACTGTGATGGTAAATGTTTTGACACCAGCTGTATTTTCCAGGGTCAGGAAGTACCTTCCAGAGTCACCTCTCATGCTGTCCTTTACAGACAGGGTGGTTCTGTCTTTTGTTGTTGTGATACTCACTCGATCTGTCTCCTTAAGTCTCATTTCTTCAAGCTTCCATGTTACTTTGGGGGTGGGACGACCACTGATTGGCACGTCAATGGTAAACGTGCTGCCTGCTTTGCAAGTTATGAGCTGATTGGTAATTCCAGTGAGATCAGCTGTGGGCTCAATTTGAGGCTCCTTGATGATGACAGAAGAGAAGGCTTCCCTGGGTTCACTGTAGCCAGCATCATTCTTGGCCTTCACGCGGAATTCATATTCAGTGTTCTCAGTGAGGTGCTCCACCGTGAAAGTCAGCTGTTTGGTGTGACCAGCTTCAACCCAGAAGTCAGATCCCTTTTGTCTCATTTCGAGCAGGTAGCCAGAGATGCGGCTGCCTCCATCATGGTCAGGTTTAAGCCAAGCTAAGACCACAGAGGATTTGCTTGTGTCAATGACATCAAGTCTCTTTGGTGGAGCAGGCTGTTCTGTGGCTACCATTGGTTCTGGCATTTCATAGGGTTCACCAACACCATACTCATTTTCTGCAGAAACACGGAAATAGTATGGAACGCCTTCTACCAGGTCGTTGACCTTGAGGATCTGACGAGTGCATTTTTCACTGACTACCTGCCAACTACGGCGACTGGCTTCTCGTTTCTCTACCACGTAGTGATGGATTCGGGCACCCCCATCAAGGAGAGGGGCGTCCCACATCAATGTAACAGATCCCCGGGTCACATCCTTGAAGGTAATTGGGCCAGGTGGGCCTGGAGAGTCTAGCACCTTTACGGTGAATGTGATTGACTTACTACCGCTGTTGTTTTCCACAGTAAGGGTATATTTCCCTGCGTCGTTTCGGTTGCAGTTTTCCACGGTGAGGGTGCTGAAGGAGTCTGTTGTATGGATATCAGCCCGAATGCTAAGGTTAGAGTCAGGTTTGCTCCACACAGCTGTCGGAGTCGGTCTACCCTGATAGGCAATGAAGAGGCGAATACTGGCCCCAGCTCTCACAATATGAGTCTGCTTGAAGTTGGCATCGATGTCTAACTCAGGAGCTGATAATCGGTCAACTGCTTTAATGGTGCCGGTCACTTCACAGCTGTCTCCTTTTCCAGCACCATTGACAGCACTAACCCGGAATTTGTATTCTGCACCTGCTTGTAGATCAGTAACTGTATATCTTGTTTTCACCCATCCTTCTGCATTCACCTTGTGCCAGTCTCCTAAGTCAGCTTTGCACATTTCAATAATATACCCAATTATCTCCATCCCTCCGTCAAACACTGGCTTAGACCATTCTAAGCTCACAGTTGTCTTTGATGTGTCTGTCACTTTGACCACAGTGGGAGCACTTGGTGGGTTGACTGGCTCTCTACATTTGATTAGTCTTGAGATACCACTTGCAGGTCCTACTCCTGCAGCATTTTCAGCCATGACATGGAATTCATACTCATTGCCCTCTGTCAGACTGGTGACTTTGAATCTTGTCTCAGAGATTGGTCGTTTGCTGATGACTTTCACCCATCGTGTGCTTTTCTTTTCTCTCCTTTCAAGGATGTACTGTTGAATTTCACTGCCACCATCTGATTCTGGCCTTGCCCATGTCAGGGTAATGCTATTGCCTGTTACATTACTAGGTTCTGGAGTGCCAGGGGAATCGGGAATACCTGTAAAATGAAAACAAAGAAAGAAATAAACCAATTAGACACATTTGCTTGGAAGTTAACCTTATGACATAGTACCACTTAGTAAAAACGGTCGCTTACTGTACTGTATTTGAGCAACCACTGGGTCAGAATCCAGTGGCCTGCCAACACCAAACTTGTTGACTGCAGAAATACGGAATTGGTATTCATTGCCAGTTATTAGTTTAGTGGCGGTATAGCTGAGGGCTTCACAATTATCCTCAATTAGCGCCCAAGCAAGTCTGCTGGTTTCCCGTTTTTCAATGATGTAGTGCGATACGGGAGCACAGCCGTCATTGAGTGGAGCATCCCACCACAAGGTCATCTTCTCGCCAGTTATACTGGTGAATCTTATTGGCCCAACTGGTTTTCCTGGTGTATCTGTAAGAAAAAGGTTCCAGAGTTAGTTTCTTTCTCCTTATCCATTAAAATGCAATCAGGCATGTCTTTAATCCAAGTCCTGTACATTGTAAGATTAAGAAGCTATTTTATGAGTACCTTGTACTTTCACTGTAATTTCTGCTTTTGTGGAGCCAGATGCATTTTTGGCTTCCACTGTGTATACACCACGATGGTCCCGAGTAGCATCTCTAACAAAGAGGCTGGTGGATCCAAGGACATCGGTTATTTCCATATTCATCCTCTTCTCAATTTCTTCTCCATCTTTGAACCAAGTTACTCGAGGTACTGGCCGTCCTTGCACCAAAGCTTTAATTCTAAGGCTCTCTCCAGACTTAATAGTGACACCATCAAAGTACTCAGGGCCAAACTCTACAATTGGTGCAACTATAAAAGAAAGAGACAATATGCATTAGTTTGGCTTAATAAAGACTTAAATAAGCATGTTTTTCATTAGCACCATATCATAAAGCCTGAAAGGGTAATGCTTATACCAAAGGCTATTTTGAAAGGATTGATAGTTGAGAATTTAGACTATGGGGTTAAACATTTGCATATTATTAGGTTATCGCCTTTGTTATATCTGTCATGTTATTAATCTTGCATTTCCATTTGTAAAAAGAGAAATGAAACATTTACGGATCATTTACTTCCTAATACTGCTGCATATTCAAACAAGTTCCTGTGCGGGGCCATCAGCTGCACTCAGGCAAGGTGATAATTGTGCTGTTGGACCTGTGTTGTGTTTTAGTAACTTCAGTCGAGAGGGACAGTTATTCTTGGGACCTTTTTTTCTTCATTTATTATAAATGACTGAAATCACAAAGCTAAAAACTCATTCCCACTTGCATGCTATTTATATGGAAATGAAATAATAGACGTGGTAAAAAGAATTGATGCTAATTACATTTTTTTCTTCTCTTCATCTGAAAGGTAGAAAATCGAATTCATCTACCTAACAACCTTTGGTAATCTGTATGAAACGTTGTTTCTCTTCCCATTTTTATAGACCAGCCCCCCGCCCCAAATATATATGTATATTTTTTTAAAAATGTGAATGCTCTTAGTTACATTGGAAATTGGTTGTAAATGCTTACCATTTTCGTCCCTTGTCATAATAACGCCAGAAGACTGTGAGGGCGGGCTTATGGTTCCAACAGCGTTTCTTGCAAGTATTCTGAACTCATATCGATCCCCAGGACTAAGTCCTGTTGCCGTGTACTGGCATTCGCTGACATCACTAAAGTTGCATCTGGTCCAGCGATCGCTCCCTTGCCGTTTCTCGATGTTGTAGGCGACAATCTTACTGCCTCCATCACGCAGTGGTGGGTTCCATTTCAGAGTGATGGTTTCCCGGGTGACATCAATGTAGTCAGGAGTGCCAGGTGGGTCTATAAATTAGATGCAAGTTAAAGGCATCGTTATTTCTGTAATCAACTCTTAATCTTCAGTGGAAGGAAAATAAATAAATCCCCCAAACTCATTTTAGCCATTAATTGCAATTTTTTTTGTATCAGAGGCTTTAAAAAAAGAATTTTAAATTGCTCTTTTAGACTGATTTAAAATCATCCCCCTTGCTTTACCTGACCAGCTCTCTAGTGACTAGGAAATATGTGAGAAGGTGATACGTGGAAGAAAAGCAGTGTTTGAGTTGTCACTAACATATTCAGTTGCGGAATTAAATATATTTGAATAATCCTCAGTCACTTACCTACTGGGGAAACAGCTAAGGTAAATTTGCTTGGGTCACTAGGTGAGCTTAGGCCGGCAGAATTTTCAGCGTATACACGGAACTGGTAATCCAGGCCTTCCATTAGTCCAGTAGCTCTATGTTCTCTTGCAGATATTGGTGATATGTTAATTCTTTGCCACAGGATGCTATTTCTTTCTTTCTTTTCAACATGGTATCCAGTAACTTCTGAACCGCCATCATAAACTGGAGCATCCCAAGTTAGGGACATGCCATCAGAAGTCACATTGTATGTAACTGGCTTTCCTGGGGGGCCAGGAATCCTGAACTGGTGTTTTGCCACAATGATGTTTGAGTCAAGTGGCTGGCTGACTCCATATCTGTTTTCTGCCCTAACTCTAAACTGGTATTCAGCATCTTTGACTAGATTAGGAACTTTGAAAGTTGTCCGGGCAACACTGGAACACACCATCTTCCAATTAGTTTGTGAAGCTTCTCGCTTCTCAATGCTGTAACAGGTAATTTCTCCTCCTCCATCATCATCGGGCACATCCCATGATATGATGACACTGTCAGCCTTGATTTCATCAAATCGAATGGGCCCTTTGGGCTTTGATGGTGGGCCGAGTGTGATGATTGTAATGGGAAATGAGTTTCGACAAACTGCGTTATCGAGAATAATGGTGTATTTCCCTCCATCCTCCTTCTTTGCATTCTTAATACTCAAAGTAAGTTTGTTTTCAGTTTTACTCAAACGAACACGTTCGCTTTCTTTCAACGGCAGACTGTCTTTCAGCCAACTGATAGATGGTTTGGGTTTTCCTTTATAAGGTAACTCGAGGTGCACATTATGCCCAATTCTCACAGTGACTTGTGCCCCAGGGATTTCTGACAGGTCAACTTGCGGCGGAATTACAAGTTCTTTCACTGTAATTGGCCCAATAGTGACGCCATCACTCAGTCCTTTCTCATTTCTGGCAGACACTCTGAATTCCAGGACTGAGAGTTCCTTGAGTTGGCTAACCTCAATTTCACATGTCTTACTTACGCCAGCATGTGACCATGTTTGTTCGCCTTCACCTTTCCTTTCCACAGTATAATCTGTGATGACACTACCACCATCAAAGTCAGGCTTGGTCCAGCTCAGGGTAACAGATGTTTTTGTTGAGTCTTTCACTGAGAGATCGCGTATAGGAGCTGGTACTTCGGCAGCCTTCACTGGCTGTGTAGTTTCACAGGGTTCCCCGATTCCAATTTCATTTTCTGCAAGAACTCTGAAGAAGAATGGAGTTTTCTCTGACAAATCTGTTACCTTAAAGGATGTGCTAGAACACTTGTGTGACACTGAAGACCATGTTCTCTTGGTGGCATCTTTCTTCTCAATGATGTAGTTAATTATGGGAGATCCTCCGTCAATGAGAGGAGACTCCCAGAGCAGTGTGACTGTGCCTCGAGAAACATGTTTAATCTGTAGTTTCTGGCAGGCAGCTGGTGTATCAAGCACTTTAACACTCACAGTTGAAGACGTTGGCTGACCAACGCCATTTTCTATTGTGAGAATATATTTGCCCGTATCATTGCGAGTGACTTGAGGAATAGTGAGTAATGAAGATGAATCAGTGTTTTGAATGCTGTATCTGGCATCACTGCCAAGATTCTTCTCGTCTTTTCTCCATGTGACAGTAGGTGGAGGTCTGCCTTTGAAGGGAATCAACACTTGTACGTCTTCACCGGCTTTAGCTATAATGGAGGTCCTGAAAGCCACATCTAGGTCGATCTCTGGTTCCTCTGTAGACATAAAATGGGCATATACAATGAATTTTAAAGCAAGGAAATGAGTGATTTCCTCTATTAAAAAAATAAAAACACAAGCATACCAGTAGGTACGTACCAAGTATATCTTTGGCCTGTACGGGTTCAGTCATTTCTATAGGTTCCCCTTGTCCGGCACAGTTTACAGCGGATACCTGGAAGTAGTAATTGACTCCAGGTTTCAGGTTAGATACCACATACTCTGTAGTTCTGACCTCTCCTTTTGTAGAGACAACAGTCCATTCCTCTTCCTCTCCTTGTCTCATGCCAACAACATATCCGGTAACAGCACTGCCCCCATCGTAGACCGGTTTACTCCAGCCAAGAGTGATGGATGATTTAGTTGAATCTTCAATTCTTATCTTAGCTGGTGGGCCTGGAGGATCTGGCATGGCCAATCACAGTACCGTAATTACATAATCGTGTACAGTTTGGTGACATGAAAGAAGACATAGGTGAAGACACCACACTTACCAATAGGATCAGCAGCTTTGTAGAAGTCAGATGGTTCAGAAAATGGACCCTGTCCAGCAGCATTTACAGCACAAACTCGGTATTGATAGTCACTGTGTTCCATGAGTCCTGTCACTTTCTGTCTGGTGTCACGGATAGTCTCCTTTAGGACTTTAAACCATCCCAGACTCTTCTTGTCTCGTTTCTCAAGGAAATAGCCGCTTATGTCACTACCACCATCTGCAACTGGCCTGTTCCAGACAACAGTCATCGAATTCTTGGTTATCTTTGTCACCTCTGGCACGCTCGGAGGCCCAGGTGTGACTGTTTAGAAAGGAAGAGGAAAATGAGTTCAAAGGATCAACATTACTGATAAATTCTACCTTTTAATCTTCAAATCCTATCTAAGAATATTAGTTTCATTTATTATACTTTCTACCTGGTGAAAAGGATGATAATGAGAAGCAATATGATGAACAAGAAAATAAAAGTCAATCAAGCTCTGAAAACATATTCATAAGCTAGCAGAATAGTATGTATGTATGTATGTATTTATTGGCCGCGTTGCATGGCTTGAGGGATCTTAGTTCCCCAACCGGGGATCGAATCCGTGCCTCGGCAGTGAAAGTGCCAAGTCCTAACCACTGGACCACCAGGGAACTCCCAGTTTATATTTATTTTTAAATTTTCAAGTATTTGATTTTAGTTTTCTAATGAAATCATGTCTCACCAAATGCATTCTTTGCTACCACTGGGTGAGATTCCAGTGCATCACCAATTCCGTATTTGTTCACAGCGCGAACCCGGAAGATGTATTCATTTCCTTTGATAATTTTGGTGGTCGTAAGGATGTACTCTTCCAAATTTTCAGACACCATAGACCACACGACCCGGCTTGTCTCACGCTTTTCCACGATGTAGTGAGTGACTTTTGCACCGCCATCATCCGCTGGAGGCTGCCAGAGAAGAGTTATCTTTGTAGCAGTGACGGTCTTAAATTCAATTGGTCCACCTGGAGGTCCTGGTTTGTCTGTGAATGAAAAAACAAAATGGTATATTAGTAAATTTTAAAATGCTTCTAATTTAAAATTATTAAGTTTTAGGCAAACAAAATATGATGTGGGCCCGTATTCACCACCTACCAAGGATCTGCACTCTGATGGTGGCTGAGGCTGAGCCTATGGCATTCCTTAGTTTTAATTCATAGCTTCCACTGTTAAGGCGAGTTGCATCTTTGATGAGTATAGCTGCAAGGTCAGTGGTATTTTCGACACACACCAGTGCACTGGTTTGTAACTCTTTATCATCTTTATACCACTCAATGGTAGGCTCAGGTTTGCCAGAAATGCCAGCTCTGAGCTTCACAGATGTACCTGCTCTGTATTTGACAACTTCTGTATATTCTAGAGGCAAATCAATTACGGGTCCACCTTCAAGAAAAACAGGTGAGAGATATTTAGAAAATCACAAGGATGAAATGAATAATTGCAGCAACTTCAAAGTAAGCTCATTGGCCTTTATTAAATAATACACACGAAGTAGTTCTAATACTATTTACATTTTACATTTAATTTTACAAGCCACTCTTTTATCACAGATGGGGAAGAAAGACTGTGAGTAAGCTCTGTACCCCAGTGACACTGCACTAATTGCACAGGGACTTAAATGCCTTTGAAATGTATTTTAACATCTATCAGGTGTTTTATTCCAGTGATGCAATGGGATATGGCAGTGAGAGCATCACTGCAGAAGCTGAATTATATGTTTTCTTTTATTCTAGTTCTCCTTCCTCTGACTACCTCTGATTCTTTTTATTTTCCCTTCCCAGTTCGCTGGTATCCAAGTGGGGGCATTTCACATCAGACCCTTGAATTCTGAATTATCTACTCACAGAGCTGTAAACTTCCCTGGACTGATTTTCTGCCAGGCTGCTTAAAATTTTTGAGAAACAGAATTAATTTGACTTGCTTCACAGTCTCACAAATACTGACTCAGTGTCTACAAAGCCTGGTTCATAAAGAGAAGCCCTGGGATTCTCAGCATGAGGATGGGAGTGGATACTTTTGCCCAGATACCATCCTTGAAAATGGGGACTTTTAGAAAAAGTGTCGCAGGGTACCTAACTCTCATGAAATTTTAATTTTCAAAGCACTGTTGAGTTGAATGTGCCACTTATTTTCCAGAATGGTCAAGTATGTGTAATTTGGACTGACAGCCATGTAGAGAGAATTCTGGAGTCTGTCTGTTTGAATACCCACCCTATTGTTAATGAGCTGCTTGATGTTGGGGAAGTTATATAAGTGCTCTAAACCTCAGTTTCTCTTCTGTAAAATGGGCTTATCTTAAGGCTGTTAGAACTAGGGGAGAGAATTCATGGAAAGCACCCAGTAAATGTTAGCTGCTGCTATTATTATCATCATTAACGCCTCTGTTTAGTCTTTCACTTATTTCAGAGGAATATTCTCTGGGCATTCAACCATGGTCTTAATTATTGATGCTGAAAATTTTAAATAGAAGAGTGAAAACACCAACTCATGTAATCAAAGCATCATAAAAGGTTGAAGTCAGAAAGCCCTTTAGGTATCCTGTAGTCCAAATCTCATGTTTTACAGTTACATCAAGAGGCCTGGAGGGGTTATGGAATTTTCCTACGACTCACAGCTAATTCATAATTTCTTCTAAAAATCTAACAACGTACATAGTAAAAGTTATCCCACAGATTAGGACCACAAAAGTAAGACAAAATACTGAGTTAAATTGCTGTCGGGATTCAAACTGCTAAAAATGCTTACCATAAGAATCGATGCATGTAATGGGGCCTGCAACCTCGGACGGATTGCTGATGGAACCGATAGCATTTCTAGCAAAGACACGGAATTCATACTGGGAATTCTGAGTCAAGCCAGAGACGGTGAGTTGAGTCTCGGTAACGTTGGTGAAGCTGGCCTTGGCCCATCTGCCATCTGGAAGGTCTCGTCTCTCAACAATGTAGCCTGTAATCTTGCTTCCTCCATCATAAGCTGGTTGTTGCCATGAAAGGTTGACAGAGTTCTTTGAAACATCAGTGATACGGACATTTCTTGGGGGTTCTGTGGTAATGACAGGAAGCAGATTAGTGGCACTTATTTCAACATTATTTTGCTTTGCAGAAAGAAGGTTTGCATTTTTAAGTAGTGAGAACTGTCCTTCTAATGACAAATACATACCGCAGGCATCAATGGCTAGGACTGGTTCTGAAGGATGGCTGGGTTTTCCAATACCAGCAGCATTTTCTGCATACACCCTGAATTCATAGACGAGTCCAGCACTGATGGTTGTGACTGTGAAGTGAGTGGTGCGGATGACCATTTTGTTGGCTCTCTGCCATAAGATAGTGTTTCTGTCTTTCATTTCCAGGTGATAGCCTATAACTGCACTGCCTCCATTGGACACTGGTTCATGCCAGCCCACGGTGATACTTTCTCGAGTGACTTTAGTGACCCATGGTGTAGATGGCGGTCCAGGTGTTGCTATAAAAGAGAGAAATCCCACAGGTTAATATAGACATTTAAAACATTTATGTATATGGAAACCTGGGATCTTTGAAAAGTTTGACAACTTACTGTATGGTAGTTTGACAACCACACAAGCCGAATCTATGTGATCACTGATGCCAAAGCGGTTTTCTGCCTTGATGCGGAATTGGTATTCTTCTCCTGTGGTCAGCTTCATGACCTTAATCATGGTTCTTGCAACTGTCGCAGACACTTCAGTCCATACTGCAGTACTTGTCTCTCTCTTGAGTACAATGTAATTGGTAACCTGACTTCCACCATCATACTTAGGTGGCTCCCATTTGAGAGTCACGCTCTGTTCAGTTACATCACTAATCACAACAGGGCCAGTTGCGGGACCAGGCCTGTCCAGTATGATGATGTTAATGAAAGCTTTGGTTGTTCCACTGGAGTTGGCAGCAGTGATCTCATATCTTCCAGCATCAGCAGCAATGCTTTCTTTGAGATTGATGGTCAGGTTCTCAGCAGTAATTTCAGTGTTAAATCTCATGGTTGCTTTCAGCGGGACACCATCTCTTGATAAGGTCACTTTGGGCAGTGGTTTTCCAGAAATTGGAATATCAACTTTAAGGTTTGAACCAGATCTAACATAGACGGTATGACTTGGGAAGTTCTTCATGTCAATTTCAGGTGGTTCTGAAAAATAAGAGTATGGAAGGTGAAGGTAAAAACTGTTTTATTGCAAATTAACTTAAGTCAATGCAAGTAATTTCAAATTTTGCTTCTGCATAAAATTAGACATACCTAGCTGCTCCTTTACAAGGACAGGAAGCAGAAGCTCTCTTGGGTCACTCAGACCAGCTTGATTTTCAGCAAACACCCGGAAAAAGTATTCAGAATTCTCCCTCAGACCAGAAATGACATGATGGGTTGACTTTACCACTGCACATCTCACCCAGTTTTTCTGTCCTTTTTCTAGTGCTTCAATGACATAATGTACAATTCTGCTTCCACCATCATGTTCTGGCTTCAACCAGGCCAGGGAAACACTATCTTTGGATACACTTGTTACTCCAAGTTTTTCGGGTGGGCTTGGTTTTTCTAAGAAAGTAAAACATCAGAAGAAAGAGAAGTTATTACATTTTTTCCCCACATGTGTTCTTCCTGCATTGTGAAAAGAAAGATTTTTAAATGAAGGCCACAGAGTTACTTTTATTTGAGTCTTTCTTACTTTTTATATGATCAGTTTGGCTTCTGAGCCAAGCAAAACTTTCCCAGGCTTTGTCATTTTATGTCATAGCATTCAAACCAAGTAAGTGTCAAATGACCAAATAAAATGATTAAATTTATCCCAAATTTATCATGGGTGTAAAAACGAGGAATGAGATGAACAATCTTGTAAGAAACACTATCATACAATTTCTGCACACACACTATATATGTTTATATATATATATATATATGCAGTCAAATTCAATTATACTTAAATTCAGAATACATTATCCAACTCCAGCTATGTAAATTTCTTTTTTTTAATCAATGAAGAACTTTCTCTAGTAGTAAGATTTCATTTTGTGCTATAGTATGAATTGTTCGAGGTGTGAACCAAAAGCATTTAAGATTAAACAGTAATTAAAATGATTCACACTAGTCTAGGAAAATGAATATGGATATGTAGGTTTTCTTTGTTCTTAAAACATACCTGTTATTTTTACTCCTTCCTTCGTTTCAGCTGGTACACCAACACCAAACTCATTTTCTCCGGAGACTCTGAAGTAGTAAATCTCCCCTTCTTGTAAGTTGGTAATTTTGTAGGAGAGGCGGTTACAGTTGCTGGTCACTGAGACCCATGCTTTCTTACTGGCCTCCCGTTTTTCTATGTAGTAATTCTTCACTAGTGCTCCACCATCATTTTCAGGAACATCCCAGGATAACACTGCAGACTCCCTGGTGACATCATGTACAGTAATATTGGCTGGAGGACCAGGAGAATCTAAAACTTTGACAACTAAGGTCAGTGAAGCAGCATTCAAAATATTCTGAATTGTTAATGTGTATTTTCCAGAATCATTTCTATTGGCATTTTCAATAGTCAGTGATGTATGAGAGTCTGTGGAATCAATATAAGCTCTAGAGCGGAGGTCAGTGTCTGGTTTGCTCCAGGAGACACTGGGTACTGGTCTTCCTCGGAAAGGCACAGTCATGGTAAAGGAGGCACCGGCCTTGACGATCAAGGTCTTCTTCATTTCACTGTCAAGATCAAATACAGGTTCTTCTTCTCTTTCCTTTGCTATCTGGGGATCGGAGCTATCACTGGGATCACTAGCACCGACCTTATTGATAGATCTTATTCTGAAAATGTATTCGGCTCCTGTGGTTAGTCCACTTATTGTGTATTCTGTGCCCCTTAAGTTCTGAATGGCAGTTTTCCAGTCAGTTTCATCAGATTTTTTAAATTCTACAGTGTATCCAGTTACTGGGGACCCACCATCAAATAAGGGCTTAACCCAGCCAATAGTTATATTGGTCTTGCCTGAGTCCATGATACTGGGTTTGGATGGAGGAGATGGTAAGAACACGGGATCTTCTGCTTGAATTAAGGGAGAGGTTTCACTTGGAAGGCTCAGGCCTGCAGCATTTTCTGCATATACCCGATACTCATATTCACATCCTTCCCGAAGTCCTGTTGATTTCACTCTCAGATCATAAACCGGTTTTTTGTTTACACGCACCCATCGTAGGCTGTTTTTCTCTCGCCTTTCAATTATGTATCCAGAGATTTCACTGCCTCCATCACTCTCTGGTCTTGCCCAGCAAAGTGTCATGAACTCTTTGGTCACAGATGTAATTTCCAAAGATGTGGGTGGACTTGGAACCGTAAATGGATCTAGTGCCTTTACAGCCATACTCTCCAGGGGCTCGCCAACACCATATTTATTAACACCGGTTACTCTAAAGATGTATTCATTGCCCTTGAGCAACTTGGTCACTTTACAGGATGTTGTCCTTAACTCTCCTTCACATATTGTCCAAGCAAGGCGACTTGTCTCGCGTTTTTCTACAATGTAATAGTCGATAGCTGCGCCACCATCTTCTTGGGGTGGTCCCCAAGAAACAGAGCATTTCTCAGCAGTGAGGCCAGTTATTTCAAGTGGTCCTGCTGGTGGGCCAGGCTTATCAAGTACCTTGCAATTAACTGCAAAAGACCGAGTGCCAGCAACATTCTTCAGTGTTAGCACATACTGCCCAGAGTCTCGTCGGACACAGTCTTTCACTGTTAGCAAAGTATTGTAGTCTGTTGAGACAATTTCTGTTCTTGCTCTCTCTTCAATTTCTACACCATCCTTGGCCCAGGAAATTACTGGCAGAGGTCGCCCTGCAATGTCTGCATTTATCTTAAGGACCTCTCCAGCTTTGACAACAATGACATCTCGGAACTTGACATCCATCATAATTCTTGGAGCCTCAACATCGTCTTTAACTGTGATAGGTCCAGTGGATTCAGATGGCTCACTCGTTGAGTCAGCAGCATTCCTTGCGAAAACCCGGAATTCATAACGCTGGTCTTCAGTAAGTTCGGTTACTTCAAAGTATGTTTCTTGTACATTAGTAAAGTTGCACTTCAGCCACCGGCCATCTGGTAGTTCTCTACGTTCAACAATGTATCCGGTTATCTTAGCTCCACCATCATAATGTGGCTTAGACCATTTAAGTGACACTGATTTCCTTGTGATATTTGTGACTTCAGGTTGTCCAGGAGGGTCACAAGGGTCTCTTGCAGGGACTGGTTCACAAGACTTACTGCATTTACCAATTCCAGCAATAGTCTCAGCATATACACGATACTCATACATCAGTCCTTCATCAAGGCCGGAGACTTTCCTTTGAGTAGCAGTGATGAGGCTCTTATTTACTTTTGACCAAAGAACGCTGCTTCTTTCTTTATACTCAAGGTGATAGCCAAGTACTTGACTTCCTCCATCATTAACTGGCACTTGCCAGGTTACCAACATGGTGGATTTTGTGGCATGCACAACTTTAGGAGTACCAGGAGGACCTGGGGGGCTGAATGGATACTCTGCAACTACAGCTGAAGATGCACTGTAGGAGCTCTTTCCGTAGCGGTTTTCTGCACAAACACGGAACTGATACTCACTTCCTGTTACTAGACGAACTATTTTAATGGATGTTCTTGCAACTGCCTGTGAAACTACGTGCCATGTTGTAGAAGAGGTTTCTCTCTTTTCAACGATGTAATTGCTAATCTGGCAGCCGCCATCATATTCTGGAGGATTCCAGGAAATGGTTATATTGTCACAACTAACCTCATCAATATGTATAGGTCCGGGAGGTCCTGGTTTGTCAAGCACAATTATAGTAATAGGAACTGTTATGGATCCAGCACTGTTTGAAACACATAATTCATAAGTTCCAACATCTTCCCTTGAAGCTTCCTTAATTGTTAGTGATGTTACAGTCTTTGAAGAAGAAACATTTACTCTAGTTGTCTCTTTAAGAGTCTGACCATCTTTTTTCCAGCTTACAGTAGCTTGAGGTCTTCCTTTAAATGGAACATCAATCTTCAGTTGGTCTGTAGCCTTTACATTGAAAGTATTGAAAGGAAGCTCAACTGAAGGCTTTATTTCAATATCTCTTGCAATTACTGGCACTCCAAGTTGTCTTGGATCACTTTTTCCTTTTTCATTAAGTGCAGCTACCCTGAAGATATACTCCTCTCCAGCAGTTAGGCCAGATATAGTTGCCTCTAGAGTCTTAACTTGTGTGCACATGCTCCATTTTTCACTCCCTTTGGTCTGCATTTCAACTACATAACCGGTAATTTTGCTGCCACCATCACTTTCTGGTTTCTCCCACTTAATTGTAGCTGTGTTACGGGTCACATCAACAAGAGTTACTCTTCCAGGTGGGAGGGGTGTTTCAGAAACTTTAACAGGTTCAGTTGTTTGAGCTGGCAAACCAATCCCATATTCATTGGAAGCCAAGACTTGGAAGTAGTAAGAACATCCTTCTTGCAGGTTTTCAATCTTAAAAGTGTTCTTCGTGCAATTGTTTGTAACAGTAGCATACACTTTTCTTGTAGTTTCTCGTTTTTCGACGATGTAGTTCGTAATCTTAGCTCCGCCATCAATAAGCGGTGGTTCCCAAGCCAGTGTCACTGAATCTTTCTTCACTTCTCTTATGGTCAAATTCACAGGGGCACTTGGTGAGTCGAGAACTCTGACGTTAACAAAAGCAGTTTTAGAGCCACTGTTATTTTCTAGTGTCAGATTATACCGACCACTGTCAAATCTGGTAACGTTATCAATTACCAACATTGTATATGAGCTGGTCACCTCAATCTGGGCCCGGTCAGTGAGAATGCCTTCTGCCTTTTCCCATTTAACTTCAGGTTCCGGTCGACCTTTGATAGTGACAAATAAGCGTAAAGTAGCACTCGCACGCAGAATGACCACTTTTCGGAGATCAGCATCCAGTTCTATTTCTGGTGGCTCTTGCCTCTCTTTAGCAACAACTGAACCAGGTATAGTTGCAGGTTCACCTACGCCTTCAGAATTGATGGCACAAATACGGAAGTTATATTCAGTATTTTCTTTAAGCTTGGTCACGGTGAACTGCTTTCCTTGTAATCCTGTTGGTGGACTGCACGTTGTCCATTCGGCAGCAGCGGCTTCTTTGACTTCAACAACATAGCCCTTAACAGGAGCGCCGCCATCATAAATTGGCTTATTCCACACCAGGGAGACAGACGATCTGGAAGTGTCTGCCACTTTTAGATTACTTGGTGGTCCTGGTGGATACAGAGCATCACATGCACGATAGAAAACAGATGGCTCACTAGGTTCACCCACACCAGCTGCATTTTCAGCAGCAACTCGGAATTCATAGGAATGCCCTTCAGTAAGGCCAGTTACCCTGAATCGAAGATCTGTGAGTGTGTTCTTGTTGCACTTGGTCCACCTGATGCCTGCCTTATCTCGTTTTTCAAGAACGTAGCCCTCGATTTCAGCACCGCCATCATCCACTGGGCGTGCCCACGTTACGACCACAGACTCTTTGGTGATTGCTGAGGCTTCAGGTGGGGAAGGAGGACCTGGTGGTTTATAAGGATTACGGGCTACAACAGGCTCAGATTCCAGAGGCTCTCCAATTCCATATTTATTCACAGCCATGACACGGAAAATGTACTCATTACCAGGAAGAAGTTTAGTGACTTTGTAGTTAAGGGCCTGTACCTCAGTTGAAACCTGGGTCCAGGAGAGTCTGCTTGTCTCTCTCTTTTCAATGATGTAATGTGAGATATTAGCACCACCATCTTGTAAAGGTGGGTTCCATGCCAGGTAACATTTTTCAGCAGTCACTCCAGAAACTTTCAGAGGCCCTTCAGGAGGCCCTGGCCTGTCAAGTACCTTTACAGTGATTGGTATAGACTTTGTTCCACCCACGTTGCTGAGTTGCAGGATATATTGTCCTCCGTCACTACGTATACAGTCTTTGACAAGAAGAGTTGTTTTCTGAATAGTAGACTTAATTTCCATCCTGGCAGCTGTTTCTTCAAGCTCTTTTCCATCTTTTGACCAAACAATGTCAGGTATAGGTTTGCCACGGATATCAGCTTCAAGGACAAAAGTCTCTCCTGCGTGAACAACGATGACATCTTTATATCTGGGATCCAGTGAGGCATTTGGTGCATCGATTTCATCTCTTGCAGTAATGGCGCCAGTGCTTTCAGACGGTTCACTAAAGTTGCCAGCTGCGTTTCTTGCAATTACTCTGAATTCATATCTTTGGTCTTCTACAAGTCCACTCACTGTATATTCAGTTTCTAATACATTAGTAAAGCTGGCTTTCATCCAACGGCCGTCAGGTAGATCTTTCTTTTCTACAGTATAACCTGTTATTTTGCTGCCACCGTCATAGGCAGGTTTCTTCCATTTCAGTGTGACACTGTTTCTTGTAATAACAATGGCTTCAGGGCGACCTGGTGGGTCACACGGATCACGAGCAACAAAGCATTCCGACACTTTGCTCGGCTTGCCGATGCCAACAATATTTTCAGCAGAAACTTTGAACTCATACTCAAGGCCTTCATCAAGCCCAGTTGTTTTGAATTTGGTGTCTTGAATGGGAGTCTTATTTAATTTGACCCATAAAATGCTGTTCTTTTCTTTCTGTTCAAGATGGTAGCCAGTAACTTTGCTGCCTCCATCATTAACTGGCTCGTGCCACTGCACAAGCATTTGATCTTTCGAGACTGATGTCACAAAAGGAGTGCCAGGTGGTCCGGGTTCTTTAAATGGATATTGTACAATAACTGGTTTAGAATCCAAGGGGGCACTTTTTCCATACCTGTTTTCTGCAAAAATTCTAAACTGGTACTCAGTGCCTGTTTTCAGTTTGGTTATTTTAATTGTTGTTCTTGCAACTGTTGCTGATACCATGTGCCAAGTGGTGGTAGTTGTATCTCGCTTCTCTACAATGTAGTTGCTTATTTGGCAGCCACCAGTATAGGCTGGAGGTTCCCAAGATATGACCACAAAGTCTGCACTAACTTCATCAAACCGAACTGGTCCAACTGGAGGTCCAGGCTTTTCCAAAACGATAATGCTGAGATTTTCAATTGCCGTACCTGCACTATTTGTTGCTGTTATGGTGTATTTTCCAAAGTCGTCTTTGTTACTTTCTATAATGTGCAAAATAGTTGATGTAGCTGTTTGCTCAACATTTACTCTTGTTGTCTGTTTAAGAGGCTCGCCATCTTTGACCCATGAAATTTCAGGTCTCGGTCGGCCAATGATAGGAATTTCGATTTTAAGACCTTCTCCAGCTTGGACACTATATGTGTTAAATGGTAACTTAAAACTAGGCTGTATAGTCAAGTCCTTGGCTATGACAGGAACACCAAGCACTCTTGGATCGCTTTTTCCTTTCTCGTTGTAAGCCTTGACACGGAACTGATATTCTTGTCCAGAACTCAAACCAGTAACAACTGCATTGCAGACTTTGGATTCAGCCACAACACTCCATTTTTCTGTTCCTTTGGGCTGCATTTCAACAACATACCCCAGGATTCTGCTACCACCATCACGTTCAGGTTTCTCCCACATCAGCGATGCACTAGTCTGGGACACGTCAGTGAGTGTGACCTTTCCTGGTGGGGAAGGAGGTTCAGCTGCTTTCACAGCATCAGCGGTTTCCACTGGAACACCAACTCCAAATTCATTTTCAGCCATTACTCTAAAGTAGTACATGGCTCCTTCTGTAAGATTCTCAACTTTAATGCTTGTTTTGCTGCATTTATTACTCACATTAGCATATGCTTTTCTGGTTGACTCACGTTTGTCAATAACATAGTTCTTGACCTTTGCACCCCCATCGATGATGGGTGGTTCCCATATCAGAAGGACAAAATCTTTTCTCACTTCTTTGACTGCCAAATTCTGTATTGGTCCTGGGGTGTCGAGAACTTTCACAGTTACAAAGGCAGATTTAGATCCACTGCTGTTTTCCAGCTTGAGAGTATATTTTCCAGCATCGCTTCTATCACAGTTATCTATTGATAGTTGGGTATAGTTCGCTGCTTTTTCAGTTTGGACCTTATCTGTGAATTCACCTTCCTCTCGAGACCAAGTGATCTCAGGTGTTGGGCAACCTTTGAATGGAATGTGAATTCTGACAGATCCACCAGCTCTTACAACAATTCCTTTCCTTAATTCAGAGTCAAGGTCAAGTTCAGGTGCTTCGAGTTTATCTTCTGGTTTCACAGTACCAGGAACTGATGTAGCCTCACCTAAACCAACTTTATTGAGGGCACAGACTCGTATTTTATACTCCTGGTGTTCAGTGAGTTTTGAAATTTCAAATCGAGTGGCTCTCAGGCCAGTCTGTGGAGTAACTATTTGCCATTCTTCTTCATCTGCTTTACAGATTTCTACTACATATCCCAGGATCTCACTGCCACCATCGTAGATGGGTTTACCCCAGGCAAGTGTAATTGAATTTTTAGTGGTGTCTACAATGTGTGCATTGATGGGGGGGCCAGGTTTGAACACAGGATCGCAAGCCTTATAATAAACTGTAGCTGGACTTGGTTCTCCAACTCCAGCAGCGTTTTCTGCAGAGACTCTGAATTCATACTCATGGTCTTCTGTTAATCCTGTTACTCTTAGACGCA
This sequence comes from Orcinus orca, assembly GCF_937001465.1. Lineage (NCBI taxonomy): Eukaryota > Metazoa > Chordata > Mammalia > Artiodactyla > Delphinidae > Orcinus > Orcinus orca. Next base: position 66,106,115 of record NC_064565.1, read on the forward strand.
AATCTGTAATGCGGCGTTTATTACATTTTATCCACCTAATGCCACTTTTGTCTCTTTTTTCTACAATGTAGCCAATAATCTCACTTCCACCATCACTATCTGGACGGCTCCAACAGACGGTCATGGAGTCCTTGGCAATGTTCGTGACTTCCAGGCTTTTTGGTGGTCCAGGAAGCACAAATGGATTTTTCATGAGTACTGGTGCAGATTCCAAAGGCTCTCCAACACCGTATTTGTTGACAGCCATTATACGGAAAATATATTCATTCCCTTCTAAGAGTTTGGTAACTTTCAGAGAATTGGTTACAACCTCTGAAGCAACAACAGTCCAGGCAAGCCGACTTGTTTCTCTCTTTTCAACAACATAGTGAGAAATGTTGCTGCCACCATCTTGAAGTGGTGGAGACCATGTTAATGTGCATTTTTCAGCGGTGACTCCAGTAACCTGGACTGGCCCTTCTGGAGGTCCTGGTCTATCTAACACTTTTACATTCACTGGGAATGACTTAGAACCTGCAACATTGGAAGCTCTTAAAATATACTGTCCGCCATCGATTCTAATGGCATCCTTTACAATAAGTAAAGCCTTGAAATCTGTGTTCTTTATTTCACATCTAGCAGATTCTTCAATTTCCTTATCTCCTCTTAACCACTCAATGGTAGGTAGCGGCTTTCCGTGGACATCAGCTTCAAGCCTGAATGTTTCTCCAGCATTTACCACAATTGTGTCTCTGAATTTTGGATCCATTGAAATTCTTGGGAGTTCGACCTCATCCTTGGCAGTTATCGGTCCAGTACTGTCAGAGGGTTTGCTTATTACACCAGCTGCATTCTTTGCAATGACTCTGAATTCATATCTTTGATCTTCAGTAAGACCTGACACAGTAAATTGAGTTTCAATGACGTTTGTGAAGCTGGCTTTCATCCAACGACCCTCAGGCAAATCACGTTTCTCTACAATGTAACCCGTAATCATACTTCCACCATCATATGCTGGTTTGGTCCATTGTAAAGTGATTTCATGTCTTTTAACTATTATTGCTTCTGGGGTTCCTGGTGGGTCACAGGGATCTCTGGCTACATAGCATTCAGAATTCTTGCTTGCTTTGCCTATACCAACAATATTTTCAGCATAAACTCTGAATTCATATCCAATGCCTTCTTCAAGATTGAGTACTTTAAACTGGGTGTCATGAATAATAGTTTTGTTGACCTTTGTCCACAAAATACTATTTCTTTCCTTTCTCTCAAGGTGGTAACCTATGATTGGGCTTCCTCCGTTATTGATTGGTTCATGCCACTGTATAACCATGGAGTCTTTGGAAATGGCTGTGGCAAATGGTGTGCCTGGAGGGCCTGGTTCTTTGTAGGGATATTGAGCTACAATTGGCTCAGATTCCAAGGCAAAGCTTTGTCCATATCTGTTTTCAGCGAATATTCTGAATTGGTATTCTGTACCAGTCTTCAGTTTGGTCACTTTGAGTGTAGTTCTGGCAACAGTAGCAGAAACAACATCCCATACTGTGGTGGTTGTATCTCTTTTCTGAACTATGTAGTTAGTGATCTGGCAGCCCCCTGTATACAGTGGAGGTTCCCAAGATAAGGTAATACTTTCAGCACTGACTTCATCAAATTTAACAGGTCCTTTTGGAGGATCAGGCTTATCTAGGGTTATAATTTCGATGGATGCTGTCTTCTGACCAACAACATTAGCAACTGTGATTCCATAATGTCCACTGTCATCCTTATGAGTTTCTTTAATACTGAGTATGGTGAGGTCAAGTGAATCAGTAACATTGATTCTTGTAGTCTGCTTCAGGGGAAGACCGTCTTTAGTCCAGGTAATGGTTGGCTTAGGACGTCCAGAAATTGGCACTTCTATTTTCAAATCTTGGCCAACCTTTACACTGTAATTGTTAAATGCAGGTCTTACATCTGGCTCAATGACCAGATCTTTGGCAACTATTGGAACTGCAAGAGACCTAGGATCACTTCTTCCCTTTTCATTTACAGCCACAACTCTAAAAAGGTATTCTTCTCCCTGAGTTAGGTTGGTAATTACGGCTTCAAGGGACTTGACTCGAGCACACTCTGACCATTTCTCATGGTGTTTAGCTTGCATTTCCACAATATACTGAATGATTTTACTGCCGCCATCATGTTCAGGCTTTGTCCAGCTCAAAGAGACACTGTTTCTGGTGACATCATCCACAGTTATTTTTCCTGGAGGTTGTGGGACTTCTGCAACCTTAATTGGATCATCAGTATGGGCGGGAAGGCCAATACCATACTCGTTCTCAGCTGTGACTCTAAAGTAGTAACTGCAACCTTCTTGGAGTTGATCGATTTTCCAAGAACTCTTGTGGCAATTTGTGACAACTGCAGTGTATGATTTCCTTGTGGCTTCACGTTTCTCAACAATGTAATTTTTAATTTTGGATCCCCCATCCAACAAAGGAGGTTCCCATGTAATTGATACTGAGTCTTTGGTGATTTCTGTGACTTTCAGATTAACAGGTGGACTTGGTGTGTCCAGGACTCTCACAGTAACAAAGGCAGTCTTTGTCCCACTGCTGTTATCTAACGTGAGAGTATATTTTCCACTATCATATCGGTTGACATTGTCAAGAACAAGAGAGGTGAAGCTGCTAGTGCTGTCGATTATAGCTGCGTCTCGGATTTCACCATCCGCCTTTCCCCATTTAACTTCTGGTGTAGGACGACCTTTAATAGGAACAAATAACCTTAAGGAGCCGCCTGCCCTTATATTTATAATTTTCCTCAGTTCTAGGTCAAGATCAATGTCTGGTGCTTCCAATTTTTCTTCAACTATAATAGGTCCAGGGACGTCCGCATGTTCTCCAACTCCAGCTTTGTTAACAGCACAGATACGGAAGTTGTACTCATGCTTTTCCAACAGCTTCTCGACTTCTATATTTGTTTTATTGATTCCAGTCGGTGGAGTGCACATTGTCCATTCACCAACACTCACGTCACATTTTTCAACAATGTATCCTTGGATTTCACAGCCACCATCGTATATTGGTTTGCCCCAAGAAAGGAAGACGGAAGATCTGGTAGTATCAATGACTTTGGGATTGTTTGGAGGTCCTGGTTTATAAATAGGATCACAAGCCTTTTGGCAAGCAGAAGGTGGGCTTGGCTCACTGAGTCCAGCAGCATTCTCAGCTGAGACTCTGAATTCATAATTGTGATTTTCTAAGAGTCCAGTTACTCTCAAGCGCAGTTCGCCAATCAGACGTTTATGGCATCTTGTCCATCTGATGCCCTCTTTATCCCGTTTTTCAAGAACATATCCAAGAATTTCACTGCCACCATCAGATGCTGGCCTTTCCCATACAACAACCATTGAGTCCTTGGCCACCGCTGTGATTTCTGGAGCTTTTGGTGCATCTGGCACTACAAATGGATTCTTGGCAATTACTGGCTCAGATTCAAGAGGTTCGCCAACACCATATCTGTTGACAGCCATTATACGGAAGATATATTCATTGCCTTCAAGAAGCTTAGTAAGCTTGCAGCTGAGAGTTTGCACGTTGGCATCAACCACAGTCCAAACCAAGCGGCTGGTTTCTCTCTTTTCCACAATATAATTTATGATATCACTCCCACCATCTTGTAGTGGGGGTTTCCAAGTGAGTGTGCATTTTTCTGCTGTAACTCCTGATATAACAATAGGTCCTTCAGGTGGCCCTGGTCTGTCAAGAACTTTGACATTTACAGTGACTGATACCTCTCCTGCAACATTTTTGGCTTTCAGTATGTAATTTCCACTGTCAACACGTATTGCGTCCTTTACATTGAGACTGGTGGCAAAATCAGTGCTCTTTATTTCTAATCGAGCTGTATTTGAAAGCTCCTGATCACCTTTTATCCACTGAGTGGTTGGTACTGGTTTGCCATAAATATCTGCGTCAATGTTGAATAACTCACCAGCGTGAACCACAATTGTGTCTTTGTATTTTGGATCCATACGAATTCGTGGTGGTTCTACCTCATCTCTTGCTGTTATTGCTCCTGTGCTTTCTGAAGGCTCGCTAAACACTCCTGCAGCATTTCGAGCTATAACCCGGAACTCATATCTGTGATCTTCAGCTAGGCCAGTTACTTCAAACTGAGTATCAATGACATTTGTAAAACTGGCTTTCATCCAGCGGCCCTCGGGCAGTTCTTTCTTCTCAACAATATAACCAGTGACCTTGCTTCCACCATCATATGTGGGTTTCTTCCACTGAAGAGTCACAGAATTCCTTGTGACAATGATTGGCTCTGGCCTTCCTGGTGGGTCACATGGATCACGGGCTACGTAGCTTTCTGACACTTTACTTGGCTTGCCGATGCCCACAATGTTCTGTGCGGAGACTCTAAATTCATATTCAATGCCTTCGTCGAGGCCAGTTGTTTTAAACTTGGTTTGAGGAATGGGTGTCTTATTCAACTTAACCCAGAGGATGCTATTTCTCTCCTTGCGTTCTAGATGATAGCCAGTGACTTTGCTACCTCCATCACTGACTGGCTCGTTCCATTGTACTTCCATACAGTCCTTGGAGGAGAGCGTTACAAACGGTGTGCCAGGAGGACCAGGAACTTTGAATGGATACTGGGCTACAGTAGGCTCTGAATTGAGGTAGGTACTCTTTCCATATCTGTTTTCAGCTGCAATCCTAAACTGATATTCACATCCAGTCTTTAACCTGCAAGCTTTTATTGTTGTCCTTGCAACAGTAGCTGACAGAATTTGCCAGGTGGTTGTGGAAGTGTCCCGTTTTTCTACGATGTAATTATTGATAGAGCTTCCACCATCATACTTAGGTGGGCCCCAGGAGAAAGTGATACTGTCAGCTGTCACTTCATCCATTTTAACTGGTCCCGTTGGAGGCCCTGGTTTGTCAAGGACAATAACATTAAGGGTTTCAGTAGCTTCACCAGCTGAGTTAGTCAGTTTAACTACGTAATGTCCAACATCTTCTCGGCAGGCTTCCTTTATCGTCAGTAGTGAGTTATTTTCTGTGCTCTCAGCATTTACTCTGGTTGTCTGCTTCAGTGGTACATCATCTTTATGCCAGGTTGTAGTTGGCGTAGGGCGTCCAATGAATGGAACATCGACTTTCAGATCTTCACCTGCCAGTACAGTGAAAGTATTGAACAGGAGTTTGAAGGCTGGTGGAATGACAAGATCCTTGGCAACTACTGGCACACTCAGTTGTCTCGGATCACTGATGCCCTTCTCATTCTGAGCGGAAACACGGAAAGAGTATTCTTCACCCTGAATTAATCCAGTAATAGTGGCTTCGGTGACTTTGACTGTGGCACATGTGGTCCATTTGTCACTGCCTTTGCTCTGCATCTCTACAATGTAGCCTAGAATTCGGCTGCCTCCATCATGCTCAGGTTTCTCCCAAGAGAGTGACACGCTATTTCTTGTGACATCCACCAAAGTTATTTTTCCTGGAGGAAGAGGTCGTTCTGATGCTTTCACAGATTCTGCGGTTTCAGCAGGGAGCCCGATGCCATATTCATTTTCAGCGAGAACCCTGAAGTAGTAACTACAGCCTTCTTGGAGCTGGTCTACCTTCCAGGAAGTCTTGTGGCAATTTGTTGCAACAGTTGAATACGCTTTCCTTGTTGATTCCCGCTTTTCAACAATGTAGTTACTTATTTTTGAACCTCCGTCAAGAAGAGGAGGCTCCCATGTCAGTGTGACAGATGTCTTAGTGACCTCCTTTACCTTCAGAGCCTGTGGAGGGCCTGGTGTATCCAGTACTCTGACACTGACAAATGCAGACTTGCTGCCTGAGCTGTTTTCTATAGTTAGTATGTATTTGCCACTGTCGAATCTGTTTACGTTTCCAACGGTAAGCAGGGTATAAGAGCTTGTGGACTCAATGCTAGCTTTATCTAAAGATTCTCCGTGTTCCCGGGTCCACTTCACCTCAGGTACTGGCCTTCCTTTGATTGGAACAAAAAGTCTCAGGGTACAACAAGCTCTTATGGTAACAACTTTGCGCAGTTCAGCGTCCAGTTCAATCTCTGGAGGCAGCATCCTGTCTTCAGCCTTTGGAGTGCCAGGAACAAGTGCAGGTTCCCCAATGCCTTCAGAATTCATGGCATAGATGTGGATTTTATATTCCTGGTTCTCTGTGAGGTTGGTGATAGTGTAAGAGGTTGCCTTGAGCCCGGCTGGTGGAGTGACAATACGCCATTCATCTTCTTCTGGCAGGGCGATCTCAACCATATACCCAGTGATTTCGGAACCACCATCATAGATAGGTTTGTTCCAAGCAATTGAAATGGATGATCTGCTTGTATCTAGAACACGTGGGTTACCTGGCGGGCCAGGTTTAAACACAGCATCACAGGCTTTATAAAATGGACTGGTAGCACTCGGTGCGCTGATTCCAGCAGCGTTCTCAGCCATGACCCGGAACTCATATTCATGTCCTTCTGTCAGTCCAGACACTTTATATCTTAAATCAGTAAGAATCTTTTTGTTGCATTTCACCCAGCGTTGGCCAGCTTTATCACGCCGTTCCACAATATAATTGATGATTTCGCTGCCGCCATCAGAGTCAGGATGTCCCCAGCAGACAACCATGGAATCTTTAGTAATAGTTGTAACTTCAGGATTTTGGGGTGGATCAGGTGGTCCATAAGGGTCTAGTGCAAGCACAGGCTCTGATTCCAGTGGCTCTCCAACTCCATATTTATTTACAGCCATCACACGGAATATGTATTCATTGCCTTTTAAAAGTTTAGTGACCTTTAGTCTTGTTACTTGGACTTCTGAAGCTACATTTGTCCATGCCAGCCTGCTGGTTTCACGTTTCTGAACTACATAATTGTCAATTTTGGCACCTCCATCGTCCAGTGGAGGCAACCATGACAATATACATTTTTCTGATGTCACTTCAGATACAGCTAAAGGTCCTTCAGGTGGGCCTGGTCTGTCAAGAACTTTGACATTGAAAATATGTTTAGCAAAACCACCAGGATTGGTTGCTGTAAGGGTATAGGCACCGCCATCCCGTCTTAGTGAATCCTTATTTACCAGATTAGTAGAGAAATCTGCCATTTTAATTTCTAATTTTGCTGTGTTTTCAAGCTCCTTTCCATCTTTGGTCCATTCCATTGTTGGAGGTGGGCGACCTGAAACATCAGCTTCCAGCTTAAATGCTTCACCTGCTTTTATTATAATTGTGTCCTTAAATTTGATGTCCACCATTATCCTTGGTGCTTCAATGTCGTCCCTGCATGTGATAGCATCTGATGGCTCAGACGGTGGGCTAATAGCACCAGCAGCATTTTTGGCAATCACACGGAATTCGTATGCGGCATCTTCTGTTAGTCCGCTGACTGTAAATTCATTCTCCAAAATGTTGCTGAAGTTGGCTTTCAGCCACCGTCCATTAGGAAAATCTCTCTTTTCAACTATATAACTGGTAATTTTAAAGCCTCCAGTATATTCAGGCTTAGCCCATTTAAGGGTCACTGTGTGTCTAGTAATATTTAGAGGAACCGGTTTCCCAGGTTGGTCAATGGGATCCAAAGCTGACATAGGTTCAGATGGCTTGCTCGGCTTGCTTTTGCCAGCCATGTTTTCTGCGATCACTCGGAATTCATAAGCAATACCATCTGCAAGTCCACTTGATTTGAAAATGTTGCCTGGTACTAATGCTTTGCTCACAGTCTGCCAGAGAATACTATTTCGTTCTTTTCTTTCAATGTGGTATCCTAAAATGGGGCTTCCACCATCAGAAAGAGGCTCATGCCAGCTGATTGTTATTGAATCCTTGGTAACTGCCATGACCTGAGGGGTACCAGGAGGCCCAGGAACCTTAAATGGATAGTTGGCAACTACAGATGCTGATGTGATGCCTGGTCCAACTCCGTATCTGTTTTGAGCTTTTACCCGGAATTGATAGTCCACTCCGGTAGTAAGGTGAGTGACTTTGTAGGTGGTGCGTATAACGGTGGCTGCTAATTCAACCCATGTGGTACTGTCAGTCTGTCGCATTTCTACTACATAGTTGCTTATGGGTACACCTCCATCATTCTCAGGTGGGTCCCAAGAGAAGGTGACAAAATCAGACGAAACTTCATCAAATTTGATTGGTCCAGTAGGTGGCCCTGGGATATCATGGACTTGAATGGTGATGACATCACCAACCTCTCCCACAATGTTCTTTGCTGTTAATGGGTAGGGCCCACTATCGCTTCTTACACACTCATTGATATTTAAGATGGTTGAAGTTGCTGTGTTTTCAGAATTAACTCTCTGGGTCTGTTTAAGAACCTGGTCTCCTTTCTTCCATGTAACTGTGGGCTTTGGTCGACCTAGCACTGGAATTTCAACTTTGATGTTGTCACCAGCTTTAGCAATGACTAATTTTTGATAAATGCCATGGAGATCCAATTCTGGAAGCATTGTCTGCTCCTTGACAACGACGGGTCGGCTTTCTCTAGGGGCACTTCTCCCTGCACTGTTCACTGCCATCACTTGGAAGGTATATTCTTCCCCTTCAGTTAGATTCTTCACAACACATTCTAACCCCTTCACGGTTGTGATGTGGGTCCACTGGTCAGAGCCTTTTCTTTGGGCTTCAATCACATAGCCAGTGATCTTACTGCCACCATCGTGCTTGGGTCTAGGCCACGCCAGGCTGACTGTGCTCTTAGTTGTGTCCATAATGTTAAGACTGTCTGGTGGTGATGGTACTTCGGAGGCTTTTACAGGCTCTGTTGTTTCTGTCGGCTCACCAATTCCGTACTCATTTTCTGCCATCACTCTGAAGAAGTATTCATGTCCTTCAGACAAGTCAGTAACTTTGTATGTGCATTTATGGCACTTAGTGGTGACCGTGGAGTAGGATTTCCGTGTTGCTTCTCGTTTCTCCACGATGTAGTTTGTTATATGTGAGCCCCCATCTATCAGTGGGAGGTCCCAGTGCAGGGTGACACTCTCCTTTGTGATGTCAGTAGGCCTCAGGTTAAGGACAGGTCCTGGTGTATCCAAGACTCTGACGTTAACGAAACCACTTTTCTTCCCAGCGGGGTTTTCAATGGTCATCACAAATTTACCGGTGTCATACCTGTTACATTCTGGGATGATCAGGAGCGTGAACGACTCTGTGCTTTCAATGTTAGCTCGGTTTTTAAGGTTGATATCATCTTTGGTCCATGTCACTTCGGGAGCAGGACGACCTTTAATGGGCACAAATATTCTAATACTGAGTCCTGCTCTCACAACAAGGGTTCTTCGAAGCTCAGCGTCTAGTTCGAAATCAGGAGCCATCTCCCGTTCTACAATTTCAACATTTGAAATCACTGCTGGCTCCCCAACACCTGCATCATTGATGGCACTGATTCTAAAATTGTATTTTTCTTTAGTCTGAAGATCAGGGACGACAAACTCGGTGATTCTGAGGGTGGTTCCTGTCGTATCCTTTGTCCAGGCATCATCTCCTACTTTTTGATGCTCTACGACATAGCCAGTGATTTCAAGCCCACCATCATAATGAGGCTTGCCCCATGCCAAAGAAGCAGATTTCTTGGTGGTATCAGTGACACGTGCATTTGAGGGTGGTCCTGGGGGATCTGAAAAGGAGACAAAGGCACAAAAGTGTTAAGGGTTTGGCTTTTGTATAAATTATATAAAATACTGGCACTCCCAAATAAGCTGTATTGAAAAAGATAAATACTAACATGCTACATCTTTCATTAGAACAGGATTTGAAGTATCACTAGGTGGACCAATTCCTGCTTTGTTCTCTGCACTGACACGGAATTCGTAGGTGTTTCCTTCTTGCAGTCCTGTTACTTTGTATCTGAGATCGGAAACTGGAGTCTTTGTTGCTCTCACCCATCGCAAGCCTTTCTTCTCTCTCCTTTCTACATGATACCCTGTGATCTCACTGCCACCATCATCAACTGGTCTTTTCCAACTGACAGTGGCAGTGTTTTTAGTGACATTGGACACCTCTGGTTTTCCAGGGGGGCCAGGTGGACCTGAAAAGAAAGCAAATTTATGAGAAATCTATGATTTCCTAAATTCTGCTGCAAATGCTTACATATCAGTTCCTTTATATGCTCTACGTACCAAATCTGTCTACCATCTTGACAGGTTCGGACTGTACGGGTTCCCCTTTGCCATACTGGTTTACAGCTGAGACCCGGAAGAGGTACTCATTTCCCTGGATAAGTTTGGTTGCCACATGCCTGCAAGTCTGAATATCTTCGGCAAACACTGTCCACAAAAGTCGGCTGGTTTCTCTCTTTTCAAGAACATAAGACTTAATTGGTGAGCCACCATCTTCTAAGGGAGGTGTCCATGTAAGCGTTGCTTTTTCAGCAGAAACATTACTGACTTCGATCGGACCTGGGGGACCAGGTACATCGAGGACTGTCACCTTCACATGCTCCTCCTTTGTGCCAAAAGCATTGGTAGCAGTGATGGTGTATTCACCAGCATCTTTTCTAGTGGCATACTTGATGGCAAGCATGGAAGATGTTGGGGTTGAAGTTATCTGAACGATGTCTGATGGTCTGATGTCTTTTCCTGCCCTGGACCAACTTGACTTTGGAAGAGGCTTGCCGAGAATGCTAATGGCATTCAAAACAGTGGTGTCACCTGCTTTAACTGTTAGCCCATCCTTTATTGTGGGATCAAGGACAATGGTTGGTGCCTCTGCAAAGGAGAAAAGAACATTTTAATCAGAAAAGGAAGGATGCTTAATTTACTATTGTTTATGTGCATAAAAAGTGAAATAGACCTACCATATTCATCCTTGCAAATAATGGTTCCTGTACTTTCTGATGGAGCACTGATAGCACCTGCTATATTCTTTGCTCTAATTCTGAATTCATATTTTCCACCCTCAACAAGGTCAGTAACAGTAAAGGCACAATCTGTGACATTGACATGGTTGGCTTTCATCCAAGATTTAGAGGGAAGATCTCGCTTCTCCACTATGTATCCAGTCAACTTATGACCACCATCATATTTGGGTTCAGTCCAAATGAGAGTCACTGAATTCCTTGTTACATTAATAACCTCAGGTTTGCCAGGAGGATCTAAAATAAAGCAAAAAACAGACAAAGAAACCCGGTCAAACACACACCAATGTTCTCTTCATGAAGAAAATACACCTGGATTTTGCTTTGTATAATGACTTACCAATTGGATCAAGTGCCACAACTGGCTCTGATGGCAGGCTTGGCTTGCCTACTCCTGCTAAATTGATTGCCATAACTCGGAATTCATATTCCAGACCTTCAGTTAGTCCTGTCACTTTGAAGTCTTTCATCCTAACAGGAGTCTTGTTAGCCCTCTTCCACAAAAGGCTATTTCTTTCCTTGGACTCGATATGATACCCTACAAAAGATCCAGTGATGTGTCAATTCACATAGAAAGTACAAATGTAGCCTGATTTTTAAATACATACGTACACACACACATACACACACACACGCACAGAGCAAGTAATCATTCTTGCTTGTATGTATACTTTTATTACCTAGGCATAGAGCCATTTTTTCCTCTTGGAATAGACATTTATTGCACCTTCTGTCAAAAAGTTTTAACTTACAAAAATAGATATCATTAAGAAAGCCTTTATTAACTATTACATTAGGAGGTTTTCATTGAAATTAAGCATTAGCTTAATGAATTAGCTTAATGCTTCATGTACTGAATGCATAATGAACTGAAAAAAGGAAAATACATTTTTGTATGTGCAGATAGTGCTATAAATAAGGAGCACAGATTCAACTTGTTTTCAGGGAGGAAGATTTGGAAGAAATCTTAATGTAAACGCTGTAGGGTAAGAGCCAACTAAATACCTGTAATTGGAGAGCCTCCAGTTCTCCTGGGGTCAGTCCAAGTTAGAGATACGGAATCATGTCTGACATCCACAATATTGGGAGGTGGGGGAGCATCGGGCACATCTAGGAAAAAATAGATAATGCAAGATTTATAATTAGGAATGTATTATAAATAAGCCAGAACCATGTTTTGCTTTATGTTTTCTGACCTTGAGACACTTACCAAATGGATGTCTAGCAACAATTGGCTCCGATTTCAAGCCCTGTCCTACACCGTATTTATTTTCGGCACTGACCCTGAAGGTGTATTCCATACCCTCAAGAAGTCTCATGACTCTAAAGGTGGTTTTCTGGACAGCTGAGGCACATGTCACCCACTTGTTGTTTACAGAATCTCTCTTCTCTAGGATATAGTTGGTGATCTCAGAACCTCCGTCGTCCTTTGGAGGACCCCACTTTAAGGTCATGGCTTCTGCTGTGACTTCGTCAAATTTGATCGGTCCGGTGGGGATGCCAGGCTTGCCGACAACTTTTATGGAGAGGGTTCCTTCCTTGGTGCCGGCAACATTCTTCAGTGTGATTGTGTATTTTCCAGCATCAGATTTTTGGCAGTCATTCACTACAAGAGTTGTGTTAACTGCAGATGACTCGACACTGACCCTTGTGCCTGTTGCTAGAGGATCTTCTCCTTTCTTCCAGGACACGGATGGAGCTGGCTTGCCTTTTATGGGGATCTTAAGACGGAAGTTGCTGTTTTCTTTAGCCAGGTAGCACAAATCAGGAAGGTCCTTTAAGTCAAGGTCAGGAGCCACTGTAAAACAGCAGAGATAAGTTACTGTTATTTTTAATGCCAGGCAGTTAATTTTTTCAGATCGTTATAGTTTTTAAAGGATTTTTACATAAGCCAGTGAGTAGGGCTCAAGAGGGCACTTTTGATGACAAAGGGAAAATGGAGATGATGGCTGAAGGCTTACCGACATCATCCTTTGCCACAACAGTGATCTCACTTGGGGTCCCTTCTCCGTTTTCGTTCTCGGCACTCACTCTGAAGGTGTATTCCTCCCCTTCGGTCAAATCTTTCATGGAATACTGTAAGTTTAGTGATTTCATGACTCGTTGCCACTTATTTTCTTCAGTCAGGATATCAACGACATATCCGATAATTCGACTCCCACCATCGCTGCGAGGCTTTTTCCAGCCTATGCTGCAAGATGACTTGGTCACAGACGTCACTTTAAGGTCCACAACTGGTCCAGGGGTTTCTAAAGCAAAGGAGAAACGATAAGTCTAAGCCCTGGATAACCAAGGTAAGATGTCACTCAAAATGACGGGATGGTAGCTTATTTGCTCACCGGAAGCTTTCACGGCATCACGTGTTTCACCGGGATCACCAATGCCGTACTCATTTTCCGCAAACACCCTGAAGAAGTAGGATTTTCCTTCCTCCAAGTTAGAAACTCTGAAGCTTGTTTTGGAGCACTCCGTTGTCACGGTGGACCAGGACTTCCTCTCTGCGTCACGCTTTTCTACCACATAGTTTATGATGGGGCTTCCGCCATCAACAATGGGAGGATCCCAGGTAACATAAGCAGAATCTTTGGATATTTCTTTGACAGTCACATTGACGGGTGGCCCAGGAGTATCTGAATAAATAGTGGGTAGATAAGAAATGAATATGTAAAAAATACATAGACTACATTTTAAGCATATATATGATTGTTTTTTCAAGCGGACTTACCAAGCACTTTCACTACAATGGTATATTCTTTTGTACCACAGCTGTTCTTCAGAGTCAAGATATATTTTCCTGCATCATATTTGTTCACATTTTCACAGCGCAAGAAAGTGTCAAAGTCAGTTGACTTTATGTCCAGTCCAGTCCTTTCTCTTAGATTGACATTTGGTTTAGACCAAGTTATCTTGGGCGGTGGACGTCCTTTTACTGGTACATACAGTCTCATTGTAACTCCAGCACGTAATATGAGTGTTTTCCTCAAATCAGCATCAAGTTCTCCCTCAGGTGGAACTGTTTAATGTTGGAGTAAAGACAGAGTAATAATGGTCAAATGTATTTCCAAGAACTGGCCTGATCACTCCTAAAATATGTTTCTTTCCATAACTGATCTCTAGTTCTTTAGAAAATCCTTAATATAATCCTCAAAACTTTTGCCAACTATTTTTAAAAATTAATTAATTAATTTATTGGCTACTTTGGGTCTTCGTTGCTGCGTGCAGGCTTTCTCTAGTTGTGGTGAGTGGGGGCTGCTCTTTGTTGTGGAGCACAGGCTCTAGGCACGCGGGCTCAGTAGTTGTGGCTCGTGGGCTCTAGAGCGCAGGCTCAGTAGTTGTGGCGCACCAGCTTAGTTGCTCCGCGGCATGTGGGATCTTCCCCGACCAGGACTCGAACCCGTGTCCCCTGCACTGGCAGGCAGATTCTTAACCACTGCGCCACCAGGGAAGTCCCATTGCCAACGATTTTAATATTCTGTAGCAATTATTGATCTTTCTATTTTCCAATATCCTATAGGCCGACCCAAGTTTTCCCTGGAGGATCTGCATCTCATCTCATGAACCTTATATACTCTTAAACTCTCTGTATATTAAAAGTAGATGATTGGTTTTTGGCTTTCTTCCAGTGAAGGCACTCCGCTATATACTCTTCACTTCATTGTAGGAAGAAAAGTACACAGAAGGTGAAGTATAATACCAAGTAATTCAAAGTAAAAGGAGCACTGGTTAGGGAGAATAAGTGAATAGAAGAAATGGTGAGAAGAGAAATTAAGATGATGGAGAGCTTACCATTATATACTTATGGAGAGGGGTAGATTAGAAGAGAAAATAAAAACCTAAGAATGATAAATAGCTCACTACTTAGTTTTAAAAAATCTTTTTATTCTCAGAATAAAATTCCTATATTCTGTATTCTTTTGAAGACATGAAATTCTCATACTTGCATTCCATTGAGCTTATTATACAATACCATAAAGTACCAACCCAGCTCTCCTAAAATGTATTGATACTTGTAGAGTTACCAACCCTAAAACTTCTTATAAATAACTAAATCTACATAAGGGAGTCCCATACTCCCTCTTACAATATGACTGATGAGAAGAGTTCTGTATGTTTTTCCTGGTAATACTTACTTAAAATGTCCTTGGGACAGTGTTTATCTGGCACATCGCTGGGGTCACTATATCCTATCTTATTAACGGCATACACGCGGAACTGATATTCTGTGTTTTCCATTAGGCCGGTAACCTCAAAGCGGGTTTTCTGTAGCTTCTGTGGTAAATTGCACCTCACCCAGTTATCAGAATCAGCTCGTTTTACTTCAACAAGGTAACCAATGATAGGGCTACCACCGTCATAGGCTGGCTTGCCCCAAGATAGACTCACAGAGCTATGGGTTGTATCATATACTTTGGGAAAAGCTGGTGGACCAGGAGGATCTGAGGATAAATAATAATAGAAAATTTTCATTAAAACCTCATTCCCAGTTGTTGAATGTTGATTATAACACAGGATATTGGACACTCTCATGAAAACTTACACAGAGGATCTTGGGCATAAGCAGCTTTGGATACGTCAC
This sequence comes from Orcinus orca, assembly GCF_937001465.1. NCBI lineage: Eukaryota > Metazoa > Chordata > Mammalia > Artiodactyla > Delphinidae > Orcinus > Orcinus orca. The sequence goes on from NC_064565.1 coordinate 66,121,545, forward strand.
TGGGTTTGCCTGGTCCAGCCTTATTTATAGCTGTAACTCGGAACTCATATTCCGTGCCTTCTTGGAGACCTGTTGCTTTTATCGTTCTTTCTATAACGGGTTTTCTGTTGACCTTAGTCCAGTTAATTGCCTGGGTTTCCCGCTTTTCAACCAAATAGCCAGTGATGGGGGAGCCGCCATCATCTGCTGGTGGTTTCCAGCTTACTGTCATGTGATCTTTGGTTATGTTGCTAATAACAGGAGGATCACAGCGTCCGGGTGGGTCTGCAGAGATTGATTGACAAGTTAATGTCCCAGTCTAAAAGGTAATATTTAAAAAGTAAAATGAGTTATTTGTAGTGAGGTGGATGGACCTTGAGTCTGTCATACAGAGTGAAGTCAGAAAGAAAAAAACAAATACCGTATGCTAACACATATATATGGAATCTTTAAAAAAAAAAAATCGTTCTGAAGAATGTAGGGGCAGGACAGGAATAAAGACACAGACCTAGAGAATGGACTTGAGGATACGGGGACAGGTAAGGGTAAGCTGGGACGAAGTGAGAGTGGCATGGACATATATACCCTACCAAATGTAAAATAGATAGCTAGTGGGAAGCAGCCACATAGCACAGGGAGATCAGCTCGGTGCTCTGTGACCACCTAGAGGGGTGGGATAGGGAGCGGGGGAGGGAGACCCAAAAGGGAGGGGATATGGGGATATATGTATACGTATAGCTGATTCACTTTGTTATACAGCAGAAACTAACACACCATTGTAAAGCAATTATACTCCAATAAAGATGTTTTAAAAAAAAGAGAAAAACCTCAGGAAAATGTTCTTACCATATGGGTTTTTAGCAATTGCTGGTTCAGTTAAGATCGGGTCGCCCACTCCGTATTTATTTTCAGCACAAATTCGGAACTGATACTCATGGCCTTCTATCAGTTTCTCCACGCTGCAGCTGGTGATGGGCACAGTGGCAGAGACTTGTGCCCAGTTGGGTCTGCTCGTTTCACGTTTGTCAACAACATAGTTGGTGATTTCTGAGCCCCCATCTTCAAGAGGAGGTTCCCAAGAAAGCATTGCACGATCTGAATACATTTTGTTGACTTTAACAGATGCTGGAGGACCTGGTTTATCTGAAAGGATAAGAAAGAAAAGTGAAGTCTTTCACTTGCACATGTGAAATAGGGAATGAGTAGAGTGGAGGTCTGGAGACCTGGGCTGCAGCCTTTATGTTGTCATTAACTTCCTATACGACCTTGGAAGTGACTTAATTTTTCCGAATATTAATTTCCTCATATCTCAAATTATGTAACTGGAATATGTGATCTCTAGTGGTCTTTTCGGCTGTAAAACGCTCTTTTTCTCTGATGAGGATAATTCCGCGATGACGAAAGATACATCGAGATAGGTATCTTTTCTCACATATTATTTTGTAAATTCTATGACATCACATTAACCAAAGGGAAACATGAGATTCTAGCGAAGTGCTTTAGTTACCTAACACTTTGAGCTTGATGGTGGCTGATTTGGAGCCACTTGCATTTTCGGCAGTGATGGTGTAGTCCCCTGAGTCTTTCCGACTCACGCTGAACAGCTCCAGGGTACACAGGTTCCGCTGCATGGCCATCTTGATGCCTTCTGATGCTTTCAGCGGCGTGCCGTCCTTCTTCCAAGAGACTGTGGGCATTGGTTTACCAAAAACAGTAGCATCCAGGCAAACATTAGTTCCGGCTTTCACAGTGAGCAAAGATTTCATAGCCACACTCAGGTCTATCCTGGGAGGAACTGGAAAGAAATAAGATAAAAGGATTTAATATATGCAAAGCTATATTATATAATTCTTACTGATAAAAGTCGGAAATCCATACGCTGTCTTTTTCAAGGTGGGATTTTTTTAAAGTAACATTATTCATTATAAAAGAAATGCCGAAATTTGATAACGCTGAAAGTATAAAGAAAAAAGTAAAGATCGCCCATCATTCCAGCATCCTTAAAGCTTCACTCTTATCATTTTGGTGCATTTCTTTGGCACCTTCTTGTGCCTGTGCCTGTGTATGGTTAAAATTATGCGGTCCACACAGTTTTGTATCCTGTTTTTTAGTTTAGCATATTATTAAGATTCTCCATAATCATTTTTTAGTGTCTGTATACAAAGTACCTATCATTTTACTTGTCCTTATTTCCATAGGTGTAGATTTAGTTTTTTATAAGGAGAAATATACATTATGAGTGCAGTCCACCTTTGCCTGTAATGTTCAACAGAATCTTACCATTTTCTGCCATGATAGTCACTGGATCAGAAGGTTCAGAAGGCTGGCTAATGTTTACCGCAGTCTTGGCAATGGCTCTAAATTGATACTGAGCATTCTCTTCTAGGCCAGTAGCTGTGTACTCTTCCTGGGGAATCTGGTGAGGTGAAGTATTACACCGTACCCACTTATCACCAGGAAGTTTGCAAGCTTCTACGAAATAGCCAGCAATTTTGCTGCCTCCATCATGTTTTGGACGGGCCCAGATGAGGGACACAGTACTCTTGGAAACATCAATAACTTCAGGCTTTCCAGGAGGATCTAAAACCAAAAGAGATATTCTCAGCATTGATCTTAACAGCAGGAATTTTAAACTCTGTGTTTCACAGTGTCACCCAGAACATATTCCTGAATGGAAATAGTAACCTTCAGAGACTCCAAGATTTAAATGTTTCCTCATAATACTTTAAAAAAAAAAATTACTCAAAAAAATTACTCACCAACTGGCGTTCTCGCAGTTACATATTCAGTTGGTTTGCTGGGTGGGCTGGGTCCAGCTTTATTTAGGGCATAGATTCTGAATGAATACTCAAGGCCTTCTACCAGGCCAGGACAGGGATATTCAGTTGACCGGACAGGGGAATCGTTAGCTTTCACCCAGAGCAAACTGTTTCTTTCTTTGCGTTCAATCAGGTAGCCGGTAATGGGGCTCCCTCCATCGCTGTCTGGTCTATCCCACGCCACGAATATGCAGTCTTTGTTGACTTTAGTGACTCGTGCATTCTTGGGTTCACTGGGAACATCTGGAGATGAAGTTCAGGGAAATATCAGTTTCTAGCCTAAGTAACAGACTAGAAAGAAAACACAATTTTTTTTTCTTCCTGAAAGAAACATACCAAATGGGAACTTAGCCAGCATCTTTGGAGATGTGAGAGGCTCTGAAATGCCAAATCGATTCTCAGCACGGACCCGGAAGATATACTCTTGGCCTGGGATCAGTTTTCCAACCCTGCAGGAAGTTTTTGTCACTGAAGCTAGCGCTGTCACCCAGTCACCCCTGCTCACGTCACACTTCTCCACTATGTAATTGGTGACGTTACTGCCTCCGTCCTCCAGGGGGATGTGCCATGACAGGGAGCAGGCATCGGCATCTATGTCAGAAATGTCAAACGGAGGCTGAGGGGGTCCAGGAATGTCTGCATGAACCGAGAGGAAAGAAATGTAAGAATAGGGATTTGACTGTAAAATATGTTTCTGATACTCATATTTGGATGGCCATTTGTCTAACACGTAACCTACCCATGACGATAACTTTGATTTTCTGAGTGTCTGTCCCAGAACTGTTTTCTGCAGTGAGGCTATAGTAACCGCTGTCTTTCCTAGCAACATCTTTTATGATCAGAACTGAAGAATTGTCTGCTTTATGTACTGCCAGGTGGCTGGATGTGACAACTTCATCTTCTCCTTTTTTCCATTTACAGATCGGATGAGGCTTTCCATACACATGGGCTTCAATTCGGAGTTTCTTCCCAGCTTTGATAATAATTTGCTCTGGCATAAGGATCTTGGGTGGCACTAAAAGTAAGATGAAGATACGTTAATTTGGCAGGGAGGTTAAATTTCCTCTGGTGGGGAACTATACTAGTGCTTTTCAAATTGTGGATTGCAACCCATTAGTGGATTCAAATTAATGTTTGCATTACTGCTGATACTTTTTAAAGAGAATGGGATCGAAACGAATTGAGAATATCTGAGGCCAGCATACATGATAAGAATGGGTGTTGCTTTAAGAAACTTTTTCTAAGTCATATATATGTACGTGTGTCCTGTGTCATGATTTAAGGTGTATTTACTACCTGTTGTGGGTCCAGGTGTTTCCAAACCACTGTTCTCTACTATATTTCAAGTACTTCTGGAACTAGCTTCTTCAGGGATAAACATCTACATGTCGAAAGAAAATCCTCATAAACTTTTATCGCATGGAAAACGACTCTGACTACTTACACAGCTGTGTTTTGGCTTCATACACTCCCTCAGCTTCTCTTGGCAAACTGACTCCAACAGCATTTCTGGCCGCTACCCTAAATTTGTATTTCTTTCCTTCCTTGAGGCCGGTGACGACAAGGCTGAGGTCTTTCACCACCGAGTACTCTGTCCAGTGACCTGCAGGCAGCTCTTCGTCTCTGTAACTAACGATGTAGCCGTCGACCTTGGCACCTCCATCGCGCAGGGGAGGTAACCAGGCTAACACAGCGCTGTTCTTTGTCATTTCAGTAACTTCTAGTTTCCTGGGGGGATCCGGCTCACCTAGAAGAAAAAACCACCCAGGTAACCTAATCCATCCCTTTGGAAATACGCATAAATGTTTTCGTATGCCACTTGCTTCAGAGTATATGGAAACTATGGTTCGGGATGTTGAAAGTAAAAAGGACTCGGATGAGTCAGATCAAAAAAGTCTTCAGTGAGTGAGTTAGATATTTATTTGTACTGTTTAGGTTTCTACAAGTGAAGGCCCTTTCACTAGTGGAGTAAAATGTTTCGGTATCTTGATTTTGCTGAGGTCGGGGACTGGAGTTAAAAGGAGGGAGAAAGGATGTAACTTACTTAGAGGATCTGTTGCGAGCACTGGTTTGGGGATGTCTGTTGGGACGCCGGGGCCATACTCATTGACAGCAGTTACTCTGAAGAAATACTCAGTCCCAGGGACAAGATTACTGACGTGGAAGCTCGTTTTCTTGACTTCTGGGGTGACTGTCGACCACGTCTTTCTATCTGCCTCACGTTTCTGCACAATGTAATGTGTCACTTGGCTCCCACCATCGTTCTCGGGAGGGGCCCAGGAAATGTGGCATGATGTTTTAGTGACATCCGAAACTTTTAAATCAGACACAGGTCCAGGAGTATCTGTGAAGGACGACAAAATCATATATACGAGTCCCCTCAGCCTCCTTATTAACTAAGGCATTTTTGAAGGGGAGGAAGACGCTTGTTTATAACCCACCTAATACTCTGACATTCACGAACACGGCCTTTTCTCCAGCCAGGTTCACAAGCGTCAGGGAGTATTTTCCTGAGTCATCACGGGTAGAATTGGGGATGACAAGGAAGGCCATAGTATCAACCAGATCAACTTGTCCCTTTCTGACCACGTTATCAATACCCACTTTTCGCCAAGTGACCTTAGGGGCTGGTCGCCCTCTCACTATGGCAAATAGTCGAATAGGGCATCCTGCTCTCACTGTGACCAGTTTTCTCATGCTGGCGTCCAAATCAATCTCTGGAGGTTCTGCAAATGACACAAAAGCCGTCAGTTGACTTCAGAATGTGGGGAAATCATGTGAGAAGTGAAACATGAATGAATCAAGTGATAACATAGGGCCTCACCTAGGATTTCTTTAGGTTTAATAGCGTCCTTTAGTTCTGCAGGGCGCCCAATGCCAACTTGGTTTTGGGCACAAACCCTGAACTCATATTCCTGGTTTTCATCCAAGCTGGTCACGGTGAATTCCATGCGAACGAGTTGCGCTGCAGCACTACACCTTTTCCAGCCTTCATCAGGTGATGTATCTGGTCTCTTTGGTCTCATTTCCACAACATATCCAATGATTGGTGCGCCACCGTCATACACCGGTTTTCCCCACCCAAGAGTTATGGAACTTTTGGTTGTATCAACCACTTTGAGATTGGTCGGTGGACCAGGTGGTTCTGAAAGTAAATTATATAAGAATAAATTTACACATGGTTAACAACTACTAGTGTTACGTTAATGAGTAATTATATATAGTCCATCCTTAATTAACCACAGATAGTACATTCAATTTCTCAATGACTCAGTCCTCCTTATTTTCCTTCATAAAATTAGAATCTACCATTGTTTGTACATTTTAGGCGATTTGGTAAAAGATCTATTTGGAAAACTACTGGCTAAGATTAAAGTTTTGATGCTGTGGATTTAACTTATTTGTCTAATACCTCTGTGCCTGAGATCAAGAGTTGGTGTAATACCAGAAAAAGCAAGAACATCATACCTATGGGGTCTTTTGCCACCACTGGCCTTGATGGCAAGCTTGGTTCTCCAATTCCAACTTCATTTTCTGCCTTGACACGGAACTGATATTCATGTCCTGGGAGGAGATTCTGTACTTTCAAACGTCTCTCAGGGATCGCACTCTTGTTGACAGGGACCCATCGTATTGAATGTTTTTCCTTTTTCTCCAAATAGTATCCTGTGATGGACTTTCCACCATCATATTCAGGTGGCGTCCAAACCACAGTCATCTCTTCTTTGCTTACTTTAGTGACTTCTGGGGGGTCAGGGCGACCAGGTCTATCATATTTGGTTTTTGCAATGACTGGTTTACTTTCTGTTGGAGGCCCTGTGCCTATTTTATTTTCTGCACGGACTCTGAAAATATATTCATTCCCTTCTATGAGACGTGTTACTGTAGTACCAGGTGTTAAGATAGTAGCAGAAAAGGTAGACCAAACCATTCTCTTGCTCTCACATTTTTCTAAAATATAATTTTGGATTTCACAGCCACCATCATCCTCTGGTGGATCCCAGCGAAGAGAACACCTATCACTACACACATCAAAAATTTTCAGATTTCTTACAGGCCCAGGCTTATCTAAAACATTGACAGTGGCAAAGGCCACAAAACTGCCAGCTATGTTAGTTGCTGTAATTACATATTTACCACCATCACTTCGCTTTGCTTTAGTAAGAGAAAATTTAGATGAATCACCACTGGTAGCAATGTTGACCCTTGGTGATCTTGTTAAGTCTGTCGCATCTTTGTCCTTCGTCCATGAAACTTCTGGAAATGGTTTGCCTCTAACACCTGCCTCAAGTCGAATGGTGTCCCCTGCTTTGACAGTTAGCACACCACTTAATTTCAGATCAAGTACTGGTTTCTGCAGGTCTTCCTTTACAACAACTTCCTCTGTCTTCACCCAGTCACTTTCCCCACCTTCATTCTTCGTTTGCACTCTGAACTCATAAATCTGGTTTTCAACACATTTGTCAATCATGTAGTGGGTTTCTTTAATGCCTCCTTTATGCACTCTTTCCCAGTCATCAGAGCCCTTCAGCTTCCTTTCAACATGATATGATAGATTTGGGCTACCACCATCATAAGCAGGCCGCCTCCATTTTAGGTAGACAAATGTCTTTCCTTTATCTGCAATATGAAGGTTTTCAGGCTCACCTGGTCTATCAATAGGGTTAATAGCCAGAATTGGAGTTTTTGTTTCAGTGGTTGGCCCAACACCTACTTTATTTTCTGCACAAACTCGGAAATAGTATTCATGGTTGGCTAAAAGGTTGGCCTTGATTAATCGCTTAGTGACATCTGAAGCAACAATTGACCAGCCTTTCTGGTTTGGTTTGCGATATTCCACTATGAAGTTTGTTATTTCTGAGCCACCGTTATCTAGAGGGTTTTCCCAAGAAATTGTACAGTTCTCTTTGGTTACGTTGCTGATCTTTAAATTCTGGCAAGGTCCAGGTCTGTCAAGGACATTAACGATAGCAGAACCTTGGGCATGTCCACTGCTGTTCTTAGCTGAGATGATATACTTGCCGTGATCAGCTCTAACAGCTTCTTTAATTTGCAACTCAGCACGAGGTAGATCGTGAATTAGGTCAACCCGCTTTTCTCGGGCCAATACTTTGCCTTCCTTGGACCAAGTTATGTCTGGTTGAGGTCTGCCTTTGACCCGAGCAAGAATGCGGATAGTTTGGCCCACCCTAACGGTAATAACATCACGACAGGTAACATCAAGTTCTACTTCTGGAGGATGAAGGATGTCCTTTGCAATCACAGATTCTGCTAGCTCTCTTGGCTCTCCCTCTCCCACAATATTAGCTGCCTTTATTCGGAATCTGTACTCATTTCCTTCAATTAGTCCAGGTACCCTAAAGGCACATTGCCTAATGAGTTCATCTTTATTAATCCTGCTCCACTGTGTTGCTCCAGCTTTCTGACATTCCACTACATAGCCCAGAATGGGGCTACCACCATCACTGAGAGGCTTTGTCCACACCAGGTCAGCTGTTTCTCTGGTCTTGTCTTTCAGCTTAGGATTAATAGGTGGTCCAGGTGGTTTGATGGGCCGGCAAGCTTTTATTGGATCAGAACTTGGGGACGGATTGCTTAGTCCTGCAAGATTCTCAGCAAAAGCTCTAAACTCATATGTATTTCCCTCATAGAGTCCAGTCACTCTAAACTTCATGTCCACTAGAGGTGTTTTGTTGACCCTCATCCATTTGCCTGTTACTTCTCGACGTTCCACATAGTAACCAGTTATTGGACTGCCACCATCAGATTTTGGCAGAGTCCAAGACACTGTTGCAGCATTTTCAGTAATGTCAGTAACTACTGGTTTACCGGGAGGAGATGGAGGACTAAACTTATGTTTAGCAACAGTAGGTATGGAGTCAAGGGGAGGGCCAACACCAATCTTATTCTCTGCTTTCACTCGGAAGACATATTCACAGCCCTTCTGCAGATGTGGGACTTTCAGCTTTGTCTTACTGCTTCCTGAAGAGACAACACCCCATGTGTCTTTCTTTGTGTCTTTTTTCTCAACAATATAATTTATCACAGGGCTTCCTCCATCATCCTTAGGTGGCTGCCATGAGATAGTCATATGTTCAGGGGTAACTTCCAGAATATTAATAGGGCCTGTTGGTGGACCAGGAACATCAAGAACAGTAAGATGTACAGCCACTGTTTTGGCGCCAGCTGCATTGGAAACTGTGATCTGATGTTCCCCAGTGTCTCTCCTTAAGCAGTTCTTAATGGTGAGTACTGATGAGAAGTTGTCAGTTTCAACAGTATAGTGTTCATCTGTTTTAATCTCATTCCCATCGGTTGTCCACTTTGCAGTAGGAACAGGTACACCTCTTATAATGGCAGGGAATCTGACTGTAGTTCCAGCTTTTACCACAAGGCCTTCAATTAATTTCACATCCAGCTCCACAGATGGAGGCACTGGAAAGGAAACATGAGGAAATTAGATTTTGATTTTCACAATATGAATAATTTTAAAAAGAAAGAAAATAATTCCAATCTAAAAATTACCTAGTTTTTCTTGACATTCTATTGGGATAGTTGTGTCAGGAAGACCAAGACCCACAATGTTTTCAGCTTTTACACGGAATCTATAGGTCTTTCCTTGTTGTAGTCCGGTAACAACACACTCTAAGTTTGTCACAGTCTTGAACTTAATCCAGTCTTGGGTGCCCTCTTCTTGATATTCCACCAAATATCCAGTGATTGGAGAGCCACCATCACGATCTGGCTTATTCCAAACAAGGGAGACTTCAGTCTTGTCAACATCTACATGGTGTAGGTTCTTGGGTGGCCCTGGAGGATCTTTTAAGAAGAAGAAGTTATGATGAATAAACAATATTCTCAAAACAGTAAAACAGTACTTTTGTATCCAAAGAGAGCAACTTACGTAGGGGATCCAGAGCCTTGATGGGTTTAGATGTTTCTATAAAAGGACCACGTCCATACTGGTTCTCAGCAGCTACTCGGAAGAGATACTGATTGCCTTCAGTAAGATGTTTAGCAAAGTGGCTCTTTTTCTTTGATGTAGTTGAAAGAGGTGACCACTGGACACTGGCAACATCTCTCCTCTCAACCACATAATTTGTAATGACAGAACCACCATCATCCAGTGGTTCCTTCCAAGTAAGGTAACAAGAATCTTTCCTAACTTCACTGACTTCCAGATCTCTAGGTGGCCCAGGCTTATCTGAAAAGTGTTAAGTAATGCAGTTATATAAGTGATTTAATCCAGATAAGAACTCAAAATGTATTTAGAGTTACTTTTATATGCTATTGCATTAAGTACATCACAAGTACTAAAATTCTTACCTAATACAAGTACTTTTACTGAGACAGTTTTTGAACCAGCTAGATTCTCCACTGTTAAGGAATAAATTCCACCATCTTCGTGGGCAGCATTACAGATTTCAAGCTTGCTACCAACTGGAGTAACATCAATTCTTGCTTTAGTTGGAGCCTCTCTGTCTTCTTTTTTCCAAGTTACTTTTGGGAACGGCACTCCTTTGATGATGGCACTAAGTCTTAGGGTATCACCAACCCTTATGTGTTGTTCTCTTGCCATGTTGGCATCAAGAATCAACTCAGGGGGTTCTAGAATAAAGAGAACAGTACTTACAGATTTGTTTTGTTAATATATTTTACACTTAAGCATAGACAATGAAACCTGTCTTCCTTGCAAAGGCAGCTGAGAACATTATACTCACCGAATCTGTCTTTTACTAGCACTGGCTCGGGAACATGAGCTGGATCTGATTCACTGGCTACGTTGACTGCTCTTACTCTGAACTTATAGGATTGACCATCCCGAAGACCAGTGACTTTATAGTTAGTTTCAGGACATGACTCAGGAGTGTGATTGGCTCTTTTCCATTCTTCATCTCCAACTTTCTGGTATTCAACAATATAACCCAGAATCTTGCTCCCACCATCATGACGTGGTGGCTGCCAGGTTAGATCAACTGAATTATGTGTTGTACCTATTGCTTCAGGATTAATAGGTGGACTTGGTTTCCCTACATAATAAAAGAGAAAACCAAAAAGGAGTTAGAATATAGCTGAAAACAAAGTTGGATAAAATGAAAGCTGAAAGAATGCTTTACTACTATACCAATTGGATCTTTAGCAAAGACTGGTTTGGATGGTGGGCTTGGGTCTCCAATACCAATTTGGTTTTCTGCAGAAACCCGGAATTCATACTGACACCCTTCTAGAAGATCAGGAACCGTAAACTTAGTGTATGGATGGATAGGCTCTTTGGTAACTCTAGCCCATCGTTTAGACATCGTTTCTCTCTTTTCCAGGATGTAGTTTGTGATGGGCTTTCCGCCATCATTTGGCTTGTTCCAGGTGACTAATGCAGAGTCTTTGGTAACTTCTGTAACAACTGGCTGGTCAGGTGCATCAGGAACCCCTATAACAAACATTAGCAAAATATGTTAGAAATTTAATTCTTCCCGTTAACAATATCAAACATTGAATCACTGAAAAGAAATATGATGCATACTGAAACGATCTTTGGTTTTCATTGAATCAGACACCAGAGGATCACTTATTCCATACAGATTTTCAGCACGTATCTGGAAAATATAATCTTTTCCTTCAAGCAGTTTAGAAACTTTGCATGTTGTTTTAGCACTTGCAGATGTCACAGGCATCCAAACGTCTTTGCCCACTTCCTTCTTCTCAATAATATAATTAGTAATTTCACTGCCTCCGTCATCTAAAGGTGGCTTCCAAGAGATAACCATGTAATCTTTGGTCACCTCATCAAAAACAACTGGTCCTACCGGTGGTCCAGGACGGTCTGAGGAAAAAGAAAAAAAAATCACACCACAAAATGTTATTTCCACTTCTGCTTTGGAAAGAACAGAATGTCTCTAATTCTTGCTAAATAATACTTACCAACGACATTAACTTGACAGAAACCTTTCCTGGAGCCTGTACTGTTCTCCACAACCACACAGTATTTGCCAGAATCTGAACGCTTGGCCTTGAGCTTCTCTAGAGCAAGTGTTGTTGGCGAGGTCTTTATATGAGTGCAATCATCTTCTAGCACATCAACTTCATCTTTGAACCAAGTAACCTTAGGCTTTGGTTTGCCTGAGTAACGGCCAGTGAGGGCAAAAGCTTCACCAACTCGAATCGTGAGTTTATCTCTGAAGTCGAGGTCAAGCGTTGGAGGAGCTGAAATGTATAAAGGAAAGTCAGTTTGATGTCTTAAGGTAAACCTATAAGTGTACACGTTTTCAAAGTGTAAGCTGCATTTGACACATACCTAGCTCATCCTTGCAAGCGATTGGCTTGGTGCAAAATGATGGTTTGCCTTGTCCAACAATATTGACGGCACTGACACGGTACTCATAGGTATCGCCTTCTTTTAAGCCTTTCACACTGTACTTCCTGCTAAGCAAGTTGTCATTTGTAACTTTGTGGAACTTCTCAGTTCCAATGAGACGGCTTTCTAGGACATAGTTGATAATTTCGGATCCGCCGTCATACTTAGGGGGATTCCAAGTCAGAGAAACAGAATCTTTAGTAACTTCTTTGACTTCTAGGTCTTCAGGACGCTCTGGTACAGCTGCAAGTGTGGAATGACAGTGAGACGAATGTCATGTTAAGAATGTAATAGAAAATGTAGTAAATAATGCTTTTTGAGGATTGCGTTTAAACATTAAACTATTCGTTTTGATAAGTAACAAAAGAAATCTCAACATAAAATGAGTAGAGCTGAAAGGCACTCAATACAATCTAATTTCCAGATGAGGAAATAGAGGTTCATTGAGGCCAAATAATTCAGCAAAGTCCCCCAGAGTTGGTAGTTTTAATGTTTTTTAATTTATTTTAAAAAATGTTTTGGCTGCGCCACACAGCCTGTGGTTCCCTGAGCAGGGATCGAACCCGCCCGCCACCCCACCACACTGGAAGTTCAGAGTCCTAACCACTGGACTGCCAGGGAAGTCCCCAGAGTTGGTAGTTTTAGAGTTAGGAAAATACTTCATGTTCATGTCATTAAGTTGGAAATTAAAAAAAGAATCCATGTAGTATTACATGGGAGGATTTGAAGAATCATATATATTCCCACAATCTCTTTCACAGTCACGTTCAAATACTACCAACATCAGAGACTACGTATTTACCTAATGAATGCTTGCCAAATGAATGAAATGTTTGGCATTTGTGTACCTACTTTGTCACTATAGTCTTTTATTAAATGAGTGAAAAAGTAATTAAAGATGAAATTGTTTTAAATTGTACTTACTTATTGGATCTCTTATGACAAGCGCATCTGTTGTCTCAACAAACGGGCCCATGCCAATACTATTTTCAGCTGCAATTCGGAAAAAGTAGGCTTTTCTTTGAATGAGACCCTGGACGGTGGCATTTTGTCGGGTAGCTGTGTATGTCACTGGGGTCCATGCTCTGCGGTCATCTTCCCGCTTTTCAATGACATAATTGGTGACTGGAGAGCCTCCATCATCTTCTGGAGAAAACCATGTCAGTTTGCAGGAGTCGTTGGTTAGGTTGTGAGACAGGAATGGTGTTCCAACAGGACCTGGCACATCTGGAAATAAGAGGAAAAGGTTTTCAGTTGTTTGACATCAGTGGACTACTGGGCTCAATATTTGTTACCCTCTGTTTTTAAAAGGGAGACAAAAATGTTGTTATGAAAAGAGTGAGATTTTGTGTTTATTAATTGATTTGGTTTGTTTTTTCTTTCCTTGTGTCTATATTCAACCATATTTTAAAATGAAGTAGGTTTGCAGTAGTTACTGGTTGCCCCTGCTTTAGTAGAAACTGAAGGAACAGTTTTATACATATCTATATCTATATCTATATCTATATCTACACACACACACACACATACATACACACACACACACACACACATTTTTTTTTTGGTAATTTGTGAGTCAGGTAAGAGGGCAGTGTTGGGAGGAAAATGCACAGAGGGAGACAGGAGAGGGGTGAAGAGAGGCATGACTACTTTTTGTGTCCAGTTTACTCTCCAGAGGGGAAAGGGGGAGAGAATTTTTTTCTGGGTGACCAGTGAATCTGAGCAGCACAGGAGACCCCAAATCTCAGAATGACCTTTGAGAGGTTTGGAATTTAACCTGGAAGTACACCAGTTCTTAAAGTAATAGCCATTGGACAGAAGACTGTTTAGGAGTTTGAAACAACCTAGAAACTTGAAGGACCATTGCTCAATGAGATCTTTTTCCGCATGCCATTTTCACTAATGAAAGCAAAACATGTTTTCATAATATTATGTTCAATAGAGAACTGGTTATTTTCACATAAAAACTGTGTGTTTGGAGTATGGTTGTGCCTAGAGATGTGCTGAGAGAGAGATCTGAGTGGGAGGGCTTCACTTTCTGAGCAAATCACTGGAGTAGAGCAGCCAGCGAGAGGCATGAACAAGCCTCGTAGAGTTCAACTCGATATTCAGTGACAAGAAATGCAATATTGATAACCAAATATGATGCTTCTCTTCAATTAGAATACTGACACCTTCAAAGGGACTTTTGTCTTATTATGATAACTGACAGGTCCTATGATGTGAAAACGGTCAACCTTAGCAAATTGTTAAACATTCATGGACATTTTCAGGAAAGCTGCTTTTATGAAAACTATATAATAACATAGTAAATGCTTATGGTGGCATATTATATAAAAAGGCAGCACATAAGACTTTATATAGGAGTACAGCCATATAAAATATGGATAGGATGAAAAAAGGAGGAAATTTAAAAAAATGCTAATAGTGGTCAATGGGATTGTGGGTGATTTTTCTTATTTTCCAAAATATTTGTAACATAGTTTTTTTAAAAACTAATATAGCTTTATTGTAGATGAAATAAAGTGTTATTTTTTAAAGACGCATGGACGAATTGAAAGTTGTTACCTAATACATCAACGATAATTGTCTTCTTTCTTTCCCCCCCTGCATTTTTGGCAAGAAGAGCGTAGACGCCTTGGTGGCTCCTGTGGCAATTCTTGATGACCATGGATGAGCTAATGGCTGTGGTCTCAATGGTGGCCTCTTGGGGTAAAGCTTTTTCATTCATACTCCAGGTAACGGTTGGAGGAGGCTTGCCAGATACATAGGCGATGATCCGAATCACCCCTCCAGCATGGACCACAATTCTGTCTCTGACGCTGGCATCTAACTGAAGGTCAGGTAATACTGGAAAACAATTGAAAATAACAAATGTGCTTTTCATTTCCAATCCAAAATGCAAATATTGATAAAATAATAGAAATATTAGTAAGTACCAATCCTGTCCTTCATTTCAATGGCATCTGTGACTTCTCCAGGTTCTCCGATGCCGGCAATGTTGACTGCTCTAACTCTAAATTTGTAGAATGCTCCTTCTTTTAATCCTGTTACAACAAGTTTTGTTCCTCTCACTTCTTTTTCTTTAGCCTAGGGAAAAATCACAAGCATTTTATAATTAGAATACAGTAGTCCTTTCTTATCCGTGGTTTTGTTTTCTGTGTTCATTTACTTGAAGTCAACGGAAACCTAAAAGTATTAAATGGAAAACAATTCCACAAATAAACAATTCATCAGTTTTAAATTGCGTTCCATTCTGAGTAACGTAATGAAATCTTGGGCCATCCTGCTCCATCCCTGCCCGGGAAGTGAACTATCCCTTCCATCATATTCACGCTGTATATGCTACCTGCCCATTAATAAAGAAAAAACATAGTATATATAGAGAGAGCTCGGTACTATCCGTGGTTTCAGGCATCCACTGGGGTCTTGGAATATATCCCTTGGGAATCGCGGGGGGGTGGGGACTACTGTAGTTTTTTGTTTTAATAGCTTTCCAAAGCATAGCAACAGCATATTTACTCTCTTTGGGAAAATTGTTGCCAGTTTAGGTTCTAGGGATCAGATATTACAGGTAAATACTGAATGGAAGGAATTATGTTTTAAAATATTGTCAAGTGATTGAAAAAAAACCGTACTGTTTACTTGTTCCATCCTTTTTTATATATATATCTATGTACATTTTATTATATAATTTGATAAAATAGGTTCTGTTTTTGAATTTTATTTTATTATACAGCAGGTTCTCATTAGTTATCTATTTTATACATGTTAGTGTATACATGTCAATCCCAATCTCCCATACATGTTAGTGTATACATGTCAATCCCAATCTCCCAGTTCATCCCACCACCCCCACCCCACCCCCGGCCACTTGCTTTCCTCCCTTGGTGTCCATTCGTTTGTTTTCTACATCTGTGTCTCTATTTCTACCTTGCAAACTGGTTCATCTGTACCATTTTTGTAGATTCCACATATATGCATCACTTATTCCATCTTTTCAGGCTTTATAGCCAAAAGATAAGTTAACAATAACATGACTTAACTTTTGATTAGGTTTTTTGACCTAAGAGATGTTTGGATTATCAGTTAAATTATATGTTATTTTTCTGATTTCTTAATAAAAAAATACAGATAGGAGTTAATGGGATTGAGAATAACTACTAAGTGTTCAGTTTATTCATAGTACATTTCCATAATGCCAAGTGTTAGCTACCTTTTCCCATTCTTCTTTTCCTTCTTCTTTATATTCAACGATGTATCCCGTTATTTTGGATCCACCATCTTTTAGCGGGGGAGACCACTCCAAATCCGCAGATGATTTAGTCCAGTCTGTGACTTTGGGAAATGGAGGTCCAGGAGGGGCTGGAAAGAACCAGTATGCGTTAGTATTCTTGACTTTTCCATGGCACTTTTTGGGGGGGGGGGAAAGAATGGTTTTAAGGCTTACCAGTGGGATCTCTAGCAGTCACTGGGTCTGATGGCAGACTTGCTGGACCCACACCAGCAGCATTGATTGCGTATACCCGGAATTGATAATCAGAACCTTCAATAAGACCAGTCACTTTATAAGAAACACCCAAAGTCATGGCTTTGATAGGATCTCGGTTAACTCTCTTCCATCTCTTTGAAGTGGTGTCTTTCATTTCTAGCCAGTATCCTGTAACAGGAGAGCCTCCATCGTATTCTGGCTCTTCCCAGTTGACAGTCATGTAGTTTCGAGTCACACTGCTAACTGTTGGTTTATCTGGTGCTCCAGGGACAGCTGTGACAAAAATCACAGTGATTTATAAGAAATTTTGAAAAACAAAAATAAGAATGACTTTGAATGTGAAACATGTCCTACTTACAGAAGAGGTTTCTTGCTGTTTCTGGTTCACTGTCAAGAGGTTCCCCAATGCCATATTTATTCTGGGCCATGATTCGGAATACATATTCATGGTCTTCTAGCAATTTTGGAATTGTGTATGTGCACTCTTTAGGTTCGCTGGAGACATGCACCCATGTCTTCCTGTTAGCTTCTCTTTTCTCAATTACGTAGTTTGTAATCTTAGACCCACCATCATCTTTAGGTGGAAGCCAAGATAGTGTCATTTGATCTGCTGAAATAGATTCGAACTTTATTGGTCCCACTGGAGGGCCAGGGCGACCTAAAATGGTTTAAAAAAAGAAAACTTTATTAGGAGAATGATCTTAAAGACAGATATTACATTTATGGACAGAAAATCATGTAGTTTTAATAAAACCATGTAATCTTTACCAAGGACATTCAGCCTCATTTCCTTTGATGCTGTTCCCAGATTATTCACAGCTGTGATGGTATATAAGCCAGTGTCACTCCTGCGAGACTGTGGAATCACTAGAGTGCAGGTATCATCCACCACCAGTTTGTTGACATGGGTGTCGTAGACAACAGGTTCTTTGTTATCAGGCTTCCTTGGAGGAGCTTTAAACCAGGTTAGTGTCGGGAATGGCACACCTTTAATTTTGGCCATGATGCTAACATCAGTTCCTTCTTCAACCTCCATGAATTCTTTTAGCTCAATTGAAGGTGGGCCTAGATTATTTTAAAAAAAAAACGTTGTCATTAGGAACATAAAAAAAACACTAAAGGATCGAAAGTAGAATTCACAGTGATGATAAAGTTATTTGATCTACTATAAGCAGGCTTTATAGCCCTACCTGACATAAAGAACAGATCTGTCTTCAGCTAATTTATACCAGTTTAGGGAACAGGCATATGTGGTCCTCATCCTTTATTGATCTACATGTGGCTATGTATCACCTACTGTCTCTCTCTTACCTGGCATCATTATGATTGTAGATATTGAAAAAGGGCAGAGAGAAGTGAAACTATAGTATCTTAGACTTGGGAGTTCTTTCATGATATTCCCTAATATTTATGCAGAGTTAATGAGGGGACCTACTTTGTTCGTTCTGAGATGAATTCCCCTTTTAAGAAATATAACTAACTGCTAATAGAGGCAAAGCAATTTTCCATTTTTCATGAATTTAGTGTAAGAATATGCACAGGGAGTAGTGACTACAGCTTTCCTATATTTAGAAGAGAGAACTAACAAATACACAGCAGTAATGATGGTAACAATAACGAGAGGAAGAATTATTACCATATTTGTGTGGATATTTTATCTCTTAAAGTAGATATATCTTTTTCTCAAATAGAGAAAATCAAGTAGTTTTAATAAAACCACGTAACCTTTGCCAAGGACATTCAGTCTCATTTCCTTTGATGCTGTTCCCAGATTATTCATGGCTGTGATGGTATATAAGTTTCTACTTAAGAAAAAGAAACTCGATTGTGAAGATAAATGGGTCTCAGCAGTTGCTAAGCAAATAATTGGTTACTTTCTGCCCTTTTTGAGGAGCATGCAGAGGAACTGTTTTAATTTCTGGTAAGTAAAACAGCCTGCCATGGAGAAAAATTCGAGTAAGGAAATTCCAAACAGTATCTCCTTTCAGTAAGGGAAAGGTAATATGTATGGAAATATGATAATTCTGTGCAAGTTGAGGGCATGAGTGATTGGGTAATGGGCCCACGTCCAGACTGAACCCGTGGTAGCTTCTGACGTACAGAGACATCTCTTTATTTTGGACTGTTCTTGAGTATCTAGGAAGGCATTCACGAAGAGGACATTCTCTGATAGATAACCCATTGGTACTTACATGTCTGGTCTTTGACAGTCACGGGGCCAACAGTGGCTGAAGGTTTGCTGACTCCTGCGGCATTGACAGCTTTGACTCTGAATTCATATTCCCCACCCTCTACCAGGTCTTCCACCGTAAACTCCAGTTCTTCCACATCGCGCTTATTGCACTGTTTCCATGCTTCTTTCTTTGTCCCAGTAGGATCCCACGCAAGGCACTCAACAATATAGTGGGTGACCGGGGAGCCCCCATCATTCTTTGGGGGTTTCCATGACAGATGTACTGTGTTCTTTGTTATGAGGCCAATCTTGAGTTTAATAGGGGGATCAGGAGGATCTTTAAAAATAGTTAAAGAAAGTATTAATCATTATTTATAACAATATATTTCAAGTTTAGGAAGCTACTTTAATCTTAGACTTAAAAACTTACATATTGGATCTCTGGCAGTGGTCCTCTGAATGGTTTCCACGGGAGCACCAATACCAAAACGGTTTTGTGCCCGCACGCGGAAGAAGTATTGCTGTTCAGAGATGAGGTCAGGAACTACAAATGAAGTGCTTCCACAGTTTGGATTGACTTTAGTCCAAGCTTTTCCATCAATAGTCCTCTTCTCGATAACATAGCCTTTGATCCTGTCTCCTCCATCATCATCCGGCATCTTCCATGTAAGCCTGCAACTACCCCTTGTGATGTCACTGACTTTCAGATCTTTGGGTGGCCCTGGTACATCTGTTGGATGCAAATCCCAATATAAACAGTGGTGCCCTGTTTAAAATAATTTGTTCTTATTCCATAATAACTTTTAAAGTCTTTCTTACCCATGACTTTAACTCTGCAATTTGCAGTCTTTTGTCCTGCTTTGTTCTTGGCTGTGATGCTGTATTTGCCTGAATGAGATCGTTTACATTCCGGAATAATAATTACGGATGAGTTTTCAGCAGTCTCCAGCTGTACAAAGAAAATAGCAGTCATACACTGAATGAAATCATAGTAGTATTGAAGTCAGTCCGATTCTGAATCATTTCAGTTTTTTGTTTTTTACCTGTGCATCTTCAGGTATGTCATGAACCCCATCCTATTAGAAAAGAAGATAGTCAGTTATAGTGTAAATATTCCTTAGAGTGAGTCAATGGGAGATGCAGAGAATTATAATTTTCTTACCTTCATTGCCTTCTTTGCCTTTCCATCAAATTCCCAAGATGATTTTGGTGTTGGGCGTCCCTTGATGACAGCAGGAATCCTAATCTGTGTGCCAGCTTGACAAATCAGACAGTCTTGTGCTCCAATGTCAATGAAAATTTCTGGTACCTCTGTAATACCATGGATAATATAACAGGATTTAGCTCACCTTTTTCAAAAACGTAATTGAGATGTCTTCAACAAATGAATCAGTTTCATAATAAGATCAAAAGATGAATACATAAATGGATTAAGGACTAGTACCTTGAATATCAGTGGCAGGGATCTCTCCAGTTGTATCACTTGGTTCAGATTCACCAGCTTCATTGACAGCTTTCACTCGGAATCTGTACTTCCTGAGCTCTTTCAAATTCGGCACCACACATTCACAGGTAGTTAGAAGTTTGTCTGGTTCGTTTACGCTTTTCCAGTCAGTAGTACCTTCTTCTTGCATTTCTACAATGTATCCTTTGATCGGACTGCCACCATCTTTGGCTGGAGGTTTCCACGCTAGTGAGATGCTTGACTTTGTTTTATCTTTGACCTCTGGGCGAGAAGGTGGCCCAGGTGGATCTAATAAAAAAATAAATTAAAAAAAGTCAGATTTTGAAGCTGGTGGGATGATAGATTTATATACTATAAGAATGTTTTACTATACCTGACCATATCTTATTTTTAATCTATTAAAATATTAAAATAGGAATGCCAAAGGAATAAATTACCTTCTAGAGAAGAGAAATATAAGAAAATCTATCTTCATTTAGCATTAATGCTAAAACAAAGAAAGCAAACAACTAACTGGGAGTAGAAAGATTACTGACTAGCTCTAGATAGAGAAATATTCTATTTACACACAATCGGTGAAAAGCTATTTTACTTTTGAGGTCCCTTTGAAGAGATTCTGCAATATTCTCTACTAAAAGCTTATTTTAATTTAACCTACCATAAAATTAAGATTAAAAAATGATTTCATCATTAGCTGGTAAACCTTTGAACACAAACTAATCTTAAGCCCTTTACTGTAGCCGTTGACCCTGTCCCTAATCGGGTGACAATCCATCACACTTCTGACAGTGCTTTACGATTATGGAAATTCTTTTACTCCATTCATCTTTTTAACCATAGCTCTTTCCTCTCCAGTGCCTAGGACAGCTCTTTGCACATAGCATATGTTTACTACCAGCTTGCAGGATGAATGACTAATTCATTTTTTATATATGCTCTGTATAGAACTTAGATTATTTTAAGTCTTTTGAACAAATAGCTGAATTTTTTTTCCCACAGAAAATCCATTTATATAGCAAATGAAATTAATCATTAAGGCCATGGTATTTTAATTTTTGAACCGATCTGCTCATAGATCTTTCAGAATTGTTTTTTTCTTTTATATGACCTCACAGACTGTGCTTGAAGATCTTATATCTTTATTCAATATATACTATTGAAAATTTAACAACCTTTTGCTTTTGTTGAACTCCTACTGGAGGGTCTGACTGTTTAGTGAGGGAGATAATTTCCACAGTAGCTAATTAATGAGAGAGAGGTTTATTTAAGGTATGGGAGCAGAGAGGAGCTTATAGTCCAGGGTCTTTGTTATTGTGATTCCTCATACAATACTAGATTTAATCTAAGTGTTTAAACACTGTATGAGTTTTTGTATGTATGTGTATGCATATACATGTATATGTACATATTAGATATGTGTGCATAGTGTGTGTATATATGTCTACACACATACATATATACTTCTGATAGTCTATAAGTATGAAACTTTTTATTTTAATAAGTGAAATAATTTGGCATAGAAATATACAAGAACTTTAAGAGCAGAGCTATCCATTTAGTGGCTTTGCCCTTGATAAATTCCAGAAATGGAAGTATACTTACATATGGGATCTCCTGCAACAGCTAGGTCTGATGGTTCACTGGGAGAGCCAACTCCTGCAGCATTTATTGCCATCGCTCTGAACTGGTATTTAACACCTTCAATCAAACGGGGAACATTAAATTCCACGCCTTTCAATCCCACTTTGGTTATCGGTGCTCGGCTAACACGTGACCAGTAGGCACCTCCCTCTTCTCTCTTCTCCAGCCAGTAGCCAGTAATTGGAGAGCCACCGTTGTCCAGAGGAGGAGTCCAGCTCACTAGCATCGACCCTTTGGTGCGCTCCAAAACTACTGGCTTTCCCGGAGGTCCAGGAGTGCGATAAGGATCTTGAATGACCACTTTATCTGATTTGCATTCATCGCTGGTTCCATATTTATTCACTGCCCTAACTCGGAACTCATACTGACCATTGGGGATAAGTTTCCAGATCTAGAAATCAGATGAACAATAATTTCTTAAAAACAATATACTTACATTGATTTTCACTTGTTTTAAAATTCCAGTTATTTTGGTAGGGAAGACTGTAAAAAGAAATACTTCTATAAACTCAGTTATCTGAGTTTCTGCACTCAAACATGGAGAAAGTCTTTTAAAATGAGAATGTGTAAATTTATTGCACCTAATAGTGGCTCTCTCAAGTAAAAGAGGATCTGTATATCAAAGTATTTACTAAGTGGCTTTATGTGCAAGATGCTAAAAACTATACTTAAGCTTTTTGTGTGTGGTTTTGAGTTTAATCATTAAATTCCAAGGTCATGCTAGAATGATGTTAATTCAGAGTTATGTCCTTTAAGTGTGCATAAGAAAATACTTAGAAGAGTTTACCCCATATCTCCTCTCTACAGCAGTGTTGGTGACTTCTTCCCATTCAGCTTTCTTCCTGCTTGCATCGCGTTTGTCAATGACATAATGGGTGATTTCACCCCCACCATTGTCTAGAGGGGCATCCCACGTTAAGTGGCAAGATTCAGCTTTAATGTCAACAACAGCAAGATTTCTTGGTGGGGACGGACGATCTGAAAAGGAACCAAAGGAGGAGATTGAGAAGCAAATTCTTAAACAGACACTGGATTTCTTTTTTTTATAAGAAAGCGTGTCACTTACCGTATACTTCAACATGGACATTTCGGAACACTGAGCCAAGGCGATTAGAAGCAGTCACCGTGTAAGTGCCTTTGTCCTCCCGGGTTGCTTTGGGAATGCTAAGCTCAGTCTTTGCCTCACTTCGGGATACTTCTTCCTTGGTTATCTTAAGTGCATCGGTGGGTTTTTCAATCACAGTTTCATTCTTGGACCACTCAATTTTAGGCATTGGAAGGCCTGTCACATCTGCAGGGATGTTAACAGGCTCTCCCGCCTTAACTTTGATGGTGTCTCCTCGAACAGACAGGCGCAACTTAATAGTTGGAGGCACTGCAAAGAGAAGGGAAAGGGGAAAAAAAATAGCAAAGTCATAAGGATGTTTGCTCAACCTATGAGATAAAGTGCATTAAAATGATTATTATGTTCAGATTCAACACCTTCATCATCTTGTATGACCACATTAAGAGGCAGGGATGGTTCGCTTTCACCAATTTCGTTGACGGCCTTGACACGGAACTCATACATTTGGTGTTCATCAAGATCTTCAACCAGAAGAGATGTGGTTGGGCAGAGTCGCTTGTTAACTCTTTCAAAGTCAGGTTTGTCATGACGCCGTTTTTCAATGATATAGCCTTGGATGGGGCAGCCACCATTACTGCGGGGCTCTTTCCAGTCAAGGTTGATAGTGGACTTGCTCCTTTCCGTATATGTCAGCCTCTCGGGAGACGTTGGAGGACCTTTAACCAGAGGCAGGTTGAAATGACAAGAATGAAATAAGTATTCATGTAAGAAATCACATTTCAATTCGGATTAATTATGTGAAAAATAGGTTTCTGTTTGGCATATTGTTGCATCTGTCTTTAAAATCCTCAGAATATCTCAGTCAACAGAATTACAGGCATTCATATAGTCAGAATTTCTCTTAGTAAACTCTATAGTCAAGATTATTGATTAAAAATTGAGGTGCATGTATGCTTTTTTATATTTAGCATTTTAGATATTTTACCTCTGTCAGTGGGAAAGCTTCTAATTTTAATGACCTAGGAGGGCTGTCTGTGAAGTTTTGCTTTGAGTGACCAGCTGAGAGCAAGTGTTCCTTTCTTATTAACAGAAAATGGATATGTCTACTGAACACACTTTGGACCATGTTGCCTCAAGTGTGGGTTTAACAGGGGGTGGAAAGAGAATTTATGTAATGCTGCTGTAGTTTTGTGTCCTGAAGGACAAGATAGAAAGAATAAGCTTTGCATGGTGAAACTAGACCCAATCCACTCTTGACTGTTATCGCAACCAGAAGCAGAGCTTAGTGGTAGAAGTCCAACTCTGTTCTGTTCTTTCTGGCACAACCTGAGCTGTAGTAGACATTTTGAGATGAGCTGTTACAGTGAGGAGGTAATTTTGTTCCTGTTTTTGGGTGGTGGTGGTGGAGGAATAACTCCTCTGTCTCTTGGGGAACGGGGCATCCTCAAAGACTTGGCTTTCTAGGATGGGATGTCAGCATGCATTATCAAGTGTGTGTAATATTAGGGCTTCCTATTTGTTTATACGGGTCGAGGAGATCTCCTTTGGGTTTCCATTCTTTGGTGGCTCTTTCTGGTTTTGGTGCCCCCTCATCCTTCCAGTCTGGGGACGACTTGAGGGGCTAAAGGAAGACTAAAGCATTTACGCTAAGGCAGATTTCTGTCCTGTAATCTTTCAAAAACAGTGAACTCTCTTTGACTACTGGACTATTAAATTAATTACTCCAGTGTATTTTCTTACTAAGATGTAATATTTCTAAACTATTTTTAGGTTATGCTAAGCTCCAGTGATTCAGGTTTTTCAGCACACAAAACCATGCCCAGTTTTGTGCAAAAATTACATTGAAATTATTGTAAACATGGTATAAAGTTGCTGGTAGTTATTTAGTTTACCTTTCTCATTACTTTCTCATTATTCCAGCTATAGATCTTGAGACTGTTGGGAGTTTGAAGCCATAAAGCTCTATACATAAGTGACATAACTAGAAGCAATCAGTATTTACTTTATATACACAATGAAAACCTTCTTTTTTACCTAGTGGATCAACTGCAAGAATTGGTCCTATTTCAACAGGAGGGCCACAGCCAAACTTGTTCTTGGCAATCACACGGTACATATA
This sequence comes from Orcinus orca, assembly GCF_937001465.1. NCBI lineage: Eukaryota > Metazoa > Chordata > Mammalia > Artiodactyla > Delphinidae > Orcinus > Orcinus orca. Next base: position 66,146,651 of record NC_064565.1, read on the forward strand.
TTCTTGTCCCTCAAGGAGACCTGTGATGTCACATTTAGACCTCTCAGTCTCTATTGGTTGTCTCCAAGTATGCATCTTAGCATCCTTTCTTTCAATAATAAAGCCCGTGATATCACTTCCTCCATCATCTGCTGGATCAGACCAGTTAAGCAGACACATTTTTCTGTTTGTTACAACGGGTTTCAAATCAAGAACTGGACCAGGGACATCTGAAAAATAAAACGGCAACAAAAAAATCAATGCAATGAGATAGTATCACTTAGGAAAAATCCTGTGGAAATCCATGTAATATTCCTTACCAAAAACTTCTACCCGGGCTGCTGCAAATTTAGAACCACAGCTATTGGTAGCTGTAATCACATATCTGCCATGATCTTTTCTTAATGCATTCTTGATAATTAGTTCAGATTTGGTTCCAACGTTCTCTATTTCAACACGGTCTTTATCCAGCTCTCCTTCTTCTATGGTCCACACTTTTGTTGGCACTGGACGACCAGTTACCACAGCTGGAATTCTGAGAGTCTTCCCAGCCACGATCTGTATCCCAGCCCTGACAGAAACATCTAGTTCCACATTTGGAGGCTCTGTTGAAAGAGAACAGTCATACATTAGCCCAAGAAAGATGGGGAAAAAAAAATCTCATACTGGGAAAATATCCATCATCTTATTTATGTAACTTTTAAGTACCTTGTGGTTCAGCCACAGTAATGGGTTCTGTTTCTCCAGGCGGTCCTTCACCTGCAGCGTTGACAGCGCTCACTCGAAGTTTGTAATCGGCACCCTCTCGGATTTCTTTGACAGTGTACTCACGGGCCTTGATCATCTTCTCTGTGCAGCGGGACCATTCATTTGTGCCAACCAGCTGCTTATCAACAAAGTAGCCAACAATTTCCCCACCACCATTGAAAGCTGGGGGTTCCCATGCTAGTTCAATAGTTGTGGAACTTGTGTCATTGACTCTTGGGACAGGTGGCCCAGGTGGAGCTAGAATGAATGCAGACACAGAAATCAAAACTCACTGATGGGTACTTCCCTGGCGGCACAGTGGTTAAGAATCTGCCTGCCAATGCAGGGAACACGGGTTCGAGCCCTGGTCTGGGAGGATCCCACATGCCACAGAGCAACTAAGCCTGTGTGCCACAACTACTGAGCCTGCACTCTAGAGCCCACGAGCCACAACTACTGAGCCCATGTGCCATAACTGCTGAAGCCCGTGTGCCTAGAGCCTGTGCTCCACAACAAGAGGAGCCACTGCAATGAGAAGCCCACTCACCGCAACAAAGAGTAGCCCCCGCTCGCCGCAACTAGAGAAAGCCTGCACTCAGCACCGAAGACCCAATGCAGCCAATAAATAAATAAATAAATTTATTTAAAAGAAACAACTCACTGATGGTTTTAAAATGTGCAGTAGCTTACGTGACCCCACTTTTTTTTTCCACAGTGTGTTGCATGTAATATGGGTAATTATTGCTTTGTGAAGCGCTTAAGTTATAAATACAGATGTTTAAAATTTTACATTGCAACCTCAACATTTGTCTATAGTCATTGCTAGTATTTAGTTTGATTTTTTTCCAGCTTGACTGAGATAGATATTATTGACATATAACACATGTAAGTTTAAGGTGTACAATGTGATGATTTGATACATGTATATATTGCAAAATGATTGCCACAATAATGTTAGTTAACACCACCACTCCCTCACATAATTACCACTTTTTGATAACACTTAAGATCTACACTCTCAACAACTTTCAAGCATATAAAACAGTACTGTTAATTATAGTGACCATGCTATACCCCACTTTCTTCTTAAGGAATTACTTACAGATTGGATCACGTGCTGTTTTGGGATCTGAGGGGGGACTGAACTTTCCAGGTCCAGCTGCGTTTTCGGCACATACTCTGAAGACATAGGTGAGTCCCTCTAATAGGCCTTCTACATTGGTCTTCAAAGAATTCAGAAGGTTTCGGTTGACACGAGACCAGTGTGTGCTATTCACCTCACGTTTTTCAAGCCAGTAACCCAAGATGGGGCTTCCATTATCTTTTGGTTCATTCCATTTCACTAGCATACTGTTACTGGTGACATCTTCCACAATGGGCTTATCGGGTGCATCAGGTGGTTCTGATTAAAATTAAAAAGGCATATTTGAATTAATTCCCTAGGATGACATGAAAATTCAAGTTTACAAGCTGTGATAATGTATATACCAACATATGATAAAAAGGCAAAGTTTAAATGCTAAAGATCCTTACCAAATGGATCTTTAGCTGTAAGTGGCTTTGAAACACATGGTGGTCCAGGCCCAAACCTATTTTCAGCTCTGACACGGAAGAGGTACTCTTTTCCTTCAATCAGCTTTGTCACTGAATATTTGCAATGTCTAAGTGTTGAAGTGATGACAATCCATTCTGAGTCAGGTTTTGCCTTGTCTTTCTTTTCCAAAGTGTAGTTTAAAATTTCACTGCCACCATCATCAAGGGGTGGTTCCCATTTACAGATGACTGAGGTCTTTCTAATATCTTCAAATACAAAGTTGATTGGTGGTCCTGGTATATCTGATATTTTGAAAGACAGAAGTGGTTAAAATTTTGTGTAGCACTGGAAAATGTAAATGTTTCGTGTGCTTCTAAGCTTCTAAACACAGTGTGCTTCTGTGACATAAACCTCTGTTTTTTCTACATCTGTCTATCTTTGTATCACATTAGCTAATGAATAACAAGGTCAGTTGATTTCTTTTACATAGCCAGGAGAAAAAATTGGGACCGAGGATACCTTGCTGAAGCTATTTCCCACTTCTATTAACTGCCCGCAAAACTCTTATATTAACTTTCTTCCATTGGAAAGTGTAGTTTTACCTACTTACCTAGCACACTGACGGTACAAGGAGCTTTTGCAATACCATGGTCATTTTCAGCTTTGATCATAAACAGGCCATGATCAGGTCGGAGAGAATCTCGGACACGTAGCTGAGATTCTCCTTTTTTACTACTGTCAATACTCAAACGCTGTGTCAGAGGCAGGACAAATGGTTCTTCTTCTTGAACTTCTTCACCCTTCTTCCTCCTAACCAAGGGTGCTACCCGCTTCCTAATTTCCTCTGGTGTGATAACATTTTCATCCTTTAGCCACGTAATAGTTGGGTAAGGTGACCCAGAAATAATTGCATCGAGTGCTATTTCATCACCTCGTCTCACTTCTAGGCTTGTTCTCATAATGACTTTCGGGGCATCTGCAATGATTAAAAACAGTAATTGTTTGTTTTCAATTCTGATTAAAATATCTGACAAAACCTTATTCTCATTTCTTTTACGATGGGAAAATGGCAAACCCATTAAACACAGCTTACCAATAGGATCTACTGCTTTGGTTGGAGGAGTGGCCTGAGAAGGTTCGCCAATACCAGCAGCATTTTCTGCTCGCACACGGAATTGGTATTCCTTTCCCTCTTCAAGGCCTTTTGCTGTATAGGTCAGGACTGGTACCAGGTGTTCGTTGCATCTCTTCCATCTCTCTTCACCCTTAGCAATCTTCTCTATGATGTAACCCATTATCTTGCTCCCTCCATCGTACAAAGGTGGCTTCCATGTAATAGTCATTGCCTCAGCAGTAGGATTATGTACCTCAACGTCTACAGGTGGATCAGGGGGCTCTGAAGAACAAGAAAAAACCTGTTAATATAGGGAAACCCATCTTCTTAAAAAAAATGCATATTAACTCTTAGCTCTATTACATTCATGCTCAAACTTACGCTTCGGATCTTGAGCAATGACTGGATTTTTCAGTTCAATATATGCGCCTCCACCAATCTTGTTGACAGCTTTAACACGGAAGAAGTATTCACCATTTGGTATGAGATCTTTGACAGTCCAAGACAGTTTGTTCTCACCAGACATGACTGGTATATACGTCCTCCTCCCAGCTTCTCTGCGTTCTAGGACGTAATGAAGAATTGGGCTTCCACCATCATATTCTGGAGGTTCCCAGGTTAATTTACAAGAACTCTTGGTCACATCACTTGCTTTAAGATCTTTGCATGGTCCAGGCAGTCCTATTAGAAATCAAATTGACAATTATTATTGTAACCTGAAAAGTCAGCATATTAAGAGCACACTCTGAGTAGGACATTGCAGGCCATTTTGCATCCTTGGCTCCCAATTACTAAATGTCAGTAACTTCCCCCTTAGTCTTTGTTCCAAGCAAAAATGGCCCCCCAAATTTCGAAACACCATCCATGTGTGGGGGGGAAGCGGGCAGAAAATGTTACCACTCCTGGTTGAGAACACTATGAAAACATACAAATACAATTAATAAATGAATATTGGTTATTTAAACATTCTTTGGGTGTGCCATATCTTTCATTTAAATTAGTACTTCACATGCAAATAATTACAACAGAAGTAAATTAGTGTAATCAGAGTTTAAATAGCAATTTCATCTCTTCAGAATTGCTTTGCTTCTCATATGGGAAGAAATAATCCGAAAGGACACTTAGTTTACAAATGGCCAGCTCATGAAGCCACTTATACTAACATTGCAGAGTTAACCAATTTTCCCAACAGGTGAAGAATGTCCGGTGTTTCATCAAAGAATGATTACCTATGACTTTGACATTGATTGAGGCAGTTGCTGAGCCGAGCTTATTCTCCAGGGTAATGGTGTAAACTCCAGCATCTGCATGGACACTCTTGGGAACTTCAAGGTGTGCAGAGATGTGATCCTTCTTCATTGTTAATCTATCACTTGCTTTAACTTCTTTGCCATCTTTATGCCAGCTAACGGTTGGAACTGGGACAGCTCTGAAGGGAACAGGAATGCTTAATTTTTCACCTTCAATGACGACAATGTCATGAGTCTCCAGATCAATTGTTGGCTTGCCTGTAAGAGATAATCCAAAAGGGGGAAAAAAGGGTGTGTCAAAATGCAGTGCACGAGTAAAGCCTACTTTATTAATTATAAAAAGAAACTGTTCTTACAGTCTGGGTCTTTGGCAACCACGTTTTCGGAGATTTCAGATGGCTCACTGACACCAACAGCATTGACGGCTCTCACTCTCAGAACATACTCCTTGTCGGGCACAACACCTTCTTCAACCTTGAATTTCAAGTCTTTTATTGGGCGAGAATTAACTCGCATCCATTTCTCAGTGCCTACTGGACACATTTCAACATGGTATCCTATAATAGGACTTCCACCATTTTTCTCTGGAGGCTTCCAAGCAATGGCAATATGCTTTCTCCCAGCATCAGTCACATGCAGATCAAGGGGAGGTGAAGGAGGACCTGAAAAGAGAGTGAAACATTCACATCCACAGTCTCATCATCAAGCTCTAGACAATATCCTTCGTATAATCAACACTACTTACTTGTTGGATCTTCAATTTTCAGGATTTCTGTAGGTTCGCTTGGGTGTCCAACTCCAGCTTCATTCTCTGCCCGAACCTGAAACTGGACCTCTGTTCCTTCAATGACATCAGTTACTTTAAAGTTACAGTCAGGTCCTGAGGTCTTTGCAGCTTTCACCCAACGGGTACCTAACTTTTCTTTCTTCTCAATGACATATCTGTTGAAATAACAAAGCATTTCGTGAGCATGAATAAAGAATTTTCAGCTGAATGTAAATTTTTCTTTATGGGTTAATTAAAATTCTACCTCTGTATTGGTCTTCCACCATCATTTTTAGGTGGTTCCCACTTCAGGTCAACGTGTCCTTTCGTCACATCAACCACTGTCAGAGCGTAGGGTGGTCCAGGGGTGGCTGAAAGCAAAATATTCAGTGGTTAGAAAAACCAGGGAGAAAAGTGACAATCCACTACAAATGGTGTCACGAAGATGAAGTTAGAGAGCATACTAAAGGTGTCTTTGGCCAGGACAGAGTCCTCGACTTCACAATAGTCACTCTGTCCTATGGCATTTTCTGCAGCAACTCGGAACACGTATAAAGAACCCTCGGTCAGTGGGGTCACTGTGCACTTGGTGTCCTTGACAGTTGTGTCCACTGTTTGCCAGCCTTTCCGCCTCACATCTCTCTTTTCCACAATGTAGTTGGTGATGGGCGACCCTCCATCTTTCTCAGGAACTGTCCACTTTAGGTCTGCTGTATTTTTTGTAATATTGATAACTTCAAGCCAGCGAGGTGGTGATGGGGGATCTGAAGGAAAAAAAAAATTCAATTTCTTATTGTCCAATATTCAGTCTTCACTAAATTTTCTAGTAGTCACTAAGAGATTAGATAGCAGGGATGAAATAATTAAGAGTGACTTACAAAGTTTCTCCCGGCAAAGCACAGAGTCACTGGGTTCGCTGGGTTCACTTTCGCCCGCCTTGTTCACAGCTCTAACTCGGAATGAGTATTCTTGCCCTTCCATGAGCCCTGGGAACAAATGCTCGGTGGTGGGAACCCCTTCGGCCACTCGGACCCAGTCCTCTGTTCCAGTCTTTAGCATTTCAATGACGTAAGAATCGATCTTTGCCCCTCCATCGTGTTCTGGCTTTGTCCAATTCAGCATTAATGATGTTTTGCCTACATCTTTCACGGTTGGTTTTCCAGGGGGCCATGGAGGATCTGCAAGCCAATGAAATGAAACCATTATTGAGGTTTGCCAAAAGGAATTAATATAAGCTTCAAAATAATCACAGAAAATATATGAATAATACCTATGGGATCCTTTATTAAGATTGGCTCAGTTGATCTGCTTGCTTTTCCAGGTCCAGCAAGATTATCAGCCAACACACGGAATCTGTATTTTTTCTTATTGGTAAGACCTTTCACTCTGAATTAGGAACAAAGTGTGAGTTGAATACCACGATAAGAAGGAGAAACCTCTGTTTATTTCACATAGAAGCAGCTAATTTATTTAAATTGTGAAAAACTGGTTTGGATATTTAACTGAAATATTTCAATATAAATTAAAAATTGCCTTTTAACTGTCACACACTTTAGATTTGGTCACATGTACCAATCTAATTATAATATCTATAATAATAATCATTACCATAATATACTAGAGGACCAAACACTTTGGAACTTCCAGACAGTTCATATTTTATGGTAAGAAATTAAGAAATGTGCCCTTCAATGGAATTTATATCATTTTTGAAATTATGTGGTAATAGAAAAGATAAGTAAAAATAATTTAAAATTTTATAGTAATATATAATCAGGTATAATCAAAAGGAATGCTAAAGAATGAAAATTTATATACACCACTTTTTTGACATCTTAATGGAGAGCTTGGGCGTACCTGTATGTTGTATCCTTTATTGGCATCTTATTGCATCTAACCCATTTATCAGTATCAGGATCTAATCTTTCAACCCAGTAACCCGTGATGGGGCTGCCACCGTCGTCATCTGGCTCACACCATGTGAGGGTCACTGCATCCTTAGTGATATCAGAAGGTTCTAGGCGAGTTGGAGGTCCAGGTGGATCTATAGACAGGATAATCGTATGTGTTATATGTCCTGTATATAAATATGACACCTAAATCCAACTTTGACACAAGTATCTTTTTTTTTTTTTTTTTAGCCACCTGATTAATGAGAAACTTACCAAACTGATATTTGGCTGTTATTGGAGTGGCCTGAACTGGCTCACCGACACCGTACATGTTTTCTGCAGCAACTCTGAAGATGTATTCTTTATTGGGTGTTAATTTGGTTGCCTTGAACTTTGTATCCTTGACAGTTGACGAGAGCTTGTGCCACATATCACTGTCGGTCGCTCTTCTCTCCACGACATAGTTTGTGATTTTAGATCCGCCGTCATCGCGTGGTGGGTTCCATGTGAGAAGACATGACTCGTTGGTCACTTCCATGATGTCTAAAGCAGCTGGGGGTCCAGGTTTATCTGTGGATGACAGTACACACTCAGAGAAAAGCATTTGTTTAATATGTTTTATTTTCAAAATTAGCTGGAACGAGTTTGCCCATTTTTAAAACGAGAGCCTCCCTTACCTAAGACGTTCACTTCTACCACAGCGGTGGCCCGACCACAGACGTTCGTGGCCTCGATAATGTATGTGCCACTGTCACTTCTCTTACTATCCACGATCGTCACTGTGGATTTTTTAGGAACGTTTTCAATGGTGATTCTTTTGTCCTGCTTCAGAAGCATATCAGCCTTTGTCCAGGTTACTTTAGGTTCAGGTTTGCCAGTTACAGTGGCAGGAAGTTCAATCTTAGTTCCTGCTTTTACAGTGAGACCCGCAAGGAGCTTCACGTCGAGGAAAATTTCTGGAGCCTCTGAATTGGAAAAGATTATTTACGATGTTACCAAATTTGGGCAGAATTAAAGTCAAAAGTCTGACTCATAAAGCAAAAACCAAAAGTAAGTACCCTGTGTGTCCACAGCCTGGATTTCTTCTGTGGGTTTGCTTGGCTTGCTAGCTCCTAGCCTGTTCAAGGCCTTCACGCGATAGGCATACCACTGGCCTTCTTCAAGACCTGTTACTTCCATTCTGTCAGAAAACAAAATAGGATATTTTACTTAATGCATTTAATCTGTTCCATTGTGTAGTATTCATAATATTTCCAAAATTCATACCCCTGGTATAATACTATCCTTTAAATTAATTCTGGATTGCTTCAACATTTTAACTAATGAAAACCTTGATTAAAGGGTAAGTTCAGCACTTTTAAAAATCAGACAGGCAGGGGCTTCCCTGGTGGCGCAGTGGTTGAGAGTCCACCTGCCAATGCAGGGGACACGGGTTTGTGCCCCGGTCCGGGAAGATCCCACGTGCCGCGTAGCGGCTGGGCCCGTGAGCCATGGCCACTGAGCCTGCGCGTCCAGAGCCTGTGCTCCGCAACGGGAGAGGCCACAGCAGTGAGAGGCCCACGTACCGCAAAAAAAAAAAAAAAGTCAGGCACACCAAGGAAGTTCTAAACTTAACATTTAGATTTTCCAAAAGAAAGCCCATTTTAGTAAGAGTAAATATTTACTTTTGTGCCAAATAATTTAAAAACTTACTTTGTTTCTGCAACTGGGTCTCCACAAGCGACCCATCGATCAGAACCACGTGGACATTTTTCAACTAGATATCCTTTGATGCGTGAACCACCATCATGTTTAGGTGGATCCCATGTTAGGAAGATGCTCTTGGCTGTTCGATCTCTCCACTTAATATTCTCTGGTGGGTCAGGTACCGCTATAGCATTTTAAAGAGAGAGTCAGTCTTAGATAGGCCATCTATGAAATCTCCATACTGCCAACCTGTGTCTTTCCCCCATAACTTCAACTCCAGGTCTAAAAGCAAAAACAGGTGGGAATTCCCTGGTGGTCCAGTGGTTAGGACTCTGTGCTTCCAGTGCAGGGTACATGGGTTCGATCCCTGGTCGGGGAGCTAAGATCCCACAAGCTGTGTGGCATGGCCAAATAAATAAATACATACATAAATAAAAATAAAAGCAAAAACAGGTAACAAGAGGCTACGTAAGAAAATATCAAGAATGTACTCACTTGCAGGAGCTGACATATTTACAGGTTCATCAACATATGCGGGTTCTCCAGGGCCACACTTGTTACGAGCACAGACTTTAAATAAATATTCTTTTCCTTGAACAAGATCAGCAACTGTGAATTCTAGGTTGCTCACAGAGTCTATAACCTGGGACAAAGCAATACAGTTAATAAACTGTTTTCCAAAAACTCTGCCTAAGTCAAAATATTTTTACCATGAGCAGAGTTACAAATGGAAGTTGTTTTGAATGCTAAGGATTATTCTTACGTTGATTTCATATTAAGGAAAAAATTGCAAAGTAAGACATAATAATATTTGACGCCTAATGTAAGGTGGAACTGCTTCATAGTTTGTACACATTAAAAAGTCGGCAGATAAGGTGTTGATTCTTTCTACCAGCTTGGTTATTAGAAATATGATAAATTAAGGTAAAAAACAGTAATGGTATAAACTGAGGAGAGAAAATGGCAGATTAGGCCAACTAAGGTAATTTAGTGGAGTGAGAAGAAGTATGACCACCAGGGAGTTAAGTACTTAGTGTCCTTAGAATGGCTTATAGCTTAAAAGGGCATATTGGATACTTATCAGGTACCAACTGAGTAGGTAAGTTTTGTTTTATTTTTTAATAAACCTAGTTGAAAATCTGGTAAGGCTCACAAAATGAGGCAATTACACCAAATCTTGGTTGAACTACCTCAGGAAGCATTAGCATCAATACATTTTAAAAAGTTTTAGGTACTTTTTCAGCAAGGTAAAGGTAAAAACATAAAAACTTTGCAAGGCATCTCGACATTTCGGGATTTCCCCCACTCTCTTTTCTGTAGTTGCTGCTCAAAACTCACTTTAGTCCATGTTTTCCGGCTGACTTCTCGCTTTTCAACAACATATCCGGTTAATGGACTTCCTCCATCATCATCTGGTGGTTCCCAAGTCAAATGTACTGAGTCCTGGGTTATCTCACCGAATTTCAGTTCTTTGGGTGCACTTGGGCGAGCTGGTAAAAAAAAAATGCAGTCAGAAGTCATTAATAGCTTGAACCAATATTTGTTAATACTGTCAAATCACCTTAGATCACAAAAGTTTCGTTCCTTACCAATTACACTGACATCAATCTCCCCAGAAATTGCTTTCACACGATTTTCTAACTTCAGCATGTAAATGCCCTTGTCTGGACGTTCACTTGGAGAAATGATAAGCTCAGCATAGGCAGATAGGGTTTTCATTTTCACACGGTCTCCTGCTTCTAGTACTTTATCTCCAAAAGACCAGGTAGCAGTTGGCCTTGGATAGCCTGTACTTGGAACCAGGATCTTGATAGGATTTGGCACAATAACTTCCAGGCCATCTTTAAATGCACTTAAATCCATTGTTGGTTCAACTACCAAAAAGAAAACTTAATGAGTTTCCAGTACTGTATTTAAATCCCTGGTACCCCAAAGTAGCTATGTGCTATTCCCACATCTAAAAATAAAATATCCATTTACCAAATGCATCATCAGCAGTTAGAGGACCAAGAATTTCAGATGGATCTGAAACACCAGCTTCATTTTCTGCAGATACTCGATATAAATATTTATTTCCTTTTTGTAATCCAGTAACCTAAAATTATGAATCAATATTTGTAAAATACATATACGTTTAAGTCCATGATCATTTACCGACTATTTATTTTAGATACACATGCCCTACCTTGTAAGTCAGTTCGGGGACAAGTTTCTTATTGCAACGAATCCAATTATCTTTTCCTTCTTCACATCGTTCTATTATATAGCCCAATATTGGGCCTCCTCCATCTTTCAGAGGAGGTTCCCATGTGACCTGAACTGATGACTGAGTCTGATCTGAGGAGTTTAGGTTCACAGGAGGACTTGGTCTCTCTGGATTGGAAGAAAGAGTTGGAGCATACCATTTAATTCAGTGACAGCTTATTAAGATAATGCTGTAATCATTTCTATCATCCCCATATTCACTGGATACAAGCAGGCCCAGTCTGGATTTCTACAATTTTGTTCAAATTTTTCTGATGTTCTTTTCATTAACTTCTGTTTAATTTGATTTATTTTAATCGATAAGCTTAATTTCTTGATTAAATGGATTACTTATTTCCCTTTTTTTGATGGACTCACCAATCGGATCAGCAACTTTGATGAAGGGTGTGGCTGCACTTGGTTTTCCAACTCCAATTCGGTTTTGGGCCCTAACCCGGAAACTGTACTCCTGTCCTTCCACCACATCAGTGACAGTTGCAGACAGTTCTTCAGCTCTTACTGTCATGGCAGTTTCCCATCTGATAGAAGTCTTGTCCCTTAATTCAATGACGTAGTTTGTGATCTCGGCACCTCCATCATACTCTGGTGGTTCCCATGTCAATGAGACACCAAATCTGTTCACATCAGTGATCGTTACATTCAAAGGAGGGCCTGGAACATCTGGATATCCAGAAAACACGGGCTTTAGGTTATCTCAGGGATAAAAGCAAAGATAAGCTAGTTTACAATTTACTTAAAAACTTCTTACCATATTTACTCCTTGCTTCTACAGGACTGTCAGTTTCTACTGGTTCACCAGTGCCGACTCTGTTTCTTGCGCTCACACGGAATAGGTACTCAACTCCTCCTTTTTGTAGTCTAGTGACAGTAAACTCACAACTATCTGCACGGTCAGTGGCCAGAACCCAGGTCTTTCTCTTGATGTCACGTCTTTCAACAACATAACCTATGATTTTGCTTCCACCATCAGTTAATGGTTCTTCCCAAGCGAGGCTCACTTCACCATCAAATGTTTCTGTCACTTCTAAGTTACGTACTGGCCCAGGAACATCTGGAATTCACATATACATTTTTTTTTTTTTAGTGTGTTATCACGCTTTTAGTTGTGCTTTGCCAATAAAGTCCAAGTGACTCAAGGGCTTACCTATAACTTGTAAATTGATGAATGCTTCTGCTTTTCCATGTTTGTTCTGAAGCACAATTTTATACCTTCCTTTGTCTCCTTTCTTGGCTTCTGAAATTCTGAAAGAAGTCTGTTCAGCTGTAGTATCAACAGTTTTTGAAGATAGAGGTTCATTTTCTTTAAACCACTCAGCTTCTGCCTTGGGGTAGGCATCATAGGGCACCACCATGGTCAGAGGCTGGCCAACATCAACCACCAGGTTTTGGTCAGCTGTCTTGATTTTAGGTGCGGCTAGTGAGAAAAATAAAATGTGAATGCTTTTGAGTTATTTATTGTAGTCCAGCTATGCCATAGCTTCTTTACTATGCATTTGTTAGCAAATACTGGTTACATGTCACAGTAACTTTACAGGAGAGAACACTAGCTGACTTAGAGTTCTCACGGCTTATTTTGCAAATTATCAGACTCTGAAGAATAGAGGACTAAGTATGATATGAAACCAAACATCTCCATTCTTTGCCAATAATAATAACAGAGGCCTGAATATAGTGCACAGAACATGTTTTTGGTTTTTTGTTTTTTATATAAAATAGGCACCTCATACTTAGTTCAAGATAAACCAGATAAACTTGTTCTTACGCACAAGAGGTACATTAATGGCTCTTTCAAACTGCTAACCTCTAAGGATGTCTTGGAAGCTTGGGTCAGGATGAGAACAGACCTAAGAGGCCCCACAGGGATTTGGAAAGTAGAAAAGAATGGGCCTGTCTCTAGGTCTGGGTTTGCTGGGAAGACTCTCAGGGCAATAGGTTAATTCTAGGAGTTAACGAACAGCTGCCATGTGCCAGGAGCTGTGCAAGATTATCGCATGTAAAGAGCAATGCTATCAATTTCCTCTTACTCAGGACACTTGGTGGTAAGAGGAATTAGAATAGTTAACATGTGGACAAGGCTTAATCGGAATAAAAAGCTTTCACAAACATTTTCTCATTAATTAACTGTGAAATCTGAAACCTACCCAGTATCTGTGGTATTGTAAGGATGTTTGAAAATAAAAGAAAGGGACTTACCTGCCAGTTCAAGCTTAGCTCTGGCTTCTTTGTCTTTGGCAATAAATCTGTATTCACCCTGGTCACGGGGCTTAATGTCACAGACCTGTAGCCTGTGTATCTTTCCTTCACTCATCATCTGGTGTTTATCACCCTGGACAATAATCATGTTGTTTTTTAGCCACTGGACTTCCACCTTATCTTTGTTGAGCTCAGCTAAAAAGACAACATCAGTACCAGGGGCTTCAAGGATGTCTTGGGGAGGCCTGATGATCTCAACAGGGATTTCTGAAAAGAAAATGTGAAATAAATACAAACATGTTTGTATTGGGATTAACAACATTTAAAAACGTACTAGAATTAAAAATTGTCCTTTCACTTAATACGTACCTTCCACAAAGAGTCTAGCTCGAGACCTCCTGTCTTCTACTCCACAAGCATATTCACATTCATCATCCAGCCTGCAGTCTTTTATAATGAGTCTATGTGTTCTGCCATCTTTTTCAAATTTGTATCTAAAAGAAGAGATTGAATTATTGGTTAGCTTGCATAATGACCACTAAATTGGCAAACTTGTATATATAGCTACAGAAATAGAGACTGAGAAGCTCTCACGTACTTTTTGCCTTCTTTGATTTCTCTCCCGTTTCTGTACCATTTTACATTTGCTTTCTCTCTGGAGAGCTGGCAGGAGAAGACAGCATCGTCAAACTCAGTGACTGTCTGGTCTTCCAAGTGTTCCACAAATTCTGTAGGGGCTTCTATGATGAGAAGTTCAGCAACAGATTTATCTTGTCCAGCAGTGACAATGTATTCACCTTCATCTGGGAAGCCACAGTCTTTAATGATTAGAGAGTGCTTATATTTATCAATTCTGTATAAAACACGGTTGTCAAAAGCCACCTCTTCTCCGTTTTTGGTCCAGTTCAGTGTTACATTGAGACGGTTCACCTTGCACCAGAATGTGACAGATTTCTTCTCCATTGTTTCAATATCTTTAAGAGGCTCAGTGATCCTAAGGTCTTCCTCTGTTGGAAAGGAGAAGAAGAGTGTTGATTTTAATTGTTTTCATCATAGAAATTGATTTTTTAAATCTCTAATGTCAAATAAGTGACTTACCTTCTACAATTAGATTGGCTGCACTCTTAACATTTTCACCTCTGTGATTGGTCAGAGACACATTATAGTTGGCTTGATCATCTAATTGTGCACCTCTGATTCTGAGGGTGTAGACCAGGTCTTTTTGGAGAATAATGTATTTTGAACTATCAAATATGGCTTCTTCATTTCTGAACCATTTGGCTTTGGCACCTTCGGTATTGACCTCACAGTTAAAGACAGCTTCTTGTTGTTCCTTCACACGGGTGTTCTTCAGAGGAACTATGATCCTGAGTTTTTCTGAAAGCAATCAACAAGATTTTGTAGTATGAAGAAGTACTAATGTGGTAGATGCAAATATAAGTAAATCCAAGAAGCACAAACAAACTTACCAATTACTGTCAGGTGAGCTGCTGCTCTGGCAGCCCCAGCCATGACTACATAAGTGCCCATATCTTGTAATGTGGCATCTTTCACAACTAGGATCCTCTTTTTGCCATCAGCAATTATGTCATATTTATCTCCAGATTCAAGTGTCTTATCATCTCTCTTCCACTGGACTGCAAAGCTTTCCTTTGATAGAGAGCAGACAAATTCAGCCTTTTCTCCTTCAAGTATTTCAACGTTTTGAGGCTTTGAGATAAATTCAGCAGCAAGTTCTGGAAAGAAAAAGTTGCAAGATATTGAAAAATTAAGCATTTGTACCTTACATGCAACAGGTATGATTTTCTTAAAATACAATAGTATTCACTGTAATTTTCATACCATGAACTTTGACTTTGCCATCGGTTCGAGAACTTGGGAGTCGGCAGTTGTAGTTGCCAGTGTCTTCCAGGTGAGCATTCTGAATGGTCAGGATTCTCTTTCGTCCAACAGTAAGTGTTTCATATCTTCCTGTTTCAATGATCTCTTCATCCCCTTTGTACCAAATTACTTCTGCTCCGGGCTTGGAGACTTCACAAACCAGTTTTACAGTGTCTGTTTCACTAACTTCAATGTTGGTAAGATTTTTTGTAAAGACAGCTTCTTCTTCTGCAAGAAGAATTAAAAACAAAAAACACTGAATTAAACTGGAATTTTTTTTTTTCCCCAACACATGTACTCCTGCAAAGAAAGACTTCATTCCTACCCAGGACTGTCAGCATGCCGGAAGTTCGCGCTGTCCTTACTTCACAGGAATATTCTGCTTCATCAGCCACTAGACATTTGTTGACGACAAGAATGCGGACTGCTCCCTTAGATATGATGTCATATTTTTTGCCCTTTTTAATTTCAGCACCATCTTTAAACCACTGAACCTATATTTAAGATAAAAAAAATACCTTTATCAGTTCTGTTGTCCCTTCACATGTGTGTCCTTAAGAGGAACTATGATCCTAAGCTTTTCTAAAAGCAGTCAATAAGACTTTACATTATGAAGAAGAACCAAAGTGGTAAATATAACCAAACCCCAAAAAACAAGAACTGCTTCAATTATTAAGTGAGCAGCTGTGATACTATTATCAGTTATTAAAAATAATGGGATCATGTATTAGAGCCGTAGAGGGCCTTGGATTTCATGCAGACCAACTCCTTTGTTTTCCAGGACTCAAAGTTGACTCACCAATGGTAGTTAATGGCAACCAGGAGCACTGAGTCGAGACATATGAAATTGCTGATATTTGATTGTTTTTTTTTTATTTGATTGTTTTTAACCTAAGAAAACATCAATTTCTTATGGTTCAAATTAATAATATCTAAATCTCCTGATTGCAAGTCCAGTGTTTTTCAAGTAATAGCAAACGAATAATAGTAATACTAAAAAGAAAACAATTAAATCAAGTATGTATCTCACACTAAAGTAATAATCATTGATCTAAAAGTAAAGTGATGACTAGAGAGAGGTTTGATTCATTTTTTTTGTTTGTTTTTTTCATTTTGGTCAGACCAAAAGTAAACAAAGTTATCAGAAAACACAAGTTAGCAACCACACAATCACAGACCTTGGCATTTTCTCGGGAAATTTCACACTCAAACCGAGCCATTTCTTTTTCTTTAACTTGAAGATCGGTGAGTGGTCTTAAGAAGTCCACATGAGGAGCTGTAAGAGAAGGTCATCAGAATTCAGAATGAGGTTTCTAGAAATTCCCTCGGACATACTGTGGTGCTTTTGCAGGCTTTTTCGTATTAGCAGGCTACAGCTGATTTGGAAATCACTTGGAGCTGCCATTCAGTTGTGATACTTTGCATTTTACATATCTCTTAGTTTTCATAAAATTATGTGGCATAATATATGTCCAACTAATTCTTGCTATCTATCTATCTATCTATCGCCAGCTCAGTTCTGAATGAAAGCTGGAGGAAATATCTTCATTGATACTTCTCCAGAGTTGAAAGTTGATATCGTCAAAGGAATCACCAGTAGCAAAGAATCGTTATCTTATTTAAGGCAGGCAGCATAATCTTTGAGAAATTAGAAGAATTCAATGATAGTGCAGCTTGAAAAGCTATGATCAGTCTTGTCTATGGCTAAGAGACATGAGTTTGCAATTGAAATCACATACATTCAGCTTTTTTGGTGTGTGTCAGCTTCAAAGAGGTCACGTATAAGTCAGGTATAAAGTCCATTAGTGTGACAAAACAACATGCTTTGAATGGAAGGGTGATTTTTTTTTTAAATCTCTGGTTTCATTTATCTCCAGAATTAAGTTGGTGGATATATAGGATTGGAGAGCTGCCCACATGCCCTTCCTTCTTTCAGGGTTCCTTGTGAGTCCTTCCCAAGATGCCCTTTCTTGATCAATGAAATTCTGGGACACAAGTGCTGGCTAATAGGCTTGAAGATATGCTCATTGTTGCTGAGCCTTCTTAGAATAGAGATAAAGTAGGTAACAAAAGGAAGAAGGAGACCCAAGAAGCTATTCTGTCATAAGCGAAAGCAGAACAGCCACAAAGTGGAAAGAATAAAACAGACCAAGATGCATGGAAGCACAGTCAAAGCCACTATGAGCTGTTGACAGATGGGACGCAACTAAACCAATAGCAAATACTGCACAAAAATAAAGACACTAAAATATTATTGCTGGACAAATGAATGAATGAAAAAAAATGAGCTAGCATGTGGCATTCTGAAAAAAGACGTTTTATTTTCCACCAGAGGAAGAAGTAGTGCTAAAAACCATTAGTGCTCTCTTCATTTATAGGACTCAAGGGATACAGGCTTCTCTCCATCTTCTTTTCCATTCTTATTCTCAGAGACAGCATTATGTGAATGGGCTTTATCATATTACAGCAGACCTCTAGTGTGCTCCTATTCAGACTGAAATTTCATGATCATTTTCTAGTGGTTCCTCATATCTGAAAATTCATTTTTTTTCCAAGTGGCAATGGCTTTCCTTTCCTTTTTCTTTTTTTATGACACCCTTCTTGTCTTTTTAAATTCAATTTGTCCTCATCTGTATTGAGATATTCCTGCAGTAGGCTTACCCCATGTAGACAAAGAGCACATCTCTCACTACTCAGTGACAAGCATAGCAAAAAGTGATCACTCTGCCCTTCTCAGACCAGATGTAGTGGAAGGACCTCTCTTTTTTTTAAACACATAAAATATCATGTTACGTCAGTATCGATACTGTAAGTTGCCAAGAAATGTGGTTAGGCCAAGAAGGGCATGCAAAAAAGTGGGTTTTTTTTTTGTTGTTGTCATCAAAGAGTTGCAAGTGAAAAGTGCTGTGTAAGAAGAATACTTACGCACGACATTCAGGTTACAGGAAGTCTTAAAATCCTTAGCATCACAAGTGTATGTTTTAATATCCTCTGGGGTGCAGCCGTGTATAATAAGTTTCCTGACCCTGCCATCAGCAACAATTTCATACTTCTTGCTTTTGAGAATTTCTGTCCCATTTTTGAACCATTTCACCTTAGCATTTTCTCGGGATACTTCACACTCCAATACTGCAGTGGCTTCCTCTTCGACCGTCTGGTCCTCAAGAGGTTTAGTAAATTCAACTGGGGGTTCTGAAAGAATCATACTAATTAGCCAAGGCATTTCTCCTTTCCTTCTCCAAGAGTTTCAGCACCTCCTCAATTTTCCTCTTGTATCTTGAGGGCTTTTCTGTTTTTAAGTTTCATTTGTAAGTTTTGATTCCACTCAGATGTTTTCGTCTAATAATGATGTTTCATCATTATTTTTATATACAGAGGAAAAGCATTTTGAGAATATGAAACATCAAGGAAATAATAGCCATCTCTTGGTTAAGAGAGTGATAGATACCTATTGATAATAATTCTTCCTCCAGCAGTTTTTTAAATGCAGTAAAAACAGTGGGGATGGAAAAAGGAAGTAAAACCTATTCTAGCCAATTTTGGCTCTTTTTTTTTAGTAGTCTGTGAACTATTTTGTTAAGCAAAAAGTAAAATTAGACTTTCTGATATTTGGTGAATTTTAATGATCTGTGGTATTTACCACATACAGATAGTTGAGAGTTGGCATTATTTATGAACCTCTGCATTATACATGTTTTAAAAAATAAGCCATGTGATTACCTTTCACGAAGAGGTTGGCTTGCGTTTTGAAATCTTTTGCTACTAGTTGGACTTCTCCAGCATCTTCTAACTTTACATCCCGCAGAGTAAGTGTATGAACTCTTCCTTCTGAACGTGTGACCACCTTTTTTTGAAAAAAAAAAAAAAGGTGCAGTTTAAGAATATATGCATGGTAATTAAATTTATCATGGTGATCATTTTGAAATCTACAGAAATATAGAATCACTATGTTATGTACCAGGAACTAATATAGTGTTATAGGTCAATTATACTTCAAAAACAAACAAACTCACAGAAGAAGAGATCAGATCTGTGTTTTCTGGGGGTGGGGGGTAAGGATGGGGGTTCATTGGATGAAGGCAGTCAAAAGGTAGAAACTTCTATTTATAAGATAAATAAGTACTAGTGATGTAATGTACAACATGATAGATATAATTAACACTGCTCTATGTTACATATGAAAGTTGTTAAGAGGGTAAATCCTAAGAGTTCTCATCATAGGAAAAAATTTTTTTTCTATATCTTTAATAATCTATATGAGATAATGGATGTTCACGAAACATTATGGTAATTATTTCATGATATACGTAAGTCACATCATTGTGCTGTACACCTTAAACTTATACAGTGCTGTACGTCAATTATATATCAATAAAACTGGAAGAAAAAAATATATGAAATGGCATTACTATATATATAGGTATGTGTGTGTGTGTGTATATATATATATATATTTTGGTGCATTTAGTTCATTCAGGTAAACAGTTTGAAATAGTGCTCTGCAAGTTGTTTTATAATCATTTGTATAGCATATGTGTATTTGAAAATAATTCTAACCAATAGTTTGGAATCTTTTAAGGAAATTTTAGGCTTTTATAGTTTCTCAGTTACCTTTACATAGTTACTAGGAGGACTTTTATGTTGAAATGCCTAGGCAAGTTTATATGTGTGTATTTATATGTATACATATATATTTGCCTCCATTGTGCTGCTGGGTTTATATATATAAAGGAAGAACTTAGAATAGCTAAATCATGAAAGGAAGGGGGAAAAAATGATTGCATATAGTAAGTTGAAAGTAAACTTATGTTCTAAATGCAAGGTGTTTGCCTTGCAATGAGCTGGAATTCTTCCCATTTATTTTAGCAATTAAAATTATTTCGCAAGCCAATTAAACTGTGATTAAAATAATTTGTACAATTTCTTAATTTTGTTCAAAAACACAAATGAAGATGTTGCCTCTTCTTCCCTTTCATGTATTTGTACCTCATGACTGGTAAAATCAGGTATCAGGCAAGGCTACAATTGTTCACATAGCAGTGAACATATGGATAAAGGAACTTCAGAACTAGTTAAAACAGGAGACCACTGTGATCTTAGAATATCAAGACAAATGCTGCCATTACCGTTAATATTTGGATGATAAATTCTTGTTGTAAATGCAACCTTAGGTGGTTTGAAGGGGTATAGACTGTAGGAAAATGAATTGTCAAAAAGAATACACTGCCTTGGGCTTCCCTGGTGGTGCAGTGGTTAAGAATCCACCTGCCAATGCAGGGGACACAGGTTCGTGCCCTGGTTCGGGAAGATCCCACATGCCGCGGAGCAACTAGGACCGTGTGTCACAACTACTGAGCCTGCACTCTAGAGCCCACAAGCTGCAACTACTGAAGCCCGCGCGCCTAGAGCCCAAGCTCCGCAACAAGAGAAGCCACTGCAATGAGAAGCCCGCACACCTCAACAGGGTGTAGCCCCCGCTCGCTGCAACTAGAGAAGGCCACACGCAGCAACGAAGACCCAATGCAGCCAAAAATAAATAATAAATAAATAAATTAATTAAAGAACAAAAAAAGAATACACTGCCTTGATATGGGCTGCCTTTAGGTCCCATAACTGTGGCATGTGCAACTGAAAATCAGGCTACAGACAGGGCCATCCTGACAGTAAATTATAAGACAATTGGAGGTTCTTCTAGTTCTACCATCCCAAATTCCATAAGACACTGTGCCCTGTCATACAGATCGACTTTGCTTCAGAGTTCACTTACAGTTAAGAATAATGTCAAAATTTTTCAGCAGTGGAACTGTTTATTATGCTAGTGTAAAAAAAAGAGTCGGGAATAAAATTTCATATAAAGGTTTTTCCTTAGTGAAGAGCTGGGCATGGTTATTAATATAACTACCTTAATAATTGAGAAAGCCAAAAACATAATAAGGGAAAATAAGTAGGAGAAGGTAATTAAGATATGTCATAGGAACACAGCTACTTATTCAAGGACATGGTGCTTGAATGGGAGAAAAATTGTTTCTGTGATGACGTTTCAATATAAATTTTGAATTTAAAATTTGGACTGTAATTTAGGGCTATTTTAAAACGTATATCAGGTTCTAATCCACCAACAGATATGTCTTATCTGCTAACATGTTGTTTTATCATTGAAATTCCTCTGAGGCTACTCTAGAATATTCTGTTACTCAGAACACAGTGGTTCTTAGGAAATAGCTCATATACAGTATACACTGATTATGTTAAGGGGCAAAAAACTAACAGCTACCTTATAAATAAAAATAAAACAATAATATGAATGCTGAAGATTTTGTGGTAGATTATGTAAAGATAATGTTAGAGATTATTCCTTTAAAATACTGTTAACTTATAATGGAAGCATATTACTATAATACAATAGGCATTATGACTGTGACCAAGCTATTAAAGTTTAAATACAAAATTCTCAATGGCCATTTAGGACTTAGCAGTCTTTTCCTGGACTGATGGCCAAAGGGGGTAGAAAAACCACAACTCATTTCTGAAATT
Source organism: Orcinus orca (assembly GCF_937001465.1). Lineage (NCBI taxonomy): Eukaryota > Metazoa > Chordata > Mammalia > Artiodactyla > Delphinidae > Orcinus > Orcinus orca. The sequence goes on from NC_064565.1 coordinate 66,168,492, forward strand.
TTCTCTTTTGATCTTCTATTCTAATAATGTGTTTTTGTTTGGTTACAGAATGTTTAGCCTCCAAAAACTATACCAAAGTGAAGATGAAAGGCCTGAATTAAATTGATAATAGCTAGTTTGTTCTGATAGACTTAATTTAAACAAAACCTGCAAAATGTAGTAAAATGACTTTATTTCACAGTTTATATTTCAGTTCTTTATAAAAAGAGACTTTCAATAATATACGAGCAAGTTCACAAAAGGCTGAAGTATTTTAGGTGGCTAAAGTAAAAGATTAAAATTCCTATGCCAAGAGAGACACAAAAAGGCCCAACAGAATTATAGTAAGGTGATCCTTTCTAACCTGAGAAAAAAGTTCCGTGACAATAAGATAAATGCGTGTGTGTGTGTGTGTGTGTGTGTGTGTGTGTGTGTGTGTGTGTGTATTTTAGTAAAAGAAATGTAACTCAGATTTTTAGGAGTCTACATTTTAATTTAAAATAGCATAGTTTTTATATACACTACTATAAATAAAATAGATAACTAATAATGACCTGTATAGCACAGGGAACTCTACTCAATACTCCGTAATGGCCTATATGGAAAAGGAATCTAAAAAAGAGTGGATATATGTATGTGTATAACAGATTCACTTTGCTGTACACCTGAAACTAACACAACATGCTAAATCAACTATACTTCAATAAAAATTAAAAAAAGTAAAAAATAAAATAAAATAGTACAGTTTTTACATTAGAAATAATGACTGATCTTTAATAAAAGCTCTTAATTTGAGCAAAAAATATTTAGTAGCAGAAGAATAATATCATTTGTCCTTAAGCAGTGTTCCTTTATTCAAATCATGTCTTTATAGATCTAGAAAGGATTTTGAAGTCAACCAAGTCTCTGCCTTTAGACATGAAAGCAGTTAAACCACACTTAATTGGACAAATGTATATTTTTCAAAAGCAAACTTGAAGGTGGAGATGCCTCCATCACCCAGGTCAGTATTTAGAAGACCTCACGGTGAGGACAGTTTCCTCATATCAAACTTAATTCTCTTGCTGCAATTTGAACATATGGCTGCTTTTTCTATTCTTGATAACAAAGGAGATCAACTGGTCATTATTGTCAGTATAGCAGGCAGATTTTATCTCTCAGATGACTGTTAACTGAATCACCCTTCAATCACTTTGGCAGAATACTAGTTTTTTGTTTGTTTGTTTGAGAGCAGTTGTTCAAAGGCATTTTCCTTCTAATACTTTAATCAAAGTTGTGGCTCTTTGTTAAACTGAATCCCTTTTAAATTACGTTCCTATAATTCTTAACAGCTTGATTTAAACTGAGAGCTTGATGCCACATTTGATACTCTTTCTAAAAATATTGAAAAAAAACTGACAGAGAACAATGAAATGCCCTGTCCTTTCTTTCCAACCCACGTTGGGCATTTTCTATAATTTTATTTCAAGAATTCAAAATTAATGGTGAATTATAAAGATAATTTAGACACACACATTGTCTTAGGGGGCAAAATACAGAGCTCAATTTGGGTAAACTGTATTTTGGGCCTATCAGAATAATCACTCTGGTTTTTACTTACGGGTGAAATTTGGGGTAACACCGGAAGCTAGTTATTCCCTAAAACTTCTTAAAGTATATTTGCTCATACATGTGGGTAATCACAGAGCCCTTCTTTCTTGCCAGCACCATCCGTTGCACTTTAAATAGTCCACTTGCATTCCAGAATTGGCACAGCTCAAAGCACTTGAGGGTTAAAAATAGCTTTGGAGAAATGCTTGAAGAGCAGATATCTGCCCAGAAGTTATCTCAACTACTTGATCCACTGCCTGAAATGGAATTTCCATCCTCTCCTCTTAATCTTCTAATATGCAGAACACTAGATAGCATGGAGAGAATTAGCCATAAAACTTAAATCTGTACCCTCGTTAGCACGCATCGAATCAGAAAGCCTTTTTGATCCTTCCTGTCTTTCGATGAATTAAACTATCACTGATAGCTAATGAGCGTTTGCCTTTTCTTCAAAAACCTAAAACTTGATCGTACGTAAAATGTTAATTTCCATTTCAGTAAAAATATCATCAGGTTAAACCCAACAAAAATGAGAAGAATCTGCTTTACAATTTCAGCAGAAATCAGGCTTGAGTAGGGAAAAGAAAGGGAAAGGGAGACGGATGTAGGGAAGCAAAGAACAAGGAACACACACGTGAGGATGAAAGAACTGAGGGAAAAGGAAGAGCAAGGCAAGGCAACCGCACTCCTGCTTCTTACCTTATCGCTGGGCTCTAGTTTCTTCCCTCTGAGGTACCATTCCACGGGGATATCCTCATAAGACAGCTCGCAGTGGAAGGTGGCTGTTTCTCCTGCAGTCACTGTGACATCCTTCAGAGGCCTCAGAAGACCAATGACTCGTGCTTTGCGAGAGGAAGGAAAAAGCTTTGGGTGACTCATTTTGTAATTCCAAAAGGATAAATACAGATTTAGTTATTAATCTCCCTGGTTGCTTTCTTCAAGAAGGAAAGAGCCACAGGACTGCCCACTGTTCTCACTCCCATGTGAACGTGGCCCCTTGGTGCCCAGAAGGGGAGAGCTAGTGGCCTGAGAGTGGGTATCTGTAGGGGCCCTTTCGTTCTGATATATACAAGGTCAGCAGGAAATTAGTGCTGCATCTGTCTCTGTGCCGGGCGTCAAGTTCCTCTTGCTACGGAAGGTATGCGACTTCCAAAATAACCAAGCCTCTGATTGGGAGAGGACAAGGGCCGCTCAATGTCATAGCCTGCCCAACCCATAAACACTTTTGCACCTTCCAAAAATGTTAGCCTGAAATGAGTCTGAAATGCCCACACAGCAAAGTTTTTCTTTATGGTGCTATACTTGTACAGCCACTTGAAGGATTTCTTTAAGGGTCTTTAAGTGTTCTGAGTTAGATTCTTTTTCTATGAATATCTACTTTGAGTGAAAGAATTACGAAGTGGGAGATTCTGACTTAATTTTCTTTTGTTCAAATGGCAAGGTCAGTGAAATTTCCAAAACTTTAGAATCTGAACCACAGTTGTATGAGGATGACAAAAAGTAAGTACAAGAAAGCCAGTTTCTATACTTTAATAATGTTTTCTAATTAATTGAATAAATCCAATTAATTTCACTCACATCCATTTGCTGCAGAACTATACAATTTGTTTTCAGCAGAAACACATAACACTTACGTTTTACTCGGAGGTGGGCACTAGATTTAACATTGGCAGCTTGGAAATCTACCCCACCGGTCTGGTCCAGTCGGCAGTTGTGCAAAATAAGGAAGTGCATTTTGCCTTCTTCCTTGATCTCACACTCCTGTACCCAAAGAAAGAAAAGTTTTCGTAGGAAGTCATCTTCTTTGGTATTTTTTTCTGAGGATATAATATCTTAATTAAAGGAATTTACAAATAACTGGTGAGGCGACTATATAATTTTGAGTTTTGTGAAAGAAAGCTAACAAATATTATTCATGAAGGCAGTGTTTATTTTAGCCACATCATTTTGAACCAACTAGCAGCATCACAGAATATCTACAGCCTCATACCACTATGCTGGATCAAAAATACTGCAAGTGTACCTGTCCAAGCCCATTCATAGACCCTAATAGCTCTCTTTGGTTTGAGGTCTGGTAAAGAACCTGATATGTTTTAAATGCCTTGCATGCAGTCTGACTTTTCTCCTGTCCTTTTCTATTTCATACAGCTCCTCTAGGTGTTGACAAGTTCAGAAATAGCCTTACAGGTGTTTGGAGTAGTGCCTCTCCCTTGAGTTTCCAGTTGGCGTGGATATCATCTTCCGAGATTTCGGTTTCAAAGCGGGCCGTCTCAGTCTCCATCACCTCCACGCTGTACAGGGGTCGCACCAGTTTAATTTCCCGATCTAGAAAAAGTGCAGGGTCAGCATGTGTCATTGGCCTCTGGCAGAAATAACTCCAACAGCTTCAAGAGTGAAACTCGTCGAAATTTCCTTACCCTCAATCTCAAGCTTTCCTGAGGTCTTATCTGTCCCACAGTCACAGGTGTACTGTCCAATATCTGATTTCAAGGCTTTCTTTAGGATTAGCATGCGCTTCTTGCCATCTGCCTTAATAACAGCATTTTTAGATGGCTTTATCTCCTGTCCATCTTTAAACCATTTCACCGGTGCATCTGCTTTGCTAATTTCACACTGCAGAATCACTTCACTTTTCTCTGTGCCAGTGTAATCTTGAAGCTTTCCTGTAAAGTATGGATCTCCCTCTGCAAGTAAAGTATAAGTGAAAAAATTTTATTAACCACTTAAGGAGATGACAGTCTCTTGGAAAGTTTAAGGGGCAGCTCACAGAGGTCTGGGTATGTTTAGAAATTGCACCATGCTTCCACAAACATTTAACATGTTTATGTTCAAAAGTTCTCTAAAAGTTAGAAACAGAATCAGTGCCTGGGATTTATCAAAATCTAATCCATCTATATTATATTTTGAAGTATTTTATTAACAGTAGTTTGAAAGATACAATGAAATTTAGCTTCAAACCTAATTATGTGTTCCTTCATTATTCAGATGAATTTTTAATTTCTTAGCAAATCTCTTAGGCCTCGTTTACCTGTAAGCTTTCAGATTCACATTATTAGTCTTTCTTATATCAATTGTTTGCCTTTGATAGTTTCTATATATGTTAGACTTTATATATAATCTGCCTAATATTAAGGGCCCAGGAAAAACAATGAGCTTTATTAATGTAAGTTCTGTGATTCCTAGGGACTTGAAAAACATTTTTCTGAAATAATTTTGATAAAGTGAGGGGAGAAGAAGTGTTTATATTCCTATTTTAAACATGACAGGGCTCAATAATTAACTGAGTTTTAATTCTGATTTGAGATGGCTATTTTGAGAGCCAGAGCCTATCCCTTTAAAATCCTCATATTTTTAGGTAAAAACATTTGAGAAACAAGCCTAGTAATATATGTGATAGGTGTTCTTAAGGATAGGTGTTGCTTTCATGCAATATAACCCTTGAAAGAATTTTATATAGTAGATACTCCACAAAGTTCTGATGAATTGAATGCAATAAAATTAAATTGAAAAAAAAAGCACCTACCTAGCACAGTGAGTTTGGCTTCTGAACTTAAACCCATAGCTTCTACTTTAATTTGAGAGGTGTCATCAATAGAGAGGTCTCTGAATGTGATGGAATGGGTTTTCCCCTCATCATGCATTGAGACCAACTTGGTGGTATGCAGGCGCTGGTCGTTCTTGAACCAGCGAACACGAATGTTATCATGGGACAGCTCCACAGTAAACACAGCACTTTCCCTCTCTTTGGCTGTTACATCCTTGAGTGGGGTGAGGAATTTGAGTCGGATTCCTATCAAGAAAAAAAAAAAAAAAACCCTTATTAATTCCAGTCCTTAAAGGAGGATATATAAAAGCAAAAAAAAAAAAAAAAAAAAAAGCAATTAAAGTTGGCCTATCTGATAAAACTGTTTACCTTCAATGATCAGTTTGCCACTTGTGTGCTTATCTTCAGCTTCAAATATGTATTTTGCTTCATCTTCAAAAGCAGCAGATTTGATCACCAGCGAATGCCTAGTGCCATCCTTAATAAGCTCAGTTTTGTCATCACCTGTGATTTCCTGGGTTCCTTTCAGCCAACGGTATGTTTTGGGCTCCCTGGATACTTCACACTCAAACTTAGCCTCATCTTTCTCAAAGACTTTAACATCACTGAGAGGCGTGATGAAGATAAGTGGCAATTCTGAAAAAAGAAGAGGGTGTGAATGAAGCCAGAATATGATTCCATTCATCAATTCTGGGCCCCATAAGGAAGCCTGGCAAAGAAAATACAGAAGGGTGGCTGGCAGGTGGAGTGTACCTTTCACTTTCAGATTGGCTGCAGATTTAGCGTTGGCGGCTTGGAAGGAGACCTCGCCTGTCATATCCAGCTGGCAGTTATAAAGGACCAGAATATGCTTCTTCCCGTCTTCAATGATTTCACAGTCCTGTTTGGAGTGAGGTTAGGAGGAAAGAGAAAGGAGAACATCATTTTCATCACTGGTTATCCCTGCAAATAATCAAGAGCTTTCATACCAGAAATGTATCATTTCTCACCAACAACCAAGCAAGCCCCCCACCTGTGTGATCAGATCATTGTGACTTACAGGGGAAGCAGTTAAAGGCTCTCCTTTTAATTTCCACTGGCCATGGACATCTGGTTCAGAAAGTTCGACTTCAAAGCGAGCTGTTTCACCCACAAACACTTCTACTCCATACAGAGGTTTTTCCACTTTTATTAGTTGGGCTGAAATTATACAGACTTTTGTTCGAATGACTGAACAAATAAACTGCAGGTTCAGATAGGGTACATTTAAAAATTTTACGCAACTCACCCTCAACAGTGACATTTGCTTTTGTCTTGTCTGTGCCACAGTCACACATGTATTCGCCTTTGTCTTTCAGTTTTGCCTGTTTGATTTTTAAGATGCGGCGCAGGCCATCTGCCTTGATAGAGTATTTGGGTGAAGGTACAATCTCTTCCCCGTCTTTAAACCATTTCACTGGCACATCTTTGCTCACTTCACACTTCAGAATAATCTCATCCTTCTCGACTCCAGTCTTATCATGTAATTTCATAGTGAAGTAGGGATCGGCCTCTGTAAAAGACATTCAGCAGATGATCAGAAGAACGTGAAAATGAAAGGTAATTAAAGAGTTACAGGTTGCAAAATGTTTAACTATTACCCACTCCCACCATCCAAAAACTGGCTCTTTGGTTATAGTTGGTCATATATACCTAAGACCTTCAGATTTGCTGTGGAGCTCAGGTCCTTAACCTGAGCTTTGATCTGGGATATATCATCCGCTGTCACTTCTCTCATTTCCAGCTTGTGAAGCTTGCCCTCTGATGAGATGAGTACAGTTCTGCTTGTGTGGAGTTTGACATCATTTTTGAACCAGACGACGTGCATTTTTTCATGAGAAAGTTCACAGACAAAAGTTGCTGTTTCACCTTCTTTCACTGTTTGATCTTCAAGAGGTGATATGAATTTCAATCTTATACCTGCAATGCAAGGTAATAGGCTCAGAAATACAATTTAGTTCAGAAATATTCCACTCTAATCTGTCTGGTAGAAAGAATCTCTTTCACATGGCATTTATTGAGTCACCTTTTCAAATGAAGCTCTCCTCCATTAAAAAAAAAATTAAGGGGGCTGTTTTGATGGCAATGTGAAAATAAAGTCATGGGGCCGATGGTCACTTACAGCTGTTAGAACTTGGTGTTCTGTCTTTAAAGTCAGATACTCATGTGCCTAACTATGGGGTGTTAGAGGCAGATCTCACCAGCTCTCACCTGTAACAAATAATCTTGCTGAGGTCTTCTTGCCCTCCACTTCAGCAGTATAGACCCCTTCATCATCAAACTGAGAATTATTGATGACAAGAATGTGTTTCTTTCCATCAGCAATGATATCAAACTTGTCAGATGACTTGATTATATCAGGTCCTTTAGACCATATAACATTTGCCTCTCGAGTGAGGACACATTCAAATCGAGCCTGTCGCTTTTCTGGGACCGTGACATCCTTCAGGGGCACGGCAAAGTCAAGTTCGATTTCTGAAAATCAAACATTAAGAATGAGGTTTTTCAGAATGCAGAGGACTATAAGATGAAGTTGAGCACACTCCACGAGTTCTAAAGGCCAATACCTTTTACTGTCAGAATGGCAGTCGTGACTGCATTAAGTGCCTGGTAAAGAACTTCACCGGCCTGGTCCAGTTTGACTTTGAGCAGAGTCAAGAAGCGTTTGCCACCATCTGCCTTGATTTCACACGTCTGAAAAATGGCAGTTTTAGTTAGCATTTGAATGAGATAGAATGTTTCAGATACAGATTTCTACAGAGTCATAAAAATAACTGTAATACTACTAATAAAAATAAGGAAAAGTGTTTTGTCATAAAATTTTTAAAAAATTGCTGAGCTGTCCACAAGTAATGCATCAAATTTCTTCCCCTCTTTGACACTTCAGAAGCTGGAAGTAACTCCATCATTACTGAACCAAATCTGAACGTCAAACCTGATTATAGAATGTAGTTATTTTATATGACTAACAACTTATTTTATTTTTATTGATGTATAGTTGATTTACAATGTTGTGTTAGTTTCTGCTGTACAGCAAAGTGATTCAGTTATACATATGTATACGTTTTTTAATGTTCTTTTCCATTCTGGTTTATCACAGGATATTGAATATAGTTCCCTGTGCTATACAGTAGGACCTTGTTGTTTAACCATTCTATATGTAATAGTTTGTATCTGCTAACGCCAAACTCCCAATCCATCCCTCCCCAATCTTGCCTCCCCCTTGGCAAGTCTGTTCTCTATGTCTGCAAGTCTGTTTCTGTTTTGTAGATAGGTTCATTTGTGTATATGACTAACAACTTAAAATTAGAAATTACTCACAGGTGAGGGTCTTAGAAGTTCTCCCTTCAGTTTCCACTCTCCGGGAATGTCTGCCTCTGAGATTTCTGCTTCAAAGCTTGCACTTTCTTTCTCATAAATGGTAACATCCTCTATTGGTTTAAGCAATTCAACTTCACGATCTGTATTGGTAAACGATGAAATACCATAAGGCTTTCAACAACCTAAAGATGCTTTTGTGTGTGTGTGTGTGTGTGTGTGTGTGTGTGTGTGTATGTACATTGTCTTGCCTCAGGCTCATATACAAAACTTATCTTTGAGAATAAAAGGTAAGATTTTTATACCTCCAAGTGTCAGCTTTGCAGAGCATCTTTTCCCTTCAATTTCCACTGAATATTCATCAATATCTTCTGGCATAGCATTCTTAATTTTGAGGTGTATATGATTTCCATCTCTTACTATCTCAGTCTTATCAGTTGGTTCCAAGGGGATTTCATCATATCCTTTGAACCACTTAATGTTTGGAGTATCCTTTGCTATGACACAGGTGAAAACAGCTGTCCCCTTGGGTTTCACATGCTGATCTCGGATGGGTTTCACCAGCCAGTCTCTAATGACTTCTGTATGACAGTGAGGTCAGAAAGATAATTATGATCTGAACAAGTAATATAAATAACTTCCTTAGTAAATTTCAGAAATAGGAAAAAATTCTCAAAACTGGACATGATTAATCTGTTATGATTTGATATTAGATACCCCCTTAGATAAGGTATAAGACTACTGATATCCTGATACTGGGAAATAAAATTCTCTCTTCTCTTTTCTTCATATAATAATAAGTAGAACTCAATGTCCCAGCCAAGTACTAACCTACTACTTTCACGCAGGATGAGCACTCCAGGTTGTTGGCGTTTTCCACAGTCACTGTGTACGTCCCTGCATCGGAGTCATCTGCATCATTGATGGTCAGGGCCCGCATCAAGCCAATGATGCTGGGCACAATTTTGCCGGGTTTCTCCACCACAATCTTGCCATCCTTCCTCCAGACCACATCACGTTCTTTATTTAACTCGCAGCTCAAGTACAATGGCTGTCCTTTGACCACTGTGACTTCCTCTTCAAGCGTTTTTACAAAACGCACAGGAAGTTCTGTGGAGAATTGTGGTATTAAGAATCTGCAGAGACTTTTCAATACGTACAATCTTTTCAATGAAATAAAACTTGGAAATAAAGAGGTTTTGTCTAAAATGACAGTAAAAGTTGCTATTGAGGTTTACTGTGTTAAAGTTTAATACAGACCATATTCATAAGACTGGAAATTACCTTCGACAATCAGTTTCGCAGTGGAGGTCTTTTCCTTATTTCCCAGACGTAAAACACAGGTGTATTCGCCAGCATCAGAAAGCTGAACATCAATGATATGCAGCTTTCTGTCTTTCCCATCAGCGATGAATCTGTGCTTTGGGCTCTCACGGATATTGCTACCATCTTTCATCCAGCTTGTAACTGCAGTGGAGGGGGAGACTAAACACTCAAAGATTGCAGAAGAGCCAACTGACTCTGCTTCAGTCAAAACAATGTCTTTGATTTCTTTCACAAACTTCAGTGGCACAGCCTTCAGCTGGTAGGTGAACGGAGCTTCGGCAGGCGGTTTCTCTCCACCACTTCCTGGTCTTAACTTTTTCCTTTCAGCTTCTATTGGTGAAGGAGTCTTTTTGGCTACACCTAATTCAAAATAAAATTAAAAGTTGAATTGGCATTTCCATAAGGGTCAGAAAGTGCATATCTGGCTGTCTGCTGGATGAAACCAGTGATAGAGTGACCAGAAGACAAGAAGACTAGGCAACTGAAAGGTCAATTGAAGTTATCCTGCTTTCTTTCAGAAAGAAAATGAGGTGGCATAAGGAATCCATGAATAATAAACGCTCTTCGTTTTCTCAAGTTTTAAAGCCAAATATATAATGTCCAGATTAGCGTCTAAGTATTTTATCTGTCATGTATAAATATCATGTATATGAAGAATGAAACTAGGAACTTATAGGGTTTATTATGCTAAAGTATATATTTTATATATGTATTACCCACTTGAATACTATTAGAGGTATTTAGTTGTAATATCAGAAGACATACTAGTTTTTGCAGAATCAATTAGAAGTCATAAAGATTGATGTAAATTTTGAATTTTTTCCCCCTCGTACAGAAAGTTTCCCTTGAATGTAAAGTTTCCCAGAGCGAAAGGTTACAACTCAGGTACAGGGAAATGAATCTTACCTGTGATGGGAACTTTTGGCTTGGCAGCCTCCTCTTTCGGTGCTTTGGCTTCTGAAATAAAAACAAAACTCCGCATTTAAACAATTTTCAGACTTATTTCATGCTTAGTAGTAAAGCACGTGGGATGAGTCATGCTCTTTATTATAAATAGTAATGCATAAAGAAAAAGTTAGATTTATAGGACTTCCATGGAGAATATTTGGATATTTCCAAGAAGGCATATTCTGAGAATGATGTGACCAAGCTAAATTGCCAATGTTTTTAGGATTAAAAGATTACTTTCAGCAAGTAATTCTTCTCCCATTTCTGGAAGGCTTACTCTTTCCTTGTGAAAAAGAGTTTTATTCTTGCCTAGCTATGTAAAGTATTCTATATGTTTATGTATGTGCTGGTTGTGTGAACCAAGGAAATACGTTTTTGTCAACAAGGAATCAATGTAGGCAAAAGGGAAATGACCCAGAAGTTACTAAAGGGCTTTCTTTATTAAGCTGGGCAGATAAATCCGGAGAAGACTAAAGAAAAAGAAAGGGTCTATGTTCTACAAATGCATGGATTCCTTTGAAGATTTACCTTAATTAGACAATGAACTAAGGCAGAACCAAGACAGTTCCTACACTTAGAGTTTAATTCAGTTCACTCAGGGGCAGTATAAACTGTAGAATCAATTCCCTAGTGTCAGGCCCTGGGGATGTGAGAAAAGCTGTAGTTTTACACATACTCAATCATCTCAATGGCAGTTATCGTCTTTTTCTGAACTAATTAAAGTTATCACATAGAAATCATAAAAGCTTAAAAGAATAATGCCCAAACCACAAATATCAGTGACAAAATATGTTAATATAAATATTAAAATTAAACTACAGCCAGAAGAACATAGTATATTGCCTCATGTTATTAAACACAATAAAACCCCAAATATTTCTATAGGGCTTACTATGTACCAAGCACTGTGCTAAGTGTTTTGCATATATTTAATCCTCACAATAATCCTAGTAGGTAGTTATAGTTATTATTCTGATTTTACAGACTAGGAAGTTAAAATTTAAAGAGATGAAGGAAGTAGCCAAATATCAAATAGTTAGGACGTGTATTTATCAATGATCAATACATGTCAAATCATTTTTGGTTTTGAGATTATCACCTAAGTGATGAACTACTAATAGTTCATGTACAATAATAAGTATTTTGTTTGTACCTGAGATAGCTATATCACTGATTTAGTACATTTAAGAAAATTATTATTGATCTAAATTCTTATATAGATTTAAAGGCTGAACTATGCAGTCCTGTTTTTTTTTCCTGTTCATTGTGGTAAAATATACCTAACATAAAATTTGCCATTTTAACCATAAAATGTACCATTTTAACCATTTTTAATGCAACTTAATTCAGTTGCATTAAGTACATTCACAATATTATGCAACTATCAACACTATCCATTTCCAGAACTTTTTCATTATCCCAAAATGCAATCTTTTTAAAAAATGAGAAATGATTCCTGCAGGGCACATGGGAAATTTGAATCTCCATGGGATTCCTATATGTATGTCCTTAGAGAATATCTGTACATCTTAATTTTCATCAGCACTGAACATATTCATTACTTAATCTCAAAAGCATATAAAGAAATGGTGTTTTGCAGGAATGTACATTTCAATTGAAACACAGTTGGCAGCCATGGGTGAGAGATTATGTTGCTATAGATTAGCAGATGAAGAAAATTTAATTGAGAATTTATATAAGCTCCCACAATTGAAATGATGCCTATGTTTCAACAAAAAGAGAGCTTGATTTTTAATGAAGTTTTTATTAAGCCATCAAAACAAACAAGCAAAAAGAAAACCACAGAATAAGTACCTGCTTTCTCTCCAGCGACTGGCACCGTCACCGGGGCAGCGATAGGGGCTGGTGTGGGCTCCAAAGGAGGTGGTTTGATTATTTTCACTTCTGTAGAAAGATGTCCATTGCATTAATGTATCCTTTGTCACTTCCTAAAACATCATTTGGTGACCTATTTGCCTTCTCTGATGTAACTTTAAAATCTCCTAATAATTGGTTTTTCAGAGAACAATATATTCTAACTATAATAAAATCTATATACAATATAATAATATATTTGAATATATGTAACATATTATATTAAATAAAATATAGCATTATAATCTAATAATACATTGGGACATTAGAAATCATTTGATGCATGCGGACTTTACTCCCTTTTTCTTATTAGCTACACATTAATTGTGTGAAACATGAAGGAATATGCTGTCGACATTGAGGATAAGCTTGCTTACCTGGTTCAGGCTTTGGTTTTGGTTCAGGTGCAGTGAGAGGTATTGCTGGCTTAATTTCAGGCACTAAAACAATTCACAGTAATAAGCAGATTATCACAGTATTTTTGAAGTTTTTCACAAAGTCAAACCAAAATTGGGCATGTTTAACATATCTTGGAAGGTATTAGAACTTGTACACATATAGTCACCAAATCAAATACTCCAAGTTTATTTTGCATTTTAAACAAAATACTTAGAAAATATAGTAAGGCAGTTTTACTGGTTCTAATGTTGTTTTTCATCTCATTGCCCATAAATACAATTGTTTTAGTTTTTAAAACTTAGTAATTTGGGCTTCCCTGGTGGCGCAGTGGTTGAGAGTCCGCCTGCCGATGCAGGGGACATGGGTTCGTGCTCCGGTCCGGGAAGATCCCACATGCCGCGGAGCGGCTGGGCCCGTGAGCCATGGCCGCTGAGCCTGCGCGTCCAGAGCCTGTGCTCCGCGACGGAAGAGGCCACAACAGTGAGAGGCCCGCGTACCGCAAAAAAAAATATTTAACAAATGGGTGGACATGAGGCAATTGCACATGAGAGTGAAATGGTAAAGAAAATTAAGCTGGATGAGATGAGCGATCAAGGTCATGTGTTCAAATCTTAATGCCAGTGTAATGATATTTTAATTGATGCATATTTGTATTTTTAGAGACAACTAAGAAAATGCCAGAAAGTTTGTACCTTTTGCTGGTTCAGGAACTTTCCTTTCCCTTTTGGTAACAGTAGCTGGAGGTGCTTCAACCTCTTCAACAGCTTTTGGAGGTGGTTCTGGCACTTTAAGATAATAAGATGATTTTCTAGCGTTATTTTAGGATTTGAATCCTTTGAAATCAACTGATCTGAAATCATCAGATCAAACTTTTTGCAAAAGCTCTATTGATGGCTTAAAAAACCCCTTATATTCTATCAATTAATTTCTATTTTCTCTTCTTGACTCTGCTTCAATTTATTTTTCTTTCTTTTATTTCACCTATACTTGCCTCCCAACTCCATTATCTCTCCCTTTCTAAATCGCTTCAAAATATTTCCAAATATATACTCTTTGTGACTAGGTGAATGATAAAAATCAGCCCCCTTAAAAGCCCCCAAATTTTATGAAACATTTCTGACACCTTCCCATGAAGTCATTTTGCAGCCAACTTGATTATTTCACAACTGTTTCTACCGGAAAACTTAAGTGACAAAGTAATAATAATAATAAAGTTCAGGGAAATGCATGAATATATGTGAGTACTATAAAAATATTTAAACAGAAAGCAGACAATGGAAAACAGACTATGTGACAGATGAAATATGAAGCTACATTTATATTTAAATCCATTTATGTTTACAAGGTAAACTTTTTGTTAAATGTCCATTTTGTTAAAAGATAATTTCACAAATTGTTACTGAGATTCCTACCTGCAGGTTTTTTAATTTTTTCTACTTCTTTACGTTCTTCTTTAGGTTCTTCTTCAGGTCTCTTTCTTAGAACTTAAAAGACAAAAATATTTATATGTAAACCAAGACAAACAAATGAAGATGTTGAATACATTTGACAAATGCAAATAATGTACAAAGCAAGGAAAGTGAAAAGCATGCAACCTAGTGCACCGGGGAACTTGGTATTTACACTAAAAATGCTTAAAAAAAAATCAAAGGTTGTTACGTTAATTAAAACAACACTCAGAGTCACTTTATATCTATGTAGATAGTCTGTTCAGAGTTAAATCTCTGGTAGAAATGACCCAAACACAAAATGAATAATTTGAATAGCAACAAATTCTAATCACAATCCAATGCCATAATTTAATGAGAAAAGAAGCATTTAAGTAAGTATAAAGTTTACTGAAGTGGAGTTGGCCAAAGAAATGTAGCCTAGAAATAAGTAATTGTATGTGAAGAAAATGTTAGAATTTGATTCTTCATTCAAATATCTTGTTTCTAATTCTTTAATATTTTATAAGTCAAAAAAAGTTCAGGTTTTAGAAAATGTTATTTATTAGTTGTGGTAATCCTGTGTTAACACTTTTTAAAACTGAATGCTGAGTTTAGGCTTAAATAGTTTGGTGTAATTTAGAGTATTTAAGAGGTTTAGTGTATTTTACTATATAATTTGATTATGAAAATGGCAGCTACGGTCATTAGTTTAGAATATTATCAATTTAGTCATGTCTATTAATGTTGTAAATTTCAAGATACTCTGCTCACAAAATTTGTCTTCCTTTAAAAAGATGGAAATGATTACATTTAATTTTCAATACAACTACAAATGAATTTTGATAAATTGGGAATCTAATTTAAAAGAAAACCAAAGGACAGAAACATTTTGTAAGCTTTCAAGTCTTTTGTGTGTGTATTTGAAGCTGATATAACAGTTGAAAAATACTATACCGCTTTTGAGAACAGCTTCTTCCTTTGGTTGAGGTTTAGGTTCAGGAAGTAATTTGCGAACTTTCTTTTCACCTCCAAGCACTTAAAAGAATATGATTTAAATTTTGAAGTGAATTCATATAAAAAGTAAATTTCAACAAGAAAAATGTCTCTTTCAAAACTAGTAACTACTGTATAAGTAATAATTTTTGTTACATATAAATATCACAGAATTTGAAAGCAAAGAGTACACTTCAAGTTGTTTCCTCTGCAAACGTCTATATAACCTTGTGATGAAATTCAGTTGCATTAACTACAGGCAAATATATTCATTCATCTTAAAAGTGTCTATATTGACTTTATGAATCTTTCATCAAATACAAGGTTCTTGACAGCATCTTTGCCCCAATCTGCAATTGTAGATTGCCCAAATCTACTCTGATATCTCTCCGACCATCAACTATAGTAGGTGTTAGTGACATTATTCAATCTTCTCCACTGATGAGAGAAGAAACCAAAAGTATCTGGAGTTTGATAAGTTTCTTAAGAAGCATCCTTTCTTAAGGTCCCCTTTTTGAACTAATACTAACCTGAAATTATAGAACTATAGAATTTGAAAGCTGGTGTTAGAGCTTATTTTTAATGAATAAGAAAATGTTCTTGAATTTAAACTAAAACGGACCCAAGGAATTCCAAATTAATCCCATCTTTAGTGAATATCAAGCATGGCAGATGATACTATATACAGCAGCCTCCTATTACTACTGTAGCCCTAATGGTTTTGAATGGGAAAAAAGAAAAAAGAGAAACACTTACTGATTACTGAACCATTTTACCTCTCTACTAATGTCAATTAAAATCTAATTTAGGGCTTCCCTGGTGGCACAGTGGTTGAGAGTCCGCCTGCCGATGCAGGGGACACGGGTTCGTGCCCCGGTCCGGGAAGATCCCACATGCCGCGGAGCGGCTGGGCCCGTGAGCCATGGCCGCTGAGCCTGAGCATCCGGAGCCTGTGCTCCGCAACGGGAGAGGCCACAACAGCTAGAGGCCCCCGTACCGCGAAAAAAAAAAAAAAAATTCTAATTTAAAGCATTATTTATTGGTATCATGTAACATTATATTTGCTCACACACCTACAATCTGAATTCTTAGCTATTTCTAAATTTCCCATTTGGTGCTTTAAAAAAGACATTTGCAATTCATTAAAAAGTTTCTGTTTTATGTGAAAACACAGCCATGCCTGTCTCTTACTTCAAATTTTAAACATGCAGAAGGGAAATATGTAAATATTTCACTTTAAATAATGACTTTTTTCTGCCAAGTACTGATATTTTAAGTAAAATTTCACAGTTAAACATTAAATTTTTTTATCCATGATAAATTGTGCTGGCCTTTGATACTATTTTCAAGTTACCAATATTCGTAATGTAAACCATTTTCGTTGATCAAACTGGAGATGCCCATGCATTTAATTAACATACGTTGGAATGGCATAATATCCTTTTCTTATTTAATGGATATAGTGAAAATATATCTTTGTTTTTCCATATTATTATTTTATTTTTAAGATCTTACTGACATATGAGACTCAGGTGTAGAACACACCACTGTAGTTATTACTTTTAAAGTCATTATATGTCATTACATGTCATTTTAATATTTGCGTGGCTTTGTAATAATCCTTTACTGGTTAACATCCATAGTAATATTATTTTGTAATCTCCATTTTATAAATCAGGAAATATACATTCAGATGGGTGATTTTTACAAAATTCCAGAGTGAAACAAGAACAGATTCAACTTATGAGTCTGGATGTGTTAATTAAACAGAACACTGGTTACCCACCATACTTACTGGAAAAGTTCACAATTTTAATTTTAATAGATGTTTTATGATTCATTTATTTTTCTTTAGGGTCTAAGTTTAGATAGGGAAAAATATTGTTTAAAGAGAAATAAATTTTGAAAAAATGACCTGCAGTGATAATGAAATTTCCCTACAACATGAGATCTGTACACCTGAAAGAATGTCTTGGAGTCCATGAGAAAAAAGAGATAGGAGAGCCACAAGGAAATCCCTATGAATCATCTTAATAGTATAGAAGGAGAACAGGACTTATTTTTAGTGCTTATAACACTGGCTAAAATATTGTTGTTCAGGTGAAATTGCAAAGCATTTTAATCTAAGACATGTCCTGATATTAATGTCAGCTAACCAGTAAAATTTAATATTTTTGAGTTTAGGAAAATGCAAGGAGACATATGTAGATGAGACAAAGAAAAAAACATCTACTCAGGAATGTATGAAATTGATGGGAGACAAAGAAAGCAATACTCATGAACCAGGACGATAAAAGCTACAAAAATACAAGAAATCAATGAGACTACTCTGATTATTTTAAAAAAGGAAAGAAGAAGAACATTCTAGAAAGCAGGAAGAGTAAGGAGTCCGATGAAGGGATACTGCATATGAGTGTTTTCTAGACTGTGAAATACCTTTCAGAGGTGTAAGCTCCACTGCTTCCAGAACCTCAGGTTTTTCAGGAACTTTCTTCTTTGAAATAGCTTTAAAGAAGATGATCTTACTTTCATTATTTGTTTATTTAGTCTTATCTGAAGCAAATGATTAAATACGTGCTCTAAGAATCAAAACCAGGCTTTGCTTATAACTCAAAAGCATTAATAACAGCCAAGAACAGCCACTGAAGAACATACAAGAAGCGTTCAAACCATGAAAACAGATTGCAGTTTTACTCCAAACTTGAGTAGTAAGTTAAAGTCTGGCTGAGAAGGAAGATAATTTTTGTTCTTTGCAGGAGGAGGAAATCTTCCTTTGCATATAAATTTTACATGAAGGGAAATGTATTTAAGTGTGTGTCCTCATGGAATATATTAACCAACAGATATGTAGCCTTTTAAGAAGTGATCAATTTTTCTATGTCTGATTAAAAATGCCAGAAGCTTCCCCTACAGGTCAAGAGGGTTGTAGAGAGGCAAGAAAGAAGTCTTACCATGGAAAATTCTGGCTTTGTGTACATGTGTAGGTGAGTATGGGAAAATTGCTCACCTAAGATTATATCTAGATTATTTTAGATTGGGAAATCTCATGACACCACAAATAAGACAACATTTTGTTGAAATAAAAAGAATAATATGATTTTGCTAGTTTATTCCAGCTTTTAAAGATGCTATTTAAAAAATTAAGTAATGTTGAATCAATTCAAAGAGAAACCTAAATGCAAAGAGAAAGAAAGGAAGTTTAACAATGGGAAGAGATGCTGGATATCAAATGTATCCATAATCGCTCTTTCTAGATATGGTGAGGACAACCACGGAACACAATTGGGTTTTTATTAAGTTGCAAAAAAAAAAAAAAAAGTGGGGAAGCAGTGCCAGAGCGTTCATATACCTTCCTTTCATGGTTTATGAACACATCAGCTATTGGATGCCACAAATATATTATCTATAGTATATTTTAAAGCATATGTCATTCTTTAAGAACAAAGTTTTGGCTTTTGTATAAATTTGCTACTGCAAAATTTAAAATATCTTGCAGAATTTTCTTCTACATTCCACATGCACAAGATCCCAAAGATATGCAGAGCAACCACGCTTTGAAATCAGAAAATCCTTTCACCCCACTCTGCATGAGAAAGTTAGTTGGACAGCCCCTGGATTGAGATGGCCAGGATGAAGCTAACAATGGTGTACTTTCTGACTCTTGGGGCAGCAGGCATGGCCCAACAAGGCACCCAGGGCAGCATAAAACACAGGTCTCTATGGAATTCCCACAGATTGATCATGTCCGAAAGTACATATTTTAAAAATACATTTCTTGCAAGCAACACTTCAGATGTCTGGATAGAAGTTTGGAGCAGGTTAATAAAACTTTGGAAGTGGCATTTTATACCTTTAAGCTGGAACATTTTCTCCTTCAGGTCTTCCTTAGGTGGAGCTGGAGGAGGAGCTGGGGGCTTTGGTTTGGGTTTTGGTTTCTCAATAACTTTCTTTTCAGGTTCAGGTTCTTAAAAGAGCATTTCAGGAGTATTAGTATAGGAATATGTTAATTGGTATGTGGATATACAGTATATTCAGTAGAAATTTTGGTATATTTATGAAGTAAAAAGTTTGCTTTTTTGGATACATATTATTGGTATCCAACATAAAATGTAAAAGTGTCCAGCATAAAATATAAGAATATCAACACTGTACATAGATAATGAGAAATACGGCACAGGCACTAATAAAAACAACAAAGGAAGCATCCATATAAGCCACATTGATGTGAAATAAATAGTACAAATGACATGAATACATAAGACTGAGATGCACATTTAAAACAGAATATCTTACATACAGGTGCAAAGAGACGTACTGTACACGTAGAACAACGCAAAACACATATGTATCAGATGAAGAATATGGTGATGAAGACTTAAGCCCAATTAACTGAATACCTTGTACTGGTATTTCTTCAGGCTGTGGTTCAGGTTCAGGTTCTTCAGGCTTAACATACTTTTCAATTTCACGTTCTTTAAAGAATGGTGACAAAGGATAAGAGACTGTAATATAAAGTTCTTCACAAAGACTCATAGAAATTTCACATAGATGCAAAGATGACAGTCACAAAAACAAAAATACACAAATTCACTTACATAGAAAAAGAGGTAAGATTTCTATTTTCTTATACTCAAGCTTTCTACTGACTATCTGATGCATGTTGATGGCAAATGAGATGACTTTTAATATCTGGCGTTGGGTTATCATTTGAGGATCCAATACAATTATTCCAGTGTTGTCTCAGTAAACTGTATCTTTTAGAATTATAATTACCATCAAGAATAATCAAAGATTCTACTTCAAAAGAAGTATAATGATTCGAAAAACAAAGCAGTCAAACATGTGCTAGAATGCTTTTATATAAAATTTCAAGAAGGAATGTTACCCTATAAATACTTTTGTATTTCTAACAGGAGTTTTCAAGGGATTTAAAAAAAATTATATTTATATAATATATATCTACCTTCAACAGGGGGAGTCACTTTTCTACCAATGGTTATGGATGCTCTTTCTTCATATATTATTTCCTCAGGAGACTCTTCAACTTAAAAAACACAGTGTTTTATATTTTAGACTGAATTCAGAATAGAATACTGCAACTGCTAAGTTTCAACATATCAACTTAGTTACACATTATAACATATTCTTCAGAAGACTTCAAAAATACCAATAATTTCACTACATAAGACAGACAACAGATAAATACAAATGATCCATCTACAACCAAAGCAAGATGATGAAGACAACTGTCATCTTTCCAAGATTTATAGAGCAGTCATGTACCTTGGACGGGTGGAGCTTCTGGTTCTTCAGGGGTAGGAACTGACACTTTCTCTTCTGTGATGACTTCCTTGGGAACTTCAGGCACTTTAAAGATATTGATTTTGTTTACTATTAAGAATTTAGAAGGTGTATAAGATACTGCAAAGAGCAGGCAAAGAATACATGGGAAAGTACTTCATCTTATAAGACTGTGGGGAAACTGGCTTTGGAGGCAAGGCACCCTTTTTTATAAATGAGTCTTGGCAGCCTTCTTCATTTATTTCTCTTCCTCTGTGTACCCTTAAGTGTAGATGTTCTCCACTGGTCTACTTTGATGCTTTGAAAAATTGGCTCTACATTCTTTGAGCAATCACTCCTGCACTCTCAACTCTTATTTCCATGGTGATAACTTCTAGATCTACATCTCCAGCCCTGATCTTCCTAAGTTCCAGATGCACGTTCCCAACTTCCATACTTGAAAAGTGAACAATATATTTACTATCTTCTTTCTAATATTAATTTAGTTTGGGGACCCAATGAACCATCCTCATGGCTTAGCTTCAACCCTTACAATCATCTTGGGCTCCTCTATTTCCCTAATTGCTTTGAGAATAGACACCAACTCAATCTCCACCTCTCTTAAATCCAATCTCCTTTTCCATCTCTATCACCACTGATCTTGTCCAATTTTTGAAGACCTTAAGTAACTGCAGTGGCTCTTTTCTATTATCATCCTTTTCTAAGAGTTTGAACTGCTGTCAGTTATCTGAAGCCCAACTCCTTTTAATTTATACACCGCTGAAGCTTCCTATTGCCCACAGACTAAAGTACATGCCTTATACTGGCATTCAAAGAACTCCAAAATATGACTGTCATCTTTATATCCAGCCTTATCTCTCAGGATAGGCTGGATTTCTCCTACTTGTCTGTCTCATTTTCTCTCTTTGTCTTCATTATTTCCCCCTTCTTTTCTGTAAAATTTGTTTTTGCATATACTTATACTTCAGTAATTTTTGCTCTAAGAACTACTATTAAGATGTGCAGACAGCATTCAGAGAAATACATATTTTTTTCTTCATGGTAGGTACCTTTTTCTCGCCGGACTTCTGGTTTTTTGGTAACAGGCACAGGTTCCTTCTTTACCGGAACAAGTTTCTTGGGCAGCTCAGACACTTTGAAGATATTAGTTTTATTTTTAAAAGAATATTTAAAGATATTGAAAAAAATGTTAAGAATAAAGAAACTATAATTAACAGAGCAGCATTAAAATTAATGAAAGCAAAATAAGGACATTTTTGTCCCTAACAATGAAGACAACTTATTGGATTCCACTTTAAGATATCAGAGTACTTTAAAAAAAATTATGATGTCAATGATTATGTGAATACCTTTAACTTCTGGTGTTTCTGGCTTCTTAACAGTTGGGACTTTCTTCACTGGGACAACTTTCTTTGCCATCTCAGGTACTTTAAAGATATTAGTAGCGTTTAATAATATAAAATTGCAAGATGCAATATGTACACATAAACTTGATAAGTCTGTTCAGCACTGTAACATACAGATGACAGTTCAACACATAATACAGCACAATACAAAATAAGGAAAGAATGTCAAGTTTTAGACAGCACACAAAAATGAAGTAAATATTTATTTTACTGTAAGTACCTTTAGGTGGTGGAGGTTCTGCTTTTTTGATGACAGGAACTTTCTTCTCTGGAACAATCTTCTTGGGCTCTTCAGGCACTTGAAAGATAGGAATTTCTTTTAGAGTTAGATGATGACAGTGAAAAGTTTAATGCTATGAATAAATAAAAAAGATCACACATTTCTTTGCTATGCACATTGTTAAACTCTGTAGGACAAAAGTTTTATGTGTGCAATTGACTTTTGTTCTCGCCAATGAGGTCAAATGTTAAGGAAGGAGACAGAAGACAGATTTTACCTTAAATAAGATATATAATAGACATAAAAATCAAATGATGTATTTTCCCATTCAATGAATCCTGTCTTGTACCTGCCGGAGGTGGGGCTTCTGGTTCCTTCTCTTCTGCAACAGGAACTGGCTCTTCCTCTTCAGGAGCAATTTCTACAGGTTCTTCATATACTTTAAAGATATAGTTAATTTTAGTTGAATGTGTGGAACAATATTCTAAAATGCATAAAATGCAACACACAATAAATAGTCATCTTGATTTCTTCCCTTGTTTCTATTAATATCGTTTCTCGTTTTTGTTAAGATGAAATCCATCTTGTTTGACTGATTTCTGTTTCTATTGATTTGAATGCTTGAAAAGCCCTTTTGGTGTTTAATGTTATTTATAGTCATTAGTTTTCCTGTCCTACTTTGTGTGCGTTAGAGAAGCTTTGTTGAAACACCTTATGATGGCCAGTGTAGATACCGCTGACTGATGACCCAAAATAGATTTGAGATTGGAGCTAATTAAGAATAGTGAAGTAAGACAAATAATTAAAGGACAGAAAATGACCAAGAGATACTGAATTAGAAAAGAAGAGGAACAAGGCTTAAATTAAAAACAGTCATAAGTGGTAAGCTCATAAATGGCATTACCTATACCTTCTGGAGGAGGGGACTCTACTTTCTCTGGAACAGGGACGACTGGTTTCTCTTCTAAGACAGGTTTCTTTGGTACCTCTGGCACTTAAAAGATATGAGTTGGTTTTACTTCTGGGTAGTTGAGAAGTACATGAAATTTATACCATATCTAGTTCACATCTAGTTCAAATAACCCAGGGAGAGATCCAAGAACAAAATTCACGATTAGGCCAGTGATCTGTTCTTGGATCCACATAGTGGGAAGACAATGTAGCCTATTAAGATTAACAGAACCATGTTAGTAAACTCTTCTAATACTTATAACAGATGTACCAGTTTTTTTTTTTTAGTGATGCTATTTAAAAACATTTAAAACCCTAAACATCCAGTATAGTAGGTTTGTAGTTTTTAATATAAGATGTTTGACAAACAAAAGGGTTTCCTATAGTAAGTGACTTTTGAGACCAAGAGTGAGTGCTTTTCTACAGAATCTCATTAGTAACATGTACCTTTAGCTGGTGGGACTTCGGGCTTTTTGGGAACAGCTACTTTCTTTTCTGGAAGGACTTCTTTTGGAACTTCAGGCACTTAAAAGATATTAGTATTTTAACATTATGAAGAATCACTTGTAAATGCTCATCACATTTACACAGAGCAAAACACTTTTCAAGAGATAAAGGCTGTATCCACCTCCATGAAACAGTGGACAGTTACGAGTACCTTTAGCAGGTGGGACTTCTGGTTTTTTGGGAACCACTGGAGGCACTTTCTTTTCAGGAACAACTTCCTTGGGCACCTCGGGCACTTTAAAAGACATTAGTAGTTATTAGCTCATAGTTTCAATGACATATGGAAATCATTAAGCGGAGCAGTAGAACATAGCTTTTTAACGACAGACATTTTTCTGTAGGAAGCAGTGGCAGTGGGAAATACCTTTTGCTGGTGGTGGTTCAGGTTTCTTGGCAATGACGGCAGGTGGTTTCTTTTCTGGGACAGGTTTCTTAGGTGGCACGGTCACTAAAGATATTAGAATTTATGTTTTAGAATCAGTGAAGAAGAGTGAGAAACAAGAGAAAAGCCCATAATGCCCAGAAGTTTTGTGACAAGAAGAGCTAAGATTGGCAAAGGCAACCTAGCAGCTGGCCAGTACCTTTTGGAGGAGGAACAGGCTCTGGCTCTTCCACGACTTCAGCTGGAGGCTCTTCTGGGGCAGTTTCCTCAGGCTCCTCATGCACTTTAAAGACACAAGCTCATTTTAATGCTAGAACTGACTAAAGTATATGAAATATTTTGCAAAAAGATTTTTACAGCACTAAGAAGAGAGTTTTTCTTTTTAAAAATACTGGTTTGGAGAGTTTCATGATTACCTGCTGGGGGAGGACTTTCCGGTTTGGGAGGAATAGCTTCAGGCACCTTCTTTTCTGGGACAGCTGCCTTTGGCACCTCGGGTACTTTAAAGAGATTAGTATTTTCATGATTAGCCAGAGTAAAGACAAACAGACAGTGTCAAACATAGCAACATGGAGGTGGCTACCTTTGGATGGTGGGACTTCTGGCTTTTTAGGAGGCATCACATGTACTTTCTTCTCAGGGACAACTTCCTTGGGAGCCTCAGGCACTTAAGAAATATTAGTAAAATTACATTTAGGAGTTATGAGACCATGAGATCAAAATGTTTTTGAGAGCAGAAAAGTTTTATGTTCTTAAATCCAAGGTAAGTGACAGCTACCTGTAACAGGTGGGACTTCTGGCTTTTTAGGAGGCATCACAGGCACCTTCTTTTCAGGGACAACTTCCTTGGGAGCCTCAGGCACTTAAAAGATATTAGTAAATTATACTTAGGAGTTATAAGATCACTGGAACAAATATTTTCCAGAGAAGAAGAGGTATGTCTTTTTAAGACTAAGATCAGTGACAAATACCTTCAGCAGGTGGGACTTCTGGCTTTTTAGGAGGCATCACAGGCACCTTCTTTTCAGGGACAACTTCCTTGGGAGCTTCGGGCACTTAAGAGATGTTAGTAAAATTACACTTAGTAGTTATGAGATCACTGGAACAAACATTTTCAAGAGCAGAAGAACTATGCCTTTCTAAGCCTAAGGTTCATGACAAATACCTGTAACAGCTGGGACTTCTGGCTTTTTAGGAGGCATCACAGGAACTTTCTTCTCAGGGACAACTACCTTGGGAGCCTCAGGCACTTAAAAGATATTAATAAAATTACATTTGAAGTTATGTGACCACTAGATCAAAATGTTTTCGAGAGCAGAAGAGTTTTATCTTCTTAAATCTAAGGTGAGTGACAGCTACCTGTAACAGGTAGGACTTCTGGCTTTTTAGGAGGCATCACAGGCACCTTTTCAGGGACAACTTCCTTGGGAGCCTCGGGCACTTAAAAGATATTAGTAAAATTACATTTAGTAATTATGAAACCAATGGAACAAACATTTTCAAGAGCAAAAGAGTTATGTCTTTTTAAGCCTAAGGTTCATGACAAATACCTGTAACAGGTGGGACTTTTGGCTTTTTAGGAGGCATCACAGGTACTTTCTTTTCAGGGACAACTTCTTTTGGAGCCTCAGGTACTTAAAAGATATTAGTAAATTTACATCTAGTAGCTATGTGACCACTAGAACAAAATATTTTCAAGAGAAGAGTTTTATCTTCTTAAATCTAAGGTGAATGACAGGTACCTGTAATAGGTGGGGCTTCCAGCTGTTTAGGAGGTGCCACTGGTGCTTTCTTTTCAGGGACAATTTCTTGAGGAACTTCAGGCACTTAAAAGATATTAGTAGTTTTATGCTTAGCTTAAAGAGATCAATGGACTAAAAGTATTTCCAAGAGCAGAGGAGGCATTTCTTCTATAGAATAAAGACTGGGGTGAAAAATACCTGAAACTGGTGGGACTTCTGGTTTTTTGGGCGGTGCCTTGGGAACTTCCTTTTCTGGGACAACTTCTTGAGGAACTTCAGGCACTTGAAAGATATTAGTAGTTTTACGGTTAGGTTAATGAAGAGCAATGAACTAAAATCATTCTCAACAACTCAAGAGACATTTCTTCTGCAGAGTGATGTCTGGGCCAACATGTACCTGTGACAGGTGGGGCTTCCGGTTTTTTGGGCGGTGCCTTAGGAACTTTCTTTTCTGGGACAACTTCTTGAGGAACTTCAGGCACTTGAAAGATAGTAGTTTTACGGTTAGGTTAATGAAGAGCAACGAACTAAAATCATTCTCAAAAACTCAAGAGACATTTCTTCTGCAGAGTGATGTCTGGGCCAACATGTACCTGTGACAGGTGGGGCTTCCGGTTTTTCGGGTGGTGCCTTAGGAACTTTCTTTTCTGGGACAACTTCTTGAGGAACTTCAGGCACTTGAAAGATATTAGTAGTTTTACGGTTAGGTTAATGAAGAGCAACGAACTAAAATCATTCTCAAAAACTCAAGAGACATTTCTTCTGCAGAGTGATATCTGGGCCAACATGTACCTGTGACAGGTGGGGCTTCCGGTTTTTTGGGCGGTGCTTTAAGAACTTTCTTTTCTGGGACAACTTCTTGGGGAACGTCAAGCACTTGAAAGATATTAGTAGTTTTACGGTTAGGTTAATGAAGAGCAACGAACTAAAATCATTCTCAAAAACTCAAGAGACATTTCTTCTGCAGAGTGATGTCTGGGCCAACATGTACCTGTGACAGGTGGGGCTTCCGGTTTTTCGGGTGGTGCCTTAGGAACTTTCTTTTCTGGGACAACTTCTTGAGGAACTTCAGGCACTTGAAAGATATTAGTAGTTTTACGGTTAGGTTAATGAAGAGCAACGAACTAAAATCATTCTCAAAAACTCAAGAGACATTTCTTCTGCAGAATGATATCTGGGCCAACATGTACCTGTGACAGGTGGGGCTTCCGGTTTTTTGGGCGGTGCTTTAAGAACTTTCTTTTCTGGGACAACTTCTTGGGGAACGTCAAGCACTTGAAAGATATTAGTAGTTTTACGGTTAGGTTAATGAAGAGCAACGAACTAAAATCATTCTCAAAAACTCAAGAGACATTTCTTCTGCAGAGTGATGTCTGGGCCAACATGTACCTGTGACAGGTGGGGCTTCCGGTTTTTTGGGCGGTGCCTTAGGAACTTTCTTTTCTGGGACAACTTCTTGAGGAACTTCAGGCACTTGAAAGATAGTAGTTTTATGGTTAGGTTAATGAAGAGCAACGAACTAAAATCATTCTCAAAAACTCAAGAGACATTTCTTCTGCAGAATGATATCTGGGCCAACATGTACCTGTGACAGGTGGGGCTTCCGGTTTTTTGGGTGGTGCCTTGGGAACTTTCTTTTCTGGGACAACTTCTTGAGCAGCTTTAGGTATTTGAAAGATATCAGCATTTTTAGAATTTGGGAACAGTGTAGGCATATGTTACAATATTCATGAAGAGGACAAGACAATATATATTCTTAACACAGCAGTGGGAATAAATACCTTTAGCAGGTGGGACTTCTGGTTTTTTGGGTACAGCCACTTTCTTTTCAGGTACAACTTCTTTAGGAACTTCAGGAACTTTGAAGATATTAGTAACTATTAGTTGAAACTATAAAATGGGAATATCGACAACACATTTGCCCAAGCAAGTATCATTTATGAAACTGGCGGACACTTCTAAACACTTTTTCCCAGTCCCCAAAACAGGAGACCAACAACACGGAAGGATAAATACCTTTAGCAGGTAGAGCTTCTGGCTTTTTAGGAGGAGCCACAGGCACTTGCTTCTCAGGGATGGCTTCCTTTGGCGGCACCTCAGGCACTTAAAAAATATTGGTAATTTGTGTTTAGAAAAGGTGGAAATAATGAACGACTATATCATGCAATCATACACCAAGATATATTCGATTACTGACAACTCTTCTTTCTTTAGAATTATATCGCCTTTATGTACTGGGATTTATACATATAATTTTTTTCTAGCTAAAATAGCAGTTATTTTTCTCCCTGGTATGTACAGCATTGCCATTACCTGCTGGGGGAGGACTTTCCGGTTTGGGAGGAATAGCTTCAGGCACCTTCTTTTCTGGGACAGCTGCCTTTGGCACCTCAGGTACTTTAAAGAGATTAGTATTTTCATGATTAGCCAGAGTAAAGACAAACAGACAGTGTCAAACATAGCAACATGGAGGTGGCTACCTTTGGCTGGTGGGACTTCTGGCTTTTTAGGAGCCATCACAGGCACCTTCTTTTCAGGGACAACTTCCTTGGGAGCCTCAGGCACTTAAAAGATATTAGTAAAATGACATTTAGGAGTTATGAGACCACGAGAGCAAAATGTTTTCAAGAGCAGAAGAGTTTTATCTTCTTAAATCCAAGGTGAGTGACAGCTACCTGTAACAGGTGGGACTTCTGGCTTTTTAGGAGGCATCACAGGAACTTTCTTCTCAGGGACAACTTCCTTGGGAGCCTCAGGCACTTAAGAGATATTAGTAAAATTACATTTAGGAGCTATGAGACCACTAGATCAAAATGTTTTTGAGAGCAGAAGAGTTTTATCTTCTTAAATCCAAGGTGAGTGACAGCTACCTGTAACAGGTGGGACTTCTGGCTTTTTAGGAGGCATCACAGGCACCTTCTTTTCAGGGACAACTTCCTTGGGAGCCTCGGGCACTTAAAAGATATTAGTAAAATTACATTTAGCAGTTATGAGATCACTGGAACAAATTATTTTCAAGAGCAGAAGAGCTATGCCTTTTTAGGCCTAAGGTTTGTGACAAATACCTGTAACAGGTGGGACTTCTGGCTTTTTAGGAGGTGCCACTGGTGCTTTCTTTTCAGGGAAAACCTCTTTGGGAGCCTCAGGCACTTTGAAGATATTAGTACATTTACATTTGAGTCATGAGGATCAACACAGACAAGAATCACATTTACACAGCAAAAGCACTTTCAAGGCTAGCAAGGCGGTTCTTTCCATAGCCCTCTCTATTCCCTCCTGAGGGGTTGTTAGGATGTACCTTTGACAGATAAAACTTCAGGCTTTTGGGGAGCACGCACTTTCTTTTCCCAGACAACTTCTTCGGGCACCTCAGGCACTTTAAAGATATTAATATTTTTACGTTTAGGAGTTACAAGAATCAATACAAACAGGAAATACATTTATACAGGAAAAGACATTTTTCCAAACTTCTAAGCTTCCAGCAACATATACCTTCATCAGGAAGGGCTTCAGTCATTTCGAGACGAACCACATATGTTTTCTTTTCAGGGAAAATTTCTTGGGGAGCTTCAGGCACTTTAAGAAATCAGTATTTTAACATTTAGTGTTGCAAAGATCAGTAGGAACAGCAAAATATTTTCAAAGACTACAGGAGCTACTTCTTCTGGAACTTGACGGCATGGGGACTTGTACCTTTAACTGATGGAGGTTCTCTTTTTTTGGAAGGAATTCTTTTTGCAGGAACACCTTCTTGAGCAGCTTCAGGCACTTTAAAGACATTAGTATTTCACATTTAGGAGTTAAAATGATTAATGAAAACAATAACCACAATATGTTAGCAAATGTAGTTTTTTAGAAGTTTCTTCTCTGCCTATTCTCCCCTTGCCCCACCAATCAACTAAGTTGAATGGGATTAGCAGCATCCTTGAGAAGATGTGCTCACCCTTCTCCAGCAACTGGTGGAGGTCCTACGACCCTGTAGACCCTCCTTATGAAGTATTTGTTGAATGAACACTTTTAATAGGAGGGTTTTCTGTTTTGATAGGAACAGTCACACATATTTTCTTTTGAGAGGGAACTTCTTGTGGAGCTTCTGGTGCTTTAAAGATATTAGTATATTTACATTTAGGAGTTAGGAAGAACATTAGAAACACATAGTTTTAAGAACCGAAGACAGACAATTTCTTCAGTATCTGTTCAGAGGTGACAGGTACCTTTCACAGGTGGAGGTTCTGCCTCTTTAGGAACATCCTCAGATGCTTTCATTTCAGGAGCAACTTCTTGCACAGCTTCAGCTACTTTGAAGATATTAGTATTATATTATACTTAGAGGTTAAGGGATCAGTGGAGACATTAATGACATTAACTGAACCAAAGTGACTTTTATGTCTACAAGGGTGCTTCCTTCAAGAACTGGATGAGGTACAAAGTCTTGAAGAAAGGAATCAAATCTTGTCTTTGTTTATTATTCCCCAGCTCCCCAGCACCATGCACATAGTAGGCATTTGTTAAATAAATGAAGGAAGGAATGATAGAATGAATGATACCTTTAGTGGAAGGTGTTTCAATTTCAGGGGGAGCAGCTATGAGTATTTCCTTTACAGGGACAACTTCTTGAGGTGATTCAAGCACTTTAAAGATATGAATTCATTGTACTTCAGAGTGATGAAGAGCAATGAAGAGTTTTAGTCAAAACCCCACCTACAGGAATGTCCCAGACTGGGTGACCTCCCTGCTCCCCAAATCTGATTCTTTGGTAAAAGTATGAATACTTGATTATTGGGAGCTGTTTTCTTGGTCACCTCAGGCACTAGCAATATTAGTAATTTTATTTCTTTGAATGGTAGATACATAGGAACTGAGATAAAAATTTACCTTTAAGTGAAAAAAACTGATTTTTAAATAATTAACAATGTACCTTTTGCTATTAGCTTGAAGAGGATAAAACAGCTCCTTACCTGGATTGGCTTTATTTTGTACCCTCACCTTAGGCACTTTATTTTATTTTATTTTTGGCTGCATCAAGCGGCTTGCAGGATCTGAGTTCCCTGACCAGGGGATCGAACCCATGTTCCCTGCAGTGGAAGCATGGAGTCTTAACCACTGGACCCCCAGGGAAGTCCCTTAGGCACTTTAAAAAGGTGATTGTTTTTCAAGTAAAGGAGGAAGGAGAACAACTAAAATATTTCAGACAGAGAAAATATTGTCAAAATGTTCAGATATTCTTTAAATTACAGAATATCATGGGTATTGTGACAAATTTTTGGAGAGGTTTTAAAACATTCTCATCTGTTGATTTATCTGAAAATATTCAAAATGAGAAAACGTAGGACTCTTTAAAAATAAAAGACAATGAGAGGAGCAAATAAATATTCAGGGCAGTCCAACTTTAACTGGTTTTGGTTTTAACTGCCCTGGTTTTAGAAGGCTCTCGAGTAGAGATGATATTACAGATAGAACAGTTCCACAGTGAATTTAATATTTTATTTTCCTTAAGTCATGGTTTTCTAAAAATATTTCTATGATATTTAAGTCTTAGGCGAATTCAGTTATTTCAAAATTATGCACTTGTTTTTGGTAGTAAGTTTATTTTAATAGAAGAGCAATTCAACAGGTAGTTGTATTATATCCTGGAATTTCAACCCCATGGAGTGTTTGAATTACTAACCTATAGTCTACAGCCAAGCACCTCTGTCATTTTACGGCACTGATTTCTGCTTTAGAGCACTGTGGGGTGAGCCTATTCAGTCTAGTTTCAGGGATATAAATGTTATAGGTGATCTCTCATATAGATTTTTTTTTCTAGCTAGTCTGAATTTTATTTTTTAAGGAAACAGCAATAGCTATTTCCATCTGGGTCACATCTGCACATTATATGTATATATATTTTCCCTGGAGGGCTCATAGATAAAATTTATAGCCCAAGCATCTCCATGTGTATAAAGTTATGGACTTTTCCCCCTAATGACTCATGGGGAC
This sequence comes from Orcinus orca, assembly GCF_937001465.1. Taxonomy (NCBI): domain Eukaryota; kingdom Metazoa; phylum Chordata; class Mammalia; order Artiodactyla; family Delphinidae; genus Orcinus; species Orcinus orca. Next base: position 66,200,400 of record NC_064565.1, read on the forward strand.
ATGTATATACCCAGTTGAGCTGATACTTTGGGGGACCCACTTCTCTGAAGTGATCTCCCTGGTAGCATCTGGAGCTTTAGAGGTATTAGTATTTTTACACGTGGTGAGTACAACTACAGTCATGAGATAAGAAAGTCAACCTTCTTCTGGCTTGTACCTTTTGGTGGTGATATTTTTCTTCTTTTGGTAACAGGAGGTTGTCTCTCTGGAACATCTTCCTTGGAGACTTCCAACTCTTTAAAGATATTAGTATTTTTTAATTGAGAAAGGCAAAGACATGAAGACATGACTTACAAAGAAAGTTAGGGATATTAGCAGATATTATAACCTTTAATTAGAAATTTTATTTTTGTTCTAATGTTTATTCATTATATGAGTGGGATTTGACTTTTTAGGAGCAAGTTATAGATAGTTCCTTGTCTTGGGTACATTAGGGACACTAAAGATATTAGTATTTTAGCATTAGAGGTCATGAAAATCTACACAAAGCAGTGAACATATTTTGCAGACTGATGAAGAAAGGTTTTCTTATTTAGATTTTCGTAACTAAGAATTATACCTTCAGTTGGAAGATGCTCTGGAATATTGGAAACAGCCTCAGGTAACTCCACCTCTGGAAATACTTCTCTGGTTGTATCAGGCTCTTTAAAGATATTAGTAGGTTTACACTTAGAAGTTATAAAAACAGTAGATTATATAACATGCAATTTTTGAGTCTTGAATCCAAAGATATTCATCCAAGTTTGATGTTGTTGGAATGTACCTTTAGTTGCTGGTGTTCCTCTCTTTTTAGGAATAGTCACATATATCTTGTCCTCTGGAACAACTTTCTTGGGTGGTTCAGGCACTTAAAAGATATGAGTATAGTTATATTTATAAATGGTGAAGGAAAGTATTGAGCTTTTAAAATGAGCCAAAAATAAATTTTCTTCACTGGGTCATTGGTATCATATACCTTTTGCTACTTTGGTTTTTGTCTTTTGAGGATGAGTCACAAGTACTTTTTCTTCTGGAGATGATTCTTCAGATACTTCATAAACTTTAAAGATGTTAGTATTTACACAATTAGGGGCATTTCAAGGTGGATGAAGAATAGTGTTAAGAAAAACATAATACATAATACACATCGATAACTCAAATGACTAGTACTACATAGATCCAAGTTAGTGACAATAACACACTGGCTAGGAAAAAGCCTCATTCCCAGTTTTATGATATAGGACTTTTCAGCATTTCTTTATGATCATGATGGTAAAATTGAGGAATTCACTGGTCAGGGACTAGTATATAATTCTTTACTTTGTCTGCAGAAAGATACTGGTAAAATTTCCCTATTGTTGTTAATTTTTATGGATTTTTTTTCTTAAGGAACAGGGTCGATGTTGAGTTGCACATCAAGAATTCTCCAATATTTAACTTACTGGAAATTCATCCAAGTCTTTTCCTGTTCCAGGAAACTAGTTATCTACATTTTCAAACCAAATCTAGTCTATGGCTTCATATTCAATATGAATGTGAAAACTATTCAGAGATTGGAAGAAGAAAAGAAAAATAAGGATGATTAAATATTTGGAAAATAAGGCAACTGAAAAATAAAGATTCCTCCAGATTTCAGAAAGGAAGACTGGCTGATAATAATAACCAAACTCAAGTATAGAAAGGGTATTCAAAGGTGGGAGTTATCATATATTTTTATCCAAACCTATTATCATAGGGTGACAAAAATTGTATTTAAATTTTACATTCAAATAAATGGAAGGATATCTTGACTGCTGGCATTTTCACTATTCAGATTATTAAACAGTATTCTATTCAGAATATTTTTTTACTCATATTATTTTACTCTTCAAATTAATTCATTATAATTTTGCATGAAGGCAAAACCAAAATTGGCTTGAGAATTCTTTTGAGGTTCTAATGGCCTCGTAAATCTACGGGTATTTGAATAGCACTGCTAAAATGTTTACAACGATTGTTGTAAAGAGTAAAAAATACTAATGCTGAAGTATTTTGATTCTACATATCCAAGTAAAATAGTATCATCAAGTTAAAGAAAGTTGCCTTATGGTCTGAGAAAATGAATTGCTGAAAAGCAGAAGACATTTGTACACAGAACAGGTTAACAAGACAATGACAAATTCAACAAGACAAATGACTTTTCTAAAATTGGGCAACGGTATACGTACAGGACTCTTTATTTTTTAAATTGGTGAGGAAATATAACTTGTCTGAGGCTAATAGTCATTCAAATTATCTAATTTTAGCCAAATATTTTTGGCATGTTAGGATTTTACAAGATATTAGTATATTTACTTTTAAAAGCTATGAAGACAAACACAGACGAACCAAAGAGAACCACCAGTTTTTCTACACTCACTGTACATCGTTGCATCTTCAGAAAGAACTATGGGTGATATTTCTTCTTGAATACTTTTCTTAGGCACCTCAGGAACTTCAAAGATATTAGTATATTAATTGTAATAAATACCAAATATAAGATATTAAGAATATAAAGAAACAAAAGACAACTATTTACATCACTCACATTCACTTTAAACCATGAATAACTAAACATAGAGTTATTTCATGTTGTGATTGGTATCAGTGTATACCTTTAGCTGGTGGAACTTCAGGCTTTTTAGGAACAGCTTCACGAACTTTTTCTTCTGGAACAATTTTCTTGGGTACTTCAGGTGCTTTAAAGATATTTGTTTTATTTAAAAAAATTGCATCATTGGGTGTAAAATATCAAGACAAAAAGGGGCATCTAACAAGGATAATGTCAAAAATCCCCAAATTATAAGTCATCTAAACACACAATCAATGCATCTCTCTAGACGGCCTTGTTGATGAGTTGTTGATTTGTCATATTAGAAGGACTTTGCCCTGTGGATACAACATCATTTTCTATTGTCACTTGGAACATGTTTATTTGTTTCCAGAGCTACTTGAAAATAGCCTCCAAAATGAATTATTTTTGAAAAAGAAGTTGGGGGGTCAATATTTAAATATGCTTAAGTCGAGGATCAATACAAATAAAACCAACTTTTAGGCTTAGGTCTGTGTTCCCAGAGGGTAGTCACAAAAGGGAGGATTATGTTATGGGACATAAATTGAAGTTTACATAATTCAGCCACTTTGTGGCATTGAGGGGAGAAAAATCTCTCTCTCTTTCTTCTCATAATAAATGAATAAAAGGGAGTTTTGTATTAGTGGCGAATCAGCAAAGGCAGATACCTTTAGCTGGTGAAACTTTGGGCTCTTCAGGAACATGTACTTTTTCTTCTACCACAATTTTCTTGGGTACTTCAGGTACTTTGGAGACAGTAGTAATAGTTTCTTTTACTTTTAAACATTCATAAAGATTTTTTAACAAGTAGAGCATAATAGAAATGTAAAGACAGAAAAGAACATAGCCACAGTATAAAATACAGACATCACTTTATCAAATACATTACAGTTATTAAAATGAGTTGAATTTTGATAACAAATACAACAACAAAAATCCAAGGGAATTTCCCATGTAAGAATCATAAGAACTTGACAAGAAAAATGAATAAGACACCTTCAGCTAGTGCTCTTTCTGCTTGTTTTGGTGGAATAATTGATATTTTCTCTTCAGTGATAACATTCTTAAATGCTTCAGAGACTTAAAAATGTAAGTATATATTATTTATAAGCTACTGTTTTTTATTTTTATTGTGAAATTCAAGAGGTTTAAAAACTGAACAGGGCTTCCCTGGTGGCACAGTGATTAAGAATCTGCCTGCCAATGCAGGGGACACAGGTTTGAGCCCTGGTCCGGAAGATCCCACATGCCACGGAGCAACTAGCTCCGTGTGCCACAGCTACTGAGCCTGCGCTCTAGAGCCTGCGAGCCACAACTACTGGGCCCACGTGCCACAACTACTGAAGCCCGTGCACCTAGAGCCTGTGCTCCACAACAAGAGAAGCAACCGCAATGAGAAGCCCGCACACAGCAACAAAGAGTAGCCCCCGCTCGCTGCAACTAGAGAAAGCCTGCGCAGCAGCGAAGACCCAACACAACCAAAAATAAAAAAAACAAAAAACAAAAACTGAACAAAGCAGGGACATTAAACACACAGTCACAATGTATTTATAATTACTAGGTCATTAAAATTAATAATTAACAGGAAAACAAGGATTTATCAATAAACAGGTGAGTGAATATATAATCAAAGAGTACCAAAGAAGGAAAACTGGGTTCACTGTTTGGTTAGTAGTGATACTGCTTTGGGTATTTTAAGTATAACAGTGACTTTCTTTTTTGATAGGACTTTCTTTAGCCCCTCACCCACTTTCAAGATATTAGTTTGTTTTAGACATTCCAGAAACACAAAACACAGAAGAAAAACATCAAGTAGAATTCAAACTTGTAAAGCAGCCAAGGTGCTACTATATGTAAAATTAGGTTAAGTAATTTTTCACCAACAAAATACCTTTAGCTGGTGGCTCTTTTCGAAGAACAACTTTAGTAGGTGGTTTTTTTGGAGGGATGATTTTCTCGGATATCTCAGGCCCTTTAAAGATATTGGTGTTTTGGTTTAGAATGAACTCCTGAAGTATCATGGCCCACGATGACTAAAATTAGTACAATGAGGGCTCATAAAATGCTTTCTCTATTCATATTTTAAAAATTTATACCACACCTACTTCCAAAAAAACTTGATTTTGCTAAATTTCATCTGTATTGTAAATTTACTGTGTATACTAAGCACACACACATTCCTTCATATTACACACATATTATTAATTTGTTCAAGAGCTGGAGTAGTCTTGCAGAGAATGTATTTGTACGTTTATCCTCAGAATATACTAGAATGCAGGTGCTACTACCACACTTCATTTCCTTCCTTAATGTTATTTCTCCTGAAAATATCATAAAATGGTGGAAGATTTGGATAAGTAATTATCAGTTTGTGAACAGTTGACTGAAATGCTAACAAAGCAATGGTTCTTTTGCCTGGACAGTGAACTGAGGAGTTTCTTTCTCACTCAACTGATGACACTGGCCAGATATTTTGGTACGTATAACAATCACGTATCACTCTTACTTGGATTTAAAAAGGAATCCACAAATTCATACCGTGAATTATGTTATCTCCTTAGGTAAGTAGATATCAAACATTATTATCTTGTTGGCTAAAATTATACTCTGTGGTTAATCTCTACTCCATATCAAACATTGTTATCAAGTAGTTTAAACTCATGCTTAAAGTATTTCATGATTTTATCATGGAAAGTAAGTGGGTTTCTAATGTCCAAACTGAATATGAAATGTACTTTAAAAAAGAAGTTAGAGCAACATATAACAATTTGTAATATCTGCACAATTCCCTATACCTTTAGGTGGAGCTTTGGGTTTTTCATATACTTCCACTTCTTCAGCCTCTAAGACTTCTATTACCCTATGGACTTCTTCAACTTCGTGTACTTCTTCAGCTCTATACTCTTCTACTTTGAGGACATCTTCAACCTCATGGAACTCTTCTTCTTCAAAGTATTCTTCAACCTCATGGAACTCTTCTTCACGAGCTTCTTCCACTTGTGCTTCCACTATTTCTAATTCTGCTCTTTCTTTTACTACTTCCTTTTTGTGGACAGCAACTGATATTTTTTCTTCAAGAACAGCTCTCCCTGAAAGAGTATCTATTTTAAGAGATCTATTTTTTTTAAACACAGCAGAAATGAAGATGTAAATTCAAAATATAAAAACAGCTGAGAAAGGCTTTCATGCAGCAACACGTGAAAATCAAAGATCTTCCCCAAAGTACCTTTAGCTGGGGGAACAGCTTCTCTTTTAGGCACAGGGACTTTCTTTTCAGGGACTTTCTTTTCTGGGACTTTCTTTTGAACTTCAGGCACTTTAAAGACATAGTTTTAATATTTGAGACTGTCAAGAGCAAGATTCCATAGGCAAAAGACATCAAAAACGATCAAGACATGTAGACATAAAACATAAACATCTTAATGAAAAAGATTATAAGAAAGTTCAGGTTAAAAAGAGATGTACCTTTGGCAGGAGGGGCCTCTTTTTTCTGAACAGGAACAGGTACTTTTTCTTCAGGAACCTTCTTTGGCACTTTAAAGATATGAGGCATTTCAGTTAGCTGACAATACTCAATGATAAACATGAAATAAAAACATCAGAAACAACATCAACATTACAAATAATCGAAGTCTAAGAAGTCACTCTATTGTAAAATTGGACACCAATTTTAGAGGCTATAAAGATATTTTTCCAAATCACTCATTTGTACTAGCCACACCTTAGAAGAAGGTATGTCCACAAAGAACCTGTGCTATCCTTTTTTTTTTTTTTTTTAAATAGCAGGAATTACCAATATTGGGCCTACTTCTACTATTTTTAATTTGATGAAGGCTTTTTTCAAGTGATTACCATCATAGAGTACTTGAGCCTTGATACAGGTGTCACGTTCTGCTGGGCACTATCGTGTCTGCTGAGGATGTCTATTGCAATAGGGACAGCATAACTTAATCAATTAGGAGTGCTACTGAAGCATTAACCTAATTAGGAACAATGAGAGATAGACGTTTTCTAATAACCTTGAATGCTCTGGCCAGATATTACAAAAGGGACATGAGGCTCTTTAAAATAATTATTATCTAAGCATTAGAACAGATAACCCCCCTCCATAAAATAACACAGTAGACATAATTATTATAATAATTCCACGAGAAAATTCAACTTATGTAATGGAATAAAATCTAGGAATGGAATGTTGGGAAGAAGGATCCATTGTAATGTATATAAGTATAGAGAGATGTACTATTAACATTAAAATTCTCAGCTATTTAAAATAAGAATATTCTGGAATAATTCACACACATGCACACACACACATAATCATTCATTAACATTCCAAAAAAGGCTAAAACAATCGAATGAATTATATTTGACAGGTTCTTAATCAATTTCATAAGTTTCCTATTTAAATGACTCTAAGAAAGTAATGAATGAAGATACTTTTGTTTTTTAAAAAGAAAATGAATGGGAATTTAAAGATATTGTCTTTAATAAAAGGATTTGTTATACCTTTAGCTGGTGGTGCCTCCACTTTCTTAGGAACAGGAGTAGGTGCTTCAGGTACTGCTTTCTTAATCACTTCAGGCACTTAAAAGATAGTTCATGGACATTTTGAAAAATGACATGCAATTAACAGAACAACAACCATATACCAAAAAACCCCCAAACACAAAACATTGATTTAGTTAAAAAATATATTAGCAACCTAAATGGTAATTGCATATATGAAGTATTGACTCTAAAGGTGAGAAGGATATTACTTGGAAATCCTATAAGCAAACATAATACCAACTATAAAAAGATTGTCATAGTCTTTAGCAATGATAGCCTAACAATTATTCTAAAGAGCAAACACCATAGAAATAGATTTTTCCCCACTTGAAGAAAAAAACTAAGGATTGAAAACTAGGAGAAAGTATTACAATAGCATCTGGCCAAAAAAACATTAAAGTGTCAATAGCATAAAATTCTCTCTCTCATTCTAACTGAATTGTAGACACAGTAGAAAAAGTTGGGTCAAGAAAAGGAACACAAAGTTTCAGGTGCCAGTTGTAATTAATCTTCAATTTATCATTGATATGATGTAAGAAAAGTATACTGGCGAATATCAGGCTTAGATGAATTCTGAGAAAGATTCGGAACACCAGACATTTTAAATGTCCAACTCATAAAAGCAGCTGTACCTCTAGGTGGCGCCACCTCCTCAACCTCCTCTATGCGAGATGGTTCCTCTGGGATCTCTTCTTCTGGAATAGGCTCTTCAGGCTCCTCAAACACTTTAAAAAGATTATTTTGTAAATTATTTTTATAATTCATTTGAATATTAGACTAAAATGATACATCTGAAAAGTGAGGTTGTCTTATCAGCATAGTTAACTCAGCCTTCTAAGTGCATGTGAAAACTCACTCATCCTTGGAAAAGGTCTTACTGCTTCAAAATATGTTAGGCCCTTCACAGAATTTTAGAACTGGAAAGGACTTCAGAAAGAATTTAGTTTAAATTATTATTATTTTTTTTAATGGAGGTGGATTTTTTTGAAGTCAAACATTCACTTAGGGGTAGAAGTCAGATTTTCTGCACCAGTCACTTAGGCTTAACTGGAACTCCTCCTGGAGAAGCTAATCCCACAACTGCCCACCAAGTCACCTGATGAAAAATTTCCCATGGCAAATATGGTTTCCCTTCAAAGATTCTCATTAAAGTAAAACAAACAAACAAGGAAACAAACAGCCTAAGCATGTAAGAAGAGAGATTCGATCGGTTTTAGTTTGCCTATCCAGTTTCTACTAGGTAAAGAATAATTTCTTTTACAGTGTGAATACATTTATTTTCTGGAGTGAAATGTGCATTTACCTCCTGAAAATATTAGACAAAAATAAGACAATGATGCTTTTGAAAATGCTATTTTCTTAGAAAGTCATCTACCTTCAACTGGTGGAACTTCCTCTTCTTTAGGGACAATGATTCGTCTTTCTTCCACTTTCTTAGGCACCTCAGGAACTTAAAAGATATTGATTGTTTTAGGTGCTTAAAATGCAGGAACCAAGAGGAGTACATAAAGACCAAGTTCCCCGTTTTTCAACCCAAGAGAGTTAATAACAGAATGCACATGCACCAGATGAAACATTGACATTTCATAGCATCAGTTAATGAGACAAAAATAAGAGGTTTGTGGTTTAAGATAAAGGGTCCATTAAAGAGACATTCTATCTTTTACTGCTGGAGCCTCTACTTTTTTAGGGAGAGCAATGGGTACTTCAGGGACTGGTTTCTTAGGTAATTCAGGCTCTTTAAAGATATATAAGTTTAGTATTTTTATTTTGTAGGTACAACATACATAGACAAATCAACATAAAATACACAAACACAAAGTAGAAGAACTGACACAGCACAAACACGGATGCAGCAGAGTCCCAACTAACGACTACACACAGACCACACAACGCAAACGTCTATATGGAACATCCCTAAGTGAAGAGCATCACAGTTCAACATTGGGGAAGCAAACACACCCCTGTTGGGAGTGATGTACCTTTGGCAGGAGGAGCCACTGCTTTCTTAAGACCAGGAGGAGGCACCTTCTTTTCTGGTTCAGGCTTCTTAGGCACCACGGGCACTTTCAAGATATTATTTTATTTTGTAAGTTCATTTCACAAGCACAGAGACAATGGACACCACGATAATGTAAGTTATGTTAACAAATACTGGGAAATGGGACATTTTGGCTTTTACAGGTGAAGAAAGAAATGGCAGTGTCTAATTCGCTTGGGAATAGCAGTACCTGTGGCAGGAGGAGCCTCCTCTTTCTTGGGAGGGATCACTTTCTTCTCTGGCACTTTCTTCTTAACCTCAGGCACTTTAAAGACATCATTCCATGATAAGAATTTATTGTGAGGGACAAAAAAGAGAGAACACAGGAAGTCCACAGAGAAAGACCAACATGCAACAGTTGCTCAGGGTAGGGACCTAATGCAAGTCAGGAGCCCAGGTGTGACGATATAATTAGGTTTTGTGGAGGAAGGGATCAGCAACCTATTTGAATACCAGAGGACAGATGCTGTCATTTCATCCACTTAAATTTCACTAGAAATTAATTAAATCATTATCTAAAAAATATTTCTGAATTCCTGAAATCCAATAAAGGATCGGCTTTACTGTTTCACTGCTTATAAGACTATTTAACCTAGTGGAGAGGTCATGCTTATTTTAAGTAGTGATGTCATAAACTTTTGCAGAAAGTATTATTGAGCTTTAAGGCATAAATATATTATGTCCTGTACTATGAACTGATTGAATATGATAAATCTGGATACTATTCATTCAGTGATAGAGTACTTTTATAGATCTTAATTTTATCCTCACAATAATATCTGAGCCCACTAGAACTGACATTAGTATCCCCATTTTATAGGAGAGGAACTTTAGGCTCAGATCAGTTAAAGGACTTGCTCAGTCTAACACAGCAAGATACAAATTCAAGGCTAAAATCAAAACCTGCTGGGCTACCATCTGTATGTATGTATCAGAAGACATAAGCTCTTATGCAATGCTTTCATAAATACATTAATCTTTCTTTTACCTTTTCATCCTGATGTTATAAAGGCACTTAATATACATGGTTGAAGGATGACATTTAAGAAGATTTGTTCATCATATTTTTCAGGTATTTTTTGTGTAGATAATTTAGCCTTGTAAAATATCTATATGAAAATTATTATGCTTAATAAAATTATAGGGAATTGGGTAGAATTTTGGGGGCAGTTTTGGGACAATACTTCCTTCCATCTTTGCTCTTGAATACTGCTTTGCAGCCAATAAAAAGTGGATATCAGTGTTCCTGAACATTTTTAGAAATTAATGTGACTATCTAGTTTACAAACATAAATTTTCCCAAATCCCAGTTCAACTATAATTTTTCTGGTGAACGTATGGATGAAGAATGTGTATTCACTTTGGGGAGGTGTACCTTTGGGTGGTGGAGGTTCCACTTTTTTAGGAGCTGGAACAGGGACTTTCTTCTCTGGTACAGGTTTCTTTGGCACTTCAGGCACTTAAAAACATTCATTTTAAGACATTAAAAATCACATGTACAGCACTGTATATGTAACAAAAAGACACATGAGAATAAGGCCACAAACAACTAAATAACATTTCATATCATAAAATTTGAAAAGACATTCAGACAATTTACAATAAATAAACACATAAGACAGACACAAAACAATAAGAGCACACATGTCTGGAATGTTTTCTAAGATTTAGATGGTAGAAGACATAGAGAGTAAAGCAACATAGATAAAATTAGAGATGAACAAAAAAGATGGAAAGGCAGAATTCAACACAAAAGAGGCCTGATGACTTCAAGAAGAACTGCTATACCTCGTGCAGGTACTGGCACCTTAGGTTTAATTTCTGGAAGAACTTCTTCTTCTTCAGGTACAAATTCTTCCTCCCCAGGAGGAATTTCCTCTTCTTCAGGAGCAACTTCCTCTTCCTCTGATAGAATTTCCTCTTCCTCTGGTGGAACTTCCTCTTCCTCTGGTGGAAATTCCTCTTCCTCAGATGGAACTTCCTCTTCCTCAGGTGGAATTTCCTCTTCCGCTGGTAGAACTTCCTCTTCCTCAGGTAGAACTTCCTCTTCAAGAACAATTTTTTCTTCAAACACAAATTTCTCTTCCCGAAGTAGAGCTACAGGAACTGGAACTGGAACTGGCTCACGTTTCTTTGGCACTTTAAAGATATTTTTCAATCGGACAAGCATCACTTTTATGTACAATATTCAAAACAGTGGGACAACATGAAAAGCAAATATTCTGTGATCATAAAGCATCAACTGTCACCAACATAAGTAATTATAATTAGTGAGGCTGTATAATGCCGGTTAGTTTTCCTTTTTTGCCTTGGTTTTGTTCGAGATTAATGTACCTTTGGGTGATGGAGCTTCCACTTTTTTCGGAACAGGTGTTGGCTCCTTTTCTTCTGTGATGACCTTCTTGGGCACCACTGGCACTTTAAAGATATTATTTGTCTTTAAGAATGTGCTCTTTTACATGTTTTAGAGCAATAGACATAAAAAGGAATCATGAAATATCTGACTTTTATATTTCTAACAAGGTAGACAATTGTTTAAAACATGTAATGTTATACGGGAATTTGTATGTGAATATATGTAAATGTAAGGTTTTTTCCCATGGACTTTAAATGATGAAGTGACGTACCTTTTGCAGATGGAGCCTCTACTTTCTTAGGAGCAGGAACCAGCACCTTCTTCTCAGGCACAGGCTTCTTGGGCACTTCTGGCACTTTAAAGAAATGATTTAGAGAAACATTTTACACAACCTAAAATTTTGAGTCTAAGTGTAGTTTCAAAAAGATTAAGGTCATAAGAGTATGACCAAGTTACTTCAAGAAGCATTTTACCTTTAAAATAAAATCTTTTCTTTTCCATAAAGGAATACTAAAGCATTGCATCCCCAAAGAGCACGTAATTGAAGCATTTAATGTTTTACTCATATGCAAAGTTGAAATTTAAAAAATTTTATGACATTGCAAGTTCATGTACCTTTGGCAGGTGGAGCTTCCACCTTTTCAGGAACCGGTACTGGCACTTTCTCCTCTGGTACAGGTTTCTTGGGTACTTCAGGAACTTTAAAGATATCAAATAGGGTTAGTGTCAAATTTTTCACCCATAGAGAAGAATCTAGCAATTTTAGGCCTTACTGAAGCATCATAGATATTCTAACAATTTCACTTTAAGAATGAAAATAATAATTATAACAGCCACAAAACAAAGGCCAGAAAATGCACAAAAATTAAGATTAAAAAACACTGAAAAAACATAGACTGATAAAGACAACACACAGTGTCTGGTAAATGATGATTTTGTCCATTTTTGGTATTACAATTAGAATTTGCTTTACTCTAAGAACTTTCCACTAAAGAGGAGGAACCAAGCATGAAGCACCAGCATGCTTTTTTGAAGGTAAAATTTCAGAGATGAATACACAATAAACTGCTCCAGTAACCAGCTTGTCTTGGCATTAATATTGTTAATATCATCATGGGGGAAAGAACTGATACGGCTCACCAAGTTATACTATCAATACGTAGGTAAATTATTACACTATTCCACTGATGGATTACAAAGAGATGTACCTTTAGCTGGTGGAGCCTTCTCTTTCTTAGGAATGGGCACAGGAACTTTCTCCTCTGGCTTCTTAGGAATCTCAGGCACTTTAAAGATATTGTTTACTGATAAGTTCTTACTACCAGTAACAACACATCCACACAAAGGATAGTTAACAAACAACAGGACAGTTTCAAAGAATAGACAGTAACACACACAAGGTTCTGAATTCAGGATAATTAGCTATTTATATGCAGATGAAGTCTTTTATATGCTCATGATAAGAGTGGTGGTGTACCTTTTGCTGGTGGGGCTTCCTTCTTTTTGGGAACAGGAACAGGTTTCTTCTCTTCTGGAACAGGTTTCTTGGGTACCTCAGGCACTTTAAAGATATTATGAAGAATTTTGGAAATGTTGCAGAAAAGATATAAAATGTAAAAAGCAAGTATAGAAATCATACTTCAGCATCTAAAAGTGTCTTTTTCTAAAATAAGCAGAATTGGTCATCAGTGCTAATAAATCCCAGAATCTGACCAAATTGGATACAAAAGATGCTGCTGCTTATCCCTTGGCAGGAGATATAATCTACCTTTGACGGGTACCACTGGTACCACTTCTTCAGTTATGAGCTCCTCTTCTTCTTCTTCAGTTACGAGTTCTTCTTTTTCATGAATGTACTCTTCTTCTTCAAAATATTCCTCTACTTGGGTTACAGCTTCCTCTTCAAAGGCAATCTCTTCTGGTTGTCTTTTAGGTACTTCAGGCACTTTAAAGATATTATCTTTACGTTGGATATTTTCCAATTATTCAATAAGATTAAGACACGTTAGGAACATACCCATTTGTAATAGAAGAAGGAATAGGCTTTATCTTTCCCACAGAACTTTACACATAGAACTGAACATGAATTTCATACCAAAAAAGACAAACAACACATTAAAAAGAGTGAATATAGGTACCTCTAACAGGTGTTGCTACTTCTTTTTTAGGAACAGGTACTTTTTCTTCTGTGACAACCCTCTTGGGCTTCATGGGCACTTAAAACATTAAGTATAAGGAAATTTTATTGTCAGAAACAGGGTACCCAGCGAATGCTTGCTTTATTGTATTTTAAGGAAATAGAGTAATGCTGCAAGTGCCTCTCATATAAGAGATATGTGATTGTTCATTCATAAGAAACTTCAGATTCTCCATGGAAAGGATTCTGAACTTTACTGGAATAAAAACATACAAAAGTACTCAAGGAGGTCTGAGGCAGCAGAGACCAAGTGTGAAATGATGTTTAGTGTTTGGGTATCTCTGCTTGTATGAAACATCCTTTACTGAAAAGCTAAATTTACTTCTGGATAAGTATACTTTCTGAAATTGCAGCGAAGTTACTTAATAGTAAAAAGCAGGGAAAAATGGTTAGACATTGAGTTAACTCTTTTTTTCAATCTTCAAAATGACTTCAGGATCAATAAACAGGTATTAAACTGTGGTGAATATTGTTATATCATCACATCAATTTAGATAAGTCAGGAATGTGCCAAATGGTCACTGATTTTAAATCTAAACATTCTATTTTATATGTATTGTAGCCATGTGTTAGGACACAGCCACTGTATAAGAAGCTATGGATATATTTTGAAATAACTTCGAAATAACTTTTCCTTTTAAGATAACATTATCTTTTTATCCTGTATTTACAGATTTTTACATCCAACATCCACCTAACTATTAATATAAAAGACACAAAACAATGAAGAAAAAAAAAAAAGCAAAACACAGCTGCTTTAGTTTTAAAAGAGACATTATAAAAGACCACAATCGAGGAAGGAAAGTATACCTTTATCAGCTGCTTCAGTCACCTGCTCTTTTTCACGTTTGGTAATTGAAATGTGTATTTTTTCCTCAACAACTTTCTTTGCTTCTTCAGTCACTTTAAAGATATTAATTATTAAAGACCATTAAAACCAACCACACGAATATGTAAATAAAAATACATGAAATGCCGAGAAATGTAAGAATCAGCACCAAACAATATATTCAGTAAAGATAAAGAACATCAGACAAGGTAGTAAGACACGTTTACAGAACATAAGTAAAAAAGATGTTTTTGGTAGTTATTACGCTGCCATGTACCTTTGGGCGGTGGAGGTTTGAGTTTCTTAGGAATGGGCACTGGTACTTTTTCTTCAGGGACCACTTTCTTCGGCACTTTAAAACATCAATATTAACAGATTTAAAAACCTGAATCAAATTTCTTAAGAGTAGATAGAAGAAAAAAATAAGAAATATGATGTACAACATAATGACCCCAAACACACACACGATTGGTACACTGCCACTTCAACATGGATTTATACTTGGACAGACATGTAGGGACCACAGGTCTCATGACTGATAATGTTTTTCTCACTCTACCTTTAGCTGGTGGGATCTTTGGTTTTGTGGGAACCGGTTCTTCCTGGACAGGCTTTACTGGGGTGGGCTTCTCAGGCTCTTTAAAAATATATACAGGGTATTTAATGTTAGACATTTTTGTTAGAATATATTTCTTCAATGGATACGAAGAATTAAAATAATATATCTTATCTACAGCATAGGCATAGACTCTAGAGGTGAGTGAGAATCAGAGATCCGAGTAGAATAAGGTGTAAAAGACCTAAAAAAGCTTTTATTGCTATTTCCTCCTTGCTATTTACTTCAGTTAGGTAATTGTGACTCCCTTTTACATCTTATATTATCATTTCACTTCAGGTAGACAAAATCATGGTTAAACTCCTCCCCATATAATATTGTTTTTTAATTCTATTTGTAAAACTACATAGAACATTCTCAAAGTTAGGCTGTGAAACATCAAAAATAGAATAAGTGAAATAATATTGCTTCATTTTGAAATTCCAATAGAAACTTATTCCTACAGATTTGATCTTCACAAAGATAAAACACAATGGCTTGTGTTGGCTTTCTCTGTGTTTACTTTTGAAGCAGTCTTTGTGAAGTTTGGATGATGGGAACCCCGAGGGTAGGGTGTTTTCTCAATAGCCTATTATGTTTGATAATAACAAGGTTCAGGATGAGAGACGTTGAGAAATTTGTGGTCATGTATTAGAATGATCAAGGGCACTTGAAGATAGACTCTTGACCTTTTGGAGAAAGAAACGTAATGACATTTTCTTATAAGCAAAAAGGAGAGGAAATAGATTATGCCCAGAACCAAACTCTAACACAACTTTACGATTTATAGAGATTTTTTTTTTCTAGAAGTTATCCAAGAAAAAAAAATTCTGAATTTGCCAAACAAAACAAAGTTCTTTCCAAATTTCTTTGGGCATTCAAAATTTTATCCTGTTCTATGGATTTTACTCATATTTAATGTGGTTTCAGGTTTGCAGATCTGCTCATACCTGTGACATATTCTTCATGTTCTTTATACTCTTCGTAATGTTCGAATTCATGCTCCTCATACTCGTCATATTGATCATATTCTTCTGTTGGTTCATACTCCTCAAATTCTTTATAATCATGTTCTTCATATTCCTCTTCCCATTGTACTGAAACAGTTTCTTCTTCCTGGGTGTAAGCCCATTCTTTCTCTGCTGTTACAGTTACTTCTGGAATAATATTGACAACAGGTGCATTTTACTTGAAGCCCATTTAGGGACCATAGTGACAATGTGCTGTGATCTCATTCCTTGCTGATAGTCTCATGCACTGGTTATGGGAGACCCTGACTGTCCTTTGCTGGCCAAGGTATTACAGAGTGTACATTTGCTATTTATAATTTCAAATGTTAGATTCCCTGCCTTTAGGCAACAATAAGCCAATAAAGAATGAGAGTCAAATTAGAAACTAACAGGCAAAGAGCTGTGTAGGTTCATGCTTCATTTTATTATTTAGTCAAAGCACAATATACCTTTAGCTGCTGGAGGTTCTCTTTTTGGAACTTCAATGGATACCTTTTGTTCTTTGACAGCTCTTTTCCTGAGTTCAGTCACTTTAAAAAGAATAATTATTAAAAGTGAATTGCAAGATTCAGAATAACATGTGTTAAGAGAACTTGTGTGTGCAATCCAAGGACAAAGAGGACAAAGATGGCCATAACCATGCTCGTTGTTTAAATTTTTCATTTAAGTGGTAAGAAAAATCAATAGACTTGGAAATAAACATGTTCTAATATATATATAAATACTTTTCTCTAAGCTACTTAATACTTAAAAGACATTGAATAACTTTAAGAAGATCAAGTAGTATTTATAAAAGAAATAAAAAAAGACAACTAGACAGTATAAACAATGACTATCAAACAAGCATTAGACAGAAGGTTGCATCACATGAATAGTTTCTTCACTTTAATTCTAAGGTGTTTTCATAAGCTCTACTGGCACAATGTAGAAAATTGAGGATTTAAAAAATTTTAATTTCATCAAAGGTTGCCACACAAAACAAGCATTTCTGCAAAGGAGTTTAGTATACAGACAAAGAACCATTAGAAGATAAATTCGTTTTAAGGGAAAGTATCTACACGTTTGTATGGAGTTTCATTTTTGTTTTTGTTTTTTTTTTGAGAAGAAGAGACAGAATATTTTCTGGTATCAGAAATATTTAGTTTTGAGATGATACGGAATACCATATGCATATTACTTACTTTGTAATACATATTTAAATTATTTTCTCTAAAGATCCCAATTCCACTAGATCAGTTATACCTATAAGCTTATTTTGATACCTAAAAGCTTATTTTGATTTTTGGAAAAGTTGGTATACCTTTTACTGGTGGCTCCTCCTCTTTTCTAGGCTTAAGTTTTGGAACTTTTTCTTCTGGAACAGCTCTCTTGGGTTCCTCAGGCACTTTAAAGACAGATTTCACTTTAAAGAACTGTTTTCCTCATTCAAACAACAAAAAGGTAGTTGTATAGTAGTAACTCAAACATAAAAGACTTGATATTTTCACGATTTCAAACATAAAACAACTATAACAATGACAACAAAAACCCAACACCCATAACGAGTGTATTTGGTAAAGAGAATAGGGTAGGTACAATATTCTGTGTATTGAAAGGCCCCATGTACCTCTTGGTCTTGGAGGCTCCACTTTTTTAGTTACAGCAACGTGAACTTTTTCTTCCTGGGCAATTTGCATGTGCCTCTCAGTCACTTGAAAGATAATTTTAGGATTATGGAGTTATATTACTTAAAGTGGAATTTTAAAAAATGTATTAGCCAGAAAGTATTGTGATTTTTGAGTATAACAATTTTACAAGGTACGCACAAATGAACTTCACAACAAGTAAGTAATAGTCCACCATAGACAAGGCAATAATATATCCTTGCGGCCAACATACACCAATAACCTCCATACGGAAGGGGTGACCCAAGGACAGCAGTGAGAGGACGAGAAAGACAAGACATGTTTCTAGTTGTTGTGCTGGGGGGTTTCGTTTACCTTTGGTGGGAGGAGGTTCTTCTATCTTAGCCACTTTGGGAGGAGCCCTTTTTTCAGGAACTGGTTTCTTTGGCTCTTCTGGCACTTAAAAGACATTGCACAACACGATCAGACATACAAATGTGAAAAACACTAAACACAGGCACACTTATTTTCTTGTTAATGTCATAAAAATTTGAAGAATGTATCAATTTAAGATTTAAAAAGACAGGTATTATTCAAGAATAAAGGAAAGCCCAATATACCTTTGGCTGGTGGCACCTTTTCCTTTTTGGGAACTGCAGCAGGAATTTTCTTTTCTGGCACAATTTTCTTAGGTACTTCAGGAACTTTAGAAATATTAGGTTTAAGAATATTAGTTTGCATTACAGGAGAAGTGTAATTTTGGGGCAAAGAACTCACTTTATGAGAAGATCACACATTTACACAAACATTAATGTCTATAGTCAGTAAAAATGTTTACACGTATATGCTGACAAAACTGAGGCAGTTATTCAAACTAAAGGCATTATTATAGCTATTAAGACAAATGGTATCCCATTTCTTCGAGAGAGAATTGTACCTTTAGCTGGTGGAGGCTCCTCTATTTTAGCAGGAGTTTTCGGTTTGGGTACAATTTTCTTCTTAGGCACTTGAAAAGATTATAAAATACATTTGTGGAAATGTCCAGATTTCTTTTTAATAAAAATTTAAGGAATATTTTTATTACACATGATATTTATCAACATTTGCAATACAAAAAGTTAACTACAAGAGGACATTAAGAATGGGACAAGCCAAACACATATGGGGCTAGAATTAATCTAAGAGTTGGTCTACCTTCGGCTGGTTCAGCGTCCACTTTCTCAGAAATAAAGTGCAGCTCTTCTTCTACAACATATTCCTCAGGCTCTTCCATCACTTTAAAGATATCAATTTCAAAGAAGGTAGGTTGTAGTGTTTTTCATGTTTAATTTTAGCTGTACTTTATTATGTCAAAAAGTAAGTAAAATAGTAAAAGTTTAACACTTTCCAACTCCCTGATTGTTCTCATTTAAAATACCCAAAGAAGAAGATTTTAATCAAAGCATATGCCTTAATAAAGAGCATAGAAAATAAGTTTAAGTAAGTATAACATAAAGATAACAATGCTTGTATTCACAGGAAGAACAGGACAAGTGCAAGACGTAAAAACAATCCTAGCGGCTAAGTTAACAAGAACACAGGAATTTGAAGACAAGTTTCAAAAATATACTTGAGGAATCATAAGTAGGTTCATAAGAAAGAAAGGAAAGACCTGTATTACATATGAAAAACCTACTGAGGACTTGGAAACAAGACTTTTTCCCCAAGTTTTGTGAGAGTAGCTATGGTGGGCGAGGAAAGAGCCTTCCTATGATTTTTGAGTCTGTGTATAAGATTAATTATAGAATAGAAAGATCTAGTTACAAACACTAGGAGTAAACTTAACAGGCTACCCATCTTTCCCCTAAATCTTTGGGCTTAATGGAAACATAAGAATATCATAAAATGTCTTTCCTTTTAATCAGAGTCTATAGTACTAAAAGAAATTTATAATGTATAAAAAACTGAAATTATATTCATGCAATGAGAACTTTCCTTGTGTACATGTTATGGTTTCCCAAACATTTCTAGAAGGGATAGGACCCTCTTTGAATCCATCAGATTCCTGGCTTATGCCCATCTTTGCCTTTCCCAGGAAGCACAACAGAACTGGTGAGCTTCCTCTAGGGAGTCAAGTCTTGCTCTGTTCTAAGCCATTCCATTAAGACTGCACATCTGGATTTCACATGGACTTTTCTTCCAAGTGGAGAAGAGGTGGGGCCCCTTTTATTAGCCATAGATACACTCAAGGGCATCTGCCTGTACAATTCTATTCATCGTTTCATTGGGAAGACAGTTAATTTACTGAGAAACTTACGGATTAATCTTTAAAGCAGAGCTACATTAAAACTATCTTAGTAAAGTTCTTTCAGATACATAGCTTTAGCCAGAATGCTGAACTTTAGCAGTAAACCCAGGGGTGTCTTAATTCATTAAAAGGGTATCCCAATATTGAAATAAAGCTCGTTGTTCAATCCTAAGCTATAGAGAACTAGCTTTATAGGTATGTGAACATCTGAATAACAAATTGATCTAATGAAAGATATTACACGATTGTTTTCTCCATACACGGAATGTTGGAAAGCCCTCCGTGTTCAGTGCTTCACTCTCAAACCTGGCCTTGACTTCTGGAATGTAATAATGTATATAATTTCTTATTCATTTAAAATCTGTGAGTCAGGACACATTAGTGGGTTGTGCTATCAACACTGCTATTTGTTACCCATGTTTTAGACATTAGACTACCAAGGTGAAGATTATGGCAGTCCACCATACTGAAACCAAGTCCCATCTACTGAAAGGATAAATGTGTATGGAGATACTTGCACCATTAGTTACCTATAAATATGAAGGCTTGTTTCTTACAGAGTCAAGTTAGAGGGAATGGACAAGAAATACTTTGGATGTTTAATTAATGCTCCTGAGTCTTGTGTTTCGATCAAAAGATACATCAAATAAGACCAGTAGACGTTCACTGAATTTGTGCCACTTTCATTGATCTGATAAATAATCTGTGAAGGAAAACAGCTTATCAAGACGCCAGGTCACCACTAGCTTATCTGTATTATTTACCTTCATAATCTGTAACCTCCACTTCTTCCTCCTGTCTTTCCTCTTCTCTATGAACTGAAACACATACTCTTTCCTCTTCTTCTGAATAACTCCATTCCTCCTCTGCGGATACTTTAAAAGATAAGATTTACTTTAAATTCAGCCCGAATAGCCCATTGAAGTGCTGATTATAACGACGTGTTCCCTATGGATGGGTAATGTTCTTCTATCTGCTTAGGGGGTGGTTTCACACTGCTTCTTCATTGCAAGAAGGAGAGAGCTGAGTTCAGGTGAGGGGACAGTACAGCGCAAGACTGAGAAGAATATTCAGATTATGCCCAAATGAGGCCACTTTCACAATTACCACATGTTCAGCACCCCACTCACCCTCTTAGAATGATTCAGGACCAATGTAGACACAAAACATTCAGTCTCAGAGGCTACAACAGACACTGATAAGAACAACTTCTAAAGTAAACTATGTGGTAAGAAGAAAAGACTTGGAGGAAACACATGCAAACTCATTTCTCCCCTCACTTCCGATTATATACCTTCGTGCCGCATGACCTCCACTCTTTGAGAAACTGCAACGGATGGTTTTTCTTCACCAACAAATCTTTTTTCTTCTACGACAGTTCTCTTAGAAACTTCAGCTTTAAGAAAGGATTAAAGTTGAAGCTTAAAAATCAAGAATCTTAACAATTTTCTCTCCCTAAAGTTTGGGGAAGATTTGCACAGTACACCACTTTCACTAGCAAATTACATAACTTATCACGAGTATATACACACAAAAATTCTATCCAAGAGAGACAAAGGGTCAGTACAAGAAGACACCAGATAGGGAAAAGAATCCACCCGCTAAAAGATTTTTGTCAGAGGCTTGAGACAATCCTACCTCGGGGAGGAGGGGCTTTCTTAGCAGCAAGAACTGGCACAGGAACTTTCTCCTCAGGGACAGGTTTCTTAGGCAGAGCTGGTACTTTAAAAACATTGTGCACTTTTAGAACTTCAGTGTTATCTCATTGAAGACCATCACAAAACACAGATACACACTCACGGTGCACATATATCACAAGACTAACAAAGTCATTGTTTGCCTAGGAACATAATATTATAAAGATGGTTCTTGGAAAGATGGAGAGACAATACCTTTTGGTGGTGGAACTTCTTCCTCTTTCCAAGGAACAGGTCTTTTTTCTTCGGGAACTTTCTTCTTTGGTACTTCTGGCACTTAAAGGATAGTATTTGATTTTAAAATTCTCAGGAAGGCAAAGTAAATGAGCAACATAGAACTTGCAGGCCCATTAAAGAAGATATGCAATTAAAGAAGCTTGAAGGGAAGACAAGGTTATTTTGTGGAGATGGGATGAGGTTACCTGCTGGTGGTGGAGATTCCTCCCTTTCAGTGATGATAATTATTTTTTCTTCTGCAACAACCCTCTTCTGTACTTCAGGAACTTGAAAAGACATTAATTTTTAGAGTTAACTTTATATTTTCCAAAGTAGCTAATGGACAGTTATTTTGTAAGAAAGTAGGCAGGTGGACAGACACTTTTGTTGAATTCTTACACCATAAGACATTCATTTTGAATGAAACAAACTAAATTAGATAATTAAACAGAAATGTTTTATACTCAAGACATAAAAACAGGGCTTCCTTACTAAGCAAGTCATTGTACCTTTAGCTGGTGGAGCTTCCTTTTGCTTTGCAACAGGAACAGGAAGCTTTTCTTCAGGGACAGGTTTCCTGAGCACCTCTGGGACTTAAAGTTTTTAAAATAGAATGTTAGTTCAGCCATATGTCCCTTTTATGAATGGATATAGGCACACACAAACAAATCTTTACGTAGTTTACTAATGTTATAGGCTTTCTATGCATCGGCAAAATAATGCACAAAATTAAACTATAGTTTTCTAAAGGTCACATGTGGTAAATGTCCCAAGTAATGTTACAGAGGCATTTAGGCTATTAAAAATGAGTTATATACACAGAAGGATGTGCACAGAATTCATTCTTTCTTTATATATTGGTATGCTTTTGATAAAAACAAATTAGTTCAACATTGTAAAGCAATTATACTCCAATAAAAATACCAAATTAGTCAGTAATTATATAAACAATATAGAGTGTGGATATAGTATATAGAAAAATTCCTTCACTCTCTGTATTGAGAAGTGGAATCCATAACAACAATGGGTATACTTTATCTAAGACTATCTTAGACTAAGATGTCATTAGAATGGTTGCATCTATATCATTATTATTATTTTTCTATTTCTCTTCTGAATTTTTTTTTTTTTTTGGTGCACCTGTAGTGTCTATAAAACTCAGGAAACACTCTTTTGCTAGGGTAGCCCTCTCAGTATGACATCTGTGTGTCAGTGACTTTGGGGAGTTCTGTGTGCAAAATTTTGTGGGTATGTATATATGTGCTTTTCTCTAAGAGGCTCCATAGTTTTCAATAGGGTCTATGACCCAAAGAAGGTTTACAATGGGTTTAATTTACCTATTCTAAGTGTTGATGGTGTTGAATTTTTAAGTGGCTGATGTAGTTCTAACAGCATGCATTATCGGTAGTAATTTTTTCCATTTTAAATAAGATATTGGCAATTTTTTTGAACATCTGCACCTCTACACTTGCATTTGTAATATCTTGATGTAATTATACAGATACACATTGATACATGTATATATTATGTTATGTATACATGGGATGTTTATACATACATGTTACTAAGTGTATTTATTTTCATGTATAAATGAGACATGCCTCTGAGTCTCCTCCAGGAGTGACCAAGAGGCTTTGGTATTAGTACTGGTTTTAGTAATATAAGCTTTTCATTATAATCATATTTTATTTTCATATAATCATTATATTTTAATGATTAATCAGAAATCATTCTTAAAAATCATTTGGTTAAAAAAAAGACCCTAAAGAAATAAAAACTCTAATTTGAAAAGATACGTGCACCCCAGTGTTTATAGCAGCATTATTTACAATTGACAAGATATAGAAGCGACCTAAGTGCCCATCAACAGACGAATGGATAAAGAAGTTGTGGTATATATTTACAATGGAATACTACTCAGCCATAAAGAAGAATGAAGTGCTGCCATTTGCAAATACATGGATGGACTTGGAGGGTATTATGCTAAATGAAATAAGTCAGAGAGCGACAAGTACTGTATAATATCACTTACATGTACAATCTAAAAAATACAACAAACTAGTGAACATAACAAAAAAGAAGCATACGCACAGATATAGAGAACAAGTTGGTGGTTACCAGTGGGGAGAGGTAAGTGGGGAGGAGAAGTAGCGGATTAAGAGGTACAAACTATTAGGTATAAAATAAGCTACAAGGATATATTGTACAACAGAATACAGTCAATATTCTATAATAACTATAAATGGAGTATAACCTTTAAAAATTGTGAATCACTATATTGTACACCTGTAAGTTATATAATATTGTGGAACAACTGTACTTCAATTAAAAAAAAAGAATAAAAGAAAAAGACCCAGAATCCTGAAACAGCCAAGAGTTTGAGAAAGAGAGAAGCAGGTTGGATTAAGGAAGAAAATGGAAACACTGAGAAATCAGGCAAAAGAGAACACTTCTTAAAATGTATGAGGCTGCTTTCTCCTAAGCTGGATGATACTGGATCTCTCTATAACTGACCAGATGTGTGCAGTTTGTTACTTCATTGCCTCTATAAAGTAGTGTCTTTTATGCCTAAAACCACCAAAACCAACCAAATCCAAAAATTAAAGCAAGAATTAGCACATTTGAATCCAAACATCCCTATATGAAAGGTCCCTTGACTCACTAATTAGATAATTGCAACATTTATGGCAAATGTCAACGTTCAGTTAATATCTCAAGAAACATGGTGAAAGTAAATGCCAAAAGTTGATGTTTCCAACTATTTAAGGGTAGGCATTATTGACTTCTCAGAAGAGTGGCAGTTCCCAGAAGCACTGTGTACATCTTTACCTCATTAACATTCCGTTCTGCCAAACACCCTCCTGTTAGTCTTTGTATCTTGTCATAACTCATGAAAGTTTTTTTTTTTAATTAAGAAAAAGTCACATAGTTGAGGGCTGAAAGAGTTTTTCCTAGAAACATGCCCTGTAGAAAATGAGTTTCACAAATATTTCTTCTTTCTCTAGGAGAGGGAAGATATTAAAAATTTAAGACAGCAGTTTGATATAGTTACTTTTGAAAAGTAACTTCTTTTAATGTTCAGTATCACAAATAATGTATGTGGAGTGTAGCCCTGGAAGCTGACAAATAAATGAAAAACACAAGGGGCATGTAAAAGACACAAAGTAGACAGCAGAGTAAGTACGAAGACTGTATAAAACAAAGCACTGGCATTTGGGGCAAAGGGTCAGCCTGTGATCAGTTCTGGTGTACCTTTGGGGGGAGCGGCAGGTTCCTTCTTAGGCACAGGAACTGGCTTTTTCTCCTCCGGCACAGGTTTCTTGGGAACTTCAGGAACTTTAAAGACACCATTGTTGAAACAATTGAGAACTCTAGCCTCCTTGTGAGACATTTAAGATTACATTAAATCATAAATCCTCAGTAAGAGTGAAAGAATTTAGGAAGTAATTTAATATCAAGCATGTAACTTGTGATGAAAATACATGCTAAATACATCAATACCATACAGACATTACATACATTACATGAAGTGGACAAAGACCCAATCAGCATGGTCTGGAGTCTAAAGTATTCCTGACATTTGTGTAACATATTACCACAAGTTAATGAAATCAACATACACAGAATTAAAATACATTACAAATGGTTTACAGATACGATCTCATTAACACACAGAGCCAATAGAAAAAGGTACAAGAAGACAGACATTAAGAAATTTTTTTCAAAAATATGATTCTACCTTTGGCTGGTAGGGGCTCCACCTTTTTAGGAAGGTGGGGAACAGGGACTACTTCCTCTGAGACTGGTTTCTTGGGTGGCTCAGGGACTTTAAAAAAAAAAAAAGGGTCGATTTTGAGAAATTGTTCATTTTGACAAGGCATATGTTGTTGCAAGACTTAAAGAGTAGACATTCTGGTTTTATACCAATTGAATGCAAGAAAATTACATGTTAATCAAGGATTAAGGGCAATGAACTAGTGGCTAATTAGAAAATGTGACTGTTACTCATTTTTAACTGAAGGAACCTCCACTTTCCTAGGAACAGGTAGGAGCACCCCTTCCTCAGAGGTGCCAGTGCCTGTTCCTCAGACACCAGTTTTAGAAACTTTACTTTTATAAAGCCGCAGCATTAGAACAATTGCATTCAATTATCTTAAATAATTTTTGTATCCTAAATGTTTAACAATTTGACTGGGTATAGGAGAGGGTCGGTGGAGGGAGGGGAGCCCTAATTTGTAGCCACTGCCAGTTTCCAAGTTCCAGCCTCTGTGGTGGTGCAAATACATGCATCCTGGCTACCAACGATGATGTCATTGTCTCGGAGTTGGGAAGGGATGAGAAGTAGCACATAATTATCCAGTATTTCCACAACACAGAGGCAATCAACATAACCTCAGAAACATAGATAATAGGAAAATAGTAATGAGTTTTGAGCATTTATTACCATAGTTTTAAATATAACTTATTTAATTTTATATAATTTAACTTTTAATCATGGAGGCGTTAAATGTTGGGTAGCAAAATTCCTGAAAATTTAACCATCAGCTCTGGTGAGTGGGTATGAGCTGGCTCCAGGACACTGTATTTCTTTTCTTAATAGATTTAATTAATTAATTAATTAATTATTGGCTGTGTTGGGTCTTTGTTGCTGCGCACAGGCTTTCTCTAGTTGCGGCGAGCGGGGGCTACTCTTCATTGCGGTGCGTGGGCTTCTCATTGTGGTGGCTTCTCCTGTTGCAGAGCACGGGCTCTAGGTGCATGGGCTTCAGTAGCTGTGGCTCGTGGGCTCTAGAGCGCAGGCTCAGTAGTTGTGGCGCACGGGCTTAGTTGCTCCGTGGCATGTGGGATCTTCCCGGACCAGGGCTTGAACCCGTGATCCCCTGCACTGGCAGGCGGATGCTTAACCACTGCACCACCAGGGAAGGCCCCAGGACACTATTTCTTTTTCTAAACAGGTGGCCACTAGATTGTAAGCTCCATGAAGCAGGGAACAGAGCCTCCAGGAATTGTCATTCCTCTCTCCAATACCCTCCTCATGGTCTTCTCATCTCCCTATGATGTCATTTGCACATAGTGGCTAAAGGTCTGTGGACTGCGACTAAATTTATTACTTAATATTAACATATTCAGATATTTACTTTGGAACTTTTGAAAGATTTTAAACTTAGAATAAATCACTAATACCTTTAGGTGGAGGCTCAATCTTTTTGGAAACAGCAACGTGAATTTTCTCTTCGGTAACAGTTTTCTTTTGTACCTCAGGGACTTTAAAAAATGTACATTTTAGTTCCTGGTATGCCATACTATGGGTGGTATTGCAATTTACAAAGAATATTGAAATACAAATTAAAACAGACAAATGTGAAATGAAAAAGATGACAAATATTCACAAGGAGACAGAGATATCTACATAACCACAAATTAGATAAGAAGAGGGATAAAAATCCATCTGAAGCCCTTCCATCTGAGCCCCATATTCAAATTTGCCTTATACCTGTGACTGACACTTCTTCCTCCTCTGTGTGAGAAGCAAAGAACATCTTTTCTTCTGAAGTAACCATCTTCTTTGTATGTACAGCAGGTACTTTAAAGAGAGTATTTCACATTAGTATTTCTTTTTCCAGTTCAAGACGTCAGATCAAATACATGGCTTGTTTAGACACAGAATTAGTGGGTTAATATGATAGCATAAGAACAAATTCAGTATTGACAAGAAAACAAATCATGTTTTGATCTACAGGGACAAACAATCCATGCAGCCTTTATCAAACATTATTAAATGGGAATCAAATAGACACAACTTCTTCACACGTGATGTGGTGCTTTCCCAAATCCATTAGGGTTTATTCATATAAATGAGGGGATGAGGGATATTATATGGAATGGAATGCATGGCACAATAAAGTTAGAAGACTACTGATTAAACACAAATCCTTCTTTAATTAAAAAAAATTATGTAATTTTAAAGTGATACTAAAAACAAAGATAATGTTATTATTTACTTAAATTATATAAATGTGCAGCATAAAATGTATATAATATATATAATATGTCTTTATTTTGGTGATTTCAGATTTGTGAGTTGTTCAGTAATATATGTATACATATTCATACACATAAATAAAAATGTTTAAAACTTGTAGCTGAAAGACAAAGATGTATACCTTTCACTTCAATAACTTCTTCCTGCACTGGAGTCCGAGAAGGTTTTTGTGGAACAATCTTCTTTGAAACTTCGGGTACTTAAAAATATGTACAAATATATTTGTATTGTGAAGAATATTGCTTTGCACAAAATTTTAAAATATCTTAAGTTTAGATGACTATATAAATAACATGTGACCATATATCAGTAAACAATTACTTGTGTACATGGTACGAGAAATGTTTTAAATGATAATACCTTTGGTGACTTGAACTTCTTCCATTCTTCGAGAAGTCTTTTCAATTTTTTCAACTACGGGCTTCTTTACAACTGCAAGCATTTTAAAAAAATTGCAGTACTTTTAGAATTTCTATTAAAATAGTCTGTCTCTTTTTCTCTCAATTTTTAAAGAGAGACAAGTTTGTTGCAGTGAACTTTAAGTACAAGCCTCTGTACTTCAAGTATTTTGGTTATTTTTTATATTTACCACAACAATCTTTTTATCATCATTTTACGTTTGAATTAAATGAAGTAGGTAGATAGTCTTAGGAAAAAAATCACTGATACAATGAAGCTTCCAGAAGAAGTTGTGCCTATTGGATTGAACTGCTGATTCATACATTTTTGCCCAGCAAGCCATGATAATGACATCGATGATGTGATCTATTTAAATAATTCCAATTACATACCTTTAGGAGGTGGTACTTCTTTCTTTTCCGGTACTTTTGCTGGAATTTTCCTCTCACGTGATTCTTTAACAAAAACACAGTAATAAGGGATGCTTGAATAGGTTAAGTTCTAATAGACTGTATCAATTGGCAAATGATATAAGTTAAGAATCATATACAACTGTGTAAATGACTGTATTTGGGATCTTTATTGCTAACAGGATTACTCATGCTGGATTTAGAAGCAGGATCAAGCAGAGATGCAGTGAGGCAGTGAAACTAAAACTTGAACCTCTGCATTAGAAAAGAGCACTTGGAATTCAGTCTTAGTAATACGATTAAATGATTCAACTTACAATATCAAAGCATGAAAGTAACTCTGAAGACAATGATGCTTTTAAAGATTCTAAAGATTTCTAACTTTAAAAAATGGAAATCGTCATTTCATCTATTTCATATCCATTGCACATCAGGTTAATAACCTTGAAACTATAAAGAACTGAGCAAAAAATGGGGAAAAGAGAAAAAAGTCACTCAATTAATACATACCTTCATAAGCCTCCTTTTGAACTTGGATGACTTCTCTTTCTTGGTAAGTCTCCTCCCACTCTTCCTCCCCTTCCTCATAACCTTCTTCCCTTTCATAGTATTCTTGCCCTTCTTCAAAATCTTCTTCCCATTCCTCATGAACTTCCCTTTTAGCTTCTACCTGGGTCTCTTCATACTCTTCATCCGGTTCCTCATAGTAAGGCTCTTCATATGGCTCCGTGTATGGTTCTACCTCTAGTTCGTCATAAGGTTCTTCCAAAGATTCTATGTAAACTTTCTTCTCCTCGTAGACTGCTTGCTTTTTCTCATACACAGCTTCTTTTTCTTTCTGAACCTCTTTCTTTCTGGTTATGGTCATTATTTTCACTTCTTCAGCCTTGGAGGATACATCAATCACTTCAGGAGCTAAAATAAATAAATTAATTAATTTAAAAAGATAATATTAGCATGTTAATTATATCCATACAATTACTTCATGAAATGAAAGTCTATGTAGTCAAGCAATATCAGTATCTGAGATCTCAGCCTTATATCGATCATTTACGTTTTCTTTGTGTTGGCTCTGTTTAAATTTTTGTTGATTATGGAACACAGTCAGCAGGGTCAAGAGACCCTCTACTTTTAACCTGAGGATTTTTCTGGTGTGAACAAAATGGCATTCAGTAAATATTATCAAATGAACACATCTTCCATTGTTTCATGGGAGCTCCAGTTTGTAAAACCCTTAGTTTTTTTTCCCCCATGGAATATCTTAATATTTGATCATTTTGTGGAATTTATTTCTAATATTTCTGTAGTTACTTAAATTCCAAACTATTCTTTCAAAAACAGTACTAATTTTAAAGCTGTATTTTTGACTATCGAATATAACTTTTTAGTCAATTTGATAAAGACAATATTTAAAGTCATGTAACCAAATCAATTAGTTGCTTTCATATGACAACTTTAAAAATATTAAGGCTAACATTATTCATATGATCCTTAACATTTGTGTTAGCTGCAGTTGAAACAATAAGGGATCCCCTCTCTTTCTAGCCCTCACCATTTCCTTCCCTGAGTCCACTGCACTGAGGCTGCATAAACATTTGCCTGGGTTTTTCTTTCCTGGAATTCGACCAGTATGAAGTAGCCATCATTTCCACTGCTAATTTTACTGTAGCAGAGGAGACTCTACAACTTTATAATAAGTTGGAAGCCTAATACATAAAATAAGAATACAACGCAGAGATGCAAATCTCAGAAATAAATAGAATAAAATATTTCATTTACCTTCTGCTGGAATTAAGGCAGTAGGAGGTGGGGGCTTCTTGGCAACCTCTGGAACTTTGAAAACATAAAATACATGTTTATCTTTAGACTATAAGTTTTTTAATGCTTACTAATCCTGTATACCCTTGTTAGCCATTTGTATGATCTGTGACTACTACCCATATATAAAATGCTTTTATAAGATCCAAATTTAGCTTACCAAAAATGCTACGCAATGCCATGTTAACGAAAATGCAGGAAGGCTGAAATTTTATTCTACTTTATGTTGATTTAAAACAATTTAAATTAACATGAAACATAAAGAGAATATTTGGTATGTCTGATGCTAAAAATAATGCATGTTTAATTTTTTCAGTGATTAACAATAAAGTTTGGGAAATAGCCAGGCTTTTTTGAGATTCTTCTTATTCTATAACATCTCACAAATGACCACAAAAAAAAAGTCTCAGTGAATCATGCCCTATGCTCCTGGATTCTCCTTTTTTTAGGAGGTTGCTGTACTTTAATCTTAGCCAGATGGATAAAACTATTTGCTTAAATTTAGTTATCCCATCTTTTTCCTAAAAATTTTCCAGGATATAATAAAAATTTAAAGTAACTAAATTGATCCCCCTGCAAAAAGTGTTTTATTTTTCCCTGCAAGTATTGACATTTAGCTCAGGTGAACCAGGAAGGATGCTGAGTTGGGCTGGAGTGGCCACTTAAAATTAGTGACCTTCTGTTGGTGTGACTTCTGTTGGTGTGACTTGATCAAGACCAGCTGTTGGACCAGAGGGCAGTACCTTCTTTAAATCACTATCCAGAGATAATGAGAACTCTCTGGTGTTGCCATTGGGTGCCATGGGTAGACATAGGCACAGGAGGATAGAGGAGGAAAAAAAGGGGAAAAGAAAGAAAGTTGAGAGAGAAAGTGAGGACTGAATCAAAGAAGAGGGTGAGTGTGAGTAAAGGAAGAGGTACCATTTTGTGAATTCACACTCTTAACCTTCCTCTATCCTCCACTATTTGGGATTTAAATTTTTTAACCAAGAGAAAAGCAGTAAGACTGAATTTTGATTAATTATAATACCTTTAGGTGGTGGTGCCTCTTCTTTGGGCTTTGCGACAACTTTTTTAGCATCTTTCTTCACAGCTTTTTTGGTCACTAAAAAATGAGATGTCAGATGTAAATTTTACTAAAATATTTTCATGAATCTGGGAGGTTTATTGAAAAATTTTTTTAATTAATTTAATTTATTTATTTTTGGCTGCATTGGGTCTTCATTGCTGTGCAAAGGCTTTCTCTAGTTGTGGTGCTCGGGCTTCTCCTTGCGGTGGCTTCTCTTATTGAGGAGCACGGGCTCTAGGCCTGCGGGCTCAGTAGTTGTAGCACACAGGCATAATTGCTCTGCAGTATGTGGGATCTTCCAGGAGCAGGGATTGAACCCATGTCCCCTGCATTGGCAGGCAGATTCTTAACCACTGCACCACAAGGTAAGTCCTGAAATATTTTTTTTAATATGTTTTGATGGTAACAAGAGATTCTGCACATTATTGCAAGATATCTGTTTCAGAAAGATCTTGGACTACAAAGCAGAACCATTTTTTTGGAGGGAGATAGAATATGAAGGGTGATCTTACATCTTCACTGATTTTATGCCTGCTTAAAGTTTTCAAACATCTAGAGTAGACCCAAGTGATATCATAAATAGCAGAGGTACAGCTTTTCATCTTCATTTCACTTAGGTAAGAACACTTTATAGTTTTCAGGAAAAAGAATTAACAAGTGAATTAGTAAAATTAAAGTCCCACCTATGCTATATTGTGGAAGTTTTCTTTTGTCATTTCTGACATTATACCTTGATCCTGGCCCCTGATCGTAACTTGATTATGGCTCCTCGTATTCATGAATAAATAACACTTTTGAATTTTTAAAATATGATTTAATTTCTCAGGTTTCCCAGTGGGCACTCAAACTTAAGTCATGTTGACACTAACACTCAAATCATAAATCATTCATTAAGATAAATTATTATTTCTGACAACAAATATAAGTGGAAATCTATTTTATGATTTTTGATTCTTATTCATTTTTGCTATCATAAGTAGGTGAAATATAGTTAATTATGTTCATATAAATTATAAAAATGCTTTTCTTTGTTATTGAGACTGTAGTAGTCATAAAACTGGAAGTGCTTTTTGTTTTTTTTTTAACTGAATTTCTCCTGAGGCTGGCTGAAAACTAGCTCAAGCTTTTGACATTTGTAGTAGATATTAGGGAACTAGCATGTCAAACCATGGAAACTACTACAGTAATGGTGGCTTGGCTTTGGAAAAATGTGACTTTGACATGCAGAATTTTTTCCTGATGATGCTGGGAGAATTCTGACAGCAATTCTGAACTCCCCGGAACTCTAGAAAGTCCCAGGCAGTCTGTTGACTGATTAGTTGAGCAGTTTGGGGGCACAAATAGTACAGTTTATCTACTGAAATATCTGAGAAGGACAATTTCCTGGCGCACTCATGAGTTTATTGGAGAGCTCTTTCCTTAGCTTAAAAAAAAAATCAAAGATATTCTAAATCATATTTTTATAACAAAATAGTGAATTTTAGCGTAGTTAACAGTGTAATTGGGAAAAAACACAATCTATAATTTTAAATCTGACTATACACTAGTATTTTTTATTTCTATAAGCTTCACTAGAATTTGACTGTATTATTTTATTGCTTTATGTAGTAGTTAGGAAAATATGAAATGTGAAATCAGTTTGCCATTAATGCTTAAGTGATTCCTTTAAAATAAAATATTTTAATATTAAGCACCATATTTGTTTTTTTTCTGATGATTTTCAGACTTTAAGGCACATGTCTTACATATTTAGTTAATACTTAAGAGCATATAATTTACATTTTGAAAGGCAATTCAAACTGCTGACCACTAGAGGGCCAACATGTTGCATTAAACGACATTTTCCAGGTCTGTTAATAGTTTTATATTTTGACATTTAGGTAGATAACATATAAGATAATAAGGTATATAACATATAAGATAATACCTTCAATACGTTTTGCTGGTGGTTTCTTTTCTTCAGGTGATGGTAGCAACAGGGGGATGGGAGGAACCACCGTATGAGGAATTTCTGAAGAAAATAAATGTCATCATAAGTAACATAGTTTGGTTTCTTATTTTGTGTGAAATATGATGAAAAGTCTCATGCATTTCTTTCAGTACTTCAAAGGTGTTATAGCAGAAATTCAACAATCAGAACAAACAAAATTAGCATCTATTTAAAATTGTAACTACTCTTTTGCTCTGATTTTTAATTACACAGTGAAGAATATGATGAGAAAGAATTTGTTCTTGCTGTATGCTATGGTTTGGCATTGGTAACTTCCTAGTGGTAGGATACTGCAGCTTCAAGCCCAGGGGTCATGGTGCTGGATCTTACCTTCTGGAGGTACTGCTCTGATAGGCATGGTTGGAATTGGAACTCTGGAGTCAGGAATATCTGAAAAGGGACATTTAACAATGATAAGCACCGAGAGACTGAAAATGCAGATATTTATTAGACAACTGAGATGTGTTTGACTGTCAGGCATTTCCAACAGCAGAATTTAACATATAGAAACAAGGATATTAAGATTCTTTTGTAGGCAGACACACATGCAAATTTATTCCCTGTGAAAATTTGTTCTACGGCCAAACTTGATCCTAGATATCAGCTGAATGTGACCTCATTATCTCTAATTTCCCAAACTCACAAAGCCTAACATTGGTATTATTTTACTGAAAATAATTTTACTGAATAATATTTTACTGAAAAAAAGAAATAATATTTTTAGACATGTTAGTTTGGCTTCTATCATTTACAAAATTACACTGAATGTATTGTAAGGATTGATTTTTTTTTTTTAACTTACCAGGAGGCTTCATCTCAAGTTTGATTTCTGCAAAAGAAAAAAAAATGATATTTTTTAAAATTTAGAATTGTCTTGGCAGGCTACTTTGTTTCCAAGATTGCACTGTGATTTGAATGTGGTGTTTTCTGACCTTTGGTTGTTAAGTACAGCTCTGCTGTGCTTCTTGCTTCACCTCTGGGCTCCAGTCGAGCAATTACTGAATAGACACCTAAGGAAAAAATCGTGAAATGTTTGCTTTCTGATATGTTTGTAAATGATGCTTCTTTATTTAAATATAGTATTTATTTATATTTCTCTTTCCTAAAAAAAGTAATCTAGATAGAACTACAGAGTAGAAGCGTAAACTAGAGTAGAAATAAATAAAACAGGCAAAGTTGAAATTATATAGTCACAGGGACACTGTCAATTAAGTTACCTTCGTCATCTGGGGTCACGTTGTGGATGGTCATATAATGGCAGCGACCGTCATTCCTGAAGTTGTATTTCTGGCTCTCGGTCAGTTCTGTTGGTCCTTTGTACCACGTTACAATGGCGTCATCGAAGGACACTTCGCACTCGAAGGTGGCAGACTGATGCTCACTCACCACAATGTTCTGTATGCGCTTCGTAAACTGAATTGGTTCAGCTGTTTAAGTACAAAAAGAGTTCAAATTTAGATTGTTTGGGGAGGAATTTCTTTCACTGTGCTTTCCCCACAGATGTTTAAAGTCTCTTATCTTTTTATCCGATTGGAAAATAGCAGAAAAAGGCTGAAAAGATAAAACAAGAAGAAAGTGCATTTCTTCGCATCAGTAACAAAAAATTATCCCAATATTTAAGTGTATTCCTACAGGATCAATGTGGGAAAGTTTAAAGAAATCCCTGAAAGTCCTTACAATATTTACATGAAGGCAATAGTCAAGTGTGCTTATAACCCAAAAGTAACATTTAAACTTTAAAAATGTTAGTGAAATGGGGGCTTCAAAATAAAGGGAACATAAACTTAAATTTTTACTGTATACTTCTCATTCCCCTTTGAAATTTTTTCTTTCCTCTGTAAAATAATTCTGCTATTCAGGATCTAGAATTGTTTATTTTTTGGCTTGTATAACTTTCCCTGTAAAAATAATTTCAAACTCAGTAGGAAATCTGCACTTCTAAATTTCAAAGGATTCATTTTGAAGAGTTCTGAAACCTGCTTTGCAAGCACCCGTGGGCAGGCATGAAGTCCACCCACTGGGAATGGCAGGGTATGTAGCAAGAGAATAGGCTGGCGTGGAGGTCCGTCTGCAAAATTTTATCTGGAAGGCTGGGATTCAACGTACTGCAGTATCATGAATAGCTTAGATGTCATATGTACTCTGGTGAGCTTTTCTTTGAAGGATCGTATAAAAGGAGGCAATTATTTAACAAATGATAAGTGGTTTCAACTGGATCCTTTAAATGAAAAGAGATTTAAAATTTCTTAACTTTAAAATACAACCAGGCCTTGATATCCACTATAAAGCAAGTCAGAGATGTTGAAATGCTTATGTAAATAAGTCACATAGTTATTTCAACAGCTATAAATGGCAACGCCTGGAAGTAGAGCCCATGATTAGAGCCAAATGTTGCTGAATGCAGTCTAAAGGTGTAGGTCTTTAGGAAATAAATATTGTTGCTCCTAAGTCCTAGCATTCCACTTCATTTCAGAGATTCAGAGGTTGGAATATGATCTTCCTATGAAACAATTATTTTTGAAAAATAGCTGCTAATCACACATCACATATGTTGTTAATTTTATCTATAAAGTTTCATACAGATAGAGTCAAATTGATTCCTGTAAACAAAATGTCAGCTCCTAGCCAAGATCCTCAAGATACCTAGGCATGAAATCTGGTCCTTTCCAAGATTTATTTCTAGAATTCAAAATCATAGATGTGAGAATTATGGCATTTAACAGAATTGTAAAAAATTACTGAATTTACCATAATTATGAAATTTAACAGAAATAAGTGTTAGAAAGTCAAGTCATGGTTTAGACTGAAATCTACTTCAGGTCAAAAAGAACTATGCAACAGAATCGGCACTTACGTGAATACTTCCGTTTTGATTTCAAATGGATTTTGAGACGTGAGTGAATGCCATGAGTATGTGTGTTGGGAAATGAGACCACACAAGCGCTTTAAGATACATGTGATGGCAGGGTTGCAGGGGTCCTGCACAACATTTGCCACTGACCGATGCTGTAATAACTCCAGCCACAGTCTTTCACCCACCTTCAATTCTGAGCTCTGCTGAAGTTTCAAGGTCTTCGTATTTGCACGTGTACTGACCCTGGTCCTCTGCTCGAACATCTGCAATGATCAGCTTATGGACTTTGTGCTCCACTTCTGTTTTATATCTACCTTGGGGTTTAAGGATTCTGCCATTTCTGAACCATTCGGACTTTACATTTGGCACAGAAAACTGGCAAGTCATGGTACAAGTCTGGCCTTCTTTCAAAGTAACATCCTGAAGATGCCGTTCCCAGGCAGGCTCTGTGGGTATGATACAATATACATTTTGTACGATATCACATGTGATGTACTCAGTAGTAAATTCATCTCACAAGTTTTTTTAAAAATAATAAAACTCTTTTTCCTTACCAATTACAGTTAGTTTAGCACTAGCGATGTGTGGACCACACACCAATCTATAATTGCCCTGATCTTTAAGTTGACAGTTTTTGACTCTGAGGGTATGTTGATCACCATCAATGCTTATTTCAAATTTATCACTGGGTTCCAGTTTTTCAGTCCCTTTGTACCATGAAAGCTTGATTTCTGGATAATTAATCTTAATGTCAATTTCAAACACAGCATCATTATCTTTCAAAACTGTCTGATTTTCAATGTCCTTGATCAAAGTGACAGGCTAGGAGAATAAAGAATTAAAATGCATTAGTCACTCCTTCCCTTGTAATTCCCAATAATAATTTCTTCATTTTGTGATCAGCATAATTCATTTTACCTCTGTCTGTGACAGCCTTTGCTGAATAAATGATACAAGTTCCTCAAATTCCTTTTCTTCCTTCTCTGACTTCTCTATTTCCTCAATTTCCTAGGGAGGAAAAAAAGCATAAGTATTACATATGGAATAAAATTTGAATTAGAGGACGAATGATTATATTTAACCTCCATTTTTGATGCTGCTTAGGTTATATTAACTATCTTATACAACTGTAGGGTTCTGGAAACTCAAAAGGCGTATGTTAGACGTTTCAAGTGTGAATTTTTAAAGATGATACTATATATAAAAGATCATACCAATCTATGTGTCTCTTCTACTTGACTTTGCTTTAGCATTTCAAATGCTTGAAGAAGACCCCGGAAGTCAGTGATTCCATACATGCGGGCATATTTTTCATATTCTTTTGGATCAATATTTTTGAGAAGTTCCAGGATATCAATTTCCTCTTCTTCCCCAGCTCCTTTCTTTAAGGCTGGAGTCCTAAATGAAATAAGAAATAAACGTGAATCACCTGTCTTCTACTTATTTTGAATTGTCTATCATCATTCAAAGATTATAAATGTAATAAAATTTTTTCCACAAAGGAATAGTTTTGTGTCCTTTATTTAAGAACTACTAATTTTACCATGTTAACTGTGAAACAAACAAACAAACAAAATTGTGGGTTTGGAGGTGGAGTGGATTAAGATCAGACTATAGTCACAAAGTATGGAATTTTGATCCAAGAGTTTAAGAAAGGATAACAAAAATATTTTTGTAAGCTTTACAACAAAAGAGGCTAATGAAAGAATTATAAGGAAAAATAATAATAGCCATGGAAAGCATCAATAAAGAATACATATATCATGAGGAAAATATGTAGAAATTAAATGCTGATTAATTGATTAACAGTGATGTTCAAACATAATTGGTTTTGAAATTATTGGCAATTATGGAAAATGTTTAAAATGGTTGATCTAGAAAGCCATTCAGAGCAAGAGAAATTACACATAGAAACAAAAATTTCATGCCTAGACACACAGGTTTCTCTACAGGCCATTTCCTTTGTTCAAAATTTTAATAAAAATTCACCTCATTCTCAAAAGTTTCTCAAGATTATTCAGAAATTGATGTTAATGCACCACTAACTTCCACTCAAATACTGTGTATTTGCTTATCTGTTTCTGTTAAAATGTCTATATGCTAATGTTCTTTCACAATCTGAATCTTGGAGGGGATGGTCCATGAATGGAACATTACCGTGCATGGTATTTTATTGAACTTACTTTTTCAGCATTGCTCTAAGATCTCCTTCAATTTTCTCTTGTTGCTTCCTTTCATCCACCTGTAGATTAACATTACTTTCAATTTCACCATGCTTGTTAAATGCGACACATCGGTATAATCCAGAATCGGTTTTTGTGGTGCCTCTGATCTCCAGCTTTGCTTCACCATCTTTCTGGTGGATAAAAATTCGACCTCCTTGGCTCAGTTGTCTCCACTTCCCTTTTGTCCACTTAACATTTGGAACTGGATCACCTCCAACTTTCGCAATGAATATTGCAGTGGTTTCTAAGGAACAATGAAAACAAATCAATAAAAATTTAATTTTCCAAAACCAGTTTTTCTGAAATGAAATCAGCAGTAAAATGTACAAGACAGATGAAGATGTAATTTTCATGAAGTACTTACTTTCTACAACTCTCATACTCTGAGGTTCTGATATGAAGAAGAGTTTTCCATCTACTGCTGCTTTCTTAGCTGCTGGGACGGCAGCTGGTTTGTCTAAAACAACACGTTTATATGTTTTTTAAAAAAATCACAATTACCTTCAAATTGTAATAAATAATTTCCTTTGAAAAACAGGCTTTGAGAATATGGCAATGTTACAAATATTACACACTCTATATGAGAGTGGACTATAGAAGACAAAGCAGTTTCATAGACATTTATAACTAGTTGTAGCTATTACATGCAGATTGAACTGCAATCACATTAATCGCATCAAGTTTTATATTTCTCAACTTGGTTTTATTATATAGATCTCCTTTAGGGATATGAGATCAGGCTACCTTATGTCACATTATTACAGGATCATTTTTGGAACTCCACTTAGTTACATCCTTTTGGATATGGTGAAAAAAAGGTCAAGAAGTGTGATGGTGAACTTGGGGTACTTTCAGAAAATTTGTGTGGAAATTATTGCCACTAAATCACCTAATATTTCAATTATAATAAGGAGACTATGAATTGCAAATGAGCAGTAACTGATAATTCTAAAAATCTAATTCCATTCTTACTTAAACTGTAATAAGCAAATAAACACAAGCAGTTGACTTAATCCAAATAGTTTTGAGGTGTCTGTACCTTTAATGGTCACTTTTGATTTGCAAGTGTCACTTCCAGCCACGTTTGAAGCTTTACACACATAATCTCCCGCATCTGCTTTAGACACATCCTTGAGTTCCAGCACAGCAGTCCCATTAGCAAAGCTGAAGCTGCATCTGTCTGAGGGCTTTATTTCCCTGCCAGCCTTCAACCACTGGATCCTGATCGGTTCTGATCCCTGGACGTGGCAGCTAAGCTGCACGAATTCTCCTTCACTAACTGTTACTGGAGTAGGGTGCTGATCAAACACAGGTGGCTTCTTAGGTGCTAGAATTAGAAAGGGATTTTCATGAGGAACATAAAAACAAAAAAATATTAAACTCCAGAAAAGAAACAAGTTTTGCCTCTAACAGGTAGCACTGGTTGCTATAATAGAACTGAATCATGTGCCTTTGTCTCTGAAAGCAATAGTTACATGTGTTGGATTTTATAAATAGAAAAAGGTTTAAAAACAAGCAAAGAACAGATGCCATGCTGCCCATGAATTACCCAAGCATCTGTGTGTTGCAAACATTAGGCACTGCAAACACTGCACTGGCCGTTCCTATAAATTTCGATGTCATATAGCACACTGTTGATTCTCTCAAACCTGCATGCAGCTGTATTTTCACTGAACCCTAAAAACGAAGGGCCTGTTGGAGAACTCTGCTCATGATATACAATGTTTGCTACCCTCTGGGAAAGAAAGCCAACATCTGAGTAACCATGAGCCCACATGTTAATATGTGATTTTCTCTTATGATCATCTTTAGCTATTATATGCAGCTACAGTAGCATTTAAAATCCAACCTTTGCCCAAAGGAATGAGGCGTTGAAGCTCAGTGCTCAAATGAAAACCCGTGAAGAAGATATCAGTAACATGATGGGAAGGCCATGTATAGCTTGGTGTTATGTAATGATTTTATTGAATGGTTCTGAGACCTACATATAAGGAAAATAAGCAATATTCATGATTGCAAAGATGAAAACTTCTGATATCTATTCATTTTTAAACTCTATGGATAAAAAGTCTCAGAATTCTATAGAAAGTATTTATCTACTCAATGTAAAACCAACATGAATGGTTAAGCATTCATTCTTCATTTAACTAAATGTTTTAAAATTCAAACGCATTTAAGTACTATTAAGTGAGTGATGAAATTAGAATTATAAAAAGTTAACTCAATGATATTAGCTTATTAGCAATATTAATCTATTGATGATATTAACCTACTGTCTGTGCACCCTGACATGGCCAGCTAGATCAACAGAGTTGGTAATTAACTCCCAGTTGTTCAAGGAAGTTAGACTGTAAAGTGATTTTGATGAACTGCCTCATAATTATATGGATGAAACAAATGGGACCTAATGAAACTTAAAAGCTTTTGCACAGCAAAGGAAAACATAAACAAGATGAAAAGACAACCCTCAGAATGGGAGAAAATATTTGTAAATGAACCAACTGACAAAGGATTAATCTCCAAAATTTACAAGCAGCTCATGCAGCTCAATATCAAAAAAACAAAGAACCCAATCCAAAAATGGGCAGAAGACCTAAATAGATATTTCTCCAAAGATATACAGATTGCCAACAAACACATGAAAGGATGCTCAACATCACTAATCATTAGAGAAATGCAAATCAAAACTACAGTGAGGTATCACCTCACACCAGTCAGAATGGCCATCATCAAAAAATCTACAAACAACAAATGCTGGAGAGGGTGTGGAGAAAAGGGAACCCTCTTGTACTGTTGGTGGGAATGTAAATTGATACAGCCACTATGGAGAACAGTATGGAGGTTCCTTAAAAAGCTAAAAATAGAACTACCATACGACCCAGCAATCCCACTCCTGGGCATATACCCTGAGAAAACCATAATCCAAAAAGAGTCATGTACCAAAATGTTCATTGCAGCTCTATTTACTATAGCCAGGACATGGAAGCAACCTAAGTGTCCATCGACAGATGAATGGATAAAGAAGATGTGGCACATATATACAATGGAATATTACTCAGCCATAAAAAGAAATGAAATTGAGTTATTTGTAGTGAGGTGGATGGACCTAGAGTCTGTCATACAGAGTGAAGTAAGTCAGAAAGAGAAAAACAAATACCGTATGCTAACACATATATATGGAATCTAAAAAAAAAAAAGTTCTGACAAACCTAGGGGCAGGACGGGAATAAAGACGCAGACATAGAGAATGGACTTGAGGACACGGGGAGGGAGAAGGGTAAGCTGGGACGAAGTGAGAGAGTGACATGGACATATATACACTACCAAATGTAAAATAGATAGCTAGTGGGAAGCAGCTACATAGCACAGGGAGGTCAGCTCAGTGCTTTGTGACCACCTAGAGGGGTGGGATAGGGAGGGTGGGAGGGAGACACAAGAGGGAGGAGATATGAGGATATATATATATATATATATATATATATATATATATATATATATATATGTATAGCTGATTCACTTTGTTATACAGCAGAAACTAACACACCATTGTAAAGCAATTATACTCCAATAAAGATGTTAAGAAAAAGAAAAAACAGTTATATGGA
Source organism: Orcinus orca (assembly GCF_937001465.1). Lineage (NCBI taxonomy): Eukaryota > Metazoa > Chordata > Mammalia > Artiodactyla > Delphinidae > Orcinus > Orcinus orca. Next base: position 66,242,765 of record NC_064565.1, read on the forward strand.
TGAAGCCATTATGGTTAAAGGATCAGATTGAGAAGATCTCCTTAAACAATACAGTCTATTTCTTTGCCTCAAGCTATGACTGTGTATTCATAATGATATGCAACATCTTTCCACCCATTTTTTTTTCTTTCTGAGCAAATTTTACACTTTTGTATGAGGTTAATATTCATTTATAGGCTAAGAGCTTTGGGCAATATATGTCAGACAATAATCCTTTAGAAATATCCTTAGAAAAGAGAATGTTTCAGAATGTGATAGAACTCATAATAAGCAAAGGTAATGCAATATTCAATGATGAAAATTTTTAAAAATTTCAAAACAAATGTGCCTCACAAAAATTTATATGTAACTAATGTATGAATTTCAAAGTAGACTTAGACTTCTAACTACCTGAGAGAATTTCGAGATGTGATTTACAAGCTAAGGTACAGTCCATTTATTATATGACACCTACTTTCCTGGGCCACATAATTACAACTAATGTATATTTTTTAGTAAACATATGTGGAATTGTGGCAAGCCAATTAAATAATATATATTCACATCTGTTAAAACTTACTTGGTCGAGATGTCAGAAGAAACACACGTGGCTGTCTAATAAGGCAGTAAAGAAAAACACATCATGCCAGGGGCTCTGAAGGTGACTTACCTTTGATGACGACTGAAGATGTACATAGAGCAGAGCCTGCATCATTCCACACTTTGCACGTGTACAAACCAGCGTCGTCCATGCTTGCCTTCTTGACTTGCAGCAGAAGTGTGTTGTTCTTGAATGTGATTTCACAGTTAGACGTTGGATGGATCTCTACGTTATTTTTGTACCAAGCGACAGAAATAGGCTGGGAACCAGCAACACGGCCCTCGAGTTTGAAAGAGTTCCTTTCTGTTTCTTCTACTGTCTCCGAGAGTTTTTTAGTGAAACTTGGTGGAATTAGCCGCTCTGTAAGAAAGTTCAAGGATATATGAAGTGGAATCCAGAAGTAGGTTACTAATAGGAGGCTTTTCAAGAAAGAAAAGTCATATTTTAAGTTCAAAGTCAATGCTGACCAACTGAATACACCATATCAGTGTAATGTTCCTAAACATTTTGGCCTCTTTCCACAAGCTTATTTTATTTTTAAATTAAAACAATTTTTTTATTTTACATTGGCATATAGTTGATTTACAATATTGTGTTTTTTTTCTTTTATTTTCACAAGCTTATTTTAAACTGTTCTCTGATTTATGGGATGGATGATAAGAATAACTTATGGTCATTTACAGAACCAGATATTTGTAAAAAGAAAAAAGCGGGGGAAGGAGTGATCTTAGGGTTATGTAGGATATATAAAAACTTAGAGAAATACAGATTTTAAAAGATCACCTTTTCTCTAGAGAAACTTATTTCTTCTGAAACATTTTTATGTCAGTGGTTTAAAAATGTGCTAAATTTCATCTGTCCTAATAAAACCGCACCCTTAGGATGTGATATACAAAGATACCTTTTATATTGAGCTGAGCCATGCAGGAGTCCTCTCCCACTTCATTGACAGCATAGCACGTATACTGTCCAGAGTCTCCTTTGTCTACTTTCAGGATTGTCAGGTGGGCACTGTTTTCCAGATAACTAATCTGATAGTTTCCGCCACTTTGGATCTGTCTGTTGTCTTTGGCCCAGGTGACCTTTATTGGTTGTGTCCCAGTCACATGGCACTCAAAGTCTGCACTGTCTCCCACCACAGCATCCACAGGGGCAAGAGGGATGTCAAAGAAGGGCGGGTTCTTCCCCTCTGAGAGGAGAGCAGAAAGACATGGTTTCAGGCTCCATACCTGACCATCCCAGTTCACACAAATCATCCTCCTCTAATTTCAAATTTGGTTATAAAAAAGTTAATTACAGAAATAGAAATTTAAGAATCCACACACCTGTGAGAATGAGTCTGGCACTGGAAGAAGCAGAACCTATAGGATTTGTAGCTGTGCAAGAATACTGGCCTGCAAAACTCCGATCTGTTTGAAAAATATTGAGAGTGGCTACATTATCTAAAAATGATGTTTGTACATTGGGGCCGTCTTTCAACGGCTTGCCATCTTTAAACCAAGACACCGAGATAGGTTCTGATCCACTGACAGCACACTCAAAAACGACTGGCAGCCCGACCGTTTCTTGAACATCTCTCAACTGTCGAGAAAACGACGGTGGAAGTTTTTCCTCTGTAGGAATAGAATTAAAGTAATGAATACTTCTGGACATTTTGAATTTACTGAATAGTCTTCTCACAATTATTGTTATATAAATAATGGGATTCCTATGAAAGTATCAGGAGGTATTCACATATCCTGAATTAACTTGGACTCAAAGAAAAGCAGGTAAATTTTTGGAGCAAAAGTTTTACTTTGATGCCACGCTGACGCATGGTAGGTGTAAAAATATGTAAGCCAGCAGAGAAACTGATTGGCTTAAGGTACATCTCTGGCATGTAGCAGATTTTCTTACTTTTTAAGACTGCTTTCTAGCAATCTGCATGAGACACCCATGCATGGAATTTAAAAAAATATGGTTACTCATTTTTCTGAAAGATTTAATTATAGAGACAAATGATGACACGATCCTTCCAACTGAAGATTAGTCATTTTATCTCTCTCTGTAAAGGTGATCAAAAAAAAGAAACTGCTAATTTGTAGGCAGAACTACTTAAGAAGAAAGTTTTGCGTTTGGGAAGATTTTCCTAAAAAGAAGACCCTCGCCAGATATTTTAAATCTTGTTCAAAAGAAACACATTCATTCACTTAAAAAATATTGCAATCACCTTGAACAGTCAGGAAAGTTGATGAAGAAACTTCTCCCACACTGTTTTCAGCCCTGCAGATATATTCTCCACTGTCATTACTATCAACCTGGTTGAAAACCAGTGTAGCAACATTGTTCTTAAAATGCATTTTGTAGGTAGTCGTGGGTCTCAATTTCGTATCTCCTTTATACCAGGACACCCCAATTTCAGGGGTCCCAGCAAGTTGGCATTGCAAAGAGGCAGAATCTCCAATGGTCACCTTCACAGGCTCCAACTGCTTGACAAAATATGGTGGTTCTGCAGCCAAGAGAGATAACCAGTCATGAAGGACACATGCCAGGATGGTTATTTGTATATAAAGATACGAATGTGCAATCATAACACACCTAGTATCAGGATTTGTGCTGAACAGGAGTCTTTCCCGGAAGCGTTTTCAATGTAGCAGTTGTACTGTCCTGCATCCTCCACTGTGCTGCTTGGAATTTCCAGGATTGCAGATTTTTCAGTTGTGGTTATATGACACCTCTGAGAAGGAGTTATATTTGTGCCATTTTTCTTCCATGTAACTGAAATGGGAAGAGTTCCAGTATACGTGGCCTCTAGGATCAGGGGTTTTCCTTTCTCTAGGCTGTAATCATTGAGCTTCTTCACAAATTTGGCTGGGGCTGTAGCAGGCAAATTGAAAACATGAAATAAAGCACATACACACACAGATACAGGCACACCTATTACTTCATGTATATTAATTGTAAAAATGCAGAATGGCAGTCAAACAAACCTTTTACATACAGATGTGTTGTACAAGAAGCTTTGCCAGCTTCATTACTAACGATGCAGGTATATTCTCCACTTTGTGATGTATCTACATCAAACAGCTCCAGTTCAGCAACTGAATCCTCCAAAGACACATTACATCTGTCCCCTGGTACTAGTTCACTGCTACCCTTGAACCAGCTGACACTGAACGGGGGTGTTCCTTTTACAAGGCTTGTGAAAGTTACATTTGCTCCAGTTAAAACATCCATGGGATCAGGTTTCTGAACAAAAGATGGTGGTTCTAAACAAAAAAGCACATACCGGAAAAAGTTTACTACTTTTGAATTCTGATGACAAAAATGTTGAATAAATAATGAAACGCAATTCTATTTCGCTGTTATTTTTAGCTGACCTCTCACAGTCAAAGGAGCACTACACTCATCAGAACCAGCCACATTAGTAGCTATACATGTGTAGTCGCCGGTGTCCGAGTCTTCCAGCATGTTCACAGTTAAGGCACAAGTGTTATCCGTCAGGGTGGTCTGGTACTTCCTTCCACTGCTGATCTCGTTTCCTTCATGGAACCAGGAGACGGAGATTGGAGGTGACCCATAGACTTTACACTCCATTACCACTGAGGAACCAGACAGACCATTTGTCTCTTTCAATTTTCTTGTGAATGAAGGAGGCACAATTCGGTCTGAATGTGATAAAAATCAAACAAACAAGGACATCAGTTATAAAATGATTTGAAGAGAGAATTATTGTCTTTTTGATGGAATATGCCTAGATCCATTTGGCTCTTCTGTGAGGATATCACAGAGTTCCCAGTGGGGTCACACCATGGAAAGCCTTGAGAATCAGTGGACAAGACGTGCTAGTTGACTTATTAGGAATTTTGGTCTCTCTTTGCTGTGAATCATTATGTGGAGAATTACTCCAGCATAAGTGACAGTAGAAGACTACATATCCTTATTCCTTATCCAGAGATTAAGTGTTATTCCTACCACCCTGAATTGTGGAAATTCCTCCAAAAGAAAGGGATAGAACTTTTGGACTTGGTTTTCTTCTAACTCTATAGGTCTATTACCTCTGATTTTGCTGATTCAGAGGATGTCAGACTCATGTCATGCTGTAGAATGTGGAGTTTCTTATACACACGTATGTAAACCAGGAACTATACTATAATAACATTGAAAGAAAAGCCCAACCAACCAACCTGAAACATGAACTGAGGCTGTGCAGCTGTCTTTGCCCACAGGGTTTTGCACCTCAAAACTGTACACCCCACTGTCACTGGGGGCCACGTTAATAATCTTAAGGCCAGATATTTTGTTGAAGAAGCTGATTTTGTATTTGCTATCACTTGTCAGCTCTTTTGCATCCTTAAACCACTTAGTAGTGAGTTCGGGTGTGCCAGTGACCATGCACTCCAAGGTACAGGTGTCTCCCGTGGTCACTTTTATGGATTCTGGCTTTTCGACAATTGCTGCAGGCTCTGGAACGAGATGTAAATTGTTTTCAAATGTTAAAATCACATTGAAAAACTAAAGAAGACACGAGTACTGGTAAGTGCGTGCCTTCTATTCATGATGACATTCTATCTGCACTAACCGAGGATGGACACCGTGGCGAAGCACTCTTGCATTCCGGCATCGTTTTTGATCTGACAGGTGTATTTCCCGGCATTGGCTGTTTCCACTCTTGAAAACTGTAGGGTTGCAATGTTTTCTGAATAAGAGATCCATATATTGTCACTTTCTCTGACCATCTCCCCCTTGTCTTTGAACCACACCACGGAAATGGGCTCAGTGCCTTCAATAGCAGCCTGAAGCCGAACTTCTTCACCAACGATGGCAGAAATGTCACTGGGCTTCTTCACAAATCTTGGTGGTGCTGATGAAAAAGAGGCAAAATCAGGGATTTAAAATGTGTGGGGCGATGGGTATTTCCCTCAAAGCTATGAATGTTAGGAATCAAACTGGTGATCATGTGTTGTTTCTATTTCTTAAAGAAGAGGCATTTTTGGTGAATGGGAGCAGAGGTGCATGAGAGTTTGTACTAAGCAGAAAGAGTCGAACATCTTGGCCTCTCTAGCTTTCTAAATCCAATCAAAACCTCCTGGGAAAATTGTCTAAAAGGGTAATTAGTAGGATTTAGAAATGGGATGCGCACTAACTATAAAAGGATTTAGAAAGGAGAGAGGGGAAAAGTACAAGACAGCTAGTGGTAAAGGATGGGGCAAGAGCTGAGGGGCCAACAGGGTATTAAAGTTAGAAGGAAAACTGTAAGCAGAAGAGGATGGAGTCACTCTAACCTTTCAGAGTGATGGAACCAACACAGGTGTCTCCCCCCACGTCGTTCGTGGCTTTACACTGATATTCCCCAACGTCTGCAGCACTGACGCTCAGGATGTGAATACTCGTCAGGAAGTTCTCAGACATTATCTTGTACTTCTTGCCACTCCTAAGTTCTCTCTTGTCTTTATGCCAAGAAACTTGAAATGGGGGGGTGCCCTGAAGCTCACATTCAAGGTGAACATCAGCTCCTTCCAGTGTCTCAACGGGACGAGGCTTTTTGCGGAAAACGGGTGGTTCTAAAATTAGGAAAAAAGGAACATTAGGATGTGTTCTGTAACTATGTAGTTACAAGTAAGAATCAGTTTTCCATTCCACCATAGAGAGAGAACACTACACTCGATTTTCTATTGTGTCCTTTAAAATTTTTAGAACCTCGACGGAGAGTCAAACAGGGAATTGAGAGGACAACTAGGAGGAAGTTAACGTGAAAAACATGAAAGAAGGGTAGGAGCTGACCTTTAACTTTTAAGGTGGTGCTGCTGCTTGCTCTGCCCGCTGCGTTGCGGGCCTCGCATGTGTAGTCTCCGCTGTCTTCTACACTGAGAGCGTGCATTTCCAATACCGCCACCGAGTCATGGAATGACATTCTGAATTTACTGCTCTCTTGAATTTCAGTCTCGTCCTTATACCATAAAACTTTGATTTCTGGAGACCCTCCTACTTTACATTCATATCTTGTAGATTCACCTTGTTTCATGATTCTTGAAGGTTCTAGCTTCTTAATGAACCTGGGGGGTTCTATGGAAGCAAGACAGAAAACACAAGGGAAGAGAAGGGAAGACACGTATAATTCAGGATGAAGTGAAAAATCAAACAGAGAGGTCTTTCGCTCTGGAAGACAAATTTATTTGCTGCGGTTCAAGGAAGAATAGTTAGGTGAAACTTAACTAGAAAATTCCTATAAAATATATTTATTTTTGTAAGCACCCACATCAAATATTATTGCAAAAGGAAAGAGGAAGAGACATTTATCCCTTTTGTGCAATCCTCCTACCAGCAAAAGAATCACTTTGTGCAAGATCACAGTCAGAGTGTGTATCTGTTGGTGAAATCACACTACGGTTTACAGGGATTTGAGAGAGTTTGATTACTTTCTTGTACGTGAACCAGTGCAGGACGGTCTATTTCCTGTGGCTGCAAAGATATCAGTTATGTACCATGAAGAGTCAGAGTAGCAAAATTGGGTTAGATATCTTAATATTTTAAAGTGCTATTTTCTCTTATAGGCCTTAAATAGATATTTCTTCAACCTTCATAATATCCCTTTGAAGTGGGGAGAGCGATCGCTTTCTTCATTAACTCAATCAAAAAATTCAAGTTTAGGGAGATAAAAATAATTAGCGATATATCACAGAGCACGTGGGCTGCTAAATCTAACTCTGTTTTAATTTGAAGTTATTTATAAACTATCACCATTAAAACCCTTAAAAATGCTCTCATGGGTTAGACCAGCAGCTCATTGAGTTAAATGTTTGATTTCTGACCACAGCAGCCTTGAACATGCTACAGAGAGACATGGTTGCCTTCCATGATGTCAGATATTGATGTACTCCCCAGTCCCCTGGCTTCCATTGTTATTTAAGTGGAGCTAGTAGAGGAAAAGAAGTTGATACAATCTGACTCTTCTTGAAGGGCTTGATAGTTTGGGGCTCTGCTAGCCCCTCGAGGAACAAAATCCATTAATTTATAAACTAATGTGGAAAGTAAGTCATTCGAGACAACTTCCTTTTATTGTCCTAAGATAATTTCTTTCAAACTTGGGTTTTCTTGCAATTTCAGCCTTTGAAAATGGACCTTCAGTCCATGTTTGACCAGTTTTATATTTTTTTAAATAAACATTATAAAAAACTTGCTCTCACTTAGAAGACCCTGGATCTATTCAATCACTTCCAATTCCTAGACCATAGTCCTAAACGTATCTTTCAAGCACACGCTTTCTCCTATATTTTCAGATGTTGAAATGAGACCTTACTATTTCACTTGAACAAGTACCTTGTACACCCAGATGAGCAGAACAAGAGTCTTTTCCAGCGACGTTGCTTGCATAGCAGGTGTATTGCCCAGCATCGACTTTGCCTACTTTGAGAACCGTCAGAGTGGCAGTATTTTCAACCAAAGTCATCTTGTAGTTGCCTCCAGGGCGAATCTCTCGGTTATCTTTGGCCCAAGTGATCTTGATTGGTGCAGTTCCAGTTATGTGACATTTAAAAGAACCACTTTCTCCAAGAGCAAGATCTACTGACACAGGCTTTAGATCAAAGAAAGGAGGCACTTCATGGTCTGAAAAGAATGAAGACCAACATGGTGACTTCAGTTTTCATGCTCCCAGACGTGGAGCAGAAACTAAGTGGCACCAGACCTTTGGTGGCCCGGAGCAGTGAAACTGCTTTATGATGAAGAGGGTAATGTGATGAGCTACCCACCTAAGAGGATGAGCTTCGCACTGGATGAAGCTGTCCCAAGAGGATTAGAAGCAGAGCAATTGTACTGACCAACATGGCTCTGGTCAGTTTGCAAAATCTGAAGAGTTGCTACATTATGAACAAAAGATGTTTGCAAATTAGCATCGTCTTTCAAAAGCACCCCATCTTTGTACCAAGACACTTGAAGAGGTTCTGAGCCATTGATGCGACATTCAAATGCAACTGGGAAGCCAAGGGTCTCCTGAACATCCTTCAGTTTTCTTGCAAAGGAAGGTGGAAGTTTGCGCTCTGGAAGGGAGTCACAGACAATCCTTATTTACAAGAGAGAAAACACCCGCAGCATACTTCAACCCATTAACATTGTGACGTTTTTAAGAAAGTGGATCTGTCAACACACAGCAAGACTTGTTAGGAGAACGATCATCACCTTTGATAACGAGCACAGCTGAGGAAGCCACTGCCCCCACGCTGTTTTCAGCCTTGCACGTGTATTCTCCCACGTCACTGGGATCCACTTTGTTGATTACTAAGGAGGCAACATTATTTCTGAATTGCATTTTATACGCAGGAGCCGATCGTAGCTTTGTGTGTTCTTTATACCAAGAAATTCTAATTTCTGGGGTTCCATCCACTTTACACTGTAAAGTTACAGGTTCTCCGATGGCTGCTTCCATGTGTTCCAGAGGCTCAATAAAATAAGGTGGTTCTGAGGTAGAAAGGATGGTAATCAATCAATCATACTAGCTAAAAGAGGATGTATTAAAAGAAAGAAAAGAGAGCAACAAGAAGAGGTAACTGTCAACATACCTAAGACAGATACCAGCGCTTCACAAATATCTTGACCGGCCTCATTTTCTATGAGGCAACTGTATTGTGCATAATCCTCTATTGTGCTATCAAGAATTTCTAGGATCGTAGATTTTTCCGTCATGGTAATGCTGCAATTCCGAGATTGTGTAAGGGGGAACTCATTCTTCATCCAGCTCACCGAGATGGGAGGTGTGCCGGTAAACGTGGCCTCGAGAACGATGGGGTTTCCTGTCTCGACGCTGAAATCAGCCAATCTTTTCACAAAGGTGGCTGGTTCTATAAGGAGAAAACAGCAGGGCAGAAGTGGCATCTTCAAATAAAGAATCAGAAAAGAATGCTAAAGATACATGTTTTGGAGAAAAGAGCAAACCTTTCACAAAAAGATGCGTGGTACAGGAAGCACTGCCAGCGTCGTTAGCCACGAGGCAAGAATATTCCCCGCTTTGCAATGGCTCCACCTCAAACAATTCCAGTTCTGTGACAAAATCTTCCAGAGAGATGCTGCATGACTCCCCTGACACGAGTTCCCTGCTGCCTTTAAACCATTTGACCTTGAAAGGCGGGGTGCCTCTAATGACACTGGTGAATGTGAGGCTCATTCCAGGGAGAACTTCCAAAGAATCAGGGGCTTGTTCAAAAGATGGTGGTTCTAGATACCCCAGGAGTGGGGGAGATCAAGAGAAAAAAGAAATCCAATTGAGCAGTGCTTTTGCTCCTTGAAGAAAAGGGAATTAAGACTACACACAAGGGCTTCCCGGGTGGCGCAGTGGTTGAGAATCTGCCTGCCAATGCAGGCCACACGGGTTTGAGCCCTGGTCTGGGAAGATCCCACATGCCGTGGAGCAACTAGGCCCGTGAGCCACAACTACTGAGCTTGTGCATCTGGAGCCTGTGCTCCACAACAAGAGAGGCCAGGATAGTGAAAGGCCCGCACACCATGATGAAGAGTGGCCCCCGCTTGCCACAACTAGAGAAAGCCCTCGCACAGAAACGAAGACCCAACACAGTCAAAAATAATAAATTAATTAATAATAATAAAAAAGACTACACACGAAGTAATGAGGTGGATAGACCTAGAGTCTGCCATACAGAGTGAAGTAAGGCAGAAAGAGAAAGACAAATACCTTATGCTAACACATATATATGGAATTTAAGGAAAAAAAATGTCATGAAGAACCTAGGGGTAAGACAGGAATAAAGACACAGACCTACTGGAGAACGGACTTGAGGATATGGGGAGGGGGAAGGGTGAACTGTGACAAAGCGAGAGAGAGGCATGGACATATATACACTACCAAACGTAAGGTACATAGCTAGTGGGAAGCACCCGCATAGCACAGGGATATCAGCTCGGTGCTTTGTGACCGCCTGGAGGGGTGGGATAAGGAGGGTGGGAGGGAGGGAGACGCAAGAGGGAAGAGATATGGGAACATATGTAAATGTATAACTGATTCACTTTGTTATAAAGCAAAAACTAACACACCATTGTAAAGCAATTATACCCCAATAAAGATGTTAAAAAACAAACAAACAAAAAAAAGACTACACACGAAGACAAAATAAAGAAATCCCCTGTGAGGCAGTCACTAAGTCAAGCAGCAGCCTGGTGCCTGTGCACTGACCTTGGACAGTCAGGACGGCCGAGCATTCGTCTGACCCAGCCACGTTGGTGGCCACGCACGTGTATGTGCCTGTATCAGAGGGCTCCAAGAAGCTCAGATTCAAAGTACAGACGTTTTCCGAAAAGCTGGACTGGCATTTAGGCCCACTAACGATCTCATTTCCATCCTGAAACCAGCCCACGGAGATGGGCGCGGAGCCGGAGACTCTGCACTCCAAAACCGCCGAGGCCCCCAGGATGGCATTGGTGTCCTTCAACTTGCGGATGAAGGAAGGAGGCACGACTCGATCTACGTGGAGAAGGGTAGTTTTCCGTTGAAAGAGAAGCCTTATTTTCTACCCCAGGAAAAAGGGTATATTCACAAAAACCTCATACTACTCACCCGAAACATGGACAGACACAGTGCAGTTACTTTTACCAACACTGTTTTTCACTTCAAAGCTATATAACCCCTTGTCACTCATTTCTGCACAAGGGATTTTAAGTGAAGCCACTTTGTTGATGAATGTGATGTGATGTTTGCTGTCTGCAGATAATTCTCTCCCATCTTTGAACCACTTGGCTGAAAGTTCTGGTGTCCCAGCCACTGCACACTCTAATGCAAAAGGATTTCCGGTAGTGACAGTCATGGGTTCTGGTTTCTCTATGATTCTGGCTGGTTCTGAAAGAAGTATATTGCATTGAACACAAAGTCTTCTTTCAAACTAAGAGTGTAATCAGTATATTATTGGCTAAGAGTAATATGTGCAGGCAATGATCATGGGTCAATCAACCTGATTTTTTTCTCAGGCTGTATTTTGTTACTAACCTAGGACAGTCAAGACTGCTGAACACTCTCTCATTCCGGCATCGTTTCTGATCTGGCACACATATTTTCCAGAGTTAGATGCTTCTGGGCTTCCAAGTTGGAGTGTTGCAACGTTATCAATGAATGAAATCCTAGTGTTTTCACTCTCTCTGATAATGTCACCTTTATCTTTCAGCCAGACGACAGCAATGGGCTGGAAGCCTTCCACTACGGCCCGTAACTCAACGGCATCCCCAGCGAGGGTTGAGGTGTCACTTAGCTTCTTCACAAACCGTGGGGGTTCTAATGAAAGAAATTTGTGGTTAGAGAAAAAAGATGAGAATCACAGCCACATACATTATTGGTCAAGCAAGAAAAGATGAAAGCAAGAGATAAATATTTTTGTGCCCATGGATACAAACCTTTGAACTTGACAGTGCAAACACACGTGTCACTTCCCACCTCATTAGCAGCTTTGCAGTGATATTCTCCTACATCGGCAGCTTCCAGATTAAGGATGTGGAGACTTGTATCAAAATTTTTCGAAGTGATTTTAAATTTCTTGCTGCTCCGAACTTGCTTGCGATCTTTAACCCACACCACTTCAAATGGGGGGGTTCCCGAAATTTCACATTGGAAGATAACATCAGAACCTTTAAGGGCTCCTACTGGAGAAGGCTTCTGGGTGAAAACAGGAGGTGCTACCAGAAGAAAAGAAGATAAGCAATGAGAGCATTTGCCTAATGAAAGGGAAAAAATATTTTAGAGTCTAAATCGTTGAGTGCCCGGTGTGACCATATGACAGTATACTAACATAAGAAATGACTAGTCATAAAAACTAGTTTAAGAATTGCAAGCAAATCCCCTTAACTAGCCTTTTTATTTTGGAGCTCAGAACATTGCTGAGAAAGAATCCAGATCAGAGGAGAAGGAAGAAAGAAAGCAGCTTAGCATGTCTAACCTTTAATCGTCAGGGCTGTGCTGCAGCTGGCGTCCCCAACACCATTATGGGCTTCACAGATATAGTCCCCACTATCCTCTGTGCTGGCTTCATTGATGGTGAGCGATGCCACAGAATCCATGAATGACATGTTGTATTTCCAACTTTCATGAAGTTCACCGTCATTTCGGAACCACAAAACTTTGATTTCCGGGGAACCGCTTATTTTACATTCCAGTTTGATGGATTCTCCCTGCTTTGCAACTTTTGAAGCTTCTAATTTCTTAACAAACTTTGGAGGTTCTAGTAAGTCAAAGGAAAAAAACAGCTTACGTTTGTAGCTGAAGAGTCCATAAATACATTTTTAATCTGGTTTATTAGTAAGAATATATGCCCTTTCTGAGAGTTCTGTGGTAAAATATATTTATCTTTTCTATTAAATAAACTTTTAATATTTTTAATAGAGAATTTAATTGGCAAGTTAATCTTTGTAGTTTGGATACGGAAACTAAAACATGTAAGTTAATGTATTATAGAGGTATTTGATCAAAATGGTAAGTCAGAATGCCACATAATAGGAAAGAGTGAAAAAAGAGAGAGTTGAAACAACATTTAACAAATTTCAATTAAACAACCCTCTGATAAGACTACTCTTAGAGATACACTAACTTAAAGAACAAAATAAAGAGAAAACAGAACTTCGATGAATGTTGCCTCCACCACTAACATACAAATTCCAACATGATCCAGTTACTTTATCCCGAACATTTACAAACTAAAGAAACTTTTCAAAGAAAATTACACAACATGGGAAAGAACAATATTGGTAAATGCCATGTGAAGATACCTTTTACACTGAGTTGAGCTGAGCACATGTCTTTGCCAACATCGTTGGTTGCTTGGCAAGTATATTGACCAGAGTCTCCTTTGCCTACTTTAAGAATTCTCAAATGGGGAGTGTTTCCCACACATGTAATTGTGTAGTTTCCTCCAGGACGGATTTCCTTGTTATCTTTTGACCAAGTAATTCGCATTGGTTGAGCACCAGTAACATGACACTCAAAGTCAGCACTTTCCCCAGCAATAATATCTATAGATACAGGCTTGATGTCAAAGAAGGGAGATTTCTTAGGTTCTGAAAGATGAGAAGAAAAGGCAACATGGGTTTTTTTTCTGTTTTTTATTGGCCGTTTCTACTTTGACAATGACTAAGAAGTCATGGTTTGCAAAGAGAGAGAGTAACATAGGAACAAACCTCTTGCTGTCAGTCTAGCACTGGAAGATGCTGTTCCAAGTGAATTAGAAGCTGAGCAGGAGTATTGGCCAGAGTGACTCAAGTCTGTTTGCAAAATTTTTAAAGTTGCCACATTATCTACAAATGATGTCTGTAGATTTTCATCATCTCGTAAAAGTACCCCATCTCTATACCAGCACACTTGGATGGGTGCGGAGCCATTCAGTCGACAAGTGAGGGTAACTGGTAACCCAACAGTTTGTTCGATATCCTTCAGTTGCCTTGCAAAGGAAGGTGGGTGCTGGGACTCTGTTGGAAGACAAGTAATACTTGAGGCATTAGTAGATGAAATAAAAATTTCCCCATAAAGATAAGAGTGAAGACAAGGAAAAAAGAAACTTCTTAATTTCTAAAATAATATCATCACCTTGAATTCTGAAGACAGCCTTAGAAGAAGCAGTCCCTATACTGTTTTCTGCTTTACATGTGTACTCTCCACTGTCATTGATGTTCACTTTATTAAAAACAAGTGTGGCCACATTGTTTGTAAAATAGGTCCTGTATTCAGGAGTTGACCGTAACTTGGTATCGCCTTTGTACCAAGACACTGTAACTTCTGGTGTCCCAGCAACTTGGCATTGTAAAGAAACCGAATCTCCAACTGATGCCTCCAGAGGCTTCAGTTCCGTAACAAAATAAGGTGGTTCTAAAGAAGAAAGATTCACAGTCAGCAACTGGAATTAAAGAAAAGCACACAAACCATGCCTCATGTTAGACAAATGCCAATCATTTGAGAATAAGAAACACACCTAATGTAGATACCAGAGCTTCACAAACATCCCTTCCTGCCTCGTTTTCAATCTCGCAAGAATACTGTCCTGCATCTCCTTTTGTGCTATTCAGAATTTCCAGGATGCAGGTCTTCTCTGTTGTGACTATGTTGCATTTTTCAGATGGTGTAATGTTCACACCAGCCTTTTTCCAGGTAACTGAAATGGGGAGTGTTCCAGTGTAGGTGCTCTCCAGAATGATGGACTTCCCTGGCTCTACAGAGTGATCACTTAATTTCTTCACAAATACAGCTGGTTCTGGGGAGTGACAAAGCACAGCAGTTAAACACAGTGAAAACACAAACAAAGATGTCCCTTAAAAAGTAGGAAGCACAAATGCACTGGAGCAAACCTTTTACAAAGAGACGGGTAGTGCAGGATGTTTGGCCGGCATTGTTAGAAACCACACAGGTATATTCCCCACTCTGAGATGTGTCGACATTAAATAATTCCAGTTCTGCCACGGTGTCTTCAAAATAGATGTTACATCTGTCTCCTTTCACCAGTTCTCTGGCACCTCTGAACCAGCCAACCTTGAACGGAGGTGTTCCTCTAATGACACTTGTGAAGGTGATGTTTTTGCCTGGTAGTACTTCCAAAGGTTCAGGTTCCTTCACAAAAGAGGGTGGTTCTACATAGACAAGGAGGATAATGATAAGATCCTGTAAGCATCGAATTTAGTTGCAATTTTGAATCAAAAAGAAGAGCACTTTTGAATGTGTGCCAACCTGGATATGTACCCAAAGAGGAACTCATAAGAAAGGGTGTGAGCGTCTAACACTGACCTTGTACAGCCAACACAGCACGGCATTCATCAGACCCAGCGACATTAGCAGCCATGCATGTGTAATTGCCCATGTCCGATGAGTCCAGAGAATTCAGCTGCAACGCGCAGACATTATCTGAAAACGTAGTTTGGTACTTTGCTCCACTGACAATCTTGGTTTTCTCATGAAACCAGGCAACAGAGATAGGCAATGATCCAGCTACTTTGCACTCCAAGATGCAAGATGTACCCAGCACCCCAACTGTATCTTTCAGTCTTCGTGTGAAAGAGGGAGGAACCATTCGGTCTGCATGAGGAGAGGCAAGAGACTCGTGGTTTGAAAGAATAGAAGACACTTGAGAGAAGAAAGCGTGTGAAAGGAATTTGCTTAAGCAATGGGAAGAACATATCCGAACTAACCTGAAACATCAACCACAGCCGTGCAGCTGCTTTTTCCGACATTATTTTGAACCTGGAAAGTGTATGTGCCTGCATCTTGCTTTTCAACGGAGAGAATCTTTAAGGAAGAGATTTTGTTGTAGAAGCTAAATTTGTGTTTTTGACTGCTGGTCAACAGCTTTCCATCCTTGTACCATTCGACTGAGAGTTCAGGAGTGCCAGCCACCTTACACTCCAGAGTGCACGTTTCTCCTGCAGTCACTGTCATCGAACTTGCCTTCTCGACAATGACCGCAGGCTCTGAAATAAAATGTGATAGCCATCTGTCAAAGCCTGTTACCTTTACCTTGTTTCTACTATCAAATTCATTAACAGTTTCTTCCAATGATATGGATATCTTAGGGCTCCCTCTCTCTCTCTCTCTCACTCTCTCTCTCTCTCTCTCTCTCTTTCTCTAGACCTTAAAATGTGATTCCATAATTACACACTGTCATGAAATTATATGAGTTATTATTAAGAAATATGTTGGTGCATTAGTTGACTTCCAAAACAATTCAATGTACAAATCAATGTTGATATATACTGATTTGCACTTGACCCTCTCTAGAACAAAGCCTACATGTTGTTATGAATTACTCAGTATTTCTATTCTACTTTAAGGTGGTAAAGACAGTTTTTTGAAAGTTGTTATCCAAACAATGGCAAAATTGAAAATGAATATGCCCAAAGATGAAAGTGCAAGTCGTTCCTATCAAACTTTGATCTTTGGAGTTCTTGTCAGCTTTAACAACTATTACTTTCAGAAAAAATTTCCTTGTGGCATATGCTGGGCTCCCAATTTTTTCATTCTTCAACAAAAGATAGTCATGATTACATCTCCTAACCCATCAAGAAAATAATAAGAGACGGCTCATTTTTGTTAGGCTCACAGACACAGAAAAGAGTGTTTGAAAGGTCCTTTCCCGTAAACCTTTGAAATGGGTGACGACTGACATAGTTCTAGAAATTCAAAACAGGAGACTCTACCAGTATCTCTTAGTAAGTCATCTCAGCGTTTGGCACCTCCTTGTATCAAGGAACTATCGCACCATACTGTACCAACCTAAAACAGTCAACGTGGCCATGTTCTCCCTCATTCCACCGTCATTCTTGATTTGGCAGATATACTTCCCAGCATTAGCTGGCTCTGCTTTTGCAAACTGCAGAGTTGCAACATTTTCCACAAATGTAATTCTGATGTTTTCACTTTCTCTAATCACTTCTTCCTTTTCTTTAAGCCACTGGACAGAAATAGGCTGGGTGCCTTCTATAGATGCTTGTAACTCAGCGGGCTCACCCGCTACAACCGTGAGGCTGTTCAGTTTGGAGACAAATCTTGGTGGTTCTGAAGAGGGAAAGATGGATGAAGATTGTTGGAAAGATTGTCGAGATAATGGAAGAGAGAAAACAAATAAGCATTTTGCACGTTCCTGCCATTTCTGCCATGAGTAGGAAATAATGCATACCTTTTAATTTTACAGTACAAATGCAGGTATCACTTCCTACTTCATTCTGTACTTTGCAGTGGTATTCACCAATATCTGAAGGGCTGACACTGAGAATGTGAATACTTGCATGGAAATTTTTGGATGCGATCTTGTATTTCTTGCTACTTCGGAGTTGTCGCTTATCTTTGTACCAAACCACCTCAAATGGTGGTGTTCCCAAAAGTTCACATTCAAGACTAACTTCAGCATTTTTAAGGGTTTCTACCACAGGAGGGAAGCTGCTAAAAACAGGTGGTTCTGTAAAAAACAAGAATTCCTCATGAACTGGGCTACTTAACTTCATAGAATATTTTTATTTCTTTGTTTTTAAATTGGAAGAATGAGTCAAGATACTATAATAGGTCTAGCACTATCACTTTAGCAGTAACAGCTTCAGAGAAGCCATCAGCCTTTACAAAATCACTCTGCTTCACTGGCCGAGAACGTGGGCTAGACCTCAGGTGACCTTACTGAGCAGTTCAACATTCTGTCTACTCCACCTTACTACTTTTTCTGGGACTATAAAGATTGATGCACAAAACTGTAAAGCAAAACAAAACAATAACCAAACAAACCCCCAAACCCAAGTGTAAGAATCAATATGATTTGCATGAGGTACAGAGTCCTGACTTCAGGGATGAAATTTTTTGTATACACATTACAATTGGGACACTTGGAAGTTATCACAACATTTGTGCTCTAAGTCTTCCATGTCAACAAATGGTTTTTGCAATAATCGCCTTACAATATGACAAACTTGGACTTTGTGAAAAAAATTCTGGAAAATACTAGTACTATTTGCAACAAAGTATAGTGATGTAATTTAAAAAAATAGGAACTGACATTTGAGAGAGAAAAATATACATAATTGTCCTGTTGTAAATGTAAGGTTAAAATCTGTATTGCTTGAACCTTGTATATATGTGGTAAATATTCCTTGCTTTTAATGATAAAGATTATAGTGAGGATGATGATATATTTATAAGTTGATTGAAGGCAAAAATTAATTTTAAAATGCCCACTTTGTTTTTTTGAGCATTTTGGAAACATCAAATTTGAACTGCTTGGCTAATATGTTGAGGTGAGTAGAATTACGACATTGGAATAACAAGAAAAATATCTCAGAATGATTGTCTACATGTACGCAAATCTTAAGAAGAAAAAACATCTAAAAATGGAAATAATACTAGTTTGGGAAAATATTCTATGATCTCAAATGGAAGCTAAAAATGACAGCAAAAGAATGAAGAGCTATGATAGCCCGGGGAGAAGAAGGTGGGTTTCAGGTAATGAGGAACAGAGAAAAGAGGTTTCTACCTTTTACTATAACCTTGGTACTGCAGCTTGTGCTGCCAGCAGGGTTCTGAGCCTCACAAATGAAATCCCCACTGTCCTCAGTACCAAGACTATTCATCTGTATGACGGCCACTGAATCAATGAAAGCCATTCTATATTTATCACTGGCTGGGAGTTCATGTTCATTTCTGTACCACACAACTCTGATGTCTGGGGATCCAGTTATCTTGCATTCAAGTCGTGCTGAGTCACCTGCTTTCACTATTTTGGTTGCTTCTAGTTTCTTTGCAAACTTTGGTGGTTCTAGAGAGTGAAGAAAAGAGGAGATTTATGAGGGAACAGAGCAGATATAAATAACGAACTTCAATTAGGTACTACATAGGAAAGAGAAAAAGATGAACAATGCCTGGCAAACAGCGTGTACCGTGTTAGAAAGAAGGGTACTTTCTTGACTGGGTACATATATTGTAAAAGATTACAGAAAGGACAGGAGCCAAAGGTCAGACAGAAACACAAAACAATCAAACTGGCACACCTGTCACAAGCAACACTGTGGTACAAGAGTCGCTACCAACATCGTTGGTAACTTGGCAAGTATATTGTCCAGTCTTGGAAGCATCCACTGAATAGAGATTTAAGAAGGTAGTTGAGCCTTCTAAGCCAATGAAATATTTAGGTCCAGAGGCAAGTTCCACATCATCCTTAAACCACTTTACTTTAAACGGTGGTGTTCCTTTTAGTATAGCTTTAAATTCCACTGTAGAATCAGGTATGGCTTGTTGTCGCCCAGGTTTCACTAGGAAACTTGGTGGTTCTATAGATTTTAAGAGAAATACATTTAATTAAGTTCCTTGTTGTTGGGTTATTTTGACAGTTTTATGGACATATAAAAAAACATTACTGAAAAGAGGTAATGACTGAATATTTCTTGAACTCAACATATATGTATCTAAAGAAACAGAATTATGGAGACTTTTAGTTTTAAAGGACTCCAGAAAAGAGTGCTATATTTGAAAAGCAATCGCAGAAAAGGGTCAGAAAGAGGTAAAGAAATTCTAACCTTTTACAGTTAAGATGCCACTGCATGCCTCAC
Organism: Orcinus orca; assembly: GCF_937001465.1. Taxonomy (NCBI): domain Eukaryota; kingdom Metazoa; phylum Chordata; class Mammalia; order Artiodactyla; family Delphinidae; genus Orcinus; species Orcinus orca. Next base: position 66,262,377 of record NC_064565.1, read on the forward strand.
TCCCTGCTACATTTGAGACTTTGCATGTGTAATTCGCAGTATCTTCTAATTCCAGATTACTAACGTTCAGCGACACAGTGTTTTCATGACAGACGAGCCTGTATTTTGCACTTGTAGTTATTTCTTTTCCATCCTTAAACCACTGAGCACTAATAGGAAGTGAGCCAGAAACCTTGCACTCCATATGAATGGAAGAGCCTAGAACTTTATCCATTTTCCTTAATTTTTTGGTGAATGATGGAGGAATATTTTGATCTGTCCAATGCAAACAGCAAAACACATCCATTAATATGTTGCCATTTGTTTACCAAGGACAATAATATATATAAGGGAAGCTGACTGGGGCCAAGATACAAACCTAGCACTCTCAGGTAGGTGTCACAGCTACTGCTTCCAAAGTCATTTTCCACCTTGAAAGTATACGCCCCGCTGTCTTGCTTCATTACTGACTGAATCCTAAAACTGGCCACGTTATTTTCAAAACTCATTGAAAAATATCTACTGGGCATCATTTGTTTCCCATCTTTAAACCACTTCACTATGAGTTCTGGTGTTCCGGCCACAAGACACTCCAAGGTCACGGGGTCTTTTTCAGTGACATCAACAGACTTAGGTTTCTCTAGGATCTGAGCAGGTTCTGTAGTAAGAATGAAACCGTGGATGAGTTGCATTAATAATTCCATGGAACCAAGGAACTGCTTGCGAAATTGTCTTCACAGAATAACTCTTGAAAGGGATTGGCTTACACACCTTGTACTAAAAGGAAAGCATAACACCTCTCAACTCCTGACTCGTTCTTGGCTTGACACGTGTACCTCCCACTGTGTCCATTATCCACAGATCTGATTTGAACTGTGGCCACATTGTTCACAAAGGAGATGTGAACATTATCATCTTCATCCAGAATCTGATCATCCTTGAGCCAGGTTATAAAAATGGGAGGAGAGCCCACCACAGTGCTCTGAAAGGTGGCAGAACTTTTCAAGACAGTAGTGACGTTTTCTATCTTCTTAGTGAACGAGGGTGGCTCTGTGATTAAAGTAGACAGTGTGAAAAGAAGAGGTATATTTGAACTCCTCCCCATCATACAAGGTTAAAGAGCATTACAGAATTTGTATCAGGTAGCCTGCTCCTTGTGTGTCTAACTGACCTTTCAGAGAGACTCTAGCACTACAAGAACAGCTGCCGCCTTCGTTGGATACGATGCACTGGTATTCACCAGTGTCTGAGGGGTCACACTTGTTGATATTGAGATTAAACACTGACACTCTGTCAGTCAGCGTATACTTTTTGCTGCTTCGAATTTCCTTGTTATTCTTCAGCCAAGTGACTTCAAATGGAGATGTTCCCATAACTTCACACTCCAGCTCCACGTCACTATCTTTGACTACTTCCACGGGTTTCAGCTCCCTAATAATGGTGGGAGGTTCTAAAGATTCAAAAGGAAGACAGAGAATAGCTCACTCAAAGGAAGACCCAAGGACTAGCCAGCAGCACACCCAGAAAGGAGAGAAGATGCAGTAACGAACCTTTCACTTTTAACTCAATGCTGCAGCTTGCCGTGCCAGCATCGTTACGAGCTTCACAGACATAAGTCCCACTATGTTCTACCCTGGCACCAGAAATTTGGAAAGTGGCTAAACCATCAGTGAAGGAAATGCCATGTTTCTCAATGGCTGTTATTTCATTCCCGTCCAGATACCAAGAGACTCTGATTTCAGGAGTGCCTGTTATCTGGCATTCAAAGGTCGTGGATTGTCCGTTCCTCAGCACTAGGACTGGGCTGGGCTTCTTAATGAAGTGAGGAGGTTCTAAAGATGGGGGAAAACGTGATATTGAACATTTTTTAAACCAAAGACCAATGAGAATCGTTTTCTTAAGCCTCTTCCCTCCCACCAAGAAAATCTAGGCAAGCAAGACAATGAGAAAATGTAGAGACCAGACCTTTGACAAAGAGAGTGGCTTTACTGGTTGCTATGCCAACATCGTTGCTCAGTTGGCAAATGTAGGTCCCCAAATCGGCAGCTTTGGCTGAAAAGAGCTCTAGAATGGTGGAGGTGTCATCCTTCCAAACTGAGCGAGCTGCTCCCGAGTGTAACTCTTTGTTATCTTTAAACCATTTTATTGTCATGGGTGCAGTGCCACCCACAAGCGCCTTTAATTGAACCCTTGTATTGGGATTGACATCTTGTGACTGTGGCTTTTCCAGGAAGTAAGGGGGTTCTGGGGTGAAAGAAAAAGAAGCAAAAGGGGGAAGGAATGGTTTATTTTAGAATGATCAGTCAAGGTAAGAATTAAGAAATGAGAGAGCAATAAGTTCTTGAGAGGCGGGGATAAAAATTGCCAACCTTTGACTGTCAGATGGCCGCTGCACTGGTTGTGTCCTGCCTGATTAGTGGCAGAACAAGTGTAGGTTCCACTATCTGTACCTTCCAGCTGACTGATTTCCAAGAAGGCAGTATTGTCATGAAAAGAGAATTTGTATTTTTCACTAGCTGTTATTTCTTGGTCGTCTTTGAACCACTGGATGCTCATGGGATGTGACCCAGCCACTATACATTCTAAGTCAATAAAAGACCCTTTAATGCTGTCCATTTTCTTCAGCCTTTTGGTGAATGAGGGAGGTATGATAAGATCTATGCAATGAAAAAGAAAAAAAATGGTCAATCTACCAATTTTTTTTTTCTCTAAAATTGTAAGAGATGAAGGAGCACAGAAATGCCCAGTTTCTCTCCATAGAAAAGCTGTACCAACCTAATACATTAATGCTAGCCTTGCAGCTGCTCCTCCCGACATCATTTTGGACTTCGAAAGTATATTCTCCACTGTCTCTCTTTTCTGTAGAAATAATCTTCAGTATAGAGACCGTGTCAGTGATACTGATTTTATATTTTTGGCCCAGGGTCAGTTCTTGGCCATCTTTAAACCATTTGGCTGTAATCTCCTTAGTCCCTGAAAATTTAACCTGCAAAGTGGCTGGGTCTCTCTGGGTGACATCTATAGACACAGCCTCCTCAATGATTGTTGCAGGTTCTGTAGAAAACAAGGGGATAGGTGTGGGTTGTGAACTGCTCTGCTGAAAGGCTTACATCTGCATTTTCCCCTAAAACCCATGGCAAACTTTCTGAACCAACCTTTTACTGAGAGTAATGCGGAACATCTCTGTACTCCCGCATCATTTTTGGCCTGACAGACATATTTCCCATCATGCTTGATTTCAATGCCACTGAGGTACAGACTGGCCACATTGTTCTCAAAGGTCATTCTTATGTTATCATCTTCAGTGATTTCATCGTTGTCTTTCAGCCAAGTCACCGTGATTGGCAAGGAGCCCTTCAGAGTGGCCTGGAAGGCAGCGGTACCTCCTCTAAGGGAGCTGGTGCTCTCGATTTTCTTTACAAAAGCTGGGGGTTCTAGTAGAAGAATGAATTCTCAATGAATACCAGCTCTATAGCAAAACTGGCTTTAAAAAAATAAAATCACTGACACTGCAGAAAAGCCAGTCCGTCATTAGAACTGACACTAACCTCTTAAGGTCACCTTGGCACTGCAGGCACTGCTGCCCACCTCGTTGGTCACCCGACACTGGTATTCACCCGCGTCCGCAGCTACAAACCTCAGGATCTGCAGGCTAACCAGCTGATCCTGAATGAAGGTTTTATACTTTCTACCACTTCGCAGTGTTGTGTTGTCTTTGAACCAAGTGATCTCAAAGGGAGGTGTGCCTGCCACCTCAGCCAGCAACATGACATCATACTCCTTCAACACTTCAATGGGCTTAAATTCCTTGGTAAAGTAAGGTGACTCTATAGCGGAAAAGGAATTATTGTGAGTTAATGGGGGTGGAGTCTGTGCCCTGGGCCACAACTTTGGTACCACAAGGGGCAATGTGAACACAAACCTTTGACTATTAAAATGCTACCACAGTGGTCACTGCCAGCCTCATTTTGAGCCTCACACATATATTCACCGCTGTCATCAATGGCAACATCTTTAAGTGTTAGAACCGCGGTGGACTCCACAAAAGACATTTTGTGTTTGCTGCTCTCCTTAATTTCTCTGTCATTTGCAAACCACGTTATTTTAATTGGAGGGGTGCCCGTTACTTTGCAGGCTAGCTGGGTGGCGTCTCCCTTTTTTAACAGCTGTGATGGCTCTAACTTTTCAACAAATGTGGCAGGTTCTGTGGAAGGAAAGAAATCACCCAGAAACGTGAGAAAGAGGAAAGAACTTCTGACAATGGTGGCACAAAGATGTCAAGAAAACTATGCAAACCTTTTACAAATAACTTTGCACTGCACTCCACGGCGCCAGCCACGTTGCTGACTTTACAGGTATATGTGCCTGAGTCGGAGGTTTTTACTACATAGAATTCCAGGGAACTTTCTAAAGCTTCTTTGGTGATATAGCAGTTTCCACCGGAAACCAGCTCTTTGTCACCCTTAAACCATCTGATTGTGAGAGGGGTAGACCCTTGGAAGGTGCTCTTCAGGCAGATGGTCGAGCCGGGCAGAACATCCTTTGATGCTGGTTTAGTTACAAAACTGGGTGGTTCTAAAGAAGGGGGATAAGAAAGAATTTCAAAGAGTTAAGAGGCGCGACTGAAGGGAAGAAGGCTTAATTTGAACATCGTCTATGTAAGAATGAAAGGCACAGTTTCCAGCCAACCTTGCACAATCAGGGCTCCGCTGCAGTCTTTGCTTCCCATGGAATTTGTGGCTCGACAGGTGAAATTCCCTGCATCATTCATGTCTATTCTGCTTATCTCCAGAGAGGCTGTGCCTTCCACAAATGCTATTCTGTATCTGTCAGAGGAAGCTATTTCTTTACCATCCTTAAACCAGGACACCCTCATGGGGAGGGAGCCAGCGATTTTGCAGTCCAGCCTGCAGGTCCCACTAACCACACTGTCCACGTTGCGTAGGGGTTTGGTAAAAAATGGAGCAATGTCTCGATCTGTTCACAGCACAAGAAGAGAAGAAAGAACAATGTGGAACAGTGCTCAGTGATTTTAGTTTTGGTTGTTTGTTGGGTTTCAGAGGAATATGGAAGCACAGGTTTCTAAAGATACTAACCTAAGACAGTGAAAGTTGTCTCACAGGAGCTGCTGCCCACTTCGTTGGAAATCTCAAATGTGTATTGGCCGCTATCATGCAGTTCGGCGGAATAAAACTTGAGTTGGGCAACATTGTTTTTAAAACTTATTCGATACTTTTTACTGGCAATCAAAGGTCTCCCGTCTTTGTACCATTTGGGCTTGAGCTCTGGGGTACCCGTGACTGTATACTCCAGCGTGGCTGGGTCTCCTGCCGTCACCTGGATCAGTTCTGCCCTCTCAACGATTTTAGCAGGTTCTACAAGAGTATTAAATAGTTGGAATTCTGAAGTGTGTAGTAAGGTTTCATTTTAAAAGGAAATATCAACTCCAAGTTAAAACGTTCTTACACGAACCTTTAACTATTAGTTCCCCAACAGACGTTTGGCTTCCAGCTTCATTTTCAGCCAGGCATGTGTATTTGTCAGCAAAACTAATCTGCACATCAGGGATTATCAAGACTGCAACACCATTGGCAAAGCTCATTTTGATTTTTCCATCTTCTTTAATGATCTTCTGTCCTTTCATCCATGTGACAGAAATGGGTTCTGACCCTTTCACAGCAGCTTGTAAGGTAACCGTTTGTCCTGCTAGCGCAGTAAAATCATCTACTTTCTTTACAAAGATCGGTGGTTCTAATTAAAGAAAGAGAGCACCCAAAATTTCTTAATTCCCAAACACTTCAACACCATATGCATTTAAGAACTTTATCTAGATTACATTTGTCTATTCCATAGTGTTGGTTAATTAGAAGAAGAAACCAAATTCAAGAGGAATTACAATTCCATCCAAGAGAAAGAAGCAAGGAAGATAAACGGTTATCAGCTGACAAAATCGCTTATTATGTAGTTCACTTTTGTTATCAGAGATTAAATATTTATACTGGTCTCAAGATAAAGACTGGATTTCCCCCAGGGTCCCAGGTCAAACCAAAGGCAAAAAAAATATTTTCAAAGATTAGGAGAAGAAAAGAAAGTACCAGTTTTCCTTCCTTGGTTTAAGAAAGCTATTTTGACAATTTATTGAAGAGATACCAGTTTTTCAAGCACTAACCTTTTAATAAGTGGGTTGCAAGGCAGCCACACTTCCCAACTTCATTAGCAACCACACACTCATATTCACCAACATCCGCGCTATTAAACGAAAAGATCTCCAGGGACACGACAGATTTCTGAGAAAACAACCTGTACTTTTTACTACTTCGAATTTGCTTCTTATCCTTGAACCAGCGAATTTCAAATGGTCCAGTGCCTGAGATTTCACAGTGAAGGAGGGCATTTGTTCCTCTCACTATATCTGCAGGCTCGAGAGTTTTGATGAAAGAAGGAGGTTCTACAAAAGCATGAAAGCATTGTATAAAGCATGTGTTACAAGCAATTGAAAAGAAAATATTTTCTCAGGAAAACAATGGACTACGACAGAGTACACAAACCTTTGATAACCATTTCGGCACTGCAACTGTCACTGCCAACGTCATTCACTGCTTCACATGAGTAATTCCCACTGTCTTCAACTTTTACATCCGTAATATCAAGGACAGCCTCAGAATTGACAAAAGACATTCTGATTGTGTTACTCTCAGTAAGTTCTTTGTTATTTTTAAACCAAGTAACCTGGATCACAGGTGAGCCTTTCAGCTTGCAGTGGAGGCGTGCTGATTCACCTGGGATCATTAAATAAGAGGGATCCACCTTCTTCACAAAGGATGGTGGCTCTACATGAAGTTAACAAAAATGAGAAGGGAAAAGATATCTGAATCATAAACTACACAAAAGAAAAGTAGACATCATACAACAAAGAGACACATAACACACATAAAATGTCTTCTTGAAATTTCTGAAAAGGCTGTGGTGTACTCAATAGCCTTCCATGTTTCTATGATTCCAACATTTTCCCAGACTCTTGTTTAAAACAAACAAACAAACAAACAAAAACAAAACCAACCAAATTCTACTTATACAAAGAGCAATTTTATGCAAGAAGATAGTTAAGGATTGCCTAGACACTCGAAGTTCTTAGAAGAAGTTTTAAGCAAGCTTTGTTAATGGCAGACAGTTTTAAACAAACAAGAATAAGTGCATTGTGAAGAAGACTGAAACAATAAAATCAAACAATGCCAGGATTTCCCCAAACCAAAGAGGCTGCTTGGATGAAATTATTTTAATCACAAAATGAGAGAAGGGAGTGGAAATATTATTCACACACTTCTTACCTCTGATAGTTACTGTCGCTGAAGAGGAGCTGCTTCCAGCCTCATTGGAAGCTGTGCAAACATACGTTCCTGTATCTTTTAGTTTGGCCAGAGGGATCTCGAGGGATGCTATTTTATCTTCAAAACAGATCTTATAATCTTTCCCAGGGGGGAGCTTTTGCCCGTTTTTACTCCATGTAACTGTGACTTTTCTGTCTTCATCTGCTTGGCACTCAAGGCGTACCTTCTTATTGACAGCTGATTGCACAGGCTCTAGCTCTTTAATGAAATGTGGTTTGTCGATTATGACCAACTCAGCTTGGCAAGTATCGGCTCCAAACTTGTTAGAAGCCTTACAGGAGTAAACTCCTCTATCTTGAATTGTAAGATTTGAGATTTCTAAAATGTGTTTGTTGTCTGCATCTGAAATCCTGCAGTTACGGGAAGGTGAGAGGGCCACGCCGTCTTTCTGCCAAATGGTTTCAATCACTGGAGTCCCTGTCACTGTGCAGAGGAACTTGGCTGCCTTACCCACAAAAGTTGTTATGGACTTAGGTCTGGAGAGAAAGGCTGGTGGATATGCCTCTGTAAAAGAAAAGTTTTCAGTGTTATATTTTGTCCCTACAAAGCTCTTGCTGTAATTACATATTCCAAGAAAGAAAAAAGATGAGTAATAGCTTTAGATAGACATGAGACATTACTCAAAGTAGGGTAATGTATGAAGGTGAAAAGATGTGTCAAAGGAAAGGGATGAGAGTTTTTTTTATAGAGGAGCAAGACAGCACTTTAAATGTCTCTATCAAAGGAAAGAACAAATGTTCCTTTATTTCACAACATTGACTCACTATTGCTAAAGCTTTGTCCATTTTATGAGCTGATTAGTTGTTCGAATTATCTGATAAGCAATTCAGCTGGTACGTTAATTCTGCAAATTAGAAGACTGTATGAGGAAGATAAAGAAAACGTACTTGACTTTTCTGAAGAGTAGGGATATTAAGTAATAAAAAGTTTCAGTAGTTTTATAAAGTCTCTCTAACCCTCATGTCGATGACCACTAGCAAATCCTTAAATGGCACAACTTTAAATGTATCCACTAAATCACTCCAAACTTGTAAAAATATTTATAGCAGGAATTTCCCATGTCCATTCTGCATTTGGAAGCAAACATTTAGGAACCTCTCTTTCTGATTAAAAAAAAAATCCTCCTCTTTCTTCTTTCCTCTTGTGATTTGAAGCTCAAGTGTTAGTCCCATTACTGAACCGGCCTATTTTGGGTAAAGAAATTTCCCGAAGTGTCATTAAGAATAATGCCATGCACTTGGCAGTACGGAGACTCTGATCACAAAGTGAAATCCACTGAATGGGTCACCATGGGCCTGGGGGTGTGGAGTTTCTGATATAAAAGAGTTGTAGAGGAGAGGAAGCTACAGGAAACCCTGGCTTTTTCAAGTCAAAGATGCATGCTGCATTTACCCTTCCCCTCCATGCTGTCATTGAAAAAGATGACCAAGGTAATACTGTAAACCAACTATACTTCAAAAAGAAAAAGACAAAGGGACAGCCTCACCCTGGCATTTCGTGCATGCTTCTGTCAACAGCACAAGTCATTGCTACTTCTCACCCTAAACCATAGTTCATAAGTTCATACTCACATTTTCCCTTTGTAGGAAGAAAGCAAAAGAGAAAGAAAGAGTGAGAGAAAGAGGTAGGAAAGAGTTATTATTATTTTTTTTTTTGCTAATGAGGGAATTCAAACTCCTGATGAGTGTTACCTACTTGACAGTCATCCTGTGTGTCCTCAGGAAATGGAGAACAGAATATTTGTGTAGTTACTCTTATTTTTCAATTAGTAATAAAGCTTAGGGTGAGAATCCTAGTTTGTAGTTCTGTACTAGCTCCCTGTCTCTTATTAGGATTTGTTTGACTTGAGTCTTATGCTTTGGCTTTTTTCATTTTGTAATTCTGTTCTTAATTGGTTAACTGGGTCCAAATTATTACACACATTCGGACATCATTTACTTTTTAGTAGCACCAAACTGTCCTGAAATTTTTTATGCTAGAGGTCAAGCCAGACCATTTAATAAAAAGAACAGAAAAAAACCAAAACCCAAACCAAACTATGAGGAGCCACTGCTTGTGTGATTCCTTCACATTGCTCTTGAAATAAAAATTTTTTTTCTTTAGCTGTTTTTAGAAATGTGACTGTAAACAATGACTTCTTGTCTCTCATAGGCTCTGCACTACCTAGCCACTGTGTTACCATCTTGGCTACTGGTCTCTCCAGTTGGTAGGACAAGTACCTCCTGCACCTCCACAAAAAGTAAAATAGGCAATAATATGAAATGGAATAACATCTGTGTCAGTGTATGGCATTTACCTGTCACAGTCAGTGTGGCTGTGCAGCTGACACTGCCATACTCGTTGGAAGCTTTGCAGGTGTACTCGCCACAGTCAACAACCTGGGTTCTCAGGATTTCCAGGGTGGTGACATAATTTGCAGACCGAATAGAACACTTGTCACTCTCACAGATTTCTCGGCCAGCTTTGAACCACTGGAAGCGGACATTGGGAGCGCTGTGGATCTCACAGGTGAATTTGGCGAGGTGGCCCAGGGCTACTTCCTGGGGCTCAATTCTCCTCCTGATCACTGGGGCAGCTGCAAAGGGAAGCAGAGCCCATTAGCACACCTCCTTCTCAGGTACCCCACATTTTTCTTTTCCTTCTAAACTTTGTTGCTGTTAATGGAGTGAAACAGTTGAAATTAGTGAAGTGGATTGCAGCAGTTTAAGACAAGTGACTGGAAAATGAGGAAGATCACTGAAGGCAAAAGAAGACAGCAAGCAGCTTTCAACATATTCAATTGCTACTTTTCAGTGAATTGTGAAAAAATGATTAAAATGATGTGATGCTCTTGGCTTACATGCATAACAATACGATATATTCTTTAAATATACCATGCTGACTAGGAACACTGCGAATAATGTGAAAAAAACATGATCTACTAAATAAAGTGATGAAGTGAAACAATAGCAAAAAAGATAATCGAAACAAGAAACACAAATGGACAATTAATCATGGTTATTTTGAATTTAAGGATGAGACTGGTGATTTCAGGGTAACTAGGTATTCACTGACAGCTTTTTATTACATATCATTAAAGTATTTTCATATAGAAAGAGACTAAAAAAGCATTTATCAGTATTATGAAATATATGGAAATACGTTTCATTTTAAAAATAAGTAGTAGTGTAGATATAACATACCACCCAGTAAGGCAGTAAGGGAAAAGGGGAAAGTTAATAACCATGATTATGTCTGTGATTTCATTCTTACTCTAAATAAACTGCATTCTGGCAATGGTAGATAAGTGAAAATTCAGTGAGGAAACCTAAATCATCACAGCCCAGTGAATGTTAGAACTCGATTCACTGAATCCTTAAAATCCAACCTCTTTTGACTACAGTGAGTTTTGCTGAAGTTGCTGTTTTTCCGTCATCATTCAAGGCCTCACACGTATATTCCCCTTGATGTTCTTCTCTATTTACTTTGTCGATCACTAGCATATATGTATTTTGATCTTGTAAACACTTGAACTTTTCATCTGAAGGCACAAGTTTACTCTCAAAATACCAATTCACCTCTTTGGCATTTGTTATGGATGACGCGAGGCTTACGGTGTCACCTTCCTTGGCAATCATGTCCACCAAGGGTGTCTGTACATCAGGACCACCCTCTCTGAGTGAGCTACCCTCAGCCTCCCGTATCTCTACTGTACGAGCCTTCTCAGTACCATCTTCAGAGGATTTCTCTTTTTCCTCTGATGGTTTTGGTATCTCATCCAGTTTTTCATCAGAGACAGCAGCGGAAGCAGTTGTGGCACCCACAGCTTTGACCTGACTTTCCACCTTAAAATAACTTATCTCTTCCTTTAAGACAAGATATTTAGATTCAACCTCTGGTTCGGTGATTGCTTCAACCTTCTGTGGATTAGAAAAAGAATCCATTTCTTCCTGCAAGTCTATTGTGGCTCCTTTCTGAATTCCAGGTTCCTCAGCTGTTAAGATGTTCATTTCCTCACATATTATAGAGCACAAAGCCTCCTTAAGTTCAGTTTTCAAGTTAGCCATTTGAGGATCAATGCCTTCAATAGTGATGGCTAATTCTTCTGTTAGAGACTTCACTGAGGTAATAAAATAGGTGCACATAATGCGGTTGGGCTCTTGGGTGAAGTCTATGGCCTTGACCTCTACCTGTTCAATGTTTCTTAACCATTCAGAGAAAAGACTCAGCTGCTCGCTGGCCACTGCTGCTTGCAAAGCCCTGCGGATCTGAGTTTTCAGGTTTAACCGCTGCTCTTCAGGAATAGCAGAAAGCAAACTTTCCTTAGAAAGCAGGTCACTTCCCTGCACCTCCTGCACACCATTTATTGCCATGGGCTCTTTTTTATACTTAGTGGTTTGGTTCGGGGGCATTGCCAAGCTGTCAAGACGCTCTTCCTTGAGCAGTACCTGCTTTTCCTCACCTGCCAACGGAAACCTTAAGGACTTGCCTTCCTCAACGCTGGCTGCAAAATCTTGCTTTGCACTGTCCAGTTGATCCACACTTTCCATTAAGATTTCACCTTCTGTGCACGTGTGTTCTGAAGGGACCCGGGAGATCATGATGTCAGGACCCTGGAAACTTTCCACGTGTCCCTCAGCTAAGCTCTGATTCAGGATGAGAGCACTTTGCACCTCTTGCTCTTGAAGGATCACTCTTTGCTCTTTGTCCACTGCGGATACTATCTTTTCTTTTGGTAAAAGTACTTCCTCAGCCACAGAGGTTGGATATGAATGGGCTGGCGTTTCTTCTATTGATGACTGTGGATAACTCCCTTCAGGTTCAGCTAATAAAGTTTGCAGAGACTCAACTGTTAATGAACTAATTTCCTCTATGGACATGGCACTTGGGAAGATTTTTTCAGTATCTGGTAGAACCACCTGTAATTCAGGCTCTTGATACATTAGAATATCTTCTTTGGGGAGGGTGTCCTGGGACTGGACAATCTGCAGCTGTACATTGGGAGGTGGTTCCTTGATAGGCTGGACATGAATAGTGTCACTGATGGAAAGAAGTTCATTGATGCTTTCAGGAGTGGGCATATCCTGCTGTAACATGACTGTGGATTGCAGTTGCTCAGCTATGAAAGTAACTTGACTGCTCAGTTCATTGGTTTTAACAATATGCTCGTAAGAAAGCTGCTGTTTTCCTTCTGCAATTAAAGCAGCTTTCAAAATGGTGTCCTTTACAAAAGCTGCAGTCTCCTGTTCTGAGTCAAGTGCCTCAACTGCAGGGACCGTTAACGACGTCTGGGGAAAATCTTCAGGAGCCTCTGGTGTGGACGTTGCTTTACAGGGGGCATCAGTCATGTGTGTGTCTTCCAGAAGCACGAGCAGCTCTGCGGTACAGGTGGATTCACCCCACACATTCTCCGCTTTACAGACATAGAAACCACTATCTTCTTTCTGAGGGTCATTGACGATGAATGTCCCGGAACCATCAGGATTATGAATGATAGTGTAATAAACATTGGTGCAAAGCTGCTTGTTTTCTTTGAACCACGAAACAGTGGGTGCAGGCTCTCCAAGCACCGTGTACTCAAAGATGGCAGGGAGCCCCTGTGCACAGTGAATTGGTTTTAACTCCTTAAGGAAGTAAGGAGGACAAGGACCTTCGAGCTTTTCCAGAGATTTCTCTTCTGCTGATTCTGGTTCTTGGAGCCCCTCTCCTTTGGAATTTATTTTCAGATAGGCACTACATATTGTCTGTCCATATTCATTACTGGCAATACATGTATACTCTCCCTCATCCTCTAATTTGGTGAACAGAATGATCAAGCTGTGATCATTACCGTCAAAAACAAATTTGTAGTCAGCTGAAGGGGTTAACATTACTCCATTAAAGAACCACTGAATTTGAGGCTTGGGAATACCAGTGACAGTAACAGACAACTTAGCCACATCCCCTATGCTTATTTCAGCATTTGACACTTCTTTGATGAAAACTGGGACACTGCCTTCCTTTTTGGAATCGAATTTAGTTGAATGAACTGGAGGTTCAGACAAAAGTTCCAGTGTTTCATTTCTATTAGATAACTGAAGGCCAGAGCTAGAGGTTTGAGGTCCTTCTTCCTCAGCAGACATAAGAGAACTAGAAAACTCTGTATGGGGAAAAATGATTATTATTTTACTAAAACAAACAAAGAAGTCGTCAAAGAATTATGCACCAATTGATGGCCTTCTTCTGTTTTATTCCTGAAATCATTAGATTATCTTGAGATTAATTTATCAAAAGGCACATTTCTAAAATTTTAACCTTAGCTTATTATATTATATGATTATAAATACTGTACTGATGCAACTTTCAGTCCATTTCATTTGTGTTAGAGTTTATACATTTTAAAGATGTTCTTATGAGTTTTCCTTTGTGATACAGTCCCAATTCTAAAGTTTGAGAAACTGCTGGCTGGCTAAATATTGCTAATCAAATAATTCAGGATCCAAATGTTTTTCTTTAAAACACAACTTTTAAATAAAAATTCCACTAAATATTAATTAATTAAAAAAGAATTCAGGATCATTTAAATAAATTTCTAAAAAGATCCAGAATTGTTATTTACATTTAGAATTTTCTTGAGTTTAAGAGTGATCTTCATTGTCAAATTGAAGACTGTTTATTTTCAAACTAAAACATCTATGTTCTAGTTACTGCTTATAACTGTTTTCAGTTACTAGAAATGCAAGCCTTCCTTTGCCTGTGTAAATTGCCCTATTACTTCAACAAAGCAGAAATGAGAGAAAACTCCAACATTAAAAATTTAATTATAGTTTATTGCATGAGAAATACCTACACAGTATTATTGAACAGGAAAACAAACAGTGAATAACAGATACTCTTTAAACAGTATCATGGACAGGATGAAAGACGTAATTTGATAACAAGGAATTAGCTTTTCATTAAATTTTTAGGTAAATAGAACAGCTCTGGTTAATAATAGTTTTATTACCTTACCTAGAGCAGTTTTACTATTGTATTAGTTTACTTGCATCACGTGGAATAGTCTTATGCTTTAATTCAAATGTATTAGCAGTAAAAGGCAGGACTCCAGTATCTGTTGGCTTATATAAATATACTGGTAAAACTTACCTATAGCATGTAGAATACAAACTCAGTTATTATTATTTCAGTTAGTAAGCTGTAAAAACATTGATTAATTTCACATACTAATGGTGACCACTTAACATTTAATCTATAATGTATCACTCATGTCAGCTTTCCCTTTTCACTTGAACTCCCAAAATATCTGTAAAGGGAGTGAATGTCAGTATAGCGAAAATACCCCTACTCACTAATGTGTTGAAATATTTTCAATTGTTTTTCCTTTCTTCTAAACATGGTATATTAACTATATGAAAGATACCAGATGAAATTCAAGAGTCCTGAAACATGAAAGGTGTAGTTTAAAATACATGTAGTAATAGCAGCTAATAATTGTTTAAACTCTACTATGCATAAAACAATGAATTCTTTATCCAGCATCAGAGAAATTCACATTTCAGGCTTTTAAGTTATATGCTGTTGAGTCAGAAAATAAAAAATTCCATTTAATTATCTACAACAATTAATAAGTAAGCCAAGGGTGGGCAAGGCTTATTTTTCTTTATTCAGTCACTTTTATTCTGAATATTCTCAAGTGCAATGAATTTAAGACTAACAGAATTCTAATGAGCAAAATCAAATAAAGCCCACCTTTTTATAAGCATAAAAGTATAGTTTTCAGCCCTTACTGCCAATCCAATATGGCATTAAAACTTTTTTTTCTTTTGTTTCTTTTTTTTAAGAACAGGTTTGGACTATTGTTATCCTGTATAATGTTTGGGTAAAGTGTGCTTATCATGTTTGTCATGACCTGAATTTCTAATTTATTTAAACATCCATTATGTGACTCAGAGTAGAATAAATCCTTAAGTCCCTAAACTATAGAATTAGTTTTATTTCAGGGATTTATGATGTGATATATGATATATATATATTATATATTATATTATATAATATATATAATATAATATATAATAATATATAATAATATATATTATGATGTGGTATATAGATATATATCATATCTATAATTATGATCACAGATATTGTCTCCTCACTGGTTGAAACAGAAATGATTGTTTCACAATAGTGTATCTATCTTGATAAGTTATGGTGACTCAAAGAAAGCAAAGCGAATGTTCTTTGGGGGGTGGGGTGGGTGGGGTGTAAGCCTGACTGGTCTGTCTATATCCTACACATTCTCCCAGTTTCTTAATTTGAAAGGCTTTTAGGGAAGTCCCATTGTGGGAATAAAACATTTGACAGATGAAAGAAGCATAATAAACATGATTGGATATATGGATTCTCTTGAAAATTAAATTTAAATTAAATGATTAATGTTTTAGAATTAAAGTAAAATTAGTGTATTTAATATGATGATGTTATGTAAAAATTGCTCAATGCAGAGGAGAAAATAGCCATTAGATGACAGTGAGTAATTTATAGAGTTGGAGGAAGAGAAGTCTCACAATCAAATTACTATATTCTATTATTCCTCTTGTCATCTGTTGCAAAACTGAAATGTATTCCGAATTATATTAAGAAAAGTTACCACTGGGATGACACAGAATCATAGTTGAACAATCACCTCTGTGGTCTTTTGGTCTAACCCTTCGTTTTTAGGTAAGAAAAAACGAAGTTTCTTTATGTTTATTACAGCTTGTATGAGAAGATTTAGTTCACAGTGGCACATAGGTACGTTAAGGATTTTGTGAACTTACTATAATTATAATTTTGAAAAACAAAAACAGCCACTTTAGAAACATATATGTTTATACATCTTAAATTTGAATGCTTATTAATTTCTAGTTTTAAAAATAAAATCCAGAGAAAAGGACAGGAAAGCTAATTATCTTGTTATTTGTATATAATCTGAAATACAAATTACCATATTGCTTCAATACTAGAGATGTCCCACCATCTTTTTCTAATTTTAAAGATTCTGAAATTGTACTGCAGTTTAAAATTTATATATAAATGTAATATAGTAGTTTCTTGTCCCAACCCCAGTCCAGTATCAAATTAATGCTGCATTTTACAGTTAATGCTATCTCAGAAATTGAGAAAATGAGGTAGTTCCAAAAGTGGAAAGATATTTATTTGCATATTCTGCAAATGTCTAGGTGAACTCTACCCACCAAGAGATCACCATTGGTCCCTTCAAAAGCAGCAAGAGTTAAAACACTTAAGAAGAGGGATATTAATAATGAAAATATTTTTTAAAGAGCTGAAAATAAATATGAAGATTGCAAGGTAAAACAGATTATAGAGTTAGTTACCAATTGGGCAAAGCTAGTTTCTGTTGCTGCTTGGTTTGTTCTAAGTCTGAATAAATAAGCATGTATTTGGGTGCAAAAGAGTTATCGATTCCAAAATGACTTAGAGCAGAGAGATTTTACCTTACCAATTTGTCTGTGTGGTCATCTGATATGGTCTTCCATTTCACATTTTACTTGACATACACAGTTTATCTGCTAAAAGAGAATGCATTCTGCTGAAGGACTTTATGGAGTAGAAGGAGGGTAAAGTAGAAGTACCAACGATTAGGTAGCCAAGGAGATGTTTAATAGTGTTTGATGATTCACAGCAGAATTGACACAGGTGATAATTCCACAGTTTAGATAATAGAATATTTACATGTATTACAAACATGAGATTTCCACATAGAGAAACTGTTTTCCCTGGGGTTTTTCAATGTAATTTGTTCAAATAGAGTAGATGTATTTGGAGATTTATTAGAACTATATAATCTGGAAAGTGTGAAAGCATTCAAGTCCATTCTCATCATTATGGGGACACTAACACCTTGCATGAGGAGCTTTAAATTAGGGTGAGCACTGCACAGGCCTCAGCCATGCCCGATTTGTTTGTAGCTACACACCTGTACTCACCTTCGTCCTCCTTCACTAAGCTTGTTATGAACAGGTTGTGGAACCCTATGCCACTTTCCTCGGCACTGAACCTTGTTCCTTGCACCAATCTCCCATCTTTGTACCAGTAAACCGTGGGCCTCGGAGAGCCACGGACTAAACACTGGAAATAAGCTGCTGTCCCTAACGGTGCTGAACAGTCAGAAATACCTTTGATAAACCTGGGAGGCCCTTCCTCCACCTGAAATTCAAAAAAGCTGTCTGAATATTTGCTCCTTAAGACTAATTCTTCCTTCACACTGCTCAATGTCACTTTACTTTTCTTTGACAGCAGAGCCAACATTTCGGAATCTCCCATGGTGAGGAATCCCCGACAGATAGCCTCCCCTACATAATTCACAGCTCTGCACCGGTACGTTGCACTATCGGAAAGACAGACGTTGCGAATCTTAAGGGTGTGACTTCCCTTCTCCTCACTAATCACATATTTAGCGTCATCTGGCTCAATACACATATATTCTTTATACCATTTCACTTCAGGAGTTGGGATGCCTATGACTGAACATTTGAACACAGCGTCTGAGTTTTCTGGAATTCTAAAATCACAAATAGGCATTATAAAGCGAGGAGGCATTTCAAATACTTCTAAGTCAATTTTTAAATCTTTGTCTTCTTCCTCCCTTGAAGCCATACTTGGATCTGCTAAATTCAATGGGAGAACATCCAGACTCACAACCATGCTTTTATGATCAGGAGTAAATTCAGGAACTGTGACTATTTTCACTTGCTTCTCAAATTCTTTAACATCTTTTTCACTTAATTCAACTTCCAGGACAATTTCTTGAGGAGAAGGGGTTCTTGATGACCCAGTGTTTTCCAAATCGAACTCCATGACATGCTGATGTGTTACTGGAGGTGGAAGGGCCACTGCTCTCTCTTTTGGGGGCACAATGTCTACATGTGCAAAGCTCTTTGCTTCCCCTATGATGTTTACAGCATGGCACATGTACTCGCCTCCCTCTCCTTTTTGAATGTTAGCAATTTCCAAAGAACACACATTACCCACCCTTTCTATTTTGATTCTTTCATCTGGCTCTAGCAAAGATTTATTTCGATACCATTTCACACCAGGAACTGGAAGGCCCTCAACTTCAACAATGAAGCCCAAGGTTGTGTTTTCATAGATCTTCCTTTTGGTCAGAGGTTCAATAAAAGATGGAGGCATTTCATTGTCTTTTGGTTCAATGGCTTCATTGGGCGTGCCAAAGGAATCAGAACGCCATAATTCATAAGCTGAGCTTCTCTCTTCTGTAGGTGTGTGGAAATGTTCACTTGATGGACTGTCCTCCCTTTCTAGTTTTGATGGGCACCTTTTAAAGATTGCAGTGGGGTTTGGTCCTCCAGTAGGAACAGAATATCTTTCAACAGTTTCTCCTCCTAAAGGTCTAGAATATCTCTCTAGTGTCTCCCCTGAGGGCGTGGAATACCTCTCTAAGGTCTCTCCTGGAGGTGTGGAATATCTCTCCAGGGTGTCTCCCGGAGGTGTGGAGTATCTCTCCAGGGTCTCTCCTGGAGGTGTGGAATATCTCTCCAGGGTGTCTCCTGGAGGTGTGGAGTATCTCTCCAGGGTCTCTCCTGGAGGTGTGGAGTATCTCTCCAGGGTCTCTCCTGGAGGTGTGGAGTATCTCTCCAGGGTCTCTCCTGAGGGTGTGGAACACCTTTCTGCTAACTTGCCTTCGGAAGGTGTTGAGTACCTTTCAGTAGCTTCCTCTAAAGGTGTGGTCTTTTCAATAGTCTTACCTCCCAAATTTGTTGAGGATTTTTTAGCTGTGTCTACAGGAGTAAGATACAAATCAGGAGACTTTGGAGTTTCAAGATGTTCAACAGAGGATGGTGGGGTATAAAACTGATCTAGCTCAGAGAGTGCTTCACTGCTTGTACTTCCCACATCAATTGAAATATCAGATTCAGGAGAAAATGGGCGTCCCAGTGATTCCTGTTGTTGGTTGTAGTACTCATACACAGTGCTGAAAGTTACTTCTTCAACCTCCATTGATGTGACTGATTCACTGTGGACAAGATCTGCCTTGTGCTTGGTGTCTGCAGCCTCAGGAACTTCATGCTTTCCAGCAGCCAGTAAGTACTGTGTTAGGGAGGTCTCACATTCCATTACCTCCGTTGTATGTGCCTCATCCAACTTAGGAGGGTTTTCAGAAAAACAAGTTTCTATATTTTCTTTTTCAGTACTGGAGAAAGAAGTTTCATTCTGAACTTGGATTTCTTCATAACATTTTTCTTTTCCAGGAGCATCCATTTTCTCACTTATTTGATCATTTGGATTCCGTTGTTCCTCAGTCATTAAGAATGGAAAGTGCTGGCTCAGGGAAATTTTTCTGCGGCATGTGTCTGCTTCCTGAACCTCACTTATGTGGTCTCCCAAAATTCCAGCAGCATATCCCTGTGTCCCTCCATCTTGCTTTTGAAATGACTCCAACTCTGGTTCCAAAGAATGCTCCTCCTCCTCCTTTTTACAAACCTCTATAAGCTTTTCCTCACTTGCTTTTTTCACATGTGAAATGAAACTCCTATCCCCATTTTTCTCAGAAATATCAGTTTTTCCTACATCTGTGGACGAGGTTGAAAGTAGGGCACACGGTTCACCATGGATCTCTTCAGAAATAGTTTTAAGAGAAATATCAGTATTTAAAATTTCTAAATTTTGTTCCTGCTTATGTTTTTCCAAATAAGAGGCATTTTCATCACTACCACTTTTCTCCCTCACAGTCCTATCTAAAAACTCCTTACTGGAAGAAATCTCTGGATTGGTAAATATGTTACTTTGTGCACTTTGAGAGGTATTCTGTGTATCAGATTGTAATGTTTCAGTGCTAGGAACTTCCTCTTTATATGGTGTTTCCTGCTGTTGCCTAGTTTCTTGCTCTTGAAACTCCTTAGCTGGGTCTCCTAAATGAGAATACATTTGCTTCAGATCAAATACAATGCTCTCAGCCTCGGTTGTTTCAGAAGCAGGATGCTGGGTTTGAAAATAAGCTTCTTCTGATTGATCACTATCTAGTCTAACTTCCTGAAATTTTACATCCGCATTTTCTATTTGAGCATGAAATTGCTTTAGGTCAAATGTAATAGGTGCTTCAGGTTCAGCCCTTTCAGCAACTGCAGATTGATCTATAAGACCTACTTCCTTCTGTTGTTCCCTCTCTTGTACTTTAAGTACCTTATGAGTTTGAGAAGAAAGCAGCTTTAAATTCATTACAATGTTAGATGAATCTTGTTCAGTGTTTGGAGGCATTTCCTCTGCCTGATGCATATTTGTGTTTAGGTTACTTGATCTTGATTTTCTTTGCTTTAAGGGGAAGTCTTTGTCATCAAGCTTCTTTTGAGGAGGATTCACAAATGATTTCTTGGTAGGTCTTTTTTCTAGAACGCCTTTTTCTATATGTTGTAACTTTTCAAATGCAATGATTCTATGCCTCACCTTTTTTCCTGGGTAGTATCTCCCTTCCCCAAAGGGTTCTTCGTATACAATGATGGACGATTCTTTTGTATTGTAACCATCAGAAGTTCTCTCAGAGTGGATATTTGATAAATAGTCACTTTGGGCATATTCTTGCATGTTTTCCCTTTCTGGTCCACCAAGTTTCCCCAAATCATTTCTTACCTCTTTCCTAATTTTAACTTCACTGAAATCGTCAACAGATGGATAGACAGTCCCCTCTGCTTGGTGTAGCTTTGATTTTTCATTTACATGTTCCTCTTTCTCTTCATCCTGACATTGTATGAGTTCAGCTCGGAGAGGCTTGTTGATTGTTATGGATGTAGAAGTACCCTGCATAAATATGGGCAGTTTTTCTCTAGAAGATGTGCAAGAAACCTGGACTTTCTGGTCTATCTGTTCAATTGTCTCAAGGCTTTGAAAATATTCTCTTACAGAATATTCTTTTATATTGGATTGGGGAGTAAAAGGACCGGTTGGATAATCATGAAAGTGTGCCCTTACAGATTCTCCCTGAATGTGTTGATCTTTGGAATATTTGGCATAAATTCCACCCATATTTTCTAATTGACTATATTCCCTGTGAGTGACAGGTTCCACTGTTAGATCTGAAACACTCTCAACCATTCCTGAACTGTTTTCAGCAACACATTCATATTTTCCAGAATCTTGAGAATTAACATCATTAATATATAACCTGTGGCTACAATTAACTTCTTCAAACTGGAACTTCTTGTTCTGCTTTAAAAGGACTCCATTGTGGAACCATGTCACAGCTGGTTTAGGCTCACCAGACAGTGAACATTCAAGGACTATGGAATCCCCTTCTCTACAACTGGCATGCTTTGGCATTTCTTGTAACACTTCTGGCGGCTCATTAGTAATATCAGATGAAAATATAAATTTGTGCTTTGGTGACCGAGTAGCCTCATCTTGAGGTGTTGCTTTAGGTTCCAACTCCTCCAGTTGAAACAACTCTCTTGACTCTTTATCCTGTTCTGGGGTAGGAGTAGCTGCCGTTATCTGAATTTCTACAGGAAAGGAAAGAAGTTCTATGTCTGCAGAGGGAGGAACTGGTGGGTTAGCTTTTAACATATGGAGATTTGTTTGGCCTTCCTGTCTCAGAGATGGAGGAACGCCTTTTGCTTGGTCAAACACCAATGTCAGCTCCTCTTCTTCATCAGTGTAGTCATGCAACACTGGGACCCTATGTGCTTCGACATCATGCCTTTGTTTTGACTTCACTTTAAGTACACTGGTTGTTTTTACTGTTCCGTATTGGTTAAAGAGCACACAGGTAATGAAACCTTCATTTTGAGGATGGACAGAAGAAAAGGTTAACGTTGAATAGTTTTTGAAAGTCTGAGTGATAAAGCCTCGATTACATGGGATTGGTACATCATTGTTATACCATGTCACTATGGGTTGAGGATATCCTTGAAAATGACACACAAATTCACAGCTATCACCTTCATAAACTTCTTGAGGTTCAATTTCTTGAAGAAATGAAGGTGGGCAACGTTGTGGATGTTTCTGGAAAGAATTTTCGAAAAATCTTGTGGTTTTTTCTTCCTGTTCAGTTTTGAATTCATCGACTTTTGTGGAAGTGGAGTGTTGAAATTCTCTCAAATCATCTTTTCTTATTTGGTCAATATCTAATGCTTCACTTTCTTGAATATTTACAACTGCACCAAAAGATTCACTGGTGTATGGTATAGTAACTTGAGACACCTTTTCAGGGGTCTCATATATTTCCTCATTCTTACTTACATTTGTGATATCTTCAGATGACTCTACAATTTCCGTTTGGGTCATAAGTTTTTCAAGTTGTTCTCTTGCTTGGATATTCTCATTTACTAGAATCCTGCCATATAAATGGTCCCTTGATAGACTTTCTCTTAGGAATGCCTCTTGGCTCATTCTCATTTCAGTCTGGAGAATTTCCTCATCAACAGTAGTTTGAAAGCTTGTGGGAGGTTCTCCAGATTCTACATTTTGATCCATTAGATTAGGAAGGACCTGTGGATCTTGGACAATACCCTCAGTTGAATTATCTACCTTATCCCTATTGTCAGCTAGATCAGATACAGACCTGCTTTTTATTTCCTCTCGAGAGAACAGAACGTCTTTATCAGTGTCTTCACTTCTCAAACTTCTTGAACTTATTTCAGATGACATATCTAACAAAGATAATTTCTTTTTCTCCATTAACATTTTTCTAGCCTCCCGTAAATGCTGCAACTTCATTTTGGTCTCCTCATCCAGGAAACTTTCACCTACATTAAGCCATCCCCTTGTGTCAGATTTACTTTCTAAATATTCTTCATCATACATTAAATCTGTTTTCCTGCCAGGACTTACTGTCTTAAAGTGTATAGTTCGCATGATTCCCTGTTGTTCCGCGTCTTGTTTCTTGTTAAAGGGAGAGCCAGTAAACCTCAGGTCAACCTTTAGTGTATCTTCTCTCCTTTCAACTAAAGCCTCCATATTTCCATGTGTCTGTTCTGCCCTTTTCAGAAATTCTAAATATTTCTCATCTTGCCCTTTTTCAATAACAAGCAACGATGCAGTTGACTCAGCAGACCCTTCACTATTAATTGCTAATAATCTATAACTTCCAGTATCTCTGTCTTGGACCCTTTTAACCTCTAAGCTGGAAGAGTGATGATGTAAATCACTCTTTGTTTTTATAACCCGTCGAAGACCTGTTGGGATAGGTCGATTGTTATGAAACCAAGTCATTTCTGGAGTTGGACAGGCAATTAATCTACATGTAAAAACAACAGGTTCACCCTCGAAAACATATTTAAACATAAGCTTTTGGGTAAAACAAGGCTTGAAATATTTGGGCCAGGAGCTTGTAGATGATATTCTACTTGCATATCTTTTAGCAGCCATGGAGCTGTGATCTATGTCTTCAGAATCTGAGAAGGCAACACGGGTATCTCTTTCTGAATGTTCAGATGCTTCCTCAGAGAACAATTCTGAAAAAAAGTTCAATTATAAAGCATTTTACTATTTTCCACAGTATTTGAAAAAGTTGAAAATAAATGAAATTGCAAAATAGGAAATGAAATAAAGTGCATGCTACAGATTCTCACAAATCCATAAAAAATTTCACTCACCATATTTGTTCGAATAAACGCAACACCATGCTCTGTTTAAAAGATTCTGACACGAAAATCGTTCGTTGTCTGGTCTTTTCTTCAAACTGCTGAAATTTCTTCTTGAACAAGCAAAAATGAATTTCAAAATAACATGTTCCTGTGCGTATTTGTTTTGAGAGCAGGAAAACTGTCCTTTTGATGGCTAAGAGGAAAATCTTACCTGACTTGCAGAGAGTGGAATAAACGCCCTTTCTGATCCTTTTGATTATAGATTAAATTATTGTATTTTTGGAGAATTAACTATTTAAGATATATATACGAGAACTATAACCATAAATGATTAGCTAAAATAAAATAAAATAAAATGAGAAGGCGTTTATTCGAACTAATACAGCCATAAAGTCACGATGTTATGCAAAGAAAAGCAGGCAATAAGGATCACATAAGGCAGCTATCTGCAAGCCAGTGTAAGAGACATATCAATGTTAAAATGATGTATGTGCATGAAGTGTAAACCAGAATGGGAATGTAACATTTTCACACACCCTAAATAAAAAAGCGTCTCAATGATAATTCATTCATGATGTTGCATTCTGAGAATGACAGCTAGGTTATTGTCTCTTGTTCAATTTAATTCACAGTGATTTTGAAAACAAACTTCTAGTTCATGATTTCATGCATTAAGATGACAACCTTTTCTAATACACGCTTTTGAAAATGGCTGCAAACATGAAGTTGATTATGGTTGATAAATTTTAAATATAAGATTTTAAATTACCATAAAACAAATTACTGTGAAATGCATGTAACTATCAGCATACTAAACCAGGCATGCAACACAGTAATATATACTGTAAGAGATATATTTGTACATCTATGTCATTTTTCTCAATACTACTAACAGAAGGCAGCTCAAGGATTCTATTAATCCTTCAGAATGTCTACTTAAATCTCATATTCAATATAACCATACCTTTCATCTCCATCTCAATCTGCTCATGCAACATTGATTCAGGAGCTAGAATGCAAAAACAAGAGATTTTCATGATTAATTCCATGTACTTTCTGCCTCAATTCATGATTCATACAATTACAATTTTCTCTTTACTATAATAGAAAACTACGTCCCCCAAATGCACCCCCCAAAATCCATGCCAAACAGATCAATGAGCTGATAAAGTACATGACAATGATGAAAGATTTTAAAACATTTTTATTTTAGGTTCTCTATGAAATTTCCACTTTTACTTCCACAATTCCCCATGCCTTTTACATGCACTGAGAAAAGCAATCCACAAACAAAAGGAATATTTCTTTTTTAATGTCTTGTTGACTGACTACTTGCTAGGAGATGAAATCACATTTAGAAGGAACATGCATTTTCTAACTTGCCACTTTTAACTGAGGGCCATTCTCAGATTTCCCTGCAGAATTGAGTTTTCTGCTAGTAAACACTCCTTTGATTTGAACCACCTTTAAAACTTCACGCAAAGTCCAATTATATGTTAAAGAGCAGAACAAAGAGTCCTCAACTCAAAATTACTTTTATTACATAAGGAAAAGTCACAGCCTTTAGACACAATCGTCTCTGGGTGGCTTCAGAGAAAGCAGGTGCTCAGGTAACACTCTCATTCTCCCGTCTGTGTGACACAAGTCAGTGTGCTTGCCGCCCTGGCTTCTCAGTTCCTTGTGGTCTTTGGCATGAAGTTACTGACAAACTTGATGTTTTCTTTGACGATGCTCTCTTTACTTCACGGGTTGTTTTAATTTGGGACTCTTTGAGTGTTTTAATACTTTTAGTGTCTGAACCAAGGGTAATTTTGGTAAGTGGTCTGGTTTGCAATTCTTTTGCTAGGTAAGAATAAAGTTTGGAAAAGGAATAAATTAGTTGTGTTTGTAAGAGTAAAGCACACGTGGAATTTAGAGATGATGGAATGTCATTAGGATGAGAGGGTAAGCAGCACATGAGTCCCCAAACTAGGATATATCTATGCTTACTACGCACATAAGAACTCTACTCAAACAGACTTACGGGGGTTCACATTCCTACCTGATTTTCATGGATAACTAGCCTATGTAAAATTATTAGGCCCAAATCGAAGAGGAACAGATAAAGACTGGCCTATATTAGATAATTAGATAACTGTGCCTGATCCTTCACTCTTCAAACCCTGAAAAGTGGCTTCTCTTTTAACTTTCTTCAGTAAGGCAGTCTGGACTTCCCAAGGGAAAAAAAAATGCTCAGGCACCGAGAACATTTTAATAATATAACTGTTGGAACTGAGTGAACTGGAAATCCTGAGGCAAAAATGTCCAGCTCAAATCCACTCTGGGAACATGATGATGAAGCACTGTCCTAGGGCACTAGGTTCTTTAGGAAGCGAGTTGAAAGACCTACATTTCTCCCACCTCCACAACACACCAGCTCCCAATTATCTTGCTGCGGAAACCGTCACAGTTGTCACCTACGTGACTTGTAGACAACGCCTCCAGATAGACAGTTTCTTGTGTGATTACTGTGCTAGCCAGCAGCTATGGTGAAACTGAGGGTCAACTTTCTGGATGGTGGAATTTTCTACCTAATTTGCATAATTAGACCTCAGTTCTTGAGCTATCCCTTTCTTAGGCTTTAAAAATTAATCAGAAATAGCTATAGACCAAAATGTCAGATTAAGAAAAAAACAAATCCTCCTTTTGGTGAGTGAGGATTGCAGATACATTAAGTGAATTAATGAATCTATCTCAAAATTCAATGCAGAGATGGCCGTGCACACAGCACTGTATTGCCCCCGTTCATCTCTGACGCCTCAACAATAATATGGCCGGATCAGGGAAGAGCTAGAGGCCGCAGCTCTCCACAGATCCCTGGAGATGCCTAAACTTCTTCCACCAGCTTCCCTCCATGGGATTCAGTGAAGGTTCTTTGCTGCAGACACACAGCACAGGCTTCTAGTACCTGAAGAATACTTTTCTCATTTTATTAGCATCCAAGAAGAAAGTCCATGGAAGGAAGGAAGAAGTTAACCTTTGCCCAAATATATTTGTGCCCCTTCTAGACACAGTGGTGAATCAAGCACAATAACAACAAAAATAATGATCTTGCTGTGAGATAATTCTACAATTCTGGGAGGATCTGAGACTATAAAGCAGCAGCATTTATTGAGAAATATCTAAAGACTACTAATTTTGGGCCAGACAGTGCCAGGCACAATAATAAATACTCAATAAACACTTGATGAACTCTAACATCTGAACCTTCTTTGGTACACTTCCTAGGTGGCACATTTGGTAAGTATTAGAAAAAAGAGCACATACGAAACAAACCTTGACTTCCTGAACTCAGATGTGAAAGTTAAACTTCCTTGAATCTAGACTGGAAAGTTACATGTTCTTAAGTTTGGCCAACGACTCGGCTGACTTTCATAAGTCATTTATGAATAGAGTGCTAATTTAAGGGTATTCTGTTTAATATATTCATTGATTCAATCTGCATGATGGAAAAGCTGCATAAAGCGATGAGGATGAAATGAAGCAAGTCAGAGCTAAATATCAAATAACCACCTTCTACTCTTAGTACTGCTGATGTTGTCTTCTCTCCGTACTCATTGTGGACAACGCAGCTGTACAATCCTTGGTCTACCAGCTGAACATTACATATGGTAAGTAACTGAGCATTGCCATTTTGTGACTGCTTCACTCTCTTAGATTCCTCTATCTTTACACCTTCATGAGTCCAGGTTACGTCAACGGAAGGTTCTTCTGAAACACAGAGGAACTGAGCCGTGTCGCCGCACTTTACAGAGAGGTCCTGAAGTTGCAGGAGAATCCTTGGTGCTTCATCCACTGGCTCTTCAGCACATTTCTCAGATAACTCAGTGCTTTCTGCAATTTGTGAAAGGGATGCAGTATGGTGCAACTCTACATCTTGAATGGATGTAGCTGTGTGGGCGGAACTTTGAGATACACCTTCAAAAACCTGAAATTCATATTCATATGATGATCCTTGAAATGACTTAATTTCGCTTTGGGATATTTTGCTCTCCTGCTTTGTGAAACAGGAATCTGCCACTGTCTGGGACTTGGTGGACTCTCTTACATTTTTCCCAGAACTTTGCCTACCTAGGGCTTGCACTGTACGATCAAGTGACAAGAAAAAGAAAAGAACATTAGGATCTTAAGCTTTGTCACCTGGCTAGGTTAGTAACATAAAATGGCACGGAAGATGAAGATGAAAGACGTCACTGTTACTTGGAAGCAGCATGCCAGATGCAGTGTGCTCCAGGATGTCAGGGTGACACAAAAGAAAATTCATTCCCAGTGATCCAGTGATGGATGGATGATGAAGGCTCATGCGGATGCCATACAGTATCTGCTTCCTTCTTTTTGTTGTCATTGCAGCTATCCAGAATGACATAGCCGCTCCCTCTTTTTTTCTGACTCTATTCGGGATATCATTTGTCCTCCCTCCATCATATACTTTATCAAAAATATGTAGCAAATAAATCATTAATGATGCAATGATGAGATGCTGTTTAGAAAAGTAAAAATGTCAAGCAAAGTTGATGCCTAACCAAATAATAACTAGTGTAATGCCCAGAACACGTACTTCAGTGAGATTTAAAGTACACTGGTTAAACTATAATTGAGGACTTAGGGGCACCTGGGTGTTACTTTGTTAATAAATTATGGACCGACCACAATATGCACCAAGACACACAGCAGAGACTCTCATTAGTAACAGTGGGAGTAGGAGGGATGCAGCAGATCAAAGTCTTTGAAGCAAGCCAGGCTTTCTTTACCTTTTGGAGTCACTGTGAGTATAGCTGCACAAATGGCTTCCCCAGCGCTATTGGCTGCTTTGCAAGAGTACTGGCCGGCATGCTCTGAGTAAGCATCAACTATAAGCATTAAAGCCATGCCTGTGGACTCCTCAAAATGGAAAACTACATCTTTTGTTGGTAGAATTGGTTGCTGGTTATGCAACCACTGGATTTCTGGCTTGGGAATGCCAGAAACCCTGGCATGGAATCTGACTGTCTCCCCGCTGTGCACCCTGAGGCTTGACAGAGGCTGGATGAAGATGGGCTTTTGGCCAAGGGGCTCCTTCTTAAATGAAACTGACGAAGAGACATGCCATTGAGAGTCTGATGTAACTTCTTCAAGTTTGCTAAATCCTGAAAAGAAGCATGCCAACCTTTAATGTCTTACCCTGCACTGAAACCAGAACTTACTGGGAGTTGTCTATAGATCTGTTGTAAATTTCAGTGGTGAACTAGAATCCAGACCAATCCTGATGCCTTGTCAACGTATGTTACCACATACACACATTGATTCAAAGTCACACAAGTTCCCTTCCATTTTCCAGACAAACATGCTGAGACATAACTAGTCTAAGGAACTTCACTACATTGTGCATGAAGGCGGTCGTGGAGTATGCAATTCAGTTTAGGTATTCTTGTCTTCTGTTGTTATTTTTTTCCCTCTGGTTGTCAAACCAGCTTTTCTTTTTTGTAAACCACACTACACTAATTATTAAGAAAACCTCTGGTTATTATAATAAGTGTTTAAAATCAAGGAAAAAAGCAAAAGTTGCCCTAACTCTTTATGTATTTGTATATGCTTAATATTACAGAGACTAATTTAGCTCAGGAAAAACAGCCTGAATCTATAAAAATACTATCTCATTTTGAATCAAAGTGCGCCCCACCCCGATACTGAGGAAGTGTTTCTGATTGCAGCTGAAGAGCCCCAAGTAACAGAGATGTTAAACCATCTTACAGTGGAGCTCCTCAACCCTCAGGCATTCTTTGAATGACAGTAAACACATCCAGCTGGTGTACAGACCTGAAATCACCCACTGTAGCTTCTGTGAAATCAGAATTGTGTCAGTACAATGGTGGGATGGTAACACTCTTAGATTTTAAAACACTTTTTTTTAGAATTTGCATCCTAGCCAGATGAGAAAACAGATCTATCTAATTCTTTAGCATATTTCTCCCCATTCTGATACATGCTGATCAGGAAGCATGAAAGCTGATGATGAGAGCAACACATTACACAATTCTATGGAGACAAAGCAGGGCAAAATAAAAAATGATGGTTTGTGATTCATAATGAGAAGGGGTAACTGAAAAGCGAGAACATCACATATAACATGGAAACAATTAGTCACATTAAGAGAATGGTAGGACCAACGATGATTTACGTGAAATCCTTAGTGATTTGTTACTGACATTGTGAGATTAGATCCATATTTAAATGTGGTACTTAAAGTTGTTTTACTGTACCTTCCAGTCTCAGAGTGGCTGTGCTTGATACTTGACCTACAGCATTACTAGCAACAAAAGTATAAATTCCTTCATCTTCTGGAAAAGCTTCAGCAATTTCCAGCTGGTAAGTGTCTTCAAACTGAGTCATTTTAAAGAACCGAGATGGCTTGATTTTCTTGTCTTTGCTGTACCAAGACACTTTTAGATCTGTAACGTGAAAGGAAAAGGATCTTTAAATCACTGGAACAAGTGGATATTTTTATTTACCTGCAAACACAATATTGACTATATTAGTGACTAATTTTATATTTATCTAAATAACATTATACTTTTCTTTTGGGCATGCCACATCTGATCTTATATAATTTCATTTTTAAGAAGGAAACATGATTCTAGAAAAATCCAGCTTATAGATGGGTTATAATGTTTGAAAATTTACAATGTTAGTTATATTCTTTTTAACCATTTGCCTGTCATGCTATGGAAGCAAAGATAAGGTTTTGACATGTTCAGTCAAATGAGAAAAAGACTGTCCTGAGAAACAGTCATCATAAAGGGTTTGATCTGAGATTGTGGTTACCTACTGAGACAGGAAGTGAGGGAAATCTGCACGCTGGTTAGGCAGAAAGACCCATCAAAAACAGACCTGAGAAGATGAACATTCCATAAAGTCTAAAAGAGACACCCTTAAAGAATGAAGAAAAAAATCTCTATTATTTTGTTACCAGTAGGCAAGCATTGGAAGGTCTCAGCAAAAAAGAAAATTTTTAAAATGGAAAGAGTCATGAAATTTGGGCATCCTAGATATATTTGGCTTTTTTCAAAGTAGGAGTAATAATAAATAATAATAAAACTAGCGAGTAGGAACCAAGATGGCGGAGTAGAAGGAGGTGCTCTCACTCCCTATTGTGAGAACACCAGAATTACAACTAGCTGCTGGACAATCATCGATAGGAAGACACTGGAACTCACCAAAAAAGATACCCCACATCCAAAGACAAAGGAGAAGCCACAATGAGATGGTAGGAGGGGTGCAATCACAGTAAAATCAAATCCCATAACTGCTGGGTGGATGACTCACAGACTGGAGAACACGTATCCCACAGAAGTCCACCCACTGGAGTGAAGGTTCTGAGCCCCATGTCAGGCTTCCCAACCTGGGGGCCTGGCAACGGGAGGAGGAATTCCTAGAGAATCAGACTTTGAAGCCTAGTGGGATTTGAATGGAGGACTTCGACAGGACTGGGGGAAACAGAGACTCCACTCTTGGAGGCACACACAAAGTAGTGTGTGCATCGGGACCCAGGGGAAGGAGCAGTGAACCCAGGGAAGACTGAACCAGACCTACCTGCTAGTGTTGGAGGGTCTCCTGCAGAGGCGGGGGGTGGCTGTGGGTCAATGTGGGGACAAGGACACTGGCAGCAGAAGTTCTGGGAAGTACTCCTTGGCGTGAGCCCTCCCAGAGTCTGTCATTAGCCCCACCAAAGAGCCCAGGTAGGCTCCAGTGTTGGGTTGCCTCAGGCCAAACAACCAACAGGGAGGGAACCCAGCCCCTCTCATCAGCAGTCAGGCAGATTAAAGTTCTACTGAGCTCTGCCCACCAGAGCTACAGTCAGCTCTACCCACCACCAGTCCCTCCCATCAGGAAACTTGCACAAGCTTCTTAGATAGCCTCATCCACCAGAGGGCAGACAGCAGAAGCAAGAAGAACTATAATCCTGTAGCCTGTGGAACAAAAAGCACATTCACAGAAAGATAGACAAGATGAAAAGGCAGAGGGCTATGTACCAGATGAAGGAACAAGATAAAACCCCAGAAAAACAACTAAATGAGGTGGAGATAGGTAACCTTCCAGAAAAAGAATTCAGAATAATGACAGTGAAGATGATCCAGGACCTCGGAAAAAGAATGGAGGCAAAGATCGAGAAGATGCAAGAAATGTTTAACAAAGACCTAGAAGAATTAAAGAACAAACAGAGATGAACAATACAATAACTGAAATGAAAACTACACTAGAAGGAATCAAGAGCAGAATAACTGAGGCAGAAGAATGGATAAGTGACCTGGAAGACAGAATAGTGGAATTCACTGCTGCAGAACAGAACAAAGAAAAAAAGAATGAAAAGAAGTGAAGACAGCCTAAGAGATTACTGGGACAACATTAAATGCAACAACATTCACATTATAGGGTTCCCAGAAGGAGAAGAGAGAGAGAAAGGACCAGAGAAAATATTTGAAGAGATTATAGTCGAAAACTTCCCTAACATGGGAAAGGAAAGAGTCACCCAAGTCCAGGAAGGGCAGTGAGTCCCATACAGGATAAATGCAAGGAGAAACACGCCGAGACACATAGTAATCAAATTGGCAAAAAATAAAGACAAAGAAAAATTATTAAAAGCAGCAAGGGAAAAATGACAAATAACATACAAGGGAACTCCCATAAGGTTAACAGTTGATTTCTCAGCACAAACTCTACAAGCCAGAAGGGAATGGAATGAAATACTTAAAGTGATTAAAGGGAAGAACCTACAACCAAGATTACTCAACCCAGCAAGGATCTCATTCAGATTCAATGGAGAAATCAAAAGCTTTACAGACAAGCAAAAGCTAAGAGAATTCAGCACCACCAAACCAGCTCTACAACAAATGCTAAAGGAACTTCTCTAAGTGGGAAACACAAGAGAAGAAAAGGACCTACAAAAACAAACCCAAAACTGTTAAGACAATGGTCATAGGAACATACATATCGATAATTACCTTAAACATGAATGGATTAAATGCTCCAACCAAAAGACACAGGTTTCCTGAATGGATACAAAAACAGGACCCATCTATATGCTATCTACAAGAGACCCACTTCAGATCTAGGGACACATACAGACTGAAAGTGAGGGGATGGAACAAGATATTCCATGCAAATGGAAATCAAAAGAAAGCTGGAGTAGCAATACTCATATCAGATAAAATAGACTTTAAAATAAAGACTGTTACAAGAGACAAGGAAGGAAACTACATAATGATCAAGGGATCAATCCAAGAAGAAGATGTAACAATTATAAATATATATGCACCCAACATAGGAGCACCTCAATACATAGGGCAACTGCTAACAGCTATAAAAGAGGAAATCGACAGTAACACAATAATAGTGGGGGACTTTAACACCTCACTTACACCAATGGACAGATCATCCAAAATGAAAATAAATAAGGAAACAGAAGCTTTAAATGACACAACAGACCAGAGAGATTTAATTGATATTTATAGGATATTCCATCCAAAAACAGCAGATTACACTTTCTTCTCAAGTGTGCACAGAACATTCTCCAGGATAGATCAGATCCTGGGTCACAAATCAAGCCTCAGCAAATTTAAGAAAATTGAAATCATATGAAGCATCTTTTCTGACCACAATGCTATGAGATTAGAAATGAATTAGAGGGAAAAAATGTAAAAAACACAAACACATGGAAATTAAACAATACGTTACTAAATAACCAAGAGATCACTGAAGAAATCAAAGAGGAAATCAAAAAATACCTAGAGACAAATGACAATGAAAACAAGACGATCAAAAACCTACGGGATGCAGCAAAAGCAGTTCTAAGGGGAAGTTTATAGCTATACAATCCTACCTCAAGAAACAAGAAAAATCTCAAATAAACAATCTAAACTTACACCTAAAGGAACTAGAGAAAGAAGAACAAACAAAACCCAAAGTTAGTAGAAGGAAAGAAATCATAAAGATCAGAGCAGAAATAAATGAAATAGAAACAAAGAAAACAATAGCAAAGATCAATAAAATTAAAAGCTGGTTCTTTGAGAAGATAAACAAAATTGATAAACTATTAGCCAGACTCATCAAGTAAAAGAGGGAGAGGACTCAAATCCATAAAATCAGAAATGAAAAAGGAGAAGTTACAACAGACACCACAGAAATACAAAGCATCCTAAGAGACTACTACAAGCAACTCTATGCCAATAAAATGGACAACCTGGAAGAAATGGACAAACTCTTAGAAAGGTATAACCTTCAAAGACTGAACCAGGAAAAATAGAAAATATGAACAGACCAATCACAAGTAATGAAATTAAAACTGTGATTAAAAATTTTCCAACAAAAAAAGTCCAGGACCAGATGGCTTCACAGGTGAATTCTATCAAACATTTAGAGAAGTGCTAACATCCATCCCTCTCAAACTCTTCCAAAAATTGTAGAGGAAGGAACACTCCCAAACTCATTCTATGAGGCCACCATCACCCTAATACTAAAATCAGACAAAGATACTACAAAAAAAGAACATTACAGACCAACATCACTGATGAATATAGATGCAAAAATCCTCAACAAAATACTAGCAAACAGAATCCAACGACACATTAAAAGGATCATACACCATGATCAAGTGGGATTTATCCCAGGGATGCAAGGATTCTTCAATATATGCAAATCAATCAATGTGATA
Organism: Orcinus orca; assembly: GCF_937001465.1. NCBI lineage: Eukaryota > Metazoa > Chordata > Mammalia > Artiodactyla > Delphinidae > Orcinus > Orcinus orca. Next base: position 66,297,026 of record NC_064565.1, read on the forward strand.
CACCATATCAACAAACTGAAGAATAAAAACCATAAGATCATCTCAATAGATGCAGAAAAAGCTTTTGACAAAATTCAACACCCATTTACGATAAAAACTCTCCAGAAAGTGGGCACAGAGGGAACCTACCTCAACATAATAAAGGCCATATATGACAAACACACAGCAAACATCATTCTCAATGGTGAAAAACTGAAAGCATTTCCTTTAAGATCAGGAACAGGACAAGGATGTCCACTCTCACCACTATTATTCAACATAGTTTTGGAAATCCTAGCCACGGCAATCAGAGAAGGAAAAGAAAAAAAAAAGGAACACCAATTGGAAAAGAAGAGTAAAACTGTCACTGTTTGCAGATGACATACTATACATAGAGAATCCTAAAAATGCCACTAGAAAACTACTAGAGTTAATCAATGAATTTGGTAAAGTTGCAGGATACAAAATTAATGCACAGAAATCTCTTGCATTCCTATACACTAATGATGAACAATCTGAAAGAGAAATTAAGGAAACACTCCCATTCACCATTGGAACAAAAAGAATAAAATACCTAGGAATAAACCTACCTAGGGAGACAAAAGACCTGTATGCAGAAAACTATAAGACACTGATGAAAGAAATTAAAGATGATACCGACAGATGGAGAGATATACCATGCTCTTGGATTGGAAGAATCAATATTGTGAAAATGACTATACTACCCAAAGCAATCTACAGATTCAATGCAATCCCTATCAAATTACCAATGGCATTTTTTATGGAACTCGAGCAAAAAATCTTAAAATTTGTATGGAGACATAAAAGACCCTGAATAGCCAAAGCAGTCTTGAGGGAAAAAAACAGAACTGGAGGAATCAGACTCCCTGACTTTAGACTATACTACAAAGCTACAGTAATCAAGACAATATGGTACTGGCACAAAAACAGAAACATAGATCAATGGAACAAGATAGAAAGCCCAGAGATAAACCCACGCACCTATGGTCAACTAATCTATGACAAAGGAGGCAAGGATATGCAATGGAGAAAAGACAGACTCTTCAATATGTGGTTCTGGGAAAACTGGACAGCTACATGTAAAAGAATGAAATTAGAACACTCCCTAACACCATACAGAAAAATAAACTCAAAATGGATTCAAGACCTAAATGTAAGACCGGACACTATAAAACTCTTAGAGGAAAACATAGGAAGGACACTCTTTGACATAAATCACAGCAAGATCTTTTTTGATCCACCTCCTAGAGTAATAGAAATAAAAACAAAAATAAACAAATGGGACCTAATGAAACTTCAAAGCTTTTGCACAGCAAAGGAAACCATAAACAAGATGAAAAGACAACCCTCAGAATGGGAGAAAATATTTCCAAGCAAATCAACGGACAAAGGATTAAACTCCAAGATATATAAACAGCTCATGCAGCTCAATATTAAAGAAACAAACAACCCAATCCAAAAAGGGGCAGAAGACCTAAATAGACATTTCTCCAAAGAAGGCATACAGATGGCCAAGAGGCACATGAAAACCTGCTCAACATCACTAATTATTAGAGAAATGCAAATCAATACTACAATGAGGTATCACCTCATACCAGTTACAATGGGCATCATCAGAAAATCTACAAACAACAAATGCTGGAGTGGATTTGGAGAAAAGGGAACCCTCTTGTACTGTTGGTGGGAATGTAAATTGATACAACCACTATGGAGAACAGTATGGAGGTTCCTTGAAAAAATAAAAATAGAATTCCCATATGACCCAGCAATCCCACTACTGGGCATATATCTGAGAAAACCATAATTCAAAAAGACACACTCATTGCAGCACTATTTACAATAGCCAGGTCATGGAAGCAACCTAAATGCACATCAACAGACAAATGGATAAAGAAGTTGTGGTACATATATACAATGGAATATTACTGAGCCATAAAAAGGAACGAAATTGGGTCATTTGTTGAGACATGGATGGATCCAGAGACTGTCATACAGAGTGAAGTAAGTCAGAAAGAGAAAAACAAATATCGTATATTAACGCATGTATGTGGAACCTAGAAAAATGGTACAGATGAACCAGTTTGCAGGGCAGAAGTTGAGACACAGATGTAGAGAACAAACGTATGGACACCAAGGGGGGAAAGCCGCAGAGGGGTGGGGATGGTGGTGTGATGAATTGGGTGATTGGGATTGACGTGTATACACTGATGTGCATAAAATTGATGACTAAGAAGAACCTGCTATATAAAAAAATAAATTAAATTAAATTAAAAAAAAAACTAGCTATTTCCACACAAGGATTTGAACCATCTTAAAATGATAGAAAGTAAAAACCCCAAATCAAGGATACATATTACTATGTTGTTACAGTTTAAGATGATGTGTACTTTAAAAAAAATTATACTTCCATTAAAGCAACAGCCCTGTAAGTCAAGCGTGGATTCAAATTTAATTACTTGTTTTAAAAGCCAAAAATCAGAAGCCATCTTGTTTTTGGAATGTGGTCACTATATTACCTCCTTATCTCAATACCACCCATGGGGATCTTCTAATAGTCCAGTCCTCTAGTATTTGTTTGCACTGTTGCATAAATATTGGTTTATGAATATTCCCCTGCTTCCCACTAGGGTAGTTGTTATAAACTACAAGTTCCCCTTTTAAAGAAAAAAATCTTTTTATTTCCTTAGGTAGCAAGGTAAGGTAGGAAATGGAATCCTGACACTACAATTTACCAGCTGTGTGACCTTAGACATGTCAGTTAATCTTTGGACCAGTCTTCTCATTTGTAAAATAAGATGCATAATAATTCATGGGCTATAAAATTGCTGTGTGAATTCAATGACATACACAGAGGAGAGGGTTTTATAAACCACAGGCACAAGTCAGTCATTAAAGTGAGAATGTCTAACATCACAAGGGATCAGCAATAACTTACCTAATAAACAGGGCCATAGGATATACAAGTAATACCATCATCACATGGGATGTAAAAGTCATCCTACAAATACTTGGTTTGTTTGTTTAAACATCAATGGAGAGACGCAAGAGGGAAGACATATGGGAACATATGTATATGTATAACTGATTCACTTTGTTATAAAGCAGAAACTAACACACCATTGTAAAGCAATTATACCCTAATAAAGATGTTAAAAAAAAAAAAACAAACATCAATGGAAAGGGAAGGATGGAGAGTTTGGTACTCTCTCCCTCACAAGGTTCCCTGCTTATTCTTCCTGACAACTTCTTCCTTTGGTGAACTGAGTGAAGCAGGAGGACAGGCATGAATCGTCAATAATAAATGAGCTAAAGGGCAAGACCTGTTTTGGTAATGGACTTGGTACTTTTGACTGGGCTGCCACTACCTGTGTCAGTCACTGGCCTCTCATGGCTTCTGTGAGGCCACCCCACTGCCCAGTTCCTCACCCCCACCACTCCATTGTATTTGGTCCCTGAGTCTCGTTCATTCTACCTCCTGGACTCTGGCACAATCTACCCCCATCTTTCTCCTGACTCAGTTGTCAACACTTTCCAAGCCTATTATAATATGATAGCCTCTCTGCTGGTCCGTTACCTTCAGCCTCACCTCCCACATCTGTCCATTCCTCCTTTCATGATCAGAGTGTTGTTTCTAAAAAGAAAACCTGATCATGTTACCCAGGGGTTTCAAAATCTCTCAGTGGCTCCTCAAAGTAAACAAGATAAAATCTAAAGTCCTAAGCACAGAATACCAACACTTTAGGATCTGGCCCTTGCCTTCTTTTCTAGCTTCTCGTCCACTCATTGCATCACTTTCCAACCATACTTAAACCACTTGTTGCCAGCACATGGAGTGTTCTGGCGAGCTTTTATGACTTTGTAAACGTTGTTCTCTGCCTGGAGCACGACCGTGCTCATGAGCCTATTAATTCTTCAATGTGCCGTCCGTGCATTTTCTCCAGCTCTCTCCCAGACAGAGAGCACTGAGTAGGTGGGCTGTTACAGCACTTACAACCTTGGGATCTAGCTGTGCATGCGCGTCTCCTCACCTACACACTGAGCTCCATGAAGGCAAGAGACAGGTCCTGGCATCCCTAGAACCTAGTGCAATGTCTCAATAGCAGGAACACAGATGTTGGTAGAATAAAACAAAAAAAAGCTTAAATGAACAGTGGGCATTCCTCATTGCTAAACTAATTATTTAACATCTCACTTAGCTAGCTGCCACTCTGTAAGCCACCAAATGATACTGACCATTATCTGTAGAATGAGCACTAGCAAAAAGCTAGCTTTATTACAAGTTTTAAAATTCTACTTTTACAAACTTCTCTTCCACCAGTAGGTGGCACCAGAGACCTTCAATAGATAACATTTCCACTTACAAAGCACCACCAGATTGCTCAGGACCATGCTCCATGCTTCAGCAAGTACTGAGTTCCCCAAAACATGAGACTGGGGCCTCTGCAGACTCATATTTTTTTCCAATTTGCAGAAAGCAGAGCTGCACTTACTTTCTTAAGGGAAGTTGTGTGAATATTTTCTGTCTGAGGGGCATGAAACGTGATATGGTGAGCTTTTATTTTAAAAGGCATTTATTCAGTGAATTTAATTTTTGTCATATAGAAAATACATTTATGAAAGGGTTCTAAAACCTCTGTATGTGTATTAATATTACCACACATAGAGAGTTAATGATCACATGAATTTATAAAGTCCATTCGAATATTTAAGGACATCAGTCACATTGAAAAGATATTTTTCTTTTTCTACCCCAATTGTAGTCTTGTAGAGAGCTTCAAATGTATGTTTGCAATGCCTTAAAGGCAAACTATAAAATGACTTATAAACTAAAGAGTACTATGCAAATATAGTTAAGACTACTACTTTAGATAATCCATATACATATGTTTATTTGAAAAATTTCCTCTAAAAATTCAATGAATGGATAAATTCTTTAGTATGGCTTTAGTGAATTTGATATTAAAATGCATTTTTCTTTTTAGTAGGATATCACCGAATCAGTCCTCATTTCTTAATATTTGGCATTTTTCAAATACCATGCTCTGAAGTCACAAAGTCTATAGTATTTATCTATGGTGGTCACCCAATACCAGACTTTTATGTTTCTATAATTCCTCTCAATGCTTGTAATAAAATTAATGTATTGAGCACCAGTCACTTGCTAGCCATGCCTGTAAGTGCTTTACACACCTCATATCCTTTAATTATGCTCATAAAATCAAACAGGTCTATTTGGTTTCTAGATCAGCATCTCCATCCCAGAGCAGGAAATCATTAGGTGATAGAAGCCCAATTGAAATACTAACTTGCTTAAGAAACCGGCTCTTGGCAAGGTAGAGACTGGGCCATAACCCAATGGGAGAAGCACAATAAGCAAAACAAACGTTTATTAGGAGTGCTGTGAGATGCCCGAGCTTGGAGAATTTCCCTTTGTGGTGGTATACAACAGTCAAGCAAATGAAGGAGTGATTTTCATTCGGGATAAGGTTGATTTACCCTGTCTCTATGTGAGGTAGGTCTACAATCATCATTGGCTAGAAATGGCTCTAAACATTTTGTCTCATTCTACTAAGGTCAGACTCCTGGGGTGAGGGGAGGGGCCGGTGGTTCTGGGAAACATGCACCAATTAAAAATCATAACAGCTAACAGATAGAGGGATTACTGTATGAGGGGTGCTGCGATACGTGCTGGTGTGGGTTAGCTGACATAATCATGACAATGATCTGAAGCCACTGATATCAGTCATTTAACAAGCATTCTTTTGTCCAATCAACAATTACTTACTGAGTATCCACTATGTATGGAGCTATTCTAGGACAAGGATCCACCCTTGCTTTCACAGAGCTTTCCTTCTAGTAGCTACTGCTTTTCAGGCACCATGTTCTCGGTAGTAAGACAGAATCCCTGCCCTCATGAAATGTACATTCTAAGACTGAATGCAATATTATCCTCACTTTATTCATGAGGGAAAGAGGACCAGAGAAATCAGGTATTTGCCGAAGGTCACAGAGTGGAGCCAAGACTCAAATCCAACCTCTCTGATCATAACACCCCCACTTTTGTCCACTACAGGATACCACCTTCCAAAGGGATATGGCTTTTCACACAAGCACTGTCCATAGACTGAACAACGTCTTACATATAAATGGACTCTTAAAACATATGTAGATGCCATTATAATTAATCTAATAGTAATTGTAGGTTTCGTTGTATTTTTTCAAGAGATAACGAAGTGTAACTACAATCATAAAGAAAACGACATTTTCAAGTTTAAAACATAGAAAAACACTGAACTCATTCCTTTTTTTAAATTGTAGTTTAAAAAAGCACATAACATAAAATTTATCATCTTAACCATTTTTAGGTGTACAGTCCAGTAGCGGAAAACACTGATCTAATTCTCAATTCAATAATCCAAGTAAGTGTTCTGCAAGATGCCCATGAAACTTCAAATTATGCATGAGAGTTAAGAAAACCTTTTCCTCACATCATTCTTTTTAAATATTAGCAACTCTACCTTCGCTTGTAAACCTACCTGTTCCAGAAACTCTGCATTGAAAGTGGGCTGGCCGTCCCTCAGAAGTGACAGTGTCCTGAAGTGGGGTGACGATGGCAGGAGGATAAACTGGCATTTCCTGATCAGGAGACACAACTTCTGGAACTAAAGGAAGGGACCACAGACTTGTCAGGAGTAAGGCAGCCTACAGACCTCATAGAATGAAGCATGCCGATTTCTCTTAATTTATCTGGCAGTGGAGCCCTTTCAAAGTTTCCAAGTTAGGTAGCAATCTACTTTTAGGAGCTCCAAGTTGTATTTTTAAATGCCCTGGGAGGATACAAAAGCGGGTTTCTTAGGTTTTACTTTAAAAGCTGAGAAGTAGCAAGGCATTTCTACCTTCCACAGAAAGCGATGCTGAGGTAGTGACAATTCCATAGTCATTCTTGGCTTCACAGGTATAGACGGCCGCGTCCTCTGGGAAGGCTTCGATGAGCAGAAGTGTGTACTCTTGCCCATCGTGAAGGAACTTGCACTTGAAACCAGTGGAAAGCAGCTGCTCTTCCTTGTACCAGGAAATTTTGGGCTGTGGTCTGCCGGATATCACAGCACAGAAGCGGGCGGGCTTGCCAGATTGCACGGTAACAGGCTGGAGCTCCTGCAGAATTTGGGGCGGTTCTGGAGCTGGGAAGAAAAGAAAACAAATAGCCCATGAAAACACAGGAAAGCACGGGAAAATCTACGTTAATTTGTTGCCAGGTGGTGCCACTTTGGAATGGTGATATCTTTACTTGCCTTAGAATATTAGAACATTCTTTGCACTAAGAAGGAAAAAAAATTGGAATTTTGTCCCTAAGTAGAGGGAGATACTTTTGATATTTGGTGGGGGGGGGGTGATGCTGGGAGTGCTGAGTTTTTCAGCATAACACGGTCACCCCTTTCCTGGCTGGGATCTGGATCGGGGTGACAATGGACAGTCCTCTAAAGAATGCTAGAACATTTCCACATGCTACCTATTTTTAACAGTCGTTTGGGCAAATCATGTGGTGAGGTGGCTCATCCCATTCAGGTTCAGTTTTCAAGTATTTGTGTATATGTGATAATCATTTTTTAATATACAGGTGCCAGTGAAGTGCAATCAGTATGCATGAATGAATGAATGTCATTTTAGATCTAAAGGCAATTAGGTAATTTTTTTTTAAATTCAGCTTTCCTGTTATGCTAATTAAAACATATTCTTGGTGTTGTGATGACTGAGGGAAACTGGGTCATTCATGGAACCAAGAAATGGGGAGAACTGACTTCTGTGAGGCTGATTTCTGACACAGCCATATGGGTAGACCTTTACTTCTCTGTGCCTCAGTTTCTCTACCACTAATATAGAAATAATAATAACTGGATACCATGACCATTTGGTCTTCTAGGGACCAAGGGGATGTTGGCAATATGGTTCATTTTTATGAAACTTGAGATTACTCTTACTGTTCCTTCATCTGTCTCAGGGGTATTTGTTCAGACAGGTAGGACCCAAGGTCAGGACAGGAATGGATCTAGACCAGCCTCAGATTCAGCTCTAAGGTTTCTAATGAGGAAAGTGGATGGTTTAATGGTGCTCCTCTGAGGACTTGGTAGCATATGGAATTCCCCACTAAAGTCAGACCCTTGTCCTAGGGCATGGAGCTCACCTGTGGCTTCCTAGGTTCTCCCAGGCATGCCTTAACAGAGGCTGGAAATGCCCCACCAGAGACTGGAAATGCCCCATCACTTGGTAGTGCTACTAGTATTCAAGCAGTTAGGGCCAAGGGCAGAGAACCAGAACAGCTGAAAACCGTAACTAGAAACTCATTTGGGGTCTATTATAATTGACATACAGCGGATGTTCAATAATGTTGACCAAACTAAATAAGGATCTAGCCATTAGGTGCCTTCTGGAAATGACATCTTGGTCCTTTTAACAGCTACCATCCCATTTCCACAGGTATAATATGAAAATAAATGTAATAACTTCAAACATATGAGTACCATGGGTTCTTGAGAAATTGCCTGGAAACTACCAGAACTTCAGTAAGTTGAAAGGGAGGATTATTACAGATGGATGCACAAAATATGTTAATATCTCTACCTACCATTGACGTAGAGGGTAACAGAACTCCTGTTCCTTCCTGCCACAAAGGTGTATTCACCAGCATCGCTATGCCTGGTCTCAGAGATAAACATACGGTGGATTCTTCTCTCCACCACATACTGGTGTCGTTCTTGAACTTGGAAATTGATTTCAATGCCGTCTTTATACCAGTGGGCATCTACATCATCTTCATTGACCTCAAACTCAACGACAGCACGTTGTTTCTCAATAACCTTTTAAAGGAGCAACAGGAAAAGAAAATTGAAGCCCTGGTTTCCTTTTGGTTTTAACCTGTTTCCAAAACAGCTCATTTGAAGAGCATGTCAAACCTATATATTATGTTATAGAAAATTGACTGGTTATAGCACATTCTAAGTTTTCCTGCATATCCTTGGACAAAAGGTGCCCATACTTCTTTTGCTTACATCTGCATGGAGGCAATGATTTCATCCTTAAATGTTTGCTTCTTAGTTAATCATAACAGAAATAATGACACTTTGCGGTACTTCCCTGGTGGCGCAGTGGTTAAGAATCCTCCTGCCAATGCAGGGGACACAGGTTCAATCCTTCAATCCCTGGTCCGGGAAGATCCCACATGGCGTGGAGCAACTAAGCCCATGTGCCACAACTACAGCCTGCACACCACAGCGGCTGAAGCTCGAGTGCCTAGAGCCTGTGTTCCGCAACAAGAGAAGCCACTGCAATGAGAAGCCTGTGCACTGCAACAAAGAGTAGCCCCTGCTCACTGCAACTAGAGAAGGCTTGCGCGCAGCAACAAAGACCCGACACAGCCAAAAGTAAATAATAAAATAAAAATAAAATAAAAAAGAAATAATGACTTTACTTTAAAGAATAATGACTTTACATCTGAAGGCTGTTTATCATTGACAAAGTTCTTTTAAGTTACTATTCAATTTGATTTCACATGATGTGAACCTTGTAGGCTAGGTAGGAACTATTATCCTCATTTTTAAAAGTGAGAAAATCAAGGTTCAGGATTGGTCAATAAAGGATGGAGGACATATTGGGTCATCTGACTATGCATTGAAGGCTTTTTCACTCTGGCCTAATGTAATGCCTGGCTCTCCTTGGATGAGCAATATGATAAACATGAGCTCAAGTGATACTTCCCTTCCCATGTTATCGCCCCGTTATATCACGTGGGAAGACTGGCACCCATGAGGACAAGCCGTACACGTGCAGTCAAGAGCAAAGGTGTTTGCTCAGCATCCCTGCTAGGAATCCAGCTTTGCTCAAACTGGTCTTCCTCTTGGACCTCGGAGGGAGTTTTCCCAGTCAAGTCCCCACACAGCTGCCTCTCCAAGGTAGAAGGCTTCTGAGAAAATGCCACCTTGTTCTGAATTCCTTTAATTCCAGTTGCTGTGCGAACACCACAATTTAAATTTTAGTTCCTTTAGGGTTGATGTTGCTTGGTAAGTGGCCATTTGACAGTGAAGTGTCTACAGCTGCTTTCATTAAAGTATTTAGACAGCTGCGAAGGATACACTTATTCCCTAAGCGAGAGGAAACTGTGACTAAGTTGATGTCAGCACAAGAGTGTAAGCTGGTAGGGATAAGCTGATTTCATTTTTTTAGAAGACTGTGGTTAGAAAATTTAGAAGTCAAAAAATTAAGTGACATTCTCTATGAGGACACGGGGATGGGGAAGGGTAAGCTGGGACGAAGTGAGAGACTGGCATGGACCTATCTACACTACCAAATGTGAAATAGATAGCTAGTGCAAAGCAGCCGCATAGCACAGGGAGATCATCTCAGTGCTTTGTGTCCACCTAGAGGGGTGGGATAGGGAGGGTGGGAGGGAGACGCAAAAGGGAGGGGATATGGGGATGTATGTATATGTACAGCTGATTCACTGTGTTATGCAGCAGAAACTAACACACCATTGTAAAGCAATTATACTCCAATAAAGATGTTAAAAAAATTAAGTGACAAAATGATAGATTAGGAGCTACTGATGACTTCTCCAAAAATTCAGCATGTGGACAATTACCTGAACCTCCCTTTTAATGCTTCGGATGCGAACGTCTCTGCCCTCTACAAAGAGGCTGGCAGTGGACATGTTGCCTCCAGCCACCACTGTGTACTTCCCAGCATCAGACATCCGGGTGGATGGGATCAGAAGGCGGTGGACGTATTTCTCCTTCTGTATCTTTATTCTATGGAAGAAAGGGAAATTGAGGTTTAACGTATGATGACTCAAAGGAAACTGGGAATCACTGGGATGTGGCAAACAAACCAACGGACCTGTCCACAAGCTGTAGCTCTTGGCCATCTTTCATCCACTGCACAGTGATGTCAGGTTCAGACACTTCACATTCAAACATGGCTCGCTTCTTCTCGAGAACCTTAATGTCCTTGATGTGTTTCCTAAATTCTATATGACGAGCTGGAGAACAGCGTGTAAAAAAATTAATCTTTCTAACAGCTTTGCTAAGATATAATTCACATACTATTCAATTCACCCAGTGAAAGTATACAATTCAGTGGCTTTCGGTATATTCAGAGTTGTGCAACCATCACCATAATTAATTTCAAAGCATTCTCATTACCCCCAAAAAAGACCATGTACCCCTTAGCCATCACCCTCCAGACCCCTCCCTTTGTCCTCCCCTCAGACTTAGGCACCAATCTGTGTCACTACAGATTTGTGCACTCTGAACTTTTCCTATAACTGGAATCATACACTATATGGTCCTTTGCGACTGGCTTCTTTCACTTGATATAAAGTTTTTTAAGGTTCATCCATGTTGTAGCATGTATCAGTACCTCCTTTTTATTGCTGAATAATATTTCATTGTGTGGATATACCTCATTTTATTTATCCATTCAGTAGCTGATGCTCTAACATTTTATATAATGTGTTTGCCATTTATTTTTATGGATATGACATTTATGAAACCATACCTTCCACATAAAGAGTGGCTGTCGAGGTAGCTTTTCCAGCCACAAAGGTGTACTCAGCAGCATCCCCAAAGTGAACATTCCTGATGTTCAGGGAGTGGGTGAGCTTTTTGGTTCTCATCTGGCACCTGTCAGTCGATTTGATTTCCACACCATTCTTTAACCATTTGTAAGAGATGCCTTCATAGTTCACTGTGACCTCAAAGGTAATGGTGTCTTTTTCTTCAGCATTGATGTCCTTCAGCATGGATGTAATCATGATTGCTGCAAAGGGGGAAGGAAATACACCCAAGGAGATTTTGTGTCACTACGACGTGGGTTATGACAGGCACAGAATGAAAACTTGGAATGTTCTTAGTACGTCTGTTTAGGTATCACAGTTCAGAGAGATGAGCCATGATACCTTCCAGGTACCCCTCTACAGGACAATGTCAAGTGACAGGGGAAGAGAAAAAGTAAGAGATAGACGATGGAGCATCTTCATAGGTAGCCTTTCAATGCTACCCTAATCAAAAATTTTATCCAGATGCCTAACTCAGTGTGGACACAGTAGATGTTTCAATCAAGGTAACTGGTCAGGAAGAAAAAGTGTAGGCTATGGAATAACAATGAGTCTACTGGATATTCTGTGTGTGTGTGTGTGTGTGTGTGTGTGTGTGTGTGTGTGTGTGTGTGTGTGTGTGTGTGTGTGTGTGTGTGTGTGTATATATATTTGTATATATATTTTACTTACGTGTCACTTTCAGGGTGGCGCTGACTTGGTCATTGCCACAGACAAATGTGTATTCTGCTGAGTCCTCTGTGCTGGTGTTCATGATGATCAGCTGGTGGAGTTTTCCCTGCACCACGATCTTGAACTTTTCACTCATTTCAATCTCCACCCCATTCTTTAGCCACATGGAGGGCACATTGAAGTGGGAGACCTCACACTCAAAGGAGGCAGTTTTGGTCTCAGGTACCTCAATGTTTTTCATGGTTTTTGTAATATGTAATGCTTGGGAAAATCAGAGAGCACTTCGGTTAATATATTTTATTTAAAAAAAAAAGATGGAGCAAACAAACGAATGAATACATGGAGATCACCCAGAAATGCCACAGGGGCTGCCTCATACTTACTCTCCACGAATAGTTTCGCTTTGCATTCCAATTGCCCCACCACAGCTGTATATTCCCCAGCGTCCAAGGGGGAAATATGCTGCAGCATCAGTTTGTGGACCTTCCTTTCTGAGACCAGCCTATGTTTGTCACTCGGCTTAATCTCCACATTCTTGTGGAACCATTTCACTGGCACTGTGTCGTGGGAAACGCTAACTTCAAAGGCAACGGTGGCATTTTCCAAGGCAGTCACATCCTTTGGCTTCTTAATGATTTTGACAGCTAATGAGGAAAGTTGAAGCCATTTAGTGATATGGTTAACTTCATGGTAACCACGAGTTGGCTACTTGTAAAGTGTTTCTAAGTCAACTTACTCTCAACGTGCAGTCTGGCACTGGCTCCCAGCCTTCCAAGCTTGAAGCCATAAACAGATTCATCCACAACGGCACAGTTTTTAATTCTCAGAGAGTAAATTGTTCCTTTGACTGAGATAGTGTACTTGTCATTGGATTCCAGCACAACCCCGTTTCTGATCCACTGGACACCTTTTACATTAGGGTGTGTGAGCTCCATAGTGAAAACAGCATCTTGCGTCTCTGTCACCGTGAGGTTCTTCAGAGTCTTCTTAATTTTGACAGCTGAAGACAAATTTATGATTTGTTTAGAAAATAAAGATGATACCATTCAGGTAAGAGAAGTCCCAAATAAGATTGTTACCGGGTCATCTTGCAAAAGAATGGTTATCAAAGAATTTGCAGTTATGCAGCATCTCTAGAGTTTTTAAAAGACACTTTGAGATTATTCAGGAAAACCTGGGTCCAGTTTGAAATGTACCTCGTATAATGTCTTTTCTATACTTGAATGAGATGTAGTTTGCATAGCTGTATACTAATAACTTAATCAATGGATTGGAGAAGAGTGAAAGAAGAATACAGACTGAGAGCATCTAATTTGCTGCTCCACAGAGCTGGAACCTAAGACGTGGTTTCTTCACATTAACTCATAAGCAATTTTGCACCTTGTGGTACACGGCTCAGAAAGAAAGTTCAAGAGTTTATAATGATGTTATGAAATGAGGATTTATGGGATCCACAATGATTATACCATTTGACTTTTAGAATAACTGTCAAAAATATACTACGATTTTTTAGTGGATAAATCTGTTATTATATCACTGACCTTCAACTTTAAGTCTGGCAGATGTTTTGGAAGTGGCCACCTTGTAGGTGTATTCTCCAATGTCATCTAGTTTGGTGGCAGCAATGATAAGCCTCCTTTTGTGGCCATCAGATTTACTTCCGATGTTTTTACCCAGCGGTAGGTGTTTGTCATCCTTCAACCATTCTCCTTCGGAATCTGGGTTGGCAACTTCACATTCAAACACAGCTTCCTGGGATTCAGCTACAGTCTGATCTGTGAGTGGCTTGGAGATGGCGCCCCCTGTGGAACAAGAGAAGTACAAGTGTGAGTCTTTTAAAAATATTTATACAATAGAAAAACCTTTGCACAATTAATATAAAACATGATTCTGAACATCATGAAATGTCTAATAAAATTATTTTTATGCACTTTAAGAAGGTATCACAGAAACCCCTCGTTCTAAGTATGTATCACTGATAACCAGGGAAACTACTGGAATCAGAAAGGTTTTGCAAAGGAAAAGCAACTGTTAAGTTATACAGAACTCTGAGAACCTTAATGTGGAGCACAGCTCATGGACGGCCCGTAACTCAGTTCCTTCCTCAAAAGCATGCTGCTTAGTCTTCTACGGATGATTTCCTGAAAATACATCTAATATCTGACTGGAAAAAATTTTGCTGAACAAAATGTATAGTCATCAATGTTTCTAGAAGATTAGGGATTCCTATATACTAAAAATCACTGTTTTGACAAATGTCATCTCTTCTACAAAGTTTTCCCCCATTGGCTCCACTGCTATCATCGCTGGCAGAGATAATTACTCCTTCATCAAGTTAGTTGCTAATGTATCTGTCCCTCTCTATATTGTGAATTCCTCAAAAAAAATATCATGCCGTATTCATTTTTGTATCCTGAGTTCCTAGCAGCGCCTGGCCAATGGCAGGTGCTTTAAAAATGTTGGGTGAAATCACATAGAGGCTCATAGTTTTTTCTTGTTTCCACACATTTAAAAACATGTAATTTATATTAAACATATCAAAGTGCAGAATCTAAAATTCTGTTTCAGAAGTTTTTTTCATGGCCAAATCTTTGAGGAAATCTTATAATGTAATAAAGTATAAACCATGAAACTTTCATACCAGAGAAGACACTATTCCCATTTGACTTGCTTATATACCACGGATTGCACAATTTAGTCTCCTCAAAACCTAAATTGTTATGTACCAAACCAATTAATGATGATGCCTAGTTTTTTCTTGACAGTTGGCTTAGACTTTTGATTCTTCATTTTTAAGCTGGTGGCTTCTGCTGAGAATGGTCTACTTCATTTCACAAGAGACACACAGACACATATATTGAGGTATATTTTTAAAATATTCATTATAAAGTATGAAGGGAACAAAGAAAACAAAAGTGAAAGAAACAAGAGCAATAAAAAAAAGAAATACATCTTTACAGTAGGGGAGTTTAAATAAAACTCAGTCCAAACGTTAACTCATCAATCTATCATGTGCAACGTATTGGACTATACAAAGACGAGAAAGAAGCAATTCCACATTTGGGGAGCATCTACTCAGGTGTGGGAAGAAGAAACGGGGAATAAAACAAGTATATGAGTCAGGGTCATGAAAGAAACACACATAAAGTGATCCTGAGGTTGGAGGATTAAGATCTACAAATGGGAAGGTCAAGGAAGGCTTCACAGAGGAGATGGCATTTGAGCTACGACTTCCTGGAAGAACATTTGGAATTTAGGCTGATGGGAATAGTGTCAAGGGTATTATTGGTTTTGAGAACAGCATAAGCAGAGGCAAGGAAGTGGGAAACTGGTGGGAATTTGGGAGGAAATGGGCAATGATCTCTTAAGTTAAAACAACTGCCCTACTTAGGTTTAAGGTTTAACCTAAGTTCTTTAACCTAAGAACTTAGGTTAAATGATAAATGTACTGACCTGCCACGATAAGTTTTCCAGATGTCATATTTTCTCCAGCATAAAATATATATTCTCCTTCATCGTCTTTCATCATATTTAGAACCGTCAACTTATATATTTTTCCATGAGATTCAATTTTATATTTAGAACTGGGATGGATTTCCTTGTCCTTAAAATTCCACAAGACATCAATTCCTGAGTGGGACAGTTCAACTTCCAAGACCACATTTTGGGTCTCTGTACAGGTAAGGTCGTGAAGACCTCTGATAATTTTAATTTCTGGGGGGAAAAATAAAATAATCACTTGGTTACTAGTATACTGGGAAAATAGAATGCTTAAAACAATACTAAGTGACATGGAACAATTCTTACTTTCTACAGAAAGATCACAGCTGGTTTCAACTCTGCCAACCATCAGCTTGTAAGGACCTTCATCTGAAGCATAGGTCCGGTTGATCACAAGCCGCTGCTTAGTGCCTTTGACAATGGCATGCACGCGATCATCAGGCTTGATCTGTTCATCATTTAAGTACCATTTAACAGAAGTCACATCAGGGACTGAGACCTTACATTCGAGCACAGCCTTGGTGCTCTCAAGCACGTTAATGTCTTTTAGAGGTGTTATCACGTCAACACCTGCAAAACCACACACACACAAAAGAATTGTGAATACAAATTTTGCTGGAAACGTGTGCTCACTTGACAGCATACAACAAGACATGTAAGTCGCACTCACTGTAGACAGAGACGCGCCCACTGGTTGACAGTCCAAGGGCAGGAATGGTGAAGGAGTAATGTCCAGCATCCTCCTTAGTCATGTCTTCAATAAGCAGCATGTGTGACTGCTTGTCTATCACAATGTGAACCCTGTCGCCCGGCTGCACTTCTTCGCCATCCTTCATCCAGACACCTTCCACCTTCTCTAAGGAGACTTTAACTTCAAGCTGAACAATGTCACCCTCGCAGACTTTTTGATCACTGAGTCCTTGTAGGATAGCAACGGGGCGGGCTGTGAAATATGGGGAGAAAGAAGAATGTTATGATTATTTATTATCAATAAGCCATAGCGATACTCACTGCAAGCTGACAGGAAGGGGAAGGCTTACGTTTCATCTTTAGTTTACAGGTTGTCTTTTTCCCATCGACAACAAAGCTGTATTCTCCCTGGTCCTCTTTGGTCACATCCTTGACTGTGAGGTTCTGACGTCCACGGCGAGATGTAATTGTGTACTTGCCATTGGATTTAAGCTCCACGTCATTATGATACCATTTGCCTTCTATATTTTCCGGGGTTATAATGCACTCTAACTCTCCTGAAAATGATTCTGAAACTTCTATGTCCTGAAGTTCTTTCACAAACTCAATGACTGCACCTGAGGCATAAGAGAAGGAGAAGTTAATTTCCCTGGAGAGTTATGCATCTAGACTTAGGATAGAGAAAATTCCTTGTAAATCTCTTATTCCCCCCACCCCATACTATCAGGAATATTCTTAATATCTAACTGCTGGACTGAGAAATAAATTGTCAATTAAAAGGAGTTACTTAATTTAAAAATTATTTTTAAAGCACAGAATTATATTTCAATAAAAAATTTAAAAGCAAGATATCAGAATGACCTTGCTTTTCAAAATCCAAATTTTCAGGAATTCCCTGGTGGTCCAGTGGTTAGGACTCAGCGCTTTCACTGCCAAGGGTGCGGGTTCGATTCCTGGTCGGGGAACTAAGATCCCACATACAGCACAGTGAGGCCAAAAAAATAAAAAATTAAAAATCCAAATTGTCAATATTCTTAATTACCAGTATAAATTCATGAGTCTTGCTATGGAACTTATATTTAATTCCCAAGTAATTCGTTTTATGAAGTGAAAATTGCATAGCTAACTTTATCACATACTAAGGGGGACTTTAAAACTTAGGAATGAAATCATTATTTACTACCTTCGACAATAAGCTTAGCCGTTGTTTTTACGTTTTCATCTTCGGCAAGTACACAGCTATAGTCTTCAGCATCAGATGTGTCAACTGTCAGGACGGAGAGGAAGTGAACTTTCCTGTCAGAGAGCATCCTATATTTATCTCCCGTGTGAACCTCCACGCCATCCTTATACCATTTCACTTTGACAAATGGCTCTGAGGTTTCACATTCAAATGTTGCCATGGTGTCTTTTTCCTTAGCAACAACATCTTGTAATTCCTGTGTGAAAGTGATCAATTGCTTGGCTATAAGAAAAAGGAAAAAAAAAAAGCACATTAAATTAAATTCACAATTTGGATAATGGGAAAAGAAAATAAAAAGAAAGACACTACTGGATATTCATGGATAAACAGAAACAGACCCATCAAATGAAAGAAATTCAAATTACCCTGGACGAGTAAGAATGCGTGACTTGAGGTTTCCCCAGCTATATTGATGGCTTTTACCATGATGCTGGCAGAGTCCTCAGCCGTCACATCTCTTATGACCAGCTCACAGACATTGTCTTCAGGCCAGTACCAGTAGATTCGGTCAGAGCGCTCAATCTTTACACCGTTTTTGTACCACTCACATTCAGGATCTGGTTTCCCCACCACTCTGACCCGGAAGTGTACATCCGATCCGTGGCCCACTGTTTGGCTTTGGATTCTTTCAAAGATTTTAGGAGCCTCCATACTAGGACTTAGTTCAATTTTATCAGGTTTAAAAGTTGGAATAGTGATTTTGCCTTCTTCGGCAAGGGCTTTCTTCTCCTCTTCAGTTAACTCTTTGGTCCAGTGGAGAAGTTCATCTTTTGTCTTCCTTAGAAGTTCTTCATAGGATTCATCCTTCTTACGAGACTTGAGCTCCACAGCAGTAATGGCTTCATAATAGCCTTCCTCAGTCCTGCGCTTGAACTTACTACGCAGCTCTTCTGACTCTTCAGGCACTTTTTCATGGGTAATTCTTTCAGCCCTTTTCAACCTCACAATTTCCTTAGTTTCAGTGGTGTCAGCAGGTCTGTCCACCTTTTGTACTTCGAACTGAAGTTTTCCAGGTTCATGGACGTGAAACTCAGGCTTTGGCTCAGGGGCTCGCCTAAGGACAGACCTAAAATCTTCCCTCTGTTGGATCTCAAGCTTCACTTTATGCTCTATCACACCTTCAGGGTTTTCTGCAGTGACCTTGACTTCACCCGTATCATATGATTTGCAGTCCACGATGTCCAGATAATGAATGCCATCGTAGCGAACTCTGAACCTTTTGCTTTTGCGGATGAGCTGCCCATTGAGGTACCAGTTGACTTTGGGCTGAGGGTAGCCTGTCACTCGGCAACGGAATCTGGCGGTCTCCCCTTCAAGTACTCTTGCTGGCTCTGGGAACAAGACGATGTCTGGCTTTTGCTTCTCTTTTTGATCGGTTGTCACACTTGTAAGGGCACCTTCATGAGCCATCCGTTCTAATTCTTCAATTCTCTGTAAGCCTTTCCTCCCCTCAGGCAATTGAGATTCTTCCACGAGACTCTTCTCGTCTTTGACAATAAGGGTAGCAGATGTGTGATCTGTTCCGTATTTGTTAGTAGCTCTGCAAGTAATGATACCACTGTCTCTGGAATATGCAACTCCATAATCAAGGCTGCAATACCCAAATTCATTGATCATACGGAGCCTGTTGGCAGCTTCCAGTGGCTTTCCATCATGGAGCCATTCCACCACCATCGTTGGGTCACCAATTGGTGTTAGCCTGCATTCAAAGTGGGCAGGCCCAAAGCGCTTGAGTCTTAAGGAAGTGAGTTTTTTCTTGAAGAATGGTTTCTGTTGTTTCTCTTTGTCATAGAGGTCACCCTCTTCCCATTGCTCTTGACCATATCGCAAATGGAGGGGCTCCAGTTCTGGGGCTGCAATCTCCTTTGCTCTATATGTCCCTCGTGGGATGATTAATTTTCTCTCTGGCTCAGGCTCTGCAAACTCAACTTCAACATTTACTTTGCACCTTGTAGTGTCTCGGCCAGCCTTATTAATGGCAGTGGCAGTGTACCAGGCAGAGTCTTGGCTGACAGTGGAGTCAATTTTAAGGGCAGCTTCTCCCTTGGCTCCTTCGATTCTATTAAAAGTGGGAAAATTAATCATCAGTACAGAAGTAGTTGTGGCTTCCTTGGTTACTGGATTTGTGTAATGAGCTTAGGTTTATTATTTTTCAAGCAAACTTACCTGATTTTTGGATATTTATGAGGTACAATGATCTCACTGTTTTTCAACCATATGATGTCAGGGTTGGGGTTACCCGTAGCTCTGACTTTCATTTCAAGTCGGGAACCTTCCTTTATGTTGAGATTTTTCAGTTTTTCCACAAACACTGGTTTTACCTGATGTTCCACAGCTGAAAGAGAAAGGTCATGATTCTGAGTAGGGCTGAACTACCTGTTTATAACCCAGGTGATAAGGTAATTTCTTTTTTAATCTTCAGAGCAAATACCTTCCACGGTTAAAATCACTGAAATTGATGATTTTCCTGCCCTGTTTTGGGCAACCACTGTCCATTCTCCAGAATCACTGGGTGTTGCAGGGACAATAATTAGTGATTGGGTACCATCTTCTTTAATGACTACTTTATGGGTATAGTCATTGACAATTTGCTGACCTGTAAAAAAATAGAGTAAAAAAGAAAACATGTTAAAATAGTTATTTTTAAATTGTTAGGCACACATATAAGCTTATTTTTGTGTTTAATGATTTATGAGCAAAAACTTATACTTACCGTCATGAAACCAGAAGGTCTCTGGCATAGGTCGACCCACGACCTTTAAGTCAAATCTGGCAGTCTGTCCTTCTAAACATTTGAAAGAAGTAGGTTTCAACACAAAGACTGGCTTATACAGTCTCTCAAGCTGTGACTCATCTGTTTCCTCCAGCCTACGTCCGGGGGACATCCGTGCAGGGGACATCCGTAGAGGGGACATCCGTGCAGGGGACATGCGTATCGGAGATCTGCTCACTGAACGTGGAGAGATGGACCTGAAAAAGAAAGGCAAAGCAGAATATTTTCATGAGGCATAGAGAAAACTCAGCAAGACAAAGCTCTTTCTTAATGTTATTTTAGAATTTACTTTGTGTACATATTAAAAGGTACCTCAAACTTGCTGGGATCCAAAACGGAATACATTATTATTGCCCCCAAAGCTATGCTGTTCATTTAGAATGGTCCTTAATGCTGTCTCTCCCTCACCACTGGGTTTAGTTAGTTACTGAACCTTTTTGGTTCAACTACCAAAATATTTCAATAAATGCTGGTTGCTTAAACAACCACGTGAATACATTTATGGAAAAAGAAAAATATTCTTCTTTATCCCAGAAGAGGAAAAACATAGAAATTATATTTGAAAAAATCCCAAACTCCATCTATATACTGCAGCCAGATTGGTTTGGACTGGATTTCAAGTGCTGACACCACCACACAGGCTGGGTGAACTAAGGCAATTTTCACAGGGTCAGGGAAGCTGAGTGTTCCCACTTCCAAAATAGCAATGATAATCCCTCCAAGGCAAGGGTGTTGTATAAATTAGGGTAACATATGTAAAATCTGATGTCCAATAAACCTTTATAGCTTTCACTACGTTAGCTACAGCACTGGCAAAATAAATAATATGCTCCACAATGAAAATGCTTTTCTCAGCTTATGTAGGGGCAAGAAATAAAAACTGGGCAACTGCCGGTATTGCGCATGGCAAATTTCTGTGCTATCTCAGCCTTCAATTTTTTCTGCCACACAATAGCAATTTGCTACAGAGATATTTGGTGTTTTAAACAATTTCAATACTAGTCAACACAAATTATCACGAGTCTACCTGATTCTGCTCACTGGCTCTGGTGTGGGCATGTAAGTCGGAGCACTAAGTGGCGCAGCGGGCTCCACATACAGTTTCCCTGAGCAAATTGCATTTCCTTTAATATTGCTGGCAAACGCGGTATAGATGCCTTCATCTTCCGGAAGAACAACAGGTATGCGCAGACTAGCTCTGCCATCTTGTAGAAAGTCCATATGGTATCTCTCTCCATGTCTGATGCGCTTGCCATCTTTGTACCATGCAATCTGCAAATAATATCATGCATATGTCAATATAATTTAGAGAAAATGGTTACACTGTAACCTATTCATGTCTTCATTGTAGCATGGAGGTATGATCAATGTTTATATTTTACCTTGGGTGATGGATACCCAGACATCTTGCAATGAAAAGTAACACCCATCCCTTCAAGAATTCTGTAATTCTTGACTCTTAAATCAAATCCTGCTTCAACGGCTTCAGATTCAGAAATGTCAACTGCCATCTTTTCTTCTCCGTCTTCTTCAAGAAGTTCTTCTAATGTAGTCTTTATTATTCTGTATTCAATTTCTTTAATAAGTCTCTCTTCAAAGGAAGAAATATGGAATTCCTACGCAGTGAAAAAGATGACAGTTTATTAAAAAGATATATGCCGACTGATAGAAATTCCTTAAGAGTATTCATTTCAGAGATAAGGTTTGATTAAAATTTTTAACTGCAAGAAAAATCTAGAAGGCTTTTGTTTTTGCTTGTTTGTTTTTCAGTGAGAATTAGATGGGTCATTGTTTTGTTTTTAAATCTGCATTCCAGTCATCTTTGTCAGTTCATGCTGTGGTGTCTTGGGTCAATGACATTCTAAGAGTATGGGTTATATAGGCGATGTTCATCCTACCGATGAAAAAATGTTGGCAGTAATGAACTTGGTCGTGCTAGTATTTGTTTTTCCTGCTTATATGTAATTCCTATGTCTAAAGTCATGTGTGCAACATGTGATGAAGATTAAGGAACCTCGTCAGCAGTGAACCTGGACATGTTTATAGTAGCCTGACCCTGACCTATCACTTGAAAATGAAAATATCAAACAAAAAGAGGGGCATTGTGGGAGGAAAGGATACTGTATGAAGTGATTGACTTGGTCATTATTGTTATACTCACCTGGTCTTCCACAAAAGTTCTGACCATTACAGTATCTTTGGCCATTTTCTTCCTAATTAAGGCTTGCTCTTTTTCATACTCCTTTTCATATTCAGAGTATACATAGCCAGGTGCGATTTCTCCAACTTTAGGTTCTTGCACAAATGCAGGCATTTGTGTCTGGTAAAGCATTTCTTGCTGGGACTTCATCAGTGACTCATAATCAGCTAGGAGTTAAGAACATAAGTTAATTTTTAATGTTCTTATGAAAAAGCCTCCATGCCACTGTTCATTCAAGCAAGTCCTACACCACGGAAAGTTGATAACCAAAAGCCAGATCTGCCAACTTTTACTATCAAAGTGCTCAGTATAGACTAATTAGATTGAATTTCAAACCCAAACTTACGTTAAGAAGTCAAGGCAGCCACTACTATTGTAGAAAGAATTTTATATTAGTAGTCAGTCCTTTGGGATCAACCCCAGAGGTCTTCCTAATTTGCCATGTGGCTTTTGGCAATTCATTTATCTTCCTGGGTCTTGAGTGCTTTGCCAAATGGGGATAATATCCTAACCCTAAGGAGTTTTGTGCAGCTCAAATGAGACAGAACGTGGATGGTCCACTATAAATGTGAACATCTAGGCAAAGATAACGGAGACCCACAGATACATTTTGTTTAACCTAAATGTTATTACACTTTTTTTTTCAAATTACTTATAAATATTGAAAATCCTGATTTCTAGCTTTTCTTTAAAACATCAGAAGCTTCATGGCATGGACATATATATGCTACCAAATGTAAATGTAATGTAAATGTAAAGTAGATAGCTAGTGGGAAGCAGCCGCATAGCACAGGGAGATCAGCTCGGTGCTTTATGTCCACCTAGAGGGGTGGGGTAGGGAGGGGGGAGGGAGACGCAAGAGGGAGGAATTATGGGGATGTATGTATATGTATAGCTGATTCACTTTGTTATACAGCAGAAACTAACACACCACTGTAAAGCAATTATACTCCAATAAAGGTGTTTAAAAAAAAAAATCATAAGCTCTAGCAACACTGAGCCTGGTACTGCATGCCTGGCAACAATGTACTGGAGTTGGGGAGCTACTGCCCCCTTGAGGCAGGGCGTATACTCTCTCCAGTTTGCCCCTGTCTGCCTTGCGATCACTAATATCTGTCTGGATCTGAAAGGCAACTGGATTTAGAATCCCTGCATTTTCAAAGGCAGTATATGCTTAGAAATAAATGTACCGAAAAGAAACTATTGTTAGAACCTTCGAAGTTTAGCACTGGTATGGCTTTGGAGGCTGTGTGATCTAAAACATTTCCTATACAGCTGAGGCCAAGAGATGGGTCAGATGGGGACACAGCCAGTATCAGAACCAGGATATAGCAACAGGCCTTTTGACAATCACACGGCACTGCTACTTCCCTGCATTTCCATTCTTATTGTGCACACGGAACCACTTAGAATTGCACTCACCTTCTTCAAGCAAGGAGGCAGATGCAGAAGTTTCTCCATGCTTATTACGAATAACAATAGTGTATTCTCCAGCATCATCAGCAAACGTCATCGAAATCACCAGTTTGCACTCGCCAGTTTGTTTGTTGTAACTCACTTTGTATCTTTATGGAAATGAACAAACAAAAAATTCAGCCATAAGTAACCCTCATGTGGATCTGTGGTATAAAATTCAATGATCCTAAACATGGGACTAAGCTCCACCATAGAATATACGATTGCTGAAAATTGAGCAAAATGCATAAGCATGAGTAATGCGGGCCAAGCAAGTTAAAATTTTCATTTTAAATAATAGTAACATATTCTTTAAAATAGATAATAGACTATAATACTACTAGAATCAACTGTATGGAAATAAGGGGCTTCAGTGTTTATGTTAGCAAATGATGAGGCCATTTAAACACTTAGGTATTTCTCTTTGCTCATTATTTTGTTCATTGTTTTATGTGAAGATCAAATGAATAATCAAAACAATAAATTCCTTTAAACATTTCAATATGAAGCCTTTGGTACACTATATTTATTCTCAAGATACGATGGCTACATTTTTAGATTGTTTAAGTTGCGGGAAATTCAAACCTAATTTTATGTTCAATTGCAGCAAATTTATTAGCATAGATTTTCATGTATAACTAGCTTTCTTCTTCATTACATGACCCTTTTTCTTTTATCTTTTAGTGCCTTAATTACTAAGCATTTTTACTGAAAGTTGTTTTCCAATCCCTTCTAGAAGAATATGTTGTGTGTGTAAAAATCCACACCATTTTCTCCATTTCACTAGCACTATAAGTGAATCAAAATAGAATATAAAGAAATGCATCTTCCATCCACTTTTGTCACAGAGCTTTGTTTCTCAATAAGACTTCATATGAAAACATGAAGATACCTCAAAGCGCACTATGAAGGCTCCATAACAAAAGAGCCTACCTTTGAGGGATGGTGGGGTAGGTAAATCCTACTTCTCTCTTGGCTTCATATACATATCAGACAAATCACAGAGAACTCTATCATTCAGCCATAAAAATACCTGTATCCAGTGGTTAGAGGAACACCGGACTTCTTCCAGTAGACGTGGGGCTTTGGGTTGCCGTCAACCTGGCATTCAAATACAATGCTCCCGCCTTCTACCAGTTTCTGTACCACTGGTTTCGTAATAAAGAAAGGAGCGGCAGGTTCTCCAGGCCCTGCTGGTTCCTCTGTGATGCTAGTGTCTGTCATTATCACATCCCTTGATTCCACAAAGCTGGAAAGAGAATTCCCTTCATATTAGCTTCTGGACTGCAATTTGCCAGTACGAGAGGAATGAAAAAGCAAAACAGTACTACAACAAAACTCATTAGCAAAAAGCGTGTTACCGTTTCTCTTCGGTGGTAATTTTCTCAGCCACAGCTGTTTCCTTTTCAAACTCTTCTGACACTACAAGAAGACAGAAGTTTCTCTTGTTAAGTCAGATATTTAGTTTGTTTCATTAGTGACCTCTGCTTAGCATCACAGTTAAGCTGACCCCATGAACAACCCCTCAATTCCAAAAGGGCGCTCCATTACGAGGTGTGCAGACACCGTATGGTGAAAAGAAGTGTCAGGCAACAGCGACGGCATGTGTGGAAGGTTGGTGGGGGTGTAGCCACTGACCTTGCACAGCTAGATAGCAGGATGTGCTGACAGTCCCAGCCTCGTTCACAGCACTGCAAGTAAATCGCCCACTGTCTTCGGCAAAGGCTTCACGAATCATAAGACGAGCAATTCCACTCTGGAAGGTTATCTGGAAATCAATGGAGCTTTCTATTTGGTAGTCTTCCCTGTACCATGTCACTTTTGGGGATGGGTATCCAGAGATGTGGCACTCAAAGGTGACAGATTCACCTTCAATAACAGTCACATTCTTTAAGCCCTAAAGAGAGAAGAAAAAGGAAGTATTGATATATGTGCATATTCATGAATCATCTCTATGTGTTGTAACAAATGTGGGGGTGGTTTGACCTTGCACACTCTAATTGTCATAAACTTCTTTCTTAATATCAAGACTCTAGAAATATTAGTAGAGAAACTCCCTTGGAAATTGGAATATCCCCAATCTGAAATAAATGTAAGGCATTTCCAGGTTCATAGGGTAGAACTGTATTAATACCATATAATGGGGGCAACTCTGTACCCTCTGTGTTTTGCACATATTCAAATCCTAACGAAGCTTGAAGGCTCAGCAGCAGACGCTGCCTCTTCAGCAAAGCTTTCCATGCTACCTTCACTTGGAAGTAATCTAGCTTTCCTCCAGACGCTCCCTCTGTTGAAGTGCTTATCACCTTCTACATTTCATTACGCTTATTTACGTACATCTTCTCTGATAGTAAGACAAAAATTTCAAAGAGGGCCAGATTGGTCTTGCGATAGTGCTGTACGCATAAGAGAAACTCATTAAATCTGTTGAATACATGACTGATGGCTGTCACACAGAATTCCCCCTCTCCTTGCCAAATAGTATGTGGTCTTAAAATTAGTACTTGTAAATGCACTCGTGGAATTTTCCAGTTTGAGAAACTGATCTTTGCATATATGAAAATTATTTGATCAGATATGCATATGATCCAACACAATCAACTTTACTCACCGAGACTAAAGTTGGTGGTGTAACAGGGATTTCAACAGGTGCAGGTATTCTTGCTGTTTCTGTCACCTACAATTTTTACAAAGGATGTTACAAAATGCTCAGGAAATTAGGGGAAGCCTCATAAGCTCTTAGCATATGCAAAATTATAAAAATAACTTGAGAAAAAGAGCTCCGACCCACACCATGCTCAATAAAATGAAGTGTAAGCATGGTGATGGAGAAAGGCAGGACACCTGGCTGACCACTCCTGTAGCACAGACTGGCCAAGCGCCTGGCCGTCCTCCACAGGAATGGATCAAGAGACAGCGGGCGCTCCGGTGACCAACCTTGGCTTCACGCTCGTGCAGTACTTCGAAGTGCTCTTCACGGGCTGCGCCACCAGTGATGCTCACCCCGACTTCCTTCTTCACCTCAATGTCAGCTTGACTCTTAAAAGTCTCTGGTGTGTCCACAAAGGGGAACTGGGGTGAAGGGGTGGGCTCTGCTCTCGCTCTAGCCTCAGCGGGCTTCACAGTAGGTGGCTTCACGGATTTGGTGACCTTCTGAGCGGAATGTGTGGCTGACAACTCTTTTTGTAACGTGGCAATAGCGCTACCAGCTATTGATGCCTGAATAGAAACGGAGTCAGAAAATAAAGCCACTTAACTGTCATCCCAGGCATTACTCGGAACTGCTTTGCCACTAGTATTCCTGGGGTGAGTCTGAGTCTCTTTCCTATATGGTCCCTTTTTTATTGTTCTCATTATCACTTTTATAGTTAATGAAATGTCAGAGATAAGCCAGTTATAAAGCTCCTTGTCATTCCTGCCAGTTTCTAAAATGTATCTGAAAACCTTTCTTACAGAGTTATACTTAGAGCTTCTTATTTTATGCTCTTATCATAAAGGGACTGAAGGTCTTCTAAAACTCGGTCATGAATTTTCACTTAACCATCCCAATGAAGCTGTATTTGAAAATACGACGGTGGGAAATTCAAAAATAATAAAAAATTTAAATACTTGGTTAATTCCTAAGAACTACTTTAAAATAGCACATTTAGGCTTCGGCCACAAATCTGTGTGAAAGGTGAAAATGGGGATGCTTAGAAAAATATCTTAAGGGCTTCCTTACTCTTTTTATTCTATTGCTGTCCATGGTTATTTGGTTTCCATAGTAATTTGAGACTATCCCAAATGTAGGTATTAAACATAGCTTACAATCCTTTGAAGCGTACAAAGTTTAGATTCCATGCCTTGGGTGTGTAAAGTAAGAACAGTTGTGACTAACACTGAGGGTTATTAGGCCCTGTCAACTTGCTAAGGATTTTACATGTACTAACTTGTCCCTGATAACAGAGCTAATAAGGGGCAGGGGCCAGGGTACTTATCCAGGGCTGTGTGATTCCACAATCCAGCCCAACTACCACACAGTACCACCTCTCCATTTTGCTACAGTGAGTATACGCACACATGATTTCTCAACGTCTGTCTTTATTATTGGTATCAATTCTCATTTAAGTTACTCTGAAATGTCTCACAGAATGAGGAAAACTGAACTGCATAACACATCATCTTTTACAAAATGTGAAAAGAAAGAAGGCTGTATGGATTTGTGTCTTCTCAGAGGTGTAAGATAACCAACTGCTAGCCTAGGCTCACCCTGCTGGGCAAGTTTCAGACTTTAGGGGCTTCTGAGTCCACTGTGAAAGCAAACAGACATCATCAAAAAGAGGCCCACGTCGGCTTTCGGCAAAGATACCCTACGTCACACATTAGATACTTTCTTCCTTCGAGCCTAACATTTCTTTGTCAAGCTCATTAACTTCTTACCTCATATCCATGTTCTGGCTTAGGAACAGAAATTTTTGAAACAGTAAAGTGAGGGCTTGCTGTGCGGGGGCGTTTATCCACATGGACTAATCTTTCACTTGTTAGATCTGTAGTTTTCTTGATCTGCGTGGAAAGGGAACTCAGTGATAGCCGTGTTCACCGGGTGACCACAGCAGTTAAGCTCGCTTTCCCGGGGGCAGTCAGTGGGTCCAGACTCACCTGTGATGATATGTGCATTCCCATTTGATCCGTAGTTGTGATATGAGTCTCAGAAGGAGCGTGGATCACTCCAGGCTTGACTGCTTTAGGGACAATGTGGGGTTCTGAGGCTGGACGTGGCGGATGCTCAGTTACCTTTGCGGCAGACACGTGTTCCTTGTGCTCGTACTCCAAAGTGGTCTTCTGAGCATACATTTCTTCAACATGCCCGGGTTCTCTGGGCTCTCGAACTCGGGCCTGGTCTACTGCAGCAACCACTGTTGCTACAGCTTCCGCCTTTTCCCCAATGCCCACCTGCAGACAAGGTTTCCAGAATTAATACTCAGTAATGTCAGTCATGTCTAAAGGCACGATGGGCCGACGGCACCTACATTACAAAGCTATGTTAATGTCTCCAGAAATATGACTTAGAAATGCATTACGAATTTAATATTTCACTGGTTATTATAATGCATGGACATCTAGTTAGACACACTCTGAATCCTTGCTTAAATAGATTAGACATTAAATCACATAAACACAACATAGGACAACACAATGTGTATGTAAAACAGAAAGGAAGTTTTGAGTTTGTCTAGTACTTTGTCCACGGCAGACAGTCAATTAGCACTTGTGAAATCAGGACTTCGGGGCTGGTTATCTTCATTGATTATTTTTATCGCTGATCATTTAGTCCGGCGTCGGTGCAACGACGGCGATGATAAAAATGCACTCAATACTGTTACACTCCCATCCAGAAAAATCAGTTGCTACAGAATTGTACAGTCACATGCAAATCTAAGATAACATGAAAACTTGTGAACACACAGGGAACATATTAATTTACTTATGATTCCCTAGGTATAAAAATTTTTTAATCTATTAGAAAGTATCTTTCTTAAAACACACGAATGAAGATACTGTGATGAAAATGAAAGTGTTATATTTGGATTCAAGAGAACAATCTTTCACAGCAAAGTTCAATTTACTATTGTAAGTTAAAGTGAAGAAGGAAAAAGAAATGTTGTTTTCTCATTTCCATGAATCTGATTATCATAAATGGGAACACATTTTGCAAAGGAGTTTCTCTTTTAAAGAAAGCAAGCCAGTTGATACAGCTCATACGTTATTATTCTCTGCAGTACTTGGAAACAGCATATCGCAAAAATCACATCACCGTGTCCATCAGTGCTCTTTAAAAGAATGCTGGAATATTTTATTAATGTTCAGTTTTCTTTTCTGCTGCTGTGAATAGAATCTAGATTGCATCTGAAGTGTTTTTCAAGTGTGCTACCTCTATAGCTGTTAAAATTATTCTCTGAACCATTTAAGATATAAATGAGGTGTTTCTGAGACGAAATTGGGCCTTTAGTGATTATAGGCTTCATCCAGCTCTCCATCTAGGAAGCCACAAACAATCTAATCTGCCTTGAAGAATTGCAGATACCATTTTCACTTTAGATTGCATCTTAGAAGAATGCAAAATATATATGAGGATTAGGTGGGTTAAGTTCATTCTTCTGGTTGTTTCTTTTTTTAAACCATATAGGCCATTAGTTGACTTTTAATTTTATAGATGTTTTAAAATGTTAACATCTTCAACTACATACACACACACACATATAAATTACTTTGCTTATAGAATGATTACATTTACATTATACCTCATTTGAATCTTTCAACCAGTCTATGAAATAGTTTTGAGTTTTCATTTTACTTATTTTAATAATGAGAAAACTTAAGCTCAAAGAAATTGTCCTTTGCTAACTGACATATATGAATGTTATTCTTAATTTAAAACTTACGCAAAAAAGAATCTTAACTATAGTAAGATATTTTAAGTTGGGGAAGCATCTATATGTTTTTCCTTAGTTAACATATGTCAACTCTATATACATATGCTGGTGGACCCATATACTCATTGATGGACAGCCACAAATGAGTAATCTATGCTGATAGCTGCTCTTATTTCTTAGTGGACTGACTCTAATATCCCTCATATTTTTGGAACCTAGATAATCAGGAAGAAGAATTGGACTAGAATTGGAGACCCTAACTCATACCAGTTTAAAGCTGAGAATTAATTTAGAAGACACAAAGAAAAGTGTTACTTAATCTGACTTGCCACAACTAGAAGTGCTGACTGTTGCACTGGAAGAACTGGACTGAATCTAATGGTCTCTAATGTTATTTAATCTGACTTTCCACAACTAGAAGTGCTGACTGTTGCACTGGAAGGACTGGACTGAATCTAATGGTCTCTAATGTTCTGTTGATCAGTTAAGCAATTAAATGGAGCAGCAGGAGCACAGAGACTCATTGTGGATGAAAAGTCAGGAGAGCTGATGATGAAATGGGATGAAACAAGGCTTGTCACGTCCACAGCATCAGTTTTCACCTCCTCATGAAAAAGATGTATTTGTTCTTGCTTAATGGCAAATCCTTCTCTAGTTCTTGGCAGTGTTCGCAGATTTTGCAGTGGTAACTATTTCTTTGAGTCTAGACATTTCCTGAGCTTCCACTCTTAGCTAATTTTTTTAAGCTAATTTTTAACAACAAAAATAAGAGTCAAATTTATGCGATTCAGAACAAAAATGTAAATATAATCACTCATGAAGTATGTTACATACTGGAATTTCTGTCATCAATGAGACCTCTAGAAGGCTGATATGCCATTCAATATTAGACTTACGTAAATGTTAAAAAAGCTGATCTTAAATCGTGTCTTAGAAAAAAAACCCCAAAGATGTAGAGATAGAAAATACAGACAGGACTCAGTTATGACGCTAAAGAAATTGAAAAACTAGTTGCTAATTCCCAATTACTATATTCGCAATAAAGAATAAAATTAGGTAAATAGTTCACCCGGGGTATAGAGTCCTGGGAAGAAGGTAAATTCATGGAAATTTCATAGCCACAAATAGATGCTACAAATAACATTTTTATGGTTGATGTGTATTTACTCTGGTTGGATAATTTCTTCTCTAGATTTTAATATTGCATCTTGTTCAGCTTTAGTGGGAGCTACTACAGCAGGCACCATAATTTTCTCAGCTTCTTTTCTCATCTGATATTTACAGGGAGAAAAAAAGGTAGAGTTTCACATGATGAAAATTATGGTTTTTTTCCTGAAATAAGTCCATACTCTACACTGTAATATACTGGATTTATTTATTTATACTTAATACTGTACTTCAAAATGTACATCTTTTTGACAGTAAGGGTCATTATTTACTTGAACACTTTTTTTTAAATGTCCATGGAGTATCTTAAAATTAGCCTGCATGCAATCTCAATCATCTTCTGGAGAATCCCTAGCTGTTAATAATAAAAAAATGGAAAATAATAGTGAAGAGATAAGTGAGGAAAGGAATATGTAGTAATATTAACAATAATAAATAATTCAGTTTTTTAGTTTCCAATTGTACATCTAAAAATAAATCAGGTTAATAGTGTCTCATAAGAAATTTTGAGATTTGGAATGCATTATAATAGGGGATTTCACATGAGATTTAGTGTTAATGTATTATAATAGGGGATTTCACACTTGGAATAGCAATAGTCACCTTTCCATGAGTAACTTGGATTTGTTCTTGTCTAGCAGCCATTTCTTCTCTAGTTCTCAGTATTGTTTCTTGTTCTTTGGCTTTAGCAGTTGCAACTGCTATTGTAGACAAGGCAGTTTTCTCAGCTTCCTTTCTCATCTGATTATTATAGTAAAATCCAGGTTTAAATTGTACAGGGCTTCAGATGCATATGGTATGACACTTCCCCCCACCCCCACCCCCTTAGTGGGGATGCAAGACAAGGTTATTCAGGGTTAACTACACAAAAGAAGTTAACTTGCACTGGGCAGTGTTTGTACACACTGACTGGGAACCACAAACCTTAGAAACGTTAACTACAAAAAAAAATCTCCAGATGATTCCTTATATTGCTTTTTAGAAGTCAGGCTAAAAATGCCAATCTTCGTGCAAAGGATAATGGTGAATAAAATGAATTACAAATGTTACAGACGAATGAAAATCAAATGTGCAGATAAAAGTAATGGTAAGAAGTCATACATTCACCATGTGGTTTTTAGTTGGGGATTCAAAAAGGAAAATACAGATCAATAATTCATATCACACTGTAGTTAATGGTTTACTGGAAATTAGTTTAAAGATGAAACTTTTCCCATCTCGAATATCTGTATTCACCTTTTCCTGAGTTATTTGAACTTGCTCTTTTTTGGTAGTGATGCCTTCTCTAGTTCTTGTTACTAAATCTTGTTCTTTGACTTTGGGCATGGCAACTATGACTTTAGGTACCACTGTTTTCCTAGTTTCTTTCATTATCTGGTCATACGATAAAAAAAAGATGAGAAAATGGTCATTAAATTTCATATAGCCTCTAATAAAAGAAATTAAGTCAAAGCTGAGACAGGAAGAATATTTCTTCCTATGCAAGGACATTTTATCATCTGAGTTGCTTTGGTCATCCATACTGTTTCATTGGTAACAATATCAAAATAAGTTCAGTCTAAAAGAAAAAAATGTGTTGAGCAATAAAAGGATGCATTTCTCTTTCTCACCTTATTCTTCTCATAATTTTTTATGACTCTATGACAATAGAGTCATAAAAATACCTAATTTTGCATTTTATCAATTGACTTTGACACTGGAGTATTCAATAGAAACATGTTAAATATTAAGGTGAATTATAATATCATACTAGTAAGAATCCAAAGGGAAGTCCAAAAAGTTAGGAATGAAAAGTGGCAGTGAAAGCTAGATAGACAGCAAAAGGTTCCTGAGAGATTCTGAAGTTTTCTGTATGAGTCATAAGAAGAGAAGGAGGTGAAAAGGTGATGATTAAGACCCAGGATGAAAATGTAGGTGGCTTGCAAATGGAATGAAACAAGAGTGAATTTCACACCAGCAGGAAGTTTTCACCGTTTCATGAGTTACATGCATTTGATCTTGTTGTGTGACACTTTCTTCTTGAGCTCCCAGAATTGTTTCTAAGACTGTGGGCTTGGCAGCGGCAACTACCACCACGGATGCAGCTGCTGTCTCAGCTTTCTGTATTGTCTGATTTTCAGAGTAAAATGAAGGTGTTTCAAAAGGCACAGGAGAAATGGCAAGATATCCTTTCGACATTCGAGAGAATACAGAATGTTCGGTGTTATCACAGTTCCATTTTGAGGGCCTACGCTTGTGTTTAAAACCCAGGAGTGGGCTTCTTTTCTGCCCACCTGCCCCTGAGTAAATTGGCCTAGAAACTGAAAAGGTCTCATCTTTAAGATATGTTGACACATTAGGGAACTTAATGAGCACCCGCTAGCAAATGGCTAGACAACTACAGTTAGACTGAACTCGCCAGTCACCAGCATTGCAATGGCAACAGGGACTTCTATGCCCTTCATTATGCCAACTTGGGTTCCTTTCAAAGTCTCTCACTCACTGTAAGGAGAGGGAATTTCATCCAAAGACCTCTGGCCAGCCTTTTAAGTATATAGTGTTCTAAGCTGGATCTTTTTAAAAAAGTAGCTCTGGGATCAACAAAGAGCTTGAGATTAAGAGAGGCTGGCCACGTTGGAACACCCTCAATGTCACTGAAATCTACTTGAACATGAAAGAATTCAAAAGTTGCCTCTTGCTAGACCCAGTAAGGCTTGATTTCACACATGGGAGAGAAGTAGATTTTGGTGATACTGGGGTTTTTCCAACTTGGCTCTATAGCACAAAAGCAGCAAACACTTCTGGGTCACTGTTCATCAACCAGGAATTAGGGCACTTTCTTGAAGAAGTACTGGTCTTCTCTGATGTCCAGCAATTCCTCACTTTCCCTTGATATTTAGTTGGAGTGTTCGTGGCTGGTATGTGTGCGTGTGTGTGTGTGTGTGTGTGTGTGTGTGTAGGGGCATACGCATGCATGTGTCTTCCAACTATGTCAAGTTTGTGTGTTACAATTTAAGTGACCAAGGGCTCAGGCTATGCATGAAAAAACTGATTGTACCAGTGGATAACTGGGCTGGAGTGATATCTATCTTCCACTTAATTATGCTCTAGAAACGTCACTGATGTGCCCCAAACTATTCTAGTGGATAGACAATTTCCTTGAAACTGATCAGTTGAGTGGAAAATTGTGTAATGAGAGCAGAATTTCCATCATGAAAGAGTTTAAGTACTAGATATAGAGAAACAACAGAAAGATAATATACACAAAAGACTCCTCCACTTAGAGGTTTTGGTTAGAGGGTACATGTAGCTGGCTGGAATGTGATATTTGTCAACAAATTACAAGGTATTTACAAAATTTGACTTACCGTTTCTTGTGTTATTTGTTTTTGTTCTTGTTTTGTAGTAATTTCTCCGGTTATTCTAGTTTCTCGTTCTTTGGCTTTAGCTGCGGAAATTACTACTTTTGGTACAAATGCCTTTTCAGTTTCTTTTCTTATCTGAAATCAATGATAAAAACAAAATCTTATTGTCTCCCGATCTCTAATGGAAGTGACATAATGTTTACTAAATATAAAAAAATAGGAAGTAAAAGAAGAAAAGTCCTTTTTCTAGAGATATCACTAAATAAATGATCTCATTTTCATTAATATGACCATACTCATGCTCTTTATTTGCCTAAACCATAAGTTATGTTGCTTAGAGAAAAAAAATTGGATTCAACACTGCTTTGAATTGGAGAGTGTAGTCTTCTTTAAAAGGACTTCCAATGCAGTGGTTGAGGGTCCGCCTGCCGATGCAGGGGACACGGGTTCGTGCCCCGGTCCAGGAAGATCCCACATGCCACGGAGCAGCTGGGCCCGTGAGCCATGGCTGCTGAGCCTGCGCGTCCGGAGCCTGTGCTCCGCAACGGGAGAGGCCACAACAGTGAGAGGCCCACGTACTGCAAAAAGAAAAGGACTTCCAATTTTTATAAATGGATATATGGCAATATTATTTTGTGTCACTTTGTCATGTAAAGGAAATCTTAGAGCACAGGATATTAGAATGGAAGACCTTAGAAGTAATACTGTCTGACCCTTTAATTTTATATATAAAAAATCAAGTATAGATGATTCATAATCCACATTTATACGATAATTTTGCTTCGAAAAATTTCCTAACTATTGTGATGGTTTGGAATATCAAGACTTACTTTTCTAAAATTGAGACATTAAAGGGAGAAAAGTTTTGTGCACATCCCAGGCAAAATGTTTTCCAAATCCTTAACTCTCTGAAGATACTGTGCTTGGATCTGGACACCTAAGGTATATGTGGGGGGAAAGGGGGTGCTGGGGGGGCAGTTTTCTCCATTTGCCTCTTTGCCATTCTCAGGCGTCGTCACTGAAATTCAGGATCTCAGGGTTAAAAGAGGCTTGAGAGGTATCTTCCCAAACCCGCCCAACTGACAATCGGATTGGGTGGCCAAGAGCCCTATCAGTTGGCCTCATCTAATTCGCTCCTGAATGCCTCCAAGCATGGAGCTGTCTTTTTCACTTTTTCTGGTTATTTCACCCGAGAAGGCCATGCTCTCCATCTCATTTCAAATCCATGTTCAAATGTTCTCTTAAGGAGTCAGGAAGCAGTTGCTAAGCTATTTTCAGAGCACTGTGTGTTCAGTGTTCTTTTCCACCCTTCCCAGTTCCCACCTCAGCATCTACTTCTCCGTCCCTTGTAGTCACATATTTAGCCAGTGCGTCTCCAGGCCAGTGTAGATGAGACCCCTGTTTCTACTTCTGCTATGTGTTCCTAGAGGTCCCTTTTGTCTACACAAGGGAAGCGTCTGGTGACTCTAAAGGACTTTGGTATCCAGCACCCAGGGATACAGAGATACAGGGGATGTTATTAGTGTGAAATAACCGTGTTGCTCATGAAACAACACCCTTCATGGTAAACATTATTATCTGTGTTGACGCTGGTAATCACAATAATAATTTCATATCAAAAACCAGTTTCACCTGTTCATGAGTTACGTGCACCTGCTCTTGTTCTGTGGTAATGACTTCTCTGGTTCTTGCTTTCAATTCTTGTTCTTTTGCTTTATCGGCGGCCACTACCACCTTAGTTACAGCAGTCTTCTCTGCCTCCTTTTTTATCTGATTTTCATAGGGGAAAGGAAAGAAATACTGTAATGCACCTCATATAAAAAGTCACAATAATAAATCAGGATAAAGACATAAATGTCACACAGGAGATGACAAGGAGGAAAGTTAGAGTGATTTTAAACTATAACAGAAAATCTATTCAAATATGAGATGGGAAATTATCTTGGATTTATAACACCTTTCAGCTATGAATCAAGCGTCACGTTTGTTTTGAGGAAAGTAAAAGCAAAGGTCTTTGGGGGAAGCTTAGAGAAAGGTAATGGCAGCCCTGAAATAATGGTTTTCCTGCCTGGCTCTTGGAGAGACTGAGCTCTGGATGGACCGGTCTGGAACTACAGCTCTGAACGCACATGTACCGTCTTGTTCAGCTGACTTTCTCGGCCACCTTTGCCTGTCTTAACTCAGGAGTGCCCTGATACTTGGGATACCTTGTCTGACCTCCTATCTTGACTTTCTGAGAGTTAACTCTTACCTGCCTAGCTGTCTGACTTAGACCAGGTACTTAGAATGTTTGTAACTTGAACACCTTTGGTCTCAGACCACCTCCTGCTCCGAAAGACCTAAAAGTCCGGGCCATGGTGGGCTCAGTGTTGTCCTCAAAGCGATGTGAGCATTGATTGCATGCACAGCTCAGTGTGCATGGCCCCAGGCCTACCTGTTCTTGAGCAGGTTGGATGCGCACAGCAGTCGTGGTTGTCCTCTGAGCAGTCTGCTCTACAGCACTGATAACTGGTTCTCTCACTCTGGCCATATCAACAGCAGCAACAACGGTTGCAACAGCTGCACTTTTGTCAGTTTCTTGTTTCACCTGGATTGGCAGTGACCAAGCACATTACTTTGTGAAATGACACGCACGGTAGAAAATACAAAAGAACAGTGGAAACCAAGCCACCTAGAGTACAGTAGACACTAGATAAATGCATAAGCATTTATCATTGCCAAGAGAGATACGGTAGGTACTGTGAAAACCTACATTTATGAAAAGCTCACGGATTTAGAGCCTTTGTTCCAATTAAAAAACGCTTTTACAGAGCATAAGCCAAATTGGGTTTTCAGTTTCGGTTATACTCTTATGTTCGTATGCATTTTCCCTGCAACCTACACAGACTGCGTTTCACGGCAGGATTCTGTTGGGAGAAACCAGATGTCAAAGGAAGAGAAAGGAAGCTCTGACAGTACCTCTGCAGCCCCAGCAGCACCAGCCCCTGCCGCAAAGGTAGCACTGGCGGCAGCCCCTGCCGCTCCACTGATGGTCACTTGCTCCTGGATCCCGTATCTCCCTTCCCATCTCTCCTCTGTCCTGATCTGAGTAGCACTTGTCACCATGGTTTCTCTCATCTCAGACTCAGATGAAGCCATGTAGCCCTCTTGCTTCCAAGGGGGAGGCACTTCAGGGCCTGGGGGCATGGTGGGCATCTGAGCCTTCCGGACGAGTAACGGAGACCTAACGGATCTGATGGGGGATGTGGAGATCCTCCCCGCTGGAGACACGGACCTGAAAATCAAATGACAGAGGTCAAAGAATGCCAAGACAAGAAACTACTCCCTTGGTCATCAGATATGAATAAAGGAAGAAAACTCTGGAAGTGTTTAATTTAAGGAAGAGTTTTAAAATCCATGGCTTGGGACTTCCCTGGTGGTGCAGTGGTTAAGAATCCGCCAGCCAATGCGGGGGACACGGGTTGGATCCCTGGTCCAAGAAGATCCCACATGCCGCGGAGCAACTAAGCCCGTGTGCCACAACTACTCAGCCTGCACTCTAGAGCCTGTGAGCCACACTACTGAGCCCACGCGCTGCAACTGCTGAAGGCTGCACACCTAGAGCCCGTGCTTCGCAACAAGAGAAGCCACCACAACTAGAGAAAGCCCGCGCGCCGCAATGAAGACCCAATGCAGCCAAAAATAAATAAATAAAATTAAAAAAATAAAAAAATCCGTGGCTCAATAACCTATACAGAGGCAAGTAATGTACTTGAAAGTAATTTGTTTTAAATCTCAGTGAGCCTTATTCTCATCTGCAGTAATTCTGTAAGAGAATCAGATTTAATCCTAAACTAAAGAATTCTGTGCCCTGCCCCACCTTTTCGTGTTTAGAAAAGTCAAGACAGCAGAAGGCATGTCCTTAAAATACAGTCAAAGAAAGGACACGGCAAATATGGTAACCATAACTCTAAATTTCTCTGTACTCCCAATTCTGGGGGGCGGGTGGGGGCGAGGGGACGTCAAATAGGTGTTGAAGGAAGAAAGGTTTCTGTAATCAAAATGCTTGTGCAGCTCAAGGCTAAACAAGGTAAACCTTTTTTTTATTTTCCTGCAGGATTTCCCACAGCCTTCATCATGCCCATCATGCCCATATGCCCTGTGAATTGCAAGGCTTTCTCATTACTCTTTTTGCAGAAAAAGGCTTTCTCATTACTCTTTTTGGGTATAGGCTGTGCAATGCACTTTGCAAACTGCTGTTCTGGTCAAAGTATGGTGAACTGCTGTTTTAAATTTATCCTGTCTTTGTTTACCCTCGCCCTCATTGTATTGTACTCTGGACTTCTTTTAAATATCCTTATAGTGGATAATTTGAAACCTAAGGATTCTATAGTTCTTGATTAAATTGATAAAGTGGTTTCTTCCAAAACAGTTTTCATCGTTTTTTATGTGTCCAAACTGAAATAGCATCAGTTCAAGAATCTGGGTACTGAATCAAGGCATTTACAGACAAAAATGACAGTTCCTAATCTATAGTAATAATTCCAGGCATTATTTTAAGATGAAATTTTTCATAATTTAATTCTTGATCCAAAGGGTTTATTATACTTTTCCCTCTAGGTTGCAGTATTGCCTTATCATTGCATTTAACTACTACATGCAGGAAAATGTTTATAAATGTATTCTGTCACTACATAGGGTATTTAACTTACACTGATCATAAATGAAACAATTATTCTAATTAAGGCTCAAGGTACAGTTGATATCTGCTCTAAATTACAGAGTAAATTAATAGTACATTACAATATTAACCAGTTTCATGAAGAAATGTTCAATCATTTTCTTGAAGAAGGGTTTTTAGGTGAAAATCAATTTACATTTTATAAATGGAGTTGTGATCAACTAAAGGTAGATCTAGGGGAACAAGTATCTACTCTGAAAGTGATTGCCTTAGAACCATAACAAAGACCAGTTTAGAATAACGTAGGGTTTACACCAATTGAAGAAAAGCAAAGTGACATGTATTTCCAAGTTTCAACCTGTGTCTTGTTCTTGCTCTCCCTAGTAAAGTGGGTCTAATTCAAATAGAGTTAAAGACATGATTAGCATGACATGAGTGATTAGCAGCAGGTTGCAGGTAAGCCCATAACTGTGAAAATCAATGTAATTTGAGTCATTATAGGAAAGTGCTTATTTCTGCTCTTACAATAAAAAGAAAATAATCACCTGGTCACAGCTAGATACAATGCACCTTATTCAATGAAATATGTTTGCCTTTCTCTACAACAAAAATCAAGATTAGACTGTGAGACATTTTAGGAAATTGTCTATCCTGGATAACCATTATTTTCTCCACAAACTGATATTTAAATTTCTTATTTTAAAGCAAATTTGGGGGGCTAAATAATTGGGATTGTTATCAATGAATTCTCAGTACTTCTAAGACAGTAAAAATACTCCATAGAATCAGGGAAGCTCTGTAATTCTAAATGACTCTTAGGCTTGGATTAAAAATACGGTGAGGTTGTTATCTCCCCCAGAAATCACATGCGGCCTGTCTTGTGATTTTGTGTATGCAAACTTGGAGTTAGCCTGAGATAGAACACTTTTTTTGATAGCCAGACACGTTTTTAAAACTAGCTTTTTGGTCAAGGCTTCATATTAGTGTTTACCAATATCTTTAAAGTGGCCACTATAATAAAGACTGGAAAATATCTGGCATTTTTCCATATATTTGTTGGACATTACATTGCCTCTGGTGTGAAATGCTTGTCTTTTGTCAATTTTTTTTTCATTTGTGTTGCTTGTTTTTTCTTTAATAATTAATTTGTGGAAGTTTTTGATACATCTGGTGTATTAGTCCTTTGTCATAAGTATTGCAAACATTTCCCCCGAGATCCACGGTTTGCATTTGCTTATTTATAGGGTCTTATCCAGCATCAACATGTACAGTTGTGTAGATTATGCACTGTTTCTAGGCTTGTACAATTCACACTGTGGCCACTGTATGTTTGTTTTAATATTTTATGGCAGAGGCAATGACATATCTCGAGGAAGAGGCATCCTTAAATTTTTTTCACAAATACACTGTTTGGTATAGCAATGACCTTGCTTTTGCCATACATAAATTTTTATTTTTATGTTGTTGAGTCTGTAAATCTATTTTTAAAAGCTCTTCCCTACAGTTGTTTTCACAAATTTTCTTCTCTTTTATTTTTGTGATTTAGTTTTTAATTTAGCTCTTTAGTCAAGCTGAGATTTATTCTGTAAATAGTGTAGGTACAAGTTTATATTCGGTTTTTCCCAAATGGATAGTTAACTGGGCCAGCATTCTTTATCGAGTAAAATATCCTTTTCCCCACTGAACTGAAAGGTCACTTTGATTTAAACACTGAATTTCCTGGATACTTGAATTCTATTTCTGGATGCTCTGTTCTGCTTTGCCCATGTATTTTCTATGCATTTACCAATACCATACTGTTTTGATTACAGTAACTTCACAATAAGTTTGAATATTTTTTAGATCAACTATCCACTTATTATTCTTCTTTTAAAATTTTTCATGGCAGGGGAACTTTCTCTACATTAAAAAAATTAAATTGGTCAAGAATCACTTTTTTATTTACTCCAAATTTTCCCCTTTTATCAGTTTATCATGTAAAAAAAAACCTCAGCATGTTAAGCTAAATCCCAAAGTTTCAAATTTGCTATGGATAATTTATACTTGCTTATATATTGGATTGGCCAAAAAGTTCATTCGGGTTTTTCTGTAAAATGTTATGAAAACTTTTTGGCCAACCCAATAGTTTCTAAGCCCTGATGATACATTCTTACTTTCTAATATACCTCCATATTAACTAAGCATAGAAACCTAACAGAAATCCATTTTATATTCTAGACAAAATAACATAAGCACATGCAAAATATTTAGAAGGTTTTACTTATTATTAGAGCAGAAGAACACTTGTATAATTATTTTATATCTACAAGAAACCTTCAACTAATTATCTCACTGAACCCTCACAACACACCTTGAGATGATTCTGTGTTTCTCTATAATTTACAAATGACATGACTAAGACCTTAAACAAATTATTTAACTTCTTTAGCTCTGGTCACCTAGCTATAAAATTAGGGGTGATAGTTCTTAGAGGTTGCTATGAATATTTAATGAGATAATATACACAGAGTGCCAATCAAATGTCTGACATAGAGAAAGTGGTCAGTGTATATTAGTGAGTATTTTATTATTATAATTATTTTCTAAGTCACATTTTAACAAGTAATCAAGCTGAGTGAACGCAGGGCTTCCAACCCTAAATTCTGTGCTCTTCTCATTTCGCTGTGCTTTTTCTTGACTCCTAAAGCAGATATTAAATGGTATACAAATAAGAATTCAGAATTAGCATTTATAAAGTTCTCCAATTTACCAGTGGACAGTGAGGATTTGTGAAAATCATAACCAGTGTCTTTTTGGTTTACCTCCTTTATCACACCCTACATTTCTTATTTCTTCCTTTTATCTCTCTCATCTTATTGGATTAAACCTAATTTGAAAATGCATAATGATCTCTTTTAAGAGGCTTTACCTGACGGGAGATGGGGTCGGTGCCCGCACATGTCTGACCGGGGACGGGGAGTGTCTTATCGGCGATGGGGACTGCTGTCGAGCCAACTGTGCTTTGGCAGCAATGGATGGTGGTGTGGGAGACCTTGACTTTGGCTTAGGAGGTATCCTGGGAGGTGTTTTATGTGGCAGCTGTTGGGCACCATCTATTACCATCTCAACTGTTGCAATTGATCT
Source organism: Orcinus orca (assembly GCF_937001465.1). Taxonomy (NCBI): domain Eukaryota; kingdom Metazoa; phylum Chordata; class Mammalia; order Artiodactyla; family Delphinidae; genus Orcinus; species Orcinus orca. Next base: position 66,339,872 of record NC_064565.1, read on the forward strand.
GGCATCAAAGTGGGCTTCAATCTTCTGTAAAAGAGAAAAACAAAGCCCATGGTGAGGAGGAATTATTGATGAAGAAACAATCTGAAAGGCCTAAAACCTGACAGTATATAGTAAAAAAAAAAAAAAAAAACCTTTTCAATTTGAGTTTGTCGTGTTTCTGAAATCTGAGCAGTCGAAACAATTGTCTTCGTCTTTTTAGCGGGTACTACTTCTTCACCTGTAGGAAGGGAAAGATAAATATTTAGACAGGAGCACAAGGACCCATTTTTAAAGGGATTATGTTAATTCTGACTACAAAGTCAATAAGATTTTGTGTGTCCCAATGGGCAAAAATGCAGAAAGTTTTGGATGTTGTATGAATATAAATTAGCTTTAAACATAGAAAGTATTTATTATTAGATATGAATTTAATTAGAATCTTTTTTTAAAAAATTCCATCGCTTGCCAATAATTTGAAAACATAGATGACTTAATTGAAATACTTCCTGGTTTCTAGTAGGGTTAAAAACCACAGATTGCTTCAATGCGCGGAATCTCAGAGACTTTTCATGGGTGTTGAAATGCCAGCTTTGATTTCAACTCACAGCATCCCCAGACCTCACAGGGCAGGCAGGTGGACCCCTGACCCCACTTGGTCCTAAATCCTTCCCTTCCCTGCTCCCTGTTCCTCAACCTCCAGCACATACCTTGAACCAGTAATTCAGCAGTGGAAGTAGCTCTTCCAACGCTATTGGTGGCATTTACTGAATAAGAGCCAGAGTCTTCAGGGTACGCTTCCGCAATCAGTAAGCTGTAGAGGTCGCCTTCTTGTGAAATTTGAAAATCAAGGGAGCTGTGGATTTCAGCTCCGTCCCGGTAGAACTTCACCACAGGTGTAGGGATTCCAGTCACTCTCACTTGGAGTCGCACTTGGCTTCCTTGTCTCACGGTCATGCTCTGCAGCCGTTGAACAAAGTTAGGTGGTGCTGTCTCCGCTGCAGTGGGGAGGGAAGAAAATTAGGACTGGCGCCAGCCAGGGCACTCCCAACAATCTATTTTTAAATGATTATAGCTCTGGTGTCCAAACCAGGCAATGGCTAGCTGAACCAAACATGCTTGACTGTCCTTGAGCCCAGCTCATCCATCAGATGACAGTAAGAGCAGAGCCAGGAGGTGGCAGAGGGCACCCCGCCACCATATTTGATTTGCTTTGTCTTGTTTAGCTGTTCTAGGCCACCACATTTTTTTTTTTTAAAGAAAAAGCCTAGATCTTGTTATGACATTTCTAGAGGATATTTCCTGCACTTCCTCCCAACTTCACATCTAGCACTATATTAATATGTTAAGATAACTTTACATATTTCAGGAAGTTGCACTAAAATGAATTCCAGTGGTTGGTTTGCTGGATACACCTGTGACTTACAGAATCATTAAATTTTAATTTAAATTAAAAAATCCTAAATTGGCTCCAACTTAATCAGTATTCAAATAACCCAAATATGTACTTGCATTTAAAATGTTAATCCAAATAATGACACGATTTAATGTTAGATGCTACAGAAAGGGGATTTTTTTTGGCTAATTATGCTGGAAGAAATTTTTAATAAAATAAATGTGAAGGGTGAGTGGGATTAATCTTGACATGTTTTTGAGGAATAAACAACAGCAGATGCTGTCAACCTTGTGCATTTTCCCTTTCTGAATTTTCTGGATGTATGTTAAAGTTCATACCTGATGTTACCTGATGTTCCTTCTGTTTTGGTCAATGATAGCCCTATACTTAAACAGTGCTGAACGTATAGTTTACTGGATAAACATATATAACATTATGCAGCTCATGAAAGATATTGTTATGTAATGTGTGAAGTAATGCAATGTTCTTTGTACTAATGTCTTACAAAGAAGTAAAGGATGGAGAAAAATGACAGAGGCCACGAAGACTTGTGGTAACTTTTGTGGGGAAACTGTGTCCTGCATTTGAATCATAAACAAGCATTTGCCCTATTTCTGTGTATGCTTACTGTGCAATGTTTTTAGAAATGGAAAGTAAATGAAGCATTATTAAATGTTATAGCCTAGAGCAGTATTTCTTAAATGGGTGGTCTGTGGACCACTGGTATCAGAATCATCTATGTGCTTGTTAAAGTGTGAATTCCTGGAGATACGCATATTTCCTTAGCAGGCGTATAGACAAGGCTCAAGCCTTTCTACTTGCTCAGAAACACGATTTTTAATATTTCCTTAATATAATTTTGAGTGCTTAATATGTGTATAGAGGAACTAGTTCTCAGCCACTTTTTTGAGGAAAACCAAATTCCAAAAGACAAACAACTTTGCTATCAATGCAGTGTCCGGTGGGCCCTTCTCTAGATTTGAGATGCATCTGCTTGTGCTCAGTAGCTTTTGGGGGACTCCCTTCCCCAGATCCTGGAGATGTGCTCCGGGGGTGGTACAGGGGACAGGCAGGTCCCCTAAAGCCTACCTGTCACGAGAAGCTCAGCAGTACTAGTCGCTTGTCCAGATCCATTGGTGGCTCTCAGGGAGTATCGTCCACTGTTGGCTTTAGTCACGGCGGGGATCTTCAGTCTAGCGCGGCCATCGCTAAAGGAGATCTGCACGCCGGGCAGAGTGGAAGTGGAAATCACCTGGCCATCCCTAAACCAGCTCACCTCAGGAACTGGGAAACCTGGAGAACAAAGAATTCATCTTTATGTTTGGGGCACTGCAAAGTCCTCTGTTCTGTCCCATTATGTTCACTTCCTTGTCCTAAACCATAAAAGCTATCCAGAGAGTCATAATGACAGTGAAAATTTGACAGCTGTGTGATAAAAGTGTAAACTTACAGACCATTAGGAAGGTCTGTGGGTTCACGTGGAGGCCAGCACCTTCATTCTATAGGGGAGGAAACTGAAGCCAAAAGAGGCTCAATGATTTTTCCAAGGTCCCTCAGCTGGCAGTGGCACACAGAGGACCAGAATTGCCATCACCTGCCCTCCTGCCCAAGGTTCTATCTGATGCAATTTAATAGACATCATTAAAATCATGAAGGAGATTTATAAAAATGAAGAGCCAAGGAAACTGTGAGATAAAAAGTGACTGTTGTCCTCTTCAAAAACAAGTGAAGAACAAAAGCAGCAAAGGGATCTAAAAGTTCAGCCTACTAAGCACAAGAGAACACGCTCAGCCCTCTACCTCCTCTGACCTCTCCTGTCTTCCTGACCTCTCCTGCCTTTCAAATGTGCTTCAGTAAAAATGCCATACAAAAGAGGGGCAGCTTCTCATACAATAAGAGATGATGCCGAACCAAGTCTTTCAGAATAACATGGATACTTGGAGTTGCAGGTAGAAAAGTCAAATTCTCTTCACCCACCATGAATCATGGAGCTAATGACTACATGTACACGGCTGGATGCTTTAAGTATACTAAAATTCTGCATTCGGAAGGCATGAGGCAAATTCAGAGCACGGTTTATTTTGCCTTTGGTATGAAGGCTGGTGATCTAACTCCTTAAACTGAGGAGGTGAGGATAAGCGAGAGAAAGTTTATTTTGTTGTCCTTATATTAGCCAATCTCCCACTGTGGCCAAGTGAATAGTTTATTTAACGAATTCATGGGTGTTCAAATATTTTCAGTGGTGTTTTTCTAAGAATGTATTAGCGCAAAGTGTGAAGGAACAAGGAGTTATGAGGAAGCCAGATTCCATTACTCCACAAGCAGGCAAACTTCCCACTGAAGCCATATGTGTTCTGCTCAGTTCAGAAGTTACTGAGTGTTACAAGATAAATAAGTAAATTATTTGGAAGTCAGAGATTATCATACAAGAGAAGAATTGAACTGGTCTCTATACATTTCTATATACATATACAATAGAAATTGAAGAATGATTATATGTTATTTGTGCAATGTAAAATAAAGTGTTATCCAGTTATGAATAAGATTGGTACATAGACAGAAAACAAAAGGAAAGAGAAAGGAAAAGGAAATCTCATTTTACATCTTTATTATAAGCCATAAAGTTGAAAAAAAAAAAGAGGAATAGTGTATCATAGAGGTACATCAAGCATCAACTTTTAATTAATCCATAAAATCTCACATGACCAGTTATAATACTGCAGGAGAAAATATTGATTAAATAAATTTGAGATTAAATAATTTTGAGATTATTTACAATATAGTTCATAGATTATCCCCATTTTGTCACACGATGATAGGTCCCAGAAATCATCCATTTTCAAAACCATCCCTAAACTGAATTATAAAGAAGAAAAAGAAGGAAAAAAAGAGACAGAAGAACTGCCTGTTAAATACAATTCTAGGGTTAATGTTTGTTTCTCTTTACTAGGTGAACCAGAGTGGCATATATTATTTTGGGGTGTCCTTTCAAAATGATTGGAAAATCTTTTCATTGACTAGAATCACTTAATAAAGATTGAAAATAAAATAATAAAATACTTAGGAGTTAGCTCATCACTGAAAGTTCTGCCACTGAGGAAAGTCAGTTGTACTGTTATTTTCCATGTAAACCCACAGAGGCTCAGGCACACAGGCTACTCGCCCAGCAGCTCCATGACTGGCCCCCATTGGGCTGGAGTTCTTGGCTTCCAGTCTGGCTCTGCAGCTGAATCCAAAGATAGAATGACCAAATTTGGTCCTATTTAGCACCTGGATTCTGACAGCTAATTTAATCCAATGCTATTTATTTTGCTTTGTGGAATTATAAATATGAATAAAACATTTTCAAGCCATTATATTGTCAGATTTTGTAGGAACTCTGTGAACAGTATACTCTTACAATGACCCTTCCACAGAAGTGGGCCCATTTCACAAAGTCAAAGCAAGGCTTAAACTTGCTGTCAAGTCCTACAGCAAAGTTAATGGACAGGAGGCAGAGAAGAAAAAGGGACAGTGTGAACGTGTGAGCTTACCACTAATGTGAGCCTCAAAGGTTGCGGTACTACCCTCCAGTACCACAACGCTTTGTAACGGCTGCGTAAACGTCGGTGCTTGAGTTGTCATCTTTTTAGGCACTCTGAAAAGGAAGAGAAAAGAAATTAGAAGGTCACAGCTTAGGGCCATTCTGGAGCTACTCTGAAGATGGCAGACACACATTTTCCAAATGGGTTGCTTCTCAGATTATCTGTGGGCCCAGAGTGATGGGCAGGCCTTCTCTTTTGTGGCCTGAATTTGGCCTCTGGGTTAACTTATAGCCTAACAGAGTAGCACGTCTAAGGGGGGGATGGAAAAAAAAAAACAACCGAAGCAAACAGAGTAAGGAATGTACCCTAGTGGTCGAAGAGGGAAATTCAGTCTTACCAAAGGTGGGAAATCTGAGAGAGAGTTGGGAGAAAGGGAAAGCTGGAGGAAGCTGGGGGTAGTGACAAATAATAGAAGGTATGTGTGAAAAGTGTAAAACGAAACTTTTCATCGGTTCAATGTCAGAACGAATTATTTTAAAAAATTTCCTTCCTCCCAATATTTTTCAGACACTGTATCTGTATTTATAAAGTTGACATAGATTCAGGCACTATTACCTTAAGTAACCCAGGTGATTATTTAAAATAGTCACCAAAACTAAAAACTTGAACTTTGCAATTTCTTTCCTAACTTGAAAACTTTTGGAAAGCCTGGTCCACTATGCAAACCTTTTGTAGACAGCATACAGTGTTTTTTAGTCCTTAATATTTCTTCATATTGTAACTGTTCAGTAAATGTTGCTACTGTTGAAGTGAATATTCAGGAAAGTTTAAATTTAACTGAGCAGGCCAGTATTTATTACAGATCTGCAAGAAAAATACTGACTTGAGTTCTTAATAAGGAACAATGTGCAGACTCTGAAAAATGGAAGGCTGGTCTGCGATGCAGTTGAAGCGAAAGCACCTATGCTTTCATAGCACAAATACTAAAAATCAAAGAAATTAACACGAAATCGGCAGTTAAGTTGTTTTGTTAAGTGGAAGCAAGTACTTTGCCTATCAGTTTTAGAGAGATTATGAGAAGAAATTTCTGAGACATAAATACCTTGCTATTGAATGTGACTATGCCACTATTCTGATATAAAAGGCAGATTCTCAGTTGTCAATTGCTTCATTAGTATTTTTCATAAAATTCTCTATTTATTAAAAGTGTGTGGAGCAATCATCTAATTCTGTACCTTATTGTAACTTTTTACTTAGTTAAAAAGAAAATAAAACTAGAATTCTCTAAGACAATAACATTTATATTTGAAAAATTCAGATAATATCCAAAATAAACTGTTGCCAAGAACTGCTTAGTGTAGCATATTATCCTTAGGACACGAAAATAACTTTTTGTGTCAAACTCTTCCTGTTTCTGAGCGAGTGCATCTTCTAAAAATAGCTATATTCTTTTACACCATTTATGTTTTATATACCTATATATTTATAGGCATTTACAATTAGTAATCTAATTCCAGGAAGATGGGAAATCAAGGTATAATTTGAAATAAGAAGTCTCTAAAACATTATTTCTTACCCTTCTTAGCATCAACAATTATATCATATAATTTGATTATGAGCTGATCTAAAATACATAATGAAATGCTGAGCATTTTAGAAAACAGTTATTTTTTTTTTTTTCCAAATTTCTAAATATATTGCAATTAACTGGCCTAAACAGGTCTTCTATTCCTATTGTTCAGGTAAATTTTGTTGCTTTAGCATTTGCTCTTGAGAGGCCTTTGTCTAATTATGGCTGAAGGTATGCATCGAAAATGTCATACTCCCAAAATAAACTCTCCAGCATTGACTGACAGCAGGCAAGTGTTCTGTCACTGTCCTGCAACTGATACCTCAGCAGTTGATTCCCATAAAAAGTCATCAGGGTGTAGCTGATACCACATGCATTTTATCAGAGCTATTCTTGGTGTGTCTCACTTTATCACTGAGTAATATAACCTTGAACATTCTCAACAAACAAAAAAAGTCTATAAAAGAAGCAAGCATTTCTATCACCATTTCAGACCTCAACTTTTAATACTTTTAGAATGTAGGTGCATTTAAACAATTTGAATCACTGACTTGCTGATATGCTAAAGCATCGAACTTTTGAAAGGAAAAGCCTTCACATATTTCAAAACAGAATTTAACAAGCAGATTCAAATACAGGATCAGAACCAGCACCAAGTAGTCAGACAAACACCTCCATATAGGCATTTAGCATACAAAGAAAATGCGGAACTAGAAACCGATAAGGGAGGGAGTCTACTAATAAGAAAGAAAAGATGCTGCTCACCTGATTTCTCAGGAGTGCCCAAAAAGGGTGGGACTAAGCCCAAGGTTGCTTCTGAAACGACGTCCTATCTAGAGTTGGTTTTTTCGACCATCTCCAACATGAATCGGTGAGCCTCTAAACTTAAAAACAAAACTACACAGTCAAGACTGTGTAGTTTTGCTTTTCTATGCAATCCCTACACCCGAGGCGAGGCTGGGAATGCACGACTGCTCACGAGTCAGGGTCGGGCCCAGCCCTTATATTTGCCAGATCTGCTGACAGCCCCACATCTCAGGGCAGGGCGCTGGCTGATTGGCTCTCCCAGGAAAGCATGATGGGAGCGGGACCTATTTGGTAGCGAGCGGCGCAGACCACCTGTTCTTCTGATTGGCAGTGCTAAATTTAGCATCTCAAAAGGGGCTTTACCAAGGGAATAGAACCGCACTTAAAGACTAACTCTGTTGCGGCTTGGGGAAGAGCACTTGTTGCCCATGTTAAAATCTGAAAATAACTGGTCTGAGGAGAATTTGTGGCAATAGAAAACACTTGTGGGCAATTATACAAAACAGCTCCAAACCTGAGGACTCTGCCCTGAGTGAGGCCCCATTCCTGTTCCCTTCCCCCATACAACCAAGCAAATGGACCTGTCAATCATGACAACAGATGAGGGAGTTTATCTCATGCGTAAGACTTCACCTTTTTTTTCGAAGAACCAGTGCCTAAAAACCTCAGCACTGAAGAGAGCTCATTTATACTATCTACTTTCTCCAGAATCCACTTGTACTTCGGGGAGAGTTAAGCCAATGTTAATGAGCTAAGTGTTTATACAGCCCTGCAAGAAATAAAGTTGAGAGGCAAAATCTGAACTCTGCTTAGATTTAGCCTAGACAGTGTAAGGATTTCTTTTTTCCAGATTTCATTTTTTTCTGGCATTAATATTTACAAATAGACATGCACTGATCCTTAATGAGCAGCCAAGTCTTTTGTTTAAAACATCCATAGGGTTCTTTTTCAGGCACATGAAAGCTGCCTTACTAATCTCTGGAGTTTGCTCTTACTAATGGGAAGTAGTTAGGAGATGATATAGTTGCTATTTTAGAACTGAATTTAATTTCAAGCAACAGATATTTCAAATACAAAAGAGCATACCAGAAGAGCTTTAAAATAGTTCAGCTGAGAGACTTGTACAGCTTCACTAAGAGGGAAGAAAATTGTCTTGTTGATAATAAAAAGAGATTTTTCTTAATAAAAGACTAAAATTTTAAGTTAAATTTACATCTGTAATAAAAATTTCCCCTGATGTGGAAGACCATGCATTAGACTTTTCAACTTCCTGAGTATTTCACTCTTGGTAATTATTTATACAGTGATTAACTTGTTAACATTAAACAGGACTAAAATATACTGGACAACTTATGTAATATAGCTATATAGACAAGATGACATATTTATTTAAACATTTGTCTTCTTTTCTTAAGCAGTGATATCTGTATTGTTGGTATTATTTTTCCTACTACAGATGCTATCTGACAAAATCCTGTTTGATTGCTTTATTCAGAAACAACTAGTTTCATGTTATATATCTTAAAAATTATTCCCAATTAGAGACTATGTTACAGGCAACCTGCCAGTCATAAAGCGAAGCTAGACTAGAAATGTCATGTGATCTTTCTGATTTGCACTGTTAAATAGATAACTAACTGGTTATCTATTTAAAATGTGTGCAAGTGTGTGTGTGTGTGTGTGTGTGTGTGTGTGTGTGTGTGTGGTGAGTGCGTGTATGTATATATGCTTTTATTTTTTTAAACAAAATACACATTTTATTTAGGTTGAAATAAACTATACAAAATTGATTTTCTTCACCAAAAATAACAGCAATATTTTCTGTATTATTCCTAGATAAACCACAAAACACTTATTTTTGTGGGTTTTCTAGGTTTTGCTTGTAAATCAAGATGAGGCAGTAGATACAGTCATGAAAAAAGACAGAAGAAAACAGACAAATCAGTATCCATGGCCTCTGATCCTGTCTTGACCATGAAACAGAAGTGTTCAACATATACCTGCCAAAAAGCTTATGAAGACGTAGGCTCAATAAAGGAATGCAAACAGCAACAACCAGATGTGGAACAACAAGGGAAGGCTCTTCCATTCAAACTTTAACTATAACTTGTTCCTTTAACTTCATTTGATAAAGACAGAATCTACACTGAAATCCTTGTTTGGCGAGCTCACATGTTTCTATTACAGTCTGATAATTTTCTTAACTGTCCCTTACAGATTTTTAACAGCATACTTAAAACTCCTAATATGCAAAGGTCAGTCATGAGCTTCACTGTAATGTTTATAAACTGTATTCCTTCCTCCCATACCTCCTCACAATTTATTTCTTCAAAGAACTGATAACTCAATACTTGACAATTGGATCCACAGTGATAAATGTTATGTCTAAAATGACTTAACTAATACAATTCCAAAGTGCCATTAGCAGAGATCACAGAGTGTAACATGGTACTTTCAATGCTATCTTCTGGAAGAACAGTTAGGTCTCCAAAGTATGGGAGTTGAAATGGGCCATTTAAACAGGCAGATTATCAATGACTAATGTACTCAATGGGGGGCCTACAGGTCAAGATATTCAGTGATTAAGTGGCCTACGTACACCTTACAACTTTTCTGTAAGATATTTTCAAATTTCTTACAGTTTTTTTCAAATATCATATATAAGAGAAAGCCTATTTTAAAAGTCTCTTAGGTATCTTCATGGACATATATACACTACCAAATGTAAAATAGATAGCTAGTGGGAAGCAGCCACATAGCACAGGGAGATCAGCTCGGTGCTTTGTGACCACCTAGCAGTGTGGGATAGGGAGGGTGGGAGGGAGACACAAGAGGGAGGAGATATGGGGATATATGTATATGTATAGCTGATTCACTTTGTTATAAAGCAGAAACTAACACACCATTGTAAAGCAATTATACTCCAATAAAGATGTTAAAAAAAAAGTCTCAGGTATTTTCATTGGTTTCTGAATTATCTGTAGGAAGCTCTGACTTACTTGTACACTTGTGTGCTTACTTGTACACTTATCCACCATTAAATCCAAATCATGTTTTATATCAAAATTTATGTTAAGCAAAGCCAGGTTACTTGACCTTTGGTCTGTCAAAGTGTTCCTCAGGTATGCTTTGAGATGCTTTTGCCCGTTTTCATAGTGTTCATTTTCAACCTTCATCACAGGAAGAATACACAGAACCCTCAATAATGCATAAACATTAGGAAAAAACTTGATGTCTGGCAGATGAAGGGCTTCATAAGTAGTGGGTGGAAGTTCTACATCTTTCCCTCTGTGTTTCCACTTGATTCTCCAACAACGCAGCCCAGCAGAGAGTGTGTCAGGATTAGGTAAATCACTTCTGTACATGTCAGCATGATACTCCTCTGATGTATTGAATTTGAGCTGTCCCATGACAGAGTGTACCAAAGATGAGCATTTAAGAGCTCTGAGGTGCTGTTCTGAGAATATATCTTTCAGGTCCTGAATAATGTGTTCCACTGTTGGAACACTTAGAGTTTCTTTGTAGTAACTCTCAGAGGTTAGCTGAGATTCCAGGTTACTGTGATGAGCTCTGAGAAATTTCCCTGGGAGTTTCATCTGAATATCAAGTTTGGTTGCCAAATTTGTGGCTTTCTCAAACCAAAATTCATGATAAACTTCGATATTTTCCATCACTTCATTTTGTGAATGTAGCCCTGCCGTGAAACTACTAGCTGCAAAGAAGACATCAGAGGTCTGATGACCTTCAGGTCTGCCCCTGAAGATTTTTCCCAAAGGCTCTTGTAAAAGATAGGACATTTTAAAGAACAATGGTAACGATGAAATCAATATCTGTTACCACACTACAGAGTACAAATGCTCGGCCAGCCATGCAGTTATTCCATCTAACATTTGTGTCACTATTATACCATCTAAACATAAAACAAGTGCTTGTAGGAGGTCCACTAAGATTTCAAAAGCATCATGCCTGCCTGGCCACTGAGAATGGCGAATTTCCTTCAGTTCTTTGCCCCTTTCTTCATTGTTCTGAACGAGGACAGAAATTACACTGTCAAGCTCTAAAAGCAGTTGTGCTGATCGATGGAAGAAAGAACAAACTTCCTCAGCTGATCCTAATGGGACACATACTCCCATAACAGGCACTGATTTTGCCAACCACATATTTAAGGTACAGGAAGAGCAGAGTGTGTAGATAGCTTGTGGATATTTCTCTAAAAGTCTAGAAGCAAAAACTTTCATTTTGGAAGAAAATCCACTGGACACAAATGTAAGCCTGGCCACGACAGTACTCCATGTTTAATCCTCACTTCTCAGTTACTGTAGTGTGAGATTTCTGCATCAGCTTCATAAGGCAGGAAGCCCACAAATTCCTCTCAGGTGTGAGATTCGTCAACAAACCTCACCAACACAGGCAGGTGCTCTTCCCCTGCTATGTCCATCACACCATCCATGATGATGGAAAAGAAATGAGAGTCTCTCACTTCCCTGAGGGTTTCTTCTCGAATGCAGCTCTCACAGATCTCTAGCATCTTTTTCTGCTGTGTTTTTGAACAGAATAAAGTGTTCACTGCCGTTGTCTCAAAGCACTTTCTCAGAACCTCTTCACCAGAATGGATCCGGCACTCCAGCAGGGCTTGAAAGTTATCAGGAGCAAAGAGACCTTCTGGGATTTCATCAGCTTCATGTCCATCCAGAGGTATGGTCTGTTTTCCCATAAGAATCAAAATTTCAAATAAAGATTTTAAGTATTCTTTGTTTTCCTTCTCTTCAAGGGTTAAAGGTCCTCCTGCTCTTCACCCCCTTCTTCTGCACTGGGGTCCTGAGCATTGCTGTTGTTTATTTGCTTATGTTTTGGGTCCTGTTCAGAAGTTTCATCAATTTTTTTCTGTTTCAGCGTCCTCATTTCATCTTCACTCAATTCTTTTATTCATTTTCTGTGTCTATTGTGTGGATTATTCAAATGGCTGATGAGATCAAATATTGTTGGTATTGCATTATCTCGAAGAACTGTCCTATAAGGACTAGTTCTACAGATCACAGAAGTCTCCAAGTGTTTGGCACACAATCGATAATGTTTATCTAGTTGATCGGGTGTTTTATCTTTTAAGCCGGCTCTCCTACAATTCTCCACACACTTCTGGCATCTGGCTGGATCCCGCGGCAACCTGAAAAAGGCCAGGTCCAACCGCGAGCTCTTCCGCGTGCAGTTGAGGGCCGTGCAGAAGTTCGGCATCATAGTCTGACTGCCGGCCGGCCCAGTCCTCCCCTCCCCCTTCCTCAGGGCAGCCCACCGGCCCGCCTGTCGGGGCCAGGGAGGGGAGCCAGGCCGGCCGGCCGGCTCGTTAGGGCCTGTATATATGCTTTTAGATTCACTTGACCTCATATGAAGCATGTTGCTGTATTGTTACGTTTCTTAGAACCAAAATCAAACCACTTTAATTCTTATGGGAATTAGACGGAATGAATGAATACAATCTTGAAGCTTGTGTCATCTTGACGTGGTGCAATACAGAGAGCTCAAGAGCAGGGAAGATGGACCATATATATTACAGACATAAGGTCAAGTGTCTATCCTCCAAAGCTGCTTATCTACTCACTGTGTTTGGACGTTTTTAGACTTTGCAGTATGGTCAAGATACTTGCCTTTTGGCATTTACATCCTTATATGACATTCAGAGTTAAGAAGGAAGGAAGAAAGGAAGGGAAGGGGAAGGGAGGGGAGGGGAGGGGAGGAAGAGACCAGTTAGTAAATAGCTAATATACTACTCTGGAAAGAGTCCATGTTATTGGATTAGTGAACAATACTGGACAATATGTGATATCATGCTAAGCATTAGCTTTAAAATTAAATATTCCATAGTTGGCATATAGTAAGCTAGCCCAGTGGAAACCAAATACTACTCAGATTTGGGGAGTTTGCTGATGCAGTAAGATCTTAATTTACCACCTTAACAGTGGGGAGGAGTCCCACAGATAATCCAAAACAGCTGATGATTCAAATATAATGCCTACTTAGTTTTGGAATGCATGGTGTGATTCTCTTTTTGAACATTATAGTCATAGCAATTCAATAAATATTTATTAAGCACATGCTCGGTGCTGAATACTGCACTAAATTATTATAATTTGGGATTCTGTCATTGCTTATTGGCTCAACAAATATCTAATGTGTGGAGACTTTTGCCAGGCATTGTGCTAGGTGATGGCTAAACAGTGGTGACCAACAAGACAGTTATGGTTCCTGTACTTTTGGAGATTGTGGTTCACATAAACTACTAATAAGTTCTCAGTAATCTACGACTGAAACCTAGACTAGGATATGTGTAAAACTCCGGCAGTGTCTCCATCTACACAACTGTGGTTGCTGTCAGACTTTGTTTATACTCCATTGGACCAGTTACCAAAGGAAGGACTTATTGGGGGTTATTTGAGAAATGGGTACAGTTTTCAAGACTAATGTAATAGTCCTTTGTGAGAGAAAAGAGTAAAATTAAGGTCTCTTATAATTCATTAATTTTTTTTGTGCATTCTTACTGTGTTAAACACGATTCAAGCACTGGGATTATAGCAATGCACGCAATAGACAGAATCTCTGCTCTCAAGGAGATAATTAGCACAGTAATATGTGGTAATAGTATAGCTATAAAGTCCCTTCCACTCATAAAGTGTTTCAAAGTGAAATATAGGCTTATCATTGAGCTATTTTTACACAGAGAAGTAGAAAAGCAAATTCAGGAAGTGCACAGGGAAGAATGCGCTGACCCAAACAACCTGTTCTGTGGATAGGCGTCTGTGTTCCCTTGAGTTACAAAGGCAAGCAAACCTACATCGGGGACATGGGGGACAAGGAAGTGCTGCTTAAAATTTGAGGCTTCTCTTTGTCCTACTTTTTTACTACCTCCAGTTACAGGTGCTTTAGTAGTAAGATTGAATTAATTGCTTTCTACAATTGTTTACAGGTGTACTAACAGTCACTCACATTTAACGGCACATTAAATACGAAAAGTTTATTTTAGACACATGTGATACTTCTATCAAAATTAGAAAGATCAAAAAGTTGGTCTTATCCTGCCGAAGAGGCAAGAGACTTTTTCTTCCCTCTTTGTTTCCTGGCACGCAAGGAGAGGGGATTAAGAGCGCTGCTTAAAGGAGCTCCAGAGACGGATGCGAGCCGTGGCTAACAGTGCGGACCCCAGAGACGGGCATGAGACGCTAAGGCTGCTGCTGCCGCCACCAAGAGGCCTGTGTGCGAGCACAGGCCACTCTCCACACCTCCCTTCAGGGGAGCCTGTGCAGCCAGCCACTGCCAGGGTCCCGGGATCCAGGGACAACTTCCCCGGGAGAACGCACGGCGCGCCTCAGGCTGGTGCAACGTCATAACCGGCCTCTGTCGCCGCAGGCCCGCCCCGCACTCCATGCCCCTCTCACCACCCCGGCCTGAGTGAGCCAGAGCCCCCAGATCAGCGGCTCCTTTAACCCCGTCCTGTCTGAGCGAAGAACAGACGCCCTCCGGCGACCTACACGCAGAGGCGGGGCCAAATCCAAAGCTGAACCCCGAGAGCTGTGCGAACAAAGAAGAGAAAGGGAAATCTCTCCCAGCAGCCTCAGAAGCAGCAGATTAAAGCTCCACAATCAACTTGATGTACCCTGCATCTGTGGAATACCTGAATAGACAACGAATCATCCCAAATTGAGGAGGTGGACTTTGAGAGCAAGATTTATGATTGTTTCCTCTTTTTGTGAGTGTGTATACATATGCTTCTGTGTGAGATTTTGTCTGTATAGCTTTGCTTTCACCATTTGTCCTAGGGCTGTATCTCTCTGTTTTTTTTTTACTTAAAAAATTTTTTTTAATAATTATTTTTTTATTTTAATAACTTTATTTTACCTTAGTATATTTTATTTTATCCTCTTTCTTTCTTTCTTCCCCTCCTTCCTTCTTTCCTTCCCCCTTCCTTCCTTCCTCCTTCCCTCCCTCCCTCCCTCCCTCCCTCTCTCTCTCTCTCTCTCTCTCTTTCTTTCTTTCTACTTTTTCTCCCTTTTATTCTGAACCGTGTGGATGAAAGGCTCTTGGTGCTGCAGCCAGGAGTCAGTGCTGTGCCTCTGAGGTGGGAGAGCCAACTTCAGGACACTGGTCCACAAGAGACCTCCCAACTCCACGTAATATCAAACGGTGAAAATCTCCCAGAGATCTCCATCTCAACACCAACACCCAGCTTCACTCAACGACCAGCAAGCTACAGTGCTAGACACCCTATGCCAAACAAATAGCAAGACAGGAACACAACCCCACCCATTAGCAGAGAGGCTGCCTAAAATCATAATAAGTCCACAGAAAACCCAAAACACACCACCACACGTGGACCTGCCCACCAGAAAGACAAGATCCAGCCTCATCCACCAGAACACAGGCACTAGTCCCCTCCACGAGGAAGCCTACACAACCCAGTGAACCAACTTTAGACACTGGGGACACACACCAAAAACAACGGGAACTACGAACCTGCAGCCTGCAAAAAGGAGACCCCAAACACAGTAAGATAAACAAAATGAGAAGCCAGAAAAACACACAGCCAATGAAGGAGCAAGATAAAAACCCACCAGACCTAACAAATGAAGAGGAGATAGGCAGTCCACCTGAAAAAGAATTCAAAATAATGATAGTAAAGATGATCCAAAATCTTGGAAATAGAATAGAGAAAATACAAGAAACATTTAACAAGGACCTAGAAGAACTAAAGATGAAACAAGCAACGATGAACAACACAATAAATGAAATAAAAAATACTCTAGAAGGGATCAATACCAGAATAACTGAGGCAGAAGAACAGATTAGTGCCCTGGAATATAAAGTAGTGGAAATAGCTACTGCAGATCAGAATAAAGAAAAAAGAATGAAAAGAACTGAGGACAGTCTCAGAGACCTCTGGAACAACATTAAATGCACCAACATTCGAATTATAGGGGTTCCAGAAGAAGAAGAGAAAAAGAAAGGGATTGAGAAAATATTTGAAGAGATTATAGTTGAAAACTTCCCTAATATGGGAAAGGAAATAGTTAATCAAGTCCAGGAAGTGCAGAGAGTCCCATACAGGGTAAATCCAAGGAGAAACACGCCAAGACACATATTAATCAAACTGTCAAAAATTAAATACAAAGAAAACATATTAAAAGCAGCAAGGGAAAAACAACAAATAACACACAAGGGAATCCCCATAAGGTTAACAGCTGATCTTTCAGCAGAAACTCTGCAAGCCAGAAGGGACTGGCAGGACATATTTAAAGTGATGAAGGACAAAAACCTACAACCAAGATTACCCAGCAAGGATCTCATTCAGATTTGATGGAGAAATTAAAACCTTTACAGACAAGCAAAAGCTGAGAGAGTTCAGCACCACAAAATCAGCTTTACAACAAATGCTAAAGGATCTTCTCTAGGCAAGAAACACAAGAGAAGGAAAAGACCTACAATAACAAATGCAAAACAATTAAGAAAATGGGAATAGGAATATACATGTCGATAATTACCTTAAATGTAAATGGATTAAATGCTCCAACCAAAAGACACAGACTGGCTGAATGGATACAAAAACAAGACCCATATGTATGCTATCTACAAGAGACCCACTTCAGACCTAGAGACACATACAGACTGAAAGTGAGGAGATGGAAAAAGATATTCCATGCAAATGGAAACCAAAAGAAAGCTGGAGTAGCAATTCTCATATCAGACAAAATAGACGTTAAAATAAAGACTATTAGTCATGAAGAACCTAGGGGTAAGGCAGGAATAAAGACGCAGACCTCCTAGAGAACGGACTTGAGGTTATGGGGAGGGGGAGGGGAGCTGTGACGGGGCGAGAGAGAGTCATGGACATATACACACTAACAAACGTAGTAAGGTAGATAGCTAGTGGGAAGCAGCTGCATGGCACAGGGATATTGGCTCGGTGCTTTGTGACAGCCTGGAGGGGTGAGATAGGGAGGGTGGGAGGGAGGGAGACGCAAGAGGGAAGAGATATCGGAACATATGTATATGTATAACTGATTCACTTTGTTATAAAGCAGAAACTAACACACCATTGTAAAGCAATTATACCCCAATAAAGATGTTAAAAATAAATAAATAAATAAATAAAATAAAGACTATTAGAAGAGACAAAGAAGGAAACTGCATAATGATCAAGGCATCGATCCAAGAAGAAGATATAACAGTTGTAAATAACTTTATTTTATTTTAACCTACTTTATTTTCTTTTATCCTCTTTCTTTCTTTCTTTCTACTTTTTCTCCCTTTTATTCTGAGCTGTGTAGATGAAAGGCTCTTGGTGCTGCAGCCAGGAGTCAGTGCTGTGCCTCTGAGGTGGGAGAGCCAACTTCAGGACAACTCGTCCACAAGAGACCTCCCAGCTCCACGTAATATCAAACGGCAAAAATCTCCCAGAGATCTCCATCTCAACACCAACACCCAGCTTCACTCAACGACCAGCAAGCTACAGTGCTGGACACCCTATGCAGCCCGCATAAGCACCCAACATAGGAGCACCTCAATACATAAGGCAAATACTAACAGCCATAAAAGGGGAAATCGACAGTAACACATTCATAGTAGGGGACTTTAACACCCCACTTTCACCAATGGACAGATCATCCAAAATGAAAATAAATAAGGAAACACAAGCTTTAAGTGATACATTAAACAAGATGGACTTAATAGATATTTATAGGACATCTTCCCCCAAACCCTTTGAGGTAGATATTATAATCCCCAATTTACAACTGACAAATCTGAGACTCCAAAATTCAAGTTGCCTAAGCCCGTGTAGGGTAGGAGCAAAATTCCACATGCCCCTGGAGTCAGTGCTACTAAGATACACAAGACCAACTTTTTTTTTTTTTTACATCTTTATTGGAGTATAATTCCTTTACAATGGTGTGTTAGTTTTTTGGTTTTTTTTTTTTTTTTTACATCTTTATTGGAGTATAATTGCTTTAGAATGGTGTGTTAGTTTCTGCTTTATAACAAAGTGAATCAGTTATACATATACATATGTTCCCATATCTCTTCCCTCTTGCTTCTCCCTCCCTCCCACCCTCCCTATCCCACCCCTCTAGGTGGTCACAAAGCACCGAGCTGATCTCCCTGTGCTATGCAGCTGCTTCCCACTAGCTATCTATTTTACGTTTGGTAGTGTATATATGTCCATGCCACTCTCTCACTTTGTCACAGCTTACGCCTCCCCCACGCCATATCCTCAAGTCTATTCTCTAGGAGGTCTATGACTTTATTCCGGTCTTACCCCTAGGTTCTTCATGGCATTTTTTTTTTCTTCAATTCCATATATATGTGTTAGCATACGGTATTTGTCTTTCTCTTTCTGACTTACTTCACTCTGTATGACAGACTCGAGGTCCATCCACCTCATTACAAATAGCTCAATTTCGTTTTTTTTATGGCTGAGTAATATTCCATTGTATATATGTGCCACATCTTCTTTATCCATTCATCCGATGATGGACACTTAGGTTGTTTCCATCTCCTGGCTATAGTAAATAGAGCTGCAATGAACATTTTGGTACATGACTCTTTTTGAATTGTGGTTTTCTCAGGGTATATGCCCAGTAGTGGGATTGCTGGGTCATATGGTAGTTGTATTTGTAGTTTTTTAAGGAACCTCCATACTGTTCTCCATAGTGGCTGTACCAATTCATATTCCCACCAGCAGTGCAAGAGTGTTCCCTTTTCTCCACACCCTCTCCAGCATTTATTGTTTCTAGATTTTTTGATGATGGCCATTCTGACAGGTGTGAGATGATATCTCATTGTCATTTTGATTTCGCTAATGATTAATGATGTTGAGCATTCTTCATGTGTTTGTTGGCTCATATGTTTATTTTTGTTTTTATTTCCATTTCTCTAGGAGGTGGGTCAAAAAGGATCTTGCTGTGATTTATGTCATAGAGTGTTCTGCCTATGTTTTCCTCTAAGAGTTTGGTGGTTTCTGGCCTTACATTTAGGTCTTTAATCCATTTTGAGCTTATTTTTGTGTATGGTGTTAGGGAGTGATCTAATTTCATACTTTTACATGTACCTGTCCAGTTTTCCCAGCACCACTTATTGAAGAGGCTGTCCTTTCTCCACTGTACATTCCTGCCTCCTTTATCAAGATAAGGTGACCATGTGTGCTTGGGTTTATCTCTGGGATTTCTATCCTGTTCCATTGATCTATATTTCTGTTTTTGTGCCAGTACCATACTGTCTTGATTACTGTAGTATAGTCTGAAGTCAGGGAGCCTGATTCCTCCAGCTCTGTTTTTCGTTCTCAAGATTGCTTTGGCTATTTGGGGTCTTTTGTGTTTCCATACAAATTGTGAAAATTTTTTTTCTAGTTCTGTGAAAAATGCCAGTGGTAGTTTGATAGGGATTGCATTGAATCTGTAGATTGCTTTGGGTAGTAGAGTCATTTTCACAATGTTGATTCTTCCAATCCAAGAACATGGTATATCTCTCCATCTATTTGTATCATCTTTAATTTCTTCCATCAGTGTCTTATCCTTCTCTGCATACTGGTCTTTTGTCTCCTTAGGTAGGTTTATTCCTAGATATTTTATTGTTTTTGTTGCAATGGTAAAAGGGAGTGTTTTCTTAATTTCACTTTCAGAATTTTCATCATTAGTGTATAGGAATGCCAGAGATTTCTGTGCAATAATTTTGTATCCTGCTACTTTACCAAATTTATTGATTAGCTCCAGTAGTTTTCTGGTAGCATCTTTTGGACTCTCTATGTATAAGTATCATGTCATCTGCAAACAGTGACAGCTTTACGTCTTCTTTTCCAATTTGGATTCCTTTTATTTCCTTTTCTTCTCTGATTGCTGTGGCTAAAACTTCCAAAACTATGTTGAATAAGAGTGGTGAGAGTGGGCAACCTTGTCTTGCTCCTGAGCTTAGTGGAAATGGTTTCAGTTTCTCACCATTGAGGACGATGATGGCTGTGGCTTTGTCATATATGGCCTTTATTATGTTGAGGAAAGTTCCCTCTATGCCTACTTTCTGGAGGGTTTTTATCATAAATGGGTATTGAATTTTGTCAAAAGCTTTCTCTGCCTCTATTGAGATGACCATATGGTTTTTCTTCTTCAATTTGTTAATATGGTGTATCACATTGATTGATTTGCGTATATTGAAGAATCCTTGCATTCCTGGAATAAACCCCACTTGATTATGGTGTATGATCCTTTTAATGTGCTGTTGGATTCTGTTTGCTAGTATTTTGTTGAGAATTTTTGCATGTATGTTCATCAGTGATATTGGTCTGTAGTTTTCTTTCTTTGTGACATCCTTGTCTGGTTTTCATATCAGGGTGATGGTGGCCTCGTAGAATGAGTTTGGGAGTGTTCCTCCCTCTGCTATATTTTGGAAGAGTTTGAGAAGGACAGGTGTTAGCTCTTCTCTACATGTTTCAAAGAACTCGCCTGTGAAGCCATCTTGTCCTGGGCTTTTGTTTGTTGGAAGATTTTTAATCACAGTTTCAATTTCAGTGCTTGTGATTGGTCTGTTCATATTTTCTATTTCTTCCTGATTCAGTCTTGACAGTTTGTGCATTTCTAAGAATTTGTCCATTTCTTCCAGATTGTCCATTTTATTGGCATAGAGCTGCTTGTAGTAATCTCTCATGATCTTTTGTACTTCTGCAGTGTCAGTTGTTACTTCTCCTTTTTCATTTCTAATTCTATTGATTTGAGTCTTCTCCCTTATTTTCTTGATGAGTCTGGCTAATGGTTTATCAAGTTTGTTTATCTTCTCAAAGAACCAGCTTTTAGTTTTATTGATCTTTGCTATCGTTTCCTTCATTTCTTTTTCATTTATTTCTGGTCTGATCTTTATGATTTCTTTCCTTCTGCTAATTTTGGGCTTTTTTTGTTCTTCTTTCTCTAATTGCTTTCGGTGCAAGGTTAGGTTGTTGATTCGAGATGTTTCCTGTTTCTTAAGGTAGGATTGTATTGCTATAAACTTCCCTCGTAGAACTGCTTTTGTTGCATCCCATAGGTTTTGGGTCGTCATGTCTCAATTGTCATTTGTTTCTAGGTATTTTTTGATTTCCTCTTTGATTTCTTCACTGATCACTTTGTTATTAAGTAGTGTATTGTTTAGCCTCCATGTGTTGGTATTTTTTACACATCTTTTCCTGTAATGGATAACTAGTCTCATAGCATTGTGGTCAGAAAAGGTACTTGATACAATTTCAGTTTTCTTAAATTTACCAAGGCTTGATTTGTGACCCAAGATATGATCTATGCTGGAGAATGTTCCATGAGCACTTGAGAAAAATGTGTATTCTGGTTTTTTTGGATGGAATGTCCTATAAATATCACTTAAGTCCATCTTGTTTAATGTATCATTTAAAGCTTGTGTTTCCTTATTTATTTTCATTTTGGATGATCTGTCCATTGGTGAAAGTGGGGTGTTAAAGTCCCCTACAATGAATGTGTTACTGTCGATTTCCCCTTTTATGGCTGTTAGTATTTGCCTTATGTATTGAGGTGCTCCTATGTTGGGTGCTTATGCGGGCTGCATAGGGTGTCCAGCACTGTAGCTTGCTGGTCGTTGAGTGAAGCTGGGTGTTGGTGTTGAGATGGAGATCTCTGGGAGATTTTTGCCGTTTGATATTACGTGGAGCTGGGAGGTCTCTTGTGGACGAGTTGTCCTGAAGTTGGCTCTCCCACCTCAGAGGCACAGCACTGACTCCTGGCTGCAGCACCAAGAGCCTTTCATCCACACGGCTCAGAATAAAAGGGAGAAAAAGTAGAAAGAAAGAAAGAAAGAAAGAAAGAAAGAAAGAAAGAAAGAAAGAAAGAAAGAAAGAAAGAAAGAAAGAAAGAAAGAAAGAAAGAAAGAGAGAGAGAGAGGGAGGGAGGGAGGGAGGGAGGGAGGAAGGAAGGAAGGAAGGGGGAAGGAAGGAAGGAGGGAAAGAAAGAAAGAAAGAGGATAAAATAAAATCTACTAAGGTAAAATAAAGTTATTAAAATAAAAAAATATTAAAAAAAATTTTTAAGTAAAAGAAAAACAGAGAGATAAAGCCCTAGGACAAATGGTGAAAGCAAAGCTATACAGACAAAATCTCACACAGAAGCATATGTATACACACTCACAAAAAGAGGAAACAATCATAAATCTTGCTCTCAAAGTCCACCTCCTCAATTTGGGATGATTCGTTGTCTATTCAGGTATTCCACAGATGCAGGGTACATCAAGTTGATTGTGGAGCTTTAATCTGCTGCTTCTGAGGCTGCTGGGAGAGATTTCCCTTTCTCTTCTTTGTTCGCACAGCTCTCGGGGTTCAGCTTTGGATTTGGCCCCGCCTCTGCGTGTAGGTCGCCGGAGGGCGTCTGTTCTTCGCTCAGACAGGACGGGGTTAAAGGAGCCGCTGATCTGGGGGCTCTGGCTCACTCAGGCCGGGGTGGTGAGAGGGGCATGGAGTGCGGGGCGGGCCTGCGGCGACAGAGGCCGGTTATGACGTTGCACCAGCCTGAGGCGCGCCGTGCGTTCTCCCGGGGAAGTTGTCCCTGGATCCCGGGACCCTGGCAGTGGCTGGCTGCACAGGCTCCCCTGAAGGGAGGTGTGGAGAGTGGCCTGTGCTCGCACACAGGCTTCTTGGTGGCGGCAGCAGCAGCCTTAGCGTCTCATGCCCGTCTCTGGGGTCCGCACTGTTAGCCACGGCTCGCATCCGTCTCTGGAGCTCCTTTAAGCAGCGCTCTTAATCCCCTCTCCTTGCGTGCCAGGAAACAAAGAGGGAAGAAAAAGTCTCTTGCCTCTTCGGCAGGATAAGACCAACTTTTTGATCTTTCTAATTTTGATAGAAGTATCACATGTGTCTAAAATAAACTTTTCGTATTTAATGTGCCGTTAAATGTGAGTGACTGTTAGTACACCTGTAAACAATTGTAGAAAGCAATTAATTCAATCTTACTACTAAAGCACCTGTAACTGGAGGTAGTAAAAAAGTAGGACAAAGAGAAGCCTCAAATTTTAAGCAGCACTTCCTTGTCCCCCATGTCCCCGATGTAGGTTTGCTTGCCTTTGTAACTCAAGGGAACACAGACGCCTATCCACAGAACAGGTTGTTTGGGTCAGCGCATTCTTCCCTGTGCACTTCCTGAATTTGCTTTTCTACTTCTCTGTGTAAAAATAGCTCAATGATAAGCCTATATTTCACTTTGAAACACTTTATGAGTGGAAGGGACTTTATAGCTATACTATTACCACATATTACTGTGCTAATTATCTCCTTGAGAGCAGAGATTCTGTCTATTGCGTGCATTGCTATAATCCCAGTGCTTGAATCGTGTTTAACACAGTAAGAATGCACAAAAAAAATTAATGAATTATAAGAGACCTTAATTTTACTCTTTTCTCTCACAAAGGACTATTACATTAGTCTTGAAAACTGTACCCATTTCTCAAATAACCCCCAATAAGTCCTTCCTTTGGTAACTGGTCCAATGGAGTATAAACAAAGTCTGACAGCAACCACAGTTGTGTAGATGGAGACACTGCCGGAGTTTTACACATATCCTAGTCTAGGTTTCAGTCGTAGATTACTGAGAACTTATTAGTAGTTTATGTGAACCACAATCTCCAAAAGTACAGGAACCATAACTGTCTTGTTGGTCACCACTGTTTAGCCATCACCTAGCACAATGCCTGGCAAAAGTCTCCACACATTAGATATTTGTTGAGCCAATAAGCAATGACAGAATCCCAAATTATAATAATTTAGTGCAGTATTCAGCACCGAGCATGTGCTTAATAAATATTTATTGAATTGCTATGACTATAATGTTCAAAAAGAGAATCACACCATGCATTCCAAAACTAAGTAGGCATTATATTTGAATCATCAGCTGTTTTGGATTATCTGTGGGACTCCTCCCCACTGTTAAGGTGGTAAATTAAGATCTTACTGCATCAGCAAACTCCCCAAATCTGAGTAGTATTTGGTTTCCACTGGGCTAGCTTACTATATGCCAACTATGGAATATTTAATTTTAAAGCTAATGCTTAGCATGATATCACATATTGTCCAGTATTGTTCACTAATCCAATAACATGGACTCTTTCCAGAGTAGTATATTAGCTATTTACTAACTGGTCTCTTCCTCCCCTCCCCTCCCTTCCCCTTCCCTTCCTTTCTTCCTTCCTTCTTAACTCTGAATGTCATATAAGGATGTAAATGCCAAAAGGCAAGTATCTTGACCATACTGCAAAGTCTAAAAACGTCCAAACACAGTGAGTAGATAAGCAGCTTTGGAGGATAGACACTTGACCTTATGTCTGTAATATATATGGTCCATCTTCCCTGCTCTTGAGCTCTCTGTATTGCACCACGTCAAGATGACACAAGCTTCAAGATTGTATTCATTCATTCCGTCTAATTCCCATAAGAATTAAAGTGGTTTGATTTTGGTTCTAAGAAACATAACAATACAGCAACATGCTTCATATGAGGTCAAGTGAATCTAAAAGCATATATACAGGCCCTAACGAGCCGGCCGGCCGGCCTGGCTCCCCTCCCTGGCCCCGACAGGCGGGCCGGTGGGCTGCCCTGAGGAAGGGGGAGGGGAGGACTGGGCCGGCCGGCAGTCAGACTATGATGCCGAACTTCTGCACGGCCCTCAACTGCACGCTGAAGAGCTCGCGGTTGGACCTGGCCTTTTTCAGGTTGCCGCGGGATCCAGCCAGATGCCAGAAGTGTGTGGAGAATTGTAGGAGAGCCGGCTTAAAAGATAAAACACCCGATCAACTAGATAAACATTATCGATTGTGTGCCAAACACTTGGAGACTTCTGTGATCTGTAGAACTAGTCCTTATAGGACAGTTCTTCGAGATAATGCAATACAAACAACATTTGATCTTATCAGCCATTTGAATAATCCACACAGTAGACACAGAAAATGAATAAAAGAATTGAGTGAAGATGAAATGAGGACGCTGAAACAGAAAAAAATTGATGAAACTTCTGAACAGGACCCAAAACATAAGCAAATAAACAACAGCAATGCTCAGGACCCCAGTGCAGAAGAAGGGGGTGAAGAGCAGGAGGAAGACATTTTACCTTTAACCCTTGAAGAGAAGGAAAACAAATGACAGAATGAATGTGATAGTGCCCAGGACAGTGAGAATCTGACAGATGGTAAGCATTTAGTTTGTTTGCTGCTGCCAAACATGACATAAAAGAAAATCATTTCTGTGCTTGCTAATATTAATTTGATCCATTATCTAACTACCCAGCTGAATATCCAGAATCGTGTTTTCTAAGAAATATTTGAGAAGTCCAAGAGTGAGCTCATAGAAACACACGTCATGTCTTTCCCGGAAGGACCTCAGAAGGTGACATGACATTTATACGTGGAATTAAAGCAAAGCTCAAGAACTACTGGAATCTTAAAGAAGGTATAAGCTGGGTTTCTGGGATGTTGGGACAGGAAACCTTAAACCAGATCAAAACCAACCACAAGCAGATGCTCACTGGTGGTGATATTACTGTCAAATAATAAGATTTACATACACCAAAGTGAGGCAGTATGGCTCATTTTATCCAGTGACTACTGCAGGCACAGACCTAAGGATTAAGGGCTCTTTTGGGACCAAAAATGTGTTTGGAGCTGAAAAATAAGTTTTGCTCTGAAATATAAAAAGGAATTTGCAAAAATGAAAAATAATAGATGTTTATCAAATGCCTACAAAAAAAGACATGTTAACTAGTCAACTGCATTAATGATGGGTACATTTTAATATGGTTGATATGTTAAGGGGTGGAGGATTCTCCAAAAGAAAAAGAGCCTGTGTGGGACAAAAATCTAAAAATGACCCTGAAGGCAGCTCTACTGTCTTGAAAACAAAGGTAAGCTTTGAAATATTTGAAAGACCCTTTGAGCCTTAAGTGATGATTTACGTTCTTATGGAATTCTGAAGCTTTTGTATGTCTGTTGCAGAGATTTAGGCCCTTTACCTCTGTGTTTTACCCCACCTATTTCAAATTCCTAGTCAAATTCCACCCCTCACCCTCCTCTCCCCACCCTCCTCCCCCCACCCTCGCGGCCTACGGTTCCTCACCTAATTATAAACGTAGAATCCTTTTGAAGAAAGCCCTTACTGTGAAAGTGAAGTGCGGGGCACTGTATATCCTCTGGCTGCCCCTCTATCCACTACCCACCCCCTTCCATTCTATGGGATGTGCTGGCAGGAGAGAGTTTGGGGTATTTACTCCTTTGGCTCCCTCCTTGCCTAGCTGTAGTTTGGCTGCATCCTTCTTCTACTTGTGACCATGCTCTTGTTGGGGACCCCTTTCCTACAGGTACTCTCTTTGGGTTCTGGTAATTGTTCCTTTGCCATGTTTTTAGCTGGGCTTTCTACTGGTGCTTTTCCCAGGGCTCTTCACCATCCCCTGTTAGTGTTCATGAACCTGCCCACACCTTGTAATTGTCCCTTTACTAAACTCTCTTCAGTTATGCTATAGAGTTGCATGTGTTTCCTGCCTGACTGTGACCTAACCTAGGTGTATAGAGACAATAATAAAAACTTGTTACAAATACCATATGATATCACTTATATGTGGGATCTAAAATATGACAGAGATGAACTTATCTATGAAACAGAAACACTCACAGACCTAGAGAACAGACTGTGGTTGCCAAGGTGGGGAGGGGCGTGGGGAAAGGAAGGATTTTGGGAGTTTGGCATTAGCAGATGCAAACTATTATATACAGAATGGGTAAACAACAAGGCCTTACTGTATAGCACAGGGAACTATATTCAATATCCTGTAATAAATCATAATGAAAAAGAATAGGAAAAAGAATATATATATGTATAACTGAATCGCTTTGCTGTACAGCAGAAATTAACACAACATTGTAAATCAACTATACCTCAATAAAATAAATTTTAAAAAATAATAAAAATTTCTCTCCCCCCTAAGCTAAACAAACCTAAGCAATTACCTTTATTACTGGATAATTGTTTCAATTTCCAATTGACTTCTTCCTTACCCCTTCTTCCCTACAGGCTGCATGTATTTTTTACATTCAGACTGCTATTCCTTTCCTCCTCCCTCCCTCTCTTCTTCTCTCCCTGCTTTCTTTTCTTTTCAAGTGATTTGTGAGTCTTCCATGTACCAAGAACTACGGGGGCTACAGAAAACATAACGTCCTTCACTTAATAGCTGGAAAGACAAGAGAGCTATGTAACAAAGCAGGGGAGATGGTGGAAGGGAGGAATCAAAATGATTGGTACGCTAAGTGCCCAGGAACCCAGAGATGGAGGAGGGCAGTATAAGGTGAAACAAAAACAGAACTTCTGGCCACTCTTGCCTTCTGAGATGGCCCACACTCTGTCTGTGGAGTATGTTTCTCTCTAAATAAATCCACTTCTTACTTAAAAAACAAACAAACAAACAAAAAACAGAACTTCTCATGGAGAGGATAACTTTGGCAGGAAACTTTACATTTCATTCCACAAAAAAAATTGAGGTATTTCAGCAAAAGCGGATAAACTGATATAAGAGAAATGGCAATAAAGAATAACTTTCAGAGAAAATAGAAACAGGGTAGAAAAATAAAACCATGTCAAAAAATAACATAAACTCACAAACCAAGATGGCCACTCTATTTACTATAGATGATCTTCAGGTTAGATGGTGAACTTCCTGAAAGTTAAAGAATAAAGAGACATGATTTTCAATCTAGAAAGGGAAGCATACCAATTCCTTGGGGAAGTGCAATTTTTTTAACATTGAATTTTAAAAATTTATCAGGCACAACTTTACAGAGAGGGTACTGAGTGATATACAGAACATAAAGTGTTTAATAATGTATCTATCGCAGATGTAGTGACCTAAGCTATATGTTGATATTTTTGGTGGAAGCTTTTAACGAAAGTCAAGGGCATAACATTAAAAGGCAGCTCATAAATGCAACTGAATGAGGAGTTGATGAGATATAGTGCAAGTTTAAAAAAATGAGTGGGAGTGGGGCTCCACCCCCTGATCTGTAAGTAGGATTTATCATATTCGAAAGATCTTTGGTAACTATCATGTCTCTCAGGTGTTCCTTTGATAGGAATTGAAACTGAAAGCCAGGAGTACTCTGGCTAGGATCCTGGTTTTCTGTGTGATTGACAAGTATTAACATTATTTTTAAGAGTTTTTAACAAAGTTCACATTCCCTGTTGTAAAGTTTTTCACATTTTCTCACTGGCATTAACAACAGCCACTACTTTACACTTACCAAGTAATTTATATTGTTGTAAGTAAATCCACTTCCAGTTTGATAATTATGCTCTTGGATTGTAGGCTATTGATGTAGAACAGTCCTTAGAGACATTGAATGAATCTTCACTTCGTAAAATGTGTAAGAGGCAAGCAAACATCATGGGGAAGGTCAGCATGAAATGCAAATCTCTCTCTCAGTGTCAGAACTTGCTGCCACAGGAGAAGGCCAAAGGTTCTAGCTACACATGTTTTGCATGAGTTCATGACACAAAAGGGCTTTGAAGATGAAGCCATGTCACGTGTCAATGTTAGAACCAGCCAGGCCAAGCTGTCTGCCTCATACCTCTGTTTCTAAGAGTTTTGTTTAAGACTTTAGGGGATAGTATTTGGCAGTGGGTATGAGCAGGAATTACCACTAGAAAAAGATATTAAAGGGATTAGTCAGTTTAAGCATTTGATCCTTGAAGTTCTGAGGGTCAGAAGGCTGTGCATACCAGTAAGATAAATCCAGTAGGGTGAAAATTGTTTACATGGGTTCTTGACACTGGAGGTTTTAACATTTGTGGGTTTGACACATTGTAACACTATAGAGCCATGGCAGTTAATTTGGGGGAAGTGTGAATTTGAATCATGTGTACAATACAGCTGTGTACCAGAGTGTCACCTACTAATAAGTGAGCCTATAGCAGATCAGAGACACATTAATGTGTGGTTTTGTTCTCTATTTGTGCCACATAGAATTATATTAAATGATGGAAAAAAACTCTTGTTCTAAAAATTTGTAAGAGGGAATATAAACTGGACATATCTTATATGTCTGCCAATAGGGAGTATTTATACTGATACAATAGACCATTTGGTAGCTCTTGAAAAATCAGAATAATGGTGAAAGGGAAACTGCTTTACCAGAAATTACAACTTACTATAAAACTACAGCAATCAAACTGCCAGGTATTAGCACAGTAATATAAAAATAAATTATTAAATAGAATAGAGTGTCCAGAAATAGATACAAGGAAATCCGAGGAATGAATTTATGATGGTTTAGTTCACAATGGTGCTGATATAATTGAATATTTATTCAGAAGAAAGCACCTTGGGACTTACTTGGCGGTCCAGTGGTTAAGACTTCACCTTCCAATGCAGGGGGTGCGGGTTCGATCCCTGCTTGGGGAGCTAAAATCCCACATGCCTTGTGGCCAAAAAACCAAAATACAAAACAGAAGCAATATTGCAACAAAT
Organism: Orcinus orca; assembly: GCF_937001465.1. Classification (NCBI taxonomy): domain Eukaryota; kingdom Metazoa; phylum Chordata; class Mammalia; order Artiodactyla; family Delphinidae; genus Orcinus; species Orcinus orca. The sequence continues at coordinate 66,369,659 of NC_064565.1, forward strand.
TCAATAAAGACTTTAAAAATGGTTCACGTAAAAAAAAAATTCTTAAAAAAAAAGCACCTCATACCATGTAACATAAATCTTAAATGGATTAAATATCTAAAAGTAAAAAGAACATAATAAAATATTATAACTACCTACATAAAAATATTTGTGGAACCTCACAGGTTGGACAGGCTGTCTTAAGCAACATGGGAAACTCAGATGCCATAAACAAAAGACTGAGCAAGTCACCAAGTAAATAATTTTGGATGGCACGATCTACACTAGTCAAATTCCAAAGACGGAGGGAAGTCCTGTAAGTTTCAAAACTCTCTAAGCTTTGAAAGAGAAGAAAGCAGGCCCTGATATCCAGAAGCTGGTTGGGCACTCCCAGCTCGATCTGTGTCCTCCTGTTGAATATAAACAAGATCACAGAACATTAACACGAACAGGGCCACTCTGGGACTATGATGGCTCAAGACAACAACAAAACCACCCCACTGTCTTGTCTGAACACAAACATGAACACTGTCCAAGCCACATAAATGACCCAGAAGTCTATCCTGGCTAATATGAGTGACTGCTGCTTCTTTACTACTTTATAGCTTCTACCTCTATTCATTCTTCCCGCCCTATAGATAACATTTTTTAAGATACCCAAACATACACTCACCTCTGCCTCCAATTCACAGCAAGGCTTTGTTTCCTTAAAATTCCCTAAAGTCACCTAACATAAGCCCAAATCCTAAGTTTTTTCAAACTCCCTGTTACTGAGGTGCCCTGTGCTTCCCTACGGTATGTGGTCTTTGTTGTAACAAGCAATAAGCCCAACATGTTTAACTTTGGATATGCTGCTAATAGTCTTTGGCTGGAGAGTATTGATGTCATGTATGTTTATAGATAGCTATATACACAAGTGTGTGTGTGTGTGTGTGTGTGTGTGCACGTGCACACAGCAAAAATCCTGGAAATACAAATACTAAAATGTTAATAATAATTGTCTCTGAGTGGTAGATGATGGGTTAACTTGATATTCTTATTTTCTGCTCTTCTATATTCTCTGAGTTTTCTACAATAAAGATTATTGCTATGTATAATAAGAGGAAAAAGCTATTTAAAATAGAGAAATACACATGCAAGGAATTTCTTATCCTTTAGAAAAATTCCTTTAATGTGTTTGAAAAAGATGGAACATTCGTGTTCAGAAATTATAGCCTTACAATGGAATTAAATGAATCTAATATTATTTAAATCATAATCCAAATCACAATGAACAAATACTTTTATAATGGAATATAACTAGATTTTACTGATTTCACTATAGACACTGTGAGAAAACCACAACAAGAAACAGGAGGCGATGGCTCACAATAATTAATATCTTTTAATTCAACTTGTTCCCTGATAATTCCTTTCCCTGCTGTGTCCTTCTGAAAGGTTTTTTCAAGTTGATTAATTCATCAGATTCCAATATTCCACATCTTTATTCTGCAAGTAGTATCTGATAAATAAATATGCAGAAACTAATGCTACGTCTCCAGTTTTTTCCTTAACATTATCTCATACAGAAAGTTCCAGATATAACTCAATATATTTTTCTTCTTAGCCATTCTATATTCAATGATTCCAGACCAGTGACCCATTTAAGAATAGAAAAATGTAATAATATTAAAATAGGACCTGGGGGTGAGGAGGATAGTTCACCCCATTGTCTTATTGTCTTGAAATTCCTATGAATGTTACCTCCTGAGGATCTTCTATGAAAAGAGTTTTTAGAAGAGTAAAAGACATAAACTTTGTACTAAGGTAAGAATAAGATTAACTTTTTTGCAGTTCCAAATTAATAAATCCAACAATTTAACTTAATAGTTCATAATAGCTTCAGAAATAGTGTGGATTCAATTCTACTTGCTGGATACACTGGCTATGAGATTGTGGGTATGAACAGAAGTCACCCTTCTAGGAAAGCCAGAGACAGAAAGACTTGGGTTTGACTCAAGAATATTCAGAACTGAGGGATCTTTAAGTATGGTCCATCCCTTAGCCTGACCAAAGATGGACAATCTTCCCACTGTCTGCAATGCCTTCTTTGTATATAATCCATGTCTTTGAAAGGAGTTTGTATGATATTCAAGAAGTTGGACCTGAGAGCCTGTTGGGACAGCTGGAGCATGACATACTGCTGGAAGAGGGGAAGAAGAGTTGAATGGGGTTGGGAAGAGATCCTTCTTTTCCGGGCTAAAGCAGGGAAAAATACCCAGCCAGAGACATGGTGTAGCTGGAAGGTTTGAGATCTGGGTTCTAGCCTAATTTTATTTCTATCCAGCTGTGCGATAACCCTTCTGGGCCTATATCTGACAAGGAAGGGCAAGAATGACCATCTTTGAGTGACAGGAAGACCAGGTAGGGAGGCTGTCACATCAGGCCAGAGCATGGTGATGTCAGTGAAGATAAAAGAAGAGGTCAAAGTTGAGAGATGATTATGAGTTGTTAAAAATTAAGAGAACTTGGGGCTTCCCTGGTGGCGCAGTGGTTGAGAGTCCGCTTGCCGATGCAGGGGACACTGGTTCGTGCCCCAGTCCGGGAAGATCCCACATGCCGTGGAGCGGCTGGGCCCGTGAGCCATGGCCGCTGAGCCTGCGTGTCCAGAGCCTGTGCTCTGCAACGGGAGAGGCCACAACAGTGACAGGCCCGCATACCACAAAACAAAAACAAAAACAAACAACAACAAAAAAAAATTAGAGACCTTGGAGTGAGGCAAATGAAAGTAAAGATGATCCCAAGATTTCTGGCTTAAGTAAGTGGGTTGGTAATAATGCCTTTTACTGATGTAAGGAGAGACACAAGCTTGGGGAAAGGTAAGTTCTGATATAGGCAAAACTAAGGGGCTAGTGGGAGATTCAGCTGAGGTGCAGAGTAGATGGTAGAATCTGGAGCTTATAATGGGAGTCTAAACTGGAGATAAACCTTCAGCAGCTCTTGGCTCATTTGGTTGGCACCTGAAGCTTTGGGAGTGAATGATCTCTCACTCAGGAGAACAGGGAGGTCTAAAAGAGAAGAGAACTAGGATGGATAACTGAGAAAGTGCAACAGTGAAAAGGAGAAGGAGACGTGCAGAAAGATGGAGAAGGAAGAATAAGAGGAAATCCAGGTGAGAATGGTAGCACAAAAGCCAAGGGAAATGAATCCTTTAAGAATGAGGGAGAAATGAATGGTTCCAAAGGTTGCTGGAATGTGCCATTTGGATTCAGTATCATTTTAACATTAGGGAGATGTTGGTCCATGAAGTGGTGGGAGATGGAAGTGTATAAACCTCTTTCAAGAAATTTCTTTTGTGAAGGGAGGAAAAAATAGAAGGGTAGCTGGAGGATTTTTCATAGAAAATAGAAACATCCACCAATTCTTCCCAGAGAAGTGTGAAAAATCAGCATCTACATCTATGATGAGTCCTTATCTGCTTCAGGTATTTAGCTCAGATTTTATATCGAATGTCGGGGCACACCACCTCACAGCACAAGACACACGGATGCTTGAATACATAAGAATATGATTCCAGAGACATGTCACATCACACTTGCTACTACTTGTAGACAATCAACATTTTAATTGGGTTTTTAATACTGAATGAGTAATGACTGATTACACGTTGGCTCATTAAAAGCCTCCACTGGCAGTGAGTGGGTAGGCGTGGCAATCCGCTTAAGGGCATAGAGGTAACACGAGGCAGACCCCAGAACTCAAAAATCAGAGAAATAGGGTTGCTATTAGGAAACAGACTTGAGCATTAGACTGTTCCTGGATGGTAGATAGATTTTCAGTTACCTTAATGAGACAGAATGGCTTTCAGGCTAGAGTAGAATGCAAAGAAAAAAAGACTTTTAATAAGTCATGAGCATGTTGTTCAGAAATGCAGTGCAGTAGGAGTTACCAAGGGAAGCAGTGGCTCTCCTCATCCTTTCCAGCACCACCTGAAAGAAGGCAGGCAGGGCACACTCTGTTGGGCCACACGTTCTCAGAACCCTTATCATATTGTGAAGATAAGCCGTCAGACCATCTGAGCCTAATGATAATGAATTCAAACTTACCCCTCTAACTCCATGCTCACCAAGCAACTGTTTGGATGGTAATTCTCCTTCCTTTGTAGCTTGCTGTAAAACCATATTCACATTTTAGGTAGTGATTAGTTTCAACAACATGTCATCTGACACATTGACAAATGCTGATAAGTATAATTTTATTGGTTTTGTTTCTCTCTGGTTTGCAGTTTTTTTGTTTCCTAATTTTATAAACATAATGGACTTATATTTAGTTTAATATTTGCATACATTTATCAAGTATTAAAAAATAATAAATTAAAAATTCTTGGGACCTGCAATATTTCTCTCTTAATAGGTTTGTTTATTATTAAACAGTGTCACAAATTAAAAATCTAAATGATGCTTAGAACAATCAATCCACTTTATGCCTAGGAACCACAATTTGACTAGATTTCACTTTTTTATTACTTCAAAAATTAGTGTTTTTTTCTTTTCAAATCCATTGAAAAAATTAATAGACTTTATTTTTTAGAGGAGTTTTAGGTTTACAAAAATATTAAGAGGAAAGTACTGAGAGTTTCCATATACTCCTTTCCCACACACACCTTGCTTTAGCGTTGTACGTTTGTCACAACCGATAAGCCAGTATTCCAGGCCCTACAGTGTGGAATCAAACCTCCTTCCTGGAGGTGGGCGGGCCCAACACTTTCTAGAAATGCTGGAATTTTGTCTAGTACTAAAAAAGAAAAAGGTATTTGTAATTGCTGATAGAAGCTACACATATGCTGTATTTTAAACATGTTCATTTTCAGAAGTATTTATAAACAATAACAACTTTCTTTTTACTGCAACCTTCCAGCATCTAGCAACCACCAATAGGTTCCCTGAATTTAAAAAAACAAAAGCAAAAGTAAAAATAAAACCTATTAAGGTAACTTCCTGTCAAGACTCTTGACTACAGTCATCTTGTTAAATTCTATTTTCTTCACATAGAGGGGTGAGAGAAGGAACTGACAGGAGAAGAAACTTGTTTTTAAGCTACAAATTCTCATGCTTTATGGTGGATTTTGTCAGAGTACGGATTTCCAGACTAAACAGCCACATCCTTAGAGAGTATACTATAGGCACAGATTTAAACAGAATTAATATCGATGACATTTAGAAGTGTACATGTAGACTTCGATGGCAAATGGACCTAGCCTCCCTACCAAAAAATGATATTCTCCACATTTTTTTCCTCTCAAATTCCAGGAGGATGTAGACTCCAATCTGATGAATGTTGTGGGCTTCTATCTGACATATTTGATTGAACATCATCATTATACTGGGGGGAGGGTGAGAAGCTGGAAATTTCAGCTCTCATAACAAATTTGTTAAACTAAAACCTTAGTAATCTATCCAGGATAGTAGTAATCCATTTAAGAAAAAAAGCTGATAAAAGAAAAGGTTAAATAAAGAAACAAGAGTAAAAGTGTGTGAAGGCCACATTAATTGCTGGATTTTATTTCCTAAATTTTGCTAACAAAGCAGTATTGTTTGATCCTGACCAAGGCTGTGCTAACTTGTTCTTTAGAACAGTGGTTGCCAGCTGAGGATGATTTTATGCTGGGGATATCTGGTGATATCTGGAGACATTTTAGTTGTCACAACTGAGGGTGGGTGTGCTAATGTTGTCTAGCGGGTAGAAGCTGCGCGTGCTGCCGAACATTCTACAATGCACAGGACTGTCCCCGCAACAAAGATGTATCTGGACCCAAATGTTAATTGTGCAGAGGTTGAGAAGCCCAGCCTTAGAGGAATACACCACGAAAACCACATTTTCCTTATCTTTAAGTAACTTTGGTAAGAATATAGATATCCTATGGAATGCTCTTCTCAAAACCCAAGCAAAATGCAGTTTCCACACAGAACATGTTCTGGTCAATGTACATATAAGCTGAATATTTTTTTTAAAAAGCTTTCTATTAAATTAAAAGACATAGTAGAATATATTTATTGCATCTGTTTATGAAGCATCTGCATAAGCATATTCACCAAGTAAAGCACACCAATGATACCCCCCCCTTGTTTATGGGATACATAACAGGACACTGAGTCATGATTTACTGCAGTTTATGTTCTATCACAGGGTAACTGATTAGAAAGTTGTAGTTACTTCTGTTTAAATATATAGCTATTGCTCTGTCCTCTGGCTCACTTTAAAAACTGGTGCTTCTGAAAGCTTAAGGTTCTATTTTTATTCTTCTTATTTGGCTCTGACTTGTGTGACTGTGTTCCTGCCCCTCATTCTCCTTGGCTTGGTCACACTGGACTGGTAGAGAATGAGAGAGAGAGAGAGCGAGAGCGAGAGCGAGAGCGAGAGCGAGAGAGAGAGAGAGAGAGAGAGAGAGAGAGAGAGAGAGAGAGAGAGTGTGTGTGTGTGTGTGTGTGTGTGTGTGTGTGTCTGGGATGGGTGGCAGGGTTGCAGATAAGGCTCAGATAATTTCTCTCTCAGGAGTATCTTCACTCTGAAAACCAGAATTTATAATCTCACAAAATCAGATTTTCCTTTTAGATATGTATTCTTAATTAAACGCACAATCTCTTCCTAGTAAAACTTAAAAAACAAGGAAAATGATATCTGAACATGTTGGGTACTTAAAAATGTTTTTGTCCAGGCTTTAGCTCAATTTAGAATAAAATTATTAAGTGTTCTAGTTGTAATTACTCTAAATGCAATAAAAAATATTGTTTAAAACAGTGACTTTAACTCAGTTGTTTCTCCCTGAGAATGAGAGCTAAAGTAGATCAAAGTGAAATCAAATAATATATTTTTTTAAAAAAGCATTAATTTATATGAACCATTTAGAAGAAATCATTAGAAATATGTAAAAGCTTATTTCAAAAGAGATCATAACAGAAAAATAATTTGACTTCATTTCAATATAATAAAAGCTAAAATTTGTTAATTGCTTGAAACTGACATAGAGCTTTCCTTGAAAGCAGATATTGTGTGGGTGGACATGTTGATAACCCTGTTTGGAGTGCTACAGTCTTATGAGGTTGCCTACCTATGAAGTTCAAGATTCCACATGCTAAACATGTCCAAATGACCTTTTATGTTCTATTTCGCCACTACACAATTTCATACTCATTCCATACAAAGAGAATGTCCAACTACGGTTGCATTTTTCTAGAGAATGACAAGATCTATGCCAATTAACTGTCTCTTTTCTAACATAGGGATAATTTGTCAACAACTACTATGTGCTATATTCTCAATTATTTTATCATTCAGCTGAATCATAGACTGCTAACAGCATTTCTATATTAAAGGGCATTGAGGCTGGGACTTTTAGGGGCTGAATAAGAGCCTGTGCTTGGGTATACCATGTTTTTAACTGACTCTATTTGGAGTCCTACCGTAATATTTTTCTTTTCTTCTCTGTGGAATAAAGAGAACATTTTATGACCGCCAAGTGTGTACTATTCCCAGCAAAGAAAGTTCTTATTTGCCTTCTTCTTCCCAGGAAATTTTCTTTAAATTTTATCCTGAAACTTGGCTGGCCTCTTGGTCACTTGGCCCCCAAACACCAAGTCCTTGGTAATATCATCTGCCTGTTCTAATGAGAAAACCAAGGACATACTTGTGTATTTAATACCCCTTAGTGATCAGTGAGAGCTGGTAGCACTTTTAGAGATGGTTTAATTTATAAAATCATTCACAGGTAAGGAACATGAGGGATAGAGATTTTAGTTGCCATAATCCTCAGAGCTCTTCTGTATCAGAGCTAGGATTAGAATTCAGGTCTTTAGCACTTCAAAATAGTAACGTTTAAGAGGAGTAATACAGAATAGCCCATATATTTAAAACAAGTGCTAATTTCTATTTCTGTTTGAATGCAAGATGATTAAAACAGGCTCAAATGCATGATATATTTTTATAAAATCAATGTTCCACTATTTTAATAAACATTATTAAAGGATTTCAATTAACCTGTAAAAAGATACAAGACAACCTCAACAAAAAGCCTATGTTTATCCAATTAAAAAAAAGAGTTCTATGCCTCTAGGTTCCTCAGAGCAACATCAGAATAGGGGCTGAGTTTTATCTCATCTACTTTATCTGCAAATGGCAAATCTACAGAGGACATGTAAAGTCACATCCATCATTAAAAAATTAAAATGGCAGTGAACCTTGGTTATAATTTGCTTATTTCCAATAATGTACTATACAGCCAATGTCATATAATTTAAATATCAATGATACTAATTTTTAATATACGTGTCAGTGTTATTAAAATAGCCATATAAACTTCGTACTGTGTTTGGAGTCAAAAATATACTTTAATGCTTCTAACATGAACAACAAAGTTTCCTTGGTAATCTCTACTTACAGAAATGGCAGCAATAAACATTAATAATCGTCTAAAATTTAGATTACTTTCATTGCAAAACGTTTAAGTGATCACACTGTAACTCAAGTTTTTAGGTCACTTGAAACAGTATGCTCTGGGAACTCATTGGTAAACTTTCCAAAGGGCATTTAATGCTGGCATTGACTTGTTGGCTATTTATGCTCGTTGGCGGGACATACAACTCTGAGTATAATTGCAAGTGGTTTCTGATTTCCCGCCGCCCCCCCCCCCCCCCGCCCTGCTCCACCCTGCCAAAAGAAGCTCTTAATGCAGAGAATGTTGTCTCCATTCTGAATAAATCTTTGGCATATTTTCAAACAGAAAAGCACTTTAGTCATTATAATCTGCCTGACCTACTATGGCCCTAAGAAACTTTGTTGGCTAGCACTATGGGCTTAGAACATAGAATAGAACATACTCTTCCGGAAACTATTTTGCAGAGTTCTTGGTGGCATTGCTTAAATACCACACGTTGTCAAAACTGTCTGATTAAACATGTAATCCCTGAACCTAAATTCATTCTCAAACAGGACTCTACGGATTTCAGAATGATCCCTACCACTCTTCTTTTACTGTTTCTACTATAGAAATCTGTCAACCTATCTCAATATTCCTATGACAGTGTTGAATTTTTCCATTTTGAATCTTATAAATTTGGAGCACAGATGTCACCAACGTGAAGTTACTGCATACAAGGCTTGAAGTCTTTAGAAACCAAAGTATTCTCTAAAACAATGTTCCTCAAACTTTAATATGCATAAAAATGACCTGAGAATCTTGCTAAGACGTAGATTCTGATTCAGTAGGGCTGGGGTGAAATCTGAGATTCTTCATTTTCAACAAGCTCCTAGGTGATGCTGACACTGCTAGTCTTCTATAGCAAGGCTCTAAAAGACACACCAGATAAAATCAAGCAGTTGACTTATGGCAACTTATTCTTTAAGATGTGTAGTTCTAAAGCATTTGTGAAAAATAGTTTCCTCCTACCTTATACTAACTCTTCACTTAAAGAGAATCAGGTGGGAAGGGGAGGGGTTGCCAAGTGTGGACACACAATGGAGAAATGTTCCTCTTTTCTACCAATCTGAAACTTTGCAGGTCGGTTCAAAGAGGCTAAGTCTTAGAGGTTTACATGACCATGTCTGCATACTAAACTGGAGGAGTCATTCCTGAAGCTATGCCAGGTTTATCAGCGTCAGCTCCGATGGAATGGTCATATGGAGACAGATGATGATGCCTGGGATGACCTTCTATACCAAGTCTTTGTAAGATTTTCAGAAGATACCCATTATGAATATAGATACAATTAGATGCATTTATATGCAAGTTTGTAGATACATATGGATGTGTATGCATATGTACATTTACGTGTGTTTACTCCAGAAGAAAGGAAGAGGACACAATTTTTTTAAACCAACATCACAGAGAAGACTACTAACATAATTATAACTGGGTTTGCATTTCCTTCAATGGTTTCCATCCTTGGTCCCATCTGTTATTTAATCATATTGTTATAGCTATTGCTTGACATCTTGTCTTTATCATCTCACCTATTTATTGCCTTAGACAATATTTCCTGTTTGTGGCTGTCATGGAATTCAATTTCAGTGAATTTCACCAGCTAAGTTCCATGAAACTAAAAAATGTTTAATATGACCATTGGGTTAAATTATCTATGCAGTATACAGTTAGTTACTTAGTGCCAGGCAAAACAAATTCTTTATTATTTCATACCTTCTAAACTTTTTCCCATTAAAATTAATGACATGGTAAGAAAGTATAGGAGAAACGAATTCAACAGCTAGTTCTTTTTTCATGGTGAAAGACTATACCATAGTGAGAAACGATTATATTTGACTTTGGAAAACTGTCTTCATTTAATTTGATTACTGTCCTGTTATAATAGTGTCCTGCAGATCACTATTCTGCAATGGGATGTTAAATAGGAGTATATTCCCTATCAAATATTAAATACCATGAAAATTTTCTCTCTCGAATTGGAGCCACTGCATTCCTTAAGAGCATTTATGAATCAATATTCATACAAGAATAAATATCCCCTATCTGCAAAAGGTGTATAAGAAAATCAGATTAAAGTTATTACCTTTACAAGAATTTAACGTTAAATTACATTTTAAAGAATTCTCAGTGGAGCTAAGAATCAGGCAGGTAAATTCTACATTGTTTCCACGTACTTAGTAGACATAATATACATTTCATTATTTGCATGTATAAACCATTAGCAGTAAAAAAGAAATGAACACACAAAACATTTGTCCCTGCAGTAATCATACATGCTGTATAACCTTGAAAAATGAACTAGAAAAATCCATTTTTAAGAAGCCACATTCAGTACTTTATATGGAAGATACAAATACAATAGCCAATGGATTAAAAAAAAAACAACTGCTGCCTCCCAAGCATGATTTATGATATTGTTATTACATTTAAATAAAAGTAACCTCTAAGTTCTATTTAGAAATAACTCTCTGAATTGCTACCTAGGAGGAATTTAAATGGATTTATATTCGGAGCTGATATATTTGTATACAGACCTGAAGAGTATTTTCCCCTTGTTTATCAGTAATCTGGGAATACTGTTTGGAAACACCGGTTTTTAATCATACGTTTAAAAAACTGGAGAGTTGTGTTGAGTATTTTATCTTGTGGCATGCACATAAATATATGTCTGTATTATACCACTGTTAAAATAAGAAATGTCTATTTTAACTCTTGGTCATCAGTTCCTCATGGCACTGGTACCATTAACAAGAGGTGTTTTCCTAACCTGATTAATCATACATCACCTGGGAATTTTATATATTACCTAATTCATATGGATAAGAACTCATACTAAGAAATAGGTGTACACACACACACACACACACACACACACACACAAACACATACAAAGCACCAAGATCCAAAACTCTTGAAAAGGTTTTTATTAATTCACAATGACATTAATGACATGTGACACACTGTGCTGCATAACTGCTACCAACAATTTCTCACATTTAAAGAAACCGTATAGATTTTCCTAATTCTGAGGTTCTTTGTGAGATGGTGCCATCCCTTAACTTACTGAATTTTTACCTATGATGGGATAGAGTCAGAGCACAGAAGAATGGGATTCAACTGTCAAGAAAACCAGCCCCATAACCTTAGACTGTGGTCATGACTCCCACATGTACATTCTGTTAAGCCTGAGTCATTCTTCATGGTTCATGATCCATTTTTAATTGTAATAGTAAATCAATATTTGTGCAATTATATAATATGCTGCCATAGATTTGAACTAAAACTATGACTGCTTTGCTTGCATATCCATTTATAAGTCCTGGATGGAGTCGTAACAGGGCTTCATTGTTTATATGATTAAATTTATAAAGCATTTGATAAAATGTAAGTTTAATACTTGGCCTTTGTGGTATGTCAGTTAGTTTTCTTTTAAGTGGTAATGTATAACACCAATTACGTTTTAGACAAATGATATATATGACCAAAAATTACCTTCAAGAACATGGAAATGAAGAAAGTACTTACAGTTACCATCTAGAAAATACAAAATGATTAGTTTCATTGAAGTTTCCTGTTAGATGTAGGTACCAAAGTAGTCATTTGTTTTCCATCTTTTAATTAATTAATAGACCAATATATGACTTTATGAAACTGATTACTTTTGAAAGTATAATATAATGGCTGACATATTTTAGCTCTGATTTCTATCAAGAAACCTTAGAAATATACTAGCAGCGTGAGTCCATCCTTGCTGATAGGAAAAGCACTTATCCACGGGAGATACATTCATTCTTGTAGTGCAGCACAGTACCAACTGATAAATCATCCACTCTGGGATTTGATGTCAGAGGCTAAAAGGACTCCTTTTGTTCTAACATTAATATGTTATTGTTGGGGAAAGCTCAGCTTTACAACATTGTAATTACAATGTCTTTCTAATTTTTCTCTTTCAGTGATAATGACAATGGCAGCAAACGATAAAGTTTATGTTCCACATCAAATATTCCCTTGCTCTGTTGAGCACTGTCTCCTTCTAATAATTTACCTCTCTCAAAACCCCCCAAAATAATGCAGGAAGCTGCAAGAAAAATAAAGTGTGAGATGTTGCAACTAGATTACAAGTATCCATGATGTCTGTAATCAATTGTTGGAAAGAGACAAATTCAGGTTGCCCACCTTTTGCCTTGGCCTCAAAAGATGCCTGATTCACCATGATTCTTTTATTGCTAACTCCCTGCCTTTCTCCTGGATACCATTGGTGCAGGCCTTCTGCTTTTGGTGAACTTGCTATATTTATTTATTAGTTCTAAGAGTTTTTGGAAGATTCTTTGAGATTTTATAGATAGAAAATCATGCTTTCTGTAAACAAAAGCATTTTATTTCTTCTTTTCCAATCTACAGAACTTTTGTTTCCTTTTCTTGTCTTATTCACTAGGTAGGACTTCCAGTACAATGTGGGCTGAGAGTGATGAGAGAGGACATTCTTACCTTCTTCCCAGTCTTGGGGTGAAAGTGTCCAGTCTCTCACCATTAAGTATGATGTTAGTTATAGTTTTTTTGTAGATGCTCTTTATCAAGTTGAGGAAATTTCTTCTGTTACTAGTTTTCTGTGAGTTTTAAAAAAATTATCATGAACACATATTGAATTTTCTCAAATGTCATTCCTGAAGCAATTGATATAATCATATGATTTTTCTTCTCTTGCCTGTAGATGTGGTGGATTGATTGATTTTTGAATATTGGACCAGCTTGCATACCTGGAAAAAATTCCACTTGTATGTGTACGTTTATTTATTCACTGTTGGATTGGATTTGTTAGTACTGTGTTGAGAATTTTTGTGTCTACATTCATGAGTGATATTGGCCTATAGTTGTATTTTAATATCTTTATCTGGTTTTAGTACACTGTGGTATACTTAGGGGACAATGTTCATGTAGAAGATAAATAGTTGCTGATTGACTGAAATATACCAAGATGATCCCCTAAACCAAGAAGAGAACTGAGGCCTTGCAGCACAACCTGGGAGTGCTTATTGGCAGCACTGGTTGCTGCCTATTAGTGAATGTCTCTGGGAATTTTTTTTCCAGAGAAAGACGTGTATGGATTTTTCTAAAACATTTTGCATTGGTTTCCTCAGGCTGCTGTAACAAAGAACAGTCGGTCTTCAGTAGCTGCTGATGCAGAACCTGTGGATAAAGGAGGGTCCCACTGCACCATGCTATTTTATGTAAGGGATTTGAGCACTGGTGGATTTTGGTATCTGTGGGGGGAGGAGGTATCCTGGAACCAATCCCCCAGGGATACTGAAGGAGGACTATACCACAAACTGGATGGCTTAAAACAACAGAAATTTCTTCTTTCTCAGTTCTAAAGACTAGAAGTCCAAAATGAAGGCATCAGTAGGACCAGGCTTTCTCTGAAGTCTCTAGGGAAGAATGCTTCGTTGCTCCTCTCCCTTCTGGTGGTGGCCACCTCTGGTGTTGTACGGCTTGCAGCAGCTGCATTACACCAACCTGCTTCTGTCATCACTTGGCCTTTTCCCATGTGTCTCTTCTGTGTCTCCAGGTCTGTCATGGCCTTCTTACAAGAACACCAGTTGTGGATTTAGGGCTCACCCTGACACTTCAACCAGTACAGTCGTCTAATTGAATAACAAAAAATGTCATGCAGACACATTTTATTGTGGCCTCTAACTTCCTCTCAGGGAGCTCCCCACATATGTTTCCTAGATGTGTAGAAAATTCATACTGCAAGGAAGGATAACAAAGCTGACTCAGTTTCCTCATCCCGATGTTTGGCTCTTTTTCCCCTCTGGTCCTATATTTCCCAACACTTAGTGGAACACAGCAGACAAATCTTTCAGGTTCCCACATACCCCATTTCCTCACAAGAATCTGTCGGGGATTTTTGGTGGGGGAAATGTTCTTATTTAATCTGATAACCTAGACCAGGATGTGAGGAGAAATTCTATTACTCCTTTAAAAAGAATAGAAATGAATAAATGTGCGTTTAGGAGGCATCTTCTAGAGCTGCGTTAACTTGAATCAAAGGTAGGCCTTTGAGGGTCGGCATGGCAATGGCTGCTAGAAAAGACACTTTGGAGCAGATGGGCCTTTAGCCTTTCTGATCCTGCCAGGTACCTGGTTTCCTACTTTGCATTTCCAGCTGCCCTGCTTGCCAACAGCCTGTTTGTATGGAGGTTTGCATAATACTTATTACAAAGAAAGGAGGCTTTCTGGCATCATTAGAATAACAAGGGTTAGAGATTATTTGCCATGGATAAGCTTCCTTTGTATTTCATCTTGTGAATTTTTATCTTCAGAAGATTTTATTATATGATTTTTAATACTAATATAAGATAAAATGTCATTTTGTAGTTATTGGATCAATAAAGTTCTTGCAAAAGAACAGTTGCTGAATGACAAAGGGAAAAGTTTATTTCATTAGCCAGCTCTGGAGCTGTTATTTCACAAGTATTGTTATTAAGTGAGTTCTAAATGGGAAAAGAGACATAGCAGGGAGCCATCAGAATACAGATGGGAAACTTCAAATTATGTACCTATTATTGTTTTGGTTTAAAGAAAAGTCATCAATTTTTCCAGCAATGCCTATAGTTAAAATATGTTTTAATTTCACTAGGTTTTTATTACGTTAACTGGAAATATATGCACACAAACGTTCTTGTCTATACAATTCTTTCTGTCCCCTTGTCCTCTAAGGAGGATAGGGTGTTAATTTTATGGTATAAAAAAGAGGATCCAAAGAAGTGGATTTGCCAAGTCCTGGCTTAAACAAATGAAATTTCTGTTGAACAGAAGGAAGAGCTATCTGGCCAAGCAGCCTCCAGAATCAAAGACTTGTTCATCTGGAGGAGTGTCATGCATCCAACTTTCACCCCCAATTTTGGGTGGTTCATGATGTTATATAAACTCTCACCCACATAAGGAATAATGGTGTGGGGATTCTTGAGGAAAAGCCAAATTAGCAGCTTTGTGTTTCCATTTTGAGGCTGAATTCATGCACAGCTGATAACATTCAAATCTCATCTCATGTGAAGACAGAGGAGAAAATGAATTGTTGTTGCTTTGAGCAGGACACTGTTTCATTTCGTGAATACAAATTTTTTGGCTGTTTGATGCAGCTCAAGATTCTGCTTATTATAAATGGAAAACAGTCTGTCATGCTTTGGCATTTGCATTGACATGCACAATATCAGAGTGTACTAGGAGGAGATATTTTATTTTGTTTCAGCTAACTTACTTCATGGACACGCTTAAAATACTGTACCTACAACAGGAATGTCAAAAGCTTCAGATGGCAATTTCTAGTAAGGCACGGTCATGAATAAAAATAAACAGAGTGGAACAAGATGCAATATTTTTTCCTTCCTTCATTTGGAATTCAAATAATCTAATTTTTTGGATTTGGCTGTTTTTAGATTTACACTTATGAATGAAAAGCCGGTTTTAAATAAGATCTGTTCGCAACCAGATGACTGAGCTCCAGCTACAATAAAATATTGATAATTTGTGCAATGTTCTAAAGAAGTACATAAATTCTGGTTTTGGCAGTTGGGACTTAGTCACTGAGAGGGGAGACACCCACTTCTCCACTCCACTGCCAGAGCCAGCCTATATCTTTAAGTTTAAAGTTTCAACTGGGGTGCAGCCCAGAGGCTCTGGAGGATTCTCACTTAAGTGTGGTAGGCTAGGTGAGGTTAGAACCTGATTCTGACTGGTCAATGTCCATAACAAGAAAGAATAATCAGGCGACAAATAATATCTTTCTCTTTTGACATTCCCCCACCCATCTCTCCAAAAAAAAAAAAAAAAAAGAAGAGACAAATCAAGCTATGCTTATCTTTGCTTACCTCTGACAACAATTCAAGAAATATTGAGTGTGTGACTATGTCTTAAGTGCTGGGAGTATGATGACGAACGGGGCTGTCACAGATTCTGCTGATAAGGATCTCTTGCTCTAGCCAGGAGACAGATGCTCACATGTGCAATTCCAGTGCAACTATTAAGGGACGTGACATGGTCAGCTCAGGTGCTGACAGGGCACATAGCAGGAACATCTACACTGGACTTGATGGGTCAGAAGGCTTCCTGGGAAGGTTGTGTCTCCAAAGGACCTGGAAGGATAAGCAGGAGTTAAGCCACATGAAGTTGGGTAGAATAGAGTAAGGGAGTTCTGGGAAGGAGGGCTGGAGAGAAGTAAGATCATGACAGGGTAAAACCTGAAGTTAAGTATCGCTTTATGGGGGGATTGGAAGGGATGGAACAGAGGCTGGGAATGGAAGCATAGGTACTAAAGGACCTTGTGTGCTACTTGAAGAAATTTAAGGGTGAAGTGGTTAGGAGGTTCTTGCAATAATTTACTTTAAGCCTGTGTCTTAACTATAAGTGATGGTTAGCATTATTGAATGAAACAGCTAAATTTTCCTGCTTCTTTTTCCAAATACTTTAGATATTATAGAATATGCAAAGATTCAAATGTAAGGATTCCTATGGTAAGTTTCTCCTGGAATTGAATGTAAAAAAACTTTACCATCAAATGTTTATACATCCTTTTATCAGAAAATAAAAACTGGAAAAAATAATTTTGCCTTATAGGAAGCTCAAAACACATTTTGTGTTGCATTCCTTCAAGGTATCGAGTATATATTCTTTAAAATTTCTTTTCATTTTCTTGTTGAAAAGTGTTTTGATATTGCTAACTGTCCAGAATTTACTCTAGAAGTAAACAGGTATAAATCATGTATATATCTCAAAATAGAAACACCATGTCCATTTCCTAAGTTTTTCATTTTTAACCAATACTTTTGGTTCATACTTTCATAGGGGGAATTTTTGATCAAGACAAAAATGTTAACAGAAAGGATAATCACACTGAAATTAAAGTATAACCAAAAGAATAACTGAATAGCTAATTATTCTTCACTGCTGTGGGGATTACTAGATAGTCAATAGCCCAGAAGAATATGTAGGTAGGTAAGTGGGTGGGTAGGTAAATGTATGGGTGGATGGATGGATAGATGATGGATAGATAAACAGACAGACAGATACACAGCTATCCGAACTATAACATGAATATCAGCATAATGTTTTATCCCAACATTTGAGCTCTCGGTGTATATGTATACAAATATATGATATATATAAGGTATATACATAAGTTATATATCTCAGATATATGTATAAACCTTAAGCTTGATATAGAATTCAAATATATCAGGGACTTTATATGCCTTCTTTGGTCATCACCATGGATATATGTATATCCCATCCTGCTCCCCAAAGGATTAACATGTACTGGCATGCAACAGGTAAAGCAAACCAGTAATTCCCAGGCCCTAACAACCCCAAACCAAAAATTCAGCCAAGCTGGAGTTACTCAGTTTTCCTGGGTCTCTCTGATGTACACATGCTATTAAACTTCTGTTTGATTTTCTCCTGTTAAAAGAAACTCAACCAAGCTGACAAAAAGGGATGGGAGATCCCACTAAATTAACAAGAAAGAGATAGAGTGAGACAAGAATTTGTTACCTGGTCCTGCTGGCCCTCTTTGGACATAAGTAGGTTTTACTCTTTAGCTTCAAATGGGAATAGCAATTTGGCAAGATATGCACAATACTTGAAACTGGACGAAAAGGACAGGAGAATTAAGAGACTATGAATTCCCTAGGATGCTGTATATATAAGCTTTTAATAGGTTTCTGTCAAAATTTTTAAGAAAATTAAGAGATTAAATTTTTTCATTAAATTGAATACACAGCACAAGAAAATATATGCCAACTTTTTACTTAGCCACACATTTCACATCTTTGGTTAATATCCAGTAACTTTTTAATACCAACTTGAATATATTAAATTTAAATATTTTTATTATTTGTAGACAGGCTTTACAGCAACATAATTAATGCCTCCCCTTCATCAGAAATCTATAATGAATATTCTTTCAACTAAAGATTTTACCCTAACATGACAAGACTACATTTAAAATCTAAAAACAAATGCCTCTCTTACACATGTTTATTTTTTAAAGGCACTAAAATGATGATCCTCTTTTCTGAATAATATATTTCAGAAAGGCATAGAACATTCTTCAATATTACAGTGGTAATTATAAGAAAAGGATAGAAGTTATCTTGTCATCCTATTATATACTTTTTCTCTCCCAAGATCTTACTAAATGTATCCCCCTGAGTTTAATTTCAAGTCTTTGAAAAAGATATAGTCTTAAGAAATTAGAAAGGAATTTAAGCTCCAATTCAGAAAACATCATTTTCCTATATGGAAATAGTTGGAAATCACATACTAACACCATCCTTTAAGTTAATATTCAAAAGAAACAATATCTGAAAGAAAACAGTGGGCAGAAGGCAGTGTGATGACAAATTACAGTAAGCAATACAATTACCCTTAGTCTTCATAGAGTACTTTCCATTTTCCAGATCTTTACAAGACATGAAATGAAAACCTTCAGTTGCCCAAGAGGTAGATGATGAATCCATTTGCCAAATGGGAAACTGAGGCACTACTATGCCTTCCCACAGGCTGTAAAAATGGTCAGCAACAGAATCAAGATTAGAAGCAGGAGAAGCCGGTTGCAGCTGTATACACATGGCTGCCCAAAACATGTCAACGGAAGGACAGGAATACTGTTGGTCCACCTCTGCGGCTATGCTCTATCTTGCTCTGTGACACACACAGCTGATGGAGGTTTCAAACTCCATTTAAGGCTAACAGCACATCTATTCTCCAATGTCAAACCCATGAGATGAACAGGAGGAATGATTATTTGCAGTGCCATCCTCAGACTCAGGAATGTAGGCTATGTTGAAACTATATAGAATGTATTTCAATAAATGAGATCAAGACATGAAAAGCAAAATTAAAGGACATCTTATGCAATAATGAAAATTACAATTTTAGTTCAACATTTCTACTCTTATTCTACAAAGAGATGTTTATGCGTACAATTAAAAATAGATTATCAAACAGTTGGATTTGAAATAAAACACATCTGCATGCTGATGTGAGACTTGATCTGAATGCTCTTAAATTAGGAGGGAATAAACATAGTATAATTTGACTGTGTTTTGTACTGAACACATCTCTTTTGAGAATACAAAATGTATCCTTATTCGCTGCTAATGATTTACTGAGCTCTTCAAATACATTAAAGCACTAAAGAAAATTGGATTATTTCACCAAGCAGTGGTATTCCAAAAAAGCAATACGGCCAGAATGGAGGTACACTGGGTGGGGGATACTTGGTTGGGGATGCTTGGTGGGAGATGCAGGAAAATAAACAGCAGTATTGTTGTCCTTTAGGCTCATAAGAATGACGCCCATTGGTGCCAACCGCGCAGTTACTGTGTGAGTAGCCAGTACATTAGGGACACGCTAACATAGATGACACTCAGCAGGATCCAGTTTATTCTGGTGATGGGCGGCCTGCGGTCACCTGTCACGTGGAGGATGATATTGGAAGAGAGAATGCCACTAGAGTTTTGGGCCCGAGCCACATAGAGGCCTGCATCTGCCTCGCATACCTTCGGAATGAACACCGAATGTCTTGTCTCCTTGTGTAAAACCTGCAAGTGCCCATCTGCAGACAATTTCTGGCCCTTCTTGTACCTGAAGCAGAGAGTCAGTTTTTAGAGTCAGGATCACTGTTTATTCACATCATTTCCAAGTTCTAATAAGCACTGCAATTCGGCCCATGACTACTGCAATATTCTCTAGCATTAGCAGGAACTCTGCAGCAACCACAAATCCCAGTGGGGCTGTGTATCCTTCAAGCAGAGGCTGTCAACTGGTAGCCATAGATGTGCTTGATGGGCTCAGACTGTGTTTTTTAAAAACTGAATTTTTGGACGTTTATCAATTAGAATATTGCATACGAAAATTCAGATATCCAACTCCTCTTAAAAAAACTGGGCCATCTGGTCACACTGGGCCACCATCTGCTCATGGCAACAATTACCCCAAATGGGAAATGGCACCTTCTATTTGACCTGTGTCATTCTTTCAGCCACTATGAAACAGCAGCTTGTGACTCCCCATCAGACTCATCCCGCAAGATCCGCAGGAGAATGCCAATGCGCCGCTTTAGAGGAAGGTACTTACATAGCACTTCCTGGCGAGATGAGTTCATTTAATTTTTGTGAATTAATTTCATTAGAAGAAAATAATTTCTAATTATAAAAGGCATTTATTCAATTGGATTACTACCGTTAATGACACGTTTCTAAGAGTTTCCTACGAATATGAGCACTTAGCTGCATCATTATACAAAGCAAATGATTTGTTTATTTTGTATACTCTAGGTTCTTGTTTATTTATTTATCCCCATGTTCTTCCACACAAGAAGTGGTGACAAACCTGAAGCATTTTCTATTCCCGTTGCCTAGGTGATAATTTTGCATTTTTCTGAGTGTCCTAAGAATGATTCCCTGATAATTTGCCAGTTGTTAACTGAGCAAAATTGTTGTAAATTCGAGGGCAAGGTATTTTTTCACAATACTGCAGCAGTTCTTCAACAGTAAATACTAATCAAGTCATTTTTCGTGTGGACCAAAACAAGAAACACTTCAGACAACATTTTTCTTTGGAGTGAACTAATATTTAATAATGAATTAAATGATAATATTAAATAATAAATTTACTGATATTTAAATTCCTAAATACAAAATTCCTGATCTGTAGAAAACATGCAATTGTAAAAACAACAAAATAAGATAAAAAGCATAAATGGCTGCACTGTAACCCAAGTGCAATTTCTTTTAATAATCTGAGAAACGAACATTTTCTCATAAACTCTTTAGAGAGCTGATCCACACTTCAAGTACCATCAACAGGCACACACAATAATTGAAAGAGTTAATTTAATGTTTACTGAAATAGTATGATAAATAAATGCTATTTTACTTAGTTTATAAGTATAAACTCATGCTCACGTATTTGTAACTTTGTCCTCAAATAAATATACTTAAGGTTGAAAACTTGAAAAATTTCTAAACGTTTAAAAGTAACCCACATATTAAGAAAGTTAGAACTGCTTTTATGATAACAGTGATATAAAACCTGTGTTCTGCCGTTTACTTTTATTAAAACAAATTGGCTAAAAATGGTGATGTGTCTAGAGTAAAACCACATTGTTCACAGCTCAATTATTACATCACCTTTCAAAAATGGCTTTATTACCTGTCACTAGAAGCAACTGGGAAAGAAATATTTTTATTCCATCTTTCACATTGAAGAAATGTAAAAGAAGAAATCTTAGTGAGATAACCAAATATTACAAAAGTGGCATGTGTGACTCTGTTGGAAGAGGGAAAAGATGGAATTGGTAAATTCCATTGGTAAATGAGAGAAAAGAGAAAAACCCAAATGCTTAAGTTTTTTAATTGGATGTTAAACCAAGTAAATGTCATGCTTATGTAGGAATAAACAATAGGAAAGAAGTTCAAGCACAACCTTTAGAAATGCGGAATGTTAAACTGAAACCAAAAAATAGCACAACTAAGTTGCAGTGCTTTTGGAGTTGGTTAAATCATTATTTTATATGGTTACCTTTTCTTTAAGGGTATCAGCCATGCGGCTACAAAAATGAGAGTTGGGGGTTCGATGTGAGATTGAATCATGCAGCGTTGCAGTGACCTAGAATATTAATCAGCTACCCCTAAACCTTTAAGTTAGTGCACACAGAATGATTTGCTCAGTGATTCAGTTTGTTTCTGTTTATGGCTTGTCGTTATAGGCTACCCACCATGTCAGTGTAGGCTCTGGAAATCCTGTTACTTCAACTTCCAAAGTCACTGGAGAACCTTCCATGACAGTTACATTAGACAAGAGCCTGGAGAAATTAGGGGCCTGGCCAGCTAGGCTGACCACGCTGTTCTTTGCTGAGGTAACTTTAATCTCTTCTCTGGGAACCATTTGCCTCTGACAGGCCTGGCTGGGGCCTGGCTGAAACCCGAGGCCCGAGCATGCATCCTGGGGAGCATGCAGCCTATGTCGGGTTTTAGTGACGTTATTATCAGCATGCGTTTTCTCCGGTGTTTCTAGCAAACTTCCCTGAGCCTGGGGGTGCTGTTGCAAAGCTCGCGCATGCACTTCACCGCACATGCTCTCTGGAGGTTTAACACTGATTCTGTGGAAGTCAGTACTCTCTTCCGGAAATCTTCGGGATGTTAACGGGGGCTCAGCTTGGAACTGGGGGGAAGGCTTCTCAAAATGACTCGAAAATGTTTCTCTCTTATCATCGCAAGCATCAGCAAAAGCAGCAGGTGGCGGAAGGCCAGATTCCGGGGCCTCCCCTGGACCGCTGGTCCCTGTCTGCATCCCGTGGCTGCTTAGGTGCCGGCGGAGAGACGGGAGGGCACGCGCCTCCAGCTCCATGTCAGACGGAGCAAGGAGGGAATTGGGGCTTCCCGGGAGCGGAGGCAGGGAGACGTCATCGGGCGAGACACAGTCATATTCTTCTCCTGAAAGCACATCCACGGGCAGGAGCAGGCCTTGGACAGCACCCTCTGGGCTGGGGACCAGCTGCTTCACTTCCCGTGGAAGCTGACCCTCTCCTGCTCTATTGACCGCCAAGTCGTCCGCTGGCTTGGCCTGCTCCTTCAAAATGGAAAAGTCAAAGCTTCCAGTTAGTGGTCGAGTTTTCTTTTTCCAGATCTCAAAGTCAACCTCAGAGAGACAACTTGAGAAGACCTGCAGTGAGTGACAGCTGGGGCCCTGGCTCTGGCCTTACAGAACTTGAAACTGTTTGTCTGCTGAAGCTCAGCACAGCGCCGTCCCATGACTAAGGAATCGGTGTAAACCGACCTCCAGCCTCTGAGTGAGAGGTGACAGACCTTGCGACACAGAAGAGAGAAAGCCCTGGTTCTCATCTCTCATGATGCGGTCTCGACTGGATCCACGTCTTTCCAATCATGATCTGAGGAGTCTTCCTCTGCCAGCAAGTTCTGGTTTGGTTTATTTATCTGTCTACACTTCACAGCATTCGTGGTTCCCAAATATCAGATGTTCCCTTTTAGGTGATCCTCAGACCCTCCTAGAATAACCCTCCTTTTTTCTCAGGAAAGCCATTCTTTGTTTTTTTTTTTTAAATTATTGTGGTAAAATATACACAACCTAAAATTTACCATTTTAACATTTTTTAAGTGTACAGTTTAGTGGCATTAAGGACATTCACGGTGTCGTGCAACCAACACCATTGTCCATCTCCAGAATCTTTTCATCTTTCCAAACTGAAACTCTGTGCCCAGTAAAGACTAACTTCCCCTTCTCCCATCCCCCAGTCGCTTCTACTTTCTGTCTCTATGAATTTGACAACTATAGGTATCTCATATAGAGAAAGCCAATTTTAATGACTGGTTTTATTTTCTAAAAGCCCCTTAGTTTTATTCTTACGATGAAAAATATCTATTGAGCACCTATTATATACTAGGTACTGTGCTAGGCATTGCAGAGATAAATGGTGAGTAAAAGTAAATATAATCCTTCCCTCTTGGAGATGACGGCCTAGCAGGGAGGTAGATATTAAGGGAACAATCCCATGTTGTGGACTTTCGCAGGAGAACACACCAACATACAGCAGAGGAACACTTGCCACTTGTCTTTCTGTCCCATGTGGAGCATAGGTCATTCTACGAGACTGAGAAAAACAGTGATCCATCTCACACTGCTCTAGTATTTCTCTCCACTTACTGACGTCCATCTCTGGTTTGAGAAGAGGTTCAAATAACCCTTCTGGCATAGACTCAAAAGAATATTGAAGCTGAAAGGGATCTCATTGATCCCAACCTACTTGTTTTATAACCACTTCATTCTTTGCCTTTCCTCAGCATTTTGGGCACATTTTTCCTTAATTAACAATTACTGGTTTTTGTCCTGTGGCTACTACTTGCACATGAGAAAGTTATGTCTTGCCTTGACTTTGAGTTCTTCATTTTAGCCCATAGTCCTGTTCTGGACATATACTTTACAGGTGATTTTTGAGAAATAAATGTGTTTTCAGATTGAAGACTAGAAGCAAACCAAAACAATGTTCCTTCTACTATCCCACAGATATGACTTACCCTCAGAGAAAGCATAATCCCAGCTGAGAGAAAGTGGTTTCCTTCAGCCATTTAGAAAAAGTTTAAACCCTGGGTCTAAAGTCAGAAGTTCTTAAAAGTTTTTCTCATTAAAAAAATTACCAACGGGATAAAATATTTGCAAATGATGTGATCAACAAGTGCTCATACAACTCAACAACAACACAACAAAAATCTCCCAATCGAAAAATGGGCAGAAGATCTTAACAGACATTTCTCCAAAGAAGACATACAGATGGCCAATAGGCACATGAAAAGATGCTCAACATTGCTAATTATTAGAGAAATGCAAATCAAAACTACAATGAGGTATCACCTCACACCAGTCAGCATGGCCATCATTAAAAAGTATACAAGTGGGCTTCCCTGGTGGCACAGTGGTTGAGAGTCCGCCTGCCAATGCAGGGGACACGGGTTCGTGCCCCTGTCCGGGAAGATCCCACATGCCGTGGAGCGGCTGGGCCCGTGAGCCACGGCGGCTGAGCCTACGTGTCCAGAGCCTGTGCTCCGCAACGGGAGAGGCCACAACAGTGAGAGGCCCACGTACTGCAAAAAAAAAAAGTATACAAGTAATAAATGCTGGAGTGGGTGTGGAGAAAAAGGGAACCCTCCTACACTGTTGGTAGGAATGTAAGTTGGTGTAGCCACTATGGAGAACAGTACGGAGGTTCATCAGAAAACTAAAAATAGAATTACCATATCATCCAGCAATCCCACTCCTGGGCATATATCCAGACAAAACTCTAATTCAAAAAGGTGCATGCACCCCTATGTTCATTGCAGCACAATAGCCAAGACACGGAAACAACCTAAATGTCCAGCGACAGATGAATGGATAAATAAGATGTGGTACATATATATACAATGAAATACTACTCAGCCATAAACAAGAATGAAATAGGGGCTTCCCTGGTGGCTCAGTGGTTAAGAATCCGCC
Organism: Orcinus orca; assembly: GCF_937001465.1. Taxonomy (NCBI): domain Eukaryota; kingdom Metazoa; phylum Chordata; class Mammalia; order Artiodactyla; family Delphinidae; genus Orcinus; species Orcinus orca. The sequence continues at coordinate 66,395,145 of NC_064565.1, forward strand.
TGCCAATGCAGGGGACACGGGTTCGAGCCCTGGTCCGGGAAGATCCCACATGCTGCGGAGCAACTAAGCCTGTGTGCCACAACTACTGAAGCCCACATGCCTAGAGCCCACGTGCCACAACAAGAGAAGCCTGCACACCTCAAAGAAGAATGGCCCCCACTCCCTGCAACTAGAGAAAGCCTGCGCAGAGCAACGAAGACCCAACACAGCCAAAAATAAATTAATTAAATAAAAATTTTAAAAAAAGAACGAAATAATGCCATTTGCAACAACATGGATGGACCTAGAGATTATCATACTAAGTGAAGTAAGTCAGAAGGAGAAGGACAAATACCACATGATATCACTTATATGTGGAATCTAAAATATGGCACAAATGAACTTATCTATGAAATGGAAACAGAATCACAGATATAGAGAACAGACTTATGGTTGCCAAGGGGGAGGGAGCTGGGGGGAGGGATGGAATGGGAGGTTGGGTTTACCAGACGTAAGCTATTATACATAGAATGGATAAACAACAAGGTCCTACTGCATAGCACAGGAAACTATATTCAATATCCTATGATAAATCAGAATGGAGAAGAATCTAAAAAAAAAAGAATGTATATATATGTATAACTGAATCACTTTGCTGTATAGCAGAAATTAACACAACATTGTAAATCAAATATACTTCAATAAAAAAATTACTAAATAAACACATATTCCGTAGGGAATGCCCCTCCTTCTTTTGGTTTTCCTACCACAGCTTAGTGCCTCTCCTTCCATCTCTCCCTGAATGTAGAATGTTTATTTTCCTTTTCTCAGAGACTTTGATCCTACAACCTCCTGTTCAGACTAAGGATCTCCTCTATGCCATTCTGACAGTCTCTGTTTGAACACTTTTTCTGAATGGGTGCTTTCTTTGAAAAGAAGTTTATGCTTTATTTGTGTTAAGAATAACTTCCTGTATTTATCACAGATCTGCCTTCACTCAGTATCCACCAATACATCAGAATTGGCCTCTTGGAATGACATAGAAGATGTCTGACTGCTCTCCTCTTTTAACAGCCCTTTGACTATTTAGAGAATTGGTCCTGCAACCTCCAGGTCTTATTCTGCCTTAATTCCTGGAACTTTCTTCATTCTGGTCACCTTCGGAGGTCCCACTTTAATGAGCTACAAACTCCTTCATGGGAGGGCAGGGACATTTGTTGATCTGAGGGTCATGCAGGGGCAGGCAACTCCTCAATGACTTCTATGGGTAACATAGGCTCCTCTGGAAAACAATAATGTGTAAAAATTGAAGTTTTGCAACAGGCTTAGGAGGAATTTGGATAAAAGTCTGGGCTAGTTTCCCTACTCCTCACTCGCTCCTGCGGAGGAAGTGACTTACCTAATTGTGGGTTTGGAAGAAGAGACTGAGCCTGCTCAGCTCTGTGTCTTTGAGTCCCTCTCTTTTGGATGTGCCTTCCATCAAGTGGGTGCATCCACACTGGCTCTAATGCATGAAAAACCTCTGTAAGGGAAGCCTCTGTTGTCTAGCTGTGCACCCAAGTGGCTGAGGAGACAAGTCTGTCTCAACAGAGATGAAGTTTGGGGAAACCCACTAGAAAAGTCCAAGCCCTGTCCTCCAGTCCAGCTTTTACTGGTTACTGATTCCTGACTCCTGTGTCTCACTTTCAAATGGTGCTAAACTCAAGAAGGTAATCCAAGGATATTACTTTTTTTCACTCCCTATAATTCCTGAAGTAGAAAAATACTTTCCACCAAAAATACACTACCGGATAACTTCCACTGACAATAAGAGAGAGTTTTCTCAAATCTTTTTCTAGAAACATTTCAACTTATCTTTATTTCCAGGATTTACTTACTTTTCAGGTGGAAAGTAATCAGTGGAATCATCTCCTTGATCTACATGATATGTTTTTATGAAAGTGACTTTATTAGTTTTTTGTTTGTTTTTATAAGAATCACACGGGACTATGGATTCACAATGTTTTTAATCAACTAAAATGTCCTATTTCCTCTGTCTATTAATACCACTGATAAAAGTGTTGAACACTGCAGAGTTTAGGACAAAGCCAACTGTCTCCCCAGGGCAAGGCAAACTGTCTTCCAGGTTGACACCGATGAACTATTTAACATGCTTGGGCACAATTTTAACCTGACCAAACGCCCATTCAATTCACATTTCTCCACTTACCTTAAGAGACATATCGTGAGTGTGTTTATCAAATGACTTCCTGAAACCACAATAAATTTTGTCTATGGCACCAACCTAGAGTTTTCTATTAAATAATCATCTCAGAAAGCAAAATAAGGTGAATTTAACACAAGTTTTTCTGAGTAAATCCATGTTGGCTTTTGACACTTCTGTCTTTATTCTCAAATGCAAATAGGCGTTCAGTTTTTAAGTCACTATGGAATTTTACAAAAATCACTTTTAGAACTCACTGAACTATAGTTTCCTGGATATACTAATTTTCCTTTATGAAAATGGTTTCCAGACATTCACATATACCAACTATCTTTTATATTTCTCCACCATAAAGCCATTTTTTGCTATTAGGAGAAAAAAGGTGTGTTTGTGTGTGTGTGTGTTTCCAGAAAGGGGTAGATAAATCTGTGTATCTCAGCACAGACAGGGAATATTTGCATCAATCTGATGAGTTCTGGCAAAGTGTCTGGGAAACTGATTTAACTCACCAAAACATCGCTCATTCTCAATTTCTTTCTCATATAGCCTTGGCTGCTCTTTGTCTTTGTTGATTCCTTTTTCTTTTCCCACCTTCTAAAAACATGAATGATGTGTAATCTTGTCTTTAAGTTCTCTAATCTTCTCTATATACTTTTCCACTCAAAGATCTCACCCTATGAGATCTAATGATCATTAACTTTTAATTAATCCTAAATCTATAGCCTGAGATCGTATCTCTGTCAGGATTTCTGAACTTTCATTTCCACTGATGGACATAATCACTTGACTCTACAATCATTGCCCTGTAGGCAAACAAAATGAGCATCTGGAAGAGAAAATATAATGATACTCTACATCCATTGAACTAAGTGTGTAGCACCAGTTCTCCAAGTCCGTAGGGTGGGGAGCCATGTTTGTGGTAAATTTAAGGGAATTCCACAAGGCTTTATCTTCTAAAATGTCTCCACAATAGGTAATCTTATCTTGGTTTATGATTTAATGAAGGTAAGTGCGAAGTGGATAAAGAAAGATATTGAACATAGGGCTTGGTCTATGAAAGGCTTTTCTGGGGAAGGCTCTTGGAAGGGGATTTGGGCAGTCAAGGAGTGACTTGGTACCCTTAAGCACTTGGGGAGGACAAGGTAAGAGAGAACAGAAAGGTGGTGAAGAACCTTTTGCCCTTCCCATTATTTTCCAAAGCAAATGTCTCAAGAACATCTTACTCCGCCTACCAGGTGATCAGGATTACTGGAAGAGGGCCCAGGGACTGTCCTCACCCACTTTGATAAGAGCACTCCACTGAATTGTTTGCTATGAAAGCACTTCCATGCTGCTACTTTATTAATCACTGTGTAATAGATGAATGGAAAGAGGGAAAAAATTTGGCATGGGAATCTACAGTATCATTACAAAACAGCTTATTTATATGCAGCAGTTTCTTGGAGCTCCCTTTTGGTCTTGTGGAAAAAGTTACATGGCTGAAATTCAGGAGAATTGGGCTGCCTGCCCAGTTTTGACACTACTTCCTGTGAATTTTGGAGGGCAAAATATTTAATCTCTTTGGGCCTCAGTTTCCTCAACTGTAAAATGAGATTTGATCAGATGATTGTTAAATCCCTTCTAGCACTAGAATTCTGTAACTCTAAATGCTGGTATCATAAGCCTTACATAGTTCTGTGATTTTAGGCAAGGCTTTTAATACTCTGTGCCTCTGTTTAACCTTAGGGGTTTTTAGATACTCCTGCGGATTCAGCTTCAGTGCTCACCTTAGGGAATAAAACACCATCACTAATCTGTTAGCAGTGCAATGGGCACTGCATTTACTGAATTGCTTAATTCTACCAACTGTATTTTTTGGGTCAGAAAAATGAGAAGCACTTTACTATCTCCAGGAAAAAATCCTGTGATGAACATTTTCTTGTAATAGTTTGGTGGAATTGTTCCTTCTGACTCAAATAATTTTCTGAGGAAGAACAATACCATTTAAGGGTATCACAATTGAATGCAGTGATTCCCACATAAGCTTTTCACTTGGTGCTTCTTGTTATCTGCCCACATGGTGTTTCATGAACTTGTTACAGCTGACCTATAATATAAATGATAGAGACAGTAAGAGGGTAAATGTGGTTGAGCTGTTTAAAAGTGAAGATTACTGCTGCCCTTTCATTTTGCCAATGGCACGAGAACATATACATGAAATGAGGTCAATGAGAGATCATAGTGTAATTATGGATTTTCACTTTTATCCTAAATATCTGATGATCTATCATGTCTTTTAATTTATGTTAAAGTAAAAGTGATTTCTCAATGAAAGAAAATCTTGCTTTTTTATTTAAAGGAATCTGTTTCTTTAATTTTTTTCTAAGAAAAATAAATAAAAACAAGAAAGCCATTTTTACTAAGTATAAATGAGTGTGTTTGCTTTGGCAGCAATCACTTTTGTTTCTAATCTTACTAAATGTGTGTGGTTGACAATGTAGAGAAGTGTGCAGAATTAAAAAAAATAAATAATATGTTGTTGGATTTAGTATCTCTTATAACTTAGTTAAGAAAATGTGATGCATTTAATGTTATTCTTTATTATTTCGACTAGTTAGTCTCAGTCATGGTTGATTTTGCTCCCCAGGGGCCATTTGATAGTTTCTATAGACATTTTTGGTTGTCACAACTGGGTGGAGAGCGGGTACTGCCGGCCAGGAGTGCTGCTAAACATCCTACAATGCACAGGACAGCACCCACAACAAAGGATTCTTTGGGCCAAAATGTCAGTAGTACCGAGGTTGAGTAATCCTGGTTTAGACAATCAGAGTAACCAAAGATCATTTGATATATAAGGCTAAAGTCCAACAAGATGATCAAGGGTGGCAGCTTTCCTTTGCCTCAGAGAGGAATCAGGGTTTAAATGCTACAAGCCCATCCCACGAAAAAAGCCAGCTTGCTTAATTAATGGTACTTGCTGCCTGGTGGTTGTGTAATTACACTAGACCTTGACATAGATTTAACCTGCAGAAAAGGACATATAAAGAAGCTCTTAAGTACTGTATTTAGTTTAAGAAAAGGTAAGTCTTTCTCCATGAGATGACTGCAACAAGTGGGGAGAAATTTTTTAAACTCTCATGTCACAGAGTATATTTTATTTTATTTGGGAGCAGTTGAGAAAAATGTCAACTCTGCTTGCTCTTTCAGTTCCTTGGGAGAGACACAAACATTGGGAGCAAACTTGGCAAAGCATAAAGTCAAGAGCTAATTATAGTCCAGCAGCTATGAATAGATAGTGAGCAACTTATACTGAAAATCCATCATGATGTGATTTAAATAATGCTTTTGAAATGCATATGCATTTTGTGAATATTTGCAGTTCTTGCTGCATGCTTAATTTATCTGTAATGCATAGGCTTTAAAATAATTTAACATTTCTCTAAATACTTTAGTATTTATATTTCAGTTGCATTCTATGTTTTAGTACATATGAAATATCATCTTAGAGGTAGATTCTATGGCAACAAGATACAATCTATCAATAATTTCATGTATTAAGGTTTTCCAGGGGGTAGTGTAAAACAACAAAGTCATAACTTGGTGGTATGATAAAGAGGGAGAAGTAAAATTTGAAGTTGGGATTGAAAGGCAGCTAAAGATGGGAGAAACAAAAATAGTTTGGGGACATGGTGTGGTGTTTGAATGGCTGTCCCAATGCCACTGTGAAATGCTATGGCTCCAGTATTCAGTGGGAGGGACTCAGAGGGAAAGAGCACAGATGAGAGACGAAGGACTAAGTAAGGGGTAGAAAAGAAGGGAAGAGGACACTCACATTTCATTTACACTGGAAGATTCAGATCGATAATAAGGCTTCAATTCATTTTTTTTCAATGCACAATGACTCTAACCTCAAAACAAAAGTAATGAATATCTGAGGGTACATAGTTTTCTTTACCTTATTCCTTCCTTTATTGAATATTGTCCGCTTATTTCTCCCTGGTTCTTTTAGTAGGTCAATGCAATCATCGTGGAAGCCTTCCAAATTCAGATTCATCTTTAAAACATTTCCCTGATGTACAAAGTGAAGGTTAGTGAGAGCCTGGGCCAGGAAAGTTGGGGGAACAGTGCCACACAATAACCACTTGGAAGAAAACATAGACCACTTGCAATCTTTCAGTAAATGTATTCCTCAAGAGACTGGCGTACTCCCACGATGTGATTTATAAAATTATCTCTTCAAGCTCACAGTTCCCTTCCTACCTCACTCCTTTGATAAAGTTGATTGCCAGTAAAAATAGGTTGTTCAAAGGCCCAGCTGGAAAAAAGTCATTGTTATAATAGGATGCACCTACAGGAGCATTCTCTAGAGAGAAAAATCATTGTGCGTGGCAGTTTAAACCATCGCAAAAATCTAGGGGAGCAGCCATGAGGAGGAAATGACTGAAGATTCTGATGGAGAACAAAGTAGGAAATTCAGAGTGTTTAGACAAGCAAAATGTTTGGGAGACTCATGAAAAGAGGAAGGTAATATAATTGAGTATGGTAAAGAAAAAAAAACAATTGAGAACAAACGATGCTTTGTGGGTGGTGATATTTTGCTCCTACAGTTCATGGGGCTCCGTTTTAGTCATGGAAGTAGAGGGTGTTTGCTAACTGCTGAGGAGCCAGTGTAAGAGCCTTGAAGACTTTGTGAAGATGAAAGGAGCCACAGGTACACCAAGTGACAGGACACCAGTTTAGGATGAGGTTATAGGGCAACAGAAGATACTCTATACCACCTGGAATACAGGCATTAGATGGGCCTTAAAGAAACAGGCATGCTTCTCAAAGTGTACATGTTACACCAACTTGGAAGATTTGGGGAGACATTTACTGGGGAGATTTAGCTTTTACTCCCAACTCTAAAAATTAAACTGGTTTGTATTACTGGATAAATTACTCTGCTTTAGTACACACTTGATACCTAATTCCAAAGTGGAACGTATATTGGTACAACCACTATGGAGAACAGTATAGAGGTTCCTTAAAAAACTAAAATTAGAACTACCATATGATCTAACAATCCCACTCCTGGGCATATATCCAGAGAAAACTATAATTCAGAAAGATACATGCACCCCAAATGTTCACTGCAGCACTATTTACAATAGCCAAGACATGGAAGCAACCTAAATGTCCATCGATGAATGACCGGATAAAGAAGATGTGGTACATATATACAATGGAATATTACTCAGCCACAAAAAAGAATGAAATAACGCCATTTACAACAACATGGATGGACCTAGAGATTATCACACTAACAGAAGTAAGCCAGACAGAGAAAGACAAATATCATATGATATTACTTATATGTGGAATCTTAAAATGAACTTATTTATAAAATAGAAAGAGGCTCACAGGCATGGAAAACAAATGTATGGTTACCAAAGGGGAAAGGGGGGTGGGGGGAAGGATAAATTCGGAAGTTGGGATTAACATATACACACTACTATATATAAAGTAGATAACCAACAAGGACCTGCTGTATAGCACAGGGAACTATACTCAATATTTTGTAACAACATATAAGGGAAAAGAATCTGAAAAGGAATACACACACACACACATTCAGTTATATATATACAAATGAATCACTGTGTTGTACACCTGAAACTAACATGATATTGTAAATCAACTAAACTTCAATAAATAAAATAAAATAAAATAAACCAAACTGGCAGTTGTGGAAGGAGTACTAGATTTTGAATTATAACTAAGTTCATACTGCAGACCCACCACTACTGAGTGTGGGTCCCCAAGCAAAGCACTTTTACCCTCTCTGAACTTCACTCTAAAACAAAGAAAACAACATCTACCTTATTACCATCACAAGGTTATTTGGAAATCACTGAGGCAATATTTATGAAAATCCTTTGTAAATCTCAAAATGATAAACAAATAGAAAGGATTATTATCACTGTCTCAGCCTTGACAGGGATTTCTAGGTCTGCTTTTTAATAACCCCCTGCAAAACAGAGCCACAGGATCAACCTTAAAAACATAAAAACCATACATGTATGCTCTCATAGAAACATCTGTAAAGTTTTAGCAAGCATCATTTGACAGGGTTTTTGTTTAGGCCGTAACTTGTAAGGGCAATGTTGTTTTGTTCTTTAATTAAAAAAAAATTTTTTTAACATCTTTATTGGAGTATAATTGTTTTACAATGGTGTGTTAGTTTCTGCTTTATAACAAAGTGAATCAGTTATACATATACATATGTTCCCATATCTCTGATGCCCATTTCTCTTGCCAAAGAGGCCATTCCTCATTTTAATGTCCACCCAAACCAAACTTTTTTGGGCTATTGAATGATTTTTTTTTTTTTCTGTACCAATCCTTTGAGCATTTACTACAAATGCCAAAACCCTTTCGGAAGAACCTGTTTTCAGCAAAGCATAGTGTTAAATGTTGTGTGGGATGCTAAACTGAACGGGGTTTCCTCAGGTATAATCAAGGAGAGAGGCTGGGATGATCATGGTAGTTATATGTGATGATTATGGTAGGAAGAAACACAGGAGCTATAGCACAGAGATCCCCAAGCTTTTTGGTACCAGGGACCGGTTTCGTGGAAGACAATTCTTCCACGGACTGGGGGGTGGGGGACGGTTTTGGGATGATTCAAGTGCATTACATTTATTGTGCACTTTATTTCTATTTATTATTACATTGTAATATTTAATGAAATAATTATACAACTCACCATAATGCAGAATCAGTGGGAGCCCTGAGCTTGTTTTCACTTGCCACTCACCGATAGGGTTTTGATATGAGTCTGCAAACAATTGATTTATTATGGTCTCTGTGCAGTCAAACCTCTCTGCTAATGATAATCTGTATTTGCAGCTACTCCCCAGCGCTAGCATCACTGCCTCAGCTCCACCTCAGATCATCAGGCATTAGATTCTCATAAGAAGCGCACAACCTAGATCCCTCGCATGAGCAGTTCACAGTAGGATTTGCGCTCCTATGAGAATCTCATGCCACTGATCTGACAGGAGGCGGAGCTCAGGCGGTAATGCGAGCGACAGGAAATGGCTGTAACTACAGGTGAAGCTTCACTCGCTCGCCCGCACTCGCTCCTGCTGTGCGGCCCGGTTCCCCTGCGAAGTGACACAGCTAAGGAAGGAATTGTGGAGGAGGCACTATTTGGGTCTGGCTTTGAGAGATGAACAATTTAGGTCAGAGAGATAGAAGGCCATGCACATGAGGTACAGTGGCCCGCCCTTACCCATGGAGAATATGTTCCAAGACCCCCAGTGGATGCCCGAAACCATAGATAGTACCAAACGTTATATATATGTACTATGTTTTTTTCCTATACATACACACTTATGATAAAGTTTAATCTATAAATTAGGTTGAGTAAGAGATTAATTAAAATAACTAATAATAAAATAGGATAAGTATAGCAATATACTGTAAAAAAGTTACATGAATATGGTCTCTCACAATTTAAAACTTACGAATTGTTTATTTTTGGAATTTTTCATCTAATATTTTCAGACTGAGGTTGTCTTCAGGTAATTGAAACTGAGGAAAGCAAAACTGTAGATAAGCGGGAACGACTGTAAAAGTTTAGAAGCAGGAGACCTGGGAATGTGCGGTAGGAGACCAGTGAGATAGGAACCTACAATGAATGTAGAAGCACAGTGGTTTGGAAAGACAATCGGCCCCAGAACATTGGAAGGCCTTGAGTCCGAACTTTATCTGGTAAACAAGGAAGAGTTTGTAGTGAAGAGTTCTGAATGTAAAAATGACACTAGCAGGCTCATCTAGCAGGAGTGAATAATTAGCAGGCTGCTGACTAGCGCAAAAGAGAATCCAAGTGATAGGTTAGGAATGAGAAAGAGAGGGTGCAATGCTGACTCCAGGGGTGTAGAAGGAAGGGGGAAAGTGGAAGGGGGCAGAGGGAATAGAAACAGCTTTCAGTAAGAATAGCCATGAAGGGGAAAAACTGGAAAGGGCTATCACTTTAAGAGAGTCGATTTTGTTTAGTGGAGCTCACTTGGAGATGTACAGCATAAATGGGAGGGATGCTGTAGATGAGACAGCAAAGAGTCAGAGGAAGCAGCCATTTTCAGGCTGCGAATCAGAAATCAGAAGAAACATATCCTCGGGGGTGGGGTGAAGGTGGGGAGGAAACGATTAATGCTGAAAAAGATAATACAAAATATATGGTGCATTCATACATTACTGGTGGCATTATAATTGTAAAACATCTATGAAAAGCAAAGAATTTTTGCGTAGGTAATAATACAAAAGAGAGAAAAAAGCTTCATGTACAAAGATGCTCACTACAGTGTTACTGAAAATGGTAAAGAATTTGAAAAATCTAGATTCTCAACCAAAGGAAAAAGATAATTTGATTGTGTGCCCACTGAATTAAAAGCTTAGCAAACCATTTAGGGACTTCCCTCGTGGTGCAGTGGTTGGGAGTCTGCCTGCCAATGCAGGGAACACAGGTTCAAGCCCTGGTCCGGGAGGATCCCATGTGCTGTGGAGTAACTGGGCCCGTGTGCCACAACTACTGAGCCTGTGCTCTAGAGCCCACGAGCTACAACTACTGAGCCTATGCACCTGGAGCCCATGCTCCGCAGCAAGAGAAGCCAGTGCAATGAGAAGCCCGCGCACCAAAATGAAGAGTAGCCCCTGCTCACCGCAACTAGAGAAAGCCCGCGCGCACCAACGAAGACCCAGCACAGCTATAAATAAATAAATAAATAAATAAATAAATAAGCAAGCTTAGCAAACCATTTTGAATGGAATGTCACTCAAATTTATGACATGGAAATTCATACAGAAAAAATAGTTGCTGAAAATAAATATAATTCTGCTCCAAGCTGCAAGAGCACCATTATGTCTCAATACCAACAGCAATCACAACAATAACCACAGGTGTCTTCACATTCAATCCTCAGGGCTATCCTGTTATTAGCTTCCTCTATTTCCTCCATTTTATAGATCAGGAAACTGAGACTCACGGCCATTAAGGAATTTACCCCAATTCATTCACAAATCCAATAATTTGGAGAGTTGGTATTCCTAGGGGGCTGTGTTTTATTCTAGAGCCTGTGCTCTTGATTACCTTGCCATTATCTCTATCCTAAACAACTGGTTCTTTCAGCCAGTTCTGAAAACAGCACTAATGAAACCAGTTTTGACACAACATAGACAAAAACAATATATATATACATACATATGTATATATATATACACACACACACACACACACATATATATATATACATACATTTCTCTCTTTTAACCAGATTTTACCTACACATAGTCATAAACATATTTTCTCTCTATTTTTTTTACCATCAATTTATTTATTCCATGAAAGATGCCAATGATTAGTTTAATATTTCCATGAAGCTAAATGTTCAATGACTATAATACCTGAAGATTAGTTTTATTTTCTCCAGGGCCACAATTTGGAGGAGAAAAAATAACATGTTCATTATTTATGAGTGAAAACGTAAAACTACTTAATATAGACTTTGATTTTAATGGCACACATTTATCCTTTAGGATATGATCCATGAAAATATAAACAAGACACCTTAATAGTTTAGTCCTTATTCTCCGCAATATTTTTCTCTGCAGTGACGGAAAAGAAACAGAATTAATTATCAGAAACCACCATATAATTATGTTAGAAAGCTGTGAAACAAATGTGCACATTATGTCCCTTGAGAATTTCCGTTAGAACATCTTTGTACCAGAAGACACTTGATAAACACATTTTTATTTATATCACTTAAAAATACATATTCTGGTAAGAAGAAATTACCTTTTTTTCTTCAAGCTCTGTGAGAGAGCTACATAATTCAGTAACAGATTCAAGAACCTCTTTGTGTTTGGCCACTATTTTCTCAGCATATTTCTGCCCTTCTTCAAAACCTGGGGAGGAGAAGGGTTAAATCTATTTTTAAAGCTCAAATCCTTAGCAGAAAAAAAAATCCCAGGCATTAATTGATCTCCCCAGTGTCCAGCATAAGGGCTGGTAAATAGTAAGTGCTTACTAAATACTTGCTGAACAGATAAATAAATAAAGGCATTACTGGAAAAACCAAGTATTCTAGAAAAATGGTTACATTTGCTGTGCCATGTCCCTCTTATATAACCTAAATAATGTTTCTATATTAATATTCTTAAAGCTCCATTCTAACCAGTTTTCTCCTTTTCAGAACATTCAGTGGTTCTTCACTACCTAGAAAAGTATACATTCAAGGCCCTCCATAATATGGTTTTAACCTGCCTCTCTCAAAGGTATGTCACCCTAATTCTCTCACATATTTAATCTCTGGACAAACTGAACCAGCAACTTTTCTCTCAAAACCCCCATAGCCACTGAGTATTCTTTTCTGTACTGGGAATGCCCTCACCATAACACCATCTCTGCTTGACAAATCCTACCCACTCTCCAAGGTCTACCTGAAATGCCAACATCTTTGTAAAAATGTTCTTAATCTTTCCCAACTGGATTTTACCTCTTCCTATTGGGATAATGATACAAATATCTATCACGTAGTGAGTGCTTATTATTTGCCTGTGGTTAGGCATTTTATATGCATTAGCTAACATAATCCTTCTCTGGTAGGTTCTACTGCATTTTCCAAATGAGGAATGCAAGGCTCAACAGAGCCTTTTCAGGTGACCCAGACAATAACTGGAGGAGAAGGGATTTAAATTTGGACTACTGGACTCCACAGTTCAGACCAAACTAGAATTATACATTGTTATGGGCTGAATTGTGCTCCTCTCAAAATTAATATGTTGAAGACTCAACCCCCAGTATCTCAGAATATAACCATATTTGGAGATGAGGTCTTTAAAGAGTGATAAAGTTAAAAAGAGGCCATTAGGGTAGGGTCCCAATCCAACATGACTGGTGTCCTTATAAGAAGGAGAGACACCAGCAAACCAGGGGTGCTTGTGCACAGAGGGATGCCCATATGAAGAGGCAGCAAGAGAAGAGAAGCCTCAGTAGAACCAACTCTGTGAGCACCTTAATCTTGGACCTCTAGCTTCCAGAACTGTGAGGAAATAAATTTTTGTTGTTGAAGCCACCCAGTCTGTGGTATTTTGTTATGGCAGCCCTAGAAAACTAATACACACATTTTATACCTTTCTCACTGCATTTACCATATTGTGATTTCTAGGTACAGACTGTCGATTCTTGAATGATGGAACTAAGTCTTATATGTCTTTATATCAAGCACAGCTCTGAGTACATAATAGGTACTCAAAATTTTTTTGCGATAAATTTATTTGCATTAAAATTCTGGGTTCAATAATGCTATAAGAATTGATATACTATTTCTAAATTATCTTACCTGATGCAAATTCTAAAAAATGCATAACTTCCATACTGAACAGATGAAGACTCATGCCATTCATTTATTCATTCAGTGATTCATTTATTCAGCAAATATTTGTTAAGCACTTAGTATATATCATAATGCAGTGAACTCCCTTTTCTCAAGGAGCTTACACTCTAGTAAGGAGAGCCAGACAACAGACAAATAACCATACAATATGTCAGTTGGTGATAAGGCCCTGGAATACAAACAAAGCAGGATGTGGGATCTTGCATGATGGGAGGGTAATGTAACTTTTATGGTGTCATGTGAGTACTTCCCATGTGCTGAAGTTGAGTGGCACTGAAACATAGTGATTAAATATACTTCTCTTACCCTCAAGGAGCTTATGGTCAGTTGAGAAGACAGACAAATGGAAAGGTAATTATGCTACAGCGTGAAGAATACAATAACAGAGGAAAACATAAACCATCTTATAGGAGCAGAGTGCCTCCAGAATTTTTTAGTACACTTATACGGTAACTATAGTAGGAATGAAACATCACATTAGTCTTCTTTAATTTTTCAATCTATATTTTATTGTTCTTATGTTTCTACCCTTTTCTCTGGAAAATCATTAATAATTCATTCTCAGTAATTTGATGTTAGGGAGTACAGTATATATTGTTCCACAAAATTTTTATGTCTATCCATGGATAGTGCTTCATGTAATAAGAGGAAATGTCCACCTGACAGCAGCTGTGGACAGCCAAATGAAGCACCTGGTGCTACCTTCCTTTGGGGCTAGATTTGCCCTGTCACTAGGAATTACTCTTGGCCTGTAGTTAACAATGTCAGGGAATTCATGAAAGTTATTCCTTTGCACCCTCAAGGACTGTCAACCCCCAGGGGCCTTTTAAATGGGGCCTTCCCTCAGATAGAAAGACTTCTCAGACTGACAAAGTCATGGATAAGAGGAAAGCACAACCAGTGAGATGGTCGTTTGAGTTCTCCCATTTATTCCACAAGTGAGAGGAAGACAAGGGAAAATCTTCCAGCTCTTTCTCATATCCACAAACCATAACCCTCATAGAAGTGAGAGGGCTGTAGACCTCAGTCTTAGCTTTCTACCTACTTTAAGTATAATATTATGGGAGTTTTGTATTTTTTTGAGGAATCACCCTAGTGGAAATTAGATTTTTTTTGTCTACATAAGCTGAGTATTGCTCTGGTTTTATTTCCCTGAAGATGAACAACAAGAATGGGGAAGAAAGCAGAATTTAGAAGGAGGGTTTACAAATGGTCATTAAAAATCCACAGGCTTCATCTCCTACAGCCAGGAGTTCCTTCCTCTATTCACTACAGTTCACTTTTGCTCTTATCTTTAAACTTTTCCTTGAATAGGTTGGGGTAGTGAGGACCCTGAGGGCTTGCTATGCTCTGCTTTCCGCTGGATTAGGTTCACTAGAGATGTGTTCAATAGTGAATCAGTGGGTATCTTAAAAGAGACCTCACCATATAAGTGCTGAGCCAGGTCACTGATTTCCTGAATCCTTTCTTCTTGCTGAGGCACTGAGGGTGTGATAAACTTTTTGAACTGCTGAAGGAGAATCTCCACAGCTTCCTTGGTCTTGCACTCTGTGGAATATTTTCTAACTCTTACAACTGTGGCACTTGCATCTTCATACCAAAAGTGACACTAAATTAAAATGGGACAAAGCATAGATTAAAGAGACACCATCCTTCCAAAGTTCTTCATTTTGATCACTGAAATATCAAATTTCAATTTCCTCAAACTTTATATTCACATTAGTGTGAACTCTTTAAGTCCTAAGAAGGAAAACATCACAACGTGATCATATACTTTTGCACTTGGAAATTAGAGTCAGGTAAGAAAGTAGAAGTATGGAAATCACTCTGATTTTCCTGCCTTCTTAGGTTTGCCTGAAGCATAATTCCTAAGAGGAATGTTGCAGACTTACAAGAACAGGCAGTCTAAAAAAGCATGTGGGAGGAGCTTCAAGATGGCGGAAGAGTAAGACGTGGAGATCACCTTCCTCCCCACAAATACATCAGAAATACATCTACATGTGGAACAACTCCTACAGAACACCTACTGAACGCTGGCAGAAGACCTCAGACCTCCCAAAAGGCAAGAAATACCCCACGTACCTGGGTAGGGCAAAAGAAAAAACAATAAACAGAGACAAAAGAATAGGGACGGGACCTGCACCAGTGGGAGGGAGCTCTGAAGAAGGAAAAGTTTCCACACACTAGGAAGCCCCTTCACTGGCGGGGACGGGGGTGGCAGCGGGGGGCGGGAAGCTTCGGGGCCACGGAGGAGAGCGCAGCAACAGGGGTGCAGAGGGCAAAGCGGAGAGATTCTCACACAGAGGATCAGGGCCGACCGGCACTCACCAGCCCGAGAGACTTGTTTGCTCACCTGCCAGGGCAGTTGGGGGCTGGGAGCTGAGGCTCGGGCTTCGGAGGTCGGACCCAGGGAGAGGACTGGGGTTGGCAGCATGAACACAGCCTGAAGGGGTTAGTGCGCCATGGAGGGCCGGGAGGGAGTCCGGGGAAAAGTCTGGACCTGCCGAAGAGGCAAGAGACTTTTTCTTCCCTCTTTGTTTCCTGGTGCGCGAGGAGAGGGGATTAAGAATGCTGCTTAAAGGAGCTCCAGAGACGGGCGCGAGCCGCGGCTATCAGCGTGGACCCCAGAGACGGGCATGGGATGCTAGGGCTGTTGCTGCAGCCACCAGGAAGCCTGTGTGCAAGCACAGGTCACTATCCACACCGCCCCTCTAGGAGCCTGTGCAGCCCGCCACTGCCAGGGTCCCGTGATACAGAGACAACTTCCCCGGGAGAACGCACGGCGTGCCTCAGGCTGGTGCAACATCATAATCGGCCTCTCTTGCCGCAGGCTCGCCCCGCAGTCCGTACCCCTTCCTGCCCCCGGCCTGACTGAGCCAGAGCTCCTGAATCAGCGGCTCCTTTAACCCCGTCTTGTCTGAGTGAAGAACAGACGCCCGCAGGCAACCTACACGCAGAGGCGGGGCCAAATCCAAAGCTGAACCCCAGGAGCTGTGCAAACAAAGAAGAGAAAGGGAAATTTCTCCCAGCAGCCTCAGGAGCAGCGGATTAAATCGCCACACTCAACTAGATGTACCCTGCATCTGTGGAATACCTGAATAGACAACGAATCATCCCAAATTGAGGGGGTGGACTTTGGGAGCAACGATATATATATATATTTTTTCCTTTTTCTCTTTTTGTGAGTGTGTATGTGTATGCTTCTCTGTGTGATTTTGTCTGTATAGCTTTGCTTTTACCATTTGTCCTAGGGTTCTGTCTGTCCGTTTTTTGTTTTTCTTTTTAGTATACTTTTTAGCACTTGTTATCAATGGTGGATTTGTTTCTTGGTTTGGTTGCTCTCTTCTTTCTTTCTTTTCCTTTTTTATTAGTTAAAAATTTTTTTTAACAATTATTTTTTATTTTAATAACTTTTTAATTTTGTTTTATCTTCTTCTTTTGTTCTTTCTTTTCTTTCTCCCTTTTATTCTGAGCCATGTGGATGACAGGCTCTTGGTGCTCCAGCCACGTGTCAGGGCTGTGCCTCTGAGGTGGGAGAGCCAAGTTCAGGACACTGGTCCACAAGAGACCTCCCAGCTCCACGTAATATCAGACGGCGAAAATCTCCCAGAGATCTCCATCTCAACGCCAATACCCAGCTCCACTCAATGACCAGCAAGCTCCAGAACAGGATACCCTATGCCAAACAACTAGCAAGACAGGAACACAACCCCACGCATTAGCAGAGAGGCTGCCTAAAATCATAATAAGTCCACAGACACCCCAAAACACACCACCAGATGTGGACCTGCCCACCAGAAAGACACGATCCAGCCTCATCCACCAGAACACAGGCACTAGTCCCCTCCACCAGGAAGCCTACACAACCCACTGAACCAACCTTAGCCACTGGGGACAGACACCAAAAACAATGGGAACTAGGAACTTGCAGCCTGTGAAAAGGAGACCCCAAACACAGTAAGTTAAGCAAAATGAGAAGACAGAGAAACACAGCAGATGAAGGAGCAAGGTAAAAACCCACCAGACCTAACAAATGAAGAGGAAACAGGCAGTCTACCTGAAAAAGAATTCAGAATAATGAGAGTAAAGATGATCCAAAATCTTGGAAATAGAATGGAGAAAATACAAGAAACATTTAACAAGGACCTAGAATAACTAAAGAGCAAACAAACAGTGATGAACAACACAATAAATGAAATTAAAAATTCTCTAAAAGGGATCAACAGAAGAATAACTGAGGCAGAAGAACAGATAAGTGACCTCAGAGATAAAATAGTGGAAATAACTACCTCAGAGCAGAATAAAGAAAATAGAATGAAAAGAATTGAAGACAGTCTCAGAGACCTCTGGGACAACATTAAACACACCAACATTCAAATTATAGGGGTCCCAGAAGAAGAAGAGAAAAAGAAAGGGACTGAGAAAATATTTGAAGAGATTATAGTTGAAAACTTCCCTAATATGGGAAAGGAAATAGTTAATCAAGTCCAGGAAGTGCAGAGAGTCCCATACAGGATAAATCCAAGGAGAAACACACCAAGACACATATTTCTCAAACTATCAAAAATTAAATACAAAGAAAAAATATTGAAAGCAGCAAGGGAAAAACAACAAATAACATACAAGGGAATCCCCGTAAGGTTAGCAGCTGACCTTTCAGCAGAAACTCTGCAAGCCAGAAGGGAGTGGCAGAACATATTTAAAGTGATGAAGGGGAAAAACCTACAACCAAGATTACTCTACCCAGCAAGGATCTCATTCAGATTTGACAGAGAAATTGAAACCTTTACAAACAAGCAAAAGCTAAGAGAATTCAGCACCACCAAACCAGCTTTACAACAAATGCTAAAGGAAACTCTCTAGGCAGGAAACAGAAGAGAAGGAAAACACCTACAATAACAAATCAACACAATTAAGAAAATAGTAATAGGAACATACATATCTATAATTACCTTAAATGTAAATGGATTAAATGCTCCAACCAAAAGACATAGAGTGGCTGAATGGATACAAAAACAAGACCCATATATATGCTGTCTACAAGAGACCAACTTCAGACCTAGGGACACATACAGACTGAAAGTGAGGGGATAGAAAATGATATTCCACGCATATGGAAATCAAAAGAAAGCTGGAGTAGCAAGTATCACATCAGACAAAATAAACTTTATAATAAAGGCTATTACAAGAGACAAAGAAGGACACTACATAGTGATCAAGGGATCAATCCAAGAAGAAGATATAACAATTGTAAATATTTATGCACCCAACATAGGAGCCCCTCAACACATAAGGCAAATACTAAAAGCCATAAAAGGGGAAATTGACAGGAACACAATCATAGTAGGGGACTTTAACACCCCAGTTTAACCAAAGGACAATCATCCAAAATGAAAATAAATAAGGAAACACAAGCTTTAAATGATACATTAAACAAGATAGACTTACTTGATATTTATAGGACATTCCATCCAAAAACAACAGAATACACATTCTTCTCAAGTGCTCATGGAACATTCTCCAGGATCATATCTTGGGTCACAAAGCAACCCTTGGTAAATTTAAGAAAATTGAAATCGTATCAAGTATCTTTTCCGACCACAATGCTATGAAACTAGATATCAATTACAGGAAAAGATCTGTAAAAAATACCAACACATGGAGGCTAAACAATACACTACTTAATAACCAAGAGATCACTGAAGAAATCAAAGAGGAAATCAAAAAATACCTAGAAACAAATGACAATGAAAACACGACGACCCAAAACCTATGGGATGCAGCAAAAGCAGTTCTAAGAAGGAATTTTATAGCAATACAATCCTACCTTAAGAAACATCTCAATTAAACTAACTTTACACCTAAAGCAATTAGAGAAAGAAGAATAAAAAAACCCCAAAGTTAGCAGAAGGAAAGGAATCATAAAGATCAGATCAGAAATAAATGAAAAAAATGAAGGAAACTATAGCAAAGATCAATTAAACTAAAAGCTGGTTCTTTGAGAAGATAAACAAAATTGATAAACCATTAGCCAGACTCATCAATAAAAAAAGGGAGAAGACTCAAATAAATAGAAATGAAAAAGGAGAAGTAACAACTGACACTACAGAAATACAAAGGAGAAGTAACAATTGACACGGCAGAAATACAAAGGATCATGAGAGATTACTACAAGCAACTATATGGCAATAAAATGGACAACCTGGAAGAAATGGACAAATTCTTAGAAATGCACAACCTTCCGAGACTGAACCAGGAAGAAATAGAAAATATGAACAGACCATTGACAAGCACTGAAATTGAAACTGTGATTAAAAATCTTCCAACAAACAAAAGCCCAGGACAAGATGGCTTCACAGGCGAATTCTATCAAACATATAGAGAAGAGCTAACACCTATCCTCTCAAACCCTTCCAAAATATGGCAGAGGGAGGAACATACCCAAACTCATTCTACGAGGCCACCATCACCCTGATACCAAAACCAGACAAAGATGTCACAAAGAAAGAAAACTATAGGCCAATATCACTGATGAACATAGATGGAAAAATTCTCAACAAAATACTAGCAAACAGAATCCAACAGCATTTTAAAAGGATCATACACCATGATGAAGTGGGGTTTATCACAGGAATGCAAGGATTCTTCAATATGTGCAAATCAATCAACACGATACACCATATTAACAAATTGAAGGATAAAAGCCATATGATCATCTCAATAGATGCAGAGAAAGCTATCAACAAAATTCAACACCCATTTATGATAAAAACCCTCCAGAAAGTAGGCATAGAGGGAACTTACCTCAACATAATAAAGGCCATATATGACAAACCCACAGCCAACATCGTTCTCAATGGTGAAAAAGTGAAACCATTTCCACTAAGATCAGGAGCAAGACAAGGTTGCCCACTCTCACTACTATTATTCAACATAGTGTTGGAAGTTTTAGCCACAGCAATCAGAGAAGAAAAAGAAATAAAAGGAATCCAAATCGGAAAAGAAGAAGTAAAGCTGTCACTGTTTGCAGATGACATGATACTATACATAGAGAATCCTAAAGGTGCTACCAGAAAACTACTAGAGCTAATCAATGAATTTAGTAAAGTAACAGTATACAAAATTAATGCACAGAAATCTCTGGCATTCCTATACACTAATGATGAAAAATCTGAAAGAGAAATTAATAAAACACTCCCATTTACCATTGCAACAAAAAGAATAAAATATCTAGGAATAAACCTACCTAAGGAGACAAAAGACCAGTATGCAGAAAATTATAAGACACTGATGAAAGAAATTAAAGGTGATACAAGTAGATGGAGAGATATACCATGTGCTTGGATTGGAAGAATCAACATTGTGAAAATGACTCTACTACCCAAAGCAATCTACAGATTCAGTGCAATCCCTATCAAACTACCACTGGCATTTTTCACAGAACTAGAACAAAAAATTTCGCAATTTGTATGGAAACACAATAGCCAAAGCAATCTTGAGAAAGAAAAACAGAGCTGGAGGAATCAGGCTCCCTGATTTCAGACTATACTACAAAGCTACATATGGTACTGGCACAGAACAGAGATATAAATCAATGGGACAGGATAGAAAGCCCAGAGATAAACCCACACACATATGGTCACCTTATAAAGGAGGCAAGAATATACAGTGGGTAAAAGATAGCCTCTTCAATAAGTGGTGCTGGGAAAACTGGACAGGTACATGTAAAATAATGAAATTAGAACACTCCCTAACACCATACACAAAAATAAACTCAAAATGGATTAAAGCCCTAAATGTAGTGCCAGACACTATAAAACTCTTAGAGGAAAACATAGGCAGAACATTCTATGACATAAATCACAGCAAGATCCTTTTTGACCCACTTCATAGAGAAATGGAAAGAAAAACAAAAATAAACAAATGGGACCTAATGAAACTTAAAAGCTTTTGCACAGCAAAGGAAACCATAAACAAGATGAAAAGACAACCCTCAGAATGGGAGAAAATATTTGCAAATGAACCAACTGACAAAGGATTAATCTCCAAAATTTACAAGCAGCTCATGCAGCTCAATATCAAGAAAACAAACAACCCAATCCAAAAATGGGCAGAAGACCTAAATAGACATTTCTCCAAAGAAGATACCCAGATTGCCAACAAACACATGAAAGAATGCTCAACATCATTAATCATTAGAGAAATGCAAATCAAAACTACAATGAGATATCATCTCACACCGGTCAGAATGGCCATCATCAAAAAATCTGCAAACAGTAAATGCTGGAGAGGGTGTGGAGAAAGTTGGTGGGAAGTTGAGCACTGTTGGTGGGAATGTAAATTTATATAGCCACTATGGAGAACAGTATGGAGGTTCTTTAAAAAACTAAAATTAGAGCTACCATATGACCCAGCAATCCCACTACTGGGCATATACCCTGAGAAAACTGTATTTCAAAAAGAGTCATGTACCACAATGTTCATTGCAGCTCTACTTACAATAGCCAGGTCATGGAAGCAACCTAAGTGTCCATCAACAGATGAATGGATAAAGAAGATGTGGCACATATATACAATGGAATATTACTCAGCCACAAAAAGAAATGAAATTGAGTTATTTGTAGTGAGGTGGATGGAACTAGAGTCTGTCATACAGAGTGAAGTAAATCAGAAAGAGAAAAACAAATACCATATACTAACACATATATATGGAATCTAAAAAAAAAAAAAAACTGATTGTGAAGAACCTAGGCGCAAGATGGGAATAAAGACGCAGACCTACTAGAGAATGGACTTGATGATATGGGGAGGGGAAGGGGTAAGCTGGGACAAAATGAGAGAGTGGCATGGACATATATACACTACCAAGTGTGTGGTGGATGGCTGGTGGGAAGCAGCCACGTGGCACGGTGAGATCAGCTTGGTGCTTTGTGACCACGTAGAGGGGTGGGATAGGGAGGGTGGGAGGGAGGGAGACGCAAGAGGGAAGAGATACGGGGATATATGTATATGTATAACTGATTCACTTTGTTATACAGCAGAAACTAACACACCATTGTAAAGCAATTATACTCCAATAAAGATGTTAAAAATAAATAAATAAATAAAAATAAAAAGCATATGGCACTGAAAAGAATCCAAATATCAGCTAAAGGGAAGAAAAAAGCTCAAACACACAAAATCCAGCCTATGTAATTGAGATCATTTACAATACATGGATAAATTATTGCCCAAATAACACTCTAATAAATAAATTCTCTTTTAAGAATAAGATTTAGTGTATAGATTGAGGAAATATCATTTGAAGAATAGCATTTGACCTTTTCTTGATAGAAGATAGTCATATTTTCAAGGGACAGTGGAGAATTGAGAGTTTCTCACTGAAAATAAATAACTGTGATGGAAGAAGTGTCTGACCAAGGCTAGAAACACTTATGCTGAGTGAGAAATAGAAACACATGACTCTGTTAGGAGCTGGCTTTAAATAAGTGCCACAGAAGTACAGTGAACCTATACATCAGTATAGAAGAATGATCATTTCAATCCTCCTTAATGTGGTGTTACATCTAAAAGCTCTATTGCGTTAGTGGGAGAGTCATTTTGTATCTCAGAATAATGGATTACAAAGAACGCTCAATAACTTCAAGTGTAGAGCTTCTTCACTATGAAGTATGCCAATAATAACCAACTTGCTACATTTCATGTAATCTGTGTATACTTTGCCATTTATCCTCTTGACAAAAACGAAATAATATCAATAACAATTTTTGTACCTGAAAAATCCAAGTATCACCTTTCTCTCTAAACATTTTCAAATTCTGTGAAATAAATGTCATTTTTGAGTGTTTTAGCAGATATCCAGCAGTGAACATAATTCCATAATGGTTAAAAATATCTTGAGTGGATGTGGTTATGGAGAAATGAGAAAGTCTCATATGTTGCTGGTAAAAAGAGTAAATTAGTAAAATCTTTCCGAAGAGCAATTGGACAATACAATCAAAACCTTATAACATGCATCCCCTTTGGTCCAGCAATTCTGCTTTAGGAAATTATCCTAAGGATATAATCATGAAAAGAGGCATGATGCATGAGTTTAATGACAATAATAGCCAATGCAGCATTGTTTTAAAGCAGCTGACTAATTTTTAAAAACAACATTACAACACAGATAACATTACAACAAGAAGAGGATACCTCTTCTATCAACTCCTGGAGATGCTCAGTCAGGTCCAAATTCTTCCTGTAATCTGTCACAACTTTGTCAAACTCATCCACATATTTCTGCAAATCCCTCATGGCTTCCAAAAGGACATTCACTTTATTATTTGGATAATTTAAGAAAAAAGTCTTATTCTCAACTTTTCCCATTTTCCTTTTCAAAGCCTGTGCAAAAAAAAAAATATTTAAGGACATTCAATTTTTATTTTTGAGGCTAGTTAGTGATTAAATATTGCGGGAAAAACTTTTGTAGCTTCCTCCATTTAATATGTTAATATTATAATTATTAAAACGCATTTTGGAAAGAATAGGTTTTGTTTCAGATAGTTTATTGATTCAGCAGCAAACAGAGAGAAAATTTACTGCATATCAGGATCTATACCATAGTTTGAGAATGCTACTAATGACTTAAAAAAAGACAGTGATCATAAAATCAAATATTTTATTGTCCTCAGTTAGCTCACTGTCTCCCGAGAAAGGCACTCAAATAATCTAGCCAGTATAAGTGACAAGGGGCTGCAGGAACAGGGGAGGAAGGTCCTGACATAGGTGGGTACAAGGAAAGAAAGAGGGGTATACAAGAGGGGGATGTGTGTGTGTGTGTGTGTGTGTGTGTGTGTGAGGGAGAGAGAGAGAGAGAGAAAGAGAGAGAGAGAGAGAGGAAGGGGAGAGGCTGGGTAGATTTGGCAGAAATCATTTTGGAGCTGCTTCAAGAGATAAATCAATTAATTATGTATTTTACATGAAGTACCCAATTGTTATAAAAATTAAGGATGATCTTTTCAGTCCTAATGCTATAAAAAAGCCCAGGGGTTAGGCATCTAGAATTGAAATGCAAAATAATTTTGCAATAATTGCAGTAGCATGCACACACACACGTACTTTCTCATTACCTGTAATTTTTCAGCATACATATCTACTTGTTGAATTTGATATTTCAGAGCTTTTAGATTTCGAGCTTTTTCATTTTTCTTAGTGTAGTTAAACTTCAAATTGTTGAATTTCTTTTTGATGTCTTTGAATGACTCTTTGAGCTGCAGTTCAATAAAAAGAAACAGGTGATTTCCTTAAAATGAGAACACTAATATTCACTTGAAATAAATCAAGATATCTACACTTCAAAATATTCATAACCTTCGAAATGTATCCAGAGTGATTTTCATAGAAGACAGGTCTGCTAAGTGAATATATAATGTGAATTTAAACATATCCCCCAAATATAGGTAATTATAAATTGTTCTTAGTAATTTTTGATTTGTAATTTATAATTAGGATTACAGTTACGGAACATCCTTTGACCTTCAAACAAGAAAGTTTTTAACATACGATAGATTTTAAGCAACTCTAATTTTCTTATTTGTATTTATTTATTTGACATCATTTTACAACTCATTCTGTTCTCTGTGTGCTAATATTTGTTCCATATTCCAATGCTCTTATAGCCATCAAGAATAAATTTATTAAGCCTCCAAGGAGCTGTCCATGTTGCAGAGGTCAATGGAGTGTTGACATTTAGACCAACGAGGACATTAGTGGGGTGGAAGAGGAGACCCAGTATGACAGTCAGTAGGAAAAGGACTGTATTTGTCCAAATCCAATTAAAAATTATTTTTCATGGGCAGTTTCCAGAAGAGATTTACTTCTTAGATATAAGCCATTAACTTCAGAGGTCCTTAAAAAATGGAATGTAAGGTGACAGTTGTTGCCTGTGGTGGCAATGCTAACTTGTATATAAACAGAGTGTATGGCTATACCCTGAAAATGGGGCATAGATGATGACTTTCTTAAGAACAAACAGTCAAACTTTACCAGTGAGCCAAAATTCTAAGCAGTCTAGTTCCATTAACAACAACGCTTTCTGTGCCCTTCTCCAGATTCAAGAAGGATAAACATATTGTTAGGCAATTCACTCTATATTATCAGCAAAGAGAAGTACAGAGAAAATATAAACCGTCTCAGATTATATGGAAGCATTTAACAGCCAAGAATAAACAATGTCATGGTTGATAAATTTGAGCTATGACAAGAAAAGTCAGGAAGACATTAAAATTGTTTTCAATGACAGCAAGTAAATTATTTGGGAGGGAATAAAGGCTGGGCCCATGCTGGATTTTAAACTTATAATGCAGAAAAACATATTTGCCCCAGAAAATGCTTGCTTTCTCAAAATGCTATTTCAAATTCTGCATATTGTAAAAACAGAACCGTGACCTTATCTTTAACATTTTCTGAAGACAACAATCTATAAAGCCCTAGCCTATTTGCATACATGGAAATTATTATACTGATGCAATTTTTGCATTTGCCACAACTATACTTCATCATCAGTGTTGTTTATTTTATATGGTAAATGAAATAGCTGAGCATTAGCTTTAAATTATAAGCACAGAGACCATGTAAAATATTTAAATTGATAAATCAGTAATATTATAAAGGAGTGGAAAGAACTGTAACTTCAAAATTTGAAAATGATTTCTCTGTTAGAACTCAGAAAAATATTTAAAAGATAATATTCAGTTGGTATATTTATGAAATAAACAATATTTAAATTTTTTGACATTTGTTGTTTTAATATGTATGTATTTGTTATTAGTGGGAAAGGACAAATGAAGTTGATTTTATGGGATTAAGATACAGACTTCCTCCTTTGGCAGGAACTTTTGGCAGGAACTTTTTTCCCTTGAAGTCATAATCTGCAACAATAGGTGCAATAACTACCACATCTGAGGAAACCAGAGATTTTTGTATTAAAAAACATGTCCTCAATAGGGAGTTATTGTAATGAGTACAGAGTTTCTGTTTGGGATGGTGAAAAAGTTCTGGAAATGAATAGTGGTGATAGTAGTGCAACACTGTGAACGTACATAATATCACTTAACTGTACTCTTAAAATGGTTAAGATAGTAAATTTTATGTTATGTGTCTTTTACTACAGCTAAAAATACAATTTTTATTTTTAATAAAAATAAGGTAAAATAAAATGAAAGGAAAAAATACGTCCAGTCGCTAACATGTATCCACTGGAAAATAAAATTTTATATTCTTTTTTCCCCCTTACTGTAACATGACATACATTATAAACTTCAGTCTAAAGAAAGGAAGAGGGGCTCTGTCATCAACCAGATAACCACTGGGTTACACCCGCTTGTTTCAGTGGGAAAAAATCAACATCTATTTGAAAACTCTATGATAAATGAAGAAAGGCTGAGCCTTAACACTTTAATTCTAAGACATGACATTTAAAATCTACTTTGGATTAAGAAATTTAAGACTGATAAATGATGAGTACAAGTTTATTTCTGTTTGCCTCAGAATGTATGCACTTCCACTGACGATGATTTATAAAGCCAAAGATGTTCAGGCGATATGGGTATGGGAAATGGGATCAGTTTCTGACACATGAGCTCCTTTGACAAGTTGCTGGCACTTTTCTCTTTTGGTCCCACTGGAAATCTATTTTAAATCCTGTACCTTTCCCAGCTCAAATTGAGGACTATGCAGATACAAGTGGAAGGCAGCAAGCATGAACTACCTTCAGCAACCAGATTTTCAGAAGACATCCAGCCATGCCTAAGTTTCTTACCTGCACATTCCAACACGAAAACTTAACTTCCCATCTAATCTCCACATAACTTGTGATCATATTTTTAAGGGAACTGAGTGCCATGGTTGCTCGGCTGTGGTATCATTGTTCACGCAGCTGTTTCTAACTTTAGTTAGCTTGTCAACAATGAGGAATGGTGTAGATGGCCAAGACAACTGCTCAACTGGAGCACAGAAGCAGGAAAAAACACCCAAAGCTTGGGGCAAGAAAAAGTTTACCCTATTCGAAATCTTTAAATGTTGTTTTAATTCATACTGATAAAATTTCTGAAAGTCTTAAGACAATCAGGAGAAAGATATTTTTTCAAATGAACAGTGCAATTTTCCTATCTTTCCATATGTTCAGCTCCTACATGTTTGCTGTGGAAGAAGCGGACTAATTTAATACAACTATAATTAGAAAAAAAAATCATTAAGACTTTAAAACTGCAGTTCTTTTGAAACTAGCATAATGAGCATCTTCACCAAATTTCCCAGGGAGCAGTAAGCCTCTCTCAGGGTTAGGCATAAACAAAAACCTCTTAGAGAAGAAGCAGAAGGGAACAAGATGGACAACAAGGAGGCTGGCTTGCTATTTTTAGTCTTGAGGAAGCTGGCTGAGGCAACTTCGGCACAAGAATGTATTATCTGTGAGTCTGTTGCTGGCAAGGCCAATTTACGTGAGGGACATGAGACATTTTAAAACTAAGAAAATGTATTTAAAACAAGAGCTTTTCTTAGAACTATGGCACACAATTGTCCAGAAGCAAAAATACAAAACAAATAGTCCATTTCTCTTAATGTCCATTTCACGAGCTTAATTTCTTGCCCACCATTTTGCCTACTCCAGAAAAAAAAAGCTTTCTGATTCTCATTTTCAGTAACAGAAAGAAGGCTGCAATGCCATCACTTCCCAGGGATGCCTGTATTTGAAATGAAGGGACCCAAAGACTCATAACTTAACCTGAATGATTTGCTACAATTATTAACAGTAGAATATTTAGGCTTAGTGCTGGAGAGATTTTGGGGACAAGACTTTTTGGGCCTCCATCTGTCCAGCAACCACACGGCTGTCTTCCTGTGCTTACCATCAGTCTTGTAGAAGCAGGAAATGGGGCCGCTTGGAAGGAGAAGACAATTGCTCCATTTTAAATTGCAGGTGGTAGCATATCTCAGTAACGGCTATTTTATCCACTCTGCAAGTTTTGTTTGTTCATAATATATTTACATTTTATTTTCTGGACATGATAACCACGATTTTAAACTTTAGCTTTCTGTCTTCTTCAGTAAGAAGAGTCATTTTGCAGATGTTAAACACAAAACTTCTAACAGATTCTAACCCTATGGGATGGACATTTTCAGAACAAATTATAATCTTTCCCATCCTCTTACATATACCAATGAAACAGACTCACAGTGGGGCCTGGTAATGAGCAGTTGTGACTGTGAAGTCCCTTGGGCTTTAAGGTGCCTAGACTCTTAGTTTCCTGAGGACTTTCCTGTTCTTATGGCCTGGCACACAGTAGTCATATTTGTTGAATGATGATACTTTAGTTTTTTTCTTAAAATGATGAATTAAGGTCATCAATTTGGAAAATAGTAATTATCTGTACTATACCATAGTGCTGCCTCATCTATATCCTCTTTTCCTGCTTCCTTTCTTACCAGATGGTGGTTGTCCACAGTCATTTTGTCAATAGCAAAGCAGTATACAATATCAGGAGGTTTAATGTCATTGGTTGTGTATTTGTCTAAGGCAGCAGCATTCCCCTATTCTACAATAATTTATTGCTGCTAATCTGCCTTATCTCCCTGGAACTTAGATGACTGTTTTATCCAAACTGACAAAAGAACAAAAGAATCTGTGTGACTAGAACAAGAGACTCTGACATATGGAATATATATATATATATATATATATACATATTTTTGTTTCCTTCCTGATGGGTAAGATATTGCTACAGTGTAGAAATTTCAGGCTGAAGTAATATAATTATATGAAAGCTCCATTTGCAAAATTTATTTTGGAAAAATGAATAGCAACCCAATTCTGTCATTACTATACTTTTTTTTTTTTTTTTTGCGGTAAGCGGGCCTCTCACTGTTGCGGCCTCTCCCATTGCGGAGCACAGGCTCTGGACGCGCAGGCTCAGCGGCCATGGCTCACAGGCCCAGCCTCTCAGCGGTATGTGGGATCCCCCTGGACTGGGGCACGAACCCGTGTGCCCTACATCGGCAGGCGGACTCCCAACCACTGCGCCACCAGGGAAGCCCCATTACTATACTTTTCATCAAAGTAATCGTTCGTGATCCATAATGAGACTCCAGTGACAAATTTCCATTAACGTCATGTAAATGTAAAGGTAATTTTTTTGGTCAGGTTGCAAGAAGAAAACATGCTTGATATTAAATTATTACATTTCTAAAGAAGACATGTAAAGAATAAGGAACTGATGATGTTCTGTCATGTAATATGGCAGAGAATATCTATAATGCTTTGTGTATTAAAAGCTTATTTATATTGCCAGGCAAGAAAATGTACAGTGAGATTCAACATTCATGCATACAAATATATCTTTGTGTGAAATGAGTGGGAAAAAACTCCACAAAATCTGGCAGTCTGAAGGGTGTGTTTTCTAGTACACATGGAGAAAATGAGTTTTGTTTGTTTGTTTGTTTTGTTTTGAGGTACGCGGGCCTCTCACTGCCGTGGCCTCTCCCGCTGCGGAGCACAGGCTCCGGACGCGCAGGCTCAGCAGCCATAGCTCACGGGCCCAGCCGCTCCGCAGCACGTGGGATCCTCCCGGACCGGGGCACGAACCCGTGTCCCCTGCATCGGCAGGCGGACTCTCAACCACTGCGCCACCAGGGAAGCCCAGAAAATGTTTTTACAATTAACTAACTATGGCTTATATAGTATATAAAATTAGAAAATAATAATATTTTACCCAAAGAGAATCAAGGCACAAAACCATGGTTCTTTGTCGTTAAGGAATATCACATCACATTAAAAAAAAAAAAAAATCACATTTAGAATACCTCACTTTACTTTATCTTGAGATACTGAGTCCTTTTCTTTTCTTTTTTTTTTCTGTTATTTTTTGCCACACGGCTTGTGGGATCTTAGTTCCCCAGTCAGGGATTAAACCCAGGCAACAGCGGTGAAAGCCCTGAGTCCTAACCACTGGACCACCAGGGAACTCCTGAGTCCTTTTCTAAGGGCCTTTAGTGCACTTAAAACCATGCAATAAAGTAATTTTAGTTGAAATAACCAAATGAACTGTGCTATTATATCAGATCATACAAAGAGCTTGTAACGAGTATTCGAGAAAACAAAGATAGAAGAAGAAAGCATAGTAAAAGGATACATTAACATCAGACCATGCAGTGGTTGAATGGGTTCAAACGTTAACTGAATGGTGAACTCTGAGTTTAGCAGGTGACAAGCTGGTGCCCAGTAAAAGTTGGTGCCCAGTAAATGAGCCTCTGGCCCAGAGCTGACTCCCTGAAACCCCACAGTCCTGAAGCACACTGCTCAAGTGAAAACTGTATACTCCTCAGTTTCCTCATCTGGAAAATGAAAGTCCTCCAAAGCCAATTTCAGCTCAGATCAGTGAACTTCCAAGAAGCACTTTAAATGCACTGGATGCAAAATAATGCATTTCAAAATCAACTGAACAAATCAAATGCTATGCTTCGTCTAGTTCCCTGGTGGGCTATCTGACTTTATTTTTTTATACAAAAAAAATTAGTGTAACATGCAGCTTTTAATTTTACATAATTTTTAAGCACTCATACCAAATACTAATAATGATAATAATAATTAAAATATCAAATATTATTACAACTTAGAATCTGGCTCTGACATTCACAATACAAACTAGACCACACATCTCTTTATTTTATTAATGGGCACTGAAAATATTCCTTTGGATTATTTTCCCATTAAGCTTGTAGTTGGAAAATCCAGGCTGTGCATGATACACTGTGACATGCCTTGTATATCTCTACGAGGAAGGAAAAGGGAAAAGGGCCAAAAGTTTTCAAAGATCCTTTGAATATGAAACTGTGACTTATATCAAACATTAGTTGGGTTTGAAGTAGAAGCAAATGGGAAGAATCACTCTCTTAATACTTAAGATCATGTTAAAGTGATGTTTGACTCCTATATCAAACTTGCACGTATCTGGTTTCTGGTTCCTGTTACAGTACAGACAATCCTGGTGTGTCCCTACTTTGACTGGAAGGGCCAGGCTGGCTCCCAGCAAAGGCTCATCACGAGGCAGCCCTGTAAACAGAACCACTGTGGAAAGGGCCTAAACAGGGAGACCCACCTCCATAAAGGCCACCATGCTTCAGGAAGAGGGAAAGTGAGCCATAGGCAGCTGGGAATAGCCCTTAGTCTGCTCTCTCGTGCTTTCAATAAAATATGGCTGAACATCACAGCAGAGAGAGAGATCTTCAGCAAAAAAAAAAAAAGGAAGAAGAGGAAGAAAAAGAAGAAAGAAAACAACTTTGGGGAAAGATAGTAAAAAAAATTATTTCCATGGCTGTGAATCTAAATTTTATAGCCTGAGGAGAATTAAGATTGTTTTCCTTAAAGTGATCTGGCTAAAGTGGTGCTAACTGCAGTACAGGACCCAGAAGAGGCCGTTCTACTACACAGAGGGCAGACTACACTAGGGGTTTAACACTGAGCAAATTAATGAGTGTCTCGCCCACAGTGACTCCTGAAACACAGACTCAGAGCAGAAACTCTACAGTCCTGTGGCACACTCAACTGAAAACCCTCCATGATGCTGCTTCCTGTTTCCCTCCCACTGAATGGGATCCACGCGGCCCCTCCTGCTCTCGCCCTCTTGCTTTCCTTCCAGCCATGCTCCTTTCCTGCACTTCTCTGTGGGCTATGAAAGGGCTAGACCACTTGCTAAGTTTAGTTACTCATACTTAAGTCCATGCTCTAATATTGTTTGATAATATTTGATACTCACTGGTCCTAAATTGTGTAAAGAGGGCATAAACAGAAAAATCAAGAAGGTTCACCACATCTTTTTCCCTCCGCTCACTTTCCTAATGGGTTTGTGATTAATGAACTTAGAAACGTCTTGCTCTAAACAGAGATAAATCTGGAATTGTGGTACCTTTTGTTCTGCTGTCAGTTCCAGTAAGGAACCAGGACCCTCGCTAAGCTATATTTTCCTCCTAGAACAAGTAAACCTTTAGATGGAAAGTTTAACTCTGGGAGGGTGTGGCTCAAGTTCAGCATGTGTCTGGGGGTTGGGGGTTGAGTAGAATTGAGGAAGAGGAGGTGGAATTAACTGTGTATGGAGGAGGGGGCATGGAGTCTAGGCGTTGTTTTGCCAGAGAAGTCACTCAGTTTGAGTAAATATGAAACCAGCCACTTGACTTTGGTGATAATACTTTGTAGCCTCTGAAGCAACAAGCCTGCTCCCCTTAGCACCCCCTTCATCATGAGTCAATGGTACTTAAATAGCATCTCCGCAGACGGGAGCTGGCTGAACCGGGATGCTATCGCTCTGCACTGATGATGTGTATCCTCTCAAGCAAAACAACTGCTGTGAGGGTTTGGGGTGGGTTGGGGAGGAGCAAACAATAAACCCTAATGCTACATTCTAGGTTCTTCCATGTGTTGACAATATACTGACCTCAAAAAGTTTGGGAGCTTAAAGTTTACTCAATCTTTCTGAGCCCTGAGGCCATTGCTTGGCAGATTAAAGGTCAAGGGTAAAAAGAAAGTCTCCTGATTCACTGTGCGTGTGTGTGTGCGCGTGCGCGTGTGCGTGTGCATGTGTGTGTGCATGTGTGCGTTCTCACCTCACTCATCTCATCCCTTGCGGTACAGAACTCCAGGCTGCGGGTCAGGGCCCGCTCGTGGTCTTCAGCCTGGGCACGCCAGTTCAGACTGTCCCCCTCAAGGATGTCCAGCTGCTGCTGCAGGTGCTTTGCAGAAACATTAGAGCAGTTCTAAAAATGAAAGAGAAGGGGAAGTGATGAAGGGAACTGGCAAAACAGCAATGAGAACAACATGCTATTTACCTGCATTGTGAAACTCATAAATGATATCAAAAAATATGACATCCTGATTTATTTCACCTTAAGCTTCTTTGAATATAATGATTTCAGAAAGAAGCCAGACACCGAACACCCGATGTTGGGAAAGACAAACCCTTACATTTCCAGTCTTGAAACTTCAGTTTTGAAGATTTGCTCACCACACCCAACGCCTCAGAGACGCTATTCATTATAAGGTATAATTTTTACTTCAAAAGGCATAAAATATGCATTAGAAACATTTGGCTTCTGCACTATAATTTTCCTGTCAACTTGAGCGTAACCTCAGGTTTATTATGCAAGTGCTCCAACCTCTACTCAACGCAGAGGGCTGCCGAGGCCAAGGCCAGATGCGGACTGGAGAACAATTTACATTATTTGTGCAAAGTGAGACGTCTTACTTGTTTTTTTTCTTTTTAAAATAAATTTACTAATAAAACAAAACTCTTTAAAAAGAAAGGTCCTTCCTGGGAAAAACATTCTGTTATAACAGAGACAGATATTTTGTATTTGTGTCTTTCAGTTAAGAAAATACTTTAGATCCATTGAATTCCATATAGTTTAGTGGGTATCTTAAATGAACTTTGAAATAAAATCAGCCATTACGATTTTTATTAATGTTATACATACTGGATAGAATTAACATAATCTTTTCTTCCCTCAAATTAAGAATTTGGAGAAGGAGTTTTTTTAAAATCAGAGCCCAGTGTGTTATTTAGGAGAATTTAATCTGGAATTATTTCCACCTCTTTTAGGCTCCTTTGGTAAGGTCAGTCCAGTGGAATAAAGCAGATCCAGTGATGAGTGCCCAGATCCCTGGGTGGAGCCAGGGTTCTCGAGCTTTTCTACCCTGGGGTTTTATGGATAAAGCAGCTTCTCTGGGATAAGACTCTTCACCTATAAAATGAGGGCCCTGGGCCTAACGGTCTCTCGGCTACCTTTTGGATCTGACGTGCTAAAGCAGCATTGTCCAACAGAAATACAACTGAGCCACGTAAATAATTTTAAATTTCTTCGTAGCCATATTAAAAAGTAAAAAAGAAACAGTGGAAATTAATTTTCATAATATAGTTTGTTTAACCGAGCACATACCCAACATGTAACCAAATATTAAAAAACATTAATAAGGTTTTTTTCATATTAAGTCTTTGAAATCAAGTCTGTATCTCACACTTAGAGCATATCTCAATTGTTGCTAAATTTCTATCAGAAATACTTGATCGGCACTTAAATCTCATAGAGTTTAGTAGACTCACATACCCAAATTGTTCCCAATATACTTAAAAGTTTTACAATTTGGGGTATCAGTTTTAAATTTAAATTAATTAAAGTTAAATAAAATTAAAAGTTGAGTCCCTTAATTGCATTAGGCATATTTCAAATGTGAAAAACTAACTGCCATTATAGATAGCACACCTCTATGATTTTTAAAAAATTAGCATGAGAATAGATGTATCAAACAAGGCTTTTAAAATCAGATTTTTCTCCTTAAAATGTTTTTCTCTGGATGTGGTAGAAACTTACCACAAATAAGTAGCCCAATGGTTTAATGTATTTTTTAATTTAACGTATACCAGGCAATGTGCCTGGTTTCTTTCATATTACAGGCCAACTGAGAGCTATATTAGGTATAAATGGTGGCGTTCTAAGTTGCTTACAGGCCGCTGAACTGACGAGATGATGTCCACCCCCAAGGAAAGAGCCAGTTTATGGAGATGGTCTATGTGTGCCTGCTTTTCCCGAGAGCGACTGAGGAGAACCTGGGCATCGTGAGCATCAACCATTTCCTTTGGCTGTTGTAGAAACTCCAGTTCTCTTGATCTGAAGAGTCGTCCCAGCTGGAATTTAGGCCATTAACAATTAACCTTCGTATTTTTATGAAGACAGATTTTTTTACATTGAGGTATAGTTGATGTACAATATTATATAACTGGCAGGGGTACAATATAGTGATTCACAATTTTTAAAGGTTATACTCCATTTATAGTTACTATAAAAATATTGACTATATTCCCTAAATTGTACAATATAACCTTGTAGCTTATTTTATACCTAATAGTTTGTACCTCTTAATCCCCTACCTCCGTACTGCCCCTCCCCCCTTCCCTCTCCCCACTGGTCACCACTAGTTCTCTATATTTGTGAGTCTGCTTCTTTTTTGTTGTATTCACTACATTGTTGTATTTTTCAGATTCCACATATAAGTGACATCATACAGTATTTGTCTTTCTCAAAGATAGCTTTTTTCAAAAAAAAAAACTTCTTTCCTATAACATATTTAACTAGCAGGTCAACACTGACAAGCCCATCTAAAATTATTAGTATTATAGACAAATAAGTGTTACAATGCTGCAAGTCAATAGGGTAAAATTGAGGGACTAACTCTGTCAGTTCTATTAAAGAAGAAAACACTGTTTGCTCACAGCCTAAAACTTTAGCAAGATGAGGCCTGTGATCTCAGTAAATTCAGAGGCTATTTTCAAGGGATTTCAATAAGTCTCCATTTTCTGTTAATAGAGGCTAAGGACTATGAAGTTTTACTGAGCACTCTACTGATATCTGAGATATAAAAGAAATTGTTTTCTTCCCTCAAAGAGCTTACACTTGAGTTAGGGGAACAAAAGTAATTAAGAATCAAGATGTTAAAGATGACAGATGTGTGGAATAAACAATAAGAGTTCGAGGAATTTTGAAGAGAGAAAAATCACTCCAAGGGAGGTGGATTTTTGGATGGAGGGACACAGGGCCTAGATGGTAGAGAGGAGACAGAAGGACCTGTCAGATAATGGCAGCCCAAGAGTCAAGACTTGGAATTAGGGATGTGGACGCCATCTTTGAGGGACCCAAGGAGAGCTCACTTTGGCTGGAACATGGGGCAGAATGGGGCCCAGTGAGAGAGAAGTCAGGGGCCAGACTGAGGAAAGCTTCTAATATCAGAATAAGCAATCTGGCCTTTATTTATTACACAATCATTTATTTTTAATTTCATAGTTTAAAACTGAGAGTCTTCCAAACATCCATGATAAGTCTTACCTCTTCTCTGACTTGGTGGAACTGGACAATCTTATACAGGATCTCCTCGTAATCTTGGATTCTCTCTTTCTGGTTTTGATGGAGGTGAATTAGGTCCTTCAGCTGTTGAGACTTCTCTTTCACAGGGGCTCCTTTGCCACTTAACTCTTCTGACTCTTTTATAATGTATTGAGCCTCATCATTCAGTTGCTAAAAAGTTGTAAGCAATAAAAGAAATACAGCTTTTAGAGAGCTTTTTACTTTACAACTGACTATATGAAGATCTCAATAACAAATCACTCTCTTATTTGTTAACAAATACTATTGTGAGCTTCACCCCCATCCCTGCAAATCCAGGCATTGTGCATGATGCTAGGGATATATTATTCCATCCTCATCTTCTCAGAACTTTTTTAAAAAATTAATTTAAATTAATTAAATTTTAAAAACACAAAAAAGTGTTTCAAAGTTAGGTGGTGAAATGGAAAGTCATATATTTCTATGACATACCAAATATTCCGGTCATCTGTTAAGTAAACATATTCTAGATACTCTATGAGGCTGTGACCATCTGTGATATTTAATACAACCAGAATCAGGTGGTATGATAAGAACACCAAAAGAAAACAAGCATAAAAATATATTGGGGGAATTATTTGTCCTCTGTGATAAAAGAATGATCAAAATGAACCACCAGCTGAGCAGCACAGTAGCTATGCTGCATTAAAAGCAGTCATCCCAGAATCCACAAATAGCCACCACTTGTAGGGAGGGATATGGCACCTTCTTTTTACCCAGAACTGCTCAGATAGCCCTTATAGGAATCTAGATCCTGGTGCACAGCTTAAAGAGGAAGCTGCTATAATTTCAGAGCTGGATTTTACGTCAAGGATAACAGTAATGGAAATGATTTAGGCTAAGGAGATAATTTGCAGAAGAGTGACCTAGTAAGGGTCTTCATGTTGAAATCAAGTACGTGGGCGTCAAATATACGCACATCACAGTGACAGAGCTAAAGAAACTTGACAACAGTTCCTGATTTAGAGGAATTTACACACATACACTTACTCATGTGCAGGGACATGTGCACACACGAAATGCAGATACATATGATACAGAGTGTAGCAAAGAAACCAACAGATAGGCTAGGAGAATTTTCTAAGAGTTTGGAGGAAAGAGTTCACTGTGGGCCACAGTGGTGTGTGTGCTTTTTGTGAGTGGGGGGTGGTTATGTATTACATTAGTTTTGTCTTAAAGGAACATAAATTAGATATTCCCTAAAGGAATCTTCAAACTTCTGTTTCGGGGTTTCTTTAAAGCCAATACTTGCAAAGTAGTGACAAACAGAAACACAGGTATCTTAACTCTGCAGCAAAGAACACGAATCCAGATAGGAGGATAACATGACTGGCAAACTTTTTCGGCAGCTGTGTCAAGCTCAGGAATGGCAAGAGGTGTGTGGGGGGGTATGGAATGCACTAGCAATCAGGGCCTGGGAACATGACTCATGGTTTTTTCTCTCACATTCTGAGGGCTCTCTGAGAGGGAGAAAGGGAGAGCACAGCAAAATTCTTGGAATTGTGGTAGGAGCCTGGGGTGCCAGTGGGTGATGACATCACAGTGATAATTTCAGGGACAGAGGACAGCAGAACCTCTGTGTCAGAGGTTGCCCATCCTTGTTTTGAGATGTCTGAATCGAAAACATGTCTATACCCCTCAGGAAAAGAATTAGAGTAAATATATATGATAAATACATTAATAAGGAACTAATTTAAATTAAAATAATCTAAGATAAGAATATATTAAGGACCTTTTGTAGCCCAAATGTTTGTGTATCATCAAATATAGCACACTGCAGTTAAACAGGAAGAAAAATGTGTTTTTAAAGTGGATTTTTAGACAAGCAATGCTGTTGTTTTTTAAAAATTGTAATTCATCAGACTGTAAAAATTAATTAGGTGAGCACTGACTGAACAGTTTTTAATACTTTTTCATTCACCCAAGGCCATCAGTTTGTTTCTTCACCTGGAACTGAGGTTTCATTTCATTCCATTTTTTCTGTAGACCTAAAATGGTCTGGAGACTCCCTCCAAGGTCAAGTGCAGACACAGGCATAAGTGCTTCCTGAAGAAGTTTTAAGTTGTGAGTAGTCTGAAATAGACGTTAGATAGTTATGCATATGTTTTCTTTGATACCACCAGCAAATACGTCATAATCATTCCAGTGATGACATGGTGTGTCATCAAACTTTTCAATTACCATGAAAGCACTCACTACCTAGACTGAGCCTGTGGTTCTAAACCACCAATGAACAAAAGCACAGGCCCTCTTTTTATTGTGGTAAGATATACATAACAAAATTTACCATTTGAACCTTTTTTTTTTTTTTTTTTTTTGCGGTACACGGACCTCTCACTGTTGTGGCCTCCCCCACTGCGGAGCACAGGCTCCGGACGCGCAGGCTCAGCGGCCATGGCCCACGGGCCCAGCCGCCGCTCCGCGGCATGTGGGATCTTCCCGGACAGGGG
The DNA here is from genome assembly GCF_937001465.1 of Orcinus orca. NCBI lineage: Eukaryota > Metazoa > Chordata > Mammalia > Artiodactyla > Delphinidae > Orcinus > Orcinus orca. The sequence continues at coordinate 66,434,156 of NC_064565.1, forward strand.
CACGAACCCGTGTCCCCTGCATCGGCAGGCGGACTCCCAACCACTGCGCCACCAGGGAAGCCCCTATTTGAACCATTTTTAAGTGTGCAACTTAGTGGCATTAGTACATTCATACTGGTGTGCCGCCATTACCACTATCCATCGCCAGAACTTTCTCATCTTCCCAAACAGAAACTCTGTATTGGTTAAACTCTTAACTCCCATTTCACCCTCCCCTCAGCCCCTGGTATCCTCTATTCTGCTTTCTGTCTCTGTGAATTTGACTACTCGAGGTTCCTCACATAAGTGGAATCACAATATTTATCCTTTTGTGTTCGTCTGATTTCACTTATGTTTCCAAGGTCCCTCCATGTTGCAGCATGTGTCAGAATTTCCTTCCCTTTTAAGGCGAATACTACCCATTTGCCTGTTCCCTCACCTTTCTAAGTTGCTCTTTGAACGCTCCCCACTGCTGTTTCACGGGCTTGCTTGCAGCGGCTTTAAGTTGCCAGGCTATCCGAAGGTGGCTGAGTTCTTCCCTTTCTGCTTTCTGGCTTTCCATAGTGTTCTCCATAATGTGTACTTCATTTTTCACATTTAATATTTCATTTGCTTTTGCCTGTGAAATTAATAATTATATAATGGCTTTTCTTTCCCAAGAAATAGAACATTTTGCATACAACTATTTGAGGAGGCAAATGCTTCATCATAGCCAAAGCAGAACACAGTTCTGATATCAAGACAAGGCTGAAAAGTCTGTGCACAGGCACAGCTGGGCTCTCAGAACCCATAATCTATGCTTGGACGTCAGCTCCCGAGCTCTTCATGACCCCACTGGTGTTTGAGTCCTCTCCTTTAGGATCTGTTCATTTCCTCGGGCTTAAAGGGTGACTGAATGAGCACAGGGATCCAGAAATTTTGAAGTTGAGATTATTTTAATGCATAAGTTTTGAAGTGGATTCCACCTTTTATTTTAACACACATTAGAATATGTCAATATCTGAGTATCAGGGACCATGAGGGGGCAGATTGTTGTGGGTCTGTGTTTCTTTCTAAACTATCCCATTGTATATATTGGGTGGGCCAAAAAGTCCCTTTGGTTTTTAAATAAAACTAAAAGACACATTTTTCATTTTCACCAAGAACGTTATTGAACAACGTATTCATCCTTTTGGTCCACTACCTTCTGCCATTTTTCAGGCAGCTTCATAATTCCGTCTTCCCAAAACTTTTTATCTTTTTGAGCAAAGAACTGTTCCAGGTGCCTTTTCCAGTCTTCAAGGGGACTGAAATTTTTTCCATTAAGAGAATTTTGTAAAGACCTAAATAAATGGAAATCCGAAGGTGCAATTTCTGGTGAATATGGCGGATGAATCAGAACTTCCCAGCCAAGCTGTAACAGTTTTTGCCTGGTCATCAAAGAGGCATGTGGTCTTGTGTTATCCTGATGGAAGATTATGTGTTTTCTGTTGACTAATTCTGGATGTTTTTCGTCAAGTGCTGCTTTCAGTTGGTCTAACTGGGAGCAGTACTTGTTGGAATTAATCATTTGGTTTTCCAGAAGGAGCTCATAATAGAGGACTCCCTTCCAATCCCACCATAGACACAACATCACCTTTTCTGGATGAAGACTAGCCTTTGGTGTGGTTCATCTCACTTGCCCCATGATCTCTTCTGTTCCACATTATTGTACAGTATCCAGTTTTCATCACCCGTAAAAATTTGTTTTAAAAATGGAACGTTTTTGTTATGTTTAAGTAGAGAATCACATGAGGAAATACAGTCAAGAAGGTTTTTTTCACTTAACTTATGTGGAACCCAAACATCAAAACGATTAACATAACCAAGTTGGTGCAAATGATTTTCAACCCTTGATTTGGATATTTTGAGTATGTCGGCTATCTCACATGTGGTATAACGTTGATTGTTCTCAACTAATGTCTAGATTTGATCGCTATCAACTTCAACTGGTCTACCCGACCATGGTGTAGCGTCCAGCGAGAAATCTCCAGCACAAAACTTTGCAGAACACTTTTGCCATGTTCCATCGGTCACAGCACCTTCTCCATACACTGCACAAATCTTTGTTTGTGTTTCAGTTGCGTTTTTACCTTTCTTGAAATAATAAAGCATAATGTGCCAAAAATGTTGCTTTTTTTCCATCTTCAGTATTAAAATGGCTACACAAAAATTCACCAATTTTGATAAGTATTTTTTTAAATGACGCTCATATGACAGCTGTCATATACAATCTAACAAAATTGTTTCAAATGAAGTTAAAGACAACTAAGTGCTACTAGAGCCATCTTACAGAAAAAACCGAACAAACCTTTTGGCTAACTCAATACAATTATTTAAAATTTTCCTTGTGAGCAGTTCCTCAAGTTACTCTGTTTTGTGAGAACTGAAATGTACCTCTATATACAGTTGTCCCTCGGTATTCATGGGAGCAGGGTGGGAGGCAGGGACTGGTTCCAGGACTCACCACGGATACCAAAACCAGTGGATGCTCAAGTCCCATTGTTGGCCCTCCATATCCGCAGGTTTCAACCAACTGTGGATGGTGTACTATGTTTAGCTCTGAGGTTGGTTGAATCCAGGGATTTGGAAGCAGTGGATATGGAGGGCCAACTGTATCTCTATATTTGTATCTCTATTGTGCACCAGAAGAACAATATCTAAATTCCAAGACTTCTCTTGCCAACTTTCATATGTTCTAGATCTCTGATTTGAAATCCTTTAAACAATGATTTTAAACTACTGGAAATTCAATCAGAGGCAGAAGGATAAGAGAGGTAGAGAGTAAGACAATAGGCTTTTTTTATGTCAAACATCAAAAAAATGCAGAAGAATATTTGTTTGGCAAAACAGCAATTTTTACTTTGATGGCCAGCTTTTCTCAGTAAATCCTTGAATTTCTAAGGAGCAATTGCACATGGATTTCTACAATGGCAATGACAGCTGGGTATCTAAAAGTCACGGGACTTTTTAAGATAGTCAGAAGATAGTGCCATGAATATGTAACAGGATATTTTAAATCACAGGCCATTTTATTTTAAAATTATTTTAAATGACATTAATATTGCACATTTATATTTTTATATTAATGTAGACATTATAAAGTGTCATTTAATTGAAAAAATACCTGCAGGTGCTAAATGTGACTTCTCCTATGAATTTGGGGATCTAGTAGTAAAATGATGTATTCTGTAATTATGATGAACAAGACACACATATTATGAAAGGCATTAGACAGCCACAGCAGGCCCTAAAGCAAATCATATTTTTATCTATGCTATAAATAAAGATAGGGTATCTTTCACATATTATTAAGAAAATATTAATCAAAATGTTATATAATACACAATTTAATGTAAACTTGGAATTTGCAGCATGTCAATGTCAACTACAATCGGAAGAGTATATGCTCTGAATGAAGCCTAGAAAAGAGAGCTATGGTAGGATCTGTTGATGCCTAGCTAGCAGGATTCAAGAAGAGTGATTATGCATTTGGCAAACAAATATTTTGGCCACTCAGAAAGATTAAATAATTTGCCTGAGGTCTAGTTAGTAAACACGCTACTCATTCTACTTCTGTATAAGGTCATTGGAAAATTTGCCATAATCTAAACAGGGCACTAAATTATCCATTTTCCATGTAGATTCACACACAATGAGTGGTCTTCTGACATCTTGCTTTTCAGCTATCTTGATAACTGGAAGGCAGTATTCCATGTAGCATTCTTGGTATTTGCCACTATAAATTAGTAAATTGGCACTTTCATCAAGATGTCTGCCAGATTTCTGCCCTAAATCAGTTTTTCTGATTGTGATGATTTTTAGATGCACTGAAACATTTTTTTTAATTTCAAGCTTGAAAATCTGAGCCTCGGCAACCCAATCAAGAGCAGAACACTCAGTGGGAAATGCCAGCGGGACTTCTTCCTTCTTAGTAACCAAACTGGTTACCACACTTCAGCAATAATGCTTGTTTAAAAGCCTAATGGTCCCAAAGATATGAAGAGAATAAAAATTGTGTTATAATATAATAAAAATATTATAAAAATAATATTAATATATTATATTATATTTATAATATAAATATTTATGATTTATATTATAAAAATAATTTTTATTATTATAATAAAAATATTTTATTATATTTATAATATAATAAAAATGGCTTTACCATTCATATCGCAGAATGTCACTGAACCAATAAAGTTAAGCATTATGTGGACCTTAATTCTCATCAATGAGGAGGAATTTATTTATCATATGACAGTGGTAAGGACCTTGGGGTAAAGTAGCCATGTTTATAATGTCAAGATACAAGACCACCAAGGTATGTAGTAAAATACACACTGTTGCTGAAAACTCTAAATGGACATTTGAATATCATGAAACCTAAGTTTATTTAGACAAAGATACAAAATATAATTTTGAATGGATTCCTGCTACAGATCTTAAATGAAAATCTGACTGTACAATCTTAAACATTCTAAATAAGTAATAAAGGACTTCTGTTTCTGGGTAGGATGGAGTAGATAGTGGCAGAGCAGTGCTTCTGCCTAGAACAACTAGAAAAGCTGGAATAAATGCAGAAAGCATCTATTTGAAGGCAAAAAGAACTAAAGAGGCCAAGACTCCAGAGAAGGACGAACCTGAGAGTGGTGAGCTCACCTGTCACCTCCCCTACCCCAGTCAGGGGCATTTCCCAATTCTGTATGCCAACAGGAGGCTGATCATGAGGCTTTACTGGGGAACAGAGGAAACAATAGAACTTCTGACAGACACTAGTGGGGATGGGGGTTCAAGCACACAGCTCATCTTCATCTCAGAACATTGACAAAATACTGGGGCTGAACAGGGCAGTGGATTAAAAAACCCAAGCAAAAGCCTCTGAAAAGCAGAGTGGAAGTTTTTCAGCTATCTCCCAAGACTCCCCAAATTGGAGACCTGCCAGGGGGAGAGACCTCAGAGAAGGCCCCAAGCTCTAACTTGAAAACGCTGAGAGCCCAAGGTCAACAGAATAGATGGAGCATTGACAGGACTGTACTCCGGACTCAACTCCACCAGCTCCTGATTGGCTTAAGTGATCTTCAACCAACACCCACCTAAGGAAAGAAGATAACACCATCTGGAACTCCTACAATTTTTTTATACATAATGCTTGGCATTTGATAGATATTCTCTCATCATCCCAAGATAGGACGACAGAGCTGGAAACCGAGAGAAAAAGTAGACAATAGAAACAATTCCAGATCCAGATGTTGGACTTAGCTGACAAACACTTTAAAATACCCATGATTAATACGGTCACGAAAGTATAGGAAAGATGGAGAAAGAGAAGATAAAAAAGGAGAATTTCACTGGCAATATAAATCTAATAAAAAAGAACCAACTGGAAATTCCAAAACTGAAAAATATAATTTCTCAAAAGGAAGTTAGTAAGAAAAAGGATAGACAAAAAAAGTGCAGTTTGCAAATATGTAAACTCCCTTATGAGTGCAAATTGGAGAAATACACAATGAAGAGATGGATATAAAGATATACTTAAAAAGAGTAAAAATATTAAAGATAGATAGATATGTTCTAAATGTTCCAAGTAAAAAATAACAATTTTTTTTAACAGTAAAGCACCAATATAACATAAGAACATAGGTAAAATACTCAGCAAATTTTCTCTGATGCATACGGATAGTATTAGATAAATTAGAATTATTTAATGCATATTTTGTTTCCATATAGATTTAAGAAGACCGGTCTTTAAACAACAAAGTTTGAAACAATGAAGATAAAGAGGAAATTGCAGCTCAAAGTAGATGAGGGTAGTTAGAGCCCAACTCTTCCAAATGAATTCAGGCTCCAGACTGAGATTCATCACATGTCAGAGTACTGAGAAAATTGCAGATGTCAGTCATCTTTGCAAATCTACAGAAAATAGGAGAAGGGCCAGAAAATTAGAGAAAGGAAAATGCCCTGATTTTCAAATGGGGGAAAAGATGGCCTATGTGATTTACCTGTCAGTAAGCTTGACATTGAAAACCAGGGCAATAAAGTCATCATTGATCAAGCAGATTGTGAGCACTTTGGAAAGAACCCTATGATCACTAGGAGTCAAACTAATTTTTGCCAAATTATATTATACAATTGATAGGATACTAGGTAGATAGACCTTCCTTCGAGCAGTGTCTTCCATTATAGACTTAAGAAAAAGTGGTTAAAATAAAGTACTATTGGGAATGTCCACGATTGTTTAAAAGACTGGTTAATCAACTGATTGCTTAATGGATTGGGGTAGCAATCTGCCCCTCAGACACTTTTATCAAAGATCTAATTGCAGCCACAAGAGGCTTACTTATTAATATACAGAATTAAACCCAGGAGAGATGGCTAATGCAATAGATAGCAGGCTCAAAATTAGTTTAACAAGATGGAATCATGAGTCAAAACTAACAAAGTGATATAAAATAGGAATAAATATAAAGGTTCACATTTGTATGTGAAAGATAAATAGGCGACATGGATATAAAATGGGAGAGACCTAGCCTGGCAGGAACTGCAATAAAAATGTAATGCAATTGCAGTTTTTCCATCACAGGCTTAATATGAACCAACAAAGTGAAATTATTGCTAAAAGTGCTAGTACAACCTTAGGTCTCATTAGTAAAGAATGACGTACACTTTGTACTCTGTGTTGAAGTTGTACTTTACTTCTTGTTTACATGTTATGAATGATATTGACAAATCATGGAAAATTCTGGGAGGAAGGATTAGGATGAAGAAAGAGAGAAAGCTACCTCCTAAATGATAGAAAGGATTTATATCTAGTTCACTGCAGAAAAGACTCAAATTAGATTTTGCAACTGTTTTCAAGGTTTGAAAAACTTTCGTGTGTAAGAGAAATGAAATATGCATACATTTTTCCCCCTGTGGAGCTACAGAGGGTTAGAATCAGATATGAAGACAGCTTCGACTTAACATTAAAAAATAAAAAACTTTCCTAGCAGCTGGCATTTTCTAACAATAAAATGAACAGTTTCGTAAGGAAGATACTTGAGATATTGAAGGAGAGGTGGATTAACCATCTTTCAAGAATTCTGTGGAGAACTTTATATGGGCCTGAGGTCGATTCTAGGATACTTTACAGACATAACTTAACAACTAAAGTTTAGGGTACATTTCTAAATATAATGGAGCTTTGCTATGAAAAGATCTGGTATTGTAAGAAATTCTTTGAAATGAAGATTCATCCTAGATGTTATCTTTCGCATCTGGAAATCTTGTAAGAATCTTGTTGCATGCTTTCAACATAACTCAGAACTTCTGGGTGATCTTCTGAGGACTCTATGTAATAATAATAATGTTACATTTGGATTATAGTCACTCTTTCTTGTTAATAGATAAACTAGCCTTCATGTGATAAACTCACAAGAGGTCTAGGAGCAAAGAAGCACATAAATGCTGGGCTTCAGGACTATTCTAGGTTGAATGGAGCTAAAAAGAACTTCCTAAACCAGCACAGCTGAATAACAGACAACTGAACTTTTAAATGTATGATTCTGACTTTGAAAAGTGATCCTTGAAGAAGGTATGACTCATTTAATGTTATTCTCACCATATTTATTAAATTAAGGAACTTGAGCCCGAGGTCTTGAGTTAAAAAGCTCCTCTTTAAAAACAGCTGCCACTGCTTCTCCACTGAGTCTGAGAGACGCTCAGCTTCAGCAACACCCTCTTCCTTTCGCAGGATATCAGTTTGGTAAAACTCCCTTAGGCCCTGACATTGCTCCTCTACCTTAAAAAAAAAAAAAAAGAATATAAATGAAAGTTAAGAACACTTAAAAACATTTTTAAAGACAAAAAATACTAGATTCCAATAAAAGCCTATATAAAACTTAATTGGAACCTACACTTCCGAATTCTTTAAATAATTATTAAATATTGTCAACTTACTGAAAAGACATGAAAATCTATTCAGGTTGTTGACAGATCAGACTGACTGCTACTGGGTAGTAACTTGACCTGACAAGTTTATTATCCAGAAGCCCTATTTACTGTAGCCAAAATCATATTTATGTATTATATATGTGTATGTTTTGCAATTGGAGACAGCTTATGTCAAAGACCAATGTGGTTCCATTTAAAGCTGAGTTTTATAATTCAGGAGAAAGATAAACATATACAATCAAGGAATACAAATCAGAAAGAAATGTAAGTCAGTGGAAAGTTATTCATAATTAGCAAATCACAATTTGCTTCTCATCAGTGATAAACCAGAACAAAAGAGTACAAATAATTATGAATTTTCTGTACATGTATTAATATTAAACTGCCTCCATGAGCAAATCTTACTGAGGTTCATTACTTCACCTCCCTAGAATTATATTTTCTCATTGGCTAACCAAGGTAAGCAATACTAGATTATTTTAAATCACTCTCTTTGGACAGAGCTTATATAAAATCAGATGTGCCTGCAGAACCAGATCATTTAACTGGGTATTGTAGAAATGGTAGAAAATTTTTGACACAAGTTTTTATGCATTTTGAATAATACTTAATGGCCAATAGGATAAGACTCAAAGAGCTCATAACTACTGAAAGCAATATAAATGGGATAAGAAATTTCAGGCAGTGGTTAGTCACTATATTTTCAAGATTTCAATATCATTCTTAATTTAATGAGTGCTGCAAAGGGCACTTAGAAACAGAAGTTGTCTCCTCTTTTTCCATAGTCCATTTATTCATGACTGTTTTCCTGATACTTGTTTCCTCAGCCCTGGATAATCTTTCCTCAGTTTTCTGCTCCTACATAATCCATCATGAGACAGTTAAAATACTACCTCCTCCATGGAGTCTCCTAAGATTCCGTAGTAAGAATTTAGCAGTTATTTCATTGGGTTCCCAAAGATAATTCTGGGAGAAAGAGAACCATAAACAGATTATTACAACACAAAGGCAAGTATGCCCACAGTGTTCTGGGCACACTGAGGAAGGACCACCAGCTCTACATAAAGTAAACAGGCAAGAATTTCCCAAAGGAAGCGACATTTGATCTGTGTCTTTCAGAATTGTCTAGGGTGAGAGGGAACAGGAGAAGGGGGCCCCAGATGGAAGGAATAACACGTGTGAAGGCACAAGTGTGAAACACTGGCTGGTTCAGAGCACGATAAATGATCTTGGTGTGGGTGACGTCCAGATAGCACAACCTGAGTGGTAAGAAAGAAGTGAGAGTGATCATTGTGTTGGCATAAAGCTGTCAGTAGGTTTCAACTCGTTTGCTACTATACTCAACAAACTGTGACACACCCTCGTTAGTTTGAAACAACTGACAGCTATCACAATGACTCGGAATCGGCATGACAGCCATCAGTACTTCAATGGGATAGTATGCTACAGGCGGGGGTGTCAATACCATGGGCTGTCGGTTAAGTGAAATTCTTAAAACATAAACTTTAATTCATCCTCCTTTTCCAACTGCTCAAAAAAGCCTCCTTGAATGTAAGTGAGCATGATGTCATTATAGGAATTTCCTTGAATCTGGACTAGTTTCTTTTTTTAAGTGAACTAATGATCAACTTTAATACATTACCCATTTTGGGGTAAAAGTTATAACTTGCTTCATAAATTACATTTGTCATATAACCTGAATTTCAGGAAGTGACATGATCAGATTTGCTTTAGAATGACCATTTTCTGAAAGGCATAAAGGGGAGAATTATAGGAGGCAGAGAGAACAGGCAGATACAATTTCTTTAAGCTGGGCAAGGGATGATGAGGACCTAAACTGAGAAGGTGATGGTACAAATGAAGAAGGGGAATTCAGAAATCTCTTAGGTTTTCTCTAAAGACAGACATGGGATAGCATGGCGTTTTTTTTTTTTTTTTAGATGTTGGGGGTAGGAGTTTATTAATTAATTTATTTATTTTTGTTGTGTTGGGTCTTCGTTTCTGTGCGAGGGCTTTCTCTAGTTGTGGCAAGCGGGGGCCACTCTTCATCACGGTGCGCGGGCCTCTCACAGTCGCGGCCTCTCTTTTTGCGGAGTACAGACTCCAGAGGTGCAGGCTCAGTAGTTGTGTCTCACAGGCCCAGTTGCTCCGCAGCATGTGGGATCCTCCCAGACCAGGGCTTGAACCCGTGTCCCCTGCATTAGCAGGCAGATTCTCAAATACTGCGCCACCAGGGAAGCCCCTAGCATGGCCTTTGATGTTTGAAAAAACAAAAGGGAGGAGATTGGGAATTAAACTTCAGCTCTGATGTTTACCACCTGTTTGGTCTTACATACCTAACTTCTCAGAGCCTCAGTTTCCCTCATTTGCAAAGTAGGGATAATAGTAAATAAACATAGGGATATTATAAGGATGAAATGAGATCAGGAATGAAAAGTTCAGGGCCTAGTACAAAAACAACTGCTCATTAAGAAAGGGATCGGAACGGACTTTGAGCTTCTACATAGGACTTTTGAAAGACAGTGGGGTCATTAATCCAATGCCAAAATACAGAAGGAAACACGTTTGAGGAAAAGATAACCAGTTGTGTTTTGTTGAGCTTCAGGAAGCTACAGAATACATAGGTAATTAGTATGATTGGAAGTTGAAAGCATTGGCCTGGAGCTCAGAAGAGCTGGGGTTGAGGAACCAGTTTTGAGTTACTGGGAAATTGAAACTATAGGTGTGTTTGTGGGAGGGTGGGTGATTTTTGTAGGGAACATGTATAGAATGTACAAAAGAGGGAGCACAGGCAAGAACTCTGTAACCCACCACACTTTAGGAGCAGAGAACTGAATCAGGAAAAAGAACAGATAAAGAAGTAGATGGGCTAATTTCACTTATGGGAAATAGCCAAATAAGGCACATCTATAGGGACAGAAAGCAGAGTAGGGCTTGCCTGAGGCTGGGGGCAGCGGGGAGGGGTGGTGGAAACCAGGATTGGTGAAAAGTGTACCCCACGCCTCTTTTTGGGGTGATGGAACTATACCAAAACTGGAGTGCAGTGATGGTTACACAACTCTATAAATATACCAAAAATCATTACATCCTAAAATAGGCGAATTTTATGCTACGTAAATTATACCTCAATAAATCTGTTTAAAGTCAAAGGAGGTGAATGTGAGTAACTGGGTTAAATAAATACAGCAGAGGGATTAAGTGGGATAAAGATTGACCGTTTCACCTGTCAACTGGTAAGTAGTAAGTATAAGCTCATAAGAATGGAGTGAAGAGGTGCACACGGCAGGATGGAAAAGGGGATAAACCAAATGGCAGTGGGATGAGGATTAGGGAGGATCAGGAAGAAGAGGAAAGAAATGTCATCTTCCCATCCCAAGAGTCCAGTTGTGAATGGAAGGAAAATTACAGAGTGGTAGCCTCAGTGAGGGCAAGACTATTTGGGCAGAACTGTAGACCAAAGAGAAGGAAGCAACAGAAAAAGCAAATTTTTAAAATTAGAGGATGGATGCTGAAGCCAGATTCTGAAGGATGTAGGAGCAGACAGGGAGGGACTGATGGCTGATTAGTGCAGCACACATGCAGAAGCTCCACTTTATTGGTGACAGTGGAGGAAGGGTGAATATGTCAGTGGGTTTGGAAGCTGAAGGAAGTCAAGGCAGTTAAGCTCAATGGACTCATGTTTTTCAGTCACATACAAGGTAAGGGCATAAGCTGACATTTAGGAATGGAAACTGCAGTAAGAAGTTTGCGACTCACTACTGAATGGGCATCAACTAGAGAGCATATGGGGGGCTCAGCTGAGCCAAAGACCCATAACTTTGTAAGAGCACCAATAAGCACAATTGTATGATTTTCCACAGGAGCGTCTGGAAGCTTGGAAAGAGAAGCTGAGTAAACAGAGTGTTGGAGTGATCTAGTATTGGGAGTTGGCAAGTCAGGGTAGAAGGCAGGGAGTTGAGGACATGGGGAATGGAATGGAATGGAATTGAATAAGCACAAGCTGGTGAGAAAAGAGAGAAAGACTGAAGGTGTAGGAGATTGACAGACTGAGAGCACTGCCAAGGTGAGGACACAAGACTCTGTCAGGTAAGAAAATAGATTAAGTGAAAGCTGGGAAGATGAAAGGACATGAGGTCCTTCTTGGGAAAGTTCTGTTTGCAAAGCTAAGGTTCCAGCCCTAGTCCCAAAAATCCTGGTCCCAGAGGCCAGAGGGGGCCATGGAAGTAGGCGCTGAGCTAGAAGCTAAGAAGGTACATTTTTGGCAATGAAGATGCAGAAAACCAAGCACTACTTTGTACCCTCTCCACCATTTCAAGTTGAGACAAAAATGTTCATCGAGGGACTTCCCTGGTGGCGCAGTGGTTAAGCAGCCACCTGCCAAGGCAGGGGACACGGGTTCAAGCCCTGGTCCAGGAAGATCCCACATGCCACAGAGCAACTAAGCCCATGCGCCACAACTACTGAGCCTGCACTCTAGAGCCTGCGAGCCACAACTACTGAGCCCACATGCCACAACTACTGAAGCCCGCGTACCTAGAGCCCGTGCTCTGCAACAAGAGAAGCCACCGCAATGAGAAGCCCGCACACCACAATGAAGAGTAGCCCCCGCTCACTTCAATTAGAGAAAGCCCACGTGCAGCAATGCAGACCCAACACAGCCACAAATAAATAAACCAGATTAAAAAAAAAAGATTCTTTCTTTTTTAAAAACAGTGTTCATTGACAGAACAACCTGTCGGCTATAATACCTCTGCCTAACCCTGAGAGTTCCAGGATAAGAAAAAATTTAAAAAATCCAGAATAAAGAAAGATGTGGAAAAGGAGGCAGTGGTTCCCTGAGATTTCCAGGGCCTGTGCGTGGCCTTCCTCCAGAGTGGTGAGAACTCAAGACTCTTAGAGAACGAGAGCTGGCAGAGGAATGTGGGCAGGCAGGATATGGTCGTGCGAGGTAAGGGTGAGAGTATTGGGAGGGTGGCGGGAGAATGCTACCTAACTTGGGTTGGCTTTACCCCTGAGTGAGCCTTGATGGCTCTACCTCCCACTCAACCAGCAGCCCCTCCCTGAAAGGAGAGTGAACACGCGCGCCTGGGAGCATTGGGACCAGAGTTAAATGAGGTGGGACTCCAGTGCTTTGCTATGACTGATGTCACCTTCAAGAACCTGGGACCTTTGAGAGATGGAATTCTAGTCTACCAGAGGGAATTTTACAGATTATTTAGTACAAACCAGTCAAAACAATGCCTCAGAAAAAGCTCTCAGAGGAAAATTATTAAAAAGCATCAAACAAGACAGATCTGAGACGGGACCCAACAGCCTATAACTTCCAATTGTGTGGATTTTAAACAAATCACACAAATTGCTTAAGTATTCAAAGAGATTCATGACTTATTTTTAAATAGAAAATGACTTATTTTTAAATAATTTTGTTTTATGTTTAGGATATTGTAAATATTTGTAGTCCAGGGGCTTCACTGGTAGCGCAGTGGTTGAGAGTCCGCCTGCTGATGCAGGGGACATGGGTTCGTGCCCCGGTCCGGGAAGATCCCACATGCCGCGGAGCGGCTGGGCCCGTGAGCCATGGCCGCTGAGCCTGCGCGTCCGGAGCCTGTGCTCTGCAGTGGGAGAGGCCACAACAGTGAGAGGCCCGCATACCGCAAAAAAAAAAAAAAAAAAAAAAAAAAAAAAAAAATATATATATATATATATATATATATATATTTGTAGGCCATAGTAAAAAGGGTTTCAACACAGCCACTTTGCTTATTTGTCTGTATCTACACATACACACTTGTATTATGTTTTTAGTAAAATAACTTACTCTTTGAGCCTGTGTATGGTGCCTTGGAGAATAAAGGAGCTCTAAGTGAGTATGTGCACTGGGGTGGAGGATCTGGAACGATCCACGAGGGTTCTATCCCCTTAGAAAGCAGGAAGATGGGCAGAGGCCATTCTGTCAAAGAGGTCAGCCCACAGGTACCGTACCTCCTCTGATGACTTTAGAAATGCCACATAAGTTTGCAGGACTCGTGACCTGGAGCTGAGGCTTTGGCCAAGTATGTTTAATTCTTCCTCTAGCCACTTAGCTTTAGAAGAAAGCGATGCCACTTCATCAGGTTCAAAATCATTTTTCTCTGTCAAGAGTTTTGCAGCTGCTTCTGATTCATGTGATGTCTCCTATAAAAACAAGGCACAGGAGGTCAGAAGCTGACAGGGAAATCATGAACACTCACATTCCAATACCTTCTGTACAGCCATCTATTACAATTATTAATTGAACTTGTACCAAAACTCTCCTCAATGAAAAAGGCACATATTTTAAAATTTGAAAAAAAAAGGCACCTTAAAATGAAAACTACCTCAAATTATTCTTTCAGTCTATCACCTATACGTCTTATTTAGAACATTCTATTTTCTGTGTCACAAATAGAAGAAAGTTTGTTTAGTAAGAAAGGTTGTAAAACACATTGGCAGAAATGTTTAAAATAATTTAAATAAAATAATTATACATGATGATTGCTTTATGAAATTTACCAGTAGCTCTAGAAAATTCTTAAACTAATTTTGTTATATAAGAGATGACAAGTTTATAGAAATTGTTCACTCATTTTTTAATTTACAAAAAATGCCATATCAAGTATGCAGTCTTCTTAAAGTCTCCATCTACAACAGTTTTTAAATAAGTGTAGGGAAAATGGTACAGATGAGGTGTGAATAACCTAAAGAGTCAGTGAATTTGACTTGCTAGGGTTGCTCTCCTATGTCTTCTTTTGAGTGCAGTTTTTGGCATGTGAAATCTAACCACTGATTCAACGGATGAGTAGGTATTGTAGGCACTATTTACACAACTGCCGCAGAGCTGTGTAAAATTTCACGTGAGACCAAGCTAGGATTCAAGCAAACATGAAAGACAGACGCTCCACTCTCATTTAGAGCAAGGAGGGATTGCTCTCCTACTTGTATTTAATATGCTTCCCAGGTACTCTACTGAATGGAGGTAATTTTAATTTACAGGAGCTGCTCCCAGAGAGCCCTCTGGAAGGAGGAAGTGGAGGAGTTTCTCCCCTTGAAATTTCCTCCTTCCCTCTAAAATTTTTTAAATAAGAAAATGAAGGGACTTCCCTGGTGGCGCAGTGGTTAAGAATCTGCCTGCCAATGCAGGGGACACGGGTTTGATCCCTGGTCCGGGAAGATCCCACATGCCACAGAGCAACTAAGCCCGTGTGCCACAACTACTGAGCCTGCGCTCTAGAGCCCTCGAGCCACAACTACTGAGCCTGCATGCCACAACTACTGAAGCCCTTGCTCCTAGAGCCCGTGCCCTGCAACAAAGAAGCCACCGCAATGAGAGGCCCACGCACCGCAACGAAGAGTAGCCTCCGCCCACTGCAACTAGAGAAAGCCCGTGCACAACAACGAAGACCCAACGCAGCCAAAAATAAATAAATAAAGAAATTTATAAAAAAAGAAAAAAGTACTTCTCTAAATAAAATATATGAGGCTTTCTTTTTTAAAAAAATGAACTTGAGTTCAGGCATGCATTTCATTTTAGACATTTTAAAAAATGAATTAAAAACAGCCCATTAATAATTGGTTCATCTGTGAGTTTCAGGTGGCAGTGCTGTCTGTGAAGGAGACTCTTGGATAAATTAGGAGTTTTGGATTAACATATATGCACTACTATATATAAAATAGATAATCAAGAAGGACCTACTGTAGAGCACAGGGAATTCTACTCAATATTCTGTAATACCTATATGGAAAAAGAATCTGAGAAAGAATGGATATATGTATATGTATAACTGAATCACTTTGCTGTATACCTGAAACTAACACAACACTGTAAATCAACTGTAGCCCAATATAAAATAAAAGTTAAATTAAAAAAAAAGAAATGATTGAATAGCGAGGCTGTTTCCTAGAGACCTGGGCACTTGCCTCACCTTCCTAACCACCTGCTGGGGCAGGCAGGGACTTCATGAAGGTTTGGAGCTGCTAGCAGGAATGTCTGAACCTAAGTCCCATGTGAAAGGGGTGAGAGGGTGCTAGAGAAGGTGCCAGGCAGAGGAGGGGGCAGTTTCTGTCTCTAAACATTGGGTGTGCAAACAACATTGTGATTTTTTTGCCTCCTGGAATCTAGCACTGATGCATGTTGCTCTTGGTAATTTTCTCTTGCAACTTACTCTAGCAGAAAATCACAAACAGCCTTGAAGAGGCGCTCTCCCGGCCTCAAGGAGCTGCTAACATCTCCTAGGCTAGGAAAGAGGGCCAAATGAGTGTTTAGCACCAGGCTATAATGCTGAGCTTCCGTGAGCTCAAACGCCCTAATAAATGCACCTGTAAATATACTTTAGATACACATAATGGTAGCCGTTTTTAAGTCATTATCTGCCAGAAGACTAATTTAGAATTGCAGCCCTCAAGGGAGTTAGGATTAAGTTTTATAGCTACTGAAAATAAAGAAAAATCATATTTACAAAACCATAACCACAATAATAACTCATTTTATTTACCTTAGCTTGTTTATCTAGTTCCAGATATGTACTCAAAATCTTCTCTGATTCAGAAAGGCTGGAACCGACATCCATTGCATTAGAAATTACTGGGCTGATTTTCTGAATGGACATTTCCACCTTTAGGAATAAAGAATATATTGCACCCTTAGTAATATATATTGGCATATATGTATGCATATGTGTAGAGGAGATAAATATTACTCTCTACATTCCCATTATACTTTAAATGTATATCAATTTTAATCTAAAAATAGTTTAATATTTCAGTATTTCCTACTTAAATTCATAATGCTGCTCTTCATATGAGGTAATACTACTGACTCACCAATAGAGGATATATGTTTACAGATATTTCTTTTATTAACAGCGATGAGATGTAGGCAATAATCCACATTCTCTAAGAATTTATTATCTATATTACGTAGAAAGGATAATTCACTTGTCAACACATCAGTAGAAATGAATTTTTCTGGTGCAGAAAGTCAAACACATCAGTAGAAATGAATTTTTCTGGTGCAAAAGTCATGATCATACACTGTACACTGAAAGGGGCCCAATTTACAGGTATATTTTGAAGCAGAGGTCCAGCATAGGTATTAGATCACTTTATCGATTACTATATTTAGGGCTGAGGGGCCCCGGGACAGCACCACATGCTGTACATGTAATAACAAAACAGAAACATGCTTAGGCATTTAATTGATGAACGTGGGGGATTATGATTTGATCTTCAGTACACATGAATTAGTGAATACAGTGAGGTTTAAGGGGTTCTATTCAATTCAAGTTACTGCCTTGCTCTGACTAGAGTTCATACTTCCCAAAGTCAAATTGGCTCTGACTTGGCAGTAGCCACACAAGCAACAGCAGCTGTTTGAGTTTCTACTGTGTTTTCCACCACCACCAAATTCGCTTGAATCTCAAGCTCCAGGGAATGCAGCACTACAGCTGCCGCCATGTTTGTAATCTCCCTGGACCCAGGCATCAGAACAAGGTTCCAATTCCCATCTCTGGATCAATAACAGGCAAGGAGGCAATTTAGATAGAGACTTGGTTATTTAATGACCTCTCCTGTGAAGTCTATTAATTCTACTTGTGTAAGTCAGGTATATAAGTCCATTGTAGCTAATGAAAAAACATCATTGAAAATTTGAGACCCAGACTTTACAACATGGTTCATTAGCATTAATGTAATTGAGATATTACTAGTTTTTGCTATAACCCCATCTACAGACAAGTAATTTTCTTTTAAATTTATTTATTTTATTTATTATTTATTTTTGGCTGCCTGGGGTCTTCGTTGCTGCGCACGGGCTTTCTCTAGTTGCAGCGAGCGGGGGCTACTCTTCATTGCGGTGCACGGGCTTCTCATTGTTGTGGCTTCTCTTGTGCAGGATAGGCTCTAGGCTCACGGGTTTCAGTAGTTGTGGCACGAGGGCTCAGTAGTTGTGGCTCACGGGCTTAGTTGCTCCGAGGCATGCGGGATCTTCCCAGACCAGAGCTTGAACCCGTGTCCTCTGCATTGGCAGGTGGATTCTTAACCACTGCGCCACCAGGGAAGCCCCCAGACAAGTAATTTTTTTATTTAGTCAAATAGTAGCTGCCTGGTTTCATTCCTCTTTGAAAATGGGAAATAAAATTCTTCAAACCACTATATTCACTTTGTAGAAAGGATTTTCACACATATGGTTTTATTCAGAGTGGCCATGTCCTTTGCACTGTCTTGGTTCAATAAATTATGATAATGGCAATTTATTCCTGGAACCCCTAAAACTCATCATTTTTGGTATCTACCTGCTGTTCTTGTGTTGTGTGGTGCCATGTTAACCAAAATGTGCATATTGGAGCCACGCACAGAACCACATAAATCAAAGAGGACACAATCACAATATACACATGGTTCAATTAACACAGTTCTGTGCAAAATGAGAACTGCCTTTGTGTAAACATGTTCTGGGCTGGGAGGCAGGGAGGATGACACTTTTAGTTTTGGCAACCTGGGGCAGGGATGGTTGATGAGCAGTAGTGAATTACAATTTCATTTTGTTTGAATATAAAGCCTAATGTGGGATGAAGGGAATCCTAAGGAGACACACCCCTATCCTCCCACCGTGCCCGCATGCTGCAGTTCCCATACCATCATCTATTATCACCAGGTAAGGAGCTGCATCTAAATAGTAGCTTATGCATAAAATAGATAACCAACAAGGATCTACTGTACAGCACAGGGAACTATACTCCACATTATGTAAAAACCTTTAATGGAAAAGAATCTGAAAAAGAGTATATATATATATATATATATATATATATATATATATATATATATATATAAAAAAAACTGAGGGCTTCCCTGGTGGCGCAGTTGTTGAGAGTCCGCCTGCCGATGCAGGGGACACGGGTTCGTGCCCCGGTCCGGGAAGATCCCACATGCCGCGGAGCGGCTGGGCCCGTGAGCCATGGCCGCTGGGCCTGCGCGTCCGGAGCCTGTGCTCTGCAACGGGAGAGGCCACGGCAGTGAGAGGCCCACGTACCACAAAAAAAAAAACTGAATCGCTGTGCTGTACACCTGAAATTTACATATCGTAAGTCAACTATACTTCAATGAAAAATTAAAAATAAAGAAACTTATGCAAACCAAGAAATAAATAGTAGCTTAAGGAGGACACATTTTATGAAATTACCTTTCTTAAATAGCCCTCCACTGAGGCTGTTAATTGCTGTCTATTAAGAGCAAATTCCCTGTGCGCTGAACACTGTTCAGTCAGATGATCAACTCGCCTCTTGATGCATTCCATCATCTCACGGACACCGGTCACCCGAGAGCTGAATGGAACAAACCAGCTGTTAGTTCACTCCACCCTCATAGAGAGGCCCCAGGAACAGGGAACATTTGAAAATGAACCTTTCATGATAAGTATGACTTGATAAAAGTTACTAAGCTTCAGGTTTTAGGATAATAGAAGTTAAGAAGCTGTAGTCCTGGTACAGCAGAGACCAAAACCAAATTATGTTGTTTTGTTTAAGTCGGTCAGTCCCGAGGGAAAAGATGAGTTATGGGTTTTTGTAACCAGGTCTAATCTTCTCTTCTAAAGGTTCACTTTTTAATATTTCTTTAAGATATTTTGAGAAGCTTAAGGCAAAAAATACAGTATGTTTGCCAAGAGTTTTCCTGGGGGTGTTATTTAAAAGCTTCATTTATCTAAAGATGCTCTTTGAATAGAAGTGTAGATCAGCCAATTAACAAAACACTGAATGATCCAATAGGGTAAAATATTTATGTAACACTAAGGTCCTTGTTCTGGATACTTACGAATGCTCAAGCCTGTAATCATTAGGTGAAAACCAAGGTATCACCAACAATGAGGAATCTGATGTACTTGTTCATAAAAAGAAACCAAGCCTCACACTGTCATTTTGTACCTGTGCTGGCCTCATGAGAAAATGAAAAGTGACATGACAGCTCATAAAATGAAAATGTCTTTAAAACAACAAATGAACTTTGAGTTGGACCCCATTTGCTGTGGTCTAAAGACACATTAGCAAGTTTCCTAACCATTTCCAACATAGGCTTACTAGCAATGCAAGACAATGAAAGGACATTGCTGATCCAGTGAGCACTTTAAAATTTTTCAACCTATCCCTGAGATAGAGCCTCTCCCTGCATATAAGAAGTTGAAGTCTTTAATCTCCTATCAGTCATTTCCTTCCAATACTCATAAAGATGAGCTGATAACTCTCACATTTAATTACCCAGAGCTTTAAAAGATCTTGAAACAAGATACAGATTTCAGTAGTTTTACCTCAAAAAATTAATTTATGACTCAGTAAAAATGAATTGAATTAGTAACGAAATGAAGGCAGGATCCCAACTGCCTGAGAGGGAACGGGACTTCACAGGAATGACAACGAGGCTGCCAAGAGTTTAGAGGTCATCAGGCGGCTTGAGAATCTTGTTGAATGCACATGGGATTCAAGTGTGTCCTGTGGGACCACCGGAGTCCCAGAGAAGTTTAACTGGAGGGGAAACCTTATTCCTGACGCCTAAGGTCCCACAGACATTACACTTGAAACAACTTGTTTCACATTTTAATAACTCAGAGACAGTGAAGAGTATAATCAAGAAATCAGGAGAGTTTAGCAAATAATCCTGTACTTATATCCACAAATTCTGTAAAAATATTATATTGGTAACAGTAATCATATTTTAACTACATTTTAGACTTTGCATGCTAAAAAGGCACTTAAAAGCCCAGCTGTCCTACATGTTATGGTTTTTCTGTAGAACATGCAAATTTGGAATGAGAAAGGTAAATAAAAAAGAAAAGGTGAATAAGCACTGTGGAAAATAGGTACAGAGAATAAAGCTTGTCATAGTAAATGGGTAAACATTTTCTAAAAATAATCCACTTACTGTGACAAGGAACCATTTTTAATGTTTTAAGTAATCTCTTCTAATTCTCATAACTACCCGATGATCTGGCTATAACTGTTATCTCTGTTTTGCAGATGAGCAAAGTGAGGTACAGAAATGCTCAGTAACTTGCCCAGGTCACATTTATTAAATGGCAGGGCTGGGATTTGAACCTATTCATCTGATCCCAGAGTCCACACTCTTTACCACCTCATAGTACCTTTTCTGGGTCCATGACACATGACAGGGGTGGGGGGGAGTATTCTAAAATTTCACTTTCCCTTGCACTCAGTGTTGATGGAAACAGGATTAGCCTGGCTGGCATGCTCTTTTGAAATTGGCTGGCTTCTCTAGGTAATGAAATGTCTGTCTGTAGTTTGCAAAGTGACCACTAGAGGGGCACGACATCTTATTCAAATTCACATCTTGAAGGCCCCTCCAGCAGAGAAAATGGAAACGGGGAAACAAAAACAAATCAAGCATTCCTTCCATAAATATATTGCTCTCTAGCAACTCACAATTTTAATTTAGATGAATCACAACGGGCCAAATAGGATCTCTTGCTGTCTTTGGATGGATCATTCATTTTTAATTTTCCAATGACCTACGAGATTAGTCTTATTTTGTGGTGATTTATGTCTTATCCTGTATATCTATTGCATTATAAATTAAGGGAAAATACAACATTCTTTTCATTCGTTTATCCTCTGTAGCCCTGAGCTACATAGCCTTGTAAGAAGCAGATCAATGCATATTTTCAAATTAAATAAAGTACACTTTGATCAATATTTAAGGGAAGACAAGACACAGATTTAAGGAAAAAGAACATATGCACAGATAGTTACTGTATTAAAAATGTCACTAGTAACGGTTTCTAATTGTTTTTAAACAAAGATGACTTTGCGGGCTTCCCTGGTGGCGCAGTGGTTGAGAGTCCGCCTGCCAATGCAGGGGACACGGGTTCGTGCCCCGGTCCAGGAAGATCCCACATGCCGCAGAGCGGCTGGGCCCATGAGACATGGCCGTTGAGCCTGCGCATCCGGAGCCTGTGCTCCGCAACGGGAGAGGCCACAACAGTGATAGGCTCACATACCGCAAAAAAAAAAAAAAAAAAAGATGACTTTGCCCTTTGCCCACTTACAGAAGTTTTAGGCTATCCAAAGACTGCCCAATTTCTTCTTCGATGGTTTAGGATTCATAGTTAGATTGACTGATACTTCCCTCCACTGTTTCAAGCCTTATAGGGACAGACTGAATTGCCTGTCCCATGTGCATTCCCTTCTTATTTGTCGCTTAGACCGCATCCTTAGTACAAGAAGTTCTCAATTATCTTGCTTACCCTAGCCAGCTCCTATCTTCCTCTGTCCTCAGCTAGATCATCTCTGTCTGATCAGGCATTAATCCCTTCCTTCTACCTGATTCCCAGTTGGAGTATATCTGTCACACTCCTAACCCCAGGGCCTCTCCCTCTCCATTCCTCCTTGGTGAAAACCTAGTCTGCAGCTTACAACCAGCCCTATTCTATCATTTTCAGTTGGAAACTTGAAACACTGATTCCAGACATTTCTTCTGAACATTCCAAAACATTTTAAAACATGTATAGCATGCATATTGCCAATTTCCTCAGAGAGTGAAATGCAGATGGTTTGATCAAAGGAAAAATATGACCTCACACTCTGCCAGCAATTCTTACATTAACTGAAAATAAATTAATAGAATTCCATCAGCCACCCAGAAATGAGTCCTATTACTTCACAGTAATATTAAATAAATGATGGGACAAGAACTGGGGACTGATAACAGAAACTTGGTTGACGGGAGTGCCCAGGCATTTTGTTCTGACTCTGATGAAGCCGCATTGCTCATGTGCTGCCTGATGGGGTGGGAGAGGAGCTACCAGTGGACCAGCTTTCTAGGCCCAACAATCTGTGGCTCTGTAACTTGCATTGGAAATACTGCTTGATCTTTGGGCTGCCTGTTTATGAATGGATTAGATGGTTCCTGCCTGTAGTATGAGCATGGGATACATCAGATTATTCCTGACATTGACTTTGACTTCTTCAAGCATCACAGATACTCTGGAGTGACAGACTGTGAAGGTTTCTTTAGACATTTGTTAGAAACTCCATCATGGGAGTATTTTCTCCCCTATTCATTGAGCCAGGAGAGGGGAGGGAAGGGGGAAAGAAAAATGATTGATTTTTTTTTTCCCTCCCAGAGAGCAGAGGCATATTGACTTCTGGCTCAAAAATAGACTGTTACATTTGCTCTATGGAAGCGGTTGCCCTGTCTTTGCATCTGTTACAAACCAGGGCTGCGAGAAGAGAGTAAATTCCAATGTTGATGTGTTCTAATGATTCTTTCCTGGGAGCAGCAAGTTGCTTTCAAACCTTTCACAAATTACTATTGGGAGCCCATCTGGATTAGCAGCTGAACCAGATGCTAAGCACGCGCCAGCTCACTCTATCTCATCAGAAGGGATCAGCTGATCATATTTTTCTTTCTGTCTATGGACAAATTATACTTTGAAAATGGGAAAAAATATCTTCCTGATCTCTGGACAGGAACGCTTCATGTTTATCATCTCTATTTTGGAGGAAACAATCGCCACCATCTAGTTTTCATCCCTACTTTGAAAAAGTGCCATTCGAACTGTGGAAGGGATATGTATGTTTTTACAATAATTTTTTTCTGACTTAAGTTGTACACATTGAGAATCACTGCCCACCAAACATCTCACACCCACATGTACCTCTTGTATACACATGACAATAAAGAAACAGCAAGTAGTAAGTGGGGCTGAAACTACAGGGTTCCTGGGTTCTGGTCCAGATCCATGCAGAGATGCCCACATGTTCCACTCCTATGAGGCCAGAGAGACCAAAACATGTCCTCCATGAAGGGTCCCATAGCTGGGATTCTCCCTGAAATCAGTAACAGGGATGGGATTCTCCCTCTTGTAAAAGGAGTTTGAAAAATGCTATAGCCCACTGCTGCTGAAGCCAAGGAATCAGACATAGCAGAGCAGTCAGGAACCCCGACTGTGCCCCAACCTGGATTTCTGGCTGCACCTCTGAGAGCCCCAGTAGCTCTATGGGAGCTCGGGTGACCCTGATCAAATAGCAGAAGACTGATTCTGGACAGGAGACCCTGTGAGTTCAGACGGAAGTCATTGCAAAGCTGCTAAGGAGGAAAAAAAAAAGAGTAGAGAACAAAGCAAGGAAAATAAAGCTGAAGAACAAACACTTCCCATCCAGAAGGACAATCTAAAATTTCAAAACACATGAGGAAAATGAATCCTAAGAAAAGACACTCAACAATCAAGAGCTAAATGTGCTCTACCGGAAATGAAAATAAGTAGAGCAATCTGAAAGTGACTTTATAAATATGTTTCACATCACCAGAAAGATAAAGGAAAAATGAGCACCCATAATAAAGAAACAAGAAACTCTGAAGCAAAAGCAGTCAGAAGTAAAACGAAATTGGATAGGAAAAAGAATGAGTTAGGAATCCTAGAAATGAAAACAGTATAGTTATGAAAACAAACAAAAGAATTCAATGGCTGAAAACAAAGGGAAAATTAACAGAAGAGAAAACTCAATATGAGGGATTCATTGGGAACGCAGTGCGAAGAGATAGAGGAATGAAAAATATGAAAGATAGTTCAGACATCTAAGACAGACTGGGAGCCTCCAACATTCTTCTACTGGGAGTTACAGGAGGAGAGAAAAGAGAGAAAAACAGAAAATCAATATTTAAATTGCTGAACATTTTCCCTGATTGATGACATAAATTCTCACATAAAAGGGGCACAGTAAAAGCTAACCAGACAAATATTCTCTTTTGAGGTAATTTAGAAGATATAAAAATACATTTTAATGTATTTCCTTCCAGAAAGTTTTTCTCTTGGCAGTCCTTTCCACCCCTTCCCCTCCAAAGTTAGTAAGATGCCATATATGTGATTTGGATCCTACTTTATCCTCTTAACATTTTATTGTGAGGATACTCTCTGTCTTCAAATATTCCTCAAAAACACTCTTCTGATATTGGCTTAGATTATTCCATACTGTGCTTGCCCTTAAACTACTGGAACAGTTTCCTATTTTCTGAAAATATTTAGGTGGTTGCACTATTATAAACAACACTGTAATGAGCAGTTTATTCATGTATTTGTCCACTCACATCTCTTCCTCTCTTCTTTCTGGTGTTCTTTCCTCTCTAAGCCCTCTCATTGGAGAGTACTCCCCCCCTCAGCTGTCCAAGGCACAGATTTCTGCCCCTTTAGTCAGGCTTCCTCTGTAGACCCTGCAGTTTCAGAACTTCTAACTCTGGGATCCTTGCTATTTCACATCACATCATCAGTATTATAAATGAATAAATTCATATTGCAATGAGTGACTCCTAGATATTTTACAAGAACCTAATCTAATTAGTCCTACATTTAATAGAAAGGGTAAACTTTGGGTGCATTCCATACTAAGAGTTTCAGAATTATACAAGCCTTAACAATGGTAACAGATTCAGACTGCAATTATGACATTTATTCAACCCCTAAAGAGAACAACTTAATACAGACATGAAAATATTTGGAAAGCGGCTGAGTTAACACTGTCATAACTCAACTTTGCAATTTCCTGAATTTCAGCATCTGATATTTACCATCTAAATATATCATCAAACTTTTTTAAGAAAAGTTATTTTAAGTTCTTAAATGTTTGGTAGAATTCCTACAAAATGTGACAATAGATGACTCTGATACAAAGGGATTTCTGATTTTGTTTCTTTGTTTTGTTTTATGTTGTTGGAGGGTGGGGATTATTTTTGTTTGTTTTCCACGTAAGATCTTTTAAAATATTTTTGCTATGACATAAACTTTCCTTTATGCCACACCAGCCCCTTAACATTTCAAATCAAGTCACCTAGTATGTAAATACTGAGATAAGGAGCATACAAGAGGCTTCCTACATGGTTGACCTTGAAGGCTGACCTCAAGTTGATGTCATGGTCTGGATGGGGAGATGATGCTGTCACAAGTCAAACAACTAAGAAATGAGTCAGAACACCACAGAGTAAAAAGTGAGATAGAGCTGACAAAGACAAAGGAATTAAAAAACTATTGTGTGGTAGGTTTTGATTAGGTTCATCCTGGCTGGAAGATGTAGACCCTTCTTCACCCATCTTAGATGATCAAATTCAACAATGGCCTTCTCAAGTCTCACTCCTTCACTTGACCCATCCTGGTCACAGGAGCTTGGGATTGTGTCTCTCTTCTCTGAAGATGTGGCCCAAACACCCACTGTCCCAAGGGCTTCCTCAGACCTAGATCACACTCCCTTGACATGTCATTCCCTTACTGGCCGTTAATGAGGTTCTGAAGACTCAGGGCCAGGTTTATGTATCTCTGACTATCCTTGAAGCCCAGTGCTGGTATGTCATATGGATGTTCAACAATGTTTCAAATAAACAGAAAGAAAGAAAAACTTTGCAGGGAAGGTGAGATTTGAGTTGAAATTAGAAGATAGATACAGCACATTTCAAGTGTGTTAGAATGAAAAAAAAAAATCCACATTCACTAAGTGGTCAGCCTCCTTGCTAATGACTGAAGTTGAAAGAAAGGAGACAGAGCTAGCAACCTAACAGAGCAGTTCAGACCTGAACTCCACCCCTTACCACTGTGTGACAGGTAGTAGGTAAGTTATTTGAACCTCTCTGAGCCCCAGCTTCTACACCTGCAAAACAGGAACAATGGTAATAGAAGTATCTGTATAACAGGGTGGCTTGAGGATAAAATTTGTTAATGTAGATAAAGCACACAAGCGTTGCCTTTATTGCCAATGAGCACTTGGATATAGTCTAACTCCCTCCTAACTATTTTATCTTGTCTTATGCCTTTTCCCCTTGTCACGCTCTCCTCCAGCCACACTGTCCTTCTTTCTGCTACACCTTTGCTGTTGTTCTTCCAGGTCCACTCATCTCCCAGCCACTTGCATGGTAGCTCCTCTCCTTAATCTTTCCCCGACTACAATGTCTAAAATGGTCCCCTCCCCACAGTCATTCTCTAGCCCATTTCACTTTTTTTTTTTTCACAGTTCTCATTGCTGTGTAAGAGCATCTCATCTGTTGATTTATTTGTTGGTTGACTCTTTCTTCCCAGCAGAATATAAACAGCATGAGGGCAGGCACTTCACCTATCACATTAGATGCTTGGGAGCACCTGATCTACAAAGACACTCAATAATATTTTGGGAATTAGCAAATGAATGACTGAATGAACCATGCTCTAAAGTTCATTATCATTCGCAATATCAAACAGGGTAAGTAGTGGTAGTCAACATAAAAGAAAATCGTGAAAAGAGAATGAAAAATCCCAACTTACCCCTGTTTCTATTTCTCTGTAAAATATGAAAAATCAACATTAAATGAATAACAATAAATGTTAGAGCAAAAGGGCAATACTTAAGGTTATATGAAAGCGAAGTATTCAGTCAGGATGTTTATAAGCTTAAGTTCACCACAGCAAGGTAGAATAAAAACTGGAACAGGGGCTTCCCTGGTGGTGCAGTGGTTGAGAGTCCACCTGCCGATGCAGGGGACACGGGTTCGTACCCTGGTCCGGGAAGATCCCACATGCCGCGGGGCGGCTGGGCCCGTGAGCCATGGCCGCTGAGCCTGCCCGTCCGGAGCCTGTGCTCCGCAACGGGAGAGGCCACAACAGTGAGAGGGCCGTGTACCACAAAAAAAAAACAAAAACAAAAAACTGGAACAGTCTTTTATGCAGGAGCAGAAATTGAGTCAATGCTGAAGCAAGTTTACCTGTAAATCTTAAATTAATTTTAGGGACAGGAAAAGCCAAATGAATACTTTATATAAAGTAGCCTGGTTTTAGTGGGTGTTTCTATGTTTTTGAGTTTTGTATCTTTTTGAATTATAGTTTTGTCTGGATATATGCCCAGGAGTGAGATTGCTGGATCATAAGGTAGCTTTTTTCTTTAGTTTTTTAAGGAACCTCCATACTGTTCTCCATAGTGGCTGCACCAATTTACATTCCCACCAACAGTGTAGGAGGGTTCCCTTTTCTCCACATCCTCTCCAGCATTTGTTATTTGTAGACTTTTTAAATGATGGCCATTCTGAATGGTGTGAGGTGGTAACTAATTGGAGTTTTGATTTGCATTTCTCTAATAATTAGCGATGTTGAACATCTTTTCATGTGCCTGTTGGCCATCTGTATG
Source organism: Orcinus orca (assembly GCF_937001465.1). NCBI lineage: Eukaryota > Metazoa > Chordata > Mammalia > Artiodactyla > Delphinidae > Orcinus > Orcinus orca. The sequence continues at coordinate 66,462,247 of NC_064565.1, forward strand.
TCTTCTTTGGAGAAATGTCTATCTAGGTCTTCTGCCCATTTTTCGATTGGGTTGTTTGTTTTTTTGTTATCGAGTTGTATGAGCTGTTTGTATATTTTAGAAATTAAGCCCTTGTTGATCTCATTATTTGCAAACGTTTTTTCCCAGTTCATAGGTTGTCTTTTGTTTATGGTTTCCTTGTTTTTGAGTTCTGAACTGGTAGCTCACTGAGAACACAAAAAAGGAGGTTCCTCGTTTTTGCCCAATTATGGAAAACTTCACCCTCACACAAGGTCTCCGACCCAGCACTTCCAATCACCACAGCTTCCTGTGGCTTAATAAATGCATTATTCTGCTTGGCAGCAGGGTACCTTTGGGCTACCTTTACACTCAGTGCTCAGAGATGATGCCAAGCAAGGCCTAAGAGGAGGTGAGGGGGCCGGAATCCAGAGCTTTCAACCTCACTGTAAGCCTGGTTTGACCATTATCAGATCCCATGATAGGTAACTCGCATCATAACTAAATGCAAACGAATGAGCTAAAATGCCTTTGATGTTAAAGTGTACTTAGGTTATGTCACAGATATCACACTCTGAAAAGATAATAAACAATTTAACAATGACTCAGAATTATCACCTGAGCATTAGGGAGGAAATAGAAGGGCAAGGAGACAGGTAAATAACCATCATTTATCTTGTGAGGCTGCTCCAATTTCAAAGGTATTTGATTCCAGGTTAGAAAAACAATGTGGATCTGTTCCTAAAATAATTACAAAGTTCTCAGATTTACTGGGAAGCTTCATCTTAGATAAATGTGAACTTCTGAAGTCCTATTTTATTAACTAACTGGAAAAAAATTAGATCTAAGGGTCTCTGAAATTCCTATCTGCCCCAGTACTAAATTTTACCTTTATTACCTCAAGATAAATGTTTATCTGCTCTATTTCTAATATAACCTCCCCAGTTAGTGAAAATGAATATGATTTGGTACAGCTGACTCTGCCGTAGTCATATGAAGCAACCATGTAACTCTTAATATTTTGCTTTTAAAACTCTTTGTATAGAAGGTAAATAAATAAGTGAACCAGTTATTTATCGGGCACTTTCTATATGCCAGAGTGGTGTTATCGCATTTGATTAAAACATCCTCTATAAAATGCATATTTCCATTTTACCGATGAGGAAACTGAGGTTCAGAGAAGTTAAATGCATGGCATTATTTTGGCTCTCAGAATGCATGAAATAAAATTCCTTTGATACTAAGTCCTAAGCTTCTTATCCACACCAGTTTTCAAATGTCTGATAGTAGGAATTTTAGTGTTTTGTGTCCTAGTAGTGTGGCTGGCATTCAGAAGTCTAGGAAGCCATTGTGATGTTCAGTAACACATACTTTTCTCTGTGGAATTTATGTTTATTTCCATTGTCATTATTCTAAACTCCAACTTCACTCCAGCTGTGGCTGCAACTTGAAATCTCCTTCTGCTTCTCTCCCATGGCGGTGACCCAGGTCGTTGGACAGATAAATCATTAGATGAGGAAGGGAAGCAAGTCCCAAATGGTATGCATGGGATTGAGGTCAGTGACTATGTGTGGCTCTGGTTTGCGACTGAGATTCTAATGCGTTTCAATTCAGCTTCTAATGGATTTCTATTCTACATCTACCCTCTGAATCAAAAATGTCCTTTGCCAAGTAACAACTGCACTTTAACTTCAGTTCCTCCTGCAAAATGGAAATAGTATTGATTTGTAAAATATTGTGAAATCTCAGGGCAACCAAACACCTTGGAACTACTATGAACGCTCATATATCTAGGATGTTGACAGAAATCACACTGCTAATTTTTCTTTCTTTAATCCAGTTATCTACCATTAATTCAAGTTTCTTGAAATGGTCCCTAACTATTGCTTCTTCTATTAAGACTCAGTCTGCAACCTGACGAACAGAACTATAGATGTCCCTTTGAAAAACAATATATATGTAAAATTTAAGACTAGAAGGAGCAAGGAAGGCAAAAAGAATGAGACTAGCTAAGTAAACAAACATGTCGACCATTACAAAATGGATGGCCAAAAAGAATCACTAGAATCCTGAAAATAGACTGTAATGTAAAATAAAAGCACTTCTCTTATATTTAAGTATTGAAAATAAAGCATTACTGATTAGAACAAACAGGATAAAGTTTAGCAGTAATATGTTGTGACCAGCTTTCCTGCTCTTAAGACTTAAGCATCAAAACTAAATACGGAACTTCAGTTTCTGGTCAAGAAGCAGGGACTGGATTTACCCTCATGCCTTAAACAACTCAGACATTGAAGGACAGGTAGCACAGGACAGTCATCCCTGAGAGAAGGGAAATGAATGAGGTGAGCCTTATGATTGCATCAGCCTGCTGTCTGGGAGGTAATTTCCAGACCAAAGCTCAGGGAAGTGGAACAAAACAGAGTCCAAAGGATGTACTGTTTTGAAGATACAGAGATCAGACTTAGGGGAGGCCAAGGCATCTAGAATTTCTGGGGCGGCGTATCAGTGACAGATCTTCAGATCTGGGGAGGGGTCTCTGGCTGCTTCCTGATCCACCCACGCATGAAAGGAAACTGTCTAAGGTCAGGGAAAGTACCACAAGTAAAGAGTGGCCTGAACAGAGAAACAGTATGTATCTGTGCTTTGAGACCTACTTACTAAACTGACATGAGACCAATTACAACTGGAGACCTCACCACTTAATCCATCATCACATGACTCAGATCAATGTCAAACAGGTACACTGAGTCCAGGCACAACAAGTCCAGGCACCCCATAGGATATCTTCTGCCTGGTCCAAGATTCTTATACATTCTAGAAGACTGGACCTGTAGCAGGGGAGGGAAGAAAGGAGCTCTCATACCCATAGGGGCCAGACATGAGCACACTGGTTCTCCTAGAGCCCAGTGGACACACCATTACCTGATGCATGACATGGAGCCAAAGTAGGGAAACTTAGTAACTACAGCTATTGTTAGTTTTCCAAAGGTGAGAATTATTTGCCCTTTTCATAGCCTCAGCTTTTTAGCTCCTGCTGGAATATCTTGGATTATTTCTGATCTTGACTTTGCATGGTCCCAAAGCCCTGGTTAAATGTATCTGTCTGGACTCAGATTATCTTCTGAAAAGAAAATTCCCTAAACCCAAATTTACCAAATCAACACTTGTAAGCATGTCTAAAATAGAGCAGAATGAGGGTTTTAACAGAAATAAAATAATTTTTACCACATTTGACCTATTTCATTGTTCCTCAAATTGAATGTCTTTGAGTTTCAAGGGGATTGTGGATATGGAAGATAAAAACAGGGCTTACCCCATTTGCAGAATTTTTTTTGTCTCTCTCTGTCAAAACATAAGCCCTGCCATCATTTCTTCCCAGTCAGTATCTGTTCCATCATCTGCTCTTTCTGTCATCTCCATTTTTGTCTTCCAATCCCTATTCTTGATCATACGTTCTCACTGCATTCTCTTTCTGCTTCTCAAGGTCCTTCTCTCTCCTCATTCCCACCCATCTCTAAGATATACCAGAGTATATCACACCGATATACTCACTGAATGTGCTCATAAAAACAACCCACCCTAGCATACTGGTTAAGAGCAGGTGGTCTAGGATGCACTAGACCATTACTCTGGATCCATGCACTTGAATTCAAATTCTGGCTCTGCCACTAACTAACCAGCTGCATGACCTTTTGCAAGTTACTTAACCTCTCTGTGTCTCAGTTGCTTGTAAAAAGAGAACATTAATAGTATATTCTATGCCTTGTAGAGTTGCTGTGAGGATTAATGGGATAATGCTTCTAAGGCTGTTGAGACAGTGCCAGGCATGTGGTGGGCTCTCCATTTTTAAAAATGTAATTATTATTAATTAATAATAATGTCATCTTTTACTTAGGGTTTTGCTTGGTGAGCCATCAAGCTCAAAAATGAAAGGGAATTCTAGAACTTTATTTTTTCCAGAAAGCAACAAAGGGACAGAGTAGACTCAAGGCTTACGAATTAAAAGGGAGGAAGAAATCCCACGGAGATACTAGGATATAAAAAGTATACAGAAGGAAAGTTCTGTCTCTTCTTTTGTTCTTTCCCTCCTCCCTCCTCAGAAACTCATAGAAAGAAAGCTTTGGCATTTTCAGGTCCTCAGGTCAGAATATAGCCTCACTTCTGGATGAGCAATGCTGTGTTCTGAATTACTGTTGACCAAAATTCAATAGATACTTTTAAGCCATGTCATAATGCAGTAAAACATCAGAAGTAGGGGAAAAAAAATCATGCAACTTATTTTTTAACAGACTGTGGAAACTGTGAAAAAGCTTGTCACACTGAGGAAGAAATAGACTTCACTTACCTGCAGGAGGCTAGTTGGTTGATTAAGGCTTGTCCCTCCTGCAAAGCATCAGCTGTGCAGTCTTTAATTTCTCTGTGTAATTCCTCATGCCTCGCTGCCAAGACAGGCAGACTTAAACCCTCTGATTTAAGGAGCTTAAGGTAAGCTTCAACTCTTCCAAGTACATCAAATGCCTGCCAAAGAAAACATACTTTCATTTTCTGCTCATCTAGTTTAAAGTCTACATCAATGTGCACACAAAATACTAGAGATTAAACCAGCCTGTTTAATTTATTGGTTTGCACATAACCAAAAACAACAATCTGAGTCTTAGAAAATAGCTGTGTAGCTTTAAGGCTCCGTTTAGGGAAACTGATCGTAGTTTAGTTCAGCACAGATAAATGTCAACCCCATAAAATTACCAAAATGATTTACATTGAGAATGTACCTATACAACACAGTTATAACTATATAAAATTTGGAGAGCCAGGTTTATTTTTTGCACATTCTGTACTGGATACAACTAATGGATGAGATGTTTTAAAAATATTATGCAGACTTTCATAACCTGAACATCTCTGTAATCTTCTTTTAAAAAAATTCCCAATAAATTGCACTTTGAACCTGAAACACCATGGGGAAGTATTCAAAAAATTTTGGGACTTTTGTCCCTTGCCTTTCTGAGTAAAAGATCTTCTGCCTGCTCCATCCAAGGCATCCGTCTGTCTATAGAGAAGATTGGAATTTGGTTCTGAAACAGTGCAGAGACTAAGACCAAGGTAATATTTAGCTTCTGACATGTAAAACAGGATTATGCAGGAAGAAACATCACCTTGCAAACCAAGATACTGTCTTGAGAGAAGATTTTTGAATTTCTTTATTTTCTTCCTTTATTAGCAGATCAACAACCAGGTATGGGGGATTAAGCTTATAGAATGAACACAGTAGAGGCCTAGTTGGCATTAAGAAGGGGGAATATATGATATAAAAGCAGTAAAAGAAGACTGTGGCAATATGAGGAAAAGAGAGATCAGAGTGCCATGGTCTTCATAGATCCCTGATAGCCCACTTGTGAACTTCGGCCTGGAGAGCAGGAGATGAGTTAGGTAAGTTGAAGAGAAGATGAACAGCAAGGGAGCTCTTGCCACGTTGCCCTCTGGCTGTACTGGAAGAAGCCACCTTACAGGGTGTTCCACACCACTCTGAAGAACAGTCCTATCCCAGGAAGCTTGACTGGGCCACCGTCAGCAGAGGCGTGAAGCCTAGCCTTCCTGGGTTGTTACAGTGGAAGCCAGTGAGCTCATCAGGGGGCCACCAGGTGAACTAGGAAGACCCCACAATGAGAGCAATGGTCTCGTGAGTCGACTACCACTGAGAACTGAGAGAGACCAGAGAGGGGAGCAAGGCTGGGTTGATGCTGAGGGAACACAGTTTAAGCCAAATGTAGAGGTTACAGCCGTGGACCTGTGTAACAGCACCCATACCTCTGCACCTGGCCACCTTTGAAGGGAGTGAGTTTTTTTTTTTTTTTTTAACTTTATTGAAGTATAGTTGATTTACAATGTTGTGTCAATTTCTGCTGTTCAGCAAAGTGATTCAATTATATATATATATGGTTTATCACAGGATATTGAATATAGTTCCCTGTGTATATAGTAAGAACTTGCTTATCCATGCTATATACAATAGTTTGCATCTGCTAATCCCAAACTGCCAATCCTTCCCTCCTCCACCCCCCTTGCCCCTTGGTAACCACAAGTCTATTCTCTATGTCTTTGAGTCTGTTTCTGTCTCATAGATAAGTTCGTGTGTCGTATTTTACATTCCACATATCAGTGATATCATATGATATTTGTCTTTTTCTTACTTACTTCACTTAGTATGATAATCTCTAGGTCTATCCACATTGTTGTAAATGGCATTATTTCATTCTTTTTTATGGCTGAGTAATATTCCACTGTATATCTGTGCCACATCTTCTTTATCCATTCATCTGTCAATGGATATTTAGGTTGTTTCCATGACCTGGCTATTGTAAATAGTGCTGCTATGAACATTGGGGTGCACGTATCTTTTCAAATTATTGTTTTGTCTGGATATATGCCCAGGAGTGAGATTGCTGCATCAGATGGCAACTCTATTTTTAGTTTTTTAAGGAACCTCCATACTGTTCTCCATAGTGGCTGTACCAATTTACATTCCCACCAACATTAGGAGGGTTCCCTTTTCTCCACACCAAAGGGAGTGAGTTTTAATGGCAGAATTGGAACTGGAGAAAATTTGAATTTACAAATGAAATCTTTCAGATACTGTCATGTGACTTATATGTTGAGATTCTGTTTTCCCACCAATGCCCTCATGTCTTCTGAATCTGCATTTACTGAGAGTGTATAAAGCAAATTCATTCCCATTTATTTAGTAGATAGGAAATAATACAAATAATCACTACAGTTTAATGAGAACTATGTGCTTCTTCTCTACTTCATGTTTCACAATTACTTTTCATTTCGTCAACAAATATTTCTGATCGTCTGCTGAGTTCCAGGCATATTGTTCTTAAGAGCCATGGGAGGCAGCAAGAAATTATCCCCTTATATGACTGAGGAAACTGTGTCTCAGAGAAGTTAAATAAATTTCACCAAGTCATACCTGTGCTAAGGGACAGATTTGGTATTTGTACTCAATCTGTCTGGCCCCGAGGGCTCTGCTCTTAAATCCTGGGATATGGTGCTATGTAGCAAAGGATTTCTATGGCAGGCTTATGAGAGAGGGGCATTTCCAAGAAGACCGTTAATCTTAGGTGGAAAAGGTAGGATTTAAAAACTTACTTTTTGTAAACAGTGTCTACTTTTCCTTCTTACAGGTGAGAAAGGATACAGAGAAAGATCGAGCTATTTCTCTTATGTTTATAGGACTGTAAAAGAAAGATAGCTTTATTAAAGAAACTTTGAACCTGAAGAACTCTTCCTTATCTGATCCTTTTTCTTTCCTGCAGTTGGCAACACAGCCAAGTGTCTCAAGATGCTGATGTTAGAAAAGATGATTTGAATTGCTTCCTGGATCTTTCCATAACACACTGAAACACCACTAGGCAATAACCACTGTTTCTGGAATTTTGTTTTATATTTTTAATTTTATTGCTTATTTTGAATAAATTGGAGTCCCTTGTTAATCAAGGGTTAGTTTTAAAGCCCCTAAAGCAAAAATCTGGTGTAGTCAAAATAATCATGAACTCCCTTATGTCATGCTTAAAGTTTAATATATGCTTATAGTAATACATACCCACACCTAGGACTGAGAGCCACCAAGCTAGGATAAAGGAAGAAATAAGGATAAATCTATACTTAGATGTCAGGACATTCACTTCATTCTTTCTTTAAGATAATTCTCAAGTTCTTACTGTGAATGGGGAAGGGATACAGACTTCAAAAGTGCTTTTTCTTGCCTGTAAGTTTAAGTCCATTCTATCTTAATATTAAGCCATGATAACCTTAATAAATATCATGTTTATTGTTGAGAATTAAAGAAGGAAAACATATGAAAGTAACAAGGGCATGATGGTGGAAATGTAGTAAGTACTCAGAAAATATTTGCTGGTTCTTACTCTAAATCTTGATTGATCAGACACATCTTTGAAAAATCACTGAGAAGAGCATGGCCACCTGCTGCCTGTCACTCATCCTACGTGGCTTTTTCTCCTTGTGTCCCCACTGAACAGCTGCTACTCTCAGATCCTTGGTCACTGGTCTCATCTTCATAGGAGTTAGATTCTAAAGCCACTTGTACATTAAACGCATGTGTGATGTGACTCCACCCTATTCCTGAAGGTTGTCATAAAAGTATCATTTCCTAATGGCACGGAAATAAATTGAAGAGCTAAACATTCACTAGAAGGAGGAGGTGGTAGATCAAGGACCAGTATAACCCATAACTTAGAATTAAAATAGCCAGATTTTCTTCCAGAGCTTTTTCTCAGAAATATCAAAGTGTCAGGAAAGTATTTATGAATTCCTCTATGTGTCACACTTAAGAGAACTATAGCAGTAGAAAGGAGGTGAGCGATTTCTTTCCTTCATTAGCTCAACGAATATATTTACAAAGATCTACTATAGGTAAGATAGGCTGGATGCTGTAAGAGAGCTGATTCCTTACCCTTAATCCTAACTTAACCCTAATGGGAATAATCTACAGACACAGATATAGTTAAATTTCTTAATTTTAAGAGGAGACCTCTTTCAAGATTCTACTGTCTGTGATTGTCTGAATCATATGCAAAGCTTGTTTCTCTTATTCCCACATAGAAAATGATCTAAGTATCATTGTTCTCACTTAATCTACCCCCAGAATAGAACTGACTGCTTGTGTATTTACCAGATCCGTAAGGAACCTGATATACTGGATCCAGCCTGGAAAGAGTCTCTTTGTTGCACACATGGTACAGAACAGGTTATTTCCAGCAAGAACGCTGTGGCCTCCACATCAACACCTTTCGAATTCATAGTTTACGTTTAGGTTTTTGTCCTTCACATCCCCCTCTTTCTTCAAACCTTGTGTGAAGGTCAAATAGAGGTTTTATGAGTGGACTGGAATAAACAAGGATACAGGCACAAGGATAATAGTCTCTCCCTCTGGGTTCTAGCTCTTCTTGACCATTTTACATGGCACCACTCAGTTCTCAAGCAGACAAGGAGGAGATGAATCAGCTCTTTTGGCCCTGGCTTGGGAAAGAGTAAGGAGTTGCTTAGGTTTTGTGTTCTAAGATGCTAATAAATATCTTTCCTTTTTCCCTTGTGAAGCACAGGATCCCAAGCAGGCTGCAGCACATCACACAGAGATGATACCAAGACTTGGCACATTTGATTCCTTTAAAAACATCTATGAGATTAATATGTTTAGCAGGAACCATGAATCATGCAGCATAATTCTTATATCGTGCTGTTTCACAAAGATGTTTAATAAGTAATATTGTTTACTTCCTGCTAATTTGAAGAGAATCAACATTAAAAGAAAGAAAACAAAAACCACTGTAGAACCCTGAACATTTCCTTTCACGAATCCCAAGGCTGGAGAATGAGTTTGGTCAGAACCTTTATAATTACCAAGGATGCAAAACTTAACTCAGCTTCTAATTAGAGCACTGAACTCCACTATCTGCAGAGATTCAATTGTCCTCTGGGTTTAGTTTTTTAAAAGACCAAAAGCTTCAGTGTCTTTTCCTAAACATTACCTGAGATAACTTCTGGTGGCTCCCAGTTTGGCAAGCTGATTCCTAATTCAGGTCCTGTCCAAGATTTCAAATGCCATGAAGACGGGGGCAACAGGGTGATGTAATTTTCAGCTCCTCATACTTGCTGCCTCCCACTACTGCTCTGGCTTATTCCTTGCCTCTTCAAAGTTGTTGTATCTGGTCCCCAGAACTCCCTCCGTGTTATAAGTGTTACAAGGTTGATCGGTGATGTTACTGAGAGGTGTTTAAAATCACAAGTACCTAAAGCAGGGTTTTACCTCACAATTTGAAAAGCTAAAAAAAACACTGGACAAGAAGGCGTTTGGGATTGAAAGTGGAATGTATCTGAAGCCTTGATTAACAAGGAATTGGAGGAACTTTATATATTGACCATTTCTTACTTTTTCTGAGATAAGTCCATCTTAGAGATATATAAACTAGACCCATAAGTAGAACTTTAGCCAGCTAGTCACTTTATAATTTCTGGTTTTCTTTTACGTAAATTGACCCAAATGGTTTTAGGATGATCTTGGGAATATTAACATGGAATATGTCCATTTGCAATGTGCAAAGCACTTTTTTTTTCATTTATTCAACAAACGTTTATTGAAATCTATGGAGCAGGTATGAAAATGAACAAAAGCACTGAGGTCATGTTAGAGTGGCGAGTGCAGTATTAAATGCATATATAATGACAAATGATGGCTAGCACGTAGGAGTGCTTGGCTGTTCTATGCACTAGTCATGTATTAACTCATTTAGATAAAGCAAGGACTCTGTGAGGTACATATAATTGTTATTTCTATCTTACAGATTAGAAAGCCAGATGCACAGGAAAGTTAAGTAACTGCCCAAGGTCACAGAGCTAATAAATGTCTGAGACCAGATTCATACCTAGGCAGCCTGGCTCCAAAATCCATTATATTATGTTACAAAAGTGTCATCCTAGCAAATGTTTCTATATATTCACTTAATACTCCACAATTCCATTTATTTATTTACACTCCAATTCTCCCCTGCAAAGATTGTGTACATTTATCACTGATTTTAAGAACTTTCATTACTGAATGTTCCCTGAAGTAGAATTGTTAGACCATTTTATTTATTTTTATTTCTTTTCCTGTTGGGTGATACAGTTGATTGAAAGGCAAACTCACTTTCTCCAGGAGTTCACTTACACGGAGGTAGCTCCTTAAGAATATCTCTTCCCCATGACAAACCAAGGCAATCAAACCATACCCCAAAGCAGAAACCCAACAGAATAAGTCTATCGGCATTGTCAGATGACACTCAGAAGCAGGAAAAAAAATTATAAAGCTATATGATGACTGTCTCTTCAGCACTGCATTTGGCCACATACTTGTTTATTAAGTATTTTTTTTCTTTTTAAACTAGCTAAAGAAAATACTCTCGAGCAGGGTTAGTTCTTAAAGCAACAAACAGAAAAATATACGTATGTGTATATAGTAAAATCAAAGAGGGACAGCACGTCAGAGCTGGCGAGGACCTTGAGCCAGCTCAAGGCCAGTGGCAGGTGACGTCCTCATCAACGTCACCTGCCACTCCGAGCGCAGGACTCTCAAAGTCACCCCGTCAAGGTGTTAGACCATTTTAGAAAAGAGTAAACTCAAGCTCAAAATGTAAATTGATTCGTCACATTGCCAATCATTTATTCATTCATTCAACAAAATGTTTTGAACACTCGGTGTCATAAAGCTGATTAAGACAATATCTCTCTAAGGACCACAGAGAAATACTATGGGAATAATAAGAAATAAGCAATGAATGCTGCCTGAAGACCTCTCAGAGGAGGTGATACAGGTGATGACAAGTCTCTTTCTACATCAGTACCCTCCTTCTCAGATATGACACGGAGAATGAACTTGAAATTTGTGTTCCTGTGTATTAAAGTAATTAACCTCTTCTCTTTCAAAATGATCTAATCCCAACTACCTTGGATCAATATAATCTCTTATGAACAATATAATGTAGTTAGTTGGCCTTGAACCTCCACAGTTTCTAATATTCCACTGCTTTAACTCATTCAAATAATTATTGAGCATCTACTACCTGGAAGACACTGTTCTAGGTGTTCTGGGGAACACGAAGTAAAATGGACATGTTACTTACCCTGAAGGAATTTTAATTTAGCAAAGGGAAGTAAATCTACCCAGAAATATCTGTAATACAAGGAAGAATATACTTACTGCCAATGGAGGGGAGCAACAGACTGAAATTATGCATAGAAGGGAAACAAATTAATACATTCATACCTTAGAATTCAGTTGATAGCTTTATTGTGAAAGATATTCATGAGTGAGTGACAACAAAACTGATTGTCTGGATGATAAGACTATTAAATGTAGACTGAGTTGTGGGCTTTCATGAGAAATGTAAGATGTTAAAGGTATTCCTTGATTTTGATATTTTTTCTACTTTAGATAGATATTTAATAATTGTATGTTAACAGTTTAGCCATCTTTATCAAATGTTTACTGTGGTTTAAATAGCCTGTCCCTCGAAGTGAGAGTGTGGCATCGACATATATACATTACCAAATGTAAAACAGATAGCTAGTGGGAAGCAGCTGCATAGTACAGGGAGATCAGCTTGGTGCTTTGTGATCACCTAGAGGGGCAGGATAGGGATGGTGGGAGGGAGATGCAAGAGGGAGGAGATATGGGGATATATGTACACATATAGCTGATTCACTTTGTTATACAGCAGAAACTAACACAACATTGTAAAGCAATTATACTCCAAAAAAGATGTTAAATAAATAAATAAATAAATAGCCTGTCCTTGAGCTCAAAAACCATGAGTTTTGAAACCATACTCAGAGGGATCACAGGAGCAGATTAAATTAAGATATCATCTGCGTCTACAGGAGGAGGTTTGCCTCTTGATGATTTTTGCAAGACCTTAATATCTCTGCATATTTAAGGATAGGTTTAGCGTAAGATAGAAACTTCCTAGCATGCTATTCAAGACCGTTCCTGACCCCTTGCCTCTTCTACCACTTTTTGCCTCTCATCACTCCCAGCTTATACCCTACACTCCTGGCAAAATAAATTATCTGAGGTTCCCCAAACAACATTGTACCATGTAGCCTTCCCCTAATTCCTTCTTGCCCAGCCTTCCAAATTTAGCTCACTGGTCCCTCCTCTAAGAGAAGTCTTGCTTGACACTTTCCCTGGGTCAGGTTAAGGATCTCTTCTGTGTTCCCTAATGCTCTAGGCTTACTCCATCATGGCTTTTCCCACAGCACACAACACTTCTGTTTCCTTGTCTCTCCTCTAAACAAGGTTGATGGGGTCTTAAAGGCAAGGATTGTATCTTTCACTGCTTTAGCTCAAGCACCCATATGACGCATGACAACATACTAGCTGAAGGCAAAGGTGGAAGAAGGGAGGGAATAAAAGCAAGTTGCTTTTCTAAGAGAAACGGAAGTTGTTCTGGAAGTGAGAAGTTGGAGACAGGCTGCTTAAGAGTTATGAAACTGAAAGTAATTATACTTTCCTTGATGTCTAGTGACAATTAGCTTAATTTCTTGAATTCATTTCTGTCACTTCAAATTCCTTCTGGATAATATTTTTTGGATCTTCTACTTGGACAGGTTTCTTCTTTCAATCTGTAGTACAACTGGTCCATTTTAGTTAATTGTTTCTCACATCTTGGCTAAAATGTATCTATTTTGAAAAAGGTAGAATAGTGTGTATATAAATTTTTAAAAATGTATCAAACTCAGTGCTTAATTATTTTGTTTTTATCTGAAACAATAATGTTGCTGTAGGCATTACTGTTTTGTAACCCTGTAAATATCTTAAAAAAGCAACATCATCTTTTTAAAAGACATCAACTTTTCAGCAGTGATGGCAGAAGCAGTAGAAGCCATAACAATTATTATATTTCAAAGTGCTTCTGTTATGTTCCTCTGGCTGACCCAACTTTTGCTTCACCTGTGCTTTAAGGCTGATCACCCAAGAACCAGACCATGTAGTTTTGACCTCGGTCTCCCCTGCTTGCTTTCCCCAATGGAATCATATGGCTGGGAATGGAAAGCATGGGAATGAAACTTTGTGACCCATCAGTCATGTTTTACAGCTTAAGGTTCAATCATCGTTGTCATACAAATACAGGCTCATACTGTTCTTCTCTTGAAATATATATATATATTTATCTCTGATTCAAACCACATTCCCTAAACAATGATAAATAGATTTTGGGTGATCAATACATATTAACCACAGCTTCATTTTTGTGAACATGCTAGAAATATAATAAATGAGATCATCTATAATCATGAAAGATGAAAATTTGAGGGGATCAAGACGAGTTACGATAACAGGTGCTATGTTCACATTTCATGCATGTCCTCATAACTCTTAGCAACATCTGGTAACCAGAGAAACTCTTCTCCAATCAGCTATCATCCAGTGTTGACAATCAACCCGTACTTGTATTTGTGGCTAAGTGATTTAGCAAATAGGTTCACGGAATGCAGCAGATAACTCTAAAATGAAAAGGGAATATATCGGGTTCTTTGAGTTACATGGCTCAATCTCCACTTGAATCTGGTTTATGAAAAGCATCAGCAGCATTCAGTAAAGTTTCAGGAAACAAAATTAATACAGATAAATCTGTTGCTTTTCTATACACTAATAATGAACTATCAGAAAGAGAAAGCAAGAAAACAATCTCATTTAAAATCACATCAAAAAGAATAAAATACCTACGAATAAACTTAACCAAGGAGGTGAAAGACCTATACTCTGAAAACTATGAAACACTGATAAAGGAAATTGAAGATGCTACAAAGAAATGGAAAGACATTCCATTTTCTTGGATTGGAGGAATTAATATTATTAAAATGTCTATACTACCCAAGGCAATCTACAGATTTAATGTAATCAATATGACATTCTTCACAGAACTAGAACAAATAATCCTAAAATTTATACGAAACCACAAAAGACCCTGAATTGCCAAAGAAATCTTGAGAAAAAAGAACAAAGCTGGAAATATCATGCTCCCTGATTCGGACTACATGTTACAAAGCTGCGTAATCAAAACAGCATGATACTAGCACAAAAACAGATACATAGATCAATGGAACAGAATAGAGAGCCCAGAAATAAACCCACACACCGATGGTCAATTAATCTACAACAATGGAGACAAGAATATACAGTGGATAAAAGACAGTCTCTTTAATAAGTGGTGCTGGGAAAACTAAACAGCTGCATGCAAAAGAATGAGATTAGAACATTTCCTCACACCATATACAAAAATAAAATCAAAATGGATTAAAGGCCTAAATGTATGACCTGAAATCATAAAACTCCTGGAAGAGAACATAGGCAGAACACTCTTTGACATAAATCATAGCAATATTGTTTTGGATCTGTCTCCAAAGGCAAAGGAAACAAAAGCAAAAAAAAAAAAAAAAAAACAACCGAATTGGGACCTAATTAAACTTAAAAACTTTTACACAGAAAAGGAAACCATCAACAATAGAAAAAGGCAACTTACTGAATTTGGAAACGATATGATCGATATGAGATTCACATCCAAAATACATAAACAGCTGATATAATTCAATATCAAAATAATCTGATAATAAATGGGCAGAAGACCTGAATATACATTTTTCCAAAGAAGACATACAGATGGCCAACAGGCACATGAAAAGATGCTCAACATCACTAATCATCAGAGAAATGCAAATCAAAACTACAATGAGATATCACCTCACACCTGTTCAAATGGCCATCATCAAAAAGGCCACAAATAACAAAAGTTGGTGAGGATGTGGAGAAAAGGGAACTCCTGTGCACTGTTGGTGGGAATGTAAACTGGTGCAGCCACTATGGAAAACAGTATGGAGGGTTCCTCAAAAAACTAAAAATAGAAGATGGCAGAAGAGTAAGACGCGGAGATCACCTGCCTCCCCACAGATACATCAGAAATACATCCATACGTGGAACAGCTCCTACAGAACACCTACTGAACGCTGGCAGAAGACCTCAGACCTCCCAAAAGGCAAGAAACTCCCCCATGTACCTGGGTACCTGGGTAGGGCAAAAGAAAAAAAGAATAAACAGAGACAAAAGAATAGGGATGGGACCTGCACCAGTGGGAGGGAGCTGTGAAGGAGGAAAGGTTTCCACACACTAGGAAGGCCCTTCGCGGGCGGAGACTGCGGGTAGCGTAGGGGGAAAGCTTCGGAGCCGTGGAGGAGAGCACAGCAACAGGGGTGCGGACGGCAAAGCAGAGAGACTCCCACACAGAGGATCAGGGCCGACCGGCACTCACCAGCCCGAGAGGCTTGTCTGCTCCCCCACCGGGGCGGGCGGGGCTGGGAGCTGAGGCTCGGGCTTTGGTCGGAGTGCAGAGAGAGGACTGGGGTTGGCGGCGTGAACACAGCCTGCAGGGGGTTAGTGCACCACGGCTAGCCGGGACGGAGTCCGGGGAAAAGTCTGGACCTGCCGAAGAGGCAAGAGAGTTTTTCTTCCCTCCTTGTTTCCTGGTGCGCGAGGAGAGGGGATTAAGACCGCTGCTTAAAGGAGCTCCAGAGACGGATGCGAGAGCCGCGGGTAACAGCGTGGACCCCAGAGACGGGCATGAGACGCTAAGGCTGCTGCTGCCGCCACCAAGAAGCCTGTGTGCGAGCACAGGTCACTATCCACACCCCACTTCCAGGGAGCCTGTGCAGCCAGCCACTGCCAGGGTCCCGGGATCCAGGGACAACTTCCCCGGGAGAACGCACGGCGCGCCTCAGGCTGGTACAACGTCATAACCGGCTTCTGTCGCCGCAGGCCCACCCCGCACTCCATGACCCTCCCTCCCCCCACTGCCTGAGTGAGCCAGAGCCCCCGAATCAGCGGCTCCTTTAACCCCGTCCTGTCTGAGCGAAGAACAGACGCCCTCCGGTGACCTACATGCAGAGGTGGGGCCAAATCCAAAGCTGAACCCCGGAAGCTGTGCAAACAAAGAAGAGAAAGAGAAATCTCTCCCAGCAGCCTCAGGAGCAGCGGATTAAATCTCCACAATGAATTTGATATACCCTGCATCTGTGAAATACATGAATAGACAAGGAATCACCCAAATTGAGGAGGTGGACTTTGAGAGCAAGATTTATGATTTCTTCCCCTTTTCCTCTTTTTGTGAGTGTGTATGTTTCTGTGTGAGATTTTGTCTGTATAGCTTTGCTTTCACCATTTGTCCTAGGGTTCTATCCATCCGTTTTTTTGTTTTTTTACTTAAAAAAATTTTTTTTTCTTAATAATTATTTTATTTTAATAACTTTATTTTCTCTTTATTTTATTTCATCCTCTTTCTACTTTTTCTCCCTTTTATTCTGAGCCATGTGGATGAAAGGCTCTTGGTGCTGCAGCCAGGAGTCAGTGCTGTGCCTCTGAGGTGGGAGAGCCAACTTCAGGACACTGGTCCACAAGAGACCTCCCAGCTCCACGTAATATCAAACGGCAAAAATCTCCCAGAGATCTCCATCTCAACACCAACACCCAGCTTCACTCAACGACCAGCAAGCTACAGTGTTAGACACCCTATGCCAAACAAATAGCAAGACAGGAACACAACCCCACCCATTAGCAGAGAGGCTGCCTAAAACCATAATAAGTCCACAGACACCCCAAAACACACCACCATACGTGGACCTGCCCACCAGAAAGACAAGATCCAGCCTCATCCACCAGAACACAGTCACTAGTCCCCTCCACCAGGAAGCCTACACAACCCACTGAACCAACTTTAGACACTGGGGACACACACCAAAAACAACGGGAACTACGAACCTGCAGCCTGCAAAAAGGAGACCCCAAACACAGTAAGATAAACAAAATGAGAAGACAGAAAAACACACAGCAGATGAAGGAGCAAGATAAAAACCCACCAGACCTAACAAATGAAGAGGAGATAGGCAGTCCACCTGAAAAAGAATTCAGAATAATGATAGTAAAGATGATCCAAAATCTTGGAAATAGAATAGAGAAAATACAAGAAACATTTAACAAGGACCTAGAAGAACTAAAGATGAAACAAGCAATGATGAACAACACAATAAATGAAATAAAAAGTACTCTAGAAGGGATCAATACCAGAATAACTGAGGCAAAAGAACAGATAAGTAACCTGGAAGATAAAATAGTGGAAATAGCTACTGCAGAGCAGAATAAAGAAAAAAGAATGAAAAGAACTGAGGACAGTCTCAGAGACCTCTGGGACAACATTAAACGCACCAACATTTGAATTATAGGGGTTCCAGAAGAAGAAGAGAAAAAGAAAGGGACTGAGAAAATATTTGAAGAGATTATAGTTGAAAACTCCCCTAATATGGGAAAGGAAATAGTTATTCAAGTCCAGGAAGCACAGAGAGTCCCATACAGGATAAATCCAAGGAGAAACACGCCAAGACACATATTAATCAAACTGTCAGAAATTAAATACAAAGAAAACATATTAAAAGCAGCAAGGGAAAAACAACAAATAACACACAAGGGAATCCCCATAAGGTTAACAGCTGATCTTTCAGCAGAAACTCTGCAAGCCAGAAGGGGGTGGCAGGACATATTGAAAGTGTTGAAGGAGAAAAACCTGCAACCAAGATTACTCTACCCAGCAAGGATCTCATTCAGATTTGATGGAGAAATTAAAACCTTTAGAGACAAGCAAAAGCTGAGAGAGTTCAGCACCACCAAACCAGCTTTAAAACAAAAGCTAAAGGATCTTCTCTAGGCAAGAAACACAAGAGAAGGAAAAGACCTACAATAACAAACCCAAAACAATCAAGAAAATGGGAATAGGAACATACATATCGATAATTACCTTAAAAGTAAATGGATTAAATGCTCCCACCAAAAGACACAGACTGGCTGAATGGATACAAAAACAAGACCCATATATATGCTGTCTCCAAGAGATCCACTTCAGACCTAGAGACACATACAGACTGAAAGTGAGGGGATGGAAAATGATATTCCATGCAAATGGAAACCAAAAGAAAGCTGGAGTAGCAATTCTCATATCAGACAAAACAGACTTTAAAATAAAGACCATTAGAAGAGACAAAGAAGGACACTGCATAATGATCAAGGGATCGATCCAAGAAGAAGATATAACAATTGTAAATATTTATGCACCTAACATAGGAGCACCTCAATACATAAGGCAAATACTAACAGCCATAAAAGGGAAAATCTAAAGTAACACATTCATAGTAGGGGACTTTAACACCCCACTTTCACCAATGGACAGATCATCCAAAATGAAAATAAATAAGGAAACACAAGCTTTAAATGATACATTAAACAAGATGGACTTAATTGATATTTATAGGACATTCCATCCAAAAACAACAGAATACACATTTTTCTCAAGTGCTCATGGAACATTCTCCAGCATAGATCATATCTTGGGTCACAAATCAAGCCTTGGTAAATTTAAGAAAACTGAAATTGTATCAAGTATCTTTTCCAACCACTATGCTATGAGACTAGATATAAATTACAGGAAAATATCTGTAAAAAATACCAACACATGGAAGCTAAACAATACACTACTTAATAACGAAGTGATCACTGAAGAAATCAAAGAGGAAATCAAAAAATACCTAGAAACAAATGACAATGAAAACACAACGACCCAAAACCTATGGGATGCAGCAAAAGCAGTTCTAAGAGGGAAGTTTATAGCAATACAATACTACCTTAAGAAACAGGAAACATCTCAAATAAAGAACTTAAACTTGCACCTAAAGCAATTAGAGAAAGAAGAATAAAAAAACCCCAAAGTTAGCAGAAGGAAAGAAATCATAAAGATCAGATCAAAAATAAATGAAAAAGAAATGAGGGAAACAATAGCAAAGATCAATAAATCTAAAAGCTGGTTCTTTGAGAAGATAAACAAAATTAATAAACCATTAGCCAGACTCATCAAGAAAAAAAGGGAGAAGACTCAAATCGATAGAATTAGAAATGAAAAAGGAGAAGTAACAACTGACACTGCAGAAATACAAAAGATCACGAGAGATTTCTACAAGCAACTCTATGCCAATAAAATGGACAACCTGGAAGAAATGGACAAATTCTTAGAAATGCACAACCTGCCAAGACTGAATCAGGAAGAAATAGAAAATATGAACAGACCAATCACAAGCACTGAAATTGAAACTGTGATTAAAAATCTTCCAACAAACAAAAGCCCAGGACCAGATGGCTTCACAGGCAAATTCTATCAAACATATAGAGAAGAGCTAACACCTATCCTTCTAAAACTCTTCCAAAATATAGCAGAGGGAGGAACACTCCAAAACTCATTCTATGAGGCCACCATCACCCTGATACCAAAACCAGACAAGGATGTCACAAAGAAAGGCCAATGTCACTGATGAACATACATGCAAAAATCCTCAACAAAATACTAGCAAACAGAATCCAACAGCACATTAAAAGGATCATGCACCATTATCAAGTGGGGTTTATTCCAGAAATGCAACGATTCTTCAATATACGCAAATCAATCAATGGGATACACCATATTAACAAATTGAAGGAGAAAAACCATATGGTCATCTCAGTAGATGCAGAGAAAGCTTTCGACAGAATTCAACACCCATTTATGATAAAAACCCTCCAAAAAGTAGGCATAGAGGGAAGTTACCTGAACATAATAAAGGCCATATATGACAAACCCACAGCCAACATCGTCCTCAATGTTGAAAAACTGAAACCACTTCCACTAAGATCAGGAACAAGACAGGGTTGCCCACTCTCACCACTCTTATTCAACATAGTTTTGGAAGTTTTAGCCATAGCAATCAGAGAGGAAACGGAAATAAAAGGAATCCAAATCGGAAAAGAAGAAGTAAAGCTGTCACTGTTTGCAGATGACATGATGCTCTACATAGAGAATCCTAAAAATGCTACCAGAAAACTACTAGAGCTAATCAATGAATTTGGTAAAGTAGCAGGATACAAAATTAATGCACAGAAATCTCTGGCATTCCTATACACTAATGATGAAAAATCTGAAAGTGAAATCAAGAAAACACTCCCATTTACCACTGCAACAAAAAGAATAAAATATCTAGGAATAAACCTACTTAAGGAGATAAAAGACTTGTATGCAGAAAATTATAAGACACTAATGAAAGAAATTAAGGATGATACAAATAGATGGAGAGATATACCATGTTCTTGGATTGGAAGAATCAACATTGTGAAAATGACTCTACTACCCAAAGCAATCTACAGATTCAATGCAATCCCTATCAAACTACCACTGGCATTTTTCACAGAACTAGAACAAAAAATTTCACAATTTGTATGGAAACACAAAAGACCCCGAATAGCCAAAGCAATCTTGAGAATGAAAAACGGAGCTGGAGGAATCAGGCTCCCTGACTTCAGACTATACTACAAAGCTACAGTAATCAAGACAGTATGGTACTGGCACAAAAACAGAAAGATAGATCAATGGAACAGGATAGAAAGCTCAGAGATAAACCCACGCACATATGGTCAACTTATCTTTGATAAAGGAGGCAGGAATGTACAGTGGAGAAAGTACAGCCTCTTTAATAAGTGGTGCTGGGAAAACTGGACAGGTACATGTAAAAGTATGAGATTAGATCACTCCCTAACACCATACACAAAAATAAGCTCAAAATGGATTAAAGACCTAAATGTAAGGTCAGAAACTATCAAACTCTTAGAGGAAAATATAGGCAGAACACTCTATGACATAAATCACAGCAAGATCCTTTTTGACCCACCTTCTAGAGAAATGGAAATAAAAACAAAAATAAACAAATGGGACGTAATGAAACTTCAAAGCTTTTGCACAGCAAAGGAAACCATAAACACGACCAAAAGACAACCCTCAGAATGGGAGAAAATATTTGCAAATGAAGCAACTGACAAAGGATTAATTTCCAAAATTTACAAGCAGCTCATGCAGCTCAATAACAAAAAAACAAATAACCCAATCGAAAAATGGGCAGAAGACCTAAATAGACATTTCTCCAAAGAAGATATACAGACTGCCAACAAACACATGAAAGAATGCTCAACATCATTAACCATTAGGGAAATGCAAATCAGAACTACAATGAGATATCATCTCACACCAGTCAGAATGGCCATCATCAAGAAGTATAGAAACAATAAATATTGGATAGGGTGTGGAGAAAAGGGAACACTCTTGCACTGCTGGTGGGAATGTGAATTGGTACAGCCACTATGGAGAACAGTATGGAGGTTCCTTAAAAAACTACAAATACAACTACCATATGACCCAGCAATCCCACTCCTGGGCATATACCCTGAGAAAACCATAATTCAAAACGAGTCATGTACCAAAATGTTCATTGCAGTTCTATTTACAATAGCCCAGAGATGGAAACAACCTAAATGTCCATCATTGGATGAATGGATAAAGAAGATGTGGCACATATATACAATGGAATATTACTCAGCCATAAAAAGAAACGAAATTGAGCTATTTGTAATGAGGTGGATAGACCTAGAGTCTGTCATACAGAGTGAAGTAAGTTAGAGAAAGACAAATACCGTATGCTAACACATATATATGGAATTGAAGAAAAAAAATTGTCATGAAGAACCTAGGGTTTAGACAGGAATAAAGACACAGACCTACTAGAGAATGGACTTGAGGATATGGGGAAGGGGAAGGGTAAGCTCTGACAAGGTGAGAGAGTGGCTTGGACATATATACACTGTCAAACGTAAAACAGCTAGCTAGTGGGAAGCAGCCGCATAGCACAGGGAGATCAGCTCGGTGCTTTGTGACCACGTAGAGGGGTGGGATAGGGAGGGTGGGAGGGAGGGAGATGCAAGAGGGAAGAGATATGGGAACATATGTATATGTATAACTGATTCACTTTGTTATAAAGTAGAAACTAACACACCATTTTAAAGCAATTATACTCCAATAAAGATGTAAAAAAAATAATAAAAACTAAAAATAGAACTACTGCATGATCCAGCTATCCCACTCCTGGGTATATATCCAAAGAAAATAAAACAGTGTTTTGAAAAAATTCACACACCCTAATGTTCATAGCAGCATTATTTACAATATCCAAGATATGGAAGCAACTTAAGTGTCCATCAACAGATGAATGGATCAAGAAGATGTGGTATGTATATATAATGGAATACTACTCAGCCATAAAAAGAATGAAAGTCTGCCATTTCATCAATGTAGATGGATGTAGAGAGTACTATACTTAGTGAAATAAGTCAGAGATAGAAAGACAAATACTGTATGCTATCACTTATATGTGGAATCTAAAATGTTAAGCAAAGGAATGTATATAACAAAACAGAAGCAGACTCACAGATACAGAGAAAAAAACCAATGGTTACCAGTGGGGAGATGGAGGGGGACCGGCAAGATAGGAATATGAAATTAAGAGATACAAACTACTATGTATAAAACAGATAAGCAACAAGGATATATTGTACAGCACAGGCAAATATAGCCATTGTTTTGTAATAACTTTAAATGTAGTATAGTCTTGAAAAACGCTGAATCACTATGTTGTACACCTGAAAATAATATAATGTTGTAAATCACCTATACTTCAATTTAAAAAAAAGACAAGAAAAGCATCAGTAGCAACACTACTCCTGAGGTCCTATGTGCTAACATCGCCACCTATTGCTCATTCCAGGTACAAACGGTCACACCTCAAGCCAAAGACTAGACATTCTCTAGGTAAGAAACAGACTCTTGAGCTTTGGGTAATCATTAACCCCTAGCAGGATTAAAAGGTAATCAATTTCACTCCTGAAACTACAGAGTAAAGGCAGTGGGCACTCTTGCCAATGTGGACAATTAGGTGATAATTATATTTTATTGAATTTCACATATTGGAATTACATTGGCTTATCGATTTTTTTGTATGTTTTATTCTCTGCTATATCCCCAGCATTTAGAACAGTCCCTGACACATAGCAGTTGCTCAATAAATATTTATTAAATAAATGAATCCGTAAAGAAAAAGGGTAATTATTCTCATAAATTTGCCACACTACTTATTTAGCAACTTCAATTTAAAAACTTATTGTGACTTTTTTCTAGTAAATAACAATATCCCTAGATATTGATAGGATTGGTAGAGAGAGAGGGACAGGTGACAATAAAAGGAAAGAAGGGAAAAAGAGGAGGGTTTCCAGATGATTGCAACAGAAAATACCAGAAACATATGATAAAAATCTGGATGAAAAAGAAATAAATATGATACGGAAGACATACTAACAGTAGTCCATTCTGCAGATAAGATTATGACATTCATTTCTTTTTATTTTAACCAAATTTTAAAAAGTTAAAGGTTATCTTAAAAATCATATGTTTTGCATTTTACTGAGCAAAAACACTCAAGCTGTTACATTCACTAATTCATATATTACCCATGGCACTAACATTTTTTCACACTGGCATTTGACACAGAAATTGAAGAATATTGACCTAGCTTTAACAAATTTGGAACAAGACGTTGTTTGCTAAAAAATGATTCCATTTATCAAGAGTGAAATTGGTTTTCGAGGTACGTTTCTTTTTTTAAAGCCCTGACGCTCTCTTTTTTTTTTCACAGTGCTAACATCCTTATTTGCATGTGTGGGGCGAGTCTCCACTGCTCCTACCCATCTTACTGGTGTGTCAAGAATGCCTGGGGAACTGGGACTTGGGGAACTGATGTGACATTTGACACTCTGGTTACCTCTTTTGCTGGCTGGAAAGTTGGGTGAAAAGTCTCAGACACCTCACAACTGTTGGCAGCACGGCTTCACCAAGGATGTAGACGATCACAATCAGAAAAACCCAGCGCCCTCAAGGCACAATAAAGTGAATTCTCAAAAGGAAAGTTCAGTGCTTCGGAGATAAATTGAAGATGTAAACTGAAAATACTCCTTCACTAGTGAAAACAAAACTTTCAGACTAGAAAAAAATATTTTAAGGGATTTTGAATTTATATTAATACCTTAAATCCAGTGCTTTATTTTAACTAGGATTATTTATGAGTGTTATGCCCAGAAAGGGGTAAAATGGTAATTTTATAAAATTTGGAGATTCTACAATATAAATCAAAAAGAAAAATGCCATTTACAAGCCTTGAGAAGAATTTCCTTCTTTAATTTAAACGGATTTATTTACTATATTATTTCATCATTTATTGCTTCTTAATAATATGGTAAATAACTCATTTCAAGAGTCATGATTTAAACATCTACTTTCTAAACTCCAGCTTCCATTTTTGCTGAGGTAAAAGTATATATCATCTTTCAAACTGAATTCTTAGATTTGGAGTTGGAAATTATTTCCCTGATGCTTTGAAAAGGGAAAATAAATTCTAAACCTTTCTAAGTACTACTTGGTTACAAAGAATTCTATAGTATGGGTAAGTCCCAACTGAACTAATTATAATTTGAATGCCATGGGCATTCAAATGATGAAACAGGAACTAGAAGTCAAGTGTTTGGGGTTAAGAAACAGGATTTGTTAGGATTTGACCTTAATTATCGTATAAGCTTGAAAAAGTAACCACTCCGTTCTTCAATTTTTTAAAAATTACTATTGCAAGAGATATCATTCCTCCTCCTTCAAGGCCCAAGAATAATGTAAAAAGAAAAATTTCCCTGGCAAGCTACCAGATAATGACAGCAGAGAAAGCAAGAGTGAGGGAGTGAGAATGAGACAGAGAGAGAAAAATTCTCCATTTTGCAGGACTATAATGTATAGGGCTTATGCTAGAAGCATTTTATCATAGCAACATGTTCTATAACTGTTTTCCTTAGAAACAGCATTAACTAACTGGGATGACCCACTCATTTTGTAGAATGAGAGTATAATGTAAGTTTAAAAATCTTTTATTCAGGGCTTCCCTGGTGGTGCAGTCGTTGAGAGTCCGCCTGCCGATGCAGGGGACACGGGTTCGTGCCCTGGTCCGGGAGGATCCCACATGCCGCGGAGCGGCTGGTGAGCCATGGCCGCTGAGCCTGTGCGTCCGGAGCCTGTGCTCCGCAATGGGAGAGGCCATAACAGTGAGAGGCCGGCGTACCGCAAAAAAAAAAAAAAAAAAAAAAAATCTCTTATTCAAAATCAGGACTATTGAAGAGAAATTTAACCAGCACTTACCATTTACTTAGCTCAACAGATCCAGAAACTATGTGTTTCTTCTCTTAAAACAAAGAAATCCCAAACAATAATAATTTGACAAATATTTCTTTGACATGTGTTTTTTTCCTACCATAATTCTACCATCTCTATTTTGGAACTTTACTATTCAAGTTTTCCAAGTTTCCCATTAGTAAAAAATTAAAAATTAAGTAACAATTTTGATACCTACCAGGACACTGTATTCAGATTGCTGATGTTATTACTTTAAATCACAATATACCTACCCTCTGTAGGTTCCCATTCATTTTCTGTCACACTACCCAGTTTTACATCAGTGAAATTTAAGGTATTAATTCCAATAAGGCAGTTTGAAGGTGTATGTTCAATTGGGAAAGGCAGAAATTTTTTCAAACATTATCGCCATCCTCAGATACCCAAGTGATGTGAACACATGAACAGTACCACGCAGTAAGAACCACCTGCTACAATCAATCTTAAATGAAAATAGAGCACTTCTCCCACTCAAGAAGGCCTGGAAACAGTCCAAATCAAGATCTCCCTTTGGCTGATTTAAAGTGTGTGGGGAGAGATAAATTAGGAGTTTGGGATTAACATATACCCACTACTATATATAAAACAGATAACCAACAAGGACCTACTGTATAGCACAGGTAATTATATTCAGTATTTTTTAATAACCTATAAGGGAAAATAATCTGAAAAAAAAGATATATGTGTATGTATAACTGAATCACTCTGCTGTACACCTGAAACTAACACAACATTGTAAATCAACCATATTCCAATTTAAAAAAAAAGGCAAACCAAGGCAGGGCAGTCAACCAGAGCCTTGTGGTTCATGTGCCAAAAGCCTGCAATATTTATGTATCTTCACCTGATAAATGAAAGAGGATTTTTAAAAAGAGAAAGATTTTTTTGGTAAAAGTTTCAAGGTTGTTTTTTGGTTAACCTTGATATATTTTATGATAATTCCATTCCTCCGGGAGAAACACTACCATGTTGGCACAAATGTCCACCTCAAACAGAACAATGAGAGCTCTAAGATAAAAGTCTCCTGTTTTTTTTTTTTTTCAGTGACCTTTTACATGTCAAAGCACAGAATCTCTTAGTTTTGAGTACAAAATAATGGCCAGAGTAGGAATATATTTTAAAAGCTCCTTTTTGCTGCTATCAATTTTGAAACTCTAAGTGGAGTCGAGATTTCTGTGACGTGTTCCAGCCTGTTGAAGTCATGGGTCTCTTACTGGTTTGCCCTGATGACCTAAAATTACCAGCTTCACCTCACACTGACCTTGTTCGCGCTGTTAAAAAAATCATTTGCCTTTTTTAACCAGGTTTTCCTTTCCACCATGAGCCGACCAAATTCCTCTTGAAGCCAATTCAGTTTCTGGTTAGACAGCTGTAGGTGTTCTTTCTCCACATACTCCTTGGAGAGCAGAATCCCCAGTGCCTCACTCTTCAGCTTCTCCACTGCGGAATTCCATTCCTACAAGAGATCACTCTTCAGTTTATTTTACACATCCTCCCCTCTGGAATCTCTGGTAAGACTCAGAGGACATTTACATGTGTTGAATGTATCAGCAACCTGTCATTATTTTCAAATCATAAAGGAGTCAATGCTACATTCCAGGTTTGAGTAACAAGACGTAGGTAAAAAAAAGAAAGGGACACAGAAAAGAGGTTAAAAAGGGAGAGGGGATGATAGTAGAAAGGGGCAGGTCAACTGGGATGTGTCTGGTTGCCCTGAATTCAGGTCACTTGCCATTTCCCTTAAAAATACCTGAAAATATACCCAAAATATGGTCATCAGTGTTTTTCAATCTCTAACTCATTTTTACCTATTTTTATTCATTTAAGTATAAAAACATTTCTCTCCCACAATTTATTCTCACTGGCAATGTGGGCAAATATGCACAAGAAAGGAAGGGAAATCTCATAGTATATGGTTGTTTGTGCATCTGCCTACACTTAGAACTGAAATTAAGACCTGTTACTCTGCACAAAGTTAATAGCTGTTATTGTGCAGTATTCTCTCCATCCTGACCCCAGTTTCACCTCTCAATGTTTCACTATTAACGATTTATAAACATTTCAACAAAGGAAAAGAGGTAGTTTTTTACTTTCTGTTGCATGAGGGTGAAAAACAGTAAATAGAGAAGAAAGAAAATAATAAGAGTTGAAGTAAATCAAACATATTAACATTCAATTTATTTGAAGGGAAATTCAAATTTCTTGCAAAAGAACTGAAGACAGATCTAGTTTCATAATATAATGCTTATCTCTAACATAGGAGTCTTGTTAGCAAATTTTCTGGTACCCATCTTAGCTGAGACTGAGAAGTGAGCATATGCTGTTTGTTAAAGCATCAGAAATTTATCACCAAATTTAAAAAAATCACAGTCTGATTCCATCCTGGCTTGCTCCCCAGTGCAAAGTGTCCTATTATTAAGTTACATTTGTTACATTATATTGTATAAAATAATACAATTTTAGTGCAATTTACCGCTATCATTTCCATTCATTTATTTCACAAGACAACTAAATACTGTGTACCTGGGACCATGCTGGGATAGATGTCTTGGGGAATATAAAGAAAGAATAAAATATAGTTATTTTCTTTAACAATACATAAACTGCTATTTTATATAATTTTATATATACTGCATTATGAAGTGTATTAAATACATGCTGTTTCTACAAACACACAAATACACGTACATACACACAAAATGGTAGCATTTCAAATCACAGTTGGTAGATGCTGAAAATAGAAATTGTACATATTATTTTATGGACTTCATAGAATCTGTTCTAGTAATTGTGTAAGAGAAAAATATTTTCATCAATGGACGCAAGAATAAGTATGGTAGATTAAGGCATTGGCATTTTTTTGAGCACCAATTACGAGCTTATGTTTTGTAAGTAAAACCCTCACAAACTTAGGTTAGATGTTATTATTTTCCTAGTATTTACACAGGCTCAGAGGAGTATGTTATTCAAGGTTACATATCCAATACGTGGCAGAACTAGGACTATTCACAGGTTTGTATACAATGCTACATTCCAGGGAACTGAGGGTAGAGAGACTCCAGAATCTCCAAATTTCTCAGTGAGTGCAAAAGCAATACTCTTAGGCATGAAGATGGGCTACGTGAGTTCTCAAGATCCTTCATTTCTTAAAGAGCTATTTGTCCCCATTTAAGGACTGCTAATATGTGCCATGACATTATTTCGTAAAGCACTGTAAATATCCCTCCCACTTAAAAACCACTATTTAACCTTATCGGGAAAAAGCAAATATTTCTAAAGCAGTTAGCCTAATTTCTGGCATACATAATAGGCACTCACTAAATATTAGTCCCACTTGTCTTCCCGTCAGTTTTATCACGGTTCATTAGTGCCCCAAAATTTGTTCATTATTTATGGGAATTCCTGTTTCCCAGTTCTAAAATAACAATAGTGGAAGCCTTCTCCAAATGTACTGGTCAGTGTTATGTATTGATCAATAATATGAGATAAGCAAAATAAAGCAGGTTTCTTTACTGCAGTACTCCTTAGAATTTTTACTGTTAACATGCACTGAGACTCCTAGAGGAAAACGTGGTGTGAAACGTTTTGGACAAACTCCTTTGACCAAGAAACCATTTGTTTGCTAATCATCTCAGGGGACCAATGCTCTGGCTGGAACAATGCTGAGAAACACTACAGTTGTGGCTAAAAGGAGCTGAACCAGCTACAGGTTCATTTGCTTTCACAAGTCTTTGTTTCTTTTTTTGTTTTGTCCCAATCCCTCCAGCTACCCAGTTAGTCCGTTTCCTGTCTTTTGGATCCATACTCTATTTTCTGTCTGTTAAGATCTGTGGGGCATTAATCCTCAATGAACTCAAGTAAGAAATGCTCAATATGTGAAGACATAGAGTAAAGCAGGTAATTCTTTCAAAAAATTGGCATTGACCAGAATCTTCTGTGCTCGTTAGAGGAAGAACACTTAAATATGGAGAAACTAGGGGAGGCCCAGAGAGCTGGGGGAAGGAAAGTGGAGAGGAGGTTAGGATATGGAGAGATAGGTTACAGCCATTACGTGCTCAGTCTGGACAAAACTAAACTCTACAGTGTTGGTATCTTTAACTGTCTGCAAGAGCGTAAGGGTTGATTCTTCCTCCCGTATGCTAGCACTGTGCTAAATGCTTTACATATAGTATCTCACTTAATCTTCACCACACCCCTACAAGGTAGGAACTATTATTATCCTCATTTTACAGATGGGGTAACTGAGGCTCAGAAGGGTTAAGAACTTGCCCAAGGTCTCAACACTAGTAGGTGAAAGAGCCAGAACTCAAATTCAGGTAGTTTGACTCTAGAACCTGCTTTCTCAACCAGTATCCTGGCCTCAGCTCTGCAGAGAGGTGATAAACAGTGCTTTTTACACCACAGAAAGATTAAACACATTAACTTAGAATTACAGACATGAAACTTCCATAAGGTCTGGATAAGACCTGAAACTGATAAAAGTCCTTATATGACCCTGGGATTTTCTGATTTGAAATTAGAAGCCTTATTATTTCTAAATAAACACAATGCCTTACATATATAACTGAGAATTTACAGCCAAACTCAAGCTATATTTTGCAACTGGACCAAAATAATAAAGTTCTTCTCTATGAATAAGAAGAGAAATACTTGTTCTCTAACAGAGTTCATAAATCTGCCTTTAGTATAAATTTTGTAAACAACATTAAAGAGAGACTTCTGGAGTAGAGCCAAGTCTTTGAAAACCCACTGTAACCTTGTGCTTCATAATGTGTTATATAAAGTGGGCTGTGACCTTCCAAGGAAACTGTAAAGGACCATTTTGTGCCTCCTAACTTTTCTTATTCTCCATCCCCAGTCTTTTTAATTACATTTTCAAATGAACTCTGTGGGCAGTAGATGAAGCTAGGTCTACTCAATATTTCTATGCAATCTTCTCAGAAAATTGGTTCTGTTTTCTTTGGGCAATCTATAGGCAGTTTCTGATGCGCTTCCATACCGTTCTGATGACATATTTCCCCAGCCATTTTTCTTTGGGGATGCTTCGCCTATTTTATTTTTGAGACAAAACTTTCCAGAGTCATCTGAATCCAGCATGCTGTTTAAAAAACTTAGTTGTCCCTGTTGTCCAGGCTGGAGGAGCCCAACAGAGAAAATCTTGGTCCTTTTTCTCTAAGCCACTGCTGCCTGCCTGCTAAGTATTCAACCTCTGACTGGGTTTCAGTCACTTTGCAATAAAATATTTCCAGTACTTGTCCCCACCAGCAGAAAGTCAAAGACTGCCATTTCCTTGGCTTTTCAGTTTGACAGATGGACCTGTGTATCTCTGAGCCAATAAAGACGTGTGGCACTGTGTGTTCCTGGGCTCAGGGTGTGTCCACAGGTCACTCCATTACTTTCCTTCTTCACTCACAGTAGTAACCCTTTTAAACTGTACCTTTCAGTATTCCATTTGCCGAGGAAATGGAGCTTCTCTTGCATCCCTTGATTTTAAGGGTACTTTTAAGAGGATTAGCACTGATAGACAAGAAGGCAAAAACCGTTTCTTCTCCCCCCCACTTTTTTTTTTAACAGTCCCAGGTTAGCTTTTCAAATAAAATTATGGATTGGTATAAAAATTATCCAGCCATTCAATTTAAAAAATAAAAAAATATTAGCTACTCCAATGGAAAAGAAACAGAATACTCCCAATATGTTTAGTAAGCCTTTATTCACTTCCCTGATGAAGTGGATGGGGTGTGTTTAAATGACCCAGTACCACGTGGTAAATTATTTTCCTTATAAATTTGACTTCAGAATATAATTTTTAAGTGGGAGAAGATGGACAAGAAACAATAGGGAACATATTTATAAACTGCTAAGAAACTATCAGCTGTGGAGATGACTGGCCCAAATCACATGTGGCAGAAGCATGTGTCTGGCTCACGTGTAGGACATGGCCGCTTTGGAGGACATCTCATTAGATATAGCTCATTTCTCGTTCAGTCTTTTAAGTCTACAGTCCCATTTGGTTCAGCACCGAGAATTAACTCACTGACAGCACATCATAGAATTTTACATGACTGCATTAACAGATGGGACAAACAAAATAAACCTGGCGATTTTAATCAGAGAGTATTTGAAAGTCTGCTTTGAGCAGAGAATTTTTGAGAAGAAATGTTTACGCTTTTGGAGAGTGGCAGTGAGCCCTTGAAAAGCTGAAAGTCTCTGATCATGCCGAGCTGGATGGCCAGCTGGGCCACAGTTACTTCTTGTGCTCCTTTCCCAGGCATTTCTCGCCGACATACATAAAAGCAAGGGTCATCTCACTCTTGGATGAGTACCGAGTTCAGTGTCCACAGGCCATCTGAACTCTGCCCTCACTGTGGTGCATTTCAGCAGAGACACAGACAGACTGCAAACAGGGAAGAACTGTGATTTTGTGTATCACCTAGAGATGAAAGAATTGCGGTGTTTCGCTTCCCGGCCATAAGGAAGAAATCATAGCTACTGAATCAAGGAGAGCCTGTGGGCAAGAGCAGAGAAATGGAAATACACTTTTTACTCCAAACTTAGTAAGTGGCCTCCCGCAGGGCATTTTGCTTTCCTGAGCCTTACTTCTCTGCAGTGCAGTAAGAGTCACCACCATTTCACATATGCTTCGGCTTCTCTAGTGAATCAGATGTAAATTCAACGGTGAGTTGGCTGTGCTTCAAAGTCCTGGATTTCAGACCCTACTAAAATTTGGGTTTTTAGCTATATTTTCCATAATTACCCTACTGGATTTGGGACCGACAGTTTACAGCAGAAATGACAGATGTCACCAAAGCAATCTTTGAATAATAGTTGCTGCTTTCTTTCTTCTCAGTCCATTCAAATATTCCAAAAGAGGCAGGAAAAAACATGGCTTGGAAGCTTCTTGTTTCCTTTATTCTGTTCAGTGCTTGGCCACCAAGTGGAGCCTGTGGTTCAGGCACACAGAGCAGGGTGCTTGTTGCTAATACTGAAGCAAAAGGATGTGTGGCAGAATAAATTTTTTAAATCAAATAAAATCATAACAAATTACACTCATAAGCAAGTCTTCAAAATAACGTTTGGAGCAGAAATACATTTATTTCTTCCTCCTTGGTTCAACATAGTTTTTGGCTAAAAATTTAATTACACAGGAAGTCGGGAAGAAATTGTCCCAAGATTTGTGTTTTCTGAGAATCACTATTTTTTCTTTAGTGTCTTGCCCTTGTTTTTCTTAGATTTTTGTTCCTCTTAATCACATTTTCTTCAAGTTGATTAAGTAAGGAGTAGAGCCAGATTGGGGGCTATTGATGTTTCCAATTTTTAAATCAAAATTAATAAAGTCTAGCTGGCCAAATTATTTTCATCTAACACAATTTGCCTACAATCAGTGTGCCACTGGCTGACTAGGTGATTGCAGTTTATATTAATGTCATCAAAAGATTTACTTTTTAATTTTCTAGAGAATCTGTTGGAGATATCTTCAGGATCTCAACATGTAATTCAACCATGGGGAGAATTACTAGGTTTTGATGTTCACTTCTTATGAAGATTTCCCTAAGTCAAGCAGATTAAGTTGGGAAGGGCGTATCTGTATATCTTACCCATAAGGAACATCAGATATAGATTAGAACAATGACTTTTAGTTGTTATGTACAAGATCAATGTAAGAAAACCAATAACATTCCTAGATAGCAACAATAGCCAATTATCTTTTCTAATAAAGATCCCATTTATAAGGGCAATAAACATTATGAGGCAGTCATTTGTTCAACTATGTATTTGGCAGGTCTAGTCTATGCCAAGCATTCTTCTAAATACACCATCTAGGCCAGTGAATTTAGCTCCAGTGTTAGTGATGGTGGTGGTGCACCATGTATTTTATTTTGTTTATAACCAATAAACATGGTAAATCAGTACATTGTCTGGTGAGTTTGAAGATGACCGCACTGTAGAATAGAGACAAGTAGAGCAGGTTAGGGGACTCTCAGGTGCCACGCAGGGCGGGAGTTGTGTGCAGTATTAAATATGGTGGTCAGGGTAGGCTTTCTGAGTAGTGAGATTTCAGCAAAGATGGGCAGGAAGTGAGGGGATGAGCCAAGAGGATCTCTGGAGAAAGAACTTTCCAGGTTGAGGGCACAGCTACAGTAAAGGCTCCCAGGTGGGAGTTTTCCTGCTTGGGTGGAGGAACAGCAAGGACACAACGCGGTAGAGCTGAGTATGCCACGGAGGAAGCAGGGGGAGAAGCAGTAAGAGGGCCACGGTGGCGGCAGACTGGGAGGATCCAGAGGCAGGGCCTTGTAAACACTGAAGTCTTTTATTCTGAGAGAAGTGTGAAGCTGTTGGAAGGTCTGGGGCATAGGGTCTGACATAACTTTAAAAAAATAATAATAAATAAAAGTACAGGGCTGTCGTTTGAGAATACTTTGCTGGTGGAGGGGTGCAGGGTTGCATGCACAGTGATTCCTGAGGAGGCTACTGCAATTAGCCAGGAAAGATGGAGGTAGGTCATTCCCCAGGACAGCAGTGGAGGTCATGAGAAATGATAGGATATTCTGGATCTACTCAGATGACACAGCCCAGGTGATTTCCTATGAGTAAGAGGAAGAAGAATCAAGACTCTTTTCACCTGAGTAACTGGATGGATTGAGTTGCCCTTAACTGAGATATGAAGAACTAGGCAGAAGAGATTTTGAGTGGGAAGAAGAAGAATTCAGTTGCTGACATCCTCTTGAGCCTGTCTCTCTGGAAAGGCTGTGCATAAGCTCCTGAAGTCAGTACCCACCACCCACTTCTACACACACACACACACACACACACACACACACACACTCACACTCACACACACTCACAAACTGACATTCCATTAGCAAATACTCTCACAGATTCCTCCCAAATATGGCCTAAGCCTTTCAGACTGGAACAGTCTATTTAAAGGACTATGAAGAATAAAGGCTTCAAGTTGCCTATAAGGAAAATAAGATCCCAAAGCTAAAGTAGCAAGAAGAAACTAAATACCCAGGAGTTTCAAATACATTTTTAAATGCACAGACATGCGTGTAACATACACAGCCAGCGGTTCTTCTTGTTTCTGGAATGCAGAAGCAAAATGACTACAAAAGCCAGCTACCACGAGGTGATGCTGCACCTCAATCCCAGGTAGTAGGAATGTCTCAAAGAAATGGTGTCAAGCCAGTAACATATTCAACACACTCAGTTTTCAAAAGTACTGCATAGTGATAGGTAAGAAGTGACAGTACTTTTCAAAATGTGAGGGTTCGGGTAAAACATACTGGTGACATCAAACAATTTCCCTTTACTGTTTCTTGTGATAACTCATACAAAGTGAGATGTGTCTAACCTTTTCTGATTACCCCCTAAAAGCCCCCTTGTGAGCAGTTCCTTTTTGTCTTTCTCAGTCTGGGTTCTCAGGGGCTTACTGAATATGTGAAGAAAAAACTTTAAGTCTCTTCATCACTTAGATGTGGAGTCTAAAAAAGTCAAACTCATAGAAAAAGAGTAGAAAAGTGATTGCCAGGGACTGGGGGGTGGAGGAAATAAGGAGACATTGGTTGGAGAGTAAAAACTTTCATCTATGAGATGAATAAGTTCTGAGGATCTAATGTAAAACGTGGTGATTAGAGTTAACGCTGTACTATATAATTGAAATTACTAAGGGAATACACTGTACTATATAACTGAAATTTACATATCCACAAAGATAAATATGTGAGGTAATAGATGTGTTAATTAACTAGATGGAGGGAAATCCTTTCACAACATATACATATATGAAATCATTATGATAAACACTCCAAATAGCTTACAATTTTGTGTCAATTATACCTCAATAAAACTGAAAAAAGAAAAAGTTTAAATCTCTGGATTCATGATGCAGGGAATCCCTGTATACAACTACCAGGTTTACAAAGAATCCAAACAGCCTGCATCACCCTTTCTGTGCCTGTACTCCCCGTCAACACCCTGTTACCATCATGGGAGTGTGCAACCGTGCAGCTTCAGAAGAGAAAGTACCGTGGTGCTTTATCCTTAACAGCAGGTGCAACTCAGAGGCAGTGTTGGCTTTGGCCACTCTGCAGATCACTTTACTTTTCAACATTACCTGAAATTGCATTCTTGTGTTTGGGTTAATAAAACTTTCACTTCCAAAAATCGGCGGTGGGGTGGTGGAAAAGAAAAGAAAAACAGAAGTCAAGGATGGTTAAGAAGTGGGCAGACATTCACACATTAGTGTGAATAGATTGCTTTCCTCTTAACACTTGAGAACTGCAGCATTGCGTCCATCATCACAAAATTCTACCCATTATTTCTCTGTTGCCTCAGAATCCAGAGAGTTCCCATAGAACTGTGTTTAGTGTGTAGTCTCGATGATGACCATGCAGTAGACAGAGAGACACATGACTTCCTAGCCAAACTGAATGTCACTTATGAACAGCAGTTTAGAAGTCCAGCCAGGGCTGACTCAGGGTAACATTTTGCTGCCAGGTTCCTGTCCAATGGAGTCATCCACTGACCGAACTAACACTAGCTGCATTTAACTCATGTCCCAGACCCATCTACTGGGTGTTACGGGGAATCCAGAAATGAATACATCATGGCCCTTGTTTTTTAGAATTTCACAGCTGTGGGGAAATCAGACATGTGAACGACTGAAATGCTAGGAAGGCATTAATTGCTTTAACTGAGCAATAAGCAACACTCTAAGAAGGGAAAGACAAGTACTGGAGAGATCAACAACCATTTCAGAGAAGGAATCTGGACCAATGCTGAGCCTATAGATCATCAACTAAAATCACTCCCTAGGCTGAAGTAGATACACAGAGCTTTAGACAGACTCTCTCTGCCCAATGTACTGACCTCAAAATATTATCCAGACATCCTGAATGTGGGTGCTTTGTCTTGCTTCTTAGCCAGTTTCTGTTGGGTCCAATCTTGAACTACATACCAAATTCTGTCCACGGCTTCTGTTTCTGCTTAGATTTTCTGCCTCAGTTGCTAACACTTTGCCCTGACTTCTACTCCTCCCTCCTCCTTGGTAACCAAATTGTGACCTCAGGCTTGCCTGCTTTTTAGCTTTATTCTTCCCATGTCAACTCTAAGATTATAATTAGCAACTAACTTTGAAAAAGAAGAGGAAGAAAATAGGGGAAAAGAGATTCTCTGTGAGGGGTCCAACTAACCCAAGTCTCAGAGGTGAGAAAGTCTGTGGTATGCAAGGGAGTGATAAGCAGACCAAGGAAGCTTAGATTCACAGAGACGTACAGGCTTGGGGTCAGGCAAAGGGCAGGTCACGGGGGGCTTTAAAAGTCACAAGAGTCTGTATTTTATTTTGTATCCAAAGGGCATTTTAGGAGATGCTTGAGAAAAAACTGGCCTAGTCTCAGCTTGTCCAAAGGTAACTTTGATGATGTCATAAATGATTAACTGCAAAACAGAAAGACAGGAGGCCCAGATGCCAGTTAGGCGTGTGGCAGGATAATTTATTGTGTTCTTCCTATATTGTCCTATCTGCCCTGTTTCAAGAAGAAAGTCAATTATTTTCTATGCCCCTCTTGCCTTAGTGAAGTTTATATTAAGACCAAAAGCAGAACTTATCTGCAAGTCATTTTCCCTCCTGCCTTTTGTAAAAAGACTAAGTCCAATAAAGACATTATGAGAGATGTGGTAAATGACAAGGAGATAAAGGTGAGGGCCATACGAAGACAGGGAGATCTGGCTGGTGCCGGAGAGAAGCCTGGATGTGAGGTGAGGCATGTGGAGGAGATGCAGGGTCCTCTCAGGGCAGTGCCATGAACACACGCACGGCTTCCCTGGGGACGGCTGTGTATTCCCTCCAGGGAGACTGGAAGTCAGAACAGCCTGGCACCTCAAACAGGCACAGAAGCAGCAGAGCCACTAAAACTGCGGCCTCCATACAGGCTGAGACAATGATTGCCTCAGAGGGAAGCCAAGTGAATTGATGACCACAGTGGCTTTCCCAGTGCTGTGGTGCTATATGGACCCAGGCACATTCACAGAACCCTGGAAAGGGGCTCCAACAATGACAGATTGAATGTGTCGCCAGTCATATGATGGGAGCTCAGAATCAGGCTTAAGTTGACTAAAAAGCAGTTTTTTAAAAAAGCCAGAATTTCATACAAATATTATAGTTTGTAGGCTCAGATTCATAGTACTACACAATGTAATTGTAGTGGACCTAGTGAAAGATTCTGAGAAACTAAAGTAGTAGGCCTGGGATGAGAAGGCAAGAAGGAGATAGAGGTAAGAATTGACTAAATTTGAGAGATGATCTGAAGTGAGGGGAGAGGAAGAATAATGTGACTTTGAGGTCTCTAATCTGGATGACTGAAGGGCTGCAATTTCTTTAGCCAAGAAAGAAAAATGGGGGAAGGTTTGGAGGAGAAAATAATAATTTTAGTTGAGTTAAAGTGCTGGTAAGAAATCTATAAGTCAATCTTCCACAGGAACTTCTAAAAAGAAGACTGGAGTTGACAAGAGATGTAAGAGTTGGAGATCTTTAGATCTAGAAATCATTAAGATAAAACCTATATTGTCACTGTGGGATTGGATAGCTCCACATGAGCAAAGTATGAAATGAGAAGAGAAAAGAGCCAAAGGTTAAGCGTTTCATGTAAAGGGAGACTGGAGGAAGAGATGACATTGAAAGAGATTTAGAAGGAGCCAGGAACCATCAGACAGATGGGAGAACCAGAGAAGGTGGTGTCTCAGAGGCCAAGTGCACAGAGAGCTTCAAGTCATCTGTTACTTGAGAAAGAGCAGCTTCTCCTAATGCAGGTAAAGGATTAGTGGGTGGGGAGGCCAGGGAGGCAGAAAATGAAGTAGTTGTATTCATTTCCTAGGGTTCTTGTAACAAAGTACAGTTGACCCTTGAACAACATGGGTTTGAACTGCAAGGGTCCACTTAAACACAGGTTTTTTTTTAATACATATACTACTATGTTTATGATTTGTGGTTGGTTGACTCTGTGGATGGGGAAACCATGGATATGGAAGGCTGACTATGAGACTTGAGCATCCACAGATTCTGGTATCTGTGGGGGTCTTGGAAGAACCAATGCCCCAAGGATACTGAGGGACATCTGTACAACAAAGTCAGTGGCCTGAACAAGAGAAATATATCTTCTCACAGTCCTCTGGTTTAGATTTTAGAAGTCTAAAATCAAGGTATCAACAGTGTTGGTTCCTTCTTGGGGCTGTGAGGATATAACCTGTTCCAAGCACCTCTCTTGGCCGTGTAGATGGCTGTCTTCTCCCTTTGTCTCTTCACATCATCTTCCCTCTATGGGTGTCTGCCTCTGTGTTCAAATTTCTCCTTTTTATAAGTCATACTGAATTAGGGTACACTCTGATGACCCCATCTTAACTAATTACATCTGCAATAACACTATTTCCAAATAAATCACATTCTGAGACACTGGGGGTTAGGACTTTAACATATAAATGTTGGTAGACACAATTCAACCTGTTAGTCATGAAAAAGGTAGAATAGTGTCTTAAGGGTTGAGAAGCAATGTTTATGTTTTCTATTTTATGAGAGACTAAATGAGGTATTAAGAATGAAGAGAGAGGGGCTTCCCTGGTGGCGCAGTGGTTAAGAATCGCCTGCCAATGCAGGGGACACGGGTTTGATCCCTGGTCCGGGAAGATCCCACATGCTGCGGAGCAGCTAAGTCCGTGTGCTACAACTACTGAGCCTGTGCTCTAGAGTCCGTGAGCCACAACTACTGAGCCCGCATGCCACAACTACTGAAGCCCACGCACCTAGAACCCATGCTCCACAAGAGAAGCCACCGCAATGAGAAGCCCGTGCACCACAACGAAAAGTAGCCCCCGCTCACCACAACTAGAGAAAGCCCACGTGCAGCAACGAAGACCCAATGCAGCCAAAAATAAATAAATAAATAAATAAATTTATTAAAAAAATAATGAAGAGAGATACAAAATGAAGAGATGGAAAAGGTAGGACTTAGAAGAATGGATGAAAGCTTAAATTTGGAACAGAGGGGAATGGGAAACACACTGGGAGAAGAAAAGTGAAAAAGAGACAAAAAAGGACTGAGAAGAAAAGAGTCAAGTGATTTCGCTTTGAATGACTAAGTGACTGTGAAGTTAGGTTAAAGCCTCGTTGAGAATTTTAAAAGAGCCTGAAAGTTTTGTACTGGTTGTTATGGGGACAAAATAGGGAATTAATGGCTGATAAAGAAAAGAATTTGTAAGGCTAATTGATAATAGATCATTTGCTTTTTAAATAGATCTAATCAGAAAAAGTGTGCTAATTGTTTCATCTTCTTTGAGAAGTAGGAAGAAACAGAGACAATGGGTGATTGAGTTTACTCACAAATAGCCTTGGTCCATGCTGAATCGTACAAGGAGGGAAACCAGGAAAAGGTGAAAGGAAAGGGGGGTGGGAATAAGAGCACTTTTGGGTGATACCATGGACACAAGTGTGGCCACAGGAGTGGGAAACTGAAGTAAAGGCCTTTGGAGTAATGAATGTCACAGAAATCTAAGGCCACTGCACTGAATGCCACCAAGTGGACGCTAAAGAGTAGCACAGGAAGGTTGTAGGGATTTAAGGTGTGACTGGATTAAGACATAAGAAAATGTCTTTTTAGGTGTCCACCTCAAAGACTCAACTTCACTATTATTATTATCATAGTAATATTACCTTGAGTTGTGATAGCAACTACAAGAAGCCATGCTTTGTGGGAATTTTTATTTAAGGGCTGACAAATGACAAGAAGGAGGAGAAGCAGGAAAAGGAAGAGGAGTAGGAGGAAAAAGAAAAGGAAAGAATATATGTGAAGAATTTTTATAAAAGTCATAACTAAAAAGAAAAAATTTTTCTAAGCATTTAAACTTAACGAGCTGGTGAAGGTTTCATAAGCAGGTGATAGCAGGTAGATTTTCTGAACTCATCCCCTTCTTAGATGAGCATAAACATTCTGAGAGACTCTCTCAGTTAAATTTCTCTTGGAAATGAAAGCATATGGTTCACTAAGCTTTAAATTAACCCATAAGTTAAGGCGGAAGTAGGGTTACCAAGTGAGAAATCCCATCATTTTATAGATTCTTCCCAATGCTTGCAGGCAAATTCAATACTATTTAGACATGTTTTGCCTGCTAGTAATAAAATTGTTTATAATTTATGTTCTGTGAAAAATGACATCTGCTTTTAATTGGGAAGTTCATTAAAAAATCAGACAAGTAAAACAAATTATTTGTTAAAATGAAGACAGAGGATTTGAAATGCACTAATGCAGATGTCTCTACTGTTTAGAGACTCAGTTAATTTCTGCCTTGAGACATTTCAGATTCAGACCTCATTTTATTTTTTAAATTGGATGAAACATTATAAAAGTAACAAACTCTGCTTCATTTTGTAGATTTTCCTTAGAGATGCTGTGAGCTGATTTACTGAAGCAATATGTTTTAAAGTGGTTTTGCCATTTTTTTGCATACCTTCAGTGAAGGAATTTGGGGATGTAATGGAAGTTCAAATATCAGAATAGTCAGCTTCTTTATACAGGTTAATACATACTGAAATGAAAAGAAAATCACTCAACAATGATTGTGAAATACTCTGAAAATATTTGGACAACCTGGGAACTATAATTATACAAACTCTAGATATTGCTACACACTTCCTGAACCACCCAAGAGACCTACAAGTAGCTCCTTTTGTACTAAATAGTTCATGTAAGTGCTATTCCTGTGGAAATATTTCTATTTCAAAAAAAGGAACAAC
The DNA here is from genome assembly GCF_937001465.1 of Orcinus orca. Taxonomy (NCBI): domain Eukaryota; kingdom Metazoa; phylum Chordata; class Mammalia; order Artiodactyla; family Delphinidae; genus Orcinus; species Orcinus orca. Next base: position 66,503,794 of record NC_064565.1, read on the forward strand.
TGAGCAATTTAAACACTTGTCTTTTGATCTTCAATTACCTGAGTAATAAATACAAGCAACAAAAATAAATCAAGTTCTAAGCTCAGACAATCTTGTCTACACCTTAAGAGACTCAAAGATTTATTTAGACTTAAACCTTCCAAGTTCTTACAATGACCCAATATTTCAACTCCATCACTTAAACTCTCTTTCATTCTTCTGCAGTTCTTTCCTCCATAACCTTTGCTACCCAAAGGGTGATCCAGAGACCAACAGTATCAATGTTACATTGGAGTTTGTTAGAAATGCAGATACTCAAGCCCCACCCCAGACCTGGTGAATCAGAATCTGCATTTTAAGGTCCCCGGGTAATTCACGAGTACACTATAGTTTGAGAAGATCTGGTCTACAATACACTGAAAGAATGGCTTTTTACAATCAGATAGATGAATAAGAGAAAAATGATTACGGAAGGGGAAATTTGCAGATGGTATGATCTTATACATAGGGAATCCTTAAAAAACTATTAGAGCTAATAAATTAATTCAGCAGAGTTTCAGGACACACGATCGATGCACAAAAGTCAGTTGTGCCTCTATAGACTAGAAATGAATAATCTGAAAAGGAAATTAAGAAAAAACAATTTCGTTTACAATAGCACCAAAAAGAATAAAATACTTTAGAATAAATTTAACCAAGGGGGTTCAAGACCCATACACTGAAAATTATAAAACATTGTTGAAAAAAATAAAGAAGACCTAAACAACTGGAAAGACATCCTGTGATCATGGATCGGGAAACCTAATATTGTTAAGAAGGCAATACTCCCAAAGTCATCTACAAATACAATGCAATTCCTATCAGAACTCAATGGCATTTTTTAAAAGAAATGGCAAAGCTGATCCTAACGTTTTGAACTGCAAGGGAATCCTGAATAGCCAAAACAATCTTGGAAAAGAACAAAGTTAGAGAGCTCACAGTGTCTGATTTTAAAACTTACTACAAAAACTACAGTAATCAAAACAGTGTGATACTGGCATAAGGACGGACATATAGATCAATGGAATAGAAGTGAGAGTTCAGAAATAAACCTATACATCTGTGATCAATTAGTCTCAATAAGGGTGCCAAGACCATTCAATGGGGAAAGAATAGTCTCTTCAACGAATTGTGCTAGGGTAACCAGATACCCATATGTGAAGAATGACCCTTACTTCATACCATACACAAAAATTAACTCAAAATGGAGCAGGGCTTCCCTGGTGGTGCAGTGGTTAAGAATCCGCCTGCCAATGCAGGGGACATGGGTTCGAGCCCTGGTCCAGGAAGATCCCACATGCCACGGAGCAACTAGGCCCATGCACCACAACTACTGAGCCTGTGCTCTAGAACCATGAGCCACAACTGCTGAGCCCACATGCCGCAACTACTGAAGCCCATGCGCCTAGAGCCTGTGCTCCACAACAAGAGAAGTCATCGCAATGAGAAGCCCACGCACTGCAATGAAGAGTGGCCCCCGCTCGCCGCAACTAGAGAAAGCCCGCGCACAGCAATGAAGACCCAACACAGCCATAAATAAATAAATAAAATTGATTTTAAAAAAAGTTAATTAAAAAAAAATGGAGCAAAACCTAAATGTAAGAGCTAAAGCCACAAAATTCTTAGAACAACCACAGGAATAAATCTCCATGACCTTGGATTTAGCAATGGTTTCATAGCTTTGACATCAAAAGCAAAAACAAGAAAATTTAAAATAAATAAATTGGACTTCATCAAAATTAAAAACTTGTGTTCATCAAAGGACACTACAGGCAAAGGGGCTGAATAGACATTTCTTCAAAAAATATATTCAAATGGCCATGAAAAGATCTTCAACATCACAAGTTATTAGCTATTACGGAAATGCAAATAAAATACTACAACTGATAGTACTTTACACACACACTAGGATGGCTAGAAAAAAAATTTTTTTTAATATAAGAACAAACACAAAAAGTAAGTTTTAGCGAGGATGTGGAGAAATTGAAAGCATTGTACATTGCTGGTGGGAGCATGAAATGGTGCAGCTACTGTGAAAAACAGTATAGTGACTCCTCATTAAATTAAATGTAGATATATCATATGACCCAGCAATTTCACTCCTAGGGATATACTCAAAAGAACTTAATGCAGGTATTCAAACAAAAACTTCTATGTGAATGTTCATAGCAGCGTTATTCACAATGGCCAAAAGGTGGGAGCAACCCAAATGTCCATCAACTGATGGGTGGATAAACAAAATGTAGTATATTTATACAGTGGAATATTATGCAGCAGTAAAAAGCAATAATGTACCAGTACAGGCTACAACATGGATGAACCTTGAAAACATGCTAACTGAAAGAAATCACACACAAAAGGCCACTCATATGATTCCATTTATGACATATCCAGAATAAGTAAATCCATGGAAAGTTGATTAATGATTGTCAGAGGCAGAGAGAGAGAGGAATAAATTGACTGTTTAATGGGTATGGTGTCCCTTTTTAGGGTCATGGAAATGTTCTGGAACTACAACATTGTGAATTTACTAAATGTCACTAAAGTTAGATTTTATGTTATGTTTATTTTACCATCATTAAAAAAAAGTCTCTATTATGTTGTGCTTGTATGAGGCATTGTGCTAATTGTGTATTGCATGAGAATACAACTAATCCTCACGATGACTGCATGAATTAGGTACAATTATTACCTTCTTTCACAAAACGGGGAACCTAGGCTCAGATATACAAGAAGTTTGCCCAAGCGTACATCAGAAGTAAGCAGAGATGCTAGGATTTAACTCTAGGCACTGGGAGTGTACCATTCATTCCACTGCCATATTCTGAGATACTATGTATTGCTGCCTCAAATAATGTATGATATATCTACACAGTTTAATAACATGTAATCATTAAGAAAACATATTTAAAATATGCATTTGAATGGAGAAATGCTTATGACATAATGCTAATTGGAAAAATTACACTGCAAAACAATACATACACAACTTTGTACACAAACACACACATACAGTGTATACATACACACACAGGTTTGGAATACCCAATTTTTTGTATGTTTTATATTTCCTTCTCATTTTCATATACACCTATGCACTATGGGTGATTTTAATTTTCTTTAGTTTTACGTATTTTCTAATTTTTCCAAAATGAGAATGTATTATGTAATCAGAAAAATCAAACAATAAACACATTTTTAAAGAGCCACATTCCTGTAGTGGTTCTGTTGATGATAATTATGCATTTAAATTATTCAAATAAGCTTGCAAGAGACTCTTCTACTTCCTTATCTCATAGTTATAAATATTTTGTAACTTTAAACTTGACTTTTTCCTCTGAATAAAGTTTGCTTGGGACCTAAGCATTGGTATTTGTGTAAGATCTCCAAATAATATTATTTAAAGGAACCTGAGGCTAAGGTCACAAATCCAATTTATGAAATCACTCAGCAACAACTGGAAAATATTTTCAATGACTTGGAAAATCGGATTAGATGATGAATCATGGAAGATTATTTTAATCTTGAAGCTGAGGAATGTGAATTCTACTATAGTAAAACATTGAAGATGATGTTTCTTTACACTATTTTCAGTTTGTTTCTCTGGCAGAACTTCAAAGATTATTTGTTAATCAAGGAGTTTACAAAAAATATATAGCCATCTATGAAAATTAAGGAGAATATGGACATAAATGAAATATATGGGAAAATCCTCTAAGTCAGTGTCTCTTAAACTTTTGTGTCCATACAAATCTTCTGAGAGAAATTTGTTAAAATGCAGATTCTGACCCAATAGGTTTGGTGGGTGGAGTCTGAGATTCTGCACTTCTAATGACTTCCAGATACTGCTGTCTGGGAGCCACAACTGGAATAAGTCTTTTAAATGGGCATTAATAACCTCCATCTCAAAAGATATCATGCCCCATCTAAAGTTACTCTCATTCAAACTTCAGCAGTTTTCTAAAAGATTATTCTGTCTTCAATATCACTTCTTCCCATTCTTATCATTCACATTTTTTCCAAGGTAATCTTCTAAAATGCAAATCAGCTTAAGCTACTACTCCACTTAAATTGCACCTCACTGATCATCAGGTCTCAAACCCAAATGCTTACAGGGGACAGGCACGTAATGTAAGTGAGTAAAGCAAAGGTGGAAGAGGAGGTAATGAGGAACGGTGGGGACTGTGGCAAACCGAAGTACACATGCCTTTTCTCAAGGAAATAGCTATTGTTAGGCTCCAGCCAAGAGCTGCAATGTCTATAAGGAAAGATGAGGCTGACAATGCCAGGTCTTCCATTTTTTAGAAGGAACAGGAAATCTGGATTCCATTTTGATGAAAATATCAATATCTTAAGATTGGCAGTGAATTTTTTTTAATCCCGATTCCCCAAACAAACTACATAAAATCTCTGGGCATGAGATCCAGATGTCAGTATTTTTTTCAAAGCCCCTGTGCGAGTCTTGTGTGTACCAACTGTAAAGGGCCTGAACTGAAGCAAGAGTTGACACTACAGAAGTGTGGGGATTTATAGTCCACCATGGTGGTATGAAAATTACTTTAAATTGAAAACAGCTAAACAATTAGCAGCCACAGAAAGAAATACTACCTACACTTAAGTGGAGCCTCCTGAAAGTACAGTTGCCATTGACCTCCTCCCGGGGAGTTTCCTGATTTAAAGAAGATTGATACTTGGCATCAGGAAGTATAAATTCAACTGCCATATACCTTCCCACTGGGAAACCTCCAGCCAGGAAGAAGACAGACTGCTCATTCCTTTATCATCAAGAAGCCCAATAAAACCTTCCATACTCTCCCACTGAAGCCCTAAAAACTTTTCTTTTGTTGAATTGATCTTTGTAAGACTTTACTTCGGGCTATTCCATGAGTCGTCCATTACTGGGACTGCCCACGTATACTGTGTGAAAATAAACCTTGTCGTTACTCCTGTTAACCTGTCTATTGTCAGTTAATTTGCAGGGCCCCAATCACTGGAACCAAATTGGAAGAGGAAAAGTTTTCCTCCCAACAGAAGTAAAGGTTGACTCCTGAAGGCAGTTCTTCGATAGACATTATTTCTGATGTGCAGAAGAAGGAATGATTATGTCTCCTCAAAGGAGATAATAAGGAAGTGTTTGTTAACATATTTTAATATACCCTACAACCAACTCTGAACTCCAAACTTTTTTTTTTTTTTTTTTTTGCCGTACGCAGGCCTCTCACTGTTGTGGCCTCTCCCGTTGTGGAGCACAGGCTCCGGACGCGCAGGCCCAGCGGCCATGGCTCACGGGCCCAGCCGCTATGCGGCATGTGGGATCCTCCCGGACCGGGGCAGGAACCCGTGTCCCCTGCATCGGCAGGTGGACTCTCAACCACTGCGCCATCAGGGAAGCCCTGAACTGCAGACTTTGAATTCAAGCCTTGGAGCATCAAATTGATACAGGATAAAATCTAAGAGTATGTAAGATTCTTAACCGAAGGGTCGCTTATAATCATCCATGTCTGTTATTTCTTTAACTGTTACATATGTAAGAGGAAAATATTTTTTCATATTCAGTAAAGAAAGTATAATTTAATACAAAATTACTCATACTTAAAGGCTGTATTAAAAAATCTTTTAGTTCAGTTCTTTCAACACATTCTGAATAAGGTATCACAGTTATTAAGAGATATAAAAGTTGCCATATTTCTTATTTGAATGCGTTCCAGTAAGAAATGAGAGGAATTTTCAAAGATTATTTAGCAATAATTTACTGGTAGACTAACAAGCAATACAGAACAGCTTGCTACCATTGGACTTAGCTTACGTTCTCTATGTTACCAGATTATTTATATGTGTCTCACTAATGAATCCCCAGCTTGAGGCCTTATTTCTACTTTAAAACTTCTTTGAAAGAAACAATCCCCCTTCCTCTCCTCATACCCACACTCAAAAAAAAAAAAAAAAAAGTGTAATATGCTGCTCCCTGTTTAAGGAGATCTAAAATTGGATTCCTCCTCCAGGAACAAGGAATGATATTGTTGAAAAACCACAGACAAAAACTATTTGAATGTTTACACCATGGATGGGAAAGGAAACATTTTTGGATGCACTACTAAAATGTGGGCACCTTCACAAATATTTTCTAATTGAATTATTCATGACTCCTCTTTACAGGTCAGGAAGGTGAGGCTGAGAGAGGTCAGGTGTACCCAAGATTGCAAAGTGAGCGACAGCAGGAATTCAAACCTGTTTTTTCTTATGTAGATATAACCTGAGATAGTATTGCAATCTTTATTTTTAGAAAACTTGCTAATCCAGGTAGGCAGAGGTTAGTAAAGATGGTGAAGGAAAATGTTTGAAGCAAGGTTTCTAAGTCCTTTCAAAAATCCTAACATTGTAAATAGGACCAGCATCATGGGCAAGTGATCTGTATCATCACAGCGACATTTGTTTAGAAGTCCCCATGCTTGGTTTAAGGTTCTGCTGTTGCTGTATTGAAATCTCAATACCTTTTAAAGAAAGGCCTCCATATTTCCATTTTAAACTGGGTCTCACAAATTATGCAGCTTGTCCTTCCTGCAAGGGCCAACAAAGTGACGGTAAAGTTTATAGATAAGAGAACCTTCCTTGAGGAGACAACAGGTGGTTAGCTCTCAGTGTCAGGGCCACATGACTTTCTGGAGCAGAATAAGGTCGATGCCTTAGACAGGAGATATGCTAGGGGATAACTTTCTGGGTGTGTTGCTTTCTTTCCCCATCTGCCTGGTCACTGTTTGTCAATGTATCTTTTCAGGAAAGAAAATAGGAGCCCCAACCCAGCACCAGCCAGAGGAGAGAAACAACATTAGGACAGCACTGGAATCTGACCAGGTGGACAGCTAATATATGAGAGGGAAGCAACCTGACCTGTTTCTCAGTGCGCCCTCTTCAACTCTCCATCAAGTGAGCTGGGAAGAGTATGGGAAATGGGTCTTGGAACAAAGCAGGGTCCAGACTCCAATCAGTGGGAGGTTCTCCAAGGGGTCCCCCTCCTTTGTGTGTATCTGGGGTAGAGGGGCAAACCAGAAATGGTGGAGCCCTAATTCTAACAACAGAAGCACTCAGGGGCATCTCCCCGCACCTTGACCCCAATTCACCCAGAAGAGGACAAGTTAGAGAACTGGCTTTCACACCTCCCATGCCTTACCAAGTGAAGTTGCTGGTATCCAAGGGAATATTAACTCACAGGGAAAAATAACATCTGATGAGCACAAGCAACACACCGAAATACCTAAATCAGAATTAATGCACTGGACAGACCAACAATTTAATATATGAATAAAGCACACCTTAGGATATAACGAAGAACGTTAGACAGGTGAAGCAGGAAAAAAGTTATGAGGAAGAATCAGTGTGAGGAATGGGGTATGAAAAACGTAATAGCTGAAGTTAGGAACTCACCAGAAGGGCTAAATAGAAGAGTCAGTGGACTAGAAGCCCAGGTATTATAAGGGATAAAAAAATGGGAGGCTGTTAACATTATGAAGGATAGAAGTAGGACATCAATATCTACGTAATAGGACTTTCCAAAGTTATGCGGCATCTAGGAATTACCATAGTGAAGATCACAAACGACTACTTAAGATCACAAACAGCTACTAGATGCAACCAGTGTTGTGGGAAGAAACACAATGAAAGCTATGCCTTAATACCATCTATGCAAATTGAAAACATGTAACTCCATATATATTTTAAGAATGGGAATATGTCTAAAGACACATATTGAACCCATTAGAGTAGGTGCCTGTGAGAATGGGGATGTGAGGAAGATAGAGAATGAAGGGGGAAATAATAAAATAAGACAAGAGAATAGCTGACCCGGAGATCTAGGATGAATTAAAGAGTTTGTGTAACTCTATACTGAGGACCAAACATTTAAAAATAAATAAATAAAGATAATGAATGGCTAGGTAGGCAAAAGGAGGCTAAATCACTATCTAAAGTCATTAGAGTCACAGAAAGACACTAGAAGAATGTTTCTTTCTTCTGGAAAGAGGATTTAAAAAACAGACATGGATCAAACAGCCTTTTTTTAATACCAGGCACTGTCCTAGGTGCTGGGAATACCAAGATGAGTAAGATACTATCTCCACATTTAAGAAATGTTGCTATTTTCCCAATCTAGTCCTATCATTTCAGCCATCTGTGAAAAGGTGTTTTTCACACTCACATTGCTTTAAATTTAACAAGCATAACAGTTATTATAATCTAAATCCTGTCTCTTTTATGAGACTGAAACTTAAAGGGAGTTTTAAGGTCACTTAGGCCCACCTTCTGTGGCCTCAGAATTCTCTTCTATTTTCCAACCTGCAAAGTTTACTTCCCTGTAATGACCATGCACTGTTATCATTTCTTCTCTAGGGAATGGCTGTGGATAAGTATGACCTCTGAGACAACTCCCGTTGGTCTCTTGTCTCTGGGTTGAACATTGCTAGGACCTTTAACTCTCATCACAGACAAATTGGTCTGATCATTGTTTTCTCTTATTCTACCTTATTTAGGAATGATCACCCTTGCCTAACCAACCACTCATACTCCATCCATCTGCTCAAACCCCACCCTTCTAGAAAGCCAACCTGGATCACCCCAGAACAGAATGCCACTCCCTCTTCTGCATTTATACTGATGGGGTCTCTTTCAACCCATGTGACTCAGGGACCCCTGCTGCCTTGAATAACCAGTTATCTTGACATTGGACTATCTAGTGTCCCAAATTGATGACAATTATCTTAAAAAACCTTTTCATCAATAAGTTATGTTTGAACTTTCATCTCTAAATAGATACTCAATATTTGATAATCTCTAAAGATGCTATTGAGATTAGGGGTTCCAAAGGCCAGACCATAGTTGAAGGAAAATCTTATATCATACAGAATGCTTCATGGGAAGTAATAAAACATGAACTCCCAACAAAGCAAACATACAATTTTTTTTTTTAGAAAATAAATTTATTTGCAAGGATGCTATAGATGCTATAGGAAAATAGGCTTCTCTGCCTCAGTTTCCAAAACCAATTCAGCCCCAAAACTACTTACTGAGTACATGGGGCAATACACAGCTTCTGTATGAGATCTGTAACTGGCTCCTGAGTGGCTCAGGACCCTGAAAGGAAGTAGTCATCTTGTCTGAAATATAATGGTGTTTATCAGGAATTCATACCCTTTTCAAACAATATTTGCTTGGGTATTCATATGGCTTAGCTTATACATATAACCAAAATGTGTAACTCTGTTATATACATTTATCCATATAATGAAATATGCTGCAGTTAAAGGATATTAGTTTACATAGGAAAATATTTATGATAAAGTTGTAAATGAAATAAAGCATGACTCTAATGCTATGTTTCTAGGGTTGTGTATGGAAAGACTAAAAGGGAGTGCACAGAAATACTAATACCAGTTATCTTAATAATGATTATCTTTGGGTTGAAGAATTCACTATTATTTTTCTTATAGTTATGAAATTTTCTATGATGTACTTTAATAATAAAATATGTATTATTAAAAATTTATTTCTTAAACCACTTAGGTGTACAACAACATAGGAATAATGATGGAAAGAATATCTATGTTTTTCTATTTATACACATCATCAGAGCTACAAAGGTAAACTGTAAACTATGATATGAGCTAGACTGCGGTTATACATTAACAAATATTCTACTCCAAACTGTCCTCAGGGCTGTGAGAAACCATAATAAATCCACAGTTACAGTAAATATAAGCCCAAAGTATGTCCAAGTTATGTGAATATACCATTTTTATTTATATGTTTTAAGGAAGCAACCATCCTATGCAATTCAGGTCATCTCTTGTGCTTAGCATTTAGGAATTTTTATAGACTTTTCACTGATAAAACTTGAGTATCACACGCACAGAATAAAATGCTATATGACTTCAATGAAAAAAAAACTAATTTCTCAAACAGATAAACCAAATGCTGAAACATTTTAAAGAATTTAAAAAATCATCAGCCATAATAGTCTTTTGTAACCGAATCTTTATCAGTCAGGCAAATATTCAAACCATACACTGTGAGTACCAATGTATCCTGTAGTGTTCAAAGAGAAGCAAAAACCAGCAAATGAAAACATCATGATCCCTATGAGGAGATTTCGGTCTAGATAAACGCAACCTGCTGCCTCCCCTTCCCCCACCACTACAAATCCCATCCTCCCAAACATGTAAATATTTATTTGCTTTGTATTCCTTATGTTCAACCGTTGTCTGTTAGTGTTGGGCCACTGTTTTCCTGAGCTTCATGACCTAGCTGTACGTACAACTATCAACCACCCAAGATATTAACAACAGAAAGTTCTCTAAATCTTGAAACTGATTAAAGTATTCACTGCTCCCACTCAATCTACTACAACTGGACTTTCATTTTTCTGCAGATAAAAATGGAGCACCTGTAAGGAACTTTGGAAAATATTTATAGACCCCACATGTACAAATGAGTCAATTTCCAAATAACAAGACACAATGGCGAGAGGAGCACTGCTGTGTGTCTGCTTTGCTCCCCTGGCTCTCAGCACTTTATGGTTCCATTTTGCACATCCACACACCTACAAGTTGTTGCCTGGCTGGTAGTTATTACTTTTTGCAAAACTAAGGAATGTGAAGCAAGTTAAGGAACTAGGGAAATATAAATGGGAACAGCAAGCAAACTATACAAAGAGAGTTTTTTAGTACTCCACTAAATTACCTACAGAAGTGTATTCAAGAGAAGTCCATGCAGTTTTCAATTATTTTTTTAATGTGTCTCTTACCTTTGCTTTTATTATCAGTTCCTCATGCTTACGAATTAGTTCCTCATTGTCTGAAAGTGATGAACCTAGACTTTGTTCCTGTAAATCTCTTATGGTTTTCTGAAACCAACAAGTAACCTAGGTAAGAAGCAACACAGACAGATCAAATTTCAAATAATTAGAATAAATGAGTAAAAATCCAGAAATCCTTCCTTAAGCTTTCAAAACTTAAGCTACTTCAATTTCTTTTTATATAAACTCATGTGTTAAGTTAATATAATCAGGGTTTTTTTTTTCTTTATTTCAATCTCTACATGCTTAAGAGAAAAAACAAAATAATACCCTAAAATCATGAGAACAATATATCATTTCATTGGATTACATAGCATGAAGAAAATAATTCAAAATCTCCTAGCAAAGAAGAACCAAAATAGATTCCCAAATTTTGGGAATATAATTTCCCAAATTTATATTCCCCTATAAACCATGCATTCTTTTAGAATATAAGATTATGAATCTGAGTGTAGTTACACAGACTCACATGAAGATATTAAATAGCATATGTAGAATTATGTTTCTACTATTAAAAGACAATGCAGGGCTTCCCTGGTGGCGCAGTGGTTGAGATTCTGCCTGCCGATGCAGGGGACACGGGTTCGTGCCCCGGTCCGGGAAGATCCCACATGCCACGGACAGGCTGGGCCCATGAGCCATGGCCGCTGAACCTGCGTGTCCGGAGCCTGTGCTCCGCAACGGGAGAGGCCACAGCAGTGAGAGGCCGGCGTACCGCAAAAAAAAAAAAAAAAAAAAAAAAGACAATGCAAAAATACTTATTTTGTTGCAATTGCTGAAAATCTGTATTCAGAAAATGACATGGAGAAGTTATTAAAATTCCATTGACATTATAAATGTCTAAGGGCATAACTCACTTGATTTACAATACGTGCCTTACACAGTGTTAAAACAACAAATAACAAAAGACTTGAAAGAAGCTGTGCTTTTAAAAATGATGATGTAAGTTGACGTGAGACTGATAACATGTGGCCCCTGGATGCAGATTCCTTATCCCAATTAAAGAAAAGAGAGTTGGAGTTTTACTCTCAAATCTTATACAGCATTATTCTCATGATCACATCATAGCTACTGATTCGTAAGAACCCCACTACATGCTAAAAAGTTTGCTAGTTGATTTTCGGGCATCATCTCTTTTTCTCTCAACAACTCTATAACAAGTATGATATCGACACTGTAGAGATGAGGAGAGGTTAAGCAGCTTATCCAGGGCCATACAGTAAGTGGCAGAGCCAGGATCTGTCCCCACACCCACATTACTCCAAAGTCCATGCTCTTTCCACTGTGCCCTGCTACCATCCCTGGGTAACTTAAAGTCTGTGGTCATCAGGGGAAATTACTTCACATCTGAAAAATGAATCCCAGCAGCCCACTCAAAGTGGTGGCACTGCCCAGGATATGCACTAGGTCTTTCTCCAGCCTAGCTTGTCTTGTCTGTCACAGCCTCAGGATTTCTCTGAATTCTTATAACATGGAGAGACATGTGAAGCAGGTGGTCAAAGAGAAAGCTACGTTAGTCCTGAAGCTCCACACAGCAAACATACATCACAGGGCTTCCCTGGAGGTGCAGTGGTTAAGAACCCACCTGCCAATGCAGGGGACATGGGTTCGAGCCCTAGTCTGGGAATATCCCACATGTTGTGAAGCGACTAAGCCTGTGCACCACAACTACTCAGCCTGCGCTCTAGAGCCCGCGAGCCACAACTACTGAGCCCACGTGACGCAACTACTGAGCCCACGTGCTGCAACTACTGAACCTGTGCGACTAGAGCCTGTGCTCCACAACAAGAGGAGCCACCGTAATGAGAAGCCCGCGCACCACAAAGAAGAGTAGTCCCCGCTCACAACTAGAGGAAGCCCGCGCGCAGCAACTAAGACCCAACGCAGCCAAAAATAAATAAAATAAGATAAATAAATTTATTTTAAAAAAGATGGCAAACTTAATGGATAAATGTTAAAAAATAAACATACACCACAAACACACACACACACACACACACACACACACTACACACACTACACAGAAGTCGTTAGGGTTTACGGAGAATAATACACTCCTTTACCATTACAGGGCTGATATCACAAAGCTGATTATGAGATCAAATGTCTGTACCAACACTTAGCATTTTCCAGCATCGAACAGGCAGTAAAATAGGCAGCAACGGGGTTTCTCCAGCTTTCTGCTAATTGGAAATCTTTGTTGACCAGCATTTTAGGCTACTGTCAGTGCAAAGAAAAGAATAACGGTGACCCTGTAGCAGTTTTCATGTGAAGTACGCCTCATTCTCTTCAGAACATTTGGTGATCTGTGCACAATACACATATTAGCCGGTCCCCATATCTCAAGTATGGTGTTTATTTGCTTACAATTATTTGAGGATGGTTTGTCTTTCTGGTATCCCAATTAGAACTAAATGATATGTATTATGTGCATATCAGAACTCCCAGAGAGTATTTTATCAAGAGCTATAAAATTTGTACATTAATTTATTAAAATTTCTCACAAAAGAGGCAGTAGGCCCATATAAAAACACAACTAGAGGAATGATTTAAGGGTTTCATCAAAGAAAAATGGATCCTGAACATAACTAACTTTCAGAGATCCTTTATTTTATTAAGTACTGGGAGTGAGCTTTATTTTTAGCTAACGTGGTAGGAACTCAAAAATCTCAAGAATGCTTTAATAGGGAAAGTTAATATAGAATCTGAGTGAAGAAAACATGGATACAAACAGGTGTTCACTAATCTCTAAAAACAGGTGAGAAGTCTGAACCCTCAGATAATCTTATTAAATTCTGTGAGTCAAGGCTTGTTATCTAACATATGCCAGCAGTGATGAAAGCTGGGAAGGAGCAAGATGTTTTGATTTTTTAAAGGTATTTACTGACCTCATCCCCTAGATTTGGCAAATACTGTTTCAGCTCCCCCCAAAAGGATACTATCCCCTTGGGCATGGCAATACTAAATATTACCTATAAGAGAATGTAAGATCTTTGGTGGTATTCCATATATCCTGATCACATACCTGCCTGATAAAGCATACTGACTCTCTAGATCTACACATTTTTACTACCAAATGCACCCTGGGAAGAAACATAAAAACAGGTTGGCATAACACTCAGAAGAAAATGGTTCATCCTCAGGGTGTTACATCTCATCATGAGGCAGTCACATACATGAGCAGCCTCTTAGATCAGATTTACTTTGTGTGCTGGGAGATGCACGCAGAATAGACTCTCAGAGTCCATCTGATGTCAAAGCAAGACACCTTAAATAACCGACAGCATGTCAACCATAATGTAAATCAGTCATTGAATCCCGTGAGTAGCTATTGCAGACAGCTGCACAGATATTCCAAGAGCACTTTTTATAAGCGTTTAAATTATATCAGCTGCTGTTCGAAAGCCTCAGTGATAAGTACAGTAAATGATGCATCAGGACATTCTATTCTATAGAACACGGTCCCTGCAAAAGGATAAAAACATGAGCCAAGGGTTGGGGGCATGTGGAAAGAAAGGAAGAACACAAAGCATTCAGAGTATGGCCCGGAAATTGGTTCTGGGCAATGATGGATTAAAAGGGAAAACAAGAATATTTTTACTTTCTCTTCGCAGTTCCTACCTTTCAGATTGATCTAAGTGATATGTTTGTGGCCATCCCACCTGTCTGACATGACATTCTAAGTACTCAGTACTCAGAGGAGGTAGAACTAAGGTAGAGAAGGAGTGGGGTAGATCTGTTTTTGCGGAGAGGAGGTGGAGATTGGAGGGGAAACACTTACTAGAGGTTGAAGGGAGCCAGAGAGAAAGGGAAGGGAAATCAACAAAGACGCAAAGAAGGAGCAATCAGGGATGTTCAATGAAAACCAAGAGCTGCCTTGGAAGTTAAAGAGAGATGCCAGGAAGACTCAGTCAAATGGTGTAGATGTGCTTTTTCCTATACTGTAGCTACTAACCACAAATGGCTACTGAGTACTTGGAATGTGACAAATCCAAATTGAGATGTGTTCTAAGTATAAAATAGCTGATTTCATAGACTTAGTGTAAAAAATAATGAAAATATCTTGCTGATAGTTAATATTGATTAAACGTTGAAATACTATTTTAGATATGTTGGCTTAAACAAAATATATTACTGCTTTTCTTTTTTTACGTGACTTTTTTCTCTTTAAATTTTTTTTCACTTTTTTAATGTGGCTACTAGAAATTTAAAATCACATTTATGGCTTGTATCATATATTTTATTGGATGATTCTGTAATTCAAGGATATTCAGAATATCCTTATTTGTTAAATGTAGATCTACGGACTGAGTATTAATTAAGGGTAATTTAAAATAGCGGAGTCAAGACAATGGTGGGATGAGATTATGGTTGGTAAACATGAATAGACCACTGAGTGGTGGTGAGGAAGTAGAGCTAATGACTCTTTCAAAGAAGCTTATTGGATAAGGAAAGGGGGGATTGGTTGACAGCTTCAAGGAAAGCAGAGGTAACAGAGGGGTTCTTTCCAATTTTTTCATTTGACTAGATGAGACGTAAGCATTTTTTGTAGGTGCGGGGTACTGAAGATGCATTCAGGAAAGTTGAGGCAGGAATGTACTGATACCAGAAAGAGTGGGAAGGTGGGAAGAAAGCACTACTGATCTTATCAGCTTTGGGCAAGAAAAGGCTAGTTTTTTCTTGTTGAATGATCCAGTCTCACCTGACCCCTACTGGGAGATAAGAATGAGGAAAGTGAGAGAAGTGAATAGGACCTTCCCAGAGCGGTGTCAGGTACTATCGGCAGGTCTCAGGTTACCTCACCCAACCCTTATACCTCCTATGGTGGAGGCAGTTGCTTTTTCAACAGATAAGGAAACTGAGCCCCAGTCCCGGTAAGCAATTCATCTAAGGTCACACAACCAACAAGAGGAAAGTCCTACAGGTCAAGGCAGAAATGCCATAGTCAGAATTCATGCTTCCTTGTCTAGTGCTTTTTCTTCTCATCATATCCATCTGTAGAACAAAAGGATTCCAGGGAAGAGGAATGTTACTTATTAGACTATGTTCTTAAGATAAAACTAAAACGCAACACTATAGTTACAGAATCTAATTCTAACATGGAAGTAAGCCCTGTGAATAATCGCGGAGGCTCAGTGGACATACTGCGTTAGAGAGGAGAACGGACGTGTGGGCCAGGTCTGCCAGAAGGAGTGCCTTAGAGGAAGAGGCCAGCTGCGGGCAGAGGTGACAGCAAGGACAAACTGAGAATTCCAGTTCCCAAACAGCACGTGCCAAAGACAGGACTAAAACACGGGGGATACAAGCAATAGAAAAATGCTTTCTGACAATCAAGGATAAACAACTCAGGTGGCAAGAAGGTGAACTTTTGCTGCAGCCCAAAGCTAGGCATCACACTGCCATAAACCATCACGGTCTCTTTTTCTGCAATTTGTTCTACAATCCAAGATCAGATCTTATTTTTTGATCTTTGTTTAAAACTATGCTGGGGGAGGTGAACTAGCAATAAGTAATTCAAACATCTTAACAGAAATGCTTAAGGGAAGATGAAAATCTCTCCAAATCACTTTCATTTTCTTTTCCATGTGCAGAACAGTTGTTTTTGGTTTTGTTTTTTTTTGCGGTACGGGGGCCTCTCACTGTTGTGGCCTCTCCCGTTGCGGAGCACAGGCTCCGGACGCGCAGGCTCAGCTGCCGTGGCTCACGGGCCCAGCCGCTCCGCGGCATGTGGGATCTTCCCGGACTGGGGCACGAACCCGTGTCCCCTGCATCGGCAGGCGGAGTCTCAACCACTGCACCACCAGGGAAGCCCCAGAACAGTTTTTGACGAATAAACAGTTACTATTAGAGACAAAAAACTGATAAAGGAGGAAAAAGACATCAGTTATGTATCTTCTTTAACTCAAGATGTTTTGATAGTCTCTTTTCCAATTATCAAAGATGCACACATATACAAAGGTATTTTCAGTTATAGTTGATAGCCTCAGGTGACAGTTCTAACGTCTACTTTGATTTTGAAGGCATGTTAGTATTATAACAACTATTTTAGCTCCTGTAAGATTTTGTTCTTTTTCTTTTTTACAGTAGGGAAACCAGTTGTCATTATTTTGTATTAGGAAACCTGGTCAAATGTGCTCTGTATTTAACTAGGCAATAACCAGACTTCAAATAACCATTAGCTCCATTAGGTGATAACGCATATTAGGAGAAGAGGCATGGAAACGTGTCTCTGATGATTGTACTTGAGGGCCTGGGAGCAGAGAAAGAAAAAGAATTCCTGCCTAAAACGTGGCTTGGGATGTATTCTGGGACTGATCTAATTATTGGCTTGTTATTATTTGGACTTCATCTCAGAGACTCTAGGAGGACAAAGCTCACAATCTTCTTTTGTGGAACTTGAAAGCCCTCCATGACTTACTGAAGTCAACTGGAAGGTATTAGTATCTCCTCAACAAATGATCAGATCCCAGTATTCTCTACTGATGTGCAGTAGGAAAGCTAAAATATGTTGTTTGTCTTGAGGCAAAATTTTTGTTACTTTAACAGCTTCACAGATAATCTAGCTCCCTGTCTGGAACCATAATTTTATGTATTTAATTATTCTACTTGTGCTAACATATTTGTCTTCTGATTATTTTGACTTGGCTTAATATATCATTTCTCTTCTCACATCTATATTTCAAGAAAAATGGCACTAAGGGCTTCTTCCCTTCCCAAGATTGCCCTCAACTCTTGTTTGTGTTTAGGCAGCTTCTTAACCTCCAGCTACTTAAACAGTGGAAACTATTTAGTCCAATGAATAAAATCAATACAGTAGTAGTCTCTGGACCTAAATTCTATTTCTAGCATTAACTCTGAGTCATTGGTAAGAATCTTACCAGCAGTGGAAGGAAGTCTTTTTTTCAAGAAGGAAACAGAGACCCAGCCGACTGTCCTGTTGATGTGCATCTCTGCCTAAGATACCTAAGGCATGGTTTTCCCAGTATAACTTAGTGTTCCACCCTAAATGATCTGGAGCCATTCACTGTGTGTGTGTGCGTGTGTGATAGAGAGAAAGAGAGAGGGAGAGAGAGGAACATACAGGGCTACTTGGGAGTGAGACCAAAGTCTGACATTTTCATATTATCATCCCAGATCCTAGGTCATGCAGCCTAAGGGAGTTCATACTGAAGCTTTGGCCTAAACACCTAGTTGTCAGGAAAAATGAGAGCCAGAAACTATCATATTGACAGGATAAATAACTGTTACATTTTACAGGATGTTTTAATCCTTTTAAAGTGTGCCATTTAGTTTGTTTGCTTTTGAGTTGCCCTATAAAAAGCATTAAAATTAATTGGGCCTCTTTGCTTGTCTTTGGGAACCATGAAAATGAGGGCAGAGGAGAGAATGAGTCCCACTCCCTGCCCAGTATGGGGTGGCAGTGGTGTTGAGAAAAGGAAAGCCAACCATCTCCAGCACCAGAGGCAGGGAAGAAAAAGAGCTCAGGATGGTAGAAAGATACACAGGCAGCCCTGGGGCTTAGCAGACAGCTCAAGTAGCAGCTGCTAACTTTGTCACACAATGGAAGGTGCATACAATGGGAGCAGTGAAGAGCCTTTTCCAGGTAGCACACACGTCAAACAGCTTTGTCATCAGTCTTATCACTGCTGAGAAGGTAATTTAGTCACAGTGTGTGTCCCCCAACCCTCTTACCAACTTAAGTAACTGTGCCCAATTAAAATGTTGTGAAGCCATCAGTCCAACTGAATGGTATACTGAAGTGAAAAACTAAGCTTAATGAAAATGTAATCAATTACAATAGGTATAAATGAGCTAAAGAAATAGCTAAAGCGTGGAGAAAGGGAGAGGAAAATTGATTTTTAACTTAATCTTACAAATAAAGTTGACCTTTTGAATAAAGTAGGCTGGATACCAAGCCATGAAATGGCATTTATTCCCCCTCCACATAATTTTAGAAAGCTAAGATTATCTAGTGATTTAGAGAATTGGTATGGGATCTGGGTAATATGTAGGATTTTAATGTGCTGGTGATTATCCAGTAAAGCTCAGAAACTAACCATCGAAAGATGTAGTGATATGGTGAACATTTATTGAGCACTTACCATATGCCAAGCCATGCTCTAAGAATATTTACATATATAATCTTGTTTATTTTTATAACAAATTTATAAATAGACACTATTATTATTCCCATTTTACAGAAAAGGAAACTGGGGCACAGAGGCTGAGTAACTTGCCCAAAGTCATAAAGCAAGTAAATATAAAAGTTGGGATTGATATCCACACCATCTATACCAGAGTCCTCTGTTACTACCTTTGACATGCAGTGTCATTGAAAGTAATGGTAGTAGCAAGCATTCTAATTAGGAAGGGGTTCTATTGCTTTCAAAATCACATTTCTCCTACAGACACTTTAAGATACTTTGTATTTACCCTGGCATAACTTAGAGTGAATTCTAGAGGCAGCCTATGTGCTAAAATGAAATTCTGTGATAAATTTTAATCTATGAGTGGTTGGAAAGTCATGTATATCTGTTACTGGATTGAACTATCAGATACCAGTATCCAATAATAAGATAATTCAACCCTTATTTAAGTTTTATGCCCCCCAATGTTAAAAAGCTATATTCACGGGAAGCGGGGGGAAGATAAATTAGGGGTTTGGGATTAACATATACACACTACTATATATAAAACAGGTAAACAAGGACCTACTGTATAGCACAGGGAACTATACTCAATATCTTGTAATAACCTATAATGGAAAAGAAGCTGAAAAAGAATATATATATATAGAGAGAGAGATAGACATACACACATATATATGTGAATACCTTTGCTGTACACTTGAAATGAACAGAACATTGTAAATTAACTATACTTCAATTAAAAAATTAAAGCTAAATTCAAAGAAAGATAAAACTTTGCTATGTTGTAGCCACTAAGCTAGGCACTTTTGTTACCTCATATTAATTTAAGCTGGTCAACCATTCAAGCTCTAAATCCTAGTTAGAGGGTAGCATCATACAAAGGAGAATATACATGCATGTGCACACATCTGTGAGCACACACACACACAAACACACAGAGTTTTACAGTTGCCCAGCAGGTACAAGACTGGTGCTCTGAGGCTGTGCTTATACGAGTCATCATTGATATCATTTAAATTACCTATTAACAAAGAATATGATTACATATGGTTACATGATTATGATATACATGGTACTCAAATTATAAAAACGTCCAAATGTGAATTCTATTACCCATTTTTCCTCCCACAAAGATGGGTATCTTGTAAGCATATGTGATCTGGGTAGTAAAAATATTATCTGCCTTTATGTCTTATTTAATTCTCCTAGATGTCCTTGATACTGTCTTGTAAAAAGAGACCATGAATAACCTAGTTTTAATTTATTTGTTTGTCTCACTTATTCCTGACTGGAGCAATTGAGAAAAATTACATTCATAAATCTTCTTGCCAAGATAATTAATTATGCATGAAATACTCCAAGCTGCTTCTGATTTTCATTAATGAAGCAGATTATCTGCAAAATAAGACGAGGCTGGAGCTGGGAAAAAAGGTCAGCTGCTCATCTTTAAATGTAAAACAAGTGCACTTTTTTACATCTGAAAACAATGACAAAGAGAGGACATGCTATGATTATGTTTTTCAGGCTGTCACATCCCAATTAAGATAGAAAACTATGTGGTCTTCATTTGCCTTTTTTTCTGCAACTGATGTAAATCTTAAGTCGCCATCATTCTGGTCACCTAATTTCTTTTCCAAAGGAGAATTAGCTAAACTACTATAGTTCAAAAGCATTAGGCTATAAGCATTTAGAAACAGAGAAGCACTAAATGCATCTTTTAAATGGCTCTTATGAGAAGATGCATTAGATATTCAGACATCCACATTATTATTCATTAGCAATCTTTGCTCTAATTCTCCGTTTAATTTTCCTTATTTTTACATGGTTAAAATGATTGACAAAGCTGATATTTTATTAATGGAAGGTTTGACAGCTTCTATGTTCCCTTAAAAAGCAGTACAGGGGCTTCCCTGGTGGCGCAGAGGTTGAGAGTCCACCTGCCGATGCAGGGGACACGGGTTCGTGCCCCGGTCCGGGAAGATCCCACATGCCGCGGAGCGGCTGGGCCCGTGAGCCATGGCCGCTGAGCCTGCGTGTCCAGAGCCCGTGCTCCGCAACGGGAGAGGCCACAACAGTGAGAGGCCCACGTACCGCAAAAAAAAAAAAAAAAAAAAAAAAGCAGTACAGAACTGACAAAAATATCTTTACCCTCCAATGAAGCATGTGCCTCTGTGGTTCCACAATGTTCTAGGCTTATCAGGTAGATCTTCCGGGAACATGATAATCATAGAACTCAATTATTAACAGAGTTACACTCAATTTGGTGTCCCTGCTGCTATTCTTCCCCATTGCATCATCAACAAAACTTTAAAATAGAACATTCAGGAAAAACTTGAAAACTTAGGTAAGTTAATTATGCTTGTACCTATCTGGATTTAAAAATATTTCCTTGCTCACATAATTACCAACACAGTAAACGTTAATTATTGTTTCTAATATTGAGAAACTGAAGAGACTCTACTTCTTCATCAGTAAGATATTATTTAAATTGTGCTATATTCAAATAGTGACATACTACATGAAAATTATCTATGGTACTTCTGACATAAGACTATGTCTATGACGTGTTCAATTTGATATTAGGTAATAAGATAGTATGCATAGGTTAATTCCATTAGTTTTTGTTTGCTTGTTTTGTTTTTTCTTTAATAAATGTGTGTGTGCCTGTGACTACGATCATGCTTGGATAAAGGTCTAAAAGGTGGCAGCATGTCAAAGGCTAATCGCAATTATCTGTATGGATAGTAATCTCATCTACAGTTTTAACTCATTAATAAGTGAACATTATTAAGTCACAAGCAGAAAATAATACAACTATATTCTTGTTTTAAATCATTAATTGAGTGCCCATTGAACAGTATGGCTAAGATTATAAAAGTGACTTTTATTTGATCACACCTTGTGAATGCAAAATAAATAATGAAATTAGCCTTTAATGCGAGTGTTTATGTGAGCAAAGAAGGCTAGGACTGGGGGGGTATGTAATGGGTTGGGCCTTCACTGTTCTTTTCAGACATGATGATAAAAAATGTTAATACTAATATAGCAGTTTTCATGTGCCAGGTACAGTTCTAAGCACTTGACATATAATAACTCATTTGATGATTCTAACACTATGGTGCAGGTACTATTACATCACATTTTACAGAAAACAACCTCAGGGAGGTTAAATAATTGCTCAGTTACTCAGCTGGCAAATGGTGCAGTCAGGATTTGAACCCAGCAAACAATCTGGCCCCAGGATCTGTGCTCTTACAAGCACACAGAAACAACAGTGACAGTGATTATTTACTCGAGCTGCTGTCACTGGTATTAGCAAAAGAAAGTGTAACATGGGACGTTTTAAAATTAAGAGCCTTAAATTTTATATTTAAGGAAATGACTTATTTATTGACCAATTTTTAACATTTATTTATTTATTTGGTCTCATGATCTTTTAAAATTTTTTATTGAAATATATTTGATTTATAATGCTGTGTTAGTTTCAGATGTACAGCAAAGTGATTCAGTTATATATATATATTCTTTTTTAGATTCTTTTCCATTACAGGTTATTATAAGATATTGAGTATAGTTCCCTGTTCTATACAGTAGGTCCTTGTTTATCTATTTTATTAGTAGTGTGTGTATTTTATTTTATTTTATTTTATTTATTTATTTTTTGCGGTACGCGGGCCTCTCACTGTTGTGGCCTCTCCCGTTGCGCAGCACAGGCTCCGGACGTGCAGGCTCAGCGGCCATGGTTTACGGGCCCAGCCGCTCCGCGGCATGTGGGATCCTCCCGGACCGGGGCACGAACCCATGTCCCCTGCATCGGCAGACGGTCTCTCAACCACTGCGCCACCAGGGAAGCCCAGTAGTGTGTATATTTTAATACCAAACTCCTAATTTACCCCTCCTCCCCCACCTTTCCCTTTTGGTAACTGTAAGTTTGTTTTCTGTCTGTGAGTCTATTTCTGTTTTGTAAATAAGTTCATTCGCATCATTTTTTTAGATTCCACATATAAGTGATACCATATGATATTTGTCTTTCTCTGTCTGACTTACTTCACTTAGCATAATAATCTCTAGGTCCATCCACGTTGCTGCAAATGGCATTATTTCATTCTTTTTAAGGCTGAGTAATATTCCATTATGCATACGTATCACGTCTTCTTTATCCATTCATCTGTCGATGGACATTTAGATTGCTTCCATGTCTTGGCTACTGTAAATAGTGCTGCAATGAACACTGGGGTGCATGTATCTTTTTGAATCATAGTTTTCTCCCGATATATGCCCAGGAATGGGATTGCTGGATCATATGGTATCTCTGTTTTTAGTTTTTTAAGGAACCTCTACACTGTTCTCCATAGTGGCTGCACCAATTTACATTCTTAGCAACAGTGTAGGAGGGTTCCTTTTTTCCACACCCTCTCCAGTATTTATTATTTATAGACTTTTTGATGATGGCCGTTCTGACCGGTATGAGGTGATACCTCATTTGTAGTCTTGATTTGCATTTCTCTAATAATTAACGATGCTGAGCATCTTTTCATGTGCCTGTTGGCCATCTGTATGTCTTCTTTGGAGAAATGTCTATTTAGATCTTCTGCCCATTTTTTGATGGAGTTGTTTGTTTTTTTGATATCGAGCAATACGAGCTGTTGGTATATTTCTGAAATTGACCAATTTTATTTAAAATAATATTTATCCTTAAGATTATTACTAAATTGATTTTGGTTCTAGACTATTAGGAGTAGAGTCTAAGTGAAAGCCTGGTTCTTTTAACCACAACTGTGTATCTTAAAGCCTTACTATACCTATGGCAGCCTCCAAAAACTAAACAGTATTAAGAAACTTAACATGTATAACAACAGTAATGCTAAACTCAGGGGAAAGAATAGGAACCGAATGAGAAAGAATTCGTAAGTTTTAAGGTTTAACCAAGCAGAGGGAGGACAAGGAAACTAATATTTATTAAGCATCTTTTAAAATGGTAGGCATTGTACTACATGTTTTACACATGTTATTTCATTTAATCCTTAGAACAACTCTGTGAATTAAGTGTTATTATTTCCAATTTAAAGATGAGACTTATTAAAATAACAATGAGGTACCACAATGCACCTATCAGAGTGGCCAAAGTCCAAGACACTGATAACACCAAGTGCTGACAAGGATGTGGAGCAACAGAAACTCTCTTTTAAAAGTGGTACAGCCACTTTGGAAGGCCATTTGGCTGTTTCTTATAAATATACTCTTAGCATATACCATCCAGCAACTGTGTTCCTTGGTATTTACCCAAATGAATTAAAAATTTATGTCCACACAAAAACTTGCACATGGATGCTCATAACAGCTTTATTCATAATTGCCAAAACTTGGAAGCAACCAAGACGTCTTTCAGTAGGTGACTGGATAAATAAACTGTGGTCCATCCAGACAATGGAATATTATTCAGCACTACAAAGAAACGGTTATCAAGCCATGAAAAAACATGGAGGAATCTTAAATGCATATTAATAAGCAAAAGAAGACAATCTGAAAAGGTTACATACTGTACAATTTCAGTTATATGACATTCTGGAAAAGGCAAAACTATGGAAACAGTAAAAAGATCAGTTGTTGCCAAGAATTAGGCAGGGAGGGATGAAAAGGAGAACAGAGGATACGTAGGGCAGTAGAATTATTCTGTATACTGCAATGGTGGATACATGTCATTACACATTCTTTCAAACCTATAGAATGTACTGCACCAAGAGTGAACCCTAGTGTAAACTATGGATTTGGGGTGATAATGATGTGTCAATGCAGGTTCATCAATTGTAACAAATGTCCCACTCTGATGGGGAATGCTGATAATGGGAGAGGCTGTGCACCTGTGGGAACAGAGGGTACCATGTACTTTCCACTCAATTTCTCTGTGAATCTAAAACTGCTCTAAAAAATAAATTCTATTTTAAAAAAGCGCACACACTTTCACTGAAACATGAGACCCCATAAGTTAGAAAACTCACCAAGTCAAAAACCTTCTGTAATACCTTACTTTAGTTATTATCAAATCATCTTTCTGATTCTAGGGTTGGCAAGGTATCTAGATCTCCCTCAAGTATATGACTGGATTAGATAGTTCATTTTGAATCTTCATGTGATTTTTTTTTTTTTTTACTGCAGAGGATAAGTGGATGAGTATTGCCACAGTCTTGAAGCAGAATGGCAAAATTACTACCTTAAAAATAAATAAATAAAACTTACTGTAGCTGCTTTTTCAATCTTGGGAAATTGTCCTGTGTTTGGGAAGCCTCTTTGCAGATAGAATGTCTCTGAATAAGAGAGGTCGTGGTTTAAAAGGGATAAACTACTCTGTATGATAAAGTAAGAGGAGTTTTTAGTGTATTCTTGGAAGCACTAGAGGCAGGGGTTGGGGGTTATGAATTCAATAGAAAGAAATAAGAGGAAGGTTCTTTTTAAGGGGACAGCAGCTCTGGGAACATGGTGTCAGGTCAGGATTAGGGGAGAGAGAAAAGGACAAAGAGAGAGAAAGAAAGAGAGGGAGAGAGCGCCATATGATATGGAGGACAAGGAACTTTGGAAACAGTTGTCTGATAAACAACTTTAAGTTTATTCTTGTCCTGAGCATTAGTTCTCCTTTGTTATGCCAGAATCATCAGTTAAAGACTATTGCATTGGATAATAGCATTCTGGGTAATGAGCATATGAAGGTGGGGTGGGGGAAGAACTAAATTGGTGAGGCGCTATGGCTTGGCAGGCAAAGCACAGAAGAAGCAGGATAGTGAATGACAGCAGTCAAGACAAAAGGGCTGAAGGTGGAGGGGGGTTGGAAAGTATATAGTGTCTTAAAGGAGGAGATGACAAAATGCAAGCCGACTGTATGTCTGGAGGTGTCTGCATTGGGTGTCTGCTCTATGTCACCTCCTCAGAGAGGCCTTCTGTGATTCCTTCTCTGATTAAAAGTAGACCAACACAATCAAAATTCACTGCCCTAGTTGATCTTCTTTACGGCACTTGTCATTGTACATTTGTTTATCATAGGCCTTTCTCATCACACTAAAACAGTGGTTCACATCTGGGGGTAATTTGCCCCCCAGGGGACAGTCAGCAATGTCTGGAGACCTTTTTTGGTTGTTACAACTAGAGTATGTTCTACTGGCATGTGGTGGGTAGAGGCCCTGAACGTTGCTCAACACCCTAGAGTGCCCAGGACAGCCTCCCCAAAGAAGTTACCTAGCACTGGCTATCAATAGAGCTGAGGATGAGAAAATGCACTAGAAAGAAAATTCCTGGAGGAAAAGGACTTTATCTTGTGTGTTACGTATCCCTAGTACTTATAATAGGATCTGGGTACACAGTAGGTACTCAATAAGTATAAGTTGAAAGGTTAATCATTTAAATCCTCATTTTTCCAGCTTGAAAGAACCAGTTTCTCCTGGACTCATATTTGCTACCAGCTGTATGTCTATCTCTCCAGATCGGATCAGAGCAATAATATAAAATATATGAAGAGAGCCCTTTCCTATGCATCCAGACCAGGAGATGTCCTTCCACATCATTTCTCTCTGAAAATTCCCTCCAGTTAATCTGTACAGATTAAAGCATGGGCTTGGGGCAGTTATAAATATAGCCATAAATATCCTACCTATTTGAGTTGGGGGTTTGCAAAGAGAGTTCTATCCACGCTTACTCTCAAGTGATCGGGACACAAGGAACGCACAGCAAACACATTGACAACTGACCAGAGCTGGGCCTGCAGTCTGAGTAATGAGTTCTAACAAGCCTGCAAACTCATCAACCTCCCACCCCAAAGCCCTCTAACCACTGAGCATCCAGACATAGGCCAAGGTCATATTTCTTCATTGGTTCCAGGCTACTCTTCTAAGAACATTATCTCTATTTCGGGCTGACAGACTTTTTCACTGGCATTAGCAGCATCATGCCTCCCCAACATTCAAGAAAATTGCAATGAACTTTTCAGAATTTCAAAGAAATGTAACTAAAGGTAGTGACCTGGACAGAAGCACGAAAGAGAATCCAACAGTAGAACCTAGTCATTTTCAAAACCGCTAGGGGGTATTCTCCCATTTAAAAAATCAGTATTATAATGAGAAGAAATAAAATCTTTGTTTTTATATTACTTGCTTGGGAAAACAACATGGTAGTCTGAATCAAAGACCAAAAGATTTGACCATGATGACTGAAAAGCTGCCCCAGGAAATGGCTCATCCACATAACAAGCAAACTTCATTAGACAAGGTCAGGGCACCATCAGTGCCCCTTTGTGTTACCTGACTTTCTTGTTGGTCCCACTGACATATCTGCAGCACCTGACTCAATTCCTGCTGCTGTTGCTTCAGGTACTTGTCTAATTGCCGTCTCCTGTCTTGGAGAAGTTCAAGAAGACTGTCAATCTTCAGGCAGCTGTTTTGAGCTCCCTGAATCATCTCGGGATTCACAATAGGTCCATCACACTTGATTTTTTCTATGAAGTCAGTGAGTTGTTGACTTTTGTTTAAAAGGGCTAGAGATCGTTCTAAGAGTTCTAGAAGAAAATTAGAAAAAAGAATAGTGATATGAGCAAGTTTTTATATAGTAATATTTGGATTCATCATATAATTTAAAATATATGTAACCTTCTATTAAAAATAAGGAATTCAAATGTGTAAACATAAAATGCCTCTAATACAACCGGTCAAATACCTTGGCCTAACTGCTATGGCGCTAACTGCCAAACGGTAGGATGCCGAAGTTCAGTGATGGTATAAATCAGTACAGGGGAGTGGAAAGACTGTGAGATTTGGGCACTGGTTCAGTTGGTTTTTAGTGGTGATATGCTGGTTAAGGTGCCTACTCTCCTTGTAGCGCTCTACATCCTGAGGTGATTGGACTAAATCTGAGGTTTAAAGGCTAATGCCTGCAGTAACCAAACAAAAGCTCAGTGAATATGCGGGCCAGGTACCCAGACGTCAGGGACTATGACAAAGTGGAAAATACATGACCAGTCTCACAGGATCTGCTGTCACCCAGTGCTGACCAACTGTGGACATGAGGGAATACAGGGTCAGTGTTGATGGGGCTTCCAATTTTTAAAGAATTATAAACACGGATTTTTATGTGAAAGCTTCTGATTTTTAACTGTTGTGTAATTGGTATTTTTTAAATTAAAAAATACTGAAGGATCAACAAAACATGGCTCTCTGGCAAATGGGCCACTGGTTTGCGCTCTCTGGAGTAGACAGCATTATTGGTGTGGGCAACATCTGGTAGAAACGGGAGCTTAAGCCTGAAAACTGAAGGACTACCAAGGGAGAGAGTATAGACGGGGGAGTTGAGAGTAGCACTTTGAGGGTCCCCAACCTCACTTGGGGATCCATTGGAAGAGCCCTTGGGAAACTACCCATTCCCCACAAGCCAGAAAACGTCATCTGTTTCCTGGATTTGTGCAGTCACCTCTTAATTGCATCTCCTCTCCAATCCATTTCATCCATTCTCCATATATTAGAAAGATCGTTTCTAAACACTCTCTCTCTCTCTCTCTCTCTCTCACACACTCTCACACACACACACACACACACACACACACACACACACACACCCCAATGGCTTCCCAGTGTCTTAGAATTAAGGACAGACCCCTTAACATGATTTCAGTTCTGGCATGGTCTGGTTCCTATTTTCCCTTTCAGACTGTCTCAATCTCTTTACCTCTATCTGTATCTTCTTTAAATACCTCACACATGGTATACTCCTTGTTGCCCCAGAACTTTTTACTACATTCTCTGCCAGGGATACCATTCTCCTCAACACATTCCTTCTCCACCTTTATTCTACTCATACTTCAGGTCTTAGTCAATTGTCAATTCCTCAAAGGACAAACCAGACTGGACCAAATCCTCCTATTAAGTGTTCTCATAGCCGGATGTTCCTCTCATTCACAGCTGTTATCACAGCTAGTTCTACATTTATGCATTGGGTTAGCTGACTAAAATCTGTCTTTGCCACTAGGCTCCAATGCACATATGAGGACAGGGACGGTGACAGTATCCTCAGCAATAGCATAGTGACTGGCACAGGGGAGGTATTCGATAATTTTGTATAATGCTAGAATGAAATCAAATGTATTAAAAGAGGGGGAAGAATTAGAGCTATAGGTGCTAGAGATCAGCAGTCTGCCAGAGATGTAAAAAAAGAGATGTTGGGAAGACTTGGGGTTTTGTGACGGGTGAGTGATAGAAACAGAAGCCAAGTCACCAGGTTGAGAAGTGGGAAGGCAGTGATGAAGTGAAATCAACAGGAAAGGACAATCTTTGAGACATTTGTTGTTAGAAGAAAAAAAAAGGATAGACTATCAGCAGGGTTGAATACACTGCTTTTTATTTTTAGATGGGAGAACTATGAAGAACACCCAGAAAATATAAGTATGTCACACTATTAGAAATGGACTTATCAGTGCTAAAAGCCATGCATTCTGGTTAGTAGCTCAGTGTTCTTCCCACTACGCTGTGGCACTCTCTTTAGCATTCTAGCATCTGACAGCTAAACAACACAGCAATGACTGTGGTATTTGGGTCGATTGTCTCTTTAAACTGACACCTTTTTTTGAGAGATGAAGAGAGACTGAGATAAGGGAAGATGCTGTAAAGAGATATTTTGAGATAAAAAGGAAAGAATTTCAAATCGTTTATGCCATATGACCTAGATCTGTCCAATAAAGTATTAGATGGTGCTATCTGCTCAGAGTAAGAAAGGTGTGATTAGGTGCACTGGGCAATTTGATTGAGGATTAATAATACAAAAAAACAAACAACAAAAACAACCATATTCTTGGAAGCAGGACAGGGAATGGGATAAGTCAAGCAGAAGAAGAAAAGTCAGGGAGAGCATTCAAATTAAAGTAAATCTCTTAAAAGGAGAAGTGGAAACAAACATGAACAAGATGAGAGGGACAGAGGCAGACAAAACCTATCTGTCTAGAAAAAATTCTTACGTGCAAGGGAAAGAAATAACTTGAAAATGAGGTGAAAACAAGTTATAGAAGTCCTTGGCTATCAAACTGAAGAGTTTTGATTTGAAGTCTTAATGTAATCATCAGTATAATTGATTCTCCATATGTAGGTATACATATTTCCTTACATTCAAGAATTTGTTATGATATTGTGAACAGTTACATACATACACACACACGTGTGCGCACACACACACACACATGTGCGCGTGCACACACACACACACACACACACACAGGAAGTATGGGCAGGTGGCGGGGTTTCCACGTAGTACTTCTCTTCTTCCTTTCATTAACTAGCTCTTTCACAACAGACTTTTCAAATGAAAGAGGGAAGCACAGCTTTCCATGCTCAGGGTATTGCAGACTGACAATGGGTCAGGCCAACCTGTTCTAGTCCCCACAAAATACATATAATTAGCGAAAATTTCCATTTGCAATCTTTTTCTGGTTTTCTGTTTCAACTTTTGCCAAAATGGTATAACCACCACCATGGTACCACCAGGCATGCAGCCTCCTGAGCCCAAGTTAACATGTACAAATGCACCCAGCCTATGGTCAGTCTGTTACCTGTTACTACAGTGGTGCTTAAAGTGGATCAATTGTTCTCTAAGTTTCCTCTGTCAGCTTCTTACATCTTACCATTTTTTTTCACTGTTTATGCTTTCCTAGCTATTTATTCCATCAGTTGGTCATACAAAGTGATGTATTTTTCCTCAGGGGTAAACTACCTAGATATATCATGAACTTCAAGAAATATAAAATCTCTACAGTGCATTTATTTTAATGATTGTATTGTTCTCTATATACAAGCCCCGCTTATGACATAATACCTTGTGATGTAAGGCTAGTAGACAGTCAATAAATTTTTGTTGTTTAACTGTTTTAATTGTAATTATATCTAAAAAAATATTAAAGTATACTTTATATTAATAACTTTACAGTTTGTCATCAATATTAAGTATAAATAACTAACTTAAGATGGATAAATGAGAGATATACACAAGTCAAAGTGAATTTATAGCTTGCTAACCTTTCCAAATGAGTATTTTCTAAAAAGCATCAAGGTCACATTCTGACACTGGGAACATGGGTGACATTTCTTCCAAATACATTTTTAAATATTCCAAATATTACTCAATGAGATGGTATTTCTTAAACTCATTAATGGGTATTTTAAAATATACACAAACATAGAGAAAATAGTATAATAGACCCCAAAGTACTTATATCTCAGCTGCATTTAAAATATACATAGAACATCTAAGAAAAAGGAAGTAATAATATGATTATTCCTGTGAGGAAGCTTCTTAGGCGCTATGTTCATTTTAAAAAGGCCATTGGGGGCTTCCCTGGTGGCGCAGTGGTTGAGAGTCCACCTGCTGATGCAGGGGACACGGGTTCGTGCCCCGGTCCAGGAAGATCCCACATGCCGCAGAGCGGCTGGGCCCGTGGGCCATGGCCGCTGAGCCTGCGCATCTGGAGACTGTGCTCCGCAACGGGAGAGGCCACAACAGTGAGAGGCCTGTGTACCACAAAAAAAAAAAAAAAAGAAGGCCATTGGAAAACTGGAAGGTGCAATTGTGATTCTTCAGGGTTTATAACCAATTTTCTCCTCCTTAATGTCCCTGTAGTACCTTGTTTATTGCTCATTTTGCATCTGCTACTGAGTCTTAAATTGGGATTATATACAAATAACACTCAATAAACATACTTTGAGTTGGATGTTATTCTAAACCTTGGAGATTAAGAGATGTAATAATCCCAGTCCTCCAGAGTCTCATAATCTGGTGATGAAGAACAGGGAAATAAATTATTACTACACAGTGTGCCGGGTGGTGTAACAGAGGGACCCACAGAAAGAACAGAGAGAATTCACCAATAAATGTATACATGCCCCATCAAATTGTAGGCTTCCTGAGGACAAGGGCATGTACTCTTTCAACACACATGACTCTGGTTTTCTCACCTGGCACGGGTTCAGAAAATACTGTTTAATTATGTGTTGTTGAATTGAAAGCAAGCAGTCTGATAAGTAGTCTGGAAACTATGTTTGCTGGGAAACACTTTAACTAACTAGGCATGTTCCACCCAAAGGAGAGAAGACTAGAGAGGACACGTTAGAGGACACGTCAACTATTTCAAGGATTGTCGCATAGTGGAGGGAATGAACGTATTCCGTAACTTTCCAGAAGGTAAAACCTTCAACCCATTCACCCTGGTTCGGATCTCTGAAATGCTACAGAATAAGTCTCTGACATGCAACATAGCCTGAGCATTGCTGAAGAAGAAAAAAGTATAGATTTTGACATAAATTGAAATACCATGAATATTAGGGATAAGTTTGATTATAGTTTTTCCCGTCATGTTATTAACCTTCATTATCCTAACATTCACATTTTGTGCTACTCACTGATCAACATCTCACTTATCATAATTGCTAGCTGTAGTTATAGCTATAATTTATTTCCTTAAATTTAAAGATAATAGATATTGCTGTGATATGAATGTCTGTCCCCCTAAAATTCATATGTTGAAATCCTAATGCTCAATGTGATGACATTAGGAGGTGGGAACTTTGGGAGGTGACTAGGTCATGAGGATGAAGTCCTCGTGAATGGGATTAGTGTTCTTGTAAAAGAGACCTCACAGAGCTCCCTAATCCCTTCTGCCATGTGAGGACACAATGAGAAGTCTGCAACCCAGAAGAGGGCCCTCACCGGACCATACTGCACCCTGATCTCAGACATCCAGCCTCCAGACGGGGAGGAATAAAATTCTGTTGTTGACAAGTCACCTACTCTGTGGCATTTTGTTAGAGCATCCTAAATGAACCAAGACAGAAACGACATCCTTAACTGAAAATCAGAGTTTTGTTCTTGAATATGTATTTCAAATCAGGTAATCTTAATCATATTCCGCTGAATTAGTTGATTAATAAATTTCACCAACTCCCATATTATGAAAACGAAGCCCTTGAAGCTACCCTTTACCCTTGGGCATATGAATTGGGAGCCAAATATCCTGACTAGAGTCTCCTGCAATCCCTGTGCTTCACGTATCACACAGAGGGACACAAAAACATCATGATAAACATGCCACCAGGATGGAAGAATATTTTGTCATCACAAAAATAAACTATGCTTCCTGTCTTTGGCTAGCACTGTTATCCATCTTTCTAGATTAAGAGGAGGCCCCGTGGACACCCCTGAAAGGCAGGGCATTGGTCCCACCATCAGCTGGATGCCAGGGCCCTGTAGCCTAAGCCCTCCAAACAAAGCAGCATGTGCCCCATGAAAACCGGCTCACTGAGTCACAGATCCTAGTAATTGAAGGAGCCAACATTAACAGCAGCATTTAAGCATTCCCCGCTTCTAGCTGCATCCCCAAATATTTATGGAAAAGTCCCTACTTCCACAACCTCCCCCTCCAGTCCCTCCGGAAAATGCTTTCATTTGACTGCCTCAGTACTGAACCTCTTCATCAGAAGCATCAGTCACTGTCAGGTTTCTGGAGGTGAAATTGCTTTGTGATGATCTTGTTGGTGGCATGAAGATTGAATTGAGGCCACAGAACCCATCTCAGTGGCCTGGACTCAAGTCACTTTCCAGTCTCCTAAGAGGAATTTCATGTGCTTCTGTTTACCCACTTTGGGCACAGCTAGATTGCTGTCGCTGTATAAAAATGGGCAGGCCGTTGCTCTAATGCTGATACTTTTTTTTTTTTGCTGTACGCGGGCCTCTCACTGTTGTGGCCTCTCCCGTTGCGGAGCACAGGCTCCAGATGCGCAGGCTCAGAGGCCATGGCTCACGGGCCCAGCCGCTCCGCGGCATGTGGGATCTTCCCGGACCGAGGCACGAACCCTCGTCCCCTGCATCGGCAGGCGGACTCTCAACCACTGCGCCACCAGGGAAGCCCCATAATACTGATACTTTTGATGCTGTTTATAACCCCTGTTAGTGACAGGTCCTACAGAACAGTAATCTGTTAAAATTATAGGTATATATGTAGTCAGATCTCAAAAAATTTACACAGGAAAGATTGAGTCCTTTAATCTTTGAGTTTTAGAAAAATAATGATCTACTCTCTAGGGTCCTTTGGAGGGTGATATAAACACAATCTGTCTGTGGCTTTAAAAACACCTTTTGTCCCTGTCTAGCACGACCAGGTTTGTGAAGCTAGAAGGTGAGTTAGAACTAAGACAAATGAATTCAGGAAGCCATCCACTTGTACTCAGTAATAATTGGAAGAACCCATTAGGAAGAAAAGAAGTGATTGTTCCTATCTATTTATCTAATCTGCTTTCACGGAAAAAGATTACAGTAAACAGGTGTTCTTCTACAAATGCCTTTCTTACTACAGCCCTGGTCCAGCCCAAATTCTGGTGGAAAAGGCCTAGCATACAAATTGTTGGTTAACAACTAGACAATCTTTACAGTTGTTTTGGGAGGAGTTGAAAATAATTTTATATAGTGTTTTATTAGATTTTTATCTGGAAAAAGTTCACTAATCCTTTTTTTTTTAAAGTCCAATAGTGAAGGAAAATTTCCTTATTCAGAGCTGTTATTGAAAGGGTGACCTTCATTTCCTGACCCTTAGAAGAAACAGTCACTGAATTCAACCATTTATTCAATCAAGAAATATTTCATGAGGGGCTTCCGTGGTGGCGCAGCGGTTAAAAATCTGCCTGCCAATGCAAGGGACATGGGTTTGAACCCTGGTCTGGGAAGATCTCACATGCCGCGGAGCAACTAAGCCCATGCACCACAACTACTGAGCCTGCGCTCTAGAGCCCACGAGCCACAACTACTGATCCCACGTGCCACAACTACTGAAGCCCACACGCCTAGAGACCGTGCTCTGCAACAAGAGAAGCCACCACAATGAGAAGCCCGCACAACGCAACGAAGAGTAGCCCCTGCTCACCGCAACTAGAGAAAGCCCGCGTGCAGCAATAAAGACCCAACACAGCCAAAAAAATAAACAAATAAAATTAATTAATTAATTAAAACTTTATAAAAAAAGGAAACATTTCACGAGGATCCACCAAGTGCCGAGACCTCGCTAGATGCTGAGGATATGTAAGGATGAGCGAGGTGGAAATGGCTCCTCCTCAGGAACTAAGATCTAGCAGACTGCATAACTGAACCTCCCAGAGGCTCTTCCTCTACCGCCCCTTAGAATCATTTACAACCAGTTCTTTCTTGCAGAATATGACCAGAAATAAGGCTTTATTTAACCTTACTTGGAACAAGTTGAGGTATACATAATCAGATAAATTAAAAATATACTGTCATGCATGAGCATTCCCATATTAACAGCTTTAAAAGCTTATGTGAGGAAGAAATAGTTCTTGCCTTTGGTATGATGTTCATGAAGCTGAAGGAGTGATTTCAAGGACTCGGCACTCTCAAACTCCTGAGTGTTCTGGAGGAAATCTTCCGTTTGGTCTATTTTAATGGCAAACTACAACAGAAATGCAGGGGAAAGACATATGAAAAACTAAAAAACACTGTGCCATTTTTAGTTATTTGTAAACATTTTTCATGAATTAATGGCCTAGCTGATTGTGTATGTGTTTGTGTGATGAGCTGTGTGTTTGTGTGAGCATGTGCTGGCTCACGTGTTTGTATGAGGTTTTGTGTTTGCATGTAGTCAGTTTACAAAGTACTAGGATAAGAACTTCCTTCTCTTTCCTTTGCATTCTTTTCATACCTGGAAATATGTTATCTGTGCTGAAGTAAACCAATTTGTTTACTATTCTAATGTGTATTGAAATTTTAAACAAAATTATTGTGTCCCATAATACAAATACAGCCACTGTCAACATTCTAAAGCAGTTTCTCAAAGAACAACCAGAAAGTTTGTTAAAAGAAACCAACAAAAGTTTGGTTAGCCAGTAACCTACATAATTATTAGTAAATTTAACTTAAGAATCCACTTGAGGTTGAAATATAGTTCATTTTTTTCTCTATAATTAGACCTAGAACTAAAAAAGGTAAGTTTCAGAATAATACAAAGTCTAATCCCATCTCTACACTTGATTTTAGCCCGAGTGAGGAGAAGTAATGTGTAATTACTTATACAAAGCAAACATACATATATTTGTACAGAAAGTGGTCCAAAAAGATACATAGCAAAGGGTTGCCTTTGTGAGAATGAATAGGATTAGGGATAGGTGAGGGGTGGTAAACTTTTAGCTTTTAAATCTATAACTTATAATTTTGTTTGCATTTTTATCAATGATTTTATGTACTTTTATAGAAATAAAAATGAAATTAGATGTAGCAAGAATGAAAAATAGAAAATTTCTCCTCTGTTTCAAGAAAAAAAAGGAAGAGCAATTTGACACCCTAAGTGGTAAGGAACATGACCAGTCTCTCTTTTTGTGTTTCTCCATAGAGGAAGTATGAAAGGGAGATGCTTGAAGTGATGTCAAAATTCTCAGGGGAATAACCTTAGATACAAATTTTAGAAAAGGGAAAAGTATACTTGGTTATGCTAGTACAGTATATCCATAGTAGTGGACAAATAACTGGTTTGTTTTAGCACTATGGTTCAAAGGAAATTATTATCGTTTATAAGAGCATTTAAATCAACACATTCACCTTTGGATCAGGTGTAGAATAAACTCATAAAGGTGAAGTATCAGTGAGAAAGACACAGAAGTCTATCATAGTGCTTGTCACCTTTTTTCAAGTTTTATCCAAACTCTCATCTTTGGATTTAGTGATATTTAATATTTTTATGTGACTATTTGATTAACAAGATTTACTACATTATGATTATTACAATAGCCATATAAAATTCAGTTATAAATGGCATGAAAAGATGAGAGAGCAACTGATGAGCACGTCCCCTTTTGAAATGCAGAGAAGGCTTCTACCATCCTGTTAGAACCAGCAGATGGACACTGTCACTTGGGGACACTGTTTCTAAACTGAAGCACAGTGTTTGAGAAGCCTGTGAGCCTGAAGCCATCGTGTACTATCAACCACGCAATAAGAAGTCATTTTGTATTTCTAAAGAACTCCTGCGTGCACATAGTTCAGTAAGTGGATCCTATCTACATATCATTTACATCTCTAATTCATTCTATTTCTAATAGTTGACTTTAAAGACATTCTTTGAAGAGAAACTTCAAAGAAAAAGAATAAAACAAAACCCTGGTGGGTAGTTTGGTTCTCCCTGTAGATCACTACAAGAAGTTTTGGAGTCACTGTGTAACTTATATCTATATTTCAA
This sequence comes from Orcinus orca, assembly GCF_937001465.1. NCBI lineage: Eukaryota > Metazoa > Chordata > Mammalia > Artiodactyla > Delphinidae > Orcinus > Orcinus orca. Next base: position 66,541,052 of record NC_064565.1, read on the forward strand.
CTGGTTTGACACTTTTAAAAAAACAAACCAATAAATAAATAATGCTTTACTCAGAAAAAGCTTCCTTCAAGTTCTATTAACTTTTATCTCGGGGATATTTTCTTTTCCCTACTTTTCTTCTTTCTGCAGGTAGTACAGGATAGAAGTGGCAACAGGGGACACTTTTCAAAGACACTATTCTTAATTTTACCCTCATTCTTTTTTTTTGAATCACTAATGAAAATTGCTTTGGCATACACAAGGGGCAGGGAAAATCATGTAGGAGTTTTCCATCAGCTAAGTATGAAGTAGTCCACAAAATTGGAAGGAGGATAATATATGAAACTTCATCTTTTCATGAGGAATCAGAATGCTGGGTTGAATTACAGGTTGACTTACACTTCCTTTTATTTCATGTAATATCTGGAAGTCATTTCTCATCATATAGAAAATCAGCTAGTATTAATGCTCCTGCCCAGTGAGAAACAAATATTGGACTTAATGTTTAAAAAAAGATAACTTCCTATGCTCAAATGACCTGAATTTCAAGGGCACTAATACTTATACCCCACTTACTAAGATGAAATGAATCAGATGTATCTATAATTTGACCCCTGTAGGTGTATTTTGCTTGGTTTATTTCTTTTCAGAAAAGAAAACTGTGTGTGGAACTTTTCCCCGAGATGATCTGTGAGTTGGACTTCAGTGTTCAAATTGTGAAAAACAAACCTTGAGAGTTACAATAAGATTTTTGCTCCTCCTTTTAACTTTTAAACGAGTTCATGATGTATGAAATTATCTACCTCAATTTTAATGTTCTATTACTAATCTTCTTTCCTTCATTATTTTGGATTTAGGTCCTGAATTTTCAGTTTGGAAATGTCATATTTTTCAACCTAGTGCTTTATCATAATGAAGCAGTGCTTTCACATCAAAATGAATGTAGTGAAATTTCCAATAAGTATCTTACACTAAATATAACACCTCTTTTGATAATGTTCTTTGAATCTTACATTTTGAAATTGGGTTCCTCAAAAAAACTTAGGCCCAGGACTTTTTCCTTCCCTTATATTTTAACAAGCTTAAACTATGGAAACTCAACTATATGGCTTAGGAAAGTTCTCTATCATATACTATGCTTACAAGTCAAACATTCTATGGAATATTCTGCAATTTCTTTTTCATAAGCAGTAGAAGAAATTGTATCTTCCAACTTTCAGTTAACAAGAACAGGCTAGACCAGCATTTCCTAGTAATCCTATCATCAGGGGTAATTATTTGATTTAGTAATTGTATTACTATTATCTAAAGAGGGAAATATATCAAAATGACTTATGGGTAAAAGATCCCATTTTTACTTAATATTTATCAATTTTAATTAACTGTACTTAGTTTTTGTTTGAAGGCCTACATTTAAAATATTAACAATTTTATTTTTTGAAAATTAAAGATTAAATGTATATATCTTGCTTATTCTACCATTTTTTGAACTGACTACAATGTCTATTTGCAGAAAGAAAACATTTTCAGGAGTGCTCTGATGTGGAGAAGGGGAAAGTTTTTTAAACACAAACCTCCAAGGCATTTTCAAAAAATTCAGAGGTCAACCTGAGAAGCTCCCTCCTTCTCTCAAGCATGGAGACCAGGGCTGCCCACGCTTCACCCAGAGTTTTGGCCATGGCATCATAGACCTGGCTCTGATCCTTGTTCTCTTGAGCCGTCTTGTCTGCTTCCTGCAGGAGTTCCCATACTCGGTCTTCCAAAGCCTAAGTCCAGGCAAGAAAAGACAGAGTGTCACTCAATATAAGAACTTGGGATCGTATTTTAAACATTTGGATTTTTGAAATTATATGCACTCTAGGAAGGTCTAGAAGAGAATTTATAAACACAAACTGCTGTGCAGGCAGGTAGATCAAGCAGGCAGGAGGGAGCAATGGAGACTGTGGTGAACTGCGGAGCATGGCCAGGCTAAAGACATCCACATTTAAACATTGTTCAAACACTCTAGAGATTTATCAAAAATATACAGCTACAGGGACTTCCCTGGAGGTCCAATGGTTAAGACTCTGTGCTTCCACCACAGGGGGCATGGGTTCAATCCCTGGTTGGGGAACTAAGATCCCGCATGCCACGGCACAGCACCCCCCTAAAAATACAACTACATACCCAGGGGTACAGAATACTGTGTTGACCTCACATTTCAAAAAAGGAGAACTAATTGGAATACATCTAGAAAGGAGTAATCATGAAAAAACTATTGTGAGAAATGAACCCAGTAAAATTTATTATTTATTCTAAATAGTTGTTATTGTTAATATACTTGTGAAGCTTAGTGTAAATGTTATGAGTAAGTTCTTGAAAGTGAATAGTCATAATGTAAAAATTAGAATATCTGTAACCAACACTACAAATTGTTTCAACAAAATATGGAAGATGAAGGGCAACATGTGCTTCCATAATTGTCTCATTTGGGGATAGAAGAAGGATCCCACAGATCCCGTTTTGTTCTTGATATTGGCACCAAAATCAAGGCACAATTTAAAAATATAATAGACTAACAATAACATGAATAAATTCTAAAATGTCAACAGAAAAGGAAACTAAACATGTGCTAATGCAAAATACAACAAAGAAAACAGAAGACATAAGAACGCATTTATTTGGGCACACAAAAACCCAAAATATAATGATAGGAATATGATTAAATATCAGTTAACACCCAAAAAATGGATGTTAACTTTTCAATTAAAAGACGAACATGGGCTTCCCTGGTGGTGCAGTGGTTGGGAGTCTGCCTGCCAATGCAGGGGACACGGGTTCGTGCCCCAGTCCGGGAAGATCCCACATGCCGCGGAGCGGCTGGGCCCGTGAGCCATGGCCGCTGAGCCTGCGCGTCCAGAGCCTGTGCTCCGCAACGGGAGAGGCCACAACAGTGAGAAGCTCGCATACCGCAAAAAAAAAAAAAAAAAAAAAAGATGAACATTATCAGATTAAGGGGAAAAAATTCAACTAATTTATGTTTTCTGGAGTCATAAAACTAAACTGAAAAGACGTAACATTTGAAATAAACTGAAAAGACATAACATTTGAAAAGACATAACATTTGAAAATAAACTGAAAAGTCATAACATTTGAAAATAAGAGGATGAAATATATCAGGCAAAGACAAAAAAGTAAAGAAGGATTAGCAATGTTAATCTCAGACAAATTAGAAATCAAAACAAAAATCACTGTGATTAAAAAATGGTACTCTATATTGATAAATTACACAATCTGTAGGGAAAATAAGGTACTTATGATGTTTACATTTATGACATTTAAATATTTCAAGTAGGTATACCCAGTCAGATCAAAATGCAATAAAAGTAGAAATAAACAACAAAAGGCCAGATGATAAAACAAATCTCTTAGAAATTTTAAGAAAACAACTTAAAGAATAATTCCTAGATCAAATGAAGGAAAAAAACTACAATTACAGACTATTTAGAAAAAAATAACAATGAGGCTACTATGTTTAAAACCTAAGATATACAGATGACTTTATGCTTAGATGAAATTCATAGCATTAGACAACTTTTTCATAAAGAAAGAAAAAATATATTAATTAAACATTCAAGTCTAAATTATAGAAAAAGATTCATAAAATAAAACAAAAATTAAAGGGGATTAATTGATTAAATACAAAATCAGAAATTAACAAATTAGAGAAAAATATAAGGAGTTTTTTAAAATGTTGATTCATTGAAAAGCCAAATGAAATATAAAAACATCTGACAGGTGGGATCAAGATGGCAGAGTAGGAAGATCCTGAGCTCATGTCCTCCCACAGACAAACCAAAACTACAACTAGATATAGAACAACTCTTTCTGAGAAAGACCTGAAGAACAGCTCTTCCAAAATTAAGGACAATTTTTAAAAACCACATCAAGATGGGTAGGAGGGGCAGAGATGTGATGTAGTCAGGACACCACACCCACCCTGGTGCAGTGACCCACAAGTGGGAAGGGGTATCACAAACTTGAAGGTCCTCTCTAAGGAGTGAGGGGTTCGAGCCCCACACTGGGCACCTCAGGCTTTGGTACCAGCACTGGGAGGACAAGGCCCCTTAACTAGCTTTGAAAACCAGCAGGGCTTATGCAGAGCTAGAGCGCTGTAAGAAACAGAGTCTTAGAGGGCTTGCACACAGACTCACTCATTCTGAGTCCCAGTGCAGAGGCAGCAGTTTGAAAAGTGCCTGGTGTTCTAGCCAGCCTGCCAAGGTTGCCCCAGCATGCCCCTGGCCCATGCCTGCTCCAGCTCCAGCTGGCCTGCCAACGCTGCCCAGCACATGCAGTCTACATTGAAGATGCTCCTACTCAAGACCACACCTTAAAGACTGGGAGAAGTAACTATTTTGTCTAATCCATAGAAAAAAACACAGAAAACCAAACAAAATGAGGAGACAGAGGAATTTATTCCAAACAAAAGAACAAGATAAAACCTCAGGGAAAAAAAAGCCCTAATAAAATGGAGATAAGTAATTTACCTGATAAAGAGTCAAAGCAACAGTCATAAAGTTGCACATCAAACTCAGGAGGGGAGGGCTTCCCTGGTGGTGCAGTGGTTGGGAGTCTGCCTGCCGATGCAGGGGACACGGGTTTGTGCCCCAGTCCGGGAAGATCCCACATGCCGTGGAGCGGCTGGGCCCGTGAGCCATGGCCGCTGAGCCTGCGCATCCGGAGCCTATGCTCCGCAACGGGAGAGGCCACAACAGTGAGAGGCCCGCGTACCGCAAAAAAAAAAACAACAAAACCTCAGGAGGGGAATGCAGGAACACAGTAAGAACTTCAACAGATTTAGGAAATATAGAAAAGAACCAATCAGAGCTGAAGAATACAATAACTGAAATAATACACTAGACAGGATTAAACCACAAATTAGATGATACAGAAGAACATACACACAGCCTGGAAGACAAAATAGTGGAAATCACCCAATTAGAACAGCAAAAAGAAAAAAGAATTTAAAAAAAATTAGGATAGTTTAAGAAACCTCTGGGACAACATCAAGAGTATTAACATTCAGACTTCCCTGGTGGCACAGTGGTTAAGAATCCACCTGCCAATGTAGGGGACATGAGTTCGATCCCTGGTCTGGGAAGATCCCACATGCCGCGGAGCAACTAAGCCCATGCGCCACAACTACTGAGCCTGTGCTCTAGAGCCCGCAAGCCACAACTACTGAGCCGTCATGCCACAACTACTGAAGCCCACACACCTAGAGCCCGTGCTCCACAACAAAAGAAGCCACTGCAATGAGAAGCACGCACACCACAAGGAAGAGTAGCCCCCACTCACTACAACTAGAGAAAGCCTGTGCACAGCAATGAAGACCCAATGCAGCCAAAAGTAAATAAATAAATTTATATTTAAAAAAGAGTAATAACATTCGCATTATAGGGGTCCCAGAAGGAGAAAAGAGAGAGGGGCAGAAAACTTATTTGAAGAAATAATGGCTGAAAACTTTCCCCAAACTAGGTAAGGAAACAGAGCTTTCCTCCAAGATCAGGAACAAAACAATGATGCCCATCCTCATCACTTTTATTCAATATAAAATTGGAAGTCTTAGCCATAGCAATCAGACAAGAAAAAGAAGTAAAATGTATCCAAATTTGAAGAAAAGTAGTAAAATTCTCACTATTTGCAGATGACATGATACAATATATACAGAAAATGCTAAAGACTCCACCAAAAAAACTATTAGAACTAATAAATGAATCTAGCAAAGGTGCAGGATACAACATTGATATGTAGAAATCTGTTGCATTTCTATACACTAATAATGAACTATCAGAAAGTGAAATTAAGAAAACAATTCTATTTATAGTTACATCAAAAAGAATAAAATAAACTATGAATAAATTTAACCAAAAAAGTGAAAAACCTATACTCTGAAAATTGTAAGACACTGATGAAAGAACTTGAAGATGACATAAATAAATGGAAAGATATACCATGCTCATAAATCGGAAGAATATTGTTAAAATGTCCATAATACCCAAAGCAATCTACAGATTCAAGGAAATCCTTATCAAGATATCCATGGCATTTTTCACAGAACTACAAGAAATAATCCTAAAATCTGTATGGAATCACAAAAGACCCTGAATGCAAAAAGCAATCTTTTTTAAAAAAATAAATTTATTTATTTATTTTTGGCTGCACAGGGTCTTCGTTGCTGCGCATGGGCTTTCTCTAGTTGCAACGAGCAGGAACTACCCTTCATTGCGGTGCATAGGCTTCTTATTGCAGTGGCTTCTGTCTGTTGCGGAGCATAGGCTCTAAGTGCACGGGTTTCAGTAATTGTGGCATGCAGGCTCAGTAGTTGTGGTTCACGGGCTCTAGAGCACAGGCTCAGTAGTTGTGGCACATGGGCTTAGTTGCTCCGCGGCATGTGGGATCTTGCCGGACCACGGCTCGAACTCGTGTCCCCTGCATTGGCAGGCAGACTGTTAACCACTACACCACCAGGGAAGTCCCAGAAAAAGGAGTCTTGTGAAAGAAGAACAAAGCTGAAGGAATCACATTCCCTGATTTCAAACTATACTGCAAAGCTATAGTAGTCAAAACAGCATTGTAATGGGCACATACCCTGAGAAAACCATAATTCAAAAAGAGTCATGTACCACAATGTTCATTGCAGCTCTATTTACAATAGCTGGGACATAGAAGCAACTTAAGTGTCCATCGACACATGAATGGATAAAGAAGATGTGGCACATATATACAATGGAATAATACTCAGCCATAAAAGGAAATGAAATTGAGTTATTTGTAGTGAGGTGGATGGACCTAGAGTCTGTCATACAGAGTGAAGTAAGTCAGAAAGAGAAAAACAAATACCGTATACTAATACATATATATGGAATCTAAAAAAAAAACAAAAAAGGTTCTGACGAACCTAGGGGCAGGACAGAAATAAAGACGCAGACATAAAGAATGGACTTGAGGACACGGGGAAGGGGAAGGCTAAGCTGGGACGAAGTGAGACAGTAGTATTGACATATATTCACTACCAAATGTAAAATAGATAGCTAACGGGAAGCAGCTGCATAGCACAGGGAGATCAGCTGGGTGCTTTGTGACCACCTGGAGGGGTGGGATAGGGAGGGTGGGAGGGAGACGCAACAGGGAGGGGATATTGGGATATATGTATACATATAACTGATTTACTTTGTTATACAGCAGAAACTAACACAACATTGTAAAGCAATTATACTCCAATAAAGATGTTAAAAAAAAAATGGTGGGGCCAACTCTATGTAGCTTCTCAAGTCTCCTATCCCATTTGTGTGATATTCTGTCTGCCTCTTCTGCTCTTCCTCATTTCATTCCTTGTAAACTGTTCCTCCTTGAAGGAGGCCACCTTTCTTGAAAAGCTACCCCCAGAGTCCCTCAGGTAGACTTTGGAGCACACTTCTTACGGTTCCACTTGTTTAGATTCTGCTCATCACATTACATTTAAGTTACCAGTCTACAAGCCTATCTCCTTGTCAGACTGTTACTTTTGATTTTGTATTCCTGGCACCACTACATTTCAACCTTGGCTGCATCCCTAGTGCCTAGAGTAGTAATTTTATTGAAGACATTCGAAAGTTATTTGTTGAATGAATAAAAAGCTACTCCAAAACATGAAAGAACCTAAATTGCTAATGATGAAAAAAGGCAAACAATGTTTCAGAGCATATTTTCCTTAGGGATTGGCCACAAACTAGCTTAGGCAAGTTGCTGCATTTTCAAGGGAATTAGCTTCTTCATTAGTAAAATCAGGATGGTGGTTAATGATGATATTCTATATTCTATGACGAGTTCTATTTCAGCAATTATTTTATTTATGGATTTCAATAATCATTTTGATTGAAAAATAAAAAATAGGAGACTGAACCAAGATGGTGGAGTAGAAGGACGGGCTCTCACTCCCTCTTGGAAGAACACTAGAATCACAACTAGCTGCTGGACAATCATCGACAGGAAGACACTGGAACTCACCAAAAAAGATACCCCACATCCAAAGACAAAGGAGAAGCCCCAATGGGACGGGAGGTGGGGCTAAATCACAGTAAAATCAAATCTCATAACTGCTGGGTGGGTGACTCACAGACTGGAGAACACTTATCCCACAGAAGTCCACCCACTGGAGTGAAGGTTCTGAGCCCCACGTCAGGCTTCCCAACCTGGGGGTCTGGCAACAGGAGGAGGAATTCCTACAGAATCAGACTTTGAAGGCTAGTGGGATTTGAATGCAGGACTTCGACAGGACTGGGGGAAACAGAGACTCCACTCTTGGAGGGCACACACAAAGTAGTGTGTGCATTGGGACCCAGGGGAAGGAGCAGTGACACCAGGGGAGACTGAACCAGACCTACCTGCTAGTGTTGGAGGGTCTCCTGCAGAGGCGGGGGGTGGCTGTGGCTCACCGTGGGGACAAGGACACTGGCAGCAGAAGTTCTGGGAAGTACTCCTTGGCATGAGCCCTCCCAGAGTCTGCCATTAGCCCCACCAAAGAGCCCAGGTAGGCTCCAGTGTTGGGTTGCCTCAGGCCAAACAACCAACAGGGAGGGAACCCAGCCCCACCCATCAGCAGTCAGGCAGATTAAAGTTTTACTGAGCTCTGCCCACCAGAGCAACAGTCTGCTCTACCCACCACCAGTCCCTCCCATCAGGAAACTTGCACAAGCCTCTTAGATAGCCTCATCTACCAGAGGGCAGACAGCAGAAGCAAGAAGAACTACAATCCTGCAGCCTGTGGATCAAAAACCACATTCACAGAAACATAGACAAGATGAAAAGGCAGAGGGCTATGTAACAGATGAAGGAACAAGATAAAACCCCAGAAAATCAACTTAATGAAGTGGAAATAGGCAAACTTCCAGAAAAAGAATTCAGAATAATGATAGCGAAGATGATTCAACCTTGGAAAAAGAATGGAGGCAAAGATCGAGAAGATGCAAGAAATGTTTAACAAAGACCTAGAAGAATTAAAGAACAAACAAACAGAGATGAACAATACAATAACTGAAATGAAAACTACACTAGAAGGAAGCAATAGCAGAATAACTGAGGCAGAAGAACGGATAAGTGACCTGGAAGACAGAATGGTGGAATTCACTGCCGCAGAACAGAAAAAAGAAAAAAGAATGAAAAGAAATGAAGACAGCCTAAGAGACCTCTGGGACAACATTAAATGCAACAACAAGCGCATTATAGGGGTCCCAGAAGGAGAAGAGAGTGAGTAAGGACCAGAGAAAATATTTGAATAGATTATGGGAAAGGAAATAGCCACCCAAGTCCAGGAAGCTCAGAGAGTCCCATACGTAAACCCAAGGAAAAACACGCCAAGACACATAGTAATCAAATTGGCAAAAATTAAAGACGAAAAATTATTGAAAGCAGCTAGGGGAAAACGACAAATAACACACAAGGGAACTCCCAAAAGGTGAACGGCTGATTTCTCAGCAGAAACTCTACAAGCCAGAAGGGACTGGCATGAAATACTTAAAGTGATGAAAGGGAAGAACCTACAACCAAGATTACTCTACCCGGCAAGGATCTCATTCAGATTCGATGGAGAAATCAAAAGCTTTACAGACAAGCAAAAGCTAAGAGAATTCAGCACCACCAAACCAGCTCTACCACAAATGCTAAAGGAACTTCTCTAAGTGGAAAACACAAGAGAAGAAAAGGACCTAAAAACACAAACCCAAAACAATTAAGAAAATGGTCATAGGAACACACATATCAATAATTACCTTAAACATGAATGTATTAAATGCTCCACCCAAAAGACACAGGTTTGCTGAATGGATACAAAAACAAGACCCATCTATATGCTGTCTATGAGAGACCCACTTCAGACGTAGGGACACATACAGACTGAAAGTGAGGGGATGGAAAAACATATTCCACGCAAATGGAAATCAAAAGAAAGCTGGAGTAGCAATCCTCATATCAGATAAAATAGACTTTAAAATAAAGAATGTTACAAGAGACAAGGCAGAACACTACATAGTAATCAAGGGATCAATCCAAGAAGAAGATATAACAATTATAAATATATATGCACCCAACACAAGAGCACCTCAATACATAAGGCAACTGCTAACAGCTATAAAAGAGGAAATCGACAGTAACACAATCATAGTGGGGGACTTTAACACCTCACTTACACCAATGGACAGATCATCCAAAATGAAAATAAGGAAACAGAAGCTTTAAATGACACAATAGACCTGATAGACTTAATTGATATTTATAGGACATTCCATCCAAAAACAGCAGATTACTCTTTCTTAAGTGCGCACAGAACATTCTCCAGGATAGATCACATCTTGGGTCACAAATCAAGCCTCAGTAAATTTGAGAAAACTGAAATCATATCAAGCATCTTTTCTGACCACAAGACTATGAGATTAGAAATGAATTAGAAGGGAAAAAAAGGTAAAAAACACAAACACATGAAGGCTAAACAACACCTTACTAAATAACCAAAAGATCACTGAAGAAACCAAAGAGGAAATCAAAAAATACTTAGAGACAAACGACAATGGAAACACGACGATCTAAAACCTATGCAATGCAGCAAAAGCAGTTCTAAGAGGGAAGTTTATAGCTATACAAGCCTACCTCAAGAAACAAGAAAAATCTCAAATAAACAATCTAAACTTACACCTAAAGGAACTAGAGAAAGAAGAACAAACAAAACCCAAAGTTAGCAGAAGGAAAGAAATCATACAGATCAGAGCGGAAATAAATGAAATAGAAACAAAGAAAACAATAGCAAAGATCAATAAAACTAAAAGCTGGTTCTTTGAGAAGATAAACAAAATTGATAAACCATTAGCCAGACTCATCAAGAAAAAGAGGGAGAGGACTCAAATCCATAAAATTAGAAATGAAAAAGGAGAAGTTACAAGAGACACCACAGAAATACAAAGCATCCTAAGAGACTACTACAACAATTCTATGCCAATAAAATGGAAAACCTGGAAGAAATGGACAAATTCTTAGAAAGGTATAACCTTCCAAGAATGAACCAGGAAGAAATAGAAAATATGATCAGACCAATCACAAGTAATGAAATTGAAACTGTGATGAAAAATCTTCCAAAAAACAAAAGTCCAGGACCGGATGGCTTCACAGGTGAATTCTATCAAACATTTGGGGAAGAGCTAACACCCATCCTTCTCAAACTCTTCCAAAAATTGCAGAGGAAGGAACACTCCCAAACTCATTCTATGAGGCCACTATCACCCTGATACCAAAACCAGACAAAGATACTACGATAAAAGAAAAGTACAGACCAATATCACTGATGAATGTAGATGCAAAAATCGTCAACAAAATACTAGCAAACAGAATCCAACAATACATTAAAAGGATCATACACCATGATCAATGGGATTTATCCCAGAGATGGAAGGATTCTTCAATATACGCAAATCAATCAATGTCATAAACCATGTTAACAAATTGAAGAATAAAAACCATATGATCATCTCAAGAGATGCAGAAAAAGCTTTTGAAAAATTTAACACCCATTTATGATAAAAAAAAACTGTCCAGAAAGTGGGCATAGAGGGAACCTACCTCAACATAATAAAGGCCACATAATGACAAACCCACAGCAAATGTCTTTCTCAATGGTAAAAAACTGAAAACATTTCCTCTAAGATCAGGAATAAGGCAAGGATGTCCACTCTCACCACTATTATTCAACATACTTTTGGAAGTCCTACCCATGGCAATCAGAGAAGAAAAAGAAATAAAAGGAATACAAATTGGGAAAGAAGAAGTAAAACTGTCACTATTTGCAGATGACATGATACTATACATAGAGAATCCGAAAGATGCCACCAGAAAACTACTAGAGCTAATCAATGAATTTGGTAAAGTTGCAGGATACAAAATTAATGCACAGAAATCTCTTGCATTCCTATACACTAACAATGAAAAATCTGAAAGAGAAATTAAGAAAACACTCCCATTTACCACTGCAACAAAAAGAATAAAATACCTAGGAATAAACCTACCTAGGGAGACAAAAGACCTGTATGCAGAAAACTATAAGACACTGATGAAAGAAATTAAAGATGATACAAACAGATGGAGAGATATACCATGTTCTTGGATTAGAAGAATCAATATTGTGAAAATGACTATACTACCCAAAGCAATCTACAGATTCAATGTAATCCCTATCAAATTACCAGTGGCATTTTTTACAGAACTAGAACAAAAAATCTTAAAATTTGTATGGAGACACAAAAGACCCCGAATAGCCAAAGCAGTCTTGAGGGAAAAAACGGAGCTGGGGGAATCAGACTCCCTGACTTCAGACTATACTACAAAGCTACAGTAATTGAGACCATATGGTACTGGCACAAAAACAGAGACATAGATCAATGGAACAAGATAGAAAGCCCAGAGATAAACCCACGCACATATGGTCACCTTATCTTTGATAAAGTAGGCAAGAATATACAATGGAGAAAAGACAGCCTCTTCAATAAGTGGTGCTGGGAAAACTGGAAAGCTACATGTAAAAGAATGAAATTAGAACTCTTCCTAACACCATACACAAAAATAAACTCAAAATGGATTAGATACGTAAATGTAAGACTGGACACTATAAAACTCTTAAAGGAAAACATAGGAAGAACACTCTTTGACATAAATCACAGCAAGATCTTTTTTGATCCACCTCCTAGAGTAATGGAAATAAAAATAAAAATAAACAAATGGGACCTAATGAAACTTCAAAGCTTTTTTACAGCAAGGAAACTATAAACAAGACGAAAAGACAACCCTTAGAATGCGAGAAAATATTTGCAAACGAATCAATGGACAAAGGATTAATCTCCAAAATATATAAACAGTTCATGCAGCTCAATATTAAGAAAACAAACAACCCGATAAGAAAATGGGCAGAAGACCTAAATAGACATTTCTCCGAAGAAGACATACAGATGGCCAAGAAACACATGAAAAGCTGCTCAACGTCACTAATTATTAGAGAAATGCAAATCAAAACTACAATGAGATATCACCTCACACCAGTTAGAATGGGCCTCATCAGAAAATCTACAAACAACAAATGCTGGAGAGGGTGTGGAGAAAAGGGAACCCTCTTGCACTGTTGGTGGGAATGTAAATTGATACAGCCACTATGGAGAACAGTATGGAGGTTCCTTAAAAAACTAAAAATAGAGTTACCATATGATCCAGCTATCCCACTACTGGGCATATACCCAGAGAAAACCATAATTCAAAAGACACATGCACCCCAATGTTCATTGCATCACTATTTACAATAGCCATGTCATGGAAGCAACCTAAATGCACATCAACAGATGAATGGATAAAGAAGTTGTGGTATATATATACAATGGAATATTACTCAGCCATAAAAAGGAACGAAATTGGGTCATTTGTTGATACGTGGATGGATCTAGAGACTGTCATTCAAAGTGAAGTAAGTCAGGAAGAGAAAAACAAATATTGTATATTAACACATATATGTGGAACCTAGAAAAATGGTACAGATGAACTGGTTTGCAGGGCAGAAATTGAGACACAGATGTAGAGAACAAACCTATGGACACCAAGTGGGGAAAGTGGTGGTGGGGGGGTGGGGATGGTGGTGTGCTGAATTGGGCGATTGGGATTGACATGTATACACTGATGTGTATAAAATGGATGACTAATAAGAACCTGCTGTATAAAAAAATAAATAAAATTAAATTTAAAAATTAGAAAAAAAAGAAAAAAATATATAAAAACACTGGATGGAGAACATATTGAGGTCCTTGCAGGAATGAACAAAATGACTTCAAACCCCTAATAGAAAACAAAAAGCTATTTCTGATTGAAGTCGCTATATGACATGCCAGTGAGCATTTCAAAACATAAGATATTTAAATGTTAATTCAAATAACAGTGATCTACCTCCAAGGAACAAGTATGTTAGAATACATTTTAGAAAGAATTGTTCTTTCAGAAAAATTCTCAATTGTTTATTTTGTCCGTAAATTTTACACTAGTTCCCTATGGTGAAATGATTATTTTTTTTAATGTATGAAAACAATTGTATGACACATACAGATGAGATGGACAGTACAAACATTTGCTAGTTAAAACTGAATGTAGAAATGTAGCAAACTTGACAAAGGTCTATGTTTTGTAAAGTTCAAGTCAGCATTTTGGACTTCATGGTAAATCTAATTGTCTCATTAAATTGAGTCCATTAGTTTCTGAAACCCAGGTTTAAGTAAGAATGCATTCTGGGATTTGTAGTTCCCATGGGCTGAGGACTGTATGAATGACTAGGAAGATATCAACATATTCCTTTTTATGCATCTCTGGGGTATGCCTCACTAAAACAAAGTAAACATATGTGAAAGCAAACATGTTCTGTCATTATCACAACCACATTGCCAATGCTGATATAAAATGTATTCTAAATCAAAGTTTATAGTGATCTCTTGTTATTTCTTCTAATGCTAATAACTGTCCTGACAAATTTGTTTCAAAACTCATCATACAATCCATACTAATGACCAGTATTTTAAGAATAATTGCCATTTGCTGATGGGTGAGTTGTGTTTATCTATAAATATAACAGTCTTAGAATTAATAAATATTACTAGTTTACTGTCAATCTGATTCTAATTCTACTGCCAAGCATTTTGGTTATTAGATTACATTTCAGAGTCAGGATGAAGATACCATCTGAAATTTCCTTCCTACAGATGAGATCTGAATTTTGATTTTCTGAAGTTTTCTTGAAACCACACCTCGCCCTCTCTGTCAGGTAATTTAAAATACATCCAAGTAAAGAAGAGCATAAAATCTGGTTTTAAAAGCCACAGAGGGCTTCCCTGGTGGTGCAGTGGTTGAGAGTCCGCCTGCCGATGTAGGGGACACGGGTTCGTGCCCCGGTCCGGGAAGATCCCACATGCTGCGGAGCAGCTAGGATCCGTGAGCCATGGCCACTGAGCCTGTGCGTCCGGAGCCTGTGCTCCACAACGGGAGAGGCCACAACAGTGAGAGGCCTGCGTACCGCAAAAAAAAAAAAAAAAAAAGCCACAGAATGTCTTTTGGCTTCTTTAGAGTTTTGAAATTACCAAACATACAAAAATTCAGAGAATATTTTAGGGTATTCTATTTAAGTCAAGAACAGAACAAAACAAGTTAACCCAAAACTGGGATGTATTTAGAAATTGCCTACATGTTGGATTTATCTATGGAAAAAATAATAACAAGAAAAAACTAATACTGCAGTGAACAAGCACAGCACACAGCATTCTAAATAACTTTCATTACAAGAGGTAACAAATAATACAAGAGGAATGGGATGTTTGCTTCCCATCCCTACCCCTGCTTCAATACAGTGTGTGTCTCTTAATATAAGATACTTCTCTGGGATACTTTGTACTTTCCTATCTTCCAGATGAGCAACACCTCATTTCCCTCTTCTCTGTAACCCCAGTGAAAATACACTACCACCAGCCACAAGGAAGCCCCCCAGCTACTGGCCCAGATGTCAACTACCCAGTATTACCATTACTGCAGCCTTCCTCTCCGACAGCTCCAAGGCTGCCCTTGAGGGGTCTGTTCCTGAAATAATGCCCTGTGGCCTCCTTCTCTATCTCTCTTCAATCAATTCCTTGGCCAGAATCCTCCCCAAATTTCCAACAAAGTCCAGCTTGTTCATTTGAGTTTCATGGCAGGTAATATTACTTGAGATATCACTTAATTATAACTTGTAACTTAATTGTAACTTGTTATTTGTGTTTTACATGCATGGGGCATGGGTGGAGAGAGAAAAAGAAAAGAAATTAAACAATGTGAATGCACCTTTGTTCAATGTTATCAGCTTCTAAATACTTCATAAGATGTTAATATACAGCAAAAAACCACCCTGAGAGGAAAACAGTGGGGATTTTCATATGAAATTGTTCAAATAGTATTCAATGCCCACTCTTCAGGATATTGTAAGGGATCTCCACAACCATCTAAGAGATTAACTAGATGACTTTTAAGGTCCCATCAAATTCCATGGTTTTGTGATACAATAATCCATTAATTCACTCAACTTTATTGAGTACCTACCACTTGCAAGGTACAAGGAGCAGCTGAAATCTAGACTTTGTATGCAAAATGTTCAACTTTGTTTTCTACCACATTTCATACAAAGGGGTTAATATTAAAGCTGGTGTTGGTAAAAGGCTTATGATATCCAAGTTCTTATTGAAATACAAAAATAAAACCATTGTTCATACTATTGAAGAAATGTATTTTTTCTCTCTTGATAGGACATAATTTGTTTTTGCTATTGAAGACTTTACTTTTTCTTCCTTTCTTAGACACACAAACACTAATGAGAAAATTAAGTTGTTATGGCAGGCTTGTTGGTTTTTTTTTCTTTTTGCCAATAGAATAGCTTTTTTCTTCCCTGTCAATAGTACCTTTCTTTCATGTGAGAAACCCTTGATATGTGACTTTAGGAAGGGCCAACCCTGCTTCCTCACCCATTGACAAGGGAAGGCAATGATATAGGGCTAGCTCACAGGAGTTACCCACCCCAGTTATGAATTGGTCGATAGATGCAAGGACGAAAATGTGATTGATTCATGGATGGAAGATGTTCCAAGCCTGGAAAAGCCTATTCCTCCAGAGTCCTTCTGTGGGAGCTATCTAAAAAGACCTTTCACCAGAGTTACTAAGTTGGTAGAATGTGAACCTAAAGTAGCTGGTTGGCCATCCTACCAGCCATGTGTGAAAGCTCATCCAAGAGATGGAGAGACAAAGCCTTGACAACATTACTATGTTCCTGATCCAGCTGTGCCTGACCCTCCTACTTACACAAATAAACACATTCAGCAATTTAGTTCACACTTCTCATGGCTTCTCCAAACTGAACCTACTTAATGAATACATGAGACAAATTAAAATCACCTCTGTCTTTGAACTGAGGGTTAGCAAAAGAACTGTATGTGATAAACATCATTATTTAGCCACTTTAAAAAACATGTGACTCTGGAATATGGTTTTTGAACAGAGTGAAGTGTCAGTCCCTGAAGATCAGTTATTTTCCCCAGCACCCCCTTTCTGACTGCCCATTCAGCCCCTCCCCACGTCCACAATGTCTAAATAAAACTGTTTTACTTTAAATAGTTGAGGATCAGAAATAAAAGACTTAAATTTTTAAGGTCTAACAAGAATCTTGGTTTTGACATCTATAATGAAACATTAACTAATAATTGTGCAGTAATACTATCCCTTCTTTTAGTAAGTAAAATGATAAAATATTTCATAACACTTATTTCAAAACACTTTTGAAATAAACATCATGGGATCACTGTCAAGTTCAGTGTTCAATGATTTCTCCTGTCTCCACTACTTAAAATATGTCTGGATTAACTACCATTTATTACATTCACCTGTCATCACTTAGCTTATCTGTCACAATCACACAGTAATGATAACTGATTCAGAAGGAGTCCCAGGAAATACATTTTCTTAGCTTAGCCCAGAACATCTCAGTGTGGCAGTATGCACAAAGTGACTGATGTCATCTTCTGCATTCTGTTATCTTCTTCGGAGCAGGTATTTTATCAAAATGGCTGAGTCTTGATTTTTAAAAAATTAACAGAGTTGCTGAAAAGTCTGAGTAAATCTGAGCTTTAGGTTATCTATGTCATTGATTTTAGTAAATTGTTATTTTTAGTGTTTTGGCCAAAGTTACATAACATACTGCTAGCCATCTCCTTTGCTAACATTAGGGTTGAGCAATGCTCATTCATCAGATATTTGTGGAGTCCCTACCATGAGCCTGACTTTGAGATATTTTCCAAGGTCACAGAGAGACATATGACATGGTGTCCTAACAATACAGGCTAGTGTGATGTATATATTCCCATAGCATTTGGTAGGGTTGTCCTGGGCATTAACCAGTTCTAAGCCCTTTGCAACCACCTCTGCAGCTGAATCCTCCCTATCTTCCTCTACTGCTCAATGCTCCCAAACCTCAGGCAGTGAACTGGCTGCACAAGCGCCACCTGGGGGAGATTTGGGAAAATGCAGGTTCCCAGGCCCTGCTTCAGAGGAATCTGACTCAATAGATTTGTAGTGAAAAAATGGGGATCTATGTTTCTTAAAAAAAACTACCCCTTGAGTATGATGTGCAACCATGTTTTGGAAGCACTTTTCCACATATCCATTCTTCTGAGGATGGAAAATAGGACAGCTATTCATGGGTCAGTATTAGGGCTTTTAAAAACCCACCAGTTCCCAAAATATTTCTATCACTGGACTTACCAGGGCGCCTGATAATTTCTCCTTTATAGTAGTTCTTTTAACTTTAGGCAGAGGTCATTCTCTACCTAAAATATAGCAGTGATTATTCATTAGCCATAAGATAAAGAGAAACCTCCTCTCTGTGGCATACCTGGCCCTCCATGATGTGGCGACTGCCTACCTGTCCGTCCCTATTTGTCTCAGGATCTTTTTCTCAATACCCCTCTCCCTTGCCTGTAGCCCAGTGATGCAAAATTTCTTACTGCTCTCCTAATGCTCCACACAGGCTCAGCTCTGGGGCCTTGGTATGTGCTCTTCCTACTGCTCAGCTGTCTGCCACACCTTTTATACCTAGAAAATAATCTTATGAAGAATGCCCTGATTCCTTCCTATACTCTCCTTTTCCCCTGTAACTATATTTTATACAGGTTTCTGCTGAAGCCTCTCTAAACTTACTGGACTTAACTTGTTTAAATGTTCATCTTTTGATGTTTGAAACTTAACTTTAAATAGTCCCCTCCCTCCCCCAAAAAAAGAAAAGGGGAGGGGGAGAGGGAGAGGGAGAGGGAGAGGGAGAGGGAGAGGGAGAGGGAGAGGGAGAGGGAGAGGGAGAGGGAGAGGGAGAGGGAGAGGGAGAGAGAAAACTGCAATGTTAATGGAAGAATGTTAACAATTAGTAAATCTAGGTGAAGGATCTCTGTAGGATTGAAATTTTTCAAAATGAAAAGTTAACTACCCCAAATGGCTTACCTTTGTGTAAGTTTCTGGAGTATGGGAAGCATCGTACTCATCTTTTTTTTTTTTCTTTGCGGTATGCGGGCCTCTCACTGTTGTGGGCTCTCCCGTTGCGGAGCGCAGGATCAGCGGCCATGGCTCATGGGCCCAGTCGCTCCGCAGCATGTGGGATCCTCCCGGACCGGGGCACGAACCCGTGTCCCCTGCATTGGCAGGCAGACTCTCAACCACTGCGCCACCAGGGAAGCCCCCATACTCATCTTTTATTGCCCACATCTAATACCTGCTTTCATTAACTACTGAATGAATCAGTGAGCGAGAGGAATAGCACATTAATATCTTGATCTCTTTTGATGCATGAGTTAAATTTTACCTTGTGGAAAATAGTTTGAATTCCAGCTGAGGTTGGAGGGGTTGGGGGTTGGGATTGTGGTGGAGGGTCAGGAGCAGAGGAGGCTGGACTTTCTAAGCTGCTGAGACTGTTTCTACAGGGTAGAAGGTGCAAGAAATGGTGAAGTTGGGATGAACTGTCCCCCAGGCAAAACTTGATTACAAAACGTATTCCCTGTGTCAGGCCCCATGCTTTGAGAATTATTATTATTTTTTTTAGTAGGGGCTGAGGAAGATTTTGCACACCCATAAAAATGTAGCTGTCTATTCATTTGGAATTTCAATTTTCACACAGCAGAAATACTTCTAAGTTACAATTATCAAACTTTTAATTTTATCAGACATTCTGAACTTCTTAATTATTACTTACAACAAAAATAAGTGCCTACCAGTGACCTATTAGTCCAACTTTCCCCACATATTACTTTCTTGATTTGTATCGAAATAATAGTTGATCTTTCCAAAATAATAATAATAATGACTGTAGTTCTATCTTTTTACTAAGATATCTTTCTATCTTTACACTAATGTGTCTCTTTAGCACATTTACTAACGTGCTAAGGAGACACATTATTCCCTTGTAAACTGGAGGACCCATCCTACAAATGAGCTTCCAGTTTCTACTTATGTCTTAATTTGGGAGAAAGTTGCCCTATCAGGGTGTTCCTGGGGAGTTAAAAACACCTGGGCCCTCACCTCATGAGTCTTGTCTGAGCCCTTCTTTACACCCTCATTCCCTGTTACTTGCTTTAGAGCATAATAAAGCCCTCCCTTCACCTTGATGCCTTCCTTAAACTGGAAAAAAGAGGCAGGTGGGTTACACAAAATATCACAGAGAAAAATTAGTTAGACCCTATCTGAAGTGCAAAAAAAAACCCCCAAAACTACTTCAATTTTTCAAACTCTAAAGAAAAAAGAATCCATTTCTTGTCCTTACTTTGAAAAAAAAAACCATATTCTCAGATATAAAAAATCCATTGTCAGGTTAAAGAAGCCTCAGGGCAGTCACCAAATACAACACTTAGATTAACTGACAGTAGCAGTAATAACATGTTTTGGTTTTGCTTAGTTTTTTTTTTTTTTTTTAAAAAAGCTAGTTGTTAAACAGAACAAAATGGAATGCCCAGTTGACAGTGTAAGCAGGCTTTGTGTTGACAATGAGATATGGAGCCTCTAAGATGAGCAATAGCTTGCCTCAGGACTCGGTCAAGGCCAGCTTAATTGAAGTTTTCCTCTCCCACTTGTTTAGTCATTAAACTCAGGAAAGTATTTTGGAATTGGATCTGAGAAAAAGACACTCTGGCCAACATCATAAAGCTGGTTATTTAAAGAGATGCTAAAAGGCACTACTTTCCCTTTGGGTTCCAAAAGAATAGGAAACCAAAGCTATTCTGAGATACCTGAAAAATGCACTCTTTTTAAGTGTAGCTTTGAAATCGCTGGTTTTAAGTATAGCATATTTTATGGACATTATACCATCTCAACTGCCATGCAGCACACAAAAAGGATTATGGATTTTCTCTTCAGTGGAGCACTAAATAGTCCTCTGAATAGCAATTTTCTAAAAGAGCAAATATAGGTGGCATATCCTGCATATGTTTTCCTGATACTGCAGAGTCTATCTGTAACACACACTGCAGGATACAGGTAACAGTTTCTGGTTCATAGAAAAAAAAAAAAAACAAAAAAACAAAACTCAGTTTTACCGCTAAAGTGAAAGCAATTAATTTAGGATACTTAAAAGCAAAGAGTGAAATTTTTGGAAACTTTTGAGAATAGTAGATTGTTAAGTTCATTACTTTTGTCAGTCTCCTGCACATAACATCACAGATTTGTTCTGGCTTTTGCTGTTCTTTTTAACTTACTTTGTTCTTGTTCTTTTTAGAATACTTACACTTTCATTTCTGCCTACCCACAACCTCTTAGCCTTCACATCCCAATTCCAATGCTGCCTCTTCCGTGAAACCTTTCTATTCACCCCAGCCAAAAGCAATTCCTCCTTTGCCTGGATTCCTTTGTCACTTTATTTTCACCTTTCTAATTTGCATGTTACATTTCACTCTATAGTACAATTGTGAAAGAGCAAGTTGTAAATTCTGTCGATTATAAACCAGATGAGAGCACTGACTTTCTATAGGACAGTACAATATTTCTTTTTTTCAATTTGTTCAAGTTGAAGCTACCGCAAAAGGTAAATAGCAAAAAAATAGTAAAATCAGTGCCTCAAAATTCATATTCTGAAAAAGTTTTGACTTAAAAAGCCAACAGAATTAGATGTTCCATGTGCCATTTTAGTGATTCATGGGCTTCTTATAAAGTAGCCCTTTGTGTTTAGAAGACTAAGATACTAAAACAGTCACTGAGACATTAGTGAAGGATGTTTGCTTACAAATGCTGATGAATCTGCAGTAAAGAAGGGAGGTCAGGTACATTCCAATGACACCACCGCTCGACATAGTCAGGTACTGGCTAATGATACAGAAAGCCAATTCAGAGAACAAATAAAGCTAGAAAATAGGCTTATTGAAACTTGATTATTGCACAGATATTGCTAATATGATAATTTTTTTTACTATACATGCAATGTAAATATGGTGATATGAAGGAAGAATTCCTTTTTTCTGCTTTATTGTTGATAAACACAACTAGCTCTGAAATGTAGAAAATTGAATTGGATTGCATTGTCAACAAATATATTTTGAAATTTAAGTTTTGTGGGGGTCTATGTTCTGATGGCACAACTGAAATGACAAGAAAATATCCTGGACTCATGCTAAGGAGATTTGCTGCAATGAAGATCAACATCACGCTTCCTTCATCAAGAAAGTCCTACTCTGGAAAAGAAACTACAACTGCACTACACGGTGTGCTTAGTGACATAATGAAGATCGTAGATTTATAAAAGCTAACGCATGACATTTGATATCATTTTCTTTATTACGTGATCAGATGAAAGCTGGTGATGGCCAACCGCTATTGCATGCTGAGGTACGATGGTTACTGAGAGAAAAATTTTTTTCAAAAACGTGTAACTACAAAGTAAACTTCCAGTGATTCTGTAAAGTAAAAATAAATAAATAAATAATAAAATAAAATTCATATCCTGAGAAGAAAGGTCATTAAAATTTTCTTTCAGATAATAATTCCTTAAAAGCCAATTTTTAAAAAAATCCAGTTTCCATTAGATTATAAGTTCCCAAAAGCCAGACCACGCCCCACTTCCTTTAGCCTCCCACTGCTCCAAGTTCAAAACCTTGTGGTTTGTCAGTGTTAACTATTATTTGGTGATTCAAAAATACTACTGTGTCTACCAAGCCAACGCTACAGTTTACATGGCTCTATGTACTTGCCATTTTAAGATTAAAATCTCCTTGGATCCCAGTACTTAATACAAATCCAAAAACGTAATACATATCCCAAATATTTCTATTATCTTGGTGTGTGTTTTCCTAGAGACTTCAGGAACTGATAAAATATATTCATGATCTACACCACTGATGAGTGAGGTACCTTCATATTTAGAAAAATAAATGACTCCTACAGCCTTATTTTCATATACGTAGAACATGAATGGTGAGAGAGATGCATTCATTATAAAGACCTATCAATACTGAGGCCTCACTACTGCATACTTCGATTACTCAATACTACATTTTGTCTTGTGTCAGTAATTCTAATTTAACTACATAATGCTTTTAGCAGTGTTCAGGTAGGCAAAGCTACTCAGAACTATTACATATTTTCTTTCTCTATTTTCTTTATTCACACCTTGCTTTATATCAAAAGTAAAATGATTATTCTACAGTAGGAGACTACACTTTAATAACTGCAACACACTCATCAGAAGAACTAAAATAAGAAAGTAATGCAATACTAAATGCTGGTGAGGATGCAGAAAAACTGAATCCCTCAACATTGCTGGTAAGAATATAAAATGGTATAGCCACTCTGCAAAACAGTCTGGTACTTTTATATAAAAATAAACATAAAATTACCATAAGACCCAGTATTTATCCCAGAGAATTGAAAACTTCTGTCCACAGAAAAGACTGTACATGAATGTTCATAGCAGCTTTATTTGTAATACCCCAAACCTGGACACAGCTAATATGTGCCTGAATGGGTGAATGATTAAACAAACTGGTACATTCATACCATCGAATGCTATCTAGCAAAAGAAAGGATGAGCTATGTTACATACAACTTGGATGAATCTCAAGGGCTTTATGATGTGTGAAAAAGACCAAATGCAAAAAGTCAAAACTGTACGCTTCCATTTATATAAATAACATTCTTGAATAATGAAATTATAGTGATGGAAGACAGATTCGTGGTTGCCAGCGTTTAGGGGTTGTGCCTGGGAAGAGATACAAATGAGTATAAAGAGGTAGCAGAGGGAGATCTTTGTGATAAAGGAATTCTTTGATTGCAGAAGTGGTTACACTAAATCTACACATGTGATAAAAAGATAGAGTACTATGCAAATACATTGTATCAATATCAAGTTCCTGGTTTTGTATTATACTATAATTGAGTATGTTATAACCACTGGAGGAAACTGGGTGAAGGATACCCAGGTCCTTTCTGAACTAACTTTGCAACTTCCTGTGAGTCTAAAATTATTTCTAAAAATGGTTAAAATTAAAAATATATAAAAAGAAAATAAAATCTTGTAAATATGTAAAACTGGATGGAATTCAATGACAGTAAGCATATACTAGGACTCTTCTGGGCATCTAGGTCTATATTGTTGCTCCATATTTATTTTTTAATGTTACTTGTATGCTATCAGTCTTCCTCTAGATTGTAAGTTTCAGGAGGGCAATGATTTTCATCTGTTTTGTCCACTGATGAATCCCAAGAGCTTAGATCAGTGTTTGCATACATAACGTATTCAGTCAAAATCTGTTGAATGAGACAAGTGAGACAGTAGATCTATTGCTTTAGCATGTATATGCAATAACTTACGGTAAAAGATGAAAAGATACTCACAGTCTCAGATCCTGATCATGAGAATTGTAATAATCATACCAAAACATCTTTTTATCTCCTTAACTTTCCATTTGATCTTGTCTTTCATTTACTCAAGTAAGTGCAGACACACAGTTACTCTAACTGTTGCTTATGTAAGTTCTCAGTAAACAAAAAATGCCTTGTTAGCCTTGAAGTATATAACTTGACATTGTAAAGCACAAAAATAATTTTAAAAATATGAAGTTCTATTATATTTTTAAAAAATAATAATAGTTAGGACTTCCCTGGTGGCACAGTGGTTAAGAATCCGCCTGCCAATACAGGGGACACGGGTTCAAGCCCTGGTCCGGGAAGATCCCACATGCCACGGAACAACTAAGCCCGTGCGCCACAACTACTGAGCCTCCGTTCTAGAGCCCGTGAGCCACAACTACTGAGCCCACGTGCCACAACTACTGAAGACCGCACGCCTAGAGCCCATGCTCCACAACAAGAGAAGCCACCGCAATGAGAAGCCCACGTACCACAATGAAGAGTAGCCCCCGCTCACCACAACTAGAGAGAGCCCACGCACAGCAACGAAGACCCAACACAGCCAAAAATTAATTAATTAATTAATTAAAAATAATAATTAACATTGACTTTAAAATGTTGTAACAATATAGTTCAATATATCAGTATAGCTCTTAGTCTCATAGTGATGGGAAGATTATTTAAATAGATAAGACATGAGAAAATAATTTTGTGCTATTTTATCATTATAATAAGTAACTTTATTATAACAATATAATAATAATACTTTATTATTATTATGATCACTTAGAATCCAAAGAATTCCATAGAAAGCATTTGCGTGTCTCAATACAAGGCTGTATCTTGTCCTGCTACTCTAACCATATGAGGATCTTTAGAACTAAAATATAAAAGTTTAATTTTACCTAATTTTGTCCTTAGCCTGTATGTGAATTATGTGACGTCCCCCACCAGGTGTTCCTCTGGCCAATCCACACTGCCTCCGCCAGGGGCCCTAAGGATCTGCACACCAGAATCTTCCATGCTGGCACAGGACAAGACTTAAGTCACTTTTCCCCATTGGGGACCAAGGTACCTTCATTGTAGGCTGTGATGTAAAGCACTTTTTGTGAAATCAAGTGTACACTTCTAGATAGGATGAGGCCTGAGTGCTCAGCTTGTGCCAGGAGACCTCAGGATCCGGCATAGTGGAAAGATCATGACAAACTGGATTTTAATCAGAGTGGGAGTCCCAGCTTAGCCAGTTACCTGCCCTGAGCAAGTCATCAAACCTCTCTGAGAACAGACTGGTGGCTGCCAGAGGCAATGTGCTTTCCTCATAATATTGTCATAAGGACAAAATGAGATGATGCATGGAAAGTGTTTAGCACAGTGCCTGGCCACTGCAGTCTTCTATAAGGTTAGTAACTGTTAGCATCATCATCATTACTAACAGTTGCCAAAATGTAAGATAATGGTAAGGTCATAAATGTTCTGGAAACCACACACTTCCTTTTATAGGCAGTTTACACCTTTATTTCACTATCAACATAGGATATATACCCTCCTCTGTAAACCATACTTATTGAATTTAAGTTTTAGTTTATACATACAGTATGGAAACAAAATGGCTTTCTGGCTTAAAATATTTTCTGATGCAAGAGAAAGGAACATGCCATACCTAATTCCAGCTGTGAGAACCTGACTGCACATGCCTATTTGATGGTGTTATCACCCTGCCCTGTTTGTAAGGCACACACATAACTGGCACACACATAACGGAACTCGATGTCTGGTTGGCTTCCAGTTTGAAACAGAAGCTGCAGCTAATGGGCTGCTGAAAACCCTGAGGGCCATAGCTGTCCAGGGTGGAAACAGCCTCTAACTGAAAGCTTGCCGTGGCCCTCATTCAGTTAAGAATTCTTGGGGCAACTCTTTAACTTTCAGTGGTTCCTGTGCTAAAACCAAATTAGTAAAATATCAGATGGTTCTGCTGTTGCTAGGAAATGTCAGTAACATAAGCCATGACAGAAATGGACAAAATTAAGAAAACTAACTTGGAAAATTCTGACATTGTATTGAATCAGTCAATGTGGATTAAAAACAAAAATAAGCAGGTCTTTTTTTTTTTTTTTTGGTCACTTTTCAAACCAGAGCCATTTACTAAAGACCCATAAAACATCCATTTTAGCAGAAAATCTACTCATAAAGGAAATGCCAGAACCACCTTTCCCTTTCAAAGTTACAACTTATTCCCTTTATAATTATATGTAAACAGAATCAGATATTTTCTTTTCCTCAATTTACTGCGAAAAAATTTCTGTACAAAGATTTCTTTTGTACAGACCCAATAAAATACAGTATTTTAAAACAGATTTAAAATGTATCCAAAGGGCTCTACAACATTACTTTTCATAAATGAATTTTCTTAACTTTTCCTTCTTGGGTATTTGCATACAAATGACTCTTCCATGTCTGCTCCATGAAATGACGTAAATAATATAATTAGAAATAATCTACAGGTGCATGGATTAGATTATTAGCAGTGGTTTCTGTTGTTTGAGGGGTGTGCCTGTACCCTTGGATTTGTTTAGATTTTACTATCTTTCCCTCAGATCTGTAGCTTTTTATGTGACTGAAAAAACAGAGTCCTGGAGGCTTATCAAGAATGTCATTGTGTGTTTTACTGGAGAACTTGAACTCTACCATGCTTGAATAAAAAACCAAAATAACAACAAAGAGAATGACACATTCCCTAAGACTTGATGAAAGCTAGGACATTGGGAAGTTTTTGTACCAAACAGAAGGATAAATAAATACAAGTACTAAACTAACATTTGTTCACAGGATGAAGCCAAAGTAGAGGAAAGAGACAGCTACTTCTGTCTTAAAGAGTTAGCTCTCTTCCCTGACCCAGAAACAAAACTTCTCACGCCCAATACTCCCACAGCCCCATATTTCAAGTTTGACCTTAAATTCTACCTTCTCCATGAAACTACTCCAGCTAAATCAATTTCTCTTTTCACCCGAACTTGCCTATTGTACTTTCACTATCATCAATTTTCATCTGGGGACCTAATTAATCATCCAGTGCCTTGATGTTGTGATTTCACTGCTTCATGGGTCTCCTAGGGTCATTTCCCGATATGTTATTACGTATTATAAATTTCTAGAGGCCAAAGATGTCTCTTCCGTTTCTTTTGTGCCTCCCCACCCTGAAATGCCAAGTACAGAGCCAGGAACACAGCAGACAGGGAGGCCAGTCCAGCAGAGCAGAGCCATCATGGTGCTAAACAACTAGACTCTTGCAAATCCTCTAAGATCCACGGCCGTAACATTGATAAGAAATTACAGAGTGGTCCTTTTCAGTCAATTGAGAAGTCACATCCTTACAACTCTCGAATGAGTGGGATTTTATACTCCAGCTAATGGCCGAGGCATGCAGCATGCTGAGTACAGACACAGCACAGAGGCACACCACGGCAGTTGGAGTCCCAGCTCCACTGCTTCCCAGCTGTATGGCAAATGGCTTGTGTGTTCATTAGTTTCCTCATTTGTAAAATGGGGATTAAAAGTAATAGTAGCTGATAATCATTCAACACTTACTACGTTGTGAAGCACTGTTCTCAAGTCTTTAAATGTTTTAACTCATTGAATCCTCACACACACCTTATTAGGTAGGCACTATTATAACCCCATTTTACAGGTGAAGAAACTGAGACAGAGAGAGGGCAAGAGTGTAACTTTCCCAGAGTTACACATCTGTGCAGCAACCCTGGGATTCACATCTAGGCAGGCAGAGCTTACATGCTCACCTGCAAGGTGTATTGCCTCTCATAAAATTTACCCCTCATGATTATTTTAAGGATTAAACAAATTAATAGTTTTAAAATATTTATTAATACTTGATATTAAATATTTTAAAGTGGTTGACACATAGCAAGTACTCAATAAAAGTCCACGGTACTATGTTTATAGGTATGTCATAATTTAGGCTTCAAAACTCTACAACTAATTTAAACAAAAATGATCTAGATAATAATTTAATATATGCTGACACAATCTGTGCCCAGAAGGAAGCTTACACTCTTAGGAGAAATATATATGCATGTAGAAAAACTAAGCAAACTGATGTTAAAAGTGACACTCCCTGATGAGGAAGAAGCCATTAGACCTGCAGGTGGCAATTGTGGCTTGCCCTTGCCCCATCCAGCGTCTTATCACATAGGGCTCTAGGTAGCTCCTTTTAGCAGGTACCCAAGATGATTCTGGTGTAAATACTCATAAACCACACTTTCAGCACATTTATATAGGCCACACTTGAACAGGTACCATAATAGAGTGTGAGACTATACTTATATAAAGAGGTGCTGATTGAGAAGCCCAGCGGAAACAAGTGGAGAGAGATGGGCCCAAGGTGGGGCTGGAGCCCAGGGAATGCTTCCCAGAGGAGGGAGACTTAGCATTCTAAAGCAAGGACATCAATGATTCACTCGGAAACTCATCCTCCAGCTCAGTTAAAAGAAGAATAATGACACAAATCAGAAAAACTAAAAGTATGAATAATTTATCAGTTCCACCCTGTTCTCTTAGGAGCCCAAATGTTCTGTACATTAATAACTGAGTCTTCTTAAAACCCTCAGAACTGCTGTGAGCAAGATGAACACGGTATGTGAATACCATTAAATCATCACTATTGTCTTTACCACAGTCCTTTTTTACACATTTCCTTTTTTACTACACAGAGATGAATGGTTCCTGAAATTATGTAAAGGATACATGTATTCACTCATCCACTCATTCATTTATTCACTCATTCTATAAACACAATTTGTTGAATGTCTAATCTACGCACAGTGCTATAGGTCCTAAGGGGAAACACGTTCAACAGTCTAATGAAGAAGACAAAAATGAAACATAGACGGTTTTCCATGAAACAGATGATATAGTAGAGGTAGGTAGTCTACAAGTTGCAGAGGGGCCTCAGAGGAGAATGTGGTCAATAGCATAAACGGGGAGGATTGCAGACAGGTTTCAGAGAGCAATAATAACTTCCTCACTGTCAAATCTCACGGCACATTCCTCAAACACGCTGCTGCTTCCAACACTATCCAAGACTGTCTTGAAATTTCCTTTTGCCCAAATCTTGTGATGAGACCCTGATTATTTTTGCCTCTAACCTTCCACGGCCCTTTCCCAATTCCATTGATGGCACCTCTGTTCAAGCCTTTTAATGTGGTTGTTTGATGGTAGTTGTTTCTCCTGGTTTGGGCCAGAGTTTCTTATTCTTTACTGTGCATGAGAATTATTGCAAAATCTTTTTAAAATGTACAGGTGTCCCAGCATTTCCTTGACTTGGGTTTTCGGGCCTGGATATATGAGCCATGTGCTTTTTTTTTTTTTTTTAAAGATTCTTATGCCAGTCAGGATGAGAACCACCTACGTAGGCCTGCCTACCTCTAACTGTCCCATGTGGAGACTGTTCATTTTCACGTCATTCCCTCTCACCGGTTTCCTGAACTGCCTCAGTTCTGGGCCTGGAAACAGTCATCAGACTGAGAACTATGGAGCATGAAGTCAACGTCCCAGACTTCTCCACCCAGGATACCATTTCTAAGACTATTTCTACTGGGACCATTTGGAATCTGAGAACTGCCTCCTACTCCTCTTGCCCTTGGTCACTTGTGAAAGACCCTCTGATCATCTATCCTCTTTATAATCCTCTCCCTGATTCCTTTCCTTCCAAACTTCACCACTGTATCTCATGGAAATTCAGATTCATAGCAGGTAAAGTCTTCACTAATTCTCACACTCCACTACTTAAGTGAAGGCTGCTCTTCTCCCCTAACACTGGTCTCTCCCACTGTAACGAAATCATCTCTCTCAATCAGCATCACCTTCTTACTTCAGTCAAGTTTGTTGGAGAATGGCCTACTTGTGCTATCTCTGATTCTTCTCTTTACATTTGTTCCTTCATTAAACAACCACAACTTGGTGTCCAGCATCATTGCTCCCCTGAAACTACTCTAGTAAGTGATACCAGTAACCTCCAACCTGTCAAATAGAAAGAACATTCCAATTAAAATGGCACTCCTTTGGCAATTACATAATAACATCAGGAGGACATCTACTTTTCTTATCTGACAGGCGTTAAGATTTGGCATTATCATGGACTTTTCCCTCACTCTCTACATAAAATAAATGATCTGATTCTATAATATCTTCTTCACAACTTATTAGTTTAATTCATCAAAAATATATTTCTATTATACATAATATACTGTGCTACCTGCCAAAACAAGGACTTTTAATTAATTTATTTATTTTAACATCTTTATTGGAGTATAATTGCTTTACAATGGTCTGTTAGTTTCTGCTGTATAACAAAGTGAATCAGCTATACATATACATATATCCCCATATCTCCTTCCTCTCGCGTCTCCCTCCTACCCTCCCTAACCCACCCCTCTAGGTGGTCACAAAGCACGAAGCTGATCTCCCTGTGCTGTGCAGTTGCTTCCCACTAGCTATCTATTTTACATTTGGTAGGGTATATATGTCCATGCCACTCTCTCACTTTGTCCCAGCTTACCCTTCCCCTTCCCCGTGTCCTCAAGTCCATTCTCTACATCTTTATTCCTGTCCTGCCCCTAGGTTCTTAAGAACCATTTTTTGTTTTTTTTAGATTCCATATATATGTGTTAGCATACGGTATTTGTTTTTCTCTTTCTGACTTACTTCACTCTGTATGACAGACTCTAGGTCCACCCACCTCACTACAAATAACTCAATTTCATTTCTTTTTATGGCTGAGTAATATTACATTGTATATATGTGCCACATCTTCTTTATCCATTCATCTCCTGATGGACACTTACCCTGCTTCCATGTCCTGGCTACTGTATATAGAGTTGCAGTGAACACTGTGGTACATGACTCTTTTTGAATTATGGTTTTCTCAGGGTATATGCCCAGTAGTGGAATTGCTGGGTCACATGGTAGTTCTATTTTTAGTTTTTTAAGGAACCTCCATACTGTTCTCCATAGCGGCTGTATCAATTTACATTCCCACCAACAGTGCAAGAGGGTTCCCTTTTCTCCACACCCTCTCCAGCACTGATTGTAGACTTTTTCACGATGGCCATTCTGACCAGTGTGAGGTAATACCTCATTGCAGTCTTGATTTGCATTTCTCTAATGATTAGTGATGTTGAGCATCCTTTCATATGTTTGTTGGCAATCTGTGTATCTTCTTTGGAGAAACGTCTATTTAGGTCTTCTGCCTAAATTGGGTTGTTTGTTTTTTTGATATTGAGCTACATGAGCTGCTTGTAAATTATGGAGATCAATCCTTTGTCCGTTGCTTCATTTGCAAATATTTTCTCCCATTCTGAGGGTTGTCTTTTCATCTTGTTTACGGTTTCCTTTGCTGTGCAAAAGCTTTTCAGTTTCATTAGGTCCCATTTGTTTATTTTTGTTTTTATTTCCATTACTCTAGGAGGTGGGTCAAAAACGAGCTTGCTGTGATTTATGTCATAGAGTGTTCTGTCTATGTTTTCCTTGAAGAGTTTTATAGTGTCTGGCCTTACATTTAGGGCTTTAATCCATTTTGAGTTTATTTTTGTGTATGGTGTTAAGAAGAATTCTAATTTCATTCTTTTACATGTAGCTGTCCAGTTTTCCCAGCACCACTTATTGAAGAGGCTGTCTTTTCTCCATTGTATATTCTTGCCTCCTTTATCAAAGATAAGGTGACCATATGTGCGTGGGTTTATCTCTGGGCTTTCTATTCTGTTCCATTGATCTATATTTCTGTTTTTGTGCCAGTACCATACTGTCTTGATTACTGTAGCTTTGTAGTATAGTCTGAAGTCAGGGAGCCTGATTCCTCCAGCTCCGTTTTTCATTCTGAAGATTGCTTTGGCTATTCGGGGTCTTTTGTGTTTCCATACAAATTGTGAAATTTATTGTTCTAGTTCTGTGAAAAATGCCATTGGTAGTTTGATAGGGATTGCATGGAATCTGTAGATTGTTTTGGGGAGTAGAGTCATTTTCACAGTGTTGATTCTTCCAATCCAAGAACATGATATATCTCTCCATCTGTTTGTATCATCTTTAATTTATTCCATCAGTGTCTTATAGTTTTCCGTATACAGGTCTTTTGTCTCCTTAGGTAGGTTTATTCCTAGGTATTTTATTCTTTTTGTTGCAATGGTAAATGGGAGTGTTTCCTTAATTTCTCTTTCAGATTTTTCATCATTAGTGTATAGGAATGTAAGAGGTTTCTGTGCATTAATTTTGTATCCTGTTACTTTACCAGATTCATTAATTAGCTCTAGTAGTTTTCTGGTAGCAACTTTAGGATTCTCTAAGTATAGTATCATGTCATCTGCAAACAGTGACAGCTTTATTTCTTCCTTTCTGATTTGAATTCCTTCCATTTCTTTTTCTTCTCTGATTGCTGTGACTAAAACTTCCAAAACTATGTTGAATAATAGTGGTGAGAGTGGACAACCTTGTATTGTTCCTGATCTTAGAGGAAATGGTTTCAGTTTTTCACTATTGAGAACAATGTTGGCTGTGGGTTTGTTATATATGGCCTTTATTATGTTGAGGTAAGTTCCCTGTATGCCTACTTTCTGGAGGGTATTTATCATAAATGGGAGTTGAAGTTTGTCAAAAGCTTTTTCTGTGTCTATTGAGATATCATATGATTTTTATCCTTCAATTTGTTAATATGGTTTATCACATTGATTTGCATATATTGAAGAATCCTTGCATTCCTGGGATAAACCTCACTTGATCATGGTGTATGATCCTTTTAATGTGCTGTTGGATTGTGTTTGCTAGTATTTTGTTGAGGATTTTTGCATCTATGTTCATCAGTGATATTGGCCTGTAGTTTTCTTTCTTTGTGACATCCTTGTCTGGTTTTGGTATCAGGGTGATGGTGGCCTTGTAGAATGAGTTTGGGAGTGTTCCTCCCTCTGCTATATTTTGGAAGAGTTTGAGAAAGATAGGTGTTAGCTCTTCTCTAAATGTTTGATAGAATTCGCTTGTGAAGCCATCTTGTCCTGGGCTTTTGTTTGTTGGAAGATTTTTAATCACAGTCTCAATTTCAGTGGTTGTGACTGGTCTGTTTATATTTTCTATTTCTTCCTGGTTCAGTATCAGAAGGTTGTGCTTTTCAAGGAATTTGTCCATTTCTTCCAGGTTGTCCATTTTATTGGCATATAGTTGCTTGTAGTAATCTCTCATGATCCCTTGTATTTCTGCAGTGTCAGTTGTTACTTCTCCTTTTTCATTTCCAATTCTGTTGATTTGAGTCTTCTCCCTTTTTTTCTTGATGAGTCTGGCTAATGGTTTATCAATTTTGTTTATCTTCTCAAAGAACCAGCTTTTAGTTTTATTGATCTTTGCTATTGTTTCCTTCATTTCTTTTTCATTTATTTCTGATCTGATCTTTATGATTTCTTTCCTTCTGCTAACTTTGAGGGTTTTTTGTTCTTCTTTCTCTAATTGCTTTAGGTGTAAGGTTAGGTTGTTTATTTGAGAAACAAGGACTTTTAAA
This sequence comes from Orcinus orca, assembly GCF_937001465.1. Lineage (NCBI taxonomy): Eukaryota > Metazoa > Chordata > Mammalia > Artiodactyla > Delphinidae > Orcinus > Orcinus orca. Next base: position 66,575,049 of record NC_064565.1, read on the forward strand.
TTTGAGTCTCTTTACTCTCACACTCAGAACTCTAGTCCAAGTTCCAATGTCTCCATAGACATCTCTTAACTCCAGTGGTATTTCCATTTAAGTTCACCCTGTATATTGTTTTAAAGGTAACCTTTCTCAAACTCCATTTTTAGCAAACTTTCCCCTACTTTAAGAACCCACTCTTGGCCACAATCAAATCTAACTGCATAGCCCAACATGTCCTGCCTTTCAGCCCAAGCCCTTATCCTCCATACAAGTGTTTTGCCTTATCTCAATATTTCCTGGCAGTGTTCTTCATGTGCCTATGTGTATCTTGCTTACACTTGTCTCAACAGCTTTGCTAACCCATTCTCTGATCTGGAATGTCATTTTGACAAGCAATCCTTACCTGTCACTTGCTTTGAGATCCAAATAATATTCTCATCTCTTGGGCTGGTAACTCTTGCATGAGCCATCTGTCAGCACCTTGTATATAGTTTTTCATATATTGATATTACCTGGCAATGGATATATTCTGAATATTAATCCTACCTCTTTAAATAAATTAGAGTGGCAGTAATACATAGTGACATAAACTATTGTGGAACTTGGGCAAAAGCCACTACTGAACTTGTTTAACCATCTGGTAAATGTGAATATAACCTTGATGTAAGGATTAAATACTTAATGCTAGTATGATGACTGGCACATAAAAATGGCCAATAGGTAGTAAACATTATTGCTTCTGCAAGCCTTTCAAGGGGTAGGAACTTGTCCTCATTTTGTAATGTTTCATGGCCATAACCCTTTGTGCACTCAATTCTGATCTGTGTACACAGAGGATGACCTATAGTATACATTGGGTCCCTAAGTCAATGATGAAAATTCTGGTAAGTATGGTGAAATTCTACATGTAAGTTTAGTTGGTTGTCTTGTAGAAATATAAACCTGAGTTATTAAAAGTAATCTCTCACAATGACTAATGAATTGGGCAAAATGGGAATATCAGGATTGAAAATGTTGCTTGGTATTCCTGTGTTTACTTAAACTTTTTTGCAGGCCAGTTGTAAGTCTCAGATAATATGGAAAACCTTATTGTTCTTGAAAGAGAAAGAAAATCCAGAATTTATAATTATTTGTCCTCCTCATCTTGATGAATTATCCAACACTTTTTCCAGGGGGGTGGCTTAGTTCTGAAAAGCAGGACTTACCAGAGATTTAAATCTTTACCACATTTACAGACCGTGTATGTCCTTTTCCAAGTACAAAACACTAAATGACAATAAAAACTGGTGGACCACTCAAGTTACTAGAGATCGTATTTTTTCAGTAACATTTGCATCCTCTCTTTTGTTTATTATTCAGAATTTAGGCCATCGCCTACAACCATAAAGGAAAACTAGTCATATGTGAAATACTTATAAATGAATTAAGCAACACAAAGAAAAATTCTTTGTTAGTCCAAGTTTTATAAATATGCTAACAAAAATATATCCTTGCTCTATATTCATCACTCAAGTAACAAAATATATAGTCTTTAATGACCTGTTAACCAACATTAAGCAAAATTAACCAAGGCATATTAACAGAATCCTTTCAGCTGTTTTTAGAATCTGAATTGCATTTGGCCGCCCATGTTATTAGCACTACTAAGCAACAAAACCATAAGAAGTCCACTGAGCAATATCTGAGAAATGGATGAACAATGAACAACAAACTAATTACACATAAAATCATTAACGAAATGTGCACTAATGCTTTCAGAACTCACAACCAGACAATTCACCATTTAATTACTGCCTTCTACTGTCAGCCTTTCAAACTAGATTAATATTGATACAAAGCTTTCTTTTCATTCTTTCAAAATGCTTATGTAATTTGTTTTAAAGAAATCACTCTTTCAAGTAAAATCAATTGCAATAGCTAAAACACATGTGCAAATGCAATTACACTCCTACATTTTAAAAAATATTACACTGGGAAAAATATACCTACTCCTGTGAAAGTATCTAATAACACTGCTTTATTAATCACCTTCAAAAAATTACCATTAGAAATATTTTGGCCTACTTTTCTTTCATTTCTTGTCCCTGAAAGAAATCTCATCTCATAATTATCCTTTTCAGATTCTCCATACATTGGCTTGATTATAAGCAGACTTCTCCTGAGCTAAAAAATAAACTATTTTCATTCCCAGAAGATTTAACCTCCTTTAGTCTCTAAATATTCACTGTCTAATACGGTATCCACTAGCCATTTGAAATGGATAGTTCATATTGTGATGTGCTATAAGTATAATGTACACACAGGATTTTGAAGATTTAATACAAAAATTAAAATATCGCATTAATAGTTTTTATAATGATTACATATTGAATGATAATTTAGATATATTAGAATAAATTAAACATATTACTAAATTAATTTCACTTGTTTTTACTTTTATTATTGGGTGAGTTTTAGTAATTTGTGGCTTTCAAAGAATTGGTTCATTTCATTTAAATTGTTGAATTTATGTGCACAGAGTTGTTCATAGTATTACTACATTATATTTTTAATGTCTGTGGGGTTTATAGTGATGCCCCATCTTTCATACCTAATACTCGTAATTTTTGCCTTCTCTCTTTTTACCTTTCTCAGTCTGGCTAGAGGCTTATCAAAATTTTACTGACTTTTTCAAAGAACCATGCATTTCTCTGTTATTGTTCTGTTATCTGTTTCATTAATTTCTGCTCTTATCTTTATTTTTTGCTTCATTCTGTTTGCCTCAGTTTTAATTTGCTCTTATTTTTCTAGTTTCTTAAGGCAAAAACATAGATTGATTTGAGACATTTATTCTTTTCTAATGTAAGTGTTTAATGCTCTAAAATCTACATTAGGCTATTAGAAAATTTAAAATTACATATATGTTCAATAAATGGTGCTGGAATCCCACTACTGGGCATATACCGAGAAAACCATAATTCAAAAAGAGTCATGTACCAAAATGTTCATTGCAGCTCTATTTACAATAGCCCGGAGATGGAAACAACCTAAGTGTCCATCAACAGATGAATGGATAAAGAAGATGTGGCACATATATACAATGGAATATTACTCAGCCATAAAAAGAAACGAAATTGAGCTATCTGTAATGAGGTGGATAGACCTAGAGTCTGTCATACAGAGTGAAGTAAGTCAGAAAGACAGAGACAAATGTCGTATGCTAACACATATATATGGAATTGAAGAAAAAAATGTCATGAAGAACCTAGGGGTAAAACAGGAATAAAGACACAGACCTACTAGAAAATGGACTTGAGGATATGGGGAGGGGGAAGGGTAAGCTGTGACAAAGTGAGAGAGAGGCATGGACATATATACACTACCAAACGTAAGGTAGATAGCTAGTGGGAAGCAGCTGCATAGCACAGGGAGATCAGCTTGGTGCTTTGCGACCGCCTGGAGGGGTGGGATAGGGAGGGTGGGAGGGAGCGAGACACAAGAGGGAAGAGATATGGGAACATATGTATATGTATAGCTGATTCATTTTGTTGTAAAGCACAAGCTAGCACACCATTGTAAAGCAATTATACTCCAATAAAGATGTTAAAAAAATTAAAAAAATAAAATAAATGGTGCTGGGATAATTCGATATTCACATGTAGAAGGATGAAACTGAATCTGTATCTTACACCACTTACAAAAGTTAACTCAAAAGGATTAAAGACCATGAAACTCCTAGAAAACATAGGAACAAAGCTCCTTGACGTGTGTCTTGGTAATTATTTTTTTGGATATGACATCTAAAGCACAAGCAACAAAATTAAAAATAAACAAGTGGGACTACATCAAACTAAAAAGCTTCTGCACAGCAAAGGAAACCATCAACAAAGTGAAAAGACAACCTATGGAATGGGAAAATAATATTTTCAAATCATATATCTGAAAAGGGGTTAATATCCAAAATATATAAAAACTCCTACAATTCAATAGCAAAAAACCCCAAATAACCCAATTAAAAAATGGGCAAAGGATCTGAATAGACATTTCTCCAAATTAAATATATGAAAGGCTAACAGGTACATGACAAGATGCTCAACATCGTTAGCCATTAGGCAAATGTGAATTAAAATGACAATGAGAGGGGACTTCCCTGGTGGCGCAGTGGTTAAGAATCCTCCTGCCAATGCAGGGGACATGGGTTTGAGCCCTGGTCAGGGAAGATCCCACATGCCGCTGAGCAACTAAGCCCGTGCGCCACAACTACTGAGCCTGCATTCTAGAGCCCGTGTGCCGCAACGAAGAGTAGCCCCTGCTCGCCACAACTAGAGAAAGCCCACACGCAGCAACAAAGACCCAACACAGCCAAAAATAAAAATTAATTAATTCATTTAAAAAAAAGAAAAAAGAAAAAAGCACAATGAGACATCACCGCTCACCTGACAGAATGACCATCATCAAAAAGTCAAGAGATAATAATGCTGGCATGGATGTGGAGATAAGGGAACCCTTGTGCACTGCTGGTAGGATTGTAAATTGGTACAGCCACTATGGCAAACAGTATGGAGGATCCTCAAAATGTTGAAAATAGAACTATCAAATGATACATTTCTGGGAATATATCCAAAGGAAGTGAAAACAGTAACTCAAAAGATATCTGCACCCCCATGTTCATAACAGCATTATTTACAATAGCCAAGACACAGAAGCAACCTAAGTGTCCATTGATGGATGAGTGGATAAAGAAGATGTGGTATATACATACAATGGAATATCATTCAGTCATAAGAAAAACAACGAAATCCTACCATTTGCAACAACATGAATGAACCTTGAAAGCATTGTGCTAAGTGAAATAAGTCAGAGAAAGACAAATAGCTGTATGATCTCACTTACATGTGGAATCTAAAAAGAAAACAAACAAACATCAAAACTGAGCTCATGGATACAGAGAACAGATTGGTAGTTACCAGAGGCAGAAGGTGTGGAGAGGGGGAATTGGAGGGAGGTGGTCAACAGCACAAACTTCCAGTTATAAGATGTAACATACAACACAATGTCTAGAGCTAACACTGCTGCATGATACAGGGGAAAGTTGTTAAGAGAGTAAGGGAGTTCTTATCACAAGGAGAATTTTTTTTCCTTTTCTTCTTTCTTTTTTTTATTGTACCTGTATAAGAAGATGCATCTTAGCTGAACCAATGTGGTGATCATTTCACAATATATGTAAATCAAACCATCACGCTGTATGCCTTAAATTTATATGGTGATGTATGCCAATTATCTCAATAAAACTGGAAAAATAAATAAATAAAAGTAAATATGAGATTGCCTTTGTGGTTCACATTATATGTTTCTATTTATTGCTGCTCTCAGAAATATAACACATTAGCAAAATATTTTCTGTCCGACACATTAATAAAAGTTTAATAGCCTATGGGAACACTGAAGCAGAAATCTCAGGCTTTCAGAAAGCAGCTGCAACAGCCTTCAGTGGTTTGGGTTTCTCTAGTTCCGATTATGTAAATACTTCGGATATGTTTTGAGCTGAACTTAAAGTAAAAAAAAAAACATGTCCTACAAAACTGAATCTAACAGCTCATGGTTTTTAGAGTTCCCTCTCTACTGACAGAGTAATTAGGATTTCTTTAAGAAAATCAGCCATCTGTATAACGTGAGTTACTGGGCTGAACGGTGAGACTGCTCTCTCACCTTCTCTGTCTTCTCAATTCACTGGCTTGACCCAGTGCCTGAAATTTGTACCATAGAAGCCCCCTTACTGGTCCTCTGGCCTGAAACCTGGGGCTTTGGTTTCCTTCCCACCACTGTGTCTGCCGGACCAAGCAGTGGGGAGAACAGAGGGAGGAAAACGCCATGTGAATTTACAACAAGCTCAGGGACCACGGGTCCTCTGGTCAGAGAGGACCCCCTACCTCAGAGATTCAGGCACCTGCCTGTTGCCTCCATCTTCACCATCGCTGGGGGATTGCCTGGGCTGGGGAAGAGAGAATAGAAAAGCACAAAGCAAAGGCAAAAGCACAGTATTTCCTCCCTTTCTGTCTGACTCACAGAAGTCCTCTTTCTAGTGCTCAGATCTGAAAGAGAAGATTTTTCTGGAACTTTTTCTGTCCATATCTGATGCATACTTCAGAGTGTCAACTTGCTTTTGAATCCAAGCTGGGTAATATTGAAGAGAGAAAAAACAATACTGCTGGCTTGGTGGCCTTTGGAATTCTGGTCTCTTTCCCTAATCTACATGCTAGTCCCTCCTTTTCAGCATCCTCAGCACACATACATACTGCCAGGGTTTATAGTTGCATTTAATGGAGACAGGGTGGAGGCTATTTATTCCATCTTTCCTGGAACTGGAACTAGTATCCAACTTTAAGACATTAAAAAAAAAAAAGACAAAAATTCTAATCTCACTCAAGTCCCTGAACTTCAAATATGTGTAAGGTGGGAGATAGAGGATACAGGTAATTTGAAGATCAGAGCTAAGCACAGAATTAGAAGTTTGATGTATTCTCCTGAGGACTAATAGCTAGATGAACTTGTCATGAGAATGATATAGCCATGTTATTTGAAAACATCTTGAGTTTTACACATTTATACCTATAGTATATCTAAGATAAGTCTAGAGTTTCGAAAAGATGCATTCTGGCTAAGGCTAATCAGGTAGGAGTCGTACTAGACTTAAAACAAATAAACAAAACAAAATCCCCTCATTCTTGGTTAAGTACAATACTTACTTATGGCTTTTCTGGAGCAGAAGTATCTGTTGCCTTCTGTATAGAATGAAAAAGGTATATTTTTACCCTGACATTTAATATAACTCAGTATATTGAAGATTGGGAGTGGGGGTGAGTGGGTCCTATGCTACCAGCTACAATCTTACCTCTACTACCCCTCACTTATATTTCTTGAACTGTCAGAGTTCTGCCTTGTCAGTCCAAATCTTGGACCAAGACCCTCTTTTCATAACTAATAAGGACTATGGGTTCTACTTTCCATTAAAAATTTTTGCTTGTAGATTTATATTTTAAAGGAGTATTTTAAAATAATTAACAGCTTGGAAACTACAGGCCTATGATCTCAAAAATGTTAGTTGTGATCCTGACTTTTGACCAAGTTTTCAAATAGGAATATGTTGGTGACAAATAACATAAAGCCCAACCAACACTGGTTTAAACACTCACAGGTTCATCTATGTCACAGCAATAATCCTAGGGCTCAGCATACTCTTCCACAGTATAAAAGTAGCATAAATAATCAGCTTATAAATTTATTCCCCTATTGTTGGACATTGTTTTGTTTCCAGTTAGGTTATTCTACCAAAAACATGTGAAATGATGCTTAATATCATAGCAAAGCATCTTCATATCTATATCCTTACTAGCGCTTTCATTTCCAAGGATGAATTCCCAGAGGTGAGGTTGCTGAGTCTCAGGATGTGAGCATTTGACATTTTAATGCTTGCTAGTTTCCAAAATGATTGTGTTAATCCAAATTCTCACCAACAGTATAGTAGAACGCCCCTTTCCTCACATTCTCACCATCACTGAATGTTATCAATATTTTAAACTTTTAATGGTGTATAGGCAATTAAAAATTTATCTTTTTATCATTATTTAGTTTCATTTCTCAGGCCATTATTGACATTGAGTTTCTTTTTACATGTTTATTGGCAATCTGCCTCTCTTCTGTGAATAGTCTATTTTTTATTTATTTATTTTTGGCTTATTTGTCTTTCTTATCAACATGAAGGAGTATAACCCTTTGACTGTCATATAAATTGCAAATATTTTCCTTCCAGTTCATCGTTTGTCCTTTAAATTGGTCAGTGGTGTCTGGAAAACTCATATTCACCTCCGGGACAACTCATAAGTCACTTTCTCTGTCAAGCTTCCCCTAGTTTTCCTGGCAGAATTAGTCATTCCTTCCACAATATACCCATAATATTCTGTGCACACCCCTGTGTGCTGAATTATAACTACAAACTTTTTCCTCCTGATCAAGAAAGTATATTAAAATTCAAGTCAAAGAGACTAACATTATAATAGATATCTTTGCATCTGCTTTTCAGAATCATTTTTCCAAAAGTAGATCATTCACAAACTTTAAAATTTTCTTTTTATTTATTTACTTATTTATCATACCATCTTTCATTTTAAAGAATCTTAGTTCTGCTTCTCAACTATCTCTCCATGAAAACTCTTGCTTTCTTCTGCCTGTCTCTTCATTCATGAGCGTTGCCTTCAAAATCCCTAGAGGATGCCACCATTGCTCTTGCCCTCTGTTCCAGTTATCTACTGCTGTGTGACAAACCACTGCACACTCTAAAGACCTAAAATAACAATTATTTATTGTGCTCATGATTCTCAGGCAGGGCTCAGTGGGTAAGACTTGTCTCTGTTCCGCATAGGTCAGGTTGAAAGCCCAACCAGGTCTGGAGAATCAACTTTCAAGATGGCTCAAATGGCTCGCTCACAGGGCTGGCAAATTGGTTGGCTGTTGGCCAGGATCTCAGCCAGAGCTGTTGCTGGGACCCTCAGTTCTTCTCCACATGGGCCTCTCCATAGTGCTCCTTGACGTACTCAGTTGGTTAGGTTCCAGGAGCAACTATTTGAAATTACAGGAAGAGAAAGCAGCCAGTCTCTTGAGACTGGACTGGAAACTGGCACCACATCATCTATGCTGTATTCTTTTGCTCAAAGCAGTCCCAGAGTCTGACCAGTTTTAAGGGAATGAACATAGACCCCACTTCTCATTGGGAAGAGTGCCAAAGACTTTATGGCCATTTTTAATCTACCGTAATCTTCTTGTATATTGGGTTCTTCTAGAGTTGTCAAAAAAGTTGTCAGTATCTGCTATAACCAAGCCCTGCTCTGTTCCTTGCAGAAGTGTGGAAGATGCTTCTCTTCTTGTGGACTCTGTGTCACTTGGTGTCCCAGCCACAAAGCAATACGATGAGTGCTTCATGTTTCCCACAGGCCCTTCAGCTTCAGCCAAGGAGCCCAACCTTGACTGCTAAACCAAGACAGGGATAAGATAGAGAGCATCCTTTCCAAATTTTGTACTCTTCAGGCTCTGTGCCAACAAAATTTTCTCCTTATAGAACTCCTTCCCCTCTAGTAAATCAACTCATATCAACACTTCATTAAGTATGGACATCCTCTGAACTGCGGCTTGGCCCAAACTAGTAACAAATTATTTGTAATATCTGCGATCTTAATGTGCCTTAACTCCATGTCTGAGAAGCCTATTTCATGGACTCTCTAGCCTCTTAAACCAACCTATCTTATAAAAACAATATTTTATAAGATTGCCCATGACACTTTCCAAATACAGAGAATGCTATTTGAATTTTATTTCGCTCCACAGCTCCATACTGTTCACTGGAACTGAACATCTGGGAAAAGAAATACCCTGTACACTAGGAAAGTGTTAAGTCAGCCAGGGAAAATCACTGGGAAGTTTTGCTGTTTCATAGTTGTGAGAATACTATTTTTGTTTTTTAAATATAAAAGTTCTCTATTCTCAAAAGCCTAAAAGAGAAATTATACCACCCACTAGTTCCCACTCCCTCAGGAACCCTGCATTGTTCCTACATTGTTTCAGTGACCTTTGTCAAAATGATCAGTGAAAATATGCCAGGTACTTTACATGTATAGAACACTAAGACACAGATCCCTTTGAACCAAAGATCAATTAAGTGTTGGAATTTGGAAGGTGCCAATTAATTTCACCTCTCTCTCCTCAAGATTCCAAATCAACTGAGAATCAGACATCAAGGTCAGATATGGATCAAAATATCTGCTCTTATTACTGGTAAAGCTGGACTGGAGGGTGGGTTTGATTTGACTTCCTACTTTTTCTCTTTAAAAATCTAGTCCTTGTGACCTGCCTATGGAGACAACTGGGTCTGAGGTACAGACACATATTTGGCTGCTCTGTGTAGGTTGGATTGTGGCCTTCCTCTTCCACATAGGGACATCTGGCCAAATCATGCAGAAGCAGAGAGACTAGAGAACCTGCAGCCCACGGGTAGTCAGAGTCTGCAGAGAGAGCCTTTGAGGCTGGCTTCCCCATGGTGGCCACTTCTTCCCCTAGTCTCACCAACTGGGTAACACCCCCCGCCCCCTCACTCCTAAAGGAAGAGAAGGGAAGAGAAAACATGGGTGAAAGCATCGTCCACAACATTTCTGAGAGAGTAGAATTCCCTAACTTGTGGGTCTATAGGAAAACACGAAGGAGAGAAAACAAATCTCCTATATGAAGTAAACATTTAGGGTAAAACACTGCTACGACATAGATAATGTAAAATAGGTTAGTCCTCTTCCAATACTGTTCTAAAGCGTTCCATCACATTCACAACACACATGCTATAAAATTTTCTCTAATATGTAAATATATATAATTCAAGTCACACAGACTTACTTTATTAAAATATATTATTAAGACCATCATCAAGAAAGTGAAAAGATAATCTACAGAATGGGAGAAAATATTTGCAAATCCTATATCTATCCTATATATAGGATCCTATATATAGGATTCTATCTGAATCCTATATTCAGAATATGCAAAGAACTCCTACAACTCAGTAACAAAAAACAAGCAACCCAATTAAAAAATGGGTGAAAGACATTTGTCCGAAGAAGATATACAATTGTCCAGTAAGCACATGAAAAGATGTTTAACGTCATTAGTCATTAAAGAAATACAAATCAAAACCACCACAAGATATCACTTCACACCTAATAGGATGGCTATAATTAAACACACACACATACACACACAGAGAAAATAACAAGTTTGGGCTTCCCTGGTGGCTCAGTGGTTGAGAGTTCGCCTGCCAATGCAGGGGACACGGGTTCGTGCCCCGGTCTGGGAAGACCCCACATGCCGCGGAGCAGCTGGGCCCGTGAGCCATGGCCACTGAGCCTGCGCGTCCGGAGCCTGTGCTCCGCAACGGGAGAGGCCACAACAGTGAGAGGCCCGCGTACCGCAAAACAAACAAACTAAAAAACAAGTTTAACGGGGATGTGAAGAAATTGGAACACCTGTACATTGCTGATGGGAATGTAATATGGCGCAGCTGCTGTGAAAAACATTTTGGTGTTTCCTCAAAGACTTAGCACAGAAATGCCCTATGACTAGGCAATTCCACTCCAAAAGAATTGAAAGCAGGTACTCAAACAGATACCTGTACACCAACATTCACTGTAGCATTATTTACAGTAGCTGAAAAAGTGGAAATAACCCAAGTGTCCATGGACAGATGAGTGAATAAATAAAATGTGGTATATCCATATATTTGAAAATTATTCATTCATAAAAAGGAATGAAGGTCTGATACCTGCTACAATATGGATGATTCTTGAAAACATTATATGCTAAGTGAAATAAGCCAGACACAAAAGGATAAATATTACATGATTCTATTTACATGAAATACCTAAAACGGACAAATTCATAAGGGCAGAAAGTAGATTAGAGGGAACCAGGGAAGGGAGGAGTGGGAGTCTTTGCTTAATAGCTACAGAGTTTCTGTTTGGGGTGATGAAAAAGTTTGGGAAATTGATAGCTGTGATGGTTGCACAACATGCTTAATATAATTAATGCCCCTGAATTGTACACTTAAAAATGGTTGAGATTGGGCTTCCCTGGTGGCGCAGTGGTTGAGAGTCTGCCTGCCAGTGCAGGGGACACGGGTTCGTGCCCCGGTCAGGGAAGATCCCACATGTCGTGGAGCGGCTGGGTCCGTGAGCCATGGCCGCTGAGCCTGCGCGTCTGGAGCCTGTGCTCCGCAACGGGAGAGGCCACAACAGTGAGAGGCCCGTGTACCACAAAAAAAAAAAAAAAAAAAGTATATATTTTTTTACCACAATAATAATTTTTTTAAATAATGTATTCACACTAAATATTCCAGCTTACAGCAGAAAATCACATTATTCCTTATTTAAGGAATAACTTTTAGTAAGACTTTAAACTTTACTACTAATACATTTTGACTATTCATTTTTAACTAAGTAAAGAGAAACAGGACAAAAATAAACATTCACTGGGTCAGAGATTTAGTCAGAATCAGGGAGTTGATAGATTTATGAGTCAAGTCAGAGGTGAAATTTTTCAGTTTTTTATACTTTAAAAGGTCATTCTTCACTGAATGCTAATATCATATATTAAATACAAATACAGGAGCTAGGGTCCAGAGGTTTTCTTGGTTCTTACAGTTGCAACTCCTTTGCACAATAGCAATGTAGTTACTTGCAAGATGGATACTGAGGGATAGAACGTTCTCAGCAACATTCGTAAGGCATTTCCAACCCCTCTTTTCCTCTTTGACCATCTGAGGATAGTGTTGACAGTGGCCACAGACAGATTTTTGTTACCTGCTTACATCTCCCTCTCCCCTCTCCTGAACTTCTTCTTTCTCATTAAAAATAATGAGTCTGGTTTGGGAATCTAGATGCCTTTAGGGAATGAATGCTTTTTCCACATGACTATGTTTTCCCCACTGAAAATAGGGAAATATTTTTTCTCTGGACACTCCACAGGAATGGTTAAGTACCCTGCTGAAAGGAAAATCAGATCTCTGGGGTATAAGATATTACCAACATTAGAAACACTCATAAAAATTCTGTGTTTCCAGAATTTTTCCCTTTAGTCTAAATTATTATGGTCTGAGATATTTTTCAATGGAAGGTGGAAAATAGCTTTTCTATCAAATTAAACATCCAAATTTCTCTGATACATTAATTATCAACAGCAAGCACTTCTATAAATCATTGCATGTCTCCCCCATATTTCCTTTTTAGGTGTTTAAGGGTGTCTGTTATTATCATAATTTTTCAAATAAAGAACCTGAGACAAGAGAGTCTATCTGCTTTGCCCAAAGCAGAGAGGACTCAGCACAGAACTCCTACACCCTCCCGACACTCCTAAGAGTACATTCTTCTTTATAATTAGAACAAATCCCAGGGCCCTGTGCATAGGAAAAGGACTGGAATGAACATTAAATATGAAATATTATTGGCTTATTGAACTACTAATGTTCCTATCATTCAAAAAGCTCATATTAAAAATGACTTGGTACAACAATTTTCTGCTACAGGTTAAGACTGTACCTACCCTAACAGCATAATAACTAGTACACTGATTAAATTAGTGCTCTATCTATTTGCAATATGGAAATCACATTTTTCTTATTTAAAAAAGTATTTTGTCAGCAAATCTGAAACAGACTTCAGACCCCTTGATTTTTTTTAACCAAAACGATGCTACTACTTAAAATTTCTTGGGGGTAAGTGGCTGGTTTGTTGGGTAAGGTGGGGTGGGAGAGAGTATGGGAGATAGACATTAAGAGGTCATGGTTAGAGGCCTGCGTGAAGCCAAAAGGCTTTTTTGATCCATTAGATCCATGTACAGAGAGGCAGAATGATCCCACTATTCCATTGCTTGTTATGGTAAGATCCGCAATAGATATGAACCTTTGATTCATCCTCTCCCAATCATTTTTACAGATAAAAGTGTGAAGTCCAGAAGGCTAGTCCATAGCCAGAAGACTGGCATTAAAGGACAAGACTTTAAAATTGAGAATCACAAGCACCTTCTAAAGATGGATCCTGTTGATGGAAAACACTTTTCCAGCTGAGCTCCTGAATGGATGTAGGTATGCAAATTTCAGCATAGTCGTTAAGGAGAGATGAACTGCTCTGCTTACAAAAGAATTCTCCCTGGAGTTGTGGGCCTGGACAGGAATAGGATTTGCGGGGGAAAGAGGTAGCCTGAGAGACCCAGACTGCTGTGAGCTTCCCCACCACTCACAGTTCATCAGTGTACCTGAAAGTGCTGGCTGGGCATGAATTGCTAGCGGGACCTGGGGAAGGGATGTAGCTTCAAATCCAGGTTAACTTTAGAAACAGTCGGCAGGTACACATGAAGGGGCTGGGGACACAGGAGACCTTGAGAAAGTAAACCTCTGTGGATGGGCAAGAATTGCAAGGAAGTGTTGGGTTTCCACAATTCATAATATAAGCTTTTTGTGTAGCAGCAAAACCTTGAATTGTTGGCCAAACGACACTAGTTAGCAGCACAATTAGTGCTAAAACATAGGTCTTTTGATTCCTGGTTCAATGACTGTTCACATCATTGTGTTTTTTAAGATATACCAAGGACTTCCTGGTCGCCAGGGATTTCTTCCTTGAAAGACAGCCCAGAGCCCAGCGCAAGGAGCTCTCTACACAGGAGAATAAATTCTGGATTCTAATAACCCCTTGCTTCAGTACTAATTCTTTCTTCAACTTCTCAGTCTGATTTACCCTTTTACTTTTACTACTGCTGTTGGTATATGTCAGAAGCAGAACAGATCTGCCTCTAAATCTAGGAAGCAAGTGGAAATTCCAGCCTAGATGTTCAAAGAAGCCAGTAATATTAAAGTACTGAAGACACAGAACATCTAGTCATTGCAGCCTTCTGAATCAAACCTCTTTGATCTTAGTGATGACATTCATTTGCTTAAGAGGGTTATTACTCACAGAGCTGGCTGCTGCACAGGGCTCCGTTCTCAGACGGAGAAACCACTTGTAGTTTAACGTCTTACCGGTCACTGTCTTGAAATTCTTAACAATTTTATCTTTGACTGTGTGTTTTATAAGTGAAGTCCAATGGGACAACAGAGGAAGTGCTGGGGGATGGGAGCTTCATCTCGCGTGTGGTCCTGCCCTCCGGGGAGAGAATCTCTTTGCTATCCTGTCTGCTCTCCCGCCCCTGCTCAGTGACCTCTGTCATCTGCCCTGGCAGGGGTCAGGGCACAGCTCAGGAAGGGTTGGGGTTAGGCCCACACCCTCTGCACTGAGCTGAGACTGAGGCCCAGTGCCTGTGAGGGGTGCACTCACCCCACATATATCCCCATGGCTGAAGGAGCCAGACATTACATAGCAGATTTAAAAAAACACCATGACAGGCCAAGAAAAAGCTTTTTCCTGCTTTTTGAACAAGGAGTCCCACATTTTCACTTTGCACAGGGCCCCACAAACGACATTCTTGTCTCTGATTAGATACCTTATCTGGCAATCTCAAACCAACACTGTTTCTAGATTCTTAACTAAATCACAACATATAGGTAATAATAACTCTATTTATTAAAACCATTCTTTGGTTTCAAGAACTCTTAATATTAAATATAAAATCAGATATTTTCAATAGTTCGAGAGGGAAAAAGCCTCTATATTATTTTTGCCAGCAGGTCTCATTAACAATAGGAAGTTTGGATCTGTTGTTGTGGCTTGACAGTATGTTGCATGAAATGGAAAAATGAAGGAATTTTTTTTTTTTCCACCGAGGCAGCCAGGAAAAAGAAGGTACTTATTTCTCCACAGTGAAAATATTATCACTCCATATTTTCTATCACATTAGGGAAAGTTGAAAACAATCTTGTTCATTCTTTCCAATGTTGGTGTTTGCTCATAAATAACTATAGTGTTTTTCCATTACCTATCTGGCACTATGTTAACCTGGACATAGGCCAGTGGCATCAGGGGAAACAAGAGGAAGTGTAAGAAACAGCTTTTTATTTCTTTTTAATTTTGTATCTGCTTCATATCTTAATATCTTACCTTAAGCTTGGCCAAAAGAAGTTCATGATCATGAAGAAGTTTTTTGGTTTCATCTTGATTGCTTCCAATTTCCAGAAGATTGGGCTGTGATTCAGCCAATTGAAGTTGTACCCACTTGCCACACTAAAAATAAAAATGAAATAAAATGTACTTTTAGTTCCTCTTGTTCCTTTCCTTTCACCCTTCTCCTTTTTTTTCTTTTCTTTTTTTTAAGTTTCCAGTTACACTGTGAATACTTTATTCTTTCCACAGAGATAGATAGGCCTTACATAAATTGAAATAGAACAGGTCTAACATAAATCCATGCCCTGTCTTTCCTTCTTTTTTTTTATGCTTAGGATAAATTCCTTTCTCTTAGCATACTGGATATAAATTCAAAATTCCCAAATGAGGAATATATACAGTAGATTATGTATTATTGAAGAGTACAAAATTATAGAATAATTCACACACTTTTACATTCTCTCACTCACAAAACTGAACTCTATAAAAATAGTGATCTGAGCAAGTAGGGTGCAAACTACACCAAAGGGAAAAGGTTTCATAAATGTAATGTAGGCTGATTAGTGTCTTTACACTGACCTTGCTGATCCAACCAGAAAGAATAAACAGCAGATGAAGCAACTGATTTTTCGCTTATTCCAAAATTAAAACAATATTTTCCAAATTTTGTTGTTGAATATTCAATAAAGTATGTATAAAAGTGTCAGTGAAATTAGATGTGTGACAACTGCTATTTGAATGCAGCCAGCTTGTTTTCCACACTTAGGACCCTTTCATTGCTCCAAGATATAATTCATCATTGCATTTCCTAAGGAATTGCTTTTCTAAGAAGAAACAACCGATGAAGCAAAAGGAACCGCTATGAGGCATGTGCACGTGGCTAAGTGAATTGCTGAAGAGAAATGAGAAACCACATGTCTATTCTAGATCATTAGTGCCCTGAGACTGTTTAGAAATGAGAAGTCCATATAGAGCAGACACAGGCACTTCTACTCCCTTCAGATGGACTTCCCACTTTGAAAAGCTTGGGGTTTATTCCATATGGGATGGCAGTGAACTAAGGGAGCTGGGGAGGGAGGACGGAGGGAACATTCTTAGAAACACAGTTCAGTTAAAATAAGAGTTTCCAGTACAATTTTAGAGGTTTTATTTTCTTACTGTCAATTTACCTCTGATTCATCATTTACTCTGTATGCATTCTTCCTCATCCTACTCTAAGAAATGTTTCATATTTAAGGGAAAGAAAATTTAACTTTTTTACAAAACAGTAATTTTTCCTCTTTTCCCTCTGTGCTGAAATTTGCAGTTACTCAAAGCATCATAGAATCAAACACAAATTATCAATTTTGCTACTTTTGCTTCAGGCTTCTTTCCATGTCCACTCATTGCCCTTGAAAAGAATAGAGGTCAAGGGACACAGCAGAGGTTCTGTTTATGTACACCAAGTCTTAAGAGCCCTGGGGAATCGGCCTGGGTAGGCACACTTTGCATTCAGTGCTTCTAGAGTGAATCATTTTGCTCAATGTCAAGTGCTGCTTTCCTGTTAATAATTTTCACATTAACATAAAGTTCGCAGCAATTAAGTGAAAGTAAACAGGCCTGTCGTCTATGCTTCTTACAAAAGGCCAGAAAAGTCATTCAATTAAGCTTGGTGGGGCTCTGAAAGTAACAGGCTGTGGTGAGCACCAGCTTGTTTGCTAAATTCCCTTCATTAAACACTGAATTCCTGAGGTGGTGAGTTGTCTAAATCCAAGCATAAGGCTTCAGGGATTTTTACAGGACATATTCATAGGAAATAAAATCATGGATGCCTTCTTCAACCTAAAGATGTGTGGTCACCTTTGCAAATGAGCAAACTGTTTGACATAAAACATGCAAAAACCTTGAAGGGAATTGCTTTTATAAATTATTTTCCTTGTAGATTTTATTTTTAATTTATCTCTGTGACCTGCCAGGGAGAGGAGAGAGAGATGCTGTGAGCACATGACAAAATAAAATAAAATAAAATGGAAAAAAAAAAAAAAAAACTTTAAGTCCCAAGTGGCTTCAACTTCCTGCTGTTAAGGGCAAATTTGACACATGTCCTCAGCACTTTCCCCGGTAGGGTCTTTATTCCCCCAACCATGTGACAAGGATTTACTAGTGTCTTTACCATGTCAGAACCAAAGCTGCAGAGGGCACGTGTCACAGTCTCTTATTAGGTGTTCCCTGCACTCATCATGCCAAAACAATGCCACCCCTTATCTGCTGGGACCCTCCTCTTCCCTCCTTCATCACATCCACTCTCAAAAATCACAGACATTTCCCAGGTCCACTGGACTCCAGCCTGGCAATCACGAACTTTTAATCACAAATGCTTTGTCTTTAAAAACCAAACTGAAAGTATATGGTAAAGTTTGTTGTTGCTTTTTAGAAAAATCAAGCTGCTTATAGATGTTTTCTGGCTAACCGAAAGAGAAACTAGCAACTGGCTGAAACTTAGAGGTTTTTCTCTTAGTTGCAATTTAAGAAAGCAATAAGATGTACCTGCTGGGTTTTTTTCTATGTGCCGTGTACTGCCGATTGTGTGGAATGTTCTTTAGGATTATCAGCACACAGCAAGAAGCCCACAGCTACACAGAAAAAAGGAAGTTGTCAGCTTACCTTTATGATGGCTATAACGATTTTGGAGTCCCCAGCCTGCACAGCTACTGAACTGACTGTTGTCGTAGAAGACTCCTCACCAGGGCTTCCTTGGCTGGACATGGTACATTAGAACCAGAGTTTACGCTTTGGGTAGCCTCCGTACAGTTGTGTGTCTGCTGGTCATTTCAGAAGGCAACCACCGGGGTTACTTGGATTCATTCAGGGCAAGAGCTCCCCTCGCACTGATTACTCTGCCAAAAGGAAAGAACAGGAGGTTAAAAATAGACAACCCCATTGAGTTTATCATGAGAGAGAGAGGAAAGAACGGGAGAGAATAGCCACACCCCTAGTATGGTAACACTGAACGCCTGTTATTTTGGCCATTATCTTAAATGCAGAGGGCAGCTTCTAGCTCTCTATCAGCTGATGTTTGATAGCAAATGGAAAAAGAATACATCCTCACAACCCAAATTACTTTAGCCACTGAATCGATACAGTTTTGGTGGGCTTTGAAACCAGCCAGTCATTAACCTGGGTATCAATCTTTTCAAAATTTTTGAAGTCTCCTCCATGCAAAGAAAACTCCCAAAAATGTACTTTAAAAATAAGTTCTGGTATTTGTTTTGGGATTAAGCCACAAAATTGTTTGAAATATCTTTTTGGATTAATCTGTTTTCCTAAAACTTACTGCCTTTTGTCAAATGAAATTTATATGAAATGGTCACATTTTCTCAGTCTCAGATTTCTTAGGGACATTTTAAAAAATATTTCAATGAGCAGTTATCAATAGATATCTACCAAGTCAGGATTTCTTTAAGACCATCTACTCCACTGAACAGTATATTCAAGTCCAGTTGCCACAACTACTAGGAAGTAATATACTTTGCTGTTACTTTTAATTGCAGCAGGAAAATGTTTTGGGTTTTTTGGATTAAAGGTTAAGACTATGTATATTTCGCTACACTTTTTAAAAAAAGGATAACATTGTACTTCAGATTCGGTTTTTACTTTCCCCCCATGCCTTGTGCAGGAAAATTATAGACAGTTTAAATCAGAGCCCAGGATCGGCAGATTAATCCTATTGCTAGAAACTCAGTGTGTGTTACAAGTTGTCGGTGGTATTAAACAGCAGCTGTTGGATTCCCTGTCAAGAAACAGCTGAAAATAACCCTGAAGCTTAGGTCAGAGGTCAGATGCAAACACATCAGAGATACTGACTCCAGAGCTGCTGGAGCCATCGGAAATCTCTGGAACAAAGCCAGAACAGAGGATAGAGCAATAAACAGAGTTAAATGAGTCCACTCGCTGTTTAAACCCTTAGCTCAATTTAAAAGCACGATCAGGTTCAGGGCCAATATTCAGAAGGCTGAGTCAGCACCACTGTTTTGTTCTGCTAAGGTTCATGATAATATTCTTGAATCAAAGGGGAAATAGTGCTTTTACATATACTTTGGTTTCAGCAACTATTTTTTTTCCCAGAGCATATCCTGGCTGCTCTGCAGTTATGCAGCCATGACCTAGTTGCCTGCTGTTCCAGCGAAAGGAAACCACCCTGGATCCCAGTTCCTGGGCTCTGGGAACTTTATTTGAGGCCAGAAAGGGAGCATCTGGAACAAACTCGGGAGAGCAGATGACAAGAGACACCATGATGTAGGAAATATTGTAAATGGTTTCATTTTATGGCAGGGATGGAGAGCT
This sequence comes from Orcinus orca, assembly GCF_937001465.1. Taxonomy (NCBI): domain Eukaryota; kingdom Metazoa; phylum Chordata; class Mammalia; order Artiodactyla; family Delphinidae; genus Orcinus; species Orcinus orca. Next base: position 66,594,947 of record NC_064565.1, read on the forward strand.
TGCAGAGAACCAACCCAGACTCTCTGTAGGGGCTGCCTCAGTGTTGAAGGCGGGCTCCTTCTGCTTTAGCAAATAGTTGGTCCAAAAAAACCAAAACAAATTGAGTAAAACCAGTTTTCAGCTAATTGGCCTGAAGGAAAACCAAGAGTTGACAACTGCGTCACATAATCTCCACACCCTAAACTAAAATGCCCAGAGGAGCCTTGTTTAAGCCTTTGTGTACACGGCAAACCAGAACAGCAAACAGTGACCCGCACCCAAAATACACAGTGCACTTTCGCCCAAAGTTAACCCTACTGTTAGAAACTCAGTGTGTGTCAAAAGTTGCCTAAAGGCCCTCAGGAGGCGAAGGGAACTTTTGGCAGCAGGCTGCACAGACCACGGCTAGAAATGAGTGGTTATGTCCACAGAGCCCCACTTCAGGTGGATGATTATGTAAAGGGTGTGGAGGGCCGTGTGGACTGTGTGGAATCACCGGCCCACAGGAAGGGAAAGGAAGGAGAGAGGTGGGGAGGAGAGAGAACACCGCTGAAAGTCTGATTAATTCCAAGGCTTAAGGGCAAAGGGAATTAGAAATATTTAAGACTTTGTTAAAAGATTAATCCAACAATTCAGCAGCAAAGGTAGTATCTATCTGTGTATAGATGACCTTTCTTTCCAAGCAGTCCCAGAGTGTTGCACAGAAAATGTTTTCTGCATTGGTGGACATGAGCAATAATGTAAACTGCAGATACGAATTTAAGTGGTTTCTAACTAATTTTCTTTTAATTCAAATTCTTGGCTTTAAAATCTTGAAAAGACTTGAATCACTTTTCTCTCCCCTTCCCTTGCTTTCTATTTCTTTCCTCTTCAACTCTTTAGTCCTTCTCCCTTCAGAAGCTCTGTTTTTCAGACCTCTCCATCCACATCTAGCTCATTTAGAACCTTGGTCTGTATGTCCCTTTATCTAGCATAATATTTAATTGTAAGTTGCATTATTTGGAGAAATAGTTTGGAGAATAGTAAATATATTGTACTAAAGAAATTGCTACACTATAATTAGACTTTTTAAAGCTTTTTGAGCTTGTTTATACTCCACCTCCCCTATCATCACCAAAAAAAAAAAAAAAAAAGACAAAACAAAACAAAAACACTTACAGGCATTCTCATATTCTTTGCAGTTTATAGAGGATCTTGCAGAGGTTATTATGTCTTCTCTGTTTATCCCTCTGGGAAATGTCTGTTTTTATACCAGCTGAATTTTAGTGAAAAATCCTCTGTGGGGAATCAAAAAGCTATAATTGGATTCTGTAGAATTGCAAATAGCACTTCTTTCCCCCAATTTTTCTTTATTGTGGGAAAATACACATAACAAAATTTACCATCTTAACTATTTTTAAGTGTACAGTTTCAGTGATATTAAATATATTCATAATGTTGTACAACCATCACCACCATCTATCTCCATAACTCTTTTAATCTTATAAAACTGAAACTCTATACGCACTAGACAATAATTCCATTCCCTACTCCCCCAAACCTCTGGCAACCACCATTCTACTTTTGTCTCTATGATTTTGACTACTCTAAGTATCTCACATAAGTAGAATCATATAGTATTTGTCCTTTTGTGACTGACTAATCTTATCTAGCATAATGTCCTCAAGGTTCATCCATGTGGTAGTGTATATCAGAATTTCCTTTCTTTTTAGGGCTGAATAATATTCCCTTGTGTATATATTCCACATTTTGCTCATACTTTCAGCCACTGATGGACACTTGAGTGGCTTCCATGTGTTAGCTATTGTGAATAATAGCTAACCTTTGTTCTCTACCTTAATTCAGTTATTCTATCCAGAAATATCATTGTCTTCTTCCTTTCATCTATCCGATTCCTCCCATTGCTTAAGACCAAGATAAAGAATCAACTCCTTTTAAAAGTTGAAATACCTACTTATATTCCCCTTTCCTCAAAATTTAATTGTAATTCACAATTTAATAATTGCCTTGAATTATAAACTTGTATTGTTTTCTATTTATTTCACTTCCATTGGTATTATTTCTTAACTAGATTTAAGGCTCCTTACATAAAGGAGTTATGTCTTAATGTCTTTTTTTTTTTAAATCTTTGCAGACCGCCTCAAGGGGTTATCATAGAGAATAAAAGAGTTGCTTTACGTAAAGCACTTAGAAGAGGACCTGACATTTAGCAAATACTATATACACACACACACATATATAAATATGTGTGTGTGTGTGTGTGTGTGTATTAGTATATATATGGAGCACAGTACTAGGCACAGAATTAGTGCTTATAAATACTGGCTGACTGATTGAATCACATTAGTCATATAGAAAAAAGTTTTGATACAATTCACTCATTCAGTATTTACTCATGCAACCAATAGTTATGAGCATTTGCTACATACCAGGCACTTACACATTAGGAATATAGCAGTAAGCGAAACAGGTCTCTACTCTTGAAAGGGTGACATTCCTGTGAAAAAAGACCATAAACAATGAAAAACATAACCAAGACAGAAATCCACAGTGATAAAAGCTAAGGGAAAACAACTGGTAGTGGTTAAGTAGGCTGAATCACAAAAGGTTACATTTAGAATTTGACAGAGAAATCAGGGGATACTTTCAGGGTATTTCTATTGGAATACAGAGATTAACAGGAATAATAAACTGATAGTGATTCCAAAACAACAAGAAAAAGTAAACCATACAAAATGGCAAAGGCAATGGGTTAGGGGCTCTGAAGTCAGACTGCCTTTACCTCTCTGTGCCTCAGTTTCCTCAATGCAAATTGGAGATAATGGGAATACCTATGTCATATAGGTTTGTTGAGAGGATTAAATAAAATAACATTTGTAAAACACTTTAATGCCTGGCACATAGGTGGTGTTCGGATAGTTATACATGATCATTTCTAAGACAACATCTGTTAAGGGATTTCCTAAATCTAGTAACTGTCACAAAATTTGAAATAACTTTTTAAAATTAAGTTGAATTACAACACTTGGTAGGCAACCCAAATGGATGAAATATATTAGAGAGACATAAAATATGCATTACCAGGGAGGAAATATTTCAGTATAATCAAACGGTAAAAAATCTCAACGAGTCAGCATTTCTCTAGAATACCGTCTTTAACGCTTCACTTTAGACAAAATTTTCCCTAACTCATCCTTTGTATTATGTAATACTCTTCCTGGCACCTCTCATTTATTTCTTGGTTTACAAGCACTGTCACTTAACATCCATAAGTAAAGTGAAGCTGCTCTTTCCTCTTAAAACAGCCTCCATTCTGGCCATCAACTTATTCTTCTATGTAGGTATTCATTTGTTCATTCACTGAGTATGATTAAATATCTAGTAGGTGTAAGGCACTGTTCTAGATGCCAGGCACAAAGCAATAAGCAAAACAAAGTTCATCCACTGATGGAGCTTGCCTTCTGGTGGGGGAGGCACAACCAACTAGAAAACAAACAAACAAGAATACATATATAATGATGTAAAGATGTAATCAGTGTTATGAAGAAAAATAAGGCAGAGTAAGAAGGTGAGAGTGAACAGGGGAAGAGGGATACTACTTTAGGAAGGAGTCAGGAAAGTTCTCCTGAAGAGATGAGATTTGAGTAGAGACCAGGATTAAGTTGAAAAGAGCAAGATATGCAGATATCTTAGGGAAGAACATTCCAGGTAGCTGGGCACACTTGCTATATCTGAAAAACATCCAGTAGGTCAATGTGGCTGGAGCTAAGTGAGGATTGAAAGAAGAGGACACTGATAGAACATTATATCTACCAGGTAGGGGTCCGGTTTGCTTGGACAATCATGGTTTACATCTGTTTCCCTGGCAAAATTACTCTTAAGGCAACTTCCACTCTTTAAAGAGTCCTGTTTGGATGATAAATTATGTGGTAACCCTGCTATTATGCCAAGGTAAGGACTTTGGATTTCATTCTGAGAGAGATGGGACATTAATGTGAGGTTTTCATCCAAGGAATGACATCATTTGACTTAACATTGTTAAAGAAGCTCTTCATGGTGAAGACTGTAGGAGTCAAGAGTGAAAGCAGAGGTAGGATGAATTCCGTAGCACCCAAAACACAAATGCCAGTACAATTCTCCTTTGGGATGTTTCTTTACAGACACTTAAGTTTTACTTAAGAAACATCATGACTCTTTTTTAACAGTTTTACATTCTGTGTACATTGACTGCCATAGAATTCCTTACAATTAAATGTATGTAATGACATAAATCCCTAGCTCCTCCATAAGACCTAGGAGAATAATTATAAATAAGCAACTTCAATATCCAGCAAATTTCCCTTCTATAAGTAGTAAGGAAAACAAAGCAAAACAAAACTTGGGAAAGTTCAAAGAATACCTAGCGTGGTCAAAGATCAAAGACGGCTGTACTTACTATAATTTTAAGCCATAGTTTACCAAAATGATGTGTGAAATGACAGCAGTATCTGTTCAACTATCATGTACATATTTTCCTAAAATTCTCTATTTAGACCAATGTATGATCTGGAAAACTGTCAAATACTTGTGTAGAGTTTAGTTAAAATAATCAGCAAATGTGGCTATGATTGATTTGGCAAAACTTTCTTTTCTGAGTGGGAGAGATGTATATGATACTTCAAGCCAGAAAAGATTTTTTTTAAAAAATCACTGAAAAGCTTTCATGTAGAAAGTTTATTTTTAAAATTTAAACTCACAAGGCTTTCTACCTGCATTGGGCTGTGCACCCAGGCTTCAGTGTAGCAGGGTTCTTTCTCTGATATAATTCCAGTTAACATAATGAAGTGTCCTGAGAGTTACCCTTTAGAAGGGAGGGTGAGTAAATGAGAAGACAAGAGTCTTCGTCAACTTGATTTTGGAAAATTACACTTCTTTTGTTTTTCCATACTGCTGCTAAACTCCAGTTGAGGCTGAGAATTTCCATCCCAGAGTAACTCCCAGGGAGGCCTAAAGAGCAGCAGTCCTTCCAGCTGCTTGGGAACCCAGCAGTGACACTAAGGGTGAGCTGCCACTTCTCCATGCAGCTATAATTTTTGCCAAGGAAGGAAAAATAGTATAAAACTCAAGAACACAAAGATCACATAACCTCAACAAGATGGTGTTATCCATGGATTCTAAGCAGGAAGTATGCAAAGAATTAAAAAGAGAAAGTTTCTTTTTTTTTAATGACGTTTTATTAAGAAATACTAAGACCTAAAGAACTTAATGTATATGTGCATATATTTTGTATACAATATACATATGTGTGCAGATGATTATACGTAATAAGACTCTGATAATAGTGTTATAATGGGCTTTCTCAGTTGTATGAGGTGATATTTCATCATTTACTGACAGTTTATTGGCAACAGTTTAATGACAAAGCCCTTTTTAATAGAATTCCCCTGTAGATTATGTTTTTAAAAACTTAACTGAGTTTCTAAAAATTTACTGTATGGTTTTTGAGATCTGCATCCTCAGTCCAAGTAAGAATGCCTCACACCAGCATTCAGAAGAAGTCCCTTGCTATCGTTATCTTCATTTTTGTTAATACATCACTCACCCTAGTTGTGGAACCCACCTGAAAGGCAATGATTGTTGAGAATGTCCGGAAGGATAAAGAAGTTACTAACACCTGCAGGAAAAAGGATATTCATATACTCAGGCTTTTAGGAAAAGCAGGAAACAAGATGAGAGAAACTCAGAGAAATCTGGAAATCAAAAATGGAAACAAAAGTAGCAGGTCGTTTGTGCCCCACCCCATACAACTCACACCACTCTGAGCAAACCGGTTTCCTATCACAAATTCCACTCTCACAAAGGAAGGACTTCAAAAGCAAAGTCAATTTACTTTATGCAGAGTTTAGATTCTGCTCTGGCATGTCCCTGCCTTAAGCTCCTGCTATCAGGGTGAGTTGAAGGCCTCACCACTAATGTCTCTTGAGCACCTGCTGTACACGGGCCCTGATTTCCTTTATCAGCCCCATCCTCATTAAATCCCTTTAGGTTTGTAAAATTTATAACCAATTAATCTGGCTGGACCTCTCAACAACCTTGTACAGTTGGCCCTCTGTATCTGAAGATTTTTATATAAGGGACTTAAGCATCCGTGGATTTTGGTACCCACAGAAGGTCCTGGAAGCAATCCCCTGTGGATATCAAAGGATGACTGTACTATAGTCAAGGCAGGACTGTTAATTCTGCCATATGAGTTGGAGAATTGAGGCTAGAGAAGTTAAAATGGCTTATTCAAGTTCATGAAGTGAGTGAGTCTAGAACCCAGCCACTTCCCTCTTACTCCCTTGCTCCAATGCCACAGGGAGTAAGTTCTATCCTAATGTTGGATGAAAAATTATACAGATGTCCATACAAACCAGCTAGTCCGCAAAAGTTGAGCATTCTCTGACAGAGCCCTCTGAGTCAGAACACTACACCAACCACCCTTAAAAGGCAACAACAGAAGTACAAAGCCACATATCTATTCTCAGCTTTCCCTATTTGAAAACTAAAGATAAAATACACACATGAAGCAATTTGGCCAGAAAAGCTTTATAACATAGGAAATATACAAAACTAAAATGTCCTGTAAATGACAAGAACCCTTTTAAAGAATTTTCCAAATCAACGTGAGCAATCATTAGACAGAACAGCTTTATGCATGGATGTAAATTAACATTATAATAAAACTGATTTGGGTTTGTGTCATAGTTCTTTTTCTGCTCTTGTTAAAATGAAATCACATTAAGGATTTATCACATAGACGAATGGAAATCACTTCTTTAGTAACATACACTATAGGATTGTTTAGTGATTTGTTTAGCCATTTGTATGAATTATGCATTGATATTCATCTTTCTTGGACTTAAAACATGAAAGTATCTGCTTTTCAAATGTCTGTTTAAAATCTATCTTATGTACTTTCAACTTCTCAGGTTCCTAATTCTATTTTATTAATTTCTCCATACATTAAACAGTGTAAATAAGTGTAAATATAAATAATTAAAATAAGATGTGGTTTCCTTGGATTTTCTTTTTTCCATGTACCTCACTGATATTTAAGAAAAAAAATTCATGGGGAGGGGAAATAGCTGTTTTGAGCATTCATTTTGAAATTTACCAGTATGTTGAATATTCAGTCTATCTTTACTTGCCATTTCATTGGATTATGTCAGATAGATAAATTTAATACAGATAAAAAGTAGAGGCATATATGACCATGTTTAAACATGGGCTGACTCCCTGAATACCTGAATCCACTAACTTTGGCCTTTCCACTAGTTTTTCAGAACATATTTTGATGCAATGATTTCCAACTTTTAAACTACCACACTCTGGTCTAATCTGTGAAATTACTAACCCATCACTTCCTTCTTCTTGCCAATGGCATATCATGGAGAAAATTGTGTTGTAATATTAATTAGGTTTTAAAAGATGTTTGGGGAAAATATTTATATTCCTGTGGAGATGTTTAAAGATACTTTGAGGTATCACAAATTTTAGGCTTAGAAATATTAGTATTCCAACTATTTATTTTTTCCAGGCTTATTGAGATACACTTGACATACACCATTGTGTAAGTTTAAGGTATACAATGTGTTGATTTAATATATATACATATATATATTATTAGACCCCCAGAATTCATCTTCTAACTGGAAGTTTGTACAATTTAACCAACATCTATCCATTGTCCCAATCTCTGAGCCCCTGGTAACTACCATTCTATTCTCTGTTTCTGTGAGTTTGGCTTTTTTTTTAGATTCCACATATAAGTGATATCATACAGTATTTGTCTTGCTCTGTCTCACTTATTTCACTTAACATAACACCCTTGAGGTCCGACCAGGTTGTTGTAAATGACAGGATTTCCTTCTTTCTCATGGCAGAATAATATTCCATATATATCACATCTCCTTTATCCATTCATCCATTGACAGACACTTAGGTTCTTCCTGATATTGGCTATTGTGCATAATACTTTAGTAAACATGTGAGTGAAGATATCTTTGATATCCTGGTTTCGTTTCCTTTATATATACACCCAGAAGTGGGGTTGCTGAATCATATGGTAGTTCTATCTTTAATTTTTTGAGGACCCTCCATACTGTTTTCCATTGGCCGCATTACTTCCACTTCTACCAACAGTGCACAAGGGTTCCCTCTTCTCCAGATCCATGCCAACATTTGTCATCTCGTCTTTTTGATGATGGCCATTCTAACAGGTGTGAGGTGATATCTCATTGTAGTTTTGATTTGCATGTCTCTAATGATTAGAGATGTTGAACATCCTTTCACGTATCTGTTGGCCATCTGTATGTCATCTTTGGAAAAATGTCTATTCAGTTCCTCTATTTTTTAATGGGATCAGTTTTTTGGGGTTTTTTTTTTTTTTGCTATTGAGTTGTATAAGTTCTTTATATATTTTGTATATCAACCACTTATCAGACATATGCTTTGCAAATAACTTCTCCCATTCCATAGGTTGCCTTTTCATTTTGTTTATTGTTTCTTTCACTGTGCAGAAGCTTTTCAGTTTGATGTCACCCCACTTATAAATTATTGCTTTTTGGTGCCATACCTAAAATTTGTTGCCAATACCAATGTCAAGGAGCTTTTTCCCTATGCTTTCTTAGGATTTTTATGGTTTCAGATCTTATGTTTAAGTCTTTAGTCCATTATGAGCCACTTTTTGTGAAGGGTGTAAGATAGGAGTACAATTTCATTTTTATGCATGTAGTTATCCCAACATCAACTATTAAAGAGACTATCATTTTCCCATTGAATCTTCTTAGATTCCTTGTCAAATATGGGGCAGTTTATTTCTGGGCTCTCAATTCTGTGCCATTGGTCCATTGTTTTGATTACTATAGCTTTGTAGTATAGTTTGAAATCAGGAAATGTGATGCCTCTGGCTTTGTTCTTCTTTCTCAGGATTGCTTTAGCTATTCAGGGACTTTTGGAGTTATACAAATTTTAGGGTTGTTTATTCTAGTTCTGTGAAATATGCTATTAAAATTTTGATAGGGATTGCACTGAATCTACAGATGGCTTTGGGCAGTGTGGACATTTTAACAATATTAATTCTTCCGATCCATGAACACATATCTTTCCATTTTCTTGTGTCTCCTTCAATTTCTTTCATCAAATCTTGTACTTTTCAGTGTACAAATATTTCACCTCCTTGGTTAAGTTTACTCCTAAGTGTTTTATTATTTTTTTTATTATTATTTTTTTTGCGGTACGCGGGCCTCTCACTGTTGTGGCCTCTCCCGTTGTGGAGCACAGGCTCCGGACGCGCAGGCCCAGCGGCCATGGCCCACGGGCCCAGCCGCTCCGCGGCATGTGGGAGCCTCCCGGACCGGGGCACGAACCCGTGTCCCCTGCATCGGCAGGCAGACTCTCAACCACTGCGCCACCAGGGAAGCCCTGTTTTATTATTTTTGATGCTAGTGTAAATGGAATTTTTTTTTCAGAACAACAAAGTTGTTGTTCATGTATAGAAATGCAACTGATTTCTGTATGTTGATTTAATATCATGCAAATTTACTAAATCTGTTGATTAGTTCTCATAGTTTTTCTGGTGGAGTCATTAGGGCTTTCTGTATATAAGATAATATCATCTGCAACAAAGGCAATTTTACTTCTTCCTTTCCAATTTAAATATTTTTTCTTTCATTTTCTTGCCTGATTGCTCTGGTTAGACTTCCAGTACTATGTTGAATAAAACTGGTGAGGGTAGGCACCCTTGCCTTGTTCCTGAACTTAAAGGAAAAGATTTCAACATTTCACCACTATTATGTTAGCTGTGGGCCTGTTATATATGGCCTTTATTATGTTGAGGTATAGTCCTTCTATATTCAATTTGTTGACAGATTTTATCATGAAAGGATGTTGCATTTTGTCAAATGCTTTTTCTGCATCTATTGAGATAATCATTTGATTTTTATCTTTCATTCTATTAATGTGGTATATCACATTTATTGATTTGTATAGGTTGAAATTTCTTGCATTCCAGAGATAAATCCTGCTTGATCATTATGTATGATCCTTTTAATGTGCTCTTGAATTCAGTTTGCTAATATTTTATTTAGAATTTTTGCATTTAAATGCATATTTTTATTATTATATAAATTTCAGGTGTACAGTATTATAATCCAGCATCTGTATACACTGCGAAGTGATCATGACCATAAGTCTAGTTACCATCCTTCACCATACAAGTGTGACCCCCTACCCCTACTTTGCCCACTCCCCAACCCCCTTCCCCTCTGATAACTACTAATCTGATCTCTGTATCTGTGAGTTTTTGTTTTATTTTGTTTGTTCATTTGCTTTGTTTTTTTATAGATCCCACATATTAGTGAAATGATACGGTATTTGTGTTTCTCCATCTGACTTATCTCACATAGCATAATACCTTCAAATGTTGTCACAAATGGTAGGATTTCACTATTTTTTATGGCTAAGTAGTATTCCATTGTGTGTATGTATGTATATATACACACATCTTCTTTATTCATTCATCCATTGATGAACACTTAGGTTGTTTCTATATCTTGGCTATTATAAATAATGCTGCAATGAACACAGGGGTGCATGTATCTTTTCAAATTAGTGTTCTCATGTTCCTCAGATAAATACCCAGCAGTGGAATAGTTGGACTATATGGTAGTTCTATTCTTAATTTTTGAGGGCTCTCCATACCATCCTCCATAGTAGAACACATTGTATGAGGGTTCCCTTTTCCTCACATCCTCTCCAACATCTGTTATTTCTTGTCTTTTTGATAATAGCCATTTTATGTTATTTTATTTATTTATTTTCTGTGGTATGTGGGCCTCTCACTGTTGTGGCCTCTCCTGTTGCAGAGCACAGGCTCTGGATGCGCAGGCTCAGCGGCCATGGCTCACAGGCCCAGCCGCTCCACGGCATGTGGGATCTTCCCGGACCAGGGCATGAACCCGTGTCCCCTGCATTGGCAGGCAGACTCTCAACCACTGAGCCACCAGAGAAGCCCGATAATAGCCATTTTAACAGGTGTGAGGTGGTATCTCACTGTGGTTTTGATTTACATTTCCCTAATAATTAGTGATGTTGGCCATCTGTATGTCTTCTTTGAAAAAATGTCTATTCATATGCTCAACCCATTTTTTATTTTACTTTTTTATTTTTCTACCCATTTTTTAAATCTGCAAATATCTGCAAATAGTAACAGTTTTACTTCTTCCTTTCACTTTGAGCTTTTCACTGTTGAGTATGATGTTATCTGTGAGTTTGTCATATATGACTTTTATTATATTGAGGTATGGTCCCTCTATACCCACCTTGTTGAGAGTTTTTATCACAAATGGATATTGAATTTTATGCATCTATTGAGATGATTATATAAATTTTATCCTTCATTTTGTTAATGTTATGTATCACATGGATTGAGTTGCAGATCTTGAAACATCCTTGCCTCCTTGGAATTTAAATTCCACTAGAGGGTGGCGTATAATCCTTTTAATGTATTGTTGGCTTTGGTTTGCTAATGTTTTGTTGAGGATTTATGCATTTATGTTCATCAGGGATACTGGTTTGCAATTTTCTTTGTGGTGTCCTTGTCTTGATATCTGGGTAATGCTGCCTTTGTAAAATGTGTTTGGAAGCTTTCCCTCCTTTTCAATTTTCTGGTATAGTTTGAGAAGGAGAGGTATTAACTCTTCTTTACATCTTTGGTAGAATTCTCCTGTGAAGCTGTCTGGTCCTGGAATTCTGTTTGCTGGGACATTTTTATTTATTTATTTATTTTTATTTATTTATTTTTTGCAGTACGCGGGCCTCTCACTGTTGTGGCCTCTCGCGTTGCAGAGCACAGGCTCCGGACGCGCAGGCCCAGCGGCCATGGCTCACGGGCCCAGCCGCTCTGCGGCACGTGGGATCCTCCCAGACCGGGGCATGAACCCGTGTCCCCTGCATCGGCAGGCGGACTCTCAACCACTGCGCCACCAGGGAAGCCCTGCTGGGACATTTTTGATTACTGATTCAATTTCAACATTAGTCATTGGCCTGCTCAGATTTTCTATTCGCTGATTCAGTTTTGGAAAAATGTGTATTTCTAGGAATTTATCCATTTATTCTAGATTTCCCAGTTTGTTGGCATATAATTTTTCATAGTAGTCTCTTGTGATTCTTTGTATTGCTGTGGTATCAATTGCAACTTCTCTTTCATTTCTGATTTTATTTCTTTGGGCCCTCTCTTTTTTTCTTGGTTTGGCTCGCAAAAAGTTTGTCATTTCTGTTTATCTTTTCAAAGAAAGCAGGTCTCAGTTTGTTGAGCTTTTCTAAATTTTTTCACTCTCTATTTCTGCTCTGATCTTTATTATCCCTTTCTTCCAATAATTTTGGGCTTTGTTTGTTCTTCTTCTTCTAGTTCTTCTAGGTGTTAAGTTAAATTGTTTATTTGGGATTTTTCTTGTTTCTTGAGGTCAACCTGTATTGTTTTGAACTTCCCTCTTAGATACACTTTTGTTGCATCCCATAGATTTTGGTATACTGAATTTGTTTTCATTTGTCTCTAGGTATTTTTTTATTTCTCCTTTAATTTCTTTGATGACCCATTGGTTGTTCAGTAGCATGTTGATTAACCTCCTATTTTGTGGTTTTTCCTGGTTTTATTTTTCTCATGATTGATTCCTAGTTTTATAACATTGGGGTTGAAGAATATGCTTGATATGATTTCAATCTTTTTGAATTTATTGAGACTTATTCTGTGACCTAATACATGATCTAGCCTAGAGAACATTCTACGTACACTTGAGAAGAATATGTATTCTGTCTTTGGATGGAATGATCTGTATATAACTGGTCTGATGTGGAATTTAAATCCAATGTTTTCTTACTGATTTTCTGTCCGAAGGATCTATCTATTGATGTAAGTGAGGTGTTAAAGCTCCCTACCATTATTGTATTGCTTTCAATTTCTCCCTTTAATTCCATTAATATTTGCTTTATATATCTTGGTGTTCCTCTTGGTGTTGAGTGCATATACATTTATAAATGTTATATCTTCTGCTGCATTGACTCCTTTATCATTATGTAATGCCCTTCTTTGTCTTTTATTACAATCTTTGTTTTGAAGTCTATTTTGTCTGATATGAGTATGGGTACTCAAGCTTTCTTCTTATGTCCATTTGCATGGAATATCTTTTCTATTCCTTCACTTTCAGTTTGTGTGTGTCCTTTCTTCTGAAGTGAATCTCTGGTAGGCAGCATATAGATGGATCTTTTTTAATCTATTCAACCATGCTATATCTTTTGACTGGTGAATTTACACTTAAAAGTAATTATTGATAGGTATACACTTATTGCCATTTTGTTCATTATTTTCTCACTATTTTCATAGTTCCTTTCTGTTTCTCTCTTCTCTTGTGTTTTGGTGGTTTTCTTCAGTGTTATGTTTAGATTTCTTTCTCATTTTCTGTTGTGTATTTACTATAGGTTTTTTTCCTTGTGGTTACTGTGAAGTTTATATATAACACCCTATGTAAATTGTAGCCTGTTTTAAGTTGGTAGCAACTTAAATTTGAACATTTCCCAAAGCATTACCTTTTTATTACCCCCCCCCCACATTTTATACTTTTGATGACACATTTTACATTTTTTATTTCATGCATCCCTTAACTAATTATTAGAATCCTGGTTAATTTTACTATTTTGCCTTTTAAGCCTCATGCTTGCCTTAAAAGTGACTGATCCACTATCTTTATTATATACTTATCTTTTCCAGTGAGATTTTTACTTTTGTATGTTTTCTAATTATTAATTAGTGCCATTTATTTTTAGCTTCAACATTTCTTATAAGGCCAGTTTAGTGGTAATGAACTTCTTTAGCTTTTGCTTATCTGGTAAACTATCTTTCCTTCAATTCTGAATGATAGCCTTGCTGGGTAGAGAATTCTTGGTTGGACTGTTTTTTCTCTCAGCACTTTGAATATGTCATGTCACTCCCTTGTGGCCCGTAAAGTTTCTACTGAAAAATCTGCTGATAGCCTTATGAGATTTCCCTTGTATATAAGTTGTTTTTCTCTGGCTGCTTTTAGGATTCTCTCTTTATCCTTAACTTTTACCATTTTAATTATAATGTGTCTTGGTGTGTTTTGCTTTGGGTTCATCTAATTTGGAACTTTCTTGGATTCCTGAACCTGGATGTCTGTTTCCTTTCCTGGATTATGAAAGTTTTTGGCCACTAATTCCTCAACTGAGTCTTCTGATCATTTCTCTCTTCTTCTAGAACCCCTATAATGTGGATGTTATTCCTCTTGATGTTGTTCCAAAGGTCCCTTAAGGTATCTTTGCTTTTTAAAATTCTTTTTTTCATTTTGCTGCTCTATCTGGTTGAGTTCCACTGCTTTGTCTTCCAGCTTGCTCATTTGTTCTTCTACCTCATCCAGTCTGCTGTTGAACCAGTCTGGTGTATTATTCAGTTCAGTTTTAACTTCCGTTTGGTATTTTCTTATATTTTCTATATCTTTATTGTAGTTCTCACTGTGTTAATCCACTTTTTCCCTGAGTCTAGTGAGTATCTTTATGACCATAACTTTGAACACTTTATCAGGTAAATTGCTTATTTTCATTTTGTTTAGGTCTTTTTTAAGGTCTTTTTTTCTGAGGTTTTCTCTTGTTCTTTCTATTGTAACATATTCCTCTGTCTTCTCATTTTGTGTAATTCTCTGTGTTTCTTTCTGTGTATTAAGTAAATCTGCAATCTCTTCCAGTCTTGAAGGAGTGGCTTTATTTAGGAGATGTCCTGTGGGGCTCAGAGGTACAATCCTGCCTGTACACCAGAGCCTGGTGCTCAAAGGGTGTCCTCTCTGAAGGCTCTGTTTGCCTTCTTGTTGTGGTGGAGCCACAGCTGCTGCTGTGATGCACTGGTGAGTGGTGCTGGCTCCCAGACAAGCTACGGGGTCCAGCCATGGCTGCTGCACTTGATGGTAGGTGGGGCTACTGGTTGGCTGGCTGAGAGGACTAGCTGAGGTGCAGAGGTGGGTGATGCTCTCAGTGGGGCATGCCTACTGGCACTAACAGGTTAGAGGGAGAATTTCAAAATTTGCCTGCCAGTGCTGCATTAGCAAGGTAACCTGAGGTTGCAAAAATGTCTGCAGGGAGAATTCCAACTGGTTCCTGTCTCTCTGGCAGATGCTTCAAGATAGTAAGTGGGTCCCCTTCACCTATGATCCATGCACTTTTCAATCTGGTGGGTTTTTTTTAATTTTTTTGGTGGTGGTTTTCAAGTTGAGTGAGTCTGCAGGTAGGCCCCTTAAGAGTGAGTTTTCCATTCTCTGCAGTCTATAGTTTTCTTGGACATACTCCCTGTTGGTTTTCAAAGCCAAACGTGCTTTGGGGGCTCATTTCTCTGGTGCAGGATTTAAGGGTTGAGATGCCTAGTGTGGAACTCAAATCCCTCACTCCTCATGGAAAGGATCCATAATGTTGTGATCCCTCCTGATTGTGGACTGCTGTGGCTGAGGTGTGGTTTTTTCCCCTTGGTGAGACCTTATCTCAGTCCTCCTACCTGTCTCAATGCTGTCCTTTTATCCTGTGTTGTGGAGGCTCTGCCCATTCAGTTTTCAGGTAACTTTCTGAGGGAATTATTCCATATGTAGTTGTAGATTTGTTGTGTCCATTGGGAGGAGGTGAGTTCAGGATCTTCCTATGCTGCCACTTTGAACCCTCTCTTCTTGCATTTATATTCATCAGGGATACTGCCCTATAGTTTTCTTAAAGTGTTTTTTGCAGTATCCTATAGATTTTGGCATGTTGTGATTCCACTTTTTTTTTTTTTAGGGCATTTAAAAATTTCCTTCTTGATTTCTTCTTTGACTCATTGGTTGTTCAGGAGATTCTTATTCCTACTTTTTTTTTTAATTTACATTTTTTTTCCATTTAGACCTATGTTTTTCTTTTTCTTTTTTTTTATTTTGGCTGTGTTGGGTCTTCGTTTCTGTGTGAGGGCTTTCTCTAGTTGTGGCAAGCGGGGGCTACTCTTCATTGCAGGGCGCGGGCCTCTCACTATCGCGGCCTCTCTTGTTGCGGAGCACAGGCTCCAGACGCGCAGGCTCAGTAGTTGTGGCTCACGGGCCCAGTTGCTCCGCGGCATGTGGGATCCTCCCAGACCAGGGCTCAAACCCGTGTCCCCTGCATTAGCAGGCAGATTCTCAACCACTGCACCACCAGGGAAGCCCGTCTTCTTCCTACTTTTAAAATCACTTTTGTCTACTTTGGTTTATAGATACCTGGACAAGACAGGAGGGTGATTTGGCTGTATCATCAGCCACCCATAGGTCACAGGGAGATTTGACTGAATGGGCCAAACAGTCCAGGTCAAACAGGTGGTAGAACAAATAATATGGTTAATTTGAGTTATTACTCAATTCAGGAAATTTGATATCCCCTCTCACCATTAGCATCCACAGACTGGTTAGGTTTGAGGACATATGAGTTATGTATTTGGACAGTTTCCTTAATTTTCTCCTTCATGGCTGTCAGGAGGCCTGGAAAAGTAACACGGCTGAAGCAAAGGCACATTTTAATCAAACTGAAGTATGAATTCAAACTCATTTCTTTAAAAACAGAACTTTGAGATTAAGGAATTGGAAGGAAGCTTTTTGGTTCAGAATGTATGCTCCAGAATAATAATGAAGAGGGTGTATTTTATTTAGAATCTCTCCCCAGAATTCCATCTCCTAAGTATATTTGGATGTGAAAATTTTGCAGAATATAACAGGCAGACCAGCTCATGGGGAATTGCAAGGCAGAGGTCTTTGTACCTGTTTTTGTAGCCTCACAGTCTCTGCTCCTTCCTGGTCTCCTCTGCCATGGGCCCCTTGCCTCAGTGCCATCCACTCCTGCCCTTACCTGCTTATTAACCGTTTCCCATCAGGGGGTTCGTAATCTAACGTGTTAGTTGATGCTGACTTAAACTATGGCTCCTTTTAGATGAAGCTGCATTGAGAGGAGTCTCTTGACAAGAAAAGATGGCATTTTTACATTCAGAGAGTAGACCCTCAGAACGCAAACCTGTGGTCTTGTCCTCTCTCTCTCCCCTATCATCACACTTGTATCCCTTAGAGAAAAGCCCTGTAAAATGGTCAAATGGGTTAAAAACAAAACACAACAAAAACTTGATGGCATATTAGATTCCATGCAAATATTCATTTATTTTTTCAACAAAGCACTTCTGATGTTCCAGGCATTGATTTAGGCACCAGCAAAACAATGGGAAGGAGACCCATGGGGTCTTTGCCCTCAAGGAATTTGCAGTCTAGGAAGCTCACAGAAAAAAATTTCAATATAGGGCACTGCTCATGTGCCAGCTAACCTCTTATGAAAGAGTTTATGATTTCATATAATTACCAGAGAAACACTTTCAGGTATTTCCTATTGTTAATCTCATTTTATTAGGGAAACTGACCTAGATACATTAAATAACTTATCCAAGATTATGAGGTTAATATGGCTTAACTCATGTCAACCCAACACCAAAAACAAGACTATTAACCACTGGCTCTAGACTGTAGAGCCAAAGCTTGTATAACTCCAAAGCAAACTTACAAATTGAAAAATTATACAGCTAACCCATAAACAACATGGGTTTGAACTACATGAGTCCACTTACATGTGAATTTTTTTTCAATAAATATGTACTACAGTATTACAAAGTCAGCACTTGGTTGAATCCACAGATGTGGAACTGTACATATGGAGGGCTGACTGTAAAATTATATGAGGATTTTCAACTGCAGCAGAGGGTTGGTGCCCCTAACATGCATATTGTTCAAGGGTCAACTGTATATTAATAATTTCCAGGTAAGCGCTACACTTGCAAATTCTTTTTACCATCAATCTGACCACAAGAGAGAATTGGTTGTGGTTTGCTAGTCTGGGGACCTGGGTTCTTGTTTCAGTCTATTTCATCTGTCATTAATGTTGATACAACATGCTATTCTTGTACATCTTTATTTACCCCATGGGTTGGGCCTTGTTATGTGTGTGCTTTACACTTTATATGGAAATATTCTACTATAAATATACTTTATATATTTATACTGTAATACTACAATTATTCTCCTCTTCTTGCAAAACTTCATGTTGTTTCTCCATTTTCTCCTACCCTTCCATTTTCACTATTTTCTGGTTGTTTTGTACTTCTCTCTTATACTTTTTCTTCTCTGCATTCTGTATACCAATCTTGTTCTCTCTCTCCATGCTGTATACTGTGCCCATTCAAGTAATACAATCTACAGCTACTGCTTCTTCACTTCCCTTCATCTTTTGTCTTAATCATCTTTAAGCATATAACCTTTTCTCTTCATTCCTTTAAATCTGCTGACACCTATACTCATCCAGGGATTTTTTTCTTCATTTACTTATGCTACACAAAAAAATTCTTTCAGTACAAAAGAGCTGCTTCTATGTTATGCTATTAAAAAGAAATTTTGATTTCTGTTTTGTTTTGAAAGCAGTCCTAAAAGCAGTGTGGTACTGGCAAAAGAATAGCTACACCAATCAGTAGACAGAACAGCAAGCCCAGAAGCAGGCCAGGAAACTTAAGAACTTATTTTCAAGGGAGTATCAGAAATTAATGGGAGAGATAGATTATTCAATAAGTAATGTTGATAACATTTGATGTTCGGAAAAATCTATCATATTAGATCATTATCTCATATAATGTGCCAATTCTTTTGTATTTAAAAGTGAAAAATTAAAACTGTACAAGAGGAACAAAATTTAAGCTGAAGGAGCAGGACTTAAGCTTTAAGGCAATGTAAGAAATCAAAAAGAAGATTGGTTAATAGATTTCACCATAAAAATAAACACACTAACATCACCAAAATTCATGAAGATTAAAAAAAAATGACAAACTAGGAACAATACTGCTCCAAGTATGATAAAGGATTATTAAAAAACTTCTACAAACAAATAAGAAAAAAGGCTAAGACTCCAGAGGAAAAGTACACAAAAATAATAACCAGCAAATCATCAAGGGGAAACACAATAAATAATACCAAATTATTAAATTATTTTCAGCCTCACTGGCAGTTAAAGAAATGTAAATAAAATGCTTTTTTCAAAAATTTGCAAAGACTTTTAATAAATAACACTTCGTGATGGAAGGAGTGCCATGAAATGGGCATGCTAGCTTTTGATGGGAACCATAAATTTGCTTCTGGAAAGCAATTTAATCATAGCTATCAAAAGTCCTAAAATATGGATACATTCCAATCCAATACTTCCACTTTAAGAAATCAATCTCAAGGATAGACGCAATAACAGTTAAATACAAGAATGTTGACTGCAGCATTACTTATCAAAGCATTAAGAAAGAAAGAAAGAAAAAGAAGGAATGAACTAAAATGTTTTGCTTAACAGTAATAATAGTTAAATTATGGTATCTACTTATCATTGACTATTACACAGCTATTGACTTGCACTGGAAAAAAATTAATAAAGGGAAATTTTTATGTTACAATGACTGTAAAAAGCAGAAAATAAAGTTGAATAATTGTATAATATTGTTAGGTAAAATACAAAGGAAATGCATCAAATATAAACTATATTTTCTGCATTGACAAATTATGGGCAATTTTTAATTTTTAATATTTTTCTCTATTTCCTAGGGTACTTTTTAAAAACAATAACTACACTTTATTCTTATATTTAAACAGAATTTTAAAGAATAAAGCAAAAAGGGACAGTTGACCACAATCATCACTCAGTTTCCAACTAATGAATGAGATATGTTCTAAAAATCTACTGGTAGGTCAGTTGTTCATAAATTGCAACATACAATAATATTAATACTAAGTCTCTAGGTCATCCAACAGAGTAATTTACTTAATCCACAATGTAGCTGAAGAAGACCAATTGAATTTTAATCGTTTTGGTAGGAAAATATGTCCCCAGTTCTAAAAGAATACTCTAGGAAAGCCTGGTCCTGTCATCACTGCAGGACTTCCCCGAAGATTCAACTGTGTAGACAAGTGGGTAGAGCAAATAGTCCTATTCTGAGAGTGTTCTAGATACAAGAATAAAACAGATTAGAAAGAAAGGAAAGTCAAAGGTTGCTGCTGACTCTTTCACGTTCCCTCCCAGACTTTATTTTGACTAAGGATAGACACTGGCAATATTACTTATCTTCAGGGATTTGGAGGAACGCATCATCCTGGGATTGAGGTACTTGACCCTTCCAATACAGGCATGGCTTCATTAGCATCAACCTGCAGCAACAGAGTTATCATTGAAATCTTCAGAGTATTTTCTTTGCTTATCCATTCTTAAAATGGATCTTTGTCCGATACAAAATAATTTGTTTGAAATAGACCTGAAGAGAGGGATGTAAGCAGATTTAAACGCACATTGTTTTCTCAAGGTATTTAAACCCATGATGTTATCTTCTACATATCTGAGATATTAAGACTTCAATGAGATTTACTTTTTGTAGCATTGTGAAAATAAAAAAGGTATATTCAGTTTTAAAATTCTATCCCCCCAGATTTTCATATTTTTTTTCCTACTTCACCTTTGTTTCAACAGATATTTCAGAATATACTTACTAATACTTGCTAGGCATTTAATATTTAGAAGCTCTTTAAAAATACCCATTTTAACAAAAAAAATCAGAAAGTAACAAACGTAAGAAAATTATGATGACCTATTAATTCCACACCTCAAAGATAACTTATTCAAGTTCTAAAAAGTTATTTTTATTTTTAAAATGGAATAATATTTCTATAGTTTTGGAACCTGTATGTTTTCACCCAATAATATACCATAAATATCTTTCTTTTCAATAGACTTTTACCAATTTCAAAAAACATACTTCTGTAACAACATAATACTTTAACCTTACAGAATAAGCTTATTCAAACCTTTGGACTGTTTGCAATTTTTTATTCTTATAAACATATTTATAATTAAATCTTTTCAAGATTAGACTCTTTAAGTGGAAGTTAAAATTCCAAAGACAGCTAAGTTACAGTTTGGTGCAGTGCAAGGCTATTTAATAAGGGAGTATGATTTACTAACCATTACATTTTATTTAATCATGGTTACAAACTAACTTTTATCCTTATTGTTCACTTCTTTTCCAGTTTTTCCACCTGTTGTTTTTTAGATACTTTTTTGACTTCTTCCTGTCACTGTAATTCTCTTCCTCTTGGTCCTGGCAAAAACTGGGTATTTTTTGTGTTTATTTTAACTTTCACATAAGAGTTTATGCTTATGAGAATACTTTTGGGTAGATTTTATGCAGAAGGTGGAACAACTTTGTGGATACATGTGTCTAATGGGAAATCTAGAGATGTGGGTGGATACTATAGCTAGTAAAATGAAAATATTAATAATAAAGGTACATTCTTTTTCATACACGTATTTTGCTTGTATGTTGAACTGTCACTCAAATGTACCTAACTTAATTGGACAAGGTATAAGGCATGCCAACTTCCAAATTCTGGCAACTCTAAACTCCTGGTAGCCATTCTGGAGCTGCTACTATGTATAGCATAATATGATTAATTGTGTTATTTTAAAATACAGCTAACTTTGTTCTAATATGCATTCCCCAGCCCCAAATACACATTCGCCTTTTCAGTCTTAAAAATGGACTTCTTGAGGGACTTCCCTGGTGGTCCAGTGGCAAAGAATCCGCCTTCCAATGCAGGGAACGTGGGCTCGATCCCTGGTCAGGGAACTAAGATCCCACATGCCCCAGGGTAACTAAGCCTGCACGGCACAACTACTGAGCTCGCACACCTCAACTAGAGAGCCTGCTTGCTGCAAACTACAGAGCCCACGTGCCCTGGAGCCTGCGCACCACAACTAGAGAAAACCAGGATGCCACAAGTAGAGAGAAGCCCGTGAGCTGCAGTGAAGAGCCCGTGCGCCGCAACTAAGACCCAACATAGCCAAAGATAAAAATTAAAAAAAAAAAAAAAGGACTTCTTGGTAGGAACAAATTTAACTACTACCTACTGTGATGAGAACCTAACAACTTCTGACAAAGTAGGACTTAGAGAAAGCCCTGAGTTTCTGTGCTAAGCCTGTGGGAAGGTAGGATGGGGGCTATTGACAAGGGAAGGAGAAGCACAAGGGAAAGTGTGCTTAGCCTCTGTCTTCTAAGACTCCAGATTATTTCAGAATAAAAGAGTTACATTTTTGTTTTAATCAAAGATTTCAGAGAATATTGCTAGAAAAAATTTAAAGTTAAAAAACTAATTTGAATAGATTCAGAAATGCAGAATTCATCAGATTATGTTATACAGACCAGTATGACTTAATTCTCCCTAGATGGGATGAACAATCTTTATTAACAGAAACCAAATTTATTGTCCAAAGTGATAACATACGAAGAAATACATATCAAAATCTGTTGCCATGAATTATAGTTTTTAACATTTTTATTACATTTACAATGTGTGTGGAACATTATAAGGATTTACAGTAGAAGCCAAATATTCCAACCCTTAAAAATCAAATAGGAAAGACTGGATGAATCATACATAAATATCTTTGAACACAAGCATTGGAAACATACATATGATTATAATTTTATAGCCTTATACAGGTAACCACTATATGTAACAGAACAGGCAGGAAGGGTAAGACAAAGGGGATAAAAGTCACTGGGGTGTGAAATAACTATAGCTGGGTGGTACAGAATAAAAAGACAATATTGAAAATATGATTTGTAAAGGCTAAAATGTCCTGCAAAAACATAGCTATCCCCTATGCACAACTGTGAGGTAGAATTCTCCCCACCCCGTTTTCTGGTTTCTTGACCACCATTTGGGGGATTTTCCTGTCCAGATGGTTCTCTCTCACACTGCTGTACCTGGGAATGACTAGTAGTACATGTTCTTTACTACCGCCATTGAACAGAATCTTTTCAGTTATCAGTCTTATTTTACCTACTGAAAACGGGTGGCAAAAGTTAGTAACATAAACTAATGCTGTTTCTTCTAGTTAATATATCACCATGCTTGGGTAAGTACTTTAATCTTTCAAGGAATTAAATTAATTCTAAAATTCCAGGGATAGGAACCATTTGGGGAGCTGTTTCAGGCAGACAGGCATTTGCTTCCCTCAACACCAACTGCCAACCGTGAAGAATGCCATTTCTATCCCAAACCCACTTCTAATACTTCAAATATGGGTCATAAAAATAGTTTACACCTTTCTACACATTCAAAATATGGTGAAAATCCAGGACACAGCACAACCACAATGAAAAAAGGTATGGCAGTTTCTTTTAAAACTACCCTGTGACACAGAAATTCTAATCCTAGGTATTCAAGAGAAATGAAAGATTATGTTCACGTAAGACTTTCGTTAAGAATAGTCATAGCAGCTTCATTCATAATTGCCAATACTGGAAACTGCCCAAGTATTTATAAATAGGGACGTGAATAAATAAACTGTAATATAGTCATAGAATGGAATACTTCTCAGCAATAAAAAAGGAACGAACTATTGATACACTCAACCACATGGATAAATCTCCAAAACATAGTAAATGAAGAAGGCTTCTAAGAGTACATGCTGTGTGACTCTACTTATACAAAGATCTAGAATGCACAAATCTGATTTACAGTAGAATAAAGAAGAGGATGCTTGTGGGGACAGGGGGCGGGGGGAACAAGGACTGACTGGAATGGCCATATGGGAATTTTCTGGTAACATTTTATATCTTGATAGCACCGTATGCATTTGCCGAAATCCAGCAGATACACACTTAAGATTTATGCATTTCACTGTATGCTAATTTTACATAAAAGTAAAAATGTAAGCAAACACTGAATTCTAGTTAATGATAGGTATGCTAAAGTATTTAGTAGGAAGTGTGTAGATTTCTGAAATTTAAAATGCATCAAAAATAATCTGGATTGATGAATTGATAGATGGATAGGTATGTGATAAAGCATAATGCTAACTAGCATCTGGGTGGTGAGTACACTGTAAAATTTTAACCTTTTTATGTTTGAAAAATTTTATAATAAAACGTTGGGGGAAAAAATCCAGGGTGCAATGCTTGCCAAATAATGTTGCTGAGAATTTCATCATTGATCTCACAGCAACATAACCATCAAATTCATCCAAACAGTGTCAACTTAGAAACTTAAGAGTTTGTGAAAGGATATTCCTGAGTGTGAGGTGAGCAACCAGTTTTCAAATCTATGCTGACTGATAATTGTCAAAGTGATACTTCGATCTCCTCATACCTTAATAAAAATAATACATATATTGATAGTATATTCTGAGCAAGTTTCTTGGCTGTGTAGACTAACATAAGAGTTAAGATGAAAAAACATTAAGGGAAAAACCAAGCATAGACATTTTTACTGACTTCTAAAACAACCAGGGTAACAGTAATAGAAGAGATGTGTAGAACCGAAACGTGATGTGAGGCTTGATCATAGTGAACAGGTCTCTTTTTCTGAATGGAAGGACATCTGAACCGTCCACCTGTCTCTTCAGGGAGCAACACATTTAGGGACACCCTAAAGAGATGGCATTTGACTTGTAAATACTTCTAAAGTGGCACCTTGAGATTCACCAAGAATGGCTTCAGAATTTAGCCTTTTGACAGAAACAGTTTTCTACATGCCTTGGATCCGTAACAACGCTGCTCGTAATACCTAAAGCTGGTAACTATTTTTAGTTATTTGCTAAGAATTCCTGTATCATGATACATGGGTATTATGTGTATTGCCTCCTAAGAGTTTTCTAACAAAAATAATCTTGATTCTTTTAAAATTTTACTTACTGCTTTCACACTACGTAGTCATGGTTGTGGCTTTCCTGTGATCTCTTAAGTTCTTCATGTTCTAGTACAGGCTCTGCTTTTTCTTGAAGCACACGGACTAGTTTTGACATGTTCTCGTCTGCTTTAAAATATTACGGTCGTGTTATTCAGCATCATATCTAGGACGCTTTTCAGTCTTAAAACATTCCCCCTTGTTTATGCTATTTCATGGAGCACCCTTAGTTCTATCAGCCTCTATTACAGGACCAGTCTTTTTCTGTTATTATCACTACCCAAGTTTACCAGGATTACTCTTCTCTAACCATAACAGCACTAACGGTGGCCAGATTCATGCTCTTGTTTCTATAGGTTCGTGCTGACTCACTAAGATCCTAAGTATGATTTTTACTTACTTTCTTACTTATTGATGGAACTGTGTCATGTTCTGTCAACCTCAAAGTAGATGATACTCCTCATTTGTCCTCCATCTGGCTGGCCTATCATCCTGTCATAAAACAGTTAATTTGTCAGATTTAAAAGGCTTGCTATTTACTGCCAAGCTCGTTGACCCCACCCTTGGCATTTTCAGTGTATAGAATGGAGGGAAACGGAGCATTGGGAGGTGAGCAGACAAGGTTCCCTTTCCCCCAAGACCCCATGCTTCCACCTGTGACAAGAGCAAGATTAAAGAATGCTCCATTTTCTATTCTGAAAAGATAATACCTTCCACTTTGAAAGACATTTTGGCTTTCAATACTTTTTTAACATGATTGTACTTCATTCTTAAAATTATTTGATATGATTTCTCTATTTTACAGATCCAGAGAAATTTAGTGATTTTTTACCAAGATCAGTAAATGACAAAGCCAGACTTTGAAGTCAGGTATTTAAACTCCAAACTCTTTGCATTATATTCACTATAGTTCTTATTTTAGCCTTTATGATCTTTCCTCTACTATTCTTGCCACTATTCATGTATCTTAGCTAAAACTAGATTTTCTGTAGCACACACTAAAGTCAAATAATGTCAGGTGTTTTATCTGTGCTTCATTTTGCCTCATCAAGGTATTCATTGCCCTACATACCAAGAGCGTATTTTCCACTCCCATCTGGAGCTTTTTATTTTTAGAACTGAAAGTTAACACTGGTTAAGTTTGCTAATTAGGTTAACTGGTCAGCTATGTTCCAGCCCATCTTCGTAATCCTAGAGAATTTTTCAAGGTTTAAGCAAAGACATCCCAATCATAGAACTCTTGTCATTGATGATATTTACCGATGTTAATTTCCTCTACCGTTTTCAATAGGCTCAAGATGGGGAGGACTTTAGCAATTATAGTATGCTTGGTTTTTAGTAACCTCAGTATTTTATTACGGTCCTGTGAGGACGGGAAAAGTACACAGTAATTTCCAATCTCTCTGGCAGAGAACTTACAGTGTAGTAGAAAATCCTGAATTCTTTCTCCAAATGCAGATGGTACAGTGAGACAGGTTCACAATCAATCATGACATTTGTTACAGTGGGTTTATGTATGATTTACTCAGCACCATCAGAAAAGTAACTGTCACGTTCACATTAAGGAGAATGCACTAACTATAATAATAATACACTAAATAGCACATCCCACACATGAACTGACAGGGTAATGAAACAAACGACAAACACGTTAATACTAGGTAACACTTTGGAGCACTGGCCAATTTAAAGGCCTGTGAAGTGAGAGAAATATCCAACCTTCTACACAGCAAGGAAGCCTAGAACTGCCACTGATATCTTAGTTGGCAGGCTGAGCAGTTTCATCAACATGACCAATGAGCTACAAGAGTAGAACAAGGTCACCAACAATGAGGACTGGGAATAAAGTCAATTTCATCTGAAATGAAGTTATCATCTTCACATATCATAACTCTGCCGGGTTAGACTTGTGTGAAGAACAGAGGCCAAAACTGTCCTTAGATATGGAGCTTACACGGGAACAAATACATGACATGAAGTCAAAAGGAAAAAAACAAAACAAAATAAAGCTGGCCCAATTAACATTTCAGTAATTCCCTGAGATGAGCTAAAGTAATGTGGAAAGTTGCAGCATATACCAATTAGAAATGATGGTTCTTTCTCCATTATATCTGCGGGGCTAATGTTAATTTATGATGTACAAAGAACTTGTCATTTCAAACAGATTGCAGTCACTTCCTTCACAGGTATTCCAAGTGAACTATGACCTTATGAAAAAAATCACACTAGGGCACTGTTGGGTTTTCATTCATAACTGTCTATGTGTATACGGATATACAAATAGAAAGTAGCAGCACAGTTACAAATGAAAAGCAACAATATTTATTATGTGATAAAAACATATTCATCTTCATTTGAACTACTCAAATTACAAATATTTCCAGATGTGCCTTATTTCACTCTTGCTGTAGACAGGATAGCTTAAGGCATATAAAATTAACTCATTTGACAATCAGTAGGCGAGTTGATGGTAGAACTAAAGAGTCTCTTTACTTACAGTCAAATTCCCTTCTGGCAAAGTCTTAATAAAAACATTCCAATTCTGTGAAATTCAGTAAGAGAAATAGATATTGAATACAACTAAGTATCTAAATTAGCCAGTATTTAAAATACCAAATGACTTCCTGATGAATAGATTCAGTCATAAGTCAGTCCTAACTTTAGGAAATCTGTTTAAAACATACTTCAGACTACAATACAAGAGGGATTATTACTAATGCCTACAACAGACCATTCACATACAGGGGAACTGAGAAACTATTATGCATGAGCAAAAGGCTGGGAACAGGAGAAGTCAGGCCCAAAAGATTCCTTCCCTCAAAAGAGCTTATAATGTAGCAGGTACAGACATAAACAACTGTAGCGCGTGGTTAGCACCATCATGAAGACTGAAATGAAGAATCACAAACATTTACACTCACAAAAGTTAAGCCCTAAAAGACTGAGGATTATCGAATATAGAAAAACCTTCCTGGATGTTCTCAGAGCAGTGGCAGCATGAGAGGGAACAGCTGAATGTGGCCCCAGATTTTCTGGCATGTCTATTAAAAAAAGGCTGCATCTTTTACCAAAATTACTCCAAGAGGTGAAAGGTGGAAAATATGATAAATAACTTCACCTAGGTTGGAATGTCAACTAGGTAGCTGAAAGTACAAGCTTAGACTTTTGGACCAGATATGTAACCCAGGACACTGGGATAAAATAGAAACCCTAAGGATGAGATACTTCCAGAAGCATTCTGAAGACAGAATCAGAGAGAGCACATTTTAGTAGATGCATTTTAAGTAAGACTTATGTGACTGGACTCAGTTACAGCAGAGGATAACATCTTCAAGGGAGAAGACACTGTCTAGGAAAGGTTGCTCAATGGTATAAATGCTGCGGAGGCAAAGAAGGATAAGGGATGCAGACTGAGAAAAAAAAGTCATTCAGTTCGGTAACTGGGAGCCCATTGAGAACCACTGCATTGCTGGTCTGTGTAAAACCAGACTGCAAGGTGCTGAGCAGTGAGTGATGAGGGTGCAGGTCAATGGATATGGATTTCTCCAAGAAGTCTGGCAGTGAAGAAGGCTGGAGAAACCAGCAGGCTCAGAGGGAGCTTTTTGCATTAGAAGATACACAAGCATTTCTGTAGACAATGAAAGGAACCAGCATACAATTCTTTGCATAATTTTGTATTGATCACAGACTACAAATTGTTTTTAATCTTTCTCAAAAACATTTTCTGAAATAAAAATTAACAAAAAATTATGTTTTTACCATTTAAACTTAATATAAACTTAAAAGCACTAACATTTTATAAATTTTATTTCTAAAAGAGTTGTACAATTTTTGTTATTATACCACTTCAGAATCTTGCTTCTAGTCTATCTTGAGAAATTTAATTTTATTAACAATTGCTATTTTAGTTCCTGAAAGATTACTCTGATATAAAGGATTACACTTAAGTAACTATGTAGGCCTTCTTCCCCAGCCCTCCTCCCCCAGAAACAAAATATCTTCAGGGTAGTTAATAATTTGGATAACATTTTTCAAGTTGAAGAAGAGAAAAATGAGAAATAGTATTCCATTATTCATAAGTTCTTAAAGATCTAAATTGTTCTTCACAATAATTTTTCATGATAAAACATGCTTATTTATTATATACACATGCTTACATATAAATTTCCTGGCTAAAATACATGCAACCAACATGAAAAAACAAATACTAAACCATCCTCACAATGCTAAGAATGCCCTTTTAAATAAGGCACTCATGTTTGGAAATAGATATAACCACCAAATTAAATAAAATGTTTAAAAGAAGCCTTTTATTAAGCACAAACAACTTTTATACATTATCAATACAAATAGGAAAATGTTTTTAATGAATATGATATATCAAAAATCTGAAGGTTTTCTTCATACTGACACAATAAAAATAATCAATTTTGAAGGAGAATTACAAAGTAAAATTTTGAGGACACCACTGTCTACTAATAACAGTTTAACTATAGTCTAAATTTACTACATCACTCGGGGAGGAAGGGCAACCATTTTTTATAGAGAGAATTCCTAAACTCTTATTAGCACCATTCAAAGCTTATTATCAGTTATTAATCTACAAACTGACAGGTCAGGTAAAGCTTTAAAGCAAGTTTTCAGTGCAATGTTTACAGTTCCTTCTTTTAAGATAGTTGGAGTCTATGGTCTCAAAGCATGTTAAATAATTCTGCCTTGGTAGTTACAAGATGTTAACACATGGAGAGAAACGTGTAATGGAAAGAAATGAGGCTTATCCTGGCTGTGAAATGCATCTTAACATATTGTAGCTGATGCTGCAGTATGCCAACGACATGCGGGATTATGAACTGCAGATCTGCGGGAAGAAGGCAGCTATTAGCTCTCTGTAGTCATCATTTCGGGATGTCTCAGCTGCTGCCTTTTGAGACTAACTAGTTTCATCCTGTCTCTGATGTGTTCTGCAGTAGAAGCCATGTCACTTGGACTCCCAAAATATTGTTCAGTTCTAAAAATCAAAACAGAAAAAGCCCAGTCAGATTAATACAAATCCATTGACTGTAGTGAATGCAAAAGGAAGCAAAAATTACCATAAAAATTACCTACGTGGTATGGTGTTAGTTCTTTTTGCAGACCATACTGTTTACCTCTGAGTAGCAATTTGGTAGGAGAAACATTTTTTAAAATGGCATAATATATATTAAGACATGTTGAGAAAAATTTATTAGAAGTATAAATGTCCTATCATGTACACTTATGATAATCTCAATAAACCAAACAATTCAACAAATAAACAAAACAATGCAACATTGTAAATGTTATACTTTTAGCTTGGGGCCCATAAGCATACACAAATATAAAATTTGTATGTGTACTTCAGTGCTAAGGGCTACGGACACCAGTTGTCTAATATAGCTACCAAGTAAAATATCCGTTTAATGTTAAGCCATCATTTGGGACATTAATAGGTAAATTATTTAATTTTATCCTATCTGCAAAGACAGTATTCAGAGTCACAGAATCTTTTAGAGCTCTACGAGTTCTTGGAAATAATCTGGTTAAGCTCCTCATTTTTTAGATCAGAAAACTAAGACCTGGAAAATTAAATGACTAAGATAACACAGTGGAAAAAACAGAATTTGAACCTAGGTCTTCAAGCAGTGAATCCAGAGAGACCACCTAATTTCTTTTATTGTTCTAGGAGAATGTTACAGAAGATAAATCTGACTAAGCTTACTGTCAAACTTTACACAGCATAAACAAATTATCATATAAAAGGGAATGAAATAATAATCGCAAATATTAAAGTTGTGAAATTAGAATATACAGCCCTAACTTACTCTTTTATCTTAAAAATGAAAATGACACATGAACTATTTGTAGAACACAGGAGGAGAAGCCCAAGCAAAAATACCAGGGGTAGATGCTCCGAGGATGACTTAAGTAGAATGAGACCGACTTTATGACAACTGGTTATGAAACACAGAAATGAGATTTTGGCGAGGGGAGGGGGGGGTTCCTGGAATGGAACAACCAGAAGCACCCCACTAATACTGTTACCAGCTGAATTTATAAACTTTTAGATTTTATTCTCTTTTATACATTGGAGATATACATGACTTTAAGCTACTTCTGATTGTTCAAGTTTAGGTACGACTAGAGATTATCTAAGTACAGACTATGAATAGTATTTGTTCCTGGGCATAAAGTTATATCTTCTCAATATCAATTCCAAATAATCATTTGAAGTTCATGACACAGTAGTAGTGCCACTTACCATGTGTCACAATTGTTTTAAGTAGTTTATATACATTTAGCTCATTTAATTTCCTCGCTCTTGTAACCTGAGGAGGTATGGAAAATATATCCCTATTTTTATTTTTATTTATTTATTTTTTTGCGGTACGCAGGCCTCTCACTGTTGTGGCCTCTCCCATTGCGGAGCACAGGCTCCGGACGCGCAGGCTCAGCGGCCATGGCTCACAGGCCCAGCCGCTTCGCGGCATGTGGATCTTCCCGGACTGGGGCACGAACCCGTGTCCGCTGCATCGGCAGGCAGACTCTCAACCACTGCGCCACCAGGGAAGCCCCATATATCCCTATTTTTAGATGAGGGAATTGAGGCACAGAAAGGTTAAGTGGCTTGCCCAAGATGTCATAGCTCATAAGTGGCGGAGCTGAGATTTAAACCCAACAAATCTGGATCCAGAGTCCACAATCATACCCATTACACTCTGTTACAATGTAAGGATACCTGTATTCAATGGTTTGGTTTCTCTATTGTTTTATTTTTTATTTTTTTGCGGTACGCAGGCCTCTCACTGTTGCCGCCTCTCCCATTGCGGAGCACAGGCTCCGGACGCGCAGGCTCAGTGGCCATGGCTCACGGGCCCAGCCGCTCCACGGCATGTGGGATCTTCCCGGACCGGAGCACGAACCCGTGTCCCCTGCATCGGCAGGCGGACTCTCAACCACTGCGCCACCAGGGAAGCCCGCTCTATTGTTTTAATTCAACATCCTCTGGATTACTTCTAAATTATTTTTACTGAGAAGGTCTAGCTCCTTGTAGATAAAGCTCCTTCTGATTCATTTACTGGTCTGTTTATTTTCAAGAGGCTATTTCTTATTTTTATGATCAACTATTTGAAATGGAAAGGAATGTGAGAATCACGACCCCATCATTTTACAAATGAAGAAATTAGGACTCCATACAGCACAGTGAAAAGAGAATGGATCCGGTGCTAGACAGACCTGAAACTATATTCTAATTCCACTTAGAAGCTGTGAAATCCTGAGGACCTTACTTAACCTTTCTGAGCTTTAGTTTCTTCATTTGTGAATCAAAATAATCATACTGCTCTAGCCCTGGTCAAAAGTAATTAAGGTGAAGTGTTTAACTTGGGGCTTGGTATATATTTTAAGTTACTAAACATTAGTTCCCTCCCCGTCCCTTCCATGAATGAAGCCCAAAGTCACCAGCTCCTTACCACTAAAGTCAAGGCAAGAACCCAAGATGTCAACCTAGTCGATGATCTTTATTCTACAACAAGCTATCAAGAGCAATAAATTTGACAGCAGCAAGTACCAATTGCTACTATTGTTAAGAGCCCAGTATGGATTTCTTTTCATTTTAAACTAACCTTTTGTAGAAATTGAAAATGTGAACCAAAGCTAATTTACCAGGACTTTTAAGAAATAGACTTTCTTCTCTTGATATCCCTTTAAGACCTTACTGATAAAAACACAAATTGTAAGAACATGCACCATACCCATCAGGATAAACCACAGGAACAGTTAGTCTATCTAAAAGCGATTTCCCAACTGCTTCAATTTCATCAAATTGCTCCTCATCATTAATAGCTTCAGGCTCTTCTGGACAGTCTTGCAAAATCTACAACAAATAAAAATGCAACATCAATCAAGAGACACAGAAAAGGAATCAAGTTCATGCAAGTTTAGTAGATTGAAGGTGTTTTTGTTCTGTTCTTAGCATCTTCGTGTATGCCATTATAGAAGATTGATCAAAGCTGGCTCAAGAAATTCAAACAAAATGAAATACACAATCCCTACTAATAATATAACTGGAGTATGAAGAGGTTTATAGTGATTTCCAAGAAAAAAATAATACTAGACTACTATTTGGAATCTAAGCTCAAACTGTGCTTAAAAAGTAGTATTCTTTCATTCATTAAGTAACTATTTATTGAAAACTTACTTTATGTTTATGTAGCAGCTTGGGATATGAATGAGATACAGATTTTGACCTCAAAGAGCTTACAGACTTCAAAAATGAAAGAAAATATAAATACAGAACAACATATACTCAGAGTACAAACACATAACTGATGTGATTATCTAGCTAGAAACTTTATACTTATTTTAAAAAGTGATCCACTGACCTGAGTTAAATGATGTAAGCAAACAAACAAAACGAAAATAACAACAAAAAAAGATGTAAATTGATTAAGGTTTTAATTCAAACATAGGAAGTTCTACAGTCCTTCATATTATTTTTCCTTAACTATTACCATTTAAATTTAAATGGTACAAAAGAAAATAAGGAAAGAAAGAAAAAAAATGCTGTGATTTGTAACAGTTAAGTCTACAAGTACAGACCCACACATAGTAGCCACTAAGTACATGTGGTTAGTGAGCTTTTGAAGTATGGCTAGTCCCAAATTGAGATGTTCTATGGGTCTAAGATACACTCCAGATTTAAAATAATAATACTAATTTTAAAAAATTACCTCCAAGAAAAAAACCTACAAAATTTGGGGCAGAAGAAACTATTTATTTTTACAACTTTTTTTGCATTATAGTTTACTTAATCCAATTATGTTTACTTCAGCATTACTCATAAAGGACATTTTCATATTGTAAAATTCTAGATTAAATTTAAATATTTTCCCAATCACTATCATTTGCTATACAAGTTGCTTATAGTTGTGGTTATATTTATGTTTAGGGTATAAAATACAACACACTCAAAAGAAAAATAACATCTGATAACAAAAGGCTTTACATAGGTTGGCATAATAAAATAAAGAGTTTATTACAAGCATGATAAAGGCCATGTACCAGAAGAAATAAGAATATTAATTTTCTATGAAAAAAAGTCTCAACCATATTCATTCTTACATAATTTCTTAAAGAGATCTAGGTTTTAAAATGTCCTTGCAGATACATTTTTAAAGCACGATCCTAAAAAGTTATCAGTGGTGTTAGAAATCAGGCCAGTGGTCACCCCAGGATGGGCAGCAGAAGCAGGGTGATTAAAAGAGGGTGGAGAGCCTCTGGGGTACTGGTAACGTTCTGTTGTTTGAATAGTGCACTGATTACACAGGCATGCTCACTCTATGAAAATTCAGTGAGCAGAACATTTGAGCTGTACACTTTTCTATGTTAATACTATATTTCAATAAAAAGTTTTCATTAAAACAATCAGTAGATAAACAAGTCAAGCCATTTTATGTACTTTCATTCATCATCACCAGGCCCATTTTACACTAAAACACTGACCTGTGGAGTTCAGTGACCAGCTCAAAAAGAGTTAACTGTGGACATTTCCTAACAAATGTACTGCATAACACAGACAGAAACTGCTTAATTCCTGAGGTTCCTGGCAATTTCTCTTCTGTTCCACAGACTAAGGCTATCACATTTACATCTTAGGTTTCTCATATCTTAAATTGTATTGAACATTCCCTACATATAAACTGTGATCGTTAAGAGATCAAAACAAAGTTAACTACTTAGTAAGACTCCTCTTTGGAGTGGAAATATAAGGCTTGGGTGCTATAAATTTTCACTGTGCAGTTGAGAAAAAGGTTCTATTGAAAATTTGCCTGCATATTTCATTTTTGGTTTCTGGGACTAATGAATTCATTAAATAATAAATTCTAGAATGAATCTTTAAAGACAACACATTAAAAAAAAGTTATTTTTATCCTTACTCTCATAATTTTAGCTGGACAGTCTCTAAACATTATAAAAATCACAAATGACCTTTTAAAAAATTTATGACAATTAGTAGTAGTTGCCAAAGCAAAGTTTCCTTTCCTGGCATAATGAAACAGATGGGAGTCATGACACCTGAAAGAACAGACAGTACATTCTGGGCACCAGGTCTGGTGAAGAGAGACGTGCTGCTGAGAGAGGACTACTGGATAGTTTCAACTCCTCTAACCACAGTACTCTAGCACTGGTATGGCTTACTAAGAATCTGATTTGAACTTTCTAAGACAATACATTATATCTAAACAAGCTTTAAACAATGAAATTAATAAAAATTTTAAAAAAACAGACTAATAACAAAATTACAAGGTTAACACATTTTAAACGTACAAACACTACTGAAACTACATTTTTAAAAAAGCGAACCTTTTCAGCATTTGAGTGAAACGCAATAGCCATTTCCAGCCTATGTACCCTCTCTTCAGATGCTATTGTAAATTGTTTCCATACTCTGTTCAGTCGAGGAAGTGTATCCCCAGATGATCGAGAGGTGCAGCGCAAAGACTGGCACAGCACAACTGTGGCCTGTAGCAACTGTCTTCCATAGTCATAAGTGCTCTAAAAAAGAAAAAGTCAACATGAAATTATAATAAAAGAATTCTGAAAAGAGGGATGGGAAAGTGTGCAGGAGGACTGAGATTACAATTAAGCAACACTACTAGAAATCAATAATGAGTAAGTCCACTGGCACTTACTGCTACAAGTTGTCTGCATGCATAAATGATAAAGGGGAAGCAATACTTTCAGTTAATTTTTATTAAGTTGATTTTTTGTCTGGCTTCCCTCTCTTACTCTGTTTTCCCCACCTCGGTCTGCTCAACCATGACCCCCCCACCCCACACACACAAAAAAGGTTTGCTCCCTCATTGATCAAAACGAATGGGTGGCAAATGGGCACTTTATATTACATACAGGAAACCACACTGTTACAATGTGAACTCAATAGTTAGGGAAAATAAATTAAGATACTTTTCACATGCAAAAAAAAAAAATCTGTGTTGCTATGCTAACACTAGTGAGATGCAGAAACTAGGGTTTGTCATTTACTGATTTACTTTCGTGAATGAACAGTTACTGCCTAAAAATGTCATAATATATACCATAAATCAGAGGAAGCATACAGAACCTGTATTCAGGAAAACATAAACCCTCTCAAGTTTATGCAGGCTAGTTTTGATTCACCGGCTGACATTTTCTTAGTTCTGTAATATTTCTGGATTAACGTAACCAATCTTCTTGGACTTGGAAGGTTAAGTTACATTACAATCATGCAGAAAGCTATGCAAACACATAGCTTGTAGAAAAGGAAGATAACCAGTTCTGCACCTGGGCAACATCAACAAATTTTCTATGCTTCTCCAGTAGAACTTTCGTTTCCTGAGCATCATCACCCAGTCTGATGTGGGTCTTAAGAAGAGCATCCAGAAGTTCACTTAGCCATTCTACTGCCTAAATGAAAATAAATAACAGTGAAGCTGGATTCATAACTCTTTATGTCTTATATCAAAACATCATATTTATATAAAGAAAGATTACTATCATGTGATTAATTAATCCATTAGTTATAACCTTAATAGCTTATTTCATTCAATGCCAAGCTACATGAATTAATGACCTCTCCTCCCACTCAAAATTTTTAAAAATCTAAAGACAAGACCTATTAAAGAGAAGCACTCATTTAAAATTAACATTGCATGATTTATACTAATAGAACATCATGTGTTTATGTAATATAATCTTATTGGAATCTCATTATAGATTTATGTTACTACTTAAAATCATAAGTTTCTTCTATGTCAAGCTGGAATCATGTTCTTTGATGCTAACTATACAAAGATAGCAAATTGTTTATCTAGCTGAAAAACCTTCTTGTGGGTTAAAAAGCAATAAGCTACACCAGGCTTCATCCTGGGATGTGTAACTGACAACCAAATCAACAGTAATAAATAATACATAATCCCAATTGCTAGCTCAATAGAGCATTTCATTGAGAAGATAAGTCAAATAAGACCAGTAAGGGCTTCCCTGGTGGTGCAGTAGTTAAGAATCCACTTGCCAATGCAGAAGACACGGATTTGAGCCCTGGTCCGGGAAGATCCCGCATGCCACGGAGCAACTAAGCCCATGCACCACAACTACTGAGCCTGCACTCTAGAGCCCACGCACCACAACTACTGAAGCCCGTGTGCCACAACTACTGAAGCCCACGCACCTAGAGCCCGTGCTCCACAACAAGAGAAGCCACCATAGTGAGAAACCCGTGCACTACAGCAAAGAGTAGCCCCCACTCGCCGCAACTAGAGAAAGCCCGCGTGCAGCAACGAAGACCCAACACAGCCAAAAATAAATTAATTAAAATAAATTAAAAAAAAATGAGACCAGTAAGGTAAGTGGGAATACAAAACTTTATTATTTTGACAGGATAAACTAGAATGTGACTTAATGAATTTACTTGCTTAGGACCATGAAAAGTACACTTTTGTTTATAGTTAGGTGAAATCAATCTTCTAAGAAAAGGCAAGTGCATAATGTGCCTGATTGATCTTTACCTGGGCAGCATCTTCTTCACATTTAAACAACTGCACCATCTGAAGCATCTTTAATCTTCGCACATCTACCATGTCTTCACATCTAATAAATCCAAACATAAATTTAGGACATTTCAGTTTTGTTGATAACTAGTATAACACCACCATCTGGCACACATGTTTTACAGTATACTAAAATACTCAGTTCTACACTATGGAGACTGTAACTATTTTGTATTGATTTGTAAGAATTTTAAGGATATCTGTATCTGTGTTATATCAAAACCTTAAAATACCTGAATGGTACTAAATCACAAACCCTTCTGAGTATAGTATGAATTCTGCAAAATACTGAAGCAAAGCACAAACACAGCAGTACACTAAAACCCGAAGCAATATCAACTGCCAATTAGCATTAAACAACCTTCAAAGATAAAAATGTAAAGTTTCTAAAATACTAGTTTAGAGAATGATGCTCCAAGGGAATAAAAACAATAAATAAAGCTTTTCATTACATTATACATTACCCAGAGTAATATTAAATTTTGAATTTAAAAAAACCTCCACCTATGTTCTTAAGAAAGAAAAAAAATTCTGTTCATCTCTGGGTGGAGAGAAACACAGAGTATTCTTAAATTTTACTGTGGTCTGCCTGGATAATATACAGATTACAATTTTAAGCTGACTTGATCTAGCTCAGCTCTGATCCCTTCATTTTGATTCCCTTCATTCCCATGCAATTCCATGAACTTTAGATGGGAAGGTGGAAACTCACTGCAGTACCAAATACCAATAACAAGCTACCCATGAGGCACTGGACTCCACTATAGTTAATATTCTTAAGGAAACTTGATAACAATAGGTAAGTCATTGTCACAAGGCTATTTTTTATAAGGATGCCCTCAACAAAAGCCCGTAACATATTGTTAAAATGCAACTTGGTTAAACAATTCTACAAGGGACTGAAGGGAAGTAATCATGATAAGTATTTTTACAATTTGAAGCTAAAAGACAATGTAAGACACTTCAGTGATGAAGATGATATCATACACATATTCAACAAATATTGTCAGGTATGACTAATGTGCTTGAAAAGGATAAGACATGGTCGCTACTTTTAAGATGGTCTCATTTGGGGAGATGGACTTTTAAATAAACAATGTGATAAACACTACTGCGGAGCTGTATGAGAATAGGGAGGAACAAGTAACAAACTTGCCTTACAAATCTAAAAAGGTTTCCAAGGATAAGTACCCCTGAGTCTTAAAGAATAAGTAGGAATCCAGTCGGCAGAAAACAAGGAAAGACGTATTCTAAGTCATGGATGCATGAAATAGCATGATGCGTTCAGGAAAGTGAAAACAAGTGTGTGGTTTTGTAGAAAAATCAAAGGAGGTAAGATTATGCAGGATTGGATTATGAAGGGTCTCCTATACTATTCCAAGGAGACTGAACTTCATCTGAGAAAATAGGAAGTCACTGAGACGAGTTTATACAAGGAAGTTGGGGATTAGATGTGCGCTTTACAAAAGATTGTGCTCTTGCACAACAGACCGTAGACGAGCAATGCCAGGCCAGCAAGATCAGGTAGAATGAAGTGTTCATGATTCAGAGACAGCAGAACTTGGGCATCTGATTAGGCTGTAAGGGATGAGGAAGAGTAATGATTTTAATAAATCCTTGGGATAAATTCCAAGTTTGGTAGCTGATGGTATTTTTAACCTGGATAGGAAACTAAAGGAGAAGAGCAAGTTTTGGAGGAGAATGATTCTGATCTGTCCATATTAGTTTTTTTGAGTAGTGTATGGGTCATCCAGGTGGAGACATTCAGTAAGTAAGAGGAACTACGGGTCTAACATACAGAAGAGGGGTCTGGGTCAGAGTCATAACTACTCAATCATGGTCAATATTAAAGAAAGTCATTGAAGTAGTAGAGTGAGAAGAGAATTTGGCCTCAGAACAAACCCTGAAAGCAGAGAAATTAGCTAGAGGACAAGAAATCAGTGAAGAGAACCAAGAAGAAACAGAGTGCCAGGAGGAGACTCATGAGGGTGTTTTCAAAGAAGACAAGGTCGTCAGGAAGTTTCAAGAAGAAAGAAAAAGTCATTTGTGCCTAATTCTATTCAAAGTGGTCAAGCAATGTCAGGACCAAAAGTATTCCCTGGATTTTGAGCAAGATCAAGCATTTATTACACATGGCAATTACAAAGTCACTTGTGACATCAGTAAGAGTATGTCCAGTGAAATGGTGAGGGGAGAGGGGAGACCGAGAAGGGATGAAAAGTAACTAGAGGCAGTGAGGAAGTATGAGTGCAGATTAGACCATCAATGAGAGCTGTCAGGAAGGAGAATTCTAGGGCTAGAAGACAAAGGGTTGAAGGTATATGCATGTGTGTAATTGTCTAATTTTTTTTTAATAGGAGAGATTTAAGCATTTAAATGAAAGGCAGGGATCAGAGTAGAGAATGGGAATTGATGGAGTGAGAAGATGATGGGGACACACGGCTTTGATAAGAGCAGACATATATCATCTTTGTGATGAGAATAAATAATGAAATGGATACGTTTGCAGATATGAGGATAGAAGGAATTTCTAATGACTATTTTCTCTGTGACGTAAGGGAAGAGTTTCTGTGAGGTTTTTGTTGATGACCTTAGAATTTCTAAGTGTACAAAGCTTTCACACAACCATGCTAGCCTATATATATTAGCATATGTTAATTTAATCCTTTACTTTGCAATACTCTGCAATTGCTATTGCAAACTGAGTTTTCAAAGAACCCTTTAAATTCCTAGTTCTACATCAAAGGAAACTAAAAATCATCTTACCCAGAGTTTACTGTCTAATCCTTCTACAGCAAATATGAGAACAATGGATGCATGAAAATTTCTGAAACGTTTAGATGAAGAAACACATCAATGTAAATGATAGATTTAATAGCAACTCTAAACTAAATGAAAATGGAAAAGCAAAATTCTCCAAAAAGAGTTTTCTTAAAAGATAGACGAGTCATAGGCTACACTGGGTATATGGAATGTGATGTACTTGAGTGGAACCGAAAATTTTACCACTGAGTAAAAAGGGAAAATGTACGCATTAATTGAACAAACTGCCATTATTTGTTAGTACAATTATATACAATAATCACTACATTCACCAAAAACCTACTACATGCCTACTATATAACAGGTAAGAATTTTTACTTTGTATGGAAAATATAATTACATCACTTCTCATTTTAATTAATATTAGGTTGTCTTAGCAAAAATTAACATGAACAGTCAAACTTTGCCTTTGTTTCCTAAGCTGCATATCTTCCATCACTCCTTGTATGTGGTCCACATTTTCTTTATTTTCAATGGTTACATCCTTTCCATAGGCCCAGGATGCCTGATTGGAGATCTGATCCAGAAGACCTTGACCTTTTTCACGCAAACCTTGCAATCCTACATCTAAAACAAAAGTTATTATATTTAATCTCTTAAACCAGAGAAGCTTTCCCTCCCTTAAGTAAATCCTCTCAGCAGATACTGTACTTGGATTCCAAGTATAACAACTTTGTACATTAAGCTACTTTGGGATGGAGGCCTCTGAATATTTCGATCAATAAAACCCCTTTAAATGTGGCTCAAACTGGAGCTCCCTCTCATTCAAATTCTCCCTAAAGAGAATTTCCAAAAGGTGAATTTCCATAGATAACAATTACTTTTCAAAACTGCAAATAGGAAGTGTGAGAATTTCTATTTTGATAAGATTTTCCATTTTTTCCTTTCTGTTTTTATGTAGTCCAATTTTTAGGAGAACAAGGCAAATATTCTGTTCAAAAAATATAT
Source organism: Orcinus orca (assembly GCF_937001465.1). Lineage (NCBI taxonomy): Eukaryota > Metazoa > Chordata > Mammalia > Artiodactyla > Delphinidae > Orcinus > Orcinus orca. The sequence goes on from NC_064565.1 coordinate 66,636,114, forward strand.
GAGTTACAAGACATTAAAACATTCAAGCAATGTATTCTCACTGTAAAAGGACACTGAACATTTTGAGTATAGGCGCTGTCCAGCTTACACCCAACGAGAAGCAACACTTAGGATATGTTTACAAGACTCTAAATTAGGTACATATACCAGAATTCTTTTAGCATTTTTAAAAGAAAAATATGGTTTAAGAAAACTTGTGACATTTTGAAATAAATTTCATTTGGCATATTAAATACTAAACATGTATTCCTCATATCATCTGTTAAAAATAACGAAGACTGTAAGCAAGTAAAATGCCAATACAAACGTGATTTTTCAAACCCATTCCCTCAAGTCCTTTTCAAAATTAATTAAATTGGTTCAATCACATGTCACCATTTCCCACTAAATATCTGCCTTAAGTTACTGCTTTCCTCTCCTCCATTCTCCTTTGCCCTCCTGTCCCACTCAATACAACTCCCCTCCCATTTTCACATCCACTATCCACCTCTCCCAGTCACGTCTTAGGGAAATTCACTGTATTTCCTACTGTAGTAAAATGTAAAAAGCCTTGGTGTCAAGTAAGGGTACTAGCTTAATGAAATTGGACCATCCTCTCCTTGGAGAGTATGTAACCTCGGCAGTATTCCCAGTTTGGAGAAACAAATGCACAGAACCAAACCAACTATTTTTTCACAAGGTTAGGATATAGCAACAACAAAAATCATTGCATAAAACACAGTTTGGGGCATACAGGGTTTACCACAGAACATTTCACAGCTAATTACAGTTTATGCATGCACTACAAATAACTGTTCATAGAATATGCAAGACATAGCACCTGTAGATTCGGCTGCGTAAACAAGAAAGGCTAAAGGCCCTGTGAAGGAAGGGTGACTGACCAACAATGAAAAATAAACACTGTAGCATAAATTACACCCTTTAAGGGGATAAAGCCTTTTTTATACCAATTTTTCCTATGGTCCCTGTTAATAATTATAATTAGATCAGTATAAGTTGACTTGTCTAACCATGGTAGTGATAGTTTTTAAAAAAAGAACCCTTATGTTTCAGCATTTTTAAAATCTGCTTACCAACACTTTTCAGCTTCTCTTCAAGCAGTTTTAAAGTTTGCTGAATCGATGCTCCATCAGCTGGTGCTACATCTACGCACAACATCCCTAATAAGCCATCCAACTGCTGAGACAACTAAAGCAGAGGGACACCAAAGAGATAACCCTGATGTAATCAGCATCTAAAGTGTTTAATGATTAATGAGGTTTATATCTAATGAGGTTATCACAATTATACTTGAAAAAGACTCTGCTGTTAAAAGACAAGGACAAATAATTAGAATACATGTTATGTGAATGACAGAACACACAGATGCATGCACCAGGAAGACAAAGTATGTCCAGGTCAGCAGAATGTTAAAAAGTATTGAAACTTCCATTTCAATCTATGTTATAAAGCATGAAGACTGAAAAAACTATCCAAATGAAATTATCTAAGAGGTTGGGACACTCTATTTAGACAAAAAAAAAAAAAGTTTAGTTGCATGCAGAATGACTTAAAATTTTTTAAAAAATCAAAGAAGTGTATCTTATTTCCCCCACCAGTAAATTTTACTGTTCCAGAAAAATAATTAGGAGACATGCAAACCTGCAAAAATGATGTGCAGATAAGTATTCAGATAATTTGAAGAAAAGAAAAGCAATCAGAGTAGACACTTACATCTTGGGCAACACCATGAAATTCAAGAGCTGCTTGTAAGAGATTCTGCCTAAATTCCAGCTGACTGGCCTGTCGATAACAAACATCACTAAGTTGTTGCTGCAGCGACTTCAGTTCCACAAGATCTTCCTCATCCCCAGCATTTAAGAGTGCTGCAATTTGCTGATTAAGTTCCACATAAACTGCAAACCATTCCTGTAATATAGAGGTTGTAAAGTAAATTAAGGATCAAATCAGTTCCTGAAGAATACCTTACATTTTACAATATCTCCAGATATACTAAGTAACATATATGAGAGTTTTCTAAAGCAAAATTATTTAAATTGAGGACGAAAAGTCCCCAGCGCCCAAATCCTTCCACTGCGATCCCTGGAATTCACTCCTGCCAATAGCAGGATCTATTTGCTCATCCTGGCCTCTAAATGTCCCCTTCTCTTCCCTGTTGTATGTGAAACCTGTCACCCTCAGAGGAAGCAGTTAGCTCTGCAGCCCTTCTGATGGCTGTTTTTGCTTGTACAGCCAACCTACCACAAGCCTGGAAGTGGGGGAGATGGCTGCCTCACTCCTCATTACTCTTTCCAAACCATTTCTTCTGCTCCTTCTCTCAAAAACCACATCTCCAATGAAATGCATGTAGTCGGATTACATCCTGCCAACGTTTTCTGTTGCAGGGCCTCATCTCAGAGGTAGCAGACTTCCCTGAACTTCCTCTCAGTGCCAGCCTTCTTCCTGACTTCCACTGTGTAGACATCCAATCAACACTGAACTAAGTCTTAGTTCCTTGACTCCCTCCCTCACTTCCAACTATCCTGTCCTCACCCCACCTCAGCTACCTACTCCAACAGACACAAAATTCTGTCATTATCATATACTACTATACAGCCCCCGAATCTTAATTTCAAGAATCCCATTCTCTGATCACCAGTTGCTGACTCTCCAATTCACATCCTTGAGTATGCCTGCTCCTACAGCCCCATGAGGTCCACCAATCCATTGATCTCAGCATGTTCTACTGTCCAGCACTCAGGAGCCTCAGGTCCTCCCTTCTACCCTTTGTCAGAGGCTATAACCACCTCCCAGGGCACAACCCATGCTCATGCCCTGCTCTCCTTCCTTCCATCAGATTCACCCGTCAAAAAAGAAGAACAGATGCAGAAAAAGCATCCATTTATGAGAAAAACTCTCCAGAAAGTGGGCATAGAGGAGACAAACCTCAGCATAATAAAGGCCATATATGAAAAACTCACAGCTAACATCATACTCAATGGTGAAAAGCTGAAAGCATTTCCTCTGAGATCAAGAACAAGACAAGGATGCTCATTCTCACCACTTATATTCAAAACAGTTTGGAAGTCCTAGCCACAGCAATCAGAGAAGAAAAAGAAATAAAAGGAATCCAAATTGGAAAAGAAGAAGTAAAACTGTCACTGTTTGCAGGTGACATGATACTATACATAGACTATCCTAAGGACACCACCAGAAAACTACTAGAGCTCGTCAATGAATTCAGTAAAGTTGCAAGATATGAAATTGATTACAGAAATCTGTTGTACTTCTATACACTGAAAACAAACTATCAGAAAGAGAAATTAAGGAAACAATCCCATTTACCATTGTATCAAAAAGAATAAAATACCTATGAATAAACCTACCTAAGGAGGTAACAGACCTGTACTCGGAAAACTATAAGACACTGATGAAAGAAGTTGAAGATGACACAGATGGAAAGATGTACCATATTCTTGGATTGGAAGAATCAATATTGTTTAAATGACCATACTACCCAAGGCAACCTACAGATTCAGAGCAATCCCTATCAAAGTACCAATGGGATTTTTCACAGAACTAGAACAAATAATTTTAAAATTTGTATGGAAACACAAAAGAACCCAAACAGCCAAAACAATCTTGGGAAAGAAAAACAGAGCTGGAGAAATCAGCCTTCCTGACTTCAGAATGCAAAGCTACAGTAATTAAAACAGTACGGTACTGGCACAAAAAAAGACCCATAGATCAATGGAACAGAATAGAGAGCCGAGAAATAAACTCATGCACTTGTGGTCAATCTATGACAAAGGAGACAAGAATACATGATGGAGAAAAGATGGTCTCTTCAATAAGTGGTGCTGGGAGAACTAGACAGCTACATGTAAAATAATAAAATTAGAACATTCTCTAACACCATATACAAAAATAAACTCAAAATGGATTAACGACCTAAATGTAAGACCGGATACTATAAAACTCCTAGAGGAAAACACAGGCATAACACTCTTTGACATGAATCGCAGCAATATTTTTTTGGATCTGTTTCCTAAAGCAAAGGAAATAAAAGCAAAAATCAACAAATGGGACCTAATGAAACATAAAAGCTTTTTCACAAAAAAGGAAACCAACAAAAAATACAACCTACTGAATGGGAGAAAGTATTTGGAAATGATATGAAAAATAAGGGGTTAATATCCAAACTACATAAACAGCCAATATAACTCAACATCAAAAAAATAAACAGCCTGATTATAAAAATGGGCAGAAGACCTGAACAGACATTTTTCCAAAGAAGACATACAGATGGCCAACAGGTACATGAAAAGATTCTCAACATCACTAATCGTCAGGGAAACGTAAATCAAAACCACCGTGAGATACCACCTCACACCTGTCACCTCACACCTGTCAGAATGGCTGTCATCAAAAGGAACACAAACAACAAATGTTGGCAAGGATGTGGAGAAAAGGGAACCCTTGTACGCTATTGGTGGGAATGTAAATTGGTGTAGCCACTGTGGAAAAGAGTATGAAGGTTTATCGAAAAACTAAAAATAGAACTAACATATGAACCAGCAATTCTACTCCTGGGTTTATACCCAAAAAAACCCCCAAAACGCTAATTCAAAAAGATACATGTACCCCAATGTTCATAGCAGCACTATTTACAATAGCTAAAATATAAAAGCAATCTAAGTGTCCATATACAAATGAATGGATAAAGAAGATGTGGGATACACACACACACACATACACACACACAGACACACAATGGACTACTACTCAGCCATAAAAAAGAACAAAATGTTGACATTTTTAGCAAAATGAATGGACTTAGAGGACATTATGCTATGTGAAATAAGTCAGAAAAAGATAAATCTATATGATACTGTATGATAATCCATATAAATGTGGAATCTAAAAAAAAAAACAAACTAGAAAATATAATAAAAAAGATGCAAACTCACAGATATAGAGAACAAACTAGTGGTTACCAGTGGGGGAGGGCAAGACAGGGGGTGGGGATTAAGAGGTACAAACTATTAGGTATAAAGTAAGCCACAAGGATATACTGTACAACATGGGGAATATAGCCAATATTTTATAATAGCTATAAATGGAGTATAACCTTTAAAAACTGTGAATCACTATATTGTACACCTGAGACTTATATAATATTGTGTATTAACTGTACTTCTATTTGAACAAACAAAACCTCTGACCTGGTTTCTCTTCCTGCTGTGTGCCTCCAGCAGCTGAAGGTGGCTGGATCAAATCAACTATGTGGATAGGTGTCTTTTTAAAGTTGTGACCAAATAACCTCAAATGGGCCTTCAGAAACCCTATTGTATTTCTCTAGTTATTTCACCTCCCTATTCTTATGATATGTTTTTTTCACTTCTTAAATATCCAACTCCCTTTCACCTCTTCACTCTAGCCAAAAATCCAACTTCATAATTCACTATGACGCCATCAGAAGAGAACTCTTTCATCCTCTCACAGACAAATCTATGACCTTCCCCGCTTCTGTAGCCCTAGGCTCTGCCCTCTCTGCTAAAATAATGAAGGAACTCTGCCTGATTCTAAGGCCAACTGCTCCACTGCACTCTACAGACTAACCTCTGCTGCCTATGCAAGGCTTTGCTCTTGCAATTATCTTCTCTTTTCAAATGGATTATTCCCATCAGTGTACAAATAAACTGCATCTTCTACTAAAAAACAAAATATATACTTAAGATATGTGGATTTTAATATATGTAAATTAAAAAACCTTCCCTTAAAGGAGATCGTTATACTCACTCTATCTTATTTCCTATTCTTTTTTTAATTCACTCTGATCAGGATTTTGTCCTTCCCACTCTTATCAAAAAAATCTCAGTCTTTATCTTATTGGACCTCTCAGTTGATTTTAACAAAGGTGACCACCTCTCCCTCCTTTTTCACTTCTTTCCTGAGCCACAAAGATCCTTTTCGGCCTCTTCTGCTGGCTCTCCTTCCTCTCCTTGCCCTCTAAATTTAGGAGTGACCCAGGGTTCAGCTTTCCAAAGGCTCTTTTCTTCTAAACCAATACTCATTGGGTTTGGATGATTTCATCTTGTCCCACGCCTTTAAGTAACATCTATAGACTAATAATATCTTCAACCCTGACCTCTTCCCAAGATACTGATACCCAACTATCTAACAGCTATCTTCATTTGGATGACTAACCTGCCCCCACAGATACTGATTCTCCAGCCTCCCAAACCTACTTCTCTCAGTTTTCCCCACCTGAATAGTCATTAAGGCTAAACACATGACTCCTCCAAGAGCCAGTCCTGCCGGCTCAACCTCGTAAGCCTGACAACTTCTCATCACTTCTGCTGCCTCCATTCTGTTAGCTTCCTGTCTTCCTATTTCACTGTGTGTCCCTGCTCCCTATCCCCTATACAATAGCTGGTGATCTTTTAAAAACATAAATCAATTATCTGCTCAAATACTTCTCCAATGATCTCACATAATATTTAAAACAAACTTCAAGTTCCTTTTTCTGGGCTAAAATCACATGACATGTTTTGGCCCCTGACTCCCTATCTTGCTCACTGCACTCCAACACTGCCAACATACCTGCTGTTCCTCTATCATGGCAAGTACGCTCCTGCCACAGAGTGTTTCTACTGCTGTGTCCTCGATCTGAATTGCCCTTTGCTTGGATTACTCCTTCATATCATTTCAAGGTCTCTGATTAAGTGTCATCTCCTCAGAGAGGCCCTTCCGGAAAGCCTTACCTATACTGCTCTCCACTCCCTCTTTCCTCAACTTGAATGTAAGTTCCGTATGATAAGACAGTGCTATATTCTCAAGAGCCCAGAACAAGTGACATTTAGTATGTGCCCTACTAGCATGTACTGAGTGAACACATAAAACACTTTTTATATTAGGTATTGTAGATTTGTTGACATTAAATTAGGTAGGTAACAGGTACTGTTCCAGATGTGGTCTCTCTTATGCCCTGTACCTAAAACTTGGGTTTCTCTAATCTGTCATATTGTCTTATTGCCTGAACTACTATGGAATTTTTGAGTATGATTACAGAGATGATGTAGTCATACGTAATGCAAAGAACACCAGACTTGAAAGACAGACTCAAGGTCCGTCTTTTTCCTTCCTAAGGGTGTGATCTTCATCAAGTCACTTAATCTCTCAGAATCCTTTTCTTGATTTATAGCAGTATGTTCAACTGGTGGCAATTTTGCTCCCTAGGGAACATTTTGCAATATTTAGAGACATTTTTGGCTGTCACAACTGTGAGGGAGGGATGCTACTGCACCTAGTGGCTAGAGGCCAATGATACTGCTAAATACCTACGATCACAGGACAGTCCTTACAACAAAGATTTATCAATAAATAAATCAGTAATGCCAAGGTTGAGAAAACCTGTTCTCTACAGCTGTCCTTCCGTGTCCTTGGGGGATTGGTGCCAGGGATTCCAAATTCCAGCCATGCTCACGTCCCAATTTATGTAAAATACTTTCTAACCACAGAGTGATTATAAAGGTTAATGGAGACCGACTGATTTAAAGCAGAAAATATTGCCTGAGAAGATGATCACTGTTGTGTTCTAAATAGAAAGGGATTTCACAGTCTTATCTATAGTACTTACAAATTTAGTTAATGCTCTAAATAAGTTGGTCTAATTCTTTGAAGAAGTAATAACAGTGATTCAGAGAAAAACAGTAAACTAAAGGATAAAAGACCTGAGATATTATTTCTTGCAGTGAGAACTCTCTACATCAGATCACCTGGGGTGCTTATTAAAAATACCTAAGCGCCCCCCAACCTACCAAATCAGAGCCTGTGGGGGTGGGGTTCTGCCACAGGCCTTTTAACAAACACATCAGGTGACTCTCATGACCATTAAGGTTTAAGAACTACCATCCTCAAGCTGATTTTTTTTTTCCTCGTTTAAACTTGCAAACTATAGGCCCTAATAACCAGACCAGAGATGCAAACAATTTAAGAACTTGTATGTCTCATGAAATTAACACCTGAAATTAGAACTGATGTTGTCATAGAGAAATAATCAGTCTCTCTGGGATGTGGGGAAAAAAATCATATACATATATATATATATATACACACACACACACATTTTAATCAAAATGTTCCTTCCTAGGAAATTGGGGAACATAAAATTTATAGAACCTCAGATGAACAGGCTGCATTCAGTTCAGTTATGGTCATTCTCTGGTTTACCTCTTATAAACATTTAACTGTATAGAAAATGATTATTTCTAGCCCCCCCCCAATGAAAACACACACACACACACACACACACACACACACACACACACACACACACACACACACACACACACGCACGCAGGCACGCACGCCCAGAAACAAAAACAAACTTAAAAAAACAATCCACCACCAAGATACGGGATTTGGATTAAGATGGTAGATAAGAAATGAACCTGGATGTTCACATACAAGGAAAAAGCAGTCATCAGGACTGACACTGGAAATATATGTGAATTGGTGGTGATGCACAGTTGGTGAAATGATGGGTATTTATATTTTATACTATGATATAGGAATCTCAATCTAGGAGGAAAGAAACACTGCCAACACACTTAGGCTAATACCTTAGGAAGAAATGGGGTCTTGATTCTTTATGCAGACCTGTTTTGCTTACTATAAGGCACAACACACCAGTATTCTCTTCGGAGACCAGAAGTCAGTACTGTGGGATGGGGAGACACTGACAGAATCCTAAAGCAACTTCAGAGATTTATGCTTCTGCACCTTCCTATTATGTGCTTTTCCTACCACTCACCTACCTCCACCTAAAAGCTAAAGTAAGATTACTGGACTAAAATACTTTAAAAATTATTTTAAGTTATTATAATCATTTTCATACACCTTAATATTCTTTCTGTTGTGCTTACCTACTATTCAAAAACCAAGTAAACTTCTCATTGCCACTCCTTGACAAAGAACTATATATTAGTAGCATTTTCATTTTCTATATATTAGCATTGAATATCCTAATCAATTTGGGTTTATTTTTAGCTTTATTTCTAAAGTATGGTTTTATAAAGAATCTAAAATTTAATACTTGACAGAGTGCTTTAACACAAAATGGTACATTAAAAGTTTCTCCAAATTCTACCCATATTAAGCAATCAATACACTAGAAATTTGTCATTATAGTTTCATAAGACCTGAACAATTCCATAATAGGCTTTAAAGTGCTGACTTTTATTTACAAAGAGAAAAGAAAGCTTTTAATAAAATATTAGAACATCTTAAAAATCATAAGCTGATACACGCGTCCTGCAGCAAACAACCTATTCTCAAGGTGACAATGCAGTGCCACCTATTGGTTAAAACAGCACAATTGAAGTTTTGCCTTTTAGAACTTCATGGAATATTTTTTTCTGAATATTTTCAATCTATGGTTGGTTGAATCCTTGGATGTGCGTGGAACCTGTGGATACAGAGGGGCCAACTGTATATATATTATCTTTGCAATTTTCCTAGTTAGTACTTGTAAGAGACTTAAATATGAAACTCCATAATTGAAAAATCTATATATTTTATGCATTTCACAGGTTCCAACATAATGGTTTTTCCTTTTATGCTGAAAAAAACCCTGAATACTTTGTATTTAACTTACAACTCCTGTTCCTGAGGTTATACTTTTTAAATTCAAGACTAGATAAAGGTTGTATTTTTGTACTATCACTCTTTCTTCTGTTACAGTAGTTTTTAAAATTTCACATGAATTGTGTTTCTATAAAAATATATAATTAAGCTATACTGGAGACAAAACCAAAACCAAACTTCTAATGAATATGTACTAAGTGGTCAAAATGTACTTGATAGCCATTAAACATACCGTACTTTATGCCCCTAAACCAAACAGCAACTTATCACTTAGTACCACACATGTTATTAATTATGCACATTAATAATAGCTCTGTAACTTGCAGAGGAAAAAGCCTCTCACACTGTGCTGGCTCTCGATCTCTTCGTGCTTCTGCTGTAGGGCTTGGGAAGCCCGAATGGAGTCTCCAATCCCCCACTGGGCTCTCAGCTGTTCTGATCCAGGCCCTTCAAGCCAGTTCACAACCTATGAATGGAAGTTGAGATGAAAATTTTAAAATAATCAAAAACTTTTCAAACTTTCATTCTAATTGGTTTTCCCTTCCCAAAGTTCCTCAAGTATTTTTTATTTAAATTATTTAAATTCTATTGTATAGGCAGTAAACATTTCTTCTGGAACTATACAGCTATAATGTGACAACTTTTCCAAAACCTAAATTTGATAAAATGTACACTACAGCACCTTAGGCTTTCAGCTATCTGATCACCTGCCAGGCTAAAAGAAATATGACATGCTCCCATAAGAGAGGCTTAAAAATTAACTTATGATGATAAGAAAATTAGAGAACTATAGGATTTAGAATTGGAAGGGACACCAGAAATGACATTGGTCAAATTTCTTATCTAATACTTAAGAAAACTGAGTTTCAGAGAGATTAAGTGACTTGTTCCAGGTAACATAATTCATTATTAAAAAACTAGGACTAAAAGCCACGCGTCCTGACTCATACTCTAAAGTTCCTTCCAAAGCACTCATAAACCAGAATCAATTAACTGATATAAAGTTAAAATACTATTTTTCTCACTTGGAAAAGAAAATTAAAAACTGTAGAATTATACTACTGCAGTACCCTCTACGGGGTCTTCTTAGGATCAGCCAAACATTCAGACCCACGAGACCATCTGAAGTCCCCCTGGCACCAAGTCTACTCAGAAGGATGAAGGGAAGGGACTACAGTCTGCCAGGGTAGCAGGACTGGGTGTTTCTCTTCTGCCGGGTCCCTGAAGCAGTCCAACAGTTCAGGAGATGAGATCCATATGGGACAGATATGGGAGACACTCTGGCATCAAAACCTCACACCACACAAGCATCATGCCCATTATAAAAGTCACTGAGCTCCAAGATGCCCGAAGTTATGCCTTCCATCAAGTATTAAGAGTTCTCCCAGTCCAGAGCCAGAATAATTTTTACTACAAGCAATGTCGCCTGGTAACACAGTTGGCATTTTTATCAGGTTTTCAAGGCAACAGACCTAGATAGTTAAGCAAAGATCAAATTCTCATGCAGAAGAAAGGGTTTTGTTTTCTCTACCCACAAACATATATACTCTAAAACTACACGGACACAGTGAAGTAATTCTAACAGAAAAAAATATTGCCCAGCTTTACCAAGCTGAATTATTATTTATCAAGCTAAATTACAATTAGGAAGTCAACAACAGCTAAACTTAGGATATGCCTTAAATCTAAACTTAGGATAGGTCCCAAGAAGTGAATGAGGATGTCTGTGCAGCATAATATTAGAGACTCAGTGGAAAGACAGGCTTACCTTATCACAGACCCACAGTGCATTCCATAGTTATTACCAGGGTAAAATATATTTAAAATCTAAGAGTTTATGTAATTTAAATAATCAAATAAAAGTACCACATCATAGGGGAAAATCATGTGTGTTTCCTTCCATTAATTTTTCACATGCACTGCATTTTCATGTTACTCCAGATTTAAGTGCTGCAGCCGATTGTCAGAGTACAAGTAATTTCTATCCTGTGTTTTTCACTTCCTTGTGGCTACAGTTATTACCATTTTAATGGCTCGAAACCCCTTTTTTAAGAAGGCCAGCCTCCTTGCCTGCCTCCTTCCTTTGCTCCCTCTCATGTGTCCAAACAACCAACCAACCTACCTGACTAAGAGCTAAGTAAGCAACGTCCTACCTCAAGTAACTATTATACCTGCTTTCACAACTCCAATTCTCTACTGTTGAGCATCTAAGTAATTTTAAGATGAACAAATATATATAGCAGTTATGCAACAGAATTCTTCTCTAATTCTCTATTGCTTTCCTAGAAAACATTTTCAATAGAGATCTTGGGTCCAGTGATGATACAATGTTAATTGCTAATAGTATACATTATAAAATTACTCTCTAAAGCACTTGTCTCTATTTGAAACATCCAAGTCATGAAAGTTTTAACTGAGAATAACCTTTGCAAGGTATATAAACTGACCACTGCTTTTACTTTATTTTATTTTATTTTTATTTTCTGAGATTCTCAGTGCAATTTATTAAGAAACATCCATGTGGGGGCTCTGGGAGAAACAGTATCTCTTTCTAACAACAAATATATTTTGTCATTTCCAAAAAAAACTCTGGAAATGGGGTTCTTGCCCTCAGTCTACTTCAAGCTTAATGTAAGAGATGAGATGGGTAGTCAACCAAAATAATGCAGCAATGATTACATTTAATTTGAAATCATTTATATTTATTACAAAAGTGGGTTACAAACAGTAACTAAGGAAAAAGTTGGTTAGATCATAAGAATGTTGGTAAGTTCCTACGTGAATGATACTAACTTTGAGTAAAATTAGGGGAAAGTTTCCTGGAAAACAACGTAGACGTCATCTACTTTTGGATTTTATATCTTCTTACATAGATTGGTAAAAAACACCAAGACTTCTTGTTTTCTTAATAACCAGAGGGGAAAAACAGAACTACATACTAAATAAAAATCTTTTCATGAGGACCCAATACTCATCTTTGTTTAAATATTTCTCCCAGTGAGAAATCCTATACTGGTTCTACATTACATTCGGGATGAAATGTGGCTATCTGGCATGGCCATACTATGCCATGGATGATGGGGCCCCGCCTATCCTTCACCATTTCCTTCTTTAACTGAGCCCGCGTTGAACTTTTAGTGCTCCCCAAGGGCGCCATGTTCTCTCACTAATCTTGCTTTGACATGGATCGTCCTCCTACCTGAAATCTTTTCAGCCCCTTCTCTTCGTGACCTCTTTTTCATCTTTCAAGACTCATCTCATGCTATAGATTTTGATGATTTTGGTTTTAAGTTTTCTACTGAACTGTTTATTTTTCTGTTGATCCATTTTTTAAAATGAGTTATTTTTCATTTCCAAGGGGTTGGATACTTTTGATCTGTTTGAACTTAGACTATTGATTTCTAGTTGTCAAACAAATTCAAATAAAGATGACATTCTTGTGATTATTCTCGCTACTTCTTTTTAATTTTGAAACTGCCTACATAATGAGAATACTTTAAAGAGCATTATTATAAATTATGCATTTTAGAGTTATAATTTAGAGCAATATTCTCAAACCAAAAACCCTTAGAGTCATTCTTGACTCTTCTTTTTTTCCTTTTACACCCTGCATATCTGATACCCCTGGAATCCTGCTGTTTTGACTTTCAAAATAAACCTGTTCTAAGCCTACTTCAGGCCTTACCTAGATCCTTGTGGTAGCCTCCAAACCAGGCTTTCTGCTTTTAGTTTTGCCCCCTACATGGCTGACTATTACTTTTAAAATACTTCCATCAAGTTTAAAACTGATATCTCTTCAGGTGTATTTCTAAATATTAGTGAGAACGAATAAACTGCGAATGTTTGCTTACTAACAGTATATGATCTTTTGGGATTTCTCTCTTTATGTGTGTGCCCATTTATGTCCTAGTATCTTAAATATTAATATATTCTTAGCTTCCACCTTCTCTTTACAAGGTTTTAATACTAAAGAGCAAAAACTCAAAAACAAAAAAGTCCAAGTATTATTTTTGACTCACTGGAATAGCCTAACTGCTACGATTTTCTTTGCTAAATTCTGTTTTCAGAGTCCTAAATTCATCTGCAAACCTCTACTGCCAGGTACTCTTTAGAATACAATGCTTTGTTCCTCAACATCTCCACTTTTTCTGCTTTACTCTTTGGTATGAGCTATATTTGGAGGGGCAGGGTACTAGGATCCTGTTTGCCTCTGCTGGCCTGTGGAAAGTATCACTCTTTCACAAAAGAGACAGATGAGCAGTTCTGTCTTCAGGAAGCACTAGGCGTGACTCTGAAATTCTGGCTCTGCTCCTAGGAGTTGAAAGACTTTGGTCCATCACCTTTGAAATGGTGTTAAAGCTACCTACTGTATAGGGCTATTGTCAGGATTATACAGTCATTATACGTAAGACACTTAAGCACAGTAGATGATACCAATAGCTGTTAGCCTCTTTGCTTTCCCCACTTTTTCTGAAGAAAAAAGCCTAGCTCCTTCTATTTATTCACCCTTTATAAACTATGTCTCACATCTGCATTTTACAGTAAAACCCATAGGCTTTTTAATCCCCGAACTAAGTGTTTTAGTCTATGCTTTTAAAAAATGGAAATAAAAAGAGTAAGTTTTAAGAAATCTCATGTAAACATTTTGAAACAAGTTTCCATTCCCTTTGGGGGACTCAATTGCTTCTCACTGATTACTATGTATTACGAATATGAATATAGAAACAGATATACAATGGCATTTAAGCAATTAATATAATAAATTATTTCACTAAAAATGTCTAAATTCTAAAAATAAGGGTAGAATGAAAATAACTCAGAAATTTTAACTAGTTAATGTGTTATATATTATTTTAAAAAACGTAAGGCAACATTATTTAAAATTTAAACTTTGAAACTCTAGAAAACTTTTAAACGATAGAAACAAAAGAAGCAGGTTAATATAAATCATGATAACTGGGGAAAAACAATTCATTAGCAGGGAACTTTCAAAGAGTTATAAATTTAAAAATAAATTTTAAAGAAAGCAAAGACATCTGCTTGGCACACACACACACACAAAAACACTTACACAGTCAAGTGTACATATAGTTTTAACGTATGCTGAAAGTAATTTCCCTTGGAATGCAACATCAGTAACGTAAACACCATAAATGTATGACTATTTCTAATAAAAATGATGCAAATTGAGGTTGATGCCCCAGTAAATAAATCTATTTAAATGCATTAATGATGGTGGTTTGCCAAACTGGGTTATAAAACTTAATTTCAATCAGGACATCTTGCTCATCAGTCAATCTGAATATTAACTTACTGCAAAAACAGTTTCATGCACAATCCATATCAATGTGACCTCTCAAACGGTTACATTTATATGCAAAGTATAACCTTGAAGATGTGCTCTTAGAATCCACCATGACAAATATTTGCAGAGGCCAAAAATGCATGTGACTATCCATCATTTTTTCCTGGCCAGACTGGTTACTAAAGACTGCACGAGAGAATATCTAGAAGCATGTTAGGTCAAACCAGGTAGAAGGGCATATCAAGCAGATGTCAAGCATCTGACCAGAAGAAAGAATATGGTGAACTGGGATCACAGCCTCCAGCTGTATACTTTAGCAACTCAGAGTTATCCTATTTTGCATCTATGGTTCCTTTCTACAAAGGAAGAAAATCACATGGATGATTCTAGAAATAACATTTGCAATGCTGGCAGAAATTACTGCCACAATAAATAATGCAAATAACGATAGCTTATTTCAGTGAAGTGGCATCATCTCCTATCCAGAAGTACATGAAATCTGATTTTTAAATGTAGCGGCAGCAATATGGAGAACTTCTGCATTCCACATGAAGTCTAATGCTACTGATTTGAACTGTGGGGAATAAATGGCTGACAACTACAATGGTTATTACCATATAGTTTATCTATTAGAGCTACTGGTTTCTTTTTCATTATGTTCTGTTTTCAGTGATAAATCAGTAAAAAAAGGAGATGTGGAAAATTTCAACTTTCATTAATTTTACACAAGCAGAGGTAGTCAACTTTATGATTATCTTTATATAAACATCAAAAAATTTCATTTTCCCCCAAATTTGCAAGACTGAAGATGGTAGTTTATATTCTCTGTGTGTGGACATGATCAATATATGTTTCTAAATAGCTAAACTTAAGTAATCATTTTGGCAAGAGAAATAGATCTTTCCCTAAAATGTGACCTGTGAAAATAAGAGTGTAGAAACCATCACCTGATGAATATTAATGCTCTAACCAATTCACATGTAACGCTTATAAAGAAAATTGAATTGCAATGAGGTTTATTTGTTTTTAACAATAATCTCATGACCATCACCACCATCATTATAAGTATCATCATCGTCTCCTTTCTCTAGTTTCTTTATTCTTTATCCAGTTGAGTTGGTCCATCATTTCAAAAATGCATGTCAATACATTAACTCCTTTGCCCCTGATGTCACATAGCAAAGCACAAATGCTGGGGGACTCCCATCACCCACGTTCTCTGGGGCCTGCACATCAACAGCCAGCCATGAATTGGCAGGGTCACATAACAGGCCAGAAAGTTTCCACCATAAGTTCAAGATCAGCACTATCTAAAAAATACATCTATACTTCCATGGTAATTTCACTCTTCCAATCACCAAAATGAAAATTTTGAATCATTTCCACTCCATTTAAACCTCTAACCCTCTTTAACCACTGCCCTCCCCATCCCCGCCTTGCCTCCAAACCTCCACCACCAAAGAGATTCCCTTTGTGTCTTACTTAAAAACAAACAAACAAAAAACAATCAAAAAAACCTAATCACTCAAGAACTACTTCATCTTCTCGATGCCTGACTTATATATATGGAGGCAACTCTGGATCATCCTACCATCTCCCTCCTGTTACAAAGGAAGAGTTCTCCCTCCTCCATTCTAAAGCTAATCCCTTCAGCTCTGCTTTGGAGTCCATTCACTTCCACCTTGTCACGAACTTGATAGTATTAATTATTCTCTCCTCCATGTTCAACTCCTCCTTCCAAACATATACTTTCCCCCTAGAATTTAAGCCTCTTAGTTTTCCATATCACAAACACAAACTAACAAAAATAAACTACACTTGACCCCAGCTGTGGGCTGAATTGTGTCCCCACACTCCCCATATGCTGAAGTCCTAACTCCCAGTGCTTTAGGATGTAACCATATTTATTTGAAGACAGGGTCTTTAAAGAGGCACTTAAATTAAAATGAGGTTATTAAAGTGAGCCCTAATCTTATATGACTGGTGTTCTTAAAAGGAGAGGAAATTTGGACACAGACAGGTATAGAGGGAAGATGATATGAAGACATAGGGAGAACGCATCAGTAAGCCAAGGAGAGAGGCCTGGAACAGATCCTTCCCTCACTGCCCTCAGGTGGAATCAACCCTGCTAACTCCTTGATCTTGGGCTTTTAGCCTCCAGAAAAATGAGGAAATACATTTCTATGGTTAAGTCCCCTAGTCTGTAGTACTTTGTTACAGCAGACCTAGCAAATTAATACACCCTCACTTCTAGGCAATGCTCTGTTTCTCGTCTTTCCTTCAGAGACAAAACTCTCAGCGAGTTCCCTACACTCCACGTCTCCTTCACCACACCTCACTTTCATTCCTGAATTCAGTCCAATGTGCTACTGGCCCTGCTACTCCATACCCTGGGATCACCAACGACCTTGACCTTGTGGATTCTTAGTGAACATGTTAAGTCTTCCTCTTTTTCAATCTTCCAGCAACATTCGACAGGGTTCCCAACTCCTCCCCTGACATGCTTTCTTCTTTTGACTTCCATGACACAGAGCTGTTCACACTTTCCTTCTTCATCTCTGGCCAATCCTCCACTGCCTTCTTTTCAGGAGTATGCTCCTCTATCTTGTCATTAAATGCTGGAGCTTCTCAAAGCTCAGTTACAAAGCCTTCTTCTCATCTACTCTCAGCTCTTTCCTTGGGAAATTCTCACCCACATCAATGCTTTAATTACCATTCATACACAGATGACAAACAAGTATGTCACCAGCCCAGACTTCTCACTTCTGGACCTGTTTGGGACTACCTTTATATATCTTATTCTTAGGTGTCTCAAAGTCTCCTGAAATTCACCATGTCTAAAACCAAACTCTTGATTTTCCACACCTTTTCCATCTGCACGTAAACCCAAACCTGCCCAATTTCCCTAATTAGACAACACCATCATCCATTAAGTCTTGCAAGCCAGAAAAATGCTTCACCTCTGATATCATCTTCTTTCTCACGCTTCCTCCCTTCACTCTCCTTGGGACTTGAGTGGTTGCAATTTTACAACTATTTGTGTAGTTACTTAGCCATGCACCAAAAGGCGGGACACCCTGTCTGTTTTTACTCACCATTACATTCCACCGAGCACAATGTCACACTATTGTAGATACTCATTTCTTTAACGAGTGAGCAAATAATAAATGATACTAATAAAAACTCGTATGTGCCAAGCTAAACATTTTATTTAAATTATCTTCTTAATCTTTGTAACAGCCCTATTAAGTAGGTATTATTATTATTATTGTTATTGTTTTCCTCACTTTACTGAGGAGGAAGCTAGGGCATTGAGGAGTACACTTCCTTCCCAAGAACAAACTTGAAAGTGGCAGAAGAGAGTGGACCCAGGTTACTGGGGTACTTGTATACCACTATGCTATTTCATCTTTATGGTTTTCAAAGATACTCTCAAGCTATTTAAAGTTTACCTGAGTTTAATACAAGCTATCTTTAATTTATGAATATATTATGTAGAAAAAATTATATATAATTAACATATGCTCAGAAATCTTCAGTTTCTATGTAGTTATCATGAGATAAAGCCTAAATCCTGTTGCCTGGAATTCAAGATCTTCCATGATCCAACTCCTTCCCTCCTTTCAAGCCTTTTTCCCCATGACACCCTGATGCTCTAGTCAGGGGTCAGCAAACTACAGCTTGCAGGCCAATTCTAGCCTACCACTTGTTTTTTTTTTTTTGCAGTACGCGGGCCTCTCCCGTTGCGGAGCACAGGCTCCGGACACGCAGGCTCAGCGGCCATGGCTCACGGGCCCAGCCGCTCCGCGGCATGTGGGATTTTCCCGGACCGGGGCACGAACCCGTGTCCCCTGCATCAGCAAGCGGACTCTCAACCACTGCGCCACCAGGGAAGCCCTACCACTTGTTTTTATAAATAAAGTTTTACTGAAACAGCCAAACACATTTGTTTACGTAATGACTATGCATTACAAAGGCAGTTAAATAGCCACAGGTTCAAGAAAAACTGTATGGTCCAAGAAGCCTAAACATTTACTATGTGGCCCTTTACAGAACAAGTTTTCCAACAGCTGAATTAGAATTCTAGGCTACAATCTAGTTCAATGGGAACAAATATAATAGCTTCCATTAGCTGAGTGCTGGGTTCTTTCAACAAACCTTTCAAAAGAGCTCCTGTTACCCCTGTTTTATGTAATGAAAGAAGGAAGGAAGAGAGAGAAAGAGAAGAAGGGGAATAAAGAAAGAAGGAAGTCAAACTGAGGCTCAGGTGGGTGAATAATGTGACCATAATCACACAGCAAATAAGTGGAAGAACTGGGATTCAGAGCATGCTCACTATGTTCCATGACTCAAAGGCCAAACACTTTCCCTGGTGCCTACTGCTGCCTTTTTCTTCAGCAGAACTTGGGATTTCATGTTATTGTTTATTCATGCTATTCTTTCTCCTCCACAGAATGCCAGTTTTCCTTTAAAACCTAAAGGAGGTGCCTGGTGAAATCTTACACATTCTTGGGGACAAGCTCAAGCACTACCTCTTTCCACTAAGTCTTCCGAGATCACTTGCAACCAGGGGAATAATCCCTCCATTGAATGCCCACAGCACTTCAGTCATTCCCTTGTGACACCTAACACTTTCTCTCCCCTCTTAAGTTTAATGTAGCAAAACCCAAGTTCACCTTTATATCCTGTAGAAAAAGCATAATGCCTTCTATATAGTAAGTACTTAACAAATACTTATCTAATAAATGAATGTAGATTAAAAACTTTGGGACACTTCTAATCTGGATTTTTTTTTTTTTGGCGGTACGCGGGCCTCTCACTGTTGTGGCCTCTCCCGTTGCGGAGCGCAGGCTCAGCGGCCATGGCTCAGGGGCCCAGCCGCTCCGCGGCATGTGGGATCTTCCCGGACCAGGGCACAAACCCGTGTCCCCTGCATCGGCAGGCGGCCTCTCAAACACTGCGCCACCAGGGAATCCCCTAATCTGGATTTTTAAAGTGAAATATTTAAGATTTACTTCTTAATAATTCAACAGATCAAAATCCAGAATGTAGTCTAAATACAGAAATGTCTTCCTTAGTATCGATTTTTAGCATTTTTTGCCTACTTATAAAAATCAATTTTAAAAGGAACTAAAAATTCATAAGAATTAAATCTACTTGAAGTTTTCTATCAGTATCATAAATAAGGAAACTTAATATTATAATTACTTATATTACACATTAACATTTTGCTAGGACAGAAAAACTCTTCATAATGCCCAAATTAACAACAACAACAAAGTTATTAGAAATTTAAAATAAATCTAAGGTCAACAATAAAATGTTATTTATTACAAGAATACAGAGACCACAGGTGATGTTTCCAACAGCTAGTTATTTTTGAAATTCTGATAGAGTGAGCTGAATGCTCAATGTCATCACTGTAGAAATAATATAATTTAAACGCAAATACTAATTGTAAAAATAGTTTGAGAGTCTGGTTTGACATTTCTAAAGTTCTCTATATAATGTAAATAAGGCATAGTATAAAATCAGGTACAGAGTAGAAATTACACACACACATAAAAAAATTTAGATTTTAAAAAGAGTTTAATATGTTGGAATCAGACACCTACCTGCATCACCTTCTGTTGAATCTCTTCTAACTGTGTACGCTTACTACGTTGCCTACAAACTTCCTGGTAGCGGGTATATTGCTCTCGCAGTGAATCTAATAATTTCATAACCTGGGGCTGTGCTAGTAATTCATCATCCATAGGAGACCACGAGACCCCTCCATCTGAGCCATTAAATCGACGCTGCTGTAATTCGGATAACAATTCATGTCCTTTAAGAAGGAAAGATACTTATAATTAATACCCATAAAGAAATATAAATCTTACTTCTCAATCTTCTCAATTCTAATCCCTTATTTTTAGAACGTATCTGCCTATGTATTTTTAGAACGTATCTGCCTATATATTTACCTACCAGGTCTTAAGTACTAAAATGCAATTTCTCAATTTATATATAAATAAATAGGAAAACTGCATGCATACATATACATATGGATATATACTATGTCGTGTATCATAGCTCTATCATATACAGACAGTCCCCGATTTAACGATGGTTTGATTTACAATTTTTCGACTTTATGATGGTGCATTCAGTTGAACCCGTACTTCAGATTTTGATTTTTTCTTTTTCTGGGCTAGCAATATGCAGTACGATACTCTTTTGCAATGTTGGGCAGCAGCAGTGAACTGCAACTCCTAGTCAGCCACATGATCATGAGGGTAAACACTGATATACTGACAACCATTCTGTACTCATACAACTGTTCTGTTTTTCACTTTCAGTAAATTATTCAATAAATTACATGAGATATTAAACACTGTATTATAAAATAGGCTTTGTTTTAGATGATTTTGCCCAACTGTAGTCTACTGTAAGTGTTCTGAGCACGTTTAAGGTAGGCTAGGCTAGGTTATGATGTTCGGTACTTTAGGTGTATTAAATGCATTTCAACATGATATTTTCAACTTACGATGGGTTTATCAGGATGTAATCACATTGTAAGTTGAGGAAGATCTGTGTCATATATACTATATATGCCATACTACATAGTAAGTATATAGTATATATGGCATATATATTTTCTAGACCTAATTATCTTTCTATCTATCACATTCTTGTTATTGGTGGATTCACTCCTCAGGACATTGTGCCAACCATTTCTCTGTAGAGTACAATTATAATCTGGGATTTCTGTCTGATGGTACTAATTAGTATGTTTTGTCTGATAGTACTAATCAATACTAAGCATTATGTTGTAGGATTTCACTATTAATCCATAACCTTAATCATAGCACCTAAAAGAAATGTTGGTGTGTAACAAATGTATGATTAAAGGGAGAAAGTCTTTACTACTGGTACAAAATAACATTTAAGTAATCTCTATTTATATAAATTTCTACAACATATTAACTGTGAATCGTGAGGGGCCACACTAATGTAAGAACTGCACTCAATGTTATTTGATTACAGCAAACTCATGGAGAAAATCACTCATGCACAAGAAGTTAAAATTATAGAATGTGCAACATCTAAAGCTGTAAGTATAACATTAACAATTTTACAAGATGACGCTGGTCAGACCACTGATGTCCAATTTCAAGATGACTGTCAGAGCTGACTATGCTGTTTCTGCATGTAGCCCCCTCCCTCCGTCTGTAATAGCTCCTGCCCGCTGATCATCAGTCGGGGAGGAGGGAGTTGGCCTTTGAACAGGAGTCTGCCCTACACCTCAGTTGCTGGCATCCAAAACAAAGAAAACTATCCTTTCCATCAAAAAAGAAAAAAAAAAATTTTTTTTAAGTGAATAAATTGCAAATTGTTTTTCCAGGATAATACTATTCCAATTATCATTAAGGAACCCAAAATATGCAGACATTTAAATTCTCTTCTCTTCATCTCTATTCAAGAAAATGTCCTAAACTTAAATGGCTTTAAATAATAGAAACAGTTTTTATTATGATTTGGAGGTATTTCCAATTTCTGAAGAATATCCAAGATTGTTTTAAACGTCCCCATTTTATACTCTTTCTACTTTAAGAGTCAATAGCATATTAAAAAGGACTTAGTGACGTATACAGATAATTCTAAAATACAAATGTAACAAGTTTCTGAATTCAATGGCTTAAGCAGTTTTTAAAACAAATATAAACATGGAACTAAGTTTTGAATCTAAAGCAATATTTTTACTGACAGTCTCTTGTACCTTCTAAACATGCAGTAATTCACAGATTACAATTATTTCTTTGTTCTTTCAGGAAGTAAGATCTAAATCGTACTGAAAAAACTCGGGAAAACTGAATCGATACAACGAAGATATTCAGAATTTATTTCTTTACTCTTTGTTATACTCTATAATTGGAAGGACACCTGTTTTGAAGACTTATGGAAAGTCTTTCTATATATATCCACACACACATTCATATTCTTTTTTTTTTTTTTTGCTGTACGCGGGCCTCTCACTGCTGTGGCCTCTCCCGTTGCGGAGCACAGGCTCCAGACGCGCAGGCTCAGCGGCCATGGCCCACGGGCCCAGCCGCTCCGCGGCATGTGGGATCCTCCCAGACTGGGGCACGAACCCGTGTCCCCCGCATCGGCAGGCAGACTCCCAACCACTGTGCCACCAGGGAAGCCCACATTCATATTCTTTATATATATAGTTCCATAAAAGTCATTAAGATCAGAATATATACATTTTTTCTTCTTTGATGACTGTTACCTTTAATGTGCTCCTTGTGGATACCATTTACATTAGAGAAGCAGAACCACATAATGATTTCAAAGACCATACTTCGAAACCAAACTGCCTTGGTTAAAGTCTCAAATCTAGCATTACTAGTTGTGTAATCTGCCCAAGTTACTAAACCTTTTAATGCCTCAGTTTCCCCATCTTAACATTGGGGTGACAACAGTACCTACTTCAGTGGGTTGTAGTGAAGCATAAATGAGTTAGCATACATAAAGTGCTTAGAATAGTACCTGCTATGCAGTAGGATTAGAACTATGCCCTATTAGAAAAATATATTAGAAATAAAATTAAGGTATTTTCATTTAAAAGAATTCCAATGTGTTCTCTAGAATCTGTGAAACTACTACTAAAGCTATTGGGGCTGGAATATACAAACCATGCAGCACTGAACACACACTACGTGAAAGGCCATTGCAAGGTGGTAAGTGTTTTTACACAGATGATTGTAAAACAGTACAACTAGTGGCTTTGGATTTAGACCTTTTTTTAGTGCTATGGTGGTAGAACTTAATAGTTATTTGATCTTGAACAAGTTTTTTAATGTCTCTAAGCCTTGGCTTCCTTAAGTAGAGAAAATAATACTAATTATCTCAAGGAGTACTTAGAAGAATGAAATATGAAAATACATAAAAGTACAATGCTAGAAACACAATGCATATTCAATAATCCTCATAGCAAACCCATCAAATAGAAATTTTTATCTTCATGTCATAAAGAAATAAATTCAAATATTTCAAGATAATTGATCATTATTAATAATTTTTAATATTGTAGAGTTTATTAACACACTCTTAGGCTAAACCAAAGAGCAGTTTGAAACACTTCTCCTTCAGTTTCTACAACATAATACATACTCAAATCAATGTTTATTTCATGAGCCAATTAATGTATGGTTGGTTTAATGGATTATGATTATCACTGATAAATATGTTTTTTCATCTTACCTGTCTGAAGAACAGTTTCAGGATCAACTGATGGAAGAAAGTTTAAATCCACAGACCTGGCAAGCACCAAAAGAGTATTTTTTTTTAACTATATGTATTTCTATTTATATAACTTAAAAAAATCCTTTACATATACTTACCAAAACAGGGGCCTACAAATATGAAAATATGAAGCATACTGTCCTACCAGGCTAATTTCTCTTAAGCATCAGGAACCCATTACAGATAATTAAACACTAGTAGCCAAAAAAATATCTATGTGATAAAAAACAAAATATACTACTTGGAAAAATATAATTTATCATTATTAACTACAGTATTATTTCAAGTATATCAAAGGAATCCATTTTATTATTTTTCCACTGGATATCTGCTTCAAACTGAAATTTGTCACTATATAATAATCCAGAAACGTTAACATTAAAATCGTGTGCAGCCATCCTCCAATCCAAAGTTTACCTATCTATAGCAATCTTGATATTCATATGTATGTGTACCCTAGCAGATGTACACTCTTTATGTACTAATTATGTTTCATTTGCAGCTGGACTATGGGCTTTATTTTCTTAAACATATATGGAAAGTGGAGAAGATGAAGGAAAGATAGAGTACCTGGCAAATCAAAGCCTAGGGCCTTGCTACTGTAACTGACAGGTCTTGCTCTATACATTTCACTTTTGTCAACTGATCTAGGCCTTCACCTCTTGCATAGCCCAGATGTTTCCTGAGGACTGACATAAAGAAGGTGATGAAAATTTGCAAGAGGGACTTCATTGTGTGGGGTTTAAAAGAGACTAAGTAATAACACTTGAGTTTCTTAGGGAGGGATTGGCAAATACAAGATTTCACTTGACACTTCATGTAGTCACACAAACCATCGTTTCCCAGTGTTTCCCAAAACACTGAATGAGATACTACTGAGTAGAGAAGATGGGGTTCCACTGTCATGTAAGTACGGGAAATTTTAAGAAAGCAATTAAACAGGTTTCTTTACTGCAACACTTTCTCAGAACATGTAATCTGTAAATGTTTACAGTCATTCCCAGAGAAGGAAACATAGTAAACAGCATTAAACTCTATGACCATGAACTCATTTTCTACCAGTACCCTCTTAGGATGTCTTTCCTGGAGAACATGATTTTGAGAAACACCAGATTTACTCTGCTGGACTACTCAGAAAGCAAGAGGTTTGGCAAATTTTTGTCAAGTAACTTGAGTGATATTTTCAATTCCATAGTATATAAGTATGTGTGTGTGATGTCTATACACACACTCACATATTTACATATATGTAAAATTGTTATTTACATTTTTATATGGCGTCTATCTATAAGATAGTAATGTTCCTAAATGTTTGTTGTAACTTTAGATTTATATTCAAACCATTTGTTTTCATATTTTTACTTTATTTTAAATCAAGATTTGGTGTTAAACTATGATCTTCTCACATCCCTCCTATATCATTATCTCAGTCAACTGGTCTGCGACTATATTTGGATTCATGGAATAACAAGATGCATTCTATCAAGGTTCCATTGTATTTTCAAGGTCAGATTCAAAAGAGACAGACAAGGATGAGTGCTGATCCTTTCAAATTTCCTAATGAAAAATTACTGCCTAGTGACTACTTTGTTACTGAGGATTAATTTGCTTCCTACAGTACTTTTTACCTGGGGAGAGGAAATTGGTCTGAAAACTGTTGAGGTTGAAAAGTTCAATGGAAATCTGTAAAATGATAAATCTAGGTAGTTACAATTAGATCCAGTGTCATAAAATACTAAATTCCTGAAGTTAAACTCATGAATATCACATATTTTACAAGGATGTAGGAGTTCCACAAGATAGGCATTTAAGTGCTAACATATGTAAATAAGGTTATAATGATTTTATTTCAAGCTGCAACCTTTTCCATATTCTTTACAAGCAAAGTAAAACTCTAAAAAGGCAGAAAATTGTTTCCTTCTGAAAACATGTTCTTGCAAAATAATTATTTTACACAGTGTCAGGAAAAGGTAAATATATTATTATTCAACAAAATTAAAAGTCTTCTGTAAAGAAACCTGGATTCAAATCAATAAATTTTATATGTAAAGCAAATTCTCAAGTATTAAAAAATAAATTTAATACAACTTTTATAGGCCAAGTTTGATTGAATGGAGGCTTGCTTACCTTAGTTCTCTTGGCTTGCATTAACAACAGAGGTTATCTTTTAACACACTAATTATAGCTTTGCAAAGGTGTAATTGTAGGACACTAGACACTTACCTTTCTTTCTCTTGCTGATTTCCTTTATCACTTCCATTGTTAATCAAAGCAAGTTCATCTAATAATGATGTAGATTCCTTTGTAAACTTCTCAAAAACCTAAAGTATGAGATTTTATTAACATGTTAAGGATGATCTTAAAAGTTGATATGTACATAAGGATTTTCAACTAAGAGCAACAGAATTAGTCAAGCAGGATTCTGGTTCCCTCTCTGGACCTCATTTAGTACACTTTAATCACCAGACCACACAGCATAGACAATGCAGACAATGAAGACAAAATTAAAACAATGAAGACAAAACTGCTTCCTAAAACAATGAATAGTTTTAATGGATAAAGAATTTTTTTAATTTAAACACATTAAGAAATTATTTTTATTCCCGATACAAGTTTATATTTATTCCTATTCCCTTGAGAAATATGTGTACCAACAACAGTTTTAACTACATGAACATTATTCAGACCAGTTCTAACCCTCTAATTCCAGTTAAAGAACTTTTCTTTATGTTATTCTATTAATCATTCTGGTTGCATGTTAATACTTAAGAAGTCTTATATATAAGCATGTAGCATAAAAATAAATTAGTTATAATCTTAACATGATTTCTTAAAATATTTCAAAAAAGGGATTTGGGCAACTCTGCTTAGAATAAAATAGACACTCATTGGTTTTATATCATTGTTCAAATATGGTGAAAACAGAACTGGTTACCCATTCTCAAATATCCAAAAGTTCATTATTCTTAAAAAAAAAATTAGCATATAATCTAATGTGAGCAAATTTTAAGTTTTTTCTTTTAGTCCCTGGCAGTTCAATTAAACAATACTACATTATACAGAGTGGCAAATTTCCAAAGTCTGCCCCGAAAAAGAAGATATATTTTCAGAAATGAAAACCTTAACCTGTCAAACTGCTTTTCAACTCATATTGCTGTCTAAATATCCTCTCTGAAAATGGTGTATCAAGGGCAGACAGAAGAAACAAGAAGAAAACAATCCTGAAGCCTGTGGATGAAAACCACATTCACAGAAAGACACACAAAAGGACATGCAGAGGACTATGTACCAGATGACGGAACAAGATAAAACCCCAGAAAAACAACTAAATAAAGTGGAGATAGGCAACCTTCCAGAAAAAGAATTCAGAATAATAATAGTAAAGATGATCTAGGACCTCGGAAAAAGAACACAGGCAAAGATCGAGAAGATGCAAGAAAGGTTTAACAAAGACCTAAAAGAATTAAAGAACAAACAAACAGATGCACAACACAATAACTGAAATGAAAAATACACTGGAAGGAATCAATAGCAGAATAACTGATGCAGAAGAACAAATAAGCAACCTGGAAGACAGAAAAGTGGAATTTACTGCCACAGAACAGAATAAAGAAAAAAGAATTAAAAGAAATGAAGACAGCCTAAGAGACCTCTGGGACAAAATTAAATGCACCAACATTCATTCAAATGCATTACAGTCTCCCAGAAGAAGAAGAGACAGAAAGGAACCGAGAAAATATTTAAAGAGATTACAGTCCAAAACTTCCCTAATATAGGAAAGGAAATAGCTACCCAAGTCCAGGAAGTGCAGAGAGTCTCAGGCAGGATAAACCCAAGGAGAAACACGCCAAGACACACAGTAATCAAATTGACAAAAATTAAAGACAAAGAATTATTAAAAGCAACAAGGGGAGAGATATGGGAACACATGTATATGTATAACTGATTCACTTTGTTATAAAGCAGAAACTAACACACCATTGTAAAGCAATTGTACCCCAATAAAGACGTTTTAAAAAAAAAAAGCAACAAGGGAAAAACAACAAAGAACATATAAGGGAACTCCAATAAGGTTAACAGCTGATTTCTCAGCAGAAACTCTACAAGCCAGAAGGGAGTGGCATGATATATTTAAAGTGATGAAAAGTAAGAACCTACAACCAAGATTACTCTACCCAGCAAGGATCTCATTCAGATTCAACAGAGACATCAAAAGCTTTATAGACAAGCAAAAACTAAGAGAATTCAGCACCACCAAACCAGCTCTACAACAGATGCTAAAGGAACTTCTCTAAGTGGGAAACATAAGAGAAGAAAAGGACCTACAAAGACAAACCCAAAACAAATAAGAAAATGGTAATAGGAACATGCATATCAATACTTACCTTAAATGTGAATGGATTAAAAGCTCCAACCAAAAGACACAGGCTCACTGAATGGATACAAAAACAAGACGCATATATACGTTGTCTACAAGAGATCCACTTTAGATCTAGGGACACATACAGACAGAAAGTGAGGGGATGGAAAAAGATATTCCATGCAAATGGAAATCAAAAGAAAGCTGGAATAGCAATACTCAGATAAAATAGACTTTAAAATAAAGAGTCTTACAAGAGACAAGGAAGGACACTACAAAATGATAAAGGGATCAATCCAAGAAGTTATAACAATTCTAAATATATATGCACCCAACACAGGAGCATATCAATACATAAGGCAAATGCTAACAGCTATAAAAGAGGAAATCGACAGTAACACAATAATAGTGGGGGACTTTAACACCTCACTTACACCAGTGGACAGATCATCCAGACAGAAAATTAATAAGGAAACAAAAGCTTTAAATGACACAATAGACCAGATATATTTAATTGATATTTATAGGACATTCCATCTGAACACAGCAGATTACACTTTTTTCTCAAGTGCCCACAGAACATTCTCAATGACAGATCACATCTTGGATCACAAATCAAGCCTCGGTAAATTTAAGAAAATTGAAATCATACCAAGCATCTTTTCTGACCACAATGCTATGAGATTAGAAATAAATTATAGGGAAAAAAAAGTAAAAAGTACAACGCATGGAGGCTAAACAATACCTTACTAAATAACCAATAGATCACTGAATAAATCAAAGAAGAAATAAAAAAAAACCTAGAGACAAACGACAACAAAAACACGACGATCCAAAACCTATGGGATGCAGCAAAAGCAGTTCTAAAAGGGAAATTCATAGCAACACAATCCTACCTCAAGAAACAAGAAAAATCTCAAATAAACAATCTAACCTTACACCTAAATGAACTAGAGAAGAACAAAAAGAACCCAAAGCTAGTAGAAGGAAAGAAACCATAAAGATGAGAGCAGAAATAAATGAAAAAGAAATGAAGGAAACAATAGCAAAGATCAACTAAAACCTGGTTCTTTGAGAAGATAAACAAAACTGATAAAACTTTAGCCAGACTCATCAAGAAAAAGAGGGAGAGGATTCAAACCAATAATATTAAAATGAAAAAGGAGAAGTTGCAACAGACACCTCAGAAATACAAAGCATCATAAGAGACTACTACAAGCAACACTGTGCCAGTAAAATGGACAACCTGGAAGAAATGGACAGATTCTTACAAAGGTAGAAACTTCCAAGACAAAACCAGGAAGAAATAGAAAATATGAACAGACTAATAACAAGTAATGATATTGAAACTGTGATGAAAAATCTTCCAACAAACAAAAGTCCAAGACCAGATGGCTTCACAGGTGAATTCTATCAAACATTTAGAGAAGAGCTAACACCCATCCTTGTCAAACTCTTCCAGAAAATTGCAGAGGAAGGAACACTCCCAAATTCATTTTATGAGGCCACCATCACCCTGATACCAAAACCAGACAAAGATACTACAAAAAAAGAAAACTACAGACCAATATCACTGATGAATACAGATGCAAAAATCAACAAAATACTAGCAAACAGAATCCAACAACACTTTAAAGGATCAAACACCATGACCAAGTGGGATTTATCCCAGGGATGCAAGGATTCTTCAATATATGCAAATCAATCAATGTGATATACCATATTAAAAAACTGAAGAATAAAAACCATATGATCATCTCAACAGATGCAGAAAAAGCTTCTGACAAAATTCAACACCCATTTATGATAAAAAACTCTCCAGAAAGCGTGCAGAGAAGGAACCTACCTCAACATAATAAAGGCCAGATATGACAAACCCACAGCAAACAGCATTCTCAATGGTGAAAAATGAAACCATTTCCTCTAAGATCAGGAACAAGACAAGGATGTCTACAAGGATGTCCACTCTCACCACTATTATTCAACATAGTTTTGGAAGTCCTAGCCACAGCAGAGAAGAAAAAGAAATAACAGGAATACAAATTGGAAAAGAAGAAGTAAAACTGTCACTGTTTGCAGATGATATGATACTATACATAGAGAATCCTAAAGATGCCACCAGAAAACTCTTAGAGCTAATCAATGAATTTGGTAAAGTTGCAGGATACAAAATTAATGCACAGAAATTTCTTGCATTCCTATACACTAACAATGAAAGATCAGAAAGAGAAATTAAGGAAACAATCCCATTCACCACTGCAAAAAAAGAATAAAATACCTAGGAATAACCAAGGAGGTAAAAGACCTATGCTCAGAAAACTATAAGACACTGATGAAAGAAATCAAAGATAACACAGATAGATGGAGAGATATACCATGTTCTTGGATTGGAAGAATGAATACTGTGAAAATGACTATACTACCGAAAGCAATCTACAGATTGAATGCAATCCCTATCGAATTACCAATGGCATTTTGTACAGAACTAGAACAAAAAATCTTAAAATCTGTAAGGAGACACAAAAGACCCTGAATAGCCAAAGCAATCTTGAGAGAAAAAAACAGAGCTGGAGGAATCAGACTCCCTGACTTCAGACTATACTACAAAGCGACAGTAATCAAGACAATATGGTACTGGCACAAAAAAAGAAATACAGATCAATAGAACAGGATAGAAAGACCAGAAATAAAACCACACACCTATGGTCAACTAATCTATGACAAAGGAGGCAAGGATATACAATGGAGAAAAGACAGACTCTTCAATAAGTGGTGCTGGGAAAACTGGACAGCTATATGTCAAAGAATGAAATTAGAACACTCCCTAACACCATATACAAAAATAAACTCAAAATGGATCAAAGACCTAAATGTAAGCCCGGCCACTGTAAAACTCTTAGAGAGGAAAACATAGGAAGAACACTCTTTGACATAAACCACAGCAAGATCTTTTTTGACCCACCCCTAGAGTAATGGAAATAAAAACAAAAATAAACAAATGGGACCTAATGAAACTTAAAAGCTTTTGCAGAGCAAAGGAAACCATAAACAAGATGAAAAGACAACCATCAGAATGGGAGAAAATATTTACAAACAAATCAATGGACAAAGGATTAATCTCCAAAATATAGAAAAAGCTCATACAACTCAATATTAAGAAAACAAACAACCAATCAAAAAATGGACAGAAGACCTAAATAGACGTTTCTCCAAAGAAGATATACAGATGGCCAACAGGCACATGAAAAGCTGCTCAGCATCATTAATTATCAGAGAAATGTGAATCAAAACTACAATGAGGTATCACCTCACACCAGTTTGAATGGACATCATCAGTAAATCTAGAAACAACAACTGCTGGAGAGGGTGTGGAGAAAAGAGAACCCTCTTGCACTGTTGGTGGGAATGTAAATTGATACAGCCACTATGGACAACAGCATGGAGGTTCCTTAAAAAACCAAAAACAGAATTAACATATGACCCAGCAATCCCACTACTGGGCACATACCCTGAGAAAACCATAATTCAAAAAGAGTCATGTACCACAATGTTCACTGCAGCACTATTTACAATAGCCAGGACAAGGAAGCAACCTAAATGCTCATTAACAGATGAATGGATAAAGAAGATGTGGCACATGTATACAACGGAGTATTACTCAGCCATGAAAAGGAACGAAGCTGGGTCATTTGTTGAGACGTGGATGGACCTGGAGAATGTCATACACAGTGAAATACGTCAGAAAGAGAAAAACAAATATTGTATATTAACGCATATATGTGGAATCTAGAAAAATGGTACAAATGAACTGGTTTGCAAGGCAGAAATAGAGACACAGATGTAGAGAACAAACGTATGGACACCGACGGGGGAAAGCGGGGGGTGGGGTTGTGGTGGGATGAATTGCAAGATTGGGATTGACATATATACACTAATATGTATAAAATAGATAACTAATAAGAACCTGCTGTATAAAAAAAATTTGGTGTATCAACTAGATTACCTCTCAGGAAATTATGCTGCTGTTATTCAACTCAAAAGATTTACAACTTTGACTATAATACTGCTACTAATGACAACAGTAATAGCTAATATTTGTGAGTCTGACTCCAGAGTATATGCCTTCAAGCATTATGCTACCATATGGTATGCATTATATTTCTTTAGTTTTGTAAAAAGTAAACAGTCTACCTTTCAGTTGATTAAAATTAAAAAGCTATCAAAATATGTCTTATTTATATATAATAACATGTTTCTCATTGTAATATACCAACCAGCCTCTTATTTAACCAGTCCATATGATCATAGGTGAGACTCCCACCAAAATCTTCTGTTAACTGGCATGGTTCTATATAACGAGTCAATTTATTGGCAGACACTAAAATAACCTAGAAAGGTGAAAAGAAGGAAAAAAAAAAAAACTTAGTCACTATTAATGTCCATGAAAAGTGATGAGGAGGTAAAATTGATTAGCATATACAATACTATTTCCAACATGATGAAATATTACATAGATATTTATTTAAATAATACAACAGCATTTAAAATCAATTCAATAAACTGTGGCTGTTAAGAAATAAGCTATCACAAACCATTTATAATAACACATTATAAAAAATAAGAGACATTAGTAGCTCAGATGAAATATTTTCAAATCTTATCAATATGAATAATTTCTTGGTAGTAAAAATCAATCCCTTTAGTACAAAGATGTATTCGTCAAAGAATTTTCACATGGTCTTAAAATTAGCTAGGTACACTACAATAATAAGTACAAATGAATAATAAATCTGGAAATCAAAAAATGATATACATTTCTAACATGAAATTTCTCTATCATTCCTTTGATTATATATTAACAAAACATATCCTCTAATAGTAGAGTAAAACTCAGGATAACATATACTAATATTTAATTTGAAAAACAGAACTAGAAAGTAGGGAGAAGTTCAGAGAATTCATAAACTTGAAACTTACCTGTTAAAATGATACTCTTTAAACTTTAAAAGATTTCAAATACAAATTACAAAATGAACAAAGATACCATTTTAGCACTAAATAAAACTTCAATGAAGATATACATGAGTATTAAAAAAATACATATGTGGGAGAAAGATATTCAAATGGTAGTGTTAATGCAAAAGACTTGATAAGAAAAATAACGTGTCCAACTGGAAAGAGCACCATTCCCACCCTAAACAACAACAAAGCCCAGATAATCTACAAAATTAAAACTTTTCTGAAACTCCTCAGAGAGCTGAGGTCACAGAAAAACCAACTAGTCTGAATATGCAGAGAAGACAGGCACCATAGAGACAGCGGTAGAAGGGGTGACTATCAAATGTGAGGAGCAAATCTTTGGGGATGATGCAACTATTCTGTATCTTAACTGTGATGAAGGATTTATGACTATATCTGTTTGTCAAATCTCAAAATTGTAGGCTAAAAAAGGAATTTTACTGTATGTAAATTATACCTTGATAAACTTAACTTTAAAAAAAAGGGGAGGAATAAACTCAACAACATAAGGAGGACTTGTGAAAGAACTACCAGGAAAAGAAAGAAGGAAAAGAAAAATTCAGAAACATACCCAATATGCAAAACTAGGTATATCCATACTATATATGAAGTTGTAATGTAAACAGTAAATAAGGGGAAATAACCAAGACTACAAAATGCTTTGCTAAAAGGGTGGAAGGGGAGTCACCTTAGGAAGATAACAAAAACATGGTATCAAAAGTTCATAAAAGGGGACTTCCCTGGTGGCAAAGTGGTTAAGAATCCACTGCCAACGCAGAGGACACGGGTTCAACCCCTGGTCCAGGAAGATCCCACGTGCCGTGGAGCAACTAATCCTGTGCACCACAACTACTGAGCCTGCGCTCTAGAGCCCATGAGCCACAACTACTGAAGCCAGTGCGCCTAGAGCCCATGCTCTGCAACAAGAGAAGCCATCTCAATGAGAAGCCCACGCACTGCAATGAAGAGTAGCCCCCACTCAATGCAACTAGAGAAAGCCCACACGCAGCAAAAAAGACCCAATGCAACCAAAAATAAATAAATAAAAAATAAAATAAAAAATTTTTTAAAGTTCATAAAACTATCAGAGAAAAATAAATCCTGTCATAATTAGGGTTTATAACAAATTGCTATTGATAACAACACATTAAATGCCTTGGATGCTTATGTTAGAAAAGAAAGGCTAATGAATAATGAGCTAAGTGACCTACCTAAGAAGTTGGGGGGCAGGGAGTGGGAGGAGAACAACAGAATACATCCAAAGAAGAGAGAAGGAAGGGGAGAAATTAAGAAATTAATAAAGCCAAAAGTTGTTCCTTGAAAAGACTAAAATGAAATCAACAAAGTTCTGATAACGTAAAGCAAGAAGAAAAGGAAAGTACACTTAAATAACACTAAGAATAAAAAGAACATGGCTACATAGACAGCAGTGATTTAAAAGATACAGATGGACACAGGACATGCTTTTGTCAATAACTATGCAAATTTAGAAGAAATGGACAAATTCCTATAAAAAAAGTAATTTATCAAAACTGACATAAAAAAACCCCAGAACACCTATAATCAATGAGGTGAAGTGAATCACTAGATTCTTTTCATTTTCAGTGATCATACTGTTAGTGGTAGTTTTAGCATTGCTATTCAGAGATCACTTGATGGAAAAGATAGCAAATGATTAATATGCGTTATTCTTATTCTCCTAACCCTCATGTCCTTGAGAAAACAGAATTCTTGAGAGGGAAGACAGGAAAGGGAAAAAGTTACCCTATGGTCTTCAATTTGAATTGGAAGTATCAGATTAAACTCATGATGTATTTCATTTTAAATAAAAACATGCACACTCACATAATATAAATTTTCTAGTTCTGTCCACTGCAACGTTTAGAAATAATGACAAAGGCATTCTGTAGAAATGCACACTCCTAGCATCCCAGATTGTTGTCTTCAAACACTGTTTCCCCCTAAACGTAATCAAGGTTCCTTGGAGAAATGGCCAGTTCTAGATCTGGGGCTGGAAATACACATGGTGACCTTGTAACATCTTCCCATTCAAATATCAAGAAAGCCATCCAAAACTTTTAGGGTTGTGCCAAAAGGTCCGGAAAAGGCTTCCACTGGCCAAATAAGTAACAATTTGCTTATCAATTCAAATTCTTTAATAAACTAAAGGATCTAGGCATTGAACATCAATGGCTGCCAATATCATAAAAAAAGAAGGCTACGAGCCTCATGATCAAGGAAACATCATCACCAATGAACAGCCCTGGAAAAAGAAATTCAGGTCTTAATCTAATCAACTGTTTGAATCCAACTATGAATTCACGGAAATACAGAGATGCAAAAGAGGAGAATGATATGTTAAACTATACCACGTGGATGCTCACTGAAACAAAAAATCCTGTAAAACACATATCCTGGTCTCCCCAAGAAAAAAAAAATTGTGTAAGAAAAGAGAAAGAGAAATTGAGATTAAAAAGCTTAATTTAATGGACTAACTCAAAATTCCACAACCAATAATAAGAGAATTACATATTCTTTTTAAGCAAACAAGAAATATTTTAAAACTTGAGTGTATATTAGGGCATAAGGAAAACCTTGGTACATTTCAAAGGAAATAACTTCTAACGTTCTATCACCACAATGAAATTAAGTTAGAAATCAATAACCAATCAAATCAGAAATCATTAACAAGATTTTAACACCTATCCATTTGGAAAGGCATCTCAAACCAAGCACAATATCTGGACAGTATCTGGATCCTAATTCAAAGAAATAAATCAATCTGTGTGCATTCACAATTTATGTATAAATTTATGAATAAATTTTAAAATATATTATTTATACAGAATATTTTTATATATTACTAAATCCTTTTATAACATTCATCAAATTTGATACCAACTGGCTCTTTGATATTAAGGAACTGTTTATTTTAAGGCATGTTAATGGTCTTGGGCTATATTTTTTAAAAAAGAGTCTGCAGATATTCAAATGTCTTAAATTTCCTTCACTATAACATCCCCAGCCTTCCTTGGGTGAAGTGGATAGGGGTAAGGATGGGGCAGGTGGCCCATGGGTTGACAGTTGTTGGAACTGGGTATAGGGATACATGGAGTTAACTATAATATTCTGTTTACTTTTTGATGTGTTCATAACTCCTTATAATAAAAATACTAAAAAACTAAAACACATATAAATCTCTTTTAAAAAAACCTTCCCAGAAAGAAAATACCAGGTCCAGCCAATTTACAAGTGAGTTTTAAAAATTAAAGAACAAAGGATCAATCAAGATGGCCAAGGAGGAGTACGTGGAACTCACTTCCTCCTCATGAACACATCAAAAGTACATCTATATGTGAAACAATTCTCACTGAAGATGAACTGGAAACTGGCAGAAAGACTCCCATACAAGAAAGGCTATAAGATCCACATGGAATCAGGTAGGAAGGGAAAAGACATAATAAGGTCGGGAGCTGTGCCCCTGAAAGGGGACACAGAAGAAAAGAAAGATTACATGGGTGGAGACCCGCCCTGGGGAGTGAGCAGTTCAAGCCACAGACTGGGCATCTCACTCTTGGGGTCCAACACAGCGGGGACAGGCCCGTGGTTGGCTGGACGATTGCTGGGACTAACTGGAGGAGTATGGGAAGCCTGGACTCCATTTGTGAGAAGCATGCATGCTGGTGTGCCCATGAGGCAATGCGGAGAGAACAGAGTGAGGACCGTCCAGTGGCTGCAGGGTTTCCTGTGACTGCCTCAGTGCATATCCCAGCCGAAGCCAAGCAAAGGCTCCAGGTCTGCTTACTCCATGTTGCAAGACGTACTGGATCTAGGGGGTCACACGACCAGGAGAAAGCTCAGCTGTGGATTCAGAGGCAACTCGGTTGCAGAGAGCAGTGACAGCCACTCTTGGCACATACTCAGGCAGTGCATCAGAAGCAGCCCAGAACTCTGACAGCAGCCATTCCCCTACAGCTCACCTCCCAATACACGCTGAGACCACAAGGCCCCACCTGCCCTGTGGTGTGGCTTCACGACAGGGCAATGGTGGCAGAGGCTGTGGGTGTGATTGGCTGGGGTCTGAATGAAGGGGGAGAAACAACTGCTGGCACCTGCAAGGCGGTGCAGCTTAGAATCTGTCTGCAAGCAAAATAAGCCAAGAGTGCACACAGGCCCCATTTGCTTCAGCACTCCCCCACTCTGGGTCAAGGGTCATGGTGCTGGGAAAGTAGAAAGCACACACTTAAGGGGAACAAAGTCAGAGCAGGCCTGACCTTCAAGGCTTCTGCTTCACCAACTTGGGATCAGACCCCACACCTGAAAGGCCAGTGATGGCCACTGAGCAGAGGAGAAGCCTCGTCTCACACCCGGCTACAGCCCTGGCACCTCCACCTCCAGCACCACCTCTTACCAAGGTGATAGTGGCCATTATACCCTGAGGAAAGACATGACTGGCATCCACGTCAAATCCAGCTCTCCAACCACTGGGCACTGGGCATATGCAGTCTGTACATGAACGATCCCGCGGAAGGACAAACCTTTAAGACACAATAGGTAACTATTTCACCAAAATTCATAGAGACAGAGAAAGTTAAGTAAAATGAAAGGCAGAGGAACTGGTCTCAAATGAAATAGCAATAACCAGGAAAAAATAATGAAACAGAAATGAGCAATTTACAGAAAAAGAAATCAAAGCTTTAGTAATAAGAATGTTAACTGAATTAGGAAAAAGAATAGATTAACATAGTGAGAATTTTAACAAGGAACTAGAAAAAAGCAAGAAAAACCCAATCAGAAATGAAGGATTCAATAACTGAAATAAAAAACACACTAGAAGGAATGAATAGCAGGCTAAGTGGTGCAGTCTTCTGCACGGAATAATGGCAATCATCCAGTCAGAACAGCAAAAAGAAAAACAAATTTTTAAAACTGAGAGCAATTTAAGAGATCTCTGGGATAACATTAAACATATCAACTTTCACATTATAGGGGTCCCAGAAGGAGAAAAGAGAAAGAAGAGGATCAAAAATGTATTTAATGAGATTATGGCTGAAAACTTCCCAATCCTGAAGAAAGAAGCAGATATCTATGTACAAGAGGCACACAGGGTCCCAAATAAGATGAAACCAAACAGATCCATACCAAAACATACCATAATTAAAATGGAAAAAGTTAAAGAGAGAATTCTAAAGGCAGCAAGAGAAAAATAGAGATTCATATACAAGGGAATCCCCATAAGGCTATCAGCTGATTTTTCTGCAGAAACTTTGCAGGTCAGAAGACAGTGGCATGATATACCTAAAGTGCTAAAAGGGAAAAAACTGCAACCTAGGATACTCTACCCAGCAAGATTATCACTGAGGAACGAAGAAGGGACTAAAAAAAAAAACTTCTCAGACAATCAAAAACTAGAAGGGTTCATACTAAATCAACTCTAAAAGAAGTGTTAAAGGGTCTTCTCCAAGTGAAGGGAAGTAAGAATCCATGGAAAAGGGAAAATCTCAGTAGGACAAGCAAATATACAGTTAGGGCTGAGGAACAACCACTTAAATAAGCTAGTACAAAGATTAAAACACAAAAAATTATAACAGCAACTATAACTTTATATAAACAGTGAAGGCATAAAATGAAGATATAAAATGTGACATCAAAAAACACAAAGTGTGGGGCTTCCCTGGTGGCGCAGTGGTTGAGAGTCTGCCTGCCAATGCAGGGGACACGGGTTCGTGTCCCGGTCTGGGAAGATCCCACATGCCGCAGAGCAGCTGGGCCCGTAAGCCATGGCCACTGAGCCTGCGCGTCTGGAGCCTGTACTCCGCAATGGGAGAGGCCACAACAGTGAGAGGCCCGCGTACCGCAAAAAAAAACAAAACAAAAAAACCCACAAAGTGGAAGGAGTAAAATATGTAGATATTTTTGAATGTGTTTGAATTTAAACGACTACCAGTTTAAAACAAATAGGTATAGTTATAAGTCAACATAATTGAAGCCCATGGTAACCACAAATCAAAAACCTTCAACAAATACACAAAAACTGAGAAGAAAGAAACACAAGCATAATACTAAAGAAAATCATCAAACCACAAGGGAAGAAACAAAAAGAAGAAATCAACAGAGAAGAAACTACAAAAACAACCAGAAAACAAGTAATAAAATGGCGATAAGTACATACCTATCAATAATTACTTTAAATGTCAATGAACTAAATGCTCCAATCAAAAGACACACTGTGGTTGACTGGATAAAAAACAAGAGTCATCTACATTCTGCCCATAAGAGACTCACTTCCGTGCTAAAGGTACACACAGACTGAAAGTGAGAGATGGAAAAAGATATTTCATGCAAATGGAAATGATGAGAAAGCAGGGACAAAACAGACTTTTTTTTAAAAAAGGTATAACAAAAGACAAAGAAGGACATTATATAATGATAAAGGTATCAATACAAGAAGAGGATTTTACACTGGTTAACATATATAAACCCAAAACAGGAGCACTTAAATATATAAAGCAAATAGTACAGATATAAAGGGAGAAACTGACAATAATATTGGGTTGGCCAAAAAGTTCATTTCGGTTTTCCCATAAGATGTTACGGAAAAACCAATAAAATAGTAGTAGGGGACTTGAGCATCCTACTTACATCAATAGACATCTTCCAGACAGAAAATCAGTAAGGAAACAGTGGTGTTAAAGGAAACAATATACCAGCTGAACTTAACAGATGTCTACAAAACATTTCATCCAAAAATAGCAGAATACACATTCTTTTCAAGTGCACATGGAACGTTCTCCAGGAATGATCACAAGCTAGTCCACAAAACAAGTCTCAACAAATTTAAGAGAACAGAAATTATATCAAGTATTTATTCCAACCACAACAGAATTAATAAACTAGACATCAATTACAGAAAGAAAAATGGGAAAACCACAAATATGTGGAGACTAAACAACAAGCTACAAAAAACACCTATGGGTCAATGAAGAAATCAGAGAGGAAATGAGAAAATACCTGAAGACAAATGAAAATGGAAATACAACTTTCCAAAATCTATGGGGTGCACCAAAAACAGTTCTAAGTGGGAAGTTTGCAGCGACACAGGCCTTCCTCAAGAAGCAAGAAAAATTTCAAATAAACAACCTAACCTACCATCTGAAGGAATTAGAAAAAGAAATACAAACAAAGCCTGAAGTCAGCAAAAGAAAGGAAGTAATAAAGATCAGAGAAGAAATAAATGAAATAGATACCAAAAGAGAGAAGAGAATGAAACCAAGAGCTGGTTCTCTAAAAAAATAAACAAAACTGATAAACCGTTAGACAGGCTCACGAAGAAGAGAGAAACCAAATAAACAAAAGAAAAAAAGGAGGAATAACAACTGATACCAGAGATATAAAAAAAAAAATCGCAAGAGAATACTACCAACAGTTATATGCCAACCAACTGGACAACCTAGAAGAAATACACAAATTTCTAGATATGTACAACCTGCCAAGACTGAATCAAAAAGAAATAGACAGGGCTTCCCTGGTGGTGCAGTG
Source organism: Orcinus orca (assembly GCF_937001465.1). Lineage (NCBI taxonomy): Eukaryota > Metazoa > Chordata > Mammalia > Artiodactyla > Delphinidae > Orcinus > Orcinus orca. Next base: position 66,677,258 of record NC_064565.1, read on the forward strand.
GTTGAGAGTCCACCTGCCGATGCAGGGGACACAGGTTCGTGCCCCAGTCCGGGAAGATCCCACATGCCGCGGAGCGGCTGGGCCTGTGAGCCATGGCCGCTGAGCCTGCGTGTCTGGAGACTGTGCTCCGCAACGGGAGAGGCCACAACAGTGAGAGGCCCACATACCGCAAAAAAAAAAAAAAAAAAAAAAGAAGAAGAAACAGACAATCTGAACAGACTGATCACTAGTAGCAAAACAGAATTTGTAATTTAAAAAACTCCTAGCAAACAAAAGCCCTGGACTGACTGGATGGCTTCACAGGGAAATTCTACAAAACATATAAAGAAGAACTAATACCAATTCTTCACAAACTATTCCAAAAAACCGAAGATGAAGGAACGATCCTAAATGGATTCTATGAAGCCAGCATTACCCTGATACCAAAACCAGACAAAGACACTACAAAAAAAAAAAAAAAATTACAGGCCAATATCTTTGATAAATATAGATGCAAAAATCCTCAACAAAATACTAGCAAACTGAACCCAACAATATATAAAAAGGGTCATATACCATGATCAAGAGGGATTTATTCCAGGGATGCAAGAATGGTTCAATATTCAGAAATCAATGTCATACACCTCATTAACAAAAGGATAAAAATCACATGATCATCTCAATAGACACAGAAAAAGCATTTGACAAAATTCAACATGCATTCATGATTAAAACTCATCAAAGTGGGCATAGAGGGAACATATCTCAACATAATAAAAGTCAGTTATGATAAACCCACAGCTAACATCAAACACAATGGTAAAAAGCTGAAAGCCTTTCCTCTAAATTCAAGAACAAGACAAGGATGCCCACTCTCACCACTTTTATTCAACACAATTTTGGAAGTCCTAGCAATAAGTGGTGCTGGGAAAACTAAACAGCTACATCTAAAAGAATGAGATTAGATCATTTCCTCACACCATATACAAAAATGAACTCAAAATGGATTAAAGACCTGAATGTAAAACCTGAAACCATAAAATCCTTAGAGGTGAACAAAGAACATTCTTTGACACAGATTGTAGCAATATTTTTTTTGATCCGTCTCCTAAGGGAAAAAAAAGAATTAGTAAATAAAAGCAAAAATAAACAGATGGGACCTAATCAAACTTAAAAGCTTTTTCACAGAAAAGGAAACCATCAACAAAACAAAAAGACAACCTACTGAATGTTAGAAAGTATTTGGAAATGATATGACCAATAAGGAGTTAATATCCAAATAATATGACCAATAAGGGTTAATAAACAACTGATACAACTCAATATCAAAAAACCCAAACAACCTGATAAAGAAATGGGCAGAAGACCTGAACAGACATTTTTCCAAAGTCATACAGATGGCCAACAGGCACATGAAAAGATGCTCAATCTTGCTAATCAACAGAGAAATGCAAATCAAAACTACAATGAGATATCACCTCATATCTGTCAGAATGGCTGTCACCAAAAAGACCACAAATAACAAATGTTGGCGAGAATGTGGAGAAAAGGGACCACATTACATTGTTGGTGAGAATGTAAATTGGTGCAGCCACTGTGGAAAACAGTATGGAGTTTCCTCAAAAAAACTAAAAATAGAACTACCATATGATCTAGAAATTCCACTCCTGGGTACATATCCAGAAAAAAACAAAAACACTAATTCAAAGATACATGCACCCCAATGTTCACAGTAGCACTATTTACAATAGCCAAGATACAGAAGCAACCCAAGTGTCCATTAACAGATGAATGGATAAAGATGTGGTGTATGTGTGTGTGTGTGTGTGTGTGTGTGTGTGTATACATGTGTGCGTGTGTGTAAATATACACACGCACACATGTATACATATATAAAATGGCATATTACTCAGCCATAAAAAAAACAAATTCAGCCATTTGCAGCAACATGGATGGACCTAGAGATTATTATGCTTAGTGAAATAAGTCAGACAAAAAAAGACAAATACTATGTTATCAATTATTTGTGGAAGTTAAAATATAAAATGAATAATTATATGTAGCAAAACAGAAACAAACTCATAGATACAAAGAACAAACTAGTGGTTACCAGTGGGATAGGGGGGAGTGGCAAGATAGGGGTATGGAATTAAGAGATACAAATTAGTATGTATAAAATAGATAAGCAACAAGAGTATATTATACTGCACAGAGAATTATAGCCATTGTTTTGTAATAACTTTTAATGGTGTATAATCTCTAAAAATACTAAATCATTATGCTGTACACCCAAAACTAATGTAATAGTGTAAATTAACTATACTTCAACTAATTGATATCAAAGAACAGATCATTTCAATCTTTTAAAAAAATTTTATTCATTTATTTATTTATGGCTGCATCAGGTCTTAGCTGTTGCAGGCGTGATCTTTCATTGCAGCACACAGGCTCTCTAGTTGTGGTGCACGGGCTTAGTTGCCCCACAGCATGTGGGATCTTAGTTCCCCTACCAGGGATCGAACCCACGTCCCCTGCATTGGAAGGCGGATTCTTAGCCACTGGACCACCAGGGAAGTCTCCCAGATCATTTCTATCTTAAACAAATGCTTCCAAAGAATAGAAATGCAGCGAATACTCCAACTCATATTATGAGACGAGACTAACATTGAAACCCAACAACAATTTGAGAAAAGAAAAAACCATAATGAATGGCAAATATCCAGGTTTAGCTGGTATCAAGTGTCAGCAAAGCTGTTGGGCAGCATGAATTCTTACACAGCAGAAATGCATACATAAATTAAAACCCCTTTGGAAAACAATTTGGCATTATCTTGAAAACTTGAACATTTCTATAACCTATGCCTGGATATTCTGCAAGCAGAAAAATCTTATACATATTTACCAGGAGACATATGTAAGAACGTAAACATCATTCATAATGTCAAAAGAATGGAAACAACACAAATGTCCATCAGTAGGAGAATAAGTAAATTGTTTTTATTCACAGAATGGAATAACATTCATCAGTGAAAATGAATCAACTACATCTACTGCAAGAATATGCATAAATCTTAAACATATAATGATGAGTGAGAAAAAGCAAGGTACTGAAGACTAAAATCATATTATATATAAAGTTCAAAAATAGGTGAAAATATATTAAGAATAAACAATATCTTTAAATGGGAACTCTATAGAAATAGATATAAAAGAATAATAAAAGATAAACACTCCCTATTTTCTTCTAAAGATTTTGTCTTTCTCATTTATGTTTTTAAAACATACACACACACACACACACACACACACACACACACACACACACACATGCACGAGAACATGAACAAAGGATGGGTAGACACAAATAAGTTAGGTGTTAAGGGATGGGGGGTATATGAATGAGACCAGGGAGGGGCACTCAAATTTATTTCAAGCTGTTGATATCTGGATTCTTAGGTTGGGTCGTGGGTGCCCAAGTGTTTTATTATTAAGCTTCATGTTATATGTAGTTTTTAAGAATATGTTCTAAATACTATATTAAAATACTAAAAACAGAAAGAATGAACAGAAGTAGGGAATCACTGACAGAAGGGGCACCACGAGATCTCAACTCAGACTGAAGAAAGGGTAACTCTTCTGAGGCAGCAAATAAGGAGGTTAGAGAAAAAATGGACAATCTTGTGGTGGTGATGACAGAAAGCAGAAGGAATTTATGTGCCTCTTTTTTTCCATTAAAAAAATAAAAAAGATATTGAACATCAAATTACATTTTTGGTTAGTTTAATAACAACAAACTATATTTTGCCTATCTATTTTAAAAGGCAATTTAATGCTATCTCTACTATGAAGAGTTTAGCATATCAATTTCACTGTTCTCCTGTTTTGGTACTAATGGGAGCTAATTTAAGATAAACAATAAAAAGAACACAGAAAATGGTTTTCTTAGTGAAAAAGTTGTTAAAGAGGGCCTCTATTTCATCCTCTTGTTCTAATGCAACTTCTTTAGACTAGTTCTTAGAGACAGGCATGGTGTTAAACATGAAATAATAAGTGGAGTTAGGCCACGGAAACCATTTAATCTGCCACCAACTCCTTTTGGGATCAAGACAGAAACTTCCACACTAAGAAAATTAAACACAATCAGATCCCAGGGAGGGGCTTTTCCTTTCTTCAAAACTGTCAATCTATTAAACAGAAATATACCAATAATGAAACAAAGAAATATGTATTTATTCCATGAGGAAATAAACTACTTGCTAAATTGAGCATGAATTCACATCTGAAAAGATAACATTTCCAGAGCACTCTCTCCTGAAAAGAGGACTGAATAGAAAACTTAAATAACACAATGAATGGTCTTTTTGCTCTTCTATTTCTGCTCTCCTTATTTGGCACAATATTCAATTTAAGCAGTGAAAACATATCTCTTGAGAAATTGCTATCATGTCCCTTATAATTTGACATTTTAACGTCAAATGTTCAACATTCATTATTTACTGGACATTAAATTTATTTATTAGAAGTATTATTTATTAGAAGTTATGTGTTCTAGTGCTGGGAATATAAGGATAAATAAGTCATGCTTCTACAAAGTAAATGAGCTTTTTATTTCTGCAATATTCCAGAGAGAGTTGTGCACGCTTTTATAAAAAAGAAATAGATTAAAGTTTTCTGGTTTGCTTCTAGAGCCTTTACTGAAAATACTCTAACTAAATCTAAATGTTGTCCCTTTGGTTGTAGTAGCACAGAGGGCCAAAGGCTTTACTAGAATACCCCAAATGATTTCCAAATCCCTTTCCTAGGTTAAACACCATTATATGATAATTGGAAGGATACTGAGTCAGGAGCCAATCACTCCACGTTTGTGCCCTAGCTCTGCCACAAATTCACTGACTTGTAGAAGTCAACCTAAAGGAATTCACTCCAGGCTTATCTCCCTATGTGCCAAAGAAGGCAGCTGCATTAAATTATCTGTGATGTCTCTTTAAGCTCTAAGAGGTCATAATTCTAATGAGTTGTCATCCTATACATTTAATTTGGGCCATTTTCTCTAATATATGACCTGTCTTGCCCAATGAAAAGAGCACTTGTCACTTTCTACCCACTCTGGTTAATCTCACTATTATACTTAAATACATTAAAATCATTTTGCAGTTGTAGTTCCTAAATACAGTAAAATCATTAGCAACAGATTTCAAGTTTAATAAGCCCAAGGGAAAATTTGCAGTTATTGTTATATATGGCAAAAGTTTATTTACATCCGAATATTCCTCTTGAAAGCTTTTCCTAAAAAATCAACTTAAATGTAAATAGTACAGATTCTTTCATGATGTAAAATATATTTGAGAGTATACTATCCCTTACTAAATATAATTTTTTAAATAGTTGGCTAAGATTACTCCTATTTTTACTTACGCAAAACAAACGTTAACAAGGGAACATCATAATTATAGAGACCTGCATAGAACGAATTTTCTCCATCATCACAAAAATTTTATAGAATCCATATTCTTATAAAATTCACTGGTGGCTGTTCTAAGTGAAAACAGTAGATCTGCCATGTAGATATACAGAATTATATCAACAGCAAAGGTATCTCAAAGCTAAATAATGTGAAAAAAAGCGCAATAGTTTAAACAGTCAGCTGACTCAAAACTACCATCACTTCAAATTAACAATTTAGAGAACTATCTACCATGGTGAAATATGTGTTTCCACTGCAGTAATCTCATCTTTACTTGAGAGGAGAAAGTGTAGAGGAGGCTGGCAAAACAGCTATAACTGCTTCTATTTTATTGTATAATACATGTTTCAAAAGAATGAGGGAAACATTTTAGGAAGAGTTTGCAGTAGTAGGAAAGAATCTTACTGTATGAAAATGCTGTATATCTAAGAATCACCTTTTTTGAAGGGAGTCAGGAGTGGCATCCTAAAGAGGAAGGAGAAGCCCTACTCCCAGCACACAGCAAAAGTACACTCTTTACAAAGGTAAAGAACTGTTCACCGGCCTTTGGAAAATGACACCACTTGCCAGAATGCAATGTATAAACTACAGACAACTGCTTCCAAGAGGATAAATCAAGTTTGGACAGATAATTTAACTCTATTCTTAAGTGATAGCAAATGTCACAGAGGGATGTGATTTCACAAAAAGAATAAATTCAAAGGCACAAGCAAAAATAAGACACTGCGTTTTTCGGGGGTGGGGTGGGGGAGAGTGGGAGTTTCAGGCCTGAAGTAAAATGTTAAAGAAATGCTAAAAAAAGAAGTTGTGTAGAGAAAGATTTCTGGACAATCTACATGAAAAAAAAAAGAGAAAACTGACACATTTCAGAGCCAATGTGGCAAAACAGATTTGGAATCCCACACTAGGTTATTTTCTCTAAAATCATTCATTGCAGCTTCTTAAACTACAAAATACTAGTAAAATTTCCTATATTCCCTTCTGTTACAGTTCTTAAAGAAGCCACTAATACAGCAAACCTGTACAAAAGTTTAAACATAAAGCAATGCAAATCAGGGAGTTACTTTATTTTATAGGAGATGTTTTATTACCGGCAAAGAGGAAAAAAATGATAAATAAAAAATCCAGTCCCCCAAAGCAATGATCACCAAAATTAAAAACAAAACTAGAAAATCAGAGTCTAAAACATAATATTGAGGTCACATGTATTATGTCTGACCCCTTTTCACCTATGATTCTAAATATGAAAACAAAGAAATAATGACATAACTGTTGAAAATTCTAAAGAAATATTTTCCAAAGCTATAAAAAAGCTAGAATCTTTAGTTAAGTGACTCCTTAACGAATAAGAAATAACACTATGAATTAGGGCAAAAATATTAAAAAGGACAAGACTCTAGGCATTAGAATATTCATTTAAACATCATATAGTCAGTTGTTTATTATCTACTATAAAACTTCCAAATATCTACTGACATTGTCATCTACTCTAATTAAGTGGTTAATTGATAGGAAGACCATTTTTCTAGCTCAAAAGCAAATCTCCTTAAAAATCACACAATGCCTTGCTTGTGGAGAAGATGGAACCACGAACTCAACATTTCATTTTTTTCAAAAAATACTTAAAATAATACATTTTCCAAAGGTACTGTACATTTTAGAGAACAGTCCACTGCATCACTCTAAAGCAGTACTTCCCAAACAGGTATGAAAATCTTATATCATTCTATAGCATTTTATCACTTTTTCCCAGAACATAATGTAAAAGTAATACACAATGAGCTTGTTTTAAGTTTAAAAAAAGAATTCACTGAATTATTAATATTATAAAATACTGAATTAAAGTGAACTTCATAATACCATCTTAACATATACCAAAGTAAAAGAAAGACCAATTCTGGCTCTTCCCATCTACAAATGCAAGTCATAATCTTTAATTTTAAAATAGTTACGTAAGATACAGAATGAATTGTAAATCATTTTTAAAACTATCTACTTTCATGTTGGATTTTAAGACTACATATAAATTAGGATGAAAAATGGTATTATGCCATCAAAAACAGAGGGGGAAACTATTTTTATAAACTGATCTTTGAAATTTAACTTTTACACTTAAAAAAAGAAATCCAGCTGGTTTATTTTTATAATTTTTACGTTTCTTTTTAAGCAACTATATATGAGAAAATGTCTGCAAGCCTGGCCTGGTAGACAACTCACTGACTGTGTAGAAAGTCTTTCATTCCCCATAAATGAAGATCCAAATTCGATTTAATCACATTATATACTATCTTTTTTACCATAATTTTTAGAGTACTAAAGACATTATGATATTGAAATAATTTTGATGAAATGAGTACAATTTATTCATCTGGGGATAATTGTCTTGAGGCAAATTTTCAGGATTACCATTCTTATGCTCCTTATTAAGTTGTTATATATAACAAATATCAGTGAATTTTATGGTTTCTGTTATTGACGAGTGTTTCATTTAAAATAAAACCACCATATCATTTACGATTTCTAGCTGAGTGATAAATCTTGAATGACTGACAGATCTCCAACTAACTAGTCAACTGATAATATCAGAAAGATTTTAAACTCAATTAAATTAACTCAGAATGGTTTAAAGATTTCAACGTTAAGACCTGAAACCTTAAAACTCCTGGAAGAAAATATATGATGTAAGTTCCTTGACAGAGGTCTTGGCACTGATTTTTTTTAATCTGACATCGAAAGCAAAAGCAACAAAAGCAAAAATAAATAAGTGGGACTACATCATACTAAAAAGCTTCTGCACAGCAAAGGGAACCATCAACAAAATGAAAAGGTAACCAACTGAATGGGAGACAGTATTTAGAAATCATATATCTGATAAGGGACTAATATCTAAAATGTATAAAGAACTCATACAACTTAATAGCAAAAAAACAAACATCCGATTAAAAAATGGGTAGAAAATCTGAACAGATATTTTCCAAAGAAGACATAAAGATGGCCAACAGGTTCAACATCATTAATCATCAGGGAAATGCAAATCAAAACTACAATGAGATATAATCTCACACTTGCCAGAATGGCTATTATCAAATAGACAAGAAATAACACGTGTTGGCAAGAATGTGGAGAAAACAGAACCCTTGTACATTGCTGGTGGGAATGTAAACTGGTGCAGTCACTAGGGAAAACAGCACAGAGCTTCCTCCAAAACCTCTGTACCTCCTGGATAAATCAGAAGAAGAAAGAAGAATAGCATCTCTTATATGTGGGATCTTAAAAATTAGCAAACAAAAACAAAAACAAGCTCATAAATACAGAGAACAGCTTGGTGGTTGCCAGAGGTGGGGTGGGGGGTGGAAGAAATGGGTGAAGGGGGTCAAAAGGTATAAAGAAAAAAAAAATAATGTATTTTAAGTGAAAAAACTTGCTTATATCTTTAAAAAGGGGAATATTTTTTAAAATGAAGTCTTCCTTTAAGCATTTAACAATTTGGAAAATAATATGAGAAAACACTAAAAAAAAACACTAGTCCTGGCTAGGAATACAAAGCTTAAAGAGAGATTGATATGAAAATAATAATATCAAACTTCAGAAAGTAGTTTCTATTATTCTACAGTGATATGAACGTTCAGTATGTCACTAATGTTCAAATTTTACAAAATATAATCCTATAAAAATATAATTCACATATCCAAAAAACTACCTAAATCTTAGGGAATGGTCAAAAGATAATACTGGGTGTTAGTTCATGCAGTGTGGAGCTCGTGCCTTCGACTGACTTTCTACAGACTAATCAATAGGTACTAACATCTGTAGGGACAAGGGTTAACTTTTAGATTTTGTCCAGAAGAAATGCAAATAATTTATGATCTGTGCAGTAGTTAAAATTTCCGTCCAGTAGGGTAACAGAGAACCTCAAAGTTTAGAATTTATGGATCTGCAGGACATTAACTAGTTTTGTATCTAATTTGGCAATCTTATCTGCCTATAAAAATCCTAAATTCTTCAAATGCTCTTTGAACCACACCTCACAAATTACTGATAACTTCATTAGTTAATGATTTGCATAATATGTTTAATTTACACTTATTTTATATTTACATGAGAGTCATGATTTTACCCTTATGAAAATCACACTTTAACATATGCTTTATCTTACCTGTTCAGGGATGTGATGGGGATTATATTCTAATTTTTATCTAGTAAGCAATTGTTAATTATCTTCAAATATCCACCTCCATGAATATCCTAATATGTATGGATACAATTAAATTCTTGAAGAAAACGTTTATTGGTTATATTCAAAGCAGCTATCATTTTAATAATCAGAAATCTAAATTTCAGATCTATTTCCAGGGAAATCTGAAACCTAGTAACAAGCACAAACGGAACCAGAGTAAAATGGAGGAACTACAAAAAGGAGGGAAAAAGACCACTACCTACATGAGTTTTTGCCAAGTCTTTTCAAAGGAAATTAAAAAAGCATAATATTTTTAAAATAGTAAAGTCCTACATAAATATTACTTTTTCCTTTATTTTATATATGTTAGGTTAAGACAAGACAAATTGAACTAAGCCACAGTAGTTATTAACTAGCACACAGCATTGTTCAGCAAGTTTGAGGAGAAAGATATTTATCATATGGTCTTTAATCAAAACATCTATGAAGGTTTTCTGGAATTCAATTTACAAAAAGACTTAAAACTTATTTCTCCTTTACTCCCACTCTTCCATATGTAACTACAACACTTATCCTCTCCTAATAAAACATTCCTAAAGAACCTAACACTGAACCTTTCACTCTGTAGGCACTCAGATGTTTTACTTTTAAATTTTATTTATGCTAACAATGTGTGTGCAAGATCTAAAGTGAAAATGTGTCTTTGTATATATCTTTGTGTGCTTAGTACAGATTCATGTGTGTGTGTTATACACATACTATTTCAAAGGGTATGTCTGCTTATATCTGTTTGTGAAAGGATATTTTTCTCACTAAAGGAAATAACTTTCTGCAAAAGGTACAAAGAAGTCAGAAGAGATGGAGCCAGAGGTTTTCTTGACAGAGAAACATGAAGGAAGTCTTTGGTCCTAGATCCTAACATTAGTATGGCCTCAAAAAGAGAACAGGATCAGATGTAGTAATAAGACGAGGTAAGAGAAGAAAACAACTTAGAATGGTGGCTTGTTATCATCACCAGTAAAAATAACACTTTGACTATCATGAATGACAATAAAGAATGAGAAGGTGAGATCAGTTTGATTATTACTTTCTCAATTTGAGGATAAGGTTAACGTCAGTACTACTTCAATTTTACCTTGTCATTAGACAGACTATAGATACTATTATCTAACCAGCAAAAGGTATCAAAGCCACCAGGTATAATGTTGCTGAAGGTCAGAAAGTACTGGAATATCTGAGTTGCTAAAAAGGAAAATGAACAGGTATCAAAGAAAATGAAAGGTATCAATTTCAGAGACAAGAAGGATATATAAAGAAACATTTAGGTGACCAATGAGAAAGGAATATTCAGTTGCTGATGAAAAACATTAGGGAAGTGAACAAGAGGAAGCCCATCTAGAAGAAAGAACTTAGGATGATAGGCAAGAAAATGTGAAATCATGGAAACAGGTTGTCATTAAAATGACAACTGGGTGTTTATCTGATGAATATTGTGGACAGCTAGTAATAAGTCTGTGTTATGAATAATTCAATAAGGTAAAACAAAAACTTTTGCTTACAGGAACACCAGTACTCATAACAAAGTTATCCTTTTAAAAATATTTAGAATATATACAAAAACATAGGCTTAATTACAACAGCCCAAATGATCCAAAATGATATCAAGGAAAATAATTATTAATCAAACAAACATCTATATTGAATTTAATTATATATAACTCTAAGTATCATTTAATGGCTGGTGTTGAATTGCCCCTTAAAGCTGATTATGTTTGGCGGTATATTAGCCAGCATTTGAAATTACTCTCGTCTCATTAGGACATTAGGCTTTTAAATAAGTGTCTAGTGCTTATTTACTTGGGAAAAATATTCTAACTGAACCTCTTTAGTGTCTAAAAGAAAATATATTGATAGAAGAAGCTTTAAAACCTGAGTCTTAAAACATCAATCTATGATATCAGTTCAAGGCAGACAGGAATTCTCTGTCTTCCATTTTTTCCTCCAAGATGCAAGGTATTTAGCCACTACAAATTCATATAGCATGAGACCCAACTAGGCATACATTTCTGATCAGATGCACACACCTAAGCAGGATGTGACAGGTTCCTCACAAAAAGGACCTTTGCTTCTATTTGGAGTTCACAGAGTTAGTTTCTGAACCACTGGGCTCCGTCCACTTTGCATTCCTTCAGAGCAACATTTCCTGCATGCCCCTGGCATGAAAGGTAGACTTCCCTGCTTGTATGAAATACTCATTCACCATGGCAACATCCAGGCCTCCTACATTCAGCTTTTGCTTTCTTCCCTCACTACACTTTTGATTCTCCTCCTTGGTATGCAGCTTCCTATCCAGCAATCAGGGTAACACCTTTCCTAACATAATCCAGCAGCCAGGGCTACCTTCCCTTACACTGCTGGCACACAGCTTCTAATAAGTCTACATCACAGTCAAGTCAACCAGTGACAAAAGTCTGCAAGATAAAACTGAACAACAAAACAACTGTCTTCTGCTTAGGATATGTAGAAAGATGGAAAGAGCATTGTTCCAATCCTTACAACAACAAAATAATGCATATTAATCTGAAAAATGACAACTTTTCTTGAACCCATCAGAGAGTTGTAAGTCCACAGGAAAACCAATTAATCTGAAATCTAAGGAGAGATGAAATCCAAGGACACATGGAGCTGGAGCACTTGCTTACCTGGGGAAAATACCAGGTATGATACAAGCCAGGTAAGAATTCAGCTAAAGTTTTTAATGAATTGCTTAAGGCCACATGTAGTTTAGTATGAAAGCACAGAACCTGTGGGAAGCAAAGATACAAGAAGAATTCAAACTCACTTGTAGACTCTTCTCCACAGACCTCCCAGGGACTCATAAGAAAGATTGGGGGTAGGGAAGATAAGAAACTTCAAAACAGGTCTGGAAGAAGGACACAGCAACCACCACTGTAAAGGCATGAAGCTGAAGCACAGCCCAGATTCTTCAACTCTTTCTCCCCTAGAGAACAAAAACCTTCAGGTCCCAAGGGAAGGCAGCAAGCCTGGATGACCTTAGAGCACAAATAAAACCCCACTGCTGATATAGGAAGGGGAAAGACAGGCCCTCTATCCCAATGGAGGCAGGAATATATTATGAGCCCAGACTACCATAGGCCTCCTAAAGCTGGGGAAGAGGGCCCTATCCCCTAGACCCTGGGTCACAGAGCCTGCCTAAGACTGAGGCTGAATCAGAACAACAGAAAATGCCCTACCGACAAACACTGAGTAACAAGTAACAGCACTCTATTCCTGAGGAGGGTCAACAGTGCAAAGAGAGACCTCTTCTGAGGCACAGGTACAAAGGAAAGACCTACAGCTCAGGGTGAGACAAACACTAACTCTAGAGGAATCTAAAGCCTGTGATACACTGAGGAAAAGAAGAGCAACAACAAAAGCCAAAGCCAATTCAACTCCTGGCTAGACTAAACCAACCCCTCCCCTGCCCCACTAAAATCCTAGCACAAACCAAGATGGGTCCATGTGCAGGCAAAAATACGATTTATCTCAGTCTTTACTGTCCTAAACAAGATGTCCAACACCCAACATACAAAAAGCAAGAAAGAAAACAACCCACTGTCAGGAAAAAAACCCAAACAACATAACTAGAGTAAGACAGACCCAGATATTGGAACTATTAGGTATGGAATTTAAGATAACTATGATATATGCTAACAGTTCTCATGGAAGAACTGCAAGACAACATGCAAAACAGATGGGGATTACAGCAAAGAGACAGAAACCATAAGAAAGAATCCAGTAGAAATGCTACAAACCAAAAACCTGGTAAAAGAGATAAAGTGCATTTACAACTGGCTCATTAATAAACTCAACACAGCCAAGGAAACAAACAGTGAACTTGAAAATGGATCAAGGGAAAATACCCAAACTGAAACACAAAAAGAAAAAGAAATAGAGCACCAACCTAGAATGGTGAGAAATTTTCAAATGGTCTAACATACATGCAATTGGAGGTTAGAAGGAGTAGAAAAACAAAATGGGACAGAGGAAATATTTGAAATGAAAATGTCTAAGAATTTTCCAAAAGTGATAGCAGAAGTCAAACCAGAGATCCAAGAAGTACAGCAAACAACAAACAGAATTAACACCAAATAAAACATGCCTAGACATTACAAAATGTCTAGATTTGAAAAATTTTTTCAGTTTTTGCTGAAAACCAAAAACAAAGCAAAAATCTTGAAGGTGGCCAAGGAAGATAAAAGATATATAACATATAGGGGACCAAAGATACAAATAATAGTAGAGTTCTCCTCAGAAACCAAGGAAATGAGAAGGCAATGGTGTGATATAGTTAATGTGCTAAAAGAAAAAAAATCAAACAAACAGTGAAAGAAAATTCTATACCAACAGAACATACTTTCAAAACTGAAATAAAGACTTTTTTCAGGCAAACAAAATCTGAGAAAACTCAATGCCAACAGACCTGGAATGTAAGATATTTTTAAGGGAAGTTCTTTAGGCAGAAGGAACATACCAACCAAAAAGCTGAAAAGAAATGAAGAACACTGGGTGTTGTGAGCAACCATACTTCCAGGAGATGCTTCCCAAAGGAAGAGCCCTGGGGAAAACTAAGTATGGGAAATGCTATATGTTAAATGTATCTTATGATCATTCACAACACATATTAGCAAAGTAAAAGTTTGTAGTAGAGAAATGTCATATATGAAGGTAAAACTGAAATTCATTTTTTATTATTTTAATTGCTATAAAAGACAAGAGACTATCTATAGCAAAAGCAGTAGCAATATATTGTGTGCTTACACTACAGTAAAAGTAAAATGTATGTAAACAATGGAAGGAAAGTATTAGAGATATACTGTATTAAGGAATTACCAGTGTTAAGTGGTATATTATTTGAAGATAAGACTCCGTTAATAAAAGATGCATATTGTAAACCTAGGGCAACCACTGGAAAAAAATACTTGAGATATAAATTACCAGTCAATAATGGAGATAAAATGTAATCATAAAAATACTCAATCCAAAAGAAGGCAGAAAAAGAAAAAAATACATAAAATCTAGCAAGATGGAAGATTTTAATCCAACCATATTAATAATTACATTAAATATAAATGGTCTCATAAACCAATGAAAAGACAGATTGTCAGACTGGATATGAAAACAAGACCCAGCTATACTATATTTATAAAAAAATCCACTTTAAATGTAAAGAAATAGGTAAATAGATGATATGTAAACAGGTAATATGGAAAAAGATACAATATGCAAACAGTAGTCAAAGGAAGCTGGAGTAGCTACATTAGTATCAGACAATGTACACCTCAGAACCAGATTATTATCATGGATAAAAAAGGGACATTTAATAATGAAATGATAAACTGGTCAACTCAGTAAGAAGACATAATGATTTTAAATCTATGAACTCAACAGAAGAACTTAAAAATACATGAAGAAAAAATTGATAGAAATGAGAAATAAATCCACAATTATAGTTGAAGAATGCAATATTCCTCTTTCAGTAATTGATAGAATAAGTGGACAGAATATTACAAAGACTATAGAAGACCTGAACAACACTGTGAACAATCTTCACAATTACAGATCACTCCACCTACAACAGCAGAATACACATGCACAGTACATGGAGAACACATGTACATAAGGAAATCACCAAGATAGAGCATATATTGGGTCAAAAACCAAACCTTAACAAACTTAAAATAACCGAAGTCATAAAATACATATTGTCAGACTATAATTTATACAAATATTAACTCAAAATGGATAGATCTAAATATAAAACCTAAAATTATACGACATCTAAAACAAAACATGAGAGAAAATCTTTGTGACCTTGGATTAGGCAAAGATTTCTCAGCTATGATACCAAAAGCCTGATTCATGAAAGAAAAATTTAAAAATCAGACTTCATCAAAGTTAAAAACTTCTTTAAAAGCGCTGTTAAAAGAATGAAAAAGCGAACAACAGATGGGGATGCAATTTTTGCAAACAACATATCTGATAAAGGATTTCTATTCAAAATATATAAATAACTCTCAAAATTCAATAATAAGAAAACAAAAAGCCTTAATTCTTTTTTAAAAATTGGGCAGAATTGAACAGACACCACCAAAGAAGGTACATGGATGGCAAACAAGCACTTGAAAATATACTCACGTCATTAATCATTAGAGAAATGCACATTAAAACCACACTGAGATACCTCTACACACCTACTAGAGTAACTATAATTTAAAAACAAAGAAAACCTGACAATGCTAAGTGCTGACAAAAATGCAGCTGGAACTTTCACACTATGCCTGTGGGAATGCAAAATCATACAGCCACTTTGAAACTGTTAATTTGGAAGTTTCTTATAAAATTAAACATACACTTACCATATGACCCAAGAATCCCACTCCTAGGTATTTTATCTCTTAAAATAAAAACTTCACACAAAAGCCTATACACAGATGTTTACAGTGACTTTATCTATAATCACCAAAAACTGAAAACAACCCCAAATGTCCCTCAACTGGAGAATGGATAAACAGACTGTGGTACATCTACACAGTGGATTACTACTCAGCAATAAGAAAGGAACTACCAGTACATCCAACAACATGGATGAATCCCAAATGCAAATGCGTATGTGAAAGAAGCAGATTAAAAATGCTACGTACTTTATCATTCCAGTTACATGGCATTCTGGAAAAGGCAAAAACCACAGGGACATAAAACAGATCAGTGATTGTCAGGGACTAAAGATGGAAGGAGGAGTTGACTACAGAAGAACATGAGAGAATTTCTGGAGTAATGAAATATTCCTTAGTTTCTTGATTATGGTGATGGTTACAGACCGGTTTGTGTTTGTCAGAACTCTCAGAACTGTACACTAAAATGGAAGAATTTTACTGCAGTTAACATTTTTTTTAAGTGCAGAAAAAAATCACACATTTTAAAGACATTTTGTGCTACATCATTTAAAAACTTTTAACTAGATTTTCTTAAATCTTTATCTTAGACACCTTGGAGACTTTTCCTCCATACCAAGAAAAACTGACTTTACTGAAAATAAAAATGACTATTGTAGTCTGGCAAAGTCCACAATGAGTCTTTATTGTCTGACTCCTGTAAACATTCCAAGGCTAGATTCTACAGGGTTGAGTTAGGTTTTGCACCCTTCAGTGCTTCCACACTAACTAATGTAAAGTTTAGTATCTATCAACTCTCCTACTAGGAAGCTGGGATTAATAGGCTGTGGAAGGAAAAATATGACTGAATTGTTTAAATTTGTATTCCATCTTAGGACTTCTTTCTGATCTACAATAATATGTACAGCCCTCCCTCAGTATCCACAAGGGATTGGTTCTAGGAAACCCCATGGATACCAAAACCCACAGGTGCTCAATTCCCTTATATAAAATGGCAAAGTACAATGAATACAGTTGGCCCTCTGTATCTGTGGATGTTAAACCCGAAAATAGGGAGGGCTGACTGTAAAAATCCACTTGTAAGTGGACCTGTGCAGTTCAAACCCATGTTGTTCAAGGGTCAACCAAGCTTTCACACAAGAAAAGTAAGAGGGAGAGAGTAATGCCAATAGGAAAGTACGGATAACTGTGTTCATGTATCAAAACCAAACCAGATACTAAGAAATAATTATGACATCATACAAAATAGGCTCTAACTTCAATTTCTGAATGTCTAGGATTTCCTAGTATTAGTTAAATGTCTTCTTGGTAAGGTAATAAAAATGTTTTTATTTTCATTTTCATTTATTTATTTATTTTTGGCCGTGCTGTGCAGCATGTCGGATTTTTAGGGAAGTCCCTAAAAATGTTTTTAATAAAAAGCTTTTACTTATTCCAAAGATTCACAAAGAGTGATGAAAATGAAAACAAGAAAGCATTTGTGGCCTTGACAAAGAATCATAATTCATTCAACAAGTATGTGAATGCTGACTAAATATTAATCAATATTAATATTTAGCTGACTAAATATTAATCAGCATTGATTGAGCATTGCATAAGCACTGCTTAGTATCCAATGCTGAACAAACAAAATAATACCAGCAAATTCTGTTTTTAAAGATATAACACACTTCTATTTTCTTATAGAGTATATTTACCTCAAAGCCAAGTCTATCCTTTTCCTTCCAAAAACAAAAATGTGTTACTTTCTTATCCCAGAATTCATCTGGCTTCACTACACAAACGAGGGACACTTCAGCTGGAACAACATTCTATAGAATACAAAAAAAATTTACAAATTATACATGTAAAATGAATAATTTATTAAAGTTATAAATTATTAGATATTCATGATTAGGCTGAGTAACTAGGAGACCTTTGGAAAATAATTAAAATAATAAAATAGAAGCAATACTGCAAACTTCAAAATGTACATGGCAATACAGAAATACTTGAAAGACAAGCTGATTCAGAGAAGATTTCAAAAAACAATGTAATACAGACAGTACATGTAAATTATTTTTGTATTTTACTGAATCTCTATAACAGGAATATATTTAAGCTGCAAGATTATTTTTAGTTGAGAAATTATTAAATTTGGTTTTTCTATAATATGAAAAACATTTTTTGTAACACAATCATCTTAGAGAATTTCCTCCAATAACGTAAATCAATATTCTCACAAAATAAATTTCTTACCAGCCATTATGCAAAAAGGCCAAGATTCTGCGTGATTATTAACTTGAAGAAGAGGACAAAACTAAACCTCGACAAATACAATTTCACATTTACTAGATGCAGTTATTCACATCATCTAAAGAATGGAAATTAACATTTACTGAGTTTAATATATATTCCACATATATTTTATCAGCAAGTCCCATGAAGTCTATCTTTAAAATATATCTTAATTAAACCTA
Source organism: Orcinus orca (assembly GCF_937001465.1). Lineage (NCBI taxonomy): Eukaryota > Metazoa > Chordata > Mammalia > Artiodactyla > Delphinidae > Orcinus > Orcinus orca. Next base: position 66,695,792 of record NC_064565.1, read on the forward strand.
CCCATTTTTACCACCTACATTGCTAACATTCCCAGACTAGTCAGCCTTTTGAAATATCCTCTTCACGTATTCTCAGGCCCAGAATAAAATTCAAACCCCTTACCAAGGCCAAGAAGGCCCTCCAAGCTCAGGTTCCATGACCTCAGACCTCATCTCACACCTCTCCCCTCTCAGCTCACTCCTCTAACACAGCCACACTGACCTTCTTCCTGCTCCTAGAATGTGACAAGTCTGCTCCCAGTTCAGGACTTTGCCCTTGATGTTTCCTCTGCCTGGAATGTTCTTTGCCCTATACCTAGGAGTACTTCCTCAGTTTATTTAGGATTCTACTCAAATATTCCCTCTTCAGAGAGACCTTCTCTGACCACCCTATCTAAAGTAGCAGCATCTGACTCAGTCTCTTTTCACCAATTTATTTTTCTACATAGCATTTATCCTTATATGATGTTACATTACTTAGTAGTTTGTCTAACTGCTTATTGTCTGACTCCTCAAAAAGAATACAGGCTTCCCAATGGCAGGTACCTTATCTATAATGTTACTCCTATATCTCCAGAGCCTATGACAGTGCCTGACATATAGAAGATACTCCATAAATCTTTGCTGAATAAATGAATTCACATTAACAAGTGGATGTTATCCTTCCAATTTTACAGAAAAGTAAACTGAGCTTGAGAGAACTAAAGTAACTTGTCCAAGGGAACAGAGTTGTGAGGGATGGCACTGGATTAGAAGGCAGGTCGGTCTGACGCTAAAGTTCTAACATACCATTCCAAATGTTCTAGACCAGGAGTCAGTAAATTCTTTCTGAAGGTCCAGATAATAAATATTTTAGGCTTTGCAGGCTATACAGTCTCTGTTGCAACTATTTCAATTCTGTCCACATAGTATGAAAGCTGCCATAAACAATATGTAAACAATAAAACTCTATTTATAAAATAGTCGTCAACCACTATTCTAGACCATAAATAGCACTACTGAATAATAATGTTATATAATTATAATAATAAGTATTGATTAGGGGAAAATAGAAAACTTTTCAATTTAAACATGTCACTGTGCACATCACAAATCTAGCACCTCCTGCAATGACTGGGTTGTGAATAAAGTTAAAAAAAAAAAAAAAACCTCAGTGTTATCAAAACTTTTATCAGAGGGGCTGGGAAATTTAGAGTAGAATGAGGTTTATTTATATGTTGATTGTGTTAGAATATTATTTCAAAATCATTGCGTATTAAAGCTGTGAGAAACAAGAGAAACCAAGCCACTCATTTTAGAGAATATTTGTTACAGGCAGAGCCAGCACTAAGCTCTGGGCTCCCAAACAGCCAGTACCAGTACCTTCTGAAATAAAAGCAATGAATAACTTTGTATGTAGAAACTGTTTGACTAGGAGCAAACAACAGGCCATTGCAGCTTCTGAAAATCTTAACTATTAATAAGTCCAAAAGTTGTTAAAATACCTATCAGAAAAGAAATCGCAAGAGGGGATTAAATCATCCATTGATTGTTCTTCAAAAGTGCCACTGATCAAAGTCCAGTTCAAACAGCAAGTCCCAAACAGCTCATCTGTGACACAGTTGAATGGAAGAACACAAGGTCATAATTAATGGATTTCTCATCTAATAGTTATTGTAACAACTTGTACAGAGAAGAGTTAATCTTCAGGGTTTGGAATACAAAAGTGCTGGGAACATATTTGACAGAAAAAGTTATTATGGGACACCAATCTGTGTTCCCTTGAAAACTGATTCACTGGAACCTGTCCTTTCCAACCCAAAGGAGTGATTCTAATGATGAAGGTTTAGGCCAACCAGTTAAGAATAAGGTAATGGGGAGATAATTTGGGAACCACCTCAGATACATCCCACTGGTAAATATACACTTTTAAAGGATAAAAACCTGGGGCTTAGGTTGTGCCAGGTTCCAATCGTGACTCCCATGTAATGTACTCCCATGGGTACATTACTTAAAATCCCTGAAGACCTTTGGGGATCGTAGAACCTGCCTCCCAAGTTTGTGAGGATGAAATTGAATGAGATCATTTACATAGCAAGCTTAGTGCACAGTACCTGAACAATACTAAGCACTAAAACTAAAAACTGAAATTACCAGTTCCCATCCCTTGAATTTCTTTTTCCTAATTATCACAAATAAAAATAAACCATTAAGATTCATTCTCCCTAGTTATCATTTAAAATTTTAAATTATATTTCTTTCCACAGAACCCTAAAGCAGCTACCGATTATTTCCCAGTTCATTTAAAATTCTTGATCTTTCCTTCAATCTCACTAATATTTACCTAATTCAATGTTCAACATCCCACGTAACAGCCAATATATTGCCCCCAAACTGGCCTGTTATCAGCTCCTTTCATTGTATTCACTTAATTTTTGAGCTATCACTGACAGTGTCCCTGCCAGGAATGTCCTTTTCACCTTCTTTCATTTAAATTAGATAATCTCTCTTATTTAACTCACTTAACTTTTACTTTCTATACAAGCCCTTCTAAGGAAACCCAGGTACATCAGAGCAATCTGTCCCCTTTCAATCACTCAAATACTGTATTTTTCTCTTTCAGATCACAGTATCCTCAATACTCTCACAATAAACCAACAAGTATTTACTAGGTACCTACTATGTGCAAGGGATTACAGAAACATTCTGTGAGGAGCACAAGGAAATATAAACATAAGACTAGGACCAGATCAGGGATTCTATAATCACAGCTGTTTATGAAATGCTTATCTGTGAGCTGCTAAAGCCCCCAAGGACACAGCTGTCAGAGTACGTTTCTTCTAGATCAGAGACAGATATAAGACTATTATGAATCCTGGTGATTTTTGAAGGAAAAAGGGTAACAGAAAGGAGAAACCTATCAGAACCACCTGAGAAGCTTTTTCAGATTAGACTTACCCAGTCGTACTCCCTACCTGTGGTATTAGGAGGGGGTGGAGGTGGGATGATGCAGCTACTACAGTGTGCAAAAGCTCCTAGATGAGTCTGATAACCTCTGCCCTCACACTTTGAGACTCATTGGCCTAGTTGTTTAAATTACTTAAACATGACATATTATTTTTGGTCATTTACAAACCTTTAGAATAAGGTTGAAATTTATTTTACTACTCAAGTGAAACCTGTAAGAATTGAATCTAAACAATCCAATAGTGACCTGTGCATTTCAGAACTCAGTCACTGCTGAGAAGCTTGGGCACAGTCCAATAAACAAAATGCATTTGCCACTATCACCTCATCTGTTGCTGTACAATAAAACCACTTCCTAATAGTCAAAAATAAAATTACCTGTAGCATTAAGACTACTGTTTTCACCACATTCCACTGGGATTTTCTGCCATCCACAATCACGGTAAATCCTCTAGCCTTACACTTTTCACTGAAATGAAACAAAATTACAGAGTATTAAAACAAGCTTCCTATTTTATTCTTAATAATCCTAAATAAAGTTTACAGTGTAATCATACATGGAGCAGCATTAATCTCAATTGACTTGGTTTGCACTGTCAATAAATGAATTCTTCAGGGTCCTTTCAGTTTTCTCAAGCAATTTATTTTTCTCATTTCAGGAAACACTGACAATTTATAAGCTAATTTGGTAAGAAAATTACTCTAAAAGCACGTAAATTCAATGTCTTAAAAAGAGAAGAAATCAAAGCAACATTCAAATAGTCTCACTAGCCTCTCAATCTCTTCATCTGTAAAATGGGATCACAGTGAAGTAGGTAACTAATGACTGCCAAGTGTGGACGTACTTCTTGTCTCTCCTTCCTGCCAGAAGTGTAAGGTTGTGAAGTGATATTTCAAAACAGGTAGAAAATAAAGTAAGCTATTATTAAACCATTGGAAATAAGCTTCTTGGTGTTCTTTTGGGGAAATTTAACGAGGTGAAGTAGCATTGGTGTATATAAGAATTCAAAGCTTGAATACACCATGTCTGACCCACCTCTGCTTTCACTTTTGCATTCTTAGTCACTTGACCAGCACAATATTATCTTGAGTGTTGGAAAATGTGTTATTGCTATATATTATATTCAATTATTCAAGTACCTACTAAACACTTCTCAGAAGCCTGCCCTAGTAAAATGCAACAACAACATGGAAAAACTCTATCCTATGACCAAAACTACATAGCTATATTATTATTATTTATTATTACTATTACTATTTGTTTTACTTATAAAATCAACAACGTAAAGATCTCAACTGCCCTCCCTCTAATATAGTGGAAGAAACTGCAGCTTTGCTTAGCAGAGCAAGGATTTGTTAGTGAAAATTCTCTCCACACAAAGTTCTCCCAATTGCCTACATTATAGGAAAGGTTAATAGCAGGCCCTTTCCTGAGATTTAAATCCAACAGTCCAGGGAATTTTACTAATCCTCCCTTACTCTCTCCAAACATTCACATTAACCTCAAGAGGATTATTGGAGAAGGATATCCAATTCTATTGAGAAACAGTAAGGTCACAAGAATGAGGATGATATTGCTAAAGATCTGGAAGAAGAATAGGTGACTCTGTAGGCAGGGACAGAAGCTGAGCTTCCAAAGAAAGCAGAGAACTGTTCAAGAGGTGAGGCAAAGTGAAACATATGTCCATACAAAAAACCTGCAAACAGATATTCATAGCAGCATAATTCATAACAGCCAAAATCCAAAACAACTCGAATGTCCAACAATGGATGAATGGGAAAAAAAATGTGGTAATCCATTCAATAGAGTATTATTCAATCATAAAAAGAAATGAAGTACTGATATATGCTACAACATGGATAAACCTTGAAAACATGCTAAGTGAAAGAAGCCAGATTCAAAAGTCCATATCGTATGATTCCATTTATATGAAATGTCCAGAATGGGTAAATCCATAGAGACAGAAAGCAGACTAGTGGCTGACAAGGGCTGGGAGGAGGGGAGAATGGGATGAGGAGGGACTACCAATGGGTATAGGTCTCTTTTTTGGGCTGATGGCAATGTTCTGGAATTAGAGAGTGATGGTTGCACAACCTTGTGAATATACTGAAAACCACTGAACTGTACACTTTAAAAAATGATGTTTATGATATGTGACTTATATCTTAATAAAAAAATGTTGAAGTATTCTATTTTTGGATTTTGCATTACAAAATAAAGGATCCACTAAGCATTCGTGGGGGTAAGGCAATAATACAGTGATCTCTTCTGCATCAGCAAGAGCACGTAAAGACTTGCTGGGGGAAGCAAATCTGACATCTAACTGCTAGTTGTGGGATCAGGTAAGGAGAAGACCACCCTGACTTACGGAGGATACAAGCCAAAGAAAGACAAGCCTAGTAGAGTTACTGTCAGTGAGTGGTCTTCAGAGAAGTGGCGGCAGCTCAGGGACTCTACCAGTGCAGTGTGGAAATTTGCAGGAAGGGGAGCTAAGATACATGGAGCTGTCCAGTGGAGGGCCTTTGCTGGTTGGGACTAGAGCCCAAGAGAAGTAAGTCATCCCCATAATTTGGCACCTGCATCTATGAGGTACAGGTTACACAACCATTTTGTTAAACAAGTAAGTTTTACACAAACGAGACATCTATATTTCAAAGCACACTAAATTAATCTGTATATTAAGACAAAGAAAGTAATGAAGCTTGCAAATGCCATATGCAGTGATCATAAGGGCATAAAATACTCTAAATTTATCTTTTAGAGTACTTAAAAACACCCTTAATCATAATTTTCTCACATTTTACTAAGATAGATAAAGAAAATACACACAATTCAAAGATACTACATATTTGAAGATTGTAAGATCAAGTGAGCTTTCAACTACTTGAAAGGAATAGTTTGTTTGCTTATTTAAATTTTTTAGCTGTGCCACACGGCATGTGGGGTCTTAGTTTCCCGACCAGGGATTGAACCCATGCCCCTGCATTGAAAGTGTGGATTCTTAACCACTGGACCACCAGGGAAGTCCCTTTTTTAAAAAAAATTGCAATCCTACAAGTGGAGTGATGGTTTAAACTGTTTTTAACAAGAACATACTTCGATTTAGAAGCATATTATGTCCCTTATAAAGGGTGTGTAGCTGCATTGCTATATTAGTAAATTCCTACACTACTATTAACATTTTATAATTTTAAGACCACTAACCAAAAAAAAAAAAAAATCTATTAACACCCCACTTCCTTGTTCTTACTCCATTAGAGCCTTTCAAGGGTGACGTGCCTAAGTTAAAACAGCTATTAAAGGAGGAGCAGGTCCTTAATAAGCTCCCTCACTTTGGCTAGAAAGAGACTGTCAATGGATTTTCTGCAGCTCTTCACTAATTTCTTTGATTAAGACTAAGGGCTCCTTCTTTCCACTCAGAGAGCTCTGCTTATACTTACTTAATGGCACTAATTTTACTTATGGTTTTATTATAATTGCTTGTTTATAATTCATCTTCATCAGATAATATGCTTCCAGAAAGCAAGGATATTATTGTCTTAATGATACGTTGGCAGCTTCCAGCTTTAAATATAGAGGGCCTCTAGAAATGTTAGAAGACGCAGATCATATCACTCCTCCTCGGTAGGAATGTAACAATGGCCTTCCTTCTCATTCAGAATTGAAGTCCTTACCATGGCCTACGAGGTCCTCTAAGTTCTGACTGCAGCCCCTCTGAGGGCTCTCCCAGAACCCTCCTTCTCTCAAACTGCTCCACCCACACTACCCTCCCTACTGATCGCACAACACACTGAGCCTGCTCCTGACTCAGGGCCTTTCCACTTACTGCTCCCTCTGTCTAAGATACTCTTTCTTAAATGCTCTTTCATCAGGTATCTGTATAGCCTGGCCCTCACTTCACTCATCTCTGGTAAAATGTTACTTTCTCATTTTATAAAATATTGCCACACACTCCTTTGCACTCCATCCCTCCCTTAATTCTTTTCATGCTCTGTTTTATAGACTTATGAACCTCCAACATACTATGTATTTATTATTTTTTATTTTTTTGCAGTACGCGGGCCTCTCACTGTTGTGGCCTCTCCCGTTGCGGAGCACAGGCTCCAGACGCGCAGGCTCAGTGGCCATGGCTCACAGGCCCAGCCGCTCCGTGGCATGTGGGATCTTCCTGGACCGGGGCATGAACCCGTGTCCCCTGAATCAGCAGGCAGACTCTCAACCACTGCACCACCAGAGAAGCCCTATGTATTTATTTATAATATTCATTTGATCATTAGGGCATCAGGCCCATAAGGGCAGGGACTGGGCCTTTGTTCACCCATTTCCTCAGCACCTAGAATGATGAGGAACTCATTGTAGGATCTCACATATTTACTAAGTGACTGAAGACTTATGAGTCATCTCTGTGTGATTCTTGGCAAGTCATTAAACCTCTGTGTTCTGATGTTTCTTCTGTGACGTAAATGAGTTTTTCTACAATTAGGAAGAACTGACCTAAAATCCAAATTTGAAAAAAATCAATACTTGAGAGAAACAGAAAAGTAACTTCTATAGATGCTGACTCTCTACAGAATTAGATTAATCTGGGCAAGTACTTGGCAGCATTTCTATAAAGAGGATTTAAGTATGGGTAAAGTGGTTAGTCTAGATGATTGAAGATGTTTGGTCTAGATGACTGTTAAGGTACTTTCTTAATCATGATATTCCATGATTCTATAACTGGATGATCAACAATTTCCCTTTGAGCTAGAAAAATGCTATGGTTTTAAATATACGCTGAATATACTGTTGAAAGAAAATGTTAAAACAAAAAAGATTTCCGTTATGCTCAACTATGTTCACCATAGTTATTTTCATATGTCAATTCTCAATTGTGATAGATGCAGGTTAAATGCAAATGAATATTAAAAGTTATCAATAGCTATGGCACTGTGATTATAACAGAGGTGAATACAACAGTGGCTAGAAACACAGGCTTGGAGTCAGACCACTAGGTCCAAATCCCCCTCCAACCCTGGTATGCCACAGGTTCTAGGTCAAGATACTTAAATTACCCACTCTTTCTATGCCTCGGTTCCCTTATATGTAAGAGATAAGGATGATAGTGCTCGTCTCATAGGGCTGTTATGAGAATTAAATGACTTACTTTTATCTATTATTTCCTTAAGTAAAGGATAGTCTTTTTCACATATGCCTCCCAATCATCACCCATAAGTAAATTCCCAGGTCCATTTCAAATTTAATGTCTTCAAAGGAAAGCAAGACCAGCCTAGACAAACTTCTTATCCACCAAAATAGCTTCTACTGAGCTGCAACTTCTACATGTTTGATTTTCCAACAAATGTGAGATGTTCTGAAAATGATCAGCCAGGCTGCATTTGAGTACACAGAGCTATGAAGAAACTTAAGTAAGATAAAGAGCAGAAACCCATATCCACTGACTATTGATTACTAAGTATCAATATGAGGTACTGCACAGGATTATGAAAAAATATGTATTATACAACACAGTTTCTCCCTTCAAGAAGCTTAAGATCATTTAGAAAGGTGAAAAGGTAAAATAAAAGTATTTTAATTAGTGTCTACTTTACACTCACTGATGTCACCTTTTTAATGTTACTAGGGAAACATATATCTTTGAAATTTTTTAATGTAAAACTTAAATAATAAATGTAAAAATTCAAGAATTATCATTAAACACATTATGATTAAATGCCTAAGAGTCAGAAACGGCAAGTGCTGTAAGTCTGGAGAACAGCTGGAAGACTCTGGGAAGTACCGACATAAAGGAGCTAATGAAACTTAACATAAAAGGATACAGAGCAAGAGGAATATAAGCAAAGGTACCAGTTATTAATTTGGGTAAGTTTCTTAAATTTCTCTGCCCTCATTTTTTCATCTATGTAATAGGGATAATAATATTTTTATTTTGAAGACTGAGTTAATTAATACAAGTGCTATAAAACTAAGTGCCTTGCATGATAAGTGCTCAAGAAATATGAAATGAAAGGGTTAAGTCAAATCACACAAGGTCTTGGCATAGCAGTTAAGAAGGCTGAAAGACTGTCCTTGAGAGCACACACTAGTCTTTCTTGCCTTCACAATGCACGGTGTACAATGTCTGCACTTGGTAGCAACAAAATAAATGACTACTGAATTAAATTCATTGTGTGGAAAGGAGAGGAGGTCCTAGAAAACTGAGAAGGATGATAGAACTGTTGTTTTGGTGAAATTTATCTTGTCCTTGTGTGCAAATTGGGGAGAGACTGGAGATAGAGAAATTAGCTTGGCTATTGCTGTACTAGTCCAGCTTGACAACCCAGCCATCCCTCGACGTGAACTTAAACACATGAAAAGGGAACAGAGGAGACAGGAAATTTAAAAATACGTGGTAAAGAAAGGAAATGCTAGCTTAGCTGTCACATTTTAAAACGGACATTATAAGTTTTCAATACATATTCGTTGAATGAAGTAAATATTAAAAAAGCACTCATCAACAGCATAAAGCATGTTCAGAGCACTTAACTACAGTGCTTTGAAGTAACTCTAAGATCAACACAATTATACCGTCATTTGCCAGAAGTGCATTTGCTAAGGAGGAGAAAGGAAGGCACTGCCTTAAACTTTCTGAGAAGCATGTCCCATAAAAAAACAAAAATAAAGAAGAGCCATCCCAATATGTACAAAGTAGATAACGAACAAGAATCTGCTGTATAAAAAATAAATTAAAAAAGAAGAGCCATCCCAGTCACACTCTCACAGACTATACTGAACCAATCAGTGTTATATTCATATTCAAATTACCTTCTAAGTGCTCTGCAGAGTCCTGTAAGCTCCAAGGAGGCTCCTTAAAAGCGGGTGAGGGGGCACTGCAGTGGAAGTGGAATTTGAGAAGGTGGGGATGAGCAGGAATGGCTGTGGGCCTACACTTCTAGCTCTTTTATAAATTTAGTTTCTCTGTAAGATTTTCTTTGAATAAAAATGTCCACAGATAAATTTTTTAAAATTCTGAATGTACAGAATATATGCCCCATAGAATTCTGGCAGTTACAAAACTACTTGTATGGGATTCAAATGATATTTCACCATACACAGCTGTTATATCTCCTTTCATAATATATTTTAAGTCGTTTCTATGACTTTATTGCTAAGTCTGGTTGGTTCCTTCAATATCCATATAACAAACACCTAAGGTCTCCAAATCATTTTTATTGGCCTTGTGAATATGGAGATAAATGAAACATGGCTCTGCACTCTAATATCAGACTGATTTAACAGTAAACTCTATGACATCAAGCAGAAGTGAATAGGAAAAGCTGCCTAAAAGGGCTCCTTACAAAGATAACAATGACAAAGAAGGTTGAGAAACACTGATGCATATGTTTTGCCACATGTTTTTAAAAAGCTGGTAGTCTCAATATCTTATAATCATACTTTGTGTAATAGTACTGACACAAATTTCATTTTATACTTTGAATGTGAATATGCTTCTGACTTAAAATTTTGAAATATATAAAGAAATGATATGAGATAAAGATCTACTTGTGAGGTTTTGTTTAGTGCTAATCTCAATATTTACTTTTTTAATGAAAAGATTTGCAGATTAATTTATATATCTTTTCTTTATCTCCATAAGGTAATCTTGAATTTGATTCTGCTTTCTGAGTCATGGACTCATAATTTCTAATCATGTTGTTTATGTCTAAAGTGTACAGCAATCGCTGGTAAAACAAAAGAAAAACTCCATTTACCTCTCCTAAAATTTAACACTCAGGTTGGCCCAGCTGTGTCAGTCTATGTTATTTTTTATTAAAAACCCTTTGTAGAAAATGGGGCAATAATGGTTAGTGCTGAACTCCACACAGACCTGGACATGAGGAGTTACCTGAACATAAACTTAGTATTCAGGTCAGGTTACAATTAACCTGAACTTCTCCTTTCTTCTCAGCCCTCTGCTCAAGAGTCAGAAATCAAAAACAAGTTTAGGACCAAGCTGTGTGTAAAGGAATCAGGAAATGGCCCCATTTTCAACTGTACTGGGTTACCCATTTAAAATAAGTATGTATCACACCTTGCTCCTGGTCATGAAACTAAGCATAAAATATGGGTAAGAACTAAATAGTTTCTTTCCATTTTTAAATACTTTTAAAAAGCTGTTACTATATTCAGAATGTTAACATTTTCACTGCAGTGAAAGACTACTTTTGGACATCTCCTATAAAGAAGAGGCCGCATTAGCTAGCTACACTGCTGGAGCTGTCTGGAGACATTCACAGTAGGGAGGAGTTAAGCTTTAACAGCAGAGTCTGGGAGAAACAAGTCACACCAAAAAGAATGCAGACATACTAAAAAAGGAAAAACTTTCTAGACCCAAGCTGAGACTGATCTGACAGGGTAAACTTAAAAACAGTTCTGAAAAAAAAAAAAAAAAAAACCGTTCTGGGATGGAAAGAGGGGTGGATAAACACATAGATACGTGATAAAGTATTACAACATTAGTTGCAGGCTTCTAAGTGATGGGCATAATGGTGTTTACTGCACTATTCCTTCAACTTTTTTGTGTATTTGAAATCTCTCATAATACAATTTAAAAGCAGTTTTAATGGCAGGCATTCTGAAGGAGAAAAATCAGTTTTTAAGGCTGCACCTAATAAACTACTGTCCAGAGTTGGAATGAAGAGCTCAAAAACCCTCTAGCTCTCTAATGAAATGGCAAGCACTGATATAAAGCTGCCAACTACGTTTTTAAACGCCAAAGTTATAGGAGGTTGATCCAAGAAAGCAGAAGGCTAAAAAGTCAGGGCGTTCACAAATATCTGAGACGGTCAAACTTTAGCAGAACAATTATCAAAAATAAAGTATCCAGGTATCTATTTTGTCTTGCTAAATTAAGTTCTTTCATCTTGCTTCAACTTACAACTTTTCTATTAGCTGGCAGGTAGGTATGTGTAGCTCTGTAGAAACTGATTCATAATTTACACTGAAATAGTACTATATGTATATCTATATAAGAAAGAGAGAGAGAGAACGTTTAAATAGTGTACGCTATTTTGCCCTCCATTGTACTTCCTGTTTGCACACCCAGAGTGAGCAGACAGGCTGCATGAGTGAAACTGGTCATTTACCCTACAGTGTGAGCATCCTGGCAGGCTGATCCTGGTTCTAGTATATACAAGCGTGCATTTTCTTATCACACACCTAACCACAAGCCGACTGTGTCTTCCAGAACTCAGCCTCCATGACTGACATGTTCCAATGCTGGAAGAAAATCTAGCATGTTCACGGAAAAATAGTTCATAAGTCTCTAATTCTTCCTTAGGCATTTTTCAAGGGTAATTTTGACTATCAGTAATTTTTGCATTACATTTTAACTTCAGAACCTCACCCCACATAAGATGCAACTACACTGTACTGTATTCATCTGAAGTATGAGGAGCTCTGGATTGGTGCCAGGAACTGCAGATTCTAATCCCAGCTCTACTGCTAATTAGCTGTGTGATCTTGGGCAAGTAACTAACTTCCGAGTCTCAATTCCCTCAACTGTAAAATAAGGCAGTTGATTCAGATGGTCTCTAAGTTCCCTGAACACTTTTAACCATCTATGAATCCATGAATATTTTTCATAATTTGTTAGCTATATGTTTAGCTAGTGCCATTTACCTAAAAAGCAGTTCGTTATCTAATGATGAATAATACAAATTGGCAATCAGCAGCTCAGAGAATTAGCAAGGTTATTCAGTACTAATACACTGTGAAGTCTGATAACTTTCTTTTCCAGAAAGTAAAAAGACTGAAAATTTTCACTTTAAGACCTCTATTTTCCCAATATTGAAAAAACATTCAGCAACAGAATCATTATACACCAATACTGGAAGCAGATGTGATTAAAGTCAGTTGTTCTAAGATGTAATTTTAACCCTGTATTCTTCAAGGTGGTTTAAAATGAAATAATCTATTATGTCAATAATGCAAATATAGGAAAAGGATACAAAGAATTGTTTGCTCTGACTAAAATGTTTAAAATTCACTATTTCGAGCTTAAGAGCATTATGTAAAAGATAGTTTTGTTCCTTTTACCACCCCTATATTTTACAAACACACACAAAACAATCTGCCCTCATTCCTGCACTTTGCTGCAGTGGGTTGCAAATGTGACTGCATATTAGAATCATCCGGGAAGCTTAAAGAATTTTTTTTAAAGTCTGATGAGCAGTCCTCCCAAAAACAATTGGATCAGACTCTCTGGAGGTGGACCCACAAGCATTAAAACTTTGGAAAAAATCTCCAGATGATTCTAATGTGCAGTCAGACTTCAGTCCCCAAATATCACATATGGGAAAGGAAGCTGGGGAGGGGGCTTTTCTGTTCTTGTTGTTGAAATGATGGGTAGGCTCAAGCAAATACAAAGGTTTAAGTTTTGTCTTCACCAAAGAAATATAAAAATTAAAAATCCAATGATCTTTGGATTAAAATATAAACATTTTTTGCATTTTTTTAAAATAAAAATGTTTTAAACTCCAAATAGCTTTCATTCAATATATTAAAACATACAGATGTATTTATATCTATTTAGTGAAATAGCTACCTAAATACAAGAGCTTTCTACTGAATTCACTTTTCTAAGTTTTCTCAAATTACATGGTATATAGACAGATGCTCAATCTTTGCACTCCTTAAAAGTTGACAGTATATACATTTTAGAAATCAGTATCATTTAGTGCATCAAGAATATAAAATGTCTTTATTTTATCTGCTGTGGCATCATATATTATTGATTCTTGTGTTTTCAATTATAATTTCACTGCTAATAAAAGCAGATAAGATAGCAAAGTATACTTTAACAACAGCAGGAATCATTCGTAAGTAAATGAAAACATATTGAAATTTAAGAAAAGACACCTTTAGAGTCACCTTGGAATGCTGAGTAGGTAGTCTAAGGTGACACTCAGCTCATCCATATTTGTCTGTTCCAGGCATAATGGAATTGTCAGAATGAGGCCGCTTCGTCTGTCCTTTCCTCCTATTAAAGAAAAAAATATATAAATTTAACATGTAAGAGATATTAAAGCACTAAATGAATTAAATATATTTGCATCCAATGTTACTACAACAATTACAAGTTTAAGACATCAGTAAAAAACAATCTAATGGCTGTTTATTTTATATATTGTAAATGTTTATAGTAGTACAGCAAAATTATATAAAATTTAGAAAAAATAAGAGGAAAAAAATTCACCAATGAAATATTCACTTAAACATAACAATTCTCATTTTGTTTAATTTCTTCCATTTAGTCTGCTTCTGATTGTAATCAATTCATCAAACATCTATTGTGTGCCTAGCACAGTAAGCATTTGCAAGTAAAACAACAAATTTCTTATCAACCTAGGAAGAAAAACTTTAAGTCGTAAGAAATAACAGTATGAAATATGACAGATAATTTGTTAGGCTGTGTTGTACAAAATATATAAAATATTATAAAAAGGGATTTAGAAAATGGAGAAAATGATAAGAGCTGTAATAAATGTAAAAAATTTCATAGAAAAGTTAAAACTTAAGAAAAATGAATAGAATTTATAAACCAAGTCAAAAGAGCATTCTGTGATGAGGAATGATCTGAGTTAACTCACAAAGGTCAGACAGGCATTCTTTGTTCATGAGGCAATAAAGGGAAAGCCCTGTCCAGCTGAGAAGAGCGCACGGGACCTGGATATAGAATTCTGAAAGCCAGGAAGTGGAACGCACTTACATTTCATGGATGTTCAAGTTCTCTTCGATTTTCCATAAGCATTAAAATATAACTAGTACTTTTATATACACACAGCTTCTTTGAAAGCTCCCCACATGATTGATTTTCACACTGAAGTCCATCTTTTGACCCAACTGACATTTATGGCAATTTTAGAAACTTAAAAGCCAGCAAACACTAAAGCAAACAATTTTATATGATCTCTATCACTAAAAAGTTAAAGGACTGAATTGAAAAAAAATGATTCCTATGAATAACATGGATGCAATTCACAAGGTACCAACCATAAATGATCTTTTATCAGATTAACCATGTAAATTACTGATAGTCAACCACTTTGTTTAATCTCAATAAATGGCAATTTCAAATGGTTCAACTTAATCGATAATCAATAGTGACTTCAACTGCAAATGTTGTTTTGTTTAGAATACAAGTTTTTTTTTTTTTTAATAGACTGCAACCATGGTTTTCAAACTGTATCCCCTGAATGATTTTGTTGGTTTGAGAAGTTTTTCTCTATTATTAAAAAAGTTTGAAAATTACTGGTTGAAATAATTAACGGTCAAGAGCAAGTCAAGAGGAATTGGGTTCAGAGAAGTCTCATTTTCTCCTCAAAAATCGCTAAGCCCTGCATTAAACCAAACTGCAAAAAGGTTCATATCTGAACTGCAGCACTCTGACCCACTGTGAAATTGTCTGCAGAGCACAGGTCTAACATACAGGATTACATTTAACCTCATGCCCTCAGCTTTCACTAAGGGACAACAAAATAATCACCAGTGTAGATACAAAAGAAGGCAGATGTCAAGAAGAAAAAGGCTTTCAAGATAGGTATGGTCACCAGGGTCAAATGCTGCACAGAGACAAGTAAAATAAGAATGCAAAAATGTCACTGATAAAGATTTTTTTTAAATAGTAATATCCACTCTTGGCAACAGTATGGGCAAACTGGCTTTTTTTTTTAATTGAAGTATAGTTGATTTACAGTGCTTCAGATGTACAGCAAAGTGATTCAGTTATACACATACATATATATCTATTCTCTTTCAGATTCTTTTCCATTATAGGTTATTACAAAATATTGAATATAGTTCCCTGTGCTATACAGTAGGTCCTTGTTGTTTATATATTTCATATTTAGTAGTGTTTATCTGTTAATTCTAAATTCCAAATTTATCCCTCCCCTCTTTCCCTTTTGGTAACCATAAGTTTGTTTTCTATGTCTGTGGGTCTATTTCTGTTTTCAAACATGCATTTTCATACACTGGTGAGAGATCAACAATTGCCACAATATTCTTATAGGGCAATCTGACAAAACCTTTAAATATAAATGTAAATTCTCTTTAATACTTCCAGTTGTAGGAATTTATACTGCTGGACTTGTACAAAATGCACAAACTGTGAATAAGAACGTTTCCTACAATACCACTCATATCATAAAAAAATAGAAAACGTTAAGTGTCAACTGGTAAGGGAAGAAGTTTTTTTAAAAAAGAAAACACATATTAAATAAAGAACTAATATTACTGGGGGAATTCAATATCTTATTTTCTCCTTTATAATGTACACTAGAAAAACATGCCAATTTACAGAGAGATACAATATACACTGAAAAGGACATTAGTAGCCTAAATATCAAGACAATTCTGATAGGACCTAAAAAGTATAAGAGAGAAAAAGCAAGATAATACAACTTAAATAATCTTCAATAGGTGGGTCACAGTACCTATTCTAAAGCATGTGCAAATTTACTCAATGGTCCAAAATTCCAGAAAATTGCTACACCCAGCGTCACCACTGCTTTCACACTAGCAATATATCTCGAAGCTTCTCTTTGACTCTTCTTAGTCAATGCAGACTTTGGGTTAATAATGGAAGGTAAATTCAAGCCTTATAACCAAATTCGAGCAGTAAAAAGTGAAAACCATGTAATTTATTTCATAACTCCCCCCTCATAGGAAGATGGAAGACAAAAGCTGGACGGGATAACACAAAAATGAATTACTCTATATTTCAGAAACAATACTTTAGATGCTGGTTAGTCAATTATTCTCAGCCTGTATTAGTTATTTCATTTTTATATGAGAGGTGAGATGTCATGACATCTACCCTGTAGAGGTCATTTAATCAAATTACAGAACAGAATGAAAACTGGCTGCCAAGCACCAACAGTGACAGAGTTGGCTTGCACCGCTATCCATTCTGAGTACAAGGTGTCTCAGAAACACCTTTAAAACAAAACATTCAGAGAAAAAGGAAATGCCTTTCTGCCAAACTTATCAAAGAAAAAAAGATTAAACAAATTTATACATCAAACACTTCCAATTTTAAGAAGAAAACATACCTGAAAGGAAGGCTAGTTTTTTCTTCAGAATGGGTAATATTACTGAGGCCTCCATTTTACTCCAGTAAACTTCCTCCAGTAAATTTTCCTTTCTGAAAACACAGAAAGTTAAATGTCAACTACAAGATAATAATTACTCTATGAAATATACACAGACATACCTCATTTTATTATACTTCACTATATTGTGTTGTTTACAAATTGAAGGCTTGTGGCAACCCTGCATTGAGCAAGTCTACTGCTCATTTTTCCACCAGCATTTGCTCATTTCGTGTTTCTGCGTCACGTTTTGGTAATTCTTGCAATATTTCAAACTTTCTATTATTATATTTGTTATGGTGGTCTGTGATCAGTGATCCTTGATGTTACCACTGCAAAAAGGTTACAACCCACTGAAGGCTCAGATGACGGTTAGCATTTTTTAGCAATAAAATATTTTTAATTAAGGTATGTACATTGTTTTTTTAGACATAATGTTATTGCACACTTAACAGACTACAGTATTACATAAACATAACTTTTATTTGTACTGGGAAACCAAAAAATTCATGTGACTTGCTTTACTGCAGTATTTACTGTGGTCGTCTGCAACCGAGCCAGCAGTATCTCTGAGGTATGCCTATACTTAATGGCTTACGCAGGGTTTCTCAATCTCAGAATTACGGACATTTTGAGTCAGATTATTTATTCTTTTCTGTAAGGAGTTGTCCCGTGCCTTGTAGAATATTTAGCAGCATCCCTGGCCTCTACCCACTAGAATCCTAATACCATTCCCCCTTCCCAGTTGTGACAACCAAATGTCTCTAGACACTGCCAAATATCCTCTGGCAGGCAAAAATCACAGCTAGTTGAGAATCACTGGCTTAACTGTTTTTCGGAGCAATGCTCTTGGGCTAGAACAGTGCCTGGTACATAGCAGTAACTCAACAAATTATTTGTTGAATAAAGGAATGAATCAATTAATCAAACTTGCAATATCTATTACTCTACTTATTTACGCAGCTTAATTCCAAATATCTGATTCTTTCAGATCCACTATTAAATGGCTTTCTCTCACTTCTCATATTTTTGCTTCCCCATAACACATAATAACTCACCTTATCCTCATGTTTACCTCAAGTTATTTCCCAATATACTATTTCAATTTTTGCCCTCACTGTTAACTGCCTCTATCTCTCCACATTTTATATTTTAAATTTGCCAGGAGAAAATCTGATTAGCCTAGTTATCTTTTTGTACCAAGCCATAATTCACTGATCTTGGTTTAGTTTTCTAGTGTCCACTCAGGTACGCCCAGGGGTTATGGAAAATACAAAATGGGACTATTCATACAGCAAGGGCTAAGAGCAAGACAGTTTCCTTTAAATGGGAGCTTTGGCATGGCAGGCATCTGTATGCTTGGCCAGCCCAATATACCATCAAAGCACGATTTTAAGAAAAGCAGGAACTTCAAAACAAAACATAACAAGAAAATCAAAGGTTCAATTATATTAGCCACCTAAACTTAATTTCATGTCTGAGAGAGTATTCTCCATCACATTTATCCCTCCTTCCCTTGTCCTACGCCCACGTACCATCACTATATAGTGACAGTTCCTTGGAGGACACTGTAAAATTGCATTGCATTTAGTGAAAGTATACTCTTTTATAACCAGCCTCCTCTTTTTTTATTGAGCTATAACTGACATAGAAAATTATATTAGTTTCAAGTGTACAGTATGATTTGATACTTGTATATATCGTGAAATGATCACCACAATAAATCTAGTTAAAATCCACTACTATAAATAGTTGCAAAAATTCTTTTCTTGTGATGAGAACTGTTAAGACTTACTCTCTTAGGTCTTTCAAATATGCAATAGTGTTATTAACTACAGTAATCAGAAAGCACACTCTCTTGAAAATAATTTTCCAGCAGAGCAGAAAATGTGACTCTATATTACTTACTCAGCAAATACTTGCTATGAACCTATCCCATTTCAAGCACTGTGCTTTCAGCTGGAGCTAAAAACTCAAGTCACAGCCTTGCCCTGAAAAAAATGTAGTCTTTTGAAAAAATTCCCAGATTACTTGGAAAAAAAACGATGTAGTCTTATTACTTGTCAGATAATGGCTACACAAGCAAGGCTACTTAAAGAAGTATATTATTTTACAGCTTTTGTATATACAACTAAAAAAAATCACTACTATTTTTATATATCTACAAAAGAAAACATGTTGTCAAAGTAAATATGACATATTCTCTTCAAGTTTTATCCTCGAATATTTGTTTGCAATTTGTTCATTCAGTTTTGTTCTACATCTGCCCAGGCTAACATACAATTAGTAGGAAGAATGAGGGAAAAGCTCATGTTTTACATGTTTAACCTAAAATAGTAGCACTTCATGTTTCCAGATCAGTATCTTGACCTGATGAGTTTTTTCTCCAGCACTACAAGAACCAGACAGTTCAGACTCACGGCTAAGCTCCCTTCTCTGGTGACCAGCTTGTCAAAGACCAGATGTAAAAGTCTGATAATGATGATTAAGCAAGTTAACATCTACCAAGTGTTTACTACAAGGCATACATTGTTCTAAATGATTTACTTATATTAATTTAATTACTCCTTGCAACATTTCTATGAGATAACTACTATTATTAACCCCATTTTATAGAAAAGTAAAATGGGGCTGAGAGGTTAAATGTGGCCCAACATCTCAAAGCTAGTAACTGGGGAAGTTAGGATTCACACCCAGGCAATCTGGTTCCAGTAATGATGTTCTCAATATCACATGATCAGCTTACCAATAAAACAGCCCTGAAAACATCCAGTGACATCGGGCCAATTGAACAAGATGGAGTCCTAGCTTTTGCATTATCGGTGCAAATGTCAACACAGTGAAAGGGGCAGTACTAAGAATTATTATTAAAACAGTTTTGAACTCACAGACCCCCCCGAAACCTAGTAACAAGAGAACTGCTGATCTAGGCTGTCAATGGGATGCTCCAGACAACTTCTCAACTGCCTTTGTGTCCTTCCTATTTTCTGAGCCTATTTCTCCATCCTTCTCATAAATTCTGAGTTATATACATCTTTCTAATGAACCCCTTTCTGCTTAAGTTTTAGCTAGAGCAGCCTTCTCTTTTAGTCAATGGAGAAACTTGGTACAGGAAGCAACTGCAATTCAGAGTTTGGTAGGTCTTATCTGCAATCATTCAGCACCGCTGCTTCTTCTTTGTAGGTTTTTTTTTTCCCCAATCTGTTGCCATTTATTCTGAATGAAAATGTCCATCAATACACTGAGGGTTAAGCCTTGCCACAATAAAACCTAATTAACCAGTACCCAAGAAAAAAGAACCTCTGGAATTCCTAAGGCATAAGAAATGATAGCTGCAGGTAATCCTTTGAATAATATCTGTGTTATCTAAGCTTTGCAAGTCAGGTTATCAATTTTATGCCAGCAAGTGCCAAATGTTTCACCACTGTGTTCTCCACATACTTAAAGTGCAAAAGGGAGATGGTTTCAATCTCTAGTCTAGATTTACCTTGGCAAACTATAGTACCCAGAAGCAATCTTACATTTCATCACTGTCTCCTGAGACACATGCTCTTTCCAAACTTTCCATGACTTAACAAAACCACCTCAGCATGGCAAAATACTAATTTTTTTTAATCCAACAGTCTTTTTTTTTTAAAGAACATTTTGAAAGTGATGAAAAAGTAATTTAAAGTAATGAGAAATATAGATTTTTGGCTGTGTGGGCCAATATCAAATGAATTGATGAATAAAATGTGAAGCAGTCAAGAGATGAAAGCTGTAATGTTTACTCTTTATATCTTCCTCCCTTCTACAGTCTCCTTTACATCAATCTCTTTCATTGTTATCATAAAAGAGATGGATAATAAAAAGTAATGATTACTGTACTACTAGTTCCAATTAAATGTGGTTTTGCAAGTCATTTGTTTTACACTTTTCAAGTCATTAGCACAGCCATAAGAAAAAAAATCTGCCTATTTCTAGTTATATAGTTCATAGAATAATGTACAAAACACACAAAATAAAGAGAAAATCCTGCAAAAGACGATACAACCATCCACTACCATCACCACAATAAATATTAAATAACATGAGGTATTTGCTCATGCTCTTCTCCAGTAGGTAGATATAGATCATTATTTTTCACAAGGAGCTTATTCAACCTAAATATATCTGAGTGAATTATATTCTCAAACAAGGAATGAAGTCAGTGGCAGACATATACCTGATATGAATCAATGGAAAGTGACAAGGAAAACATGTCTTTTAAAAAATTTGCCAAGTGAAGCAGGCCTAAAAAATGGCAGAAAATTCACAACATGCTTAACACAAACATGTCATATTTCATATATGGTTATTTAAAACGATCTATTTTAAGTCACGATTTATAATACATAAAAGAGGCAGAAAGCCAGAGTTTACAGCAGGTGAAGTGCCTTGGAAACTGGTGAACATAAAGGAAAATGTGCAACCATGACTGCATGTTGCTTTCAACCAAAAGCAGGAAACAGCAAAGTAAATTAACATCATTCCTAGGTGCAAAATAAACCCTACCTAAAAACAGAATCCCTACGTTAGGGATGATGAATTCTGAGAAATTCTGAAAAATGTAAGGAGACTAAGTTTCAACTGATATTTGTATCTATCTTCTAGCTTGAACATCTTTCTCAAGACCTTGAAGAGTTACAAGAGGAAAACTGGGGCAACTAAGTAGTTAGAGACCAAGTCCTATTTATCTTTACATTTATTTACTCATTCATTCACTCATTTAACAAATCTACAATAAGCACCTACTAGATCGAGTCAAGGCGAGGCGCTGGATATATTTGGCATTCAAAAAATATCTGATTAATGAATGGATAAATGAACGAACAAATGAACAAACATATGAGACCATCAGTAAAGTGAAACACATACCCTAGGAAACCTAACGTTATCACAACTACCTGACAGTCGACACCTTGTGGTGTGATAATAGACCACCTGTGCATACTTTTCCTTCAAAGCGGCTTCTCCCAGCTCCTTCTACTGGGACACTCTCCCACGGATCCAGCCGCTACGTAAATCACTGGATGCCAGAGGAAGGCAGGTCTATGATGATGGTAAGGGGGACCTCAATGGGTGCTACCAATGGGCAGCCGTTAGAGGGCAGCAGAGGATGTGTTTAAGGAGCAGGAAAAGAGAACTCTGGCCTTTTAATCAAGACTGGGCAAATTACACTTTATAAGAGACTGTAATTGATGATATGAGTGGGTACACTGGAACTCCTCTCTCAATAAGTATAAATCAACCAGTTTATTTGGAAAATTTAGTTAGATTCTTCGAAGAGGCATTTTTAACAACCAGTGAAAACCCATTAAGATAGCCTAAGGCTAACTAAATCATCTCTAATGAGTCTACATCATGTAGACACATAATGGCAATGAACAAAATCAGAATGCAGGCTCCTCAGCCCTGCATTTTCAGAAGAAATACTATAGCTGTCCTTAAATTCAGATTAGAAATACCTTCAACTATTGTGACAGAGCAAGAGCAATCCTAGATGAAAACAAACAAGCACACATAGGTACTCACTACTACCTAACTGGGCTCATCACACTATGTATCCATATATAAAATTATGCAGGAATAAACATTACTCAACTTTAGGAAAATATATCAGTAAAGCAGTTCAACAGTTGAAAATATCTGTCATTTTTTTATTATTGTAGGTGCCAGTGTATGATTATTAATCTGTTTTTACAATAACATTGACAGTTCTAAATGAAAGAAAAACAATCCTTTTGGACAGACTTTAAATGAAAATGATAAAATAATTATTAACTTTCATCAAAATACAGATCTATCCAAAACAGTAATTCTTCTAAATAAAATTGAAAGCTGAAATGTCAAGTATTTTACAGATGGATCAGGCCCTAGTTTATTCAGTGAGGGAGGGAGGAAGGAAACGGAAAGTTCTGAGGTTTCTATGAAAATATAATCTACCTTGAAAGACAAGAAAATTCTATATTGAAGGTCCAATTGGACATGAAAAGTCCTACACTGTATTTAAACGTCAAAAATTGAAAAGCTTATGGTAATGATAGCCTACCACTTAAAAACTATTTTCAAAAACAACATAAGCAACTACCCCTACATCACCCTCCCTGCCCTGCCCCCTCTCCACAGGAGCCAGACACCAATATCTACAAAGTCAAAGGGAAGTCAGTTCTTTAAGGATTTCCCCACCTCTCTAGCTAGTCTACCAAACCCTTAGCAGCGGCAAACTTTCATTTTTGAAGGTCCAGCTTCAAGAAGTCCTTTACTCCATGACTTTTTCAAATCTTTGGCTTTTCTTGTCTGTGTTAATTTATAGGTAAATCCTCCTTCACCAAAACTGGGGCAGCAAAAGGAAAAAGGAATATTGCTTTACAGAAGTGAATCAGGCTGATGGAATTCCAATAAGGTAAAGGTATTTCTGGCATCCCCAGCTATAGAGTACCCTATAGCTAGAGCTTCTTCACCTGCTGTCACAGCTCTCTGAGGTGAGCTCTCTTCCTGCACGGCTTCTGCACTCCAAGAAGCCTGGACAGCTTCTTTCCCCAGGGCAATGGATGTGTCCACTGAGTTCCCCTGCCTGGGTACAGGTCTTCCTCCATCAACAGGGGAAGCATGTGATAACTTTACAAACTCACGGTCTTATTTCTAGATCCCAATCTCTCTTGACCTGCTATAGGTGTCTCCTCCCTTCCTCTTTATCTCACAATTTCTCTGGGTGGGTCATCACTAAACCTGTTCTCTACTGACCTTTATCCTAGAAAGAAATGTTCCTCCTCTACACTTGGCAAAGACATACATGCCTTTCATTGAGCTAATCTCAGGCTAAATCTAATTCAGACATATAATAGTCTAACGGATTTGAACAGAAGTTCATATGTATCATCAAGTTCCTAATTCTAAATAACTGGCATACAAATTAATTTTTAGTACCAAATTGTTTATATGTTGGATACCACACATATACAAAAGAGTACTTTTGTTCAAATGAAATAATATATATACAAAACATGAATTAAGACTTTGGCACTATTAAGTTTTCTTGTTTATATAATGACAATATTTGGTATATACCAAACACCACACTGGAAAAAAAGTTAAAAAATATAGTACAAAAGAAAGTTTAAAAAAATTAAGTTAACTAAAGAGACAGAAAACTGCTCAAAAAAATGGAAATTATTATGGCATTACCCAAGCAGAAAGAAGCCAGTGGAACATGTGAAAGTTGTCTTCCATCAGATTAAAAGTCCATTTAACAAAACCATGTATATTATAATGTATTTTTGAGGTAAAACTACAAAAACAATACTGAACATACTGCAAATCCTTTAACTTGTTCATTAACTAAAATGTCACATCACAATCACATGGAACAAAGTAATATAAGACATACAGAAAACTGTGAACCAGCACCTGTTATCCCTCAGAAGGATTGTTAGCAATACTAGATATCTTTCCCAAGCAAAGTCCTCCCCCGCTGAAGACCTTTCTGCCATGGGATTCTGTTCCAAAGAGTTGTTCTCCCTGAAAGGCAGTCTGGTGCAGTGGTAAACATCACAGTCTTAGTTAGAGCCAGGGTGTGACTCTGAGGCAGCCACTTACTAGCTAGGTGGTTTGTGCAATTCCTTTGCTTTCTTTTATGGGCATAATCACCGAACCCACAGGACCCAGGATTAGGTGAGCTAATGTATGTATAGTCTTTAGTATACTCCAGAATGTTAAACACTCAATAAATGGTACCTATTATTAGCAGCTAAATTTTCCTTCCTCTACCAATTACTAGCTTACTACCACTGATTCTCCATGAAGGCCACAGCCAAAGCATTCCCACTAAGGCCTTCTTGCTCCAACAAACTAAAATGGGCACAAACATATTACACATAGCTTAATACATCTTGGCATTTTTTTTTACATTCCAAGAATATTATTTCATCCTCAGAACAACATATAGTTATATTAATATCCCCATTTTTTCCGATGAGAAGACTGAGGCACAGAGAAATTAAATAATTTGCCCAAGGTCATACAGAAATTAATAGATTTATAACCAGGGATTTAGAACCATGGAGAGCATCTACTTGAATTTTTTCATTTTATTAATAAGGAAACTGTCTTAGTGCATTTGGGCTGTTATAATAAAAGTATCATAGATTGAATGGCTTATAAACAACAGAAGTTTATTTCTCACATTTCTGTTCAGGCTGTTATAATGAAAATACCATAAAGTGGGTGTCTTATAAATAAAAGAAATTTATTTCCCACAGTTCTGGAGGCTGGGAAGTCCAAGATCAAGGCACAAGGAGATTCAGTGCCTGGTAACGGCCCACTTCCTGGTCCTCAGAGAGCCATCTTCTACATTTGTCCTTACATGGTAGTAGGGCAAGGGAGCTCTCCGGGGTCTCAATACTAATCACCTCCTAAGGCCCCATCCAAACACCATCAACTGGGGATTAGTTTTCAACATATGAATTCTGGGGGGATACAAATATTCAATCTAGAGCAGAAACTGAGATCTACAGACATAGATTTATCCTTCTAAGGCCACAAAGCACGTGAGTACTAACATGAAACTCAGACTCCTAAAACCCTGCACAGAGCTTCTCTCCACTATATTGTCACATAATAAAATCAAAATTAAAAACACATGAATAAAAGAGAACCATTATTTCTACATATGTTAATAATTTTTTAAAACAATTATGTCTCCGTGAAAACTTACACACAAATGTTCATAGCAGTATTAGTCAAAACACTAAAGACATGGAAACAACCAAATGTCCATCAATTCTGAATGATAAACAAAACATGGTACATCCATATAATAGAATATTACTTAGCAATACAAAGGAATGAAATATAGACACATGGTACGACATGGATGAACCTTGAAACATTATGCTAAGTGAAAGAAGCCAGACACAAAAAGTCACAAACTGTATGACTCCATTTATATGAAATATCCAAAATCTATAGAGACAAAGTAAAATAGTGGTTGCCTAGAGGTGGGGTAAGTATGCGGAATGACTGGTAATGGGCAGAGGATTCTTTTTTGAGGTGATGGAAATGCTGTGAAATCAAACTGTGGTGATGATTCTGTAAATCTATTTAAAAAATCACTGAATTGTACACTTAGATTGGGTAAATTTTATGGCTATAAATTTTACCTCAATAAAGCTAACAAAAAATAAAAAACAGAATTGCTCATTTTGTAAATCAGGAAAATCTGCATGAAAGTGATGAGCACTGTAAGTATTAAAAAATAAACACTAAAGATGTGTAAGCAGTATGTTCCAGAAAGTCTGTACAATGAATTGCATATGCTGAACATTTTATCCCCTGACTTCCACTATAATTAGAACACACTACTATGAAAGAACTTCAGCTGCAAAGACAAATTTCCTTCAACATTGTACATTCTGGATGGAGTAAGATAAGAAAAAAGATTAAATGGATTAAATAGAGGGAAGAAAGGAGAATGTAAGCAATAATATTGATACCACTTTTATGTTCACAGTTGCCCAAACTATCACTTTAGGTAAACTGGCATTTAGATTTGCTTTTTATTTTTAACCTATATGGAGATTTATAAATAATGGTCTTATCTCAGGGTATCTCAAAGTTTTCATACCAACACACATAAAAATATCCAAGATTTGAGTAAAGGTTAAATATTTATTGCTTTCAACAGTATCACATGTCTTAAAACAAACTGCTTGCTTTTGAGAAAAGTGTAAAATATACCTTTGAATTAAAATAATACTAAGACTTTTCGGCATTCCCGAAAACTCAAAGGCTTAGAGGATCACTGAATGCAAATCACTTTGAAACATCACCTACACTAAAAGGTGGAATGTGAAATTAGTTATCTGTATATTTCCTTATACCTCCAAATAAAATAACGACGACTAATATTATTGAGAATGTTCTATATACAAAGCAGTATCCTAATCACTTCATGTTCATTGCTTCATTTATAACTCACAACTATCCTATGAGGCTAGAATTACTGTTATTACCATTTAACAGCTAAGGAAACTGAGGCTAAGTGAGATGAAGAGAGGTTAACGTGCCCAAGGTCATGAAGTTATTAAAAAGCAGCAAAATTGGCATTTAAACCTAAGGCTGAGTCCAAGGCTTAAGTGACATTACTTCTCATGCTCTTGTTTAACACAGTGACCTGTATTATGATATGAATAATAAAGGTCTTTAACACCTCTCAAATAGAATTGTTCACTTTTTCAGACGTAATGACAGTAAGGTTATATTTATTAAAAAGAGTACATTATCTTTTAGTGACAGATACTTTAATATTTACAAACAAAATATGTCTGGGATCTGCATCAATAATGGGGAGGGGGAACATACATGAAATAGGATTGGTCACATTGACAACTGTTGAAAGTAGACAGATGATGGGTGAACAGTGGTTCATTTTACTACTCTCTCTGCTCTTGTATGTTTGAAAATGTCCATGATTAAATTAAGAAAACTAAGTCTTTAAACATACCAATACTGTAAAAGAGGAAGCTACAATCCTTTACTTTTTTTACATTTAGCAATATTTTATCTCAAAATCAAGAAAAAACAGGAAACAGACTACATACAATTTTTTAAAATATTCACATATTCACCAACATATCCTAAAGCTCTTTATGTAGAAAGATCTGAGTATTTGGTCCCCATGTAAAATTGCTGAGGAGGAGACCAATTCTGACACACAAAATAACCAGAAGATACAAAGCAGCAGATAGGCAGGTGGAATCCCTGCTTTCACTGCTGTGCTGGCACTGGAGACTTTTGTTTCCTGTCCCTTTAGGTTTTTCTCACTTTGTAACTGGAGTCATTTTCTCAGCAGTCTCCCTCTCACTTTCATACTCTTTTATATATCACTATATTATACTCTTTTATAAGAAATTAAATTACTAAGAAAAGCAAAAGCTTAAGTCCACAACAGGCATTCACTGTGATGTAGTGGCTGGTCAGAAGACAGGAAGATCTCTTAGATGGAAGACTCAATTAAGTACCATACTGTTTGACTCAGAAAAGAAAGAGAGTCCAAAGGTTTTGCATGTAACACGTATTAACACTTAAGAGCATGTTCCAATTTAATAACAATTTGTTTTACCTATACAGTCAACAGAGCCAAGAAAGTTATTTCTGAAATCTTAAGTAGGTGTTAAGTCAGCCATTTGAATGCATCCACTTGTTTGCCCAGGAGAAAGCCTGGCACATGACCAATGCACAATAAATATTCACTGAATAAAATCCCTTCTCACAATCCTGCCAGCTTTCTCGTTTAAGTGCCACTGGGCAGAATAATTAGGAAGAAGGAGAAGCAGCAAGGTAAAAATGATCAGATAATTTTAAATTTGACAAAGCACTATGAAAAGAGCATGCATTTACTCTGAGGAGAATATTAAATTACATAGTTCAGGGACCTTTACTGAAACATCTTGGGACCTGGCCCATCGGGATCATGAATGAAGACAGGCATTTTATAAAGCCTTCTTTATGCTGAGCCAACTCTAAATTTTGGCTTTTAGAAATGGCTTATTTAACTTTACTACATTTATAGCCTAAGTGAGTCTTCATTATCTATTTTCAACACTTGGAAAAAGTCACTATTTAAATGAACACTTTTTCATTTTCTGAAATTGCATCTTCACTTTTATTACAGCATTCACCATCAGCCCCTCCTCCACCTCACTTTCTCATTTTAATATCTATAAATACTTTTCCAGTTCCTAGTTCTTTCTTGCAATATTTAGATGGCTCCTGATTCTAGCATACACATCTCACTTGTCAGATCATCTGATTTGTAGAATCCACAAAACAACCACAGAAGAAACTTTGGGATTCCTCTGGACAGCCAAAAAGAAGCTTTTGACAGCAAGTATTTTGAATAATTGAAGCAATATCATGTCTGCCATCAACTAATCCTATATTTTGGAAGGGAGACTATGGCAACAGCAATTAGAATACTACTTTTTTATTGGAACACACTACATACAAAATCAAATTTTTTAAAGTGAGAAACTGTTTACTTTACAGAAAAATGATTTAAGTTTAAAAGGGCTTTCTTGAAGTGGCCCCTGCTTCTGGTACAAAGCATATCAGTTAGGTAGGAGGCAACAAAGCAGCACTTCCCATTTTTAATGACTTCTGTACTGTTTGTGGAAGCCCTGAAAATAAACAGAGGCAGAAGGGTGTCATAATTAAGAACTAGAGTCAGACTGACCTGGGGTCAAATCCTAACTCTGCCCCTTTTCAGCTGTGTGACCTTAAGCAGGTTGCTTTACCTCTCACCCTGGTTTTAGTACCTAAGAGGGCCCAGCTGCCATTCTGTGTAGGGTGAAATCCCAGCTTTCAATAAATCCCATTTTAGCTTAAGCTCATTACACTGGCTTCAATGCTTAAAATTAAAGGGACTAAAAATAAGACAATCATCCTTGCTGAACTCCATCCTTAAGATCCTCCCCGCTCCCAGGAATCTTCCTTGATATCGATATCTATCAACCAACCACTGAAGCAAATTGAGAGACACACAATCCTTTCACCTACCAGAGGTAGGTACTCTGCTACAGTAACGGAGGAGGGTACTCTTAAATTAGTATTTTCGTAAGTCCCTAAAACATCAGCCTTGCTCACATAAATGCAGAGGCATGAGCAATTTTCATCTCTATAAAACTACTACAAAATTAAATCAGAACAATTACACTGATGAAAAAATACCCCCCCAAATCGATAACAAAGCAGAAAACGTTAATAAACATCCAAACTCAATTGTATCTCCTTAAATACAAATTTGGTATATGAAAAAACACGTTGGATCACAAATTTACAAATGAAAAACAGAACGAACAAAAGCTAACAGAAATGAAAAAAAAGAGGTGAATGAAAAAGATAAAATTCTATCAGAATTGAAGACCAAATTGCAAGGTGCTCAAGAAAAAATTCAAATAAAAACTTAATAAAAGACACTGAAGAAAACAGTAAAAGAACCAAGAGGATGAAAATGAGATAATGAAGTAAAAATAGAAAGTTTTTGAAATGGAAGATAGACAAAGAAGATATAATTATGTGTAACTAGAGTCCCCATAGAAGAAAAACAAAACATTAGAACATTTAAAACTACAATCCAAAAAAAGCTTTTCAGAAACAAAAGGCCCAATAATACATATTAAAAGGATCCAGTACGTAGAAGGGAAAACTGACCTGCTACAATAAACTCTAAGACATATCCTAATGAAACTATTAGACTTTAAAAATAAAAGGGAAAATAAAACCAAGCAAAAGGGTCAAATAACTTATAAGGGCAAGAGAATTAAGACTGGTATCAGATTTCTCAAAAACAACATAAAAAACAAGGGCACACTGTAAGCAAGGAAAAAAAGTGTGAATCAAGCTGTCCTTCCAGTATCAAGGCTATAGAAAAACAACTTTACATATGCAAGAACTCAGGGAACACTGTGCCCACAAGCTCTTCTTAAGAAATCTCCTAAAAATTGAGATATATCTACCAGTAGGTGACTGGGGAACCTCAGCAAAAGACTGATGGTGAGGATTTAACACATTTAACTGTAGAACTAAGAGCAAAACAAAGTTGCAGTTAAGTTTGAAGAGAAAGTAGACATAATTCAACTAAAAACATGGGAGAAGAGAGAAAAAGAACACAAAATAAACTCATTGATTATTCAAATAGCAATAGGTAAGAATCAAAGCACACCATTAAAAACTAAAATAAAGGATAGTAGAAAGTTAAACAAGAAAACAAGGAAGAGGGCATTTTAAAAAGGCATAAGTACACAAGTAGCTACTATAACAAAAACAAAAAATAATATATCCAAAATACCCAAAGAAATTTTTTAAAGGGAAGTGCAAAGAAAGCACATCACAAAGAAAAATATAACATAATGCATACAGTAGTATATATATAACATAAAATGACAAAACTGAGATTGAGCTCAACAGTCATTAATAGAAAATGATTTTTTAATACAACTTATAAAAAAAGACCTAATTAGGGCTTCCCTGGTGGCACAGTGGTTGGGAGTCTGCCTGCCGATGCAGGGGACGCGGGTTCGTGCCCCGGTCCGGGAAGATCCCACATGCCGCGGAGCAGCTGGGCCCATGAGCCATGGCCGCTGCGCCTGCTCGTCTGGAGCCTGTGCTCCACAGCGGGAGAGGCCCGCGTACTGTGACCACCTAGAGGGGTGGGATAGGGAGCGTGGGAGGGATGGAGACGGAAGAGGGAAGAGGTATGGGAACATGTATATGTATAACTGATTCACTTTGTTATAAAGCAGAAACTAACACACCACTGTAAAGCAATTATACTCCAATAAAGATGTTAAAAAAAAAAAAGCTACAAGGACATACTGTACAACACAGGGAATATAGTCAATATTTTATAACAACTAAAAATGGAATATAACCTTTAAAAATTGTGAATCACCATGTTGTACACCTGAAACATATACTATTGTACATCAACTATACCTCAATTAAAAAAAAAGATAACCTAAAACAAGGTAAATCAAAAAGACTAAAAATTAAAGAGATAGGTAAAAGCATATCTAAGCAAATAAAAACAGTAAACAAAAAGCAGGAGTAGTGATCCTGATACAGAAGAATTCAAGTCAAAAAAGCATTAAACATGACAAAGAGAAGCAACATGTAATGTTGACAGCCATATTATACAATGAAGATATAATAATTAAGAATACTTATGCTTCAAATACCACAGCAATTACCTTTAAAGGCAGAAACTACAAGGGATGCAAAAAGACTCAGAAAAACAACTTTAGTAATATGTAAGACTAGCACACACTCATGAACTTAACTGAGAATATAAACAACTTATATAATATAAAAAGGTAAATCTTATATATCAAACTTTATACCCCGATAATAAAAACTCCTCCTCAAGTAGACCTGAACACTGACCAAAAATATGGGGGTGGAGGGGGATCATATGTAGGTCTTAAAGTATATTTCATGAAGTAGAAATAATGTAAAGGCTGATCACAAGTCTAATAAAATTAGACATCACATCACTAACAGAATGAAAAATACAAGGGCATTCTACTCCAAAATTTTTAAATTGTCTACTATTAAACAATTTGACTTACACAAGTTAAGTATGAACCAAAATTACAGATTTTCTAAAAAATGATACATTTAATGCACTGAAAAGAGGAAAATCTATACACTTGAAAATTTATATCAATAATAAAAATAAATTCCTAATTCAAAAAGAACAAAATAAACAAAGGAAAACACAAGCATGGAAATAATAAAGATTAAAAAAGAAATTAATGAGGTAGAGAACTTCTAAAAATTTATCTAATTCACAAATCAAAATCTTAGACTTTTTTAAACTAAGAAAACAGACAAGGTTAATCCAGAAAAAACAAAAGGAGAAAACATAAATATACAAAATAAGGGGGAAGATACACTTTCAACAATATAAAAACAAATATTATGCAAGATTATTCATTGCAGTATTACCTGTTATTGAAAAATACAATTAGAAATAACATGAATGTTCAAAGTGTAAGAACAGTTGAATAAACAGTTGGTATAGCCACACAGTGGAACACTATGCAGCTCTAAAAATGAATGGAGATCCCTATGAAATAATATAGATATCCAGTACACATAGACAAGTGGAAAAAGCAACGTGCAAAAGAATGCCTGCAGTGTGCTACTTTTTGTGTAGTAAAAAAGAGGAAAGAAGAATATATATATGTATATGCTCATCTTGTGCAAAGAGAAACAAAAGAGAAACTTAGACTAACTGCCTATGGGAAGTAGGAGAGAATGGATGGAAAAGATGGGGGACTGGAAAAGAAGTAGAAGACATGGGAGGGATGACTAACATTCCTCTTTCTGTATAGTTCTAAATTTTGGAACTATGTGAATGTTAAAATAACATTTGTCAAAAATAACAAAATTAACAATGATGAGAGAAAAAAAAAGAACCCTAAAAGAGAAATCAAACAGACAGAAATGTCTCTAATGGCATTTCAAATGATAAACACAATTACACTAAAGAGGAAAGGGGGAGGGGAGAACTAACCCAAGTAACTTTTGAACACAGTATTTTTAATAATACTCTCAGGCTATAAACAAACACACGACATTGTAAAGCAACTATACCCCAATTTAAAAAAATAAAAAACAGGAAACTAAATAAACACTGAATTCCAATAAATGTTTTGTTTTGTTTTTCACAGTGTTAAAGATTAGCAATTCTGAATTACTTTCTGTGTATTCTAGGGTTGAGCAAATAAATAAGTAAACTGTGGATAATGGGAGCCGGAGTTCTCATGGTCAGAGAAGAGAGTTACAAATATGTAAAGTGGGGAGGGAGGCCACAATGAGCCCCATAATGATGGCTGAAGAAAAGTAATATGTACTCATAGTTTTCACTTAATATAGGTGTGTGTGTATCCCCTAGCTCTGCCCACTGAGCAGGCTCTGATGGTTGATTTTATGTGTCAGTTGGCCCAGAGTGACCAGATGTTTGATTAAACATTATTCTGAATGTTTCTGCAAGGACGTTTTTAGATATGATTATAACATTTTAATTAGTAAAGCAGCTTGCCCTCCATATTATGGGTAGGCCTCATCCAAACAGATGAAGGCCTGAACAGAACAAAGAGACTGACCTGACCCTCCCCTAACATGAAAGAATTCTCCAAGTAGACGGCCTTCAGACTTAATCTGCAATATCGGCTCTTCTTGCCTAATCGCCTTGGAACATTGGTTCAATGGACCATCAAACATTAGTTCTCCCTGGGTCTCTAGACTGCCAGCTCACCCTGTAGATTAGACTTGCCAGTCTAATCACATGAGCCAATTCCTTACGATTAACCTCCTTATATATATTTCCTATTGGTTCTGTTTCTCTGGAAATCCCTAACTGATACAAGGGTCTAAAAATCAATGACCTCTCAGTAGCAATGAGCACAGTGCCTAGATCTTGATTTCTAAATACTACTGCCACTAAAATGAATCAGGGCTCCTTGAAAAAATGGCAGATTCCAACACTGGGTAGGGAAAGTACAAAAGAACTCTGAAACACCTTGTTGCCAGAACAGAAGGAAGTGCTCAAAGATTTATGGGTATGTGTCAAAAGTACACAATGATTCAGGTAAAAATTATTATTGCGTGTTAAAACTATTAGGCAAAATTTTAGGAGAAACAGGATATTTGCAGAGTCTCAAAGTATTTCCCCAAAAGATACCTATTAATTACAAAGGGAAAAAAAGTAATTTTATAGTGGAAAAACCTGGAGGACACTACCATACCAGGTGATAAGAATTTCCATCACCAGTAACGAAACAGTAGTATGGACCTTCAGATATGATACACTGATACACTTTTGTAGTATTCCAGCCAAAAATGCATAACCTAAATCTAATCAGCAGGAAACATCAGACAGACCCAAATGGTGGAATATTTCTACAAAAATAATTAAACTGTAGTCTTCAAAAATTTTTTATCAAGAAACACAAAGACCAACGAAGTGTTCCAGATTAAAGGAGATTAAAGAGATACAGCAATTAAAAGTAACAAATGATCCTAGACTGAACCCTATACCCGGAAAAAAAATTTTTTTCTCTTTTACTCAAAAGGACATTAGGAAATTCAGCAGAATTTTAATTAAGCTGATTTAGTGTTCTATCAATGTTAATTTCCCGATTTTGATGACTGTACTGTGGTTATATAAGAAAATATCCTTGTTTTTTGGAACATGTAAACTGAAGGATTTAGGAGCAAAGGGCCATAATTTAGCAAATTACTCTCAAATGGTTCAGAAAAAAATATTTATTTATTGTTTTATGAAGAGTGACTGTGGTAAATAGTTAACATTTGGGGAATCTGGGGTGAAGAAGAGTATAGGGGAATTCTCTGAATTATTTCTGCAACTTTTCTGTAAGTCTGAAATTGTTTCAATATTTTTAAATTAGGTAAAATTACAGTAGTATCTGATAATAAGCTTTCCTACATTATTCCCCTACAATATTTGTGCACCCACACACACATATTATAAAAACCAAAGCCAAAAACCTGAGAGGTTTTTCTTTTCCTATAACCTCTATACAAATGACAACATAACCTGCTGACTCTATCCTCTTCTCTTCAACAGCACTATTGATTCAATTAACTGTATAATTTCTAAACGATTTCCTGACTCCAGACTCTCCACTTTCACACACTTGCAAAATTAACCACCTCACTACTCCACTTTAAAACCTTTAATGGTCTCCATGGCAACCCTTTTACAAGACTTAAGTCTTCTCCAGATCATGCCCTTTCTGCTCTACTTCATGCCCTTCTCATCAGGAAAAAAGCAAGTACAGTTCTCTGAACCTGCAATGCTCTTGCATTGCTTGTGCTCTGGCATATGCTATCTATACTGAAATATCCTTATCTATCCAGTCAAAGAAATTCCTATTTATTCTTTAAATCTTATCTTAGCTTCACCTTCTCTGTGAAACCTTCCCTGACACAATACACAACGTGAGGGTGAGTAACCATTCTCTCCCTCCTTAGTGCTACTATTTTATTTTATACTATCTCTATTACACTTATCACACAGTGTAAGTCCCATTCTAAGGTGAATGGGGATTCACTGACAGAGGGACCAAGTCATATTTATTTTTGGAATTACTTAGAATACAATAGGTTCTCAAAGGTAGAAAATGTTAGGAAAGTCTTTATCTACATGATAAAAAAATAAAAGCTAAAACAAAATGAAAATATAATTTTAAGACTAATATACCTTTCACAGGGAGATGACATATGCTTTTGCTTCTTATTTAATATAAAAGTTAGAACAAGCCCTAGACTTAATATTTTGCACTCATCTTTGGAAAACAAATAATCTGATGCAGTGTTCCAATTTTTTATTTTCTGTAGTTTGTTAAGAACACTGTTGTTCACAGCCTTTTAAGTTATGAACTGGGACTAAAATAAACTTATATATATGAAATAATACAAAACCAAAAGTAGTTTTACTTTATAATACTTAAGTTCAAGAATCATCTTTTTGGTCTAAGTGCTTTAAATGCAGTAATTCCTGATTTAAACTCAATTCTACAAAAATCTAAACACTGCTTAATCTTATTTTTCTTGATATAAAACTAAGCCAATTATATAATTTTCTATCAGAAAGAAATTTAAAGGAAAATATTACAAATGGTTCACTTGCCCTCCTTTCCAATATATACATTACAGGGATAAATAAAATTATTTTCTAATCTTAAGAAATGGATCCTTAAATTATTAATCACATAACAATACATGTGAAAGATTCCATGAAGAAAATGCTATTACATAAAAATATGCAAAATCATAACTGTTATTGATGTCTTCTATACCTCACCCCCCTGGTTTTCCTGATGGCTTTCTGATGGTCACTTTATCTTAAACTTTTCTGGGGACCTAGCATGTGACCAACCCTTGTTTGCCTTGCCCTTCCTACATGTTCCTTTCATAACCTATATCTCCAAGTATAAAGTTTAGCATCTAGTAAAAGTATATGCAATTATACTCTAATAAAGATGTTAAAAAAAAAAAGTATATGCTCCAGAAAGTCAGGGACTGAGCCAATTTTACTATCTATTATGCAACTGCTCCTTCCCTACAAGTGCCAAGTACAGTGTCTAGAGCATAGAAAGAGCTCAATAAATGTAAGACAAATGGCTGAGTTAGTCTGGAGATATTTTAAGTGGTAAATTTTCATAAAGATTTAATTTATTTTCTTTAGGAATAAGGAAAGTAATTATTTTCCGTACGAAGCACTGGTAATCAGACATGTGTGCCAAAAATGGCAATAGGCATACTTTCAGTAGCATAAAGAATAAATTCAAAATTTCCCCTCAGTGTTTGGGAGTACAGAGACTTCCCCTAGCCCTGCTCACCAGACAAAAGAGTCCATGGGAGTTGGCACCTTTATTTCCTACCAGAAGGACCAAGATACAGCCATGGTAAATAAAGTTTGAAATGAATCTATACATATAATGATACCAATAAGCCTCTAGAAAACTGTTGGCATAATGAAAACTAATGTCTTCTCTTGATTTTCCCTTAGATATCCTAGAATTATTAATTAAATTCCTTCAAAATTCTTAGAATCCATTAAAATATATACTAATAAAACATTATTTAGAAAAACAGAAGATCTGACAAGTATTAATACTAATTTGACAATGAGCCAATAACTTTGTCACTGTCATTCATTAAAATTAACATAATATAAAGTATCAGTTCTTTTGCAGTAGTCCCCTCAGTCATGCCAGTTCCTGTATGAAACTAGAAACTTATTACTTAATAAATTACTAACTGTAGGAAAAAAGTCAGTGTCATTTTATAATTCTTTCTGTATCTTGCTTATAGAGGTCATACATAATACAGTAAACTGAGTAAGTGTCCCTAAAATAAAGAACGAACTAGAGCACCTAATTTCTTCTTCCTCAGAGGAAAGGCTTTGTTGTCACAAAAGTTAATTGAATTCTTCATCCTATTTCTTTTCTCTACATTCTCTATTAACTGACCTCTTTTTTCTTTTTCTTCCTTTGACTTGCCTTTCTTTCCTTAGCTGTAACCACTTTTATTACTGAAACTAAAAGCCCTGTTAACCTTTTTAGTCAAACATACTAACTACCTAGATGTCAAATGTCTACACCAATTTTAACATAAGACATTCAAGAGTGCTATACTTACTAATCACTACCAACGTCTGATTTCTCTGCTCTAGTAGCAAATTCCTTGTTTACAACTAGCTAAGATACTATATTCTATGTATCTTAAGTGTTTGACAAAAAACACTCAAGGTCAGTCTAGTTTAAATGGGCTGTATAACAGGCTGCTTCATTATCTTACTGTTCCTACAACCATCTTTTAAAAAAATCAATAGTGAATTAAAATAAATCTTTGAAAAAATCTTCATAATTTTAAGTGCTTAAAGAAATATTTTCACAAAATGTTGTCTTCTCTTTGCAAACCAGATCATATTTCATATAACGTACAACATGGTTTTTAAAAATCTGCTAAGGTAAGAACTGAAAGACAAAGTTCAAAGCTGCACAGCTGGAAGCATCCTGGGACAAAACTTTAAAAGTGACTGAAATCACTGGTGTTCACTTATATTTTTTAATAATCTGATTCTAGACCAGTGGTTCTCAACCCAGCTATGTATTAGAATCACTTGGGGAGCTTTTAAAAAAACATCCACTCCAGGCTAACTGAATCAGAA
Organism: Orcinus orca; assembly: GCF_937001465.1. Taxonomy (NCBI): domain Eukaryota; kingdom Metazoa; phylum Chordata; class Mammalia; order Artiodactyla; family Delphinidae; genus Orcinus; species Orcinus orca. The sequence goes on from NC_064565.1 coordinate 66,734,133, forward strand.
TCTCCGGAGTCTGGACCTAGGCAAAAGAATTGTTTCAGAGCTACCCAACTGACCATAATATGCAGCTAGGATTCCAAACCATTGGCTGCGTCTTTATAATTATTAACACAGACTAAAATACTAAGGCATCATTTAGCACTAATAGCATTTTATTCTGAAAGAACTGTCATTCAACTAAATGTAAATCTTTAAATTATCTAACAGTATTCTAACATTTAAGTCCATTATTCAACAAAGAGTAGGTCCTCCACAATCATTTGTTGGTGATGTAGGTATTTTAACGATTAAAATTACAACAATCCCTTACTTTAGAAGGAATATGTAATTATAATACAGAACATATTATTTTGACATTTTACAATAATTCCAGCTTCAAATCCTCTGGAACAACTGATGATGCAGTCACCAGTTAAGGTGATGCATCACCGTAAGATGAAGGATTGAGGCATTTCAGGCCAAAGAACAAATTGGTGAAGACCATGATATACAGACAATAGGAGTACAGAATCTATTTATAACAGAGGGGAAAATTCAGTATGATGGTGTGACGGAGACAAACAGGAGTAGTTGGAAATGCGAAGAAAAGCTAAGATTGTGCACAGATTGGGAAGGTCTCTGGCAGACTAAGAAACTTAGATATTCAACTACAGGCAACAGAGAGTCATTGGAGGTTTCTGAAAAGGAATGACAGGATGTTCTACTTCCAAGATGACTGAATAAAGGTACTTCACCCTATTCCTCCCACTAAGTGCAACTGAAAGCCCTAGACATTACACATAAAATAAACATAAGAAGTCTGTGAAAGGTGGACAGACGAAGGCAAACGCTTAGGAACCTCAAGACCTGAGGAACAAGTCAGTGATTAGATTCCTGGGTTTTCTTTTTGCCTTGTGTATCTCAGACTTGCAGCTGAAAACCTGGCAACACCAAGAGGCAAAGACAGGGACTTCCCTGGTAGCACAGTGGTTAAGAATCTGCCTGTCAATGCAGGGGACAGGGGTTCCAACCCTGGTCCAGGAAGATCCCACATGCTGCAGAGCAACTAAGCCCGTGTGCCACAACTACTGAGCCTGCGCTCTAGAGCCCGTGAGCCACAACTACTGAGCCTGCATGCCACAACTACTGAAGCCCATGCACCTAGAGCCCATGCTCCACAACAAGAGAAGCCCCCGCTCAATGCAATTAGAGAAAGCCCACGCACAGCAATGAAGACCCAACGCAGCCAAAAATAAATACATAAATAAATAGATTTATTTTTAAATAAAGAGGCAAAGACAAAAAAGCCCCAACAAAAGCTTGCTCTCTTTAGCCAAAAGACCAGGTAGGGACAGTCTAGCAAGACAGAAAACTTTTAGACAGTAACAGTGCTACTCTAGCTAAACACTACACAAAAAAACCATGACCCCACTCTCATCCATGCCAACAAAGGCTGAATGGGGAGCCTAGACTTCCACCCTCACAAGGTTATAATGAGGCATACCCAGCAGAGTGGTGTCATAGAAGGCCAAGGTGGAATTCAAGACTCATCTGATAATGAGCCCCCACGTTCCAGTACTCCCCCATTCTTGTGTCAGTGTAGGCCACATGGAATGCTGTTAGAATTATCTGACAAAGATCTTAAAGCAGCCATAATGAAAATGCTTCAATGAGCAATTATGCTCAAAAGTAATGAAAACACAGAAAGCCTCAAAAGAGAAACAGAAAATCTCAGCAAAGAAATACAAGATATAAAGAAGGACCAAATGGAAATTTTAGAACTGAAAAATACAATAACTGAATAAAAAAGCTCAGTAGATAGACTCAAAACAGAATGGTGGGGATAAAGGAAAGAATCAGTGAACTAGAAGAGAGAGAATAGAAATTACCCAACCTTAGTAACAGAAAGAAAACAGAGTGAAAAACAAACAAAGGGATCCTCAGAGACCTGTTAGACTACAACAAAAGATCTAATATTTTTGTCACTGGTGTCCCAGAAAAAAAGAAAAAGGGTCAGGGGGTGACTGAAATAGTACTTGAAGAAATATGGCAAGAGACATAAACCTATAGGTTCAAGAAGCTGAGTGAACCCTAAACTGGATAAACGTAAAGAAATCTATGCCAAGTCACATCATAAACTTTTGAAAACTTAGGACAAAGAAAGCATTCAGGAAAACACCAAAACCTTTCCCACAAGGAAAAAACAACTCAAATGACAGTGATTTCTCATCAGAAACCATGCAGGCCAGAAGGAAGTGGCCCAATATTATTCAAATGCTATACCTAGCAAAAATATCCTTTAGTCATGAGGGGGAAATCAAGATGGAAAAAACTTTTCATCTTTTCAGATGAAAAAAACTAAGCCAATTTGTTCCCCACAAACTAACCTTAAAATAATAACTAAAATAAGTTCTCTAAACAGAAAGAAAATAATGAAAGAAGGAACTTCCAAATATCAGGAAAGGAAAAGGAAAACAGGAAGCAAAAATATGGGTAGATATAATAGGCTTTCTTTGTCCTCCTGAGTTTTCTAAATTATGTTTGATGGTTGAAGGAAAAGTTACAACTGTCTGATGTGGTTCTAAATGAATGTACAGTAAACATTTCAGGACAATTATATAATAAAAAGGGGAGGGTGCAGGGATGTAAAGGAAAGTAAGGTTTCTATACTTCACTCAAAATGGTAAAATGACAACAGACTAATAAGCTATGTATATATAATATCTATATTATAGCAAACACCAAAACCAATATATAAAGAGATATATCCATAACACAATAGATAAGATAAAAATGGAATTCTAAAATATGCTCAAGTAACCCACAGAAAGAGAACAAAACAGAGAAAAGAAAAATAGAAAGATAAACAGAAACCAAAAAGAAAATGGCACATTTAAGCCCTAACAAATCTAAAACTACATTAAATATAATAGCCTAAATACATTAAGACATATTAGCAAAGTGAATTAAAAAATATAATCCAACTATATGACGTCTACAAGAAACTATATGTCTACAGGAAACTCACTTCAAATACAATTATAAAGGCAGATTGAAAGTAAAAGGATGGAAAAAGACAAATCATACAAACATTAACCAAAGGAAAGCAGGAATGGCTATATTAATATCAGCTAAAGTAGACTCGGAACAAAGAAAATTATCAGAGACAGAGAAGCATATTACAGAATGATAAAAGGGTCAGTCCATCAGGAAGACATAGCAATCCTAAATGTACCAAATGACAGAATTGAAAGATATGTGAAGCAAAAAGTGAAAAGACAGACAACTCCACAATCATAGTTGGAGACTTCAACATCCTTCTCTCAATAACTGATAGAACAACTAGACAGAAATCAGCAAGGATATAGAACTCGAAGACACTGTCAACCAACAGGATGCAGTAACATTTATAAAACACTCTACCAAACAACATCAGAATACATATTTCTTTCCAAAGGCCCAAGGAACATATACTAAAATAGACCATACTATTAAGGCAAACCCTGGGTCATAAGGCACACCTCAACAAATTAAAAATAACTGAAATCACACAGAGTATCCTCTCTAACCACAATGGAAATCAAACTAGAAAGCAATAATGGAAAGATAAAAGGAAAACTCTTCAACTACTTGGAAACTAAGTGATACTCTTCTAACTAACCCATGGGGTCAAATAGGAAGTCTCAAAGGAAATTAAAAACAAACAAACATTGAAACGAATGAAAATAAAAATACAATGTATCAAAAAATGTGGGGGACTTCTCTGGTGGCATAGTGGTTCAGAATCTACCTGCCAATGCAGGGGACATGGGTTCGAGCCCTGGTCTGGGAAGATCCCACATGCCGCGGAGCAACTAAGCCCATGCACAACAACTAGTGAGCCTGCACTCTAAACCCAGCGAGCCACAATGACTGAAGCCCGCGTGCCACAACTACGGAAGCCCGCGTGCCTAGAGCCCGTGCTCCACAACAAGAGAAGCCACCGCAATGAGAAGCCCACACACCACAACGAAGAGTAGCCCCCGCTCGCTGCTGCAACTAGAAAAAGCCCGTGTGCAGCAACGAAGACCCAACGCAGCCAAAAATTAATTAATTAATTAATTTAAAAAATGTGGAACACAGCTATAGTGCTGAAGGAAAAATTATTACACTAAATGCATACATTAGAAGAAGAGAAATCTCAAATCGATAAATCTAAGCTCCCATCTCAAGAGAAGAGCAAAAAACCTTAAGAAAGCAGGATAAAAAAGGAGCAAAGAAAAAAAGAAATACAAATTACCAATATCAGGAATGAAACAGGGATATCACTATAAACTGCAGACAGCAAAAGGATAAGGGAGTACCATAAACACCTCTACACACTTCAAACTGACAACTCAGACTAAATAGGCCACTTCCTAAAAAAATACAAATTACCACAATTCACCTAATATGAAACAGATAATATGAATAGCTCTTCAAAGGTTATCAAGGAAAATACATTTATAAGACTCAAAAAAAAAAAAAATCTCTGAGCCCAGATAGTTTTCACTGGAGAAATCTACCAAATGTTTAGAGAGGAATTAAAATCAATTCTACACAATCTATCTCAGAAAACAGAAGAGGGTACACGTCCTAATTCATTTTCTGAAGCTAGTATTACTACCAAAACCAAAACCAAAGAAAGACACAAATATAAACATGAGAATCCTTAATGAAATAATAGCAAATAATATTCAGCAATATGTAAAAAGATGATAATCAACTGGGATTTATTCCAGGGATACAAAGCAGGTTCAATATTCAAAAATCAATGTAATCCACCATATTACCAGGATAAAGGAGAAAAATCCCATAATCATATCAATTGTTGCAGAAAACACAACTGGCAAAATTCAACACCCATACATGATAAAAATAAAAAAAACTCTTAAAAAAACTATGGAAAGAGGGGAACACACTCAACACGATAAAGAGCCTGTACAAAATAAACCTTACAGCTAACATACTTATGGTGAAAGACTGAATGCTCTTCCCTATGATAAGGAACAAAGCAAGTATATCTACCCTCACCAATCTTATTCAATATAGCACTGAAAGTTCTAATCAGTGCCATAAGACAAGAAAAAGAAATAAAGGGCATACAGATCAAAAAGGAAGAAATAAGACTGCTCCTCTCTGCAGATGACATCTAGGTAGGAAGACCCAAGGAATCTATAGAAAATTCCTAGAACTAATCAATGAGTTCAGCACGGTTGCGGGATACAAGATTAACACAAAAACCAACTGCATTTCTATATACTAGCAATAACGTGTGAACACTGAAAAAAAACACCATTTATAATCACCCAAAAAAATAGAATACTAACATGTATAATACTTCCATGCTGAAAACACAAAATGCTGATGAGAGAAATCAAAGGAGATCTATAAAACAGGGAGAAACATACCAGTTCATGGATTGGAAGACTCAATATATCAATTCTCAAGACATCAATTCTCCCCAAATTGATACTGAGTTTCATGCAATTTCTAACAAAATCCCTCCCATCAAGATTCTTTGTAGATATAGAGAAGATTATTCTAAAATTTATATAGAAAGGCAAAGGAACTAGAATAGCTAAAATAATTTTCAGAAAGAATAAAACAGGAGGAATCAGTCTTACCAGATTTCAAGATTTATTATCTACCTATAGCAATCAAGACTGTGACATTGGCAGAGGGATAAACACACAGCTCAATGGAACAGAACACAGAACCTGGATATACAACACAAGTATGCCCAACTGTTTTTTGACAAAGGTTCAAAAACAATTCAATGAAGAAAGACAAATGGTGCTGGAGCAACTGGATATGCATAGACAAAAATAATAAACCTTGATCACACCTTATACAAAAATTAACTCAAAATGGGTCATGGACTTAAATGTAAATAGAAAACTGTAAAACTTTTATTAAAAAAAAGTTTTCTAAAACTTTAGGAGTCAATTTTCAGGATCTAGAGCTAGGCTAGACTTGATACCAAAAGCACAATCCATAAAAGGAAAAAGTGAAAATTTAAGTCATCAAAATTAAGAACTTTTGCTCTGTGAAAGACCATGTTAAGAGAATGAAAAGAAACCACAGAGTGGGAAAAAATATTTGCAAACCACCTATCTGACAAAGAACTAGTATCTAAAATATATGAAAGAATGCTTGAAATTCAACACTAAAACAACAAAAACAACAAACAATCCAAAGAGAAAATGAGCAAAAAACATGAATAGACATTTCACCAAAGAGGACCTACAGATGACGAATAGGCACATGTAAAGATGCTGAATATTGTTAGCCACCAGGTAAATACAAATTAAAACCACAGTGAAACATCACTACGTACCTGTGAGAATGGCTAAAATTAAAAGTCAAAAAGCAAATGCTGACAAGGATGCAAAAAAAAACTAGATTATTCACTGCATTAGTCTGCTAGGGCTGCCATAATAAAATACCACAGACTGGGTGGCTTAAAGAACAGAAATTTGTTTTCTCACAGTTCTGGAGGCTAGAAGTCCAAAATCAAGGTGTCAGATTGTTTGGTTTCTTTTGAGACCACTTTCCTTGGTTTCCAGATGGCTGACTTCTCACTGCATTCTCACATGGTCTTTCCTCTTGAGTGTGCATATCCCTCAAGGATGTGTGTCCAAATTTCTTTCTTATAAGGACATCAGTCAAACTGGATTAGGACCCACGGTAAAGCCCTCTTAATCACCTCCTTAAAGGCCCTATCTCCAAATACAGTCACACTGTGACATGTTTGGGGAGTTAGGGTTTCAACATATGAATTGGGGGGGGGACAATATTCAGCCCATAATACACATGCACTAATGTAAAAGAGTACTGCCGCTCTGGAAAACATTTTGGCAACTTCTTTTAAAAAGTAAACAAGCAACTATCATACGACCCAGCAATTACACTCCTGATCATTTTTCCCAGAAAAATGAAGACTCATGTTCACAAAAAAACCTACAGACAAATGTTTACAGCAGCTTTAGTCATAACAGCCAATAACTAGAAACAACCCAGATGTCCTTCAATGGATGAATGTGTAAATAAACTGTGGTACATCCATACTATGGACTACTACTCAGCAATTAAAAAGGAACAAACTACTTAAATATGGAATAACTTAAATGAATATCCAGAGAATTATGCTGAATGAAAAAAATCAATCCTAAAAGGTTATATACTGTAGATTCCATTTATATAGCACTTTTGAAACGATAAAATTACAGAAATGGAGAATGGATTAATGGTTTCCAGGCATTAAGGAGAAAGGGGGTAGGTGGGAAGGAAGTAGGTGTGGCTACAAAAGGGAACTCTTTATGTCTTGCTACAGATGGGTGGGAAACTTCACTGAAACCTTTTTCCACTTTCTAATATCTGAATGATGTGCTCCAAAATAAATTAGATAACAATGATCAAACGGGTGGATGGGGAGATATTAGTTACCACGTGTGGAATGATTAAGGAGGGCGAGGCTCTGTGCTAATCCAGACTTATCCTGGCTCCAACGCTGTGCTTTACTTTGCCAAGCTGCACTCAATTCTTAAATGTCACCCAAATTTAACAACCACAGTGTCTAGCATGATCCTGCACAAAAGATGTAAATTATAAAATTACCTCTCCTCTTCTACCAACATTCTTATTTCCTTAGTATCTGATCTCATTCAAGAATTAATGAGAAAAGCAATAATTATCTGCTTAAATGATTCACACTAACGTATAAGTAACTGATAGGTTTAAATATCGTCACAATGTACAAAAGCAGGTTAACTCAAATGGCATTTTAACAAAAATTGTATGTTTAAGAAAGAATTAAACTGTAGTCCAAGTGTTGTCATCTGTTTAATTCAGATGCCCTAAAACATCACTCCCCATCCTGATCTTGGAGTTCTTAGGTATTTTGGAAGTAAATTAGATACAAATCCTAAATTCAAAGTAACAGTAATAGCTTCCATCTCACCACAACGCAAGATGCATGTCTGGTTAGCTGCCTGTCCTACAGGGAGGAAATATTTGTAATAGAGCTTTTAATTGTCTGTGAATAAAGATAATCCAAGACTGGTGAAACTTGTAAAAATCCATGTTTGTTTTCTCAGCTGCCTCTACGCATCCCTTTCTCCTGCCTTCTAAGTTCTCTACCACTCCCAGTGCATCCTTCATACCTCCTGCTTTCAGGAGGCCATTATCTTCCAGTTTCTCCAAAGCAGTAAAGGACTTAAGCAAGGGCTGAATTCAGTCTTTCAACAGACTTATTTGTAGTTTAAGGTAGCCAGGAGAAATGTTCGCCTTTTGGTTTACCTGGATTGACTGAAAGCCTAAGGTCTTCGTTTGTTTTTATTTTGCTTAGTCCAGTAGGAAAGCTGCCTTAGTACTGATACCACGCCTGGGGGGACTGGGTCAAAAGAGTTAATAGGTCACTTGAGCTCTCCTTTGCCCTGTTCACTCTATTAACCTTAATTATTCAGAAGCCAAGAATCTCAAATTCCAAGGATTCAGATTCCATTTTCAGGGTGTCTACTACTCCCTTCTGGTTTGATATCCCTTTCCTTCTTTCAGAATGGTGGTCATTTTCTCAGAATGGTGGTCATTTTCTCCTGCCCTTCAACTCCGAGCAATCTGTTCTCATGCCCCAGGGTTCTTGCAGCCCCCAGTGTGTGAGAGGTAAAGAAACTATGAATGTCTGGAGTGGGTAGGCTGGGCTCATGGACTCCCAAACATGAAACTCAAACTAAGGAAAAGAGCAAGGACCATCACCCCACTACCACCCACTTCCAGCTAATGTAAAGTAAGACTTAACACTTTTGTTTTTTACAGTGTAGTTGTGGAGGATGGGGGGAGTACTTTAATGATAACAACAACTGCACAATACATGATATCAGAAAAAACTACCAGCTGGCAATGACTGTACATACTGGGGAACGGATAGAGAAAGAAACACTTCTAAAACTGGATGTTAAAGTTAATTACATGTTGTGACCTGCTTTTACTTTCTGCCTAATCATTACACAACATAATAAACATGCATCTCATAAACGATGTGTCAGATTAACTTTCAGTTTTATTTTAATGCAACCTCAGCCTTTTCTTCCAACCTCCACCCCTGCAGCTTCGTTCATTGCTGGCTGCAAATGTAAGATGGAGATTCCTTCTAAAACAATTAACAAGACACCATGCTGCCACACTGGAGGAGAGGCCAGCAGTTGGGTGTCCCACTTCACAGATTGTCCATCTTGCAACAACTGTACTTCTAGTCTCTCCCAGGTCTAAACTATGCCTTTTCTAGTTACTGTAATTACTTCCCCCAAACAACAATTTTTTTATCACTTCCCAGCCTATGAAGCACAAGTTGTTTCACAACCAGCAGCATCAAAATCTAAACTCTTAAATGGCTCAATGAAAAGACGGTCAAATGAATTCAAAATATGAGATATGCATCAATGGATTGGCAAACATCAAATAATTTGGTAAAAGGGACATAGAAACACAGATGTTGTCATATATCCCTGGTGGATATACAAAATGGTTCAACCTCTATGGAGGGAAATTTGGCAATATCTATGAAAATTACAAACGCAAGTACCCATTTGCAGGAATTTATCTTATACTATACTTGCCTGTCCCACCACTGTGTTGAAATAATAAGTTATTCATTGCAGTATTATTTTAAGGACAAAAAAAATTAATAATGATAATAGCAAACACTTATCTAGCACTTAGTATAGTGCCAAACACTGTTCTAAGCACTTCACACATATGCTCATTTAATCTTCTGAACAATCCCATGAGGCAGGTGCTATTAACATCCATATTGTACAGATGGAGAAACTAAGAGGCCAAATAAAATTAGCCCAAGACCACATAGCTAGTGTGAGCCAAGATTTGAGCTCCAGAGCCTACTATCTTAACTATTACGATATACTAAATCATCTAAATATATATCAATAGGAGAATAGTTGACTAAAATATATGATACACCCGTCTAAAGCAACATCACATTTTTAAAAAGGAAACCTCGTTAAATTGCCTCTCCCACTTTGAGGGTAGGTTAAACTTAGTGACTCACCTCTAAAAATAAAGTATGGAAAGGGAAAAACAGCAATTTTACAGTGGAGAAACCTGGCAAAACACCACCTTAACCAAGAGATCTAAGTTAAACATCAGCAGTGATGTCTTGTAAATATCAGGTAGTACTCCCTTGCTGAGACATTGAGAAAGACAACTCAACTTTGTGCAGTATTTCCAAAAATCCATAGCCCCATTCTAATCATGAGGAAAACATCAGACAAACCCAAGTTGAGAGACAGTCTATAGACTGGTACTCCTGAAAACTGTCAAGGTCATTAAAAACCTTGAGAAACTGTCAAAGGAGACTAAGGAGAAATGACAACTAAATGTAATTATGGTATTTTGGATGGGATCATGGAACAGAAAAAGAACATTAATGGAAAAACTGGTTCTATCCAAATAAACTCTGGAGTTTAGTTAACACTAACGTACCAATGTTGATTTCTTAGTTTTGACAAATGTACCACAATAAGATGATAATATTAAATAAAGGGAAATGAAACTGGGTGAGGTGTATATGGAAACTTTACAACTTTTCTGTAAATCTAAAATTATTCCAAAGCAAAGTTTATTTAAAAAAAAAAAAAAAAGAAAGAAGGAAGAAAGCTCTTTGTGCACTGATATGAAAAAAATCTCCAAGAAGTGAAAGATGTAAGGTAAAGTGAAAGACGTAAGGTAAAGAATAAAGGACTTCTCTGGTGGCACAGTGGTTAAGAATCCACCTGCCAATGCAGGGGACACGGGTTCGAGCCCTGGTCCGGGAAGATCCCACATGCCACGAAGCAACTAAGCCTAGGCGCCACAGCTACTAAGCCTACGCTCTACAGCCCATGAGCCACAACTACTGAAGCCCACGTGCCTAGAGTCCGTGCTCTGCAATGAGAGAAGTCACTGCAATGAGAAGCCCGCGCACAGCAACGAAGAGTAGCCCCGGCTTGCTGCAACTAGAGAAAGCCCGCATGCAACAACAAAGACCCAACGCAGCCAAAAATAAATTAATTAATTTTAAAAAAAAAGAAGAAGAAAGTGTATATAGTATGGAAGAAGCAGTATGTGCACAGGTACAGAAATATCATTTGTGTAAAATGGTTGGGAAAGCACATACGTATACAAAAATTATTTCTGGAAGGATACATAAGAATCTGATAACACTGGTTGACTTTGTAGAGAGAACTCTGTAGCTGAGGAACAGAAATAAAAGACTTTTGATTGTGTCCTCTTGCACTTTTTAAATTTTAAAACATATGAGTATATTACCTACTCAATTAACTTTTAAAATTAAAAGTATGGGGCTTCCCTGATAGCACAGTGGTTGAGAGTCCGCCTGCCAATGCAGGGAACACGGGTTCGTGCCCCAGTCCGGGAAGATCCCACGTGCCGCAGAGCAGCTGGGCCCGTGAACCATGGCCGCTGGGCCTGCGTGTCCAGAGCCTGTGCTCCGCAATGGGAGAGGCCACAAACAATGAGAGGCTCGCGTACCGCAAAAAAAAAAAAAAAAATTAAAAGTATGACAAGGACCTGAACTCAGGCAAAGCCCTGGAAATAACATAGGGGAATAATTAGAGAGAATTTTAGGAGATTAAAAAATCTAATCTCCTCCACCTACCGGTTACCCACACCCCCTTCCTCACTTTTCCCACCAACCTCATTTCTCCTTATGCAGTGCGAACATTTTATTCTAGCCAAACCAATCTGACTCCCGACCCCAACAAATCAGCTTGTTCCCCAATTCCTTATCCCTCCCAACAAAACCTAGCTCTTAAATTAAAAGCCACCCACCTATTGAGCTATTCAGCATCCTGTAGTCTGTCTGTAACAGAGACGGCAAATACAGACACTCACGCCATTACTACTCCTACATCCATGACAACAACACTGCTCAATGATCACAGGAGCCTTTCCCACTAAATCTACACACTGCCTCCAACTACTTCTTAACGCGGTCCTCCATGCAGCCATTATTATCAACCAAAGCTGGCCCATGAAATAAAACCTATTCGCCATACTACTCTACTATATTGATCTGTTTGCCTTGATATGTTCCTTCATGAATTTCATATATATTCATTTACATATACCCCTATTTTGTTCTGAAAAGGATTAATGAGACTTATAAGAATACATGAACTATAAAAAGTTAATAGGTTTAAAATATCAGCAGAAGAATAAAGAAAACACCAAAAATGATGCCACGAAAAAAGCTGAAAAAATGTACAGCATAAAACCTATATGCCTACTCTGGGGTAGGCTTCAAATCTGGCTCTGGCTTTCTAACAGCCATCACAAAAAGAAAAACCCAGTCCACAGCCCAGGAGATAAACAGAAAAGTACTCGGAAGAGGAACTATTCTTGGTACTTAGGCCAAACAGTAATTTTTACAAAGCAAAGAGAACACTATAGAAAGAGCAAGACATACAAGATACACAACTACCAGTTTTCAAAGAGTTGGGATGTTTCTGATAGTATCCATCAGGAGAACCTACAGTGTCTCACCAAAGTCCAATGCAGCAAAACTAATTTTACAAGGAGCAGACACAAGTTTTAGAACTCTCTGTGTCCCTTCACTTGGTCTCCTCCTTCATTGCCTCCCTAACTAAATATAAACTCTTTGAAGACTAGAACCATGTTGTGTAACTCTTATAAAGCTCACAGTGTTCTGTATCCTGCAAAATAGCAAGCATTCAGTATCAGTGAGAATTTACCGAGAGCAATTCAAGCCTATTCTGAAAAAATTCTCTAATCTAAACATAGGAATTCTCACTCATGCTAAATAGGATAAAAATGATACTGAAGCCTCAAGAGATAATCTCTAAACCTTCTATACTATTACTGAATCACAATTTAATTTATGATGTCTCAACAGCATTTTTTGTTTTGCATAGCCCTGGCACAAGGCTTGCAGAAATGCCAAATCAGTATCACTAAATCTGATCAAATAAAATGGCAACCCCTATAAAAAGAAAGACAGTATTACTATCTTTCAAGAATGTAAGCAATAGCTCTTTACAAACCAGCTGACAAAGGCAGTTTCATTTTTTAAATGACTCTGCAAGTCCTGTAGCAGACAATGAATTATAATGCAGATATTCTCTACTCCTTTCCAAGAAACTGTAGTTTCTGTAAATGCCAAACTGCCAGAGAACTATACTTCCCAGCTCTTCCATACACACGTCCATTCATACATACATACATACACACCACTATCAAACACTGGTGTAAAGCTTATCTTTCCCTTTACAACCACTCCCTACCCCCTCTTCTTTACCTGGTCAAACTGGAAATGAATGAAGCCTAATAAATTTAGGTAAAGCGATTATGAGCAACACAAGTATTTAAAAACTTAAACTAGGGCTTCCCTGGTGGCGCAGTGGTTGGGAGTCCTCCTGCCGATGCGGGGGGCGCGGGTTCGTGCCCCAGTCCGGGAGGATCCCGCATGCCGCGGAGCGGCTGGGCCCGTGGGCCACGGCCGCTGGGCCTGTGCGTCCGGAGCCTGTGCTACGCGGCGGGAGGGGCCGCGGCAGTGGCAGGCCTGTGTACCGCAAAAAAAAAACCCTTAAATTACTACTCTTAAGCAGAGGCACTAGGACACATTAACAATCTCTGTATTTTATTAATGGAAATCGTTAATAAATAAAAAGTCTCATCCTACATTGGTTTAGCTTTTTTAATAGACTTAGTATTTCAGTTTGCAGAATGCTCCTCATTTGGTATTCCCTGTATGCAGGGGAACACCCTACCGTCCCGGGAGGGGATAGCTGTAATGAGTGAAAGAACATGGACAGGACTGCGGGGTCCACCAAATGGACCTCAGAAAATCTAATTCCTGTGCCTTTGTTTCTTCAACCATAAAATTGAGAAATGACAATCATCTCTATCTGATAAGATTACTGAGAGGATAAAATGAGGTAAGATTTGTAAACTGCCTAGTAAATTGCATGTAAAATAGATCCTCAATAAGTGTCAGTTCTCTTGCTCTTTTCTTATAGGTAAGGAAACAGAAGGAGCTTAGCAGGTGACTGGTCCAAGGTCAATGCCTAATCAGTGTAATACATATGCTAAAACTCTAACTTAAGGACTCTTGCCACTACATCACACAGCCTTAAAATAACAGAACCCAATACCTCATGTTCATCACTGTTGGGCACTCATTACATGAAAAGAAAAATAACCCTAACAATTTGTACACCTATTAGATGCCAAGCACTATATTAACTTCTTTCCTCATGACCAGCTACAAAGTAGGTGTATTTATCCCATTTTACTGAGAAATTAATTCATCCAAAGTCACAAGGCTAATAAGTGATAATGCAAAATTAATCCAGGTCTGTTTACTACTTTCCCCTACTAGCCTGCCTCAAAAGCATACAAGTATTTAAAAATAACTGTCTATCAAAATTAAATTCTAAATGGCCTGGAAAATTTTTTTTTTTTTTTTTTTTGCGGTACGCGGGCCTCTCACTGTTGTGGCCTCTCCCGTTGTGGAGCACAGGCTCCGGACGCGCAGGCTCAGCGGCCATGGCTCACGGGCCTAGCCACTCCGCGGCATGTGGGATCTTCCCGGACCGGGGCACGAACCCGTGTCCCCTGCATCGGCAGGCGGACTCTCAACCACTGCGCCACCAGGGAAGCCCGGCCTGGAAATTTTTATAGGTCCTTCCAATTTATTAGTGGAAACTGTCCCTAGCGTCACCATCCTTTCTCCTTAAATTTGTTCTTGTTAGGCTAAAACAATTTACAGTAACCTCAGTGACAAATTTACATTTGTATAGCATATTACAGATTAGTATTATAAATTTTTTCATTCTTATTAGATGCAACAACAGAAGTTTTTCACATATTAGCTCACATCTCCTTTAATACTTTCAAGATTTCTGTGATGTAGAGATTATTACCATTTTACAGATAAGGAAACAGAAGTTTGAAAAAGGTAAGTAACTTGCTTAGGTTATACAATTAGTAAGAGCAGGGCTCTACCTCGATCTCTCTAAGAGAAAAGCGCATATACTCTCGCATCCATCGATTGATTTAATCATTTGCGTTTGTCAATTTACTCATCAGAGCTGGGGGAAGGGATATGTGTGGGGGAAGAACTTGTTTACCAAAAATGTAACAGAAAATAAAGGCCAAACCTTGATAAAACAATAAAAACAGGAAAAATCAGAAAGGTTGTCCCAGATCTCTTCACTCCCTGCAAGGTTGCCAGGTGACTGCCAATGTTTACAGGGCAGTTTCAACTATTCCAGAGCACAGAGGAAAAAATGAGAATTTCCCAATTCATTCTTAGAGGCTAGCTTAATCTTGACACCAAACACTCAAGAATAGTAAACTAAAAGTGAGACATAAATATTATGTTTATCCTTTGTGATTATAGAGGCAAATGTCTTAATAGATTTAAGTGAAAAACAAAGAAATATGTGTAGTATGATCTCTTTTATATAAGAAAAATCACTGAATACACATGTATGTACTAAGTATGGCATACAGGTGTATTCAGTGTGTATTTGTACATATACACATAAATGCAAAGATACAGGTTTGGAAATATAAACCCCAAACTGTTAACAAGGTTACCTGGGACAGAATTGGTCTTTGGGGTGAAAGAAGGGAAGGGGACAAATAAGTGAGATTTTTTTACTTTTACTCTATATATTCCTGTGTTATTTGTATTTTTATGATTAACATGTATATTTGACAATTAAAATACACAAATGAAAAGTACGGCCTAATAGTCATTTGATGTATCTCCTCTACTTGTTATAGTGAAAACTAATTCTTTTATTTACTCATTGGGCATTCATTTATCTAACAAACACTTAGGGTACAATCCTACATGTGGGCAATGAGCTAAGTAAGCACTTGTGCCAGCCACCAGGTATTCAGAGCCTGTTTTTAATCCCAGGATGGAACATGTACTTGCTTCCATAAGACAGTGTTGTTTTAAGTCAAGTTCTAATTTTTATCATTTATTATTTTTTAGGTCATATGCCAGGGATAAGAAATATTTTCTTTATCTAGAATTTGTACTGCCTTTATTCTAAGAAAGCGTACTGGATATTTTTTATTGAATTTTTTTTTTGCAATTAAAAAAATGCATTTGTATTCATTCATTTAACAAAGGTTAGAGTACCTCTTATGACATGTTTGAGCACAATGGCAGAGAGTGGATATGCAAAGATGAATAAATAACATGTGGCCTCTACCTACCCTCTAGGGAGCTGAGAATTTCACAAACCTGCTATGTCTGATACAGAGTAAGTAGCACATAAAAACTGAAATATATACCTTAGTAATCCTGCACTTCAATGTGAATCTGGCAAATGCCCTGTTCAAAAATAAAAGTTAATTTGTGTAACCCAGAAATATCTTAATGTTTATGAAAACTGTGAAATTATTCAATTACTCTAAGGTTAAAGGGTATAAATTAGTGGGAAAATAGAGAACATGGAAGCTCCAGGGGAACAGACAGTGCGATGGCTCAGTGAACAGTGGGTTCTAGGATTAGCTATGCCAGTAAAAAGCTGTTACTAGGTTTGTTACCCAAAGAAAATATGGAAATCATATCTACCTTATTAGGACAGGAGAAATCAAAGAATTTATTCGATAAAGTATAACAAAACCTGGAAAACAT
Source organism: Orcinus orca (assembly GCF_937001465.1). Lineage (NCBI taxonomy): Eukaryota > Metazoa > Chordata > Mammalia > Artiodactyla > Delphinidae > Orcinus > Orcinus orca. Next base: position 66,750,823 of record NC_064565.1, read on the forward strand.
GAGGCAGTGTGGCCACAACACCTGCTTTTTGTTGTTGTTTGGTCTCATTTATTTTATTTTCCCCCTACTCTGTCAATGATTAGACAAGCAAATCTGCAAACACAATTTAACTTCTGTATGCCTCATAAAGTGGCAAGAATGCAGGAAGCAGAATCAGAAGACCTGAGTTTACATTCAGACCCTGACTCTTATTAACTCCATAAGGTTAAAAAATGAGCAAATTACTTAACCTCTTTGAACCTTAGCTTCCTAGCATTAAAATAGAGATACATATTTTACAGTGTTATTTCAAAGACTAAATGAGAAAATACGTGTGAAAGCATAAACTTAGAAACTATGAATTTGGTTCAAGATGGCAGAGTAGAAGAACGTGCTCTCACTCCCTCTAGCGAGAGCACCGGAATCACAACTAACTGCTGAACAATCATCAACAGGAAGACACTGGAGCTCACCAAAAAAGATACCCCACATCCAAAGACTAAGGAGAAGCCACAATGAGATAGTAGGAGGGGCAAAATCACAATAAAATCAAATCCCATAACCACTGGGTGGGTGACTCACAAACTGGAGAACACTTATACCACAGAAGTCCACCCACTGGAGTGAAGGTTCTGAGCCCCACATCAGGCTTCCCAACCTGGGGGTCCGGCAACGGGAGGAAGAATTCCTAGAGAATCAGAGTTTGAAGGCTAGCGGGATTTGATTGTAGGACTTTGACAGGACTGGGGGCAACAGACTCCACTCCTGGAGGGCACACACAAAATAGTGTGTGCATCAGGACCCAGGGGAAGAAGCAGTGACCCCAAGGAAGACTGAACCAGACCTACCTGCTAATGTTGAAGGGTCTCCTGCAGAGGCAGGGAGTGGCTGTGGGTCACTGTGGGGACAAGGACACTGGCAGCAGAAGTTCTGGGAAATACTCCTTGGCATGAGCCCTCCCACAGTCCACCATTAGCCCTACCAAAGAGCCCAGGTAGGCTCCAGTGTTGGGTCACCTCAGGCCAAACAACCAACAGGAGGGAACCCAACCCCACCCATCAGCAGACAAGCGGATTAAAGTTTTACTGAGCTCTGCACACCAGAGCAACACCCAGCTCTACGCACCACCAGTCCCTCTCATCAGGAAACTTGCACAAGTCTCTTAGATAGCCTCATCCACCAGGAAACTTGCATAAGCCTCTTAGATAGCCTCATCCACCAGAGGGCAGACAGCAAAAACAAGAACAACTACAATCGTGCAGCCTAAATCCTGCAGCCTGTGAAACAAAAACCACATTCACAGAAAAACAGACAAGATGAAAAGGCAGAGGGCTATGTACCAGATGAAGGAACAAGATAAAACCCCAGAAAAACAACTGAATGAAGTGGAGATAGGCAACCTTCCAGAAAAAGAATTCAGAATAATGATAGTGAGATGATCCAGGACCTTGGAAAAAAGAACGGAGGCAAAGATCCAGAAGATGCAAGAAATGTTTAACAAAGACCTAGAAGAATTAAAGAACAAACAGAGATGAACAATACAATAACTGAAATGAAAACTACACTAGAAGGAATGAATAGCAGAATAACTGAGGCAGAAAAACGGGTAAGTGACCTGGAAGACAGAATGGTGGAATTCACTGCTGTGGAACAGAATAAAGAAAAAAGAATGAAAAGAAATGAAGACAGCCTAAGAGACCTCTGGGACAACATTAAACGCAACAACATTTGCATTATAGAGGTCCCAAAAGGAGAAGAGAGAGAGAAAGGACCCAAGAAAATATTTGAAGAGATTATAGTAGAAAACGTCCCTAACATGGTAAAGGAAATAGCCACCCAAGTCCAGGAAGCGCAGAGAGTCCCATATAGGATAAACCCAAGGAGAAACACGCCGAGACATATAGTAATCAAATTGGCAAAAATTAAAGACAAAAAAAATTATTGAAAGCAGCAAGGGAAAAACGACAAATAACAAACAAGGGAACTCCCATAAGGTTAACAGCTGATTTCTCAGCAGAAACTCTAGGAGCCAGAAGGGAGTGGCATGACATATTTAAAGTGATGAAAGGGAAGAATCGACAACCAAGATTACTCTACCTGGCAAGGATCTCATTCAGATTCAATGGAGAAATCAAAAGCTCTACAGACAAGCAAAAGCTAAGAGAATTCAGCACCACCAAACCAGCTCTACAACAAATGCTAAAGGAACTTTTTTAAGTGGGAAACACAAGAGAAGAAAAGGACCTACAAACACAAACCCAAAACAATTAAGAAAATGGTAATAGGAACTTATACATCGATAATTACCGTAAACGTGAATGGATTAAATGCTCCACCCAAAAGACACAGGCTCGTTGAATGGAGACCCATATAAAAACAAGACCAATATATATGCTGTCTACAAGAGACCCACTTCAAACCTAGGGACACATACAGACTGAAAGTGAGGGGATGGAAAAAGGTATTCCATGCAAATGGAAATCAAAAGAAAGCTGGAGTAGCAATACTCATATCAGATAAAATAGACTTTAAAATAAAGAATGTTACAGGAGACAAGGAAGGACAATACATAATGATCAAGGGATCAAACTAAGAAGAAGATATAACAATTATAAATATATATGCACTCAACACAGGAGCACTTCAATACATAAGGCAACTGCTAACAGCTATAAAAAAGGAAATCAACAGTAACACGATAATAGTGGGGGACTTTAACACCTCACTTACACCAATGGACAGATCATCCAAACAAAAAATTACTAAGGAAACACAAGCTTTAAATGACACAATAGACCAGATAGATTTAATTGATATTTATAGGACATTCCATCCAAAAACAGCAGATTACACTTTCTTCTCAAGTGCACGTGGAACATTCTCCAGGATAGATCACATCTTGGGTCACAAATCAAGCCTCAGTAAATCTAAGAAAACTGAAATCATATGAAGTATCTTTTCTGACCACAACACTATGAGATTAGAAATCAATTACAGGGAAAAAAACGTAAAATACACAAACACATGGAGGCTAAACAATACATTACTAAGTAACCAAGAGATCACTGAAGAAATCAAAGAGGAAATCAAAAAATACCTAGAGACAAATGACAATGAAAACATGACGATCCAAAACCTATGTGATGCAGCAAAAGGAGTTCTAAGAGGGAAGTTTATAGCAATACAATCCTATCTTAAGAAACAACAAACATCTCAAATAAACAATCTAACCTTACACCTAAAGGAACCAGAGAAAGAAGAACAAACAAAACCCAAAGTTAGTAGAAGGAAAGAAATCATAAATATCAGAGCAGAAATAAGTGAAATAGAAACAAAGAAAACAATAGCAAAGATCAATAAAACTAAAAGCTGGTTCTTTGAGAAGACAAACAAAATTGATAAACCTTTAGCCAGACTCATCAAGAAAAAGAGGGAAAAAAAAAAAAAGAAAGAGAGGGAGAGGACTCAAATCAATAGAAATGAAAAAGGAGAAGTTACAACAGACACCACAGAAATATAAATCATCGTAAGAGACTACTACAAACAACTCTATGCCAATAAAATGGACAACCTGGAAGAAATGGACAAATTCTTAGAAAGATATAACTTCCAAGACTGAACCAGGAAGAAACAGAAAATATGAACAGACCAATCACAAGTAATGAAATTGAAACTGTGATGAAAAATCTTCCAACAAACAAAAGTCCAGGATCAGATGGCTTCACAGGTGAATTGTATCAAACATTTAGAGAAGAGCTAACACCCATCCTTGTCAAACTCTTCCAAAACATTGCAGAGGAAGGAACACTCCCAAACTCATTCTATGAGGCCACCATCACCGTGATACCAAAACCAGACAAAGATACTACAAAAAAAGAAAATTACAGACCAATATCACTGATGAATATAGATGCAACAATCGTCAACAAAACACTAGCAAACAGAATCCAACAACACATTAAAAGGATCATACACCATGATCAAGTGGGATTTATCTCAGGGATGCAAGGATTCTTCAATATACACAAATCAATCAATGTGATACACCATATTAACAAACTGAAGAATAAAAACCATCTGATCATCTCAATAGATGCAGAAAAAGCTTTTGACGAAATTCAACACCCATTTATGATAAAAACTCTCCAGAAAGTGGGCATAGAGGGAAACTACCTCAACATAATAAAGGCCATATATGACAAACCCACAGCAAACATCATTCTCAATGGTGAAAAACTGAAAGCATTTCCTCTAAGATCAGGAACAAGACAAGGATGTCCACTCTCACATTTTTTTTTTTTTTTTTTTTCGGTACGTGGGCCTCTCACTGTTGTGGCCTCTCCCGTTGCAGAGCACAGGCTCTGGATGCACAGGCTCAGCGGCCATGGCTCACAGGCCCAGCCACTCCGCGGCATGTGGGATCTTCCCGGAACGGGGCACAAACCCGTGTCCCCTGCATCGGCAGGCGGACTCTCAACCACTGTGCCACCAGGGAAGCCCCTCACCACTATTATTCAACATAGTTTTGGAAGTCCTAGCCAGGACAATCAGAGAAGAAAAACAAATAAAAGGAATACAAATTGGAAAAGAAGAAGTAAAACTATCACTGTTTGCAGATGATGTGATACTATACATAGAGAATCCTCAGAGGCCACCAGAAAACTTCTAGAGCTAATCAATGAATTTGGTAAAGTTGCAGGATACAAAATTAATGTACAGAAATCTCTTGCATTCCTATACACTAATGATGAAAAATCTGAAAGAGAAATTAAGGAAACACTCCCATTTACAATTGCAACAAAAGGAATAAAATACCTAGGAATAAACCTACCTAGGGAGACAGAAGACCTGTATGCAGAAAACTATAAGACACTGATGAAAGAAATTAAAGATGATACCAACAGATGGAGAGATATACCATGTTCTTGGATTGGAAGAATCAATATTGTGAAAATGACTCTACTACCCAAAGCAATCTACAGATTCAATGCAATCCCTACCAAATTACCAATGGCATTTTTTACAGAACTAGAATGAAAAATCTTAAAGCTTGTATAGAGACACAAAAGACCCTGAATAGCCAAAGCGGTCTTGAGGGAACAAAACGGATCTGGAGGAACCAGACTCCTTGACTTCATATTATACTACAAAGCTACAGTAATCATGACAATACGGTACTGGCACAAAAACAGAAATATAGATCAATGGAACAGGATAGAAAGCCCAGAGATAAACCCACGCACCTATGGTCCACTAATCTATGACAAAGGAGGTAAGAATATACAATGGAGAAAAGACAGTCTCTTCAATAAGTGGTGCTGGGGAAACTGGACAGCTACATGTAAAAGAATGAAATTAGAACACTCCCTAACACCATACACCAAAATAAACTCAAAATGGATTAGAGACCTAAATCTAAGACACTATAAAACTCTTAAAGGAAAACATAGGAAGAACACTCTTTGACATAAATCACAGCAAGATCTTTTTTGATCCACCTCCTAGAGTAATGGAAATAAAAACAAAAGTAAACAAATGGGACCTAATGAAACTTCAAAGCTTTTGCACAGCAAAGGAAACTACAAACAAGACGAAAAGACAACCCTCAGAATGGGAGAAAATATTTGCAAACGAATCAATGGACAAAGGATTAATCTCCAAAATATATAAACAGCTTATGCAGCTCAAAATTTAAAAAACCCAATCCAAAAGTGGGCAGAAGACCTAAATAGACATTTCTCCAAAGAAGACATACAGATGGCCAAGAGGCACATGAAAAGCTGCTCCACATCACTAATTATTAGAGAAATGTAAATCAAAACTACAATGAGGTATCACCTCACATCAGTTAGAATGGGCATCATCAGAAAATCTACAAACAACAAATGCTGGAGAGGGTGTGAAGAAAAAGGAACCCTCTTGCACTGTTGGTGGGAATGGAAATTGATACAGCCACTATGGAAAACAGTATGGAGGTTCCTTAGAAAGCTAAAAATAAAATGACCATATGACCCAGCAACCCCACTACTGGGCATATACCCAGAGCAAACCATAATTCAAAAAGACACATGCACCCCAATGTTCACTGAAGCACTATTTACAATAGCCAGATCATTAAAAAAAAGAAAGAAAGAAACTACTATAAATTAAACAGACATTTTTCCAATCAAGATATATAAATCGCCAATAAGAACATAAAGATCCTCAACATCATTAGCCATTCGGGAAATGCAAATGAAAACCGCAAGATACCACCTCACACCCACTAGAATGGCTATCATCAAAAAGACAACTTTGACATGTGTTGGAGAAAATACAACCCTCATACTTTGATGGTGGGAATGTAAATTGATGCAGCAGCTATGGAAAATAGTTTGGCAGTTCCTCAAACAGTTACAGTTACCTTGTGATCCAGCAATTCCATAGTTAATTATATACCCAAGGAAACTGAAAACACATGTCCACACAAAAACTTGTAAATGAGTGGTCATAGCATTATTACTCATACTAGCCAAAAAAGTGGAAACAACTGAAACGTCCATCAACTGATGAATGGATAAACAAAATATGGCATATCTATACAGCAGAATATTATTCAGCCATAAGAAGGAAGTATCTTGATACATGCATAATATGCATGAAACCTGAAAACATTACGCTCAGTGAAAGACAGAAAAGGCCACATATTTTGTGATTCCATTCATATGAAATGTCCACAATAGGCAAATCCATAGAGACAGAAAGTAGACTGGTGGCTGCCAAGTGCGATGAAGGGGAATGGGAGTGGCAGCTAATGGGTACGAGGGTTTCCCTTCAGGATGTTCAAAACGTTCCTTGAATTAGTGATGAGGTTTGCACTACCTTGTGAATACACTAAAACCACTAAATTGTACATGTTAAAAGAGTGAATTCTACAGTATATGAGTTATATTTTAATAAAAGAAAACTATTCTAGAAATTTAAGTTTCTGCTACTTTATTTATTTTTGACCATGCTGGGTCTTCGTTGCTGCGCGCTGGCTTTCTCTAGTTGCGGCGAGCGGGGGCCGCTCTTCATTGTGGTGTGCGGGCTTCTCATTGCGGTGGCTTCTCTTGTTGCCGACCATGGGCTCCAGGCGCTCGGGCTCCAGTAGTTGTGGCATGCGAGCTCAGTAGTTGTGGCTTGCAGGCTCTAGAGCGCAGGCTCAGTAGTTTTGGCACACGGGCTTAGTTGCTCCACAGCATGTGGGATCTTCCCAGACCAGGGCTCGAACCCGTGTCCCCTGCATTGGCAGGCAGATTCTTAACCACTACGCCACCAGGGAAGTCCCTCTGCTACTTTTTAATAGTTAATATCCTACTTTTTTCAGGAGGCTGTTCCTGCTGCTTGTAACAGCTACGAAAGCTCTTTGAAGTTAGATGTTACACAGATGAATGGTATTTTTAGTAAAGTGAAAATACTAATCATGCCAGAGAAACTTTCTGCAGATCAGATTAATTCGGTATTATTTTATTTCTTCAAAAGAAAAGTCCTTATTAATATCGTTTGTTTTTAGGGAGTAGAGAGAGGTTCAAGGAGTCTTTATAGAGTACATTAAAAAAGAAGGCTAAAATATAGTATTTTGTATTTAAATTAGTGGACATTTAGTTTTCAGACATGCCCATCAATCAACTAAAACACAAGTAGATGGAACTTTGCAACCTCTACCTCTTTCCATGTTCTGCATTCTGCTGTCAGATTCTAGGTCCATCACCAGCTCCTTCCAATTATTATTCACGGGAGTTAAAATGCTTGGTAAACTCTTTTAAGTGCAATCAATTCATTCCCTAATGCTGGGGAATTTACAGAGTAGGCCCAATTTTTAAGGTTAAATTTACTCTAGATTGTTTGAATAAATATACAACAAAATGATTTCCTCGAATTTGGAATACAAAAACAATCTATAGAGTTGTGTAATGCTTTCTAAGTCCTTTGGGAATTTTTTCCTGAATTTGGTCATGGGGTAAAGACAGTCAGTCACTAACTTTTGTCCACACAAAGTATTATGTATAAAAGCTTCCTGGTTCTAGAACAAAGAAGTACTTTATTGCTCAAAGCAGAAGGCAGATATTTTCCTTCCATTTAGTATTGTTATACTAAAATAGCATACCAATGAAACCAGCTAGGTAACAGCATGACCCCAGGTATGTAAACAAAGATAAATTGTTCTCTATTTTGTATTCTTCCTTGGGGGGAAGAAAAAGTTTCTCACATCTAAACAAATAAGGTTCATCAAGCCAGAGTAAAAACTACGGGTTACTACTTCCCAATATGGGGGTATTTTGAGTGGTGATCTTAATATGAGGGTCTGCCAACCTATGCTAGTATGCATGGTGGGTATACTTGGCACAGACAAAATGCGAAGGAAGAGGCGACCTGTCAAACAGCTGTATCGAGTTACTCCCTCATCGGCGCTTCCAACTTCTTGGGTGATGTCTGTGTAAGAGAGAAAGATATCAAAGCACCAAGAAGAGAACCACGGCGGCAGTCGCAGCAGCAACCAGGACCAAACGGTGCATCCCAGGGTGAAATGCCACAGGAACCCTCAAGAGCCGGCCAGATTGCGGTTCCTTTCCAATATGAGTCTACCTCACATACAAAAATAAATACACAGCCAGATAACCCTGCCAACCCGCTCTCCCTTCCCGTTGTGACTCCTCCAAAGGCTGGAGGGAGGTTAACAGCCCGCAGGCCCGGGAGAAGCCAAGCCCCACACCCCGAGGGAGGCGTCCAGGAGCCTCGGTGCATCCCGGGGGCCTCGGGTTGGCGTCCCCCACCCGCCGGCCAGAGCTGGTCACCGGCCACACAAAGGAGCAAGCCGCGGACGCTGGACACGGGGGCTCGCCCGGGAGCCGGGCGCCACATCTGGTCCCCGCACGCCGGGTGGACAAGACCCGCCGTTAAATAAGGACTAACGCCCGTACCTGTTGCACGATTCGGGTCCCTTTCACCCAGAAATGAACAAGGGCGCTCAGGAGGGGAGACGCGCGGGCCGCCCGGGCTTTGCGGGCCGCGACCGCACCCGGCAGGCGGCGCGGAGGCAGGGGCCGCCCGCGGGGCTCCCACCTCTGGCGCTTGCTTTGTCTGCGGTGGCGGCGGGGGCTGCGGCGGGGCGGGGGCGCCCCTCCCTCAGTCGCGCGGCCCAAGCTGGGGAAGAAAGCCGGGCCCGCCGCCGCCGCCGCCCGCCCGCGCTCCCTGCCCGGCCGCTGGGCCTGCGCGCTCCTCCCGCCCGGGCCGCCCGGGCCGCGCGGCGGCCACACTCACCTGGCTGGCGCTGGCGCTGGCTGCCCGACGTTCCGGGGCGGTGGGGAGGACGCGGGGACGCGAGCAAGGCGCGAGCGGAGGCGGAGGGCGAGGCGGGAGGAAGGCGGACTGAGGGCGGAGCGGGCCCGGGCGGCGGTGGCGGCGGCGGCAGCGGCTCCAGTCACTCGCCGCAAATCGCGTCCCGGCCCCTCTGTGCGTCAGGCAAGGGGCGGCGGCGCGGGAGGCTCGGCGACCTCCCGTCACCCTCGGCCCGACTCGCGTCCGTGCTGCCCCGCGCGCGCCTGGGTAGCAGCGGCGCAGCGACACCGCCTGCACGGGAAGGGGGCGGGGCTGGGAGTCCCACGGGGGCTGGGGATTGGGGGCTGGGCGAGGAGGGGGCTTCCGACGCCACCAGGCGGACCCCGCTCTCCTCACCACCCGCCGAGCTTCCAGCTCCCAAGCCCACAGGCAGCGTGGGATTATGGAAGAACTGGGCCTAGAGTCGGGGAGCCTGGACTTAAGGAAGGACACCCCCTCCCCTTGACGCCTTGCCTGTCATTTGTTTTTTCTGTCCTCATACTGAAATATGTATGTTCGAGTATATGGTCTCCAAGATTTTCAAAATTCTAACGTTGTCATCCCGGGTTTGTTGGGATTCCTTTACCCCCAAGTACCCACTGCCAGGAGATGCCAGGAGATGCCAGGAGATGGATCTCCCACACAGAGATGTGTGATGTGTCTGAAGGATAAGGCAACTGCAGGGGAATGGGTCGTAGTGAGGAAGAGCTGGATTCAGGGCATTTGTTTTCCTTTGGGGATCTTTCCATTGGATAGCCCAAAATTTATCCACAAATGGCCCTCTGATAATGGCTACTTCCCCATCTTCACCAACACTAGTTATTTTTCTCCAAATGTAGTGACTTCAGAGTCCTTGTTCTTCCAATTTTCTTGCACAAATCGTTTTTATGTCATTTCCTGAATTCAGTTCAAAAGAGTCATCAGCTAATACACACAGGCTCAGGGCAGCATGTGTTCTCAATCTCAGGCCTTATTACTCACTGTGCCACTCACTTCAGTATCACCTAATTTCTTTAGGAAAAAAAAAATTACCATTCCAACAACTAGGCAACTAAGTTTCTCTCTGCTAAAGTTCTCTGATTGAAAATCCCAAGGATTAATACTTCCTCTTATTTCTATGACTGATAATGTCTCCACTACATCAGTCTCTGCCACCATTTAGGTCAAGCCTTGCTAATTTCACTTCTGCTTGTGTTCCAAAGGACTGCTGGGAATGCCCCAAAAACACAGAGCCTCCCTCTTCAAAGGCTTTCCACCTGGATAATCAGTTTCAAGCAATTACCCTGATATTCAAGGCCATTTATGATCTGATCCACAGATCTCTTCAGCTTCAGCTTTAATTCCCACCACATCTCACACACAGGCTCTGTCTGTGCCTTTGTATATTTTCCTCCATCTGAAATTCATCCCTCATTTAACCGGGTGAACTTCCAGTCTCCTTCAAGATAATAAAGATAATGCATCTTTTCCTCCGTTGAATCTTCCCTGACATCCTGTCCTTTTTCCACCCTCATATCCTCACCCCACACACTTACACTGAATTATTCATTCTTTTCTGCTTTCACGTAAACTTTGATCTATTCTCTACGATAACCCCTAGCACTTTCTTTTTTCCCATTGCTTTGCTTGGTGGTCTTTTCTTACTAGACTGTGAGTTCCTTAAAAGGATGGAGATTTTTGTCTAGTTCATTTTTGGCTCTCAGACATAGCACAGTACTCAGCACTATGAAGGTTTTCTTTAAATATTTGTTCAAGTACTGATGTCACTATTCATTCCAACAAATAGATGTTGAACATCTACTCAACAAGAGGGAAATACACTGCAATCCACAGTCCCTGCCTTCCTTACTTAACCTTCCACAGTATTCTGTTCTTCCTTCCTTTACCATGTGGCATTCTCTGTTTATCATTTTAAACCCTCTCCTATTACCACTCGCATTCTTGGCTTGTTTTAATAAAGCAAGTTCATGCCAAACAATCTATTATAGTAATTCACCAAATATCCCTGCCCTTCCTCTTTCCATACCCTCTTGTTCCACAACAGTGTGGACCCAGTTATTAGATAAGGGGAACTGTTGCAACAGAAAACACATTAGACTATAAATGCAGAGAACAAAGTTTGGGTGCTGTATTTTCCAATAACTACTAAATGAACACAGCTCAATCACTTAAATTCACTAAGCCTCCCCTCTGGAGTTCCTTTGGCTCTATGATTAGGCTTCATTTCTAGTACTTTATTAATAAGGTAAACATATCCTTCTTTATATATGTATAAATTGAAGGGACAACCAGATCCTTGCAAAGTAGCTGTCCAGCATATGCTTGAACTCTTGAGTGATAGGGAACCACTCACTACCTCACAATAGTATTCATCTTTGAACAGCCCTGCTAGTCCCTACTTGGAACTGAAATGTGTCTTTCTGTAGATTTGGTAGGTAACAATGATATTAGTAGAAAACACTACTGGAATTAAACTCCAAAGTGGTGTGGTCAGATCGTAGCTCTGTAACTTCTAGCTGTATGACTTTGGACAAGCACAAAACAGCTCCAAGTTATGAGTTTGCTCAACTCTAAAAGGGGGAAATAATAACACCTTAAATCATTATCATTAGTATGAATACAATTGTATTAAAGTACCCAGCGAATCTGAATCTGGTACTCAGATGTATTGAATACAGAACAGCCCAATTCCCCTTCCATACACAGCCTTTAAACATCTGAAGTCAGCAACCAGAACATGTGCCTTCTCATACCAGCCTCCATACACAAGCCCCATTCATCTCCTCCATACACTTTCATCTAAACATACCCTAGTGCCTCTTACAATGTGGCATCTAGAACTGAGTCCAGTATTCCAGGTATACAGAGAAGAATAAAAAAATACAGTTTTCTACATTCTTATGGTGTTTCAAAATTCAGCTTGATATCACATTCATATTTTTCCACCACCCCACACTGTTCATAAAACAAACAAAAACCCTCGAATCTTTCTTAGGACTTTAACACACACACACCTGTAAAACCATATCTCCTCCAACCTGTATTTGTGCAATTTGTTTTTGGAGACTGAGTGTGGATCTTTGCATGTATTCATCTTAAATATCACTTTGGAAGTTATGTACCAGAATCCCCTGCCAAATAGAAATCAATGTGAAATAAGAATAACATTTGAAAGGCATTCAGGACTGGGGGGTGGGGAGAATCACAAAAGCACTTTAAGCAACTCGTTCTTAAATTCCTAAATTCTCCCCTACAACTTCCCTTAGGCTTTTTATTAAATGCCATACTTAAATGTCATCTGAATTTATGTAACATCTCACATTCATTTTAGTTTTATAATAAGTTAATATTTTATATGCATATGTTTCCCAAACATCATTCTCTGGAACTTCTGAAGAACTCACTTAGATAAGGTAGACCTGCACTGTTAATGCAGTCTTACTGAAGCTCAGCAGGGTCAAGTAACTTGCTGAACACTCACTCGGCACCCAAATAGGCTTCTTGGAGAAAATGCCCCACCCACACGCCCTGCTGAAGGGGGGGCCCCAGGCAGTACTCTTTTGTGCCTCTGTGGACTACTCCTGGGAGGGCACCTGACCTGTTAAACAGCCAATTCACACCCATTCAAAAATGACCTGGGAAAAACACTCAGTCCAAAAGAGCTGGTCCAAGGACTTCTCTAGTGATCCAGTGGTCAAGACTCCGTGCTTCCAATGCAGGGGGCGAGGGTTCGATCCCTGGTCTGGGAACTAAGATCTCACATGCCACGTGGTGGGCCCCCACCCAAATAAAAAAGAAGAAGAAAAAAGGGTTGGTCCAATCAGACAATCAACTGGGGAAGCTGGACCCAAAGGGAGGCACAGATGGTAACCATGGATGAGAAGGACTCTGACACATCACCAGGGAGCAGAAGATGTCAGCCAATGACTAAGCAGAAAACATCCATTCACTCATCTGCTCAACAAATATTAAGAATTTCCTGTTTTAGGTTCTGGGAATGCACTATGGACAAAATACACAAAAATTCTGCATGGACCTTGCATTCTGGTAAATGGGACAGGCAATAAACAATAAATACGTAAATCAAATATTGTATTAGAAGGTGGTAAGTGTTGGATAAACATTATGCAGGGCAGGGAACTAGAAAGTGCCAGGGGCTGGGGTACGGCTTTCAATCACAGGAATAGGGAAAGCCACACTGAGAAGGTGACATTTGAGCTAAGGCTTGAAGGAGGTGAGGCACTGAGCCTATAGTAAAGAATCTTGAGGGAATCAACTGGTAGTGTGCTGATCAGGAAGCAGACACCAAGAGAAGAGGCAACCCAGGCAACCCAGAGAGCAGGGCATTCAAAATCTAGCTGGGATCTTTTTAAAAACAAAGCGTTCCCAGCACTTCCCCAGGTGTACTAGACCTGAGCCTTTGCAGATGGGACCTCAAAATCTGTATTTTTAAAACACTCAGGTGATTGGGATGCTCCAGCAGGATGAGAAGTCCTACTGATACGTTGGGTTCTGAATATCCTTCAAATTCTGTGTTCCGAAAAGCCCAATTCAACTGGCATTCCTCTCCTCCTAAGAAGCTTTGTTGTTCAACTTTCCTGTTATTCCTAGGAAGGAAGCCGGATATCATGGCTGAGATTTCAGTTTTTCTGATTTACATATGTATTCTTTACAAACCAAACAAACAAGAACAAACCCCAACACCCTCTTCCCTGAGGTCACATGTTTGGGTTTCTATATTTTGCAACCAAAATTGCCTAACAAACCACAGTCACAAAGCTGTGAGATGGTGCCAAACCTGCAGCACTGAGCTAGTATTCATCCTGCAGCTCTTGCCTTTGGGAATATTTAGCACTTCAAAATCAGTATTTGAAAAATTGTCAAGGTACTGTATTTTTCAATCTAAAGATATATAGCATTTATTTTAATAATGTACACTTAATACATTAGTGAATTTTTAAGAAAAATCTTTAATAATTTTATTTAAAAATCACTTTGAGTACTTATTTTATTAATTTTTGACATTTTAATTCCAAGCTCAAAACTTCTTTCACTGAGGAAGTTTAAAAGATCTGGTTATATGGAATTTAAGAAAAAAAAAATGTCATGAAGAACCTTGGGTAAGACAGGAATAAAGACACAGACCTACTAGAGAATGGACTTGAGGATATGGGGAGGGGGAAGGGTAAGCTGTGACAAAGCAAGGGAGAGGCATGGACATATATACACTACCAAATGTAAGCTAGATAGCTAATGGGAAGCAGCCGCATAGCACAGGGAGATCAGCTCGGTGCTTTGTGACCGCCTGGAGGGGTGGGATAGGGAGGGTGGGAGGGAGGGAGACACAAGAGGGAAGAGATATGGGAACATACGTATATGTATAACTGATTCACTTTGTTATAAAGCAGAAACCAACACACCGTTGTAAAGCAATTATATTCCAATAAAGATGTAAAAAAAAAAAAAAGCAAAAAAAAGATCTGGTATTTTTTTAAAATGTACTTTTATGGTTCTGAAATTATATAAATAACTCTTTTAAGGGTACGGTTTGGTTTCGTTTTGTTTGCTTTGTTTTGTTTTGTTTTGCACCTATTAGTTCAGCATCTAGGCCAATGTATTTGGAGTCCTTTAGACAACAGAACTTTTTCCAAGGCCAACATAGTTTGCATTCATTTGTATCAGGTGGGGCTTTTTTCCCCCAATGACACTTTCACACAATGTTTTTAGTAAACAGCCCAAAGGAAATAGTAAAAAGCAGTGTTTGTTTTTTTATAAAATCAGCAAAATCTTTTTCTAACAGAACTGACTGTTTTTTCTACTAGTGGAATCTTAGGGTTTTAAAGCTGGAAGACACCCACCTATTCCAACATCCTCATTTTCCTGTGACCTGGAAAAATTATGCAACATACCCAACACTACACTTAGTTAACAAAATATCTAGTGTCCAGGCCTCCTGACTACTAGTTGCTATACGCTGAAAGTTTATGAATACTTGCAGTATCATCTGTATGTGTGTAAACAGATGCGGTGCATAATTTAGGCATAATACAAGTTTTTCTCTTGAACATCAATAGTGCTTTAAAAGTATTCTGAATAATAGAAAATGAAATAAAATTTCAAACTAAGGAAAAGTCCCTAATTTGAGCAACCAACTTACTGTCACTCTTAATGTAAGCTTTGTAATAGAGATTAACAAAGGAGGTCAAGTTAAAGGCAAATTGTTTGGACAAATTGTTTTACATGCTTCTGGCAATATACAATACATTACATAATACAGTAAACTGTCTATGCCAGTTTTTATAGTTCTGTCCAATAAATTTTCTTCCAGTAAGTACCACTAAATGTCAATACAATATGTGCTCCAGTAAGTGTTCCTGAGTCAGAACTCTTTGGTTGCAAGTACCAAAGCCAATCTGAACTGGATTGGGGTGGAGGTGTGATGGATTTTCTGGAACAACACTGAGGTAGCTCAAGAGCACTGATGGAAGAACAGCATTTCTGAGAACCTCAGGGACCAGAACCAGAGACCAAAGTAAAGTCAGCATCTTTCTCAGCCCCTTCTCCCAAACCTGTTTCTTTTTGACTTGTCTTCAGTCTGTACCATAGCAAACTAGTGTTTTAGGCTACAAGGAGAAGAGCCACAGGTTGCACTGGGTGTGCATCCTGCGTCTGATGGACAGTTCATGTAGAAAAATATCAGGGGTGGCTAATACTTTGGGTCATATGAATGTGATGAATCATCACAGGCAGCTCCCATCACGGGAGGAAGTCTCCTCCAAAGGACACAGGGGCATTACCAGCAAAAGGGGAGAGAGGAGAACCAGACTGACAAAAACAGTAGATAGTCCCTGCAGGATGTGTACATCTCTTAACCTTGCACTGGAGAGACAATTTTTGTGAAATATTTTTTGCTGAAATATTTTATTACCCGTCCAAATATAAAAATTTAAATTATGTTAATTTCTTCTAGTCTCATAATTGGATATTAAAAATATACATTCAAGTATCCTATTTTCTGGTTTGTTGATGTGCCTTTAAAACCCTAGCCTAGAAAAATTCTTCAATTTATTCATGATTAGGATAGAAAAATACAATTTTGCTTAATCAGAATATTTTTACTTATTATGTGCATTATAAGTCTAAAAAATTTTAGATCTAAAAATAGTTTATTCAAAGCTGAAGAGGTAAAAGCACTTGATTGTCAAGTTTAATCTGCATAGTGAAAGAATCAGGTCTCATTTAAAAGGTATTATTAGTTAAGTTATGGAGAAAGTTCTTTAGTTTCTGTTACATGGTATTTCAATATGGGGCGGCTAGGTCCCAGTTATTAGTAAGACAGAAAAGAATGTTAAAAACAAGCTTGGTCCAAGTCATAAGGTTTACTTTTATTTTTCCAATATGTTCCAGTCATCAGCCTGATTACAAAAGTCAACATTTACCTCAGTGATCAAGCAATGTGTTTTGCTCTAGCCTCTCAAAATCTGAGGCCAGAGACTAAAGTGTTCCGTTCTAGCTTCAGTTCTTCCATGCTCAGAAATGGCTCTCTTGTCTGGGTGTTTGTTTTTTTGCTTTTTGTTTGTTTTTTTTAAAATCCTGTGTTCTTGAACAAAATAGGGACAAACCACATTTGAAAATAACCTCCAGCCATTGTCCAGGCTCCTTTCACTCCGTCACTCTCTCCAGCTGCTCTGGAGAGGTGGTAAAACTCGGCTGTGACTTTAGCAGCTGAATGGCAGCTTGGGAGAAGTCCCATTGCATGAAGTTGGAGGAGGCTCTAGCAACACAAAAAGCAAAGGATTGATTTGCTTATGGTATAAAGTGGAAAATGGAAAGAACTGCCTTTTGTATCAGTCCAACTTTTCCTCTCCTTCTGAATAAAACATTATTATGTAACAAAGGGCCTTTAAACAATTTTTTTTAATTGGCAATTTGACAAACACAGATTGTGTCATCCTGGGTTAGAGCCACTTCTTAGGGTGTGGAGCTACTTGATTCTGGCACTGTGGATCAGTGCTCAAAACATGTCATACAAGCTAGGTTCATGCCCCAGTAATATTATCTTAGATTTAGGGGAAGAAAGGAATAAAAAGCGTGTTTCCCTTTGGGGACTTGAAGAAAGGGAGCCACAGGGTCCTAGTTGACCATTTTATTCCGAAACCTTAATTTTTGCATTAAAAAGTATGCAAATAAGCCAATAAATGTATCTTATCACTATTCCTAAAATGAAAACACTTACAGTTTAGACTTTTTCATCGTAAAGTATGGCAGCAAATTTGGGACAAGAGCTGTTGCTGGCGCTCAGCTTACCCTCCTGAGAAACGATCCTGCATGTTCTGTCTGCACAGAAATTATGCTTAGATGCTTCCATGGTCATTTTAATGTCAAACAACTTTTAAGCATTTTAGTTGGAAAAAAGGTGGAAGTGAACAGAAACATGGGAAAAGACATTCAATGATTTATTTTTTCATGCAACCAAAAATGTAGTGCCAGCCTTGCTCTCTTGCCAGAGAGCTAGAGACAAGGTTGAGGACGTTATGAGTTTGCTCTCAGTCTCACTGGGAGACAGGAACCCAAACAAACACTCAGTGCAAGGTGATACATACTAATCGTTAAATTCTACACAAAAATGCTGTGGAGACCCAGAGAAGAGTCACTGCCAAGGTGTCTAGTGAAGGCTTCATGGAGTCTTTGATGCTTGAACTGAGTCTAGAAGAAAGAGTGGGCAGTGTCTAGGCTGGAAAAAGGGAGAAAAAGCAGAAGAAACAATATACACAGTGGCTAAGAGGCACTAAAGAACATGCTACTTGAAGGGGAATTTTGAATATTCTTGCTGTGGCTACATGAGCAGAAAGAGGGTCATTTCAGGGAAGATCAAAATGAGAAGTACCTGTGGGCCACGGGTAGAAAATTCAACAGACTGCAGAGGCCAGGCAGGTAACGAAAATGATCAAAGCTGAGCAGGTCTAGGTGCAAATGCATTCACTGTGAGTGAATGGCTCACCAGAGAACCAAAAACCTCTAAAAATATTGCGCCAAATTATACTTACCTCCCCAAATGTGAGAGACTGCATCTTTCCCCATACCCTTGCCAAGAATGGGTATTTACAGCAATATTTATCGAGTGCCTTCTATTGTGAGGGATGGTATTTAGGAATTGAGGATACAGCAGTGAATAAAATAAAATTCTTATCCTCATGGAACTTATACTCTAGTGAGGGGCAGACAGACAAAATAAAGAAGTAGAATATGTAGTTTTTAGATAAATGCTGTGGAGAAAAGTAAAGGAAGGACGACAGAGAGAGAATGGGAGATAGGTTGGATTTTAGATAAAGTAACCAGGAAGGCATCACAAAGAAGGTAGCCATTGAACAAAGACTACAGAAGGTATAAGAGGAAACTCTGCAGAAGTCTGTGGGAAAAGCATTTCAAGCAGAGGAAACAACAAATCAAAGCCCCTGAGGGGAAGCCGTACCTGCCAGGGCAGGGAAGTGGAAGGGAATAGAGTGAGAGGGAAAGAGATTGTGTTGGGTCTTTTACAGAATTGATTGAGGTTTTTCCTCTGAGCCACTTGAAAAAGCTTTGAATGGTTTTGAGCAGAGGGATGATAGCCAGGGCTTGTACTTTTAAAGACTCATTCTGGCTGCTGAGTGTAGAACTGAATGCCTTGCGGGGAAGGGTATAAGCCCAGAGACCAGCTGAGAGGTAAGAGTTGCTACTCCAGGCAGATGTGATCGTGGCCTGTCCCAGTGCAGGGGGAAGCAGGTGGTAGGCAGTGGCTAGATTCTGATTATAAGTTAAAAATAGCGCCCCAGGATTCCGTGACTGATTAGATGTGGGGGGTCAGGAAAAAAATGAATCCAGGGATAACTCATGGGTTTGGGGCCTGAGCAATTAGAACAATATTCTATTTACTAGGGGGAAATCGTGGGGAAAAGCAGTTGGGCTTGAGGGGGATGGAAAGGGAGGAGGGCTTAATAATATGGTTTTGGAAATGTTAACTTTGAGATATGTATCAGATAATAAGCATAAATTTAGAATAAAGCAGCTGGAAATATGAGTCTGGAGTTAAAGGGAGAGTTCTGGGCTAGGAACATACATTTGGAACTTTTTGGTATATCAGCAAAAAGATAATGTCACAGCTATGAGACTTGGTGAGATTAACAAGAGAGCAAGTATAGAGAAGAGGTCTAAAGACTCAACTGTCAGTTCTGGAGACCTAATATTTAGAGACTGGGAAGACGAGGAGGAAATCCACAAAAGAGACTTAAAGGGAAAAACCAATGAGGTTGGAAAAAAAACAGGAGCATGTATTATCAGAAATCAAGTAAAGAAATATTTCAAAAATAGGGGAATAATCACCTCGGTCTAATACTACTAACAGGGTGGGTGTATTAGTCAGGGTTCCCAGAGAAACAGAACCAATAGGTAGGATGTCTGTATGTGTTTTAAGGAATTGGCTTATACAATTACAGAGGCTGGCAAGTCCGAAATTTACAGAGTGAGCTGGTAGCTTGGAGACCCAAGCAGGATTGACTGTGCAGTTCAAGTCCCAGGGCCTTCTGCTGTGGAATTCCTCTTGTTGGGGGAAACGTCAGTCTTTTGTTCTATTCAGGACTTCAGCTGAATGGATGAGGCCCACTCATGTTATGGAGGGCAATCTGCTCTACTCAAAGTCCACCGATTTAAATGTAAATCTCCTCCCAAAACACTTTCACCAAAACATCCAGAAAAACGTTTGACCAAATATCTGGGTACTATGGCCCAGCCAAGTTGACCCCTAAAATTAACTGTCGCGGCAACAAAGATGAGGCTGAGAAAAGGCAGTTGTATTTAGCAACATACAGGCTATTGGCAACCTTAGGAAGAACAGGTTTGATAGAACGACGGGGAGAAAGCTTGATCCGAAGGGGTTTACAAGAAAACAGGAGGAGGAATGTCATGCGCTTCTGGGTTCACAGGACATGGGGGAAAGAAAACACAGCAGTGTTAAACCACCAGGGCAAACCGACCTGATGTTGGGTGCCAGCACCGAGAGAAGCAGCCAAGGCACAAAAGAGGGAACTAAGGGAGATCAAGCTCTCTCCTGAAGCTGGAGACCTGAGAAGGGGCTACAGTGGTCCCAGGTCACTAGTGTGGCATGCAGCTCCACACAGAAGAGGATTTGGGGAGAAACACATCTTTAGTTTAAGTCTTTGAGTATCCCACAGATTAATACTGTATCAACTAAATGAGAGTTCATAATCAATAGGCAAAATATTCAAACATTCAAGTTACCAAACAAAATATATTTTAAAAACTACTATGAAATGTTGAAAAACTTTAAAAATTATATAAAAGATGAGTATGCAGTAAGAGGCTTGCCTATAAAACCAGGCAAATTTGAAAACAAACCAAAGCTTTTAAAAATAAAAAATAGAATGCTACCCAATACTCTGAATGACCTATATAGGAAAAGAATCTAAAAAAGAGTGGATACATATATAGGTATAACTGATTCACTT
Source organism: Orcinus orca (assembly GCF_937001465.1). Taxonomy (NCBI): domain Eukaryota; kingdom Metazoa; phylum Chordata; class Mammalia; order Artiodactyla; family Delphinidae; genus Orcinus; species Orcinus orca. The sequence continues at coordinate 66,771,642 of NC_064565.1, forward strand.
TTCCATACAGCAGAAACTAACACAACATTGTAAATCAACTCTTCTCCAATAAAAATTTTAAAAATAAAAAATAGAACTGTTAAAATAAAAATCTCAATTGGTTAGTTAAAATACATATTAGGCACAGTAGAATAAAACTATTGGTAAATTAAAGGACAGATCTGAAGAAATTATACAGAAGATAAGCAGATGGAAAAAATGAAAGGTTAACATGGGAATTCCCTGGAGGCCCAGTGGCTAGGACTCTGTGCTTTCACTGTCTGGGTTTGATCCCTGGTCAGTGAACTAAGATCCCATAAGTCCTTCAGTGTGGCCAAAAAATAATAAGGTTAACAGATATGGAAATAATCATATGAGATTACTAGGAAAAGAGAAAGAGAAAGCCTGTTTGTTTCACATGCCTAGCACCAAGCAGGCAAGCAGAAGATAAATAAAACCCACAGGATTCACATACACTGACCCTGAGCCCGGCTGGTGCCATCAAATTTTAGATTGATCTGATTAGTATTTCCTCCTTTGGGGGAGGCTGGGAAAGGGGTTGGGAAAATGGCAGAACCAACAGAAGCTCCTTATCCCAGTTACCAATAATAAATGTGATGCATAAACAGTGGAACCACTTAACAATATTCATATTTTAAAATTAGACTAATCTTGCCACGTGACATTAGAATTTTCTTTTGGGTGTGGTTTCTTCTTCTTTGCCTACAAACATACTTAAATTTCGATTTATTTATAAAAACCAAAATTCAAAGAATTCTTTTAAACTGTTATCTTTTCTTTCCCCTTCCATTTAGTAATAAATTTCTTGGGGAAAAAAAAAATCATCTAGACTTGAAACGATTATTTGTTCACTATTCATTCACTACTTGCTGCCTCCCAGTTAATCAACTGAAACAGTTCTTTCAAAGTTAACAATGATTACTTATCATATTCAATGAATTTTCTTCCTCTTTCCCTCTTTGTAGTACTTGATACTGTTAACCACTCATTCCCTTTTTTTTTTTTTTTTTTTTTCTGTACACGGGCCTCTCACTGCTGTGGCCTCTCCCGCTGCGGAGCACAGGCTCCGGACGCGCAGGCCCAGCGACCATGGCCCACGGGCCCAGCCGCTCCGCGGCACGTGGGATGTTCCCGGACCGGGGCACGAACTCGTGTCCCCTGCATCGGCAGGCGGACTCCCAACCACTGCGCCATCAGGGAAGCTCCCTTCTTTTTTTAATCTATAAACATTTATTAAGTTTTGATAGTCTCTAAATTAGGCCCTGGAAATAAAAATATAAGAGAGTCCTCCGACATCAAGTGGTTTACAGTTCACTTATCAAAGAAGACATATGCACTACAAAATGAAATAAGGCACTAAAAGAAAAAGTGGAACCACAATGAGGCGGTGATCACTTCTACCCGGGGTGGTAGAGGGTGTGGTCCAGGATTTTACTTTCCTCCTCAGTTGAGTTTTTGAAAGATAATGTGTGTTGATCATGTGAATGGGTGCAGACACAGGCATCACTAGAGGCAGAGGAAACGTGAGCAAAGATACAGAAGCATAAAGCATCCAGGTGTGTTGAGAGTACTGTAAACAGCTCATTAAGTGTGGGACAGAAGACCCAAGATGAGCATTAAGGGCAGAATGAAAGGCAATGCAAAATCACGGAAGGCTTTTTACTCATTCAAAGGAGTTTGCGGATTCCCTGGTGGCGCAGTGGTTGAGAGTCCGCCTGCCGATGCAGGGGACACGGGTTCGTGTCCCGGTCCGGGAAGATCCCACATGCCGCGGAGCGGCTGGGCCCGTGAGCCATGGCCGCTGAGCCTGCGTGTCCGGAGCCTGTGCTCCGCAACGGGAGAGGTCACAACAGTGAGAAGCCGGCGTACCACAAAAAAAGAAAAAAAAAAAAAGAACAACAACAAAGGAGTTTGGACTGTATCTTATCCGTACTCTACAAAGTGCTGAAGGGATTCTCCTTCTCTTTTTTTCTTCTCTTTACTATGTTTATAATTTAGAAATAACAACCTTGAAGGAAGAAAGAGGCTTAATTGGAATGCTCTAAAACTGGAGGAAGGAGACATTGACAACACTGACACACTGCTGAACATTAAGATTGACTTCTGTTTTGCCATCAGATATAAATGTTGTAATACATTAGCATTATATCACTCTGATTTTTTCCTTGGTAGAAATTCCTGGAAGTAGAAATTACAGTATCAAATTTATTAACAATTATAAAATCTCTTGATATATATTGACAAACTGCTTTCCAAATACAGTCTCAATTTATGTTCCCATTAGCACTGAGAATTATGTTAATTTAAAAAAAATTTTCTAAGTGTATAGGCAGAGATTTCTTCTTCATTTAATTTGCACTTCCTGAATTACAAGTTAATACATTTACTGGAAATTTGTATTTTCTTGTTTTGGGAATTGTCCCTTCAAGTTCTTTGATCATTTTTCTATTAGAATGTTGTTTTTTGATCATTTTTCTATTAGAATGTTGTTTTTTCAGGATTTATGTTAAGTATATTGATCTTTTCTAATGTCATTTTTTTTGCAAATACTGATATGCAAAATTTTACAACTATTTTATAGCTAAATATATTGATCTTTTCCTTTGGAAAACTTGATTTCCTTCTCAAACACTTTTCTTTCAATGCCTGTGACACTATTTTATCCTGTTTCCTATTTCTTAGTCCATTTTGCTGTAGTGTCTAGCTGATACTTCTTGAGGGAAGGCGGCTTCAAATAGAGATATTTGTCATGGTCTTTGGCCTTTTTATGTCAATGTCCTTACACTCAGAGATCTAACCTATTTCAAATGTTTCACTGGTTTTAAATATTGACCCTCTTAATCTAAAAATATTTTTTCTGAGTAATATATGTACACAGTATCAAATTCAAAAGTATGAAATAATATACAGTGAAAAATAAGTCTCTTTTTCTCCCTGACCCCCACCCATCCAATTTCTCTCCTAGGAGGCAATCACGATTACAGTCTCTTCAGAGCCTTCTAAGAATAGTCTATGCATTTACAAATATATGAGTTTGTGTATGTACATGTATATGTATATTTATAATATATATAATTATGTGTATATATATAATTTTCCCCACATACATATTAGCATGCCATGTACCCTGTTCTACACATTACTTTTTGCACTTAACAATAGATTTTGGAGATCTTTTACGACCAGTACACGAGACAGCATTGTATTTCATTATTTAAATATAATTTTTATAAACCAGTCTTCTAATGCTAAACATTTAGTCTGCTTCAAGTCTACTACAATCTATTAGAAACATCATTTTGTACTTATAGGATAAGTGCTTAGGACTAGAATTGCTAGGAATATGTGCATTTGTTGTTTTGACTGATTACTGTGAAATTGCCTGTTATTGAGGTTATACCAATTTACAGCCCCTCCAGCAATGCTTGATAACTGTCATAAAAATGTTGGGGTTTTGCCAGTCTGATAAGTGAAATATAGCATCTAATGTAGTATATAATTGGGTGAGGATTGGTGTCTTTTTTATACATTTAAGAGCAATCTGTATTTCCTTTTTAGTAAACTGTTTTTTCATATCCTTTGCCCCATGTACTCCTATTTTGTATCAAATAGTTGGTCTTTTTTCTTATAAATTTATAGGAATTGGCTTCTAATATATGTTGTACATATTATTTTTCAAATTTTAGTTTATGTAAGATAGTTTTGTTTCCTATAAAATTTCTGATTATTATATAAACAAATTCACCAATCATTTCTTTATGGCTTCTGCGTTTTGTGTTATACTTGTAAAGCCCTTCTCGTGCTGGTATTACATAAAACAAAATTTTCCCAGCTATGCTTATGTATTTTTACATATAAACTTTAGATTCAGATTGTCTATTTCTAAAATTTAAGTATTTTTATTGTTACACTGATTGGGATCAGGTTAAATTTACAGATTAATTTAGAAAGAACTGACATTTTTATGATGCTGGTTATTTCAATCCAAGAACATAAAATGTTTTTGATTTGTCCAAGTCTTCTTTTGTGTCTTTCAGTAGTGCTTTTTTTTTTGTGTGTAAATGATACACATTTATTTTAAAGTTTAATCTTATGTATTTCATCTTTTTGTTGCTATTATAACATCTATTACTTCTATGCAAATGATTTTCAAACAGCTATCTCTACCTTCATGTCTTTTAAGAGCACCACACACACGTCCAGCTGTTTTTTAGATTGTTTCCACTTGAAAGTTCTGCTGTTATTTTAAACTCAACAAGTTCCAAATATGACTCATCACTTTCCACCAACAAAATGCAGTCTGTCTTCTTCAGTTTTGCATTAGTGCCTAATATAGGGCCAGGTGCTCGGCACATAGTAGGTTTATATACATCTTCTGTGTGGAAACACTTGGATGTGTGCCTTCTCTCTTTATCCCTTTCTACTTCTCTCTCTCTGTCACATAGACACACACATACTGAAAGGCAGCTACATAATTTGTGGGGCCTCGTGCAAAATAAAAATGCAGGACCCTTTGTTGGAAAAGCAGGAAAAAAAGTACTACTAAAGGTACTAAAATAGAAAGTTTTTCCTTTTTTCCCATGCTCTCTCTTTTAACTTGTGGTATTTTTGTTTGATATTTAATGTCATCCTACATAAAAAAATCAAAATTTGTAATAATTAGCATGAATTTTACCATTCATCTTTATGTTGTGCAATGCCAATTTCAAACAGAAATAGAACATTTAAAGTATGCAGAATCACAGAAATGACACAATTTGTGTACGTGCATATGCATTTTGTTCTTAACACAACAGTGGAAGTAGTGCACAAAACTAACTCAACTGTTATTTCACTTCTTGATTCTCATGCATCCTACCCACACTGTGTGCTTTTGCCTTACTGCTAAGTAAGAAAGGAGTGAAAGGAAATGAACTATCTTTTCCTTTCCTTCTACACCATCATTCTCAGCTTAAGTGGTTGGTTAGTAAAGGAAGTAAGATGAATAAGAAAGTATATGTAGTTTTCCTTGCTCATTTGAGTTTCTAAGAATGCCACTGTCTTACTTCTGCATTTGAAGCAGTTCTGGTTTACAGGGAAGGTGTGGTCTCTTGGCAGCTATCAGCACCGCGACTTACTCAGGTGTAGGCGTAACATGCTTACCTTTTACTTGCTTCAAGTCTCGTTGAACTCCGTACATTGCAGGTCCACCAGAATTCTGTGCCCATGCAGCGCTTAAAGGCAAATGGGATGGTAAGGAGCTACAGGCAGACATTTGCGTGTATCTCCTCTGCTCATAGGCATACTCCATTGCCCCACTGAACTCTACTTACAAAAGTCCAAAGATGAAATTGTTAAGAATTTCAAGACAGCAGAGCATTAAACTATGCATGGCTCCCTTCTGAGAGTGGCGTCCTGTTGGGCTACACAGGTCCTACGCCCACGAAGCCAGCTCTGTATACACCAAGCTTCTCTTTTTTACTATTTTATTCTCACTTTCTAGTAGTGGCAAACAGTCATGCCAACTGAGAATTTTGAAGTTAGTTTTGGCTTTTTCCTCCCTCCTGTGCTGCCTCACCCTCATCTTTCACTTCTACTTCTGAAATCCTATGACTTAAGTTCATCTCTAGCATCTGCCTTTCCTTGTTATTCCTACTTTATCATCCAAATTTAGATAATTGTACTCTTCAATAGAATTTTAGTAACAGTAACCACATGCTGTGGACTAAATTGTGTCCTCCCTAAATTCATACATTGAAGCCCTAAAATCCCATGTGATTGTATTGGAGAAGAGGGCTTTCAGGAAGTGATTAAGGTTAAAAGAGGTGGAACCCTAATCCAATCTGACTGATGTCTTTGTAAGAAGGAGACACCAGAGTTCTTTCTCTGCTATGTGAGGAGGACATAGCGAAAGAATGGCCCTCTGTACACCAGGAAGAGAGTTCCAACCAGAACTCAATCATACCGACACCCTGATCCTGGACTTCTGGTCTCCAGGACTGTGAGAAAATAAATTCTTGTTGTTTAAGCCACCCACTATGGTATTTTTGTTGTGGCAGCAGGAGCAGACTGATACATCACCTAACTCTTTCTCCCTATTTTCAGTTTTTATCTGCCTTTGTCAGTGCACTTTTAAAGAATTATCATCCTAAAATTATAACTCAGATCAAAGTGCTACTCCATTTAAAACCACTGATGATTGAGTTGAATGTTTGCCTCTCAGTCTGGCATTCAAAGACTCCACACAGTGCCTTCTACCTACTTTTCCATCTTTTGCGCCCCAAGAAAACTGGACCACTTAAGCTTTCAGAAATAGGCCCCTGCTTTCCTGCCTCAGTGCTTTTGGAACCCTTCCCCTGCCATTTCTGCCTGTTGAAATCCTTCCTTTTATTCAAGGTCCATTTCTTAATGTTGCTTCTTCCTTGAAGCTTTAACTTACCTAATTGTATGTTATTTCTCTTTATTTTTGGTGGGGGGATGAACCCCCTTGGTATTTTATTTTCAATCCATGTGGCATTTAAATAAAATTCAAGGATGATTTAGGCATTTTTTTAATCTTCCTTATTAGACAGTATTTTCTTATGGATAGTAGCTGGGTCCAAACTTAACCTTCTGATAACTATGTGACTGTTGTGGAATCTCTAGTTTTCATATATTATTTTAGATAATGATTATCTAGCCATAGAGAAATCCAAAGGATGTTCTAGTGTAACTACTTGCTTATTAGCCTGCCTCTGCCAATAGAGGGTGAATTCTTTGAGGGTAGAAATATTCAATTGCCTTTTTTGCAGTCCCCCCCAATTTAATATGGATTCAGTAATATCACCTAATATACATTCCAAGACTCAAAAATGTTTTATAGCTGTTTGAGATCCAAGATCCACTCAAGATCTATCCATTGCATTCTGTTGTCAGATCTTTTTTCTCCTTTAATCCAGAATACTCTTCACTTTCTTTATTTTGTCTAGAGTCTACGTCCAATTATACAGAATGCCCCATGGTTGTGATTTGTCAGATTATTTTCTCATGATTAGATTCAGTTTAAACATTTTGGGCAAAAACATTATGTAGGTAATGTTTTGTCCTTCTCATTGCATTATAAATGGAGGCACATAATTCCAGTTTATTCCATTCCTGATGACTCTGCATTTGGTCTCTCTATTGAAAGCTTTATTTTTCCTTTGTAGTTAATAAGTGGATTCATTTGCAGGTCATATTTCGAAATCCAGTGAGTACCCTCTTCCTTAACAACTATTAATCTGATGATTTTAATATCTAATTAACAATCACTTCCTGATTCATTATTACATTTGAGATAGCAAAATGATATTCTTCTATTGTTCGAGAACAAAAATGTCTGACAAAATCTAAATGCTTCTTTTAGAAACTCTAATAACAAAAATGCATTGTCTTTTCTGGAAAAAAATGGGAAACTGGCACCCAGGGTTTTAAACCCAGGACTGAGAATTGGTTAGATAGGCAAAGAAAAGGCTGTAGATTAAAAGCCATACCAAGGAGTCTTTTTCTTCTAAGAGCTGTCTGCACATGAGTGCAAGAATAGTACCCATTTCCTGCTAAACTGAAGCTGCGCTCATGAGCAGTTGTGAATCCTTTGGTGAATAAAAAAAAATAAAGGTATAGAACAGGAGTCGGCAAACTATGGCTCATGGGCAAGTCCAGCCTGCAACCTACTTTTGTAAATAAAGCTTTATTGGAATAAAGCCTGTTCATTTGTTTACATTGTCTATGGATGCTTTCCCTGTAACACCACATCTGAGTTGTTTTGATAGAGACTGAATGTCCCACAAAGCCTAAAATATCTACAATCTGGTCCTTTAAGAAAAAGTCTGTGGACCCCTGGTAAATTGTGTCTACAAATGTGTGTTCAGTAAGATGTGATTTTTTTTCCCCCAGGCTTATAAAGAAGGGCTCCAAGCAAGTGAAGAATGATGTGCCCAATTAAGATAAAGCTCTTTAGATGAGAAGTAATAAAGTCTGTTGCCTACCACTGGCTCTGGAGCTGGCCTGCCTGAGTTCAAATCTCTATCACATGTTAGGGGTGTGACCTTAGGAAAGATCTTTAACTTCTCTGTGCATTATGTTCTTTGTATAATAATAATAATAATAATGATGATGATCTAATACAATAATAATATAATGATAATAAAGATAATAATTATACTTACTTCAGGACTGGTGTGAGGATTAAGCTAATGCATATAAACCTCTTGGACTAGAATCTGGTACATAATAGAGTTCATTAACAACTATCATTATATGTTAAGCAATTCTGACATAATTTTGTATTTCCTAAAGCATTTAAGACAATAAAATAGAGAAATATAATATTGAATTAGTATGCTAATAATCAAAAAAAGTGGAACCTGACTGATAATGGCCCAGGTGTAAGGAGAAATTGTGATATATTTTGAAGGCCATAGCCTGAGATCTGTCTGGTTTTGGATAGGTAAAAGGACAACCATGAAGTGTTACTTAAACTCTGAAGCAGAAGGAAAACAACAAATTCCATAATTGAATATTTATTCGTATTGCTATGGTGAAGTGCAAGTCTAATTTTAAGTAATTTTTTTTCTAAGAATTATCATTTGGTAATTTAAATAGTATCTGATACTTGTTTGAAATCACTGGATGAGCCCAGGTTTCTGCGTGTAAAGCTACATCTATGGAATTTAAGTATAAATATAGAAATTTAAATCAATTAATTATTTGTGGGCATTACTGGCTTTAAAAAAATTCCACATGATTTAGTACAATAGAAGGAAATATCAATCCACTGTTGCTTTTTAGCCATTCATTCATTCAACAAAAACATATCGAACACCTAAAATGTGCTACACTCTATACATTAGAGGATTCTGTTAGGCTGATATACTTCTGTGTGCATGTGAATTTATGTGAATATAAAATGTTTTCTAAAAAGCTAAGAGTACTTCATATCTGTATTACATCAGTTAATTTCAAAACTATGCTCTACTGTGGGGAGAGAATACATGGCTTTTACTTCCATTTTAAAATTTCAAAAATGAAAAATAACACCTTGTTCCTTCTGGTTGTCAAATCATGCTCACAGCTATGAATACAGGTACCCAGTTCTGAGATAGACAGTGTAGGTATCAACCCTGTCAAACTGATAAGGTAGGAGCTTCCCTGGTGGCGCAGCGGTTAAGAATCTGCCTGCCAACGCAAGGGACACGGGTCCGAGCCCTGGCCAGGGAAGATTCCACATGCCGCGGAGCAGCTAAGCCCATGCGCCACAACTACTGAGCCTGCGCTCAAGAGCCCACGAACCACAACTACTGAAGCCCACGTACCTAGAGCCCGTGCTCCGCAACAAGAGAAGCCACCGCAATGAGAAGTCTGTGCACCACAACAAAGAGTAGCCCCCGCTCACCGCAACTAGAGAAAGCCCGCGCACAGCAATGACGACCCCACACAGCCAAAAATAAAAACAAACAAATTAATTAATTTAAAAAATTGATAAGGTAGCCAAGGCTCTGAAGGATTAGGGGATTTACTAGAGGCTGTGGAACTGTTTAGTGAGACCCAGAATCCACAGTTGGGTGGCCACCATTGTCCACTTTTTAAATTAAATTCATGTGGAAGAAATATTCAAAATCTGCTTGTTTTTTAGAACCTCATCATCTTACAGGACCTCTCCCTCTAAGGTCTGTCACACCTGAATCAGTTTTAGAGTCAGGAATAAATGCAGATCTACTTACTCTCAAACACTGTACTTTCCACAGCTTTTATAAATATTTTATCAAGGAAAAAATATTTTTATTTCTGAGTCTGAACAGCTAAGACTGTACACACAGACCATAAACACAATTAACCATAAATCAGCTCTAAAAAATTTTAATCATATAGAAAATTCGCAGGTACCCAGAAAAAATTCATGTCAGGGAGACTTTTACACTGAAAGAGTTTGGTAAAAACAACATTTGCACTGAGGGACAAAGGGCCTCTGTGTGCACATAATAAAGAGTGGAGCTACCACCTACTTTATATTTTCCTATTCATTGTTCTCCTAAGTAATATGAATGTGGAGCCTACTGTTTACCTAGAAACTCTTCAGTGAAGCCTGAAATATGAAAATGCTGGACATAATAAATGCAGCTAATACTTGTTCTGGGTAGCTGGACATTTAAGTGGCTGTGTGTGACTACAAAGAAGGAGATTGTTGTTTTCCCATTTGGTGTTTCCTCATCCCCCCTACCACTACCTACAACACTGGCTCCACAGGAAATTAAGGTCCTGAGGTATGCTGGAGTAAGCCATTTATTATTGAACATTTTCAATAAAGTGGATCAGAGAGAGTAGAATAAAATCCTTGAGGGCAAATATTTCCCCTTTTCTTGTTGCACTTTGTTGTAACTACTTTATTTAAAATAGCAACTGGAGTCCCAATAACACAATGGAATTCAATGTATGATGTAATCCATCTAGGAATATACGAACTTCTCTGCATCAGCTGAAGAGTTGGTCCACCCACTGCCCACATTTTGAGACAAAGAGGGAAATGCCAGCTACTCAGCAAACCTAAAATTTCTGGTTGGGTTATAACCCAGTTCTCCCATCCTATGCAATAATTGCAACAAAGTTCAAAAGAATAATCTGAAATAGGCAACTAAGAAAGTTCTGTATTTTTAGATGACTAAAGAGAGAGAGAAAGAAACTATTTCCAGGTTCAGTTTCTTTCAAAACATTTCAAAGATTTTATCTGTCTCTCAAAATCACTTTCAAGGCCTGTCTTAGCTTGGGTTCGTTAGACACAGTTACTAAAATGGAGAGTTGCATCTGGAAAGTTTACTGGGTAGTGCTCTTAGGAAACATACCTGTAAGGAAGTGAAGCAGAGGAAAAAGATGAATTGCAGTTGGTTGCAAACGAGACCTCAGCCAGTTTTAGCAGGAGGTCTAAGCTGGGGTGGACCAGGTTGAGGGGAGGAGGCCAGGCCATTGTTTTCCCACATTAGCCAGTCATTAGTCATGGGCTGCTCCCTCAAAGAGACACAACCTTGGGGCAGGCTGAGGTCTCCAAAGCTGAGGGCAAGATCCCTGGAAGGAACATGGGTGAGCCTATTGTCAGCAGCTAGGGATGAGTGCATCAAGCCTGAGGAGTGGGTTCTGGTTAAGGGCTATTGCATCCATTACAAGGCCCTACATGATGTGATCCTTCATATGACAGAACTCATCTCTTTAGCCACACTGGCCTCCTTACTAGTTGCTGAAACTGCCAGACATGCTCTCCTCTCAGGGCCTTTGCTCTTCTTTTTCCTCTATCTGGAACATGCCTCAGGCGATCAACTGTCTGGTTCGACTAGGCTGGGACTGCCCTGGTTTCAGCACCAGGATGCATCCTGGGAAAATGTTAGTCTCAGACAAGTCAGGATGGTTGGTCACCTATACCTCCTCCAGGTACCCACATCCTTCACTCATCTTTTCTGAACATCCTACTTATAATCGTACCCTCTAAACCTCACATACATATTCCTAATTCCCTTTCCCTACTTTTATTTTTTTCTGTATCACTTAATACCTTCTAATATACTATATCACTTGTTTTATTTAGTTTAGGAATATAAACTCCTTGAGGACAGTTTCTGGCATATAATAGTCACTTGAAAAGTATGCGTTGAATGGATGAAATAAATATTTCTGATATTTTATAGAAAATAAATAGTTCCTGGTTGTATAAAATGTATGCTGTCCTTTAACGATTAGTGAAAAATTTCAGATGGTAATCATTTATCATTGTTAATTATTTGGCAAGCATGCTGCTGAAAGGTCAAACTGATCACAGAATCATTTCTTTGGTAAGCAAAAGGAGAAGGGATTTAAAATTAAATCATTCTACTTAGTGGCTGATGGTAATGACATGTTATTTTTAAATTATGTGAAGTAATTTAACAGACTATTTATTTAGAATTTGCAACTTGAAAAAATAGACTGGAAAAAATGGGGCAATCTAACTGACTGGCAGCATTGCCCACTGTGAAATTAACACATGGTAGCAGCCATTTCCTAAACACATCTTTATAGGCAAATGTTTAAACTGGAGCACAGGATAGCTATGAGACTGAAATTCCAAACATTAGATTTTGCTTTATCTTCAGTGATCCACATTTTCTTCAATAAGAAGCGCAGAGGAAAAAAAGAACAGGTATCTTTTGGAGAGATAAATAGTGATTTGCACTTGAAAGAAAAATTTTCAGAAAATGTAAGATATTAAGATATACTCAAACACACATTTCCATTTCCATGAAATGTAATAAATACTTTGACTCCTATTCCAAAGAACTTGGCCCAAACTATAGTTCCTTCTGCACCACAAAGAGTGAAATATGATGAGAAATATTAAGTGGTTTCACACAGTATTTTAAATGAACATTTTTTATTTTTAATTTTTTTAATTTATTTATTTTTGGCTGCGTTGGGTCTTTGTTGCTGCGCCCGGGCTTTCTCTAGCTGCGGTGAGTGGGGGCTACTCTTTGTTGCGGTGTGCGGGCTTCTCATTGCGGTGACTTCTCTTGCTTTGGAGCACGGGCTCCAGGGGCGCAGGCTTCGGCAGTTGTGGTTTGCGGGCTCTAGAGCGCAGGCTCAGTAGTTGTAGTTGCTCCCCAGCATGTGGGATCTTCCCAGAGATAGAACCCGTGTCCCCTGCATTGGCAGGCGGACTCCCAACCACTGCGCCACCAGGGAAGTCCTGAATGAACTTTTTTGCTTTTGGTTTTAGTAGAGAATTAAGATCCTTCCAAACTAGTTTACCAGCTGATCTTTAATACAGACATAATTATTCTCAAGCTGTGAAGAATTTTTAGAACCAAAAATGTGGAAAATTCTCCTTTAATTTTATTTCTTTAATCTTTTATCCTGAGACGATGTAATAAATGAAACCTAACTGAACATATTGTATCATGATAGGAATTATGCATTTAGCTTCCCATGATTTATACATGGATTCATACATAATACTGTAGAACTAAAATAGATCCTGTATCTTTGTCTGTTTATAGAACAATAGAAGGAGCTAATTAACCTAAGTAATTTACCTGAAAAAAACTATTGTTGAGACTCCACGTTTCCAATGCAGGGGGCATGGGTTCGATCCCTGGTTAGGGAACCTGGGATCCCGCAAGCTGCACAAAAAAACATACATGGCCTGAAAGCTCATTTTGCTAATCAAAGTTTTGTCTCCTAATGATGAAAAGGTAGTGAGTTCATACAATGTTTACTGTACCTTTGTTAAAATTCTACTAAAGATGAAGCATTTTACTTTGTTTCACTAATAAGTTTGCATTTGTAAAGTTATAAGTTCAACTCTAACACAGACTCAAGGAATATATAAAGATTTGTTAAAATATTAAATGAAATTCGTTAAGTACTGTCATGGATTGAATTGTGTCCTTATGAGAAGAGGAAATCTGGACATACAGAAAGACACCAGGGGTACGTGAGTCAGAGGAAACACCATGTGAGGACACAGTAAAGATGGCCATTTACAAGCCAGGGAGAGAAGCCTCAGAAGTCAACTCTGCCAACATCTTGACCTTAGACTTCCAGCCTCCAGAACTGTGAGAAAATACATTTCTGTTATATAAGCCACCTAGTCTGCAGTACTTTGTAATGGCAGCCCTAGCAAATTAATTCAGTGTACTTTCAAAGCATGGTAGTTGTTAACCCTGATTGTAACAGCTAAGTCCCTTTCCGTTTAGTCCCTGATTACATGCAGTTTAAACTTTTTGTTTGTTTGTTTTGTGGATCCTGGCGTGGGGGCTGCATGAATTTTGTTTGCCCATCACCCTCACCGAGCATCCCTGTTTCCTTCCTCTCATCCATTCTTCCCTCCTTTTTTGTCTTGCCCTTTGTTTCACACCAGTGCTTCTCCTTCCAGTGCTTTAGAAATGCCCTACATGCTGCAACCAGATGTCTGCATTATGAAAGGAGGAAATGTCAAGTTTTATTTTAAATGGAACGCAGAGAGAAGCCGAAAGGCTAGGGGAAATAGATGGTACCAGAGCTCTTGAAAAGAATTGGGATGGCATTCTTCATCATCTTATAAACAAACTTCTTGATATTTGCATAGATTTCTAATTAAATTACCTTTTTTATAACCGCTTAATGATTTTACATTTCACTATCTTCATAAGCATTTCTGTCTCTTATTTTCTTCTCTTTGAAGAAAAAAAATCAGTTTTTTTCACACCTCATTTATACTATGAATCTTTCTAGACACATTTCTGACCATTTTCCCCCATAAGCAACCATGACAACTAGCAGACACTCAATAAATGCTTGATAAATTAATATATAAATATCAGCATGCATACTGACATTCTCCACCATCTGCACTGCTGTGTCCCTGCTCTGAGCCTCATCCTCTGTCTCCTGGCTCATGGTGGAGGCTCTTAGCTGGTCTCCCTGCCCCTCTTATTCCTGGTGGCCTATTCTCAACACAGCAGCCAGTGACTTAGAATATAAAGTAAATGTGTCACTACCCCACTGAAAGCCCGGTCACGATTTTCCATTTCACTCAGAGTAACACATCAAGATCTTAAAATGGCCTGCAAGGCCCTACCTAATCCCCCTTCCCCTCTATCCTCACCTACTCCACTCCACACTAGCGCCTGCTGTTCCTCAAATAACTCTAGCAAATCCCCATTTTAGGGCCTTTGTACTAGCTGTTTTCTCTTTGTGAAATATCCCTACTATGGGCTGAATTGTGTCTCCCCCAAATTCATTTGTTGAAATCCTAACCCCTAATACCTCAGAATGTGACTGTTTGGAGATAGGACCTTTAAAGAGGTGATTAAGTTAAAAATGAGGCAAATAAGGTGGACCCTAATCCACCTTATAAGAGGAAATTTGAACACAGACATGCAGAGTGGGAAGGCTGTGTGAAAACACGGGGAGAAGATGGCCATCTATAAGCTTAGGTGAGAGGCTCAGAAAAAAACAACCCTGCTGACACTTTGATCTTGGACTTCTAACCTCCTGAATTGTGAGAAAATAATAAATTTCTGTTGTTTAAGTGACCCATTCTGTGGTACTTCGTTACGGCACCGCGAGCAAACTATACAATCCCTGAAACTCCCTTTCTTACTTTCTTCAAGTGTTTTGTTTTGTTTTTTTGTAATGTTACATTTTCAATAAGCCCTACCCTGATTACTTAATTTTTTAAAAGCAGTATAGCAGTTTTATTTTTAGTATCTTAAAAATTGAAATATAGTTGATATTCAGTATTTAGTTTCAGATATACTACATAATGATTTGACATTTGCATATGTTATGAAATGATCACTGTAGTAAGTCTAGTAACCAACTGTCCCCATACTTATTACAATATTATTGACCATACACATTTCTTATGTTGTGTATTACATCCCCATGACTTATTATGTAACTGGAGGTTTGTATACCTTAATCCCCTTCACCTACTTCGCCCACCCTCCTACTCCCCCACCTTCTGGCAACCACCCATTTTTCTCTGTATCTATGAGTCTGTTTTCATTTTGTTTTGTTTGTTTGTATAGATTCCACTGTAAGTGAGATCATACAGTATTTGTCTTTCTCTGTCTGACTTATTTCCCTTAGCATAATATCCTCTAGATCCATCTGAATTGTCACAAATAGCAAATTTCATTTTTTATGGCTAATATTCCTGCATGCGTGCGTGCGTGCGTGTGTGTGTGTGTGTGTGTGTGTGTATGTGTATCACATCTTCTTTATCCATTCATCTATGGATGGACACTTAGGTTGCTTCCCTATCTTGGCTATTGTAAATAATGCTGCATATATGCACAGGTGTGCATATATCTTTTTGAATTAGTATTTTGGGGTTTTGGGGGGTAAATATCCAGAAGTAAAATTGCTGGATCATATGGCAGTTTTATTGTTAATCTTTTGGGGAACCTCCATACTGTTTTCCATAGTGGATGCACCAACTTACTATCCCACCAACAGTGCACGAGGGTACCCTTTTCTCCACATCCTTGCCAACACATATTTCCTGTCTTTTTTTTTTTTTTTTTTTGCGGTACGCGGGCCTCTCACTGTTGTGGCCTCTCCCGTTGTGGAGCACAGGCTCCGGACGCGCAGGCTCAGCGGCCATGGCTCATGGGCCCAGCCGCTCCGCGGCATGTGGGATCCTCCCGGATCGGGGAACGAACCCGTGTCCCCTGCCCCCTGCATCGGCAGGCGGACTCTCAACCACTGCGCCACCAGGGAAGCCCTCTGCCCATTTTTTAATCGTGATCACAACCTCGCTTTGTCCCCCCTCCATTCTCAACCTCCCAACTCCACTCACGATCCCCTTTACTCCTCTCTACCATTTTTTTGTTGTTTGCTTTAATAGCATTAATCACTTTCCAACACACTCTAAAATTATTCATTTACTGTGTTTATTTTTTATTGACTATCTCCCCTGCTAAAATTTAAGCTCCACAACAACAGTGATCTTTGCTTTTTGTGGTCATTCCCTGATTTATCCCCTGTGCCAAACACCTGGAATAGTGTTTGGCTCCTAGTAGCTGCTCAATAAATATTTGTTGAATATTGAATGAGTAAATGAAACAGGATGTTTGACTTTTGCTCATAGCTGACAGTATATTTTCTTTGATAATGTATGTTCTCAAATTAATTTAATGTATTTCAAAATATATCTCCTATCATATAAGAATGTCTGTATTGTTTAATCCAGAAATTGGAAAAAAATTCAAAGGTCTATGCTAGCATTTATTGAGTATTTACAAAGTATCACTACACATGGATTATCTCATTTAATTTTCATAAAAACCCCATGAGATAGATGCTATTTAAATGACCCCCATTTTACAGATTAGAAAACAGAATGATAAAGAGATTAAATAACTTGTTCAAGGTTCTTGTGCTAGGAATGATGTAATAGAATGTGAACCCAGGCAGTCTGACCCCAAAGCCTGTGCTCATAACTGCTATCTTGCACTGCCTTTTAGAGGAATATTGATTTCCAATTCAATGTGTTACAGCCCCATACACTACTGCCCTCTAATCTCAACTTTTTTAAGATTCCCAAAGTTACAGTAGGAAGTATATCTACATATATATTCATATATTGTTTATACAAATAAATAATGGGAGAATAATTAATGTCTCATTTCAAAATTTCTTTGATTTAGTCTTAAATTTCCCCCTTAAGTGGTTTTTCACTCTTTATTACTTTTCTCCCCCCACAAACACACTCATGCCTAAAAGCATTATCACACTCTTTAATGTTTCCATTTTATACTGTGGGGTCCAGTTGTAGCTAAAAAACAAACAAACCTTCCTAACTATTAGAAAAGAATTTTCATATGACTAAATTTTAGGTTGACAGTATTCAACAAGGTAGGTAAAAATATCAATCATCTAATCAGATAAAGTCACAATGCAATGATATATATTATCTTGAGACTATGACCCTTGGCTAACTTTGATCTTCAAGTTCACAGGATTAAGGCTACTTACTTCCTCTTCTGCACACAGACTGTACTTCAGGTATCAGCAGTATCAAGTGAATAGTGACATTCTGAGTTACGATTGCTGAACTTTACTGTGCAGGCTTACCTGAGGTGTGGGTAATTAACCAAAAATTAGACTAGCCCAGAAGCTCATCAGTTCTCTAGAAAAATTAGCTCTTTGCTTAAAAGCCAATCTTTGCCTCCTATACATTTAAAAAGAATGGACCAGTGACCCCTCAGCATCTTGGAGTTCCGCTTTAGCTGGACCATCAGTGGTGCACATCATTCTGAGTCCACTGTGGATGGGCTCCCTCATTCATTCCCTGCAACATTTACTTGTAAATCTTTCCTAGTCTAGTTAAATCCTCTGAAGTACAATACCCTCTCTTTGTTTCAGAAAATAAAATTGCTTCTATTTTACAGAGAAAAGATAGGATTTTCAGGGGGGGAAAAATCCCCAATTTCCTGCCCTCCCAAGTCAAGTTTATCTGTGACCCTACCCACTTTCAATCATTGCCTATTTCCCAGCCAACTCCAGAATTGCACCTCTTTCTCCTGAATTTCTTAAATCTCTGTTTTCTTCGCCTGTTTATCCCTCACCCCCTGAGCTCTTAGTTTATAAGTCCATAGACATATCAGTTCTCATCTTACATCACTCCCATCTCTTGGATCATTCTTAGGTCTCCTTGGTTGGTGTCTTCTTCTTTTCCTGCCTTCAATATTCTGTGTTTTAAACCTACTCTTCTTTCTGTGCATGTTCCTCAGAAAGAAGCTCATCCATTTAATAACTTTAAACACGGTACCTATACTATATGCTTAGGATTTCCAGATTAATATCTCTAGCCCAAAACCTCTCCTCTGCACTCAACATGCACACATCCAATTGTCAACTTGTCATTCTCTTGAATGTCTCACTTAACATGTCCAAAACATATTTTCTCCTAATCCTGCTTGTCTCCTATTTCTGTAGCTCAGAGCAGGGTAATGTCATCTACCTAGATGTTTAAGCCAGAAAACTGGAAGTTATCTTCAATTCCTCCCTCTCTCTGTCTACACCCATACCATCTCGTCTAGTAGTAAGCCTGGGATATTATCTCTAAAATAAATCCCACACAATCCACTCTCCATTCTCACTTTCATCTCCTAGTTCCAGGCCGCATTCATTCTCTTGGGAGGAAAGGCTCTATGCTTCTATTCTCGTTCCTGTGTCATATTTCAGGCCCTCGTCACTTTTTCCTTGGACCACTGCCATAGCCTCTTGCCTTCTTTCACTCTAATCCCTTCTCTACATTGCTGCCAGTTAGATCTTTTTTAACATGTGAGATACAGATCATTAGCATTGTATACAAGGCCTTTCATGATCTGGTGTTTCTCTGTGTCTCCAAACTTATTTCCCTGCCACATTCCCTACCAGCAGTCAGACATACTACATACTTTCCCTGCTTCTATGCTTTTTCTGTGCTGCTCTCAAAACAGTCATCCATCATTTATCTGCCTTACACCTACTTGCCCCCAAAGAGACTCAGTTAAGATTTTGTCCCTTCTAGAAAATTTCCCTTGATGTCTCACAATTCAAGAAATGTGACCCTTAAGTTCCCTAACTTCTGTCATGGCACTTATCAGAGAATGTTCTCTCTCTCATACTAGACTGAGCAATTTGAGAGCAGAGACTCAAATTGTGTATGGCTGGCACAGAGTCAGTGCTCACTGAATGGTCACTGAATAAATTTACAGATGGACAATACAGTTTTGAATAAATTAGGGAAGTACAGATATCTGGGCACAAAATAACAAGGCAACAAAACTATTAACTCTGGAGAGAGCTGTGGGATGAAGGGTTGAGTAAAGGAAGAATTTCAATTTTTTTCTTTATGTGTTTAATTGAAAAAAAAATAACTGACCTGTTGTAGGGGAGTTATGAGATGTAGAGAGAATGTCTAAGTGCTATCAGAACTGGGCTCTCATCCCACACTAGAGTCCTAACTAATTGAATAATCCCGGATAAACCACTTAACTGATTTGGGCCTCTACTTCTCCATCTGTAAAATCAGAGGATTGGCTAAATGAGGTGTTATTTTAAGAATATCTTTCCGAGATCTAAAATTCGATTTTACAAATGGAACAAATGAAGTACTTTATAATGGAACCCTGAGTTCCCGTCTTCTGTTTTAAGGCAATTTTTATATACTCTTTGGATGTTAAAAAGCTATCCCACAATTCCCCAGAACCAGAGTCCCAAATTTTCTGTCTGCAAGATATCAAAGAAAGTGTTCATTTGCTCTCTTGGCATGTCTGACTTCTGGTGGGGGGAAGTCTGAATAACTACATGTTTCTTTTTAGCTGCATTGTCCAAACCAGTGTTCTAGGAGATTGAAATAGGTCATCTCAGTAGAGGTCAAGTAAGTTTGGGAAATTGCTGCCTCCTAAAGCCCTTTTTGAGGTGCACAATCTATCTTGGTCTATTGAAGGCTCAGAGAAGTCCTGCAATGTAGAAATGTGCTTAGCTTTTCCTTAAACGACATAAGCATGGAACACTTTGTTCATGGCACATGTGCTCGTATCCTGTGGCAATTTGTTCTGATGGAACCAACCTGGGAAACTGACTTAGAGCCACCTTTCTACTGCTTATTTTTGTGTTTTTGTTCATAAAGCCCCTATGACTTTATAAGCATAGGACTAAGCATATACGGTGTGCATAAACATACTGACTTAAGCAGCTTGACTTAAGCTATAACTATTTCGTGGCTCGATAAGTGCCCTTGACGATTCCTTTCCAATCTGATCGTTATCCCCACATAATCCATTTTTCTATTTTGGGCTGCCACAATGTAAAAGTTAATTTCTATGGAATTTCTTAAAGGTAGCTACACAGCACTTTATAAGACTTCCATTTTACTTTCTTGCTACTGATTAGAGTGGCTATAAGTTTTTCTTTATAACATTTTAAAACACATTTGATTTTTTTAAATAGTTCTTTATTGGAGTATAATTGCTTCACAGTACTGTGTTAGTTTCTGTTGCACAACAAAGTGAATCAGCCATATGCATACCTACATCCCCATATCCCCTCCCTCTTGAGCCTCCCTCCCATCCTCCCTATCCCACCCCTCTAGGTCATCGCAAAGCACCGAGCTGATCTCCCTGTGCTATGCTGCTGCTTCCCACAAGCTAAGTATTTTATGGATATATAGTTATACATTTCCAAGCTAATCCAGTTGGCACTTAAGCTTTTCTAAAAAATACATGATCTTAGAAATTGCTTGAATTTCTTGTCTTATCATACTTGAACCATATCTTATTGGTACTTAAAGCACTTAAAGTACAGAATATATTCTTTCCATATCTCTTTGCACATAATAGATGCTATTCTGAGAAGTCCAATGAACTCTGAGTATGGTATGTCATCCTGCTGTCAGCAGTACAAACTGAAAATCTTTTAAAATGTCTCTCTCATGTTTTATTATTCAAACAACAGCCTTTCACTTCTTTTCTAAGCAGATCTACTAATGCTTCATCAACTTAAGATCAGAATTGAGTCCCCAAGCTGAAAAGTTACAAAGCTTCAATTATTTGTTCTACTTTATACGGATTTATTTTTAAAGCAGGCGGGGAAGAGTTTTTTGATGGTCTGTGCTGCTGGACCTCACATGCTCAGCATGACTGCAAACAGCTGCAACCAAAGTTAGCGAGAGTCTAACGGGCTCTGACCTGACTGCTGAACACCATCAATAACCTGCAGCAAACGCTGGGGGCTCTGGCCAAAGGAGCTGACAGCTGTCTCCTTAGGAGCATTTCAGAACAATTTCAGAGAGCTTGATTGTAACCTCTTTTTAAAATCCTCCAGTTTCAAATTTTGGGAGACAGAGTCGTTGAATACGGCTAACATGAATAATGTCATAATAGCTCCATTTAGAACTCAAATGAAACAATACATTTGAAGGAGCTGTGAAATAAATACTGTTTAGAGAGGAAGCAACGTATCTTTATTAGTAGTATTGATTTTGAATAACAGACTCAGCTCTAAAAATGATACCATGGTTATAAGACATATGGGTAAAATAGACTGACCTAAGTAAAAAAGGAAAGTCATAAGTATTTTAACATATTATTTGTAGTTAGGTCATTTTATAGGTATGATAATTAAAATAGAGTATTAGCCTAAGAATAGATAAATGGAATAGAATAAATAAAACAGAAATTAATGGTATAAGAATTTAATATCAGATACCAGCAGCAGCACAAATAAAAATGGGATGAGAAAGAAATTGAATAAATAGTATCATGCTAACCAGATAGCCATCTTGTACTATATACTAGTGTTTCTAGTAAGGATGAGTATATTAAAACTAGGGAGTTTTTAGAGCTAAATAAATTAATTAATTAATGCCAACATAAACATTCAATAATGGGGAATTGCTTATATAAATTGTGACACATTTATGAGATGAAATTGTAAACAGCCATTAAAAATTATGATTACTGTCTTAATCTGTTCAGGCTGCTATAACAGAATACCATGGATCGGATGGTTTATAAACAACAGGTATTTATTTCTCACAATTCCAGATGCTGTCAAGATCAGTGATGAAGGAGGTGAGGGAGCTCTCTGGGGTCCCTTTTATAACGACACTAATCCCATTCATGAGAGTTCCTCATGACGTAATCACCTGTCAAAGGCCCCTCCTTTTAATACCATCACATTGGGGTTAGGATTTTAGCATATGAATTGTAGGGACACAACCACTCAGTCTATAGCAGTTACAAACAATATTTGGCAACAAAAAAATGTATCATATAGTGTTAAATGAAAAGGGTGGATTACAGCAAAATCCATGCAACTATATTACTTAAATACAATGTGTGTGAAGAAACTCCTAAATAACAGTGGGTTAAAGTAGATAGAAGTTTATTTCTCTGTTAAATGAAAGTCCATTTGGCTGTCTAAGGCTGGTATAGTATAATATATAATAGTATAGTATATAATATATAATAACACGCAGATACTACTTTTGTTGTTCCGCTATGCATGGACTCAACCTCAAAGCTGAAGATGGAAATATCAGGCAGTAGGATGAAGAAAGAGATAAAAGGAAAAAAGGTAAAGGGCACTCATGCTGTTTCTGAGGCATGTTTATGATTCCCAGAAGTTGCTACATGACTCTTCCACCTGCTTAGATCCCTCTGGCCTGATCTCAGCCAAGTGGCCCTTCCTCACTGCAAGGATAGCTGGGAAATGTAGTCTTCAATCTGGATGGCCATGTGTGTACCCAAAAAGTCAGGGGCTCTATCACCACAGAAGAAGGGAGAAGAGATTTTTGAGGTCAACCAAAAGTCTCCGTTTTAATACCATCTTATAACAATATAAAAAAGCAAAGAGGGAAAAGAATGAAAGGAAATAAACCAATGGGAGAGAATATGTCGCTGGAAAAAAAGACACCCAATTCCTACTTTTGTTTTTTTTTGTTTGTTGATTTTAAAGTCCCTTCCCTGGTCGTGCCACCAAGAGGAATTCCTTTTTCCTGGATTCTTCTCTTCACATTGTCCTTACCTTCCCTAGGTCCTGTCTTCTGGGTTTCCCTCCCCGAATACTCAAATCCTATATGCCTTCTCCTCTCTTTTATTTGGCAGAGCAGTTAAGCTCTGCCTCAATTTTAGTCTTCAGTATGTATATAGGAGTTGAAGAACAAAACAAGCTACAGGGTAAGGGCATCCACTCTTCACAAGGCAATGGTATTTTGTTATTTCAGTTTACAGGCAGTATTTTCCCTAAAAGGAAGCTGTAGCAAGTCACAGGGATAGTATTACACCAATTAATCACTGTGCCCAGCTTACCTATAAATTCTGTTTGAGGAAAAGCTGCCCTACTCCTAACCTGGAGCTGAGGCAGCAGTTTACAGGTCTTTGACCTCATTTCCTCCAAGTCACAGCTAGTTGGACCAGAGATAAGCATCTGATCTAAGAACAGCCTGGAAAGAATAGTACAGTCTAAAAAGGTGATAATAGATATGAACTGGGCCAGTTAGAGAACACATTCTAAAGGCAAGTAGAAAGCTCTGAGTAAGTAAGTGCTATGAGGCCCAATAAAGATGCATCAATAGAGAGAGGGGAATTGGTTGGTCATAGTATTTCCTTGTGGACATTCTTTCCCAGCATTTCTTAGGAAATCTGTGTGTTTTTTTAATGCTGAATCCCTAGCAAAAATCAGTTGAGAAACTGAGAACACAGGGACAAGTATTACAATTCTCCTGTGAAGAATTAAAGCTGAAAAATCAACCTGGAGATATCACTGGATACATGGAAGCCACTAATGTAAAGTTGAACAGGAAGGAACAGGAAATGCTGACATGTGGAGTCAAAAGTTACGGTTATCATTTCCGGGAACAGGACAGGAACATGTAGAAGTACAGTGGTTACAATCCAACCAGTCACTCCTGCTTGTAGCTGTGGCTAAGTTATAAGTGTATTTCTGTGGCTCCATCTCTTGTTAATGAGTTATTCTTGTAAATTAAAAGAAATTAAGAAGTTTATATGCATATACATTTAATACAAATTCTGTGAGAAGTGTTCCAAGAAATAAGTTTTGGAAGCAAAATGAGTCCTTAAATTGGCAATTTTCATGCATAATCCTATGAAGTGTTATGAACCTTGCTAGGAGATCTGAATGTTAGATGACTTGAATATGACCTAATAATGTTTGCTGGTGTTTTCAGTGTTCAAATATTTACCATAAGCTACAGATCTTTGTAAATACTATAACAGAAAAATACTGAGAGAAAAAGATGTGTTATGTTGTGGAATACTGTTATATGAAATCAGAAAAAGATCCAAGATCTGAATTATCAAAAGCAATATTGATTTCAACAGCTAAACCAAAATCAGGGCAAGCAGACAAAATATTTTCATACTTAAACAAAGACATGAATTTTATGAAACGAAAGTACCCTAATACCCAACTTGAGGATACTTTGGGACACACTTTTAGCAAGTTGACCAATATCAATGCAAAATAAATGAAAAATTTCTACGTTGAACAGGCAATTAATTCTAGGCGGATTTTGAAGTTTTACTTTAAGAATAATAATTTTAAATATTAAATATTTGTCATTCTATTTTTTTAATTGCTTTTATTTGACATTTACTTTGTGTTATCTTGCCTTCTTTTAGTGTCTTTTTTATAATCAGGTAGAGAATATTTTTAAATATTTTATATTTTTGCTATATATATTTACATATTTATACTTTATGTATATTTATATTTTATATACTTTTATATATTTTCATGTTATTATATATTTACATGTTATATATATTTACATATTAGTATATTAGGCCTGTAATAATGGGAACCCCAATTTTTTTTTTTTTTTTTTTTTGCGGTATGCGGGCCTCTCACTGTTGTGGCCTCTCCTGTTGCGGAGAACACGCTCCGGACGCACAGGTTCAGCAGCCATGGCTCACGGGCCCAGCCGCTCCGCGGCATGTGGGATCCTCCCGGACCAGGGCACGAACCCATGTCCCCTGCATCGGTAGGCGGACTCTCAACCACTGCGCCACCAGGGAAGCCCAGAAATCCAGTTTTAAAGGTAAACCTCTGACAATTTGAATTCACCTATTTATGTATTCCAACACTTTGTATTAGTATGATAGGGAGACAATAACTAGCTTTCATTTGAGTCAAAGTGGTTTAGCTAATCATATATAGAGACAACATTGGATTAATAATGCTTCCCTCTCAACCTCAAAGGAGAATTGGAAGAAGTAATTAGTGATTTGCCATCAAAGAGGTAAAATTGTTATACAAATACTGAATTTAATAAGGCATGTGGACATGGTTTTAATCACACCCAATTATGAACGTGTAGATTCACACAAAGGAGACTGCAGGGTGATTGCTGAGTTTACCAGAGAATACACGCTTGTATCTCTTTGTTCAACATGCTCAATGAGTACATTTAAAATATAATTTGGTTTGCACACAGCTTTCCCACAATTAAAAATATAAAATGAAGAACTGTAAAATGATACAAAAACATCTATAAAATTTTCACCCACCCACTCTCAACCATGCACACTGAAAAGCACAAGTTGAAGCCTAAAAGAATGTTATCATCTGGTTTTTACCTCAAAACCATCAGTGGAACCCTAGAAGGCCTCTAGCTGTCACCTTACAAAGATGCTTCTCCAAGCATCAGAGAAGCCATTTGGTATACATGATGCAGAGTTGACTCTTGAACAATGTAGGGGTTAGGAGCTCAGACTCTCTGCCCAGTTGAAAATCCAAGTACAATTTACAGTCTGCCCTCCTTATCCATGGATTCAATCAACTGTGAATCGTGTGACACTGTAGCACTACTAATGAAAAAAATCCCAATATAAGTGGATACACACAGTGCAAACCCATATTGTTCAAGGCTCAACTGTATATTGAATCTTCGTATTTAGAAAATTCCAAAACGCTAGAAAACAATCTTTTTAGTCTCACTGCTCTTGAATCTTTTTTTTTTTTTACATCTTTATTGGAGTATAATTGCTTTACAATGGTGTGTTAGTTTCTGCTTTATAACAAAGTGAATCAGCTATACATATACATATGTTCCCATATCTCTTCCCTCTTGCGTCTCCCTCCGTCCCACCCTCCCTATCCCACCCCTCTAGGTGGTCACAAAGCACTGAGCTAATCTCCCTGTGCTATGCGGCTGCTTCCCACTAGCTATTTTACGTTTGGTAGTGTATATATGTCCATGCCACTCTCTCGCTTTGTCACAGCTTACCCTTCCCTCTCCCCATATCCTCAAGTCCATTCTCTAGTAGGTCTGTGTCTTTATTCCTGTCTTACCCCTGGGTTCTTCATGACATTTTTTTTTTCCTAAATTCCATATATATGTGTTAGCATACGGTATTTGTCTTTCTCTGACTTAACCTCACTCTGTATGACAGACTCTAAGTCCATCCACCTCATTACAAATAGCTCAATTTCGTTTCGTTTTATGGCTGAGTAATATTCCATTGTATATATGTGCCACATCTTCTTTAACCATTCATCCGATGATGGACACTTAGGTTGTTTCCATCTCCAGGCTATTGTAAATAGAGCTGCAATGAACATTTTGGTACATGACTCTTTTTGAATTATGGTTTTCTCAGGGTATACGCCCAGTAGTGGGATTGCTGGGTCATATGGTAGTTCTATTTGTAGTTTTTTAAGGAACCTCCATACTGTTCTCCATAGTGGCTGTACCAATTCACATTCCCGCCAGCAGTGCAAGGAAAAAAAAAAAAAGAATGGGGTTCCCATCTCCACACCCTCTCCAGCATTTATTGTTTCTAGATTTTTTGATGATGGCCATTCTGACTGGTGTGAGATGATATCTCATTGTAGTTTTGATTTGCATTTCTCTAATGATTAATGATGTTGAGCATTCTTTCATGTGTTTGTTGGCAGTCTGTATATCTTCTTTGGAGAGATGTCTATTTAGGTCTTCTGCCCATTTTTCGATTGGGTTGTTTGTTTTTTTGATATTGAGCTGCATGAGCTGCTTGTAAATTTTGGAGATTAATCCTTTGTCAGTTGCTTCATTTGCAAATATTTTCTCCCATTCTGAGGGTTGTCTTTTGGTCTTGTTTATGGTTTCCTTTGTTGTGCAAAAGCTTTGAAGTTTCATTAGGTCCCATTTGTTTATTTTTGTTTTTATTTCCATTTCTCTAGGAGGTGGCTCAAAAATGATCTTGCTGTGATTTATGTCATAGAGTGTTCTGCCTATGTTTTCCTCTATGAGTTTGATAGTTTCTGGCCTTACATTTAGGTCTTTAATCCATTTTGAGCTTATTTTTGTGTATGGTGTTAGGGAGTGATCTAATCTCATACTTCTACATGTACCTGCCCAGTTTTCCCAGCACCACTTATTGAAGAGGCTGTCCTTTCTCCACTGTACATTCCTGCCTCCTTTATCAAAGATAAGGTGACCATATGTGTGTGGGTTTAGAGTCTGTCTTCTTGACCAGGCTTTCCTCTCTTCTGTACTTGGCTTCAGCCATTGTTTAACTCAAAAACCTTTTGAGCATGGTTTGAACTACAAACCAGGGACTGAACTTCAAACCATGGATGATTTGTTCCCTTTACCTCTGGAAACATAAGGTCTGCAACAGCCTCTAGACACCATATGTGGGTGCTTGCTAAGAATTAGACACTTTCTCAGTGGTGGCAAAATCTCTGCTCCTCTTTTATGATTTTACCATGAGTTGTAAAGTGGAAACTGCTACACATATCAAGTGTGAGTATAAAGCCACTAGTCTGAATATGGGCTGGGCTCCACTTGTTCTTATGTGGTAAAGGAGCCATTAGTGGTGAACTGGTAGTTTTGGAGTCACACCCTGCCACATATCTTAAGGGTTTAATTCTAGTGGAAAAATCTCAAACATCATAAATTTCCTTGCATACTTCCAATTAGATATTTTGTATTTGCTCTACTGAGTCTAATCATTTCAATTCTCTTCATATCTGGCTTAGCTATGACTAGGATCATGCCAATAAAAAACTGACCTAGTCTCCAATGGGATATTAATTTACTTTCTAAAGGAAAATTAGATTGTAAAATTCCAGATTTCCATAGTTTTCCACAGAGCACTTTATCTGACATTAAAGCTTACCTTTATTAAAAAGTCCTTACTGACAAGTAATTTTACAGATGTGCAGTGTATCACAGGAAAATAAAGTAACTTTCCTAAAAGTTGTCAGGGAATCCTAGATTCCTTGAATTTGAATATTTTGCTTATCCTTTTGAGCTGTTCCCCATCTTAAATTTAAAAAATCACTTTAAATCGTTGTTAACTTAGATTTTCCTTAAGGGTTGAGTCAAATCTCTTCAAACATTACAAAATATTTCAAAAACACTGTTAGAAATAGAACAAATTTTTTTCCTCTTGAAATTTTTATACTAAATTTATAATTAAATATATTTAAAGAATATCCTCTTAAGTATCGTTTCCTCAACTGGAATTTCACTGTTTTTCTCTTATCTTCTATTTAAAATGATATTTCAGATGGTTTTGGAAAGGTTCACCATTACAACAACTATTTGACAGGACTCACTTTTCATTTTCCAGATGAAGTCAATTCTACACAGTGAGCTTCAGAAACAGACTTAAAAGTCAGTTCTTATACTCAAAGCTTAGGCCACTGAACCATACAATCCTATAAGGCATATAGAAAATGATGTACATAGTAATATTTCCTTTAAGTAGATATTTTTGTATGTTTCTATAATGCCTATAAGAAGCACTAAGTTCTCAATTTTTAATTCGTAAGTTAGCACTAGTATTAATACCCAAATATATCTCAAGATTAAAAAAATGATTAGATATTGAGCCTCTTACTTGATCAAGGACAAGAGAAGATGATACACAGATACCTAACTTTACAAATCCTTAGGGAAGAAAGGAAACTGTTGTTATGTAGAACTGATCAAAGAAACATGGAAATGAACAACATAACCTCGAATATTAATGTTAATCAGAAGACTAACCAACGAAAGTCAGGCAAGAACCAGAATTGCGAGTCCTAATTACAATGTAGTTTTCTAAGAAGTAAACTGAACAGCAACTGCTCTATTCATTCTTTCCATCAATAAATAAGGATTTCTTGGACATCCACCATGAGCAAGGCATTGAAAATTCAGAGTCACATGTTGTTATCTATGAACTCATGATTGAACAAGAGAGCTCATAACCTGTAAGAACAAAGCATCTCCTACCATTTGTAATGAAATACTTCTCATTGCCCAATTCAAAATTCCACAGGATTTATTAACTGTATTAACAAAGGTATATCAATTGTTCATAGAAGTTGCTTTGGGTGTGGTATAAAATGACAACTTTCCAGTCTCAGTGATTACGGATAAGATGCTTTATTGCATTCAGACGTGCAGGTTACTGCATCTGGGATTAGAAAAGTGTTCAGATATATTGAGGTAAATTCAAGGAAGAGAAATGTGTGTCTTCCCAGACAGTAAAAATATTGGTTATATTTCTGCATTCATCACTGAGGCATTCTACTTAGGCTCTTGGTGCTTCAATTTCTCATCTATAAATAAGATACTTGGATTAAATCTTTAAAATCTCTCTCTAGAAGTTAATTCAATATATTTCAAGAATTTTTAAATGGAAAGAAGTTGGTTTATTCATCTGACTGATATGAATTGAACAACTGCAAGTTCTACGGTTAAAAATGACCAAGAAACTATGATAATCAGAAAGAAAGGAAACAACATAGAAAGGAAGAGTGTTTGTTTCCAAGGATTAGGAGACAGATGGAAGACATTAATAGCAATCCATAGCAACTTTTCTGGACAATGCTTGAGTTCAGTTTGTAGGACATACATCTTAACCAAACCAAACAAAATTCTTGACGACATATCCCTTTCCTGCCTCAACCCTATTTCTTTGCTTCCCATTCACAGCAAATGCACTGAAAAGAGCAGTCATTATTTGCTAGCTCCATAATCCCATTGCCATTGCGTTTCTGACCTTTCATTCCACTAAAATGCCTCTTTTTAAGTCACCAGTGCTTCCCACATTGCCAAATCTAGGGATTACTTCTTTGTCCTCCTCTTCTCCTTTCAGCAGGACTGACACACTCCACAATTCTCTTCTTCCTCTTCTTGTCCTCTTGAGCCCAACTCTCCTGATTTCTGCCGACCTCACTGTAACTCTGCAGTTCCCATCTCTAGTTCCTTCCCCTCTGCCTGTTCTCTAAATGTTGGAGTGTGATGCAATTCAGGCTTCTCTTCTCTACCAACACTACTTTCTGCCCCTAGACGATCTCATTTGCCCCGTGGCTTTAAAATGCAGTTATGTTTGATGACCTCCAAATATTTATCTCCAGACTTGACCTCCCTCAGGTTCCAGATTTGTAGAGTTCACTGCACACCTGCTATCTCCCCTGGGGTGTCAATAAGTACACTAAACTCAACATGCCTAAAAAGAATTCTGGAAACAATCCTCCATCACAACTTCCAGGAAAGCTGTTCCTCATGTAGACGTCCCTATCTTAGAAAAGGACACCTGCAAACTCTGATTGCTAAGTTAAAAAATCTGGGCATAATTCTTGATATTTTTCTTTCTCTCATTCCTACCATCCTCACCCCTGCCCCTGGCCACCTAATCATTCATCTAGTCCTGTCAGCTCTACCTCCAAAATATATCCCAAATTCACTGGCATCACTTCATTTTCACTGTGACCATACTATTCAAGCCATCTCATTTTTTACATGGGATATGGAATAATCTAACTGGTCTTCCTGCTTCCATACCTATCAATCCAAGCCAATTGTTTTTTCATTGAAAAGTTCAAATTTTTATTAGTTTTTTGAACTGTGGATCATACTTGACATATTTTAATTCCTCTATGCCTTATTATCAAGAAATAAGTTGCAAGTCAACTTTTTAAAACTTATTTTGAAATAATTTTTTATTTACAGATGAGTTGCAGAAAGAGTACAGGGAGTTCCTCTACACCCTTCACTCAGCTTTCTGTAACGTTAGCATCTTATCCATAACCCTAATACATTTATCAAGACTAAGAAATTAACACTGGTACAAGGCTATTAACTAAACTGCAGACTTTATTTAGATTTCACCGGTTTTCCCACAAGTGTCTTTTTTTCTGTTCCAGGTTCCAGTCCAGAATACCATCTTGTATTTAGTCATCACAGAACCTCAGTCTCCTCAAATCTATCGTATTTTCTCAGTCTTGTCTTACTTTTTATGACTTTGACACTTTTGAATAATGCTGGTCAGGTGTTTGGTGGAATGACCCATGCCTCTCAGTTTGGATTTGTTTCATGTTTGCTCATGATTATACTGGAGTTATATGAATTCAGGGGAAGGATATCACAGAGGTGAAACACTCTTGGCCTTCTTGTTCTCCAAACATACTAAACTCGGTTCTCCCAGGGCTTGTGTACTAGCTGTTTCTTCAGCCTGGAGTGTTTATTCCCTTAAATATTTGCATGGCTGGCTCTTGGTTTTCATTTTCATTGATATAACAGCTCAGATGTCATTGCCTAAAAGAGTTCTTCCCTTATTTCTCTAAGAGTACCTTCTCTTTAGTCCTTTCCTATAACATTACAGTTGACCCTGAAAACATGGGTTGGAATTGTGTGGGTCCACTTATACACAGGTTTTTTTTCAATAACAAATACTACAGTACCACACGATCCCTGGTGGGCTGAATCTGTGGATGCAGAGGAACCCAGGATACAAAGGAACCATGGATCCAGAGGGCCGACTATAAGTTATATGCAGATTTTCAACTGTGTGGAGGTCAGCATCCCTAATCCCCTGGTTGTTTAAGGGTCAACTGTATTTTAGGGTTTTTGTCCTTTCATCTCATCTGTTACTATTTTAAATTTTATATACATTTAACTTGTTTATTGTTGATTTCTCTCTGTAGAATGTAAAAAAGGAACTCAGGAGTTCATTATTATAATTCATGTCTTAAACAGTGGTTGGCACATACTGATAATCAATAAAGAGTTGTTAAATAAATAAGTGAATATCACAAAGATAGACTCATAGACCTCAGATTTTAGAGCGCTAAGAGACTTTAAAATTAACCATTTCTACTTTTTTATTTCATAGATGTTTTAAGTTCCAGAAAGGTGAAGGACAGGTAAACTGGTCACTTAACCTAGTCACAAAGCTAGTTAGTGGCTGAGCTAGTGATAGAATCCAGATTATCTGACTTCCAGTTCAAGCTTTAAAATATACTCTAGGGACTTCTCTGGTGGTCCAGTGGTAAAGAATCCGCCTTCCAATGCAGGGGACGTGGGTTCAATCCCTGGTCTGGGAACTATGATCCCACATGCCGCGGGGCAACTAAGCCTGCGTGCCACAAATACTGAGCGCGCGTGTCTCAACTAGAGAGCCCGCGTGCTGCAAACTACAGAGCCCATGCTCTGGAGCCCGCGCACCGCAACTACAGAGCCCATGCTCCCTGAAGCTCACGTGCCACAACTAGAGAAGAGAAAACCCTCATGCCACAACTAGAGAAAAGCCTGAGTGCTGCAACAAAGAGACCGTGCACTGTAACGAAAGATCCCACATGCCTCAATGAAGATCCCGTGTGACGCAACTAAGACCCAATGCAGCCAAAAAAATAAGGAAAAAAAATACTCCATACTTCTTTGATATTTTTGAACAGGATTTCAAGTCCAACTTTGCCTATTATTGGTTTCCTATTCATTTTTTGAAGTCATCGTGTTGTAAGTAAGGATGAGTTCATTCTAATCTTTCCCTGCTGCTATGGTGCCCCTGAGCTGCTAGAGGAACTTGTACAGTGACATAATTTGGTGCCACTACAATTTGTATCTTCTAGTCTCACCTGGGTTCTCAAAGCTCTCTAAAATATTTCTGTTTATTCATACTTGTCTCTTTTTTCCATCTGCACAGCAGCTGTCCCAGACTTTCAAATTTACCCCAAGTATATTTATTAAACGATTTTACCTTCAATTTCTCATGAAAAAGGAAGTGACACGGTAAATAATTTATCAACTTCCCACAACCCTAACTATAAGCTTCCCGTTATTTTCTTTGGTACTTCCTTTCTTTGTAGTCTCAATTTGAACCTACTATACATAAATTTTCTATCCAAAAAATCCTTTGATAAGGTAAGCACCCTTCCTCCTTCTTGGAACTCTGTTTTCCCTTGAGTCCCCTGTTACCTCCTGCTTTTCTTCCTACCTCTCAGACCACTTCTCAGACTCCTTCTCTGAGCTGACCTACCCCTTAAAAAGTGTTTCACTCTGGGATGACATCGTTGCCTTTTTCTAATGTTTAAGTCTCTCTCTCTAGGAAATCTTATCCATTCTATATCTTTGCATAACACCTGTAGATATGATCCATAGTTCCAGTAGGGATGTGAAGGTGATCAAGGTATATTTTCAGCTCTCATATTTTATCTGAACTTCATATTTATATTTCTAACCAGACAGAGTTATAGGAGAGATCTTCTTACCATGTGGGTGGTGATAGGGAGCTCAAAGCACTATTTTTGCACCACATATTACTGAGGTATGTCTGGAGATATCAGTTTTCTATCACTACCATAAAACCAATCAGCAAATGCTTATTAAAAATCTACCACACAGAATAGAGAGCTCAGAAATAAACTCACACACTTATGGTCAATTAATCTACAATAAAGGAGGTAAAAATACAGAATGGAGAAAAGACAATCTCTTCAATAAATGGTGCTGGGACAACTGGACAGCTATGTGTAAAAGAATGAAATTAGAACATTCTTTAACACCATATACAAAATAAACTCAAATTGGATTAAAGACCTAAATATAAGACAGGAAACCATAAAACTCCCAGAAGAAAACATAGGCGGAACACTCTTTGACATAAACTGTAGCAATTATTTTTTTGGATTGGTCTCCTAAGACAAAGAAAACAAAAGCAAAAGTAAACAAATGATACCAAGTTAAAAGCTTTTGCACAGCAAAGGAAACCACTGACAAAATGAAAAGACAACCTACTCAATGGGAGAAAATACTTGCAAATGATATGACCAACAAGGGGTTAATATCCAAAATATATAAACAGCTCATACAATTAAACATCAAAAAAAAAAAACCCAGTTAAAATATGGGCAGAAGATCTGAATAGGCATTTTTCTTTTCTTTTCTTTTCTTTTGTTCTTTCTTTTTTTTTTTTTAGAGTTCTGTTTTATTAGGGAACCTTACTGAGGACTATAGCCAGGAATCAGCCTCTCAGATAGCTCTGAGGAACTGTTAAAAAGCGGTAAGGGAAGAGGTAGGATAACTCAGAAACAGCCAGATGGAAGAGATGCATAGGGCAAAGCATGAGGAAATGGCACAGATCTTTGATGGTCTCTCCCCAGGTCACCACTCTCCACTAATTTCCATGTGTTCACCAACCCAGAAGCTCTCCTGAATAGACATTTTTCCAAAGAAGACATACAAATGACTAACAGGCACATGAAAAGAGGCTCAACATCACTCATCATCAGAGAAATGCAAATCAAAACACATTGGGAGCTGCATGGCACAGGGAGATCAGCTTGGTGCTTTGTGACCACCTAGAGGGGTGGGATAGGGAGGGTGGGACGCAAGAGGGAAGAGATATGGGAACATATGTATATGTATAACTGATTCACTTTGTTATAAAGCAGAAACTAATACACCATTGTAAAGCAATTATACTCCAATAAAGATGTAAAATTAATTTAAAAAAAAAAACACATTGGGATAGCACCTCACACCTGTCAGAATGGCTATCATCAAAAAGACCACAAATTGGGGCTTCCCTGGTGGCGCAGTGGTTGAAGAGTCCGCCTGACGAAGCAGGGGACACGGGTTCGTGCCCTGGTCCGGGAAGATCCCACATGCCCCAGAGCGGCTGGGCCCATGAGCCATGGCCGCTGAGCCTGCGCGTCCGGAGCCTGTGCTCCGCAACGAGAGAGGCCAAGCGGTGAGAGGCCCGTGTACCGGGGGAAAAAAAAAAAAAAAGACCACAAATAATAAATGTTGGCAAGGATGCGGAGAAAAGGGAACCCTTGTACACTACTGATGGGAATGTAAATTGGTGCAGCCACTATGGAAAACAGTATGAAGGTTCCTCAGAAAACTAAAAATAGAACTACCATATGATATAGCAATTCCACTACTGGGTATATATCCAAAGAAAATGAAAACACTAATTTGAAAAGGTATATGCACCTCACTGTTCATAGCAGCATTATTTACAATAGCAAGACATGGAAGTAACCTAAGTGTCCATCAACAGATGAATGGATCAAGAAGATGTAGTATGTATACATAGTGGAATATGACTTAGCCATGAAAAAAGAATGAAATTTTGACATTTGCAGCAACATGAATGGACTTAGTGGGTATTACGTTGAGTTAAGTAAGTCAGAGGAAGACAAATACTGTATGATATCACTTATATGTGGAATCTAAACAATACAACAAACTAGTGAATATAACAAAAAGGAAACAGACTCACTAATACAGAGAACAAACTAGTGGTTACCAGTGGGTAGAGGGAAGGGGGGAGGGGCAAGATGAGTAGGGGATTAAGGGGTACAAACTACTATGTATAAAGTAAATAAGCTACAAGGGTATATTGTACAGCACAGGGAATATAGCCAACATTTTATAATAACTATAAATGGACTATAACATTTAAAAATTGTGAATCACCATGTTGTACACCTGAAACTTATATAATATTGTAAATCAACTGTACCTAATAAAAATAAAAAAAGAAATAAATAATCTACTACAGTGAAGGTGTGCTAGGCCCTTTATCTTCTAACAACGCCAGCAGGATCTGCTCAACTTTGCCTACACTAATAAAATTAGTTAGAACTTTGATAAAATTGATCTAGAGGTAAAGAACACATAGAGATATTAACTCCTAATTAAGTGCTAGAATATCTGTCCTTTTCCCACCACAATTATTGTGAGTGAAAATTGATGCGCTCTGCATTGTTTCTGAACAAACTCTGAAGAAGTTTCCACTTTGTGACTTGAAGCAAATGAGCACATTATAAAAACATCAGAGGGACAATGATTCGATTGATTTTAAAATGTCCTAAGAATGCATGAAGCAGGTACACACAAAAGATACAAAGATCTAAGACTGCATGTTTACCTTGTAATTCTGATTCCATGTCTTCACTTACAAAGTTCCTAGATTAGTATTTCGCCCATTCCTATCAAAGTGCAAAGCAAACCTCAAGATTGGAATTCCTGTTGGAAGGGCTTTTTCCTCCATGAAGGAATACTCTTTGTCCTAGTGAAAGAATATTACTTTGTAATTCAAGAGAAAAATATATTAAGGCAGGAGAACATTTGATCAGGTAGAGAAGGAATCCTGGAACAATTTAGTTAAGAGCACAATACTTACAATAATTAAAGAAAAGGAAGGGGATAGATTAATGTCTAGTGTAGATTGGCAAAAAGGTTTTATGCTGAGCTTGCTTTAGTAGCGGATGTCTGGTATGTGGCATTGAATTCCAAGTTTAAATACAGGCTAAACAGGAAGAATCGATGAGTGATGCTTGCCTTGGGTGTGGAGTTGGGGAATGATTGCACCCACATATGTATTTACCAACCTGAGTCTAATGGTGTTACCAGCACGCTGAAATGGAGTCTGGAGTTTACGATGTAAACATGATTCCTGAAAATGGAAGGAAAAAACTGATTTTACAACCCCCAAAATATGTAAAACATTGGTTAGATAAAAGAAAATGTCTGCTATGGGAATAGATAAGTAATAGCCCTTGGAGGAAATTCTACATCCTAGTAATGTTTGGAATTTGTGAACTTTGACATGGTTGAAATAGCATGATACGAGAGGTTAATTATCAAATAAGTAATGGGAAACCTATAAATCAAAACAGGGAAAATGCACATTCCTATTATCCAGCAATGTACAACCTAAACATCACTGATTTGTTCCACTAAACCCAAGATTCAAAATCTTGAATGAAATCCAATGTAAGCCCAAAATTTAAACAAATATTTGATGTTCAGGCTCTTTTTCTAGTTTGTCTTTATTTTAATGCTGATTCCATGTAAAGCTTTTCCCCCAGCTTGTCAATCAGGATATCTCTCTACCTTTCCCTTTCAGTTTAATTTGGTTTATTTTATGTAAAACGGCTCTGAGATGAAATGTAACAGAAAACAAAGAAAAGACAGAGGAAATTAAATGAGTAATCACCTAATTAAATTAGAGGCTTATCTCCTATCTCTTCCCTTCTTCTAGCTCATTGACACCTATGCATTTATGAAGAGTTCAGCATACTTTGCAAAACAATAATGCCACAATTAAGCTAACCTGTTTATTTCACTGTTAGCTAAGTAAAATCATTTAGGAAATAGATGTCCCCTACCACAATTTTATGGCTTAACTTATGCACTTAAACTGGCTATTTTCTTAAAACAGGGAGATTATAAAAGTGCATGTGTTATTATGCCATGTTTGATGAATAAAGTTTCAATTCATCTCTAGAACTCAGAAAATTTGTTCTATTCACTTCATGAAACTTTTTAAAGAGTCAGTTTACTAAAGATTACCAAGTCTTCAAGCCTAGTAACATTAACTTTGTGCTCAACCTTTCCCTATGTCATTGATTTGTGCCTTCTCTCTTCTTCAGGGAAGAAGGCACAAATCCAACTTTTGAGAGGGTAGAGCTTTGTTTCAGAAAGGGCAGGGTCTTGGCTTCTTGAAGCAAATCCTCAAGGAACAAGTGAAAACACAGCTCTGAGGTGATGTTTCTTCGGGAAGAGATGGAAAGTTCTTCCCAAATTACTTGATTGGTTCTCATAATACCAGCACACTGTGGCTAACCATATGGGGAAAAAAAGTGTATTAATAAATGTGATTAAATAAATATTTATTGAACACCTACTTCAGTATGTGCAAGGTACCAAGGTACTATAGAGAAATACCTGGATAAACAAAAGACAGACTTTGTTATTAAAGAAGTCACGGCTGACGGGGGACTTACACAGTTATATAAATCTGTCTATCAAAAATTTGATAAGGGTAAACAAAATATATCCAGAGAAGTGAGGTCAGAGAATGGTCTTGCTTAAAATGATTTATCGGGCAAGTGATGGAGGCAGGTTTTGACTCCAGGTTTACTAATTGCAAAGGCACCTCTTCACAAATTAAATAATAGTTAAAAAAAGAGCCCCATCAAACAGTAGTAGGGAAATGGGGGCTGGGGTGTGGAGGAGGGAAACAATGAAATTAGATGACACTGTTACATTATTTACTTGGAACAATAATTAAGGAAAAAATTCCAGTTTGTAAGCAAGAGAATGGTAGTAGGTTATATACATTTATATATATATATATATATATAGTATTTTCTTGGTTCTAATGTGCATGTTTTTCCATAGTTTAATATTTCTGAATTCAAGATTCATCTTCTGATTAACATTTACATTTAAGCTGTTGTTAAATTGATGTTACTTCTTATAATTAACGACATCATAGATGAAGAAACCTTGGTTTGGCTACACACTAAGCGTATGATTCTATAAAACGGAAGTGGCAGTGTCCCATAGAGTTTATGAAGATTTAATGACATAATGTATATAAATCACTTAGCAGTGCCTGGCACACAATAGGCCCGTAGCTAAAGTCGTAATTATTGTCGTTTTTATTGTTGCTGATGTTTACCAGTTCACAGACTGAGCATCATTCACGGTGAAGCATCTACAAAGTAACGTTACTTTCTGTCGGAATTTAATCATCATACACAAAACATGACAATACTACAGCCACAAACCTACTTCTTGAAAGAAAGGGATTATGATAGGGGTTAGAAAGAGGAGACAAATTAGAGAGGGAGGGTTGTCAAGCGTTGAAAGCCTTCTTTCATAATGTGACCTCTAAGAGAGGAACTCTTTCACTGAAAGCACACAGATGCATCGTAAGAACATGTCAATTTTCTATTCTGTGGAAGGATGAGCAAATGGTGGCTTCTCATCACTGAATTCAATAGCGACAATAATAGGATGACAGTTATCCGATGACAATGGCTGCCATGAATGGGGAAAAAGTCTTCAGAAGAAAAGCAATATTTAGACCACAAGAAGGAGGCCAGAAGAATGAAGAAAGTAGAGGGCTACATACAAAATTGCCCAGGTTACCTAGCAACAGGTTAACATTTCGTTGCTGTTGTTGTTAGAAAATGGCAAAATAGAATACCAAGAATAGGATGTGACACTGAGCTCAGGAGGGCTAAAATGCATGAATATTACCAGTGAGTTTATAATTACATCAATATAAAATGGTGATTTGTGGCACATGCTTTAGGGGACTGGTTGCATAAACAGGTGTGTGTGTGTGTGTGTGTGTGTGTGTGTGTGTGTGTGTGTTACAATTTTATAGCAACGTCTATAGGAAGGAGGAACAGCCCAAATACAAAGAATTCAGATAACAAAGGGGAAAAAATCTTAGGTACCACCCCAGCTGGAATGTACGACAAAAAATTAAACTCAAGGAGAAACCAGATGTCAGTTGGCTAAATATAAGGATTTTCCCAGTAATATTTACATTTTAGGAGGCAACTCCTGAAATGAATTCTTCTAAGCTGTGAGGTATAGGGGTAGGGATTGTAGCACCTGTGAGGCAGAATCTTTGCAACAGCTGAGATGAGTTTACAGCCCACAGTCTGCTCTTCTCCTGTTCAAGGTCAGTGTGCCAGGTGAAAAACTGCCCTCCTTCAGAAAAGGCTAATACAGTCTGCAGCAGCAGCTACAGAACAGCATATGCTGTCAATCCAAGCCAGCACGACGAAAATTATTCAAATCAATCAATTAAAAACAAACTCACATACATAATGCATTTGCCACCCAACTTTGTTCTGTTTTCCTGGCTGAGTTCATAATCAAGGGAGTTAACATTCTTTAAAATGCAAATATTCATGTATTAAATCTTGAAGACCTTGCTAAATAGACAATAAATAAAGTTCTACCAAGTGTAGTTCATGAAAGCCTTTAGAAGGGAAGCATTTGCCAGACAGATTTTAGTGTAAGTCAAAAGGAGATCATTCAAGAAGAAAGTAAAGTACTCTCGATTTCAGCCTGTGGTCGAGTCCAGGGTCTCCTGAGTTTTAAAACTTTCACCTTCATTATTCTCTAGTTCTTTCTTCACTGTGCTAAAGCAAGCACAAACTAAATTCTCTAATTCATGTCTAGAAGGGCACCAGCCACAAACGTACTCTCTTCAGTCAGCAGCGACCAACAGCTACCCTGTAGTCCCCATGCAGATCTCTCAGCACACTGAATCTCTACATCTGGAAAATATTGCTTGCTGCTTGAAGCATCACTCCAGCTGTGCGCTGCTGGCAGGAATTCTTGCTGCTCAGACTTTTGGTATTTATTGGGAGAGCCCCACATACTGGCGCAGGATGCCCTAAGGGAGTCCTGGAAAATCCTTTGGAGCTTCACAGCTGGGCTCCCTTTTCAGGCTGCACAGCTGGTATTATATGTGGGCAGCGTGCCTTAGCTTCTGTCTGTGGGGATGAGAAACCAGCCCCCTGTGCTGCCTCAAGACTATCAAGCTCTTCCAGTACCCACCTTCTGTCTTCATGAGAATTCTTGAGTTGGTTGGTTCTTAAATGCTTTCAAATTGCTCATTAATGCTCAGTTCTAAATATGGCAGGCTTCACTAAAAAATACTATAGCTTAAATGGGTATTGTTTAACTCCGAGAAAATGGAATTGTTAAATTTAAGATGATTTTATTATGTACCAGCTATGGAAAGAGAATCAAAATGAAATTTTCTTGAGTATTCACTGAAATTTTAGTGGATCTAAAACTCATTCCCCAAACTCTTCTAGATGTCAAAGCTCAGAAAGTTTGTTAGATTTTATAAAGGATATCAAAGTCATCTCCCAAACAACCTCCCTGGCTCCCTCATGCTATCCTGTCGGAGTAGGTATGACGCCATTTCCAGGTCCGGGGTTTAGACCTGGTATAGCTAAACTAATCGGAGTAATCCTGTACCCTTGACACCTTTATTAGTTGAGGTAACTCAGGCCTAGGCAATCAGCACGTGAACTTTCCCTTGTTAAGTGGTTGGGGAAGCCTGCCTCTCCTCTTACCTCGGATGTGAATGAGGAACAGCAGCTGAGGCTGGCAGCCATCTGGCGAAGCCAACCTGAGGGCAAAGCCAACCTGAGGGCAAAGCTGATGGATGAGGGAAGGGAGACTCGAAGAGCCATTTCTCACAGGTTCCTGCACCTTGAATCTCGCTTCAACCCACACACAGTCACTCGACAAAGATTTAGCCCTTTGAGTCCCAAATTCTCATTTACTCTTTAATTCAGTTTGGGTTCAGTTTTTTGCTACCTGCATCCAAAAGCATTTCAGCTGACCTAATTTAAGGTACAAACTGAGTATACACAAACTTCTCCGTAATTCTGGCCCTCATCCTGGGAGACTGCTAGAAATGCCATGTGCTTTCCAACTGCTCTGAGGATGGCCAGGAAATGATTCTTTTTCCTGCTGTTGTCTTGTCACCTTTTCTCTCGTGGCTGGGGCCGCTCTCATAATCTAAGTACTCCCTTTCCCTCTTTAGTTTCAGGATGACAACTCTGTTTCTAGGACAACTAAAACCCCAACCAGGAAGTTCCAAATTAGTTATTATAACAATCTCTACATTTGTGGAAGACAGTTACTGACGGAGAGAATTATTATCTCTCCATAACATCTCACTGCCTTAATATTCCCCCAACCTCAAAAACACCACTTCAGCACCAAGGTTTGGCCCTTACCTTGCCTAGCCAGAGATGCAGTAAAATATTTCTGCACAGAAAAGGACAATTTTCCTCAAAGAAGTTGCACTCACCCTCATTAATACAGAATATACTTCAGTTTTTTTATGCTATTACTTACATATATTAAAATTAGGCAAAAATGGTGATTATGGCTGAGCTTTTTCTAATGCCTAAAATTGTGTGGGCATTTTAAATAAAAATGAATAAAATATGTGAAATCTAGCAGAGGATATGAGCTATGTCTTGTTGACTAACGCTTACGACACAGTGCAATAAAATGCAGAAGTTTAATAAATATTACTTAATGTTTAGGTATAAAGTCAGTAAAACAACTTATTTTATTGTGATACTCTTTTGGATACAATTTAGCAGATACAATTCTTTCTACTCTTTCTATTACATTATTTTCTCATTAAGAAAGGCTTTGGTTAAATCTCTCTATTCACCAAAAATGCCTTTATCTGACTTATTTTTGCATTTCATCAGTGAAATTCTAGGCAAGTAAACATCACTGGGGAAGTATTTGAGTCTGGAAGATAGTATTATAATTAATATTATGCTTTAATTGAGTTACATTGACATTCATAATAGATCTCTATCTGGCTAATA
Organism: Orcinus orca; assembly: GCF_937001465.1. Taxonomy (NCBI): domain Eukaryota; kingdom Metazoa; phylum Chordata; class Mammalia; order Artiodactyla; family Delphinidae; genus Orcinus; species Orcinus orca. The sequence continues at coordinate 66,814,053 of NC_064565.1, forward strand.
AGAGCTAATATTTTCTTGGATAAAGAGAAATGCAAATTACAGACAGACAGTGATCAGCTACTGGTGTTTGATTTTAGCAGTTCAGATAAAATGGATCATATTCTATGGGGAAATTATAGAAATAATTATGAAGAGTAATGACGCTCTGAAAAAAATACAGATTTTCAGCAGGAGCTAATTATAACAGTTACTGATAGCTCTAAAATTTTTAATATCTAAAACTTTTCATGAGTGGGTTGGATTTTTACACTGTAATTTTCTCTTCAAGCTGATTGGGTAGCTTCCAAAATAACTCAGTGTGCAACCTAACAACATAAATTGATATGATCAGATACCATCTCTGCTCATGGTGAAGACCATTCCAATAGGTCCACTTCTGACCATCAACAAAACTCAAGTCAACCCAGCCCCAATAATGCAAAGCATCTTTCTTTCCCTACAATCACTGATTAACCGTAGACAGTACGAACAAGTGGAATCACAGCAGAGCTTGGGGCTTCTGGGCTCATTACACTGTGCTCTCATGTCCTCTCCACCTTCTCCGTGCCCTCCGCCACACAGAAATGTATCTATTCACTGAACTTTTGCCAGTATATTTTTATACATACCACTCTCAACCTTGATCAATTTGATACAGACACACTGATATTCTTTTTGTTCCTTAAACATGCCAAACTTGATCTTCTTGCCTTGGTGATTTTTTGTAGCTGTCCTCTACTGGAAGTCTCTTCCAGCAAGGCTTGCTCGGCTAACGCCCACTTGGGTCTTGGAGCAAATGTCATATTCTCAGAGAGCCTTTGCCTGATGGTTCATTCTAAGTGTGCACATGTTCCACATGTATAATCACATTATCCTGTTCTTCCTTCTTCTATAATAGAAGTAATCTTTATTTCTTTGGCTGCTGTCTCTCTCCGCTTTAACATTCTAAAAGTCAGTTTCCCCAGAGCAGAGACCTTGTTTATCATTTTTCTTCTAGATCCCTAGCATTTAGAAGGTAGTCAAAAATATTTGTTGAATGCATGAATGAAAGAATAAATGGATGTAAAAATGAAATGAAAGAAAAATCACAAGGTTGCATCTTTAGAAAGGAGGAAGGGGTATCCCACTACTTAGGCTTTAATGGCAGGGAGAGTTTTATGCACTGGTTTTATAGCTGCAGTTATGAAAACCTCCTTCTTGAGTTGCTGGCCAGCTACCCTGGAAGATTTCAAGGATGGAGCCTGGGAGATTCACCTCAGCCCAGGAGTAACCCCATCAATTAGACTCTTCTTTCCTCTCAATATATTCTGGCACCAGAACTAATGGAGAAACCATTCAACTGTAAATTGATTTGCAGCGGGTGAATGATTGGAAAGCACACAAAGCCCACAGAGGCAGGAGGCCTTATATTTTAGACTTTTTGGAGCATTCTATTGCTTTCTCAATATCCTGCACTTGTACCTATTAAAAGGGAAAACACTGGAGTATTCTTTTTGGTGTTGGCTCTACTTCCTGAAGTATACAAGTCATTTTTAATATTTGTCTGGAATAACCTATTGATTTTTAGGCAAGGAAACACAAGTGGGTTTTATTCTTTTACCTTGATTTCCCTAAGTCCTAGATGTTCTGAAACCAGTGAAATGATCAGAATGTGAACACTTTCTTGCTCAAACTCTGTCCCAACCTGTACATGGCTTGCATACCCAGAGTCTTATATTAGTAGCAGCAGACACTAGAATATGGAGGAAGGCCCTGGAAAAGTTCACCTGAATGTGTCAGAAACATTTGAACAGGTATATGTACATGTGGGAACATTTATTTCCTGTCTTGTTACAAAAAGATTTAAAGCAGTTGATACTAAAAGGCACAAATAAACCCTCATCTTCCATCAAACTGACAAAATAAAGCATGGCAAGAACACAGAAACACTGTTAGGAAATATGATTTCTCTGTCTGAATGGTTTATTCATTTAACTATACATTTGTCGAGCATCTGCTTATTAAAGCAATGCTTTAAGTGTTGGAAATGCAGTTTTTTACCCAAGTCCTACTGTTAGAGGAGGAACTGGGATTCAAACCTAAGTAGTATGACTAAGTAGTAGTAGAATCTATGGCAAATATACTTCTTCAAAATTATAACTATGTTGGCCCTGTTCTCAGAGAGGGAAGAGTAGCCAAAGGAGACCCCAAAGCTCTGAGCCTAAGTCAGTGCTTCTCAAATGCTAACGTGCATAAGAATTATTTAGGGAATCTCGTTAGAATACAGATTCTGATTCAGAAGGTCAGGGATGAAGCCAGAGACTCTACCTTTCTAACAAGCTCTCAGGTGAGATTAATGCTGCTGGGCTGTGGACCACGCATTGAGGAACAAGGGCTTGGGTAAGGAAGACCTGTACCAACCAAATTGGCTTCACAGTCACTGATCCGCTGCCCTCTTGTGGCACCTGAAGTAATTACCCTCTGCGCTAGCATTTTCTTTATTCTTGAATTTAAATTATTCTTGCAATCATTCTGTAGTTACTCCAGGTAAACGCTTTTCAAACTTTACTCTTCATAACAGTTTCAGATTTTTTCTGTATTCACATACCATTAAATGTTACCTCATAATTTTTAACATCTACGTATAATCCCTTCTCCAAACTTATTACTATTTTACTTGACTTTCTTTTCCTTAAATAGATATTTTCAAAAGAAATTTTATATCATTACCTCATAAGCATTACCTCAAATGGAAAGACCAATATTGTTTATCACAAATACAAGGTAACTGTAAAACTAATTGAAAGGAAAACAAAACAATGTTTAAAAGTCCAGGTAGATGTCCTTCAAATCTCCAAGCCTAAGTCTTTATTAAAGGGAGATTTACAGGATGGACCTAGAGTTTGTCATACAGAGTGAAGTAAGTCAGAAAGACAAAAACAAATACCATATGCTAACGCATATATATGGAATCTAAAACAAAAACAAAATGGTACTGATGAATCTAGTTGCAGGGCAGGAATAAAGATGTAGACACAGAGAATGGACCTGAGGACACGGGGTGGGAGGGGAAGCTGGGGCTAAGTGAGAGTAGCATCGACATATATACACTACCAAATGTAAAATAGATAGCTAGTGGGAAGCAACAGCATAGCACAGGGAGATCAGCTCGGTGCTTTGCGATGACCTGGAGGGGTGGGAAAGGGAGGGTGGGAGGGAGGCTCAAGAGGGAGGGGATGTGGGGATATATGTATGCATATGGCTGATTCACTTTGGTGTACAACAGAAACTAACACAGTACTGTGAAGCAATTATACTCCAATAAAGATCTATTTTTTTAAAAAAGGGAGATTTACATATGTTAGAGAGTGTTAAAGACTCAGCACTAAACTGGCTCTTGCTCTGATACTATCAGGAGGTTTGAAAAGGAGCAGAATAAAGATTAAGTCCTCAGTAATTCAAAGTTATTTAATGCAGTGGATGTGCACCACCTAAATCATCTCTTGGGGAACCAGCTGTAGATAATGTGTTTAGGGTCTTGCTTTTCTTCTGCATGTTCATGTCACCTGTCCTTGAGAAGTGTATTTATAGATCTAAGTGAATCGGTGTCACTACAGAATTTGTCTAAGGCAAAAGTATGTGTGAGAGAATTTACTCTTACCACTCCTTTCTGCACAGCCAATGGCATGGAGGCATTGTGGGCTCTGAAGTCAAACAGACTTAGTTGATTTCTGTGACAATTCACAATCTCTTTTCTGGATATCACTAGGATTTCCACCTGTAGTCACAGATTAGCTTGCTCTTTCATTTATCCATTTAAGAAGTGGTAACTGAGCCTTACAATATAAAGCTTTGAGGAGGGTAGTGGACAAATTCTACTTCCCTTCAGATGATTAATCAAATCAATCCTGAAAATTTCTCTCTCTTTACCAGTGAATGGTTCAGGGTGGGCAAGCTGAAGACAACATGGGTCAAGATGCAAGGAGATGCAAGGAGAGATTAGCTGATTGACCATAGTTGAACCACAGGGAGTTAGCCTTCCTCTCCTCTCAGATCATATAAATGAAGTGTGATTACTGCTGGGTATTGTAGGCGACCACAGCCCTCTTCACCAGTGAGGGTAACAAGCCTTAGGGTGAAGCAGATCCTGTCCATGGTGGAGCAGAGAAAAAGATTCTAGCTCTTTATGACATTGTCGATTGTTCAATCAACCACCCTTCAAGCCTGCCCCAACCATCCTGTGTGAGGTAATTGATTTCCTTCCTGTTTAATATAAATTTAGTTTCCAGAACATGTAATCAATAACATTCTAACTCACACAAGGAGGATACAAAAGGTGTATAAGCCATAGATATTTTTCTGTGGGGGAACTATAGCACATATAAAAAAGTTCAGTATCAGTGTATTTCAGTATAAGTAAAGAATGATATGGTCATGTTTTGATACTTGAACACCTAGTATGAGCCACATTGTGCCCCATGTTTTACATACATTATCTCATTTAATGGCTTTAATACAGTAGGTAGGCATTGTTATATAAATTTTAGAGCTGAGGAAATTAAGGCCTGGACAACTGTGTACCATGACCAAAATTACACAGTGAATGATTAAAGAATACAACTCCAAACTTTACACCTTCTCCATAGAGTTACTGAGAATAGGAAGTTAGATAGAGGTCAGTGTAGCAGACTGGTCAGCCAAACAGTGGAAGCAGAGTGGCTTTGAGTTCTGGTACATCAGACATCTGTTTTGTACTGTCTTATAATCTTAGCTAACTTACCTTTTTTGAGCCTCAGTTTTCTTATTGGAAATATGGAATAATTATATCTACCTCAAATGGTTCTAACCAGGATGGGTAAGATAATAATATATTTATAATGAGACCATGCTACTCAAATAGTAGCTGGCATGATGATTTGGATACGGGAAGGGTTTGTAGAGGAAGCTGTTGAAGTATCAGACACATTACTTTATGGGAAGCCACCCTGTGTTTCGGTAGGACCAATACTCATTTTAAAACTGTTTTTATTTTGCAATGTTGTTGATTCACAAGAAGTTGCCACCGATATCCATTTTTAAAAGCTTATAGCGTCAAACTTTTTCCTGTATATCCTTCCTACTTCATTCTTTTTCTTAAAAAGTTTATTTTAATTCAGTAGCCTCTGGGAAATATAAAATAGAAAGTTCAAATGTACCTAGACTGATTTTGAAGCATGGGATATGTGAAGATCAACAGCTAAATCCAGGTGTCCAAAAGCTCAGAACTCTCACACACTCATCCTGTTCGTACCCTTCTCTTAATGGGAGGAGGAGAGGTCATCTTCCCATTGAACTGGTGAAAAACTGAAAGGCGGAGGCCAGTAAGAAAGGATAAGAACTCAAGAAACTCTACAGTCCCAGCCCAGGGCTGATGCACTATCTCCCTGCTGCTAAATAAGGGAATTTTCCACTCGCACGCTTTTCATTTATGAAATATGATCTCCACAAACTGTGTGAAAAGGACTTTGTGCCTTTTACCCTGCACAAACGTCTTGCCCACTTTCCTAATCCTTCTGGATTTGCTCACTCTTGAAAGCGACCTTTTAAGTCCTGGGAAATGATTCTGTTTTCTCAGTTGGCTACTGCTGCCCAGTTCACTACTGCTGCCCAGAGAATGTCTCTTGCTCCCTTCAGTGACTCAGCACCTTAGAGAGAAAAATTGTTCTGGAAAGAATGTTAAGACAGGCCGCACTGCTTTTTACAGGAAAGAGAGAGATCAAGTGCTATCTCCAAGGAAAGTTGAAACACCGTACTTAAATATTGAATGGAAAAAACAACAGATGATGGAAATCCTGTGAGAACAAGATAATGGGGAAAGCAACTGCAGAAGCTCTCTTAGGTATGAACAGGTAAATTTATTGGTACCAGAAGCAGGTGGGCTCTGGGCAAGTGACACTGCTGTGGGAAAGGCAGAGCTTGCACTCCTTTGTTCTAATTTTGGACTTTGTCTTCACTTTTCTGAAGCTGAAAGTTTGTAAAGGAGTTTGTGAATCAAGTGGATGCAATGGAGAATTTGACCTTGGAAAATTGCAAAGAAACAAAGAAAAAAGTCACTCTTCCCTGCCTTTCTGATTTGTCCACTTGAGACCAAAGCTGCTGGCCTGTTTCCTGAGAAAACAGTTCATTTTAGGTTGTTTCCCTTGTCACAATGGATCTTGTCAGAGCTGTACACGTACCTGGGACTTGGACTCTGTCATTCTTCTTTAAAACAAATAATGGGGAAAAATCTTCCATTTGTCATATTTTCATCATGTCAGCAACTCTTGAATCACTGCAGATTGTTCTAGAAAAGCAGATGAAGCAAGAAAACTCTGATCATTGTGCTGATTTGAAATCATAGCCATAAGTTCCCATCACAAATTTGTTTTTACTCATTTATCTTTTTTTTTTTTTTTTTTTTGCGGTATGCGGGCCTCTCTCACTGTTGTGGCCTTTCCCTTTGTGGAGCACAGGCTCTGGACGCGCAGGCTCAGCGGCCATGGCTCACGGGCCCAGCCGCTCTGCAGCATGTGGGATCTTCCCGGACCGGGGCGCGAATCCGTGTCCCCTGCATCAGCAGGTGGACTCTCAACCACTACGCCACCAGGGAAGCCCCATTTATCTTTTTATTGTTTATTTATTTCTTCCCTCCCCCTCTTTATATGTTTTGAAGGAGCATAAAAAATTGGTGAAAAAAAAAAAAGGGAGGAAATCAGTGCCAGAAGAAAATCAGAGAGCAGTTCAACAAACACACATCTGGACTTTTGTTAGAGGAACACCACATATTTGGCCCAGGGCTTTATGGCAGCTAAGACAGAGGTGTGTTGTGTGTAGCCTGTAATTTTTAAATTGATAATACAAATTACAGTGTCCATAAAATTAAAGCAAACCCATTGCTTATAAATATCATGGTGATTTTTGACTTGGAAAAAATTCCCTTCTATACTGTAAGATATGGTGAACAACTGTTTCAACAGCACTTCTACATTTAATGCAATTATGATTTTCATAAGGTTGTTACTTACAAGATCCCTCATTGCAAGCTGATGGTTTCATGGCTAAATTCAGCTCAGTAAATGTAATTTTGTAAGGAGCTCAGCAATGTGACTGTAGGATACAGATGTAAGATTCAGTGGTAAAATGTCATCCCAGAGAAACAGACTATATGGCCATCTGGTAGTTTTACCTGAATATACATATATTCAGGTATAATAATAATATATAATACATATAAATGTAATATGTAAATATATATAATAAAATAGTCAAGCTCTTTGTTTTAGCAGAGTTCAAGGTTATGCTCTGTGGAGAGATACTGGAGTATAGATAATCTATAAGGACGATGAAGGACACATCTATCAGTGTCAGTTGAGCTGGTGGTAGAATTGATGTTTTCTTATGAAAACTAAGGAGTCTAACCCAGACAAAGGGCTGGATAAGAGGCCACCTACCTCTGTGTAGAGGTGAGCATCACTGTCTCAGGCAAAACAAAAACAGACTCCTTTTTCTTCAATGCTAGAAATTAGGAGAAATTAAATTTAGAAATTTTTATGCTTCATTATACAGTAATTTTTGGAATTTAACATATGGCCACTTCAAAAAATTTAGAAAATACAGAGAAGCAGGGCTTCCCTGGTGGCGCAGTGGTTAAGAATCCGCCTGCCAATGCAGGGGTCACGGGTTCGAGCCCTGGTCTGGGAAGATCCCACATGCCGCGGAGCAACTAAGCTCATGAGCCACAACTATTGAGCCTGCACTCTAGAGCCTGCGAGCCACAACTACTGAGCCCGCATGCCACAACTACTGAGCCCGCGCGCCTAGAGCCTGTGCTCCACAACAAGAGAAGCCACCGCAATGACAAGCCTGCACACCACAACGAAGAGTAGGCCCTGCTCTCCACAACTAGAGAAAGCTCACAGGCAGCAACAAGGACCCAACGCAGCCAAAAATAAAAAAATAAATTTATAAAAAGAATCCGCCTGCCAATGCAGGGGACATGGGTTTGAGCCCTGGTCTGGAAAGATCCCACATGCCGCGGAGCAACTAAGCCCGTGCGCCACAACTACTGAGCCTGCGCTCTAGAGCCCGCATGCCACAACTACTGAAGCCCGCACACCTAGAGCCCGTGCTCAGCAACGAGAAGCCACCGCAATGAGAAGCCCACGCACTGCAACGAAGAGTAGCCCCTGCTCACCGCAACTAGAGAAAGCCTGCGTGCAGCAACGAAGACCCAACACAGCCAAAAATAAATACATAAAATAAATTTATTAAAAAAAATACAGAGAAGCATAAAGAAAAACTTAAAATTACCTTTCATCCAATTGCTAGAGACAATCAGCAATGACATTCTATTATCTATTTTTTTTATAGTACAAAATTGGGATTTTACTGTGCAGTACTTTTTAATTTAATATTACATTGTGAGCATTTTCCCATACCATTAAATATTCATAAATTCATTATTATGTTTTATTATTGCTTGATATTCATTGCATGGGTAAACCATCATAACTTATTTAGTCATTCTACTATTTGAGGCATTTAATTTTTCTGGAAGACATTCTGGTCAGGGATCACACCTTACTTGACTTCTGCAAAGATACAGTTTCTGCAGTCACACTGATTGGGTTCAAGTCTCAGTTCAACCACTGTGTGACCTTGGGATAGTTACTTAACCTCTCTGATTCTGTTTCTTTATCTGTATAGTAAGGCTAATATTGGTGCCTGTCTCCTAGAAATTTTGTGACAGATGATGTCTGTAAAAGAGCTACCACATAGGGAGGGCTCATTTGTGCTAGCTATTATTATGATTACCTTCCAGAGGAATCTATCCAGAGCTGCGACATCAAAAATCTAAGTTCAGGTTGTAGATGCCAGACCCCAAGCACTGCAGCCTGCTTCAAGAGAATTAGCATCTCACAACTGAAGCTTCAAGAAGAGAAGGAGGAGGCCAACACAATGAACATTTCAGTGTTTAAAATAAAGGTACTGGATGAGGGCTTCCCTGGTGGCGCAGTGGTTGAGAGTCCGCCTGCCGATGCAGGGGACACGGGTTTGTGCCCCGGTCTGGGAAGATCCCACATGCCGCAGAGCGGCTGGGCCCGTGAGCCATGGCCGCTGAGCCTGCGTGTCCAGAGCCTGTGCTCTGCAACAGGAGAAGCCACAACAGTGAGAGGCCCGCATACCGCAAAATAAATAAATAAAATAAAATAAAGGTACTGGATGAAAGGCAAAGAGGAAAGCAGTTAAATACATTTGGACTCTGTATTAGTTTGCTAGGGGTGCCATAACAAAGTACTACAAATTGGATGGCTTAAACAACAGAACTTTACTGTCTCATGGTCCTAGAGGCTGGAAGTCCAAAATCAAGGTGTTGGCAGGATGGGTTCCTTCTGAGGGCTGTGAGAAAGGCTCTGTTGCAGGTCTCTCTCCATGGCTTGCAGATGACCATCTTTTCCCTGTGTCTCTTCACATCAACTTCCCTCTATGTGTGTTGTGTCCAAATTTCCCTTTTCATAAGAAAACCAGTCATATTCAATAAGGGCCCACCCTAAGGACCTCATTTTAACTTGATTACCTCTGAAAAGACCCTATCTCCTAATAAGGTCACATTCTGAGTTCATATGACTTATGGAAGGGACACAATTAAACTTATAAAAAGTTCCAGGGCTTCCCTGGTGGCTCAGTGTTTAAGCATACGCCTGCCAACACAGAGGACATGGGTTCGAGCCCTGGTCTGGGAAGATCCCACATGCCGTGGAGCAACTAAGCCCACGCGCCACAACTACTGAGCCTGTGCTCTAGAGCCCGCAAGCCACAGCTACTGAGCCCGCGTGTCATAACTACTGAAGCCCATGCGCCTAGAGCCCGTGCTCCGCAACAAGACACCGCAACAAGAAGCCCGTGAACTGCAATGAAGAGTAGCCCCCGCTTACTGCAACTAGAGAAAACCTGCTCGCATCAACGAAGACCCAACACAGCCAAAAATAAAATAAATAAATTTATTTAAAAGAAGTTCCAAAGTGAGCTTCATCTTACTTTACTTTTTGGAAGAAAATCCCTTCATCAAGAAAGAAAAGACCACATCTGTTCTAACTTTTAAAATAGCCTACAGTAGCATTAAAAGCACATATGCACAATGTAAGCTCTCTGTGAGAGCCACAGTAGCTGTTGAAGGAGTGGATGTGAGGAAAAGACCTAGTTTAGATAATAGAGAGGGCTGCAGAGCCACTTTCTCAAATTCTACCATTCAAATTGTCTCTTCATCAAGCAATTCTTTCATGAGTCCTCACGTGTTCATTATATTCTTGTGTTAGCTACATGGACATTTTACAAGACATGCAAAATACTGTAGGGTGAAACTCAATCCTGTTTCAAGTCTAAAGGGACCTCGCTGCCATGATAAAAATCAGAGAATGAAATTGAACTCCTAATGGGACCAAACAATGGCTTAAAGAGATCAGAGAAAACCAGAAAATCATGAAGAAAATATTTCCTTTACTATACTAAAACAATAAACAAATGTAACTGTAAATTTAATTGGTTGAAGGAAATAAGCATCCCGGAAATAGATCACATAAAGGACTCAAATATTTCAGGAATATAAAGGACCTGGGGTTGAGGGCAAGGGAAGCCCAATGGATCAGCAATAACTGACAACAAACATCCTTGGGAGGGGAGATGGAGACTCAACCTTACTGAGTCTATCCCATCCGAGGTCGTTCTTCTTAACTATCAAGTAATAGAATCAATATTCAAGTTAAATCATCCATGGATTTACACAACTGCAGAAACTGAAGAGGCATTCGTTAAATGTAGAGGTGGCAAACAAAGAACTACTGGTAAAATCTTCACTCAGAGTTGAGTCCTCACATATTTGAAGACTGTTCTAAATTTTGGACCTGATACTAGACAGGGACTCAAGCTCTAGTGTTCTTGATTTAATTCCCAATCTAAAGGCTCAAAAAGAATCCCATGGAGTCCAGGAACATGACAGATCCAAATGCTTCTCCAGCAGATCAGACTTCCTCTTCCCTTGGAGCAATTGTTCACAGGCTAGTGTCTAGGATCTCCCTGGTCTGTGGAGAAGTTTGGCATGCAGCATTACTCAGGGAGGCATTTCCCCTGGAACACTGGCCAGCATTCCTCCAGAAGCAGAGTTGAAAATGAAGAACCTTTAGAAAGGACAGGAAACTGGAAGTAGGACAGCACTTGAGAGTACATTTGTCCCAGTGGCTTTTGGTGTGTTGTCAGATGTTATGGAAATTTCCAGTTTGAGAAGTTTTAGTATTTTCTAGACTGTCTACTTGAAATATAGTTTCCTCCTTTTCTAAACATCAAAGGATGAGGTCACCAGCCTTCTAAGTCATTTAGGATCAAGACAGAAAAGTAGGTTTTTGGTAATGTTTCACCCACAGTTAGACAGAATTGGACAGGAGCAAGTTATAGTTCTTCCTGAGAAATGTTTGCTTTTGGATTTTGCTTCCAAATTGCCATTAATTCTGATATATGCAAACATTGAGGCTGTTGAGGAATCTTCTTGTTTCTAAGACAAACTTCTTCTCAGTTTAGTAATAAGCCAAATGCATAGACATCACTTCCTAGCCTTTGAAATGATGATATTTATAAATACCTCACGATTTATTTCAAATGCAACAAATTTAGTGGATGGGCAATTTAAATCTCCTCACCAGAAGACTCAAATGCAGAGGGATCAACTCGAATTTTAGTTTCACACTTGTGATAGAAACACACTCAGAAGGATATGTAAATAAAGGGGTATGAGTAATTCCATGTCATAAATATTTTAAAGTTTATATTTCTCTCTCCATCACATACACTTGTGATATATGGCTCAAATATGCATCTGTAACAAACCCTTCTAGCAGATACTTGATATGAGTAGTGAAAATAGCTTGGTGAGTTCGTTTAGTTTTTGTTATTATTTTTTTGTAAGGTATCAAGGACTTTGCTGAAAAATTGGTCCACTGCATTCTTAATATATTTAAGAATGAGTTAGCTATTGCTTCCTGCTTGAAAATCAAAATTAGGTTGTCTTTCCCCTAGTAATTTATATCATGCTATAAATAGTATTTGCTAATAATATTAACAAAGAACTGACCTACTTCCTCTTCTTAACCAAGAGATAAAAGGTAACTGACTTTCCAATTACTCAGTACTGGTCTTGCTATCTGCTTGTCTCATTTCATAAATATATTGAAAGAATTTAAATTCTAAACCTTGGGTAAAAAAAGCCCAGTAGAATTAAAATTCCCTGGCTTTCTTAACAGGATGAGCAGGAAAGTATGACTAACACTATAACTGGCTCCTGGGCATCATAGTTCCAGAGGAAATATTTGGATGTTTCCAATTAAAACCCAAAAAAAGATAAATTGCAGCGTGAATGACAGAGAAAATCAAATACCAATTTTATTAGAAGGATCCCATTAGGGAGACCCATCAAAACTAGGAACTTGTGGCAACTTACAGTTCTAGGGAGACAGAAAGTGGGTCTATTGTCACTCAGAAAATATTTCACAGCTGTATAAAATTAATTCAACAAGTACAGATAATACAATTAGACATCTTAGTTCTTTGGATGGCCAGGGACAAGCTGTACTGATCAGCTGTATCACACTGGGTTTGATACCTGGGCTCTGTGCACTGTGAGCTCCCCAAGGACAAGGGGTACATCTTTGAAGTTCCAGAGGGAAGAGATAAATGCTTATTGTGAAAATTCAAGAACAGGACAGAAAGCCCAGAAATAAACTCACACACTTATGGTCAATTAATCTACAACAAAGGAGGCAAGAACATACAATGGAGAAAAGACAGTCTCTTCAATAAGTGGTGCTGGGAAAACTGGACAGCTACATGTAAAAGAAGAAATTAGAACACTGCCTAACACCATACACAAAAATAAACTCAAAATGGATAAAGACATAAGTGTAAGACTAGATACTATAAACTCTTAGAGGAAAATATAGAACACTTTTTGACATGAATCACAGTAATATCTTTTTGGATCCACCTCCTAAAGTAATGAAAATAAAAATAAACAAATGGGGCCTAATGAAACTTACAAGCTTTTGCACAGCAAAGGAAACCATAAACAAAACAAAAAGACAACTCACAGAATGGGAGAAAATATTTGCAAATGATGCAGCTGACAAGGGATTAATCTCCAAAATATATAAACAGCTCATGCAGCTCAATATCAAAAAAAAAAAAGCCCAACCCAAAAAATGAGCAGAAAATCTAAATAGACATTTCTCCAAAGAAGACATACAGATGGCCAAAAAGAACATGAAAAGATACTCAACATCGCTAATTATTAGAGAAATGCAAATCAAAACTACCATGAGGTATCACCTCACACCAGTCAGAATGGCCATCATCAAAAATCTACAAACATAGCGCTTCCCTGGTGGCGCAGTGGTTGAGAGTCCACCTGCCGATGCAGGGGACGTGGGTTCGTGCCCCGGTCCGGGAAGATCTCACATGCAGCGGAGTGGCTGGGCCCGTGGGCCATGGCTGCTGAGTCTGCGCTTCCGCAGCCTGTGCTCCGCAACGGGAGAGGCCACAGCAGTGAGAGGCCCGCCTACCAGTGTAAAAAAAAAAAAAAAAAAATCTACAAACATAGATGCTAGAGAGGGTGTGGAGAAAAGGGAACCCTCCTACACTGTTGGTGGGAATGTAAATTGGTGCAGCCACTATGAAGAACAGTATGATGGAGGTTCCTTAAAAAACTAAAAATAGAACTACCATATGACCCGGCAATCCCACTCCTGGGCATATATCTGGAGAAAACCATAATTCTAAAAGAAACATGCACCCCAATGTGCACTGCAGCACTATTTACAGTAGCCAAGACACTGAAGCAACCTAAATGTCCACTGACAGAGGAAAGGATAAAGATGTGGTACATATATACAATGGAACATTACTCAGCCATAATAAAAAGAATGAAATAATAATGCCGTTTGCAGCAACACAGATGGACCTAGAGATTGTCATACTGAGTGAAGTAAGTCAGACGAAGACAAATATATGGTATCACTTTTATGTGAGTTTAAAAAAATGATACAAATGAACTTATTTACAAAACAGAAAGACAGACTTCAAAAACGAACTTATGTTTACCAAAGGGGGAAGGTTGCGGGGGGGAGGGATAAATTAGGAGTTTGGGATTAACATACACACACTACTATATATAAAACAGATAATCAACAAGGACCTACTGTATAACATAGGGAACTCTACTCAGTACTCTCTAATAACCTATGTTGGAAAAGAATCTGAAAAAATTAGATACATGTATATGTGTAACTGAATCACTCTGCTGTACATCTGACACAATATTGTAAATCAACTATACTCGAATATGAAAATTAAGAAGAAATTCAAAAGTCACTGAAAATACCCGATGCAGAAAATGAAAGTAATCCATGATCTACTCCCTTAGAGATAGTTTACTGTTGACAGTTCAGTCAATTGTCTCCTAGTCTTTCGAGGCGCTATCCACATCTATCATTTATTTATCTATTAGACAATAAGGTGGGAATATTTTTATCTTAACTGCTGACCTGAAAATTTGTCACAGATTAAAGCTGGAGAAACACCTTAATAAATGATTGAGTTGAAAGGTAAACCCTTAAACGTATTGGCCAAGGTGTAGGTTGATACCCAAACTTCAGAGAATAGGGCAGAATTGCTCTTTGTGAGACAAGGCAGAATTGCTCTTTGTGAAAAAGGAGTTCTTCCTTTTTCATTTAAAAATGGGTAGAGGGCAGAGTTGAGAAGAAATAATCAGGGGGAAATAAATGAGGGGGGGTAGAAAGGAGGTTGTGAGACTGTACGGAGGAGTGAAGAGATTTCATGGTGCTGAGGTAACAAGAAGCACAGAGACAAGGGTCTCTTATGGGGTGTTTCATGCCATTTGTGTGCAGTGCTGGTGCCACCTCTTCCATGGCCCCCAGTAGTTTAGTAAAGATTGTTATAGCCACAGAATGCTTCCTATGAGTGAGCTTTCCTTGTGAAAACAGGTCCTGGGGCTGAGTGTCAAAACCATATTGAAGCTATGGAGGGAGTCCACACCAGAGGGGGCCATGAGACGTAAGACCCTTCCTTCTTCGCTCCCTGATTCCCTTGAACTCACAGAACATTCTGGGAAGTTTTAGAATCTATAGGACTTGAAATTGGAGATGGGTGTTGAACCACTTTATCTTTAAAGGTCAGAAAGACCCCAGATAACATCTGGGATATAATTATTCTAATCCAAACCATGATGGTGAGGCCTCTCCCCAGTCTTCTTTATTAAGATGGAATCCCCTACAAAGACTGTCCCTCAGATATTTCTAACAGTTTTTTGGTACCTAACATCTGCTAAGGAACATGTCCCTGGGGCTCTTCCCTTCTGGTCCTCTCTTCCTGTCAAAGTGCCCCTCCTTGCTCCGGGGATGAAACTCACCATCTTCATTTCACAGGACATAGGAACCCTCTGGCAGTGACAACTGGCGACTAGCATGGACATAAGCTCTCCAGTAATTTCTCCTCGATCTGCTGACCTTACAGAAGGACAGGGACTAATGGAAGGGAAGTCCAATATGAAAAATAAATTGCTGCTGCAGCTCGTGTCCAGCCTGCTCTGGGTCCCCTGTGGGCTGAGCCAATTTCCTGACTTACCAGCTTGTCTCCATGTGATAGGGCACAGGTCAGGGCTCCTGGCCTCTCATAATCTCCCATTTTCAAAACCAGAAAAGAGGAAAATTTTCTCCTTATCTCAGTCTAATTCTTGCTCACTAAGTCCCCATTTTCCGTCTCAGGATGAATCTCTTCCTAGTATGGAGAACATCCATTGCTTGCAGGGAAACCCAACTCCTATATATAAGAATGAGATCTAACTCTGTATCACCAAGAAGACAATCACAAAGACGATGCTTTTTCCATCATATGCGTTAGATAGACTTACCCTTGGCTAACTTGATGTAATATTATTTTTATAAAAGAAGTATATAAAATAACTACAATACAATTTTCCACTTCCATTTCCTCATTTCATTAGACAATGTATTTTGTACATCATTCCAAATACGTACATATTCACATCATTCTTTTCAATAGCTGCATGCTATTCCATTAAATGGTTATACTACAGTTTTTTTGTTTTGCTTTGTTTTTTTGCGGTACGCAGGCCTCTCACTGTTGCGGCCCCTCCCGATGTGGAGCACCGGCTCCGGACACGCAGGCTTAGCAGCCATGGTTCACGGGCCCAGCTGCTCCGCAGTATGTGGGATCCTCCCGGACCGGGGCACGAACCTGTGTCCCCTGCATTGGCAGGCGGACTCCCAACCACTGCACCACCAGGGAAGCCCTATACTATAGTTTTCTGATGAACATTTTGGTAATTTTTTTGATATTGCAACAAGTATTTATTTCAAAAATACCTTAATAGATAATGTAAATTTAATATGTACTCCACCATATACCATCCAATACTTTTTCATTGTGGTTAAACATACATAAAATTTACCATTTTAACCATTTTTTAAGTATATAGCTCTGTGGCATTTAGTACATTCACAGTGTCATACAACCATCACCTCCATACATCTTCAGAACTTTTCATCTTCCCCAACTGAAACTCTATGTCCTTTAAACAGTAACTCCATTCTCTCTTCCCTCCAGATCCTGGCAACCACTAATCTACTTTCTGCCTCTATGAATTTGACTATTCCAGGTACCTAATCTAAGTAGAATCATACCATACTTGTCCTTTTATGACTGGCTTATTTCTTAGTATAATGTTTTCAGGGTTCACCCATGTTGTAGCATGTGTTAAAATTTTCTTCCTTTTTAAGGCTGAATAAAATTTCATTGTATGTATGTACAGTTGGCCCTTGAACAACTCAGCGGTTAGGGACACCAACCCTCTGTGCAGTCAAAAATCTGCATATAACTTATAGTTGGCACTCCATGTCCAAGGTTCCTCTATATCTGCCATTTCACATCCACAGATTTAACCAACTACGGATCATGCAGTACTACAGTATTTAGTACTGAAAAAAATCCATGTATAAATGGACCCAGGCAGTTCAAACCTATGTTGCTCAAGGGTCAAACTGTAAAATATTTTGTTTATCCATTCACAGATGGGCATTTGGGTTGCTTTTACCTTTGGCTATTATGAATAATGCTGATATGAACATAGGTGTACAGATATCTGTGTGAGTCCCTGCTTTCATATCTTTGGAGTATATACCCAGAAGTGGAATTGCTGGATCATGTGAAATTACCATGTTCTATTAAGTTACTATGTTTAATTTTTTTTTTTTTTTTTGAGGAGCTACCATACTTTTTTCCACAGTGCATTTGGGTCATTTTTAATAATATAAAAACAGCTTTAGGGGACCTCCCTGGCAGTCCAGTGGTTAAGAATCCGTGCTTCCACTGCAGGGGGCATGGGTTCAATCCCTGGTCATGGAACTAAGATCCTGCATGCCACGCGGTGCAGCAAAAACAAAACAAAACAAAACCAGCTTTATACATATATCTCTGAATATTCATGCAAAGTATTTCTGTAGAATAAAGTCCTAAAAGTGTAGAAGTGAAATTACTGAGTCAGAAATATTTTAATAAGTATTGCCAAATTTACCTCCCAAAAGATTATATTAATTTACATTCCTAACTACAGTGCCGAAATTTCTACTTTACAAATTTTTCATTATCAACTCTTTTCATCTTTGCCAAGATGATCAGATGAAATTTTTAAGCCTGTTCAGATTTATGTTTCTGTATTTATTAATGAGATTGAACAAGATTTTTCATTGTTTTCTGCCCATTTGTATTTGTTCATCTGTGGTTTCCCTATTTACATCCTTTGCCAATTTTTCTATTGGGTTGTCTTTCTCTTAGTGACTAAAGACAGCTAGTCCCTTTTTGCTCACTAATGCAAAATGTTCTAATCCCTTTTTGCTCACTAATGCAAAATGTCAATATTAGCATTTACTAAAATACCACATATTACTGTTTGTTTTCCTATTCCACTGATATGCCTCTCTTTTACTAGGCTGTTAACATACTGTTTTATTATGGCTTCATATCACTTTTAAACACATGTTAAATCTAGTCCTTCCCTCTAGTACCCTTATTTTAATTTTGTTGTTGTTCTTGGTTATTTTCACTTGCACATTCTTTCAGATAAACTTTAGAAACATTTGGTCAAGTATATTAAAATTCTACTGGGAATTCTATTCCAATAAAAATGTTAAAATAAAATTCTGCTGGGTTGTCATTGAATTTATGGATTAATCTAGGGAAACTGACATCTCAAAATACTGAGTCTTTTTATGCAGAAACAAGACATTTTTATCTATTTATTAGTCATTTTAATTTATGGTTATCTCTTGATTACCCTCAGTTGCAGACAACCCTTAATTTCAAGTTTTTGTTGAGAATCACCTGTTCTGCTTGATTAGCTCCTTTGTTTTCCTTAACTGCCTTTATTTATTTATTTTTTTGCGGTACGTGGGCCTCTCCCTGATGTGGCCTCTCCGTTGCGGAGCACAGGCTCCGGACGCGCAGGCCTAGTGGCCATGGCTCACGGGCCTATCCGCTCCGCGCCATGTGGGATCTTCCCAGACCAGGGCACAAACCCGTGTCCCCTGCACCGGCAGGCGGACTCTCAACCACTGCGCCACCAGGGAAGCCCCTTAACTGCCTTTATTGTCATCATCTATATACAAAGTGTAACCGATTAGGAATTTGGAAGCAAGAAGTTTGGAAGAAAATATCTAATTAAACTTCTACCTGAGGACTTCCCTGGTGGCGGGGTGGTTGAGAATCTGCCTGCCAATGCGGGGGACACGGGTTCAAGCCCTGGCCCCGGAAGATCCCACATGCGATGGAGCAACTAAGCCCGTGCGCCACAACTACTGAAGCCCATGTGCCTAGAGCCCACGAGCCGCAATAAGAGAAGCCATGGCAATGAGAAGACCGTGCACCGCAACGAAGAGTAGTCCCCACTCGGTGCAACTAGAGAAAGCCGGTGCACAGCAACGAAGACCCAGCATGGCCAAAAATAAATAAATAAATTTATACAAAAAAAAATTTCTACCTGAGAAGAATGTAGATAGAGACATAGCAACGATCTTGGCAGATGTTCTTTCAAAATGTGTTTTTCCTCAATTTAAAAATGTTCCCTGGTCCTTCTTGAGGTAGAGAAAGCAGAGTGAAAAAGGCAGGAATAGTGGACAAATTCTTAGTTCCTATAGAATCAGAAGTTCCATGGGTGGCTTCTTTATTTTATTTCAAATGTTGTGAATTCTTAGAAAATGAGATGTACTCATGACTAAGCATGAGTAAAAAGGAACTCTAAACCAAAATATAATGACATTTTGGGACATGTAGAATTCTATATATATAACTTCCTCCAGTGGTGTGAATAACTGCCTACTGACAATATTCCAAATGGAAGACAGGAAATTAGAACACTTTTTAAAAGTGGAATAAAATTTGGGTAAATGAAATGTGAGGAAAATGAGTCAATATCCTATGAACCTATTTTTGATGCATTCATAAACACCAAGACAGTGTAATGCAAATGATTTACATTATTTGTATCTCCTTAAAGGTTGATAAATTTCTTTTATACTGTACAATTTACAGTATAAATCCAAAGAATTAAATACATATATTTTAAAGTAAATATATAGTATTTATACTATATATAAAGGAAAAGGCCAAAGAATGAAATAAAAGTATTTTTAAGAATGTCACAATCACCACTAGAGGGTACAATAAGCAACCTTTCTTCCACTTCCACATAGTGGAGCAGAAGAATATTACCGAGAAATAAAAGGCAATTTAGAATCACAGTACTTAAAGCCACCTCCACAGGTCATCTGGAAGAGACAGGGCATTTAGAAATGTTCATCAGATTTGACATCTAACCAAGGGCAGAAGGTACCAAGTAATTTTCAAGGGCAGTGTTTATCTTAGGTAAAAGTAAAGTCAGTTTATCAAGGCATACAGAACTGTTTCTAAAGTAATTTAACAGGAAAAAAAAAGCCTTTTTATACTTACATGTAACTGTGCATCCATCTCACTCGGCAAGACTGTTGATTAAAGCTTCTTCTAGAGTGATTTTACTCTGGAAAGATAAACTCCATGAGGACTTAGAAAACAAAATGATTACACAGACTTTCAGAACCTCAGCAAGATCCACGTTGGCAATAAAAGAAAGGAGAACATTTTCAAACCAGCTAGCGATGATTGGCATGACCAGATGCAGGGAACATGAATTCCTCACTTCAAATATTTCACCAGGCTGGTGGAGCCCATGTTGTGAAAAATAAACGCATTCCTCATTAGAATTCCAAGAACAGCAGTTTTTTGTTTAAGTTGAACCATCTCATCCAATAAACCACCTAATTTGCTGTAATTGTTCTTGGGGGAAAAAAATCCTTTCTTTAATACAGGATTTCCCCTATTTCCCATTATAAACATGCTTCCAATCTTCAAATTGTGAATGCTATTCTGTGTTCCAGAATAATTGTGCTTCTTAAGAGAAACACAACAATCTTTGCAAAATAGGAGAAAATAAGACAAGCAAAGCTCATTATAAGGAGGAAAATTTGAACTTTTCAACTATTTTTTCTAAGCATAACATTGCTTAACAGGTATATAGCACTTTATAATGTATAATGTACCTTTACAATAATCTTTTGATCTAGGCAGGTACGTATTTTTATTCACAGCTTCTGAGTGATGAAATGGAGACTTGGGGTGGTGAAAGCCTTACCCAAAGTCTCTCAGTAGAGGATGGAGCTGGGAGAATAGAATCTGGACTCCTTAATCCAGTCCTATTGTCACTGTACTCTGGCCCCCATGCATCTGTAAGGATTCAGTGTCAGAAATCCCTTTAATTGCACATTTACATTTCTTTGAAGGAAATTCAGACTTAATATGTGAAGGATATTCTATTTGGCTGAGAATGTTCCTGTGTTTGTGCTCAGAGTGTCCAGTAACTAACCGTTTTGATTTCTTGGTCATATTAGTTTCCCAGATCCATTTCATTGTTTGGGTATGACACCCCAGGCAGTGTATCACTGAAGGATTATTTCTTCAGAGGCTGAAGTCCCTTGACCTTCATTATTACCCTGTGTTAACCCGTCCTTGTTTTACTGATTACCTGGAAACCATTCTCAAAATGTACAAAGTTGTTGAGTGTATGCTTGTCTTTATAGCATTTGTTAAAACATTAGAATAGTTTACAGTGTTTGCTTATATGATTACTCAAAAATTTTAATGCACACGTATAAGAGGTAGAAAAATATCATATTTTTATATTTTAATATCTTGAACAGCAATGACACTAGTGAGATCTAGGGAAAAAATGCAACAATGTCTTCTATGTCTTCTATCATAATATGTAGATAGACTGCTACAGACCTACTCTTTCTTAAAATATTTGGTTTACATCCAAATCTTGAACTTAACGTGGCCACTGGATCACTTTTAAGAGATTTTCAAGATGTTGTTTGTAATTTCACATGAACTTGATATGATGAGGGTTTAAAACTTTGATCATCTCTAAGATTTTTGCCATATCTATATGCCATCTGTACTATTATTTACTGTATACATGTATATACATATGTTCATAAAACTCGATTCTCATTATTTTTCTAATGTATACTAAAATAAATGTGTAATTTTAAACTTTAAAAATGTTTTTTCATAATGTATTTAAAATAATCTTGGATAGCATATTTGATCAGTGTACCACATTTTGTGAGTCACTGGTCTAGGTGAAAGAGTTTTGAACTCTTGAATAGAGGCCTGGATTGTGCATAAACATTACCATTTTCTAACTTTGATCACTGAGCAAGTCAATGGACCTCCCTGAGTCTGAACCTTATAAAGCTGTGAGGATTGAAGAACTAATGACATAGAGATCTTTGCACATGCAATGTACTTAAATGTTAGTTTCCATCCCTTTAAGGGAATTCAACTGATTAAAGACAATGTTTACCCAAGTTAAGATAGTGTGATATGAGTCCAAATACCTTCTTCTCTGTGTAATTCTTATCCACAAGATAAGCAACAAAATACTGATAAAAGACCCAGGAGCTACTTCAGAGAGGCCAGGTTATTAATAAAACCAGGTGAGGAGGCAGATCCCCATTGTAAATGCTTTGTAACACAATTATTCATCACATTCTGTGAGCAACCGTACTTCTCTTTTCAAGGTTGCAAGAACAGAGGCCCACTAAAAAGCTCACATCAATGGGGAATGGGGCTATTCTAGGTATTCAGAGGTCTCATGGAATACAAGGACACCTAAAGGCATTCAGCTAGGTCTCATGTCAGCTAGAACTGGAAAACCAACTGCAGTCTTTCAGAGGCTTTGTGGTCTCTTCTCTGTCTCATGTCTGCTCTTTTGGGTTTCTTTTTCTCATTGCCGTTTCCTCCGCTCACTCATCTTTCTCATGACTCCAAATTGGCAGTAAGAGGAATCTATCTGGTCAAGCTTATATATTTCCATGAAGCTAGAGGTCTTTGGCTAACCAATGGATCAGCTCTTCTGAAAATCCACTTCAGGAACAATGAGCTGTGAGGGGAGGAGAAATGTATTTCATTTATTCAGTCAGGAATATATAAATTCCTTCCACTACCCAACCCTCCCACCCAAGGTATTAACAACATTTTGCTAGGGGTTGGTCATGGGCATACCGAAAAGACCTAGAGGGGAGCATGATTTTAAGATTGGTGTTTTTATATGATACATCACATGTCTGAAAAATATCCTGTCAGTACATCGTACTTTACTCTTTTTAAGGATGTTACCCCAGATTGTTTTGGCTCTCAAGTTAAATCAATAATCCTTTCCTGGGCCAAGTCACATTCATACCTTAAAATTTAAAAGAAAAAAATGTTTTTCAGAGAAATCGTATTTGTGAATCAGACTCCTCTATCTGGAGAAACACACCCCCACAAGACTTTTCTAAAGTGGGAACTAAGTAAATAGTATGAATACATACTATGATGGCTCCCTGGCTTTGACAAATGTTATAATGAAATATTTTATTTCTTAAGCAATGAATCAGTAGTTGTTCTTCTCTCCCCACCCCCGCCATGAAATGTTGATATCCCATCATGCAGATAGAGGCTAATAACACTCAATACTGTTACTGAACTCAGGTCCGGCTGCTCACTACTCAAAAATCAATACCCAAGAGGCAAGTGTTGGTAGAAATGGAAACCACTGCTTTTAATCAGAAAGCCAGCAATCTGGGGAGAAGGTGGACTCAGTGTCCCCAAAAACTAACTCCAGAGATTCTGCTCGGCCATGAAGGTTTTTGAAGGGAAAAGGGCAGTAATCTCAATCATTGAGATAAGGGGTCAGAGCTGTCGCCATCCCCTACTGCATACAGGCTTGTCAACCTTTTGTGATCTTTCTTTAGTTGCTATCTTGTTCACACAGTTTGTTTGGAGATTGCTG
The DNA here is from genome assembly GCF_937001465.1 of Orcinus orca. NCBI lineage: Eukaryota > Metazoa > Chordata > Mammalia > Artiodactyla > Delphinidae > Orcinus > Orcinus orca. The sequence continues at coordinate 66,837,532 of NC_064565.1, forward strand.
AAGGGGAAGCTAGGGAAGAGATATGGTCATCTGTTAATTACTTATTCTTCACTGCTACTTCTTTGATCTATGGAAAGAACCAACAGGTTAGGCAAGGTATTGTGTGATCAAAAGATTTGAAAGGTGAGCTTGGGCAGGAGATGAGTAGAGCATGGGGGTGCTGGTTTAAGGTTAGTTACAATATAGATTTGCTAAAGTGACAAGACAAAGGGGCCTCCTGCAGAGAGCTCTTTCCCACAAAGAGCTCTTTCCTGCCAAAAGCTGCTTACAAATACCCACTTGTCAGAATATCATTCCATTTCTATGGGATTATGTGTGAAGGTCCATCTTCTGTAATTTCTTCTTGCCGACATAGGATACCGTATTCTTAAGAGTCGGAATATATCGATAAGGGTCTGTAGCATCTCTTTTTGAGTTTTAGTTGCCCATTTACATATATGGGCAGAACAAGTTAAAATTATTTTGATGTCCACAAAGACAGACTATTATGAGCAACAGTATTAATCCCATTCTCACAAGGCCAGTTCTTGGAATTGTGCTAGCCGTAGATTCAGTACTGCTTAAGACGGAAGAGATTATGTCATGGATGCAGTCTGGTCATCATGCAGCTTTTTCCCTTTGGTGGCAGTTATAGTATCTGTAAAACAACTCAGGAATGTGCATCAGGCACTGAGTCTGTGACTCTATTGTCCTAATTATTAACTGCTTGAGTCTTCGTTTTGTGACTCAGGGAGGCCTGGAAGACTTTGGCTTTTCTACAAACAAGAGGCAGGACACATGCAGGGTTCTGCTCAGTTCTAATACCATCAGTTAAAGAAGTGAATGTTCATATTTTCAGTAGTATTTTATATATACTGAGTGAATTCAATGCAAAATAAGTAACTTCCTCATGCAAAATTTTGCTAGACTCTTGACATGAACATATGGGTCTCAAACTCTAGCATGCCTAAGAATCAACTTAAAGATTCCTATCCACAAGGTCTGAGAGAGCACCAAGAAAACTTTTAATAAAGTTTTGCACCCAGATTTTATGGGTGCAAGTGGTCTGAGAACCACACTTTGAGAAACATTTTCGAGGAAACGTGCATGAATGAGAAGAATCTAAACGAGTTCCTTTGGGCATGATCTGATTTCTGCTTTCTGCAAAGAGATCATCACACCATGTACTTTGTATTTGGGACACTCATGCACTAGCTGTACTTACTTAAGTCCCACTTACCTACTTTGAAATTATTATGTAACAACTGATTTTTCAAAAACAGGGTTTCTTAGTGCCTAGGGAGAGAGCCTGGATCCTATCTAGTTAAGTATAACCAGGTCAAGCTGGTGCACTGGGATTCTGGTGTTGGTTTTGTGTTAGTCCACAACCCTTTAACATATTCACTTCAGTGATGTGCCATGCTTTCAGAGTATGCTGTGAAGAAAGCAGCTTTGTTCCATTTTGAAACAGGTGTTTTGCCAAGGGAAACGTGTCTTTTGAAATCAGGTACATTTTCTTGGGTGTTAGAATACATCATTGTAGCAAATGATTATAAAAATGCTATGATAGTCTTTGGGGCTATTTTAAAATGTCATACCATATGATTTTTGAATCATAAAAACTTCCTAATGATACCATAATATTGTATGACTGAAGTCCTTAAGATATTCTGAAGTCCACAGGGGTTTTTCGTGTCTCTATGGGAAAATATGGGAAAACTGAAGGTATGTGATAGCATAAGACACTTTGGGTTGTTTATCATAAAGATCTCCTGGGTTTTAAATGGAATTTTTAAAATGATTGTTCCAACCTGAAAAAGAATTTAGACAACAACAAAGGCAAACTTATTTTCCAAAGTTAAACCTGTGCTTTTTACATCTAATGCTTCCTGCATGCTGGTTATAATTCTCCTTTATTCTCTACCTTTACATTTAATGCTCATTTGGGGTCCTTAAAAAGCTTTTTTCTGCTTTAAATCTTCTCTTCTTAGCCATGGCCAAACTTGTCTTTGTGCTTTTTATTTCTCTAGACCGTGAAGAAAGTTAGATTCTGAACTTCTTTATTTTTCTTGATTTTCTCCTTGGAGATTTATGTTATCAACCATACATTTTCGAATCAAAATTTCAGAAGTCTGTAATGATTTTAGATTTAACTCCTAATTGTTCCATATACTATTAAAGGAAATCACAATTTATTTTCTAAAACTAATTAGGTTTGTACGCCAAGTATGCTTTTCATGGTGTCCCGGCTATGAAGTCTGTTCTTCTCCAGCCTCCAGTCTGAAATATTTCTACTTAGCCACACAGTTTCAGCCCAGAGCTCTTTCCTCTTGAAGTCTTTCCTGTGAATCGTTTGCCAACTTTGGTGTTCTGTGTCCTATTTTCCAATCTCTAGTCCTACAATTATCCTATGGTAATGTGATTGTTGACCTATCTCCACGTTAGATAGTAGCTCATAGAAGGCAGGGAACTTACTTTGAAATCCACAGTGCCTAGTGCATTGCCTACTGCAGATAAAATGCCAAATAAATATATGAAAAAATGTATCTTTATGAATTAGACTCAAACCCATATGTTCTAATCCACATAAACATTTAAACTTTTATTTTGGACAAGAAACACCTCTCTTCAAATGTAAAAAGTCATAAATTTACCTGAGAAATGTGTTGCCAAACCACTTATTCAAATACAATTGCCTGTGGTATCGTAGAACACAGTTCCTCAACTATGGCACTATTGACAACTTGGGCTGGATAATTCTCTGTTATGGGCAACTGTCCTGTGCATCATGTTTAGTAGCATCTCTGGCCTCTACCCACTAGAAGCCAGTAGCACCCCTAACCCCAGTTGTGACAACTAAACATGTCTCTAGACGTGGCCAAATGTCCTCTGGAGGGCAAAATAACCCTTGGTGAGATATACCACCCCAGAATGTTAAGTTTACCAACTTCATAGATTTAAAATATTATTAGAAATATAATCCTATTAACTCTGCAAAATATTCACTTTTAAGTTGTAATTGCCCTTTTAAACTTCCAATTAGCTCACAATGTAAACAACGGCTCCTTAGCTTATATGACTGGTGTATGAGCCAGTATGGCTGGAAGTATGTGGTTGGCTGGACATCTCTCTCTCTCCAGGAGGCCAGCTTGTGCTTCCTTACAGCATGAGAGTCTCAGGGTAGCCAGACTTTTTACAATTTCCCATGAGCAGGTGTTTCAAGAGACCTGGACAGAAGCTGCAAGATTTCTTAGGACCTAGCCTTAGAAGTACTGGAATGCCATTTTTGTTGCATTTTCTATAAAAGAATTCACTAAGTCCAGCCAGTTCAAGGGGGCGGGTAGAGAAAGAGAGGAATAGACACTACTTCTCTTGAGGAGAATGAAATATATTCACAGGGAGGGGAAGAAATTGATGGTGGCCATCTTGGAAACAAGCTACCAAATCCACCCAGGTTTAGACAAAATGCTCTCTCTTCTTTTCCATCCTTCCAGGATAGGTATTTCCACTCCTCACAGGTTTGTGTCAGCTCGATTTCTGGAAATGGATAACAGAAGACAAATGCTCCATTCAGAATCCTAAGATATTCCTTCACTTTGGACAACAGCTCTTTCTTTTCCCTCTTTTTTTGACAATTAAAATTTGGGGTCCTACTATAAAGACATCCCACTTTGGGGGAGGCATGCTAAATTCATTTATACAGTTTTGTTCTAATTCTTCTGAGATATCTTTCCAGAAATAACATTTGTCATCCTGGGGTAGAGGGAGGTGCACAGTAAGCTGATAGAAATTTTCCTCCTAGAAGAATTCAGTCATGAGTTTTGTCTTGTCATAAACATAGACCATAAACAGGCATGGCTTTTGAGAGTGGTTTGGTGGGGAGAAGGTATGGAAGGAGAGGGGTCTAGGTATAAATTCCAGCTGCACCACTGTGAGGCCTAGGGTGAGTTCCTTAACTTCTCCGACCCTCATCATTTCCCTTCTCTGAGAAGTGAGTGAACTATGCCTATCTTGAAGGTTTTTATCAAGTATTGATTATTGGCTCACAGTCCTCTATGGGTTCCATGTTTTTGTACATCTTAGAGGCACTTACTGCCTTTGCTCCAGACTATCTTTTCAATAGCGAACAGATTTGGGGGACAGCAGCTCCCTCTGGGACAGAAGGCAGATTTCTTTCTTGACTGGGATAATAAGACAATGTTTATTTCCTGGGCAAAGGTCAGACAGGCTCACTGTCCATTATAAAGGATTCAGGTTTCCTAAGCTTGGAAGTGCAGTCAACTGCATTGCAGGAGTGAGGTGGCCATTTCCTGTCACACTGTGGGCATTCAGGCTTGACGAGTTGATGCAAACGCTGACACTCTGGCTCATGCTATTGCTATGATTAATAGAGTCCTCTGTTTCTGACCCAGGAGTCTGTGCTTTGAGGTTGGGTAGAGGCAGTGAGAGCAGCGGGCTTGAAGCTTCTCCTGCTCACTCTGCTTCCTTCTACTGTCTGTAGCACCTCCTAATCAGCCAGACCTAGAATGGGTGTTTCTTTCTCAGTCTTCCTCTCCTTGTGTTGATGGCATCTTCCTTATGCAAAACACCATGACTAGGATTACCAGTCTCACCTTACAAAAGGAGGAGATAAAGCAGTTTAGAGACCGTTTGCTCTATTTTTCTCCAAAAAAACTTGCTGAATTTTGGTGTCAAAAGCTGAATAGTAACACAATTTTTCCCTCTTTCCATTCCTATTTTATCAATTCTAAATCTCCCCTAGGCAAATTTTTGGCAGAATGGAAGCAAGACTAGGATAAGAAAATGCATAATAGAAAATCTCATGAATATTTTTTAAAAGTCCCCATTATTACTAGCTCTCAAGAATTACAATGGAAGGAGTCCCATCTCCCAGTAACAGAATCATTCAGTATATCGTGGTTAAGGTTGGTAGCACTCCCTTTGCTCAACACTTTTTTTTTTTTTTGGCAGTCGGCTATTTCAAATCCCACATTTCTACCCTATTAAAAACCTCAGTGTCTTCCATGCCAGATAAAGGAACTGAACTTACAGAAACTTATTGAGCATTACAAAGGCATTCCTGCATATATTTCTACATACATGCTCTCTACAGCCATATCTGAGAGCTGGAATATAAATCTTACCTAAATTCTCAATGGCATGGTCAGTTTCCTTAAGCACAGCTTAGATTGGTTGAAAAGCAGCTGAAAGAGAAAGGACACTTTCTAGCAATGTGATAAAGTACATTTTATTTCTATTTTGAGGAAGGTGTCACTTCAGATTTTCACCAGGATGAAGTTGGATTAATTCTCCCCATTTATGTGTAGTATTCAAACTATAACTCTTATCACCTGAGACTGAAAATTTCTTTATGGACTCCACACTGCATCCTTTTCCTGGATCTAAAGCAAATCAATTCATTTTTCAAAAGGTGGAAATAAGGGAGGTCAGTCAGTATGTCCATCAACAACACTGCATCACCTTCTCCCTTCCCTTCTCAGGTGCTTCCTGAAAGTCATTTGAGTAGTTATTATTGTTCTCAATCTATCTCAGTTCAAAATATTGATCATTTACTAGGCAATTAGCATGGGCTGAGCAATGTGTGGAATATTAAATAAATACCTGGAGTTTATAACCTTGGTGTGTCAACTTGACACTTGAATGGAAAACAATATAAGGCAAAATAAAAACTGTGCCAAAATATATAGTAAACCAAAAGAAATGAAAACATACACACACACACACACACACACACACAAATACTTCTATACAAATGTTCATAGCAGCTTTACTTGCATAGCCCCAAGCCTGAGATAACCTATATTAGTTTCCTATTGCTGTGTAACACAGTACCCTAAAATTTAGTTACTTCAAACAACAAACATTTATTGTCTCACAGTTTCTGTGGATCAGGAATTTGGGAGCAGCTTAACTGGGTGGTTCTGTTTCTGGGTCACCCATGAGGTTGCAGTCAAGCTGTCAAGGGGTTACAGTCATCTGAAGTCTGGCCTGAAACTGGATTTGCTTCCAACATGGCTCACTTATTGCTGTTGACAGGAGACTGCAGTTTCTCATTACATGGGTCCATAGGGCTGCTCGAGTTTCCTCACAGCATGGCAGCTGGCTTCCCCCAGAGTAGGTGATCCAAGAGAGGGTAAGGAGAAAGTCCAAAATCCTTATATAACCTAGTTTCGAAAGTTGCAGGCCTTCACTTCTGCTTTATTCTATTCATTAGAAATGGTCCAGTCCACATGGCAAAGAGTGAAATTAGGCTCCACCTCTTGAAGGGAGCAGTATCAAAGAATTTGTGGATGTATTTTAAAATCATCACACAACCTAAGTGTCCATCAACAGGAGAATCCATAAAGAACTTGTATGTATATCATACAATGAAACACTGCTCAGCAATAAAAATAAATGAAGTTTTGATACATGCAACAACATGGGTGAATGTCAAAATAATTATGCTAAGTGAAAGAAGTCAGGCACAAAAGATGACATACCGTAGGATTTCATTTACATAAAATTCTAAAAACTGCATACTAAGCTATATATAGAGAAAGTAGATCAGCGGTTGCCTGGGGACTGGGTTTGGGGAGATGGAGTGGTGAAAGGAGGGAGGGAGGCATTTCAAAGGAGTGCAAAGAAACTTTATGAGATGATAGATATACTCATCTTGTTTATGGTAACAATTTTAGAGATGTGTAAATATGTCAAAACACATTAAATTGTAGGTTTTAAATGCGTGCAATTTATTGTATGTCAATTATACCTTAATAAAGCGAAAAAAATGTATAGTAAAGAAAAATTTTCATTCATATGCCAATTATATTTTCCATAACTTTACTTTTTAGCTCTGTCTCTTTAGTGACGAATATAATAAATAAGTCTGGAACTCTTATCCATTGCAAGATAGTTTTCAGCATGGTAGGAACTTATTTACCTCTTTTAACATAAGGTAATACTTTTAAGATTCTGTGTTCTTATTTGGTAAATCAACACATTTCAAGTTATTTTCATTTCAAAACTACTCCTTGAAGAATTTTTATAAAGCCAACAGTATCTATTTTGCTTTGTGTGTTTGTCCAAAATCAAACTAATTTCTTCCTCCACAAATATGCTTCTTCAGCTCAGTTTATTAAATCACCATTTACCCAGTACCATGACCTAGAAATATCTACTGCTTCTCCTTCATTGAAATCTTCTTCCCTAACCCATTTCTCACAATCTGTTTATTAATTCAACAAACATTCATTGAGCAACTACCACATGCCAGACTTTGTACTACTGTTAGGTATAGTGGTGGGCAATTGTATCTGATTCCTCCCCTTATGCATCTTCCATATTTTAGTGGAGGATACAGTCTGAGTCTGGTCAATTCTATACTGGAAATGCCTCTTGTGTCCTTTATGTCCTGTATTCCCACTGCTACTGATTCAGTTTACATACTCATCATCTCTTGCCTAAACTGATTTTCTAATTGGTCTCTGTCATTTTTCTCTCCTCAGACTAGTTTGTCCTCCATATGGCTGCCAAAATCTCCCTTCTGAAACTCAGTTCTGATTACGTTATTCTCTGATTCAAATAATTTTTGATGGATGCGTAGTACCAGCTGCATGAAATCTAAGTTCCTTCACTACTTGACTGCTACCAACTTACAGCCTCAATTTCACCAACTCAGTTCTCGAATTCATTCTAGCATACTGTACTACTCAAAGCTCCCCATCATGCTGTGTGTGCCCACATCTGCTTGCACACTTTGCTTCTGCTTGGAAATGACTTCTGACCTCTCCTTCACCCAGTAAATTCCAGTGCATCCTTCAAGACACTGTTCACACGAAACTCCTTTCTCAAGAACATCTATTTGTAAGCAGAAATCTACAGTTTCTCAAACTACCACAACATCTGTATATTCTTATAATTTAGCACTTATCAAGGCATAGTGTAACTCAGTAATGAGAAAGAAAAAAGCAGCCCTGTCTCCCAGCTAGGCCATGGTGTTTTCCTGCTGAACATAACCTTTTCAGAGAATACCAAAATAATTTGAGGTTATTTTGTGGCTAATCCACTGAATGCGTTGAAACGAAAACAAGAATCTTCCATAAACACATCTGAGCACAGACAAAAACAATACTGTGCTAACCACAAAAATGGCCACATCTCCCTCTTTCCCAGCTAATGTGAGTTGCTGCTGCTTCTTAACCAGTTATACGTTAACCGCATTCCATTACTCTCTCCTCCTAAAGAGCATTAAGATATCCACCCATAGAACTGCTTCCACTTTCTGGTGGCACCTAATCCAGAGCAAACCTCTGCTTCCTTGAACCTTCCCCCAAATTATTAACATGGCCAATATCCTATAACAAGTCTCCCCAACACCCTCTGAGGCTCCCCTTTGCTACCTATGATGTGAGATTGAGGTGTCCCTTGCTGCAGTAAATAATACACCCAATTTTGTTTAAATGCAGGTATATTCCTGGTAGTGTTTTGCTGTTGGGCAGCAAAGCATTTACATATTTGATCTTTCTACTAGACTATGAAGAGCTTAGAGATCTGGGACTTTTATCTATCTATCTATCTATCTATCTAGGCATCCCCTGTACAAAGTATAGTGCCTGTCTAGATACTGAGTACATGTTTATAGGATAAATGAATGAATGTGTATTTTATGATTGAAGGCACACATTTTAATAGAAGAAGCTGCTTTAACAGAACATATTATTTCTCATCAAAGTACTCTGCCAATCTGCTACTGACTGAGCTTGCTTTTACATGTGAAGGTGCTCCTGTGGTTTTGATGTTATTGCCTTTGGTCAGTTCCCACCATCAGCAGAGCTTATGTCTTTGTTTTGAAGTGACGATGGCTTGTATTCTACTTCCACAGTCCCTCACGATCCTTACCATTCCCAGCATGCACAGCTACATAGCCCACTAGGTGTGAGGATGCTGTTATCCCAACCATACATTACTGGAAAGAAGTCACAGTAGGAAAGCAGATTAGGACACTTTAAAGTGTGGGGAAAGAGAAGCTATGAAAAACTAGAAAGAAAATTGATTTCTAACTACAGTTAGCTCTCATACCTGTTTTGACTTCATAGATGATTCAAGGTATAGTATAGTTGTCCTCTCTTTCTAGGATTTCTTTCTATCTGTAGATTTCCAGAGCCCTCTCAACCTTAATCTTACGGATCTTCCTATTTTGTGCTTTAGTAACATATTTTTCCAAGTGGAATAAAAAGTGCTAGTTCTATTTGAGGCACTTACCTCATTTTTGTCCCATATAGCAGAGTGGTTAAAAACTCAGGTTTCTGCATCAGAAAGATATGGATTGGAATCCAGGATCACCAACTTCCTGAATATGTGATTTTCATGTCACTTAACCTTTCTCAATCTTAATTTTCTCATCTATAAAATAGGGATATTAATAGTAAATAACCTGTAGAGTTGTGGTGAGAATGAAATGAGATAGCATATAAAAACCTTCCCTGGCACATAAATCTTCAGCTCAAAAATTATAGCTGTTATTAATGTAATTAGCTCATTATTTTTCATTAGCAGAAATTGCATTTATAAATCCAAGGTAGAAGTTGGATACTCTATGCCATACAATATTTATTATATAATACACTATTATTTTATATATTATTGATATATATTATGAATATTAAAGAACATACACTAAAATATAACAGTTTATGTTTCAGGATTTGGTCAAACTTGTTATGTCAGTAAAAAAAAGTTTGCAAAACTGATTTGTGTATATTATAGCTTGCCTGAAATAAACTCCTAAATGTAGAAAAATAAACTCTTCATAATACCGATCACAGTGGGAAGTTTAGTGATTGGACTGGATGACTTTCAAGGTTCCCTGTTGTCAGAAAGAGAACAGCGGATGTGATAAACAGCAGGACAGACTAAACCAAGTAGGAAAAAAAGCAGAAACTAGACTGGTCCTTGGGAAGGATAAGCATTGTTATCATATCAAGCTGCAGATGACAAAAGGAAGTTCAGTTAAACTGGAAGTGTTGGTGAGAATGATGACAGGTAATTGGTTGGTCTAAGCAGGCAGACAGTAGCTGAGAATTCAAGAAAGAGTTGGAACACAGCAGAGCAACTGGGTGAAATATATAAATAAGATATATTACTGTTGTCAGGGAGGAAGAAATTTTCCTCTACCTTTCTAGGTTCTTCCAGATGGATGAAGAATTAAACTGACATGAGACAGATTAACAGGAAAAAAACAAACAAAAGTTTAATAATATGTATATATGGGAGAGACCCGGGAAAACTGAGAAAATTGCCAACATGACCAAAGCCCTCACCTTAAAGACCATCTTCAGCTAAAGACAAAAAATGTTGGGATAGTGGTTTGAGACTTCAGCAGTGAGGAAGGTAATTCACATGGAGATGGAAAAGTAAATGTTTGGTAAACAAATGTTGTCTATGCCATACAGAGACAATGGGACACAGAATGAGCCTTGTCAAGTTTTTCTCCCAACCACATCTAGTCCATATCTTTCGTAGCTCTCTCTGATGATAGCTCTATGCCTGGAAGAGGCTCTTTATCTAAATTCTTTTAGTCAGTTAAGGGGGAGGTAACAAGAAAAACGTCCTGCGTCTTCCATTTTTTAAAAATAATCAGTCTAAATTAATCCTCATGCCAGAGAGATACATTTCAATGTGGCAAATTTTGCTCCCCTACACTATTATTAGTAGCTAATATTAATGAGTTATTTTTATGTCCCAAGGGTTGTTCTGAGTTGCACTTGTTAGCTCATTTAATCCTTAAAACACCCAATATAGTGGCACTCTTATGAGGAAATGGAGCTAATGTGGATAATGGTAGAACTTGATTCCATACAAAGGTATTATTTGTCACTTCTCTTCAGGTTGCAGTTTCTTTCAGGTATTTTTAATCTCTGACACTGTATTGTTTATGTCTAAAAGATCAATTTGGATCATTTTAATACCTTTTGTGTCTTTCCTTAACATACTTATGTTTTCTCCACACTAGTGAACAAATGGAATATAGTTGTGATAGTTATTTTCATGTTTATGCTTAGTAATTCTATCATTTGTATCATTTCTGGTTCCATTGTGATTGATTTAAGGATTTTCTATTTATTAAGGATCCTATTCCTGCTTCTCTGAATGCAGGTGATTTTTGATTGTATGACAGACACTGAAAATTTTACTTTGTTGGCTGCTGAATATTCATGTACTTAAAAATATTCTTGAACTTTATTCTGGGACATGGATCAATTTTTAATAGATAAACTTTGTAACAGTTTAATCTTCTGAGACTTGTTTTTAAACTTTGTTATGTGGAAACAGGTTAGCCTTTAGTCTAGGGCTAATTTTGCCCACTAGTGGATCAGTGCCCTTCTGAGTACTTCACCTGATGCCCCGTGCATTATGCCATTTGTCTCCTCTGACTGGAGGAGACACCAACATGCCTGGTGCAAGGTCCAATGACTGAGTCTACTTGCTCCCTTCAGGTGGCTCTTCCCAGGGCATTAGGTAGCTTCCTCATAGATATACAATGATCAGGACTCAGGTGAAGATTTGGTGTCAGTGGGGAGCTCTCTTTAACTGCAGTTCTCTCTATCTCTGATGCTCTGCCAAAACTCTAGCTTCCTTGGCCTCTGTGAGCCCCCAGTTTTGTGTTTCCAACTCAGGAGAATGCTGGGTTCTGCCTGGCTTCTTCCTCTCTACACTGTATCCTGGAAACCTTCTCTAGGCAGTAAGCCACAACAATCTTAGAATTTACTCCGTTTTTTTTTTTTTTTCTCTTTTGGAATCACTGTCCTGTGGTGCCTGCTGTCCAATGTATGAAAACTATTGTTTCTTTTTTTGTAGTTGTTCCTATTTCTTAGTTGTTGGAGGCAAGAGGACAATTCTAATCTATGGTATTTCATCTTGGCCAGAAGCAGAAGTCCCCAAGCATCTTTTTTACAAAGTTCCCTGAAGCTACAGGCTGGGTAAGCACATGATTTGTGTCCCTAAACAAAACACACATAAGTTTAATCAACTGTTTCATGACCACATATCATTCTACCTGGACTCAGTCAACTCCTCAATTTAAGGCCTATTGCCTGCCATATCCCATTTTCACGTACAAATTTATGTATTAGCCATGGCTTTTTCAGTTGAAAGTAAAAGAAATTCTACTCAAACTAGTTAAGGAAAAAAATCCTTTTAGCTTATTTAGCGAAAAGTCCACAGAACAGAAGTAATTTTAGGCATGATAAGATAGGGCATTTCAATGATATTATGAATGTTCTGTATTTCTAGTTCTTGGAAATTTTCTCTCAAATGACTCTCAAAGGCAGGCAGGATTGCTGTCAGCACTAGAAGACTTACACTGTGGTTGTTAACTACTTCACAACATATATTTTGTGAGTTTAAAACCCCTCAAAGAAAGATGTCTTTTCTGATAGCACTTATGGAAAAGCCTTCACGCTGGGATGGATTAGCCAGGTTTGGGCCACATGATCATTTCTGATCCAATCACTCTGTCCTGGGGCAAGAGTTTTTTTCATTGGCCAGGACTAGTCATGTGCTCTCCTGAACCATATGAAATGGGTTATCCATAGGAAAGTGGGGTTCTATTATCAGAAGAAAGGGATGAGTCCCTTTGCAAGATAAGGATGCACATATTAGAGCTGGGGTATAAAACAGGAGCTTCATTTCAGGAATGATGCAGAAACCCAATGCCATATCTAATACACAAAATAGAGAAGATTTATCTCAAGTTGAATGTGTCAGCTGAGCTACTGAATTAATGCCTAAATCCCTTGAACTAAGAACAGATTGGTCAAAGAATCTTGTGTTTGGTGAAGTCTACTAATTGAGGTCAGGTAACCTCATCTATGAAAAGAAGATACTATCACAGCAGGGATAATACATTTGTACCTTTAATACTGAAAGTCTATAATTCTGTTACAACAAAATATAGAAGTAGTGCTTTCATTAGCAAAATATTCCTGGCAAATAAACTCTCATAGGTGAAATGTTGTTACTGATGTGCAAATTAGAGAAAGACAGCACTCCTGAGTATCTTGCCATACAAGTTTACTAACATCAAATTGTTTAGATTATTAAAAATAATTTTCAACTTTAAAATGAGATAGAAATCTTACTCTTAGGAATGGGCTTAATAATTGTATTCCTTGTTATTCAACCAATAGAACTTTCTGATCAAATATAGTTTGTTTCTTTAAAAACTCCAAGAAATTTGTAGTGACTGCTTGATGTATTTGTTAGTAAGAGGATTCTGAGGCTGTGTTTGGACTAAGCTGGAAAGAGTAACTCTTCCACTGTGAACTTTTGTTCCAGTATTAGCTCTTGTGAGTATTAACATGACTTATGTTCTGAATCAAGAAGGAGTAACTACATCTGGCCCTGGTTTCAACTGGTTTTCTTGGCCTTGGGTAAATCATACAGTCACCTAAGTTTCTATTTCTACAAAGGAAAAAGGCTTATAACACTTACATATCCCACAGAGATTGACTAATGATTAAATATGTTGTTTAGGGATATACACATATATTATGATACAAAACTATTTTTTTAATCAAGGGGAAAATTAACTTTGTGATAGTAATCATCTTTAGGGAGGGGGGAGTGAGGATAATGACAGAGGGGAGGGCCTCACAGTTAGATGCAAAACTATTAATAATTATATAGTTCTTAAATTGGGTGGAGGGCTTGAGTGTTTATTTCCTTCATACTTTATTACCCTTCATAACTTATGTAAGTAATACAATTACACATACCTTTTAAATGTATCAAGTATTGAATAAAACACAAAATAATAATGAAATAAATTACTTTGGAAAAACACTCCAACACTTTGAATAAAGGGCATTCAGAAGAGCAACAGGATTCCATTCAGTTTCTCAACCCTATATATCTGAATTCTAAATAAGACCCTTTTCAAGTTTAATACATACTAAAGAGGTTGTACAAGGTGTCATGGGAATGGTTCACATAAGCTGACTCTGACTCTCTTGTGGACACGATTTATCTAAAACACAAAATGTACATATGTCTGTATCCTCAAGTATAGGGATATAGAAGCCATAGCAAGCATAGGATTCCTACACTTACTGTTTCTGCTTTCTTACCATTCCATTCTATCTTCTTGGATTTGATTCTTTATCACTCCATTAAGTAGCTCATATCAAGATCACAAACAATTTCCATCTTGCCAAGTTCAATGGTTGGTTCTCTGATTTCATAGTATTGGACCTCTCGGCAGCTCTTACCACAGATGAACACCACTTCTTTCTGGAAAGACTCTGTTCTTAGAGTTTTTCTTCCATCTCAATTGTTGCTATTTCTGAATGTCTTTTGCTGGCCTGGCTTCTTCTCCACTTGATTTCAAAAAGTTGAATGACTTAGGCCTTGTCCTCAGTTCTCTTCTTTTTCTATAGTTTTTCACTAGGTGATCTCAAAATTTGCTGGTTATCCTAAATCTCTGTCTCTAACTGGGGCCTCTCTCATCAGCTCCAAACTTGTGTATCCAAATGCTAAACTGACATATTCCCTCAGGCATTGGACAACCTCTAAAAGGCCACTCATCCACCAGATTTTCCCCTCAGAAAATGCTACATCCACACTGCCAGCATCTCAGGCCACAGATGTCTCTGATTCATTGTTTTCTTTCACACCTCACAACCTATCCTTTATCAAGTATTGTAAGCTCTATCTGCAAATACATTCCAAACAGGATCACTTCTCATCAATTCCAGTGAAATAATTGTGGTCTAATCATCCATCATATCTCACTTGGATCCTGCCTGCCCCACACAGCAGCCAGAGTTAACTTTTTAAAGGATAAATCTGATTATACCAAATCTCTACTGGCTTCCCACTGGAATGACAGTAAATTTCAAGTGCCTAGCCATGGCCAAAAAGGCCTCCCTGCTAGCTCTTAGACCTAATCTCACACCACTCTTCCTCTTTCCCTCAGTCTCCAACCACCATGGCCTTTTCTACACCCCATAAATGCACAAGACTCTATTCCTTCTTGGGGTTTCTGCATTTGCTCTTCTCTTTGTTTGGAATGTCTCCCCACTCTCCATCCCATTCAACACTGTCAAATGGTTTCTTCTTTGCTTTTTCAAGTCTAAACTCAAATGCCAACTCTTTTTTTTTTTTTTTTTGCGATACGCGGGCCTCTCACTGTTGTGGCCTCTCCCGTAGCAGAGCACAGGCTCCGGACACGCAGGCTCAGCGGCCATGGCTCACGGGCCCAGCCGCTCCGTGGCATGTGGGATCCTCCCGGACCGGGGCACGAACCCGTGTCCCCTGCATCGGCAGGCGGACTCTCAACCACTGCTCCACCAGGGAAGCCCTCAAATGCCAACTATTTAGAGAGACTTCCCTGAGGAGCTGGGGAAAGTAGAACTTCCTCTCTTCCCCACAACCAGTCATTTTCTAAGTCATTGTGCTGTTTAATTTTCTTCATGGCACTTAAAACTATTTGAAGTGATCTTATTTATTTGTTTCCCTATGTGCTTATTTTCTACGTGTCTCCTCATTATTATGTCAACTACATGAACACAAAGACTCTGACTGCCTGGTTTTTTGCCTTATTCCCAGTGAACTGAGTAGTGCCCAGCATATAGTAGGTGATCAATAAATACTTATTGAATCAATTATTGGTTGTTGAATGAATAAATGAGTAACTAGCTTAAAGTCACACAGGCCTTGTCTGTTATGCAGACCCAGATTACATTATGTATTATATAACTTGATAACATAGCCTCAGTGTGATTTTTTTTAAATAAACACAGGGTGCATGCATATTTTTTTTCACATGGAACAGGTAGGTTACACCACAATTCTACCAGTCTTAGTCCCATGCACTTTTTTTTTTCAAAATTAATACACAGAAATCTTTTACATTCCTTTACACTAACAATGAAATATCAGAAAGAGAAATCAATGAAACAATCCCATTTACCAACGCATCAAAAAGAATAAAATACCTAGGAATAAACCTACCTAAGGAGGCAAAAGACCTGTACTCAGAAAGCTATAAGATACTGATGAAGGAAATAAAAGATGACATAAACAGATGGAGAGATATACCAAGTTCTTGAATTGGAAGAACCAATATTTTGAAAATGAAAATGACTATACCACCCAAAGCAGTCTACAGATTCACTTTTGCATGCTCTTTAATCTCACTTTGATGAGATTTCCTACAAGATACTTAAGCCTAAACAAAAAGAAGGAATTCTGCTTCCAGCCAGATTTATCCTGTTTGAAAAAAAACAAAAAAAAAAAAAAAAAAAAAAGAAGAAGAAGAAATGAAAGAAAAACAATATATAAAAAACAATTTTCAGTTTTCAAGATGTTGAACATCAGGCATTGAAAGTCAGTGATCCCTGAGACAGAAAACAAAAGAGGTCCAGCCTATGACTACCCAGTTTACTGCCCTGAGAATGTCTAGGCTGGGGCATAGGCAGGCAGAATCTGGCAGACTCCCTAAGTAATGCCAGATTACTCCCTAGAAATATTCTGGCTTATCTGTTTAATAACTGGGTTGTGCTGAAGATTTAATGGGAGTAACCTACTTACTAGATAAAGTGTGTCTTTTTCTTCTCTGTTTTTGTAAGAAGGTCCCTGTTTCTGACCTTGGGCAGAGGGGCTGGGTACAGTGAAGGGTGGAATGTTTTATCAATGAGGAAAGTAATACCCCCATACCTAACCCTAGTTAAGCAGGGGTTTATACTTCTAAACTATGGACCCCTCCTGAGAGCAGTTGGGTTGGCATAGTTAGAAAGAGCCGAAGAGTTGAAGGTAAAATAATAAAAAGTTTTGCTCTCATAACATTTTTGGACAAATCCTTTTTGGTCTGGTTATTCTACCCAAGGCAACTGGGTATTTCTGCAGAGGCTTCTGTGGATCGGGTGGTGAAAGGGGCCAGGGAAGTGGAAAAGGAAACAGAAATTTTGTGTTTTCCTAGAGATATAATGTAACATGTATGGACTTGCTCTCCCCAGGAGGGTAGCCTCATGGCAGGAATTTACCAAGCTAATCTAATTTTGCCATGTAATTCTCAGATTTAAACACATCACCTCTCTTCAGACCCTCCAAAGAAAGCTAGGATTTACAGCTTTTTCTGTCTGAGGGATTTGGAGTATTTTCTGACCTAAATTCCTGGTCTATAGGAGATTACTTTGACAATTTATTAAACTTAGGATTTGTGTGTCTAAAAACCCACAAGACTTCAAGGAGCTAACAAATTCTCAGGGGCCTCTTAACTGTGGGGTGCAAAGTGCTTTGCTAACAGAGCCAGCAGATGTACAAATCTTACATTAAAATCCTGTCATAGAAACACATTACAATCCTGTCACAGAAACGCAGTAAAGGACCAGGTGAAATTAAGTGAGACATCAGCTATATATACTTAAATAGATTACACTGATGGGATCAACAAAAGCATTTTGTCTTTAAATGTTTAGAATTTGGCCTGTGTAGGCATAAACCAAAGGAGTCTGTCAACGTGGCTTGTCTTCAGAGCTCTAGTAAACAAATGAAGCTCAGGTGAGTGAGATAGGTATCAAAAGACTTGGGTATCATTTCGTTATTTTTTTAAAATATATATATTTATTTATTTATTGGGCTGTGCCGGGTCTTAGTTGCAGCATTTGGGATCTTTAGTTGTGGCATGCGGGATCTTTTAGTTGAGGCATGCGGGATCTTATGGTTGCGGCATGCTGGCTCTTAGTTGCAGCATGCAGGATCTATTTCCCTGACCAGGGATGGAAGCCAGGCCCCCTGCATTGGGAGCATGGAGTCTTAACCACTGGACCACCAGGGAAGTTCCTATCATTTCGTTTTAAAATCTTGTTACTTTAAAAATATTTACTTAGGGCTTCCCTGGTGGCACAGTGGTTGAGAGTCTGCCTGCCGATACAGTGGACACGGGTTCGTGCCCCGGTCCGGGAAGATCCCACATGCCGCGGAGTGGCTGGGCCCGTGAGCCATGGCCACTGAGCCTGCGTGTTTGGAGCCTGTGCTCTGCAACGGGAGAGGCCACAAGAGTGAGAGGCCCGCGTACCGCAGGAAAAAAAAAATATATATATATATATATACATATATATATATACTTACTTAGGAAGTCAAAGATCAATAATATATGCAGTTGGTTGAAATATCAAAAAGTACCATTAAGCTTAAAATGAAAAATAAGACCCTGACCAACATTCATTTCTTGCTACTCAAATACAATCTTTTGACTTTTTTAGCTGTTTCTTCTTTTCTTTTTTATTTATTTATTTTTTTTTTTTGCAGTACATGGGGCCTCCTACCGCTGTGGCCTCTCCCGTTGCGGAGCACAGGCTCCAGAAGCACAGGCCCAGCGGCCATGGCTCACGGGCCCAGCCACTCCGCGGCACGCGGGATCCTCCCAGACCGGGGCACAAACCCGTGTCCCCTGCATCGGCAGGCGGACTCTCAACCACTGCGCCACCAGGGAAGCCCTGATTCTTTCTTGTTTTCTGCATACATTGTTTTCTTGTTTTTTGAGGATTCTAATTACAGGTTTTCTTTTCTTTTTGTTTTCTGCATACTGTTTTCTTTATACAATTTTTAAAAATGTTTTATTTTAATTTTTTTTTTTTTTACTTTAGAAATGTCTTAACTGTCTGGTAATCCATTAGTGTATATTCCTATTTAAGAGTGAAGCATTACAAAATCTGATTAAAAGATTCTAAAAATGTGGGCATTATCTTCTGGCAGGTTTTATCAAACAACCCAATCAAAAAATGGGCAGAAGATCTACATAGACATTTCTCCAAAGAAGACATACAAATGACCAGAAAGCACATGAAAAGATGCTCAACATCACTAATTATTAAAGAAATGCAAATCAAAACTACAGTGATATATTGCCTCACACTGGCCAGAATGACCATCATCAAAAAGTCAACAAACAAACAAAAAAGTCAACAAACAATAAATGCTGGTGAGAGTGTGGAGAAAAAGGAATCCTCCTACACTGTTGGTGGGAATGTATAATAAATTGGTACAACCACGATGGAGAACATTATGGAGGTTCCTTAAAAAACTAAAAATAGAACTACCATATGACCCAGCAATCCCACTCCTGGGCATATATCTGGAGAAAAGCATAATTCTAAAAGATACATGCACCCCAATGTTCATTGCAGCACTATTTACAATAGCCAAGACATTGAAGCAACCTAAATGTCCACTGACAGAGGAATGGATAAAGAAGATGTGGTACATATATACAATGGAATATTACTCAGCCATAAAAAATTGACATAATGCTGTTTGCAGCAACATGGATGGACCTACAGATTGTCATACTAAGTGAAGTAAGTCAGACAGAGAAAGATAAATATCATATGATATCACTTATACATGGAATCTAAAAAAATGATACAAATGTACTTATTTACGAAACAGAAACAGACTCACAGACTTCAAATACAAACTTATGGTTACCAAAAGGAAAAGGTGGGGGAGAGGGATAAATTGGGAGTTTGGGATTAACATAGACACACTACTATATATAAAACAGATAATCAATGAAGACCTACTGTATAGCACAGAGAACTCTATTCAATACTCTGTAATAACCTATACGGAAAAGAATCTGAAAAAGAATGGATGTATGTATATGTATAACTTAAGCACCTTGCTGTACATTTGAAAATAATACAACATTGTAAATCAACTATATTCCAATATAAAATAAAAATTCAACAACAAAAAAGAAAGTGATGATAAAGTAGTAGAAAGAACAAAGGAAAAAAAAAGGAGAAAGCAGAAATGCTGGGTTGATGCAACTCTCATGCTGAAGTTATAAAGGAAGCAAAACGAATTTTGGGTAGAGAATAAAGATAGGTCATCATTTCTTGGATATGTGTTTAGGCCATATTTTGAATACAGACAGGTTTGATTAAGGTTAATTTCTTTTATAAAATGCTTCTGTCATCTACCCAGAAATGGACAGTAAGGAAATTTATAATTAATATTTGCTGGTCTATCCAAGGGGCATACATATGAATGATGGCCAACTGGGGAACTGTGAACTAAATCACAATTTATTTGTAATAGAGAAGGGAAATATATCTTTGAAAGAAAGGGGTGAATATTTTCAGTGCTCTGGAAAGAGTTCTAATTAATTTATAGAGTTAAAAGGCCACTCTGACTCAGCCTCATAATTTGAGTAATAAAACTCTTCTAATGGCTTTACAACGGATTTATAAAATAGATGAGCAAACTTAATCAAGCCACAGTGCTTGGCCAATACAATGTTTCTGTGTCAGCAATTTACTCTATCAAATGAGAGATTTAGCCATGAATTTGGGTGGCTACATGCCTCATGTTCCATGAATATATTAGCTGGACCTTCATAAATGCATTCTCTATAGTAAATTAAGAAGGCATATACTTCAATCAGCAATCAGCTGAAATTTTAAAAATTCTGTTTTTTTAATATTGAATAATTTCTTGAAGTTCCACAGAGATATATATTAAATTATTTTAAAAAGAATCTCTAGGATATTACATTTAAAGGAGTTAATGTTTCACCATTTACTATCATTTCAGTTGACTAGAAGAAATATACAGAACAGTCTATTTATTAGATATTTTATGTATCTGTGGCTTTAACTAGGAAATACAAAGTCAGAACTGGTTATTGATTTATAATTTACATTTAAAAATTATAGATTAGAAAGATAATTTTTTGTTTATGTTCTATAGTTGTTTCCTTGAAGAAATAGACCCAGACTGTGCAAGGGGGCTGTCTACTGTGAAGGAGAGGTAGTAAGGAAACACTCCTGCCCATCAGGCTCCTCTGGGGCTGACTTAATCTATATGCACCTGACATTCATTCAATAAGTAAAAAGTTGGTTATACATTATTATAGAGTCATGGACTTCTTTGAGACTCTGATAGACATTATAGACTTTCCACCTACTATAATGCACATACACACATAGTGTATATATTTTCTGAAGGTCAGCTCTGAAGCCCAGAATCTTTGGATCAGACTAAGTTTTTTCATGTACAAAACCAAGGAATGGATATTTCCTCTAGAATACATGCTGAAATGAACAGGTAAAACAAGACCAAAGAGGACACATAATGTATCGATTTAACTTGGGAAGTCACTTATCTAAAAATTTGAAGAATTTTATTCACAAGAGAATTCCCTTTGATAAAAAGAGCTTAAAAGGAGAAAAAAAAAAACTACACTTATTAGGTGGTTGGGACATTTTCGTCCATTGAGTCAAGGGAAAATGGGAAGTGGCAGAACCAACCAAGTACCCCTCTTATCTTAGAGGTTTTCAGCTTGTGGGAGTAGAAGACTTGGAGGATGGTGACAAGACTGTGTGGAGATTTTGGGGTTGGGACTTGAGAGTAGGAGAGATTATTTGGTGAAAGTCTGTAATCCATGTGGAAGCTACTGAGAGGGAAGCAAAGGGGAGAGAGAATCTGTTTACTGTGTGCATAAAGAAGGCACTACCTGTAAATTTTATATAACAACTCCAAATAAATTTGTCAATGTTTAATAATGCTAAAAATGCAAATGCTCTACAGCTTAGCATAGCTACTCCTACAGAAACTCTCGTACACATACACAGAGAAATGTTTAGAGCAACATTGTCAATAGCAGCAAAAAAGTGAAAATATAAATGTCTATCAATATAAGAGTGGATAAATAAGTTGTGAAATGGTCACAAAACGGAACACTACACACCAGTTAAAATTAGTAAAACAGAGCTATATATATTAACATGACAAAATCTGAAAACATAGTACTGAGCAAAAGAAAGCCACTTAATATTATACATACAAACACACATATTAAGTTTAAAATATGCACAACCATGTCATTAGGGATATTTAAGTATGTAGTAAAAGAACAAAGAGATTCATGGGAACAATCAACACCAAATTCATGAAAGGGGTTACTTCTGGGAGGGAGGGAAGGGTATTCCATCAGTGATGAGTACATAGGTAGCTTCAATTCTATTAGTACTTTTTTCCTAAGATGGGTAGTGGGTACATTTGTGTTTGTCATATTAGTCTTTGTTCCTTTATGTATGCATTACTTATTTTGTAAGGAAAATTAAAGGTAAGCAGCACCTATAAGACTGAATGAGAATTAAAATGTAAAAAAAAAAAAAAAAAAAGAATTCCTTGATGAAACTTTTACCAGCTTTGTGGAGTAAATTAACATAGGTCCCCATAACATAATTCATAAAAATGTTAGATAAAAGGTATTTTTAAAATTTTGTGAATATATAATCAAGCTCAAAGTAAAGAAAAGGAAATCTTTAAGTGCCAGGCATGGAGATAAAAAAATCAAAGTTGCAGCAGTGAGCAAAGGCTGAAGTCAAACTGGAGCTGTCAGCTGGGATTCTAATACTCTGTTGGAATAGAAGTGGCTTCAGTCCTGAGAACATAGAGAAAATGTAACTGAGACTACTGGATAAAGCTTGGACCTTGGATGAACTGCCCCATTTGTTAAAAGGGGATCAAACTCTGCCCACTGACTGAGGGGAAATAGTGAAGATGTTTCTATTTTTCTAGGACCTCAAGTAGAAAAGAAAAGGCATACATGAGAAATTATAATTCTAAGCTTGCACCACACCCAGACATGGGATATAAATTTGTAATACTTCATGGTTCAGGAACTCACAAGCTGAGAAATACCATAAAATCATATTTAGGATCTTTGAAACCTGTTGGATTTCAGGAGAAACAAGTACAAAACTATTCTGTAAGATACTTTCATGACAAAAGAAACTCCAAAATAATAATAACAACAATAATAATAATTCCTCTGGAAATTAGCTCACAATAAGAAATACACATCACAAAAAAATAAGTTGAGTGAACATCAACAAATGCAACAAACAAGATAACTAGTATCCTGAGAACTGCAGATAATAGAACAATCTAAAAAAATTAAAATAGGATTGTTCAAATTGTGTAAAGAGATTAAAAGAAAAGGAATTGGAACTATCATGAACAAGGATACCATGAAAAAGAAAAGAGATCAAAATTTTTAAAAAGAACTAATTAGGACATCTAGAAATTAAAAGTGTACCTATACAAATGGAAAACTCAAAACATAGAATAAAATAGCAGATTAGACACAAGTGAAGAGATAATAGCAATTTGGAGATGAACAAGGAAATTGTTCAAATACAGCACAGAGGGAGAAAAATATTAAATGGAAAGTAAGGTAAATAGAGAAGAGAATTTTAAAAGTACAACATATACTGAATATTAAAAATTTCCCTGAAGTGATAAAAAACATGAATTCTCAAGATTAAAGATACCCACATTGTGAGTTAAACAGAGCAAAGTCACTCAAACACATTGTAAAACTATAGAATGTAAAGAGAAAATTAAGCTGAGAGAAAACACAGATTATTTATAAAGAGATGAAAATTTGACAGACAGCAGGTTCTGATCAGCAAAGATGGTAGAAGATGAAACAATATTTTCAAAGTTCTGAGGAGAACTTTCTGTCAGCCTAGAATTCTATACTCAGCTAAACTATCATTCAAGAGAAATAAATACATAGATAGAAAATATATTTCAAGAAGAAAGAAATTAAACTCCAAAAGAAGGAGTGGAATAAAGAAGCAATGGTTAGCAAATACAGTGGTAAGTCTAAAGGATCTTCAACTGGAAATCAATAATAAAAAGAATAATTCAGACTAAAATAACAACAAAATGGAGGGGCAGTTGTCAGTGCGACAGTATTCCAAAGTCCTTGTACTGTTTGGAAGAAAGACAGAGATTTTGAAAGAAAGAAGCAGCAGCAAAGAAAACATGATTAACAGAAAAAATAAGATGGTAGAAATAAGTTCAAATGTATCTGTTAATGTAGTAACTGTATAACATATAGTTATCTAGTTTTAAAGTGTATGCTCTTATAAGAGATATATCTAAGGCAAAATAAAACATGGAAGTTAAAAGTAAGCAGATGGAAAAAGATACATCAAATAAATATCAATTAACACACTAAGCAGACTTAAGATAAAAATTTGGGGGGGCAAAGAGGGTTATTAGTTTTTTTAAAATAATTTTATCTATTTGGTTGTACAATAAAGGTTTACAACGTGATGATTTAATATACATATACATTGTGAAATGATTACCACAAACAAGTTAATTAACAGATTTATCACCTCATATAGTTTCCATTTTGTGTGTGTGTGTGTGTGGTGAGAATACTTAAGATCAACAAAAGAAGTTTACTCTTTAATGATAAAAGGAAAATTTTCTCAAGTTATAAGATGCCTAAGACTGTATGTATCTAGGAATGCCAGTCCACTTTGGTATAATTTTCACAGATTTAATGAAGATTTAGTATGTTGAATTACTTTTTATTTCCTGACTATTTATTTGAAGGAAACATTGCATCTTGGTTGCTTTTCCTTGGGCTCCTTGATTTATTTGTACTACATTTTAAAAGCTCTTATCCAAGATTTTGGACTTAGGCTTCCCTTTGGATTAAAATCAGTACCAAATCCCAAACCAAAAATAAAATTTTACCATGTCTATTTTAATTACCTTTCACATTCAAGTCTTTAATTTATTTTAATGGATTTTTTGTGTGTACTCTGAGGTAGAGATAAAACTTCTTTTATTTTAAAGTCCATATCCAGTCATTCTGGTACCATTTATAGAATGGTTAATTCTTTCCCTAGTCATCTGCAATACTAACTTTGTCACATCATTTCCAAATATATGTTAGAAGTCTGTTTCTGGGCTCTTCTCTGTTACATTGCCAATTTGCCAATCATTCTTTGGCTTTATAATAAATCTTGAAAAGACAAGTCTTCTACCGGCTCCCTCTCTCCTCATCTACCTTCCTTGGAACACCTGGGTAAGTTTTGGCTTTGGCCTTTCCATAGGAATTTTTACACTTGAAAACTTTCTAGAAAAATCCTTAGGGAAATTTGATTGTAATGCATGGAATCTATACATTAATTAGATACAGTTGGGACTTTAGGATTTGAGCTTTCCTATCCACTAAAGTATCCTCTTTATTTATTTAGATGTTCTTTAATGATTTGCAATAAGGTTTTATAATTTTCTCCATAAAAGTTTTTTGTTTTGTTTTGTTTTTTTTTGTTTTTTTTTTGCGGTACGCGGGCCTCTCACTGTTGTGGCCTCTCCCGTTGTGGAGCACAGGCCCCGGACGCGCAGGCTCAGCGGCCATGGCTCACGGGCCCAGCCGCTCCGCAGCATGTGGGATCCTCCCGGACCGGGGCACGAACCCGTGTCCCCTGCATCGGCAGGCGGACTCCCAACCTCTGCGCCACCAGGGAAGCCCTCCATAAAAGTTTTAAACATATTTTATTAGATTAATTCCTAGGTACTTTATGTTTTAAGTACTAATTGCTTAAAGGTCTAATATGTTTAAAAAGAATAAGTCTGTCATACAGAGTGAAGTAAGTCAGAAAGAGAAAAACAATTACCATATGCTAACACATATATAAGGAATCTAAAAAAAAAAAACAAACAAGAAGGTTCTGAAAAACCTAGGGGCAGGACAGGAATAAAGATGCAGAAGTAGAGAATGAACTTGAGGACACGGGGAGGGGGAAGGGTAAGCTGGGATGAAGTGAGAGAGTGGCATGGACATATATATACTACCAAATGTAAAAGAGATAGCTAGTGGGAAGCAGCCACATAGCACAGGGAGATCAGCTCGGTGCTTCGTGACCACCTAAAAAGGGGGGATAGGGAGGGTGGGAGGGAGACGCAAGAGGGAGGAGATATGGGATATATGTATAGCTGATTCACTTTGTTATAAAGCAGAAACTAACACACCATTGTAAAGCAATTATACTCCAATAAAGATATTTTTAAAAAAAGACTAATTGCTACAAAAATTAATCTCTTCTCATAACGCATGCTTTCTAAAATTTTGGATTTTGGTGGCATACAGAAATACAACTGGACTTCCCTGGTGGCACAGTAGTAAGAATCCACCTGCCAGTGCACAGGACACGGGTTTGAGCCCTGGTCTGGGAAGATCCCACATGCCGTGGAGCAACTAAGCCCATGCACCACAGCTACTGAGCCTGCGCTCTAGAGCCTGCGAACCACAACTACTGAAGCCCGCGCACCTAGAGCCCGTGCTCCACAACATGAGAAGCCACCGAAATGAGAAGCCCGTGCACTGCAACAAAGAGTAGCCCCCGCTTGCCACAACTAGAGAAAGCCTGTGCACAACGAAGACCCAAGGCAGCCAAAAATAAATAATAAATAAATTTATTTTTTAAAAAAGAAATACGATTGATTTTATATCCAGTCATTTTGCTATATTCTTATTAATCTGAATAATTTAAGAACTCTTTGTATTTTAATATCATCTGTGAATAAACAGAATTTGGTTTCTTCTTTTCCAGTCCTTATCTTTTAATTTACATTTTTCCGTTTACTTGCTGACTGGGATTAAAAAAAATATAGGTGGGCTAGGATGGGGTATCCCAATGTGCAAGAACCATGTTGAATACAAGTGGTTATAGTAGTTATCTTTTTCTCAATACTGATTTTTCAATGGAAAATTTCTAAAATTTCTCCATTAAGAACGACATTGCAGTAGTTTTTGGTAGATCACATTTATCAGATATGGGAGTATAATTTTTTTACATGAATTTTCTAGTATCTGGTTGTATTCTAGTGGGGTAGGGGGTGGGCTTTAGTCATAATGCTTGGACATTCATTTTTTATTACCCAAACACCACACTCACCTAGTTCTTAAGAAATGGGAGTCATTCCTATCAGGGAAAAGGAGGTCAGTGACTGAACTTCTCTTATAATTTGAAGTTTCTGGCCAGCCTCACTACTGGGGACTGGATCCCCTAGACGCTTAGTGGTTGCTGTTTTACTGAGTAATTGCTGCTCAGAATTTTTTGCAAGTAGCATGCCAGGGACTAGAGAATTGGACTTTCTATGGGTAATAGAAATATCAATAAATAATATAATGGTGGAAAATGCTGACGATTGAGAAATACAGCTAAGTGAGAGTCTAAACTGCCCAGTCTATGGCAAAATACTTCACTGCTCTAGAGAGAGCATATGTTAGGGTGGTCATTTACTGGGATTCATATATCAAATGAGTACCCAAACTTGGAGAAATATTCCACCTAGGTGTTCAGAAAGGAGAAACTATTACATCATATCATCCACCAGGGGGCAATAGTGTGATGCTTGGAGCCCTGAAGTTTCTGAATGCCTGTAAGGAAAAGTGGAGTTGGGATCCAAGCAACAGTGGCACTTTGGAGCACAAGTAAGACTGATTTTCCTCTCCTCCGCTTGACATGGGGCTCCCAGGAAACAGCTTCAGCCTTCATCACGCTGACAGTGGGTCAAGATGGGTCACAGTGGGATCATAAATTTCCTTACCACTCATTACTAGGCATCTTTCAAACCCTTGTATGGTTGGAACAGATTCATTAATCACTCTTAGGCTGCCCAGCACTTTGGAGGTGGGAAACAGTCCCAAGTTTGTCTCAGTTGTGAAAAGAAACATGACCTACAACTGTAAGGAAACAACCAAATCACTTTCTAGACAGGGCTTGTAGGGCCCCAGGATTGTAGCCTCATGACTGCTTCCTGGGAAGTTCCCTTCCTCCCACCTCCAAAGTTTGTGAGTAGGGTGGGTGTACCTGAGAAGAATCCTGAAAGAATTCAAGAAACTTAAAGAAAAAGGAGAGGAGCACAAACAGGTACACTGAACTTCCCTTTCTGAAAAGAACCACAACTTAACTGGGACACAGAGTATTTAATTCACTAGATCTTAGGCTGGTTCTCTGTTAATCCCTAGACTAGGTGTGATGCAGGACACACCTGTAGATGGGGTGGGATGTAGCACCCCAATGTACAGAAACAGAAGCACCACAAGTATTTTGTTTCTTTTTCAACTGTGTTGTGGGTATGAGATCAAAGGGTCTGTTCATATCCTTGCTAGAATCCTAAAATGTAAATTTGAAGGCATTTAACATACTCATTCTTTAAAACATGTCAATTACTTTAGCATTTCAACATTAATTTTGTGTTCTAATGCTTACTCATCTCTCTTGGTTGTTTTTTCCTCTACCTTTTTCAGTTCCTCTGTAACAAGTTGAAACTTGGTGCTTGCGGAAGGATAAAAAGCTCTGGGCTGGTAAATAAACAAGGAAAAAAAGGCTTAGTGCAACATGAAAATGTAGGCCCCTTGTTCAAAAAGGGGGGAAAAAGTGCTGTTAAAAAGTACTAACATGGGCTTCCCTGGTGGTGCAGTGGTTGAGAATCCGCCTGCCAATGCAGGGGACATGGGTTCGAGCCCTGGTCCAGGAAGATCCTACACGCCACGGAGTAACTAAGCCCGTGCGCCACAACTACTGAGCCTGCACTCTAGAGCCCACGTGCCACAACTACTGAAGTCCTCGCGCCTGGAGCCTGTGCTCCGCAACAAGAGAAGCCACCGCAATGAGAAGCCTGCACACCGCAACGAAGAGTAGCCCCCGCTCACCACAACTAGAGAGAAGCCCGTGCACAGCAACGAAGACCCAACGCAGCCAAAAATAAAAACAAATAAATTTATAAAAAAAAAAAGTACTAACATAAAAGCTTTCCTTTTTAAAACCATTTTATTATTTATATGACATAATAGGGATAATCATCATTCCAAGAAAAATTAAAATTTTGATTTTTTAGCATGAATTTTACCATTCATTGTTATATTGTGCAGTGCCAATTTTAATAAGTATTTAACTCATGTGGAATCATCGGTATTTTACAGTTCATACTTACACATGTATTTCATTCTTTCTCAAACAATTGAAATTACAAACTTTTATTCATTTCTTGTTACCCACACATTCTACCAACACTCACTATCTGGCTCACTAACTAGTAAGGAAAAACTAAAAGGAAAAAGGACTCTGGGTTGTCTTAGCCTTCCTTTTTCTTTTATGTCATAACTTTTAGCTAAGTAGCATGAATAAGAAAGAATGTAATAGGGTTTTTTGGATATTTGTGTTTCCTAGAATACCATTACTTTCTTTCTTTCTTTGATGTAAGTTCTGGTTCAAATGAAAAGCATGACCTCTTGGGGCTGTCAGGGTCCCCACTTACTCAGTCTTAAATGTGTGAGCATAAAATAAGCACAGAATTCTTGTGGACTCACGATGCATGGGAGTTTAGTGAGACCCAAAGCCAGTACATGTTTAATCTGTTGTGGAAGCTGCATAACAATTACTAATACTATATGGAAATGGTTGGCAAGGTACTGTGTACATGCTCGTGTTTATCTCCTCTGCTCCGCTGTCCCTTTGAACTTCACTTGCAAAGCAAAAGTTCAAAGATAAAATTATTAAGAATTCAAGGTGGCAACAGCAGATCTTTTTACCAAGTGCAGGGCACTTCTGAGAGTGGGGCTTTGTGTAACTACACTTATTGCATGCCTATGCATCTGGCCCTGGAAGCTACAGATCCAGGCCTTGATGTTGTCCCAGATTCCAGCCTGGCTGTTACTATGTATACTGGCTACTAAAAGTTAAGCTGCTTTCAGACCTGTCTCTTGGCATTGGTCTACTTAGGGTGAGCACAGATGTAGAGAGCCAACAGAGCAGATTCTGTCTGGAATTTGGGGGATGCTTCCTTAGGGATGTCTTGCTTCTCCTAGATCAGAAAAAGGTCTGAGACACAGAAGAGGTCTTGTACATGACCCAAAATATCATGTTTTGACACATACCTGTGCACAACTAATGGTCCTCCACATATCAGGAACTGCCTGTCAATAAGAAAACACTGAACTTTACAGGAATATCATACAAGTCTCACCAAAGACTTGGAACTTCCATGGCCTCAACTATCACTTTTATGATGACTCCTAATTCTATATCTCAAGCCCAGGGTCTTTTCCTTTGAATTTTAAACCCATAATTCTAACCACGTATGTGACTCTCTGTTGGAATGCTTCATTGGCACCTGAAGCTCAAAACATCCAACTCTGAATTTACTGCATTATTCCCCAAATGTTCTCCTGCTCCTTCTTCAGAAATTCCCATTTTGGTAACAGCTACACAATCCCAGTCTCCCCTCTGTCTTTACATCACTCACATTCACTTGGTCATTAAGTATACTGAAACCAGCTTTTAACCATATCTTGCATCCAGGACGTTCTCTCCATCCTCAATGCCCTAGCATAATTCAGTTCTTCCTTAGCTCTCTCCCTGCCTGCAGACCCATCCCTTCCCAAATATCCCCCAGATTGCCAGAAGAATTTTTTTATCTTGAAAAATACAAGATTTATGCTATATTTCAAGCACTGAAGAATTCTAAAGCAGTTTATAGTAAAACCTCATATCCATCAAGCTTTGCTAAATCTTAATTTGCCAAATTTGCTCACTATTTTTTAAAAAGAAATAAAATATTACAAATATTGTGGTAATCACTTGTATACTTTCTTCTGTCCCATTCCCCTCGCTTTCCCCCCCAATGATCACTACATTTAGTACTTATCCTTCCTGTTTTGGTTTTCATGTCTACTATAAATGGATTTTATCTTTAACACATATATAGTATTATAGAATTTTTTAAATTTCACATAAATGGTATCATACTGTACATATTATTCTGCAACGTTCATATTTCACTGAACATTGTATTTTTGGAATTTAATCATGTCAAACCTTCCCTTTCAGTAATTTATTTCAATTTTTGTCAGTTAGTATTTCATCATTTGAATGTACAAAATTTGGTTATCCAGACTTCATGGTCATATTGAGGTTATTTTCATTGTTCACTATTACTAATGATATAATATGACCCATATTTTCTGGTGTAAATTTAAGACTTTTTCTAAAGTATAGTCCTAAAAATGGAATTAAATGTTTCACTTTACATGTTGCCAAATTGCTCTCCAAAGTGATTGCACTGATACACATTTTTCTCTAGCAGTTTTCACTCCTTCGTTCAACAGCTCTGCTTATACACAGAACTGTCAGTATTTACATTTCTTTCTGTCAAAGTTTATATTTTTGTCATTTTAATAATTTTCCCTGATTATTAAGAAATATATACCATCTTTTCTTTTGTTTTTTTTTTTGAAAATTCTATTTATTTATTTATTTTTGGCTGTGTTGGGTCTTCATTGCTGTATGCGGGCTTTCTCCAGTTGCTGCGAGCCGGGGCTACTCTTCGTGGTGGTGTGCGGGCTTCTCATTGCGGTGGTTTCTCTTGTTGCAGAGCACAGGCTCTAGGTGCACGGGCTTCAGTAGTTGTGGCACGAGGGCTCAGTAGTTGTGGCTCGTGGGCTCTAGAGCGCAGGCTCAGTAGTGGCGCACGGGCTTAGTTGCTCCGCAGCATGTGAGATCTTCCTGGACCACGGCTCGAACCCATGTCCCCTGCATTGGCAGGCGGATTCTTAACCACTGTGCCACCAGGGAAGTCCCTTTTATGCTTCTTGATCACTCAAGTGTCATTTTCTCTGAACTGCCAGTTCATATTATTTACCCTTTTTGGTTGCATTGTTTGTTTTTACATATTGATTTGTAGAAATTTGTAAATTTTCTTTTGTTGGGTATATGCATGGCAAATATTTTCTGTCTTTGTCTTTTCATTTTGAGATTTTGAGTTACTCCACATGCTTGTCAATATTTGATATTGTCAGACTTTCCAATTTTAGCCATTCTGAGAATTATAATCAATTGGGTTTTTTGGGGGGTTTTTTTGTTTTTTGTTTTTGCGGTACGCGGGCCTCTCACTGTTGTGGCCTCTCCCGTTGCGGAGCACAGGCTCCAGACGCGCAGGCCCAGCGGCCATCGCTCACAGGCCTAGCCGCTCCGCGGCATGTGGGACCTTCCCGGACTGGGGCACGAACCCGCGTCCCCTGCATCGGCAGGTGGACTCTCAACCACTGCGCCACCAGGGAAGCCCTCAGTTGAGGTTTTATATATATTTTATCTTATTTAGAACTTGCTGGGCTTTTTCAATCTGAAGACAAGCCTTTGATCAGTTTTGCAAATTCTGTCCTTAGCTCTTCAAATATTGCTTCTTTCCCATTCTCCATAGCTTTCCTTTGGAACTCCTGCTGTATGTTGAAATTTTTCATTCTATTCCACAAGTATAAATGTTCTTTCACATTTTCCAACTCCTTATACTTCTATATTGCATTCCAGAAAATGTCCTGAAGTCTATCTTCTAGTTAACTAGTTTTTTATTCAACTGTGTCTAATTTGTTATTTAACTAATCCATTGAGTTTTCTCTTGTTTTGGCTCCTTTTCCCCTGACTTTTTCTATTCTAAAATCTACCATTTTAAAGTGTGTTTATTTTTCAGTCCCAACCTATCCTTACATTTGTTTTGTCTGCTGAGTCTCACTCAGAGTCAGTTGTTCCCCTGTTTACAAATTTGGATCTTGATCACAAAACCTTAACTGTAGGAATTCTATGTAACTTGGTTCATTGCTTTTCCTTTTACAGAGGTTTTGTAATTTTTAATGCTAGATTCCCCAGGATGTTATTGAGTAGGGACCACTTTTTTTTTTTTTAAGTTCCTTGTCCTGGGTACCTGAACATTACAGAGAATATGTAGTTAACCCCAAACTTATATTAGGGCTGGCCTGAAGTTAAAAATTCCCTTGGGAGAGATTTCATTCCTTGGAGAGCCTAGGAAGAGACAATAAACCTGTGTTGTCATCTTCCTGGATTGGTGTTTTCCAGTTTATCCTGAGGGTGAAGCCCTTCAAGAATCACAGCTTCATGTGGGATCTCACTTGCAACTCCCTACCTTGATAGAACCCAAACATCACCTCCTATGTTCATGTTGCCATTAGATGCAAGCTCCATGTTGCTGGGACTGATTATTCCCCTTCCCCTATGGCAGCCACAGAATCATTACGCTAGTTTTCAGTTCCTTCGTTATTTTTGGCCTCTAGGGTTTTCAATGCTTTGTTGAGAGCGCAGATCTTGATTTAAACAGATGTTTATTATATCTTACTCTGTATTTCTAGGTGTTTATGGTAATTAAGAGGGTTTAAAAAAATGTTATTGTGGTATATAACTTCCAAATATAGCAGACAACAATTCCTCCCATTCTTGTATGCTCATGCTGCTCCTTACCTCAAGAAGCTGAGTCTATTTTCCCTCCCCTTGAGTCTTACCAGTAGGATGTGGTAGGAATAATATTATGGTACTTCTGAGCCAAGGTCTTAAGAGTTCTGGCAACTTTTGCTTTCTTTTTTTCTTGGAGCCCAGCCACCATGTAACAAGGAAATCTAGGCTAGACTAATGAATGACTAGTGACCACAGTGAGAGAAGCCCTGGCAGATGAGAGGGCCTCTTTGGACATTCCAACCCCAGCCCAACTCCCAGCTAAATGCAGGTACATTAGTAACCCTAAACTGACATCATGTGAAGCAGAACAAACCAGCTGAGCCATGCCAAATTCTTGACTCACAGGATCGTGAAAAATAACAAATTCTTGCTTTAAGCCATTAAATTTTAAGGTCATTTGTTCCACAAAAACAGATGAGACAATGATACTTTCCAGAAAACATGAAGGATCATTCTAACGTGCAAATCTAACACATTATATTTTGATGAATTTCATATCCACAGTATAGTGGAAAAGACAGACATGAGTACATGAAGTTTAAATATGAGTCAATAAATATTATAATAAAAGCATGCACAAAAACGCTGTGAGGCTCACCCAAGCCACCCCGGGTAGAGGGGAAAAAGGGGTCCTTCATATATAGAGTTATTCACAATCTTCTCTTTGACTAACTCTCCTCTTCTTTTTGGACAAGTTATATGTCTCATCATTTTTGAATGCCCACAGCCTAGTACAGTTTTGGGCACATAGTTGGCATATAATTGGTGAGTGAACTAATGTGGTCTAATTTGGAAAATCATGTAAATCACATTGTTCCTAATCTCAAATTACTAGGGGTATACAATTGGTATAACATTAAAATACATTTTCCATGACTCAGAGCTTGACCAGCCATAACTGAATAGTGACATGGTGTGATGTCAAGTGCCTTATGAAATTAAACCCTTAGTACTCTTTCTCATCCTCTGGTTGGAATCTCAAATTTCAATGTAAGTATGCTATTCCTTTAGCTAAGGGCTTTTAGGCTAGCTGAAATCTACTCCTCCATTACCAGGGAGAGTGTCACTTAAAGCTGTGATGAGTTATTTTACCCTAGTATGAGTGGGTTTTATGTCTTTCCAGAGAGGTTGTTTGAATGGAAAAAAAGAGGCAGAGAAAATTTTAGGGTGTGAAGGGAGCTGCTAAAGATGACCATTGCCCACTTACAATTAGGCTAAAGGACAGGTCTGGTCCTTTTGTTAAAAATGAAACAGAGAAAAATAGAAAGACAATCTATATTGTCATACTCTGTATATGCCCACACACTCGCCCAAACAAAGGACAGAATATTCATTTCTCCTAGAGGTTAAAGTCTACTACTTTGTTAAAAAGTACTCTGTATACTTTTTCATTAAAGACATATAATTCTTCTTCATAGGTTAATTTTTAAAGAAATTATTTTAAACAAATTAATTTTTAAAAGACATATATAACAGAAAATTTACCATTTTAAGTGTACAGTTTGGTGGCATTAAGCACATTCACATTATTGTGCAACCATCAACACCATCCATGTCCAGAACTTTTTCCATCTTGCAGAACTGAAACTCTGCACCTTTTATACAATAATTCCCAATTTTCCCTCTCCTAGACCCTCCCAACCACCATTCCAATTTCTGTCTCTGAATTTTACTACTCTAAGTACTTTATAGGGGTGGAATCATACAGTATTTGTCCTTTTGTGACGGGTTTATTTCACTTAGCATAATGTCTTCAAGGTTCATCCATGTTGTAGCATATGTCAGAATTTCCTTTATTTTTAAGGCTGAATAATATTCCATTGTATTTATATACCACATTTTGCTTATTCATTTACTCACTGATGGGCACTTAAGCTGTTTCCACCTTTTGGATATTGTGAATAATGCTGCTATATAAACACAGGTATAAAAATATTTAAGTCCCTGCTTTCAGTTCTTTTGGGTATATACCCAGAAGTGTAATTGATGAAACACATGACAATGCTATTTTAAATTTTTTGAAGAACAACTAAACTATTTTCCATAGTGGCTGCACCATTTTACATTCCGTAGGGTTCCAATTTCTCCATATCCTTACCAATGCCTTAGGGTTCCAACTTCTCCACATCCCTACCAACACGTGTTATTCTCTGTTTTTTTTATAATAGCCATCCTAAAAAATATGAAGTGGTATCTTGTGATTTTGATTTGCATTTCCCTGGTAGTGGTTTTTATGACCTTCTTTCTAATATTTATCATCACTCTTCTAAAGGAGTCAGACATCTCAAGACATAGAAAGTTAATGAGCATAGAAAGGAAGATAATGCCTCTGTATGAGAAAATCAAATTAGATGTTGATGTCTCATGATGAAAACTTGAGATATATATATCTCTAACACATGGAAGAGTGAGTCTCTGAATTTCCCTTATAGCCCTTTAGAGACTGGAGTTCCTTGCATGAAGAGGTATGCTGCTGGCAGCCTCCAGGGGACGCCAGAAGCTGTGAATTTGCTTGGCTCAGGTCTGGCCTGCAGTCCTCGGTAGCAGGTTTAGGAATAGTAGACTATCTGAGTCCTGTTTTTGGTCCCATTGATTCTCATAACTGCATAAAATTCCTAGCTGGGGAATTTGAGTTAAAAAACAGTTTCAGGGATTCCTGTTAATTCTGCTAGAAGGCGTGGGGGCAGTAATCAAAATTATAACTCTCTTATATAATGTGAACTCAGTTTAACCCTCAAGAGAATGACCTGAAAAACTGAGGGCTCTTAGGTCACACCAAGGTTACAGGATCTTTCACCACAGGACCAGAGGAGAGGAAATATTTAATACGTGCTGGGCATTAGGTTAGATTCTTTTCAATAGTAGCTTACAAGTTATGTATAATTACTTATTTTAAAAAACAAAAAAAACAGGTTAGTAATTTGCCAAGGTCACATACCTAATAAGTGCCAGAAACAGAACTATAATAAAATCCAGGTCCAGTTCTAAACTATGATACCTCTGGAAATGTCTATTATATATTGGGCATAATTATGGTTATTTTTATTATATTTCCTTTAATGACTGAAAGGAAACTGCATCTTTGCAATTCACAGATTAGATTTGGCATGCTTGGAAGTATTATGGAATTTTGAAATACTCTAAAGAGCTCAGTTGAGAAAAGATGCTGATTCTGGCTTGATGCTTATTAAAAAGTGAATAGCTGGATATTCTATGATTTACTCAGTAATGCTTGAGCTTATCCAAGTCACAGAAGTAGACTTGACATGGCCTTGTTTATAAGAGCCAGATTCCGAAAAAATATAAACCCCAGAAAAATTAGGACTTTTGTCTTTCAAACTCTTTGGGCAGTTGATTGCATGTAACAAGGCAGTGCAAGCCAAGAGGTGACTATACCACTGTTTATGAGTTTCTGTTCTAACACCACGTTGTTTACCTCACCCCACGGTGACCAAAAAAAACATTTAAAAATGTATTAAAAATATAAAACCTGCCCTATAACAACACTCAATTGCCTGCCATGTGATAATAATGCTCAGGGGCACCTTTTATGTAAGGACTTCACAGTGTTTTATATACTCATTAACTCACAACCCATCTGTTTTACTTCATTTTATAGCAGAGAAATGGAGGCCTCATGGAAATCACACAATATGTTGGTACAGCAGCTTAATAGGGAATTCTTCAGATTCTGAATCTTCGGCCTGTTCATTCCTGACTTAATATGAATTCCCCAGATATGGAGAGAAAGAAACATAATAGCTAACATTATTGGGAGTTTATTAAGTTCTCGACTCTGTATTAAATGTTTTATGCGTATTAGCTCATTTACACCCTTAAGAACTCTATGAGATAGAAGCTATTATTATCAGATAGAACAACTGAGGACCAGAGAGGCTAAGTTATTGCTGTCAATTTACAGGAAATGATGGAGCCAGGATTCAAACCAGCCAGAGCCCATGTGCTTACTCATTGTATGGCATTGCCTCTCAACATAGTAGAAGGTCTTGTGTCTTTAAACATATTAAAGCTTAGTGGTTCCAGAGAAAGTGGTCATTTTGCTCTGAAACATATAAAGCTGTGTATTAGTGTTCTACAGAGAAACAGAACCAACAGGATGTGTGTGAACATAAATATACATAAATAAAAATTTTAGAAAATATATAGAGAGATTGGTTTTAAGGAAATGGGCTTACATGACTGTGGAGGCTTTCAGTCTTCGGTAAGTCCAAAATCCTTAAGGTAGGCTGGCAGGCTGGAGACCCAGGGGAGAGCTGCAGTCCTAGTCTAAAGGCAATCTTTTGGCAGAATTCCTTCTTGCTGAGGGAGGTCAGACTCTGTTCTACTAAGGCCTTCGACTGATTGGTTGAGGTCGACCTACATTATGGAGAGTAATCTACTTTAACAAAGTCCACTGATTTAAATGTTAGTGTCATCCAAAAAACACATTCACAGAAACATGCAGAATGTTTGACCAAATATCTGGGCACTATGGCCCGGACAAGTTGACCCATAAAATCAATCAGCACAATCAGGCAATATCAGGGAAGTTTTTCCGATGATCAATAAGCCAAGCCGTCATCTGATCCTGTAGTCAGAATGGGGCAGAAGTTCCCGTTTCTGTGTAAATCAGCACCTAGAACCTTGCCTTTATAACCTCATGGGCAGGTCTTGTAAGGCCAACTGGCCCGAGGCAGGGGAACGCAATCAGACTCACAGGTTGAAACTGACCTGGAGACTTTCCGGACCACCCAGTTCCAAGAACTGAGCTGGGGACTTTCCACCCGTCCCAGCCTTCCCGCCTTTCGAGGGGCGGGACTAACAGTCCCCCACGATACCGGAAAAGACCACCAAATAAGGAATAACCTGCGCCCTCCCGGATTCACCACACCCCTTTCCCTTCTTCCCCTATAAATTCTGCCCAAACCCTCGCCCGGGCGCGACTTCTCTGGCCCGTTTCTCTCGGACCAGTGAACCTCGCCCGGGAGCGCTCCCTAATAAAGCTGGTTTAAGCTCTCCTCCATTCCTTGGTGCCGTTCCTTACAGGTCTCAGGACACACTGTCCACTGTTGGCTTTGCTTATTTTGAGTGCACTGTTGGGGATCTGACCCTGCAGTCAGGGTCCATCTTCCCTCACCCATCTTTTGGCATAGCTCTGGGTTTACTAAGGACCTTCACTGTGGACTATATTGGTCATCAGAATCATGTATTGATACCCTCCTCCATTTGACCTCCCCTCTGAAACTCACCTGGCTTTGGTTTCCTGTCCTCCATAGTTGGTTCTCTCCACTTTTTAAGGTGACTAATCCAAGACATCTTGAAATTCTAAACGCAATTCCTACCTTCCAACGGAGCAAAGGAAGCAAAGCTAAATTGTTAACTCTTTTAAATTTAGTTTTTCTATTTTAAGCCCCTCTGGAGACCATGCTGAGCATTTATTGGCTGCTCAGCAAAGTGATGGCCAATTCTTTTAGCTTTTCTCTGTTTCCTCATTTGTAACATCGTGATAATATTACCGGGTTCTTCAAGTGTATTGGGAGGTACACGTGAGAACATTCACATTAAAATGCCTTGAAAAGTAAACTTACAGTGTGTGTGTGATATCTGTACCTTCTAGAAGCAGTTTCTTCCCTATGGCTCCAAAGCAGTGACTTATACTTTGGTCACCAAAACAGTCACAGTAGATAGTTCAGACTATGGAGAAGCAAACACTGACACTGGCAGGAGGACGAGATGGTTAGAAGTTATACGTGGTTAGAGTTATTTGCAGGTAGGACTCTTAGTGCCTCTTAAATGTCACTTTATAGGTGCTCAGCCATTTCACCTCCATTCAGGAGTGGCTCTGTTCCATGTACAGGCTGACCTACTCGCTGGATTCTATTTATGAGGAAAATAAACTACTTAAGATATGATAGGCATTTGAGTGGTACAAATGGGACAAAAGAACAGTTACAAATGATATCACGAGTATCAACTTCAAACTTCAAACTATCTCCCAGCCATCAGCTAAAGGATGCAATTAAGCTAGCCATTACAAACTCAAATTTATTAACCCTATTAAATAATTCCATGAGTGATAAAATAGAGCCCCCAAAAGATGGATAATAAAATATTAAAGGAAAGAAATCAAATGAAAAATTAAAAGGAGGCACTGACCCAGATATGGATTAAATTAAAAAATAAATATAAACAATTAACATTTATATTCACTGAGCAGTTATGCTATACCAAACAAATATGGTTCTAAGCTTATTATATGTGACAACTAATTTAATCCTCATAGCAATCATATGAGGAATTATTATTTCCATTTTACAAATGAGGAAACCGAGGCACAGAGAGGTTAATATTTGCCCTAGGTCACACAGTTGATAGGAGGTACAACCAGAAGTTGAACCCAGGCAAGCAGTCTGACTCCGGAACCTGTGTTCTTAAGGAGTAGGCTAGATTAAATGAGAGAAAGTGATTTGGGACTATCAAAGATTCATACAAAATCAAGGTATTATAGTCATGATTATGGTTAGAAGGTACACTTGAGATAATCTATTAGAACCCCTCATCTTTCATCTAAGGAAACAGGACTGGTTAACTGACCTGCTCAAGTTCACAGGTGAACTCAAGCAGAATCTAAATTTGCTCTATTTTAGGCACCCTGCACCACCCTCCCCCCATTACATTGAGAGCATAGATTCTAATAACAATTGTGTTGCAATTCTCTTTTTTGCCAATGCCATCATAAGATGGTTCAGTGCACTGAAAGAAAAAAATGCTGGTAAACTGGAGTAGGGAGTTAGATAAATGAAAAGAATAGCCAAAATACAATCATCTCTCAATTACTGAGGTTCTTTGGGGAGTAGGCCTAATCTTAGTCTTAGTCTTAAAATTCAGCAAGTGCCTATGGCTTCCTGACACTGTGGGCTTGAATGAACACCTGCATGTTAAATCACTGCCTCCCACCCAGCCTCCACCCCGACTTACTCACCGACATGCCCAGCCCCTCATAGAACTCTCAAGTTGGAAACATCCATCTACCCCACCACACACCTTCCTGAGGGCTGTGTTCAAAGCTGTCTAGTTCAAAGATTGCCTTCAGTATTTATTTTAATCATTGTGACAATATTAAATAGAGAAGTGCTAAAAATAAATTAGTTCAATAAACTGGGGTTTTGAAAGCCTCCCTTCTTTATTCCAGAAATGCCCCTGTATCTTAGGCTCACATTTTCCAGTAACAAATCCCAAATAATACTTTAAAAAAGGTAATTATTAGGTATAACTTGAATGTCCCCAGGCCTCACCAGCCTGTGGGAACAAATGAGACCACTGAAGTGTTTATACCCACTTTTTACTGGCGTGGTGCCAGTGCCCTTGTTTGCTTGAGTCCCAGCTCCCAAGGCTTTTGTCACCAGTAAATCCCATTAACTATTTTCAGGGAATAAAAATAGAATTTGGGTAATAAAATAAAGTCTAACTTTTTTTTCCCTTTATGTTTAGTCTAGTTTCACTTGCTCACAGGGTTCCGTGTGCAGAGGCCAGACCAGAGTTCTTAGTGGGAATGGCTGTGCCTGACACTTCAGCTTGGTGGACCGTGCGCAGAAGTGCTGCATATGACACGTCAAGATGGCAGTGGCATACAGGGTACAAAAATGCTGCACCTGATCTGCCAGAACTTCTCCCACTCCCCACTGACAAGAACCCTATAAAGAGGCCTGGCAATGGCCTGTCAGGGAGAGCGTGTACTCTAGAGTACAAGTTCACACCTCTCCATTCTTAGATCAAAGAATACAACTTTCCTTTGTGAACCAAACTCAGTCTCATTTTATTGATGTGAGTAACACCAGGCAGAAGGACCCTTGTTGGGGACAGACTCGGGAGAGTCAGTAACACATTTTTGGCAACCATGAAGGGATTGACCGTGGCCCTTCTGCCTGCACCCACCCCCCAGGCTCCGGACTCACTATGGCTCCAATGGGAGGACAGCAGAAGGTTTGGTAGGTTTGCTTGGGAATGATTGCCTCTGATTTTGAGTACACTCTGACAGTGTGTAACAGCAGTAACTCTGCTCAACAACCCGATATCTGAGTGTAGTGAGCACACAGCATAACCTCCAGAGTAATATGGACTGTGCCCCCTTGAGGGGATCATACTGTGGCATCACTGAGGATCAGAGACTGAGACTCATGTGTGCTAGCCCGTTGCCTCTGGCTGGCCATCCCACAGTGGGTGACCTGGGGAGGTGTGGACTTGTGGGTGGGAAGAAACCATGGCAGTCTTGTCCACTGTCTCACCAGTAGTGCTGTACCCTTGACCCCCGTACAAGGCAATAGCAGATTTTGCCTTCCTTGCCAACCTCCACAGGTCAATGATAGCATTCTCCACAGGCATTTTTGGCTT
Organism: Orcinus orca; assembly: GCF_937001465.1. Lineage (NCBI taxonomy): Eukaryota > Metazoa > Chordata > Mammalia > Artiodactyla > Delphinidae > Orcinus > Orcinus orca. The sequence goes on from NC_064565.1 coordinate 66,879,036, forward strand.
AGAAAAGGAAAGCGGCCAGCTGCGTGAGCCTATGGGTGAGATCAGGAAAAGGCCCAGGTAATGAGGACCGACTGACAAAATGGAACAAGGACACTCAATCCAAGTTCAGGAAAGGACACTGGGGATGCCTAGTGGGAAAGGGTCCCAAGGTAGGTATGCAAACAGTGACTTGATCTCTCTTCCAGTTAGCACTATTTTCTCTGAAGTGAGCTGGGAAGCCCCGTGAGCCACTTGCAAGACCAGGAAACCCTGCTATCGGGAAGCCCTGTGGGCTACTGGCAAGAACAGGAAACACCCTACTGCTCGACTTTTCCTCTGATCTCTCTTCAGATTCTTCCACTCTGGCAATCCTTCAAGCTCCTTCCCTCTTGTGTTTATGAGGTGAACCTTGGGTATTCTTTATTGGCCAAGGTCCCACAGGCTCTCCTCCCACTGTTAGCACAAAGCATCAACTGCCCCAGTGAGCTGGTTAGTACCCTGTGGGAATCCTTGCATTCTTAGCCCACTCAAATCCTGTGGCGTTTGCATGCCAAAAAATCACCCTAACCACCTCCTTGGTAGTTGGAGGTAAATTCAAAACAGAACATCTAAAGCATGGGGAACCAAACATCCACCACACTGAAGGAGCGCCCATTAGGGTGCATCCTGAAGATAAAGAAGATCAATCAGAAGCCAAAAGAGAACCCTTGGGATTCCTAGAGCGCCTCACGGAATGCTTCCAACTCTGTACTACTAGCGACCCTGAGTCATTGGAAGGGAAGGCAATTCTGAGGTACTAGCTACCTAATGGGAGACAAACTGAAGACTGGCATTCCCCTAACAGGGGGCACAAAATGATAATGTTAATGGCTGAGGACAAACCTCCCCGGACAGAGCAAGCTGAACTTCCCAGAGTAAATCCCAGGGACAGGTGGGATAAGCCATAGGAGCCAGTCCCGTGACAGTCCACCTAAAACCTGCACATACATGACCCAACAGAAAACAATACCCTCTCCACCAAGAGGCCTTGTTGGGCACTGCCCCTATTACACAAGGCCTAACTGACCAGAGTCGTCTTAGATCATGCCAATCAGCCTGTAATACCCTCTTCCTCTCTGTAAAGAAACCCACTGGGGAATACTGGATGGTACAGGACCTCAGGGCAGTCAGTGAGGCCACTTAAGATATACATCTAGTAGTTCCTAATCCCTATACCCTGCTGGCCACTCTACCATCCACCAGGACCTGGTATTCTGTATTAGATTTAAAAGATGCCTTCTTCTGTATTCCAATAGTCCCAGAGTTGCAAGAAACTTTGCTTTCGAGTGGCAAGACCCAAACACACAACAAAAACAATGCTGCTGGACAGTCCTCCTAAGGGTTCAAAGATTCCCTACCACCTTTGGGGAAAATTTAGCTAAAGACCTAAAAGATCTACATCTAGAAGAGGGAACCCCCCCTCTAGCATGTAGAAGACATTCTGATTGCCAGCCCTACTGAGGAGGCCTCTGACAAAAATACCGTAACCCCTCTGAACCATCTAGCCCATAAAGGATATAAGGTGTCGAAGGAAAAGGCTCAAATACCACAAGCTAGAGTGACCTACCTATGCTTCATTCTCATAGAAGGTCAGAGAAGCCTACCCCAGAAAAGGGAAGAAGCCATTTGCAGCCTCACTCCTCCTAAAACCAGAAGACAGTTTAGGGGTTTCCTGGTGATGGCCAGGTTTTGCCACATCTGGACCCCTGGCTAGGGTCTAATAGCTAGGTCTCTATATGAAAAGTTGGAAGGATGATTATCCTTTTGAATGGAATTCAGAATGCAAAAGGGCCTTTTAAGAATTAAAAAAGCAATTACTTCAGGCCCCTGTTTTGCGCACTGCCCCACCCCACCCCTCCCCACCCCCCGCAAGATTTAGCCAAACCCTTTGACCTTTACATTCATGAGAGACAGGGAAATCACCCTTGGAATATGAGCTCAAAAACTGGGACCGCGGGACTTCCCTGGTGGTGCAGTGGTTAAGAACCTGCCTGCCAATGCAGGGGACACAGGTTTGATCTCTGGTCCAGGAAGCTCCCACATGCCACAGAGCAACTAAGCCCATGCGCCATAACTACTGAGCCTGGGCTCTAGAGCCTGTGAGCCACAACTACTGAGCCCGCACGCCTAGAGCCCGTGCTCCACACAAGAGAAGCCACCACAATGAGTAGCCCGCGCACTGCAACAAAGAGTAGCCCCTGCTCGCCGCAACCAGAGAAAAGCCTGTGCAAAGCGACAAAGACCCAACACAGCCAAAAATAAATAAACAATAAATAAATAAATAAACTTATTAAAAAAACAAACTGCTAAGGGATGGCCTCCTTGCCTATGGTAAGTAGCAGCTACTACAACCCTGCTAAAGGAGGCTGAAAAGTTAATGTTTGGTCAGCCAGTCACTATATGGACCTCACACCAGGTTCAGGCTTTAGTAAGTTCTAATATAGCAGAATGGCTATTCCCCATAAGGTCGATTCAAGTTTGGGCTATGATTTTAGACAAGCCAGTGGTTACCATAGAAACCTGTCACACGATAAATCCTGTCACCCTGCTACGCATAGAAACGGGACGCCAGGAGCATGACCGTATAGAAACAACAGACATGATCTATTCCAGTTGCCCCAACTAGGAAGTGAGCCTCTCCTGAACGCTGAAGAGGAATGGTTCACAGATGGGAGCAGGTTTACGAGAGGGAGAAAGGCTGGCAGCATAGGCAGCCACCTCCCAGATCCAGGTCATAGAGGCATGAAGCCTAATGCCAGGGACTTCTGCTCAAAAGGCCAAGCTGATGGTCCTCACCCAAGCCTTAGAGCTTGGGACTGGGAAGATCTTAAATGTTTACACAGACTGCTGGTATGCCATTCTACATTACACAGGGCTATTTGAATGGAAAGAGATAAGCTCTCACCTGTGAGAATAAACAGGCGAAACGTGGCTTGAGCATACTTAAGTTCTTAAAAGCAGCGCAGCTTCCAAAAAAGGTGGCAGGGACTAATTGTAGGGATCAACAAAAGGGGGATACAGAGTTAATAAGGGGAAACAACAAGGCAGATACAGCTGCCAAAAGGGCAGCCCTAGAACCAGTCAGTAACTTGTCAACTACCCTCATACCTCGAAGGCCAGATCCATCCAATTACTCCTCAATCTACACAAAGGAAGAATCAGACAAAGTCCCAAAGTGGGGCTTCAGTAGAGATCTAGGAGGCCATGTGTGGCTAGTTAGTGAACAAGGGCCATGCTTCTTTCCCCAAACTGCGGCTTGTCAAGACATCAGGAAAGTTCAACAAGGAATTCACTAACGGAGTGAAGCCCTGTATAATTGGTTAGTTGAGGTCATGGTAACTCCTGGCATGAAAAGAAAAATCAGTCAGATAGTTGAGACAGTCCCCATCTACACAGTGAGTAACCCCAAAACCAGGCCCCCTGAGGCCCCCAGATAAGGCCCACTCAAACCAGAGAGATATATAGCTCTCATGCCGAGAGCATCAGGCAGCTTCAGGTAGAAAGCTGTTGCTAGTGAACGTGTTTTCAAGGTGAGTAGAAGTGCTCCCCACTAGAACTGAAACCGCAGCCAAAGTGGCTAATGCATTCTTAAAAGAGATAATATCCAGGTTTGGGCTCCCAGGATCCCTACAAAGTGATAATGGCCCAGCATTGTGTCATAAGTGACAAAAAGGATAACAAGTGCCCTGGGCATAAAATGGACCTCGCACTCAGCCTGGAGACCCCAATCATCAGGGAAAGTAGAGAGATCTGATCAGACCTTAAAATGAACCTTAGCCAAGCTATGCTAGGAGACTCAAGAAAACTGGATTAAGTTACTCCCAGTTGCCCTGCTCTGCATGCAGTTAGCTCCAAGAGATAAGTTAAAGTTAAGTGTGTATGAACTTACGTATGGTAGACCCATTCCCCAAGTGGAAAAACAACAAAAGCGTGACCAGGGATATTTAGGAAGTATGGAACTTCACTGATTGTTGGATCTATCACTCCCAACCTGAAACAGGAAAGGACCATCAGACGTATTTAAGAGGAACCCTGAAAACTGAGAAGGAAGTACTAAATAACACCCTCCTCCCAGTGGACAATCCCAATATAAACCCAACCACAGCAGTGAGCCTCAACATCAGGGCACACTTTTGCCTATAAGCAAAAGACCTAGACACCTTCATTTTTAGGAACAATTCGCATATACTGGTGTCAATCCTACCTGGTGGGCAATATCACCCTTACAAACCGGACAGTACAACTTGCAACCTGCAATGGGAACCATATCCGAGTTCCAAACTGTAGACAGGCTGATGGTGCCAGTTGTGACACTTATGATAGAAAATACAAACAGCCCCCAAAATATGTAAATTACGCAGTCCGAAAGAGAAAAACACAGCTGAGAAGGATACTTGGACGCCCCAGTAAGACCTTAGATATACCAGTGTGGATAGAGCACCACAGTACCAGCCGTTCAAGAACTCAAGGTAAGGACTTCCCTGGTGGCACAGTGGATAAGAATCTGCCTGCCAACGCAGGGGACACGAGTCCGAGCCCTGGTCTGGTAAGACCCCACATGCCGCGGAGCAACTAAGCCCGTGAGCCACAACTACTGAGCCTGTGCTCTAGAGCCCATGCGCCACTACTGAAGCCCTCATGCCTAGAGCCGGTGCTCTGCAACAAGAGAAGCCACAGCATGGAGAAGCCTGCGCACCGCAACGAAGAGTAGCCCCCGCTCGCCACAACTAGAGAAAGCCCGTGCACAGCAACGAAGACCCAACGCAGCCAAAAACAAACAAACAAACAATTAATTAATTAATTTTAAAAAAAGAACTCAAGGTAATGGCACAGGACTGGTGTGTTTATAAGAAGGGTTCATGTTCTTAGGTAAGCGCCCAAACTCAACAAGAGGCTGGGCATCCCAGTGCTTGGAAAACACCAAGGTAAGAGGCTATATCACCATTGGAACAGTAGGGCCAGATCCGAGGCTGATTAAAGTTTACAATCAGGGGCTTCCCTGGTGGTGCAGTGGTTGAGAGTCCACCTGCCGATGCAGGGGACACGGGCTCGTGCCCCGGTCCGGGAAGATCCCACATGCCGCGGAACGGCTGGACCCGTGAACCATGGCCGCTGAGCCTGCGTGTACGGAGCCTGTGCTCCGCAACAGGAGAGGCCACTGCAGTGACAGGCCGACATACCGCAAAAAAAAAAAAAAAAAGTTTACAATCAGACCATGAACAAAAAGGAGAAGCCATGATATTTCAAGAGAGCGGCAGGACTACTAATTTCAGGAATCACTGTACTCACAGGGGTGCTAGTGACCTTGGCCAGGGAAACCGTATATAACACTGTCACCATAAAGAAGATAACAGCCACCGTGGAGACAGTGGCCAATGGGACGGGCCTTGACTTCAAGCTATTACAAAAGTCTATTGACTCACTGGTCAGGATTGTCCTAGAAAACAAAATTACCCTAGATTAGCTGACCAGGTAGGGGCCTATACACTGGCCAATACGAAGTCCTATTTTTATGTTAATGCAAGCGGCTTAATTTAAGGAAGTGCAGACAGACTACTGAAAAACCGCAACTTGTCCAGCAGAAACCAGGCAGCCTAATCTGGCCGAACAAATTTGGAGTGGGGCAAAGCAGGACCTCCCTAGCGTCTCTTGGTTTCTACTCTTCCTCGGCCCCTTAATGACCATTATTCTCTTGCTAATATTTGGGCCATGCATGCCAAACTGTCTCCAAAAGGTTAGAATCTATAAAGCTCCAAATGGTGGTTGCTCAGGGATACGAACAGTTAAGGCTGAGAGCTGGTGACAATCAAACACATCTAAAGGCAGCTGGGGAGACGTTCTCCTCCTCTACCCTCGGTTATGATGATGCCCCAAATCAGCAGGGAGTAGTTACAGAAGACGGACCTGTGCCCCTCAGTGCCTCTCAAGAATAAGGAGCAGGACAAGACAGAAAAGGGATGTGTCACCAGCAAAGCCCATTAACAATTCCCGGGAAATACAGAATCTGGGTAACAAAATAGTCTAACCTTTTTCTTCCTCTGCGCTTAGTCCAGTTTCACTTGCTCACGGGGTGCTTCGTGCAGAGGGCTTGCCCCTTGCACTTCAGAAAGAAGTTCCCAGGGCGAAAAGGACGCCCAACACACCTCAATTCAAGATGGTGGCGGCGGGCCCCTTGCAGAGACGCACGCACCACGCACGCACCACGCACGCACCACGCACGCACCACGCACGCACCACGCACGCACCACGCACGCACCACGCACGCACCACGCACTACGATCTGGAGTCGTGAATTGCGCAGCTGCGCCCGCCCAGCGAGAATTCCGCCCCCTCCCTGGCCTGCTGCCCAGATCCCTATAAAGCAGCCCCGCCCACAGCCTGTCAGCTCACACCTTTCCATTCTTTGCTTAAAGAATAAAGCTTTCCTTTGCTTCTGAACCAAACTGGGTCTCTTCGTTCTATTGGCGCAAGTGACACTGGCAGGAGGACCCCTGTTGGGGCTGGGCTTGAGGGGGGCTGATAACACTTTGGGGGGCTCTCCTATGGGGTTTCCACATGTGTGGCACTTCCATGGCATCTGTGCTCTGCTGGGCACAGACTCCAGTGCTGGTGGCTGTCCCTCAAGTGCCTGGGGTGGAGTGGGTGAAAAACTCTTTACCCCTGAAATGAAATACAGAAACAGGATGTCAAAGCAGGGTCACTCTGTGGCCAGCGTGTTACAGCATTGAGGACCGTAGCCTCCTCTCTGCCCAGGAGTAGGCCTGCATCCAGGGCATCAGGTAGCGGGTGCTGTGCTGTTCTCAGTCAATTCTCAAGAATCAGGAACTTCAAGGAAAATGCTTCCCTGAGTCCACAAAATCATAGATAGGTTTCCAGGAGTCTGAGAAGGCCTCTGTGATTGTGTAAGAAATTGAGTGTTGTAGGTGAGAATGTAAATTTTTCTATGGAGAGGGTCAAGTTCTTTCAGCAGATCCTTAAAGGGGTCCCCAAGCTGAAAGATTAAGAACTATCTCCCGGGGCTTCCCTGGTGGCGCAGTGGTTGAGAGTCCGCCTGACGATGCAGGAGACACGGGTTCGTGCCCCGGTCCGGGAGGATCCCACATACCGTGGAGCGGCTGGGCCTGTGAGCCATGGCCGCTGAGCCTGCGCGTCCGGAGCCTGTGCTCCGCAACAGGAGAGGCCACAACAGTGAGAGGCCCGCGTACTGCAAAAAAAAAAAATCTCCCCCCTCCAAGCTTTGTTATGAGGTTAAACTCCTCAACCCATTGCTCTGTCCTCTTCCCCAGGGGACTCTTTAGGCCCTCCACTTGGGGCAGGCGGCAGTGAGAGAAGTCTGTTTGCTCTGCTCTGCAAATAGACTTTTCTCACCCTCACCCCCTGCAAAACTCTCCAAACATGCCTAAACTCAGTTGAAGACTATGGCTCCAAAAGACCTTCTTGGTACATGAGTTTAATTAAATATAGAAAAGGTAAGTTTGCACATTTTATTGCCAGTCCTCCTGCATTTGTAGTAGAGGTTGTATTGCCATTTTAAAACAGCCTTGGGGAAAAAAATCCTCTTAGAGAAAGTGACAACTTATTCTGGGGAAATTGTAGGAGTGGTAACTGAGAGTATTGATTTAATTAATTTTACTGCCTATCTGCATTGCCTGGGAACAGGTAAAATAACCAAATAAAATGGCAACATTTCATCTTCATGATTACTGCAATCAAGTCAGGGGGAATTTACTAAATTGAGTAAGCTGCTGAGCGAGACACAGTTCAAAGACTACTAGTGAGATGTGGAGGTCCTGGCATTCAGAAGCACACCTACCATAAGCCTCCTGAAACTGAGCTCCAGTGGGATTGTGGGCACTGGTTTAAAGCTACGGAATGGTCCTCACCTGGGAGCGGGTACCCCCAGGTTAAGCATGGTCGTGGGGTGGGAGGGGGCCCGGGGCCAGTAGGACATTTGGGAGGAGGCTTTATCTCCAAGGGAGCCTCATACTTCTTTAATTTGTGTTGATTCATACTTAATTCCATCCTTTTCGTATTTTTTTTCTTTTTGCTCCAAAGTGGTTCAGTTAATTAACAAATAGCCTGTATATCTTTTCCTAGAATATTCCATTTCCTTCTAAGTGTCTTTGGGGATAGTAGGAAACTGCTCCCCTTTTCCTTGTAGGAGCAGCAAACCTGTGAGCTTTTTTCTTCTTTTGGATCCTTTTGTTGTAATGGTTCCCATCTGCTCCCCAGAGAAGGAAATTAAAAACTGCACTGCAGGGCTTCCCTGGTGGCGCAGTGGTTAAGAATCTGTCTGCCAATGCAGGGGACACAGCTTCGAGCCCTGGTCCGGGAAGATCCCACATGCCGCGGAGCCGCTGGGCCCGTGAGCCACAACTGCTGAGCCTGCGCTCCAGAGCCTGTGAGCCCCAACTACTGAAGCCCGCCCGCCTAGAGACCGTGCTCCGCAACAAGAGAAGCCACCGCAGTGAGAAGCCTGCGCACCACAACGAAGAGGAGCCCCCGCTCGCTGCAACTAGAGAAAGCCTGTGCGCAGCAGCGAAGTCCCCACGCAGACAAAAAAATAATAATTAATTTTTTAAAAGTGCACTGCATTGGGCACATGGTGGATCAAGTTTTCCCACTGCTGTTGTGAATGGAGCCAAGCACGTTTGCAATCACTCCAAACTGTTCCCTTTCTTGACAGAACTGTCCAGAAGAGGAGGCTGTGTGGACAAGGCAGGCTTCCTGGCCTCAGAGCCCTGGCAACTGAAGCAGCGCTTGCTCCTCAAATTTGACTTCTGGTCTTCCTAAATGCCAGATTGCTCCTGCCTCCAAGGGTTCTGACTCGCCCTTCTGTCTAGTTCCAGCATTGCCTAAGAGCTTGGCTCTACTCTGTTTGCTTGTAACAAGCAGTATTTTACTTACTTTCTGAGATGCTGAGAGTGGGCGAGCAGGCCGTGAGAATCAAACGCTGAGTGGGGAGGCCTGTGGGCCATTGCTTCAGGCCTCAGGAAGTCAATCCCACAGGTGCAGCTCCACCTGCCCTGGGACACCCCAGCTAGTCACATCCACCAGCTTTATTGTGCAAACCCGGCTCATATCCTCCACACTCACAGATGGCAGGGCTTAGCTTCCAGGTGTGGGGGAGTGAAAACATGGGCAGGAGGCCTTCCATCACCTGTTGGTTTCTCTCTTCAATGACTAATATAGGAAGAGCTACGTAATGGGAGAGTCAAGGCTTGGAGTCCTTGGTGAACGTGATTGCTTTTCTGCCTGTAATTGCATGTTTTCCAGCTTGGCTCTAGTAAGTGTTGTAACAGATGCAGAAAAGGGAGTCACCCTATTTTTCTCTGAGATATTCATGGTTGGAGGATGAGCTAGTATTCATCAGTGGCAGCCCTAAATAAGAAAGCCTTTGCCACAGCATTTGCACTTGGCTAGCAAAATGGGGCAAAATTCAAAAGGAGGAAATAGAAATTAGGGAGCTCCCCCTTCTTTTCTGTCTGTCACATGAAATACGATTCTGGTTCTGCTGTTGTCTCCAGCTGCGACAAAGAGCATCTGACTCTGTGTGAGGATCCCCCTCTGGCTCACTTTATAGATTCTGATCATAATGACATGAGATCTCAGAGTGGCAATTAGATGACATTAGCTCACAGAGGCCGGCAAAATTCACGTTCAAAGCAGTTAAAGATCATTTATCACCTTCCTGAGACTGTTCAACATATGCCATGTTTCAGAAGCATCCATGACTTCTTAGAGCACTCATGTCTCTAGCTATCATTTATTCTTATTATTTATTAAGTAGGTGGGATCATCTTTCCCCACCCTCATCATCATCAAGGTATAGCCAATGTGTCTATCGCATCCAAATATAGCTATTTGATCTGAAAACCATCCTGACCTGAGTTTAATACATGACAATTTCCTACAGTGATTTTTTGGAGCCAACCATACGGGAATTTGTGTACCTCGCGGGCAATTAAAAAATTAATACTATTTGCTCTAGCATCAGTGGTCTAACAGATTACTGTGTCACTTCAGGAATTTCCAATTTAGATAAGTAATTTTAGGAGATTTACTTCCAGAGTTTATTCTTTTCCATCAGAAGTTTAGTAATAAATGATAACATTCTTCTCCCCAGATCTCCATGAATGTCGTGCCAGACGACAGCTCAAATGCTCTATATAGGGTCTACACCTAAGTGGGTTAGACAATGATTTGATTGAGAAAGAAAAGTACATCATTTAACCAAATATTCTTCCCTCCCCCACCACTCACATACCTAGAAAGCGGGTTTTTTTGTTTGTTCTTCCTCAGGCTTGGGAGATATATTTGCCCTCAACAGTGACAAGGGGCACCAAACTCCTCTCACCTTCCTAGGTGTGGTCCCTTTTCAGTTCTAAATAATTAATGTATCTCAAACCTGGCTTCTCATTCAGATCACTTTAGAGAGTTTGTTTGTTTTCCTAACAATGCCCGGGGCTTACCACCAAAGATTCTGCTTCAGTTGATGTGATGTTGAGGCCATGGCTGTGCTATTTTTTGAAAGCTCCTCGGGTGATCCTCAGCCAGACTGAAGGCCTCTGGAATAAATTCATCTCAGTATTACCAGAAACAGAGTAAATCAATCCAAGTTAAACAGACAGACACATGTGAAAAGGAACCTACTACCTGAGACTTTACTTTCTTTGAAGGTCTTAATAAGCTCCTTTAGGGCCAGGTGGGAGTCTCAGCACCAGTGTCTGGCACATTGTGGTTTGTAGAATGAAGATGATTATTTATTCTTATCATGCAATAGTGATTCATAATATATGTCCAGAAGTCATTTTTTGACAATCTCAACTTATAAACTATGGAACACCTGAAAGGAAAAAAAGGAAAAAAAATGCTGCAATTGAGCAGCTAAAATTATGTCAAAAAACTAAAAATGATTCTAACACACTTTCCCCCTGGGACCATCCCTCAGGCTGCTCTGGGAGCTCTCTTCTTATTTTACACACAGTTCTAACAGTCTTGCTTCTCTGGTTCTTCATTTACGGAAACTTAGAGGAGTGACTAAGGAAAATGACACATCAAACAAGTAAACAATGGAATTCAGAGAGAATATGATAGTTTGGGACTATTTAGGATGAGGGCAAATAGTTTACATATCGAGCATCCCTGACTTGGTGCCCATCATTCATTCATTTATTGGGATTCACTAGTGCAAGGTACCATGCTGGATGCATGGGGATTACAAAGGTGAACACTTTCATTGAGTACGAGTGAGTCTCTACCTTGGTCCCAGCCCCATTATTTTCGCTCTTGAGTTGCTTAAATACAGTAGCATCATGCAGCTGCTGCTTAGTTTTCACATAGCATTTTTTGCTGTCCAGAGTATTTTATAGTTTTTTATTACTGAGGCCCTAGTTCAGGTCATTCTTGTGGCCGCATAACTGTCTCTCTGTCTACATAAACTTCTCCAACCCCTACTTTATATTTCTGCCACAAAGATCTCCCTAAATGCAAATCTGATATTACTCCCAGTTAAAATCCTCTAATGATCCCACAAGCTACAAGATTTCACTTGGACTTCTACATGAGGTTCTTCATGACTGATCCGCGACTATCTCCCAGCCTACTCTTATCCCTCCTGTATCTCATTTTCAGGTTCCATAACCCCTCACTATTCCCTTTACACTGTATTTCATAATCCTTTGCCTTTGCTCACGCCATTCCTTCCCTTTGGAATGCTTTCTCTTCTTGCCATTTTAGCTATCCTGTCCTCCAGGAAGTTTTCCTTGACGTCTACTCACTCTGCACATGTGCCACCTAACCCATTGGGTTCGTTGTCTTCCACTTGTTCTTATTATGTACTAGAATAGTGTTCACATGTGTTGTCTTCACAGCTACTTCTTCCCTCTACTACTCCCTTACTTCCCAGCATTTTAAGGAACGTGAAGGCAGGAACCATTCTTATCCATTCTTAACAATTCTTATCATTGTCTTTCCAGAGTCTGACATCAACAATAAGTGGCTGCTAAAGGGGACTAAACTGAAAGCTCTTTCCCATTTTTATTACTCAGGTGTCACATCTCAGCAGGAACTTCTGGAAGTAGTTCACGAGCCCTGAGTTTCTACAAATTGTTCCTAGGATTTAGATGAGGAGTCTAATGCTCTGACATTAGTGAGCAGTCATGGAGAACATGGGAGGTGGCAGGAGGCTGTCTGGGATAAACATGTGAGTTACTTCATCTCTGGAACTTCAGTTCCTCATCTGTTTCTCAGGTGTGTGCAGTGCTTGTCATGCCAATAATATGATAGCTAAAAATTTACTGAGCATTTATTATTATTGTTTTTATTGGATCTTCACAAAACATTTTGATATATGCAGGACAAGTAGTATCATCCCCATTTTATAGATGAGGATACTGAGTCTCAAACTTGCTTAAGATAATATGTCAGTAAGGGTAGGCTCTGGGGATTGGAATTTGGGAATTCTGATTTTTGGCCATTTTTCTTTGCATAACTATATGACATCGTCTACATGTGTCACAAATGATGGTTTTAATGATGAACTTGAATCATCAAGAAAATATTATAGACAGTATATAATGCTTAAGGAGGCAGGACAATAGATAACAACTTTTAGAAAAGGTTCCATCCACAAGTTTAAATAAAACCAAGAAAATGTGGTTCTGAAGGGACTAAGATTTGTGTATGTGAAAAATAAACTTATTTGGACAACTTATTCCCTGATTTATAAATCAAGTATTATTGTAGCCAAATTTTAGTAATATAGTAGGTTTATTAGAAATTAGAATCAAGGGATAGAGAGCTTCCTTGAGATGGATTCTAGAGTATTCTCCTACGTTTGCTTATAGCCACGCTCTTCCTAGTCCACAGCAATAATGGACAAATGTTAGAGATCTTGCTTTGAAAGCCACCTTCAAATATCCTCTTACTTTTCTAGAATTGCTACCTAAGAACTAGGAGCAATCTTCCATAAACACCTAAAACCTATTTTCTCTTATTTCTCTTAAATCAGAAGTAACTTTGTTCCTCTATTTACCTTTTTTTAAAAAAATTTTTATTAGGGTATAGTTGTTTTACAATGTTGTGTTAGTTTCTACTGTACAGTGAAGTGAATCAGCTATATGTATACATATATCCCCTCTTTTTTGGATTTCCTTCCCATTTAAGTCACCACAGAACACTAAGTAGGGTTCCCTGCGCTATACAGCAGGTTCTCATTAGTTATCTATTATATACATATTAGTGTATATATGTCAACGCCAGTCTCCCAGTTCATCCCACCCCCTTTATTTGTCTTGAATCACTAGGTCCTCTTCCATATTACAAATGATTTCTGTTTTGTTTTGCTTTGAAGTAAAGGTTACAGGTAGGATTTTGTTTGCAAGGAAAAAAACAAGTGAGTTGTTTCCTAGGGCATTTAAAATCTTTGTTTCCTAGAAATATGATTGTTTGAAGATGAACCTCCTTGGAGTCTTAATCTCAAATGTAGTCTACCCAGTATAATCTTTGGAAATGTTTATTGCTTTAATCTGGACTTGATATGTAGCACTGCCTAGACCCAGGAGTCTAACAGGTATCCTGAGGCCAATAATGCTTTCGTCAGTGTTATGAACTGGTCTGTTGATCTTCTCTGTTTTACACCAGGGCAGGGTGGGAGTGGGGTGGGGGAACCTGTTAGGATGCGGATTTCTGGGCTCCTCTCCTACCCTCCTGAATAATAACCTCTAGTGGGAGGGGGTGTGGCACCCAGGAATCTGCATTTTAACAAACTTTCCAGGTGATTCTTCTACATATGACCCTTTGAGAATCCGTGATCCAGATTGTACTTTGCACCTCAGTGAAGACAGCAGTCAGTTCAAGTTTTTTGCCTAGAGACAAAGCAAAGCAACCACCCTATTTCAAAAGCCCTGCTTTCTGGCTTGAGACAGTGCTGCTTTTCCACTCTTGCTTGGTGTTCTGTTTCCAAGCCAATTTCAGTGCGTAACTGCTCAGTATATTGATTTAAAATGCACTCAGCCATGTTGTGAGTTGTGAGTGAGAATTAAAGCCAGCCTTTTGTTTTAAAGAAGGTGTGAACTTGACCACCAGTTATCTGTAATGACAATGCATCTCAAGAGAGCCTCCTATCACCAGGAGCTACAAGGAAGAATCTACTGATCTTTATCTTAGAAAGCCAGAAATCAAAGCGCAAAGTGTTTCTTCACTTCACGGTTTTCCTATTTATCATGCAAGCTTCGATTTTAATATTTAGTCCCATACATGTCATGAGTTTATATGTAGTGGAAAGTGAAAAGGTTTTGGCATCCAAATAATGAATTCTCTTAGGGGAAGTGTCTGCATGGGATTTCAGTCCTTGATGGGAAGGAGAGTTTGTGTTTTGTATTATCATTTTATCATTTGAAACTTCTGGGCTTTGTAGGTTAAATGCTGTCAGCTGCTCTTCAAGGAAATTACTAGCTCTTCATTCTTAGTTCTTACATAGTCTATGCTCTTTATGCATTTGATTCTTCCCCACTGCCTAAAGTGCAGGGAATGAAACATCAGACGATATGCCTAAGATGGTCGCCATCTCAGAGAAGGAAAAAGGAGGCTGTCTTTTCTTTCAGTTGGTGGCCTATTGACCAAATTATGTATTTTATAATAAAAATGCACTTCCAGTCAACAGTGAAAGGCAGATGCATTTTGATCTTTTTTTTTAAAAAAAAATTTATCTATTTATTTGGTTGCGCTAGGTCTTAGTTGCGGCAGGTGGGCTCCTTAGTTGTGGCATGCATGTGGGATCTAGTTCCCTGACCAGGGATCAAACTGGGGCTCCCTGCATTGGGAGCACAGAGTTTTAACCACTGAACCACCAGAGAAGTCCCCGTTTTGATCTTATAATAATGTCATTACTAGAATAAATAGGCAAAATTTCTACTAAAAACAATGGAGTCATATGAATCTAGGCACTGGTTATGCAATTGCCATAGAATTGGTGTTTAGTAATAAAAGACACACAATTGGTTGAACAATAGAAGAACCCAGAACATAGGAGATAGGTGGGAAGAATCCATGCGAGAGGCATGGAGAATCATAGATCTCAAGATGGTATTTACATTCTTTAAATAATTGGGTGTTTCCTTTTTCAAAGTAATCTTATTACAATTTCTCAACATGTCAGGAAAATAGTTTTTCTCAAGGCAGAAAAAAATCTGAAGTAACAGTAAAACTCTCTCCTTGCTTTTTATTTCTATAATTAATTACTTTTAATTGACATTTATTATGCATTTATTTTCCAATTATAATTTCTTGGAGTCTTTTAAAATTGCATCTCTGTCATTATATAGTGGTGGAAGTCATCTGTTTTGGTTATAACAGGACAACTGATTATATTAACATGATTCTGAAACAGCAACATGTGTTCCTTGTAAAAAATTCAAACTATACCAAAAATTAAGAATAAAATGTAAAGCCATATGAAAATTTACAACTCTGGGGTAACTTCTATCAGTCTGGATTACCACTTTTATCAGACATTTCTCCATGTATATTTACAAACATACAGATACAGTTTTAAACTTTAATACAAATGTGATCATACTCAACATGTATGTTCTGTAACCTTTTATTTCCCCCACTAGGACACATATCATGGACATTTTTTCATAATTACACAATTACAGAATTACATCATCAGTTTTTAATGGTTTTGCTGTTTCCTACTGTGCAAATTCCATAATTTACTCATCCCTATGAATGAACATTTTTTTCACTATTTTGAAACATACTTCCAGACTCACAGCACCACTGTATACATACCATGTGGCTGAGAAAAGAATTTCAGTGCCATTAAGAATTCTGCATCAAATCAAAACCACAATGAGGTATCACCTCCCACCGGTCAGAATGACCATCATCAAAAAGTCTACAAACAATAAATGCTGGAGAGGGTGTGGAGAAAAGGGAACCCTCTTGCACTGTTGGAGGGAATGTAAATTGATACAGCCACTATGGAGAACAGTATGGAGGGTCCTTAAAAAACTAAAAGTAGAACTACCATACGACCCAGCAATCCCACTACTGAGCATATTCCCTGAGAAAACCATAAATCAAAAAGAGTCATGTACCACAATGTTCATTGCAGCACTATTTACAATAGCCAGGTCATGGAAGCAACCTAAGTGTCCACTGACAGATGAATAGATAAAGAAGATGTGGCACATATATACAATGGAATATTACTCAGCCATAAAAAGAAACAAAATTGAGTTATTTGCAGTGAGGTTTATGGACCTAGTGTCTGTCATACAGAGCGAAGTAAGTCAGAAAGAGAAAAACAAATACCATATGCTAACACATATATATGGAATCTAAAAAAAAAAATGGTTCTGATGAACCTAGGGCCAGGACAGGAATAAAGACACAGACGTAGAGAATGGAGTTGAGGACATGGGGAGGGGGAAGGGGAAGCTGGGACGAAGTGAGAGAGTAACATTCACATATATGCACTACCAAATGTAAAATAGATAGCTAGTGGGAAGCAGCTGCATAGCACAGGGAGATCAGCTCTGTGCTTTGCGATCATCTAGAGGGATGGGATAGGGAAGGTGGGAGGGAGGGGATATGGGGATATATGTATAGCTGATTCACTTTGTTATACATCAGAAACTAACACAACATTGTAAAGCAATTATACTCCAATAAAGATGTCAAAAAAAAATTTCTGCATCAGATCTAGATGTAAGCCTTAACCAAAAGTTACAGAAACATTAAGCACTATGACACGCTTTCTTTTTAGCTGTTTTTAATAGTCTTCTCTTTTCACCTTTGATAAATAAGCTTGTAAAATTGTGACTGAACCAGCTTTAAACTGTCATTATCCCATTGTTTTTTTATCTGAGTGAAATTATTGAGGCAGATATTTTGAGGAGATGAGGAAGGCTGGTATCTTTCAGAGTGCAAAGTGATTTTGGAACGTAAAGAATTTCTTTGGGTTGAGTTCCATTGAACTTTGTCACTTACCTGTGTTCCTGAACTATGAAACTATGAACTATGAATATCTGGACTAAGGAATAGTTTCTCTTGATAAATAAACAATTAACAAATACTGTGGACACTAAAAAACAAATCTTTTTAAATTTACATGGTTAACGTCTTTGGATAAAGTCTTGGATGTAAAATTCCTGGGCCAAAGGATATGGATAATTGATATAATGATATATATAATTCCAGAAAAGTCAAAGCAATTTTTATTACTACCAACAGTGTATGAATGTGTCTATTTCCCCACTCTCACAGATATAAAGTTTAGAGAATTTTTATGCTAGATCAGAAAATGTTGATTTCATTTGTATTACTTTAGTGATGACAAACATCTTTTCACATTTATCAAGCACTGGTGTATATTTTGTCTTTTCTGGATTGCCTTTTTGCCTGTTTGCTATTAGATTGTTTTTCTTCTCTGAAAGAGTTCCTTCACCCCATTTTATGATTTCTCTGTATAATAAAGATATGATGAAACTGTATGTCACATGGATTGTAAGTATTTTTCTTAGTTTGTCTTGTATGTTTAAATCCTCTTTATATTATCTTTTAATTTTTTAAAATCAGAAAGAAGTTTATTTTTTATAATGGTAGTAATTTTTTTACAACATAAAGAAGTTTTTCATTTTATACAACTTGAAATTCTGTTTTTGTTATATGGAATACAAGATTTATAAAATTCAAACAACTCTGTGATATGCAAACATTTTGCATTTACTTCTATTATCATAGTAGTATTTCTATTTGCATTATACCCTTTTGAATAGAAACATCAGCTTACAATGAATGAATTTGCAATTTCTTCTCCGTTACAGATATATTTTTCTCTGAGGCTAGGTTAACACTAAAGACTCAAAGTTGGCTAATTTGAGAAATCTTACTTAAAATTTAGAAATTTAAAATGAGAAAAATTAATTTCACTTATCCACTTACTATGAAAATTTGTGTAGCAAACTGTAATTTACAGAAACATTTTTATGTGTTTAGTTTTATTTGCTTCTCAGAACCACCCTGTGAGTTGGGTACCATTATATCTGTTTTATATATGTGAAATACTGAGGTGCTGGGAAAATTACGTAACATCATTTTCTGACATAAAATCACAGAACTAATGAGCGTATGAAATGACCAGGGTTTCAATTCAGGTCTTTTGAGTGCACAGCATGTATTATTCTTTTTAATTCACCTCTATCCTAACTTTACATTTCCCCTGTAATAAAAAATGAAAAACAGGTGCTTAATGACAAGCCTGTCCAAGCCTCTGTAGATAAGTGACTTCTTTAAAATGAATAATGTGACATAAAGTTATTTTCATTGCATCCACAGAAGGGATTGATCTGACAACCTGAGGTTTGATACAGTTTGAGCACTTAGTGAGGACTAGAAGGACACATTCTATTGTCATTCTGGCTTTAGAAATTTTAGCCAAAGAAATCAGGGCAGTTCCTGACAGTCACTCTCCATTGCTGCTGAGAACCTGCACCATGTCCCTTTTGAATTCTCCCGTGGAACTAATTACTTGGAGGAAGGAAGGAGGGAAAGCTGAGCATCCCCTGTGGACTTTTTTCTTTCAATACACAGCTTCTCCTCAACCTACCAAGGTACCAGAAACTGGTATTTTCTCGGAGAGGCCATGCCACCTCTGATATTAATTGAGGGCCATCATATTAACAAAACAAAGACCTGATGGAAGGAAAACTACAAAGAGAGACCAGAATCCACACAGCAGACCTTGAGCGGTGAAATGAAATCCTTCCGCCTGTTACCTGTAGATGCTTGTGCTTACCGAGGGTGTATGTCTTGATGCTGACTTAATCTTTATCTATTGAAGAGTTCCTGGGGTCTTCCCGGGCTTCCCGGGGGCTTCCCTGGTGGCGCAGTGGTTGAGAGTCCGCCTGCCGATGCAGGGGACACGGGTTCATGTCCCTGTCCGGGAGGATCCCACATGCCGCGGAGCGGCTGGGCCCGTGAGCCATGGCCGCTGAGCCTGCGCATCCGGAGCCTGTGCTCCGCAACGGGAGAGGACACAACGGTGAGAGGCCCGCGTACCGCAAAAACAAACAAACAAACAAAAAAAGAGTTCCTGGGGGCTTTCCTGGTGGCGCAGTGGTTGAGAGTCCGCCTTCCAATGCAGGGGACGCGGGTTCGTGCCCCGGTTCCGGGAAGTTCCCACATGCCGCGGAACGGCTGGGCCCGTGAGCCATGGCCGCTGAGCCTGCGCGTTTGGAGCCTGTGCTCCGCGGCGGGAGAGGCCACAGCAGTGAGAGGCCCGCGTACCGCAAAAAGAAAAAAGAAAAGAAAAGAGTTCCTGGTCGTCTCCCCCGTCTTGCTATGATCCCTCTCTCCGATGACACCCCAGGCAGTGGGCGCACCCATTCCTCAAAACATCCCCAAATTCATTCTCCTCAGTGAATCTCTTTAGACTTCCAAAGGGAGACTTAGCACAGTAGGATTTTCACCTGATATTCTTTCAGCTCTTTCTCCTTTTTTTTTTTTTTCCAATGAGAATCCTTTGGTTCTCTTTCTTAGCTACATTAACTGTAGTGTAATTTTCCTTAAAGCATTTTCTGGGAGAAAAATTCTACACAACCACAACGATTTCTGCTCCAGAAAATAAGAATTCCCTTAGGGCAGATAAGAAACAAATCAAGGGTGATATATTTGGTGCATAATACAAATGAAAAATTTGGTGGTTTTTTTTGCTTTCACAATCCTTTAATCTTGTTAAACAGGTAAAAGTTAGAGGCATCTGCAGCTGCATATTCCCGGGTCCTGGTCCTATCCAATGTCAATATATCATTGACATTTACTTTTGAAATTTCCTTCCTCTGCCTATTTGTGAGTGCATTTCACGTGTGCCTTTAAAAAACTCATTATTTAGCTTTTAATACCCAGGAGGTCACTTCTCTCCCGAAGAATTATGGTACTTGAGAAGAACAGGAATACTCCTGGGACAAGGTTGCCAGATTTAGCAAAGAAAAATACAAGCTGTCCACTTAAATTTGAATTTCAGATAGACAACAAATATTGTTTTGGTATCCATATGTCCTAGATATAGCATACTTATTTATGGAACATATTAATCTATATGCAATATCATAATAAAAATTATGAAAACATTGTACTAAAAATTATTATTTATCTGAAATCAAAATTTAACTAGGTGTTTTATATTTTATCTGGCAATCCTACGTGAGACCAGTTTTCAGATTCTACAGAGACCAGAGCTGGACTATTTCAGAGTAAGCAGCACATGTTTTAACTTTCTGAATAAGTTGGGGCGGGGGGGCGGCAGGGGTAGAATGTTAGTCATTTCCCACTACAAATGGCATAGGAAGGGGTATTAGTTCAAAT
The DNA here is from genome assembly GCF_937001465.1 of Orcinus orca. Classification (NCBI taxonomy): domain Eukaryota; kingdom Metazoa; phylum Chordata; class Mammalia; order Artiodactyla; family Delphinidae; genus Orcinus; species Orcinus orca. Next base: position 66,899,430 of record NC_064565.1, read on the forward strand.
ATATATACATCCCCTCAGACCCACTCTGCCACCTCAGAATCAGGGTGGATAAGATATAGCTGTTTGAGAGTGTTTTATAAATCATTGCTTGAAGCTATTGATGGCTTCTTTTGGAGGCATGCATTTTAATTAATTGTTATTCTTTTGTACTTCCTCCCTGAGGTGATTTTTAAAAACTTAAACTCTATAATAATCAGTAAATTCCTAGGTCTATTTATATGTTGATATTTTAAATTTTTTGAGGACTGTAGAAAGATTTAATGAGATATAAAATGATACAAGAGAAATAAAATATAATTGTCAATGGTGTCTATAAAAAAAAAGCTTCTCCAAAGAGTTAAACTAAAACACAGTTCCTTCAGAGTATGTCTGAAGGTCCAACCAAGGTTTAATGTAACAAGTGGTCAGAGTTCAAAAGAGTCATATTTAAAAAACCCCTCAAATTCTGAATGTCAAACTGGAAGCTTAATAGACTCTAAAACTAATTATAAGCTTAGAATATTGAGGTCAACAGTTTTCAAACAGTCGGATTAACTCTTTGATAGAGGAAGTCTGTTCCCATGTATCACAGCTGTGCAGCCATCCACTGGCCTTAATTTTTTAGAAATGAGAATTTAGGTCCTACTCCCACCCCAATTCTTCTTAACCTAAAAAAGAAGGGGAATCTATAATGGCTACAAAGCTATTAACACTCCCCTTAAAATTCTATAACAGAGCAGTACATTAAAGATGGCCATACATTCTTTGCTCTTGTTCACATTGAAAAGTGATTAATCAACTTCCGTTTGAATCTGGACTGGTCTTGGTGACTTGCTTTATCAATAGAATGCAGCATACGTGACATGCTGGGAGTTTCGAGACAGTTTTATAGGAAGCCTTTTCACTTCCACCCAGAACCTCTTCAAATGCTCTCGCTGGGCACCCTGAGTTTCTATGTAACTACCTGAGACCACTTAGCTAGGGAGACCACCCAAAGGCCCTCTGATAGACTGTTCCAGTAGGATCCAGCCTCCCAGCCCCTCCATCCAGGCAGACATATGAGCAAAGCTATTTTGGCTTCCACACCAGCCCACCCACCAGATGAATATGATCCAGGGATCTCCTAACGAGGACTTGGGGAACAGAACAGCCCAGCCAAGCCTTGCTGGAATTCCTGACCCCTGAAATTGTCACATAATAAAATGGTTTTATTTTAAGCCACTATGTATTAGAGTAGTCCATGAAGCAGAAAACCAGAAAAAACAGTGACATATTGCTCTTTACACTTAAAAACAGAATGAAGTGGAAGAAAAGAAGGGTTGGCTGATTAGAGAAGGTCAGAGAGGAGCAGTGGAATCAAATCCTCTAAAAGGAGATCATTATTGCATTGGACACAAATAAAAGATGAGTTAGGAATTTAGAAGACTCACAGAGTGTTTAAAAATTGTGTCACAATTTTTGGTAGACCGCTACTGTGATTTTGGGCCACACTCACAACTTTGGTTCAACTTCTTAGAGATTCAGAGAAAACAGCAGTAAAGTCTTGCTTCATGCAGATGCTGTGAACAGTAATGAATAAACATGACAAATAAATATGCTGCAAATAAGAACTGAAAATGCTAAATATGTAAGAAGCAATCTTTGCACCTACTGAAAAGCCTTCAGATGATTTCAAATTGGAGGTGTCTCAAGAGAAAATAACTTTGAAAATACAAACAGATTTTTATTTTTTGTACTTTTATTGAAAAGGTACATTTAAAAAAATACACAGACATTTTACCATTTACAGACTGCAGATATAGATGCTCTAAAAGAGTTCACTCTATTTTGCTGTCTTATACCTCTTGCCCCTGATATGACAAACATTCCAGTCCTGTTGATATCAGCTTAGAAACGGGGGCATGGGAGCATGACCTGCAACAGATTCAGTGAACAGAAAGACAGATTGTTCAATTATAAATTTTTTTTATCTTCTGTACATTATTGCATTAGGGAGCCACAAAATTATGTAGCATCATTACAAATGAAAACACGTTAAAAATGAAGAAGATAATGATGTAGAAATACGTGGATTCATTGTCTTCTTGCTGAACGCACAAGAGGTGCAAAAATGTGCAATTTAGGAAGCTCTTTTTCTGTTTGTATACATTTGCTTAGCAACTCAAACTGGTGAGGAAGCTACAAAATAAGTTAAACAAAAATAGCAGACAGGTAGTAATTAGAGCTATGTTATATGGCTTTCTATTTCGTTTAAATATCACCAAATAAAATGTAAAATAAAGAAAATACGTTATCTTTTGCTCTCTTAAAGAGAAAATTCAAAGCTACTTTGCTTCCTAACATTTACACAGCAACTAAAAATGTTTAATTCAGACAAGAGATACAGATCTAGTACTACACAGGATACAACAGTACTTGGGTCTAAAACAGTACACAATCCCTGTCAACAATAGTACACCAAAAAGAAAACGCTGTGATCCGTTGGTAAGATGGTATCCACAAGTAAGCACTTGTGTTCATCTATTTTTGTTCCACACTAGAATGTGCCCAGTTGGATTCCAGGATTATTTACAGACGTGTGAGGAAGACCCTAGTTTTCAAGTCTGTCAGGAAGATATTCCATATTGTTTCTAAGCCAGATCACACCCACAGAAAAATAGTCAGAAAATGATATATATGTGTATATATATATATGTATATATATATATGTGTATATATATATATTTCTGACCAATACATTTGCAAGAAACTAAATATCTCAGATACACAAATTGTATGGGGTAGGGCAGGGGGAGGGACTAGGGAGATAAAGCTTCTGCTTGCTCAGATTCTGAAATTATAGGAGCGGCCCCAAAAAACACTCTCGAATCTAGCGACTTACTCTTTGGAGTTGGGGCTCAGGTGGTACCCTGCATTTTGCAGTTGGGAGGGTCACTGCAACACCAAATGCTCAAACTGCTGAATCCTTTTGGCTTTCCTGCTCTACTTTCCTACTGGCCTCAACCGTCTGGGGGCTTGCAGACATTAGTACGGGGCGAAGAGGATGGAGGCGGGAGTGGCGCGGATGGGGCCGTGGCCGGGCCTCAGCAGAGCAGGAGGGATGGCTGGAGCCTGGAAGAGCGAGGCCGACGGCCGGGGTGGCAGTGACAGCGCGGAGGACACTGCCGCCGCCGCTGCCAGGGGCGAGGACAGGAAGGCCGGGGCCAAAGGCTTCATCATATCCTTCTGGAATGCAAGTTTTGCCTAATAGAGGGAGAAAACCAGGAGTGGGGTGGGGAGATTGTTTTGAATAACAGCAGCACAGATATTTTCATAAGTAAAAGAGCGACATTCAGAAGTCAAAATGTAAAAATCTTAACTCTCAGAAGTCAAGACATGATTATTTTCACGCTGGTTTCAAAGGTTCTTGGCATACCTTTTCTTTGATTTGTTTCCATTTCAACTCTTTTCTGGTGGTCCTTGCCCCTGGGCACTAGGACAGAGGAAAGCCTCTCTGAATAGATACTGAAAGTATTTTATGCTGCTGCTCACAAGGAAAAAACAAACACACCCAGGTTTCCTGCTTAGATTATGGAGCTCAATTCAAACTAATGACTTGTTTTAAAACACAAAGAGGCTTTTTGGAGAATATGCATTACCCTTTACTTCACCTCTTAAAAAAGCCGCATTGGGTTAGGTAACTGGAGTTTGGGACCTTGGGGACCCATGAACAGTCATGAAAACAAAGTCAGTTTACACCTCTCTGGCCACTTAAAAAGTATTACTTGAAAAACTGCAGCTGACTCAAATTTGTCATTGGCAATGATTGTAAATGGGCTAGAAACTTTCTCTATTTAAAAGGAATCCCAAGGTGGAATCTTCCTGTGAAGTAAGAAATCAATCCTTAATCCCTCTCTTTTGCAATCAGGAGTTTTGCAAGCTGGATTTGCTTAATGCGTAAAATGCCTGCATGCAGCATCGACTGAGCTTTGGAAAAACTGGAGGTAATGTCAGTATCGCCTTCAGCTGGCCAATCCCAGCTTTCAACCTCAGCAGAACACCATGCTGGGCTGAGTCCCAGGGAGACTAGGAAATCCATCCATCTGGGTATTTATATGACATCTATTGGTGGAGGCCCTTAATGTTTTTACCAAGAAACTGAAAATAGCACATTTTGAGAGCAGGTAAGACAGGCTGACTATCAACATGCCTACTAGACAGGGAAAGAGAGAGGAATACACACAGCCACTGTACTTATTGGAGAAAGAGAGAGAAAGAGGTGCGGGGAACACCCCAGAAAGGAGGAGGATATTAAATAGATGGATTTTGTGTTTGGAAAGCAATCCCTTTCCCCAGGTTTAACATGTTCCAAGATTCCTCAGGCATCATTGCCCTTGTTCCTGAGCCTTTACTTTTCTGTATATGCTGAAGAAGGGAATCTCTTGAAAAGGTCCTGGTGAAGAGTAAGGTATTAGCCCTTAAAGAGGTTCAGTTTCTTTTTTTCTAAGGAAACTTTCTTCAAGGTGTCCTCCCGCAGGGACTAAGTTCAATCTAAAGCTTCTCTCTATGAGGGCTATCTAAGTTCAAAACCCTTTCAGGACCAGTTAGACCCTAGGCCCTCCTTACCCACAGTGCCTGCCCCAGCCAGCAAGGCTGCCCCACAAAATAGACAAGTAGGCGAAGTGAACTTACTGCTAAAATGCTTGGGCTCCGCTGGAGTTTATTGTAAGGGCTGTACTTCGGCTTCAGTGGTTTCCCTGCAACTCGATCCTTATGCCTTCTGCTAGAAATGTGCTGAAAGAAGTTTGATGCATTAGCTGAATCCACATGTGAGTTTTATGCCATGTAAAATACATTTCCTAGACAGAGGTAGTTGGTTCCTCCATTCCCAGTTCTAGGTCCATGGTTCCATGGTGGTGTGGGTAAGATCACCACACCCTCTAAGTTAAGACTTGCTCCCCACTCTATTGTAACACCTCTCTCCCTTTCCTTTCTCTATAGAACTCCTCTGACTTTGCCTGGTATTATCACCGTGACTGATGAATCTGTCTCCCTAAGCAGATTTTGGGTCCTTGGAAGACAGGCTGAACATTTACTATCTTAGAAGTTCCTGCTCGACTGTAAGCTCCAGGTGACTGCTGTGCTCATTGGTCTCTAACACCAAGCCTAGAGTCTGACATATAGTAATAGTAGGTGCACAGATATTTGGTACTTTTTCTTCCACATAGCACCTGTATGTTGTATACCACAGGCATCCTATAAAGTTAGGAAATTTAACTGTGAGCAAAGTGAGAACCATTATATAGATTAGGAGATACATAGTCAAAGGGTGACCCCAAGCGACACTGACTACTAGTTCAGGATACATTACCTGTTTGAGCTGAATTTCTGAATTCACGTGAACATCACAGATTTCACAATGAAATGTCTTGTTCTGTAGTCCTGACCCCTTACTGCCATTCTGCATCTTTAATCTTGATCCAGGTCTAGGATAGGACTTAATTGGACCAGCCCCATTACGAGCTTCAACCATGGTCTTGTGTTTAGATCCTAAGACAGAAAGAAACACATATTAAATAGCTATTTACGAACTATATGAAGCTCTTGAAAAGTTTATCTTCAGGCTGAACTTCCCAAGACTTTTTTAATGATGGTTTTAATGCTGATTATAGATTTAACACATTTTCACTGTAAAAAAATGGGAATCCATGAGTATATAATAAAGAAAATATAGAGAAGCATAAGAAAACAAACATTACCTCTGTTTTCACCACCCAGAGATAACCACTGTTATCCTTTTAGCTTCTTTTTTTGGTATACTGAAAAGTGTATTTTCAAAATTGGGATCACGCTAATTAAATATCCCAAAAATTTCACATATCAAATCATATACATATTTTCTTATAATTACACTTTAATGGCTGAGTAATATATTCTATCATATTGAGACTATAATTTGCTCAACATTTCCCTACTGAGGAAATATGAGGTTGTTTCCATTTTTTTCTCTTAGAAGTGTGTTGCAGTGAACATTGTGCATAGATATTTGTCTTCATTTCTGTCACTTCATCATAATGAGTTTTGGGAAGTACTAGATGCTTTTGAGAAAATAAAGAACAGAACAAGTTTTATCCCCAACCTACTTTTGCCTTGCTGTTTCTAAAGTTGTTATATCGTACATTTCTTAAAATCACTCCTTTGAATCAAAAAAGTAGAGAAGACTGAAGAAACCTAATGTTTGAACAACAAAAGATAAGGTATTCTGATGAGAAAAGGTGAATCTTGTTATAAACATTATTTAAATTTAAACGATAGATGCTAACCTGTGTTGTGTGCCTCTAGCTGTGACAGGGAGTTCACAGCCACTTTGCATAGTGAACAATAAAGTAATTTTTTGGCTTTTTCTTCTTCTGATTCAGAAACAGTACCAGGAGCTCCGTTTGTGCTCTTGGAGGGAGAAGTGGCTGCTCCGGGTGGCAGGGGTGTTGTACCAGGTTTGAGGAGAAATGAGCCACCTTCAGAGCTTGATGCCTGACTGGAACTGCTGACTTTCAACTTCCCTTTATCTTCTAAGAGAGACACAGAGAGAGAATGTTAAGGCCTCATATACCATACAGACACAGACAAATTGACGTAAAGGAATTAAAAATAGAAATCTGATTTCTAGGTGTAGTGTTTTTTTAATTTTTATTTTATATTGGAGTATAGTTGATTTATCAATACAGTGTTGTGTTAGTTTCAGGTGTATAGCAAAGTGATTCAATTATACATACACATGTATCCATTCTTTTTCAGATTCTTTTCCCATATAGGTTATTACTGAATATTGAGTAGAGTTCCCTGTGCTCTACAGTAGGTCCTTGTTGGTTATCTATTTTATATGTAGTAGTGTGTATATGTTAATCCCAACCTCCTAATCTCTCCCTGACCCCCCTTTCCCCTTTGGTAACCATGAGTTTGTTTTCTATGTGTAGCATTTTTTTCCAGCGCAGATTTTAGTTCATTGAGCTTGATTGAAAAAGAACTCCATGGCATCGGTTTCTGTATCAGGTCACCCCAAGATCATGATGACTCACGAAAAATGACTTTGTTCTCCCACTTGCAGCAGGTAACTTTCCGTCTGATATCCCTGAGTTGTAAATTATGTTCCTTTAATAGATAGGGAAACCAGCTACCTTCCAATCTGATTAAATGATATGATGGTAACATGAAATAAGACATGTAATGGTAGGTTTCATTTGACTACTCATATTTTAATTATGACATGAACATAAAGTTAAAATTCAATTTTTACACCAGGTTAAATTTTAACCTTCAGGTGTAGGGCAGAGGTGAGGGAAGAAACATGGTTAATTTTGGTTATGATTAGTTAAGTTTTTGCCGCTCTTTGAATGGCAATATGATTTATCCAAAATACAAGATTTAAAGATTCCATTCATTATACTTATTAATTACTGCCAGTCTGAATCATAAGTTTTAAATAATGACATTAACCACAAGCACAATACGAGGATTAGCCAAATCATTTACAGACATCTTGGCATTTTGATCATGTAGCTACTAAACGTTTATAATCCTTGAGGCCCCTGTGCAGGCTCTAAGAGGGGTCACGGTGACTTTAACAGAATCTAACACTTCACGGTTCACCTGCTATTCAAGACAGGCTCTGTTCAGTGGCTCCTTTGGGAAAGAAGCTGGAACTTCTAGGGCAACTGCAAAATCCATCACAAGTTTAATCCTAGTAGAGCCTTGCTCTTAGAAAATGTCTGTAGGTATGCTGATAAACTCTCATTAAGACAGAAAGGGGGAGCTTCCCTGGTGGCACAGTGGTTGAGAGTCCGCCTGCCGATGCAGGGGACACGGGTTCGTGCCCCGGTCCGGGAAGATCCCACATGCCGCGGAGCGGCTGGGCCCGTGAGCCATGGCCGCTGAGCCTGCGCGTCTGGAGCCTGTGCTCTGCAACAGGAGAGGCCACAACAGTGAGAGGCCCGCGTACCGCGAAAAAAAAAAAAAAAAAAAAAAAGACAGAAAGGGGTACTTCCCTGGTGGCAAAGTGGTGAAGAATCTGCCTGCCAATGCAGGGTACACAGGTTCACTCACTGGTCTGGGAAGATCCCACATGCCGCAGAGCAACTAAGACCGTGTGCCACAGCTACTGAGCCTGCGTTCTAGAGCCCACAAGCCACAACTACCGAGCCCACGTGCCACAACAACTGAAGCCGATGCGCCTAGAGCCCATGCTCTCCGACAAGAGAAGCCACCGCAATGAGAAGCCCGCGCACCGCACCAAAGAGTAGCCCCCGCTTGCCACAACTAGAGAAAGCCCACATGCAGTCAGGAAGACCCAATGCAGCCAAAAATAATAAATTAATTAATTAAAAGAAGAAGAAAAAAAGAGAGAAAGGGAATTAAAACCGAAAATTTGTTTGTTAATTGCCCTAGCTAATTTGGAACCATGTACCATGGACCTGGATGACCAAGAGGGAAGGAATGACGAGGGAAACAGCAGTGAGGTTCTGTGTGTCTCTTCTCTATGTGGGGCAAACCAACGCTTTCACACACATCAAAAGTGAGGGGAGATCATATTTTTACTTAATTGATTTCAGGGATCAGCAGTTGATTTCCATCCCTTTTTCCAAGCTGGATCCATCCATGTCAAGACTGGACATAGCAGGGATACTATAGATGAATTCCAGGTCTGGGTGGTGTTTGGAATAAAGGAATATTCAGATCCCTTTTAATCCTTGGTTTTCACAATCTATATTCCTTTTCAGCAAGTTTTTTAAAACTTTAGGATGCCACAAAGTATGATGGAAAAGATCTCAGACTTTTACTAAACTGACCTCAATAGTATGAGAGAAAGAAGTAAAATCATTCTTCCTAAATGGTAGTAGTAAGTAAATTAGATTGAAGATTATTTCAGGCCTGGTACTCTCTTATCTATAAGGATCCCTCAGACTGAATCTGCAATTTTATAGAAATCACAAAGCAGCAAAATAATTCAGTAATCTTAAGATTTGCCCCTATGGAATTGCTCAGTTTTTTGTGATGGAATCTTAAGTTATTGCATAGCAAAATCCTTCCTGGCTTCAAGCATTTCATATTTTATATAAATTCGATCTGAAGAATCTGACATGTTTTAGATATTTACTCACTCAGTCTTTTACTCATATCACTATTTTAATGTCCTTATGTTGATCTTTCTCTTATACTCTTATATAGAATTTTATAATTTACAAAGTGCTATCACTTACGTTATCTTTTTATCTCTTACAACTTATGACTTGTGAAAAGTTTCAAAAAACTTGTGAAAAAGATAAGGCTGACAACGATTATTCCCACCTTAAAAATGTGGAAACTGAGGCTCATCAATATTAAATAATGTCCCACAGATTAGTAAGTAGCATAAGTGAGCATGATATTTTCTCTAAATATTCACCATGTAATGTATTAATCTCCCTGCACAAAGACAGGACTTCATATGGCATTAACATTATAAAACGCATACATTAGTCACCTGGAGATGTGAAAAAGTTGTTGCTTTGTTTTACTATTATAGTTTAGTTTTAAAGCATATTTGCCTTAAATGAAAATACCTACACTATTCAACAATCATCTGATTCAGGTTACATTGAGAAGATGGACAGAATTGTATCTTTTTCTCTATATCCTTATTTCTTTAAGAAAAAATACACAGATTTCCTTTTTACATCTTTTCAAAAGAGGTCATTCACTCATTAACAAATGCATATTAATAATATGCTAATTGCTGATAATGTGCTAGACACCGAAGAGGATAATAAATAAAGTATGTGTAGACTTTTAAGAAAGTAACAGTTTAGCAGAGGAAATGGATAGTCATTCAGAGATCTCTGATTTATTACAGAAACTGGCAAGAGGCATGAGGGCATAGAATTGGAAGTAATTACTTTTGGTTAGGAAGAAAGACATTTTCTGTCTAGGTTATGAAGATGGGTTTTGAAGATCAGATTTAGATAAGTATAGAATAAGGTGAAAAGGAGTAGGAAGTGAATAGCTAGAAGTGGACATGTGAGGAAAGGCTTAGGTGTTAGAAAGCTTGGGGTTTGCTGGTGAATACCTGGTAGGTGAGGATAGAAGATGGCAACAGGTTTAATGGGAGATACTATTATAAAGATGGACTCAGTCAGAAGGCAGAGAATATTTTAAAACTGTTAAAGTAGATACTAAGGGTAGCCGGTTTTCTTTTAAAAAATATTAAGAGGTGTGGAGTGATTAAGATTTACATGATTTAACATTTAGATAAATTATGTTTTGGTTTTTATGCCCTGGATAGGTCAGAGTCTTAATCTTTGAGAATATTGGGAACGCATTTTGACTTTGGAAATGTGTAAATGGCTCCATCATATGCAGGTAATTCTGCTACTGGATTGATACTAGATAGTCAATAAGACTGATCCTAAAATCAGGAAAGTCTCTGATGCAATAATTTATTTAAATTGTGGCATTCTTTCTGGATCTGTAAATTTATAAGCATCAAAGCCTAATTTTATTATTTCTCCTTTTAATTGTTTGATATTTTTATCAAAGTCCATTATATTATTTCTCTTCCCTTACTGGCATTTTTAAAGCCTTCTTATTGTGTGTATTTGAAAATTTAATTAATGTACTGTTTACTTCTGTTTCTTTTAATAAAGATGCATGTCACCTGGAACTTCTAGTTAATATGAATTCCATTTTCAAGTATTCCCTCACCTAATGAAAATTAGCAGGTCTTCTGAGAGTCTTAATTATTTCCTGATTACTCAAACACCTTTTCTAAGGTTTCATCCGACAGGATTTTGAAGCAAAATTTGCTAAGCTACATCAGAATTGCCCTTTGTAACAAATATCCATAATTTATTCACCCAAGTGAATTTAGTTCTTCAAAGTAGCCTTCTTGGGAGGTCCCACTCTGACTCAGTTATTTTCCAAAGCGCTAAACATTTTGAAAATCTCTCTTTTTGGAACTGTTTTCATATCTAGTTGATAAACCAGGTGAAGGAAGTCCATTTTCAATATTTATGTGTCACTCTTATTTTTTACTCCAAAAATTTTACTCAAATAAACCCAGCTTATTAGCTCTATTTCACTCAAATACAGCCTCAGAGCACTAATACTCTAACACAGAAGATGAAAAGAACATGCCAGGAGTCTGAAAGCAGTTTTCAGAAACTAATCCTGTTGGTAAATAGAAGAGTCATGTCCATTGATAGGTCTTAACTTTAAAAACAATTAAAATAATATTCTAACCACATCAGAGATTTTATTTTGAAGTAGAACTTTGGAAGCTATAATCAAATTTTGATTTCACTTATGAAGTTTACTCTTGATTTAATGTTATCAATATAAGAAGTCTTTTCTAATCAGGTTTCAACAGTTTACTAACAGATACATATTTTATACAATAAATTTATGCTTGATATAGAAAATAAAGTCAGACAAACATTTAAAAAAATTAAAATCACCCATGATTCTATCATCTAAAATAAAAGTCAACAAACTTTTTCTGCAAAGCACCAGATGGTAAATATAGTGGGCTTTGTATGCCATACTGTCTCTGTTTCAACTTTGTACTGAACTTTGGTATTACAGCAGGAAAGCAGCCACTTACACATGTGATTCAATAAACTCTTTTTACAAAAAATAGGCAGCAGGCTAGATTTAGCCTGCAGGTAGTAGTTTGCCAATCCTTGACCTGGAATGATTATGTTTTGATATCTATTACTCCACACTATTTTTTAAACAACAGTATATATGAATAGACAGAAACATAATATTCTGTAACTAATATTTGTTGCTTAGTAATAAATCAAGAATATCTTTCCATGTCAATAAATGTAGATAGAACTGGATCATGATTTATAAAACAAAATGATATTTACTTATATGGATGTACTATAATTTATTCAACAAATCTTTTGATGTTTGGGTTATTTCTGGTTTGCACTTTTACTCATGTTAAAAAGATACTGAGTGGGACTTCTATTGCCCCCATTTCATTCCCCCGTCAGACAACTTCAGGCCTTGGTGATCTGCCCCTCATACTAGGTGAGGTAGAGGAAAGGAAGGTTGGAGAGAGATGGGGCTGGGAATAGTTAGAACTCAAAGAACCTGCAACCTCAGTTTGGCATGGCCGAATGGGTTTTCTTTGGGTCAACAGGACATCTTGAAAGGTGGCCAGGCTTGAACCATGTTATTGGTACAGACACAAGAAGGCTGATGACCAGGACCCTGGCAGCAAGAGCCTGAGGAGTGGTGGGGACTGAGGAAGGATTGGAAGAACCACATGAAGACCTTACACATGGTCCTTGAGAAGCATCTGGACACCTATCATGCAGAAGCCATCAATGATTGTTCTTACGTACAACAACATTTGCCCTCCCCCCTCCCAATTACTTCTCCTATCCCTAAAAATTGGAAAGGGCAAGAATCAGAAATGATATGATGGGGAAGAAAGAAAGGGCAGGTTATGCCTCTTCCCGTGGTCCAACCTGAGCCAGGAGGAAGGGAGTGTGCAACTAGATAAGAGCCTAAAGTTTCAAATAAGACTGGACTTTCTGATATCTGACAGTGTCTTTGAGGAATGAGAAAGGAAGATTCAACAGAGTATATAGGCAATCATGTTTGTACTCTGCTGAATTCACATATATTCAATAAACCATTTATATAAACAACATTGTGTACAGACATCTCTGTATACTTGTCTGATAGTTTCCTCAGGACCTAAATTTTGAGGAGAAATTGCTGGATCAGAAAGCATGTACATTTTTGAGCTTGTGATGCACACTGCCAAATTTCCCTCCAGATGGTTATACAAGTTAATACTCTTAGAGCTTTGTAAGAGATTGCTGGCTTCCCTGTACCTTTACCAGCCTAAACGTCCATTGTTTTTGCCAATCTGACAGATGTAATACAATATCTCACTGCCAGTTTGATTTACAGTTATTTTTATACTAAACAGATTTGAATACCTTTTCATAAGATTAATGATGATTTGTGTTTCAAAGTAATTTTTTAAAAAATTCTTAATTCTAAAAGGGAACAAAACCCTTGAACTAAATGCATTTTTGGAAGTTAAAATTTTTACACTAGATAAGTAAACTTTACCATAATAACAAGCTTCCTTTTATACACAACTAATATATATACGTGTGTGTGTGTGTGTATTCTATTCAAGTATAGTTGATTTACAATGCTGTGTTAGTTTCAGGTGTCCAGCAAAGTGATTCAGTTATACATACATATATATCTATTCCTTTTCAGATTCTTTTCCCTTATAGGTTATTACAAAATATTGAGTATAGTTCCTTGTGCTGGACAGTAGGTCCTCACTGGTTATCTATTTTACATATAGTAGTGTGTATATGTTAATTTCAAACTCCTAGTTTATCCCCCCTTTTCCCCTTTGGGAACCATTAGTTTGTTTTCTACGTCTGTATACACAACTAATACTGTTAAGTTGGTTGGAGCATGGTTCTTAGAAGCTGAATTCAGGGGCTCGATCCTTATTTCAAGAAGTTTGCTTTCGGGCTTCCGTGGTGGCGCAGTGGTTGAGAGTCCGCCTGCCGAAACAGGGGACACGGGTTCGTGCCCTGGTCCGGGAGGATCCCACATGCCGCGGAGCGGCTGGGCCCGTGAGCCATGGCCGCTGGGCCTACGCGTCCGGAGCCTGTGCTCCACAACGGGAGAGACCACAACAGTGAGAGGCCCGCAAACCGCAAAAAAAAAAAAAAAAAAAAAGAAGTTTGCTTTTATGTAGAACAACAAAAAAAAGGCCAAATAGCTGCTCCAGGCAGTTATATCTTCGAGTGATAGTAAAAGCAGCAATAATAATCACAAATTAATAGCTAACACTAATTGAATACTCACTATAGACCAAGCAGTATGGTAAGAACTTATATTCATTATCTCACTTATTTTTCATACACTGTAATGAGGTAGACATTTTACTATCTGTACCTTTTTATTTATTTATTTTTGCGGTACGCGGGCCTCTCACTGTTGTGGCCTCTCCCGCTGTGGAGCACAGGCTCCGGACGCGCAGGCCCAGCGGCCATGGCTCACGGGCCCAGCCGCTCCACGGCATGTGGGATCTTCCCAGATCGGGGCATGAACCCGTGTCCCCTGCATCGGCAGGCGGACTCTCAACCACTGCGCCACCAGGGAAGCCCTGTTTCTTTTTTATTGAGGTATAACTTATATACTGTAAGGTACATACATTTTAATGAATTTATACATATGTATACATTTGTGTAAACATAGATATAAAGAAGAGATAAGATACTGATATATAAGATTTAAAGATATAGAATGTTTCTACCACCCGAGAAGACTCCATTGAACCCCCAATCAGTTGATACTCCCCCTCTTCTCAAAGATAACCACCATTCTTATCGCTATCAGTTTAGATCAGTTTTGCCTATTTTTGAACTTCATATAAATGGAATCACCCAGTATATATTATTTTATGCCTGGCTTCTTTCACACAACATTATGTCTATGAGATTCATCCATATTGTTGCACATAGAAGTTTGTGTTTTTTCCTAATGGCTGGATAGTATACATTGTATGACTATGCCACAATTTATTTATCTACTTTACTATTGATGAGCATTTGAAAGCTTTCAGTTTTTGGCTATTTTGAGTAATGCTACTATAAATATTCTTATACATGTTTTTGGTAGACATAGATACTCATTTATGTTATCTATATCTATGTCTATAAAGATATATATATCTTTAGTAGATTCTGAAGAGTTTTCCAAAATGGTAGTACTGATTTATATTTCTACCAGCAATGCGTGAGAATACCAATTGTTCCACATTTGCTCTAACAAATAGTATCAGTGTTTTCAGTCCTTTTGATTTTAGCAGTTCTGGTGGAGTTGTGGTGGTACCTTATTTTGGTTTTATTTTGTATTTCCCTAATGACTAATGATATGGAACACCTTTGCATATTTTTATAGGCTAATTGTATATCGTCTTTTGTGACGTGCTTGGTCAAATTTTTCGCCCATTTTTTAAAAAGCAGATTCTCAGCTTTTTTCTTATTGATTTATAGGAATTCTTTATATAGTCCAAACAAGAGTCCTTTGTCAGATACATGTATTACAAATCATCTCCCAGATAGTGGTCTGCTTTTCTCTCTCAAAATGTATTGTAACTACAATTGTTCAAAAAGAAAAACAACCAAGGCTTGGACAGATTAAGTTACTTCCCACAGGTCATTGAATTACTAAATGGTAGAGCATGGATTCAAATACAGTCTTCTGAATCCTGAGCCAGTGCTTCTTATTGCTCTTCTGTTTTGAGGGAGTAGAGACTAAGAATGCTCAATCTCAGTGATACTTTCTTGAAGGCCTGACACTGTGGAATAAAGCTGAGTGGATGGTATTACCTTTGTATATCTTTGTCAAATGATGCCATACAAAGCATAGCACATTATAGGCAAAACTTGCTGAGAACCCGACAAATAAATGTTTTAATACAGTTTCTTTAAGGTTGCAACTTTGCATGTAACCTAGGAAAGCAAAAGACAATAGCTTTTAAAGAAGGCATTTCAAGCAAAAATTGGCTTAGGTGTTTTTTCTTCTTTGAGTTCTCACTTCTTGGCTAATGTCCCAACAAAGAAGGTCTCTGATTCTCTATGTGAAGTAAAAATTTCCTTGCATTTTTGCTTTTGATAACACATGTCTTGACTTACCAAGCTGTACAAATTACAACTACTAATAGGTATCATTTTCTGCCACTGAGAAATGGCAAAGATTTAAAAATTATAAGCGAGGGAAAGATAAGATATAGCACCTGCTTGACGGGAGTGTAAAGCAGCATAACCATTCTGAGACATATGTGAAGTTCATACCATTTCACCAAGTAAGTCCCATCTAAGAATATATCATAAGGAAATAGCCATCTATCTCTGCAACAAATTTAATAATTTTTGCATACCTGTGATGTGGTATACACTATTCTAGGCTCTGAAGTTAGAGGTGAAAATATATGTGTATAATATATACCAAATCTTTGACTCAATGAAATTAATTATCTAGTGGGAAAGGCAGAAAAGTATATACGTATATTTACACATATACACATATGCTTTTGTTATATATACATTTATAAAATATATGTTAAAAATATATAAGCATGTATAAAACATGTTTATATTTTACATATTATATATAATCATATAAAATTATATATAAAATATATGTGTATAATATATATGTATATATCATATATACATATATATGATATATATGTGTGTAATACATACATATATATGCATATATATGTGTGTGTGTATATATATGTGTGTGTATATATATATATATATATATAGTCTCATAGCATTAAGTGTGCTAAGAAGAAAAATAAAGCATGGCATGGTAATAGAGTCAGTTCAAGCCTGTCTGAAGAGGTAATATTTGACAGACACTTGAATGAAATAACAGGAATTCTGGGAAGAATAGCATTCCAGGAAGAAAGCACAGCAAGTACAAAAACCTTGAAATGAAACAAGCAAGATCAAGGTGAGTGGGAAGAGGGTGAATGCAGGCTGTGCGGTGAAGGAGCTGACCAGGGCCGAGATCACATACGGTCTGGTGAAGCATGAGAGAAATTTGGACGTAATCTGTGATTTCTGAGCAGGAGAGAGAGGTGATCTGAGTCATGTTTTCATAAGATCATTTTGACTGCTATGTGGAGAAGAGCTTGTGCAAGAATAAGCACATGGAGATGAGTTTGGAGCCTAATGTAGCTGTCCACAGGGAGCCGATGGTGGCTTGGACCAGGGTGGTAGTAGAAAATTGAGCAGTACACTCAGGATGTATCTGTGGGTAGAAACAACCAGACTTACCGACTGATTAGATGTGGGGTGTCAGAGAAAGAGAGGAACCAAGGATTACTACCAAGGTTTTGCCATGGACACTTGGTGAATGGTGGTGGTATCATTCACTGAGATTAGAGATAATGGTATTTAGGATGGTAACCAAACTTCCTGGTCTCTCAGCCAGGAAAACTTGGCTATGCGTAATTCCATTCCTGACTAATAAACCTCAAGCAAGTGACTTAAGTGATTGGTGCCTTCATCTGAAAATGTGCAAAATACTACCATTTTCTCCTCGGGCTCTAAGAACCAAGAAGATGGTAAAGGTGAGGCAAGGGCTTCAGGTGGATGACACAACGAAAGGTAATAGTTTGGGGGCCTAAGCTCAAGTGACTCACAGTTAATGCTAATGAGATCAAGGTCATGGGTTCTGTTCCATACTCAGGGGCTGTGGATATCTAAATCCATGTCTTTTGACTGAAAAAAAAATGTGTACCAGTCTTTACAAGTAAATCACCACAACTGGACAATCTGAGCTCACACACCAGGCCCTAAAGCAATGATTATAATTTTTAATTTTTTAGGAGCAATATTATTCATTCATTTGTATATTATTTTTATCATTATGGTTTTAAAAGACATAAATTTTGAATAGAGTTTTAATATGTGTATTTTGCTTTCAGTGAAAATGCAACAGGTTTTCTGTTTATTGTGTAGTCATCTACCATTTGTCAGAGAGTTTTCAAAAAACTATGAGCCTTGTTCACTGACACCTACCAACGTCTTTCCAAGATAAGCGTTCCAGAATATCAAAGGAGTTCCAAAACTTGAGAAAAGTGCTCAGGAAACCAAGGCTACAATTTCAAGAGAATCATATTTTGTGCTTTCTGAGGTCACTGAAGGATACTGCTCGTCAGTTTTTACAATAATTTTCCTTTTTATACTTAGTATTGTACTAAAAGGATTAGGCAACAGAGACATGCTGTGAAAGGACTGCTGGTCATGTTCTTTCCTTTTTTTGCAAGCACCTTGTCTAGCATCTCATTATTATTTCAAAAAACAAAGCAATGCCCAGATTACTGCTCAACGCTCATTAAAGCAAGTTAGTTCACTTTGATATGGAATTCTGAAATCATTCTCTTCTGCTTTATCTTCCTACTTTCTCAGTAATGAGGAATTAATGGGTGTCAGTCAGAGGACCTACCTACCTTTTTTTTTTTAAATCTACCATTATTATTATTTTTTTAGAGTCTTCGGTTGCTGCACCCGGGATCTTTCCGTTGAGGTGTGTGGGCTTCCCTCTAGTTGTGGCATGTGGGCTCTGTAGTTGTGGCACGTGGGCTCTAGAGCGCACAGGCTTAGTTGCCCAGCAGCACGTGGGATCTTAGTTCCCTGACCAGGGATTGAACCCACGTCCCCTGCATTGGAAGGCAGATTCTTAACCACTGGAACACCAGGGAAGTCCCCAGAGGACCTACTTTCTTAGTGTGGTCTTGCAAGGAATGAAGCTGAAAAGCCCATGGGGCTCTGCACCAGACAAAGAAATACTGCAAACCTGTGTGTATGTCAACTCGTGTGCTGCAGAAGACTTCTTAAGCCTTTGCCTCACTTGTCTCCTCCTTATCTACACTTTGACACAGTACAAGTGATAGAAACCACTAACTGATGACAGATATTTTAATGTTTAAGCTAGAATTCTACTAAGATAGGCAATGGATTTGCAGGGGGAAAATAAAGCAGCAGCACGTGAGCTGCAAGATGAATAAGCCAGTTTCGTACCTTGGAGTTCTTTTCAAAGCAAAATGTAATTAGAGATGTACAGACGCTAGAGCATCATCGCTATATCAGTGGATGCACAAAGAAAGGAGGATTCATTTGTAGTCTAACAGGACTGCACCTGTTAAGTGAGTAGGAAGAAAAGAACTATATTGCAGATAATGTTCAGATTATTTTGCCTCCCTTTATTTATTAGATGTTTTCTTGGAAGGTGATGTGCAAAAAGATCTTGGAAAATTTAGTAATAATTTGAATGCACCATTTAAAAGATGTTTTTGAAAGCAGAGCTCTTTTGGTGATCCAATAACCACACACACTTATTTTTAAATTCTGTAAACTTACAGATTAGATTTGCTTAATTAGAAACATATACAGTGAAAAAGTTATATACCTGGAGAACAGGTCAATAAATCAGACAAGTGGGGAAAACAGTGATAGTATAAGGAAAATATACAAAGGCAGCTTCCCCATGGAAGCTTTACCCTTTTTCTTAAGTCCGCTATTAATACTGCAAATCTCTCATGAGCAAATGTCTGGTCTCCTATTTCTGAGAGAAATGGGGAAGCTCGATGAGTTTACCACTGATGTTACAGTTTCTTCCCTCTGTACCTATTTTGTTTGGATCTCTGAGGAAAAGGTATCTACTTCCACCTGGACTCTCTATCTTTTAAATCTTGTCTATCTTTCCTATAGCTCTAACTACTTTGTTTCTACAGGGTCCTTTCTGTTTACAAAATGCTAAAACTTCCATGTTCCAAAGTCATTCCCTAACTTGGTTCACTCCTGGAACTTTCCATTTGCCTTCTCATTGGCGCTGAATTTGAAGTGGTCCTGTGAGGTGGCCCTTTCCACTTCCTCTCTTCCTGTCCATCCTTACCCTCCTGCAAAAGCCAGGGGTCTCCCTTCAGTCTTCTCTTGCACTGGGCACAAGTTCCTTCCTGAAATGCTCTCCCCACTTGATGTCCACAACTCTGCCCTTCCCTGGTTCTCCTTCAGCCTCAAGAACAGCTCATTCCAGGATCTGTTCAACAGCTCCTACTCTTCTGTCTGCCCCTAAGTGTTGGCATTCCTCAAGGTCACTTCTTGTCCTCTTCTTGAGCATTATGTGATCTAATTCACTCCAATGACTTCCTCTACTACATTGACATAGATTCCGAAATCGACAGGTGAAATCTCTACCTTACTCACAGACTCAAGACCCCCTTTTCCCTAACAGTCTGTGGAACATCTGTTTCTAGATATTTCCTGGGTATTTCAAACTCAACATGCCTGATACTGAATGGATGAGCTGCTCCAGCAGCACCCGTCCAAGCAGTCCCCATATCAATTGATGACATTACAGTTGTGTATTAGAATTGTCAGCAAAGACTCTTGAATTCTTCCCTCTTTTATTCTTCCCTCCTTCTACATTTAATGAATGACCAAAGTTTATTGATACTATCTTCTAAATACCTCTTCTACCAGTCTTATTCACATTTTCATCCAGCAGACATTTATTCAGCATCTACCATGTGCCCACTCCCTCACTTCGGGCCCTCATTTATTCTCCCTGGATTATCATAAAACTTCTTTATAGGTCTTGTTACTTCTAGTCTACTCTCCAACTCTTTCCCCCTCCTTCCCTGCTCTATGTTCTCAATAATCCTTTTCATATAATTATATTTTGATCTTACATTAACTATAATTTTTTCACACTTTCACACATTTTATACTGGTAATGTATTACCAGGATAGAGATATTCTTGCATCCTAGAAAAATATCTTAATTCAATTTGGGGCCCAGTATACAGAAAACCATAGGTGGGCAATAAATTTGTTGAAATAAGGAATGTTCAATTCACTGCCATGCTTTCTAGCCTCACAAGTAAAAATACTAGAAAAATTCACTGTTAATAGCTGAATCATAACTAGTAAAATGAATATAGATAGAACAGATAAATACATTTCATCTGTTGATTATGTAAAATACTTGTATTATTGTTTCCAAAGATTATATATATATATACATATATATATATATATGCAAGCAATCAATATTTAATGTCTTTTGAGGTTGAAACAATTCTCTTAAGAATGACATCTCCTTGAAGTGTACTAGGACAGAGGCATAACAACAAAAACATTCCTTTTTGCCAGGTCCACTATTTTGAGGTTTGATAAAATGAACAAATCTATGGATTTCATTATCTCCTTTACTAAGAATCCTATACAAACTTACATATAAATATTAAGCATGTACCTTTGCCAGAAAATCTAAAGTATATGTGAAAACACAAATATCACAAAAGTATAGCCAGTCCTCTTTGCAACTTAACTGATGTCCTGGTCTCTGGCAATGTTTCTCATGGGTT
The DNA here is from genome assembly GCF_937001465.1 of Orcinus orca. Classification (NCBI taxonomy): domain Eukaryota; kingdom Metazoa; phylum Chordata; class Mammalia; order Artiodactyla; family Delphinidae; genus Orcinus; species Orcinus orca. The sequence goes on from NC_064565.1 coordinate 66,920,365, forward strand.
TTATGTCTGGAAACTCATCAGAGGTTTGTAGCCCAACAACCCACCTGTCCAATGTAAGCAGTCAGTAACAAATTACATATACTATATTCATCTGAGTTATCAACAATTACACAATCGATATAGTTATACAATAATGTTCTTCAAGAAATTCCAAGTACTATGTCTTGTGGTATTATTTAATTTTCCCCACCCTTTAGATAACAGATGTCCATCACTGAAGGTGTCATTATGCAGGCTTTGGACCTTAGTGATGATACCACTCATGACCAACCCAAATCCTCAAGGCACATAACCTTTAGCAGGTGGCCTGAGACTGACCCAGTACACTGGAAGTCCTTTAGTCACCCATTTAGGCTTCCTCCAACTAGATGCCTCATTTAGACTTGATGTAATTCCAAGTGTCCCCAAGGGTTACCCACATAGTATAATATTGTCTGACTTATCTCACAACACCTGCTATTTAGCTCACTTGCTTTGATAGTCACAGGACTTCTTGTTGGAAAATGTTTGATCTCAATGCCCCACTTGAGGGTGAATTGCTGGACCACTTTGGAAATGGAAAAAATTCTCTATATGGCTTATGCCATTTTGCAGGTGTGGAAAACAAAGCAAAGGACTTGCATGACAATCCCAGAAACATCAAGAAGTCAAGGAGCGACATGGAAATTAAAGCTACTTTTTGAAATTCTCAGAGCACTAAAATATTATACATTGGGCCAGTTTGATGCTGGTGGGCCCTTCCCATCCAATGCCATGTTACCATGCCTCTAGCCAAATTCCAGAAACCCTGTCTCTGTAAGCATGGTTTATCACCATGAAGCTTGCTAATTCCTAATTAACTATGTTGATGTCTAATTTTCATATCTTGGCCTTCAGACTACTCCTGGAAGCAGGGGAAATTATCTCTAAATGAAAGTGACTCTACTGAATCAGAATCTGTATGCCCTTATGTGAAAAAAACAAAAAAGCTTATTTATTTTAAGTAACTTAGGACCCATGAAAGTCAGGTGACTAATTTCGTAAGTTCAAAACAGGTCCTGTGCTATAATTTTCTGCCAGTCTCAATTCTGACCTAGGGTATCCCTGCCCTTTCCATATGAAAGCCTAAGTCAATCAGATTCTCGCCATTGGGCTACACCCTGCAGTGATTTTTGTAGCCCAGTGAAATGACAGTCATTGCCCTCCCTGTCTGAGTACCACATGACAACTGCCCCACTGTCCCTTGTGCCACTTTGTTGGAGAGCAGAAGCTGCCAGTCTCACACTCAGATAAAACAGTGGCATCTCCAAATATCTCCATGTTGGAAACTGGCAGCCTACACTCTGTATCAGTGAGCTGGCACTGACATTAGTGAACTTGTCACTTCTAAGCAAGCACAAAAGAGGGCTTGTTTGCTAGAGCTTGAATCTAACGAACAGCTTTCTCCTATTTTGTATAGTTTTCCAGCCATTTGACTTGTACAATAGAGAAATCATATTTCAACTTCTTCAGGTTGAAAAATTGCCCCTTTTCTGATTTGTCACCAAGAGATGAGAAACCGTTATTTCTGAGGCAGCTTTATTATGGAAAATAGAATAAGTAACTCATGTCACTCAAATCAAATCCCTCAGGGAGTAGGTCCAGTAGCGATTCAAAAGCCAGGAATAAGATTAAAAACTAATTTTCTAGGTGGAATGAGGAGCAGGTTCTTTTTCTTCTAAACTAATGGCCCTTCACAGAGGAAACATTCACAAGGTACAAGGGAAACATGTGAATTCTGCTCCTCCCACCTTCTTCCTCTCTAGATGCAGACTTAAGGGTTTAGCTTTGATGCTCCAGGCAGGGTGACGCTCACACTGTCAATGGAAAGGTCGGCCTGAGAGGTATTGAGGAAACTGAGTCTCTCATCTAAAAAAATATATCTTTATCTAATAGAGAAAATATTTAAAAATTACTGTCAGCCAACAAGTTTATTGCCTCAGGCTGCTTCCAGGGAGATAGGGAGATGGGCTTTTACTCTTTATGGACCTAACTGGGTACTGCCTGCCCTAATGACACTATGCAGACATTCAGCCGCTGGACTGCTCAGGTGTAAGAAAACTACTAACCCTTTAAAAATATATTGCTAAAAGGCAATCATACTTTTACATTTTGAATCTAGCATTTGTACTTAAATTCAACATGCTGCTTTACTGCAAAGTTGTCAAAGCCAGCTTTATATTTAAGACATATAGGTTGCAGGAGAAAGTCTGTTGACCACAGAAAGTCTCCTTTAAAAAGTGAGATGAATTCAAGAGGCCTGGGCCTCCAAAGGGGTTTGCCTGGGTTGTCTCATCATACGAGGTCCCTTAGGGATACTGCAACGTGGGGACTTATGACTGTGACCATGAGAAAAATGAACAAGAAAGAGATATGACATTGTATTGCAGACTGTGAGCCTCCCAACTATAATACAAAACAAATGGCTACGAGTTTCTTTCCCATCCTACCTGTGCCCCAAGGTATATAAACCTCATCAAGTCAATAGAAGAAGCTATTATGCAAGTAACATAGTCTATGGAGAACAGAGAAAAAAAAAAAACCATTATCCTCTCATACTAAACAGGAGTTTTTAACCTGGGGTCTGTGGACTTCCAAGGCGTCCATGAGTTCACAGGATCCATGAACTTGGATGATAAAAAATATAAATATTTTCATTTATCTCTTATCGAAATGCATCATATCCCTTCAATTATAAATGAAGGCAACAAACTACAGCAGTCTTGGTAGTACATTTAACTTTGTCACCCACAGAAGTCAGATATTTTCGTCAGATATTACAGTTGTTATAGAAAGGTTAAAATACTGTTTATGTTTGTCAACACTTCAAAATTATGGCAGATATTAGACCTGTTAGATCTTATTAAATGCATTATTGCTATATTACCATATCATAACAAAGATTGAGAACTGGTTGGAATTCTTTGTAAAACTATAAATTTCATTTTACAGATGTAAAAACACCATTCAGAGAATAGGCTTCACTAGTCAGCCACAGGAATACGTGGCACGAAAAGATGTTAAGAATCTCTGTGTTTATACCCATCACTTCATTCTGCCTTCATTTCTGTCCCTAGCCATCATTTCAACCACTTCCTTACCAACATCTTAAATTCCTTTCCTTGTCCCCAAGTGTCCTTTCATTGGTTCAGGTGTTTAAACAGGGCAGTCTTTCGCATCTCAAGTTATGGGGTACTGGTCCTTCTGATGAGAATCCTCTTCCCCTCCACCCCTAAACCAGAGCCTTTGTTTGCCTGGCTAACATCTTCTTTCCCACTAGGTAGAGAGAGCTTAAATCCCCTGCTTAAGCCTTCCCTTCATTCCCAGACTAGGTCAGCGTCCCCTTCTTTTCATCAACCTTGTCGTCATTTGTTCAGTATTACCCTTCCAGACAATATGCTCTCATGAGGGCAAAGCCCAAGTCTGCCTGGTTCACTATCATATACCCAGTGCCTAGCATGAGGGGGCTATCAAGCCCCTATCCAGAGAGGGCTCAATAAATATGTACAAATACATGTACCAACAAACCATTTTGTAACTTTTGATTTAATATATTTTGTAAGCTTTTGATTTAATGTATTACACTCTTGTTTCATGTTGTTACTTTTATTTACTTTAAAGCTGCACAGTATTCTATTGGGTATAAGTACTTTAGTTAAATAATTTCCCTAGTATTGATCATCTTGTTTTCAGTTTTCACTAACACAAATAATGTTGTATATCATTTTATTTTTCATGTATATCATTTTATTTTCATATCATTTTATTTTTCTTGCTTTGTATTGAGGATTATTTCCTTGATGTAAACTACAGGAAGAGGAATTAATTGGTCTAATGGAATGAACATTTTTATGGTTCTTGATTTATTCTATGATGTTGTTTTCCAAAAGAGTTCTCATTTAAAATGCCATAAATAAAATGGCATGTAACTGTTGCATGGCATGAAATGATCGTAGATTCAAAAGGAAAGAGTCTGGAAATTTCTTTGAATAAATGGTGGCTTTTTATGGCTACTACTTATTGAGTGTCTATTATGTGATAGGCAGTGAGCCAGGAACATTTATTAGTTCATCATTCCTGACAACAACCCTGGGAGGTAGATATCAGCTCTCCCATTTTATAGATGGGGAAATAGAAGGTCAGCGAACGTTACTTGGTCAAGGTTATATGGTCAGTGAGAGGTGGAGTGAATCAAGCTCGTGCTCTTTCTACTATGCTATACATGCAAAGTAGGTAAGTGCTCTCAAAACTCCTACCTTAGTTAATACATTTTTATCCAAAGCCACTCAAAACTTGATTTTTTAAAAAAATAAAAGTTGTAAAATAGGATGGGGAAAGAAATAACACACCTTTCTGAGATGTCAGACTTCTGAAAGTGTCATCTAGTGAAAAAGAATCTCAAACAGTTTTCAAAAAGCATGTGCAGTAAAGCCCATGAACCTTCATCTAAAGGCAGCATATCATGGTGGTGAATTCGAGGGACCGCCTGGGAGAGACCTTGAAACTACTTTTCATCTGAAGGACTCTGAGCCATTATTTCCCCTCTCTAGGTCTCACTTTCTAGTATCCATCAAAGGATTGTTATAATTAAATAAGATAGTCTATATAAAATGTTTAGCACAGTGGTATCAAGCATATAATGATACACGTTAATTATTAGTAGTACTGCTGTTAAAGTTATTTTTTGCATGTAAGTCTAATAAGCTTGGATCTGGTTTTCTAGAATATACTATATTAGGTACGGCATAATGAAAGATGATGATAGCTGACTACCACAAGGGGCAGTTGTCACCTCTCACTGAAATCAGCAAGAAGGGACAGCTGAAATAAAACCCCACAGGAGGACCAAAAACAAACAGGCAAACTGTAAGAATATCAATAATAGTTGCTTTAATTATGCTTTACACTTTGCAAAGCTCTTTCACAATCATTTCATTTGATTCATGCAACACTGCTGTTTTGTAGGGAGGGCATTCCCACTTTACAAATAGGAAAAGATAGGCTCAGAGAATTTAATGCCTTCTCTAGAATCATAGCTAGTCAAAAGAGCAAAGAGTACTACTGTCTATAGATCTGCTGTCCAATATGGTAGCCATGCGAGCTACTTAAATTAAATAAAATTAAATATTCAGTTCCTCAGGAGCATAAACCACAATTCAAGTGCTGAATAGCTACGTGTGGCTCAGGGCACTCACGTTGGACAACCGAGATTATAGACCATTTCCTTCACCACAGAATGTTTTATTGGGTTATGCTGGTCTATAGAAATGAGAGCACCAAACCGTTACTGCATAATGATGTGCCCGGTGTCCATGACAGTGAACCTGATTCTCAGAGAAAGCCGTCAGGGAAGAGGAAAATACTTTAGAAATGTTTCTATGAAAAACACTTTAAGCTTTATATTATAGAGTTAAATTTGTGTGGCATTAGGCTATAAGCATCATCAAAATTGGGCCCAGAATCCCCAAAAGTGCCGAGTGCCAATGCTCTGCACAAAGAACCTACAAATATCTACTGAGTAGTTCTATTTCTTCATCTACTCATTTCATAAAAATTACATCAATGTAAGAGAATTCTTCCTGAAGCAAATAAGTTGAACATCATAAAAATGTAAGCAATAACCTTTGTTAAAATCTCAAGGGCAGTTATGGTTGTACATTTATAAAATTATTCAGTGTACATACGAAGTCCTTTTATATTCCAATATCTATCTGATGCAGAAAGGCTGTAAATAAATGTAATCAAAAGAGATGAATACCAGTGAAATATGTTTGAAGATGAGAAAAGTTTTCAACAGCGATATAAGCCTTTAAAGGAGATATCCAAGGTTTTGCTTTTTAGAATGGTTTATAACATATCCCTTGTAAATCATAAGTTAATAGATTTACTGAGGAGACAATCACAAATCAGTCTCAACTTATGGTTCACTTTCTTCGAGCAACACTAGGAAATAGCTTTCAGAAGTGAAGAACCTGACAATGAATGCTCAGTATTACTTCAAAGCACTATAAAATGCTCAAAAGTTTCAGAAGTTACTTTCCAGAGGATGACAAACACTTAACTACCTAAGAATCTTCAGCCTTGCCTGGCAGGATGGTGCTGTCAGATTCAAGGTGCATGGACAAAGCTGGAGGCAGTTTCATTTTTTAAATTGACTTTGAAAGTCTTAATGATATATGTATATTTCATGGAAATATGAGCCTTAGTATAATGGTCTGTTCTCTTTAGACAGATGGAGCTCGATTTATGTTCTACATGATTGTATCCCGGAATTTCAGACCTAAGATGTTTGTCATAATATAGTTAATCTATTATTTTTATGAGGGATACGAAGTCTTGGCCTCCTGTATTTGGATAGATGTATGCCAAATTTATGGTGGCGCTGGTCTATAAATGACAGATGCTGCCAAAGCAGAAAACTATCATTTTCTTCTACTCAACAGCACAAGGTCCTGTTGCTAGAGACAGAAATGGGGGAAAGAGGCATTTACAAAGACCTTGCTGGCTAATCAAAGGAGTCCTGCAGCAGTCGGTGGAAATGAGAAGTTGTCATTTGGGAAACTTGGCCCCATTTGTAACAACACATAAAAACTGTGAAACACACAGGGAAACCCATAAACATGACAAGGCGAGGGTCTCCATTTGTATCTTTGGCAGAAAGCCTCTTTGACAAAATTGAAAAATGTACTTTCATAACGTAACAAGATGACCATAAAAAGTTGAACTGCAGCCTTTCCAGGCAAATCATACTGATGTACTAGTTGATACTGCTCTGGGTTCACACCTGAGGAACTGCCGCCATGCAAAAGCACATTATGCTGAAAACTAAAATGAGTTTTGAGGTATCCTCACTTCTTTCCTTCCTTCTTAAGTCTTTTCTGATACTGTCATCTCTGGCTCCATGGTATAGTCATGGGTGTGGGATAAACAAAACAATGTCCCTGTGCCCAGTGAAAATCTCTGAGATGGGATGATTCAAAATGCTACCGAAAATGCGGACAGCATTCAGGCTAGTCTACTGGACCCTTTAGGAGGCAGTTCAAGGCTCTGCTATACTGGTGATGCCCTTGCTCACTGCTGACCTCCAGCTCAGTGAGTGTGTTTGGCTCTAGTCACATAAAGTCTACAGCTGTCAAGCTGGAGCTTTAAGAACATGTGTCATTTACCTGAAATGAGTGTTTTCATTCAAACTTGGCCTTGAAACGATCTGTCTAAAGCTTTGTTCTCTTACAGTTAAATGATGCAGACAACACACTGCACAGAAACTAAGGATTATCAATAAAACAAAGCCTCAATGACCCTGTCACTGCTATAGCTCCTACTGAAAAATATCAACAGTCAGAAAACAATTTAAAAGTAATACATAGTCCTACTCATTAATTCTTTAAAAAAGTGGGTTAGTGGTTTCTGACTTTTCCCATTGGGATACTGTACTTGAATTTACTCTTCTGAGTCAGAGAAGCTTAGAAGTAAGGGGAACAGTGGAATATTCATGGAACAAGAAGCCCTGAGTTCCTGCTCTGACTCTACTGGGATATGAGTGTGCAAGCCATTTAAAGCCTCACACAAGCCATTTAATCTTTCTAAGACCCAGGTTCTTCACTGTTACCACATTTTTGGGAGCAGCTTGAAGGTGGCGATTATATATTATTTTTCTTTTGGAACCTCTTGAAGGCAAGAACGTGTCTTTCTGTTCATTGTTGCACGCTTGAAATGGCAAATGTTACAGATGTACTATACTACTTAGTATAGATAATACATATTTGTTAAATGAATAAATGGATATAGAGTTTGTTGTGTGCGTATGTGAAAGAGGGATACTAATATCAGCCTTACCAGTCACAGGGTTGTTGAGGGGGTCATACGAAAACATTTATGTGACTGGATTTTATCAACTGAACAAATTCAAGGTGTTCCTATTGTTATATTTTAAGCAGAACATGCTGGTTCCATCATCTTTGCTCTTAATTGCATTTATAAATATATCTATAGCATTTTGAATCATTCCATCTGCTTTCGTCTTTTTAGACAGCAACTGATTAAAAGCTGTTTAGCTCTAAATGGCTTTATATACTTTGAGCTACAAATGTATTTTCCCCATCTTGATATCTAATTAATTAAAAAAAATCTTGGGCTAAAGACTAGACATATGGATGATTAGGTCGACTATCACAATATTTTTTACCGTTAGGTTGATTATCAAAATATTTTATTATTTTCAAGAAAAGGTCTTCCAAAGGCTCTGTTTTTTTTTGTTTGTTTTGTTTTGAGCTTCTTATGAGTGGTTAAGTGCTGTCACAAAGAGCATTCAACTTGATGTATGGGGCATATTATCACAGGGAAGTGTTGTGTCATATGGCATTATGACACTTGAACTCTAGGGAGAAATTTGGGTACAGTGTCTGACCAATATGTTCTAGCCATCTTCCTGAAGCTGCCTAATGCTTGCTGTGTCTTGATCCCATTTCTCCCAAAGCACCTTTTTCCTCCTTTCTACCAAGTTTTGAACTCCCACTGATGCATCATTAAAAGCTGGGATAGATCCTAGGAGACCAGAAAGCTATTTCTTTGGATTTTACGTTTAATTCTACTCCAACTTCTAAAAAGTGAATAGGACAGCTATCCTGCCTGAAATAAAACATATTTAATTTTTTTTCAATCATGTGGTCAGAGCTTCTTATAATAAATGAAATTCCTGTTACTGTAGTTTAAACTCATTTTGTTTACTGACTTGAGAGGAAAAAAAAGGAAAGCTTTCCATTATACCCTTAACTTTTTATATCTGATAGCTCCATTACAGCAAATTTCTTTGTATTGCACAGATCCAGTTACAACATGATCTAAATTATGTCTCCAAATGCATCATAAAAAAGTGGTTGTCCCAGTTGCTAAAATAGGAGGTAAAAAGGCTTTTCTATCAATAGCTCTTGGAAGATTGCTAGGCCACTTCTTAGAATAAATAATCTGTGCTCTCAAGGAGCAAAGCGAGGTCATCTGTGGCTCGCACGCTCCTTGTCAGACACTCTGAAATCACACTCTTCCTTGACTGATGTTCAGTGCATCCCAGGATGCTGCACTCCCAGAAGCCCCCTCCCTTAACATCTGGCTATTTCCTGTTCCTCAGGATTTGCCCTCATTGAACAATACTCTTGCTAAGTTACTGATGCTAAAGAATGAGAATGGAAATGGAATTAGTCAATCCTATGGATGTTGTGAATGCCTGGATTTTGAAATCTGGTAGCTGAGACATCAAGTTACTAACATTTACTTTTCACTCAACTATCTCAGAATCACATAGATATTGCTTAAGCCCACTTGATAGAATACTTCATTCAGAAGAAAAAGACCAGTGCTAGGGAATTTCAGTCTCTTAAGAACTGTCAATCAACCATGACTTTTCACTGTGACTATTACTCTAATTTTTGGCTGACTCCTTAGAGGCAGTGTTGTCTGAAATAAAACACTTCAGTTAATTAAGTACCACAGTTCTTCCTCTTCCCTCCCGCTTCCCTCTACATCCCACCTAGACTGTTTATGAAGGACTGGTCTTCGTGTCTCCTAACTTCTAAAATGGGGTTTTAAAGGAAATCAAAACAAGTTACCAAAAAATTTTATGACTCTGACAAAGCTGTGGGAGCTTTTTAAGGATTTAGAATAGGTGGTTAACAACTGGTTATGTATTACATTGTTTAGACCAGATTTCCCATCTGGGCAAAACTTCTAATTTTCTAACTTGAAAATTCTACAAAACACGTGTGAAAAAAAAAAGAAGAAAGAAAAAAACACATGTGAATTTTTGCTTAAAAGCTGACGTTCAGTTGAAAGTGACAAAAAAACATGTATCTATTTAGCAAATATGACCCACTTTGTTCTTAAATAGTGCCATCTTTCAACAGCTTTGGTATTGCTTTTATAGATATAATAGGACGAACTAAATATTTCATTAGTATTAATATTTAAAATATGGAGAAACAAAAAAGTAATTTGAATGACCTAACCAATGTATTGCCAAATAATTTATACAGATTTGAGTAAGGAAACATGGAAAAATGAGGTAACCACACTACAGGTAGTTTGCATTACTTCTAGTCCAAGTATGGACAGGGACATGGTGACTGAGGTCAATACTGTTAGACCATAGGTACTTTGTGGGGTGGATAGGGAAGTGTCAGAGGAAGCAGAGGATGCTGGATTAAAGACCATCACATAGCTACTGGGAAAGAGACTCTGCAGTTGAGATTTGTTTTCCTCTCTCCCCAGTCTCATCTCCTAGGGTTCTTCTAGATCTCAGTTCTCTTTCTTTGTTTATACCACTGCTGTACTTGACCCTGGTGTGTTTCTATTGCCCGCTAGCCAAACACAATTGTTTGTAAAGTCTCTTTCACTTGAGCATTCACTAGCATTTGAGAGTCAGAATAAAAGTCTTGAGTCATTGAACTTTATTTTAACATGCTCATTGGGCGTCTTGTAGATTTAAGGTATGCTGTGATTCTGATCCAGCCCCTTTATTTGGATTTTCTATTTCTATACTGCTCTTTTCTTGGGTCTACTCGCTAATTGTTACTTTTTTTCTCTTCCTTTCCTCTTCTTCTACACCTTTCCTTCTCCCTTTAATTATCTTCTGTTCGTTCATTGATTTTTCTCTCATTGAGCCTTTTCTATTTCCATTTTTAACAGTTTTTTCCCTCATTAATTTTAATTTCATCTACTATGCCTAGAGCAAACCCAATCTGCAAATAATAGTCATATATATTATAATATAACTTAATGGGAGCATTGAGCACATGCAATAGCAAGGCAGGAATGCTTACAGTACCTTCCCACTGTGCTATTAGCTCGAGACACAAAATAAGCTGAAAGAATGGAGTGACACTAACCTCCACTGTTTTATCATTTTGCTTATAAGTACTTCTGTCGGTAAAGAGCATAATTCAGGTAATAAAACCTGACAGAGTATTATTTCATAGAGGCAACAATATCCTGCAGAAAATGAAACTAGGCAGGAAGTCAGGAGGTGATGGCTTCTGTTCGTCCAAACACTGGGTAACCTTGAGCAAATAAAGGCTGCAATATGGACCTCGCCTTGGTTTGCTACTTTATAAACTGGAGATAACATTTGACCCTAATATCTGATAGATCTGGGTTAAAGATTAATTTGCTAATATACGTAAAAAGGCTTTGTTCTTTAGAAGGGGAAAAGTGCAATGTAATAATTCAGTATTTATTATCTGTTCATCAGATATGATTTAGTGATTCTATCGCACAAAGAACAAAAGCCTTTATTACCAAATTTGGGTCAGCTCACTCACTCTAGGCTGCAGAGCCTTGGGAACCAGCATCTGTGGGACCTCGTCAATAGTGGTCACTTCTTACATAGTCTCTCTTTGTCTAACCAGGCTTTTCTGAATCTTCCTCTTACAAATGGATTTGTGCTTCTCCGAAGGCCCTGGGCAACCACAGGAAAGCGTTAAGTCTCTTAAGTCTACAATGACTTGGAAAGCAGAAGAGAATAAGACAAGAAGTGTGTGTCTTTGTGTTTCCAACAACAGAAAGGTCCCTAAGGAGAGAATCAAACATAAGAAAAAGGGATCTATTCTCTTAGTTTCCCTTACAAGGCACTGTTCCTCAGTTAGTCACTGCAACAAGGTGACTTACCCATCTTGGGTCCTGATGGGCGGATGTGAATGTGTGAAAGCCTATTAAACACCCAATTTCATGGCATACCTGCTGGAAAAATAAATTTTTTCTCTTCTCCCTGAATCATTCAGTTTGAACCTACTCAGAAAACCTGCTGATTCACTGGAACTATGAAATACTCTGCTTAAGAGGCACTTCCACTAGTAGCCCATTTCCAATTTATAAAGTTCTTCTGTTAGTCAGTTCATAACCGTGAAAAGTTCCTTTAAAATCTTTGAGTTCATTTGTAACTCTGAGGAGAACTCTATGAATATCTTGAAGAATCAAAATCTCTTACTATTGAACACATTTCCAGATTCACTTAATAATGCCGCTCTCTCAGAAAACTTTACCTTTTTGCCCTTCTACTCCCTGTTACTGGGGTAAGAAAATATGAAAATGTCTGTTAATAAACAAATTTAAGGATTCCTTCACTGAAAAAGTCCATAGCAAAAACCAAATGTAAAATGAATAATAAACTCAGTATTTTAGATCCATTTCTTGATTTTTGTCTAAACACAATGTGACCAAGAAGCCTCCACTTATTTTCGTGCATATATACTTATATATATATTTACACACACACATATACACTTAAATGTATATATTTAACAACATGGAATGGTAACCTATCAAATGCTTAGATTCCATGCAAACACATATCCCTTCCTGTGAAGGGAACGTATTAATATTATAAAAACAAATCATGGAGAGTAACATGCAACAGCAGAGGGGAGGAGGATGGGGTGAGGCCAGAGGACCAGGAGGAACACAAAGAATGTAAAGAACAAAAAGTGTCATTGACCTGATTTGTCAGAGTTGTTGCCTGTGATTGGAGTGATGGAGCAGCTGGGATTAGCCTTTGCGCTGTCCTTGGAAGAAACCATTTTGGGTTTATTTTTCGTTGCCTCTAGTGCTTTGACCTTCTTGGCATGTTTACTTCCTTTGTAGTGGGCCTCGGCCTGGCTCTACAAAGGAGAACAAATCAGGCTCATTTTTTTGCTACTTACAAACAGCACAATGGATGATCATGCAGGAAAAATATACATTCAATCATAGGCACCACAGACATTTACAGCTCAGCACTCAACTATGTCTTTGGCATTTAATGAATAGTAGACTGGTATCTAAGAGTTTTTTGCATATTGAAACCTTCTATACAACATAGAGGATCTGTGTCTTTCAAAACCAGACATTATACGAGTGGACAACAGGGTCAGGACAAAATTGGGGCGAAGGTGAACTTTGTCATTAGTGCCCTCCCACCACTGCCCATTGGGGTTACTTGTCAAACGTTTGGCTGGCAGCAAGCCGCTTTGAGTGTCCTACCCGGGCGTGTCCTTCCACAGCCACTCCGTTTAGTTTCCCTTCAGCTACAAATCTGTCTTCCCTGCACCTACGTTCCTCTTGGCTCTGCTCTGAGAGCAAGTGATGTGACAAAGCAACCTGCTAGTGAGTGGAAATGGCACTACATTTTGGAGTCATCTACACACGCTTCATGTGTCATTTTGATGATTCCAGTTCTAAGAATACACGATATTAGGCACAAAGAAGGTAGGGACAATGCTTGTTTCTGATCTCTGATGTGATTCTGAAGTCAAAGCAGTTAGTATTACATTCACTTATACAAAAAGCATAGGTGAAACTGTGACTTCATTACTAGATCAAAAGAAAGAAAAGCGATCAAGGCAAGTGAATATTAAAAATTTTCAAAAGACAAAAACAAATTACAGCAAAACAAGAAAACATTTAGTCAATAAGCTGACATTTGGAAAATTCCTCTCTGCCTAAAGAATAAGGATTTTATCTTTTTGGCAACTAGTATAATGAACATATTAACAAAAGAATCTAAGTATACTTGCTTCAATTTCATTTTTAATAGACCCTGAAAATATAAACAAACTAAAACATATATTATATGGTATATTAGCGTAGTTATAAAGGTGAAGAGGATGATAAACCTGTCATATAAAATGAGTTTCTGTTAGAGGATTTCTAAAATAATAATAACTTTTCTTCTTACATCAGTTTTCCATATATACACCTGTATTTGTTTGAAGATGATTATACTGATATTTTCATCCATTTTCCTCAACAAGTAGAATACAGGTGGTATGTAAGTGTGTGTGCATGTAGGTAGGTAGGTAGGTAGGAGTGGCAATGGACAAAATTAAAGACATGTGATTTTCCTAGCACATAACCCCAATCACCCAAGGTCAACAGACTTTTATTGACTGTACACAGTCCCTAACTTCCTGAATATCTTTTCGTAATATTGTTTTAGACCACCGTTGACTTATCATGGCTCTTGGTTCGTTTGCTCAAGGACTTCTCATGCTGTTCTCTGTCAAGTTGAAACACAAACCCAATCCCAAGAGAGGAGAAAAGTGTAACATTATTTTGAGTCTTATCACCCTCTGAGAATGGTTAAATCCAGCAAATATAGTTGGGTAGATATAAATTAAGAAAATATACAAATAAAAATTTAAAAATTGATAACATGAAGAAATAATAATAATGGCTGATATTACTGAGCCTCTGACAAGAACAGCTCGAAATGTAATACATGTTTCTCTCATGTAAGCTTCACAGTGCCCTGTGAGGCAGGTACAGATAGAAAACTGGGCACGAGAAGCTAAACAGCTCATCCAAGGCCACACATGTAGGTGGAGAAGCCATTATGGGGATCTGAAACGCTTACGTGTATACTCCTATTTAACTATGTACCCGCACATTAGACATACACATACTCACCCTAAGTAAACAATATAATTTTATTAGAAGTAAACCATTACACAAAAATTACACACAAAGAAAGCACACTGCTTTTCATGACTCAGTGAAGGATTCTATTTTAACAGAAGTTTATATGAGTAGGGAATACCTTCTTAATTCATAGGAAATATACCGGTAGAGTACATTAGGCTTGATCCTTCTGTTGAGAAGCTAAGAAAGGCCCACTTCTTAGGTATGTAACAATTTCTACAAGATATCAGTTGACCTAATAATTCATCTTTCCAAGTATACTAAACAGTGAGATGTTACTTTAGTGCGCTTTGGCTAAATAAACGTATAGTTCTCTAAATAAAACCTCCTGGCACAAGATGAGCAGAGTGTCACTTCCTCATTACTATTTCTTGGCATCACTGCAGAAAGTTAACAGTATCAATTAGCACTTGGGATAAAGAGCCAGCTGAGTGACACTCACTGGATGCCAAGCTGGAAAGAGCTCTCCAGAGCCATGATTCACTTTCCTTTTGAGTTCTGAGGCATGGAGAAAAGCAAAACAAGGCTTCTTAGCCTCTACTGACTACTGTTTGGGAAAGATCTGGAATTAAGACAGTGGCAGACACCACTCATTCACGCTTGGCATCTTTCCAGTTACCCTGTGGTATTCTTGGTAGTGGCACTATGCTGTCCTCAGTACTGTATCTGAGGTGTCAACAGCTTCTAAATCCTGGGCAGATCTTCAAGTGAAACAGAGACACTGTTAAAATAGTAACATGATTAACCTGCCTTCCTTATCTGGGAATCTCCTTAATTGAGGAATGAAAGAAACAAGGACAAGAGCCAGAAAACCAGGGAACGAGGCAACACGATCAAGCCCAATCGATGATGGTTCTCGTATCACTTCTGAGAGACTTGGTTAACCACACAGACTTATAATTTTACACCTCCGTGACTAGTCAGCAGACACCTATTTGTCTAGCACTAATGGTCTGCTTTCTGATTTCCTCCCCAAAGCGCTGCTATACACCCCAAACTGGCAGTGATCAAAGAAACCCCTTGCCAAGAATTGCCAGAATTAGAGAGCTGCCCAAACCACCATACTGACCTCCACACGGGAATTCATTGGTATCTAAGTTTTCCTTTCAGAGGTCACTCCAGTAGCTACCTGACCACCCACTCGTAGAGGAATAGCTTTGACAGGAAATGACATTTTGGAATTTTCTCTTCCATTCATCTCCATCTTTGTTACTAAAGCCCCTCACTTTCCAAAATCCTCTACATCTTTCAGGACCCTACTGGTCCAAATAAAAAAGATAAATAATGAGATAGTGTATTGCTTTACAAATAAAAATGCAATAATGAGCAATTCTATAATTCACTGAGCTCCCATTTCCGTTTTTTACCTTATTTCTATTTTGGACTTCAGAGAGGTGGATAGGATCTTGAAACAAGATGTTAAACTGTGTTTACTTTGTATAGAAAGAACAGTCCAAACCCAAACTGGCAAGTGGCTGGGATAGAGTAATGTCACTGGAGAAAGTTCTCAGTATTTATTTACGAATGGACCCAATCTTTTTGCATCTTAAGAAGTAATTGGAACTGTTCCCTTAATTACAGAGAGTGTATCATTAAAACTATTGGCATCTGGTTTTTTGAGACGTTAGATTTCAACGTGTTAAGCAGTGTTAGATAGGAAAGAGCATAGGTCAGTTACTTTTCAGATAAAAAGTATATATATACTAAAATGCCAAATAAAACAGATGTCAAATGAACTACCATAAAACAGGCTAAACTAACAAGGGGGAAACCTGATTATTTATTTCACAAAGAATTATTTAGCACCTGCCATGTGCTAGACATTGTGAAAGATTAAAAACAAAGACCCCTATTCAGAAGAATGGTAGTTGGAAGAAAAGACGGACATGCAAATAACTATAACCCATAGCAGAGAGTAAAACTATAAAATGGAAGGTAAACTGGTACAAAGAAGTATGGGACTCAGGGGAGAGGTAAATTTCTGCAGATTGCAGGAAGCTTCATGGGAAAGGAACATCAGAGCTGAGCCCTGCTTCGGGGGCAGGGTGCTGAAGGGTCAGTGTGCAGGGGGAGGCATTTCGGGTAGAGGGACCCGCATGTGCCAAGGCAGTGAAATCCTATGAATTATGCAGTGTTTCCTGGGCACATCTGCTTTTCAGTATCACTAGAACACAGACATATAAAAGGAACAATAGGGAAAGCCTGCTGCATCATGCTACCTCAAACATTATTGCCCCGTGTAAAACAGAAAACATATCATAGTGTTCTACAAATGTTCTACTTGTAGGCATCTTTTTTATAGATAGTTATAAGAAAGATGTTGCTTTTACATCACAGATTTTATCCTCTGCTCCAAACTATAATCCTATGGTCGAAGGACAACTAAATTATTTATATGGAAGATTTAATCATTTGAGATAAAAGCATGGCACTTAAAATACCATAGCCAAACATACTAGAAACAAACTAGAGATGACTGAGTAATAGCTAAATAATTACTTGAATCTTTGCTTTAACATAAGGCTACATTCAACTCTTAAAATGCTTTTTGCATATGTTTGTCGCAGTGATAAGATCACACACTCTCAGAGACAAAGCTACAACATAAACATAAGATGCACCCAAGAGAAAGGCTTACTTAATCCAAAGATAAGTCTTTCTGCTGATATTTGCAATGTTAAGGCCTGCAATATCAGTAATGACATACTACTGGCTTTGATATCACTTCGTTCAATCCTCATCTACTGGGATCTGTTGAAAACAAAGTCCAGACAAAATTATAACCGTTAGGAGATTTTCAGTTCAAAAAGACACAATGTCTTTGCTAATTTATAATTTACAGCTAAGTGAAACACTCCAGGTTGCTATGGCCTGTCCAGGGTTGCCACACTGTACAACTGTGTGCGTGGGGAGCACCACTCATATATGGTCTAATGTGAATGGTGTCTTCTGGATTCCTTCAAGGCCACAGTTCTGGCCATGGCATTTCATATTTACTGGCTTTGGAATATGTATGTATAAAACCCATCAACTCCAAATCTTTCTATATTACTAAAGAGAAAAGTGGTGACTCCAGGAAGAAAATAAGTATACTCTAGACTCTGATTCTCTTTGGGCCCAATTCAGATTCTATCAAATATCATGAAACAGAAGTAGAGTGCTTGGGTTGTTGCTGCTTTAAAATGCCCCTATGTGAATACATGAGCGTTAACACATATATGTGTTCATGATATCAAAAATTTTCCATGTAGGCAAATTAAGTCATTTCTTAAAATGCTACTATTTTTGATGGGCCTCAAGGTAGTTTTTCAAATACAGCTTATTAGTCAGCTAAGAGTCTTGATGCTCATGCTTCTGGTGCATGATTGATTGGAATTACTTTACACGTTGAAACATGGCGAAGCTATAAATGGACCTAACAGCTATAACAGAATTTACATGATGAATAAAAAAAATATGGCAGTTTGAGTTTAAAAGTCACCTGGAAGAGAGCAAAAGTTGGCTTTAAAAAAAAATGCTTTAGCTTTGTGACCACCTAGAGGGGTGGGATAGGGAGGGTGGGAGGGAGGGAGACGCAAGAGGGAAGAGATATGGGGATATACGTATATGCATAATTGATTCACCTTGTTATAAAGGAGAAACTAACACACCACTGTAAAGCAATTATACTCCAATAAAGATGTTAAAAAAAAGTTTTAATATTTTAAATAAAATTGTTTCTTGTAAAGTTCCAAGTGAATAAAATTTTGCCTCATTTTCTCAGTGAGTATTATATTTCAATTATTTGACTGTGGATTATTAAATTTTAGATTATTCCCAGCAATCTAAGGTTCTGCCTCTGGAAAAACCCTATATTCCCAGTTTATGGCTGAGTAGAATGGGAAATAAAAGAGACAGTTATTTGAGCTTGACTATATCAACTGTCATCTGAACCCCAAATCCTTTCATATGTTGAATTCTCTCCTCCTGTTACCTCCTTTTTTTTTTCAAATTAGGCCATAATTTAAAATTATCTCCTTTTAAAATAATCATATATATGTGTCATATATATGTGTCAAGGTAAAGTTCATCCCAGAAAATTAATTTTTTAATTCTATTCATGAATACTGTAAATTATAGAGACTGTATTTTGAAAAAGATTTTTCCCCCATCAACCTAATGGAAGTAGGTTTATGTGAATTTTTTTCAATGTAGATAATGGATAATAAAACGAGTCTTATTTAATGTCATAATTGCTTTAACATCATCACAATTTAGTTAAGAATTCAGCAAAAAAGTATCTTGAGATGCTTACCCTAGGAAAATAAGACTGCTTACTTCTCTATTGCATTTACATTACGGCTTTTTTTTTTTTTGCGGTACGCGGGCCTCTTACTGTTGTGGCCTCTCCCGTTGCGGAGCACAGGCTCCGAATGCGCAGGCTCAGCGGCCATGGCTCACAGGCGCAGCCGCTCCGCGGCACGTGGGATTTTCCCGGACTGGGGCACGAACCCGTGTCTGTTGCATCGGCAAGCGGACTCTCAACCACTGCGCCACCAGGGAAGCCCACATTACAGCTTTTGAAAGGTATATTTACTTTGTCTTCTGGGCTGAGGGTCAATATCTGAGTCAATTTAATGATAAGGTGTGTGCAAACTCCTAGTAGATGCACTAGAGTTTAACTGAGGCAAGATGAATTAAATGAACCCTGGCAAAATATGCCCTCTCTTCCAAACTGTAAGGGGAGCAAATCATGAACTTCACCCAGAATGTACTGATAAACCATATTCTCTAAGTTATTACCCTCAAATGGGAACATTAGTCTTCTGTACACTAACATAATCTTGAATATGTAATAATGGGAACATTTATAAGTTATGAAAATATCTAATTTTCTCAAAGAATTATGCATATGGGACCTAATGTGTTAGAACTTCTAAATCTTAAGAACTTTTATGAAACACATGGATGTCATCTTTTATTTTTATAATACATTATAAAACATTAAGGCTTTGTTAATAATTACTTAATATTCTTGAGTCACTTATTTTATGATTCTCCCAAAAGTATTCAAAATTATCCACCTCTCTCAAATTAATTTCAAATTAAACTGGGACATTTTAGTTAATAATTCTCCACTACCTTGAAATATAAAGAAGAGTTTATAGTGATTTCACAGTTACATACCAAGTTCCTAAAGTGTTTGAGAGTGCTGCTATCTTTCAGTGGGGAAGTGGATTGGCATAGTGTGCTTACTAAGAGCGATTTTTTGTTACTCAGCGATAAGTAATGCAATATAATTCAAGTCTCTGCATTAACGCTGTGACTCTACAGCTAACTAATTCAAGTCTTCTGATGGTCTTTTAAATTAGGCTCCCAGGCTTCTACACATTAATTTTTAATCAGTCTAGAAGGTATTACATTTACTTCCATTTCAATATTAAAGAAATTTACATAAATGATACAAAATAAATCTAAAATTAGAATTTGCATTGTATCTCCTTATATTTGATATATAATATCCTTACTGTAGACAAGAGTGGCAAAGTAACTTTGAAAGAGTTGAAGAATGGCTTTAGTAATGTTTTATATATGTTTAATATATTATTTATTTAGCATTACTCATTTGAAAATCTCTTTTACAAAACAGATTTTTGTAAAACTCCTACCCTAAAGCACTAAACCAATTTTTTAAAACCCAGCAGATATTTTATAATTCAAAATTAAGTGAAATATGTAAATGTGAAGATTAATACCATACCCTTTCAAAACATACAAATATAAGTAAGAGAAAATAATAAAACTGTACCTCTTCAGTAGTCACTTAGCTAACCTGAGTCATGTTAAGGCTATCTTTACATTAAAGTACCAGATTAAACTAGAAGTTTCCATTGCAGATTAGTCTGGTCAACCTTCCTCACATATAAAAAATTGGTCTGGGGGAAAAACTAATATGAAAATGCCCATAATTTTGATTCACCCATAAATACCAAAATATTTCAATATTATCAGTGAATGCTAAGTGGCCTTTCAGTTTCTGATTCCAAGTAGTATTGTTCTAAAAGTTCTACTCACCAATTAGAGTCACAACAAAGTTTGTTCATATATGAAAAGATCAATGTGAACTCTGTCTTACTCATTTTTGAGTCTTCTGAAGCACCTATTATACGGTATAGACTCAATAAAAAGTTTTTGAATTATATATATAGGATAGAGTAAGTAAAATCTTCTAAAAACAGGAATTTAATGCTGGGAGTCCATTCATTCTTCCATTCAACAAATATTTATTGAATACCTATTACGATCCAGGCATCATTCCAAGTGTTGTGGGATGCAGGTCATACATTCTAGTATGGGGACACAAACAATAAAATACAAATTTATATATATTTTACGGTAGTTAAGTGATACATTTATGAATATGTTAGGTGGTGCTATAAAAAAATAAGGAAAAGTAAGGAGGATAGACAATGATGGGGTGGGTGTCATGTTAGGTATTAAGGAAAGTTTCTGTTGAGGAGGCATTTGCACTGAGACCTGAATTAAGTGAGGGAGTTAACCAGGTAAATACCTGGGAGAAGAGCCTTTAAGGTCCAGGGAACTGCAAATGGCTATTCTAAGGATTTTGACTTTTATTCTGAGAAGATGGGAAATCCCAGCAGTGTTCTGAACAGAGAAGTAACCTTGTTTGACTTTTGTTTATAAAATGATGGCTCTGGTTACTGTGTGGAGAACAAGCTGTGTGTGTATGGTGGGACAGTTGCCAATGAGGCAAAGTGGGAAAGGAGGCTGTTACAGTCATCCAGGCAAGAGCTGAAGAGAGTTCAAAATAAAATCCCACTGAAGGATCAGAAAGGCTTTAAAAGATGATTTTCTACTCTAGTATAACCAATAGTTATAATATTTGGAATATCTGCAATTTTTGAACTTGAATCAACAATGATTTCTACAGAATTTCATTTCTGTCCAATTAGCTATTACTTTTGTTTCTTTTAAATTTAAATTATATTTATTTTTTATCCAGGTAATATAATCACACTGTTGAAAAGTATAAAACAAAAGAGCGTACGTAGTGAAAAGTCTACATCTCAGACTTCGCAACTAGTTCTTGTCACTTTTTGTGTATCCTGCCAGAGATGATTTACATACCTATCAAGCAAATATATATGTATGTGTGTATTTCCCCCTTCTTCCATTTTTAGACAAATGCCTACATACCACATATGTTGTTTTTGTATTTTGCTTTTTCTATTCAGCAACAGATCTTAGAGATTTTTTAAAACGAGTAATTAGAAAGTTTTCTAATTTTAAAATGGGTGTGTATATTCCATTATATGAATGAACCGTAATTTATTTCAACCGTATGTTATTGATGGATATATAGGTTGTTTTTCAAAGTTGTGCTGTCACCCTTGATGCAAAAATAGACATTAGATGATTCAAATGATTATTTTTCTTCTTTTTTACAATGAAAAATGATTTTTAAAGTGCTTTAATTGAATTAAAGCAGACATTTAAAAATATCCTAATTAGTTTCCATGCCCTGATTTGTCATTATGGATATATTATAGTTATATGTTTTCCTAAACATATTTCTAGGAATCAGGCAACAAAATGTGCACACACCCCTGCCTTGGGCTTAATAAAATTGTATGAAAATTTGAGAAAAGAAAGGGCCTTGAGATGGGCCTTCAATAATGGAAAGGATTTCAAAGACGAGATACACACTCTCAATAAGGAGAGGACTATAAGAAAGAAGTATTTGGCAAAACCAGTTTTTGTTTAGGGAAATGTGAATAATCCAGTTTGAGTGAAATGTGGGTGTGTGTGGAGTAGGAATGGAAGAAAAGATTAGAAAGACAAGTGTCTTATTATTTAGGCCTTAAATACTAGATAGTGGGAAGACAGTTAACAATACCATACTTAATTAGGTAGGTAATGAGAAGCCATTGAGGGCTTTTGTTCTAGCACACTCTGATCCAGCTAAGACCTACAAAAAGGAAAAAAAAAAGACAGTAGAGTAACTAGAAGGTTCTTACCATAGCAAGTCAAAGAGTAATGGGGTTCTTAAACACACAGATTTCAAATTTCAGGGGGCTCTATAAACCAAAAGCCAGAGCTTTCATAGAAAAGGAGCTATTCCTCCTATTAATCAAGTCTCTAGATATTCTGTTCGTTTTTGCCTTTCCCAGTGTCTATTACTCTTTCTCTTTTTTAACATTTATACTCAACTCCCCCTTTCCAAATCAAATCCTTATCATTGATGTTTAAACAAGCCCTGATCTCCCCAACCCAAAAGAAACCATCCCTCAAGCTACATTCAACCCTAGCTTTTCACCCTTTCAGCTTCCTTTCACAGACTAATATGGTCAATTAATTGTATGCACATCTCCAATTTCTCTCTCTAATATGGTCCACCTCAATCCACTGAAACAGACATCACTAAGACACCAATGCCTTAAGTCCTAAAACCAAGAACATCTTTTATTTCTCATCTTGCTTGACCAATCAGGGGTACGTGACCCTGCTGATCTCTCGCTTCTTCCGGAAGGCACTTTTCCAGAGGCTCTTTCCAAGGTTGATGTTCCCCCACCTACATTTCCCAGCCACGTGCAGCCTCATCTTCCCCTGCCCTGTCACTGAATTGTTGACATATTCCAAGGTGCAGTTTTAAGCCTTCTTGTCTTCTCACTCCAAACTTTCCTGTCTACTCTCCGTTCAGTTTCACCCACACAACTTTCCCAGCCACCTCTATACTGATAATTTCCTGGTTTCTACCTCTCTCGTCCAGATCTCTCCCCTGAGCTCCAGACTCATAATATCCACTTGGATATCTCAAAGAACCTTAAACGTAAGTTCAAAACCAACCTCCTTGTATCATTTGTCTCTGCCTTGCTGCCAAAATTACCTAGTCTTCCTTCTAGCATTCCCTTTCTGCTAATAGCACCACTCTACCTCTATTGTAAGAGCTAAATCTAGGGATCATTCTCATTGTCACATGCTACCTCCACCCTCACATTCAATCACTAAGTCCTACAGATTTTACCTCCTAGATATTTCTCTAATCAAGACAATTCTTTATATCTCAACCACAACCATCTTGGTCCAGACTGCCATCATCTTTCACCTGGACTGCTGCAACAGGCTCTTTAGCGATCACCCAAAGGCCCCTCCTGCTCAGTTACAATCTGTTCTTCACGTGGCGTCCAAAGTGATATTTAAAAAATGCAAACCTGAACATATCATTCCTCTGCTTAAAATCCTTGACATCTTTTCACTGCTCTTGGTTTAAAATCTAAAATCATCATATTCAAGACTTATATGTCCTACTCCCTACCTATCCCTAGTTTCATTTGGTAGCAGGCTCTTTGTTTTTTCTTGGAGGAACTGAAAGAAAGTGCGGCTGGAGTATAAGTACAGTGCTAGCCTTTTGCACATGCCTAAAATATAATACTATCTCTTTTCTCTTTTCCTAGTTAATTCCTATTCATCCTTCAGAACACAGCTCAAACATTACTTCCTTAAGAAGCCTTCCATGATCCCCCAGACTAGGCCACCTCCTAACTTTTTGGATTCTTTTCTTTATAGCACTTCTCACAATTTAAAAATTATTAAATTTTATAATAACATGATTAATGTTTGTCTTCCCCCGACTAGACAATAATATTCGTTAAGGCTTGTACCTGTAAGGTACTTAGTACACTGCCTGAAACATCTTGACATTTGATAAATACTGATTACATGGATGAATAAATGAATGGAAAAAGATTTTTTATTACTTGACAATAGAATTAAAATAAGGGTAGAGGAAGAAAAAATAATTGGAGTTCCCTCTAGAAGTTTCAGGCCCAAATAACAGGGAAAATGGTAAAATGATTAACCAAAATGCAGTTGTGGTGGGGTGAGGAAATTTTGCAGAGGAAAATGAGAATTCAGTTTGGTTATCTATTTAGGCTGCTCATGAGATACACAGTGGAGAGGTTCAACAAACAATTGAAAACACAAGTGATGGCTGAGAAAAGAGGCTGGGGCTGGAGACATCTATTTTGTAACCACATTATGAGATGATAGATGAAAGCCTGGGGATGGATGAGATTCTTGATGAATTAAGAATAGAGAGGAGAAAACCCATTTTGAGGAAAGAATCTTGAGAAACAGCTATATTCAACAGGTAAGAGGAGGAAGAGAAATCAGCAGAGGATACAGAAAAGAGGCCATCAGAAAAGCTGGATATACAGAGTAATAAAACAGAGGTCAAGGGAAGTGAAAACTCCAAAGGAAAAATAATTAAAAATACATACACACAACTATACTTCTTACTGAAGTATAACAACATCTTAAATGCTAAAATACTTTTTTTTGTAATATCAAAACAACCTCATAAAATAACTGGAAAATAATATGAGGTCTTTGTATCCTGGAAGAATATTTGATAATGTTGCAGAGAAAGCATAATGGTAGCCATGTCTGTGGAAATAAGGGGCCTATGTATAGCTACTACTCCAAGGAAAATTATGAGGAATGCAGAAAAATAGCGAGAACACAGCAACCAGAAAGACTGCAAACACAACGTCAGGTTCCAAAAACTACTCTGAATTCAATAACAAAAATGGTGACAAATAGTTACCATTTATTGTTTGCTGTGTACCAGGCACTGCACTAAGTACATTACAGACAGTATCGCATTTAATCCTCATAAAAGCATATGAGGCAGGTATTATTATTAGTCCAAGTCTACAGAGACTCTGAAAAGTTAAGTAACTGTCTAATACCACACTGCCAGAAATGGAAGACCCTGGATTCCAACCCAAGATTAAAAGATTAGGCTCTTAATTACTGCACCATCGAAGCAAGTCCCAAGCCCAGGGTCCAAACAGCCTTCACCATGGAAGATCCAAAACAGAATAGACTCTCTCCCTTATCCCCTCTGGTAAAAGATAGTCTTCATTTCCTTAGACAGGATGATCTGGAAGTGAAAAACGGTCTGGGGAGGTGACCTGTAAAGTCATATAAGTTATAGTTTTCATTGTAGAGAATGGATTCAGTGATTCCCAACCAATCCTTGGGTTGCATAAATTAAAGTTAAAAAAAAAATCCTCGGGCTTCCCTGGTGGCGCAGTGGTTGAGAGTCCACCTGCCGATGCAGGGGACACGGGTTCATACCCCGGTCCAGGAAGATCCCACATGCCGCGGAGCGGCTGGGCCCGTGAGCCATGGCCGCTGAGCCTGAGCGTCCGGAGCCTGTGCTCCGCAACGGGAGAGGCCACAACAGTGAGAGGCCCGCGTACCGCAAAAAAAAAAAAAAAAAAAAAAAAAATCCTCTTTAGGACCATGTATTCAATCAATCAATAAGTGTGCTAGGCACTGGGGGGACAGTAATGCACAAAGCATATTCAGTCCTTGAGCCAACAATTGTGCATGTGTGTGCGTGCATGCGTGTGTGTGCATTAGAAACATATAGTAAATAGTTATATAAATAAGTTATCTTTACAAACTGTGATACATTTCATGGAGGAAAATTATTGGGTGTTATAAAATTTATTCTTGGGAGTGGGGCTAGTTTACACTAGGGAGTCTGGACAAGCTCCTGTGAGGAAGAGACATAAAACGTGAGACCTGCAGGAGGAGTAGAGACTAGACCGAAAGGGAGGGGGGAGAAGTAGCTTGGCAGCTTTATCAAAATAAAAGAAAGCCATTGTGGCTGAAGGCTAGCTAACAATGGAGCGAGTAACAAGAACTGGACTAGAGGTGTGCATACTGGTTAGAAACCTGTATTTTGAGGATGGTAAGAGACCAAGAGAGTGTAGATTTTGGTATCAAGAGTGACCATAATCAAATAAGTACCTCCTACTTCCTGCAAATTCCTGACTGACTTCTGCCTATGATGAGAAGCAGTGGACTAAAGCAGGGGTCACAAGTTGGTATGATTTGGGGGGTCTGGCTGCTTGATCCATCTCTGTGGAATGAGCAGATTCCTAACAGACCAATTGCTCAGCTATTGGAAAAACAATTCTTATATACAGTGGGTCACTCACCTGTCTATCAAGATAGCCCCAGGTCAGAACACAAAATCAGTGATTTATGGATCATTCAGTCAATTTGATCAGTGCAGATAACTAAATTGGATAAGTCATCCCTCAAAACAATGCTTCTTTGGCCTGAAATATAAAACCTAGATACCATGTAAGTTAAAACACTTGACTCAAAAGATTTACTGGGAAAATGCTAGCCAAGTCACAGAAAATCATTTGCTTTAAAAAAAGAGAATGGTATTAGATATTACTAAATGATTATAATTTCAGAAAAACCTCAACAATGTGGACTAATTTGGGTACAGGGCATAATGAAATGGTAAAAAAAAGTTGAAAAAGTTGAACATTTTTGAAGAAATGCTGTTAGTTACCAGAAATTCTTAGGTGATGTGTTAAAATATATAAGAATTATTTTAAATTATATTATCACTTGTATTTTAATCATTGCTCTTAAAGTGCTTACGTAAGCTTGAAAAAATTGGTTCTGTTGGTATTCTAAATCTCTATGCTTCAACCTCCTTTGCAACACTCATTTGCATTATCTTTGAAGAAAGAATTTGGACCAAACAAAAGTACAATTCAGCCCATACCTGAATTATCACAAATCCCTAATTAATGTCATCCAAATTAATAAGAATTTACTGCATTTATAAAAATGGAAACTTATGCAAAAGACAATTATTCAATGTCTAGATCTTTAGAAAACTAGCCTGAAGAGAATGCCTTTCAGATATTCAAATTTTGTATTTTTTAATCTACATCTGCACATTTAGTATTTCTATTCTGGCATTTTACAAATACAGGCATCCATCATTTCTTCAACATTTACAGATGTTAATGAATATCCCCTTTTATAACCATCTGTGTAAATGTACAAATTAAATCTTAAAAAGAGATTGTTGGTATTTTTAGTTTAAAAGTGCATATAGGGTATTTTGTTGGCTTACACAATTTAAATTACAAAACTATAATAACCTAAGTACCCCTTTAATGAGTCTTTTCTTTCCCATTCCTCTCAAATGATATAAGAAAAAGCCCAAAATTCATGACATGAACAAATAAATCATCACATAAAAGGACTCCATAGGTGTCTCTCAAATGATATAGAATGTTATTTCTTTCCAGAGCAAAAACTAGGTCACCTCAAGCTCACAGGTCAGAGATAATGAAAGCTACATTTCAGAGAACATTCAGTGGGCATTATTAAAGATAAAAAGGAAACTATTTGGTGATTACAAGTTTAAGTCAGCATAACGTATCTCCATACTAAATGTAACATGTATTTAAAGTAGCACTGGAATTCCTATTAATGGAGTAACAAACGTCTGTGGTATACTGAAGGGGAGGGAGGAGATGTCCACTTCAGTACAGGAAACAAGGGGCTGCACTATGTGTAGATAATTTAAAAACGGTAATAAAACTGACTAAAAATAGGGCTGCTTTTTATTATCATTACAGGTTGGCAATTCTAAGGTTAGAAATAAAATACTCCTCCCTGAAAAAAAATTTGTTGGTCTAAGTTTTAAACAATTGTTGTGATTACAGTGAATTTTAATAATATATATGTAAACTTGAAATTAGCATATCTTTTTACTTATCTTTTAATTAACTACATGGAAGTTAATATAGAGAACTTGCTATATCATCAAACTCCCAATTCACAATGACTCTGCTACAACTACTCATTTTGAAAGTAAGTTCCTAATGGTTAAGAATCGTTTAAGTTCATTTCAGATGCAATCAGTTTGCAAACTCTGTGCCCCTCATATTCTAGCATTTCAATAGTTGATTTGAAATAAAGAATGATAGCACAGCGACTGTAAAGACAAAACAGAACTTGAAATACTTCAATTCTCTCATTTTAGATGACTGATTAGAATTTTTATTTGTGTTTAAACTTTAAGAGTGAGACAGTGCCAACTGTGAGGTGTATTATTCTTGTTTGATAAATATAAATTTTAGCTTATACATGATGGATTTTACTGACTTTGGTTAATAGCTTTGAAATTGAAATTTATGCTTCTTTTTACGTTATTCTTGCTTTAAAACTAAGGAGTGAAGAAGAAAATATCAGTGGTACAATTTAGTAGGTATATAAATTGTATCTTTTATATAATTTTGATTTTATTAAAATTTACTTATTTGTTACTGTAATGTTATTATTCATTACTGTGATAGAATAATATGTAGGTTTACATTTTTTCTCATTTACAAATACATTAATGTAATTAAAAAGGATCAATCCTTTCCTTTTTTGTACTGTAATATTAGGGGTATAGTAATACATTAAGACTTTAATAAAGTCTCTGAATTTCTTTCTTGGCTTTTCTTACTATTCATGTAATTTCATAATTATTTCTGAAAATGACTTTGTCCTATAGAGGGGATGTTAAAAATGATCTGCTCTTGGTGTCAGAAATGTTAGGTATGCCACTGATAAGAGCTGAAATACACTTCTATCGGAAGGAAATACAAATTAATAAAAGTTGAATCATATTCTCAGCCCCCAAAAGTCAGAAACTAAACAGAGTGAAGAATTCTTGGGAGCTCCTGTTCACCAGATCTGTTTCCTGAGTAGTGAATACAACGTTTGTTTTCCATGTGCCCTAGAAGACAGAATTAAAGTGAGGGGGGAAAAAGAACAAGGTTTCTTTTTTCTTTCTTTTTTTTTTTTTTAAATAAAGATTTAGGTAAGATGAAATACTAAAAATGATTAAATCCTGGAACATGTTACCAAAGGAAGCTGTGGAACATTTCACTCTGAGGGAATGGAAGTTTCAGTCATCTCAACCATCCTCCTAAGTGATCCTGGTTTCAGGTATGCAGACAGACAAAATTTTGCATAATTTTACGCAGTTCATGGACCCCCTGCAGCCTATCCATAGACCACATCCTCAAGAAGCTCTGTTTGTTTCAGCTCTAGCACTTAATAATTCTTTAATTCTCTCGCCATCAAATGCTGACCATCTCTCAAGCCTTTCACAGTTTTACTTCTTTCTTGAACCTCTGTACAAATACAAAGATAATATATGTGGAGAGTATCTAATATAGAGCCTGGCAGAAGAACAGG
The DNA here is from genome assembly GCF_937001465.1 of Orcinus orca. NCBI lineage: Eukaryota > Metazoa > Chordata > Mammalia > Artiodactyla > Delphinidae > Orcinus > Orcinus orca. The sequence goes on from NC_064565.1 coordinate 66,949,906, forward strand.
CATCTGTCAAATGCTAGCTTTCTGCTGATGATAATCCTAGCCCATGTGCTGTCTGCTTTCCTAAATTTATATTACCCTACAGCAGGGCAGTTTAATATAAGTAATAACAGTAATACTGTTCTTCACATCACACAGTTGAGCAATGTTTCTAAGTGTATTAGTTTTTTCCCCCTAGCTAGATAATCAGATCTGTGAGGGTAAGGAACCTGTCTTATATTTCCTGAATCTTCCTTTCTAGGCAGGAACTATTTTGACACTCTTTTCCTGTCCCTGGCTAAGTTGACAGCTTCTTTACTCCCCTTGAAGAATTCACATTGATCAGCAACACTATTTTTCCAATAAAGTTTCCCAGCTTGAAATCTTAGAAATTGGCTAAAGCAGTACTTCTTCATATGCTGTCCTCTCCCCCATGACAAGCCACGCCTCATAAAGTGCCTTTTGGCCAGTCAGGCCCTCTCGCCCCCCCAAAAAAACCCCAAAATTGATCTTTATGCTGACCGACCGTGTCTAAAGTTCTCTCTCCTCCGGGGCAAATGCTGTCACTTTATTCAAAAAGCTGCCTGAGAGATGAAAGTAGTTAAAAGTTATCTCTTTTGCAAGATGTTCTAACTGTATTAAATCAGCTTCTTGCTTGAAAGCAATGGAGTAGACACGATTACTTCTTGTTGCATCCCGCTTTTTTGTTTTGTTTTTGTCTTACATAAGTAATACTTTTTTTCTTGTTGTAAAAGTTGTGAAATTATAGCCAATTGCCCACTCAAGCATACAAAATAAAAGACAAGTTATGGGAAACCAAACATGTACTAAATAAAGCCTGAATACAAACTTTAAACCAGGAACTAATCGTTCAGGACACCTACAGGTGTCCAGCCTAGAAATTTTACCTGATTTCTAATTGTATGTTGCATAAATTTTTAGCTGAAGAATCCAAACCACAAGAATTGAGTGAAACATGATCTTATTGTTAAGGATTCCACACCCAGTCTTAACTAGAGAAATCCATACCAAACAAAAAGGAAAAATACACAAGACTTCAACAGTCCTCCCCAACCCCAAAGTGGGAAGATGACAAAAATCACAACAAAATGACCTGAAAATCCTTTCAGGAATCTTTTAATTTTGTCTAAAAGAGTTACTAACACAGGAATTTTACACAGGAAAAAAAGACCACCCATAATATTTTTAAAAAGGTGTTACTAATATTTGATCAGCAAACCAATATTTAATGGAAATGTACCAAAGCTTGCAGTACTGATCAATAGATGCTTAATGGTTTTCTGTTGAGAACATATTCTGATACGGGAGGGTGGGTTTTGCATTCACATTTACTGTTCTTCACATCACATTAGGCGGGTCATCCTAACTTTGAATATTATTAAACACATATAAATAGCTAAAGTAATATGTCATGTGAGGCATCTATGTGTTTTAAGAAAAGCCCCAAATGATTGAATTATGTGTTGCATAACTTCCCCATTAGTTAAATATAGGATCTGAAGAGTCTTTATAAGTAATAATGCTCACTTTTTAAAAACTTCACTTTTATCCTAATCTTCACTTTCTTTCAGTGATGAATTTAAAATTAGTCCTAAATTATCAAATACCTACTTAAAATAAGGTAGTTCTGAGAAAGACTGTGACATTCTGGTAATGTTATAGTGCTAATTTAAGGCAATTTTTAAAAAAATTTAATAAGGAACTACTATATACTTCAAAAAGGCAGACTAAATTTTTTAAAGAGCTTTCTTAAACAGCAGCTATTGAAGCCAACTTTTAGCTCGGTATGTTCCTTTTCCCTGTAACCACACTATATTTCTGTCATGTTGAAGCAGAAAATGTTCATCATTTTGTCAGCTCTGCCTGCAAAGCAGAGAATTACCTTCCCAAGCTCCTGAGATTTATGCTTTTAATTACCTGCTATCTGCTTCACTACCCTCCATACCTAATAATCAATACAAATAGTCTTATTTATGGGAAAAATGTAAAATGTTTGACAAAAGCAGACTATCATTTTCTAGATTTCCATTTAATGCTATCGATTCTTTGTATCATCAGTACCTTTTTTCTTAACAGAATCAGTTGGTTTTTCAAACTCACAAAATTATTCATTTATCTAATAATTTGTACTGCTTAGCAGCAGATGTAAACTTTACAGCTAGCTTTCACTTCCCAACCCAGCAATGAGAGTATTATCGCAGTGGTATTTCTTTATTTAATGATCAGCTGCAGAATTCAGTTTGAGTATAACTTTCTCCAAATCCCTTCATCATAAACTCACTTTTTAGTGAGGACCAATTTCCATGGCTTATTTCATTTCTGAATGAGAGGCCAATATTAGCATAGGTGAAACTTAGCAGGCTAGGTACCAGTATTCTTAAAACTCTGCGTCTCACATTTTATCAGCATCAATTCTTAAAAACCCAACAAATTATACATATATACTTATATGTAACTGTGTGTACACAATTTATATACAACTATATAAATATAAATATAGTATAAATTAATAGACTAAAGGAGCTGCTATCTACCTCAAGGGTTTCAAGAGAAATACAGTAGGTGTGCATGGGTAGCAGGCAGTGATTGTATATGTATATGTGAGAGGAGGGAAGAGTTAAGTTGATCTGAAGACCTCACATGTGTAGATATTTGTTGGACACATCTGAGAGTGGTGATGTAAGGAAGGCCAAATATTAGAAGATGACTGTTCAAGGTTTTTCTTGACATGTCAGTTATCAAAGGTGATGTCTGAAAATTCAGGAAATAAAGTATAAATTTTTGTAAACATTATGTTGGTTAGAGTTTCAAATACTATGTTCAATATACTTTTTTAAAAAAATTACCTTCTAGGGGCTTTTCAAGGGAAAAGTGCCTCAGAATTCAAAGCAATGAATCCAGTTATTAACCTAAAAAAGCTTAATAAAGACACTATGTCCATGAGAGAAAGGAAAAATAGTGTATTTGTTGTACTTTTGTGCCCGAGAAAGAGGAAGAGGGGGAAAACAGAAGAGCTAGAGGAGAGGGAGAAGGGAAGAGAAGATAGAGAACACAGGAAGGAAGAACATGATGGCTTAGTAGAAGAGAACACGTTTTGATAGGGAAAGAAAAACACTGATAACTGGTGAACAGAATTTCTAGAGTTAAAACTAGAGCTAGGCAGCCAATAGCAAAATGCAGAGTCCCCTAGAAGAGTGTGATGGGGTGATAAACAAAAAGCTTGATCCTTCAGAAAACGCAAGCAGGTACCTTGCAGCTGAGTGCCTCTTCCGCTTTTGCTGCAAGACAGATCTTCCAAGAAGGCGTCTAAGGGGTTCCTACTTCCCTGCTGCTTTGACCTTCCAGGGAAGGAACCGCAGCTGCTGTAGGGACTTGCTGCCTCATGGCAGCTGGAGGAGAGGTGCAGTTAGGCCTGGGGGCCAAAGGATACGGAGGGTCAGCCCAGAGCCCACGGAAAGGGCATTTATGTGGGACCCAAACTTGTGGCTTTCTCCCTAACCTCATGACTGCTGAGATCCCTGCTGGATGACAGAGAATGCCAGGGCTCCAGCAGAAACAACACTAACGCCTCTTAAGTGGCAGATGGCGGGTGGAGACAGTTTGTTTATGCAAGACAGAGAATTTGTACTGTATTATGTAAACTGCTAAGGAAATCAGGAAGTGGGCATAAGATTAAAACTACACAAAAAGAGATATGGGCAGAAAGGTCCAGGAGAGCATATGAAATAACCTTCTCCAGATGAAAACTGCTAAGATGACAAAGATGCCAAATGCAGAAGGAAGTAGCATTGCGGGTGTATCAATTACACACTAATTGCAGTCATATGGGAATTGAGGGTGATTGTTGCCTGACTACACTTTCTGAAATCTCAGAGAGATTTACAGGAAAGAATAGGAGAGTCAGGTCACCTACAGAAATGTTCACACAAATAACTGGTCGCCCTGTCATTTTAACTTCTAAGCAAATCCTTAATTTCCTGTCCATTTGTACTTAATAAGTCTTACGTAAATCAATGAAATGGCATGAGGTCATCTCCTTATGTCTTGAGACATGAGGCAATAGAACACAGCAAAAAGAACAGTGGTCTAAAATGAGAGATAGAGATATTGGATGACCAAAACCCAAAAGAAACACAAAAACAACATAACAAAATTAAAAACTTAGAGGAACCACAAAGTAAAATTTAAAAAAAACTGAACTATAAATGATTTGATTTATAATGCTATTCAAAAAGTAATAGTGTAAATTCAAAAAATCAAGAGTTAGCTCCAAATTAGGGGTCAGCGATTAGGGACCCTGCATCTCATGCTGAATCAATTGTGTTATTAATGCTGAGTATCAAAATTTCAGGGTCAGTTCCTGAATTAGAGTATATAAAACTTCATTAAAAAGATCATTATGCTCTCATTTCGATTTGCCCATGACGCATAAAGGATCCAGTCATATGTGAAAGGTATTTATGATTAACTCTGTTCTGAGAGAGCAACAATAAAAGAAGATCATCTCTATTTTTAAACATTTAAGAGTACTAACTTGCCCTGATTTTGTGTAAAAATCTGTTTAAGGATCAGTTTCCTTTATCCTTCTGCCACTGTTCTCTAAGAAATTGAGATTAATACAAAAATTAGAAATTATTTGGGATCTGCCAACTTTCAACCTAGCCAAAAAGAGAAACATCAGCCTCAAAAATATTTTAAAAGCTTGTGTTAAAAGTTCTAGTTTCTAGTCTTTTCGTATGAAAACCGAAAGTCCAATAATCTTGAGAGTCTTCTTTAAAACTAACTATGAAACAGTATAGAAGACCTATTTCTCTGGCAAGGCTTAACTCTAGAAACATATTATTTCCCAGCTAAAGGGAAAGATTCGGATTTAAGCTTAACAATTTATAGCCATACTAGAGTTGCAGTGCACTCGTTCACTGGAGAAGAAGGGAGCATTCAGGCCCAGGATAATTTCATTCAGTGCTCAGCTTAAACCATGTTAGAAAAAAAAAGGTTGCCAAGAAGAAACTAGGGACACGGGTGCTGCACACATTTGTGCAAATGTCTGGGGCTCAGTTGGAAAGACACATTATTCCTGGACTGCAATGCTTGGCCCCTGGCAAAGTTAATGGCGTCAATTTGCAAAGATTCACTTGGGAAATGTTTGTGATTAATGCTTGCTCATTTGCATAACGCTGTATCGTGTAAATAAAGCTGTAGCCTTTTGCTTTCCCACAGTGGAGTTCTACTGAGATGATAAAAGCTGGACAAAGGGGGCTACTGGACACTTAAACTAGGTCACATTGAATTTTAATGCATGAAGTCTGCCCTGGTACAGTTTATATGGGTAATGGAGAATGTCAGAATGTAGTCTGTTTACTGAGCAAATCTGCCTCCCAGATTTTTCAATAAACATATTTTCTACACTGAAGAGTGAAGCCAATTCAGTCTCAGGCTGATTTAGAAATGTTATTAAAGAAAATAAGGATGAGCATCTTCTTAATTCTTACATTAAAACGTAAAATAGGGTAATTATAAAATAATAAACTCTCCCCCAAATAAAGAATGCTCAGTTTCAGAGCTCAGTTATGCAGATTACAGCACCATTACTAAACACTGAGAACATGTACATGTCACACTTGTGGATCTGCCATCCAGACTTTGTGGCTTTACTGCCCAGAGTCTAAGCATGACTCAGAAATTTAATTTCTTTCTCCATTATCAACATAGCTTTTGAGTGGTGACAAGGAAGCCAGTGGTCACGTGCTCATGTGTGTACATCTGTCCATGCCCCTGTTAGTAAACACAAAGAAAATCAGTGACATCGAATAAAGCTCAATTCAAAGGTGAATCTGCTCCTAGAGCAATTCTGGGGTGTAGAAAGAAGACTGGCACACCTCTCCCCAGAAGACTGACAAAAATAAAAAATAAAACTCGTAGTCATTCTTTCTGAGTCTTACTTATTCCACCTGTAAGATGGAAGTGTTTATATCCTGTCCTTCTAAAGAAATACCATGGAAATGATTTTCAGTCATAGAGCTGGTATGGTCCTCCCAAAGATCATGTAGTCCATTTTAGGTTACATTACAGAAGAGGAAACTGAGGCCCACAGTAGTGAAGTGGTTTATCAAAGTTCAAAATTAGGATTCAAATCACATTCAAGGACTCTTAATCCAGTGTTTTACACTGTGCAGCCTTTCTATGTATGGAGTAATGAAATACAGAGCAGAAGACCTGGAATACGTTCTGAGAGGATCTAATAAGGTTAATCCTTGCGTGCTTTCATTCACACTGTTTACTAGTAAAAGTTGCTGCTAGACTCTGGAGTCTAGTATGTATAGGGCTTGGCATAAAATAGGAGCACAATAAATGCTAAGAAAATGAGTAAAGTTGTAAGGCAACATAGTATCATTGGAGAGTTGTGGATTTAGAGTCAAGAGGCTCAAATTTATGTCCTATATCTGTATCCATTGGCTATGAGAATCTATGTTAACTCCAAAGATAAGAAACAACCTAAGTGTCCACCAATAAGGGACTAGTTAAGTAAACTATGGGACATCTACACATAGACTACTGTATTAGTTTTCTATTGCTGTACTAGCAAATTACCATAAACTCAGTGGCTTAAAAACAACACACATTTATTATCTTACAGTTCTGGAATTCGGAAGTCCAACATGGGTTTCATTGGACTGAAACCAAGGTGTCAGCAGGACTGCATTCTATTTTGGAGGCTCTAGGGGAAAATCAATTTCCTTGACTTTTCAACTTCTAGAAGCTTTCCACATTCCTTGCCATGTGGCCCCTTCTTACACCTTCAAACCAACAATGACCAGTCTAGTTGTTCTTATATCATATCACTCTAACTTCCTCTTTTGCCTCCCTCTTCTATTTTTAAGGGCCTTTGGGCCTGCAGGAAAATCCCAGATAATCTATTTTAAGGTCAGCTGATTAGTGCCCTTAATTGCATTTACTACCTTAATTCCCCTTTGCCATACAAGGTAATATAGTAAAAGAGTCCAGAGATTAGGATGTGAACATCTTTGCCTACCACATCTATAAAAAAACAGTGAGGGAGCTTGCTATGTTCTGATAGGGAAAATTCTCTAGGATATATTGTTATGTAAAAACAGTGCAGGGCAAAAAAAAGTGTGAATAGTATGCTACCTTGTATGTAGAAAAGGGAGGAGATTGAGTACATATTCAATCTCAATCTACATAAACAAACCCAGGAAAGATAGGCAAGAAATATTAAAGTGGTTACAAGATAGACAGGGAAAGGCATGGAGGGTGGGAGGATGGGGAATAGGATGGAACAAGATTTTTCAATGTACCTTTTAAAATTAATTTGCTTTTTGGACCACGTAAATATAGGTTTTTTTATTTTTTTTCGGTACGCGGGCCTCTCACTGCTGCGGCCTCTCCTGTTGCGGAGCACAGGCTCCGGACGCGCAGGCTCAGTGGCCATGGCTCACGGGCCCAGCCGCTCCACGGCATGTGGGATCCTCCCGGACGGGGGCACGAAGCCGTGTCCCCCGCATCGGCAGGCGGACTCTCGACCACTGCGCCACCAGGGAAGCCCCAATATATGTTTTTTTAATTCAAGGGATTCATAATTGCCTCAAAGTCCTTATTATTCACTTGATGGTCAAAACATTTTGCTTTGCAGAGCCTGTCTATCATAAACCTTGTTACTTTTCTCTTAACTCTAACAGGCAGATCCTTATTTGTCAGTGGCTTTGTATTAAGCTCTTCTCTAACATGACATTCATAGACTTCATGAAAGTCTGCATCTTTTGCAAGATTTTTGCCATTTCACTTTGCGATCTCTTTGCATTGTATTATGAGATGTTTTCAGCATCAGGTATTGCTGCCGTGGGAATGCTAGAACCAAATATGGAGCATGTCTTCTGGTGGGTATTCATTTTGTAAGTGGCCAGTTAAGCAGCGAGCATTTTCATTTTATATTTGTAAAGTTACAGAGACGTTAATTTCCCTATGTGACTGTATAAATTTGGATAATAAGTGGGCAAAATTTTTAAATATACTTGGATCTATTTCAGTATTTATTATTCTGTTTTTTCTTAAAAAATTCCTTTAATTATTATACCATAAATCTAGTAGTAATATTATAGTTTAATATATCTAGTAGGTATGTCTCTATGATTAATTAGTCTTCAATTTACAAAATATTTCACGATTCCTATCACATTGCATTTTTTTCTAGTCAGGTTTACTGAGGTATACTTTACATACAGTAAAATTCCATTCTAGGTATTGAGTTCTATGAGTTTTGAAAAACAAAAACAGTTGTGTAACTACCACAACAATGAAGATTTCAAATATTTACATCACCCAAAAAAGTTCCCTCATGCCCCTTGGTGATCAATGACCCAACCCCACCCTCAGACTCTGCTAATTACGGGTCTGATTTCTGTCCCCACAGTATTGTGTTTGGCAAAAGTTTTATAAGTGTAACCATACAGTGTATAGTCTTTGTGTCCAACTTATTTCATTTAGCATACTGCCTTTGAGATTCATCCATGTTGTGGGGTGTATTGGTACATCATTTCTTTTATTGCTGAGTAGTATTCCATTGTATGGCTATACCACGGTTTGTTTATCCATTCATCAGTTGATAGACATTAGGATCAATTTCAGTTTGGGGCGATTATGAATAAAGCTACTATAAAAGACACATGTGTATAAACATATGTTTTCATTTCTCTTGGATAAATACCTAGAAGTGGGATTGCTGGGTTGTATGGGAAATGTATCTATAACATTATAAAATTTCTTATAAATAGCTACCAAACTGTTTTCTAAAGGACCTGCACCATTTTGTATTTCCAACAACAATGAATGAGAATTCCAGTTGCTCCTCATCCTTGCCACTTGGTAATATCAATTTATTTAATTTTCATCATTTTAATAGGTATAGTAGTGTCTGATTGTGGTTTGCATTTCCTTAATGGCTAATGATGTTGAGCATTGTTTTACATATTTATCTGTCATTCATATTTCTTCTCTGGTAAAGTGCTTACTCAAATCTTTTGCCCATTTATTATTTATTATTGAGTTGTAAGTTATTTAAATATTCTGCATACAAGGCATGTGTTTTACAAATATTTTCTCCCAGTCTGTAGCTTTTCTTTTCAATTTCTTAACAGTATGATAGTGTCATTTGAAGAGTAGTTTTTACTTTTGATGAAGTCTAATATATAAGCATTTTTATAATCATATTTTTGTTTCTTAAAAAACCTTTGCCTAACTCAAGGTCACATAAATTTTCTCCTATGTTTTCTTCTAGAAGTTTTATAGTTTTAAGTTTATAGTTATATATATATATATATATATATATATATATGATCTATTTGAAATAATTTTTATATTTTGTGTGAAGTAGCAGTCAAGGTTCTTTTTTCAAATTTACAAGTGGATATCCAATTGCACTATTTGTTGCAAAGATTAGCCTTTCTCCATTGAACCGTCTTTGCAAGTTTATTGAAGATCAACTGACCGTATAGGTGCAGGTCTATTCTATTCTATTGATTAATATGTCTACTGTTCTTTCACCAGTATTGCAGTCTTGATTACTATAGGTTTTACAGTAAGTATTAAAATCAAGAAGCATAAGTTCTCAAACTTTGTTCTTTCCTAAAAAACATTTTGGCTATTATAGGGCTTTTCTTTTCTATGTATATTTAAGAAATAGCTTGGCATTTTCCACAAAAAAGCCTTCTAGGATTTTTATCTGGGTTGTGCTGGGTCTATAGATCAATCTGGGGAGAAATGACATCTTAACAATAATGAGACTTTGAATGAATTGGTACTACATATTTCTCAATTTATTTAGGAACATTTTAATTCTTGAATAAGGAATTTGAGAAAGATTTTATCAGGTGCCAAAAAAAGTCATTGGATTTTTGGTTGAAATTGCATTAAATATATTTTTATAAATCATGAAAAGCATATCTCCTCTTTTCCAATGACTATAATTTTCATTATGCTTCCTGTGTAGAATTATCAAAATATCATTTAATGGATATTCAAACAAAGATATTTATTATTTTAGTATTTCCAAAACTCATGAATCGTATAATATACTCTTGGCAAAATGATTTCTACTGTGAAGTAACTTGGGAAATATCACATACAATATGCAGCCGCCAGATTCAGATTTGCATTGCTCATTGGCTTTACTTGGTCATTGGGTATTATAAATATTCTAATATTATTTATTTTGGTTTTATGTTATTTTATTCTACATTTTAAAATCGACTTTCGTAAAATATTGATTTGTACCCTTTTCTTGTTATCATTTTTCTTAACAGGATGGTTATGCTTGCCAGATAAAATAATTTACAAAGCTTTCCCTGTATTTCCATAGTCTGGGAAAATATAAATTGTATAATAAATTATTCTCTCAGGTATTTAATATGATTTGGCACACACACATATAACGTGACACTTGTTATCAAGAGTAATAACAATGGTTTTCTTCAACGTTCATTGCATTTTTTTCATATTTTCATTGCATTTTAAACTTTTAAAAATATTTTCTGCTATTCAAGTATTTTTGAAAAGTAAATATAACTGGTGGGATTAAGTGTAAATGGTATAGGTGAGACTGATTACATAGAGAAATCCTTGATTTTTGACATTAGCCACTCCGTTGTTCAAGTTTCTAATGTTGAATCCAAATCCCTTGAAAATCTAGCACACTGAAATAAGTGGGCCATCCATTGGAGGGGCTGCTAGAGAGTATGTACATATGAAGAGATGTACATATTCAGAACAATCAGACTTAGAGCTTGACAGACTACAGAGCGCAATGAAAAGGTGATACTCACATCCGAGTTAAAGCGAAGCTGACAGACATTACAAGAAATAACTTGTTTCTTCTTTGGGGGAATGGACACTCCAAATGTGTGGTTAATGACTGCTTTTTGCACAGGATCCATCTAAAGAGCAAATGATAAAACAGTCAATTTATAACTTCAAAGGATAGATAATAGTGTGCGCAAGTAAAAGTAACTGTATTATTCCTTAACGTTTTAACTTTTAGTTCCCAAACAAGGATAATAAAGACTCTCATTCGATAGTAATGTACTTATTTCCAGGAATTAAAAATAGAAACAAAAAAATTGGTTTGAAATCGTAACACAAAAAAATCACAGGAGAATCACAACATTTCAAGAAATCTTGTATCTATATAAGAAACCTTGAAAAACCTTAAAAGAATCATAGAACAAGAAAACTTAAGATCTAAAGATCAGGGTTAAAATTAACTTGTTAATGTTTTCCCTATGTGAGGTAATAATACTTAAGATGGTCTGAAATGATTTCAATGACGACTGTTACAGATGTATGTAAGTTTCTTAGTTTTTTATTTGCGGCAAAGTCATAAATGACAGGCTTTATCACAGCACAGAAAATGTTGACCTTTATTTTAAAATAATTTATTATTGTTCATGTACTCTAGATATTCATTCTACTGGAAATGCATGTCACTCAAATGCCTATAACAGATTGGTTAATATGCAACCCCTGCTTAAATATTGATCAAGTAAAGTTTTGACTTACAACCTGTGACTTTCTCTCTTTGGTTTGCATTTACCATAAACAGTCAGAGAAATATACAGTGATACCATAGAAAAAGTATGCCACAAAGCCATGAAAGTATTTGGAAAATGAAAGAACACTATCTGCAGAGCCTATAAAAAGAGAGACACAGCAGTGATTCTCTTGTGTACTCCAGATAATAATCTCCAGCATTAATGTCAGACAACTGGCAGTTCAAAAAACAATGACGAACAAAGCATAACTTATAAACAGATGTAACATGAACAAGGACAGATCCATTGACACCATTGTCTAGGAAATCTCCAGAGGTTAGAATTTAGGACTGGATTAGTTGATGATATTTGGTAGAGAGGGGAAATGAATACTATCCCTGATGAGGCGTATGAATCAACAAAGTGCAAAATCAGCAGTTAGAAGAACTTAAATACATTAGAAAAGAGGGTGGATTACAGAATTATTGAACAGTAAAGTAGCCTTTTTTTTTTGCTACAAGTTTAAGTGAGATGACAGGACAGTGTATTCCCACTATAAAGAAAAGTTATGTGGTTTGGAACGCTTAAAAAAGTCAAAGGGGAGTTTTCTGGAGTGATAGAACTATTTTATATCTTGACTGTAGTGGTGGTTACACAAACTTATACATGTGTTGAAATTCAAAGAACTATGCGCATTCCCAAAAAGTCAATTTTATGTATGATAACTTAAGAAGTGAAAAAGAAAAAACTGTTAAGAGTATTATGTTTAACTACTTTGGGATTGACATATATACACTACTATGTATAAAATACATAACTAATGAGAACCTACTGTATAGCACAGGGAACTCTATTCAGTGTTCTGTGGTGACTTACATAGGAAGGAAATCCAAAAAAGAGGGGATATATGTATACATATGGCTGATTCACTTTGCTGTACAGCAGAAACTAACCCAACATTGTAAAGCAACTATACTCTAAGAAAATTTTTTTTAAAATTTAACCACTAAATGTAAAATATTATTACTAGAAAATCTGGGGATTTGTTTTGCTCAAGGTTGTAATTGATTGTATTAAATGAGAATTAAAAAAAAAAACCCTCTATGGGCAAAGAAAATCTCAAAAGATCAGAAAATAAAACCTTAGTTCACTTTCTTACTAACAAGTGCGTATACTTAAAGTCTCATCCATTTGCAAAACGTGAACCTGTACTTTCTGATCTACTAGAGATGGCAAAACAGTTTGGACAGGCTTAAAAATAAAATAGCCTAACTATATTGGCAGGATGGAAAAACTACACTGTTATGCAAAGTTAAAAAAATAAGAGCATTTTATTGAGATATTTTCTGTTCTCATGTTCTAAAAAAATACATCTAGTGATGTGTGAGCTATATAAGATAAAAGTATGTGAATATTTCCTAATCATATTTTCTGCATGCCACTTTTATTATTTTTGCTGTATCTATATACTATTGTATATGTTATTATTCACTTAACATTTTTTCTTTAAAGCAAATTAAAATAGACTTTTAAAAAACAGCAGCAATATGCATGAAAACATAGTTTTAATGTATATCCTTTCCTATTACTCATTTCAAAAGTATATTGAAAGTTACCATTAAAAATTAAAACTTCCATCATCTAAAATAAATGCACTATCCTAGTAATTCCCATACTGCAATATGAAAACATAGACAAAAATACATCTACAAAAATTTAGCTCCAAATTTTTAGTAAACAAAGATATCTGTTGAGAGCTCCAACACAACCCTTGGATATAAACATTCTCTTTACATTTTTGAAATTGTTAGCTGCCTACATAATTTTGCAAGTAACCCCTGATACAAATTTGTCTACTCAAATCTCACATTTGTACCCTACCAGCCTGAAAGTACTGTTTATGTTCCCCAAGGCTGAGCATTCTCTTCCTGAAAGGTGAGTTGTGGCTGAGCACCCCCAATACTAAGGCAGGCAAGTTCCCAGCCATTTGCTCCATGAAAAGCAAACTAAGGAGGTTCCTTCAAGAAACTCTTAACTAGAATCGACTTCTCTACTTTACACATATAATCCTACCTGTCCTCATAAAACACAGTCCTTTTACCCCCTTCCTTGTCACCTGTCATTAACTCCTGCTGCCTTTACATCCTTTGAATGACTTACCACTAATCATATGAAAATTTTATCTTCCATGTTTCTCACTTGGAACAAATTTTTCTATTTTCCACTTGATTCTCTATTTTGTTATAGGTATTTCAAGAAAAGGTCTACTTTTTTCTAAATCTTGTTTATCTTTCTCTGTTTATCATAGAGTTATATAATTATACTTCTTATTCAAATGTCACTTGGGAGGACATGATTTAGTTGAAAGAAGACTTTAAATGGTATAAGAAAGAACGTTCCATTGGCCAATTCATCTGATATCTTGAAACAGACACTGCCCAGCTGATGTTTTGAGTATATGCCATCTGATGCAGTAACTACAAATACCTGGGTCATTTCAGTGGAGTCCATAATTAGCAATAACATAGAAAAGGCTTTCAGATCTTTCTCTTTTTTAAAAGTATAAAGTAGTAAAATCCTGAATTTTTTTCTTGTAGCATTCCTACAATACTCTAAAAATTAGATAAAAATAATAAATATGATGTTAATTTATATTAACTTAAATTTTTTCCTCCACTAATGCAAAATCAGTTTTCTCTAATCATAATGAGATATGTATAACTAAATCAATGGCAAGTCTTTTATTCAATCACCAATTTTCAGGATGAATAAAACAATCAAGATGAATAAAAACATTCTCATAAACCCTAAAATGTGATAAATACATGTGATTCAATTTAGTATAGTCAAAACTATATATCTATACCATAATGATTTCATATGTAGAGTACTCAGCAAAATTATTGGAGGTACTACAATTATACAACAAACCCTTGAAGTTTTAAAGATTTTAATAAAGATATTTGAAGTGTTTTTAAACATCTTTATTAAAATGTTTATATCACTTTTAAATAAGCAATTGCCTTGTTAAATACTCAGATTAGGTCATACTAGTTCACACTGCACAAGAAAGCTGTCTGTGGATTGAGAAGATTGTTTCACTGGTAAACAATGCTAAAAAAAGCTTTTCTTTAAGGAAAAAAAACCCTACCACATAGCTCTAGCTACCAATATTCCTTACCTGGCAGAATTTATTGGTCCCAAATAAGCCTCTTCTTTTCTAAAAAAGTAAAAGTCAGAAGTAGTCATCTGGAATTTTGAGGCTAGCAAGCACATTCACACAAAATTTTTAAAAATCCATTTTCTTTGCTCATCTCTGATTAAAAAGCCTGAAATGCTTACTAACTAAAAAGCAGCAAGAGTTAACACTTTCCACTTTTGCTAATGAAAGTCATGTAGAAATGAAAAACAAAACCTATTAGTGCAATTAACTGGTAGGTAATAAAAATGAAAGATGGGGTTGTGGCTTTTACCAGGAATTGAGGAGATGATTGCAGGCTACGTATGGACAAATTAACTATTCTATTACAGTACTTATAAAAGGAATTAATGAAGGTGGCCTTATCACACCATCTATTATATTTTCAATATCAAAATAAGAACAGGTATCTTGATGTATTCACCAAGTTTATGGAACTACAAATCTGTGTGAGTTTTTTTTAAAAGATCTACTTTCACTGAGTATTCCAAAAAGTAATTTATATCCACACAGAGTAAGCAATCATATAAAAACACATGCAGTTGCAAATAAAACCTAGCCACAGGGAAAAGAAACAGTGCAGCACTTCACTAAAGTCAGGATGACGACTATGGGCGGGCAGGGAATCTAAGGTAGGGACTACATGATCAAATGATAGTACTAGATGACATTTATATTTGATATAACTTTCCTAGATGGAATTTTAGGCAAAGAAAATAAAATTACAAACCTTTCGCAATAATTTTCAAGGGGATGAAGTTCGAATTGTATTCTTGTAAGAGTCTTACAATGACTTCACTACCCATCCAGTGGGGCTGGGTGTGGGAGTAAAGCAAGCACCACTCAATTAAAAAGCAAAAAAGATGCTCAAGAATGATACAAGTCTTTCTTATATGTGGCTGGGTATCCATAATATTCTTAAAGATGAGGACATTTCATCTTAAGCTTAGCTATCTGCTTTAACCAACATTCTAAAAAGCATTTGGTCACCACTTATACAATATAGTAGGCAATACTAGCTTTTCTACTAAACAGAAGTAGAAACCAGGTTTTTGACTTTAAAAAGTTAAAGATCAATCATGCAACAAACATTTCTGGAGGCCTAATATGTTTCAGACATTGTCCCAGATTAGATGGGGTAGGATGAGTCAAACACAAGAAAGGACATTATTGTAAAAGCTAAAAAGTGAAAACAGATGGCGATTAAGCAAAACACTGAGGCACGAGAAAGCACATAAAGGTCTGTCCCCTCTTGCCCCACCCCTACTTTAGACTTTCCCCCCCTTTTCTGATTTTCTCACAATTCAAGCATCCAGGATCCTCCCTTTAACAGTGACATCAATGTGTTATCCTCCTGGGGTATTTGCCTTTTAATTCCTTTCTCTAGCTGTGTAATAATAATAATAAACATCTTAATAAGAGCAGCTTAGACTTAGAGCTCTCACCACGTGCCAGGAACTATACTAAGGGATTATCTAGTGTACTCTCCACCATCACATGAGGCAGATACCATTTTTATCCTCCTTTTACAAATGAGGAATCCGAGGCTTTGAGAGGTTTAATAACTTCTCACCCTCAAGTTCGTAGGTCTGAAGCCAGGAGTCAAACTCAGGTGAGAGTCTCTCCCCCAACTCTTCCCTGTTAACTGACCACCAAGCAGGGATGCTGGGTATCATGTGTGGCACTGCTGTAGAGTGTGAGAAATGGGAAGAAAGGAGGAGTGTTCCTAGAATTTCTGCAGCCTGGAGGGCAGCTGTCTAGTCAAGCTACACGTAAGGCCTATTGATGGCTTTTTTTTTTATGTATTTTTTTCTATTTCTATTTTTTAAAATTTATTTATTTTTGGCTGCGTTGGGTCTTCGTTGCTGCACCTGGGCTTTCTCTAGTTGCAGCGAGCGGGGGCTACTCTTCATTGCAGTGCGCAGGCTTCTCACCGCGGTGGCTTCTCTTGTTGCGAAGCACAGGCTCTAGGCACATGGGCTTCAGTAGTTGTGGCACGTGGGCTCAGTAGTTGTGGCACACGGGCTCTAGAGCGCAGGCTTAGTAGTTGTGGTGCACGGGCTTAGTTGCTCCGCAGCATGTGGGATCTTCCTGGGCCAGGGATTGAACCCGTGCCCCTGCATTGGCAGGTGGATTCTCAACCACTGCGCCACCAGGGAAGCCCCTACTTGGTGTTTAAGTAAAAGTTTCCTGGAGAAGTGAGTCTCAGTTTTTCTCTTTCTGACCGATTTATGCCCTTCTTAAGATAAGCCCATTTCTTCTTGGGTTACTTCAGGAAAGCCATAAATAAAAATTGGGGCTGCCCTGTCCTCTTTCCCTGTTGTAACTGTTGGGCTATCACACAGAAAAAAAAGAAAGTTCCCCGAATACTTAGAGATTACACGTAGCAGGTGATGGTCATCACTTGTACCTGTCCTTGATTTCTGCAAAGCAGATCTCAGCTACTAAATCCTTGTGACTTAGGGCTTTCTGGAAGTTTGGCAAAGCATCAGTTTTTTAAACTGCAATATTGTAAAATTACAGTAGTACAAAAAGAATGACTATTTCTTCAACCCTTCCTTTTTCATTGTTGGACTTATGGAAAAGAGTGAGACAATAGGGTCTCATTAGAACTTCAAATATTCATGAAGTGACACTTTTAAAAGTGATAGCTTATGTCACTGAAGAGCAATATTTCTCTGAAGTTACTTCAAAAAAGGTTTTGCCTTTTATATTTAAATGCTCTGACCACATACCTTTATTATTACTGTTTTACTTGTTTCAAATCCTTGAAAACTTAAATAGAAACAAAGCAGACACAACGGTTGCAAGACAAATTCCTTTTCTCAAAGAACAGGAAATACAAACAACTGCATATTGTTGGCAATGTTACTTCAACCACACAACTCTGTACTGTTTTGGATTTCAAATCAGAAGTCTCAATAAAAATAAACCACATGAAACGTTACACTGGAGCTGCGTGCTACTGTGAGACCTGCCTTTTTGCATCTGGAATATGTAAAAGTTGAGATTTGCCATCCTGCCACTGCTTTTCCTACCCAGAGCATCCTGACAGGGGTCCACCAGAATGCTATAACTGTCACTGAAAGGAAGACAAATGACATGCCACGTTCTCCACAGACTGTTGATTCAATCAAGTGCCATATTTAGCTCTTTGCTAAAACCACACATTGGCTGTGACTTGGAAACAAAATCAGCTGTGCCCCTGTACCGCAGGGATACCATTACGCCACCAGAAAGTTAACCAGAAATGGCATAAAGGCTAAAATAACATGCACTTAAGAAAATAATAGGTCACATTGATCTAAGTCTCAGATCCAATAAAGCTATTATTATATTATTACTACTACTATTTTATCAAAATGTTGTAGACCTTTACATATTTTGAGGCTGGTTCACAATTAGAAGGATCTGATTGCTGCAGAAACTAAGTGGGATCCCGGGATCCCTTTCCAGAGCCTCCCTCGCACTGGTCAAAAATCCCTGTAGAGGGCTTCCCTGGTGGCGCAGTGGTTGAGAGTCCACCTGCCGATGCAGGGGACACGGGTTCATGCCCCGGTCCAGCTGGGCGCGTGAGCCATGGCCGCTGAACCTGCACGTCCGGAGCCTGTGCTCCACAGCGGGAGAGGCCACAGCAGGGAGAGGCCCGCGTACCGCAAAACAAAGAAAAAATCCCTGTAAAAAATATAAGTGCAGTCTGCCCAGAGATTTGAAGCAACCAAACAGAGTAGAGCATAGATTAGAATTTCATTTTCTTCTTTTCTTTCCTTTCTTTTTTTCCTTTAAAATGAATTTAGAAAGTTTGGTACCTTTCACTCAAATTCCATATTGCCAGGCCTTCTTTGAAAAGCTCTGGGATTCATCAAATAAGCGTTATATATTCCACTGACAAAAAGAATGACTAGAATAAGGAAAAAACACCCTGGGATCTATTTTGAAGATCTATTTCGAAAGGAAACTAAACTGCATTTTCCAGTAGTTTTTTGGGAGAAATTCCACCTTGGTTTCATTTCTAGAAGAATAAAAAAGAAACATATACAGAATGTTAGAGATGTGTGTTTCTGCCATAAAGTAATGTCTTCTTTCTAGAGCACTCTGATAATAAAAAGTGCAACCTTTTTAGAGATTATTTCATATCAACTTAGACAGTTCTGTCCTTGGGAATTTTTGCTCCTTTCCAACACATCACACTTTTATAAATGTATAATTTTCAATTTGCACAAACACTGTATTTTATTGAAAATTGATTCATTTAACAATAGTTTATTAAATGGCTATCATGCGCTGTTTTAGGAGCTGGACATACAGTAGAGAACAAGCCTTCAAAAATACAACATTCTAGTTGGGGAGACCTATATAAGTATCCCCTGCTTTTTGAAAGTCTGCTTTACGCCACTTGGTTTTATGAAAGACCTACATCAGTACCTGTTTTCACTAACTGAAAGAAATCCCAAGAGAATTTTTGCTTTTATGAAAAAAGTTGAAAGATGAAAATAGCGTTCAGCATTTCTTTTGTGCAAACCTTTATAGAGGCAGTGCGCATCTCAAGCAGTGACAGTGGCACCACCAAGCTCCTTCCCCGGAAACTACACTGAGCATCTCAGGATCAAGCCGCCATAGCTTTGAACTGTGTGTGTGAGCATCTATTCTTTATCTGGATTTATTTTGTGCATCCATTAGCAAGATGTATCCTAAACTAATTGCTTCTTCACTTCACAACATTTCTACTTAGGAAAAATGTCATAGGAATTCTCCATTTTGGGATAGTGGGGGAAACCTGTATATCTAAAGTTATAAATAAGGTATTTTCAGAGTGTTTTAAGTACTATGAAAAAAATAAAACAGGAGAATGGGAAAGAAACACAATTTTACCATGGACAATTCCTAAAAACATTTTCGTTGTCTTGATACAACTTTGATTCTGATACTTTCACATGTAAAACCATACTAAGTATGTAAAGATAAGGACATTATCCCATGATTTAGATAGTTGATACAGCATTCGGAATCATATCACTGGTAAAAACTGTAAAGGGCATGCTCTTTGGCTTTCAAAGCCATCTATGAGATCTCCACAGAGGATTTTCTTCAACTACCACGTCCCAAGACAACAACTGGGACACCACTCACAGCCACCACTATCATCATGTCCTTAAAGAGAAAGGGAAACTAAAGTGATCTGTTTTTGGAAGTTCTCTAAGGATGAGTGCTTAGCGCTAGATGCATCTTACCTGGAGACCTTCCTGGTGGGTTTCTGGTACAATGTGGTTGGCCTGGTAGTTTTTAGTGAATAACCAAAATACCCATGAGTTACTTCTCTGTTTTTTAAATAAGTACATATTTTGGCTAAGATCTAGCAGTTTTTTGTGAAGATATCATATGAAAATAATGTTTTTCACTTTTAACACTTTTAGAACTTTAAAGAGTTACCAAATGGTACAAGCAAAAAAGCTGAAAGGAAAGTAGGGGGTGGTTTCACCATCCCCCCCCCCCGCTTTAGTGGAAAACCAGCTTAACACTTTGATGGATAATTTTTAAATTGTTCTAAGTAGAAGGAATAAATTTGAAGTTCTTTTTCAGACAGTAGTTATTTTGTTAACGGGAGATGCCCTAAGATTAGACCCGCACACCTTACTGAAGCCGAATGTCTAACTCTGACAGTCGATCCTTGTGTGTAATCATATGGTCAGTGCAAATGTAAAATGTTCCATTTTCCTGGCTGGCTCTACATGCCTGGTGATTTTCCATGCTGCCAGGGATCAAGAGTGATGTAGCAAAGCTGTAGTTATGCCGCTGGGTAATTTAAGAAGCCACATCAAAGAGCATTTCAAAAAGTTCAGTTTAACAAATAAGACTTTCAGCTTACATCTGCCATGGGTATGAGACTTAATTGAAGGTTTGCTCATACCGTACTACACGGACACACACATACCCAGCAACATTTTGGGTGTTGATATTCCTATTGAAACATTAGATGAGTAAACTTAAGAATTGAAATTCAGTAGCATATGTAACCATATTCAGGTTAAAAATGTATTTTGGAAGGTCTAATTGGTTAATATGATGTATTAAGGGAGCCCAGCCTATGCTCAATTCCAATTCAGGTGCTCATTTCAATGTAGGGAAAAGGCATTAAGGTATGAGCTAAACTATATCTCCTAAGGAAATCCAGTCCTTTTCTTTCTTTGTTTTCATTCTTGAACAAGAAATGCTTAGATATGACTGGGAACCATGAGGAAAGAGAGGTGTTTTTCCATCAGGACACAAAGAAAGTTCTTGAAAGGATTTTCATTTTATGTTTACTATTCGATGTTCCTATAACTAATTTTTGGCCAATGCATGCATACAGATTTGAAAGATCAGTAACAACTGTCAAACGCAAGGTAACAAAAAGTTTCTATAAAATTATTAGATGCACTTTTGAGAGAATATGAGAAAAGTTACAAAATTTTTAAGAAAGATGAAAAACTACCTGGAAGAGAATTAATAAGAATTTAGCTCTATTCTGAATTTTAATAGCATAGAAGAAGAAATGAAATGATGACAAATACTATTAATTTTTTTTCCTGTGGAAAAGTTACTACCTTCAAAGTATTTATACTTTATATTTCTCAAAGAGGCATATTCATATTTCAAAAATACAAAGAGCCCAAGGCGTACATAGGTGACAATAAACTCTCTCATCCAAAGAAAAACACTATTTAGAGTGATGAGAACAGGAACTGGATTCACCAAGAGAATCTAAAATAAATGAGTCAGGTGTTACCTATGTTTTATTTAGTATTTTGTTTCCTCAGGGTGAAATAAAACAAGAAATAAACCATTTCAGGAATATGGACTGAAGTATAGGCTTTCAATAGATGTGCAAAATACTAAACAAGATAGAGATTCATTTGAGGATAGCTTATGAGAACTGATTCTTCTACAGGACATTGAAAGAAGAAACACATCCTGAGGTTTGGAAGGATAGGCTAGTGTCTTATATAGAACACAGTCACCTACTTCTTGGCCTTTCCTGTTTTTCTTTTTAAAACAGTGGCTTGAAAACAACCCCCAAACTTGGTTCCAGGATTGAATTTCCATAACAAAATTCAGAGCCAGAGATAAGTTTGAGAAATATCTTTTTAAAAAACTAGAACTTGGGCTTCCCTGGTGGCGCAGTGGCTGAGAGTCCACCTGCCAATGCAGGGGACGCGGCTTCGTGCCCTGGTCCGGGAAGATCCCACATGCCGCGGAGCGGCTGGGCCCGTGGGCCATGGCTGCTGAGCCTGCGCGTCCGGAGCCTGTGCTGCGCAACGGGAGAGACCACAGCAGTGAGAGGCTCGCGTACCGCAAAAAAATAAATAAATAAAATAAAACTAGAACTTTTTGTTCTTTAGGAGGAAAAAAAGGCATACAAATAACCAAAGACTACTTGCTGATGCTTATGAATGTAGTTCTTAAAAATTATTAGTGCTAAGTCTCCAAATCTAAGTAGTGATAAATTTTCCTATTTTCTGGGAAATGGGCTAAAAAAAAATGTCACAAGGGCTTTCTAAGAGACTAGAGAAGTAATGAGCTTTCTTGATTTAAAAATCAATACACCTGCTGAACAGCCAAATGCATTAACTGACATCCTTTCAAAACCATTCTGTCAAAGCTAAGTTTGAAAGGCTGTTCAGTAACTAATCAGATATATCCTGATGCTGAGGCAAAACAGGTCCGTGACACAAATTAAAAAGGCTTAAGATGAAAAGAAAACCCCACTAGGCAGGAAGAATTGCAAAATTGGAAATCTGGACCTGTTTGGATATATTCTTCATGCTGTAAAGCAAAGTAGAAATGAAGTGTTTTTTCCCCAGAGGACAACACATTCCTTAGTCTTGCACTCAGAAGAAACCTGACAGGTGAGGACTAAAAGGCTCAATGCAAGGCGGCAAATCTGGAATGCTCCAATACTAAGCATTGTGGGCTCTCCCATGCCACACTCTCATGACACAGCGGTACAATGTCAGAGATCGTCTACATTTTCAAACTGTTTTTTATTTGTTTTGAGTTTTATGACCTTCCCCCCACCGTTCTACCCCCAAACAGAATCCTAACTGGAAATTCAATATAATAAAATGCTGAAAACAGGTCTGGTTAAAGCACGTAGGTCAGGTCCCAGTCTCATCAGCCTGATTTTAGTCCAACTTCCTCACGTGAAAGTGAGAAAAGATATGGAGAATTTTAGTAACCTGCTTGAGCCTCTTCAGCTAAGACCAGAACCCAGATCTCCTGTTATGGTTGCCAGATTGGCAAATAAAAATCTTTTTTTTCAACATAAATGTATCAAATATTACATAGGATATTCTTGTAATAAAACTGATTTGTTGTTTATTTGAAATTCAACTTTAACTGGGCATCTTGCATTTCATCTGTGCCCTTCCCCCATCCCCATTCAAGGATGTCACTGCTCTCCCAACGTTGATTCTACTGGTCCTCCTTTTTCTTGCAGGCTTACCTGTCACACTTAACATTTTAGGACTTTAATTAGGAAAGTGGTCCCTGAGTGGTTTTGCAGACAGGTGATATCAAAACTATTTTATGTTATATATTCACCTTACTATTGCCTTTCTGTATGGATGTATATGTGTATACATATCAACTCTTCGCAGCAAAAAAACATTTTTGGGGCTTCCCTGGTGGCGCAGTGGTTGAGAGTCCACCTGCCGATGCAGGGGACGCAGTTTCGTGCCCCGGTCCGGGAGGATCTCACATGCCGCGGAGCGGCTAGGCCCGTGAGCCATGGCCGCTGAGCCTGTGCGTCCGGAGCCTGTGCTCCGCAATGGGAGAGGCCACAACAGTGAGAGGCCCGCATACCGCCCCCCAACAAAAAAAAACATTTTTGGTTCAACTCTGCATTTTTATTATACAAAATATACCATACTTGTAAAATAAAATAAAGAGCCTTAATAAAGTGCCTTCCTCTGCTCTCTGGGGTGATAACTACTTTATTGAATAAGGCTCTGTTAATGGTACAGCTTGACATTTAACATTTATTCATTTGATTTATAATTATTTTTACGTTATTGCAAGGAGGCTATGGTTCAAACCAAAAATAGTTTAAACTGAACTGCTTTCCTCTCTTTTGAATTTGTAAGGAAATCTAGTCACTTCTGGGTAAAACTGTTTTATCTACCAAACTCATTTCAAATATACACAAAGCCCTTTCTGTCCCTGTATGTTCTGAGTAAAGCAATATATATGTATGAGAAAAGTGAATATAGCAAATGAAATCATCAAGTTAAAAATGTGCCCAGTTTGCTTATATTTTGGCTATGGATATGGCCTTAATATTTCCTAATCAAACAATGGAGAAAAACCTACATGAATCACGTAGCAAGTTGTCACAAAACACAAAATCCCTAGTAATGTTCATGAAGTCTCATGAAGCAAAAATCATTTGTATTTATAATCTACCGACTCCCTTTGAAGACTTTCAAAAACATTTCTGAATTATTCTGTTTTCCATTCTAAAATTCAATCTCAGGATGCTGGTTTCAAAGTCTTCCCAACACTCATTTGAAAATTTTTATTCACCCTTCTCTCTCCCCCAACGTCTAACACTTACTAAAATGGGACAAATACTTATATCTAACAGCATGAGAAGTTGATATGTCACTTTATTTAAAGGATAATTAGTCAGAAATCACCAAATTTCTGCCTCACAACAGAACAATATGACAATAACAATCGTTGGCAGTTATCAAACCACTGAAGTCCGAGTGGCCTCCTGAAGCTGGGGTTAAAAGCTGACCTTTGGAAATCAATCATGTTCTCGGCAGAGAAGAATATTTCAGTGATATGAAAGCTGAAATGGAGACTATAATCTTTTGTGATTACCCTCGAGGCTGAAGCAAATGCAAAAAGGATAGTCTATGAATTGCTGATAATTTCCTTTGATGACCGATTCCCAGGAAATTCTGATATTACTCTTGCTCTGTAACAAAAATGATGGTTCCCCAGAAGTGCAGCTTCAAAGAACTCCACATCTGGGTGTCATAATGCTTCTTCAGAAGCTACTCACCCATTAAAGGGGCCAGGCCTGTGAGGTGGCAGCTCTCCCTCAGAAGACAATGGAAGGTCTGATTGCACAAGGATTGATGAGCTATGTGCCACAGGCTCTTTCTTAGAAAGTTCTTTTATGAAGGAACTAATTTAAAATGTATCTGTTTTAAACCTTTTTTCCCCCCACAGAAGTCTAAAGATTGATTATTTCTCTGCTGTTCCTAATAGCTATGGAACTATGAATATCTTGGCTTGTATATTTTTAAAGTTTTACTTAGGCTGATGTTTGTATTCTAATAAAAAATAGTTTTCATACATATGTACATATCGTTAAGGTCTATATAATATTTAGGGATAGACTATAAAACTACTAATCTTTTTTCAGGAAGCATTGAATCTACAGTTAGATGTCACACCAAATTTACAGTTAGGTGTTACTGCACAGGTTAAGTGGTTTTTTTCTTGTATGACTGGCAATTTAAGTTCAGAAAAAAAGGAGGTAGGGTGAAGAGAGATCTGTAACTGTCAAAAGTCCAAAGAATTTTTAGAATAGATTTCCCTATCAGTACATGAAGGATAAATGAATATGTTGACTACTTTGAGTTTAAAATATTTTTTTAAATTGCCATTTTAACTAATGTCAGTTTGATTAACAAGTAACATGAGAATAAAGGTTCTATGTTTGGAAGTCAACGGTGTTTTGAAAATATAGCAGAACGCATCTTTGCGTCTTAGGTGTCAATGACAATGTGTCATTGGTACACAGATTTCGGGTTCAAAATACCTTTATACATAGCCTTCAAGGTCTAAATATTATTGAAAGTAAACGGAGAAAAAAGGAATCCAAGCAAACCAGTTGTGATTATTCCCAACCTCCACTCAATATACCCTCTCCCCAACCCTGCTCAAGATTCATTATCCCTCTGCCTTGTTTTCAGGCAGTCAGGTGATTCTGATCTTTAGGTATGCACTACTATTATCTCATTCAAGGTAACACAAATTGAGCACCTGCTCAGCACCAGACATGACTTCTTTAAACTGACTGTAAATTTCTTAAACTCAAGAACGAGGTCTTAGCCATAACCCTGGCATCTACCTTGATTAGGATTGCTCTAATGCATAACGCCAGCCCCAGTGATAAACATAACTTGTACTTAAGGTAATTGGTTAGGAAGATGAGATCAAAGAGATAGAAATATTAATAAAAATATTAATATTATTTATAAGAATAGAGCTTTTCTGTTTAGGAATCGTTTCATAAACATAACATAACATAAACATTATCTCATTTGAAATTCATGGGTATTTTAAATTATTAAAAATAGGATGGTGATATGTTATATTGTTTTTTTCCACAGATTATAAATTCTAGAAATTTTCTAAATATTCAGTCATATCCTTAATTCTCCATAAACATAATAAACTCAAGTTTTCATGACGTAGTAATATAGACTAGGAAGGTATCACCCTAGTTTTAAAATGAGGAAAGTGGAGCTAAGTGATTTTTCTCAAGACCAAAGAAAACGAGTCCAGCTGTAGTCTTCTGACTCTTGTCAAGTGCTCTTCCCCATGTAATGAAGTAGATGGCTCTTCCCTCTTCTCCCTTCCACTCAGGTTCCTGCTTCTGAGGGTGGCATGAAGCAGAGTGCAGGCCAGATAGGACTGTTAGAGGCTTACTTTGGAACAAGTCAAGCAGCCTTATTTCTCAGATCAGAGGGAACGCTCCAAGTGGCTTTTTGGGAGGAAGTTGTGTATAACCGAAGAATGAGTGACTGACTGAATGAGTGAATGCCACCACACCCTTTAGAAGGTAAGTACTTCAAAAGTTGAAACTTAAGTATATACCATGTGATAGTGGCTATCGGTAATCATTTTAGCATCCAACAGCTTCAGGTTATTTTGGGAAATGGAAATTTTGTGGCTTTGATTATCATGACAATGAACCATTTTACACAGAGACCCAGACTAATTGTTGTTTTAATTGTTGGAGACTTTCTGTGCATTTCTAATTATTTGTAAACCATAAGCCTGTGAAAGGGATCACATATATTTCTTACTACACCTCTCAGATCTTCACTTGGCTCTAGAAACTGTTCATAATAAGATAAAACAAGTATGAGACTGACAAATCTATCTTCTAAATAGAATATAGTGCAAAGCCTGATATTAGGAGCCACAACTTATTTCTTATTGGGTACTTAAGAAAATATGCCCCACACGAATAACCTGTGAGAAATACACACATTTACATTCAGGATACAGTAGGGTGGAGACCAGCTCTTGCTTATCTGATACGTAGCTTGTTTTTCCTTTTCAGTGGCAGAGCTGTCTATTGGAAGAGATGAGAAGACTGGATTACATTCTACAACCTTCTGATCTGCAAAAAGGGTACAACAATGACACACGTAGCCTATTTCATATGTGGATGTGTTGAAAGAATTGTAGAATGTCTTTAAAATATGCTAAAGCCCTCTGATACTAGAATTCCATGAAAATAAGGTATTATTCATATAAATTATGTTCTTTCATATTATTTCAAGCATCAGAACATAAAAAGGAAGGTAAGAAAACCGAAATTGACAGCTAAATCTGTGAAAAAAAGTATTTTTCCAAGAACCCTACTGAGCTCCACAAAGATGTTGAAACTTCACAGATTGCTAAATAGCACTCCAATTCATCTCTAGCACCCTCAATGGCAATTATAAAAATAAAGGAACTGGAATATTCCAACACGTGTTTTTCTCTCCCTAAAAGACATTTGAGACCTAATTCTGAATACAAGAATCCAGAGGGAGTAAAAAAAAAAATGGTCTGTGCTATTGGATGGGTTCCCAAGCTTTGGTAAAGGTTTCTCAGGGAACACTACCATCAATTAATGTTTATAGAGCAACCAATTTAGAAATACCTTTTCTGGGCTGGAGGGAATGTTTTGTACAATAATATTTTGTCCCATTTTATATTTATTAAGCTCTCCTACTTTACCACAGGCATAAAGAGCCTTGGTCACTGAGAGAAGCTAAGAACAAGGTTGTTTTTGGTTTCTTCTTCCTTTAATTAACTGGAGATTTGTTAAGAATAAGATACATTTTTAAAGAAGAGGGCTGACACACACTTTTTCCAAGCTGACGCTACTCTTAAAAAATGCTGACCTGGGACAGCGCCAAGACTGAAGACCTGCCTTGCCAGAATATCTGATGTGGCCTCCAAGTACACATAATCCTTGAAACTCTAGCACTGAAGGTGAGGTCCCAGAGCCATGTGAGGTTAAGACTAGGACGATGAAAGGGACACCAAGAGGACACAGCATGGTGGGACTACGGGTGCCTCTTTTCACAGGCTCCTGAAACCTTGTGTTCCCTTACCCCTTAAAGGTCCATCAAAGTCTTAATCTGATGCTTCTTGGCAGCTTTTATCAACTGAATTGACTATTTATTATAAGCAGAATCCTCTGTTATCTTATGGTGAATTATACAAGAGGAAGAAGTAATTTCTGTCAGACAGTGAGCAGCTTCTGCCTTTATTCACTATAACTCCTCCTTAGCACAATGATCGGCACATGCAGACCTTCAGTAAGTGGTTGTGGATGCATTCCTTTTCCTAGATAACCTGAACAAATAATTTCATTAAGGACAGAGAACACATATGACCACATATTATATAAGCATACTTGTGTATATATAAATACCATATCAATAATATCTACATATTCTAAAGGGGTTTCAAGAGTGAGTAAAGGGATATTTGAACACAGTCTTTAGTAGATAAATCTTGAGGTTTTTTGAATAAGGCAGGGGACGTGAATTAAGCTTAAAAAGGACATATTTGTGGTTTGAAGAGTAGAGGAAGACAATACTGAAGATCACTACATAGTTTGTTTTCCTTCCAGTGTTCATGTTTACGTACTTTTTCTCTCTGCCATGTTCAATAGTGACGTAAAAATTTCCAGACAGTAATCTCTGCTTAAATATCTGTACAAAAGTCTTCCACAGTTTTGTAGCACATTTCAAAGAGTTCCTATAACCACTGTTTTTTCTAATGATCTGGAGAGTGTTGCTGTTGACTTATCTAAATCCAATAATAGGCTGTCATCCTCCCCTCTTTCAGTAAATTTGAGTAACTGTGGAAAGTTTCAACTTGGCATATTTCTTTAGAACATATGAAAGAATATGACCCATTGATATATTTTAAGCATATCATGAAAATAAAAGTCGACCATATTCTCTTTTTTATTCGATTGGGACAAATGTGTCATTTCACGTACTGGACATACTACTGTCCTAGGAAATATGGGACATATAACATTTTATGACAGGAAAGCATTACTAGAGTAAAAATAAGACTCGAATGGCAAAAATTCACTTCGGATTGTATTAGCAGAGGTAAGGTATTTTATTTAAATAAAATTAAAGAAATATTTAAACAAAAGAAAAATAGGTATTTAAATGTTTAAATAAGGACTTCATTAAATTAATAAATATATTAAAAGCAGGTGAAACATTGAATGTTCTAGCTTACTTCAAGTTTCCTTATAGTAACATCTCATGAGAAACATGGCATGAATTAACAGCAAAGTGAATGTGATTTTGATGCCCTATTTCTTTATTTTGGACCTCCTTGATAAATATATTATTATTTCTACTACAAGAAAGAAAATTTTTATATAGTCATTGATATCACCAAACTATGAATAACCCAGAATCTCAAAGAGTCTAGAATGATAAAATAAATGGTAAACACATGTCTCATTCCACAGCTTGTCATGGATGATTCAAAGAATCATATAGCAACTTGGGACTTTATACTTTAGAAATGATCTTTATTCTGCTCCACATATTTGTTCATGTGTCAGGAAAAAAATAATTTTAAGGTAGGTAATAAAAATCAGATTATTTTTCACAATAAAAGATCACTGAGCCTCTTGCAATAAAGCGTCAGAGACCTCCACTGTGCTTGTGCTTCCCTGGAGCAGTTGCAAAAACATGGCAGGACTCACAAAGACATTTGAAATAAATAGGCATGGAAACTACTGCCAAGCAGCAGATAAACTGACAGGAGACTGTGGTCTTGAGTGGCTCTTGATTATAGCTACAGCTCTGGAGAGTCACACAAATATATCTGTCCAGGTATCTAATATGTGGCTGTTAAAAAGAAACTTGATCTTCTAATCATCACATACAAAATATAGGTTGCATACGTGTCTTAGTCTGCTTGACCTGCCATAACAAAATACCAGGGACTTGGTGGCTTAAACAACAGAAATAAATATATCACAGTTGTGGAGGCTGGAAGTCCAAGATCAGGGGTGCCAGCATAGTCAGGTTATGGTGAGAGCTCTCTTTCTGGCTTGCGGATGACTTTCTTCTCACTATGTCCTCACATGGTAGATAAAGGAAAAGCTCTCTGGGGTCTCTCCTTATAAGGGCACTAATCACATTACAAGGGCACCACCTGCAAGACCTCATCTAACCCTAATTACCTCTCAAAGGCCCCATTTCTAAATATTATCACTCACGTGTTAGGGCTTCAACATATGAATTTGGGGAGGAAGGAACATTCAGTCCATAACACCATGTGTGTGAGTATGCCTTCTAAATGGACCTATTTTATCATATTAAGTTGACACAATCCATCGTGTTAAGTATGCAATTCATTTGAATTTTGAAGAAGTCTCTTATTAAGGAGAACCAAGTATTAGACAGGTATTAAACACCAAGTATTAAACACCAAGTATTATCCAGGTAAAATGAAGATAAAAATGGAATCCACAGTAAAGGAAATGGAAGATTCTAATTCTAATAGGGAGAAACAATTATATACATTTTGGCAGCTACCAAACATCATGTACAAAAATTAAAGGATGACCATGAAGCAGTTGGCAAACTGAAGTAACGTGAATAACACAATAATGAAAACAGCTCTATTGAGATACAAAAAATTCATTCTTTCTGGCCTTTCTTGAACAGTATAAAGTTCAGTAACTATTTTCACTTTGCCTATATTTCTTGGTTTTTATTATCTTGCCTTTTCTAGCCTATTTATTCTATTTCTTACAAGTTTCTTGGGCACTGGGGTATTTTTGTTTTATTTATTTTGTTTATCTCCTTCCCCAAACCCAGTACTGTTTAGTCCATTTATGTTTTCAATAACATTCAGTAATTAATAACTTTGATTTTAAACTAAATGCTCCTAAGATTAGGGCCTAGGATAAGGAATGCAGTTGATACTTGCAGAGTGTCCGTACCATCCACACAGAGAAAGCCAGAACTATAGCTGGAGAAAAGTTTATAACTAATTATTGCCTTTAGACTAAAAAAGGATGACAATTCTCAGGAAATTAAAAGTAAACACCTGCTCTTATCACCCTGCACATAAGGCTCAGAAATGCCAGAATTCGGGCTTCCCTGGTGGCGCAGTGGTTGGGAGTCTGCCTGCCGATGCAGGGGACGTGGGTTTGTGCCCCGGTCTGGGAAGATCCCACATGCCGCGGAGTGGCTGGGCCCATTGGCCATGGTCGCTGGGCCTGCGCGTCCGGAGCCTGTGCTCCACGGCGGGAGAGGCCGCAGCGGTGGGAGGCCCGCGTACCACCAAAAAAAAAAAAAAAAAAAATGCCGGAATTCCCTTTGCTGGATGGGGGACCATGAACATTGAAAACCAAGGAACTAGAGCCCTTTCTCTGTTCTTTTCTCCCTTCCTTCCTTCAAAAGGGTTTTATTGAGCACCTATGCCAGACACCAAGCATACAAAGATAAACAAGATAGAGCCCTTGTTCTCAAGGATCTGACATTCCAGTGAAGACAGATGGATAATCAGGGAGAATATGATGTAATCGGGAGGTACTCTGGAAATACAGAGGATGGGCACTTAAGTCAGATTGCAAGAGTCACAGAAAGTTTCCTGTGAAGGAGGTGATCTCTAGGTTGGGCCCTGAAGGACAAATAAATGAAGGTGGAGTGGTGTGTAGAAGTAAGCATCAGTGAGTTGCCAGGCAGAGAAGCCTATTAAACTTTAGATATAAAGGTCAAGATCTTTAAATTTGCAGGGTTAACATCCTCATTCTCCAGCCATGCATCCTTGACACACAGCCCATCATAAAATATCAGTGATCCAAACCCCATTTTCCCTAGTGTCTCCTCAGAACTCTGCTTGAACAGTGTCTCGAATTTTTTGCTTATTCTCACCTATAAACACTGAGAGAGATTTCGTCTTATGGAGTAAAAGGCAAGATAGCCACTAAAAGAACACTGTGAAGCATATCTCTTCACTGCATACAATTTAGTATAGAACAGGCACCTATTTGCTTTGGAATATGACAGAATCCCATTTCCTTCTTGCTATGTTTCTCATGTAACATTATCATACTCTGCTATAAAAATAGGAAGAAACCATTACTTTATATATATATTTTAAATCCAAAGAAAATAGCAAAACTTGGAACTTCCAAAGCTTTCAGCTATGGTCTCAAGAGTACAGTGTTCATTCTTCTGATAATGGTTATGAGTTAAAATATATTTCTTATATTTACTAATATTACCCTTGATTAAAAATGAAGTGATTATGGTAGCATTCATGTTGGTTTTCAAAGAGCACACAGACTACTGAGTAGAATGTACTTTTAAAATTTGCTAACAAGAAACTATAACTGTTTTTAAAATACATTCTACATTCAAAAAATCCTTTCCTCTTTCTACTTAATGATTCTGCTGAAAATTATCTACCATGCTGCCAGAAAAGAGCACAGAAGATTTCTGATTGAGCTTTATTCACACTGAATGAGGTGGGAGGTGACACGGACCAAAAAAGCCAAGGACACAGAAGAGCTGGAACATCAGTTTTGAAGTTAGAAGATTCTAATATGAGACTCAGTTCTTCCTTTACTAACACTTTTTCCTCATGTAGACAATAGGAATGATAACCATGGTCGATTAAAATGTTCTAAGGTCTGAGTCCTTTGAAGAATGTAAAACATCACAGAATACAATAATCTAGTAGTAATTAATTAGTAGTAATGCAAAACTATTTTCCTAGGAAAATGTAGACAGTGACTTTTATGAAATTGCCCTAGGAAATCTGTGGGGTGAGTTAGACACTGGAATGGAAAAGTCCATAGGAAAAGGATTAGAGTAATTGAAACTGCAAATCAGTGAAAAATCATGGGTAATCCCATGATCCCATAAATTCATTTTTTTGCAAGATGATAGAGGGTCCCACTTGTAATGACTTAATTTTTAATACATTACCAGAAGGACTCTGTATCCAATAAATGCCTTGGATATAATATAGAGAGAATAAAATGACTATATCATGCAGTTCATTGCTATATTCTTCACTTTCACGAAAAAAATTTTTTCATTTGAAAATTACAAGTTTATTTGCCTCTAAGAAGAAAAAACAACGAACATCTCTTAGAATTATTCCTTGGATTTTCTCAAATACATCATAAGGTTAATTGCTATACAGAATAAACAAACAAAAAAGCAAGTTAATATATCTGTAAGTCCTACACAACATTAAAAAGCCATTATGAGACTATCTTTTTAAAAAGAACTTATAAAAATATTCTTTTCATTTCTGTTTTATAGCCCTTAAGAACAAAGAAGTGTACATAAGACATTTAGAAATTCTCTAAAAGTGACTTAGAGAATAGCGCTAATCAGATGATCACAGTTGTAAAAAGACAACAGTGATTGGTTTCCTATTAGATATGTACATAACATACATCTAGAAGGGGCTGGAAGGATGCATACCAGCTGCTGAGGGCGCTTTCCTTTAGAGAAGGGATAAGTGTGTCTGCAGGGGCCGGGAATGGTGACTTTGACATTTTGCTTTGAATGCTAATGTTTTATTTGAATTTTTGAAATAAGTATTACTCATGTTAAAAACAAAATACAGAGAGGTGAACCACAGTAGGAGACATTTATGCTTACCCACGTCATCAGTACTGCTTCCTGACAGTGACTGGACTTCTGCAGTGGCTATAAATGCTGTCTTCCAAATGTACATTAATCAAAATACAAAGACCTAGTAAATGTTTTCAGAAGTATAGCTTAATTCAATTATGTCTGGAATGTATCACCCATGTTTAGATAGAGGACAGGATAAGCATGCTTGATTTCAAGTTCTCTAAAATGGCACGATGTGTTGCTTTGGCATGGTCACTACTGATGGATTAATGTGACCAGAACAGGCATGACTTATCTTACTGAGTTGCTCCACTGCACTAGAAATGCTGCTCATCTTTTCAGGCCTTTTAAAAAAAACCTGTGTGACTTGTGTCTGAAAAAGCCCAAGAGGACGAAAATATTCAACCGTTTACTTGCTAAGTCGAGGCCAGTGCTCTTTAAAAAGTTGGCTCTTCCCCTACCCTCTAATTACCTTACAATGCCTAAGCCACAACAGAAGGCATGTCAGCACATTTTATTTACATCCCTTGAGGAAAAATCCTCTTGATGTTTTCACTTCATACAGAAGATACATTTGCAGAAGGAAATATTTGGCAGTACTTCAGATGTTCACTGTCTGGTAATGCAATTCTTTTTCTTGATTATGGTAGCTTCTATAATGCTGTATCATTCATGTAGACCATCATACCCCAACTGACTGTATTTATTGACTGAACAGACATAATTTATGCAATCATCTGAACTGGTTAACCTTTTCTTTTACTCTAAGCTTAGAATCTAGCTATGGACTGATTTTAGGCTGAGTTCTATTGTTGAAAGATGTCATGTTCCACTTGGCATACCTACAAAGTTGTCTTTCATTCAAACAGAAGAAGGTCAGCTGACCTGAATGAAGAACACTGGTAATTATAGGTAATTCACTAATATTTATCATGTAGTTTAAAGGGAATGTCAAAGTATCATGCAGACAAGTAACATGTCGACCTAAAATGAATTTTTTCCTTTTACTAATAGAATCGGATTCACATAATCTATAATAGCCTCCAAATAAGAATTCTGTTTGTGTAAGAGTCTTTATCTAAAAAATCTCCCAAATAAAAATGTACCCAGGAAGATGAAACATACACTTTCTTTTTCTTTCTACTAGTAGGGAAAAATCAGTGTGGCTTGATACCTCTAAATTGTGTTCTTGAGCATGTGAACAGCATCCCAGAAAAGATACGGGTTCTCAAGCCATTGAAAAGTCTATCAAAATTGCACAAAGTAACGGGTGAAAAGTCGCCTGTGGAAATATTTATAAAATAAATATTCTGGTTATTGTTTGGACTAACTCTCATGGGTGAAGCATTATCTTTCATAATGTATAACCAATATATGGTCTAAAACTACACACTTTGGAAACAAGCTATATCTATTGCCTATTCACAATTGTAATGAAAGAAAGAGATTGAGGAGGAGACAAATAAAATAAAAATGCATTTACTCACTGTGTTAAAATTTGGAAACAGCCCAACAGCAGCAGAATTACTGTCTACTGGAAAAGACATAAATGGTTTGATATCCAGTGAAGGCTGCATCATCAGGGTAGGTGTGCGCACAAGAGCAGGAAGGGTAGTAGAGTGGCATGTACTGCCTGCCAAGAACAAAACAAAAATGAATTCAATCTCTTGCTCACATCCATCTCCCTCCCCAACTTACAGTGCAAAAACAAGACTGCTGAGCTGCAACCTGCAAGCGAGAGAGTTATGCTGGGAGTCAGCAAATGGCACAGGAGGAGAAAATACACTTAAAAGGGTCTTCTTGCTCAATGTCTAAGACAGTGAAACAGAATGTGTCCCTATGGCAAAGGTCAAAGGCTGCTCAGACTCTGCTGAGATACACAGTACACAGATCCTGCTGGCAGGTGAGGCAGAATATCATCCTCTTGTTCACCAAAAATGTAGGAGAGAGGAGGGGAGGAGCCTCTTGAAGCCGGATGCAATTTACTATTCACAATTATTGAATGGCTAGTCGGCGCATTTTATGCAAATCAGAGATAATTATAGGGTTTTTACCAGGGGAAGTAAACCTTGGACTCTTATAGTTACTGTCCAATCCCAGGAAACTTATCACTCAAACAATTTGTTCTCTTAAAAAAACAAACAGGGGGCTTCCCTGGTGGCGCAGTGGTTGAGAATCTGCCAGCTAGTGCAGGGGACACGGGTTTGAGCCCTGGTCTGGGAGGATCCCACATGCCGCAGAACAACTAGGCCCATGAGCCACAACTACTGAGCCTGCACGTCTGGAGCCTGTGCTCCGCAACAAGAGAGGCCGCGATAGTGAGAGGCCTGCGCCCTGCGATGAAGAGTGGCCCCCGCTTACCACAACTAGAGAAAGCCCTCGCACAGAAATGAAGACCCGACACAGCAAAAATAAATAAGTTAATAAACTCCTACCCCCCCCAAAAAATAACAAAACCCCCCCAAAAAACCCCAAACAAACAGGAAGTTGCCCTTAGTCTGGACACTGGAGAGTAAGAGAATCTAAAAGGGGTGATTTTAATCAGGGTAGAGGCAGGGTTTTGGGGGACAGGGAGGATTTGGAACCAAATTCTTGACTTCAACTTTTATTTCTAATGAGCCTTGTATTATTTTAGCAACTATCCTTTTAATAATTTATTAGCTGTCTTTACATATCTGGTGTAACCTGTCTGTAGGAGATTTAAAACACTCCTCTCCAGGGTAACATGCATTTTTCTCTAGCCTATAAGCTCTACATACTGCAGATAAGTAATCGCTGCTGCAGGTGGCTCTCCAGGAGACAGGCTCTGATATGCCCTTTCTAAACAAAATACAACAGGCATATTGAGATAAAATTCACTTACTTGAAGTGTACAATTCAATGATTTTCAGCATGTTCAGAGTTGTGCAACCAGGACCACAGGCAATAAAAGAAACTCCATACCCACTGGCAGACACCCCCAATTCTTCCCAACACCTCCAGCTCTTGGTAACCACTAGTCTTTCTGTCTCTACAGATACGTCTATTCTGGACATTTCATTTAAATGAAATCATACAATACGAGTTTTTTT
The DNA here is from genome assembly GCF_937001465.1 of Orcinus orca. Taxonomy (NCBI): domain Eukaryota; kingdom Metazoa; phylum Chordata; class Mammalia; order Artiodactyla; family Delphinidae; genus Orcinus; species Orcinus orca. The sequence goes on from NC_064565.1 coordinate 66,986,642, forward strand.
GTGACTGTTTTCTTTTACTTGGCATGTTTTTAAGGCGCCTCCGTGTTGTAGCATGTATCAGAATTTCATTTCTTTTTAAAGCTGAATAATATTCCATTGTAGATGTACAATTTTTGGCTTATTTATTCATCAGTTGATTGGCATTTGGGTTGTTTCCACTTTTTGGCCATTATGAATAATGCTGCTATGAACATTCGTTTCTAAGTTTTTGTGTGGCAACAGGTTTTTAGTTCTCTTGCATATATACCTAAGAGTGGAATTGGGGATTGTTGGGTCATATGGTAGTCATATGGTTTAACCTTTTGAGAACTTCCAAACTGTTTTCCAAAATGGCTAAACCATTTTACATTACCACCAGCAGGGTATGAAGGTTCCAATTTCTCCTGACATGCCTACCTAGGACCACAAATAATTATATGCCTAAAATCCCCTGCTGGCTTCAAGGAGAAATGAACAGTATGGGAAAATGCTCTGACTATTAAAATTTCCACCAGTCTTCTTTCACGGTGTCCCAGAAGAGTTAAAATTTCTATTTCAATGGTATATTTTTTGGTAATGAATTTCCTTAATAAACTCTGCATAATATTTCAAATCATTCCAGAACATTACTCGCAGTAGTGTTTAATGGACTGTCATACCTCATTTACTTTGATCCTAAAAACTGAAAAAAGAGAAGGGCATCTGAAGCATTTATCTGTAATGGCAAGTCTTTAGGTCAGCCTGTCCATTAGGGAATATAGAGTAGGACTCAGCCAAAGAGAATCAGCCAAAAGTATAGGTCAAACAGAATTTTTTTGTGTCTTTTTCTGATGCCAAAGTAAATACTCTGATCTCAGCCTGGCATTCACATAACCACCGTGCATTTAATTACACATTCTCCTTCTAACATTGCTAACTTCAGAGCTTGCAGGTCCAAGATGATATATTTTATCAATATGTCAAATGTTACAGAGGCATTTACTAAAATATTTATCTTAAAAGCTTTGCTTCAAAATCTTAGCTAAGGGACTTCCCTGGTGGCGCAGTGGTTAAGAACCTGCCTGCCACTGCAGGGGACACGGGTTTCATCCCTGGTCCGGGAAGATCCCACATGCTGTGCAGCAGCTAAGCCCATGCGCCACAACTACTGAGCCTGCATTCTAGAGCCCATGAGCCACAACTACTGAGCCTGCGTGCCACAGCTCCTAAAGCCCGTGTACCTAGAGCCCGTGCTCCGCAACAAGAGAAGCCACCGCAATGAGAAGCCTGCTCACCACAACAGAGAGTAGCCCCCACTCACTGCAACTAGAGAAAGTCTGTGTGCAGCAACGAACACCCAATGCAGCCAAAAAAAGAAAAAAAAAATCTTAGCTAAATTGAAAAACAGGTATTTCTTATATTAGACCAATGGCCTTTTACTATTTACAATTATTATAATTGTCAAAAGTCTAAAGTCTAAAAGCATACAGTATACTTAAAGCTGCCTGTTAAAAAAGAAACAAAAGGCCTAAAACGGGGTCACTTGTGCTAGTACCTAACCTAATTGCAGTTAGAACCTAGGAATGTAATCCTACTCAGGAATGTTATCCTAACCAGTTAATGTGGAATCTTCTGGTCAGCACCAATGAGGCAACTGGTCATCCATCCCCTAAAGGAAGAGGAAGTAATCTGCCACACAGACTCCTTCTGTCCCGCATAGATAGGTTACCTAAGCCTGAAATAATCCTTTTTGTTTATGACTTTCTTGTCTTGCCTTTAAGAATCTTCCCTTTCTGTAGCCCTGCTCACTGGAGGGGATGCTGCTTGATTCATGAATCGTTCAATAAAACCGATCAGATCTTTAAATTTTACTCAGTTGAATTTTGTCTTTTAACATTTCTGATGAACAAATATATAATTATTTTGCCATTGTAGGTCTCCCAAAGGGAAGCAAAATTCTTTCTCTAAGCCCACAATGGTGGCTCTGATAACATTGTAACACATGGCCCTGGAGAGCCTGCAAGAGTCACTTTGTACTAACAAACTCAAATCAAACAGAATGCAACATGGAGCTTGTCAAACAGATTGCTCCATCGACAAAGGTCAGAATGTACAATGATCCCCCTTACCCAATCAAATCTCTAGGCTAATAAAGACAGGGCTCGAAAACTACTTAGCTGCCACCCTTCATTAGCAGCTGTTTACCATCTCATTAGCATTTTAATGACAGACAATTTGCCATGTAAAACACAGATTGTTTTAAAGTACTGGTAGATCCTCTGAATAAATATAAATTATGGGGGGAGACCTTCAAGATGGCGGAAGAGTAAGACCTGGAGATCACCTTCCTTCCCACAAATACAACAGAAATACATCTACATGTGGAACAACTCCTACAGAACACCTACTGAACACTGGCAGAAGACTTCAGACCTCCCAAAAGGCAAGAAACTCCAAACGTACCTGGGCAGGGCAAAAGAAAAAAGAAAAAACAGAGACAAAAGAATAAGGACGGAACCTGCACCAGTGGGAGGGAGCCGTGAAGGAGGAAAGGTTTCCACACACTAGGAAGCCCCTTCACTGGTGCAGATGGTGGGTGGGGGTGGGAAGCTTTGGAGCCGCGGAGGAGAGCGCAGCAACAGGGGTGCAGAGGGCAAAGCGGAGAGATTCCCGCACAGAGGATCGGAGCCGACCAGCACTCACCAGCCTGAGAAGTGTGTCTGCTCGCCCGCCGGGGCGGGTTGGGGCTGGGAGCTGAGGCTTGGGCTTCGGAGGTCAGATCCCAGGAAGAGGACAGGCGTTGGCTGTGTGAACACAGCCTGAAGGGGGCTATTGCGCCACAGCTAGCCGGGAGGGAGTTTGGGGAAAAGTCTGAACTGCTGAAGAGGCAAGAGATCATTGTTTCAGGGTGCGTGAGGAGAGGGGATTCAGAGCACCGCCTAAACGAGCTCCAGAGGCGGGCATGAGCTGCAGCTATCAGCGCAGACCCCAAAGACGGGCGTGGGACGCTAAGGCTGCTGCTGCCGCCACCAAGAAGCCTGTGTGCGAGCACAGGCCACTCTCTACACCTCCCCTCCTGGAAGCCTGTGCAGCCTGCCACTGTCAGGGTCCCGGGATTCAGGGACAATTTCCCCGGGAGAACGCACGGCGCACCTCAGGCTGGTGCAACGTCATGCTGGCCTCTGCCGCCGCAGGCTCGCCCCACATCCGTACCCCTCCCTTCCCCCGGCCTGAGTGAGCCGGAGCCCCTGAAGCAGCAGCTCCTTTAACCCAGTCCTGTCTGGGCAGGAACAGACGCCCTCAGGTGACCTACACGCAGAGATGGGTCCAAATCCAAAGCTGAACCCCAGGAGCTGTGTGAACAAAGAAGAGAAAGGGAAAGTTCTCCCAGCAGCCTCAGGAGCAGCGGATTAAATCTCCACAATCAACTTGATGTACCCTGCATCTGTGGAATGCCTAAACAGACAATGAATCATCCCAAATTGAGGAGGTGGAATTTGGGAGCAGCAAAATATTTCTTTTTTCCCTTTTTCTCTTTTTGTCAGTGTGTATGTGTATGCTTCTGTGTGTGATTTTGTCTGTATAGCTTTGCTTTTACCATTTGTCCTAGGGTTCTGTCTGTCCTTTTTTTTTTTTTTTAAATAGTTTTTAGTGCTTGTTATCATTGGTGGATTTGTTTTTTGGTTTGGTTGCTCTCTTCTTTCTACTTTTTTCATCTTTTTAATTACTTTTTAATTTTTAATAATTATTTTTTATTTTAATAACTTTATTTTATTTATTTATTTAGTTTTTCTTGCCTACTTGCTTTTTTTCTCCCTTTTCTTCTGAGCCGTGTGGCTGACAGGGTCTTGGTGCTCCCGCCAGGTGTCAGGCCTGTGCCTCTGAGGTGGGAGAGCCAAGTTCAGGACATTGGTTCACCAGAGACCTCCCAGCTCCATGTAATATCAAACAGCAAAAGGTCTCCCAGAGATCTCCATCTCAACGCTAAGACCCAGCTCCACTCAACGACCAGCAAGCCACAGTGCTGGACACCCTATGCCAAACAACTAGCAAGATAGGAACGCAACCCCACCCATTAGCAGAGAGGCTGCCTAAAATCATAATAAGGTCACAGACACCCCAAAACACACCACCAGACGTGGACCTGCCCACCAGAAAGACAAGATCCAGCCTCACCCACCAGAACACAGGCACCAGTCCCCTCCACCAGGAAGCCTACACAACCCACTGAACCAACCTCACCCACTGGGGGCAGACACCAAAAACAATGGAAACTACGAACCTGCAGCCTGTGAAGAGGAGACCCCAAACACAGTAAGTTAAGCAAAATGAGAAGACAGAAACACACAGTAGATGAAGGAGCAAGGTAAAAACCCACCATACAAAACAAATGAAGAGGAAATAGGCAGTCTACCTGAAAAAGAATTCAGAGTAATGATAGTCAAGATGATCTAAAATCTTGGAAATAGAATGGAGAAAATACAAGAAACGTTTAACAAGGACCTAGAGAATGGAAGAGCAAACAAACAATGATGAACAACACAATAAATGAAATTAAAAACTCTCTAGAAGGAATCAATAGCAGAATAACTGAGGCAGAAGGACAGATAAGTGACCTGGAAGATAAAATAGTGGAAATAACTACTGCAGAGCAGAATAAAGAAAAAAGAATGAAAAGAATTGGGGACAGTCTCAGAGACCTCTGGGACAATATTAAACGCACCAACATTCAAATTATGAGGGGTCCCAGAAGAAGAAAAGAAAAAGAAAGGGACTGAGAAAATGTTTGAAGAGTTATAGTTGAAAACTTCCTTAATATGGGAAAGGAAATAGTTAATCAAGTCTAGGAAGCACAGAGAGTCCCACACAGGATAAATCCAAGGAGAAACATGCCAAGACACATATTAACCAAACTATCAAAAATTAAATACAAAGAAAAAATATTAAAAGCAGCAAGGGAAAAACAACAAAGAACATAGAAGGGAATCCCCATAAGGTTAACAGCTGATCTTTCAGCAGAAACTCTGCAAGCCAGAAGGGAGTGGCAGGACATACTGAGAGTGATGAAAGAGAAAAACCTACAACCAAGATTACTCCACCCAGCAAGGATCTCATTCAGATTCGACAGAGAAATTAAAACCCTTACAGACAAGCAAAAGCTAAGAGAATTCAGCACCACCAAACCAGCTCTACAACAAATGCTAAAGGAACTTCTCTTCCTTCTCTTTAGCAGGCAGGAAACACAAGAGAAGGAAAAGACCTACAATAACAAACACAAAACAATTAAGAAAATGGTCATACAAACATACATATTGATAATTGCCTTAAATGTAAATGGATTAAATGCTCCAACCGAAAGACATAGACTGGGTGAATGGATACAAAAACAAAACCCATATATATGTTGTCTACAAGAGACCCACTTCAGACCTAGGGACACATACAGACTGAAAGTGAGGGGATGGAAAAAGATATTCCATGCAAATGGAAATCAAAAGAAAGCTGGAGTAGCAATTCTCGTACCAGACAAAATAGACTTTAAAATAAAGACTATTAGAAGAGACAAAGAAAGACACTACATAATGATCAAGGGATCAATCCAAGAAGAAGATATAACAATTGTAAATATTTATGCACCCAACATAGGAGCACCTCAAAACATAAGGCAAATGCTAACAGCCATAAAAGGGGAAATCGACAGTAACACAATCATAGTAGGGGACTTTAACACCCCACTTTCACCAATGGACAGATCATCCAAAAGGAAAATAAGGAAACACAAGCTTTAAATGATACATTAAACAAGATGGACTTAATTGATATTTATAGGATATTCCATCCAAAAACAACAGAATACACTTTCTTCTCAAGTGCTCATGGAACATTCTGCAGGATAGATCATATCTTGGGTCACAAATCAAGCCTTGGTCAATTTAAGAAAATTGAAATCTTATCAAGTACCTTTTCTGACCACAATGCTATGACACTAGATATCAATTACAGGAAAAAAATCTGTGAAAAATACAAACACATGGAAGCTAAACAATACACTATTTAATAACCAAGAGATCACTGGAGAAATCAAAGAGGAAATCAAAAATATGTAGAAACAAATGACAATGAAAACACGACGACCCAAAACCTATGGAGGTTCCTTAAAAGACTAAAAATAGAACTACCATACGACCCAGCAATCCCACTACTGGGCATATACCCTGAGAAAACCATAATTCAAAAAGAGTCATGTACCAAAATGTTCATTGCAGCTCTATTTACAATAGCCATGACATGGAAACAACCTAAGTGTCCACTCACTGATGAATGGATAAGGAAGATGTGGCACATCTATACAATGGAATATTACTCAGCCATCAAAAGAAACGAAATTGAGTTTTTTGTAATGAGGTGGATGGACCTAGAGTCTGTCATACAGATGAAGTAAGTCAGAAAGAGAAAAACAAATACCGTACACTAACACATATATATGGGGAAAAAAAGGTTATGAAGAACCTAAGAGCAGGACAAGAATAAAGACACAGACGTAGAGAATGGACTTGAGGACATGGGGAGTGGGAAGGGTAAGCTGGGATGAAGTGAGAGAGTGGCATGGACTTATATATACTACCAAATGTAAAACAGACAGGTAGTGGGAAGCAGCTGCAAAGCACAGGGAGATCAGCTAGGTGCTTTGTGACCACCTAGAGGGGTGGGATAGGGAGGGTGGGAGGGAGACGCAAGAGGGAGGAGATATGGGGATCTATGTATACATATAGCTGATTCACTTTGTTATACAGCAGAAACTAACACACCATTGTAAAGCAATTATACTCTAGTAAAGATGTTAAAATATATATATATATAAACTATGCTTTCATCAATTCCCTCACCTCAACCTTGCTGTTTTCACTTTTAATACCTGCTTTTTAATACCACTTCACCAAAACTGATTGCTTCAAAGGACGTTTTTGCAAGTGGAAAATGAGTGGGAATAAACTGCACTTTTTCCACAGGTTAGTTTGGGCTTTGATCCCTCTGTCACCTTTTCCAGATTTTGTTGCTGCTGTTGCTGCTGGGGAATATTTCTCCTCACCTCGGGATGCCCAAAATTCAGTGGGAGATACAAGCAGAAATTGGGCCAAAATGCGTTGCACCCTGAAAGAAAATGCTTAATCTCTCTAAAACTCAAGGACTCACTGAGGAAAAGAAGATTGAAAATATAATGAGTAGGTATTTCAACACAAAGGGTGGTAAAATGTTCCCATGACATTGCTGTTCTCGTGGAAAAGAGCCAACCCTCTGTCGTTTGTACCAAGGATTTGGCAATATTATGTAAAATACTTCCTATATGTATTTCTGTTTCAAAGCATAGGATATACTCTTGTATGTGTCATAATAAATTGAGTCATAATAGTTCTCCACCTTATTTGAAAATAAGGCTTTTTACATCAGTTAATGTATATATATTTATGAAACTGCCTGTACTAAAATTAAACACACATGTACAAACATGCATACCCCAAAGATCTAACAGTCACCACTCTCATTATGGAAATTCCACACATCCGTATATTCTCCCATAAGCATGCAATTAACCTTCTCCCATAAATTTCATTTTGATGGTAAAATCCAAGTTGTATTCATCTACAGCTATGAAACCAACAATATGTGAAGGGCAACTCACCACTATGGTCATAAAGAAAACTATTATTTCAGCCAACTGCCTCTGTAACATAATAGGTGCCTTACTATGTCAGTGGATTATGTCATAATCCAGCACAATAAAACCTCCATTGAGGACCAGGTGACACTTGAAATGATTGCCGTAGTCTTGACCCTAAGGAATAGACCTTTGAAGGTCTACTTAGGTTATAACTTTGAGGCTTTCTTTAGGTACCAAAACACAAACAAACAAAACATCTCATTCTTAGAAAGGAGAGTATGCCAAAGTCACAGAAAATCTGCATGGAGAAGCATTTTCAGAATGAGATCGAATGTGCATACAGTCTACAATATATCCTGCGGCAGGAGTTTCTTCCAATGCCGTTATTATGTATGTTTGCTTTAGTGAGTACTGAAATAAAAAACTTCATATACTATAAAAATCTATTAGGCAGAGACAATGTCGATTATAGAACTCCCAAAGATTTCTTTAAAGAAATTAAAATGAGTGGCATTTCAGATTTTCCACTAAATTCAGATTTCTCTTTTTATTGCTTTTCCAGCTTTGTTGCGCCTTATACGGAGTAACTTTCCCTCTTACCAGACAGTCACCAACCAGCATCTCCTCCACCCCTTCCCTCACTATTTCCATTTTTATCCGTCTGCCGTGTGAGAAAAACAAGAAGCGAAGTGTGGGAGAAAGGTGAATAGTTTATGTGACTGATAAAGGGTTGTGCTTCTGAAAAGGCCACACAACATAATAACAGAGATAACATTTTTATAGTGCATGTACCAGGCACTACCCTAAGCACATTACATATGCATACACACATATAAGTATATAACATTTCCATATATACTCATTTATATATATAAAATTATATATTTATATCATTTTTATCATATATCATTTATATGTTAATATTATATATTAAGTATATAATCATTTCTGTATATTGAATGAGTATATGTACAAGTACATATACAAATATACTTATAATAACCCAATGAACAAGGTACTATTACTAGCCCCATTTTATAGATGACAAACTGAGGCACCAAGAGATTAAGCCCAATTTCATACAGTTTGTACGAGGAGGAGTCAGGATTCAAACCCAGGCAACCTGACTACTTAATTCTTCTTTTTACTACTATGCCATGGTAACCAAATTGAATATCTGAAAATACCTCAGTTACATACACACATTCTCTAGCTGTAGATAGAAACATTTTACCATCAAACTAAGAGATTTAAACTGTTGGATCTCCTTTGCAACTGGGAATTCGTTAAAACTTTCATTTGAGCTTAATGTAGTATTGATGCTGAGATAACTAAAATGTATAAGATTTTTTTAATGCTCTATAAGAATATATTTATCTAAAAATAACCTTCCCTAAATAATAGTATTATTTAATTCAGTAAACACTTATGGGGGACCAACTGTTCAAGGCACAGTGCTGACAGTTACAGGGAGTATAAACTGAGTCAGACAGAATTTATTTTACTTACTAAGAGAAGATAAGAAAATAAAAACTACCATTTAGTGAGATTCTACTCTATGCCAGGTACTGTGCTAAGTGATGTGTGTCCCTTATTTTATTAAATTATAACACAATTCTATGAGGTTTGTATTATTATTCCCATTTTACAGTTGAGAAAGGTAAGGCTTGGAGAGATTAAGATCACAATATATGGTAGGGTCTGGGTCCAAACTCCTGTTTGTTTGACTCTAAAGCCCATGCAATCATTCCAAAAAGTAAGCTATTTATAAAGTTGTTACGTGAAAAAGATTCTATCATCAAATACATATAGAAAATGTTGGTTTCACGGAAGTTTGATGGTTTTTTTCTGCAAAACCTCTTGGAGCTTTTAATTTAGTAATGGGTACTGTGAATGTCTAGTCAGATATAATTTCTACCCTCAATTTGAGAATGAATCAATCCTTTTTATTTTCATAGAGGTCTGGGATAACCATGATACTATGGCATGTCCTTCAAGCTGCTGTCTTATACACATTAAAAGCACCAATTCAGGAGAAAGCAGATGACTTTCAGGTCCACCACTTTCTTGTTGTATGACCTTAGACAAGTGATTTTACTTCTATATACCTCTATTTTCTTTTCTATAAATTGGGGAAATACGAGGACCTGCATTATAGGACTGGTAGGAGAACTAACTGAGATTTTTCTATACAAAGTACTTAGCCCTGTGCCTGGCACCTAGCAAGTGTTCATTAAGTTTCCGTTACTGTAGTTATGAACTATTCCTACCCCTGTGACACTATGCCATATCCCTGGAGAGCATAAATAGTTAAATCCATTAATACTTATAAAAGGCAGGATATGTCAGTCGTCATATATTATCAACAAAATTTTAAGGAAGTTCAAGACAGAAAGAAATTAGATCTGGTTAGGAGCTGGGTTCATAAATATTTCCATAGGTGAACTATCTCTTAAGACAAGCCTGAGGAATGGTTAGTATTTTGAGAGGTGGGTATGGGAGAATGGTGAAGGGAACTGCATAAGCAAAAAGCATAGAAATATGGAATGTATTAAAATTTAAAACTTGTTCAGGCACTCAGGAGTTCTTAGTGTTTCTGGATCAGAAGGTAAACAGTAAAGAGAAAAGCAGAACATCTTTGTGACCTTGGAGTAAGCAAAGGTTTCTTAAATAGGAAACAAAAAGTGCTAATCATAAATGAAACAAATGACAAATATACTCTATTAAGAATACGAATGTAAGGATAAGACGTGATCAAGGGAATGAAAAGGCCATCCAGAGAGTATGAGATGATATTCACAATATATGTATTTTGACAAAGGACTTGAATCTAGAATAAAGAACTCCTACAGATCAGTAAGACAAAGACAACGCAGTAGGAAAATTGGGCAAAAGACTTGAATGGACACTTCACAAAAGTAGATATTAAAATGGCCTGTAAACATATGAAAAAGCACCTAACTTCATTAGTCATTAGGGATATGCATTAACCTATGAGATATTGCTACATACCCACAAGGATGGTTACAATGAAGAAAGACAGAGATTACCAAGTGCTGACAAGGATATGGAGCAACCAGAGTTCTTATCTGAAGGTAAATTGTTATAACTATGTTGAAAAACGATTTAGCAATGTCTACTAAAACTGAATATACACTTACTCTATGACTCAGCAATTCTACTTCCAAGTATATAGCTAACAGAAATGATCTGTATAAGAAAGTTCACAGCAATACTATATATAATAGCCCTAAATTGAAAACTGGCCAATTAACTAATCAACAAAGAAAGAACAATTCTGGTATCTTCACACAACCTGACATTCACACAATATGGAATACAGCAATAAGATAAAATGGTATATGGTGACGTGAAACAACGAATAAACCTTGTAATGTCGAGAAAAATAACTAAAATAAAGGAACATACATCAACATGCTGTATGATACCATTTATTTAAAGCACACAATCAGGCAAAACTAATCTATGCCGTTAGTTAGGATTATGGCGATTTTTGTAGGAAGGGTAGGATGAGGTTAGGGTGCAGTGACTGGAAGGGAGCATGAAAGGGACTTCTAGGATATTGGAAATGTTCTTTTATTAGATCTTAGTGCTAGTTTCACAGGTGTGTATGTGTGTATACATTCATTCAACTGTACATTTATGTGCACTTTTCTGTATGTTACATTTCAATAGAAAATTTAAAAAAGTGATATATTCAATGTTATTAACTTTAGTAAACTACTTTGACACATAGAGGCAAAATTCCTCAACAAGAAGAACATCTTGAAATACTCTCAAGTTTGCGTAATTTTAAGATAAGTATGTTTTCTTAAGTTCTTTTTTCTACTGCCAGCTTGATTTTGCTCAAAATGATTTGTGAGAAAATAAAATTCCCTTTAATGCTGATATTTCCTTGCTGCACTTCATAAGTGGCTAGAGGAGACTGACAGAGAATCCAGGGATGCCAAAGAGAAAAAAGTATATCTAGAACTCTGAGTCTGTGAAGTCTTAACAATTGGCAGCTTTGTGCCTGAATCTCCCTTGGGGCAGTTCAGGGTTCCCTCCAAAATGCTCCAACAGCAGCAGCATTCTGGCAGAATGTTGACTTTAAAAATAACTTCTTCTGAGTACCACCCTGAAGTTTATAAGCAATAATGAAGTGCTGCATCAAAAACAGCAGTGAAGCCACATCATGATTTAAGCCACAATGTCCTTTGGGTTAGTGGTAATATGCCAGCTTTTACACAAATTGATGAATCTTTCACTAAGATGCAATGAATGACTTTTTGGATGTATAGCAATAGAATACATAGAACCCAGTGGTGGTTCATTTATATCTGAATATTTATATCTGAATATTTATATCTGAATATTTTGTCCATGCACTGTTTCTTATATTTAACTTTTGAAAAAATGGGTAAGATTTATTTACTATAGAGTACAAAATACAGTTTGATTAAACATGTGACATACTTCCTTAGCTGCAATCCTTTTTTAAAGCAGCATTGAAAAATCTGAGAATTTCAGAATTTAAGTAAAGCAGATAATTGGTTCACGAAAATGTCTTAAGAACCAACTGTCTTCTTTAAGCTGAATTTAAATGTTTCTCTCTGTTACAGTTTTCTTCACTTGTAACCCAATATTATTAAGCATGCTCGTGAAAAGAAGGAAAGTCAAAGAAGAGAAAATAGAGTTCTGACAAATGCTTTGTCAAGTTTTTTGAAATAGTTTTTAATACACCTAACTTATCAAAAGGGAATGTCATGTGCTTAAGTTCCTAAATTACTAAGTCTTTAGAGAAGCCAAAATTATCTCCAGACAGGGCTTTACTAAAATTGTCTGAGGTCGAGACTGGATTGGGAGGTCAGGAGCCTGACGGAATTTTCTGGCAAAAAGACGTAGGGAGATGGTCTTGAGCTACATTTGCCCAGTGACTTCTGTCTATGGCGTCAAGATGCTTTCTTGAAATCTGACGCCTCTTTTGGTTTCAGAGGAACTCTTTGCTCTCCCTTTACAGCATGCTAGGGACATAATGGCAGTATGACTTATTTTAGAAACCTTCCTAAAACTACAGATTTTCCTAGGAAAGAGAACTATGTTTCTCAAACTGCTGAATATTTCTAGAGGAACTATAGTTCATAAAATTTTAGCAGTAAACATAATTTAGGAATCCACCCTTCATCTTATATGAGAAAAATGGGATTAGGAGAACTTAATCTAGCATGGTACCTGACTGATGGTAGGAATCAAATTTAGAGCTCATTGCCTAGAGACACTATTTCAAATACTTGTCTGTACAATCAAAGATGTACAAGAATCATATATTGAAGTCTTTATCTTCTTTAAAAATTTAAGTAGATTAGTATTTAGTCTGTTTTCTTTTTGTATATAGACTGAAATTTAGAAGTACTCATTTTTAAATGAGATTTTAATTTTAATGGTTTTATTAATATGAATACTGGAAGAAATTAAATGAAAGAGAAAATCTAATGTGGCCAAGAGCCAACATTCTTTCCCTTTTAAAAAGCAGCAGCAGATTGATTACAACACCTAATTTTAAATAATTATTTTAGTATTCCCAATGGGGAAAAAAAGAGAGAAGCAAAATTCATTCAAACTATGCTTTTAACCATACTGTTTGGATCAATATAACTAATTCAAATAGCTTCACAGGAGGAGGTACACACATTTCTGTTGGTGGCTTTTATACTAAAGTTCTATCAGAAGTGTAACAAAAATGCTATCTGAAAAGACACATTTTTCCAAGCAATGGCAACTGACCTTCTACTGGAACAGATGAAAGAAGCAGGGCCTTACGGGGACAGCTCACAGGAAGGGGCTGCATACAACAACTCGGGAGGTCAGCACACCCAGCTGCTGCTATAAATTCTAGCTCCGGGACACCAAATGTTTTGCCCCCTAGTTTCAGAGAATTTCAGTTTTGCGTTCAGTGTCTAGGCTGTTTACATTTAAGAACCAAAGATGGGGAAAGAAAAGAAGAATACTGGTTTACTTAACGGTCCTTTTAAAAAGATATTTTTCTCCCAGAAACTCCCCCAATTTAAAGAAACAAAGTTAATATTTGCTCTGCCAGTGTTCTCTACTCCCACCTTGGTAGAGAAAAGAGGTTTCCTTAGCTTAAATATTAACCAGACATTTCAAAGCTATTCAAAAGCTGTTGCCCATGTTAAAAAAAAATTAAAAAAAAAAAAAGCAATAGGCTCCTAGAAAACACAAAATGGGAATAAAGAGAAGAGTAAAAACTGTGTTAAAATCCTCTACCCTTTTTGCATGCATATCTCATGACCACCATAATTATAGTGCACCATAGAGAATTCAGAAAAAATCCTAGTGGAGTATTATAATGATTACATAGTGACTGCCATAGACAAGACCACTCTTGGTCCTCTATCAGCCAAGAAGCCATTTTTATCCAGGAGCAGTAGAGATGGCTCCCACCTGGCAGCCAGGGCTGCTGTGCAAGCAGCATGAAAGCCACCATTCCATCCCTGTGGAAACCTGGTATGGGGTGACAAATCTGGCCATGCGAGGGATAGGGTGAGCAGAAATTGTGGGTAATGGGGAGACAGTGGGGTTAGAATGGGGAAAAGGATGAGGCGGATTTGGAGAGGAAAGGAAGAGTGGTGTAAGTTTGGCTGAATTTTGCCAAGTGGACTAGAATTGGCACCAATGCCTTATTTGGAATTTCCTAACATCTCACTCCTAAAATGATTTTCTTCTTTTTCATCTTCAATTGTTTGGCAGAAATCTGTATGGAATGAAGTAGACCAGAGCAAAAACTGTATCAGTAGGAACAACCTAATTAAGCAGGGCATCTAAGTCCTTCAAACAAAGGAGCTGGGCAACTGGGAGACACCCTTATCCTGAGACACACGGAGAGTCTTGTGACCCAGGGATGCTTGCACTACGAAGGGTCTTTAGTGGGTATTAAACAGAATGGCCAATCCCTGGCCTGGTTTCTTGGAACTCTGCCACTGTCCTGACATCCTAGAAATGGATGCTACTTGCTTCAGTCATGCAGGCAGCTTCTGGGGCACTAGTGATATGCAAAACAGCATCAGATAAGGCCCTCTGGTGAATGCCCAAGGATTTTCTGCATTGGAAGTGATTCATCATAAATGATTGTGCCTGTCCCTGTGTATCATGTTTATTCTTGCACCTTTATAATGTTTTTATTCTTTGGAATTTCTTTTTGGCTTCCCAAATGACTCCTTCTCATTCCCCCTGTGAACACCAAAAGTCAAAGACATAATGATTTTTTAATAAGGAGCCGCATGGAAAGCAGAGAATTTAATCACAGCACTCATCATTTTCCTTTTCAATGATTTGCTTTCTAAGGCAACAAAGGAATGGAAAAATTTTCTTTTAGAAGAACATTTGTTTTCACTCTTGGCCTCTTCTGAACTTCAAACAGCCTTTTACGCTCCCTTTGTTTTAAAGGAAACAAATGGAAAGCAAACATTCATAAAAGTGGACTTGGTGCTCAACACATTTAATATGACAAAGTGTGTTGAAATTTCAGTTAAAGAAAATGCAAAAAGAATCCAAAGTTCTCAAATTGCACAATCTCTATTTTCAAACTCTGATTGACTTGTGTCTCTTTTCTCTAACACCCACTTCCTCTCTCTCTCTCTCTCTTATCCCGCTCTGTGTCCCTAGTCTCCCGCATCCCACCTGTTTCTCTTTTCTGCCTCTCTCATCTCTCTTAGCTCTCTGATGTCTCTGGCATTTTCTGTCTCTGTCTCTGTATGTGTATGTGCCTGTCTCTCTCATCTCTTCGTCTCTGTCTCTCACCACTAAATACTGCTGGGGAACTAGAAAGCACTCTTAAAATTTGTCATTTGCCTTTTTTGCAGCTATATTGTATTAATTTCATTTTCAATATTTGCTTCTATAAATCAGAAGATCAATAGCAAGACTTTGCTAATATCAGGGTGAGTTTGTCCCCATAACAAGATAAAACAATTAAATTAAGGCCGTATCTCCAGTTATGTCTCAAGCCGTCAGGTCAGTTGCAACAACTGAGCACTGTTTCACATGTGCTTACATGATAGTGCCTGCCACCCGCATGACAGAATGGGGCAAGTTAAGAACTTAAATCCACCATAGAATTTAATGGTATCTTTTTACAGAAATTCATCATCAGTGTCCTGGGTTATACAAATTCTATAACTTTTCATCGAGGAGCACAGGGTGATTTTACGTATATTAAGTAGACTTCAAAACTGTTACATGGCTTACGATCATCCCACGTTTTGCTGATGAAAAAACGATGCTCAGGGATAAATAATTCCATGACAAAGCATATAGACAAAAATGAAGCCAATTATGGACCCAGGGCTAGAAAAAAATTTCTTCCAAAATCAGGTACTAGCCTAATAAGGATAACGATACTGAGCAACAGCGTCTGCTAAGAGGTCCCACAATACAGGGTCTCTAGGACCTTGGAAAAATTAATGCACACTGGCCTTAATTTACTCATTTTCTGCAAGAGTCTACTGAACCCTGAGTGTTTACACCCCTAATCCACAAATGAGGTAGAATAAAAGAAGCTGATACTTTTTCAGTATTTTCCAAACCACCTGAAATCTCACTGGGGACAATGAGATAAAAACATCTTCCTACTGCCAAGGGTTTCTAAGTTTCTAACAGTAATATTTATTCACGTTTAAAAATGGCAAAATTGAAAGAAAAAGGATTTTTTTAGGTGGGGAGAACTGAAGTAACAATATTAAAATAAAAATAATTTCACAAATATCTATTGTATACATACAAAATACATCTATCCTCATGACAGACAATACTCCCTCTTGAGGAGCTAAACTTACCTGGTTTCCAGAGAGATTTCTATGCCCAAAGGTCTAAATAAACATGAAGCCATTGAGTTTTGATTTGAACTAGATGGAACATTAAAAGCTTGAAATGTGCCTATCATAAAAATCATGTGACAAGAGTATAAATCACCCATGTCACTCAATTTTATTACAGGCTACCAGCCACTGTTCTGTCAGTCTGAATGTGAATTCTTGAGCATGTACAATCATCCGCTTAAATATACTTCCTGAAGAGAATAGAAAAGAGAGAGCGTTCTAACGTACTTGGATTAAACCTAAATCTTATTTTTACCTAGTAAAAATGTGAGACAAATATCAAAAGAAAAAGGAACTGTAGTTCATAAAGACAAAGGAAATGTGGGAAGTCTGTCACATCTTTATTATACTTAGCAAAGTGACCCAGTACTACAATTTAAATAAAAACAAGTTAGAAAAACCAAGATGACCTTGGGCAGGGGAGTCACGAAATTAGCAAAATTCTATTTGCTCTAACTCAGGTACTTTTTCCCTTTTCTAAAATTGACTTTAACTGTTTTACATTTTTGTCATATACTTCATGAAAGAGTCCCCTGAGGTGTAAAAGCTGATCGGCTAGCAATGCTTACCTTGGTTTTTAAGATTACAATCCACGGTTCACTTCTGCATTCGAACACTGTACGAGGCAGTACATTGAGAGATAAATAATTCCATCATTTCAACCTGGTGCTCCTGTGAAATGTGGTGCTAGGAAACAGCCGACAGGCAGTGCGTCTGAACAAATCATACGTTCTGTAATTGCCGCTTAGCTCTAATTACTACTGAGGATAGCGTTTGCAACTTGATTCCAGGGAGAGGGCAGACTACCTTCTGACGACACTGAACCAAATATATCCTAAAAGACTGACAAGTTACTTTCTTTCATGTAATTTTTCTGAGTATCTCCCAGCTACTCAGTAACTACCACTTTGCCACGGTAAAAGTAGAATCAAATAATCTGACACCCACCTCTACTTTCCAATGAAGCAATTTAATTCTCGCAGAATATGTACTTATTATAACAGTTTGGAATTTTTAGTATCACTCAGACTTAAGGGGATTGTTTTTTTCTTTTCTAGGTGGGCAACTAAATCTTTATTTTGAAATTGGTTTTTATTTAAAAAAGGAATATGTTCTCAAAATGTGAACTTTATTTATATTCTGCTAGTCCCAAGTAATTTATTTGCATACCATTAGACCTAGAGAATTTCTTTTCTGGGGAGTTTTAGGTTTTAAATAAAGATTCACAACATGTAATTCAAAAAGACTGAAGCAGATAATTAGATGTTGATAACATTAATAGGGATGTTTATGCATTTCAACTCAAAAATCTAATTTCAGTTATATGGGAGAATTACCATGGTGAAATTAGCAGTTATGTAGGCTTGGAATTAAAATAATACACTTATTCCTATACCTAACTAATTTCACTCTCCATCTAGTGGCCTCTGACCATATGATCAGAATAAGGCTTCTGATATATCCAGGTTACACAGTGTGGCTATGACCAAATGGTTGTTTTGCTTCTTCTAAGCTGATTGTCACTGATACTGTTGCATTAGCTTTGGGGACATTTGACTGAATGAAACTTAAAATGACTGATGTTTGCAAATGTCGAGAAGGATTTTGCACTTTGGTTGTGCAACTTTTAGCATATTTGTCAACCATGGCCAACACCTCAGTGATGATGTACAGAACAAATTACACCCACCCAAATTCAGAGATTTGGTATATCTACTTAAGTCAGATTTGTGCAGTAACTATCAGGGATAGGTAAACCTAAGGGAATAATTAGATGTGGCAATCAAAATGGTAATTATAAAACCAGCTCTTAGAAATGGCACATATCTCTAGGCCTCAGTTGTTATGAATAATAACAACATAGGACTCTAAATGGAACACAGTATGGGAGCTCTATACTTATTTTCCCCCAAATAATAATTGTGCACTTCTTGCTCATGTAATACTTAGTTCTTCATGATTAAAATAAACTTATAGACACTGCCGTGGTTTTCACTTTATTTTTTTATTTTATTTTTAAAAATCTATACCTACAATAGACCTCTCCAAAGAAAACTCTTTGCTCAGTAGGGATTATGTTGATGCTTCCTTTGAGGTATTTTTCTTTCACAGAGCTAGGCAAAATATTCCATTCTTTTCTGCTTGCACTTAAATCATGCCTGATTCCTGGAGTATTTTTCTAGAACATTTCCAGGTCTGGCACACTAGTTCATCGTAAAGCTCCCAAATCCTTGATCTGTGCCTCTCATAGGTCCTTAGTTTAGTTCAGTAGTACACAAAGTGTGGCCCCCAGACCAGCAGCATCTGCGTCACCCAAGAACTTGTTAGCAAAGCAAATTCCCAGACTCCATCCCAGACCTACAGAATCACAAACTCTGGGGGTGGGACCCAGCAATCTGTGTTTTAACCAGCCCTCCAGGTGATCTGAAGCACTCTGATGTTTGAGAACCACTGGTCCATGTATGTATGTACTAAGAGCAATAGGAGAAAGGGATAAGGAGCATTTAAGCCTCTATGGGAAAAACTATGGGAGAGACAAAGGCTTATTAGCAGAGGGGTGGCATTTGAGTGGTGACCTAAAGGACTGGAAGAGTCTGGATGAATCTGAAGGAGGCACCAGGCATTCCTCACCCGGCTAACCTATCACATGTGCCCTTGAGTTAATGCAGCCCCACCAATTCCAAGGTCCATCAGTCACCATCTTTAGTCATTCCATTCTTAAGGAAAACAAAGAAGACTTTCCTCAGTCCTATTAGCCTCTTAGTCTACCAATTACTCTCTTTTCCCTTAACTTTTAATTCCTTTTAGAGCAGCCTACACTTCCTTTTTCACTTTTTTTTTCTTTTTTACTATCCCTTCACTTCACAAATCCTATGATTTGGCTTCTGATTTTTCCAGCCTAATAAAAGTATGACTTTGAAGTCCTTTATCAGTCTTCCTTGACCCCTGTACCAGGTAAAATATGATCCCATATCTGAAACACCTCTTTTCTAAGCTCAACTTTTGTTATTTCCAACCACCTGCTGGACCCTTCACACCTGTATCCCACTGGCACCTCAACTTCAACTTGTACAAAGTTAAACTAGTCATTCCAGCCCCCTGCTACCTCCCCAAGAGATGTTCCTCCTTTGGTGGTCTTTATTTCACTGCCTGGCACCATGAGTCTTCCAGGCACCACAGACTCTAAAACCTGAAGCTGTATTTGACTTTTCCTTCTTCCCTGATCCTGAATCAAGCTAGTTATCTTTATGACCTCTCTCACCTCCTTCCCCTTTTTATACCCATTACCCATTACCTCCATTTAGGTTCTCATTAGCTGTTCGCTAGCATAATCCTTTAACCATTTTATTCCCACCATAGTCAACTGAATTCTTAAGAAGGATAGCTCAAATCAATCATTTTTCTATTTAAATGTCTTCCATGGCTCCCCTCAGTGAGTTATGGGTTCTGAAATCCAATACACCTGTTCAAATCCCTACTCTGCTACTTACCAGCTGGGCAACATTAAAGGAATTAATTGACTTGCTAAGCCCCAGTTTTCTCAGCTGACAAGTAGGAATAAAACAGTACTCATATCTCATGAGGAGACCAGAAGGAACTAATCCGTGTAAATTCTTAAAGTGCAAAGAACATAGAAGGACTTAGTGAATAATAAGCATTATTATTATCATCACCAAAGCCTTTCACGGAATACAATTCCAACACCTCAGTTCAGCATTCATCACCATCCTCAAACTTAACTGAAAACCATTTCCTTACTCACACTTTCTAAGATATGTTAAACTGAATTATTCTTCAAGGGAAAACACCAAGTCTTAGTTTTTTCTCTGTCCCTGGCTCCTTAGGCAGTACCTTACACCTAGTAATTGCTCCAGAAATGTTCACTGCATGAAGCACTGACCTGTTCTTGTACATACAGACTTTCTTAATTCTATCACTTTGTTTACACTGTCATGTTTCCCAGGATGCCCTTCTTTGACTGTCCCCTTTCAAATTCTCTCCATTTTCAAGTGGCATTTTAAATGCTCTCTCTTCCAGGAAGTCTTCCCACTTCCATCAGAAGAAAGCATCTTGCTCTCCTCTGAATCTGCAATACATTTCATTTATACCTCCCTAATGGTACTTAAGACATTCTGTTGTATATGTGTCTTCTTCCCCAAGGAGCTGTAAGCTCTTCTGGGTTAGAGACCAGAATTGATTTATTGCTGTTTGCCTAGTTCCTTGTCCAGAGAAGCACTCAATAAATGTGTTGAATGAATGAATGAGGTAAAGGGAACATCTATCAATGCATTCTCATTATAAGAACTGTGCTGCTGTATACCACCTGATTAAAGGTTTTCTTTGCCATTGATAATTATGATGGTCTTCAAAGAGTAAATGGATTATGAGAATTACAGAAACAAGCTTAAGAGGATTCCTAATAATTGGGGTGTGTTCCTAACCTTAGGTTTAAAGTTAGTATTCTAGAATTCAGAAGCATTTTTCCTAGAAACAAAGTTATAAATGGTCACTGGATTCCTGGGATAGTCCTCAGAAGCTTAACTAACCCACAGATGTGTTAGACAGAACATTACACTAGCAATAGCACTTCAATGCCAACATTATTATGAGTCTTGAAAAGGAGTCAATATCCTGTGAATGTTTATGAAGATGCTCAGTCTTCCTTGCAAAACAGAAAACCATGAATTTTGTTTTCTTCTTTATATTTTAAGACACACTTAGAAAGCTATAACCAAAAGCCAATTTTCTTGTGTATTCAAATGATTACCTTTCATTGCCAGCATGAACGTGATCTGGTTAAAGAAACAATTTATAATTGTCAATTATGAACTGTAAATTTAGAAAATGGAAGTTCTCTGGAAAGCTGTCTATATGTTTGAATTTTTAGAAATCAGAACTTATTTTCTTTTTTACTTAGAACTCTAAATTTCAGCTTCTTTGTCTTCATTTTGCATAATTTAAAATTGATTGTGGCTCCTGATACTCTAGCTTCAGTTCCTTTACTGTATCCCCTGACAAATACATAATGACCTGTTAACAAATTTTAATTACATTCATTAGGGGAATCCTTTATTTTAAATTAACTCTTGAGTGAGTAAATAATCCCTTTCTAATGGAAAAGTGATTGGCTTTCCAATTACCTGAATTGCAATTTTAGATTTTCACAAATTTACTTATTTAAAGTGGGCAAGCCTATTTACAAGAAGTTGTCTATGAAAAAGACACATTTTCACTATTCCTTTTTGTAATCGCCAGCACTAAGCTAGACATTACTGTGGTCCCTGGTCCTTAAGAAGCTGACCATCTATTTGGAGAACAAAAATAATGTATCTGAAATAATTAGAGACTAATGCAAAGACACATAAAATTTAGTGTGAATTACAGGCACTGATGGAGAAGTAGTACAGAAGAGAATATAACTTCCACAAGGGCAGGGATCTTTGTTTTGTTCACTAATGTGTCCTAAGCACCTGGAGCTGATTATGAGCTCAAAAAACAACTGGTACCAAAAGGAGAGACAAACAGAATGGCTGGAGACAGTTTCATTGTGAAGACAGGACATTAGTAAGACCTGAAAATACAGTTGTCCCTTGGTATCTGTCAGGGATTGGTTCCAGAACCCCTGCGTTGATACCAAAACCCGTGGGTGCTCAAATCCCCTTTACAAAATGGTGTAGTACTCTCATATAACCTATGCACCCCCTCCCGTAAACTTCAAATCAACTCTAGATTACCTATAATACCTAATACAATGTAAATTCTATGTAAATAGTTGGCAGCTCACAACAAATTCAAGTTTTGCTTTTGGGAACTTTCAGGAATTTTGTTTTTAGAATATTTTTGAGCAGTGGTTGGTTGAGTCCGCAGATGGGGAACCCGGGGATATGGAGAGCTGACTGCATGTGATTCCATGGTTCCTCCTTTCAATCACCATCTACATCCAATTAACAAGTCCTGTGGTTTCTACCTTCAGCATACATTGCAAATCTTTCTGCTTCTCTGTATGTCACTGCCCCACTCTACTCCAGGCCATCAATATCTATCGAGACTACAGCAAATGGCTCTTAACAGATCTTTCTGAGACAACTTAGGCACCCCATACTTGGTTCGCCACACGACAGCAAAGCAAAATATTTAAAAATACAAATCTTATCATGTTACTCTAGCACATAGTCGTTTCCCGCTGCACTCTTAATAAAATCAAACACCTTACCATGGCCTACAGTTACTACACAATTAAGCCCCTGCTTACTTCCAAAACCTCAACTTATATCACCTCTGCTTACTGCCCCCCCAAGATCTAAGCTTCTGTTCCCTTTCCCAAACATGTCAAATTCATACTTATCTCAAGGCTTTTGCCTTTGCTGTTCTCTCAGTGTGGAACTCTCTTCCCCCAATTCAGTTGTGTCTCAGCGCAGTAGAGACACCATTGAGGACTTCAGCAAGGTCTTCCTTCTATTACATTGTTCTGTTTTACTCACTCCAGCCACTTACGTCTCTAAAATTATCTCATCTTATTTGTGTACTCGTTCATTGTCTCTCACTAGAATATAATCTCCATGAGAACAACAACTATATTCTAGGTGCTCTATTCCCAGCTTCTAGAACAGTGCCAGGCCTGTGGCAGGCATTCAATACATATCTTAAATGAATGAATGACTACATTTCTCCAGCCTTTTCAAGTATTCAATATGAAGACACTTTTTAAGCACCAAATGGTTTGAAGGATTCCTCACATATTATTACCACACTTTTTCCTTAGTATTCATTGAGTGTATATGCATAGTATTATATGCAATACTATTATGAAGTCAGTAACATTTAAAATAAAGGGACAGGCATACGTCAGAGATATTGCAGGTTCAGTTCCAGACTACCACAATAAAGCAAATATCTCAATAAGCGAATTTTTTGGTTTCCCAACACATATAAAAGTTATGTTTATACTATACTGTAGTCTATTAAGTGTGCAATAGAGTTATGTCTAAAAAAATGTATATACCTTAGCTAAAAACACTTTATTCCAAAACAATGCTAACCATCACCTGGGCCTTTCAATGAGCCACAGTGGTAACATCAAAGATCACTGATCACAGATCATCATAACAAATATAATAATAGTGAAAAAGTTTGAAATACCGTGAGAAGTACCAAAATGTGACACAGAGACACGAAGTAAGCAAATGCTGTTGGAAAAACGGCATCGACACAAACCTTCAATTTGTGAGAAACGCAATATCTGTGAAGCACAATAAAGCCAAGTGTAATAAAACGAGGTCTGCCTGTATTTCCTTCTACAGTAGGGCTGACATGCATTTGGCAATAATACATTGGGTATGTGTGAGACATGGCGTTTATTCAATCTACCAAATATTTGGTGCATGTTTCCATTTATTGGTACCCAAGGATCCTCAGTCCACAGATACTAGGGGACCCACTGATTGCTATGCGCACTTGCTATAAGAGAGAAGAATGGTAGCCGTCCTAGTTAGAGCTTTCTCAAGACAGAGATAAGAATAAACTTGGCGTAAAGCCTTATCCTAAACTAAGGAGAAGCTGACTTATTTTTTGAACCCTCTAACACTTAAAGTACAATGTATTGGTCATATTTACACATTTGTATAACAATGGCTAACACAGATAACACATTATATGCAACACTGTTTTAAGCACATTATGCATATATTAATTCACCCGATCTTCAAATTAACTCAGTAAGGGAGGAACTTACTATTATCTGTATTTTCTAGATGAGAAAACAAGACGTACAAAGTTTAAGTGTGTTGCTCAAGGTCACAAAGCAGATAAGTAGCACAGCTGGGACTCAAACCCACATATTCTGGCTCTAGAGTTGACACTTAAACCACTATGCTATGCTGCCTCGCTGATATAAGGAGAAGGTACCTCCTTTACACTAGAGGAAAATCTCTTGCACCATACATAGCACATAAGAAAAACTGCATATCAGATGTCAGCTACTTGTAAATATGCATGCTTCACTCCCGAACATTTTCAAGTGTAGTTGTTTTTTCTCATTACTGCCAAATAAAGGTCTGAAATGCTTAGCAGCAAGTGATTTCATGAAGCAGTTCTATATCATGTGGGAAATTATAAGGAAAATCTAAATCAAATACCACGTCTCACTGTGCCTCTAATATCACTGCGAAAACAGCATGATTTTCTAGGACACATTGTGAAGTCTGAGGTGATAAGATAGCACATCTTAAAATGACTTGAAACCAAAAATGGATTTGTGAGTGTTATTTCCAACTTACCAAGAATGCTCTAATTTGACAGGTTAGAACATGAGGATACAGACCTCACCTTGATATATAAAGTCTGTAAGTGTGCAAACCTCCGTGATTTCTGCATAGTACTGGATCAGGCTGTTTATGAAGAAAGTTCAATATTAGCTTACAGGACCAAGACAGGATTCCAATAAGACTCCGATTGTCTTGTCCTTCATTTATGCTGCCACCCATTCCCTCTGTTCGAAAGAGATTAATTAGCTATCTTGTGAAATGTGAATGAGTCAAGGAGGAGTTGAGTCTACTGAGCACAGCATATGTTTTGCAACATGACCCTTATGTAATAAATCTCTTGGAGAGCAGCTCTTCTTTTCCAAATGGGGCCTGTCTTCACTTTTCTCATGTGAGACTTGGCAAGTGGGACATTCTGAGTCTGACAGGCCGCTTCTCTGCTCCTCAGCTGACAACTCTTTTACACAGATGTCAGCTGAAACCTTTACTGGGGCACGTAGGGGATCAGAACTTTTGAGTCAGGGCCAACCAAGAGAATGCCGCATCCCTCAGCTCTCCGCGGACCCTACCCCTTCTCAACAGCACCCCTGCAGGTCAGCCCAGCTCCAATGAGCCAGCACAGAACACAGGAGAGGGAAGAATTGGCTATCAACATGAAGCTGGCTTAGGGAGTTCCCTTGTAAGAAGTTCACTAAGGAAGAGAAATCTGCATTTTTGTGATCTTTTCCTTCACAAGATTTGGGAGCTTGGAAGGCGTAGTGGCGTAGTAGTAGCTTTAGAGTCAGACCCCAGTTCAAATTTTGTTTCTGCTATTTACTTAGCGATGTGACTTCGGAGAATTGCTTATTATCTGAACCTCAGTTTTCTCATCAGAAATCATACCTGTCTTGTTTAGATTTGGAAAGGGAAGAACAACATAACACATATAAAATGCTTAGCACAGTGTCTGCCATGGAGGATGCCTTCAATAAATGTTAGTTCTCTGTTTCTCTCATCCTGGAAAGGGCCAGGTGTTTCGAGGTCCAATTTCGAAAATGCCTCCAATGTCCTTGGCATATTCCATTTTCACTGGCTTTGTTCTTGTTTTGGCTTTATGCCAGGGATTCTTAACTTAGGATCCAGGGACCGCGCCCCCCTCCAAAAATTATATGCAAATATTTGCAACCATGCTCCTTTTTGGGAGAATGGAATCAGATTTAATCAATTCTCAAAGGATTCTGTGATTCAAAGAGATTTAAAATCTCTGCATATGTCCCTGAAAAGTTGCAGGCAAAATGAATGTCTTTTGTAAATCAAATTTAATTTTTAATGTACTACAAGAGTCAGTGAATAAAGGAACCCTACAATGAATCACAAGTACTTGCTTCATAAACTGTACATTTAATCCAGAGTTTTTCAGTTTTTACAAAAGATTCACATTTTCAATATCAGGTTTGTTTGAAATAGAATATATAGTGATATTATATGCATAGTAGATAACTTCTGTTAACAATTTACAATGTAGCCTGGGGGTCAACTTCCAGTTTAATGTAAACTGAAAAAGAAGGAACTCCAAAAAGTCCCTGATCTTAACTGGACAGAAATTTAGTTATCCTCTGCTCCAAAGACCTTATTTTATGAATGAAGAAATTGAGGTTCTGAGAGGTTACATGACTTGTCCAAGGTCATCTCAATAGTTACAGACAGTAAGGAATAACAGCTGTAAAAATGACAGTGATTATGATGATGATGACAGCACTGTGATCTATTGAGCATTTACTTGATCTAAGACTTTAAAGACTTTTAACCTCATGTACTTGCACTACAATCCTAGGGGAAGATTTTATTACCTCTACTCAGCAGATGAAGCATTCTGCCCAGGGCTCCACAGCCAGTAAATGGACAACTCAGGATTCAAACCAACTCACAACTCAGAACCCTGTTTCAGCTTGAAAGACTATGCTCTTAGGTACTAAACTGCTTCCCAGAATACAACAGAACAGAGAGTCACATGGTCTTGTATAAACAGAACAGAGAGTCACATGGTCTTGTATCTACAACCTTTAAGGTATGTTTATATATTTGAATGGGGCTTTAAAAATACAATATTAGACAGTCCTTGACCATGCTACACCCTCATAGATAAGACACTAGGAGTATGTGTACTAGAATAAATCCAGGTCACCTCCTGCTTGCAATGTCAGCCTCAGACACAACCCTCTCTGGCCATGCTTCTCCCTAGTCTGCAGGGCAAGGAGATCAGCCCACATGGAGTCTGTGCTCTTCCACTGCCCCTTCTAGGCCACATTCTGGGCACCTGGGATTCCATATGTCCACACTCTAATGGCCCTGGAGCCACTTCCGATGTAGACCACACCTGTGTGGGCCCCAGGAGCGGCCTCTGGATGGCCGTTTTCAGGACACGTAGATGGAGCCTGGCCATGGGGACTGTGGTGTCGACACTCCAGAGCCACTGTGTGCATCTTTCTTCTGGCACAGAACTTTGACATGTCTGGGAATTCTAAAATAATACCTGGTCTTCTCAGGCTTTCATGAATATATATTTGTAAAGGTAAGAGGATAAAATATACTTCATTTAGCAGTTTAGTGGCTTGATTTTTAACTTTATAACAGTTAGATATATGTGGGCCTCAATTTGTATTATTGTCTGAGGCCTCACAAATGGTAGGACAGGGCAAGCTTGCCTGCTTTTCTCCTCTTCGGTGCTGCTCTCTCAGCTTTCCTGGTCCTTCTATCCCCTTGGTATGACTCCATACCTGCTTTCCTTCCTATTTTCCCTGATCTATCTTTACTGGTGATCTGGGATGAAATCCACCTATCTGAACATCATCTGGTATTTAATAATGGCTGACTATAAGCCACACACTGTGCTAGTTGCTATGGATATAACTGTAAACAAGAAACCCTCAGTCCCTGCCCCCAGGGAGCTAACTGCTGTGTGAAGGGTCCACTTGAATACACAGGCATTTAAAACACAGAGTGATAAGTGTGACCATGGGAGTAATACTGAGAATGCTGAGGGAACATAAGTTTTTCATAGGTGTCCAGTAAGGCTTCCTGAAAAAAGGAAGGTCTAAACTGACAATCTGAAGAATAAGATTTACCTAGGCAAAAGGGAATGAGGAAGGAGAAGAGGAAGAGCTGGTTCCACATTTGTTTTAAGTAAAGAGAACTGCACATAAGACCAGGCCTCGAGCCAGGGCAAGCACAGTACCTTGAACTGAAAGTATTTCAGTATTGACTAAAATATGTCTCTGGGATGAGAAATGTTTCTGGAAAGGTAAACTGAGACCAGACCGATGCAGGTCTCATGGATCATGTTAATGCGTTCAGACCTGACCTAAAGGTGGTGGAAAGTCAAAAGCAGATTCTAAAAAGGGCATGGCATGAGGAGACTCACGTGTAAGGAACATCAGTGGCTGGAGAATGGATTATGTGTATGTTCAAGAGATGCCGCTGGGGAAGGGGAGGAGGGGCAGAGGTGGGTGGAGCTAAGACGTCCAAGTAGGTGGCTTTATAGTAATCCAGGGGAGAGACGATTCTGGCATGAACTGAGGGTTAGGCTGTAGTGAGAAAGGACAGATGAAAGAGGCAGAATCAATAGGACATGGTAAGTGATTTGATATGGGGCTGACACCCAAAGGATTAAAGCAATGGGTAGATGGAGGGATCAATCACAGGGAAGGAACACAGAGGGATGGGTGAACCCAAAGGGAAATTTGCTGTCTGAGCTTTGACCTCAGCATCCCTCAGTCAGGGCTCTTGTTTTTTATCTTTCAATACCACACACTGAGACTGCGTGCCCAGGGTCTAAGTGCTAGGCTGTGGTGGCCTCCGCCTCCCACTCTGCCCCACTTCTTCTCCACCACCAGGAGGAAGGGTGGACAAACGACAGCCATGAAGAAGGGAATTCTTGAATGAGGCTCTCATTTATAATTCATCTGAGATAATCATTTGTTTAAAGTACACGGCCATCATAAAAGTTACCAGAACAATTCAGTAAATGACAATGTGTCTGAATTTCCAGAATTATATTTGATTTGGGTTGTCTTAACTATTACAGCAACGATTTAGATTTAGTCAATATTTCAACGTTTTGCTCTCAAGCAGTGATGTCAACTTAGTAAGTGTTTATCCTTCAAAGACAAAGAAAGTTAGAGAATGGCTAATTCATATACTTCCCTAATATACCTTCTCAGACTTTACACATGCAATTTATAGCATATCTATATCAGAAATTAATCCTTATCAATATATCTAAGTTATAGTCTTTTCTCAATCTCGAAGATCTTTACATGGGCTATCAATACGAAAAGGAAAATTTTAAGTAATAGCACTAAGTTTTAGAAAAAAAAATACAATTTTTATTTTTTATTTTGTAAGGCTAAACATCAACTGATATGCCAACAATCCTTTGTGAAGGTAGTGGCTACCAGGAAAAAATAAGAACAAAAACAAACAAACAAAAGCCCCTAAAGGATGGGTTCAGTTCTTGAAAACAAACTTTCTAAAAGTAAATTATATCAGTTTGCTCAATATTGATGAATATTAGTCTTCATTATTCATTAGCCATATCATATGCAGTATAGTTAGGTCTTTTTTAAAATTCTAAAATTTAGGTTAAAAGCCAAATTTAAGAAAGTTAGTTTTGAACTTTTTAACAATTGCGTTGTGTGAATTTTTGAAGTTAAAAAAATAGAAATCAATACTATGTAAGGAAAAAAAGAAAAACGAATGAGAAAGCTTTCAAGGGCTCCATCAATATTTTAAACAAGCTTGGAGGAAAATCTCAAGTTGTTGTGTCAGCAATGCCAAGGTTATTCAGACCTAATGCCTATATGGCTTTGGATAAAAATTTTAATTTCCTTATGTTTCAGTTTCTTCGAACATAAAAGAAATAGAATCAAAACAAACTCGCCAAAATGCCACAGAAAATAAGGTTTATAATGAAGTTTGACATTCACTTGATAAAAAGTATAGCATTATTATTAGATCCATCTTACTTACCTTTTACACAGACGTGTATCCTTATGAACCAAAAGGAATGATTTTTTAAATCATTTCTTTACTGTAATGATCTTAAAGATTGATAACAAAGTCTCTCCCCAGGATAAATGGGCAAATACAAATGAACAAAATGAGGGTACTTTAATAGCAGTACTACTCCTGCCTAGATTAAGGGATTTGAATCCTACACATAAACCTCAATTTACAGTGGGGGGAACATAGCTACACCACAATCTATTCAGGGAAAAACAGACCGGCACCTTTTTGTGGATAAAATACAGACTAAAACTGATACAAATTGGACACACAGCACTGTCCTTGTTCAGAACACGGTACAATAAAAGGAACTTTTCTGTTTATCCTTCTCAAAATTGTTACAGTTCTCTTAGTGCAAACAACAAAGCAGAAAGTCCATGGAAGCAGAATCTAAACTATTTCTGTTTAGCTCTGAGCAAGGTATTTATCTGTTTCATCCTGCACAAGGAGCAGAGTGGACTGAAAAATATCCCCGAGCAAACAACGGTAAAATCTGCTGGGTAACCATGAAAATACAAACCACCAAAACACTTGCATTATAGTCACATTAATTATTGCTACTTATAGGAAAAGACCATTAAAAGCCACAAAACCTATAAACAAACCAGATGGAAGCAATGCTAAAAGGAGCTAATCTAAAGCCATGCTTGCACACAGAAGAAATGACATCTTCACGTGGCATAAATCATTAACATTTATATGCACAGATACAATGAACTATCGTCTTCTCTTAGGGTTCCAAAGAGTTGGGTAAGGATGGAGGACTGAGTGGGAGGCAGGTTGATAGGAGAGAAAGGGGTTTTGCCCAAGGAGCTCTTTGCTTCACTTGCTCTCTCCTTCCTTCCTTCTTAAACCTCTCTACAGCCCTGCCTTCTGAGATACGTCTCTCCTGCCCTCCTCTGGCTTCTCTGATCAAGTTGCTCTGTCTCTGGGGCCTGCTCTTCCTCTTCTGGTTCTGTGGGTGTGGATGTTTGGGCTCCACCATTGGTTTTTTGCTGGTGGCCGTCTACACCCCCTCCCTGGGTCATCCCTGCCACTCAGGACACTGTCTCTGCCAACAGCTGCTACTCAGAGCCTGGCCTCCACCCCAAGTCTCAGTTCTGTATATCCAGATACCTGCTGGCTATTGCCAGCTGGATGCCCCATAACCATCTCTAGAACCAAACTTATTGGGGCTGAGAGATATTACTCTGAAATGGGAGAGGATGAAGTTACTCATCCCAAAGGAATATCCTGAGATAATAAAAGACCTGTATAGAAGAGGAAGAGAGGGCTTCCCTGGTGGCGCAGTGGTTGACAGTCCGCCTGCTGATGCAGGGAACACGGGTTCGTGCCCCAGTCCGGGATTATCCCACATGCCGCGGAGCGGCTGGGCCCGTGAGCCATGGCCGCTGAGCCTGCGCGTCCGGAGCCTGTGCTCCGCAACGAGAGACGCCACAACAGTAAGAGGCCCGTGTACCAAAAAAAAAAAAAAAAAAAAAAAAAAAATTAAAAAAGGATCAATATATTAAAAAAAAAAAAAAGAAAGCAAATTGAAACACATTACTCTTCTGCTTAAAATCCTTTTTACATTTATCTATTTAACAAATATTTGTTGAGGGCCAGGACCTGTGTGTCAGATCAATGCACAGTTTTGGGACCGTGGCATGAACAATACCAACAGGGTCTCCATGCCCATGGACCTTTGCCTTCATCGTGTGATTTACACTATTATGGCTTAAATGGTCCCCCACAATGAGACGTCTATCATCTGAGATTCATGTTTGTACTATCCTTGTCTCATCCCCTGTATACATCATACTATTTTTCACCTCTGTGATTTTCTCCTACTGACCCTTTGCTCTGTTCCTCCCCTTTAATTTGCCTATTTCTACCCATTTTTTAAGAGAGGGAATCTCTCTTCGGACAACAAAGGCTGGATGAAGTATCCTTCCACTGTGTTCCTGTAACACCTACATTCCACATCACCATACCTACCACATTGTGTTGTAAATAGCTCTATCCCCAATCATTTTAGGTACAACTAGTTCTACACAAATGTTTATTTAACAACTGCCAAACTCAAACATAATGATTTATGTATTTTATAATGATTTCAGAGAAAACTGGTGTCAAAGAAATGTTAATATTACAGTTATAATTTGGAAAAGAGGGCAGGAGGCAGGAGATGTTTGGATCCCGGCTATAATCCCATATCCACGATGGGCTTAAAAAACTCAGGCATTTCAACAAATATAGATTAAACCCAACTGATTGGATCCAGTAATCTACACTGGACTAGTGCCAGTAATCTCTGATACCCTAGTATGTTTGCCTTCCTGATCAAGGTATTAATAATTAAATGTGTGGTAATAAAGACTGGTCCTTTTGCTAGAGAAAGAGGAATTGAGGAAAATCTCTTAGTAGATTACTTCAAGCATTCTTCACACAGGACATAAGAAAGAAAGCTGGATGTGAAAATATATTGAGGCAGTAGAAACTAATCATTACCTGTAAATGGGCAAATATGACACGGAGAAAAAGGCCTATACCACTGGGCTACTAGAGTAAAAACGAAGACTTTCTTTGAGGGCTTCAGAACACTCCATGAGGCAATTAGCAGGCTATCCAGGCCCAGTTGGATTGAAGGGATCTTGTTTTTTAAGGCCAAGATCAGTGGGGAGTAAGCCAAAGCTATCTCAGATGAGATATGAGAATAATTTTTTCCATTTTCAGCCGCTTCTAGTTCTAATTCGAGCAGATAATCTAAAGTTGATTATATATAAGATACATAGGTTCACAGTGGAACATACAGTTTCTCTAACAACATGCCAAAAGGTAGATGTGACTATAGCTCCTTTCCATCTGTAAGACCCATGACTGTAATTCTTGAATTACACAGAGCTGGTATCTACTTTAAATAGAAACTCTGTCCATGCTATGCCAGTATATTTCTAGTAGGAAATGTGGCAACTAGACCTGTACTCTTTTATAATTACTAATCTTGGGGGGGAAATCAGGTTAATTTAAGGGTTTCTTAAAACCTTATAAGTTGTATAACTTCATATAACAACTATAATTGATTTTTAACAAATTTTGGAGAATTAGGTTTCAGTATTTTTCATAAATTACTAAAATGAATAGTAGTTCTGTCCACAGTAAGGGAAAAAATAAATAAAATAATTGCTTTGTGGTTTGAACTAAGTCTGTCTTTGTTCAAAAAGTCCCCCAAAACTGGTGGCCATGAATAAATGTCAGTGGGCTTGAATTTCTGTAAGTTTTCTTGGGATGATATATTCAATTCTCATAATGTTTTTAAACTGACATATGTCCATTTTTTTCACATTAAGAAACTAATAAGTTTAAAATATTTTTGCTGCTTCGGCAATTACTCACTATTTAATTACATGTTGTTATGTGTCTAGACACCCTAGACATTAATTACTTAACTAGTGACAATACTCTGAATATGGTATATACGTGTGTGCATGTGTGCACATCCATACACACACTGATATATTCTTCATATCATGTTTTTATTTATGTATGTTGCACATTTAAGGACCATAAACTTCCATTCACAAGCTCAAATCCATTTATACATTCATTCAAATATTTCTTAAGCATCTACTATGAACCAGGCCCTGTGTTCATCCTGAGTAAGACATGGTCTCTGCTCTCAAGAAGTTAGTAAGGAAAACACAATGAGCATATATTACAAGGGCAATGAGTGTGTTATATACAAGGTAATGTGTAACTGTCCTTTTTGAATACATATCACAGATTAAACTGTATCTTAAAACAATTATACACAAAAACAAACTGATATCATAGGTTTATTTATCTTGCCTTTTCAAATCAAAACCATCAGAGAGTGTGTGGCTGTCTGACCATGTGTGTACAGTCACTCTGAGACCATCTATGAGGCACAGAAAGAAAATAATTTTATGCCATCATCCACCTTACTCATCCATGTATTCATAGTTCCTGACCAGATACTGAGAACCATTTAGGATCAGCTCAAGTCATCAGTATCATTAATTCTCAGTCAAGATGATTCAGAATTGACTAACCTATGCTACTAATGGGAGGCAGTTCTTTTACATTTCAAAGTCATTTATTCTGTTCCTGAAGCCTGAAAGTCACACTGGCCCTTCACTGTTTGTTCAGCTGATCACAGATCAGAGGTAATGACATTTACATTGCAATAGACTTTGCTCCAACTGTGTTAACTCCTGGTTTGGTGTAGTTTCTTTTACCCGAGGAAAGCTTATTTGACCTCCTGCACGAAACTTTAACTAATTATCTGAATAAGAACATTCCCTTACTTGTACATCCACAAACATGCACACATATTAAATATAGAAATGTATGAAATTCTCTAATTACCTATTCCATATGAGAATCAGGACTGATGTGCAAAACAAATTAAAGTATGTGTTATTAATTTACCCTGACATACACATTAAATTACTTGAAAAATCTGCGCAGATTAGGAGAGTACCTTTCAGTCATTGACCTAAATCTATGTGACAATGACCTCTAATCTTGGGCTTATAGAATCAGACTGATAGGAAAAATATATATTTCAATAGATTAAATCCTGGATAACATGGAGAAAAGTCACAAATAATTTGACTTTTCTGTATAGCAAATTTCAAGCAGCTAAATCTTTTCTTCTTTAATGTTTCTTTGATCACAATTATTAGCATATGTTAACTGTTACTGGTGTGAAATGAAAAATGAGAATTCCAAACTCAGTATCCTTTATTAATGAGCACTAAATGACCTCAAACCAAAGCGAGATAACTAAAAATATCCCACTGGCTAGCTTAAAGTATAACTGGTAGAGTTTAAAATACCTGCTAATTGTTAACTGTTTTAATCTATTGCTTGACCAGTCAAGAATAAGCATACACAGACAGATGTTGAGGTGACAATTCAGATGCTCACATCTCAATAAAATCCATGCTATGAATTTAAACACCTATAAACTTGTAGAGTGTTTTGAGATCAGTCAATAGCCTACATAGTTTGCATAATATTTTATCCTAAAGTCTAGTAAAATGTATAAATTTGATTTCAGAGTTAAATTCAATGCAGTAGGATTTAATATGTTGTTAAAAATAATAACCAACAATTCTGAACAATTTTCTATGCAGCAGGTGCTATGCTAAGTGATTTCTATGCATTATATAATTTAATTTTCATTAGAACCCTATGAGGTGGACTCTATTATTTCCATGTCACAGAGAAGACTGAGGAACTTTAGTGAGTTAAGTAACTTGCCAACTTACTGTTAATAAGTGACAAAACTTGGATTGAATCCAAACCTTAGTGACTCTAGAGCCAAACTCAAGCTCATATTTGGTCTACTGTGGACCAGAAATGAGAAGGCCTGGAATAAAGTCTCAGTGTCAATCAATTATTAGCTCTGAGACCTTAGGGAAATCACCGAACTTCTCCAAACTTCAATTTTCTAATATATAAAATAGAGCCAAGAAAATATTTCAACAATTCTCACGGAGTTACCATGAAGATTCAAGAACTAATGTAAGCAAGAAAACTGTTCTTTGTAGAGTGCTTTATAAATATCATTTTATTGCATTGCAATATCTTAATGTTTGATAACTCCAAAAGCATTTTGTGAGGCCA
The DNA here is from genome assembly GCF_937001465.1 of Orcinus orca. Lineage (NCBI taxonomy): Eukaryota > Metazoa > Chordata > Mammalia > Artiodactyla > Delphinidae > Orcinus > Orcinus orca. Next base: position 67,022,092 of record NC_064565.1, read on the forward strand.
AAAAACATTAAACCAGATATCTCGTTAGAGAGAGAGACTTTAGGAAGCTTCTACAACAATCTTTTCTTCTACTCTAGGAAATTTTAGGTAGATTACCCAGGATGGCACAGGGAAAGTATTAGAAAAAAATTCACCCTTTGTGGGTGCCATGATAAATAAAAGGGAGAGTAGTATTATGAACTGATACTCGTATTCTCCCAAAATTCATACGTTTAAGCCTTAATCCCCGATGTGACTGTAGTTGGAGATAGGGCCTGTGAGGAGGTGATAGTTAAATGAGGTCATAAGGGTGGGGCCATAATCCAGTAGGGCTGATGCCCTTATAAGAAGGTGTAAACACCAGAGCACTATCTCTTTGTAAGGACACAGAGAGAAGGCAACTACTCACAAGCCAGGAAGAGAGTTCTCACCAGAAACTTCATCTGTGGGAACCTTGATCTTGGACTTCCTAGTCTCCAGAACTGTGAGAGATAAAGGTCTGTTGTTTAACTGGCCGGGTCAATGGCATTTTGTTATGGCAGCCCAAGTTGACTACTATGATCAGTATCATGTTCATCCTTCATACTGCCAACGTCACCTAAAGAGCAGGGCCAGCTGAGTCCTGTCCAGCTACCAGCAGGATAGCAGTGCGGTCTGATAGATCACATGAGGTGCTGACAACCTACAGTTGGGGTCCATGAATGTAAGAATGTCCTAGGCAAGCTTAGCATGAATGGGGCTCTGTATAAACAAAACTGAACAAAACTGTCCAAGTTCAGCAGGTTAAAGTAAATATCCTCAGGAAAGCAATCAAATCAAACCAATAGAAGAAAGGAAAAAAGGTCCTAAAGATGCAGTCCCACAACTGTAAGTATAAATTATGGCAGAAAGTTTAAAACTGAATCCACGCAAAGAATAGATAGCAGAAAAATTCTTATTAACAAAATTACAACTGAGCAAACAAAAGAATTTCTACATTAAAAATAAGTAACATAGGGCTTCCCTGGTGGCGCAGTGGTTGAGAGTCCGCCTGCCGATGCGGCGGACACGGGTTCGTGCCCCGGTCCGGGAAGATCCCACATGCCGCTGAGCAGCTGGGCCTGTGAACCATGGCCACTGAGCCTGCGCGTCCGGAGCCTGTGCTCCGCAACGGGAGAGGCCACAACAGTGAGAGGCCCGCGTACAGCAAAAAAAAAAAAAAGCAGAAAGTACCATGCAAATTGAAAAAAAAAAGTAATATAATTCACTTTGTATCTTCCTTTTTCCACCAGAGCACAGTTCTTAAATTAATCTACTGGAGTTTCCTGAGCTAGAAGGAAAGCTAGCTGAAGCCATTACATATAAAGACAAGTACACTTTGAAATACTAATTCTGCAGCGTATTTTCCTTAGGATGAATATAAATCTTATTTCTTGGGAGTTGTGTCTTAATTTATAAGAAGATAAGCAAGTTCTCAAATGCAAACATAGTTTCCCAGGAAGGTCTATGCTAAGTTCTGACTGATGCAAAAGTCATAGTTGATAAAATGTTGTCATCTACCTTCTCCTTTTACACTAATCCTCTCTGAGATGATTTGAAGAGAATATCATTTGGGGAGCATTTGCCTCAGGGTGTAAGGCACTATTCCGGGTGCTTATGGCAGGCTCTGCTAGTTTTCGTGCCAATCTCCACAATACCAGAGGTATTAGTTTGGCCAAATTGCTTCCCAGCTAAAGAAAACATTGCCCAGCCTCCGTTGCAGCTATCTGGGGTCACATGACTAGGTTCTGGCCAATAAGATATAAGTGGAAGTGATAACTTCTGGGTCATGCCCTTAGAAGGAAAGATGTGTTTCCTTTAGATTTTCTCTTTCCTGCGACCTGGAATGTGGAAATGAGCGTGAGTTGAACATGTGGGGGGAAAAAAAGAAATGCAGACCAGAGGTGGCTAAGCAACAAGATGGAGTAGCTTGAGCTTCCAAAAAGCTGTTATACTATTCCTGGGTTGTTAGGTGAGATAGAAACAACTGTCTAGCTTGTGAGAGTCACTCTATTCTTGAGCATCTGTTATAGTAATCTATCCTGTATTTTCATTAGTAGAGGACTATACATATACCTTGTGAGGCATCACTATTCCAGTTTTACTAGAGCTTGAGGCTTAGAGAGACTAAAAAACTTCCTTATAATCACATAGGTAGTAAGCGGTGAGGCTAGGGTTTTAATCAAGTGTCTTTCCCATTAGACCTTTTTTATACTAATAGAGAGAAAATTACTAATTTATAGAAAATTACTACCGTGCCACTTTCTAATACCTTATCTGTTAATCTCACAGGATTATAAAATTGCTTCAGTTTCCTTGAATTAGAATCAGTGCCACAAACCCCTATTTTTCTAATAAAGTACCTGACAGTCAGTTACCAACTCCTCCAGGACCTATCCCCCTTTACACAAAATGTTCCATTAGGAAAATTATGGAGGAAAATGTATGCTGATTCTCCTGGACTATGCAATGGATGGCTAATCAGAATGCCCTAATAATTTACAAAATAATACACTGGAAAATCACAATGACTCAGAAACAGATCAGAGGGATTTTTTTTTTTTTTTTTTTTTTTTTTTGCTGTACACAGGCCCCTCACTGTTGTGGCCTCTCCCGTTGCGGAGCACAGGCTCTGGACGCACAGGCTCAGCGGCGATGGCTCATGGGCCCAGCCGCTCCGCAGCATGTGGGATCTTCCCAGACCGGGGCACAAACCTGTGTCCCCCGCATCGGCAGGCGGACTCTCAACCACTGCGCCACCAGGGAAGCCCAATCAGAGGGATTTTTGGTGTGGGCTTTCTTCCATAGTGCTATCCTTAGGTTATCACATAAATTTGTTCTCAGAAGGCAACATATGTGCATTCATTCAACACTTAACAAATATTTATTGAGTGCCTACTCTATGTCAGGTAGTTCTTTAGATACTGGGGAGACAGCAAAAGAACAAACTAGACAAAGTCCCTGCATGCTTGGAAAATATACTCAAATGCATATACTGTAGATAATGTCCTACACAAGTAAATGTAACAGGCTTTCAATGTGTGTCAGTAATTTTCATTTTTAAAAAAACTTTCTGTTCTGGAATACATTTGACTTTACAGAAAATTACACAGATAATACAAAGAGTTCTCACATACTCCTCACCCAGTTTCCTCTAATGTGAACATCTTATATTATCATGGTACATTTGTCAAAATTGAGAAATCAATATTGGTACATTTCTATTAACAAAAGTCCAGACTTTATTCATATTGTACTAATGTCCTTTCCCTGTCCAGGATACAATCCCAGAATACCACATTATACTTACTCATCAAGCTTCCTTAGTCTCTTTTAGTCCCTGACAGTTTCTCAGTCGTTTTTTTTATCTTGACCTTGAAAAGTTTGAGGGGTACTGGTATTTTGTAAATATCCCTCAATTTAGGTTTATTTAAATGTTTTTCTCATGGTTGGACTGAAGTTACCAGTTTTTTGAAAGAATACCACAGAGGTAAAGTGCCCTTTTCATCACTTCATACCAAGGAATAGATGATAGTGATGACTTATTACTGGTGATGTTAACCCTGATCTCCAAGGATGCCTAGGTCTTTTTATTAGATAATGGTATTTAGAAATCCAGATCTGGATATTGGGTGTGCTCAATGCTACTGGGATGCCATTGTTTCCACCTTCTTCTTAGTAAGTAATGTGATTTTTAAAATTAAATAATTTTTGAATGTCAGAAGTGATGAGCTCCATTTCCATAAGTCTGCATCAAAAAATAGTAAACTTATCTGGGAATACATACATATACGTATACACACACACACATTTGGAGGTGGTAAAATAATGTTAGGTATAAAACGATAAAATGAATTCTTTAAATGTTACATTTCTGTCCTTTAAATTCTAAGATGCTAGGTATTAAGGAATTTACACATGAACACACTGTAGCAGAAATGTGTTTTGGAAGGCTCCTTAAAAGAAAGAGGGCATGGGGCTTCCCTGGTGGTGCAGTGGTTGAGAGTCTGCCTGCCGATGCAGGGGACACGGGTTCGTGCCCCGGTCCGGGAGGATCCCACATGCCGCGGAGCGGCTGGGCCCGTGAGCCATGGCTGCTGAGCCTGCGCGTCCAGAGCCTGTGCTCCGCAACGGGAGAGGCCACAACAGTGAGAGGCCTGCGTACCGCATTAAAAAAAAAAAAAAGAAAGAGGGCATGACCTTCTTCAACCTGCCCTCCAGTCTGCTGCCTGGCGAACAGAAGTGGTGATTGGAGCTCCAGTAGGCGTTTTGAGTACCAGGGCCATATTTAGGACTGGCAAAGTGTTGAGCTAGAAGAGCCTGGTTTCCTCAGTGAAGTTCTGGGGGCATAATACAAATCCTGGATTGCAGACCTCCAGACTTCTATTGTGTGGGAGAATAATAAACTATCTCCATAAACAATTATTTTCAGAACTCTGTTTCTGAGTCAAGTGCAATTCCTAACTAATATAGGTAGTTTAGAGAAGAGGCAGAAGTATTTTCTATAACAAGTACTTTATTTTAGTCCATGTAATCATCAAAACAACACTATGCTTATAGGTGAGAAAATTAAAGATTAGTGTCATTAATATAATTCTTAGGTTTACACAGCTCAATATTGAAACTAAGCCAGAGTTTAAACCAAACCCTATTTTCCCAGCACAACATGCTAAAATGTCTTGCTTATAGTAGGTACCTAGAACCATGTCAGTTACTAGAAATGGGTACATATTCATTATTATATCTCACTGAACACGTAATACAGGAAAACATTGAAATAAGTAAAATCATGTATATTTAAATATGCAATGAAATGGAAACATGAATCCATAGTTTGAGCCCTCCTACTGCTCTCCACGATCAGACTTCAAACAGTAGAAGTGGCATCAAGGCCACTTTAGAAGTATAACCTCAGAACCGATTATGTATGTAGTTTTTCAGTCCACATATGTAGGTTTGCTCTCTGGGCTCGAATGGGAGCCCATTCAAACCATCCATCAATCTGTCCACCCACTTATGCACTCATATTAACTGAGCATCTACTATATGCCAAGCAACCTGTTACTTCCTGCATATACCTATTAGTTCCTGTATATACAATGTCGAATAAGACACAGTTTCTATTCTCCAAAAGCTTATAGTTTAATGACAGAAATAGAAAAATAAATAGTACACAATTACAACAGAATAGGGTTTCTCAGCCTCAGCACTAACGACATTTTGTACTGAATGATTCTTTGCTGTGGGAGCTGTACATCGCAGGATATTTAGCAGCATCCTGGCTTCTACTCACGGGCTGCTGGTAGCACGCCAACACTTTGTTACCACAAGTATCTCTAGACATTGTCAAATGCCCCCAAGGGACAAAAATTACCCTCTTACTTCTTACTCCCTCCCACCCCAAATGACAACTGCTATAATAGAGTATAAGCCACCATAAAACTACAAGAGATGGGTATTTAACAATGGAGCCCTGGGGTCAGAAAAGTTTTCTGGAGGAAGTAACTTTTTCACAGAGGCTTGAACATTCACTAAAATTCAGCCAGATAAAGTAAAGGATTGTATGTGTGTATCTGTTTTTATGGGTATCAAGAAGGCCTCCTAAGCATGTGCAAAGACTCAGAGTTTATAAAGAGTACAGTATATCTGGGAGAATAAAAGTGGTTTAGCTTGCTTAGAGTGGGGAGGTATGCATGAGAAGAAAGTATGAAAAGGTACATATGCATGCAGAAGAATGCAGGGGTCTAGTCATGACAGGATGAGAGATTGTAATCAGAAAAGGCAAACAACTGGGGAAGAAGGAGTTGAGTTTTGGATGAGTTAAATTTGAGCTGCCCGAGGGACAACAAACCAAGTGAAGATGTTCAAAAGAAAGTTAGATTTCTGTTTCTGGAACATAAGGACATGACTGAGGCCAAAGAATAGACACTATCTATATAGAGAAGCCATATGTGTAGATGAATTGACCCAGGGAGAATGTAGGGTTCCAGGAAGGAGGAGCCCACAGACCTGACAGTGGCAAAATGGACAGACGTGAATGAAAATAAGGGTGATAGTGATGTCACATAGGGCAAATGAGAGAATTTCATAAACATGACACAAAGATCAAGTAGGGTAAGGAGTGAGGCACTCCACTGGAGTTGGCAATCGGGAAGACATGGTGGCCTTTGTGAGAGCCAAGTTATTGGAGTGTTCTTATAGGGAGATGGAGTGAATGGGATGGGATCAACGAGAAACACTCTCAAGAAATTTGCATGGTATGGTAAGTGACAAACACACCCAAAGTCAAAAAAAAGAAAATCAACTTGAAGGCGGGTGGGGATGGGTAATAGGAATTTTAAGCATGAGTTCTGACTTCAGGTTAGCTGTGGATGCCGCTTACAGGCTCTGTTCTTGCTTCTGGCTCTCTGAGTCTCCTGGGTATTTATATTAAGCTATCTCATAGAATTTCTGAATGTAAGCACAACTGGACTGTTTTGGCTCCTCACAATATGCCACATGATTCAGGGTGACTTAACAGTACCCATTTACTTGTCAATGGTATGTCTTCTGAATAAAGAATCAAGTTTTTATACCTGACTCATTTGGCACTAACATTATTCAGTTCCCTTCAAAACACAATGATTCTAATAGTTTAAAAGCAAGAATTTCAAAACAATAAGACATTTTATCAAGCTCTAAAAATATATTTATTTAAGTGTGTTTATGAAAATCTTCCATTGAGTCTTGAATAATTGACTCATGGGAGGTGGAAGCTGAAAGGTATGATAGAGACCTTCCTCTTCTTTCTTCACCCCTCATCCTTTCAGTGACTTTAGACAAATCACTTTCTTCATGTCTTACAGTTATCTCCCTTCCACTCCATAGCCACTACTCTCACCTTCATTACCTCTCCCCTGTGCCTCTGTAATAACCACCTAGCTTGATTTCTTGCTTCTAATCTTTGCTCTCTCCAAGTGTTTGCCATACTTTACAGAGTGGTCTTCCTAGAACACATATATGAACCATTGGCAAACTCTACTTGGAACTGTGTCATGGCTTCTCACAAAAATCCAGAATTGTGTGTCATGGGAAGCCTTTTCCATCTGTTCCAGCCATCACTTGCATATTTCATTTCATACTTATATTCCAGCCATACAGGACCTTTATTAGGTCCTGAGGCTTTATGCTGACTTAGTCCTACAGGCCTGTGCTCTTACACCATCTATCCCTTGTTCATCTAGAGAATAATACTCAAATTCAGTTCAAGCATCTTCTCTGTAAAGTCTCTGTCAATCTCTCTTCCTTCACCTAAACCCAGATAGGACTAACTACTCCTCTTTGGTGCTCTGCCCCAACACAAAAAATTTATACCTTATATAAATATCTGTAATAGTATCAAAACCACTTTACTACAAGATGCAGAATAAGTATTTGATAAAATTCAACATCCATTCATGATAAAAACTTACCAAAGTGGGTATAGAGGGAACATACTGCAACATAACAAAAGCTATTTATGACAAACCCACAGCCAAAATACTACTCAATGATGAAAAGCTGAGAGCCTTCTCCCTAAAATCTGGGACAAGACAAGAATGCTCACTCTCACTGCTTCTATTCAACATAGTATTGGAAGTCCTAGCCACAGCAATCAGAAAAGAAAAAGAAATAAAAGGTATCCAAATTGGAAGGGAAGAGGTAAAATTGTCATCATATACTGATGACATGATACTATATACAGAAAACCCTAAAGACTCTACACAAAAACTACTAGAACTGATAAATGATTTCAGCAAGTTAGCAGGATACAAGATTAACATACAGAAATCTGTTGCATTTCTTTACAATAACAATGAAATATCAGAAAAGGCAAGTAAAAAAACAATCTTTTAAAAATCACATAAAAAACAATTAGAAATAAATCTGACCAAGGAGGTGAAATACTTATATGCTGAGAACTGTAAAACATTTATAAAGGAAATTTAAGATGATTCAAAGAAATGGAAAGATATCCCATGCTCTTGGATTGGAAGAATTAATATTGTTAAAATGGCTGTACTACCCAAAGCAATCTACATATTTAATGTGCTCCCTATAAAATTAGCCCTGACATTTTTCACAGAACTAGAACAAATAATCCTAATGTTTATATGGAACCATAAAACACCCAGAATTGCCAAAGCAACCCTGAGGAAAAAGAACAAAGCAGGAGGCATAACCCTCCCAGACTTCAGACATACTACAAAGCTACAGTAATCAAAACAGTGTGGTATTGGCATAAAAACAGACATATGGATCAATGGAACAGAATAGAGAGCCCAGAAATAAACCCACCCACCTACGGTCAATTAATCTTTGACAAAGGAGGCAAGAATATATAATGGAGAAAAGACAGTCTCTTCAGCAAGTTGTGGTGGGAAAGCTGGACAGCTGCATGTAAACCCATGAAGTTAGAACACTCCCTCACACCATACAAAAAAATAAACTCAAAATGGCTTAAAGACTTAAATATAAGACATGACACCATAAAACTCCTAGAAGAGAACATAGGCAAAATATTCTCTGACATAAATCGTACCAGCGTTTTCTTAGGTCAGTCTCCCAAGGCAAGAGAAATAGAAGCAAAATTTTAAAAATGGGACCTAATCAAACTTAGAAGCTTTTGCACAGCAAAGGAAACCGTCAACAAAACAAAAAGACAATCTACAGACTGGGAGAAAAAATTGCAAATAATGTGACTGACAAGGGCTTAATTTCCAAAATATACAAACAGCCCATACAATTCAATAACAACAACAAAAAAAAACCCAGTCAAAAGATGGGCAGATGATCTAAATAGACATTTCTCCAAAGAAGACATATAGATGGCCAATAGGCACATGAAAAGATGCTCAACATCATTAATTATTAGAGAAATACAAATCAAAACTATAATGACGTACCACCTCACACCAGTCAGAATGGCCATCATTAAAAGTCTACAAATAACAAATGCTGGAGAGGGTGTGGAGAAAAGGGAACCCTCCTACCCTGTTGGTGGGAATGTAAATTGCTGCATCCACTATGGAAAACAGTATAGAGGTTCCTTAAAAAAATGAAAAATAATAGAGTTCCCATAGGGTCTGGCAATCCCACTCCTGGGCATCCACTCAGAGAATACCATAACTTGAAAAGTTACATGCACCCCAATGTTCATAGCAATACTATTTACAAGAGCCAAGACATAGAAGCCACCTAAATAACCATCGGCAGATGAATGGATAAAGATGTGGTATATATACACAATGGAATACTGCTCAGTCATAAAAAAGAATGAAATAAGGACATTTGCAGCAACATGGATGAACCTAGAGGTTACCATACTAAGTGAAGTAAGTCATTAAGAGAAAGACAAATATCATATGATATCACTTATATGTGGAATCTAAAATATGGCACAATATGAACTTATTTACAAAACAGTAACAGACTCATAGACATAGAAAAAAACCTTATGGTTACCAAAGGGGGAAGGGGGTGGGGGAGGGATAAGTCAGGTGTTTGGGATTAGCAGACACAAACTATGTATAAACTATGTTTATATACAAACTATATAAAAACTGTATTTATCTATGTATAAAATAGATAAACAACAAGGTCCTACTGTGTAGCACAGGGAACTGTATTCAATAATAAACCATAATGGAAAAGAATATGAAAAAATATATATATATAACTGAATCACTTTGCTGTACAACAGAAACTAATACAACATTGTAAATCAACTATACTTCAGTTAAAAAAACCCCACTTTATTACACACATTAGTTTTTACAGGTGTCTCTCCTATTAACTCTCAGTTCCTTGAAGATGAGGCTGCTTTTTACTTTTTTAATGCTTAAGTGAAGCATTATTCATGGCACATATTCAAAGCTCAGTAAATATCTGTTAAATGAATCTAGTCCAAGGTCTATTACTGTCAATGAGGAGATAGGCCCAGAAAAGTTATATGACTTACCCTGATCTTAAATGATTGGCTGAGCGGGGAACAGACATTCTAGATGTTGCCAGACTTTAAACTAGGGCTCTCAGTATTACACTGGGACTCCACCTCATCTGTTTGAAAAGAAAGCACCCAGGGCCCAAATTTATAGGTTGTTAACTTGGTTGAACAAAGTTTTAATATGAAATATTTGAGTGAATATTTGACGAGAAAATAGTACTCCTTTCAGGTTGAGAGACAAAAGTGGGACAAATAATTTTAAAATGATGTATTTTTGTCTCACCTTCTTTCCTACTCTCTGCCCCTTCTACCTGGTTGACCAGTTAGCATTATATTTTCCAAGTGTTCAGAATCCCTAAGTACATACCAGCTGAAAACAAGTTAAGTGTTAACCCATTCTTCTTGCTGACAGAAGAAAAAAAGTCTTAGATTAAGAATTTACTATAAGTACTTCATACTTAAATAATCAACAGTAGGTTGAAATTGTTTTTGTTTGTTTTCACCATTTAAAGATGAGTATCAAAAAGAGCGAGTAATAAATTCTAGGCTTCCTTGGAATTATATGATTACATTGCCTTATATGAGGAGACTAAGTTTGTGTTAGATTATAACAATTTTTTTGTAAATGACCACGAAGATAACTAGCTTGTCCTTTTCACTCATGATCACAAATAAAACAGAACATTTAACTGGTTAATATATTTTATTTGGAATGCTTTAATAGTTCTTAGTATATAACATTAATATGTAATGGCCCTAAAGAGTCCATTAAAACTCTGCACAACAAGCTGCATTTTCATAATGCAGAGATGATGTGAGATGGAAGCCAATTTCTGCCGTTTAGGTAACATAATCAAAAAACAATTTCCTGAAAGAGCTAAAGCTTATAAATAAAAGACAGTTAAAATGAACATGTCCTAAAGATGACAGAACTTAACATTGGCCCCAAAAGCACAGGAAAAGAGAAGATTAAAAAAATTCTTCCAAACCCAGGCTTTTTTCAAGTCTTCTGCTCAAAAGAGGATCAAGGGTACTAATGAATATTCAACTTCTAGTTTCTTCTAATAATAAATTCCATTTCAAAATCTATGGAGTAAAACAAACTTGCCCTATGTTTAGGTTCTTTCAAAAGATAAAGTGGTCTTTCATATCTCTGCGGTAGTTGATGGGGCTTGAATATGAAAAGACTTGACATACCCGGGTGAAGTCAAAAGCTGGGTGCCATGTTGCCAATGCCAGCTTCTAACCGCCACTGGAAAGGTGAACACTTTGCAGGCCCTTTTCTTTGGATCAGCAACACTTCTGATATAAAGAAATCTTGTTCTGCTTGAGCAGATTTTCATTTCAAAGAGGAAGAATGAATAAGGAAGATGATTTTTCTCATCCCTATATTGAACATCCCACAAGTCAAGACCCAGTCCTGTCATCACTCCTCATGCAAGCAGAGATAAGGGGTGGTATTTGAGTTCTGTCAGACTTACCCACCATGACTGCTTAAATCATCTTCCAATTTAGTCTCTCTCTCTTGGGAAGCCTGAGGCCATGAAAACCACTCATTCATCACCTGCCACACCACAGTGATTCTCTAAGCAGACATCCTGGGCTGGCATAATTTGCTTCACAGCCCTGAGGTCGGCTTGCCTAGTGACTGAAGAATCTTTTCTTTTCCATCTTCAAATATTATAGTGCACTGTGCTTTGTGTACATGGACGATATTCCTGACCCCCCATCGATGGTGGTGAATCTGAAAAGCAAAATGTGATGATACAATGGGGCTGAGCTTGAGGGCTATACGAGCAAGGAAAACGTCACAAAATGACAGAAACTCTTGAAAAACCCTGCCCAGCACTGCACAGAAACCTCTGCATTAGTCTGCACCTTAGGCTTTTAGAACGCCACACTTTCAGCCACTCTGGTACTTTTTCGTATTATGGTCTTAGTTTTCAGGAAAATTTCTATTATCTGAAACAATTTCATATGTTGACTGGTACCCCCTATATTTAAGGGACAAAGAAGCATTAAATAATAATCATACTCAAGCACCTTAGGGAGAATTAAGGAAGACATGTCAGCTTTAATTTTGAATTTTCTTGTTACTTATTAGTTTGCCTCTCAGACTTAATGCCAGGAGGAATAAAAACCATCATTACTCTCTAGCTGCTAAATGGCATACCTGAAGTGAATAGGGGGCTTAATTCTGGTCTAACTGGCTCAATTTCTGCTTGTATCAGCCGAGGGCCCAGCACTGAGAGATCCAGCTTCTGGTCCATTCTCCCATCAAATCCAAACCAAGTAAAGCTGCCCAAATACACACATTCCACAGGGAAAAGAGAGGAGTAAGGAAGAGAACAAAAGAAGATTAAGGAAAGGGAGAGCATGTATACATTTCTAAAGTGGGCTAACTGGGAAGCTGTATTGGCATTTCTTTAATCCATAGCAATTTCCTGCACACCAGAAAGCCGGAGAGAAATAGCAGTTCTCTTCCACCCTAGTCAAAGCCCAGATTACATGTCTGTTTCCTATTTGTGTATTTCCACTGAAACTGAATGGATACATTGAGAGTGTTTTCTATAGGGTCCCAGAATTTAGAAATAATTAACCAAGGCTCACTTTACCTTACTAAATCTGTGAATAAAAAGAAAAATGTCACTGAGACACCATCAGTTTAGTCACTGGAATGCAAGCACATTTAGAATTGTGAAACTGTCTGATTTCAGTGACAGGAACTGATTCCTATGGAAAACTATGTAACAGGTCAATTTGAAAAAAAGGATGTTACTGTGATGTGAATATTTATAGCTAGTGTGAAACCTAGTGTTGATCTGCTGATTTTTCTTCTGTGAGGCACATCTAATTATAGTCAGATATCCAATTCAGCATTCATTAATCTCTCATCACAAGTAAAAAAACTCTAAAGGAGGTAAATTTAGCACAGTATAGTGGAAAGCATGTGTTTATTTAATTGTTTTTAGATTTTATTTATTTGTTTTTTGGCTGCATTGGGTCTTCTTTGCTGTGCGTGGGCTTCCTCTAGGTGCGGTGAGCAGGGGCTGTTCTTGGTTGTGGTGTGCAGGCTTCTCATTGTGATGGCTTCTCTTGTTGCAGAGCACAGGCTCTAGACGAGCAACACGGGCTCTAGAATGCAGGCTCATTAGTTGTGGCACACGGGCTTAGTTACTCCGCAGCATGTGGGATCTTCCTGGACCAGGGCTTGAACCTGTGTCCCCTGAATTGGCAGGAGGATTCTTAACTACTGCACCACCAGGGAAGCCCCAAGCATGTGTTTAAAAAGGGCTGGGGTAACATCCTTGCTGTAGAATCTGTGTGTAACCCTAGAGAAGTCACCTAAACTCCCCCTGTACTGGGGAAACTAGTATCTACATCAGTGGATGATGCCCATCTTCCAGGGTTGTCAGAATTGAGTGAGAGAGAGAACAGACCCTGGGGACAGACAGCTGGGTTTGAACTCATGCTTCACAGCCTCAGTAGACCTTGGCAAGTGAGTGAATCTCTCTGTGTCACAGATCTCTCACTTGTAAGATGGGGATTATGTTAGGATTTGTTTCACAGTAAGATATGAGACAATGTGTACTCGGGCGTCAAGCCCAAAGCCTGACATCTGAGACTTTTACCTGCACCCATTTTACCTGTGACTGTTATTGCTGTTGCTATTATTATTACAGTATTTTTCCATCCAGAATGTGGTAGAGCTCAATAAATAGTAGCCTTATTTCTCTTTTTAAAATGCTCTTTTTGTCTCCTTCAAAGAATTTTACGTTTACTACTACATAAATATTATTTGATGATTTCAGCTTTCCGTTTAGATAAATGTTCTACCTGACACACTTACTTATGATGACTGATGGTAACCACAATCCTAGAAAGTTAAGGTTTAATGAGACTTCAGAGAGTTTCTAATTATACAGTCATTTATTACAAAGATAAGACAATCCTGCAGCCTATGGAACAAAAACCACATTCACAGAAAGACAGACAAGATGAAAAGGCAGAGGGCTATGTACCAGATGAAAGAACAAGATAAAACCAAAGAAAAATAACTAAATGAAGTGGAGATAGGCAAACTTCCAGAGAAAGAATTCAGAATAATGATAGTGAAGATGACCCAGGACCTTGGAAAAACAATGGAGGCAAAGATCGAGAAGACGAAAGAAATGTTTAACAAAGATCTAGAAGAATTAAAGAACAGAGATGAACAATACAATAACTGAAAGGAAAAATACACTGGAAGGAATCAATAGCAGAATAACTGACGCAAAAGAACAGGTAAGTGATCTGGAAGACAGAATGGTGGAATTCATTGCTTCAGAACAGAATAAAGAAACAAGAATGAAAAGAGATGAAGACAGCCTAAGAGACCTCTGGGACAACATTAAACGCAACAACATTTGCATTATAGGAATCCCAGAAGGAGAAGAAAGAGAGAAAGGACCCAAGAAAATATTTGAAGAGATTATAGTTGAAAACTTACCTAACATGGGAAAGGAAATAGCCACCCAAGTCCAGGAAGTGCAGAGCATCCCATACAGGATAAAACTAAGGAGAAACACACTGAGACATATAGTAATCAAACTGGCAAAACTTAAAGACAAAGAAAAATTATTGAAAGCAGCAAAGGAAAAATGACAAATAACAAAGAAGAGAACTCCCATAAGTTTAACAGCTGATTTCTCAGCAGAAACTCTACAGGTGAGAAGGGAGTGGCATGATATACTTAAAGTGATGAAAGGGAAGAACCTACAACCAAGATTACTCTACCCAGCAAAGATCTCATTCAGATTTGATGGAGAAATCAAAAGTTTTACAGACAAGCAAAAGCTAAGAGAATTCAGCACCACCAAACCACCTCTACAACAAATGCTAAAGGAACTTCTCTAAGTGGGAAACACAAGAGAAGAAAAGGACCTACAAAAACAAACCCAAAACAATTAAGAAAATGGTAATAGGAACATACATATTGATAATTACCTTAAACGTGAATGGATTAAATGCTCCAACCAAAAGAAACAGGCTTGCTGAATGGATACAAAAACAAGACCCATCTATATGCTGTCTACAAGAGACCCACTTCAGACCTAGGGAAACATACAGACTGAAAGTGAGAGGATGGAAAAAGATATTCCATGCCAATGAAAATCAAAAGAAAGCTGGAGTAGCAATCCTCATAACAGATAAAATAGACTTTAAAATAAAGAATGTTACAAGAGAAAAGGAAGGACACTACATAATGATCAAGGGATCAATCAAAGAAGAAGATATAACAATTATAAATATAGATGCACCCAACATAGAAGAACCTCAATACATAAGACAACTGCTAACAGCTAGAAAAGAGGAAATCGACAGTAACACAATAATAGTGGGGGACTTTAACATCTCACTTACACCAATGGACAGATCATCCAAAATGAAAATAAATAAGGAAACAGAAGCTTTAAATGACACAATAGACCAGATAGATCTAATTGATATTTATAGGACACTCCATCCAAAAAACAGCAGATTACACTTTCTTAGCAAGTGCACGTGGAACATTCTCCAGGATAGATCACATCTTGGGTCAAAAATCAAGCCTCAGTAAATTTAAGAAAATTGAAATCATATCAAGCATCTTTTCTGACCACAACATTATGAGATTAGAAATGAATTACAGGGAAAAAAAATTAAAAACACAAACACATGGAGGCTAAACAATACGTTATGAAATAACCAACAGATCACTGAAGAAATCAAAGAGGAAATCAGAAAATACCTGCAGAAAAATGACAATGAAAACACGACAGTCCAAAACCTATGAGATGCAGCAAAAGCAGTTCTAAGAGGGAAGTTTATAGCTATACAAGCCTACCTCAAGAAACAAGAAAAATAAACAATCTAACCTTACACCTAAAGAAACTAGAGAAAGAAGAACAAACATAACCCAAATTTGGCAGAAGGAAAGAAATCATAAAGATCAGAGCAGAAATAAATGAAATAGAAACAAAGAAAACAAAAGCAAAGATCAATAAAACTAAAAGCTGGTTCTTGAGAAGATAAACAAAATTGATAAACCATTAGCCAGACTCATCAAGAAGAAGAGGGAGAGGACTCAAATCAATAAAATTAGAAATGAAAAAGGAGAAGTTACAACAGACACCACAGAAATGCAAAGCATCCTAAGAGACTACTACTAGCAATTCTATGCCAATAAAATGGACAACCTGGAAGAAATGGACAAATTCTTAGAAAGGTATAATCCTCCAAGACTGAACCAGGAAGAAACAGAAAATATGAACAGACCAATCACAAGTAATGAAATTGAAACTGTGATTAAAAATCTTCCAACAAACAAAAGTCTAAGACCAGATGGCTTCACAGGTGAATTCTATCAACCATTTAGAGAAGAGCTAACCCCCATCCTTCTCAAACTCTTCCAAAATATTGCAGAGGAAGGAACACTCCCAAACTCATTCTATGAGGCCACCATCACCCTGATACCAAAACCAGACAAAGATACTACAAAAAAAGAAAATTACAGACCAATATCACTGATGAATATAGATGCAAAAATCCTCAACAAAATACTAGCAAACAGAATCCAACAACACATGAAAAGGATCATACACCATGATCAGGTGGGATTTATCCCAGGGATGCAAGGATTCTTCAATATATGCAAATATATCAATGTGATAAACCATATTATCAAACTGAAGAATAAAAACCATCTGATCATCTCAACAGATGCAGAAAAAACTTTTGACAAAATTCAACACTGATTTTTGATAAAAACGCTCCAGAAAGTGGGCATTGAGGGAACCTACCTCAAAATAATAAAGGCCATATACAACAAACCCACAGCAAACATCATTCCCAATGGTGAAACACTGAAACCATTTCCTCTAAGATCAGGAACAATACAAGGATGTCCACTCTCACCACTATTATTCAACATAGTTTTGGAAGTCCTAGCCACGGCAATCAGAGAAGAAAAAGAAATAACAGGAATACAAATTGGAAAAGAAGAAGTAAAACTGTCACTGTTTGCAGATGACATGATACTATACATAGAGAATCCTAAAGATGCCACCAGAAAACTACTAGAGCTAATCAATGAATTTGGTAAAGTTGCAGGATATGAAATTAATGCACAGAAATCTCTTTCATTCCTATACACTAATGATGAAAAATCTTAAAGAGAAATTAAGGAAACACTCCCATTTACCATTGCAACAAAAAGAATAAAATACGTAGGAAAAAACCTACCTAAGGAGACAAAAGACCTATATGCAGAAAACTATAAGACACTGATGAAAGAAATTAAAGATGATATCAACAGATGGAAAGATATACCATGTTCTTGGATTGGAAGGATCAACATTGTGAAAATGACTCTACTACCCAAAGCAATCTACAGATTCAATGCAATCCCTATAAATTACCAATGGCATTTTTTACAGAACTAGAACTAAAAGTCTTAAAATTTGTATGGAGACACAAAAGTCCCTGAATAGCCAAAGCGGTCTTGAGGGAAAAGAACGGAGCTGGAGGAATCAGACTCCCTGACTTCAGACTATACTACAAAGCTACAGTAATCAAGAGACTATGGTACTGACACAAAAACAGAAACATAGATCAATGGAACAAGATAGAAAGCCCAGAGATAAACCCATGCACCTATGGTCAACTAATCTATGACAAAGGAGGCAAGGATATACAATGGAGAAAAGACAGTCTCTTCAATAAGTGGTGCTGGGAAAACTGGACAGCTACATGTAAAAGAATGAAATTAGGACACTCCCTAACACCATACACAAAAATAAACTCAAAATGGATGAGAGACCTAAGTGTAAGACCAGACACTATAAAACTGTTAGAGGAATACATAGGAAGAACACTCTTTGACATAAATCACAGCAGGATCTTTTTTGATCCACCTCCTAGAGTAATGGAAATAAAAACAAAACTAAACAAATGGGACCTAATGAAACTTGAAAGCTTTTGCACAGCAAAGGAAACCATGAACAAGACGAAAAGACAACCCTCAGAATGAAATATTGAGGGAGAAAATATTTGCAAATGAATCAACGGACAAAGGATTAATCTCCAAAATATATAAACAGCTCATGCAGCTCAATATTTAAAAAACAAACAACCCAATCCAAAAATGGACAGAAGATCTAAATAGACATTTCTCCAAAGAAGACATACAGATGGCCAAGAAGCAGATGAAAAGCTGCTCAACATCACTAATTATTAGAGAAATGCCAATCAAAGCTACAATGAGGTATCACCTCACACCAGTTAGAATGGGCATCATCAGAATATCTACAAACAACAAATGCTGGAGAGGGTGTGGAGAAAGGGGAACCCTCTTGTAGTGTTGGTGGGAATGTAAATTGATACAGCCACTATGGAGAACAGTATGGAGGTTTCTTAAAAAACTAAAAATAGAATTACCATATGATCCAGCAATCCCTCTACTGGGCATATACCCAGAGCAAACCATAATTCAAAAAGACACATTCACCCCAATGTTCATTGCAGCACTGTTTACACTAGCCAGGTCATGGAATCAACCTAAATGCTCATTGACAGACGAATGGATAAAGCAGATGTGGTACATATATACAATGGAATATTACTCAACCATAAAAAGGAACGAAATTGGGTCATTTGTTGAGACGTGAATGGATCTAGAGACTGTCATTCAAAGTGAAGTAAGTCAGGAAGAGAAAAACAAATATCATATATTAATGCATATATGTGGAACCTAGAAAAATGGTACAGATGAAGCAGTTTGCAGGGCAGAAATTGAGACACAGATGTAGAGAACAAATATATGGACACCAAGGGGGTAAAGTGGCGGCGGGGGGTGGTGGTGGTGGTGTGATGAAT
Organism: Orcinus orca; assembly: GCF_937001465.1. Taxonomy (NCBI): domain Eukaryota; kingdom Metazoa; phylum Chordata; class Mammalia; order Artiodactyla; family Delphinidae; genus Orcinus; species Orcinus orca. The sequence goes on from NC_064565.1 coordinate 67,040,948, forward strand.
TGGGTGATTGGGATTGACATGTATACACTGATGTGTATAAAATTGATGACTAATAAGGACCTGTGTATAAAAAAATAAATAAAATAAAATTTAAAAAAACCAAAAAACAAAGATAAAATATCTCAGTCCCAAAGCGGCTCATTCCCCAGAAGAAACAAAATATAAATATATACTTTATATTAAAATATTATATATAAAGTATATATTTATATATTTTATATAAAGTATAAATACTTTTTAATATAAAGTATATATTTACTTATGTGTATGTATATACCTATATACACACACACATATCATATACATTCAAGTTCTTAGAAACTATTTTTGTAATCATATGAAATATTTTTTATATGAAATTTTTTATGCTAGTATTTTTTATTCTTTCCACTGTATATTTCCTATTTATTCCACACAATTAAAAATCCTCATTCAGTCCTTTCTATATTATCTGTATAGTGTGGTTCTGAAATGAAATTTCTTCAGCTTCCCCAGGGTTCTTGGATTAAGGCAAAACGTGAACAGTTTTATTAGATGTTTTACTTTGAGTAGAACATATTCTTTGTTGACTGGGAAAATAGACAGCAATTAAAGGGCTTCGGGGGATATGACTCCCAAAGAGACAGTCAGAACGGAGTGGGATGCAGAGGATTGGCCTGGCTAAAACTTTTCCTATAAACCTTCCTAAAAGACTCTGTATAGTAATCATCCCTAGAAAGTTGCTCCCCTAGTGAAGCTTTAACTTAATCCCTTCTAAGAGGGCTAATTTCTTAGAAGCACCTCAAGACTGTTCTACCCAACGGTGATCTCAGCACCTGCTAGGGCTTTAGGGTGGAGAGTAAAGCAACTGGCCCTTCTCCTTCTGCTTTGACTTATCTCTCGCTCTGCCTACTTAACGCTAAGAACATGTTCCCCTTGGGGTTCACACAGATTCTCTCTCTTGTCCTCATAAATTGGACATGATGGAATGTATGGGTTGTCCTCTATAGATAAATTGAGGCACAGGCAGAGCCTTTCAGTGATTTACCAAGTGTCAGAGCTGTTAGGCTGAACCTGAGGTTTCCCTCCAGGTCCATTCCATAAGGTCAGTTGGACCCCAAGGTCCCTTCTGCTCCAGGGACTCTAAATCTCAGCTTATTTTCTTTATCCTCAATGGAAAACAAGGCCCAGAGCCTGTCTCATGGCCCATAATGAGAAAATGTAGTGGTGTTAGCAGTACTGCGATGTTTTGAGATGACAAATTGGGCAGGGACAATATCTTTTCAAAAATTAAATCGCTGAAACCTGTGTATATCCCATTTATGAGGAATAAACAGTTATGAATGCCCTTAAAAATGAGACAAATCTGAGACTGGCAGATCTCTCTCTCTCTCTTTCTCTGCTCTTCCTCCCTTTTTCATTATCTCCTGGAAAACATGTAGATCTCTACATCCTGTTCCTCTAGTTGTTCACACAGGCAAACATAATGTCTCCTTGGGAAAAAAAAAAAGAACTGTTTCCTTAAATAACTGTCATTTTATTAACTCATAAGTATAGCACTGGCCACTGTAACTTAATAGTCTCGGTAAGCTGGATGGCTAAAACACACAATTCAATCAAAACGACCATTACACGAGCTCCACATTTTTATAGAATGCTTTACGTTGGCAGTAAGTCTACCTCATTAAAAATCTGAGAATGAAAGTATGACATTGTGATTAACCCCCTGTTATGCTTACAAGAGCAGAATTCCACAGCAAATTTCATCCTGTCAAAGGGCTACTCTTTAGTAACTGGGAAAATGAATACTGAACAAAAGTACCCTATAAGATTGCTGGATAATTTTTTTTACATAAAAATATACCATAAAACTCTGGAATTATGTCTTATCATTTCATGGTCCAGATGGGGTTGTTGCATTATGTTAACAAGGTAACAAAATATTAATCTGAAAGTATGTTGGCTCTAATTGAAAGGTGTTTGTCTAAACTGCTTATGGAAGGTTTTTTGGCAGCTCTAATCACCAGATATTTTACTCCTCCGTGTCTTCTTTTTTATTGGTAGCAGGCTCTAATGCCTTCTGAAAACTCCCTAAAACCTTATATTAAGTATATTATAAGTAAACACTGTGAATCTTCAAGTGGGAGTACTGTCTATTACAACCTACTTGGGGATTCTAAAACCAAGCCTTTGCAGTGAGCTTTATTTATTCAACCCACCATAAATAGTTACCGTTAGAAGGGGAGACAAAGGAAATAACTTGTCTGGGATTCAATTAAATTTCTCCAAAATATTAATATTGCTTTAAATTATGATAAAAATGAATTACTTGCTATCAATGGGAATGAAAACCTGGTCTGGGGCAAGAAACATTTTCTTTAAACTATATTAAACACTGAAGCATAACAAAAAATAGCCTTCAGAAATTGTATATGAAAAAGAATATTAAATTATCTGAAAAAGACACCACTTTATTAATTTTATCCTGTTTGCTGAGCATTTTAAATATTTTCCATTTAAACACTTTTTCTTTACCTAAAATTATCAGCAACAATAATGTCCTTGAAAATTTTTTTACAAATCCATCATGAATTCATTTTATTAAAACTCCATTTATATTTCTAAAATATATTTTCAATAAGAATTTTTATTAGAAATATTTTTTAAATTATTGAATGGAAAAATATCCCCTCATTTATTCTACAAGAACCTGGGTAATTCAATTTTCTTGCATATAAACAAGAATAATTGCTTAAATATTTGAAAACACTTCTAAACGATAAAGTTCTGTAGAGTACACAGAGACCCCAGTGTCAGGAAAGGCAATTCATCCTTGCTGTTATTAATATGACACTAACATAACCTGGTTCTCCCAAAATTTCAACTACCATCACTTTTTAAGTTCATACATTTTTCTATACCATTCTTTAGCCCAGCTTAGTTACACTAGGGTGACTACGTAATTTACCATTCAAACCAGGAGAGTTTTGAGAATGGAGAGTTTTGAAAAGGAGAGGCTATTAACAGGCAGAGACTGGAACTGTCCCAAGCAAACTGGGATAAATGATCACCTTAGTTATAGCCATCTTCCTTCATAATCTTTCTGCTGTCATTAAGTTAAAGAGCACACATGTAGTAGTCACCTTCTCCAAATTACAGTTTCCACTTCCAGGTCACATAAGTGATGATGGGAAAGGGAGGGGTGGAAGTAAGACAACCAGGCATACTTCTTTTAACTTTGAAAAGGAAAAGCTGGCAAAAAAGGACAAAAAGACCAAAGAAAATAAGACTGTTTACTAGAAGAGAGCAAAGGTCAAAAAAAAAAAAAGTCACTTTGCTGCCTGAGTTACTTGCTTCTTATTTTCCTTTGAGCCCTTAGCCTACTAGTATAGGTTAGTATTTTGTTTAGATTAATTTATTATTGTTATTAAGCAGCTCTCATTTCAACTTAATTTGGCAGTAACACAAATAAATCTAAATAAGTATTAGAATAAGAGGTGGTTAATTCCATCAGTTTTCATTAATGAACAATGCTCAAGGCTAATGTAAAGGATCCAGTGCTCTCAAACGGCAGCTATGCTCATTTAGTCATTGTCAACTCATCAACATACATTTTATAATACCAACCTTTTTGCATGTGTTACAGCAGGGAAGAGATTGTTCATAGTCTTCTTTGTGACTGCCTACATCTAAGCCCCAGTGTTCTAAGTGTAAGTCACAGAAAATAATACCCTAACATATGACCTGAGCCAGCTAATGGCACTCGGCCTAAGGTTGATTCAGTTACTAAAACTACCATCATTGCTGCAAGCCCATTGTAAGCTGATGTTATTTTTGACATTAGTATTTTTGAAGCTAGTTCATTTAAAGAGGAGATGCAATGCCAAAAAATGCTTGTTAAGTAGCACTCTCATCTCAGGACAGCAATATCTTATACAAACTGTGATACAAAGCCGCTGTCTCAGGTGATACAGGTGACTTCTTACTATAAGTTAGAAATGACTCGCGGGCTGCGGATCTATGATAATATGATAAAACAAATTTTATGTAAGCATAAGATAAATGTCAATGAAAAATAATAACCTGACTTTCACCTTCATTTAATTTAACATTAATCACTGAACAGAGAACTTATATCATAAAAAGTGAAAACTATTATTTAAAAATTTTTTGAAATCTGTAATTGGGACGATTCAAAGGAAAAATCATCCTGTAAGTACCTGATCTTTTCTTACTACTTGCGTAACAAAGAATTTGGCTTTTTAAAGTAAAATGGCTTTCCTAGGCCTTTTTATTTAAATAGTTAGGCCCCTATGGGGGACACTGTGGGTTGTTTAACAGCTGCATCAGCCTTCTTTATTCCTTCCTGGAAAGCTTAAAAACTACATTTCCATAGAAACCATATAGATAATATAGCATTTAAAAAAATGTTTTCAGAGCAAATCTTTTGCGAACAGTTTAGGAGCATATATAAAAATCTCTAGGAACTACTTTGTTCTCTCTTTTGAACTGCATGAACTAAATTCTTTAGAGAATCTAGTTATTAAACTCTGTATTAGGTTTTATTGCTACCTAGCAAATTATCAACAAACTTATTCGCTTAGAACAACACTCATTTGTGATCTCATCGTTCCATACATAAGAAGCTTGAGTGCGCTTGACTGGATTCTCTGCTGAGGATCTGACAAGGCCGAAATCAAGATGTGGACTCTTATCAAGAGGCTCTCAGCTCTGGCCTGTGGATTATTGGTTCTGCCCTCTGAGTCATCCTCCCTTTTTCATGAACAGTAACATATGTCTGCAGCTGAGTCGTTTTATTAGCCTGCTTCCTGTAAGTAGAATTTTGGAGTCCAATAGCCTCCTTTCATTTTGTACTCTCTTGTTTCTTTCCATCCAAGTTGTTAGTGTCTCTGCTGATATTAGGGTCCTTAGAACTTTGTGGGTTTCTTGTGGATGGCACAGCAATGCTCCCCATTAGAAAGAAGCTACATCCACAAATTTTTTTGAGATAATCCCTTCTCTACCTTTGGCTCTTGTTGAGATGGCTGAGGGACACACAGATTCCTACAAGACCTCTAATTTAGTTGAGAAGATCTATGAGGCATAACCTTAATCTCTTACGACCGAACACTCTGATCTTTCAGTCTTTTAAAGTGATGGCAAAGATTTGTACAGCCATACCCTTGGCTTTTTTTTTTTTCTTTAATATGCCACACTTTCAAAGGCAATCTCTTAATTTTAGCATCTCTTCTCATCTGAATAGGCAGAGAATTTCCCAAGTTATCATGCCCTGGTTCCTTTTTGTTTAACAGTTCTTTCAATTTACATCTCTCTTCTTGCATTTTACTCTAAGCAGCAAGAAACAGGCCACATCTTCAACATTTTGCTTGGAATTCTCCTTAGTAAGATATCCCAGCACATCTTTTACAAGTTCTGTTTTTTACATAACTGAAGGACACAATTCCGTTTAGCTTTACCATTATGTAACAAAGATCTCAGTTCTTCTAGTTCTCAATAATATATTCCTCACTTCCTACTGTACCCCCATTAGCAGCATCTTTAATGTCCATATTTCTACTAAGGGTCTGTTCAAGGCAATCTAAGACTTTTCTATCATGCTCCTAAAAATTCTTCCAGCCTCCAGCCACTTCCTGATTCCAAAGCCACTTCTACATTTTCAATTACTTATTATGGCAATACCCCACTTCCAGGTATCTAATCTATCTCTTCAGAAACATACTATTTCCCTTGGTTCTTGTTCTTGATTTTTTCTTTATTCTTGTATTGTATTTATATTTTTTATAATACAAGTATTTATATTTACTTGTATATATAATACAAGTATTTATATTGCGGTATTTATATTTCTATGGTGGGTTTAGTGCATCATCTCATCTTAAAAGATGCAGGGCTTCCCTGGTGGTGCAGTGGTTGAGAGTCCGCCTGCCAATGCAGGGGACACGGGTTCGTGCCCCGGTCTGGGAAGATCCCACATGCTGCGGAGTGGCTGGGCCCGTGAGCCATGGCCGCTGAGCCTGCGTGTCCGGAGACTGTGCTCCGCAACGGGAGAGGCCACAGCAGTGAGAGGCCCGCGTACCACAAAAAAAGATGCAGCATCACTAACACAGTTCAGTAGTAGCCAATATCTATAAAGTATATATTGCTATGTTTGTATTTTATAGATAAAATGTTTACATTAGCACCTATGTTGGATATTGACATGGCTTAATATGTTGATGACCGAAAATGCAAAGTTGCTTGGTATCCTTCACAGTTACCTCGCAAAAGTCAGCACTACACTCTTGAAATTAAGCTTCTATTAGCCTTTCATGTTTCCTCCATTACTTTTCCCGTGGTCACTCCATCTCAGCTTATCACACAACTAATGTCTAGATATTTTTATGCTGATAATTCACGGGTACTATTGATAAAAACTAAATCCTAATACCATTTTATTTTGCTTTTTTTTTTTTTTTTTTTTTTTGCAGTATGCGGCCTCTCACTGTTGTGGCCTCTCCCATTGCAGAGCACAGGCTCCGGACACACAGGCTCAGCGGCCATGGCTCCCAGGCCCAGCCGCTCTGCGGCATGTGGGATCTTCCCGGACCGGGACACGAACCTGTGTCCCCTGCATCGGCAGGCAGACTCTCAACCACTGCACCACCAGGGAAGCCCCTAGTTTGCATTTTAATGTGGCTTGGGAACATTGAAATTTTTCATGAGAAAAATATGAAGTCTATGTTATGTTCATGTCTTATAGTTAGGGGAAAAACTACATAACATGATTGCTTCATAAGACTTTTTTTTTTTCTTGATTTGAACTGCAAATTCTAAACTGAAGTATCCTGATACAAAAATTCAACATGTACAAAACTCTTTGGAAAGATTAATTCAACTTTTCACAGTGTGAAGAGGTAAAAATCATCTTCACGAGAGCTCAAGCATTGAAAATGTCAGTCCAAAGACAGAATCTTAAAAAAAAAATTCCAAGTTAGTGAAAAGAAAGATTTATAATATAGTTGCCATGGTAACTGCAGTATACCCTGTTGCAAACTAGTATGTGGTTAGTAAAGTGCCTCTGTATTAGATTCTTTAGGATAGAAGATATTCTATAAATTCAAAATTTTGAGAACTCAAAATGATATTAGTAAATCTTGAGATGCTTTCAAGAAGATATCTTAAGAGTACAGCCAAACCTAAAATCCATTAAAGTGACCCTGTTTTCTTGATATGCCTGAGACTATTCAACTGCCTCCTCTGCCATGGCAGATTCTGGGGCTCTAGTTCATGTGTTCTGTAGTCTGCACTTGCTCCACTGTGGTGAGTGATACCACCTTGGGTGCAGTATTGACTGAGTTTTTCATGAGAGATGCTAATAGTTGTTATATAACTATAGTTGCTATAACTAATAGTTGTTATATAACTATAGTTGCTATAGATGCTAATAGTTGTTATATAACTATAGTTGTTATATTATATAATTATATTATTTGGAGCTCACCAAAGAATTTTCCTTGTTCTATATTCTCCCCATCATGGCATGGTTCTAATGTACTTTGGTTTTAAGTGTCCAAAACGTGTTAGAGCCGATCTTTGATGAAAAAAATCTTTTGATATATTTAAATATGTCAAAGATAAAGTTCATTTACAATGTATACAACCTAAAATATTCTAGTATGTGTTTATTAAAAATAAAAAACGGGGGTGTGTGGGAATGTGCACATGATATTGCACATTACCATAGTCTTGAATTTGGATTCTAAAAATATCATCAAATTGTAAAAAATGCCATAATAAATTTGATATAATTAAGGTTTTGTCTGCATAACAACTGATATCTTCTAATATCTATTTGTTTGGTACTTTGAAAAATTAGTCTTAGAATTAGTGCTTATTCTTCTAAAAAGAGTTTACTAATTCTTATGGTTCACAACCTTTATTTTGAAAAAAAATACATGTGTTTTGGTACTCATTATTTTAATAAATTAGTAGGACATATTGCTATAAGCAACAGATTTTTATGTTAAATGCTTTTGATATTTAGAGTGTAAAGAAGGAAGTGATTCCTGAGAATACAGTTGTGAAGAATTCTGAAATATATGAGGAATCACTGTTTAATCCTGATTATGGGAAAGCACATTATTTGACAAAAGGTAGAAAATAAATGAGTAAAAGAATGTTTTAATAATTGTATTAGCAAGCACCGCATGTGTGTGTGTGTTTTAACAGGTAATAGAACACCTCCATAGGAATGAATGAGTATTTAAAACATTTTGAGTAACAGATGGTATTTGATTTTTCCAGCCAACTGCCTTGCTGTTATATGTCTATCTTCTATAGAATCTCTTGAGTGATCTAATTACCGGTAAACTTGTTTGTGGTTAAAAAATACCCACTTTATGGATTTAGAAACTGAGTCCTAGGAAGGCTAAGGGACTTGCTCAACACTATGCTGTCTGAGTTTCAAAGCTGAGACTAAATTCAGATTTTCTGATTTGAAAAAACTTAAGGTATTCACTCCTTTATACATCTTAGTGCCAAGTTCATGTGGATGCAAGGTATTTAAAGTAATAAAAATTAATATCAGGCTTCCCTGGTGGCGCAGTGGTTAAGAATCCTCCTGCCAATGCAGGGGACACGGGTTCGATCCCTGGCCCAGGATGATCCCACATGCCGCGGAGCAACTAAGCCGGTGTGCCACAACTACTGAAGCCCACACGCCTAGAGCCCATGCTCCACAACAGGAGAAGCCACTACAGTGAGAAGCCTGCGCACCACAACGAAGAGTAGGCCCCGCTCACCACAAGTAGAGAAAGCCCGCATGCAGCAACGAAGACCCAACGCTGCCAAAAATAAAAATAAATAAAATAAATAAATTTTAAAAAACCGAAGACGCAAAAAAAAAAAATTAATAGCAACAAAGTGAGAATTCCTGATAAGCTTATATTGCATGCTGTCATATCAAAGATAGAACAGGCAAATGTTTGATTTCAACTAACTGCCAGAAACGCTCAGTCAGCTAAAAGCATGGGCAAAACTCAGATTCTTTTGAAACTTCTTTACCTAATATTTTCCCCAAATAATTAAAGAATAGGAATACTTTGTATAGTTTTGTATGGAACTATTTTCTCCCTAAACTTTTTTTTCTGTTAAAATATCTCTGTTAAAGGAGATTCTACATTATTTAAATATTATGGCATGACTTATCAGTATAGTGTTTTTCCCAAAGTGGGTGCCCAATAAATACTTTGGATGACAAAATCAGCTCATTTATTAAAATACAAACAACCATCCCAGTAGTGATTAGATCAACCAAGGGATTCTGTAAAATAGACATGGGAGAGCAAAGCAGTCTCTTTGGAAATTTAAATATCATTCTGAAGAATGACGGTAGCCATTTGATGATTCAGTAAAAATAGAGTAAATAATGGTGATTCCTTAGAATAGAAATTCCTTCTATTGTGACAGACGGACACCCTTCTCCTAGCTTAATGGGCTGTGAGACAAGGTCGCCAGTTCTGGGCTGCTCTGTGTAGGCAGATTCCTCATGGTGCGTGGACTGCACTGACCTCTTTGAATATGCCTCCCAAGGAAGGGAGGCATCAGAAAATGTGTCCACTGACCTGTATCTCGATCTCACATTTGTTGTGCTGTTTGTTCGTTCATTAGTAACCGTAAGTGAAAACAACTCTAAATGGACTCTGAGTCTTCATTTGTGCCAACCTTCCAGCCTAGGCCAGATTTAGTGGTCTGCCTTAGTGCAAGCCTCAACCATCATCACTAGTGAATGCCAGCAAACATAAGGGTTATGGAATAACAGATCCAATCTGAATTCTAATAATGGTCTCAAGAAAGAAACTAACTCCACATATTGGGAACCAAAGACACCCCTTGAAAACAATGTGGCATTACCTTTGAATAATATGAAATTAAAGAAGTGAGTTTAACCTTTTTTTTTTTTTTTTTTTTTTTTGCGGTACGCGGGCCTCTCACCATTGTGGCCTCTCCCGTTGCGGAGCACAGGCTCCGAACGCGCAGGCTCAGAGGCCATGGCTTACGGGCCCAGCCGCTCCGTGGCATGTGGGATCTTCCCGGACTGGGGCACAAACCCGTGTCCCCTGCATCGGTAGGCGGACTCTCAACCACTGCGCCACCAGGGAAGCCCGTGAGTTTAACATTTTGACTGAAAAACTACAAATGTAAATTTGATACTGACAGGTTTAACAACATAGTAAATTACTTCTGAGGGCAAGTCAACCAGAGGAAATCTTAAAATATTCTAATCAAAGGAGTATTGCATAGCTTCCTCGGTACTTTCCGAATGAGAAAAATATTTATCTGAATATGGAAGTCTGGGGAAATTATTATGTATCCATTTCTATATCTTTTAGATCAAACATTTTACCTCTCAAATCTTTGCACAGGTATACTCCTTTAAATTGAAAGGATAAGCAACGTAATCCTTTATGTTGCTTCTACAGAGGGACATAGTCATTAAAATTGCTTAACAAAACTAAAGTGACTATCTTACATTTCTTGTTTTGTAAGATGCAGCTTGTTTGCACAGCAGTCTTGACTACTACACTGTGAGATACTTGAAGACAAGAACCAATCTTGTATTTTTTCTTCCTCCATCACTGAGACCAGCATGTGGAGAATGCCCAACAAAAGTTCCCAGAATTACATCACTCTCATAGAAAGACCCACATTCCATTTAGGGAAAATGTTTCCAACTTTCACATTCCCTACATAATAATAGCATATAAATTCCCACTGGAGAAGGAAATGGTGAGGTGCAGCTAAGTTTCTCGAAAGTTTTATGAATATATGTGGATAGAAGGGAAAAAACCCAACAAGGTGAAAGTAACATAAACACATAGACCATTTCATTCTTGGATGAATGAAGGCATATAACCCACTTGGGTATCCCAGTCAGCACCATTTTCTTTGAATATACAAGATGAAACTGCAGTCTTACAATCCTGTGAAAGCATTAGAGATTCTGGGTATAATTCTTTGGCAACATCTAGAAACCGCGTTTAGATCCGGGGATGCTACCAGCTCATTTGATAGCTTTATGCTGAGGAAGGAAGAGTTAGGTTTTAGGCTGGGTAAAGCAAGAATAAGAGATTTTGAAGTTCATAAGTAAATTCTGAAACTATCCCAAAGCAATAATAAAATATACATTTCACATACAAAATTCTTGGTTATAATCTAGGATTGTCATTTTTATGCCTTTATGAAACTAAATAATAGGTATGGAATAAATAATTTTCTGATATAACATGTACATAAAGTTTCTAAGTATGATAACAATTTTATATTGCTGATTCTCGTTTTTTTAAATAGCTCTGGCATTATGTAAAAAATAGAACCTGACATAAAAATCTCATTTTGCCTTGTGTCTAAGTGATTTGAAGAATCCTCTGCTTTCAAACTCACATTCACCACTTGGATTTAGGACACAGTTATGACAGATATGCATATTTCTGAGTTACTTGAAATTTTGTATTAACTGCAATACATCTATTACAAATATTTCTTGGGGTCAATTGCTACAAGGTCCTTTAGAAACAACAGAGCCAGCGATACTGTTATACTAAAATGTCATGATCAAAAGGAAAAGTTTTTAAACATCTTTTCTCCCAAATATGCCATTAGGATAATGTGCTTTTTAAAAGCTATGAACTGCTGTACCTTTTACTATGACAAGATCCAAAGAGTCAGCAAGAGAGAGAATTCAGACCAGGATCAAAATGATTCCATTTTTACCACTTAGTGACTAACCTACAATTCTCATCACATTGATAGGAGATGTACATAATGTCTATAGCATCAAATAAAACTAAATGTCTCTTTATAGTAGGTTCTAAAACAAAGAAGGGATATAACAATAGTTTTGTATATCAGGTTCTACAGGATTATTGACCACTGACATATTGCTTAGACTCACTTTAGAAGTAGTTATTTTATTTTATAAACTGTCTAGGACTTCATTAGGAAACACCCTGAGAAGATATTTATGCAATACTTGAAAATGTCCACTAATAAAATGAGCAATTAGGATCAGACCATTTTTATGTGCTTTTAAGACACTGAACAATTATGGGTTCACAGTCTCATTAACCAAAATAAAACATACAAGCTTTCTTTTCTTCTTTTAAAGTGTTACAGTAATTATAAACATTCTACTTAGCAAATCACCTAAGACTACCAAATTGGAACTGCACTTTTCAGAGTTTGTTTCTCTTTTAGCCTTCCTAGTTGTAAATTAAATTTTTTTGCCTTCTCTGTAATGGTAACTACCCTGCAATTTTTCAAGAGAAAATATCATACATGTTGCCAATAAATGAGAGTCTGGGAAACCAGAATGATTTTTCAACTGGAGTATTATTATTTTTTAATGGAAGTTATCATAATTCAAATGTTGCATTAGAGAACAAAATCCTGACATTATAACATAAATTACATATTTGGAAAATTCATGCATTTCCAACAGGCATGTCTTAAGGCATAACTCATTAAAGAAGTGTATTTTGATATTTAGATTTCATTATTGATTATTATTTTTAAAACTCTTTATTTGCAAAGATGCTAAAATTTTCCTTAACTACCTCTAAAGATCCATGTGTTTCCACAGGTCTCTTCAAATCAATTTGAGATTAAATAATGTGATTCTTACTATTTAATTTTCTTCCTCATGGATTTGGATTGCTAGAAAATTGATTAGGCTTTCGCTAATAGTATTGCCAGGCCAGAAAAGAGCAAATGAGCATTGTTTCTGGAGTAAGACAAATGTGGATTCAGGTCTGGCTCTGCCCCTTTTGATCTGTATAGCCTTAGACACAGTAGTCTATCTAAGCCACAAAGTAGTCTATCCTCACCAACAAATTGAGTTCAGTAATAGTGTTCACTTTTACAGGACAGTATTGAGGATTAAATGAGACAATGTGCCTTCAGCTGTCAACCCAGGGCTTAACAGAGTGCACACACTCAGTATGTATTAGCTGGTGTTAGTACAATCTTCCAAGGCAGCCCCCCAAAATAGTTTGGGTGTGTTGCGGTCTAGGTCAAAGTATAAGCGTTGGTAAAACTTGGATCTTTTATTTATTTTTATTTTTTTTTTAGGGTCTCAATTTTTCTAAAGAAATTTTTTTCCATCCCAACAACAATGCAATGGCCAAGGACCTTAGACTGACAATATTACTTTATAACATTCAGCTTGTCATGGCAAAGACATAGTATAATCATACTGCCCATTTTTATGGTGCTTTTGAGTACTCAAAGTGCTATCTTATACATTATCACATGCAATTGTAGCAACAGTTCTATGAGGCAGGCCAAGTAAAGGCAGGATGACAGTGGCTGCTTACTTGGAAAAGCTCACAGGGCTAGTCACTGATGGAGCTGCCACTGGAGTTCAGCTCTTCTTAGTCCGGTACTTCAGCCTTACTCCCTTCCCACCTGAACTACATAACTCTCTATTTATGAGGGAGTAAAACAATTCTACAAAACACACCAATATTTATCAGAAGTTAAATGAGAGTCTTTCTTCAGAAAATGCCTCTGTGGTAATGTGTTTTAAAGCTGAGTCCACTCAGAACTCTTTTATTGAAAGCCTTCTCTAAGGACTGGCACTGTGGGAGATGGCAAAGTGAGCTCCCAGAGACTCTGGTCTCAAATAAGTGTAAAAGCCAAATAGAAAAACTGCCAAAAGGCCAAAAAAAAAAAAAAAAAATCCTAAAAGTCTAGGGCAGATTATTAAAAAAAAAGTAAATTAAAAAAAATGGATTTCTAAGAAAGGGCTAATTATGACTAGGAAAAAGAAGCAATCTAGGGCTTCCCTGGTGGCGCAGTGGTTGAGAGTCTGCCTGCCGATGCAGGGGACATGGGTTCGTGCCCCGGTCTGGGAAGATCCCACATGCCGCGGAGCGGCTGGGCCCGTGAGCCATGGCCGTTGAGCCTGCGTGTCCAGAACCTGTGCTCCACAACGCGAAAGGCCACAACTGTGAGAGGACCACATACCGCAAAAAAAAAAAAAAAAAAAAAAAAAAAAAAAGAAGCAATCTAAAGAAAGGGTGGAACTGAATAGAAATAATAAAAATAATTCTGTCCCAGTAAAACACCTGCCCTATTATCTAGACCTTCTGAATTAATTGACAAGAAATAACTAGCTGGAACCCACAACTTCCATCAACTATTCCTACAATTAAAAAGTATTTATGTTGGTAATTGTTTTTGAATTCTGTTCATCATATAAATTCAAATGCAAATAATAAACCAGCAGGTCTTAGTATTTGGAGAAGTTTTTCCAAAGTAAATATTTTTGTATGTTGTAAAAATTCATAACTATATTATAGGGTTTATTCTATACATATTTTAATTTGTTGCGAAGTAAAATAGCAAGATTGTTTTTGAGGAAACTTTTCTTGCCTGCTTATAAATACTATCCTTGTCACAAGATACCCTTGTGGTTTCTGGAGGGAATGTCTCAAATTGTATTTCCAGAGAGTACTATTACATTTAAAATTGTAAAATGTCACTGAGCCTACACACACCTTTTAACTGAATCCAAGCCGTTTATATTCAGTAGCACAAGGGAATAGTATTTTCTTCTCATACAAGGTACATAATTATGAAGTGATTTGTTTTCTACATTGCCTATTTTAAGAAGTACTCACATTTTGTTTCCAACTCCATATCTGTTGAAACATTATATCTTTAATATAACAAAGCCCCTTTCCCCATTTCAAGTGCCTGATAGAAGCATGTTTAAAGCATACGGTAAAATTTTTTAAATGCAATCTATTTTGACATGTTAGTAATAGGTTTTTAAAAATATATAAATCTTTTAATTCCACCACATATCACTCTTAGGCTGACTAGAAATACTTTATAATTCTTTATTCTGTGATGTCTACTTTCTCATTAAAATAGGACATCAAGACATACTGCTTCTTGTGCTATTTCATCTGTCATATGCTTTGGTTTATAAATCAACCCAAGTTATCTACCAACTGAAGAGTTATTTTTTAAACATGAAAAAACTGAAAATTTCATTAGAATTACCAATTGTTAACAAGTAGTTTTTTTTTCCCAAATGGAAGAGACCAAGAGGTGGTCTTAGATTTAAAGTGTATTTATGGGTAGTCAGTCATGAAGGTGAGACCTAAAAGCAGTCATTCATGTTGGATTACCAAAGTGAATATCACACTCCACTGTTTAACCAACAGGGTGACAACTGGTCCCAATGCTTATAAAATGTGTGCACTGGCAGGTACCTATATGAATACTTTCTGAGTGATTTGGTTCAATGTGAAAAGTCAGGAATCTTACTCCTCATCCCTTAAGCTGAATTTATTTTCACACATTATTAAATAAGCTTAATTATTACAGGGAGTCCAAATGGCCATTACAAATTCATGTACTGAAGAATAGTATCCTCAAGTGAATGAACTGGTTATACCTGGTAAACATCAATGGTATTAGAGCCTTGAAGCCTCCAGTGTTCAAGTAAATAAGGGCAGCAAACACAGTGAGAAAGCCAACACTTCCTTCTTCTCCACAGGAATTTTATCCCAAGGTCTATGAAATCTTCTGAAGAGAACATTAATATCTGGGTTAGGAGGCTTTTTAGTACCAATGAATTCTGAACTGATTTGTAAACTCTCTTTGGAAAATAAGGATCCATTATTTTGTAAATCTGAGTAGAGATGATTGGTTTTTTGTAACAGCATAAGAAGTATAAGTAGTAGCTGGGAGTCAACAAATTCACAGGAATAAACTAACCGTGTCTATTAACATTTATACAAAATTACCTCTGGTGTGCTGGTCGAAATGGATCAAATGTTCAACTAGTGGAAAACATATTTCTGCTAATTGTGGAGCCTATAAGTTGAGGTTAGAACCTGAAGTAGAATTTGAAAAGGACTCTCCTTGTTCAGAGAAAAATAAAAACGGTTAAGAGTATCCTGTGACACTGTGACACCTCCTTAAAAGGTGTCTGGACTTTAGTGTTGACCACCGTCACCCACTGACATTTTTTATGGCTCTTCTCCTTACTGTAGGGCATGAGAGTCACAGACATTTAAGAAATGCCTCATTAGACATTTGGCTGTACAGTATTGCCTTCAGATAGCACAATTTCTGCTTTCTGATTCTTCATCTATTTCTTCTCTTTTGCTGTGAGAAAAAGACTTCCTCCTTAAGGTTTTTAGAGCTGTGGAATCTAGAGTGTTTCAAACTCTAGACTGGAGTTGAAGGAGATTTACTGAGTGTCTATAAAATATGCAAATAATTTAAAATTTAATGGCTGCCATGTCATTCTGGTTTTTCATTAATCTGTTCTTAAAACAGTTTCCTTGACAAAATAGATTATTTTATAAAAATAATTGAAGAGTTTATTTCTCATTATAACAGCAATACAGCTTTATCAGAGAAATTTTGAAAAGTACAGGAACTGATAAAAATGAAAATCTATATTTCCATTGCTTGGGGATAACTATTTATGGCATTTAGGTATTGGTCTCGTTTTCATAGTTTTCATAGATTCTAGACAGAGTAGAATCTGGATGACCTGAATGAGAGTTTCTCATAATGGAAGCACTCATGGAGGGCACACACCTGGCAGAGTATGTGCAGTGGTATCTGCTGGGTCTTGGGTCTGTCTCACTCTGGGATATGTGTCTTCTCCTTTGATACCTACTCTAAATTTACTGACCCAGATTATTTGGTCTATCTGGATCTGGTTTCTGGCTTGTACAAAGATGAGGATACGGGCACGATGACATCAAAGCAAACGTGTATAGTGTGGGCCAGTAGGTGGGGTGCATAGGGTTGAAACTGAATATTTGAGACTCAGAAGGTATTGGTAAATGCACCAGAGGTATCAATAAATATGGGGAAGAAATCTAGGGATGGCTAAAAATCTAGGGGTGGGAAGGAACTAGTAAAATAATAGGTATGTAGAAATCCCGAGTGCTGGCAAAGCAATAGAAGGTCATAAAACAGGGTGTCAGAGAGTGACTAGTAAACGTTAAAAAAGACTTCAGTAACTGCTACCCATGATGACAAAATTTAACATTCAAAATTCTAATATTCAAATTTCTGTGTTTCTGCTGGCTGACAAATAAATGTCATTTCTATTCTCTTCTACTAATTTATCTGGATGGAATTTTCTGTATACATTGTATTGAGACACAAACTTCCTATCTTCTTATTAAACCTTAACTGCTCCCTTCTTTTTCTCTTTCTTGGTCTGTACCCACCCCTCCACTTTCAGGCTTGGACACTGTAACCCAGGAGTACAGGGGTGGCACCTCTCAGTGGAGTGAACCTCAATCAGCACAAAGCAAAGGTCAGGAGGGATCCTGGTGTGAATCTTTCTGGAGAAGAAATTCCACTTGCTGAGGCAACCTACCTGCTGACTGGGCTGCTGTGCCCCTTCCAAATTCATTTTAACGTAGCAGCCAGCACAGAATCTCATTACTTTGCAGCTGCCCTTGCCTGTCTTCCCTTTCCCCTTATTTGTACTTCCCTGGGCTTGTACTCTCAAATAAAATCAGAATTTTAATCCTTGCCTCAGGCTCTGTTTTCTAGAGCAGTGATTCTCAAATTTTAATGTGGAAACAAATCACTTGGGGATCTTGTGAAATAAAATACAGATTCTGTGTTAGGAGATCTGGGGTGTAGACTGTGATGCTGCATTTCTCACTGCTTCCCAAGTGACACCCACAATGTTGGTCCTTTACATAGCAAGGTTCTAGAAGGCAAAGAGTAAGACAAAACTCACCACAACTACAATGGATTCTCCTTCAGGGTCAAGGCTTTGTCTCTCTGTCTGTCTGTCTGTCTCTCTCTCTCTTTCTCTTGCTCTCTTTTTTTTCACTGTTCTATCCCCTGAATCTAAACAATGCCTGGAATATATAGGAAGTGTTCAATAGGTATCTACTGACTGAGTAATAAATGAATGAATTCTCCCTGGTGACTTTGGTAATTTTTACCAGTCATGGTAAAAATTTCTAATTTTAACATGCAAAATTTTCAGGTGGATTACATTGTCTGGCAGTGGGTTTTCTGTATTTCTGGTGACTGACAAATGAATGTTGCAGTGGTTGAATTTTTATGTCCCCCAGAATGCATATGTTGATATCCTAACCCCCAAGGTAATGGTATGAGGAGGTGGAGCCTTTGGGAAGTAATTAGGTCA
This sequence comes from Orcinus orca, assembly GCF_937001465.1. Taxonomy (NCBI): domain Eukaryota; kingdom Metazoa; phylum Chordata; class Mammalia; order Artiodactyla; family Delphinidae; genus Orcinus; species Orcinus orca. The sequence continues at coordinate 67,059,135 of NC_064565.1, forward strand.
TGAGGGTGAAGCCCTCCTTAGTACCCTTATCAAAGGAACCCCAGAGAGATCCCTTGCCCCTTCCACCATGTGAGGTTACAGCAAAAAGACAGCCACTTAGGAGATGGGCTCGTACCAGACACAAAATCTGCCAGCACCTTGATCTTGAACTTCCTGGCTTCCAGAACTGTGAGAAATAAATTTCTGTTCTTAAAATCCCCCCGGTCTATGGTATTCTGTTTTAGCAGCCCAAATGGACTAAGACAACGTTGAATGCCAAATACAGCTGTACATTTATACTTCCCCAGCGTCAAGGGGTTAAAGCCAAAAGTCAATTAAACCTAAGAGTTACATTTCAGAAATTGGTTGGTAATTTGAAAGCATGGATGGACAGTCCTGAGGTATATAGTTCAGGAAAGCTTCTATTAGGTTCCCAGAGGCCAACCTTCCTTTTTTAAAAGCCTAGCTGTCTTCTGTCAGGTGCTAGAGTGCAAAGAGAGTATGCTTAAGATACATTATATTGGTAGCTTCTCATGTTTTCTCACCCAGCACTTCACTTTTCATATAATGCCTTTTATTATAGAGGGTAAATGGCAGTTTTCCACTGAATTTTAAAATAGTGCATCATGTATAATTCATAAAAACTGCCAGTAGCATCAACATCCTCCTCTGGTATTTGTCCTACTCAAGAAATATCACACATTAGACTTCTGTGATAGGTGTTATGCCTATTATTGGATGCAACTGACCTTGTCCGACTGTCCCTTCTGTTGCTACCAACAATCATTTGGACATTTAAGAATTTTTAGCTGACAAACTCAGAAGCTGTTCTTTCCTTGTTACACTTTTACTGTCGTCATAAAGACACAGACACAGCTGAATAGAGTTTTCATATATGGAAGACCTGATGAAGGGGTGATACTAACCACGCTACTATATGTCACTGAATTTGTTTCTAAATGGGCAAGGTTAGACACTTGCCCTTGATTTTTAAGGAATTTCCAAAGACCACAAGACTTTTTACCAGGAATTCTCGTTTGGAAGTACTCTCTCTTACAGTGGTTCTCAAACTGGGGTCCTGTACCAGTGGCATCTACATCAGTCTTGAACTTGTTAGAAATGAAAATTTGGGGGCCCTGTAATGTTTTACCAGCCCCGTTAGCTGGCAAAACATTATTTCGAGATGTATCTGTGAGGGTGTTTCTGGAAGAGATTAGCATTTGAATCAGTAGACTGAGTAAAGAAAATCTGCTGTCTCAAATGTGGGCAGGCATCGTCCAATCTGTTGAGAGCCCACATAGAACAAAAGATGGAGGGAGGAGGGTGAATTCTCTCTCTCCTCCTGAGCTGGGACATTCATCTTCTCCTGCCCTCGGACACTGGAGCTCCTGGTTCTCAGGTCTACAGACTAGGACTGAATTATACCACGAGCTTTCCTGGGTCTCCAGCTTGCAGACGGCAGATCATGGGACTTCTCAGCCTCCAATACCATGTGAGCCAATTCCTATAATAAATCTCCTCATATAGATCTATATATATCCTATTGGTTCTGTTTTTTGGAGAGCCCTCACTTAATAGAAGCCCCATCCCAGGCCCATTAAATCAGACACTGTAGTCTGTGTTTTAACAAGTACTTCAGGTGATGACGATGCATGCTAAAGTTTGAGAACCATTTCTCTACTAGCTGTCTTCCTGTCTCTAAAAGATAGCTTTGATGAGAAATATTAAAGTATGTAAGGATTCAGAGATAAACTGTATATAAGATGTTCTACTTAGGGATATTTGAAAATCAAAGGTATAGTATAGTGTTTTTAGAACTGGGCTTAAACTATATACAGTACCATGGGAGAGGGATTTATTGAAAATACATAAGGCTTGACCCTACCCCGAGCTACTGAATCAGAGTGTCTGAGTCGGGGCTCATTGCCTCTTAAAGGGCCCTCCAGACAGTTCTGAGGCACCAAGTACGATAACTGTAAGAATAAAGTGTCGCTTATGCTAACATTAGTTATTTCTGGGTGATGGGACCAAAAATGATCTTTATTTCCAAATAATTTTTGAATTTTTTGAGTTGGATGCAATAATTACTTATTACTTTTATAATCAGAAAATTACAATGCAAGCATTTTAAAAGGATGGAAGAACACAGAATAGCATTGAGTCATCTTGAAGACCTGAGAACTTGAGGGATTTATGTATTTTCCTTATATTACATATATCAGAGTAGTGAAGAGCTCAGTTTCTGAAGTAGGACTGCCTGGGTTCAAATCCTAGAGGCTTACTTATTAGCTGTGCAACTTTCCTCCTAAAAGCCTCAGTTTCCTCATCTCTTGTGCTGAGATAGTAATAACAGTATCTCTTTCCTGGGATTGTTGTGAAAATCAAATGAGAATACAGTAAGTCCCCTACATACGAATGAGTTCTGTTCCTAGAACACGTTCGTAAGTACAATTTGTTCATAAGTCCAACAAAGTTAGCCTAGGTACCCAACGAACACAATTGGCTATGTAGTACTGTACTGTAATAGGTTTATAATACTTTTCACACAAATAATACATAAAAAACAAACAGAAAAAATAAAGAAAACATTTTTAATCTTACAGTACAGTACCTTGAAAAGTACAGTAGTACCAGCTACATCACCACTGCTTTTACGCTTGCTTCCAGACATCCTGGGCTTGAAATAAAGATACTCTACTACCGTACTCTATACAGTACTGTACAGTAAAGTACACAAAAGCACAACCACTTGTAGAGGATGCATGCATGTGACAATGTACGCCAGACATGTGAACTAACTTACGTGATTCGACATGTGCACTCACATTTGCATTGAAAGTTCACAACTTGAAGGTTCGTATGTAGGGTTACTTACTGTACTTACTACAGTGCTTGACACATAATGAAAACTCAGACTGTTAGCTATTAGTACTGCAAGGATATGTATGTTTTATGGCTATTCTTAGCTCTATTTTCTCTGGGTCATATGTTAATGAATCAATCCATTTTTATTATAATGCTTAAATGAAAAAGAACTGACCATGACTCTGGGTGGAAGATGTCCCTCTTCATGGGTAGTAACTCTTCTGCCTCACCCTGGACTCCCACTCCTCTCATCTGACTCTTGTTCATTGCCATGACTCGCATCTCTCATTTTCCCTCCTCGTGACAAAAAGCCATATCTTAGCTTTTCTCCCATCCAGGGCCACACACCTTCATATGTCTACTTTTCCCTTTCGGCTTGGTGTCTGTTACCTTTACCATACTTATTTGATCCCTGAAGGTTGTAACTGCCAGTTATCTCTGTGTATTTAATAAATGTTTACTAAATTCTATTAGATCTAAAGTTCAGCATCACTAGCTATTTTTTTTTCATTCTGGACATAATGATTTGAGTTTCTGAGGCTCTGTCAAATAGAACACTTCTAAGTCTCAGATTAAGAATTGATTTTTTTTTTTTTTTTTAAATTATCCCTGAGTTTGTACATCCAGGGCAGGGACTGATGTGGTCCTGATGCAGCCCAGCTGGGCGCTCCTGCAGCTGCTGTTTTGTAGAGCCACAGCCCAGCCACACCTCTCTTTTTCAGACAGAGATTTGTATGTGTAAAAGGCTTAGCACCTAATTGGGACTTTTTCTCCTAGGTTTAATCAGAGAATTGTAAATAATTGAGAAAAGGAGTTTAGGAGAGAAAGTTACCAACCTTCTACTTTCTGGAGATTTTTCATATTGAAAACAAATACTTTAAGGCAGTAGCGCTGCTATATGTTATATGCTGTGTCCTCCCTGCCCCCAAATTCCTATTTTTAAATCCTAGCCCCTAAGGTGATGGTGTTAGGAGGTGGGGCCTTTGGCAGATGCTTAGGTCATGAGGGCAGAGCCCTCATGATTGGGATCAGTGCCCTTATAAGAGAGACCCCTCCCCCCCAAACTCCCTAGTCCCCTCTGCCTTGTGCGGGTACAGTCTGTGAGGAAGTGGGCCCTCACCAGACACTGAATCTATAGTGATCTTGGACTTCTCAGTCTCCAGAATTGTGAGAAGTAAATTTCTGTTGTTTGAAAGCCACCCAGCTTATTGTATTTTTGTTAGAGTGGCCTGAAGGGACTAAGACAGGGACTTATTAAAACACTGGCTGCTGGGTTCTGTCTCAGTTTCTGATTCAGTTGGCTTAGTCTGGGGCCTGAAAATTGCCATTTATAACAATTTCCCAGACGATGCTGATGCTCTAGTTCAGAAAACCTCACTTTAGAACTATTCTTTTAAAGAATACTTTTTAAAAATATTTATTTTATTTATTTATTTTTTTGGCTGCGTTGGGTCTTCGTTGCTGTGTGTGGGCTTTCTCTAGTTGCAGTGAGTGGGGACTACTCTTCGCTGTGGTGCGCGGGCTTCTCACTGCGATGGCTTCTCTTGTTGCAGAGCACAGGCTCTAGGCACGTGGGCTTCACTAGTTGTGGCATGCGGGCTCAGTAGTTGTGGCTCACAGGCTCTAGAGTGCAGGCTCAGTAGTTGTGGAGCATGGGCTTAGTTGCTCCACAGCATGTGGGATCTTCCTGGACCAGGGCTTGAACCCATGTCCCCTGCATTGGCAGGTGGATTCTTAACCACTGCGCCACCAGGGAAGCCCTAAAGAATGTATTCATAAGAATCTTGAGAAGTTGTTCCCCCTAAAAGGGGAGGAAAGTTAGTATTAGTTATGCTAGGAGCCCTCCAGTAACACTTTTCTCTGTTTCTCTCTTTTCTTCCTCCTGCTTACTGAATATTACTCAGATTTGACTATTGCAGCCTGAGAAGGTGATCACTCCAAATTCCAAAGAACCTTATAAAGAAGAATCATAAAAATTTCTAATCTTTGCCTTAGAAAGACTGATACCAGTCTACCAATGATTATAATTTTAACAGCAAAACGTAAAATTTAGCTCTACTGATGCCAACCTCTTTACTTTTGCCTGCTTATTTATCATCTCTTTTTATTTTTTGTTAAAACTTTTATTTTTATTTATTTATTTTTACAGTAGGTCCTTGTTGGTTATCTATTTTAAATATAGCAGTGTGTACATGTCAATCCCAAACTCCCAATCTATCCCCCCCGACCCTTCCCCTCAGTAACCTTAAGTTCATAAGTTCGTTCTCTAAGTCTGTTTCTATTTTGTAAATAAGTTCATTTTACTATTTTTTTAGATTCCACATATAAGCGATATCATATGATATTTGTCTTTCTCTGTCTGACTTATTTATCATCTCAACATACCTTTCTATAGTCAGTATCTGTGGTTCATTCCTACCTTAGCTTTTGTCAGCTTCCCCTGACCTGAATGTCACTCCATTTTCCTGTCTATCCACATCCACAACTTCTTTTACAACAGTTTCCTAAGATTCAATGCCTCCAAAATACCTTTCTTTAGAAACTTTGAGTCACACAAATAATTCACTTGTTTTGCTTTCCAGTGGGTAAATACAGTTCATAGTTCCTATATTCATTTTATATTATTTTCTAGTAACTTCTGGCCAATTTGTCTCTTTATTTTTTATTTTGCTATCTTCCTCTGACCAGGGCACTCTTCTAAAACTAGGAGATTACAGGGAATCAAAACTAATGACAGTATCTCCTTTCATTGCCTTAGTTTTTCCACAAATGATACATGGGGTAGGGGACAGGCAGGTTATGCTGGATGGGAGACGGGGGGAAGCAGGAAAGCACCAGACTTGGCTTTCTTACCTCTAAGTCACAAAGTCCACACTCCCACTGCCAGCAATGACAAAGTACCCCTAAATATCTTGGCTTCATCGGCCCCCAGATCCTAAGTGTAACATGCTCATTCTTCCCTTCCACTTAGAACAGTCAGAATTACCATGCTCAGGAAGGAAGGACAGCCAGAAGGGTAGTGGCTTTGGTTTTGTGCTTAATTTTTGCTTCATTGTTCAGAGAATATATTATGTAGCTACTATGAAACAGCACCTGGTCTGTTTACTACCACAATATTATAAAAGTAAAACATAATTAAAAAAAAAAAAAGAACTGGATGGCTGGGCCCCAGGACAAAACTCAACCACAAATGATCACATCACACTCATAATTACTACAATAATCTGAGTGTGAAATAAATGCCAAATGATTCAGGCCAGCCAGGTTAGATTCCCCTGCTGTGCTGTGAACCTTTCAGGTGCATCTTAACACTGCATTGATGTGAATATCACAAGCACAGCAAGGGTCCTGGGAAGCTGGCAACGGCCAATAAACTCAGGGACTCACAGGCTTCCAGGAGCAAAATATATTTAGCATTTGTTTTATAGAAATAATTTATTCTATTAGGTCAGTAGATTTCACATTTTAGCTACCTTTTTAGTGACCTTTACTTTGATGTTCAACATATATATAACCCAAAAGCTCTGGAAGAAGCTGGGTTACCAATCTTCACCTGATTTCTGTTCTGACCTTCAATCCAGCCAAGGACCTCTGTGAGGATCTCAAAGCACCTCCTTAAAACTGTTATAGCCCCACAGAGCAGAGGTGAAAAAACAAAAATGATAAAACTCATTGATTTACAGCAAGAACAGTCGCTAAATATGAAGCCACCAGGATACAATCCCAAATTTTTCTCTGCTATTCACTTGAAACATAGATTTATTTATGGGGAAGGAGGCACACTCTTAATATGAACCAGTTTGAACAGATTTCTATCAATTCTAAACATTTACACCTGGTTCTTTGAAGGCTATTCTCTCCAAACTAGGTAGTATGCATGAAAACATACATATAGACAACAAATGAGAGTTCCATTAACCTTAAAAATTACTATTAAAGCATTCATTCAGTACAACGTGAGTGTTGCAGCATAATAAAAGGAGAGTCAGAGACAGAAATATATGGAATGAAATTCTAGTTCTTTACCAGATATGTGGCTTTGGCAACATTCAACCTCTCTGAATGTCAGTTTCTGATTTTTTAAAAAGAATTTTTAAAATGCTGATAATAGTGTATTTCAGAGTAACTGTGAGGTTTCGATATTGACTAGTCAATTTCCTGTTCTGTGTTTCATGAATGATTAGCCAAGATTAGAATTGCTTTCCCCTTGAATCTAGCTAGACACAGAGAAAAACATTTTCCATTCATCTGACTGAGACTTTCCCTGGTTGCAAACCCCAATCGTAAATCCCCCCATCTCTAATTTGTCTATTCCTTCCTATAAAGACTAAGGCAAAACCACTCTGCAGAGACATACTCTGATCTGGGGTACTCTCCCTACTGCAATAGGCTGAATAAAATCAATTTCCTTACTTTTCTGGTTTTTGTCTTTGATGTTATTGTACATGTAAAAGTCCCGGACATAATTACTCCTCAGTAACTGGGAGCTTTTATTAAAGATGTTCTATAAACAGTGTTCTGAGTATAACCTATGCAGGACCACAGATGACCAGAATGCATCTTCTGCATTGTCATCTGCTAAATCTAGGAAAAATTCCATATATTTATGCCATTAAAATCTTATTTTTATTAAGTTTTCCTGACTCCCATGACAATAAGCTAATTTTGGCAGATCAGTAAACAATATGAATTAACCCACAAATTATTTTAACATGAACATTATAGTCATCTATTCATAAAAACTATAAATAGAGTTGGGCTTTAAAATGCATACCAGTTCTTTAAGACTTGGTTAAAAATGTCCCTGTCTCTATGAAGCCTTCTCTAATTTCTGCAGTCAGAAATAATCTCTAGTCTTTGTGGTCTAGCTTGCATTTTTCTTTACTTTTTCTAATAGCATCTTTCACATTATGCTCTACATTAGTCTCAGCTGTGTACATGTCTGATTTTTCTCCCTAGATTTTACATTGCTTGCGACTAGGTACTGTGCCTTATTTTCTTTGGCATGATGTCTCAGGCGAAGAAGATACTCAATCAGTGTTTGCTGAATTGAGTCTATAATACTCTTTGATGGCTTGTATCATACTAACTAGGCAGTGTACATCTGAATATTTCATAAAATGTCAGTCTATGCTTAGAAGACTAAATAATCAAGACAGGATAATAGAAAATGGAGTAAAAAAAAAGAGGAGTGGGTGTGAAAAGATAACTAACAATGCATTGAGAAATTCAGCAAGGTAAAATTACACAGGAAACAAATGCATCCTGAATAACTTTTAAATAGAACACTTTATTCCAATTCTACATATCTCTGGTACACAAAGGTCTGGATAAGACAGACTATAGTCAAGGTTGTTAGCAATGTCACCTACACTGACAAGTCAGAATCAGGAAGTGATAATAATGATAAGGTTGTGATTAACAAAGTTCCCCTCAGCAGCAGGTCACCAGTGGAATGCTAGTAAACGTTAACAACCTACTCCTGGGGGAGAGGGAGCCCTGATTTGTAGCACTGCCAATTTTTATGGTGTAAATGTGCCCACCATGGCTGATTTTAAGCTATCAGCATGTTACTTAATGTAAGTTTAGGAAGAGATGCACACAACTGGCTCTCCCAAGCCAGCGCCAGCTGGTGCCATTACACTACGCCAGTTCCCTTTCTCTTTCCCTTCCTTCCTTTACTTCCTTCCAATGAAGAGGAAAGGAAGTTACAGCTGGTGTAGGGGAAAGGGCAGCCAAGGAACAGGGCTCCACATGGAGTTTTGCTTCTTGGTTTCCCTTTTGGGGTTGTGTTTTGGATCACCTCCAATTCATACCTTCCATCTCACTTTGCAGTGCAACCTGAAAATCCAAGAATCACTTCAGAAACAAAATGAAAACCTACCGTCTTCTTTTAGGCCACAGATGAAAATGTAAGAAAGACTTGTTTCTTGATAAATGTTACTCTCAATTTGACAAAATGATGTGTGTTTAGTTTCTCTGTATCTTACAGCAACTATAAAATTATGCATGAGAAAGACTGAAGCCAGGCTTCCCTGGTGGTGCAGTGGTTAAGAATCCTCCTGCCAATGAAGGGGTCACAGTTCAATCCCTGGTCCAGGAAGATCCCACGTGCCGTGGAGTAACTAAGCCCGTGCACCACAACTACTGAGACTGCACTCTAGAGCCCGCATGTCACAACTACTGAAGCACTTTCACCTAGAGCCCGTGCTCCGCAACGAGAAGCCACCGCAATGAGAAGCCCATGCACCACAACGAAGAGTAGCCCCCGCTCCCTGCAAGTAGAGAAAGCCCACACGCAGCAATGAAGACCCAACAGAGCCAAAAATAAAAAATAAAATAAAATAAAAAAAGACTGAAGCCACTGAATTATCAGGAGTTTTAGCTTCTTCACTTTTTTTTTTTGGCTGCGCCGCGTGTCTTGTGGGATCTTAGTTCCCCAACCAGGGATTGAACCCGGGCCCTTGCAGTGAGAGCATGGAGCCCTAACCACTGGACCGCCAGGGAATCCACTTCTCCAGGTTATACGAAGCTGTAACTTTCTAGCTACAAGCTACAGCTCATCAGTTGAGCCAACATTTGCTTATCAAAAATCTATATGCTTGTTTTCTCTTAACACAAAATATGCTGAAATAAAATGGAAAAAAATTAGCAGGGTTCTGAGCACTTATGCAAGTAAGTAAAAGCTCAAAGACCCATGAATAGGAATGAATCAGATCTCAAGACATGCAACTATTAATAAAAATGTAATAAAACAGCCCATCCTGGAACTTATTCAGGGTTATCACCATCGGATGTATCACCACCCTGACATCTTTCAGCCTAGCTCGGGCTGGTTTAAAAAATAAGCCCATGGCGTTTCCTGGATTTATCTTCAGGATATGCAAATGAAATCCAGCTTTTTGCAGCACATACTTTGTGGCATTTATGATGCTGAAACATCCCTTAAAAAAACCTTCCTGGAATAACTCAGAGAGGTACCAAAGTCAAATATAAGCCTTATTTTCTAAATTTAGGCTAGCATGACTTGGGAGGGCATGCTCCCAGGAAGGATTACAGAAGTTATTTTGGTCCCAACCGCACATTTTAGAACTTACAGGAGTTATTTATGTTCTTATTCTGCATTTTCAGAACCTTGTATCATTTTAAACTACATATATAAGAATAAGAATTTTTAATCACTAGTCAGATAATCTTTCCATGTCCTCACTTGTACAACTGCCACAGTGTGGCCTGGCATGATTCTCTGTAACCAGCATTGTCAAATAAAAAGAGACAGAAAGAAGACTGGTCCACACTCTGGAAGAGCAGCAGCTGTAGAAAGGACTGGGTGGCTGGCAGAGTGCTCAGTGAAGTGCAATCTGCCTACATAGCTGGCGCCTGCAAGGGCCAGTTTGTGCAGTAGCATCACTACCGAGGCTTTCCTGGGAGCCCGCAGACGGCGTATGCATGGTAAAACCCCAAACATCTAGATTTATTTTCAACTATTCCATTTAAAATAGAGGCACCAACAACAGAATGAATTCGATGTCAAAACTTAAAACGTTGGCACTCGACGCTAAGAAATTGTGATGCATGAGGCTTAACTAGATCTTCAAACTGGCAGTGGCTCTGGGCAGGTCTGAATCTCATCATGTAAATTGGAACAGAAAATTAAGACTCACTGGATTGCCTTTTCTAGGGTGACCTGAAGAATTCAGCTTTAAAAACCATTCAAGGACTCAAGAATATATGAAGGTTTAAAAGACATAGTACAATTGTCTTTTCTGGAGGGAAAGGAGTGCCCAGAATCTAAACCTTATGCCTCTTTGAGGAATTCACACCTCACTAGTCTTGGCTGGAGGCAAAGTCTGGTCCTCCCTATAAGCGCCTGTTATGTATGGATTGAATGTTTATGTCCCTTCAAAACTCATATGTTGAAACCCTACCGCTTAATGCAATGGTATTAGTAGGTGAGGCCTTTGGGAAGTAATTAGGATTAGATGAGACCATGGCAGTACTGTCCTCCTGAATGGGATTAGAGCTTTTATAAGGGTCACAGGAGAGCTTTCTTCCTCTCTCTGCTCTCTGCCAGGTGAGGATACAAGGAGAAATTGGTAGTCTGCAACCCAAAAGAGGGCTCTCACCAGAGTCTTATCATGCTTGTACCTTGATCTCAGACTTCCAGCTTCCAGAATTATGAGAAAGAAATGTCTGTTGTTTATAAGTCACCCCAGCCCAAATGGGCTAACAGCCCCAAAGGCCAGATTTTTGTTTTCTCAGCCTTCCTTGAGGCTAAGACCATGTGCATTCCATGGCATGAAACTAGGCTCTGTTTCTAGCTTCTCCCAATTGTTCTGAACCTGGTTCTGCAGGCTTTGTGGCAAGTCTGTGAGCTCCATAATGTCTTTTCAACAAGTTTCTTTTCTGCTGTAAACAGCCAGTTTTGTGACTAGCAACTACCACCCCCCCGATTATTATAAAACAAATTACAGTCAAAAAATTTATTCCTCAAAACAGTTGTCTGTTAAACACCCCCCACATTAGACAACTTTTCTTTCCTTCTAAATGATTCATATGCAACCATATTTAAAAAATAAAATGGCAACCTGGTAGTTGTTTCCATGCTTTCCTGAAAATGACCTCTCCTTAGGTTCACTAGAACCAGCCCAGAGAACTTCTGTTTCATCATTTCTTCCTTACTCTCCCCACCTCTCACTTTTAAGAGCCTACGTTCCCTCCAAGTAAATTAGGAGTAAAATTTACCTGATCATTCCTATATACCTTCCTTTATCCATATTTGCCATTCTTCTCCTGCCCAACTTACTTTGAAGCCTCAGTCCAACACCCTCTATCCCATAGCCTGTGTTTAATCACAGATTTCCTGTGATTCCTCCCAGAGGTGCCTGGACCCTCCTTTGTTACCCCCATGTTTGTGGCCCATCTCTACTTGGGATACTGTTTACTATGAACTTTCAAGTTGTAGAAGTGATTCTTCCACCCCCGCCTGAAGCAGATGATCCATAAATACCTGAACATTCTAATGATCCTATCTGGTGCCTCAAACACCAGGTCCTCTGTCTTTCAAGTTCACTACCAAATTTTTTATCCATTTTTGTATGGAAACTAATAGGACTCCATGATATACACAAAGCCTAGCAAAACAATAATATTACTCCTAGACTGAATGAAAGCTGGTGATTAGTGACACAGAGAAAAAACAAACAAAGTACAGGAAAATTATTCCCATATATTTTGAAACTGCTCTGGAATGATGCTGTGGTTTCCAGCCTTCAAAACATTGTCACAGAATAGCCCATCTTTGTGTAGAGGTCGGGTGGCTGGCTTATCAGACAGGAACCTTGGTAAAGTTGCCAATTTCTATCAAAGAATATTGATTTGATCCCCTAATCGTAACTTTCTCTAAAACAGATGCATTTTTTTCAGCCAACAGCCCTAAGTGCCTATTGGCTCAGTCCTTGCCAGGAAATGTGATCGTACCCTCTCTACCATCCGGTTTAGTTCAAAATCTGGTTGAGATAGGTGATACTTGGGGAGGACTGTTTAAACAATTTCTTCTAAATATTCTAAATGATATCTTTAGAACATTAGATTAGACAAAAGTTTATCTTATTGGATTACACTTTTCTGTCTTTTTACATATTTAAATTTTTTTTGGTTTTATCACAAAACTTTAGTCTTTTTGGTGGAGCAGCAGTGACAGAAATAAAATCTATTACCACAGTTTCTTCAGGAGTGGTGGTATGGATATTTTCTAGCCCAGACACTGTCTCCTATATGAAACTTCATGTGAGAAATGACTTTTAGTCATGTTCGTGTGTATACAAAGAAACCTTTGCTTCCCCTGCAGGTGTCTCTTTTTTTTTTTAATAATAAAAATTATGTAAGTGACATACATTCCTTTTTACTTGGCTGACTGGGAAGTTCAGACACAAGAATGAGGCTCAAATAGAGAAATATGAAGGAATTCAGAGCCTGATTATTTATATTTTTTCCTCTGACTTTACTTTTATTTATGATATATAAGAATGTGTGTGTATGTGTGTAGGAATATATATTTACAAATGTGTATGTTTGTATATATATTATGGTTTTGTTAGGTATAATTCAGCCATTATTTTCTTATTTATGCCATAAGCTACAGTAAACTCTTTGTGGAAGGTATAATATGAATAAATATAGAAACATATGAATAAATATAGCCAAATACTATGTTGGGGTGAACTTTAGCAATTACCACTATTAACAGTAATTACTTAGTAAGTGCTTACTACTGTGTGTGCAAAGCACATGCTGGGCAAGAAGATAAGAGAGCTTAAGGCAAAGCTCCTGACCTCAAAAGGCTTGAAATCTAATTGAGCTAATAGGGCTGGTACATAAGACTATAATGTAATAAATGTACATAAGACTATAATATAATAAATGTACTCTACTATAATAAATTATATAGCTACATATATATATATATATATATATATATATATATGCATGTGTATACATGGACAGGCCAAGTAGTAGTATCCTTCCTGCTTAAGACAGAAAGAAATGAAAGCAGACAGAAGGTGCAGCTCCCCAAGAGTGCAACCCCCCTCTCTTTATTGATCTCTGCTGTCCCAATGAGGCCCAGGCAAAACTGTGAAACTCACAACTCCCCTAGGACTCCCCTAAATCCAGGGTGGTTTTGTTTAAAGCAACAACAACATTTCAAGAGGTTCTGTTAATCTAGATATATATTGATATGTACCACAAAAGGAAGAGTTATTTTATTTTCAGGAAGTTTTTTATCGCACATTTTAAAACATTAAAAATTTTTTCTTTTTTACCGTGACTCACTGAAAGATAAATTTTACTTCACGACTTAGAATGTACACACACATACACACACGACAGAATCCTAAGTTTCACAAAACACTATTGATCCTTTCCATATTTGACACACTCTATTTTCTTCTCTGTTTTGTTCCATTTTAATTCTTGAAGCATTCCTATTATGACCCATTAAAGTAAATTTAGTATAAATAGCATTGTTTTAAAGAAAAAGGAAGTTCAAATTTCCAAGGGGCAAATGTTTTAATTTACTGAAGGAAAACTGTTCTTTTAAAGATCAAAAGAGATTGGGTCAACTTCAGATGGACGATACAGTATACTGCTTATCTCATAAGTATTTGCTCAGAAATCCAAAATATGTAAAGTTATGATTCATGCAACTCTTCCAAAGAGAGAAAAGAGGGGAAAATACAGCCCCAAATTGTATTCCCATTAGAAACCCATCACCCCACACACATAAATCACATTTCAAATGCCTTTAGTATCAGTGTCTCCACATTCTAAATATGGGCTTGACTTATAATTCAGCTTCTCTCTAGCCTTGATTATAATGAACTTAAGATTTTCATATATGCACATAATTCACTAATTCTGAAAACTGCATCATTACTGACTAATCAGTGTTGACCTTAATCTTAGGTTTCTATACAGAAAAAATAAAATTTTCAGGAAACAGTGGAAAAATTCCTCTTTAACTGAGACCATGGTTATCACCCAACTTAAATAAAGAATTTGGAAAGTAAAATGCTACTGTTATTAATAACTCAAACAATCATCAAAATTCTGAATGGAAACATTTCCAGTTTGCCAACATAACCCTATGCTTATTCATGCCAAAACATCTCAGGGCATGTTAACATTCCCTAGGAGAAGACTAAATAATTTATAGGATTTTTACCATGTCAACTCTAAGATACTACTTAATTCTTACTGTGTATTTGCAGTGCCAGCTCACACTGGACAGAGCCTCTACCAGTAACAGATTCTAGTCATGATCATGTCACATTAACTTGCCAGCCTACCTATTAATATTCAACCAAATTAGAGCTTGGTGAACTTCTGGCAGGTTTGTGACACTGTGCCTGATATCTGCAATTTTAATTAATTATAGAAATTCTGGGCAGGAAGCCCTTTGAAAAGATGACCAGCTTCATCCCTTTCTTTGGAAACTCTGAAACTACCCCAAGTCAAGAGTCCTCTGTTCTATTTTAACTGGAAGAGAAGAAAGGATATTAGCATGAAAGATCACTCACTGTGTAACTGGAACCATACCAGGTCCATTACATGTGTGGTCTCATTAGATCATTACATCTGAATGAGGTAGAAATTATCATCTCCATTTACAGAGGGGAAACTAAGGTTCAGAAAAAGTAGGTAAGATAATCACGGAGAGTGCGTGTTAGAGTTAGGATCTGACCAAGAGTCTGACTCCAGAAACTAATGCTTTTCTGTCCATCTCCCCGAGTAGTGGGCTGCATGCAGCTGGCCATACAAACAACTCATCTCCTCCCAAGTCCACATTCAGTGATGTCATACCAATAGCTTGAAATTAGCCATTGTGGGCCTATTTACATTGTGCAAACTGGCAAGCACTACAAATCAGGGCTTTCTTCTTCAGAGAGTCATTTACTAGCATACCACTACCTCTGACATTTGTATTTAATATTTCACAAATGTCACAATGTGATGCTTCTACTGGTCATTTTTTTCATTTTCCAAAACAATAAGAGTATAGGTATAATATCCTCCAGTGTACTTCCCACATTTATTTCCTGTGTACATTTACCTACCATTAAGAAAAAACTTCAGAGAAAGTAGTTTAAAAATATAATAAACCCCAAATATCCATATCCACATTTAACAACAATCAACATATACCAACCCTGTATCATTTATACTTCCCACTTTTTTCTCCCTAGCTAGATTATTTTTTTAAAAATCTCAGATATTATATAATTTTATTTATAAATACATCAGTTTGTATCTCTGAGAAATAAGCTCATTTTAATAACACCATTAAACTGTCAGTAATTTCTTAATATCATCTAATACTCTGTGCACATTCAAGTTTCTCCAACTGCCTCAAAGCTGTCTTTTACCAAGTTGTTTTGTTCAAATGAAGAACCAAAGTTCACATATTACATTTGGATGAAATGTCTCTTAAATATTAATTTATCTTAATATGTTAAATAATTTAATTTTTATAGTTTTACTCTTTTTTTGCTGTTTATTTGTAATAGAAACTGAGTCATCTGTGCTGTAGAATATCTTACATTTTGGATTTTGATGACTGATTCCATGGTTTCATATAACATGTTCCTCTTTCTTCTGTATTTCTTAAAAATTGATAGTTAGACTTACAGGCTTGGATGGATTCATTTTCTACTTTTTGGCGAGTATATTTCATGGCTGGGACTGTGTACTTTCTACTACATCACATTAGAAGGTACATAATATATAATGTGTCTATTTTTGTAATCAGTGGGTTTTGGTGTTCCCAGCCTAATCCATCTCTTATAAAGACCTTCTATCAACCCTTCACCAAATGGTTTGGGCAGCGTTGATGATCATTCCCTAGATTCATTATTTCATTAGGGGTTGCAAAACAGTGATGGCTTAGTTCTTTCATTCGTTCTGCATTTATTGGCTGAAATTCATCTATAAAGCAGACTTTTTTCTTATCAACTATTTGGTTAGTCTGAATTACAGTTTGTCAGGAAAAACAGGATAAATATTTGTTTCTTCCCCTTTATCAACCAATTTTAAGAATGAGTTTATGCCCCCATACCCTCAGAAAGTGGTCAAGAAGGTTTCAGGTTTTTTTAAACAACTTTATTGGCGTATAATTGCTTTACAATGTTGTGATAGTTTCTGCTGTATAACAAAGTGAATTAGCTATATGTATACATATATCCCCATATCCCCTCCCTCTTGCATCTCCCTCTCACCCTCCCTATCCCACCCCCTAGGTGGTCACAAAGCACCGAGTTGATCTCCCCATGGGATGCAGCTGCTTCCCACTAGCTATCTATTTTTACATCTGGTAATATATATATATATATCAATGCTACTCTCTCACTTCGTCCCACCTAACCCTCCCCTCTCCCCGTGTCCTCAAGTCCATTCTCTACATCTGCATCTTTATTCCTGTCCTGTCCCTAGTTTCACCAGGACCATTTTTTTTTTTTAGATTCCATATATATATGTTAGCATACGGTATTTGTTTTTCTCTTTCTGACTTAATTCACTCTGTATGACAGACTCTAGGTCCATCCACCTCACTACAAAAACCTCAACTTCATTTCTTTTTATGGCTGAGTAATACTCCATTGTATATATGTGCCACATCTTCTTTATCCATTCATCTATCAATGGACATTTAGGTTGCTTCCGTGTCCTGGCTATTGTAAATAGTGCTGCAATGAATGTTGTGATACGACTCTTTTAGAATTATGGTTCTCAGGGTATATGCCTAGTAGTGGGATTGCTGGGTCATATGGTAGTTCTATTTTTAGTTTTTTAAGGAACCTCCATACTGTTCTCCATAGTGGCTGTATCAATTTACATTCCCACCAACAGTGCAAGAGGGCTCCCTTTTATCAACACTCTCTCCAGCATTTATTGTTTGTAGATTTTTTTGATGATGGCCATTCTGACCAGTGTGAGGTGATACCTCATTGTAGTTTTGATTGGCATTTCTCTAATGATTAGTGATGTTGAGCAACCTTTCATGTGTTTGTTCTCAATCTGTATATCTTCTTTGGAGAAATGTCTATTTAGGTCTTCTGCCCATTTCTGGATTGGGTGTTTGTTATTTTGATATTGAGCTGCATAAGTTGCATGGAAATATTGGAGATTAATCCTTTGTCAGTCGATTAATTTGCAAATATTTTTTCCCATTCTGAGGGTTGTTTTTTCATCTTGTTTATGGTTTCCTTTGCCGTGCAAAAGCTTTTAAGTTTCATTAGGTCCCATTTGCTTATTTTTGTTTTTCTTTCCATTACTCTAGGAGGTGGGTCAAAGAGAATCTTGTTGTGATTTATGTCATAGAGTGTTCTGCCTATGTTTTTCTCTAAGATTTTGATAGTGTCTGGCCTTACATTTAGGTCTTTAATCCATTTTGAGTTTATTTTTGTGTCTGGTATTAGGAAGTGATCTAATTTCATTCTTTTACATGTAGCTGTCCAGTTTTCCCAGCACCACTTATTGAAGAGGCTGTCGTTTCTTGACTCCTTTATCAAAAATAAGGTGACCATATGCTCATGGGTTTATCTCTGGGCTTTTTATCCTGTTCCATTGATCTATATTTCTGTTTTTGTGTCAGTACCATACTGTTTTGATTACTGTAGCTTTGTAGTATAGTCTGAAGTCAGGGAGTCTGATTCCTCCAGCTCTGTTTTTCTTTCTCAAGATGCTTTGGCTGTTTGGGGTCTTTTGTGTTTCCATACAAACTATGCAATTATTTGTTCTAGTTCTGGGAAAAATGCCATTGGTAGTTTGGTAGGTATTGCACTGAACCTGTAGATTGCTTTGGGTAGTATAGTCATTTTCACAATGTTGATTCTTCCAATCCAAGAACATGGTATATCTCTCCATCTGTTGGTATCATCTTTAATTTCTTTCATCAGTGTCTTATAGTTTTCTGCATAAAGGTCTTTTGTCTCTTTAGGTAGGGTTATTCCTAGGTGTTTTATTCTTTTTGTTGCAGTAGTTAGTGGAGTGTGTCCTTAATTTCTCTTTCAGATTTTTCATCATTAGTGTATAGGAATGCAACAGATTCCTGTGCATTAATTTTGTATCCTGCTACTTTACCAAATTCATTGATTAGCTCTAGTAGCTTCCTGGTAGAGACTTCAGGATTCTCTATGTATAGTATCATGTCATCTGCCAACAGTGACAGCCTTACTTCTTCTTTTCTGATTTGGGTTCCTTTTATTTCTTTTTCTTCTCTGATTGCTGTGGCTAAAACTTCCAAAATTATGTTGAATAAAGTGGTGAGAGTGGGCATCCTTGTCTTGTTCCTGATTTTAGAGGAAATGGTTTCAGTTTTTCACCACTGAGAACGATGTTGGCTGTGGGTTTGTCATATATGGCCTTTATTATGTTGAGGTAAGTTCCCTCTATTCCTACTTTCTGGAGAGTTTTTATCATAAATGGGTGTTGAATTTTGTTGAAAGCTTTTTCTGAATCTAATGAGATGATCATATGGTTTTTATCCTTTAGTTTGTTAATATGGTGTATCACATTGATTGGTGTGTATTGAAGAATCCTTGTATTCCTGGGATAAACCCCACTTGATCATGGTGTATGATCTTTTTAATGTGCTGTTGGATTCTGTTTGCTAGTATTCTGTGGAGGATTTTTGCATCTACGTTCATCAGTGATATTGGCCTGTAGTTTTCTTTTTTTGTGACATCTTTGTCTGCTTTTGGTATCAGGGTGATGGTGGCCTTGTAGAATGAGTTTAAGAGTGTTCCTCCCTCTGCTATATTTTGGAAGAGTTTGAGAAGGATAGGTGTTAGCTCTTCTCTAAATGATACAATTCACCTGTGAAGCCATCTGGTCCTGCACTTTTGTTTGTTGGAAGATTTTTAATCACATTTTCAATTTCAGTGCTTGTGATTGGTCTGTTTATATTTTCTATTTCTTCCTGGTTCAGTCTCGGAAGGTTGTGCTCTTCTAAGAATTTGTCCATTTCTTCCAGGTTGTCCATTTTATTGGCATAGAGTTGCTTGTAGTAATCTCTCATGATCCTTTGTATTTCTGCAGTGTCAGTTGTTACTTCTCCTTTTTCATTTCCAATTCTGTTGATGTGAGTCTTCTCGCTTTTTTTCTTGATGAGTCTGGCTAATGGTTTATCAATTTTGTTTATTTTCTCAAAGAACCAGCTTTTTGTTGTATTGATCTTTGCTATTGTTTCCTTCATTTCTTTTTCATTTATTTCTAATCTGATCTTTATGATTTCTTTCTGCTAACTTGGGGGTTTTTTGTTCTTCTTTCTCTAATTGCTTTAGGTGTAAGGTTACGTTGTTTATTTGAGATTCTTCTTGTTTCTTCAGGTAGGACTGTATTGCTATAAACTTCCCCAAGAAGGTTGTTGGAATTTACTTTGTCCTATCATTATGCACTCATGGATTTTAATTTATTTTATGTGTTATAATAAATTTCAGTCACGTTTTTGAAATTCATTCAGATTGGTTCCTTAATCTTTTTTTTATATGATCCCAGTAACTTTTTGATAGCTTCCTTGCTATCCGGTATATTCCAGGCTCCTGTACATTTCCTCCCCCAGTCCTAGAAACAGACATTTTGTTGAGGAGCCTGATTTCTTGTTGTGGGAAATGGTTCCGACCACCATATAAACTGATTCTGTCTCATTCAGGAGAGATTCTCAATCAGAATACTCTGAACACTCATAGGATACAGATGAAGTACAAAAAAACTGGCAGCCAGAATCTAATATTTCATTTTTTAGAGCAAAAGTTGTAATACTAGGTTAAATGTATATGATGCAATCTTTATCATAATTTAACTCATTATTGACTGACTAATGAGTTAAGCATATGAATGAGTGATTATAAGATTACATGTGAATACACTATATATTAGTAGTAGAGGATTGGACAGATGCAGATTTTGTAACACCTGAAGTCTAAACAATTGCGGGGGGGGTCTCTCTTTTAGAAAATGAATATGAAATTACAAATACAAAATTAGATGAGAAAATGAATATTTATAATTTTTCTCTTATCCAAACTCTTCACTGGTGGAATCAATAGTTTATATGAATCTATAGTATATAAGAAGCTGTATGTGGATTAAAAATACAGGACATCTGTTGAAATATATCTAGCTACTCTTGACAGTAACCCAAGAGTACTACAAGTAAAACATAAAGAAGTCATAGCAAATGATTTCTAGCTATTACTTTGGTTAGTACTACAGCACATGTACTAGTAAGAGTAGAAGCAATGCACTTGCTTTAGTTACAGTATGCTGCACCTCTCAAGCCTGGGAGTTGCCGGCAAGCATTTCAGAAAAATTTCCAGAGCTATTATTAGACATAATAGACTTTCCTACCTAGTTTTCAACCCTGAGATCTCTGGCAGATGCCTTGATGATTATAGTGGCAGTAATGCTCGGCATCCCAACAGACATTCTGCCCCAGCACCAGCAGCAGCAACTAACTGGGGTTTTGCAGGAGGAATTTTTATTTTTATTTTTCAGATACTTCAAAAGAAGGACAAGGTCATTCCCTATGCCAGAACTTCTAGCTAAGTCATAACTTTTCCTTGTGTATCAAAAGTACTGAGAGAAAAAAATAAAATACAAAAACAAAAATAACAAAAGTCACAAAAAACCCAGTTACCAAGAAAATAAGCCTTTAAATTTAGTATTAGGAACTCTGGATATCCAGAATACACTGTTTCAAATTTAACACCAGCATCACCACCAGCACCTGCAAAATCACAGGTAATATTTATTTTTGCACTATTCATCAGGCACTGAGCCAAGTGCCTTATATTGAACTTTGCAGTATCTCGATTTTACACAAGAGGTGGACAAGACAGTGAAAGAATAATAAACTCTACCTAGTTGTAACCAGTATGTGTGTGGTGGGGACCAGGATTTGTACCCAGACAATCTAATTATGGAGACAATTTGTTAACTCTTGCTGTATACTACCCTGCAGTTTCCTATGCTTGAAAAAAACTTCTCTTGATCCTAAACTTGTAGAAGTAATAAAAATTTAAATCTTTATTATTACAAGAAAGAAAAATATTAATGCCTCCCCTCTTTTAGTTTCTAAACTGTTCTTACATATGATGACAACACTGGATTTTGCATATAGTTAGTAATGTAACATTTGTGTTTAGTGTTTAAAACAGCAGTTTTTGCATACTCAAAAATACACTAACTCAACAACATTGGAAAATAAATTCTTAAATCGATTGTATTAAAAAAAAAACAAGTAAACCTAAACTTTTATCAAGTTGATAAGAGAAGAAAAAATAGAACTAATCCACATAAAATATTTTAAAAAATATTCTGACTATATTGAGAGACATATATTCTGAGGACAAAAAGAGCTGTAGGAAATTTTGAACCTGACACAGTAAATTTGTTGTTGGTAGAGGTATTGATGTAGTAGATCTAAAACTATTTTGTGTGCATTGTAGAACTGAAGAAATAAGTAAATACATTGATATTGTGGCGTGTGAGGATTCTCACTTGGGAGAAGAGAAATAGAAATATGCAACGGGCGAAGGAGAGGAAGGACCCTATGACGTTGGAATGAAATTGATGGTAGCAGCATAGCAGTATTATACTATACAGCTACAGCAGTACCATATACATATAGGGATGTGTGTGTGTGTGTGCACGTGGGTGTGGGTGTGGGTATACATTCTAGCATCCACTGAAAGGGCCTAGAAGCAAGGACACTCACATAGTGATGAGCAAACCTAGTGTCCAGATCTAGGATTTAGAACTAGGTCAGTTCTAAAAGGAGCTAAGACTCTTGGAACAGGAAAGTACAAGCCTGAAGTGTCTGGATGTGCCACGGAAAACGGATTCAAACTGATGAGGATACATCAAAAAGAAACAGAAGCTAACTCTGAAGGGCTCCCACTGGTCAAACTTGGTACAATTTGAGTATCAAAGGAATAATAATAAGAATAGATTATGATAATATTGAATTGAAAAAGTGTGCTGTAAGTACATAGTGATCTTATAATTTTTTTAAGGGGAGAAGGAGGAGAAGAAAAAACAAAGCAAATCAGCTTATAAATGTAAAAGTCATGATAGAAATAGAAAAGCAGAATTTTACAACCACATATTAATAAACAATTCAGGTAACAATCATCAATGGTTACTATAACCACTAGGTTAAAAAACAGGCAATGAACTATGCACGCAATCTCAAAGTATCACTGTGCAGACTGTATTTGAATTAAAAAGGGGAAAAATTGCTTTACAATGGAAAAATCATGCAGCCACTACCTTTACCTTAACATGACCAGTAATAGAGCACACTGAGATCCTAGCTCTCCTGAGGACACTGTGAAGGACACAGAATTACCTAGGAAGATATCCTGACAAAATTCTTAATCTGAATCTAATCATGAAGCAAAAATCAAACAAATCCAAAATGAAGGACATTCTGTAGAACAACTAGACTGGACTTTTCCATAACATTGACAATATGTAGAACAGCAACACCATCAAAAAAAGCTGGAGACGTGTTTAGGTTAAAGGAGACTAAGGAGATATGACAACTAGTGCAATCCTGGATTGGATCCTAGATTGAAAAAAAAGAAAATGACTATAAATGATATTAGTGGGACAACTGGGGAAATGTGAATAGACTGAGTGTTACATAATGGTACTCTATTAATACTGCTCTATTAGCACTCACAGGAATTTTGCAGAGAATATTCTGGTTCTCAGAACACCCATGCTGAAACATTTAGGGGTAAAGTATCCTGATGTCTGTAATAATTCTCAAGTGGTTCAGCAGGAGTATATATGTATTTATATGCATATTAATAATGTATAAATCTATGAACACAAATATTTGAAACATAAGTCAATATTCTATATACTTTAGAGTGTAAGAAAGTTAATGCAAGTGTGGAAAAATTAGTATTTAGTAAAGTTAGGTGATGGGGTATATGGGTGTCCCTTGTGCTATTTTCGCAGTTGGATATGGTTTGAAATTGATCAGAATAAAAAGTTGGGGGTAATTACAATGGGGGAGATTTAGGTTCAATTTGAAAAGAACGACCAGACATTGCTAAGTGGTGAGAATCTATTGCTAGGGAGATGATGGAAAGGTAGACAACGTTTCTCTGAAACAGCTTTCAGTCAACAGTGGAATGGGCCAAGTGAACTCGGGAGGTCCTGTCTGGTGTTATAATTGGTAAACAGAGAAAACATAAAACGAAGAAAAAATTTAAATAACATTTTAATAATAGCTTGATTAGAATTTAAATTTTTAGTTTTTTCTTTGTGAATACAGTGGTACAATAGCCGCCACCTTAGGTCAAACCCACGGATTATTTGATCCATGGGTTTGACTTTTTCTAATTTCTAGTTCAAAAGTTATGAATGCATTTTATCCCTCAGAAGATATATTTTCCCTTAACTTTTATTATAACTCTATTAAACATAAATTTTCCTAAATCCTTTTTGAATCTCTTTTTTTTTAGAGGTCTGTGCCACCTACTGTAGCAATGATTTCTATAAAGTGACTACTGCATGAAAAAAGTGATTCTTTTTAATTTATATTTTATTTGCCTTTTTAGAACTCCAAAGGTTTCCCTTTGTGGTAATTTTCAGGAATTTGAGCAACAAGTGTGTTAGGTCCTATCCACACGCTATAAAATTTTACAGTCTTTAATCATATTCCTTTGATTTTCCAACCTGAAGAAATGATAATAATCTTTTAAATCAGTCTAGCTATTGTCACTTCCATGTCACCTCACTCACCTTAATTGCCTCTTTTTCAATCTTCTCTATGCAGTTAGTTATATTTTTCCAGAGACAAGACAACTGTAAGAGTACACACTTCTCTACATCACTTTATATGTACCAAGGCACATTTACAGTTTAATTTCTGAGGCCTTAATGATGTCCAGAAGTTTCTTTCTCTTAATGAAAGGTAACTTTTGTTTGCAACTGCTCCTTGGCTTATCACATCAAGGGACAAATCATAAGGCTTCTCTCAAAGCAGAAATGGACTCTTGGAAACTACTATTTTTTAAGTATAAAATATAATTTAGATGTTCTCCCCTAAATGCATTCTGTTACACATGCACATAGCAAAATTGAACTTCTATGGTCTCTAAATATTCAGAATTTATTTCTGATACTTTTAACTTTATCATATAGTCCCCAGATTCAAAGGTGGAGAGGGGTCAAAGAATCAATTTACAGCCTGCTTGTCCCTGTAGAGAAATCTTGCCAACCAGAGCAAAGCCTGTCTAACCCTTGTAGTTGGTGAGCCAAATGAACGCCAAGCCCTTTCATCCCAGGAGCCACATGTAGAATGGACAGTGCTCAGAGGCCCTCCTGGCCTGAGATGCTCTTAACGTCGGTGAGAAGAAGGCAGAGCTGTCAATGACTATCTGCCCCCACTCACCTCGGGCATGTGTGTGAGCAACATCCAGCTCCCTGAGCACCACTGACCGTCCCAAAGAATCTGATTGAATTCTAACCTGCAAGTTATTAAGAACAGCCTCTTGCAAGGGGCTCTCTAAGAAACCATAATAACCTGAAGACTGATTTAGAATGAAATTGAGTTTTCAGAGGTATGAAAAACTTCAGTCTGAAAAAAATTGTTTAAAACAAAGACAAGTATACTTAGCGATATTATAAGCTACACATTCTTTGGGACCACAAAATCATAATATTTAACTTGTAGGAACGGCAAAAAGTCATTTGATCTGGTCTTCTACCTTCAGATATGTGAAATGTTTTAGGACAGTAAATAGGATTCTCTTTTGAAGATCTCTAGGGTATGAGACCCATTATCCTCCCTTCTAAAAGTTAATAAGGTTCTTCCCCTTCACCCATGTCTTCTTGTGCCTACACAACCCTATCCCTCTTCTTTTTTCCTCATAGGACCTGTATTCCATAATGACCTTAGTTATTCTTCTTTGAACTAATATGAAGTATAATTTAACTGGCAATTCTCCAAGTGTGGTCTATAGATGGTATGGGTCCCAGGATATACTTGAGAGGTCTGTGAGGTCAGAACTATTTTCATAATAACACTAAGACTTCTCTTTTTATCCTGCCTTTTTCACTTTGTTGACATTTGTACAGATGGTACAAAAGGAATAGTGTGTAAATTTGCTAATGAGTAAAGGCAGTGGCACCAAACCCTACTACTAGTTCTTATCTTCACCACCATACACTCACAGTTTAAAAAAAAAAAGAAAGAAAAAGAAAAAAAATTGTCTTAAGAATGTCCTTGATAAAGCAGTAAAAATTGGTTAATTTCTTTAAACTTCAACCCTTCAGTAAACATCTTTTGAAGAGTCTGTGTGACAAAATGGGAAGTACACATAAAGCATGCTTGCATATAACGAAGCCCCTGGGTGATTGAGTTGCGAGCTGAACTAGCCACTTTTTTCATGGAACACCATTTTTATTTGAAAGAGTGACTGGCAGACAAACTATGGTTATTTAGACTTGGCCCTCTGGCAGACATTTTCTTAATAACAAATGAAGTGAATATATCCCTTCAAGGAAAATTGACAGAATGTTTTTTTGCCAATTATAAAATTCAAGGTTTCAAGTAAAAAAATTAAGATTTTTGGAAAACTAGTACTTACTAACATGAGCTTGACAGCTTTCTAATATTTAAAGACTTTTCTGATGAGATTGCTAATGATAGTAACAAATGTGATTTTTTTGTATCGTACAAGGAAATGTATCTACATTTGGAGGATCTATACATCTCAGGAAACAAATATTCTTCAAATGACCAATGCAGGATGTTACCGAATCATTCATAGTTAAAAGGCCCACTGAAATTACAGACAGATCAATACATTTCTTATCACATAGCATGAAAACCTCACTGATATGATTTCACATACCATGGTGCTACTAACATTTAAAAAATGACTGCTTGTCAAATTCTGGCATAGTATTAAATGGAATGGAATTCTACTCAGCAGTAAAAAGGAACGAACGATTGAACTACTGATGTATGCAACTATAAGAATAAATTTCAAAGACTTTATTCTGAGTGAAAGAGGCCTGTTTCAAAAGGTTAGATACTGTATAATTCCCTTTAAAACACTCTAGAAAAGGGGAAATTACAGTGATGGAGAACAGCTCACTGGTTGCCAGGGATTAGGGATAGAGAGAGGGTTTGACTACAAGGGTGCAGTAGAAAAAAACATTTTAGGGTAATGGAACTGTTTGAATCATGATTGTGGTGGTAGTTACATGAATCTATATATGTGTTAAAACTCCTAGAACAATAAAGGTCAATTTTATTGTATGTTAATTAAGAAATAAAAGACACGACATCATAAAACTCCTAGAAAAGAACGTAGGGAAAACATTCTCTGACATAAATCATACCAATGTTTTCTTAGGTCAGTCTCCCAAGGCAATAGGAAAAAAAAAAGCAAAAATAAATGGGACCTAATCAAACGTACAAGCTTCTATACAGCAAAGGAAATCATAAACAAAACGAAAAGACAACCTATAGACTGGGAGGAAATATTTGCAAATGATGTGATTGACAAGGGCTTAATTTCAAAAATACACAAACAGCTCATACAACTCAATAGCAAAAAAACAAACAATGAATTTGAAAAATGGGCAGAAGACGGAAATAGACACCTCTCCGAAGAAGACATACAGATGGCCAATAGGCACATGAAAAGATGCTCATCATTGCTAGTTATTAGAGAAATAAAAATCAAAACTACAACGAGATACCACCTCACACTGGTCAAAATGCCATAATTAAAAAGTCTACAAATAATAAATGTTAGAGAGGGTGTGGAGAAAAGGGAACCCTCTTACACTGTTGGTGTGAATGTAAATAGATGCAACCATTATGGAAAACAGTACAGAGGTTCCCCAAAAAACTAAAAATAGAGTTGCCATATGATCCAGCAATCCCACTCCTGAGAATATACCCAGATAAAACTATAATTCAAAAAGGTACATGCACCCATATGTTCATAGCAGTACTATTTACAGTAGCCCAGACATGGAAGCCACCTAAATGTCCATTGAGAGATGAATGGTTAAAGAAGAAGTGGTATATATACAAAGGAATATTACTCAGCCATAAAAGAGAATGAAATAATGCCATTTGTAGCAACATGGATGGACCTAGAGATATCATAGTAAGCGAAGTAAGTCAGAAAGAGAAAGACAAATACCATATGATATCATTGATATGTGGAATCTAAAATACGACACAAATGAATCTATCTACTAAACAGAAACAGACTCACAGACATAGAGAACAGACCTGTGGTTGCCGGGAGTGGGGGGGGTGTGGGGAAGGAAGGATTGGGAGTTTGAGATTAGCAGATGCAAACTAGTATAGTACATAGGATGGATAAACAACAGGGTCCTACTATATAGCACAGGGAACTATATTCAGTATCCTGTGATAAACCATAATGGAAAAGAGTATGAAAAAGAATATATATGTATAACTGAGTCACTTTGCTATACGGCAGAACTTAACACAACATTGTAAATCAACTTAAATTTTTTAAATTGTAAATAAAATTAAAAAAATAAAAAGTGTAACACTCACGAGATAAAAGAAAAAGAAAAGAAAAAATTCTCATAGCACAAGCAATGTTAGCTCACAGAAGACACTCAATAAATGTTAGCTTTATATATATAAAATTCAAAATCCTTAGTACCACTCTCAACTTGTGTACTTAATTTGATTCTTTGAAAAGAATCTACATTTGTAAATAAAACAAACCCCCACATATTTCCCCTGAGGATACTCACGCTCAGTCACATTTGGGAAATGTTAGTCCTGTGAAAATAATATGGAAGCCAAAGTCCTAGAGTTTGCTTCCAGTTCTTCTAATTATAGATCTTCCTTGACTTACGAAGAGGTTATGTCCCAATAAACCCTTCCTAAGTTGAAAATACCGTATGTTGAAAATGCATTGAACACACCTCACCTACCAAATATCATAGCCTGGCCTAGCCTACCTGAAACGTGGCCAGAACATTTACATTAGCTTACAGTTGGGTAAAATCATCTAACACAAAGCCTATATTATAAAAGAATCGAATAGCTCATGTAATTTGTTGAATATTGTACTGAAAGTGAAAAACAGAATGGTCATATGGGTACAGAATGGTTTTAGGTGTATCGGTGGTTTACCCTCAGGATTGTGTGACTGACTGGGAGCTGGGGCTTGCTGACGCCCAGCATCACAAGAGAATATTGTACCACATATCGCTAGCCTGGGAAAAGATCAAAATCCAGTGTATAGTTTCTACTGAATGCCTATTGGTTTTGCACCATCATAAAGTTGAAAAATTATAAATTGAAGTGTTTTAAGTCAGGGACCATCTGTGTAGGAAAGCAGATATAAGCCATTCTTTCACCACTGTCCGAGATATTGTGAAGCTCTATTTGTTAGTGCTGCCAACACTTGATGAAGGTAATGATAGCTGTTAACTTTTATTGAGTGATTGCTATCTGCAGGCCTTGGGCCAAGACTTATACCCAGTTCTCTCCTTTATACCTCAGAATAATCCTACCAGTTAGGTTGTATCATTTCAAGATCACATAGCTCATTGTCAGACCACAAAACGCATACATGCAGCCTCTGTGGGGAGGAAGCTCTGCATCTAAGTTATCAAGGCCCCATATTTACCAAAAAGGGATCTACCAGGAAAGCTGACTTTTATCCTATTTCCTGTAAGTCTCAAATCTTTTAAAACTTATTTTAAGAGAGATTTCTAGTCCAAACAATTCCTGGTGGAAGATTTACTTTCAGAATGAAAATTCAAATCAAGATGCCAAATTATCCAAAGATAATTTTGGCGACTTCGTATTCCTATAATTTCCTGTATTATGGGTGATAGGACTGGAACATTAGACTAAAATAAACCATGAAAAAGTCCAAGCCCATCATCTGATCAAACAAATCCACTCATTACTCATGGACTCCATCATCATCTACACCTCCTGTCTTATTTTCCTAAAACTCATCCCTTTTGGCATCTTTCCTACCATAGTGTGTTTGAAATGGTAATTTAGAACCTCACTATCTAAACTTCCTGACTTAAAGTCCCACTTCTCTATACGCTGTTACATCATACAGAGACCACAGAATTTTTTAAAGTTTGTTATAAACTTTTAAAAATGTAAAAAATATACTTTAACTCCTCATCATTACTTATTGGCAAGCGGGTGGTTTCATCTGAAACAGTGTCATCTTTCTGTATAACTCCTGTCAGAGAATGAGATGTCATAATTTTAATGGTTGAGAAGTTTGTGAAAAACATAACAACGCTATGGTTGCATTCCAGATTACCACTTTATTAAATCTACAAAGTAAATGGAAGAACCCTCCAATTTTAATGTGGCTCAGCATGGCAGCTGGAATAACTTCTGTTACTTCCAGGAGACATGTATTGTGACACCCAATCTTTCTATGGGAAAACAGAGAAATTCTAAACTTTTAAGGGCTGGCTCCTAAACAGTTTTTAGTCCTAATTCTTGAACTGGTGATACCAGTAAGCCATACTACCAAATGACCCTCTTACAATCTGTGGAAACATTAACACATCTCACTGTCTTATGTATTTTGATGTACTTAATAATAGTAACAACTGATATTGACTGAGGTCTATGTATCAGGCAAAATGCTAAGGGTTTCATAGGCACCATCTGTTGTGTACTGGTTTGCTGTGATTTCAAATCCACTTGTTTTTTTCAATCTAAGAATAAAGTTGTTTTGTTCTAAGGGTGACGTCATTTACTTTGAGGAAGCTGTGTCAGAATATCGTCATTAGCGTCTGCTGTTGTTGATAAGCACTCAGAAGATCAGCTATTGACAAGCACTGCTGGGAGCTTATCAATAAAAACGGATGGTAGAGTGACCCTGGTTAGGGGCCCAGGGGACATTTAAGCTTTAAACACCAGGGCTTCCCTGGTGGCGCAGTGGTTGAGAGTCCGCCTGCCGATGCAGGGGACACGGGTTCGTGCCCCGGTCTGGGAAGATCCCACATGCCGTGGAGCGGCTGGGCTCGTGAGCCATGGCCGCTGAGCCTGTGTGTCTGGAGCCTGTGCTCCGCAACGGGAGAGGCCACAACAGTGAGAGGCCCGCGTAATGCAAAAAAAAAAAAAAAATACTATTTAACATATTATTTTAACATATAATCATAGAGACAAGCAAAGCTGTAATCTAGGAGAAAACTTGTAGGGATTAAAATTTCACACAAGCTTGTTTTTGTTTATTTGTTGTTGCTGTTGCTGGGTGTTTTTTTGTTTTTGTGTTTTATTTTGTTTTGTTTTGTTTTTCTTCTTCAGTGTCAGATGTCACAGCTTTGACTTTTAGACAATAACAGACTACTTGCCCTCCATGTCAGGCTGACCCAAACTCACCTTAGGGTCCAGAATTACCAACTTCCTATATCACACTTTCTTCTACATGCGAACAGAACACTAAACAGCTGTCAACTTCTACAGTCTGGAACATTCACCAGAGAAAAGTGACTAGGTTCCCTAGTTAGAACAAAAGAGCCTAAGAAACCCTAATGTGGCTGAATCTGTTCCTATACTAGCCTAGACCCCTCAAGTTCCCTGAGCCCTAAAGATCCATTAATCCTGAAACTCCTAGCCGGGAGGATCTGAGAGCTGTCTAAAGGAACCCCTGGCCCCAGGCCTGCATAGCACGTTGCTAAATCTTAAATTTGGCCCAGGAAATCACAGAGCTCTAAATCAGCAAAAGGTCGAGAAGAACTACAATCCTGCAGCCTGTGGAACAAATACTGCATTCACAGAAAGAAAGACAAGGTGAAAAGGCAGAGGGCTATGTACCAGATGAAGGAACAAGATAAAACTCCAGAAAAACAACTAAATAAAGTGGAGATAGGCAATCTTCCAGAAAACAAATTCAGAATAATGATAGTGAAGATGATCCAGGACCTCGGAAAAAGAATGGAGGCAGAGATCGAGAAGATGCAAGAAATGTTTAACAAAGACCTAGAAGAATTAAAGAACAAACAAACAGAGATGAACAATACAGTAACAGAAATGAAAAATACACTAGAAGGAATCAATAGCAGAATGACTGATGCAAAAGAATGGATAAGTGACCTGGAAGACAGAATGGTGGAATTCACTGCTGCAGAACAGAATAAAGAAAGAAGAATGAAAAGAAATGAAGACAGCCTAAGAGACCTCTGGGACAACATTAAATGCAACAACATTTGCATTATAGGGGTCCCAGAAGGAGAAGAGAGAGAGAAAGGACCAGAGAAAATATTTGAAGAGATTATAGTCAAAAACTTCCCTAACATGGAAAGGAAATAGCCACCCAAGTCCAGGAAGTGCAGAGAGTCCCATACAGGATAAACCCAAGGAGAAACAAGCTGAGACACATAGCAATCAAATTGGCAAAATTTAAAGACAAAGAAAAATTATTGAAATCAGCAAGGGAAAAATGACAAATAACATACAAGGGAACTCCCATAAGGTTAAAAGCTGATTTCTCAGCAGAAACTCTACAGGCGAGAAGGGAGTGGCATGATATACTTAAAGTGATGAAAGGGAAGAAACTACAACCAAGATTACTCTACCCGGCAAGGATCTCATTCAGATTTACTGGAGAAATCAAAAGCTTTACAGACAAGCAAAAGCTAAGAGAATTCAGCACCACCAAACCAGCTCTACAACAAATGCTAAGGGAACTTCTCTAAGTGGGAGACACGAGAGAAGAAAAGGGCCAACAAAAACAAACCCAAAACAAGTAAGAATATGGTCATAGGAACATACATATCGATAACTAACTTAAAAGGGAATGGATTAAATGCTCCAACCAAAAGAAACAGGCTTGCTGAATGGATACAAAAACCAGAACCATATATATGCTGTCTAAAAGAGACCCACTTCAGACCTAGGGACACATACATACTGAAAGTGTGGGGATGGAAAAAGATATTCCATGCCAATGGAAATCAAAAGAAAGCTGGAGTAGCAATCCTCATAACAGATAAAATAGACTTTAAAATAAAGAATGTTGGGCTTCCCTGGTGGCGCAGTGGTTGAGAGTCCGCCTGCCGATGCAGGGGACACGGGTTCATGCCCCGGTCCGGGAAGATCCCACATGCCGCGGAGCAGCTAGGCCCGTGAGCCATGGCCGCTGGGCCTGCACGTCCGGAGCCTGTGCTCCACAACGGGAGAGGCCACAACAGTGAGAGGCCCACATACTGCAAATAAAAATAAAAAATAAAGAATGTTACA
Source organism: Orcinus orca (assembly GCF_937001465.1). NCBI lineage: Eukaryota > Metazoa > Chordata > Mammalia > Artiodactyla > Delphinidae > Orcinus > Orcinus orca. The sequence goes on from NC_064565.1 coordinate 67,091,794, forward strand.
AGAGACAAGGATGGACACTACATAATGATCAAGGGATCAATCCAAGAAGAAAATATAACAATTATAAATATATATGCACTCGACATAAGAGCACCTAAATAAATAAGGCAACTGCTAACAGCTATAAATCAAGAGTTACACAATAATAGTGGGGGGACTTTAACACCTCACTTACACCAATCGACAAATCATCCAAACAAAAAATTACTAAGGAAACACAAGCTTTAAATGACACAATAGACCAGATAGATTTAATTGATATTTATAGGACATTCCATCCAAAAACAGCAGATTACACTTTCTTCTCAAGTGCGAACAGAACATTCCCCAGGATAGATCACATCCTGGGTCACAAAACAAGCCTCAGTAAGGTTAAGAAAATTGAAATCATATCAAGCATCTTTTCTGACCACAATGCTGTGAAATTAGAAACCAATTACAGGGAAAAAAATATAAAAAGTACAGACACATGGAGGCTAAACAATACGTTACTAAATAACCAAGAGACCACTGAAGAAATCAAAGAGGAAATAAAAAAAAATATCTAGAGACAAATGACAATGAAAACATGATGATCCAAAACCTATGGGATGCAGCAAAAGCAGTTCTAAGAGGGAAGTTTATAACTATACAAGCCTACCTCAAGAAACAAGAAAAATCTCAAATAAACAATCTAACCTTACACCTAAAGAAGCTAGAGAAAGAAGAACAAACAAAACCGAAAGTTAGCACAAGGAAAGATATCATAAAGATCAGAGCAGAAATAAATGAAATAGCAACAAAGAAAACAATAGCAAAGATCAATAAAACTAAAATTTGGTTCTTTGAGAAGATAAACAAAATTGATAAACCATTAGCCAGACTCATCAAGAAAAAGAGGGAGAGGACTCAAATCAATAAAATTAGAAATGAAAAAGAAGTTACAACAGACATCGCAGAAATACAAAGCACCCTAAAAGACTACTACTAGCAACTCTATGCCAATGAAATGGACAACCTGGAAGAAATGGACAAATTCTTAGAAAGGTATAACCTTCCAAGACTCAACCAGGAAGAAATAGAAAATATGGACAGACCAATCACAAGTAATGAAATTGAAACTGTGATTAAAAATCTTCCAACAAACAAAAGTCCAGGATCAGATGGCTTCACAGGTGAATTCTATCTAACACTTAGAGAAGAGCTAACTCCCATCCTTCTCAAACTCTTCCAAAAAATTGCAGAGGAAGGAACACTCCCAAACTCATTCTATGAAGCCACCATCACCCTGATATCAAAACCAGAAAAAGATAGTCCAAAAAAAGAAAATTACAGACCAATATCACTGATGACTAAAGATGCAAAAATCCTCAACAAAATACTAGCAAACAGAATCCAACAACACATGGAAAGGATCATACACCATGATCAAGTGGGATTTATCCCAGGGGTGCAAGGATTCTTCAATATATCAATCAATGTGATAAAACATATTAACAAATTGAAGAAGAAAAACCATATGATCATCTCAATAGATGCAGAAAAAGCTGGGTTTTTTTGCGGTACACGGGCCTCTCACCATTGTGGCCTCTCCCGCTGTGGAGCAGAGGCTCCGGATGCACAGGCTCAGTGGCCATGGCTCACGGGCCCAGCTGCTCCGCGGCATGCGGGATCCTCCCAGACCGGGGCACGAACCTGTGTCCCCTGCATCAGCAGGCGGAAACTCAACCACTGCGCCACCAGGGAAGCCCCAGAAAAAGCTTTTGACAAAATTCAACACCGATTTATGGTAAAAACTCTTCAGAAAGTGGGCATAGAGGGAACCTACCTCAACATAATAAAGGCCATATATGACAAACCCACAGCAAACATCCTTCTCAATGGTGAATAACTGAAAGCATTTCCTCTAAGATCAGGAACAAGACAAGGATGTCCACCCTTACCACTATTATTCAACATAGTTTTGGAAGTCTTAGCCACGGCAATCAGAGAAGAAAAAGAAATAACAGGAATACAAATTGGAAAAGAAGAAGTAGAACTGTCACTGTTTGCAGATAACACAATACTATACATAGAGAATCCTAAAGATGCCACCAGAAAACTACTAGAGCTAATCAATGAATCTGGTAAAGTTGCAGGATACAAAATTAATGCACAGAAATCTCTTGCATTCTTATATACTAATGATGAAAAATCTGAAAGAGAAATTAAGGAAACACTACCATTTACCATTGCAAGAAAAAGAATAAAATACCTAGGAATAAACCTACCTAGGGAGACCAAAGACCTGTATGCAGAAAACTATAAGACACTGATGAAAGAAATTAAAGATGATACCAACAGATGGAAAGATATACCATGTTCTTGGATTGGAAGAATCAATACTGTGAAAATGACTATACCACCCAAAGCAATCTACAGATTCAGTGCAATCCCTATCAAATTACCAATGGCATTTTTTACAGAACTAGAACAAAAAAATCTTAAAATTTGTATGGAGACACAAAAGTCCCCAAATAGCCAAAGCAGTCTTGAGGGAAAAAAGCGGAGCTGGAGGAAACAGACTCCCTGACTTCAGATTATACTACAAAGCTACAGTAATCAAGACAATATGGTACTGGCACAAAAACAGAAATACAGATCAATGGAACAAGATAGAAAGCCCAGAGATAAACCTACGCACCTATGGTCAACTAATCTATGGCAAAGGAGGCAAGGATATATAATGGAGAAAAGACAGTCTCTTCAATAAGTGGTGCTGTGAAAACTAAACAGCTACATGTAAAAGAATGAAATTGGAACACTCCTTAACACCATACACAAAAATAAACTCAAAATGGATTAGAGACCTAAATATAAGACCGGACACTATAAAACTCTTAGAGGAAAACATAGGAAGAACACTCTTTGACATAAATCACAGCAAGATCTTTTTTGATCCACCTCCTAGAGTAATGGAAATAAAAACAAAAATAAGCAAATGGGACCTAATGAACCTCCAAGGCTTTTGCACAGCAAAGGAAACCATAAACAAGATGAAAAGACAACCCTTAGAATGGGAGAAAATATTTGCAAACGAATCAACGGACAAAGGATTAATCTCCAAAATATATAAACAGCTCAATATTAAAAAAACAAACAACCCAATCCAAAAATGGGCAGAAGACCTAAATAGACATTTCTCCAAATAAGACATACAGATGGTCAAGAAGCACATGAAAAGTTGTTCAACATCACTAATTACCAGAGAAATGTAAATCAAAACTACAATGAGGTATCACCTCACGCCAGTTAGAATGGGTATCATCAGAAAATCTACAAACAACAAATGCTGGAGAGGGTGTAGAGAAAGGGGAACCCTCTTGCACTGTTGGTGGGAATGTAAATTGATACAGCCGCTATGGAGAACTGTATGGAGGTTCCTTAAAAAACCAAAAATAGAACTACCATACGATGTAGCAATCCCACTACTGGGCATATACCCAGAGAAAACCATAATTCAAAAAGACACACACATCCCAATATTCACTGCAGCACTATTGACAATAGCCAGGTCTTGGAAGCAACCTAAATGCCCATCGACAGATGAATGGATAAAGCAGATGTGGTACATATATGCAATGGAATATTACTAAGCCATAAAATGCACAAAATATGGTCACTTGTAGAGACGTGGATGGATCTAGAGACTGTCATACAGAATGAAGTAAGTCAGATAGAGAAAAACAAATATCATATATTAACGCATATATGTGGAACCTAGAAAAATGGTACAGATGAAGTGGTTTGCAGAGCAGAAACTGAGACACAGATGTAGAGAACAAACTTTTGGACACCAAGGGGGGAAAGTGGCCGGGGGAGTGGTGGTGGTGGCGGTGGTGTGATGAATTGGGCAATTGGGATTGACATGTATACACTGATGTGTATAAAATGGATGACTAATAAGGACCTGTGTACAAAAAAATAAATAAAATAAAATTTAAAAAAAAAAACCCTAAAATCTGAAGAGACAAAATATAGAATAGGAGAAAATGTTTGCAAATGATGCGACTGACAAGGGCTTAACTTCCAAAATATACAAACAACACATAAAACTCAACAAGAACAACAAAAAGTAAATAAATAAATAAATCAGTAAGAGGTGATCAAAGAGGGCTAAAATCTGCTTTAGTGCCTGTGGTACTGAAGTGAGGTGTCCTTCAATATCAGCTATATCAGAGACAAAAAAAAAACATGTGACTGAGGAGATCCAGGGATTGAGGCAACCAGAAGAGGATATCCAGGTACACTGAGTGAGGACTACTTACATTATATAGCCAAAATATGGAATAAGAGCATTAGTAATCACAGACATGGTGGGAAGGGGCAAGGATAGACTCAGAAAAGAGTGGTGAGATAGTCTATAATATTAACTAAAACATTTAGGGAATCATGTTTTTTTATTCTTCCTCTACAGTTAGTTGAGCTTAAATATTGGCAGATAATGATATTTTTAAATTTGCTCTGCCTTTTATTATTTCTTGAATAATTTTTTCTAATGTTATTAGAAGGGGCAGAGCAAGGAGTCTGCATCAGAGTGGGACTGGGGGAACTTTGGCAACTCAGAATAGGGTGTCAGAACAGAACAGGTGAGCAAGGCATCTGTGGCAGAGGATTATCCAGCATGGGGAGTCAGAGCCCCAGTAAGGTAATGAAGGTGTCCCCATGTGGGAGCAGCCCAGCACCAAGTGTTGCACCCTGAGTGGGGTGACGATGGTGTCTACACTGGTGCATGAACCCCAGCCTGCAATGGGGTCTTGGGGAATGGGTGAGGTGAGGAAAACTTTCACATGGGGAGGAAGAGTAGGGGTGGGTTGGCTGGCAGCCCCTTGTGGTGTGTCAGAGCCCAGGTGGGGTTAGGAAGGCATCTGTATGGTAGCAGCAATGGGATTACACACAGAGGAATTGATCAGATATGTAAATATGTTAAGAATAATGAGAGCCAATTTCTCACTGGAGGAGTGAGTTATAAATAGGGAAAGGGAGATATGGAAATAAATGTAAATGTACGTGTGTGTGTGTTTATGTACATACATATATATGGTCCTTAGCATTGTCCACGGAGAGGGCTGGATAGCAGCAACATCCCCAAAGGCAATGAGCACATCTCACACCCAGATCTTGCTTTCTAAATACCATTCTCCACTAAAAAGGACCAGAATTCCTTGAGAAAGGACTAAAATCAGGGCTAGAGTAAGAAAAATACAAGATAAGCCCAAAATGTCCTACTGTGCCAGAGAGCAAGGAGGTGTTAAAAAAAATGACAAGTCTGCTGAGTCAAAAGGACACAGGAGTCAGCTTGAAAGAGCACCTCTTGCCTGATCTGGGATAATTTGTACATCAAAATAAATGATTGTAAGGGGTTGTAACTCACTGGATAAAATAGGAAACCGTGACCCATATGGATAAATAAAAATACATGGAGAATCTGATGAGAAATGGACTTTTTCTGGTTTCAAAGCACCTCCTCACAAAAGGCTTATTAGTTGGAAAGGGTAAAAGTACCCTATGGTAGGAAAGCCTGACAAACACCAACTTTATCAAGAACACCATCACTAATGGGAGAAATTAAAATGATCTGAGACCCGATAGGACACAATGAGAGGAAAATAGCACTGATTTCATGATACTCCTGTGCAAGATCTATAACCTGAAGTTTATCAAAAAGAAACATTAGAAAATCCAAACTGGCCTGTAATCTTCAAAAGAGTCAAGATCATGAAAATTAAAAGAACAAAAAAATGATGAGCAACTATTCCAGACTAAAGGAGACTAAATAGACACGGCAACTAAATAAAGTGAGTGATGTTGAAATGAATTCCTTAACTATAAAGCACATCATTAGGACAGCTGCCAAAATCTGAATGGTATCTGAGGAGGAGACATAGGAATGTATGTATTTTAGTTTCCCAGTTCTGATGACTATATTGTAGTAGTGTAGAAGGTTGACTGGTTTATAGAAAATAAATCATAAGATACTCCAGGGCAATAGGGTAACTCAGAAAAAAAAAATGTTCTTGGTACTACATTGCAAATTTTCTGTAAATTTGATTTTGTTTAAAAAATTTTTAAATGTCCTTAAAAAGAGAAAGGTAAATATGTAAGTTCTTCTATGGAAAAACCACAAGACTTTCTAGATATAGTACTAAGCAAAAAATATTAAGGTACAGAATATATCAGATGTTACTATTTGTGTGCATGCAAACATATATGCATATACAAATGTATATATGTTTGTATGTTTTTAGTTTTTTGCTTTGTTTTACTCTGAAACAAAGCACAAAATCCATTAGCAAAGTTTGTTTGGAGGAATGAGGATTAGGGGTTTGGGGGAGAGGAAAGAAAAATTTTACCTTTTATTACATACTTTTCCATATTCTTAAGTTTTGCCATGTTTTGTTTTACTTTGATTTAAAAAAAAATTAATGTTTAGCTTAATAAAATAAAATCAGTACAAAATAAATTTTAAAACATAATTCGAATCATAATATCTGTTTGCATTTCCAAATACCAGTATCCTTTCTTTCCACTTTGCTAGGCTAAGAGAAAAGAAATATCACCACTGGAGACTCAGTGCATAGCAGAGAGCCTGGTACACAGTAGACAATAATTAGCATATTGTTGAACAAATGCATGAGGCAGTAACTCATATACATAGCCATTTCACTAACATATGATTTCATCATTTTTTGAGGTATAGGAGACCTGTGTTTACTGTTACAGTTCCTCTCTATGAAGATTCTAGAAGACTAAAGAAGTAGAGTGAGAGATCTTACTTGTAAAGATTATGTGTATATAATATGTTTTGGAAGAAAGAAATGTGTTTGAAGTATTAGAAAAGGAGATAAATTCTGATTCACATTTCATTTCATTAATCCAAAACCCCATGTTTAGGACACTGGTCTACAGAGAGTCATTGCTTGGGTCTGCGTATTCAGGGGCACTCACAAAGAATAGGCATATATGACAGGTGACATACGTTATTCAAGATAAGGGATGCTTGACAACAAATGAAAGCCCAAGTAATAGATATTAAAGGATAACATGATATCCTTCATGCTTGAGCTTGGTGCACAGGCTATGGGATTTTATCGTTGAAAGAGGAATCCTGTAACAAGCTGCCATTTTGAGAGTGACGTTGTGCCTTTTTCAGTCTTTTGGTTCTATCAGTAACTCACATTTATTCCACATATGGTGGGTATTTCATTGCCTTTATCAGAAGTAGAAGAAAAATAAATCAATAAGGTAGGGAGGTGAGAAACCAAGACACAAAAGTCTTTTATGGTTATCTCTATAACATTATGAATTTTCTTTGAATTGATGTGTCACAGCACAAGACTTGGCTGACTGATAGCTAAACCTTTCCCTGTCTTACTAGAGAGTTAAGAGGCATTAAATCCACTAGACAATTGATACAATCATACCCTGATACAAGTAAGAATTGATTAAGGCAAAATAGCAGCATAATAGCTATCTTCAGCATCAAAATGGCCAACATTTGGAAACAATGCTTATTGATTCCCCTTTGCCACTGACATTACTCAAGGATGAAAATACAAGGACACATGGTGATTTAGCTGCATAATATAGGAGAAAGACACAGACTTGTTTAAATAATTCTGACTTTAATATCTTCAGAATACACATTTTATCCCAAGATTTTTTTTTACCATGTGAGGAAAATTTGGCAAAAGGGTCAAATTATACAGGTTGTCTGCAAAGTTAGGTAACTAACATGGGATAAAGTTATTTATTATTATTATTTTATTGAGATATAATTGACATACAACATTATATTAGTTTCAGGTGTACAACATAATGATTCAATATTTGTGGGGATAAACTTATTTTTAAATACCATGTAAGTTATATTTTGAAACAATATGTTCAATAATGTGTTTTTAGGTGAAGGGCTTCTAACTAAATGTAAGGCAATGCAATGGTTAATCTTAAAAAAAAAAAAGCTACTCAACAAATACACTAACAAAAGTCCGAAAAGCCTAGAAACACAGGGAAAATAAGCTATTTGTTGTACTTTTTTAGATTAATAATTGGACATATTGCTTTCCTTTTATAGATACTTTGCCTAAAAATGTGTCCAGAGGCTAAACAAAAGCACACCGAGTGTAATATTTTAAAATGAAGCTAATATATAGTACAAAAATAAGTTTATACTCCTTCCCAAACTCATGGACACACTACATTATACAGCACATAAGCCACTCAACCTCTTTCATCACAAATAAATAAATACAAAAACAAAACTAAAATTTCAGTAAGACAGCCCCTGAGACTATTTTTTATGAGAACTCCAAATAAGATCTCTAAATCTACAAGTTGACAGAGGAGGATGTGAATGGTGCTCTGTAGAAGGCATCCAAGGTCTCTACGTGCTAGAGCATCAGCAGGGTACCACGTGGATGGGCTGGTGTTAGAGTAGGAGATGAGGTGTGACCCAGGCCTGTGAATATTGTGGGGAACCTAAAGAAGATTGTCCTCCTCATGGAAAGTGGTTAATATTAGTGTCCCTTCACTTTATCAGGGATACTTTTAAAAAAATCAGGGAAAAGAGAGGAAGTAATGAAAAATGCATTTCATAGGAGTGCTTCTTTCAATCGTTTAGAAACATAGAAGAGCCTCATTGGGCATGCCAAAACTGTACTGCCAGAAAAAAGTTTTAGGCTCAGTTAGATTAAAAATAGGATTCTGAGATTCCTTTTCAACATGCTAGAGGATCAGCTAACCTTGGCCGAGACCAAGCGTTTTAAGGTGTAGATTTGGAAACATGACAAGGGTTGTGACATATATAGCTGGAGAGTCCATAGTTAGAACTGGTAAAATATAAAAATAAAGCCAACCATTATTAGGACAACCTTTTTACAATTATGAGGTTTCATTTTATTTCAGTGAGTATTTTTCCAGAGTATAGGTATAGCTATTCATATAAATATGTGTTCAATGGTCTCTAAAACCATACTTTCTACTGAGCCTCCTAATTCAGAGTCATGTGGTTTATCCCAAAACAATGTTAACACTGTGCTTGGAGCTGTTTCATGTGTGTTTCAGAGTTGAACAGTTTGTGCCCATGGATTCTGAGAAATGCTGCTTTTACAAGTGAGTGCTTAAGGGACTCCTATTAAATAAAAGCACACGTTACTAACAGTGAGGTTTTTTTTTTTTGTTTTTTGTTTTTTGTTTTTTTTTTTTTTAAACATCTTTATTGGAGTATAATTGCTTTACAATGGTATGTCAGTTTCAGCTTCACAACAAAATGAATCAGTTATATATATACATATGTTCCCATATCTCTTCCCGCGTGCGTCTCCCTCCCTCCCACCCTCCCTATCCCACCCCTCCAGGCGGTCACAAAGCACCGAGCTGATCTCCCTGTGCTATGCGGCTGCTTCCCACTAGCTAACTGCCTTATGTTTGGTAGTGTACATATGTCCATGCCTCTTTATTGCTTTGTCACCGTTTACCCTTCCCCCTCCCCATAGCCTCAAGTCCATTCTCTAGTAAGTCTGTGTCTTTATTCCTGTTTCACCCCTAGGTTTTTCATGACATTTTTTTTTTCTTAAATTCCATATATATGTGTTAGCATACGGTATTTGTCTCTCTCTTTCTGACTTACTTCACTCTGTATGACAGACTCTAGGTCTATCCACCTCATTACAAATAGCTCAATTTCATCTCTTTTTATGGCTGAGTAATATTCCATTGTATATATGTGCCACATCTTCTTTATCCATTCATCCAATGATGGACACTTAGGTTGTTTCCATCTCTGGGCTATTGTAAATAGAGCTGCAATGAACATTTTGGTACATGACTCTTTTTGAATTATGGTTTTCTCAGGGTATATGCCCAGTAGTGGGATTGCTGGGTCATATGGTGGTTCTATTTGTAGCTTTTTAAGGAACCTCCATACTGTTCTCCACAGTGGCTGTATCAATTTACATTCCCACCAACAGTGTAAGAGGGTTCCCTTTTCTCCACACCCTCTCCAGCATTTATTGTTTCTAGATTTTTTGATGATGGCCATTCTGACTGGTGTGAGATGATATCTCATTGTAGTTTTGATTTGCATTTCTCTAATGATTAGTGATGTTGAGCATTCTTTCATGTGTTTGTTGGCACTCTGTATATCTTCTTTGGAGAAGACATTTCTCTAACAGTGAGGCTTTAAACGGCTCGCCTGAGCAGCCGGGAAGCTGGGCATTACGGTTATTAAGGCACCTCTCAGAGACACCCTCGTCCAAAACAGTGGAATCATTTGCTAGTCCCATAGCCCTTGACACCCTTCCATTTGTAGTTATTTGCATATTTGCTTCCCAACTAGATGAGCAATACTCTGAACACTAAGATATTTTCTTAATTTCTCAATCACTACATAATATACTAGCATATAGTAGATGCTCAGAAATTATTTTTTGGATGAATGAATAACGCCACTAAATAGGGTACCATAAATACCTCACTTATTTATTTGGTAAAATTAACAATTCAGAATTCAGCAAAGCACCAGAAAGTGTGTCTCCAACCCCCCACCCCCAAAAGCATCAGAAGATTAAAGATTCTTAAGAGAGTCCCTACGGTCTCAAGAGTTAGTTTAGAAAAATAATTGAGGCATAAACTCCTTAAGGGCAGGAATCTTTTCTGCTCTGCTTATCTCAATATCCTCAGGGCCTTTATTGAGCATAATAGATGCTCAATAAAAATGTATTGGGTGAATGGTTATCTCTTTTCTAAATGCACAGAAGAATGAAAATAATGGAACTCAGAAACAGTAGCTACAGCTGCTATGAACATGGACTGCTGTGGTACATGCCACCTGACACTATCGAATACCGGTAGGCCATAAAACAGAATGATCAGAAATGCAAAAGCATGACAAGTTGGGAACATTTCTTTTAGGGGCAAACAGATCTCAGTCCTTCACTAGACCCTGTGCACAGCACAACTATTAACATTTGCATTAAGGATCCCAAGTTAAAATAAAAATTTAAAAGCCAATCAATGTCCAGAACATTCAAGAAAGCACAGAGGAATGTGATGCACTAAAGGAACATTCACATCAATTATTGTTCAAATTAAATACTAGACGGGGAAGATGTTTTGAAATGAGTTCAGGAGACCATGTGTGCCGGTTCTTCTGTGCTCCCAGAGCCTTTCTCTACTTGTTGCCCATTCTGTGTCGGAAAATGAGAGACATCTGAATATTTCTTTCAGTCTCCTTCCTTGCCTTCTTTCTGGCAGTGGCATCTTTCTATGCTAACCACTCCCGCTGAGCAGTCTCCGATTTAGCCCACCAAACTTAGACACCTCCATCACCTCCCCTTCTCCTTCAGGAATGGAGACACTTACAGTTGGTCAACAGGAAACTTGACATCTACTGTGGACTCCCCTGAACCTTACCACCCCTCTGCAAACAGGTCCTTTGTTAAATTCTCTTTGAAAATCCCAGTTGATTATGCTTTCAGTGTTCAATCAGAACTTCGTGACTGATACACTATGGAATAGAGTCAGGTCCTTCTTCTTCCTTTGTGTGAGACTTAGATCAAATACATTAGGCACAAGTCAATTATCAAACCAAATTGTCGCTATCTCCTCCCCCCACACAAAAGTTCCCTAAAAGGCTCAAAAGACAACATGTTACCAGCAGTGGCACACGTTCTCTCGTTTGAACAACAGCCCTGCTAGTGAACAAATCCAGACTGGCCTGTGACTTCCCCACATCGGTCGAGGCCACTTTAATCTTTCTGAAGGGATGGAAAATAATTGGTGATGCTTCTCCGAGTTATTCTGAAATATTTCCATAGAAAGAAACAGAGAAATGAACATGAATGAGAGGAGGCAAAGACAGTTTTAACAGAGAGATGTCATGGATCTGGTTCACCTAAATTTCAAGCAGACTACAGAGGACCACCTTGGATTTGGTGACTTAAGGGATGGAGTAGGGGGCATTTCACGACCTCCCACCACGGGTGGATTGAAGCCTTGGGGCAGGGCTCTTACCCACCCTACCCAGAACATAGTAAATGGATAGTAAGCATAGGGAAGCATAGTAAATGAATGGGAAAAAGACTTGGATTGGGTTCTAATTCCAACTTTCCTGGATGAAACATCTTGATTAAGTCACTTTGGCTCTCTTACCTAAAACAGAGATGATGAAAAAGCCATATTAATTCCTCATGATGCAGTGCTTCCAAGTATGTGAAGATTATTCTAACTTCTTGGGGATGACACTGTTAGAATTCCAGATTTGGGGAATTTCACTGCTCAGTCCTCAAAGGGGCTATATTACAAATCTCACCATTTCTGCTGAAACATTTGCCTCTTCCTATCTTGAAAACTCTCAGATTCTTCCACTGGAGTGGCAGTAAGTACTCTTTTTAAATTTTATTTATTTATTTAATTTTTTGGCTGTATTGGGTCTTCGTTTCTGTGCAAGGGCTTTCTCTAGTTGCGGCAAGCGGGGGTCACTCTTCATTGCGGTGCGCGGGCCTCTCACTGTCATGGCCTCTCTTGTTGCGGAGCACAGGCTCCAGATGCGCATGCTCAGTAGTTGTGGTGCAGGGGCTTAGTTGCTCCGCGGCATGTGGGATCCTCCCAGACCAGGGCTTGAACCCGTGTCCCCTGCATTGGCAGGCAGATTCTCAACCACTGCGCCACCAGAGAAGCCCAGTAAGTACTCTTAAGACAATTCTATTATATATGGATTAGAGAATACCTATTATGCACCAGAACTTCCAGGCTGTTACATATGCATTCTTAATCCAACTTTGAAGCCTAATGGCTTTTTAAAGTCAAAACTTCTTCCAAAATCCTCTTGGGAGTATGATTTTTAAAGCATATAGAAACAAAATCTGAGCCAATATATTTTAAATGAGGCTCTTTGATTTCTCATATGCTTTTGAAATGTGATACTTTCTACCTTGTGGAATTCTGTTCTCTAGCTCCCTGGAAAGCTAGGAAGAGTCTTAGATAATTGCATCCTCAGTGCTTTCTGAATTCCACTGCTAGTGGACTATTTCTGCCAGATAAACATGATGCCTACCTATAGCATTCTCTGGCCCTCAAACTCCTGTTTTCTGCTGTCATAGCCAAGAATTACAAAGCAGGAGCCTGGAATGGAGAACACTGCTACATGATTGCTCTGTATTAGAGGACTTTTATTACAGAAAATTGGAAACATTATTGACAAGATAAATTACCTTAAAAGAAGTTAATCTGAAAAGGCAAGGAGGGCTGTAGGATGCATTTCCGAGTTGCACATATAGCCTATTTTACCACATCACAATCCACACAATGAGAGCCCTCCTCCTTCCCCATCGGATGTTCATCTGTAGAAGTGAGTATTAATCTTGCAAAGTAAAAGAAAGCAAGATAACCTGGGAATAAGGCCAGCAGGTTAGAGTTTTAACAGATCACAAAAGCAGAACAATCATTTCAGAGAGAGAGAAGAGGGAGAGGAGAGAGAAGAGAGAAAGGAGAGGGAATGGATCGTAGATCTTCCTTTAAAGGAAACAGAAATCTTCCACTGAGTTGTATCAATATCGAAATTCACTCAACTCCACATGAATTCTCAAGTTTGATTCTCACTTGCTGATTCTATTTCCTTTCAACTAAATTTTCTGTCCTATAATTCCATACATGTTAATGAACACCTAAAAGCAAATACCATACAGAAAAAGGGAATGATAATATTCTGGGTAAAAATGATATCACAAACAGACATGAATTCCAAATGATACTGAATTCTACTGGAACTAGTGGAAATAAAACAATGACTTTACAGCTAAGTCCAACGTAGTGTTTAAAGAAAACATATTTCAACAGAACACCCAGAACAGTGAATCATTCTACATTTAATAGACTATATTAGCATCTAGAGATGTTAACGTTTAATTTAGCAAAGGACTGCCTCTGAGTCAAACAGAAAAAAGTTTAATTTAGATTTTATTCTGTTTTTGATTTATGTCAATAGGTGCGGTCATTGGTTTAAAGGAAAACCAGAAGTTTATCTTTCTTTTTATGGATAGTATTAACATTTGTCCCAGAGAGACTGCTATATTTTATGGACAGTAATACTCCTATCTCCCAAATTTAAATCTCTTTTTCTATAATAATTTTAAAAGACAGTGATTGACATAAAAAGGCACAACACATAAAATTATAGCTACTAATTGGCATACATTTATCATATACTAGACAATGTGCAGAGTGTTTTATGTACATTAATCTGATTAATCCTCATGATACTGGAATTCCACAAGGTGGACAATTATGATCCCCAAGTTAGCTAAAGACAAAGAAACCGAGGCTTAAAGAGGTTAAGCGATTTGCCAAGGGTCACAGAACAAAGAAGAGATGGAGCTGGAATTCAAATCCAAGCACATTTTGTTCTTAAGTCTTTTCCTCATTTTCTTTTATAACTAAAAAGAGTAAAAGGTACAACAAATGACCATATTTGTCTTATTAGAACATAAATACTAGTTTCAAATATAAGTACTATGCCAGACGTAAGCTACTTCATACTAAAATAAATTAAGCTAAACATCACTAATCATTAGAGAAATGCAAATCAAAACCACAATGAGGTTATCATCTCACACCCGTCAGAATGGCCATCATCAAAAAATCTACAAACAATAAATGCTGGAGAAGGTGTGGAGAAAAGGGAACCCTCCTGCCCTGTTGGTGGGAATGTAAATTGATACAGCCACGATGGAGAACAGTATGGAGGTTGCTTAAAAAACTAAAAATAGAACTACCATATGAACCAGCAATCCCACTACTGGGTATATACCCCGAGAAAACCATAATTCAAAAGGTCATGTACCACAATGTTGATTGCAGCACTATTTACAATAGCCAGGACATGGAAGCAACCTAAATGTCCATCGACAGATGAATGCATAAAGAAGACGTGGCACACATAGACAATGGAGTATTACTCAGCCATAAAAAGAAATGAAATTGAGTTATTTGTGGTGAGATGGATGGACCTAGAGTCTGTCATACAGAGTGAAGTAAGTCAGGGAGAGAAAAACAAATACCGTATGCTAACACATATATATGGAATCTAAAAAAAACAGTACTGATGAACCTAGTGGCAGGGCAGGAATAAAGACGCAGATGTAGAAAACAGACTTGAGGACATGGGGCGGGGGAAGGGGAAGCTGGGACGAAGTGAGAAAGTAGCATGGACATATATACACTAGCAAATGTAAAATAGCTAGTGGGAAGCTGCGGCATAGCACAGGGAGATCAGCTCGGTGCTTTGTGACAACCTAGAGGGGTGGGATAGGGAGGGTGGGAGGGAGGCTCAAGAGGGAGGGGATATGGGGACACAGGTATACATATGGCTGATTCACTTTGTTGTACAGCAGAAACTAACACAACATTGTAAAGAAATTATACTCCAATAGATGTGAAAAAAAAAAAGAGAAACAATTCAGTAAAATTCACACTCTATAGGCTTATAGAGTCTTTTGAGATCCTCATCTAGAGCAGTGCTTCTCAACTTTTTTTTTCATTATTGCCCTGCTTAGTGGGTCTTCTTTACAATTGTGTCTTTAATGCGATGCCCCATGAAATTTTAATACCACAGATATACCATGTCTGTTTATATACTATATCTGTGCATAAAAGGAGTACGATTTTTTTTTTTTTTGCCCCTAGAATGAATTTTTGCCCCTTGGTGGGCAATGAGAATGCTTAATCTAGAGGATGTACCTCTTTGTTTATCCCAAACCTTCCAACCCACTAGCTATTATTTAACATTGCATGGGGTTAGGGTTTTAAATTTTTAGCTTAAAGTTTTACAGTGAGTTAAAATGCAAATTTCATAGAATATGTTGAGCCATTTGTATCTTCGTGTGAAAAGAAGAGTGGAAAGCCAGTTTGATAGGGGAAAGGAAAATGTGAGGGCCCTCCCTACCGGAGCGGGGGACGGGAGGACAGAGAGCCTCTGGCGCCAGAAAGCCTGTGTCACAACTGAGCTTCAGTCTAGTCCTGCTGAACATGCTAACATGAAGTGCTTTAAGAAGAGATGCTGCGCTTCCCTGGTGGCACAGTGGTTGGGAGTCCGCCTGCCGATGCAGGGGACACGGGTTCGTGCCCCGGTCCGGGAAGATCCCGCATGCCGCGGAGCGGCTGGGCCCGTGAGCCATGGCCGCTGAGCCTGCGCGTCCAGAGCCTGTGCTCCGCAACGGAAGAGGCCGCAGCAGTGAGAGGCCCACGTACCGCAAAAAAAAAAAAAAAAAAAAAAAAAGAAGAGATGCTAACTTCCGTTCGAGATAAACAAGAAATCTTAGTCATAAGCCACCTTAGTGACCATCACCTTACTGATTAATGTGTAAATATTAGGTTTCCTGCCTGAGAAGAATTTTCTGTTTGGTTCCTTTCAGGCCTGTTTGCATATTCCCAGTTGCTATGTGGCCAGGAACAAGAAAGTTTATGTAATGTTCCAAAGAAACTGCTCGACACCATGGCTCATTTTAACACAGGTATGAATAGAAGACAGAAATGAATTCACAAATACTTCTTTCACATGCACTGTCAAATATAACTTTTCACTCCCAGAGGCCAAAATAGTCTTAACCATTGAAGTAATTATAGCTCACAACTATAATTTAGAGTTAGTTCTGGTTGACTCTAAATTCACACAGGAAAATAATTCACTCATCTTGCTGGAACACTGGAATAAGTAGCTTTATAAAACCTATACAGTTTCAGCAATCCTAGAAAGTATGGTGAATCTAAATAGAAATCAATAGATGATAATTTAATAAGACAACAATAATAATTGTCTACCATTTATTGGTCACCAACTTAAAGGTTAAAGTACTATACTTGACACTTTATAAATATTACCTATTTAATTCTTACAGCAATCCTGTGAGATAAAAAATTATATTGTCATTTACAGAGGAAATGAATTCAGAAAGGATGGATGTTTTCCCTGAAACCACTTACCAAGTAAAGGAAGAAAGAGGAATTCAAACTCCTGTCATCTGAAGCTCATGCTTTGCCACTTTAGCCACAGTGAAATTATCTCAGTGAAATGACAGAAAGACTCACATCTGCAAACTTTATTTCCAATCAAATGGAGGACTCTTGGACAAGTGGAGAGGTAATGAATATGGTATATAACATATTTTAAGATTTTGCACGTGAGAAGCTACTGTGTAGATGATTTCAAATGAAGGACCACTTTGGTTTTTTTACATAAATGTCTTCAAGGTGGTGTTGGTCAGAATTTTCTGACTTTGAGGGTTGTAAAACATATACTTGTGTATGAAGACCTTGGTAAATGGTAAACAAAATGGCGGCTACTTCACAGAAGCATAGGTGCACTTTCCAGAGGTTGGGACTACTGTCCTAAATTGTCTACATCACTCATTCCCTATTCATGGCATTGGACCTTATGGTCTGAAGGGAGCTCCCATGTGAAAGGATGGCCCTTGTTTAAAATTTCCAGTGTATTTTATACTTGTATATAGCGCCTCCAACATGACAGGATAGTGAAAATTAAGAAGGTAGAAGTGGAATCGCAAAAACAACAAAAAAAAGTAAAGCTCTAAGAAATCAGTTTATGGAGGAGGATACCCAATGATTAGGGGCAACACTGAGGAGCCAGAACGCAGACTTGGGTCTCCTAATTCCTAGACCAGTATTTTTTTTTCATAAAAGTACACTGTTACCAAGTAGAGTAATAAATAGGCTTGAAAGTACAACAAAAGTTGACCTAAAAAATACATCATCAATTTTAAGCTTTTTCTGTGCAAACTGACCTAATATTTAAATAATTTAAACACACTGACAACAAAGGAGAAATATAATTTATCTTTTAAACTACTAACATGATTATGCTTACTGTGTCCCAAATGGATTATCAAATATCCCTGTATAGGACATTGTGAGTAGCTCCAAAATAAAGGCTGAAATTGTTCTCACATGTGAAGTAATGTGTGCAACTGGTCAAAGTATAACCACTGCAATAAAAGACGTCTTCACTTAATTTTCTGGAGATTTCAGATGTTTGTTTAGCCTTTATTAACTGGAAAATTCCTCTACTCATTGTATACTTACTGACATATTATATGAGGAAGATGTTTGTTTTCCAAGTAAATAACCCAAGCCATAAAGTTCAGCCAGTGTTTCACAATATTAACTTGACAATAAAGCATTTTATCAATGAAACATTTTTAAATGTTTATGTAGCCTCCAATCAAATTCTTATTTAATTATGCTCCTCTGAGAAAACTTCCTATATCAGATCTTTGACAGGTTTTGTCAGATTTCTCTCAAGACTAATGCATGCAAATGCTACATTTAAAAATATATTGTATAAGATATAATAGTGAACATTACTAAAGAGATGCAGCATACAAACACTTTACCTTTTCAATGTTCTACTACTTAAAACTAATTTTATAGCTGACAACCTAGGCATTTCCATATATTTTAAATATTAATAAAATAATCATGTAGAACCGGCCCTTTCTAGAAGACTGATCATAGCATTTTAACAACATATGGAAGTCCAACATTTTAAAAACAGAAGTCATGTTAGCACTCGGTTCACGAAGACTCTGTTGTCTATAACAACTACTGATTAAACCCCAAAATGTTGCGCTCATCTTAATGGAAGGAAGAACATTCAGGTATGCTAGTCATAACAGCTTCCTTAACTTAGAGACACATTTTCAACATTATTCTAAATTGCTAAACCTCATCACCCCAAATCCTAGGAGGACAAATAATAATAAGTAATCATGGCATTTGCCCAGCACTGTATGAAATCTATACAAATCTGGAAAATTACAGCTAAAGCCAAGTATACCTCCAGATGTATTCCCTATCACTTTAGAACAAATCCACCATTTGGAAGTTATGTTACTTACCTAGAAGCATGTTTGTTAGCAATAGTCAATTCAGCCAGTCTGTAATCTCTGTATGAACAAAGGTATCAAGAGGTGAGAAGTATGTTAACCTGCCGCACGTTTTATTACAGAGAGAGTATGAGCCTTTACAGACTCTTCCTTCTATCCTAAGTCTGCTGGAGTACTGGACTGACTCCACTCACTCACTGTGGACCTTGGTTGAAACTAACAAACAATACAGTGACTGTCAGTTGATGCTGCCTTCTCAGCCCAGAGAGCCAAAAAAAATTATGGAAAAGTAGGTTACTTCACTGGAGTTGGAGATGTGAATTCTGAATTTATCATGCTGTTTCTTTAAAATTCCAAGTAGCATTTTCTACTAAATTCACAAATAAAAAAAGTAAAAACGCATGCAAATAAGCTTACAAAATCATATTTTAAAAATCTAACTACCTGCTTTTCCCCCCAATGTTTCTTTTTCCTCTAAGAATTTAAAATAACATTTAGCTCTAAACTAAAAAGAAATTCTTCTGCAAAATAAACTCTGTATAATATATGTGTTTTTAGGGAAGACTGTACGTTAAAATTATATCACTCATCATTAAGGATCAGAGAATGCAAATATGTTTATTATTTGGTGTTATGAGCTTGAGGCTCCAATGAGATTTCGGTTTCACAAAGGATTGTTTGTTTGACTCCAATATAGAGATAATTATTTCTGAAATAGGTTTCTCCTGAGAGAACAAACCTTACAGTTTTAAAGCAATAAGGATATTGCAGTGAACATTTAACAAAGGAATATCTCATTTCTATTTTTCTACTGGATATGAATTAACAATTTAAAAAGAGAAAAATCTGTCTGAGCTCAAAGGAAGAACACACAACATGCCAGCCAGCACTAAAGCCAGTAAGTTGAATGTGATTTCTGAGACTATGTTTTCTAAAGTAGAAAATCAAATGCATATCCAAATATCACATATTTTTGCAACTGTTTTTAAATCATCCTGCAGCGGATATTACCTTTTACATATAATGACAGTGGACACCAATTAAACTATATATACCTTCCCAGGGTCCAGATACTTGAGCAGTGAAGTTTTACAGGTATTCATTCATGTTTCTGTATTTTCCTATTAAAGATAATCTGGGGATTCAACTTTTACATGATTAGCTACTCTTATTTTGGTTAAAGTAGGTTAAAAGTTAAAAATAAGAAAAGTGAGAGAAAGCCTGAGAAATAAATCTAGGAAGGAAGAGAACAAAGGGAGACAGTTGGCCAAGGATGATAATGATAAAACATACCAAAGTCTGGGGGTTTTTGGCCATTGTAAAATGTAGGCCTTTTGTATATTAAATATATATATTTGGATGTAGTGATCTGACGGATTACATGCATAAATTTTCATATTGGGTAAACCAAGTTTCAATAAGTACAGGGGTATGTGTGTGTGTATGTTTATATTAATAAACACTTCTCTATAAATGTGGAAGGAGGCCTCTCTCCCTGCCCTTGACTCTCCATTCGCTTTAACCTAATGGTTGTCACACCTGAGCGACATCAGAATCCCCCCAAGGGTTTGTTAAAACAGACTGCTGGGGCTTCCCCGGTGGCGCGGTGGTTGAGAGTCCGCCTGCCGATGCAGGGGACACGGGTTCGTGCCCCAGTCCGGGAAGGTCCCACATGCCGCGGAGCGGCTGGGCCCGTGAGCCATGGCCGCTGAGCCTGCACGTCTGGAGGCTGTGCTCCGCAACGGGAGAGGCCACAACAGTGAGAGGCCCGCGTACCGCAAAAAAAAAAAAAACAACAGACTGCTGGGTCCGACCCCTAGAGTTTCTGATTCAGTCTGTCTAGGGTAGAGCCTGAGAATTTACATTAGAACAAATTCCCAGGTGATGTTGATGCTTCTGTCCTGGGACCACACTTTGAAAACCGTTGCTCTAGTTCATTATGTTATCCTAGCATCTAGCATGAGAACATTTCCACTGTAAATTGTTTATTACCATATTACATAGATTCTAAGGTCTTTTCCCCCACATTTTCACAGCTCTGAATCAGGATGTATCTATAATTAATCACACCTTATAATAACTATGCAAAATGCAGCACTCACAACTGTAATGGTCAGTGTCAGTGTCTGCATGGACTTGGTCATAGCTGTTCATATTGTCTCTTCAGTTGAGTGATATCATTTTTGAATGATATCATATGTTGAGTTTGCTATTTAAAAATGTTTTTGTTTGAATCTATGCTTTAAAAAACCCCACCATGATTTGATTTTAAAAATAAGTCATTGCATACGAAGATGAAATACAAACAGGTGTGACATATGTATTTGTTATTAGTGAAGCAGATGTTAATTACTGGAGAAATGACAGCAATTTCAGACTTTCTTAGAAAGCAGCATTCTATTCCATTAGAGGATATAAGAAAAGTAAGCATAAGTGTAAGTAACTATGGTACCTGTAAAAGTTTTGCTTATCACAGGCCCAGTAATGCAACTGAAGGTAGAAGAAATTGCAAACTCCCTCTGAGTAGGAATTTCAAAGTGATGAGTTGGTGTGAATAATTCACAGGTCCAGAGGGACTCTCTTTAAGGCTCTGAGTCATAGTTTATTGACAGTATTTTGTTTCTGTCTTAGTGATGAAGTAATGATGTGACTCAAAATTAAGAAAATCTTAGGTTTGATAAAACATATTATTGGGAAATAAAACAATCACCCCTGTTAGCAGCTATTTAAAAATTAATGATCAACGAGTTGATTTAAAGCAGGTTTTTGTTGTTGTTGTTCCAAGTGTGGTATGGAAAAGCCCAAAGAATCACAAGGATGCCTGCTAGAAATACATATATTTGGGACTACCAGAGATCTATTGACTCAAACTGCTTTGGTTTGAGAACAACTGACCATTTCACCTCCAAGTAAATAGCAATTTAATAAGAATGACACCACTGGAGGACTCCCAAATGTTAGTGGTAATAATATATTTCTGAAAAAAAAACTACCTTTGACTCCAAATCAATTACAATAAACCATTGATACTGCCTAAATGAGTAAAGCTATACATGGACACCTCTGTGACAGTTTATCCCCATAGGAAGTTTTAAAAACTAAAACACCAAAATGCATACATATTCCAGTGGCCCTTAGTGAAAGCAGAAGAGAAAAAGCCAGAGGCAAAGGTGCATGCTCACCTGACCAGACCCAAAGCAAGTAATGCTTGACAGGAGGGCGTGATACTAGGAAGGACACAGAAGCACTATATCTCTACATCAGAGACTCCAACCCCTGACCCCAGGGGTTATATACTGGAGTACCCATATAACCCTCCAGTGGTGTGAAGGATTTGAAAGAAATGGTAAGATAACCAGGATGTAACTGACCAGCTGGAAAGCTGCCCAACATCACTGAGTCTGTTTCCTGAGTAACAGAATAAAGGTACTGTTAGAGTAGATTTCTATGGTCCATCTTAGCTCTAAAATTATGTAATGTTTAAAAGCTTTCATAAAATGGTGTGGCCTCTTTCAAAGTTTTATTAGGAAAAAACTTATAAAAGCAAATGACTGATTAATCCAAGAAAAAGGGCACTTGTGATGGTTTGAATTGTGTCTCCTCCCCCTCCCCATTCATATATTGAAGATACTAATGCCCAGTATTTCGGAACATGATCTTATTTGGAGATAAGGTCTTTACAGAGGTAATCAAGTTAAAATGAGGTCATTAGGATGGGCCCTCATCCATTATGACTGGTGTCTTTATAAAGATAGAAATTTGGATGTGGATAGGTACAGACGGAGACAATGTGTAGAGACACAGGGAAAAGATGGCCATCCACCAGCCAAGGAGAGAGACCTGAAACAGATCCTTTCCTCAGAGCTCTCAGAAGGAACTAACACTTCTGACACCTTGGATTCAGAATTCTAGCCTCCAGGACTGTGAGATGATAAATTTTTGTCGTTAAAGCCACCCAGTTTGTAGTACTTTATTCCAACAGCCCTAGGAAACAACACAGCATTGATACCAGGTCCTTGATGTTAAGTCTACGTTAACTTCATAAAAGGTATTGGAGACTGACCACCACTCACTCTCTTTCTCTAAGAAGTTGCAATAGCAGTAGGAGTAGCTATTTTTGGAAAGTTAGTTACAACTCAGATGTTTTATATTTGTTCTTTCTTTAAGGTTTCTTAGGTTTCTAAGGTTTCTTTCTTTAAGGTTCCTGATTAGGGTGGTCCTGCATTTGTATATTTAAGTAGGTTTTAAGTAGCTGTTTTGTTTTTTCTCATACTTGCTTTACTCTCTGTGTTTTCTACTCCACTAATACTTGCTTTTGTCTTTATTAACATCTGCTTCCTAACTTCTTCTGATTAATTATTATTATTTTTTTTTTGCGGTACGCGGGCCTCTCACTGTTGTGGTCTCTCCCGTTGCGGAGCACAGGCTCCAGACGTGCAGGCTCAGCGGCCATGTCTCACAGGCCCAGCTGGTCTGCAGCATGTGGGATCTTCCCGGACCGGGGCATGAACCCGTGTCCCCTGCATCGGCAGGCGGACTCTCAACCACTGCGCCACCAGGAAAACCCCCTTCTGATTAATTTTGATATACTTTTTCTGGTTTTTAAGATGCATACATGCCTCATTTATTTTCAATTTTTGTTTTTTAATATGAAAAACCATTTAAGAGCACAGTTTTTGATAAGACGTTTTCCCTTCCATTAACTTTTAGATAATCTATCATTTTAAGTTTTGATTTTCCTCTTCTCTCCTTACTTGATGGTTAATAGGACTGAGAGATAGAAATAACATGTTATCTTTTATTCTATCTTTAGTATTAATTAATTTAGTTTGGCCTTGGGCCAATCACTTACTTTCCATGAGCTTCTGTGAAATTGGCTGTGTGAGGATCAAACCAACTATGACAATATTTGAAACAATAAATTGCTGTACAAATTTAAGTGATTGTTTTAATTATTTTTGACCAACTCACTATACATAAGGAAATTAGGGTAACCCTTGGGGACATCAGAATTGCTTAACTTCAGAGTTTTAACTTTTCATTTCTGTTTGGTGTATTATTAATCATCTCAAATTGTCTATAAGTTTATAATTTTATGGAAAAATGGCAATAATTCACCTGCTAGTTCAGTTTTAGTCGATGAATTTCTTCCAAGGAGAGAAACTGTTTTAAAAATCCATCTCCTGAAATAATCAGTCATTACCATTTAAGAGTGGGAACAAATGGAACTAGCATTTACCTAAAGCCAGTTATGTGTCAGGCACTCTTTTAGGTGTTTTACATTCAATTCTTATAACAACCGTTGCACAGATGAAGATACTAAGAGAGAATAAGTAAATTGCCCAAGGTCATAAATCTTCCAATCCGGTGCTCCCTCCAAGCTCCCTCCCTACAAGGACAAGTGAATTCAGACAGCAGGGTTGAACTAAAGTTTTTAATCTAATGATGTCCAGAGAATGTAAAATATTTCTTCTTTTATAAAACATTTTTAAGTAAAAGTGTTTCAAAAAAGCAATAGTCCTTTTGTTTCTCTTTGATATTTTTTTCTTCAGAAGAGATTTTTACTTTCCTTTAGATTTTTACTTTCCTTTAGGGGAGAATGAAAGTATCTGAGAGCAATCATTTTACTTTGAACTACACCATTATTTCAGAATTTTCTATCATGCTGAATATTAAGTTTTAGCACATCTTATGTATTAATTCAAGAGTTCTTATATTTAGTATCTAAAATACATGTAAAATTCTTTAGTAGCGTTCATTTTTAATATTTAGTGCTCAGTTTTTACTTAAGACCACCTACAGGTATTAACTACTATTATTTCTGGTTGAGATTATGCTTAACTGAGGAAAAATTGTAGCCTAATCAGCTTTGCAATTTTCTACAGGTACAGCTCTCTGTAGAGCTTTGAAAGACCATTACTACTAACTAGGCTGGTACTTATTTGAATAGAGTGAACATTTAGGGAGTTATATGAGTTCTGAGTGTGAGAATCCAGAATGGACTCAAAAAAGAGCAATAAAGAATAAGAAGAAATGATTACAACTGTTGTATTAGTGAAGATGTTCATGACATTATATGTAATCACAAACACATAGAAACATCCTAAATGCTCAATAGCAGAGGAATGGGTGTGTTGATAGTGTGAAATATTACAAAATACATTCAGTAACATAGGAAAATGTTCATATTATGAAATATTACAAAATATGTTAAGTGACATACGTCACTATATAACAAGTGGGAGAAACTATGTAGAACTGGATATACGATAGAGGTCACATATGTAAATAAAAAAGCATATTCTAGATGTACGTGAATGTTTGTATATGTGCATAGCTACAGAAACATGTTTAGAAGAAAATACCAGAAAATATGTTAAACACTGCAGGTTTATTGAAAATTTTACTTTATTGTCTACTCTTTTCTGTATTGTTACATTTTTTGTACTAAACTGAAAAAAAAAACCCTCATATTAAAAACTGCATTGGGGGTATTTGGCTATTTAAAAGAAAATTTATATGATTTCCAAAAACAGGGAGGCAGAACTAGCTAACCTAGACAATCTCACTTAAAAAAACTTATAGTAGGTAAATGTTGAGAACTAGTTAAGTTCTCAAGTTTCTTTTGGGCCCTAATGATCCTCTGATTTGACTGGAGTAAGGGCAAGCGTGGGACTAATAAACACATGCCAGAGGCTTACCTTGATCACTGTTACAGTGCAAATGTATAGTAAGTGTGTGAAATAAACAGGATAAAAGGGAATGAGGATAATGGTAATACAATATTTATAAGGAGCTTCAGCCATCAATTCCCAGAGCTCCTCAGTGATTCAATCTCTTCGTCTGTAGTATCTGCATCCATATAGATGAGTATCAAGAGCCTGCAGAGAGGTGATGGTGGGAATCCAGCCCACAGATAGGCTTAACATGCATGATTTCTTCCAAAGCATTAAATCTTTTTAACCACTATGGTATCATTGCCATTTTTACCCAAGTATTTAACTTATATGAAAGAAATAATTTATACGCCCTTAAATAACATGGCCCTCATTAAACTATTTATCCTCTATCAATGTCATCAGAAGATTTCCATGACAATATAGTGACATATAGTTAACATGGTTCAGACATATCAGATCTCTGCACAACTGGACACATCAAAAGAATTACCATGTCATCAATGATGCTACCAGACAGAGCACCTGCTCCCCTCCCACATTAGATAGCAGACGTTCAAATAATACCATGTAGATTTTCTTAAGCTGGATCCTGAGATGTGCCAAGTTTTTCAACAGGGTTAAATCAGAAATGTTGTAACTTTTTCTTTTCATTAAAAAAAGAAATCTCTACCTGCCTAATAGGCACCCACTCTACCTTGCTTATTTTTATGCAGAGGCAGCCTGTCCTCTCAGAGGCAGAGTTTGCCTAGGGCAGCAAAATGTTCTGTGACTGTTGATCCCATGTGAGTGATCGCCAGCTGGGAGGAATGTGCTTTTTCTAGTGTGCCTACGGCATATATTTGGAAAGAGACAAGACCATAAAACTTTGGACAAGTTGGAAAATTCTGAAGTGAGATGATGTTCTGCAAGCAAAAATATTTAGGTACGTCTAACTTCAGGAGATGAAACCCAAAGGGATTTAAAGGTTTGCTCTCCATGAACATAAAATATAAATAAATAAATAAACAAACAAATAAATAAATATCACCAATGTGTTTTGCTTTCTTTCAAGAGCTGCTTACAGTAGATGTTTGAAAACAAGACTGAAAAACATTTAAAACATTCTATAAAAGGTGAGTTCATTGACGTCTAAAACAGCTGAAATATAGTTTTAGAGGCATATGGGTAGAGCTTCCCCACATCTGACCTACATTGTTAAATTTTTATTAGTAATATACTTTTCCAAGATAACTTACATATATAAACTGTAAACCATACTAATGAGAAAAGATAAATTTTGCTTTATCCAGGGGCTGAGTCTACTTGCTTTAAAATGGAAAACAGTATGGCGGTTCCTCAGAAAACTAAAAACGGAGTTACCATATGATCTAGCAACCTCACTCCTGGGCATATAATTGGACAAAACTATAATTCAAAAAGATACATGCACCCCTATGTTCATAGCAGCACTATTCACAATAGCCAACACATGGGAACAACCTAAATGTTCATCAACAGATGAATGGATAAAGAAGATGTAGTACATATATACAATGAAATACTACTCAGTCATAAAAAAGAATGAAATAATGCCATTTGCAGCAACATGGATGAAACTAGAAATTATCATACTAAGTGAAGTAAGTCAGAAAGAGAAAGACAAATACTACAGCATATCACTTATATGTGGAATCCAAAATATGACACAAATGAACCTATCTATGAAGCAGAAACAGACTCAAAGACATAGGGAACAGACTTCTGGTTGCCAAGGGAGACGAAGTTGGGGGTGGTAGACTGGGAGTTTGGGGTTAGTAGATGCAAACTGTTACATACAGACTGGATGGACCACAAGGTCCTACTGTATGGCACAGGAAACAATATTCAGTGTCCTAGGATAAACCATAATGGAAAAGAATTTTAAAAAGAATGTACACATATGTATAACTGAGTCACTTTGCTGTACAATAGAAATCAACACAACACTGTAAATCAACTATACTTCAATTAAAAAAAAGTACCAAAAATAAAAGTAGTTTCATCAGGAAAAAAATAAAATAAAATGCACTTTTAAGAAAAGATTTAACAAATGTTTTGAATTTTTGAATACATGTCATATAATCATAGACTCTCAATACTGAAAATCACTCTAAAACCATCTCATTTTATTAATGAAGAAACTGAGATCCAGAAGGACAAATTATCCTGCTTACTGTCATATAGCTGGTGAAGGGAAAAATCATAAGAATATTTATTCATTCTCCAAATCTTTATTGAGTACCATTCTGCGCCAGGCACTGCTCTGAGTGCAGAGGCTACAGGAGCCCTGCTCAGGGAACTTACATTAGACTAAAGTTTACTGATTCTGATCACAAAGCTCTTTTCATTTGCTCATGTACTTCTCTCGCCAAAAGGGCTAATCTATACAATTTATGAGGAGGCTCCAATGTCTGATAAAAATGCCTGTGCTTTGTTTTTTTTCCACCTGGATTCATCTATCATGGTTGTTTTCTTGAAGATTTACCTGTATTAAAGATTTATCCATATTAAAAACAAAACCAGCAGATCTTTATGTTATGTGTCTTTCCATGGACAACGTGCATAATAAGATTTGTATTATGTTTTTTATTATATCAATGTAACATATTTGGGATATAATGGCATAATATAACTGGTAATATTTCAATTTTTTATCTCTGAGTCCCCCGAAAAGAGAAAAATTCTGAGATTCAGAGATAATGATTTGCTATTTCTTTTTCAACTTAATCTTAGGTACCTCCATTAACAGTCAGCAGTTATCATATTATGATTCAAGTGAATGATTTAGAGAAACATCTATATAATATCAAATGATCTTGTATTCGCCTGCAACTACAGGGTAACTCAGGAAGAATTCTGACTTCTGATTTTATTCAGTAGGATTCTGCAGAAATCATGTGCTGCACATATACTGCAACTTTTAGCAGGAAAAGCCTTAGATAACCCCATTTTGTAATTAAGGCAGAATACAAAGCATGCTTCCAGGGCTTGCCAGGGCCCAGCCTCTTCTGCATAACGTGAACCCCCTTTGTATCACATGACTCTATCCTATTCCAGCCACAGCTGATGGGGCCAGGACCAGGTATAGATAGCTGATTCAGGGGCACCTACTCATCAGAAACATTCTAGGTGGTGTGGTTCAAAACATGACAATCAATCCTTCAGGAGTTGATTAGATGAGAAACTGGTAACATAAGTGTGGGAAGACCAGGTTCACTGGGGGTCATCTTCAAGCCTCAGTTTATGAGGAAGAAGGACAGGTGACTAAAGAGAGAAGAGAGCATACGGGGCTGAAAAGGCAGAAGACTGTGAGAGGTAGAGAATTCCTCTGAGAGAAAAGACGGTTCCTAGTGGTTTCCAGTTGACACCAGTTTCCACGAGCCCCATCTTGCTCCAATCATTGGCTTTGCATTTCCTGAGATTGGCTGTTGTACCCTACAACAAATCTCCTCTTTCTTAAGTTACCCTGAGTCTCGCCTGCAAACAAATAAACCCTGGCCGAGAGAAATAGCCTTTCATGCACCTACACTTAGTTTTTACCACAAAAGGAAAAGAGCAAAAGTCAGTCACATATGACAGACTCAATTCCTCTTACATCTCTGAAGGATCACCCTAACCATAAGTCAATTTGGGGCACTGGTTACTATATCATTAATTTTTAATGACATGGTAGTATTTAATAATTTCTACAACCTTCTAAATATAAAATTATATGAGGGTTACCAAAGACCATAGTACTGAATTAAGCTTTTCCAATTTTCAACTTCCAAATAGTTTTTGATGATGCTCATAATATCAATAAATACTTACCTCACCTCTTTCCTGTTCTCTATCAAAGGCACTGGAAAACAGGCACCCAAGAAAACCACAGTAAGAGTAGTCTTCTGGTTTGCCATGGTTCTGATACTTTTACCAAAGTGCTGCTTTCTGGATATTTTTCCAAGTGAATTTTGCTCCTAAAGTAGCCTATTCAGGAGGACTTTTTCCTTTATTCCCCATCTAATTAGTCATTGATTCTCCTCAAACTAAATGGATGAGAAAACATATTTTCTCCTTTGTTTTACTTTCAAAGATTTAATCCAAGTATTTTTCACTACTTGTTCATCTTTATCACACAGTTCCAATAGCAAACACAGGTCTTTTCTTCTTCTTCTGTATTTGTTTTGCTCCTGTTGGGAACAAGGTCTACAAAAATTACAGTTCCCAACTCATAAGCTAGAAAAAAAATTATTCTTCATAATGTAAAGAAAACATCATTCTCAACCAATGCAAGTGCTTTAATTCAAAAGATTTATTAAAATGATGAAGTAGCTATTGTTCAGCTATAGCTTTGAGCCATCTGAAGCATTTTACTTTGTTTGGGGTTTGCCAAATTCAGGGAAAATGAAAACTTTTGGACAGTTAAAAGGGGAAATATTGTACAAAATTAACGCACAGAAATCTCCTGCATTCCTATACACTAATGATGAAAAATCTGAAAGAGAAATCAAGGAAACACTCCCATTTACCACTGCAACAAAATGAATAAAATACCTAGGAATAAACATACCTAAGGAGACAACTATAAGACACTGATGAAAGAAATTAAGGACGATACAAACAGATGGAGAGATATATCATGTTCTTGGATTGGAAGAATCAATATTGTGAAAATGATTCTCCTATCCAAAGCAATCGACACATTCAATGCAATCCCTATCAAACTACCAATGGCATTTTTCACAGAACTAGAACAAAAAGTTGCACAATTTGTATGGAAACACAAAAGACCCTGAATAGGCAAAGCAATCTTGAGAAAGAAAAACGGAGCTGGAGGAATCAGGCTCCAAGACTTCAGACTATACTACAAAGCTACAATAATCAAGACAGTATGGTACTGGCACAAAAACAGAAATACAGATCAACGGAACAGGATAGAAAGCCCAGAGATAAGCCCACGCACATGTGGTCACCTTATATTTGATAAAGGAGGCAAGAATATACAATGGAGAAAGACAGCCTCCTCAATAAGTGGTGCTGGGAAAACGGGACAGCTACAGGTAAAAGAATGAAATTAGAACACTCCCTAACACCATGCACAAAAATAAACTCAAAATGGATTAAAGACCTAAATGTAAGGCCAGACACTATAAAACTCTTAGAGGAAAACATAGGCAGAACACTCTATGACATAAATCATAGCAAGATCCTTTTTGACCCACCTCCTAGAGTAATGGAAAGAAAAACAAAAATAAACAAATGGGACCTAATGAAACTTAAAAGCTTTTGCACAGCAAAGGAAACCATAAACAAGATGAAAAGACAACCCTCAGAATGGGAGAAAATATTTGCAAATGAAGCAACTGACAAAGGATTAATTTCCAAAATTTACAAGCAGCTCATGCAGCTCAATATCAAAAAACAAACAACCCAATCCAAAAATGGGCAGAAAACCTAAATAGATGTTTCTCCAAAGAAGATACACAGATTGTCAACAAACACATGAAAGGATGCTCAACATCACTAATCATTAGAGAAATGCAAATCAAAACTACAATGAGGTATCAACTCACACTGGTCAGAATGGCCATCATCAAAAAATCTACAAACAATAAATGCTGGAGAGGGTGTGGAGAAAGGGGAACCCTCTTGCACTGCTGGTGGGAATGCAAATTGATATAGCCACTATGGAGAACAGTATGGAGGGTCCTTAAAAAACTAAAAATAGAACTACCATATGACCCAGCAATCCCACTACTGGGCATATACCCTGAGGAAACCATAATTCAAAAAAAGTCATGTACCAGTGTTCACTGCAGCTCTATTTACAATAGCCAGGACATGGAAGCAACCTAAGTGTCCATCAACAGGTGAATGGATAAAGAAGATGTGGCACATATACACAATGGAATATTACTCAGCCATAAAAAGAAATGAAATTGAGTTATTTGTAGTGAGATGGATGGACCTCAAGTCTGTCATACAGAGCGAAGTAAGGCAGAAAGAGAAAAACAAATACCGTATGCTAACACATATATATGGAATCTAAAAAAAAAAAAAGTGGTTCTGAAGAGCCTAGGCGCAGGACAGGAATAAAGATGCAGACATAGAGAATGGACTTGAGGACATGGGGAGGGGGAAGGGTAAGCTGGGACGTAGTGAGAGAGTGGCCTGGACATATATACACTACCAAATGTAAAATAGATAGCTAGTGGGAAGCAGCCACATAGCACAGGGAGATTAGCTCTGTGCTTTGTCACCACCTAGTGGGGTGGGATAGGTAGGGTGGGAGGGAGATGCAAGAGGGAGGAGATATGGGGATATATGTATGTGTATAACTGATTCACTTTGTTATAAAGCAGAAACTAACACACCATTGTAAAGCAATTATACTCTAATAAAGATGTTAAAAAAAAAGGAGAACAAAATAAAAGGAGGGGAAATATTGATATGATTAAAAGCTAGAGAAGAGTAGAAAAGACAAAAAGTATAGGAGAAATAACATCAAGATACAGCTTTCAAGTACATAAATGGTTATATGTTACCAATCACAGAGATGACATATAAAACTACTAAGAGTGTGTCCTTAGTAGTAATAATATCAGCAACCATCCCTGCAGTACCAGATCCTTTTCTAAATGTTTACCTGTATTTACTAATATAATACTAGCCTAATTTTATACATGATGAAACTAAAGCATGGAGACAGAAAGTAACATATCTGAGGTTACACAGGTAGGATGTTGAAGAGTGGGAATTTAAAGTAGTTCTGGCCCTGCAGCTGGAACCCTTAATCATAGGCAGTTTGCCCTCTCTGTAAATATTTTGACAAGTTTTCAAATTAATTGTACATTAAAATTATCTCAAGAGCATCTCCAAGTATACCACCACCTAGGCTCCACACTAGAGATTCTGATATAATAGGTCTGGGTGGGTTCTGTCATCAGTGTATTTTTAAAAGTGCCTAGGTGATTCCAAATTCAGAGCGGCAAGACCGCTAAGCCCCAGTCACCTAGCTATGTAGTGGTTGAGACAGGAGCAGAATCCAGGTGTCTTGACTTTTTCCTGTACATTACAGTAGCTCCAACCTTCAGCAAATTGAGGGAGAAAATAAATTTTTACTCTGGAGTGACAAATTTCAATTTCTTAAGCCAAAAATCCTTAGTTCACTGGAGATCATGAAACACAAGGATGGTGTTTCTTTCTGTGGTTATTAAAACTAAGATGTACTCTCAAATTTCTGAAATAATAAAGTGTGCCAGTGAGAAACTGATGAACATTTTCAAACTCCCTTTATTAAGTACTGCAACACTAATATAATTTCAACACCAGAGGTCTTTGCTATACAATTTAAACTCTCTAATACAGAACCCTCCTCGGAATCAACTTAAGGCAAAATGTTTTTAAAGAAAGGAGAAAGGGGCTTGTGTGGTAAATGTTAAACAACCAGCTCTCTGGGGAAGAAGCCTTGATTTGTAGTGTTTACCAAATCATGGTGTGAACACCACCACCATTGCCAATATCAAGCTATCAATGTGATGGGCATTACTGAATGTGGAGCTGGGAAGAAATAGTAGCACACCGTTATACAGCTTTGCCTTCATATACGCACATAGACATAAAAACCCTCAAGAGCACAGATAATAGTAAAATGTAGTTAAAAACTTAGAAAGTAGTGAATTTTGAATATTTATTACCTTTGTTTTAAATATAGTTCACTTAATGTACATTTCTATAATTTTTTTAAAATAAATTTATTTATTTATTTACTTTTGGCTGCGTTGGGTCTTTGTTGCTGCATGTGGGCTTTCTCTAGTTGCAGCAAGCGGGGGCTACTCTTTGCTGCGGTGCACGGGCTTCTCATGGCAGTGGCTTCTCTTTGTTGCAGAATGTGGGCTCTAGGCACGTGGGTTTCAGTAGTTGTGGCATGCGGGCTCAGTAGATGTGGCTCGTGGGCTCTAGACCTCAGGCTCAGTAGTTGTGGTGCACGGGCTTAGTTGCTCCACAGCATGTGGGATCTTCCCAGACTGAGGACCAGGGCTAGAACCCATGTCCCCTGCATTGGCAGGTGGATTCTTAACCACTGCGCCACCAGGTAAGTCCCTATAATCAATTTTTAACAATGCAATATTTAATAACTGGCTTGCCAAATTCCTGAAAACTTAATAATCACCTATTGCAAGGTGGTCAAACACACCAGTGAAAAGACATCCATTCAATCACACATTTTTCTTGGAGATGGGCAATATTTAATTTGACAAATTGAACAAGAACGAGGGGAGAAAACAAACTTTCTTAATTTATTCAGCTTTCTCAGGAATGAGAACTTTTGATTACTCCTCCAGAGTAAATCCAACCTTCATTTTGAGCAACAGAACATAGGGGTTAAGAGTGTGGGCTCTGGGGTCGGAATGCCTGGATTTGAGTCCTGGCTCACCCATCTGTAACTCTATGACCCTAGGAAAGTTACTTTAAAAGTCTGACCTTCTGTAAAAGGGGATAATAATAGTTCTCGCCTCAAAGGATTGCTGACAGAATTAAGTTATTACATAAAGCACTTACAACAGTGTCTGGCACATGGCAAATGCTCAGTGAAGGTTAGCTACCACTGTCTTATGAAAGTGCCTTCCAGTAAGTAAACTATGTGTATTTGAGATAGTTACTTAAAGTTAGCTACTTAAAGTTCCCTGAACACACCAAGAGCTGTTAAGCATCCTTGCCTTTTCTCATGCTCTTCGTTCCACCCGATATGATAAACTATCGCCATGTCTTTTTAAGGTCAGCTCTAAAGTATTATTTCTCCTAAATTTCTCTGATTAGCCTGCATCATGGATAATTCAATAGCCCTTTATAAGCACATACTTAATTTATTTTTAATATGCATTTATTAATAAGTTCCTGAAAACATGTTCTAAGTCAAATATTTGAAGGCCAAATACAGGCATGTATGTCATGAAGTAGGGGCAGGGTTTCTGTTTTCTGGCATCCTCCTTCCTCAAGGGCCAACCACTCTTCACCAGAACTTGCACATACATAAGTAGCTTCCTCAGATGACAGTACAAATCCTCCTTGACTACCTATATATAAAAAACCTGTTCAGTGCATAAAAGGCCTATTTCCGGAAGATCTGAAACACCTAAGTGTTATGTACGAAAGTAAAGTTTGTATTAAAGTTAAAATTATTAGTTTTGAAGACCACCCATATGTCTATGATATCTATTCCCTCTGTTTCCTTATGGCAGAGTCTTAAAGGCATTGTGTTTCAACATATTTGTGTTTGCATAGCACAGTTTCAGGTACATACTAGGCGATTAATAAATGTTGGTTGTATTTAATTTCATTTAATTAGTTGTTATAATCATTAAGAAAATCCAAGGTTTAAGAAAGGAATAGCTTTGGTGTCTCCTGTCAATTGAATATTGCTTGTATAATGAAGGAAGCTATGTGACTATAAAGTCCCTTTTTCTTCTAAGAGTAGATGTGCAATTTTATTTAAATGATCAATTATCTTATATAGACAGATGGAAGGATGAAGGAAGAAATAAAGGAAGAGAGGAACAGAGGGAGGGAAGAAGAGAAAAGGAAAAAGAGGAAAGAAGGAAGGGAGGGAGGAATGGGAAATTCTTTCCTTTTTTTTAAGGAAGCATCTCTTTATCTCTTTAAATATAGAATTATAATTGACATTGGTCTTAGCAATGTTTTTGTGGATCTGACTCCAAAGGCAAGGGAAACAAAAGCAAAATTAAACGGGACCACATCAAACTAACACGGCAAAGGAAAACACCATCAGAAGGAAAAGGCAACCTACTGAATGGGAGAACATATTTGCAAATCATATATCCAATAAGGCGTTAATATCCAAAATATAGAAAACTCATACAATTCAACAACAAAAAAATAAACAACCCAATTAGAAAATGGGCAGAGGATCTGAATAGACATTCTTCCAGCAGTGAAGGAGATGAACAGCAGTGGTCCTCAACTGGGGATGATTTTGCTCCACAGCTGTTTTGTAATGTCACAACTGGGGTGGAGGGAGGTACTACCAGCATGTAATGTGTAGAGGTCACGGATGCTGCTAAACATCCTAGGATGTACGGGATAGGCCCCCATAACAGAGAATTGTCTGACCCAAATGCCAATAGTGCCCAGGCTGAGACACCATGGACTAAAGAAATACTTAGGAGGCAACATGGACTTCATGTCAGATATTAACTTTAAGTTCAATGCCAGATTTATTGAAATAAAATGCAATGACCATAAGAAAAACAAAATAAATGTCAGTAACTGCTTTAGGGACAACAAAATTTAAATAAACAGGTGCAAATCAAAGCAGTCATTAAATACACGTGTATAGTTACTAAAATGTTTAGAAGGGATGAGAGCTGTAAACTGCATTCCCAGCGTGGCAGAAATACACAGTGCCTAAATCTAGCATTGTCTACAAAAGAGGCATGCCCTTCACTCTGGTAACAGTCAGCAGGATCTAAACTTAGGTTATACTCTTAGTGCATTAAAATAGCATCAAGAAGCTCAGGAAGTCTAAAACCATCACACTCCAAGTTTCTGTCTATACTGTTAATAGCTACTTGCCGGGATCCCTGTTGTCTGTGTGATTACAGCCTATTAAAAACATGTCCTTTGCAAACTTCTCCCCCAAAATAGGAAATGGAGTTAAAGGAATGATTCTACATAAAATTATTGGCAACACAAATATCACTGTGTAGGCATTCATGAGGAATATATCTTTACTTACAAAGTTTTGTGAGAAGCTTTATGAGGCTTTTTTTACTGGTTACTATGAAAGTTAAAATGCTTTCTCTCAGAGTTCTAGTGTCACAACGGTAAATTAGAAAAGCAAACAAACATTTTTATTTGAACAGAAGATCTACTAATTGCCTATCATGTGACTTGGATAAAAGTTGAACTGGAGAAAGGCTGAGACAAGCCTACTACTGAAAATGGGGAAAGATTAAGATAGTGCCTTGGTACCTTAATTTATCTGTTTAATCTCTCTTCTACTCAAACAAACAAAAACCAGATGGACTAACTCAAGGTATTTCTTTTTCTTTTTCACTCCATATCAGAGGATCTTCTAAAATGCAGTTAGAGATTTTAAAAAATTCCTTCATTTTCTGAAATTTTAGTTCAAGATATACTCCTTCTAGTAAAGTACTCTCAATTGTTGCATTCTACAATCATTCAAGCGGATGCATACTACTAGAAAAGCAAACATGGAAAGGGTTCAGAATTAATGTCCTACAACAAGGATGATGATTTTTTTTTTCTGTCAAGGGGCCATGACTCAAGAATAAAAAAGAAATCAGCTGCTTCACAGTTAAAGTCAAACTAAATAATGTTAGATTTTTCTTTTAACAGAAATACATCTAATGCCCTCCTCTCGTGGCCAGGTTCTTTTCCTGTGTTAGACACATGAGATACAAAAAGTATCTGCTTGAGTCACTCTCTCTCCTCACACTTGTGCTACCCTCTTCATGCTACATTCCCATCCCTATGACTATAAACAAATCTTAGCTAGGTACATGGCTACATGGAAAAACATCTACCTTCCCCAGCCTCTCTTGCAGCTAGGTGTGGCCATGTGACAAAATTCAGGCCAAGTGAGATTTCCAGGTATTTTATTAATGGGAGAGGAAGCCACTGTGCTTCTCTCTTCCTGCTGCCTGGGATACAGGTATAATGACTGGTGCCCAAGAAGCCACACAGGACATCGAGGTGCAAGCTGTGTGTTGAGGATGTTAGAGTAAAAGAAAGGAGGAGCCTGGTTCCCTGACACCATGGAATACTATACCAGACATGGATGACCTACAAGCTATGTTTAAGTGAACAAGAAATACATTTCTATTTTTCTTAAACCACTGCTATTTTATCTTTCTGTCACTAAACATGACTTTAATTCAAACTAATACAATGCTTTCAAAACCTTTCTTTTCTGGCCAGCTGTATTCTCTGTCTTAATGTAGTTCAGGGTATGTGTTTTTAAGGAATGCTTCCAACTGCCCATTCTTACAGAAATTTCTCTCTGTATTAAACTAGGACTTGTCTACACATTTCCACCTGATCTTGAGCTTTAATAATATTGTGTATAAAAAGTTACTAATTTTAGGGCTTCCCTGGTGGCGCAGTGGTTGAGAGTCTGCCTGCCGATGTGGGGGACACGGGTTCGTGCCCCGGTCCGGGAAGATCCCACATGCCGCGGAGCGGCTGGGCCCATGAGCCATGGCCACTGGGCCTGCGCGTCCGGAGCCTATGCTCCGCAACGGGAGAGGCCACAACAGTGAGAGGCCCGCGTACCACAAAAAAAAAAAAAAAAAAAAAAAAGTTACTAATTTTAATTTACCCTATGCCCCCATGACTATAGGATAAATTCTTTAAGGTTAGAAATTGTGCTTTCTATCTCTTTCTATTCTCAATACTTTGAAAGATTCAATAGATGCCCACATATCTATCTGCTACTAGTTAAATATAAAGAAGGGGGAAGAAATGGAATTAGAGGAAGAACAGGAAAGGAGGGAGAGACAGAAAAGGAGAAAGGGAGAGAGAGGAACAAAAAGAGAGAGGACATTTTTTTTTTACCACACTGGTATGAAACTAGAACTCAACCACAGAAAGAAAAATGGGAAAAGAACAAACACATGGAGACTAAACAACATGCCACTAAAAAGCCAATAAGTCAACGATGAAATCAAATCAGAAAATACATTGAGACAAATGAAAATGAAAACACAACCTTTCAAAATCTGTGGGATGCAGCAAAATCAGTTCTAAGAGGGAAGTTCATAGTGATACAGACCTTCCACAAGAAACAAGAAAATCTCACACAATCTAACCTACCACCTAAAAGAATTAGAAAAAGAAGAAGGAAGGAAATAAAGACCAGTGAGGAAATAATTAAAATAGAGATAAAAAACAATAGAAAAGATCAATAAAACCAAGAGCTGTTTTTTTGAAAAGATAAACAAAATTGAGCCAAGACTCACCAAAAAATAAAGAGGAGGACCCAAATAAACAAAATAAGAAATGAAAGAGAAGAAGTAACAACTGATACCACAGAAATACAAAAAATCATAAGAGAATACTATGAACAGTTACATGCCAACAAATTGGACAACCTAGAAGAAATGGACAAGTTTCTAGAAACATTCAGGCTGCCAAAACTGAATCAAGAAGAAACAGATGATTTGAACAGACTGATAACTAAAAGTGAAATAGAATTTGTAAAAAAAAAAAAAAAAAGCCAAAACAACCTTCCTGCAAACAAAAGTTCAGTACCGACAGCTTCACTGGGGAATTCTATCAAACATACAAATAACTTATACCTGTTCCAAAAAACTGAAGAGGAGGGAACACTCCCAAATTCATTCTATGAAGCCACCATCACCCTGATACCAAAATCAGACAAAGACACTACCAAAAAAGAAAATTACAGGCCAATATCTTTGATGAATATAAATGCAAAGATTCTCAACAAAATTTTAGCACACTGAATCCAGCAATACATAAAAAGGATCATACACCATGATCAAGTTAGATTCATTCCAGGGCTACAAGTATGGTTCAGCATATGCAAATCAATCATTGTGATACACACATTAACAAAGGAAAGAAAAAACCACATGATCATCTCAAGAGATGCAGAAAAGTCATTTGACAAAATTCAACATCCATTCATCTCACCAAAGTGTGTATAGAGGGAACATACCTCAACATAATAAAAGCCGCTTACAACAAACCCACAGCCAATATAATACTCAATGGTGAAAAGCTGAAAGACTTTCTGTTAAATTCAGGAAGAAGACAAGGATACCCACTCTGAACTTCTATTCAGCATAGTATTGGAAGTCCTAGCCAAAGCAATCAGAAAAGAAAAAGAAATAAAAGGTATCCAAATTGGAAAGGAAGAGGTAAAACTGTCACTACTTACAGATGACATGATACTATATATAGAAAACCCTAAAGACTCCACACAAAAACTATTAGAACTAATAAATGAATTCAACAAGTTAGCAGGATACAAGATTAATATATAGAAATCCGTTGCATTTCTTACACTAACAATGAAATATCAGAAAGAGAAAGTAAAAAAAAAAAACATTTAAAATCACATAAAAAAAATACCTAGGAGTAAACTTAACCAAGGAGGTGAAAGACCTATACACTGAAAACTATAAAACACTGATAAAGGAAACTGAAGGTGATTCAAAGAAATGGAAAGATATCCCATGCACTTGGATTGAAAGAATTAATATTGTTAACATGACCATACTACCCAAAGCAATCTACAGATTTAATGCAATCCCTACCATATACCCATGACATTTTTCACAGAACTAGAACAAATAATTTATATAGAGTCACAAAAGGCCCAGAATTGCCAAAGCAATCCTGAGAAAAAAGAACAAAGCTGGAGGCATAACCCTTCCAGACTTCAGACCATAATACAAAGCTATAGTAATCAAAATAGTGTGGTATTGGCTGAAAAAACCAGACATATGGATCAATGGAATAGAATAGAGAGCCCAGAAATAAACCCACCCACCTACAGTCAATTAATCTATGACAAAGAAGGCAAGAATATATAATAAAGACAGTCTCTTTAACAAGTGGTGTTGGGAAAGTTGGAAAGCTACATGTAAATCAATGAAATTAGAACACTCTCTCATGTCATATATAAAAATAAACTCAAAATGGTTTAAAGACTTAAATATGAGACATGACACCATAAAACTAGAAGAGAACATAGGCAAAACAGGCTCTGACATATATCATAGTAAAATTTTCTTAGATCAGTCTTTCAAGGCAAAAGAAATAAAAGCAAAAATAAACAAATGGGACCTAATCAAACTCGTAAGCT
Source organism: Orcinus orca (assembly GCF_937001465.1). Taxonomy (NCBI): domain Eukaryota; kingdom Metazoa; phylum Chordata; class Mammalia; order Artiodactyla; family Delphinidae; genus Orcinus; species Orcinus orca. The sequence goes on from NC_064565.1 coordinate 67,132,263, forward strand.
TTTGCACAGCAAAGGAAACCATCAACAAAACAAAAAGACAACCTACAGACTGGGAGAATATTTTTGCAAACAATGTGACCAACAAGGGCTTAATTTCCAAAATATACAAACAGTTCAGACAGCTCAGTATCAAAAAAACAAACAACCCAATCAAAAAATGGGCAGAAGACCTAACTAGACATTTCTCCAAAGGAGACATACAGATGGCCAACAGGCACATGAAAAGATGCTCAACATTGCTAATTATTAGAGAATGCAAATCAAAACCACAGTGAAGTACTGCCTCACACAGGTCGGAATGGATATCATCGAAAGGTCTACAAATAGTAAATGCTGGAGAGGGTGTGGAGAAAAAGGAACCCTCCTACACTGTTGGTGGGAATGTAAACTGGTACAGCCACTATGGAGAACAGTATGGAGGTTCCTTAAAAACCTAAAACCAGGTACTACATGATCCAGCAATTCCATTCCTGGGCATACATATGGAAAATATGAAAACTCTAATTTGAAAAGGTACACATACCTCAATGCTCACAGCAGCTCTATTTGCAATAGTCAAGACGTGGAAACAACCCACGTGCCCACCAACAGATGATAGGCTTAAGAAGCTGTGATACACACCACAAACACACACACACACACACATACACACACACACAATGGAATATTATTCAGCCATAAAAAAGAATGAAATAATGCCACTTGCAGCAACAAATGGGTGGACCTAGAGAATATTATATTCAGTGAAGTAAGTCAGACAGAGAAAGACAAATATTATATGATATCACTTATATGTGGAATCTAAAAAATAACACAAATGAATCTATATACAAAATAGAAACAGACTCACAGACACAGAAAACAAAATTACGGTTACCAAAGGGGAAAGAGAGGTGAAGATGCATAAATTAGGACTATGGGATTAACAGATACAAACTACAATACACAAAATAGATAAGCAACAAGGATTTACTGAATAGCACAGGGAACTATATTCAATATCTTATAATAACCTATAATAGAAAATAATCTAAAAAATATATATATATATGGTTGAATACCTTTGTTGTATACCTTAAACTAACACAATATTGTAAATCAACTATACTGCAATAAAAGAGAGAGAGACAAAGGACAATTCATCAAATGATTAAAAGCAACATATTAATAACTTTTTTCCTCAAAATATATTTAATAAAAACTTTTGCATTTTCACACCTGTGGGCATTAATGGCACGTTATAGAATCAATTTAAGTTCCTACTGGTTAATCATTTCTGAACAGCACTTTGGAAAGCAAAACGGGGTGGAAATCTTTGGCAGTGGGAAGTGGCTCAACTTGACACAATAACTCTCCATTAGCCTAGAGGATAAGAATATCTTCAAGCCATTCTGCTGTTCTTCTTTGCTTAAATACTACTGCTACTACTACTACTACCACCACCACTAATAACAATAATGACAACAACTGCTAATAAGAAATTAAATTGAAGAAGACATAGAATTTTGCTACAAGCTCATAATGATTACCATCTGAAACTGTTGGTATCTGAAACGATTACCATCTGAAATGATTACCATCTGAAACTTGTGTCTGAAGAAAAGCAAAAAGCCAACTGAAAGTTACATCTGTGAGCCAGGCTCAAGTTAGGACGGACTTTCTCATAGGTGCTGTCAGAGATTAAGGAACTTAATCTTCTTAAACAATTTGCCAGATTAGGAGTATCTTCTTTTACTTGCTTGAAACAAAATTAGTTCCTACACTCCCTTATGCATCTAGCTTTCTTAATTATGGCTTATGAACTGATTTTGAACTTCTGAGTCTTGCCAGTTTTAACTATGTATATATATTATTTATGCTTTTGGACACCCTGTCAATCTAAACCTGATTCCTGATTTCTCTCCATTTTGTCCTAAGTTGTTAAAACTTATGATTTTAAAGTGAATTTTGACTACAATTAACCCTGGCTGATAAGAAATGGCTCCACTTTCTTTCTCATTTCTTTTCCTTTTTTAAAAATAAGATTTTTACTTTGGAATAATTTCAGATCTATTCCATTTACTTTTGATAATGAAGTTGTGTTTATTTTAGGAATGCAAGGTTGGTTAAGCATTCCAAAATCAATCCAATTATTACCACTTAAACAGAAGGAGAAAAATCATGCAACCATCTCAATAAGTGCTGAAAAGCATTTGAAAAAATAAAACATCCGTACTTGACAAAAAACTTAGTAAATTATAAATAGATGAAAGTTCCTTAGCTTGAAAAAAACTTATCTATAATCAAAACAGTATGGTACTAGCATAAAAAGAGACACATAGACCAATGGAACAGAATAGAAAGCCCAGAAATAAACCTACACATATATAGTCAAATAATCTATGACAAAGGTATCATGAATACACAATGGAGAAAGAATAGTCTCTTTAATAAATGGTATTGGGAAAACTAAATATACACACATGCAAAAGAATGAAATTGGATGTTTACACCATATACGAAAATCAATTCAAAATGAATTAAAGATTTAAACATAAGACTTGAAACCATAAAACTCCAGGAAGAATACATAGGGGAAAAGCTACTTGATGTTGGTCTTGACAATGATTTTCTGGATGACATCAAAAGCATAGGCAACAAAAGCAAAAATGATAAGTGGGACTATATCAAAATGAAAAGCTACTACACAGCAAAGGAAACAATCAACAAAATGAAAAGGTAACCTACAGAATGGGAGAAAATATTTGCAAACAATATAACTGATAAGAGGTTAATATCCAAAAAATATAAGGAACTTATACAACTCAATAGCAAAGAAATAAATAACCTAATTTAAACATGGGCAAAGGAGCTGAATAGATATTTCTCCAAAGAAAACACACAAATAGCCAACAGGTACATGAAAAGAAGCTCAGTAGCATTAATCATCAGGGAGATGCAAATCGAAACCACAAAGAGATATTACCTAACACCTGTTAGAATGGCTATTATCAAAAAGATAAGAGATAAGTATTGGTAAGGATGTGGAGAAACGGGAACCCTTGTACACTGTTGGTGGGAAGGTAAACGGGTACAATCATTATGGAAAACAGTATAGTGGTTTCTCAAAAAATTAAAAATAAAACTTACCATATGATATAGCAATCCCATTTCTGGGTATATAACCAAAGGAAATGAAATCAGTAAAATCAGTATTTTTGTTTTTGGCTGCCCCGTGTGGCCTGCGGGATGCAGGATCTTAGTTCCCTGATAAGGGATCGAACCCACGCCCCCTGCAGTGGAAGTGTGGAGCCTTAACCACTGGACCACAAGGGAAGTCCCTAAAATCAGTATATCAAAGAGACATTTGTACTCCCATGTTTATTTCAGCATTATTCACAATAGCAAAGATATGGAAACAACTTAAGTGTCCATCAATGGATGGATGGATAAAGAAAATGTGGTGTGTATATATATATATATATATATATACACACACACACACACACACACACACACACACACACTATCATTCATCAACAAAAAGAAGGAAATCCTCCCATTTGTGACAACATGGAAGAACCTGGAGGACATTATGCCAAGTGAAAAAAGCCAGACAGAGAATGCAAATACTAATATATGATCTCACTTATATGTGGAATCTAAAAAAGTCAATCTCATAGAACCAGAGAATAGAATAGTGATTACCAGGGGCTGGGGAGTGGGAAATATGGGGAGATATTGGTCAAAGATATCAAAAGATATTGTATCAAAGGATACAAACCTTCAGTAATAAGATGAATAAGTTCTCAGAATCTAATATACAGCATGGTGACTAACACAGTATACATGTATAAAAGTCTAGCAGTACCAAATGTTGGTGAGGATGTGGAAAAACTAGCATTCTCACACACTACGAATTTTCCGATTTGGAAAAACTTTTGAGGAAACCTTGTATTGCTGAACATATGCAGACCTTTTGATCAAGTAATTCTACTCCTAGGGTATGTGTATGTGTATGAATATATGTATGTATGTACATATGCATGTGTACATATGTGCAGAGATAATATATCTATCTAATAGAGACTTTTTTCTTTATAGTAGTATTATTTGTAATAGCTTCAAACTGGAAACAACTCAAATGTTTCTCAATAGATAAATTTTGTATATTTGGAATGTAGAATACTATTCAGTAACAAAGATGACTCAACTACAACCATATACAACTCAAAAGGACTCTGATATAAAGAAATACATATTTTATGATTCCATTTATAAAATTAAAATACAGGCATCACTGAATTACATTATTAGAAGTCAGATGGCAGTTATCTTTGGGAAGGAGGGTGGTGGTTATTGGTTCAAGACTGGGCACAAGGGGCCCTTCTGGGTGCTGATAATGTTCTATTTCCTGACCTGGGTAGTAGTTACTTAAGTGTATTAACTGTTATAATTCATTAAGGTAAATACTTTGTGAACTCTTCTGAGCTATGTTATACTTCAATATACTTTTATTTGAAATATTCATCTTCTGCCAATTTTCTTTCTTTGTTTCCCTTCACTTATTCTGTTTTTAACTTTAGAGTGTTAAATATTAAAACCTAAGGTCTTGAGGTCCTGAGAGAAGATACAGCACTATAATTATTAAAAGCAGTAAGAAATGTTACCAGCATATAGCAGTGCACACATTTTCACATCCACCATCTCAACAATCATCACAACCCTGTGAGAGCTAAGAAGCAGTGAAGGTTTCTTTTTTAATTGATGGATAAACTGGGACTCAGAAGTGGTTAAATTTTGTTCTGCTAGTTCATATGTCTAGAAAATGGCAGAGTTCACTACGAGAGTTCTTGATCACTAGATTGTTGTTCTTTCTACTGTACATGTAGTCATTTAAAATAATATATAACTAAAATAAATAATCTATGATTCAAATAACTGTATTTTTTATTTGATTCTCGCTAGACTCATTTTAAGTCTTCAAAACTGCCATTGCTATTTTCTCCCAAACCCCTTTTTTTTAAAAAAATAAATGCATTTAATGAGGCCAATAACAGAAGGATAACATTTCCCACTTATTTATATTTTTCCCACATCAATTAATGTATATGAAATATATGTCATACCTTCTTAAATACAGAAATTTCAAATGCAGGTAGGATTCTGTTTTGGATACTCTTTTAAAGCTAAACTATAGGGACTTCCCTGGTGGCAGAATGGTTAAGAATCCACCTGCCAATGCAGGGGACATGGGTTTGAGCCCTGGTCCCAGAAGATCCCACATGTCACGGAGCAACTAAGCCCGCACGCCACAACTAATGAGCCTTCGCTCTAGAGCCTGCGAGCCACAGCTACTGAAACCCATGTGCCTAGAGCCCATGCTCCTCAACAAAGACAAGCCGCCGCGATGAGAAGACTGCACACCACAACGAAGAGTAGCCCCTGCTCACCGCAACTAGAGAAAGCCCGTGCGCAGCAACAAAGACCCAACACAGCCAAAAATTAATTAATTAACTAATTTTAAAAAATCTAAACTAGAGTAATACTACTGATCTGTTCAGGGACTTATGTTCTAAAGTTCTCTACTTGATTTTTCTAGTCGAAAGGCTAGGAAGAACTATTAGTTTCCTATCCAGTGGTTATACAACTAGAAGAATGAAAGACAAAGAGAAATATTTTAGACGGTGGTTAGAGAAATTGATTAGAAGATTTTGCTAATAGAACAATGAGTATGATCTATATAGATTAAATATTCTTTGATCACTACAGGATACTGCTCTAACTTCCAGCAGGTATTTTAAAATTGCATACCGCTGATCACAATGGGTTCCAGGAAAAAGAGTTCATATGACTAAATTGACATCATATACACTATTAGAAAAAAACACAATCGGGAGGTTTATAAAACTGACGATGGGTTAGGATTCTCACCCTTGAATGTGGGAAATGGTTGCTGTTCCATTCTTTCTGGTAGTGTACATTGATACAAACTTTATGGAAGAAAGTTTGGCAAATGGTATCAACAGCCTAAAATGGGCATTCCCTAAGGCCCTGTAACTCAATTTACAGCAATTATTCAAAGAAAACAACCAATGACACACAAAGATTTACCTACGAGGATATTTGCTGCAGCATAATTCATAATGGTGAAAAATGTACTGTAGTATAAATGTCAAATAATAAAAGAATATTAAATTACCCATGGCATATTAATAAAATGGGACACTTTGGAGCCATTAAAAATAACATTGTAAATAAGGAATTGTTGTGAAGTGCTATTTGGCAGGGCAAATCAGTAATATTCAAACCCCAACCTCAACCAGTCACCTTTCACCTGTGACGCTATCAGGACACAGATGTACATGTGACAAGGTCGAAGAAAGGAATAATACATTATGGTAAGGCTCCTGGAACTTTTAATACTTCAATGACAGCAGAAACATTTCTGACATAATTTTTCTATATTAGCAGGACCTGATTTTAGTTATTATAAGTTCCACTTTCCTAACCTCTCTCCTCTCTTGTAACTTCACTCCGTTTAAGCAGGTTCAGAACAGAATTTCTGAATGTCTGCTCCACTTTATTTGATGATTTTCCCCCCTCTATTTCCATGTATGGTGCTAACCTGATTTAACCTGTTGGATCTTTGTGTCCTTCTCCTGGTTTCTTTCTATTTCCTACTTTTCTTGTTGTAACTCCAAAAAAAAATATCCTTTTATTTTTTTTGAAACTGATCTCTTTTATCCCTTGCTTCCGATCCCTTATGTTCTGATTCCAAATCCTAGCAATAGTTTCCTTGTTCATTTAGCACATTCTGAAGCCTTTTTGCTTTCTCATTGTGGTTTAACTCTGGGTCTGAACAAACCTATCTACTGGAATTTAGATGGATTATGGAACAGGCCTATAATCTCCTTCTTAGCCCTTAAGGTTTGTGATGATTTCACTGAGTTTTTATTCCTCATCAACCCAAGAAGAAAATATAACAACATTTGGTAGAGGTCCCCAATTCTATTACCTATTTTTATTTCCATATTATTAACTCCATTGTCCCATGAGGTTGAATCAATACTTTGGGTCTCTGAAGTTCATAGCTGAGATCAGAGCTCATGTACTTGAGTCTACGGGCCCCTGATCAGGAAGAAAAGTCATCCCTACAGGGGTAGAGAGCAACTGGCTGGTGGAGAAGCAGCCCTGAATGCTGAATCTCAGCTGCCTTCTCTCTCATTCTCTCTTTCTGAATGTCTTTTAACGACTTAAAATGTAAAACCAATAATGACAAATAACTAAGTGGGACCAAAAGTACCTTCCAAATAGTAAGTACAAAAGCATCCCATTTTTGTTTTAAAAAAATGTCCCACACAACCACACATAGAATTAAGATGGGAAGCTTCAGTGGCTAATGGTGACTCCCTGTGAAGGGTAGAAGTGTGGTGAGACAGTTGTTCCAGCTTACTTTTTCTTATCTTTTCATTTCTATGTTTTTGACATGGGTTACAAAAAAACCACATACACACATTTATTACTTTACCACTAAAGAATATTAATGTTCATTTCTTTTTTTTAATGTGGCCACTTTATCTTGAACACCCTGAACAAACCATGTTTAGAGCCTAAGTGTTTTATCTGTTTCCAATTTTCCCTGATTCCCCAACTTCTTCATCTTTTAGTGCCATTCTCATATGACATTTCCCATTTTTAATTTTAAAATAAGAAAGGTTATAGAATTTAGAAAGAAAAGTTTTTCACATTTCATGAGGGACCTTACAACCTTCTAATAATAATAATAATAAGCACATATAATCTGGTTTTCAAGCCATTCACTTTCACCGTCTGCTAGCAGGGGTCTCGATTAGCAGATCAAAATTATGCAAAATGCCAGTGACCATTTCTAACCATTCTAATTGTATGCTCTGTAGTATCACCTTTGTGCTTAGACTAGAAATAAGCCCTGGACAGATACATACTCAGAGTTCAGTGTGTTTGTGGAACATGGTTGTAGAGCTGCTTCCATTTACTCTGTTGAGGTAAACAGTTACATCTTCACTCTCTGCTTAGCAGAAAATCACAAGAAACACTATGTCATAAACAAAGGAGAGGATGAGGTCACTTGGACTCACCTTCTAAGCTTCTTCCACTTTAAAATGGTAAAATAAAATATTCATGCGCTACCATTATGTGGCTGAACAAAGAGGGAGGCATTTCCTCTTACTTATATTAATCCATGACTTCCTATAGCCTTATACTAAGTCAATCATTTATAGCTACATCTGCCTCATATATGAATGAGGAAGATAGAAAAAAATTACGGCCATGCAAACAATGCTTGTCGAATAACATAAGAATCGACAAGTGAGACAACTAATCAATCTTCCTAACAGCATGACAAGTAGACTGAATCACATTTCAAACATTCATTGGCACTTTGAACAAAAAACACAGAATAACCTATTTTTCCAAGGGGTGTCCAAAGATGCCCAAGGCAACCTATCCTCCCTGAGAATTTAGAAAACATAAAGGAATACTGAATGCAAGTTTATTTTCTGAATTAAAAATTTAAGCACTGTAAGTGAAATGGTAATACTGAAAGTAATTTAACATCTTTTAAGGCAATTCAAAGTGCTTAACTCATTTAATATAATTATCTCTTAACATTGTTATATAGTTTCTTTTTTCCTAGTGCTCTTTAGAAAGGACAAAATACCCTTCCTTTTACCATAATTTCCTCCTTGTCTATGTCTAATTGAAGAGCTTTCTATCAGGAAACTTGAAAAATGGATAATTACTGCTCTGGGGCCTCTTGTCAACTATGAACTTGGGAATTACAAGAGTTTTGGGCCTTGCTTAATAAAAGTGGCTGAATTAAATTTTCTGCATCTAACAAGTATCTCTTTTTTTCCTTTTGGAAAAGAGTTTCCCAGAGAATCTCTCTTAATAGCCACTGGCAAGGCCCATAATTCTACTACTGAAACAATGAGATCTATTTTCCAGATCATCAGTCTTCATTCTCCAGACAGATACAATTGTTTGAAGAGTTGCGATTACATTATCCCTTGGTGCTTCTTCGGCCTCCACATTTGACTGACTCCACAGTTAGCAATTAAAAGGCCAAAGGAATTGTGGATTAATTTTTATCTCTAATAATAAAAAGTTCATTGCATTGATTTTCTTGGTATCAGCATCATTGCCCTCCTTATTATAATCTTGCAAAAGGAGAAATGGAAATCAATACCCATTCATGGACTATATAATTCGAGAGAAGAAACTGCAATCATCCTGACTGTATGGACAGCACAATCTTTTACTACCTACAAATGAGTCAATTTAAAGTGCTAGGATTAGCCTATACAGCTTAAACTTCATCCATCTTCTGGATGTTAAACATCACACGTTTTTGAATAGCAATCTATATGTATCAAGAAACAGATCTGGTAGATTACAAACCAAACGTAGATAACCAGGATGAACTGCACGCAGGATCATCGTATGTATGCGCTACTTTATTTGTCATCAAAGGCCAACAGGACGCAGTGCCTAGCTGCCTTCTAATAATCAGAAAGGGGGCAGAGAGTGCCTCTTCCTGACATTCCCTTCTCCTCCCATTCGGCACTACTGTTCCCTCATCTCATTGTGTTACCATCAGTTCTGTTCACGTTGGTATTCTCTTCAATGGCTCTGGCTCAGAGATTCAGATTCCATAGGCCCCCCCTGGGACCCAGGGATCTGAATTTTTCACCAGAAGCCACAGCACCAGTAAGGTGTGGTCTTAGGGTCAATTTTCAAAAAAAAAATTGCCCCATTCTGTGAGCTTCCGGGGTACTGCATGGCCTCTGTATTGAGTATTGGCACAGCACCTCAGATGTGATAAAAATTCAAGAAAAATAACACTGAAGAAACATTACCCTGGAAAGAGCAGGATTTACATTAGAAACTGACTTGGGGAAAGGAAGGCTCAAGATTTGGGTCCTATTAAGTGCCCTTTTACAGACTTGTGTCTCTGAGTCTCAACTTCTTCACCTGTAAAGTTCGGCTGTAGGAGAAGTAGAAGGTAAAGTATGTGAACAATAGGCTGGTAGAGAGGACAATGTTTTGAGTGTATGATTTAGGACAACTTTCCTTGATCCCCAAAGCATAGTACCCTCAACTTACCCTCCCCTAAAATCGGGAAAGAAAAAAACCACTCCATGAAATCATGTCAGAAGTCACCAAATAAAATATTTATATTTTAACATTAAAAATGATCTTAATCTGCCAAAAACTGAATGGTTTTCTTCTAACAAAACTGAAATTCTGTTTGAAAATATACAACTTAAAAAATTACCTGAAGTCTATGGAACAGTTCATCTGTGGGCTTCTGAAAATTACTTCACAACTATTTTTGTTGTTGTTGCCAATTCTCATGAGACAATTGACTAGTCAAGCCAAAATTTGTATAGTTTTATCAAAACATCTCCATATTTTATTCATTTCAGATGAATAAACACAAAACTAGCACAGTCATATTTTTAACTAGATACAGTACACTTCCCTCACTTCCCACTCCAATATAATTTGGCATAATTAAGAGCTATCAAGAATATCCATGAGTGCTTGAGTTGAGTCCTGTACTAAATGGGAACCAATCACAAAGGAAAGAATCCAAACTATTGGAACTCCCCCAGGGAAGGATGACTATTACTGGATTACCTTTAAAGGAATGGGCTAACTAGTAAACATTGACTTAAGACATGTGAATACTAATTTGTCCCTCGGTTCCTGTTTCATAGGATCAGTCGCTATTTGTGTTCTCTTGATTCACCTCATGAACCCCGAATTTCTCTATTTCAAAATGACTGGCATGGACTGCACTGCTCCAGCCCAGTCTTCGCTGACTGCCCTGTAATGCTTCTCAAGCCTTATCTCAGGAAGTCCTGCCAAGTGGATTCTTTCTTGCCTCTTAGAAATACCACCCCCTCTCTCCACCTAATTATCCAGAAATTTGCTAAAAAAGAAGCCACGATATCAATATAGTATATGTTCCTGGTATATAATATTATAAAGCAGGCATCATGAGAATATAGACCAGTGATGTAGAGAACACACCTGAAGTCTGATGAACCTGGGTTCAAGTTATGACTGATGGGTACTAGCTGTGTGGCCAATAAGGTGCCTATGTCTCTCTGACCCTCAGTGTCCTCATCCATAGAGTGGTGTTAACACTAGTACATCATTGGGTGTATGTGAAGATTAAAAATGCTGCATGCACGATAGCACGAGGACTGACGAAAGCATCTGTCCAACTGCTGGAAGCTACTATATTCGTGCTATTATTAATGAAAAATTACATACTTTAGAGTCATTGTTAGCTCAAATCATGGCTCTGCATTTCAGCTTCTTCGTTTGTAAAACGGGGCTGGTATCAACTCCCTTACAGATTTGGTGTGAACATTAGAGATAAAATATGTTAAAATCCCTGGTAAAACGCCTGGTACAGAGCAAGCACTCCATGGATGGCAGCCATTGCAAAAATTACACATGGAAAGTGACTTTGGTTGTGAGACTGTAATCCATATGCCGTTAGTATCAAGTTGTTAAAAGTTTAAAAGCCTTTTGACACATCTTCAGGGCTGCTATTCTCACTCCATCATGATCCTAGCGCTGTGGAGGAGAAATTATTCAGGCATGAATGCCTGATGCCTCTCTCATTCTCTGTCTTCTAACAAGGGCTCTGCCTCTACCAGCTCAGTTCCTTTCCCTTCTCTGCCTCAGAGCAGGGTTCTGTTGCCAGGCAAGTTCTCTGGGACTTTTGTGGTCTAGAAATGAAAGAAAGAGGGAAGATACATGGGTTAGAGTTGGTGGAGGGGCTTGGGGAAGATTTAGAAGAAAGATACTCGAGGAGCTGAGAGATGGTGGGGAAGGAGATGAAGGGGGAAAAGAATTTCCTGAAATACTGTTTTGTTTCATGTATCCTCTTCTGAATATTCAAGGAAAGGAAGTAAAAGCCTTAATTAAAAAGAAAGAAAACGAAAACTCTCCCATTGTTGGACTATGTCCTTTGAGTGCCAGTGCTCTGAGGCTGTGCCTGGTGAGTTGTGGCTTTTGTTGGGTAATAAATACTAGGGACTGAGAAATTTCCACTGCTCCTAAGGGTAGAAACGCAAGAGGAAATCAGACGCTGCGTGGAGACGGGGGCTACTTGATTTCCTAGGAGGGTGGCCATTTGAGGGAAATACCTTTAGAACTCTTAACATCCTGGAGCAACCAGAGGCAGATAACTCGTTTGCCAGTGGTTGACAAGGAAGAAAGGCCTCACAAGTAAAATCAGAAAACCAAGGGCTCAGGTGACCAGGGAGGGGGCTGTTAGTGAGATGTGCCTCAGAATACGTGTCCCTCAGTGCACCTGGAGATGGTGCTGGGAAGAAACAGGTGCTCCACAGACACTGGGCCCATAGCGCCAGGATAAATGACCTAAGTGCAGGAAGTAGCACTAGTGGCCCCAGTGCAGAGCAGTGCACGGAGGGGGCAACTGCAGGAGAGAAAAGGAAGGGATATGGAAAACCAGAGTGCAGGAGAAGGGGAAGTAAGATTATTGAGCTATGCAACCATGGCAGTAAAGTGCTGTGCAATGGATATTTTCCATCTGCCCTTCCAGAGGCGACATGCTCCGTTCTCCACCCTGCTCTGTGTCCTGGAAGACTGTAGACTAGATCAGTGGCCCTCTTGTCCTCGGGCTTCTGGTGGAGTTTAGTTAGCGCTGGCCACCAGCAAGAGACTGGACTGCGAGAAGAGAGGGAGGGCAGGGGTTTGCTGCTTTGTCTGTTCTTACCTTAGACTGTGTTTGGTTTTGCTCCTCTCTAGTGGCAACAAATTGGCTGTATCCTTCCTGGAAGACAGCAGCTCCTTACCTGTCGGTTGTCCCCTTCCTGTAGCTACTTCTGGTAACTGCTGCCTTCAATGCTGCCTCAGGGTCCCGGGACAATAACTGATCCCAGCTGTTGCTAGTTCCTGGCCCATCACGGACTCCCATTTGTTCTCTTAACCCTGTCTGTACATTTGAAAATACTCCCTTCATTAAACTCTCCTCAATTTCCTGACAAGAGTACCACCTGCTCCCTACCCAGACACTACCTGACAGACCCAGGTAAGATAATAACTGCAAAATTAACTTCATGTTAATAAAGCTACAGTCATGATAATAGGATCTATTTGTAATTATTTTCAATGATGATTTTTTTGTAAAATAAGGAAATATTATATTTTGCAGAATTCTGTTATTCTTAGAATGAGTTGATATACATTATTGCACCATAGAGAGAGACTTAGGTTCAAACCCCTTTTCACCATTTTCTGTGTGTTAAGTTAAATACTTCATTTTTCTCTGCCTCAATGTTCTCATCTGAAAAATGGAGGTAATAATACCTTCTTCACAGGATTCTTATGAGATGGAATGAATCCTGCTGGATGCATGCTCACTCACAGGAAATTCTTAACCAATGACTGTTGTACTTGTTTTCTTATGCTTTCATCAATTCCTTTTCTACCACAAGTCTCAATTTAAGAAATCTAACAAGACTGTGGTTGTTTTCAAAGATGCTTATATCTGGGTGAACCCAATCAGTTCTCTCAGCCCTGATTTAGATCTAGATGAAGATACTCTGCTCAGCTCCACCTGCATCCACCTTGATGGCAGAGACACTGTGGCCAGGATCCAGCAATCAGTACCTCTGTCACATTTCCTTTTGGTGAAAAATGAGCTCTGAAGTATTTATTTTTTCAGAAATATTTTCCAAATCAGATCAGTTTGTGCTATGTGCTGCACTTTAAGTTATTAATCAAAGTCCTCAGAATTACTCTTGAAGATTCTAATAAACAAGTGATAAATAACTTTCAAACCCTAATATGACTCAAAAATTCATTTTCACAATCTTATCTTTCTTTTGTACCATATTTGCCATAGTGAACATTCTTGAGAAGTTTGCCCAAGATCTACCCTGCTGAAAAAGTGAAATATCAGCCACAGAGAATATCTTAATCTGAGTTCTGTTCTTTTGTATGTTAAGCATCCTACAAGACACAATACCTTGAACATTCCCATACCTTTATTCACTCATTCAACTGACCTAGATTCTGGGGAATCTCCAGGAAATAAAACACACAGAAACGCACACCCTGATGGAGCTTATGCTCTAAATACAAGGCTAGTATATTTTCCTCATCTTTCCTATATCTCTGTTTACCAAAAAGTACTGGATTTTCAACAAATTTAGTGTTTCCAGATAAAATATAGGATGTCCAATTAAATTTGAATATCAGATCAACAACAAATTTTTTTATTATAAGTATGTCACAAATATTGTGCTCCTTGGACATATTTATACTAAAAATTATTTTTGTTGATCTGAAATTCAAATTTAACTGGGCATCCTGTCTTTTTATAGGCTAAGTCTTGCAGCCCCAAAGGGGTCACTGCTCTGCTTGCTGAGTGACTTTTGTGCACCTCTGTTTTTGGACCTAAGTTTGCTCCTATATTAAATGAGGAAGCTGGTCCAAGGGACATTTAAGGTCCCTTTCAACTCCCAGATGTCAATTCTTCCCTAAGCAAACGATCTTGTCATCACATACATCTACTCCCTTTCCTCCGTTCATCAACTTTAAAACTGGCTGTCCATTCTCTGACATGACTGCAACAATCTCTTCTTTCCTCACTACCCCTTGGTAATAATCTTTATCGGATCCCCAGCTCCATGTTGGTTGACTTAACTAAGTATCAATGCCAAATGCCCTACATCTGAGTACCATTGTACATTTCACAAAGTATTTTCACATGCATTACTGCATTTTGATGAACCAATTTCTCTCCTACATCCCATCCAAAAAGTTTTGCTGAAGTTGTCTTTCATGACACTGTGTAAATAATCTTTCTTGTCCACCTGGGCAAGCATTAGCAACCTTCTGAGAGACTTTCTCTCAATTAAAATAAGTCTGCTTTCATCTCTGAAGAGTTTTCCAGGGATGCTACTGTATCAATGTTGCATCTTCAGCGCCTGTCCCAGGGATGCTGCTGTATCAATGTTGCATCTTCAGCGCCTGTCCCAGGGTTGCTGCTGTATCAGTGCTGCATCTTCAGCGCCTGTCTCACGGATGCTGCTGTATCAGTGTTGCATCTTCAGCGCCTGTCCCAGGGTTGCTGCTGTATCAGTGCTGCATCTTCAGCGCCTGTCTCACGGATGCTGCTGTATCAGTGTTGCATCTTCAGCGCCTGTCCCAGGGTTGCTGCTGTATCAGTGCTGCATCTTCAGCGCCTGTCTCACGGATGCTGCTGTATCAGTGTTGCATCTTCAGCGCCTGTCCCAGGGTTGCTGCTGTATCAGTGCTGCATCTTCAGCGCCTGTCCCTGGGTGCTCGCTGTAGCTTCCTCCCTGCGCCTTCTGTCCACAGGAGCAACTGCTTGCCTTCTCCCATGACAGGCCCTGTTCTTTCACCTTCCAACTCCAGTCCCCTGAGGGGCCCGCTGCAAGCCTGGACCACTGAGGCCCTGGCCACTCAGTGTTGTCCCTGCACCAGCAGCATCCCATTTCCTGTGAACTTGTTAGTAAATACACTCTTGGACTCTGCCTGAGAGTATTGAACCAGAATTTGCCTTTTTAAGTTCGAGAAGCACTGGATTAGAACACTTCTAGTCAGGTGCTAGTTTTCCGTATTTTCCCAGGAGATCTGAAGAGGATAATTTGATCTATATTTATTAGACTAACCCAAGAGCAATGGTTCCTAACCTTGTTTCTGCCAAGGTACACCCACAGGATGACACAAACTGCCATAAAGAAGAGAGGCTCACCTCTGCAGTGATTCTCATCCCGCCCACCCCACACTCCTTTTGCAAGTCACTCTTCAGCATCAGCTAGGACGCTGAATGACTGCAGTAGGGCTGGGGGGAGAAACACCCCCTCCATATCTTGATAACTATAACATCGTTCCCTAAATACACGAGCAATAGGAGCAAATGAATTATGAACTTCCATCCTTTACTGGCTGTCTGAAATGACCAAATAAATGGACTCATTTTGAAAATGGAGAGAGTAATGCAATAATGAATTATTTCTGATACAGAGATGCTTAATGAATAATTTAAAAGCACTTTACAACTTCAAAGTCCTCAGAGCTATAACTAATAAAAACAATCCAGAGTTCCACTGGCATTTTTTTTTTTTTTTAACATTTGTGTTGTGCTCCACAGAGCTATTCTTGGGACTGATAAACATGTAACACCACTCCAAATACTTTTTCTGAAATAATCACAAGGTACAAAAAGACTGACAGACCCAACAAAGCAACTGCTTGTCTTGGTAAACAGGCATTTGGTTGTTATACCTTCTTCAGCTTCAAGGGACAAAGCCAAAACAAATGTAGAAAAACCGGGTGTTTGTCTGACTGTAATATTAGTCTTTGGGTAATAAGATACCAAAAGGCAGAAAAAGAATCCTTCTATATGCTGAATCCTCAAATAACTCAAGTTTGTGGAGTTGAAAGTTAAAATGTATTACATTTTTCCTTATAAGAGCAATATCAAAAAAGGAGTATCAGTGGCCCAAAGATATTTGAAGGCTAAAAATATCAAAACAATGATTAACAGACTTGTTTACATTCAAATATAGAAGTTTATCTGTTTTAGTACTACACTCAAGGGTTGAAACTCAAGGGAATATCCAATTGTTCAGAGAGATGAACAAGAAAATATTTCTAAAGGTCCAAATTCAGCATTATTATAATTAAATTCTACACAAGAGTTTACTATGAACCATTGTGAACTCATAGCTAAGCTGACCTGATAACCAGCTCATAGCCATGCAGATCTCTTATCAAGTCTAAAGTTCATTACTATCAGGATAATTAAAGTGGTATCGTTAGAATGGGTAAAGAGATGACAAGGCCATTGCTGGGCCATAGAGAAAGTGGAATAGCCCTCAGCTTAGCTGCAATAACACTTTTTTTTTTTAAACCCTGGATTTATATCGCTGAAGTGGCTGTGCAAATACTAGTCACCAATTCCAGTAAGTTATGAAATTCACTTGTAAAATATGTATTTAAATTCTTTAAGAGAAAATACAAAATTGTCCACGAATTGATATTTTACAGTTAAGACACACCCTACTGAGCATGAGGGCATATAGCCACACTGTTTCCACAGCAGGAATTGAATAAACCATGTTAGGAATGGAAAAGAAATTGGACTTCCGGGTTTTTAAAGTACAGCAGTTGTAGACTTCTGAAAGAAGAAAATTGTGAGCTTTGGTTTATCTTCTTACCATTTGACTCATTCTATCTTTTTTTAAAAAACTGCTTTCGCTCTGTTTCCTTAGGGCCATATGATTCTTGCTTTTGTATGTGGATAATCTGCGTTGGTTAACTGTGTTAGAGAATGATGCTACTGAGATCACAACCAGAGTTATGAAATCCTTATAGGTCAGGGAGCTTTACTCTATTTCATTGACTACACCTCTAACTTGGGTGACAATACAATTTATCATCCAACTAGGGATATTTGGAGAGCGCAAGGAACTATGATTCATAGATACATGGGCAAAATTTAAAAAGAAACTACTAAAAGAAAACATAAGAGTAAATCTTCATGATTTTGAAGTTGGTCACCTACCTCTAATCTCACCAGAGCATCTAACCAACTCACTTTCCAGGAAAGGACTGGTGAAAAAGTTTGATCAGTTTTACACTTACACTGACACTGTTTGAAAACACAAGTCAAAAAATATGTCCTAATAAAGTGGTTAGGAAGAATTTTCAGATAGGAAGAAAAAAATTGACTCATTTAGGGATATTCTTATGCACAGTTGTGTCTGAACTACTTTTCAGTAAGCCTGAATTGGCAGCACTGTACCATCTAACAGATTAAGCATGTGTTTAGGGCACCCACAAAGCCAGGGCCCTCCCTCCAAATAAGTTCACCTACAATGAAACTTTCAAGAACTTTGCATTAAAAAACTATAGAAAGAAGCTGTTTTCATCTCAGTATACAAATTGTGCATATAATTCCCGAAATCCAATCGAACTCAACATCCACATACTGGGCTTTGAAAGTGTAGTATGACTTTTATTAGGAATTATAATTTTCTCAGTGCTGGGACAATCTACAGGTCCTAATCCAGCCCTGCAAAGAAGGAAATGTGGACAGCAATAGTCAAAGAACAACATCCAGTTCCAACTGATCTACATACAGATGCCCAAGAGGCACATGAAAAGATGCTCAACGTTACTAATTATTAGAGAAATGCAAATCAGAACTACAATGAGATATCACCTCACAACAGTCAGAATGGCCATCATCAAAAAGTCTACAAATAATAAATGCTGGAGAGGGTGTGGAGAAAAGGGAACCGTGCTACAGTCTTGGTGGGAATGTAAACTGGTACAGCCACTATGGAGAACAGTATGGAGGTTCCTTAAAAAACTAAGAATAAAGCTACTGTATGATCTAGCAATTCCACTCCTGGACATATGTCTGGAGAAAAACATGGTTTGAAAGGATACGTGCTCCCCAATTTTCATTACAGCACTATTTACAATAGCCAACACATGGAAGTAACCTAAATGTCCATCAACAGATGAATGGATAAAGAAGATGTGGTACATATATACAATGGAATATTACTCAGCCACTAAAAAGAATGAAATAATACCATTTACAGCAACATGGACGGACCTGGAGATTATCATACTAAGTGAAGTAAGTCAGACAGAGAAAGACAAATATCATATGATATCGCTTATATGCACAATCTAAAAAAAAATGATACAAATGAACTTATTTACAAAACAGAAACAGACTCACAGACTTAGAGAATGAACTTATGGTTACTGGCGGTGGGGGGGGGGGTGGAGGTGTGGAGGGAGGGATAGACAGGGAGTTTGGGATTCACATGTACACACTGCTATATTTAAAATAGATAACCAACAAGGACCTACAGTATAGCACAGGGAACTCTGATCAATACTCTGTAATAACCTAAATGGGAAAGAATTTGAAAAAGAATAGATACATGTATATGTATAACTGAATCACTTTGCTGTACACTTGAAACTAACACAACATTGTTAATCAACTATACTCCAATATAAAATTAAAAAAAAAAAAAGAACAACAGTCAAGCTTAGCACAGACACAGACAAGAAGGCCACAGCAAGGACCAGTGGGAACCAAAGACCAAAGGAGCATTCCCATCCCCCACTGTTCCAGTCAGTGTAAGAACCTGGTACCGTCAAATGACCCTGGGGGTAGGGGAGTGCCCAATTAACTGAGGTTAAGCGTGCTACCATCTTGGAATGAGATTTAATTTTGCTTACAAAAATAAGTGTGTATGCCATTTTTTTGCACAACTGGTTTTGTGGGGTGAAAGTCATGTTCACCTCACTACCTATGTCCATCTAACAATGGTTGTGAGTTAAGCTATTGGCTTTTCTACAGTTCAACTGGAGTTTACAATGTAAGATCCCTACCAGTGCTATGGTCTTAAGGTGATGTTAATCACAAGAATCTATGCGCTCTTTTCCTTTTTCAGTAAGTTGAAACAATATTTGTAAGTGTATGAATTGTACAGCTGAATTCTGTAAGAAATGGAATCATTAAAAAGAACTTGCTAACTAGATAACTATTTATATATATGAAGAGTTTTCTGTCAATATTTCAATAAGGAAACATAGTTATCAGGATACACAGCTATTTTTTAATGAATCGCAGCTAAGGCAATAGGTATGGTAAAAATTAAAGTATTTATGTCACAAAGGTTTTAAGCTGGGTTTTAAAATAACCATCATATATACTGAAGATTCTGGAAGGTAATTATTATTTATCTAACTTTGGCATCTCACAAAAGCAATTCACCATCTGGGAGGATAGGATAACTTAGAGTAACACATAAATTCCAGAATTATTTATTCAAATCAAATATCCATTTTTAGATCAAGGGCAACTACTTCTTCATAAAATAATAGTGTAATATATTACCTAGAAATGAATGTTACATATTTATAACTCTGGCTGGTAAATCCCAGTCATACCATTATTATGCCATTAAACTGGAAATATAGCGAGTTGAAAAGAGGAGTGATCATAATAAAAGCACTTTATTCTGCACATAATACCTGAAATTCAATCTAATACAACTTCCAAATACCAGAAGTTTAATGTTTATGGTCTTTATTGAATAATCTTCTCTTTCTTTGACTGAAGTCAATAAAAAGTCATCTCTAAACTTTTCAGTGAAGCTAGAAACCATTCCACTAAACTACAAGGTCATCAAGATAAGAATAAAATCAAGAGATCATCCTTATGATCTCTGCAGCTAATGTTTTAATATTTTTCTTCTCCACCTCAAAACCAGTTTATTTAAATGTTTTACCATATTGAAATTGATGTTTTCTTAATGTATTTTTACTTGCATATTCGTATTTGTTTTATTAGAGTTACTTTAAGGAAAATAATGTTACCAAGTAACATTATAAATATGCTGGAAAGCCCTTTCGTTTTGGAAAAGATAATTCTAAAAACTTTTAATTGTGGTAAAAATACATAAAAGTTACCATTTTAGCCATTTTTAAATGTATAGTTCAGTGGCATTGAGTACATTCACACTGTTATACAACGATCAGTACCGTCCATCTCCAGAACTTTTTATCTTCCCAAACTGACACTCAGTATCCAGTAAACTCTTATTTCCCCCACCCCTCCATGGAGGAGACAATCTTAAATAACATGTTTTTCAAAAACACACATTTGTAAGTTGGAATTACACTCTTAAGCAGAAACCCTTAATTAAAAAGCTCTAGATTCTGTTTCACGCTTTAGAAACAATGACTGAACACTGTCCTCTGTTGGAATATTGCTGGCATTAGTGACACATGCCATTGCAGACACATTTGTTGATGTAATAGAAGATTCATATATTTTGGATTTAGGCTATGCAATTATTTAAAAATACCAATGGAAATACTACAAGCGTTACAGAATAATAAGTTCTCACATGATTTAGTAATTCCTGCTTTTAACAAAAGATTCAGAATACATATAGGAAACATGGATATCAAATAGTATGTTACATTTGTATACCCACATGACAACCATGAGGTTACTATATTCATTCACCCTAGCTTTTTCATCTTTACTCTCAGATGCAAACTGCCACATCAATATGCCATGTGCCACGGACCCCCTGCCCCCATGCAAATTCTGCTCTTTTCCAGTGTGAGCTCTTGATTTCAGATTATATATCTGTGCCTACAAAATCCAGAAACCCTCAGTGATGATAACGGTAGATAGCAGAGCATGATAGCAAAGTAAGACAATCAATTTTTGTGGGATGCCGAATAAATTCAGTTTGAAGGATGGTGGGACTGGGAAAGCAGACAGTGTGGCCCAGTTTTCATGGTGATCGTGAATGCTCCTCTTGGCATCATCTGATACTGCATCATGTTTACCTCATTTTTCAGAACCAACTAAAAATGATTTCAACATTGGCCAACTTCTTCCCTTTTGATTGTTATTAATATTGATACAAGATCTTATGGCTCAAACACTAAAAATCTTACATGCAGTTTAGAAATCCTCCCCACCTGGCTGTTGGCAGGAATTTTACTCACTCACTGATGAAAATAAAACCGTACACAAGAATAGCCAGGGTAAAGATTCCCCTGGAATTATTTTCTTTCCTCGTTCTAATGTAGTCTCTTAATATGCAATTTACCAATATATGTCAACTCAAGAATTCCATTATATGCTTAGATAATAATAACAGCCAACATTTTTTAAGAGTTTAGTTTTACATTAAACTGTTCATTTAATCCTCACAGCAACTTTATCAGGTAGCAACAATTATTATCCCCATTTGATACACTTTGCAAAGAAAGTAAAAGACAGCTTAAGAAACTTAGCCAAAGCACCCAGACCTTACGCAAGGTCACTAGAGATGCCAGATCATGTTCTTAACCATCAATTTTAGATGTCAATATCATTTTTCCACATGGAACTCATTTTCATTTTCTAGTTCTACCTGTTCATAAAAAGATTTTAGAGAGGTAAATGGCAGTACATTAGTGTTTATCTCAAAGCTCTGGCATTTGTTAGACATGCCTGAGATTTCTGCCATCTCAGGGCACTGGGCTTTGCTGGGCACCTTGGACATTTCAATTCAGTAACTGGCATCTTAATTTTTTAGTGTACATTTTATAAGCAATTCACTGCTGAATTTTATAAAAGGGTCGCTTAACTTGTATAGTTGGTAGTCACGGTCCTACTTAAATGACTTCTCAAGGTTGAAAGTCAAAATTGGAGAATACCCTGGAAACATACAAGGTAGGCATTCTATCACCTAGAAAATGGGTGCATTTTTTGCTCTTCCACGTATCACTATAAAAGTATCTCGTGGAAAGGAACAGACACGGCTCCAAATAAATATGGAGTTTTTCATCATCAGCCTCCCAGAGATGAATTCTCTGTTCATAAATGAGAGCAGAAAGGATCAAATTCCAGGGTGTCTAACAGTCTCAAAGAGACCAGTCTGCTGTTTTAAGAGACTTTTTACATTTTCATTAAAAAAAAGTGACACTCCCTGTATTAAGATAATTTTTGTCATTAATCCTTAAATATATCATATTCACATTATTTAAAAATTTATGCTAGTGCAAATCTATTGATATTACTCTATATTTTAAGATTTATAACACTATGTGACTTTTGAATAATTTAATCAAAATGGAAAATAATTGGTTTATTGTAAGTACTTTATTTCCATTTATAGCTATTAACATGGCACTTAGAAAATCTGTGGGTAAAAGGCAGGCTTGCTTTATTTATTAACTCATTTAGAGTCATCTGGACTCATTTACTGAAGAGTGATCCAGGTGCTAAGCAAATGCACTTGCAAAATTCAGGGAAATTTTATTACTGGAGCACCATGGTCCAAGGAATTTTATGACCAATATTAAAACTGAATTTGGGTGTTGTATGTTATATGCTTATTAAATAATGAGACTGGTTCCTCTATGACACACATACACAAATGAGTCTCCCTAATTTATAGTGACACCATGTAAACAAACACAAAAATGTTCACATAGAGAGAACTCTCTCTGAGACAATTTCAATTAAATATAGCTGAGTTAAGTGTGAGTCTGAAATTAGGCCAATGGGGCAAAATTAAGTATTCGCTGGGTAAACAGAATTTTTATTGTTTTTATGTTTTAAAAGATTGAAAACCTTGGTGTTATTGTGATTTTGCTCCTTCTCTCACATCCCATATCTTGGCCATGAGCAAACCATGTTCAGGAGAAATACACAATTCAATTATTTACTGTCACTCTCACTGCCACCATCCTGTCCAAACAATAATTTCTTGTCTGAATTATTGCAGTAGCCACCTAACTGTTCACCCTCAGCCTGTTTTCAACACAGTAGCCAGGAAGATTCTGTTAAGACAAATCATATGAGAGCACCCCCCTTCTCCCCACCCCATGGCTTCTCTTTTCATTCAGGGAAAATTCCAAAGTTCGGACAATGCCATGGCCATCTGGTTTGCTATCCCCACTCTGACCTCATCTATTCTCCCTCTAGTTCTTCCTGACAGGAACCACTGGCCTCCTTGCTCCTCCTCAAACATGTCTGGTATGTTTCTGCCTCAGGGCCTTTGCACTTGATCTTTCCTCAGCATAGAATGCTCTTCCCCTAGAAACAGCATGACTAACTCCCTCCCTTCTTAAGACAGGTTTTCCCTCCCACCTAACTAAGATATCAACACCCATCCCCACCCTCCACAATATACACACACTTCAAAAACCCCTTCCCCACTTTATTTTTCTTATTGGCACTTATCACTCTCTAACACAGCATATATGTGACTTATTTACCTTATGTATTGTCTATCTCCTCATTAGAATGTAAAGTCCAGGAGGTTTTGTTCACTACTTCCCAGCACCTATAAGGGTAACTGGCATATAGTAGGTGCTCAATCAGCTTTTGTAAAATGGAATGAATGGACGAATGAATGAATTCAACATCAATAGAAAATACAAACTGTGACCAAGAAAAGAGTATACTCATGAAAATACTTACCATGAAAAGGAATGAGAAATAAGAAAGGAAATACACAAGCATGTGTGCTAGTCATTTAGCCTTTCAGGCAAACAGACAAGTATTGAGTGCCTACATTAACTCTTCTCGGAAGATAAAGCACACAGTGCCTCAAGGAGTTTATGGAACAGCTGGGAAGATGAACATGTCAATACACATTGATAATACACTGTAATGGAGGCATTTTGGGACACCCAGGCAGGGCTGTATTGAGAAATCAGGATGGAGGGGAAGCAGGCCTAAACCAGATTACAAATGACCTCTCTTGTCATGCTAAGCATTTAGATTTAATCCTGAAGGTCACAGGCTGGAGGGCCACACAAGAATTTCGAGCACAAAATTATGACATGATCCGATTTTTGTTTTATGAAAGCCATTCATGTAAGGGTGTTCCTTATATTGTTATACATAGTAACAAATAAATGGAAACCCTATCCACAATATGGAATTGGATAATAAATCATGTAAATCCATAAAACAGAATACTAAGTCTGCACTAAAAAATGATTTAGATAGGAATTTATTGATAGAAAGAGTTCCATGATATATTGTTAGAAAATAATATATTTTAAGAGAACGCATATTATATGGTCTCACTAAACTAAAAAAAAAAGTATGTAGAGAAAGTCTGTGAAGAGATAGCAAAATGTTAATAGTAGTAATATCTAGGCTGTAGGATTTGAGATAATTTTACATGCTTTATTATGCCTTCTATGTTATCTGAACTAATGTTACAGTGAGCATATATGGCTTTTTCATAAGAAAAAAATAGCTTTTTAAAAAAATTTTGGAGGGTGAAAAAGGAAACAACTCTGGGGGACCAGACTGGAGGAGAGAGCCTACTAGACTGGATGGCAGCATATCCAGGGGGAACGTGAGGCTGGAATGGAGAGAAATGCAGAAGGTAGAATGCAGGTGACCGCCAGGTTCTGGCTTGAGCAGCCGTGCGCTTGGTAGAGTCATTGACTAATGAGTAGATGCCAGAGACCAAAGGTACTCTGAGGAAGCCTGAAATTTCTTATCCACCAAGACCTGTGGTTGATTTGTAACAGTTGGTTGGAATACTGGGCATTAACTAATACCATGGCCTGCTTGCTCACTTGGCTGGGATACCCACATGGCGCCATCACTCCAGGCATTACTGAATACAGTATTTTCAGAGAAGCTTCCCATTCCTCTCTGCCTACCAGATGACACCTGATGCCAATTCTTTAAAATCCTTATGGCCACTTAAACCTTGCTCACCCTCCAAAGGTAAGACCTCCTGCCACCTCTTCATTCCTTCACTCTCATCCACGTACTACTGTATTCCCCTTTTCTCTGACCTAAACCTATAGAGTTTATTTACCTCGCTCTACAATTGTTCCATCAATGTATTTTTCATTCCAGAATTCCCATTCTATGGTTAAAAAAGGAAGGAAGGAAGGAAGGAAGGAAGGAAGGAAGGAAGGAAGGAAGGAAGGAAGGGAGGGAGGAAGGAAGGGAGGGAAGGGGGGGGAATCTCCCTCCTAACCCTCAATTTTTGTCCTAAAGGCTTCTTCCAGCTTTTGTCCCCAGATGAAATTTAGCTTTCTTCTGAAGACATCGTTCCCCAGAACACTCTCAGGGGTGCTTATCCTCTCAGGGTTGGGAATGGGTCACCATCCTCCTTGCTTCTCAATTCTACTTTCAGACTATTACTTCCTACTCTTTCTTCAAAGTTCATATGCTCCTCATATGGAATACTACACGGCAAATAATAACTGCTGTTACAGGTATCAAATGTGGTTACACCTCAGAGATAAAATACTGATTGATAAAAACAATTTGCAGAAGTAAAATATAATACTGTCTTAATGCCTCCCAAAGGCCTCACCTCCAAATACTATCACATCATGAATTAAGGGCTTCAACATATGAATTTTGAGGGGACACATTCAGTCCATAACATTCCACCCTGGACCCCTGAAATACATGTCCTTCTTGCATGCAGAATACAGTCATTCCACTCCAATAGAACCAGAAGTCTTAATTAGTTCCAGCATCTACACTAAAGTCTAAAGCCTCATCTAAATATCATCTAAATCAGGTATGGGTGAGACTGGAGGGATGATCCACCCCCACGGCAAATTTCCACTCCAGCTGTGAACCTGTGAAACCAGAGAAGTAATGTGCTTCCGAAATGCAATGATGGGACAGGCATACGATAGACATTCCCATTCCAAGAGGGAGAAAGAAGTGGTGATGGGTCCCAAGTAAGTCCAAAACCTAGCAAGGTAAATACCATAAGATCTTAAGGCTCAAGAATAATCCTCTTTGGTTTGATGCTCTGCCTTTCAGACTTACTGGGGCAGCAGTTCTGCTTTCAGGACCCACTGTGGTGGGAGGTACACTGCACCCATGGCTCCCCATGGCTCTGGCTGGTGGGGACTGTGCTCCCTGGAGGCTCTGCCGAGTGGCCCCTGACTAGCCTGCTGTAACCTTGGTGATGGCTTCCCCTTTGAAACTGAGGAGGGAGCCCTGATGATCTCTGAATTGCCTTTGGGGTCATTTTCCCTTGTCTTGAAGAGCAGTGCATGTTCACAGACGAAGAGCTCTATGGTTTGGTCCTATAGGAGCTAAGAAGTTTGACAGCCTTCATTATACTCATCCTGCTTTCTCTGCCCCTTTTAGTTCAAACTGGCAGTGTCTTTGCTGTTATAATTGATTTTCTATTCCTGGAGTTGCTGTTGAAATGACTGATTAGGCCCACATTTCACACCCACACTCATCTCCTTATTAAAGGGTCACTCAGCCACATCCTTGGTGTTCTATTCCAAACACACTTTCTCATTTTTTGCAATATGGACAAGTTGAGAATCTTCCAAATATTTAAGTTCTGATTCCTTTTTGCTTAACAGTTTCTTCTTCAATACATTTCTCTCTTCCCCCAGCAGTCAGGGGGAATCAACCCACTCCTTCAACACTTTTCTTAGAAATCTCCTCAGCTAAATTTCCGATTGCATCACTTTCAAGTTCTCTGTCCACAAAATACTAGAATACTAACACACCTCAGACAAGTTCTTTGCCACTGTATAACAAGTATCACCTTTTCTCTGTTGTCCAATAACATATTCCTGATTTCCATCTGAGACTTCACTGAAGTCAGACTTTATCATCGACTTTTCTACCAACATTCTGTTCATGGTTATTTATGTATTTTCTAAGAAGATGTCTCCAGCTCTCCTTTCTTTCTGAGCTCTTACCAGAATCGCCTTTTGCAGTCCCTTCACAGCAACCTCTGCTTTTCCTAACATGCACCTGCAAACTCTTCCAGCCTCTATCCATTACCCAGTTTCAAAGCTGTTTCCACATTTTTTGGTATTTGTTACAGCAGCACCTCACTTCCTGGTGTCTCAGACAGATCAGGCTGACTATACATAATACCAAAGAGTGAGAGGCTTAGACAACAGACATTTATTTCTCACGATTCTGGAGGCTGGGAAGCCCAAGATCAAGGTGCTGGCAGATTCAGTTCTTGGTGACTGTCCTCCTCCTGGCTTGCAATTGGCTGTCATCTTGCTGTGTGCATGACCTCTTCTTTGCGTGTGCATTGAGAGAGAACTCTGATCTCTCTTAGTCTTCTTAAAAGGATACTAATTCCATCATAGGGGCTCCACCCTCATGATCTCATCTAAACATACATACCTTCCCAAAGGCCCCACCTTCTACTGCCATCACATTATGGGTTAGAGCTTCAGCATAAATTTGGGGTGGGAGGTGGAAGGGACAAAAATCTTCAATCCATAACGAATACCATTTATAAAATTTGACAACATGCAAAACAATACTATATGTTTTTATGGTTGCGTGAATAGATGGAGATACATACATATCTCAAGGATAAAAATATACATAAAAATAATAAACAACAAATTCAAGATCGTGTTTGCCTCTAGGGAGAGGTCTTACAAAAGGTGTCACCTGTAATGTATTTCTTGAATATATGAAGCAACATGGTGAATATTAATATACAAAAAAGCTGTGTGGTAGGTACATGGGGGGCTTGTTATATTATTCTATATTATTTTAAACATTTAAAATATTTCATGAAAAATATGCTAATGGTGCTAGGAGATACACATATCAAACGACTTAGTGAATGTTCATGTTTTTCAAGGCTCTCCCCCATGGCTCCTTATTTTTTTACTCTACATCCTCTCCCTAGGAGATCCTGACCCAGAGTTTAATTTATGATCTATGTGCTAATGACTCACATTTATATCTCCAGTCCAGATCTCTTCTCTGAGCTCTAGACCCACTGCTAAGTGACTTCTCCACTTGGAAGTTTCAAAAGCACTTTAGCTTCAAAGTGCCAAAACAAAAGTCACAATCTTTTTCTCCAACCTGATACTCCTCCAATGTCTTTATAGTGATTAGCTATACATATATATATATATATGTATATATATATATACAGTGATTAGACATATATATATTTTTTCTTTTTTTTATCTAGGCCCTCACTACTCGAAGTGAGATTTCTGAACAAGAAGCACCAGCATCACTGGGAGTTTGTTCGAAATGTACTCTCAGGCCCCACCCCAGACATAATGAGTCAGAGGTTGCATTTTAATAAGACCCCCCCAGGTGTTTTATATAAACATTAACATTTGAGAAACATCATATTCCTAATGGTCTCCCTATAAACTCTTCTTGCCCTCCTTCTAATCCATTCCATTTTCAGAAGTGGGAAACAGAATGACCGGGTTGGAAGAAACGGAAGTAGTTCCTTAACCATATCTACCTCTTCAACATCATTTCTAATTCCTGTCCCTTTTTCTCTTGGCTCCAGACACAATGGGCTCCTTTTAGTTCTTCAAATGCATCACCACACTCTCTGCCTTTGCTTGAAATGCTCATTTCCTTCTTCAACCAGTTAACTCCTATTTAATCTTCAAATTCAACTAACTTCTTCTCCGATCACCATAACTGCCCCCCCAACTCCGATCCCCAGTTAGAACTATTCTCCCTGTTATTTATTCTCATGTTTCCTTGTTTCCTCCACAGTGAAATGTACATATTTATGTGATTATTTAATTAATATTGATTTTTACCCATTTCACTGTAAGCTCTATGAGGGCACGGTCCAAATTTGTTTTACTTACCATGTAATTCAGGGCCTAACACACAGAGCTTGACACAGAATTACTGTCTGACTGAATAAATTAATATTATAAAAGGAATGCCTCCACTTGGGTGAGAGATGGGACTAGATGACCTCTAAGGGTTACTAAAAGGCTGAGCTGTGTGTCTCTGTTTCTTAATTGATTCATAATTTTTTACTTTGGCCCACTCACAGTATAAGAATCCTTTAAAATTCTAGTCCCTCCTACCTGCCTTAGGTAAGGTTAGGACATATTAATTTTCTTGACAATCTAGCCTCCAAAACAGGCATCATAAAATAACACACCTTGATAAATATTTGTCATGCCAGGAAAGGTTTTAAGCAACAGGAATAGAGTGATAAACACATAAATATGGAAAGTCAAGTGAAATGGCAAGTCAGTTTACTTTGTCCTGCATGGAGCCATGGCAGTCAAACAAACCTGCTAAGATTCAACTTAGAAAGTCTAAGGCAAAGAAGGAGGGGGTGGAGGGGCCAGGGAGAAAGTGAGGGGCTGAGTAACAATAATAATAATAACAGTGATCATAATTAACATTTATTAAGCACATGTGCAAATGTGTGTTACTTGGGTAACATTATCTCAGTTAATTCCCTGACAACTTCATGAAGTAACCACTATTTTACATTTTGCATATTAGCTACATATAAAAAGTATTCCAATTTTATATATAAGGAAACTGAGGTAAAGGGCCTTTATATGACTTAAGGATATCCAATAAGTAGATGGTGGATCTGGGATTTGAACCCAGCAGTCTATTTTATTCTCAACCGCACGATAATGCCTCTTTAACAAAGGAGGAAGTTAGGTAGAGAAGATTTAGGGTAAGCATTGTGGTATGCAACAAGGCAAGGCTGTGAGGGTCAAAATCTGTGGCTATTAAAGGGTTAGGGCAACAGCCAGGAGTATTACCCCTAGGACTATTGAAGTGTAGAACAACATTCATGGTCCCCACAAACCTTAAAGCTTTTTGCACTTAGAAAAAACAGAGCTATGAATGTAGAAACAATTGCTGGCAGTTCTCATCTCCATCACCTGTTACAACGCTCCTACTTACCCTACTGCCCCAAACCATGCACACCCAAGTTATCAGTTATCACCGCTGATGTAATTAACACGTACACATATGCAAACCATTGAGACAAATAACCTCACTCAGAAGAATAAGGATCACTTTGATGTGATAACACCTCACGCCAACTCCTTGCACTTCTTGTGAATCAACAGATCCCCTCCATCAGCTTGGCCATGTCCCACCACTGTGGCTGAAAATTTCCAAATTCATATGTCACTTCTAACCACTGATAATCCCAGAATCCCTACTCCCCCTCTGACGCCCAGCTCTATTTTTCCAGGTTTACTCTTCTTTAGTCTAATTATTTAATTCTAAGATGTCATATACAGAGTAAACAACCACAAACCTATAGATTTCTTCTCAATCATAAGATTTAGAAGACTGTTCGTGTGAGGACTGTAGATGGCTTTAGACAGAGGGAATTTCTAAGAACACATTAGGACCAAAATCACATTTATAGCTGGTTCCTTGAGTTAAGAATGCACACTAATGTATTCCCTGCACCTAGGGAATACATTTCTAAAACAATTTAGTTCAGAGTCTATTAGTTACACATCATAAAAGCTAGAACACAGAAACAAGATCTCTTTGTCCTGCATGATAAAATACAAAATTGATGTTGATATATATAAAATTCCCTTTTAATTTATGATGGGTAAATAATAAGTTAATTATTATTGTTTTGCTTTTGTCTTGCCTTTACTCAAAATGTTGGAGTGGTATGCACATTTAAGTAATTTGTGCCCATTTTTTATCTGCTTTTCAATATTGTTGAATTTTGTGCTCTAGGCTATATGATGAAATGCAAGGCCTAAGAACCAAAGCAGAAATTTTGTCTAACACCCCACTCCATCAATCCTAATAGACACATGACTTTGCTAAAAGTTCAGTGAATGCACACTTATCTTCTTGCTTTTCAGGGGTTATATTTGGAGGGATAAGTCACTATTTTATCACTACAGAATTAATCTAAAGAACTGTACCAGTCAATGTTCTAGTGACAACATACCGACAGAGAAGGTTTAGGTTTGAGGATAGGCATTCTGAAAGTATCATTTTGGCTTGAATAATGGTCTTAATAATTGAGTAAGTCATATTTTCCCATTTGAAAAATCTCAGTTATGAAGAAATATATCTTCAATAAATCTCACATGCTTATAAAACTACATGTAATCCTTGATCTTTTTTCCATTTTATGTCATAATATAGTTCTATTGCAAAGTAATCTAGACAGTCTCAATATTTTGTTGAGAAAATAGGAGCATTAAAAATCCTGGAGTTAGATTATATTCAAAATATTGCCAGGCTTCCCTGGTGGTGCAGTGGTTGAGAATCCGCCTGCCAATGCAGGGGACACGGGTTCGAGCCCTGGTCTGGGAAGATCCCACATACCGCGGAGCAACTAAGCCTGTGCACCACAACTACTGAAGCCCATGTGCCTAGAGCCCGTGCTCCACAGCAAGAGAAGCCACCACAATGAGAAGCCCACACATGGCAACAAGAGTAGCCCCTGCTCGCTGTAACTAGAGATAGCCGGTGCACAACAACGAAGGCCCAATGCAGCCAAAAATAAATAAATAACATAAATAAATTTATAAAATAAATAAATAACTAAAACCTTTAAAAGAATACTGCCTACAAATTATGTATCTGATTTACATAAAAAATGTACAGCAAACCATATATTCCAAAGATGCCTTTACCTCCTCTTCCACATGCTCTTCTAGGAACTTCCCATTCCCTCCTCAAAAGCTACAGTCTAATTCCTTTCCTTTTGATTCTGGGTGAGTTTGTGACTTGCTTTTAACCAACAGAATGTAGCTGAAGTGACAATGAATTTCTTTCCAAGGCTAGGTCACAAAAGGTGATGCAGCTGAGGTAGAAAGTAAACCACTTATACTTGCACCCTAAACCACTAAACAGCGAGATTCCCCTAAGGCTGCCATGCAGTGAGGCAGCCCAACTAGCCCTCGTGGAGAGACCATGTAGAGAAGCGCTGAGACTACACTGACAGACACAGAGAGATGCTCAGCCCGTATCCAGTTGCTCCAGCTCCAGCTACTGCCTAACTGCAACCACATGAGATTCCATGAGGCCAAAGTGCCCAGCTGAGCTTTTCCCGAATTACTGACCCATAAAAACGCTGAGATAGAACTAAAATGACTAGGAACTAAAATGACTATTGTATATTAAGCTACTAAGTTGCTATGCAGCCATAGTAATAGGTCCAAACTGTTTAAAATTTTAGGCTCTCAAAATTAATATTAAAAAAATAGACTAAAAGAAGGAATGTTCATATAAAATAAGAAAAGATTATTTCCAAGTGACCTTTCACCTATTTCCTCAAAGCAAGAAAGTTTCCATTTTTGTCTTCCATGAAAGTGAATGGAGTTAAAGAAATATTTACAAAGTTTAAAACTTTGATGGAATAATTACCAATTTTCTTGAGATTTCTTTACATATTATCCATTGCCTAAGAACAACACTTCTATCTTGTTCCGCCAAGATAAAGAAATAGATGGATTAGATGGACGGGGTTGGGGTGGGTGTTGAGAGAGAGAAAGAGAGACAGAGAGAGGGAGAATGGATAGGGAGATGGCGTAATGGACATAAATTTGAAAGGAATTATGTTATCTACCGTGACATGAAAAGGTTGTCTGCTTCAACTTTTACTGAGTCATTTCCTAACTCTCATTATCTTACAAAAATAATTATGAGAGTTAGGAAAGGGAAGAGCATGGGACATCATATCTGTTGTGTTTTTTAATGCTGCATAATTTCAAATCACACCCTCTGTGGGGGAGTATTATAGCTATGGTTGGCATCCAAGTTTTATGGAGACAGAAACTTGCACAAAGTTGGAGATTCTCTTTAAGAAAAGGAATATAAAATTACAAATACAAAATTAACTATGGAAATAAGTATTTAGACTGTGAAAAGAAATTACAACAAAAAAACCAAATTTTGAAAAGATGACAAATTTTACCAACATCACCAATATCCAAGAGAAATGTATTTATATTAATTAACCACCTGACTCACATTTGTAATACTTCTAAACTACATTTTTGGGCTGTATTTATTCACTGATTACATCATATGACAATGATTATAAAGTATTTTCTATAGATGAAAATATGTCTTTCCGCTAGCACGATTGAGTTTTTTATAATTAATAGTTTATAAGTTGTATAATACGTTTAAAATCACATAGACTGCATTATTGAATATATACATATGTGTGTAATATATACATATATAGTGAGAACCAAATCCTCCATTTAAAATTCTGCACTACAGATGACTAAAAGACTTTTCTACCAACCACCTTCTGGCTTTATAAATTTAAAACTTTCTCTTCTATTTTACATATAATTTGTTGCTATAAGATATATTCATAGTGTAATATTGCTTCACCAAGTGATTTGGCCCAGTATGCAATATGAATATTCCTAGAAGTCATTGCTACACCAGGATAGCTAATTTATTTAATTTATTTAAATTAATAATGCAAGGAAGTGACTAAGAACCACATAAATATATCTCCCTAAACGGAAACTAAAGTATTCCCAACTCAACTTCCCCTTCCCTACATCCCAAACATGCTGTGGCCACTCCAGTGCCACATGTCATAAGGGAAAATGTGATGGAGGGGAAGTTGGAGATGAAGGAGACAGTGCTCTTAACTGACTGTGGTTAAAATATCCACAAAATATATGCTCACGTGACCATATTGAAAGGCTGTCCCAGAGTTTTGGAAGGGGCCCATGCACATAAAAGGCTCTGAAGCTGAGGTTTCACTGGGTTCATAGTAAATCTACCTTACCTATGACTCTATATATTTTTCCATCCCCACTGGAGTGTTTTAAGATCACTTATGGAAGTTCCCCATTCCAGGTCAAGTGACAGGGGATGTCATTCATGCCTGTCTATCCCCACAGAGAGGGAGGTCTAATCCAGGTTGGCTACTCAGATTTTTATGTAACCCACGAAAGGCCAATGGAACCCAGGAAATATCATGTAACCCAAGAAAGGCCAACAAGAATTTCCTAGGATTGATATATGGTTGTTTAGGGAGAGAAATCTTCTTTCTACTGAGGATGCTAAACAGAAAAGGGGTGTGGGCCAAAGACCCTGTTTGAGAATAAAGCCAGCATTTAAAAGCATTACTGGGAGATGGAGGCTAACAAAAGT
This sequence comes from Orcinus orca, assembly GCF_937001465.1. Lineage (NCBI taxonomy): Eukaryota > Metazoa > Chordata > Mammalia > Artiodactyla > Delphinidae > Orcinus > Orcinus orca. Next base: position 67,166,764 of record NC_064565.1, read on the forward strand.
ATTTGAGCCTCCTGAGCTGTGCACCTGCCTAACTCCTCTCTGTTGTTAGACAATAAATTCCCTTCTTATTTTAACTGAGTTGAATCCCTAGCACTTACAACCCAAACAGATTTGAGTGATACATCCTTTCCTTTGCTACATTAGAGTGTTTTGCTTCAGTTTTTATGTAGCAACTATACAAAATATAAATTTTAATAACAAATAAATTCATAAACATCTCCATCATTTTGAGAATTTCTCAGATCTGACAACATAATCAATACGAAAATACCATGTACACAGGAAAGGGAGAAAAGTTAAACACACAAACAAAAACTAGTAATTGTGTTAAACTAATAAGTTTTAAAAAAGACAAAGGATAATTTATGCTAAAATAGGTCTGGTAGACTTAAAATACAAACATTATTAACTCCAAGTCACTTTTATAGGGTATTTGTATTATCTAATCCAACAAAAAGTGACATGAAAATATCATCATTTTTAAATGCATAATACCAGTATCAGACCAAAGATCAAAGAAAAATAGTTGGAGGCCCCCAAATAGAATCGATCATATAAAGATAGAGGAGGCATTTAACATCAGTGAGAAAACCAAAGATTACTTGAACAATGGTGCTGAGGTGATTAAGTAAGAGGAAAAAGAGAAACCAAACTCAGAGCTAAAGTAAAATTAAATTCCCTGTGACTTAAATGTAAAAAGTAGCGACTAGAAGAAAATATATGGAAATATTTATGTGGTCATGGAGTGGTAAAATGTAACACCAGATACAGAATTCCATAAATGAAAAAATGGAATTCAATTTCTTATATCTCATATGAAATTGAAACATCAAAACATATATTAAAATAAAAATATATGACAGAAATATAAAATCACAATGCGGATGACAAGCTGCAAGATTATATTTTAAATACGTCTGACAGAATAAAGGTAATATATAAAGAATTCTTGCAAATCAATATGGAAAAGAAAAGTAAGTCCTCTAGTACAGATGTAGATAAAGGGGCTGAGATCTACCCCCTCTAATACTGGAGAAGACACATGATATGCATCAGAATGTTGACAACAGCTAGATCTGAATAGAATTACAGGAAATTTTTATTTACTATTTTGTGTTTTTCAAGACTGAGCATGTGTTCTTTCTGTAATTAGAAAAAGCAAACAATGGCTATGTACTCTAAAATCATTATGATAAACCTTAGAGGAAAAATAATCTATGGAAAATTTAATCCAGAGGGTGAGGCCCAATCCTAACCAAGCTGTCACTTTCCATGAAACCTAAGGCAATAGTTACTTGATTCTGGCTCATATTATGCTTTAGAAACAAAACTAATCAAACATAAAAACCTTTATAATCTAACTATTCTGTTAAATTAAACGCACCTAAGTCCTTTATCTGTGGTGTCATGGACTCTAGTATAGACCATTATCTTAGCACTCCACATGAGGTTCAGACTAATGTCTCCCCCTCTGATGGTGGGTCAGTGCCTCAAGAGGACCTGTTTCATCTCTGTAGGCCCAGGCCCCAGCTTGGTGGCCGATCATGGGGCTGCTCAATAGCTATTAGTCCAACGGAACTGAACTAGGCCTCTCTGATTGTGAAATCTGATCCAGCAAGAGATGGTAAATCAGAATCGATTAGTTACTGTACGGTCCTTTAGTTGATTAAGTATTTTCATGAAAGCTCATTTACTAATTTACTTCAAGTCACTTACATTTCCCTATTAATTTTCAAATGGTTCACATACCCAAAAAAGAAACAAGCAAAATGTGAGATTTTAGTCATTTAATGTATGGAAACATATGATGTTTATGAAAAAAATTTTCTCAGATACTTAATATAAAACCATGGTCAAGACTAATTCAGACTAAGGGAATGTCCAAGTGAAACCAGTACTACCAAATCTTTGATTACATTAAATAATAAACTTTCACAAATATTCAGAACTTCCAGTTAACATACTGTTCCCAAAAGGAACTTCACTGAATATATTTTTAAAATGTCTAATTTATCATGAGTTGTTATTATTTGCATAAATGTATCAAAGCAACTTTGATACATTATACATTTGCATAAATGTATCAAAGCAACTTTGAAAGCAACTTTTCATTACACAGATTAATACTGTCATCTGAAGACTTATTTTTGCTATTAAATTACTTGGCAAATAGGTTTCTTGATAGGTAGCCTAATGTTTATGCTATGCTGAGCCAGTGACATTCATGTCTTAATTTGTAAAGGCTGAATTAATGAGACTTCATTATTATAGCAATATTTTAAGTAGAATATGATAGGAAGTCCACACTTTTCTAAAGAACAATCTTTACTAACACAAAGGGTAATGTTATTTAATGTGGAATGCATTTATCTAAAATTTTATTTATCCATAGCATGTTAACTCTAAAATAATGAGAATTTTAGCTTCACCTGTTTTGAATAGTAGGTCTTAAAAGTGTTTTCCTCACTTTATGATGAAAAGATAAATACATATTTCTTCCATTATAGAACAATTCTAACATCTGTACTTTGAGCTATTTTTAAGTGTACTTTTACCTTTCATTACACACTAAAGCATCAAAATAACCACTGAGGATTATGGATGTCTAGCTCTTAAATAACTGTTTTGGTATACTGTTTCTTTACAAATTGCTGTTTTCATTTTAAAGGTAATCAATCATAGAATCACACAATAACACAACTAGGAGATGATGTAGGAAGGTTCAAATTTACTTACACTTTGCAACTTAATGTGGTTAAAAAAAAATGCAGTGTTTTTTTTTTTTTTTTAACTGATCTAATATTCTTCAGGAATCCTCCGCACTAACCAGCTTACCACGAACTCCCAGGAACTCCTGGCTGCATGACCCTCACTTCTAACCACACCATGCCACCACTACCACTTTCTTGGGCTTCTACATATTGCCTATATACAGCCTAGTCCAGTGGGTTTCCTCTTCCTGTCCCCACCCATGATGTGACCCAAGTTCCAAAGGGAATCAAAGATAAAGGCCCCTTGTTTTGGCTTTGCCAGTTACATATTTTAACACTACCACTCCCATTCCATGAGTCAATCAAGATGAGAGAGAGGTAACCATTATATTCATTAACCTCTTACCTCTTCTAACTTTTACTATCTCTTCCAGCCCTTAATGTACCCAGATAAAAGAGGCAGCCTTTCCTCTTTCTTTTTCATTACATACCCTTTATAAATACATCACATCCTTCTCCTTAAGGCAGCATGTGGTATTGCCTTTTCCCCAGAGGTCATAATGGTAGATGAAGTACGAGGAAATACTAGCTTACTGACATCCGAGCTTTAAGAAGAAGTGATGAGCTAAGCTATTGATAAATATGTGGATTGCAGTGTCAACTCTGTATAACCAGCTTGGGTTCAGACTGATGTTCACACTTACAGAACATAAAAGGTTTTAATACCACCAGGTTTACTTAGAAAGATACGGCAGAGGAAATACAGCATGTCCACACGATAGCATCAAATACATCTTCAGTAGAAGTTCTTACAGCAGTCCAGGCATTGCTTCCCAGATCCCATTAAGATTATGCTTAACATTTGTATAGAAGAGCAAATGGCCAAGATAGATATAATTCCTGAAGAAGAAAAACAAGGAGGGATGTCTGGTACAACCAGCTATAAAGACGTTTTAGAAGTCTGTAGATTTGAAGACAGTATAGGATGGGGGTAAGGACAGAGAGAATACAGAATACAGAGTCCAGAAACTAACTTGGACATATACAGAAACTTGATTTTTAACACAATGGATATTGAAAACCAGTGGGGAAAAGAAAATATTCACTAAGGACTCTGAAACAATTGGTCATCTATATAGAAGAAGGAAAACTGCATAAAATTGACTGTATAAAAACAATTCCAGGTAGATGAAAGATTTAAAGCCAAACCTGCATTTGTAGAAGATTAATATGTTTAGGATCTATATGACCTTGGGGTAGGGAAAGACTTAAACAATATAAAAAGCACAAATCATAAAGGCAACAGAAACATTTGATTATATTAAAGTTAAGGATTAATTTTCTCAAGAGACAAAACCAGTGAAAACTCAAGCTATAAACTGAGCCTATATCTGCAACATAGAAAATGAAAAGGAATCAGTATCCATACCACATGAATAACTACAACAAATAATTATTTAAATTAATAACTTAAAAATGGTCATTGAATATGAATAGGTATTTCACAGAAGAGGAAACAGAAATGGCCAATAAACATGAATAGATGTTCAACCTCATTAGTTATCAGGGATAGGCAAATTAAATCCCCAATGAGATAGCATTTCATAACCACCAGATTGTCAACAATTTTAAAAAGTCAGTCTCAAGTGCTGTCAAGGATGTGACACAATAGAATGCTCATCTGCTCTTGGTTGGAGTGTAAATTGATACCTCAATTTAGGGAATTACTTTGGCATTCATTCATTTATTCAGTATATATTAGTTGACTATTTACTATGCATCTGGTACTATTGTGGGGCTTCGGCATGAACAAAGATAAAAATGACCATTTTAAGTTGAACATGCAAATCTCTTATAACCTAAATTCTACGTCCTGGAGAGGACACACACTACGGAAGATAATATATAACCTAGAGAAATCTGTATATGTGTATATACATGAATGTTCAAAACAGTACTGCTTCTAGTCAAACTGAGAGAGAAAGATGATAATCAAAATGTGTACCATCAGTTGAATGGATAAACAAATTGAAGTATGCAATATAAAAGAATATAAAACAACACTGAAACTGAATGAACTACAGTTACATATCAAAACAATATGAACTTCAAAAACTATGTTAGTGGAAGATTATGTAACAACAGATAAAAACTAAGCATCTTCTGAAGACATATACATATTTAGTGGTAAACTATAAAGAAAAGCAAGGTAATAATTAACACACAATTCCAGAAAAGAATTACCTCTGGGCAGTAAGAAAAAAGTAGGGGGCATCTGAGATAGGGTTTTGTTTTTGAAGTAGGTGATAGGTATACAGGAGTTTATTTTTTCAAAACTACATCTATCTTACTTCACTCTCTATGACAGACTCTAGGTCGATCCAACATACCACAGGGAGATCAGCTTGGTGCTTTGTGACCACCTAGAGGGGTGGGTAGGGAGGGTGGGAGAGAGACGCAAGAGGGAGGAGATATGGGGATATATGTATATGTATAGCTGATTCACTTGTTATACAGCAGGAACTAACATAACATTGTAAAGCAATTATACTCCAATAAAGATGTTTTTTAAAAAAACTACATCTATGTTTTTTTACATATATTTTGAAAATATTTTATATTTTACAATTATAAATACTCTATGCCCTTAATTTATTAATTAAGCTAAGTTTCTTTGCTTGGTTATCAATTTGGACCAAAACAATAAAGTAGTAAAATCAAGGACTCACAAATGTCACTGCTTATACATCACGTAAAAAGTAATATACCGTTAGTATAATCTTGTCGCAGGGAAAATTAAAAATGCAATTTAAAGTTATCAGAAAACTGAATAAAGGATATACAATAACGTGGTTATCAGGAACAAATTCTACAGTACTGTATAAATTTTTTGAAGGTTCAAATGAATTGGCACTCAAAAATATTTATATATGTAGATTATTTCATTGACATACCTACCACAGAGAATCACTCTATAATTTGCCCCATTAAGAAATAAGCCTTGCAAACAGTTAACAAACATGTAAGAAAGTAATTTGTAAGAGTTTATAGACTAGAAAGTCATTCATATAAATTGATTCAGCATACTGTTTATAATGTTAGAAATCACATTTAGTGAACATTATTCAAACATATTTCAGTTTAAGACTAGCAGATGAGGCTAATGTAATGCTTTTCATAATAGAAATACTGAAGACGAGGCTCTTTTTTAAAGACCAATAATTATTTTGACCCTTTAAGCCGAATTCTAGTAAATAAATAACTCCTCTTTACACTGTAGCTGGGAAGTTTGGGAGGAAGGGAAGGTATCTATCATCCTTGACACACAGAACAGTGCTTGTGCATATAAATGAATAATTTTTACAGAAAATTCTTAACATAAGATTTTCATAATCTAAACCATTAATACATTTACTATAAAATAAGCTTATTTAATGGTCAATATATATTTTGAAAATGAATTCTAAATTTATGTCATTATTGGTAGGCATATACACATATAATTTGAGGAAATTTTCACAATACATGTAAACAAATGAGCATCACAATGAATTAATATCACTACTGTATATAGGAAACTATGCAACATTAATTAAATTTATAGAATGAATATTTAATTTTACCTATCAGATCACGACTACACAGACATATTTTAAAACTTCGGTAATAGTAAGAAAAAAGGCTTCTGTGATTAAAGGTTCAGGGCTTACTGTTCAATCAAATAATCTAATTTCTAAACACCTAAGTATTTAGAAATGTCAAGTGAAATTAGAGTTGTCGATTTTCAGTGAAAAGGTTAGTCATAAATGAAAGACTGTTTTAACTACATTTCCCTAGAACATACTTTATATAGTCCATAACAAAAGATTCAATTACCTTAAAATTACCCACTACATATGTGAATGTGTGTGTGTATGTATACATATGTATATGTATGTAAGTATATATATTTTTCCATTTTCCTTTGAGATATACATATGTAAGAAGATGATTTTAGACCTTTTTTTTCCTGGATGCTATAAATTAAGGTGTTGGATTTTTACACAATGTATTTTTGGTATGTAGTCATAATGTTCTCTATTTCTCTACCTCTGTCAGTTTCACACTGCGCTACAGTGTGAAATTGACAAGAAATGGTGCAAAAGTGACAACTGGGAGCACAGAAATTTCACAAGAAATTACTATGCACATTGTTTGAAAAGGCTAAAAAAAAATTTGATAGCAATGACTATGTTCCAATTCGATGAGATGTTTCAGACAAAGAACCCTAGATTCTCCTACATGTATAAGCCATTATCTATGTACAAATGTTTGAAAAATGAAAGGCTAATCTAGGCTACAGCATACTACCTACAGGAAAAGATGTACAGTGTTCGTAAAATGAAATCTTATAGCCATAATGTCTACTCATCTCCCTTGAATTAAGTTGTAGTTCCCACTGTTATATTCTTGTGGATAAGGTTGTGGCCATTTCAAACCCTCTCTCCACTGCAACCTTTTCAACTTCCTTTACAACAAATATGAAATAACAGTTAAAAAAAGAAATAGTATTGAAGGTCACCTTAGGGTATTCTATGTCTTTTCCTCCATTAAAATCTTTTGTCTATTTTTTTTTTTTTTTTGCTGTACGCGGGCCTCTCACTGTTGTGGCCTCTCCCGTTGCGGAGCACAGGCTCCAGACGCACAGGCTCAGCGGCCATGGCCCACGGGCCCAGCTGCTCCGGGGCATATGGGATCTTCCCCGACCGGGGCATGAACCCGTGTCCCCTGCATCGGCAGGCGGACTCTCAACCGCTGCGCCACCAGGGAAGCCCCTTTTGTCTATTCATTGCCCTAATAAGTTAGTTACCATTATTTGGGTTCTCAGAGGTAGGACACTACTTCATGCCTCTTTTCATCTTCTTAAAACACGCCTTACACTACTCCATATCCTTTCTGTGTTTCCTTCTATCCCCACCTTTCCCATTCAAGGCACTGTTTTAACAATACAGTTAGACAAGCCTGGAATCACATTCCCAACACTTCCACTTACTAGCTGTGTGATTTAAGGGCAGTTACTCTTTGGTGCTCTGTGGCTCACTAGAATACAGGAGTGTTAGTACTTATATTGCAGCACTTTTTCAAACATTAGATGTAACTTTATATATAAAGCACTTAGCATAGAGGTTGGCACATGGTAGGACCTCAATAAATTTTGGTGGTAGTGGGTTACTTTTATTATGTCATACTTTACTGCTCCTATTCTAGACTTGCTATATCATTTCACGATGGCAAAGTTCAACATCAATAACACAAAAGTAGCCAGACAATTATGGGCTATTTCTGTTCGCTTAGTAAGTGACTTGCAATTATGATGAGAAGGAAGAACAAATAATATTAATAATAATACTAATTTGTGCTTTACAAACATCTTTCATAGACATCATCTTATGTAATATGTATAGTATCTCTGTAAGTTTTGTAAAGCAGATACCATTTTTATTACTTTAAGATGAAAAAATTAAGACCACAGAGAGACTGAATAAGTCAACCGGACACTGACTGGACATTGAGCCAATTAATGCAAAATGAGGACCAGAACCCACATCACTTCAGCCCAAGTACCCACAATGTGTGATTTAAATGAGCATGCCATTCTGTCTTGAAATATTAATCCTCTGATGGCCACAGAGTTTCATGTCTGTGTTTCAAGGAACACCCAGACTATAGTGATCAGTTCAAATGAAATGAACAAATACTCAACATTAAAAATAGATCACAGCGGCCTTGCAAGATGGTGAGTGCAAAAGAAAAATAATTTATCACATAATCCTTTAATTTCTATAACTTTATTTTTATAAATTCAAAATCTATTAAAATAGATCCTAACTTGAATTATCCTACTTAATATATTCATCACTTTTATCCTTCCAAAAAGTAACACTCCAAACAATGTGAAATACAAGTGATTTATTTTCTGGTCCACAGAACTTTCAAGGAGAGTTGTATTAGCTAAGCAATATTAGGATCCTACAGAGTGAACCATCTTATAATGAAACCCTTGGGAAAGGTCCTCTATAATTGGGAAAATAATATCTGAAAATATATGATTGCTACAGTTACAAATGATTACTTCTGGCCTTTTAAGGATTAACCATACTCACCACCCAAAAATATTTATAATCCACCTAAGTAGACTATCATCATATAGTCTTTCTGCACACACTTTTTATTTTTATAAATTTAGAATTATATGCAAAACAAGGTTAAATTGGGAATTATATGATTAAAAATGTAACCAGTGAACATGTCCCAATAAAAATTGTTTTGAATAACCACCATGGAAAGATATCATGTCACACCTAAATTTACATATTTAAGCCATATGGAGCACATCAGAGCTACCATAAAGTGACTGAAAAGATTTATTTTGAACATTGAGGAAATCTTACTTGTGAGCAGATGCTTAGTCTAGCTTAGAGGCAGCAGGTTTTCACTGGATGACTGATCACATCACTGGGGCATTTTTTGTGAAGTCTATAAAAGGATATTTAGTAGTAAAATGCCTGCATATTGATGATGACAAACAATATAGGCACTTCAAGATATTTCTGAAAGGCTTCACAATCACAATAAATGCCGTGGATCTTAAAACAAAGGCAGTTCATCCCCTTTTCTCAGAGAGCAAATGCTCTTTTGTCATGTTTAACTCTTTCAGACAAAAATCAGTGAGAAATTTGCCTGAACAAAATGCACCTGATTAAACTCTCGAAGCATAGTTCCCTCGCTAATAATCTCTCATTTAATCCTTCATGTTCTTAGAGCAGCTAATTCTGGAGAAACTCAAAACACATTACACAATTTCTTCTCTTTTTTTTTAAACTACGAATGTAGTCAATCTTCAGAAACCTATGTGAAGGGTAAAAAAGCAGCTATGAAATGAAGTCACATGAAAAAGATCCCTAGACTTTTCCAGCTTAAGTTGTTAAAGGGTTCTAAAAATGTAGCCTGAATCTCTCATTTTGGAGAGGAGGACTTTGGAGCGCAGAGGGTTATGTGACTTACTCAAGGTCTCATAGTCAAATGGTGGCAGCATCAAGATGAGAATCTGGAAAACTCAACTCTCATCTGGTTTTCTTTCCACCACCTGATGACCTCTTTCATATGGAAGGGAGCAGTCAGTGTGAAAGAGCCACCTTTGTGAATTTTTTTTAAGACCAAAAATTTATCTTTCTTAGAGTTAATCATTTTTTGGCCCAACACAAAATAGCATTATTATATGTGTAAATATTTTTAAAAATAACTTTTGTTTTAAGTCTACCATTATCTGGTCTCAATATGTTGCACTTTCTTCCCCCCAAAATGATGTCATCAGACATTCTCATTACTGGTTAGCAAACTGCAAAAGATGACATCTGTAAACTCAGTTGGGAAGACTTTGAGATGGAAAAAAAATCAACGCTAACAATGCATGAGTGATAGAAATCAGCTGAGATGTACTCTTCAAAAACCGGCATGTCATTTTATGTATTTATAATTTTAAAGCCCACTTATGAATTCTTGATAAAAGATCAAGTTCGAAAACTATTGAAAATTACTCAAACAAGGGCAGCACAAATAGTTTTTAAATTTTTCTTAAATCTAACACTTAACGTCTTCTAAAAATATTCAAGTAGTTAATACTATAAAGTATCAGAGAATAGCTAAATTCTAAAAACATAGTGGAGTTAAAACATGACTTCAAAAAAAATTTTAGTTCATATAATATATATACACTGGAGTCAAAACTGGATTCAAGAAAACTAATGAGAAGATTCTCTACAAAAAAAAAGGAGGGGGGATTAACTTTCTTTTTAGTTCAAGTTTGCTGAAAATCCCAAAAGGAAACATTTAATTTTCTAAGATATGCTGAAAGACACAGGTAAAAAGACAACACAGTTAGAACTGAATTAATCAAGCAGACATCACTGACAATTGACAGAACTTTCCTGGTGGTTAACAGCAGTTTGAGACAGCTGGAGGTGGACCCAATCTAGTTGGAGATTCCATGGGAAAATATTCTTAAGAGTGCAAAATGGTCTTAAAAAATGAAATATGTAAACAGTTGTCAACCTTTCAGCGTTTTTCAAGAATATAGGGATAAAATCTGAATAAAAACCAAGAGGATAAGCCTTGCATTTTCAAGTTAAGAAATATCTTATTAACTAGTACAGCTCCTTACCCAACTTCATTCTTGTTTTCCAAGTTGCATTGTGCTTATATGAAAACTCGTTTTCACCAACTTCCCAAATATTCCAAGGGTCACATAACTATTGGCAATCAGGAAGGCAGGCGATTGAATAGTGAAGTGTTCCAAGGCTAAGACTGCTTCAATTGTTAATTCTAAATTGTTAAATCTAACTCTATCTGGATTCTTGTTCCATCTATTTAACAGGTGCACTGGGAAAATTCTAAGTTTGGCCACACCCTTAATGAGAGTGACCACACATCCCAGTATGAGGCAACCCAAGTTTATGCCTGGGTCCTGGCTTAATCATTAATAACTCTTAAAAGGGTTCCATTTTGATGATATATCACATAACCATCACCTATAAAGAACTTTAAACAGCCTCTTCCTTTACTCTCCTAGTCCCCAAGAGGACTTTCTTCCATGCAATTTAATGCTGGAAAAGGAGTTAAAAACTGATCTTACCATAATAGAAACATTTCAGTATACACCTTGACTTTTGCGGCCCTACTTTCCTGTCTCTTTTCTTTACTTTCTATTACTAGTTTAAATTTTGCTTCCTCCTGTGGAAATTGTGCATTATTCTTCTGACATTCTCCTCCCCCCTCCTCCACCCCCTCAGTGCTTAGCTGACTTGCAAGCATAGACCTAATTTAAAATATTGAATCTAATACAGAAGTGCTTCAAAGCTGCTAATTAACTTACAAATCCACAGTTCACTTGTCAATTGGGTACAGCTCCTATACTGATAAGAGAATTTAGAACAAAATTTATGCTTAATAAATACTATTGAATAAACATCTGAATGAATAAATGAATGGTTAGGAAAGTAACTTATAGACAGGAGGTTTGGTGTGAAGTACTAGAAACAATCTTATGCTACAAAGAGAAAGAAACAGGATGGTAACAAGATAAAAGAAAAGCAACATAAATTCAAATGTGTAATTAAGTTTGAAAGAATCCCTGCCACACCATGGTTTTCCACAATGACCAACATGTCCTAGGGCACCAATATTTATAACTCAGTCTACGCGAACATTTTTTCTTTTTACTGTAAAAATGTAACTCAGACTTCATCATGGAAATCATTATTTAAAATAAATAAGTTTTTAGAAATACACATTTAGGAAACCAAAATACATCCATTTCTTCAAGAAAACATGCATACGTTGGCTTTCAAGCTGTAATGTTCAGACCTGGCTAATACTGTTCCCGTTTTGCACAAAAGAGGTAGCCAACTAGACAACAGGAAAGCTATGGTATTAGTCTCACTAGGTCCGTGCTCTAATTGGCTGAACTAACTGGACACAATCCCTGTTGACCTATGCTAATATTGTATAAATATTCATCTTTCTCCTTCTCATAAAAATTACAGCAGAAACAGAGCATGGAAAGATGCCTTACAAACTTTCCACACTAGACAGTTTTTAATAAGTTTAAAGAAGTGTCCAAGGATCAGCATAGGAATGATAATACTGAAACTACAAAAGGCTGAACATTTTCACAAGGAGAGAAAATAAGAGAGAGAGAGAGAGATCGTAATCCAAATAAGTTTCTTTCCTCAGTAGGCATTATCTCTTTGTGTAAATATTAGTGCCTAATGGTGGTCTGCTCTGGACGGTAGGGTGGCTGTGAAGAGCTGTCAGGAAGCAGCGTTTTGGCAAAGCAGGCAAACTAGCTGTAGAGGGCCAGGTGTGCAAGGCTCCCAGTTGCACCTTTGAATCAGTTGGGGAGCTTTTAAATAGTACTAATCCCCAGGCTCTGTCCTGATCAATTCAATCAGAATCATTGGCATGGGGGTGTTTTTAAAAGCTCTTCAGTTTGTTTTTCTAAAGCTTTAAGAATCACTCGTTAATGGGGTTTGTGGTCTACTGTGCAGGTAATGGGGAGTCTTTAAACAGCTACCACAAATGAGTTGACTGTGAAGGGACTGTTAAGGGTTTCTGATTTGGCATCCGGCAGCCACACGTTCAAACCCTGACCCTGACTCTTATTAGCTAGGTGGGAATGTTAAATTAATATTCAAATACAGCATTAAACCCCTAGAAGCAAGGGAATTCATAATAAACTGTCCATCATTTTATCAAAGGTAAGATCACCCAGAGTTATGAGTTTCTCAAACAGAGAACCAAATGTATGACATTAAAAAACCAACCCATTAAACAACAGGGTGAGCTCAGTGCAGCATTGAATACTGTCATGTTTGTGGATTTCAGGCATGCCTTACTATTATTTTAAAAGTGTTCTTGGTCTCTCTTCCATTCCTTTTAATACGGTAGTGTGCCTTGCATTGGGGTATTTTGGAAGTTTTCATTTCACAAAGCTGAAATCCCCTAAGGCCCTGGTGTTGTATATGAACACTCAGGAGGTAGATGAGTGGAAGGATCTTACGGGAGGGACACTCGGTTTGTTCGAGCTTGAATACTTGAGAAGCGTATTTCTAGCAAGTTCTGGAAGGAAAAACACAACGTCAGTCAGCCAAAGGCAGGACACTGGGAATGGTCATAGAGGGTCAATGCAACTCCTGCTCAGGACTTGACCAAACACCAGCTTTTCACCTTGAACTTGTAGGGAGCAGACACTCAGGAGGACAAAGGGCAACAGACTGGATCATCATCCAGTTACCTGGTGAAATGGCTTCTGCTTTACATCTTTTCCCATCCATTAACTGTGGCTGGAAACCATGAAGTCATCATCTGGCAACCCTAAAGGCTTTTACTGTGATAACTTTTTTTTTTTTTTTTTTTTTTGCGGTACGCGGGCCTCTCACTGCTGCGGCCTCTCTCGTTGCGGAGCACAGGCTGCGGACGCGCAGGCCCAGCGGCTATGGCTCACGGGCCCAGCCGCTCCGCGGCATGTGGGATCTTCCCGGACTGGGGCACGAACCCATGTCCCCTGCGTCGGCAGGCGGACTCTCAACCACTGCACCACCAGGGAAGTCCCTGTGATAACTTTTGATCGCATCACATTCCTTCCATTTTGCCTCCACTGCTTTCATCTTTTATATGAATAGATCTCTTATTCTCAAAAGTAAACTATGTATATGTTTAAAAATTCAAATGTACAAAAGGGTATAATAGTTAAATCAAAGTCTACTTCAAACCATACAAAAGTAATTCTACTTTGAATTCAGTCCTCAGTCCCCCTATGAAATCATTTACCTCGTCTTTTTCTCTTTTTCCTCTTCCACTCCTACTCCTCCTTTCGTTCCTCCCTCCCTCCCTCCCCCTCCCTCTCTCTCCCCCCACTCTCTGCATGTATATATATGTACACACACATATAAACAGACAAACACAGATGTCTTTTACACAAACATATTGTTTGTTTTACTTATATTTGTACATTATTCCATATCAATTCTTATAGATGTACTGTATTTTAATTTTTTTAAATTGAAGTATAGTTGATTTACAATGTTATGCTAATTTCTGCTGTATAGCAAAGTGACTCAGTTATACACATTATTTTTTTTTTAAGATTTATTTAGTATTTATTTATTTATTTTTGGCTGCGTCGGGTCTTAGTTGCGGCACTCGGGATCTTCGTTGAGTCATGCAGGATCTTTCACTGCGGCGCGCAGGCTCTTCATTGTGGTGCGCAGGCTTCTCTCTAGTTGTGGCATGTGGGTTTTCTCTCTATAGTTGTGGTGTGCAGTCTCCAGGTTGAGTGGGCTCTCTAGTCGAAGTGCGCGAGCTTAGTTGCCTTGCAGCATGTGGGATCTTAGTTCCCCGACCAGGCATCGAACCTGTGTCCCCTGCATTGCAAGGCGGATTCCTTACCACTGGACCACCAGGGAAGTCCCAATACATTCTTTTTTTTATATTCTTTTCCATTATGTTTTATCCCAGGAGAATTAGATATAGTTCCCTATGCTATATAGTAGGTAGATGTACTTTATTTTAAATCACTGCATAATATCTGCTAAGGTTTGAATGTTTGTGTGCTCCCAAAATTCACATGTTGAAATCCTAATGCCCAATGTGATGGTATTAGAAGGTGGGGCCTTTGGGAGGTGCTTAGGTCATGAGGGTAGAGCCCTCGTGAATGGGATTCATGTTCTTATAAAAGAGACCCCGTAGAGATTTCACCCTTTCGCCATGTGAGGACACAACGAGAAGTCTGGGATCTGGAAGAGGGCCCTCACCCGACCTTGTTGGCACCCTGTTCTCAGACTTCCCAACTCTAAAACGGTGAGAAACAGATCTCTGTTCTTTATAAGCTAGCCAGTCTCTATGGTACCCAGGCTAAGACAACATCACACAACATGGATGAACCATAATTATTATCACCTACTGCTGGGTATTTTTTTTTATATTTTCTTATTACAAATAATGTTACAATAAAATCCTGCATGCATTTGTATATAGATACATGCAAGAAAACGTATTGCTCTATGTATCTTTGTATGCATACGCAAGCATATATGTTGACCAGATCTGGGGTAGTGGAAAGACTAGGTCAAAAGATATGCATATTTCAAGTTTTGGTAGTTATTGCCCCATTGCCCTGCAAATACACGAACCAATTTACACCTCATCCACCAACATGTGAGAGTGCTCCCCTGCCCACATAACCTGCTAACTCATTGTGATATTATAAAGTTTGGCCTTGCCCATCTGAGAGGTAAGAAAAAGAGTATCTCACTGTAATTTTAATTAAAGAATGAATATTTTTATGAGCAGCAATATCAAGTAATTTATAGAGTTCTTCACAAGAATTCACAGATCCTGTATTCAAGTGTCCTATCCTTTAGTCAATGTTTAAAGTATATTATTTACTATGTGCCAAGTGTTGCATTGACAGTCACATACTTAAGCAAATTAGGACACAGTTCCTACCCTCAAGGCAATCTAGTAGAGGAGAAAGTTATTAAAATGATAATTAATATGCATTGTGATAAGTACAATAATAGAATATGCATACCGTTTGGATGTAGAAATGCTTAACTCTAGGTAAAGAGCTTTTTCCTGAAATGTATCAATACCTTATTTAATTTATTTTTACATTTTATAAACATATTCAAATGTGATGAGAAAAGTAAACAGAATACCTCGGTCAGCAAGAAGCATAATTGTGGCAATTACAGCTAATAATTAAAGGTTCTGATTAGTTGAAAAATTATTTTAACTGGCTCATCTATGCTTATAATCTATTGAAAAAAGAATATGTAGAATAATTTATAAAACTCTCTGTTTTGTTTGATACTTGTTTTGGGGACTTACAACTTTGCCTAAAATATAATTCACAGCACATCTTTTCTCTCTCCACTTCGCAGATACTGTTTAGCTCTTCTGAAATCACAGCACAAACTTTAGTTTCCTACCCTTCCTCCTCCCCCAACTCACTGAACCATTAAATGTTTAACATACGGTGATTCCTATTAACTGTTGGATTGTTATACCATGCTAAAGAAGCTTGCCCTTTAGTATGAGGTGTGTTAAGGATAGTTAATTATAGTACACAGAAAGCCCTTTAAGTATTCAGATCCTATAAAATGTGATAATAATGTTAACATCATTGACCGGTAAGGCTACTACTTGAGCTTTTAATTATCATTTTAACCTTTAGAAGCTGTCTTCCAACCAACAGGAAAGCTTTAAAACTTTATCCTTGGACTAAATTCAACTCACTGATCACATTCCCTTAATTTCCAAACTTCATTGCATTGGTTGTAGTCAACTGGTGAGTCCTCGCTAAAATGTAAACATCCAAGCTGCGCTGCACACAGAACTAGGCAGAAGAAGCTGGTGTGATGTACAGAAGCTGTGGAGTGAAGAGTTCAAAGGTCTAAGTTTGACTTTCAGTTCTGTTCTCTTTAGCAAGTCGCTTACCCTTTTGTTGATGCTGATTTATTATCAGTACAATGAGCAAATACTACTTTCGCTATCTACCTCTCAGGGTTATGGTAAGGATCAAATGAAATAATAGGTGGAAATGGATGAAGAGTTATAAGCAGTAAAGTTCTCCCATCCCCTTTCACAATCTCCCTTGCTTTCCCTCCCAGACCCTATTCTTTATGTGGCCTCCACCTACCCAAAGCCTTCCATGCTGTGTCATTCCATTTGGGTCTCCTCTGCTCCAGCCCCATGTCTTCCACCAATACTTTCCTGCTTTAGGTTTTATCTCTCAGACCCTAATTTTTACTAGAAGACAGCTATAATAGCAGAAAGAATAATTTGTAAATAATAATGGGCTACATTTATTGAGTAGTTACCATATGCCAAACCATAAAGTCATCACTAGCAACATTTAAACTTTTCCTGTGATAACTTCCGATTATATCATATTCCTCCATTTTTCCTCAACTTGCCATGCAAAGAACTTTATATACATTATTCTCAATCTTTACAACAAATCTATGCAGTGGAGTCTATTATTATTCTTGTTTTACAGATGAGGAAACTGAGATTTGGAAAGTGAAACAATTTGCCTGTGGTCATGCAACTAAGTTGTGATGGAGCTAGGCTTTGAACCTCACAGGAACTCCTCCCATAATCACTGTGCTCTTCTGCTTCTCCTAGATGCAGAACTAATGTAATGAACAAATGGTCACTTATATCACCTTATTAATTTAACACGCTCATTGAATTATACAGTCGGAAGCTGGAAGATCATCTACGTTAACCATCCATGCCATCCTTATCCTCATTTATCACACACCTAAGTCACATTCTGCCTTTTGCTTCAATACCACCAATGAAGGATGTACACTACGTCCCCAAAAGGAATCCCTTCATATTCAGACAGCTCTACTGGGAAGTTCAAGTGAAAATCCTCCTTCCTGGAAAGCCATTCACTCATCTTAATTTTACCTGAAAGCTTTATTAAAAAACTATAATTCAAATGTTCTAATATAATAAATCCTCTAATGATCTCTTCTCCTTGATAAAGTATTCAGTGCACCTTGGCCATGGTGGTCACTCTCAAATGAAAGCACCTAAGCTCTCTGCATTTCTCCAGCTCCAGCCATGCTCTGATGGTTGAACAAACTTCATTGTTACAGATATTCTAGTTCTTCTAATCCCACCTAAGATACCATTTAAGATTGTGGGGGATAAATCATATCATGGTTTTGACCCATACATGAGTTTACATCTCCTACATCTTTTCTCACTCCCTCTTCCACGTACTGTATTTGAAATTGACCATGTTGGAGTTTGTCCATCTTTTTAAAACAATGGTTCTAACTGGGGCGGCATATTAGAATCACCTTGCAAGCTTTAAAAATATTGATTTCTGGGTTGCATTTAGAGATTCTGATTTATTTGGTATAGGACGTGGCCTTGGTATCAAGATTTATAATTGTATTATTTTCCTATGTATTTATTATCTCAGCTTTATATCATCTATAAATTTAAAGACCAGGTCATCAATGTTTTCACCAAGTCATTGCAGAGTCCTGGAGCTTCACTTTAGGTTAATATTGGCCAGGTACGCTTGGGTATAGGCATTCAACCAGTTACAAATCCACTAAAGTACACTATCACTCAGTCAACAGTTTTCTCTTTTGTTCACAAAATAATATCAAGAAAGATTTTGTTAAATGTCCTACAGAAAGCTAATCTAGGGCAGTGGTTAAAAGCATGGATTCCGGAGCCCAACTGCCTGGATTCAGATCTCAGCTGAGTTACCTGCATGACTTTGGGCAGGTTACCTAACCTCTCCAAACTTCAGTTTCCCTACTTGTAAACAGGTATAATAGTACTTACTTATAGGGCTGTTATACGGATTAAATAAGTATATACATATAAAGGTTCTGAAGCAAGAAACGAGTGTTAGAAATCATTTCCAAGCCATCCGTATTTTCTCCTTAAAGCATGACTCATAACCCATTATAGGATTTCTAACTACTGTGTACACAGAGTGACATCCACTGCTTGTTTCCCTTAATCTACATAAAAATTTTTGTGTACCTAAAGTATACAAAATCTAAAAGTTCCAGTTAAGCAAGAGTTAACTAAGTTATTATGAATGCAGTATTACCCATTATACAATAATAAAAATACATAAAATGTAGACAAATACCAGAAAAATTAGTCCCTGTAGGTTCATTTCTAAATTTGCTTCCTCCCGAATATTTTGAAATTGCTCAAAATTCAGGCTTCCCTTTCCAGTACCCGCACCCCTCCCCCCCCAAAAAAAACTTGAGTAAAGAAATACCACCTTGACTTCCTGGAAGAAACAGAAGGTTTCTGGATATAAAGCCACTTCCTCTATCATATTCTAAAAAATCAACACTACCAAAGAATGAATCAGAGAAAAAAAATAGAACTAGAATTACCATAGATCTCCAAGTGAAATTCACACACCAATTTTGAAATGTCAGCAAAAACATGTTCAGCTAAATGCCCCAGTGGCGTTGCAGACTCCCTGGATGGAATAAGACAGAAGTCTCCTCACTCTGACAGAATAGTCATTCCCTGCGGGAGGCATCTATTTATTACTCAATTGCCATTTGCAAAGAAAATATAGCTATTGAATAATATCACCCTTTAGGAAATTAAGGGAATTGGAGTCTGTCAAACTACTAGCAACTTTTACTCACCCACCAGTGCCTCTTCTAAAAATGAGAACAATTTCAAAGAAAAAAATGTTTTTTGAAGATATTTAGTGAAGAAAGTTAGATTATGGATTCACATTGGTATTTTGCCATAACAAACAGACCACGCAGACAGATAGGACTGATATAAGTAGGAGGACATTGGAGTTGATATGGAGACTAGAGTGATATTTAAGGTAAGGAGGAATCAGAATCTTTTCCCAGAGTACAATTTAGATACCAGAAATAGGCCAACAATATTATTTGAAACAATTAGAAGTAATGCATAATACAGTAACATTTATGACTAGGCAAAAATAGAAAACAGATTGATGATGGGAAGCAAAAAAGTATATCTTCTGAGATCCAAAATAATCAGATTGAAGTAGCGGTATACCATGAATACACATGAAAAAACTGGAAGTAAATTGTCGTTTGTCCTAGGACAACAGACATTGAGAAATTAACTAGATCATGGGGGCAAGGGAGTTACCATTTAACTGAAAGAAGATATGATTTACTAAACAGTTCTTTATTGGGCTAGCAGAGTTAACCCATTTCCAAAACTTGGGTTAACTGCTCTCACACTCAACTGATCCGTTTGGGCTCAAAATAGGTTTCCTGGTCTGACATGTCACGTGACTGACACAGGGAGAACTGAGGTGGCATTTTAGACTGGGTACAAAAAGGGTATCTTGAAGAAATTACTCCAAACATTACCTCTACCCTGCTGACTAATCATCTGCAAGGCAGCCTAACACAAAATTCTGTTACAGTATATGTGACTCAGTTCTACATGTTTTCTCTCATTTTGAGAATCAGATTATATACTGATGTCTAGTCACTCCTGTTGGGGATATTTACAAAAACAGTGGTGGCGGGGAGGGAGGTATTAAGAAGTGAAAAGAGAGAAGAAAGGTAATGGAGCTTCGCTAAGTGAGCGAAGAGAATTTTACAAGATAACATTAGGTGAGATGAAGGAAGATGAGCCTTTATTCTCCTGTGTAAGAGAGACATTCAGAGACAAGATAGAGTAACTCTGGGCTGGGAACAGGGTTTTTGATAAATAGCTTAGCATCTGTATGGGTATTATGGGTATTATGTTAATATATTATAAAGTTTTAATAAGAATTCAATAAAGACCTGTCTATAAATATTTTGATTCTTTATGAGGTATATAGTAGGTCCACAATAAATGTAATCTCCATTCTGCTTTACTCAGCTGTGTTACACTGTGTTACACTGAATAATCCAAGCGTCCTTCTAAGTCAAGTTTGCAAGTTACTCTGCCTCCCTGAGAAACCTAGGAAATGGCAGTCAAAAGACATGAGTCCTAAAATCAAAAGGGTAATGAATATTGAATAAAATCCAGATGGAGCGGGGAGGCAGCATTGAGGGAGGGACTTCTCATTATGCATCTTAACTACAACAAAACCAAATTAATTTATAAGCATCTCAAACCTACTGAGGGAGAAAAATCCTGAAAATGTTCTAGTTGGCAAGGGGTGGTAACGATCGGAAATTAATTGTACAATTCTCATGATTTATTTAAAATGTTACTGACAGCTATTATTTAATGTGCTGCCTTTATTATTTTATCTCAGTAATTACGAGGAGGCTCTCATATCCTTACTCATGATTTCTGCTCTATCAATCCTATTTCTTATACCATTTTAAGTTTCTCAAATGGAAACATTCTTATCATAGGAGTTTCCTGGCATAAACTCGAACAGTAAAAATCGACTGCTTTTACAGAAAAGTGAAGCCTCCATTTTAGCTTTGGTAGACCCGATTTTCTAGGTAATAATTCGAGACTCAATTTCTTATATAGAAACTAGGTAGGGTTCACATATTAAATACAGGACACTAACTCAAATTTGAATTTCAGCTAAACAACAAATAATTTTTAGTGAAAGAATGTCCCAAATATTTAATGGGACATACTTATATTAAAAAGTATTCATCACCACAGCAACATACCTCAAAATAAACAACAGAGTATATAGATAGTCCAAACTAATTACTGAATGCATGCAATGGGAAAGCTCAATGAACTTGAAGAGTACTTTGATTTTTGTAATCATGTTTCTCAACTAAAGCAGGCTTACTATATCTGCTCTATTTCATAACTAATCATTTTTAAAATCTGCTGAAGGAAACTATAGATTGTTATCTCTTGATATAAAAGTGAACAGATGCAGGTACATCACTGAGATTCATGAGAATCTCACATCCTCATGAAAACTTTCTAAATCCTACTTCTTGTGAAAGAGAAATTGCTACTAAGACTTCAGGCAGCTATGCTAAATTATCCTTCATTTCCTCTAGTGAATTTTCCATGATCTATTTAATATGACAAGTTTCACTATTCTAAGAGAATTCTGACATTCTAAAACTTTTTTAAAGTTTTCATTTACTAAACACATTATATCATCAGGAATTTCAAAGAGAAAACATCTCAATGCCCTTCTAACCTTCTAATTCTCAACTCACAAACCCAATTTGTTTCATGGGTTTTGGGGAAGTAAGAAATATGAGATACTTATTTGTAAGTCAAAATCTAAAATGAAATACCCCTAACCAACTGATGATGACTTGTGACATGACATTCCCAAAGGGACAGAAGAAAAATAAGTTGTTTAAAATTATGCTTCATCTAAAAACAGAAAATCTTCTAATTATAATGGCACATAATATATCCCTGCATTTCAATAAACAACATTTTATCTTGAATCCTTAATCATGCAAAATTGCTTAACCTAGGCGACGATCCAAGGATTAACAAGAAAAAAAATCATGAAATTCAAGATTTCAGAAGTGTTTTCAGTTCCCCCGTCAAAGCCATATGAAAGAGAAAGTATAATAGTACCATTTCAACGTGCTCCCTAATCTACATGTATACATTTATTTCCGCCATGCAAAGAATAAACATAAGAATAAATATTTCATTAAATGTCTTGGGAGTTAATTTTGATCACCTCTACTTCAAAATGCATTATGACTGGCAAAACTTTCAACAAGGGTTATTTTCTGATGGAAAGAGAAGGCTAAGTAAAACATTCTCACCACATTTGCATATACATTTCATCTATTATCACTGTGGAAACAAAAACTATTTTTAATATTTCTATAATTTTAGCATTTGAGAACTTTTACTTTTCAAGATGAGGCAGTTGTACGAAAGGAGACATTTTTTAAATGTTTTAATGTATCTTCAGACTATTTAATTTTATTCCTTAACTAAACTTCCTCATAGCACATATATGTATAATGAAGTATGGGTGCTTTATATCAACTATACAATATATAAAAGCCTTACACTCTCTCCCACCGTGCTCTAGGATGCATTAACAAACAAGCAGATAAGCCTAATGATGAATGACACAATATGGTCAGCACTAATAGAGTGGTTTTCTACAAATGCATTGCAAAAAGATGAACAAATACTTTACATTTTGGAACACAGTTATTTTGATGTCAGATGTCAAGTAAGATCCAAAGTGGTAAATGTTAGCAACTTTAAATCTGTTGGTCCTGGATCAAACAGCATAAAGGAACTTTAGAGAAACGACAGTGCATTCAGGAAGGTAGACTGGGTTGGAGCTAAGAGTCTCTTCTTGAGGGTCTAATTAGGTCCTCCCCCTCCGTCTGCTTTTTAAAAATTTATCTCATAGAGACACCTTAGCAGAAGCTATCAGCTTTGACAGAACACCGAAATCATGGTAGTGAACCATAAATTGACCATTACCATAAAAAGAGCTGCTAAATGAGAAACCATGTGCTTAGTATAAAACTAATTTCATGCTTTCAAAAGCACACAGTGGCTTCTAGCAAGATAGTGGCCCTGGGACTTGCTGAGACAGATTGGCGAACGCAAATGGTTTGCTCCTGATGCGTCTGCTTAGCCAAGCTTTACATGTACTGGCAGTAAGCGGGGTTCTCGAATCTTCTGTCAAACAAATACACACTTATCTATAACTTTAGAGCTGAAAGCTATAAAACAGCTGCCTCAAATAAATTTAGCAAGAAAACACATATACACACATACGCACACACACACTGCACACACATATATATACATACCCCATGTGCCACGCTAGCTTCCAATCAAATAAAAATAGACTTCTCTGCAGACCTAACATACCAAACAGGCACTTAATAAGCATACTGTTATCGAATACATCATAACTCTCACAGTCCTTTCTTCTTTAGAAACAGCTTCTCATCACGTAGGAATTAGAGTTTAGAGGAGCCTAAGCAAGAGGACTCCATCTACTTGGAAGCTAACTTTGAGTCTGCCCTTATCAGGCTGGCTTTCAAATACTCTATGCTTATAAAGCCACATCAGACCTGTCTGGGCATGATGATGTAGTCGTTTAACTCCCCAGATGAGTGTCAGTATTTTATTTACATTTAAATGATAAAATCTACTACATTTAAACGTCACATCTAATTAAAACATGCCGTATGAAGAAATGCTTCTAATTTTATCCTCCTCTCGTTTAGGATACCATCTCTGGAAATCAATTACTGTAGGCTGTCCAGTGCATGACAGGTCATAACTTTTAATTATTAATAATGTCAAGCTTAACAAGGTATCAACTCCAATATGTAATCTATTTCACTTACTTTCTTATCTCATAAACATCAGTTGTTTCCTGCTATATATTTTTCACATCAGAGATTCTACAAAGTACATTTAGTTCACAGCCTTTTTTATATACCTGAAGCACATAATAACACTGCTAACTGCCTACTTTTAGTAATGATAGCAAATATCATAATATCACTGACTTGTTCTGAATGTTTAAAATGCAAAGGAAGTCACCTACTGGTAAGATGTCCTCGGCACACAGCTAGCACAGAATGAAAAGAATGTTATTACATCAATTTAAGGAGTTACTTCCCCCCAAAATTAAAGAATCATAGATTTTGCTCTTCACTGTTGCCCCTTCAGATCTGTCAGTACAACACGATAAACACAATTGATAACTCCACAGGATTCAACACAGCATTCGAAAGAATCTGCTCCTGACACCCCAGATCCCGGCGTCCAAGTTTTAGAATAAAAATGCTCACCTCTGCTAGGAAGTCCACTCCACATCCTGGCAGGGCTTTCACCGGCTTCAAAAGCAACCAAGTTGGATAAACAAAACTTCCAGGATGTGACCAGTGTAATGCACGGGGCTACGGAGACTTGGCTCCAGCCCTATTATCTGTGTGACAGTACCACGCTATGTCAGTGCAGCTCCAAACCTTCCCAGATGCTGGCTTGTTGCACTGCTCATTGAAAATCCTTTACACGCTGGCAACATTTTAGGGAAGGACAAGCACACTCTGAGTCATTTGTAAAGAAAGCAGAGCAATTTCAATTCTATATCTCCATGCGTGCTGAAACCAGAAGCACTGTCAACCTACAAGTCTGAGGTGGATTTACGCCGAGAAACAGGCAACCTAAGCCTTCATTATCAATGCATGAAATCAGCCACTGTGATCAAATTCAAGCAAACCACAAGAAGGATATGATTATGAAAGGCTCCACAGATTTAGCACCAAACCTTGTGGAATGAAGAATCGTCTATTGAAATTGTGTAAATGTTAAAAATAGCTCTGGCTTTTCAACAATGAGCAGAATACAGAGAAGAAATCAGTAGTCTATGTTATAAGGACCTATCAAAAAAGCTACAAAAACCAAAATAGCTATAGGTCCCTGGGACTTTTCTATAGACAAATGAAATCACTAGAGGCTATTACAATTGTAACAAAAAAATTCCATATATTTGACACAGATGTCCATTAAAGAGC
This sequence comes from Orcinus orca, assembly GCF_937001465.1. Taxonomy (NCBI): domain Eukaryota; kingdom Metazoa; phylum Chordata; class Mammalia; order Artiodactyla; family Delphinidae; genus Orcinus; species Orcinus orca. The sequence goes on from NC_064565.1 coordinate 67,192,025, forward strand.
AAGTTAAACATCTGTTAACCCGTGAGCGCCTGTCCCTAAATTAAAATAATAATGATAGTAAAAATGTGCAGGGCTATGCTAGCACCAGGGCAAAATACTATCAATTTTACTCTAAGATGAATTCCTAAATAATAAAAATTTAAATGTATTTATTTTGTGTAACAAGAAAATAGACGGACAAGGTAGAGAATATTTTTAACCACATAGTCTTTCACTGCTTAGTATTTTTTAAAAAATCTACAGCTCAATAAATCCATACACCCCTACCCCAGCCACCCCCAAATTTATACCTTTACCTTTCACCATCCTTCCTCTTTTATACTAAAATATAAGATTCATGAGCCAGTTGAGATGTCTTAAAAAGGCACAAGGTAGCTAAATCCCAGGAAGTAGCAGCAATGATTTGAGATCACAAAATATAGAGCTTCGACATGTGCATGAAAAGTGCAAAGCAACAGGGACATAAAACATTTATCAAAAAATCACAAAAATAACTGGGAGAAATTCCTAGTAGGCAGCATTGACAAAGCACATATTTAAGGTTCTACTCATATTTTTTTTTAGGTTTTAGGTTTTAGGTTCTCACTGAGACTCTGAGGCAGAGCTAATCAGGATCCAATAAATACAATTCCTGATTTGAGGATCTTCTATAAATGACTGTGTACAGTTTTAGTAATACTAGTAGCTCTTAGGTGTAGATACATTTAGTAGTATCTACAATCTAAAACATCTGTGTAAAAATAAGAACTATGCCACAACACATTTACATAACACAGCATTTTGGAGCAACATTAAACATGGCACTCCTGTGGGTATTCTCCTGATGTCCCTCAGTGTGGAACTGACTCCTTACAGGACACTAGTTGGATTCCCTTCCTTGAAGATAGTTATAGACATATATGAGTGGAGATGCACACAAGCGTGTGTGTGTGTGTGTGTGTGTGTGTGTGTGTGTCACGTCATAGGAGAATGTACTCAACCTTTGTGGTTACTTTTGCTGCCTGAATTCCATTCATTTAGTGTCTCAGGAAGCTCCTAGGAAACAATTTGAATGCATTTTGAGAAATGGCATTGGTATCACTCATTCAGAAATTGCTCCATGTCTTCTCTCTCTCTTTTTCTGTACTTTTCTTGTCTGAGAAAATAGTCTGTGAGAGATTGTGTGCCTAAAACTCTCATTATTATTATACATGCAGCTTCCTAGTAATAAGATAAAACTTTAAAATGAAACTATAATATTTGATTATAGGTCCTTAATCCCTTATCTAAAACCCCTAGTGCCAGATGCATTTCAGAATTCACATGCTTTCAGATTTTAGAAAGATAATACTCTGCGTATACTGTGAATTATATAATGCCTCAAGTAAAGTCTAGGGCAAAAGCCTATAATCAGACATATTAACAGTTCTGCAGCAAAATACGTGCATATTCAGACTAGATGGGATAAAGACTATTATTAACCTCACACACATCAGTTCACGTCAGGTTTTGCCATCAATATAAATTACAAAACCTTCTGATTTTCAGAGCTTCTTGGATTTTGGAAATTACAGGTAAGAGACTATAGACCTGCAGAAATGTTTACCTAAACTGTTGTAAGGTTATGGATTGGAAAATAATACCTTACCTTGGCAAGTGTTCTCTGGCTTGGCAAGAGATCTGGAGATGAGCATTGCTTTAACAGGATAGGCAGAAAAACCACAAGAAGGTGCTATTAAAACTGAGACACAAAGTACAGCAGAGATGCAGCTATAATGCAAGATGACAAAACTAGGGCGTGACAATGGAAGGTAAGAAGAAGGCATCCAGAATTATTGTGTCAAGACATAGCAAAACATAATGATGAAAATATCAACCACTCACTGATTACCTACTTTATACCCAGGAATGTGAAAGGCACTTGACATAAATATTTCTTTTAGCAACCTACTTTATAATTTTCAAAAGGATATTTTAAAAGAAAAATGTGTCTTCAGAATGAGGCATAAAACATTGGGTTATCTCACCCTCTTCTCATTGTATCCCAAAGCAAAACATCCACAATGGTTTTTAAACATCACATGTGAGAATGTCAGAAACAAAGGAAAAAAAATAAGCTTCACCTTTTGAAGTAAAGGTCCATATTTTTTTTTATATACTATTTGGTGTATGAGTTCTTTAAAATCACTTATAGAAAAAGAAAGTGATACGATTTACCATCAATATTCAAACTGAATAACATTAAAACCCATTTTAAAAATATATTCTTAAGACACATGACTATTATGTTGTATTTACCTGGAGTTTTCCTATATTTCCCAAATAAATACTTTTTTATATGAAGTATATTGAAGAGCATTAACACAGAAAAGTACTGATACTGGACTTAAGACTTCAGACCTACAGAATATTCACATCTTCTAAGAGATCTTCTCAAAAAATAAAAAGTTGCAGTTACGTAGGAAGGATAAGTCTAGAGATCTAACATACAATATGATGACTAGAGTTAATAATACAGTACTGAATACAACTGACCCTTGACCAATGCCAGGGTTGGGGCGCTGACCCTCCGCACAGTGGAAAATCCAAATATAAGTTATAGTCGGTCCTCCTTATCTGCAGCTCATCTATATCCGAGGCTCATCATATCTACAGTTCCTCTGTATCCGCAGACCCAACCAACAACAGATTGTCTAGTACTGTAATATTTACTATTGAAAAGAACCTGTGTGTAAGTGGACTCGTGCAGTTCAGACCTATGTTGTTCGAGGGTCAAATGTACCAGAAATTTGCTAAGAAAGTAGATTTCAATCACCACACACAAAAGAAGTGATTATATGAGGAGATGGATATATTAATTAGCTTGACTGGGGTAATCATTTCACTATGTAAATGTATATCCAATCATCATGTTGAACACCTTAAATATATACAACTTTCATTAAAGAAATTTAAAAACTGTAGGTATGCTCCCCCCAAATAAGAGCATTTCTTGAGTGCCTTTTGGGACCCAGACTTGCAGTGAGGAGGAGTCCTAGGGGTGTTTGTGAGAACAATGGTCTTCCTATTCGCTGTACAAAGAAGAACGGAATACGTGGCTCTAATGTTAGTTCATAGCATATGATCACAAAGTCACATTCCATGTGAAGAAGGAAAGTGCATTTATTCATTTGACAGTACAACATAATCTGGTGAACTTTTTCTTTAGCAACCAAAATAGTGCCCTGGTGGTTTGATGAAATTCTTGCAACTTCTAAAAGTAACTGATTATCTAGAGTCAGGAACTCCCCGGGAATAAAATTAACATCTCTTTATACCTTTTACATCATGTCCACATAAGAAAAGATAAACTTCCAGAATCTGCAGGCCAAGATCTCTGAGTTGCAAGGAAGGCTCACCAGAGGCAGCCTCTTGAAATGAAGTGGGCCAACGTGATGCAAATGCCATCATACTCAGCCCCTAAAAAAATACAATAACCAGACCACCCAGTTCCTCCAAACTCCTCATGTGATCGGGACAAAAGCAAACATGTTTCGCAGCTTTGCCTAAGAACCAGATCCAGAAAAACCGTAAGTGCCAAGGATGAACACCCATCCCGTGGTCAGTTGTAACACTGTTGATGCCTAACTTGGAACAATGCCCAGCAACCTCCATGGCTGGGATGCTGCCGAGTATGAAAGTAGAACTCCTGTATGAAAAAAGGTGGTCAATCAGTGACAACACACTCATCCCACGGTGAGAATCTGAACTCAATAATGTTAAGTTTCTGTTGAGCCAGCTACTGAAAGCCTTTCTCCCTTAGATAAGCTTAAAATAGGTAACGCTTCTATTCTAAGACACCTATATTTTAAGTGTGCCTTTGATGATTCAAATCACTCAGCCACCCAAACACTTATCATGATTGTCTTTAAATTTTTAAATCTTAAATTTTAAAATCTTAAATGTTTAAGAGCTAAAAACCAAGACTTGATGTAACATAACATTTGTCTGTTAATAAATACGATACATGTAAAAGTTCATAGTCCGAAGTATTCTTAAAGCAAAAGACTATCTGCTCTTCACTAAAATAGGGCCAGGCACTCCTTTTAATTCTTTGTTTCTGAAAAAGTTCCATTCAAACTCCTTTATATATCAATTCCTTAGAGCTCTGGGCTTATATAATCAACACCCTTCTTTAACGCTTTTAAACCACATGTACAGAATACAGAGCTGTTCTATAAGGACTTTTTCAGGTGACCTTAGGGGTAGTTCTAGATTTCTGACACCATCCATAATGGCTAGGCTCTATCTCAAAGCATTTTGGAGGGTTGGAGTTATAACTTGAGGCTTCATCCTATTTCCATATTGCTGTATTCTTTCTCATTCATAAGGAATTTCAACCTCAATAAGCCCTGCAATATAAATCTCAGTTGAATTTACCTGGGGAGGACAGATAAGGGGCACTAACTCTATTCTTGTTTAGAAGAATAAAATTAGGATTTTGCAAAATGCTTAGAAACTTACAGTGATCAATACTGGATAAGACAAAGAGTTGGAAAAGTAGATATATATTCCTTCTACTGTGTCATCATTGGGTCTGAATTATTCCAAGAGGTAATTCCTGTGTTCTCTCAAAAGGATCTGGGATTATACCAAGGAAATCAAATGCTCTATTTTCAATGATCTCATTTGGTATATTTTGAACAAGACCTTTTCCCCTCTGAGTCTTCTTGGAAAACTATAGGCAGTTCTATGGGCTCTATCTAATAAATGAGCTACATACTAATTCTTCCATGAAAAGATTTTTATGGACTTATAAGAGGTCTAGGGAAATAAGTGCATTGTAAATAACCTAACCCACCTGCCTCCACACTGAAATGCTTTATCTACCTAGTGCACTTACTGGTAGAAACTCACTGATACTCACTGACATAACGATGATTTGTTATACTTTCACCATGGTCCTTATAGTTTGCAAAAGATTTCTTGGTTAAGTTATAAGTGGCACACTGACTCAACAGAAATGAAGCAAAAGAAAGTATTTTAAACCATATGTTTCTACAGCAAAAGTAAAAGATATTATATTGATGAATTCTAGCCCTATCTCTGCATCTATCACACAAACTTAAGTTTGCATCATTAACCCTTTGTGTTTGTATTTAATATCTCTTAAAATGGACTATAAGTTTTTCCAGACAAGGGGAAACATTAAGGTATTTAAGTTGTATGTTTAATTCCTGAAAACTGGAGAAAAATCTCCCCTACCCCTTCCTCTCTCTCTCTCCCTCTCTCTCTCTCTCTCCCTCTCTCCTCTCTCTCTCTTTCTCTCTCCTTCTCCCTCTCCCTCTCCCTCTCTCTCTCCTCTCTCTCTCTCTCTCCCCCCTCTCTCTCTCTCCCTCTCTCCTCTCTCCTCTCTCTCTCTCTCTCCCTCCCTCCCTCTCTCCTCTCTCCTTTCCCTCTTTCTTCTCTCCTCTCTCTCTCCCTCTCTCCCTCTCCCTCTCTCCTCTCTCTCCCCCTCTCTCCTCTCTCTCTCTCTCTCCCTCTCCCTCTCTCTCACACATACACACAAACACCCTGATACCTCCCCTATATATTCTACCTAAGGCATAGAAGATGCTCAAAAAAAGTCTGTCAAATGAACATGTTCCTGCCCACACACATTCTCGCCTCTTTGTATTTCTTTGCTTTCCATACTCATTAATAAATTCCAGCAAATGTGGTGGGATTAGGAATAAGGCGAGTATCTTATTTTCAGTATACCTGTGGCACCATCTTGTGGTAGATCTATAGTGTTGCAGTTTCAAGCTTAATTTCCAAAGTTCAAAAATGTCTGAGAAAATGCTTTTGAGGATAAATTTTACATTTTAAATATATATGAGACGCAGCGTAAGAAATCTGGCTTATGTATTTTAATAACCCACATACATTTTTAATAGTCTTAATACCTATCACAATGCCCTGACCCTAGAAGCTGTTTCTTGAATGTAAAATTGGAATGAGAATTAGAGAACATTAGAAAGGAAGGGGAAAAAACCAGCTGAAGATCCTGGAGGCATCAAAGAGAAGCACAGAATATGGCAGCAAAGAAAATTACACAGTATAAAATGCTCCAGCTGACAACCCATTTTCAGATCTTGCCCTCCATTCCCACCTCCAAACCATTACGTCCACTTCCTGTTGCAAAACCCATCCTTACTTTCTCCCCTCTGTCCCCACAGTGTCCTCAACTTACTCAAATTCAGTTCAGAATCCCTAAGGCCAAATGAAAGATGCCACGTCTCACACCAAGAGGCAGAGTCTATTTTTCTACCAGTTGAATTTGTCGTGGTCTTGTGACCAGCTCTGACCAAAACAACACAGTGGCTGCAGCTTCTGCTCTTGCTGTCCAGCCATGCTGCTCTGTGACCCATGTGTGATTGAAGCCTATCTAACCTTGTCCAGCAGGAGAGTCTACTGGCGAGAATGACCCAGCCTGCAGCCAGCATCAACTGTTAGATGCTGTGTGCATGAGGCCACCTGAGACCATCCAACCCAGATGAGGTGCCAGCTGCCTGCAGCTGCGTGACTGACCTCCAGTGAGTCCCGGACGAGAACCACCTAGCTGACACCAGCCTCAGTCTCTGACCCACAGAATCATGATTCAAATTTAAAAATGTAAAAAAAAAAGTGTCTAAAGGCTTCTGCCAACCTTCGCAAATTCTCTGGTCTTTCTAATCCTCTCACTCAGTTTCAGGCACGTCTCAGCTCTTTAGACATGTCAAGCTTTTTCTCAATTTAAGATTTTAAACATTCCCTTTACTCCCTTTGAATCACTTTTCTCCACTCTCTTTGCTTGATTAACTCCTGTTTAATCTTAAAAGATTAACTTTAAATGAGATTAGAAATTTGGAATAAATTGAAGGTGGGAGAGAAAGTGGGCATTTTAGTATACAAATGGAAAAAATCAAACACTGAAAATAAGGAAAAAATCCTGAATTCTTTTCATTTTTACTTTGTGAAGAATCTGTTGTAAAAAAATTATGAGAGGTAATATAGAGAGAGATGGATCTCAGACTTTGAATTCTTTTGTGTGGCCTTAGGAAAGGGCTCCAAATCTCTTACTCTTGGTGTCTTTATCTATAATGTGAGGATAGTCATACATGTCCTGTTGAATTTTGAGACCTAAAGCCATTATTTCAATCTTTTCATGATAACCTCTATCTCTGGTGCACCTCAGATCAAGTGCAGATGTGTCTCTCTTGCCACAATTCAACAGAACCTCCATGCTCTTGGCCTGATCTCACATGTACCATCCATTGCCAAAGGCAGGATCACAGGTCACCCCTTAAGAGAGAATCCCTTGCCATTCTGAGAAAATATGGATCCTTAAAGGCCCAGAATAAAATCAGTCCTCCCCCCTATAATCCTTGGGGCAGTTTGATTCTCCATGACAGATGCATACCTTTCCTAAGGACACAAGGAGAACAAAATGTCAAGTTAACGTTTATTACTTTATCTGGTGATGTACCTGCTTCTGATTGGAAGGGGGAGAATCATGTATCACTGAATGAGATGTGGGGAAGTCCTCTGAACAGTAAAAGCCAGACTTACCACATAAACATGCTACAGCCAGAGAGAACTGAAGGCCCCGGTTTTCTGATTCAACGTGCACATCAGGTACATTCTCTGTGCAGAAGTAACCTATAAGCACACACCAGGCAAATTCTGTCCCTCCCAGCTGATGTCTATAGATGGGAGGCAATAACACCATGGTGAGGAATCAGGCTGCAGAACTAGGCTGCCATGTTCCAAATCCTAGCCTTGCCTCTTTCGGCTACTACCTAACCTCTTTATTCCTCATTCACATTGTCCATTATAATAATAATACCTTCCTCACAAATCTGTTGAGAGGCTTCAAATGAGATAACCTCCACAGCGCCATGCCTGGCACAAGGTAAGGCCACATTCACTCACATAACCACAGCCTTTCAGTCTACCTTCACTGTTTTTATGATACTGCAGGAGGTGCAGAGTTGCTTAGAAAGCTCTCAGGAGGGGTGGGGATTGGTTGATGGGGCTGGGTGGCTATATCATTCTATTTCCATGACATCATCCCTCTTTTTCCATGGGTCAGTGGATGCCCCAGAGGAAGACAGGAGCATGAGGTCACCTTTCCCTTCCCTGACCATTTCCCAATTACAAATTTATTTAAAGTAAGAAGCTCCTGGGACTTCCCTGGTGGTGCAGTGGTTAAGAATCCACCTGCCAATGCAGGGGACACGGGTTCGAGCCCTGGTCCGGGAAGATCCCCCATGCCGTGGAGCAACTAAGCCCATGAGCCACAACTGCTGAGCCTGTGTGCTGCAACTACTGAAGCCCATGCGTCTAGAGCCCGTGCTCCACAACAAGAGAAGCCACCGCGATAAGAAGCCCACACACTGCAATGAAGAGTAGCCCCCGCTCACTGCAACCAGAGAAAGCCCACGCACAGCAACAAAGACCCAATGCAGCCAAAAATAAATAAAATTAATTAATTAAAAAAAAAATCTTGATGCTAAAATAAATAAAGAAGCTCCTTTTCTGGGTATAAATCCTCCTCTGTTCGGTTAGTGTTGTCAAAGTGTGATTTTTGGACCAGGAGCTTCCACATCATCTGGGAACTTGTTAGAAATGCAACTTCTCAGGCTTCACCCCCTACTGAATCAGAAACTACTGAATCAGAAACTATGAAAATGGAGCCCAGCACTTTGCATTTCAACCCACCCTCCAGGTGATTCTGATGCACGCCAAATTTTGAGAACCACTGGGTTAAATTATCAGTCATTAATGCATCCAATTTCTCTAAATTTCTTAAGTTCAGATCCATCTCAGAGAATGAGAATGGTGATTGGAATAGGGATGGTGGAGAAATATTATAGCGATGGGCACTCAGGATAAAGAATAGGTCTCAGCCTTTGACAGCAGAGGGCAGGATGAGGGTCACTAGCCACTCTAGAGAGAAAATGAATGTGGTCCATTTTGTCCGGAATTGGGAAGCTGTGTGTGGGTTATGGAAAGTAATCTCTGTGCAATTGGGAGGTAACCTGGGCAAACGGTACCTAAGCTAGGATGTCTGGACTTGTTGGGGAGGCTTCTGGTTGATGAAAACCAGAGTAGGATATAAAGAGAACTCAGGAGTGCTCTGAATCACAGCTGTCGCTGATTTTTTTTTACATGTGTGTTTGAGCAGCTGTGTTTTTCCTATGCCTCTGATCCCATGAGACAAGGATGACTCTTCTCCCTCTTCCAGCTCCTTTCTTTATAGTTTGCCAAATGTTCCTCCTTTGCCCCCACTCATACTCATTCCAATAAGAATAAACTATTTCTAGTTTATCCCAACATGCATTTACATTGCTGTCCCCTCTACCTGGAATGTTGCTTTTCCTTGAATAACTTGAAACTCATTTTTTAAAATTCACTGCAAATATCACCTCCTCTAGGAAGCCTTCTCTGATCTTCATAAAGTTGACCATCCCTTTCTCTGTGCCACATTTACTTTATATGTAGATCATCATTGTTCTTAGCATATCATTGTCATTCATTTATTTATATATCTGTCCTCTCTCGACACTTAAGAGATTGTATTTTTCTAATCTCTGTAGGCACTTGATAATTTTTAAAAAGGAAAACCCCCAAATTTGTGTTCATTATCACATCTGATAATGCTACCAGAATACAGGTGTTTTAGGTGGTACCTTTACTATGAATTTTTAACCGAAATTTTTATTGAGATAATTAGAGATTCACATGCAGTTGTATGAAATAATACAGGGAGTTCCATTGAACACTTTGTCCATCTTCCACTGATGGTAACATTTTGTAAAATTATAAGATAGTATCACAACCAGGATGTTGACATGGATACAATCTACCAATCCTATGCAGATTTCCCCAGTTTTACTTGTATTCATGTGTATGTGTGCGTGTGTATGTGTATGTTTGTCACCTGTGTGGGTCGTGAATCCACCACCACAGAATCCCTCATGTTGACCTTTTATAATCACACTCACTTCCCTCCTGACACCTGTCCCCAGTCTTAACCCCCAAGAACCACTAATCTTTCCTCCATTTCTAAAATTTTGTCATTTCAAAAATGTTGTACAAATGGACTCACAGTATGTAACTTTGTGGGATTGATTTTTTTCACTTAGCATAATTCCGTAGAGATTCATCCAAGTTGTTGCGAGTATCAATAGTTCTTTCCTTTTTATTATGGAGTACTATTCCATGGTATGGATGTACCACATGTTAACAATTCACCCCCCAAAAATATGCAGGTCAAATCCTGGAACCTTTGAATGTTACCTTATTTGGAAAAAGGATCTTTACAGATGTGATTGAGTTAAGAATTTTGAGATGAAGAGATAATCTTGCATTATCCAGGGGTCCCTAAATCTAACTGCAAGTATCCTTATAAGAGAAAAGCAGAGGGAGGTTTGAAACAGACAGAAAAGAAGACACAGACACACAGAAGAGAAAGTGATGTGAAGACAGAGGCAGAGATTGAATTGATGCAGCCACCAGCCCAGGGATGCCCGGGCAGCCAGCAGAAGATGCAAGAGACAAGAAATGGATTCTCCCTATGTATTGCCCATGGAGGGAGTATGGCCCTGTAAATTTCAGACTTATAGACCCCAGAACTTAAAGAGGATGAATTTCTATTGTTTTAGGCTGCCAAGTTTGTGTTAATTTGTTATAGCAGCCTCAGAAAACTAACATAGAGTTGTTCATAGTTTTTGGCTATTACAAATAATGCTGCTATGAAATTCATATACAGGTTTTTGTGAGAACATATATTTTCATTTCTCTGGAATACATTCCCAAGAGTACAATTTCTGGGTCGAATGGTGATTTCATGTTTTGTCTTACAAGAAACCTCTAAACTGTTTTCTAGAAGGGGCTGTACCATGTTACATTTCCATTAGTAATGTACGAGTGATCCATTTACTCTTCAGCCTTGTCATGTTTAGTGTTGTCACTATTTCTTCTTTTAGCCATTCTGACAGGTATATTGTAAAACCTCATTGTGGTTTTATTTTGCATTTCCCTGATGACTAATGATGCTGAACATAGTTTCATGCACTTATTTCTCATCTGTACATTCTCTTCAGTGAAGTTTTTCTTCCTATCTTTTGCCCATTTTCTAATTGGATTGTTTGTTTTTTTTTTTTTTTTACTGTTGAGTTTTGATAGTTCTTTATGTACTCTAGATCCTTTGTTTGATATGTGGTTTGTAAATATTTTCTACCATCTGTAGCTTATATTTTCATTCTTTTCCCATGGTATTTTACAAAGCAAAAGTTCTTAATTTTGAATGAAGTCTAATTTATCAGTTTTCCTTTTATGGATCATGCTTTTGGTGTCAAGTCAGAACTCTTTGCCTAGCCCTAGGTCCCAGAGATTTTCTTCCATTTTTTCCCTAAAAGTTTTATATTTTTATGTTTTACATTTAAATACATGATCCAGTTTGGTTAATTTTTGTATATGGTATAAAATTTAGGTCAAAGTATTTTTTTGGCGGGGAGGGTTGTTTTTATTTTTGCTATTGTTTTGTTTATAGATGTGCAATTGCTCCAGCACCATTTGTTGAAAAGACTATTTTTCTTTCACTGAATTGATTTTGAATTGTCAAGAGTCAACTGAGCATATTTGTGTGAATCTACAGTTCTGGATTCTGTAGTTTTTTCCATTGATCTATGTGTCTATACCGCCACAAAAAAAAACAAACAAAAAACAAAACCCTGGGCTTCCCTGGTGGCTCAGTGGTTGAGAGTCCGCCTGCTGATGCAGGGGACACGGGTTCGTGCCCCGGTCCGGGAGGATCCCACATGCCACGGAGCGGCTGGGCCCGTGAGCCATGGCCGCTGAGCCTGCGCATCTGAAGCCTGTGCTCCGCAACGGGAGAGGCCACAACAGTGAGAGGCCCGCCTACCGCAAAAAAAAAAAAAAAAAAAAAAAATTAAAGAAAAAACAAAAAAAAAACCCAACAGCTTTGATTACTTCAGCTACATAGTAAGCCTTGATATTGGGTAGAGATTTTTCCTACTTTATTTCTTCTTTGTCAAGATTGTTTTAGCTGTAGGGCCTGTGTTTTTCTATATAATTTTAGATTAAGCTTGTCTATGTATATAATAAATCTTGCTAGGGTTTTGAAGGAATCTCATGAAACCTATAGATCAATTTACTGACATTTTAACTATGACATTTTACTGACATTTTAACTATGACAATTAACTGACATTTTAACTATGTTGAGTTTTCCAATTCGTGAATATGGTATATCTCTCTATTCATTTATGTCTTCTTTGATTTCTTTTCTTAACATTTTGTGATTTTCAGCATACAGATTCTGTACATGTTTTTTACAGTATGTATCTAGGTATTTCATTTTTGAGGGGTGATTATAAATGATATTGTGCTTTTAAGTTTAAGTTTCCATGTGTTCACTTTTAGTGATATATAAAGATATGCAACTGGTTTTTGTGAGTTCTCTATCCTGTATAGTTTCATAGATTCTTTGGGATTTATATATGGACCATCATGTCATCTGCAAAGAAAGATTTTATTTCTTCCTTTACAATCTGTATGCCTTTTATTTATTTATTCTTGCCTTATTATGGTGCCTACAATTTCCAGCACTATGTCGAATAAAAGAGGTGAGAATGGACAAACTACCTTGCTCTTGATCTCAGGGAAAAGCAGTCTTTCACCATTAAAAATGATGTTAGCTATAGACTGTTTTGTAGATGTTCTTTATTAAATTGAGGCAATTCCCCTCCATTTCTAACTTGCTGAGAGTTTTTATCAAAAATGAGTATTGGGTTTTCTCAAATGCTTTTATGGCAACAACTGATATGATCATATGATTTTCTTCTTTAGCTGTTGACACGGTATTTTATATTTATTGGTTTTCAAATGTTGAACCAGTCTTGCAAATCTGGAATAAATCCCACTTGATCATGGTGTATAATTATTTTTACACATTGGTGGATTCAGTTTGTTGATATTTTGTTGAGAATTTTTCAGTCTAAGTTCATGAGAGATATTAGTCTGTAGTTTTCTTTTTTTTATTTGTCTGCTTTTGGGTAACACTGACCTCATAAAATAAATTGGGAAGTGTTTCCTCCTCTTCTATTTTCTGAAAGAAATTGTGTAAAATTGATGTTCTTTAAATGCTTGGTACAGTTTTCCAGTAAAACCATGTAGATCTAGAAATTTCTTTTGGGGTGCTTTGTAATTATGAATTCAACTTGTATGATCATTATAGATTGCTTTATCTTGGTTGCATTTGGTAGTTTATGGTTTCTGAAGAACTGGTTCATTTTTCTAAGTTATCAAATTTCTGAACATAAGTTTTTTATAGTATTTACTTATTTTATATATATATATATATATATTTTTTTTTTTTTTTTTTTTTTTTTTGCGGTACACGGGCCTCTCACTGTTGTGGCCTCTCCCGTTGCAGAGCACAAGCTCCGGACGCGCAGGCTCAGCGGCCATGGCTCACAGGCCCAGCCGCTCCATGGCATGTGGGATCTTCCCGGACCGGGGCACGAACCCTGGTCCCCTGCATCGGCAGGCGGACTCTCAACCACTGCGCCACCAGGGAAGCCCTATTATACTTTTAATTGCTGCAAATTCTGTAGTAATATCATCTATTCCATCTGTGTCTTCTTTCTTTTTCATCTTTGTCAGTCTTACTAGAGGCTTGTAAATTTCATTTATCTTTTTCAAAGAGCCAATTTTCTATTTGTTTCCTCTGGTTCTCATTTCTCTGTTTCTCTTTTCTTGTCATCACATGGGTTACCTGAACATTTTTTAGGACTCCATCTTGATTTATTTATATTCTCTTTGATTGTATTGCTTTCTATAGTTTTCAGAGTGGTTGATATGGGTATTACAATATATATACTTATGGCAATCTACTGGTATCATCATTTAGCTACTTCAAATGAAGTACAGAAAACTTACTTCCATTTAGGTCCCTTTAACTTCCACTTTTAATCATTATTATCTTGAGTATCATATGGTTAAATTTCATTTCAATCATCAAATATGTTTTATAAAACTTATGAGGAAAAGGATTGTGTGTGGATTAATTTTACGTATCAACTTGACTGGGTCATAGGATGCCCAGATATTTGGTCAAACACTATTCTGGGTGTTTCTCTGAGTTTGTTTTTGGATAAATTTCACATTTATGTGTGTGTAGATTTTATTCTGAAAGAAATGAGGAACACTGAAACATTTTGAACAAGAATTATATGAACAATCTTACATGACAGAATGTACTTCCTTGCAGCACTGCACAGTCAGTGTTTACCAGGATGACAGGAAAATCACAGTCATGGTAATAAGGAGGGCCTAGGAGATGTGCTGGGAAAAGTTAACAAATGAGAAATTTTCATTACAAGAGTGTCCTTAGAATGAACATACACACACATATATGTATGCATATATAACTATATAAATTCTTATTGATCTGTTATATACTCTTATGAAAATGATTTAATAATGGTATATCTACACAGTTCCATCACGATTTCAAACCTTCAGTAAAATACACTACCCACAAATCTACAAAGTTGATAAGCTTTTGGGGGTCATTAAGAAGCCCACATTTGCCTTAATATTAGGCAGAGAAAAGAGAACATAGGGAGCAGTTGAGAAAAAAAAAAATTCCCCAAATTCAAAAAGAACATGGAATTAAAGTAAGATCTGTCCAATGGATTCTCTTTGGGAACTTACAGAAAGACCTAGAATTATGAATAAATGTGGAAGTGGTTCTCCAAACTTTGTTTTGTCTAAAAAATAAAGGAAAAGGTATTTCAAAATGTTGGAGAACTTAAACACAAGAAAATTGGGGCTATATAATATTTTTAAAGAATCAATTACGTTCAAATTAAGGCTGTACTGAACACAATTTTTAAAAATTTTTTATTGAAGTATAGTTGATTTACAGTATCATGTAAGTGTCAGGTATACAGCATGGTGATTCAGTTATGTATATAACTGAATATATATATATATATATATATATATATATATATATATATCGATGTGCTGTATATGTAAAACTTTTAGGTTGCTTCCATGTCTTGGCTATTGTAAACAATGCTGCAATGAATATTGAGGTGCATGTATCTTTTCAAATTATGGTTTTCTCCGGATATATGCCCATGAGGAGGATTGCAGGATCATATGGTAGCCCTATTTTTAGTTTTTTTAAGGAACATCCATACTGTTTTCCATAGTGGCTGCACCAATTTACATCCCCACCAACAGTGTAGGAGGGTTCCTTTTTCTCCACACCCTCTCCAGCATTTATTATTTATAGACTTTTTGATGATGGCCATTCTGACTGGCGTGAGATAATACCTTCATTGTAGTTTTGATTTGCATTTCTCTAATAATTAGAGATGTTAAGCATCTTTTCATGTGTCTGTTGGCCGTCTGTATGTTTTCTTTGGAGAAATGTCTATTTAGGTCTTCTGCCCATTTTTTGATTGGGTTGTTTGTTTTTTTGATATTGAGCTGTATGAGCTGTTTATATATTTTGGAAATTAAGCCCATTGTTTGCAACCCATTCTGTAGGTTATCTCTTCATTTTGTTTACTATTTCCTTTGCTGTGCAAAAGCATTTAAGTTTCATTAGGTCCCATTTGTTTATTTTTATTTCCATTACTCTAGAAGACGGATTCAAAACGATATTGCTGCGATTTATGTTGAATTTCACATCTGAATCTATAAACTCAGTAAAACAAATTCCTCTCTCTAATATGGATGGGCCTCATCCAGTCAGTTGCAGGCCTGAATAGGACAAAAGACTGGCCTTCCCCTGAATAAGAGGGAATTCCTCCTGCCTAACTGCCTTCGACATGGGCTATCAATTTTTTCCTGCCTTCCAACTTAAACTGAAACATCAGCTTTTCCTGGGTCTCAAGCCTGCCAGTCTTTAGACTGAAACTACACCATCAGCTCCCCTGGGTCTCTAGCTTTCTGACTGCAGATCTTAGGACTTGTCAGTCTCCATGATCATATGAACAAATTCCTTTAATAAATATTCTTATTATATATGTATATATACACCACACACACACACATATATATGTATGTATGTGTGTGTGTGTGTATGTGTGTGTATATATATATACATATTGCTTCTGTTTCTCTGGAGAACTCTTACTGATACAGTTTGTTCTATGCTTCATTCTTTTAGCATTTCCTCTCTATTTGAAAAGCTTCCTTTAGCCAATCTTTAAAAGTAAACTACTAATGATAAATTCCTTTGTATCTTACAAAACTTCATCTGCGTGTGAAGGATCCCTATTTAAGCTATTTAAGCTCTCTTTGCTTCCCCTCTGATTCTTCCTTCTGTAGCCCAGAGTGTTCTAAAATAGTTTTAGGTAAACTCTAAGAATCTTCCTGTTCTTCCATAAGGAACACACTAAATTCTAAATTTAGTGAAAGAACTACCATGTTTGGGGGTCAATCACCTCTTATTCAGAAAAATGGCTCAAGTCTCAACCACCACCCTGTGGACACCACTCCTACCCTGCCAACCCCAAAACCACAATAAGACTGACAGAGAGGAGGGGAAGTTCCCTCTGAAATGAAGTTCTTGGAAGGTTATGTCTACTACCATATCTTTTCTCCTTTGGGGAGGAGATGTGCTACTATTTTTCTCCCTGTATTAATCTGCTAGGGCTATTGTAACAAAGTACCACAAACTGGGTGGCTTAACAATAAAAATTTATCATCTCACAGTTCTGGAGGCTAGAAGTCCAAAATCAAGGTACTGTACAGTGGGTTCTTTCTGAGGGTTCTAAGGGAATGATCAGTTCCAGGGCTCTCTCCTCAGCTTGAAGACAATTATCTTCTCCCTGTGTTTTCACATCATCTTCCCTATGTGTGCATCTGTCTCTATGTCTAGATTTCCCCTTTTTATAAGGACACCAGTCATATTGGATTAGAGTCAACCCTAATGGCCTCATTTTAATTTAATTTCCTCTGTAAGACTCTATCTCCAAATAAGGTCACATTCTGAAGTACTGGGGATTAGGACTCTAATATATCTTTTTTGGGGGAAGGGGGGATAAGTCCCTAAAGCCAAGTGATGGGCAAAAAAGGGAGATAGGCATTTTGTTCCCTGATTAAGTACCTGCTTTGTCAGTTGACAAAGTTGCCAGCCTCCTCTGTGCTACCTGAGCAGGCAAGAGAAATGTGGAGAGAAGCCCCCTACCTCCACCTACTGCACCTCTACCTGCCTGGGCCCTAGCGGCTCTAGGTTTTCAAGAGAAATGTTAGTTGTCAGATGGATTCTGCACATGATCTCAAGCCCCAAGAGTTGGTACGCAGATGAGAGAAGAGGAAGATGCAGCTAAATCTCAGGGACTCCCAATGTCTAAGGGACCATTTGAGGGGAGCTCTTCATCCATAAGGTCTGATAAGAGCATCTGTGACCCACAGAGACAACCAGAATAGTAATTACCTACCAAGAATAGCATTACAACTTTGTCAAGGCTGTAAAGTAAGGACACCTCCACCCCTCCATCCCTCCATGGTTTCCCACCACCCGGGCAGAAGGGCAGGCAGAGGGAGGGGTGGCGGGAGAGCCGACTGTGCCCCACCTTCCACTCTAAATGTCAGTCCAACTAGCCAAATCTTAATTTGGCTATGAAATGGATGTTTTTATAAGTAGAACTATCTTCTAAATTAAAGAGTCCCTCTGAATATACAAATGTGAAAAGTTATGGTCTGAGAAGGTGTTTAAAGGAGCTGCTACCCAGTAGGAAATAGATATTCGATTGATCAAAACTGAGGAAAGTGACTGGAAACAAATAAAATCATGTCAGGCTGACTCCTCATCGAGTTGAGACTCTAGACAGTAGATAATGTGCACATGCACACATAACAGGACTAAGGTATATTCCACTCTAGTTCCTGCTGTTTCGCTTAGCATGATCCCAGAGGCAGTTTTACCTTTCATTAGGTATTCTTCAGAAATACAATTTTTAATGACTATGGTTTCTATCATTCATCTTATAAATGTACTATAACGTATTTAACTTTTCTCCTATTGGACATTCAGGATACAGCTAATGTTTTGGAATTATAAATCATGTCATAATCATCTTTGTACATACATCTATGTCCAATTTCTATTTCAAAGAGGGAACATTGTTATACCTACTTTTTCTTTCAGATGGGAGGATTATGCTAACCAGTTTCAGAAGTTAAGTGACTTGCCTTCATCATATGTTAAACCCAAATCTTCTGAGAATGAATCACTGACTATATTATCAGCATATGAAGACTGCCCTTTGTGCCTAATATAAAACTTGAAAAGCTGTCTCATTTTCTTACCCATTTTCCTACATATTAATATATTGTGTTATACTAGTTGATGAGCTATGTTTTATTTATAGAATATATCCATAATATTCTGTGTATGTCTTAGCTAAATGTATTTTATATCAGCTAGCTAATTTCATTAGTATGGGAGAAAAATGGAGAAATTCATGAATTGCAGCTTTACATGTCTGTTTTCAAAACCCATCAGAGAAAGGTAGTTTGCCATGATAAAAACCATTTGTGACCACAACTATATTACAGCATATTGGTTTGAATTTAACCTGAGTTTATTGCATGGTTGGAACTCTGATCTGCCATTTCCATGCTGTATGAAGCTGTACAAATTTTATCTCTGTGCCTCTGTTCCTAATCTGTAAATTAGGAATAATCTTAGTACCTACCTCAGGGTTCATGAGAAGATTAAATGAGAAAATTCCTATAAAGCTCTTAGGACCAAAATATGTCCCACAGAAAATGTTCAGTTAATGTTAGCTACTAACATTACCTCTTTTAGAAACCACAGGTTAACCTCAATTTAAACATAGATATTTGGATTCTAACAAATGTAATTCAAACCTTTACTCAGGGCTATTTGCTCTCTGATTTAGATATAAGATAGTCATCAGTTTGTACTCTAACACCAACTATATTTTTAATATGTAAATACACATACATTAATGCATTTGTGAATAACAAATGAATATATGATGATAACAATTATCATCATAACAAGTAAATACAAAACAGAAAAGTTATCTTTCTCTATTGTAATAAGTGTGTATCTTATACCCTATAAGTTCCTTTAAGTTCTTTCACAGCATGGTAAGTACTGACTGAGGAAAATAATTTAATAAAATTAAATTATATGCTGGGTAAAAAGTAATTAGGTTTAGCTTGAAAGAGAAAAGTTATTAATTTACAGCAAACACATACAAGCCATTTTTACCGGAGCTTAATATGGATAATGGCATAACTTAACGAAATCAAAAACTATGCAACAGCACCAAGTGAAATTCCAACAAAGGGCTGCACCGCGTCATCTCACTTCAAGTTGAAGGTTCATTACCAAAGCAAACACTTGCTAGAGAGGAATTTGGAGCTTTTCCTCATATTTAGGAGGAGGCTTCTCCTGGCCTCCCAAGTAAACCTGCGGAGGAGGCCTACTTTTTGTAGAAATCTTCACCATGGAAAACAGTACATTTCACATTTTTCTTTCGTTGTGTCACAACGAACAGACCAAAGGCCAGCAATATGAAGGAGGCAGCATTGCCCAAGGATAAGATACAGGGTTTGCAAGACTGTTTAGAATTCAGGGCAGATGCAAGAATGAATCTCCAAGCTTCTGCCTCTATCCAGCCCACAGGAAAGGGTGAGAGGCATGAGGCAGGGAAAGTGCTTGCGGTGGTGCTGGAGCTCAGAGGTAAGCCTTGCTGGTTTTGGCAACGGCTGTTCCTATTGTTAGAACACCACCGGCACGCTGAATATAACACGTCTAGCGCACAAGATTAATGCTCCTTTCCTGCATCATGGATGTTATAAATAAAACTGGAGCTTTTTATATACCACCTAATTGTACGCTACTCAACGGAAAGCAGAGCAAGAAAGCCAAAGAAAGCCTAATTCTGCAGAGAGGAGAAAAAAATTGATATCACTGATCCATTTTAAACACATTTCAAAATATAATAAGGACTGTTCACAAACTATAGAGATACAGAACTATGTCAATGGGCTGATAGACACATTTTATGTTTATATATATTTGTGTCTAGTATAATATATATTAAAACAATAAAAAAATGTATCCTAAGAAGTAACAGACAGCTCTTGGATTTTACCTGTAGGGAAAAGAATATACATTGTGGTAGTAGTTTTAAGGGGAAAGATAAGCCTTGCTCTAAATCCTTCATTTTCTAGAACAGAAGCACGTCTCCCAGCAGGAAATGGGCCCCCAGGCCCTCCCACCTACCTGTGCTGGTGTAAGTGCTGGGGCTGGCCAGTGGTGGCCCGGAGCCCTGGGCTGGGGGCGGAGGCTGTCCATCACTCAGCTGCTTGACTCGTTTGCGGTGAGATTTGCCATTGTAATGGACTTGGGCCTGGGCTGCAGAGTTTAGCTGGATGTTGCACACCTCACAGAAGGAGAACAGAATTTTCTTTTTCTCTTTACTCAGCTGGTCCTCAGGTCTGTCGTTCTTTATTCCCTTATCTTCAAAGCCCCGTAGAAAAGTTGCCATATTCATAATTCCATCTTCAGGGTAGTTGTCAGGGCTTAAGGAATACTTCATACCTAAAAAAAAGTACAAATGCTTATGAAATATAGGCCTTCTTATTTTCTAGTATGATTATGATTAATTTCATGGTATGGTTTAAGTTAAAATCTCCTAGATACTCAGTGATCACGCTTGGAAAAAATTATCAAAAACACTTAACTGAGCAAATATGATCTTTGAACATGTGTTTCCTCTGTCTGGAGCATTTTCCACTCTACCCTTGCCCCTCCTCCCATCACCTCTCAATTCTTTTGCCCTTTAAACTCCTGCTCACCCCTGAGATCTTAGCTGGAGCATTACCCTCTCCTGGAAACCTATCTGACCCTGGAGATAAGGCAGATCCCTGTTTACATGCTCACATCATGCTATGTGACCTCTCTTCAGAACACCTCTCACCATGTGCACGTCATATGTATTTGTACAATTAGTTGATTTATGTCTGTTTCCCCAATAGACTGTGAGCTCTGTGGGGGCAGTAACCTCATTTCTGGGTATCCTTTGGGCCTAGAACTGCAAATTTTACATAATAGGCATTCAAATATCTATTGAAGGAAGGAATAAAGGATGCTACGAATCCATACTATGAAAAAGGGTATGTGTAGACATCAAAGTATACATAATACACACACATCTGCACACCTGCCAACAGATACATGCCCTAACTTGGGGAGGAGGTGAATAACAAAGACAAAAACACATTATGTCTGCAACTTACATTGGGTTGTATTCCAAAAGCCTCTTTATAAGTCAGCCAGTGGGAATTTGAACATATTTTCTTACAGATGTAGTGAAACAAACTGTTTTTAGCTGTCCAGATTAGCCCATAAACATCAATTTAATCTCTGATGAGGGTGAAATGCAGAACATCTGAAACACAAAATAAGAGAAACACAATATATGGTAATCTAGTAATTGAAATAGAAAAAGAGTAAAACAGACTAAGATAAAATTTTGTTTACTTTTAAGTGCTGATTTTCATTGAGTTAGATAAGGGTATAGTGATAAATTATAGCCTAAGTAAAGATTTTAAAGGAGCCTTTTCAGTACCTGAAGAATCTTGGGTAATGAAGATGGCCTTGGCTTTTTATTTTGCTCAGTTCCACTTTAACATCTATAATTTTTTCATTTTAGTTAATACCAATGTTACTAGCATTTTTATACTTATCAGTGTGATTATTACAATGTTTTCAGTTCTCAACTCGAATAAAGAAAAAGATACTCTCACAGAAGAAAAAGGAGAACAATATTCAGAGAACAATTGGGCAAAAGCTAAGGGAAAAGGGGTATGCATGAAAAAGATCTGGCTGAGGTGCACAGTACTGTGCCATGAGGGATGAAGAGTTCAGATAAAGAAAGGATCCTTGCTTGTGATGGATTCTGCCTGGGGGAAAAACTCAAAGATACTGGCTTTGAGCAGTTCTGTTGATCCAAGTTGGCTTGGAGCTCTATGGAAGGGAAGGAGAAACTAAAGACTAATCCATATCTGGAGAGTTCACCAGTTGAATGTTTAAAATTCAGAAAATAAGTTATAGTACAGAGTATGATCATAAAGATATTGATTCTATGTATATGGTATGCCAAGAACTCATTTACACCCACACACTCTATTGCAAAGTGTCATTATGCACTATACCATAGGCTAAATAATCACCTTCAGAGCATTGTTAAAATAGTACGAATTTTGATATGTTAAACCTATTTGTTCCATAAATACTTTACCCTGATGCCACCAATTTAAAGAACTCAATTCCACAAAATTTTCCGAATGAATTTATGCCTTTCACCTCTCCACAAAGGCCATTTTCTTCATTAAAATCTATTCAGACTACACATAAATCAGGTTTAAGCAATTCCTAGAGCTGAGTTGCAGAAAATAATTCTGTTATAATTGAAATGTGATTTGAACTGCACGTATATCAATATTTTGGCTGTAGTCCCTAAATCCAAATTACTACAGTGTCACAAAGCCATTTTTCTCATAAAACTTTAGAAAATATCAGTGCCATATAAAAGTTATGTTCAAACATATTACTTTGTGTACTCTCTTAAAATATTAAAATTTATCATAAGAATTACTGAACTAAATAATAAAAAAGAGATAAAGGATTTGGAAAATAAACTCGTCATTAATATATTAGCCTTGTTTATAAAACTAATCCATTGTAAAACATAAGGAAAACCAGTAACTAATTTTTGACCTTGCATCATCTCACTGAATCATTGAAATCTAACTGTTATATTTCAACTCAAGCAACCAAAATCCTTGACTTAACTGAGTAATGATGATACTTCCATCTGAAAATTTAGCTTCTTTGGAGGTAGGTGGACTTGCCCATGTTGCTAATTAACACATGGCATTTCACAGAAACAGGACATACATCATAATGCTTCCTTTTAAGTTTGAAATCTAAAAACTGACTTCTTTGTATTATCTTATAAAAGATTGGGCTTCCCTGGTGGTGCAGTGGTTGAGAATCTGCCTGCTAATGCAGGGGACACAGGTTCGAGCCCTGGTCTGGGAGGATCCCACGTGCCACGGAGCAACTAGGCCCATGAGCCACAACTACTGAGCCTGCGTGTCTGGAACCTGTGCTCCGCAACAAGAGAGGCCGCGATAGTGAGAGGCCCGCGCACCGCGACGAAGAGCGGCCCCCGCTTGCCACAACTAGAGAAAGCCCTCGCGCAGAAACGAAGACCCAACACAGCAAAAATAAATTAATTAATTAATAAACTCCTACCCCCAACATCTAAAAAAAAAAGATAAAGCCAGCTTACCTGTGCCTTTCTGATTGCCATTTGTCCTAGAAATAAATTGTGCTTTAGATTTATTTAAATATATATATATTTAGTAGTAAGAAAGAAACCTTTAAAATGAAATGAATGGCTGTTCTAGAATTCTGCTGTAACCTCTGCAGAATACCAGCACCCTTCATAACTTTTAACCCTATTTTGCTTTCTCCCAGAGTTATTCTCACAGATGATCCCCCAAACATCCAACACCATGCTCATGGGCCACTCTAGGGAGAATGCAATGCCTGGGAGTGGGGTGTGCATTCTGTCCCTCAAGTCCCAATTTATTAGTCCTAGTGCTGGTTTCACCACACTTCCTCCCTCTTAGGAGAAAAGTAAGTTCAGCTCCTGTTAGCAGCCACTTGCAACCAGAATATATTTAGTCCCAGAGGTCTTGGGTAAAGGACCTAGAGGTGGTAGAGAAGCAAGATATCAGAGTCTCAACATCCAATTTTGACCTCAGATGATATAATTTCTAGGCTAATAATATGCGTGGTGATGATAACATTTATAATGTCAATTTTCTGGCTAAGGGGAAGGTAACAGTGAGTTTAAGTGGAAGAAGAGAAAAATCTCACTTTCTATTTTAAAGTGTTTTTATCAGACTATCTCAAATTACATGTTTCACTTGCATAGGGCAGAAGGACCTTCAGAGGTATCCAATTTTAAACAGAGAAGTGGGCAGCACTCTTCCATGATAGCCATGCAGGCTTATCTGAAGGTAAGAGAAGTTCAGACAACCAGACTAAGTATCCTATGTCCTTTTTGTATTATTTTATCAGGTTAGATGGCCACGCATTTAACATCCATGAGAAAATAAGATATTTTGCTACAGGTCAAGGAATAAGAAAGTTGTCCCTTGAGTTGCTGCTTTGGGGGAAAAGACATGATAGGATAGTCAATGACTATCTAAAGGAGTGATTTTCTTAAAAAATATTTATTTATTTTGGCTGCGCCAGGTCTTAGTTGTGGCATGTGGCATCCTCGTGGCATGCAGGATCTTTAGTTGTGGCATGTGGGATCTTTTAGTTGCAGCACGCAGACTTATTAGTTGCAGCGTGCGGACTCCTTAGGTGCAGCATGCAGACTTTTAGTTGCAGCATGCGAACTCTTGCTTGCAGCATGCATGTGGGATCTAGTTCCCTGTCCAGAGATCGGACCTAGGCCCCCTGCATTGGGAACGCAGAGCCTTACCCACTGGACCACCAGGGAAGTCCCTAAAGGAGTGATTTTTAAATGACCAGGATGCAACACGTCAGGAAATTTTATACTTAACAACTTTCTCTAAAACTGGCCCTGACTGCACAGTTATCCAATTGTCTTTTATAATAATTTAAATAAAAGGCAGCTGATTCAGAGGTAAAGACTGGAAGCCACAGGAAGAATGTGAGCACATCTTACCTTAGAAAGAAGAACGGTCTGGGATCCCTGAAGCTCAAACTGCACTATACTGTTTCAGCCCCATACTTGGGGTCATTTCAGTTTAATAAACTCATCTTTGGGAAAAGTACTGTTCTTGTCATGAATTATTTTAGGGAAAGACCACACCTCTGTGGATGGGTGTAGGATTACCACAAAAGGAAAATATTGTTCCACTGTGAGTCTTACCACAAGATTGATGGGGGCAGGAAGTAGACAAAGAGGCATGAACCTGTGACTGCCTCTGGGCCTGGGGGACGGGGGATCTGTATGCAGGTATGAGAGACTTGTTCCGGGCATTCCCTTCGTGGGGAGGTAAACTGATCCCTGGAACAGGGACAGGCCTGAGTCTGGGCAAAGAAGGCTCAACAATAGAGAATGCCTATGGAGGGCTTTGGTCTGTGACCTCCGAGAACCTCTATATCCAGGAACAACTGTGAAGTTCTCTATCTGTATTTCCTTTTCCTTTTTTTTTTTAAATCCTGAAGCCATCAGTGAAATCATGCAAACATCACAGTTGATCTTCCTGTTGGGAGGAATAGTGTGAGAGTCTGGAATGGCACCTGGGGTTAAAGCCATCCATGGGAGAGCAGCAGCAAGGGACTTAAGGATGTCAGTGGCTGGCAAGAGAATGATGCAGTGGTCTAGAACCAGGCAGCTGGTTAAGATGTTAATTAACAACTGGCTTGGGATATCTCAGGGATTCAAAACAGCATACAAGAAAGGCAAGCTGGTAAAATAATGGAATTCTTGTATCAAGTAGAGATTTGAACTATTTTGAATTAGCTAATGTAAAGGGTAAATAGGCTGGGGCATTTGAGCTACCTAAAGGTAAATAAAACAAGGTTATTTTATTCTCATTCATTACTGTAGATCCTAAGCCAACTATATGCCTAGCACTTAGAAGATGCTCCATAAACCTTTGGTAAAATGAAACAGTTGTTATAATTAATTCAACTGAAGTACAGCTGCAGCCAAAAACTGCTAGTTAAATTGGTCTTGGCCTTCAGAAGACCCAATAATTGTATGTCTATGTAGATCAATGTCTTTTCTGGCACCCTTGATCTTCTGAGTGGTCCAAGTTAGCATTATATACAAATAGCATGACAATGTCAATAATGAGAACAAGTAATGTATTTTATTCTTAGTGTCAGAATATCAATTCCAAATATACATATTCACATTTCAGAGGAAACCAGAATTGAAAATATCCTTCTATGCCTAGTACACTGAGATTCTATCAGAAGTAAAAATGTAGGTTTCTTATTGCAAGAATAAAATGTTGCAATAATTAATGTTAATTATGAAACCATTAATTTTATATAAAGAACAATTATTAAAATTTTTTTCAGTCACTTAAATAAAGAAATTGATTGACAACTAAATCAAGCACTAGCTCTGTAACTATAGAGAGAATATATACTTATTTTGAGGTACAAATGTTTATAATCAGATAAATAATAAGTCAAATAATGATAGAAATTAGATTATATCATAATTCTAATCTTTGTAGAATTATGTGGTGTAGTTGCTTTCATGATATCAAACTAACTAACCTTTAGGCACTATATTTAGTTTTTATTTGTTTAATTCCATTAAGGCATGAACCATTTTGGGAAAAATTCTACTTGGGAATTTTTCTCATCTTCTGAGGATGAAGCAAAAGCAAAAGGCCAGCTTTGTTACCTTAAAATTACTACCTCGGACTTCCCTGGTGGCACAGTGGTTAAAAATCCGCCTGCCAATGCAGGAGACATGGGTTCGAGCCCTGGTCGGAGAAGATCCCACGTGCTGTGGAGCAATTAAGCCCGTGCACCACAACTACTGAGCCTGCGCTCTAGAGCTCACAAGCCACAACTATTGAGCCTGCATGCCTACATCCCATGCTCTGCAGCAAGAGAAGCCACTGCAATGGGAAGCCTGAGCACCACGATGAAGAATAGCCACTGCTCATCACAACTAGAGAAAACCTATGCACAGCAACGAAGACCCAACACAGCCAAAAATAAAATATTAATAAATAAATAGATTAAAAAAAGGAAGTGAACAGAAAAGCAAAAAAATAAATAAATAATTAAATTACTACCTCAAGGAGATAATAATTAAATAATACCTAAACTCATAATATGATACAATTTTCTGTTTCCATATCTCAAAAGTCATTCTGAATGATGGTACTGGGCCTTAGCCTAAGGCAAATACAGATTTTAACACTTGGTTTTTGGTGATGCAGCGAAAGGTATATATGGTACACCTCGAGCCCTAGAGAGAGAAATGCTTACTGACTTGGCTATACAGTCTTTATAATGAGG
This sequence comes from Orcinus orca, assembly GCF_937001465.1. Classification (NCBI taxonomy): domain Eukaryota; kingdom Metazoa; phylum Chordata; class Mammalia; order Artiodactyla; family Delphinidae; genus Orcinus; species Orcinus orca. The sequence goes on from NC_064565.1 coordinate 67,219,143, forward strand.
AAGCCTAGATTCCATTCGCCCTCTGCCTGGCCTGAGACAGCAGCAGAACACAGGAGAGGGAACTTCAAATCATGAACACTTGGGCAAAGGCAGATGTTGCAGTCCCATTCCTCCCACGGCATTGCCAGGGTAGGTGTGCAAGCTTGAACACATTCCTGAGCAGGTCCTGGAGCCCCTCCAGAAGCTCAGCAGCTGAATCTGTGTGTGAAGCTGGAAGGAGCTGTCCTGGCTCCTTGAGATGACTGCCAACGCACCTTCCAGGCATGGAAGGGAACCCAAGCAATTCAAGAGATGGCTCCACACGAGTCAGATCTGTTGATCAAGGAAGTAACATCCTCAATTCAACGAACTCTCAGGTCATCTTAAAAAGCTTACAAACACGAATGGTATTTTCTAGCTTTTGCCACGTGAGAAAATATAGGGTAAAACTAAAGAGACCACGTTACACACTGTAGCTCTATTTCTAGTCATAATCTCTATATATACCATCTGGACACAGTTTTACATTTATTGCATTTTTCATTCATTTAAAAGTAACTTATATCATTCTAGAAATTTTGGAAAATACAAGGAGCAGAAAAAGATGGGGGAAAGTCCTCCACGTTCCTATCATTCAAAGGTAACCATGTTTTGTTGTTTATTTCTAGTCTTTTTAAATGCACATACTGTTTTCAAAGAACTTTGGTTAGACAACAGACATTTGCTAAGAGTTCAAATGTATATTAGAAGCTGAGCTCTTAGACTGATTATATTTACCTACAAATTGATAAATAAGAAGTCAATTTTTCCACCTCTGGTATGGATCAAGTGTAACTGTAGCAAGTGTTCTAAGAAGAGAAACAGTGCTATGAACATCATTAATATGAGGCTGCCCTGGTCCATGCAGTCTGAGAGAAGGTGATGTTTGAACTAAGAACTAAAGGATGAATAGGAGTAAATGGAAGAACATTCCAGGTAAAGGAGATTGCATGTGCAAAGGTCCAGAAGCAGGAGGAAAGATGGCAGGTGGGACAAACTGAAAGCAGCCCAGTGCATCTAGAGCAGAAAGAGCAAGGTGGAATGAAACATAAAATAAGGCTGGAGAGCTAAGCTGGGGCCAGGTAACGAAGGTCCTTGCACACCAAGCTGAGGTGTTGGTCTAGGGAAGGTGCAGAAGTATTTTAAACTAGAAGACTGGTACGAACAGATTTGACTTGTGAAAAGATTACTTGGCCTTCAGAGTAGATGAAAGATGTGGTGTAGAGTAGGGAGGTGGCCACATGAATATGGACAAATTCAGAAACTATTATAGTTACCCAAGCAAGAGAAAACGGTTGATGGGCCCGGATGGTGATGATGACCCCAGAGCGAAAAAGTGGATAGATTCTAAAACGTTGACAAAAAAAAAAAAAAAATCAACAGGACTTGGTGATGGATTCAATGGGCCTGCTGGGATATTCCCTGGGGATGGAGGCTGATGGTCACCATGGTCCTGCTTCCTCTGCCTTGCTAAAGCCAGCAAATGCCATCTTTTTTTTTCCTTTTATTTCCCTTTTCTCTTTTCCTTCTTTTTTTCTTTTTCTCTTTTCTTCTTCTTGTCCTTCTTTTTTCCCTTTTTTCAGTCAGTGCCATCTTCACATTCCCCCTCGGCCTAGTTCCAGTCAGTGGGTACCATCTTTGAGCTCTCCTTCCTAAGCCCCAGTATCTCCCAGGGGAGAGCTTCTACACACATCTGGTGACCAAGTTTTTATGTCTGGTGACCTAGTTTTGCAGCTGCCACCCAAGGGCCTCCCCTTGATCTCCTGGCTCTGGTGGCCAAGGGAGGCCTTGCGTTCCTGGGTCCTATAGGTCTCTAACAATCAGAGAGACAGTTCTTGGCAGACAACCACTTCCAGGGTACTGCACAAAAGGCAGACAGAAACACACTCCCCAGTCTTTCTGAGAAACAGGCCTATTTACCTGCAGGAGCTTTGGCCTGAGGGGCAGGCTTCTGGTTTGGCACACCTATAGAAGCCTAAGAAGGGGTTCTCGGAGAACAGAGACTGGTGCATGCAATCTCCCTCAGCCTCGCCCCAGCTCACTGGTATTGTACAGAAAGGAGTTTGTACCCTTCTCTGGTGCCCTGATTATTGTGCCTACTGTTAGGGATCTCGTTTACGTTGCCTGGCCCTGATGGCCAGCAGGGTTTATACATGTGGGTCCCCCAGGACTGTAATGAATGGAGAAAGAGTTCTTAAACAGCTACCACCCCCAGGGCATAGCAAGAGGCAATAGATCCAGGAGCTCATACTCTCTGAAAAGAAGCCTATTAGCTTATCATCATAGCTGCATCCTGAGGGGTAGTCTTCTAATTAAACATACATCTAAGGGCTGACTATAAGTAAACCCTTCCTGAGACCCTGGAGGGCAGGGACTAACTTTGCACTCTCCCTCTGCTGTGCTCCAGCATCTCTCAAGGGAGCTCTTATATGCATCTGGTACCCCAGTTTTTACATCTGATGCCCTGGTTTATACAAATGCCACTCAAGGGATATCCCTTGATCACCTGATTCCGGTGGTCAGGGAAGCTCGTGCCCCTGGGTTGCACTGGACCGTAACAATTGGAGAGACTATTGGTAGTTCTTGGCAGGGTACCGCTCCCAGGGCACCAAACTGACAACAGACTGAAACACATGACTAGCCTTTCTATAAAAGAGGCCTACCTGCTGGTCCTGGAACTTCAGCCTTAGAGACAGGCAGCAGGTTTGGCACGCATCTAGAGGCTACAGAGGTGGTCTCAGGGAATGTAGGCCAGGAGACACCATCTTTGTGCACTCCCTCTGGCTTGCTACAGTTCACCAGTATCTCCCAGAAAGGAGTTTATACACTCCTCTGGAGACCTGATTTTTGCAACTGCTGCCCGGAGGACACTTCCACATCACCTGGCTCTGGGGTCATTAGGGCTTACACTTGTGGTACCACAGGACCGTATATACAGGCATACCTTGGAGATATTGCAGGTTTGATTCCAGACCACCATAATAAAGCGAATATTACAATAGTAACATCAAATGTCACTGATCACAGATCACCATAACAAATATAATACTAATGAAAAAGTTTGAAATACTATGAGAACTACCAAAATGTGAAACAGAGACACAAAACGAGCAAATGCTGTTGGAAAAATGATGCCAATAGTCTTGCTTGATGCAGGGTTGCCACAAACCTTCAACTTGTATGAAACTCAGTATCTATGAGATACAATAAAGCAGAGTGCAATAAAATGAGGTATGCCTGTATTTGCATTCTTTAAAAGCTGTTGCCTGAGGATCTGGCTTCCAATCAGCCTGAATCAAGGTGCTGACTGAGATCCTCCCCTTTGGGACCCTGACTGGTCTTAGCACATCCTCAACTACTACGAGCAATTAAAAATAAAATAGGCCACTTGGATAATCACAAAATTTGAGAGACAACAAATACCTATGACATGGTTGAACAAGAAAGTTCAACCCTTAAAATTGGGAGAAGTGGCTGTTTCATCCAATGCATAGGAACCAACACAGACAGTCAAGTAAAATAAAGAAACAGAGGAATATGTTCCAAAGGAAGAACAAGATAAACCTCAGGAAAAAAAAACCTAATGAAAGAGAGATAAGTAATTTTTCTGATCAAGAATTCAAAGTATATATGCCACTCTCTCACTTCATCCCAGGTAATACACTACCAAATGTAAAATAGATAGCTAGTGGGAAGCAGCCACATAGCACAGGGAGATCAGCTCAGTGCTTTGTGACCACCTAGAGGGGTGGGAAAGGGAGGGTGGGAGGGAGACACAAGAAGGAGGAGATACGGGGATATATGTATATGTATAGCTGATTCACTTTGTTATAAAGCAGAAACTAACACACCATTGTAAAGCAATTATACTCCAATAAAGATGTTAAAAAAAAAAGAATTCAAAGTAATGATCATAAAAAGGCTCACTGAATGAACACATTGAGAACTTCAACAAAGAAACAGAAAATATAAGGGAGTTCCAAACGGAAGTCACAGAACTAAAGAACACAATAACTAAACTGAAAAACACACTAGAGGGGCTCAACAGCAGACCAGATAAAGCAGAAGAAAAGATCAGAGAACTCGAAGACAGGGCAGAGGGACCCACCCAATTAGAGCAGCAAAAAGAAAAGAGAATGAAAAAAGTTAAGACAGCTTAAGGGACTTATGGGACAACATCAAGTGGACTAGTGAGAGAGAAAGGGGCAGAAAACTTATTTGAAGAAATAATGGCTGAAAACTTCCCTACCTGGGGGAAGAAACAGACATCCAGATTCAGGAAGCCCAGAGATTCCAAATAATATGAAGCCAAAGAAACATACACCAAGATATATTATAATTAAAATGTCAAAAGTTAAAGACAAGGAGAGATTCTTAAAAGCAGCAAGAGAAAAACAACTTGTTACGTACAAGAGAACCCCCATAAGATTACCAGCAGATTTTTCAGCAGAAACTTACAGGCCAGAGGGGAGTGGCATGATATATTCAAAGTGTCAAAAGAAAAAAATTTCCAACCAAGCGTATTCTACCTGGCAAAGTTATCTTTCAGAATTAAAGGAGAGATAAAGAATTTTCCAGACAAGCAAAAGCTAAAAGGAGTTATCACCACCAAACTGGCCTTACAAGAAATGCCAAAAAGACTTCTTTAAGCTGAAAAAAAAAGGGTGCTAATAAGTAGCAAGAAAACATATGAAAGTATAAATCTCACTAGTAATGGTTAATATATAGTAAAAGTAGTGAATTAATCACTTACAAAGCTAGTATGAAGGTTAAAAGACAAAAGTAGTAAAAAAAATTATAACTACAATAATTAGTTAAGGGATACACAAGATAAAAAAATGTAAAATGTAAAACAAAAACATAAAATGTGGTGGGGAGAGTAAAACTGTAGGGCTTTAGAATGCATTCAAACTTAACTTGTTAATAACTTAAAATAGACTGTTAAAAATATAAGTTGTTATATGAAAGCCTCATGGTAACCACCAAGCAAAAACCTACAGTAGATACACAAAAGATAATGAGAAAGGAATCTTAGCATACCAAGAAAGAAAGTCACCAAACCTCAAAGTAGAGAGCAAGAGACGAAAAATGGAACAGAGGACTAAAAAACAGCCAGAAAACAATTAACAAAATGGCAGTAAGTGCATACCTATCAATAGTTACTTTAAAGGTAAGTGGACTAAATGCTCCAACCCAAAGAGACAGAGTGGCTAAGTGGATTAAAAAAAAAAAAAAAAGAAATGATCCATCTACCTGCTGCCTACAAGAGACTCACTTCAGATGTAAGGATATACACAGATTGAAAGTGCAGGGATGGAAGGAAAGATATTCCATGCAAATAGAAATCAAGAAATCTGGGGTAGCTATACCTATATCAGACAAAATAAACTTTAAGACAAAGACTGTAATAAGAGACAAAGAAGGTCATTCATACTGATAAAAGGGTCAATCCAACAGAAGATATAACATTTGTAAATATTTATGCACCAGGATAGAAGCACCTAAATATATAAAGCAAATATTAACAGACCAAAAGAAAGAAATAGACAGCAATACAGTAATAGTAAGGGACTTTAATACCCCACTTACATCAATGGATATATCATCCAGACAGAAAATCAGTAAGAAAACATAAGCTTTAAATGACATGGTAGATCAGATAGATTTAACAGATATATACAGAAAATTCCATCCAAAAGCAACAGAATACACATTCTTCTCAAGTGCACATGAATCACCAGGATAGATAAGTCAGGCCACAAAACAAGACTTAACAAATCTGAGAAGACTGAAATTGTATCAAGCATCTTTTCCAACCAAAAGATTGTAAAACTAGAAATAAACTACATGAAGATAAGTGGAAAATTCACAAATATGTGGAGATTAAACAACATGCTACTGAACAACCAATAGGATAATGAAGAAATCAAAAGCAAAATTTTAAAAATACCATGAGATAAACAAAAATGGAAATACAACAGACCAAAATTAATGGGATGCAACAAAAGTAGTTCTAAGATGGACGTTCATAGTGATAAATGTCTCCCTCAAGAAACAAGAAAAAATCTCAAATAAACAACCTAACTCCATGCCTCAAGGAACCAGAAAAAGAAGAACAAATGAAGCCCAAAAATACTACAGGGAAAGAGCAGAAATAAATATAAGAGACTAAGAAGACAATAGAAAAGATCAATGAAACCAGAGCTGGTTCTTTGAAAAGATAAATAAAATTGACAAACTTTTAACTATACTCACCAAGAAAGAAAAAGAGAGGGAACACAGACAAAACCAAAAAAGGAAGAGGAGATGTTACAACCAATACCACAGAAATATAAAGAATCATAAGAGACTACTATAAACAATTATATGCCAAGAAACTAGATAACCTAGAATAAATGGATAAATTCCCAGAAACATACAACCTTACAAGACTGAATCATGAAGAAACAGAAAATCTGAACAGACTGATTACTCTTAAAAAGATTAAATCAGTAATTTTAAAATTCTCTACAAACAAAAGTCCAGGGCCATATGGCTTCAACTAATGAATTCACTCATTCAAAGAAGAATTAAAGTCAATCCTTCTCAAACTCTGATAGAAAACAGAAGAGAAGGGAATACTTCCAAACTCATCTTATGAGGCCAGCATTACCCTGACACCAAAATCAGACAAAGACACTATAAAAAATGAAAATTATAGGCCAATATCCCTGATTACGATAGATGCAGAAATCCTCAACAAACTAATAGCAAACCGAATTCAACAATACATTCAAAGGATCATACACCATGATAAAACTGGGATTTATTCCAGAGATGTAAGTATGGTTCCACATCTGCGAATAAATCAACGTGATACACCATATCAACAAAATGAAGGATGATAAAAATAATATATTGAATAATTATTTCAGTAGACACAGGAAAAGCATTTGACAAAACTGAACATACATTTATGATAAAAACTCTCAATAAAGTAGGCATAGAGGGAACATACAACAACATAATAAAGGCCATATATGACAAGTTCACAGCTAACATCATATTCAATGGTGAAAAGCTGAAAGCTTTTCCTCTAAGATCAGGAACAAAACAAAGATGCCCACTTTCACCACTTTTAGTCAACACAGTATTGGAAGTGCTAGCCAGAGCAATTAGGAAAGAAAAAGATAAAAAAGGAGTCCAAATTGGAAACAAAAAAGTAAAACCATCTATTTGCAGATGACATGATACTATACATAGGAAATCCTAAAGAATCTAAAAAGAATTGTTAGAATAAATAAATTTGATAAAGTTGCAGGATACAAAATCAACATACAGAAATCTGTGCATTTCTCTACCCTAGTAGCAAACTATCAGAAAGAAATTAAGAAAACAATCTCATTTACAATTGTATCAAAAGGAATAAAATACCTAAGGATAAATTTAACCAAAAAGGGGAAAGACCTGTCTTCTGAAAATTGTATGACATTGATGAAAGAAATTTCATCAATATAGTGAAGGCACACATAATTAGAAAGATATTCCATGTTCATGGATTAAAAGAATTAATATTGTTAAAATTGTCCATACTACCCAAAGCAATCTATAGATTCAATGAAATCCCTATCAAAATGCCAATGATATTTTTCACAGAAATAGAACAAACCATTCTACAATTTGTATGGAACCACAAAAGATCCCAAAGAGCCAAAGCAATCTTGAGAAGAAGAATACAGCTGGAACATCACACTGCCTGATTTCAAATTATACTACAGAGCTATAGTAATCAAAAGAGAATTGTACTGTCATAAAGACATACACATAGATCAATGGAATAGAATAGACAGCCCAGAAATTAACCCATGCATATATAGTCCATTAATTTATGAGAAAGGAAGCAAGAATATACAATTGAGAAAACACAGTCTCTTCAATAAATGGTGCTGAGAGGACTGGGTGGCCACATGCAAAAGAATGAACTTGGACCACTATCTTACATCATGCACAAAAATTAACTCAAAATGAAATAAAAACTTGAATGTAAGATCTGAAACCATAAAACTCCTGGAAGAAAAAACAGTCAGTAAGCTCCTTGACATAAATCTTAGTGATAATCTTTTAAGTTTGACACCAAAAGCAAAGGCAACAATAGCAAAAATAAACAAGTGGGACTACATCAAACTAAAAACCTTCTGCACAGTAAAAGAAACCATGAACAAAAATGAAAAGGCAACTGACTGAATGGGAGAAAATATTCACAAATCATTTATCTGATGACATGCTAATATCCAAAATATATAAAGAACTCATAAAACTTAACAGCAAAAAACAAACAAACAAACAAAACGATTAAAAAATAGGCAGAGCATCTGAATAGAGATTTTTCTAAAGAACATATACAGATAGTCAACAGGTACATGAAAGATGCTCAACATTATTAAGCATCAGCGAAGTGCAAGTCAAAAACACAATGAGGTATCACCTCACACCTGTTAGAATGGCTATTACCAAAAGGACAAAAAATAATAAGTGTTGGCAAGGATGTGGAGAAAAGGGAACCCTTATGGACTGTTGGTGGGAATGTAAGTTGGTGCACTATGGAAAAACAGAACTACCATATGATCCAGCCAGTCCACTTCTAGTTATTTATCTGAAGAAAACAAAAACACTAACTTGAAAAGATATATGTACCCCATATTCATTGCAGCATTATTTATAATAGCCAAGATATGGAAACAACTTAAGTGTCCATCGACAGATAAATGGATTAAAAAAGTGTGGTATGTATACATACTGGAATATTATTCACCCATAAAAAAGAATGAACTCTCGCAATTTGCAACAACATGGATGAACCTTAAAGGCTAATTGAAAGCAGTCAGAGAGAGAAAGACAAATACTGTATGATCTCACTTATATGTAAGTTTTTTTAAAAAAAAAAAAACAAGCTTATAGATACAGGAACAGATTGGTTGTTACCAGAGGCAGGGGGTGCAGGGTGGGCCCATGTGTGAAGGGGGTCAAAAGATACAAACTCCCAGTTATAAAATAAATAAGTCATGGGGATGAAATACACAGCATAGCAACTATAGTTAATAATACTATATTGCATATTTTAAAGTTGCTAAGTGAGTAAATCTTAAAAGTTCTCATCATAAGAAAAAAATTTTGTTACTACATATGGCAACGGATATTAATTAGACTTATTGTGGCAATCATTTCATAATATATACAAATATCAAATAATTATGTTGTACACCCAAAACTAATATAACGTTGTATGTCAATTATACCTCAACATTTTTTAAAAGTACCTGTGCAGTTTTTAAAAATATTGATGCCAGGGTCCCATCCTTATTGATTCAGTTTGAACTGGTGATTCTAACCAGCAACCAGGGTTGAGAACCACTGCTCTAAAGATTGGAGCTGTTTGAAAGTAGTCTCTGACCTAGTCTGGAGGTCTGCTGCACAGCTATCAACACATGTTACCCTGACACCACTAGGTATGGAAAGAGCATTTGATTACTCCATTCCTGTGAGCAAGCACCAGCATTTCTGGGGCCCCGTTAGGCTGCAACCCCCAAAATAGACACGCAAGGCCAGGCTGCCTGCCCCAGAACCTTCTACTCAGGTCATGGATGATTCCCTTTTATCTTCAAGGCATGGTTGTCCCAGAGGACTGGCAGGATGGAGCTCTTTGACCGCCATCACATCCAGGAAGCTACAGCCCTATATCCAATTTTCCAGACCTAGCCTAGCTCTCATTCTTTACTTTGAAGTATTTCCCTAAATGACCTCATGCTGCCTCTACTTCCTCTTGTATGTTGGCTTACACACCTTCATCCAGCTTCCTTGCAGCAGTCTTCCCTTTGTTCCCAACACCTACTGGAACTGAACTGAACGTGCCATGACCTCATTTAGACTTCATCCTTGGCTGTAGGCAACTTCCTTAAATCCCTTTTCTTCCAGCTGAGAAAGCTTTTTATTCTAAGTATCACAATAGGGTATTCTTCCTAACTTTTCCTGGGAACTTTGTGGATAATACATATTTGGAAAATCAAGTATATGTAAGGATAATTTTCCTAAAAGTAACATTTAAAAATACTTGAGAAATTTTAATTTAGGATAACTTATTCCCAAAGAAAACTGTTTCTTAGGCAGGCAATGTATCGGCATGACATTTGTAGAAAAATAACAAACTTATATTGGCTGACCATATGATGAATCAGCCAAATCAGGACATTTTTGCCCAGGATAAATGCTAAGTTGGACAGGAAGATGCCCAGTCAATAGATGTATAAACGCTAAGTTGGACAGGAAGATGCCCAGTCAATAGATGTAAAATGAAACTTCCCTGGGGAAAATGGAGCATATAGTCACCCTATGCTTATGACATGAGGCCTTTAAAGATGAGCCAAACCCAAGAAAGCAAAAATTCATCTTAGGTTGTTCAACTGTACTTCTGTTCAACTGTACTTCTGTTCAAATGTACTTCTGTTCAAATGTACTTTCTCCACATTTTTTACATGAAGAAACAGACCTTGCAATTTTAGTATTTCGCTGAAGCACTTATATATGGGCAGACTAGATTATACTGTTACTTTTATATCTGCTAGAATACATCTAAAGTATACAGGCCTTGAATACATCTATAATTGAAACTTCAAAAGGTATGCCTTCTTTTTGGAAAACAAAATTGATAAAAAATCTTGAACTATTAGTGTTTTCGTATTTTTTAAATTACTTTGCATTTTCTTATCACAAAACTAATGTGTTTATTCTCTCCAACTAATCTGTAGATTCAATGGAATTTTAACAAAATACCAGCAAGATTATGTTTTGGAAACTGAGAGCATGATTCTAAAATGTATATGAAAGTTCAAAGAGCCAAGAATGGCCAAGGCAATTCTGAAGAACAATAAAGCTGGAGGACTTAACACTACATATTGTAGCCTATTATGAGGTTCTAATAATTAAGACAGTCTGGTTATGGCCCAAGAAAAAAAATAACTAATGGAACAGAAGGGTGAATATATATGTATATTCACCTGATTCATTTCAAAGATGATAGGTAGTATAAGGTAGTAGTGAGAGAACAGTCATTTTAATAAATGGAATGGGTTGATTGTTATCCATATTGGAAAAACAGTATCTCTATACCTACACCTCACACTATTTATCAATTCTAGAAGGATTGCAAATCTAAATGGTACAGAAAAAATAATAAAGCTTTCAAAAGAAAAGATAAAAGAACATTGTCATGACTTTGGAGTTGGCAAAGCCAAAAAATGTATTAACCATAACGTGAAATATATTATAAGTTGAAATATATTAACATTTAAAATGTTTTCATCAAAAGACATCATTAAGAGATTTAGAAGGCAATTCACAGAGTGCAAAGCTATATTTGCAATACATATATGCAATAATGACTCGTATCCTGAATATATATGAAAACTTCTTCAAATCTGTAAGACAGACAGAATCCAAAAGAAAAATTAACAAAAAACCTTAAAGTCACAATAGACAATATCCAAATGGCAAATGAACATGTAAAAAGGAACTCAACCTTATTATTCATTAGAAGTGTTAGAAGCAAATTAAAACCACAGTGTAGTACCACTACCTCTAACAGAATGGTTAAGATGAAAAGGACAGAAAATACAATGTGCTTGACGAAGAAGTGGAGCAACAAAAACTTATTCATGGCTGGTGAAGTATAAATTAGTGCAATTGGGGCTTCCCTGGTGGCGCAGTGGTTGAGAGTCCACCTGCTGATGCAGGGGACACGGGTTCGTGCCCCAGGAAGATCCCACATGCCGCGGAGTGGCTGGGCCCATGAGCCATGGCCGCTGAGCCTGCACGTCCGGAGCCTGTGCTCCGCAATGGGAGAGACCACAACAGTGAGAGGACCGCATACCGCAAAAAAAAAAAAAAAAAAAAAAATTAGTACAACTACTTTGGAAAACTGGTAATATCAACTAAAGCTGGGGATATGCACAGCCTAAGACCCAGCAATTCCACTCGTAAGTATATATCCAACAGAAATACACAGATATGTTCACCAAATGTACAATATTCACTAGAATGTCCATAGAAGCACTATTCATAATAGACCCAAACTTAGAAAGTATACAAATGCTCACCAACAGTAAAATGGGTAAATACATTGTAATATATTAATTCCTACAAAGGAATAATACACTGCAATAAGAATTAATGATTTACAACGACATGGAACAATATGGATGTATCTCAATATAAGAGTGAGCAAAAGAAGCCAGATCAAAAGATTGTAACTTGTATGATTTCATCTACCTATATGAAGTATAAAACCATGTAGAACTAAACCATGTTTTTAGAAGTCAGGGTAGTCATCACCTTGGGAGGTAGTAGTAGTGGTGAGGAGGGAGGGTAACGACTTAAAGTGAGTACAAAATGGACTGATAATATTCTATGTCTTCAGCGGGGTGCTAGTTACACAGGTGTGGTCAGTTTGCAGAAATTCATTGATCTGTCGGTTTATAATATGTTTTGAGATGTATATTTACTTCAACGAATGTTTTTAAAAGTAATGTGATCAATATAGAATATTTGAGAAATAACATAAAAAGAAAGAGAATTAATGCCCCACCCTCAAACCCACCACCAGAGATTTTAATTTTAATTTAGAGTATACTTTTCTAGATTTTTTAAAATGTGACCATATTACTGTATACACAATTTATATCGTATCATGAACATCTTTCTATGCATTAAATATTTATCTTTAACATCAGTCCTAATGACATAAAAATATTCTCCCTACAGAGGTAATTTAGCCAAACTGGAGTCTCATTCCTTTGATATGAGGAAAAGAGAAAGACCAGGGAATCTTAAGTACCTCTAAGGCCTTTGTAGCCATTTCTTCCAAACACTTTCAGATTCCAGAGGATCAAGGAACACTAAAACCATTTCATTTCCCCTAGGACAGTGTTTTTTCACTTTTTTTTTACTATTTTAAACATTCCTGGAAAAGATTTTTTTCATATGTGCCTTTATGCATATCCATGATTATTCCCTTACGATAAATTCTGGGAAGTAGGGTTCACATGTCCACTTTTGATACGTATTGACAATTTGACCTCTAAATAAGCTATACCAATTCAGACTTCCCTCAGCAGCGTATGAGAACGTCTATTTCCCTGCACCCTCAACAACTGAGAAAGCTGTTTAAAGAACTCTTAGTCCATCTGACAAGCACAGCACGTTTTCAAATGCACTTATGTGATTACTAGCATAACTGGGCAGTTTTTCATATGCAAACTGACCACGTATTATAGCTTTTATTTATGAATCTCCTATTCATGACCTTTGCTTTTTTCTTTTTTCAATTGAAGTTTATCTCTCTTATTTATATTAAAGGATATTTTTATATATTAAACATATTAGCTCTCTCTAATATAATGCAAGTATTTTCCACTTAACTTACCTTTTCATTTTGTCTGTGATAGTTTTCAAATGTACTTAAGTTTTTATTTTTCATGTCATCAAATCTATCCACTTTTTCATTTATGATCACTGCCTTTAGCTTAGGAAAATCCTTCCCAGGACTATGTTATAGATGTTCTTAATTTTTAAAAATAATTTTGTAATTGCCGTTATGGTTTTAAACATGACACATACAAAAAGAAGAAAGAATAGAAGTCTAAAAACCAGTACAATCTCTCTTAATGTGGTTAAGGGCATATGAGACAGTTGTGTCGATGGCTGTGACCCCTATTAGGTGGTTACATTGAACGTCAAGGAAGAGAAGGAGGTAAAGCAAGAAAGGTTCTTTTTAGACACCAGTAAAACATTCCTTCCCAAAGACCTTGGGGATAAACCATCCTCCTCTTCAACTCATTGACTGTTTTGGAGACCACTGCCGTATAATCTTACGAGAGGCACAAGGACAGAGCTAGCTAGCTTCCCTCCTGCTCTCTGACTCTGGAGGAGCAGAATACACATCCAGTAAACCTCCATCCAACTTTTCCAGTCAACTTTTCTCTTGTCAACTACAAAATCTGGATACTAGACGTTTGTCCCAATGACCGTTTTGAAATCTAAAAGATGAACTGCTGTGAAACCTTGAATGACTGTCAGATAAGGAATGGTGCTATAATTAATTCACTGGAACAAAGCTTAGGTATTGTCATTTGTTCTTTCAAAAGTCAAAGAAGTTGTATTAATTGTGTAGCAGATGCAAAGTTTTAACAACTGTGAGTATTCAAAAATACAGAGAATATAAGCTTTCCTATAAAGATTCCAGACCTGATGATTGTTTTATCACGTCAGAAGGTATAACTTTTGACAATAATGTGATTTTCTTTCTTTTCTTCTGTTATAATATTTTAAAACTTCGCCTGGAATAATTGAAAATGCAATGCTGTATGGGTACACACACACAAACATACACGTAATAGTTATTATGGAGACATCAGTGAGACTGAAGCCAGTACCACTCTGAGTAATTTTATCTGGTCCTTTGGCAGGTTCTTATCTTGCCCTTGTAGTTACTCTATTACAAGCTACTGCCACTAATAGGGAACAAAAATAGATTTAGACAAGGGATTGTGTTGTATTGGGTCAAAGCACACAGAAAGCATAACAGACTTAAGAGTAACATGAGAAGAAAATAGCAATCCCAAGGCTCCCTTAAGAATTTAGAACACCAGGTCAAGATTCAAAGCTGACAGCTTTGGTGGGTGCGATATGGCTGCCAGGAAACAACCCTGCAAGCCCTGCTGGAAAAATTAATCCCAAACGTACTACAGGCAGAAGATGACCCAATTACTGAGAAGAAGGTCAGGTATGTAAAAGACGATGATGAGAAGAACAGGCCACAAAGACTCAAATATCAGAGCAATTGAGGGTGTCAGATTTTGATTGTGAGAGTCAAAACCAGAAACTGCTCAGAAGTGAAAAGGAGAAAATGTCTTGTTGAAAATCAGTGTCCTGATGTTCTTGGGGGCAAGACCAACTCTCCAGGTTTCAAATGGAATAGGAACCTCCAGGTTCATTACATCATCACCCCACTGCTAGTTGGAATTGATATGAAATAAGAAGGCAGGTAAAGATGACCCAGAAGAGGGATGTGCAGAATAAGAGTCTGACGGCAAGAAAGTTGATTTTACTTGAACTTTTCATTTATTGCCACTTCTGACTACCTGTTCTTTCCATATTGATTTTCTTTTACATGGTCTTTCGCCCTTTTAAAATTGATTTTTTACAATGTTTCTTTGCCAAATATCTCCACTGCTTCTGATGTTACATTTGATGACATTTAAAGTCTTTATATTCACTTTCCCCCTGAAAGAAATGGTGGCTTTGACTTAATTCTAGTCTAAGATAAAACTAGAAAAATAGTGAAAGCCAAATTTATTTGTTGTCCCTAAGAGTAATTGCTAATTTTAACTCTATAAAATGTCAATGAAGTACATTCCCCCAACTATTTTTAGATGGGTTCTTAATTTCAAAGTTATAAAGTTGTTAAAATCACTCTGATTTACACTCAGAAAAGACTTAGGAAAAGAATGGCCGGCATACAATTTGTTCAGCCACTCAAACTTTTATTTCCTGGTGACTACACTGGGCTGTAGAACAATTTCATGGTTTCAAATACATACCTGAGTACAAGGCATTTTTGATTTGTAAGTAGCTGGCAATGTGGGGCAATGCAGAATAGGAACCAAGTACCTGGGCTAGATGAGGTTTGCTCATTTGAATTCTTGGAGCACTATGTTCACATCGACAAGTGAAATTCATATGGTATCACACAAACAAGTAAAATTAAGGAAGGAGCACAAGCATTTTGAAAGGCACCATCCAATAATCCCCACAAATGTCTGTCTTTTGAAAGATGCATTGAAGCATCTATCAAGCTCTTTCTTCTTTCTCTCTCCTCTCACCTCAATGACCCAGTTGAGGAATGTAAGATATACTAAGGAAGAAAACACATTCATAGTATGGTGGAATAGTTTTAGAAGGACTCATGCCAAACACACAAGAATGTATGCCTATTTGGTGATGGGAAGAGGGGAAATGGGAATAAAAGGAAATAAATACAAGAAAGGAGCCTCTTAGAAACCAGTAATAAATGTTAACATGCTATGGCCTGAGGAGTGTGATTAACTCAACTCTCTGCATCTGAGGTTAGAAAAAAGAAAAAAACAATTTTTGTCTTGAAACCACTCCGTGATGATGAATAATGTAGTATTATGTGCCATGACAACAGCATCATATAAATAAGATTCTCAAGTAGCTCCAAGTGGGGCATTCAAAAGCTCAGTCTGATTATGAGCAGAGAAAGAAAATTCCTTGTAGGGTTGCTAATTATGGATCTAAGCTCCTCCCATTCTTACACTGACTGAACAAAATTGAAAAGAGGCAATATTTGCTTTTGAAGAATTCCCCTCTTTTGCCTTTTCATAAACTGTTTTTCTAGGACTCTTATGCTTCATTCTACATATCCATTCAAGCCTATCCTTGAATTAATTCTCCCTAAGTTGCTATTGGCTGATAAAGATGTATCTGTCAAAAAGAAATGAATCTCTAATGCCGCTATGTTTAATCAAACGACAAAAACACCCAGGGAGTTTGTTTTAAAATCCCTATGTCCAAGCTCTACCCCTGTAGACTCTGATTCAGTAAATTTGGCATTTGTATAATTGGTAGAATGGGGAAGAAAGAAAGAATTTCTTGGAATATTAAGAAACTTATGTGTTCACCTGGTCCTGAGCATTTATACAAGGATGTCTCCCCACTTCCCAGTCCCATGACATCAGATCTAAAGCCTTCTAAGCCATTTGCCTACAAGGAACAGGAGACCAGCACCACTTCCTATTGCACCATTCCCCCGTTTCTCAACCTAACAATCGCTCCCAGCATCATGTGGAAGAAAGTGACAGCTCTGTCAGTCACTTGATAGTTGAGTGACCTTGAGAAACCACTCATCTGCCTGGGCATCAAATTCCTCTTCTGTAAAGGGAGGAGAATGAACTAGATGACCTCTAAAATTCCTTCCTCTTTTAAATTCAAAAGTTTGTACAACTTCATTTTGGCTATTGTTATTTATTTTTCTTAAAAGGGGAAAGTATAATGTCCAGCTGAATTTATTGGCAAAACTGTATTGCCTTGGGGAAAATGATGTGCTCTGATCCTTCCGGTCTACAGCTCATCCTTCACAGAGAAGCCAACAAGTGCTCCTATCAGTTCTGGGTTTGCAGAGAGACTATTCCTTCTCATCTCACTTGGCGATTGAGTGGGAGGCAGCAGGCAATATTTCAACATGCAAACTGACATTTAATTATACAAAAATCTCCCTCCACGATCCCTTGTTTTGCCAGGCTGATTCTGATCTATTTGAGCGTTTTTCCTTTTTTGTTGACTCCTAGTTTTCCAGTTCATGTGGAGAACAACGGGAAATGAGCCTCAAACACTAGATTTACAAACTTGTTACTTCTTCTTCTACCTCATAGAATCTTTAGGTGACACTGTTACTTTCAAAATGATGTTTCTGAGACTTATCTGAATCCCTGACATCCATATGGACGTTTTCAAAATGTGGACATTTCCCAATATTTGTATCAAAAATAGAGTATTTGTACAAATGTAACTTAAAAGTTTAAGTGGAGATTCTGGCAGAAAGTGGATAACAATGGACTGTTCTGTTTTAATTAATCAAACACTGAAATGATTCAGCTTGGAAATAAGCCAGGGCCAGGACTACAGTGAGGTGGAGTGAGGCACCTGCATCAGATGTGGAGTTTAAGGGGGCATAAAGAAATCTGAGTAATCAACATAAACAATATTTTAGGGACTTCCCTGGTGGTCCAGTGGTTAAGACTTCACCTTCCAATGCAGGGGGTGCAGGTTCGATCCCTGGTCAGGGAGCTAAGATCCCACATGCCTCGGGGCCAAAAAACCAAAACATAAAATAGAAGCAATATTGTAACAAATTCAATAAAGACTTTAAAAATGGTCCACATCAAACAAACAAACAAACAAACAATATTTTAATGCAACATTTTAGGTAACAGTGCTATGACAAAAAGCCATATTGGACACAGACACAAAAGGAAATATCATGACACTGATTTTGTCTTTATTTAAAATTTTGGTATTTTGTTAGTTGCTGATTTTTAAAATCGACTCAGATTTTTTTGAAATTCTAAAATGAAATATTTATCTTGATTACTGAATTTTTGGCATCCCCTTAAAGCCTGCACCCAAGGCAAGTGATTTCTTCACTTTACCTTAGTCCTGGCCCTAGACTAACTCACCTTCTGTTATAAGCCATATACCAACATTACTGCATCTTGTTCTTAATAAACATGGACCCCTACAACAACTCTAATTATTTCTATTACAGTTATTATTTGTGTGTATGCCTTTCCTAAGTGGTTAATGGCATTTTAATAATTTATTCTAAGCAGTGACTGGAGAAGTAGGCAATTTTCTTTTTACATAAGAGAAAAATGAAACCCTGAAAGGTGAAAATAGCCTGACAAGGGACATAATGCAGTTAGCATCTGAAATTTTTTATGCCTCATGCACACTGTCCTGTTAAATGAGATGGTGAGGGTGGGGGTTAAGAAAAATAAAAGAGAAAGAAAAAAGAGAAATAGAGGGAAGAAGAGAGGAAGATGAAAACATATCCCAGGAAGTTTCAAATTTCAGTATGCGTAAGGCTCATCTGGGAAATTTGCTTAAAATGTAGATTCTCAGGCTGATTCCCACAGACGTGAATTAAATAAGGCCCATCTCTCAGAATCTGCATTTTTAAGTGATTCTGATGCAGGTGTTCTAGGGACCACATGTTGAGAAACATTGATGGGGGACTCCCATTTTAGCAGAAACTGGGCATTGTATCTGGAACACATTTTCTCGTAATCCCACCCCTCCTCCTCCACCAATAACCAATAATCCGGTGACACTGAACTGTATCAAGGAATCCAACTACAGCTCAAGTGTTGGTGGTCAACAACTGCGATGGCAGGCAAGTGGGGTGGATGTTACTGGTGTGCACAGGTGAAAAGAAAAGGTGGCAGAAATGTTTGAGTGGCGGGGGGGAGGCAGAACAATTCAGGAGGTAAGAAAAAAGTAATGTTTTGCACATGCGATGGCTTTACTTTGCATTTTAAAACTCAAAATGAGAAGTATAACCATTATGTCAATGCTAGCTATTATATGAGCAAATCACATAATATATTTATAGATATGAAAATAACTTAGTTTGATGAGGGAAGAACAAAATCTTGGATTGAACCTATTTTCTAGTTTAAGCCTACATCTCTGGATTTATCCCCATTCTGCCTTTCTGTGCCTTCTGTCTCTGATCCTGAACTCAAGCTGTTCTTACTGGGCCAGTCTTCAGTTTTTATAATTGTAAGTCAGAACCTACTTGAAATCCTCTACCCCAGGGAAATCACTCTGGTTAATTCAATACATTCCCCTAATTGACATCTCACCATTATGCCCACCCAACCTTCACTTGTGTTTACACAGTTAATACAGCGGATACTTATTTATGCACCCATGCCTGTGTTGTTTGGTCTAGAAATGTATCTAGGCCATGGCTCGATTTGTAAACAGATTTTCAATTTCTGGAGGTGTCTGAATATTGTAAAATGTTATTACAGAAACTCTATTACCTAATAAAGTGTTATATACCATGAAAAGGTTCAATGAGCATTTATTGAAAAGAATGCTAATAAAATAGCTGCATATTCGTAGGTCAATAGCTCTGAAATGTTGGCATTCACCTGCCATTGAAGTGAGTTTTTCTCCCCAAAAGAATACACTTCTAATATTTAATAAGCATTAGACTCCTGCTATTTCTCTAGATCTGTTGGGAGTAAGGGTGGAGGAGAGAAGTATGAGACATGGTCTTAAGAAACTTAGAATCATATGGAGGGAAAAAAAAATCCAACACACCTTGTCCATAATTTTAGGCCAAGATACTCTCAATCTGCAATCAGAATAGAGGAAAGAAGGCTCAATATGACCTCAAGAGTTGTCTTGGATGAGATGGGAACACTGCTAGGCAGGATGTGATTTGATTGTAAAGGAGAAGAAATTTGGCATAAAACCCAGAGAGAAGGGAAGGCTAAAGATAGAGCCGGGTTCTAATCAGCCTAGACAAGAGCTGAAGTCATGAAATCTTGTAATGGAAAGACTACGTGTGGAAAGGGTTTTAAAAAAGAAAATGAATGAGAGAATAAAGAACAGGAGGGGATAGTTATAGATCTCACATCAAAGGATTCTGTCTAAGAAAGGAAGAGGCCATGGGGAGCAACTGAAATCTGTTTTGTAGAGAGAAGAGACTTGAATGACTTTGAAGATAGAATACAAAAAACCTATAATTAAAAAAGACAGGGGTAACTATGGCAGTGAGTTCCCAGAAAAAGGAGTAGAGATGGGATGTAGAATATAGTGGATGAGAAAGCTATAGAGGGAAGAAAAGGCCTTGGAAGGAAGATATGGATACAGAGAATTGCTAGAAAGAGTTGGAGGTACAGGAGGGACCTCACCCCAGATGGTTTCCATCATTTTTATTATGTGGGAGGTGAGATTAGCTCCTGCAGGGAGAAAAGGAGTGGGGGTAGATGAGAATGTTGTGGTTAACTGTGGTGGCGAGTTTTACAAGGTGTTGGTGTATCTTCATCATCTATGGTTGCACTCTGGTGTGTGTGCTAAATCTTATATAGAGTATTCTTACAAAGGGAGACTATAAATCTTGTATAAAGATAAAACTACAGCTTCTCTCTCAAGATTATAAAGTGTAACTAACAAAAAAGTTTAGATATATTTAAAGATCTAAAAGGAAATCCCAGTTTTCATTCTTTTATAATTTTTTATACTGTATGAGTCAACCAACGTCAGTTTTTTTCCTAATTTAGGTTGTTATTACATAATGTTTTGAAATGCTAGAGCAGTGTTGATAGTGACTTGGATTGACAGAGCTTAGTAAGTGACACACAAATTTTATAAGTAATTAATATCAAAAGAGCTAACAATAACTTCTGGTTAAAAATAACCATATTTAATGTATGCAGCAATTCCTAATTTAACTGAAAATATCTATGACCTTCCATATATCAGGAAGCTATTCAACAACTATATAGAACAAGTCAGAAGCCTCTCCAGGCATAAAGGTAATTTTTAGATTTAAACCAAAGAACAGACTGCTATAGACCATGCTGATTTATCTTCCTCTTTTCCCCATGAGACAGAAACTATGGAGGGTTTAACTTAGTTATCCCTCCTGGGGGTATAGGTAAATCCACCCATTGAAAAGGGGAAAAAGAACTAAATTTAAGTTTGAAGGGCATGTACTCTTATACCAATCTTGGGGAAATTTGTTGCAAATTTCTAAATGATCATTGGTCAACTAGGAATTGAACTTCCTAGTATTTTTTTTTACCTTCCTTAAAGGATTGCTTCATTATATACTTTATATGTATTATTAATTTCAGGAATAATGTCTAAGTTGCCTCCATTTCAACCAAGTGGGAGATAAAAGATGCCTAGCTCAATCAAGGATTCCCAAATCTCTATAGTTTTATGTTTGGAGTTAGTCGTTAACCTGCTTGAGGCATAAAAACTTACTTTAGTCATCCTGCTGGGCTGCTACTTTACCAATAAAGCTTCAATTATCACAAATTATAATTGCTCCAAGAAATGGAAAGGGTCACTACAAAGGATTTTATTCACTTAAGGTTTTTAATTTACTCACCTGGAGATTACTTATGCAAAACCTTCTGACAGTACACAGATGACTTAAGCATTCACCTTTTAAGAGTTTAGAAGCTCCCCTGGACCCTAGATGAGGGAGCTATCCCCCTGGCTGAACACCAGAGTTTTATCCAAGGTCTATTTTCATCTCTTAGCACTGAAAATGCCATGTCTTCTCTGCCATAGGTTTCCCCGCTCCTTTGTGCACATGCATGATAAGGGGGGTCTCACCTTAGGACACACCATCCTTCCCCTTCATACCAGCAGCATGCCGTTCAAATATCCCACACCAGGGAAAACTGCCTTGGAAATACTGATTAAGAAGAATATTAAAACAAAATTGTGCTTGTTCCCATCCTGTGGACAAGGGGAACAGATTGCCTCACTAATTAGTTACAGATTAATTAATCAAAGATTAATTTATTAATTAAAGATTCAAATAGTGGCTAGTGTTGCCTTGGAGCAGGCTGACTACTTTTGGAGTCTCTTATTTAGCCAAAATACAAAAGATTTGAAATTGGCTAAAAAATGCTGATCAAGAAAATGGAAAAAAGGTATATAACAGCAGACACTGTCATTCAAAATCTCCACTCCTGTTATCTGCTCAGACTGAACAGAGCAGGGGAGCGTGCCGATATTGAAAGCCAAAGAGCTGCATTGCAGGCCTGGCTCTATCCTCTACTAGCTGTCTTGGTTCAAAATACTTGATCTCTCAGCATGATCTGAAAAGTGAAGACAGTAGAATTTCCTCATAAGATTCTGGTAAATATGAAGAAAAAATATATATGTAAAGAGACTAGAACAACTGTCTGTCACATAACTTGATATTTAATAAATACTAAGTAAATCTTACCATGTGAATACATGTACATTTTTGGGAATGGGGTGGAAAAAATCCCTAACCTGAGGCCCTTTTTAATATAATAATTATTTCACAGGAATGACTACTTATTTCCACAATATGATCCCTGAGATTGCTCTTAAGTGACCTTCCTTTTTTTATCTTATTATAAAAAACTTAAACATACACAAAAGTAGAGAGAATGTTATAGTTCATCCTCAGTTTTGACAATTATCTTGTATTTCACCCATACTCCCTGCCACTTCTCCCCACAGATTATTTTAAAGCAATTCCCTGAAACAATATTTCATCCATAAATATTTCAGTATGTCTCTAAAAAATATGGATTAAAAAAAATAACCACAATACTGTTATCACACTTTTAATCATAATTCCTTAATATCATCAAATATCCAGCCAACATTCAGAGTTCCCCAACTGTCACATGCATGTTTTTTTTTCCGCTAACAGTTTGTTTGTTGAATCAGGATCTGAATAAGGTCCATATGCTGCAATTGATTGATATGTCTTTTAAGACTACTTTAGTATGTGATTCCCCTCTGCATCTTTTTTTTTTCTTGCAACTTATTTGCTGAAGAACTGAGGTTGTTGGTACTTTAGGCCTCTGCACAGGCTAGACTTTCCTGACTGCATTCCTATAGTGACTTCTTCTGTTTGTTTTCGTTGAAGGATAATTGACGTACAATGTTATATTAGTTTCAGGTATGCAACTCAGTGACCCAACATGTATATGCATTATGAGATGATCACCACGATAAATCTGGTTACCATCTGTCACCATTTAAATTTATAATATTAACTGCATTCCCTATTATGTATATTATATCTCATGATTTATTTACTTTATAACCCGAAGTCTGTGTCTCTTAATCCTCTTCATCTATTTCAGCCATCCCCCACCTCCCACCCACACTCTTTGGCAACCACCAGTTTGTCCTCTGTATCTTTAAATCTATTTCTTTTTTGTTTTGTTTTGTTTGTTTTGTTTCTAGATTCCACATGTAAGTGAAATCACACATTATTTGTCTTTCTCTGACTTATTTCACTTAGCATAATATACTCTAGGTCCAACTGTGTGGCAAGATTTCATCTGTTTTTTATGGCTAACTCCGTTGTGGGGATGTGTATATGGTATATGTGTGTGTATATATAACACACATATACACATATACATACATACATACATACATACCACATCCCCTTTATCCATTCATCTATTGATGGACATTTGATTGTTTCCATATCTTGGCTATTATAAATAATGTTGCAATGAACATAGGGGTGCATATATTGTTTTGAATTAATGTTTTCATTTTCTTCAGGTAAATATACAGAAGTAGAATTGAATCATATGGTAGTTCTATTTTTCAGTTTTTGAGGAACTTCCATACTGTTTTCCATAGTGCTGCACCAATTTACATTCCCACCAAGAGAACGCAGGTTTCTTTTTCTCCATATCTTCACCAACACTTGTTATTATTATTTTTAATATTTATTCCTTTTATTTTATTTTTAAATTTATTTATTTGTTTGTTTTTGGTGTGTTGGGTTTTCATTGCTGTTTGTGGGCTTTCTCTAGTCCCCTTAGTCGAGTGGGGACTACTCTTCGCTGTGGTGTGCGGGCTTCTCACTGCGATGGCTTCTCTTGTTGCAGTGCATGGGCTCTAGGGCATGCGGGCTCAGTAGTTGTGGCTCACGGGCTCCAGAGTGCAGGCTCAGTAGTTGTGGTGCATGGGCTTAGTTGCTCTGCGGCATGTGGGATCTTCCTGGACCAGGGCTCGAACCCGTGTCCCCTGCATTAACAGGTGGACTCTTAACCACTGCGCCACCAGGGAAGCCCCAACACTTGTTATCTTTTGTGTTTTTGATAATAGCCATTCTGACAGGTATTAGGTGATATCACATTGTGATTTTGATTTGCATTTCCCTGATGATTAGTGATGTTGAGCATCTTTTCATGTGCTGTTGGCTATGTATGTGTTCTTTGGAGAAATGTCTGTTCAGGTCCTCTGCCCAGCTTTAATTAGATTTTTTTATATATAAGCTGTATGAGTTCTTTATATATTATAGATATTAACTCCTCATTGGATTTATGATTTGCAAATATCTTCTCCCACTCAGTAGGTTGCTTCTTCATTTTGTTGCTGGTTTCCCACACTGTGCAAAAGCTTTTTAGTTTGATTTAATCCTATTTGTTTATTTTTGCTTTTTTTTCCTTTGCCTGAAGAGACAGATCTAAAAAATATTGCTAAGACCAATATCAAAGAGTCGATTGCCTATGCTTTCTTCTAGGAGTTTTATGGTTTCAGGTCTTCTGTTCAAGTCTTAATCCATTTTGAATTTATTTTTGTATATGGTGTATTCCAGTGGTCCAGATTCATTCTTTTGCACGTAGTTGTCCAGTTTTCCCAATATCATGTATTGAAGAGACTGTAATTTCCCCATTGTGTATTCTTGCCTCCTTTGCCATAGACTAATTGACCATATGTGTGTCAGTTTATTTCTGGGCTCTCTATCCTGTTCCACTGATCTATGTGTCTGTTTTTGTGCCAGTACCATACTATTTTGATTACCGTAGTTTTGTAGTATAGTTTGAAGTTAGGGAACATTATGCCTACAGTTTTTTATTTCTTTCTCAAGACTGCTTTGCCTATTTGGGTCTTTTTTGTTTCCATACAAATGATAGGATTATTTGTTACAGTTCTGTGAAAAATGCTATTGGTATTTTGTTAGTGATTACATTGAATCTGTAGACTGCTTTGGGTAGTATGGGTTTTTTTTGTTGTTGTTTTTTTTTTTGCGGTATGCGGGCCTCTCACTGTTGTGGCCTCTCCCATTGCGGAGCACAGGCTCTGGAGGCAGAGGCTCAGCAGCCATGGCTCACGGGCCTAGTTGCTCCACGGCATGTGGGATCTTCCCAGACCGGGGCACGAACCCGTGTCCCCTGCATCGGCAGGCGGACTCTCAACCACTGAGCCACCAGAAAAGCCCAGTATGGGTATTTTTAACAATACTAATTTTTCCAATCCATGAGCATGGACTATCTTTCCATTTATATGTGTCATTTTTAATTTCTTTCATCAATGCCTTATAGTTTTCAGAGGACAGGTCTTTCACCTCCTTGGTTAAATTTATTCCTAGGTATTTTATTCTTTTTGATGCAACTTTAAATGGGATTGCTTTCTTAATTTCTCTTTCTGATAGTTTGTTATTAGTGTATAGAAACACAATTTTCTGTATATTAATTTTGTATCCTGCAAATATACTGAATTCATTTATTAAGTCTAACAGTTTTTTGGTGGAGACTTTAGGGTTTTCTATATATAGTATCTGCAAATAGAAGGTTTTTCTCTTTTTTTTCCAATTTGGATGTCTTTTATTCCTTTTTCCTGTCTAATTGCTATGGCTAGGACTTCCTATACCATGTTGAATAAAAATGGCAAGAGTGAGCATTCTTGCCTTATTCCTGATCTTAGAGGAAATGTTTCAGCTTTTCATCATTGAGTATGATGTTGGCTGTGAGTACATCATACATGGCCTTTATTATGTTGAGGTACATTCTCTCTGTACCCACTTTGTTGAGAGTTTTTTATCATAAATGGGTGTTGAATTTTGTAAAAGCTTTTTTTGTATCTATTGAGATGATCATTTGATTTTTATCCTCCATTTTGTTAATGTGGTATATGACACTGACTGATTTGTGAATATTGAAGTATCTTGCATCCCTGGAATAAATTCTACTTGATCATACTGTATGATCCTTTTAATGTATTGTTGAATTCAGTTTGCTAATATGTTACTGAGGATTTTTGCATCTATGTTCATCAAGAATACTGTCCTGAAATTTTCTTTTTTTTTTGCAGTGCCTTTGTCTGGTTTTGGTATCAAGGTAACACTGGCCTCATAGAATGAGTTTGGAATCTTTCTTCCTTTTAAATTTTTTAGAGTACTTTGAGAAGGACACATTATCTCTTCTTTAAATGCTTGGTAGAATTCACCTGTGAAGCCATCTGGTCTTGGACTTTTGGGTTTTGGGAGTTTTTTTATTATTAATTTAATTTCATTACTAGTAGCCAGTCTATTCAGATTTTCTAATTCTTTTTTTCATAATACTGAGTTGATTCACTAACATCCTGCATAGGTGGCCACTGAGGGTTCTACTTTTTAAGTATTATTAAAATGTGCATTTTAATATAGCTGATGTATTTCAATTCATAACAGATATTACTTTAATTAGTGATGAAATTATTCTATCTTTGGTTGCAAGAACCTGTTCAAGTTGACCCCTGGGTCCTTTTGACACAAATCCAGTGGTCTTTTATTATTTTCTAGGTTGGAGAATCAACTATTTCTCCAAGGACCCAAGTTCCTTTCAAGGGAAAATAGTATTTAGATATCACAATCTGGTGGCTAAGGGAGATCACTGCAATTAGTGACTGTGAAATAAGTCACTCTTTATAAACCTTTTCAGTGGACAGAGACAGAAAATACTTTAAAAAACAAAACAAAACATTACAGGTTCATACTGATATAGTAATTCAAACTCAGGACTACAAGGTTTCTATTAACTCCATTCATTTTCACTAATCTTCATCTTTATTTTTCCTCCAATGTCCAAAATTCCAATTCTCAACAACACCAATATAATTATTCATCTGTTCTATCTCACAGTGCTAGCCTCAGGATCACCATATGTTTACTACCTTCAATAATACATTCACAGTAAATAAATTATTTCTGCTTGTATTTTGTTCTTAGGGTATATACCCATAGGTATATATAGTGCAATCACTGCAGTTTAAAGTTTTAAGAAGTTCTTTTCTATATACCCATAGAGATATATATAGTGCAATCACTGAAGTTTAAAGTTTTAAGAAGTTCTTTTCTATGTGGTTATGCCACAAAATTGTTACACAGGGTATTTGTTTCGCTTTGCTTTTGACTTCTAGGGATTGTTTTTTACATCTAATTTTGTTTTATAATTATTTAAAGTATTTACATTGCTCCAAAATCATATGTATATAAAAGGTATATTCAGGGAATTTAAAATTATATACTTGTCCCCTTCTTCCCCTCTAAGACTATTTTATATTTAATAGTGTTTCCATTCTATTTTTAATATAAGTAAATATATGTCCTTCTTAGAAGAATGATGATGGTAGTATACTGTGTATACATTTATCCATCTTTATTTCACTCAATAGTTCCTGAATTTTATCTTATAATTTTCCTCAGTTATGAGATTGAAATAAGTGCTTATGCTGCCTAAAATAATGTAATAATTATCAGACATTACTGCCACACACATGAGATTCAGCAAAGTAGTCTAATGAAAAAGGCATCCTGCTTCATGTTTAAAAACATGATTAGTCTTAAAAGCATGATTAGTCTTAAAAGCATACCTTATACCCTCACTAAGGTGTCAATATTAAAAGGGAATAATTATAAAGCTATTTCTCTTAAAAGTTGGCTGTTTCTGTTACAGTTAGTGTTGTATTTCTTCATATGAAAATCTGCTGAAAAATTAGTATATGGATTCTCTTCCCCCCTTTAGGCATTTGTCAGAGCAAATATCCCATTAATTAAAATCTTGAAATATTTATAAAGAGCTCTAGAATGCATGTAAGTTATTTTTCTTTTTACCAGGTTCTTGTTTGTAGACATTTACAACAGGAATTTTATAATGGAAGATTTTGGAATCAGGAAAAAATGAATAGAAATCTTATCTAAGCTGCTAACTAGCTGGATGACTAGGCACTTCACCTCTTAGAACTTCAATTTTTTCATCAGTCAAATAGAGATAGTACTACCAATGCTGGAATGTTGTTGTGAGAAAGAAATAATTATTTGAATGCAACATATAAAACTCACAGTACTCTGCAAATATAAAAGCATAATAAACAGGGAATTAAATGGCTGGTTTACTAAAATTCAATCTTAAAGCTCTAATTTGTTTGTTTAAAATGACAGCAACATCCAACTGTGAATGACAGCTTTATAATCATCCAAGCTGCAGTCTGAACACTGACTTTTTGCCTGAACAGAACTCAGTTATAAATATCTGTCTTTGGATTTCACATTCAATTCTGAGATGAATCGAACATCCTTCAGAATTTTAATCTGATACCCAAGAGCTAAAACTCTGAAAGTAGAGAAAACATTTTTTTAAAAGGAAATCTGTTAATCTCAAGTGATTGTTAATTCCAAGTCTGATTATTCAGGATAGGAAATACAAGTTCAGATAGAAATTCATTTCTGAAAATTCATCTTCAAAGCTTTTACATAATCTAAGTTGGAGAGGAAATATATCTATATTTTATGTTAAGGGAAAATAAAACACTAAAATGAGTAACTTTTTCTCTTAAAACCTTTAAAACTTGTTTTCATTAAAGAAAGAATATTATACTATGTAACATTTTGAATGTTATTTAGCAAATGATAAAGCAACAGGAATAAATAGGAGATTTATGACACTGCATTAAAAATCAACTATGGGGCTTCCCTGGTGGCGCAGTGGTTGAGAGTCCGCCTGCCCAATGCAGGGGACATGGGTTCGTGCCCCGGTCCGGGAGGATCCCACATGCCGCGGAGAGGCTGGGCCCGTGAGCCATGGCCGCTGAGCCTGGGCGTCCGGAGCCTGTGCTCCGCAACGGGAGAGGCCGCAGCAGTGAGAGGCACACATACCACAAAAAAAAAAAAAAAAAAAAAAATCAACTATGTTCGTAGTTGCCTTTTTTGGTCATTACAAATCATACCCACTGAAATCTTTCATTCTTGTCAATGAACTCTGAACATGGTTCCTGTTTATAACTGAAGCTGGAGAAATCTGCCTCTCTGCGTTCAAACAGAAATCTGCCTTAGGGGGTGCTCATTGAAGGGTTATGCCTAAGTTAACGTGAAAATTTTTTTAAAACAATATCATATATACATTATTTTAGCTCTCAGCTTTGCAGTTACACATTACTTTCCTCTTTTCACTTAAATCCTGCATGCTGCCAACCGTTATATGTCTAAGCCACCAATCCAGTCAGGAACAGCTGGCTGGGGGAGGGAGGGCAGAGGAGTTAGTTATGGAAATTTCCGAACACACACAAAAGCAACGATAATAGGTCAATGAGCCTCCACATATCCATCACCCAGATTTAACAATATCAAGAACCTGTCACATTTACATCATTTTCCCTTCATTTCTTTGTGGAATCCTTTCAAAGCAAATCTCAGACTTTAGGCACACTTCAGCATACATCTCCAAAAAGGATGGCTATTTTCTCACATAACTGCAATGTCATTTCCACCACAGCAAAATTGCCAGTGGCTCCTGATTTTATCTGTTACCTAGTTCATAATCAACATTTTCCTATTGCTTCAAAATATTCATCTTAGAGCTGCTATGTTCAAATTAGGATCAAATAAAGTCTACACATTACATTTGGTTGTTACCTCTCCAAAGCCTGTATTAGTTCAGAAATCTGCCCCCTCTATTCCCCCCCAAACTGCTGACAAGGGGTTGGTTTTTCTTGAAGAAAACCTCCCTTTCTTTTAAATGCACATTTCTTAAGTGCCTATTTCTTGCTAGGTGCTTTTGCATTTACCATCCAATTTAATCTCAAAATATCCTCAGGAGGTAACATGACAGACACAGGTACTTGTCTCCCCAAATTTGGACGTTCTCCCCCATGGTTATGGAGTAACTGCTAGAAAACAGCTGCCAGCACAGCCCTCATCAAGGAGCGGTCATCTGATCCCGGTGGGTCAAGGCTGGTCCGTCGCATTTCCCAGGGACAAATACCCCTAGTGACTTCCCCTCA
Source organism: Orcinus orca (assembly GCF_937001465.1). Classification (NCBI taxonomy): domain Eukaryota; kingdom Metazoa; phylum Chordata; class Mammalia; order Artiodactyla; family Delphinidae; genus Orcinus; species Orcinus orca. The sequence continues at coordinate 67,249,569 of NC_064565.1, forward strand.
AGGTGCTCCCTGCAAGGTGATGGACGGACATATTTGTTGATATACCCATCTTCCCAAGACTAAGCTCTGAACTCCTTTCTCTGTGCTAAGATGCTGTGTCTTGTTTCTTTTATGTCACTTCTCGCATTTTAATTGTAGTCCTGTCTGCCTTCAACCCACTACACACTAGATCCCAACAGGATAGAAATAATGCCTCCTTCAACTGTGAATCTCCAGGGCTTAGCACATAACAATAGCCTAGCATACAGCAGTCTGTGGGATAAAAAAGTGAAACGAATTGATTACCCGTGCCACTCTCAGAATGTGTTTAAGAGGCACGTGTGCTGTTTATCCGAAAGGAAGCCTTCTAACGCGTCCACAGCAAGGTCACAGCGCTGTAGAGAAGCCAACGTATGCAAGCGGTGATGCACAAAAGTATCGAGCGCGTGAGAGACACAAAAGGAAAGAGTGCAGTAGTCCAAGAGAAAACTGCATACTTCAAGCAAGAAATTTCTCTGAAATACTAAACCATAAAGCAAACCACACCAGAGTTAATAAGAGGTCATGGATCCATACTTTGTCTTTGCACAGGAACGTCTCTGGCTGATTAGCAGTTAAGCCATTTTTCAGTATTACCAGGGTTGAGATAACACAATTTAGATCAATGTTTAACAATCTTTATTGTTTAGAAAGTCAAACCAAAATCGCTTATACTTCAGCTTAAGCACATTTCTTCTTTTCTTTCATGAGAGGTGAGCAGCTGGCTGCCAGGCTAAGCAGATCTCTTTATATACTCTGAGACCCTCCAAATGTGCACTGCTTATTCCAATCTCTAAAATATGCAGCTCTCTTCACACCCTTCCTTATGCATCCTGTTGGGAATGTTTCTTTATGTAATTCGTCATTTTAACTCGTCCATTTTTTTGCTACATTCCTTAACTTCACCTCTCCCCAAGCCCCTTCTGTTAATGTCTCTAGTTAAATTTACTACATTAATTCCTCCCCGTTTCAAATTGGCATTCTGCTTTGTACATTTTAACTGAAGGGCTTATTTTAGATAATAATTTACCTTACATTTCTTTCCTTGTTTTGAAGTGGCCAATGAGAAAATTAAAACTGTCCCAATCAGAATCATGAAACCAATCTTAAAACAGTCCCCGTATGTCTTGGGAGGATTTACCTTTCTGGAGATGTGCTGATGAATTTTTAGCACAGTTTAAAGCTCAGAAAATCAGTCCTCAAGTATTTGTACAAGTGTACTATAGTGTGTTCTGCCATCATGTCACCTCTGATACTTTAGAATGGTATAGAGCCGTTTTGAAGCTGAATGATATCCATTCAAACAACCCGGCTTACAACTTACATATCTGAAAAACGTTTCTAGTAGGTGAAACGACTGGTCCCAGGGAAAGAGGCCAGGAAGAGTGTTCTCTACCATACCACACTGCTTATTAGAAGGATTGTGATTCTGTTTTCATTTACTGCTACCCAAAACGTTTGAAAGATCAACTTACTGGTAAAGGAGAGGTAAAACGGAAATGCCTTTTTTAGCCTTAGAAACTAACAGTAAATAATAAAACAACATCAACACAACAGCTAAGCAGTATATAGCCGTGACTATGTGCTGGTACTGTTATAAATACTTTGCATGTATTAACTTATTCAATTATTAGAATACTCTTGTGAGAGAGACATTTTTCTCATTCTCATGTTACAGGTGAAGAAACTGAGGTCCCAAGAGTTTAAGTAACTTGCCCAAAGCAATGCATGATTTGCCTAGGATTTAAATCCAGGGCATCTGGCTCCAGAGTCTGTGTTGTTAATCAGCATCTATGTTGTCAATGGCTCAAAAGATTCATCTTTGTGACATAGGACATTTGTCTGCTAAGGTGATACATATTTAGTAAACATTGAACATTTTCGAAATAATGTTTTATCTTACTTAACAAAAAAATAGAAAAAAATATTCAACATGCTATCAATGTACTTTCAAGGTGGTTAGTCTTTCCACCTACAGCAAGTGATAAACTGCTGAGAACATTTCTACCAGCACATGTATATGTCTGCCCGATACCTGAACAAAGATCTCCCTTAAATATAAAAAAAAGAATTTCTTAATATAAACATCAGCTGTTTACATTAAATTACTTTTAAAACTCAAATAGTGTTTAGACAAATGCTTTGTTCTAATGAATGGAACAGTTTAGAGGGGGAAGCATAAATCTTATGAGTTTTATAAACTGTACATGATAATTTGTAGATCACCATGACCAATGGACATATTCAAAATACCAATGGATAGAAAAATCGATCAACAAGTATCAACTTTTTAGCATTTCCTGAGTGCAAAGGTTTGGGCTACCTACTGTATAAAGGAGGACAGTCCTGAGGCAACCTTGTTATGCTTTTGTATCCTCAAAAAACATAACAGAGCATCTGATAAAAGCTAAATATCCATGTCAGTTGGGCTCTTTTGATTATAAGAATAGAGGTTCACTCAGGTTATATCACATAATAGGGATTGACTATAGGCTGTATTTAGTAATTAAAAAGACAGGTGTTTTCCACCATACAATTGAACAGCACAGAAACCCAAGAACCATTCAGCTCAAGCTTGTAGAGAAAGAAATGAGTTCAAGACTGGAAGGTCATTTGGGATTCAAAAGAGCAATGAAAACGAGGTAACCATCATGAGTCTGCTTTTCCCTACTCTACTTATTGCCATTTCTGCTTCTCTCTGTCATTGGGTCTTTTTCTGTTTCCAACTTCTTCCTTCTCCATGTGTATTCCATTCAAAGAATTCACAGGGAGGATCTGACCATCAGGTTTGTCAACACTGTCTTTGCTGGGCTCAGCTTTCCCACCAAGACTACCTTTGGCATTACCGAAAGATGAAAGAAGACCTCTCTGCTTGACCTAGACCTCCTGAAACCATGAAGCCACTATCAACATCTGAGGGACTCCTAGACTCAGCTGCTCCTGAGACATCTGGAGCAGTGTTAGAAATACAGCAATTTGAATACCAGTGAGATCACTCCAGTTTCTTACTTAGAGTCTAGTTCCTTTAATATGATATACACAATCTAAGGGAGGCAACATATAATTTGTCACACACATGTTTTTATAATCTACAGGAGCCTGGATAGTGTGGTGGTTGAGAAGGTTATCTCTAAAGACACTACCTGTGTTCAAATTTAGCTCTGATGTTTATGGGGTGTGTGACCATGTGCAAGCTACTTAACCTATCTGTACCTCAGTTTCCTTGTCTAGAAAATTGAGGTAATAGTGGTCCTGACTTCATAGGGATGTCAAGAAGATAAATGAAATAATTCACCCGAAGAGCCTCAAGATGTGCCTGGCGCACAGTAAACTCTTGATGAATTTTAGTTACTGTTTTCTTATTACTTCTAACATACCTTATCAATTTTATCCCTTATAAACTCCACAGCACAAAAATGTTATACATACATATTATACTCTTTCATGTCTCTATTCTTAGCCTCTACCTGGATCTTCTTCCTCTAATTCTCTCTGGGGAAAGTTTCCTCATCACTTAAAGTTCAGCATAAATTTCATTTTCTGAGCAAGACCCTCTCTGGTTGATAGTCTCCAGAGGGGGCCTCCAACAATTCCTCTGTCCTTGTATGCTTAAGCAACTTCTCACGTCAAGGGTGGGCGATTCAATGCCCTACTTTTGAATCTGCGCTGGCCTTAGGACTGGCTTGGAATCCAGAATGTGATGGAAGTACATTCTGGAGCTCTCAAACCCAGGCCTTCACCTCCTGCTCTTGGAACGCTGCCACCATGCTATGAGAAGCCTATGCCAAATGGAGATGTTACAGAGGGGGGACAAAGGCGTACCGGTTAGAGCCCCAGAAAACTGCAGCCCTAGGCATCGTCGTGTACCCAGCTGAGCTTAGTCAGCCCAGAGAAACATAAGAAATAATAAAATAATAAATTTTAGTGTCTTGAAATGATGATAAAATGGTTTTCAGCCACTATGTTTTGGTTGTTTTATTACAGCAATAATACAGGTTGTTTATTACAGCAATACCAAAATATCATTCATGAAACTCCTGGACAGAGTAAATATTTCTTTGGTTAAGCTCTCATAATTCTATTCAGTAATTTAACAAATTGTATTGTAATTATTTATTTTTATGTCTGTCTCCTCTACTGAGAGTCTTAAGACTAGTAACTATGGACTTAAGGAAAACAATATTTTTCAGAATAAATTCCAAAAAAATAACAGAATTTCCAGTAGCTAGAACAAAGGTGTAAATTCAGAAGTTTCCCCTAGCCTGTCATTTTGGGAATCTCTAACCCTTTGTAGATTTGAAGTAAGTTATAGAAAGGCTAAGACGTTATCCCAAAACAATGATCAGATGGTTAAATATTATAATTTCTACTTAGAAACCTGTTTATATACCCCATTCTTTTGATAATTGAAAGAAAAAGAAAATAAAAACAAAGGAAGTAGAAAAAGAGGCTAAAGTCAGCCAACATGTTGCTTGTTTATTTTTTAAGAAGAACAAGGAGAGGGAACTTGTTTTATGAGCCAGTGCAACTTTTTGGAGTCTGAGCAAGAGAGTGATTATAAATATGGACTCTGAAGCTGGTGGCCTGGGTTTTAATTTCAGCTTCACAATCTGGGTTTGAATCCCACCTACACATTTTTGTGTCAAGTCACTTAACCTGTCTATGCCTCAGTTTCCTTACTGATAAACTGGAGATCATGAGAGCCACCTACAGCATGGGGCTCTGTTAAGGATTCAATGAGACAATACATGGAAAGCAACAGAATGGTAATACTGGTGAGCTGATGTTGCTGTTCCTCCTGCTCTCCTTCCGGATCCTCCTCCTCCTATTACTACTGTTATAAATATATAGTAGGGCTTCCCTGGTGGCGCAGTGGTTGAGAGTCCGCCTGCCTATGCAGGGGACACAGGTTCGTGCCCTGGTCCGGGAAGATCCCACATGCTGCGGAGCGGCTGGGCCCGTAAGCCATGGCCGCTGAGCCTGCACGTCCGGAGCCTGTGCTCCACAACGGGAGAGGCCACAACAGTGAGAGGCCCGCGTACCACAAAAAAAAAAAAATATATATATATATAGTAACCAAGAGAGTATCACTTTAGGTCATGGCTAGACAAAGAGACCACTGAAACTAGACAGTAAACAGTGCTTGACAATTAGCTTTCCAATTTACGCTAGGCATAAAAATTAATTTCAGAGAGAATTTTGTTATAAAACATAAAAACTTGATAACATTTAAAAGAAAATATAGGAGCATGTCTTTAACAGCTTTGTTTATGGGGGAAAAAAACCCTTAAAATAGATATAAAAAAGCACAAACCATTAAGGAAATAACTGTTCAATTTGACCACACTAAACCTCTAAAATTCCTTGTAAATGAACAAATAAAAAATACCTTAAAGCTGACGGACAAACCAGAGACTGGGAAAAGAAATCTGTCAGGATTAGTGTTCAAAATATATAAAGAACTCCTACTAATCAATCATAAGAAGCAAATAACCCGACACAAAATGGGCAAGAGTATAAACCAGCTTGCATAAGGGAAATACAAATGGTCAACAACGTAATTCGATAAAACTCCAAGATAACATACCCATCAATTTAAAAAAATAGGATATTACATGTTTGGTAATTGGTTCCTCATCTCCATCTGAACCCTGAGCTAAAGTTATCTTCTGAATAGGAAGAGGGTAACATGAGTGAATCAGGGAGATGGAGAAGAAAAGGCTAGGTTCCCCAACCTCCAGCATTTTTCCATCCCAATCTTCCCAGATCAAGCTGATTAGAACCATTAATCTTTCAATTATGTAATCAGATATTTTATGTAATCGAGTTCTCTGAATTGTACTTAGCATGTCTGCTTGATGCTGTATAATAACAAGATCATCATCTTGATTTAGGCTGGACACAGCTGTGAGAGATTCTCACATACCAACTCAGAGCATCCCCATAAGGTAGGTATGATCATTATCTCTATTTTGCCAACGAGCCACAAAACAGTAAGAAGCCCAAGATCTCCCAGAAGAGTTAGGATCCAAATCCAAGATATCTGGCTCCAACATCCAGCTTTTAACAATGTTATTATTGCCCCTAAATATATGACATATGAAAACATGCTCAATCTCACTACTCATCAGGGAAATACACACTTGCAACATACCATTTCACACTATATGCAGATTGGCAAACGTTGAAAAGTCTGGCAACAATAAGCACTATGAGGATATGGCGCAATAGCAACTTATAATCTTCTAGAAGGCTTACAAATCGGTGCAAACACTGTCAGAGGCATTTGCTAATATCTACTAAAATGCAAGATATGTATTCTCTATGATGTAGCAGTTTCACTTCTAGATACATATGGTGGAGAAAATATTTGCCAAGGAAATAAGTAGAGAAATGTTCATTTCAATCATGTTTGTAATAGTGAATATATAAATAGAGAGAGATAGATATATCTCTATCCATAAAATTTGGGATAGCCATAAAATGGAATACTATTCAGCAGTTGCTATGAACAAATTGGAGCTACTAGCTTCATAATAGAAAGTGCTAAAATAATAATATTAAATGTAAAAGTAAGCTGAAGAATAATGCAGCGGACTGCCATTTATATAAAGGTAAACAACATGAAAAAATATTATATATATTGTTGAATGATACATGAGTGTTTAGTAAAGTACACAATCATGAATGGAGATGATTGATACACATTAAATTCCAAGGCATGGTTACATCTGGGGAGAAAGGGATGAGGCAAGGGCACACAGGAATTTCAAACACATGTAATGTAGTGCTGGCTTTGAAAAAACTAAGGCAAATATGTTGATTTAATAAAACTGGTGGCAGGTGCAGGGTGGTAAGCTAGTTTGTATACTTGTTTCTACATTTAAAGTACCTCATAATAAAAATACAAGAACGGGGGCTTCCCTGGTGGCGCAGTAGTTGAGAGTCCACCTGCCGATGCAGGGGACACAGGTTCGTGCCCCGGTCCTGGAAGATCCCACATGCCGCGGAGCGGCTGGGCCCGTGAACCATGGCCACTGAGCCTGCGCGTCCGGAGCCTGTGCTCCACAACGGGAGAGGCCACAACAGTGAGAGGCCCACATACCACAAAAAAATAAATAAATAAATAAATAATAAAATAAAATACAAAAACGAATGAAATGTGGCATAACAGAGACCATTCCAAAAATAAATAACAAAAGAGGTGATTTACATGTATTTCATCAAAGTCCTTTTCTGAGAAGTGTATTGCTTTACAGGAGCAACAATTGCTCTGATTCTACATCCTTAACTATCATGGATCCTGCCACCCTTTAGAAATTTAACAAAATAAATTGCTTCTACTCTAACAATAACACTATAGTTTTACATAAAACAACAAAGTAAGATATATATCACAATTAACAGGAAAATAGAATTAGTGGCAAAATGTTTACGAAAATATCAGCAATGCCTTTATCCTCACCTGGCAAAATATACCACAGGACAGATATGGCTACTTAGGGGGATTTATATACTCACCTCAACCCATATATTAAATAAATTCCAGAAAAGAAGACAAAAAAAAAACTACACTTCAAAAAAAGGTCACTATTTAAAGAAGAAACTTTAAGTATAGAGAAAAATGACTAAAAACAAGAAAAGCAGATTTTTTCAAAATGTAAATACCTTTATTTTATAATCGTAAAAGTAATATGTGGGAAACTCAGAAACAAAAATGCATGAAAAAGACGAACACGAAAGGTCATTGGTTTTCCTCACCATCTAGGGAAAATTCTGTTACATTTTAGAGGATATTTTTTAGTGAGATTTTATACTTTAATATGAGATTTTTTTAAACATCTTTATTGGAGTATAATCACTTAACAATGGTGTGTTAGTTTATAACAAGTGAATCAGCTATACATATACATATATCCCCATATCCCCTCCCTCTTGTGTCTCCCTCCCTCCCTCCCTATCCCACCTCTCTAGGTGGTCATAAAGCACCGTCCTGATCTCCCTGTGCTATGTGGCTGCTTCCCACTAGCTATCTATTTTACATTTGGTAGTGTATATATGTCTATGCCACTCTCTCACTTCGTCCCAGCTTACCCTTCCCCCGCCCCGTGTCCACAAGTCCATTCTCTATGTCTGCGTCTTTACTGTGTCCTGCCCCTAGGTCTTCAGAACTTTTTTTTTTTTTTTTAGATTCCATATATATGTGTTAGCATACGGTATTTATTTTTCCCTTTCTGACTCACTTCACTCTGTATGACAGACTCTAACTCCAACCACCTCACTACAAATAACTCAATTTCGGTTCTTTTTATGGCTGAGTAATATTCCATTGTATATATGTGCCAAATCTTCTTTATCCATTCATCTGTCAATGGACACTTAGGTTGCTTCCATGTCCTGGCTATTGTAAATAGAGCTGCAATGAACATTTTGGTACATGACTCCTTTTGAATCATGGTTTTCTCAGGGTATATGCCCAGTACTGGGATTGCTGGGTCATATGGTAGTTCTACTGGTAGTTTTTAAAGGAACCTCCATACTGTTCTCCATAGTGGCTGTATCAATTTACATTCCCACCAACAGCGCAAGAGGGCTCCCTTTTCTCCACACCCTCTCCAGCATTTACTGTTTGTAGATTTTTTGATGATGGCCATTCTAACTGGTGTGAGGTGATACCTCACTGTAGTTTTGATTGCATTTCTCTAATGATTAGGGATGTTGAGCATCCTTTCATGTGTTGGTTGGCAATCTGTATATCTTCTTTGGAGAAATGTCTACTTAGGTCTGCGGCCCATTTTTGGATTGGGTTGTTTGATTTTTTTTGATATTAAGCTGCATGAGCTGCTTGTAAATTCTGGAAATCAATCCTTTGTTGATTCATTTGCAAATATTTTCTCCCATTCTGAGCGTTGTCTTTTCGTCTTGTTTATGTTTTCCTTTGCTGAGCAAAAGCTTTTATGTTTCATTAGGTCCCATTTGTTTATTTTTATTTCCATTTCTCTAGGAGGTGGGTCAAAAAAGATCTTGCTGTGATTTACGTCATAGAGTGTTCTGCCTATGTTTTCCTCTAAGAGTTTCATAGTGTCTGGCCTTACATTTAGGTCTTTAATCCATTTTGAGTTTATTTTTGTGTATGGTGTTAGGGAGTGTTCTAATTTCATTCTTTTACATGTAGCTGTCCAGTTCTCCCAGCACCACTTATTGAAGAGGCTGTCTTTTCTCTATTGTATATTCTTGCCTCCTTTATCAAACATACGGTGACCATATGGGCATGGGTTTATCTCTGGGCTTTCTATCCTATTCCATTGATCTATATTTCTGTTTTTGTGCCAGTACCATACTGTCTTGATTACTGTAGCTTTGTAGTATAGTCTGAAGTCCAGGAGCCTGATTCCTCTAGCTCCGTTTTTCTTTCTCGAGATTGCTTTGGCTATTCAGGGTCTTTTGTGTTTCCATAAATATTGCAAAATTTTTTGTTCTAGTTCTGTGAAAAATGCCATTGGTAGTATGATAGGGATTGCATTGAATCTGTAGATTGCTTTGGGTAGTATAGTCATTTTCACACTGTTGATTCTTCCAATCCAAGAACGTGGTATATCTCTCCAACTGTTTGTATCATCCTTAATTTCTTTCATCAGTGTCTTATAGTTTTCTGCATACAAGTCTTTTGTGTCCTTAGGTAGGTTTATTCCTAGGTATTTTATTCTTTTTCTTGCAATGGGAAATGGGAGTGTTTCTTGATTTCTCTTTCAGATTTTTCATCACTAGTGTATAGGAATGCAAGAGATTTCTGTGCATTAATTTTGTATCCTGCAACTTTACCAAATTCACTGATTAGCTCTAGTAGTTTTCTGGTAGCATCTTTAGGATTCTCTATGTATAGGATCATGTCATCTGCAAACAGTGACAGCTTTACTTCTTCTTTTCGGATTTGGATTCCTTTTATTTCTTTTTCTTCTATGATTGCTGTGACTAAAACTTCCAAATCTATGTTGAATAATAGTGGTGAGAGTGGACAACCTTGTCTTGTTCCTGATCTTAGAGGAAATGGTTTCAGTTTTTCACCATTGAGAACGATGCTGGCTGTGGGTTTGTCATATTTGGCCTCTATTATGTTGAGGTAGTTCCCTCTATGCCTACTTTCTGGAGGGTTTTTATCATAAATGGGTGTTGAATTTTGTCAAAAGCTTTTTCTGCATCTATTGAGATGATCATATGGTGTTTCTCCTTCAATTTGTTAATATAGTGTATCACATTGATTGATTTGTGCTTATTGAAGAATCCTTGCATTCCTGGGATAAACCCCACTTCTTCATGGTGTATGATCCTTTTAGTGTGCTGTTGGATTCTGTTTGCTAGTATTTTGTTGAGGATTTTTGCATCTATGTTCATCACTGATACTGGCCTTTAGTTTTCTTTCTTTGTGACATCTTTGTCTGCTTTTGGTATCAGGGTGATGGTGGCCTCGTAGAATGAGTTTGTGAGCGTTCCTCCCTCTGCTATATTTTGGAAGAGTTTGAGAAGGGTAGGTGTTAGCTCTTCTCTAAATGTTTGATAGAATTTGCCTGTGAAGCCATCTGGTCCTGGGCTTTTGTTTGTTGGAAGATTTTTAATCACAGTCTCAATTTCAGTGCCTGTGATTGGCCTGTTTATATTTTCTATTCCTTCTTGGTTCAGGGTCGGAAGGTTGTGCATTTCTAAGAATTTGTCCATTTCTTCCAGGTTGTCCATTTTATTGGCATATAGTTGCTTGTAGTAACCTCTCTTGATCCTTTGTATTTCTGCAGTGTCCGTTGTTACTTCTCCTTTTTCATTTCTAATTCTACTGATTTGAGTCTTCTCCCTTATTTTCTTGATGAGTCTGGCTAATGGTTTATCAATTTTGTTTATCTTCCTAAAGAACCAGCTTTTAGTTTTGTTGATCTTTGCTATCATTTCCTTCATTTCTTTTTCATTTATTTCTGATCTGATCTTTATGATTTCTTTCCTTCTGCTAACTTTGGGTTTTTTTGTTCTTCTTTCTCTAATTGTTTTAGGTGTAAGGTTAGGTTGATTATTTGAGATGTTTCTTGTTTCTTGAGGTAGGATTATGTTGCTATAAACTTCCCTCTGAGAACTGCTTTTGCTGCATCCCATAGGTTTTGGGTCGTCGTGTTTTCATTGTCATTTGTTTCTAGGTATTTTTGATTTCCTCTTTTATTTCTTAGTGATCTCCTGGTTATTTAGTAGTGTATTGTTTAGCCTCCATGTGTTTGTATTTTTTACAGATTTTTTCCTGTAATTGATATCTAGTATCAGAGCATTGTGGTCAGAAAAGATACTTGATACGAGATTTTCTTTTTTATTACTACATACGTGGGATCATAGCTGCTTTGTAATTTAAAGTTTTCCATTTTTGTACTAAACAGACCTTTCCATGTCAATAAATATTGATGTTTATTGTCACCATCATCATTTCCAATGATTTCAGTACATCCTACTCCATTACAAGGAATCTTTTGGAATTAAAGACAAAAACTTTCCTCTTTCAACTACCTGGCTTTGAACGTCAATTTTGGAAGTCTCATTTTCTTCTATTTTTAATAATTTTAAAACTCTTTAATGGGTGACTCTGTCCCAGAGGATCACTCATATTCTAAAAGTGCTGGGAAGCAAAGCAAATTTATATATTGCCAAATATTATCTCTATACATTTATTTTACTTTCTTTGAAAACTAGTGAGGTTGGATTTTTTAAATGTATCAGTCATTGTTTATCAGTATTTCTTCTTTTTAAAGTTATCCCTTCATATTCTTTGATCAGCGTCCTACTTGGGATTTCTTTTTTTGATTGATTTGTTAACAGAGCTCTCCAAAAATAACTACAAAATTAATAGTTTCCATATATGATATATATAAATATTATATATATATGATATATGTATATATAATTTTACCTGATTGTCATTTGTATTTTATCTTTTTTTCTCTCTGTCAAAGGTTTCAAATTAGTCACATTTTAAAATATTTACCCTAATGGTTTCTACCTTAATTGTCATGCTTCGAAAGATCATCACTACTTCATGATTATATAAATATCCAATTACATACTTTCACATGATCTTATGTTTTGCTTTGTGTTTTTCATATTTCAATCTTTAGTCTACATGAAATTTATTTTGGTATGAAGTATGAGAAAAAATTCTAATAATGTTTGCCCCTGAATTTAGACATTTGTTCCCTGTGAATTAAATACCATAAACAGGGACTTCCCTCGTGGTCCAGTGGTTAAGAATCCACCTTTCAATGCAGGAGATGTGGGTTCAATCACTGGTTGGGGAACTAAGATCCCACATGCCGCAGGGCAACTAAGCCTGTGTGCCACAACTACTGAGCCCGCACACCTCAATGACAGAGCCTGTGTGCTGCAAACCACATGCCACAAACTACAGAGCCCACATGCTCTGGAGCCCGCACGCCACAACTACAGAGCCCACACACCCTGGAGCCTGCACGCCTCAATTAGAGAGAGAAAACCCGCATGCCACAACTAGAGATAAGCCTACTCGCCACAATGAAGAGTCCACACCACAACGAAAGATCCCACACGCCTCAACAAAGACCCTGCATGCTGCAACTAATGACCTGACACGGCCAAATAAATAAACTGCCCTTACAAAAAATACCTTGAACATATGTTAAATTTTTATATCTACTTGGGTCTGTTTTGGGGCTTACCTTCTGTTATTTATTTAAATTGGCCATTTGCCTGCCTAAAATTTTTGAATCAATAAAAGCATAAAAGTAAAAGGCAACAAACTAGAAAAAAATACTGCAGCAAATATGAGAGACAGATGGTTGATTGCATTAATACGATAAACCATACAAGTCAACAAAAAAACTACCCAAACTCCTATGCTGGGCATGGAAAACGGGCAAAGAATATGAATGAAAAGTTCATAAAAGAAGAAAAATAATCACTAATGTAAACATTAAAAAGTGATTTTCACCTCTATAGAAATGAAAGTTTCAGAAATGAGATAACATTTATTGGGACTTCCCTGGTGGCACAGTGGTTAGGAATCTGCCTGCTAATGCAGGAGACAGGGGTTTGATCCCTGGCCCAGGAAGATCCCACATGCCACAGAGCAACTAAATCAATGCACCACAACTACTGTGCCTGAGCTCCAGAGCCCACGAGCCACAATAATTGAAGCCCATGTGCCACAACTACTGAAGCCTACGCGCCTAGAGCCCCTGCTCCTCAACAAGAGAAGCCACCGCAATGAGAAGCCTGTGCACTACAACGAAAAGAAACCCCTGCTTGCTGCAACTAGAGAAAGCCCGCATGCAGCAACAAAGACCCAACACAGCCAAAAATCAATTAATTAAAAAAAATTTTTAATGAGATAACATTTATTAAACTACCCATTAGCAAAGATTGTTTCATAAAGTAATAGTTCCTCAAAAGTCCTCAGGACAGAGGCACTCACACTTCCCAGGAGGCATATAAATGTGCAGAATCATTTTTTTTTAATAATTTGGCAATATCTAACAAGTCATAAAACAGAGTATATCCTTTGATGCTGCAGTTTCTTTATTCTCTAGCCTAGAATATAATCTGAAATGTAGTAAAAGATTTATATACAAAGATAGTCACCCTCATTTTATTTATATCAAAAATAGAGACTAGGTAAAAATCCAATAAAATAATGAATATATAAATCATAGCATAACCATAATATTGAATACTCTAGCTATATAAAATAGTTGTCTCCCAAACTGGTTAATGTCATGTGGAAAATCTTAAAATACAACATTAGGCTAATAAAAAGGAAGATTTTAAAAGTATATATTTAGTTGGATCCTAATCAGCAAAAATACATGTAGAAAAATACTGAATATAAACTCACATAATGATCATTTCTGAGAAGTGGGATTACCAGTGATTATTATTCTCTTCATTTCCTTATTTCCAAAATACTTTACAACATGTCTCTACTGTTTTTATCAAGCTAGGTGGAAAAATAAACTTGAGAATGGCCTGTGATTTTGAGATGGAAAAAGTATGAAGAAACATTTATGAGCTGTAAGAAGTAATAGAGAAAGGGAGAGAATGAAGGCTTAAAAGAAGGAAATGGGGCTTCCCTGGTGGCGCAGTGGTTAAGCATCCACCTGCCAACGCAGGGGACACGGGTTCGAGCCTGGGTTCCGGGTCCGGAAAATTCCCACATGCCATGGAGCAACTAAGCCCATGCACCAAAATTACTAAGCCTGCGCTCTAGAGCCCACAAGCCAAAACTACTGAGCCTGTGTGCCGCAACTACTGAAGCCCGCGTGCCTAGAGCCTGTGCTCCACAACAAGGGAAGCCACTGCAATGAGAAGCCCGCGCACCGCAACAAAGAGTAGCCTCAGCTTGCCGCAACTAGAGAAAGCCCACGCACAGCAATGAACACCCACTGCAGCCAAAAATAAAAAATAAATAAAAATTTTTAAAAAAGAAAGAAGGGAATGGATGCTATAAGGATCCTGATGGGAAGGGGCATCAAGAGATCAGGTGGCGAGAACTGCCAAGGAGGAACATCTTTGCTTTGATGCTCATGAGGAGGAAGTACCAGATAGGGGCAAATATAGATAGATTTATAAGCAGGGAATGGGGACAGAACATTCAGGGAGCTCACAAGGTTCACTTTGACTACCTAAGTCAAGCAAGCTCACAAGCTGAGACTGAAATGGGTGGAGGGTAGTTAGGGAACTTGAGAAGAATGATAAAGGTTATGAAAGCAGAAGGGGAGTGAGAGCTAATTAAAAATAGTGAAAAGAACTGTCCTGGCATTTCTGTAAATACCTAAATACATGTTGAGATCCTGAAATCATTTAGTTATATCTTGTTCATCAGAGAACAAATCTATTTACATATCTATGCCACATCTTCATTGATTGATTCTGATTTGTTATACATTTAATATCACTCAGGCCCTCGATCAACCAAGTCACTAATACCCTGAACATTTGCAAATGCAGTGTTCAGTTCACAGTCCTCAGGCTATCTGATGCTTTATCAGTTTATGACACATTTAGGAATCCCTCATTCTTGAAAATTGTAACTCATTTGCTTGTAGGACACCACACTACCCTGTAATTTCTACTGTATGGGTTAACCTTTCGTAGACTTCTTTGAAAATGTTAAAGTGCTACAAGGCTCAGACTTTGCGCCTCTTCCCTATATTCAGTCATCCACAGGGTGATCTCATCCAGGCTCTTGGCTTTAGGCACATTTCATACACTGACAACTCACCTGTATATTAAATTACACACACACACACACACACACACACACACACACACACACCAGCAGTCTCAGTCTTTCACCTGAACTTCAAACTCATAGAGAACTGCTTACTCTACACAGACCTCTATCAAATTGTCCGTAAGAAAATTCCAAATTACTCCTCATCCCTAAATTACCTGCCCATTTAACTAAATGCAAATTCCATTCATCTGGTTGTTCAGGCTAAAAACTTAGGAGTCATCATTAATGGGTCTCCATCTCTTTTTTTGCCCTTCTATCATACACCTATAAATCCTATTTACTTCTTTTTCAAATCATCCCAGGATATGATCACTTCTCACCACCTCCCTTCTAGTTCAAGTCACAGTCTCTCACCTGGAATGCCGTGGTTCCCCAAGGAACATTCTCTCTCATCTCGTATCCTCCTCAGTCTGTTCTCCCCACAGTAACCAGAGTAAGTCTTTAAAAAACAAATCAGATCATACCACTCCTCTGCCTAAAATTCTCTAATGCCTTTCCATTTCATTTACAGTGAAAACTAAAGTCCTCATGAAGGACGTAAAGCCCAATGGTCCAGCCCCCTGTAATGTCTACAGACCTTGAATCTTCCAGGTTTCTCCCCCTCACTCAACATACAAAGTATCTTTCTACTTTTCAGCCACAGAGCATTTGTACCTGCTGTCTATTTGAAGCACTTTTCCCTAGATTTTCCCAGGAGTCCTTCCACATTAACTTGTGAGAAGGAAGACGTCCTCAGAGAGGTCTTCCATGATTGCCCTATATAAAAACCTAGGCAGAACTTCAAGATGGCAGAGGAGTAAGACATGCAGATCACTTTCCTCTGCACAAATACATCAGAAATACACCTCCATGTGGAACAACTCTTACAGAACACCTTCTGAACGCTGGCAGAAGACCCCAAATTTCCCCAAAGGCAAGAAACTGCCCACATACCTGGCCATATGGCTGAAAGGGTCTTGGTGCTCTGGCCAGGTGTCAGGCCTGTGCCTCTGAGGTGGGAGAGCAGAGTTCAGGACACTGGTCCACCAGAGACCTCCCGGCTCCACATAACATCAAACGGTGAAAGCTCTCCCAGAGATCTCCACCTCAACGTTAAGACCCAGCTCCACTCAATGACCAGCAAGCTACAGTGCTGGACACCCTATGCCAAACAACTAGCAAGACAGGAACACAACACCACCTATTAGCAGAGAGGTTGCCTAAAATCATAATAAGTTCACAGACAACCCAAAACACCACAAGATACAGTCCTGCCCAGCAGAAAAACAAGATTCAGCCTCATCCACCAGAACACAGGCACCAGTCCACTCCACCAGGAAGCCCACACAACCCACTGAACCAACCTTAGCCACTGGGGGCAGACACCAAAAACAACGTGAACTATGAACCTACAGTCTGTGAAAAGGAGACCACAAACACAGTAAGTTAAGCAAAATGAGAAGACAGAGAAATACACGGCAGATGAAGGAGCAAGGTAAAAACCCACCAAACGAAACAACTGAAGAGGAAACAGGCAATATACCAGAAAAAGAATTCAGAGTAATGATACTGAAAATGATGCAAAATCTTGGAAACAGAATGGAGAAAATATAAGAAATGTTTCACAAGGACCTACAAGAAACAAAGAGTAAACAAACAATGATGAACAACACAATGAATGAAATGAAAAATTCTCTAGAAGGAATCAAGAGCAGAATTACTGAGGCAGAAGAACAGATAAGTGACCTGGAAGGTAAAATAGTGGAAATAACTACTGCAGAGCAGAATAAAGAAAAAAGAAAGAAATGAATTGAGGACAGTCTCAAAGACTTCTGGGACAACATTAAACGCACCAACATTCAAATTATAGGGATCCCAGAAGAAGAAGAGGAGAAGAAAGGGACTGAGAAAATACTTGAAGAGATTATAGTTGAAAACTTCCCTAATATGGGAAAGGAAATAGTTAATCAAGTCCAGGAAGCACAGAGAGTCCCATACAGGATAAATCCAAGGAGAAACACGCTAATCAAACTATCAAAAATTAAATACAAAGAAAAAATATTAAAAGCAGCCAGAGAAAAACATACAAGGGAGTCCCCATAAGGTTAACAGCTGATCTTTCAGCAGAAACTCTGCAAGCCAGAAGGGAGTAGCAGGACATATTTAAAGTGATGAAAGGGAAAAACCAACAACCAAGATTACTCTACCCAGCAAGGATCTCATTCAGATTTGATGGAGAAATCAAAACCTTTACAGACAATCAAAAGCTAAGAGAATTCAGCACCACCAAACCAGCTTTACAACAAATGCTAAAGGAACTTCTCTTGGCAGGAAACACAACAGAAGGAAAACACCTAAAATAACAAACCCAAAACAATTAAGAAAATGAAAATAGGATCATACATATTGATAATGACCATAAATGTAAATGGATTAAATGCTCCAACCAAAAGACACAGACTGGCTGAATGGATACAAAAACAAAACCCATATACATGCTGTCGACAAGAGACCCACTTCAGACCTAGGGACACATACAGACTGAAAGTGAGGGCATGGAAAAAGATATTCCATGCAAATGGAAATCAAAAGAAAGCTGGAGTAGCAATTCTCATATCAGACAAAATAGACTTTAAAATAAAGATTATTACAAGAGACAAAGAAGGATACTACATAATGAACAAGGGATCAATCCAAAAAGAAACTATAACAATTGTAAATATTTATGCACCCAACATAGGAGACCTCAATACATAAGGCAAATGCTAACAGCCATAAAAGGGGAAATCAACAGTAACACAATCATAGTAGGGGACGTTAACACCCCACTTTCACCAATTGACAGATCTTCCAAAATGAAAATAAATAAGGAAACACAAGCTTTAAATGATACATTAAACAAGGTGGACTTAATTGATATTTATAGGACACTCCATCCAAAAACAACAGAATACACTTTCTTCTCAAGTGCTCATGGAATATTTTCCAGGATAGATCATATCCTGTGTCACATACCAAGCAATGGTAAACTAAAGAAAACTGAAATCGTATCAAGTATCTTTTCTGACCACAACACTCTGAGACTAGATATCAACTATGGGAAAAAACTGTGTAAAAAATACAAACACACGGAGGCTAAACAATACACTATTAAATAACCAAGAGATCAATGAAGAAATCAAAGAGGAAATCAAAAATACCTAGAAACAAATGACAATGAAAACACGACGACCCAAAACCTATGGGATGCAGCAAAAGCAATTCTCAGAGTGAAGTATATATAGCAATATAATCCTACCTCAAGAAACAAGAAACATCTCAAATAATCAACCTAACCTTACACCTAAAACAATTAGAGAAAGAAGAACAAAAAACCCCAAAGTTAGCAGAAGGAAAGAAATCATAAAGATCAGATCAGAAATAAATGAAAAAGAAATGAAGGAAATGATAGCAAAGATCAACAAAACTAAAAGCTGGTTCTTTAGGAAGATAAACAAAATTGATAAACCATTAGCCAGACTCATCAAGAAAATAAGGGAGAAGACTCAAATCAATAGAATTAGAAATGAAAAAGGAGAAGTAACAACGGACACTGCAGAAATACAAAGGATCAAGAGAGGTTACTACAAGCAACTATATGCCAATAAAATGGACAACCTGGAAGAAATGGACAAATTCTTAGAAATGCACAACATTCTGAGACTGAACCAGGAAGAAATAGAAAATATAAACAGACCAATCACAAGTACTGAAATTGAGACTGTGATTAAAAATCTTCCAAAAAACAAAAGCCCAGGACCAGATGGCTTCACAGGCAAATTTTATCAAACATTTAGAGAAGAGCTAACACCTACCCTTCTCAAACTCTTCCAAAATATAGCAGAGGGAGGAACGCTCACAAACTCATTCTACGAGGCCACCATCACCCTGATACCAAAAGCAGACAAAGATGTCACAAAGAAAGAAAACTAAAGGCCAGTATCAGTGATGAACATAGATGCAAAAATCCTCAACAAAATACTAGCAAACAGAATCCAACAGCACATTAAAAGGATCATACACCATGATAAAGTGGGGTTTATCCCAGGAATGCAAGGATTCTTCAATAAGCGCAAATCAATCAATGTGATACACTATATTAACAAATTGAAGGAGAAACACCATATGATCATCTCAATAGATGCAGGAAAAGCTTTTGACAAAATTCAACATCCATTTATGATAAAAACCCTCTGGAAAGTAGGCATAGAGGGAACTAACCTCAACATAATAGAGGCCATATATGACAAACCCACAGCCAACGTCGTTCTCAATGGTGAAAAACTGAAACCATTTCCTCAAAGACCAGGAAGAAGACAAGGTTGTTCACTCTCACCACTGTTATTCAACATAGTTTTGGAAGTTTTAGTCACAGCAATTAGAGAAGAAAAAGAAATAAAAGGAATCCAAATCCGAAAAGAAGAAGTAAAGCTGTCACTGTTTGCAGATGACATGGTCCTATACATAGAGAATCCTAAAGATGCTACCAGAAAACTACTAGAGCTAATCAATTAATATGGTAAAGTAGTATGATACCAAATTATTGCACAGAAATCTCTTGCATTCCTACACACTAGTGATGAAAAATCTGAAAGACAAATCAGGGAAAAACTCCCATTTCCCACTGCAACAAAAAGAATAAAATACCTAGGAATAAACCTACCTAAGGACACAAAAGACTTTTATGCAGAAAACTATAAGACACTGATGAAAGAAATTAAAGATGATAGAAAGAGATGGAGAGATATACCACGTTCTTGGATTGGAAGAATCAACAGTGTGAAAATGACTATACTACCCAAAGCAATCTACAGATTCAATGCAATCCCTATCAAACTACCAATGGCATTTTTCACAGAACTAGAACAAAAAATTTCACAATTTGTATGGAAACACAAAAGACCCCGTATAGCCAAAGCAATCTCGAGAAAGAAAAATGGAACTGGAGGAATCAGGCTCCTGGACTTCAGGCTATACTACAAAGCTACAGTAATCAAGACAGTATGGTACTGGCATAAAAACATAAATATAGATCAGTGGAACAGGATAGGAAGCCCAGAGTTAAACACACGCCCATATGGTCACCTTATTTTCTATAAAGGAGGCAAGAATATACAATGGAGAAAAGACAGCCTCTTCAATAAGTGTTGCTGGGAAAATGGGACAGCTACATGTAAAAGAATGAAATTAGAACACGCCCTAATACCATACAGAAAAATAAACTCAAAATGGATTAAAGACCTAAATGTAAGGCCAGACACTATGAAACTCTTAGAGGAAAACATAGGCAGAACACTCTATGACATAAATCACAGCAAGATCTTTTTTGACCCACCTCCTAGAGAAATGGAAATTAAAAAAAATAAATGGTACGCATTGAAACTTAAAATCTTTTGCACAACAAAGGAAACCATAAACAAGATGAAAAGACAACCCTCAGAATGGGAGAAAATATTTGCAAATGAAGCAAATGACAAAGGATTAATCTCCAAAATATACAAGCAGTTCATGCAGTTCAGTATCAAAAAAACCCAAACAACCCAATCCAAAAATGGGCCGAAGACCTAAATAGACATTTCTCCAAGAAGATATAGAGACTGCCAACAAACACATGAAAAGATGTTCAACATCACCAATCATTAGAGAAATGTAAATCAAAACCACAATGAGGTATCACCTTACCATGGTCAGAATGGCCATCATCAAAAAATCTAGAAACAATAAATGCTGGAGAGGGTGTGGAGAAAAGGGAGCCCTCTTGCACTGTTGGTGGGAGTGTAAATTGATACAGCCACTATGGAGAACAGTATGGAGGTTCCTAAAAAACTACCAATAGAACTACCATATGACCCAGCAATCCCAGTACTGGGCATATACCCTGAGAAAACCATGATTCAAAAGGAGTCATGCACCACAATGTTCATTGCATCTCTATTTACAATAGCCAGGACATGGAAGTAACCTAAGTGTCCATCAACAGATGAATGGATATAGATGTGGCACATATATACAATGGAATATTACTCAGCCATAAAAAGAAATGAAATTGAGTTATTTGTAGTGAGGTGGATGGACCTAGAGTCTTTCATACAGAGTGAAGTAAGTCAGAAAGAGAAAAACAAATACTGTATGCTAACACATATATATGGAATGTAACATAAAAATGGGTCTGATGAACCTAGGGGCAGGACAGGAACAAAGGCACAGATGTAGAGAATGGACTTGAGGATACAGGGAGGGGGAAGGGTAAGCTGGGATGAAGTAAGAGAGTGGTATGGATATATATACACTACCAAAAGTAAAGTAGATAGCTAGTGGGAAGCAGCCACATAGCACAGGGAGATCAGCTCGGTGCTTTGTGACCACCTAGAGCAGTGGCATAGGGAGGTTGGGAGGTTGACGCAAGAGGGAGGAGATATGGGGATATATGTATATGTATAGCTGATTCACTTTGTTATAAAGCAGAAACTAACACACCATTGTAAAGCTTATACTCCAATACAGATGATAAAAATAAATTAAAAAAATTAAAACCTAGCAACCCACCCCCTTATACTGCTTTATTTACTTCAATGTCCTTTTCCAAAGCACATATCACCACCTAAAATATATGTTCTTCATGTATTTGTCCATTTTCACACCCAAATATAAGCGTCAGAGCCAAATATGTTTCTGTTTTATTTACTGCGATAGTCCCAAGATCTGTTATGTAGTAGTTGCTCATAAATACATGAATATTTAGATGAAGTAGTGAATAAAATATTTTTCAATACCAACTATGTACCAGGTTACTTTACTGGGTGCTAGAATAGGAAATTAAGTATTTCGCTCTGAAAATTTCTATGTAACTCAGGGTTCTTAGTTGTAAATAACAGAAAGCAATCTGGAGTATCTTTTTTAAAAAGGGAGTTTTGGGCGTGGTCAAGGAGAGTTTTCTAGTCTGACTGGAGAAGGAAAGAAGCAGAGAGTAAGAGGCTCTTCCTTCTGCTTAGGTTTCCATATGGGAGATGAATAAATTCTCTAAAGGCTATACTAAGGTTAAGAGCTTCCCCAATAGAAGTTCAATGTCTGTCCTAGGCACATTTTCCCAAATGTTTCTTATCCAACTAGCAATACCAAGAAAGTGACCAAACAAAATATACATCTAAATAAAAGCTCACAATTTTAAAATATGAAATTTCACAAATATTAATGATACCTTCTAGATATAAGATATTATACTCTAATTTCCATTCTCTTATTTCATTGTAATTTTTATGAGACATGCACCAATGGACCAGGTGTTATTTATGTAAGATTTTTTTTTCCCTTCCTCTTTTTCATTAGCAACAAAATCTCAGAAGTATAATTTCCAGATTCTCTTGGAGAAACATGAACATACGATGTGTCCCAGATGGTGCTTTCCAATCTTTTACATACAAAAATGAGGCTTTCACTGTGAGTAACAGTGGGCATTTCCAGCTCTGTTGAAAGATAAGAATGACACATATCTGTCCTTATAGATTCACAAACAGAAAGTTCTCAATCTCATAATGGCAAGTGAACTGCCAACCTTTTTATTCAGTCTTCTATCAAAATACTAAATTTTATTCCTATTTTGTTGCACATTATTTCTTAATTGGTCAATTACCATGATCAATGAAAGCAAGGAATGAAAAGTTGCACAAAGTGACAGAGAAAGAATATTTATACAGCAAAATAAAAAGTTGTTTCTTGAATCTCATGATATAGTCTTCGCCAACTTCTCATCTGACCCTGTTGACTCGAGAAATATGTATGAAAGGCACTTTTCTCATCTACTTACATGATCTCCTCAACATTCACTTTTGCATATGAAAGCAGAATAAGTTCATGAAGTGCCTTCTCTTAAACTACATGCAAATAATAAAAATGAGCCAATATCAAAATCATCAGTCTCACTCCAAATTTAATCATGTGAAATAATTGGTCTGAGTCACCCACCTCTAAGTCAAAGATCAAGATAACATAAACTGAAGACAGAAAAGTCAGACATTAGCTATTAAACAGTGGAGAGAGAGAGAGAGAATGAGAGCTTAACTGTACATGTACAGGCATTACTCTGTGTGTGTGTGTATGTGTGTGTGTGTGTGTGTGTGTGTGTGTGTGTGTTCTGGCTTGAGCGAAAAAGAGTGTGTATTTGTGTCCACAAGAGCAAGAGAAAGAAAAAGTCTGTATGTTTACTTGCCTGAGCATGACTGCGTGTTTGTGCTTGAGGAAGCAAATGCATATGGGAGGGACAGAGAGGATTATATAATGGTGTGGCCGAATGAATGAGGGTGAGTGTGTGTGTGTGTGTGTGTGTGTGTGAGTGTGTGTGTGTGTGCACGTGTGTGTAACAGGTAGGAAGAACTAGAATCTTTTCATTTCCCTACATACTGTGTAATACAAACGTTTTCTAAAAAATCATGAAAGCACAGATAGTTTTATTACAATTTTCCTTTCTTACATAAGGGCAGGTACCTCCCTCCAAATGTCTAAATTAAACTCAATAGAAATTAGGTGTGAAAAATGTCCTAAAACAATTTAGCAGAAAGACATGAAAAATTCAGCCAATTTAAACATTACCACCTATAAGTTAACAGAGTGTTATTTTTCTTTCAGTTTAAAATAACCTGATATAATGAATTAATTTTTCCTTCACTTAATGGCTCTTTAAATTAGTATTACAACTGATTGTCTCTTGATTAAACATCATTTTATTTTCAATTAGGGTTTAACAGATAAATTATTTCTGAATGGTCACAATTAAATCCCTTGCTAGTATGTCAGCATTATACATAAACATAAAATACACCCTTGCCAGAAACATTTCAACGTTTAAAACTAGGTACCATGAAGCACTGACAGAGTATGCTAGATTATAACTGAATTTTGATTCCCACAACACACTTCAGGTCAGTTCACTCTGCCTTGCTCTCCAGGGCTAAATGCAAGGGGACATACCACACACCGGTCAATGGAAAGTATGGAAATGTTTCATCTTCAACGCTGGCCCTAATGCTCATCAGATCTTACAAATCCCAAGATAAACCTGGAAGAACATCAAACTCATCTAGGGGAGCTGCTCTTTCTCAAGGTTTCAGTTCCAAAAGCTTCTTCATCAGATGGAAGGTAACAAAGGCAGGCTTTGTTTTTAGAACTCAGTTAATATTTCAGTGTGTTTTCTGCCAGCATCTCATAGATATGCGTGCATAAATATATGCACATTTATAAATACACACACACACACACACACACACACACACACACAATTTGCTCCACTATCTACTGTCATCTAATGTCACCTTGCTTTATTTTTCTCAAACAAATAAAGCCTAGCTCTGAGTATGTGTTTACTAACAGTATTTGTTATTTCACACTCCTTCCTGCCCTGGTCTTACAAAAGCACCAAGAAACTCAGCAAACTTAAGGATAGGCTATGGCTTTCAGTCTGTGTGGTCACCATTGAGATGCTGCTGTCTAAACCCCAAGGACAGGTCAAAGGTAGGTGGCTCCACCCCCTCCATGCCAGTGTAGGCCCTGGAACCTCTAAGTGCCTAGAACATGGTGGTCTCCCTTGTGATATCACTTCCCCTCCACCACACCATCCGTCCATCACCCAGAGGTCCCATCACCCACTAGGATCCCCCATGGGAGTAAGGGTGGGCCCCTGCAACTCTCCTTTCTGCTTTGTAACCCATAACTCTAGGTGGGACCCTTTGGCCTCTTTCACGTCTTGAAACCTCACTCTCTCCCAGGCAATCTAATTTAATGCTCCCTCAGAGGATAAAATCCAAAGGTTCTTTAGTTTTCCTCCTGGAAGTGGGGAATGTAAGATGCTCAGACTTTTTTCAAAAAATAATTTTGGCCTCTTCTTCCTGGGAGCAATGGAAAATAGGAATGCTTTTGTCAACAGCAGCCAGAATTTCTGAGATTCTATTAATACACTATTTTTGCCTGTGTTTACAGACATCTGGATACTCTGTGGTATATTAATTGTACTTTTTTCAAACTAACAATTAGACATATTGCTTCAGGTACCTATCCTGAAAAGGTGTCTAGAGGTTAAAGAAAAATGTACTGAGAATATTTTTTGAAAATGTAACTAGCATATCATTGAAAATAAGTTTATCTCATGTTTCCAGACTTTTCAAACACCCTGCGAGTGTATATACATGTATACGTATGTGAATGTGTGTGTGTGTGTGTGTGTGTGTGTGTGTGTATGTGTGTAGGTATGTTTATACATCACTGAAAATTTTCCACTGATGTATTTTCCTGAGCTGTAAGAGCTATTTTATAAAAGTTTGATATTTTTCTATAATAGTTACTTAAAGTCTACTTTCCAGCTTACTGTGTAGCTTTGGTTTTATAATGAGAATTAGCATACAGAAAATTTTATCAAGATTTTCAAGTTACACAGGGTATTGGCATAATTTTTAATCTCTTCTGACTGTAGCCTTTCTTATTCTTAAATGTATTTGCATTTTTCTAACTCCTTTCTTATTCCATTGACCAAATGTTTATTTCATTGTTTGATTTTAAACCAGTCTTAGATTCATCAATTCTACTGTGTCTCTGTTTTCTAATATTAAATCCTACATTTTGTCTTTATTATTAATTTATTCTTACTGCTTAATTTCAGTTTATTGTTTTTCTGTTTCAGGATTTTTCCCCTCTCTCAGATATCTAGAGTTGAATGTTTCATTCATTTATTTTTAAATTTTACTTTTAAACAATAAAATCTCTTAGGGTTATACAATTACCTATAAATACATTTTTGGCTCAAAGCATAACTCTGATATGCAATTTTCTTTTTTGATTACCTTCTTAAAGTTTGTAGTCGTGTTTTTTATTTTCTCTTTGATCTGGGGATCTGGGGGGAATGTTTGCTTTTTCCTGTGAATATTGTAAGTCTGGAAAAGAGTTTTGTGAATTGAGGGGGGTGCTTTATCTAAGATATTAAAACCTTAATGACATGGTTAGCCACAGATAAGTCCCAATTTATTACTCTATGTCTCTTTTCCATATCCTAGAAATAACTGCAAAATTTCCTATTTGTGTACTTCAGTTCAATCTATCAAAACAAACAGAAGATTTCAAATGGAAATTTGAGCAAAAGTTCTCTACAAATTTTTCTTTTCTTTTTCTTTTTTTTTTACTTTTTTTACTCAAAGTACTTATTGAATGAAAGACTGTTCATCTTTACAGGAAGTTCCTGCATGGCACTGTAACTGGTGAGTGGACCCAACTCCAGATTGTCAGAGCATAGCATTCTCTCTTCCTCAGGCACTCACTCCTTCTCTTTCCATCTATCTGCACCACTTTTTAAGTAATGACCACAGACTGAGCCATATGGGGTAATTAATAAGATCCTCATGATTAAAATTCTTTAATGCCACTTAATATTAGAAATGTTCATGTTAGTCATTTAAAATACCCTGCTAGACATTTGGGTTTCCTCCAACAAAGGAAGAATGAGGCATTCAGGAGGGTGGGAACAGGGTAGGGGCTGCTGAGAAAACAAGTAAAGGCTCTAATTCAGTGGTCAGTTACTTTTACATCTGATACCCCTTGACTTAAAAACCACACTAAAAACAATACTCTTGTTAAAGGACTTCTACTTTTTGTGAGAACATTTCACAGTTTCACATACGATTGATTTTTCAGACCTCTGACACAGATCAAAATAAGAAGCAATTTTAAGATGTCATTCCTTATCTAGGAATTTTATTAAGACGTACTTTACTTGAGATAGGCTAAATGACAGCTTGTTTTCCCCCTTGGTACGTGTCAGATAAACTAGGCTTCTCAGTTCAGCCTTGACTATAGTTCTCATAGAATATGATTAATGATATATTCCAAGCGGAAGTCCCCAAGGAAAACATCTTCTCTTAATTCTTACTATCCTAATGAAATGGTATAGTTCATAATTCATTAATCTGACTGGAGTGACAAAATCGGCTGCAAGGAAAAAAAGTGCCTCTATCATGTCCAAAGAGATGAAGCTGAGATAATTCATCACTGAAAACATATGCTTAAAATTCACTATGTTCTGCTGAATAATACAAGGTTTCCTATAAAAAAGGAACAGCATCACACATATTAAGTTCCACTTTTTGAGGAAAATGGTCCCCTCCAAAGAAGCCTATAAGGTTCTTATTAAGTAATTAATATTCTGGGTTTCCATGAAAGAAAACTTCCTACACAATGGATTTCTAAAATGCATATTATACTGAAGTAATGAGTTTAATAAAAGTCTACTGAGCACAGGGATTCACGAAGGACAGTGGGGAAGGATAGGTTATTAGGCTTTTGTCCTCCTCCACATTTCTTATGTCCCCTCTTCAAAGAGGATTGCCTGCCACTCCTATTAACCATATATTTTCCAAGTGTGAGGCCATTCCATGGTTTACAGTTACTAAATTAATGAAGCTTAGTACCTCACTTTACTCAAAACTAGCTTTTCAATAAAGGCAACAGACTAACACGTAAAACCAATTTCTTTTGTCAAAGTATGTTAAAGTTCAAAAATAGCATAAAGATAATAATGATGGAAATCATAATATTCTGTCTGATTCAGTGTAATTCTAATTAGCAGCAGCAGTAACACGGACCTTGGTGGAGTCCTGCACTCACGGAAGATGCCATTCTTAAGCCATGAAGGATATTTGTGTTCTGAATGTCTTTCTACCTACTGAACCCAAATCTCCTAGATTTTTGAACTTTAATCTGTAACTGAAGCTGGCATGCGAATACCATATGGCTATAAAGATAGAAAGGAGTGCTAGACACCTTCTTCTGAAGTGAAAGGCCAAAGACCCCAAATCATTAAGTCTTTAAAAATCAGTTCATTGGAATACCTTTTCCATTCTCAAGAATTATTCTCTTGCACACAAAAATGAACACATCAAAACAGGAATTCTAGGCTTATGGGAGTAAGCCATCCATTACCTATAAAGTGTGATACCAGTCTTGAGTTTTTGGTAAAAAAATTTCTGAAAAAAAGGACCATGAAGTTTCTAAAGTTCTGTTAGTGGTTACATAACGTTGGAAGTTGCGAGAGAAAAAAGCAGGTTCTAGCCTGTATATGGAAAATTTCCTCTACAGATGGATTCTCTCCATTTGGGAAGGAAAAAAAAAAAAACAATAAAAATAATCTAGTGTTCAAGAGCTCAAAATTCACATCGAGTCAAAAGATAACTTTGCACTGGTCATAAAGTCCTAGCCAAAGAACTATTCCATTTACTAACCTTGATTCCATAAGAGAGAGAAAGTAGTTGAGGTAACAAGAGTAAGACCCATTCTTCTGCCTGGATCTTGTCCCACACAAATCAAATTCTTCAGTTACCATAAAATACTGGATACAATTGCAATGCTCCACTACACAGCTGCAGTGCAAGTCTCATAAATAGGTGAATTTTAATTATAGATAAAAAGATGAGGGTACGTGCTATGACTAGACAAATTTCCTTTTATATCTGGCTATCTTGTCTAGGCTACCCAAGGCCACAAAGCTGCGTTCATTTTTTTTTTTTTTTTTTTTTTTTTTTTTTTTTTTTGCGTTACTAGGGCCTCTCACTGTTGTGGCCTCTCCCGTTGCGGAGCACAGGCTCTGGAAGCGCAGGCTCAGCAGCCATGGCTCACAGGCCCAGCCGCTCCGCGGCATGTGGGATCTTCCTGGACTGGGGCACGAACCCGTGTCCCCTGCATTGGCAGGTGGACTCTCAACCACTGCACCACCAGGGAAGCCCGCTGAGTTCATTTTTAACTACTTCTTAGCTTTTTGTCAAAATTTGGTTCACTATCAAGTGTGTCTATAACATTTTTCTTACACTCCTTTCTCTCTGTTCCCATTGTTTCTCTTTGTACAGAAGCATCCTGACTTGGGCAGTTTTCCTTGCATTTTTTATTCTTCATCCTTTCTCTACTTCCCTAACCCAATACCCAGACTCGAAGACCTTCCTATCAATCATAGAAATAGCATGCCATTCCTCTTTTCAAATAATGGTCCTGAAATATTTGCAAATTAAATGGTTTGCAATTATTTTTAAATCTAGTGTTAGTTAGGAAGTCTTTGGTTGCAAGTAAGTGAAACTCCAACTCAAATCTTAAGCAATAAAAGCTATTAATAAAAGTTACTGCAACAAGAGTTACTTTTTAAAAAGCAGGAAAAGTTCTAGTTTCATGTAACCAAAAACTCCAGTGACAGGGTTTGGCTTGATTCAGCAGTTGAACAATGTCACCAATACTATGTTTATATCAACACTTTAGGGTGTTGTATTGACCCTAAGGCTTGATCTGATCTTCAGATGATCTGCAGTACTTCATAAAGCTACAGCTTCAATTACTTCCAGTAGGAAAGTCAGTCTGTCTCCCCTGTAGCTCAATTAAAATGCCAGTATCCAGTCCAATTGCACATGTCTGGACTATGTGACTGCCACTAATAATAATAATAAGGCTAAAGGGATGGGAAACACTGATTGTTTGTGCCAATCAGAGCCCTTCTGGAGCTGAAGTAGAGGTCTATGTTACCCAAACTTCATGGTTAGGAAATTTGGGGCACTGTATTTGGAAGAGAGATGGGATACCTGGAAGTCAACCAACAAATGTTGACTATAAAATTAAATCCTTAATATTTATCAAGTTGTTATTCTTTTGCACTTTCTATTCCTTATAATATCCCACACAGAACAGTATGGCCGTCTCTATGCAGTAGGTGCAATAGGAATAATGATAAAAATAAAATAAATGCTGAATACCTGCTTGCTAAACTAACAATACATTTGGGAATCACAAGGTGAGAAGAAAATATAATTTATGGATCAAATTTAAGCAAAAGACATTTAGAGAACTGACTGTGACCACAGACCTATATTTTGCTTTTCATTATTGCTTTTATTTTTGTTTTTTTCACTTCTAACGAACCATACACTTTGAATCACATTTGGAAAGGACATTTAGTTCTCTATTATTTTAATTGTGATTTCATAATTTTATTGGAGGATAAAAGTTAAAAATATGACTTTTAAGTAGGATGGTCATCCGTGCTGGTTTATACCCAGAAGATTCCTGGTTTATGCCTTTTCCCTGGGTAACTATTAATAATACCCACTTTTACCCTCCAGAGAGTCCTGCTCTAGACAATAAATTATATAGTCAGTTTAATTTTAAATAAATGTCAAACATCTATATTATATTCTAAAAGAAATTTGGGACAAGAGAACTACCTAATCAAATAATAATAAAGTTAAGTAGGCATACTCTTTGTGTGAGTTTAAAAAAAAAAAGAGGAGTTCAATTTATCATGTAAGAAATATAGCACCAGCATCATGGCTAAAGTCTGAAAGGAAACTCATTTGAAGCCACAACTGTTGTGCTTTAGGGATCTGGATTAAAACTCATCATTAACTTTCTGTTAATACTCTTCCCTGGACCAATCAGTGGTCATATGGTGTTTACAGACCCTGGACACTGAGCTGACTTGAATGGCCTTTGTATTGCAATACAATCAGATTATGTCTAATCTAAATGCTGTGTGTCCTTTATAGGACAGACAAATCCTAATCCACCATTTATAAAAGCAAAGCCAATCCAGTCTCTGATGGCTATCTATTCATTTTTTTCCTTTTTTTTTAAAATTTTGAAGTGACAGAAATTAAAATAAATTTTAAATTCACTAGTCTAAATTAGTCAAAATATAAGTATTTGGAAGCTTTGAGCTGTAGTTAAAGCACTTTTTTGATAGTCTAACATATGTTATTACAAAAGCACAATTCTTTTCCTTCTAAAGAACACAGATTAACAAAACAAACTACCCCCACTATTCTAAAACAATAAAGAAAGCTTAAAAAGCATCTCATCTCCTCTTTTCTAAATCACTTGAGAGTTTATCTTGAGGCTCAGATTAGTTAGCTATACTTTACCAGTTAATCAGCAATGATGTTTTAAAGCAAAAGTCCCTACAAGATGACTCACCAAACCATTCTGAAATGAGCCTTTCTGCCTTTTGCCATTTCATTGCACTGTAATCAAGTCCTGCTTCCCCATGAGCCTTTTGAGATTCAGTGCCATTTTCAAGGAAGTGCAGGGAAGGGGGGGGGGGGGGTGGGGGGGTGGGGGGGGTGGGAATAAAGTGTGGTTGAAGGCAACACTCCCTCCCCTCCTTAACTCATGGCTTTCACCATCTGCCAGCCCAACCTTCTTCTCTTTCACTGCCATCCCCTTCCTCCCAGGATCCTAGAATTCACTGTCAATATCCTGATGCCATCTCTTCCCTCAGCTGTGCAGGCTTCAGTGAGACTAAATTTGGGGGATGTTCCTTTCTAAATTTTACATTGTCTCTGTGAGTCACATGACCTGGAAATGAGAGTCTAAAGTTAGAAGAGGGTAGGTAGATAAAGACGTAATTGAAGTACAAAAAACAGCTATCCAAAAGGTAGCTACCAACCTTCACATATGACAGTTTGGAGTTTGGAATTGTCTTACAGGAATAGAGTTCAATGTTTGAATGAATACGGGAGAAATTTTTCCAAAGGCATTAGGAAGGGAAAGAGTGTTTCCACAAAGACGGATAGCACACTGTTTCTTAATGCAACTCTGTGAAACCACAAATAAAACAACAACAAGCAAGGACTTTGATGTGCGTATGGATTTTCTTCAGGGATGGATGTGGAAGACAAGCTTGTTAACAACAACGAAAAGATGGCATTTCAACTCTAACTTGATGACTGATTTCACTCCTGCTAAAATGCTCAGACATCCTTTCCCCAGCCCCATCCATCTCTATGAAGCAATGAGTTCTACTGAAAGCTCTGCTGAAAAGCAAAAATGTTCCTGAGAGGTACCTTTAAAATATGCAGCACTCTTCCTTAAAGCAGGGGGTCAGATGCAAAATATTCCTCCACAATGCAAACAACAGATCTGTATCTAAAATAAGCTGGTGGTTTTGTTTTGTTTTTTTAATTTGCTTTATAAATTATCGAGAATAAAATTCCTGCCTAGATTCCTCTCACTGCCTAGCACCTACCCACAAAATATATACTAAAAATAAATATTGGGCTTCCCTGGTGGCACAGCGGTTGAGAATCTGCCTGCTAATGCCGGGGACACGGGTTCGAGCCCTGGTCTGGGAGGATCCCACATGCCGCAGAGCAACTGGGCCCGTGAGCCACAGCTGCTGAGCCTGCGCATCTGGAGCCCGTGCTCCACAACAGGAGAGGCCGCGATAGTGAGAGGCCCGCGCACCGCGATGAAGAGTGGCCCCCGCTTGCCACACCTAGAGGAAGCCCTCGCACAGAAACGAAGACCCAACACAGCAAAAATAAATTAATTAATTAATAAACTCCTATCCCCAACATCTTCTTTAAATAAATAAATAAATAAATATTAACTGCTCTTGTATCTATAAACAATGTAATAAGAAAGGTAAATTTGAAGCTAAAAATTCAGAAGGCATATATCAAAGACAAATTTAGTTGACTTCTGGTTTATGCATCAATTCAAAACATTCAAATCCTTCATCCATTCAACACTTAAGTTCCCACCATGTTCTATGTACTACAGTAGACAAGACAAACTGGAAACTCATCCTACCTTTATTGCTATTAAAACCTAACAGAGAGACATACAATTAAGGTGACAAAATGATACAGTATACTATAAGGGACTGATAAATGCTTCAAGCTGCCCTCAATTTACTAACAGCCTGTTAGATTGGCCTGTTTTTAAACTTCCTAAAAGTGAAATTATGCAATATTTTTTCTTTTGTGAGTTTTGTCCATTTTGTTGTGTGTATTTATAAACCATTCATTTCCATTTACCAATGGTATTCTATTATACAAATACATCACAGTTTATTTATCTAGTCTACTATAAATTGACATTTGAGTACTCTCCAGTTGCCTCTATTACAAATTATGCTGCTATAAACACCCTGTGTATTGGGGACACAGGTATACATTCTTGTGGAATTGCCAGGTCTGCCTTCTTTACTTATTGTTTGTAACATTGATACTTTCAAACAGAGCAAATTTAAGATAGGAATATGTAGGAAATCACAAGAGAACAAAAGGGGTAAAAATACATCCTATAAAGAACAGCTGGACCAAAATGTAAACACTGTTTATTAAATTGATTATTAATTCTTTCACCATGAGTCCACCGGATCACATATAATTTAGGAAAATGGACTTCTTTCTGGAAACTCTTTATTAAAAGTACAACATGAACCTATTTCTGCTTTGCAGTTTGATTAAGCAAAATTTTAAAAAGAATAAACCCTTTATTCAATTTTATATTTCAGATCATTTGCTTCAACATTAAACAAACCATCATACTGTGAGTGGCTACATTAATGCTAAAAAGAATGTACCAAGAGAACCTAAAAGGAAACATTTGGAGAAGAAATGGCTCTTGGTTTTCATGAAGTTTGAGTTTGAAAACTACAAGTCGCTTCAAGAAGAACTTTAAATCCTTTCCTTTAAACAGGCCTACATAACCAAATCACTGGCAACTGTATTTCTGAAAATATTTCACAAGACTCGCATAATTTGAAATATATGGGGTTTATGGATTGTCTGGGCTCCGTGCCTGGAATTTCTCCCAGCGATCATCTCACGTTTTTATTCCTAGGATCAATAACGTCAGCAGATGTTAAGACTTGTTAGCCAAGTACAGTGATTTAAAAGGAAAGAAAGAAAGAGGAAAGGAGGGGGATGGAGGGAGGAAGGGAAGGACAGAGAGACAGGGAGGGAGGAAGGAAGGAAGGAAGGGAGAGAGAGAGGGAGGGAGGGAAGGTGGAAGGGAGGGAGGGAAGGTGGAAGGGAGGGAGGGAAGGTGGAAGGGAGGGAGGGAAGCATTTCAATAATCCCCCAAACCAGTAACTCAAAGGATAGATTTTTTTTATAAAAAGAAGTTGTAAAAGAGTGGAAGCACTTGAACAGTAACTATACAAAACATTCTACTGAATAACTAGGTTTTAGTTAAGAAATACAACCAGCTCTAAACCATATGCACCATTCCATAGTCCTTCCAAATCATCCTAAAATATAAGAGACCAGAGATCAAAACGCTTCGTTGATAAACAATTCTATATTGCTGATAATATTTCTCCAGATAGGTGAAGAGACTTCATTCACTGAAAAGGAATTAAATATTCTTTCAGGTCTTCAGTGATTAAAATATCTTTCTCAGGAATAATGTTACTTCACTTACCAGAGAAAAATTTAATGAACTAACAACTGGAAATCCACATGGAAAAAATAAATCTAGATACTACCCTTTCACAAAAATTAACTCAAAATGGATCATAGACATAACTAAAACACAAAACTATGAGACTTCTAGAAGATAACATAGGAGAAAATCTCAGTGATCTTGGATTTGGCAGTTAGTTTTTAGATGCAGCACCAAAAGCATGATCCATGAAAAAAAAAATTGATACGTAGAACTTCATTGAAATGAAAAAAACTTCTGTTCTGTGAAAACACTGTGAAGAGAATAAAAAGCAAGTCACAGACTGGCAGAAAATATTTGCAAAACATATCTGATAAAGAACTTGTATCTAAAATGTGCAAAGAACTCTCTCAAAACTCAACAATAAGAAAAGAAACAACCCAATTAAAAAAGGGGAAAAGATCTGAATAGACACCTCAACCAAGAAGATATACAGATGGTAAATAAGCATATGAAATGATGCTCCACAGTATGTCATCAGGGAATTGCAAATTAAAACAACAAGATACCATTACACACCTATTAGAATGGCCAAAATCTGGAACGCTGACAACACCAAACGCTGCTGAGGATGTGGAGCAACAGGAACTCTCATTCACTGCTGGTAGGAATATAAGATGGTGCAGCTGCTTTAAAACACAGGCAGTTTCTTACAAAGCTAAACATACGCTTACCATATGATCCAGCAACCGTGCTCCTAGGTGTTTGCCCACATAAGCTGAAAACTTATGTTCACCCCAAAACGTGCACACAAATGATCACAGCAGCTTTATTCATAACTGCCAAAACTTGGAAGCAAATAATATGTCTTTCAATTGGTGAATGGATAAAGAAGCTGTGGTATAGCCATACAATGGAATATTATTCAGCAATAAAGAGAAATGAGATATTAAGCCACAAAAAGACATGGAAGAATTTTAAATGAATATTGTTAAGTGAAAAAAGGCAGTCTGAAAAGGCCACATACTCTATGATTCCAACGATATGACATTCTAGAAAAGGCAAAACTATGGAGACAGTAAAAGATCATTGGCTTTCAGTGGTTGGGAAGGGGAGGCAGAGAGAAATAAAGTGGTAGAGCAGAGTTTTAGGTCAGTGAAACTATTATGCATGATATGGTAAAGGTGGATAACTATGCATTTGGCAAAACCCATAGAATAGTACAGCATAAAGAGTCAACCTTAAAGTAAACTATGGACTTTAGTTAATAATAATGTATCGATATTGGTTCATCAGTTTTAAGTAGTATACCACACCAATGCAAGATGTTAAGAATGGGGAAATTAAGGGGTGAAACAGAGGATGTATAGGGAACTCTGTACTTTCTCCTTAATTTTTCTGTAAGCCTAAAACTACTCTAAAAAATAGTCTGTTAATAGAAAAAATTAAATGAACTGATTGGAACTTTAATGCAGTTAAAATATCTGAAAATATACTATAATATGATGAAATAGAAAACAAAAGAAATTGCACTTGAATCCTGAACTTAAGATGCCTGGTCTATACAGACTTTCTTTTCCAGGCGGTATCAATAGTAATAATAATAATAATAACAATAATGATGATGATGATGATGATGGTGGTGGTGGTGGTGGTGGTGGTGGTGGATAAGTTACTGTGCATTTACAGAGTGCCAGGCACTATGCTATAGATTTTACGCATTTTCTAATTTAATCCTCTCATAACCTTATGAGATATGCACTGTTACCCTTGCTTTTCAAACAAGGAAATAGGAACTTTCCCAATTCACATAGCTAGTAAATGGTGAGCAGGTATACACCCCACTATGCACCCTTAACCACCGTGGTGCTACTTTACATTTTACTGCAAAGGGAAGATCCAATAAAATTACATGAACGTGTCCCTAGGATTCCAAATTTATCAGATTAGGTCATTTGGAAAAAAAAAAAAAAAAAGCAGGGTAAAAAATGGGCTTATCTAAATTATGTTTTTTTTAAAAAAAATCTATCTGTGACCTACATATACTTTACTATACTTGCATAAAATGAAACTATAATCTCTACTTTTCTCCAAGTAGCCTTCCTTGCAAGCAGAGAGCAATGCTTTCATGGCCCAGAAATTTGCTCAAACGTTCCTTCCAAGAGAAAAAGAGAGGTCAGTTCGGTTACAGCAAGTAATAGGCGTGCGGGCCAAGGGGGCAAGCCCTGGGCCAGGAGGGAGGAGACCCGTGTTGTGGTCCAAGCCCTGCCACTCCTGTGCCCAGCATATCTGTCTCTTGGGAACTGGACTTGAATAAACTGATAAAATCTCTGGGTGCCTTCTAGTTCTCTGATTGGTGCATGTGTGACCTTGAAGATGATTAATTCTTCTGATGAAGGAAAACAACTCAGTTATAAGGCATGAAGAAATTATGATAGACTGTGGAGTTTCATTTCCATTTAGGCAAGACTGCCTTATGGGTCTGAGGCATCCAGTGGTGGGTCTGAGGTCCTGCGGCAGAGACTCTTGCCACAGACAAGTCTCAGAGGAACAGAATAGTCAGATTAATTATACTGTGTCAGTATTAAGAAGATGAGTTCCAGTTGGTGTCTCAAGGGATTCTGGATAACCAGGGCCCTGTGCAAAACTGAAAAAAAAAAAACCCAAAAAATCTGGCCTGTGCTATGTTTACAGAGGAATCTCCCTCCTCCAATCAATGACCTCCACCCTCCACTGCCTACTCCCTCCCCCTTCCCTTCCACACCTCACTGGGCATTCCTCCCAGGATGTCCCTTGAAGTTCCCTATGTGCTACAAAATATTCACCTCTTCCTTTAAAAATGCAGTCTCCCTGCAGCTCCTCTAGGATTTAGAAGGGAAGCAAACAGATTAAAATGAATCAGACTACAGTATAAATGGCTGAAAGGAGCTTAACCCTTCCAGGGTCAGTATGTGCATCTTTAAAATGTTAATATACATAAACCTTTCAAAAGTGGAATTTGGATAAGTAAGAGGAAGTTTTGTGGGCTTTAAAAAATTGATTAATTTTTAGGAAAGGAAATCACACTATTCTAGGACATCCTGCCTTTATTACCCATTCGACCTTAGCCTAGCAAATCAGAAAAACAAAGCCAGACACCAAGCAACCCACCACTCTACTTCTGAAAGATTGCTAATCCAAATCCACACCACTCTGCAAGATGCCAGGGTCTATATGTTCTGTATACTAGCATTTAAGTTGCTAGCCTAAATTGTCAAGTATACATTTGATGATAATCACCATATTCTACACTAATAGTCAAAGCGTCTACGAATTACAGATGTGCTTAGAAAAAATATTCAAGACGTAACTGCAGTTAATTTTTGTTGCATGAGTAAACGAACCATGCCAAGAGCAGAAGTGATTTTGCTGACATTACTGTTAATAAGACACATTTTATTCAGCCGAAATTTCTCTGGTTTGGGCCCAAAATAACAATGTTATATAAAAAGTTTTTCAAAGTTATTATATGGCTTCTCTGAAGTCTATACAACCCATTATTTCACATTTCGCTAAGTATATCACCCTGGACACATTGAAACATATATGTATATGTACATGTATGTACATATATATTAAACAGCTAGATGCTTTGTGCAATTTTCATATATTTAGATGCAACTGAACATTTGTCTACCCTTTTCACTTTTTCAGTCTTTTGTTTCCCTAAATGTGCCCATATTTTGACTATCTCAGGAGAATACAAAGGAAAATCATGTAAATAGAATTATCTTTTTCTTTTTCTTTGAAACTATTTCAGTTTCAAATGAAAAGCACTGATGTATAGAAGATGACTACCTAAAAAAACAATGAAAACACACAGTATTTTCTCTCTCTCACACACACACACACAGTATCCTGCTAAAAAATAGTATAAAATTCTCAGGTATAAAGTTAAAAGATTAGCAATTAGAGGGGAAAGTATTAATGCTAGAATCAAAACAAGAAGAAGAATTATTATTTTCATGGTCCTTTAAAGTTCTACGAGTGTACTGATACCCATTATGCCATGTTGATGAAGCTGCCTTATTTACTAATGGTTAGTACCTACCCTGCTCTCTCATTAAAGCTTAAAGTTAAAGATGACTAATGGTGTTTTTAAAGCTTGGAGGTACTGAATATATCTTTTTATACAGTTTTGACTTTTAAACCATGTTAATGTTTTACACATTAATAAGTTAAATTTGAATAAGAAAGGATGGAGTAAACTAAATTTGATTCAAACAGAAACAAATAAACCTAATTGTACGTCAAACAGACAACATAATGATACAGAAGAAAGGAGGTAACTTTTGAATGTAGTACATGACTTTACTTCCTCAATGAAATATATTCTAAGGACAAAAGAAGAGTGGAGTGGTCTTGAACCTAATGAGTTTATTGTTGGTACTGGGATTGGTATAGCAATTCTAAAATTGGCAGAGTGGGTACTGTAACCACGTATTAGTAAATACTGACATATTGATGTTGTTGGGAACCAGAGTTTTCTCTGTGAGAGAAAGGAGATACAGATACAGAATGGGAAAAGGAGAAAAAATGCTGTCATGTTGGACTGGAATTAAAGGTATTAGTAAGAACTTATGATTCTGTGTGTGTGTGTGTGTGTGTGTGTGTGTGTGTGTGTGTATGTATTTATTAGCCCTGTCGACTGAATGGTTCTAGAAGCAAAGACACCCTCACTCTGAAAGCAATGTTACCCTGGTAGCAATAAACATCTAGTTCCAAGATGTTGGTTTCTAAATACCATTCTCCACCAAAATAAACCAGGACATTTGGGAGAAATCACTTTTTCTTGGTCTAGGGAAGAAAAAGTATAAAGTAAGCCTGAAACCTCTTACTATGCTGGAGAAAAAGGAAGTGCTCAAAAACTGATCAAAAATTACAGCTTGAAGGGGCTCTCACTAGTCAAATTTGGGACAATTATAGCATGAAGACGTACAATGACAGGAATGGATTATAGCATAATAAATTTTTTAAAAAAATCCTTGAGTCCATACTGATTTTTTAAAAGGGGGTAGGAGGAGGAAAAGTAAGCCATTAGTTGGCTTACTTACAGAAGTAAGCCAACTAATGACTATAGAAGTAACAAGAGAAATAGAAAGTCATCGTCTTCACAACCACCATAGTAATAACAGGTTCTGGAAAGATGCATCTGTAGTTACTAATATAATTAGATGAAAGGCTATTAGGAAACAAGATATTCACGAGTCTCAAAGTATCTCCCCACAGACTATTTATCGATTGCAAAGGGGAAAAGATACCTTTACAATGGGGAAATCTGGCAGATACACATTTACCAGTGATCGAGTTTAATGTCATCAACATTAGGACAAACCAACATAATGAGCCCCTGATACACACCTATGGAGCATTCTTGACAAATATATTTAACCTAAATCTAATTATGAGGAAACATTAGAAAAATCCAAATTGAGAGAGATTCTGAAGAACTGGCTCATACTCTTCAAAAATATCAATACCGTGAAAAAAAAAAAAAGGCGGCTGCAGGGACTGTTCTGAATTAGAGGAGACAAAAGAAATATGACTATCAAAAAATCAGCCATAAAGGCCATGATTGGAGCAATGTGGAAATTTTCAATATAGGCTGCATAGTAGATAAAAGTATTATACTGTTAAATTTCCTGGCCATGATCAGATAGATGCGGAAGTATTTAGGTTCACGGTGAAAATCATAACGTCTGCAACTAACATTGAAATGCTTTAGCAAAACAAAACAAAACCAGGTGTATACATAGAGAGAAAGGAGATAAAGCGAAGGTGGGAAATTATTGCCAATTGGTGACTCTACCTGAGGAAGTTTGCAACTTTCTGTATATTTGTAATTTTTCTAAATGAAAAATTGTTGGGGGAGGGTGGGAACCCTTGAGGTAATTAATGGGACATTTTTATACATGTTTTGGCCCCAGAACTCTATACTCCCTGTTATTCAGGTAGGGCCACGACCTCACGGGGTATGTAGAAATTAAACAGGTGCACCACAGCGCCCGTGCTGGTGGGTAAGGGGGCTGGGAGAACCTCAGGAAAAGCCTTTGGAGTGTGGCACTTGCTGGAACACAGATCCTTCCTTACTGTGGCCTGCAAGGCCCTGCGCTATTTGCCCACTTCAGTTCTCAACTACTACCTCTCCTGCCCATATACGTATTTCTCATCCCTACTTTCCTTTTTTATTCCTCATGAACTTCAAGCTCCCTCCTCCTTGAACTTGTGTTCTCTGTGCCCTCTGCTCGGGAAGCTCTGCCTCCAGATGCTTGTACACTGCAAACTTCACATCATGTAGGTCGTGGCTGGAGTGTCCTTCGTGACACCAGCAGCTCTAGAGTGACCCCTCACTCCCTGCACACTCTCTGAGAGCATCTTGTTTAAAGTTGTTCTTCATGCACTCACTCCGTGGCACAAATCAGAAATCATCATATTTATGCATTTGTTTATTAGTTTGTTATCCGTCCTCCCATGAAGGGGCCTCGGCTCTCTTGGCCACTGCCAACCCAGTGCCTCAATCGGTACCTAATGTACTCCATAAACACTTATGGACTGATGGTGCTAAAACACTGCACAACCCTGTGGATTAAATGCTGTATTGCTTTCCCCGAATATTTACATTTAGAGCAATAAAATAAAAATGCAAAATAAGGGAGTTTGAGTCGATAGCCTCTCTCATGTTTCTCTTTAGACTATTCCAAGATACCTGAATCAATGCTCTCGTGTTTTCTAATGAAACAGAAGTATATTTGCAAACAATCACATATCATAGCAAACTGGATCTTCCCGTCTTTGTGACGATAAATGAACAGGGGATGCAACTCTGCTATGTTTGCCCCTAGCACTCCAGTCACCAGCCAGAGGAAAGCATTAAACAATCGAAGGTGGGAACCTATTCTGCCTTTCCACTTCATTAAATCATACATCATTTTTACATGTGAGCTGCCAGGCTATAAATCATGTAAGACAGAATGAGAGCATTTATTAAAGGGTCAGCTGAGCATATAATTTTGAATTCCTAGGCATCCAAAAACTGAGATTGACAATAAATATGATAAAACCCAGAATCATTTGCTAACTAATAAAGCAAGGATTTTCAACCCGCCAACTTGCTAAGCCACGTTTTCATATTTAAAAGAATCTATATTGAATATAATTCTTATATGGTAATGAACTTCAGTCATTTATCCAGAGTACTTCCTTAAAATATACTTAGATTTTAATTTTTTTTTTTTTTGGTAAGGATTACAAGGTTAAAAAAATACCAGTGAATAGTGTTCTCATTTCAGATTGAAGTTCACTCTTGAGATAGGTATTTATACAACATCTTTCCTCCAAAGTATGTCCAGGAAAGCAGGTTAGTAGAAAGAAAATCCATTTGTCAAGAGGGAAAATGAAAACGGAGTTAG
The DNA here is from genome assembly GCF_937001465.1 of Orcinus orca. Taxonomy (NCBI): domain Eukaryota; kingdom Metazoa; phylum Chordata; class Mammalia; order Artiodactyla; family Delphinidae; genus Orcinus; species Orcinus orca. The sequence continues at coordinate 67,291,521 of NC_064565.1, forward strand.
ACCACGATGGCCAAGGTCACTAAACAAATCAGTAACTGTTCTGAGAGCAGAACCTGAAGAGACAGATGACTCACAGTGGTTTTCCCTCCTCCAAATACACTGTTTCATCTAAAAGGTATTTTGAGGGTATTCAAGTTTATGTATTTTACATTTGCATTCCTCACAACAAAGAGCTTTCGTATTAGAAAAAAACTCACTATCTTACTTAGACACTATAATAAATATCAAAACTATTTTCCTACTTTTAAATATCTTTATGGTTATAAAATAAGGCTTGAGATCTAACACACTGAGACAGCACAGTCAGGTATAAATACTAGGTTACAGTTTTAAAAGAAGAAAGGTGCTAACTTTCTATCATTACTATACTTTAATAACCTAAAAAGTAGGGTGCTTTTTCAGATTCTTGCATTATGATTAGGATTTTATCAACTTTAAGTCTACTTCAGAATTACAGCTAAAGAAACTAAAATATTAAATGTTAAATATACCCACAGTTTATTTACTAATTGTTTAAAAATATAAATCTCCAATATTTCCTGTTCAAGTCCCAGGGTAGAAAAAAATGTTTCCCACGAGGTGGGAATTAGTGAGTTATACAGATCAAGGTTCCAAAGCTGTGCCTGTTTTTAAATCCTCTTTCTAAATAACATGATACACATTTCTCTCTGTGATCAAGTATAGGAGGCACAGAAAACAAAACAAAACAAAACATAGCTTGGACAACATATTCAAAAGATTGCTTGGATCTTTTCTAACCTTATGTCCCCGCATGAACCACTGATTACAACACTGGTATTTCAGTATGTACAAAACAAGAAAAACTTCACAGCAAATCCTGCCTGGACAATAGATTTATCTTTTTTACCTCTCATACCAAAGTCTTCATGCACATGGAGTACCTCACTTCTGATCATGTGGAAAGTGGGGTAATTATCCTTTGCTACACCTCACCCCAGCATCGCTGTTATAATTCATAGGGTTCCATCCCCTCTGCAATTCCACAGGAAATGCTTATTGCATTGCCATTTCCAAAAGAAGATTCCTCAGGAAAAGGAAAGCACATGCTTTTATGGGATGTTAAGCTATATATAGATAGATGTATAAATATCTGTATGGCTAGATCTACAAGCAAAAAATAGTGAACAAGAATACTGGAAGCCTCATGACATCCCTAGTCTGTCATAATTGAGCACTATACACTCTTCCCTAACAAAGAATCAGTAATTTGAATTTTTTTTCATGGCCAGAATCATGGAAGGTGAAATTAACTTATATAAACCTACCTTTAAAGTGTATGTGTGTATGTGTGTGTGTGTGTGTGTGTATAAAACATATATATACACACATACATATTTATGTATATATGTTTTTGCTTCAAAGAAAAAGAATATTAACCAATAAGAAATAGACTAAGAGCTAAATATCAGTTATTATTGCAAACAGAAAAAATGGCATTTTGCTGTTCCTTGCAAATTTCACACTGAAGTCCTTTCAGCTTCAGTGCTATATATTCTCTCCTAATTTAAAGAACACAAAATACTATATATAAACCATCTGAAGGAGGAAGACTATCTAAAAATGGCATTTCTACCTGGATTCTTCAGGGAGAATTCCTCTCCTGAAGAAGATTCTCCCCTGATTCTAGAAGAGAACTGCTTAGCTATAGTCATTTAAGAGCTTCTTTTACTTGAAAATTATTTGGGGACTCATTAAAGACCAGCTGCAAAAGCTGTAGTCACTGAGCCATCTAATGATTCCTATGTCTGCCACTCCCATTAACCTTCCAACACACCTAACCCCAAGGACCTCACCAGACAGAACTGTGTGCAGATGGAGTCTTTCCCACCACCCAAGCCAACTCAGAGCTCTTGTCTGTTAATTTTCATGGAAAATCATTAACCAATGACATGGAAATTTTTCCAGACAATGGATCACAAGAGAAATGGTCTTTCTTGACTAGAAAATGAATACTATCATTACTCAAAGTTACTTTTAAATTTAATATTCCATTTTATAATTTTATGGTACCATTTGAAATGATATGAGGTAGATCTCAAAAATGGACATTTTATGATGTGTCTCTGTTTAATTCAACTCTTTATCATGTAAATATTTACCATTCACAGACATTCAAAAATCTAAGCGTTTCAGATGGCCAACTATAGCAGCTAGGGTCCCAATGGAAAAGAAATGCAACATTCAGTTTGGGAAAGTATTTGAGGAGGTTTTATTTTTAAGAGACTATTTACAAGCATATAATCAGGGTACAGAGGAACCACAAGGAGATGCAGGAGCCAGGAGTTCAAGCAGAAGTGGTGTTACCACCACCAGAGAGATGGCAGTTACCCCAACATGGAGAGGAGGAAAGACCATGGGGGAGGTCACCTTGAGAGAAGCAGTGACCAGCACAGGGCACAGCCAGCCTGCGGTACCCTTGCAGGGAGGGATCCAGGGAACATGTACTCTGATGTCACTCTCCTCCCGCCCTCCTACCTCCTGTCAGCATTTTCCATTAACCAAACCCAACTACAAGACAGAGGTCAAGGGATTCCACAGATTCAGTCCATACAGGTCAGCCTCCCAGAGCAGAGAACCAAGCAGACAAGGGTGAGACAGGATCTGGAGGAACAGAAGACCCCCCCATAGGCAGAGACAGACCACACACTCTCCCATTCTAAGATTAGATTAAATTACAATGTATTTATAATACATACAGAGTCAAGGCATCCGCCAGAGGCAGGAGCAGATGCAAGGCCCCCAGCACAGCTTGTCTTATCCCCCAGAGTCCCTAAAAGCACACAGCACATAAGCACTGGCTGTGCAAGGCAAGATATCTTGAGTAAGAGCTGCTCATTTCTTGCCATCTCAAGTTAAATCCATATGCAGGAAGATTTTACCAAGGGCCTCTGAACGCTATGCAAAGGAGTCTGGGTTGTCTCTGTACAAAACTGAGTCACAGAAGTTCTCTGATCAGAGCAATGCCATGATTATACCTTTGTTTAGAAAGATTTCTTTGGTCACTTTGTGGTGTTAAGATTAGAAGAAGCAGTGAATGAAAGCTAGGAGACCATTTAGAAAGCCATTACAACAATCCAGGAGAGAGATAAATCCAGTATTGTCATTTTGTGTTTTATATTTTTTAAAAGCCCTGGTGCCTAATACTTTGCGATATATAAACAATGATACAAAATTTGTTCCTTCAATTTTGAAGTTTCTACATTCTCTCACTGATTTCTCTTGCTTCTTTACCTCCTGGGACCAATCATTCATCAAGTCCTGTTGAGCCTAACTTTTAACATCCCTAGAACCTATCCTCTTATCTCTGCCAATGTTTTGGTAAAGGCCACATTTATCACATAGACTAGCATTTCTCAAAATACGTACAAGCCATCCTTAGGGATTCCATGAAAAAGAAAAGCTTTCTGGTCAAATACTTTGTGGAAGTCCTGGGATAAACAAATTTAAATTGTTTCTTTATACCACTTGTGAATTCCTAGAGAAGGGGACCACATGCATCACTTCTTCCTTTCCATAAAAAATCTTGTGACTCTCCAGGGACAATGTCACACCTCAGAATATAGACTGCAAAATGCTGACATGGATAAACTAAGGTTTTCTTTGCATTTCTGTAAAACTTCATTCAGTCTGCTGACTATTCTGTATTTATTGTCCCCAGGACAGAGATTACATAGCATAAAGCAGAGAAAAAGGTAATCAATTCTTACAGTTTGTTTCAAATGTTAGGGGAACTCATGGGCAACAGATTTGGAGGAATATGATGAGTAAGAGCAAAATTTTTACATTCAGACTAGATGGAAGGAAGGGAGACGGAAGCAATCAAAAGGTAAGCAGAGAGTTTTGACTTAAGTGGGTACCTGAAAAGGGGGCCCAGTTCCCATCCCACTTAACAGCCCTACATTGAGCCCTTATGGAGGGAAAGGTAACAAAAAACCCAGAAGGTTTGGTGGAGCTAAGAGCCAAGGGAATCTCTGCCTTCCTGGGAAGATGGAGCCCTGGGAATAAAGCAAGACTTTGTAAATAAAATGGCTGAAACGTAATTTCATGTCTATGCTGGAGTTTCTCAACCTTGGCACTATTAGCGTTTTGGGCCCAATAATTCTTTGTTGTGGGGACAGTCCTGTGCAGTGTAGGATGTTTATCAGCGACCCTGGCCTCTACCCACTAGATTCCAGTAATGTAATCTTCACCCTCACCTCTTGGGACAACCAAAAACATTTCTAGGCACTGCCAAATGTCCCGGGGGGCAAAATCACAGTTGAGAACAACTGCCCTAGGTAGACGGAGTCCCAGACAGCCTCAAAGAGTTTCTTACAAGTGTAGTATAGGTTGTGAACAGCTGAATGAATCATTCTGGAGGATCCAGAGCCACCTGCATGGACAATGTCCTAGAACCAGATGGGATGAAGAAAAACAAATGCAATGGTGAAAAATGCCAGAGAGGACTGATCACGCCCAAGGACAAAATGGTACACTCCCCATAGATGCCTCCACATCATACTGCATTGGTTAAGGATGAAGATACTGGCACATACTAGGAGGCAGGCTATCTGGGTTTAAATCCTAGCTCTAAGCATTAAGAGCTATTTGACTATGGCAAGTCACTCCATTTTCTGGGTCTAATCTGGGGGTAATAATAGTACATGCCATACATAATTACTATAGTAATTAAATGTGTTAAATTTTTAAAGGCCCTGCTCTCTCCATAATTAAGCTTTGAATAAGCAGTGGTTTTTACCATGTATACAAAACACCCCCCTGAAATTTGATCTAATTCAGAGGAGAGTGACCCTGAATTAAAACTAAATTTCTACCATCAAATCAAATGAGGCTCACAATAAAAACTGAAATTCATATAAAAATGAACTTATTTTTCCATTACCAATTTGTGTTCACCAATTTCTTCTCACTACATTGGTCTCTTTGTATCCAGTCTGACATTCTCCATCTCCACCCCTCAATGTATCTTCATACCACCACTGTGGTCATCCTTTTAAATCTCAAATCTGATCAGATAATGGGTTCCCTATTATCCACAGTCATGGTCATACAGAGAAACGTCAAGAGTTCAAGGCTATGTGGGGAAGGGCATGGCATGAGGGTCCACTGGGTTTCTGTGTAAGATTTTATTCTAAAAATTATGGTGACTTCCCTGGTGGCGCAGTGGTTAAGAATCCGCCTGCCAGTGCAGGGGAAATGGGTTCGGGCCCTGGTCCGGGAAGATCCCACATGCCACGGAGCAACAAAGCCCACGCGCCACAGCTACTGAGCCTGCGCTCTAGAGCCCACGAGCCACAACTACTGAGCCTGCGTGCCTAGAGCCCATGCTCGGCAACGAGAGAAGCCACCGAAATGAGAAGCTCGTGCACCGCAACGAGTAGACCCCGCTCGCCGCAACTAGAGAAAGCCTGCACTCAGCAACGAAGACCCAGCGCAGCCAAAAATAAATAATTAATTAATTTTTAAGAAATTATGTATACTCCTAAAAGATGTTTGAAAATCATTGGTCTGCAGAGATTCCACCAGATGGCAGTGAAGGCCACCCATGAGCAGTCCTTACTCATCCTTCCAGCTGCTTGACAACCTTGTGATCCAGATGAAGAAAGTCACCCGTACAGAGTACATGTGCCACGAACTTCATAGTTTTGTACATGCTATTTCATCTGCTTGGAATGCTTTTCTGTATCTCCTACAGATAGGAAGTCAATGAAGGGCCCTTTTCCTGGGAAACATGCTCAAATTTGCATTTTTGAAAGAAATATCATGTACTCTGGTGCTGAGGGGCCTGCTTCATGTACTGTAGGATTCCTTACCAAGGCTGGTAGGGAAAATACCTAGCATCCCTATAGTCACATTCCCCCACAAAGTCCGGGGTGCTCCAGAACACAGAACATTGGATCCACCAACCTTAGGAAATCAACTCTCCTTGTCTATTCTTTCATATTTTCCAGCTTATCCTTCCCAAAAGTCCCTACCGGTCTCCCCTTATATGATCTAGTCCCTTCCAAGAGACTCTAGAACACCAGAGCCAGTCTCTCTTCTAGTATGGGCAACTTCTGCTTTCATCTCGGCTATACCACTCTCCCCTGAGGCAAAGAGAGCACAGAGTTCTGGAAAGGGGAAAGATATGCACATCTAGAGTAAAACACAACTGTGTCACAGTGAATCACCATTCCACCTGCATGTGTCTCAGTGAATCACAGCTTCTTTCTTCATACTTTTCTTGAATAAGTTTAGATTAGTTTTGTGGTCAGAAAAATATACTATTAAAAACAAGTCCAATTGGGACACCCATCTATGTTGAAGCACCCTTCTACAAGTTAAACCATGATATAGAAAGCAGTACCTTGCCCAGTAGCTGCCTTCTCCCTTTTCCAAACCTTCAACATGGTTCGTTCAGTGATGAAAAATACTGCTCTTTCCTCAGGAGGGTCACCATTCATTGCCTTCATCTGTGCATCCATGTTCTACCCTTTCAGTTTAATGCCACAGCCCATCAGATCATCTCCTCCTCTGTCCCATTTGGCAGCCAGTCTCGGGACTGCTGCTGGTTTTCCATCTGTCAAACTCAATCTATCTTCAACATAGAGGCAGGGCCTGGAGAGTGGACTGAGTGAAGAACAGCGAAGGCAGACTGGTTTCACCCTGGATTTGCTCTACTTTGAAGGGAGAAGGGGTCCTAATAACATGGAAAATTCCCTAGCAGGGACTTGCTTCCTGGCTTTGAGAGAATCTGGTTAGAAATGGGCTTCCAGCTTGGAAGATAACAACCCCATACAGTGAAGAGCTTTTGCAGTGTCTACCCGGTTACAAAGATTCCTCTTAACCCCCAGCAAGAGGGGCGTGAGGGAGCAGCCATTTTGAACAATTCTGTACAGTGTGCCCACACTCCCTGTTACAGTGGACTGGTCCAGAGAGGATGCCTGGTCCAAACCAATTAGATGGAATGGAATATGCTTGCATAACCTCCTTGAAAATGGACACCAATTGAAATTGCCTCTTTCCATTTGCTAGTTGTGTGACCGAGGGTGAGGCATGTAACATCTCTTGACCTATTTCTTCATCTGTGAAAAGAATAATTGGAACTAGATGATGTTTAAATTTCCTTTCTGCTCTTGCATTACGGTTGTCATGAAGTAGGTGGATTCTAGAGTCAGTGAGGCCTGGGTTCAAGATCATGTTTTGTCAGGCAAGAGTCTTATGACCTAGAAAAGTTCCTGGAGTTCTGAAGTATGAGTTTCATCATCTGTAAAATGGGAATGATGATAGTGCCCACCTTGTTGTTAAGTGATATAGTGTACATAAAGTGCTGAAACACTACCACACAAAGTAAAGCACCTATGGCCTATGGTTGCTATTGTTATTGTTATTTCTACATGGAACATAATGTGAATTTTTTTTTAAAGGAAGGAAAATAAAATTGATTTTTTTTTTAAAAAAAGGAAGGAAACCAAGGTGAAAACATCATAATTGTTCAGCTAAAGGAATGATCTGAATAAGAAGATCAAACCATTTGGCTTAATATTAGTGCAAAGAAGTGAGGGGATGAAGGACAAAGAATCAATATGACCTTCCAGGCATGTAAACATGTACAGGATGTTTAACTGTGGTCTAAAAAAAAGGTAACACTATTTATGCCAAGCCCTATCACTCTCAGAACTTAAATAAAAATTTGATAACAAAGAGTACTCCAAATACAAATAGCATTGGGTAAAATTACAACTCTCTAATGAATGACAAAATCTGTAAACTATTCAACTTGAAGAACCATGTTGAAGACATATATTCCATTGTCTTTCTTCGTAACCTTGTTTTGGTGACATGTACAATATTCATATACCTGGGATATTCCTTTTTTATTATGTCAAGAGCATAATGCTTACTACTCCAAACCACACAAGATTGATTATCTCAGATCCAACTGTTTATCTCAATCCAGAAACTACCCTAACACCCCTAAAGGTGGTAATATTTTAAAACTCTCATAAGAATAAACTAGGATGTCTATTACAGAATATTTTTCTGTACGTAGACGGTATGCTCTGGCAGCAACTTACTGACACGGATTCACTTAAATATGCAGCCTTATCATTTCTTCTGTGAGTCACATGATCTGATCGGGTACGATGCAATGAACTGAAGAAGGGTGAGAGAGAATACAAGGCAGGTAAGAGAGGAAAAAGTAATAAAGGAACCAGTGCTGCATACTGTGGCATAATATAATGCCAGCCTCAAGAGATGGAAAATCTCAGCAGTAGATGGGCTATAGTTAGTGAAGGCAGTCGACCCAGGGTACTTCAGCCAAAACAACAATGTCATTCTACCTGTAAAGCTGAGAGCAAGTGCCACAAAAATTGATGGGGACCGGAATCAAAGATAAAGCCGTCATACAAAGGGCATGTCACTTTTGCCTCTCTTATAAAAGAACTGTATAGATCACACGCATCATGTTTTTCACATCATATTTGTAGAGATTTACAGCCCTTGTTCCATTTTCTGGGCTTGCATGTACAAAGCAACATGTGTACAAATGAACCTTTTCAGATGGTCACACTAGGGAACTGGCAAGAGTTTACCTATTTGGGGGACCCTAGAGACCTCCTGAGCAATGCAAGGACTAAATTATCCATTATTCCACATTTACGACTTGATATCAGGTGCCCTAGAATTCAAAGCATGTTTAAGGTGGTCCTGGATATCTTAGAACAAATGAGTCACTCTTATCTGTCCCATTCAACTATCTTGGCACTACCAAGAGTTGTCACGTCACGTGGCTGGCAGGACTTTTACAAAGTCAACTGGTTCTTTTGCGGGATGATGAAAGACAAAGAGAACAGTTCAAAGATTCTTTTCTTAGACAATATTCTCTCCAGTGACATACTTGCACATGGTAGGAACTAAATACATACTTCTATTTGACTGTGGAAAGTCATCTTCCTGGAGGAGTTAATGACTTGCCGACTATCAAAACAGTAATTAGAGCATGTCTATGTCCCAAATTTGGTGTTGATCGGTTACTTTGATGTTTACATTTTAAAGCCATATTCTTGTAAAACATCTAGAATGGCTATTTTCAGAATCTGGAATTTAGGGGGTCTAATAACTTTAGCATCCTGAAGTCATTTCAGAAACAGAAGTACAAGATTTAATTTAAATCATTCTAATCACTCAGATGTCTAAGCAGATATGTTGTCTATTTGTCCTTTTATATGTACATATTTTTAGATGGGACTTTGCTGATATAAGGTGGTGATATTAGAAGGAAATTTGCCCAGGAGCCCACTAACTGAAATAAGTATTTCATATCCTGCTTATCTATTTATATTTGTCTAAATAACCCCTCAAAATGATTGTGGGAGCAAAAAACTTTTATTTCACACATAAAATCCACCTCCAGCATGTTTTTCCCCTTTACAGATTGGCCTCTCCATGAACCCAGGGGGCCTGAGCCTGGGTCAGAAGCATGGAGCAGAGATGAACTTTTAGTGGAAGAGGGAGACTACACTTCATTACTGTCCTACTCAGATTTTAATGTGCAAATGAAACACCCAGAGGTTTAAAATGGAGGTTCAGGTTCAGTAGATCTGAGGTGGGGCCTCAGATTCTGCATCTCTAACGAGCTTCCAAGTGACGCTGCTGGTCCATGGCCCAGCATAGAGCAGCTGGGAGCCCACTGTCCTCGGTGAGACCCCCGTCCTGATCTGCCACTACTACTGGGCTGGGCCACTTGGCACTTTTCTCAGGGCTTCAGTTTCCTCCTCTATAAAACTAGGCAAGAGATAGATAAGCAACAAGGATTTACTATATAACGCAGGGAAAAATATTCAGTATCTTATAATAACCTATAATGGAAAGTAATCTGGAAAAAATATGTATGTTTGTAACTGAAAAAATAAAAAAGAAATCGAGGCTCTTAGCAAATTCAGGAGTCGAAGAGAAGGTGAATAAATAAATTTAGGTGAAAGCATTCTGAAAAAAAGTTTAAGGAGCTCCTTGACTAACAGTCTTTAAAATCATTGAAGGACATGAAGATAACCCTTCCCCCGAAACCAACAAACTGGATGCTGTTGATTCTGTCAGATTCCTGTTCCACCAAGCCATTCCCTTCTTGTATTCTCCACCGAGCTGCTGCTCTAGATGCCTGCCCTTTGACCAGGCTACAGCTGTTAACCCAGCCTTCTACACAAAGTTATTTCTGAGTGGCCCCTGGCCTACACCCTGCAGGGTGGCACAATCCTCTTGATACCTCTTCTTCCAAAGTTCCAGGTTCCATTAACGTCGTCTCACGACACTAAGTTGTTAAACTGTAGGGAGGAAGAGAGGACAATTTTCCATGTCTGTATAATTCATAATTTATAGAATTTTCTCTCCTAAAAGGTACCATTGCTACCTGCTGGTCTTACACGACAAAAGTGAGGGCTAGTAAAAATAAACTCCTTAGCCAATATCACAAAAATAATTAAGGGTGGAAACAGGACTGGAAATGATGTGTTTAACTCCCAGTTCAGTCTGATTGCCTCTACTCCACCTTGGATGAAATTTTCCCACACTCTTTGTTTTATCCCAGAGCTCCTTAAAAGCCACCTACAGCCACTTTTTGTTTTGCGGCAGCAGTTGGTGGTGGTGCCATTGAACCAACACAATGTTGAAGAGGAGGAAAGAGATAAACACCATGGGAGCAAGGGAGAGGCACTCCTCATGGGTGAAGTGGAAGGGACTGGAATGAAGAAATGTGTGTCCTTAGTGGCAGGTCACCTCACCTCTGTCCCCTCAGGAAAGACTCAGGAAAGAATAAGTGAAATCCTCAGGCCTACAGGTGTCCTCCAGAGATGCTGTTATCTATTTTAATCCATTTTAAACAGAATATCTCTTTTAAACAGACAGGCCACCCTATAACCAGAGTAATTGCTTGCTGTGTGATTAAGAACATCTTGGATCCAGGGTCCATGATGGCACACAGCTCTAGAAAGAAACCCATAAGTGGTACAGCATGCCAAGAGGTAAGATCTGGACCAAGGAGGAAGTATTATTGCACTTGAGAGGAGCCAGCCTGGATACAGACTGAATAGCCATGAAAAAGTGATCATGGGTACCAAGCAAAGAATGAATTATGGAGCTGTGTGGAGAGAAATGGGCTCAGGGAAGATTTATTACGCTCCATGTTCACTCTGCTAGCATGCTGCAGAGTCTCTGAGGTACAGATTTACTCAGGATGGAAATTTTACATCCAGGGATGCTATCTCAAATAATCTAATTTGGTGAGATGAGAAAATCATATCTCGTAAAATTATCATCCCTTTTCAAAAGCCCACATAAAAGTTTACAGGCTGTTGAGGTCTCTAGCCATGGCAGGAGCTTCTATTATATACGATGTGGAGGCAACGAACATAAAGATAAAATTATTTTAATAAGAAATGCTACTACTCGGTATGTGCAGTTTGTTTTTTACAGCCTGAACTTCATAAATTTTTATAAGGTGTCTCTTTATTGTCAGGCTCAGGAGCTGCTGTGTCACTGTTGCTCAGTCAAAGCTTTTTCAAATAAAAGAATCTCGATCTGGATGTGATATTATATATGATATTAAGATAGCTGACTCCATATTTACTTCCAGTGTCTCCTCAGCAACATTCATGTCTTCTATGCAAATGTTAAAATAAATATATTCCCAATCACTGTGAAATGGGTTATTCGTTTGGCCATTTATACATGTAGGAGCAGGATGCCTCAGCGGGAAGGGACCTTGACTGTCCTCTACTAATTCTAGATGGAAGAGAAATGATGTAGAGGAGCATGAAAAAACCCATGCCAAGACAACTTCTTTAGGACTTGTGTGTGGGTATCTTTCAAGGGTTGGATAGAAGAGGAAAGAGAGAGGGGAGACAATTTCCAAATAAGAGCAGTTATCATTTTTCAAGTGCTCATTATGTCTCTGATACAGGATAAGCACTTGATATCCATTATCTCACTGAGTCCTTGCAATCCTATGAGATGGAGAATAGCATGCCCATTTTATAGGAGATGAATCTTCAGCTTGGAGATGTTTATAGTTTGCCCAAGGCCATACGGCAGGAACTCAGTCTGGATGTGTCAGATGACAAACATGGTTTTATTCCAATGTCACATCTCAAAATTGTTTCTCAGCAACATCATTCTGGTTTCTGGGTTATCCAGGAGAATACTGCGTAGAGGAAAAGAACTTCACGAAAACTTGGAAGAGAAAAGAGATTATGAATTACAGTATATCAGACCAGAATGAGCCCCTGAAAATTGCCTGGACAAACTCTTCATTTTACTGAGAAGAAACAGAAAGGTGGTCACAGGACTAGTTCTGGGTCACATAGCTAGTTAACAGCAGAAGCAGGATTTTCTCTTCATCTCACCACTAGTGCTGCTGAAGGCAATACATCTAGTCAAGTTGAAGGAGTTACACAAGAGGTGATTTTTCCCTTCTCTAATTCTTTTTTTCCTGCCTCATTCTCTTTAGTACCTTCTGCCCTTCCCCTGAAATAGAATGAATGGGATAGGTAATTAGGATGTGGTTAGGATAGGAAAGGCAGGGTCAGGAGAAGTAAGAGTATTCTGGTATTTTCCCTTTTAGGTCCTTAACTTGAGGATAACAGTCATCCTAGGTATTTCTTTTGGGAGAGGGATGAAATGAGAGGAGTAATCAAATACTCAGTCAACAAACATTAGAATTTACTATTTCCAGAGACTCAAACAGTCATTAACTTGATGAATAAATCTAGTGACCTGCTCTCAAAGAGCTTACAGCCTAGTGAGAAAAAAATCAATGCAATCAATACAAACCGGTCATTATAATCTAATATTGCAAGCACCATGAGAGAAACACAGAAAAAGTGATACGGGAACATGAAAAGACAATAAAGGAGTTTAGCTCAGGTATGATGGGTACCCAGGGCAGCCTGTGGGAAGTCACTGATGATGACCACAGGGCTTGAGCCTCATGTGAGGGGCAGGAAAACAATTGTAGAATTCTAGCTAAGAAGGGCACACAGGGCTTTGTGCCTTTTGACTCTTAAATGAGATAATGTTCTAGCACATATAGGTTCTCAATAAATGTAATGTGCTTAAAAAGTCTGGGGGGAAAAGACGAAGTAACTATTCTTTCACATTTTAAGAAGTCTAGAAACATCTCTTCTCCTACCTTTTTTTCTTATATGTTCCCCTCCTTTGCCTATAGTCAAATTATTTTATCAACAGTGTGAAGAAGGGCACTGACTGTAGTGATCAACGCATTCAAGCTTCCACGCAGTGCCAGAATTCCTTCTATGTTGTTTCTGGTGACTGGTCCTCTCATCCATTACATACTGTCACCTGGAGCGAGCATGAAACTTCAAGGCCATTGCTGGACAGTTTGAATCATTAGAAAGTTCTTTCCCATATTGAGTTGAAATCTGCCTCCCTACAATCCTGCCCACTGAGTCTGGTCGTCCCTGCTGGAACTTCAGAAAAATGAATCTACTATGTCCACATCTCATCCCTTCAAGTGTTTGCAGGCAGCTGCCACGTCTGTTCAAAGCCATCTAATCTGGCACCAGCTGGTGAGGCATGTGCCTTGTCCTGTTGCTAAAGGAGGTTAAGAAACAGCAGCCATGGGGGTGGGGAGACTCAGAGATTCTGCTCTGTGCCTTTCTTCATGCTGGGCTGCTTACAGTGGCTTCAAACAGTGCTGATATCATGCTCTTAGTATCATAATAAGGCTTGACAAAAACAAAGAAGTGGGGTAGTCTGAGAGGCCTCAGGAGTGGTACCACCTTCCCAACTAAGCACAGGCCCTAGAGACTATTAAGAATCCATCCTGTGGAGGAACTCTCCAACAACCACCATTATTAGCCCGATGGAACAGTTCAGATGTTGCCTTTTAATTTTTTTCCCCCTAATGTTAGAAAATAACTGCCATGGGACCAGTAATTACTTCTGGAGGAGATCCATAAGGTCTGACGTTGCTATCTCCTATATGCATAATTCCCTTTCCTATCTAATTTGATTGGTGATATCATTTTCCAGGCAGGTATACCTTTCTGCCAATCACTCACCTTCAGAAACCCTTGCTCTCTTCAGCTATCAGTGAGCCTTCCTTATCGTTGAGGAAAGAAGTTGACATCTAAGAGGGCTGAGTCAGGCTGGACGTAGGGTTCCATCATGACCTGACCTTGCAATGAGGGGATGTTAAACCATCGACTCTTATGCCACCTTACCCTCAATCACTCTCTGAGGTTTTACAGATTAAAGATGGGTTATTTTGTCACAGCTTACCCTTCCCCCTCCCCATATCCTCAAGTCCATTCTCTAGTAGGTCTGTGTCTTTATTCCTGTCTTACCCCTAGGTTCTTCATGACCTTTTTTTTTTTTTTTTTTAATAGATTCCGTATATATGTGTTAGCATACGGTATTTGTTTTTCTCTTTCTGACTTACTTCACTCTGTATGACAGACTCTAGGTGGTTTGTGACCACCTAGAGCGGTGGGATAGGGAGGGTGGGAGGGAGGGAGACGCAAGAGGGAAGAGATATGGGAACATATGTATATATATAACTGATTCATTTTGTTATAAAGCAGAAACTAACACACCATTGTAAAGCAATTATACTCCAATAAAGATGTTAAAAAAATAGGTTATTTAACAAGAGAACACTATTGCTGGCTTTTAAAATAATCAATGATAGAGTTGCTCATAATATTATACCTAATCATTTTTAATGCCACTTTTGTTCGTTATTTTATATAGCAACACTAAAACATCCTATAACTTGCATTTTTAAATGGGTCTATTGAAGTCACACCCTGAAGACTCAAAACTGTTACCCATACACAATAAACAATTTTTCTTGCTATAATTCTTGATAACTCAGAAACATGATCTCAAGGAATCAAATAATTCTGAAGACCAGGTTGCCTTTTCCCCATGCCAGCCAAGAGTACATAATACTGCTTCTTTTCCAATGCAATATAAGAGGAAGACAATAGATCTGAGAACCTGTGAAATTCTCGACAAATTTAAACCTTGCTTATGTAAGCTATATACAGGGAGGCAAGAAAGACTTCAAGGATTTGAAAGGGCTTACAGGGGTCCCTCCGCCAGGACAGCAGCAGTTTGAACGCGTGCCACCATATCTGCACATTTCGCATAGTCATTTAGGCCTCTACTTGGCAGCTGTGGAAACGGGAAGACAAGAAGAGACCAGAGAGCAAGGAGCCTGTGTTTCCCACCAGAAGTGGACAGGAGAAGTGGCTGTTCCCTGGAGGTAGAAAGGGAGAGGCCTGGAGATGTGGGAGGGGAGAGACACTGCTGATATTCAGTAGTCATGGTGTTCTCTGTACCAGCCATATGACCACTGCAGTCGAGGTGGCTACCAGAACTACTGGGGTTGTCTGAAGCTCCATAGATCAGTGGCTAGAGAACTCCATCAAGGCATAATCATCATCTGAGGAACCAGGGGGAAATTCTGGCTCTAAGACCTTACCTCCCACAATTTCCTTTTAGATTTTGTAGGGTGAGATTTGGGCCCTGGACATTGAATATTACAAGTGAGCTCACAGGGATACTGAGGCAGGTGGCCAGTGGTCCACGTTATCATGGAGAATCACAGTGGACGAAAACCTGTGGGTAAAGGCCAGTGGGTAGCCAGTGAGAGAACACAGTCTGGTTCTCTAGAATTCACACATGACAGACTCCACGTGGGTGGCTCAGAGCAGTGGTTAATGCAGCATGGAGGGACAGAGCTGTGCATATTTCACTGGACTTTACCCAGAACCACAGTAATTCTGATATGCAACCCAGGTTGAAACGAGTGCTACTCTACAAAACTAGTACTATTTCCAAGTGTGGTCTGTGAATCAACTGTGATTCTTATAAAATCTTTAGGTAAAAGATTTAGATTCCTGGAGTTTGGGATTAACATATATACACAACTATATATTGTATAAAATAGGTAAACAACAAGGATCAACTGTATAACACAGGGAATAATACTCAACATCTTGTAAAATAATCTGAAAGAGAATATATATATACAAGTGTATATATATACACACACATATATATATAACTGAATCACTTTGCTGTACACTTGAAACTAATACAACATTGTAAATCAACTATACTTCAATTTAAAAAATTTGGATTCCTGGATCCTACCTCAGACTGCTGAGTCAGAAACTTCAAGGATGAATTCCAGGAATCTTCATTTTTTGCAAGCTCTCCAGGGATTCTTTCACAAATACAGAATCACTGTATGAGAGAGGTCTTAGGACCAGCCTGGTGGCCACATGTAGGGGACACAAGGAGAAGGCTATGCAAAAGAGGAACAAGACTAAGATTTTACCTTCTATGCTGAGTTTTGACACTTACATCACTGTGCAAGTGAGACTGACCACTAAGAACCATACATGTAGTAATTAGGTATATATGGACTTAAACTCTTTCATAATCCTATATGTAGTTCACCAATTAGGTCTTTTTCTTGCTAATTATTTTGTTGTCTCAATTTCAACACAGAGAATCCAATTCAGGTGTTAAAATAAATGCCTGCGAACCCAGGAGGATCCAGGTGACTATTCAACTATGACTCAGGTGCCTGAGAAGAGACTGTCCTTGAATGAGTCCACCCTGGTTACACAGACCCTGGTTAAATAAGCTGGCTCCTATACCTGGATCGCACTCTGATTTGGGTCACTTCCAAACATTCCAGGTTTACACATGCGTTCAGAGTTCACAAAGCACATTTATGCAGAAGCTACGCTTTGAACCACTTGGTCTTTCCAAAAATTCAAAGCCCAGGTTATATATTTTGCTGTTAAAAATTTGCCTGCGCTTCATGTGGTTACACGTTTTCAAGGGTTCTTATAGTGCTTACAATTCCACCTCTATTCTCCCTTCCATTTCATTGTTCTCCTAAAGTTAACAAGGAAAGGTAAACAAGTAAACAAAGATATATATAGTTTAAAAATAAGAAGAAAGTTTCAAACAGAAGACTCAAAAATTCTCTTGGCAAAGAAATCAGTGTATCTATGAGGTATTTGATATTAATTATTATTTGATATTAATTATTAATTATAATAATGGCTACCTTTATGAGCACTGTAGGACTTTATGTAGTTTTGTAGCCAAGAACTTTGCTAAGTATGTTATGTGTATTATCTCATTTAACCTGACAACAATCCCATTAAAGTTTCTCTCACTGTCTCTTAGACTTGGGAAACTAAGGCACAGAGAGGTTGATTAACTTGGTCAAAGTCACACAGCTAATGCATGGAGGAGCTGGAATTTGCATCCACAAAGACACCAGAGCCTGAACACAACCACTAGGCTATACAATTTCCCATCTTCAATAGTGCAACACATGCAGGAAGTGAGATGCATTTAATCATTAGCATCTCCAGATATTATTTAAGACCATGTACAATGACCAACTGATTGAAGTAAAAATATTTCATATATATAAAATCAAAATGCCTGTGCTTATATACAGGTATATTTGTACACAAACAATAGCATTTTATGCTATTCTTATTCTCAGCATCATAATTTTCATGACATATAAGGTAATACCTCGCCCCAAGTCTGTGAGGGAAAGTTTTCCCACCTCTAAATTATCAAATCGAAGGACATCACAGAGTCCACTCAATTTCTACGTGAAGTTTAAATTCTAGTGTTAATATCAGAAGTTTTCTACCCTTATTTTTAATGTTTAACTTTCCTAGTCTCAGATTTTAAATATCCTAGATTCTATGGGTCTCACTTTTCTAATTTATCTAAGAGGATATTGCACAAAAATCCCTTTGAACCCTAAAGACACAATGACTTACTTTGACTGAACAGTAGTCATTTCCATATCCCTAACTAATATTTCACAGAAACAGCAATCTATTAAGCCTGAGATGAATTAAAATCTGAACTCTGATTCATGAACAGTATAAGCTGACCAAGAGTCCAGGCCTCTAGACTCTGAATATCATACGTAATAGGCTAACCATCAGACCAACCACTTTAACTAATACCTATCAAAAATCACAGCTCTCTATAGATTTTTACACAATTTTAACATGAGTATATTAGAGCAAAGATTTTAAAGAATTAGCTAATCATCTCTCACCACGGGCCTTTCCCTAGTGTAGCTCAAAAGTTCTTTTTACAATTTCATAGTATCTTAATTGTGTTATTTTTAAAACTACAATAACAATATGGAAAATAAACATTAGTGAAGACTTAACTGAAAAATACTCTTCTTGATCAAAAAGTAAATAATGCAGAAATAAAACATTTTATTCCAAGCGAAAAAGATGAGAAATAGTACCCATCCACAGCTCCTTCCGTCGCAAAGTCCATCAGCGTAACAACCCCTGATATTCACGATTGGTTCCCTATGCCAGGCCCACTGGAATTACTGAACACCTCTTTTATTTATTATCAGTTGTGTCCAGAAAAAGGGGGGGTGTGGGTTCTCAGTTAATATTGGTTATGTTCATTTATCCAATCTATGATTTGCTGACAGCATAACAGCATAATAGTTATTCCAGAATCTCAGTCAAAAGGAGAAGAAAAAGTTGACTAGCTTTAGCCTGCATAGGAAAGGATCTCTCTGTGTATGCTTTTTTTATTTTAAATTCATTTCCCATTATAAACTGAGAAATGTAAATGCTTAGCACATTCATATTTATTTCCAAAATAAAATGCTCCCTTAGACTCATGAATTTCAATCCTTTCTACTTGTTGATGATAGAACAGCCTTTATGAAAGAGCTAAGTCATTTTTCATGAAGTAGGTATAAAAGCCTGGTCATCTTTTTGTAACAGTTTATATGTATTTTAATTCATCTCTGGTATTTATGAGATCATAGAGTTGATGTGGCACCAGATGGTTCAAAACTAAGAGAGTGATTGGTTTTTATTAATATATATGCCTTCTGTATTTTTCCCACTGACTTCTGAAAAATATGTTCATAAATTTCCTTTCAAAGTGATTATACTGTGCTGAAAATCTTAAAGGTGAACAGGGGGTAAGAGTGTTAACTGCCAAGGCAAGATGACCCTTTAGCAATTCAACGGATATAAAATGTAATAGAATAACTGTCATGATAGATGACCACAAGGCACACAGTACTACACCTCTGGCTGTCACATATTCCTCATAACAACCAAGTCAACCCACTTTACAGATAAAGAAATCAAGGCCCTAAGGTGTTAAGTAATATCCTCAGCTCTCAAAGCTGGTGAGGAACAAAGCCAGGGTTTGACTCAGCACAATGTTATGTTCTGGAGCACCACTCCACGCTGCCTTCACAGATCAGATCCTGTAGTTCTCCACCCAGGCTGCGGACTGGAATCACTTGGGGAGATTTAAAAAAATACTGATAAAGTAAATCATTCCCATGAGATGGGCTAGAAATGTCACTATTTTTTTTCAAAGACTCCTGACATGATTGTAGTGTGAATCCATGGTTGAAAACAACTGGATTAGCGAATGCCAAGGAATAGTTATTTTCTTAAGAAATATGAGTCTCTCTGAGTAGGGAGAGAACAACCCAAGTTCAGATTGTTTATTTGGAACAGAAACACTAGATGGGAGCACGTACCGACACCAGCATCATCAGAGCATCCTTGTTTCCTCCCCCAACCTGCTCATTCTGCCCCATGTGAGGATCCCACATGCATCTGGTGCTGAAGCAGACCCAGGAAGCTGTGTAACCCACACCTTCCGTCCACAAGGGAGGAGTCCAGAAAATAAACAGCTTTGCCCAACGTCTCATACGAGCAGTAAAGGCAGAATGAGAGCTGGAGTCTCCCGCACCCTGTTTCAGTGCTCCTTTCACAGAAAAAAATTTGGAAGCAGTAGGAAGACAGTTGGGGCAGGGAGTCAGCCAAGGCATCCAAAGAGAATTTCAAGAACCAGAGAGAGCAAGGGAAAGAAAAAAATTGTAGCAGACTGAGAAAGGAGAACAGGCACAATCTGAAAATAACGGGAAAATGAGAGGAAACATAATAAAGCAAAAGAACTGGCCAGGAAAAAATAAAATGGGGCGAACTGGCCATCATAATACTTTATCAACAAAATAAAAGGAAAATACAAGGGAATAATGGCACCTTCCACTCAGCTTCGGGAAGCACGGTGAGGCCTAAAGTACTTTCAAAATAATGTAATATAGAAGCAAACACTAACTGTAGGAGAATCACCTGGCAGAGAGGCAGGGGTTGCCAGAAACTCCCAAACCTGGAGAGCATCACCTGCTACCTTGCTACTCAAAGTAGTTCGAGGATCAGCTCTGACAACGTCACCTGGGAACATGTTAGAAATGCAGTCTCTCTGGCCTGTGCCAGATCTGCCGAACCAGAATCTGCATTTTCATTAGATCCCCGCATGATTCAGATGCATATTCAAGTGTGCCAAGCACTGGCTCTACTATAAGAACCAAAGTGAGGGGTAAAAAACCAAACAACTATTACAGGCAGAAGGTGGGACTAAAGAACTAAGTAGACGTCAATCTGCCTAATTAAATTATTTGTGGCGGCCCTATGAGAAGCCAGGCCCTGAGCTGGGTTTTTCAGGAAATGAAGGCCTGAGGCTAGGCATGGTTGGCCCAAAAGCACATATACATGAGGAAGACCATGACTTGTGCTCTAAGGGGAGGTCAAGCAAAATGCAACCGGGTTTGGAAGAGTAGAAGCTGAAGTTTAGAGGGAGATCAGGAAGGATGCAGCAATTTCGCTGACTCTCTGACAGGTGGAAACAGTCATGGGGAAGCAGGAGGGTCTGTTCCAGGCAGAGAAACAACACAAGCAAAGATGCAGAACTCAGAAGACTGCTTTGTATTGAGGGAGCACTGCCTTCACCCTAGAGCAGTGGTTCTCAAATTACTTCAAGTAGACTCATGACTCTGTGTGATGATGCCTTAGAGACTAAGGGTAGGAAAGGGAGGCGAATGGGATTCCCGGGGCCCCATTTCAACCACATAAGATTATATTTTAACAGTGGATTCCACCACTGAAAAATAAAATTTGAAGCATATCACTGAGCCAATACACAAGGTGCTTCTAAAATTATTTCCTAAAGCTGTGCTTGGCATGTGGTAGGTACTCCAATATCTATTGAATAAATTAATAAATCAATGAATGAATAATGAATGAATGAATCTATGAGATCAAAGTAAAGAATGTAGAGCTACTTTGGGGCTGGACTGCAAAGGGTCTGAAATGTCAGAGGAGAGGTTTATATGTCATTAGGTAGGGCACTGGTAAAAAGTTTATTAGCCAGTGACTGAGCTTGGCTCTGCATTAAGGAGCTTATTCTGCACACCAAGTGTAAAACAGATTAAAATGAGAGAGGCTGGAGGTGGTAAACTAGTCAGGAAGACATCATGGTAGTCTCTAGAAAGATAAGGAGAGTCTGAACAAAGACAGTCACCGTGGCAATAAAAAGGTAGAGAAGCCAGCATGGTGAGGCACTGTGCAGAAGGAGTCCATAGGATTCGTCTGTGAATTATGTGTGGGAAGCAAATATATTGGAAAGATTCTTGGTGACTGTGTGAAACACAGAAATTGACAGAGATTCACCTTTGTTCATGCAAGGAGAAAGATGTTGATTAGAGTTTAGACCTGTTAGATTTGAAGCACCTGAGAGTACTATAAAGCCATCTCCTAGGTGGTTCAAATGTCAATATGAAATTTAGGAAAGTGGAAATAATCTAGCACTAATAAGAGGACACCACTGAATAAAAAGTCACATGCAAAAGAGCAAAAAGGAGGTCATCTATACAGCAACGAAGATCAAGAAAAATCTGCAGAATAAAAAAAGAAGAAAAAAGAAAAGGGAGGATACAAAGACCATATTGAGACACAGGGAGAACAGAGACAGGAGTCAGGGAGGTGGTAAAATACAGTGAAACGGTGGGGTAGGAGAGGAGGGGTCACAGTAAAGACCCAGAAGCAAATAAAAGGCAGTGGGAAACTGGGACAAATGCTCGTTGTCCTTTAGATCTTCGAAGACACAGGATTTTATAGGCACAGCAGAAAGCCAATTTTGCTCTTTATTTCCGTGAACAAAGATTTTTGCAAATAAAGCAGTTGCTCCTGTGAGAAGTAAACTCATGGCTCGGAATTTTTTTTAATATAAATTGTTCCTGTTAAAAATTAAGCAATGATATCTTCAAACTCAGCTGGAAGGAAAAAATCTAAAGCGGGGGAGGCAGTCCAAGAATTTAAGATTCTTGTCTCTTCCATGGTGGGAGCTCCACACGGCATTATCTATGTAGATATTTCACCTTTTGGAATTGTGACCATTTTGCAGGACTTCTTGGTTTTCTTTTCTGTGAGCCAGGTCACCAGCCTGATAAAAAGAATGCTGAGAACACCTGATATACTTTGATAGATCCTCACACAATAGTTGCACTTTATAAAGTTACACTCCAACTGCTGACGGGTCTCACTAATTGGCCATGTTTGGGTGACAAGTACTAATGACAGTTCCTTCTCTGGTTTGACTGTAAAGGAGACACCTCCCTTTGTTTCCTTTCTGCCTCAGTTCAAGGATACATTGAGTTCACTATTCTCTCTCTTTTTTTTTTTTGCTATGTGATTCTGTATATTGGTAAAATGCTATAAAATATCAACATTATTTTCTTTAATGTAGATGTTATTTACTGGTTATTAAATTTATTTAAAGAGATCATTACTTACATAATGTAAAATAGTACAATGCAAATGAAGTACATAAGGAACTGTACTGCAAAACATTTATATCACTAGGATGATTCCAGAGAGGACAGTAATTTCTCCTTTGTTAGGAGAATTCACCTTCTCAAAAGTATTTTACTACACATGCATACAAGAGAGGTCAAGGAGATCTACAAGAATAGCTATTTGATTTGTGGTTTTCATTCCAAGCTTCCTCCAATCACTTTTGGAAATGAGTAGGAGTGTAAATTATAAATCTACAAATTCTTGATTTATGGGAATATAAAATTCGAACTACAACCAACACTTTGCCCAAATAAACATTTTTTCCACCTTAAAAACCTCTCATAACAACAGAACTTGCAATGTGTATTTGCATTCTAAGGGTGTTTATCTATTACAGGCAAGGGGTGGCACATATACTCATTGCACATATGGCATCAAAATAAGATGAAAGGGCTCTGGAAACCCGAGAAATGGGGCCCTGAAATATTTAAGGGCGCTCTTTCCAGCCAAAACCTTTAACTTTATCTAAGACATAGCTTACTGACTTTGTGAAAAGCCTTCTTTTTAATTTGACAAATCATTTTTTTACAGCTTCATGCACTGCTCTGAAGCTGCCAGTTTCTAAGCTTTAGGCTGGGCCCTGTAACACAAATGTTTTATTTCTTCTGTTTGAGCATCTTTTACTACATCTTAACAAAGTTTGCATTCACCTTGGTGTGATGCTCTTGAGCAAAGCAAAACCAAAGGGAACTGCAAACCACATCTCTGCATGAAAATGAAGAAAATGAAGAAAATGAAGATGGGTTTCCCTAATGCAAGAACTTTTAAGAGCATTCCAAAACTGTGTTTATTTTGTACTGGGGGTGGGGGGTAGGGGGCTTGAAGGCGATTTATTTTCCTTAAAGGACCACAGAATTCCCCCCCCCACCTCCCCCAAGGGTCACCATAAAAACTGTATGTCCTTTAGAGGCTGTGAAAGCATTCGGGGAAACATCGTCCTGCCAGCGCTCCCTTCTCCCCAAGGGCCCCCGCAAATAACAGTGGCGAAGCAGATGGTCCTCCCCTCCCCTTCTTCTCCCTTCCGCAGTCCCACAGTGTCCTCCCATCCCGCGATGACACCTTCACCCAGCGCTTAGTAACCGAGCCTCCCACCCAACCCCCAGAGCTCCCAGCAAGTGCAAACTTTGGGGACCTTCTCTCTGTCTCACCGCCCCCATTTCACCTTCATTCAGCTGTAGAACTCTCTCGGGATCCCAAGCTTCGATTGCTATCTTCCTCCCACTCCTCTGCCCCCAAACTACCCACTTCCCTGTATTGAAGGGAGAGACATCCAGCCCCAAACGTCCCAGCCCAGGTGGCGGAGGCACCGCGGCTAACCACAGACGGGTGCTGTCCTCGTCCTCTGTCCTTCTCCATCCTCTCCTCCGTCTGGGAGAATCGGAGCCCGGGAGCCCACACTGGGGACGCCTCCACTTCTCTGGCTTCCACGACCTAGTCCTAACTCCAGCGGCTCAAGGGAGCCTCAGCCCACAGGCCGGGCAAGCGGCGGCCGGGAGTCCTCCTCTACAAGTGGGACCGCGGGACAAAGTGCAAACTCTATCGGGAGGGGGGCTCCCGGCGGCCCTTCCCTCGGGCAGCGCGCCCAGGTGCGGCTCGCCCCGTGGAGGCGGACGGGGGCCCGCGGGAAGGAGGCGCCCGTTCCAGGGGCGCCGGGCCGGGCCGGGCTGGGCTGGGCTGGGCGCCTGGAGCTTACCTCGGCTCGCGGGCCGCCGGCGCGTGGGGCAGTGGCTCCTCCAGCCGGGAAGCTGTTGCTCGCGTTCGCGCGGCGGCGGCGGTCCCGCCGGGGCTGCGCTGGGGCTTCGCGCAGACGCTCTCCCGCGGTCTGCGGCAGCCCGGGCGGTGGCGGCGCCAGCGGCGGCTGCGGCGCCGGCGACAGCTCGGCGCGGCCCCGGAACTGTCCAACTCCGGCGGGCGCGGGGCTGAGGCTCCCGCCGCGACCCGGGCACTGAGCGCCTGCGCGCCCTGCCTCGCCCAGGTGAGGGGCGTGTGCCCGGAGCCCGCGGGGCGCGCCCGGCCCGGGCTGCGCTCGGGCCTGGCCCGGCAGCCTCCCGGCGTCCGACCTGGCCGCGGACCCCCGAGGTCGGACCCGCCAACGCCTCTCCCGTGCGCCGAAGCTGGCGACGGTTCACCAGGCAGGGACTTGCGAGGCACACACCCTGGGGCAAATGAGGCGGGACCGTTTGGGGGCTCGTTGACACTGCGGAGTCTCCCACAGCATCGCCGCCTTTAAATCCCGCCTTTCCAGGCGTGCGCGCACCGCGAGGGAGAGGAGACTCCGTCCGGACCAGGGGGTCCTCGCAGTCCTCGGCCTCGGGGCCCCGGTCCCTGAGAAAATTCTTGGCAACCGCAGAGGTCCCAAAGCCGGGATGCTCAGCGGCGCGGCAGGGCGGATCTTTCAAATATTAGTCAAGCCAGAGTGAAACTCTTTTCTTGGAGATGGTCAGAACAACTATTTGTTTTTCTTCTTTGACCTGCCCTCGGCTCCAAGACCACACCAAGCAGTCTCGGCGTTTTTGGCGGAGCCGGGACGGCCCGCAGCGCTGAAGGCATCGCAGCCTCGCCGCGGATCTAAAGGGTTCTTGGATGGGGGGGGGGGGGGGGTGCCTTCTGCTCCTCTGGATTTCTCTTCCGTGCTTATTTAAGTTTTCAAAACTAAAACATGTCATCGGTTCCCCTGATGTAGGGCATCTTGCGAAAATAATGCAAACATAGCCAAAGTGCTGGGTTCTGAAAGGGAGAGCGCTTGGAAAGAAAACATTTAAGGGGATAGGAAAAATAATTTTAGAAAGAGCAATTTTCTGAGATTATTTGGCTGGAGAAGTTCAAGAGTAATAAATGACAAGAGAGCTGTGTTTTACAACAGAGATTTTTTTCTTTTTTTTTTTTTGACCAGATGATTTTAAAATATTATTCTTTGGTTCTCTTCTTGGATGATTGACACTAACTCCATCAATAATTAAACCAGCAGCTGTTCATGTCTTGGCATAATAGTCCAGAGTAAATATCTTAACGTCCAGCCAAAGCCAGTGCTCTTCTCCAGGGTGGTTTGAGATTTGACAAACACACATGCACATCATCCTAGAGCTTTCTAAAGGAGCAGGTTGTGTTTATTACCCACCTTGGAATTTAGGGTTATTGCAGGCACCAGCACACCTGTGATACCAGCGTGAGAAGGAGTATAATCTGACAGATAGTTTTTATATTTTTAGAATTCTAAATATCTTCACATCCAGGTACGCAGTCTTACTTACTCATTACTAAGAGCAGGCACTCATTTGGTATGTTTATTCTGAAAACTGTACCCTATTTGAAATTGCAACAGGAAGCCAGCACCAACATTAAACCATTATAACCCAGAAGACCGTGAGCTATGATAACTGCTTAAGTTGTCTCACAAAATCATGCTCTTAAGGTCTCTCTGCCCATCAGTGAAGGTTGTATTGAAAACAAGTCATGAATTTCATGAGTCCCTGAAGGTCAGTAAGGTGGGGTTCTGGCAGACTGGGACTGGCAGGAAATTCCAGAGGCAAAAGCCTTCCATGAGAAAAACACCCAGTTTCCAGTGGCCTGCACATCACAGTTGGGAACAGTGTGGCTGCTACTGAGCCTAGATAAGTATTGGTATCTCCAGGTACCTAAAGTGCAGAGCAAGGGGGAGGGGTCCTTAAAGCCTCAAGTCAACACCTTGGATTGCACTTGGAGGCAAATGAGTAACCTCTGCAGAGTGGAACACCTGTGAGAAGTGTTCCCTGTGGCTTGCACAATTTAGCAGCATGTGCATTTTTTTTGTCCTGCAAACTGCAACTATATCCTTCTCTCCTCTCTATTTTTAATCACCTATAGCGAAGACTTATGGTGGAGAATAGCTTGAGGGCTGCATTTCCTAACAGCTGAAAGAAGCATAAAATTCGTGCAGACAACTCCCAATTTTTCACCTGTGACATAACTAAGAACTGTGCTGTCATGTCCTTAGCCAGGGCAGGATTCAGGCCTCTGGAGGCGCAAGCACTGAAACACTTGCAGTGCCTCCTTTCTAAATGCACTTCAATGTGGAAACATTAAACTAAAACAATACAAGATTTAAATATATAGAAACAACAGCTGCTCTATAGATTTTCTGATTGCAAATTTGTGCCTATTATATATCTTGGCATTGCCTGTTCCTTTTCAGTGCCATCTGACGTAGGGGGTCCTCCTATCCTCAAACTCTCCCACCACCATTTCCCTAGAACCGTTATTGCTCATTCCTGGCAATATATAATGGAGTAAACCAACTCAGAGAACTGTTAGCTCTAGGCAAGGAGCATTCAGAGAACTGTCAGGATAGCCGCAACACAGAGGGATTGTGCAGCGAGAAGTGGTCCCTAAACATTGAGAAGAAACATAGCAGAAAGAAATTAATTTGAGCCTTTTTCTACTATATGTGTTAATGAGGTGCGTGGTGCATTGTTTCCTAAACATTGATGAACTTAGGCAAACTCCCTTTAACTATGTCCATAAATTCATACTTTCCAGTAGATAAAGAACTTGGTATTAACAAGAACAGCATCAACAAATTTGAAGACTTCATCAATCTCTTCGCTTTACTCTCTAAGAAATGGGTAAGACCTTATACATAAGAAAGGGATAAGTAAGACGTTATAAAACAAGGCCCTATAGACATTTTAGATTGCTTTGCAGCCATCATCAACTCTCTGGTCTCAGAGCTGGGGGCCATATTTTGAAAACCATGCTTGCAATGGAAGAGGAAAACTGAACTAGGAGTAGAAGATTCAAATTCCAATTTCAGCTGTCACTTTCAAGCCTAGAGACCTTAGTTTCTTCATCTGTAAGACAGGACTAATTATATCAGCCTTGTCTCAATGGGTTGCTTTAAAGACATAATGTTTATGAAACACTTTGGAAACTATATAGGAATACAGGTACTATTGGTTGATAATTGTCTTGCTCGTATTTCACTTTTCCTCCATTGCTTTTGAGGTGTTCTGCAAACTTTTCCTCCAAGTGTCTTATAACTCTTGTTTTGCTTTTCAATAATCTCCACTATGAATCTTTCCTGATAACTCTACTTGCAGGTGGCTCCAGTGTCATGTAATGTGGAAAAACAAGTTCTAGTGTTGACTGAACAGGACTTGAGCTCTGGCTTAGTACTGGCTCAATAGCCATGTGATGTTCTTCATTCCCTCTAACCTTCAGTTTCCTCATCTGTAATGTGGGAAAATAAGTATACCTTCATCATAGGGGTTATCCTGAGGATCAAAGCAAACAGGAAAGTATTTTGCAAACTGTACAATACCTGACAAATGTTTATTGTAATTTATTTTAACTACTATTTGGAAAATAAATAGGAGGTTTATCTCCATATTGGGCAACAAGATCTAAAATATCTTAGAAATGCCAAAAAAATTAAATTTTATATATATATATATAGGACTTATATATATATATACACTATATATAGGATTTTCAGAGCAACTTACAACTAGATGGAAGATATTATAACATTTTTTTCAATAGGCCACTAAATTATATTTATATACAAGGGTACATGAATATTGCAAATATCAGAAAATCTTTTATTTCAACTTCCACATATTATGAGAAATTATGGAATGAATGTGACTTGTTCTTAAAAGCCCCAACTCAAGTTCAGCAAAAAGTTTTGTTTTTGTTCAAAACCACTGATATTATCTTAAGATGTCTGCCTACTCAAGATGGATAACAATGAATTGAAACACAAAATGTTGAGGGTTTTTTGATTAGGTAATTTTCATTCTCATTTTCTCATATGTTTGATGAAGCATATGAGATGGGACAGATAGTTCTTTAAGGCTAACGAGTTTGTTTCATGCAGAAATTCCAGCTTTGAACCATCCAGTTATATCTTAAAAAATGAAAATGAAAAAGTGGAGGAAGTTGTTTTAATTGTAAATCTTAAGGCTATTTCTGAGTTGTCCATTTGTGCTTTACATTTATCTCATTTCTAAACCTAACTGTATTATCTTTTAAATCTAACTGGAGTGTCTGCCTTTTAGAAGGAGAAGGGATATAGAACTTATTGCTAAATTTCAGGCTTACTTGAGGAATTGTGCTAGTCTTTTTTTCTCCCTGTCCTAGGGAATTGTTTTTATGTGACTCACTAGTATCCTATTATGTGAAAAAGAATTGTCCTTTTGGCCTACAATTATTTTTTAACTGGAGATTGAGTTCCCTTCCATCTTCCTTTTTTTACTTGAATACTATTAGCAGAGAAGGGCCATGTAATGAAATTCCTTGTTCACTAATATGTGTCTTCCCTTTTCACATTGAGCACATTATTTCTTTATCTTGATATTTTAAAATTAATTAGTTAAGTATTTTTCCCATGTGTGACCAAAATCCGTTTGTTTTTACCTTTTCCTCGTAAAAACTTATTTTTTGAGATCTAATGGAATTGGTGCCTTGCTGTGGCATTGTGCCCCCTTCTCTGAGGAAATAACATTTTTTTATGTCCAGAGGTGGTCGATATTGTAAAAGTATTCCTCCTAGACCCTAACCATGGCTTTGAGGTAGTAACTGTGACTCTTATGTATCTGTCCCTTGAAACTTAATCCAGCACTGCCTTGGGCCCCAAAATGAAGGTTGCATGACTTCACAGTACCCCCAAATCCTTCCCTAATGAGATTGCAAGGTGATTACCCTGGTTAGCACATATTCCCCTGTTTGGCTCTTTGCTCTGAGATGGATATAAAATAATCTTCTTTGAACTGCATTTGCAGTTTTAATTTCCTTCCACTTTTTGTAAATCTGAAGATATGGTGATATTCCTTTCAAAAACATCGATCTATTTCTTAGTCTTAGCTCTTCAGTCCATGCCCTTGTGCATTTAACTCACAACCACCTGGTAACTGGGGAAGCTCCCCAGTGACTAAAACCTTTTGATTCAAGATTGCAGTTTTTCAAGAGTTTTTCGCTTTAACCTATGCCATAATTTTAGATAAATTACGAGTGTTGAACGTACTGTGTTGAGTTAATTTTCAAAAGGCTTCAGTGTCTGAATAGCCAACACAGAGCTTATTGAAGAATACTGTGTTCCACATACTATAAATGCATTGTCTCATTTATTGTCATAAGAATCCTATGAGGGGGAAAATATACCATTTTACAGATAGGGAAAGCGAGAAGCAGTACATTTGTGATACGCAGAAGGTCACAAATAGAGCTAAAATTCTAATTCAAGTTTTTCTTATCTTTAAAAAGCTCTTTATAGGCTGCTTCTTGAGGTTAATCAAAAGTATTGATTAGGCTAAGTTCCACTGGGAGTAGAAATCATATCCTACTTGCTCTGTAGTCCCTTATAAGACCTAACATATAGTACCTTACAAAGAGCAGCTCAATATCTGTGTGCCGAGTAAATGGTTTCTTATTTTCTGCTTTTCACTCACTACAACTACTGTCACCCTTGCTTCTGAAACCATTCTCAACTTAGGAAACTTAAGGCAGAGTTTCAGGAAGGGAGTTGAGAGGGCTAAGGAAGAAAACCCCTATTTCTTCACAAACTCCAAATATGTTGTAGTCTTTGAGCTCTCAGTCAATATCCTATTTTGGACAACAATCTGAACCTCTCTAAACAAACTCTTTATAGATGGTAGCTATCTAATATCTTATCTTTTCAATGAGATTGTCTGACTCTTAAAGCCAAAGACTGTTCCTCATATTTCACCTTCACTTCCCGCCCCCGCTACCTGCAGTGCCCAGGACTGAATCAAACTAGTTGTAGGCAATCAATGCAAGCTGGAAGGAGCGGTGATTTTCCATTCTTATTCACACATTCACAGTGCAAAGGGCAGGACCTGACTCTCTGCTGCACAAAGGAAATGATGCTCAAGAAGCCAGATTCAGACTGTCACTCAGTCATTTCAGTAAATATTATGTGTTTAATGCACAAGTCCGCATTAGGCATCAGCACTACTTGGCCAGTTTAAGGGGCCATCTTAATCCTAACAAAATAATTCAAGATGCTCTTGAAGCTGCCCTACTTAATAGTATTTTGTGAGTGTTCTTTGTGATCAGAGCCCTCTATCCAAGTACTCTCCAAGAATTTTGAAACTATTGAGATCAAGCCTGGAGTACAAGTAACAATCACTTAAACATCAAGCATTAACTGAAGAACTCCATGCTACTAAAGTGATATCTTAAGGGAGCGGTTGAAATCATGTAGCTCAGGTGGGTATTCTGAAAAAGTTTCCTTGAATAAAACAGACCAAGCTGGATTATAATGGAGAGCAGGGACGGCATGCGGGATAGTATGGGATTACGAAAAGACCTGGGTTGGGGGGAAAACTTGAATTCTATCATATAATATTGTTCATCAACTATACTTCAGTTTTAAAAAAAAAAAACTTGAATTCTATCCCAGCTACTTGGAAAGCAAGCTTGGACAGCTGAATTAAATTCCCTGAGCTTCTGTTTCCCTATGCCGCTATAGCACCACCTTGAAATCTTCCAAACGGACCTCAGTGAGCTTGTTAACTCTTCACTTGTTAACCTGTCCTCGCTTGCAGTTATTTCACACTTTTGAGTGAAGGTTTCTCACTTCAGATACAAACATCTAAACTTCCACAACAGATCAACTAAATAGTCAGTTTACTACATTATTGAAAATTTATTTGCTAAAAATAAGATGAAGGTCTGATTTTGTTCCCAATTGAATAATTGGCAATGTCTGGAGACATTTTTAGTTGTTATAAGTTAGGGGGCTTGTAGGCATCTAGTATGTAGAGGGCAGGGATGCTGCTAAACAATCTATAATTCACAGGTCATAACCCCAAAGCAAAGAATTACCCAACAATAACCAAGCTTGGGAAATTATAGGACAATTTTGTGTGGACAAAGGATGGGTATATGCAATGTTCATGCTCACTAAAAATTAAAAACATTTATTTAAAACAGCATTCAGGGCTTCCCTGGTGGCGCAGTGGTTAAGCATCCGCCTGCCAATGCATGGGACACGGGTTCAAGCCCTAGTCCGAGAAGATCCCACATGCCGTGGAGCAACTAAGCCCGTGCACCACACTACTGAGCCGGTGCTCTAGAGCCCGTGAGCCACAACTACTGAGCCCGTGTGCCACAACTACTGAAGCCCGCGCACCTAGAGCCCGTGCTCTGCAACAAGAGAAGCCACCACAATGAGAAGCCTGCGCACCTCACTGAAGAGTAACCCCCACTCACCGCAACTAGAGAAGCCTGCGTGCAGCAACAAAGACCCAATGCAGCCAAAAATAAATAATAAAATAAAATACATTTATTAAAAAAAAAGCATTCAATAACATCAAATTAGCTGTCTTATTAGAGGTTATAAAAAAATAAAACAATATGGCAAAGGTATGGTGAAATGGATGTCGTATTCAGTGGCGCAACTTTTCTACAAGCAGTCTTTTGCCATATTTATCAAACTCTTAAAATGATTATTCCTGTTGACTTAGTAATTTTAATCTAGGACTACATCTTAATGAAATAATGCTAAATGTGGATAAAAATGAGCCACAAAAAAATGTTTATCAGGGCCTTACTAATGATAAGAAAAACTGAAGACAATCTAAAGGGAATAGTTAAACATATCCCATTAAAGGAATATTATGTAGCTATTTTTGATGATGTTTGTTAGGACTTTGTAGCAATGTGGGAAATTATCGATAATAATGTAAAGAGGAAAGGAGAAAATAACTGTAATATAGCATGATTACAACTAAGCAAGATAAATCAATGCATGGCAAGCTGGAAGGAAGTGCAAAACCCATCCATATCAATTGATTTACAAAAGTTTTGACTGACACATTTCAAGCACATTATATAAGTCACACAATTTAGACTTGGGTATATCTTCATTATTGTATTTTGTGGTTTATACCATCTGATTTTTTTTTCAATATGTTAAGTTTTCCTGGTTTAGAAGCCTAAGGAGACAAAGAGTTTGCTTTTTATTTTCTTCATCATGCTAAGGATGTAGTTATACGTTATATGAGATGATTAAACAATCGGGCTTGCTCTCATGCACTATTGATGGGAGTGTAAATTGATATAACCTCTCAGGAAGTTACCTGATTAGTGTGTGCATCCTTTAACACAGCAATCCCACATTATCCTAAAGACACACTAACACATCCAAGCAAAGCAGTATGCACAGAGATGTTCATTACATTGTAGTTTGAATAAGAAAAAAATTGGAGGAAAACTAAGTGTCCAACAACAGAGGAATGGTAAAATAAATTACCCTATTATACATTAACTAAACATTTTATAAGCATAAAGTATTAACATATTAACTTTTGTTATAAAAGTAATAAATGCTTTTCAAAAAGCAGTTGGCAGAGAATGAAGTAGTATACACTTGGTTTGTTAGTAGTGATAATGCTCAAGCTAGTTCAAAATCTGTTAAAATATCTGGGTTTTTGAAACCAAAAGTTCATCTGTTCCAATCTATGCATTTATTTTGCTTAATAAAAAATAATAAATATTAAGCACAATTTGGACAAGGAATGAAGAGGCATATCTATCTAGATTAGTATTAGGGTGCCACTCAAGCTTATCACAAGAGTCATAAAATTAAATTTCATTTGTTTTAATCCTAGCCAATCACTGCATTCCCTGGCCTAGATGAGCTTCCCTATTGCTGGGAACTTGCTCTTCTTGAGACAACCCTGCCACCTCTAGACAGGTTCAATTATGTGATGTTTCTTCTTTAGAATAATTCTAAATTTATATATAAATTTTCCTCATTTCTATTTCAAAAGCTTATTTATTCTAAGCAGTTTTTTAGTTGTGTACAGGCTTCCTGCTTATCCTCTTCCATTGAAAGAAAAAAAAAATAACCTTCAGGTTTGGCCATCCAGGGTGAAAATTGGGCAAGGCACCACCACACCTCTCTTGCCCGGAATATACTCCAATAATAACAACTAAATATCTAGCCACTAAGCCCTCCCTCTCCATTATTGCTAACCTGTAATTCACACTCAGTCTTCCTTTTCATCACTCCTGATAGCCTTACACCAGGTCCTTTTCAACTATCCATTATTTATCTCATATTAAATTCTTATGGAACATTCAATCATCTCAAAACCCCCAGTCCACCCTCTTACCCAGCAAGAAAAGCTTAACCCTTGCATTCCTGGAAGGGAGAAACCATCTGACTTGAGCACTGTCAACTTTCTTCCTCATCACAAGGAACACCTCAGAATTTCTCCAACTTTATCTCTCCTCCTCCATGCACACTTGATGCCAATTTCTCTTCCTTCCTTCAGTGCAGCTCCCTCTATAGTCTTGAACTCATTTCCTTTTGCCTGGTTCCATCATTGGAGATAATACCTTCATCTCTGAAATATCTTCGATCTCTCCTATTTTACTCAATCTACCGTCTCACAATTAATACATTCAGGGGTCTCCTGTTTTCAAAATAAGAAAAACTAAAAAACAGAAAAACTTTTCTTGACTTTGCTTCACCTAAAGCTGTTGTCTTCTTTCATGTTTACTTTTTCATCAACATTTATTTAATATTTTAAGTGACTTTGTGTACGAGATACCCTGCTATGTAGCTCTGTAGTAGAGTTAGGGATATAAAAATAAATAAGATACAAATCTCTGATTTAAAAGCCTAATCTATTTCAGGAGGCAAATACACACACACACACACACACAAACTCCTTGGCAAAAACTGCCTCCACTTGTTGCTTGCACTTTCTTACCTTCTCTTCAATCAGATCCATCATTTCCTCAGTCAAAGTTCCACTTCCAATAAAATCAATGATATATTGATTCCTAAATCTCAAGCCTTCCCACTTCTCATGCTCTTTTGTTTTTCTTATTTTAGAAGATGCTGATGATTGCAAAAGTATTTTCACATGTATGTTCAAAGTTAAATCTCACAATAACCCTGTAGGGGAGATATCCCACCACAACCTCAAACTCCCACCCTCATTCATCAGATGAAGCTCAGGAAGAGGAAGTAACTTATCAACAAGTACATGACAGAGCTTGGACTTGATCCCATATTGTTAGATTCTAAAGCTGCCATGCTTCCTCCTTTACCCCCGGTGCCTTCCGTGGCTGACTAAATGAATGACTGGATGCATCTATATTAATCAACTGCATGAATATAGAATGCAGAATGTTTGAAAACGTTTTTCTTTCTCTGACCTAATCTGACAGCTCATCATGCAGCACTAGGCATAGAATTACTGCCCAATAATTTTTGCTGTCTAGGCGTCAACACAAAGTGTATGCTGACCTTAGGTACCTGGATGGGGAAGATGGTGCCTGGTTTTACGGAAACGCTGTCCTCAGGATTCCTGTCATGGAAGTACCTTCTACGTGAACAAGTTTTATAATAGGATCTTTTGGTGCCTAACTCAAGAGCCCCAGGCTAAAGAGCAGATGAACTCTCCTTTATCATATTTCACTACTAGAAGGTAATGTTTCAGTGAAGTCCCAATTTACAAATAAATCACCTTCATTCAAGTATTTTTGAGTAATCAAAGATATTGGAGCATCTTAAATACCCAAACTAAATTCATTGTTGATTTCTCAACCTATACGATCTTTAATTAATGGATTCATTCCCACTTTGTTATACTCTAATCATTCTGAAACTCTTGTGATCCTGGTATCATCTAAAAATGTCTAAATGAATTCTTTATCACTTGCTTTCTTCCTTTCTTATAAAAAATTATGAACACAGCCTATCTAGAATTGCTGCCTCATCTAATTTGTTTGCAGGTAACTTTTTTTTTAACTGCCTACATCTGTTGTCCCAGGAAAAAAATGTTGTCTGATAAAGGTAGCTCTCCACCTGCTTCTTCTAAAGTAAGTTATGTAAACACATCTGGGTTTTTATCTTCTAAACAATCTGTTGCTTATAGTGCTAATTAGCCTAGTCATTTACTTTTTTATTTTTTTGCGGTACGCGGGCCTCCCACTGTTGTGGCCTCTCCCGTTGTGGAGCACAGGCTCCGGACTCGCAGACTCAGCATCCATGGCTCACGGGCCCAGCCGCTCCGCGGCATGTGGGATCTTCCCAGACTGGGGCATTAACCCGCGTCCCCTGCATCGGCAGGCAGACTCTCAACCACTGCGCCACCAGGGAAGCCCGTCATTTACTTTTATTTGTTGCCATCCTATTTGAACGTTTTACTGCCATTTGAAATGTTTTCTGAAACTTGCTTATTTTCTTTCTCTACTCCAGTATGTAATTTTTCCTTAATTTGGCTTCTTTACATTGTTTTCTTCCTCCACAAATTTTTTGTAAATGGGTATTTTTAAATCTCTTCCATATGTCTCTATTACTGGCCTAAGATCTCTGTTAGGTATTTATTTGTGTGAACCGCTGTCTTTTCTTTCTTTTTATTTCCTTGGATAAAACCACCTTAATTTTGTTCTATTTTTTTGAAGGGCTTATGATGCACTTGAGTAAAATCTTTATGTTTGCAATCAGTCAGCTGCTTGCTGGGTACCCATCACATGCACAGCATTGTGCTAAGCCATGGGTTGGAAAAGCCAGGCAGAAGGAAGACCATGAAAATAGAATGGAATACAAGAGTTCTTAAATTCAGGGAAAGCTAAAGTATAACAGGATAGAGTACCTAAAAAAATCAGAATTCAAAAAGATATATGTAAATATGGCAACCAAGTACAAATGGACTCTATGATTCTCAGGGGATAAGCAATGATGAGTTGGAGTCATCAGTGAAGGTTCTTGAGAGTGATGGACTTTGCTCAAGAAAGTATATAGTGTGTCAGTGGTCCAGCTGGCTGTGGCAGTATCCCAGATAGAGGAAATGGCACAGGGGTAGTAATGAACAACTCATTCAGACAATACCTAATTTGTTGCTGGCTGGATGAGGGAATCAGAGTCGCGGAAAATGAGATACCAGGGGAAGGTTGGAGAGAATAGAAGGAAATAGGAAATTTTAATTAGCAGAACTTGTTCATGTGATTCTGATTCTGATCCTTCTCAATTATGTGTGCTGCAAATATTTTCCCCCAGTTATTAGCTTGTCTTCTATCTTTTCTTAAAGATGGCTTGATGAGCACAAGTTCTTAATTTTAGAGTAGTCAAATTTATCAAGCTCCTCCTTTATGGTTTGCACATCTATATCTTGTTTAAGAAATACTTCTCTACCTTGAGGTTAGAAAGATACACACCTATGTTTTATTCTAGAAGTTTTCAAGTTTGGCTTTTGACATTTAAGTTCTCAGTCCATCTGCAGTCATTGTCGGTGATCCACATTTTTTCCTAGCTCAGCTGATTCAACTGTCTTTCCTTTCCCAATGATCTACCATATTCCCTCTGATACATACTAAAAGTTGCCCTAGTCTGTTTCAAGTTCTCTGTTCTGTTCCTCTGGCCAATTAGAAAGTAATGTCCCTTACCACCAATACTTTTAAATGCTGCCTCAATTACAATAACTTTGCAATTGATACTTTATATTTGGTACAATATTAAATCTATAGATCAATTTGTATATGGTAGGTAGGTAGGTAAATGGATGAGTCTTCAATGAACCAGTGATGATAGTTTTCATGAACCCAGAATTATGATTAATCTAATTCTAGGCACTTTAGGTCCAAAGATTGCTGTGGTTGGGGAGTAAACGGGATGCCACTGATTGCATTTTTGAGGTATATTTTTTTAAGTCAGGTCATATTTTAGATTGTATAAGGAATGACACTGAGGAAAACAAAAGTAAACACAAGAAATCAGCCAAATCAAAATTATACAATTCGACTATTGGTTTGGAAAAACCTGTTACCTTTCTTATAGCCCACGTTTTTCTGAGGGCATGGACTGTGTACCACCAGCACCTAAAATAATATCTGACAAATAGTAGCCACTTGATAAATATTTGAGGCATGGATGGATGGATAAACAAGCGAACAACTGAATAGTAGAGAGTGTCATAAACGAAGTATATATATTTTTCCTTTCAATTTTATTGAGGCATAATTGAAATACTGTATGAGTTTGTGTACAGTATGATTTCACTAACATGCGAGAAATAACTTACATACATGAAATGATCACCACAATAAATTTAGTGAGCATCCATCATCTCATATAGATACAAAATAAGAGAAAAAATATTCTTCCTTGTGATGAGAACTCTTAGGATTCACTCTTAACAACTTTCCTGTATAACATGCAACAATGTTAATTATATTTTTTTAATTTGAATCTTTAGTTCAACCAGTTTTATAGACTATAACTCTTCAATTAGGAAAAAGAGTCTACATTTATAGTTCCATGCAGCTAATAAAATTCTACTCCTCCTGCATTGCCCTGCCATTGTGTTAACAGTCAGCAGCATTTATCAGCCAGCCAGTGGAATGGACATACCGGGCTAGATATTGGAAGGAGCTGTGAAAGGAGATGCATGAGTCAAGCTGTCATGGCCCCTGTTGTTCTATTCAAGCTGAGAATACAAAATGAACTAAAGAGAAAACGTCAGGACACTTAGAGTAATAAGTGTAAATTAACTCTGTGCAAATTGTGTGCACTGGTGTTGAGAGAATGCAGGCAAAAGAGTGGGTGACCCTTTGGAAGGTGAGAAACACCAGAGCTCCTGTGAGCTGTTTCTCCTGCTGCAGAAGGAATTACTGTAACTTCTTATTGTTTTTCAAACTGTGGTCACAGACCCTTAGTAAGTTATGACTAACATTTATTTAAACAGAAAATAAACATACTGCCTATATTTATCTCTACAGAGCTAGATAATGGAGATCTTCAATTTTATTTATAATTTATAGATAGATTTGTTATAGATTTATTTATTACCTATGAACAAGAAGAAGTAAATAATTTCATAAGGTATACTTTCAAAAAGAATAATTTCAAAATAGCATATGCATGGCATATGCTAAAAATAGGAAATAAGTGTCAGCTTATTAAACTTTTATTTCAGTTACTTACATGGTTTTATATGTGTAGGTGTGTGCTGGGCCATAATATAAACTATATTTCTTACTGTGAATAAGCGACTTAACTTATCTGAAAGCCACTGTTCTTCTACTACAGTAAATGGATCAACAAAAGTATGTGTGCAGTCAGCTGAAAAGCCAGTGCAAGAAAAACCACTGGCTTCTGTCCTGTCCATACACAGCTATGACTCCTCAAGGTCAGGCACTAGTCCCTCTGTGATAGGCTGAAACTTTGTTGCCTTGTCTTCTCAGATTTGCAGCAATCTTTGTTTAAAAGAACTTCCCCCATTTCCTATAGCTAATTGCAAGGCTGGGAATCCTGGTGGTACTTCCCTGATACTTAGAGCTTTGCCATCAGTTTATAAGTTGTCCCATCTTTCCAATCTTTATTCTGCCTACTCAACTTAGAGCAACCCACTTCAGCAGTAATGTGGGGAGCCCTGTTGCCCCTGCCAGTTCATTTATTCCCAGTCTAGCAGAGCAGTGTCAGGATGAGCCTATAGACACAAGTGAATATCATACTATAATTTCCAAAAAGCACATGGTTTATTTTAACTATATTACGTAGAATGAGTTTATATTCATTTAATGTAGTGCATAGGCAATTATGCTATCCTTTTTCTGAGAGTAAATCTGTAATTATTCTGTAACAACTGCCTTGCATCATTTCTTTTCTAGATAAGCTCTGTAAGATTTTGAGACTGAGACGATAATATTCTAACTTAAAAAGTTGAAGTTGTCAGCACTTTTCCTCTAATGCTCATTTGTCAAAAGTTCTTGAAACAATGAAAAATAAATCTTGAAAGAAACAGGATAAATGGATTCTATCTATGGAGACCAGTTGTGTTAGCTTTTTGTTTTGTTTTGTTTTTTAGTATCACTTTTTTTACTGACAGGGAAACAAGACAATCCGAGAACTAAGAAAAGTTCAGTTTTACAGCTCAATCCTGAATATATCAAATGAGCACATAGTTAGCAGGTATCTACCAAGTGAAGAATAACCTAGAAAAGAATCAAAGAATTAGAAAACAGAGCCAACAAAAAGCAGCAGGCCAATAGGTTACAGACTGAGTGCCCGATTTTTATCATTGTTGAATGTCTCTTAACTTCAATGAGAATTCTCTGTACCGACAGATTTCATGTGCTCCCATGTGAACAGAAAAACTGCACCTGTAGGTGACAAGCAGAACTCGAAGCTGCAATTATATCACTTATCTATCATGGAGAGAGTGCCAGAAGTAAATAGTATAAGGGATAATAGCTCTTAACTAAGGCTAATATACCTGCTCAGCTAGAGTGTGCTTTTTAATTCTATCATTTATTTTTCATAGAAAGAGAGGTAGAAAATCAGGAGGCTTTGAAAATGACATTAAATTTACTTTGGCCAAGCCAAATGGATTCACTGCATTGAAAGGTAATTTTTTTTTAACATCTTTATTGGAGTATAATTGCTTTACAATGGTGTGTTAGTTCCTGCTTTATAACAAAGTGAATCAGCTATACGTATACATATATCCTCATATCTCCTCCCTCTTGTGTCTCCCTCCCACCCTCCCTATCCCACCCCTCTAGGTGGTCACAAAGCACCGAGCTGATCTCCCTGTGCTATGAGGCTGCTTCCCACTAGCTAACTATTTTATATCTGGTAGTATATATAAGTCCATGCCACTCTC
Source organism: Orcinus orca (assembly GCF_937001465.1). Lineage (NCBI taxonomy): Eukaryota > Metazoa > Chordata > Mammalia > Artiodactyla > Delphinidae > Orcinus > Orcinus orca. Next base: position 67,331,917 of record NC_064565.1, read on the forward strand.
TCACTTTGTCCCAGCTTACCCTTCCCCCTCCCTGTGTCCTCAAGTCCATTCTCTATGTCTGCGTCTTTATTCCTGTCCTGTCCCTAGTTTCGTCAGAACCATTTTTTTTTTTAGATTCCATAAATATGTGTTAGCGTACGGTATTTGTTTTTCTCTTTCTGACTTAACTTCACTCTGTATGACAGACTCTAGGTCCATCCACCTCACTACAAATAACTCAATTTCGTTTCTTTTTATGGCTGAGTAATATTCCATCATATATATGTGTCACATTTTCTTTATCCATTCATCTGTCGATGGACACTTAGGTTGCTTCCATGTCCTGGCTATTGTAAATAGAGCTGTAATGGACATTGTAATACATGACTCTTTTTGAATTATGGTTGAAAGGTAAATTTTTGAGGTTCAAAACAGAGAACTGCACAGTTCCAAGCACACTTTTCATCCATACAAGACGGGTCCAGTACTTTCCTTTGGTGGGTGAAGCTTATGAACATTCGTAACAGAAGACATTTCATAATTCTTTTTATTGTTTTCCATGCTTATCAGACATTGCATCATACTGTGATTTTCAAAGAGAGGGGCCCTTGGAAGTCCTCCAAATTTCCCTTGGGATGGTCTCAACATACCAATACTTGCAACTGTATCTACACTTTCATTTCTGGAATAATTTAACTTGTTGGCAATTTCTCAAAGGACATAGCCTCTGAGCCTTTTATTCTATTAAGATACACTGAGGTCCCTCTGAATTTGAGAAGTGTGGGTTGCCTAATAAAAACTCAAATTCAATTCTTCTCCACAAAATGAAGTAGGTTTGGTAAACTTGTTATTGGCGCTAAATGTATAACAGATTAAAAAAAGGACAACCTTCCCTATAAGTAGTTTGTTGGTTTTGCAGAATATCTTCTTCTCTTACTGTGTTGAGATTATTGTGTAGTTAAAAATTAAAATTATATAACGTTATAAAATATGCCTAATCTTCAATCTATTCTACCTTAGGCCCTTTTCTCTGAAGCTTTTAAATTCCATGATGAAGTTTCAGAGGAAACACAGACCAACCTAATTCTGGAGTTAACATACTAGGTGCGTAAAGATGTAAAGAAATGTTATACTTGGCATGAAAGAATTCGTCTGATTTCGCCATTGGTGCTGGAAGGCGCCATGACCTCTGCACTCAGAATCCGTAGAAATGAGCAGTGCCTACCAGTGCAGTTCTAGAAATAAACTGGCAACTAACAGGCAGGATGGCTTCTTGTAAATTAAGAGCCACTCAAGAATGGGTTCTTTACTTTCTGTAGAGTATTGTAAACCTTCCCTTTTTAGAGTGCTAAACTGAACTTTTTAGAGTGTTAAACTGAACTTTCATCTGCTTGTTATTTTTAAAGAAAACGCACATCTGTATTTATACCAGATGGTATATAGACATTTCCTATTATTATTCATTCTTCTGTCTATTGCTACAGATGTTATAAGTAACTTCTACACTTCTCCCCTCTCTTAAGGCTAAAAATGGAACCTAAGATTAAACATAACAGTAAATAAAGAGGCAAAGAAAAGCTGAAATGAAAACCAGGTGTGTAATTAGATTAATTTTGTTCTTGGTCACCTCAACTTCCATAAATTGGACTTTATATGGTAACATATGCATACAGAATTGCCCTTAGGTTAAAAATCCTAGCTGAAGACCTCTGACCTGTCTGTCTAGTTCTAACTTAATTCTCTTTATAACTTAAGACCTGTATTAACCTTGTGATGAACAAACATTTGACACATACTTCTGAAGCCACAACATTCAATGTTTAATGACATTATTTGGAGTCAAGTCAAAGGGTGTATATTCTGTCACCAGAGAATACACTGACAACATGCTATCCAGAAATAAGCTTTAACAGAAGGACCCTGTATTGATCTAGCTACACAATGGTTCCAATCAGGACATATTGAGGGCTTACCTGGCAGCATCCCCCAGCTCCTTCACCATCGTCTTCCTTCTGGGGATAAGGGTGAGGATGGAGAGCATGTCCCATCCTCAACTCCACTAATTCATTGAACAATATTTATGAAGCGTCTACCATATATAGTTTCTCCTAAGAACTTTACCATCTTGAGGACATTATTGTCAGCATCACTTTCTCTCCATAGCCTCAAGACTCTGAAGAACTTTAAAAAAAAAACCCTTTCATTACCAAAAAGAAAAATAAATTGAGCACCCCAGCTATGAGAATAGATCTTAATCCATTCTCCAAAATATCCTTTATGATAAAAAGAGAGTCCAGTTTATCTCTAGTTAGTAGGCCAAACCTGGAGATTCCCGAGGAAAATAGAAGCCAAGAAGAGTTTTGTTAAACTGAACTTTCATCTGCTTGGCCAGTGAAAAAAATATTTACTTTAAAATGGTTTTATGTAACTAACATTTTCTAAGGTTTACTCTAAGAGGAGGAAAGGCAAATGACACCGTATCAGATCACAGAATAAAGGATCTGTGTCACTGGGGGACTGTTCTTGGAAAATTAATAGGTTCCAAAATCTAGCAAGATGATTAATACTGACTTTCATTTGATCTATAAACCACAGTGACAGGCACAGCATGACCCTGACTTTGCCTGGCATTGTGATTTAATGAAAAGAGAAAGCTTAGAAGAAGACCATGGAGGAGAAAAACAAAGCCTTCTGTATGGGGTCAGAAACTTCTTGACTGATATACCCACCTTCTGATTTCTAAATCTTGATCACAGGGGTTCTGTGCATGCTGGATAGTTTCTTTATTAAGAGAGCTGGGTAAAAAGTGTTAGTTTTTTATACACAAGTGACAATTTTATAGAAGGAAAGTGATAGCCTCATATTTTCTAAAGGAAATGCCATTTGCAAAGATATAATGCTGAGGAAAGTAGGGGAAAGTAAACATGCTGATTATGGGTGTGCTTTTTTAATAAAATCACCATGAAATTTTGGTTAAATAAAATCAGTTTTGGAGGACTGCAAGGCTGAATTGGAATATGGTTGAGGCCACAGAATACATTGGTTTGAGTGAATGTACCAACCAGGCTTCATCACATCACAGCGGTTTCAACTGGGGTTGAAAAACCACTGTGTAGACGAGAAAGATGGAATATTCAAACCCCCATGTAAAAGCTTCATTGAAGCCACTGTGGAAATCTGGGACTGTCAGAACACCAACGTGGAGTCACTCCCACCATTTTTCTTAAGACTCGCACCCTAGTTGTTGCTTCCCATAGCTCAGGACTCTGCTCCAGGATGGTCTACACCCACCACATCACCTGAACTTTCATTCCACCTATCGTTCTGGCTCCTGTAATGGCCCTGCCTCATTCTGCTCCCTGGGCACGTCAGTCCACACCTGATTCAAGGCGGCTTACATTCCCTGCCTAATTTTGCTTCCAGAGATATCTTCAGAGACCATAGCTTCTTCCCTACCCTGCTAGACAGTCTCCAGAGGATTTCTTAAATAAGATTTCTTTTTTTTTTTTTTTTTTTTTTTTTGCGGTACGCAGGCCTCTCACTGCTGTGCCCCCTCCCATCGCGGAGCACAGGCTCCGGACGCGCAGGCCCAGCGGCCATAGCTCACAGGCCCAGACGCTCCGCAGCACGCGGGATCCTCCCAGACCAGAGCACGAACCCGTGTCCCCTGCATCGGCAGGTGGACTCCCAACCACTGCGCCACCAGGGAAGCCCAAGATTTCTTAAATAAGAACAAACAAATGCATCTTCACAAAGAGATTCTTTATCCTGTGATTGGCTATTCACATCTGCCTCAATAGCTGGTCTTAGTGTTTTTGTATAATTCTTTCATTCACTCATTGTTCTCCACACTTTATTGAGCATCTGCTACATGCTCCAGGCCTCATCTCATGTTAAAGACATAATCCTTACTCCCCTGCAGAACTCAGCCTGGTGAGGAGAACAACCAAGTTATAAATTATGGTACAGGGATGACAGTGCTTTAATAGATGTAAACATACTGGCTATTGGGACACTTAAACCAGCTTGCCTGATTGGTTTGGCTACTAGATCACAAAATGACTGGGTTAAATGTCACACAGTACTCTTCTTCATTAGCAAGCTTTTTCCCCAAATCTCTTGGGATTATTCATTCAAAGAATATTTATTGAGTATCTACCATGAGCCAGGCACTCTTCTGTGTGCTATGATTTTAGTACTGAATGGAAGAGAAAAATACTCCTACCCTCATGGAGCTTACATACTGCAGGAGCCAAAACTTTACTAGATAACACATGACTAAGTAAAATATAGAATAGGGAGCACAGTGGTATGAGCTAAAGAGAAAAACAAAGAAGGAAGAAGGATATGAATAGAGGGAGAGGTCAAGGTTAGGGTGACTAGGGAAGGGCCCTCTGAGAAATTGACCTCCACCTAGTGATTTGAAGGATCTGAGAGGTAAGCTGCAATACTGTCTGGGGGAAAAACATTCTAGACAAAGGGAACAGCAAATGCAAAAGGGCTTGTGGCAGGAAAGTGTCTGGTGTGTCTGAAAACAGTAAGGAAGCCATGGTGGCTTGAGATGAGAAACTGGGTTGGTGAGAAATCACTCTCCTTTTAAAGAAGAGGAGATGAACTAGCTTCCCAGTCCAGTTTCAGGACTTCATGAGAAGATGCAGCATTTGGAGAAGGAAGTAGTAAAGTGATTATTAAAAGGGCAGCAGTGTGGGAGGGCAAAGCCCTGTTTCCCGGGCCTGGAGTCGCCCTTGTAACCTTCAGTCCTCACTCCTTGCTCTGGGTACAGCATTTGATGTACACACTTCTTCCATGGAAGATGAATGGGGGCAGTAATCTTAACAGGAAACAAGAAGGAACTCAATTACCTCAGGCATGTTTAAGTAAAAGTACAAAAATTGTGCATCCCGAGTATTTAGCTTTCCTCCTCTTCCCTGTGCCACCCCCCGGCGCCCCGCCAGGGTCCTTCCTCAGCCTGACATCATCTGGCACAGAAAGTCACCATTGAATTTCAATGGAACAACCTTCTACGAGACCTAAATAAATTACGGTTAAGAATTGAGTCTCCAGAGATCTTTCAACCCCAAATTGGCTCACCATCTGGGAAAACATCTCATAGAGAAACACCAGTGAAATTATCTGGTCTTAAAATTCAAAATCAAACACACACGCACGCTAAAAAACAAGTCAAAATTCTAGGCAAAACAAAAAGCAGCACCCTCATGACTGCCTCTGAGGCAGTGCTACTTAACCTTTCATCAATTATGCATCCCTTGTAGAATCTGATGAAAGATGCAGAATCTGTCTCAGGAAAATGGATACGCATTCAATGGCAAGGGGTTTATAAACCCCGTGAAACCTATCCATGGATCACTCCATAGAGCTGGGATTCAGAATATCTGCTTTGAAAGGAAAAATCCTTTCTTTTTCAAAAACATTTCTCATATTTAGATTCATTAACATTCCTTAAAACTACAGAGTTCCAGCTCGACCATCTCCATTTACTATAAACACACTGTAGTTTACAATTCAGTAATCAGAATCTAATCTCCCTTCTGACATTAGAGCAGACATAAGGCTGGAGCTGGGGAAAGCAGCTAGCGACAAGAATTCAGTATCAGGGAGAGGGTTCATCCAGTTCAACCATCTGCCTTTGGAGATGCCACCATCAAACAGCTGCAGGGGGTATCCTCTGGGCCTGGGCTCCGTGACCCCGTGGCAGCATCTCTGTGACCCTGCTAGGAGCCCTACCTAGTCCCAGGAGAAACACTGAATTATGCAAACAGATTTAGCAATCTTAGAAAGAAGCTTTTTTCCCCTCTTCTAAGTATCAGTGGGTATTCCTCTGTCCTCTGCATTTATTCACTGCACTCACCTGGGATGGCCTCTACATCTCTTTGTAAGCACTAAGCTCTGTTCCGGCCTGTAAAGGAGGATATTAAGGAGAGAGGAAGATAAATATTCTGCCTGCTGATATTTTTCTCATCTGCGTACCTGTTAACCTACCAACGGCCCTATGAATTTGAGTATAAACACTGAGGTTAAAAAAAAAAACCCAAAAACTATAAAATGATACATCTTTACTGCTAGGAAATGGTCCAGAAGAAGGAAGAGTTTAAGCAGGCATGTATGCATTGCTCTTTGTTTTTGTATTAAAAAAAAAAGAGGTGCTGCTATCCTTATTTTAATGAAGTGCCAAACGCTTCTCCCACTCTTTTCTGGTTCCACACACTCCTCGCTAGCCCCACTGGTTTGTGAACTTGTTGTTCACCCCAAAGGAGTTACCCAAGAAAGAAATGATCATCTGTTGAGGATGATTGAAATCAACACTGCTTTACCAAAGCAGTGTCCCTAGCCCTAACTAACTCATTCAGTGTGAGACACAGTTGTAATCCATGGCCTTGGGGGTGTAGGAACATTTTGTGTTTTTATTAATGTGTCCCCTGTGCCTTCTGGGAGTGAAATGTCATCACCAGGGAAGTGGGGCAGCCCCCTGTGAATCGAAGACTGGGCTCTTAGGTGAAAAGAAGTCTCCCTCTGCTCTGATTGGGAGCCAGGGCTCAGCCTTCTAGAAAAGTGCTCTGTCAGTGGCAGAAGAGAAGGGGATCCTCTGAGGAGGGCAACCAGTGCTCCAGTCTTCGATACTCTCCACCTCTGTGGAGAATCTTCTTGTTTTTAATAAGGGCAACGTCAATCAGAGAAATTCTTAGCACGCTACAGAAGAACACAGCGGCCACAGAGACCAGGTAAGGAACTTGCTAAGTTCCGCACTGAGCAGACTGAGAGGGTCTGAGGTTGCTGCAGACCCCTGTAAGGTGTGGCACAGGTACTATACCTGGGGACAGGGTAAGAGCAGGCAGACATTATGGATTATACAGTCAGCCCCTGTCCTCAGAACAATCATGCTAGAGCAATGGTTCTCGAGTAGGGACCATGTGTGGAGACAGTTTTGATTAGTGTGACTCAGACAGGGGGTGCATCTAGCGGTAGAGGCCAGGAATCCCACTAAACACCCTCTAATGCTCGGGACGGCTCCACCCTCCACCCCACCCCCAGCAAAGACTGATTTGGCCCAAAGTGTCCGTAGTGCCTAGGCTGAGAAACCCAGTGCTAGTGGGAATGAGGGCATGAAGCTTTGGGAGACAGAAAAGGCGAATACAGCAGAGGGCCCTATAGGTGGCGGCAGCTTGGACTTTTCAATCAAACCTCAAAGTCTTTCAAGACTTCAAAATAGGGTGGAATATTTTTGGCTGGATATTTCACTTCAGAATCAGACAAGAGTATCAAACAGGAGTATTCTCCTATGGCTGCTTGAAGTGAACAACCTCGCCCTCCTGTGAGTCCTTCATTTTCTGTGTGTACTCATATGTGTAAAGAGAAGGGCAACACAAACGCAGACACGCCCACCTGTAAGGAGGCAGTAGGTAAGTAGTAAATGAACACAACCTAGGTCCTTTGCACCGTCCCTTCTTTGCGTACAGCACATTGTTGACAACCGTGGGCTTAAGATAAACGAGCTGTCTCCTGCCCCTCAAGACTGAAACACTGGACCTGGAAAATTGCCTCTGAAGGATTTCTCAGGAGTGACTTTTCAAGGATGGGTGCAGGTCCACGTAAAGAGCTCTCTCCTTCATCAACGGACACTTATGTTGTTGCCATACCTTGGCTGTTGTGAATAATGCTTCAGTGAATATGACAATGCAGATATCTAAGTGATTTTATTTCTTTTGTATATATACCCAAAGGTGGAATTTCTGGGTCAAATTTCAATTTTTTGAGGAACCTCCATACTGTTTTCCGTAATGGCTGTACCAATTTATATTCCCACCAGCACTTTATAAGGGTTCGCTTTTCTCTGCATCCTTGCCAACAATGTGGTACATATATACAATAGGATATTAGTTACCCTTAAGAAAGAAGGAAAGCATGCCATTTGTGGCAACATGGATGAACCTGGAGGACAATATGCTAAGTGAAATAAGCCTGACACAAAAAAGGTAAATACTGTGTGATCTCACTTATATGTGAAATTTAAAAATCCAAACTCAGAAACAGAGACTAGAAGAGTGGTTAACGGGGGGGTGAAGAAAAGAGAAGATTTCCCCCAATCGAAGGATACAGATTTTCGGTTATAAGATGAATAAGGTTTGGAGACCTAATGTATGGCATGGTGACTACAGCTAATAATAATGCATTATACACTTGACATTTGCTAAAAGAGTACACCTTAAGTGTTCTCACCACACACACACACACACAGAAAAGTAACTGTGAGCTGTTGGATGTGATAATTAGCTTGACTGTAATCATTTCACAACGTATATGTATATCAACACATCATGTGGTACACCTGAAGTATATACACAGCTTTTGTCAATCAGACTTCAATGAAGCTGGAAAAAAATAAGATAAAATAAAATACAAAAAATAAAGAGAAGAGCTTCCTCCTCTCCGGATGAGAATATCACCCTGGGAGACTTTATTGAGGTCAGAGGGCCAGGAGTGTGTGAGCATGTGTGTGAGCGTCTGATAGTGTGTGTGTGTGTGTGTGTGCACATTTTCCTGTCTTTGTCTGAAGGACTCTGCAGAGGTGAACGCTCTGCCAGTACCGAGCGTGCGACCTCCCCTTTGGACCTCGGCTTCCTCATAAAGAGAGGGAGCTGGATTCGGTGATCTCTAAGGCCCCTTGGCAGCTCTAACATTTCTGGATTCTATGTTGACAGTCATTTCGTGCCTGCACAAGGATGCCAAATGCCTTCATCCTCTGCTGTCTTCAGCGGCCTTGTGTGAACCCACTAGGCTGCTCTATGGGGAGACAGTGCACAGCATCCTGGACGTCCATTCCTTGCCTCCCAGTCTTGCTCCGAAGAAATATTTTTTTCCTCCTTAAGATTATGTGAGGGGGGCTTTAATAGGCTGATTTTGTGTGAGGACCCAACGATAGAAAAGCAGATTCTACTCAGTGCTTTTATTCAGAGGATCATTCCACAGAAGCTGAGCTGTTGCTAAAATAGTCCCCAAAGTAGCTTAAAAAATAATGGAGATTCTAAAACCAGATCATTTCCTGATGAAAAGTCTAGGCCTGTTCAATTTTTAATCCTTTCTGAAATCAGCACGGTTTTTCTTTTTCTCATAAAGGTATTTAGAATGAAGTTCTCGAATTTGCCCCTTGGACACATTTACATGTTGTGTCTAATGTCTTAATTCTTTTAATCAAGGCTTTCCTAGTTTTAAATCACAATTAAGTGTTTTGGGGGGAATCAGCATGCTTATTCCTATTTGTCTGACAAATATACAGCATCAAATATTCATCATTTAAATTCAATTAAAATATAGAATCACAGAAACATCATTGCAATGACTTAAATTGCTCCAGTTTTAATTAAGAGATTAGGGCAATTTGGCATTAGAAACATACTACAATGCACAATCAAGAAGTCATATTCCTATAGGTTTTTAATAATTTAAAACTCTTATGACTTTAAAGATGAGAGGTATGGGGGTGTATTTGGCAACAATGAGTAATAATGACACTGGAGAATAATAGGAAGATGTGAGCAAAAAATATGAAAAGTCAGATGTGCTGAGAAATTTAAAAATCTATCTGCCCAGTGAAATGTTCAACAGTCCTGAATTCTTCCAGGTTAAAAGCAATAAGTCCAAATAAAACTTCATGTATAAGTAGATGTGTAATTCAGTAAAGTTGTTAGGAACTGTATCTCCATTAAAAAAAATCTTACACATTATATTCTTATTTCACTAGGATCATCATAATTTCTTTATGGCTCTGGGACTTGTGGGACCATCTTAATCTGAACGCTTGGAATTGATCTAAACTGCGGTCTGTGGATGATAAAACCTAAACACGTGATTAAAAACTTTAAAATTAATTGACATTTTCATTATTCAGCTGGCCTCCAAAATGACTCCATATAAATTATATTGCCATATATAAATCATTTGAACTTTAGCTGCCACATCTTCCATATAAACCAACAGCAGCCATAAACACTGTTAAGTTAAGCAAAAAGTGGTTTCCCTATGGAGGCAGGAAATGTAAAGTCTCTTATGATTTTTAGCCTCATATACTTTCATATCAACCTCTCTTGTCATGTTTTTAATTAAAGTGGTCTCAGTGCTTAATGCAATACCCAAGCTCGTTGGCTACCAAGGCATAGACACAGAACTCACATCCTGAGGCAGGCAAGCATTGGCTCTCACATGGACCAACCTCAAATTGCTGACAGGACTTGAGCATCCATGTACTGGCTCCAATGGGCACCTAGACCTTTGGAGAATTTTTTGAACAAAAATACTTGGAAGATCACTTGGTCCAACATCTGACTTCAGGCAGAAGAGTAATGGAGCTACCTGTGTAAGATAGTGATCTAGATCCCCATAACTCAATAAAAATATAATGAAAGGCATTCACAGGATTTTATATTTTCTAATAGACACATTTTTAAAAGTAAAAAAAAATACAGCAGAATTAATTCTAATGGTATATTTCGTTCAGTCCAAATCAAAATTATTTCAACAAGTGATCAATACAGAAACCACTGAAATATTTTAAATTATTTTTTCAGGCCAAATCTTTGAAATCTGATATGTATTTTACATGTGCAGCACATCTCAGTTTGTACCAGCCACATTTTGAATGCTCAGTAGTCACACATGGCTACTTTATTAACAGTGTAGCTCTGGGCTATCAAAGTGGGCCAAGATGGCTTTTTGGCAACAAAGGGATGAAAAGCCTGGGAAAGGGTAGCCTCTGCCTCCAGAGAGCACTGTTTGGCCCCAGAGATTCAGACAAAGCAATGGAAATTAGATTTTTATGGGTCATAGTGGCCATGTTTCCAAAAGAAGGTATACATAAGTTGTGGTGTATTCCTATGATGGAATACTATGCAATAAGAATGAATGGTCTACAAATACATGCAACAATAAGGATGAATCACACAAACATAACATTCAGTGAAAGAAACCAGATACAAAAGGTACATAGTTTATGCATCCAGTTACATACACTACAAAAAAGCAGGCAAAACCCAAGGAGTACAACGTCAGGATATTGAGTACCCTTGGTAGGGGGCAGTGACTGGAAGGGAGGGCAGGGGTAGCTTTGGGGTGGTGGTCACGTTCTGTTTCTTGGCCTGGATACATTTTTCACTTATGAAAATTCATTGAGCCATACTCTTATAAAATATTTATTTGTCATTAAATATGTCATGCCTCAATATAAGAAAATTTTTAAAGAAAGGTAAAATTCAAACTATTAAATCTCTACACATTTCTGTTCTGGAACATAAACACATAACATGTACCATATCATATTATAAAAAAGAGATGTCAATGCTTCCGACCTAATTTTTTAAAACTTTGGATTCCAAAATAAATTAGAAAAGTAAAATCAAAGCTCATAGGTATTGGTTTCTGAAGATCAGCTTCAAAGGTGGCCGGGGGCATGAGCACAGGACAGAAATGGGACCAACCAGGTTCAGGAACAGCCTAATAGCTCTGTGTGTGATTGGACATAGAAGGGACATGGACAAACCACCACGTGCTCTGCTTTCCTCTGAAGAATATTTAATATTCTTGTCCTGAGTTTTCCCAATTGGCCCTGCACCCCTGGATTTAGAGTCTTTGCAACCAACTGAACTTAAGAGACAGAGATCCTCAAGAGGAAAGCTCGTCTATTAGCCTTGAGAGAACAAGCCTTGAGAGAACAAGTTAATGACAAATTGGAGCATCTTAGTAGATTTGGAACATAAGTACCTCTGATTCCTAGACTGCTAACAGCTCACCATCACTACCAAGTTTTTGAACTACACCGCAATGGAAATATTATGTTTGGAAAATTTGTCCTAAGTTTATCATTAAAGATACTTACTTGTATTGTTAAAGCTTATTCCTGAGAAATTTTTATCCCTGAGAAAAATTACTGACAATTCTTCCTAATTGAAAGAAGAAAGAAAATAGAAGATCCATCCTGTAATTCAGGATGCTCTGATTCACAATCAACCCAAAACCACTTCAAGAGAGTCTAGTTAGGACACAGTGCCTGACCTGAGAGAGCCTAAGAGGAGAGGGACCCCTGCTTGTCATCTCTGCAGATGCTCTTGTGTGAACTCCAGCCTGACCAGATTCCCCATAAATTCTACTGATGTGTCATTGGTATTGGGCATTAGAATAAAACTTGCTACTTACAGAATATCTAAAATGCTTATTGCTAGAGTGTCTCAAGCCTCTTGCCCGTAAGTTCCCATAGGCCATTATATCATTAGAGTCTGCTGTCCTTAGCTCACATAGGTGTGTGGCTGACATTTATAGATGTTTTTGAAGAATGTTTTAATAGTTAGTTCTTTGGATGTCTCTCATGATGAAGGCTGAAACAATAGTCTAATTATTTTTATATTATTACAAACCCTTTTGCTTAAAGCCCTGGGCCCTATGAATCAACTTTTGTTGATCTAAATTCATAGCATTCAAAGAATATGGATTGGGCTAGAGTAAAACTATACCTCATCTGAAAACACTCCTAACATTATGGTTTTGTTGACATAATCACTGACATCCAAAGATGCCTATATTCAAATGAAAAGCTTAAAAATTATGACCCATGCAATCCCAGCTGAGAGTGGAATGTCAGTCAAGCCACAGAAATGAATTTACCGAATGTCTTTTGCTTGTATTGCTTTAAGTACCATAAAGGGGCCATGTTGAGCACAGTGATATTTCTTGAAATCCCTTTTCCATACCCAATACTTTCATTATTTGCCATAGCTTCTCCTACATCTGTTCCCATCAACACCCTAATCCTTCTCCCCACCACTTTTCCCCGTGTATCAAAACTCCGTAAAGCAGTATGGTGCCTGGAGGGGGCTAAAGGGGGAGAAATGAAACAGGCAAGGTCTGACTCCTCTTTAGAGGAACAGGGGAAAGGAAGGCTGGGAACACGTATATGTTGGCAATTTTTGTCCCATCACACAGTGTTGGTATCCGATTAGCATCATCTTAGGTTGGGTTCCTGGGGAAAGAGACTGAGACAAAGATTTGACTGGAAGAGGTTTATTGAGGAGGGCTCTTTGGAACAACCCCTGTTAGAGAATGAGGAAAGCAGGGTATCAGGGCATAGTGAAGCAATGTGAATAGAGGCCTCCCATCATCCTACAGGGGAGCTTTGAAAGTGTGATGGCCCTTCAGAGTTGTCCTGAATCAGGGCAAGGGGCCCAGGCCTTCGTACCCCCTAATGCAGGGGTCCCCAACCCCCAGGCCAGGGGCTGGTACCAGTACGGTCTGCGACCTGTTAGGAACCGGGCTGCACAGCAGGAGGTGAGCGGCGGGCGAGTGAGCGAAGCTCCATCTGCCGCTCGCCATCGCTCCCCATGGCTCGCACTACCTCCTGAACCATCCCCTCCTCCCCCGTCCGTGGAAAACTTGTCTTCCACGAAACCATTCCCTGGTGCCAAAGAGGTTGGGGACCGCTGCCCTAATGGACAGTCAGTAGATGTGGGCTGCCCCAGGAAGGAGCACGACCTGGGGAAAAGCAGCTTTCTTCAGCAGAGGGTTAGGAAATCAACTATAAGCCAACAGCAGCCAATGTCCCACGCAGCTGAGGGAAAGAACACCTCAGCCCTGAAGGGGGCATCTAGGTGTTGCATAATAGTATCCACTACAAGCATTGTATTAAAAGCTGTCTTTTTGTACCAGAGAACAGGAATTATCTGTCCCCACGTGGCTTTCTATGATCATCACTCTTCATGTTATGATCTTTGGGACATCTCTGTTCCCAATGATTCTTTTGGAAGGCGTCGTATGAAATGAGTTTGCTTAGTCTGTTGTTTCAAACTAGGTAATGGCTATCCCTTACATGGAAATCGTTCTGCCAAATGTCTTTGAGAAGTTCTTTACGCTCAAGCCTCCTGTAAATGTTTCCCTTTAGCTTTTTGCATAGCGGTTCGGATCTCTTTTTGCCATTTACCCTCTGCACATTTTCAAGCCAAGCAAAGTTCATCTTCAGCAGTAAAACTGCAGTGTCATTATGCAAGTTTGATGTTGGTGATGGTAAGTAGCTGGCCCGGATGAAACAGCTCTAGAATTTAACTGCTCGATACTACATGCCAAAATCTCCTGGGCCTTTAGAAAAGTTGGTTTTCAGCACATCTCCAATCTGGCTTGAATTTCCCCAGCTATGTTGATGCCAATACTGTTTCCAAGTCGTAGATTTGTTTGATTCTATTTTCTCCTTCCCAATCTATTTAGCATGTAGTTTGACTGGGATAGCAAAAATGAATTTTTGTTTCAGTTGAAATACTTCCTTTACTTGTCCATGGTACATATACCATGATATATAACCTCAATTTCCTTCAGCCTGATATTCATTTAACTTGGTAGTGAGTCCATGCTTGTCCTAATACGTGTTAACTTCCAGCACATAGGTATGAACATAAAGTAGTCCTAAATCACTGCCTAGCTAATGAATGAAAGAACCATGAATGCTAACTTTATTTATCAACCCTGACGTGGCAACCCACACCATCTTATCACGTTTTAAAGGGCCCGTTTGGAACTTTCTCGTCAACAAACCTATTTAGTAGCTGCTAGAATTACCTGAATGTCATTGGGTACCCTCTCTGGCCAGCCATAACACTAGGCATTGCCTGGCACAGGTCAATGGATATTGCATCTTGGCAAGTTCTTTCCCTATTGTGCGGCCACGTCCTAGTCAGAGGGAGGGATGTTAAAGTGTGAAACTCCAGGCCCATTGATTGCAGTGTGTCACTGAGTCAGACTGAGCAGCTAGAACTAAGAGAAGCAACGCAGTTCGGTCCTGGCACAAAAATAAGTAGGATCAGGAGTTCAAAGCCAACCATCAAGCCAACTAGGAATATGAGGCTTAGAGAAATGAGAGGTCAGGGAGCAAGGAGCCCCTGGAGGTCAAGGCGAGGTGAGGGACCAGGTGGAAGCAACTGGACTTTACTCAGTAATGACACAAGCATGTCATAAACTCCCTTTAGTGTCTCAAAGTCACTGGACTGTTCAGCTTTGGCTTCTACAACTAGTCATATTCCAGACCCCTCCAGTAGTTTACCTTTTGTATAAGGAGATACAAAGAAGAGTCACTCTGTACCATTCAAGGGTATAAAAACTCATTTTTATTTCTTTTTGCCATCACAGAGAGCTTTTAAAAACTGACTAATTAAGCTTCACAGCATCTGTCAGTTAAGTAATAGACTGAAAGAAAGTAGAGCCCCCTATTGAAATAAAATCCCATTTGGAACAGCAGCGTTTTTGAGCTATAACTAGACAGCAGTTTAAGACAGAGTACTGAGGACAACATATGGGACAAAAATCCAAATGGATGGAAGTATGAAAATAGGACAGGAAGCTAAAATAGATGTGCACTCAACTTCTTTAGTATAAATAGCATTGTCTGTAATCTCAGGTATATGATTCAGCAATCGCTAATGTGAAATCATTTCCAGTATTGCAAATGGGCAAGCAGCAGGTTCATGGATTCTTTTATAAGAGTGGGGAGGGTCTTTGAAAGATTTTAAAACACTTGAAACAAATTCCAGTTTGGGGTAAAAAAAATTCTTCCATTTGTTTACAATAGGACTCCAAATCTCCTAAAGCAAATAGGAATGACTGTTTACCTACCTAAACAGTAAGTTTTGATCACTGGAGGAAGACAATCTCAATAAGGGTGGGTACAAAATACCACAGAGCTGTTGGCCTCACTACAAATTCATGACCACCACACTTGTCAGGGCTCCTACAGCCACTCTGCCATTGGTCTACTTCTCCCAGGATAAATCCCTTTCCCACTTACAAACTTTTTTCTCCCCCTCTTTAGCTTTCAGCTCCCTTGTGCAGCCCTCATTCTCAACATGGCACCTTACTGTCTAAGTTGAATTGGTTCCATTTCCTTCCCATTCATGTCGAAATTTAATCTAATTTTATCTGTCCTTTCCTCAACACTTTCTGCCTCAAAAAAGCAGTGTCCTCACTCACTTCCAAGACCAATTCTTCCACTTGATCCCATCTCCCCTCATCTTCTTTAGGGCCTTATTCCATCCCTCAGACCTCTCTGTCTAACATTAAAAAAGCAAAACCAAAAACAAAACAAAACAAAAAAAAACCGCACCTGTTCCAGTCATCTATTGCTGCCTAATAAGCACCAAAAAACTTTAGTGGCTTAAAATAAGTCATTTACTCACTCACAAGTCTGCAGTTTGGGTAGAACAGGGCTCCTCAGTAATCCAAGTGGCATATTCTGGGGCAGGAAAGCCCAAAATGGTTTCTATACTCATGTTTGGTGCCTCAGCTGAGATGCCTAGACCAGCCGGGAACTGGCTGGACATCTCTCTCTCTCTGTCTCCCGTGACATTTCCGCGTGGGTACCATGGGTTTCCCCCACAGCAGGATGGTGTCAGATTCAGACCTCTTACATGGCAGGCTGGCTCCTCCAGAGTATAAAAGCAGAAGCTGCCAGGTCTTCTTAATGCCTTGACTTGTAAGTCTGTCCAAGGATATCATGTTCAGTTGGTCACAGGACCCTCCCAGATTCGAGAAGGGACTACACAAGGACATGAATACTGAGAGACATAGCTCATTGGGGCTCACTGATTCTCCCTAGAATCAGCTTTCCTTATCCTAATATAATTTTCTTTCCAACTTTATTCTCCTCAAAGAGTTATAATCCTCTCTCCTTTACACTTCATCACCATTTTTCAAATAATAATTCTCTACTCTTATTTCCTCCAAAGTAACACCTCTTCATAACTCCTCAACCCACTGCAATTTGGCTTCCAATCTCATCACCTTATTAAAAACTAGCAGCAACGTTCTAATTGTTAAATCTACATATTTCTTCTTTGTCCTCATCTTACTGTATTTCTCTGAATCTTTTGTTTCTGTTGACCTCCTTCTTGAAATCCTCTCCCCATCTGGTTTCTGAGACATTGTGGAGCTCTCCTCCAAACTTCCTCCTTCTTAATACTTTTCTTTCTCTTCCTCTGCATAAATGTAGGAGGCTTCTGCATCACCCCTCCTCCCATGCCACCCAGTCTGTCACTAGGTTATCACAATCCTACCCTAGTAAAATCTAGAAACCACCCCCTCTTTCCATTCCCATTTCTCCTACACAATTCAGAGCCTCCTTTGCTCCTCATTAGGCAAATGCAAACGTCTTCTGTTTGATCTCCAACACTCCAGTTTCTGCCCCTTCCTATCCTACAAACGGGTGTAAGAGTTATCTTCCTTAAACAGAACAGTCTATGCTCAAAACCTTTCCCCAGCTACCTATTGCCAGTTAGGCAAGTTCAGTCTTGTCTTATTTTGCCAAATCCTATAATCCTGGTCTCAAACCATATTTCCAAATACCACAGCAAATTCCCATAGCTTAGGTTTTAGTCCCACAGGACATTTCACAATTCTCTAAAGATGTCTTGTGTTTTCCTGCCTCTGTACTCTTCCTTCAGGAAATTAACCTCCATCATTTTTGCCTATCAAAAACTTCCTCATCCTTTAAGGCCAGCCTTAAAAGCTACACTTTCCACAAAGACTTCCCAGTTAGAAAAATCACTCCACTTGCTTTATACCCATGGAATTTTGTTTACACATGGCTTTCAGAGCATATCACATTATAAGTTTTAATATGTTATTATTTAGTGTTCCTCACTAGATCATAAACCCCATGAGACTAGAGACTCGGTAATCTCAGCATCTAGCATAGTTGCTAAGAACTCAGTACTTTTGAGTTGAATTGAATAAGCATTATGAAGTAGTTATTGGCTTTCAATCTTTAGCCAAAGAGTCATGTAAAATGAGAGAGGTTTCCTTCAATATGTGTGATTCAATGGCCAGCTTAGAACAAAGGCTCTCATGGACAGAGATGCTAAAATTCTGTCCCACTCAAATCACTCAGTGGTGTAAATATTAAATTATGGAGGGATATTTTTTAAATATCTAGAAATATCAAGCAAAGCAAGTCTGCATTTTCCCAGTTTACCTAGATAATTGCCTTACTTCACCATCTTGTTTTACGTTATCGCTCTAAGATTTATCACTAACTGATGCTCATTAAATTTTAATAACTCTCTGGGATATATGTGACAGCGACACTGCAATTTCACAAGCAACATGCAGATATATAAACATTTCAATTAAGTGTGTCAAATAGTATGCAGATAAATCAATAGGATGGGACAAGGAAATAATGGTAAATATTTCATGTTGTAAGAAGGACATACTTGATTACTCCTTGTAACAACTACAACAAAATTATACTATGTGCCTGGTAAGCAGCAATTAAGGCTCTACCTCACTTTCAAAAATAGATTCATTCCTAAGATGTATAGATCAATAAATCAATTCTATTTTCCTATCTCCCTATAATTTATTTAACACTCATTTCTCATTCATCTTTGTCTAACAATTCCCAACTTTGGTACATTGGGCTGCTTAACCCACCCATAGATTCTCTGTCAAGTAGTTAATGGTCTGGAAACAAACAGTAAAGAAATTCCTATTTTAAAGGAATCCTAGGGTGAATGCTTCTGAAAACTGAGTGATTGGATTCTAATTTGTACTTTGAAAATTCAACTTTGCATCAACAGCTCATAAGACAGTTTGATAGTTTCAAAGACAGTGTGAAAATTGATTAATGAAACATTGGAATAAAATTTTATCTTAAATTTATTTAACAAATCATTTTAGTTAAATTCCCCAAAACGATACGTTTTAACTCTAATGCTGGTGACCTGTAGCACATTAGCACCATTCATAAGTAGTTCAATTTCAGGATTCTTGGACCAGAGAGCATTTGATGTCATAGGAAGAAAGAAGAGAATGGAGAAGAGTTTCCTCTTTCAGTCCTGGTTGTTCAAAGCACTATTTCAAACCTGCAAGCTCTGTTATTGGTATTCTTTCACTTCTAATTTTCTTTGTCTTTCCTATCTATTTCTATCCTCAGGGTCATGCTCTAAGGTTTTCTTTTTGTAGCCTCTTGCTTGAATGGCATTAAAATGTATATTTCAGGCTTCAAAATGACTTAAACCCATCTTATCTCATCCAAAGTTCTCCCCATCCAGGTGGACCAAGAATGTAGGGAGCAGGGATTCTGACGGGGAGAAGAGAGAGAGTGCCAGTCTCATGCAGCCCATCTAAAACAGGCCTAAAGGTGACAGAATTGAGTTCACATTTTTTAAAACAGTATCTGGACATTCCTCGACAGCATTAATAACATAGTGAAACAAGCATGAGAAGGAAATGGGAAGAAGAGATGATGTTACAGCCCCTGCAAAGACAGGAATGGCATAGATCTACCAGCAGCAATGAGTATAAAGGAAAAGGTGGTGGTAGGTGGGGGGGAATCTTTAGTCAAGTCAGACAAGATAGGAGAGCCATTTGTATGTCAGGGACATTCATTAGTTGGAAACTTTGTGCCTTTTAAGAGACCCTCCTATTGGCAGCAAAAGCAAATAAACCACAAGATCAATATTTTTCACTTTTTCAAATACATTAGGAGTAAATAAATACCCAGCTTGGAAACTAAAAGAAAAATAATGAGGTTGAGTACTTTTCTTAACAATCTATGGAAGATCCCCAAAGTTTAGTGTTTTGCTAGTCATATATTTTGTGATTTCTTGATTGTGGAAGTTATTTATAGAAAAACAAAAGTGTTCAACCTATTTGCTGACTGAGGAAATTACTAGCTGAATTTTATGCCTAAAAGTGTAGAATTTACAAGTGGGAAATGTGGCACTTAACCCAGAATCTAAAGGCAAAGTTTTATTTCCTAATCATCCATATGGCTCCTATATTTCCACAGCATTTTGCTTTGCCCAATGTACCATTACAATGAATTAACTGTTACAGTCTAAGACGAAGCTTGCCACCTACCCCATACCTTCTTACCTAATCAAAGATTGTGTTCCTGCAGTTATCTCCTCTCATCCAGATTATCCTCATTCATGTACGAATACGCTTCAATGTATTGTGCAAGATGAGTCTAGAATACCATGTTATACCAGATAGCAAGAAAACTATTAAAAAAAACAAAACTACCAGGGCATGGCAAAAGAATTCTGGGGCCAACTGAAGAACCTCCCCTTGGATACAAATAGGAACAATTTGAGCATCAATAAGGATAATAACTACAATGTATTAAAACACATTAAATATATTTAAATCCATGAGTTCATAGTATTTTAAAAATTATTCATTGTTAGGGATACTAAACAACTTATTATTTTTAAAACTGTTAAAGAGAAAGAATCAAACATTTATTCTATCTTTCCTATACAAACTGTAACAGTAGGTAACCAAATAAGGGATGAGGGAAGTATTCCAGCCAATAAATACAGAAGCAAGGATAGAATTAGAATGTCACCATTTTGCAATCCCTAATGAATTAACAAATCTAGGCACAGAGCATCAATGGCTGCTAACATCACAAAATGAGACAACCAGGCATTATATTCTTCTTGATGGATAAGCATACTATGAAATAATCTTGCCAAAAAATTTAAACCCGAATCTGATAAAACTTTTGGATCTATCCATTTTTGTAAAATACAAAAGAAGAATATGTTAAACAAAACCACAGAAGTTCAATCAAACTGTAGGAAACTCTACAGGACAAACAACCCGGTTTCTTTGAAAATAAGTTGCAAGAGGGATAAAAGATGGAGAGAGAATCTTTAGACTAAAAGAAATTTAAAAAACATAACAATGCTGAACCAAAAGAAATTGTAAAGTGTGAATCTTGTTTGGAAACTAATTCAAACAAATCATACAAAACTATGACATTCATGACATAATTAGAACTTGGAACACTGGATATTTGATATCTGATATTAAGGGATAATGATCAGTTGTTTTTAGGTCTCATAAAGCTATTCTGATTACATTTCTTTGCAAAGAGTCCTCATCTTTTAGAGATACACTCTCAAATATTATAGATGAAATAATGATATCTAGGATTTGCTTACAAATAATACAGGGGTAGGTAAGTACACAGCAGTACAGATTAACAAGATTGTTAATTCTTAAAGCTGTTGATAGGTATAGGAGGTCTATCGCACTAGTGGGTCTACCTTTTTATATGTTTAAAATTTTCCATCATAAAAATATTTTTAAAAATTGTCTCTTGAACGTGCATCTCTTTTTAGGTACATTCTCATTCCTCTGCTCCCCAAGGAGCAAAATTCCACATAAGACTTATCTCTACTTCTTTACCTCCCATGCTCTTCTTTCAGCCTTTTAACTCTTTGCTTCCCACTACTCCACTAAAACTCCTATCATTCAGATGCCCTATGGCCTCCATCTGCCAATTGAACCTTCAACCTCTGTTCTCATCTCACTTGACCTCCTTGACAGTAATGCGACCATCCTTGGTTTCTGGTGCTCTCCCTGTCTCACATGAAATTAGAAGACTAATTTCACTGGTTTCTCTGTCTCCAAATCCCCTCAAACTCTTGCAATGCCTCCAGGCTCCCTATTAACACATTTTGCTAGGTCATCTCACTCAGTTCCACAGCTTTAAATACAGTCTAAATGCTGGTGATGCCCAACTTGGTGCTCCCATCCCTGAGCCCCAACTTGTATGTCCAACTCCATCGCAATGTCTAACAGGCAGAGATCTTAAAATTAATAAGTGTACAATGAAACTCCTGGTCCTGCTTCCTCCCCTTCACATAATCGCCTGGCCCTCCTCCAAATTCTCATCTTAACTATTGCATCACCATTCCCCCAGTCCCTCAGGCAAAGAGACCAAAAATTATCTTTGATCTTTTTTTCCCTATTCTGTGCATTCAACTTGTCAGGAAGTCCTGTAAGCTCCAATTTAAAGTTATCCTAAACATGATGTCTTAGCTTGGGCTGCCATAACAAAATACCATATACTAAGTGGACTGAATGACAGAAATTTATTTTTTCATAGTCCTGGAGGCTGGGAAGTCCAAGATCAAGGTGCTGGCCACTTTGGTTTCTAGTGAGAGTTCTCTTCCTGGCTTACCGGAAACCACCTTCTCACATAGCTGGGAAAGAGACAGAAAGCATTAATAAGGACACTAACCCCAGCCTATCAGGGCCTCACCCTTATGACTTCACTTAACTGTAATTACCTCCTTCTAGGCCTTGTCTTCAAATTCAGTCACATTGAGGGTTAGGGCTTCAAATATGAATTTGGGGGAGGGAGGGGGCACAATTCAGCCCATATCATCCAACTACAACAATTTCAGGGCTCTTACATTTTTCCTTCTGCCTAGAATGCTCTTCTCTCCTATCTTCTCAGGGCTAGCTACTTCCCAAGAAGTCCTTCCCTCCCTAAAATACTCATTTTTTCCTCTCTTTCTTAATGACTGTATAACTTCCAGCCTTCCAGATCTCAATGATTCTAAAGATGATTTAAAGAGTAAGTAACTAGAAACTTACATTAAAAGTGTATAGGAAAACACAGACTTCCCTGGTGGTCCACTGGTAAAGAATCCACCTTCCAATGCAGGGGATGGGGGTAAGATCCCTTGTCAGGGAACTAAGATCCCACATGTCACAGGGCAACTGAGCCTGCGCGCCACAACTAGAGAGCCTGCGTGCCACAAACTACAGAGCCCACACTCCCTGGAGCCCGTGCACCACAACTAGAGAGAGAACAAAACCCGCAAGCCACAACTAGAGAGAAGCCCGTGCGCTGCAACAAAGAGCCCGTGTGCTGCAACTAAGACCTGACAAAGACAAAAAAAGAAAAGAAAGAGAAAAAGTATAAGAAAACATATGATCTTCTAATAAACACTATATCAAATTAGCCATGTGCTCTGAATTATTTCTATTTCTCTAACATTGAAAGTGAAAAGTGTAAATATAGTACTCTAACAAAATAAAAACTGAAAGGAGTTGTACTATCCCAATCTTCCACTACTTCTCACCGTTATTCCTATACACTTACACACACACATACACACACTTATACATATACATGAACACCTTCTTTTTTCTAATAAAAAACAGGATTGTTCTATACACATATTGCTTCATAATTAATTTTCTCACATAGAAGTATACCCTGACCATTATTTCTGGACCATGTAGATCTACCTTGTTCTTTAAAGGCTGAATTATATTCCATTGTCTGAACCACAGTTTCCTTATTCGTGCTTCTACAGAGAGCATTGAGATTGTTTAAAATTATTCATTAATACAAAGTCCTTTGTACATGTGTATTTACAGACTTGTGCAATTATTTTTGTAGCCTAGATTCCCAATATTGAGATGACTTTCTTAAGTGAAATGAACATTTTCATTCCTGAATTCATGTACCTATTTCAATTCTCATCAACAATGTATGGCATTGCTCTCATCAGCTCAAAATGCTCAAAATGTTATCAGACTTTTACGTGCGTGCCAGACAAAATTATCCTGCAGTTTTCATTTGTATTTATTTCATTATCAATGAGATAGAACATCTTTACATTTATTCATTGGTCATTTGTACTCTGCAACTTTTATATTTGTGTTGTTTTGTGTATGTATAACAAAAATACCCTACTAAGATTTGAGAAGCCTTATAATAAAACACATATAGAACTATTAAAAATGGATAAAATTAAATGTTGGGGGAGATTAAACTTCTGTGTTTTATCTAAGGCACGAACCCACTTTGCATATGTGAATTTCAATAAACATTTACGAGATACTTATTATGAAGCAGGCACTCCTCTAAGCACTCCAGTGAGGCAAAGATGAATATGATTCTGCCCCTGAACTTGTACTGTTTCTATACAATTAACTAAGTATCCTAACAGGAGAAATTAACACATAAAAATGACCAGTTTGGTGACTCCATATAAAAAAAACCTTTAGGATACAGACCCACAAATTAGATCATCAATGGATACGTTAAGGCAAAACTGCTAATGAAGAAAAAGGACGAGGTTTTCACCATCATGGGTAAATTGATTGCACGTTAGCATTAAACACAGATTTATATAATAAAAATG
This sequence comes from Orcinus orca, assembly GCF_937001465.1. Lineage (NCBI taxonomy): Eukaryota > Metazoa > Chordata > Mammalia > Artiodactyla > Delphinidae > Orcinus > Orcinus orca. The sequence goes on from NC_064565.1 coordinate 67,355,892, forward strand.
TGCTGAGGTTTCAGGAGGTGAAAACAAATTTAATTTCCTTGGCAGTCAGGAGAATATGCATGAAGAGTTGATGAATCACCTCTCTCACTTCTTAATACCTCTGCTTATAGAATCTCTGACGGTTTTACAAATGGCTGCTTCCACTGGGAGACTGCGTTCGGTTTCTCAGATGTATTCACTCATAAAGAAGTCATAGCTTGTAATAAAATCATTCCAAATATTAAAAGAAAAGGAGAGTGAGAACCATGAGTGCAATTCTCTGCAAAGCCGAGAAACATAATGCTTTCACTTTAGACACCTTATTAAATGCGCCAAAACTGAAAATAATTCAGCTCAGGATTTTACACTCAACATCCCAGATGCCTGTGCAGTTGGAAAAGTGGGGCTGTCCTGATTCTGGCACGTAGTGGAGGTGTTTATGAGACAAAAAGCAACTTTCTTCCTCTCAAACTGCCCAAAGATTATACAGGGTCTGGAGAGATTGACCATTAGGGATGGACCTTTTTGACCCAAACAGGACAGTAAATTAGCTGAAGAGTGAGACAGCCTGGTAAGGAGCCCTCTCATCTTACCATAGGCAGCCACGACCTCTTCCATGACAAGGAGGCTTATGTTGTTGTTGTTGTTTCCTTTCCAAGAAGACTTGAAATCACCATGGGGCAGTGTGGACCAAAGATTAGATGAGGTAAGTTTAAGCAAGGAGACAGGGAGAGAGGACATCATGGAAGCATGGTCAGTTTGGAGCTCTACCCGGGATGCAGTAGGCACTGTCAGTAGAGTTACTACTTCCAATGATTGGAGCTTTTTACCCCAGACACTTCCATCCTAGAGCAACCTCAATGCCCTGTGCTCTGGAAGGTCCTTTTATCATGGGAGAGAAAACATGCATGTGCTCTACTCTGGGCATCTCTGTGGCATCTTGGAGGGCCTTGGCACTACTTCATGACCTCTAAGTCAGCCTCAAATCCATCTTAGGGACTAGACTTTGCTCCAGACTCCATTACAGATGGACTAAAAAGTCAGATAATCTTTTTGGCCTGAGGCAAGAATTTATGTGGCCACTTTGGTAATCTGATTCCAGTGCAAGTCCAGTTCTAGCCTTGATCCTAACAAATTGAGTTTTGGTATATGCTGAACTCTTAACTCACAGAGGAACTGATTACAATTTGGAAGTCCAACAGAAAACTCCCTGTAATGGGATGTGTGTGCCCCCGGCTGCCTCCCCACCCCCTGCCAAATATGTCCAACCCCTAACCCTAGGTACCTGTGAATGTGACTTTATTTGAAAAAGGGGTCTTTGCAGATATAATAAAGTTAAGATTCTCAAGATGAAATCATCCTGGATTCAGGGTAGGTCCTAAATCAAATGACCATTGTCCTTATAGGAGACAGAAGGAGAGAAGACACAAAGACACAGAGGGAAAGGTCATGTGAAGATGGAGGCAGAGACTGGAGTGATGCATCTACAAGCCAGGGAAGGCCAAGGGTTGCCAGCTGCCACCAGGAGCTAAGAGAGGGGCATGGAAGGGATTCTCAGGGCATCCAGGAGGAGCCAACCCTGCAAATGCCTTGATTGTAGACTTCTGTCCTCTAGAAATGTGAGAAACTAAATTTCTATTGTTTTAAGCCATCCAGTTTATGGTAATTTGTTATTACCATAACAAATTTTTTATTTGTTATGTTATTACCATAAACATCCAGTTTATGGTAATTTGTTATTACCATAGGAATATGGCAGCCCTAGAAAACTAATATACCCCACAACCCAGATCCAATGAGTCAGTGTGATCTGTTCTGGCAGATTGCATTGGGAATCCTGTGAAAATCACTCTTTAGGGCACAGTTGGGGAACAGTGGACAGAACACAGTGTTTGGAGTTGGACAGACCTTTGTTAATTACTGCTGTGTGTACTTGGCAAGTCCCTCTAGGCTTTTGTCTCTTTGTGTGAGATCAGGAAGGCAGCCTGAGGATATGAGACAGAAGTCACGTAGCATAAGCCAAGAATGTATTAGAGGTTATCGACCCTGGCTGCGTGTTAATATCACCTGGGGAAGTTCTAAAAAATATTGTTTACTAGGCCTCACCTCAATTAAATCAGAATCTCTGGGACTGAGCCATGGGCAATGGTAATTTTTTAAACTCCCTGGGCACCATTTTACACCCACTAGCATAACTATTATCAAAAAAAAAAAAAAAACCCAGAAAATAATAAGTGTTGGCAAGGATGTGGAGAAACTGGAAACCTTGTGCACTGCTGGTGGGAATGTAAAATGATGAAGCTGCTGTGCAAAACAGTATGGCATTTCTTTTTTTTTTTTTTAATTTTACTTATTTATTTATTTATTTTATTTATTTATTTTATTTTTGGCTGTGTTGGGTCTTTGTTTCTATGCGAGGGCTTTCTCTAGTTGCAGTGAGTGGGGGCCACTCTTCATTGCGGTGCATGGGCCTCTCACTGTCACGGCCTCTCTTGTTGCGGAGCAGAGGCTCCAGATGCGCAGGCTCAGTAGTGTGGCTCACGGGCCTAGTTGCTCCGTGGCATGTGGGACCTTCCCAGACCAGGGCTTGAACCTGTGTCCCCTGCATTGGCAGGCAGATTCTCAACCACTGCGCCACCAGGGAAGCCCAGTATGGCACTTCTTAAAACTACAACACAGAATTACCACATGATCCAGTGATTCCACTTCTAGTTACATACACAAAAGAACTGAAAGCTGGAACTCAAATAGATATCTGTACACCTATGTTCATAGCAGCATTACTCACAATAGCCAAAAAGGGGAAACAAAACAAATGTCCATCAGTGGATAAATAAAGTGTGGTAGATACATAGAATGGAATATTACTCAACCTTAAAAAAGGAAATTCTGACACGTGCTACAACATGGATGGACCTTGAAGACATTATGCTAAGTGGAAAAACACCAGACACAAAAGGACAAATATTGTATGATTCCGCTTATATGAGGTACCTACAATAGTCAAATTCATAGAGACAGAAAGTAAAATGGTGGTTTTCAGGGGCTGGGGAGAGGAGTAAAAGAAGAGTTAGTGTTTAATGGGCACAGAATTTCAGTCTGGGAAGATGAAAAAGCTCTGGATATAGGTGCTGGTGCTGGTTGCACAACAACATATTTGATGTCCCTGAATTGTACACTTAAAAGTGGCTAAAATGGTAAATCTTACATTATATACATTGCCATCACACACAAAAAAAGGATGTTAATTACACTTATTGTGGTAAATCATTTCACAATATATGTAAGCCAAGCCATCATGCTGTACACCTTAAATTTATACAGTGATATATGTCAATTATTTCTCAATAAAACAGGGGGAAAAATACAAAAAGAACAAAAACAAAAACCCTTCCTGGGCAATGCCGATAAGCAACAGATTTGAGAAACAGGATAAGCAATGCCCAAGTTCAAGAGGCTAAGGCAGGTCAGGCAAGTCATGGAAGAGACCAACTTGTCAGTGGCTGGGCAGGAAACTCTGGGAGACCCAGGACAGAGACTCACACCTAGGACTGAGATGCTGAGACTCTGTGGTGGGACCTCAGTCACTGCAAGGCTGGGTCATCAAACTCAGATAAGGACGAATAGCATCACTGATGTGGTGCTGAGTCAGCATTATTTAAATGGGTCCCACCTGTGGGACAAAGTTTGTGGGGGGAGGCAGTAAGGGAACACACCTGACAGGGGACACAGGAAATAGAAAACCCAAAGACTGTTACAGTACCAGATCTGCTTTGTTTTTTAACATCTCAACTTCATAGATTTTCTTCTGTACAGAGAAACCCTGTGAAACCTCAACTCTTAACCCCTTGGGTAAACTCCCACTCTGCCCATCAGTCTGAGAGTGGTCTGAGAGCCTGTGAGCCTTGCATAAGCCTGACAGAGCAGTCTATTGATCTATTTCCAGCGCAGAGTGGGCTGCAGGGAAGAGTTGAGCAAGGGTGTGTGGGTGTGGGGTGAGGGCGTATATGAATAGACGCTGATTCTGTTCATTTCAGTCTCAGAGGCAGCCGTTTCTGACCTGGTCCCGGAGTCTGAGCACGCACTCACTTAGCACTGTTTTTGGACACGCTTCTTTCAAAAAGTGATAATAATACTGTCAAAACCAAATTTCAGCCCTTTCATTTGAAAAGTTTTCAGTAATCTTGTTAGCAATAAAAGAAAACACAGCTTTAGTTTTAGCTATTGTACCCATTTACTCTAACCTAGACCCGTTCCTCCCCAGCACAACGGCTGTATTTGTGGTCTCTGCCTTGCCTCTGCTCAGTTATGCTGCATCTGAGAGGATGTAGTTCCTTAGCACACCTCAGGAAGGAAACATATGAGTGGGAAGGGGGGTTTCACCTGTCAAATGCCATCCTGCCAGCTTCCCAATAGCAGCTCGTGTATAGAAGGAAAGTATTTCACCTCTCGTACTTTAATGGAGTTATTTAGAACGATAAGCACTTCCTTCAGATAAACTAAGAGGAAACAAAAGGATAATATGTAGCCGTCTGTGTTTCCGATAGCTTTACAGTTCTGTTTGTTCATAAATGGGTTTAATTTAGTTAGTCCTGTGCTCAGGGGTGGAGTGAGGGCAGACCACAACAGCTGGTCCAGGTTTGAAGGCTGGGCAAATGCTGACTCAGCCCCATTAAGGCTGTCTTCCCCTTGTTTTAGGAACAAGCAAACAGGTTGGGCAAGATGAAAGACACATGATGGTGTGAGTAGATTTGACTCCCAGGGCTCCTTTGTTCTTTAGGACGTGTTCCCAAAATCTGGAGTCCTGAGAGCCGTGCAGAGTGAGGAACACTCCAGGTCAGAATTTCCCATAGGTGAGCTCACTGCCTTCATACTTTCAATAAAAGGGGATGGGATGCGTGGCGGCTGCAGGGCCTAGCAGCCTACATCACCCAGGCCTCATGTCCAGCCTCCAGGTTCAGGGTTTCTGGATGCATTGCCACCGCATTATCACCTATGCGCTCCTTTACTCCTTGTTGAGCCATAGGGTTACTTGGGACTTCAGTGCAACTGGCCTGGCCATGGCCTATCGTGATTATGAAGAACAAATAATATGATAAACAACTGACTCCAAATTCTTTGGCATTTCCACCAAAGACATTCTAAGGTGAAGAGGAGCAATCTGTTCAGTAAAAACCTCGGTTCAGTGTCCCCTGTGAAAACATTTAGAGGCAAGGTTTATTTGATGGCTAATTCAGAGATGGAATTCAGAGATCTGTCTTGATAATCTAAACTCTCTGGTTTTTCTGAAGACTATTTGATCCAACCACTCCCTCATCTACATTACAAAGTAGGCTTTTTGAGGGACTTTTGGAATAATAATGTATGCCAGAGGGAGCCTTGGCTAGTCGTGGATGACACCCAATTCTAATTATCTGTCTTATCTTCTTTTCTAGATCCCATGCAGACCCTGGCTCATTTATGTAGCCTCTCACATTCTCCTGAATCAAGACTTCACCCTGTGTTTTTGATATTTAAAATTTATCTCTTGGATCATATTCATTCATATATTTATTAATTCACTTCTTCAAGAACGTGTATGAAATGGTTATAATTTACCAAGCAGTGTTCTAGGCACTGAGGCAGACAACAGAGAAAAAAGACACCATTTTTACCTTAAAGGTATCCACATTTCAGTTGGGAAGGTAGACAGAGAAATCCTTGATAGACATCTGCAAATGCGTCCAAACCCAACTATATTGTATATTATTTTTTAAATTATGTTTTGAATCACATACCTGTGTAAAACCTGATTTTGCAAATTGTTATATATTTAGAATCATCCTCATTTTGGGTAGTGTTGTATCAATCTCCAAGATGACTTCCAGTGTCCTCACCTGATCTTTATCCTCTTATAAGGTCACTTCCCACATTAAATCAGTGCCAGTCTGTGTGACCAATAAAATATATCAGAAGTGACTTCTGAGGTTATAAAAGGTATTATTGCTTCCACCTTGGTCTCTTGGATTGCTCACTAGACAGCCACATATAAAGTGGCCCATGGAAAGACTACTCAAAGAGGAATTAAGAACCCTGGCCATAGCTAGCATCAACCTACCAGTCACATGATTTGACCACATTGCAAGCAAACATACTTTAGCTAGCCCTAGTAGAACCTGCAGGTGAGTGGAACCCTGGTCAGGATGTGACTACAACCTCATGAGAGACCCCAAACCAGAACCAGCCAGCCAAGCCAGTCCCAAATTCCTCACCCATAAATACCATGAGACATATAAGCAAGTAAGTTTGGGGGAAATTTGTTACACAGCATTAGATAACTAATACAGATAGGCTATACTTTTCTCTTTTGTTATGAGCTTTCCTTCTGTGTAGACAGACTCCCTCTGTATATGTTCTCCCATTGCAGCTCCCTTACATTTTAAGGCACAGCACAAATATCACCTATTCTAATGCTTTTCTTAGTTATATCAATCTCAGATCTGTTCCAATTACTTGGTACATTTCAAGTATTACAATTACTTGCCTATTTGTCACAATTATTCCTAGATTATGAGCAATTACAATATCATAGCACTAGCCTAGGGTCTTATACATCATATGTGTACAATAAATATTTGTTAAATGAATGATAGAGTGTGGTACATACATAAAATGTGCTACATTAATTTTTACATTTTAATGTTTCATTTCAAGAGCTCTTTTGTCTTTTACATTTCCTGTATTGAAATTAGACCAGAGAATGAACCTCATCTATGATATCTTTTCTGCCTGCCTACAGTATCTAATATAGTGCTGGATACACAATGTGTGCTCAATAAAGGTTGACTAAGCATTTAATACCTTAAAACAGAAATTCAATAAATGTAGTACCAGTGACCTGAAAGAGTGATGTTTCTCCTTGTGTGTCTAATGGATTACCAAGGAGTATCTTAGAACTAGGATTTTAGAAACAATTGTCAATGCCAAACTCAAGGACACAACTATCACCAGAAAGGGCCTGCCTCAGAGAAAGATAATTCCCAAAGAATAATAAAGAGCTTAAGAAATCAGCCTGTACTTGGTCCATAAAAACTTAGATTCCTTAGATGTAAAAGACTCCCTCTGGGAGACACATAGTTTTCCGAGGCAGAAGCCCAGCGTGTCTCTTGCCTGACAAAGCAATAGAGCCATCCTTTTCTACTTCACCCAAAACTCTGTCTCTGGGATTTAATTTGGCACCGGTATACAGAGAGGTCAAGCTTTCTAGGGAAGTGTTCTGTGTGTAGCTGTACATTCAGTGTGTCCACTGAAGGAGGTGAATTCCGGAGCCTCCTATGTTGCCATCTTGGACCAGAACTTTGCTTTATATATCTTGAAATTAAGAAATTAGATGTGTATATTTTTAATTTTGAGGAACTATTGATGAGAATGACCTGAAGACTAGCAGAAAAGATATTCCACAACTAAACATATAAGGAAGGAACTACAACAAAACAGATTGCTTATTGATTATTGTTTCATCAACATTTGCATAACAGAGTTGGCAGGATATCAGAGATACCCACCAGAGGACACCTGTATTCTACCCTGAACCGGTGTTTGGTACCAGCATGGGCCGTTTGAGCCCCACTGGCTTCTCAGTACTCCTCAGATGCTCCGACAGTTGTTTTACTCTGATACTTTTGCGAAAATGCTTCATCTTCAAGAAGATTCATAGAAAGGACTTTTTGACAAGTACAGGTCTCTGATAACTTTCAGGTCATACTGCTGAAATGCATCAGATGCCCATGACCTGCAAACAGGAGATTATGCATATTGGAAAAGACGTCAAGTAAAGAAACATTGTATGTTTCTGCCATACAATGAAGTGAATCAGCTATATGTATACCTATGTCTCCTCCCTCTTGGAGCTCCCTCCCAACCCACCCCCATCCTACCCATCGAGGTCATCACAGAGCACTGAGCTGAGCTTCCTGTGCTTTATAGCAAATTCCTGCTAGCTAGCTATTTTATGCATGGTAGTGTATATATGTCAATCCTAGTCTCCCACTTTGTCCCACCCTCCCTTCCCCTGCCCCATGTCCACTGTCCATTCTCTGTCTGTGTCTCTATTCCTGCCCTGCAAATAGGTTCATCTGTACCATTTTTCTAGATTCCACATATATGCATTAATATACGCTATTTGCTTTTCTCAAAAAAAAAAAAAAAAAGACTTCCTCTGACCTATACACCCACACAGAAATCAAAGATTTCCTTTGAGGAGAGTTAATATCCCATCCTAGGTCAGCCTAGAAGTCAACATTAATGATGAGGGTTTTTGAGCTTCAAGATGGTGGAGGAGTAAGACGTGGAGATCAACTTCCTCCCCACAAATACATCAAAAATACATCTACGTGAGGAACAGCTCCTACAGAACACCTACTGAATGCTGGCAGAAGACTTCAGTCTTCCTAAAAGACACTCTCAGGTGACCTACACGCAGAGGTGGGGCCAAATCCAAAGCTGAACCTCAGAAGCTGTGCAAACAAAGAAGAGAAAGGGAAATCTCTGCAGCCTCAGGAGCAGAGGATTAAATCTCCACAATCAACTTGATGTATCCTGCATCTGTGGAATAACTGAATAGACAATGAATCATCCCAAAATTGAGGCAGTGGCCTTGGGAGCAACTGTAGACTTGGGGTTTGCTTTCTGCATCTAATTTGTTTCTAGTTTTATGTTTATCTTAGTTTAGTATTTAGAGCTTACTATCATTGGTAGATTTGTTTATTGATTTGGTTGCTCTCTTCCTTTTTTTATATATATATATTTTTTTTTTCCTTTTTCTCCTTTTGTGAGTGTGTATGTGTATGCTTCTTCGTGTGATTCTGTCTGTATAGCTTTGCTTTTACCATTTGTCCTAGGGTTCTGTTGGTCCATTTTTGTTGTTGTTGTTGTTTTCTAGTACAGTTTTTAGCGCTTGTTAACATTGGTGGATTTGTTTTTTGGTTTGGTTGCTCTCTTCTTTCTATCTTTTTTCTTATTACTTTTTTATTTTTAATAATATATTTTTAATTTTAATAACTTCATTTTATTTTATATTTATTTTTCTCTTTCTTTTATTGTCTCCCTTTTCTTCTGAGCTGTGTGGCTGACAGGGTCTTGGAACTCCAGCCGAGTGTCAGGCCTGAGCCTCTGAGGTGGGAGAGCAGAGTTCAGGACATCGTCCACCAGAGACCTCCTGGCCCCATGTAATATCAAACAGCAAAAGCTACCTCAGAGATCTCCATCTCAACACGAAGACCCAGCTCCATTCAATGACCAGCAACCTACAGTGCTGGAAACCCTATGCCAAACAACTAGCAAGACAGGAACACAACCGCACCCATTAGCAGAGAGGCTGCCTAAAATCATAATAATTTCACAGACACCCCAAAACACACCACTGGATGCGGTCCTGCCCACCAGAAAGACAAGATCCAGCCTCATCCACCAAACACAGGCACCAGTCCACTCTACCAGGAAGCCTACACAACCCACTGAACCAACCTTAACGACTGGGGTCAGACACCAAAAACAACAGGAACTACGAACCTGCAGCCTGTGAAAAGGAGACCACAAACACAGTAATTTAAGCAAAATGAGAAGACAGAGAAACACAGCAGATGAAGGAGCAAGGTAAAAACTCACCAAACCAAACAAATGAAGAGGAAATAGGCCGTATACCTGAAAAAGGATTCAGAGTAATGACAGTCAACATGATCCAAAATCTTGGAAACAGAATGGAGAAAATACAAGAAACGTTTAACAAGGACCTAGAAGAACTAAAGAGCAAACAAACAATGATGAACAGCACAGTAAATGAAATAAAATATTCTCTAGAAGGAATAAATAGTAGAATTACTGAGGCAGAAGAATGGACAAGTGACCTGGAAGGTAAAATAGTGGAAACAACTACTGCAGAGCAGAATAAAGAAAAAAGAAAGAAAAGAATTGAGGACAGTCTCAAAGACCTCTGTGACAACATTAAACGCACCAACATTCAAATTACAGGGGTCCCAGAAGAAGAAGAGGAGAAGAAAGGGACTGAGAAAATATTTGAAGAGATTATAGGTGAAAAATTCCTTAATATGTCAGAGGAAATAATCAATCAAGTCCAGGAAGAACAGAGAGTCCCATACAGAATAAATGCAAGGAGAAACACGCCAAGACACGTATTAATCAAACTATCAAAAATCAAATACAAAGAAAAAATATTGAAAGCAGCAAGGGAAAAACAACAAATAACATACAAGGGAGTCCCCATAAGGTTAACAGCTGATCTTTCAGCAGAAACTCTGCAAGCCAGAAGGGAGTAGCAGGACATATTTAAAGCGATGAAAGAGAAAAACCAACAACCAAGATTACTCTACCCAGCAAGGATCTCATTCAGATTTGATGGAGAAATCAAAACCTTTACAGACAAGCAAAAGCTAAGAGAATTCAGCACCACCAAACCAGCTTTACAACAAATGCTAAAGGAACTACTCTAGGCAAGAAACACAAGAGAAGGAAAAGATCTACAGTAACAAACCCAAAACAACTAAGAAAATGGTAATAGGAACATACATATTGATAATGACCAAATGCTCCAACCAAAAGACATAGACTGACTGAATGGATACAAAAACAAAACCCATAAAAAAAAACCCATGCTGTCTACAAGAGACCCACTTCAGACCTAGGGACACATACAGACTGAAAGTCAGGGGATGGAAAAAGATATTCCATGCAAATGGAAATCAAAAGAAAGCTGGAGTAGCAATTCTCATATCAGACAAAATAGATTTTAAAATAAAGACTATTACAGGAGACAAACAAGAACACTACATAATGATCAAGGGTTCAAACCAAGAAGAAGGTATAACAACTGTAAATATTTATGCACCCAACACAGAAGCACCTCAATACATAAAGCAAATGTTAACAACCATAAAGGGGGAAATCAACAATAACACAATCATAGTAGGGGACTTTAACACCCCACTTTCACCCATGGACAGATCATCCAAAATGAAAATAAATAAGGAAACACAAGCTTTAAATGATACATTAAACAAGATGGACTTAATTGATATTTATAGGACACTCCATCCAAAAACAACAGAATACACTTTCTTCTCAAGCACTCATGAAATATTCTCCAGGATAGATCATATCTTGGGTCACAAATCAAGCCTTGGTAAATTTAAGAAAATTGAATACGTATCAAGTACCTTTTCCAACCACAATGCTATGAGTCTAGATATCAATTACAGGAAAAAACCTGTAAAACATACAAACACATGGAGGCTAAACAATACACTACTAAATAACCAAGAGATCACTGAAGAAATCAAAGAGGAAATCAAAAAATACCTAGAAACAAATGACAATGAAAACATGATGACTCAAAACCTATGGGATGCAGCAAAAGCAGTTCAAAGAGGGAAGTTTATAGCAATACAGTCTTACCTCAAGAAACAAGAAACATTTCAAATGAACAACCTAACCTTATACCTAAAGCAATTAGAGAAAGAAGAACAAAAAAAAACCCCAAAGTTAGCAGAAGGAAAGAAATCATAAAGATCAGATCAGAAGTAAATGAAAAAGAAATGAAGGAAACAAGAGCAGAGATCAATAAAACTAAAAGATGGTTCTTTGAGAAGATAAACAAAATTGATAAGCCACTAGCCAGGCTCATCAAGAAAAAAAGAGAGAAGACTCAAATCAACAGAATTAGAAAAAAAAACAAGTAACAACTGACACTGCACAAATACAAAGGATCATGAGAGATTACTACTACAAGCAACTCTATGCCAATAAAATGGACAACCTGGAAGAAATGGACAAATTCTTAGAAAAGCACAACCTCCCGAGGCTGAACCAGGAGAAACAGAAAATATAAACATTCACTGAAATTGAAACTGGATTAAAAATCTTCCATCAAACAAAAGCCCAGTCCCAGATAGCTTAACAGGCAAATTCTATCAAACATTTAGAGAAGAGCTAACCCCTATCCTTCTCAAACTCTTCCAAAATATAGCAGAAGGAGGAACACTCCCAAACGAGGCCACCATCACCCTGATACCAAAAGCAGACAAAGATGTCACAATAAAAGAAAACTACAGGTCAATATCACTGATGAACATAGACACAAAAATCCTCAACAAAATACTAGCAAACAGAATCCAACAGCACATTAAAAGGATCATACACCATGATCAAGTGGGGTTTATCCCAGGAATGCAAGGATTCTTCAATAAATGCAAATCAATCAATGTGATACACCATTTTAAAAAATTGAAGGAGAAAAACCATACGAACATCTCAATAGATGCTGAAAAACGTTTGACAAAATTCAACACCCATTTTCGATAAAAACTCTCCAGAGAGTAGGCATAGAGGGAACTTACCTCAAAATAATAGAGGCCATATATGACAAACCCACAGCCAACTTGGTTCTCAGTGGTGAAAAACTAAAACCATTTCCTCTAAGATCAGGAACAAGACAAGGTTGCCCACTCTCACCACTATTATTCAACATAGATTTGGAAGTTTTAGCCACAGCAATCAGAGAAGAAAAAGAAATAAAAGGAATCCAAATCAGAAAAGAAGAAGTAAAACTGTCACTGTTTGCAGATGACATGATAGTATACATAGAGAATCCCAAAGACGATACCAGAAAACTACTAGAGCTAATCAATGAATTTGGTAAGTAGCAAGATATAAAATTAATGCACAGAAATATCTTGCATTCCTATACATTAATGATGAAAAATCTGAAAGAGAAATCAAGAAACACTCCCATTTCCCATTACAATAAAGAATAAAATACCTAGGAATAAACCTACCTAAGGAGACAAAAGAGCTATATGCAGAAAACTATAAGACACTGATGAAAGAAATTAAAGGTGGTACAAACAGATAGAGAGATATACCATGTTCTTGGATTGGAAGAATCAACATTGTGAAAATGACTATACTACCCAAAGCAATCTACTGATTCAATGCAATCCCTATCAAACTACCAATGGCATTTTTCACAGAACTAAAACAAAAAATTTCGCAATTTGTATGGAAACACAAAGACCCCAAATAGCCAAAGCAATCCTGAGAAAGAAAAACGGAGGTGGAGGAATCAGGCTCCTGGACTTCAGACTATAGTACAAAGATACAGTAATCATGACAGTACGGTACTGGCACAAAAACAGAAATATAGATCAATGGAACAGGATAGAAAGCCCAGAGATAAACCCACGGACATATGGTCACCTTATTTTTGATAAAGGAGGCAAGAATATACAATGGAGAAAAGACAGCCTCTTCAATAAGTGGTGCTGGGAAAACGGGACAGCTACATGTAAAACAATGAAATTAGAACACTCCCTAACACCATACACAAAAATAAACTCAAAATGGATTAAAGACCTAAATGTAAGGCCAGACACTATGAAACTCTTAGAGGAAAACATAGGCAGAAGACTCTATGACATAAATCACAGCAAGATCCATTTTGACACACCTCCTAGAGAAATGGAAATAAAAACAAAAATAAACAAATGGGACCTAATGAAACTTAAAAGCTTTTGCACAACAAGGGAAACCATAAACAAGATGAAAACACAACCCTCAGAATGGAAGAAAATATTTGCCAATGAAGCAACCGACAAAGGATTAATCTCGAAAATATACAAGCAGCTCACGCAGCTCAACATCAAAAAAACAAACAACCCAATCCCCAAATGGGCAGAAGACCTAAATAGATATTTTTCCAAAAAAGATATACAGAATACCAACAAACACATGAAAGGACACTCAACATCACTAATCATTAGAGAAATGGAAATCAAAACTGCAATGAGGTATCACCTCACACTGGTCAGAATGGCCATCATCAAAAAATCTAGAAACAATAAATGCTGGAGAGGGTGTGGAGAAAGGGGAACCCTCTTGCACTGCTGGTGGGAATATAAATTGATACAGCCGCTATGGAGAACAGTATGGAGGTTCCTTAAAAAACTAAAAATAGAACTACCATATGACCCAGCAATCCCATTACTGGGCATATACCCTGAGAAAACCGTAATTCAAAAAGAGTCATGTACCACAATATTCATTGCAGCTCTATGTACAGTAGCCAGGACATGGAAGCAACCTAAGTGTCCGTTGACAGATGAATGGATAAAGAAGATTTGGCACATATATACAATGTAATATTACTCAGCCATCAAAAAAAATGAAATTGAGTTATTTGTAGTGAGGTGGATGGACCCAGAGACTGTCATACAGATGAAGTAAGTGAGAAAGAGAAAAACAAATACCATATGCTAACACATATATATAGGCAAACAAAATGGTTCTGAAGAACCTAAGGGCAGGGCAGAAATAAAAATGCAGATGCAGAGAATGGACTTGAGGACACAGGGAAGGGTAAGGGTAAGCTGGGATGAAGTGAGAGGATGGTATGGACATACATACACTACCAAATGTAAAATAGATAGCTAGTGGGAAGCAGCCACATAGCACAGGGAGATCAGCTCAGTCCTTTGTGACCACCTAGAGGGGTGGGATAGGGAGGGTGGGAGGGAGATGCAGGAGGGAGAAGATATGGAGATATATGTCTATGTACAGCTGATTCACTCTGTTATACAGGAGAAACTAACATACCATTGTAAAGCAATTATACTCCAATAAGGATGTTTAAAAAAAAATGATGAGGCTCCCTAAAAAATATCTGGACTGCCACAGTGAAAGGGGAGATCTCCACTGTGAATTCCTGTCGAAACAACAGCTACAAGGTCCAGCTACAGTCTGCTTGGTGGCCAGTGCTGACTCTTCTCCCCAAGACGGCTCCATGCATCTTGCTCATGATGCTCCCAGTCTGCACACTGACGTGAAGAGTCACCTTTACCCTCTGGGATACAAGCCTCTTAGCTCCAGACCTGCCCATGATTGGCTTAATTCTCTTCATTTTCCTTTACCCATGCTGTGTCTTAACCCTGACTGACTGGTTTATGTCTCCTGGATGAATTTCCTTTCAACCATTTAAGTATCACTAATGAACTTGTGATTAATTAATTCCTTCTCAGTTTCCAGAGTAGGAGTTTTATTAATAGAAAAGTAAATGCTGATATTACCCACACTTTCAAAAGAGGAATTCACTGATTTTTTTTGAGATAAATGTAGCTTTACCTACCACTGTTCTTTTTAAAAGAAAGGAGCCAAAATTCTGATGATGAAATTATTCTTCAAAACTACTTCTTTATGATATTTGATATATCCAGTGTTATGGAAATGATAACATTTTTGTCAAGTGAGAGGAAAATACAAAAGTGGAAGGCATATAATGAATATTCAAGTCTTTTAATACACTAACGTTTACCATTTGGATTTTCAATAATTTAATGGAACACCAAAGCAGGTTTTTATTATTCAACATATCTGCCTCTGGATTATCCATCAGAGATGTAAATGCCTCTAATTCAATCATGTTTATCTTTTAAGTATATTAATAACTGTACTGTTGATGGCTTTTGTATTCTGTATTCAACTGTATATTTGTTATTATGAGAACAATAATTTTAGAAAAGACACAAAATTATATAAAGTAGAATGGTATCTAAAGGGAATGGAATAAAGTAAAAATTAATAGAAACAGAGCTATAGGAAATAAATTGATTTTAAAATTAACATTATGGTACAGAAGGTTTTTAAAAATTTGTATACCCTACAAAGAATTAAGATGATTCATGGATGGCTTTTGGCTCTGAAACTTATTTAAATTTTATAATTTAGCCTGAAAAACCCTTGGTATTTTATTTTAAAGTTCAATAAAGAATAACAAATAAAGTATGATCATCACAACCTGCAAGTGGTATTTATTAAGCTCCCATCTTCTTCCTTTAAAATCATATCCAGTACATAAATAACAAAATAGGGGCTCATTAAAAATTGATCTTCGTGCAGCTTCTACGTTCATTCTCCTGTTTTTATTTACAGCATTTTCTATACCACCACAACATTTACTAGGTACCCACCACAGGTCAAGTACTGCACCCATCACTCTAATGCACAATCTCGCGTACCATTCCAGACAATCCTATGGCTAATTACTCAACATGGCACAGAAGGGGAAACTGAGGCACAAAGAAGTTAAGTAATTTGTCCTAGTTCACACAGTTAGAGGTGGTAGAGCCAGAATTCAAATCGTACCTCTTTGACTCCAAAGCCTGAGCTCTTATCATTCCACTATGAGAGTGATTAAGAATGTTAAATCTCCTTCAAAAGACCTGCTGCTTCTCCAGCCTACACAAATTTCACTCCCTTTTCTAAGTCAAACTTTTTTCCATATTTTGAGTATATACTGCTTTATATTGTTATGTACATGTTTAAAGTGTGTAAAATTTGTTCTTCAACTAGACTGTAAACTTCATGAAGGTAGGCTTATGTCTAGTATGTGCCATACTACTATCAGAAAACAAAAGACAACAAGTGTTGGAGAGAAGAGAACCCTTGTACACTGTTGGTGGGTATGTAAATGGGTAAAGCTATTAAGGCACAGTATGGTAGTTCCTTAAAAAACTAAAATTAGAACTGTCATATGATCCAGCAATCCCTCCTTTGGGTATACACCCAAAGGAAATGAAATTGACACCTCAAAGAGATATCTGCACTCCCATGTTCACTGCAGCATAATTCACAATAGGCAAGATATGGAAACAACCTAAGTGTCGATGAATGAATGAATAAAGAAATTGAGATTATCTATCCTACCTACCTAATGAATATTATTCAGCTTTAAAAAAAGAAAGAGAGCCTGCCATTTGTAATGAACCTGGAAAATGTTATACTAAGTGAAGTAAGCCAGGCATTTACTCATATGCAAACTTAAAAAGTCCCTGGTGGCGCAGTGGTTGAGAGTCTGCCTGCTGATGCAGGGGACACGGGTTCGTGCCCCGGTCCGGGAAGATTCCACATGCCGCGGAGCAGCTAGGCCCGTAAGCCATAGCAGCTGAGCCTGCGCGTCTGGAGCCTGTGCTCCGCAATGGGAGAGGCCACAACAGTGAGAGGCCCACATACCGCAAAAAAAAAAAAAAAAAAAGTCAAATACATAGAAGCAGCGAATAGGATGGTGTTTACCAGGGACCGTGGGATGGAGAAACAGGGGGATGCTAGTCAGCGAGTACAAAGTTGCAATTATTTAGGATGGATAATGTACAGAATGATGAGTATAGTTAATAATAATGTACTGAAAACAGAAATTTCTAAGACAGTAGATTTCAGGCACTCTCAACACACACACAAAGAGTAACTATGTGAGGGGATGTGTTAATTAGCTTGACTGTGGTAATCATTTCACTATGTATATGTTTAACATCATGTTGTACACCTTAAATGTATACAACTTTTATTAAAAATAAATATATTAAAAATGTGCCCTATACTCTTCCAATTTACCAAATAAGCACTAAATAAGTACTAGATGAATTTAATTGAGGGTGACTATTTAAAGTAGGTGTCGATGGTTAATAAGGTATTTAGCACACTTATCTTAGTATTGTACTAGGTACTTTACATATATTATCTCATTGGATCCTGGAGGTAACCTGGAAAGTAGGCTTCATCATGCCCATTTTACAAATAAAGAAATGGAAGAAATATTAAATAATTTGGCCACGGTCACAAAGATAACTAGTGGCAGTGTGGGATTCAAATCCAAGCACCTAAAAAAAAAAATAGATATTCTTATCATCTACTACACTGTTACATTAGGACCTGGCTAGGGAAAGTGATATTAACAAAATTATTTTTGCTTCTGGGTACAGGGTGAACAAGAATTGATCAAACAGACAATATACATCATTTTTACATATTATGTGTCTGAGTACATGGGACTGAATATCAGCGATATGAGTGACTGATAATTTAATACTTACTATGGAATAGGGGAGAAGGAGGTGGGTAGAAAGAGAGCATTTCTAGATATCTCACTCACTTGGGGGACAGAAAATTGAATTTAGCCAAAAATATTATCTGTAATCCTTCTAGAACTAAAGCCTGATATTTAAATAGCTTCTGATTTCATATGAGATTGCCAACTATTTCTATCAGAGAAGTAAATCTACTTTTATTTTATTTCCACAACTTGACTTTTTGAGATGAATTAGCTTTAATATAAGAGATATCCCATAGTCCATTGTTATTGCATTATTAAAGAAAACAATCTCGAATATTCTTCTTTCACCACAAATCTCTTGGGAAACATCACCTGCTTTTCCTACTTCAAGTCTGTGTTATGTTAAATATTTTATTTTCTTAGCAGGGGTCAGTCTGGAGTCGTTCCTTCACTTCCTCTTGCTTTTGTCCTTTCACAAATTGTGTTCAGCAAGCAAGCACTGACCTCCATTGTAATTTCTCATAAAGTGATGACTCACCTCTTTTGCGAACACTGGCTTCACTGATTGCTTCTGCTCTGCTGTCTCTACACCTTTGCCAAAGGTGGCCATAATAGACTGGCAATATCTTTATTTGCTGGAAAGTAATACTTTTGATAGTTGATAAAGTAGCCGTATCAATAGTTAACAGCATCATCAATATCCAGGAGCAAACTTGATTTTAGTGAATACAGAAATAGAAAAAAGATTTAGCAGAGCTTTCCTTCAGCCTTCTTAAAAACTGCATTTAACTATATACCCCTTCGTGGTATTATTTTTTAATGGTTAATATGTTGGCTGACCAAGGAAAAATATAGATCTTTAAAGAATTATTAATGATGAAGAATTAGAGATACACTAGGAAAAAGTGAGTTACTGCAGAATGAGGTACACCTGAGGAAGGCAGAAATTAAAAAAAGAGAAAAATGGCTTAACATCACCAACATTGAGAGGGAGATTGTCTCAATTCCAAGATGGGAAAAACAAATGCATTGCCCAGGAGAACTAACCAGAAGCACACCTCTATGTTCACTTCAGCATTATTTATAATGGTGAAGACTTAGAAACAACATAAATGATCCAGCATTGTGGCTCACTCTCATGTGAGAGAACACTATGCAGCCATAAAAATAGATTGCAGAGGTATATTTAATGACATGAGAAAAATTCATTGAATATTATAAAGAAATAAAAACCAGATTACAAAATGGTAGGTACAGCACGATGGAAATTAGATAGAAACACACAGATATACACATGCTCATAAATAATATAAAGACGGGAAAGATAAGCACCAAAATGTTATCAGTACTTGGCTCTGGGTCATGAACTTGTGGATGGTTTTAATATTTTTCTCGGTACTTTTGTATACTTTTCAAATTCTCTATAATTAACATGTGTTACAATGTTACATGTCTTTACAATTCCAGGATAAAAATAATACATTGCATTTTTTAAAAGGAAGAAAACAAAGAGAAGGAATTCTATTTTTGGCAATAAAGCTGACAAGATACCCTAAATAGCACTTTTATTGAAAACAAGAAATTCTGGGCTAAAATAAAACAAACAAATAAAACCCCTTTTAAAACATATTGCTAAGCTGGTAGAGATACACAGAAGCTTAAAACAAAGTCAAAGAGGAACTCCAAGGAGGTAAGCAATTACTCAAATGTCTTTCACTTTGAGGGATATGCCAAACTCTGGTGAATTGAGCTTGTTTTCAGAGCCATGTAGCAATGGTGTGACATAGCTACCTACCACCAGCCGAGAGCTGACTGTATACACCTCTTCCCAACTTCAATTCAGTGATACCACCTTGGTATCTTGAAATCGGCCATGTGAGTATTTATAACACAGAAACTAGCAAATGCTACAAATCAGGGAACTTTTTCCAGAAAGCCAGTCCTTAAGCATTTACCAACACATCACTGAGCATGAAGTTCAGGAGACAAATCCTAGGGTCTATAGAACTTAGGGAATCCAATTGTAGACCCCATGTAAAGCTGGGATCCCAAAGAACAGCATATTTAGCATAAAGGAGAAGTAGAAATAAGCCTATTCCACAGAAGGGATCATCAAGAAAACAAACTTGATGCTAGGCGGGGGATAAAATATCTTCCCTGAAAATTTAACCACAAGCTTACCCTTACAAAAGTGTTAGGGTCTGAAACTCATACTACCTATTTTGAACCAAAATTCAAAAGTGGTCCCAGTTGGTAGTATACCCAGGCTTCTGGTTGATACAAATACAAACCCTTTCTGTAGGAATACACTTAAAACTAAGTCTCAAAAATGAGCACAAGAAAAAAATATTAGCCCACACTTTTAAACACCCAAGAAAATAAGGCAGTAAGAAACAACAGAGGGCAAAATCAGATCTGCAAAAATTTAAAATATGTAAGCTAGGCACAAAATAGAAAACAAGTTGAACATTTTAAAGAAATTAAACAGAGAATTGTAAAAATATGAGAACAGAGTGAGATTCTATTAAAATAGAAGAAACAGGCTTGAGTCTATTAAAATAGAAGAAAGAAAAAGTCTATTAAAATAGCAGAAAGAAACAAATAGAACTTCTAGAAAAAAAAAATCAAGTAATGGAAATCAAAAACCCAGTGAACAATTTAAACAGAATGTTAGAGCTGAAGAAAACATTAGAAAAATCAAAAGGCAGATCTAAAGAAAGTATCCAGAATGCAGCAAGAAGTGTCAAAGAAGTGACAAATATGTAAGAGAGGTTAAGCAATGTGGTAGAATGACGGGGACAGGGAGACACACATGTGGTAAATCCATAAATAAAGGCAGGGGAATAATAAATATTAAATTCAGGATAACAGTTACCTGTGGGATGGAGTGAAGCACTGGCTCGTGTGGGGCACATAGGGCTTTAAAAATACAATTGACCCTTGAACAACAGGGGGTTAATTCACATATAAATTATAGTCTACCCTCCATATTCAGGGTTCCTCTACATCTAGGGTCAACCAACCACTGACTGTGTAGTACTGTAGTATTTACTACTGAAAACTATTTTTGTATTAAGTGGACCCCATACAGTTCAAATCCATATTGTTCAAGGGTTAATTGTACTAGCAACATTCTATTTCTTAAGATTAGCAGTGGATACACAGGTGTTCCTTTTTATTGTTATTCTTTATGCCTTAAAATACATTATAAGTGCTCTTTTTTATGTTTTCAATATTTAGTCCAAATATTTTATTAAGCTATTTTTAAATAGCCTAAAAGGAAATACCCCATGTTGTTAACTATAATTGCATTTGAATAATGCAACTATGGGTATTTTTATTTTCCCACCTTTTCTGATACTTTAATTTTTTTTTCCTGAAACTGTATTAAATTTATAATAAAAATATAATGATGAACACACTTAATACAAAAAAAGAAGCATATGGTTTCACAACATGATAAATCTCTTTGCATACAATACCAAGCTCAGATAATCCTATTATCTAGAATCTTGTCTTTTATTTATAAATAGACAAATTTCTAAAATACTATAGAGTGGGAAGGCTCCTTTGTGTTCTGTTTTTTCTGAGTAAAAACATAATATCAAGTTTCCAATGAATTAAGGAAGCTTTATTACTCTTTGGAACTTACGAAGGTTTTTAAACTGAATTACTTCAGTTTCTTGATTATATTTAATGACAAATTAATTAGAGATCTGGGACTGATAAAATTATGACTGCTGAGAATTAAACTTGTTTCAAACAGTCTGTGACAAAGATGAGATTGATTTAATTTTGACTTAATATGTTTATAGAAAGAAAATGTTAGAATAGGCCCATTGGTAAGAGAAGCACTGACACTGGTAGAATTTTAGATAAGAGAATTTGCTTACGCTTCAAAGCATTTTTAATAACTAGTTGAATAATCAAATCCTAAAGAGAAAAAGACTTTTTTTAATGCTGAATTCAACTTACTATAGAAATTACAGTTTGCAAAATCATGTAAGGGAGACAATGAGATTTTAAAAATCTCATTGGAAGCTGCTTCAGTTTTTCTAACATAAAAAAGAAAGCTAACTTATGCTTAAGGGTGAGTACTGTTTCCTATTTGAAAAGTATAGCTTTGCCTGCAATTTTTATTTTAAGTGGCCTAAATTGTTTTTAGTTCTCTTTTAATTTCCAGCCATATTTATTGAGGTATAATCATATACCGTGAAATGCACAGATATTAAATGTATACTTCAATCCAATTTAACAAATGAATACACCTGAGTAACCCAAACACCTATAAAGATATAGACTACTACCATCACCCCAGAACTTTCCCTTGTGCCTACACCCTATCAACTTATAACCCCATGCAACCACTTCCCTGATATCTATTACCATTGACTGGATTTGATTTTTCAAGAATTATGTAGTATTCACTCTTTTGTGTCTGGCTTTTTTTTTTTTTTTTTTTTTTTTTGTGGTACGCGGGCCTCTCACTCAGCAGTGGCCTCTCAGGTTGCCGAGCACAGGCTCTGGACGCACAGGCTCAGCGGCCATGGCTCACGGGCCTAGCCTCTCCACGGCATGTGGGATCTTCCCGGACCGGGGCACGAACCTGCATGCCCTGCATCGGCAGGCAGACTCTCAACCACTGCGCCACCAGGGAAGCCCTGTCTGGCTTCTTTTGTTCAGCATAATGTTTTAAAAATTGTTTCATGCTTTTTGTTCTATTGTATACCACAATCTGTTTATCCATTTTCCTGTTGATGGCCACCTGGGTTGTTTCCAGATTTTAGCTATTACAAATAAAGCTGCTATGAATATTTTTGTATAAGGCATTGGTGAACAATATGTTTTAAATTCTTTTGGATTAAATACTTAGGTGTGGGACTGCTGGATTATAAAGTAAATATATGTTGCTTTTTTCTTTAACTGCCAAAGCATTCTCCAAAGTAGTTATTCCACGTTATACTCCCACCATGAATGTATGAGAGTTTCGGTTGATTCACTCCTTGCCAACTTTCGTATGGTCAGCCACCTTCATTTTAGCCATTCTAGTGGGTGTGTAGTGGACTATAATGTTCTCTTCTTGAATATTCTTGTCTGATCTTGATTGACATCAGGGAAATCTGGCCTCATAAAACAAGCTGGGAAGCATTTCCTCTTTCTGTATTTTCTGAAACTTTGGGAAGCTTTATATGATGATTTTGAGTTCTTTACCAGATATAAGTCTATCAAGATTTTCTTCAAATTGTCATGTTAATTTTTGTAATTTGTATCTACACTGAATTTGCCTATTTCATCTAAGTTTTAACTTATTGGCGTAAGATTGTTTATAATATCCCTTTAGTATCTGTAGAATTTGTAATGATATCCCATCTATCATTCCTAGTATTGGCTATTTGTGCTTTATCTCTTTCTTGATCAGTTCTGTTAGATATTTAACAATTTTATTAATCTTTTCAAAGAACAAAA
This sequence comes from Orcinus orca, assembly GCF_937001465.1. Classification (NCBI taxonomy): domain Eukaryota; kingdom Metazoa; phylum Chordata; class Mammalia; order Artiodactyla; family Delphinidae; genus Orcinus; species Orcinus orca. The sequence goes on from NC_064565.1 coordinate 67,379,209, forward strand.
TTTTGACATCATTCATTTTTTGGTTTTTGTCCATTTTCCATTTCACTGATTTTAACTCCTGTTTTATTAGATCATTCCTTTTACTTATATTTGGCTTAATTTGCTCTGATTTTTCAAGCTTCATAAGTTAGAAACCTAGGTCATTTAATCTATATCTTTTTTTCCTAATATAAGCTTATATTGAAACTTATATTATAAAAATAAAATTTAAAAAATTAAGAAAAAATGTAAGCTTATAATATAAAAAATATATTTTACAAGTTTATATTTTTTTCTAGTATAAGCATTTATATTTGAAATATAAATTTACCTCTAGGCACAGCTTTAGCTGCATGACACACATTTTGAAATGCTGTGTTTTAATTGTTATTAGGGCCTAAATATTTTTAATTTCTCTTGTGCTTTCTTCCTTGGTCCATGAGTTGTTTAGAAATGTGTTGTTTATTTTCCAAATATTTAGGGATTTTCTAGACATCTTAATGTTATTAATTTCTAATTTAATTCTAGTGTGAAATAACAAATGTTGGTGAGGATATGGAGAAAAGGGAACCCTTGAAATGTTGATGGAAATATAAATTGGTGTAGCCACTATGGAAATTAATATGGAGGTTCCTCAAAAAACTAACAATAGAACTACCATATAATCCAGCCAATTCCACTCCTGGGTATATATCTGAAAAAAATGAAAACACTAATTCAAAAAGATACATGCACCCCAATGTTCATAGAAGCATTATTTACAATAGCCAAATTATGGAAGCAACTAAGTGTCCAACAACAGATGAATGGATAAAGCATATGTGGTATATATACACAATGGAATATTACCCAGCCATAAAAAGTTATATTTGGCCATTTGAAACAACATGGATGGATCTAGAGGGTGTTATGCTAAGTGAAATAAGTCAGAAAGAGAAAGTCAAATACTGTACCTTATCACTAATATGTGGAATCTAAAAAATGAACAAACAAATGTATATAACAAAAGGTAAACAAATTTACAGATATAGCAAACAAACTAGTGCTTACCAGTGGGGAGAGGGACAGGGAGAAGGGCAAGATAGGGTTGGAGATTAAGAGATGCAGACTACTATGTGTAAAATAAATGAGCAAAAACGATATATGATACAGTACAGGGAAATATAGTTATTATTTTGTAATAACATTAAATGGAGTGTAATCTATAAAAATATTGAACCACTATATTGTACACCTGAAACAAATACAATATTGTAAATCAACTATACTTCAATTAAGAAAAATACTATTGTGGTCAGAAAACATAATCCAAAGATTTCAACCTTTGGAATTTATTGAGACTTGTTTTATGGCCCAATATACAGTCTACCTTGATAAATTTGCCATGTGTAATTGAGAAGAATTTATATTCTCTTGTTTTGGGCGGTACTGTTTTGAAAGGGACAATTAGATCAAGTTAGTTGATCCAGTTTTTCCAGTCTTCTATATCTTTACCGATTTTTATTGTCTACTTGCTCTATCATTTACAGAGGTGCTAAAAACTCCCAGTAGGTTTGTCTATTTCATACTAATAACTTCAAGCATTTAAGAGCTTTATTAGATGCACACATATTGTTTTCTGTTTTATTATTATGAAATGTCCCTCTTCCATCTATGAATATTCTTTGTCTTGAAGAGTCATATTTTAAAGAGTCTCACTCTGATGCGTGAGAGCAAATTGTCTTTGAGTATGAGAATCTTAGGATTTCTGAAACATCACGCTAGCCTTTACTCAGATTTTCAAAATGTGTTAAAAAAGCCCAGCCATTTTCTTCTTACTCACTTTTGTGGCACCTTCCTCTTCCTCCAGCTGTTCCACCAAGAACGGAGCATCTGTGGATCTCCTCTCTCACTTTCTGAATTGTAGTTTACTAGGTTTCTTTGCATCCTCAGCTCTCTTCTGTGCTCCCCAAAAACAAAACAAAACTATGAATTTGTACATTATCCAGATTGTTCTTGTTGTTTTGGTAGGAATAATGCTTTCTTGTGACTTTCTATAGCCTACACCATAACTGGATGCAAAAGGGCCAACATAAGCATTTAAATAACATAAGACTCTCTCTCTTAAATCCTATACAATATTAAGTTCTTCAGATTAGTTTGTTACTTCTCCTTTCCCCAAGCAGGACCATGATTACATTAACCTAGACTTGATAGCAGGGGTCCTCAATCTTTTCTTGATGATGTTACTTTCAATATAATAGAAGTTTCATGTACCATCACAGAGATTATATCTAATATAAGTGAATCTTACCCTAAGCAAGTCCCTCAACTATGGAGTCTCCTCTCATTGGTGCCTCTCCACCATTCTTCTTTGTCACCAAGGCTCCCTCCTCTAATCTTGCTTGTTCTCATGTGCACTCTGTACACTGCTGAGAGATGATTCCTAAAACACTGAAGTGGTCCTGTAGCCAGTTTTGAAGCCCTTCAATGGTTCCCCACAGCACAGATTACAATGCTTCTTATGATCTGGCCCTGCATCAAATCTACAGCCTCTTCATTTTAGATCACAAGATATGTGGTTTTAGTTTCATCCAAAAACCCTCTGTTTTGAACTCTATTTAGTGACAGTAAAGTTAATCTAGCCAATCTGGGGTAAATCCAGTGAAGCCATGGTTTTCTTGTTCCCTCTTTTCTCCCCTAGATTGGGCCTCTCATTCTTTAGTGTTTGGGTCCATCTTGGAACACTGTAGTTATCACCACTCTTCTACACTGGCAAATCCTGTGATGTCTGAGTGCTCATGAACCCACAGTGTGAAACAGTTGTGGGTTTCACAGTGTATCGGCTGCTGTGCCTTCTCCCTCTTTTGATGCCCCAAACCACAAATTCACAGGTTCTCAGTGTCATATTCACAAGAAAGTCTTTTGGCTAGTTCCCTCTCCTAGCTGAGTTTTTTGAGGAATCTATAAGTCTTCCTAAGATTCTTTTGTCTATTTATTGTATTTAGACATTTCTAATGTATTCTCCAGTGCTATGATGATATAAAGAATTCTTCAGGTCTTGTCACCTTCCCAGGAAACCCAAAAGGGCAGCAGATTACAGGATTCTTTAACCCTGAGAATTTCAAATTTATACCGGTCATCTGCTCTCCCTTAGGATTCAGAGAATCTTTATCTTAGATGGGAGTGATAAAAAATGAAGTCCTCCTAATCACATATTCTTCCAAATATCTCTGCCTTACTCTTTTGAAACTCAAAAGCGAAGACATCTTTGTTCTCTGATTCTACTGGGGCAACTCCCATTGAGGACAATAAGTCACCTGCCTAATGATTTAAATGCTGAAAAGGGTAATAGAAAGTAGAAATAGCAAGAATAGAGATAGCATTCTCTGTAATACTCCTGAACAGTCTTAATGATGGTGTTATTGAGCCTCTATCAGTAGAGCATATACTTGGGGAGGTTTTCTTATTGTGGCCACACAGTTGTGTTAATTATTCACCAGTCTCCCTCATCCTGCACCTCTGATTAGTAATACACATCAGAAAGACAGTGGCTAAGAGATAGGGACTACCATGCACAGCTAAGAGAACTGATTCATTATATAGAAGTCTCCTAAAAACTCAAATTACAAGCCAAAAGTCTCTCAGAGTGAGGAAAATTATAAAAATTACTGGCTGTCCTACTACACTGCAAAGAGATGAATGCCAACTTTTCCTGAGTTTGCTTCTTTATGTTGCATTTGTGGCATAAACTAAAATCATGGGTTTGGTAGGGATCAAAAGATTACTTTTAGATATGTCCAAAACGGAGAGAAGTCTTTCTTTCGAAAGCTTAAAGTAGATTCCACAACCCTCCATGGTAAATTTGTTCAACATTTCTCTGACAGGAAACATATTCCTTTAAAAAAAAATCATGTAGTTGCTAAAGAACAGTTTTGACCATTATTTTCTAAACAGATAGGAAACAGTGATCAGCATGGTTTGTGGGAAAAACCTTACTATATCTGTAGGTCATTCCTGGAGTTTTCAAAGAGGCTGGTATAGTAAAACAAAATAATGATAAAAACAATGCAATAGATATTTTAAATAGTTTAATATTTGTAAAGCTAAATATTGGAGGTTTATGTTGTAAAACTGACCACTTAGGAGAAAAGACTAGAAGAACAAGGAGAAATCTCCATCATTATTAAAACATTTGTTAACTGTGTAATAATATGTGAAAGGTATTATACTAGTTGCTATGCAAAATGTTCAGAGATCATTGTTGTATGTATCTGTTAGGTTTTGTTGTATAGCAAAATACTCTTAAATCAGTGATTTAAAAGAGCAAACATTTATTAGTTCATAAAGTCCTGAGGGTTGACTGGGTGGTTCTTCTGGTCTGTGACAGCCAGGTCACGGCTCACTCATGTTTGGTGCTTGGCAGTCTGGTTGGTCTGGGGGCCTCAGTTATATGTGTGGCAGTTGTCTCAATGCAGGCTGGGGGGGTGGCCCCAGCCTCTCATCACCCAGCAAGCTAGCCTGGGCTCATGCACTTGGTGGGAAAAGGATTTCCAGCATCACAATATGCCATGCCCCAGTGACAAGACTACTCAAGCCTCCCTGTGCATGTTTGCTAATAGTCCATTGGCCAAAGCCAGTCACATACCTAGATTTAAACCTCTCACAGAGGTGTAAATTATATATTCTTGTTGTAAAAAGGCTGAAATTCTAACTAGGGTTCAGATAAATACTCAGATTCAGAATTGGGTATCTCTTTGGGTCCCAACAGTGGAGTGATAGAGTATAACTCAGTGATAAGGGGTGTGCAGAGAGAGATTAGATAAATTTGTGGCCATGAATCTCCTTCATCGTGCATCTTTTTTTATAGTTATCATGAGGCAATAATTCCAGCTGTATCTGAGTTGGAAAGAAGGTCAAAAGCACCTATAGATTTTACACATCTGTATCGTTTTTTGGCTTTGCTACTGAACAGAAAGTGTACAAATCCAAAGTCAATGCATTAGCTCAAAATGAAGACAATTTTGTAACTAATACCCGGAATGTATTAATTTTAGTAACTAGTTTTAGTAACTAGTTACAAAATTAGTTTTGTAATAATAACTAATGTCTGGAAATAGAACAATACCAGTACCCCAGTAGTCCCATTTGTCTCTTCTCCCAACATCGTCCCACTCTCCTCCCCAAAGGTAATCAGTATCCTGATTAGGTCAGTTTTACTGTTTTCCTATTTCATATAATTGGGATCATATAGCATGTGTTCCTCTGTGTTCTTTCGTCAACATTTATGTTCTTTACATTTATCCATGTTGTTGAACACAGCTGTGGTTTTATCATTTTCATTTCTGTATAGCATTCCACTGCATGAATACAACACAAGTTTATTTATCCATTCTACTGTTGATGAATGTTGGGTTGTTTCCAATTTGGGGCTATTATGAATAATGATATTATGAATATTCTTGTACTCGTCTTTTGGTGCATATCTGTACACAGTTCTGTTGAGAAGAAAGGAGATTGAAATGTTTGTAGTGCTCTTACTGTTCAAGTACCTAAGTACGTAACATGTGGTGTTTTGGGGTTTTTTTTAACAGCTTTACTGAGGTATAATTGACAAAATTGTAACACATTTAAAGTGTACAAAGTGATGATTTGATATACATTTACACTGTGTAAGAATATCCCCCCATGGAGTTATCTCTTACCTCACATATTTATCATTTTTGTTTGTTTGGTTGGTTGGTTTTTCTTGGTGAGAACATTTAAGTTCTGTTCTCTTAGCAAATTTTATTTATATAATACAATGTTATCAACTATAGTCACCATGTTGTACATTAGGTTCTTAGACCTTATTCATCTTATAATTGAAGTTTGTACCCTTTTATCACCCTCCCCCTATTCAACATGCAGTATTCCACTGCCCTGTTGAGCAATTAGTGAAATTACTGGCTCATAGGGAACACCTATGCTCAAATTTAGCTGATACTGTCAAACAATTTTCAAAAACTGACTTTACTCATTTACACTCCTATCACTTCTGTACTTTTTTTCCCTTTAACACACGTTTATGCATACATCTTTATCTTTTTTTTTTTTTTTGCGGTACGTGGGCCTCTCACTGTTGCGGCCTCTCCCGTTGCGGAGCACAGGCTCTGGACACGCAGGCTCAGCGACCATGGCTCACGGGCCCAGCTGCTCCGCAGCATGTGGGATCTTCTCGGACCGGAGCACGAACTCGCGTCCCCTGCATCGGCAGGCGGACTCTCAACCACTGTGCCACCAGGGAAGCCCTATCTTCATTTTGGTGTCCTAGGTTTGAAGCTAATGCATTCTTACCTTCTATTTTCTCTTGCTCTACTACAAAATACTTACATTTGGACTCCAATTAGGTTAACAATAATTGATCCTGCATTTAAAATTTCATAAAACCCAGAGGATCCCAAAGTGTATCAAATCATTCTGCCTAGCAATAAACCAAAATAATCTGTTTGCCCATTCACTCATCAAATGCTTATTGACTACCTATAAGAGATAGATTTGAACCTGGGGACACAAAGGAATGTAAAATTGAATGTCTGACCTCCAAGGAGTGTCTACAGTAGTAGAAGACTCTTTTTCATTAGTACTGCTTGTTCCTCTCCAGTGCCTCCCGTCTCTCCTATCGATTCTACAATACTTGCCTCCAGCCTAGGCGAGAAATGCAGCGTCTTTCATTAACCACAAACACAACTTTTCCTCCTCTCTCTTTTCCCTCTTTAGACAACTATAATTAAGAATTTTGTTTCTTCCTTTTTGGACAGAAAATAATATTAAGGACATAAGGAAAATTGTTCTCAAAACTTGAGGAATGGCAATATTTACTTTCTGCGTTTTTTCTATATTTTGAGGAAGCATCTCTGTGTATCATGGGGTTTTCGGGCTGCATTTATATTCTGTAAGAAGATTGCAAATGTTCGAAGTCTTCTTACTGTTCAGTACTTCATAGTGTAAAATGATCAGGAGAATACATTAGTTGTAAAGGTAATGAGCTCAAGTATCTTTGTGGTTTAAAGGAGGCATTACAGCTCTCAAAATAGCTGCAGTTAGTCTTTTTCACTGGTAATATGAAACCAATTTTTGTTTGTGAACTGAATTGTTACATCTGTGCAATACATTTCAAAGCCCAGGAAGAGTGCTGTAGGAAAAGTGAGGTTCTGTTATAAAAATAGAGCACTAGTAATAAAATTAACCTCATTTAAAATCACTCATTTAGATATTTCCGTGAAGTATTAAGAGCCACCCAAAGGTCCTTCTTTATATTTTTCACAGGTTATCTTTATGGAGTATATATTTATTTTCTTCTATACTCAAAAGGAAAGGCTACATGCAGAAGTATGTAAGCAAAAGTATAGTGTGGTGGGAAGAGCTGTCCTTGTCACCCAAAACTGCCGAACAACAGGAATCACCCTGAATTAATACAGATGCTTTTAGTGCAAGTGGTACAAATCCAAATCAAAGTAGCTTAAATAGAAAAGCGAATTCATTGGCTCATATAACTTGGAAGTCTAGCGCCAGCCACACTTAAATTTATTTAGGAACTCAAAATTGTTAGGACTCCTCCTCTATCTGGGCACTGCTTGCTTTTGAGTTGTACTCATCCTCTGTACTGCAGATTGGCTTTTTCCAAGTGGCCGTGGATGCTCTAGCTTCAATAAACACCTTCCTTGCTCTGTGTGCCCTTAGATATGGCCCTGTGTTTCATGTTCCAAACTGAAAAACTACTGGAGAAGCTCTGAGTGGCCCAGCTTAGGTCACATGCTCACTCGTGAACCAATGGCATTGCCCAGGGGGATCAGGTACTTTGTATGGCTAGGCCAGGGAGTTCTTTCTTTGGCAGGTTTACCAGAATTATCTGATCAGAGAGAAGGAATAATCCTCATACAAAAACAGCGAATGTTCAGTACAGCCCTCATAAGGCTTTTACGACCATATATCGGTCATAAAAACAGTGTTAGAGGTCCTTCCCTGGTGGCGCAGTGGTTACTAATCTGCCTGCCAATGCAGGGGACACGGGTTCGAGCCCTGGTCCGGGAAGATCCCACATGCCGCAGAGCAACTAAGCCCATGCGCCACACCTACTGAGCCTGCACTCTAGAGCCCGCGAGCCACAACTACTGAGCCCACGTGCCACAACTACTGAAGCCTGTATGCCTAGAGCCCGTGCTCCACAATAAGAGAAGCCACTGCAATGAGAAGCCTGCGCACCGCAACGAAGAGTAGCCCCCGCTCACCACAACTAGAGAAAGCCTGCAATGAAGACCCAACACAGCCAAAACTAAAATAAATTAAATTAAATTTATATTTTAAAAATAGTGTTAGAGAAGGGTAGCTCTCTGGTTAAGCAAAACGGGTGCTACATAAAGTATGGGACTCATAAGGACTCCTAATTCATACCAGGTACTGTTCCAGGATTTTTTCTAGGAGGGAAACCGACTCACAGGAGATTCAATCTCATTTGCCCAATCATTTAGGTCTTGTAATGCACGAAATTACTGATTAAATGACTAGTTAATTCACTTTAACAACCATTTGACTGTCACTGAAGTGTATGATCAAAAATTAAGGTATTTGGATATTGGATAATCTAATTCTCTAATATGGGATTAAAAATAATACAATACTCACAGCTGGTTGTTTTCCATTCCTAAAATGTGTTGGTTATAATAAACAGCTATGACAAGAAACCAGAACCTATATGAGACAATCATTTGAACAGGCTAATCATGCTTCCATTTGCAGAAAATCTACCTTTTAAAATGTCAACCAGAATGTGTTCTGTTCTCTATTAAATGGTGAGTTCCTCATTTAAAACAAATCTCGCCCTCACAAAAACAAGAGGGCTGTATAAGTAGACACAGCTTTATATGAGTGGAAGACAGTGAAGTTCCCACAATAAACACTATCATTGTGATCCACTGAAGGGTATTTCCTAAGTGCTACATCTATGGCCGTGGTCATCAACTAGAGATGATTTTGCCTCCAAGGGCCTATTTGGTAATGTCTGGAGACATTTTTCATTTTCAGGACTGGGAGGCTGGTACTACTGGCATCTAATAGGTAAGGCCAGGGATGCTGCTAAACATTCTACGATGTACAGGACAGGCCCCCAAACCAAAGAATTAACTAATCCAAAATATCACTAGTGCTGAGGTTGAGAAACCCTGGTCAATAGCAAGGTACAGACAGAAAGGCAATGTTTAAGACAAAACTCCTGCCACTGACAAATGTATAATCTACTTAGGTGGGTTAAGACAAAAAATAAAAACGATCTCATTGTATGACATACAAGTGCTAATTACAAGGTGTTTACTATGTGTGCCTTGAAATGCATCAAGCGCTATAGAAGCAAAAGCCATTGTTGGGTTCTACAGCAGAGCAACCTTCAAGTTAGTAGCAAGGTGGATGTGTGTTGAATCTTGAAAGATTTGGATGGGCAAACAGAAAAGGATATTTTAGGAGGAGGGTAGGAGGGAGGCAGAAATCCAGAGAGGAGAAAGGGTAGTATCTTTCCAGGGCAGTAAATAACCAGCTCAGCTATAGCAGTGTTTGTGCGACAGGGTAACCTTAAGAAAAAACTGATTTCACCTGTCATGTGTGATCACGTGGGGGATAGAGTTCTGGCTTTGCCATGTCTTAGCTGGGCAGACATGAGCGTGTGAGCTGTAAAACTGGGATAGCTCTTACCTTTTAGTTGTCTTTGTAAAAATTAGGTACTCTAAAATGTGCCACATAGTAGTGCTCAGAGGATGGTCAGCTGCTAGAACCAACATTAAGAAAGACAAATGGAACTTGAACTTTAAAAAAATGCTAGAGTGTTCTTGTCCCCACGGTGAGCCACAGCCACACCACGCCTCTGCAGGAGGCCCTCCAACACTAGCAGATACACCAGAAATACATCTACACGTGGGACAACTCCTACAGAGCACCTACTGAACCCTGGCAGAAGACCTCAGACCTCCCAAAAGGCAAGAAACCCCCCACGTACCTGGGTAGGGCAAAAGAAAAAAGAAAAAACAGAGACAAAAGGATAGGGACGGGGCCTGCACCAGTGGGAGGGAGCTGTGAAGGAGAAAAGCTTTCCACACATTAGGAAGCCCCTTCGCACGAGGAGACTGCGGGTGGCAGAGGGGGAAAGCTTCGGAGCTGCGGAGGAGAGCGCAGCCACAGGGGTGCGGGGGGCAAAGCGGAGAGATTCTCGCACAGAGGATCAGGGCCGACCGGCACTCACCAGCCCTAGAGGCTTGTCTGCTCACCCGCCGGGGCGGGCGGGGCTGCGAGCTGAGGCTCGGGCTTCCATCAGAGCGCTGGGAGAGGACTGGGGTTGACGGCGTGAACACAGTCTGCAGGGGGTTAGTGCGCCACGGCTGGCCGGGAGGGAGTCCGGGGAAAAGTCTGGAGCTGCCGAAGAGGCAAGAGACTTTTCCTTCCCTCTTTGTTTCCTGGTGCCCGAGGATAGGGGATTAACAGCACTGCTTAAAGGAGCTCCAGAGACAGGCGCGAGCCGCGGCTAAAAGCACGGACCCCAGAGACGGGCACGAGACACTAAGGCTGCTGCTGCCGCCACCAAGAAGCCTGTGTGCGAGCACAGGTTACCATCCACAACCCCCTTCCGGGGAGCCTGTCCATCCCGCCACTGCCAGGGTCCCAGGATCCAGGGACAACTTACCCAGGAGAACGCACGGCGCGCTTCGGGCTGGTGCAACGTCACGCCGGCCTCTGCCGCCGCAGGCTCGCCCCGTACTCCGTGCCCCGCCCTCTCCCCGGCCTGAGTGAGCCAGAGCCCCGGAATCAGCGGTTCCTTTAACCCCGTCCTCTCTGAGCGAAGAACAGACGCCCTCCAGCGACCTACACGCAGAGGCGGGGCGAAATCCAAAGCTGAGCCCCTGGGACCTGTGAGAACAAAGAAGAGAAAGGGAAATCTCTCCCAGCAGCCTCAGAAGCAGCGGATTCAAGCTCCACAATCAACTTGATGTCTGTGGAATACATGAATAGACAACCAATCATCCCAAATTGAGGAGGTGGGCTTTGAGAGTAAGATTTATGCTGTATACCTTTGCTTCCACCATTTGTCCTCGGGTTCTATCCGTCCGTTTTTTTGTTTTTTTTTTTTTCAATTTTTTTTCTTAATAATTATTTTTTTATTTTAATAACTTTATATTTTATCTTACTTTATTTTATTTTACTTTATCTTCTTTCTTTCTTTCTTTTTTCCTTCCTTCCCTCCTTCCTTCCTTCCTCCTTCCCTACCTCCCTCCTTTCTTTCTTTCTTTCTTTCTTTCTTTCTTCTTCTACTAATTCTTTCTTTCTACTTTTTCTCCCTCTTATTCTGAGCCGTGTGGATGAAAGGTTCTTGGTGCTGCAGCCGGAAGTCAGTGCTGTGCCTCTGAGGTGGGAGAGCCAACTTCAGGACACTGGTCCACAGGAGACCTCCCAGCTCCACGTAATATCAAACGGCGAAAATCTCCCAGAGATCTCCATCTCAACACCAGCACCCAGCTTCACTCAACGACCAGCAAGCTACAGTGCTGGGCATCCTATGCCAAACAACTAGCAACACAGGAGCACAACCCCACCCATTAGCAGAGAGTCTGCCTAAAATCATAATAAGTCCACAGACACCCCAAAACACACCACCAGACGTGGACCTGCCCACCAGAAAGACAAGATCCAGCCTCATCCACCAGAACACAGGCACTAGTCCCCTCCACCAGGAAGCCTACACAACCCACTGAACTAACCTTAGCCACTGGAGACAGACACCAAAAACAATGGGAACTACGAGCCTGCAGCCTGCAAAAAGGAGACCCCAAACACAGTAAGATAAGCAAAATGGGAAGACAGAAAAACACACAGCAGATGAAGGAGCAAGATAAAAACCCACCAGACCTAACAAATGAAGAGGAAGTAGGCAGTCTACCTGAAAAAGAATTCAGAATAATGATAGTAAAGATGATCCAAAATCTTGGAAATAGAATGGACAAAATGCAAGAAACATTTAAAAAGGGCCTAGAAGAACTAAAGATGAAACAAAAAACGATGAACAACACAATTAATGAAATGAAAAATACTCTAGAAGGGATCAATAGCAGAATAACTGAGGCAGAAGAACGGATAAGTGACCTGGAAGATAAAATAGTGGAAATAACTACTGCAGAGCAGAATAAAGGAAAAAAGAATGAAAATAACTGAGGACAGTCTCAGAGACCTCTGGGACAACATTAAATGCACCAACATTCGAATTATAGGGGTTCCAGAAGAAGAAGAGAAAAAGAAAGGGATTGAGAAAGTATTTGAAGAGATTATAGTTGAAAACTTCCCTAATATGGGAAAGGAAATAGTTAATCAAATCCAGGAAGCACAGAGAGTCCCATACAGGATAAATCCAAGGAGAAATATGCCAAGACACATATTAATCAAACTGTCCAAAATTAAATACAAAGAAAGCATATTAAAAGCAGCAAGGGAATAACAACAAATAACACACAAGGGAATCCCCATAAGGTTAACAGCTGATCTTTCAGCAGAAACTCTGCAAGCCAGAAGGGACTGGCAGGACATATTTAAAGTGACGAAGGAGAAAAACCTACAACCAAGATTACTCTACCCAGCAAGGATCTCATTCAGATTTGATGGAGAAATTAAAACCTTTACAGACAAGCAAAACCTGAGAGAGTTCAGCACCACCAAACCAGCTTTACAACAACTGCTAAAGGAACTTCCCTAGGCAAGAAGCACAATAGAAGGAAAAGACCTACAATAACGAACCCAAAACAATTAAGAAAATGGGAATAGGAACATACATATCGATAATTACCTTAAATGTAAATGGACTAAATGCTCCCACCAAAAGACACAGATTGGCTGAATGAATACAAAAACAAGACCCATATATATGCTGTCTACAAGAGACCCACTTCAGACCGAGAGACACATACAGACTGAAAGTAAGGGGATGGAAAAAGATATTACATGCAAATGGAAACCAAAAGAAAGCTGGAGTAGCAAGTCTCATATCAGACAAAATAGACTTTAAAATAAAGACTATTAGAAGAGACAAAGAAGGACACTACATAATGATCAAGGGATCGATCCAAGAAGATATAACAATTGTAAATATTTATGCACCCAACATAGGAGCACCTCAATACATAAGGCAAATGTTAACAACCATAAAAGGGGAAATCGACAGTAACACAATCATAGTAGGGGACTTTAACACCCCACTTTCACCCATGGACAGATCATCCAAAATGAAAATAAATAAGGAAACACAAGCTTTAAATGATACATTAAACAAGATGGACTTAATTGATATTTATAGGACACTCCATCCAAAAACAACAGAATACACTTTCTTCTCAGGCACTCATGAAATATTCTCCAGGACAATCATATCTTGGGTCACAAATCAAGCCTTGGTAAATTTAAGAAAATTGAATACGTATCAAGTACCTTTTCCAACCACAATGTTATGAGTCTAGATATCAATTACAGGAAAAAACCTGTAAAACATACAAACACATGGAGGCTAAACAATACACTACTAAATAACCAAGAGATCACTGAAGAAATCAAAGAGGAAATCAAAAAATACATAGAAACAAATGACAATGAAAACACGATGACTCAAAACTTATGGGATGCAGCAAAAGCAGTTCAAAGAGGGAAGTTTATAGCAATACAGTCTTACCTCAAGAAACAAGAAACATTTCAAATGAACAACCTAACCTTATACCTAAAGCAATTAGAGATAGAAGAACAAAGAGACCCCAAAGTTAGCAGAAGGCAAGAAATCATAAAAATCAGATCAGAAATAAATGAAAAAGAAATGAAGGAAACAATAGCAAAGATCAATAAAACTAAAAGCTGGTTCTTTGAGAAGGTAAACAAAATTGATAAACCATTAGCCAGACTCATCAAGAAAAAAAGGGAGAAAACTCAAATCAATAGAATTAGAAATGAAAAAGGAGAAGTAACAACGGACACTGCAGAAATACAAAGGATCATGAGAGATTACTACAAGCAACTCTATGCCAATAAAATGGACAACCTGGAAGAAATGGACAAATTCTTAGTAATGCACAACCGCCAAGACTGAATCAGGAAGAAATAGGAAATATGAACAGACCAATTACAAGCACTGAAATTGAAACTGTGATTAAAAATCTTCCAACAAACAAAAGCCCAGGACCAGATGGCTTCACAGGCGAATTCTATCAAACATTTAGAGAAGAGCTAACGCCTATCCTTCTCAAACTCTTCCAAAATATAGCAGAGGGAGGAACACTCCCAAACTCATTCTACGAGGCCACCATCGCCCTGATACCAAAACCAGACAAGGATGTCACAAAGAAAGAAAACTACAGGGCAATATCACTGATGAACATAGAAGCAAAAATCCGCAACAAAATACTGGCAAACAGAATCCAACAGCACATTAAAAGGATCATACACCATGATCAAGTGGGGTTTATCCCAGGAATGCAAGGATTCTTCCATATACGCAAAACAATGTGATACACCATATTAACAAATTGAAGGAGAAAAACCATACGATCATCTCAATAGATGCAGAGAAAGATTTCGACAAAATTCAACACCCATTTATGATAAAAACCCTGCAGAAAGTAGGCATAGAGGGAACTTTCCTCAACATAATAAAGGCCATATATGACAAAGCCACAGCCAACATCATCCTCAATGGTGAAAAGCTGAAAGCATTTCCACTAAGATCAGGAACAAGACAAGGTTGCACACTCTCACCACTCTTACTCAACATAGTTTTGGAAGTTTTAGCCACAGCAATCAGGGAAGAAAAGGAAATAAAAGGAATCCAAATTGGAAAAGAAGAAGTAAAGCTGTCACTATTTTCAGATGACATGATACTATACATAGAGAATCCTAAAGATGATACCAGAAAACTACTAGAGCTAATCAATGAATTTGGTAAAGTAGCAGGATACAAAATTAATGCACAGAAATCTCTGGCATTCCTATACACTAATGATGAAAAATCTGAAAGTGAAATCAAGAAAACACTCCCATTTACCATTGCAACAAAAAGAATAAAATATCTAGGAATAAACCTACCTAAGGAGACAAAAGACCTATATGCAGAAAATTATAAGACACTGATGAAAGAAATTAAAGATGATACAAATAGATGGAGAGATATACCATGTTCTTGGATTGGAAGAATCAACATTCTGAAAATGACCCTACTACCCAAAGCAATCTACACATTCAATGCAATCCCTATCAAACTACCACTGGTATTTTTCACAGAACTAAAACAAAAAATTTCACAATTTGTATGGAAACACAAAAGACCCCGAATAGCCAAAGCAATCTCGAGGAAGAAAAACGGAGCTGGAGGAATCAGGCTTCCTGACTTCAGACTATACTAGAAAGATATAGTAATCAAGACAGTATGGTACTGGCACAAAAATAGAAAGATAGATCAGTGGAACAGGAGAGAAAGCCCAGAGATAAACCCACGCACATATGGTCACCTTATCTTTGATAAAGGAGGCAGGAATGTACAGTGGAGAAAGGACAGCCTCTTCAATAAGTGGTGCTGGGAAAACTGGACAGGTACATGTAAAAGTATGAAATTAGATCACTCCCTAACACCATACACAAAAATAAGCTCAAAATGGATTAAAGACCTAAATGTAAGGCCAGAAACTATCAAACTCTTAGAGGAAAACATTGGCAGAACACTCTAGGGCATAAGTCACACCAAGATCCTTTTTGACCCACCTCCTAGAGAAATGGAAATAAAAACAAAAATAAACAAACGGGGTCTAATGAAACTTCAAAGCTTTTGCACAGCAAAGGAATCCATAAACAAGACCAAAAGACAACCCTCAGAATGGGAGAAAATATTTGTAAATGAAGCAACTGACAAAGGATTAATCTCCAAAATTTATAAGCAGCTTATGCAGCTCAATAACAAAAAAACAAACAACACAATGCAAAAATGGGCAGAAGATCTAAATAGACATTTCTCCAAAGAAGATATACAGACTGCCAACAAACATTTGAAAGAATGCTCAACATCATTAATCATTAGAGAAATGCAGATAAAAACTACAATGAGATATCATCTCACACCAGTCAGAATGGCCATCATCAAAAAATCTAGAAACAGTAAATGCTGGAGAGGGTGTGGAGAAAAGGGAACCCTATTGCACTGTTGGTGGGAATGTAAATTGATACAGCCACTGTGGAGAACAGTATGGAGGTTCCTTAAAAAACTACCAATAGAACTACCATATGACCCAGCAATCCCACTACTGGGCATATACCCTGAGAAAACCATAATTCAAAAAGTGTCATGTACCAAAATATTCATTGCAGCTCTATTTACAATAGCCCGCAGATGGAAACAACCCAAGTGTCCATCATCGGATGAATGGTAAAGAAGATGTGGCACATATATACAATGGAATATTACTCAGCCATAAAAAGAAACGAAATTGAGCTATTTGTAATGAGGTGTATAGATCTAGAGTCTGTCATACAGAGTGAAGTAAGTCAGAAAGAGAAAGACAAATACCGTATGCTAACACATATATATGGAATTTAAGAAAAAAAAATGTCATGAAGAACCTAGGGGTAAGACAGGAATAAAGACACAGACCTACTAGAGAATGGACTTGAGGATATGGGGAGGGGGAAGGGTAAGATGTGACAAAGCGAGAGAGAGGCATGTACATATATACACTACCAAACGTAAGGTAGATAGCTAGTGGGAAGCAGGTGCATAGCACAGGGATATCAGCTCGGTGCTTTGTGACCGCCTGGAGGGTGGGATAGGGAGGGTGGGAGGGAGGGAGACGCAAGAGGGAAGAGATATGGGACATATGTATATGTATAACTGATTGACTTTGTTATAAAGCAGAAACTAACACACCATTGTAAAGCAATTACACTCCAATAAAGATGTAAAAAAAAAAAAAAATGCTAGAGGAGTCACTGGACTTCAGTGGATAAGGACGAAAATAATGCTTTAGATTAACCTGAATCTAGGTAGTTGGTATATAAGTGGTCACTGCACTGATTTTTCTGGGTAGCTAATATTTTTCAAAGTATAAGTTTTTATTTTTTAAACTTGATCTTGTTTTCCCACAAAAATTTAGGCTCAACTGAAAACAGGTCCCCTGTTTGTGTGTCCTCTTTGCTATATTCTCAGAACAGTACCTGGCACACAGTAGATGACCAATAAGCTATTGTCCAAGTCCAGCCATATGTAAAAAGGGCCAAGACTATGGTGGTGTCAGAGTGGGAAGATAGGGATATTTGCAGACTTCCAAAAGCAATATTGATAGAATTTGGCAATTTGAGGATAGGGGAACAGCTCTGAACATGCAAAAGTGACAGGAGATTGGTGGAATCATCTCACAGTTAAGTTGGAAAAGATGCAGATCTGAGGAAAAATGAATTGTATTTTGGATCCATGACATTATGGGGAATAGGCCAGTGCAATGCAGAACTGAAACTTGACACAAATTTTGGAGTAACTTAGCTAGAGGGGATTTTTGAGATTAGCAACGTAAATGAGGTTTCTCAAGAAAGATGAAGGGCCTATTCTCCCACTATTATGAGAGCAGAAACTAAAGCTAAGATCTTCTTTGTATAATAACAGTGTTATTTCAAAATACGTGAAAGATCGTTTTTGAGGGTTTAGAGTGGAATCACAAACCAGCTACTCGAAAGCTAATTTACCTGTAGAGACTGCTTTCTTTGGACCTTCAATAAACTTTGGGCTGTTTTAAACTTACTCAAAGTCATTGTCAACATTAAACAATCAAAAGCTACATACAAATTCTTATTCTTTAATCCTCTTGAAAACCAGGCAGATTTGTCAACCTCAGCCTACGGCACAATTGGGTGGAGCTGGGCACCTATTGCTGCCTTTAAATGACTCCAGTTTACCGCTGCATTTGATTGTTTCAGCTGTGTGATCCACCTGGCCCCTGTAGGTATTTGAGTTTGCAGTTCTTGGTCTAGTGGTACCATGTCAGTACACTGATAGTACAAACTGTAACGATGAGCACTTATTGCCAGGCACTGTTTTAAGCATGCCACAGAGATCATTTACTATTTGAGGGAGTTTCAATTATTAAACCATATTACAGATGAGAAAACTGAGACATAGAGGTTATAGGACCTGTCTGAAAAGTTAAAAAAAAAAGGACTGCCTGAATGAAGGTCAACAACCAGCAAGTGGTAAAAAGTTAGACTTACATGTGCAGTTAGCCAAATAGTATTCAATTTAAATGGTCATAAATTACTCTATATGAACCTGAGTCTTTTTCTAAAAGAAAGCCTGTGCTCTTCTGTACGTACACACAGACATACACACCCTATGTGACTTTGGCTAGCTGAGTATCTCCGTTCTTCTTCTACCTGTGCAAAGTTGGCCTAAGGTGAACTCAACAGTTTCATCCCTCCCCACAAAGCATGGTCTTGCGCAGTGAGGAGGGTGAGTCATAGTGGTAAGATGTCCACACATTTATCTCTAGAAAACATACAATGCATAGATAGGACTAACTTCAAGAAACATATGTTCTAGCTGGAGATATGTAATGTGCTCAAAAGTTTTTAAGGACATTTAAAAAGAAACATGTGGGTGGGTATAAATAGAAGTTGTGGAACATATCCAAGGCCGAAAGGCTGAGGGGACACAAGAGATCAGAATAAGGAGAGCCGGGAAAACCACGTGGAAGTGTTTCAGTTAGGGTTTGGAAGTGTGCACACGGAGATGTCCACAGGAAGGGAACACCAGGCACTCTGGGTTCCCTCCTAAAATATCAGCGGGCATTAAAGTTTGCTTGACTGAAGAAACATCCAGTGGAATAAACATGGAACAGAATGAAAGAATGTGAAAGGTCAGAAAGGACATCTGACTACATTGGAAAAAGTGAGAAAAGGATTAGGAAAAAAGGATCAGGGTTCTAAAAGATCTTGATGAATGAAAACATATAATTATAAAGTAGACATGAATTAGGGGGAAAAAACCCCACACCAGTAGAGTCAAAATGACAGTAGAATAAACAAAGTATTAAAATCAAGAACAAAAAATTCCCTCATAAAAAAAAATTCACTCATAACTATCAGAGATAACGAAAACTTTTTTTCCCCTTTCTGACAACACATTTGGGAAATGTGAAATCAGGGGTATAAGAAGCTGGCCGCTTAAATTAAAAGAATACATACATCTGGAAAAGAAGTACTATAATAGGAGAGAAATGATAGAGAATTACTCTTTGTCACACATTGACTCTAGAAAAATCCATTAATTTTCTGTGTAGCTATTTTAACACAATCCTTTTTTAACACTCTATCACAGATGACTTATAACAGAACAATCATGAGTCAGTCAACGAACCTCAATTTTCTCCTAAGTCTTTGCTAGATGCTGGGGAAAAAGAAAACCGGTATTTGTTAAATGCCCACTTTGTGCTGTGAATTACTACAGGCCTTTGACTGCTTTATTTCATTTAATCATCACTATAACTGTGTAAGGTGGGCACCATAAACTTAAAAAAATTTTTGAGGTATAGTTGATTTACAGTGTTGTGTTATCTCTGCTGTACAGCAAAGTGACTGTTTTACACATACATTCTTTTTTATATTTTTTCATTATGGTTTATCCCAGGATATTGAATATAGTTCCCTGTGGGCACAGTAAACATTTTAAATTTTAAAGATGAATGTGAAGGTTGGAGAGATGAAATAATTTGCCCAAGTCCACATAGCTGGTAGGTGGCAGAGCTGGTACTCAAATATTACTCCTCTCAAGCTGGAATAAAGCTTATCTGGGTTAAAATCTGGTCCTGCTACATACCAGTTTTGTGGCCTGACCTAATTAACCTCTGGATTTCACTCTTTTCTTCTGCAATACAGGAAGACAAAACCACTTCTCAAAGGGTTATTTTGTGGAAATTAGTTTATTCATTTGTTCATCTATCAAATGATGGACCACAGAACAAGGAAGTGAAGAAATGAGGGAGGGGGTAACATTAGAACAAAGTCAATAGCTCTAAAGTTGTGATGGAAGTAAAAAAAGGTTGCTAGAATAGCAGCATTAAAGCAGATGAGCTGGATGGGCAGGGGTCAAAGTATAGTGCTTAAAGGAGAGTTTTTAGAGCTTGTATGGATTTTGATGTCAACATGAAGGAGATGACCACAGGAGGGGGTGGCTAAGGATGTGAAAGGTAGGGATGGGGGAAGAGAATCTTGGAGGCAAGGAAGTTGCGAAACTGAAAAACAATGAGCAACGCATGCAAAGTATCTAGAACTCAGGTGATCCTTACAAAATGCTAATCCTGAAAAGTAAAAAATTAGACATAGCAAACATACTTCTTGTTTGCATATTAAAAAGGATGAAAGTGAGAAACCTGCCTCAGTGGCAGGCAGTGGACGGGAACACATATTTGACGCTATAGAAATGCATCAAGAAGGCAAATAGTTCATTGCAGCTCTATTTACAATAGCCCAGAGATGGAAACAACCTAAGTGCCCATCATCGGATGAATGGATAAAGAAGATGTGGCACATATATACAATGGAATACTACTCAGCCATAAAAAGAAACGAAATTGAGCTATTTGTAATGAGGTGGATAGACCTAGAGTCTGTCATACAGAGTGAAGTCAGAAAGAAAAAGACAAATACCGTATGCTAACACATATATATGGAATTTAAGAAAAAAATGTCATGAAGAACCTAGGGGTAAAGCAGGAATAAAGACGCAGACCTCCTAAAGAACGGACTTGAGGTTATGGGGAGGGGGAAGGGTGAGCTGTGACAGGGCGAGAGAGAGTCATGGGCATATACACACTAACAAACGTAGTAAGGTAGATAGCTAGTGGGAAGCAGCCGCATGGCACGGGGATATTGGCTCGGTGCTTTGTGACAGCCTGGAGGGGTGGGATAGGGAGGGTGGGAGGGAGGGAGACGCAAGAGGGAAGACATATGGGAACATATGTTTATGTATGACTGATTCACTTTGTTATAAAGCAGAAACTAACACACCATTGTAAAGCAATTATACCCCAATAAAGATGTTAAAAAAAAAAAAAAAAAAGGCAAATACTGCAATTCCCCACCCAGGCTCTTATGTATTATGTCCTGATATGACTCCCTTACACTTTAAATACTTCTGCTTGAAGTTACTTAAGTGTTCCGTTAACTGCTTTTCTAAGAGTAAATAAAATCGTGAAGAGTAAAAAAAGCTGAATTAAGTACAACAGGAAACAGTTAACAGTATGCAACAATGGTATGTTATTTTAAGAATATTAAACATCCTCCTTACAACTTTATCTATATTATTAATTCACTTAGCAGTTCCTTTCCTGTTTTAAAATACAGGAACATATCCAATCCATGTTGAATGATATCTATTATCACCTGTTGATAATGATTATGTTATCAGGTTATTGGGATTCCAATTAAAGAGACTTAACTATATATACTTATAGAGAAAAAATATAAGTAATTTTAACAATTAAAAATAAAAGTACAACAGGAAATGTTAACAAAACTTTCCAGGCAATATTTATTATAAATAAATATCTATGCCTCAGCAGTTCCTTCTGCCTTGGTTCTTCCCACAGCAAACACCACCTTGTGAGATATCTTCTCTGTCCTTCCTACGTAAAATCATCACCCCCCGCCCCCCTCCATTATCACACTCTCTTCTTCACATCATTTATTACCACTGGGTACACTTACATTTCTTGTTCATTGTCTTTCACCATTCTCTCTCCCAACTATAAGAGTTGAGACTTTATTTCTTTCATTGTTTTACCTCTAATTCCTAGAACAGACTTGGGCACATAGAAGCTTGTAAAAGTTACATACATTAAAAAAAAAACTAATAACTCTTTAAGGTCTTAAGTACTCAATAAAAAGAATGGCTTCCCATTTTTACATTTAGAAAAGAAATTATGAACTAAGGTTAAAGTGAAGAAAATAAAATTTCTAGTCCACTGTTTTTTCCTTGATACCACCTCTAAAGATCAATGTTTAGTTAAAAAAAAAATTAATGCTTATTTATTTCCTTTAGGGCTTACAGCCTATGTGTTCCTTAAATCCAATTTGCTGAGCTTCACAGTTCTGTGAAATGTACTATGTCTGTGTCGGTCCATTGTAATCACAACTCACCATCTTCCAACCACCACAGATGGAGAAAGTGTTGAAAAGAATTTTTCCAAGCTGCCATGTTCGATTTAATACTTTGGGGGACACAGGAAGAGGAGGAGGAGAGCATAATATTTCTTTACTGACATGGACTTTATTGTTACTTATACTCAAGTTTTTAAATAACAAAAATAGAAGACATTTTGAATCAGAGTACGTCTCAAAGAGAAACATTAAAATGGTGGTCCCATTACTCTTGAACCTGGATACTGGCTAAAATGGATTTTATGTACTTTTAAGGTGAACAAGTACAAGTAGTCTATTTAGTAAATAAGGTTAAATGTCTGTCAGCAGATCTAAAATTTCAGAGGCAATATTTTATTTCAAAAGTAAAACTAATACGGTCACATATTAACTGGTGAGAGTTACAATGATAGAAACCCTTAAAATTCTTATAAAAAAAACTAGAATTATTTCACAGTTAGTCTTGCCCACACTTCTCATGACTGTATGTTTTCTGGTTATCTATTAATCCAAATTAAAAATTAAATACATATTAACTTACCAACAGTGATATAACTTCAAGGCTGAGAAAAAGCACTAATCACAAAGAATTTCAATTAAACGTTCATCTAACAGTCCAGAAAGAGATGTTATCGAGAGAAGTCCTAATTATAAATCAGATAGCTGTGTATCTGTTTAAAGACTAACATACACCTAGCTTCACCAAAACACTTCCGAAAAAAACTACACATACCTATTTTGTTCAAGACATAATATGAAAATTAAAATAATTCCTCTACTTTAAAAAAAGCGTGACTCCTAAGAAAGGTTCATAGCATCTCATTAACAAAGCAAAAATGTTAACCTGAAATGGTTCATCTATTTTGGTCTTCAGTTACAAATAAAAAGTCACTAACAATTTATTATAATAATTCTATAAACAATTGGAAACATTATTATCAGAAAAAAAATTTTGTCAATGGAAAACAATCACTGATTCAATGAGCATTTGATCATTTTATTAACAAAATATGGGCAAGAATTACATCCCTCTCTGGTGAAACTTTTCAAATAATTTTATGTGGAGGGCCTTGAGAAGTATCAATTACAAAACATTTTTTTAAATGAAAACATTTTTTAAATGTACAAATACAAACCAGTACTTTATACAAGCTACAAAGTTTGTCAATCAATGTAAAAAATAATTTGTTTCAACTGAATATAAGGCATGTTCAGTTTCTGTAATTTTGCAGAATTATTTTTTTTGCTTTGTTGGAGACTTTTCTCTTCGCTGGTCCTGATTTTTCTTTGATTCTCTGGATTGTTCAGAGTATCGGCTAGATTTTTCCCATCGTCTCTCAGCACCATTCTGATACCTATCTTCATCACTTCTAGAGGCTGAATGTTTTTTATCCTTTTCTCTTGACTTGGACCTATCCTTTCTTCTAAAATTCTCACTGTCCTTATTTCTGTATTTGTGCTCATTTTCAGAGAAAGAATTTCTTCTCTCTCCTCTTTTCTTTCTGGGATCCCCAAGATTATGTTCCAAATCCATGTACATTTCTTGGTCTCTGTCCTTCATGGCTCTGCTGTAGCTGTTTCGCTCAGAAGGAAGCCCTCTGTCTGAAGTGTACTTTGTTACGGGATCTTTTGAATCTCTGTCTCTGGGTTTCTCTGACCTCCTTTCTCTCTCGGTCCTCGTTTCCTGGTGCCGTTGCTCTGGTCTCCTTTCTTCTTGTTTCCTATCATTCGTGTGTTGTTTCCTGATCAATTTATTTACTTCTTTCCTTCTGTGGTTCCCTTGCCCCTTCTTTCTTACATCTTTATCTGCATGTGTAAAATGAAATATAGTTAGCTTTCATTTTAGTCTTAATTTCACAACTGAAAAATCACACTTATTGATGCATTACAGGTTTACTAATTCAGACAAACTGGATGCAGAGCCAAATCGATTGAATGCAAAGTCTGATGACAGAACATTATACAAATAGTGTAATTTTTAAGAATATACAATATATTTACTGAAGTACTGCTTTGACCCTTAACTCAAAAGAGTAAACAAGAACTTTAAGTAAACTATAGCAAATGTAAAAGTTTTAATGAAGTGACTAAAGTGGTACATTTCCACTCACAAATTTTATCCAAAACATAAACTCTAGCCCACATGCATTATGTCATATGAAATATTATGTCAGATCTCGTACATAATTAAAATGCAATGATCATACATGCCAGCAACATCACTTCCTAAGAGGTGGGCTGAGCGGGATGACTGGGTTTGTGTAATGATATGAATATGTATTTTTCAAATGAAAACCTCTGCCTACAGAAATGATAGTTCTGCTATCAGAGAAGTACTAACTGTACTAGCAAAGAGAAGCTATATTGAGATATAATCATAGGCTTTATGAGAGCCACAAAGGCTTGATTTCTGAGAAAACTCTTCTAAGAAGGCCTTGAAACTTTTAATTTTATTGATATGATCACAAATATAAATATTAATTACAATGAAATATCTTACCATTTTAAGCTATAAAACACATTCAATCACGATATCTGTGTTATTTAGTTTGGGTACATAATCAAGGGTACTGAGATGACCACAGTTTCTGTCAAGTTCATATAAATACATACAAAAAGAAGGAAATATGGTGGAAAGTTGCCTACCCTTGTCCTACCTCCACCCAAACGTCAGTGTACCAGCCTCTGTTTCTCCTGCCAAATGCCTACCCCGGCACAGTCAGTTGGTTTGCCACTAAGGACCTATTTCTCTGGTTCCTATCAAGCAGCTCAGCTGAGCTGCAGCTACCCAAGCAGAAACCATCTGGCTCCGTGCAGAATCGACGTCTCTCTGACCCTGGTGTATGCCACTCTTGGTGCTTCTTGACACTAAAACCTGAGCCCTATAATAATATGCACTCTTCTCTCTCCTTGGTGTTTGCTTTAAAATTTTCTAATTTGGGGTAAGTTCATATTGCTTTTATGCTATTTAATATTTTACTGATAAAACTGAAAGCTCTCTACTGAAACAGTATGATGAGGCAAATTAATTCTGAATCAGCAAGCTTCCTTATTGCAGCAGTTCATGCTGTGTTATCATCTGTTCTCAAAACAGATACCATGAAATAACAAATTCTTTAGAGGTGAATGGTAAATGAACAATGTTAGTGTATTTCAATTCAAGAATAAAATTTCCTGTGAGCAAATGGAATCTTGCTCTAATAATATAAAACACTGAAAGTCCCCTAATTCTGCATGCCACTTAGTATGTAAAACACTTTGAAGTGAAACAAGCATGTAAAGACTAGCCTTCCAACCTACTAATAAGGCTGTGGGGAAAAGTGCTGCCTCTCTGAAATACGCATTGAAAGATACAAGAAATGACATGCATTTTGGACAATCAGAGTATCTCTTATTCAAACTAAGATACTATGATGAAAGAAGCAGAATTGGCCCTGGGGAAAACAACATAGACCTTTTCAGAAAATGGCATATTTGAAAAAATCCTTTACTATAGCACTTCCCCTTCCCAAGGAGGACAGACAAAATTGTGAAAGACTAGTAATGCTGCTGAAAACAACTAGAAATGCCAGATAAAATTTTAACATCTTCTCTTGAAAGGCACTAAAGATCTGGAGCAACTTAAGATGCTATAAGGAAGTGCTCAAAAAAAGGGATGGGAGTATGTCAAAAGAGCACTGGAGTCAACTTGAAGGAACTCCTAATTGACAAAGTTGAAATGATCTGAACAAGAAAATAAATGACAGCATTGGACTTTAACCCATAGAATAAGATAAATATTCATGAATCCACACTGATATAAATATATAGTTGAATTAATAAATAAATGGAGGAGGGCACAACTCTTTCTTACAGGAGAAATTCAATTACCAAATGTGGAAAAAGAGACAAACAGGGAAACCACCATTTGGCAAACACTACAGTAGTAAGTGTTGCAGATAAGATCCACAGATGGATGTGAAAATAGAAGACCAAAAGTTAGAGGAGAAAGAGGAGATTTGCATAGTACTGAATTATCTCCCTACAAGATATTAATTTATAAAGAAAAACAGTTTCCATGAAAAAACCCAATAGATACCACCTTAACCAAGTGGTCAAACTTAATGTCACCAATATCAGTATTATCAACTCCTCAATAAGGCACAGTAAGAACAACATATCGTTTCTATGGTATTCTGGCTAAAAATGAATAACCTCATTCTAATCATGAGAAAACATCAGACAGATCTCCATACTGCGGGACATTCTGCAGAATAAGTGACCAGAGGACTTAAAAAGGGTCAACGCCATTCAAAACAAGGAAAGCCTGAGAAGAACTACCACAGGTTGTAGAAGATTAAAGAGAAATACAATTAAAGGCAAGGAGGGACCTGGAAAAAGAAAAAGAACATTAGTGGGAAAACTAGTGAAATTCAAATAAGACCTATTGTTTGGTGAATAGTATTTTCCTGATGTTAATCTCCTGGTTTTGATAAGTGAACTACAGTTATGGAAGATGCTAACATTAGGGGAAGTTGGGTGAAGACTATATGGAAATTCTCTGTACTATTTTTGCAACTTTCTTATAAGTCAAAAATTAGTTCAAGATAAAAACTAAAAAATAAAGACACCAGAGAGCTGGCAAAAAAAACTAGGACTAGAAGGGCCAAGACTCAAGAGAAGGCAGAACCACAGAGAGGTAAGGTAATGTCACTTTCTCCCTGCGAGTATCTGCTGATTCAGGGCTGCTGCTGAGGGACATAGACCAGCAGAGCTCTGGCAGCCTTGCAGGGCTCGAGAGATAAGAACAGGACTAGTTACTTGCAATACATACATGTGACAAAAAATACATATCTGAAATACATAAAGGCACTTACAAATCAACAGAAAGGCCAACTTAATGAAAAGGGGGGGAGGAGGCAAAAATT
This sequence comes from Orcinus orca, assembly GCF_937001465.1. Classification (NCBI taxonomy): domain Eukaryota; kingdom Metazoa; phylum Chordata; class Mammalia; order Artiodactyla; family Delphinidae; genus Orcinus; species Orcinus orca. The sequence continues at coordinate 67,406,289 of NC_064565.1, forward strand.
CTGAACAGCCACTTAACAAAAAGAAAATATCCAAATGGCAGATAATACAGAAAACGATGCTCAACTTCACTACTGATCAAGGAAATGAAAATTAAAGCCACAATGCAGTACCATTACACACCCACCAAAATGGCTAAAATGAAAAAGACAGTCAGTTAAAGTGTTAGTGAAGATGGGAGCTATGGGAACTCTCATACATGGCTGGTGGGAGTGTAAACTAGAATAACCACTTGGAAGGCTGTTTGGGAGTATCTACACACACCCTACAGCCCAGTGATTCCACCTCTAGGTACATATCCAACAGAAATGTGCATATATATATATATGTATGTCGCCAAAAGATATGTAAGAGAGCATTCATGGCAACACTACTTATAAATTTAAATTTCCGCTGAGTAAAAAGGACAAATGTTAAATATACTGTGGAATATCTGCATAGTGAAAAACTATACAGCAATGAGAATGAATGAACTATAACTAAATGCAATAGTATGGACGTATCTCACAAACATAAAGTTGAAAGATAAACCAAACATAAAGAAGTTCATAATATATAATTCTAAAGTTTAAAGCAGACAAAACTAATTTATAGAATTACAAATCAGAACAGGAGCTGCCATGAGGCAGTGGATGGGAGGAGTGGTAGTAAGTACAAGAGGGAAAAAGGAAGATTTCTGGGGTACTGGTTGTTCTCGTTCTGGGTCCTGGCTACACGGATGTGGTCTGTTTATGAAAATTTATACAGCTGTTCACTTAAAATGTGTGCACTGAATGTGTGGTATGCGTCAATTACTAATATAAAGCTTCACTATTAAAAGTAAAAAATTAAATTTTCTTTAAAATATAACCATCAGGAAAGCTCCTGTAAAGTAGATTACAGACATTATGAATGGCATTTCAGTCAGCACTCAAATAAATATTTGCCAATGGAATATCTTCATTTCGTTGAAGAGGATTCCAAAAGATAATCTTAGCATTATAAATGCTGAATTCAGTATAGACTGCAACAGTGATAGATGATCATTTATATTATTAACTGTGGCTTTTAAACAAATGAACTCTAAAATAAATAAGCAATCAAATTATTCTCTTCCCTTGTAAACACCACCAGCAATACACTTGTTAGAAAAGAGCACGATCAACTATACATCAGTTTCAGTACCTGAGGCTGAGCTCTGACTACTGGTGGATGAAGCGCTTTCTCCACTAGAAGACTCTGAACTGCTGTCGCTGCTGTCCGAATCAGAGGCAGAGGAGTCAGACTCAGAGGAGGAGGACTCAGGGGAGGAAGAGGAGGCGGGGGATTTATTTGGCTCAACATCTGGTTTTTGTGCCACGATGACCTTTGGTATATTTTTGAGATGCTCACGTAATTCATCCCTAATAAGAAACATAATCTCTGTTAGATTCTGCCTTGAAGGCAACTGTGAAATAATTCTGTAAATTGAATAAAATTCTGATAATAATTCTTACGTTAAACCTCCAAGACCTATAGAAGTAAAGAAGTTGATGGCAAATCGAGTGTTTCTTGGGTTATCTCGGGGTAATAATCCTTCAAAGAATGGCTGCAGAGTTCTAAAAAGGAAAAAGAAAAATGAACAAAAGAGAACAGATTGCTTAAATATAAAAAGGCAAAATCCTTATATAGTCATTTTTCAGATATTCTATATATTAAATTAGTAAATGAAATACAAGTGATTTAAAAATCATTCATCTGGTCAGGCTGCATGCTATCTAAATGAGTAGGGTCAAGTCATAATTTACTAAAATTAATTTCTAGGGATTTTCCTGGCAGTCCAGTGGTTAGCACTCAGTGCTTTCACTGTCATGGGTCCTGGTTGGGGAACTAAGATCCCACAAGCCATGAGGAGCAGTCAAATAAAAAAAAAATTAAATTGATTTCTAGAATTATACAAGAGGAGGTTTTTAAAACTTTCATATACACACACAACACTCAGAATAGATATACGTATATAACACATATAAACCTACATATACATATGTATATTTATTATATGTGAGTATATGTACAGAAAAGTAAAAAAACAAAACCAAACAAGCCTCCTCTGTTGTACATGCAAACACGCCTGTATACACAGCACTGTGGAAGGTACTGGAGGAGGGGAAGAGCAGTCAACAAAAGAGAAATCAAGGATGAAGACTGTAGGAATCACTGTTTCTAGGCAGGGGGAAAAATAGAGAAACATTAACAATATAATGTGGTTTTGGACATGTGTTTTTGTTTTTTTTTTTGCGTTACACGGGCCTCTCACTGTTGTGGCCTCTCCCGTTGCGGAGCACAGGCTCCGGACACGCAGGCTCAGCGGCCATGGCTCACGGGCCCAGCCGCTCCGTGGCATGTGGGATCTTCCCGGACGGGGGAACGAACCTGCGTCCCCTGCATCGGCAGGCGGACTCCCAACCACTGCGCCACCAGGGAAGCCCGGGACATGTGGTTTTGAGTGCTACATTCAATGCACTAAGCTGCAGAGTTAGGAAAAACCATTCTTCATAGAAAAAGGTAACTTAATGTAAGAGGAACGATTAATACGAGTTTGCTGGATAGAACAAGAGAAGGAATTCCTAGCTCTGGAAACAGAGGTAAGGAGGCATGAATGAGCCGGACTTGCTTAACCAGCTGCGCAGCGTTGGTGCAGTGCAGCCGCAGTGCGGCTTGCTGGGGAGGGAGTATGTGAGCCTGGCAAAGTAGGTAAGGACCAATAAGTAAGTATACGAAGCTAAGAGAAGTGGATGGACCCGCCCAGAGCATGCAGAATCCAGGACAGACCTTTAGCGAACACCGGAGAGGCAGGCTGAAGAGGAGAGAGAGGTTGGGGGGAGCAAGGCAGAATAAGAAAGTGAGCTCATGAGCAAGTGGTCAACGGTGTAAGTGAGACCACGAGGTCACGAGGCATGAGGACTGAGAAAGACTGCGGGACTAGGCAGGTGGTCACTGAAAAAAATCTGAAAGGATTTCAGGAGTGTGAATGGAGTAGAAGCCAATGTGCATGGCAATGGGCAATCTGAATACATAGGAAGTAAGGAAGCTGGGACAGGGATTCCATAATAGTCCTGGAACAAAGCCCTAGTTCGGTGTAATAATTTCAACAGTTACAGGACTGATATTCACTGGTATATGTTCACAATCATCCACTGATAATAAAAAAATTATCATTCTTTGGCTCAATATTAGGGTAAAAATGAAAATAAAACTACAAATACTCATTACTGGGAAACTCCAGTGAGCATGCAAAAAAAATTTTTGTATGTTCTAACTAAACTAAAAGAGGCGTTAATTCTGCATTTTCTCTACTTGAACTAATTGATCATTAAGTTTCACGTTGTCCTGTGCCACACAGAGCATCAGAGTCAGAACAGTGTAACGGACAAAGAATGTCCTAAGGACTTAACTTGTATTTTTACAACTAAGGGTGAACTTACGGCTGCTAAAGTAGGGGAAAACCTCCGAGGGCAGTAAGAATAAAGAGTGCTTAATAATAAACTTACTCATCCTTTAATCTTCCATTAAGTTTAGGAAGACCCATGTATTCACACAGTTCTTGGAAAAATATTTTCACAAAAATTCTACTGGATGATGTAGTAGTTTCTTCACTCAGCTTTATGCATTCAAGAACCTGAAAATTAAAATTAGAAAACGATAATTTTATCTTGGTGTTCAAAAGATGAGACAAAGTGACCAATATCTGTAACTTATAGTGTCCCTTGAAATTAATGATTTGCTCTCATCTGCAGTTAGAATTATCTCTAAATATCTTCCCTTATGCTGATACGCATTATTACTTGGGAAAGTTTAAGACTGCTTCTCTATACAAATTTCCAAAATGTTAAGATGCTACAGAAATAGAGTTCATTCTCTTTCCTGAGTAATGTGCTTTTTATAGCAGGAAGGAATATTGTCTTGAGCATCTAATGCTAAGATTATTAGCTCCTAAAACTCACTCATCAAAACATGGGTGTAAGAGGGTATGGGGAAAAATGCCACTTAAAGCATCAAGCTACAGTTTTGTCCAGGACTAGAGTACACAAGACGAGTAAAGACGAAGAGTGATGGCTTGTTCTGAATAGTTAAGATTGGGCTTACTGAAGCTCACAGAGAGAAATTTTAGGGTAAATAAAAATAAAAGCAACCTCCAGTTTTTTATGGATGTGTTCCAGGAGCTCACTTATTTCAATTGTTTAAAACTTTGATTTCATTTTCCCAGAGAAGGGAGTAAAAACAAAGTAAAAGTTATGATTAGCCTGCTGGGTTAGCTTATAAATGCCTATTAAAGTAGCTGGACACACTTAGTACTTAAAGTATTACAAAACTCTATCCAACATTTATAAGCTCAATGATGCTGCTTCATTCTACCACTGGGTTGTGGTATTCTACAATATGATTCTCTTTTTTCTTCCATCTTGGATATAATTTCTTTCCGATTTTTCAGTTCCTTCAGCCTAACCTACTACTTTGTATTTTGCATTATTACCTTGGGCATCTTACCTCTTCTGTTTTATGGTACTAAGCTTCTTGAAAGCAGGGACCATATACAATTCATTTTGGATGCCCAGTGTCTCTTTCTGGGCACAGAGTTGGTGACTAAACAAATGGCTGTTGAATGAATAGTAATTGTACAATTAAGTGCCAGCTTAATGAATGCAGTTCAAATTCCAACACAGTGTACATTTCCCCATCGAGAGTATCTTTCCTTGTTCTAACTATGACTACAGAACTTCCTCCCTATCACTTACCCAACTTCAATGCCTGCTAAGAAAAATACATCTTGCCAGAACAGTCATTTCTCTTATATCCTTACCAGAGGAACTATTGACAGTTACTCCGTCAGGAAACAGGCAGTAACTCAGAGGCTCATATGCCACCAGACTATTGGTGTATGTGAATATGAGTGTGCACACACGTGTGTATACAGAGAAGATGAAAATCTACATTTTCTCTGAAAACACTCCTGGCCATCACTATCAGAAAGAACTGTAATGTTTGGACTGTTAATATCATCCAGGATAGTATTTCTTACACTCACACATTATTTACTTAGCTTTTCTTTTTTTAAAATAATTAATTAATCGATTTATTTTTGGCTGCATTGGGTCTTCGTTCTTGTGTGCGGGCTTTCTCTAGTTGTGGCGAGTGGGGGCTACTCTTCGTTGCGATGCGTGGGCTTCCCATTGAGGTGGCTTCTCTTGTTGCGGAGCATGGACTCTAGGCGTGCGGGCTCAGTAGCTGTGGAGCACAGGCTTGATTGCTCAGCGGCATGTGGGACCTTCCTAGACCAGGGATCGAACCTGTGTCCCCTGCATTGGCAGGCGGATTCTTAACCACTGCAGCACCAGGGGAGTCCCTACTTAGTTTTTTGATCCCATGTTATATGAACATAACCTCAAAGACTGCCATTATAGTAAAAGTTTGCTCCACATTTCTTTTTTTTTTTTTTTGCGGTACGCGGGCCTCTCACTGTTGTGGCCTCTCCCGTTGCGGAGCACAGGCTCCGGACGCGCAGGCTCAGCGGCCATGGCTCTTGGGCCTAGCCGCTCCGCGGCATGTGGGATCTTCCTGGACCGGGGCACGAACCCATATCCCCTGCATCGGCAGGCGGACTCTCAACCACTGCGCCACCAGGGAAGCCCTCAACATTTCATTTTAAAGTACATTTCCTACATAGGAAAAGTATGGCTGTGCTATACTTAATATCTATTTCAAAATAACAGGGGATTAGGAAAGAAGTACAAATATTGACCTATCTACTTACGCTCCATGGAAGTGAATCGGTGTATAAGAGGTGAGCAAACATCTTAGCAACATTTCTCAATTTGTTTGTTTCCAAGCGATGGATGGTATCATATTGTTCTTTGAATATACTTTCAAAGGATTCCATGTATTCTTTTTTTAGCATGCAAAATCGCTAATAAATTAAAAATAAAAATGTCAATACCATTATGAGCATATTAAATACTAATTTTATTCAATCAAAAGTTAATAAATATTTGTATATCATATCACTCAATCTTCTTGTGCTGTATAATGGGATGCTCAAAAAAGAAGTTAATATATATCACCCCTATCTACCTGGGATTTATATGCTAAAACAAAGTTATACATGTAGCTGACCACAGACACACACATTTGTATAAGATAAATATACTTCTCTGTGGGTTGAGTTTGGACTCAAAAAATTATTTTAGCTCATGCTTTATTTGTGCTGCCTGAGCATGTACTTGACTTCAGAAACTGCTGTGAAATTTTGAAAAGACAGCATTTAACTGTCCTCTTTGGGAAATTTTACAAAGCATGTGGAATTTCTCAAAGTTCTGGAAGAGTAATACGTAATATTAAGGCACTACAAAAATGAAGTGGGAAAGGAGGAAGCTGCAGAGTGGGAAACCTGTGGAAGGGAAGAACAATTTGCTTTCAGCAAAGATATGTTACTAGACCAGGCAACAAAGCAGACACATTAATTCGCAATACTCATGTTAAGAATTACCCTTGTGATTTCATCAAAATCCAACAAGAAAAATGAGGTTGGAACTCACCCCAGCTAATAAGCCAAAAAATTTCTCATATGTCCTTTGTTGGGCACAGCAGTCAAGTATCATGTTGCACAGTTCTTTCTATTTGGAGAACAATTACATTAATGATTCAAAACACAGTGAATCCATGCTATATGATAATTTATCAATATGATAGAGACAGCCTGAATTTTTAAATAAGGTTTTAAAAACACAAAACTCTGTGAACTTTAGTTGTGCAGACAAAACAAAAAATTCAATCTATTCAAGCCTATAGTTTTTTTAAAGTCTTCTGTTTGCCTGACAGAAATTCCATAGTCATTTATGCTAATTAGATTGATTATAAAATTCTAAATTCATATAAGTATGAACCACTTCATGAAAACCTAGTATAGGAAACAGATACATCAAAAAGAGACTGAATATACTGTATTCTAAAAAGATTCTACACAGAAGTCTTTTAAATATAGATCACCAATATGACATATAACAATTCAGTTATACATCTTCCAAAGATTTAAACCCAATTATGAAGGAATATATTTTGTTAGTATGGAGAAGGCAGAACATGGTGAGTCTTTACAGAAGCATACATGGGCACAGCTTCAATGTTAATGTAAATGACCCTCTGGCTGATAAAGAAGAAAATATATTTAAAAGAGCAACAACAAAAAAAGACCTTTGTGGCTAAGTTTTTTAGCCTCAAAATAAATGTTATACATATAGATCTGTCAATAGATGAATCTCTATAAATAGATGGAATCATTTCATAACTGCTATAATAACACACTGTCCAATCAGTTATTTATGGGCCTTGAAAACTCCTTTGTGAAAATTCTGTTGAACTAAGAAATGCAAGAATAAATCCAGGATCAGGAAATACCATCATCACAAATGACTAATAACAAATAAATATTATTTACTAATTCCTGAAATAACCTTAATGAAATATGTGTTGATTACAGAAATTTCATAAGTGAAGAAACTCAGGAAATATGGACAAATCAATGAAGACAAAATGAAAAAAGGCATAACCCTACCCCTAACCCTGAGTACTGCTGTAGAATTAACTAAATATATTTCTCAACAAAACATTTCTTATCAGAAAGTTTAAAATTAGTTTTTTTAAATACAGTAACTGCAATGTATTTGCTTTCCATAAACAGAAACCAAGCTTATAAAATATAATGTATACATTTCAGTTCATTTTTACTTTAATTTTACCTTTATATCTTCAATTAAGAATTTTGACACTTTTGTCTCTTGATAACATTTTGTAACATTTTGTCACTTGATATAATAATTACTAAGATACAACCTAAGCAATTATTGTAAATTATTTAAAAAATGAGGTCAATATGCATTTACTGCAAATATCTATGTGCAAGAGGAAGCAAGGGGACCCTGAAGAAGCACAGAACAGACACTCTAAAACTGTGCTGTCCAGTATGGTAGGCCCTAGCAACACATAGCTATTTAAATTTAAATTGCTTAACATTACATCAAATTTTAGTTTCTCAGTCACACTTTAAGTACTCAAAAGCGACATGTGACGAGTATAGTGGCCACTGTACTAAACAGTGCAGAATATGAATATTTTCATCACTGCAGAAAGTTCTATTGGACAGTGCTGTTCTAGAAGCTGATAATTCACTTATAAAACTATCTACTCAAAGGCCTCCCTTCACAATATAAGATTATTTTTAGATGTAATTATATAACTAGATTATTATAATTTTTTAAAAAATTAGTCACGAGTTGTGTCAATTAAAATGTTTATAAATGTCTAAGTTCTGAAGAGATGTACTTGTCAAAATTTAATATAGTACTAAAAACTTAAATGAGGCTTTTCTGAGTTCTGCCATATAATGTTAATTTGATATACTAAAATACATTTTCAACTTCCTCTACCAACACTGTATTTTACAATAACCTAACAGGTAATCAGGTTTTAAACAATATAACATGGTAATATGCTGATAGCATTGCTAATAAAGTCAGCACTACCTGAAAAACAAATTACTTTCTTCCTTAGACTAAGTGCAATTACAACAGTTATTCCCTGTGGCATAAAATAATTAAATACTTTAACATTTTAATTAAATATCATAGTGATTTTAGGAGAGTCTTTTGAGTGCACAAAAATAGATGCACTAAGACACTCTTCCAAATGTTATCAAAATATGTTGAAGTTAAGTTCTAGAACAACTATCCTCTGGATTAATATTAATAAAATTTATAATGACTTAATTGTACTCCTCAAATAATGTGACAAGATCATACTATAACTTCAGTTTCAATTATAATTTTAAAGGTTAATTCACTAATTTATTCCCTTCCAATGACAACACATCAAGTGAACCATAATACAAATAGGTACACTATTATTAATATACCAATAAATAAACTTTAAGAGGGAAAATATAATTTTTTAAATTTGAAAAGAATAATCTCTTTTCAAAATTCCATCCCATGGCATTTCAAGAACTAATCTATATTCTTGAACAAAGGCTGGGAAACTTTTTCTGTAAAAAGCCAGAGAGTAGGGTTTCTCTGGTGGTGCAGTGGTTGAGAGTCCACCTGCCGATGCAGGTGACACGGGTTCATGCCCCGGTCCGGGAAAATCCCACATGCCGCGGAGCAGCTAGGCCCGTGAGCCATGGCCGCTGAGCCTGCATGTCCAGAGCCTGTGCTCTGCAACGGGAGAGGCCACAACAGTGAGAGGACCACGTACCGCCGAAAAAAAAAAAAAAAAAAAAAAAAAGGCCAGACAGTAAATATTTTAGGCTTTAGTGGCTATATAGTCTCTGTTGCAACTAGTCAATTCTGCTGCTATAGGGCAAAAGCAGCCATACACAATACATCAACCAATGGGCACAGCTGCACTCCAATAAAACTTTATTTACAAAAATGGGCAGTGAGCCTGGGCCACAGTGTGCCCATCCCTGTAACAGAACATATTTAAAGCCTTAAGACAAAGGACCTCCACTTAACGTTAACTTAGCTCAGATAGTCAAGAAGATCTTTTAGAAGAACTAGAAACCAAACAGCCTAGTAGAGCTGATACATTCACTCTGCACCTGTCTACTACATGTAAAGGAAGGTGTGAAAAACAAAACCTTGAAAGCCTTGGCTCAGGTTCCAAGGATCTAAAATCCAGATGGACAGGGAATAATATACATAAGAATACAACTAGAAAAAAACACCCATCTAGTCTTTATTATCCTTGGTATTAGGGTTCTATGATACTTTGAATACTGACGTTTACTAACTAGTTATAAGACTAATGGGCTAAGAGGGGGCTAAAATGTACTTTATGGCCAGCTGAATCCCTGACACCTTGCAGAGTGCCTGACATACAATATATGCTGAATACATTTTGTTAAATGAATTAATGCATGAAAAAAATGGTACAGATTCTTCTGTATGCAATTAAAGTAATGTAACAACATGTATGGTGATCTTCACAACTTCTATGACAAAAGAACGTTTTAGTGCATAAAGTAGACGAACCAGGTAATTCATTAGAGAACAAACTTCCTATTGTATTTAAGCCACCATTTGATTTATAGGCAACCACTCAGAAATTTGTGTAAAGTGTGGTGGTTCAGAGAGACTTCCTCCTTTTCCCAAAGCCAAATCAAACAGCCAATTTAAGTCACTGGAATGAGTAGCATATATGAAGCACCTCAGAACTCCTAAGTTTTGAGTTACTTTAAAATTTTAGAAAACCTACATTTAAAAAAATGAGTATTCAGTACTGAGTTACTGTTTCAATTCATGAAACCTATTAACTGTCTTAACCATTTTTATAACCAGTATATATTTCCTAAAGGAAAAAAAGTATTAACTTACTGTTTGACCCTCAGGAAACTCCATTTTCAGCAATTTGTGAGCACACTCTTCAAAATCTAAACTGTAGAGATAAAATGGTCACAATAATTAGGTTAAAAACCTGCAGCATATTTAAACTGTAGCACTCTTTCATATATAAAAATCTTACTTTAATAATTGTTTTAAATATTTTTTTACTATAATTTCATATCACTGTATTGTATATATAAAAAAGACATAGTTCTTAACTCTGCAAGGAATGAAGTACTGATACATACTACAGTATAAAATGGATGGACTTTGACTTATGCTAAGTGAAAGAAGTCAGACATAAAGACCACATACAGTATAATTCCATTTACATACAATGTCCAGAATGTGCAAATCCATAGACACAGAAAGCAAGCAAATTTTTATTACACTGCTAAATATTTCCACTTCTCCTGATCCAAGTCAGGAAGAGGTAAAAGATGTTCCAGGAGCCCAGCATGACATCCAGTGCTTAATCACCACCTTTACAAGTTATCTTGATTCATACCCAAACACAGGGCTTCTACTGTACATTATATAAAAACTAAGTATAAAAACAGTACATAACCAAAATCACTTACAAAGAAAAAAATGTTTTTATACAACACTTATATAAATTACATGAAAAATATCTTCAATATGCTTCACTTAAGAGAATTATCAAACTCAGTGTGAACTTGATTCAGGAATAATGCTAATATCTTTTGATAACAGCAGTGTAAAATAATCACCCACTGAAATATAATTATGAATTTAGTTTTATACTTCATCTCTATTCCTCAGCTTCTGTTACTGATTGGGTTTCATAAACACAAAAGGGGTAATAATTCAAGATGGTAGAATGGAATTTCAAAAAAACTAAAAAGAAAAAAAGAAAGCTATCAAGAAAGAGCTTTCACAACAAATAATATTAAACAATATCTAGCTCTAAGATTAAAATAGTTGACTGGAGTTGATAAATTTCAATAATATAGCAATACCAAAAAGTATTTTAAAAGATGTGATATTTTCTAGTTTTTATTCAAAAAAAAAAAGAATTAGTACTCAGGAAGAAAATCCTGTAATTTCTGAAAAACAAGTCAAGTAGGTCATGGAAATTTTTACAACTTTCCTTTTATCTAGTAAGTGAAGAATAAGGGAGAAGGTATGACTGTCTATTTCCCTTGTTCCTGTTTTACTTTAGAAGTATTTGGTGACTACTTACCATGACTGTTTTGAAGCTGCACTAAATGTAAATATTAAATGAATTAAATTTGCTTGATATTTTAAACCAAATGAATTCCAGGTTTAACACAAATTAATAGTGACTGAGGGAAGGGGAAAGAAAAAAGACTTTACATGATGCCAGTTTTCAAGCCGTGCTTACAAATGGTTTGTTGATGTCTCCAATTTAAGAAACTTCAAATTGTTGAGGACATTAAAGTCCCACCTCCCTCTGATGCTACAGCTTCAACATCACTTAAAAGCAAGAACAACCAGGAAAGTCTAATTTTTAATAGCAAAGCTAGTTGTGTTGTTTTATGTTTCCACAAATAAAAGAAGACTGCTTAAGGAGCCAGAACATTAAGATCAGAGTACCGTTGAGGTCAGTCAACAAGTCTAAAAGGAAAGAAAGTAAAAAAATAAAATCCCCAAATAGTTCAGTTGCCAGAACTTGGTTTTGTTCAGAAGATTTCCAAAAGTGAACAGTTTATATAAATAATCCAACCTCCTCTCAAGATAACCACTGGTGTTATGTTAATGTATTATTTCTAGAATCTGCCTTCCTATTTGTATACTTAAGATAATGCTACCAGCATGGTATTATATAGTCTATATTATTAGTTTTTATCCCCACCTAACAATAAATCAGACCACTTGCCCACATCAGTACCAATGCTCCATTAACCTAATTTTCAATGGTGGTATAAATTGAACATTTTGATTATTCATACTGGGCAATAAGATTCTCTCTCTCTCTCTCCCCCTCTCTTTTTGCTTTGAACAATTCTGTGTATAATTCTCCGTCAATATGTATTTCTTTGAGAAACAATGAAAAAGAAGGGTCAAATGGCAATCAAACTAAGCCACTGATTCATGCTGCCAAAAGGCTTTCCATAAAGAATGCACCAATTTAAATTTCCACCAGTAATCTTTCCGTGTATCTAACTGAACTCATCATTACTACTAAGTACTGTTGCTTTAAAAAGATAAAGTAAACCACTTTAGCTGTTTTAATGACCAACATTACTTATTCATCTAGAATAATATTTGTTTCGTAACGTTTTTACATTTTATAATCCCATTACATGAGTCTCCCAACCAAGTCCTTTAAACACCTTTTTATCAAAGTTGTGTTTACTTCCTAAAATTCTTTTTACTAGGCATTTAGGGGTTGAGACTCTTAACAAATAACACATAAGACAGTACTTATTGTACTGTTACTAGAATTGGTGCCACTATATAATAGTGGCTGTCACTTGTCTAATGTTTTAGTTTTTCAAATCTTTTTGTGTGATTCAGAGGTTATCAAGGTTAGATCGCTTAAAAAACAAAGTTTCTTTTAAATAATAATTCAAAGAGCTCCACTGTGACTCTTCAAAGTTAGTGTTAATAGCAATATTAAAGCAGTGAATCTGCTCTTTACAACTGATTACTATTGAATTTCTAAAAAAAAGGACAAACAAATAAAAGGTCAAACTCTAAGAATAGCTACTTAAAACAAAAATTTCTCACTTTTAAGTTTGTATAAAAAAACATTTAATAGGTTTTCCTTTCATGTGAAAGGCAAAGAAACATGTAAGGGTAAAGCAAAAAAATTTCTTAGCAATGTTTTGCTGTTTAACATTTCTCTTTTTGAAGACGAATCTAAGCCAAAAAGTTTTCAGACAGACTGAAAACAAGACGACTCCTACTTATGAATCATTTTTGCTATTACATCATACTAAATGGAAATATACAAAACCTAGTAACAAAACAAAACAGAGAAAATATTCCTTCTCCACTGTAAAATATACACGGTGCCCACTAAATCAATAGGCTGATTACCATTCGAAACAACAGATGTACTAAGCATTTAATATTTTCATTTATTTCTCTTTAAAACCAAAGTCACTGCCTTCAAAGGGAATAGGTTGTTTTCATGACATCATAGTAGTTCTTGCTTAACATTACTTCAAAGGTCCTTAAAACCTTCCTAATTCCTACTTCTGTTCATATTCATTTCCATTTGCACAACAAGTCAAGTGTGCAAACGTCATCATAACAGTGTTTCTCTGCTTAGAGCCAGAGTTAGAAACCAAATTAAAAAAATAAAACATTAAACTTCCACTACACAATTAAACACTGTGCTAACTCTGTAATGTAGAATTGTTTTCAGGTTATTAGTGATATTTAAACATAAGAAATGACATAGCTTTAAAAAGAAAAACATTTAATTACGCAACAGATAAGTAAAGACAATTTGCTCTTGAAGTGAAGAACCAACAGCAGGAATCTATTAACTGGGGCTTGGGATGGGGGTAGAGGCAAGTAGTTTGAGACTCCCTGCAATAGTGTCTAGTTTTCTGTTAACAGATTCTAAAAATCCCATCTGCTTGCCCATCCCCTGTCAAAAATAAGGATGAACTGATCTACAGTACCTTACCTTGACTGAATAGCAAGATAAATTGTACGACGAAATGAGACTAGATTAATTTCTGTTTTGTCATGAATAGTCACCGTTTGTCCTGAAATTAAACATAACAAAATTATAAAACTACACAAATAAATGTGAACTGAAAATGTATCCCTGTATAATATTTTCATAATCTATTTAGAATCTATGAGTTTAATAACACTCTCTTCTACAGTATAAGTATTTCCAGAATTCAAAGTAACTATTTCTAGGCTTTTGCCGTATCTTAGAGTATTTTAATAAGTTTATTCACCTCAAAGAAGTCCAGAACCAAGCCAGGAAAACTATTTTTGTTTCTGTGTCACCTGCTCATTTAGACATTATAAAAGGCTGCACTCATGCTGTTGTTTGGTAAAACATTATTTTCATATTTACAAACCGTTACCTTGATAATTTGAAAGAACTGTAACTTATGGGTAGAAATTCAGTTTCAGAGAACACTGGATCATCATGACAGGTTTAATGGGTCCAACAGTAATATGAATATTTGTTAAAATTTTCTCTTACCTAATGCATGAAAACTTTCCTTATAAACATTTAATAGTTTTTATTTGAATAGTATTTTCACATTAAAACAAAGAAATGCTAAAGTTAAATAAATGTAGTACATGGTTAGGAGATGTTTTAAATGAGGAAGACATTGGAAAAAATCAAACTCATTTTTATAAACTATGTTGTAGAAGAGCTACTATACTCTAAGACAGAACATTACGCCCTAAAAGGGAAAGATATACTTTTAATATTTTCAAATATGTAACGTAAGTAAATATTGACCAGTGTTATGTTCTGATGTTTTAACTGAGACTTAACCAAAGTAAAGTTCTGAGCTTATTTTCCTGTGAAATAATATAATCAAAGCTGAAGAGGAAGAACATCATGCCTGCTTCTGTTCAAGTATAGCTTTGGGCCTCTCCACTCTATTTTTCCAACATAAAGAGCAAATATCTAGTCACTCTCATCTGTTACATTCATGTCAGGGTAACATAAATCACATGCCCTCAACATGAATGTACCCTTTTCAGAGTTTATAACCAAAGTCATAAAATGTCAAGTTAAAATTATGTTGATATTAAAAAATGAATTTCCTTGTTTAATACTTTCCGAGCAGGGTCTTCCAACCTTGCCAATACTGATACTTTGCTGTGGGGGGCAGTCTTATGACTCACAGGATGTTTCACAGCATCTCTAGCCTTCACCCATTAGATGCCAGCAGCATCGCTTGCAACCCTCCACAGATTAAGAGCCACTGTTGTAGAGGAGTACAGCAGATTACCTTGGGAGTATTTTACAGTTTCATTTGAATAAGCTATACTTTTACCTTCTTCATCTTCTTCTCCCTCTTCCTCCTCTTCTTCCTCCTCCTCTTCACTACTCCCAGCATCTTGGTCTGTGTTTGAGTCACTATCTCCTTCATCAAGAATTTCTAAAAGAAAAAAGTAGGTTTAGAAAATATGAATGAGCAAGGGATATAAATGCATCTCATTCCAAGAAGATAATTCTCAGTTCACTGCAACCCACAGTGGTGTAACAGTTTATCAACCAGTGAAGATGATCACACAGGCCGTCTGTTATTGCCTGAGTGTTCACAGAGCATTGTAACTAATTTGACTAGAGAAAGCCATATGTGTAATTCTTCTGCCAGATAGAAAGTGGCCATGAAACAAGCAAGGGATGAGAAGAACAAAGAAAAAGCAGATGAAGGTTTTCCAAAAGAGCAAGAGCACTGGAACAATAAATTAGGAAGAGAAGTTAGCATATCGGAGTCAAAATATTAGTTCATCATCAGAAAGAAGATAATTTATCATAAGAAGCTAAGGCTAGCTATAGAAAACAAGAATTTAGGCTAAGAATGTTTTTTGAAAGACAAAGAAGGGAGAAGAAAAAATTGTGTAATTTAGCATTCACTTTACATAAATAGTGGTGAGATTTTTATTAAAATATATACTTATTAAATAGAACATTACAATCCATAGACTTTGCATATGTACAATAGAAATGGAGGTTTAAAGGCCTTTAAGAAAAACTGGTAAGATGAGCACTTCATTGGAATATCATTTCTTAAAATACATGTCACATTAAGAACTGGGCGAAAACAGTGATGTAAATAAGAGACTACATAAGGCCTGTCATCATGTTAATAGTAATAAATGACAAAAACCAGAATCGTATTTTGCCCAATGGTATGTGCTCTATCTGTCTGACAAAGATTTTACAAACCTAGACAACAATTCACTTTTGCATTTTTATTATAATCAGACAGGACTTAATATAGTTTGGGGGTCAACTAAGTTTTAGGAAAATTCTAATTTCCTTATATTTAACCAAGTAATATACATCAGGAGCCACATGTAATACTTAATGTTAGCAGAGAACTTCCTACTGTGAGAAACAAATCATTTTACAAAAATGGAGAGTTGTCATTCAGGCCTTAGCTGGCACACAAGTCTCCTTGAGAATACTTCTAACAAATTGTGACTTCAAGAAGTGATCTTAAGTGTCTAGTTTATTATGACATAAAGTGGCTTAGACAGACCTTTAAAAGAGGAAACTGTTTAGTATTCAATAGTAGGAAGACAGGCACTCCTGCTGTTTTCCCAAATGCTGTAAGACCTAAAACACAAGTACACCTGGGTCACTCTAAGGTGCTAATTACTAAAGCTGTGCCCACTTCCTGCTGCAGCCATTTTTTAATGCCAACTCTAGAACATTTTCTGAAAGAATTAAGGTCAAATGGATTGTCTAGTCATTTACATCATCCTCTCCTTATCTCTTCACTTTAAGATCTACTTACTGAAATCACTTAGGCCATGACAACTGGATTTTATTAACTGAATAAAGCAGTGGTTTCCAAGCATGGTCTGTGAGTCCTGGGGGGAATCACTGAGACTTGTCAGGTAGTCTGTGAGGTCAAACTATTTTCATAATAATACCAAGATATTACCTGCCTTTTCACTGTGCTGACATCTGAAATGATGATGCAAAAGCAAGAAGGGTTAAAACTTGCTGCATCTTGAGCAAAATCAAGGTATTGAACTGCACTAGCAGTCATTGTATTCTTTACTGCCACACTATTGTAGTAGGGGGAAACACACACACACACACACACACACACACACACACACACACACACACACACAGTTTCATTTAAGAATGCCCTTGAAGAAAAAATATAAAATTATTAATTTTGTTAAATCTTAGCCCTTGAGTATTGGCATTTATAATAGTCTGAGTAAGAAAATATGGAGTTTATATATAGCACTTCTGTTAAAGACAAATGTACAACGGTGGTGGCTATCTCAAGGAAAAGCACTTGTGTGACTGAGTTGCAAGATGAATTAGCCATATTTTTCATTTTTACTTGAAAGAATGGCAGACAAACTAGAGTTGTTAGGTATTTACCAGACATTTTCTCAAATATAAACAAAGTGAGACTATCATTTCAAGGAAAATGAACATAGGTATTTTCAGGTATTTGCCACCATGATCAAATTAAGAGTTTTCAAGAGGAAATTAGAATATTGGAAAACTTGTATCCATCCCTGTGAGCTTGACAGCTTCCCAATACTTAGACTTTTCTGATAAGATAGGTGGTAATATGAATAAATGTGATTTCTTGACATTGTATTAATGTGTCAATTTTGAAAATGTTAACAAGTTAATACTTGGAAGATGTGAATAATTCAGTGAATCAGTATTTTCCAAATGACCAATGCAACATGTTATGAAATCACGCATGAGTAAAAGATCCATTCAAAGTGACAGGCCAATGGATTTTAATGTTAACAAAGTATGAAAATTTGTGGATATTGTTTCAGGTTTCACAATGCAATTAAATCATTAAGAAGCTACTAAATATTGATTGGAATAGTATTAAAGAGAAATATACACAATTATAATTCTGAAAAGGCTATTAAAATACTCCTCCTTTTCCAACGACGTATCTGTGGTTAGGCTAAATTTCCATCACATATTTCAATCAAAACAACCTACTGCAACAGATTGAAATCAGAAACAATATGAGAATCCAACTGTTTCCTATTAGGCCAAACATTAAACTGCACAAAATATATAAAACATGCTATTCTTTTTCTTAAATTTCTTTTTGTAGTTATTTTCATAAAAACATGTAACAGGCAAATATGTACTATGTTTATTATTATTTCGAAATCATCTAATATTTTTTATGTTATCAGTTTTAATTTCTAATAAGTAAATGTCAATAGATACAACTCACATAAACAAAAGCTCTTTGGAGTCCTCAACAATTTTGAAGAGTGTAAAGGGATCTTGAGACCACAGAGTTTAAGAAATGTTGTAATAAAGAAAAGTACAACTTTCTTGGCCAACTGCCAAGAGCCCAAAGAAATGGATGGGGAATTTCCAAGTTCAAAAAAAAAAAATAAATAAACAAAACCATACCAGGTATAATAAGAATTCCACAAAATCATTTGCTGTCTTTTAGGGAGACAGTAGAAAAAGAAGTTCATAAGAAAAGAAGAAAATGGGTTTAAGGGGTTTCTGCATGTTTGAAAACTAAATTTATTAGAGAAAAAGGAATCTGGCTGTTGCAGTGAAACCCCCCCTAGGAAAACAGCAACTAAAGAGAGAAACATATTTGCTGTACCAGATTTTTAGGATAACGTATAAAACTGGAAGCTTCTTACACCTTTACCCGTCAACATTTCACTTCTAAGCATCACTAAAGCATAGAACGCAGCAATGACAAGAGTTCTACGTCTCTGCTCTCTCTTCCTAGGAGCTTTCAGAGCTGCAAGTATTTGTCAGGTAAAATCACAACTCAAGGTAAAAAAACCGATGAAATTATTATATAATTATAATATATAAAATAATATATATAATTATGTAACAGAATATAATAGAATGATATAAGTAGCTCTGGATATTAGCTTTAGAAGAAAAATAATGACACACATGAAAAAAAACCAAAAAAAACACCCAGTACCAGTGTCTAAATACATGCTCTGTGGCAATATAAAACACTGTGTTTTATTTATCCTTACACAAACAAGTAACATTGCATCAAACAAGCAATTTGTTCTAGGTGACTAAGCTAGTAATGGCAAAAACAAAATACAAACCAGTATCTGTACAAAGTTAGTGCTTATAATATACTAATGATGTACAAATGATAAAATAATCAATTTATCCATTTATTAAGTATATTAAATACCAATACCATATCTAGCACTGTGACTGATTTTATCAGAAAAATATCAACCTGCCCTCAACAAATAATGAAGTATAGAACTTTATAATAAAGTACAGCACTGAATTGAATATTAAATTGGGTGGCAATTTAAGTTAAATAAAGGCCATTGGTAATACATGAATATTTCTTAAGAGGGATGAAGCTTAAGAGCTGAATAATTAAATAGAAAGAGGAGAGGGAAAATTAAATAATTTAGAATGAACTAATACCATGGATAAGCACTAGAGAGAAAAATAATGCATGGGCAAACAGTGAAGAGAATGGCTTCACAGAGCAAATATTTCAATAGGTGGCAGTCAGTGATCTATACCATTCTATCAGTATTACATAATTACATAAATTGCTTCTACTTATCCAAAGGAAATTATTTTGTAAAATTCTACATACCCTTCTTAATAGCTTTGTACTTCTCTTCATTCTCCATAAAATTAGGATCCATCTTGAAAACATCTCAAAAAAAAATTAAAAGTTAAGTTAGTGTTTATTTTCTGTATTTACATTTGTTTGTACTCCACTTCCCAACGCCTACCCCTGACTTACTAAGAACATCTTCTGGATTATAGTCATCTTCCAGAGGGAGCATATGGGTGAACTGATCATCTTCTTCCACTAAGTCAAGTCCTTCTAGAACAACAGGGTGGTCCTTGAATCCATCCTTCCTTACAGCAAACATCACTTCAATCATATACTGAACTCTTTTGTCAATTTCAGACTCATGGAGAATGTTTCGAAGACGTTCAAATATAGCTAAAGTTAAGCCGAAAGAAAATAAACTAAGCAATACATATTACAATACTCAAATAAAAGCTCAATATCAAACCAAGGATAAATACTTACCATTGATTCCTCTTGGTGACACTTGTGTTAATTTGAGACCACATTCCTTAAGAAAACCAATAGCTACTTCAACACTATCATCTGTTGGTCTTTCCAGGAGCAAAGTGAGCATTTCTAAGCATAAAACTTCATGAGCCTTGAACAGAATGAAGACACATAGAATAGAGAAAATGCTTTTACATATATTAATCTACTACTGACGGTCATTTTAAAAATTAGTAAATCTAGCTTTTGCTAGATGATGATGAGCAAAGATTTATAATGTACATAAAAATACTCCAAATATGGGATACAATTTTTCTTTCACTTCCATTATGCATCTGTTAAGAATTTTCTGAGGACTTTTCCAAAAGTCTTAATTTACTACACTGAATACAATTATATGATTTATCTCCAGAAGAAATATTCTCCTTATACTCTCTATATAGGAAATATATATTAGCTATGGGAAATGCCATAATTAACCTCAAAATATAAGTTAAAAAGTCATTTACTAATTTTTAATCTGAGATATTTTCATAATTACTATATGAAGAACAGTAACATGATTCTTTTTATATCCTTCTCCATGACCACAACTCTATATCCATTTCCCAATTCATTCTCTCAGCAACTGTTAGCAAATAGTTCTTAAGTTACATGAATACTGATTTTCTCAGAAAATATCTTTCCAGTAATTTATAGCATACAACAACAGTTTTGAATACTCCTATTTTTAATTAAATCAAACTCTACACTGGCCATGGTCAAAATTTAGAATTTTATAAACAATGCCAGGTAGAGAGGGAATAAAGGTCTACTGACAAGCTTTGCTGTAAAAGAAAATGGACTTAGGAAGCATGTTCAAAAGACCATATATATGCCTTTTTAAAACTAGACTCTTATTTGAGATGGAGAGAAACAAAATCCAAATCTCAACACAGGAAAATATCCTCTTACATTTAGCACAACATCAAAATTACATACTGCTTTTATTTTGGAAAGGCAGGCGAGGTTGAAGTCTTACGTTAGGGACAAGAAAACATTGCCCAGTACCACAGTTTGGAAGATTTAAAATATTTATCATTTTAACTGGTTTATGTCAATGCCAAAAATATCTCCAATATAAGTGTAATATACATTCAAAAACTGAAACATAATATCTGTGCTGTTACAGATTATGAAATTAGGTTTACAGACATGTGAAATTAAGTTTCCATGGTCTTAAGTAGAAAATTATCACTGTAATAATATGACTAGGTTAAAATCTAAAAGGTTTCTTAAAGTGAATAGTGGAAAGAATTTCATATAGGAAAAAACTAAAATATTATTAAATGTTAGAGAAATAAGATTAAGTGTGACTTCAAAATTCTTCCTTATGTATAGATATAAGTTTAAAAACAACAGTATATATCTGAAGGAAAACTGTGAGTATGAACAAGAGCAATTTTACTATTTTCACGTTTAAAATGGAGCTAAATCAAAACTCAAACAGTGGAAGAAAATAAAAACAAAAACTAAATAATAAAATGATAAATTTCTGCATTTAAAATAGATTAAAATTATTTAATCTACAATATTTTATAAACTGATTCTAAGAATATATGAATATATGCATATACTATGTAGTTATATATATGAATATACACATATACTATGCAGTTGTGGGAAACAGCATTCTTTTTAAAGAATATCAGCTATTAGGTTTTCATGAACACTTAGGTACAGGGAAAAGAAGAAATAGCAACTTTTTAAATAAAAACACATTACACGGGCTTCCCTGGTGGCACAGTGGACAAGAATCCGCCTGCCAATGCAGGGGACACAGGTTCAATCCCTGGTCCGGGAAGATCCCACATGCCACGGATCAACTAAGCCGGTGCACCACAACTACTGCGCCTGCGCTCTAGAGCCCGCGAGCCACAACTACTGAAGCCCGTGCAACTACAGCCCGTGCTCCGCAACAAGAAAAGACACTGCAGTGAGAAGCCCACGCACCGCAACGAAGAGTAGCCCGCACTTGCTGCAACTAGAGAAAGCCCGCGTGCAGCAACAAAGATCCAATGCAGCCAAAAATAAATAAGTAAATAAGTAAAAAAAAAAAAAAGAAAAAGAAAAACCCAACACATTACACTCTTTGAAGGAAAAATATGTAGTAAAGTAACCATGTACAGTATTAAGAGTTAGATAAATTTGATAAAACACTTGTTCTGGGTTCCTCTTTATATTAAAAAATGCACTTATTATAGTTCTAAAATTAAAATATTCAACACACTTTTCCAAAGGACTATAAATCAAAACAAAGATGTCACTGAAGTGGCATCAAGCCTGTGGTCTAATGCCACTGAATGGAACCAAATTTTGAAATTAATTACTTACCACATTTTGGTTAATAAGATGTGCCACAAATTTTGAAGCTGTCAGACAAAGTGGCTGAAAAGAGAAAGTAGGGACAAAGTTAATCTATAAACTAAAACCAATTTTCATTTATCTACAGAGTCTACAGTTCACTTACATACTCTCCTTAAAATATGTAACACGCAAGGTAATTTTAACTTGTAAGAAAGTTATAAGATAAAAACTAATACATATGAAAAGGTGCCATTTCTGGATCAACAGTTATAATTCAACAGTTAACAGCCATCATTTTTGCTGCTCATTATCAGAGGCCAGGAATATTTACTAGAAAAAAGTTCTCATGAAACATGCAATTTTAAAAAGAATTTCTACATAGAAATCAACATTGCTCACTACAGTTGATACTGGTTTATTAGTCTGCCATGTGTAGCAGCCTACTTACAAGTCCATTATACATACCTTATCATTTCTCCGATAGCCTTTTCGAAAATTAAGAATTAACCTTTTGAGGATTAATTCTCCAATTTGTGGAAATTTTGAGTTGATAATTGCCACTAATGCTGCATAAACATGGGTGAAGATTGGAGAAGCACTCTGTGCTTGCAAAACAGATCTGGATAGCAGGCCTCTGATTAAAAGATAAAAGAAAGGGAGTCAATAATAATTACCAGTTTAATTAGAAGGAAAAAAAACTCAGTTAAAATCCAGCTATACTACTCCTCTGTAAATCATCATAAAAGCTAAATCAGGACTAAATTTTCACCGCTCTTATCTAGGGGAAGAGTTTATCTTACTAATAAATAAAAACTGGTTTTGAGGAAACAATTTTCAATTTGTATATATATAAAATAGACAGATTTAATACAATATTGTTTTCAAAAATTTTTCTAAGTATAATTTCTCTTTTCCAGCTCCTGTTCATTACACCTAATCATGAATTTGAGTTTTTAACTTCTTGTATTAATTTGCTTAACTTTATCAAAAAAATAAAGGGAGAAAAACCTGCTTCAAAAGTACTGAACTTAAAGTAAAATTTCCACTATGGGCCCATCATTCGTATAAGTTAATTCTGGGATTAAAGACAAATCTGGGCAGTTTCCATCTTTAAAGATAGGTGTATGTCTATTGTTCTTGAAAATAAAAGTGGAAATATGGAATTCTCCTAAGAGAGATAAAGACATAATCAAAGCACTGCAAAAATAACGCTAAATCAAGGACAGGAAAATAAAAGGTTCTACCTTCTAACTCATTTTGAAATGGGCATGTTTCTACATATATTTGATAAGAGGAGAGATACAAAGTGGGCTAAATGAAGAGTTATTTTTAGAAATGTAATGACAAATAATTATTGGATTGTCAAAAGGCACAAAAACAATGTCTTTATAATTATCAGGTTTAGGTATGACATCTGAATCACTACAATAGAAAATGAGAAAAGAGAATTCAGCTTATAAACTGTAAGATCTTAATCTACCCTTCTCTGAGTCTGTTCTTTCTGAGTAAAATGTGAGAGCTCTTCCCTACCTCGGAGGACAGTGGCTGCCTCCTGGTCACCTTACTAACTCCCACAACCTGCTACACCTTACTTTATATCCCCAATGTTTTGAGATGATGAATCAAGGTCCTATGAAATGACATGGGAAAACAGCCCTCAGATTTTAAAATAATAAATAGAATACAGAATATGTCTATTTCCTGACCCTTTAAAATATCACAACTACTTAAAAACCACACAGAAAATGGTTGTTATTCCCTTCTGCTTTTCTAAAATTTATTACTAATCTTTCTCATTTCGTTCACATTCCCACTTTGCTTTCATCAGAAATTAAACTGGTCTGAGGTAGCACTTTACGTATATATAAAAAAATTATATGTTTATTATTACTCATGAGTTTAAAATTATTGGAAGTATTCAGTAAACAAATATACGTGTAAAAATCATTATGTGACATCAAAGCTTCTTAAAAAGTAAAAATTCCACATAATCTCTAACAGTGGAGTATGTTATCTGTTAGTAGCTTACATTTTTACAGGAACTGCATTTTAAATATTCCTTGAAACTTCCTTTGAAATGAAGTAGCATAATAAATCAATGATTATTATTCATGTAGATATTATGTTCCTTTGAAAAAGTACTATGAAATACTACAAATAAAATAGCTGATGCTTACCTTCCTCTAACTATATTTTCTTGAAGAAGTTCTTGAATAATAATACCAATATTGGAAATGTTGACTTTGTTGATCAGACCATTGATGGACTTCTTTAGGGCTTCCCAGCTCATCCTCTGGTATGCTAAGCTAAAAAGAATTGATTTTAATAAAGAGGAAAACTTACTCAACAATTACAATACCAAGAGATTATAATAACATAAAAAATACTTAGCGTTCCTTTACTTTCAACATTTTCACAAAGTGACCCCAAAGTGCAGTAAAATATATGACCATGTAGATACACAGATTATATCCTAAACCATATTTTACTCTCTGTACATGTGATACTCAGGTACAGACTAATTCCTTTTAATAACATAATAAAGTAATACAAGGATATGTAAGGATAACATTTTGTTCTTATGTCCATGAATACTGTAGTTTATAATATTTATTAGTTAGATTCAGTACATGCTTATTTTACATTATAACAATTTACTTAAACTTGTCTTCAAAGGAAATGTTTTAAAATAAAAGCAACTATTTCTTATTTTAAATTACAATATGAAATACCTAAATATAAGCCATGAAAAAGAAATTATTATTATGTCCCTTCTCAAAAGCATGACAAGAAAACAAAATTAAGTGTTGTAAACCATAAAGAAACAGTATTAATTACAGAAAAAGGGAGAGTCATACGAAATCATGGGGCTGCAAGACTGTTCAAAGTATCTTAAAGAACATCTCTATATTTAGGCAGTACCCACAGGTTTATCAGCTGAATCTTAGATGGCTACACTGTTTTTTAACTTAGAGCTTAGGTAAATTATTTAGTCTAACTGGGTTTCTTTACAATGAACTTGGTAATATCTAAGGGTCTTTCAAAGCTCTAAAATTCTATGTTTTTTATAACTATTTCTCTGTGGAATATGATTTCAACTGAAGAAAGTCTTAACTTTTCTTTTTCCTTATACTTCTCTGGCAGTCTGGTGAAGGGAATGAACTTCTTAGAATAATATATATAAATACATAGGATTACAAAGGATACCAATCATATTGAAAGAGTTTTCAAAGCATGAAAAGAACAGAAGTTTGATATAGTATTCTATGTGCTTCTTAACACATTAATAACAAGAAGTGGTGATAGGCATGATAACTTCTTTAATTTGCAAGTAGCATAAACAGTATTTTGAGGTATTTGCAACAAATAGTCTATTAATATCATGGTCTGTTGCCTACATTCCTGATAGAAAGAAATGCTAAATTAGATCAATTTTAAAAGATGCAATTTTCTTCCCATTCACATTCATGGACTATCTGAATTCTATCCATGGACCTCTTGAAAGTTTGTAGGTTAAGAATCCCTGTTCTGAACCCTCCTACATGCTGATGGGAATGTAAACTGGTACAGCCACTATGGAGAACAGTATGGAAGTTCCTTAAAAAACTAAAAACGGAGTTACCACATGATCCAGCAATCCCACTCCTGGACATATATACAGAAAAGATGAAAACTCTAATTCGAAAAGATACATGCACCCCAATGTTCATAGCAGCACTATTTACAATAGTCAAGACATGGAAGCAACCTAAGTGTCCATCCACAGATGAATGTATAAAAAAGATGTAGTATATCTATACCATGGAATATTACTCAGCCATAAAAAAGAATGAAACATTGCCATTTGCAGCAACATGGATGGACCTAGAGATTATTATACTAAGTGAAGTAAGTCAGACTGAGAAGGACAAATAAGATATTATCATAGTATCATAATATTATGATATCACTTATATGTGGAATCTAAAAAATAATGCAAATAAACTTATCTACAAAACAGAAACAGATTCACAGACATAGAAAACACACTTATGTTTACCAAGGGGAAGGCGGGAAACAGATAAATTAGGATTATGGGATTAACAGATACATACTACTGTATATTAAATAGATAACAAGGATTTACTGTATAGCACAGGGAACTATATTCACTAATTTGTAATATATAATGGAGAAGAATCTGAAAAAGAATATATAACTGAATCACTTTGCTGTATACCTGAAACTAACACAATTTATATTTAATCAACCATACTTCAATGGAAAAAAAGAAAAAAAAAGAGAAAAAAGAAAGAATCCCTGTTCTGGAGTGGTATACCAGGTATACCAAGGAGAGGTGGTGAGGAAGAGTATTTTATCACTGACATTGTCCTCAGCAGACACTGAAGATAAAAAGCAGACTGACTTGCAGTTAATTTCATTACTGTTGCTGAATTCTCTATAGATTACAGACTCCTTTACTGCCTGCATCCAAGGTGGAAGACTCCTCCGGCCCCCTAACCCCAACCGTTTAGTATGCTGCTGTCTAGAGTAATAAGATCTATGGCTTAACAATTAGCCTGATCAATAAGATATTGCTGATACATAATCACAAACTCTCCTATTAAACTTTGGTCAACAGATGATAATTAAGTACACTTGTATTTCTTAATTAGGAAACCTACACTTAACCTGATTTAGTATCTACTGAAAGCAAAGACTACACTTCTACTTCTCCTGTCCCTTTTATAGCCTATAAGCAGAGTTCAACTGTATATAAAATTATCTTCCAAGAATCTGTTTAAAATTGCATATACTGTGGACTCTTCTCTGCCCCCTTTATAAGGAAGCCAGACTTGGGGATTAACAACAATGTACCCGGTCTTTTACAATTAGGATTGCTTTGGACTGGATTTGCACTTCTCACTAATGCCGTCACTACTGCCTCCAGTAAGAGCAGAATTCTGACATGATCATGAAGCTCCCACAAACCACAGAAAGCATTTCCCAATCCCTTCTCAACATACCACTCCAGGCATCACTACCAAGTGCCAGAATATGACGCATAGAGAAAAACTTACTTATTAGTTTTAAATTTAATGTCATTTAAATGTCTCCCTTCTAGCTCATAAATTTTTTAAACTTTATTTCAAATATTTATACTTTATATAAATGACATTTCTACTTCAAGCTAATTCTTGCAACAAATTTAGATTTCATTTATATAAGGTTCTCAAGTACTTTCAAGTTGCCAAGAAAATACCCAAGAAAGATGTGGGAAGATTTTCTTGACTCACCTGGAATCTGTTTTTCTTAAAGCATAGCTATCTTCTATCCCAATCTTTTTCCTGACTACCTGGCAATTGAGTGATCACTTCAATCTTGGACCACAGTTTTCCTGGTTATCTCATTCCACTAGAGAAAAAGACCTTGAAAAACTCAGCTGCACTTTCCTACATAGTTCCTCTTCATCCCAATTATTTTGCAAAGGGAAGAAAAGGTACTTAAAGGGTGAATGGTCATATATGAATTTTGATTGTTTGCCTTAGTGTAGCAAAAAACTATAGTCTAAGATGTTATGGTCTAAGAAAAGGAGGGAAAAGAGAAAACTGTCAACTGTTTCAGAGTTTAGTACAGGGGTTGGCAAACTACACCCATGAGCCAAATTTAGCCTACAGCCTGTTTTTTTGCAAATAAAGCTTTATTGGAACAAAGCCATTCTCAATTGTTTACATATTTTATCTATGACTGTATTCACTACAATGGTGAAGCGGAGTAGCTATAACAGACAGAATAATGCACAAAGCCTAAAATATTTACTATCTGGCCTTATACACAAAGCCTAAAATACTTATTGATATTATCTGGCCTTTTATGGAAAAGTCTGCCAACTCCTGGTTTGGTACAACTGGAAAGATCCATTTTAGTTCTGAAATATCAATATTACTCTTGATTATCGACGAAGAATGGACATTACTAATAGGCATGCATGCAACTACAAAAGGAATAGCTTGAAACCAGGAAAGAAAAAAAAGATAAGCGATCTTTCCTCAAACTTTTCCATTCATTCATGCAAAAAGTAAAGAGCTTATGAGCTAATGTCAGGGAAAATAGTAAGCAGAGCTCCAGTGGAGCTTCTGAAGGTAGGAAGGAAAGAAGTCTAATTTGAAGTCTCTATCATTGTGGACTCATGCAAATTCTCAGCAGCCAAGGTTAATTAGAGCACAGATGATTTTTTAAAATGAGGGTATCACTTCCTTGTATACTTAGTGATATTGACATGCCTGTTTTTATCTGTAATCTGTTCTTGCATCATCCTGAGCTTTGCAGGAGGAATATATGCTCCACCAGTGCGAGTAAGAAGAGGATCCACCTCCTCTTTCTTCTTCTTTGCAGTAGGTTCATCCTGAGCAGAGGAACTCTGGGTTACCAATGGTTCTGGGCTTCTTCTCCCAGGAGATGGAGATTTCCGGGACCTTTTCCGATCCACATCTCTTTCTCTGCGTTTTTCTCGGTCTCTACTTCTGTAATATATTTTTTTAATGGAGAAAAGACAATACAAATTACATTCTTAAATGAACTGCATACCAAATGAGTGAGACTATTTGGGGGCCACAAATTCAGACAAGGAAAAGTGGTTAAGGAAGTGCCTCACAGAGAAAATGTAACAAACTAGGTCATCAAGGCTTAACAGGATTTACATTGGGGGCAAGGTAGGAAGGTGGGAGGGGGAATGGAGGATGGCATTCTGCAACTAGTAGAAGACAGAATAACTACTGAAAAGCTGAGCAAGGATATTTGGGCCAGAATAAGTAGAAACAATAACGAATCATATATAACAGTAGTTGGAAAGGTAAGTTCAAGTCAGACTATGAAATCTTAAAAGACAAGCAAAGACTTTAGGTTGTTTATCCTGGAACTGATGAGGAATCTTTAATATTAGTTTCTGAGTGGAAGAGTGATGTGAAAATAGTATTTTAAGATGACAAATTGGCCTGTGATGTACATGATAAGTTGTATAAAGGAGAAACCAGAGTTTATCTCCAATAATGGCAATTTAGGAGTAAGAATGTTATAATAAACTGTAACATTTGAAATTGTCTTGATAGAACTCGTAATTTATTATAAATCTCAAAATATCAGAAGCTTCTGGTTGAGACAATGTGAAAAAATAAACCATTTTCTAGCACAATAACTTTTCCCTATTAATGCAGGTGACTATCCCTTTTTAAGTTAGCACTTTTAAAATGATTAGGGTATTTAATGTTCCCAAACTATCAAGAATGAGCAAGAAATAATGCTTTGCCTTGCTTTTTGCTATCTTTCCCCAGAGAAGAGTTTGTCCACTTGGCTGTTTTTTACTTATACTGCCTGGAAAGTCAGATTATTCTGCTCATGCTTTGTGCAACCATGAGTTATATGAATACAATAAATAAAAACAAGTTTCATATTATCACTGCATTACCAGGAAACCACTCAATAGATTTTAGCTAAATCTAGAGGGTATATTTGAGATAATATGTCTTAATAAATAGAGAGACAGAAGCAGTCACCTACCCAGGCAGCTGTGGAGGAACTCTTTAAAACCGAAGTATAAAGAGACCTGAGTGACTGCCCCATGAAGACAGAGTCTGTACCTACTAAGACAACATGAACAGTGGGGGGAAAAAGTGGTTCCAAACAGAAACCCCAATTAGTCAAAGGCAGGTCCTCTGAAATCTAGCCAGAGATTTGTAATTGAGTTGCTTCTTACTGTAGATGTAAAATGTTCCAAGAGAATAGCAACAGAAGGGATTTACTGACACTGGTTATGATTCTTCTGAGAAACGCCAGGTAAGACTCTCACTGGCTGGTAAAATCATGTCCTTACATGATTATAGTGTTTGTTCCTTTAGAGTGCAGAAGTAATATTCTTCTGAGTCTAAACAGAAGTATTTCTCTTCAAGTGTTTTTGTACTACAGCCTTTATATTCTGCATAATACACAACCTGCTTTCTTCACAGTGTGACTGTGTGGAACAAGTGAGACTTTATATACATACAGTGGACCAAACACAGAGTTAGAGTGAAGTAATACAGTTAGGGCATATGGAAATAAACATGGGTTTTGGAGCCAGAATTGAGCTCAAATCTCAGTTTCATCATCTACTAGATGGGTAATGGCAACCTCAGGTTAGTTAATCAGTTCAGACCCCAATCCCTTACATGTTAAATTGTGAGATACAGTACCTAGTGTGTAAGAATTTTGACAGTATTTGAGAAGGTATAGGAATGCCTAGCTCACCAATTATGGTGGTAGTAGCTGCTCTTATTAAGGTGTCATTAGGGTAACAGCAGAAGAACCTGGCTTTTGAGGTTAATCTGACATTTAAGGATTGGTTACATATTAGAAAGTAAGTAGTGAGAAGGAAATTTTGGCTGCAGATATCAAATAACGTGTTTAATATGTCCAAACTGGAGATATTATTTCTCTACTCCAAACTGCGGAGAAATGTGATCAAAATTCTAGTGGGTTATAGTCTCAGTAGTCATAGAGTGGATAATGTGAGAGAGACATCAAAAAGGATATAGAACTAGGTGAACAATAAAACATGGTAGGCAAGTTTTTGAAACTGGATGACTAATAAGGTGGGAAATCAAGTTCTTCAAGACTCAAGTAAGAATAATTTACACTTAGATAAAAACTGCAGACTGGTAACTTCATTCTCAATGTCCCTCTGCCATTATGTAGGAAAGTAAATTAAGATCACTCTATGTCATATAATATAAATGGCTTTCATTCAGTAAACAATCTCAAAAACTCACATAAGCCAATTCCTCATGTAGTACAGTATAATGAATAAAAGCTTGGGCTCTAGTCAGACAGACCAGGACTTGCCACTGATACACTTCTAAAACACAAACAAATGACTTAACTTCTCTAAGTCTCATTTTCTTCATCTATAAGAGACATATATTTACTGCAATTAGGAGTTAATTCACATTAAGTCCTTGTTAGAAAGCTTAGCTCCTAAAAACATCCATTTAATACTAGCTGCGATTATTATTAAGCATAAAGAAAATTTAAACAAATATATGTTTCTATAGTTAAAATATCCAATACTAACCGTGACTCCATGCTATCATCATAAGAACGTCCTCTTCTTGAATGCTCGTAGTCTGACCTGCTGTAATCAAAGTAATCTCTATCCCGAGGGGATCTTTCTTGTTCCGTGTATCTAACACATAAAAGAAGAAAACCAAAGTTTTAAGTTGAAAATAATGATGTTATACTTAGGAAAGTCATATATTGGTAATGGCAACATAACTCTATGACTGAACAAAGTCTTATCAAGTGGATTTTAACAAACAGCTTATTTTGTTGACACCTATTCATTTAGTCATGATTATAAAAGCTTTCAGCTGGTGTGCAACAAAACAACTCCTGGAATTCACTTAACCAAACTTGACACCCTGATTCGTACTGTCCTTAGTAAAAGATATATATCTGCATATCATATATAGTTTAACATGAAAAAGGCTATCCTCCAAATGATTCCTTTTGCTGAGTCGGCTCATTTTACCAAAGTACTGAACAAATGACATTAGTGTCATTGGTTGGCCTCCATAAAGACCAGTTTAACTCTACTCCAAAACACTATTTTTATCAGCTGCTATTCTTGAAATTATATTATTAGATATCTGTGAGAATGGATTGAAATTATTAGCAAACAGGGATAGACAGTATAAATCTGCTATTTGAATCTTAGAAGTAATAAAATCAGAGAACCTTAAGAGAAGTTAAATACATACACACACGATAAATAGACACAGTAACATAATCCATGTTTTATATACATATCTACAATTAGTTTATACACACACACGTACATGTGTGTATGTCTGTAGAGAGATTTAAAAATATATATATATAGGGAGGAGGTGATCGTAGATGCATACCACAGTGATTAACGTGATGCCCATAAAGCAAAGGTTTTTAGAGACAGCAGAGTGGAATATGAACAAAGTACATAGGGAATAAGAAATTAGACAAATGAAACAAAGGTTAGAGGATGGTTTCCTTTCACAAGTTATTTTTAATGGTTATAGCTTACTAAGTGAAATAACTAAAGTCCTACTATGAATGCATGATGAACATTAATGGTAATATTTCTGGATCTTTGATCTTAACATAATTATGGTAAGATATATATAAAAACATTTTGAAAACTTATATAAAGAGCTATGTAAATATAAAGGATAGTATTAACAGTAAAAGCACTTCAAAATAATGTGATTTCAACTCACCTTTCCATTTTATAAACTTTCATTCTATTTAGTATCTGAGATATTAAAATTATTCCCTTTCACCTAAAAAATTTCATAAAATCTAGAATTATTTACTAGAAATTCCTAGAACGGCCATTCAAGGATGATCTGTTCTCAAGCTCACTCAATAATATTGCCTGTAAAACCATCAAAAAGAAGTTGCTTACCCTAAAATTATAAATCTAAGAGTTAGATAATTTCTTAAACTCATTATAAAAAATTTAAATGGTATTTGGAACACATAAAACTGTTTACCTGTCTTCTGGAGAGGAGGTCCTCTGATATGAATTATAGTTTTCCCTTCTGTCATGACTAGAAGAATGCTTTCAAAGGAACAAAAGAGGGGAAGGGGGCATTTAAAAATTCTGTTAAAAAACATATAGACAATGACAAATGTATCTTGGAAAGTTGGAAGTGCTTTAAAAAATTATTTCAAAATATTTTTTTAACCATAAGAATAATTTGTATTACCTAAATAGTATATAAGATAAAACAAAATTTTCAGGTCATCCAAGGTAAATGTTTGTGGTTTTCACTATAGATCAAATACTGTTTTTAACAAAAAAACTCAAGGTAGAAGAAAATTCTCTAATTTTTGATGCCACTTAGTTAATATTTTATTCCTATGTAATAATATATAAATTTACAGAACATAATTTTTTTTTATTAATTTATTTTATTTATTTTTGGCTGCGTTGGGTCTTCGTTGCTATGCATGGGGCTTTTCTCTAGTTGCGGCGAGAGGGGGCTACTCTGTTGCGGTGCGCAGGCTTCGTGGCTTCTCTTGTTGCGGAGCACAGGCTCTAGGTGCGCGGGCTTCAGTAGCTGTGGCTCACAGGCTCTAGAATGCAGGCTCAGTAGTTGTGGCACACGGGCTTAGTTGCTCCATGGCACGTGGGATCTTTGCAGACCAGGGCTTGAACCCGTGTCCCCTGCATTGGCAGGTGGATTCTTAACCACTGCGCCACCAGGGAAGCCCCTAGAACATCATTTTTATAAAGGCCTTTCCTGGTGAAAACCAAGACCAAAGCTTTCCTTTGGTGAAAAACATGACCAAGGGCCAGAGATTTTCTAGCAAGAGCTCACTTCTGTAGTTATGCCCAAGTCTTTTATAACACTGAACTTACTTTCTTATCTCCATTAGCTTACAGAAACACAACATTAGTCCAGGTTACTAACTCTGGATAAAATAAATAGCTAGAAGAAACTGACTCCAATGTATTTATGAAAATTCATTTTTGTTTTCAGCAAACAATATTTGAGTGTCTGATATGGCATGTATGGTAATATGGTAGGCTGTAAGGATTTAAAAAATATGACTTGTAAAATATAGCTCCTAAGCCAAATCCTTTGAAAAATAACAGACATACAAATAAGTAACTTCAATGTAACATGAGATTGAAGATATGTCACACTGAGACAGAGATATGAACCATCCAGTTTAAGAACATATCCTAATTTAAAAGTCCAAATATAGTTAAGAAGCCAAAATATTTATCTCTATAAATAGGTAAATTTTTTAAACCACTGGTATAAAAACATTCATATTGACAAGCTTATTTTTAAGAATTAAAGTAATTTTAATTAACTGAACTGTAAGAAAGGAAAAACAGTATGTTTTCAAAGTATCTTTATCTTGAAATCTAAGAAAAAATAATTCAAATAATGACTAACTTGTTCCACATACTTACATGCTTCCCTCCTTAATGGCAAAAAAATACATTTAAAAATTGAAAATTATACTGCAAAGAAACGTAAACAAGCTCCAACTTCCTCTTATGTTATGACTATCTAATTACCAGCAGTGTGAGTATAACATTATCACAAGTAAATTGCCAATACAATCTTCTTAAGTATTGAATTTTTTGAATAGCATACACTAATTAGACTAATGCATGTTGGTGAATAAACATGTGATCAAATTTATAATTTAAAGAAGCCAGTCTGGCTGTATTTCACACTGAATGCAAACATCTTAAAATCCTGTTTCCAATGTGTATAACTTTTAAAAATTATTTCACTGGGCAGCATTAAATTAAATAGAACTGTTCAATATATATGATATAGGTTTTCATAACACTTGACATCTAGATTCTAAACCAAATATAGAGCACAAGATTCATTCAATTCATGGTAACGCTAAACACAATATTTACTTATTTATTATAAGACACAGCCCTTCCTGCCTAGACACTCTGGGGGATACAAAAGATAGGAAAAACCTTCAAGGAACTTGAGATCTTATGGGAGAGAGATGGTTATAAAGATTTCTACAATTAAACACATCAGAGTATATATGAGAGAGACAGAGAAGGGGGAGAAGGGGAAGGAGGGAGGGGAGGGGAGAGAGAAAGAACAATAAAATTGCACTGTCTACTTTTTCTTTTACAAGGTATGACAATTATTTTGACTACATTAGGGAGCAGGCCTCAATTCTGTGCTAATGATTTTTAACACGCCTACACAATATCTGTTGTGGGTAAGAGGGAGAAACCAAAAATACCGAGATCGTGAATCAGGATTTTGTAAATATGATCAAGTTAACAAATGACTGGCACACTAGTCAGTGCTAACAGGAGATCTTGAGTAGGAATAAGCACTGTGGTACAGAGTACTGAGGGTGACAGTGAGTAAAGGGAAACCTGAACTGGGCTTCGGTAGGTTTTACTAAGTGCAAAACAATTTCGAAGTGTGATCCAAATAATAATAACCTAATTTCCCTATTTCCCTTATCATAGAGTTTAGATTCTAAGAGCAGTAGTTGAAAGTAACATATTGTTTAAATTACCTTTAAAAATTCTCTAAATTGTTCATTCAGCGAAGCAAATATGGTACACAGTGCAGTCACCTGTAGTCTCTGACGATGTAGAGAGCAATATGGGGAGGTGAGTGGAGCAGACAGCCTGTGTTCAGAGGCTCTGAGCATCCATTAGGCTCAGGGAACAAGTCTTCAAGAGCCAGAGGGAGGAGGGGCTGGAAGAGTTAGGGAGCTTGCTTCCAGCTGGCAAAGGAAGTTACGGGAAGGCTCAATAGAAAAATAAGGGATCCTCAGCTAAAGCCTCCTGAACCTTAGAGATGAGGTCTCAGAATATCAAGAGAGGATCTGAGCTTCACCTGAGGTAAGAATGGGCCCAAACCAGCTAGTGGACCTGCTTATAGCCAACAAGATGGAGAGAAGGAGACAAACTAAACTGAGAACTGGCTGGAGGGCTGAGCCACTAAATGTGAAGGGCTTGCTGATTGAGGACATCCCTTCCTAAGCTGGGGGAATGCCCCAGAGGACCACAAGAGGGAAACGTGGAGAAGCACAGTCTAAGAGAAGCAGGACAAGAATTCTGAGAAAGACCAAACACTTCTCCTTTTGTGTAAATGGTACAGAGTCTAAATCTCTGTGCTCTTACCTAACACGGCTCAGTCAAGAGCCAGTTCCCCACAAGGTCTCCTTTCTCCTTATGTCCCCAGCTCCTAACACAGAGTCTGCCACCTACTCGGCCCACAATTAATTGTTTAATTAACTGTCATTGGACCAATCAGTACAAGTCCCAAAGAGGCAAATTTCAGAACACTATATGAAAGTATCTACTGACAGATGGGGCCAGCTTCAGGGACAGTGAACCCCCTGCCAAAGGAGCGATGCAAGCACAGCCTGCATGTCTACCTAGGAGGGAGGCTGGAGAGTGTCTTCTCACACTCAAAAGAAGTTCAAAGAGATGGCAGCAGAGTCTGCCTTGGCCTGTAAGCATATCAATTCAGTTTATTAAGCATTTACCACATCCCAGGCCTGGTACCTGGTACCTGCTGTTAAGGAGCTCCCATCTACTCACACTCTTTAAAGTAGGTTTAGGGGTGCAGAGGTGGTGGAGGAGGGCAAGGGACAAGTGCCGGTCTTTACAATCAAATAAAAATCCACCTTTCCCTTTACTGACTCCAAGACCCAGGAAGTGATGTGCCTGCTTGTATCAACAGATCTGTGGACTACACAGATTGGCTAGCAGATCTGTGCAGCTGAAAAGAAAAGGAAGTAGAGTGGCTTGCTCTCCTGCCAAGTCCGCTCACAGGCAGAGGAACAGTTCTGAAGCAGATGGAGTTACTGGTTCCTGTGACTGCTCTGACCTCCTCTACTATTCTACTTTTCTCAGAACCTGCTCCAGCCACACTAGACTCTTCACCTTTGCCTCTGTTGTTCCCTCTGCTTGGCACACTCTTCTCCCAGACATCTATGTGGTTCACTCCCTCATCTCCTTCAAGTGTGTGCTCAAAAAGGCCCATTTTCACTGGGCCCTCCCTATGAAAAATTACATCATTCCAATGCTACTCATCAACCTTACCCTACTTCTTTTCTCCATAGCGCAAGTCTAGCATTTAACACCCTAATATACTATATAATTCACTTACGTATTAAGTTTATGATTTTTCTTTCTCCCCCACTAGAATGCAAACTCCGCAAGACCAAGGATTCTTGTTTTATTCACCATTTTACCCAAAGTACTGGGACATAGTAAGAATTCAGTGAATATCTGCTGAATAAATGAATGTATAATGTCTAAAGTACAACACAGAATAAGGAGCTCATTTATGCATATGCAATATGCAACAAGAGGTTCACTTGTAGACAGACATGTAGGAACTGTGACCAACTAAGGAAGAAGATACTCATCTTCCATTTCATGCTCACGCAGGTGAGTGGAGCAGACAGCCTATGTTCAGCGGCTCTGAGCATCCATTAGGCTCAGGGAACAAGTCTTCAAGAGCCAGAGGGAGGAGGGGCTGGAAGAGTTAGGGAGCTTGCTTCCAGCTGGCAAAGGAAGCTACAGGAAGGCTCAATAGAAAAATAAGGGATCCTCAGCTAAAGCCTCCTGAACCTTAGAGATGAGGTCTCGGAATATCAAGAGAGGATCTGAGCCTTTGAGAAGAATGGTGGAATTTCTCGCTGTTTATTTTTCTTTTGCATGTGTTCACTCACATGCACTTTCTTGATTAACACACACACACACCCTGTATGTTCTCTCAACTGCCCACCTGCACATCTGGCCAAGTATCTACATTTGAAATTGTGTTAAGTTAAATGTGTGTATGATGCAATTCTACTGTCTGGTTCTAATGTCCTAATTATATAAATGCATTTTGGTTTAAGGGTAGATAATTGACTACAAGTTTATGTTCTTTATTATAAGTTTCAAACACTTACCTTTATTTGTGCCACGCTACTTTTCATTTTCTGTTGCCAGTTGATCTGTCAAAGACTCCTTAAGCTGGTCCAAATAACAAGTACCGAACGGTATGAATTCCTTGACAGTTTAGTTTTACTGTCTGCAAATGACACCTATAAAATATGCCAAAGGAACCTTTGTTAACACTTATAAAATGTGTGTAAAATAACAACATACTATTTCCACACAATGGACATTTGACTACCTTATTTTTCTTAATAGGGAAAGATATAATCAATAATTAAATGTAAATTCAAAAACTCTTTAAATAGTTCCATATAACAATGTATAAAAAACATGTATTAGTAGAAAAGACTCAGAACAAAAGAGCAATAACAACAAAGGCTTATTAAACACCGTAAAGTATTCTAATACAAAACATCCAATGTTTCGATTTAAACTAAGAATGAAATAGCCAGTGTTCTTGTAGTAATGATCATTCAGAAATATACACCACATGGAAATATAAGGTGTTAAACCAGAATAATCAAGTCTTAATAATGATCTATTAAAGGCACAGGGCCTCAGATACGTGCACATATGAGAACTAATATTTGGTCACAGTAAACCTAGTCATCAATGTTAGATGCTAAATAAAATGTCTTTCAGTAGCCATCTATTAAGTAAAATTTAGTAATTTTGAAAAATGCTGAACTGATAGTTATGTTCGCACACAACTACCATTCAAGTATTTTACTGGAATTGCATATCTAAATAGTTTATAGTTTATGGTATGGTATAAGGTAACTAAATCAGAAAAGTAAAATGAAACATAAAAAAATTTAAAAATTAAAAGAAGTGAGAATATAGAGAAAAAACTGTGCTCAGTACCAAAATAACCGAATACAATTAAGAAAATTTCTAATTTGAATGTGAGAAAGGATGTTACAGATTATCTGGTCCAATTCCTTCTTTTTAAGGATAAGAACACTGACGGTCAGATAAATCATTTCAATGTCCTAAGCTATAATAATGTCCTAAGCTATAAAACAAGCTAGTGGTGGACTAGAAACCTAGCTTAAGGACACCCAATTAAGTATTCTTTTCACTGGACCACAAACACAAATAATCTAGATACTATAAAGTGATACAGAGTTGCTATCAT
Organism: Orcinus orca; assembly: GCF_937001465.1. Classification (NCBI taxonomy): domain Eukaryota; kingdom Metazoa; phylum Chordata; class Mammalia; order Artiodactyla; family Delphinidae; genus Orcinus; species Orcinus orca. The sequence goes on from NC_064565.1 coordinate 67,445,332, forward strand.
TTAATGCAGATGGGGATGTACACAAATCACTAAGTCAAGAAAAATTTCCATTACAATGGTTAGCATGCTATCTAGGTTAGTAAAAATAATATACACCAGATTAATTTGTCAATCTATAAAATATAACTGCAATCTAAAGCACATCATTGCTCAGCGGCTCCCAAAGTGGAGAGAGCCAAAGAAAGGAAGCCCCACGGGCTAGATATACTCTCCCAAATCTCTGACCACCGCTGAACCAATACATGTACTAAATAGTGTCCTACTCAGGATCACAGGACTGAACTGAGATGTGAACAACTGCGTAAGAGACAGAATTTGCAATTTAAGCCTAATCAAATTAATTGCCTGAAGGGTCACTATTCCTCAGAGGAATGCACCAGAATCGAAAGCCTTAACATAATAGTAAAATGTCCAGGATACAATTAAAAAATAACTCAACTTATCAGAAAACTGTGGCCCAATCTTAAGAAAAAAGACAATCAAAGGAAACCAACACTGAGACACCAACCCAAATGCTGAAACTAGTATACGAGGTTTTTAAAGCATACTCAAAAGTGCAAAGGAAAACATGCTTGCAAGGAATAAAAATATAGAAAATTTCAGGAAGAAAAAAAAAACCCCAAAAACCCAAAACAAAAAATGAACCAAACTGAAATCCTAGAACTAAAAAATATATGAAGCAAAAAATTCAAAATGGAGACAAAGGAAAGCCAGTAAGCTTGATGTAAGATCATTAGAAATTATCCAATCTAAAGAACAGATAAAGAAATTTAATGAACAGTATCAGGGACATGTGGGACAATTATCAAAAGGCCTAGTGCATGTGTAATTAAAGTCCAAGAAGGAAAGAGAGAAAGAATGGGATAGAAAAAATATTTCAGGAAATTACAGCCAAAATTTCTCCAAATTTGGTGAAAGGCACAAATTTACAGATTCACAAAGCTTGGAGAATCCCCGGCAGGATACACATAAAGAAAACCACACTTATACACATAGTCATATATAGTAGTCAGTAGTTAACCACAATGCAAATTTGCAACAGGGGAGAAAAAAGAACCAAAACTTCCAAGGCCCTGACTTTTTTCTTAAAGTACTTAAAAAGGAAAATTTGTATTTTTTATTTACATTTTATATTTTTGTACATATTGTTAGGGGGTCAGCCATTTTTAATGATCTCAGATGACCAAACCAGCCTTCAGAGCATTCTCTGTCCTACTTCTGACTTTACTTGTGGTGTGATCATGTTCATTATAATTTCAAAGGAGAAAAAAAACCTTGTAAAAAAAACAAAAACCACCACAACAAAAAATCTTAGTCCGAGCATTCCAGTAACCTTTTTGTGTATGTACTTAGCTGTACTGTAAGAAGTTGGTTTGTATGAGACAGTTAAAAAGGCCAAAGATAAAAGGTTTCTTTTTTTTCCTTTTTTCCCATCTATGAAGTTGTTATTTATTTATTTTTGGCCTGTTTGATATATGTGAGAAACAATGTTGCTGAAAATCAAAGATAAAGAGAAAATCCTGAAAGCAGCAAGAGGAAAAAAACAACACATTATGTAAAAGGAAATAATTCAAATTACTGATGACTTCTTATCAGGAACTAAGGCGACCAGAAGACAGCAGAATAATTTTTAAAGTGCTGAAAGAGTAAGAAACTGAATTAACCTAGAATTCCAGCAAAAATAATCTTAAGAATGAAGATGAAATAAAAACATTTACTGATTGAACAAAGCAAACAAAAACAACGAAGAGAAACCAAGAGAATGTATCACCAGCAGACCTGCACTATAAGAAATGCTAAAGGAAGCTCCTCAGGCTTATTGGAAATGATAGGAGATGGAAGTCTGGATTTTCAAAAAGGAATGAATAACACTGGAAATGGTAACTTTCTCGAGAAATATAAATGACAACTTTTTCCTTTATCTAAAATACACAGGTTTGTTTTAAAGCAAAAAGTACAATGTCTTGAGAGGGCATAGTGTATGCAGATGGGATATATATGGACTAAAATGGACCTACATGAGGCAAGGTTTCTGCATTTTTTTCTGAAGCAGAACAATATGAACTCTAAGAGGCCTGTGAAAAGTTAAGGCTATATAGCGTGTTCTCTAGAGCAATGACCAAAAAAATAACATAAATAAATATAGCTAAAAACTCTACAGACAAATTAAAATGGAATTAAGAAAAATATTTAACTTATAAAGGCAGGAGAGAAGGAACAGAAGAACAAAAAACAAAGGGGACAAAATGAAATAAAATAAGATGGCAAACCTAAATCTAACTCTATTAATTATATCAAATATTAATGCACAAACATTTTTAATTAAAAAACAGAAGCTACTCCTCCCTCACCTCAGGTGATACAACCCTGAAGGCACCTTGTCTTGGATGGATTTTATGTCCCAGTTGCCTCAAGATGACTTACACAATGTGTATGTGCCATACACAAATCACATGATTCTTTTCAAAGATCCTGTTTTTATGGCTATAAATGTATAGAGCTATAAAACTCAAAATTTTACTCAACTAACTTTTGCTCAAAGGCAATGGTATTTTTGTTTTTTACTTCTACTAGCACAATTGTTATAGTCTAGCATATCCTTATCACCTAGTATTATTTATACATATACTTGCTCAACAACAACAAATATTTATTACACTTCTATTATTTTGTCAGGCATTTTTCTAGGAACTGGGTAGACAGCAATGAACAACCATAACAAAATCCCCTGCCCACATGGAGCTTATGTTCTGCTTATAAAAAGTATATCTATAATGATAAGCAAAGCACTAAGCTACTAATAAAGCCAAGTGGCTGGTTGGGCTTTTTTCACACACACCAGTTTCAGATCATTACTTAATATTGTAAAACCAGATCCCTAAGTCACTATGTTAAAAATAATTTGAAGTAAGAAAACTTGCATGATCAGAAAATTACGTGTACATCTACTGGGGCCCACCTGACTTACCACAGCAGAAGATACGTATGTGGGGGTGGGGGGAATACCTAGGCACGCTGGTTTTATGAAAGCATCCCCAAGGTAATTCCAACATTCAACTCTTCCTCAAGACTGCTCAGCTTTCCAATTCTGGATGAGAAACTGGTTCTCAATTTGTCTTAAACCATGAGCCACTTAAGGTAAAATACAGAGACTCCACAGCTTACCTACTTTATAATGACGAACTTAGTCATAAATCATTTGGAAAGGGAAACATAAATTCCAAATATTAATCCTTAACTCACTGGTAAGAAGCACATACATGCATGTAAAAAAAAAATCAGTATCAGTGCTTTTTAAATCTGAGAAATTCTGGGCACAATTTATAGGGAGAAAATTCTCACTCATAATGCACTGATGACCACAGCGCAGGTTTTCTGGAGCTTAAGATATCAGTCATGGGACTTCCCTGGTGGCGCAGTGGTTAAGAGTCTGCCTGCCAACGCAGGGGACATGCGTTAGATCCCTGTTCTGGGAAGATCCCATATGCCTCAGAGCAACTAAGCCCGTGTGCCACAACTACTGAGCCCACGTGCTGCAACTACTGAGCCTGCATGCCTAGAGCCCGTGCTCCGCAACAAGAGAAGCCACCGCAATGAGAAGCCTGTGCACCACAACAAAGAGTAGCCCCCGCTCGCCACAACTAGAGAAAGCTTCGCCACAACTAGAGAAAGCCGGCGCGCAGCAACGAAGACCTAATGCAGCCCTAAAAAAAAAAAAAAAAAAAAAAAAAAAAAAAAATCAGCCATGATAATTAAAGTAACACTATCTACTATAACATGATCACAAACACAAATTTAAGCACTGAAATGCAGTCATCCAGATGATTAAATATGTTCATAAAACACTTTTATTATCCTTAAAATGAAAACAAAACATGAAAAATTGAGAGAGGAAAAGAAGAGGAAAAAAACCTGCATTGAGTTCAGTCTTCCTATATATACGAGATATGTATCTGATAACAATAAATGTTTCAATGAACTTCTCAAGTTAAAAAAAATTCATATACATAGACTGAAATAAATTCTATAAATTTTATTTTGCCTGTAGGCTTAAATATGCTTATTAATTGGTGAGATCTGGAACATACTTTATATAAAAATTAAAAGTCTAGAGAACTCTCAATGTCCTTACTATCCATAATTTGTTCTTACTCCCAGGATGATACTGTATTATACCTCAATAAAGGATTCCACTCTCCTCTAATAATGTTTTTATATAAATTAATAGTTTTTGCTCATTCCTTACATTCACTCCTCTATGAATGAGCCTCAGGAATTGAATCGTCCAGAAGGAACCTCAAAAGAATCCAAGTAAAAGCCTCTACCTAGTACTCTTTACTTTTTTCAGGGAATATGCTGATGGATATGCTGCCATCATCACCTGTGACTGATTTCCAGGACTTTTCTGATCCTGAAGGAGAAAACACTGAAGACAGAACAAGGGCCTCCTTCCCCTGATGCTAGACAGCAGTGACTGTCATGCACTTCTTTGCATATTTTTGTCCTTGATCCTCTTGGTTATTTTTTTCCCTCTCTGCTGGCTAACACTTCTAAATCAGCACTGTATAACAGAACTTTCTGCACTGATGGAAAGGTTCATATTCTGCCCTGTCAGTAGCCACCATACCAATACAATAGTCACGTGTGGCTACTGAGCACTTCAAATGTACCTAGTGGGACTGAGAAAATTAATTTTATTTAATTTTAATTAAGTTTATATTTAAACATGAATAGCCACATGTGGCTACTGGTTACCATACTGAACAACACAATTCTAAATGTTAGCAGACACTGGGGCCTTTCAGTCATGGTACTCCCAAGATCCTTGTTTTTTGACAATCTCCAGATAGGATACTAATTAATTCTTCAGATACTGGCAAAGTTAAAAAAAAAAACTCATATCCAAATTAACGGGAAGAGTTGTTTGGTTATTTTCCATGGCAGATTCAGATTATGGAAAATAAGGGATAATATAATAATGCTTATCTTAGAGTTTGTCTATGTTGCAATCATCAATGTGTGATCTCCAGAGTCTTAAATGCTGCTCTGCAGCTACTATGATGCCAAATGATCATTTTACATAAACAACAAGAAAAACCTGGCACTAGAGATACTACTACCATCACAAACTTGATATACAATCATGACCCACTGAATAACAGTGCAGATAGGGATTGATTACATCTCCAGAAGATAACAGTCTATCCTTCAGCTTAGATTGAGTAACCAGAAGGGGTATTAATAAAATGAAAAAAACAAAACAAAAAAACTGCCTTGATGACAGCCAAGAATTGACAACTGACAATTGACAACAAAAACCACAATTTGTAAAATGGATTTCCACTCATTTGCAAAAGAGAAAAATTAAACCAATCTAAGTCATGATATACAACATGGATTATTTAGGGTCAAATTCTTATTTCTGGTTAGTCCAGACCCATCTAACCCACACAAAATGGTGTCCGCATGGACTCGCGCGTTCTAAAGATACGACCACTTACTGTTCCAGCAACTCTTTAGTTCACAAATTTTCTCTAGTCTACAAATTCCTGCCAAGACCATCTGATGACTACTAGGTACGTTACTGGGGATTTTTCATTGATGGGCTTTAACATACAAGACAACTGAAGCACTTTCTCCAACAATTCAATAGCATGGGGGACAAAAAAGGAAACGAATGGCACAGCTGTTAAAGAATAAAAGAGGCCTAACAGACTTAACATATGTAATATGTAGACCTTGCTTAGATCCGAAGTTGAACAATTTGCCCTACTCTAAAATGGGATTTCTTTATATAGCAGGACTCATGCTAACTTGAATTCAGCACTAACTCCTCTATGGAGCCTTTCTTCTAAAAAAGGAGATGGACTGAAGGTCTTTTCTCTTCATGGGAGACAAAATAATGGAAGAAAACACTTTCTAGTCCACTAAGACTGTGAACTTGCTGACAATTTTTATATTCACATCATGGTTTTCTGGGTAGAAGAATGAGAAAAGGGTGGGATCTGGACTCTCAGAATTACTTAAATCCTTAGATACATATTTTCTACCCAAGAGAACTTATCTTAGCATGTACCCGAAATAAGACTCATTTCAAAATCAGCTGTTACCTATATAGTGTGCCCAAATTGATAATAAAGGAGATAGTTTAAGCTTTAGTGCCAATAATATACAAACTTTAAAATAGCATTTTCCTCAACTATATTACAGTTCTCCAATGAGACAAGTCATTTTAAAATAATACGATGATGGGACTGCCCTGGTGGTCCAGCGGTTAAGACTCCGTGTTCCCAATGCAGAGGGCCTGGGTTCAATCCCTGGTTGGGGAACTAGATCCCACATGCCACAACTAAGAGCCCACATGCCACAACTAAGAGCCCGCATGCCGCAACTGAAAAAAGATCTCGCATGTCGCAATGAAGATCCCGCGTGCTGCAACTAAGACCCGGTGCAGCCAAATAAATAAATAAATAAATATTTAAAATAATACGATGATCAGTGTCCCAAAGCTGATAGGAATAGTGCAATGGTGTACGCAGGCGGCCCAACACCATTCAAAACCAGCCAATGGAAGAAATGCCAATGTATACAGTAGCCCCCAACAAACTAATTTGCCATCCACACTAACAGATTCTATAGCACATTACAATGATGTTTCTGAGATATCCAGAGATGAACTAATTACATTTCCTGTGTTAGAAGTCAGAAACATGTAATTTAGAGTAAGATAACAATAACAAGAATAACAAATAATAATACATTATTATAGCCACAAAGACACTATGCCAGGCACTTCATTTATATATTCTTAATTCAACCTTCATGATTACCCTGCTTTCGTGATTTTTTAAGTCTTATTTTTCAGTGAGAGAATTGAGGTACAGAGTTGAAGCAATGTGTACAGTAAATCACAGCTAGTAAACAGCATTAAAATTCAAAAAAGTTTATCTGATGCTAAAACCATCTGATATTGTATCCCAATGAAAATGCCAACATTAATAAATTGATGCCAAATTGGTAAATTATAAAATGTAAACAGATATGATCTCTATTATCCAGAAAATTTTTCTTTTCTAAACTGATCCATTCTTCTAAAGTTCCAGATAGTAAAGCTTTTGATGTTAATATAATGAGGCACTACTTCTTTTTAAACATGAATAATTTTAAGGATTCCTTTGTTTAATTTGCATACCTAGAATTCACTGTGACCAGGTAGGTACAATATGAAAAAATAAATCACTTGACTCTATTGTGCAAGACCTAGTATTTTCCTTGACTATCCCTCTTGGGTCTTAAACCTGGTTTCTCTTCTCAACCTACCTACACACAGACACAGGGCAATTTTTAATGCCTTTTATTTCAAATTATCTCATCCATTTAAATTTAATGACTTTTCTGATCAGTGTCATCTTTCACCTTTCTTCCGTTTAACCATCATCATCAAACATTTTTCTGGCAATCAAGTACAACCTGTTACATTTCTACCTCCCAAAAGGTAAGTGTGAAATTGACAATACTGCAGACTGCTACCCAGTTCTAACAAAAAATGCATGAGGTACTATCATCATCCACATTTATATAGAATATGCCTGTAGGGAAATAATGAGAGTTCAACATGTGCATGCTTGATACTTGGACTAATTGGAAATTCCTGCAATGAGAGCAATTTATCTAGAGTTTATAGCTCTCACTGCTCTTCTTAGCATCACTGTGTGGATTTTATGATGAATTATTAAATTTCTCTCTCCTTGTCACAAGTAAGCAACTCAGCAAAACCACACCTGCTCTCCTGAGCAAGAAGGATATTTTATAATAAGATGTAGCTTCAGCAAGCATCAGAGAGCAAAATATTCAATAAGATTTGTAAGAAATGCTTTAGACTGTTAACTGGAAACTCTGAAATTATAAATTCCACAGTTATCTCAAATATTCAGAAAATGAGAAAATATTCAAGTAATGGCTGAAACGCAATGCTTTCTCAATCATTTCGGTATAACACATCTATCATTGTCCCTTAGGTGTCCTCAACCTATGTTGGAGGAACTTGTGGAAGCATACTGTCCTAAAATTGTTAAAAGAAGTCAAAGAAGGACTTCCCTGGTGGTGCAGTGGTTAAGAATCTGCCTGCCAGTGCAGGGGACACGGGTTTGAGCCCTGGTCCAGGAAGATCCCACATGCCTCGTATCAACTAAGCCCGTGTGCCACAACTACTGAGCCTGCGCTCTAGAGCCCGTGAGCCACAACTACTGAAGCCTGTGCACCTAGAGCCCGTGTCCCACAACAAGAGAAGCCACTGCAATGAGAAGCCCATGCACCACAACAAAGAGTAGCCCCCACTCGCCACAACTAGAGAAAGCCTGCGCGCAGTAAGGAAGACCTACTGCAGCCAAAAATAAATTAAATTAAAAAAAAAAAGTCAAAGAAGTGGATTTCCTTTAGTTTGCTCTTCTGCATTCTAAATAGTAACAGCAGGTGTGGCAAACTCCAAACATTATAACAGAGTTAAAAACAAACGTTAGTTGCCCAGTGGAGGAAATAGAATATTAAATAGTATTCAAAATAAAAGCTAGTTTAAATCTGTTCTTAATAAAAAAAGGCGATGGTATCCTCGGGAAAATCTACTAATAGGACCCAAGCTCCTGATCCTTCCAAATAGTGATTTTCCTGTTCAGGGAACAGATAGGAGTAACAGATGGGTCACAGTTCTTTGTTTTTTTTTTTTTTTTTTTTTGGCCGCACAGCATGGCTTGTGGGATATTAGTTTCCCCACCAGGGATTGAACCCACGCCCTCCACAGTGAAAGTGCAGAGTCCTAACCACTGGACCACCAGGGAGTTCCCTGGCCACAGTTCTTAAGCATTAATGACAAAATTGATATGGCTTTTCCCTATTTGTACTGAAGGAAAACTCCATTGTTTAAGAAAAGTGATTCCTTAGTTTTTCTTGCTGTATTTTTGGATATATACATATTAGTGAGAAATTTGCCCCATGATATGCCACATAAGAAAAAAATGATACTGTAATTTGAATTCAGCACAGGTTCACAATTTCAAGAAAATAAAAGGGCCAAAACTTTTTAGGAAAAGTCACCAGGGTGACAATCCCTTATCTGCAATTCTGAAATCTGAAAAGCCTTGAAATTCAGATTTTTCTTTAGCTTGTGCCAAACTCATTTGGCAGCAAAATTTGACATGCACTAACTTGAGACGTAATGTGATTCTTCACTTGATGCACTGTGGAAATATTACATGTATTTGATTACAGGATGTTGCCCTGGATCCCCAAAGGGGAACTACTTAATAAATATATCTGCACTGTATTTCTTCTCTATAATCTGAACAAAATTCTGAACATCAAATCAGAATTACAAATAAAGAACTGCAGACCTGTCCTCCCTGTTTGCTTCCTGGTACACCATTGTACATCAGGTATGCACTCTGATGCATAACCATTTGAATAACTGAAGGTTACCATGTTGAAGTACAGGGTTAAAAACTGTGCAGATAGTATTGGATATTGTTTGGGTTTTTAAGTGATGAGGAATAAACAATATAAAAACCCTTGACTGGTCTCTGACCCTATGTAGGGGAGACAGGACCAACTTGGGAACATCTTAAGACAGTGAGACTCAGATGAGTTAAAAAAATGACAAAAATCTAAAAGTTCTTATCATTTTAAGGAATCAGTAATACCAATATTCATATTGAAAATTACTCATTATAAACTGGGAGGAGGTATTACCCCCCCATTCATTTCCTACACGATGAAACCAGTCCAAATTAGTCTGTGTTTAAGTTACCAAAGACATTAAAGTGATATGATCATTTGGATATACTACTTAAACACTTTTTAAGTAGCATTCTTTTGTTGGTACATAGGAAGATCCATCCTGTTATGTGCTGCTTTTCACCAGAATGCAGGCTCTATGACAGCAGGGAAGTTGTCAATTTTTGTGTTTCCAAATTTCTATCAGCTATTTCTTGATTTATAGTATTGATTTCCACATGAATTGGTTTTAAAGAAAAATTCTATATGTTGAACTTCTTTACTGATTCATTTAAATATAAATTATGTCATTTATGGGGCAAATGCCCTGGATCCTACCCCCTTTCTACTTCCAGTCTCTTTCTCTACACAACCAGGTTTTTTTGGTAGATGAGTCCACACTGGCTGCCTCTAATTCTTAATCTCCCATTAAGCCCTCTTACGCACCACAATCTGGTTTTCCACTCCCACTATTACATAGTACTTGTCAAGGTTACATAATGACTTCCTTGTTGCTAAATCCAGGGGCCACTTCCTTATTTTATGATGTTGTTTCTAGCACTTGGTACTGCTAACCCCCTTCTTGAAGTTCTCACTTCTCAACTTACGGGGGTGCCAAGTTCATCTGGTGTTGCTCTTGTATGTCTCTTCTTCTGTCCACCCCTCTAACGTTTTACTATCCCATAGAGTTTAATCTTTGCTCATGGATTTTTATCTGTTTTGTTCATTGCTGTAATCCCAAAACAGAAGTCTCAATATTTGTTAAATGAACAAATGAATAGTGCTTATCTTTTCTTTCTCCATATTCTTTCTGGAAGACCATCTCCACCCTCACATCTTCAACTCATAGTCATAAGAATGACTTTATTCCAGCTCAATCTTTTCTACAGTGTTCCAAATCTTTATCGCCAAATGCCTATAGAAACCTCCATGTGGATGTCCCAAAGGCCCTCTGAACTAGGGGAGTCCAAACTGGAACTCATTTCCTCCTCTCCTCAAACCAGCACTTCCTCTAAGATATTAACTGTAAAGCTAGCCAAGTCACAGTTTCCTTTTCCTCACTCCCAGTCAGTCATCAAATCCCACTGATTTTGCTTTCTCAGTTAATAGGAGATAAAATCAAATCTCCCCATTCTCTCTGCCACTGTATACAAGAGAAAGTAGGGGGAATGCTCCATTTAGGGAAGATCCCATAATAAGATAATCCTCATTTCATTTTAGAAGAAGGCAAGTCGGTTTTGACCTAACAAGATTTCTCACAAGGTCTTCATCTCTTGGCTATAAGAACTTGCCCAACTTGCCTCTAAAAAATATATGCATACTACTAACCTGTAGGGTTCCACTGCATTCTACCCATGCAGGGTAAAAAGATCATTTAAATATCTGCAAAGCTACCCACAGAGAAATCAGGCCTTAAATTAAAAGTACATCTCACTATGATAAAAACTGTAAAAAATACAAACACATGAGGGCTAAACAATACACTACTAAATAACCAAGAGCTCACTGAAGAAATCAAAGAGGAAATCAAAAAATACCTACAAACAAATGACAATGAAAATATGATAACATAAAACCTATGGGATGTAGCAAAAGCAGTTCTAAGAGGTAAGTTTATAGCAATACAATCCTACGTCAAGAAACAAGAAACATCTCAAATAAACAACCTAACCTTACACCTAAAGCAATTAGAGAAAGAAGAACAAAAAAACCCCAAAGTTAGCAGAAGGAAAGAAATCATAAAGATCAGATCAGAAATAGAAAAAGATATGAGAGAAACAATAGCAAGATCAATAAAACTAAAAGCTGGTATTTTGAGAAGATAAACAAAATTGATAAATCATTAGTCAGACTCATCAAGAAAAAAAGGGAGAAGACTCAAATCAACAGAATTAGAAATGAAAAAGGTGAAGTAACAACTGACACTGCAGAAATACAAAGGATCATGAGAGATTACTACAAGCAACTATATGCCAACAAAATGGACAACCTGGAAGAAATGGACAAATTCTTAGAAAAGCACAATCTTCCCAGACTGAACCAGGAAGAAACAGAAAATATAAATAGACCAATCACAAGCACTGAAATTGAAACTGTGATTAAAATTCTTCCAGCAAACAAAAGCCCAGGACCAGATGGCTTCACAGACAAATACTATCAAACATTTAGAGAAGAGCTAACACCTATCCTTCTCAAACTCTTCCAAAATATAGCAGAAGGAGGAATACTCCCTAACTCATTCTACGAGGCCACCATCACCTCGATACCGAAACGAAACAAAGATGTCACAAAAAAAGAAAACTATAGGCCAATATCTCTGATAAACATAGATGCAAAAATCCTCAACAAAATACTAGTAAACAGAATCCAACAGCACATTAAAAGTATCATACACCATGACGAAGTGGGGTTTATCCCAGGAATGCAAGGATTCTTCAATATACGCAAATCAATCAATGTGATACACCATATTAACAAACTGAAGGAGAAAAACCATATGATAATCTCAACAGATGCAGAAAAAGCTTTTGACAAACTTCAACACCCATTTATGATAAAAACTCTCTCAGAAAGTTGGCATAGAGGGAACCTACCTCAACATAATATGAAAAACCCACAGCCAACATCATTCTCAATGGTGAAAAACTGAAACCATTTCCCCTCAGATCATGAACAAGGTTGCCCACTCTCACCACTATTATTCAACATAGTTTTGTAAGTTTTAGCCATGGCAATCAGAGAAGAAAAAGAAATAAAAGGAATCCAAATCGGAAAAGAAGAAGTAAAACTGTCACTGTTTGCAGATGACATGATACCATACATAAAGAATCCTAAAGATGCTACCAGAAAACTACTAGAGCTAATCAATGAATTTGGTAAAGTAGCAGGATACAAAATTAATGCACAGAAATCTCTTGCATTCCTATACTCTAATGATGAAAAATCTGACAGAGAAATTAAGGAAACACTCCCATTGACCACTGCAACAAAAAGAATAAAATACCTAGGAATAAACCTACCTAAGGGAACAAAAGACCTGTATGCAGAAACTCATAAGACACTGATGAAAGAAATTAAAGATGATACAAACAGATGGAGAGATATACTATGTTCTTGGACTGGAAGAATCAACTTTGTGAAAATGACTATACTACCCAAAGCAATCTACAGATTCAGTGCAATCCCTATCAAACTACCAACGGCATTTTTCACAGAACTAGAACAAAAAAATTGCACAATTTGTATGGAAACACAAAAAAATCCCAAATAGTCAAAGCAATCTTGAGAAAGAAAACCAGAACTGTAGGAATCAGGCTCCCAGGCGTCAGACTATACTACAAAGCTACAGTAATCAGGACAGTATGGTACTGGCACAAAAACAGAAATATAGATCAATGGAACAGGACAGAAAGCCCAGAGATAAACCCACGCACATATGGTCACCTTATCTTTGATAAAGGAGGCAAAAGTATACAATGGAGAAAAGACAGCCTCTTCAATAAGTGGTGCTGGGAAAACTGGACAGCTACATGTAAAAGAATGAAATTAGAACACTCTCTAACATAATACACAAAAATAAACTCAAAATGGATTAAAGACCTAAATGTAAGGCCAGACACTATAAAACTCTTAGAAGAAAACATAGGCAGAACACTCTATGACATAAATCACAGCAAGATCCTTTTTGACCCACCTCCTAGAGAAATGAAAGTAAAAACAAAAATAAACAAATGGGGCCTAATGAAACTTAAAAGTTTTTGCACAGCAAAGGAAACCATAAACAAGTCGAAAGGACAACCCTCAGATTGGGAGAAAATATTTGCAAACGAAGCAATGGACAAGGGATTAGTCTCCAAAATATACAAGCAGCTCATACAGCTCAATATCAGAAAAACAAACAACCCAATCCAAAAATGGGCAGAAGACCTAAATAGATATTTCTCCAAAAAAGATATACAGATTGCCAACAAACACATGAAAAGATGCTCAACATCACCAATCACTAGAGAAATACAAATCAAAACTACAATGAGGTATCACCTCACACTGGTCAGAATGGCCATCATCAAAAAAAAATCTACAAACAATAAACGCTGGAGAGGGTGTGGAGAAAAGGGAACCCTCTTGCCCTGTTGGTGGGAATGTAAATTGATACAGCCATTATGGAGAACAGTATGGAGGGTCCTTAAAAAACTAAAAATAGAACTACCATATGACCCAGCAATCCCACTACTGGGCATATACCCTAAGAAAACCATAATGCAAAAAGAGTCATGTATCACAATGTTCACTGCAGCTCTCTTTACAACAGCCAGGACACGGAAGCAACCTAAGTGTCCATCGACAGATGAATGGATAAAGAAGATGTGGCACATATAGACAATGGAATATTACTCAGCCATCAAAAGAAACGAAATTGAGTTATTTGTAGTGAGGTGGATGGACCCAGAGTCTGTCATACAGAGTGAAGTAAGTCAGAAAGAGAAAAACAAATACTGTAGGGTAACACATATATATGGAATCTAAAAAAAAAAAAAGCGTCTGATGAACCTGGGGCAGGACAGGAATAAAGACACAGACGTAGAGAATGGACTTGAGGACACGGGGAGGGGGAAGGGTAAGCTGGGATGAAGTTAGAGAGTAGCACTGACATATATACACTACCAAAGGTCAAATAGATAGCTAGTGAGAAGCAGCTGCATAGCACAGGGAGATCAGTTTGGTGCTTTTTGACCACCTAGCGGGGTGGCATAGGGAGGGTGGGAGGGAGACGCAAGAGGGAGGGGATATGGCGATATACGTATGCATATAGCTGATTCACTTTGTTATACAGCAGAAACTAACACAACACTTTAAAGCAATTATACTCTAATCAAGATGTTAAAAAAAGGGCTTCAGTGGTGCAGTGGTTGAGAGTCCGCCTGCCAATGCAGGGGACACGGGTTCATGCCCCGCTCCGGGAAGATCCCACATGCCGCGGAGCAGCTAGGCCTGTGAGCCATGGCCGCTGGGCCTGCGCGTCCGGAGCCTGTGCTCCACAACGGGAGAGGCCACAACACTGAGAGGCCTGCGTACCACACACACAAAAAAAAAGATGTTAAAAAATAAAATCTCACTATGATATATTCAACCATTCCACACTTTCTAAATTTCCTTCTAAATTTCAAAAATGAAAATTCTGTCTCAGTGTATCAACAATCTATATCCTTATATTACTCTTTGACAGAAAAGAGTTCTTGGGGTAGCAGTCCCTCTAATTGCTGAATAAAATAAATCCTAAGGGACATCGTTACTGCTACTGTACCCTCAATCACTTGTACTTGACCCCACCTCCCACAAGCCCACCTCGTCTCGCCTCAGTTTCCCCACACTTCACTTGGTTCACAGCTCAACTGGCTGGCAAAAGAATTTTAACTTTCCTCATTAACCCCAGCACCTCATTCACTGGACAAATATTACCATTATGGGTTTTACTGGTCTGTGATTAAGCTCAATTTATACCCATTTTCAAGATAACAAAGAGACAAAACCTTACATTTCAAACCTATATCACAACCCTCACCACTTTACTTAATATATATCTTATGGCAAAGAAGTAGCTCTAGTGCTTCTAATCACCCACTGAATAGCTCCTTTTTCATTTTGTCTTAAAGTTTGTATTTGTGCAGGGGAGTCTCCTTTGTGAGGTCATAAAAACTGAAAAATTTTGTACAGATGAGAAAACAGAACTAAAAAAATAATAATAATGAGGCTGGTGCCATAATTGATAATTATATTAAAAAGTGGTTCACTCTGTAATGACCTATATGGGAACAGAATCTAAAAAGAGTGGATATATGTATAACTGATTCACTTTGCTGTACAGCAGAAACTAACACAACACTGTAAATCAACTATACTCCAATAAAAGTTAAAAAAGACAAAAAGCTTACAAACTCCTAAAAAAAAAAAAGTGGTTCAGAAAAGCACTTGCTGAGAAAATGAGGAAGTATAAGGTTAAGAGAAAAAGCCAGATGGTCTTTTTCTACTTTCTTACCTTACCCCCTATTCTTCGGAAACAAATTAAGAATAGAGGGTTAAAGGCATTGTCTGTTGTATAGTGAGGGGAGATATATGTTAAGCTGCACAGGAGGCATTGAGGTCTGAGAGATGAGAGTTCCTATCATCAGGCAGAGCAGAGAAGTGCTATAGCAAGGTTATAAACTCAATACTACTGGAAAAAAGGAAGTGCAACTAGGTGGGTCTGGGGCATATAGAAAGAAATGGGTTTAGAAGCTGAATTTTGAAGGACAAGTAGGAAAGGGAGAAAAGGTCATTCCAGCAATGAGACAGCATCAGTAAGGACTCAGAGAGATGAAAGACCTTGTAGAAGAACACTGGATCCTTGAAGTTCTTGGTCACTGTTATATATCCAGAACTTAGGACAGTGCCTGCTACTTAATAGGTTCCAATTCTAATATCAAATATAAAAAGAGGTGTGTGGACTTTTGATTATTGCTCCTATTTCTTAACTCCCTATAATGATATTTTGACAACTTCTTTACCAAGGAATACCACAGCAGCCTTGTCCCACATATCAACTCCTATTTCTAGGAACAGCCAAGCTATATGTCATCAATTGCGTCATGACAGTCCTATCAGGTGCCATTCCTTATCTGTCTTCATCCCACATTAACCTGGAGAGCAGCTTGAATATACCTCCCTATTGCCATGAAAAAAAGAAACAAGAACAAAAAAAAAAAACAAAACAAAAAAACCCAGTTCCTTTGAAGGCACTGCAAGAGGAAATCTGATCCTGGAGGTGCAGTTACTTCAACTTACCAAAACAAGTCTAATTATTGAGGATGCTGCATGCTTTCAAACATTCATACCACTTTGTCTCCCCTCACCCCAAATCTGTTCATCAGCTTGCCTAACTAAGTATATGGGCCGGATATGTTCACCAACTCTCACTGCACAGCTTTATAAGTGGGCTTGCTGAAGATTTAATGAAAGCGCCATTTAGTAAATCACATTCTAAGTTTTAAAGAAAACTTGGATGCCGTGTCCTCCACAGAGAAGTTTATGAACTATCCCCTAGACACACAGCACTACATTCTACTCCAGAGGCTCCTGTCCCCAGGTTTAGAAGAAAGCTGTCCTGGTAAACTAATTCAGGAAAGGACTCAGAGAGTAGCTTTTGAGATGGAAGTACTGAATTCTAGTCTGATCCATTTATGAGTTAGGATCAAAGTCAAGTTAAACATGAACCTCCACTGGGTCTCTCCCTCCAATTAGCCAAACTATTCGATAATTCCAGGAGCCCTTATGTCCCCAGGCCAAGGCAGCCCACACCATCTTTTTGGTATCTGTTCACTGGCAAAGATTTATTAACTTAGTTACAAATAGCAAAGGCTTACTTTAATCATTGCTTCCTCTCCAGATATATTATTTCTGAAGAAAATGCTTTGAAAGTTTGTACTCTGTTGTAGGCCTTGAAATGTCTCTTCCAATGTCCACTTGGGAAATGTATATACTGAGATAAAATATTCAGGCTACAGGTTTATTACGTCTGGAAGTTTGCTAACGCTAATACGTCAGAGGCCTTTTTGTTCCATTATCCTCCCACGCTAGGATTCTCAGATTTAAACAGAGAAGTAGAGAACTGCAGCAAGGAAGCCCTCCAAGTCATTAGTGGGATCAGCTATATTACCAATAGCCACTTCTTTCTTGAACTAGCTCTAGGCCAGTCATGACTTATATCAAGTTAAGGATATACCAGGTAGTACAAGATTCAGTCCAAATACAAGTGAACCATAAACAGAAAATAATGTTCAAGTTAAGGCATGGGCATTATAAATACACAATGTATCACTCTGTACACTCTTAGGTGGTCTCAGATACAAGGAGCCACTGCAGAACTCTTGGCAATGCACAATCATCAGGGAGGAGACTTAACCTCTAACAATGCAGCAGCTGGGAAAAAGGACAGAGCTAAGAAGACTGGTTTAGGAAAGACAGTTGAGCAATCTAGGAAGTGTCAGAACTCCAGAAGTGATTGGAACTAAGCTATGCAACATGAGGAAGGATGTGGCGGCATAATAAGGGAAATACTGGCTGGCCACAGATCAAACACTTTGGAGCAAAGAAGGCAGCAAACCTGATTCTGGGAGTAGGGGTGAACCACAGCCGATACCTAGGAGATGGGCTAGAACAGTGGCTCTCAAACTAACTGGCATGAGAATCTTGGAAATGCTCTGGCAAAAAAGAGAGTGAAGGGTCCCTCATTCCCCAGCTTCTGATTCAACAGGATTGGGGTGAAGCTCAGTAATTTACATTTCTAACAAGTTCCATGGAGATACTGACGCTACTAATTCTCCTGATTCAGGACACCACATTTTCAGAACCACTCGGTCAGGCAGGATATTAAAGGTTCTTGGCCTCTGAAGTCTCAGTGCCTTACATGCATTATTTTTCTTCAACTTCAAAACAACCTGTAATTTTTAGACGAAGAAGCTGAGACTAGAGATGTTAGGTAATCTGCCCCAAGTGACAGACCTAATAAGTTCTGAAACAAGACTGGAATCTTTGGTTTACTAGTCTTTCATCCAGTACCAATTCAAGTAGGCCTCCTCCTCCTCCTACAGATACTAGACGCTTCTTGTAATCAAGATCACACTTTTAATGCCAATTCTAAATCCACTTTTCCACAGTAGGATGTTAACTGAGGTGAACTGACAATCCTAAAACAAGTTTAAATACAGATAAGGAGGAGGCCAGTTAACTGGTTTTCTGAAGCCCAAGTTTGCTTGTTTCTCTATCTGTTATTCCTAGTCTGTGGAAACCTAAAAAAGCAAACTCTTACCACACTTTCAATCACTTAATTCTTGCATCTGGAATAGGCTTTCCCCATTTTTTTCGTTCTCCATTTATCTCAAAGAATTGTTTTAAGAATTAAGCGAAAATCGGTAAACTGATGATTGCAGTTGGAGTCAGTAAAATTAACTATGATATTATATTACCGTTACGTGCAAATGTACGTACTATAGGATTGGAGCTCGATAGAGATGTGGAGACTGGAGACCCAAGTTTGAGAGTTATCACCTTATTGGTGGTAGTTCAGGTTATGGAAGGATAAAGGGTGACAGAGGAAGAACACATGTAATGAGGAACGAACAGTCTCCAGTAATAAATACTAGTAAGCGTCAAAAATTACGCGGCAAATGAATGAAAAAGAAACGACTAATGAAATTTTAAAGAATCAGTCACATTACGCCGCAAAGAGAAATGAGAGTGAAACTTCCACTGTTTTTAAATTAACTACCATTCATGGATCCCACAACCGTGGCCCGAGGCCGGGGCACTAAGAAAAGGGCCTTGGGAAGCCCAAACAACTCGGGAGGCTCTAAGTGATCCGCGCCCAAAACACACGCACACGAAAGGCGAGAGTACCAGCGCTGGTGCTGGATTCCACAATAAAGCCACTGCGGAGAGACAGGCCCAGGAACCTCTCGAGGAAGCTACTCTGTCCGCACAGGCGGGGCGGGAGTTCACCGCTGCCCCCTCCCCACCCGACCCGCTGGGACTCCTCGGCCCGACCGACACTCACAGCCCAACCTCATGGGCCAACGCGCGGCGGGAGACCCAAGCGCACCCCAGAGTCGCCCACGGCCGTACCAGCGAGTCCGCACCCACTCCTGGTTCCCCTTCACTTCCCACCCGGTCTGGCAACCCACCACCCCCACTTCAGTTCGCTGCCTGTAGCTAGTCTACGGAGTTCGGTAATTACCTGGCGCTCCACCGCGCCGCCATTACACCGGACGCACGTCACTTCCCCTTCCCGGCCCGGCGGTAAGAGGAAGGCGGAACGTGAAATACATAAAAACCTGACGCTAAACTGACTTTGATACCTTATCCTATTAATTTATTTAAAGTACCATCTTGTAATACCAGATACAGAGCCGTCGATCCGGCCACATTTTTCCCTTCCCAAGACGCCGAAAAAAGAGAAGTTGACACAAACTACAAAATCCAGAACCCACCGCCAATGAGGACGGAAATTACGTGCTCAATTGTAGGCTGAGAAGGCAGCAAAGCACGACGGGAATTGTGGTTCTTCCGGATAAGCGCCCGAGAGAGCGTGCTGGAGGCCCGCGAGAAACCCGGTTGTGTTTAAGAGTTTTTAAAATTTACTTTAATCTATAATTATTTCTCAGCAGTTGGCAAGAAAGTAGACCTTAGTGTAGTCACTTTTCCGTGAAAATCTTAAGGAGAGCAGACACCTTCTTCAGACTTTTTACAATAGTTAAACCAGGAACCAAAAAAAGCAAAAATGTTACCACATGTTAAGTGCCTACTAAATTCCAAGATTTCCAGCCCAAGTGAATGGGAGAATATTGGACCACAGAGTGAAGTAATGAGGAGAAACTAATTCTGTAGAGAAGATGGTGCCTCTATTTTAGGTTAAGGTACCAGCTGGCGAGATATGCTGAGGAGAAGGAGATTGCCTGACCGACTTGGAAACAGCAGTCTGTACGCAAATCAGAGGTAATCCGTCGAAGTATTTTCTTAAACATTACTTTTCAACAGTAACAAAACCTAAAAGTTAACTGCTTGTTACTGTTTTGGAAACTCTTTTCCTAAAACAACTGTATCTTTATGTTCCTCAAAACAAGTGTATAAACCAGTCCTGGTTGCTTGAAACACTGATTTATTACAATGTTAGGGTACTGCTAAACCCTTCCTAGAGTCAGAAGAGTAAAGTGATTACGGATAAAGACACTGGAGCACAACTTATGTTTAAATCATGAATCTATTGATATATTCATGGACGATTGACCTTAGGCAGGTTACTTCACACTGTGTGCCCATTTCCTGATTCGTTAGATAGGACTGATAATAGTACCCACCCCACAGAATAGTTTTAAGACTGAATTAGTTTTGATATGCTTGGTGCATTTGTGATAATTCCTACCATATGATAGCATTATCTATCCTTTTTCATATGTAAGATATTTGGCCATAGCTTAAGGTGCATTTTGGTGTCTTAAAATATTTAAGTGGATAGATTTTAGTTGTAATAATAGGAGATGAATCTGGTAAGCATTTGTATCCACACCTGAAAAAAGCACAATACCACCTCTACAATTGTCAACAGAAATAGGAAAGTTGGAGTTGAACCTAGCGGGGCTGGGTGGAACTGGGAGAGACTAGGTTTGTCTTTTGGGTCCTCAAGGAAGTAAACAGTGATAAAATTAAGAATGTAAAAAAGATGAAAAGAAAAGGGAGAAAACTAGATGGGGTAGGGGTAGCTCCAGAGCAAAGATGAAGTCCCTCCCTGGGATACAATGGTGAGACCTTTACAACACTGTCTTGCTTGGTCATTGGCCAGAGCCTCCCCGAGAAGCGTGTGGCCTCAACTCAAAACCTGAGGTGAACTTGAAAGTGGTAACAGTTAAAGGCTGTCACCTAACCACACTCCTTGTAACCAGGCAAAAGGCCATTTATTGAAGAGGTATCTGAGCAGCACATCTCTGTGTCTGTCACAGTCCACCCATTGCACCATGTAGATTCACTCTCCCTACACATTCAGGGAACTGTTGTCTTCCTGAAGAGAAACTTCAAAGACAGAAGTTAGTGGGACAAACTACAGTCCCCATCTTTGCAGTTGGTCTTGAGCCACAACTGAACTCATTGACTCTCTCCTCCACAGTTCATCCTAAATTTTCCTCTCTCTCTCAGCTACCACTTCTGCTGGTCTCAATAATTAAACTTGTGGTATGAAAACCCTGATTCCTGAGAAATTTGAGCCCCTGGTAACAATCCCCTTCTCAGGCAGGTGTTGCTGCACTTGTCCATTTACAGTCACTATTGGAGAAGGTAGAGGTGTACAAGTGGATCACCTGAGTACCAAGTGTATTCCTACTTGCCTCCGTCGAATAACATCAAGCCTGCCTCCTCCTGGTGATGAGTTAGCTTCCCTGACAGGGTGTTGACTCCTTGCCTACTTGTTCCTGAACTCAAGAATTCCAAAGTTCCTAGGCAGCAGATGAAGCTTAGTTCAGTGGGACCCTTCCTGTGTCCCCTAGCAAGAATATACCACCTTTGGGGACTAGAACCTCTAATTCACAAAGTTCAGAGTTGCAGGAATGGGAAGTACTATGTCCCTTAGTGGGTCATTGGGAATGATGGTAAATGGGGCTATTCCTGTTTGAAGCCATTGTTTATGGCCCCACTTATTGTTTCTGTCTGGGATCCTGAGCCATATCGAGGTCTACTGCATCCTGGGGAACAGCACCTCATTCTTGCAGAGTATTGTCTTTTAGAAAGTACTTGAACTTCACCCTGAGCAGACTATTCCAGTGCTATACTAGGCCACCAGATTCTGGGACGTGCAGCATGTGGTGCAACCAGTGGAACCCATGGCCACAGGCACCTTCCTGCACCTGAAAACTGTAAATCAGTTCCTGTAAACTGATTTCCCTGTTTGGATGCTGTATTGTATTGTATTCCGTCCCTGTGGATCAGGCATTGTGTAAGTCCCCAGATGGTTGTGCTCGGTGAAGATTGGTGGGCTGCAAATGCATACCCCAAATAAGTAATCTATTCCTATGCTGCACCTTCCAGGATGGAATGACCTCAATGTAGTCAACTTGCTGCCAAGGGCTACTTGAGTAGGAGTGATGACATATTAGGAGCTCAGCATTGGTCTCTCCTGCTGGCAGGTTGAATTTTCAGATGAGGCAGTAGGCAGCTCAGCTCTGGTAAGTGGGCTCCATGCTGATAGGCCCATTTCATAGACTCCATTCTTGTCACCGTGGCCATTTCATTCATGTGTCCATTATGCCAGCACTGGGGTGGCCACTAACAAAGACAGGCTAACATCAACTAGCTGAGTAATTTTGTCTACTTGGCTGTTTAGTTCTTCTTCTATAATGTATACTTTCTGGTGGACATTGACATGCGACAAAAAGATCTTCACACTTTTTGCCCACACCAGTATTTATATCCACATATCTCTAAGCCTCTAAGACCTCCTTGTCTGCAACCTTCTAAATCTCTTTCTTTTCAGACCTCTGACCAGCCAGCCAGGCTATTTGCCATTGCCTATTAGATAATATTCGAAAGCCAGGCCACTTTTCCCTCCATACCATGTATACCACCCAAAGCTCTGCCCATTAGGAAGATTTTACCTCTCCTCTGTCTTCAGGGCTCTTCCTGACTAAGGCTTTAATGTAGCTGTTGTCCAGTTTAAGCCTTCATCCACATACTTAGCCAACCCGCCTGTGAACTACGTTTGGCCCTTTTTTCTTCCTTCAGCTTGTTGTTCAAGACCCCACCTCCTACCCCACATGGCCATCAATATGAGCTGAGAGAAGAGTATCGATAAAACTGTGATGGGTGATGTCAAGGTCTGCACTATGTCTGGTCTTCTTCATGCTTTGTCTCAAATATAATGCTTTCATCTTGTGACTGGGCCCCCAGAATTTATGACATGGTGGGTTCAGTAAGACACGTTTCATTTTGTACCACTAAGTGTCTCGTGATCAATCGTTCCCTTTTTAGCAGTAGCATGCCGAGAGCTATTTTTCAAAAGTTGTACAACCTTGATCCAGAACCCTATGAACCTGAACTGTGATTCTCCTACTAAGATTTCCATAAACTCCATACTGCATCTTTTCCCAAAACTGACAACTCTAACACCATAGGATCTGCCAGATCCTTTAGCCCAAGTATCAAGGCTGCTTGCACTATAGCTCATACCTGGTGCAGAGCCCTTTCTTGTGCCAGGTTGCACTTGGTATTATAGGCCAGAAATATATTCCTAGGTCTGGAGTACGTTGTTTACAGAACCCAAAGCATCCTCTTGGCTGTGTGCTTTCTTCCTTCTTGTAGGGGATGCAAGAGGCAGCAATTTGTCTTTTACTTTGAAGAGGATGTTCTATCACTTCCCAGAGCACTGCACTCTAAAACCTCTAACGAGGGGACAGGTCCCTGATCTTTCATAGGGTACATTTCCTCCAGCATGCTATCCACCTCTTGCTCAACCTGTTTGATCAGCATGATGTCATTGTTATAATGGATCTATATGACCTTCGACAAAATTTCCAGATGATCTAGATCTCTCTGGACTGTATTATGAAAGAGGAGAGTTAACATAGCCCTGGGGCTAGAGTGTCAGTGCATGTTGTTGTCAGTTTATTTCATGTGGACATTAACTATTTCTAATTGTCTTTCTTGACTGGGATAGAAAAGAGTGCTTACTCCAAATCAATGGCTACATACCATGTACCTGAGGTCCTATTATCCTGCTTTAGCCATGATACTATGCTTGGCATGGCAGCTGCAACTGGGGCTGCTTCTTGGTTGAACTTGCAGTAGTCTACAGTCATTCTGCTAATTCATCTGGTTTCTGCAGGCACCAGACTGTCAAATTAAATGGAGATATGCTGGGAACTATTACTCCTGTATCCTTTATCTCCACCATACCCCAGGCATTGTGATTTAATGCTTTAGATTTGCTCTCTTGTCTGGGAGAGACAGGTTCAAAGACTTCTGCTTGACTTTCCCCCACTATGATACCTCTCACTCCACAGGCCAAGGACAATATATGGAAATGGCTCCAACTGTGAAGTCTGTCAATCCCAATTATACACTTGAGACTAGGTAAAGGACTACCAAGTTAATCTGTGAATCCAGGGGACCATTGTGGGCCAGACTCTGGCCATAACTCCATTTATTACCTGGCCTCCATATACCTCTGTTCCGATAGCAGAGCCATGATGTTGCTTCAGATCTTCAGGTATCAATGTCAACTCTGACTTGCATCTAATAGTGCTCAAATATGTGGATACTCCCCTTTCCCTGTGTACAGTCATTCAACTAAGTGCAAGTGGGTCCCTTTGGGAAAGGGTCAGGAGAATCTCTACAATATATACTTGATATGGTGTTTCAGGGTGCTTCTTCCTGAGACCCAGCTAAGTCTTCAGCCAATGGTTTGAAAACTGGTACAGGTTCAGGCACTGGGCAAGAGATGGTGACTTTTTATTGGGGCAACCACCTTCAGCCTCCTGCTCATCCATTCCTTCTTCTTTTAATCATGTATAGTGAGCAACAGTCTCATTGGCTGCCCATATATTTTGCCCCTAGTGACACCCTATTCTGTCAGCCATCTTCACAACTCCCTCTGGGCTGCTGCTCCTGTATTCTGGTCACTATAATTATGACCTCCTAGCTTCTGGGGGTTAAGTGTTGCTCATCCTCTATTGCTTCAGGGCCCCAATATCCTCACTGCTACTAATAAACCAAGCTCCATGGCAGGCTCTCCTGTAGTCAGCCCTTGAGGAGTCAGCATTGGATGTCTTTCTGTGTGATGCTGGTGCCCCTCTTACTAGCACATTCCTGTTGGCCTTGAGGAATGATATGTCCTCTGGTCCTCCTGTGCAAAATAAATTTGTGGTAGGTTTTCTGGCTGCACATAATATATTTACTCCCAGCATGTCCACTTTCCTGAGCTTTTTGTGTCTTTTCTCCAGGGTCAGCTATGGCAATTCAGGCATTTCATTTCTCTCACCATGAGCCATTACTTCCTCCAGATGTCTGGGAATCACCCTACCAGCACATTCACTCTGCCCACTCAGATTCTTTCCAGAGTGTTTAATTCTATATTCCAAGAGAGTGCCCCAAAGTCAGTAAACTCTACCTATCTAGTATTATATGCCAGTGCTCTCTATCAGTGAAAAGTTTTAGCAATCACACTCCCATATTGTGCCACGTACTAATTGTTCCCCATATACCACCTGAGATGGGCTTTTCTTTGCCAGTCAAGAAGTGAGGGATCCAGTTTTAAGCTCCTAACTTATCACTTGCTTTTTTGGGTCTTTCCTGGAACCACTGTGTCAGTTGGGTCCTCTGAGAAGTGGCCTTTGAGATGGAGACAGGAGAATAAAGGTTTGTTGGGGAGTAACACCTGTGAAAGGAAAGAGCAGGAAAAAGTATTGAGCAGAAAGAGTCAACAGACCATAATGCAGATCTGACAAAGTACCTGAAAGCCCAACAGAGAGGCCCAGAGTGAGGATTAGCTCTTAGAAGAGTCTTGCATTGGATGAAAGTCTAGATCGTGTAGCACATCTTGCTTGGTGTTTGGCTGAGGCCACCTCAAGAAGAGCATGACCTGGACTCAGAAGCTGAGGCCAATTGGACCTGAAGGAGTTAATAGCTGGAGGCCACAAGTTCTTTCTTGAAGAAGGATCTGAACATCTGAAGGTTGCATTTCTGTATCTGCCACAATAGGTACTAGCACTAGAAATAATTAGGTTTGTTTGGCATATTCTGTATTTCTTAATTAGCTCACTGCTATTATAAGAATTGCATTGGAGGAACTGACAAATCAGAAGAGATCTCAGCCTTCCCTGAGTTAAGTTCATGTAAGCATTTCAGAGATTGTAGCTTTTAAGGGAAAGACCTGGAAATTTGCCCTCATAGTAGGTTCTTAGTTCATGGGAAACATTGATTAAATCCTTACAAAATAGCTAATAGAGAATTTTACTCTCCTTCATTTTGATATTATTGGTACTGTACTAAATTGACCACAGCAATTCAGTCTCATTATTAAACAGGTTTCTGCTTCTCTCTGAAGCTTGCCTGAGACTCTAGTTTAGGCAACAGGCTAGTGATTGTGTCATTAACAAAAAAAACTGTCTCAGAGCCCTCAAGATTGCACTAGGTACTCTGAACTATGGTTATTCAAAGAACAGAGTCTTGGGTACAATCTTCCAAGGTAAAATTGCTTAGGAAACTTTTAGACTGTACAGTGTACCAAGTCAGGATTCCCAGGACTCTTTTCTGTCCAAAAGCAGACATACTTCAACAAAACTAACTACTTGATCCAAGGCCCAATGAAATACGAATTAATTTCAGTGGACTTAAGAAACTATTAAGGGAAATTTTAATGTGGTAGTTTATTCAGAATATTTTTGGTATTATTTTAATGTTCTATTTTTTGTAGATATATGAAAAAGCCTTTTCCTTTTCTTCTGAAGCTATTTCAAATCTTCAATTTAATAAACTCTGCCTTTGGGATTTGATTCTTACTGATACATAAACATTGAGAAACAGATATTTTCACTGAGGCTCCTTACTTTCATAACTTTTCTTCAATAAGAATATTTTCTCCTTTTTACCAGGGTGTAATTGGACAAATCAGTGGTGCAAAAGTCACACCTGAAGTGTCACATTTGAGAATAAGTCTCATTTAATTGTGTATCAACCAGGGTTAACTTTATATGTCAAGATCAGCTCATGAATGGCACCAGCTGTTGACTTTAGCTGTGAAGGCCAGCCAGCTGAGTAATGACCATTGTCTTGGAGACCAGAGAACCTGGGAACATTGCACTAATCTAAGGATCCTCACTAATCCTTTTTCCTATAAAGACCAGATGCCACCTTGGAGAGGAGGTTGGGGAGGGATGGATCTGGCATGCTAAAAGATTTACCTAAATACACGAGCATTATTTAGGTTTCTTTTTTTTTCTTTCTTTCTTTTTTTTTTTTGGGGGGGGGACGTGGGCCATACTTACCTGCAAGGGGCTGTTTGGAAATGTGTAAGGGTGGTGAAGTTTGTCGTGCCAGGAGAGGCTGCTTTGGCATTTTGTAGAAGAAGGAAGTAGGGATGAAGAGGGGCAGGGGTGCTAAATGTTTGCAGAGCTCTAGGAAGAACTGTCTCCCCAGCATACCACTTGAGTTATCATGAGAAACACAGAGAGGGGGAGGTTAAATCATACTATCCGTTTGGGTTTAGAGGAGTGGCTTAACAGTTTGGTTTGGTTTCTGCACACAATCCAGTGGGGAGAGCTCTTGAGGAAGGTAGGATTAGTTTGAAGCAAATAAAGAATTACTTTTCCTTCCCATATTTGTAACGTGATTGGTCCTGTTACAGCTCTACTTAAAACAGAGTTAATCCAAATGCAAAGTAATTATAGCCATATTTTTAAAAGGTGGGAGTATAGATTCGTGGAAGGAACAAAAGATATTCTTTAACTGATTTTCTTTAAGATATGTTTTTGTCCAGAGTGCCTCATTCTCAGATGATCATGTTAGTCACACTAAAAAGCCAAAGCTTTGAACCACTGTTGTGTGACTCAATTCATATCATATTCTGAAAGTTTTAATAAGCCTCTTGTGCTTATGTAACCCACATGTAATAACTTAAAAGTGCTCTTGGAACTATTTCTGACAGTTTCTACAAAAACACTTTAATTGGGGTGACCAACAGCTTTTAACTGCCACAGGGGTGGTTTTGATATGGGAAGTGGGTGGGAACAAAAATCCACTAAAGAAGAGGGTTCTCTTGCCCATACCCCCCCACCTGTGTTTTTCTTTCTGATGATGTTTCCAGAAAGCTGTCCTTTTTAGACAAATGTTAAAGTTTCCAGAAGGCAAATTGTGCCTTTTTCTGTAAGTGAAAGCAGAGGCAGGCGAAAACTGTTTACAGGAGAAAGTGGAGATGCAGAGGAAAATTGGTTCTAAGAGTAAAGAAGAACAAAAAGTAGCATAGAAGCAGTGGAAAAAGAGAAAGTAGAGAAACGCAGAGAAATTCATGAAATGGTAATAAGAGTGGGTATTTTTGAGTCATAACCCAACAGGACTGATCGATAATGACTTTCTGGTGCAAGCGAGAGGACACAGACTCTTCTTTAGTTTAAGAGAAGGAGTTGATTATGGCCTGTGCTTTGTGCTGGAATCTCAGCACTACCTGGGGGCCATTGGGCAGCAGGAAGGAGCACACTGAGCCTGGCTGCAAATGCTGGCCTCTGAGAGGGATGCCGAGAGAACCAATCCCAAGTACCAGGGAGCAGTAGAGCATACTGGCTAAAATATGATGTCCAGAGCCAGATCGGCCAAGTCTAAATTTACCAGATGTATTATTTATTGTCACATAACAAATTACTCTAAAGCTTAGTGCTTAAAAAGTACACTTATTATCTCACATTTTCTGGGAGTTAGGAATCAAGGCAGCTT
This sequence comes from Orcinus orca, assembly GCF_937001465.1. Classification (NCBI taxonomy): domain Eukaryota; kingdom Metazoa; phylum Chordata; class Mammalia; order Artiodactyla; family Delphinidae; genus Orcinus; species Orcinus orca. The sequence goes on from NC_064565.1 coordinate 67,474,096, forward strand.
AGCCTAGTCCTGGGGTTCAGGGTCCCTCACAAGGTTTCAGCCAAGGTGCTGGTCAGGGCTTCAGTCATCTCAGAGGCCAACTGGGAGAGGATCCACTTACATGCTCACTCACATAGCTGTTGGTGCCTCATGTCCTTGCTGTCCATTGGCCGGAGACATCAGTTCCTTGCCACTGATGTGGACCTCTCCATAGGGCAGCTCACAATATGGCACCTGGCTTCCATCAGAGCGAACAAGTGAGAAGGCATCAGAGAGGGCACAGTCTAATCTTGAAAGTGACATCTCATCATTTTGTCTATTCCTTTTGTTAGAATCAAGTCACTAGGATCATTCCACACTCAGGGGGAGGGGATGACCCAAGGACATGAAGACCAGGAGGTCATCTGAGAGGCTGGTTTATCATACTGCTAAGTAACCCAACCTACCTTCAGTTTCCTTCACTCTAAAATGAGGATGAATAATAGCATTTACAACATTAAACAATACAATAAAGAACATATATTTGGCCTACGTTATTTGAGAATGACTAAGATAATGTATGTAAAATGCCAAATGTGGTGCCTTACACACTTTTGAAATAGTGACCATCTTTCCTCCTAGGGATTTCCTTTTCCTTTCTCCCATGCAAGTAATTGGTTTCCTTTGCTCATTCCTCCAGAGGGAGATACGGCCACATGGGACGCTGAGGCCTGCTGGTCTTCCCAATTTGGTTTCCAAAAGCCTAGAACCTTATGGAAACAGAAAGTTTGGGATGGAGACCAAATAACTGGGAAAATCATTAGGGAAAGAGCAGGTCCCGGGAAGGAAGAGTGGAGCGAGTGCTGAGCTTTCTCTTTCTTCAATCAGGCATCACATGTTATCGATAGAAAGGTCTTTGTTTTCTAATTCTTTGAATAAGCAATCTGGTGAAAATTATGGACATTTGAATAAGCAATTCAGTGAAGGAAAATGACCAGACTATATTATGCAGAGGGAAGGTCTCTACAATCTTATTGAATCCTGCAGCATGTGTTCTGTAATCCTTGGATTAAATAAAATGACAGTACCCTGAAAAAGCAATAATGGGGATTTCACTGCCTGGAGTTTAGGTTTAGACTGCGTTAGTATTTAATACCACTTGGCAGTATTTTAAAAGTTGCATATCTGTAGTCAGCAAATTAGTTAACACTATTTTTGAATACTATAAGTATTCTATCATACAGTCAAACCTGTGCTAAGGAAAATGCTGACTGGATGGTTGAAAAGTCAGTGTTCAACATATTGAGACATTTAGGGATAAAAAGAAATAAAGGACATTTCTCATACTGGTATGTTTGATCAATAAATAGGAATTATTACCAAGCACAGGTTACAGTAAGAGGTACTGTGAGAAATATGAAGTTTGTGAAATATTTTCTCTACTTTCAAATCTTCTATCTAGTTGAGAGCTTTTGTCAAAGCTGAGTTTTTAAAAGCTAGTTGAGAACCTCTGCAAAAGGCCTGACATACAGTGTCTTTTATCAGGTTTCCCATCTGACTTTCGGAAATCCCCAGAGAATAGGTCCTTGTTCCATAAACCTGTCACAAGGGACAGGATATCATAGTGGTTAAGGTGACTGGCCCTGAAGCAAAGGTGACTGCCAGAATTTGTACCTTGCCTCTGCCACTTGGTAGCTGTTGGATCTCAATCAAGTTACTTAAGCATCTCTGTACCTTAGTTTTCCTACCTATGAAGCAGTGATAATGTGACTCATGTCATATGGTTATTGTGAGAACAAAATGAGATAATCTGTGAAAATACTTAGAACGTGTTAGTCCAAGTGTGTCTGGCTCAATAAACATGAGCATGTTCTTACTAGGTGGTTGTTGTTCACTTTTCTCCATAAAATGACTGCTTCAGGCTTTTCTGCTCACTGACTATTGCCATCTTATAAGCACTTCATCTAGTTGCTATTTTCTTCCCATTCTAGTTATGCCCCAAAGACAGACATGGCTCCTAATCCTTAATTGTTCAAAGCACAGCTGTGGCATTTTGTAAAACTTCACTGACGCATATATGGGTAGATAATACAATTAGAAAAGGAAAGCCTAAGACAAAGCATTGAGTGCCATTTCTCCTGGAATCTGTTAGTCATGCCCTTCCAAAGGGGCTCCTTGGCAAGCTGACTCTGTCCTTTACTCTGCCTTGCTACCATGATCTGGGGCTTGACTCATTTTCTCCAGGTGGATATCCCCTCAATCTTGCCCTTCTTCTCAGGGTCCAGGGCCTACATCCACTCTATCTCTAACTTTCTCAAGAGAAAGCAAAAACCAGCGAACACATCATAATCTCTGCAGAGAAAACAACATGCCCACAAAGAAAACAGAGCACTTCCTTTCTCGTTGTCTCAAGTATCTCCGTTTCCACTTTCTTCTTTGCTTTGTACAACACAAAGGTCCATAAAAATGTATTTTACCAAAGACCTGCCTTTTCCCAAATATAAATTTTCTGCCACCCCTAGAACAACAGGCACAAATTTCAATCTGATTTTACCTTCACCAAATTCCATCCAAAAAAACCTCTTTAGAATCTCTCTCACAATTCCTAAATTAATGTTTTTTAGGATGGAGGAAAGTGAGGAAAATATTGAATCAAAATGATCAGGCTGTTCCTGGGGGCAATTGCAGCTCATTTCTGCTGGAGATCCTATATACAATGTTGTCCCACAGAAATGTAATGTAAGCCACATATGTAATTTTAAACTTTCTAATAAGTAAAATTTTAAAAATTAAATAAAATTAATTTTGATGTTATATTTTACTTAACAAAATATGTCTAAAATATAATTTCAATATATAATCAATAAAAATATTAATGAGATAGTTTATCCTTTTTTTCATACTATGTTTTTGCAGTGCAATGTGTATGTTTCACTTAAGATGCGTATCTGTTTGGACCAGCTACTTTCAGGTGCTCAGTAGTTACATTTGCTAGTAGCCATATTGGACAGCATGGAGAGCATACCTAGGAATTGCCCCTAACAGGACAGTGGTCCTTCGTTGACTGGGAGCTGCTCCTGGGGAAGTTGACTTCTTATGGCCAGCCTGGCATTCCAGCCAAGCTTGCTCCTGCAGCCAGAGAAAGTTTTCAGGCAAAGAATCCTTATGCTAGAGAGCGATTAGGGTAAGTGTCCATCAAACTGCAGGTAACCTCTGCAGAGACTAGGGGATATGGTCAAGTTATCAACAGTGTTCACTACAACCACCTAAAACAGTAGCTGGCACTATTCCATTCCAGTGCTAACTAAAAATGGCCAACTAGTTACAAAATTAGGACACTGTATCAGGAAAATTACTAAACAAATGTTCCTTTTTTCTCTTCAACAAAAGAGATTCTTCTCTCCTGAATGTGAAATGATGTCTCAAGTTTTTTGGGTTTTTTTCCCCCCTATGCTTTCTATTTCCTCCAGGAAATATGCTCTGGGTGAGACTCTTGCACATTTGCAGGGCCCTAGGTCCTAGGAAATTTGAATTTTTTTTTTAATGGATTGGTTTCTTAAAATTGTCAACATTATCTCTAAAAAGCTCTCAGTTGATTTTCTGGAAGTATGGGTGGAATATTTAAAAACCTCAGATTTCATGAATTAAGCACAAAATTTTCACTTTTCACACTCTAGGACTGTGTCTATGTATCTGTTTTTCTGGCTTCCTGAGAAAAAAAAAGAGCATTTGTATTTTAAATAGTTGATGTTCTTCTTACATGCACATATTTATAAGATATCAAATCATGCATTCCAAAAATAATAATTAAACCTTGAAGCAGTAGCCAAAAAATGACATATGCATTTTAAGCAAATTGAATATTTTAATAGAAACATCTTCATTATTGCTGCTATTTATGGATTCTGAAATTTTATTTTACTTTAATTTTAAGTAAATATACTTTCAGGCTTACAGGAAAATTATAAGAATACACAATGAATTCTTATACCCTTAAGCAAGATTTCCTGAATTTAACATTTTACCACATCTGCTTTATCATTCTCTTTCTCTCGCTTTCTCTGTCTCTGTCTCTCTTCCTCCCCCTCAATCTCCCCCCACATATCCACTCTCATACATGAGTGTGTGTGTGTGTGTATATATATATATATATAATATATTATATATATATATACACACATACGAGATTGTAAGGAAGCAGTAAAAATGTCTCCTTACCTTTAAATACTTTAACATTTATTTTCTAAAAGCAAAGACATTCTCTTACATAACCACAGCACAGTTAAAATCAGGAAATTAACACTGATGGAATACTATGACCTAATCTACAGACCTTAGGCAAATTTTGCCAATTTACGAGTCCTCAGTGGCAAAAGGAAATCCTAGATAACACATTGCTTTCAGTTGTCATGTCTCTTTTGTTTCCTTTATATTATATTTATATATATATATATATATATATGTATGTGTGTGTGTGTGTGTGTGTGTATATATATATATATTTATTTATTCATTCATTTTTGGCTGTGTTGGGTCTTTGTTGCTGTTCTTTAAATATGTGGTAGAATTCACCCAGTGAAGCCACCTGGTGCTGGATTTGTCTTTGTTGGGAGGTTTTTGATTACTGATCCAATCTTTTTCCTGGTAATCAGTTTATTCAGATTTTCTATTTCTTCATGATTCAGTCTTGGTAGGTTGTAAATTCTGGAATTAATCCATTTCCAATGTGTTGTCTAATTTGTTGGTGTATAATTTTTCATAGTAGTCTCTTCTGATACTCCTCTGACACTTTGTATTTCTGTGGTGGTTGGTTGTGATTTGTACTCTTTCATTTCTAATTGTATGTATTTGAATCCTCTTTCTTTTTTTCTTGGTAAGTCTACCTTTTAGATAGGCCTAACCTATGATCCATCCTAGGTAATATTCCAAATGTGCTTGAGAGAAGGTATATTGTACTGTTAGTGGTTGGAATGTTCTGTGTATGTGTGTTAGGTTCATCTGATCTAATGTGTAGTTTAACTCTAATGTTTACTTGTTGATTTTTTGTTTGGATGATCTATCCATTTTAGAAAGTGGAGTATTGATGTCCCTTGCTATTATTTTATTACTGTCTATTTCTCCCTTAATATCTGTTAATATATGCTTAATATATTTAGATGCTTCTATGTTGGGTACATAAATACTTACTAATGAATTGACCCCTTTATCTGTATATGATGACCTTCTTTGTCTCTTGTTGCAGTCTTTGGCTTAAAGTCTAGTTTGTCTGATATGAGAATAGCTACCCCTGCTTTCTCTTGAAATATCTTTTTCCATCCTTTCAGTTTCAGGCTCTGAATGTCCTTAAACCTGAAGTGAATCTCTTGTAGACAGCATATAGTTGGATCTTATTTTATTTTTTTTCAATTCATTCAGCCACTCTATATATTTTTCTTGGAGAATATTAGTCCATTTTTATTTAAAGTAATTGTTGACAGGTATGGGCTTACTATTTCCATGTTGTTGTTTTCTGGTTGTTTTGTAAATCCTTTGTTTTTTTCTTCCTCTCTTCCTTTGTGGATTGATGATTTTCTCTAATGGTATGCTTTGATTTCTTTCTCTTTTATCTTTTGTGTATTTACTATGACTTTTGCTTTGTGGTTACCATAAAGCTTACATTAAAATATTATATTTTTAGCAGTCTATTTTAAGCTGATAACAATTTAGCTTCGAATGCATATGAAAGCTCTACATTTTTACACCCACCCATTTTATGTTTTTGATCTTTTTATATTCTGTATCCATTAACAAATTATTGTAGTTGCAGTCATTTTTAAATACTTTTGTCCTGTAACCTTCATACTAGAGTTATAAATGATTTACCTACCTATTACAATATTAGAATATTTTAATAACTAAATAGTATCCTTACCATTGAGTTTAATCTTTCATGTTTTCGTGTAACTAATTAGCATCTGTTTGTTTCAGCTTGAGGAAGTCACTTTAGCATTTCTTGTAAGGCTGGTCTAGTGGTGATAAACTCTGTCACCTTTTGTTAGTCTGGGGAACTCATTATTTCTCCTTCAATTCTATAGGACAACTTTGCCAGGTAGAGTATTCTTGGTTGACAGTTTTTTTTCTTTTCCAATACTTTGAATATATCATCTCACTCTGTTCTGACCTGCAAAGTTTCTGCTGAAAAATCTGCCGATTATCTTATGGTGGGGGGGGGGGTCCCCTGTACATAACAATTTACTTTTCTCTTGCTGCTTTTAAGATTCTCTCCTTCTGTTTAACTTTTGACATTTTAATTCTAATGTGTCTCAGTGTGGATCTCTTTGGATTCTTCTTATTTTGAACTCTCTGAGCTTCCTGGATCTGAATGTCTGTTTCTTTCCCCAGATTAGGGAAGTTTTTGGCCATTATTTCCTTGAATAAGCTTTCTGCCCCTTTATCTCTCCCTCTTCTCCTTCTGTTACCACTATAATGTGAATATTGGTCCACTTGATGGTGTCGCATAAGTCCCTTAAGCTATTGTCAATTTTTTACATTCTTTTATCTGTTTGCTCCTCTAATTGGATGAATTCCACTGCCCTGTCTTTGACTTTGCTGATCCTTTCTTCTGCTTCATCTAGTCTGCCACTGAACTTCTCTATTGAAATTTTCAATTCAATTATTATATTCTTCAGCTCTGTGATTTCTTATTGGTACTCTATTATATTTTTTAATCTACTTACTGAATTCTCACTGAATTGTTCTTCTGACCTTAGGGAGCAGCTTTATGACCAGTGTTTTGAACTCTTTATCTGGTTAATCACTTATCTCCATTTTATTAAGATCTGTTTCTGGAGTTTTATCATGTTCTTTTGTTTGGAACATATTCCTCTGTTTCTTCTTTTTCCTTGACTCTCTGTGTTGGTTTCTGTACACTAGATAAAATAGCTTTTTCTTCCAGTCTTGATGTAGTGGCCTTGTATAGGAGATCAACCTTATTAATCAGTCCAGCCAAGCTCTTGTTTTTCTCTCACACCATTTTGATTATCCAAGCTGCCTTCTTTATTCTTGTTGCCTCCCCGTAGTTGAAAATGTGCCAAGACCTATCAGTGTCCCAAAGGGGAGGATCACAGTTGGCACCTAGATGTAGGCTGATTAGAACATGGACCTTCAGGCAGCAGCTGGGAAAGTACGTACTTATGTCCCTTCCAGGGAGAAACTGGGAAATAGGTGTTTTTGTCTGCTCTATCTGTGCTGGGCCTGGTTGTATAGTCAAGGAGACGGGGTGGTCCTCTGCCCATTAAGAACTATTTCTTTGTTTGCTACTGTGGGACTAGTGAATGCAAACCCCATTGGCTATCAGAGCCAAACAATCTGGAGGCCCATCTCCCGGCAGCAGATAAAAAAGCTTGGGTGCCATATGTGTGTATAAGCTCTTTCCAGGAAGATACTAGCAACTTGGTTTTATTGTTGGAGCAGGATGTAGGGAGAAGGCAGGAGATGTCTGCCAGCTTCCCCAGTCTTTGAGGAAAGGCCTAAGATCAGCCAGGCCTAAGATCTATACTAAAGTTAGAAACCTGACCCTCAGGCAACTGCTTTTAAATTAGGTATGTAAATCCCTTTCAGGAAAAACTGGGAGATTAGATGAGCTCTAGGGGGATAGCTAGTTAAAAACTCTTCTTTGTTTGCTACAGTTCTATGGAACTTGTGAATGGAAGCCCCATTGGCTATGAGTGCCAGGTGATCTGGGAACCCATCCCTCAAGTGGCATCTGTAAAAGCTGGAATTCAGACATATGTACAAGCTTCTTCCAGGGAGATACTGGTGACTTGGAGCAGACTGGAGAGAGAAAGTGGGAGAGCTATCTGCCAGCTTTCCCAGTCTCTGGAGATGATCACAGCCAGCCCCTAGATTCATAATAAATTAGAAGCCTGGCTGTCAGGCAACAGCTTTTTAAAGTATGCAGATAAACCCCTTCCAGGGAAAGAATGGGAGACGGGCATTTTTTGCCTGCTTCCTCTGTGCTGATCCCTGGGGAACAGCCAGTTACGAACTGCTTCTTTGTTTGCTATAGTCTTGTGGGTCTCATGGATGCTAGCCTTAGTGGCTTTCAGAGCTAGGTGTTTTAGGGGCTTGTCCCTCAGCTGGGAGTTTTAAAAGTTGGAGTGCTAGATGTTACTCAGCATAATGTATTCAAGGTCATCCATATTGTAGCATGTATCTGCAGTTCATCATTTGTTGTGGTTGAATAAATACATCAACTGTATGGATATATCAAACTTTGTCTTTCTATATTCATCCATTGATGGCCATGTGGATTATTTCTGCCTTTTGCCTATTGTGAACATTGTTACTTAAATATTTGTGTATAACTATTTATTTGAATCCTATTTTCAATTCTTTTGGGTATATACAAGGAGTGGAATTGCTGGGTCATATGGTAACTCTGTGCTTAAATGTTTGAGGAACTGCTAGACTCTTTTCCAAAGTGGCTGCATCATTTTGCATCCTTACCAGAAGTGTATGAGGGTTCTAATTTCTCCACATCCCTGTCAACACTTGTTATTATCTGACTTTTGATTTTAACCTCTTAGTAGGTATGAAGTGGTATCTCATTGTGGTTTTAATTTACATTTCTCTGATGACTAATGGTGTTGAGCATCTTTTTATGTGTTTATTGGACATTTGTATATCTTCCTTGGAGAAATATTTATTCAAATCTTTTGCCTATTTAAAAAAATTTGCCTTTTTATTATTGAGTTGTAAAAGTTCTTTTTGTATTTGGGATACAAGTCCCTTATCAGATATATGATTTGCAAATATTTTCCCCTATTTTGTAGCTTGTCTTTTTATTTTCTCAGTGGTATCCTTTGAAGCACAAATGTTTCTGATTCTGTTGAATTTCAGTTTATCTATTTTTCCTTTTGCTGCTTGTGCTTTTATTATCACATCTGAGAATTTTTTTGTCAAATCCAAGGTCATGAGACTTACCCTTTGGTTTCTTCTAAGAGTTTTATAGTTTTAGCTCTTATAATTATGCCTTTGATTTATTTTGAGTTAATTTTTTAATATGGTGTGGAGAAAGGAAAGAGTTCAGCCTCTATCTTTTGCATTTGTCTACCCAGTAATTTCAGCACCATCTGTTGAAAGACTCCCCATTAAATGGTCTTGGCACCCTTATGCAAAAGCAGTTAGCCATAAACATGTGATTTTATTTCTTGGCTGTCAACGCTATTCCCTTCACCTTTATATCTATCTTTTTGCCAGTACCACACAGTCTTGATTACTTCTGCTTTGTAGTAAGTTTCAAAATAGGGAAGTATAAGTCCTCTTACTTTGCTTTTTTTTTCAAGATTGTTTTATCTGTTCTGGGCCCCATGCAATTCCATATAAATATTAGAATCAGTCTGTCAATTTCCACAATAAAGTCAGTTGAGATTCTTATAGGCATTGTGTTGAATCTGTAGATCAATTTGGGGAGTATTGCCTCTTAACAATATTAAATCTTCCAATCCATGATCATGGATTTTTTTCCATTTATTTAGATCTTCTTTAATTTCTTTCAATAATGTTTTGTAGGTTTCAAATATGTAAGTTTTGCACTTTTATTAATTTTATTCCTAAGTATTTTATTCTTTTTAATGCTATTGTGAGGGGAGTAGTTTTCTTATTTTTATTTTCAGACTGTTTATTGCTAGTGTATAGAAATACAATTAATTTTAATATATTGACCTTGTATCCTGCAATCTTGCTGAATTTATTCTTCAGTTCTAATAGTTTTTTAGTGGATTCCTTAGGATTTCCTGTATACAGTATCAAGTCATCTGTGAATAGAGATAGTTTTACTTCTTCCTTTTCAATCTGGAGTCTTTTATTTCTTTTTCTTGCCTAATTGTCCAGGCTTGAACCTCTACTACAATCTCAAATGTACTGAAAGAGGCCATTTTTGTCTAATTCCTGATCTTAGCGGGACGGGTCTAGTCTTTTACCATTATGTGAAATAGCACAAGCTGAAAGGTCTCCACTGACAAGGTCTGGATGTTTCAACAGTTATAAATTTATTTTGTGAAGATTATTTGGTACTGGAACCTCTGGATTTCCAGTGATCTTATTTCCCGTGGTCACACAGGTTTGGGGGGCAGAATTCTGGTTGCAAAAAGAAGAGAAGTAGAAAGGTTTTTTTTAGCTTATCTAAAACTAAAACAAGGAGAAATTCAATTTGTGAACTGGGATAAAAAGAGAGACTGATTTCTTGCTTAGGTATTGTGTGTGGAAGCAACAAAATAAGAAAGGAGAAAGAAACAGTTACAGAACAATGTAATTTATAGTTAGGGGGAAAAAAAACAGGGTACTTCACTCAAAAACCTTTTTTGCTTCCATCAAACCCACATACCTTCTAGTCACTTTTGCTGTAATTAGATTCTCAAGAGATACAATAATGAAAACAATCCTGGTTGAATGAACCCTTTATTCCTAGACAAGGCTTCCATCCTGAATCTTTTCCCACTTTTCTCCCCAGATGAATTAGATATAGATATCTCTTTTATAAGAATCCTTTAAAATTACTACAAGACCCAAGTCTGGGCATCCAGATTAGTCTTCTCTGTCTTTAGGGTAGAACTCTGGTCCCCTTAGATAACCATAGTCAGAGGTAGCCTGAAACAAAAGTCTGGATCACCAGAAGTTTTTGGAAAGAGAAGAAAAAAATGCAGAATGTAATTATATTTCTGTGATCATTTAATTCTATCCATAAAATGTTCCATCTGCTTATACTAGGAAAAAAGGGTGAATTCAAGGCATCATTCCATGGTGGCCTTACTGTGTGCCCTTACCAAGGTATTGTGCCATGAAGCCAGAAGCTTTGAGGCATTTGAAGTGGGGATATTGCTGAAGATTGCTTCATCACTAATTCTGGCAAAAGGTTTTGTGGAAAAATTACTGTGGATCTTATGAATTTATTCTTAATATATTAACATTTAATAATGTAACTAGAAGCAATGACTAATAATGCTTAACAGACTTTAAGTTCTTGGTAATAAACAGTTTTTAAAGCTAAAAAAGGAAGAGAGTACAGTAAGAGTAGACTATATGACAAGTTAAGTTTTATTTTTTTTATTTTTATTTTTTTTGCGGTATGCGGGCCTCTCACTGCTGTGGCCTCTCCCGTTGCGGAGCACAGGCTCCAGACGCGCAGGCTCAGCGGCCATGGCTCATGGGCCTAGCCGCTCCGCGGCATGTGGGATCTTCCCAGACCGGGGCACGAACCCCTGCATCAGACTCTGAACCACTGCGCCACCAGGGAAGCCCGACAAGTTAAGTTTTGATTAGAAGCTAGTATGAAGTAAGGACCTAGTTAATGAGGTCCTGCTTGGGATGGGCCAGTCAGAGGAGGATACTACATGGGAGTACCCAGCCCACCGGGAGACACTAAGGGGAATTTGAGTGCTGAGGGGGCTTCATAAAGAGACAGAGTGCAGAGTAAATGATATTTGGAGGGTTCCAAAGAAAACTTTCAAAATGTTATGTATTAGCTAATTAATTTTTAAATAACACCATTTATTATTTTGGGATTACTTTCTCAGATTGCATCAACCCATTACAGCAAGTAATGGTGGGCATTTATCACTTTTAATGATCCAAGTGAGCACTCCCTGTACCTCCCATACCATTCCAAGAGTTATTCAGAATCACTGCTTGGGAATGCAGAGATTCTATGGAACCCTCACTTTAAGTTGCTCACAGGACTCCTTGGTTTGAGAAATAAGCCTTTAGAAACTTAATAATTTTTTATAAACACTTTTAGTGCCCCAACTGAAGCAACAGTTCTAGAAGGGAGTATCCTTTTGGGGACTCTGAGTGCACCAAAGAGGTGGTATTCATCATGGAGGTAAAAATAATCCTTAGAGCTCTGTTCCTAAAGCCCCAAACTCTTGTTAGATCAGGTTGTCCCAAATCTAGAGGCCCCAAGGAATGAAAGACCAGGCTCCTGGGCATTGCCCCCGAAGTCCTAACTTACATTAAGACTGAAGGAGTTCAAGATTATCACAGGAAGTGTATGTGGAAATATAGTATTATATGTGTGTATGTTTTGGAAGAAGAAGTGAGGAAGGAAGAGAGAAGGGAGCCAATTCCAGATCTTGCATGACTTCAAAGCTTGAACCTTTTTACTGAGCAAATTAGAGCCAAATCTTCAACCTAAAAATCTCAAATGCCCTTTGAGTCACTTAGGACCATGCTTAGAACATCAAGAACAAGTCGTGGCAAATCTTCAACCCCTGCACCTCCTCATATTTCATTCCTGTTTCCCCATATCCAAGATCTGAGGGCTTATTTTTATGCTAGATTAAGGTGAAGGATGGATTTAGGCCTGAGCTTTCCTCCATCTCCCACTCCCAAGCTTCCCATTGTCTCTCTTGATTTTGTTCTTTCAGGAGGAGTAAAGAGAGACCTGATTCCTCTGGCTTGATTTGTAATCCCTTTGTTTCTCCTTGTAAAGATCAAATGGAGAGAAAGAACTTTGATCCCCTTTAAAAATCGTACCCTTTTCCCTCTCTCAACCCTCTCTTCTCTCCCAGCCCTTCCCCACAATGATGACAATATTGAATACTGGAGGATCTGGTTTTAGCCCTGATCCAGAGAAGGTCTTCCCCTTCTTAGACTTAGAAGACATCAAGGGAGGCCTCTGCAAGGCCATATCTCTATTGCCATAGAAACTGAGAGGAGAAAGTTGTTTCAGAAGTTGAAACAGCAATTTGGGGGTGATATATTTCCCCCATATTATGATTTCAGCAAATCATAGTAGTATTATGTTATATATGAGAAAATTGAGTCTCAGCCAGGTTAAGAGACTTGCCTGAGGTCTCAAAATGGCAGTGTTCAACCTTCCTGACTGGACTAGTTCTCTTTCCACTACACCATGGCTACTACTTAACAGTTTATTATTTTATGCTTTATTATTCTCTATGCTTTATTTATTCTCTTAAAAACTTGTGGCTAAGGGAATTTCCCCACCATAATTTATGAAGTTAGTCTGATTCAGGTTAAAAGAAAGAAATCTTGGGAACATTTCCCAACAGAAAAAAAAAATTTTTTTCCAGGAAGATATAATTGCTGAGAATATTTTAATCTGTGAGGGTATTGCACAGTTTTAATCGGCACAAAACATTTGTACCAACCAAGTTAAAAATTGCTAAGAGAGGCTTCCAAACAAAATTGTCAATTTGAGATGTTGACTTCTTTTTTCCCCATTGAAATAGTGAAGGTCACAGATTCCAGTTAATATGTTTTGGTTAGTTTTACAAAAATGAATACTAGAGACCAACTTCTGCCCTCCCTTTCTCTTCTTTTTTCTGGATTCATTTGTTCATTGGTTAACAGAATTTTTGCCTTTCAGTTAATTTCATTATTTAATTGTTTTTGTTTTAAAGAATATAGAAAAGTTTTCTTCTTGACTTCAGTAACATAAACCAGGCAGAAATCACACACACACCCAGCCTTGTATTTGAAACCAAGTGAATATTTAAAATATTTTTCTCAGTTGTTTGAGTTTAGTATTATATGACACTGAAATTATGCTATTAAGGCAGGAAGTAGGATGAAACTGTCGGTAAAATAGTGGCTAACCGTGGATATTTCTTTGGAAATGCTTAGTTCACATCACTGCTATGATGTTTACAGAGCACCCACCATGAATACAGGTGAGAGACCATGAAAGACTTGCTTGGCTGACATTTGGCCCAAACAGATGATGGATCTCCCATTCATCAGAATGGCCACACAGACATGGTCCCCCGGCCTCAGGCTGCACCCTTCCTTCTATCTACTTCAGCCTAGGATCTTCTCACCCTTGTGTGTTTCCTTTCCTCTTGCTTCCTCAAAACCATCTCATCCACTGCTCATTCTCTCACTATCTTTTAATATAGATTCTACAGAAACAGGAGGGTAAAGGTTGAAGAGAGGTGGGGAGAATAAGGCTATAAGCCACGGAGCAGCTGCTGTTCTCCTTTCTACCCTTCTCCTCTCTCAGCCTCAGGGCTAATCTCAGATTGTTTGAATATTTTCCACCATTTCCCCCAATATACCCCTTTCCCTGTTCAGCTTCCTACTAAGAGACTGTGCCCCATGTACTCTTATGAAATGCTTCAGGATTCTTCTGAACACAAGGCAAATTTTACTACATAAACCTGCCCTATCACTTATATCATCTTTATCTTTTCTTTTTAAAATGTATTTTATTGAAGTATAGTTGCTTTACAATGTTGTGTTAATTTTTACTGTACAGCAATGTGATTCAGATACACACACACACACACACACACACACACACACATTCTTTTTCATATTCTTTTCCATTATGGTTTATCACAGGATACTGAATATAGTTCCCTGTGCTATATAGTAGGATCTTGTTTATCCATTCTATATATAATAGTTTGCATCTGCTAGTCCTAAACTCCCAGTCCATCCCCTACCTCCCACCCCTTGGCAACAACAAGTCCGTTCTCTATGTCTGTGAATCTGTTTCTGTTTTGTAGATAAGCTCATTTGTGTCATATTTTTGATTCCACATATAAGTGACATCATATGGTATTTTCTTTCTCTTTCTGACTTACTTCATTTAGTATGATAATCTCTAACTCTAGGTCCATCCATGTTGCCGCAAATGGCACTATTTCATTCTTTTTTATGGCTGAGTAGTATTCCATTATATATATAATATATATACACACATATATATATATGGCACATCTTCTTTATCCATTCATCTGTCGAGGGACATCTAGGTTGCTTTCATGTCTTGGCTATTGTAAATAGTGCTGCAGTGAACATCGGGGTGCATGTATCTTTTCAAATTAGAGTTTTGTCTGGATATATGCCCAGGAGTGGGATTGCTGGATCATGTGGCAACTCTATTTTTAGTTTTTTCAGGAACCTCCATACTGTTTTCTGTAGTGGCTGCACCAATTTACATTCCCACCAACAGTGTAGGAGGGTTCCCTTTTTCGCCACACCCTCTCCAGCATTTGTTATTTGTAGACTTTTTAATGATGGCCATTCTGACCCGTGAGAGGTGGTACCTATCTTTTCTACCAGAATTGAAGCAGAAGGATGAATTTAAAAACTGGATACATAGTAATCAATCTTCTAAGTCACATTTTTATTCATTCATTTTTTTTTCAGTTTTATTGATGTATAAATGATAAAATTGTAAGACATTTAAAGTGTACCTCAGGGTGATTTGATATACATATACATTGTGAAAGTCACATTTTATCTTTAAATAACATTTTGTCGTTAACTTTAAAAGTAGAACTGTGAGAAAAACCACAAAAATAGGTCCATACTTGCTTAAGGCCAAGAGAATAGGGTAAATGCTGTAAGATCACTATGTTTCTCATTTGTCCAGAGAAGGGCCCTAGACACACACAAAAGATGTGGTACTAAAATAGAAGTAGCTTGGCTGATTCTTGAGGCTTTTAGGAGGTAAGGAAGGTGGTGACAGGGCTGTTGACGGAAAAAAAAAAAAAGCACAACCTAAAAGTTGAGAATTATGTTTCATTTGAGACTTGCTGAGGACTTAGGCCCTGTGCCTCTCAGATAGCTCTGGGGGACTGCTCTGAAGATGTAAGGGAGGAGCCATATATAGGAGTTTTTGCAAAAAAACCCAGTTAGTCGGAAGTCAAAAGATTACTGTTAATTAACGGAAAAGAGACCTCTCAAGTTAATGAGTTTAGTGCTTTTCTGTCTATATATGGGAAGATGCAAGAGTCTGGGCTCATTGAATTCATTCCTTTGATATGTACCCTTTGATATCTAGGGCCAGTATCCTGCTTTTCTCCATTCTGAATCCCCTCAGGGTGCATTCACAGGCAGGGTGGCTGCAATGACTAATGGCTTGATGGCCGCAGCATCCTTTGTTTACTGATATGGCAGGTGATACTCTTTGTTCACTGGGCATTGGCCAAGATGGTGGCCTTATTTATCCTCACTCCCAGGAACCCCTGACTCCAGTTCCCCAAATCCCCATCAGGCTATATTCTGTTGGAGCCCCTCCCCAGGCCATGATAACTGCATCAGAAACTGGGATTTGGGAGTGTGAAGAGAAACCTTAGGGAGCCAACTGATGGAACCACAGCTGAGTTTACTCTGTTGATGTATTTTCATTGGCCAACATGGTGTTTCACTGTTTTTCTTTAAATTTGAAGGCTTTCAGGTGTGGAGTCTTTAGTGTGCCACTGTTTCCACCACTCCCTGTTACTAAATACACAACACCTTCAGTTACTTACGTAGTTGCCCAATCTTGAAGACATTTATGATCCTCATTACAATTCCATAGCTGGAAATGGAGTATGGGGAGGTATGTTCTTACTTCTTCCCAGGACTTATGTAGGGTGAGGTCTTTTATGGCCAGATCTTGGGGAGAGGGGGAGGGGGTTGCTCTGAAGCTCTGTGTTTTATTTGTTTTGTTTTTAATTTTTTTAAAGCTTCATTTCTAAAGCTAGCTCCAGAGACTTGCATTCCCCACCACTGTTTACCTCAGAAGCCTCCATTTTGCTCTGTACTGACAGTGTTCATGCCAAAATGCTGAACAGTTCCCTACAGGAGTATAAATATATGTGTCTATATTTATTATTCTTTTGAAAAATCAATAATAACAAAATAGAGCAAAATTCTGATACACGCGACCACATACCCCTGACCTTTGTATTTTTTTTCCTCCAGCAAAAATTGCTCAATTGAGAAGAAATTCATTTGTTGAAAGTTGTAGTTTTAAATTTAATTTAAATGAAAAGGCAATATTTATTAATTAGGATTTCAAATACATATGTCTTACCTTAATGCATTGCCTATAATTTTTGATGAAACAGAAAAGTATTATTGTAAGGAATTTCAAACCTCAGCCTCATTACTAGCAATGCAGTCTATTTTCTTTTCGCTGCTGGATTTTACTGGTAGATTCTGTGGATAGTTTGACTCTCTGGCTATAAAGAATCAAAAACTGAAAGAAAATAAAAGAACTTAGAAGGGGTTAAAAAGAAGAATTTTTCTCTTCCTTGGTAATTTCCCTGCAGAATCAACAAAGCAGGGAGCTGTGTTAACTTCATCTCCGGGGAGGACTGGGGGAGAGCTGGACACAGACTGAAGAAAAATGTCAGATAAAAATAAATCAACAGCTTTATTGTTTGAGGTGAAAATGAAATCTAATGGAAAATAGTGTGTTTTTTTGTACCTGTGAATGATATCCTATAGAAACCAGTAAGAACTGAAAAATGGTCAAGATAGTAAATTTTAGTTATGTGTATTTTACTGTAATAAAAAACGTGGCAGAAAAAAACAGAAATCAGTAAAAAATGAGACAAGCCATGAATTGTGATTTGATAGGAGAGCTTTTATTTCAGAAGATCACAAACTCAGTATGAGAATGGCTATTCAAATAAAGAAGCTAATTAGCATGCGTTTAAGTTCTTCAGTGTCAGCTGTGATTAAGTTTGGATTTTTACCCCTTTAAACTATGATAGCTTAATCAAAACAGTAGGAACGGTAAAGCGAAGGAAAAGAAACATAAAACTTGTGGCAGAGAATATTCTTGGAAACTGATACCCTCCACTGGCATCCTGTGCAATTTGAATGAATGTTTTAATTGGATGAAAATCAATTAAATATCCATTAAGGAGCTGTCTTAGAATATTGTATCATTAAGTAATAGAAGTTGCTAATTTTTCTTAATCACAACTGGGAAATGTGAATAAAAAATTGGAGTAAAGAGGACATTTTGGAATGCCGTAGTTGACCTGTAAAACCTGCTCTGAAGTAGTTATAGTTCTGTCTGGCTCATTCATTGTACTTCTCAGGATTTCAGTGGTGCTTATTGGTAGGGAGAAGGAAGAAACTAAAACTATGAGGGACCAGAAGAGGAAGAATGGACCTCTCTTCTGGATGGTGGATCTTAAGCTTCTTCTGGGCTATAGATCCTTTGAAACTTGGAAGAAAATTCATTTGCATATATCAAAAACTATCTGTAATAAAATTAATGTTGAGGGTTCATGGATTGTCAGAAACTCATCCATGTGTTATCCAGAGTTCTGTGGACATAGTGATAGGAACCTTTTCTCTAAGGTTTGCCTTCAAGTTGGATAATCAGCAATAATGCCCAGAGTCAACTTTGGCCCGATGGTGGCCCAGTCTGGAAGATGGTAGATAGAAGTAAGAGAATTTAGGCAATGCTGACATGCAAAGCTAGGGAGGCATCATAACAAATTCTCCAGATCATCACATTATTCCAAATCAGACTCCAGATTGCAGCTGAGACTACAGGGGACAGGGCTCAATGTCTCCATAAATGAGCAGTTTCAAATAATTAACCAGGATCACAATCCTTATTAAACAAAACAGCCCTAATAACAGAGTAGAGTACTGAGTGAGAAATTGAGGCACATCTTGTAGCTTGGACTAGCTAACCCAGTAGGGATTTGGAGAGTATATGCTACTTGGAGGGTCCACTGGTTTGCCAAACACCATACCTTTAGCATCAAACTAAATTTACAAGCATCAAGGAGATTCTTTTTGTACTTCGTGTCCTGGTTATGATTGTTTTAGTAATTTCTGAACTCAGACTTCTGGGTAAACACTATCAGAGACTGTAGTTGGGTATGGCTAAGAATGTGAAGAGTGAACTGTGCCTGTACATTTTATTCTGGACATGAACTTGGACTGAAGTATGTAGATGGTATGGCAGTAGCATTAACCCTTTACATGCAAGACCACACATAAAGCCCCTTCGTATAGAAATGATATCTTAAGCACTGACATTCTCCTTGGGTGAACAGCAGACTAGATCTCATTATATTATGTTGTTTCCTAGTGGACTTTCTGTATCAACCCAGTTCTTAACCATTACTTTATTTTTTCTCTTCTAAGTCAGTAATTGAGGCTGTGCTTTTAGGAGAATATATCTATTATTTGGTATTTTTTCCTCCCTCTAAATGGTTTGCATCATCAGACTCATCCCTCTGAGCGCAGTCTGACTCAGTGTGTCATCTGGCATATCCACACCTGCCACATTTCAGCCCTGCTCTGTCATGCATAAAAGTACAAGCAACATGCTGTTTAAACGGAGCCACACTGACAGTTTCCATTCATTCAAATAACATCTGTGAGGTTTGCATGGATTAACATTAGGATGACAGAAATCTAGTTCTGATTCAGATAAAGAGATAAGGATTGGTTCATTTTAACCATGGGCAGGCACTAGAGAAGACTCACATCTCATTGGAATGAATTGGTGACTATTATTTTACCAAAGGTTTTCCATCTAACGTACCATGTGTTTAGGCCAGGGTCCTGGTACCTCTATAAAGAAAACATCACTGGACATGCAAATAATACTATGTTTCTTATTACTGGGAAATTGCTCTCAAGAATTAAAAACTTCAGTAAGTGCCTTCTCTGCTCATTGCAAAGGAAGAATATCTTTTTGAAAATTGTTAGGTTTGCCCAAACTCATCCACATAGCTGCCTCATTCTTCAAGAGATGTAAAAGACTGTGTAGGTTAGAATGACAGACATCCTTCAGGGCTTGATTTTGTTCAGTCAGATAGCTATTATGTGCTCCGAATGAGACTGAATGAGACTGAGGAGGATTGGTGGAGGGGATAGTAGGGATGTAGAACACAGGGGTGCCTATAGATTCTGTCTATTGTGGGAGCTGCTGGCCTTATCTCCGTGTTGGAGTACAGATGCCTTGCAAAGAGCTGCCCATCAGCAAGTGTAGACCTAAGGACAGCTTACAGAACACCAGTCATAAGGAAAGTGACTTTATGTAAGCTTCTTATTTGTGTATCATAGGCCAGGTTGTGTAATCATAGGCCAGAGTGAGGAGTTGCTTTTTTATTGTTATAAATGCTGAATCATAAATATAAGCCTAGACATATCCCTAGAGTCTAGAGTTTCTTGAAATCTTTTCCCCAGGCCATCCCTAGGAAACATTGGAAGATAGAGTAGATTAATGTCTGATGCCTTGCTGTTCTTGGTTTCCACCAATGCTGTCTTCCCTTCAGACACTCCCTCAGATCGCCTTTGTTTCTTATCCGCATCAAAGTTTGGATCTTGTTAAAAAAAGAAAAAGTCAGAATCATATTCACCTCCACATTAAGCTTAAAAAAAAAACTGAGTGCTGACTTTTGCTTTGCTGAAACAAATAAGAAACTGGACAAAATATATAAAACAATGGTTTTCAAGACATCAGATGATGAAGGACACTAATCCCTGAGAAACAGGAATAAATGAGGTGAGCCCTATGTTGGCCCCAACTGACTGCATTGAGAGAGCCCCCAGACCATGGTGTGCTGGCAGGGGAAACCCAGGTGTAACCTGGTGGACTAAGTGGAGAAAAATGAGTATGTTTTTAGTTGTTTCTATGACTGGACATGCTGTAGATATCTAGTGGACAGCAGTTGATGGGAAATTCCTGAATAACAAAGAATCTTCCCAGCCAATTTGTACAAGTGCCACTGAGGAGAAATACTGGTGGATGATCTCTGCCCAGAATGCTGAGGAGGTGAGGGAATATCCATGACTCTCTACTGGAAGGACACTGGGATGCTGAGGATAGAACAATTTCTAAAAACACGAGCAGCATACAATGAATTCTTTAGTTTAAGAGTTATTTGAAGAAGAAAATATTTTGACATTGTATGTATTTCAACCAGTCTGAAGGCTTCAGGGCGAATTTTCTTTGATGTGATGTTGTAAAAACCCATGATCCTGAAGCACTCTTTCATTAGTCATACATTCTGATCTCTTCTGAATTTCAATTTTATCATGGCATGGCCTTTGGTGAGCAATTGTCTTTAAATAAAGAAACATATGGTTTTATTGTGGCTTCATGAACTGAGAGTCACATTCCTGCGGATGAAATGGCACTTCAGGCAAAGTGCAGGCTGCCCACCTTATAGCATCCTGATCATTAATTATAAGTAAACATCTTGCCCTCTTGGTGATAAATGAAAAGAATCAACTCTTCCTATTTAATGACTATATTCATTATGAAAGCAAAACACAATTATGCTGGAAAAATAAATCTTTGGTTTCAAAGGATAAGATTATTTTGTCTTAGAGCTCATTAACGTAGGTAGAAATCACTACTTGTGTGCTAATAGATGATTGATATATTCAACAAAATTACTTTTATAAATACTGTAGCTTGCCTTTGCCAAGGAGAGGTGGAGATAACTGTTGGCTAGTGTGCATTTTCCTTTCTTCCCTTGATCAATGCTCCTTCAGTGTGCTCTGTGGAGAGGGATGGTGCCAGATGCTGAGACACAGGGGAACAAGACAGACACTGCCTTGGCTCTCTTCCTTCTTTGAGTTGCTGTCAGTTCATAAAAGTGAAGGGATTGGAGCTGAAGAGAGTGCTTCTCAAGTGGATTTGGTGTGGAAAGGATACAGGGAAAGAATTACTCTGGAGTAGAGTAGGACTTAGGGTCTGGGAAACAGCTCTGGCACCAATACCTGACCCTGAGCAAATCATATTAGCCACTGGGTGTCAGTTCCTTCATCTGTGAATTGAAGGTATTACTCTTTGATCTCAAAGGTTGGTTTTTTTTTTCAGCTTTAATTTGTAAATGAAGGAGATCTGCTCTTTGCCCCAAGTAATGGGTTTTCCTCCCAAAGCAAAGTTTATGTGCTAAGCAGAGACCTTACTTGACCCTCCCCTGATGATTCTTTCCCTGCTACACCCAGTTGTACAGATCAAGACGACAGAGTGCCTGAAATCATGGAGTATACATTCTTTTCTCCTGACCTTTTTCCCTTAGGTGAGAGTCATGGTTGTCTCAGATGCCTTAGGAGAATTTTCAGAAGGCTGAAGGGTTTTCAGTTCCAATGATTATGTATTCAATACAATGCATGGACAGGCCCAATGTTTTTATATACGTAATTCGTCTTAATGACCTCAGACAGTCTGACCTGGCCTAACTTAATACATGTGTAGCTTTATTGTGTATCTTTCCTATTATTCTGGTTTAACATTAATGCCCTATAAATATTACTATAAAAGCTTAGAAAATTACTTTCAGATTTTCATCTGGAAGCATGAAGTATAATAGCATTATTTATTTGTCATGACAATACTTTGAACAATGCCTAAGACAGTGTAAGCCTTCAGTAAATGATAGCTGCTATTCTTTTCTGATTACTAAAGTTTAGGGATACTTCAATGTTTGGTAGGGCAAGTGTTCCCTCATTATTTTAGGTTTTAAAAAATTATTGGGTATTATCACAATATTCATAAAGATGACCTTAAGATGCTTTTATTAAGGCCCGAAGGAGGTGAGGAGAAAAGAATAACACTGTCATCTTTGCAGTGTAAGTTTCCCCCTCTGTCTCAGTTACCTATTGCTGTGCAACAAGCCACCATAAAACTTAGTGCTTTGAAACAGGAACAATATTTCTCACAATTTGGTAGGTCGATTAGGTTGAGTTGGGCAGTTCTTCCGTTCCATGTAGTATAGGTTGAGGTTGCTTATGTTGTCCTATTCAACTAGGAGATCTGCTGCAACTGGGCTAGAAAGTCTGAGAAGGTCTCTCACATGTTTGGAAACTTAGTGCTCCCTGTTGCTTGGATGCCTCAGGTCTTCTCCACATCGCCTTTCACACCAGGTAGATAGCTTGGACTTCCTTCCAGTATGGCAGCATGCTTCTAAGCGTGCAAAGGTGGAAGCCGCAGGTGCCTTAAAACCTGGGCTCAGGGCTGCACAGTTTCACTTCTACTGCATTCTATTAGTCAAGTCAAGTCACAAGTCTAGCCTAGTTTCAAGGGGAGGAGAAACAAATTCCACCTCTTGGTGGAAGGGGCAACATGTACATCCAGGGAGGGGAGAATTTGATGGTGTCTGGTAATGGGCTGGAACCCATGTTGGTTAGCATGGACAGCAGTCAGGAAGAAGTGCTGGACATGGAACAAAAGAGAGGGAGGACAAGCTGGAACTCAAACCACTGTATCTGTCACTGCAAATAACCATTATTAGCAATAGCTGCTGCTTCACTTCTACCTCCCAATTCCCATTCAAATATTTCCTTTGGCCAATTCTAACTCAGGACCGTACAGAGATGAGGCATCTGGGAACATAGCTCTAGCTTAACCAAGTTGAAAATATAATGATCTAGTACACTATTTAAGATCATGGTTTATTTCTCCATTCATTTAAGTCCTCTTTTAGTGGTGTTTTATAGTTTTGTTCACATAAGTCTCTTCATATTATTCACATGTGTTTAGGGAGGTTTCATTGTCTTAACAGCTTTTCGTTGTCTTAGCGGCATGTATTTTTCTTATTTTTTGTTGATGTTAGTATTTATGTAGTGCTTTTCAAAACATGTTTATAACTGGACAGGTTATTGATAAAATTAGTTCCCATAGCCTTTTCACCAGTACAATTGTATTTTGTAGACAATCAGGTGAAGACATTCAGAGTTACACTTTCTTCTTTCCAAAATTTATAACTTATATGTTTTGAAGACTGGATACATTGGTTAGCACTGACAAGGAGGCCCTCTGATTGAAATTCATACTTTATAGGGCTCCACATATCTCAGGAAAATACAAAAATAAATTTATTAAAGAGCTTATGAGTGTCACTGCCGTTTGAGATTGTATACTCAATCCTGATATAGTACAGCCTGTAACCTTAAACATCCACTTTTCTGACTAACACTGTTCAGGATCCAAAAGAAATGCTTCTCCCCAGCTCTTGCCCAGTGTCCTTGAAACAAAAACCAATAAAATATTTTGGAGATTGTGCCAGTGTGAATGTTTGTGGATTGTGCCTCTGCCGACATTGGTGATGGGCTCTGTTTTGAAATGCAAGGAATCTTTGAACCATGTAAGTGCTTGGGTCATAGAAAAGACATATTCATTAACTCAAAAAAATCCTTTCTGTCATAATAGCATGGATAGAATAGGATTTTGTAAGCATCTGTTTTCTTGCTTTTCTTCATGTTCTACTCACAGTTCTGGAGGTGCTTATAGATTAGCACAACCTTTGCCACAGATACACTTGGCAACTGAGAAATATTTTGCAATATTAAACAATTCTTATTACTCTAAATTTTGTATATATGTAAATATGAATATAATGTATGAAAACGAATACAATTCTTTACATTACTCTGTGGATCTGATGTTGTTTTAATGATGGTGAAAATTGCAATATAAGTATCATAAACTGACATGAAAATAAATATTTTGTAATATTTTCTGTAATGATAATTTATAATATGTAACCCATTATAATATTGGAACATAATATAGGGACTTTATGGACATTTCTGAATCCAAACATTGGTTTAAGATTTTTATTTACATTTCCAGTTGCTACTGTCATGGCAAAATGAAGTTTCTCAAAATTGAAATTGTGAAAAAAATTATCTGAAATTTACAGTGAGTCAAGGAAGGTTGTCCACGTTGTGTTACTATCAATAGAATACAAATTATGTGAAAGTCTTGACCATAACAATATAATTTGTGATTTCTTTGAAATGAACTAAGAGAATGGATTTATGGAATAAATCTATAATGATTTATAAATTGTGTATATTTTTATTTTCTACTCATATGTCTCCATCCCATCGACAGAATACTAAGATAGGTGCACTAATATAAAAATCTAGCTGTCTTTGATATTTTGATGACTTTTTTTTTTTGCGGTATGCGGGCCTCTCACTGTTGTGGCCTCTCCCGTTGCGGAGCACAGGCTCCGGACGCGCAGGCTCAGCGGCCACGGCTCACGGCCAAGCCGCTCCGGGGCATGTGGGATCGTCCCGGACCGGGGCACGAACCCGCGTCCCTTGCGTCGGCAGGCGGACTCTCAACCACTGCGCCATCAGGGAAGCCCTTGATGACTTTTAAGTTATATAAAATCATTGCTTTACATAGTTGAAAAATTTTTTGAAATCAGGGCTGGTAAGTGGATGGGTGGAACCAAGAAACAGATTCTAGATTATGGATGCACCCATGTGTCTCCTTCAATACATGGACTCTAATGCTGTGTGGGAAGTGAAACCGCAGAAATGCATCTCGGAGGGCTCTGAGGAGCTCTGGTTCTTTATGTCTCAGCACAGAAAGAATTCAGTGAGAGGCAGAGTGATAGATAAGAAGTGATTTATTAGAATAGGACGCTTGTGAGGTTTACACGCGGGAAGGCAAGAGGGTGCTGCCCCAAGAACATAGTGGGCTACAGTTTTATAATCAAAGGAAAAGTGGGGAGTAGAAGATCACCTTCTTCCTCATTCTTGGGTACATGTCAAGCTTCCATCATCAGTTCCTCCTCCACATTGGGCAGGGGAGTTTTCTTGTCTGTACATGGTCAAACTGGGCCTGTCATGGCACAATGGAAATGAGGAAAAAGGCAGTAACATATACTAAAGTATGGTAAGTCATATTAGGTTTCAGTATAAAGTCACCTTTTCTGTATATTTTTGTTTTTAGTGTGCGTAGAGGGGCATGTCCTAGCAATCATTAACTTACTTAGCTCACTGCGTAGGATGTAGGTCTCATTCCACCATTGTTTTATTGTTTTGGCTCGTGTCTCACGTTTCTGTTGCATGATTTTATTGCTAAGCAAGCCTTCTTGGTTTTGTGGTTAAGCAAACCTGCTTTCTTGAGTGATAATTAACTTACAGGGGTCTCCAATACTTTTTTCTTTACGTATGATCCCTTAGTGGGATTAACTATTTAATCACCTACTTTGTCCCTTTACTCTGTCCCTGTCAGAAGCATCCTAAGACAGTGACCTCACACACCTATGTCAAGTTACGGGATAGAACAAATTTTAATTGACAGCTTTTTAGCCTGATTTTTATTTTTTTATTAAAAATGTTTTTTTTATTGAGATATCATTGACGTATAACATATTAGTTTCAGATGTATGACATAATGATTTTATATTTTTATACATTGGGAAATGATCACCACAATAGGTCTAGTTATCATTGTCACCATATATAGTGTCGACAGAAAAAAAAATGCACAACCTAAAAGTTGAGAGTTATGTTTGTTATTCAGTGGACAAAACTGAGAAGTTAAGCCCAGGATACAGCATCTCAGATAATTCTGAGAGACTGCTCTGAAGAGGAAGGGGTGGGGGAGAAGCCAGGATATATAAGAGTTTTTACCAAAAAAAAACCCCAGGTAGCTGGAACTGTCAAAAAATTACTGTTAATAAAAGAAAATCTGATATCTCAAGTTAGGGAATTTAGCACTTTTCTATGTATGGGAAGATGTGAGAGTCTAGGTTCACTGAAATCATTCCTTTGATATGCACCTTAGCTACCTGGGGCCTGTATCCTATGTTTTCTTATCCAGAGTCTCCTCAGGATAAGGGGGGGTGGTGGCTGCAGCAGTTGACTGCTAGATGGCGGCATTCTTTGTTTCTGTCCTGAGTTCCCTCAGGGCTCACTGCTGGAGGTGAGGGCAGCTGTAATGTGATGGCTGGATGTCTGCCTTTGTTTACTGATATGGCAGGCAGCATTCTTAGTTCATGATAGTTATAAAAAAATTGTGATAAGTTTTAAGATCTACTCTCTTAGTAACTTTCAAATATGCAGTACAGTATTGTTAAGTATAGTCACCATGCTGTCCATTACATATCTGTGACTTATTTATTTTATAAACGGAATTTTGTGCCTTTTGACCCTCTTTTCTCATTTGTCCCACCCCCTTCCTCTGGCAACCACCAGTCTGTTCTCTGTATGTATGAGCTTGGGTTTTTTGGGTTTTTTTTTGATTCCATATATAAGTGAGATCATATGGTATTTGTCTTTTTTCTGTCTGACTTATTTCACTTAACATAATGCCCTGAAGGTCTATCCATGCTGTCACAGATGGCAAGATCTCCTTCTTTTTTAAGGCTGAATGTATATACACCATTGTGTATATATGTGTGTGTGTATATGTATATATATATATATATAAAATGCATTTTCTGTATCCATTCATCCATCTATGGACACTTGTTTCCATATCTTGGCTATGGTAAACAATGCTGCAGTGAACATGGAGGTGCATATATCTTTTCAAGTTAGTGTTTTAATTTTCTTCAGATAAATACTCAGAAGTAGAATTGCTGGATCATATGGTAGTTCCATTGTTAATTTTTGGGGAACCTTCATACTGTTTTCCATGGTGGCTACACCAATTTACATTCCCACCAAGAGTGTACAAGTGTGCCTGTATCTCCACATCCTTGCCAACGCTTGTTATTTCTTGTCTGTTTGATGATAGCTATTCTAACAGGTGTGAGGTGCTATATCATTGTGGTTTTGATTTGCATTTCTCTGATGATTAGCGATGCTGAGCATGTTTTCATGTACCCGTTGACCATCTATATGTCTCATTTGGAAAAATGTTTATTAAGATCTCTCTAAACACTTTTTTTTTTTTTTTTTGCGGTACGCGGGCCTCTCACTGTTGTGGCCTCTCCCATTGCGGAGCACAGGCTCCGGACGCGCAGGCTCAGCGGCCATGGCTCACGGGCCTAGACGCTCCGCGGCATGTGGGACCTTCCCGGACCGGGGCACGAACCCGTGTCCGCTGCATTGGCAGGCGGACTCTCAACCACTGCGCCACCAGGGAAGCCTTCTCTGCCCACTTTTTAATGGCATTGTTTCTTTTTGCTATTCAGTTTTTAGGAATTCTTTATATATTTTAGATATTAACCCCTTATCAGATACATGATTCGCAATTTTTTTCTCCTATTCAGTAGATTACCTTTTCATTGTGTTAATGGTTTCCTTAATGTGAAGAAGGCTTTTTAGTTTGATGTAGTCCCACTTGTTTACATTTTTGCCTTTGCTTTTGGTGTCAAATCCAAAAAAATCATTGCCAAGACTGATGTCAAGGAGCTTACTGCCTATATTTTCTTCTAGGAGTTTATGATTTCAGGTCCTTAACATTCAAGTCTTTAATCCATTTTGAGTTAATTTTTGTGTATGGTGTAGGATAGTGGTCCAGTTTCATTCTTTTGCATTTGGTTGTCCAGTTTTTCCGAACACCATTAGTGAAGAGACTGTTCTTTCTCCATTGTGTATGCTTGGCTTCTTTATTGTCATGAATTAGTTGATTATATATGGATGGGTTTATTTCTGGGTTCTTTATTCTGTTCCATTGATCTATGTGTCTGTTTTTATGCTTATACCATGCTGTTTTGATTACTTCAGCTTTCTAATACAGTTTGAAATCAGAGAGTGATGCTTTCAGCTTTGTTTTTCTTTCTCAAGATTGCTTTGGCTATTTGGGATCTTGTGTGGTTTCATACAAATTTTAGGATTATTTGTTCTATTTCTGTGAAAAATGCCATCAGAATTTTGGTAGGGATTGCATTGAATCTGTAGATTGCTTTGGGTAGTATGGGCATCTTAACAATATTCTTGCAATCCATGAGCATGATATGTCTTTCCATTTATTTGTCTCCTTCAGTTTCTTTCAACAATGACTCATAGTTTTCAGAATATAGCTCTTTCACCTCCTTGGTTAAATTTATTCCTAGGCATTTAATTCTTTTTGATGCAATTGTAAATGGGATTGTTTTCTTAATTTCTCTTTCTGGTAGTTTGTTATGATTATAGGAAAGCAACAGATTTTTATATACTGACTGTGTTCTGATAGCTTGATTTTTTAAAAAAACATCTTTATTGGAGTATAAATGCTTTACAATGGTGTGTTAGTTTCTGCTTTATAACAAAGTGAATCAGCTATACATAAACATATATCCCCATATCTCCTCCCTCTTGCGTCTCCCTCCCACCCTCCCTACCCCACCCCTCTAGGTGGTCACAAAGCACTGAGCTGATCTCCCTGTGCTATGTGGCTGCTTCCCACTAGCTATCTATTTTACATTTGGTAGTGTATATATGTCCATTAATAGCTTGATTTGTAACTTCTAGTTATTTAAGTCATATGGTACATGGGCCTCATTTTGTTCTCTTGTCGCAGAACCCACAAAGATAAGGGAAAGCGTGACCAAAACTCTATTAAATAAAGTTGTGATAACTAAATCCCTATCTTGATTCTTAATTTAATAGAAAAGCTTATTTTTTAATTTTATGATTTCATATGGTGCTGGTTATTTTGCTGCTTGAATTTGTTATTTGTTTGATTTTAGTCACCAGGATTATTTCCTTGAGTGAATGTTTTAGGAAAAGTTAATATTTGTTATATTTTCTGTATTAAGGGATATCTGGGAATGTCTTTTTGTTGCCCTTAAATATGATCTCTCACTGTCTGTTGAATTATTATGTCACTATCTTTTACCTAAAATGCTTCAATTATTTTTATATTTGAAAAGGTTATATTGATACCAATATGATTCCTATTTCATTCAATTCATTCAACAATTACTTATTGCAAGCCTCCTGTATGTAGTGTAGGTAACTTGATTTCTCCTCCTTGGGTGTTTATAATTTTGACTGTTGACATTTAAATTCATTTTCACTTACCCTGTTTACCTCCTTATCCTTTTCTTCTGAGTTTGAGGAGAATTTCTTGAGTGTTATTCACATTGTGATATTTCTGCAGTATGCAGTCTGCTGTTTGCTGTCCACATAATGTTTGTAATTCAGCTCCTTCCTTTCATAGAAAAGTGGTTTTTCCTGATAGCAAGCAGAGTGTTCTCTCTTTATAGATGCAATGTTCTCTTAAAGATCTTTGACAATATAAATTGATATTTTAGTTATTTAAAAAATCTGTTTCATAGGACCACATTTGCTTTATCCCTCATTCATTCAACAAGTATTTACTGAATACCCATTATGTGGCAGGCATTGTTCTAGGCACCGGGCATGTATTAGTGTGCTAAAGAGGTCTTATACTGATATACGATATATCAATGAGCTGAAGGGATTTTTAAATCCCTGGCCTTGGGGAGCTTATATTCTAGTGGGAGAGGACATATGATCAACAGTGAACATAATTTTTTGAAGGTCACATGATCATTCACATGTTTGGTGACTTGCTGGGAAGACTCACTGGACTCAGAGGTAGTTGTACTCACAGCTCTTTCCCCCCTCTGTAGGGGGAAAGACTCATCAGGCAGAGTCTGGAGGGGTCCAGGCACAGCCTTCCAAAGTTCTCTCACCCGGGGGTTGGTATGTCACAGAAAACTTGCTTCTTCCAGCGATCAAATGAAACAACACGTGTGCAATGGCATTGTTTCTGCTCAGGGAAGCCTGCTTGAGACTTAGAGTCCAGAGTTTTAATTAGGGGCCAGTCATATAGGCGTTCTCTGTCTATGAAACCAGCTGCATATTGCCAAAATTCCAGACTCCCAGAAGGAAAGAAGGTGTTTCATTGTAAATCATGCTGTTTTCACAAATATAGGCAGACCTTGTTTCATTGTGCTTCACTTTATTGCTCTTTGCAGATATTGTGTGTTTTACAAATTGAAGGTTTGTGGCAACCTTGTGTGGAACAAGTCTATTAGCCTCATTTTCCCAACAATATTTGTTCAGTTCATGTCTCTGTGTCGCATTTTGGTAAATATCCACTATTTCAGACTTTTTCATTATTATATTTATTATGGTGATCTGTGGTCAGTAATCTTTGATGCTTTTATTGCAAAAAGATTATAGCTTGCTGAAGGCTTAGATAATGGTTAGCATTTTTAGCAATAAGAAATTTTTAAAGTATGCACTTTTCTTTAGACATAATGCTATTGCACACTTAATAGAGTACAGTATAGTGTAAACATAACTTTTGTATGCACTGGCAAACCAAAATATTCTTGTGACTCACTTTTTTGTGATACTTACTTTATTGCTGTGGTCTGGAACTTAACTCGCAATGTCTCTGAGGTTTGCCTGTAGCCTAGGCAACCAAACTTATCAGTAAGTAAAATAGGGAACATTCTAAAATCCAACTTCCCAGGCCCAGCCAAAAACCAGCCCCCTAAGCAGGCCCTTTTGAAGACAAACATCAGATGTTCTATGTGAACAATTTTCTGCACAATTGTAAACAAATAAATCTTATAGTTTAATATAACATGATAAATACCATGAAAAAATAGAGCAGAGTAGGGGGGAATTGTGGGTGCCAGGTGGGGCTGCAATTGGCAAATAGATTACAATTTTAAAAAGCTTCTTTGAGAAGGTGATATATTTGAGCAAAGGCAGAAAGGAGGTGAAGCAGTGGGCCATGTGGATAGCTGGAGAGAGAGCTGGCTTGCAGAGGAACACCCAGAGTGCAAAGCCCCCTAGCAGGAAGGTTTCTTTTCTTTTCTTTTTCTTTTTTTTTGATACATGTATTTATTTATTTTTGGCTATGTTGGGTCTTCGTTGCTTTGCGCGAGCTTTCTCTAGTTTCAGCGAGCGGGGGCCACTTTTCGTTGCAATGCGCGGGCTTCTCATTGCAGTGGCTTCTCTTGTTGCGGAGCATGGGCTCTAGACGCGCGCGCGTGTGCTTCAGTAGTTGTGGCGCACGGGCTTAGTTGCTCCGCTGCATGTGGGAATCTTCCCGGACCAGGGCTTGAACCCATGTCCCCTGCATTGGCAGGCGGATTCTTAACCACTGCACCACCAGGGAAGTCCTGTTATTTTCAAAGCACAACAAGGAGTACAATGTTGCTGGAGCAGAGAGTATGGAGGAAAGATTAGGAGAGGTGATCAAAATGGCAAATTTGGATTTTCATTTACTGCAGATTTTCATACGCTGTTTTTTTGTTTGCCTTTCCTTATGTGGAGATTTCTATTAGGGGGAATTGCAAGTGGTTCTGCAAAAATCTCATGGCTTTCTAATCAAAATTTTAGTCCTAAACAAAGTAAAGAAGAAATTTTACAATTTTAACATTTTTATATAGATGGATTAGAGGTTTTCTTGCCTCGAGGGTAGGGTGGAATGAGGGTGGGGACTGTTTACAATTCATTGCCTAATTTCTATAGCAAAGGAGATTTCTTTCTTTGCCTTTTACAAGTGGGGTCTGCTGCTCCTTGTGCTGAATTCCATTGTGCTCACTGGAATTTGTTCTCAGGTTGACCTTTGCCCCCCACCCCCAGTTGCCCCAGGACCAGTCTTCACATCAAGCTCCTGAATTAGGAGTAAGTTAAATTGGAGTTCTAGATGCCTGAGGAAGGCAGTAGACCTGGTCTGGGAGTGCATTTCAGGTCTCTGCTTATTGTGTGTGCTGGTCCAGGGTCAGCTGGAACAAAGACCTCTTACTCTAATTGGCAACAGAATCTATTGGAATCTACCATGGCAATTCCCTTTTGAATTTAGATATTTGGATTTTAAGAGGGCTTTTTCAGCCAGGACTGCTAGGTAGGTGGCACCTAGAAACAGTCTCTAAAAGAGGGATGTGCCTATGAGCCTTCTTCGGTAGATGGATCGTAATGCTGTTTTGGGAAGCACCCCAGGGTGCTGAAGAGATGTTGTGATTAATAATTGATGCCTGCTCTTACACAGGGGAAACGAGTAGGCACACATCTTCCATGTATTGGGCATCTCTGTTCTGGATCTGGTGAAAGAATGACTATGACTGCAGTTGCAAGCACTGTTAAAAGCAAATCCAGGAGTTCTTTGGGAACTGGAAAGGGACCTATTCTGGTATCCCTCAAATGGTACCGCAGAGTCATCATTACATGTAATCTCCACATTGTGTAGTACCAGCAGCAGCATAAGCCTTCTTGCAGTTAGTCCAGAAAGGCTAGGCTAGGTTTCATATAACTGGATCCTGCTATCCTGTAACTGGGGAAGAGGTCCAAGAGCTGCTGCAATCATTAAAGCATAGCACCATGCTCAAAAAGAGGGCCCTTCATATTGGTATGTAAGAGATCTAGTAGATGTCATCAAAGACCAGAAGCATTGCTGGGATTTGTTCTAGTTACCTATATTAACAAGGCACTTGGGAGAAGTTTGGGTTAGAAAGAGCACAAGAGCAGATTTTTATGGAAACATAAATTAGTGCTTAGCTCTTAAGTAACTCTCTATACAAGTCCTAAGTTTTCAGCCCTTTAAAATCAGGGACTCAGTTCCAGCCAAGGCCTCTGTGAGCCCTCAATACACATTTGTTGAACGGCCAGCTCTTGAGGGCCAATCCTGTGGCTTCTAAAGTCCAAATTAATCACTTAGTTCAACCATTTTTCCACATAAAGAGATTAGAAATATGCTGTGGAAAGACTGTTGCTCCCAGGTCAGTCTTTTTGGGCATATTGATAAATAGCATAGCATCATTATTTTCAAATCTGAAGGTCCTTGGCTGCACTCTCTGGAAAATATTGTATTCTTTCCAGAGAAATTACAAGGGTTAAATAAGATAATTCACAGTCTCTAAAGACACTTTACTGGAACATAATAAATGGTAGTTTCCTCTTCTCCTCTTAAACATGGCAGCTTAAGAAAAAATATAGCAATAATCTACAGATTGAGAATAAGGTAATAAAATTCAAAATGGCTTTTGAAGTTTGTTAAAGTTGAGTACTCTTGACTAGATATAGTTTTGCTTTTTTTGTTTAAATGTAGCTTAAATCAAGAATCAATCCAAACAACTTTTTCAATTAATTCTGGCACAAATAGAGCTGGTTTGCTCATTATGTTATTACTGTCCGAAATCCTGTTTTCTAGTTTAGTTTACGACTCTGGAAGAAGCTTTTTGGTCTGATCTAATGTGCCTTTTGAGAATTATTAGACTTGAGTGGATTTCAAAGAAGAATTCTATGAAGTTTTGACTATTATTTTTGTTCTCTATTACTCTTAAAAATACATTGATTCATATGTAAGTCTTTAAGATAATTAGAATTATGTTCACTATCCCAAACATTTGTAGGATTATCACAAGATTATAATGGTAATGATATAAAGTTCTTTCAGTTTTTATGTTATAGATACCACGCCAACTTCTTTACTTCCAGGTAGGAAAATACAAGGTAAGCTGAATGGCAAAATTTCTATCAGCAATGCATAGCCTCTGAAAGAATGTTTTTAGTCCTTAGAACTGTCAGGAACTGAGTTCCTGATTTGTGTGGGTACCAGACAACAAGAAATGAATTTTTTTAAAGAATTAATTAATTTTTGGCTGCGTTGGGTCTTCATTGCTGTGCAGGTTTTCTAATTGTGGTGAGCAGGGGCTACTCTTTGTTGCGGTGGGCAGGCTTCTCGTTGTGGCTTCTCTTGTTGCGGAGCACAGGCTCTAGGCACGCAGGCCTCAGTAGTTGTGGCACGTGGGCTCAGTAGTTGTGGCTTGCAGTCTCTAGAGCGTAGGCTCAGTAGTTGTGGCTCGCAGGCTTAGTTGCTCTGCGGCAAGTGGGATCTTCCCGGGCCAGGGCTCGAACCCGTGTCCCCTGTATTAGCAGGCAGATTCTTAACGACTGCACCACCAGGAAAGTCCCAACAAATGAATTATTAAGAAGATAGAAAGGGAGTATTATTCAGCTTTAATGATGCTTATTCCCCCAAATTTATAGTTGTCTCCACAGCACGCACATTATGGGGGAAAAAGACAAAATTAATTCATGAATCAGGAATCATAAAGTCTCCAAGGATGATATTGCTGTTTAATAAGTAAAGTACTAAATACTAAAGATTTTAAATTTTATTAGAAAGCTACTCTCTGGATTTTTTAGCTTCTGGCATTTTTTTTCAAATCTGAAAATTTAGCAGTTTTGATATTCACTTGAGCTCTAAATTTTTTATATTTGAAAATAATATTTTTTTCCAATAAGCCTCTGGCAACATCAGCCTGAACAAGAATATAGCAGAAATAAATTGACTTCATATTTGAAAATCTCAAAGGACTTAAGATACTCACAGTTGAAAAATGCTTTAAAAGACGTATTTCCTTCAATTTATAAAAATGGCCAGTTTGAAATTATGCTTTTAAGAAACAATTTTAATATTTATGATGATTGTGAAACAGCGTAATTGAATGCTGAATTGATATTCTATTAGAATATCTAGAGACCTCTTAAAATGATTTTAAGGTTACCTAATAGGATCTCCGTGTTTTGCATTACATTTCTGGGAATTTTAATGAAAAGTTCAGCAATTGCAGTCAGTAGATCTTTAAAGCTCATGTGATTTCTGTTATGTTATGCTTAGCTTCTCAAAGCTGTCACATTGTTTAAATCCCAGTGGAAGGACTGGAGCCAGGTAAAGTCAGAGTTGTGAAGTATAGTAGGTGAAGTTCATATTTACTGCCCAGAACTTCGATATTTGGTGCCCTTTTTACATTCTTGATGTGAGTACCCCCCAGTCCTCATTTAATTATAGATATACAGTGTTCACATATAGCCCTCTGTGTCAAAACCTGTTTACAGATAAAGAGTAGATAAGAGATAGCCATAAATTTATTTAAACAAGTAAACTGGTAACATCATTTGCCCTTGACTGAGAAATTAGAAAAACAAATTTTCTTTGCTGCTATCAGTGATCCCAGAAGGCAGGCACCAAAAATACAAGATCCTACATTTTGCATCAAATTAATAGCTGCTTTCATAACGTTGTCATGAATTATGAGCCAAAGAAAAGCCTTGTACATTACCTAGTCTAGTTCCTTTATTTATGGAGGTGACAGGTAGTGGGTGGTTAGTGGTGGTGGGTTGGGGGAGGCCCAGTATCACAGGTGTAGTGTCAGTGGAAGACTGAAATTCAGGCAGCCTGAATGCTAGTTCAGAACTCAGCCTTGTGAAAAGCAGTGTATTATGCAGATTAAGTGCACAGGCTGGGGACTTAGACCTTCTGGGTTTATTTTTGGCTCCAGCCCACTCCTTGCTATTTATTTAACCTAAGTACCTGTACCAGTCTTGATGTGAAGATTAAATGAACTAACTGAAGTTTAAGATAGCCTGGCCTGTGAGTACTCCACAGATGTTAATAACACCACTGGCCTTGAGGAGGCTGGTCTCCTCTGCCATTTGACCTATATTTAGAATCATTTCAGCCCATTAGTAGTTTCAGCCCATGCTGTAGTGTTATGTTTTACTTTTTCAGCCCATTAGGAAGGTTATTCCTATTGACCTATGACTTGACCCATGAATAAAAAGCCATTAGACCCCACCATAAAAAGAAGCCCTGGACTATATATCTTTGCTACTTGTATATATTAAACTGAAGTTCATATAAGTCAATTCTTTAAGCATGGGGTAGAGAATTCTTTGTAATAATTCTTGCTATGTGTTTCCATGGAAAAAGCCATTTAGTTTACTTGATATTTCCCAAATGGACCATATTAGGGTGATAAGTAACACTTGATTTTGTTTCTTTTGCACCTACTAATTGCTGCTGCTGCTAAAACAGCAATGTGCTCTCTAATCTGCTTCTAGAATAAAGGCAGCTTGAGTGGCTGGGACTAGAACTACACATCTGTTCTTTCTACTCTGGTTGGCAGACACTTCATCTCTACATCTGTGTTAACCCACGAACTTTTTGTTTTAGGAATTATTCAAGTATTTCCGGAAATGTAGTACTATGATTTTTTTTTTTTTTTTTTTTTTTGCGGTACTCCCGTTGCGGAGCACAGGCTCCAGACGCGCAGGCTCAGCGGCCATGGCTCACGGGACAAGCCGCTCCGCGGCATGTGGGATCTTCCCAGACCGGGGCACGAACCCGTGTCCCCTGCATCGGCAGGCGGACTCTCAACCACTGCGCCACCAGGGAAGCCCTATGATTTTTTTAAAAAATAAATTTATTTATTTATTTTTGGCTATGTTGGGTCCTCGTTGCTGCGCGTGGACTTTCTCTAGTTGCAGCGAGCAGGGGCTACTCTTCATTGCAGGGTGCGGGCTTCTCATTGCAGTGACTTCTCTTGTTGCGGAGCATGGGCTCTAGGCACGTGGGCTTCAGTAGTTGTGGCACATGGGCTCAGTAGTTGTGGCTCGTGGGCTCTAAAGTGCTGGCTCAGTAGTTGTGGCGCACAGGCTTAGTTGCTCCGTGGCATGTGGGATCTTACCCGACCAGGGCTAAAACCCGTGTCCCCCTGCATTGGCAGGCGGATTCTTAACCACTGCGCCACCAGGGAAGTCCCAGTACTATGATTTTTTTTTCCTAATGGCTATGAGTTACAGTTGACATGGATGCTAAATTGTTTTAATCTTGACATATTATTAAAAGATGTTCCGTGGCACCACCTCAGTGAATTACATACATTATGCATTTGACAAAGGGATTTTTTAAAAAGAAATACTGCCCCCTTGTGCTGTGATGTGGTACACTACTGAACGAGGGTAATTTTAAGAATATCTTGTAAATTCTCTGAATTCTCTTTAAGTACAACAGATCTCATTTAGAAAGAACACTAAATAATGTGCGTTGTGTTTAACACTTTTTTACACATTAGCAAGTAGTAATAGAAGCAAAACCAGACAGGATGACTATTTCTTTTATATAGTATTACAAGGAGCAGCACAAATGTTGCATTTTAGAATGATTATAATCTATCTATAGTGAAAGTTCTTTGTGTTTTTGTTTTGGTCTTTGCACACCATTTCACCTGGAAGAAATACTACTATATAATAATAGGTTTGTAGTAGTGCTTTACAGATGACCATGGGGCCTCATTTAGTCCTCAAATCAAGTGTGTCAGGAGAGATATTAGTGTTATTCTTCCCACTTTATAGAATAAAATGAATGAACATAAGAAATATTGAATAACTTACCCATATTAGTACAATTAGGAAGTACAATTGGTAAGAACATAAAGAAAGCTAATGTACTCAAACTCATACAATTAAGATCTTCTGACCTTAAATGCTGAGCCTTTTCTACTATAAA
The DNA here is from genome assembly GCF_937001465.1 of Orcinus orca. Lineage (NCBI taxonomy): Eukaryota > Metazoa > Chordata > Mammalia > Artiodactyla > Delphinidae > Orcinus > Orcinus orca. The sequence goes on from NC_064565.1 coordinate 67,511,774, forward strand.
GTACTGACTACTAAGATGTTCAAAAGTCAGTATAGGGGCTTGCCTGGTGGCGCAGTGGTTAAGAATCTGCCTGCCAATGCAGGGGACATGGGTTCGAGCCCTGGTCCGGGAAGATCCCACATGCCATGGAGCAACCAAGCCTGTGCACCACAACTACTGAGCCTGCGCTCTAGAGCCCACGAGCCATAACTACTGAGCCTGTACACCACAAGTACTGAAGCCCACACGCCTAGAGCCAGTGCTCTGCAACAAGAGGAGCCACCGCAACGAGAAGCCTACACACCGATACTAAGAGTAGCCCCTGCTCGCCGCAACTAGGGAAAGCCAGCAACAAAGACCCAACGCAGCAGGGAAAAAAAATAATGAAGTCAGTATAGCAGTCACACTACTGAAATTGTAGAACTAGTGTTTTCAAATCTTTAATCAAACTGAGGTTCTGTTGTAATTTAATAGCTCCATATTCTTTATTTATCTCTTTGCTTTATGAAACACAACATTAGATTGATATTCAAGTCAGTTGGTAAATTTAATTTGTGGGTTAGCATTGTGAAAGAATGCCAAAATAAGAAAAAAAATCAAATGGGTTTGCTTGTATTCTTTACTTGGAAGAAGTACTTTTTTTTTCTTTTGTGGTACGCGGGCCTCTCACTGTTGTGGCCTCTCCCGTTGCGGAGCATAGGGTCTGGACGCGCAGGCTCAGCGGCCATGGCTCACGGGCCCAGCCGCTCCGCGGCATATGGGATCTTCCCAGACCGGGGCACGAAACCTTGTCCCCTGCATCGGCAGGCGGACTCTCAACCACTGCGCCACCAGGGAAGCCCCGAAGAAGTACATTTTATAGTTCAAAGAAATCATTTGAGCTGAAGAAGTTACTCAAAGGGAAATGTACCAATGAAATATGCTAAATAAGACACAAATCAAGTATTACATAGTTAAAAAGCTTTTTTTTAAAAAACTTGAACAACGAATAAATAAATTCCCATGGTTAAATTTTTCAACAATATGAGAAAAGGAATTAAGGGGTTAAGGATTTTTCCCCCTGCCCAAATCCCATTTTCTTCCCCAGAAGTAAACACTGTTAGCAGTGTGGTATACATTTTTTCATTCTATTTTCTATTCATTTACACATATTTGCATGCATATGGACAAATATATTGTTTTCGGAGGTCATGTGTAGGATCCATTTGTAAGTATTCTGTTGACTGCTTTTTTCACTTAAAAGTATTTTGAAGATCACACATACAAGTGTGTATAGATCTTCCTTCGTTCTTTTTAATTCCTGCGAAGCAATTCATGGTATTACTATGATTTAATTATTGCATTATTGGTGACCCTTTAGGACTTTTCTTGTTTTTCACTGTTACAACTGATACAGGAATAGAGCACATTCATGGCTATTTTTTCTAGAATAGATGCCTAAAATTGGAATCACTGTATCAAAATGTATGCATGTATTTAGCATTGATAGATGCAGCTAACATCACCTCCAAAAAGCCATTACATGTTTGTATTTTGACAAAGCATGTCCATTCCCAACACTCTTCTCAAAGCCAAATCATATTAATATTTTATTTTATGCCAATTGGTTGGGTGAAAATTTTTATTTCCTTATAGTTTTAATTTATATTTTTCTGATTACTGGTGAGGTTCAGAAACTTAACTTCTATTTATCTTTTTTCCTCTAAGAATTGCTTATTCCTCTCTTTGTCCCTTTATATATTGAGGGTTTTTTTGTCTTTTACTTATTGATTTGTAGGAATTCTTTTTATACTTAGATTTTAATTTTTTGCATTTTATATATAGTATATATATTTTTATAGTATATATATTTTCTTTGTCTATGTAAAAAAATTTTGTGTCCTGTTTTGGACAGAAGTTACATATTTTTATATTCAAATATGTTAACCTTTCTCTTTGGGTCAATTGCTATTGTGTCAGTTGTTACATTGATTAGGTGAGACATTACATATTTAAGACATTATGAGTCTTTCCATTTAACAGTTTTGCACATATCAATCCATTTATGTTTTTGATGCAACTGGATATCCAATTGTAAAGAAAAGTTAGATGTTAACTTCATATCATACTAAAAAATAAATTTTAGATGGAATAAAGAGGTAAATATAAAAGTGATGTGATATGTCTTTATATTTCTTATTAGAATCTTTTTAGGTATCTTATTTTGTCTTGTTAGTAGAATCAACTTTTCTGTGTTATTTTATAATTGATCATTGCTGGTATATTAGAGATCTATTATTAGTGTTTGCATTTTGATCTTGTATTGGCCCCCTACAGAACTCTTATTAGTGCTAATTATTTCTCAGTTGACCTTCTGAGAATCAGTTATTTCCTCCATAAATAACGATGTTTGTCTCTTTTTCACAGTGTCTTTTTTTTTAAATTATTGCATTGACAGCTTCCAGTACAGTCTGTAAAGCAAGATTGCTAGATGACATTCATGCTTTATTCTTGACTTTAATTAGAATGCTTGTAATGATTATCATTACATTTCCAGTTTCATATATATGTATATGACATGATTTTCTTGACATGATTACATGATTCATGATTACATTTTGGACCCTATAATATGATAATATAATGAATTACAACAATAGACTTGTTAAGTTGAACCACCCTAGCATTTCTGGGATAAAACCCAAATGGTCAAGATAGATTTTTTTTTTTTTTAATCTACACTTTTGGATTTAATTTCCTAATAATTTATCACATTGCACCGAGGTCCTTAAGTTAGCTTTCCTTTTTTGATCTTGTTCGATCTTAGCATCACAGTAATGATTCCTTTGTAGAATGTCTCAAAAAGTGCTTTAAAAATCTATTTATTTTATGCTCTGGAAAGGAAAACTTATATATAGTAATTATTTATTGAAGGTTTGGTAAAACTATCTGAATGTTATCCTTCTTAAGTGACAGACATTTGACCACTTTTATAGTTTATTCTAGGATTATTGGCCTATTCAGAATTTCTTTATTGGGTTGGAATAATTTTCACAATGTGTATTCATTCAATTATTCAAGCATAGATGATCAAATTGATTACAATAAAGTGATGGTACAAAGTATTTTATTACTATTTCAAGTATATTTTCTATATCCGTAGTTATATTTCCTTTTGCATTTATGCCATTATTTTGATCATAACTACAAAGATTTTAAAATTTTATTTTATTCACCTTTTTAAAAAGGTGGCTTTTGGTTATAATGGTGAAAGTATTATTTTTATTTCTATTTTTATATTTATTAATTCATTTTTTACTTTTGTTGGAACTTCTTGTTAGTAGCTATTGGAGTTTTAATATTAATTCACATTTTTCTTTTTTTTTTAAACATCTTTATTGGAGTATAATTGCTTTACAATGGTGTGTTAGTTTCTGCTTTATAATAAAGTGAATCAGCTATACATATACATATATCCCCATATCTCCTCACTCTTGCGTTTCCCTCCCACCCTCTCTATCCCACCCCTCTAGGTGGTCACAGAGCACCGAGCTGATCTCCCAGTGCTATGTGGCTGCTTCCCACTAGCTATCTATTTTACATTTGGTAGTGTATATATGTCCACATTTTCTTGATTTCCAACAAGTACAAGTGAGGCTAAGTATCTTCCTCATATTATTACTTTGGCTTACATCTCACAGATTTTGATATGCAGTGCTCTTATTTTTCATTCACTTCTAAATATGATTTCTGTTTCCTTCCTTGCTTCCTTTCTTCCTCTCTATTTCTTTCTTCCTTCCTCTCTCTCTTCTTTCTTTCTTTCTTTCTTCCTCCCTCCCTCCCACCCTCCCTTTCTCCCTTTCTTTCTCCCTTCCTTCCCCTCCCTCCCTCCCTCCCTCCCTCCTTCCCTCCCTCCCTCCCTCCCTCCTTCCCTCCCTCCCTCCCTCCCTCCTTCCCTCCCTCCCTCCCTCCCTTCCTTCCTTCCTTCCTTCCTTCCTTCCTTCCTTTCTTTTCCTCTCTTTTTCTCTCTCCCCTTCCCTCCCTTTCTTTCATCCTTCCTTTCCTCCTTCTTCCCTTAGAGTGAAGGGTCCTTATTAGCAAGTGCCCTCAGGATCAACACCTGCAGGAGGGGGAGGGAAAGGAAGCAGGAAGGACAAGAGGGGGCAGTTGAGCCGCAGTGCAGCTCTAATGACAGCCTTGGTTGACCCCACTGGGAGTTAAACAGCCTGCCAGGATTGTCCCAACTTTGTCCAAAATGGCTAAGCCTCTATATCCCTGCTTTGACCAACCATCAGATGTGGGCTGCCCTTTGTCCTTGAGTAAGGTGCTTCTCTTTGACTGGGACCCTCCCTGGAGGGGCCGATAGATGAAGGATGTCTGCTGACAGCTCTCCAGCTGTTGGAGCAACCAGCCCTTTTCTGGAAGGGACGCTGTATAGTTCTTCACCATGGCCACCACAGTCTTCTACATGCTCAGCACTTTCTCTGTTCACCATTCCTTTCATACCTTCGTCTGGGAACATTTTTCTTCTGGAAGTACATCTTTTAGAATTTTCTTTAGTAAGGGTATACTTAATTTCTCTCTCATTCTTTTTTTTTAATAAACACAGGGAACCCAAATTTTATTTATTTATTTATGGCTGCGGTGGGTCTTTGTTGCTGTGCGTGGGCTTTCTCTAGTTGCGGTGAGCAGGAGCTACTCTCTGTTGCGGTGAGCAGGCTTCTCATTGCGGTGGCTTCTCTTGTTGAGAGCATGGGCTCTAGGCGCACGGGCTTTCGTAGTTGCAGCACACAGGCTCAGTAGTTGTTGCACGCGGGCCCTAGAGCATGCAGGCTTCAGTAGTTGTGTGGCGCGGGCTCTGTAGTGTGGCTCACAGGCCCATTTGCTCCGCGGCATGTGGGATCTTCCCAGACCAGGGCTCGAACTCGTGTCCCCTGCATTGGCAGGCGGATTCTTAACCACCACGCAACCAGGGAAGTTCTCTCCCTCATTCTTAAACTGGGTACAAATGTCTAGCTAAGTGTTTTGTGTTTTTTCCCCCCAACACCTTGAAGATACAATTTCATTATCTCTGACTTCCATTGCTTCTGTTTAGAAACCTCCTGTCAGTTTAATTGTCATTCCTTTCTGTGCTTTTCTTTCTGGCTGCTTTTAAGATTTTTTTTTGTCTTTAATTCTGCTGTTTCCCTCTAATATGTCAAGCGGATTTCTTTTTATTTACCTTGCCTATGTTGTCCTTCCTGCACCTGTATCTTCTACATTAAAAAAAAATTCCAGACACAAGCTACATCTTTTCTTTCTATTATCTATACCTTCTATTTCTTCTCTGTATGTCTCTCTTATCTCTCTTTCTCTGTCTCTTTTTCTCTCTCAGTAACTTTAAATTTTGATATAAATTCAGATTTCTAGAAAGTCACAAGAACAGTAAAAATCACTCCCATATACCCTTTACCAGGCTTCATTAATACTTTATATTTGAACCCATTTGCTTTATCATTAGTACTTTCTCTTTATGTATGTGTCTGTGTATTTCATTACTATGGCTACATAATACATTTTTTCCCCAAAATTTAGTGACATTAAACACCATTTATTATACAAATGGGTCCTCTGGATCAGGAATTTGGATAGGGCACAGTGGACATAGTTATGTCTGCTCATGGTGTCTGGAAGACTCAAAGGCTAGATGCTAGAAACATATGCAGGCTTGTTCACTCACGTGTCTGCCAGTTGATGTTGACTAAAGACTGGTGGAGACTCAGTTCCAGTCTATGTGGGCTTCCCCATGTGGTCTCTGTCCCTTTATCTAAGGAATTGAGTCCTTTCATTTTGGACTTATTAATGTCATCTTATTTTGTGTTTCTGTTTTCTTTTTTCCTTCTTATTTCTCTGTCTGCCTTTTGTGGATTAATTGTGTTTTATTTACACCTTTTAGAAAAACTTCCTTCGGCTATTTGAAAGTTACATGCTCCATTTGTCTTCTTATGGAAGTTACCCTAAATTTTTTTTCACACACCTAAGATCAATGTATAAGCTTTGTCTTCTAACAAAGTCTAAAATTAATCTAAAGAAAAACTTAAACACTTTTTGTTTCCTGTTTTCTCTCCTACCTGCTATTACTAAGGTTAAGATCATCTGGTATTATAGACCAGATTGTCAATAATTCTATTTGCATTATGCTTAAAGAATTATTTTTGCTAGATTAAGTACATGTGTTCCAAGTAATTTTAGAAGTATAAGTAAAATAGACAAGCAGCCTGAAATCCAAAACAGAATTCTCAGGAGTCATTTCTGAGCTTGAGGCACCCTAGTGAATAGATGTCCTTCATGGTCTAGAGCCTGATAGATCAAGAAGGAGCTTGGACTTTTTCCAGTTATCTAAAATCAGTGCCTCATTGCTCCAGCTTCCTGTTTTCCTCTCAAATATCTCTGGGGAGAATATTCTCTTTAGTAGAACATGCATTCTTCCATTCACATTTGTAAGCGCCAAATGCTCTTATGTTTCTATATCCTCTGATAAGTTGGCTTTATTTCATAGACAGACACAAATTTTAGACAGAAATGTTGTTCTTTATAAACAGTTGATTTAAAGTAGTAAAGTATACCACTAACAGAAACTAAAAGTTATTTTATTAACAATGTGATAAGAGCTTAATTCATTTATTGAGTCAATTTATTTACTGTGTCCTCAATGCTATCTTAAGAAAACATCTTAAAATCTATCACTCTCAGTTTTCTTATAGGTAAAGTTGGAAAACAAGAAAACCCAAACCCTAGCTCTCAGAGTCATTATAAAGATTAGAAATAATGTTAAGTACAAAGCATAGCACAGAGAAGATGTTCAATAAATGGTGGTGGTTTTTATCATATCCCTTATTTTAGCACCATTTTGCCCCCATGAAGTTCTTAGGGTTCTCCGCTGTCCACACTTTGATAACTGAGAGTCCATCTGTTGAGAGAACACTGGCCTATGGTGTGTGTGTGTGTGTGTGTGTGTGTGTGTGTGTGTGTGTAATTTTTAATCCCTTGGTCTAGAGATGAGCTGCTCTTCTCTAGTCTGATAATTAAAAAATCATAGAATCATAACAGGGACTATGAATTCAAGAGAATCGCAGCAAAATATCAGAGGTTTATCTTGTCCTCATATTTTTTCATGTTCAGTCATTTTAATGCCATCTTCATGATTTTTGCTTTCTACACCTAACAGTTATAGTATTAAATAGTAATTTTTTAAATTGACCTTAATTCAACTCACTTATTTTATGTTACCTTATCTTAATCAATAATATATATAATAGATTATATAATAATATAATCAATAATATATAAAATACTTTTAATTTTAATGGCTATTATAAATATTATAATTATTAATATAAAATGATTCCTTTGTATGTCACCTAAAGTCATATTACAGCATATTTGATCAGTGCTATACTTATTTGGGGAAGCTCTGTTCTAATGAATGCAGTGCTCACTTTCTCTCCATACTGTGATTTGTTATAGGCCTGAGAATTCAACTAAGCAACTAGCTGACTTCCTGCCTCCCTTCTTTCCCACTTGGTGTTTATCTGACCACCCATTTATTCATTTATTTACAATTTAGTGTACTGTACCATGCTTGGCACATGGTAGGCACTCAATGAGTAGTTGTTGAATAATGAAACTGATGCTTTTCAAAAATGATTTGAGGCATCTAATTTTATTAAATTTGTCCTTTCTATTTAAGTTTACATTTTAGCCAGTGTTTAAAAATACGGCAAACAAGTAGAGATCACAGTTGTGCCTTGTACACAATATACACAGTTTATCTGAAAATAATAATAAAATTCCTGGATATAACAAAATCCAGCCTTTATTATTTTTTATGGCTGAGAATCTTGAGTCTTAAAGATGTGAAGTTATTTTTCCAGAGACCTCAGAGTAAATTAGTCCTAGAGCTGATTTTGAACCCAGGCTACTTGACCACTGAATCAGTTTCAAAACTCTTGGAGATATTTCCCAACCACAGCTTGGAGATTAGGGAAGCAATGTTTTATTTTCTGTTGTCCATTGTCCATTCCCTTTTCCTTTCTCTCCCCAACACAATTCCCCTTCCATGTACCCATACACACACCAATATTATATTTTCTCCATCACTCTTGGGAATTGAGCTAGAAACTATGTTTGTAATTACACTATGATTTGGAATAGGTAAAAAGTACACTATGGCACATTATTCCAATTTAGGGCGGAACTACATTAGATTATCTTGCTGTTCAGTAGGAGGGTCATATATTTTTGTACTTGTATCATTTGTATTACAGAAACACGGCATACACTTGTCCATGCAGACTACAGTGAGCAAGTTTGGGTTTCATAATTAAATAAGGATTGCATTACCTCCAGAAAAAAAAAAAACCTCATTGACTTTGTATTCAGAAGCTCTTTTATATAAGATAATTTATATCTGGCAGAAGATGCGAGGTTCTGATTGAAAAGCAATCAGATGAGAGCAGAGTGCAGTTTGTAATACTGTATAATCTGATAAGCTGTTCCCAGTTTACCCCTGCTGAGCACAGTGGACAGGAATACAGTTCTCCTAGGAAGAGATGAGCTGTAATGTATTCTAATGCCAAGGACAAATTCATGCTGCAGCTTCTAGTACAGAAAATTTAACAAGAGGAACCATCTTTTAAAAAAAATATGTAAAATTCCTTATTCCTTTCATTGATTAACCTGATGCTCTTTTAGTTTTCACCAAGATCTCCCACCATGGGAATATTACTCTGTGAAAATTATGGCTTAGGGCTTTTTTCCAGAATATTTGTGACAGACGCACATAATAAATTATTTCTGAAAGTAAGAATCAGGGCTACCCCTCTGCAAAACAGACATTTGTCTTTCATATCCAGCTCCTCATTTTATGTTCACTGTCTCTATTGTAGGCACAGACATGGATTTCCCCCCTCTGTCTCTCCATGCCTCACACACATGTGTATGCTTATGTGCACACACACCCTCCTTCTCTACCCCTTTCCCCCTTCTTTTTGGCTTATTGGTTCTTAATCTTTTTTTTTTAGGTACTTTCTGGACTGGGACCTGCCACTAACAACCCATACAGGTCAGTGATAACCTTCTGACAGCTCAAGCCTTATGTGTATCAGCTCCCTTTCTCTGTAGCTCTGTGTTTTGGTTAACACATACTTTAATAAGATATCTACTTTGGGCTTCCCTGGTGGCGCAGTGGTTGAGAATCTGCCTGCTAATGCAGGGGACATGGGTTCGCGCCCTGGTCTGGGAAGATCCCACGTGCCGCGGAGCAACTAGGCCCGTGAGCCACAACTACTGAGCCTGCGCGTCTGGAGCCTGTGCTCCGCAACAAGAGAGGCCGCGATAGCGAGAGGCCTGTGCACCGCGATGAAGAGTGGCCCCCATTTGCCACAACTAGAGAAAGCCCTCGCACAGAAATGAAGACCCAACACAGCCAAAAATAAAATAAATAAATAAAAAATAAAAATAAAAAAAATAATAGATCTATTTTGTAGCTTGGATGTCAGAGTAAGTGCTCTCACCTTGTCCAATGGCAATTAGTTGATCTCCTAAATGCACTATTAATTGACATGCTAAGGGTAAAAAGCTAGAAGAGTACATATTATTTTTTGAAGCATGTGAACTTTCATGTGTGAATTTATAATCTAACTTCTAGAAACAGGACATGTTAAGCAGGAAGACAAAGGCTAGAGGAAGAGCTGACTTTGGACATTTGCATGGTTTGATAATACCCCTCAAGGCAGTTGGTATATATATAGCCTCTGGTAACTGTGGGGTATGTTGCACTGACTACATTAAAATTTCCCCAAGAAATTGGGTCAGACATTCATAGGGAAAGTCTCCTCTCCTCTTCCTTTTCCTCTCCTTTCCTTCCCTCCATCCCAATCTCATTCATGTGCATATTGGCAATTTTTCTTCTGTATCATTGTTTTTAAGGAAAATTTTGTGTTTGTGAATATAAAGAACCTGGCGGCCTCAATTTTCTTTCTTTTCACTAATATTTTGGCTTCTTGCCATCCTCAGCCGACTGTGCATTAGAGTGATGCTGCCAAAAAAGAAATAAAAAAGGAAGTTTTATGCTGATGTAGAATTAATTCATAAAGACTGGGGTAGAGAAGTTAACCTCTGTGCACAAGACTCCTTTCTGATGAGCAGATGGCTGTGGATCCTACATCCCCAGAAGATTGGATCCTATTATAGCAGGTGTAAAACCATCACTGCTCTGCGTGCATCTCTATGGAGTTCAGGTCTTAAGTCTGCTCTTCCCTTAAATTCTTTGGGTGCTTAGATTTTTAACATGAAACTATGGAATGACCTCTTATTACAAAGAATGTTTTGAATTATTTTAAAAATATAGTTTCTTTGAACAGTATTCTTGTTCCCTGTGAGATTTTTATTGGGAGATGTTAGATACATTTTAAAAGGTTTACAAGGTGCTGCTGTGACAGTGTAAATTAGAACTTGTGAGGTGAATTTTCTGTTTTCATAAGGTTAGTTCTCTTCAAATAACATTAAGCACCAATATATTCTTTTCATAATCTTTCCTATGACCAGGGAATGTTTTGAAACACTTTAATATAGAAATACATAGTGTCGTAGTCAGCTCTGGCTGCCATACAAAACACAAACACAAAAGATATAAAAATATAATTCTATGAAATTTTAAGCTCTCCAATAGAGATATTTTCTAGATATATTTATTCTCTCTCTCTCTCATATTTATTCTCTCTCTCTATGTAAAATTCTTGTGACAATAAAATTCTTGTATGGAATATTAGTCTGATAGGGTTTCTCAGCTGAGACAGAGCTGGGTCTCTCCTAGAGCCTTATGAGGAATCTACCCCAGAGGTTTTCGGGATTGTCTGGACAAACAATCTTAAATATCAGAACGTTTGAAGACCCTGAAATAGATACCCAGTCTTATCCCTGATTTTCATGGGGGTTCAGGAGCTCTATGTGAACAAACTTGGATCCTGGCCATGAGAGAGATCCAGCTGTCTACAGACATGTCCAGTGAAAGAGGCTGAGTAGACAGAAAACCGATTGCAGGGGAGGGCAAAGGACACTCTGAAAGAAGAATCTTACACCTGGGTCTAAGGAGCCTGATCAAGCTTTACAGGTTCTGAGGGTTAAAAAGCAGCTGTAATTCAGGATAAATTGTGAAGCTGCTCTTTGTGACATCTCTGACTCCAATCCCCTGTGACTGCCTATTGAAAGCCTCTATGTATCCTATGGAGTGTGCTAGGTGTTGAAAAGAGGGAATTGTGTTCTTAGAGGCCCTCTGCAAGAGCTGGGCATTAGGAACGGAGGGTTGGAGAGAGATCAGATAGTGTGCTGCAGAAGGTGGGGGTTTAGATCAGCAGAAGTGGAGAAGGAAAAGTGCAGAAAAACACTTGAGACCAAGCTTGGGTCAGGACCACACTGAGGGTGACCATGTTAGTCTGCTAGGACTGCCATAACAACAACAACAGAAAAAACACAGACTGGTTGGCTTAAACAACCAAAGTTTATTTCTCATGGATGTCCATGATCAAGGTGTGGGTAGGTTTGTTTTCTCCTTGGCTTGCGGATGACCGTCTTCTCCCTGTGTCTTTACATGGTCTTTGCTCTATGTGTATGCAGTGTCTGTGTCCTACTCTCTACTTCTTATAAGCACACCAGTCATATTGGATTAGGGCCCACCCATATGACCTCATTTTAGCTTAATTAGCTCTTTAAAGGCCCTGTCTTCAAACAGTCACATTCTGAGATACCAAGGGTTAGGACTTCAACATGAATTTGGGAGGAACGCAATTCAGCACATGACAGTGACCTTGGTATGACATCCACAACCGTATTATGTTGCCAGAGGTTTAGACAGGCAGTACGAACAGAGTACAACCGTGGCAGGAAGAGTTGATGAGGACTCCCTTTCAGCTCTCCTAGAAAGATGCAGGAGGGAGAGCTATGGTCCTGCCACATAGGACCTGTGTTCTATCCTATGCAGATAGAACAAATGGTCCAACAACTTGGAGGTAAACTGTGAAAGCGATCCTTCTCAGGATCTGCGATGGATGTACTCTAGGGTTATTCGGATTACATATAAAATACCAATTAAAAATTATATAAATACATAATTTAATATCTTACAGTAAATGCTACAAATGTCAATGAAATTTTAAAAATCAAATTATTTTAACATTATTCCTATTTGCATTAGTTCTGAGTTGGAAATAGCTTTAGAAAACATTTTATTCAGTTTTCATAAGCATTTTCTTATACTTCATTTCATTCTGAAAACTCTGTGGGGAAGGCAGAACAAACATACTCAGTGTTAAACAGATAAAAAAATTGAATCTAAAGGAAGTTAAGATGCCTTGTTCATGGTCCTAAAACCAGGAAACAAAAGAGTTGAGACTCAAAGGGGAATGTTTTGAAACACTATAATATAGAAATACATAGTGTCGTAGGCAGCTCTGGCTGCCATACAAAATACCATAGACTGCGTGGCTTAGACAACAGACATGTATTTTATCACAGTCCTGGAGGCTAGAAATCCAAGATTAGAGTGCCATCACTGTCAGGTTCTGGTGAGGATTCTCTTCCTGGTTTGCAGATGGCTGCCTTGAACCTAATCTTCACATGGGGGAGAGAGAGAGAGAGGGAGAGAAAGCTCTTTGGTGTCTCTTCTTATAAGGGCACTAATCCCATCATGAGAACCCCACCCTCATGACTATCTAAACCTAATTCCCAAAGGCCCCATTCCTAATATCATCACATTGAGAGTTAGGGCTTCAACATATGAATTTGTGTATGTATGTGGGGACACAGTTCAGTCCAAAGCAGAAACACAGAATAAACAAAATAAAAGGGAAAAGAAAACAATCATAAGCAACTATAGAATACCATCTAGCCATTAAGTTATTTTAGAATAATTCTATTTGCTTTGCATTTATAAAATGTAAGTCATCAATTTTGGTGAAACTTAATACATACAATTTTTTAATGAAATTTCTATAATAATGTGGTATTGGTATATACTATAAGATGCTTTCTTCCCTCCTTTGTTATTCAGATCAGCAGGAAATGTATATTGTTGAGAGCTAATTTTGGCCTATTCTGTGTGTTTTATTATTTATTATGGATTTTCCTCAGTACTTTGAAGGGCCTGGTAGGTGGTGCTTTACAAATAAGGTGACTTTGTCTCATGGTTCCATGCAGAGATGACTCACAGGGACAATTAATTCAGCAGGACACTCCATTGTGATGAGTCTGGGAAAAGGCCTTTGTCCCAAGCCTGAGGGCTTGGACCAGATGAATTTCTTAGAGCTGTGCTAAGGCCTGTTCTTCAGAGGGGAATGCTAAAGCAGCTTAAGACATTTGCTCAAATGTGGATGAAGAATAGAGTGTTCAGAAAGAAATCTTATTGTATTGGATTTATTATGATATAAAGTAATAAGGAGACATTAATATAGAGGAGGTAAAAGGTTTTTAAATTCTTACTGTGAATGTCTTATTCTCAAGTTACATGTTTAAAGTATTCATAGCAGAAGAATCAGCAGTTTTATTTACTTATTTATGTAATAAATACTTACATTGAACTTACTCTTTGCTAGGTGCCCTTTTAAGCTATAGCAATCCTCTGAAACAGGAACTGTTATCTGTACTATACAGGTGATGAAGTAAAGTATCTTGCCAAGGTCACACTTAGCACTAGTATCTCCCAAACCAAATGAAAAAACATTATAGAGAATTAGAATAATTGTGCTTAAGAGAAAGAACAGATAATTTTTCCAATAATAATGTATTCCCACCTACCTTGAAAAACTGTCAGGATGTCCTTGAGAAGAGGATTTTACTCCATATTCAAATATTGTAGAATCTCATATTATGCACATTTAGTTAATATGAATTAAACCATATGCACTGAGCTGGAGATTATTCCAGAGTGAGTGTCTTATGTGAACCATTAATCTCCTGTTCCTTCCTTCTAGCTCAGTTTCTCCGGGCCCCTTGCCTTGATAGTATTATTCTAATATTTAAAGTTATGAATTTTTAGATACCATAATCCCCTACATGGTAGCCAGTACATTCATCAGGTTCTCAGTCAAAGAAAGAACAATATGTTCCAATACTAGAAAAAAAACCCAGACTGTTAGATTTAGAGAAGGCCCATGGGTCTCCAATGTTTCACCATTTTAAAGGACTTTTAAGGGTAATTCTTAACAAAATGCAGTTTTTCTATTTAAAAAATTTAAAAGCTATCTTTATTTTCTAATTTCCACCTAAAATGTAACTTTATTCAGGAAAGAGCCGGTAGGATTCTACAACACACAAGAACACATATGTCAAGAAAACCAGCAAAATCTACATATCCTCTCCCATTCTAGGTCATAATCTCAAATTTCCCAGTGTGTCTTCCTGCCCCTTCAGTTATGTCTTGCCCAAAGCACTTAACTCACTTATAACCCAGTTGATACCTTGTGTAATGCTTTGTGAGTCAGCTGACCAGATAGTTTAGGTGCAGCCTCATTCTGCAATGACTTTCCAGGATGAAAGTTCTAATCTAGAAAATCCAGCCTTTCCTCATCTGGACTAGTGGTGTCCATTCCCCAAGTAAAGAGTTAAAACAATCTTATAATTTAATATAATTTAATTTACTGAGGTGTTTTAGGATCCTTGGAACCAGTAAGCACTGGATCAGTACCAGAAAGCACTGGATCAGTCCCAGAAATTTGTTGACTCTTCCCATATAGCTATCTCACAAACTTTTTAAAAAAGTAAAATGTTTATTGAACTATAATAAAGTGCACAAATTATAGGTGTATATCTGTAAACTTTGCTTTTTCACAAAGTTTTTGAATGGACCCATTAACCACATCAAGAAACTACCAAAGGCACCCAGAAGCCCCTCATGCACCATTCTAATCATTAACCCCTCTGTAGTGATAACCACTATTCTTTGTTCATTCTCATCACTATATAGTACAGTATTCCATTGTATGATACGCCATAACCTATTTATCTGTTCTACTGTTGATAGAAATTTGGGTTGATTTGTATTTTAGCTATTGTGAGTAGTGCTGCTATGAACACTCTTTTGCATATCTTTTGGTGAATATTTGCATGCATTTCTGTTAGGTGTATACACCTAGGAGTCATGTTTCTATTCAGCTTTAGTAAAGACTACCATTTTCCAAAGTGATTATATCAATTTACACTCATCACAGCAACATATGATCCATATCTTCATTAAAACCTCAATGTGTTCTGCCACTTTGAATTTTAGACATTCTGGTGGTTGTGTAGTGTTATTCTATTGTGGGTTAATCTTATTTTCCTGATAATTAATGGAGTTCAACATTTTTTCACGCTAATTGGCAGTTTAGATACCTCTTTTTTTATGTTTTATTTTTCTTTGGCTACGCAGGGCGGCATACCTGATCTTGGTTTTCTGACCAGGGATCAGGGATCGAACTCGTGCCCCCTGAAGTGGAAGTGTGGAACCCTAACCACTGGACCGCCAGGGAATTCCCTAGATACCTCTTTTATGAAGTTTTTGGGCCCATTTTTGTAATGAGTTGCGCCTTTGTATTACTGATTTGAATGAAGAGATACAGATATAGGTATAGATACTGATGCAGATTTCATACTTTGGATACACGTCCTTTGTTAGAAATATGTATGGCAATTATCTTCACCCCGTTGTGGTTTGCCTTTTCATTCTCTTTTTGGTGTCTTAAGTTGAATGAACTTTTAAAATTTTAATGTATACAATTGTACCATTTTTTTCCTCTCTGGTTATCATTTGGGGGGGCCTGTTTAAGAAATTTTTGCCTACCCCAAGTTTATGAAGAGTTTCTTCTAGTCTTTATTCCAGAAGTTTTATAGCCTACCTTTCACATTTAAATCTTGAATTCATCTGTAATAGATTTTTGGATGTGGTGTGAGCAAGGTATCAAGACTCCTTTTTTTGGAAGTACAGATGTAAATTGTCCTAGTTTTTGATGCAATTCTGTTAGTATAATTTCAAAATTTTATTTTTTTATGTTTGTTGTTGTACAGAAAGATACAGTTGTTTTAAATATTGACGTTATATCCTTGGACTTGCAAAATTCGTTTATTAATTCTCAAAGTTGGTAGAAATTTTTGGATTTCCAAAATGCACAATTAAAACATTTTAAAATGACAGTTATTTTTCTTCCTTTCCAACCCTTATTTATTTTCTTTTCTATTGCATTTTTTAGAAGCTCCAGGATAAAAGTTGGATAGAAGTAGTGATAGGACCACCTATTTCTCATTCCTGATCTTAGAGAAAAAACTTTCAATAATTCACCAACAGAAACAATATTTGCTATAATGTTTTTGTAGAGGCTTATTAACAGATTAAAGAACTTCCCTCCTATCAAATGTTTTTGTGCATTTATTGAACCGCTCATATGATTCTTCTCCTTTATTTTGTTATTGTGGAAAATTACACTGATTTTCAAATGTTAAATAATCTCATCTTTCTGGAATAATTCCTAGAGTCATGATATGTAGTATCCTTTTTATATGTTGCTGTGTTAGATTTGCTGTTATTTTGCTTAGGGAATTTGCATCCAAGCTCAGTAGAGGTTAGCTTATTATTTTCCTAACTTGTATTGCCCATTAAATTTTGCTTTATAGTGAGTGACCTAGTGAAATGAGTTGAGAGTGTTTCCTCTTTTTTAACTTCTGGAAGAGTTTGTGTGAGAACAAAGTTGTTTCTTCCTCTGGTGATGTCATATAAGCCTAGAGATTTCTTTGTGTGAAGGTTTTAAACTACAGACTTAATATATTTAAAAATACAAGAAAATTCAGACTTCTCTATTTTTTGCTGAATTAAGCTTTTCTAGGAATCCATCGACATCTAAATTCTCAAATTGATGTATATAGAGTTTTGTGGGGTTTTTTGGTAATAAAATCCTCTCATCTCTTTCAATATCTGTATGATCTCTGGTGGTGTCCTCCACCACATTTCTGATATTGCCTCTTTGAAACTTCCTAATATTTTTTTTTTCTCATTAGTCTTGCTAGTTTCTTTGATTCATGGACTAGAGAAGTCTATTCCTTAATTTTTAAGAATGTGGAGATTTTCTGGTTTCTTTTTGTTATTGAATTCTGCTTAATTCCATTGTGGCCAGAGAAGATACTCTGAAAGATCTCAATCCTTTAATTTTGTTGAGATTTGCTTTATGGCTCAACATGCATTTTATTTTGATAAATGTCCCACTATTCTTGAAAAAAAATGTACATTTTGACATTCTTGGGGGCAGGAATGTATGTATGTATATTATATGTGTATATATATGTATATGTGTATATATATATATATGTATACACATATATATATAATATAGCCTGTCAAATCTTCACAGTTTTTTTGCCTAATTCATTTATCAGTTATTAAAAGATGTATATTAAAGTCTCCCACTCATGCACATTTCTTTTATATATTCGAAGCTGCATTATTGAGTGCATATAAATTTAAAATTGCTACATGTTCTGGGTAAATTGATCATTTAATCATTATGAAATATTGGTCCCTATCTTTAGAAATACTTAGTGTCTTCAAGAATACTTTGTCATATTAGAATAGCTACACTAACTTTTCCTTGGTTCATGTTTGCATGTTTTTTCCATCCTTTCTTTTCAACCTCTGTGTTCTTATATTTAAAGTGTGACTCTTGTAATCAGCATTTTAAAATTCCAGTCTGATAATATTACTGTTAATTGGACTGTTAGTCCAATTACACTTTATGTGATTACTGCTTTACTTGGGTTTGTATATACAATCTTAGTTATTTTTTAATTTTCTACTTGTTTTTATCATTTTTTTACTTTCCTATCTTCTTTTGGATTAATCAAGTTTTAAAAATTATTCTGTTTCTCCCAATCAGCTTTTTAGTTATACATTCTTTTTAATGTTCCTTCAGTGGTTAGTCTAGCATTTAAAATATGCATTCATTACTTAACAGAATCAAATATATTTGCAATTTTCCACTTCCCAGACATGTAGACTACTTAGAACACCTTAACTACTTTACTTCCCTACTCCTGCCATTTATGTTATTTTTGTCAGTCATTTTAATTCTACATATACCTAAACCTTTACAAGACATCATTATTATTGTTTAGTACAATCAGTATTCATTTATATTTTTCTTCATACTTACTGTTTCTGGTGTTCTACATTTCTTTCTGTCTGCAATAGTATTGCTAAAAGCTCTGCTGGCTTCTCTACCACTTATAAGGTTTTTTTTTCTCTGATAGGAATACTGATCTCTAATTTTGCAATCATTAATCTCCAGTTGGCAAATACTTCAAGGGAAAATTAACTCACAGAATGTTGGCTTACTCACCTCTGGTTCTTTTGTATCTGTGATCTTGCTCCTTCAATTACTGTCTCTATGGCTCTCTGATTATTATTATTATTATTAGTAGTAGTAGTATAGTGATAGTAGTAGAAGTAGTAGTACTTTATCCCATGTTTCTTGCTGTTCTCAACAGGAGTCTTCCACAAGCTACTTTTTAAATCACATCTATAAAGGAGAAATATTCTGACACATTTTTTAAGTTCAAATTGACAGAGTTAAATGATGAATGAAGCACATAAACAATTCCAATTTAGAACATAATATAGAAATGATTTGTTCACTCATGTATTTATTCATTTAAAAATATACTGGGTCCCTAATCTTGCCAGGTAATATTCCATATTAGGTAAGTAAATGATGAATGAGACAAATGAGGTTTCTTAAGTTCATATTCTTTTGGAAAGTGTTTGACTGGAGGGAGACACAGGTAATGTATATGTAACATATATTAATGGGATAATTAATAGAATTATAAATATTATGAAAAAATGAAAGAAGGGGATGTGATGTATAGAGACTGGGAGTAGGTGGAGTTAGGCTGTTGTAGGTTGAGTCCTCTGTGGTTAGGAACATCCCTGAAGAGGTCATATTTGAGCTGAGAACTAAATGAAAATAACTGACCTTCTGCAAACTTAGGGACAGAAGATTCCTATAAGGATCAGCAAAATAAAAGGCCCTAAGGTAGAAATGATCTTGGCATGTTCAAGGAACATACAAAAATCTAGAGTGGCTTAAACATAGAGAATTAGGGGACAAGTGATGTGGTTCAGATCATGTGTGGACTTATGGACCATGATTAGGGGTTTGAATTTTATTCTAATGCAGTGGAAATCCATTAGAGGATTTAATATAAGGAAACATGGACTATGTTTTAAAGGATCATTCTGGCTGTACTGAGAATGATTTATAGGACACTGGAGAGGAAGTTGGGAGATCAGGTAAGGGGGATTGTAGCATTAACTTCCAGTTAAATATGGTAGATTGGATACTTACGTTTACCTTTGTTCCCTCCTATAACTTCACTAAAATGATAGAGAAGGGACAAAAAGGAATGAACTCAGACAGGGAAAAAAAACCCAATGGAATGGGAGATGACAATAGCTACATTATATGTATTGAGCAGGAGAATGGAGGCTTATTCTCTGGAGCTTTGGGTGTCATCTTGAAGAACAGTGAGATTAAATGAAAGTGTTCATGTTGAATGGTAAAGCTTCCAGCCCTCTCCCTTCCTCCCTCAGCGGAGATTACTCCTAGACAGGCTTATTCTCCCCAGGCAGGAAATTGGAGCATTCATCTCTGAGGAAATATAGCAGCTCAAGATTTTGTGTCGATTAGATTTTAGCGAGAGGCACCATTTAGCATCCTCTTATGCTTTTTATCCAATTGAAAGAATATACTGGGTGACCTGATAACATTTAAACTACTCAGAGGTTTTGTTAATGGTTATTACAACTATATTATTACTTTGATCCTTGCTTAATATTGAATTTTAATGAGCTTTCCTTATTTTAAGACTTTCTCAATTTTATATTTGAATGTGTTTGACAATCAGTTATCTCTTCTAACCTAACATGTCTTCAAATTTCTGGACACATTTTCTTTTATCTTTTTCATTCCTACTTGAAGCCTGGACAGTTCTTTTCTGATCTCATCTATTTCATATAATATCTTGTCAAACATTGCCCACAGAAACCTATCACAAAATTCAGTTCTCTTTTTCCTACTGCCACCTTTGGAACTACAGGATCATTGATAACACAATCTGTCTCTCAATTCATAGTTGTACAAATATTTTGAAACCACATAGCATGAATCACCATCTTTATTGCCTCTGATACCAGTTTCTTTACCACTTGCTATCCAACCACTAAGCCAGTGTTACATATTAGATATTTATTGTTATGGTAGTGCCCCACTTGTGGTACCAAATATGTACACTGTTAACAAAAAACCCCCAAATTTGGGTGCCTAAATACAACTAAGCTTTTTTCCCTGCTCATGCAATGTCTGCTGCAGGTCCACACTTTTCTCCTGGGTTGCTGTTTTCTATGTATTGGCTCAGTATTCCAAGCTGCCTTGGTCTTCTTATCAATACTTGCTTTCACCATCAATACACATTCCACCATAATAAGAAAGAGAGGCTGGAGATTTGAGCACAGCATTTAAATACTTCTATCTAGAAATGACGAGTCATTTTCTCTCAAATCATTTGGCCAAAGTAAGACTTATGTCCATGCCAACTTCAGGAGGCAGGAAAGTGAAATCCTCCCTGGGTCTGCAAGAAGAGGGGAATCAGATATTATTTAACTAGCAATAAGTGCCACAGAAGATATTGCATCTCAAAAACAAAGGGATACTAGAGATAAAGTATTTTTGGAGAATAAAAAGAGCCCTTGGAAAAGAAATTGGAACAAAAATTTAAAAAAATCATTATGAGTATTAGAAGGGTTGAGAAATTTCTGGAAAGTAGAGCAAAAATAGAGACAGGACATTTCTTGGAATTCTACGTTCAGTCAAACTATCAATGAAGTACAAAGGTAGAATAAAGATATTTCTGAAGGCAGGGTCTCAAAACATTTGCCTCTGATGCATTCTTTCTTAGAAATTTACTAGGAAATTTTCACCAAAACAAATAAAGGTGTAAACCAGGAAGATGGTATGGGGTCCTGGAAACAAGGGTTCCAAATTTGATATGAGGCTAAGGTAGTTCCCTGGATGAAGGTGATAGAAAACCAATGGATCACAGACAGATGTGCTGCCAGCGTAGGGAGCGGCCAGACTGGATAAGTGCTAAATAAAAGGTTTCAGGAGTAATCTCTCCAAGAAAGACAAAAGGAAATTCGGAGATGATCTGATGTGTTTGAATCTGTTGGAAGGGAAATTCACATTTTGGGCTGTGCGTTTAGAGATTAATTAATGCAAATATCCACTGATAAAGTGAGTCAACTGACTCAGGGTGAACAAGGTATTCAAGAAAGGAAACATCATCGTAGTTCACAACATGGCTCAGTTGTGGACAAGATTTACAAAATCACAATAGCATAAACACAGTATTTATACCAAAAACTATATTTATAATATGGCATGGGAAATAGAAGTGACTTATAAATGATTAAAATAATTTTCTTCTAGTAAGTAAATAGATAGCTAAAGCTAACAAACAAGAAGTGCATTGTTTAAAAATATGACAACAAATACTAGAAGGAAAAATTAAACGGACTGAAAGCAATTGCCTCTTCAGTGTGGCAGTTGATAGTGGGGATAGTAGACTGCTGGTTTTTGTTGTAAGTCTAATCTAACTTTTAAAACTCTGCATGTGTTAGGAGGATAATCAGTAATTAAGAGAAGATATTGTCTTGGATCAGAATAATAATAATCGAGGTGGTAAAAAAGATGTCCCAGATTCTGGATACATTTTGAAAGTAATGTCAGCAGTATCTACTGACAGTTTGGATGATGAACAGTTAAGGGGGAGGAGCCAGTTTTAAAGGGCGGAGCCGCGGTTCAGTTTTGAATGTGGAAAGTTTGGGATGCCTAAAACATCTAAGTGTGGAGGATAGGTAGAGAGTTGGCTGTAAGAAGGGCATTTTGAAGAGAGAGGTCTGGGCAGGAGATCTACTTTAAGAAGCTATCAGATCTTAAAAGTGTGACACTTAGGGAGTGAAGAAGCAGTGAAGGATTGAGTCCTGGGGTACTGTGAAGGTTAGGGAGGAGAGGAGGACACAGTGAAGAAGTCTGAGAAGAGGCAGCCAGGGAAGTAAGAGGAAAATCAGGGAGACTGTGCTGGGAGTCAAAAGAAGAAAATGTTTCAAGGAAGAGAGAGTGTTAAATGCTAACAGTAGATCAAGTAAGATGAAGCCTGAGAATTGACCACTGGATTTGGTAATGTGGAGGTCATTTGTGACCTTGATAAGGACAGTATTGGTGGAGTGGATAAATTAGGGTGATATAAAAGTGTTCATCCAGTGCTAAATCTTTATCTCATAATATATATTAGGTTTATATAATAAATATAAAATATGTCTTATATAACATACATTTTAAATATATAATTTCTTCATGTTTTGTGGTTATTAAATAATATATGTTCAAGACACAAAATTTTAAAAATAGAGAAAATATAAAAAAAGAAAATATAAACACCAACAGCCAAGTAGAAAAAAAATGTTTAAAAAGAAGAAATGTTATTAGTCCAGTATAAGGGATGGTAGTGACTTGGAATAAGGAAGAGGTAGTGGAGATGGGGAGAAATGGGTAGAGACGATGTGGATGTAGGGAGAGCAGCGGGCTTGCTGATGATTGGCTGATGGGCTGCAATGAGGGAAAGAAAGGTATTGAGAATGACTCAAAGATATAAGCTGTGTGAGCCTTCACTGAGTACCTCTCAGAAATCCCTTAAGAGTGTTCTCAGTGCATATTTTTCAATGAAAAGTTTAATTTTTCTTTTTAAAAAAATTTTATATTTTATATTTATTTTATTTTTATTTATTTGGCTGCACCGGGTCTTAGTTGTGGCGTGTGGGATCTTTTAGTTGCAGCATGTGGGATCTTTTATTTGCGGCATGTGGGCTCTTTATCTTTAGTTGGGCATTTGGGATCTAGTCCCCTGACCAGGGATCGAACCTGGGCCCCCTGCATTGGGAGCACTGAGTCTTAACTGCTGGACCATGAG
Source organism: Orcinus orca (assembly GCF_937001465.1). Taxonomy (NCBI): domain Eukaryota; kingdom Metazoa; phylum Chordata; class Mammalia; order Artiodactyla; family Delphinidae; genus Orcinus; species Orcinus orca. The sequence continues at coordinate 67,534,814 of NC_064565.1, forward strand.
GGAAGTCCCAAAAATTTACATTTTCTTAATTAAAGATAATAGTTAAAATAAATTTGTCTTAAAGATAGGTTTACCACCGAAATGGCTGTCTTAAACATTGACATTAGGAATTTGTATCTTTTGCTATACATGAAAATGGATTGCTTATTTATTATTTATATTTGGCTGTGCTGGGTCTTCGTTGCGGCACACGGGATCTTTAGTTGCGGCATGCGAACTCTTAGTTGTGGCATGCATGTGAGATCTAGCTCCCCGACCAGGGATCGAACCTGGTTCCCCTGCATTGGGAGTGCGGAGTCTTACTGGACCACCAGGGAAGTCCCGAAAATGGATTACTCTTTTCCATTCTTCCTCTTGGTTATCATGCTTTCCATGGTGTAATTCTTATAATTTCCTTTTCCAGCACATTTCATCATTTAGAAAATTATTCAGATACTTCAGTATATCTTGGAATTTTTAAAAGATGGGAAAAACTTATTTGCTATCATATGAGAACTAAAATATCCTAGCAATCTTTTCCTTTAAGGTTTAGAGGAAAAACAAAGCAGTAAAATATTTATTTTCAAAAAGTATATCTTAAAACTGTATCTTTCATTGAAATATCAAGGTCCTAGGTAAGGGAAAAGGGGACATGTGGCAGAACGTTATTAGCTTGATTCTATTTTAAATAATTCAAAATTGGCTTTAATGGTACCCTAGATTTTGTCATAATGAATCAAGTTTTATACAATGAAAATAGAACCTTTTTTTGATAATCATTTGTATGTCCTTTAATGAGAGTCAATGCAAGAAATGAGACTCATATTCTCAATTAAAGTCTGATACTAACCAGAAAAATAAGTGAACATGTTTGAGCCTTGGTTTATTTGACATTGTGTTTTGCAGACAGGGGCTCTTCAGTAATATGAGTCCTGCCTCATATGCAGGCTGTGGACTCCCTGATCCACACTGTGCCAAAGGGTCTCCAGCATTAATAAATTAGAGAATAGTCAAGGCTTAGTTTCTTCTGTTTATTCATTTTGGGATTGGTTGTTTGTGTTAAGAATGGGGAAACTGACATTTATTCTCTCAGGACTTCAGAGTGATATCCTAGATCCTTCCAGCGAACAAGTTCACCCCTATTCCTCACCTGTTCGTCACAAGGGGTACAACCACCTTTTCTCCTCTTTGGTATGTTGATTTCTCAGTGCTGCTATGCTGTGGTTATGTTTCCTTTAAGTAGAAAATCAATGTAATTTGGATGAATGTCTCTCACAAGGAAGACACTGAGGATCATGAGACATGCAGGACATAGTGTAGTTCTCAAAGAATTTATAATCTCTGTGTAAGTAGAGATAAGTCAAGTGTGCATAAAAAATGGCCAGTAATGTGAAAAGTGATGGGGACAATAACTGCTGTAAGAATTCACATCCAGGAGCAATCGTGATGAGCTAGTATGGTTAGGAAAATTGCCTGGGGTGGGACTGGGTATATTTAGATAGATTTATCTAAGTCATAGGAGATGTCAGGGATTGGGAGTGGGGAAGAGATGGCATGAATAAGGATCCCAGAGTGGTAGTGGGAACAATAGTTGTAGTACCAAAACCACAATAATAATTTTAATGAAAAACTTAATAATTGTTAGCTAATCAGGACCCACTTCCTACCTCTGTCCCCAACACTATATGCTACAGTACAGGATATTTGCTCTCAGAGTATTAGGAAATTTTAATAGTTCTTAGCATCCCTCAAGCCATGAGAATCAGGCATTGTCCTGAAAAATACTCTCTCAGAGAGAAGAGCTTTCACAAAGATTGTACAAATCCCAAATTTCAGTTACTTCCCAAGTACTCACAGGTCCTTTCTCCTCCCAGTACACCGCAGAATCACCCATATCCCTGACAAGCGCATTTGGAGTAGGGACAGAGGGAACATTATCAGTAGGACTCTGCAACCTTCAACCGTGGTCTGGAAGTTCTCTAATCTCACCTTGTGAGCCCTTGCCATTTTTGACCTTCAACAGTGAAGAATTGTGGCAGTGTAGCACAGACATTTAAAACTTTGGCTTTGGCATGAGACTGAGTTCAAATCCTTACTCCACCAGTCCCCAGCTTTGTGACTTTGGGCAAGTTACTGAGTGCTGTAAGCTTCGTTTTCTTCACATGGAAAAAAGGATAATAATAGTAATGCTTACTTCATTGTTTTCTGGAGATTGAGAGAGGTAGTCCATATAAAACACAGTGTTAAGCACATAGAAATACTTTACCCTGTTGACTATTTTTGATTATTGTTTACTTGACACTAGGCAAAATATTGATGCCTTATGTCAGATTCCAAAATCTCCAAACTCCAAAAATGTATATTTTAACTTTAGTATCTCTTATCTATCTTATATATCTCTGGGAGTACTATAAATTAGTCTGAGGTTTGGAAATATTTTTAAAAATATGTATTACGTAAAAGAAAAACACTAAGTAGTCATTCAAAGTCCTCCTATATTTTTATTTTATAAAATGTATTTACTTATCTATTTATTTATTTTTGGCTGCATTGGGTCTTCGTTGCTGCACACGGGCTTTCTCTAGTTGCGGTGAGAGGGGGCTACTCTTCGTTGCGGTGCGCGAGCTTCTCATTGCGGTGGCTTCTCTTGTTGCGGAGCACCGGCTCTAGGCGCGTGGGCTTCAGTAGTTGTGGCTCGCGGGCTCTAGAGCACAGGCTCAGTAGGTGTGGCACATGGGCTTAGTTGCTCTGCGGCATGTGGGATCTTCCTGGACCAGGGCTCAAATCCGTGTCCCCTGCATTGGCAGGCAGATTCTTAACCACTGCACCACCAGGGAAGTCCCAGTCCTCCTATTTTTTTTTTTTTTTAACATCTTTATTGGGGTATAATTGCTTTACAATGGTGTGTTAGTTTCTGCTTTATAACAAAGTGAATCAGTCATACATAAACATATGTTCCCATATGTCCTCCCTCTTGCGTCTCCCTCGCTCCCACCCTCCCCATCCCACCCCTCCAGGCCGTCACAAAGCACCGAGCCAATATCCCCGTGCCATGCGGCTGCTTCCCACTAGCTATCTACCTTACTACGTTTGTTAGTGTGTATATGCCCATGACTCTCTCTCGCCCTGTCACAGCTCACCCTTCCCCCTCCCCATAACCTCAAGTCCGTTCTCTAGGAGGTCTGCGTCTTTATTCCTGCTTTACCCCTAGGTTCTTCATGACATTTTTTTTTTTCTTAAATTCCATATATATGTGTTAGCATACGGTATTTGTCTTTTTCTTTCTGACTTACTTCACTCTGTATGACAGACTCTAGGTCTATCCACCTCATTACAAATAGCTCAATTTGGTTTCTTTTTATGGCTGAGTAATATTCCATTGTATATATGTGCCACATCTTCTTTATCCATTCATCCGATGATGGGCACTTAGGTTGTTTCCATCTCTGGGCTATTGTACATAGAGCTGCAATGAACATTTTGGTACATGACTCTTTTTGAATTTTGGTTTTCTCAGGGTATATGCCCAGTAGTGGGATTGCTGGGTCATATGGTAGTTCTATTTGTAGTTTTTTAAGGAACCTCCATACTGTTCTCCATAGTGGCTGAACCAATTCACATTCCCACCAGCAGTGCAAGAGTGTTCCCTTTTCTCCACACCCTCTCCAGCATTTATTGTTTCTAGATTTTTTGATGACCAGTCCTCCTATTTTAAGTAGCAGAAAATATTAAAAGAAAGTGCCTATCAGTTCTCAAACTTCTTTATAATTAATACTATTACAAAACAATAATAATAGGCAACATTTATTGAACACTATGTATCAGCCATTGAGCTACCTTATAGGTGATATCTGTTATGAGGTCGGTGTTATATTATCCTCATTATTGTATTATCCCCGGTGCTTTACAGATAAGGAAACTGTTAAAAAGGATGAGCAACTTAGCCATGGCCACATTGCCAGTAAGCATTAAGTTATGGCGACAACCCCCGCAGTGAGTTCAAAGCTCTATTAAACATTTTGCTGCAGGGCACCGTTCCGTTATGGGGATGATGGCTAGACGTTCTTGTTGGAATAGCAGGTCAAATGGGAAAGTAGTGGAAGATAAGATTGGTTGGTTCATTTGGGGCCAAATTATGAAGGGTTGAAATGAAAAGGATCTCTAGAGAGTCTACTTTATCACTCTTGAAAAAAAATTTAGTTAATCTGTGTGTTAGGGACATTATCATGTAGAATGCGTGTCTCACTGTCTGCTGAAATATTTAAATCAGATGGATGGTAGGTAAAGCACTTGGCATCGTGCCAGGGTCCTTAGCGAACACTCCACAGATAGTAGCTGTTTGCTTATTATATTGTGGAAGTGTTCTTATCTGACCTCCATTTAATAGACTTACTACGTTGACCAATGCCCTCTATTTCCCTTGCAAAACATTTTGACTGATACTCGTGAGATGCCATGGCTATGCCAGTGCAGATCAGCTCTCACCAGGGGTCCTGATGTGTTGTTGTATGCTTCCAGAAGATGAAATGTGCTTGTTTCTAAACCTGTTTCTCAGTTACACTTGTTATTTTTATCATGTAATCTAAGTGAATTGTTATGTAAACCAATGAAACTTGAATGAGGGAAGAAAGAGAAATGTACGCAAAGCTAGCTGAATGCTTTGCGTACATTTGATAAAGGCAGGTTGTTAAAAAACTGTGTCAAATTAGTTGTGGGAAAGCAAGTGTAAAAGATAAAGAATTCTTATAAAAATATAGAAATATTCTCACTCATTTCTTCACAAGGGGTTTATAATTCTTGGTTCAATTTAAAGGCACATTATATCATGGTATATTTTATGATATGGAACTTGAGTAAATATGGAATTTACCTGATCCTCCTGTAAAAATAAAAAGGCATTCATGTTGTTGTTCTTTACTTAAAAATTGCTGTGACATCTCTCTTAAATATCCTGTATTTGGTTTATATTTTTGAAAATAGGAAATAAAAGATGTAATATTGTGCTTTTCTTTATGGTAGTGACCTTTTATAAAGTATCTCAGTCAGCTCCTGAAGGGAGATGAGTGCCCTGTGGTTGGTATAGAGTCTTCTATTCAATGCAGGGTTTCAAATTTAGAACTTTTCTGGTTTAGAAACTATAAATTATTTATGGTGTATCAAGCTTTTTAAACCCTGTTTATGACAGGTTGGGATTTTGCCAATCTCAGTTGAAACAGTCTAAATAATTTATCTTGTTGTTCCTTCAACTTACAATACATTCTGAAGCCCAAGAAATGTTAAATAACTTTTATTTTCTTCTCTGCTATGCTGAGGTCAGGGAGGTTAAGCGCTCAGACATTCTTTGAACATTTCTTGGTCCCTTGTCTTCTCTCAGTGTGCTAGATTTCTTTTTTTACTTTCATATTGTGCCTTTCTTTTATATGACATTTCCACTTAATTGAACATTTTTTTTAAAGAATCCTTTATCTCCCATTAATTATCTCTACTGAGTTTCTATACATTGTAATTCCAGTTATAAATAAGGGAATATCTTTGCAAGCAAAGAATTCAATTATTTTTAGATCCCAGTATCTTCTGAGAGTATGAACAATGAATTAGTCTGATTTGATTTTACTGAAATGTGTGAAACATTAATGATAAACATCAAATAGTTCAAAGTTTTGTTAAACCCCTATAATTTGGACACTTATTTGAATTCTATTTTCAACATGTTAAGTATGAGATAATGCAAATATAGTTTTTTTTGCTTTCTTCATTCAACAGTGTTTTCAAGATCTATTTATGATATACAAGTAGATTCTTTTTAAGTTTCAAAAGCTAGGTAATGAATATACCACAATCTATATATTCTGTAGTTGGTGGATATTTATATTGTTTCAATTTTTTGCCACTAAAACAATGGGCATCCTTATTTATTATTAGCAGTTCTCTCAGGTATACTTATAGAAGTGGAACTGCTTAGCCAGACTGTGCATATTTTTAAATTCTAATTTTTTATTTAGGTATAATTGACATAACATTATATTAGTTTCAGGTGTGTAACATAATGATTTGATATTTGTATCTATTGTAAACTGATCACAACAATAAGTCTAGTTACCATCTGTCACCATACACGGTTACAAGATTTTTCTTGTGATGAGAACCTTTAAGATTGATCTACTCTCTTAGCAACTTTCAAATATGCAGTACAGTATTATTAACTGTAGTCACCATGCTGTACGTTATCCCTGTGACTTACTTATTTTATAACTGGATGTTTTATCTTTTGACCCCCTTCACCCATTTCGCCCACCTCCCACCTCTGGCAACCTGTTCTCTGTATCTATGAGCTTGTTTTTGTTCATTTGTTCATTTAAAATTTTTTTAAGATTCCACATACAAATGAGATCATATGGTATTTGTCTTTGTCTGTCTGACTTACTAACTTATTTCACTTAGCATACACCCACAAGATCCATCCATGTTATCACAAAAGGCAAGATTTCATTATTTTTAATGGCTGAATAGTGTTTCCTTGTGAATGTATAAATGTATGTGTGTGTGTGTGTGTGTGTGTGTGTATATATATATATATGCGCCACAGTTTCTTTATCCATTCATCCATTGGTAGACACTTTCCATGTCTTGGCTATTCTAAATAATGCGTGTGCGTATATCTTTTTGAATTAGTGTTTTCGTTTTCTTTGGATATATTCCCAGAAGTGGAATTGTTGGATCATATGGTAGTTTGATTTTCAATTTTTTGAGGAGCCTCCATACTGTTTGCCGTGGTGGTTGCACCAGTTTATATTTCCATCAACAGTGAAGTTCCCTTTTCTCCCTATCCTTGCCAACACTTGTTATTTCTTGGCTTTTTGATGATAGCCATTATAACAAGTGTGAGGTAATATCTCATTGTAGTTTTGATTTTCATTTCCCTGATGATTGGTGATGTTCAAATATAGATAGTTTTACTTCATGAATCCTAATCACCTGGAACTACCAGTTTCCAGTAAATGTGGAATTTTTATTAATTTTGAAAATAGGTTTGAGAAAAAGGAAAGGCATGTTATCGGTATTTGATTATGACAGCAAGTTCTGCCAATTTTAATAGCCCCGTTTCATTAAGTAAGAAGCAGAAGAATGAAAAGGATGGACATTAAACATGTAAATATGAAATTCTTATACTCAATAAAATGCACATGTGATATTACTAGCTCCATTTATTCTTTTCTGTCATCTATTCAGCTATTTTAGGTAATACTCTTTTTTTTTTTTTCGCGGTACGCGGGCCTCTCACTGTTGTGGCCTCTCCCGTTACGGAGCACAGGCTCCGGATGGGCAGGCTCAGCGGCCATGGGTCACGGGCCTAGCGCATGTGGGATCTTCCCGGACCGGGGCACGAACCCGTGTCCCCTGCATCGGCAGGCGGACTCTCAACCACTGCGCCACCAGGGAAGCCCTCCCAATTTCATTTTTATGAGAGATTGGGGTCATTTGGAAAACTGATGAAAACTATGCACTCAATACTGAGAAAATGCTCATAAGCACAAAATACAGTGTCAAGAGGTACATAGATTTTTTGAAGCCCATACATAGACTCCTGATTAAGGCTCTTAGCCCTACAGTCAGAAAACGGGCCCTTGAAATTTTTTATTTCTGGGATTTTCTTGAAGTTTTCTTTATTCTCTTCTATATGATCAAATTTTAGTGTGTTCTAGGGATGCTTGAGAAAAAGGTATATTTGCTTTCTTTACATAGGATATTGTACCCTAAATAAATCAATCTTACTCAAAGTTCAGTAATTTATAAATATCTATTCTTTCATTTTCATGTATTTATAATACTATTTCTATATTTTGATGATGTTCAGTAATAATTATTCACAACAGTTTTGTATTTCTTACTGATTTATCTTTTCTAAAAAATAGAGAAACCACTGAAGCTTTGGGTCTTTAATTATATAATAATAATGCAATCCTTGATTTCTTTTGCTTCTACTTGCCTAATAATTTTTGACCATTTTATTTTGGACAATTCTCTAATGTGCCATTTTAGATATGTTTCTTGTTAGCCACATATAGTTGAAATTTGTTTTGAACTTAATGAAAGTATTTGCCTTTTACCTGAGAGATTTAACTCATTTAATTTTTCTGTAGTGAGTGATATGCTTGATCCTCTGTCACCTTGTTTTTATCTTCCTTTTGGCTTTATTTACTCTCTTTATAAGGACTATGATTTTTTTTCCTTTATCTTCTACAGTAGGTATATTATTTTTAAAAAACATTAGGAATTATCTATTTCTGTATAACAAACCAGCTTAAAATTAAATGACTTAAAACAACATTTATTTAACTTAGATTCAGTGAGTCATCAATTTAGGGTGAACTTCAGTGGCTCCATTGGACTCCTTCATGCATTCACAGGGTGGCTCTTCTTCTTCTGGGGATGGTCTGGCTGTCAGCTGTGGTGACAAGTGTCAACTGAGCCAAATGTCATTGAGCAGACTTGTACTCATGGTGATATGGCAGGATTAAAAAAGAAAGGATATCTAGAGGCTACAGCCAAGGGTCGTGTATTGAGAAACTACTTCCAGGGATCAGAACTGTGCCGTAATCAAGGAACATTTCCTACCTCTGAGTAGAGGGACCTAGGAATATTTGCTTTATTGGATTTCAGAATTTCTATGGACCATGACTGTTGTGTGCCTTTGATATCTCTCTTTGTTGCATGGGAGTGTCTACTGTGGTTATTCTGCTGTGGTTCACTATTGTAGATTGGGTATGATAGGGATAGATAATTTTTCTTTTTAGGTCGGAGGTCTCTAGGTCGAGAGGAGGTCCATCCAGACCAGATGTTCAAGATTCTGAACCTGAGCATTATGTAGTAATTAGATTAGACTTTGGGATGTCTCAGGGGAAGTGAGTATATTTTGTCTGTGAGGGGGATGTAAATAAGTATGGCCAGATGTCAGGCCATGGTAGACTGTTTGCAAAATTGGCCACAGTTATTTCTCTCGCATCTCCATTCCCTTTGCAATGTAATTTTGCAGAATTTCCCATTAGGAGTTAGAGTCAAATTTTCCATCCCTCAAGTCTAGGCTGGCCTTGTAATTTGCTTTGACCAACAAAATGCAGTGGAAGTGTAATCATGTTCTGGGACTGGACTTCAAGAGGCCTTTAATGCTTTTAATTGCTCTCTTACAAACTGCCCTCCCATTTCCACGTGAAAAAGCCTAGGCTATCATACTGGAAAATGCATGACGGTATGCAGCAAAGACGAGCTGTCCCAGCAGAGACCAGAGACCATCCTAAACTAGTTATTTCCCAGCCCACCTGACAGCTGACCTCAGATGAATTAGTGAGGCCAGCTGAGAACAGAACAACTGCCTGGCTGAACACAATCTAAATTGCTTACCCACAGAATCATGAGCTAAATAAATGATTGCTGTTTTAGCCCAGTAAGCTTTAGGGTAGTGTGTTGCACAGTAAAATTTAACTGAGAAACTCTTCTACTGGTTCCCTTTCACTTTTCCAAAAACATTCTCGAACACTCTTTGTAATCTAATCTAGGAATGACAGCTCTTCACCTTTGTTGTATGCTATTTGTTAAAAGTGAGTCACTAAATCCAGCCTGCACTCAGGGGATGGGATTACACAGAGGATTACAACAGTAGGAGGCAGGGATCAGTGGGGGCCATCTTGGAGGCTGCCTGCCTCTGGAATTTTGCTCAGTCACACAGTATTATCCTACCCCTGTCTTCTCTGCCTCCCAATTTAGTCAGATATAATCTTATTTCTAGGGTTTCTGTTGGTTACTATTATGACTTTTAATAACATTCTCAAAACTTTATCTTATAGGCTATTACCTTAAAACAGTTTCTCTTCCTTCTATGCCATTTAATGTGAAGACAGATGGGTTCTTATACTTCCATCAGGTCTCTTTTCCTGTCTCCACCTCTCAAACTATCAGCATTAAATTACAATGTAAATATTGTCAGGGCTCATAGGATTTATGCCCAATTCTAGTGTTAAAATGATATCTTCTGAGACTTGTCCATGGACTGATTCTGTGAAATAAAATTCAATAAACAGAGATTACTATACAGTAAATATGTAAATGTTATTCACTGCAGAAACTACTCTAGGAAATTTTATTATTTCTTTGATAATTTTCATTCCTCTTTTTCTCTTCCTTCCCTTCCCTTCTCTCTTTTCTTTCCTCCCTCGCACCCCCCCCCCCCCCCGCTGGACTCCTATTATTTGGATGTTGGACCTCCTGGGACTCCTTTATATCTCCCATCATTTCTCTCTTATTTTCCACCTTTTGGATTTTGTTTTGTTTTTGCTTTTTATTCTGGGAAATTTTCTCAACCTCATCTCTCAGCCTTTGTCATATATTTCAGCAATCCACATTTTCATTTCTGAGATCTTTTTATTCCATGTACCTATAATATTTGAAAATATTAAAATATATATAATAGCTGAAAAAACATAGGCCTACTAAATTCTTATGATTTATTCAGTTTAATCAAATAATGACAAGACAGGAAAGTGTATACATTGTATGTCATAATCTTTTATATACTTAAATAATTCCACCAATATTTTAAATATCAAGCTCACTTTTATGTCCTATAGAAGCAATTTAGGGGTTCAGAGCTTTTGCCTATATGCTTTTCTTTGTACATTCATGCTAGCTTAAATTACCACCTTCATTCTAATGACTACTGAATGAATCTATAACTTTGCCCTCATCTTCCAGTCTGGCTCTAGTTTTGCATTCCATCAACCTACAGAATATTTTCTACGGCCTATCTTGTTACTTAAACTTGACATGCCCCCAAGCCAGATTCATCATCTTGGTGCCACCATTTTTCCTGTCATATTAACTCAAAACCTTGTAAAGTCAAGGTGATTTTCAAAGAGTGAAAATTCAGATGTATAAAATGTAGCATTCTTTATTTTCCTATAATGAAAATGTTATATTTTCACCTCATGCAACATTCCTCCTCAAAGTAACAAAGCAACTCAATCACTTCTAGGGAAACTCAGTTACTTTAATTGTTAATCTCAATCAAAATCAGTGATCTCCCAATCATATTTAATATTTATGTTATATATATATATATGTATATTTATTATATATTTGATATTTTCTGCTTTTTCTCTTCACTGCAGAGGTGCACTGTTGGAGGGGGGGTGTCTCTGTCTCAGTCTTGATCTGCCCCATATTGCCAGTGGCTGAGATGTATAATCCTCCTGCCATCATCCTTGGTTTTCAGCATCAATTCTTACTTTTTCTGAGATGTCTTTTTACCACCACAGTGTATGAACTGAGGGTATCACTTTCTGTTGCCAGAATTCTTCATCACATTTCTGACACCTCTTCAGGCCAACAGCTCTCAAATAACTTCAGTTGCTTGAGGACCCCTCTTCAGGGCTGCTCTCCAGAGATATAGGACCAATCATCAAGACCTACATGACTGAGACATCACAAGCCCAATGTCATTGTGGTAGGCAATAAAGGAGGGTAGTCTTCCACTCTATCCTTGGATCCCTATAAGGATAAAGGAAGACTGTGGCTTTTCTGACTCTTTATGATCCACAAGGCTTGGGAGTGTGGAGCAGGCAGAGGAATGGGAGAGGACAGTGTTCAAAGTCCTTACTCTAAGTATCTAAGCTCTCTTCTTCCCATCTAATTATCTTTTTCCTTTCCAGGGAAAGTTTGCCTGGAAGGAGGGCAGAAAAAAAGCTTTCTTAACAATTTTCCTTTAAAATATCTGTGCTATGTCGATGGACATTTAGGTTGCTTCCATGTCTTGGCTATTGTAAACAGTGCTGCAGTGAACATTGGGGTGTATGTATCCTTTTGGAACATGTTTTTCTCCCAATATATGCCCAGGAGTGGGATTGCAGGGTCATATGGTAGCTCTGTTTTTAGTTTTTTAAGGAACCTCTGTACTGTTCTCCATAGTGGCTGTACCAATTTACATACCCACAAACAGTGTAGGAGGGTTCCCTTCTCTCCACACTCTCTCTGGCATTTATTTTTTGTGGATTTTTTGATGATGGCCATTTTGACTGGTGTGAGGTGATACCTCATTGTAGTTTTGATTTGCATTTCTCTAATAATCAGCGATGTCGAATATCTTTTCATGTGCCTCTTGGCCATCTGTATGTCTTCTTGGGAGAAATGTCTATTTAGGTGTTCTGCCCATTTTCTGATTGGGTTGTTTATTTTGATGATATTAAGCCAGATGAGTTGTTCGTAAATTTTGGAGCTAAATGTCCATTGACAGAGGAATGGATAAAGAAGACGTGGTACATATATACAATGGGATATTACTCAGCCATTAAAAAGAATGAAATAATGCCATTTGAAGCACATGGATGGACCTAGAAATTGTCATACTGAGTGAAGTAAGTCAGACAGAGAAAGAGAAATATCGTATAATATCCCTTATAAGTGAAATCTAAAAAAAAATGATACAAATAAACTCATTTACAAAACAGAAACAGACTCATAGACTTAGAGAATGAATTTATGGTTACCAGGGGGGAAGGATGGGAGGAAGGGATAGTCAGGGAGTTTGGGATTGTCATGTACACACTGCTATATTTAAAATGGATAACCAACAAGGACCTACCGTATACCACAGGGAACTCTGCTCAATGTTATGTGGCAGCCTGGATGGGAGGAGAGTTTGAGGAAGAATGGATACATGTATATGTATGGCTGCGTGGCTTTGCTGTGCACCTGAAACTATCACAATATTGTTACTTGTCTATACCCTAATATAAATAAAAAGTTAAAAAAATATTCTGTGTTATATGCACAATGTAGGATTATTATTATTAAATTTTAATTTAAAGCAAATAACTTGGTATCCTTTTTCTCTTATTCCTCTTTGACATCCCCAGTAGAGCAAAGCCTGCTTCGTGTCCCCTAGCCCAGTTGAAGACGGGTCAGGGGTTAACATACATGTGGAAAAAACACATCAGTTAATACCTCCCATCGCCTATTAAGTTTGGACTTATCTTTAATACCTTTCTCTTTTTGACTTCTATATCCAAGATCCCAGACCTTTCTTTTCTTTAAAATACCTTTACTTATTCGTGCCTTCCTTTGAAGTTTGACAGCTACTGCCCTAGTGGAGACCTTATCAAATACCAGGATTACTGAAATGGCCTCTTGGCAGACCTCTGTGACTCCAGCCTCTTGGAATTTGGATCTATCTTCTGTATTGTTGCTGGAATACTTTTCTTTAAACACCACTTTTATCATTTCACTCCTCTGTTCAAAAATCTATAATGGTTGCCCACTGGGTCAAGTTCACAAAAGTTTTGCTTGACTTCTGGTCTAACTGTAATAGGGATTCACTTTCTCTATAAAACCTTATTTTTCACTTGTCTAAGCAAGACCTTCTCAAGTTGGTTTCCTTATTTTCCTTTATTAGTCATGCTAATTTTTGCCTTTGAATTTATGCTGCATTTCTTGACAGTAATGTCTACCCCTTTTATTTTTTGTTACCCCAATTTTAACCATCTGTCAAGACCCAGTTCAGCCTCACCCCTTTCCTGATGTCTCTTCCCTAGTGAAAACAATTCACATTAGTCTTTCTTGCCTTGGACCAGTGGTTCCCAGACTTTCCTGAAGATTAGAATCACCTGGAGGTGGGAGTGACTTTAAAACATTCCAATGCCCAGGTTACACCCCAAACCAAATAAATTACAATGCCTGGGATTGGGAGCCAGGCATCAGTATAGTTTAGATCCTCAGGTGGTTTCAATGTGCAACAAAGTTTTGGGAACCACTGCTTTTGGTTTGTTATAATACGTGTCCGCTTACCATAACTTTGCATTTGGCTATATTTGGTCTACTACTGGTCTTCAATTATTTTTTTGTTACTCATCTAGAATGCAAGAAAACAAGATTTATGCTGATTGAAGCAGAGACTGTTGGTGCTCCAACCAGATCCTCTGTATCCCTTTCACCCATCTCTTCACGCCTCCTGTAGCTTTGGCGTGGTTTTGATTCCAGTGGCCAGCACCTGTGAACCTTCTTTTCCAGGCCAATCTCAGGCTCCTTATCTCATGAGCAATGTGCCTGGGAATATGAACCCCAGTTCCCTTGCTTCTAGTTTGGATAGATGTCAGAGTTCCCTGCAAGATGAGGTCAAGACCCTCCCTGGGACTTAGTCTGAAACACACCCTTACATGGGTTTCCTCCTTGTTCTGCTTTCCCTACTCTCTTGCTGATTTCTGCTGGGAGCACCTTCTTAATAAATCACTTGCTCCTGAATCCTCATCTCAGAGTCTGCCTCTTGGGAACCTAACCTAAGATACTTATCCTTCCTTCAAAGCAGAGTGCTGAGCACATATAAAATTCAATGAAGATTTATTAGACAAGGGATTCTTGATATGAGAAATAGAAACAATTTAATAAAACCTTAGTTGAAGGTACTCATATGTAATATATTCAGGGTTTCTCTGTAGAATTAGAAATACTTTTTTAAATGTAATTTTAAAATCCTGGGCATATTGAAATCTCACCTGGGGTAGGAAATATGGGCTAGGTAAAAATTTTCTCAGCAATATTTATAAAACTATCTGAGGAACAGTTTGAGACCAAGCAGTGTGTAGTATCAAGGCAACCGCATTGATAGCACAATCGAACAACAGAATGGGAGACCCTGCATTTAATCTCAAATGACATGTATTGAGAGGGACACTTCCTCTAGACTTGGGGCTGAGAATCTGCATTTTTAACAAGTTCCCAGGTTGGCTTCATGACGTTGGAGTTGGAGGAGGGGGGTCAAGCTAGACCCCTGTGGGTCACCAGTTTCACTACCCTGGGCTTGGTAAAATCTTATGATTTTTATGAATCATGAAAATGATCAAACATCAGTAGTATCTGCCTGAGGTATTGCGAGACAGAAAAGAGGCAGTCCATCAATTACGTTTGTAACAGTGATTAGAAAAATAAAATTGCTTCTTGTGAATGGTTATCCTTAAACTATCAGCTCACCTAGAATGGAGTTTTACACATTTTACGGCCAGTGAAGCAGATTTTTACATCTTGAATCGTCTCCTTTCTGACCCCTTCTCAGGGCTAGCAGCAGTGATTTTGTGCCTCTCTTTTCTTCCTTACTCTCTCTCTCCCTGGGGTCCGTGGTAGAGAATAGAGAATTCAATTTATTCAACTGTTTTGTTCATAAGGGCATGTGGTTATATGGATCATTTTACATTTATACAGAACATGAGCTTTTTCCTTTTCATATAATTATTTATCAGTGATAATGAGGAGGTTTGAGGCTTTAGCATATAAACACAGCACATGAAGATAACATTTTGATATAATTTCCCATTTTCACTACTATTCTTACCAGACTTCTCTGGTAAAGCTATTTGTACACACTTCTCTGTGTATGCAGTTCCTCAGCTAATAGCTTTGTTCTGTTTTCATACAACATATTATGTATGATTGCAAAAATGGCTTTCGTGTAGCCGTAATTTACTGTTTCTGTTTACTTGCCCTTTTGGGTTGTATCACAATTAGCAAATGATGTGGCTCTCTTCTGTTAAAAGTATACCACCTCCCTTTAGGTTGTGTGATGTAAAACAAAATTCCACTAGATGGTGGTATTGGAATGCATCCTAATATGTCTCTTGTCACCTTATGTCTCTATAAAATCCTCAGTTTGAAATCTATTGTAGCCTGTCATTTTGGCTTTCGAATTAGGTCTGCTCCCCCCCCAAACTAAATGGATTGGGATGATTTGGTATTTAGGTAATACATCACGCAATGTTTCCAGAGACCCCCTGAGGACAGTGGGCAAAAGAAGAGGCATTTTTTGTCCAGTTCTCATCTAGATCACTTCTTTGCTGGTATTTTTGGTTCCCTTATGCTATTCCACTCATATTTAGGAATAGTCCCACGGTGACACCATCTTTTGACCCTGGTCACTGCTCTGGGCTACAGATGCTTAACCCAGTCTTGTCTCCTCAGCTGACTGATGGATCTATTAGATTACTGACTGTTAAGAACTAACTGATCTTTGCCAGTTTGTCTAGTGCTTCTCCAAGTATGGTCACTGGACCAGCAGTATCACTTGGGAATTTGTTAGAAAGGCAAATTCTCCGGCCAGATCTGCTGAATTGGAAACTCACGCAGTGGGGCTCAACAATCCGGACTTACACAAGCCCTCCAGGTGATTCTAAGCTTGAGAACCGCTGTGTTAGATCCTTCCTGGTAAGAAAACTCTAACTCCAGTTGGGCTAAACCTCTCTCCTGAAAGTCCTTAAAGAAGAACTTTGAAGGCAGACAGGTGGGTGAAAGAAAATTTTGAGGGCGAGCGTGTGTCCCATTTGGCCTATAGAGAGGGCTGGCTCTGCCCTCCCTTCAGGTTCTGCCTGTCACCATGGAGCCCTTGCATTGCGGTAATATTTAAGCCTGTTTCTAGTATGTCAATGGTATTGGAAAGTAGGATTCACATTCCTTTTCCGAGAGAGAGGCCGTGAGATGCCCAGGAAGGCCGCCAGATGGCAGCCTCGTTCCTACGCTGTCTCTGCGTTTCTGAAAGGCAGGTTCTGGCTCTTTAGTCAAAGAAAGGCTATCCGGTGGCAGCGGTCCTTTATTGGCTAGGCTGTTTGTCGCTTTCTCTACTGCAGCTTGAGTCAGAGCCCACGGGGGGAAAGAGAGAGGAATTGATTAGTGTATCACAGAGCTACTAATCGCACAGCAGACTGCGATCCACTATTGTCCCCATTTCACTGGGTAATTGCAGGGGAGGCCGTGAAGGTTCCACAGGAGGTGAGCCATCTAGTGAAGCTGGGTCTCAGGCAAGCACAGTCAGCTCAGACAGGTGTCTGGAATAGCTCTGTCTTCTGTCCTTTGATTAATGCTGGGTACCTGCACATCCGAATCACCTGGGGGAGCTTTCAGATATCCTGATGCCCAGGCTGCACCTCAGGCCAATCTCCATCACAATGTTGAGGTAGCTTCCCGCCATCCGTATAGTTGAAACCTTCCCAGGTGATTCAATGTGTATCTAGGCCTGGGATTCACTATATTAAAGACACACATTAAATTTATGGCAAAGTTGTTTCAATGGAGAAACCTTGGTTGTTGCCTCATATCCTAGTGTAAATTTCAACAATGGAGTTTTTTGCCTTGGTCAGTTTTGTTATTCAAATGGAAGGATTTTGTTGTACAACAGAAAGGTATCACTCCCCCCTCCTCCAAATTTCTCCTCCCTTTCCTCTTCCTCCTTTTCTTCCACCCTTCCTCCCTCTCTCCCTCCCTCCTTCCCTCCCTTTCTTCCTTCCTTCCTTCCCCAGCTGAAGATCCAAACTTGTGGCTACAAATTGGGGCATATTACCGCTACCTAAAAGGAAAATTTTACCAAAATTCTATAATCAGTGTTCTGAAGTTAAAATACTCTAATTTCCTTTTTGCCTCTGGCCACATGTTCTTAGGTGCCTTCAGACTACAGTCCCTATTTTAAAGGATATGATTGTAGAAAAATTTACATCAGGCTTGATGAAACGCTGCTATTTTTATCTCATTAGCTAGTATTGAGTAGATGGAATGAAAACATCCTATAATAATTGCTTACAAAACTCTGTAGAACCACTCTCTGGAGTTGGAAATTGTTCTCTAATACCAAACTCCTCTTGTACTGAACAAGGTGAGTTTCATGAAACTGTGTGAATATTTCTATTCTATTTATGCTGTAAAATCCTGTGTGTTTCCATTCAAAACTCTTAATAATAGGTAGAAGGAAACTTGGAAGGAAACAGTTGTGGCCTGTGAAATAGGAAATATAGTTTAACTTGGTATAAAAGTGTAAATGAGGTAAGCTTAGTTGTTTGCACCACAGGGGGACCTAAAAAGCATCTCCAGAAATTCACTGTTAGTGATACATTATGATTCTCTAGGCATCACCTTTAGAAATGTACTCCTTACTAGATCCTTCCTTGGCAAAGATTTATCAAGCTGTTCTCTGGGAGTGGAGATTATATGAGAAAATTGGGAGGCTCAGGGAACGGGAACCCGATGAAAGAGAAGAATAATCTGGGAAGAAAGCAGAACAAATTAAAGGAAGGGGAATTGAGGGGGGGTTATTTTCTGTTTTGACTTGAGGATAGGTCAGGGCCAAAACTATGGAAATTTTGAAGTGGTTCATTGTGGGACTGATGCTTTTTTTTCCAAGTGATAGTTCATTGGTTTGTGGGTGCCTTAGAGAACAAATATTATGTGGCCTTCATAGTAAGGTGTCTTGCACTCCAGACAGAGGTTTTCTGGATCTAGAGACCTCTCCCATAGGCAGTGTGACTTATTAATAATTTAGGCAGTCTTTGCATTTGGATCAACATTAGTTAGGAAATGGTGAACATCTGAAATCATGATATAGATTCAGTTTACATTTAAAATTAACATGCACGGACTTTCTGACAGATGGATGTTAAGCACTTTTGTCTATGAGGGATTGAAAGACTATTTGGTTTCGAACCTATTTTGTTGTTTAATTGGTAAACTTCTATTACTATGGTACTATACAAATTTTAGGCATCAGTGCCTTTCTGTCTAAAGACATAAACATATTCAATTAGCGGAGAGCCAGATCATTTGTTTCAATAGCTGCTTTTATTTTCTGTTGTTGATATGTTAAAATAGTTAAACACTTGCATTCATCTCATCCTATTAAAGGAACTCCATCAGGGAACAGTGAGGTAACATGTTTGGTGACAGCAGGCTTAGTCACCCTGCTGTGAGAAAGAGATGAATAATGTTTTTTAATCTTACATCTATTGACTTTCTCCTTTTCAAATGTATACATCATTACTGAAAGAAGCTACTGCAGACTATATTTTGTTAACAGTTTATCTTTTTCATATCTTCATTATTAAATCAAATGGTACATTTACTTACATGGTTCTGCATAAAATGAAATTGCTGCATGACATTTCTTATTGTTTATAATTCCCATTTTGAAAGATCAAGTCATGCATCCTTGAAATTCTATAAAAGCTTTCAATCTTCATACCAGTAGTTTTCATTTTTCTTTCTTGGCTATTTGGCTGCCAAATCCTCTCCCATTTTAAGCATTATCTGGCTTATGTTTTGTGATTTACCTGCTATTTGTCAAAACAGTTTTTAGAATGATATTTTCTAGTTTCCCATTAGAGCACAGCATGAAGAAGAATTGGATATGAAAGATCATATTGGTGAATATTTTCATTAGCCGAAGTCGTTTTGTGAAAATCCAGAATTCCAATAAAAACAATTTGAGAAAATCAATTACTTCATGAATTTAAGAAGAACAAATATTATTCTAAGATAATATTACTATTTTGGAAGCATAGTATATCCTCTAGAAAGACTATAGCTAAAGTGTAATTTCTTTTATATCCAGGCTAATTTCTTCGAGATCTTCTGGGTAATGATTAATTGTATGGCTCATGCAAGTCAGAATTATTCCATTCCAGGATATTCAACAATTTTTCTTGACACTGGTATAGTGTTTGATAATCTATAGTGTCACAAGAACATTCTTACTAAATAGCGGATTACTCAAGTAGTAAATTTACTCAACTGCTTCCTTGGTAGAAAGAGAGAAGGCTTGGCCAACTTGGTTATAACTCCCCTAAATACGAGTAAATGATTCATTGATTCAGACTGACATTTCCCCCACTTTAAAATCTCTGAAATTAGGGTGTATCTTAATATATTATCAAGTACATCTTACAATTATAATTGGCAGCATTTTAGTTTTTCTTAGTGACGTAGGATAACATTGCATTATACAACTAATGACATCATAGATTTAAATTACAAAGAGCTAAATTAAATTTGGAATTAACAGTGAATTAACAGTTTTATGTTTCCAAGGGGGTTTTTAAAGTTTTTGCTTTTATGGTTTATTGTGCAGTCAAGATTCTTGTGCCATTTCTTTACACACCAAAAGCCCCCAAAATTCCAAGTATGAGGAAATAGAGAGCACTGTATAGTAGAAACTCATCGTAGTTTAGAAGCAATTTAGGCTTACTGCTGAGGATATTGACCATTACTGGCTCTCACCTAATTTGTTTTTGAACAAGTTCTCAAGTTACTTTCTCTTAGTTGAACCTTAATTTTCTGTAACCATTAGATTCTAATTTGATGTTCTATTCCTAGAGATCCATTTTTTAAACCATAAAACATTTTATAAAACTTGATTATGAAATACATGAAGAAATCTTTCACACATATATGTAGGCTCTTACAGGTATGTATTGAGTATTAAAAGCTATCTTATAAGTGACTTTGGGCTAGTTACTTAATATAGGGCTAGAATGGTGACTGAAACATGATACTCCTTCAGCATTCACACATATGTACATACATATGTCATTGAAGTGGCATTTTCCTGTAAGGGCAGACTGCCTGAAGCTTTGGCAGGTGAAGTCTGGACTAAAGTCTTCCTTTGCTGGTAAATTTCCTTGTAGTGTGCATAGACATTCATCATTGTTCCAAATACCTCAAAATTGCTTTCAAAATAAGGATCATTTCTTCTTGATTTTTTTTCTAATAAGTTTTTATTAGATACCTGTGAAAATCTTTTATTATAAATGTTGGAGAAGGAGCATTTGTAGCTTGATTTCTTCAGTGGTCCCTTACTCTTCCATTCCAATAAGAAATTAAAATCTAATTTTGTTTCCGATCTCTATGAGCTCCTTATGTACAGCTCCTTATTTACAGCTCCTATGTGCAAAGGCCATGGTGGTTCTAATTGTTTGATCGATCCATTCGTTCAGTAATACTGAGTGCATCCTATGTGTCCGGCACTCCTTTTGGGACTGAGGTTACAGCAGAGAACAAAAGAGACAAAATCCCTGTCCTTATGGAACTTACCTTCTGGAAGAATGAGGCCAACCCTAAATTGAATAAATACGTGTGTGTGTGTGTGTGTGTGTGCGTGTGCGTGTGTGTGTGTGTGTGCGTGCAAGTTATAAGTGCTGTGCAGAAGGTAAAACAGAATAAGGGGGACAGGAAGTGCTGGGTGAGAAAGGTTCTGATTGTAAACAGGGTGGGTGGGGTAGACCTCACTGAGACCAGAGACTTTGAGCAAAAAGACTTGAACCCAGGGAGAGAGTGAAAAGAGAGTTTCAGGAAAAGGGAAGAGTGGGTGTCGTGCAAAAGCCAAGGCAGGTGCTCAAAGAGGGGTGTGGGGGGTCAGGGAAGTAAAAGATGCCAGATTTTACATGGAATTGGCTTTTACCCTGAGAGAAATTGGGGAGGCACTGTACAGTTTTAGCTGAGGAATTACATGATCAACTAGCCTTTGAAAAGCATCACTCTAGCTGAGAACCTGAGATTGTGTTGTCATATTAGCAGTTTTATTTATGACGAATAAAGGTTGCATTAGTGGAGGGGTCATAAGTTAGGTCAACATTTTTTAATGAAACATGTACAAAGCATTGTGGGATGAAATGTTCTGGTGTTTGGGACACAAAATATTTCTACCCACTGACAGCTATCCTGCTTCAAGAAGTATATTAATCTCCTTAGGAGAGGGACTGTGAGTTCATTTTTTATTGAAGGCTCACACATTGTGCCTGTGTGTGCTCAGTGATGGGCACTGTCTGCCTCTTTGCAGACTGACTCTGGCTATGGGAAGCCAAGGTCCTGTGTGCACAATGGCATACGTGTCAAGGCCAAGTCTCCACAGTCCAGATTTGGTTGGTAAACAACTCAGCAGAATTATTCAACCCCTATATTGGGCCCTATGCTCAGTAATGGGAATATAAAAATGAGGAATGAATGGCTTCTTCCCCAATGAGCTCATGACCTGGGGAAGATGTAAGAGGGTTGTGTGTTGGGAGTTTTGCTGTTCTTACTAGACAGGAAACAGAAATATAACTCTGTTGCATTAAATTTTCTTCAGACTATTTTTTCTCTTGACTTCTGTTTCTTTGTATCTTTTTATTTTAAATAGGTACTTCATTTAAGACAAGATACTAATAGAATTTTGCTGAAGATCAGGAAGTGTCTTCTGCTAAAGGTCTTCTCGTAAATGTACTCGATCTATCTAAATGGTTAAATGTGTAAATAGTAAGGTTATTTAATATTTACGTGGCCCCGTTCCATAGGAAGGCTAAACATTTGCTGTGCAGTCTGATACACGTCCCTCATCATACTCCAGCAAAGTCACATCTGTGTTTTATCTTCAAATAATTTTTTTGATTTTTTGGTAGAGCTCACGGAGAAATCAGTTTCCTAAAACTAAAAATGGGAACTATTAGAATGTCTGCATAAGGATTATTTGGAAAACTATGGGAAACTTGTTTTCACGCCATTAATCCTGCTCTGAATTGATTTCTTAGTTCTGTTACTGTCTTCAGTTCTGCCTAAGGTAACACAATATTTTTGCCACCTGGTAACCATTTAGTGGCTTGCTGTCTGTCAAATTGGAATCATTAATCTAAGATCCACAAAACACACTGACCTCATCAAGAACTATCAGCCACATTAATCACATGGTGAGTAGTAATTAATACCCTTGCCGCACATCTCAGCAGATGCCAAGTGATAACTGTGCCCAGAGACAGAGCTATTTGGTGGGTGGTCCGAAGGTGGTATTCTTTTAGGATGAATTGAGACATGCTGGAAACTTGCTGCCCAAGTGAATGAGAAAGTCAAGGACTCCCTTCCTTATTTGTTTAGCAGTATAGACTCTAGCGTGCACAATGGTTGTATGGATTTCCTTGATGGTCCCGGGTAAAGCTAGTCATCTTTACTCTGTGCTATCATAGTGTCTTTGCCATATTTACCCTAATGCAGGTATCATAGAGATTTCCCATTATGCATTTTCCCTTCCTCCTATTAGTCTGTGAGCGCCAAGAAGGCTGAATATATTTTGTATTTATATTTCTAACTCTGGACTAGTACAGTTCCTGGTACCTTATACTATATCATTAAGTACCTCTTAAATGAATAATTGAAAATGCGTATGAATATGCAATATATACAAACTATGATAAAAGCATGTTCTTCACAGGTATAGGCTAATTGTTGTCATATTTATATCCCTGTTGCCTAACAGTTGCTGGGTAGCAGTTGCTGGGTACAGGGAAGGTGCTCAATAAATGTTTATTGAATGTGTGTTCTTCTTGACAAAACTTCAATAGGATACCTCTGCCCTTGGAACGATGCTGATAATGTGCATATTGGTAAATGGGGTCAGCTGCCAAATGAATTTTTTTAATGTATTTTTTATCATAATATAGTTGATTTACAATGTTTTAGGTATACAGCAAAGTGATTCATATATATATATGTATATATATATGTGTGTATATATATATACACACACATATATATACATATATATATGTTCTTTTCCAGATTCTTTTCCTTTATATGTTGTTATAAGATACTGAATATAGTTCCCTGTGCTATACTGTAGGTCCTTGTTGTATATCTATTTTACATATAGTAGTGTGTATCTGTTAATCCCAAACTCCTAATTTATCCCTCCCCCCGTTTTCCTCTTTAGTAACCATAAGTTTGTTTTCTATGCCAAATGAATTTTTAAAAGACATATTTATGTCAAAGTAAAAGAATTTTATAGGAGGCTAGGTATTACACTTACTGTAAGTGAAAATACTTATGTAAATTTACCTAAAGGGAAGAATCAACAAAAGTCCCAGATATGTTTTCGGAGTTCTCTGAGGACATCTGATAAAAAGGAAGGATCCAAAATATAACTTCCTTCCCTAAAACAATTAAAAACCACACACACATACCTGACTCTAGAAGGGTTATTAGATGTTACAATCTCATTTTTACTGTAGACAATAATGACATCAAAACAAACATAAAACATATCTTCCTGCTTCCAGCTAAAACAATGAGAAATAAATATAATTTTTTTGTGTGTGTTAAGGGACTTATGTAGTTTGTACTACGTAGACAGTTTTTGCTGATGGAACAAAATCAATTATACATTAAATACTTATTAATGAATAAATGAATGTATTAAGTAACCAAATGGAATTTCCCTTTCTGTTCTCAGAATGTACCATCTATAAGGAAACTTTGAAATTCCCTTGTGATTTTACTGAGCTTTATTCTTAATAGGACAAGTGTTTAGCATCTATCAGCATATCTGGGGCTGTGGGAATGTGATAGATGAAGAAAATATCTCTAATTTACCCTACCAATTTAAAGCTTTCTAAAAATTCTAAACAAAAATGACAGATAACCGTGGTGAAAGGCAAATGAGGCAGATTTAGGGATTCAGGACTTGTCTTTCTAATTTAGTGGCTTGTGTCTTTCTGACCTGCTGCTTTACTCAATTGATATTCTTATCAATTATTCATGTGCCTGTTCTCAGCCTGGCCCTAAATCTGATCATCCCATCGTGTAGTCATCCGGTTAGGTGTCTCTCTAGAGCTTCTGGTCTCCACTTCCTTTTCACATCTGTGAGAGGCCTGCTGCTTAACAAGTACCCAGTTTAGGAAGGCAAACGCTACCCTTCCCGTCATTCCCACTTTGTTGGTTTCAATTTTGGAACGAAAATACATCTGAAATAATTAAATTTCATAATTTAATTTTAGCATTAAAATACACATGTTCAAAACAGGTTAGTAGTTCAAGTCCACTATTTCATCAGTTTTCAAATAGTCTTTCACAGCTTGCATTTCACCACTTTTAGCCTCTCTAAGCCCTGAGCTGTTTCTCTGTACTCAAGGTTGCCCCCTCTGGCTTGTAACTAAAAGCACCCATGATATGGGCCTATTTTATTTTTTCACCAGCTTTAAAGAGCTTTTTAAAAGGGTGACAGTAACAGCGCTTTAACTCATATAATCAAAATATGGAAAGCAGTTATTTATACCTGTGACTTTGTCATGTGCCTAAACATTTTAATATCAGGAAATTTGGATCATTTGTATTTGCCTTAAAAAAATGCTGGAGACACTTAGCATATCCTTTCATTAAAGAGAAGTAATTTAATGATTCCCATCCTGAGATGATGCTTTATCATAGCACATGTTTCTAGAAGTTTACCTTGGGTTCATTGTAAAGAAAATTTAAAATGATCAAACCCATGGTTTACTTTTCAAGGACTCTGATAAATGGTCTTGGCAAATATAGTTTCTCAAGTCATGTTTCAACCTCCTGCCATTTATTTTCCTAGATTGAAACCTGTCAATTTGAAATGTATTGGCACTATTGCATGAAATGAGGTTTGGAGGATATTTGAGGAATGAGACCTAAAATTCAGTAGGGAAAATTGAGAGGATTATATTGAGTAAAGTCTAGTAAATGGTAGTATTTGAACTGAGCTAATAGACAATGGAACAAGAAAGCTTTAAGCTTGACAAATTACAGTATAAAAGGCAATAAGAAAAAGCTGAGTTATCAGAATTTGGCACTGGTAATATCTGGGGTAGCTGAGAAAAAATGAGTACATTTTGGTGTATGGTTTTCCTAGTGTTTCTCTATGAGGGGATAAGGTATTTTCATAGCTGATCCTGTACATTATAGGCACATAATTAAAGTAAACTCTACTGGCACTAATGCAAAAATGCAAAGCAACTCATCAGATGGTAAAATAAGCACTGCCTAGCCACAGAGAGTTGTGAATTTGTATATAAAAGAAGCCATATCTGAAATGGATTATCTTTTTAAGACAGAAAACAAAATAACTTATTCAGATCCCCTATTACTCAATGTTGCCAGGGCTTTGGCTTCAAACTCCCAAGACAGCTGAGTGAAATAAGTTAAAATGCATAGCACACTGTTATGTTATAGATAGATAAACATAAGCATGCCATTTAAAAAAACTACGTGGACATAGGACTTTTTGCTTTTGTTGTGGTTCTTAGAGTAAAACCTCTGAAGGACAGGATCATGTTTTATAGGTCTTGTTTAATCATTAGAGTAAAAACCACATGAAGTGGATTGTGAAAGAGTTAAAGAAGAACAAATATTGAAAATGATTTTTCTGCAAGTACAGCAGCAGTTTGAATGCCAGCTGCAGCTTTTGCAAAATAAGCAGGAACATTCGACCCTTGTCCCATAGTAGTTGTGGAAGGAGCAGTTGTGAAAGGAGGACAGGGAAAGGTCATGAAGAGAAGGTGTGTGTGCATGTTTGCGTGTGTGTGTGTGAATATTTGAGTGTGTATCTTGGGAAAGGTGGAAACTGGGAAGGGAAAGGGAGTAGAAGAAATACTCCCGGAAGTACTTCCCTTGACTGCTATGTTTTATGTCTGGATTCTTTGGGCAGGCTAAATAACATCCAGCTTGCCCAAAGGAGAAAGAACAGAGAGACCTGTGGAAACTGAAGGTCAAGAAAAACCCCAAAGGGAAAAACAGATTCAAAAGCATGAACAGACCAGCAAACTGTGAAGCTAGAGTGGGAGGTATAGCTACTGGTGGTCCCAAAGTTCAGAAGAATATGGCCAGTCATGCAGTGGAGACAGGTGCCATCTTAAGATTGGAAGGCGACTTCCTGGAATAGTTAAACTGCAGTCTGTAGAAGTGTCTGCAGAGAGCAACAGAAGAGACTTAGAGTGAGTAAAGAATGGGTGAACAGTCCTCTCTGCCCAGATGAATACTCTGTACCAAGTGCAGATTGTCATGGATAAATGAAGAGTTTGGTTTTGTGACTGGTCAGGAAGTTTCTCTCATACAGCAGTGCAGAATACTGCATGAACGTGGAGATGGATGAATGATAACAGGGCAGTATTAGCAACGGTTGAGTCTGGAGGCCTTGTCCATTAGAAACTGGATTTACGTTAAGTACAGATAGAATTTACAGCTTGTTGTATTTAGAGCTTTTACCTCTCTCAGTAGAAGACCACCATGATAAAAGTAAGAAAGATAAAAACAGAACCAGTACTGGTACTTGGACTTTGTGTGAAGAGAGACTGTTGATTAGAAGAGCATCCCACCTGAGAGATACGTGTTGTCATTAATTATGTGCATGCTCATATCAATCATTTTAGAAAATTACTGCATATTTTACCCTCTAAAGCATTTTTTTCTCTCAAAGTGTATTTTCTTTTCTATTACAATTTAAATTTATGCCCCAAATCCCAAGTTGGAAAAGTCCATTAAGTAATCAGGTAAAAATATCTGACTCTGAGTGAATTCAAGCTGATCACATGGTCAGTTGTCTATTTCATTCATTTATTCATGCATGCATGCATGCATCCATCTATCCATCCATCCATTTACCAGCCAGCAAATAGTTACTGTAAACATACAGTGTACTTCACACTGGAATACAGGTATTAACAAGATATCCTGCCTGCCCAGGGATTACAGTCTATAGGTAAAAAAAACACCAGTTATTTAAAGCAGAGAAATCAGTGTCTCAAGAGACGCTTTCACAGGGTGCTATTGGAAATGACAGAGGGCTCCTGAGTTTGTATACTGAGACCCAAAATGAATGAAATAGTTTTTCTCATACCTGACATTCTGGGTACAAAATTGCAGGGCTGGTATGGTGGTTCCATAATACCAAAGCTCTAGGTTCCTTCTATCTGGTTGTTTTGCCATTTCCAGTGTGTTGCTTCATCTGCATGGTCCACGATGGTCCACGCCGGCCATCAGGAAAGGGAAAGTGGGGGAGTTGCAGCCACTGAGAGTTCTCTTAAGGGCACAGCTCAGATGATGAACACATCCTTTCAGCTCACCTATCACTGGCCAGAAATTAGTTTTATGGTGATATTTAACTGAAAGATAAGTGAAAAATGGAAATATATTCTTTCTTGGGGGTGGCCATGCCTTCAGCTAAAAATTGAGAGTATTATTGCTATTAGGAACAAGCAAATCATGGGTTAGGGAGAGGGTAACCAGCAATCTCTGCCAGAGAACCCACTTCAGTGTGTGAGTTAACAGAAGGGTCTTCAAGCGTGAGTGGGAGTTGTCCAGGCCAACAGCATGGGAAATGGTGCTCCAGGACGAGCATGTGCATTAGGTCACTATGAACACAGTGACCTGAGCACAGTGTCTTCCATGCATTAGTTATTTGTACACTTAGGACCCTTCGGACAGCTAAATACAGACCAGCCGTGATTGGGACAAAATGGTACTCAAACAGAGACTCTTCTTCTTTTTGGTAAATGTGATATTACTCTTAGCTAAAGGAGCAAAATTATTGCAGGATACATGCTCATAGTCTTTGAACCTGTCTCTACCCTTTAAGCTTGAATTCTTTGTTGTCATTGCCAAGTTCCTGGGCCTTTGATGTACCGACTAGGATGCTGGGTAGAAATGAAGCATAAAGAATTCTGCTCACATCAGAAAATGCTGCTCTTGGAGGTCAAAAATGGAACAGAAGGCTGGGGGTGCTTTTGGAAACACAAAGATAGAAAATTCAGGGGATTGATTGCTTCAGTCCATGGGAGTTAAGAGAAAAATCTATCCAAAAAAGATTATAGAAAAAATTTCTTTGTATTACGTGTCGTATTCCTGTTCCCTCTTTTGCCGCCTCTTCAAGACAGTTCAGTAAACTCATATATTATTCTTTGGTACTTTGGGTCATCTGACTTTTATTTCTTTTGGATGAAACAACTGTACTAAGATTCGAGACTGGAGTAAGAAGACACCATTTTATTTGAAGGACTTAATATATTACTCTTGTCCAAGTGTTTTTTGAACTTTTAAAAATCAATAAGCTGAATAGATGGCTGCCCATATAATGAAACCTTGGGTTCAAAAAAAGAAAAAAAAATTCACCAACTGTCTCCCCTGCCCAGTTTCCTTGAATCGGTCTTTTGATATTCTACCTTTTGGATTAAGCGGTGACTTGTAATTCTCCAAAGATGTACCTGTTCCTCAGTGGAGCAACTTACTTTGTCTCTAACATTGTAGTGTATATTGATTTAAATTTCAATTGTCTGATTACTGGAGAAGCTAGGGCCTCAGGAGAGAAGGGAGAAAACACCTAGCTGAGAGAAGGTATTTGAAGTGGGAGTGGAATAAAAGTTTAGAAGTAGGAAAAGACAAATTTCATCTAATTTTTCGCCTAAGGCTGACACAGCCACCTAAATTTAAAAATGCAAATAAAAACCCATGTATTTCTCAAGGAATTCCTGCTTTATAGAAGTAAAAGGCAATATTTCTGACCAGAAAGGCTATGGTTTTTTTCCATGTAGTATTACTTCTTAAGGCAAAGTTTTCTCTGGAATAAATGAAAGACATTTGCTATGTTTTCTCTAGATATACTTCTAAGCCTTTCAACAAACATGAGAAAAGCTAGAAAGGAATCTTCCTTCCATGAAAACCTATTTTTATAGGGTGGATTTAAAAATCCATCATGTTTGTCAAAATATGACAATTATTTATCAAACTTGATAGACTTAAGGGCTGTTTGGTGGACTTATTTTCTGTAAGCAATCCCTGTTCTTCTTTTGATAAATGAATACAAACAACATGTACAGACTGACATATTTTTCCCAGAGCAATCATCATTGGATTTAATGATCACCAGTGATGATTTTTTTTTCTCTTTTTTTAGCTCTAATTCCAGACTGTAATGGAACACAAAAGCAGGTTTATGTGGCAAGCCCCATTTGAAGGATAAGTATAGTTTCAAAACCCCAGGGAGATGTCTTGTTTATAAAGCTCTTTCTTCCATTAACACTACCTGACCTTCAGGGTGGTCTCACATAGCCCTCCAGTGCCACAGATAACAGGCCTCAGGATGACGAAGACTATATATGTCACAAATCCTTGATAGCAGAAAACCCAAATTATCTTGTCACCATTTCACACAAATGAGATAGAAGCCCAAGGTAAGGACGATGACTGTTTCCCACAAGATGGCAGTGGTCTTTGTGCAAAGAACAGAAGCATAGCATTCACTGGGTCTGATACCCACTGTGACAAAAATTTGCCCTTGTGAATTTAATAGTTATGAAAGCCATGCCATGGTTGTTTTCTCTGCCATGGGCTGAGTTCTCAAGAACAATTAACCCTATTTTCATAGGAGAGGGAAAAAAATGCTACATATATAGTATAATGTCTTATATGTCTTTCTCTAAGGAGCCAAAAGTATTTTGCAGCTGTTATTTAATTAACCTCACACTATGCCTCTGAGGCAGGAGAAAGGAATTGCTGTATATCCTATATATCACAGTGAATTTAAATAATTTACTGATAGCATTCAGAGGGAGAAATGCTGGCACAGGAGATAAAACATGTGTTGAGTTCTAATGCATAGCCCTAATAATTAAACCAAGCTGATTTTCTGTAGAAGCAAAGTTATATGTTTAGAGAAGAGATCCTATTTAGTGCATATGAAAAAATAAATTTTTCACAAGTGCAGATTCCAAAACAGTGGTTTTCCCATTTTGATTTGAGCGCTTAAGTACATTAGCTTGTGAGTTTATTCCTTAAGAATACTGGGGAGCTTTCAAAACGCAAAATCCTGGAGTTCTGTCCCCAGACATTCTACTTGCATAGATCTGGGATAGGGCTTAGGAATTTGCATATTTTAAATATAACTCAGGTGATTCTGAGACCTGTGGTTTTGCCCACACTTTGAGACACTGCTCTGTGAGCCTCGAGTAGTATACTGGTAAGATACAGAAATTGACCCAATTTTCTGAAATTAAAAGAACCTAATTTCTTTGGAGAAATGTTCTGTTTTACATAAAAACTTGAAATATAACACTTTTCCTCAGTTTGAAGGGTAAATCCATAAGTGAAAATATTATGCCTTATTCATAAGTTTAATTTAAAAATCAGTTAAAATTGTAAGCATAATTATTTTTAAACTGTACTGTCAGAAGAGTAACTATAATGATTAAAAAAATTGACACATGCTTTATCTTTCTCTTAAGTTCAGTGGTCACATTTGAGTAGGTTTTAGGTAACTGGATCCTAGTCTACTTAGAACCTTGTACTTTTAGAACTAGAAAGGACCCTAAAGATATTCAGGTGCCAGGTGTGATATAAAAATTAATCTACTCTGGTAACATGAATCTCTTCTTCTTCTGAGTTAGAAATCCACACAAATCTTTTTACTTGGTTATATCTGCTTGTTCAACTGGACCTATATAAGCACTTGCAATAGTTAATAAAATGGTAAATTTGATTGAATCACTGAGTCAACAGATGCCACATTCCTAGAGGTATGAGTCCATGATGCAGGATTTTCAAGGGAGTTGGTGGGAGACTGCATGACGATGGCTGTGTGACTCGTAGTAACCCTTCCCTGGCATTGAGGCTACAAATGGGTCAAGGGTTGGATTTTGAAGCAGGACTTCCCCAGAGGGCTATTGGTGTCCTGAGATTCTCACTCTCTCACACTGTTTCTGCCTTCCTTCAAATCAAAAGAGAAGTGATTTAAAGAGAAAGCAGAGACTTAATTTGGCCTCCTGGTGGTTTGGTGAACATAATGATGGATGTATATTTCCTACCTGGCAAGCCTTATGGCAAGAGAAGGGCCGTCAGTCTTCTTTGACAGCCAGGTTGCTCTCCGAATAGCTGCATTCTTAAGTCATCATATTCCTGGCAGTTCATGGCAGTGCCTGGCTTCCTAATGTTTACCAGTTTATTAAAGGTAAGGGGGTATCTTATTTTTGTATTAATTTGCATTTCTCTGATAACCAGTGAAACTAAGCATCTCATTAAATGCTGTTACATTTTATATTTTTTCTTTACATTGCTTATTCATATTCTTTGTCCATTTTTCTACTGGGGTTGCTATTTTTTTCCTATTGATTTATATAGGTTCTGGGTAGATTGTAGGATTCTAGGATATGTTTGTGTGTATAGTATATCCTCGTGTAATTCTTAGATGCTTCAGAAATTATAAGTATATTCTCCCGTTCTGTCAAATTGTCTATTAACTTTGTGTCTGATATCCTTCATCATATAAGCTTCGTTAATTTGGACGCAATCAAATTCATTCTTTTTTTTTTTGTCTTTATAATTTTGTTTAAGCAGTAGTAAGACTTGCTTAGGATACAAAGATGTTTACCCATGTTTTCCCTACTGGTTACAAGTTAATTACCATCTATATATGTTTGTATTTATGCAGAGATGCACAAATAATTATTTTTATTCTGCTTAGTCTAGAAAATAATTAAGATAATCTATAATAAAATAATTATATAATAAAGCTACTGCTATAAAAATAGATACATCTGAAGTATCAAAAACAGGTGAGACAATTTAAAACTATCTGAGCTAATATTTCTCAGTGTGAGGTCTGTGGGCTATTTGCATCATAATTATTTTGGATTGTCATTAGATAGGCAGATTTGAGGCCCTTATCCCAGACCGGGTTACTCAGAATCTCTTGGTGTAGACCCAGAAATCTTTATTCTTAGTGTGACTTTTGAGATATTCTGAATGTATACTAAGAACTGTTTTAATACTACTAATCTAAGAGTACTAAGTTTGAGCTTTAAATTAAGATCTAAGCTTTTAGGCTGCACTGACTATGAGGAAAACATTATAAGATATAAATCCTAATTATGTGACAAAATAAATGCATAAATTCTTTAGGAGAAATAAGCTTTTTCCTGATTCTAAATTCTCAAAGGATATATCCCCATCCATGCTGAATCTGCATAAATCCTTTTGCAGAGGACCCCAAACAATATAAGACAATCTCTGTAACAAGGTTTTTAAAGAATATTTCGTAATGTTTTTCACCTGGTCCTTGGTTTATTTAATCTTCAAGAGAAACTGAGAGCAAAACAGAGTAACTGCATGAATGCATTTTCACAACTGAGTTTGAATTTGTTTTTACCCTGTATTGACATTAAGAATGACTAATTCAAATTGTATTTCATTATGAGGAATATTTTGGGGGAAAGAGGACAAGGTAAAGACAGTCATTACAGGGCTCCCTCTTAGGGAGTCCTGGTTCAAAATTTTTACGTCAAGATGTAGTGTTGATATGAACATTGGAAAAATATTAATGTTGAGTCGAGGGTCATGTAGGTTGTTATACAATGGGAGGAGTATGCAAAGAGCAGCTGACTACTGGAAACTGAATTCTTCAAGGACTCCTGAAGTGCTCTTTCTTTCTACTCCAAAGCTTTCCATTGCTGATCAAGAGATGAAAGCCCGAGGAGTCCTTGGTATTGACCTTGTTGTTAGATATCCTACTTAAGGACTCACTTTTGATAATGTGTCAGAGTTATTATAATTTGATTAAAAGGTATTTAGCCCTAGTTCAGTGTACTTAGAATCAGAGAACTTTAGAGTTAGAAAGAAACTTAAAAGTTATCTAGCTCAATTCCTCATTTATGTGAGAAAACTGAGGCCCAAAGAAGGAAGGTGACCTGGCTTAGATTATTCATTTTTTGGCAAAGCTGAGGGTAGAATTCAAGAATCCTGAGCCAAAATGCAAGAGAAAATCGAGGACAGAGCTTTATCCTGGAGAAAATTGGACTTGAGACAACTTCTGAGGTAGATTTTCTCCCTGTCTGCCAACTTCCAGAGAAGTGCAGAGGGAGATTAGGAGAGCACTTTAGACATATTTTAAAATTTTGAGATAATTGTTGATTTGCACACCGTTGTAAGAAACAATACAGAGAGTTACCTTAAATTAATAGAAAAAAAGTACTACAAAAATAAGGCCATTCTGAGGTGATACCCATATTAAATTCTAAAACTTTGGTTAGAATTTGGATATTAGATAAATATTTAGGAAAAATACGTGTAAGATGAATAATCTTAAGAATGTGATAAGAAAATATGGGGATTTGGATTTGATCAACACAATTGTAGTTAGAATTTTTGCAGGTGCTTGACATCAATATTTATTGAATAGGGAGTTCCTAAGCAACAGGCATAAAGATTCAGTTAAGCAGGACAAATAAGCTCTAGAGTCTGCTATACAACAATGTACCAATAGTCAACAGTCATGTATTGTTCACTTACAGTTTGTTAGGAAGATAGATTTCATATTAAGCCTTCTCGCTACAAATAAAAGGAATGGTTCTTTAGACCTGAAGCAAGTCTATGTACGGAAGGTAAGCAACATTTTAAAACATAAGGTGGGGACACCAAAGCAATTCTTGCTGACAAAAATGAAAGGAAACAATCTTTGTTTGGAAAATAACATTTCTGGATGACAAAAAATGAATTGGATCTAGATATTTCAGGAGGATATTTTCAGAGAAGATATAAAGAAGTTAAAATTTATGATTGCCCATAATCGACACCTAACATGTATGAGAGAGTTATTTCTAGAATTCCTGTTGAGTCAAAACAACAGGAATATCAGCAGGGCCAAATCCATGTCTTGAATAGTTGGTAGTAGTAGTAATAGCTCAGGATAGCTCTTCTTAACTAATTAAGTCAAGGGCAGTGTCAAGAGACCAAAATTATGTAATTTCGAAGTCACATTTAGAATGAAAGAGACCCATTCTTACTTTTATACAAGCAAACAAACAAATCAATAAATGAAATGCTCTTTAAACGGATTCTGGTGGGGAGGTCTGGGACTGACCTTGTCCACGATAAGGCTCACATGTCATTATTTTATTGCTTGCTCCACTGCCTGACAGCAAGGTTACTGGCAGCTTAATCCTAATTTCTAAAGCTCTGTCAACAACAATTTCTTTTCCTTCAAAATGGGATTGAAGTTCTGTGAAATGATTTAAAGTTATTTAAAAAAAAAGCTCTCTTAAACCCAAGCAAGAACTAAGAAATAACATCTTTCCATCTTTCTTTAGCAATCTTAGAATGGCAAAAGTTTAATATTAACCAAATTACTATAAACATTCAGGAAATATCCAGGAATGTGACAGAATTGGAATCTCATGAAACTCAGTAAGTTTTTAACTAACTGAAGATTTTGGAAAAAAAATATTTTTTATATGATTTAGTCTTTTCTAATTTTCTCACAACCATTAACAGTAGTTTTTCTTTTTCTGATTGACCATATTGGATATTTTAAAATCCTACCCTGCAAGCACTCAAAGCCTTCAATATTTCCTGTGTTTACTACTCTCACTTTGTTTTGTCATTGGTTAAGAATGAAGGCTGAACAGTCAAAACTTCATTAATTGCTTTAAAATTTTAACTCTCGTCATTGAATTATTAATCAGAAAATCAAAGTGACAGATAAGTTGTTCAAATTAGAACAACTCCCGGGGGGGCCAGGATGGAGAACTATTTGGATGGATTCAGCAAATCTGTGGGTGTGAGATACCAGCACACTGACCAGGACATTCATTGGCTGGGACAATAAAGAGCAGCAGGCACGGGTGAGGTTAAGAAATTGGTGAAGCAGGTGTGTAACTGTTATCCCCTGACACATGACAACATGGACCTTTAGAAGGTGAGGTTGCTCAGAAAACATTAGGATTTTTAAAATGAAGCCCTTGACCTGTGTATAATCAGGTAATCGGCAAGAAGCCATAAAATATTATACTTTTCAAGTGAAGTGGTTTGAAAGCATACCCTTATCAGGGTAACTCCATGTTTTGTTTTTTGTTGTTGTTGTTGTTGTTTTTGCGGTACGCGGGCCTCTCACTGTTGTGGCCTCTCCTGTTGCGGAGCACAGGCTCCGGATGCGCAGGCTCAGCGGCCATGGCTCACGGGCCCAGCTGCTCCGCGGCATGTGGGATCTTCCCGGACCGGGGCACGAACCCGTGTCCCCTGCATCGGCAGGTGGACTCTCAATCACTGCACCACCAGGGAAGCCCAGGGTAACTCCATGTTTTAAATTCCCTTTATTGATAAGCCAGAAACTAAATTTTCTTTTTTAAAATTATAGATGATTTCCAATATTACATTACTTTCAGGTGTACAATATAGTGATTCAATATTTTTATAGATTATACTCCATTTAAAGTTATTTTAAACTATTGGCTATATTCCCACTGCTGTACAATATATTGTTGTAGCTTATTTCTTTTACATATAGTAGTTTGTACCTCTTAATCCCCTCCCCCTACCTTGCCCCTTCCCTTTTCCCTCTCACCACTGGTAACCACTAGCTTGTGCTCTGTGTCTGTGAGTCTGTTTCTGTTTTATTATATTCATCTGTTTGCTTTATTTTTTAGATTCCACATATAAGTGATAACGGAGTTTTTGTCTTTCTCTGTCTGATTTCACTTAGTATGATAATCTCTAGGCTCATCCATGTTGTTGCAAATGGCAGGATTTCGTTCTTTTTTATGGCTGAGTAATATTTCATTGTATAAATATATTCCACATCTTCTTTATCCATTCATCTGTTGATGGATACTTAGGTTGTTTCCATATCTCAACTATTGTAAATATTGCTGCTATGAACATTGGGGTGCATGTATATTTTTGAATTAGTGCTTTGGGGGTTTTTTTGGATATATACCCAGGAGTTGAATTGTTGGATCATATGGTAGTTCTATTTTTAGTCTTTTGAAGCGCCTCCGTACTGTTTTCCAATTTACATTCCCACCAACAGTATGCTAGGTTTCCCTTTTCTCCACATCCTTGCCAACATTTGTTATTTGTGGACTTTTTGATGATAGCCATTCTGACAGATGTGAAGGGATATCTCATTGTGGTTTTGATTTGCATTTCTCTGACAATTTGCCATGTTAAGCATCTTTTCATGTATATCTTCTTTGGAAAAATGTCTGATCAGGTCTTCTGTGCATTTTAAAATCAAGTTGTTTTTTTTTTGGATAGAAACTAAATTTTCTTATGAAAACCAAGAGTTTCTCATCCACTCTTTTTTTCCCAGAGGTAATAATCTTCTGAAGTAACACAACACAATCTGTTCGCTGATGTGAATCACCTGTTCTGCCATTATGAGCACCCAGGGGCTTATCTTTGAGAAGTGGACTGCTTATCCAGGGTGAGGTTACCAAGACTGGATTATTCTTCTATTTTAGCTTCTTTCTCTAGGGGAATAATAGTAATAATTGAATACTTTTGTTTTACCTTGTGAGGAAAGATAACAACACGTTTAAACTTACTTTCCTTTCATTAATTGTTCATAATTGTACTTTCTAAGTTTTTACTCACATAAACACATACCCCAGTGTAATCCTAGGTTATATTTCTCTTACAGTCTATGAATAGAAACCTTTAAAATTCTGCATCCATATTTTAGGGACATGAATTAATTATTTGAAACTCTTCACCACCTCTTTTGACTATCTTAGCTTATTATCATGGTAACCATATTCTCTAAATGTTAACCTGAAAACAGTACAAATTAAGAAGATATATTTTACCTCCTTTTCACTATATCAGTGTCTGGTTGATCAATGGGGGAAGTATAAGGCCAGGATTACAGACTCTCTATTAGTTAATATTAAACACATGGATTTGAGAAATTAGGTGAATTTTCCACCTTTTTGCATCTTGTGCCTTGGTTACCAGGAAACTATGTGAAGGTAGTTTGAAGGACAAAGGGAATTTTGCGATGAGAGATCACTGTCTTTAGTACTCAACAGTTTATCTCTAGGGGAAATGTAATTTTACATGGGAGTTGTATGAGGATCATCAATTGCACGGTGTAAATGGTTCTTATTGCATTCTCCTGTCATTCCAATTGGGATCATGAAAGATAATCTTAAGTTGGGCCTGATATGGATCTATAACTATTGATAATTTAGAGAGAAGAGTTCAGGCAATAGACCTATTGTTCCAAATAGAGTGACAACTGTAATTCTGGTCTTTCAACTTATAAATAAAATTTGCCTGACATTATGAATGACCCAGCTAGAATATGATGGCTAAAATCATGCCCTATTGTGACTTCTTGATCATTCAGAAAAATAATACCTTTATTTTCAGTTGAGAGCACAAATTTGAAGATATCTCATAGGCCAATCGTTCTTCAAATTTTTTACAGTTCTTTTTAGGCTGGGCAAGTAAGACTGGGACCCACCTACCCTATCTGTTCACACTTTTGGTAGGGAAAACATTGTAGTTTCAATGCGTAAGTATACTTTTGTTGAGGTATCTGCTTTAGGTTTGTATCTGCTTTAGAGCCAGGAGAATGGATAACACCTATTAATCCTAAACTCTAAAATCTATTGATTGGAAAGGTATAGCCCATAAGTACTGTTAACATTATGGGGTTAACTGATAACTCTGTACAAACTTAATTGATAAAGATAGACTAACACTGATTTCAAGTTGAGAAGTAAGAACAGCAGTGACTGAAAACCTTAAGTGACTTAAAACAAAATGAATGATGCATGGAAAAATTAAATGGTCTATCTGAAAATAGTGGGCCATATATTTGTACGCAAGCATATCAGGAACTTGAAAGTTTGGCCATTGAGTGGCAGCTAGGAGGTTCCAGATGAAGGATAGGCAGGGGAGGTCTTTCTTTATCTCCCAGGCACCCCTTTGTGTGATTTCATGTTGAATTCTTTTCCCCTGCCCGTTACATCCCTCTCAAAGCTACTGTCTGACTTCTACCTGACTTTGCCGACGAGTGTCTGTGTACCTCCTGTATTCACTAATACATCACTTACATAAAGTACACTTTAATTGAAGATTTGAAATCATGGTGGCAGTCTACAGCATAGCAGACAACAGAGAATAACCTAAAACCACTGTTCTTACATTCCTTGCCATCTCTGCCTTGGGGATTCCTTATGATTATATCTTTCTTTGACCTTTGTGTGTTAATGGAATCTCCCTTACTCTCAAGAATATTCCTTCCGATCACACTCAAAATTTTGCAAAGGTCTTGAAATAAGATTCAAAATTATAATATTTCATTAACATATCCTAGTTCAAATTCTTAGGCAGTCCTTGTTCTCCCACCAAGCAAAGAAAAATCTCAGCATTTTTTTCTCTTTCTCTCTCTATATTACACATAAGTAAAAATGGAAGTTATGGAATTCCCTGGCATTCACCAATGACATCAGAAGAAAGAACTTTCATTTTTGGTGCATTCTTGGCAGCTCATCAAAAGAATTTTGTGTGTGCTCCTGACTATTCTTTGTTAATAATTATTCTTATATCTGTTATTCATACATCATTCAAGAGTAGTCAATACTACCTGTGCAAATTCAAACTATTTTTGCTTGTATATAAATATCACTTTGGTGTTATAGGATTGGCATATTAAAAAGTATTCTAAATTATATTTGAATGTAGAATTCCATAGTCAATGTGTAGCATTCTCTTAGTGATTTTCAATTCTAGAAATTCCAAATTTTCAATAGTTTTAATGGAGCAGTAAAAATAGGATATTTTTTATCTTGGTGGTAGTGAAGACTTGGTTTTTTTTGTTTGTTTTTCTTGTGGATTCAGATTTCCTGCTACAGTCTGATGAATTTTTCTAGGGAAGGTAACCTTTATAACAATATTTAATTTTTTAAAAATATATAATTTTTTTGAAATTCTATAGGACTTAATGAAATAACAGAGAATTGTAGTTTAAGCTTAAGAGTATTAAAACAATGATTAAGAGCATTAATTTGAACCTCTTACATTTTACTAAAGAGATACCGAGAGATTTAACACTGCTTTTCCTTTGAAGGCAAAGTCTCTTTCTCCCGTGCTTTATTGCTTTCTGATCCTCTCTGACTTTTACTCCTGTCCTTTCTTCTTGGCTTTCTTGTCCAAAGAAGTGTATGCCTATAAGTATATGTTCAGGCTTAATTAATCCTGATATTTATTTAACCCCATGTTAAGATACTTTGATATCATTCTTATATACAAGTTAGGCCTAACCATTTTTTTCCAAATTGGGAATCCCAAGGTCCCAAAGTTTGGTTTGCTTATTTGTTTATATAGGTATTCTTTGGTTAGTAAATTTCCTCATATCACAAAAATTTAAGGTTAGTAAGCTATAATCTACCAAATTTCAGCTGTTACGTTTAATAGGTCTTAGTCCCATCCCCTTGGCTACACGGTGTTGTGTCTATCAGACAACTTCTAGTAAAGCATTATGGATGATATGAAGACTATGACTAAACCTAAAATTACGTTGAGCAGCCACTGTAAATCTCTTTCTTGTTTAATGCTGTGCCACATATCAATAACAATAGTAACAGCTAAAGCTGCTGATTTGAAGATGTCTGTCAAACACATGATGATTAATCCCACTTTTCTCCCTCTGAGTTTGGATTCAGTAAAAACAATATGCACGATTCATATATAGAAGCATGATACTAGTTTGATTTTTTTTTCTGGTAAAGCTGGACTGTAGACTTGCAACCACAATCACATTTCTTGAGACTTGCCCTCATTACATATTTGTGGTGGCCATTTTAGAAGAGACTAAAAGTAGACATTTGGCTAGATGCATGGGTAATCAACATGCCTTACATTCCAAATGAAGAGGTAGGCTTCTAGTTTGACTTCTAGAAGGCAAGCCATGGGCTGTGATCTCACTGTGCTTCCTATAGAGCAGGGGAAGAATATATTTCTGCTTCCTGGTGACAGGCTATTGCAAAAGGGGAACCTTGGGAAAGCAGAGTCATTCTTGCTTATTGGTCTTCTAAACCTTACCAATAAGATAAGTGACTCTTCCTATCTAATGGTGGGGGGGGTGGGGAGGGAAGGGAAGGGAAGAGAGAGACTGAGAGAGGAAGATGGCTTCTCAATATTTCTGAACCTAAAAGGCAGTCAATCATACTTCACAGGCAAAAGTAAGAATATCTGGAGAGGGAGAGAGAGTCCCCACTTTAATAACTAACATTTAGTGACCACTTATTATGTACCAGGTACTGTGCTAAGAACTTTACATTTGTAGTCTTATTTAAAGCCTCATAGTAATCCAGTAAGATACCTACTTTTTTATTTAACTGTCTAGCATTCCCATCTTCTGCTAATAACCCTTTGTTTCCTTAGGAGAGCTGATCTTACATGATCCATAGAGTTCTAGTAGAGCTTCCAAATATGTACCCACTGGAGTAAGACATGTGCTGTTAGCTAAAAACAGATAAATTCATGAAGAGTTGATAGATTATTTGGTGGATGTATGTGGCTGTTAGTCATGACTATAAAAGTAGTCTATAAACCTACGAATAAGAATAGAAACTCTCTTGAAAATCTTGGCCAAAGATTCTGCCGTTGCAAGGATGTTATGCTTTTACCTGAAGATTTACTGTTTCTTTACATTTTATTTAAGTACTTGATTTGATTTCATTTTAATCATTACTGTCACTATTACCACAATTTAACACATTGTGCTCCTGGAAATGTTAGATTCCTCTTTCTGATAATCCATCCATGTTCTATTCTTTTACAGGATTCCCATCACATTACTCTTTACATTCAAACCATTAGAATTATATAAACATAGTAGGCCTGGAGGTTTATTTGCCTTTAGCATTTCCTTCTGCATTCTTATTTTATTTTTCCTTTTATCTCCAGCTTTATTGAGATGTAATTGACAAATGACATTGTGTAAACTTAAGGTGTACAATGTGATCTGCATTCCTACGACCATTTCCCCACTATAGTCTTCAGTAAGTTTACAGCTAGTTCATTCCAGCCAATTTACTAGAGACCTGTTTTCCCCACAGAGTAACTATAAATAAATATAAAATTGACAGTGGAAAATGAAGTTATCTTAATACAGTTTACATGGAGTATTTTGTTTGAGAATTTAGGGTGTAGTTGGAAAAGGTAATCTTTTCATATCCTGGCATTCCTGTGATCCTTGGCATGCGTCATCATTTTTATTTTATGGAGGTGGGTAAGGGGGTTGAGAACTAGACACCAATTAATTTACTGGAAGTTGCATGGACTTTATCTTCACTTGAGTGAGAGAGACACAAACACCAGGCTCCTCTGCTCCCTGTATCATCTTTCTTCTTGATTTATGTCTACTTGCGATGTAATATTACACCCAGGGCCTTCAGAGGTTAGTCATAGGTAAATGCCCATTAAACAATCATGTATTTGATCTATGTAGATTATTTTTAATAATCTACAATTTTGTGTTTTACTAATCACAATCTACTGGCATGTGATCCTAAATATCAAGATATAATGCCTTAGAGGAGCTTCAAGATGGCAGAAGAGTAAGACGTGGAGATCACCTTCCTCCCCACAAACACATCAGAAATACATCTACATGTGGAACAACTCCTACAGAACACCTACTGAATGCTGGCAGAAGACCTCAGACCTCCCAAAAGTCAAGAAACTCCCCATGTATCTGGGCAGGACAAAAGAATAAAGAAAAAACAGAGACAAAAGAATAGGGATGGGACCTGCACCAGTGGGAGGGAGCTGTGAAGAAGGAAAGGTTTCCATACACTAGGAAGGCCCTTCACGGGGAGAGACTGTGGGTGGCAGAGCGGGGGAGCTTCGGAGCCACGGAGGAGAGCACAGCAACCGGGGTGCAGAGGGCAAAGCGGAGAGATTCCCGCACAGAGGATTGGAGCAGACCAGCACTCACCAGCCGGAGAGGCTTGTCTGCTCACCCGCTGGGGTGGGTGGGGGCTGGGAGCTGAGGCTCGGGCTTTGGAGGTCGGAGGTCGGAGGTTGGATCCCAGGGAGAGGACTGGGGTTGGCTGCGTGAACACAGCCTGAAGGGGGCTGGTGTGCCACAGCTAGCCAGGAGGGAGTCCGGGAAAAAGTCTGGAGCTGCCGAAGAGGCAAGAGACTTTTTCTTGTCTCTTTGTTTCCTGGTGCGCAAGTAGAGGGGATTAAGAGCACCACCCAAATGAGCTCCAGAGATGGGTGTGAGCTCCGACTATCAGCGCGGACCCCAGAGACGGGCATGGGATGCTAGGGTTGCTGCTGCAGCCACCAAGGAGCCTGTGCGCAAGCACAGGTCACTCTCCACACCTCCCCTCCTGGGAGCCTGTGCAGCCCGCCACTGCCAGGGTACCGTGATCCAAAGACAACTTCCCCAGGAGAACACACAGCACGCCTCACGCTGGTGCAACGTCATGCTGGGCTCTCCCGCTACAGGCTTTCCCAGCACTCCGTACCCCTGCCTCACCCCCGCCTGAGTGAGTCAGATCCCCCTAATCAGCTGCTCCTTTAACCCATCCTGTCTGAGCAAAGAACAGATGCCCTCAGGTGACCTACACACAGAGGCTGGGCCAAATCCAACGCTGAACCCCAGGAGCTGTGCGAACAAAGAGAAAGGGAAATCTCTCCCAGCAGCCTAAGGAGCAGCAGATTAAATCTCCACAATCAACTTGATGTACCCTGCATCTGTGGAATACATGAATAGACAACAAATCATCCCAAATTGAGGAGGTGGACTTTGGGAGCAACAATATATATATATTTTTCCCTTTGTGAGTGTGTATGTGTATTCTTCTGTGTGTGATTTCATCTGTGTAGCTTTGCTTTTACCATTTGTCCTAGGGTTTGGTCTGTTCATTTTTGTTTTGTTTTGTTTTTTTTTACTATAGTTTTTAGTGCTTGTTATCACTG
Organism: Orcinus orca; assembly: GCF_937001465.1. NCBI lineage: Eukaryota > Metazoa > Chordata > Mammalia > Artiodactyla > Delphinidae > Orcinus > Orcinus orca. Next base: position 67,578,107 of record NC_064565.1, read on the forward strand.
GTGGATTTGTTTTTTGGTTAGGTTGCTCTCTTCTTTCTTTTTTTTATTAAAAAATTTTTTTTAAATTATTTTTTATTTTAATACCTTTTATTTTATCTTCTTCTTTCTGTCTTTCTTATTTTTCTCCCTTTTCTTCTAAGCCATGTGGATGACAGGCTCCTGGTGCTCCAGCCAGGCATCAGGGCTGTGCTTCTGAGGTGGGAGAGCCAAGTTCAGGACATTGGTCCACCAGAGACCTTCCAGCTCCACATAATATCAAATGGTGAAAATCTCCCAGAGATCTCCATCTCAACGGCAAGACCCAGCTCCACTCAACGACCAGCAAACTACAGAGCTGGACACTGTATGCCAAACAACTATCAAGACAGGAACACAACCCCACTCATTAGCAGAGAGGCTGCCTAAAATCATAATAAGGCAACAGACACCCCAAAACACACCACCAGATGTGGACCTGCCCACCATAAAGACAAGATCCAGCCTTATCCACCAGAACACAGGCACTAGTCCCCTCCACCAGGAAGCCTACACAACCCACTGAACTAACCTCAGCCACTGGGGGCAGACACCAAAAACAACAGGAACTACGAACCTGCAGCCTGTGAAAAGGAGACCCCAAACACAGTAAGTTAAGCAAAATAAGAAGACAGAGAAACACACAGCAGATGAAGGAGCAAGGTAAATACCCACCAGACCTAACAAATCAAGAGGAAATAGGCAGGCTATGTGAAAAAGAATTCAGAATAATGATACTAAAGATGATCCAAAATCTTGGAAATAGAATGGAGAAAATACAATAAACATTTAACAAGGACCTAGAAGAACTAAGACGCAAATCAATAGAATGAGAAATAAAAAAGAAGTAACAACTGACACTGCAGAAATACAAAGGATCATGAGAGATTACTACAAGCAACTATATGCCAATAAAATGGACAACCTGGAAGAAATGGGCAGAGTCTTAGAAATGCACAACCTTCTGAGACTGAACCAGGATGAAATAGAAAATATGAACACACCAATTACAAGCACTGAAATTGAAACTGTGACTAAAAGTCTTCCAACAAACAAAAGACCAGATGGCTTCACAGGTGAATTCTATCAAACATTTAGAGAAGAGCTAACACCAATCCTTCTCTAACTCTTGCAAAATATAACAGAGGGAGGAACACTCCCAAACTCATTCTATGTGGCCACCATCACCCTGATACCAAAACCAGACAAAGATGTCACAAAGAAAGAAAAGTACAGGCCAATATCACTGATGATCATAGATGCAAAAATCCGCAACAAAATACTAGTAAACAGAATTCAACAGCGCATTAAAAGAATCATACACCATGATCAAGTGAGGTTTATCCCAGGAATGCAAGGATTCTTTAATATATGCAAATCAATCAGTGTGATACACCATATTAACAAATTGAAGGAGAAACACCATACGATCATCTCAATAGATGCAGAGAAAGCTTTTGACAAAATTCAACACCCATTTATGATAAAAACCCTCCAGAAAGTAGGCATAGAGGGAACTTACCTCAACATAATAAAGGCCATATATGACAAACCCACAGAAAACATCATCCTCAATGGTGAAAAACTGAAAGCATTTCCACTAAGATCAGGAACAAGGCAAGGTTGCCCACTCTCACCACTCTTATTCAACATAGTTTTGGAAGTTTTAGCCACAGCAATCAGAGAAGAAAAAGAAATAAAAGGAATTCAAATCGGAAAAGAAGAAGTAAAGCTGTCACTGTTTGCAGATGACATGACACTATACACAGAGAATCCTAAAGATGCTACCACAAAACTACTGGAGCTAATAAATGAATTTAGTAAAGTAGCAGGATACAAAATTAATGCACAGAAATCTCTGGCATTCCTATACACTAATGATGAAAAATCTGAAAGTGAAATTAAGAAAACACTCCCTAGGGCTTCCCTGGTGGTGCAGTGGTTGAGAGTCTGCCTGCCGCTGCAGGGGACACGGATTTGTTCCCCGGTCCGGGAAGATCCCACATGCCGTGGAGCGGCTGGGCCTGTGAGCCATGGCCACTCAGCCTGCGCATCCAGAGCCTGTGCTCCGCATTGGGAGAGGCCACAACAGTGAGAGGCCCGTGTACACACACACACACACACAAAAACAAAAAAAACACTCCCATTTACCATTGCAACAAAAAGAATAAAATACCTAGGAATAAACCTACCTAAGACTCAAAAGATCTGTATGCAGAAAATTATAAGAGACTGATGAAAGAATTTAAAGATGATACAAATAGATGGAGAGATATACCATTTTTTTGGACTGGAAGAATCAACATTGTGAAAATGACTATACTATCCAAAGCAATCTACAGATTCAGTGCAATCCCTATCAAACTACTAATGGCATTTTTCACAGAACTAGAGCAAAAAATTTCACAATTTGTATGGAAACACAAAAGACGCTGAATAGCCAAAGCAATCTTGAGAAAGAAAAACGGAGCTGGAGGAATCAGGCTCCCTGACTTCAGACTATACTGCAAAGATACAGTAATCAGGACAGTATGGTACTGGCACAAAAACAGAAATATAGATCAATGGAACAGGATAGAAAGCTCAGAGATAAACCCACGCATATATGGTCACCTTATATTTGATAAAGGAGGCAAGAATATACAGTGGAGAAAAGACAGTCTCTTCAATAAGTGGTGCTGGGAGAACTGGACAGCTACATTTAAAGAATGAAATTAGAACACTCCCTAACACCATACACAAATATAAGCTCAAAGTGGATTAAAGACCTAAGTGTAAGGCCAGAAACTATCAAACTCTTTGAGGGAAACATAGGCCGAACACTCTATGACATAAATCACAGCAAGATCCTTTTTGACCTACCTCCTAGAGAAATGGAAATAAAAACAAAAAACAAATGGGACCTAATGAAACTTCAAAGCTCTTGCACAGCAAAGGAAACCATAAACAAGACGAAAAGACAACCCTCAGAATGGGTGAAACTATTTGCAAATGAAGCAACTGACAAAGGATTAATCTCCAAAATATACAAGCAGCTCATGCAGCTCAATATCAAAAAAACAAACAACCCAATCCAAAAATCGGCAGAAGACCTAAATAGACATTTCTCCAAAGAAGATATACAGATTGCCAGCAAACACGTGAAAGCATGCTCAACATCACCAATCGTTAGAGAAATGCAAATCAAAACTACAATGAGATATCATCTCACACTGGTCAGAATGGCCATCATCAAAAAATCTACAAACAACAAATGCTGGAGAGAGTATGGAGAAAAGGGAACCCTCTTGCACTGTTCATGGGAATGTAAATTGATACAGCCACTATGGAGAACAGTATGGAGTTTCCTTAAAAAACTAAAAATAGAACTACCATACGACCCAGCAATCCCACTACTGGGCATATACCCTGAGAAAACTGTAATTCCAAAAGAGTCATGTACCACAATGTTCATTGCAGCTCTATTTACAATAGCCAGGACATGGAAACAACCTAAGTGTCCATCGACAGATGAATGGATAAAGAAGATGTGGCACATATATACAATGGAATATTACTCAGCCCTAAAAAGAAACAAAATTGAGTTATTTGTAGTGAGGTGGATGGACCTAGAGTCTGTTATACAGAGTGAAGTAAGTGAGAAAGAGAAAAACAGATACCATAAGCTAACATATATATATATATATGGAATCTAAAAAAAAAAAAATGCTCACGAGGAACCTAGGGGCAAGATGGGAGTAAAAACGCAGACCTACTAGAAAATGGACTTGAGGTTACGGGGAGGGGGAAGGGTAAGCTGGGACAAAGTGAGAGAGTGGCATGGACATATATACACTACCAAATGTAAAATAGATAGCTAGCGGGAAGCAGCCGCATAGCACAGGGAGATCAGCTTGGTGCTTTGTGACCACCTAGAGGGGTGGGATAGGGATAGGGGATAGGGAGGGTGGGTGGGAGGGAGATCCAAGGGGGAAAAGATATGGGGATATATGTATAATTGATTCACTTTTTTATATAGCAGAAACTAACACACCATTGTAAAGCAATTATACTCCAATAAAGGTGTTAAAAAAAAAAGATATAATGCCTTATAGATTATCATATATTGTACAAAATAATTGTGCAGAATTACTTTGGCTAATTTGGCTTCTACTTTAACATTGCGACCACTGTGCCTGAATCACCTTGAGTTTAAGAAAATTAGGAGCTTTAATAACTAGTTGGTGGGCCCCATATCACGTTAAGAGGTTCTACTAAAACCATGAAAAATAAATAAAATGTCAGTCTCTATACTTACAAACCCAAGTCTCTTCACTTAATTACACTGCTAGGCTATCATAACATTTTCAGAAAAGAAAAAAAAAATCTTTTGAGCAAATCTGTCTTCAGGTTGTCAGTCAATTATTTTATTTCAAAGGGATAAATGCTTGCTGTAATCACTGTGTGATCTCTGCCTATATTAGATAGCATTCTTCTTTCTTTTAAATAAGAAAACTCTTGGCTTATTGAGTTTTCTATGTTCTAAATGATTCAAAGTCTTGGAAAGCACCTCATTGATTTTTGTTGAGTGAAGTTACTGGTTTAAACTTTGGAATGTAAGATTATTGTTGATGTTTAAGTGTTGAAATAGTCACTGTGAGGAAATTTGAGGACAATTAAATAAAATTCTAATTGAAATTTAGGATGAATTGGTATTTGCACAAGATATCAATAATTCAGAGATAAATATAAGAGACCATTTGTATCCTGATTTTTTCTCAGCCATATTGAAAAGAAGCATTTGCAATAAGAAGGCATTGATTTTTGTCTGTAAACTGCTCTTCCCCAAATCATAGCAACTCCAAGATAAAAAGAAAATAAAACCAAATCTTAAAGTATTTTTCATAAAGGGAGCAAGTGTTCTTTTTTAGTTATCCAACTCCAAAAGAATTAGATTTTATGTAAAGATGTCAAAGAATTTTCCAGGTGTAAAATATTTTAGATAGCTGTAAAGCAATAAAGTGGCAAATGAAAAATGAGACAAAATGAATTTATATATAAAATAGTTTATCATCAGTTATGCTAGCTGATATCTTGAAAATAGTGTTTGATGTAATATATGATTTGTTTGATGTAATATATGATTTAGCTGCATGTATGTATGGCAATAAATTCAAGTCTAGAGTTATCCTTCAGTCATATAAAATATTGAACACAGCATATCATTTTAAAATGATGTGTAGTGCACCATGTAGAGAGCAAAATGACAATCTACGATAATACTTTCTGACCCCAGCTCTCTGACAAAGACACAGTTTAACTTGTTTATTGACAAGGTAGATTATTATAGATTAGAGTGGTTCACAAAAGGTGGCAGTTCCTGTTCTTCTGCAATAGTCCGACTGAGCTGTTCTTGAAAACCCTTCATCCGAGGAGCTCAAAACATTACTAATAGGTACTCTTATGTCTAAACATTTGTCTTCTAACTTTTTATTTGCAAAGAATTTGGAATCTTAATTAGTATTCATCAGTTATTCCTAGGAGACATTCTAGCATATTCAGGTCATTTAAAAATGAGTCTCTAAGGCCTGGGAACTCTGATTAACCTCTCAGGAAAAACTCTGTTAGGCCACTTGGCCTCCAAAGCTCAACTCTGTCATTGCACAATTGACTCATATTTATGTCTTATGTAAGGGGAACACATCAGTTAGCCTTTTCAGAACCATTTTATTTTGTGAAGGTGGCTTTACTTCCATTTGTTTCTGTCCTTACATGATTATAAATAAGAATATCACTGATTTTCATCATTCCACTTGCTTTACAGAAGGCTTGATCTAATTCATGTATTATTTTGTTTTTCCAGAAAAGATCTATGTATATCAAATATAATTAAACACTTCTTTGTTATTACAAACAGTTTGAAGAAAGGGTTTCATTGTGCTTAGGGGATATTGTGTTTTCTTAGAAATCCAAACCCTTTGAATTCTCTTCATATGTTCCTGTGGAATATTTAGCAACTGAAATCTCCTTTATTTTAAGTGTCATGAACAACAGATGGTGCCCCTAAAAAGACTAGTTTCATAGTCAAGTCATTTTGCAATAGCAACATCCTTGAAGTGTATTCAAAGTAACCTTAGTGCTTGTGAGTATAGATCAGAAAGCCAAATGAATCAGAAGACAGGAATGGAAGCTAATAAATAATAAATCTTACATTTAAATAATTTTATTGTTGTCTTAAATATAAAATCCTAGTCAGAATTATAGTCGTGGAATTTTGATATCTGTAAATTCATCCCCTGTCCACACACTTTGAGACCTGAACGAAAGCTTCCTGTGTGACTTCTTAAGGTAGATATGTCTTTAAGATCCTTGTGTGAATTTCCCTTAACTCTGGACTTACCCTGCACCATCGGCTCTCCTGGATCTGAGACTACCAGCCCACACTGCAGATTTTGGACTTGCCAACCTCCATAATGATGCGAGCCAATTCGTTATAAGAAATCTCTTTCTATGTACACATCCTATTGGCTCTGTTTCTTGGGAGAACCCCAACTAATACAAATTCATTCCTAGTTTGATATAGAATATGATGGATTATGAAATGTAGAGAGCGGGGAGTAGCAAAAATGTAGTGAGGAGATTGTGGCTTTACTCTAGATCTGCAACTAACCACCTGTGTGATTCTGGGTGAGCCTCAATGGATTTGAAGCTTTTCCTGTGTCAAAATGAGGAAATTCAAACAGATAAACTCTTACATCCTTTCCAGCTTTAACACAGATGACTATATCCCAGGATGCTCTTGGCCTTGGAGAGGCCTGTAGTTTCTCTGGTACTTCTTTCATCACTACCATCGTATCAAGAACTACAGGCAAAAATGCACAAAATGGGGGCATTTGTTGAATATAAAGGAATGGATATCTGTTATTAATGAATTTATGTAAAATGGCAAGGCCTATTCATCTTACCCCGTACTCAATCAAAATCAAAATAATTAAGTACTCCATTCACAGAACAATCAAATTCTTGCTACAAGCAATTTCTTGTCCATGTTAGACATTTTGTTTTAATACCATTGATAGAGAGTTTAATAATTCTAAAAGAAAAAAGGGCAAGACAATAAGTAAACCAACCTTCAAGAGTGATGGCTCCCAGGAATGTGAGTTGAGACTCCCTGAGGCATCAAATAGAATGTTAATGGAAGAGGTGGCTCTAATTGCTGCTGTATCAGTGCCTTAGGCATTTCCTGATTCTTATTACATGTTTTACTGAATGGTTTTGTTAAGTGATTTCTTTCTTTTGCTTTCTTTCCCACCTTCCTTTTGGATCTTGCTTTTAAAAATCCCAATATTTTTTTCTGTTACCTTTTCTTCTTTTGTTCTCATTGTTCCTAGATACTCTTTTATAATGAAATGGAAATTAAGTTTTTAATTAGCTATGTACTTTTTATCTACACATCAGCTATTGTCATCAACACTATCATGTTCACTACCTTTACAGATTTTTGTGCATTTGCTGTATGCTACTTTTGTAGACACCAAGTAGCTTATGGAGAAGATTCAATTTATGAGGATTTTAAGATGAATATAGAGAACAAATAAATGAAGAATTATATTAAAATGAAGCAGGTTTTCCAGTTAAAAAAATTGTATGTTTTCCTTTATCATAGTTATGTAGGTGTTTATCACAAGTTTCAAAATGCAGATTTAAAAACCATTGCTACATTTTATGAGTTATCATTAAATTATTCTCAGACTATTGGCTGTACACTGTGCTCTTGGTCTAAAGGAATATAATTTGGTGGTCCAAATTGGTATAGTAAGTTCTGTCTCAGTTCTTTTATAGTGTTTTGAGCACTTGCATTTGCCACCAGCTATGCAAATCTCTGTCTAGAGTAACTGTTCATTCCTGTAGGACCCACTTATAGCCTCCCAGGGTCACCAGTAGTGGCCCCATGTGGTCTGCTTGTCAGCTCTTTTTGGGGCCTTTCCTCCTAGAGAAACTATACCGTCATCTGTGATTGTTCGATAGTGAGATTTGGGTCTTGCGTCCACTCAAACATGCTCCTCCATTCTGCAACGTACGAAATCAAACAAAAAAACCAAAAAACCTACCCTTAAGTTTCTTGCTCTCACAATCAATTTAGTAAACGTTCTTCAGGAACCTGATGACATCGATTCACAAAATGAGATAAGTCCTTCACATTATATTTTCTGATTTCAGTAGTTTTTTGTCCCTCCACAGCCTTGACTATCGTTTTGGTGACCAGAAGTTATAGAACTGCTATTTGTTTTTCCAGCATAAACTTTCCTTTGCATAGTGGCCCTAAGGCTAGAGACCAAAATCTGAGCATAATGTCGCACCAGAATTCACCTTAACATTTTGCTTTACTTTGATTTTAGCTATTGCAGACAAAAATAACCAAAGGGATTGTATATTTAGCTTGTTTGTCATGACTTTGCATTTTTTTATGTGTCCAGTGAGCCAACTGCTTGCGTGTTGGGTCTATCATTTCTAAATTCCACTGGTGACTTTCACCTCTGTAAGTGATGGCGCAACTGCTGTTTCATGTTACAGGTAACTTGGGAGCTATCTCAGCAGTAAAGATTCATCAGTCCTTGCCCCCTCATCCTTTTCCCAAATAATGCTTTCACCATGCTTTAGTGAGTCAGGATTGTTCTAGAGAATGCCACTTCTGATGCAACTAAATTGTCCAAATTGATGCAGAAAAACATGTGACAAAATTCATCCCTTATTCATAATAAAATGAACTCCCAACAAAAAGGATATTTCTTCAATATGAAGACATGTAAAAAAAAAAAAAACTTGCACCCCTCTCCCCCAACCCTGCAATTAACTTCATACTTAATGGTCAAAGGCTGAATGCTTTTCCTCTAAGATAAGGTAAGAATGTTTACTTATATATTCAGTCAACATTTCTGATATAGTATTTTCCATTACTAGCATTTTTTTTAACAGCTTGCAACTGATTGCTGAAATTCTGTCTCTTCATGCATGTTGTCCACATTTTCCCCTGGAGCTGTTAGCATTTTATTAAAGTCCCTGTCTAATAATTCCAACCTTTGAGCCATCTCTGGGTCTTCTATATAGAGATACTTTTCTATCCTGATCACAGGCCACATTTTCATGCTTCTTTGTGTGTCTCATAATGTTTGATTGCATAGAGGCGATTGTGCATAAAAAGATACTAGACACTGAAGTTAATATTTACCTCCTAAAAGAGCATGCTACTTCTTTGGCCACACTGCTAGAGTGGCAGCTAAGTTAATGTGGTCATCTGTTGTTGTTGAGCTGATCAGTTACTAATTAATTTTTTTTAGCTTTTGTTTGATTCAGTTCACCACTGGCTTCAACATCTTAGGGTAGGGTGAGGACTTTTCCTTCAATAATGTTTGGCGACAAAGCACTGGCAAGATTCCAGAAATTCCTTGGTGCTTTATAGGTGAGCCACCAGCTTTCCAAACTCTTGATGATTTTTTTTCTCCTTTATATTCTGACTACCAGCTTTCTGAGTTGCTGGGGAATTATCTTTGTACCAGGTGAAGAACTATGGGAAATGGTGGCATATGGGTTCAGATACACTCTGTGGCTGGGGCTCCTTTGAATTTGCATGTATAATTCCATGTGGCATTCCTCCTTAAACACATCTTTTACATTTGTCCTCATTCTTGACGCTATGCCTGGGATAAAAGCAGCTGTGGTCTCTTTTCTCCTAAGAAGGGCTTTTTCATTTCTTGAATTAATTCATTTAGGTTTCTTTGTATGCTTATCCTCAGATTTCTTTTTTTTAAAATTTTTATTGGAGTATAGTTCATTTACAATGTTAGTTTCAGGTATACAGCAAAGTGAATACATATACATATATGTATACATATACATATATCCACTCTTTTTTCTAGATTCTTTTCCCATATAGGCCATTACAGAGTACTGAGTAGAGTTCCCTGTGCTATACAGCAGGTTCTTACTAGTTATCTATTTTAAATATAGTAGTGTGTCTATGTCAATCCCAGTCTCCCAATTTATCCCTCCCCCCCGCTTATCCCCTGGTAACCATGAGTTTTCTACATTCATGACTCTACTTCTGTTTTGTAAATAAATTCATTTGTACTCTTTTTTTTAGATTCCACAAATAAGCGATATCATATGATATTTGTCTTTCTGTGTCTGACTTACTTCACTCAGTATGACAATCTCTAGGTCTATCCATGTTGCCGCAAATGGCATTATTTTGTTCTTTTTTATGGCTGAGTAATATTCCATTGTATATACATACCACATCTTCTTTATCCATTCCTCTGTTGATGGACATTTAGGTTGCTTCCATGTCCTGGCTATTGTAAATAGTGCTGCAATGAACATTGGAGTGCATGTATCTTTTCGAATTATGGTTTTCTCCGGGTATATGCCCAGGAGTGGGATTGCTGGGTCATATGGTAGTTCTATTTTTAGTTTTTTAAGGAACCTCCATACTGTCCTCCATAGTGGCTGTACCAATTTACATTCCCACTGAAAGTGCAGGAGGGTTCCCTTTTCTCCACACCCTTTCCAGCATTTATTGTTTATAGATTTTTTTCATGGTGGCCATTCTGACCAGTGTAAGGTGATACCTCATTGTAGTTTTGATTTGCAGTTCTCTAATAATTAGTGATATTGAGAATCTTTTCATGTGCCACATTCAGATTTCTGATTCACTTAAAATTTTTGATTTTTCAGCTTATTTGGTTTGTTTTGGTTGGTAGGGTAAGAGGATAGACTCTTTCAACTTTCTATATAGTCTAATTTACTTAGGTCTTAATTTACTTAAGACCTAATTTACTTATGTTCTTTCTCATCTTTCTATCTGGAGGAATGTGCATCAGACACTGTTATTTGTGTATTTCAGGGAGGAATTAAAGAACCTGTGACTACTATATGGCTGATTTACTGTTTAAATAATTACCAGTTCTCCCAAATGTTATTTTTGTTCACATCTTTTCAGTAATTAATTCATCAGCCAGGCTTTTGTGACTCAGGGGTGGCCTGGGAGACTTCAGTTTTTCTACAAACAAAAGGCAGGCAGAGGACCTGGGGTGGGGGTCTGTCCCAGGAAGACCCCATAGGGTGTTGCTCAGTTACACTTGTACATTCTGTTGCTTTTAATTAATACATAATGGTTCATGCTAGTTATACTTTTTGCTTATTTTTAATATACTATTATTTCACTTGCTAATTATCTTTGCATTTGCATCACTTTGCAATTGTTTAATTTTTGCATCCTTTTGTGTTTGAGAAACATTTCCACATGCTTAGATGTCTAATTTTTTTTTTCTTTTGGTCACATTTTCTTAAGTGTGATTCTTATAAACAATGTGTGGCTGTATTTTGTTTAAGGTTCATTACTGGAGACTTTGTCTTTAACCCATTTTTACTTATTGCCATAATTGAGTGTTTTACCTGCTGTTTCCATATTGTTTTACATTTTCTATTTTTGCTTCACTTTTTGCCTCCATCCCACCACTGCTCCTCCTCCTTCTTTTTCTTCTTCCCTTTCGTCTGTCTTTTGCTATGTGGACATCTTTTTTATTGTTGCTATGTTTGTTTCTCTTCAAATTATTTTCATGTTTTACATTGTTTTACATCTTACTAACTTTTAACCTTTAATTTTAAAATATGCCTGACCCTATATTTTTATAATTGTTTAGGTTAAAAAAATGAAGCACTATTGCTTGACTGCTCAACTATAAAAGATGAATAACGCTAAGTATGTATATGACTTGGTCACAAGTTACAATAGCCATTTGATCTCAATAGTTCTTGTAATTAGTGCCAGTTTTTCACAATTCCCACAGTAGTTGGCCTATAGTGTTAATTTTCAGCATTGTTAAGAGTTTCATCTTTTTCTGAAGTTTCATAGCTATTTCTTTTGGAAACTGCACAAGGCTGATTCATGCATTACTAGCCAGGTGCCATCTTTCTGAATTTGCCTCTATTAAAATGTCTAATGGTGGTTGACAAAATGTAGAAAAGCTATTGATTTTTATTTATCTTTTATTTAGCTAATTTACTGAACTGCCTTATTAATTAAAATGAGTTTTCAATTGATTATAATTATCTGATTATACAATTATATCATCTGGAAATAATGAAAATTTTGTATTCAGTTTTCCAGACTTATTGTTTCTAAATTATCTCTTCTGTCTTGTTTCACTGTTAGGTATGATTCGGCTGTTGGTTCAAAATATACAGTTGCTTTCGCAATCACTGCATTGTTTATAAATATTCACAAACTACCTGTATAATAATCAGTTATTGAATATTTAGATTTTGCTAAATATCCACATCTATAGCTTCCCTATTCTTTTCTTCTTCTCTGATTGAACATTACCATTTCTAGCCATCTGGATTCTTTCTCTTTCACGATTTCCCTAAATCACTAACCTGGCTCTGCGATAATGTTTTAACGTTTCTTAATACCTCAAGAATTAATATGAACCTAGTATTTTATACTCATTTAGGGTAGCTACATGCTATCTTCTACTATACCCTTACCTGACATGTTTCCATACTCTCCCTAAAATGCTTGTCCCACTCTTCTGTTTTATAGGTTGACGCATATGAAGTTGCCCTTTATGAAAAAAGGCATCTATGGAGAATCTCCCTTACCCTACAAATATGGGTTAATCTAATATAAGCAGTCCTACTACACAGGCTTTTAAAAATAGATTCCTGTGTATTGTGGGTACAGTTGACAAATAACTAACTAGTAGAATCAATACTGGTTCCAGGCCATGGCATTCTTTAGTGCCGGGCATCCTCCCTTGAATGGAGTTAGCCAGCATTGAATGTGATAGTGGTAACTCTGTTTGGACAATGGTTTGACTGCTTCTGAGGCCCAGTCTTAGAAGAAAGCCAGAAGCACCCATTGGCTTCAGGTCCTACAACCCTGTAACTGTCACACCTGTGATTAAGGCTTATTTCTCTTCTAGTTTTGCCCACCCCTGTCCCCCTGTCCCCCAAGTCTCTTCATTGGCTTATTTCCACCAAGATTGATCTAGTAGAAGCTGGGGTTTAATTCATTATTCCTAAACCTAATCCCTTAGGAAATATGGTTGATCCCCCTTCCTCACTAATAGGAGCTAATAGTTGCTTTCTAATAGAAGTCTCTTCTCTCACCAACCTGTTCTTCCTTGTTGGTTAGAAGGAAAGCAGTGTGACAGAGTGGAGTCAGCTCTCACAGGAAGTCCAATTTCTATTCTCTAATTCCAACTCAATTTCTTATTTTTTGGGAAAACTTTGCCAAAAGCCAGCAGAAGATAAATGGGGTAAGGAAGTATGTTATAAAGGAATACCTGGGAAAATCAAGGATATAATAATAGATCATTTAAGTGAGGATAAGTGGATAAATGTAAGGGCCAAGTAGAAGAAAGGAAGTCTTGGGGGCTTCCCTGGTGGCACAGTGGTTAAGAATCTGCCTGCCAGTGCAGGGGACGTGGGTTCAAGTCCTCGTCCGGGAAGATCCCACACGCTGAGGAGCAACTAAGCCTGTGCGCCACAGCTACTGAGCCTTCACTCTAGAGCCCACGAGCCACAACTACTGAGCTCAAGTGCCACAACTACTGAAGCCTATGTGCCTAGAGCCCGTGCTCTGCAACAAGAGAAGCCACCACAATGAGAAGCCTGTGCACCGCAACGAAGAGTAGCCCCTGCTCGCCACAGCTAGAGAAAGCCCCTGTGCAGCAATGAATACCCAATGCAGCCAAAAAAAAGTTACCTTGCTAAAAAAAAAGAAAGGAAGTCTTACTCTTTCCACAGATCGCAGAAGCAATATTAATTTTAGGGATTAATTTTGGATTTCTGTTGCATTACCTGAGTTAAATAATACCCAATGCTAAATTCTTTACTTCTTTTATTGATTATTTAACTTTACAGAAATCAGAGTTAGAAACTTGGAAGCTGCTACTCTGAACCTAATTCTGGGCCATGAAGAAGACTTGGCTATTGAATTGGAAGTCCTAGAACTTGAGTCAGAAGGACTGCTGCCCTCTAAGTCCTCATGCAGTCCTGGAAGGGGCACCGTGGACAGAGAGAAGTGTCTTGGTTTTAGGAGGGCAGATTCCAAATAAAAGGTAAGATAAGTATACTCCTGTAGCCTGAAAATATAGAAAGCAAAATATCTTCAAAGTTTGAGTGCTATCAGAAACAAATTTCAAAATACAAAAGAAAAAATCCATACGAGTTAAAAGAGATGGAAACAAATGAAGAAAGTGATGCTCCTGTCCACAGAACCTTCTGATGAGATTTAAAATATATATATAAAAGGCAAAGGAGGTGCATAACTAAAGACTCATGCAAAAAATCAGTATAGTCCCATTAGAAGATTATCAGGAAGGCCAGTAGCTGAAATTTGCAAACAGGGGAAAGAGGGTCAGGGGGCAGAGGGTCAAAGGCTCAGTTTTCTTTGTGAACATGCCTGGTATGCTATCAACTCCTATGCCATGGATGAGAGCTGTTCAAGGAATGTAAAGACCACTTGGTTATGTGCAAGCATATCAGGGTATCACTCGAGGTCCTGTCTTCTACTTTCTTTTCCAAATCAGCTTTCTCTGCCCTAATTTTTTGTGTGTGGCTTAGTTGGATTCTGTCACTCTAGTGTAAACCCTTAGATCAGTGCTTTGATAAGGCTGCTATATGGCTTATCCCCTCCTTTGCCCAGAAAGGTTTTTGTTTGTTTTTTTAAAAGAACATTTTGGGGCTTCCCTGGTGGCGCAGTGGTTGGGAGTCCGCCTGCCGATGCGGGGGACGCGCGTTCGTGCCCCGGTCTGGGAAGATCCCACATGCCGCGGAGCGGCTGGGCTCGTGAGCCATGGCCGCTGAACCTGCGCGTCCGGAGCCTGTGCTCCGCAACGGGAGAGGCCACAGCAGTGAGAGGCCCGCGTAACGCAAAAAAAAAAAAAAAAAAAAAACATTTTATAGTAAAATTTTCAATCATACAGAAAAGTAGAATTAATACACATATAACTACTACTTGCATATGGATATGATATTGTTTCCTTTTTATATACAGCAAGGGCTAAACTACTTTAAAGTAAATTATAGATCTGGGAGAATTTGCCTAAATATTGTAGTATACATTTCTAAATTTAAAAAAGCACATTCTCCTACGTAGCCACGTATTCAAATTTCCCCCCATTTTCTCCCAGAATATCTAATTGTATTTTTTAAATCAAGATATAATTAAGGACTGTGTATTACATGTAAATCTCTTAAATTATATCTCTTAAATTCCTTTTAATCTGTAATAGTTCTCCTCCTTCCTCCCTCCACCCTGTCCCAATATTCTTTTCCAGGAGAGGCCAATTTTCTTATAGAAAATTTCATATTCTGATTTTGTCAGACTTTTCCTCATGATACTCATTATTCTCTAGTCCCTGTATTTCTTCATAACTGAGAGTTAGATGTTAAAAGCTTGATTAGGGTTAGTTTAAACATTTTTGGCTGCTATAGGTACATCATATCGGGAGGCACTTGATGTCTAGTTATCTCACCTGGGTATTGATTTTTGGAAATCTCTTGGCTCCTAGAGCTTTCTGTAGATTTTAGTGTTCTGTAGCTTGAGGTCACTTTTGCTTGTCCCTGTCCATGCCCCAGCTGTTGGAGCTTGGACCCAGGTGTGATGTCATGAGACATGCATATTCTGTCCCCAGCCTGTCACTCTCCTTGGGTAATCCCATTCACTCTTATGGACTCAATAGCCAACCCTGAAAAGCCGTTGAATGATTGATTTTCTATAGAAGATAAAACTGGAATGTCATTCAGGGTAGATTAAATTCAGTTTAGCTTAGAGGTGAAAGACTCTGCATTTATTGTACCTAAGCTGCTGTTCTTGTGTTATTTAGCTTACGATTGGAAATGTCTATTAGATGGGGAATACAGACTAAGGTTTCTTGCTGGCATCTGTTTCTCTAGCTAAAGAAAAATGTATACAGTCCAGCTCTCCAACGTTCCAGCTTCACGAGTCCCTGGCTAAAACTGTAGTTTGTAGTAGCTACCTGTCAGCACGTTGATCCTCTGCTAGTGCTAGCCAAAAGAACAACAGAAACTAGGTGGCAAAGAGCACCTGTCTTTTTAATACTTTACAGTATGGTATTAAATAAATAAAAGAGTACAATGGAAAGTACATACCCAGCTTTATTCTCTCTGAACTGTCACATCTGTGGCACACATACATTCACGAAAAATCTGCTTGTTATAGCCTCTGATTTGTAACTATGGAAAATTAAATTATAGTTATTGAAGATGTATGTTTACATTTGCAGCTTTTTTTTTTTTTTGCGGTACGCGGGCCTCTCACTGTTTTGGCCTCTCTCGTTGCGGAGCACAGGCTCCAGACGCGCAGGCTCAGCGGCCATGGCTCACGGGCCCAGCCGCTCCGCGGCATGTGGGATCTTCCCGGACCGGGGCACGAGCCCACGTCCCCTGCGTCGGCAGGCAGACTCCCAACCACTGCGCCACCAGGGAAGCCCTACATTTGCAGCTTTACATTGGCAGAGTGGCATAGATGTGCAGGGCAAATACTCTAGCATCACAGGTATAAAGTCAGGAAGGAAAACTTTTTATACTCTGTCAGCCAAAAAAACCCACAGAAGACTGCACATAAGAAAGGAGTTCATTTAGAGTCTTAAGAATTGCAATTCAGGAGACACAGATTTGAGTAAAACTGAAAATGTTCTGGCGAAGAAAGAGTCAGGGGCTTGTAAAGGCAAAGCCATGAGCTTGTACTCTGAAACAAGGAAAGAAATATTTGTCCTTAAGGGATGGTTGTCATGAGTTGTTTCAGGGTAAGGGTCTGATAAGTATCTTGCGTTTCTGGCAGTTGTTCTGGATGCCTTCATTAGGACAATAAGTGGTCAAAGGTTAAATTCCATCCAGGCTGAGATGTGCATAAGTTACACTTCCTAAATGGCCTCCTGGCTCCATTCTAGAGCATACTCTTGGCAATACCAACTCCATATTGATTTTCCTTTCACAACTCCTATTAATTTACTAAAATGTTGACAAACTTACTTCTCTCAGCATTATAATGGTCTCTGTGTGACCCACAGTGTTTTATGCTAAGAATAAAAACTTCACCTATTATTCCCATTCTCTTTTACTCTGATTCTCATTTTGTCTAAATCAGGGCTGGTAAACTTCTTCTGTAAAGAGTAGCATAGTAAATATTTTAGGTAGTATGGGCCACACGGGTACTGTCACAACTGCTTGACATTGCTGTTGTAGCTCTAAAGCAGCCATAGATGATACGTACATGAGTGAGCTTGGCTGTGCTCCAATAAAGCTTTATTTATAGACATTAAAATTTTAATTTCTTTAGTTTTCACAGATCATTGAACATTATCTTTCTTTGTATTTTTAAAAAGATTTATAATGTGAAAATTATTCTTATCTCACAGGCCATACGAAAACAAAAATAGGCAAGCTGGATTTGGTCTGTGTAGTTTGCCAACTCTTGGACCGAATCTTTTGTTTTTAATCCCTACCTATTTTTCTCTCCACCTTTTTTCCCCTCCCTTCCTTTTCCTCTCACACACATGTACAATGTTGAACAATTATTATTGTGATTTATAGTAATAAATATGTTCGGTCTTCTTTGGGTACCTGGCACATAGCTCCTATGGAATTTCCTACACATGGAAAGTTGTCTTTTATTAAGTTGATGAGGTGACTTTTGGAAGCCCCTAGCTAACCTAAGGATGGGGGCTGATTGCCAGGGGAACTAACCATATGATTATAGGCTTATAACTTTTAGTCTCATCCCCTCACTCCTGGGAGGCAAAGGGATTGGAGATTGAATTCAGTCACCAATGGCCAATGATTTAATCAATCATACCTATCTAATGAAGCCTCCATAAAAACCCAAAAGGTCAGGGTTCAGAGAGCATCCAGAGAGCACACAGAGATGTGGGGAGGGTGGCACTCAAGGAGAGAGCACGGAAGCTCTGCGCCCTTTCCCCATACCTTACCCTATGCATCTCTTCTATCTGGCTGTTTCTGCGTCACGTCCTTTTATAATAAACTGGTAATCTAGGAAGTAAAATGTTTCTCTGAGTTTTGTGAGCCTCTCTAGCAAATTAATCAAACCTGAGGAGGAGGTCATTGGAACCTCTGATCTATAGCCAGTAGGTCAGAAGCCCAGGTGAAAACCTGGACTTGTGACTGGCCTCTGAAGTGGGGTGAGGATGGGAGAAGCACAAGCTTGTGGGACTGAGTTCTTAATCTGTGGGAAATGATGCTATCTCTAGGTAGATAGTGTCAGAAATGAGTTGAATTGTAGAACACCCAGCTCATGTCCTACAATTCCACTTGCTTGGTGGTGTCTGCAAAAAAATCCCCACACTGGAACTGGGTGCAAAATTGTAAATGACAACTCATCCAGATATTCATTTCCCCTCAAAAATATAAATACAACCTGTTAATGTAAAAAGAAATGATGAATAAATGTAGTAATTGTCAGTAATCTATTAATGAAAATTTTACTGTTATTGCTTTTATATTTAAATATTGTTTATAAAGATCTGACTCAAGGTTAAATCATGTCCTCCATGATATGGTTTTTCTACATGCATGCATGCTTACAAATTATACTGCCTTAATCAATTAATAAAATCAACAGTATTGTTAGTTTAATTTTTCTTATAGCAAATGTTATTCACAATTAATCATAAAATCTCATCTGTACTTATGAGCAATGATCCAGACTATTTTAACTTTCATTAGATTTCATTAGAAGCAAATTTCAAAACGAGACACTGCATCCAAATATCCATCCAACTAATGTCTGTGGTGGGTTTAAACATATTCACAATTCCTTTGATACTTTTCCCATTGAGATGTGGGATTTATGTCCTCTTCCCTTGAATATGGACCGACTTAGTCACTCACTTATAACCAAGGAATGCAACAGATGTGTGATGCTGTGTAATTTCCAAGGTTAAGTCTGAAAAGGCCATGTAGCTTTTGTCTGGTTTTCTTGGGATTCTCGTTTTGGGGGAAAGGTCCTCCTGTAAGAAGTCCAGTTACTCTGAGGCTGTCATGCTGGAGAGTCCATGAGTGGATGTTCTGGTTGACAACCCATTTCTATCCAAGAGCCAGCATCAACTGACAGCCATGTAAGTTGATCTATCTTGGATGTCCAACACAGTTGAGATTCAGATGACTACAGCCCCAGCCAAAATCTGTCTATAACCACATGACACTACAAGTGAGAACTGCCTAGCTGAGCCCTATAAAATCTGAGCAAAATAAAAAATGTTTTTAGCTGCTAAACTTAAGGGTAATTTTTTATGCTGTAATAGTAGCCAGAACAATATCGTTAAAGTAATTTAATGTAGCTTTTATAAGTCTGGACTCAAGCATTTCTCAGTCGCATCATATAATGCCTGTTTGAACTTCAGAAAGTTCATCAACACCTCTAAGTTTTACTTTACTCATTTAAAATGGGGATAATTATAGGACCTATCTCAGCGTTGTGTGAGGATTAAAGTAGAATATGCTTGTGGAGTGCCTGATAGATGGTAAATAAATATTAGCTATGACTGTTAAACACACACACACATACACACACACAGATAACTGTAAGATATTAACTTCAAACAGTTCTGTGTTTCTAGGTTTTAAAGTAGGTCAAGAAGACCAACTGGGAAATTCAGTTTTTATAGGTCAGGAATTCTGAAATGGCTGGAGTTCTGGGTGGATTGGCTTGGTGTCTCTCATGAGATTGCAGTCCAAACACAGCAGGGATATCAGTCATTTGAAGGCTTGCCTGGACTGAGGATTTACTCGCATGGTCACTCCTGTGGTTGATAGCAGGCTCTTCATCATGTGGGCTTCCTCATGACATGGCAGCTGACTTTCTCCAGAGCAAGCGATCCCAGAGAGAGAGGCAGATCCACAATATTCCTATGACCTAGTCTTGGAGGAACATACCTGCTGTATTCTGTGGGTCACACAGACGAATCCTCATGCAATGTGAGAGGGGACTCCATGGGGGCAAGAGTGCCAGGCGGCAAGGCTCACTGGGGGCCGTCTTGGAGGCTGGCTACTGTGGAGGTCACACTGTAACAGAAAACTCTCAGTAATGATGGAGATTTCTAAAACACTGTGCTACCCACTGTACGAAACTTCATCTTTAAAAGTTGGGGTGTTTACATTAACTGAAAATAAATAATTCGGATTTTTGAAGGTGATTTACTCAAAGGGAATTTTAAATTTTAAAATTTTAAAATTTAAACTTTTTAAAATTTAAAATTTTAAAAAGTTAGTAAAGTGCCACTTTTTTCCTTTTCTCTATTCATAAGGAAGTGAACTACTATAGAACAAATTAATTTACTCCTTCTTTAATTCTACAAGTAATGAGTAAGGGTGTTTGTTAAATTGTTGATGATGGGCCTGTTTCCCTAGAATCAGTGTCATATAGAACTTTTTATGCAAGTTCTATCAAGCATACTATCCAGTGTGTCTAAGAGTGGCCCACAGTTTAGAGGAGAGTGCATAGTGGACTTGAAAGCGGAGGAGACTTTTAGTATCCAGACCTGCAATCACATTTTTGTTCTTGCTCCGTACCAGTTCTGTTTTCTTATGTAAATTACCTAATCGCTTTGAGACTCCTGTGCCACAACTGTAAAATGGGGAAAATAATATCTAAATGTAGCCTTGTTGTGAAGATTAAATGCGAAACCTAATAATCGCTCTACAAATATTGGTTCCATTTTCCCATTAAGGAGATGCGGAAATGTGTTTCTAGGGATTGGAATGAAAAGAGAGAACTGTGCAAGTGTAGGCCTTTATTAACAATAGATACTAGCTAGGAAACTCTCTCCTTGCTGTTAGAGAAAACTCGATTATAAAATAGTTTGCCAAGAGGGGTATTGTTCTTTTGAGCTGAAAGATTTTACTGTTAAGTAGCGGCTTTGGGACAATTTCTTTGATACAGTAATATACTCTGGCCAACCACATCTATGAATTGATTTAAGTTTAACCAGAAAGATCACTGAATTTTCAGCCTAGCTCCACTGTTGGTTATTCCTTTGCCTCCAGTCTTCCCATTTGCAAATCCATCTTACACTCTGTACCATATTAACTGCCGCAGGACACCACTTATAGGCACTCCATTCCTAAATGTAAAACTTTTGGAAGTCTTCCGCTGTGTTCAGGATCAAACTATTTAACAAGTAATTAAATGTCTTCCATAGTCTGACCCCATTTTACCTTTCAGTCTTATTTCCAGCTTCTCCTTTATATATAAGTTTTCCCTTCTAGTTGTCTCAGCTCCTTATTCTTTTCCTGTTTTTTGCTCATTCTTTTAATACTCTCCTTATCTACTTTGCCTATCCAAACTCAACCCAATCTTAAAAGTCTCCCTAAATATACTTTAATATAGTCTTCTCTACAATTATTTTATCAACACACCAGCCCAAACTGTGACCATATGTATACACATAGCTATCTGTAAAATAGATTGTGATTCATGCCACCAGCATAGTTCAAATTGCTAGGGTGAGAAGAGGGAGAAACCACTTTCAGCCTGGGGCTTGAGAAAGGATTACTTGAAGTGGTTAACATTTGAAAGAGTCCTTGAAAAATGGCTTAGAATTTCCAGAGAGATAAAGAGAGGTCACTCTTGGTAGAGGAAATAGTATATAAAATGAATCAAAGTTTGGAAAATGTAGGGTATTCTCAAGGAATATTTCAGTTTGGACAAACCATAAAATACACATAGAAATAGTTTGGGGGGCTTGGTGGATTGGAATCTGATTTACAGGGCATTATAAATACCAAATTAAGAAATTTGCACTTAAACTCTATTTCAAAAACTTTAAACTGTCAGAAGAACTTCAGATAAAATGAGGGAGATGTGTGATAAATGGTGTGCAGAGAGGAGTTTAATAGACTAATTAGGAGACAATGACAGTCAATTAAAAGAATTTAATCAGGGCTGATTTTAGGATACTCAATAAAGGAATATAAAGGAAAGTACAAATGTGAAATGAGGGAACAGATGTGAAAGAGGTAGAATCAACATCAAATACTGAATGAAGGGAGGAATAGAAATATGGATGCTGTACTTTGACGGGCATTAAATGCTTGTTATGAGTATGAGCCTTGGATCAGCTTGGGTTTACATCTTGACCATTTTCAGGCTGAAAGACCTCGGGAAGTTTCTTAATTCTGTGTTTCAGTTTCTTCATCTGTAAAATGGAAATAAAAGTATGTGAGTTAAATGCTAATATCTGTAAAATACTCAGAACAATACCTGGTACATATTAAGCTCTGTAAATGGGTTTGCTATTATTGCAATGTGGACTAAAATAGGAGACCACTTAGTAGTTGGGGTAGTGAGAGCCTAATTCAAGGTTGCTGCAGTGTAGTCAGGAGATGGGGTTAGAAAGGCTTTGTGGAAGTGGCAATGCCAGAGTTTTCATGATGTCTTATTCATAAAAGCAGCGTAATAAATATGTGATGATTTAATTATTCCTGAATATCTTGGAGCCAAATATTTTTTACTTAAATAAAAATAGTATTCTCCTTTAATAGATACCTAAAATTATTGAAAGCATCTAAAATTTTCCAGGAGAGAGAAGTGTATAACATTTATTAAATGCTTACTGAGGCCCAGACCTGTTAAATGTGTCATAATTTTATTCTCATAACAACCATATGAGGCAAGTGTTCTAAAATTAATTTTAAGCTTATGGAATCTGAGAATCAAATGTTAGAATTTATCCATTCTCCTTTTTTTTCCCTGGAGTTAGGGTTTAATGGCAAAATGATAAAAGAATCCCTTTAGTATCAGAAATAAGAAAAGGAGAACACCTATCAGCCCTATTATTTAGTGTTTTGTAGAAGTACAAAGTAATGCAATTAAACAGGAAAACTACTGAAAAGGAGGCAAACACTATTTGCAGATGATATGACTGTGGCCTGAACCACTTAATAGAATCACCATAAAAACTATTATAAATTTAAAACTTCAGCAAAGTGGTCACTTACAAAATCAATATTTCCAAATCAATAAATTTTCAATCAACTAACATTAATACGAACATGTTGACAAGAAAAGGTCTCATTTCTAATGCCAATTAAAAAACAATCATAAAATAATCTAGAAATAAATCTAAGAAGAAATAAGTACTACATTAAGAAAACAAATAATTTGGAGGGAAATTAAAAGACTTTTATATAGAATGGAATAATTTTTTCTTGAATAAGAAGACTCAGTTTTGTAAGGATATCAGTTTCCCAACAATAATTATACAAATTTAGTGTGAACTCAATCAAAATCCAAATGCATTTTTCTTTTTTAATTGGAGAGGGAGATGGGAGGGGAAAGGGGAAGTTGATCAATTGATTCTTAAGTTCATTTGCAATAATACATTTATCTAAACATGTTGGAATATTCTCTATCATAGTTATAATGAGGGGTGATGAATTTTATAATTATAAAAATAAAATGAATTAGAAATAAGAATATACAGATTTAAAAAAAAACAGAAATTGACCTAAGTATTTATCATGGTTGTTTTTTATTTAAAAGTCATTAGAGAAACAATAGTTTATACATCAAATAGTATTGGGACCTGGCTAGCCATTAAACAAAAATACCTCACTTCCACTGAGAAAGAAGTCATTATGTTGAACCTTACGAAACATTTTTTGACAAAAATGGTTTCACTGAATATATAATATAAATCAATATTTAAATGTAAAAACTAGAACCGTAAAATAGGTTTGTATTTATTTATAAGTTAAAAGTACAAAGAAGTTTCCAAATAAGACACAGACCCCAAAAGCCTACAGGAAAAGTTTGAGTGATTTGGCTATATAACAGCATAAAAATATTATAATATAAAAGAATTAGTATAAAGTGCTTTCATTAAATTAAAAAACAAATTGGAATCTGGGACTATATTTGAAACATAACAAACTGACAATTTCTTTTGTTTATAATGTGTACAAATCAATAATAAAAATGCATAATTCAGTTGAATAATAGGCATAGACTATGAAGAAGTACCTTTAGGCCAAAAAAAAAAATTACAAAGGAACAATAATAATATAATCAGATGCTCAACTTCACTCACAAAGAAATGCCACTCAAAACAGTAGCCTACCATTTCACGTATAATTTTTTTTGTCCTTTTACTAGCCTATCTTTTATAGCATGTAATTATTCACTAAACAAATTATTATCAACATTTATTGCATGCAAGATACTACACTAGGGTGTTGGGAGGGACATAAAAATGAAAAAGTTTGAGGGTCGGTGAAAAGAAAGCGTAAACTAAGGGCAAATCAAAAAATGAGATATTATTTTCACCTACCACAAAATGAGTGGCTTAAAATAACCGTAATTTATTGTCTCACAGTTCTGGAGGTGTTAGAAGTCTCAGATTATGTTGTTTTTACTCAAAAACTGGGTTTACCTCTTGGTGGGTGTTGAGCCAAAAGACACAACCAAGTCAAAGGTAGGGAGAAGGAAGGATTTATTACTTGCAGCAAGTAAGGAGAACACCAGGGATCTTTCCCAAGTTAGTGTCTCCTCAAACAGTAAAATTGGGGAAGTTTTAAGCTAAGGGTACATGCATATTCACAAAGGGGCTTGGGTGGTTGACAGAGTCCAAGCTTTAGTTGATTGAAGTCAAGAGGGTCAGAAAAATCAACATTATCCTCCCTTAGGTTCCCCTTGATCTGGTGGTTGAGCGAGTCAGGCTAATCTTTACCATGGAAACAGAAGTGGGAGTCTTTACAACCGATTAGTACCTTTGCTATTGTTACATCTCTTGCTTGATAACAGTCGTTTTATTCTGCATTCTTTTGTCCACTTAAGATCATTTTTACTGAGACCTGTTCAAGGGCAAGCATTGTGGCCAGGCTTAGATCACAAATGTCTTAAACCAACAATGGCTTCTCTTCTGTCAAGAAAGCCATGCCTGGTTCTCTTTCCAGGGATGTAACTGCTTACAGTGTGGGCATTGTTGGTTTCTTCTGAGGCCTGTAGGGGAGCATCTATCCCGTTCATCTCCCCTAGCTTCTGGTGGTTCACAGGCAGTCACATCTTTGGCATTCCTTGGCTTGCCCCAGTGCATCACCCCAATTTCCACCTTCATCTTCACATAGCGTTCTCCCTGTGTGCCTGTCTCTTGTCAAATTTCCCCTTTTTCTAAAGACATAGTCATAATGGATTAGGGCCCACCCTAATACTTTATCTGAAATAGATCATCTACAAAGACCTATTTCCAAATAAGTCATATTCACAGGTAGTGGGCGTTAGGATCTCGACATCTCTTGGTGAAGTCTGGTGAGGCAGGAGGAATCAGACATTATCATACAGATGTTAGGAATATAAATTGGTCTTATCTTTTGGAAGACAATTTAGTGATATCTATGAAAACTTGAAGTGAACATACTGTTTGTCCAGGCAATTGACTTAGGAAATTTTTCCTACACATATGCTCATGATTATTCCTCAGATTATGTGCAATGTGTTTACTGCAGTATTGTTTGTAATTGAAAAATGAAACAAAACAAAACAAAATTGGACACAGCCTAAATGTTCATCAGTTGAGGACACTGTTAATTAATTATGACTCACACACACTGGAACACTACCTGGCTCTTTTAAAGAAATGGAACAGTTTTCTTATACATACTCATTAGGAAAGATCTCCAAGGTATATATAAAAAATGCAAAGTATATGATAATTGTTTTGTATGATTCTTTGGTCTAAACATTTTTAAAGATTAGTATAGTGGATATGCCAATTATTTACTTGGAGGATGTGTACGAAACTGTTAACACTTTCTACCTTTACAAAAAGGGTTTGGAACTGGGGATGAGAAGGAGACACTTAATTTTATACCTTTCAGTAGTATTTAAAATTTCTTTCCATTTGCATATATTATTTATCTTTGTTTTTTCTGTTTTTAATATCACCAGAGGTTATGTGTGCTGTGGGATTGTAAACAATTTTATTCTATTTTTTCATATTTTCTGTATTAAAAAGGAACTAGTGAATGTTAAATCAAAATATAAAGGACTCTCCTCAACATACTACATGAGATAAGAGATTTTTTCTTGGGGAGAACTTTCCTATAGAGCCACATTTCCAAAGAATGTTTAACACTTGCTGGAGGGTTATATCCCATAGTTTTATGGATGTGTGCTCCGTGACTATATTACTTCATTTTTAAGTATGGAAGAGGTATGATTCTGACAGCTTCAGAACTCTATCCAAAAAACTACAGTTAGAAAGAGCTATGCATATTACTTTCAGGAAAGCTGAAAAACAAGAAAACGATCATATTTATTTTAGGATGAATTCCAAAGACTAAATAAATGCAGTGTGTTTTCAAAAAGGTACTTTCTTTTTCTGGAGGTTAAACAGTCTGCTGTAGGATCTGCCTTTATTTGCTGTGACCTGGCAGAGTCAACCCAGTTAGCCAACTTCCTGTGGGAAAAACTGTTCATATAATCAGTCAGTTCATTTATTTCCTGGATGTGTTTCTAAGGTTTGTTCAGACATGAGTGTTTTCTCTCTTAACACAGTGGAGGAAATATTTTAAAGTAGCTTTATATTTTGAATAATTGTAAGATAAATGTGCTAAGCTCCTCTAAAGAAAAATTAAAGAATGCAAAATATATGAAGGATTTGGATGTAGACCAAGAACCTACCTGCAAGGAATAGAAAAATCCTTTTACTCATTAATTTACCTTTTTCAGCATTCCTGGAGGTTACCAAGTCGAAAGTCACTGGTGCTCTGTGAAACCACCTGAGGGTTTTTCTGTTTGTTGTAGATCTCTTCATGTAATAGAGGATTTCATCATTCAAACAGCTTCCAACCTAAGCTTACATCATCTTATATTTGAAGACTGTCTTTTTTTTTTTTTTTAGTATGGACGATTTGGAAATTTTGGATTCATTTTTGGTTAGGTGGGTACGTACAATAAGATTTGTTCTTCAGCAGCCAGATTTTTCAAATCTGTCCAAGTCACTTTCTTGCATAGTCAGGTGATTCTGAACCAGCTGCATGGTCCGAGGAGGCCTGTGCAGGTGAAGATTTATAAAAGTACATCTCCTATAGTATCAGACACTTTTGCTGAACATGTAATTTAAATTGCTTAAAATAGACCCATGGGAAAAGGACTTTTATGTTCTTTCTATTTCTAAACGTCAGAAAAATACCTGGTTAAATGCAAGATGGGTAAAGAATAGTGATGTCCTTTTCTGTAAACAGCAGTTCCCATCATTGGTTAAACTCCTCATCCTCCTGCATCCTTGTTTTTATTTTTATTAATGTCACCACCACCACTTTTTAATATACTTGTCTTCAAAACTTTCATTACCTTGCCTCCCTTCCCCTTACCTCTAATAAGTTTTACTCCAAGTTTTATAAATTTTATCTCTATAGTGTTTCTTAAAATTATTTCTACTTGCTGTGAAATTTGATGGTATTTTATTAGTTCTCTTCTTATAATGACCATAGTCACTATTATTATAGACCAGATTCTTGGGCCTAGGCACTGAGTTACATGATGTACACATTATTTAGTCACCATAACAATTATACAAGGTAGGTACTATTTCACCCATTCTATAGCAAAAAAGGAAATTAAACCAGATTGTTTAAATAACTTGTCCAAAGTCACATTGGCAGAGCTGAAAATCAGATCCAGTGTTGGTTGACTTTAAAGTCCATAGTTTTTTTGTATATCATCCTGCTTCATCTTTTTGTATTTATCACCTTTTACTTTATAGTGTGCATGAGTGTATGTTTGTGTGTATCTTATTTCCGTTTGTAGGCTATAGATTCTTTTAGGATAGGTCCACGTATGACTGTTCACATTTCTCCCCTTATTTCCCCTTTTCCCTTATCTCTTAGGGCCATATATTTACAAAGTAGCTGGAAACATTTGGTAATAGTTTGCAATCAAATGAAAATCTTTGCTGGGTAACTTCTAAAACAAAATAAAGGCCTTTATCTTTACAAGGAATCTCTTTTGTAAGAATTAAGGAATGTGGATAGATGTGTGATCCATTTTATTCTCTAAAAACATAAAAAGAATCTGTGAACACACAGTATTCATCTCTTCAAACACATGAAATTCAAATACAAGTGCCTTGGCATTAAGCATTTGAATTTGTATGCAAGATGTCATAGTTATATAATTTTTCTGTCAGAGATGGTTGGATATGCTCACTGGCTTTTCAAATTCCCTCATGTATAAGTAGATGTACTTGTAGGGACAAATACACTCTCTAATATATGGAAAATTTTATTAGTTCATTTTGAACAGAAAAATTTCCTTCCCAGTTCTGGGCCATATGTAAGAGAATGAATGTTGTATTAGCCAAATAGACAGTAGGACAGCTTGCAATAAGGTGGCCTGTGCTCATAATAGTTTTTTCTTCATGATTCCGAGCTTATATTCTAGGATTTATCTGGTATCAGAATAGTGATGGGAATTACAAATCCAATGCTGGCAACATCTGTTTGAATTTTCATTTTAACCTGAAATAGTAATTGCTGCTATTGATCTGGATTTTCAGGCCTGTTTTTTTTTTAAATTAATTTATTTTATTTTATTTATTTGTGCACGGGCTTTTTCTAGTTGCAGCGGGCGGGGGCTTCTCATTGTGGTGGCTTCTCTTGTTGCAGCGCATGGGCTCTAGGCGTGTGGGCTTCAGTAGTTGTGGCATGCAGGCTCAGTAGTTGTAGCGCACAGGCTTATTTGCTCTGTGGCATGTGGGATCTTCCCAGACCGGGGATCGAACCGTGTCCCCTGCATTGGCAGGCGGATTCTTAACCACTGTGCCACCAGGGAAGTCCCTCCAGGCCTGCTTTTATCTGGATTGATTCTTTCTGTCTAACATTGTTCCCTGAAATTCCAAAATTATTAGTTCTCTTCAGACTAATTTGGTCCCTCCCCTGGTACTCATACTGTGTTCACAGTGGATACCCCTCTATCTATTAGATTCTATCTGTCTTTTAGTGCCTATTTTAAACCATTTATTCCACAAGATATTTTCTCCTATTCCAGACTATGCTAATCTCTTCTTTTGTACAATTCCTAAAGTAGTTTTTGTTTTTGTTTTTCTCTGTCACATTACTTAGTATTATTGTCATCTAATTTTTAAAATTTAGGGCCCCCAGCTCAACTGAAAGCTTCTAGAGGTCAAGATTGACTAGATAACCACCAGACTTCCTGAGTTGTCAATAATGTCTCCCTAGGTGTCACTCGTTGAGGGCTCCCAACCATCTGATCCAAGCCCATGAAAGCCCTCGCCCAAACCACATGATTCCGCACCTACCAAGAAAACCAAGTGAAGCAGCTCAGTTCAACCTGATTCAGTGTGGTGGGTGTTCTGGCCTGCTATCTCTTAATAGAACTCTAAATTATCATAATATTTAATGAGGTACTAATGAAATATTTTACTATATTTTCTTTCATCACTGGAGACTTATCACTGGACATGAATTTAAAAATATACGAAGTAAATTTTGTTTCTAAGTTATTCTCATAGTTTACATTTTATACTGTGTAAAGGATATAGAAAGGCAAGATCAGAAATGAAGTGTATAATAAAAATGATCAAGGTTTTTTGTATGTAGCTATGTTTTTCTTCCAGTTGTTTGTATTCAACAGGCAGGAGCATAAGTTCCATGAGGGCATGTTATTTTCTGCCTTGTTTTCTGCCCTATCTTCTGCTAAATCTTTTGGGCATAGGGCATTTTTGAATGAATATTTTATTATAGATTTTTCTTAGGAGTAGAATATATACTCTTACCTCATGTTTCCTGAAGTGTGGTCCATAGACCAATTGCTTCAGAACTACCTTGGTACTTGTTAAAAATGCATATTCCTGGGCTCCATTTTGGGGATGGGGACTCTGGAAATAGGCACTTTTATTAAGGCATTTGGTTATTTTGAGGCACAAAAATTTGAGAGTGACTTATATAACTCATGCCTCATGTACATTATATATTTCTTTTCGATCCGTTGCTTGAAATAGTTTGTTATTCTACAATTTCTAGTCTGCATCTTTTATTTACAAGTGGTCTTCATGACTGGATGAAGCTTGCATCACTCCATCTGAAAGCATCTGAACTCACTTCTTATGGCCCTTGTGCACATTCTACTACTTGAAACTTTTTATTTTTTTGCGGTACGCGGGCCTCTCACTGCTGTGGCCTCTCCCGTTGCGGAGCACAGGCTCCAGACACACAGGCTCAGCGGCCATGGCTCACAGGCCCAGCCGCTCCACGGCATGTTGGATCTTCCTGGACCGGGCACGAACCTGTGTCCCCTGCATCGGCAGGCGGACTCTCAACCACTGCGCCACCAGGGAAGCCCTTGAAACTTTTATTGGGCAAGCCAAGTTGTTGAACATAAAATATGATTGTTTGGTAAATCGTCTGAAAGATTTTACGAAAGAATTAAGTTTATTTAGTTATTTAGAAAATCAAAAAGGAAGGAAGGAAAAAGGGAAGCAAGGAAGGAGGGAAGGAAATCTTAGAGGCATTATTATTATTATTTTTTAGTTTCTAAGAATGACATACAAAAATGTAATTTTAAGTGCTAAGACACATTAGTTGAAGACATGGGTTTGGATTCATTAGACTCCATCACTAAAAGTCACCTGCCCCACCACTCTTGGCTTGTACCATTCCCAGCATGGTTTGGGTGGTAGACTGCTTCAAGGAAGGGAAATAGTGCAGATAAACCCCCAGACTCCTTTAACCTCTCCAGTTACCATGCAGTCAGTGAGCCACAGCTCTGTTTTCTCCCCTAGACTTTAAGGGACTGGAACAAGATGTCCTATTTTAGGAGAATAAGACAGCAGAGCATTGTTGCGAATTCAATCAATCTACTTTGGATTTGGTCATTCTTCCTGTCTTCAATCTGTAAGTCACACTTTTGATTTCATGGCAGCTACACAGACAGTTCATAACTGGAACACCTTTTCTTGTCCAGTCAGGGGATATCAGTTTGGGAACTTCAAATACCTATGATATTTTTCTTAATTGGAACTCTACTACTTGAACAGGAATACAGAAACCTTCCTAACATTTTCTTCTTCTTCTTTTTTTTAATTGATGCTTGTGTTCCTCACAAAAATAGCCTAAAGATAAATATGACAAGGTCTTCAGTAGATTTAAGGCAGGAGAAAGGCAAGTTATAAATAGTGATATTAGTGTTTCATTTGACACAGCTAGCCTACCAACCCAAACCGCTGTTATCAGTGCAATGTAAATGAATGACTGCTGGCCTTTCTCCCTATGGCTCTGTTCCTGAAGTCACAGTGAGCATATGTGGAAATAGCCAGATTTAATACAAACACAAATGTTTGCTCTAGCTGTGCCTAAGACTTGTTACAACAATCTTTGAAAAGTGAATTGTTTTGCCAAGTAAAGACTTAAACTGTAAACTGATAATTAATAATTCAGACATCTTAGGTTTCCTTATTTTTTAATCTTAGCTATAAGACACTTCATATTTGATAACCAAGTGAGTTTCCTTAAAGTAAACAAATTAAGTTATAAATTTTGATGTTCTGAGTATGCCAGGGGCTTTTGAAGGTCTGTGAATGAGCTAAGACTAGATTATTCACTTTCTGTGTTGACAGTCATGCCTGGAATTATGGAAAACGGTATAAACTCAGCTCTGAGAAATGGAACTAGGAGGACAAAGCACTTTGTATTTTTATTGCCTTTCGAGGAAATGTATCACTCTTGCCATCTTTATTGCAGTTGTCACCAGATGCATTTATTCTGTGTGCATCTTCTGTGGTCTCACCCATACTCACAAGGTTAAACATGAGTTTGATTTCCTGTCTACTCTGAGTTTAAATTCTGAACCATGTGATGGTCTTGTGGATTTGAGTTTGATAAGTAGAATTTACAAATAAATAATGGAGAAAACATTGTGTGGGGTGACTAATGAACAGAAAACTGCTAGAATTAGGAAAATGTTAACTTCTGTTTATGTCTTATGTTTTGTATAAGAGATGAATTTTAGCAATGTTTAGGATAGTCACAGCATGTTCAAAATAATTTGTGCTGTGATTCAAATCACACATATATGAAAATTTTATGTGAAAAAATATATAAAATATATAAAACATATTTACTGAATTTAAGGATTATGTTCTGTGAGTAGGGAACATGGTTAAAATGTGTACTTTTCTGTGTTTCTTAATATTGCTTTTGTTCTTTTAAAGAATCCAGTTCTAAAGTTAGTTACTCACTCAATTCAACTGTCTCCAAATACAAAATGTTTTTTATTAAAAAACATAAAGAATGCTTGCATAGAGAATGTCCCTTAGAAATGGAAGATTTATAAAAAGGTTCAGAAACATCATTTGTATTTATATTCAGATGTTATGTTACATTTAAACAGTGATGTTTTTCTGTTAAGTATACTATTTGTGTGTGGTATTGTATAAAATTTTGAAAATACAAAGAAAAGTATAAAGTAGCAAATTTAGAAAAAAATCATCTGTAATTCCACCATCCAGCGTGGTTAACACGTTGATATGTTTTCCTCCCCTTTTGTGTGTGTGTGTGCATGTGTGTGTGTTATGCTCATATAAATATACACATGCTGTTCAAAGCTAAAAACATACATAGTGTATTCTATAAATGGAAATCTTTAGAATAGAGATGTTAATGGGCCTACATAACTGAAATCCCCCTTGCCCACTCCTAGGAATCAGCAGCATTGCTGCTGAAGCTGCACTCTCCTTCAACAATTTCCTCTCAGAGTAGTGCTTCTGCTGCACATAAGGATGTTCTGTTCCCAGAAGAGAACATCCTTTCTTTTTTTTTTTGCGGTACGCGGGCCTCTCACTGCTGCGGCCTCTCCCGTTGCGGAGCACAGGCTCCGGACGCGCAGGCTTAGCGGCCGTGGCTCACGGGCCCAGCCGCTCCGCGGCACGTGGGATTTTCCCAGACCGGGGCACTAACCCGTGTCCCCTGCATCGGCAGGCGGACTCTGAACCACTGCGCCACCAGGGAAGTCCTGGTTCATATTATTAAATTAAAAATTTAAAAAACAAAACCAGAAACCTGAGGCAGTATTTTATGTTTTCCTAGCTTTCTGAAACTTTGAAAAGGAGATCATGTATATTCCTAATGCCTAGCATGTATTGGGACCTTGATCAGTGTTTTTACACAAAAGAATTAGGATGACTCTCTTTGATATATTTTAAAAAATATATTTTGTGATTGACATTTATTAAATGCTTATTAAATGTAAAGTTACCTCTTAGTTACTCTTGTCAATTGGGAAACCCATTGGTGTGGATAACTGAAAACTGGAGCTACTTTGAGTGAGATGGATAGAGAGAAACACTGCCTGGCAACTTCTCAGACTCCATGGTACCTACTGACCTCCTGGATGGATGATTGGTTTTGACGAGATTGAGTAGGTCATACGTGTAAACAAATTACACGTTTGCCTTCAGTTTTCATTTTCTCCTTGGTTTCCAATTGTATTCCAGGGGAAAATGTTAACTAAAGAAAAGTCTATTGAAAATTGGAAGCACAGTGAGGGAAAGACAATAAGTTTTAAATAAGAGGGTTGATTTCAGTGTTAAAATTAGTAAATGACCCTAAAAGATCACAGGCAGATTAATCCATGAATTTTTAAACATACAGTGTTACATGGACTTTAGATAGATTAATATTTTAGAAAAACCAATTACTGTCTAGTATAATGAAGAAGGCTGAGAGTACTTCTTGTCCAATTTTTAAAATAGACTCTTGAAACTTAAATTTTGCTATGTGTGCTTGATAGTCTCCAGAGATGGCCACCTATTTCTGCCTTTCTTCTGTATTCATGTTGCTCTACCAATCAAGAGGTAGTCTATCCCTTCCTCTTGAATGTGAGCTGGGCTTGTGACTTGCTCTGCCCAATAGAATGGAGCTCAAGTGATGCTATGCCAGTTCTAGGACTGGCCCTTAAGGAGACTGGCAGCTTCTACTTTATTCCTTTTGAA
Organism: Orcinus orca; assembly: GCF_937001465.1. Classification (NCBI taxonomy): domain Eukaryota; kingdom Metazoa; phylum Chordata; class Mammalia; order Artiodactyla; family Delphinidae; genus Orcinus; species Orcinus orca. The sequence continues at coordinate 67,612,156 of NC_064565.1, forward strand.
GCCAGCTGCTACACAAAATCTGACTATCCTGAGATCACCATGTTGTGAGGGAGTCCATGTGGAACAACCACGTAGAGAGCATCAAAGTGCCAGACTTATGAGTAAAGCTTTCTTGGACCTTCCAGTCAAGCTCAGTCTTCAGCTGACTGCATCTGAGTGAGTGAATGCAGCCAGTGCTATTACATGAAGCAGAAGAATTTCCCAGCTGAGCCTGGACAGCTGAGAGACTTTTTAAAAATAATAAACTGTTGTTTTAAACTAAGTTTTGAGTGGATTGCTTTCCAGTAATGGATAATGAAACAGTAGATGACTCATTACTCCTAATATTGACTTTAAAATTCTATTTTTTATAATTGAAATTTGCTAAGAGAGTAGAACTTAAATATTCTCTCTTACACAAAAAGATTAATATGTGAGGTGATGGATATGTGAATTTACTAGGTGGAAGGAATCTTTTCATAATGTATACATAAGTCACCATGATGTACACTTTAAATATCTTACAATTTTATTTGTCAGTTATACCTCAGTAAAGCTGAAGTAAAAGAAACCTGAAAAAAATTCTATTACCATGGTGTGTATATATATATATATATATATATATATGAATATTATGTCCAAGTATTTATATGTATACATGTTTATGTGTTAATACACACAGATAAACCAGTTTAAAGTATACAGTTTGTATTTTAGCATCAGTTATGACTAATTATAAAAATGATCAATATTCACAAATTTTCTAGGCTATATATTTCTTTTGACTTGTGTCATGACCAAGACCTGCTTCTGATTTAAATTCATTTATAACCTTTCCTCAGTAATGTGAACTATGTGGATAAAAAAAAAAATTCAGCAAATTCCATCAAAAAATAAAAAACAATTCAAACTGATGCCAATTTCAGACTAGAAATTCTAAATCATCATTTGTTATTAGAAGTGGAAAATTTCCTAAGAATACCTGATTGAGACAAAACAAATGTTCTTTGTGTTCTAAGATTAAACTAAGATGTGATCTTATTTGAACATCAATGGAGGAAAAGAGAAAGAATTTAAGATATGCAATTAAAGCTTCCAGCCTTCTAAACCTTTCAGCAAGTGATGACTAGCTTCAAAGATCGCTAAAACATTATCAGCACTCCACTAAGCTCATGGACCCCAAATCAAATTCAGAAATGAAAATCAAATAACAGCACTTTGTCCATTAATTCTGTTAGCTTCAAGCCCAGACATAGCAGGGACCCTCGAGGATTTCTAAGAGAACCCCAAGGTTATTGCTTGCTGGCATGTGAATCTCTGGTGAAGATTCAGTGAGAAAACAGATGATACACCAGAGCTTTGCTTCGTGAAGAATAACAGATGAGTAGATAGAGGCTTTCAATCTGAGAGCAGAACACAGGGTGATCAGAATCCCAATCACTCGGTAGAAGATGATAAAATAGAGCAGTGGAAGGATGAATTAAGATGACATGCTGTGTTTTATCAATAAAAGTAATGGCAAGAGATATATTTCTTACAATTATTTAACCAGGAGAAAACTCCTGAGAATGATACATTTTGCTTATAAAGCAGTGTGAAGTGGGATAGATCACACTGTCAATTTAATGGCTCAGTTTGCTGCATTTGTATTAGAAGCAAGATTATTCTTTGTATTCATTCAAAATGAATGAAAACACAGGAAACTGATTCTGACTATAAATCCGTTTCTGCTGGAAACCTTTTGTCATCCTATGCTGTCCTTATTCACTAGGCTGGAGCAGGTCAGACAATTGGACAAATGACTCTTTGTATTGGGGAGGCTTTGGTATTATGCCCTATAGATCAGCTTAAACATATAGGGTGTTTTCCTCTGGAAATTAAAAGCCCCGTTTCCATTTTGAATGAAGGATGTGACATCTACTAGGTAATAACATTATAACTCAGTTTAGGGTAATGTGAATGACAGTTCAGTGTGATATATTCTGTGAAGGAAATTTTTAAAAATTATTTATTCCCTTATAAGTGATCTCTTGTGTTCTATGCATTTACCATTCAGCAGTACCAAAGTAAGAACTCAAAGTTTATTCATCAATAATCAATGGGCAAAATACATTGCTATGAGTGTCAAATCTGCAAATGTACGTTTGCCTTGCAGAAAATCAAGTTAGAATTTTCTTCTTCTTCAAAATATGAACTCCCTTATAAATAGACATAAAAGAATATTCAAAGGGTAAATGAGAACAGTTTTTTTCTTTTAGATGATACTTTCCATTGATTATTACCATGAAAACTGTAAACTGTGTGACTATGTAATATGTCACAACTGAGAACACTGGGGCTTGCCGTTGTGGTTAAGAGCCTGACTGCCTAGGTTCAAATACCAGCTCTGCAGCTCACTGACTATATGACATAGACACATTACTTGACTCTGTGCCTAATTCCCTCAACTTTAAAATTGAGATAATTATAGTATTTACTATATAGTTTTTAAAATGAGGATTAAGTAAGCTAATATATGTAAAACACTTAGTTTTAACAAGCAAATATATGTAAAACACTTAAGGATGACACATTGTATTTCCTTAATCAATATTAGTTATTATTTTAAAACAACATATTCTAAGTATTGAGCAGGATGAGGATGCAGACATACATGGGAATGATTTCTTTAGAATGTATGCTATTTTTTCTTCTTTAAAATGAAGGATAATTTTTATTTTTAAGTCCTTCATAAAGATATCTTTTTATCTACCTCTGGAACTCCATTCTTATCAGGAGATTCTTCAGGGTAATTACCCCAATCTTACTTTATTCTTAGAGATGTGTATTTATTTAATCACCCTCTTTTCCACCATTCAAGAGCATTGGTGATGTTCAACATTTTTTACAAAAATAATTTGATTCCCTCCCCCTCCCCTTCAACTCTTTTTATAGAGTTACTTTCAAAACCCATCAGTCACTGACTTAAAACATCTGATCAAATTCTTGATTTTCATTTTAGTATGAAGAGTAGAAGTATAAAACATTTTCTCTACCAAACAAGAAATATAACTTTAAACAAGAGGAAATGGAGATCTATTGATATCAGTACACTGCTGAAATTCATTGCCCTGGGGTAGACTTTAAACTCCTTGCAGGGTTTATAGGCATGGTCTATGCCCTCCTTTGCTTCCCTCCCCATCTTCCCATCCTCTCCCCAAAAAGTATACATTCAATACACTTCAACCATTGCAAGCTATCCTCAGCTCCTCTAATAGATTGTGTTTTTTCTCTCCTAGTCAACACCCTACTTCCCTAGGACTTTACTCATTGTTTATGTAGTTCTGACCTGAGATATTCTTTTCTCCAAGGTGCCATCTTTGACTCCTAAACTCTAGGGCATGTACCCCTCCCATGTGCTCTCATAACAGCCCCTATTATGTCAGCCGTCACACTTTTTATAATTTCTTATTTACTTATCTTTTGAAGCCAAATGTTCTACAGGAAGGGACCGTGTTTTAATCATCTGCAATTTCATCCCCATCACCTAGCAAGGTACATGTCACATAGTAAGCATTCAAAATTATGCTGAGTGACTGATCAAACGAATGAATGAGCTGTTCAGTTTCTATTTCCACTGCCAGATAAATAAAAGATTTTCAGAAGGATCATCTCCTTTAAATATAACATTTAAATGTTATATTTAAATAACATTTCTTGTACTTGAAAAGCATAGAAAAGGGAAAAAATTTAAAGGCAGTAAGGGGCTTGCTCTCAGCTAGTTACAGAGCTAGATGGGAAATCCCATAATCACTGAACTAAATTTCACTTCTATGTCATTAATGTATCCTGGGGAAGCATTTTTTTGTTGGTATTGTTCTATTGGAAGAAATGAAACACACCTATCTAACAAATAACTAGTGAATTTTAAACTAACCATAAATATTTCAAACCAGAAATTGCCTTGAAACTGATGATACATTAAAGGTTTAATATAAATGATGGTTATATGTACAGTTCATAGCTAAAGAACATGCTTATGCTCATTATTCCATTTTATTGCACCAGTTTAATACCCTTGTGATACCTTTTTATTGAATACTGATTATAGTTTTGAATACTTAATACATTAAATAAGGAAATTACAATAAAGCCAATTTTGTTCCAAAAAATACCCTAATGCTTCCCAGAAAACTTTGCTGACTCTTTTTAAAGTGCTTTATTTTAAACCTGAAGTTTTTTTCTTTATCTTAGGTTAACTGGGTTCTAACGTGTCACTAAAATAATAAACACCCACAGATAGCCTTGCCTAACATGTAAATAGTACTCACCAACTACGAACTTCAAGCAACTCCATCTTGGGCCTGATTTACGGCCTATGTGCTCTTTAACCTCCAGATAAATCTGACAGCCTGTCTTCATATGAAATATTCATGAAGTTTCATAACATTCATTAGCATTTTATGATTCTTTTAGTTGGTATAACAACAGTCCTTTTTAGCACTCTATTAAATCAGGAAGCAACTTTGTAAATCACTAGCCCAAGTGCATGAAACCATCACTTGTTAATGTCTTAGCCGTGCTGCAAAACGTGCTGAAGCACAGGGGAAATTCATTTACATCATCCTGCAACATGCTAATTTGTTTGGGAAAATTCCTGTCTGATCTCTTCCAGCTCTGGGTTTTCCGAACTTGACAACTAAGTGAGAAATCTCTGAAAGCCTTGCATAAAAATATGTTGCTCTATGTAAAATGTGCAAAATATGTGACAGCACAAAGCCTCTTCTGCAGGTTACTAGCACATCACATTTCCTGGACAGGCAGGATAGAATTCTAAGGAGCGAGCTGAATGGGGAAAATAAGCATCTCTTCTCAAATCCTACCTCACTTTACTCTTTACTTTCAGCACAACTGCTCCCACTTTGCTTCTAGAGCTTCGGATAACTTTGATCTCCTATTATTGTACTGGAAATTGACAAGACTCCAAGTCGGTGGTGCTATTTATATATCTTGGTATGTGTAGATATTATAATAAATACCTTTGAATAATTTTAAAGAGGTCAAAAGGAGTAATTCCTGGTCTAAAGGATCTATGTCTTTTCAGTTTCAAGGATCAAAATTTTCTTCTGTGTTTTATTGTTTAAAACTATCCTAATAAAATATCTAATGTTTATCATATAAAGATTAAGCCCTGAAACTTAAAATTAAAAGCCAGCAATTCATATGTTTTTGTTTTAAGAGTTTTCCTCTGTTCTTTGGAATCAAGCCTTAGTCATATTCAGAAGAGAAAATAATAAACATAACTGGGCATATAGTGGATCTTTTAATGGATTTTTGTGGTTTGTCATGATTGGGGATGTTATATTTAGGACAAAAGGAAAGTCTGAGTCCAGAAACTTAGGTAAATCATGGTGGTGATAGTGAAGGGAGATTGAGAAATTAAGAAATAATGGAGGCGTCAGGCAATTTTTATCATGATGGGAAGCGTGCTGACGAAGAATCAGCAACCCTTTCATTACCTATTATATCTTTATCATGGGATAGTTCAGTTCAGAAGCTAATGGGAAAACCACTTTAAACCTCTTAATTGCTTACTGCTTTTATATCTATCCTACTCAGAGGGTGCTACATGCAAGCCAGATGGCTGCAAATGTTATTCTGGTTTACAAGCTTGGAGATTTTTGTATCACTGCCAAAGTCATTGTCAAAATGTCCTATATCAAAACAAAACAAAAAATAAAATTCTCTGTTTTCCAAACTTCTGAAAATTCTACAATAGCAGTGAAATACCAACCCCACCCCACCACATAGGTTTTGGCAGCCAAAATGAAAAATTATCCATCCCTAAGCAGCTTGTTGTCTGAACTAACCCAGCAGTGGGGCGGCCAAAAAAGGAACTGCATCATTGAGAAGCTCATGAATTTTCAAACAAGCAGCCTTTGGAATTTAGAACCTCTCGTAAGGGTCCAAGCCGATTGAGTTTGGCAGAGAAATCAGCCACTCATAAGGGTCGTGTGGTGACTAGAGAGGTTTTGGAAAATGCTACTATATTCACCCTCAGGCAAAGGGAAGGCAGTGCCTATGCATGGTTTTGGATCTAGCTAAGGTGTCTCCTAGATATTAGATACATTGGATCAAAGGCAGTTTTACCTTGAATAATATAGGGAAATATCACGATGAAGTAGGGTTAAATGATTCCAGCCAAAAGAAGGTGGTACCAACCAGTGTCAGAAATATTAACAAGTTCATTGTATCTTAGAAATAAAAACGGCCCACTCTATTCTAAAATTGTTTTAAAACTGAAAGACATATAGTTGAAAGTAAATTTCTGACAAATGGATGTTGTTAATGTACAAATATCAGGATGATGTTCTTATAACTTCTATGATATAGTAAGTTTAGTTCTCTTAGGTCCTTATTCAGAACCTAAACTATGTTTCGATTATCTCCAGAACTGATGGGTTTTAATTGTTTTTTTTTTTTTTGTAAAAGAAATATCAACTTAAAGGAGGATTTTCCAGAGGGTGATTTAGAAGAGTTTTGGCTCAAAGTCTTAAGAAAGCAAAGTAGCTTTCTTACATTCTAATGAGGACTCATAAGTGTCATTAGCATTGCTTCAGCAGTAGATAAGGCTGTCATGTATCATATATTGCTTCCTGAGTATTACTCGTACATATTCTACTTCACTTTCTATCTCTTCAAGTTTCTTAATTTTGACATTTCTATTAGTTGAGAGCGTTGGAGTTTGTTATTATTGGATTCTCCAGAAGCAGATACTGAGCTCATGTCTGGGGATACATGGTATTTATTAGAGATCAGTCCTGATGAAGCAGCGGGGAGGAAGAGGAGGGAGTAGGATTGGACAGAGGGAGAGTTTGGCTTGTGATACATGCCTGGTAACGCCTTGGCCAACCTGCAGGGAGTCTGGAGCAAGCACTGCTCTTTAGCGGGTCCATCACTGCACCATCATGGGTCGCATGCTGCCTCAAGGAAGCGTGTGACCCTGGGGTGGATGGCCCTTTGCAGCTGAAGCAGTCCCTGACGGGGCCGGCAGTTGGAGACTGTCTACTGCCCGCATTTGTCACAGCTGGTCAATAAGTACTTCTGAGAAAGGGGATCTGGGTGATACATCTCTATATCTATCATATAGGTCAATATTTGGAAAATCAAACAAGATTCAAGGAACAAACTGAGGGCATGAGTGTGTACAGTCAAGAAATCCAGAGAGCAAGGAGATTAGAAAGCAAGGACTAAAAAGCATCACTAGGAGACCAGGGAATCTGAATCAGGGTCATGGGCCCAGACCCTTGACCATAGCATCTTGCCAGGAAAAGCTCCAGATCCAGGAATGAGTTTGACTAACTGACATATGCACCAAGCAACAGGAGAGAATTTTGATACCGTACCAAAATTCTAGTTCCCATGTCTGGGCAGCTGAGGGTGGACAACTAGTGTGAGAGCAAAAGTGGGTTTGTTTTCCTAGATGAAGGCAATTAAAAATTGCTCTCCCAATTTTCAATTCACTTGCTAACTCAAATTCACCTGGAACCTTACAGCTTACCTTTATGCTTTGAATATTGAGCGTCTTCCATGAATCTGGGAAAAAACAAACAAAAGTCCAATTGTTTGAATTCAGAACATAAAGTTTTTGATTATTCAGTAATTGTGAATTACAATTACTTTGTTAACAATATGTCTTTTTCCTCAATGAAAAAAAAAGTCAATTTACCACTAATTAATTTATTCAACACATTTAATTGAGTGTCTACCACACATATGCCAGCCACTGTTTTAGGTAATTAAGTGGGTGAATAAAACAAAGATCCCTGCCTTTGTAGACTTCTATTATAAACAGTACCCAAACGACAGTGTATAATATCAACAAATGAAAAGTAGATCAGGATTAAAGGAGTTGGAGGTATAGTAGAAATAAAAGAAAAAATATTTTTGATCTCATATAGGGTCTTTGAGGCACGTGTCTTTGAGACATTGATATTTGAGCAAAGTCTTAAAGGCGGTGATGTCTATGAGAAAGTTGTTGCGGCAGAGGAGCCTCTGGTGCAGATTCCCTTGTGCTAGAGCCTTCCTGGTGTATTCAAGGAACAGCAAAGAGACTGCTGAGGCTGGAGTAGAGTGAGGGCTGTTGTTGAGATCAGCATGTAAGGGGGGATGAGTATGTGAGGAGATGAGGTAAAACTTGGGCTTTAATCCCGATTGAGAGTCAGAACTGTTGAATTTGGAGTGGAAGACATTTACCATCTGATGTGTTTTAAAGGCTCACTCTGGCTGCTCTTGGAGAATAAACTGGAGGGCGTGTGAGAAGCAAGGACAGAAGTTAGGGACCAGTTAAAAGGCTGGTCCAGTAATCCAGGTAAACAAGATACTGCCTTACTTTTTGCTGTAGATTGAAAAAACTAAAAAGGCCAAGTAATACTGTGCTATTGCTTTCACTGGACTTAGATCTAACACTCAGAGTCAGCAAAAGAACTGCATTTTGAGAGAAATTGTCTATTGTTTGGTAACCGTTGTTCTTTCAGGACTAAAAGGTGACATGAAATAGTGGAGAGCATGTCTCTTTCCTTTGTACTGCTCTGCAGCATTTCAGGATCTGAGAAGACTGTTCTAGTATTGAGGTTTATGTACTGTCATGCTCAGAATTCTGATCAACCATACCCAATGCAACTTGTCTCCTCAGAAGTGATTTTTGAAGCAGAAATACACAGTAGGACATGGACCTTTTTTGTCTTTCTATAAAAAAATGGTTTCATGAAAGCCAAGTAACTCCTCCCTCAGTGGAGAAGAAAGTAAGGGATGTGTCATATTTGGAGCAATAGTCAGACAAGGGAATGCACTAAGTGTGCAGAAGTTAGATGGAGGCAAAGAAATAAGTTAAAGGAAATAATGCTTCCTGGCAGGGAAGGCAGAACATGACTAGGTCAGTTCAGGAAACAGTAAAGTGAAAATCATGCTGTCTTGAAAAGTCAGGAGCCCTGCCGGGGCACGTGCCCAGAGCACACCAGCTTAGTACCTTTCACTCTTGGCGTACGGGCATTTCTGAAACTGGGTTTTGATTTGATTCTCACACTTTTTCTTTTTGTGGAACTAGACATTCTTAAAAATAGTTTTTGATGTAGCTTCTCTGGACACCAATTGTGCTGAACTTTGTCTTTTACCATCTGTTTTAAAAAGTACTGTGTCTGATTGTCAAAGACCTCATGGGTGGCTCCTTAAAATTTCTCATTTTATTTGATATGGGCAAATGTGTCGTGTGTGTGTGTGTGTGTGTGTGTGTGTGGTTTTTTCCTTAGCATATAAAATTGTCTGAATTCTGGTAACTTTATGTTCTTTAAACACAAATTTTTTTTCACAACTCAAAATCTCAGTGTCTGATGGGTAAATGGAAAGCTAAAGACCCTGTATGCTTGGGGATTCATTACTTTTCTCTGTTGTCAAATACCACTTGCCACGTTTTTGGTTACTCAATCTGATTTGTAGAAACCCTACATCTGCCATAGGACCCTACCATAGACATTGTAGACACTGACTGATACCATAACATCTACTTGAATTTGAAGGAAAGAGAGGAAAGGAATAGATATGAGCCATTTACCTCTGCTGTTGGTTGATAAATCCCATCTAAGCTGGCCTACAATGCAGATTCCTCCCAAGGCCACAGTTACATAAGATACATGGAATACAGAAAGATTCCGTCTGATTGTTTTCTTTATTTCTTTTTGAAATTCAAAACAGCGAATGGAATCTTCAATCATTGTCTGTTGGAGAGCTCCTGAAGACTCTTGGGGAAACACAAACAGTGTTAAAATTTTAAGAGGGAGAGAGGCCGGCTGAGAGGCTGGGGGGTTGTGATGGTGCTGATGGAGTGTCTGTAGAGGGTAGGACTGAATAAATCTTCCTGCCTGCTTATCCTAACTTCTCCTTTTTTGGCCAGAGATATCTTCAATTATATTATCTGACACAGGGCCTTGTGAACTAACCATTCTGAACACTTATTGTTTGATCCAAACCGTAGTAAGCAATACTGAGGACAGAAAAAGGAAATCTAAGACTTGACACTTCCTTTCAAGAAAGATCCCATCATGTCAGGAGAAAAGACGTTCATGAAGTAAACTTGAACAATGAAACATGATATATCATTGTATCTCTGAATATGTGGTAAAGATCTGCAATACAACTGGAACTTTCATAAATATCCTCCCCACCAAAATGAGCCATCATTTGCAGGACTTAACAGGTTAACAGGAAAGCATTGGCCTAATGGCTACCTTAATATCAAACACAAACGGCAGCAAATGAGATATTCACTCAGATATTTTCATGGAAACATCAATCTATGAAGAGATATAAATGTAAGGTTTTTGGAAATTGAAATGCATGGATGTAATGATAGAAGCCATTTTTTTGGTGGCTCATTTAAAGTATGAAAATTAAAACAATAGAATAAGTTCCAGATAAGTTTTATTTGGACTACACAGTTTTAGACTTCATAGTATTTGTACATCAGAAGCAAATTAGTAAAGGTATTTTAATTATTGGGAGATTTCATTGAAAAAGCCAGATTCCCAGCTTCTTTGGAAACATCTGAAGACCCAGCTCTTCTAGCTCAGCAACCATCTTCCTGAGCTGAGTGGCAGATTTTCTCTTTGGTTTCCATAGCCTCATTGCTCCTTATTGTTCTTTATTTTTTTCTCCCACTATGCTTTAGTAGTTCATGTTTATTACCTAGCAAGCTCTCTGTTGGCATTTGAATTTGAGATTCCCTGATGAGGCCCAGCCTCCACTAAATGCAGTCATGCCTTTTGCAACATCCTTCCTGCTTGAATGCATCACCTTGAAGTTTACTTCTTCTCTAGGCAACCCATTCTAGTGTTGGACACCCCCTTGTTTACTACTGAACATCTGTCTCCCTGCATTAAGCCTTAATCTGTATTCTTCTAACTCTTATAATTTTCCCTAGTTTTGTCCTTTAAGGCAAACATGTCTTTTCTTTCTCCTTAATAGGGTACACCTTCAAATCAAATGCATATAACTATCAAACAATGTCAAGAAACCCCATTCCAAGAAAACTCCTTGTTTTCTACCCTGACCCTGAACATTCCTTATGCTCTCTACCTTTCTTTTTTTTTAAGTTCTGTGGATCTTTTCAATTAAGCTCGCTATTTTGAGTTGATTGTAGATTTATATGGAGCTGTAAGAAATAATACATAATGGCCCAATGTACCCCTTACCCAGTTTCCCTCAATGCTAATATTGTGTAAAACCGTTGTACGATATCAAAACCAGGACATTGGCATTGATACTGTCAAGATCCAGAATATTTCCAGCACCACAAGGATGCCTCATGTTGTCCTTTTATAATCATATCTACACCCACTTCTTTCCCCTCCTGTCAATCTCTAATATGTTTTCCAATTCTATAATTTTGTGATTTCAAAAATGTTATATAAATGGAATTGTATGTTATATAACATTTTAGGATTTGCATTTTTTTTGTTTGTTTTTTTTTTGTTTTTTTTTTAAGGGCTTCAAATGCTTGGCCCTTTTTTATTTATTTATTTTTGGTTGTGTTGGGTCTTCATTTCTGTGCGAGGGCTTTCTCTAGTTGTGGCAAGCGGGGGCCACTCTTCATCGCGGTGCGCGGGCCTTTCACTATCGCGGCCTCTCTTGTTGCGGAGCACAGGCTCCAGACGCACAGTCTCAGTAGTTGTGGCTCACGGGCTTAGTTGCTCCGCGGCATGTGGGATCTTCCCAGACCAGGGCTCAAACCCGTGTCCCCTGCATTAGCAGGCAGATTCTCAACCACTGCGCCACCAGGGAAGCCCAGGATTTGTATTTTTTACTCAGCATAATTCTGTGGAGATTCATCTAGGTTGTTCTGTGTATTAATAGTTCCTTCTTTATTATTGTTTTTTTAGGCAATTTAAAAATATATATATATTTATTTATTTGGTTGCGCTGGGTCTTAGACACAGCAGGCAGGCTCCTTAGTTGTGGCACGTGGGCTCCTTAGTTGTGGCAGGCGGGCTCCTTAGCTGTGGCTCAAGGACTCAGTTGTGGCGTGTAAACTATTAGCTGTGGCATGCATGTGAGAATTAGTTTCCTGACTAGGGATCGAACCCTGACTCTCCTGCATTGGGAACATGGAGTCTCAACCACTGCGCCACCAGGGAAGTCCCCTTCTTTATCATTGTTGAGTAGTATTTCCTGGTATGCATGTACCAGTAAGTTTATGCATTTGCCATTGAAGGACATCTGGGTTGTTTCCAGTTTTTTACTACTATGAATAAAGTTATGAACATTTGTGTACAGGTTTGTCTGTCAACATAACTCTTCATTTCTTTGGGATAAATGCCCGGCAGTGCAATTACTGAGCACTATGGTAGTAAAATATTTAGCCTTTTAAGAAACTGCCAAGCTCTTTACCAGAGTGGCTGTACTATTTTCATTGCTACCGGCAGCGTATGAATGATCCAGGTAGTTCATATCCTTACCAGTATTTTTATTTTAGTTGTTTTGATGTGTAGTGATATCTCACTACAGTTTTAATTTGCAGTCCTCTAATGGCTAATGATGTTGAACATCTTTTCATGTGTTTATTGACATCTGTATATTTCTCTGGTGAAATGTCCCTTAATGTCTTTTTCCATGTTTTCTAACTGGATTATTTGCACTTTTACTGTTGAATCTTGAGAGATTTTAAAAATATTCTAGATAGAGGCATACCTTGGAGATATTGCAATTTAGTTCCAGACCACTGCAGTAAAGCAAATATCACAATAAAACTAGTCACATGAATTTTTTGATTTCCCAGTACATACAAAAGTTATGTTCATACTATGCTATAGTCTGTTAAGTGTGCAATAGCATTCTGTCTAAAAAACAAGGTATATAACGTCATTAAAAATACTTTATTGCTTAAAAATGAGAGCCATCATCTGAGCCTTTGAGGAGTCCTAATCTTTTTGCTGGTGGAGGGTCTTGCCTTGATGTTGATGGCTGCTGATTAATTAGGGCTGTGGTTGCTGAAGGTTGGGGTGGCTGTGGCCATTTCTTAAAATGAGACAACAATGAAGTTTGCCGTAAATCAGTTGGTCATATTTGTGTGGGTTTATTTCTGCTTTCTCTGTTCTGTTTTATTGCTCTTTTTTCCATCCTTCCACCATGCCACATAGTCTTGATCACTGGGTAGATTAATTTCTGGTACTTCATTTTTCTTTCACGAAATTATTTTAGCGAATCTAGTTCCTTTGTCTTTACATATAAATTTTAGAAGAATCTTGTCAATATCTACAAAAAATCTTGTTGAGATTTTGATGGATGTTATGATAAACCTGTATATCAATTTGGGGAAAATAGACATCTTTACTATGTTGAGTCTTTCAAGACATGAACATGGTATGTCTTTTCATTTATTTAGGTCTTCTTTGATTTCTTTCATTAGCATTGTGTAGATAAAGCACATACATTCTGTACATGTACTGTTAGATTTACACCTAAGTATTTTATTTACTTTTTTAGTATTGTAGTTTAAATTCTGTTGTCCAAGTGTTCATTTTTAGTATATAAAAATATAATTGATTTTTTTTGTGTGCTTATCTTGAATTCTGCAACCTTGCTGAACTCACTTATCAGTTGTATGAGTTTCTTTCTTTCCTTTCCTTTTTCCTCCTTTCTTCCTATCTTTCTTCCTTCCTTCCTTCCTTTCTTTCTTTGCGTTCTTTCCTCCCTCCTTCCCTCCCTCCCTCCCTCCCTTCCTCCCTCCCTCCTTTCCTCCTTCCCTTCCTTCCTTCCTTTCTTTTTTGTAGATTCCTTGCAATTTTCTGTGTTGTCAGTCAGGTCATTTGCAAATAGGGACAGTTGTATTTCTTCCTTTCACATCTGTGTGCCTTTTATTTGCTTTTTACCTTAATGCACTGGCTAGAACTTCTAGCACTATGTTGACTAAGAGTTGTGAGAGCAGACTTCCTTACCTTGTTTCCAGTCTTGTGGGAAAAGTATTTAGCTTTTCACAATTAAGTATAATGTTGGCTGCAGGTTTTCTGGTAGATCTTTATTAAGTTGAGGAAGTTCCTTTTATTCCTATTTTTCTGAGAGTTTTTATCATGAATGAGTGTTGAATTTTATCAAATGTTTTTTCTGCATCCGTTGATATGATCATGGGATTTTTATTCTTTAGTTTGTTAACATGGTTTTGAAAGACTGAACTTTTGCAATCCTGAAATAAACTCCATTTGGTCATGGTGTGTAATTTTTTTTATATATTGCTGAATTCAATTTGCTAAAATGTTAAGGATTTTTATGTCTATATTTTTGAGGAATTACTGTTCTATAGTCTTCTTTTTCTCCTTCCTTCCTGACTTCCTCTCTCTTTCCTTTGTTCTTTTATTCCTTCCATCCTTTTTCTCTTTTTTTTTCTTCTCTTTTTCTTTCTTGTACTGTCTTTGTCTGTCTTTGGTATTAGCTTCATAAAATAAATTGGGAACTGTTTCCTCCTCTTTTATTTCCTGAAAGAGATATTGTAGAATTGTTTATTTTTCTTTAAACATTTGATAGTAATCTCCTGTGAAACCACATGGGCTTGGTAATTGCTTTTTCTGGAGTTTTAAAAAGACAAATTCAATTTCCTTAATATTACAGGACTATTTAAATTACAGTATCTATTTCATATTGGATAAGTTGTAGTAGTTTGTGTTTTTCGAGGAATTGGTCCATTTCATCTAAGTTGTCAGATTTATGTATTGAGTTGTTTGTAGTATATCCTTATTATCATTTTGTCTGCAGATCCTGTAGTGACATCCTGTTTCATGTTTCATTCCTGATATTGGTAATTTGTGTCTTGTCTCTTTTTTTTCTTTGTTAGTCTTGCTAGAGGTTTGGATATTTTCATATTACAAGACTTTGGATCTTATCTGAACCTGTTTTAACTGGATTTCTCTAACATTGCTCTGACATGGGAAGGGAGGAAAGAACACTGCTTCATTACTGCCAGGTGGAGGTAGGAGTCCAAGTTCCTTATTTTGTCTGTATTGACACTGAGGTGAGGGTTACCTGTTACTTCTGTGTGTCAGGGGGAGTTCTGGTCCCCACGTGGTCTCCACTGCACTGTATGGAGGTGTTGCCTTGATACCACTGGGCAATCATGAATGTCCTAACTCTCCACTAGGCCTCTGTTGACACCAACCCAGTAGGGATGGAAGTGCTGGTTCCCCAGAGAATCTCTACCTGCACTGTGGGAAAGCTACCTGCTGGTGGTAATGACAGTCCCAGCTTTCTATCTGGCCTTTCTGAAACCACTCAGAAAGGGGTTTGGGGACACCTCAATATACCCTCATGAAGGTGGAAGTGTAAACTCCCCAGTTGGCCTCTGCAGCTGTGGATATGGAGGTGGGGCCATAGTTTTTTCTATGGTGTTTGTCTAGAGTAGATTAGTTATTGTCTGAAAGTCTTCTATCTTGGTAAGCTGGCCCTTTATTTGGTTAGACAGAGAAGGCTTTTGCTGGGGCTTTTTCTTTCTTCCTTTCTTTTTTTTTTTTCTGTGCCCACTGGCATTTCTAGATTGTCAACTTCTTTAGCTCCCAGTCAGGGATATATGAGGGAAAAAGAAAACTCACCACCATGATGTTCCTTGAGTCCTTAAGTCTCTAGTTGATCAGACTTCTTCTGTCTTTCATTTTAAATTTTATTTTTAAAATTTCATTTTAAACTTAAAACTTCAATTCCTTAGTTGCACTTGTCATATTTCAAGTGCACAAAAGTCATATGTGGATAGGCCACCATGTTGGATTGTGAATGGTGGAATTCTCCATTGCTGCAGAAAATTCTTTCAGACATTACTGCTTGAGAGTATTCTTGTTGCTTCTTGTTCTCTTCTTACCTTCTAGGCCTTTGACTTTTTGGATGTAGTATTTCTTATTTTACAGTTTTCCTTTTTGACCCTGAAGACTTATACCTTCTTTTTAAAAGATAAATTTATTTATTTATTTATGGCTGTGTTGGGTCTTCGTTGCTGCACACGGGCTTTCTCTAGTTGTGCCGAGCGGGGGCTACTCTTCATTGCTGTGTGCAGGCTTCTCATTGCGGTGGCTTCTCTTGTTGTGGAGCACGGGCTTTAGGTGCATGGGCTTCAGTAGTTGCAGCAAGTGGGCTCAGTAGTTGTGGCTTACGGGCCCTAGAGCACAGGCTTAGTAGTTGTGGCGCACGGACTTAGTTGCTCCGCGGCATGTGGGATCTTCCCAGACCAGAGATCGAACCTGTGTCCCCTGCATTGGCAGGCGGATTCTTAACCACTGCACCACCATGGAAGTCCAAGACCTTTTGCCCTTCATTCCTGCCTTTGATACTGCCACCAACCTTAGATGAAGAATTGCTGACAACCCTCTCCAAAGAATTGACCTCTGACATCTCCTTTTGGTTTTGGTTTGGGGTTTATCACTTAGCACATAATGGTCTCAACCTGCTTACACCTGAGCTAAGACACTTACCTCCTGATTTGGCCTTAGCAACTGGTTTGTCTCCTAACAAATAACTCTCTGAGTCAGGTTAGCCTAGAATTTTAGTCCATTGCTTTCCTGTTCTGTCTTTAACTCACTGATCCTCATAGTATTGCTCTTACCTTTCATGATCTGAAATTGTAGGCAGTAATGTTTTACTACTCTGCTATAGTTGGGCTTCATTAGAGTCATTATTGTTTGTTTATTTGTTTGTTTTCGGTATGCGGGCTTCTCACTGTTGTGGCCTCTCCCATTGCGGAGCACAGGCTCCGGACGCGCAGGGTCAGCGGCCATGGCTCATGGGCCCAGCCGCTCCGTGGCATGTGGGATCTTCCCAGACCAGGGCACGAACCTGTGTCCCCTGCATCAGCAGGCAGACTCTCAACCACTGCGCCACCAGGGAAGCCCAGAGTCATTATTGTGAAAAAAGTTTTTAAAATGTGGCTAATGCTAAATGAACAATATTTTTTAATATTGCAAGAGATAAAATTGAAGTGGAGGCTTATACCAATAGCTACTTGGAAGAAAGCTGGAACATAAATTCCAGATAGATGATAAATTTGTAAAGCTATTCATACTATACACAGAGCAATGATGCATGCAATTTGAAACCACCAACTGCTGTGTGTTATCGCCTAAATACTAGTTGGTAGTGTTTCCATCCACAGAAACATTTCTTAACTAAAACAGCAGTAAATTCAACTTCACAAAATTTTTTTTTAAAAAATCCAAATCTCTACAATTAATCCCATTTAAAGAAAGAAGATCAATTAAAAATAACTTGTGATTAATTATGTACAAAAATGTTAGTTTTTTTTTTCTTGACCTTAACTTATTTCAAGATGCATAGAGAAAGATTGCTAAGGGAGGAATCCTGCAGTAAAGAGAATATAGAGGCAAAGGAGAACCAGTTAAGGTTGGTAAATTATTAGGAAATGTAATCAATCTTCAAGTATCTAAGGACTTACCTGTTTGTGTATGTATTTCTTCATCTGTTAGGGAATTGTAGGAAAAGAGAATAAAATGTAAGTTTAATCATAGATTAAAGCCAGTCTAAAACCTAATTGCATCAATAAGTATGGTGCTTTTCACAAAATGGGCACTTAATAAAACTTATGGAATTGTAGATAAAGGAAAGATAGACTACCACAAATTAAATCAGTCAGTGAATTTGAAATGCCTCCCATATGGAAAGTATGCTACTAAGAATTCCAAAGAAAAGAAAATAATTCACAGATTCTAAGTGAAAAAAAGATAAGAAGTGTTTCTATCATGAACGAAAAACAGTGCCTATTATATTTTCATATAATTTTGTAAGATACTTTATATAATATTATATATATGTTTTGATAGCTGAATATTATAAATATACCCAAAAGGCATATTTATAAGATATTAGAAATGTTCATTTTTAATTAACAACTAATATTTTATGAGTACATCTAACAAAACTCAATTTAAAATAAATTGCATTAAACTGTAAGGTTTTATTTTTGTTGTTGTTTTTTTTTTTTTTTGTCTTTTGCTTGACCACAATAGAAATCTTACTGTCAGGATACCATGTAAGGACTTTTGAAATTAGTGGCCTAATTCTGTGTTCATTAGTTCTACCTGTTATCCAGAGACCTGTCCTTCTGAAAATGTGCTTGTTGAAGCCGTTTTAAGTTTAGTTATATTATTCAAACAGCTTTTGTTGACTTCAAAAACCCAAATCAAAACCATTGTTAAACATTTGTCTTCAGCTTACAGTAATCTAAAATGAAATTAATTGTTTTATTTACATTAAAAATAGGAGAAAAGTTGACCAAGTAAATTGTTTTGGGAATTCCCTTTATGTTTTGTATCTGCCATAAGCCACCATAAAACTGTTCTCTTTTTTCTCGTTTGAACTTTAAATATATAGATTAAAACCTTCATTTTATTGTTTGTTTCTGTTATCCTTTTTGTAGTTGGAGGTAGCTGTACGCTTTGGTGGTTTTTTTCCTATCAAAGTTTCCCTTCTTTAAAATTACCTTTCAGTTGGGCCCGTGCCACAGCTGATGTGCTTTAGGATGGACACCTGACCCAGGAGCTAACAACTCACAGCTGATGCAAGTGGGACTTGTGCTTATCCAATGATAGTGAGCACTTCAAATAACAGCCTGAGGTGGGAGCTGGGATAACGTGACCACACGGGTCGTGCGCATGCCCAGGAAGCTCCCGCAAGGGCGAGCAGAGACCTGGGCGATCTCCGAGAGACGGTAAGACAAGATTTAGTTCTCAGTTTTCAGTTCCATTTCGGAGACTGTTGTGGTCTGGTTGTTCTTCATTTCCTCTGAGTGCCCATGAAATGTGCATGTTTTACCTTTATGTTAAGTCCTGTTTTCATTAAGCTAGATTGAGAGGATTCCTATTCCTTGCATTCGAATATAATATGCCTTTACTAAAACATAGGCTTTTACATTCTTCCCGGAATATTTTTCTTGACGTATCTATTTCTTTTATCTAACCTACAACTCTTACTTAATCACGTTGTTCATTAATTTGTACCAAATTAAGATTAATACAACTACAACTCTATTTTCTTTATTATTTAGTATTTACCTTTTGGAGTTTTATACCATATTTTGCAACAATTTATAAATTCTATAATATTCCCTTAAATACTTTTTCTTTACAAATACTATAAAACAACATGAAACTTGGAGGCATTTTCTGATTCTGAAGCTTGTGTCATAGGTTATAATTTTGATAACTCTAATCAGTAGATTTTCTTTTTTAGTGTTGCTGATGCTTTATTATATGAGGCAAAATCAGTTTCTATATTCTTTCAGTGCAATAGTCAGTAATAATTGTTTCATGTCATATAGTTAGATAATTAATGGGTTTTCTACTCTTTATCTGATTTAGTGTAAATTAGAGACAGCTGTTTTCTACCTACCCATTTACCTTCCAGATTAAAGGTATATAGGGTTAATTAAGTGTGTGATGTAATTAAGTATGTGATGTAAGGTATATATGGTTAATTAAGTATGTGATGTAACATAAAATATTGTCATATATAATAAGACTGAAGCCAAGAGGAGTATTCCGACTGTAAGATATAAAAAAACAAGGCCAAAGTAGCATGGATCATTGTTATTAAAGTATAAGCACAATTATTTTTACTTTTTAAACATTTACAACAAGAAATGGGTTATTTTCAAAGGTCAGCATTCTATATAAATGGGACATGAACAATAACTCAACTCTTTCCCTAAAGACTACACTTAAGCTATGTGAATTTATCCCTTGCTTGAGAACTAGGTCAGCAATTCCACACCAGAAATGGCAGTACTCAGGAGAGTGACAAACCTTTTCAACTTAGGTTGAATTTAAATTAAACCTAGACTTTGCAGATACTGTCTTCTTGAACGACAGTAAGGCCAAGAAAATAACCAAAATAATCGTTTTTTATGTAGAGGTTCATAAAAGATTTGCATTCATGAAAAATTAATAGAATTTATAGGAAAGAAGTTTTTGTTGGGGGATGCATCCTGTTTATAGTTGGATGAACATTTTTAGAAGCCTGTGAATGTAAGAAGTTTGCATAGACCAGTGGTGGAGAACATGGAAGTGCATATCAGAGAGCTGTGGATTTAAGTACTGAGCTTCCTTTCTTACTGTGTGACCTTGAGTGAATCAGTTGCGTCTCAACTCCAATCTTCTTGCATCTGTGAAATGTAGATAATAATAGTTTTTCCCTTATAAGGTTATGAGGATTAAATGAGATAAGTATAGCACTTAGCAAAGTGTCTAAGCTTACTAAGAGTGAGCTGTTAGTAATATCAGCTGTTACTGCTACTACTACTGCACTGCTGCTGCTACTATTACCAGGAAATAGTGTGTAACATTGTGATTGACCTTATGGAGGTTTTAAGGACCAAAAGTTAAGTTGATGCACAGTATTACATTATATTTCTTGAAACAATTATGCTTCAATTTTTTTGTAACATGGCTTCAGATATAAGCCAAGTTTCATCATTTTCTTTGAAGCTTTCCAATTGACCATTTAGTTATAAGATTGTAGAGTGACTGCTAAATATTAGGTTATGTTTTAATGTTTTTCTTAATTATGCTTTTATCCTTTTTTTGGAAACCACAGTTTGGTTATAATTAAAATAAATCAAAGTAATAATGAGTTTAGATAATTTCCCAACTAATGTATTGAGATAACGTGTTATTTATACTCTTTTCTCCATCCCCCAAAGTCCTTCATACAGGTCACTTTCTGTTCTATGCGATTACTCAAGTATTCTCTCTCTGTGTTTGGGAGTCAGAGAATAATGGTGGTGGTGGGGTTGAGAGCATCTTTGTTGGCATCACCCTTTCAATCTTATTTTAGATTCAGCCAGGACATACCTCTATATAAGTAAGGCATGTTCCTTTTTAAAATTTGATTTTGTGTTCATTATTTACTAGCTATGGTCATTGGGGGGAAAAAAAACCTTTCAATGGGGGTGGGTGTTTGTTGGTGCAGAGAGGAGAAAGAGAAAAACTACTTTTTTCTCTGCTAGAACTTCTTGGCAACTCTGCTCCAGCTCTTATCTCTCTCCCCATTGGCAGGGCATATAGGGCTTCTCATTTTTAAAGTATGTTCTTTCCTTATGCTCTTTATTCCAGTCTTGCATCTGTACTGGCCATTGAAATCTTGGTTATTTTTTTCCTTTGTCGGTTTGACATCATTCTTGTGTTCTGTAAATGTTTTCAGATCCTGTCTCAGAAAAATCTTCTAAGGACTTTATTGCTCTCTCAGGTTGCTGTCCCATCTTCTCCTCCATCTATTATTTAACTTCTTAGGATGCTCTTTGCTCTGGTTCCTTACCATCTAGTCCTGATTTTCACTTTTGTTCTTTTGTTGTTGTTAGCAAGGATGCTAGACCTGTTATTTTAAGAAGCATTTTATGGCCTCTTACTCACCTTTGCAGTTTACTTTCTCTTCTACACCAGTTATAGGTGTAGAAAGTAAAGGGACTCTGTAGAGGAGTGTAATGTAACTTCAAACCTTTTGTCCTGTACCCTGTGTATAAAGGAAAGGGCTCCTTTTAAGTAGGATTATTGGGAGAGTGAAGAAGAGAACATCTTGACTTTTATAAGATATAACTTTTATATTCCCGCAGTTTTAAAAATAACTAGCACATGGCTATTATCCTTTCTTTAAAAAAAAAAAATAACATTTGAAAACAAAAAAGAAATGGTTAGCATCACTACTGCTCACTTGTCCAAGTTTTCCAAACTTCCCCAGCCTACTTGGAGATAAGTGCACTGTGGACACTGCCTCGTGGACTGGTCCTTTGTGGCAGCAGATATGAGAAGCTTCTTTATCAGTCAGGCTTCAGTCGAGGGAGGAGACACTGAGTGCCATGGAGCAGGGGTTTGTGATGGGAACAAGACCCTGCAGATTGTGGGAGAGGCTGGAGAACTGAGGTGATAACCAGCCTCTCTGCACCGGCATGGGTGGACGGGTTAGCTTGCCAGGGATTTTGTGAAGTGACATACGTGCAGCTGTTGGGGTATTAACATAAAGGGTAACTGGTGGAAAAGTCTGTGGAAGGTCACTGTTTCTGTGTCTGGTGATGATTAGGGTTCCTGTCTATTAGCGGAGTTAGCAGTTTGGAAGTAGTGTTGAATGCAGAGTGGGGCAGAGTGAGAGCAAGCTGAATCTACTGATAGGTCTGCATCTGTCTGTCAACATCAAGAAGATTAAAGACAAGCTGAAATCTTCTGGAAGATCTTTGTGTCTCTCACTGCCTTTAACTAGAATGCCCTTTTAAGAGTAATGGCTGCTGTTTTCCAATTCCTGCTTTCCAAATCACGTCGATTTCTCTTTGGACCACATTTAACTGAGAAGAGGATTCTGGGAAACCTGGTTTCAGATTAGCCAGATTGATAAAGTGCAAAACAACTACAGACATCTGTTCGTACTGCTTTGAACTATATTTATATCTAACAGCTAAATCATGATTCCACCTAACATGATGCAGCTACGTGCAACTGAAAACATGCTAGCATTGTATCTTCTCCCAAAAGAGGACACTAAGGCCCCATCTTTGGGTGATGTTTATTCCTTTTCTAGCTGAGTCCTACTCCTTCTTTGATATCTTCTAACTTAAGTATTGACATGTTAGGTTAATGGCTATTAACATATGTTACAGAGTAGGGAAATAATAAGCTTGATTAGCATATCTATCTAAACATATGTATATACATACACAAATACATTCATATCAGAGGAGGAAGTACCTGGAACTACTATAGTCTTAAATTTGTAAATAGTCACATGGTTATAGCTGGTATTTATAACTTGCTTCTTCTAATACCCATTCCATATTCCCTTTGCCCTCAGCAAGCAGCTTAGCTGATCATGGTTTTTTAACTGGCGGGGTATCCCAAACCTGTATTCCTGGAGGGTCTATGCCTTTAGCAGTTCTGATTATTTTGAATTTTTGTACTGTTCCAATAATTTTTTATTGGGAGAATATGTGAGTCCTAAGAGGTGCCCTAGAGGCTCACCTATGTCACAGACATCTGCCTCTTTTCCCCGTTGTATATAAGCAACACAACTGCATTAGATTTCTATTGTTGCAAACCAAGTTATAATAAATTCATCAGTTTAAAACAATACACACTTATTATCTCACAGCTTCTGTGGGTCAGGAGTGTAGTTATGGTTTAACTGGGTCCTCTGCTCAGGGTCTCCTCAGCTAGGACTGTGATCTCATCTGATACCCTGGGTTCTTTTCTAAGTTAATTCAGGCTGTTGGCAAAATTCAGTTCCTAGTGGTTTTAAGACTGAGATCCCATTTACTCTCTGTGTGGTGGCTGGGGGAGAGAGTCAATTTCAGCTCCTAGAAGCCTCTTTTAGGTCCTAGGCATGTGACCCTCTTATCTTGCAACATGACAGCTTAATTCTTCAAATGCAGCAGGATAAACTTACTCCAGTCTGCTGCAGCTGAATCTTAGATAATGTAATCTAATCAAGGAGTGACTATCTAATCATATTCATAGGTCTTGTCCACATTCAGGAGGAGGGAATTATATTAGCATGTACACCAGGGAGTGGGAATTTTGGGAGCCATCTTAGAATTCTGTCAATCACACCATTTTTTCTTGGTAGTCAGAATCGATCATTCTACTTACCACAATTAGTTCCTTCTCTGACAGCTGAGTCACTGCTATGAAGAGTGACCAGGTGGCAGTTTCAACTTCAGTTTTTGAGAACTATTGTTGTGTTCCCCTTTGGAGCAAAGATCTCTAAACTAGCAGATCCTAAATTTGTGGAGGCCAGAAGGCAAAATATTGCTAGTGGATCATTAGGAGTAATAGGGAGAGGAGCTATTCCGTCTTCCATTCTCCAGCCAAAGAAGCTTGGCTGTGGGGGAGAAAACCCAGCATCGTATACTGGGCATTGATTCAGAACATATACTACATGCTTAAGGACATTACCCCAACCCACAAAAGTGTGATCATCCAGTTGTACTGTATCAGAGTCTTTAAAAGATCATTTCATTGCTTCTGGGAAATATGGTAAGATCAGTGAATTCGCTGAGAAAAGCTGATTGCTGCGCTTACTGTAAAATAAATTCCTTGAACAGAAGCAATGATGTATGGAACACCATGCTGGTAGATAAGGCATTCTGTAAGTTCACAGTTGGTGGTTTTGGCTGAAGACTGTTGGGCTGGGATTGCAAATTTGTATCCAGAATAAGTGTCTTGTCAAGTGAGGAAAAAATTGCTGCCCCTTTCAGGAAGGAAATGACTCAAAGTAATCAACTTGTCTTGAGGTGTCTGGTTTCCCTGGGGAATCATGTACAATGTTGGAACTCCCTGTCAATCTGTTGTTTTCAGGTTGAGTACTCGGCAGTTTATAGAGTGGAAGTCCATGTTGCTTAGCTCATAAGTAACTTTCACCTTTATTACCATAAGCACTTTATGCATAAGCTGGTGGCGCAAAGTCAAGGGTGGCTGGGCAGAGAGGCTGCCTGGCATCTATAGAATGAGTAATGTTTTCCACCTGATTATTAAAACCTCTTCTGCTGGTGTTGCCCTTTGGTGGGCATTGATATAGGATGCAGATATTTTCATACTCTGTGCTTATTTTCAGAGGTCCGTTCACATGCTTCTTCTCCAGAACTCCTTTTCACCAGTCATGTTCCTCCCAAGTCCCTGACCATCCAGCAAACAAATTATCAGCCCTTGACTAAGAATCAGCATGGATTCATACCTCTGACCATCTCTCATTCTAGGCAGAATAGAAAAAACAAAAACAAAACAAAACAGCCAGGTGCACTGCTCAAAGTTATGCCCACCGGGGATATTTTTCTTCACCATTGTCCTCAGGGCCACTCCTAAGTGGGGCTGTAGAGGAATAGCTCTCCACTTTGAGGTAGGGGCAGTGTACTGTGCAGAACCATTTGTAAACCAGTCACCAAACTTTTCTTTCTCATCAGCCAACTGGTTAAAGCGACTGCCGTATGTGTGGGCTGATTAAAGTGGAGGCAATGTAGCAGGGGTAGGAATCATAGGAATCTGAACTGCTTTCTCCTGTGTCTTATCTGTGCTTTCAGGAATTGCTCCAGCCTGCTCTTGTGAATACCCCTTCCAGTTAATGACGTTAATGATGGAGTTAATGTTAGTGATGGAGTGCTACCGTTCACTCCCACTTTCAAGGCTTGGTAGATAAATCAACAATCTGTTCTTGATATTCAATTTAGTTTTCAAGATAATTTGGTAGCTTGTGTTAAGCATCCACTTCTCTACTAGGACCTAATAAAAGCCAGAAGCTATTTCTCAAAGGAGAGTAGGTATCTGCAAAGGATGGCATAGCTTAGCGCCAAAATCTTAAAGTTGTGCACTGTTTTTCACCTTTATTGACATTACAGTGGCTCCGTCCAGTATTCCTGCTGCCACAAACATTTCAAGCACAATTGGATCTGTGAATTATATTGCCTAAGTGGCAAATCAGCTTACATGGAGGCCTGGGATTTTTTTGTACATCCTTCTCTTGTTTGGGTCCCACTCAAAGCTGGCAGGCTTTTGGATTACTCAATATTTGGGGTCATGATAGCATGCCCAAATGATGTGTATGTTGCCCTAAAATCTAAAGAGGCGCAATAGGCATAGTCCATCTTTCAGTGTTAGAAAGGGCCAAATTCAGCCATTTGATCTTCACCTTGTAAGGGATGTAATGGCATGCTACTGACCACTAGAATCCTAGAAATTGTTCTGAATTTTTTTACATATTCATATCTCGCCAAGGTGTCTAAAATAGTTGCTACTTCCTACTTTCTAGATCTAATTAGCATGATATTATTAATGTGGACCATCATGACATCTTGTGGAATGGAGAAATGATCAAGGAAGTACTCTCTGGAATAGATTATGACATAAGACTGCAGAGTTAATATAACCCTGAAGTAAATTTGTGATGGTGTCTTGCTATCTCTGCTAGGTGAAAATATTCATATGCTTGGTAGTAACATACCAGGAAACATGTTGATTTACTTTAGTAAAGAAATCACATCAGGAATTGCAGCCGTAATAGGAGTTGCCACCTGCTTAAGTTTACAATAATCCACTGTCATTCTTTAAGATCCATCTGTCCTTTGCACAGGAAAAACAGGCGAGTTGAATAGAAATGTGGTAGAATCACCACTTCTGTGTCTTTCAAGTCATTGATGTTGTCACTTAGAACTGCAGTCTCTCCAGGAATAAAGCAGTGCCTTTACTGTATTATTTTGGTGTGTAGACGTGGTTCTGGAGGTTTCCAGTTGGTCCTCCCCTCTAGACTGTACCAGCCCTTATTCCATGAGTCAAGGAACCAGTGTGGAGATTCTACAAGCTGCTTATCTTGTCTTTTCCAATAATGCTTTCTAGAAGTGGGAAAAGAACCATGAGCTGATTTTTGGGACACACTGGAATTACTGTGAGATGGACCCAAGTCAGCACTTCATTAATTGCCTGACTTCTAAAAGCCTGTACTGTGACTAGCTAGTTGGTCTACAGTGGTGTTTTCGTTCTTCAGAGATATCTCAGTCCAGAGCCAGTGTCCAGTAACTCCCTCAAAATTGGGTAATTTTTTCCTCTCCAATGCATGGTCACCCTGGTAAAATGCCACATGTCCCTTAGGAAAGATAAGTAAAATATTTATAATATATTATTTGGCAATGTATCAAGGTCCTTCCTCAAGGGACTCAGCCATCCAAATGGCTCTGGGTATGTGAACTGCTCAATTCTTGGACTTGGTTAAGGAGTTATGACTATTTTAATGATTCAAGTAAGACATTTGTTCTGTTTCAGGATGATTTCTGCTTACACAAATTGCTTACAAAATTTTGCTTACAAAATTTGATCAAGTAAGAGTTTAGTAGTTTTCTCGTCTTAGGTATACCATGATAAATTGTCAAATGCCAAGGATCGCTGTTGGCCAAATCATTTTAATTACTACTTTGGCTCTGCCGCCTATTACAATAGCACCTGAAAGTCCCAATTGACCCTTGCCATATCAACAAATTCAGCACGATCAAACATAATGTTCCTTCTACTCAACACCCTTATGAACCATTGTCATACATGTTTACTCAGGTTTCTTTGATTAAAAAGTGTGAAAAGTCAGGCTTCCCTGGTGGCGCAGTGGTTGAGAGTCCGCCTGCCTATGCAGGGGACACCGGTTTGTGCCCCGGTCCGGGAGGATCCCGCGTGCCGCGGAGCGGCTGGGCCCGTGAGCCATGGCCGCTGAGCCTGCGCGTCCGGAGCCTGTGCTCCGCAACGGGAGAGGCCACAACAGTGAGATGCCCGCGTACCGCAAAAAAAAAAAAAAAAAAAAGTGAAAAGTCTTGCAGATCTTTGGGGATATGGTACTTATTGTGAACCTGACCGGTTGGGGCTTGTCAGGACTTAAGTCTGGTAGTAGGTCTAGAAGCAAGGACAGTTAGTGGGAGTTGGTATTGATGAGGTAGATCCCTTCAAGGTTACTACTTCAGGGGAGGCCATCACCATACTTGGACAAGGTGAGAAGGGCTGCTTTAGGGAGGTTTCTATACTTTATTGGAGTCTGCCCATCATATTATTTAGGGCCCCACTCTCTCAATGCCTTCACTATGAGGTTAGGAATTCAGTTGGGGTTGTTATTCAGCCGAGCAGGGCATTGGACTTTGAGTTTTGTTTTCAGAAATCTTGACCTACATCTGAAGAAATAAAGGTGTCTGCTTTTTGGAGCAGACAGAGAAACTGTTTCTTTAACTATGCTTGAGATGGGAATTTAACACCCTGAGCCCAGCAAATTCTTTTCTCCACGTTTTCTAGTGCACTTAGAACAAACAACCAATCTGTTACACTTTTATTTATATTAAAATTTCTTGTAAGAGCAAACACTTGGTCACCTAAAGCTCTGCCTTCTATAGGCATCTGAGCATAGGAAAGAATTTAAGTGACATTTTTACTACTGTATGTTGCAGAATACCAGACTTCTCTTTACCACTGGCAACAGGGTCATTAATGCCTATATTACTAATTAGTCAGAGAACTAACTCTTTGTTTTCATTCTTAAATTTCTGTTCCCCTGGAACCACTCCTGGTACCAGTCATTGTAGCAGGTAGTGTCGGTCAGGAAAGCAGAACCACTATGAGTACTGTGGTTCAAGGGTTTTATTGTTGGATAAGAATTTACAAAATTGTGTGAGATGGAAAAATAAGAGTGTAAAAGGGCAATTTTCAGATCAGTGAAAAACCACAAAGTAGTACTTCTGAAGCACTGGCACAGGTGGATAAATTGGTGCTTGTCAGGGAATTTGTGAAGTAGATATGTCTACCTGCTAGCGTGGGACTGTGAAGAAAAACAACTAGAGAAATCTGCAGAGTTATTGCCTCTGTGACTGGTTCTGGTTCTGGTAGTCAGAACATGCAGTCAGGATGAGTCAGAAGAAGCTAAAATCTTCTGCACCACTGCATTTATTTGTCACTGTGGAGAGAGCAAAGACAAGGAGGACTCTGCTGATAGCTCTACATCTGTCTCTCACAATCTCCAGCCACAATGACTTTCGGAGTATAACCACTGCTATTTCACTTCTGCCTTCCAAATCTTGGGCTGTTCTTATGTTGGTCACCTCTAATTAGGAAACTTAAAGGGGTAAAGGAAGGGTTTCTGGGAAACATAGTTTCAGATTGGCCAAATTCACACAGTAAAGCACCACACGCCTTGTGCAACCTGCCAACTTCTTTTCATTCTACAGACCACATGTTGAAACAGTGGTGTCCTAAGATCAAAGTTTCTTGGATTGTTGAGTGAGTGCAGAGAGGACACTTGCCCTAGGGAGTC
The DNA here is from genome assembly GCF_937001465.1 of Orcinus orca. NCBI lineage: Eukaryota > Metazoa > Chordata > Mammalia > Artiodactyla > Delphinidae > Orcinus > Orcinus orca. Next base: position 67,640,956 of record NC_064565.1, read on the forward strand.
AAACAAATGACAGAAGACTTTGTGAGGGAAAGATAAACTTTGTTTTGTTATTCCACTTAGGTTTGGGGGTTGTTGCAGCAGCCTAGCCTATTCTGATTAATATACTTCTTACTTAAAGCAAGGCATGTTAAGCAAGATGGTTCCTGTTTGGAGGTTAATGGAGGACACCTTTTGGCAACGAAAACTCTTGCTTTTTGAAGAGGCTGGTTACCAGGTGGCCTCTCTGGAAGAAAAAAATCTCCCTGTGGCCAGTGTGGTTTTTCGGGGTGCAGTGTTTTGGGAAGTGAGCAGCATCTTAGCACTGCTTTACCATCAAGTAAAAGGGGTCACCTCTTTGTTATGTATGTGACTCCAGGAAGGAAAGTGGTGTATTCTGGAGCAACCAGGCCCCTGGCTGCGCTGAGAACCTCCCATGTTGTCCAAGCGTTGGGTGGTTTCTGACTCTAGACCCAGCTGAGTGAACTCTACACTGTCCCAGTGCTGTTTTAGCCACGTTCTGTTTCTTCACTGTTTCTGATTGCTGCTGCTTGACCTGTTCCACTGACTGCTTCTGCCTTCTTGTTCTAAATCTCTCTTCTCTGAGTTCTTAACCATGTCATACATCCTTATCTTCTGTAAAAGACTCTCACACATGCCTTTTATTTCTGTCATTATCTCTCACATCTCTAAGTACTGTATAAATATTTGTCATTTGATAGCGTACTGAAACATATGATTCAATACCTTTAAGGACAAATTAATTAATTTTTAATAAACTTGTTTCTCCCTCATTCTGATTTTCCTGTTTATCAATAGTTACTCTATTTGTCTAGTCAATCAGGCTAGAAACCTTTCTTTTTTAAAAATTTTATTGAAGTATAGTTGACTTACAATGTTGTGTTCATTTCTGCTATACAACAGTGATTCAGTTAATACATATATATATTCTTTTTCATATTCTTTTTCATTATAGCTTATTACAGGATATTGAGTATAGTTCCTTGTGCTATACAGTTGTACCTTGTTGCTTATCCATTCTATGTATAATAGTTTGCATCTGCTAATCCCAAACTCCCAGTCTATCCCTCCACCACCCCAAAACCTTTCTTGATCTCTCATAACCAATCAGTCATATTCTGTAAGTTTTCCTTCATTTGTCTTTAGTTCTTTAAATCTCTCTGAACAAGTAAGAGGTAGGCCAGTGAAAACCCTATGGCCTTTTAACACATCTGTACGCTTTTATTGACTTACACATCTAATTTAAACTCATATTTAAAGCTAAATTTCACAACTTCTGTGTTATAATACTGTATGTGTTTGCCATTCTGCCCTGAAATATAGTTTGCTTAATCTATTCTCTAATAGTTATATGTAAAAACAAACAAAACAGATGAAGAATATTTTTTATGGGTAAATGCTAACAAATGAGTGTATATCTATTAAAAGAGAAAATTTAAAGTTCAAACAAATGTATAAATCATTAATAAACAGATTATCTTTATTGGACAAACTTGGACAACTTATTAAGTAGCAATAAAATTAAATGGCAATTTTTATGTAACTTGTTTGTTTACATCTGGAAAATATGGGGGAAATTATTACTTGATTTTAGAACTGTGCTCCTTTAAGAACTTTTAAGACACAATAATATTTAATGGCCAGAGAAAGTTATGGAATTGCAGTTATAATAAAGTTGTGATATATTTTGAGACAGTGGAAGATTCATTTACAATTCCATAGAGACCTAGGAATAATAATACTAACAATATTTCATTGAGTTCTGCTCCTTTATGAATCCAACTCTGGCTCAGACTCTTGATACATAAAGGCACTCCAGGTAATTGTCAGCACTTGCAAATTTGACTTGAGAGATGACCTGTTGCAATTGCTTCTCCTGTTTCTTTCAAGCCTTGTTAATTTATCTGTCCCACTAATGCCTACTTCATTCAGCCTGATGCAAAATTTGATTGTTGACATATGGCATTATGTGATGTCTGTTTTCTTTCTCAGAGTAGAATTTATAAGGATCAGATTTTCAAAGGGACTATTGCCCAGAGCCTAACACCTGTACCTACCAATCAGTTTCTTGCATTCATTCCTTCACATTCATTTTCTAAGCAACTTCTATGTGCCTAATAATAGGCTAGGTGCTTGGAAGGTTAAATCAAATAAAGCAGTGTACTTATATTCAAAGATCTAATAATGCATGGAGCAGATATATCAGAAATCAAGTACTACAGTGTAATGTGTTAAATATTAATAGAAGTAGAGGGCCCACAGCAGGGACAGTGTGTGGCACACAGTAGGTACTTAATTTGTTAAACAATAAAATGTATTATTAATAAATTATTAAGTAGATACTTAAGTATTGAATAGATTAATGGATGAATGGGTGCATAAATTCATGGATAAAACATGACTATGGATTGAAAGAAGGATCATGGCATGCTTCCTAAAGGAGAGGATGTTTAAAATGATTTTCAGAGAATGAAAAAGTGTCAGGAACAAGAGGGGCAGTATACTGAGGGCAGTCAGAACAGGTATGAAATACACAGAAAGTATAAAAATTACATGTTCAGGTAAATGATTTCGAAAGGATGGAGCAACAAATACATACAGGGCTGTGGTTAGAAATGTGAAACCGGTATTTCTAAAACTGCACTTGTGAATTCTTACTTAAAATTGTTCTTTCTTGTGATTCTCTCTTGAAAAATGACACTGCCAACTAAAGAAAAAATCTACCATCTCCCTTCCAATCTCCCACCTCGATTTAATTACTCACCCTTGCTGCAGATTGGCAAACTTATTATCTCTGAGTTTCTCTTCCCTCTTCACTTCCCTCAACACATTCTTCAGTCAGGGTTCATATTCTCACTCCTTCACTCATTCAATCACCAATATTTACCGGGTGCCCATTATGTTCATCTACATTGCTATCAAAGTGTTATTTCAAATCTGTAAATTTGATCATGTCCCTGCTCATTTATTTACAAGAGGCCATTAGGAATGAGATTATGAAGAGCTTCACAGAGCAAACTAAGTAGTTTAGCTTTTATTCAGAAAGCTAAAGGAATCCACTAAAATATTTTTAAGCCCCAGGGTGACATGTCTCTATTTGCATTTTAGAAAGATCACTCTGAAAGCACCAAAGATGGTGCCCTGGAGAACCCACTGAAGGAATGTGTGGAAGGATGGAGCTGGTGAAAAATACTAAGAAGGAGTAGACAGAGATGGGAGAAATATTTGAAGAGAAAGGAGTCACAATAGCTAAGGGAAGATCAAATTTTATAAAGAAGGGAATTTGCAAAAAGACTTTTATGTTAACTCTCCCCAACAGAGGGTAGGCTCTCATCCATATTTGTCACTCCTTCAGTTGGGAACAGTGAATGAGGAGATTGGAGAGGGTGGGAGTTCCCATGTTAGGGGAATATAATCAGTGTCAGAGAATGATCCTCTTACATTCCACAGCTTTCCATCTCTTGACACTTTGGCTTGACCATCAAACTTACAAGAAATCTAGGGTGCAGGGGAGAACAGCAGCGTGTAAGGTCAGTCTTGTTCCCATCTTTGTGAAGTCACTTCTGTCACCATCTGCCACTCCTTGCTATCCTTTTGAACCATGGGGGGCAATTCAGATTTCACCCCAGAATGATCTGAAATGGGTGAAGACTACATTCAATAATCTATCTACTATGCTGAATTATAAATGTATTCCCTATTCTGTTCCCCATCTCAAATTGTATTCATTTATATAATTCACCAGGAGTTATATATTCAGTCAAATTACAATATAAAAATGTTGCAGATAACACAATGCCAGCAGTAGAAACATGACCCAAATTTGCACATTCAGAACACCCTCTAATTATTAAATTGCTGGGGAGAAATTAATGCCCAGAATAAATTTGCTTCTAAATTAAATTCCCAAAGAACTAAAATCCAAAATATAGCTCTCTGTTATGTTTTATTTTGCTGACTTTCAATTGACTTGGGATGTTAAGTCAGTGAGTATTCCTTCAGTAGCTGTAACCTGCCATGGTTTCCACTGCTTCCTTTAAAGCAGACTGAGAATCAATAGGACACATGAGATCATCGCAATACTACTGGCTGACTCATATGATTGAGAAAGAACAAAAATCTCTAGGCCCACAGCAGCAACCCCAGCAAAATTATATAATCAGGGTTTAGAATATAATGCCATGCAGACTCTCACTGCAGATGTCAGCCAAGAATCATGCAGTGGTATCTGGAGGATAGATAGATAGATAAAAAATGGTGGAAATGATAGAAATAGTTTTGGTTTTAACTTTTCCATGATAGTGGTCAGTTGGTTATTAATAGTTTCCACTTCTGCATGTCCAGAGTTTTCATAGCTTCAAGAGCAAAGTCCAGTGAAAACCAAGAACAGGTGCCATGTGCTTCTTCAAAATAAACTTTTGTGTGTTTCATTTTTAATCCCTTGAGGGTTAATATTTTTAGTTCCCTTTTGAATTGATATTTACAATTCCAGTGGCCCCATCTCCACCACTTATGTTCTTCTTTTAGCAGGACTGGAGGTTTTTCCCTTTATGGTTCATTTAGCAGCAGCTAAGAAATAGGATAGGGATGGGAACAAGAAAACTTAGATTTCAGGACTCCCAAAATCTGAACTCCTCCAGATTAAGGGAGCTTACTCCAGCCCTGTACTTCATATTACAGGCTGAGTCACCTTCCAATAGTACATGCATGAAACTCTGCTTATTTTCATAGGAGCCTTTCCTGGTTCTTACTCACTCTGTGTGGGACCCAGTCCCAGGAGAAGCAGTGGTGCAGCTCCAGTTTAAATTCTCCCAAAGAGTCTCTCCTGATCTTAGGAAAGAACACTGTATTTGCACTTATAACCAGATTGCTGCTTGTTCTGTTCGAAGGCTCTGAAATGCCCACCATGACTGCTAAGATGAATCTCTTTTCTGCTTAAACCTAAATGTGCTTCTCAGCTCAAGCCCACCAGTTACAGCCTTGCTTAAAGGCTCCAACTGGCCACATGCTCACTTGTACTGAAGTCTAGCCACATAGCCTAAGCCTGTTAACACTAACCACACTCAGGTAGACTCCAGCCACAATATAAGCTTCTGCCAACTTCAAAGTTCAAAGAACTGAGAAGCCCCCACTTGCTAAAGGTGTTCATTTCGGCCACGTTAGTATGTTCAATCTGTCCATGTCATATTTTGATCTAAATTTGTTTAGCCCTGAGTCTATTCTCAAAGTTTTCCAACTGATACATCCTTTGTTGGGGATTTAGGATGACAATTAACCATACTCCTCCCCTAGTCTCATGGATTCTGAATTGAAAATATACTTAAGAGTCAGATAAAGATACCTGCATTATTTATTGGTAAAACTGGATTAGAAAATTTGGCTTAGATTTGAGGCCAAAATGGGCCCCTTCTTATTTCCTACTTGAATGATTCAACCCTTCCCACTAGCAGGCACAATTTGTGGCTGGAAAATTACAGGTTTTGCCTTGCCACACTGCCCTACTGAGTTTTGAGCATGGAAGCAGCAGGAGAAAGGAAGAGTATACAGTAAAACTTCCAAGCAGGCAACTTGAAAACAAATAAGAGGCAGAACATAAGAACAGTTATTTTTACTTCGTTAACTCTGCTTATTATCAGTCAGATGCTACCAGTATTAGGGAGGTTTGGGATACGGTGAGTGGAGACATGGGCAGGGGTGTTCTTCCTAATATTTACAAGAGGATTGCTACTCTTGCTTTATGATCTGAGATTGGAGTATGGGAGCACAGAGAGGCTGATTCCCTTTGCAGAAAAGATCACAATGTCAAATGGACAAATCACAAAAATGTCTAGGTCAAGAAAGAAGACAGAAGAGCATTCACAGACTCTAATATGAAGTTCATTGGTAATCTTATACATTTGCATTTCTGTAGTGCGGTGATTCTCGAATTTTAGTGTGCTTCAGAATCACCTGGAGGGCTTGCTAAACCGCAGATTGCTAATCCCCAGATTCTCAGAGTTTTTGATTCAGCAAGTCTTGGATGAGGCCAGTTGAATTTGCATCTCCAACAAATTCCCAGGTGATAATGATGCTACTGGTCTGGGGATCATCTCTGGAAAACCACTGCTGTGGAGTATTGGGGACAAAAGCCAAATTGCAATTGCGGGGTGAGTGGATTATGAGAGAGTAGAAGCAGGGTATGTTAACTATTCCTTCAGGAGAATTAACTGTGAAGAAGAGTAGAGATAAATAAATGTTGGGACTAGAGATTATTTGGAATTGAGGATGGATTCTCTTTAAGTTATACAGATATCTTTATTTCCATGCCATTTACTGCAATGGGATTTGTTCTGTCATACATTTACAACTGAACACTATTATAACTATCTTTTTGTAGTGGTTGTATATGCTGGATATTTTCTCTATCTTCCAGAACAAACAGTCTCTATTTTTTACCATGCCCTAGGAGCTCCCTGGGCCCCGTCTGGCTTCCTGTTGGGTTTGGCCAATGGGGATATCTGGCAGAGATCAGAGGGAGGGAGGAGACTGAGGTTGGGATATTTGTTCTCTTGGCTTCTTCTCTGGCAAGTTGTCTTGCGCTGGCTCTGTTCTTGACCAAAGGCCACTGCTTCTCTCAAAGTGCAAGAAGTCTTCTCTAAAAGCTTCTCTTCTCCCAGATCCTGATAACTGTTGTTTCCACTTGTTCCTATTCTGTGTTGTTGTTTTTTTTCTATACCCTGCCCATATGTTTATTGGTTAATATTCGTTATCAAACCTTCCTTGAATTATCTTATTTTGAGTGTACCATCTGGGATGCTATATGAATGATATAGGAGTATGTGTGTGTTCCTGTGTGTGCACACTAGTGAGCATGCTTCATGTATGTGTGTATCCATAACTGGCAGATTTTCTACTTTCAGTCCTTATGATTCAGATAGGAAGAACTTTACCCTTCTCAGATCCAGTAGTCAGCAGTTATCTGGGTATATTGGTGTATTCTCTGGCCACAGTTAAGCTCAGAGAAGAGCGTTTGATCTGATTTGACTCGGTGAAACTCAGCTCCTACGCTAGTATATTTGAAAGAGGTGTTCTTCCCTCTGTGGTTGCTAAGCTGGTACTCTGTAAGCATGGATCTGCCTGTGATCTTTACCACCACTTATGAGATCCTGACCAGGAATGAAGGCCTATGAAGGAAAATGGAGGTGAAAAAGAAAGATGAACAGATTCCTAATGATATCTTTCAAAAACATGGGTTTAACTGAAAGTGGCTACTTCGAAGTGTTAATATTTATTTTGCTTAGACCATTTTGAGTTGAGTCCTGCAATTTGTAACAGACATTGTTCTGACTGATATATTTCTTATTCCTCCCTTGTTCCATATGAGTTCCAATTTCTATCTTTCAGCTAGCTACATAATGTTTCTTTGAACTTTCTCTAATTCTCTAGGTTCTTCCTAAATCTGCCTTTCTCTTCTCCAAAGGTATATTTGTATGTATGTATTCTATCTTGGACAATCTCATAAAAAGTGTGTCAAAAATATGTTTTACTCTGAGGGGGAAATCACTGATCTCAAGAAGACATTGGTGGTAGAGTTAAAATACTGTATTTGCAACTTTACTGATAAATCTGAGGCTTTAAGATAGAAAAGATTCAATCAGTGTCATTTTAAATCTATAGACCTTGAACCATAAAAGTACATGAAATTATTATGGGATTACCTCAAAACTATCCTTTGTTTACACTCTTTACTACAGCTCTTTGGTTAACCCACCATGCCTTGAACTAAAAAGATAATAAGCTAAAAATGTGAAACTCAGGTGATAAGACATTAAAGGTATAAAAAATCTAAGAGAGCAGGAAAGTAAGGACATTATCATGGGGGTAACAGATAAAAATTAAGTGTTAAGATAAGCATAGGACAGGGGAGCAAAGGACACACCCGGTTGGTGAATCCCCACGGGAAGCAAGAGAGCAGATGATGGCTAAATCAGCGACTGCTCCCCTCCAGGCACCTGTGCTTTCTTCCTGCCTCTGATACTGAAACCTCCACCCCGTGGGAACAGTTAACTGTCTGCCTCCCACAAGCACACAGACCCAGACCCATTGGAACTGGAAGGTTGATGATGCTGAGTCCCGATTACCTCACCACCAGACGATCAGAAGAATGTCCACCAGCTGACCAAGCCCTGCTCCTTGAACACTGTAAGACTCCTCACTACCCACTCCAAGGTAGGACACACAGTCTCGAGGGCATTAGCCCACTGCGCCTGCCAAAGCAATAAAGCTATTTCTTTCTACTTTACCGGAAAAAAAAAAAAAGATAAGCCTGGGACATGGTGTCTTCTGGATTGTGAAGCTTACTCCCTCCCATGGATGAGCAACATCTTCCAGGTGCCAGAGACATCGGAATATGTGTCTGAAGCTCCAGAATTTGTTAACACCTTTAAATGTACTTTCCAATTCACTAAAAAAGCATTTTAAAAATATGTAAACTGCTACTGTTTGAAATGAAGGAAAAATTCATTCATTTAAAGTAACTTAAAAAGCCCTAGGTGGGTGGGATAGGGAGGGTGAGAGGGAGACACAAGAGGGATGGGATATGGGGATGTAAGAGGGAGGGGATATGGGGATATATGGATACGTATAACTGATTCACTTTGTTATACAGCAGCAACTAACACACCCTTGTAAAGCAATTACACTCCAATAAAGATGCTAAAAAAAAAAAGCCCTAGGTGTTCATAAAACCTGATGAGTACAAAGAAGAAAATTCGTTAATGCCTAGATTTTTTTTTTTTTTAAATAAAAGGAACAATGGTTGAGAAAACAGTAAGCCCGGCCTGTGAATCTGAAGCATTTCAAGACATTTTTTTTTTTTAAATGCCGGATATTTAAGTTTCCAAGTAAATGGAAAGTTGTGAATAGCTTCTTGTCAAAGCGTGTCCTCCTTAATTAGTGACTTCATTAGCAGATATTTGTTTGCAGTTGTTTCACAAGCTTGCACCCTTTTGTGTTCCGTCCACCCACATTAACACTGGGAGTGATCTTGGGGATCCCCAAGGAACTGACGGTGGCTGGCTACAGACACACTCCCCTGCCCTTCCCTTCACCCCGCACCAGCAGCTGATTTCAACAGCTGTTGTGATCCCTGGCAGAGGTTAATTCATTTATGCCTTGGGACAGCTGCTTGGGGTGGCAAGTGTTTCCTTGGGTGGCTGGAAAGAGGACAGGCTCTACCTACAGCTGCTCTACAGATCTAGATTTTCACCAGGTGTAGGGGAGTGCAGAGATGCAACAGCCTCCTTGTTTCTAAGTCTGCCACTCAGACGTAATCAGAGCTGCAATTCAATGCTTACACATAGCATTGTCACCGGTTCCACTGACAATGGACAGGAGTTGTCAGGAAACTCAGGCAGCGAATTCATACAGGAAAATGTGTTGGGTCTATTACTTCTTTTTGAAAAAGAATGACTTAGCTTACTAAGATTTCTGTGTAATTCAAAGTGATGGGAGGAATCAAGGGCTCAATCTCCCTGCTTAGCCCGGGGACTCTCAGCCTTGGCTGCTCATGGGAATCACCCCCTCTCAGATTCCGACTTCCATGACTGGAGTGGCAGCCTCAGCTTCAGGATGTGAATAGCTTTCCAGGGGATCACAATGACCAGCCTCAGTTGAGAAACACTGTATTAGCCAACTTCTCTGAAATTGTTCTCAGAACTACCCTGTTGTTTTCTCAGTCAAATCCAGAGCCTCCTCCTTTGGCTCATCTGAATTCCTGCTTTGCACCTGTTTGGTTCATACCCAGACACTTGAATAGTCACCTGACAGTTCTTATCACCTTGTGTCTTCTCTCCTCCCCATTAGTACTTCATTTTCTAACTATCATATCAAGACATCACTCCTTTTTTTATGTCTACTGTCTATCAGAGAGTTGTAAGACGCTTATAATTCCTAAAATCAACAAAATAAGGTGGTATGCTAATTTTATTTTTCTTTCCTCTTGATCTTATTTTTCTTTTCTTTTCTTTCTTTTTTCTTTTATTTTTCTTTGTGCATGCTCATCATGTCTTGTCCTCCCAAGGCGGAAGCCTTCAAGGTAATGAGGAACTCACAAACATTTGCTTAGATATTATATTCATTTTAAGATGATGTTCTACTCTGTTATGTAATAATTCTCAGAAAAAAAAAATGTAAGGCTTAAGTAATTACAAATGCCCTTCAGTATGAGTGGGGAGGATGGCTCCCAGAGGATGCCTTGTGCTCACCTGTAATTTGGAAATATTAAGCAATAATCATCTGATCTTATGAAAGAAACACAAAGTTTAATAAACAAAAACAGCTAGTAATTAGGAGTTAGTAAAAAGTAATTATAGGCAACGTTCTCTACTTTTCTCTGTCTTCCTTGGGCTCTGAAAATAGTCATAAACATATGAAATAAGAATGAAACAAGAATGATTTGATTTTTAGTGTCAGTCTAACCTCTTATGTTTCCTTGATCAGTCACCAAAGTGAAATGGAGGGTTCATCCTAGGATCCTGGCAGTGAAATGTCTTTTCCAACTCCACCCAATAAGAGGAAAAAAAAAATGGTGTGACAATTGTTTTTAGCGTTGAATTTACTTAGATCACATTCCTACACGTTTATTTCACACTATAATAATTTAACTCACCTACTTCATTGAGTTTTGGGGGGTAGAGTCAGAAAATCAAAAAAATAAGCATTGATTATACACTAGGAAAGCTTCAAGAGAATGTTCCATCTAATTCTAATAAAATCCTCATGAGGTGGGATAAGTGAACACATCTTGCAGATTAAAAAAACTGAGCCCCAGGGAAATTAAATAACTTGTGCACAGTTACTTAGAGAAAGGTGGCCTCACAGACGTTCAAATCCAGAGTGGCCTGAGCCTAAGTCATGAGAGGTTTTCTGATTCAAAAACTAAATCTTGGATTCCAGGTTTGAGGTGTTAAACTTTGGTAATAAAAGCTGTAGGTATAGCTTTGGGCTTAAGAGATTAGACTTTGGAGACAGTTCAGAATGTGAATTATGGGTTCACTAAATAATAGCCTGACTGAGTCAGCTTTTTTTATCTAAAGAATGGAATTCTTACTACCTATTTTATGGTAGAATTGAATCCTTTATAAAGATTTAGTGAGGTATTATGAATAAAACTCTCAACTTGGGCTGGCAAAGAGTAAATATTCAAAATGGTAATAGTGTTATTATTGATATTAGTATTTAATACCTAGAATATGTTAACTATATTTTTGATACTTCAGTTGTTTTGATAGTCTTAATTTGAGGCTTCCATTAGTCATTCATTATTCAACATATATTAATTGAGTACCTACATTGGGCCAGTTTTCAGCACTGAGAGTATATTAGTGAACACAATAGATAAAAATATTCTTGTGGATTGTACATTTGTGGGCTAATTATCTTGCCTTTCTATTAGCGAAAAGGCTCAACTATTAGGGAATTAGCTATTTAAAACAAAGTCCAGCTTATCTTTTCCATTCTGTTAGATATCAAGTATTTCAAAGAGATTTCTTAATTTTAGCCATAAAGTATGAATTTCAGCTGTGAAAAGATTGTGTTGCTAACAGCTATTCCAAATTAACCTATTTAAATTTCTTTGGCTTAGAAGAGGAACTAAAAATCAATTAGTACCATGTAACAGGACCTACATAACTGTTTTATTCATTCTCTGGATCTTTCACCTGAAACCGTGTTTTAAAATACAGAGTCAATTGATTAAGTGTGGTACATGCATCTTAATATTGGCATCACTTTGGAATGTGCTTTAGTAGTTCAGCCAGGAACAAGACAAAATGAGGCTCTTGAAAGCCAAGTACAGTAGTTGATGGACCTCAGATAGAGGTGGCATATCGCTTGTTTGGAGTTTGTTGTTCAATTATCAAAGCAGCAAAAGGCAGAAGGAAGAGTTGGATGGATATAGATTAAAGTAAGAGACTGAAAATCTGAAGGTTAATACCTTCAAGTTTTTTTTTTTAAAGAAGATGTTGGGGGTAGGAGTTTATTAATTAATTAATTAATTTTTGGCTGTGTCGGGTCTTCGTTTCTGTGCGAGGGCTTTCTCTAGTTGTGGTGAGCAGGGGCCACTCTTCATCGCGGTGCGCGGGCCTCTCACTGTGGTGGCCTCTCGTTGTGGAGCACAGGCTCCAGACGCGCAGGCTCAGTAGTTGTGGCTCACGGGCCTAGTTGCTCCGCGGCATGTGGGATCCTCCCAGACCAGGGCTCGAACCCGTGTCCCCTGCATTAGCAGGCGGATTCTCAACCACTGCGCCCTCAGGGAAGCCCCCACCTTCACGTTTTAATTGGTTTTTCCTGTGGTTTCTACATGCCTTTCTGCCTTTTTTTTTTTTTTCTCTCCTGGTGCTACAGGAATTGGAGGATAGAAAAATCTAGGAGGACAGAAGAACGAATCTAAAGAATGCTAGAGGATCTTGTAAAGAAATTGGGATGAAATCTAGGGAGGCAAAATAAGAACATTGTTCTATGTAGGTTAGAATTATTCGATTTTTAAAGAAGGCTTTGAAAACCATTTCAAAATATAAACTCTCTGGAATAGCTTAATCAAACTGTCCCTCACCTGACTCATTTCCCACAACTCCACTCCATGGAGGTTTTCTATCGAACATGTACAGTGGAGGTACTGGGTTCCCCTTTCTTAGCCTGTACCTGTGTGCTTAACCACTTCCAATGGTTGCTAACATCTTGCTAACTGATGAGGCTAAAAAAGAAATCTGTTACTAACTAAAGGAAACAATCATTTTTGTATGTACTTTGAGGAAGAGGAAGGGAAAGAGAACAACTATTTTACTTAATTAAAGGTGACCATCTTTTCTTTCTTGAAAATGTGTGTGTAGTATGTTTTTTACTTGTAGTGGCAGTGAGAATGGTTTTAATCAATGGGTGTATTGATTGTGCTAGATTTGCACATGCAAATCAACTCTGCCCCATTCCCCTCACCCTGCCACAGGAGACTCTGCTGTATCAACTATTTGCCTGCTGGTTTCTAGGTGAGGTTGGCCAGTGGGGGACTTCAACAATAGAAGAACAAAGTCAAGGTGGTCTCCTGGCTCCTTAATAGTGGGTTTGCCTCAGGCCAGCCTTTATAGACTTCAGGGGGTGGGAGAGTATCAATAGAGCCTCCTCCTTCTACTTTTGGTAACCACTCTCTCCTTGCCCTTCAGGCCTAGAGATATAGAGCACCCTGCTGTTGGTTTTCCTAGCCTATGCTTTCCTCTCTTAAAGCAGACCCTCTAATTTTGGAAATACTCATTCTCTGCCCTTTTTCTTCTCTTCTCTTGCCTTCCCTTCTTTATTCCCTTCTAGGAGATCTCCAGGTTTATTCCACATTCACCTTTCCCTCTGCTTAGGAAAGGTACAGCTCATAATGCCTTGAGGCACAAACCACAGTTGTCTTGCAAACCATTTTCATTTTGTTCATTTTTCTAGTGATTGCTTTATTCATGTGACCTAGACATAGCCAATGAGGCCTGAGGGGAAGACTGCCATCAGAGTTCTGGGGAGACTTCTCCTTTCCAATGAAGAGAGACTTTATAAAAGTCTTCCTCTCCTAGGACAGGTACTGATATGCCTGCATTTGACACTCAGAGCTGCTATCCCCACCTTGCAACCAGGAGGGAGACATCTTTGACATCCTGTGTATGACTGAGCAGAAAGATGAAGAGCACCCAGGCCCTTGCTGGGGTCGTTGTATGCGTGAACTTTCAGTCGTGGAACCACCTGCCTTGCTATGTACAACTGTGCACCCGTTGTTGCTTAAATGACTTAGAGTTATTTTTTATGTCATTTGCAGCTCAGAGCATCCCAACCAAGAGGATTATTTTTCTGAATAAAAGTGATCTAGATCAACATTTTGACTTGACAAATATCACTTCAAATTACTCTTAAACACTGCAGGTGGTCCACTAAGCTAGGAGGAGTAGGCAGGTAATCAGGAATTAGGGTTTCTGCTTTAATTGTGTGTATACTCATGGTATAGATGTAGTTAAGAAGGAAAATATCTAATTCCTTAAAAATTATTTTAGATTAAATTAGTAAAATTTTAATATGAAGGAATTTCAGCAGTTGGACGATAACAATAAGAATTATCCTGCAGTGTAGTTGTCAATTAAAATCAAAGCTCATCTTGTCTTAAAACATTTAATTACACATGTTTCTGGCAAGAAAAAAAATCAAAATTGAGATATTTTGCAAGTAGAAATAATTTCTATGGGTGAGAAAAAGATTGAGTTAGGCCTTATAGATAGATTTAGCTACTCCCTGTAATGAAAAATGATCATTCTCATCTTCTGGATGCTGAGTGTTCTTTTTTTCTTGTCTAGAAACCCTGTTTCATTCTCTTGGTCTGTCCTGTCAGTCCTTCATGATCATCCTCCGAGTGTACATGCTCCAATAAGCTGTTTTTGGACTGTGCTTTCCTTTTCTTGCAAGCTATGGCACTAATTCCACTACTTCCTCTGGTTCTGGCACTTAGACTTCGGGTCCTAGAGGAATGTTCAGCTTTCTTGCTTTAGAATAAAATTCAGTATTTTAAAAATGCCCTCAAGTCCTTCACCAGCCTCACCCTGTCTCAGGGTGAGTAGTCTGGCCTCAGGCCTTCTTTCAGTTCTTTGGACACTCCTCCGCTTTTACCCTGCTTTTCTCCTTGCCAGGGGTGTGCTTGGTGTCTCCCCTTCACCTCGATAAATCCTACTCAGTCTTCAGAACCCTTGAGAATTAAGTTTCTCCATTCTTTGCTCTCTTGGTCTCTGGGGCTTCCCCTGGGAATACCTACCACAATTGTAATTTTGTGTATGTGCTTGTATCCTAATTGTCAGTTTCATCCCTTTGAGGATCTCCTTCCTCTGGTATATTTGGGAAAAAGGAGTGTTTGGCTCCTGGCCATTTTGAATTCACTCACTTGGCATCGACTTTACCACATCAAGGGCTCCTCTTCTCTCTCCTCTCAGCAATACTCTGAATATTATTTGCTTTACCCTGAATATTATTTGCTTTGTCTCCCCTTGTGGGACTCTGGGTCCACTGTCTCCTTCAGTATTTGCTGCTAGTCTCAGCGGGAGGTGATGTGAGAAAGGCCACAGTTCTCTTTACTGACCTAATTACCCACAATCCTACTAACAAAAGACTGCCCATGTGTAGCACACTTTACTGAAATGCTAAAGATTACCAGAGGAAATTATAGGGAAAAAAAGAAATCTTGAAACTATGTGAAATACCACTGTTCCGAAAGTTCAAGGGAAAGAATCTCACATGGGTTCTCCTTACAGGCAACCTTAATTTCTAACTTCTTTTCCCAGTCTGCCCTCTTTCACATCTTAAAGATCTTCTCTTCAGACTCTCCTGGGGTAAATTTTGATTTATTTGTTCAGCTCCTTGCTCAGAAGTACTGATCTTGCTTTGTAATTCTTGCGTCTCTATTTACAAGGTTTAGTGAAGGCTTGCAATTAACCACAGCGTAATATTTCTTAAAATCTGAGTTCTGTCTAAGATAAAACCATGACGGTATTCTGTAACCACCTAGAGAAGGTTTTTCACTTCAAGGTAGCTAACCTTAGCAGACTTTCTACTCCTATGAAGTGAAGGCACGTTTTCTCTACACACCCTCCAGGGAAAACAATAATTCTCATAGACTTATCCTAGATCCTTATTAAGTAATAAAAACTTCTCCTAAATCTGACTTAATCTGTACAGTTTACACTCTCCTTAGTGGGGATGAGAGATGACAATTTGTGCAGATAGATGACACTTTGCTTTGTAGACTGTGCTCAGAACTTATTAGTCCGTAAGAAGGACATGAGAAGCAGGACCCATTATTGTGCCTTTTCAAGCAGCAAAGCCATCTACTCTTCAGGAAAACAAGCAAGCAAAACAACTAACTATGGAAGCTTTGAAATGACAATTTTCCCTGTACCCTGAGCCTTTTAAAATTCCTGGGAAAGGTGTTCTTTTCCGCTGGTCTCTAATAGGATTTGGGAAAACCCAAAATTTATTTTCTCCTCCATCTGGGGCATACTCCAGTCAGGGATCTGGGAGATTGCTATTTCATCAGCACATGAGATAAACGTGAGATAAACTGCTCAATGTCTGTCTCCTGTGCTCAGATTTAGTTCCTAAAGTCATACATGGTGTCTGTGTTATTCACAGCTTAGTCCTTGGGGCCAGCACAGCACCATGCGTAAAACAGACTCTCAATAAGTACATATGGGATGAAGAAATGGAGAAATAAAGAAGGTTGGACCTAGGAGTGACAATAGAGATCCTTCCAAATGAAGACACAGGAGAGGTTAAGTACTTGGTTGAGGTCACACAGCGAAGGAGGAAAAGCATTGGAAGTGGAGTATGTGTTTCATACACACCACTTTGTCACCACACTTTGACCAAGATATTATCTAATCCATTGCCCCAGTAAGGGTATGTGGGGCTCCTTTTTTTTTTTTTTTTTTAAGTTTTAAATTTTATTTTTTGGCTGCGTCAGGTCTTCGTTGCAGTGTGTGGGCCTCTCTTTGCTGTGGCTTCTCTTGTTGCGGAGCACAGGCTCTAGGCATGCAGCCTTCAGTAGTTGTGGCACGCGGGCTCAGTAGCTGTGGCTTGTGGGCTCTAGAGTGCAGGCTCAGTAGTTGTGGTGCACTGGCTTAGTTGCTCTGTGGTATGTGGGATCTTCCCGGACCAGGGATCGAACCCCTGTCCCCTGCATTGGCAGGCAGACTCTTAACCACTGTGCCACCAGGGAAGTCCCTGTGGGGCTAGTTTGCCCCCAAGAAGAGACTTAAGAAACCTACTCTGAGAGGAGGGAGATCGCAGTCCCATAGTGCCAGAAAAGCAGGTAGAGTTCCAAGCCAATCACTCAGGTATAGGAGGAGTAACTCTGGCAGCAGTGTACTACCAGGTTGGGGGAGAGAAGGAAGAGTTTTCACGAGGCTAGAATCGAGGCATGACCAACAATTGGAGTGTGGAGAAGAGAGCCCTATGAAGAGGGAGCTAGGGGACAACAAGTAAAAGATGCTGAGAAGGGAGCACACTTGACAAGGCCAAGACCCAGCAAGGAGCCAGTGTGGATACAGTGGAGTAAACAAGTGGTGTGAGCTGAGCATACAGAAGTAGGCGGGGTCCAGCACCCCTGGCACTCTGTAGGCCCTGGCACAGTGTCTGGGCTTAACTCCAGGATGATCGGGGGTGGGGGAGGACTTTGAAGGGCCAAAGAAAAGGAAGAACCATGATCTGACTTTACACTTTAAAATCATTCTGGCCACAGTGTAAGTTAGGGGAGACTGTCAGGGGAAAGACAAGATGCCAGAAGACCACTGCAAAGTGATGGCAGGAGACCACTTGAACCCCGAGAGTGGCCTTGGACTAGGGAGGTGTCATCTCCACCCATGTCACCTGCCCACATCTGATTAGAAAGACTTTCTACTCTGTGTTCCCATGTTCCTTTTACCATTCAGCCTTTTATATGATCATATGTCTGTATGTCTTACATCACCAATAAGATTACAGGTTCCCTGTTGACACTTGAATCTAACGTAGAAATCAGGACAGGGCCTTGCTCAGACCAGGAGCTTGGTCAACTTTTACTTGAATATGAAGTAGCTATTTTAGTAGAGATTCTGATGCAATAATTGAATTTCATGGTCAATTCATGGGAACTGACCACACTTTTCAGTTTTTGCGATTTGCGATTTTTATTTTTGTGTTGCCTACAGAGCTTAATATTTTCTGCCTTATATTGTGGCTATTTGTATACATAGCTTATTTCCCCTACTAAATAATAAGCTACTTGAACGCAAATTACTCTATTTTATTATTTCATACTTCAGTACATATAATGGTTATTAAGTATGTATTTGTTGAACAGGTTAGATGTAGGGAAATATTATTCAATTTATGGTGGTTACAGTTGGGAATGGTATGCTGCTCTCTTAATAACCAGAACATCTATTTGGCTTCCTAATAAATCTCTCAGCTATTTCCATGGTTATTACAAAAGGAGGGTTATAGGGCAGTGAACACTGGAAACTTGAGAAAGGCCTGTATTGGAAGTTGCTTTTTCGATTGCTATTAACCTTGCATGTCCATAGCTTGCTTGCTTTTAGCTCTGATTCTTCCCAACTTGTGGCTTGTTCCCTGTGACAGTGATGACAAATGGAAAGTAAAACTAGCATGTTTTATTCATAGTCTTGTTCACTGAAATAAGGGTCAGGAGATATATGGGAAGTTTATGGGGTAGCAGGGGACAGAGGGAAATGAACTGGAACAAAAGGTCCAAAATCTTCACTGATGAGATGCTCAACTAGAGATGAGTGAACGCAAGAACAGGACTGATCTTCCCTCCTTGGCTTTGGTGCTCTGTCTTCCTTGCCTGCTAGATGGGGCGTGGAGGAGATGAAGAAGCTACTGAATAGTGATAGAAGGAGTAAAATTATAACTAACACTTGCTGAGTGCCTACTGAGGGCTGGGGTTATTTTAAGCAGTTTTCATGTATAAAGTCATTTAATCCTCACAAGAATCTTGGGAAAGAGATTTCTGTGATCATCTTCACTTTACAAATGAGGAAACTGAGGCACAGAGGTAACTTACTAATGTAACTTGCCCAAGTTCAAGGGGAAGTGAAGGGGAATTTCAAGAGATGTGATCCAGAGCTGTTTATGCTCATGTAAAGTTGGAAAAAGAAATAGACTTTAGATTCCAGAAGACTACCTGAAAATTTATTCCTCTTCCTGTGTCTCTTCCCTGAACAAAGTCACTCACTGAACATTGAAACCACGCTATAGTTTCTGTGGGAATGAGAAAAATGCTTTGGGTAGCAATATTGTCTATTCTGCTCCATAAATTATACAGGTTCTTCCTGAGGCAGCCTGTTTAAACATGTTGACTTACCCTTCTTGTAAAATGTTTAGAGATATGATTTGCTACAGGGAACTGTTTTAAAGACTCCAGTCACTGTTGTGGACGATTATAGCAGCCTCTTATAAATCGGTTTCTAGGGGCATGCAAATTAGAGCTTTTGAGGGTCAGGGTACAGTCATCACCAGAAACTAGAAGGAAGATAAGGCATAAGAAAGTAAGAAGAAAAATCCAAATATTTAAATTGCAAATTTGAAAGGATACAGGACACTTACATGGCAGCCTAAGAAAAATTGTCATGGGTTAGAGCAAGAATGTATTATAGCTGAAATAGGCCAAATGCAAACATACTCTTGTCTTAAAAAAAAAAAAATTAGAAAGACTAACTCAAATAACAATGAAGGAGGGCAAATATGCACACAGGGAAGGCATACAACTCAGTCATGTTGGTATTCCTGCTCTGTAAAAGCTGTTAAGGCACAGGTTTAACAAGCTAAGGTGAATTGGGGCTCTAAATTCACACATACCCTAGATTTATAGTACAGTAGCTGTCTAAATGTTAAGTATCATTTAAAGATGCAAAACAAAACAAAAATTCCTAGAGGGAAACTATCTGTTCACTTCCTTAGCAAGATTAAAAAGAAAAGAACTCATTGATTAAGAAAGATAACACCACAGGGATTAATGCATTGCATGTCCATTGTTTGAAAAAAATAGCATTCAAAATTGGTCTACAGGTTGAGGATATGGGTGGGATGAAAACAAACATTTCTTGAACTTGAGTGCTTACTTTTACTAAGTATTGTCAACCCCATTTTAAATTTTAGAAAATTAAGACTCAGATGTTTAAAAAAAAGAAAGAAACTTGCCTGAAATCATAAATTTGGTATATGATAGTCACACTGACAATTAGATCAGTATAGTTCTTTCTACTACACAACTTTTTTCTTTAATGGCTTAAAGGTCCATCTGTTGAAGTTCAGGTTACTGATGGAGGTCAGACCCTTATAGAAATGCAAGATCTCAACTCAGCAATGTAAAAATAGGGCATTTTTTTCCTACGATTACTAGAAACACATGCCGGCTAGCATATTCCAGTGGATGGAGAAGATAATATAAAATTGACAGCAAGTGGCATTTTAATCATTTGTACTCACTTTGGGAAGCAAATGCTATATTTATTTCAGTGGTTATTGAAAAGTATCCAAAATCCCAGCATTCAGCTCCCACTTGACTTCTAAGATTGGTAAAAATGATTTGCATTTGAAAGGAAGGTAGCCTGATTCCTCTTCTTCCTCTTTTATATTCCATGCGCCTGTGCCTGGTCATCCCAAGTGTGTGTGTGTGTGTGTGTGTGTGTGTGTGTGTGTGTGTGTGTGTGTGTGTTGAGGTGGGTGGAGAGGAGTAAAGAAGTTCTGCCTGTTGGAAAGTGGTGGTAAATCTGTGGGCCTCCTCATCTGAGGATTATTGCTCCTTCATCCAACTGTGGCTTTGCAGCTGGCTGCCAAATACTGATTTTCTCCTACAGCAACTTTATTGTTCTCAGGGTGCTCCATAGGGGACTTCCCGAGTGCGGTTCCTTGGGTAAATGGTCCAATTGAGACATCCCCCCCTCTCACTCCACAGTGAGAATTTTTTCCTCCCCAGCTCCACAGAGAGCAATTCTCCCTTCATTGCCCTGCTTTTGGGGTCTCCTCATTTCAGTGAGCTGCCTTTTGAATAAAGGTCTCTAGAGCTTATGCTTTGGCAGTCGTACATGGTACACTTGTATACTTACATAGTTTTGCTACTCTGAGTGTTGGAAATGTCTCCCCACTAGATGAGGGAGGAAAATAATTTGATGACTTCAGTTATTGTTACAATCCCATCTTCATAGTACCATGAAGGTAATTAAAAGTTAGCGTTGTGTCAGTATTAAGCTTGGAAGGATTTATTCATGGAAAATTCCATAATGTAGCCATCACATGGTTTCTCAAGATGTTCCCTGAAAAGAGAGTGTTTTGTTAATCATTTGTACCCATTACCTCTCTAATTCACCCACTTATTAATCATTGTCCAGACATATTTTCTCCTTTTTCCTTCCCTTTGGAACCTAAAGGGTACTTTTGGAGAGAAGAATTAAAGCTTATGTATTTCCTAATATGAAGCAGTGGTTGTGAAAGTCTCTGTTCCTGTTGCGTTAAGTCTGGGACTTTGGATTTAAGTACAACTTTCATTCAGTTATTTGAACTCAACCTCTGAAATATTGAATATTGGAGGGGACAAGACACGGAAGTCAAATGGATGCATTAATTGTTACTACCTATGCTTCATCATTTTTGCCGATCTTATTATAATCTCTGACAATTATAGCCTATAGCACCACCTTGACTGACACTTAAAATATGTTCTCTTCATTTAACCAGCAACTTAGATTTAGTTCTGAGCATTAATAAGAAAAAATAACTTTGAACTCACTGATGCTCAATATTTAGTGAATGCTTAACTATTTTAAACAATATCTTAGGGGGGGATTACCTGAGGGATATAGGTCTCTCTTCTTTTCTAGGTACCCTAAAATCTATCCGTAGATGAAACTAGACTATAGGAAAGCTGGGTACACATACTACCACATTGTTTTGGCAGCCTACATAGTTGCTTGTTTCTGAATGACAGCATTTGATTATATTGAGTGATAAATAATGATGTATTATTTTCCTTCTGAAAACTGGTATTAGAGTTCCTGGAAGATGTTATTGAGAATTTTGTCCTCTTTATAAGGACACATGGAAAAACCTACTCTGATCTATCAAAATTAGTCATCTCAGTAATTCCACTTGCATGTGGTAAAACTGCCCCCCATTGGCTCAGCAAGTGCCTTAGGAGTCTTCCAGGGCACCTCCTGTTCTGCTAACATATGCTGCTGTCTATCCACCATAAGGAGGAGGCTGTCTTGGGTCAAGTTTCCCAGAAGCTGACCCCAAGACAAGAACTCAAGAGCAAGTGATTTATTAGTGTTTGCAAGGAGAAACTGGTGAGGAAGTGGGAGAAGTAGGACCGGGAAGGAGAGGAAGCCAAGCAAAGGGACAATTTTGAGCAAGGTAGGAAGGATCATTTCAGCTTGATCCCACAGGAAAACTCCGGGATATAAATTAAGCCCTAGAGCTTTTCCTGATGAGACGAGGGAGCTGGGTCTGCACGTTTCTGTACCAGTCATGGATTAGCTGAGGCTATCCCTGTGAGACCATAAGCTCGCAGGTATTTCCAGCTTTGCCAGGTGGCTCCACTAGCTCAAGGGCAATCCTCTGAAGAGAATTGCAGGTTCCAGCCGTTATAAGCGAAACCACGAAGAAGCTGGGGTGGGACAGCGGAAGTGGTAGGAGGGATCCCAGAGGCCCTGGGCAGAGCACTGACTGAGCACTGGCAGAACAGGTTGCCCATCTTCCTCTAAAGGCACCAGGACAGAGCCCATCATGTGTTCCATCTGTTTCTTTTTTTTTTTTTTACATCTTTATTAGAGTATAATTGCTTTACAATGGTGTGTTAGTTTCTGCTTTATAACAAAGTGAATCAGTTATACATATACCTATGTTCCCATATCTCTTCCCTCTTGTGTCTCCCTCCCTCCCACCCTCCCTATCCCACCCATCCAGATGGTCACAAAGCACCAAGCTGATCTCCCTGTGCTATGCGGCTGCTTCCCACTAGCTATCTACCTTACGTTTGGTAGTGTATACATGTCCATGCCTCTCTCTCACTTTGTCACAGCTTACCCTTCCCCCTCCCCATATCCTCAAGTCCATTCTCTAGTAGGTGTGTGTCTTTATTCCTGTCTTACCCCTAGGTTCTTCATGACATTTTTTTTTCTTAAATTCCATATATATGTGCTAGCATACGGTATTTGTCTTTCTCTTTCTGACTTACTTCACTCTGTATGACAGACTCTAGGTCCATCCACCTCATTACAAATAGCTCAATTTCGTCTTGTAGGCCATTCCTGGAACTCTTTTTATCAGCGTATTCTCTGTAATCTCCTAATATGACTCAAATTTTTTCCCTTCCTCAACTACTCTATGCCCTTCCACTGTGCCTCTGACATCCCCATATCCCCAACCTCATTCTTAAATATCCCCTTTACTGCTTTCCTGTAATTTACAATTACTTCTCATAATGAAACCTGTCACTCCTGAGGGTTCCAGTTTCCCAGAAGTCTTTCCAGTGGGGGCTGTTATTTTCTTCAGACCTGGAGGTGAAGTAGGGGGTTCTTGCTCCCATTGTCAATTTTAACCATTTCTTTCCCTTCCCCACTCCTGAAAAACAACTGATTCTTTAAATGGAATTCCATCAGATTTGACCTCCTTCGGTACCTCCTTATTGTAATTTTCCCCTGATCTCTTCATTCAGTGATTCTCAAACTTGACTGCAGTGGAGAATTTTGAAAAATACTGATGCCTAGACCACACCCTCAGA
Source organism: Orcinus orca (assembly GCF_937001465.1). NCBI lineage: Eukaryota > Metazoa > Chordata > Mammalia > Artiodactyla > Delphinidae > Orcinus > Orcinus orca. Next base: position 67,664,276 of record NC_064565.1, read on the forward strand.
GATTCTGATGTGGCCAACCCTGGGTATTAGGACTCATAGCAGCTCCCCAGGTGATTTGAAGATGCAGCAAAGTTTCAGAGCCATGATCCTAGTCATTCCTTCTCATTTTTAGCACCAGGCTCTCTCTACCAGTTAGTTGTTATCATTCTCATTGATTTCAGTGTCCATGTTTATCAGTTATTCTCAACTGTATCAGACCCAATACCTCCCTCCTAACAAATATTTATATGCTTTACAACATAAATTGTTATGCCCCCTTTACTATTTTGAAATAAATTTCATAGATTATATCATCTACCAACATACACAATATTAAAAAATCCATATAATTACCTAACAGTAATATGAGAAAAAATAATGTGTAATATGTATTTTAATATATGACTGCTCTATCACAGCTATCCTGGAAGACATAAATAGTAATCTGCTTGCAGTATATGTAGATTTACAGACTGAAATGGCTGTTATAATGGAGAATTAAATACCATGCTGTCATAATTTTTCTGAAGTGATGAATTAATTTGGTAAATTTCAAAATAAATCCATACAACCTCCCTTTGATTTACATGGTGTTTGCATTTATTGAAAATGTAAAATATGTGTTAAAACTGTGCAGAAATACTTTATGTTGAAACAGGGTCTAAGCTCAGATCAAACTTTTTCCCCCCACTTATGTGAATATTCAACCAGGTATTTCAAAATCTACTGGGACATGAGACAATTCTTTGATAATTTGGACCATCCGGAATATAGGAGGACCTGAAGCATCCCTAGTTCCTGCCTACTAAATGCCGGTAGCACCCTCACAATTATTATGAGAGGAAAAACACCCTCACCAGTTTCTAAAACACCTCTTAGGGGAAGGTATTACCAAATTGAGTATCATTGACATTGACGATTGTCAATGGATGGTCTCTATACTCTCTCCCTAGAAATCTTATCTAGTCCTCCCTAAAATTTAAATTAATATTTAAATACTATCAGGACACTTACATTTGTGTCTTCAGTTCTGACTTCCTCCTCCTTCATATGTGTGCTTTTCAAGCATCTTCATTTAGATATCTGGTGGGCATATCAAAACTAATGTCTTGATTTTGCTTCCTCAACCTGCTCTTCCCAGGCATCTTCCTCGCAGTAAATAGACCCACCACTCACTTGCTCAATATAAAAACTTAGGGGTCTTCTAGATGCTGCTCTTTTCTTCACACTCCACGTCCAGTCTATGTGAAATCCCCCTTCACAATACATTCTAAATCTAACTATTCATCACCTCCACTGCTGTCACTCTTATCTAAGCCATTATGTCACCTTGTTGGAATAACTTCCTAGCTTATCTCCTTGCTTTGTCTCTCATCTGCCCACAGTCTATTCTCCATACAAAAGCTAGAGGGATCCTTTTATAAGGATACAAATTAGATCATATCATTCCTTGCTTAAAATCTTCAGTGGTTTCCTGCCAAATTCAGAATGAAATCAACTTCAGTCATGTCTGCTCAAATATTACCTCCTCAAAGATGCCTTTCTTGGATATCTGATCTAACAAAACTATACCTCTTCTTTTATTCATTCTCTATTCTATACCTTAGTTTCCCCCCGTCATATACTACTATCTGATATTATAGTTTATATTTGTGTATTATCTGTCTCTCTCACAAGTATGCAAACTCCAAGAGGCAGATATTTTGGACATCTTGTTCACCACTGTGCTGGTAGCTCATAGAAATGTACTTTCACCTTTTATATAGTAGATAATAAATGTTTGTTGAATAAATGTGAAAGTGTTATTTTAAAAATTATAATTCTAATTTCTTAAACAGATTGCATTTTCTTCTTTAGGGTGCTATAAAACATGCAGAGATGAGTTTTTGGCATCCCTTTAACAAAGATAAATAACTTTGAAGCATGGTTTTATATATTAACCTCACTCTTCAGTTTATTCTGTCTTTCCTACCTTCATTTTACATTTCATTTGTTTTTCTCTTACATTTTTTAAAATCTAAATTTATCATTTTGTATGTATTTTTGTAAATTGTCTTAATTCCTTTTTGGATTAAGGTCTGCCATAAATTAATATCTATTAAGAGTGTTGAATATTCATGGGATAATATATATAAACTTGATAATGAAATACACTGGCACACTGCTGGTACCAATAGTCCCCTTTCCATTCAATTCACTCTTAATCCAATTATAAGATTAATATTCCTAAAAATCATATATCTGTTTTATTTGCCACCCTCCCAACATGTGCTTAAAACCCTTTGGCTCCCTTTATTCTCAGAATAAATCCAGATACCCAATTTAGTGTTGAGGATGTGCATTACACTCCAGGCTCATGTATGTTAATTTTCACCTCAGACGTGAACTGTGCAGGTTTTGTTGTCCATTAATGGGCCAAGCCAATGTCAACTGAGCACAGGTGGATACTAGTTTTTCTTAATTCTGGAGGCAGTATCATAGTCAAGTAGCAGGTGGCAGGAATCCTTGAAATGCGTCTTACCTGGATATCAAAAACCTAAACTCCAGGGGCAAAGTTAAACTGTGAAGTTGAGAGAACAGATAGGTATTAGAGAAATCACTAGTGTGAGGTCTCAGAATGGCTGAGAGGAACTCCAATAAAACCCTTCCTTGAGAACCCAAGAGGTTATCCATCTTAAAAATGTAGGTCAGTCTCTGATAGTAACAAAATGAAAATTAATTTATATTCATATGAAACTTTAAAGCATTTGTATTACTTCTGCATACTTGAATTTATTTGATTTTTTGGGCACAGTTGTGAGGAAGGCAGGGTGGATAATTATTAATTTCCATTTTAAAACAGACATTCAAAGATGTTAAGCAACCTGCCCCAGGTCTCATAAACTAGAGAGAGATAGATCCTAGGCTGCTGGTGCTTTCTCCGTTCCTCTTCACCATCCCTCAGTGTTCCTCCCCCCAAACCATATGCCAGCCCAGCAGACCTGACCGTGTCCTAACATTTTAGCGTCCACATCATTGTTGATGCTGGAATGCTAACCAAGTCCACCTTCTCTATTATGCGAAGGCATCACTGGTTACTAAATCCAAAGTGATCTTTCTATCACCTGAAATATTATAGCTTTTTTTAATCTATGTGACTTATTAAGTATTAATGTAGTTCCTAAAATATAACCGAGGACGCTTCAGCTTCTGAAGTTCCCTTCTAGCCAATTTTTAAAAATCTATTTTCATTTACTCTTTCCTTTTTTTAACTTTATATGTCAAAAATTCTATTTTCTTAGATACTGAGCTTCTTCCAGATTGAATTCTTATATATCTTTAAATTCCTCTAGGGACTCTTCAGTGGAATGCATATAAGAGGTGCTCAATAAATACCTGGTAAACAAATATCTAAATGTTGAAAGTCAATTATGAAATAGTTTTTATATTACTTACTCCCACTTAAATGGTGTTTGTCTAAATAATACAACTGGTTTTGCCAGTTGATATTCTCTGCATGGCAAAAAACACTTTATATTAGTCACAGACCTAGCATATTGCTATCTACTTCAGCTAGTTTGTGTACAGATGTCAGAGAACCAACTTGTTTTATACTTCTAAGGTATACTGATGTTCTTCTTGAGTTAGTCACATTTCATTATTCGTACTGAAGCCTTCATTTGACCCAGACATGTTATTATTTGTTCTGGATCCGCATGTAAATCCTCAGATCCTTAATAATGCATTAATGGTTTATTTAAGATATACAGAAGTCAGTTGGTTAAATGTCTTTATGAGCTTCTCTGCCTCTTGAGAATTTCTGTAAACTTGGTTTCAAGCCTGAATGCATGGCCAGAATGCTTTCCATAATCTCTGCAAGTTCTCAGCAGAGAATGTTGCCTCATTTCCTCCCCTTGTCGCTGATGTGCAAAGCTCCAAGGCTTCTCTGTGCTTTGTTTTTCGCTTTACTCTTTTTTTAAATATATAAATCTACTAGCAGCAAGCATTTTGTGATTTTTTTGTAGATTTTAATGTAGACATGGGTGCTCTCTGCAGAAATCCCATCACACACTACACAGCTTTTCCTCTTGCTTCGCCTCCACTTTTTTCTTTTATTTTCATCTCTCCTTTTCCTTTTTTTTTTAAAGCAAATAGTCCATAGTTTTATCTTAAGCAGAACAGTTTTACCCATATTCAGGCCCCATTATTTCTCACCTTCTGTTCTGAAAAAGGTTATTGCTGCATTTTCTTAACAAAGGGTTGCTCTCTTTCTAAGAAGAACTCTTATACCAGCTAAAACATTTATTCTTCTTGTTATACGTGCATCTCCAAGCTGGCCACATTCATTATGGCTAGAAAGCAAAGCTTGACAATACATGGGATTTAAGGGAACCCAAAAGTTGAAAACATTGCAAAAAGGCAATCTCCCCCATCCCCTGCCCCCAAATATGGTATGAAGGCCACAGAATATCCAGAATATTTGCTAATTTAAGATGAGTTTATCTCTGCATTATTGGAGTTCTCTAAATTTCCCTAGAGCATTGCATTTACTGCAAAATTCTATTCCACTGAATAGCTTAAAACTTATAGAAGGATGTTACATGCATCTGTAAAGTTCAAGTCTATTCTCTTCATATAATGACAAGGACACTGAAACACAGTGAAATGACTTCTCCAAAACCACACAGTTGATGTGAGATGGAATTTACACTGGATTTGCTGTCTATCATCTACCTGTTGGAGATTGGTAACTGATCTGGTGGGCTTAATCACTCATGATGCTCTGAGCTGAACAAGGAAAAATACAAAAGTTCTCACTGGTAAAAATTCTGCTTAAATAGCTCCTGTAGTAGCTGAGGATTTCTTTTTTTTTTTTTTTTTTTTTTCTGTACGCGGGCCTCTCACTGTTGTGGCCTCTCCCGTTGCAGAGCACAAGCTCCGGATGCGCAGGCTCAGCGGCCATGGCTCATGGGCCCAGCCGCTCTGCGGCATATGGGATCCTCCCGGACCAGGGCACGAGCCCGTGTCCCCTGCATCGCAGGCGGACTCTCAACCACTGCGCCACCAGGGAAGCCCTGAGGATTTTTTTATATTGTTGTTAACAAAGGCTAAGGGGTTCCCCTTCAGGAATTTTTGCTGAGAGAACTAAATTTCTGGCTTTGCCATTTTTTGGTCTCTGAATGACAAAATGCCCAAAAATGATGGGCCAGGGAATCAGCCATGTACTAGGAGGAAGATAACAGTTATAATAAGGTGGCTTGTGTGGAAAGAGAAAGAGACTGTGTGAGAAAATATTAACATAAATATCTCACCAAAACAACCTGCGATCTCACTTTTCCTTTTCTGTTGCACAAACACTATTAATACTCCTGTGAAATTATAACCATGTTGCAGTAAAGCAGTGGTCCTGTTTCTTGACTGTGTCAATTGTTTTATAGGAGTCTTTGCTGAAACTGCCTGCGGCTGTGTTTCCCAAACTTGCTGTATCATATTTTTTTAAATGGATGCTTCTTATGATCTGTAAACTGTTGGAATCACTGGTCTAAATCTTTGTCTCTCAGCTTATTTTTTATATAAGAATCATCTTGGGGAGGGGAGAGGACTTGTTAAAAATGTAGATTCCTAAGTCTCGTCCTGGAAATGCTAATTCAGAAAATCTGGGATGGAGTTTAGGCATATTCCTTTTTATAGATTCCCCAGTGATTCTAAAGGAGGTGGTTTGAAATCCACACTTTCAGAAATGCTAGTCGGCAGGCTCTACCATAGTAAATGACTAATACGTTTGCTTTGGATTAAAAGCATACATATAAGTGAAACTTTCTCCCGGGGACTCACAATAAATCATTTACCTAGATCTGTGTTACTCTCCCAACCACTTTGAAAGCATGAACCTTAAATAGTAATTTATTTTCTTCCTTCATTGCAATATATTTTCCCTTCATTTGATGTTGTTTAAATTACAATAGCAATATACACTTTTGGTAACAATTAAATACTATAAAGATGAATAGAGGAAAGTTTATTATCAGAAACCAGTTTATTACGCCCAACTTATTGTATGCATCTCTCTGTCACCCATTTTCAAACCTCTGGGGTCAAGATTCACAGCCTGGTATCATCATTCTATATCCTTCTCTTTGTTCATGCAAATGTGTAAAAAAATAAGTACTCATACACTCAAAACCTTGCTTTTTTCACATAAAATTATCTTGTTTGACATTCCCATGTATCAGTAGACATAGATCTAATTTTGTTCTTTCAAATCTCTTTATTAATTCATGCATCTGTAGAATCACACATATTTATTTATAACTGTAATTGTACATAAAAGAGATGATCTCTTATGTGTCAATTTTTAAAATTAGTACAGTGTTTCTTTTTGAGTGGTCTCATCTTTTCTTTTTCTGTGTCATCTGCACTACTTCCCTACCTCCTTCCAACCCTGTTTGATATCTAACAACCTTGCTTTTATCTTATGTTTTCCTGTATGGACACAGAGCCATATATAAGGACTTTATATCTACCTAATCATCATATTAACGCTTTTCTGCATCTTTTTTCTTCACTCAGTAGTACCTTATGGAAATGTTACCATGTCAGCTGGGATAAAACTAATTCATTCCATTTCAGTTGTGTAATATTTCATGGTGAGTATTATTCTGCCATTTCTCATTATGGATGAGTATTAATTTTGTTTCTAATTTTTGCCACTATGAATAAAATACAAGGAACATTCTATACTGGTGATTTTATTGTTATGGAATATATTCCCAGGAGCAGGATTGCTAAGAGAAAAAAAAGCGGATACTGTCTTACTGCTTTCCAAAAAGATTGTAATAATTTACATTTCTACCAGCAGTGTCTGATCATAACTTTTCCCAGCATCCTGAACAGCAATGTGTGTCATTCATTTTAATTTTTGATGGTCTAATAAATATAGTGATCTCATTGTTACATTAATCTATATTTTCTAAACTTATAGTAAGGTTAAGCTCCTTTTCATTTTGTTTTTGCCATTTAGATTTGCTCATTAGTGAACTATTACTTATATCCTTTGCTCATTTTTCCATTGAGTTGCTTTTACTGTGAATTTATAGGGCTCTTTGTATATTATTTCATTGCACGTAATGTACATTAAGACATTTTTGATATTTTTCCTATATAAATCATTTAACACTTTTATCAAATTATGTCTCCTTTCTTGTTTATAGCTTCAGGATTTTTCTGTCTTGGCTAAGAAAACTTCCCACCCCTAAATTAAAAAAAAACTTTATGATTGTAATTTTTAAGATATTTAGGTCTTCTATCCCCTTGTAATTTTTTATTGTTTATGGTATGAGATAGGGGTTCAACACTGTTTTCTCCTAATTAGATAAACGGTTCATGTTCAGCAGTTAATAAACTCTGTATTCTTTTTTAACAACATCATGTAGTAAATGAACATATATACTGGAATCTGTTCCTGTATGTTTTATTGTACTCCAGTCTGTTATTCCTATGCTGATACTATATTAATATGATTATGGTAGTTTTATAGAATATTTTGATATCTAGTGTTAGTCTCCTAACTTATCTTTTATTCCTTTTTTCTTAGCTATTCTCGAACACTAATTCTTCCATACAAAGTTCAAGATCATTTTATCCAATTCTAGAACCATACTTTGGGGATTCTGATTGGAATCACATCAGTTTACATGATATTTTTTAAGAGAAATAATATATTCTGCTTTTAAGTCATCACCTAAGAACATTGTATGTTTTTTCCCATTTATTCACACCTTGTTTGAAGGCTTTCAATTAATTTTTTAAAGTTAGGTTTGTTGATGTATAATTCGTATTAAGTAAAATTCCTCTTTTTTTAAATTAAAAAAAATTTTTTTTTGCGGTGCACGGGCCTCTCACTGTTGCGGCCTCTCCCGTTGCGGAGCACAGGCTCCGGATGCGCAGGCTCAGCGGCCATGGCTCATGGGCCCAGCTGCTCCGCGGCATGTGGGATCTTCCCGGTCCGGGGCACGATCCCGTGTCCCCTGCATCGGCAGGCGGACTCCCAACCACTGCGCCACCAGGGAAGCCCTAAAATTCTTCTTTTTGAGATGCACTGTTTGATGAATTCTGACAAAGCATACAATTATATATCCAGCACTGTAATCAAAACATAAGACATTTTATCACCTCCAAATTTCCTTGTGCCCCTTGTTAATTTTCTCTCCCTATCCCCAACCTCTGGCAATTATTGAGCTCTTCTTCAATTAGTTTTGCCTTTTGCAGAATATTATATAAATGAAAGCCTATAGAATGTAGCCTTTGGTGTCAACTTTCTTTCACTTAGCATAATGCATTTAAAATGTGTATATGTTGTTGCAAGTATTAGTAGTTTGTATTTTCATCATGGAATGAGTCTTCTATTGAATAGTCAGTTTGTTTTTCCATTTACCAGGTTATAGACATTTTGTGGTGATTATGAATAAAGCTGCCTTACATATTTGCATATAGGTTTTAGTGTGGACATATATGTCTTCATTTCTCTTGTGTAAATAACTAAGAATGAGATTCCTGGGTTGTGTCATAAGTTATGTTTAACTTTATAAGACACTAGCACACTGTTTTTCCAAAATGGTTGTACTGTTTTGCATCCTACCAGCAGTGTATCAGTTCCAGTTGCTCCATATCCTGGCCAGAATATGGTATTGTTAGGGTTTTGTTGTTTGTTTTGGTGATTTAGGTCATTAAAGGTGTGTAGTGTCAATGAAATTTTGTAAAGTTTTTCATGTGCATTTTGCGGGGGCCCTGGGAGGTTAGGTTTATTTCTACCTATTTCATTACTATTGTTTTTACTTTTCCATTTATGTTTCTTGATGTAGATTCATATACTAAGGTAAAATTGATTTAGTATATCTATCTGTTATCCACCCACATTACAAATCTCTTCTATAAAATTTAGTAATTTTTAAATTAGAATCTCTTGCATGTTCCAAGCATACAAGTGCATTATCAGCAAATGACAGTTTTATCTCTTTTAAAATGAGTTATTTCATTTTTAATATTGAATTTTCCAGAACCTCCAAAATAAGAATAAAAAAATGATAGCATTGAACATCTCTGAGTTCCAAACTATAAATAATTGTTTTAGTGTTTTATCTCTTTGTTTGATATTTGCTATTGAACTTTGATGGGTAGATTTATTTATATTTAAATAGATTAGTTTTTCCTATTTAGAGTTTTATTAGGAGTGTCTGCTAAATATTGTCAAATAACTTCTCAGCATCTCTTAATACGATTTTCCATTTTACATTTTTTACTATAATGAATTAGTGATACTTTCTCTGATACTGAATGAACTTTTCATTCACTACTTCTTTTGATAAATTGTTAGCTATTTAAACTTTATTTAAAGTTGGCTAAAAGTATAATAAAGTATGTGCAGTTTACTATATTCTTTTTTTTAACTGAGGTAATATTGTTTTATAACATTTTATGTACGTTTCATTATACTCTGACTTCTGATGACACTACAGTGTGCTCACCCACAAAAGTCTAGTTTCCATCCATCACTGTACAGCTGACCCCCTTTATTCATTTCGCCCTCCCCCAACCCTTTTCCTTTCTGGTGATTACCAGTCTGTTCTCTGTTTCTATGTGTTTTTTTCTGTTTTATTTATTTATTCATTTACTTATTTATTTTTAATATTCCACATGTGAGTGAAATCATATGATATTTGTCTTTCTCCATCTGACTTATTTCACTTAGCATAATACCGTCAAGTTCCTTCAATATTATCACAAATGGCAAGATTTCATCTTTTTTATGGCCGAGTAGCATTCCATTGTGTATATACCACATTTTCTTTATCCATTCATCCATCAATTAGGTTGTTTCCATATCTTGGCTATTGTAAATAACTCGATGAACATAGGAGTGCATATATTTTTTTAAATTACTATTTTAATATTCCTCAGGTAAATACCCAAAAGTAGGATTTCTGGATCATATGGCAACTCTATTTTTAGTTTTTTGAGGAACCTCCATACTGTTTGCCATAGTGGCTGCACCAATTTACATTCCCACCAACAGTGTTGGAGGGCTTCTTTTTCTCCACATCCTCTCCAACACTGGTTATTAATGTGTTTTTGATAATAGCCATTCTAACAGGGCTAAGGTAATATTTCATTTTCATGTGTCTGTTGGCTGTATGTCTTCTTTGGAAAATGTCTATTCAGATCCTCTGCCCATTTTTTTAAATCGGGTTCTTTGTTTCTTTGCTATTGAGCTGAACGGGTAGTGTATACAATTTGGATGTTGACATTTTATCAGATATCTGATTTGCAAAAATCTTCTCCCTTTTGGTAGGTTGTCTTTTCATTTTGTTGATGATTTCCTTTGCTGTGCAGAAGCTTTTTAGTGTGATGTAGTCCCACTTGTTTATTTTTGATTTTGCTGCCTTTGATTTTAGTGTCAAAATCCAAAATATCTTTGCCAAGACCAATGACGAGCTTACCACCTATATTTTTTTCTAGGAGTTTTATGGTTTCAGGTCTTACATTCAAGTCTTTAGTCCATTTGAGTTAATTTTTGTGTATGGTGTAAGATACTGGTTTAGTTTTATTCTTTTGTGTTTATTTCTTATGTGGCTGTCCAGTTTTCCCAACATCATTTATTAAAGAGACTGTCTTTTCTCCATTATGTATTCGTGTTCCTCTGTTGTATATTAATTGTCCATATATGTGTGAGATTATTTCTGGGTTCTCAAGTTTGTTTCATTGATCTGTGTGTCTGTTTTTTCTGCCAATACCATGCTGCTCTGATTAGTATAGTTTTGTAGTATAATTTGAAATCAGGAGTGTGATACCTCCAGCTTTCTTCTTTTTCTCAAGATTGCTATGGCTATTCAGGGTTTTGTTGTTGTTGTTGTTTTTACAATTTTTAGTTTTATTTTTGTGAAAAATGTCATTGGGATTTTGATAGAGGTTGCATTGAATCTGTAGATTATTTTAGGTAGTATGGACACTAAACAATATTGACTCATCCATTCCATTAGCACAGAAATTCTTTCCATTTTTCTGTGTCTTCTTCAGTTTCTTTCAACATGTTATAGTTTTCAGTGCAGATATTTCACCTCCTTGGTTAAATTTATCCCTAGGTATTTTATTATTTCTTTTGTGATTATAAATGGGGCTGTTTTCTTAGATTCTCTTTTTGTTTCTTCATTGTTAGTGTACAGAAATGCAATAGATTTTTTTCTGTTGAGATTTTACCATGCAACTTTACTGTAGTCACATATTTCTAATAGTTTTTGATGAAGTCTTTAGGATTGTCTATGTATAAAATTGTGTCATCTACAAATAGTGACAGTTTGACTTCTTCTTTTTCAATTTGGATGCCTTTTATTTCCCTTTTCTTTCCTAATTCTTCTGGCTAGGACTGTGATACTGTGTTGAATAAGAGTGGTGAGAGTTGGCACACTTGTCTTGTTCCTGATCTTAGAAGGTTAGCTTTCAGTTTTTCACCATTCAGTGTGATGTTAACTGTGGTTTTGTCATATGTAGCCTTTATTATTTTGAAGTGTGTTCCTTCTATGCTTATTTTATTGAGTTTTTATCATAACTGGGTGTTAAATCTTGTCAAATTTTTTTCTGCATCTATTGGTGATCATATGATTTTTATCCTTCATTTTGTTAATGTGGTATATCACATTGATTTGTGAATGTTGAATCATTCTTACATCCCTGGAATCAATCCCACCTGAACATGGTATGTGATCCTTTTAATGTACTGTTGGACTTAGTTTGCCTAATTTTGTAGACAATTTTTGCATCTAGTTCTAGTTCATCCAAGGCGTTGGTCTGTAACTTTTTTGTGTGTGTTGTCTTGATCTGGTTTTGTTATCAGGGTAATGTTGACCTCATAAAATGAATTAGGAAGCATGCCTTCCTCTTCAATGTTTTGGAAGAATTTGAGAAAGATCGGTATTAAATCGTTTTTGAATATTTGGTAGAATTCATCTGTGAAGCTGTCTGGTCCTGGAATTTCGGTTTTTTGGAAGATTTTTGATCACCATTTCAGTCGCCTTACTAGTGAACAATATTCCGATTTTCTATATCTTCATGATTCATTCTTGGAAGATTGTATGATTCTAAAAATATATCCATTTCTTCTGTGTTGTCCAATTTGTTGGTATATAGCTATTCATAGTATTCTCATAATCATTTGTATTTCTTTGACATCTATTGTAATTTCTCCTATTTCATTTCTGATTTTATTTATCTGGGTCTTCTTTTTTTCTTAGTAAGTCTTGCTAAAGGTGTGTTAATTTTATCTTTTCAAAGAACCAGTTCTTAGTTTCAATGATCTTTTCTGTTGTCTTTGTTTTTCTTTTTTAAAATTTTTAAGCTAAACTTTATTATTATTAAGTTGGCCACATGGCATGTGGGATCCTAGTTCCCCAACCAGGGATTGAGCCCACAACTCCTGAATTGGAAGTGCGGAGTCTTAACCACTGGACCGCCAGGGAAGTCCTCTCTATTGTCTTTGTAGTCTCTATTTATTTCTGGCCTGATTTTTATTATTTCCCTCCTTCTACTGACTTTGAGCTTTGTTCATTTTTCTTTTTCTAGCTTCTTTAGGTATAAGTTTAGATTGTTTGAGATTTTTCTTGTTTCTTAAGGTAGTGTATTGCTATAAACTTCCTTCTTAGTATCACTTTTGCTGTATCCTATAGATTTTTGGTATGTCTTATTTTCATTTTTATTTGTCTTTACGTATTTTTTGATTTGTCCTTTGATTTTCTGTTTGTTGACCTAAGAGTTGTTCAGTAGCACGTTGTTTTGTATCCACATATTTGTGTTTTATCCAGCTTTCTTCTAGTTGATATCTAGTTTCATACCATTATGGTCAAAAAAGATGCTTGATATGATTTCAGTCTTCTTAAATTTATTGAGACTTGTTTTGTGTTCCAACATATGGTCCATCATTGAAAGTGTTCCATGTGCACTTGAGAAGAATGTATATTCTGTTGCATTTGGATAGAATGTTCTATATAAATCTATTGAGTTCATTTGGTCTAATGTTTCAATTAAGGCTGATGTTTCCTTATTGACTTTCTGTCTAGATGATTACCCACTGATGTAGTGGGATGTTAAAGTTCTCTACTATTATTGTGTTGCTGTCAACTTCTCCTTTATGTCTATTAATGATTGCTTTATATATTTTGGTGCTCCTATGTTAGGTGCATGTATGATGATAACTATTATGTCTTCTTGATGGATTGTCCATTTTATCATTATATAATGTCCATCTTTTTCTGTTACTATCTTTTTTGGCTTGAAGTCTGTATTGTCTGATATGAGTATGGCTACCCCTACTTTCTTTTGGCTGCCATTTGCTTAGAGAATCATCTTCCTTCTCTTAACTTTGAGCCGGGATGAGTTTATTTTTAGAGCTGAGATGAGTTTCCCAGAGGCAGCATATAGTTGGGTCTAGTTTTTTTAAATACTCTCAGCCACTAAGTGTTTTTCTGATTGGTGATTTTAATCCATTGCCATGCAGGGTGATTATTGGCAGACAAGGACTAAGAACTGGTGTTTTGTCTTTTGTTTTCTGGTTGCTCCATATCTCTGTTGTTTCTCTTTCCTTGTGTTTCCGTCTGCTGTTTTAGTTTGGTGGTTTTCTGTGATGTTTTTCTCAGTTTCCTCTTTAAGTTTGTGTCTCTACTCTAGATTTATAATTTGTGCTTACCATAAAGTTTGTATAAAACATAGATAATGTAGTCCTTTTTCTGCTGATAACATCTTATCTTTACTTGCTTATACAGGTCCTATCTTTTCTTCTTCCCCTTTTATATTTTTGGTGTCTCAAATTATCCCTTTTTATGTTGTGAGTTAGTTACCAAATTACTGCTTTTTTTCCCTTTAACCTTTATGCTATAATTATGTGGTTAACCTCCTATTGTGATATAGAGTTGGAATTTTGTGATTCTATTCATCATCTTAAAGTTTTGTGTACTTTTCCTTTTTGTTTCAGGTAGGAGAGCTCCTTTCAACATTTCTTGCAAGGCAGGTCTGATGGTAATGAACTCCCTCAGCTTTTGTCTGGGAAAGCCTTTATTTTTCCTTCATATCTGAAAAACAACTTTGCTGGATAGAGTAGTCTTGGCTGACAGTTTTTATCTTTCAGTGTTTTTTGTATATCATTCTACTTTTTTCTGCCCTATAGAGTTTTTTGCTGCGAAATCTGCTGGATAGCCTGATGGGAGTTCCTTTGTAGGTTACTGTCTTTTTTTCCCTGCTTGCCTTTAAAAATTCATTCTTCATCATTTACTTTTGACAAGTTTTAATATAATGTGTCTTGGAGAAGGTCTTTTTGCATTGAGATAATTAGGTATTCTCTTAGCTTCATGGACTTGTATATCCAGTTTCTTCTTTGGGTTTGGAAAGTTCTCAGCTATTATTTCTTTAAATAAACCCTCTGATCCCTTCTCCCTCTCTTCTCCTTTTGGGACACCCATTACTCTTATGTTGCCTTTCCTGATGGAGTCAGATAGTTCTAATAAAATTTCTACATTAAAGAAAAAAAACCAGCAGTTCTCTCTCCTCCTCTATCCTAATTGTTTCTAGATTTCTATCTCTGAGCTCATTAATTCTTTCTCCCATATGGTCTGCTCTATTTCCAGTGCTTTCTATTGCATTCTTCATCTCATTTACTGAGTTCTTCAGCTCCAGAATTTCTGTTTAGTTCTTTTTTAGTTCAATCTTTTTGGTAAAGTATTCCATCTGTTCATTAATTTTATTCCTGAGCTCATTGAACTGCCTGAGTTTTCTTGTAGCTTGTTGGCAGCTATTTGGAATTCTCTATCAGTTAGATTGCAAAGTTCTGTGAATTTAAGTTTGGTTTCTGAAGAATTGTCTTTTTGTGTGTGTGTGATACTGTGTTATCGTGGTTTTTTCATGGTGCTTGATGAGTTCTTCTGCTGGCGCATTTGAAGTAGCAAATGCCTCTCTTATTTAGGTAAGCTTTAAAAATTTGATTCAAACAATTCAATTGACTGATAATTAGAGGCCTTTATTTTCTTTTCCAGTACATGGCATACCTCAAGTTTTTGGTTTTTCTTACCGGAGCTGCCATTGGCTATATTTGAGAATCAGCACTTTCTACACTCCACTGCCTCTGCCCAGGTGTTGCTGGTGGCTGGTGCCCTTGTCACAGCTGGTGCTTTTGGAGTCACTGGTGACAGCTGCTGGTGTTGCTGCTGTCGCTGCTGTCACTGGTGTAACCACCAGGAGCACCAGAATGGCAGGTGCTTCTGCCATGTCCAGGGTCACCTGGGTCATGGGTACCACTGCTGTGGTGGGGATACGGAAGTGTATGTGGTGAGCTGGGATCACAGGTGCCTCCACTGCCTCCAGGGTTGTTGGGTTTATGGGCACTGCAGCCACTGGTGGGAGTGGGGGACTGCAGTTGTAGGTACTGCTACAGTTAGAGGGACAGGGTTGTGGGCCCTGCTGCCTCTGCTGCCCGGTTCCCTGTGGTTGTGGGTGCCTCTGCAGCTGGGCAGCCAGAGTTGTAAGCACTACCTGTCCTGCTGCCACCAGGTTCTCTGGGGTGTGGACTTTAGCTGTCATGGCCAGAGGGCCGAGATTGCAGGCACCACCTTCACTGTTTCCCTGGTTCTGCCGCCTCTGTATGTTCCAATCCACCAATCTTCAGATCTATAAATGTGTGGATCTCTCCAGCATCCTAGTGTGTTGGACAGAGCATCCTTTGTTAAATCATGGATGTTTTACTAGCTTTAGATGGAAGGAGAGAGACAAAGGGAGCATATTACTTCGCAATGATGCTGACATTACTACTATACTTCTCATCTGTCAGTTTTTTCTAAGGTTCACTTCTACTTCCCAGATGAAATCTTTGAACACTTTTGTTCTGGCCTTGCCCCACCAAGCTCCAAATTCTAGTTTAGAAATTTTAGTACCAGGTGAATATTAGGATTTCCATTACAGGGTAACTTCTGTGTTTTAAGAAACTTAAATTTATAAAACATATATGACACATTCCCATATAATCTAACATTGTTTATTTGGATTTCACATTGCACATTTGAAGATTTACTGCCCATCACAATTTTCTGTCCTATTGGTCTTCTTATATTAATTAAGAAGCTTCTTATGACAAGTAACAATGGATTTAAGGTGGTTGAAAATAAAGGGACAATATTAAAAATTATTTTATCTTAATTAACAGTTCAGAAGTTGGGTTGCTACTGTTTTTTTTGATTCAGTGGCTTAGCAATGTCTTCACGCACTCAGTTTCTTTCCATCTTTCTGCGTTACAGTGCTCATTGTTGATTACTCCTCGAAGCCAAAGAAAAATCTGTCGGAAGATCCTTGGTGTTTTGAATTTATTTGTCTCCATTGTCAGCATCTTCCTCTATTATTTAAGGATGAGGAAAACTAGGTATACTCTTGAGGCTAGTGTCAGCTTTTTCCTCGGGGATCCACGGATTCCTCTCAAGACTCCACCTACAATCCCATCATCAGCCTAGGCTCTCCAACTTTCAAAGTTCTTCAGTGTCTCTCTCAGTTGGAACATTACCTGACCGTAGCCAGCATCTGCTTGGCTCAAGAGTTATAGTGGATTTGGGGTTGTGGTCGTAAATGTAAGAAAGGTGGGAAGTGATCAAGCTGTTCTCTCTCCAGGATATTCTACTCCTTTCTATTCATTGCATTTTGAAGAAAGTTTAGAAGACACACAATGACCCTTGGGTTACAAACCAAATAATATTTTGCAACATCTCTAACTACAATATCAGGAAAATACTTTTAAGGATTCTAATTTTGTTTTTGGCACTTATTATTCTTTTCTGATTATATGTGATACAAGTTTTTCCTTGGAAATTTCCTTGGCAAAGTAATATAGAATAAAATAAAAATTTCCCACCATCCAGAGGAAACCAATTTTGTTTGTTGAATTTTCTTCCTATGTGTTTTTTTCCTTACAAATAGATGTATCTAGAAAATATTTGCTTTTCTTTAAATATTATCTGAACGCATAAATGTACATTTTTCTTTATGTATACTTCAGTTTGCTTCTGCTTTTTGTTCTGTTCCTGGAACATATCTATCTTTTCTTGTTATAGTATCACATCATTTTAGTTATCATAGACTTATCATGGGCCTCAATATCTGGTACTGCTAATTTTTTTTTCTTATTTCTGACTTACCAGTTTTAGAGTTTTTCCTTAAGTGCAGTTTGTTTTATTAAATCATTGAATATCTATTTGTAGGAAAAAAGATCTAGTTGATCCATTTTTGTGTGCCTTTTCATACCTGCAATATTTTTTCCTCTGCACATAAATAAAATGTCAGCTAATTATATACTTCTTAGATTAAAGCCCATTTTAATTTTCTAAATATTATTTCATTATCTGCTGGAAATCATTTCCATATAAGAAGTTGGAAACAGCCTGCTTTTTTATTCTTTGAAATTAACCCCTGTAAGATTTGTTTCATTCTCCTTGACAATCAAGTATTTCACCAAGATATGTCCAAGAATGTGTTTCTCTTTCCACTCTTTTACCACAGAATTCTATAATCCATTCTGGTCTACAGATATCTACCTATCTGTTTTTAAGGTTCTGAAAATACTTTTGCTCCTTTGTTTTGTTCTCTCCCAAAGAAGCTTGTAATTGCTAATTTTTATCTCCATTCTCTTACTTTCCATATTTTCATGTTTTTTCTCACCTTTATCCTTCCCTCCTTTTTGGCATTTAGCTCCTCTGGTTCAACACATTTGTCATTCCCACACTTGTGTGTACGTTAGAATCACCTGGAGAACTTTTTATAACACATGTTTTCAGGCCCTATTATAACAACTGAATCAGATTCTGAAAGGATAGTGCCTCACGTCTGTATATTTGAAAAGCATTCCATGTGATTCTGATGCCGTTGGCTTGTTGACATTTAAGAGTCAGTATTCTACTTTTTGTTTCTATCTACTTTAGTGTTGATTCTGTACTTCATAGCTTCCAATTTATAGTTTAATTTTGTTATTTTATTTCAGTTTCACTGAATTATTTTCTTATATCTGATAATTCTATTTTTGTCTTAGATAATGTTCTGTCTTGCCATGTCAGTTTATCTCATTTCTTAGACTCTATGAAACCAGATGGAATCATATTTCCTCCTATGTTCACAGGCATGCTTTTCCTCTAAATCTTAAATGGATTAATTTCCTTGTTTTATGCTATGAAATCTTTCTTGAACTGGAAAAGATCTAGGCAAGCCACCGGACAAGATGTGTTCATTTGCTTTGATCCTCTTTACTGTATATCTCTGTGCTGCCAGATTCTGATTCTTAGACTACATACTAGAACAAGTTGATCTACACGGTTACTAGCGAAAGTTCTATTTTATAAAATCTTTTTTTACTAATCCTTTGACATAGGGAAGGGGTTCTTTCTTTGATTACCTGTTCTTTGTAATGTGAATAGGTGACTTTATTCCTAAATAATGTGCTAGAAGAAATTTTAGTGACTTGTGAACACTGAAGATTCCTAAGATGTTTCCTGTGTCTTTCCTTACCTATTACAGTGAGATCTCAGGTTGCACTCTGTTACAGCCTGTGCTCTTTATTCTTGGCCATTTTGCATTGCTAGGAGATATGGCTTCATTAATGGATGTATCAATAAGGAGAAAGTTATTGATAGATGGCGGAGGCATGAAAGGAAGAACCAATTTGGCTCTCTCAAAGAAAATATATTATATAAAAGGGAGGTCAGTGGTTCTGGCACCATTTCTCTGACGTTAGGGCTCCCTGAAAGAGAGTGGAAACTATCTCTTATGTAATCTCTCTCTAGCCATGTTGTTGAGTCAAAGGTCTAGACCAGCATCCTTAGAAATATGCCAGCCACATAATGTAATTTAAAATTTTCTAGTAACTGCATTTAAAAAACTAAATGAAAACAAATGAAATCAATGTTTATAATATGTTAGGGTCAGACCAATATTTTAAAATGTTATTATTTAAACAAGTGACCACTAAAAAATTACTTATGAGGTAATTTACATTCTTATTTTTGTTGAAAGTCTTTGACAGCTGTTATGTACTTTACATTTCCAGAATGCTTCCATTTGGAATAGCCACATTGCAAGCACTTATTGGCCACATGTCGCTATCCTATCACACAGCCCAGTTCTGGACATTGATCATTTCTTAATCAGTTCATCTATGCAATTTTATAAGGGGAATTTCCTCCCATAGTTCAGCAAATTTTTATAGGTAACTTTGGCTTCTACTACTGTTATAACTTTATACCTCTTTCAGTATTTTTTGAAAATTTCTGTGAGAAGTTTGACTCTGTCAGTTGAATTAGCTAATACCACCTCCTGGAAGAGCCTGCTCTTTAAAAATATTGAAGAATAATTAACTTTCTTGTTTTGAATATTAAATCTAGAGTATTATTTAATTACCATGCAACCCCTCAGTTATTTGCCTTACTATAATTAAGAAAAAACTGATAACAGTTGCTTATTTGCTTTTGCTGATTCACTTTTGCTGCAAGATGTTTAATATCCGTATACATTGTTGATTTTAAACTTACTTCAATAACATTTCTTAGAAATCTTTGAAAAGTGTTATTTCTTTCCCTCAAAATCTAAACATTCCTATATCCATGTGCCAACAGCTGACAAAGAAACTGAACTTTTTTTTCTTCCAGGACATCAACTTCTTTAACCCTAAGCCTTCTGTGTATATGCCATTATTCCCATGTTCACCAAAGTAAGATAAAGGATTGGGGGAAAAAATAAAGGATTATCCCATCTGACACTGTGTGGGATCCCACACAGTGGGATTTTCATTTGTTAGAGTCCTTATGCCTCCTAGGCTTTTAAAGAACATATCCTTGTTCTTCACACAGAAAAAAATTAGCTGGATAAACCATTCTGCCAAGGTAATCAGTATCCATTGTCTTAGGAGAAGTTATATCAAGTTTGGAATACACTTCAGGCTATGACCTTTCTAATATTAGAAGCCGTGGTCATACTTGCCCCAATTGAATGTGAAGTGCTTATAGATTCTTTCACAGACCAACTCATCTAAATTGTTTTCCACCAATCCTTTCTTCATTTTCAATTTTAAATATTCTTGATAGGATAAATAAGAATATCACTGAAGAATCCTATATACCCCAACAATGACCTTGTTGGGGTATATAGGATGAACATCAGTAAGCACCCAGAATTATCTGAGATTCTTGCAACATATTTTACAATTCATTGGAACCTGTCTGGCTCAGGTTATAACAATGTGACAAAATTAGCTGTGATATGATGGAGTCTGCTGGGACAAAGAAGATGATTTGCGGTTGCTGGTGATACACTTAACTGGTGACTGTTTCAGTGTAGCATAATATACAGTTTAAAAAAACAAACTGCAGAGTGTTTGAGCATAGTTAAGAACACCTTTGGGGATAGTTAGTTGCCCTTTCTTTTGTGATGTTCAAAGAAGTCACCCAGGCTAAAGTGAAAACAAAAAATGGGTCCATATCATTTACTTTTGGCAACTCAGTGTTTCTCCCCACAGAAGGGGAGAAATAGTTTGATTCCTTATCATAGGCTCTTCAAACTCATCCTTCTTTTGTTTGCTTTACAAAGACCTGTGAGGACAGATGCGAACACAACACGGAGATAGTAATCCTTCGAGATTCATTACCCAATGAAATTTTGTCCTTTATAACTAAAGCAGAATTTCCCATGATGCTTGTTTGGTATTTATGAAAACATTTCATCAAAATTACGTGTACATTCAAATGGTGGATGTGGAATTAATTTGTGGAAATTTTGGGAGATTACACGTTTACGGGTGTTAGTGTCCCTTTTTGTGCTATATTTAAGTGCCCCAACTTATTAATAATTCAAATTATAGCATGGAAAACTTTTTAAAAAATGGGTGACTTCCAAAAAGAAATGATTTTTGGCCAGAATAATCTTCATAGGTGTTAGCTGTTCTCTAAATGTTTGACAGAATTCGCCTGTGAAGCCATCTGGTCCTGGGCTTTTGATGTTGGGAGATTTTAATCAGAGCTTCAATTTCAGTGCTGGTGATTGGTCTGTTTATATTTTCTGTTTCTTCCTGGTTCAGTCTCGGAAGGTTGTGCTTTTCTAAGAATTTGTCCATTTCTTCCAGGTTGTCCATTTTATTGGCATAGAGTTGCTTGTAGTAATCGCTCATGATCTTTTGTATTTCTGCAGTGTCAGTTGTTACTTCTTTTTCATTTCTAATTCTGTTGATTTGAGTCTTCTCCCTGTTTTTCTTGCTGAGTCTCGCTAGTGGTTTATCAATTTTGTTTATCTTCTCAAAGAACCAGATTTTAGTTTTATTGAACTTTGCTATTGTTTCCTTCATTTCTTTTTCATTTACTTCTGATCTGATCTTTATGATTTCTTTCCTTGTGCTAACTTCGGGGTTTTTTTGGTTATTTCCTCTCTAGTTGCCTTAGGTGTATGTTTAGGTTGTTTATTTGAGATTTTTCTTGTTTCTTGAGGTAGGATTCTATATCTATGAACTTCCCTCTTAGAACCACTTTTACTGCATCCCATAGATTTTGGGTTGTAATGTTTTCATTTTCATTTGTTTCTAGGTATTTTTTGATTTCCTCTTTGATTTCTTCAGTGATCTCTTGGTTATTTGGTAGCATATTGTTTAGCCTCCATGTGTTTGTATTTTTTCGTTTTTTTTCCTGTAAATGATATCTAGTCTCATAGCACTGTGGTCAGAAAAGGTGCTTGATACGATTTCGACCTTCTTAAATTTACCAAGGACTGATTTGTGACCCAAGATATGATCTATCCTGGAGCATGTTCCATGAGCACTTGAGAAAAGTGTATTTTGTTGTTTCTGGATGGAATGTCCTATAAATATCAGTTAAGTCCATCTTGTTTAACGTGTCATTTAAATCTTGTGTTTCCTTATTTATTTTCATTTTGGATGATCTGTCCATTGATGAAAGTGGGATGTTAAAGTCGCCTACTGTGATTGGATTACTGTTGATTTCCCCTTCTATGGCTGTTAGCATTTGCCTTATGTATTGAGGTGCTCCTGTGTTGGGTGCATAGATATTTACAATTGTTATATCTTCTTCTTGGATTGATCCCTTGATCGTTATGTAGTGTCCTTCTTTGTCTCTTGTAATAGTCTTTAGTTTAAAGTCTATTTTGTCTGATATGAGTATTGCTACTCCAGCTTTCTTTTGATTTCCATTTGCATGGAATATCTTTTTCCATCCCCTGACTTTCAGTCTGTATGTGTCCCTAGATCTGAAGTGGATCTCTTGTAGACAGCATACATACAGTTCTTGTTTTTATATCCATTGTTTGTCTTTTGGTTGGAGCATTTAATCCATTTAAATTTAACCTAATCATCAATATGTATGTTCCTATTACCATTTTCTTAATTGTTTTGGGTTTGTTATTATAGGTCTTTTCCTCCTCTCGTGTTTTCTGCCTGGAGAAGTTCCTCTAGCATTTGTTGTGAAGCTGGTTTGGTGGTGCTGAATTCTCTTAGCTTTTGCTTATCTGTAAAGGTTTTAATATCTCTGTCAAATCTGAATGAGGTCCTTGCTGGGTAGAGTAATCTTGGTTGTAGGTTTTTCCCTTTCATCACTTTAAATATGTCTTGCCACCCACTTCTGGCTTGCAGAGTTTCTGCTGAAAGATCAGCTGTTAATCTTTTGGGGATTCCCTTGTATGTTATTTGTTGCTTTTCCCTTACTGCTTCTAATATTTTTTCTTTGTATTTAATTTTTGATAGTTTGATTAATATGTGTCTTGGTGTGTTTCTCCTTGGATTTATCCTGTATGGGACTCTCTGTGCTTCCTGTACTTGATTGACTATTTCCTTTCCCATGTTAGGGAAGTTTTCAACTATAATCTCTTCAAATATTTTCTCAGTACCTTTCTTTTTCTCTTCTTATGGGACCCCTAAAATTCGAATGTTGGTGCATTTAATGTTGTCCCAGAGGTCTCTGACAATGTCCTCAATTCTTTTCATTCTTTTATTTTTATTCTGCTCTGTGGTAGTTATTTCTACTATTTTATCTTCCACATCACTGACCTGTTCTTCTGCCTCAGTTATTCTGCTATTGATTCCTTCTAGAGAATTTTAAATTTCATTTATTTTGTTGTTCTACATTGTTTTTTTGCTCTTTAGTTCTTCTAGGCCCTTGTTAAACGTTTCTTGTATTTTCTACCAAGATTTTAGATCATCTTGACTGTCATTACTCTGAATTCTTTTTCAGGTAGCCTGCCTATTTCCTCTTCATTTGTTTGGTCTGGTGGGTTTTTACCTTGTTCCTTCATCTGCTGTGTATTTCTCTGTTTTCTCATTTTGCTTAACTTACTGTGTTTGGGGTCTCCTTTTCGCAGGCTGCATGTTGGTAGTTCCTGTTGTTTTTGGTGTCTGCCCCCAGTGAATATGGTTGGTTCAGTGGCTTCTGTAGGCTTCCTGGTAGAGGGGACCGGTGCCTCTGTTCTGGTGGGTGGTGCTAGATCTTGTCCTTCTGGTGGGCAGGGCCACGTATGGTGGTGCATTTTGGGGTGTCTGTGAACTTAGTATGATTTTAGGCAGCCTCTCTGCTAATGGTTGCGGCTGTGTTCCTGTCTTGCTAGTTGTTTCACATGGGGCGTCCAGCACTTGAGTTTGCTGGCCGTTGGGTTGAGCTGGGTCTTAGTGTTGAGATGGAGATCTCTGGGAGAGCTCACACTGATTGATATTACGTGGAGCTGGGAGGTCTCTGGTGGTCCAATGTCCTGAACTTGGCTCTCCCACCTCAGAGGCTCAGGCCTGACACCAGGCCTGGGCACCAAGACCCTGTCAGCCACACTGCTCAGAAAAAAAGGGAGAAAAAAAGAAAAAATAAATAAATAAAATAATAAAAGTATTATTAAAATTAAAAAATTTAAAAGTAATTAAAAAAAGAAGAGAGCAACCAAACCAATAAACAAATCCACCAATGATAACAAGTGCTAAAAACTATACTAAGATAAACATAAAAATCAGAAATAAGTCACAGACAGCAAACCCCAAGTCTACAGTTGCTCCCAAAGTCCACCACCTCAATTTTGGGTTGATTCATTGTCTATTCAGGTATTCCACAGATGCAGGGTACCTCAGGTTGATTGTGGGGATTCAATCTCCTGCTTCTGAGGCTGCTGGGAGAGATTTCCCTTTCTCTTTTTGTTCTCATAGCTCCTGGGCTTCAGCTTTGGTTTTGGCCCCACCTCTGCGTATAGGTTGCCCTCAGGCTTCTTTTCCCACCCAGACAGGACAGAGTTAAAGCAGAGGCTAATTAGGGGCCTCTGGCTCTCTCAGGCTGAGGGGAGCGAGGGGTATGGTAGTTATAACTGGAATGCAGGGTTAGCCTGCAGTGGCAGAGGCTGGCGTGACATTGCAAAAGCCTGAGGCGTGCCGTGTGCTGTCCTGGGGAAATTGTCCCTGGATCACGGCACCCTGGCAATGGCAGGCTGCACAGGTTCCCAGGGTTGGGGGTGTGGATAGGGATCTGTGCTTGCACACAGGATTCTTGGTGGCTGCAGCAGCAGTGTTAGAGTTTCATTCCCGGCTCTGGTGTCCGAGCTGATAGCCGCGGATTGCGCCCATCTCTGGAGCTCGTTTAGGCAGCATTCTGCCTTCTGTGGGCAGACAGGGAAGGAATCTCCTCTCCTCGTGCACCCCAAAACAATGGTCTCTTGCCTCTTAGGCAGGTCTAGAGTTTTTCCCCGACTCCCTCTCGGCTGGCTGTGGCGCACTAGCCCCCTTCGGGCTGTGTTCACACCGCCAACCCCAGTCCTCTCCCTGGGATCTGACCTCTGAAGCTGGAGCCTCAGCTCCCAGTCCCCGCCCGCCCCAGCGGGTGAGCAGACAAGCCTCTCAGGCTGCTGAGTGCTGGTTGGCACTGATCCTCTGTGCGGGAATCTCTCCGCTTTGCCCTCCGCACCCCTGTTGCTGTGATCTCCTCTGTGGCTCTGAAGCTTCCCACCCCCTATCTCCGCCAGTGAAGGGGCTTCCTAGTGTGTGGAAACTTTTCCTCCTTCACAGCTCCCTCCCTGAGGTGCAGGTCCCATCCCTATTCTTTTGTCTCTGTTTTTCCTTCTTTCTTTTGACCTACCCAGGTACATGGGGATTTTCTTGCCTTTTGGGAAGTCTGAGGTCTTCTGCCAGCGTTCAGTAGGTGTTCTGTAGGAGTTGTTCCACATGTAGATGTATTTTTGATGTATTTGTGGAGAGCAAGCTGATCTCCACATCTTACTCCTCCACCATCTTAGAATAATCTTCTTATTGTACTAAGATGGGCTATCTTCTCCGAAGGGTGCACCATCAGTGCATACCTTGGGCCGCAGAAGAAATGAGACAACTGTATGGTCTGTTTGAAGAGCTGTTCAGAGACATCCTACAGGGCAGCTTTATACTCAAGGCACCATTTTCTGGGTCTGCTCATGAGTAGAAAGTGTTCAGTGTTTATAATCGTAAATCTAATAGCAGCAAGTAGGTAAAGTTGTAGAGAATAACAGAATTGGGTTGGAATAACAATTTCATCATCAATAGTGTAACACTTCATCAGTATTTAAATTATTTGGTCTGTTTTTCTTTCTGTATAGGTCATTATATTACCAAGTCCAAAATTGTACTGCTTGCTGTGTGACAGGCCAGTGAGTCGAGAGATGAGGTGTTGGGGCAAGGAATAGTGAATTTATTCGGAAAGCCAGCAGACCGAGAAGGTGGCAAACTAGTGTCTGAAAGAACCATCTTACCTGAGTTACAATTCAGGCTCCTTTTATACTGAAAGGGGAAGGGTCGTGGCTGGTTGTTGCAAACTTCTTCATGCCAGCCAGACTCCAGATGTGATCATCCTTTGTTGTTGCAGCTGTCCACATAGGTCTGGTCACGATGTTCCTGTAAACCTCAACAAGACAAATGTTATTTTCCGTTCTGCAACTTTTTATCTCTATGAATGAAAAGTGTTATACCTTTAAAGGTCAAGCCTGGGAGGCAGAGCCTGGAGAGTGGCCTATCATGTATATTTGAGGCTGTAGCTAACATTCTTTTACAAAGGTGTAGAGCCAGCTTGACTAAGCACAGGTAACAGAGCACAAAGGTTTGAGCTAAAGGAATAGATCCAACATGTAGTCAGATTTGTTCTTCTATGTTATATTTATTGATACCTACTACAGAGAGCTGTTTAGAAGGTTAAATAAAAAATATGAGTGCTTCAGTCATATTGCCAGGTATATAGTAGGTGCTAAATAGATGCTGGTTTCTTTGCCTTCTGTGTGGTCAAAAAAATTTTGTTATTTGGTAAATTTCTGCTACTTAGCTATTTAAAAATTATTATCAGTTAATTGATAACACAAATATGGAATAAAAGTTAGGGTTATAGTTTGCTAGCCCAATAAGTCATAGAAGTGTTTGACAGAAAAATGAAGTATGAGGGAATATTATCATTCACCTGTGATTATGACTGTTTTAATCTTATTATAAAATAATTCTTTTAAAGTTAATGTGTAAGGGAAATAATATATAGCTTTCTTCTGATTTAAAAAGTAACTTTCTTTGATAGAAACCTATTATGCTGTCCTTTGCTGATTTTGGTTCATAAAAATTTAGTGTAAAATTGGATTTTAGTGAAAATCTGATGGTGCAAATTTTTTTTTCCTCCTGGCATCCACGAGTAACTCTTATCTTCAAGTATGGTGTACAAAAATGAAGATAAGATGAAGTATATTTTACAGGAGAATAGATGTTTCATGACTAAATTGATGTGTGCTAGTAAATTCAATGTGGAACATTCTTTTCTTCATATAGTATCAATTCAAGTGAAAGCATGTTAAATTTAGGGTCCTCTTAAACAACTATTTCTTGGCACTCTTTCTGAATGATGAATACATCATTTCTAAAATTTATCTGAGGAATTTTATAGACTGAGAAGAGAAGGTTATTTTAGTTTTTTTTATATTATGCTCAAATCTCTTATTATTTCCAGTCAAAGAGCTTTTTGGTAACTGTTTCTATTGTAGAATGTGTTATTTAGAAAGAATTTAAAGAATGAATAAAAAAATAGAGGGAGATTTTATTTCAAAATTGTGCATTTTCATTGGTACCATCTGTAATTGAGAGACACTTTGGAAAGTGCTGTAGCAGTTCAGAAACCTCTGGCAGTTTCTTGTATTTTATCTGTCTTTACCCACAAGTGCAACCAGGAGTGGGGTGACACATGGCTGACTGAGTTCCACAAGGACTTTTGCTGTTGTTGCTGTTTAAGAGATCATTCATACCCCATTCAACAATAATTCCTTTGACTATAACAATCATCTTTCCTAATTCATCTCAGCAGCCAGTCCTACTGGTTTTTCTCTACTAATTTCTGTTTGTATGTAGAGTTTTTTTCCCCAAACTTGATCACGAGATACTCTGTACTAAGTGTAGTCAGACTAATTTTTATATCCCTTTTGTATTTTTCTAGGATAACTTCAGTTTGTCCCTTAATGGAATATAAATTTAATCATTTGTTTTTGTCTATAGAAAACCAAATGATAGTGATAAAGACACTTTAGTGATAAAGACATCTATGCTGGGAAGCAAGAGCTCAAGCAGGAGGTTAGCTTGTGAGAATATTTGATAATGATATAAATAGCCAATGCCAACCTCATATTGTATTCTGGGGAAAACTGTTTTAATTTGGAAGGACCATATGAAATTTGTGAGCTTAGACAAAGTCGTCTTGATAATTAATAGGTATGTATGTATCCACAGGGGCACCTTCTCATATTTAAAGCTGAATAGAGTTTGTTCATGAGAGCATGTACGTATGTGTGTAAATGCATGCACATTGCAAGAAATCCAAATAGAGATTATATGAAATGTAGAAAAAATTTTGAAAAGAGGTTTTGGTTGCAGACTCTGTCGTTTGAATATGTTTTAGGAGAACAAGTGCAAATGATCTATGATGTTGTGACAACTTCAGGGGTGTTCTACTTTTGGTTCATCTGGATTTCTGAGTGATATGTTGGCCACAAGGTCTATATGAATAGGTCATTGTTAAACTCTAGAGGAAAAATATGTCTCCAGTAAGAGGCTGGTTGATAATAGCCCCTCAAATACATTACTCACATTACAGTCATCTAATGTCACTCGTGGTGGATAAGCTCGATTGACTGACTCAACATTTATTCCAACTTCCTTAATGTGCTTTCTGTATGGCAGAGACTGGAAAGCTTAAGAGTACATTTCTCAGAGTTTCTTTCGAGCAGACGCTCCAGAAGTAATTTAAGTTCAATCAATCAAATGCACTCATGAGAGGCTTGAATGCAGAACAGAGTTAAGTGAGGAGAGAGAGGGTCTGGGAGGGGTCATGCATTTTCTTGGTGCAGGGCCGGTGCTTCCAGCAGCAGTTTCCTGATACTTGGAGCAGAGCTGAGGCGCTGTCTTCCTGCTTCCGAGCTTCCTGTCTGTAGTCGAGGTAGCAGTTCCCTTTGAGGCTTTATGCAGTGATGATCTGGGAATTGCTTCTAGAGACCCAGCCCAGAGCACTTGTAGACCATCTGTAAGCCCCTCATTCTTGGTATGAAATTGCTTTCCTTTGCTGTAGCCCCAGTGTCTTCTGTTGTCTATGCTGAACACTAATTGATACACAGATTCTTGATAATTCTTTTCTTTTCCTGTGACTCTTTCCCTCTCTATGGTATCCTTTGAGTATCTATTTTAATCAGTGCCTACATTAAACAATGTCTACATAAGGGCCAAATTAACAAAAATAATCCTATATATATTCACTTCAGAGACACAGTTAATTGAAAATTAATCCTAGAGGTTTGGAGAGGAAGTTGGCATGAGGACAGTTTTACTCTTGGCTTTCCTGGGGACTGACTTTCAAAGCTAAGACCACATATTTCCGATATGAATAATCTATTTCCAAGAATAATTAAGGGCCATCTGTAGACTGGTAATAGGTACCTCAAATTTATCACTTTGTTGATAAACTTATTTATTATAGCTGAAAATTTTGTTAAATTTTATAGGAACAAATGGCTTATGAAGACTTGGCAGTCATTTCTAATCTTATAAAGCGTTACAGGTGTTATAAGACACAAGGGGATAATCTTTTAGACAAAGGGAAAAGCTGCATTTTGGGTTTCTTTTTGCTGATATAATGTGCTTTCCTGATTTAAGATGCATCCTTTTAAGTTTCTCTATACAGAGCTGGCAGTGCATAGATAAATTTGTCTTTTTTTCTTTTGGCTTTTAATATACTTTAGATTTTAAAACAATTTTAGATTTACAGAAAATTTGTGAAGATGGGCCAGAGAATTCCCATATACCCCTTACTCAATTTCCCCTATTATTAACATTTTACATAACTATAGTATTATGTATTAGTTACAATTAGCAAAGCAATACTAATACATTATTATAATCTAAGGTTTATACTTTAATTTTCCTTCATCTTTACCTGATGGTCTCTTTCTATTCGAAGATCCATCCAAGACACCACAGTTATGTGTAGTCATTCTGTTTCCTTATGCTCCTATTGATAGATGACAATTGCTCAGATTTTCCTTGTTTTTGATGACCTTGACAGTTTTGAGGAGTACTTGTCAGATATTTTGTAGAATGTCCCTCTTTTGGAAATTGCCTGATGTTCTAATCTTGATTAACTGGGATTATGGGTTTGGTGAGGGAGACCACAAAGATGAAGTGCTGTTTTCATCACACTGAATCAAAGATACATTCTGTTAACCTTACTTATAACTGTTGGTGTTGACCTTGATCATCTGGCTGAGGTAGTGTTTGTTAGGATTCTCTGCTATAAAGTTACTTTTTTCCCGCCCTTTTCATACTGGATGGAAGGAAGTCACTATGCACAGCCCACGTTAAGGAGTGAGGAATTATACTCTTCTGCTTGAAAGTGGAATATCTACATAAATTATTTGGAATTCTTCTGTATGGGAGATTTGTCTATTCTCTCCATTAATTTGCCTATTTAAATCAGTATAGACTCATGGATTTTTTTTATACTCAGGGTTGTAACTAATACTACTCATTTATTTTGTTGCTCAAATTGTTCCAGCCTTGACCATTGAGAGCTCTTTCAGTTGACCCTGTAGGCCCTTTGATATACCACCATTATTGTGGATTTTTTTAGCATGTGCTTGTTTTTTGGCACTAGAAGATACTTTAGCCTCTACTTATATGTTTCCTGCCTCTGTCCTAGAATCAGCCATTTCTTCTAGGAACTCTGGTTCATTTTAATGAAGAAGGGTATTCAAAAACAAAGATCTGGGTGCTAGATATGTTTGTTGCTACTGAAGTGTGTTTGCTTCTAGGCCCTCTCAACTGATGGAGCAAAGAAATACAAGTATGTATATTAACCTATGTATTTACACATATCTATAAACATTTCTATATGAAATGAAATAATCTGTGTCTATATAAAGCTACACATGAGTTCATACTGATGTCTCCAACTCATAATCCATTACCACATAGATCTTTCTAGCCTCCTTTTGCTTATCTATTATAGCCTTCCACTCTAATGGTAAGAAATTTGACTCCCACCATTAGCTATCCATTTATGTAATTGTGAACTTATAGTGTACATATATAGTGGCGTCAGAATTCTTAACCTGTACTCCCATGAGAGACAACTTTCTCAACTACAGCACAGTGCATAGGTACAGTTTCTTTTACCTTTAGTCTTACAGATTACACTATTTTCAGTTGCTTAGATTAGCACCTGGATTTTCACAAATATATGGTCATGTGTCCACAACTATGTTATCTCACAGAATAGTTTCTCTACTCTAAAAAAAAAATCCTCTATGCTTCTCCTGATCAGCACTTCCCTTTCCACTGACCCCCTGGACATATCATTGCTATAGTTTTGCCTGTTTCAGAATGTGATACAATTGGAACCATAGAGTATATAGCATTTTCAGATGTAGAAATATGCATTTAAGATTCCTCCATGTCTTTTCATGGCTTGATAGCTCATTTCTTTTTATCTCTGAATATTATTACACTGTATGCATGTATCAGTCTGCTTATCCATTCACCTATTTAAAGACATCTTTGTTGCTTCCAGTTTTTGGCTATTGTGAATGAAGCTGCTATAAATACTCACATGCAGGTTTTTGTGTGAATTTTCAAATCAACTGGGTAAATGCCTAGAAGCCTGTTTGCTGGATCATATGGTAATACTATGTTTAGCTGTATAATAGACTATCAAACTGTCTTCCAAAGTGGCTGTAGAATTTTGTGTTCCCAACAGCACTGAATGAGAGTTTCAGTTGCTCCACATCCTAACTAGCATTTGCTATTGTCAGGACTTGGATTTTAGCCATTCTCATAGGTGTGTATTTCATTGTTACTTTAATTTGCAGTTCCCTAATGTCAAATAATGGTGAGTATCTTTCATATTCTTTTTTTTGCCACCCTGTATATCTTCTTTGGTTAGGTGTCTGCTCAGATCTTTTGCTCAATTTCTAATTGGGTTGTTTCTTTACTTACTGTTGAACTTCAACTGTATTTTAGATATTTTAGATGTAAATCCTTTATCAGATACATATTTTTCAGATATTTTTGCCCAATCTGTGGCTTGTCTTTTGCTTCTTTTAACAGTGTATTTTGCAGAGCAGAAGTTCTAAATTTTAATAAAGTCTAATTTACTAATTTTATCTTTCATGAAGGCATTTTTGGTGGTGTATATAAAAGCTCTTCATAAAACCCAAGCCTAGGGCTTCCCTGGTGGCGCAGTGGTTAGGAGTCTGCCTGCCAATGCAGGGGACACAGGTTCGAGCCCTGGTCCGGGAAGATCCCATGTGCCGCGGCAACTAAGCCCATGGGCCATAATTACTGAGCCTGTGCTCTAGAGCCCACGAGCCACAAGTACTGAAGCCCGTGCACCTAGAGACCGAGCTGCACAACGAAGAGTAGCTCCTGCTTGACACAACTAGAGAAAGCCACGCAGCAACAAAGACCCAGTGCAGCCAAAAATAAATAATAAACAAATTAAAAAACAAAACAAAACCCAAGCCTAGAATTTATTCTATGTTATTGTCTAGAAGTTTCATAGTATGTTTTATATTTTAGATCTATGTTCCATGTTAATTTTTGTGAAAGTTCTGTCTGGATTCATTTTTTTTGCATATGGATATCCAACTGTTTATTGAAGAGGTTATCCTTTCTCCTTTGAATTGTTTTTGCTCCTTCATCAGAGTTCAATTGACTATATTTATTTGGGTCTCTTTCTGGTTTCTGTGTTCTGTTGCATTGATCTATATGCTTGTACTTTCACCAGAACCACACAGTCTTGATCACTGTAGCTGTATAGTAAGTCTTGAAGTCAGGTCTCCTACTTTATTCTTTATCAGTATTGTGTTGGCCGTTCTAGGATTTTGTCTTCTCATGTAAATTTTAGAATTAATTTTTCACTATCCACAAAATAGCTTACTATAATTTTGATTGGAATTGCACTGAATCTATAGATCAAGTTGGAAAGAACTGACATCTTAACAATGAGTCTTTCAATAGATAAAGAATACTTCTCCATATATTCATATCTGATTTCTTTCATCAGAATTTTACAGTTTTCCTCATACAGATTTTATACTTTGTTAGATCTATTCTTATCTAACTATTTTAGTGGTTGTAAATATTTTTTAAGATTTAATATTCCCATTGTTTACTGCTTATATATAGTAAAGCAATTGACTCTTGTATATTAACGTTGTATCTCCCAACTTTGCAATAATCACTTACTTGTTCCAGAGTTTTTTGGTTTTGCTTTGTTTTTGTTAATTCTATGGGATTTTCTATAAAGACATCCATGTCGTCTGCAAACAAAGACAGTTTTATTTCTTCCTTTCCAATCTGTATGCCTTTAATTTCTTTCTCTTAGTGTGCTATCTAGGACTTCCAGCATGATTGAATAAGAGTGCTGAGAGAGGACATCCTTTCCTCATTCTCAGTCTTAGGGGAAGCATCCAGTTTCTCACCATGAAGTATGATTTTGGGTGTAGTTTTTGTAAATGGACTTTATCAAGTTGAAGAAGTTCCTCTCTATTCCTAGCTTGCTGAGAGTTTTTTTTTTTTTTATCATGAATAAGTGTTACATTTTGTCAAATATTTTTCCTCCATTAGTCTATACAATCATATGATTTTTCTTCTTTAGCCTGTTGATGTGATAGGTTACATTAATTGATTTTCAAGTGTTGGACGAGTCTAGCATAACTGGAGTAAGTTCTACTTGGTCATGGTGTATAATTATTTGAATAAATTGTTGAATTTGATTTGCTAGTACTTTGTTGAGAATTTTTGCATCTATGTTCTTGAGAGAGATTGGTCTGTAGTTTTCTTGTAGTGTCTTTGGCTTTGGTATTAGAGTAATGCTGGCCTTATAAAATGAATTAGGAGGTGTTTCCTCTTGCTACTATTTTCTGGGAGGGTTTGTGCAGAATTGATATCATTCTTCCTTAAATGTTTAGTATTTACCATTAAAGCCATCAAGTTAAGCACTATAAAACTTAGTGCTTTATATTTTGGGAAGTTTTAATTGTTGATTTAATTTCTTTAATATATATGTAAGCCTATTAAGAGTAAGCCTATTAGAGTATCTGTTTTTCTTTGTGTGAGTTTTGTTAGTGTTAGTCTTTAATGGAAGTAGTCCTTTTAATATAACTTGTCAAATCTGTGGGCATACAGTTGTTGACAGTTTTCTTTTATTATCATTTCAATGTTCATGGGATCACTAATGATGACTTCTACTTTATTTTTGATATTAGAACCTGTGTTTTATCTCTCTTATTCATGGTTAGCCTGATTACAGGTTTATCTATTTTGTTGATAGTTTTAAAAATGAGATGTTTCATTGATTTTCTCTATTGTTTTCTTATTTAAATTTTACTGATTTCTGTTCTAATTTTTATTTTTTTCTTTTCCTTGTTTGGCTTAAATTGCTCTTCTTTCTCTAGTTTCCTATGGTAGGAGGTTAGATTATTGATTTCATATCTTTTTTCTTTTCTAAAATGCACATTTGATGCTATAAAATTTCATCTATGTCCTGCTTTCACTGTATCCCACAAATTTAATGAGTTACATTTCATTTTTATTGAGTTCAAAATATTTTAGAATTTCTCTTGATACTTCTTGACTCTTTTGCTATTGAGAAGTTATTTGTATTTTTAATGTAAAAGAAAATAAAATTTTTCCCCAGGTTAGTCTCTCTAACTTTATTACTAGAATCAAGCCTGCCAGAAAGTAGACCTAGAATGTATTAATGTAAACAAAATGAACATTTAAGATTGACCAAGCAGATCTATCTTTTTATCAGACCTAAGGTTAATCATGGTTAATATTCTCCAAAAATTTATGTTAATAATTTGTTTTGAATGAATGAATGTTTCAAGTTATATTTTACAATAGCTGATTGCTTTTCATTCTTTTTCTTCTGGGTAAGGATAAAAACCTAGTCAACATTTTAATCAAGCAATTGAATAATGTAACTGACCAAGTAAAATGATAACCATGATCAATTGACTTTGTAACACTGAAGACTGTATAACAAAAAGAATTTAGAAATCACTGAAAAAAATATATTAATGCCACTGAAAAATGGTATATTCTGAATTTTCTAAGAATAAGAAAATGTGCCTGGTCTCAATATATCACAGGAAAAGTAAATTATATTAATTTCAATTCTCACTGGATTTATCTCAAACCTATAGTTCTAGGTAAAAGAGATAACATTTAGGGAGAGTCTGATCACCTGGGTGGAAGATTCTACCCAGTTGAGAGTACTGATCCTATGTTCTTGTTGCATGTAAATGCTGTGTGATACTACCTTTTTCCAAGAACACTGCAGCAGTCTAGTGTAATGATAGTGTTGGATTTCCTTACTACATGTATCTGAAGGTTAGAGTGGCTTCCCCTCCATGGTATATTTTAGTGGTGAGCGTCTAGCTTGCCAGTGCTTTTGCTGCTGGCCAATTGGAGAAAAAACCCTCCCATTTTATCATCTACTATCCTTCAGAGAGAGTGTAGTAGATGATGGGGTTCCTGATGCTGAAGGGTCCAACATCCACTGTCATGATTAGGCAAAGAATAATTACACTCCATAGACAGAAACATGTGAACTTGCAGCAGAGAAAGTAAACCAAACAAAAAGGACAAATGCGTCTATAGAACACAGAACTAATGGGACAAACAATTTTTTATTCCAGTTTTATTGAGGTATAATTGACATACAGCACTGTATTAGTTTAAGTTATATAGCATAATGAATTTACTTACAGATACAAAATTTGTATATAGATTGAAAATTAAAGAAATAGAAAATTTTTTCCTTCTGATGAGAACTCCAAGGATTTACTGTCTTAACAACTTTAATATGTAACATACAGCAGTGTTAATTACATTTATCATGTTGTAGATTATGTCTCTAGTACTTATTTATCTTTATACCTGGAAGTTTGTACCTTTTGACTGCCTTCATCCAATTCCCCATCCCCCCAACCCACCTCTAGTAAACACAGATCTGATTTCTTTTTCTATGAGTTTGTTTGTTTTTGAAGTATAATTGACCTACAACACTGTTAGATCCTGTTATACAACATAGTGATTTGATATTTCTATACATTTCAAAATGATCACCATGATAAGCCATCAAGTGATCGTTGAGCCATCAATGATCAGTAAAATAGATAAACCTGTAATCAGGCTAACCATGATAAGTCTAGTTGCAATATGTCACCATACGAAGATTTTACATAGTTATGGACTATATTCCCCACACTATACATTTTATACCTGTGACTCATTTATTTTGTGTTGGACGTTTGTACCTCTTAATCTACCTCACCTATTTCTTTCCTCCCTGACCTCTCCCCTCTAGCAACCACCTATTTATTCTCTTTATCTATAACTGTTTGTTTTGTTATGTTTGTTCATTTGTTTTTTAGATTCCACATATAAGTGAAATAATACACTATTTGTCTTTCTCTGTCTAACTTATTTCACTTACCATAATATACTCTTGGTCCATCCATGTTTTCACAAATGGCAAGATTTCATTCTTTCTTATGGCTGAGTAATACTCCATTATATATATGCCACTTTTCATGTATGGATGGGCACTTAGGTTACTTCCATATCCTGACTGTTGTAAATAATACTGCAATGAACATATGTATCTTTTCTAATTAGGGTTTTTCTTTTATTTGAGTAAATAACCAGGAGTGGAATTGCTGGGTCATATGGTAGCTCTAAATTTAATTTTTTGAGAAATCTCCATACTTTTTTCCATAGTGGAAAAGAGTGGTGTTGGTTGTAACTTTTTTTTTTATTTCTGATTTTACTGATTTGGGCCCTCCTTTTTATTTTTCTTCATGAGTCTGGCAGAAGGTTTATCAATTTTGTTTATCTTTTTGAAGAACCAGCTCTTAGTTTCTTTGATCTTTTCTGTAGTTATTTCAGTCTCTATTTCATTTATTTCTGCTCTAATCTTTGTGATTTCTTTCCTTCTACTAACTCTGGGTCTTGTTTGTTCTTCTCTTTCTAGTTTTTCTCTAGGTATAAGATTAGGTTGTTTGAGATTTTTCTTGTTTCCTGAGGTAGGCTTGCATTTCTGTAAACTTCCCTCTTAGAACTGCTATTGCTGTGTCCCACGGATTTTAGATCATTGTGTTTTCATTTTTATTTGTCTCCAGGTATTTGTTGGTTTCTTCTTTGATTTCTTTAGTGATCCACTGGTTGTTTAGTAGCATATTGTTTAGCCTACATGTGTTCGTGGTTTTTTGCATTTTCTTTTCTTGGAGTTGATTTCTAGTCTCATAGTGTCGTGGTCAGAAAAGATGCTTGATATGATTTCCATTTTCTTCAATTTACTTGTTTTGTCCTAGCATGTGATCTATCCTGGAGAATGTTCCATGTGCACTTGAAAACAATGTGTATTCTTCTGCTTTTGGATGGAATGTTCTGTATATATGTCTATTCAGTCCATCTGATCTAGTGTATAATTTAAAGCTGGTGTTTCCTTACTGATTTTCTGTCTGGATAATCTGTCCATTGATGTAAGTGGGGTGTTGAAGTCCCCTACTATTACTTTGTAACTGTCAGTTTCTTTCTTTACATCTGTTAATATTTGCTTTATGTATTTAGGTGCACCTATGTTGGGTGCATATATATTTATAATTGTTACATCTTCTTCTTGGATTGTCCTTGCTCATTATATAATGTCCTTCTTCATCTCTTAAAGTCTATTTTGTCTGATAAAAGAATTGCTACCTCTGCTTTCTTTCAACTTCCATTTGCATGCGATACCTTTTTGCATGCCCTCACTTTCAGTCCATGTGTGTCTTTAGATCTGAAATGTGTCTCTTGTACACAGTATATATTTTTGTATTCATTCAGCCATTCT
Organism: Orcinus orca; assembly: GCF_937001465.1. Lineage (NCBI taxonomy): Eukaryota > Metazoa > Chordata > Mammalia > Artiodactyla > Delphinidae > Orcinus > Orcinus orca. The sequence goes on from NC_064565.1 coordinate 67,701,691, forward strand.
GTGCCTTTTGATTGGGGCATTTAATCCATTTAAATTTAAAGTAATTACTGATAGGTGTGTACTTATTGCCAATTTGTTCATTGTTTTGGGGTTGTTTTTGTAGTTCTTTTTTTCTTCTTTTGCTTTCTTTCCTTGAAAATTGATGACTATCTTTAATACTGTTTGGATTCATTTACCTTTTTGTGTGTATATCTATTATAGATTTTTGGTTTATGGTTACCATGAGGTTTATATATAGCAATCTATCTCTTTATCTATACCTCTATATAGCAATGTATGTGTGTGATTATTTTAAGTTGCTGATCTCTCAAGTTCAAATGCATTTTAACAACCCTACATTTTTACTCCACTCCCTCCGCAATGACTGGGTTTTTTTTTGTTTTTTTTTTGTGGTACGTGGGTCTCTCACTGTTTCGGCCTCTCCCGTTGCGGAGCACAGGCTCCGGACGCACAGGCTCAGCAGCCATGGCTCACGGGCCCAGCCACTCTGCGGCACGTGGGATCCTCCCGGACTGGGGCACGATCGTCCGTGTCCCCTGCATCGGCAGGCGGACTCTCAACCGCTGTGCCACCAGGGAAGCCCTGCAATGACTGTTTTTGACATCATATTTTACATGTTTTGTTCTGTGCATCCCTTAACTACTTATTGCAGACATAGATGATTTTATTCCTTTTGTCTTTTTTTTAAATACAACAGTCTTTTTTTTGAATTTTACTTGATTTTTTATACAGCAGGTTCTTATTAGTTATCTATTTTATACATATTAGTGTATATATGTGAATCCCAATTCATGCCACCACCCCCCACGATATTCCTGCCTTTGTGTCCATACATTTGTTCTCTACATCTGTGTCTCTATTCCTGCCTTGCAAACCAGTTCATCTGTACCATTTTTCTAGATTCCATATATGTGTTAGTATATGATATTCGTTTTTCTCTTTCTGACTTACTTCACTCTGTATGACAGTCTCTAGGTCCATCCACATCTCTACAAATGACCCAATTTCATTCCTTTTTTATGGCTGAGTAATATTCCATTGTATATATGTACTGCATCTTCTTTATCCATTCATCTGTCGATGGGCATTTAGGTTGCTTCCATGACCGGGCCATTGTAAATAGCGCTGCAATGAACATTGAGGTGCATGTGACTTTTTGAATTATGGTTTTCTCAGGGTATATGCCCAGTAGTGGGATTGCTGGGTCATATGGTAATTCTATTTTTAGTTTTTTAAGGAACCTCCATACTGTTCTCCATAGTGGCTGTATCGATTTACATTCCCACTAACAGTGCAAGAGGGTTCCCTTTTCTCCACGCCCTCTCCAGCATTTGTTGTTTGTAGATTTTCTGATTATGGCCATTCTAACTGGTGTGAGGCGATACCTCATTGTAGTTTTGATTTGCAGTTCTCTGATAGTTAGTGATGTTGAGCAGCTTTTCATGTGCCTCTTGGCCATCTGTATGTCATCTTTAGAGAGATGTCTTTTATGTCGTCTCCCCATTTTTTGATTGCATTCTGCTTTTTTAATATTGAGCTGCACGAGGTGTTTATATATTTTGGAGATTAATCCTTTGTCCATTGATTCGTTGGCAAATATTTTCTCCCATTCTGAGGGTTGTCTTTTCATCTTGTTTATTGTTTCCTTTGCTGTGCAAAAGCTTTTAAGTTTCATTAGGTCCCATTTGTTTGTTTTTATTTCAATTACTCTAGGAGGGGGGTCAAAAAAGATCTTGCTGTGATTTATGTCAAAGAGTGTTCTTCCTATGTTTTCCTCTAAGAGTTTAATAGTGTCCAGCCTTACATTTAGGTTTTTAATCCATTTTGAGTTTAGTTTTGTGTATGGTATCAGGGAGTGTTCTAATTTTATTCATTTACATGCAGCTGTCCAGTTTTCTCAGCACCACTTATTGAAGAGGCTGTCTTTTCTCCATTGTATGTCCTTGCCTCCTTTGTCATAGATTCGTTGACCATAGGTGCGTAGGTTTACCTCTGGGCTTTCTACCCTGTTCTGTTAATCTATATTTGTGTTTTTGTGCCAGTACCATATTGTCTTGATTATTGTAGCTTTGTAGTATAGTCTGAAGTCAGGGAGTCTGATTCCTCCAGCTCCATTTTTTTCCCTCAAGACTGATTTGGCTATTCAGGGTCTTTTGTGTTTCCATACTAATTGTGAAATTTTTTGTTCTAGTTATGTAAAAAGCACCATTGGTAATTTGATAGGGATTGCATTGAATCTGTAGATGGCTTTAGGTAGTATAGTCATTTTCACAATATTGATTCTTCCAATCCAAGAACATGGTATAGCTCTCCATCTGTTTTTGTCATCTTTGATTTCTTTTATCAGTGTCTTATAGTTTTCTGAGTATAGGTCTTTTACCTCCTTAGGTAGGTTTATTCCTAGATATTTTATTCTTTTTGTTGCAGTGGTGAATAGGATTGTTTCCTTAATTTGTCTTTTTGATCTTTCATTGTTAGTGTATAGGGATGAAAGAGATTTCTGTGCATTAATTTTGTGTCCTGCACCTTTACCAAATTCATTGATTAGCTCTAGTAGTTTTTTGGTGGCATCTTTATGATTCGCTATGTATAGTATCATGTCATCTGCAAACAGTGACAGTTTTATTTCTTCCTTTCCAATTTGGATTCCTTTTATTTCTTTTTCTTCTCTGATTGCCATGGCTAAAACTTCCAAAACTATGTTGAATAATAGTGGTGAGAGTGGGCATCCTTGTCTTGTTCCTGATTTAGAGGAAATGCTTTCAGTTTTTCACCATTGAGAATAATGTTTGCTGTGGGTTTGTCATATATGGCCTTTATTATGTTGAGGTAGCTTCCCTCTATGCTCCCTTTCTGGAGAATTTTTTACCATAAATCGGTGTTGAATTTTGTCAAAAGCTTTTTCTGCATCTATTGACATGATCATATGGTTTTATTCTTCAGTTTGTTAATACGGTGTATCACATTGATTGATTTGCATATGTTGAAGAATCTTTGCATTCCTGGGATAAACCCCTCTTGATCATGGTGTATGATCCTTTTTTTTTTTTTGGTATGCGGGCCTCTCACCACTGCGGCCTCTCCCATTGCAGAGCACAGGCTCCCGACGCACAGGCTCAGCGGCCACGGCTCACGGGCCCAGCCACTCCGCGGCATGTGGGATCCTCCCAGACTGGGGCACGAACCCGCATCCCGCACATCGGCAGGCGGACTCCCAACCACTGCGCCACAAGGGAAGCCCGGTGTATGATCCTTTTAATGTGTTGTTGGATTCTGTTTGCTAGTATTTTGTTGAGGATTTTTGCATCTATATTCATCAGTGATATTGGTTGGTAATTTTCTTTTTTTGTAGTATCTCTGTCTGGTTTTGGTATCAGGGTGATTGTGGCCTCATAGATGAGTTTGGGAGTGTTCCTTCCTCTGTAATGTTTTGGAAGAGTTTGAGAAGGATGGGTGTTAGCTCTTCTCTAAATGTTTAATAGAATTCACCTGTGAAGCCAACTGGTCCTGGACTTTTGTTTGTTGGATGATTTTTAATCACAGTTTCAATTTCATTACTTGTGATTGGTCTGTTCATATTTTCTCTTTCTTCCTGGTTCAGTCTTGGAAGGTTATACCTTTCTAAGAATTTGTCCACTTCTTCCAGGTTGTCCATTTTATTGCCATAGAGTTGCTTGTAGTGGTCTCTTATGATGCTTTGTATTTTTGTGGTGTCCATTGTAACTTCTCCTTTTTTATTTCTAATTTTATTGATTTGAGTCCTCTCCCTGTTTTTCTTGATGAGTCTGCCTAAAGTTTTATCAATTTTGTTTATCTTCTCAAAGAATCAGCTTTTAGTTTTATTGATCTTTGCTGTTGTTTTCTTTGTTTCTATATCATTTATTTCTGTTCTGATCTTTATGATTTCTTTCCTTCTACTAACTTTCCATTTTGTTTGTTCTTCTCCCTGTAAGTGTAAGCTTAGATTGCTTATTTGAGATTTTTCTTGTTTCTTGATGTAGGATTGTATTGCTATAAAGTTCCATCTTAGAACTACTTTTGCTGCATCCCATAGGTTTTGGATTGTCATGTTCTCATTGTCATTTGTCTCTAGGTATTTTTTGATTTCCTCTTTGATTTCTTCAGTGATCTACTGGTTATTTAGTAACCTATTATTTATCCTCCATGTGTTTTTTTTTTTTTACATTTTTCTTCCCAGTAATTGATTTCTAATCTCATAGAGTTGTGGTAGGAAAAGATGCTTGATATGATTTCAATTTTCTTAAATGTGCCGAGGCTTGATTTGTGACCCAAGATGTGATCTATCCTGGAGAATGTTCCATGTGCTCTTGAGAAGAAAGTGTAATCTGCTGTTTTCGGATGGAATGACCTATAAATATCAATTAAATCTATGTGGTCTATTGTGTCATTTAAAGCTTGTGTTTTCTTATTAATTTTCTGTCTGGATGATCTGTCCATTGGTGTTAGTGAGGTGTTAAAGTCCCGCACTGTTACTGTGTTACTGTCGATTTCCTCTTTTATAAGCTGTTAGCATCTGCCTTATGTATTGAGGTGCTCCTATGTTGGGTGCATATATATTTATAATTGTTATATCTTCTTCTTGGATTGATTCCTTGATCATTATGTAGTGTCCTTCCTTGTCTCTTGTAACATTCTTTATTTTAAAGTCTATTTTATTTGATATGAGTATTGCTACTCCAACTTTCTTTTGATTTCCATTTGCATGGAATATCTTTTTCCATCCCCTGACTTGCAGTCTGTATGTGTCCCTAGGTCTGATGTGGGTCTCTTGTATACAGCATATATATGGGACTTTTTTTTTGTATCCATTCAGTGAGCCTGTGTCTTTTGGTGGGAGCATTTAATCCTTTCATGTTTAAGGTAATTATCAATATGTATGTTCCTGTGACCATTTTCTTAATTGTTTTGGGTTTGTTTTTGTAGGTCCTTTTCTTCTGTTGTGTTTCCCACTTAGAGAAGTTCCTTTAGCATTTGTTGTAGAGCTGGTTTGGTGGTGCTGAATTCTCTTAGTTTTTGCTTGTATGTAAAGCTTTTGATTTCTCTGTCAAATCTGAATGAGATCCTTGCTGGGTGGAGTAATCTTGGTTGTAGATTCTTCCCTTTCATCACTTTAAATATATTGTGCCACTCCCTTCTGGCTTGTAGAGTTCTGAGAAATCAGCTGTTAATCTTTTGGGAGTTCCCTTGTATGTTATTTGTATATTTTTCCCTTGTTGCTTTTAATAATTTTTCTTTGCCTTTAATTTTTGTCAGTTTGGTTACTATGTGTCTCAGTGTGTTTCTCCTTGGGTTTATCCTGTATGGAGCTCTCTCCCCTTCCTGGACTTGGGTGGCTATTTCCTTTTCTAAGTTAGGGAAGTTTTTGAGTACAATCTCTTCAAATATTTTCTTGGGTTCTTTCTCTCTCTCTTCTCCTTCTGGGACCCCTATAATGTGAATGTTGGTGCATTTAATGTTTTCCCAGAGGTCTCTTAGGCTGTCTTCATTTCTTTTTATTCTTTTTTCTTTATTGTGTTCCATGGCAGTGAATTCCACATTGTGTCTTCCAGGTCACTTATCCGTTCTTCTGCCTCAGTTATTCTGCTATTGATTCCTTCTCATGTATTTTTGATTTCAGTTATTGTTCATCTGTTTGTTTGTTCTTTAATTCTTCTAGGTCTTTGTTAAACATTTCTTGCATCTTCTCGATCTTTGCCTCCATACTTTCTCCAAGGTCTGAATCATCATCACTATCATTATTCTGAATTCTTTTACTGGAAGGTTGTCTATCTCCACTTCATTTAGTTGCTTTTCTGGGGTTTTATCTTGTTCCTTCATCTGGTACATAGTCCTCTGCCTTTTCATTTTGTCTGTCTTTCTATGAATGTGGTTTTCGTTTTGCAGGCTGCAGAATTGTAGTTCTTCTTGCTTGTGCTGTCTGCCCTCTGGTGGATGAGGCTATCTAAGAGGCTTGTGCAAGCTTCCTGATGGGAAGGACTGGTGGTGGGTAAAGTTGGGTGTTGCTCTGGTAGGCAGAGCTCAGTAAAACTTTAATCTGCTTGTCTGATGATGGGTGGGACTGGGTTCCCTCCCTATTGGTCGTTTGGCCCGAGGCGAGCCACCACTGGAGCCTACGTGCTCTTTAGTGGGGCTAATGGCAGATTCTTAGAGGACTCATGCCAAGGAGTACTTCCCAGAACTTCTGCTGCTAGTGTCCCTGTCCCTGCAGTGAGCCACAGCCATTTGCTGCCTCTGCAGGAGACCCTCTAACACTAGCAGATATGTCTGTTTTTGTCTCCTATAGGGTCACTGCTCCTTCCCCTGTGTCCTGATGTGCACACTACTTTGTGTGTGCCCTCTAAGAGTGAAGTCTCTGTTTCCCCCAATCCTGCTGAAGTCCTGCAATCAAATCCCGCTAGCCTTCAAAGTCTGAGGAGGAATTCCTCCTCCCATTGCTGAACCCCCAGGTTGGGAAGCCTGACTTGGGGCTCAGAACCTTCACTCCAGTGGGTGGACTTCTGTGGTATAGGCATTCTCCGGTTTGTGAGTCACCCACTCAGCAGTGATGGGATTTGATTTTATTGTGACTGTGCCCCTCCTACCATCTCATTGTGGCTTCTCCTTTGTCTTTGGATGTGGGGTATCTTTTTTAGTGAGTTCCAGTGTCTTCTTGTCAATGATTGTTCAGCAGTTAGTTGTGGTTCTGGTGCTCTCATAAGAGGGAGTGAGGAGTGAGTGCACATCCTTTTACTCTGCCATCTTCGGAAGTCACCCCACTCCTTTTGTCTTTTAACCTTCCTACTAGCTTTATACATGGTTGATTAACTACCTTTACTGAATATTTGCTTTACCAATGATATTTTTCCTTTCATAATTTTAATTTTTCTAGTTTTGGCCTTTTCTTTTTCACTTAGAGAAGTCCTTTTAACATTTATTGTAAAGCTGGTTTGGTGGTGGCTAACTCTTTTAGGTTTTGCTTGTCTTTAAAACTTTTGATCTCTCCCTCAAATCTCAATGAAAACCTTGCCAGGTAGAGTATTCTTGGTTGTAGTTTTTCCCTTTCATCACTTTAAATATATTGTGCCACTTTCTTCTGGCCTGCAGGATTTCTGCTGAAAAGTCAGCTGATAACTTTGTGGGTGTTTCCTTGTATGTAACTTGTTGCTGTTCCCTTGCCACTTTAATATTCTCTCTTTATCTTTAATATTTGCCATTTTAGTTATAATGTGTCTTGGTGTGGATCTCCTTATGTTGATTCTGTTTGGGACTCTCTGTGCATCCTGGACCTGGATGTCTGCTCCTTTCCCTAGTTCGGGAAGTTTTCAGTTATTATGTCTTCAGATATATTCTTTGTGCCTTTATTTCTCTGTTCTCTTTCTGGGACACCTATAATGTGAATATTAGTACACTTGATGTTGTCTCACAGGTCTCTTAAAGAGCCCTCATTTCTTTTTATTCTTTTTTCTTATATTCAGCTTTAGTGCTTTCCACTGATTTGTCTTCTCGTTCACTGATCTGTTCCTCTGTATCATTTAATCTACTTTTGATTCCTCCTAGTGTATTTTTAATTTCAGTTATTCTTCATCTCTGTTTGGTTCTTTTTTTTATAGTTTCTGTTTGTTAAAAACTTCTAACTTCTCAGTCTGTTCATCCAGTCTTCTCCCAAGTTCTTTGTACATCTTTTTGATCATTACCTTTATGAACTCTATCAGATAGATTGCCTGTCTCCACTTAGATTTTCCTCTGTAGTTTTATCTTGTTTCTTTGTTTTGAAAATATTCCTCTGTTGCCTCATTTTGCCTAATTTTCTATTTTTATTTCTATGTATTTGGTAAGTTGGTTACATTTCCCACCTTTGCAGTGGCCTTTTGTAGGAGATGTTCTATGCATTACAGCAGCACACTCCCCTCTGGTCACCAGAGCTATGTTCTCCAGGGGTTTCCCCTGTGTGGGCTGTGTGGGTCCTTCTATTGTGGCAGACTACTCTGGGCAGTCTGGGAGGTGTAGCTGGACCCTGGTCCAGTTGTTTGCCAGTCCCTGTCTTGTGTGCAGGCTGCTGGCTGCTGGTGGGCAGGGCCAGGCCATGAAGTAGCTGATTGCTGAGACCCCAGGGGTTCCAGGGCTAGTCCTGGCCCACTGATGGGCAGAGGATCTCCCAGGATCTCTGGTTGCAGAGCCCTGGGGGTCCCGGCACTGGTGTTGACCTGGTGGTAGGCAGGGTCATTTTCTGACACAGCTGGCTGTAGGGTCCAGGGTGTCCCAAAGCTTGTGTTGCACCGATGGTGTGTGGGGCTGGGTCCTGGTGCTAATAAGTTAGAGAAAGGGTTCCCAAGTGGCACTTGCCAGCACCAATGTCCTCATTTTATAATGAGCTCCCTAAAATGGCTACCACTAGTGTCTGTGTCCCCAGGGTGAGCTCCAGTTGCCTCCTGCATCTCCAGGAGGCTCTCCAAGTAGGTGTTTCTGACCCAGGATCCTTTCAAATTACTGCTTCTCTCCTGAATCCCAGAGCATGTGAGATTTTATGTGCAGGTTTAAGTGTGGTGTCTCCATTTCCTACAGCCATATGGCTCTCCTGAAAGTAAGCCTTGCTGGCCTTCAAAGACAAACATTCTGTGGGCTCATCTTCCTGGTGGAGGACCGGAGGCTGGGGAGCACGATGGGGAGCTCAAACCCCTTGCTCCTTGAGGAGAACCTCTGCAATTGTAATTATCCTCCCATTTGTGGGTTGCCCACCCAGAGGTGTGGGTCTTAATTATACTGTGTTTCTGTTCCTCCTACCCATCTTATCGTGGTTCCTTCTTTATATCTTTAGTTGTATAAGATTTTTTCTGATAGTCTTCTGGTCTTATCATTCGTTGCCCTGTAAATATTTGTAATTTTGGTGTTCTGGGGGCGGAAGTGAGCTCAGAGTTTTCTTACTCTGCCATCTTGGCCACCCCCTTTGGGGAAACATATTCACTTAAGTGTCCTATATACTTTTAAGATACTGTGATTAGAGACCATAAAGGCATTTTGGACAGAAAACATAATTTCAACATTTTAAATAGTAACAGAGGAATCAAAAAATAAAGATGACAACCAAGTTCATTTTCTGGAATAATTTAAGAAATGTAAAATCTTAACAAAGTACACAAGTACAAGGAAATAAAATTGTGATTATATTGATTTAAAAAAAGAATGATCTAGAAGAACATATATTCCAATGGTAAGATTGTCATAAGGAAAAATAGATTATATGGAAACATGTTGGTCAAGCTTCTTCTTGCAAACAACAGAATTCACTCTGGCTAGCTGAAGTAAGAGCAGTTATTAAAACATTTGGCAGAATCTGTGCAATATGGCTGGAGAGCTAGCCTGTGAAGCTATGGGGGTAAACATAGTGCCCAAGGAAAACTTGGGAGCTTCTCTAGCAAAAACGTAACTGCATTAACCACTGGCAACTTTGCCACTCATGACCATTTTCTGAAGCTCCACAGCTAAGCCTCATGCTTAAACACAAAGGGGCTTCTGTGGTGCAAATGGCACCACTACTTAAGACTGGGAGTAAAAGAATCTCTGCCTTACTATGCCCTGAGAATGTGACGTCTCTAATACCATGTCTGCCAGATCAATTCCCTCTCTGAATATTCTGGTTTCTAACTTGGAGGGTGGAAATCACACTGTGAAGAATTACCAATATTCAGTGATAGTGTTACAAGATGTTAAACAGCAACAAGTGACCAATATCTACTGGAAGGTAAAATATTACAAAAAATGAAAGAGCTTATTTGAGATTAAAAGGAATTTTAGATTGAAGGTGTATGTCACATCCCAGAAAGGATTAATTCAAAAGACATAGACACAACCATACAGAGATATAATTCTTTTGCTTCATTGCCAGTTATATCATGCCCTGTAAGTTGAAAGTGAGTGTGGGGTCATAATATCCTTTTTGTAGACCCATAAATAATCCCCCCATTTTTTGTCCTCATTTCTGCTTACTTGTATGTTTCTCCCTCTCTCTCTCTGACTTGTTGGTTCTGAGTTTCCACCTTCTCTGGGTCACTTTCCAGACCTTGGCTCATTTTCCAGACTGTAACTTCTGCTCTGCCTTGGTGGTCAGTATGCAGTCATTCACTTTTTATATTCATTAAAATCAGTTTTGATCTCATGGCCCCATTTCTCAATCTTTATTGCTGTTGTCAGTTTATACTATATTTATTCCTTTACTGTTATTTCAGTGAGTCTTCAGGAGGTAAGGGATATAAATCTGTTTTTAAGTTTACCGTCTTAACCTGTAAATCTGCTATAAGTGTTTCGTAAAAATTATCTTGTCATTATGGTATAATCATAGTCTTAAAAATCCATGTGAAATTATTTACTATTCTTTTTCTTGCATTAAATTAAAAATGATAATCTGTCCTTTTTTAGATAATAATGAAGCACATCCAGTAGAGTGTTTAACACCTGTCACTTTTTTTAATGCAATCTCATTCAGTATTTCATTCATTTCCTTGGTTCATGTTGTTTGAAATGGAAAATAGCTGGCCACCCACAGAAAAAGGAAGAGAATTATAAAAGGTTTGTTCTGTAATTTTAGTGGTTTCATACCTTAAAGGCGGTATCTGGTACAAGTATGTTTAAATAAGTAATGCAGACAGTGTAAAATAGGACCAGCCCACTGGGCTCCCCTCTTTCAGCTGAGTTCACCTGCAGCAAAGCAGGATCATTCATGTGTGTATTTCAGTCACCCCCTCTTCACCCCATAGTTGGAGGATTCCAGCCCTAGGGTTATGGCAAAAGCTGAACACATGACGCCCAACACTGCACAAATCACAGCAGTTTACTGTCAAATGTACTCACAACCTGGGGGAGAAGGCCACGGCACACTGTGCTGGGCTACATGAGGCTTATCCCTGGGGACAGAGTGAACAACCAGGAGCTGTGGTAGGCAGGTTTCATGATAACAGTAGTAAAGGTGCTCCCTGGTTCCCACAGGAGGGTGTGATTTCTTCTTTGAATAATTCTGCAGGCTGTTAGGGAACTGAAACTGCTATTCAAGGATAAACAAGGACTGTACTTGGTCTGTTTGATAAGGAGGATTGTTTGGGTAGGGGGACTTATCCTTGGGAGCAGAGTGAGGAGGAGCTCCTTCGTGTAGGCCATTTGAGGCCCTCCCAACTTCACCAGGTATCAAGGCAGCACATAACCTTCGACCTTAACTTTAGGCCTTTAACCATAGTGTGCTCCATATGTGAATAAATATTTTTTAGTTAAGAACATTGAGTATGATACTGGTTTGTTTACTTTTCCCCCTGTTAATTTAGTGTATTAGATGTGTTTTCTAAGGAGGCATATTCTACACGTTCTGGAGAAGTCTTCAGTCTGTAGTAGTTTGATCCTATGAAGAGGTGTAGTTTCCTAAAATCTCTTATCAAAGGTTTTCCGGGCTGAATGACTTGCCTTAGGGTTGACCATATATAAAATTAATTTATGGAGTTAAATAGATTAAGTCGTGCAAGTAACCTGTCCTGATTACTCTCTCAGTTGAAATCAGGGTAATTGAACTCAGGCTCTTTGAGAAATAGAATTTCCAGTTCTCCTTAAGGAGATAATTGTTGATAGAAATCTCACATACTTCTTTGGTTACTTATTGATGTCTTAGTTATGCACTAATAAATTGTGGAGACAGTCTATTATAAATCTTATAAGTAACTTGGAGTTCTGACTTTTGAAAGGAAGGGGGATTAGTTAGGAAAATGCAAAATAGTTTAAACAGTAACATTTGGATTAAGTCTCAATCAACTATTTTCAGTGATTAATGGAAACACTTCTGAATGAAAGTCTGTTTGAGTCATGGAAAAGTAAATTCAGCTGCAAGCTTAGGAACTATATTCAGGGGAGGAAAATCAACAAGAGAGGAAAACTAGCATAGTGTGGGAAGAAAAATTGGACTGTGAGTCAAGAGGCCCAAGAACTTGTTCTGAGATCTGACTTTGAATAAGCTACTGAACTTCTCTTTGCCTTGGTTTCTTTCCACACCTGTAAAATGAGGAATAAGCAAAAACAACCTCATAGATATGGTCCAGCTACAAAATTTTATAATCCAAGAAATCTCTGGACTCTAACATTTTATGATCATGCCAGAGGCAGCATTTCCACAGTGCTCAGGACATCTGCATTCTATTAAAATACATATCAGTTTCCTTTGCCACTCACATTATCTGTTTATATGGAACCTTTCTCCCAATCATTACCCCTCTTGGAAATTAAAGTCTAAAAGGAGTGCCAAAGCATAAACACACTAATAAACATTTTAATGTAGTCACCTTGTTAATTTTCAGAGAACACCATAAAGAAGTCATAAAATACACTCCTCACCTAGGAATACTGTCAGCCGCTGGGTAGGACATTTCTAACATAAGGGGAAGTATTCTCCTTACCAGCAGCTGAAAAAAGAATGCAGTATTCTTGTACTGATACTTAGTAGAAAAGGGATGCAAGATGTCTTTGAAAATTAAGAAAAAACATGGGGAAAGGCTGTTTGTTAGTTAGCCAACCAGCCAACTAAATGGCTCCAAAAATGATTTCAGTTGTACTATCAATAGCCTTTCCCTTGGTGTCACAAAATTACCAAGGGTTCGTTTGCCCTTTGATCAGGATTAATAATAGTAATAGTATTGGTAGCTAATGTGTACCTAGTATTTACTATTCAAAATGCTTCATACGCATTAACTCATTTAATCTTCATAACTCTAGGATGAAAATAATATTGACAAAATCGTACTTATTTTACACGTGAGAAGTCTGGAACAAAGAGTGTTAAGAATTACTCAAACTGACACAACTAAGGGTTAAGTGGTAAGGCCATGGTTTGAACCTGGCAGTCTCACTTCAGAGATGTCAATTCTACCCATTACGTGGTGAAGCATTGAGGATAATTGTAGAAGACATTGTCAAAAGGCAAGCCAATGCTACCAAATTATCAAACAAATTGAGAAAGGTAAAAGAGAGAACCCTAATATAAATAGAAAAGTTAGATAATACTATCCCATTTTGGGCTTGGGTAGAGAGTAATCATTTTCTTCTTTCCTTTCTCCTTGTTTCTCCTAAATATTGGGTTGGCCAAAAAGTTTGGATTTTTCGTAAGATGTTATAGAAAAACCCGAATGAACTTTTTGGCCAACCTAATACATACATCGCAGTATAGGCAAGCGGACTTTTGAAAGGCAGAGAAAAGATTTTAGGGAGGTTTGATGTTGAGTATCATGGGGGAGATATGGCAACACACTATTGGTTGCCCCTCAGCAACCGTCTTCTGTTCCTTTCTTCATTACTGGCAGAGTCTGCCTCCCATGAGAGAAGTTGAAAAGGCCAAAAAGGCTGAAAGGGAACATTTTTAAACTACAGGTTCTATTCTCTAATTGACATAAGACCATGTCGATATCTTTTTTTTTTTTTTTGTGGTAAGCGGGCCTCTCACTGTTGTGGCCTCTCCCGTTGCGGAGCACAGGCTCTGGACATGCAGGCTCAGCGGCCATGGCTCACGGGCCTAGCCGCTCTGTGGCATGTGACATCTTCCCAGACCGGGGCACAAACCCATGTCCCCTGCATCGGCAGGCGGACTCTCAACCACTGCGCCACCAGGGAAGCCCTCGACATCTATTTTTAATTCAGTAAGCTTTGATAGTTTTTATCTTTCATGGAATTTGTTTATTTCATTTAAACTTTATAGTTTATTGACATAAAGTTGTACATAATACTCCCTTATAATCCTCTTAATGTCCGTAGGATATATAGTCATGTTCCCTCTTTTACTCCTGATATTAGGAATTTGTGTGTCCTCTCTCTCTCACTTTCCTCAATCTGGCTAGAGGTTGATTAAAAGTATTAATCTTTTCAAAGGATGAATTTTGGGTTTCATTGATTTTCTTTATTATCTTTGTTTTATATTTTACTTATTTCTGCCCATATTTTTATTTTCTTCTTATTTTGAATTTAATTTACCATTCCTTTTCCAGTTTCGTAAATTGAAAATTTAAATACTGGATTTGAGAACTTTCTTGTTGTCTAATATCATCAATCAATAATGCTTTAAGGGCTTCCCTGGTGGCGCAGTGATTGAGAGTCCGCCTGCCGATGCAGGGGACGTGGGTTCGTGCCCCGGTCTGGGAAGATCCCACATGCCGCGGAGGGGCTGGGCCCGTGAGCCATGGCCGCTGAGCCTGCGCGTCCGGAGCCTGTGCTCCGCAATGGGAGAGGCCACAACAGTGAGAGGCCCGCGTACAGCAAAAAAAAAAAATAATAATAATAATGCTTTAAGTACCTCTCTAAGTACTACTTTGCTTTAAATATCATTTAGTTCAAAATATTTTCTAGTTTTCTTCATAATTTTTTGATCCATGGGTTCAAAGAGGTGATTTATTTAATTTCTATGTAATTGTTGCTTTTGTTTTTGTTGATTCTAGTTTAATTTGTTGTGGTCAGAGAACATTCTCTGTAAGGTTTTAGTCTTTTGAAATCTATAGACTTGTTTATAGCCCTGCTGTTGTCTGTCTTGGTACTCATTCCCTGTGCATTTGAAAGGAATGTGTATTCTGCAATTGTTAAGTGGTAATAGTCTATAAATGTCAGATAGATTAAAGTGGTTGATACTCTACCTTACTGGTTTTATTTCTCTAGTTCTTGTATCATTTATTGAAACTGGTATGTTAAAGATTCCAACTGTGATTGTGCTTTTGTCTATTTCTCCCTTTATTTCGGTAAATTTTTATTTCATGTATTTTGAAGCTCTGTTATTATGTGCATACAAATTATTATTATATCCTCTTGATGAATTATTCCTTTTGTTTTTATGAAATAATCTTTATCCCTGGTAATATTCTTTGATCTGAAATTTACTTCGCTTTATATTAAGAGTTACTCCAACTTTCTTTTATTACTGTTAGCATGGTATATGTCTTTCCATTGTTCTATTTTGAACCAATCTGTGTCCTTATATTTAAAATGGGATTCTTGTAGGTAGCATATATTTGGGTATTACTTTGTTTTTAAACCAGTCTGAGAATTTTTGCCTTTTATTTTGTGTCTTTAGATTATTTACATTTAATGTAATTATCATTCCTTCCAATACTTCAGGTAATTCTTACCCCAGCCTTGAGTAGTTATCTCACGTACATGCACTGATCATTAATCAAATGAAAACCCAAGGAGGTACTATACAGATCTTTGGACTTCCCATACTGTGGAGTGCTCTTTCCTTTTGGTACTCTGTTCTGCACACTCTTAACTGTCTCGGTCTTCCCAGGCTTTCAGTTCCATCTCAACTCAGAGAACCCACTGAGTTCTACCTGGATTATCCTTCCCTTTGCTGCAGTCTAAAAACTCCAGTCAGTAATCTAGACAGTTGTAGGACTTGCTTCTTTTGCTTCCAAAGTTTTGGGAAACACTGTCATATACTAATGATGTTCATATTTTGTCTGGACTTTTAGTTGTTTCAGGTGAGAGGGTAAATCCAGTCTTTGGTGGTCCATCGCAGTCACAAGTGGAAGTCTTAGAATAAATATAAGACGTGAAAACACTATGTATAGGCAGTCTAGTTGTCAGGTCTCAGTTATTATATTTTTATATTTACTTTTTGAGATACAATTTACATATGATGAAGTGCCTAAATCTTAATGTAAAGCTTGAGGAATTTTACTTATGTATAAACATAGGAAAACATCACCCATATCAAGACACAGAACATTTATACTACCCTAGAAGATTCCTTCACACCCCTGCATTCCTGCTCTGCAGAAGTAGCACTATTCTAACTTGTACCACTATAGATTACTTCTGCTTTCTTCAAACTTCATATGAGTGGAATTGTATTTTATGTACCTTTTTGTGCATGGCATCTTTCACCCATAGTGATTTTGATATCCATATATGTTGTTGTGTATATCAGTAATTCATTCATTCTTTTTATTGCTGTGTACTATTCTATTCATGATACGAATATATCATGATTTGTTTATCCATTCTCTTACTGATGGTTATTTGGATTGTTTCCAGTTTGGGATTTTTTGAATAAATTTGTTATGAATATTCTTGTAGTCAGCCATTGTTATAATAATATATTTTTCTAGGGGAGTCAAAAAGATGAGCAAGAAAACATTTTACTGTAATTTGTAGTTGGTAGTAAGTTATGCCATTTAGAACTACTTTATCTTCAATATATATTTATAGGATATTTCTGCATATCTTCATTATAATAATCATTTATATTGTATACAATGATGACCCAAATTATTACATATTTTGAACCAACTGATCTTCAAAGAAAGGTTTTTAAGTGATAATTTGTGCATGCCATAATGGTAATTCTAATATAACCTGAGATAATAAAATTAATACCTTATTAAGACTATGGGCTAACCTTTGCTGATCACTTAGTAGGTACTGTTAATGTTAAAGGTGTTTTATTTGCACCACAGTCTTCAGAAGTAGAAAATATTATTCTATGTAATTTATGATATAAGTGAGACTAACTTATGTTGAGTGACTTGTTCTAGATTACACAGCTAATACGTAGGGTTGCTGGAATTGGAATTCAAGCTGGTCTGGCTTCGGTGCTTGAGATTTCTTTATCAAAGCAGAATTACTGATAGGTGTTGCTGACTAGAAAAAGAATAGATAATTTATATGTATTACTTAACTTTCCTGATTGTTAGCCAATTCTATTATTATGATTTTGATTACCAAGTTAGTACTTTTAAGTACAGAACATGTCATAATTCAAATTCATATTTCAGCAATGGGGTTATGTCAATAAAAAATTTATACGCTTGTTCACAAAGTAGTTTTTTTTTAGTGGTTCAGAGACTGATATATTGATGCCAGTCTTATGATAGCAGTTACACATCTTCAGTAAGGTTATATTGGTCTAAATCAATCTTGATTATGACATCTTCAGACATCATCACACCCACAATGAATCCCTCTTAACCACATACTTTTTTATGAGGAAAAAGCAATAAAGCAATTTTATTCTTCAAAGAGTCTTTAGTTTTATAAAAATGACTGATTTTAGTTCCTATGAAATTATTAAAAGTTTCTCTATGAAAGCCATTTAGTTGTGGTCTTGTTCTGTCAATTCAATCATTAGTTTATTTTAACAATAATATAATAACCATAAAGGACAGATAGCAAGGTAAGCACACACTAATTTCCTATGACACTAGCAGCATGATGATTATGGAAATGGAAAATGCAGCTCTTAAGATGCAGGAAGTCCATTACTAGGATGTAGTAGGATGTAGTTCATAAAGGCATTTATTTCAACTGCACCTGTTAGTCAAGATGCTTCTATCAGCATTTAAATCATGTTTTCCAAGGTTATGGCTAGGCCATTTGAATGTTTTCTAGGGCCAGTCTCAAATTACAAGTGCCTAAGCTGACCTTGAAAAATAGACTCACACAAATAAATGCAGTACAAGTTGATTTGAGATTTAAGCCAAGAAGATATGATTAATAGTTCTGTGGATTGGTAAGGGAATAATTTAAGGTTATCAGTGGATTAGGCACTGATAAAGCAACAGAACTGAACGTAGCTGGGTATGGATCATAAGGTGAACTTAACAAGTGAATGTAAATTTAGAATGAAATAATAGTACTTCAGTTGGTTTTAAGGACCTTTTCTTCCAAAGACAGATAAAGGAAGGAATTAAGAGGAAGGATGACATGAAGAATCCTAGAAGTGCAGAGGAGGCTGGTGTGAACCAGTGGAGAGGGAGCTGTTGTGAAGTTAGGGGGTCTGGATTTGAGTGCTCTCATCTCTGTCTCTTACCACTGTGTGGCCCTCAGTATGTTGCAAAACTCTGACATCTAGTTTCCACATTCACAAAAGGAAGAGGTTGTAGTAAATGAGGCCTAAAGACCCTCTGGTCCTGGTCCAGTGACTGACTTTCCTGCTTGTTAGGAGCACAGATCAGAACTGTTGTCATTGGGAATAAAGGAACATGTCTAGTTCTCCAGTCTGTGGGAAAAAATTTAGGCTTACTTCCATATGAGACTAGAAGAAATATGAGGATCCTTTTAACCATATCTTTCAGTCAAATTGAGGAGTGTGCTCCAATTACAATGGTGGAAACTGGGCTGTAGGGTCTTTTACTACCTGGTTTACTTGTAAATTAGAGTTGCAAAATTTCCTAGAGCCATTTTGCCACTGACCTTGTGGAAAATAGTCCTAATCTTAGTTAATAGTCTCTAAGTAACCTATTTCTGGCCATTTTGTAAGAAGTCCATGTTTAATTAAGATTATAAGAATTTTTTAAAAATTACGGTTTTCACCACATCAGCAAAGTGAAGAATAAAAATCACATGATCATCTCAATAAGTGCAAAAAAAGCTTTTGACAAAATTCAACATCAATTTTATCATAAAAACTATCAACAAAGTAGGTGTGGAGAGAATGTACCTCAATATAATACAGGCTACATATGACAAGCACACAGCTAACGTCATACTTAATGGTGAAAAGATGAAAGCATTTCCTCTAAGATCAGGAACAAGACAAGAATGTCCAGTCTCGCCACTTTTATTCAACATAGTACTAGAAATCCTAGCCAGAAGAAGTTATGAAAAAGAAATAAAAGGCATCCAAATTGGAAAAGAGGCAGTAAAACTGTCATTATTTGCAGATGACATGATATTATATACAACAGACACACAGATTGGAACAGAATAGAAAGCCCAGAAATAAATCCATACATATATGGTCAAAATTAATTTACTACAAAGGAGCCAAGAATATACAATGGGGAAAGGACAGTCTCTTCAATAAATGATATTGGGAAAACTGGACAGCCACATGCAAAAGAATGAAACTCAACCACTATCTTGTACCATACACAAAAATTAACTCAAAATTGATTAAACACTTGAATGTAAGACCCGAAGCCGTAAAAGTCCTAGAAGAATATATAGGCAGTAAACTACTTGGCATAGGTCTTGGCAATGCTTTTTTGAATCTGACACCAAAAGCAAAAGCAACAAAAGCAAAAATAAGCAAGTGGGACATCAAACTAAAAAGCTCTGCACAGCGAAGGAAATCAGCAAAATGAAAAGGCAACCTACTGAATGGGAGAAAATATTTGCAATTCATATATCTGATGAGGGGCTAATATGCAAAATACATGAAGAACTCATATAACTCAATAGCAAAAAAATAAATTAAAAAATGAGCTGAAGATCTGAATAGACATTTTTCTAAAGACATACAAATGGCCAACAGATAGATGAAAAGATGTTCAACATCATTAATCATCAAGAAAGTACAAATCAAAACTACAATGAGATATTACCTCACACCTGTTAGAATGGTTATTAATCAAAAGACAAAAAGTAAGTGTTGGGCTTCCCTGGTGGCACAGTGGTTGAGAGTCCGCCTGCCAACGCAGGGGACATGGGTTTGTGCCCCGGTCTGGGAAGATCCCACATGCCGTGGAGCCTGCGCGTCCGGAGCCTGTGCTCTGCAACGGGAGAGGCCACAACAGTGAAAGGCCCGCATACCGCCAAAAAAAAAAAGTGTTGTCAAGGATGTGGAGAAAAGGGAACCCTTGTGCATCGTTGGTGGGAATGTGAATTGGTGCCACCACTATGGGAAATAGTATGGAGATTCCTCAAAAAACTAAAAATAGAACTACCTCGTGATCCAGTAATTCTACTTCTGGGTATTTATCTGAAGAAAACAGTAACTCAGAATGATATATGAACCCCCATCTTCATTGCAGCATTATTTACAATAACCTAAGATACGGAAACAACTGAAGTGTCCACCGATGGATGAATGGATAAAGAAACTGTGGTATATATACACAATGGAATATTACTCAGCCACGGGAAGAGTGCAAGTCTTGCCATTTGTGACAACATGGATGGACCTCAAGGGTATTATGCTAAGTTAAGTAAGTCAGAGAAAAACAAATAGCATATGATCTCTCTTATATGGGGAATCTAAAGAATGAACAAGAAAATTTAAAGAAGAAACTAAAAACAAGCTCCTAGATACAGAAAACAGATTGGTGGTGGGGGATAGGGTTGGGAGAAATGGATGAAGGGGTCAAAACTAAAAAGAAAAAAAACCTTGGAGTGTAGTTAATTCAGAGACTATCAGGTCCTGAGAAGATTTATGGAGCTAAAACTCATGATAGTCTGGGATCTACTGGCAGTAATAGTAAGTACTGATGTAGTGTAATGGTAATATTTTCAGAATACCATTGACATACATTCCTGTGATCTGACTCACATGATCCGTCCATCAGAAAACACATATGACGTATTTTATTCTGGCCTAACAAATGTTATTAATAGATTTGTGTATTCATTGAACAGTTCTCCCAAGATCATTTTTGTTGGGACAATTTTTGCATTGATTAGTGATTTCACTTGGCAGTTGTTTTCCATGATATTGCATTGTGTTGTCAGTTATTTGGAGAGGCTCCAGTTTTTTTCTACTGGTTTAAATACCATTTATGGCAATGAGGCCTGAGTCTGCCAACGCTCCTTGAGCAGTTTTATTGTTGTCATGCATGCACCATCCTTATCAATAATCAGAAAAACAAAGTGAAAACGTAACAGTTTTATTAGTGGATCTGAGGTATATTGAAATTAAAATAAGTTTTCTATGGAAAGTGGTTTTTTTTTCCCCTGCTTTTAATCAAAATGGCAGATTACTTCTTTCATTAACTAAAAGAATATTTGTTGAGAACCAACTATGGGTTAAGTGTTGTTCTAGGAACAGAGAATATAGCAGTGAACCATCTCAGACAAGGTTTCAGCTCTCACAAAGCATACGTGATAGTGTGGTCCATGTAATTTATAAAAAGAGAGATAGTAATATCATAGTCTCAAATAATAAGTACAAAGAATAGGTAGTCACTAAATATGATTGTTGGCCCTCTCAGGTAAGAGCAGTTAGAGGAGGATTCTCACAGGAGGTGACTGTGAACTGAGATCTGAGTGAAAGGAAGTGAGCTAAGGCAAGGTCTGGGGTAAAGACATTCAAGCAGAGAATACAGGAAGCACAGAGACCTGGAGGAAAGCACGAGTGTGAGAGGAAGTGAAGATGGCGAGAGTATCATGGGCAAATGGGGAGCTTGGCTCTCTGAACCTTAGTTTGCTGAGCATAAAGTAGAGATTATAATACCTCCCTCACATAAAAGAATGGGAGCACACCTACTGTGTGCCAGTGCTGTATATAAATACATGCTGTTGTTCAGTGCATGCAAAAAAGACCTGACTCATGTTCAGTATATAATTTTTGTAATTATGCTGTTTTACTCTTGAATAGATGAACAGTTTATAGTTCCACTTTGCAAAACATTTCTGTGTATCTTATACAATATATTTCTTAGATTTGGGAAGCAGTGTGTAGCGTTCCTGGTCAGAATTTTATGTATCTGGTCATTTGCCAGTGAACGTACCATTATCTCTTTATGGCTGATCCTAAATCATAAGGTAATTATTGTTGAGACTGGTTTTAAAAACCAAAGGCAGCTGCTCAGAATCTTAAAGTACCCTTGTCAAAGGAAGTTGCTATTTAGGAATATGCTTCTTGGAAAATTTCCACTATATATGCATAAGTATTTGAAGGATTGAAGTGTATCCTAAGTCTGTAGTGAAATAGAGTTATATTCTGGGCAGTGTATCCTAGACCTGTAGTGAAATAGAATTATATCCTAAGAGTTCACATTCTTGTAGACCATGTTATTACACATTATATAACCCTAGAGTCATAATAGCTTAGAGGAAGAAGGTACTTTAGAGATTATCTAGTCTATTAATTTTACATTGCACAAACTATGCTCCAAAGAATATTTCACTACATATTAACAAACATTACACACACACACACACGCACGCACACACGCACACACACACAGAATTGAAAAGCAGGGTTTTTGTTTGTTTGTTTGTTTTCGCGGTACGCGGGCCTCTCACTGTTGTGGCCTCTCCCGTTGCGAAGCACAGGCTCCGGACACGCAGGCTCAGCGACCATAGCTCACGGGCCCAGCTGCTCTGCAGCATGTGGGATCTTCCCGGACCGGGGCACGAACCCACGTCCCCTGCATCGGCAGAGGGACCCTCAACCACTGCGCCACCAGGGAAGCCCAAAAGCAGGGTTTTAAAAGAAGTTTTATGGCTTTCTTTTCTGTAAAACTTAGAGCTTTCACACGCTAATACACATGAATTCTCAAGTCGAATATAATTTATAGTATTTTTTGCTTATTCAACCAATTACCATATCCTCATTCCCAACCCATGGAACAGTTTTCAAAATCTCATTTCACTACATTTCATGGAATACAATTTGGAAAAAAGATGACCTACTCTTAACTTTCTATACAATGCAGGAATCTTATCGAAGCATCTTTTATGTGTGACTGTTTAACTTCGGTTTGAATAATTCTCGTAATGTAGATCTTCTAATCCCATATGTCCAGATATTTCCTTGTACCTAGTACTCAGTACTTTAGTTCAGCTTCCTATAGGTATAATGACAATAATGAACATTTATGGAGCACTTATTATTGCTAGAAACTTTTTAACACCCTCGATGGCTGTAAGTTCATTGAATGTGTATAACCTATGTGGTCGCGTACTACTTTTATCCTCATTTACAGTTAAGGAATCTGGGTACAGAGAAGTTAAATATCTTGCCCAAGGACATAGCTGGTGATTTGTCAGGCCGGTATTCAAACAGAGGCACTCTGACTCCAGAGCCCAAGTTATTAATGACCATAGTGGAAAAAAATTCAGTCTAGTCTAGAGTCTTCTGCAATTTTCTTCAACAATGCAATTCAGCGCAGTTCAAACACCTTTAATCCACATTGCTTGTGTGACTTTCTCTTTTAACTTTTATACACCTGATCTAGCCCTCTTCCACATGACAACATTATCATATCTTCTCTAAGTCTTCCTTCTTTCAAGTTTATTATCCCCAATCCTTTCAACTCCTTTTCAAAATAACATGTTTCCCTCATCTGCTTCCTAGTTTAGTATTCCAGTTTGACAGATTTTCTCTTAAAAGTCTTTCTGATATTTTTGAACTAAGAAAAAAATAATACAACATAAGCTTTGGGATCTGAGCTAGATACAGATGCTGGCCTACTATTGGGCCGGCCAAAATGTTCGTTCGGTTTTAAGTAAGACATTTTTCATTTTCACCGACAACTTTACTGAACAACGTATTCGTTAACCGAACGAACTTTTTGGCCAACCCAATACTTCATTAACTTGTATTGACAGAGCTCATGTTTCTTCCCTTGTAAAACCGGGAGTATAATACATACTTTACTTAGTGACTGTGAGGTTTAAGTGGGATGATGTATGTTTAGGGTATATTTAATTGGTCTGACACAGGGTAGGCAGCACAATAAATGTTGACTCTTCCCTCTTTTCCGTTGTTGATGCCAGCGTGGTCCATACATGTGGGCTCCCTCCTGGCCAGGTTGCATTTCTACTCTACATCTACCTATCAGTCATCATTTTCAGTTCACTGTCTTTCCTGGAAGATGAATGCGTTTTCTTATCCTTTGTTCAGATTCCTTCACCTTTTAATGAACTTCTTTTCATCTTGTCCCCCCAGAATGGGGGGCTCAGATTCTGGCTGTATGTAGGCCGAATAATGCCTTCCCAAAGATTTCCACATCCTGATCTTCAGATCTTGTGAAAATATTACCTTATATGACAAAAGAGACTTTGCATGTGATTAAATTTACTGTCTGGAGATGGAGAGATTATCCTGGATTATTTCAGATGGTTTATTGTAATCACAAGGGTTCTTGAAAGAGGACTGTAGTAAAGTCCAAGAGAAGATGCATGATGGAAGGAGAGCACAAAAATTAGATCGATATGCATGGAAGATGGAAAAGGGGGCCATGAGCCAAGCAATGTAGGCAGCCTTCAGAAGCTGGAAAAGGCAAGGAAACAGATTCTCCTTAAAGCCTCTAGGAGGAATACAGCCCTGTAGACACATTTCAGAATTCTGACCTTCAGAGGTGTGAGACAATAAAGTGTGTTAATCCACTCAGTTTGTGGTAATTGTTTATAGCAACAGTTAAGAAACTTAAATGCTGTATGACCATGTGACAGACTTTCTAAGGCTCAGTTTCCTGTCAGGACTGTGAATTCTCTACAAAATTCCTAGAACTTAATAAACACTTAATAAGTGTTAGAAGCAGGAATAGAGGAAATAGAGTTTCAAACACTTTTTTACTATTTAATTGGACCCCATATGTAAGCCCAGTATCACCAAAATTGTGAAACCTGTCTTGTGCCTGATCGGGGATCTTTATATAGCATTATTATGCCTTCTAGCTTCACTCATTAAAAATATTATATGTTATGTCTTTGCTTAAAACACTCAGCTTTTCCTGTCCCATTTAAAGTACTATTTGAACAGGTAGCATGGTTCACAAGGCCCTAAGAATCTGGCCTCTGCCTGTATCTATAGCCACATGACAGTCATCTGTGCTCCAACCAGCCAGGACTTTCTCACCTCAGAGAGTTTCATTTAATACTTCTGCTTAGAGTGTACTACTGTCTCCTTCTGATCATACAGGTCAGCTCAAAAATCACATCTTCTCAAAGGCCTTCTCTGATGGTACCAGCTCGTGTTGCCCAGCAACCAGGCACTCTCTCATATTCCCATTTCTTTGACTTCATCATATTATATTTATGCCTGTGCTTACATGTTCACTGTCCATCTCCCTTATTTTATTCATAGGGCAAGCTCCATGAAGGCAGGAAATTATCTTATCTTGTTCACTACTGTAGGTTTATTATACTTTGCTAGACACGAGGTATCAAAAAATAAAGCATGAGTAGTAGCTTCTAGTTCTTGTGGCAGTTCTACTCTACTGAATACCAGATTTCCTGATGGTAGTCGTCTCCTTGTACATGCCTCGAGAGCAACTCTCCTACCTGTTGACGGTAGAGATTTCTCAGCATTAGCTGAAAATCCTAGTCTGGCTCTATATAAACTCCCAAGTCCTGGCTTTTCACTATGGTTTATCTTTAGTTTATTAAGCTCTAGACCTTTAGGGCTAAAATTCCAGCTACTGAGCTCTTGGCAGTATCTCTTGCTTCAAGCTTCTTGTTGGCTGTCTACAACTGAAATGTCTGTCCACTTCAGATAACTTAAACCGGGTCTACCGTTTAAGAAATTGGGAGGGGGGTAGTTGCCATATAGTTTACAATATTCGTCTTTACTTATCACTGTCTATATCGGGTATTATTACACCATTTCACATGCAGTATAAGAAGCTCATGACAATATAGTTCCAAACCTTCTCTTTGATCCTTTTTGCTATTATTGTTATACATTTTAGTTTTACATATTTTATAAACCCCACAAGAGAATATTAATAATATTACTTTATAGAGTTAATTATTTTGTAGCAATTAAAATAAGGAAAAAATTTATTCACCTTTGTTGTTCCATTTTCAGAGATCTTCATTTCATCGTGTAGATCCAAATTTTGATCTCATGTTGTTCTCTTTCTGCCTGAAGAACATCCTTTAATGTTTCTTTTAGTGTAAGTCTCTTGGCAGTGAGATATTTCTAAAATTGTTTTTTTGAAACACTTATTTTTGCTTTGATTTTTGGAAAGGTATTTTCACTGAGTTTAGGATTTTAGGTTGACAGGGTTTTTTCCTTCAGCAATTTAAAGTTGTCACTCCATTGTTTTATGCTTTGCATGGCTGCTGACAAGAAGTCTGCTCTAATTCTTATTTTTTTTTGTTTATAATATGTAATAAGTCCTTTTTTTCTTGATTGCCTTCAAGATTTTCTCTTAATGGTTCACTGCAGTTCAATTTGACTATCATGCATGATGTGTCTGTTGTTTTATTTTTGTTTTGTTTTTAATTTTGTCCTTCTTGCAGTTCTCTAGTTTCCTGGATTTGTAGTTGGATGTATTTAAAAATTAAAAACAAAAAAATCTTGGCCTTTCTCTCTTCTCTGTCTTGTTCTCTCTCATCTCCTGTATCACTCCAATATATATTTTATATATCTAATATATATATATTTTTTAGTCCACTTGATATTGTCCAACTGTTTGATCCTCTGTTATTTATTTTTTCACTCTTTTCCCTCCTTTTTTATTAAAGAGGGTAATTTATATTGATCTCTCGTCAGGTTCAATGATTCTTTCTTTCTTAAGTCATGTCAGGTCTTTGAGCCTATCAGAGTAATGCTCTGATACGTTTTTCATTTCTACCATTTCTGCTCGATTCTTGCTGATAGTTCCCATCTCTTTTCTAAACATTTTCATCCGCTTATGCATGATGTCCACCCTTTGCACTTGAGCTTTTAACATATTAATCAGTTATGTTACAGTCCTAATGTGATGGTTCAAATATCTGGGTCATCTCTGAGATTGGTTCCTATATATGAATTTTATTATCTCTTGACAGTAATTTGTTTTCTTCCATATTGATATTTCTTATATTATTTGAATGTAAAACATCAAGTATAAAATAGTTGAAATTGAGGTAAGTATTATTTATACCCAGAAAGAGGCTCTTCTTGTGTCAGGTCATTGATGTGGGGCATTGAGTCAGTCTAGTTAGGAGCTGTGCTAAACTTGGTGTCCTTGTCTATTCAGGCTGCTATAACAGAAATACCACAGAACTGGGGAGCTTATAAATGACAGAAATTTATTTATTACAGTTCTGGAGGC
The DNA here is from genome assembly GCF_937001465.1 of Orcinus orca. Lineage (NCBI taxonomy): Eukaryota > Metazoa > Chordata > Mammalia > Artiodactyla > Delphinidae > Orcinus > Orcinus orca. The sequence continues at coordinate 67,728,402 of NC_064565.1, forward strand.
TGGGAACTCCAAGATCAAAGTGCTAGCAGATTTGGTGTCTGGTGAGAGTCCACTTACTTGTTCATAGTAGGTGTTTTTTCACTGTGTCCTCACATGGCAGAAGGGGCAAAAGATCTCTCTGGGGTCTCTTTTATAAAGGCACCCATCCCACTCAGGTGGGCTCTGCCCTCATGGCCTAATAACCTCCCAAAGGCACAGCCTCCACATATCATCACATTGGGGATTAGGATTTCAGCATATGAGTTTTAGGAGGAAAGAAACATTCAGTTCACAGCCCTTAGGTTTTGCTTTTCAACACCTCATGGGCTTTGAATTCCTCTAGTGGTGGGCTACCATTCCTTGTGCTTAGAGTGAGGGCTGTGGTGCTGAAGAACATTCTGAGGGTTTGTACTCCATTCTCAGGGGGCACCATTCTTGCACACTTGCATGGGTTTTTTATCCACGCTGTGGCTCCTCACAGTATAGACTGCTATCTGTCACTCACTGGGGGCATGGCAGTGGGTTTCTGTTGTTCTGGTCCTAGTTTGGCCCTGTGCACCAGGCCTTGGGTTTGGACTTTCTTGGTATTCCTACCTCTCCTTCCCATGGCAGTCAAAGTCTGCCCTATTTCTGTGGTTAATCTTGGGCAAAAGTTTCTTGACCTTTCCTAAGTGTTAACGGATCACCGCTACTTGATACTGGAATAGGAACCTTGGGACTGGATGCCTTTCTTTTCCTCCCCCAAGCATAGAGAGAGATTTTTTTTCTACTTCAGCCTCAAACACAATAGGATCTTTTCTGTTCCTTAAAGATCATGGATTTTACTCTCCCTTCCGTAGTGGCGTCAAGGCTTTGCTTCAAGTGAGAGAAGGGGCCAGGCATCTGCTAATCACTTCCAGGTCTTTTATGCCCATGGGTTCTCTCCCTGAACTACTCTGCTTCATTCTTTCTTAGGAGCACCCAGAGGAGGTTCATGGAAGAAAAGAAACAAAAAACCCACAACAAACCACAAATCTGCTAGTGAGTAAAACAGGAAACCAACAATGTTTGGAGTCCACAGTTCTAGGTAGACACATTAGTCCATACTGTACAACAATTTGTGAAAATTGTATGTGATTTCCTTTAATCTCACTTTAAGTGTAGCTTTCATGGTTTATTGTTAAGCAGGCTGTATGTTCTCTTTGGAGAAGCTTGTCCCTCTTTGGAATTCAGCTAACTTATTGGCCCTGCTGTCAACTCTTTGATTGGTCAACTAAAGTTAGGATTTTGTGGTTCCTACCTTAGCCTTGTTAGGGAGTAACATCACTTTTTCCAGGTTTCTGCATACCAAGTAGAAGGGGGGAAACCTGGCCAGTTCTGTTTTTTTTTTTTTTCCTGGCCAGTTTTAAGGCTGATTTTTCTATCATGGAAATCAATCCTCCTCATTCATGGCTCTGGCTTCTTTTCCTCAGAGGCTTCTTCTAGATCTTATGTATCATGTCAGCTACTTTCACAGCTGAAAACACTGCTATTCTAAAGGGATAGGGTTCATTGATCAGCTCGCAAGATTGTAGTTTCTCGTGTGAAGGATGCCTCCAGCTTGCATCTAACAGGATAGAGGCAGCTCGTAGTTTAGAATTTGCAGTATGCTTTTTTCTTCTTCAGACTCCCTTTGCTGATTCATCATTCAGGTGTTCAAAGTCAGTGCTTTTCATAATCATGTTATCACAGGTTCAACAGAATAAAATATTCTGTGAGAAGAAAAAAAATCCATATACCTTAAAAGATGACAGATATGACTCTTAGTAAGTGATAAAGGGGTAATTCATAATAGAATATAGTAATTTTAAGGATAATTTTTTAAAAAGATTGGTCATGATTATATGATTTTTAAATTGTTAATTTTGTCTTTTAGACCAGGAATTGGTGCCCAGTAGTGAGAGCCACATTTAGGAAAAATGCAAGTCAGGAGGTTAAGTGTCTGTTGGGGGCAGAGTCACTGTAAGTTCAGCGTTAACAGGTAAAGATAAATCTGACACACCTCACAAGGGATAGATTTTAAAATAATAATTTAAAAGCATTAACCAGAAAAACAGGCTTTCTTTGACTAGGAGGGAATTAAAAAACGGCAAAGACTGTATATGGATACTGCTTGTATTGCAAAAGTACACAGAGATAAACTCATCCCTTGAGGGGTATTCCCCAACTGGATGAAGGGATTGTATGCAACAAAGGAGTCTTAATAATAATGAGCAATAATCAGCTCTTACAGCTGACCTTTCCCATAAAATCCCCTAAGGGCTTATTGCACATTGAATATTATACCAATCTGAAATAATAAAGAGGATTGTTAGGCATAAAAAGTATTTCAGATATTGGCAGGATCCATAAACTATAACAGAGAGAATTTTTAAAGGCTATCCAGGGATTACAAAGCAAAGTCATACCCTCAAGTATTGGGTAGGTAACATAAATGGGTGAAGCTAGCCTGCTGTTAGACAATAGGAAGTAGTAAGCTTTGAGTGCCCTGTGTAAGATTTTCAAATATAAATTAAAAAAAAAAATTTCAGGCAAATTAAATGAACCTATGGGCTCCCAGTCCTCCTTCTCCACCATGCCCACAATAATGACATTTTACCAGTAAAGTAACCAAAATGGTCAGTTTCATAACTTGCATCTACATATCTTATGATGTTACATAGCCAATTCTTATGACATATTTACTTGCCAGCTAGAAATTTAAGTCTAAATCCTCAGATCTTCCTAGACATCTTTTACAGCTAAGAGTACAGCAATGCCCAAAAATCTCTTGTGGATTTGGTAAATTATTGGGCAGTACTCCTCAGATCAGAACAGTGTTCATCATCTAATGGAGGCTTTTCTGGATTACATTGAATCTATGAACTAGGCAGCAAGTTCCCATCTGCAAGCCTAAGTGAGATAGTTAAGAGGGAAGATGAGGAAGCAAAGGTAAGTCTTTTCTCTCTTCTTGTTCTTAGGAAAACATTGGCCCAAGAGAAGGTATTTTATCTAACAAGTGTTGTTTAACACACTGTAGAGTGATGGAGAATATGACTTGCCTACTGATCTGGAAGATATCAGGGCCCATTTCTATCTATAGGAAGAAAAGCACCTAATATCAAGTAAATAGGTGTAGAGAAGAAAATGTTTAGAAGTAAACAAAGTGGTCAATTCTATGGCTGGTAGGAATACAATATTTTGTGCTGTTTTCTGGGAGACTAAACACAATTCCTGGATTTGGGTAGGTGTGTGAGACTGAAAGCTGTGTTAAATAAAATCACAATTCCAGTTGATGCACTGAAGGAAGGTGAAGTACTTGCCTCATTTGTCTGACCAGTATCTGAGAAGGCAAAACTCTTAGGCTGGTTTATTATCTACAGAGTAAACACAATAATTCTTCCTGAGACTTCACTTCATGAATCCCACTAGATTAGAAGTAAGTAATAGTGGGAAATCTTTACACATTTTCTGATATTTTTCTTAATTATCTGTAATTTTTTAAATTAATTTTTATTGGAGTATAGTTGCTTTACAATTTTGTCTTAGTTTCTACTGTACAGCAAAGTGGATCAGCTATATGAACGCATATATCCCCTTTTTATGGTTTTCCTTCCCATTTAGGTCACCACAGAGCATTGAGTAGAGTTCCCTGAGCTATACAGTATGTTCTCATTAGTTATCTATTTTATAGATAGTATCAGTATCAATCCCAATCTCCCAATTCATCCCCCCTCCACCTTGGTGTCCATAAGTTTGTTCTCTACATCTGTGTCTCTATTTCTGCTTTGCAAATAAGATCATCTATACCATTTTTCTAGCTTCCACATATATGCGTTAATATACGATATTTGTTTTTTTCTTTCTGACTTCACTCTGTATGACAGTCTTTATGTCCATCCACATTTCTACAAATGATCCAATTTCATTCCTTTTTACAGCTGAGTAGTATTCCACTGTATATATGTACCACATCTTCTTTATCCATTCCTCTGTTGATGGACATTTGGGTTGCTTCCATGTCCTGGCTATTGTAAATAGTGCTGCAATGAACATTGAGGTACATGTGTCTTTTTGAATTATGGTTTTCTCTGGGTATATGCCCAGAAGTGGGATTGCTGGGTCATATGGTAGTTCTATTTTTAGTTTTTTAAGGAACCTCCGTACTGTTCTCCATAATGGCTGTATCAATTTACATTCCCACCAACAGTGCAGGAGGGTTCCCTTTTCTCCACACCCTCTCCAGCACTTACTGTAGATTTTTTGACGATGGCCATTCTGACTGGTGTGAGATGATACCTCATTGTAGTCTTGATTTGCATTTCTCTAATAATTAGTGATGTTGAGCATCTTTTCATGTGTTTGTTGGCCATCTGTATGTCTTTGGAGAAATGTCTATTTAGGTCTTCCGCCAAACAAGTAAAAATACCCAGGAATAAACCTACCTTAGGAGGTAAAAAACCTCTACACAGAAAGCTATAAGATACTGATAAAAGAAATCAAAGATGACACAAACAGATGGAGAGATATGTTATGTTCTTGGACTGGAAGAATCAGTATTGTGAAAATGACTGTACTACCCAAAGCGATCTGCAGATTCAGTGTAATCCCTATCAAATTACCAGTGGCGTTTTTCACAGAACGAGATCTATGATTAATGCATCACTTTGATTTAGTCCCTTGGGGGTCTGAGTTGATTTTTACAGTCATAAAAAAGTAATTCTATTATTTGATATGGCTGAATCTAAAAGCTTCTTATTATTTGTACTGCTTTCGAAGCTCCCCTCCAAATATGTATAGAACTCTATATTGACTTAACTTGGTTTTAACATAATGTTAATTAACCATGTTCAAACATAAAATAGATAAAATCCCAAATGCTGATAGCTCTTATACAAACATAAAATCCAAGTAAATGTAGTGGTTCAAGATATGAAAAACTATAAACATAATAAAATTTAAACAAAAATATAATAAGCTAAATGATACTGCTTTGCTGACATGACATTTCTGTTTAAAATGTGAATAGAGTACTGATTGCATCACAGTCCAGCATCTTTATCCTACTGTGTATGCTGTGTTGACTCAATATGCCACAGCTTTTCCCACCCCAAACTAAAATTTATTCTAGAAAACTTCACAGAGGCCTCAGGATCTGTTCACACTCTACAGTTTGAGAAAGGCTGGCACATAGGCTATGGTACTTGCTCAGTGCTTTACACTAATTGTGACACATTTTAAAGACCCCATGTAAATAAATGAAGAGGGAAAAAATAAAGCAAATATAAATACGGCTTGTACTTCTAAAAAAGCAAAACATTATAACAAAAGTGCTGAAGGAAACTTTTTTTAAATATAGAATTTTCTCAAGGGAGTCAAACTATTGAAAGGATTGCTAGTACCCCTCTCCCCACTAGTTGTATTATTTTTTCTTGTAAACATTTCACTAGTTCTTAGAGAATGGTCTCAGGGGAAGCTGGCTCTGAAGTGCTTTTTCAGTCACTTGAGTCTACAACCAGTGGTAAGTTGCTGGCAGCCATTTTGGTGAAAGACCAATCCATAGTTAGGAAAACTGAGGCCAGTGGGTGGGTTCTAAACCTACATTAATTGTTCAATCTGAGGAAGATTATTCAGGGAAATTACTTCTGTATTTTGGGGGTTGGGAAGAACACCTTGAGATATTGCTTTAGTTTACCTCCTCCTATTACTGCAGCTTCAGTTGATGTGATGTTACAGCCTGATGGGGATTAAAGATGATTTACTCTTAAATTGTAATGTTTCCCAGGAATTGAAGTGAAGGATTATACACTTAGCAATTTTACTCTTTCATTCATGGAGTGGATTTTTTAGAAAGCAGCCCCACCCAAAGTTGAACTTTGTATTAAGTGCTGTGACCATGAATCAGGAAACTGAGGCTGATTCTGACTGATTCCCACTTCTGTGGCTTTTGGCTCAATATTCCTTCCCAAGACCCCCATAGACTGAATATTGTTACATCCTTTCTTAAATAATGTTAAAATGCCTTCCAGAATATACTAGATTTCTTTCCTATATCATTAAGGTATTTTCTTTTTGACAGTTTCATGGATATTTGGTGAGTAAGGAGAATGGTAATCTCTGGCCCTTAAAATCTGTACATGTTGTTGACATCTGTCTAGAATTCAGAATTAAGCAACCCACAGATTTTAGGATGAGCTTAAACATTTATGTCTATCTTCTGTAATATTCAGTACAGTTAAGCTGAAACATGTAAAAATGTTTATCAGTTTTATCATTACCATTCAGTTACCATCTATTAAAATGCACTTGTTACAGTATATTGGGAAGAAAGATACATGTTTCTTCAAATATAAAGCTGTTGGAAGTGAGAAAATGCTCTATCTGTGTTGAATTTTGCATAGCAGTTTTCACAGAGATGGTCCTCTCCTTATACATGACTTCTGAAAGGCTTCTAAGACCATTCTCCTCTGACTAAATTCCTTTTCAGAGAAGAGCTGGTTATTTTTTCAAACAAACCCTACAGAGTAGTTTTATTTTAAAATTTATTGTCTCAGAATTAAAAACATAAAACTGTAAACCTTAAATTCAAGGAATATTTTTGGATAGCTGGACTTTGAACTTAATCACTGTATGGACTGAAACAATACAGATACCTGAACTAAATTAAATATCATCCCTAGAATGTCTAAAAATACTGTTGTGCTATTGCTGCCTTCATCAACTAGGATTAGCCTCATTGTTCTAAATCACCTTTTGTTAGTAAAGAGAAACCTAATCACAAGATCTGCTAAGTTAAAGAGGATGTGTACATGTCAGATTTTTTCTGGAGGTATTGCTTGGGATAAACCCACTGCTGATGTAAATTAAATAAAAACACTTAAGATGCAAAAGAGGGAAAATGATATAAGTTTTTGTTTATCATACTTCAGACTTACTCTCAAGTGAGATTTTCTTTAAAAATTGCATTAATGAGCAAGAACCATATGGCCTGAGATGAAGATATTGCAAGAGTGGCATAAATCCAGCTGTCCATTTCCAGCACATAAGCATATTTTATTTGCTGTTTAATTGTTTCTAGTAAAAGAATTTGCTTATATGGTAAGTATACACAAAATATTTCATTTTCTTTTTATATGGTTAATAATGGATATTCCATCATCATTATTATTTCACATTTATATAGCACCTTTCATTTGAGTACTTCAGGTAATTTACAACCAAATCACAAGACCATTTATGTAAATATTTTGTATGCCTATTTAGCAACCTTGAAGTTTGTCATGTGTTCATATTTGTGGAGTCACAAGTAATTTATAGGAGATCAGTTATAATGAAAGGGATTTTATTGATTTCATTTTCTGTAGATTCAAGCTGTGGAATTGGGAAGTGGAGGCAAAGGAGGCTAAGTAAAGGGGGAAAATGTAACATGTCAACCTCAATATTTTGCTAATTGTATGAAATACATCTGTTGGGGAGGGGAGGAAAAGGAAGAGAATTTAGGAATCATTTTAAATGTGCTCTGAATGAAAACAGTGAATTAACACAACACCTTTATTACTTTTAAAGTCCCCAAATATTTCAAATGATTTTTTCAACTACCTTTTAAACTGATATATTAATAACATTGTTTCCTATTCTATACATATGCAAAAATCCTTTATTGAGGCCCACTGTGTGTCAGATACTTTATTAGACATTAGAATTTGCTCTTATATTAGAACAAGTGTTAGTTCAGAACTCATAAGCTTTCAGTCCATAGTCTGATCCATAATGTATGTATAGTTTGGTTTGCAGAGTATTTTATAATTTTTTAAGTTAGCAATGTTTAAAAATTGGAAAATTGCACACAATAATCTGGATTTGGGGCTTATTTCAGAAAATCAGAAAATTTGGCAATACTGGATTCATATTTCTTCATAGCGATGGTTTGCTGGAGCCTAGTAGCCTGGCTCCTTTTAGATGGGCATGCCTAGTTTAGTTGTCAGTCTCTCTCACACTCCCTAACTGGAGGTAGTTACCAGAGCATTATGTCTGAGGTGATGGAAGAGGAAACAGCAGGAGATGAAAAGGGGAATTAAGCAGGGACCAAATCTTGATGAATCTTACAGAATATCTGAAGGAGTTTGGACTTTATTTTGTGGACAATAGGAAGCCTCTGATAGACTATAAATAAGGAAATATTGAGATTTTATTTATGTTTTAGAAAAAAACACTGATAATAGCATGAAGGATGGATGAAGGGATTAAGAATAATGGAGAGAGACTGGTTAAAGAGCCTGTGGTAACAATCTATGGAGTAATGATTGAATAGAAAGCCAAATGAATAGGGTTTTGTGTTAAACTAGATATGACCAGTGAGAGACAGGTCATAGTCTAGAATGAATGCCATAATCTTTTTTGTGTGTGAGACTAAGTGGCTGGTGGTGCCACCAACCAAGTTGGAGAAGAGGTGAAGAGAAGAGGAGGTAATTTAGTTTTGAATATATTGAAGTCAAGGTTTTTGTGGGACATGCAGTTTGGAAATACATTGTAGGCAGATGGAAATATGACTCTGAAGCTCATGGGAGTGGAGGGCATTGATACCTAAGTTGGAGTTAATACACTAGTGGAAGACAAAGGCAGGAGGAAAGCCAAGACAGAATCTTGTGGAACACCAAAGAGAGAGTAGTGAAATATAATTAAAAAGACAGTTTTTAAAATGAGGAATTATTTAAAAGTCAAGCATAAACAACTGTTCATTAGATTTGGCAATTGGATAAGAACAGTATGTTACCGTGTAAAGTAGGAAAAGTCTGATTGTATCGTGTATTACTAGATAAAAGGAAGTTGAGAAAACGTAGACTAGATGTCCGTTTCCAGTAATATGGCAGGTTAGATAAATTGGAAACTCATGTTCATAAACCATTTGGGAAGGTTAGATAAAAAATAGTAGTTATTATTTTAAATGTATAATTGGATTCTTAAAAATGTAAAGGTAATCCCCCCTGGCCCCCAGGTCCTAAACCAAGAAGGTAACTGAAAATTGGAGTGGTAAAATGGTACAGCAGCTTCTATGAGGTTTGTTAATCTATTAACCAAGGCGCTTGGCAATTAATGCTCCTATAGGGACAAGTGATAAGGCTGTGGGCCCAACAAAGGTGGTATCTGAAAGGTGAAAACACTCATAGAAAGCTGAACTCTTTAAGGACTAACACTCAGTAAAAGGGCCTACTTAAAAAAAAAAAAAGTCTACCCACTAGCACAGGGAGATGTTTTGCATTTATCTGGACATTTATGGAAAAACATTCTTCCATAAGACTTTATAACAACAGACTTGTCTTCATACCCGTTTGGAGTTCTAATTTGTACTACCCACATGAGTGAAGAGCCCCAAGCCTTGCTATTAATATAAAAAGGTAGTCACAGCCTGGTAAAACCTCTTGATATGGAACAAAATCAAACATAAGATCCTTCTGAATGATATAAGTTCGACCCAAAAGTTGTAGAATACGAACAATGAAGTTTCATCTAACATATGCTCAAAATCCAAAATGACAAAATACATGTGGAAGCAATCCATCAGGAATGGAGTCAGAAGATATGACAAACAATAGGAGTAAACCATTAAAACTATTGAATTGAGACTATAAAATAAGTATGTTACTAATAACTAAAACATAAGGAAAAAACACGATACTATCAAAAAGAGAAGTAAGAATAAACATAAATCTTCTAGAAATGGAAAATAAAATCATTAACTTAAAAACTATTCAGTAGATTAAACAGTTGATTAGATACAGTTAAAGTAGATGTAAGAGAACTAGAAGATGGATCTTAGGAAATTGCTCAAAATGCAGCAAATAGAGATAAAGAGAAGGCCCAATATATGTCTACTTGGAATTCTAAAAGATGAGACCAGAGTGAAGTGAGTGTAACACCATTTGAAAGAATAATGGCTAAGAATTGGCCAGAATTGTTGAACACAAGAATCCTCAAGTTCAAGAAACCCAATAAATTCCAAACATGATAAATAAAATCAAATTCTTACCTGAATAAATCATCATAAAAATGTAGAATGATGGAAAAGAAAATGTCTTATAAGTATTTGGAGACAAAAGTGATATTACCTACAATAGCTAGAAAATTAGGCTGATAGTATTCTTCTCTATAATAACAGAAATTAGAATGTAATAATAAATTCAAAGCCTTGTGATAAATGCAAGCTATAATTCTATTCCAAAGTGAACTATCGTTCAAGAGGGAGGGTGAAATTACATTATAAAACAAAGAGAAACCAAACATTCAAAAAATTTGACATGAAGAAAAGGAGAGTCTAGATAGGAACAAGAGGGAATACAGAGTCTGAGAATAAATATTAAGACTGGAGAAACTTGATAAAGTTGATAGACTGAATGAAAGGAAGGAGATAGTCTAGTAGCCAATGATATAAAAGGCAAGAGAGTTAGAGAGAGAATCATTGTTAGAAGAATGTGGAAAGGTTATGAGGCAGGGTGGAATTAAGGTTGTGAGAGAGTTAGAATGGATGCATACATGAATATGTGAGAGAGGCAAAAGCAACTTTGAGAAACTGAGGGAAAAAAGAAAATAGAGCTAACCTAAAAGCCAGTAAAATAACAGATAAAGAATGCTGAGAGCCCAGGTGAAGTCTTAAATAATGAATTGCTTATAGCGTGACTCTTACCATTTCTATTTTTGAAATAAAGAAGAATTATATATCTAAAACCACAGCAATATCTTAATTAGAGTGAAAGCTAAAGGAAGAGTCTTTGTTGAGATTTTTAGTCATGCCAGTCTTCCTACTCATGGCTTTGGAAATCTGAAATCAGTGATTCCAAAAGAAGATACTTTAGTTTGGAGTGTTAAACAATTTATTCAGTTATCTAAAATATTACTTATTTTCATAGTTGGCAGGTATTACAATATTAACTTATTTTTGCATTCTTTGGTAAGGCTTAGAGACTGGCTGGGTTGCTGGGCCTTGAGAAAAAGCACATAAATAGGTACAGTCAAGTTGGTCTATGGAAAATGCAGGCCCAGAGACTAGGCTGGGAGGTTGGAATTCAGAAGAGTGATGGTTTTTATTGAATTTTCTGTGTAAGAGCATAGTAAGGAGACCCTTGGGGCCATGAATTTTGTGGCAATGATATCTCATATTTAGTTTTAAAATTTCCTTTTCATCCCTATATCTTACTGTCAATCTACATGTGCTTGGGAGACTAAAGCAAGTGATTGATGTGTAGGCATTGGGACCAAGGAGAACTAAAGAGGGCAGTAGCTTCATTGAGAAGAAATTATGGAATGGCCAGAGGTGATTGGGGCTGGGGGTTTCCCAGAGCATTCATCTGGAGCATGACATCTGATGAGGATGGCTTTGGGGAGAAAACAGTCTTCTTACTGAACAGGGTTCAATTTAAATTATAGCTGATTTGGATATTGGGGGAAAAGATTACCTTTAGAAAACTGGATACTTGAGATCAGAGATTTCAGAATTACCTTTCAAACTTTCCATTTTTATTAAAAGTATATTTTTTCATATCCAGAAGACTTAGAATGCCTAGCATACTCTTTGTAGCACACTTTTATTGATAATAAACTCTCTTAGGTTTAATTGTATCTTCTCAGATGTATTCATTACTCCTAGGTTAAGCTATTAAAGGAGAGAAATACATTTTACTTACCTTTTATCCCCCTTTTAATATCAATGCCAATACTACCAATACCAGAGTTCAAATCTTGAATCAAAGTCTACTTTTCACATTATATGTTATTTCTTCTCAGTTGATTTGTTTTCCAAAACTCCCCAAATCTGCTTCCATTTTGTTTAGGCCATGTGATCTCTAGCCATCTCTAGGTATCTCAACCACAGAAACCTTCACTCCCTTGAGCACTGCCTCTCATTTTTCCTCTAATATCGTCTATTCATTTCCACCTTGTTACTCCACTCCTGCCTTTCCTGTTGCCTGGAACTCGCTCGCTGATTATTTGAGTCCTACATTCATTTACAACTCAATTTCCATGTCCTTCTCACCTACTGAATATCATATATCTGCAATCTTGGACCTTAGGGAGGAGAAATATCTCAGTGCTTTCTTTGCATTTTTTTTTTATCATATTGGCACTTACTAAGAACCCCAGTGTACTTAATACACTCAATAACTATTTGTTGAATTGAATCCACATAATGTCCACCTAGGCAATTCCACGTTCTTTAATAAAGAAAGGATAGCATAGGAAAATACCATATATCATGATTAAACTGATAGTATTCATATCTCTAATCTTTTTTTTAACCATTTTTTTAAAGTCTTTATTGAAATTTTCACAATATTGCTTCTGTTTTATGTTTTGGTTTTTTGGCCATGAGGCATGTGGGATCTTAGCTCCCCGACCAGGGATCAAACCCGCACCCGCTGCATTGGAAGGCGAAGTCCCAACCACTGGACCGCCAGGGAAGTCCCCCATATCTCTAATCTTAGCTATAGGCACTGAAACTAATAGATCAGTATTCTTTTTTATTCTAAACTCTCATGGGCTTGACTAAAGGAGTTTAAATTACACCAGTGGATCTCAGTGGAATCACTATTTAGAATAAGAAGACTGAAACCATGAAATTAATTTTTGCCTTAATAGACTGTTTCACATTATCTTTCAACAATAGTTTTAATTCATGGAGTTAAAATGGCCATTGAGTACAGTAACTGTGAATTTTATTAGGATTCCTGTGTATTTCTCTCTCTCTCTCTCTCTCTATATATATATATAGAGAGAGAGAGAGAGGGAGAGAGATTATATATAATTTGTGTGTATATATAATTATATATATATAATTTGTATATTTATCCAACACCCATCTACCTGGTGTATCATCTTTAGTAATAATTTAATATTTGACTGTTTTTTCCTCATAAATCATGTTTATTTACAATCCCTCTGCCCAGTATCCTTCTTACCTATTTCTATCACTCTTGGGTTAGTCCCATTGCTTCAAAATCTTCCCATTTTCAAGTCTCAACTTAATTCTTTCCTTCTCCATCAAGCCCATAGTGCTGTCTCCCACTCCCCCATATTTCTCACTCACTGATCCAACATTGCTATAGTCTGAATCACACAATTCAGTGCTAGCTGCATAGTGTTTTACATAGTTTTTTACTTGATGTATGAATATTTCTGTTTTGTTTTTACTATCTTATACATTGTGAGTACTTCTAAAACTTACTTTTTTATTCCTCACTTTTTCAATCTGAATGAAAACAATGTGTGTAATAAAATTCTTGTTGGCTGATTATTAATTAGTATATACTTAGCTAATACAATAAAGTTTACCATTGGTCAAAGTTGAAAATAAACAGGAATGTAGTGATGCTACTAGGAAACAAAAAAGGTGTCATCATTCTATTATTATTACAGTACATTATGTAAATTATAACATTTATTTTGAAAAACAGTTGATGATAATGATATTACCCCAAAAGAATTACCCATGTCTACTTCTGAAAATTTGTCTTATTTATTGTGTATTTTTTGTTATATAGTCACTAGTATTTAATTTACCATTTATACATTAATGGTGAGTTTTTAAAAAAACCCTCTATTGACGTGTTACAGTATTGATTTCTCCAAATAGCCTAATGGTCTATTTGAATTACCGGAAAACTCTACTGATCTTGTTCTGTTGACAAGCTTCTTTTTAATCAATCTTTCAGATACTCAGCAGTCAGATTATTACCAATCTCAGTTTAAAAGGATTTATGCTCTTCAATGCCAATTTACATTCAGGTGTAAAGTGTCAAAGAAAAATTTGAGTTCAGAAGTTGGTGGAGGCAATTCAATATTATTATGTTTAAAAAGAGATTACTGGTTATATTCATAGCCATTGTATTTCAACAGGATTCTGACTTGAAAATCAGGACACTAGTCAATTCTATAATGACACAGTAACTAGAGGACTATAGAGACAAGTTCACGGCAGATCAATAATATTACACAAACAATAAATTTCAATAATAATATAAACATAATATTTGAGAAACATTACCAAATCAAAGGTACGCCATGTTTCCACTAGAACACTACAAATATAATTTCAAGGACTGAAGAATTAAAAGTCTGATAAGAAATCAATATTATGAGGCATTGCATCCAACAGATCAGGAAAGAAGCAGATTTTTGAGCCTTTATTAGGCACATGTGAGATACAAATATAGACTCTTAAGTAAGATAAAATTTAACTTTAGTATATACCATCAAGTTCTATCTATGCCACTTAGAAAAAGACTAATGTGTAAACAAGGTCAGTGGCTTTTGGAAAGGAATCACAACTAGTAAACTGAAAATTGTCAACACAAAGCAACATGCTAGTCAAATACTCTTGACCCCGATAGAAGATTTTCTGCCACTTGCTATTGATATTTGGACCATCTGTAAAGTAAGAATGTCCAAATTAGAGTGAAAACTGCCAAGATTTTTATAACAGAAAATGTCTGTGATAAGTTTCAGTAGCAGCCCTCCTTCATGATAGAAACTATGAGGGAAGCAAAGAGACCTCTCCATGCAAGATCTGTGTGTAACTCTCACTAGAGGGAAAAAAACATACCCTTGGCAGAGTGGTGGGCTATTAGGAGTCTCTCTGTAGTAACAGAAACTTGGATGAGGTGGTCTATTAAAGCCTTCTCTTCAAGTTTTAATGCTTTATGTGGTATCCTCTGAGTCATCCCATGAGTTTAGTGCCTGGCATGGGTCTAATTTCTGAAGTCAATTTTCTAATAAAAATATGCAGTTATTCTTTTTTTTAATAACATAATTGTGGAAATAGTATAGGGTTTATATTTACATGAAATATGGTAAAGGCTACATTATATTTCAAGTGCTCTAGCATGTGTCTTCCTTAAGATATTATTTTACTTAGTACATAAGCTAACTGATCACTGGGAACTTAGTTTCCTCTGAGTAGTTGTTGCTTGGCAAAGAGACATATGGTTGCAGGCATTTAAATTCTTCATTAAAAATGTTTACAGGACGGAAAAAGTAATATACTCTAAAATGGGAAACATTATAGACAGTTGCAGAATTCAGCTCCAAAGACTTTTATATCATTACTTTACTACTTAGAAATAAACATTATGCCTAAACAAGTTGGTTATACAAACGACAAGTAACTCACCTCCCTGAGTAAATACTTAGGTTGAAAGTATTCCCAAGCATTCCATTATTCTAATTTACATGGTGTGCAGGGAAAATGTGTATTTAATCTTACAATTATATAGAATTTTAAAGAAGAAAGTTTTTTATTCTTTTAGTTGAAAAAATATAGATTATTTTATTTTGTTAGTTCTGTGGTTAAATATGACTGTATTGGTTGTCAGCAATTAAATAATTTGATTTTGATTTAGAATTTGATTTTGATTAATGTCCTGCCCACTTTAACAGTCAGAGTTGGCAATACAGTGTTCATTCTGAGGTGGGTAGGGGTAATTGCAGCGTTCCTCCTACCATTTTCTTCTGGTCCACTCCTGTTCATACAAAAGTCAGAATGAACTAAGAAAGAATGACTAAGCTAGACCAATAAATAGGCCAATTCAGCAGCTCTTGGGGATACTAAAACCCCATCTTGTTTTTAAAAAAGAATAGTTTAAAACAATCCAATTCATCTAGAGGAGGACAATAAAAAGCAGTGGTTGAAATACTGGTGAAAGGGGAGGTGGTATTACTCTTTTTTTTTTCCTCAAAAAAAAAAAAAAAAGTTTCAGATAAAGTTCCAGGCACTATGCTAGATAAGCATTTGGATGAAGCACAGAGGATGATAGAATACCAAAGGGAGCTCTAAGGTGGTTAAGGGTGTAACTGATATTCACATTAGTAGTGGGATTAATAGCAGTAAGTCTCTTTCCTATTGGAATTTATGATCCAGTGACAATACCAAATAGAGAAACATTTCTTGATAGTCGGGGACAGAAATTTAATCAAGGGTATGCCATCAATTGAACTACAATTTTCCCACTTAGATTGCCTATCCACATCCTTTTAAAATAATGGTAAGCCCATATGTTACTCTAGGCATTGTTCCTTTTAGACTTCTTAGGCTTAATATCTGTGAAATTTATTTCAGTGCCCAGATCTAGCTCAGTAGTCATGCCAGCAGTTCTGATGTCATAGTTTTAGAATATAGGTCAATACCAACTCGGCTTCTGATTTCTAAATATCTGAACTCCTTAGCATGACATTCAAGGCCATTTATGATCTTTGGGGGAAAAAAAAAAAAACGGAATGTTTCTAATCTCAGCTCCAATTACTCTCATTAACCTTTTCTATAGTCCTGCCAAATAAATTACTCAATCGTTTTTTATTCTGAAGTTTTATATGGAGGTTATACAAAGCAATATTTTAAATAGATAGGAAAATTGATCCAGGAATATAAACAGGAAATTAACAAGAGAACTCCCCACACTCTGCTTCAACACACACGCGCGCGCGCACACACACACACACACACACACACACACACACACACACACACACCCTTCCTCTAAACAAAATAAGACAACACAGCACAATAAGTTCCCATTCAACATCTGAAGAGACTTTAAAGTTAAAGAGATACAAATCAAAACATTGATTTCATTTTCACTTCACATTGGAAAATTATAAAATTTTTCTATTTTCCAGTGTTAACCAGAACATTAACCAGAACATGAAAAGGAGACATTCTCATATCATACACTGTTAATAGAAATGCAGTGGGGTTATTTATTTGGGCAACCACTCTGGGGGTATATTTTTAATTGTTAAAATTATCATACAACCAATTTGACTTGTGTGTGTGTAGAGTTCTATGGATCTTGTATATTGATTCATGAAAATACCATCATATACAAGAAAAAAATCAGTTCAGTCATCCCCCCAAACTCCCTTATGCTATCACTTTATAGTTGCTCCTTCTCTCCCTCATAAGTCTGGGCAACTGCTGATGTTTTCCATCACTACAGATTCTAGAATGTCATATAAATGGAATCATACAGTATGAAACCTTTGAGACAGGTTTCTTTTCCTGAGCATAATGCCTTTAAAATCCAACCAAGTGTGTATGACAGTGCTACTCAACAGTAGTCTCTTTTGAAGAATAAAATTTCTTAATTTTGATCAAGTCCAATTTATCAGTTGTTTTTTAAGTTTCATACTTCCAGTATTCTAAGAAACCATTGTGTGCTTCAAGAAAGCAATAATTTTCCCCATGTTATTTTTAAAAGTTTTACAGTTTTAGATTTTGGTCTTTAATCCATTTTGAATTAAGTTTTGTGTGTTGTGTGAGTTGTGTTCTTCCCCGCAGCCCCACCCCCCACCCCCCGCGACTGGAATATCCAGTTTATTCAGGATCATTTGTTTTCAAAAGACTTTCCTTTCTCCATTTAACTGCCTTGATTCTTTTGTCACGACTCGGTTGAGCATACATGTATTCGTCTGTTTCTTGACTCTCTATTCTGTTGCATTGATCTATGGAACAGATTTTCAAAAATTTCAAACTATCTTGATTATATGATAGCTTTATAGTAAGTCTTGAAATAAGGTAGTCTAAATCCTTCAACTTTGTTATATTCTAAAATTGCTTTGTTTACTCTAGAAGCTTTTTAAAACTTTCACCATTTTTCAGTTTTAAAATTTCTACTGTGTGTGTTTCTAATTTCAGTTGTACTGATGTATAATTGTACACTTACCTTACAGTTTTATGTGTCATACATCATGGTGTTTTGATATGCATATAGATTGTAAGAGGATTCTGTCCATTGAGTTCATTAATACATCCATCTCCTCACATACTTATTTTTTTTTTGGTGAAATTCTATACTCTTAGCAAATCTTAATTATATGGGACAGTGTTATCAAGTATAGTCACTGTGTTTTACATTAGATCCTCAGAACTTATTCATTTTACGGCTGAAAGTTTATATCCTTTTACTGCCCTCTCCCTCTCCAGCCCCTGACAACCACTTTTTTACTTTCTGTTTCTGGGTTTGATTTTCACTTTTAATTTTATTATTATTATTTTTTTAGATTTCACATGTAAGTGATACCATGTAATATTGTATTTCTTTGGTTTATTTCAGGTCCATACATATTGTTGCTAATGGTAGAATTTCCTTCTTTCCTGTGGCTGAATAATATTCCATTTTATACATATATATACCCACACACACCATATCTTCTTTATCCATTCATCCATTGATGGGTACTTAGATTGTTTCCGAATCTTGGCTATTTTGAATAATACTGCTATGAACATGGGAGTGCAGGTACCTCTTTGAGATCTTGGTTGGCAGGTTTTTTCTTTCAGTACTTTGAATATGTCATGCCACTCCCATCTGTCATTCAAAGTTTCTGCTGAAAAATCTGCTGATGGTCTTATGGGGGTTCACTTGTGTGTAACAAGTTGTTTTTATCCTGCTGCTCTTAAGATTCTCTCCTTGTCTTTAACTTTTCAGAATCTGTGTGTCTTGGTGTGGGTCTGTTTGGGTTCTTCTTATTTGGAATCTTCTGGGCTTCCTGGATCTGGATGTCTGTTTTCTTCCCCAGGTTAGGGAAGTTTCCAGACATTATTTCTTTGAATAAACTTTCTGCCCATTTCCCTCTCTCTTCTTCTGGCATCCCTCTAATGCAACTATTGATCTGTTGGCTGATATCCCATGATTCTCTTAAGCTATCTTCACCCTTTTTCACTGTTTTTTCTTTTGCTACTCTGATTGGATGAATTCAGCTGCCCTTTCTTCAAGTTTGCTGATCATCTAGTCTGCTGTTGAATCCCTCTCTTGAATTTTTCAGTTCAGTTATTGTATTCTTAAGCTGTGTGACTTCTGTTTGATACTTTCTTATATTTTCTACTTCTTTGTTGTAATTCTCACTTTATTCATGTATTGTTCTCCTGACCTTGGTGAGCATATTTATGACCATTATTTTGAACTCTCTATTAGGTAAATCACTTATGTCCATTTCATTAAGGTCTGTTTCTGGAGTGTTATCTTGTTCTTTTGTTTGGAATATTTTCTCTGTTTCTTCATTTTCCTTGACTCTCTTGGTTGGTTTCTGGCCTTAGGTAAAACAGCCACCTCTCGCAGTCTTGATAGAATCATCTTGTGTAGAGTTGAACGCTATTATTTAGCCCAGTCTGAGCTCTAGGTTGTCTCTCGAATCTTTTGATTGTCTAAACTGCCTTTTTTGTTTCAGTGGCTCCCAGTAGTTGAAGGTGGACCAAGACCCGTCATTGTCTTAAAGGAGAGGATCTCAGTTAGTACTTAGAAGTACTTAGTACTAGTACTTCTTTGAAGTTTATTCAAAGAAATAATGTCTGGAAACTTCCCTAACCTGGGGAAGAAAACAGACATCCAGATCCAGGAAGCCCAGAAGATTCCAAATAAGAAGAACCCAAACAGACCCACACCAAGACACACAGATTCTGAAAAGTTAAAGACAAGGAGAGAATCTTAAGAGCAGCAGGATAAAAACAACTTGTTACACACAAGTGAACCCCCATAAGACCATCAGCAGATTTTTCAGCAGAAACTTTGAATGACAGATGGGAGTGGCATGACATATTCAAAGTACTGAAAGAAAAAACCTGCCAACCAAGATCTCAAAGAGGTACCTGCACTCCCATGTTCATAGCAGTATTGTATTCAGTTATTGTATTGCTATTGTATTCATAGCAGGCTGATTGCAAGCCAGACCCTCAGGCAGCAGCTTTTGAAGTATAAAAATACACCTGTTTCAGAGGAGGACTGGAAAATGGCCATTTCTCTCTGTTCCCTCTGTGTTGAGTCCTGGGGGATAGCCAGTTAATAACCATTTGTTTGTTATAATCCTGTGGGACTATATTGAACACAGGTTCTGCTTTGAGTGGGCCAGAGGGAGAATGTGGAGACGACACCTGCTGGCCTCATGGAGAAGCTGAGATTTGTGTGTGTCTCCTCCTGACTGTATATCACTGCACTGGGGGTGGGGTTTTTGGTAAGAATGTGTCTCAGCCTTTCCCACCCATATCCATGTAGGTATGTTTTCATTTACCCAATGTGTAGGAGGCTCTTGGCTATTTTCTGGATTTCTTTCAGAGGAATTTGTTCCATGTGTAGCTGTTGATTTGCTGTGTCCACAAGACTAGGTCATTTCAGGAGCTTCCCATGTTACCATATTGGATCATAACTCCATGTATTCTCTTTGTAATGTCTATTATTCTGCTGAGAATGCATATTTTTTCATTCACTTTAAGTATTTTTCCTTTATCTCATGAAGCTCAGTTATAATAGACTATTTTAAAGACTTCGACTAATAGTTCTAATATCTGGGAAATCTCAGGGTTTTTATCTCTTGATTATCTTTTCCGTTGAGATTTCCATTGACATTTTCTGCTTTTTATGTCAAGTCATTTTGGATTGTGTCTTGGACATTGTTCAGACTCTGAGTACTAATATAGGTCTCTAGAAAATATTATTGTTTTCATGTTAACCAGGTCATCAACCTGGCTAGGGTTGTGTCATAACATCTGTTTGTGTCTTCTGTGGGCAGTCATTCAAATTTCAGTTAACTTCTCTAAGTCTTTTCTATGACGGTTTCGGTCTGTCTTATGAATGCATTACTGAGAGGTTAGGCTGAGCCTTGCATGGATTCATATACAGAATTAGGCAATCTCCTTGTGGAGGTTTCTCTCTTTCAGACTTCCTAACCACCCCCTCCCCCAACTGTCTGTCCATAAGGACTCTTTTCCTGATTATTCTGGACAAAAAAAGATGAATTTTCTATCCAGTTTTTTAAAGCCCACAATGACATGTTGCTCTGCAACTGGGATCTTTCTCAAGGCAAAGTTGGGAGAGAAGAAAATAACATAACAGTCATTTCTCTAGGTTTTTCACTCCCCTGTACAGTCTTCCTGTCTCAGTTTACTTGTAGAATTTTCAGCCATGTAGTTAGTTGTTGGTTTTCTGTTTTGTACAGAATTTTTAGTTTCAATCAGAGGGAGGGATGGACATTAGTGTGCTATGCCATCCTACTAGAGCCAACCTCCTTCCTTTTTTTTTTTTTTTTTTCCGGTATGCGCGCCTCTCAGTGTTGTGGCCTCTCCCGTTGCGGAGCACAGGCTCCGGATGCGCAGGCTCAGCGGCCATGGCTCACGGGCCCAGCCGCTCTGCGGCATGTGGAATCTTCCCGGACCAGGGCACGAACCCGTGTCCCCTGCATCGGCAGGTGGACTCTCAACCACTGCGCCACCAGGGAAGCCCCCCCCTTCCTCTTTTGATTATTATTTTTAAAAATAAATGATAGGCACTATTTCTATAATTGGACCATTTTAATTAGGGATACATCAGTTGAAATCTAGATGTGCAGGTTGTAAATCTATTTATCTTTCTAAAATGGCCTCTCTTTTTCTTTCTCTATTTTAACCTGGATTTGAAATTGTTGGGCAAGTCAGAGCTATTTCAATCCCCTAAATACATATTTTTGTGCAATTTCCTAATCTTTTAATGTCATGTTTATCAAAAGAACTGCTCCATGATGATGCTTTTGCTAATTCTTTGTTAATTCAGACTTGCTCTCTGATGATTTAATGAATACTAAATAGAAAAGATTCTATTACTGTTTTGAACAAGGATTGCTTTTTTGCATTGTCTGCTATTTGCTCTGCCTTTCACTTTAGTAAGCAGCCAGTTCACTAGTAGGGTCTGCCTCCTGTTCTTTCACACTTGATTGTGTTCATTGCCACTTACTGTGGGGTGCTCTCTTTAATTAAATCCTTGGTAATGGACTGACAGCTTACCTCACAACCAAAACCTACCTTAAATGCTTCATCAGTGTGTCAGATATTTATACTCTGCCTTACAGCTTCTCAGTCTACCTTTTTGCCATGGCTGTTACTGACTGCACACAATATAACCTAACAATCCCCATATTCCAAGCCCTCCAGGTTAGGAACAGCAACTTCCTGCCTTTGTCTAGAGACCTACAACAACCTTGGCAGTGAATGGCTGCCTCACAAATGATGCTTATTGTCAACATTGTCCCCTCCCCTCCCCCAACTGACTCAAGATCATTAATTAGGACCAGATAATAGCACAGCCCAGAAGGAAACAATATACTGACCCAAAGGACTGTAAGGTCTGGCTAATGCATACCAGCTGGAACTGGGGAAACCATGTGGGAGAGGGTGTTGAGGGAATTGGACCAGAGAGGGGAGATATAAGGCTGGGTAGGGAGGAATGTATTGGCAGCAGTCTCCTGTGACTCATGGTTTAGTGTCCTGGCAAGGACAATTGGAGTTGGCCCTAATATGCTGCTGGGACTCCTTGAAGCATGGCCACAATTATGTGCAGTTAATTGGGTAGAGATTCTAGAACTGCCTTGGCAGAGTATTAAGAAAGGGATTTGAAGGCTTGAGGAGGGAAGCTTTTAGACTGGGTTGATTATGTGAGAACAGAGTACCCACTAGCTGACTAGATTCCTCGGCAAGGCCAGGAAGAAACTTCCTTCATTAAGCCATCAGGAAATAAAGTCCTGGTGAGTACTTGCATTTTTGAAAAGCTCACTGGGGGTTGTCATCTTCTACTGCTAAGCCAGTATTGACAGTAGGGAATATTGCCATTTAACTAGACTCTTTAGTATTAGTTGGATAGATAGGGTTCTAAAACAGAAAAGGATCAAATGGCAGAATTTACCTGATGGCCACAAGGTATAATATAGGCAGTAAAGCTAGAGTGGCAACCAGGAGCCTTGACTTGCTGGAAGCTGTGTCAGTGACTAATAGAGCATTATGTTTTTAGGAATGAAATAGAGAGGTAGCTGACTAGGGTTTTGCTTAACCTGTTTAGCCTAAAAATAATAATAATAAAAATCCAGGGCTGACAAACAGAAGGCTGATGTCAGCCATTGCAATGGAAAATTATCCCTCACCAGCTTCCAGACATAACCGAGTTCTCATAGTCACAGCACATTAATTGAAGCAAAAGCAGGTTCCCTATGACTGGCAAAGCACAATAAAATGAGGTATGTCTGTATAACAAAGGTTAAGTTGTGGGATCAGAATGAGTGAATACATGGCTTTTGGCAAGATTTGATAGGTAAATTAAGGAAATGAGGTTGAAATGAGCTAAGTTCAGGTGTGAAAATGTGCTACTAATATTCGCCTCAGTAATTCAAGTTAAACTTTTCTTGGAATTTCTTTTATAGGGTTGATCATACTGTTTATTAATAACACAAACATTACCTCTGCACTTAGAATATAATCACATGCTTTTTCATTTGGTATTTATTTTTTGTTTATTCCTGGAAAACACAACTCTCCAAGGTTGGGGGTTAGGTATATTATGATTTCTGTTATTGGGGGGGTGGGTAAACAAACTGGCAGACGGCTCTGGATTTCTTTCTCCTCTTACTGAGCTTAATCTCTAACAATTTACTTGCAAAAATAATAACCAACTAAAAAATATAATGGCAAAAATTAATCATTTTTAGTAATGACATCAACAACAATTACGACAATATGTCAGAATAAACGTAACAAAAATGGCCAGAACCTATGTAAAAATGGTTGTAGAACTTTAGGAGGCACAAAAGAAAACATTCCTTGGTGGAAAAACCTCAACATTTCAAACACTTAAATCATCCCCAAATTAATCTACGCATTTAAGTATTTACACCTCTTTCAAGACCCCAGGTTCGTTTTTTTTTAAAGAAAATCTAATATGATTATAAATTTCACCTGAAAGAATAGTAATAACCTCTCCCCATTGGTCACGGGCTCCCACTCATGATGCCGTGGTGGAAGTTACTCAGGAAGACTTTCACGAGCTGCTGCTGGTCTCAGCTAGGGCCAGATGCTGCTAGGTAATGCCTTCTCTTTCTTTTCTTTCCAAGCCTCCAGCAGCTACATCTCATGGGAGAATCCAAGCCAGACTCTATGGGGAAACTGTAATTTTAGACTTTTACTCTGTAATACAGTAGAGAATACAGGTAGGATCAGGGATGATGTCAAGTTGAAAATAGATAATCTGGCATTGCATTCTACCTCTGAAAATTCTGTTGTGTGAGTGTGGCAGGTGGTATTTTCTCAAAATGGCCACAATAATACCTTCTAACCCACATAGTCTTCTTACAATGTGACTTAAATACTCCCCCTAGTAAGAAGTGGTGTCCCTATTTCCTCCTTGAACCTAAAAGAGCTTGTGACTACAGTGGAAGTTACTGTATAACTTTTGAAGCTGCATGATGAACAGTGATATAGCGGCTACCTGGCTCCCTTGAGACACTCCAACCACCATTTTGTGGGGAAGCTTAACCCTCCCCACGTGAGGCATGCTTCACTGGGGATTGTCAGCAATTGGGAATTACACATATGGTCAGGTGTTTGCCTTTCCCTTTGATGTCAAATACATTGCTACTACCTGGTTCCCTTCTGTCCTTAGCAAATATGGCTTCCTTGGGATCCTGGAATAGTATAGAAAAGATAAAGACTAATGTGGTCTGCAAAGTCTTAGAAAATTATTAACCTCAGGATATCAGTGCATCATGGATGCAAACAGCATGATATTTCAGCCCTCTCAAAGCAAAACATTTTTACAAGGTTTTGTAAGTCATACTGACTTACTGCGTAGTGAAGTCTTTCATAATATCTTCTGGAATTGGCAGTTATCATCATAAAAAGCGTCCTTTCCTTATGGGCATACAGGAAGAACTAACTGAAGGAATAAGCCTAAAATGAGGCCTTTTTGTACAGTTTTTCCTGGTTCAGATTTTTGTCCTAGGTCTCATATGTGTAAGCTCTTGGCATCTTATAATATTCAACACTTGCTCATTAGCTTTGGAAGATATCCTAGGTGAATCTGGGTAATTCCAACACTTTGCAGTCGCAGGTACCCTGAAGTCCAATATATCCTGAAAAAAGTTTAGATGAGAGGAGTTCCTAGAATTTGTTATCAACAGATGGCTCTATCTACAAGTAAGGAAATTAAGGTGGTGGAAGCCTATGTAAATAATGTCTAAGAAGAGAAAAAAGAAGAGGGAAAGAAGTGTGTGCACACATTGTGCTTGAAACTCAAACGTTTATTGAATTAAAGGATGAAAGAGTAAAATGAAATACCCACTCCTTTCTCATCTGTACTCTAGGTATCCAATGTAGAGCATATCTGTCATTTTAATATCTACTCTTAGAGCATTTGTAGATTCCTTTTGCTCATGCTTTAAATTAGTGTTCCTAAATGTATGGTGAGGCTAAAGCTTAACATTTTGAGATACTGATTTTCACATGCAGGTGCATTATTAATAAATGAGTGATATGTATATTGTGGCTAAAAAACAAAACATTTCAAAGAGCTAGTGCTCTTCCCTCTGATGTGGCCCCTTCACACCTCATCCTGTCTAGCAAGCCATATGTATTCCATTCCTCATTTAGAGTTTTCCTAAGAGTTCAGTGACTTTTCCTTCAGTCCACAATGTAGCAGCCCTCTCCTGAGCCTCTGAGCCCTTCAGCACTTCTGTCCCTCTGTGCCATTTTAGATTGACCTTAACAGAACAAATTGGTTTTGCAATTCTGCTCCACAGAGTTGAGAGCTGTCCCCAGTCAGCTCTCAGCAGGCATGCCACCAAAAGGCTAAAGTGGTTGCTTGAAAGGTGCATATTGGATTGAGAGCTGACGTGGTTGGTCATTTGAAAGATATATGCCAGAAATCGTGCTTTATGCTGAGTTTGCCTCATATACTCAATAAAAAGAAATGATCAGGAGCTTAGTTATAACTAGAAGTTGTATCACAAGAATTCAGATCAACAAAGTCCATTACATTTTTCTATTTATGCAATATTTATTTCTTGAGATTTTTACTCTGAAAATAATCACATCGTCAGAAAAGTTAGCATTTGGCTACATTTGCTTTATCCTTTTTTCCTTTCTTGCTTCCTGTTTTTTTTCCCTAGAATTTATCCCTGATTACTTCAGCATACATTTCCTAAGTGTAAGGACATTCTTGTACATAATTTCAGTATTTTATCACACCTAAGAAAATTAATGATACTTTCATAATGTCATTTAGTATTTAGTGCAACCCAAACTTTCCCAATTGCCCCCAAAATATTTTTTTTCCTTTCTCAAACACTTTTCTTCAGAGAAATATCAGGAGGAAAAATAAGAATATTTTCATCTTGGTGATACCTTCCAATGTTGTCTGGATGGGATTCCTCTCCTTCTCTATCTTAGATTGTGTTTTCATCTCTTGTTTCTACACACAGTTAAGACTAGGTGACTAGAAGGCAGCCATGATGTGGGTTTGTCATCTTCTGTGCAGGAATATCTGTGTATGTTAACTGTCTCTATGTAGGGAGGCTTGAGAAAATGATGCATGATGCCTGTCCTCTGACTGCAGAAGAGGGGAAAAGACCTGATTTTTATTCCTAGTGCTCTGGGCACATTTGAGCACTTATTTTAGATTTACCTTGATATAACAAGTTGGTTGTGCAGTTCCTCTCCACAGATTTTGAATCTCATCAAACTGCTAACAATAAACATTTTATATCTGGAGGCACTTCGGATATTTGTGGCGTTTTTCTTTATATAAATTGAGAAGTATACAGCTTTACTCCTTCTCATTGCTGACTGCAGTGTTTTTTAAAGCGTATGCTATTTTTTCTTTGAATCGTTTTTTTATTTCAGTTCTTACTTTTGAAAGTGTCAGTGTCCCCCATACCTTTCTTTCTAGATGCTTTTTAGAAATGGTGCATTTCCTCCTCGGTAGAATATTTTCCTAAAACCAAAAGCATGCTATTGATGTCTACTTTTGTGATGTGTGAATTTTACTTTTCAAAGCCTTTTAACAGATTTTTAAATTACAAAACAAAGAAGGAGAGCAACTGCTACTTTTAGAATAGAATCATTTGGAGAAATGTCAACAGGTTAATTTGCAGGGGAAATTAATGGTGAGGCTACTGGACTGTGAAAATAAAAGAAAATTTGACTGGGTTAAATATTCAACTGTGACCTTGTAGAATAGCCCTTCAATTTGGCACTGAAAAGACAGACCAGTGACCCAAATTGGACTCTTCTTAAAAATTTTCTTTGGACTAATGGAGTTAAATTGTGATTTTGCTGAGAACCATCCTTTCCAACTTAAGGGCAAGAATGTTCTTTCTAAGTAGGCCCAGCTTTGGCTTGTGTAGTAACTGAGCCTCAATTAGAACTTTCTACTTTGAGTATGGTAATAGGATTAAGTGGGAAGCCCTTAAGAGAAGCAAATAATAAGAGCAAATATAAGCTTGAAATATAATGATGCACATTACATTTTAATATAATACTTTAATGAAACTAATGATATTTAAGCTTTGGCAAATGTATTATGGCATTTCAGCATCTGAATGGATTATTTATTCTCTAGTGCTGTGTTAGGTACACAAATAAAATCTCATCTTTGTAAACACTTATTAACTTTAATACTAAAACTGAGTTCTACTAGAAAAATGTGCCTAATTTATACGGAAAAGCATGTGGAGAACGCGCTTCACATTTCAAAAGATCTCGGCAGGACTGTAACTTGTCTTGTTATTCATGAGTTTGGGATTTTACAAGCCAAAGAATGGCATCCAACTTCACATGATGAGGATACTATTCTGCAACCTTCTAGGGATGATGTCATACTTCTCCCATAGCATCAGCTCCTCAGAGACTACACGCCATTAATTGAAACCTTTGAAGCTTCATTGCAAAACATGGACTAAGGGCGTTAGAACTTTTCTGTTTTACTCAATAAGCAGTGGTGGAACATCCCTCTTACTAGGTGAGGTACTACGAAATAAAACCTCCATCATCTCCCTACCCTGACCTTGGCATAATTGGGCATTAAAAGTATGTGTGATCTTAATGTGCAAGACACAGTTTAAAATGTTGGCTGCTGATAGGAGCTATAATGTAGACTGTTAGAAATGCCCTACTCCGACATCCAACCCCCAGCTGGCTGGTCCTTTGTGCACCGGCTGGTTTCTGCAGCAAGTAGGTATTACCCTCTGTCTCCTTTCTCCTACATCGCTAAGCTGTCTACCTTGACTGATGCATAGAACTTCCACAGGCTCACTGAAGAGTTTAAAGGAGAAAAAGTTCCTCCTGGCCATGAGAGACTTTTCATGACACTAATCATTCCCTAGTAGAGGCATGGAGGTGGAGCTTTTGCTGTGCCTGCTGCTTAGATAGAAAGCTTGACCTCCTTGAGCTGCTAGTGTTGCATCTGAGGCTATAAATCTGTTTAGCCTGGCATTTGCGTGTTGCCCCACTTCTTATTTCTTGACACTACGGGGCGATCTGCGGTCCCTATCTGGGAATGTTGCTGAGAGCCCATTAAATAAGGCTTCTCAGGTTGTGCTCTTTTATTTACATTCCCAGACTAGTGTTCTCTCCATGCAAGCACCAATCTTCCTTTGTGTTAAAGATGGGAGCCTTTGCTTTCTCTAATAATAGGTTTTAAATCAGGAGTAAGAGAACTTTAACTCAGTCGGCGTGGAGGGCAGAACATACAGTGCGGTGAATAAACAAAAACCTAGAAGGCTTTTGTCAGCCTAAAATACTCCCTGCCATTGTGTTTGATAAAATAATAATAATTACAGCAATGGCTGACGCTTGTTACTGAAAACCTGTAATTTCTAACAGCTGTGGCATGACCATGACAACACCAAAACACATAAAATAAAATGTGTTTCTCTGAACTGAGATTGCCCATATATGTAAATATCCTACTTACTGTACCTGCTTTTTTAAATTAGTGATTTACCTGAAACACCATCAAGCTTTATACATTTTCAAAAGTTTTACCTTTTGAGCTTTTAAGAAATTTTGAAGCCAATGAATTCTTTTAAATAAATAAATTAATATGGTTTGTCATAATATGTAGTTAGATGAGATTGGTCATGCCATGGTTCATATTATACAGATGCTGCAAATCTAATATTAACTAAACAGTTATTCAGTAGGCAGAAGTTTTCCCTTTTCCCCAGCATTAGTACCGTCAAGGAACGATAGAAGGAGAGGGGTTACATAGGTGATTTTCATAATAACCAACTAGTATCTTACCAACTTTGCATTTCCACTGCCATTACAGTCTATTAAGAGGAAGAGTAGATCCCCTGCAGTTCACTCTTTTACACTTTGACAGATTTTATATTATTTAACATTATTTGCTAAATAAATGCCTACTAAGTGCAAGGAAGACACGGTGCTTTGTCTCAGGGAGAGTAAACGAATCAGGTACCTGCCACAAGGAACATCTAATTTATTACATGTTAACTTGAAATAAGAACTTTAAGACTGGAATATAACTATATAACTATAGGTATTCAAAGGTGACAGTTTGCAGTTTGAGACAGGAAAAGCTTCCAAAGGAAGAAGCCAGGACTTATGTGGTTGCAAGTGATGACAGAAATCTGCCCTGGTTAGTTTAAAAGAAATGTGATTTATTTTGCTGCAGTTGTGCAGATACTTAGGAGTCAGAGTGAGGAGGGGGACAGGGCTTGTATAGAAAGAGAGCAATGTTTCTCAGAATTAAAAGGAGGTGTTCAAGGCAGACAAACCCATGAGTGGGCATTACACACCTGGTATTTAGCTGTCTCATTGATTTCAAGAGGCAGAAATAAGGAGGCAGGGAGGGAATCTAGGGGAAGAAGCGGTAGGGACAAGAGTGTGGACTTGGGAGGCTTCAGGGAGAACACACATTGTTCACTTGGGTGAGGCAATCAGGTGCATATTTTCTACACTTCCAACTCAGGGCAGAATCCTAATTTGGAGACAAAACTTTTCTCATAGGTAAATTTGTATCAGAATGTGATTATATTCCTTTAATTCCTTTTTTTCTCCAGCAGTTTCTGATATGATATATGTAAATGTAAAATTATGTGTCTATCAACAAAATGAATTAAATCCTTCCTGAGTTGGTGTGAAATCATAAATATGTTTGAAAACAATACCACATGCTGATTTTTTCATAAACAACTTGATATCCCTTCATAGCTTGGATGGAGCTGCTCGGCTGCTTGGCCCAACAGGGAGGAAGAGAAAAAAACACAATATTGTGGCCTCTGGTCCTGAAAGAAAATACTGGTTGATTAAATGCCAGTTGGTTGTAAATGATAACCCACATAAACAGTGGGAAGTCATTATGCTTAAGCAGTGAATTCTAATTTAATTTTATGGCTTTTGGAAATAAAATTCCCTTGGCCAGTCAGCAGAAGCTAAGGAACGGTGACTGAGCTGAGTGTGGGAAAGGCTGTAATCCTGGTAGGCCAGCTCTGAGGTGACCTACCCCTGCAGTAGGTAACTGTCTACCTAGATTCTTTCCTCATTCTCCTAATGGTTTAATTTTATTGTGTGATCACCAACGTATAGATCCTACATTCGTACAAAAGCCACACCACCCAATTTGTGTTTGATGTCCATGTGTTTCAGTTGTCTGTTGTATTGCTGTATGGAAAAATTCTTCAAAACTTAGTACCCTTACATCTAAGAAGTTTGTCTGTCAGGATTCCATCAGGGGTTAGCTGGCTGATTCTTCTGCTTCATATGATATCATGTGGGGTCCCTTGGTGGTACCCAGTTGGTGTCTTGGCCAGTTTGAAGAAAGCAAGACAGCTTCACTCACAAGCTTGGTGTTTTGATGGTGGCAGTTGGAAGGCTGGGCTCGACTCTTTTTCTCCATGGAGTTGTAGGACCTCTTCATGTAGTCTCTCCAGTGGGATTATGAAACGTCTTACAAGGAGGGTCAGGTCTCCAAGAGACCAATGTGGAAGCTGCCAGTCACCCTAAAGATTAGGTCTGAGGCTGAAATAGCCTCACTTCCACTGTGCACTGTTGGTAAAAATAGTCACAAGGCAGCCCAGATTGAAAAGGAGGGTAAATAGAATTTACCTCTTGATGAGAAGGATATCCAAGAATCTGTGGTCCTCTTCAATCCACCCTTTCACGCACAAGCAGAATATACTACAGAAGTGAATCTTGCAGAAAACCAAAACTGTGAATATGTATAGTTACATGACCTTTACAGGTCACTGGAAATTTTTTACTTATGGTCTAACTGTTCCTTCGTCTCGGTGAACAAGTGCAGTCCTGCTGAACAAGTGCTGTCTAGAGCAGATTATCACTGGGTCAAAGAACAAAAAAGTAAGAGATCTTTATAGATTTCTCCCTATGAAAATCTGATGTACCGAACTGGTATTTCACTAGTGCCTTGGCCTCTATTCCTTTTGTAACTACTTGGATTGCCCTCGTCATCTAAGGCAATTCCTCCTCAATTATTTGCTCAATACGCACATTCTTGGCTTTTCTCAAACACTAAACTGTATAGCTTTTTTGTTGGATGTCGTAAATGTGTATCTCAGGCAACAGATGCAATACACCCTGTTGTCCTGGCAGCACACATACTTTAAGCACCACGGTGCTTCTCCGAACGCTGTTAAGATTGTCTGTTGTGGCACTGACTGACAATAAGTGCGATAACATGAAAGATGCCTTTGGGCATTGATTTGGCTTTATAGTCAGAAGACAAAAAGGGATTACCTTTCAGCATCGTGTGCTGGGGTTGTTGATCTAATCTGATCTACACAGGGGCTCATATAATGATGCAAGTTGTGTTAGGCAGGCATCTGGAACTGTCTGGCTGGAAGAAAGTTATTGAAAATCAGAACACGTCAGGCAAAATTAGCGTAGCAGTCAAATGGTGCCAATACAGGTGTAATATTGGCTGACTGCTAGAATATGTCACATAGCAGCACAGTCACACTCAGTCAAGGAAGAAAAAGTTACATAGACAAGGTGTGAGAACAGAAAATATCAGAGACTATTGATTAGATAGCCTTGACAGAGGTGAATTTATTCAAGCACTTACAAAGCCTCCTGAGATTCACTTCTCAGTATTTTAAAATGTTTTGTATCAGAAGAGGAAAGACAAAATGAGAAGTGAAAGGTAGTTTCTAAATTTTACTTTTGGATTTCCTTCTCTGCTTCTGTGCTTCAATTCAATAAGTATTCATTGGGAACCCACCTACACTGTTGGTGGGAATGTAATTGGTACAGCCACTGTGGAAAACAGTATGGAGGTTCCTTAAAAAACTAAAAATACAACTGTCATATGATCCAGCACTTCCACCCCTGGGTATATATCCGGAGAAAACCATAATTCAAAAAGATACATGCGGGGGCTTCCCTGGTGGCGCAGTGGTTGAGAGTCCACCTGCTGATGCAGGGGACACGGGTTCGTGTCCCGGTCTGGGAAGATCCCACATGCCGCGGAGCGGCTGGGCCCGTGAGCTATGGCCGCTGAGCCTGCACGTCCAGAGCCTGTGCTCCACAACGGGAGAGGCCACAGCAGTGAGAGGCCTGCGTACCGCAAAAAAAAAAAAAAAAAAAAAAAAATACACCCCAATATTCATTGCAGCACTCTTTACAACAGCCAAGACACAGAAGCAACCTAAATGTCTATCTACAGATGAATGGGTAAAGAAGATGTTTTACATATATACAATGGGATATTACTCAGCCATAAAACGAATGAAATAATGCCATTTGCAGCAACAAGGATGGACCTAGAGATTATCATACTAAGTGAAGTAAGTCAGACAGACAAAGACAAATATCATATATCACTTATATGTGGAATCTAAAAAAGTGATACAAGTGAACTTATTTACAAAATAGAAACAGACACACAGACTTAGAAAACAAACTTATGGTTACCAAAGGGGAAAGGTGGGGATAGGGATAAATTAGGAGGTTGGGATTAACATACACACACTACTATATATAAAATAGATAATCAACAAGGACCTACTGTATAACACAGGGAACTCTACTCAGTACTCTGTAACCTACTGTATAACACAGGGAACTCTACTCAGTACTCTGTAATAACCGATATGGAAAAATAATCTGAAAAAGAATAGGTACATGTATAACTAAATCACTTTGCTGTACACCTAAAACTAACACAACATTGTAAATCAACTATACTCCAATATAAAACAAACAAAAACAATACAGTAAGTACCCTACACACAAATCTTCAAGTTGAGAACTTTCTTTTATATATATATATATATATATATCTTTATTGGTGTATAATTGCTTTACAATGTTGTATTAGTTTCTTCTGTACAACAAACAAAGTGAATCAGTTATATGTATATATATATGCCCATATCCCTTCCCTCTGGAGCATCCCTCCCACCCTCCCTATCCCAGCCCTCTAGGTCGTCACAAAGCATCAAGCTGATCTCCCTGTGCTATGCAGCAACTTCCCGCTAGCTAACTATTTTACATTTGGTAGTGTATATATGTCAGTGCTGCTCTCTCACTTCGTCCTAGCTTACCCTTCCCCCCATGTGTCCTCAAGTCCATTCTCTACATCTGTGTGTTTATTCCTGCCCTGCCACTAGGTTCATCAGTACCATTTTTTTAGATTCCATATATGTGCATTAGCATACATTATTTGTTTTTTTCTTTCTGACATACTTCACTCTGTATGACAGACTCTAGGTCCATCCACCTCATTACAAATAACTCAATTTCATTCCTTTTTATGGCTGAGTAATATTTCATTGTATATATATGTGCTATATCTTATCTATTCATCTGTCAATGGGCATTTAGTTTGCTTCCATGTCCTGGCTATTGTAAATAGTGCTGCAATGAACATTGTGGTGCATGTATTTTTTGAATAATGGTTTTCTCAGGGTATATGCCCAGTAATAGGATTGCTGTGTCATATGGTAATTCTATTTTTAGTTTTTAAAGGAACCTCCATACTGTTCTCCATAGTGGCTGTATCAATTTACATTCCCACCAACAGTGCAAGAGGGTGCCCTTTTCTCCACACCCTCTCTAGCATTTATTGTTTGTAGATTTTTTGATGATGGCCATTCTGACTGGTGTGAGGTGATACCTCATTGTGGTTTTGATTTGCATTTCTCTAATGATTAATGATGTTGAGCATTCTTTCATGTGTTGGTTGGCAATCTGTATATCTTCTTTGGAGAAATGTCTATTTAGGTCTTCTGCCCATTTTTGGATTGGGTTGTTTGTTTTTTTTGATATCGAGCTGCATGAGCTGCTTCTGTATTTTGGAAATTAATCCTTTGTCAGTCACTTCGTTTGCAAGTATTTTCTCCCATTATGAGGGTTGTCTTTTGGTCTTGTTTATGGTTTCCTTTGCTGTGCAAGAGCTTTTAAGTTTCATTAGGTCCCATTTGTTTATTTTTTATTTTATTTCCATTACTCTAGAAGGTGGGTCAAAAAGGATCTTGCTGTGATTTATGTCATAGAATGTTCTGCCTATGTTTTCCTCTAAGAGTTTGATAGTGTCTGGCCTTACATTTAGGTCTTTAATCCATTTTGAGTTTATTTTTGTGTATGGTGTTAAGAAGTGTTCTAATTTCATTCTTTTACATGTAGCTGTCCAGTTTTCCCAGCACCACTTATTGAAGAGACTGTCTTTTCTCCATTGTATATTCTTGCCTCCTTTGTCAAAGATAAGGTGACCATTTGTGCATGGGTTTATCTCTGAGCTTTCTATCCTGTTCCATTGATCTATATTTCTGTTTTTGTGCCAGTACCATACGGTCTTGAGCACTGTAGCTTTGTAGTATAGTCTGAAGTCAGGGAACCTGATTCCTCCAGCTCCGTTTTTCTTTCTCAAGATTGCTTTGGCTATTCGGGGTCTTTTGTGTTTCCATACAAATTTTTTGTTATAGTTCTGTGAAATATGTCATTGGTAATGGGATAGGGATTGCATTGAATCTTTAGATTGCTTTGGGTAGTATAGTCATTTTTCTAAGGTTGATTCTTTCAATCGAAGAACATGGTATATCTTTACATCTGTTTGTATCGTCTTTGATTTCTTTCATTAGTGTCTTATAGTTTTCTACATATAGGTCTTTTGCCTCCTTAGGTAGGTTTATTCCTAGGTATTTTATTCTTTTTGTTGCAATAGTAAATGGGAGTGTTTCCTTAAATTCTTTTTCTGATTTTTCATTGTTGGTGTATAGGAATGCCAGAGATTTCTCTGCATTAATTTTGTGTCCTGCTACTTTACCTAATTTATTGATTAGATTTAGCAGCTTGGTGGCATCTTTAGGATTTTCTATGTATAGTATCATGTCATCTGCAAACAGTGACAGTTTTACTCCTTTTCCAATTTGGATTCCTTTTATTTCTTTTTCTTCTCTGATTGCCAAGGCTAAAACTTCCAAAACTATGTTGAATAATAGTGGTGAGAGTGGGCACCCTTGTCTTGTTCCTGATCTTAGTGGAAGTGCTTTCAGTTTTTCACCATTGAGAATGATGTGGGCTGTGTGTTTGTCATATGTGGCTTTTATTATGTTGAGCTAGGTTCCCTCTATGCCCACTTTCTGGAATGTTTATCATAAATGCGTACTGAATTTTGTCAAAAGCTTTTTCTGCATCTGTTGAGATGATCATATGGTTTTTATCCTTCAGTTTGCTACTATGGTGTATCACATTGATAGATTTGCGTATGTTGAAGAATCTTTGCATTCCTGGGATAAACCCCACTTGGTCATGGTGTATGATCCTTTTAATGTGCTGTTGGATTCTGTGTTTGCTAGTATTTTGTTGAGGATTTTTGTATCTATGTTCATCAGTAATATTGGCCTGTAGTTTTCTTATTTTGTGACATCTTTGTCTGGTTTTGGTATCAGGGTGATGGTGGCCTCGTAGAATGAGTTTGGGAGTGTTCCTCCCTCTGCTATATTTTGGAAGAGTTTGAGAAGGGTAGCTGTTAGCTCTTCTCTAAATGTTTGATAGAATTCGCCTGTGAAGCCATCTGGTCCCAGGCTTTTGTTTGTTGGAAAATTTTTAACCAGTTTCAATTTCAGTGCTTGTGATTGGTCTGTTTATATTTCCTGTTTCTTCCTGGTTTGGTCTCAGAAGGGTGTGCTTTTCTAAGAATTTGTCCATTTCTTCCACATTGTCCATTTTATTGGCATATAGTTGCTTGTAGTAGTATCTCATGATCCTTTGTATTTCTGCAGTGTCAGTTGTTACTTCTCCTTTTTCATTTCTAATTCTGTTGGTTTGTGCCTTCTCCCTTTTTTTCCTGATGAGTCTGGCTAATGGTTTATCAACTGTTTATCTTCTCAGATAACCAGCTTTTAGTTTTATCGACTTTGCAATTGCTTCCTTCATTTCTTTATCATTTATTTCTGATCTGATCTTTATGATTTCTTCCCTTCTGCTAAATGTGGATTATTTTTTGTTCTTCTTTCTCTAATTGCTTTAGGTGTAAGGTTAGGTTGTTTATTTGAGATTGTTCTTGTTTCTTAAGGTAGGATTGTATTGCTGTAAACTTCCCTCTTAGAACTGGTTTTGCTACATCCCATAGGTTTTGGGTTGTCCTGTTTTCATTGTCATTTGTTTCTAGGTATTTTTTGATTTCCTCTTTGATTTCTTAAGTGGTCTCTTGCTTATTTAGTAACATATTGTTTTGCTTCCATGTGTTTGTATATTTTACAGTTTTTTTTTCCTTGATTGATATCTAGTATCATAGCATTGTGGTCAGAAAAGATGCTTGATATGATTTCAGTTTTCTTAAATTTACCGAGGCTTGATTTGTGACCCTCGAGAGATCTATGCTGGAGAATGTTCCGTGTGCACTTGAGAAGATTGTTGTTTTTGAATGGAATGTTCTATAAGTATCAGTTAAGTCCATCTGGTCTAATGTGTCATTTTAAGCCTGTGTTTCCTTATTTATTTTCATTTTGGATGATCCATCCATTGGTGAAAGTGGGGTATTAACGTCCCCTACTATGATTATGTTACTGTCGATTTCCTCTTTTATGGCTGTTAGCATTTGCCTTATGTATTGAAGCGCCCCTATGTTGGGTGCATAAGTATTTACAATTGTTATATCTTTTTCTTGGACTGATACCTTGTCCATTGTATAGTGTCCTTCCTTGTCTCTTGTAATAGTCTTTATTTTAAAGTCTATTTTGTCTGATACGAGAATTGCTACTCCAGCTTTCTTTTGATTTCCATTTCCATGGAATATCTTTTTCCATGCTGTGACTTTCAGTCTGTATGTGTCCCTAGGTCTGAAGTGGGTCTCTTGTAGACAGCATATATGTGGGTCTTGTTTTTGTATCCATTCAGCCATTGTGTGTCTTTTGGTTGGGGCATTTAAACCATTTACATTTAAGATAATTATTGATATGTATGTTCCTATTGCCATTTTCTTAATTGTTTTGGGTTTTTTTTGTAAGTCTTTTCTGTCTCTTGTGTTTCCTGCCTAGAGAAGTTCCTTTAGCATTTGTTGTAAAGCTGGTTTGATGGTGCTGAATTCTCTTAACTTTTGCTTGTCTGTAAAGCTTTTGATTTCTCCATCAAATCTGAATGAGATCCTTACTAGGTAGAGTAATGTTGGTTGTAGGTTTTTCCCTTTCATCAGTTAAAATATATCTTACTACTCCTTTCTGGACTGTAGAGTTTCTGCTGAAAGATCAGCTGTTAACCTTATGGGCATTCCCTTATATATTATTTGTTGCTTTTCCCTTGCTGCTTTTAATATTTTTTCTTTGTGTTTAATTTTTTTAGTTTGATTAATGTGTTTCTCAGTGTGTTTCTCCTTGGGTTTATCCTGTATGGGACTCTGTGCTTCCTGGACTTAATTGACTCTTTCCTTTCCCATGTGAGGCGAGTTTTCAACTCTAATCTCTTCAGATATTTTCTCAGGCGTTTTCTTTTTTTTCTTCTTCTTCTGGGAAGACTGTAATTCAAATGTTGGTGCGCTTAATGTTGTCCCAGAGGTCTCTGAGACTGTCCTCCATTCTTTTCATTCTTTTTCCTTTATTCTGCTCTGTGGCAGTTATTTCCACCATTCTCTCTTCCAGCTCGCTTATCTGTTCTTCTTCCTCAGTTATTCTGCTATTGATTCCTTCTAGAGTACTTTTAATTTCAGTTATATGGTGTGCATCATTGTTTCTTTGCTCTTCTAGGTCCTTTTTAAACGTTTCTTGTATTTTCTCTATTCTGTTTCCAAGATTTTGGATCATCTTTACTGTCATTACTCTGAATTCTTTTCCAGGTAGTTTGCCTATTTCCTCTTCATTTATCTAGTCTTGTGGGTTTTTATTTTGCTCCTTGACTGTAAGATATTTCTCTGTCTTCTCGTTTTGTCTAATTTACAGTGTTTGATGTCTCCTTTCTCTAGGCTACATGATCGTAGTTCCTCTTACTTCTGTTCTCTGCCCCCGGTGGTTTGGTTGCTCCAGTGTCTTGTGTAGGCTTCCTGATCGGAGGGACTGTTGCCTGTGTTCTGGTGGGTGAGGCTGAATCTTTTCCCTCTGATGAGCAGGGCCGTGTCAGGTGGTGTGTTTTGGGGAGTCTGTGAGCTTACTATGACTTTAGGTAGTCTGTGTGCTGATGGGTGGGTTTGTGTTCCTGTCTTGTTCATTGTTTGCTGTGAGGCGTCCAGCACTGGGAGCTGCTGGCAGTTCGGTGGAGCCAGGTCTTGGATTCAGATGGAGGCCTCCGTGAGAGCTCTCGGTGATTCATCTTTGCTGGGACTTGGAATTCTCTAGTGGTCCAGCATCCTGGGCTCGGTGCTCCCATCTCAGAGCCTCAGGCCCGACTTCTGGTTGAGGGACCAAGGCCCCGCATGTCACTCATCCCATCAATAAAGGGGATTTAAAAAAAAAAAAAGAAAGATTAAGAAGACCCCAGGTAAATGGTAAAAAGTAAAATGAAACAAACAGAAACGAAATACGCACACACACAAAAGAAACAAAAACAGAACCAAATAAATCAAAAAGCAAAAGAATAACCAAACAAAAGAACCCAAGAACGAAATCAAACAATTGAGAAGAAAGCTGACAAAAACACAAAACCAAAAACAAAACCAAAGCAGAGTGCTAACTGAATAATGAAGCAAAGAAACAAAACAAACTGACAAAAATGATAAAAAAAAGAAAAAGAAAAAACAGAAAAAGAGAAAGGGGAAAGAAGACAGAAAAACAGAAAGGCAACATAGAAACAGAAATTAAAAAAAAAAATAAAACAGAAAATATATTTTTTAAAAAAGACAAACAAAAACCCAGAGAAATGGTAAAACAAAATCAAGCTAACAAAAACAGAGACAAGGAAACAAACACGTAATAGAAACAAAAACAACCGAATAGAAAGCAAGAGAACAACCAGACAAATAGAACTCAAAAATGAAATCAAACAATTAGGATTAAAACAACAGAAACACATAACCTAAAAAAGAAAACCAAAGCAGTGTGCCAACTTAAGAATAAAGCAAGGAAACAGAACAAACCAATAAAAATGATTTAAAAAAAATAATAAAATAAAGTAAAACGGGAAAAAAACACAGAACCTCAGAAAAGCAAAGTACAAATGGAAATATTTTAAAAAAACAAAATATATTAAAGAAAAAGAAAAAAACAATGGAAGAGAACACAGAACCACAGAAGAGCAACGTAAAAATAGAAACGTATAAAAGAAAAAATAAAACATGGAGATCCCAAAAGACTAAAAAAAAAAAAAAAAAAAGAACTAAAATACCATCACCAAACAAACAAAAAAAGAAAAAGAAACTAAAAAAAAACCCCAAAAGCTAGAACCAACAACAGAATGAATCAAAACATAATAAAATTAATAGTAATAATTATGCCTCCCTGGGGTCTCTGCTGTAAGCGTCCTTGCACATGCTGTGAGCCACAGCCCACCTTCGCCTCCCTAAGAGGCCCTCCTCTGCCTCTGGGCTTGTCTCTGCACCTGCTGTGGGCCTTGTGGGGACCACTCAGACTCTGATCTGGCCCAATTCCTGTGTGTGCTGCCGCCAAAGTCCACAGCTTCCACAGCTAGACCGTTTTCATTTGTGGGAACCCTCATTGTCTACTCAGATATTCCATAGATGCAGGGTCTACCTAGCTGATTGCAGGGATTTAATCTGTGGCTTGTACAGCTGATGGAAAGATTTTTGATCTTCTTCCTTAGTCACCCTGTCCCTGGGGTTCAGCTTTGGTTTTATCCCCACCTCTGCATGTGGTCCACCCACAGGATTCTGGTCCTGAGGCTGCCTTGGAGCTCTTTGGTCTGCCCCTGTGAGGACCAGGCACAGAGGTGGTATGACTCTGGATCTCCAGTGGAGCCCTGGCAGTGCCAAATGTGCAGGGAAGCCAGCAGCCATGGGCACAAGAGTTATGGCCCTAGTGAGGGCCTTTTCTGGTGCCTGGTGTAAGGTGTGTGAAGGCCAGCCCTGGCCCAGCTTTTTCTGGAATGCAGCAGCAGGCCTGCAAGGGCCAGCCCTGAGGGTTTTGTTTTTTTTTTTTAATTGCCCTGCAGCCAGCGCATGAGGGCCAGCTCTGAGGGGGCTTATTTTATTGCTCAGCACCCGGCGTGCAAGAGCCTGCCCTGAGTGGGCTTCTTTTATTGTTGTTGGCAGGCACCGGCGTGTGGGCAGAGAGGCTACAATAGCAGCTCCTCCCCCTGCATGTGACTCAGCAATAGCGCCCTGCTTCCATGGCAGTCCGGTCTTCCTCCATAGGCATTCCCTGCTGCAGATTGCCTCCCTTCTATCCCCTCATTTCATCTCCTCACAGCCAACAGGAGTTCTCATTCTGGGCCTGTTCTCCAATCCCCATGCACCAGCTCCCAGCCCCCTTGCACGCCTGTGAACCCACATCCCAGTCCGGGGCACACAGGGCCATGGTATGGACCATCTGCCACAGATCGGCCTCTGCATCCTCTTCTGACAGCCTCTAATGCTTCCCTTCTGTCCCAATCAATTTCCCCACAAGAGAGGGGGTTTCCCAGAATTCGGGAGTTTCTCCTCTGCTTCAGCTCCTCCGTCCTGGGGTGCAGGTCCCATTCCGCTTCCTCTCCTCCTCCTCCTCCCTTCTTTTCTTCTGTCCTACCCAGTTATGCAAGGATCTTTATAGTCCTTCCTGGTGTCTAAGATGTTCTGTTAGTTTTCAGCCAGTGTTCTGTGAGAATTGTTGTATCTATAGATGTATTCCTGATGCATCTGTGAAGAGAGATGATCCGCACATCCACCTGCTCTTCTGCCATCTTGAATCTCCCACCGAGAACTTTCAAAGATGTGATTGCGTGTCCAATCATGTAAATTAGTTCACATGTCTGGCGTATTGTCATGTGCATATAAGTGATAAGTGGTTGTGCTTTTTTGTACTCTACAGTACTGTATAGAGTACAGTAGCACATTATCTTTATTTCCAGCCTAGGATGTCTGGAAGCAAGTGTAAAAGCATCAGTGATGTAGCTGGTACTGCTATGAAGGGCCAAGCGATAACGAGCAACTTGGTGACCCTCAGCAAGAAGCTGGAGCTAGATCTGCAAGAGGATGACTTCACTGAACTCCTTGCTGTGCAACGTGAGGAGCTTATTAATGAAGACCTGATGGAATTGTAGGCCCAGAGAAAGGATGAAAAGAGACAAGAGGAAGAAGAAGTAACTGAAGAACTGATGAGATTTATGACATGGGAAATGGCAAGGGGATTTTCTTTATTTGAGGAAGCACTGTTAGTTTCTGAGGCACAGGATCTGAACATAGAACGGTACACGGAGGTTGCAGCAGCTGTTCAGAATACAATCCAGTGCTACTGTATCATCTGTGACTAGAAAAAAAGAGCTACTACCCAGACATCAGTGAATCATTTTTTTCAAGGGGTAGACAGAATTGAATCCAGCAAGGAACCAGAACCTGTGCCATCAACGTCAGGCATGGTTAAATTGCAGCTTGCCCTCCATCTCCTACTGCTGATGATCCTTCAGCTCTACCATCTCCCACCTCCTCTCCCTCCTCCAGTCAGTAACTCTTCTTGCCTGTTCACTTGATGCCAGCCCCTGTATGCCACCTGTTGTACTGTACTACTGTACTTTTCAAGGTATTTTACTGTAAGGTTAAAAATGTTTTCTTTATCTTTTGTGTTTGTTTTTTATATATTATTTGTGTGAAAAGTATTATAAACCTGTTATAGCACAGTACTATATAGCTGATGGTGGTAGTTGGGTACCTAGGCTAACTTTGTTGGACTTACGAACAAATTGGACTTACGAACACGCTCTCAGAATGGAACTCGTTTGTATGTAGGAGACTTACTGTAAGCATTTATTAACTTATACCTGTTGAGCATGTTTTTCTTTATTCATACGTTCAACAGGATTTACTGAGAAATTGCTACATACCAGGCACTGGGCCAGGAGCTAGAGACTT
Organism: Orcinus orca; assembly: GCF_937001465.1. Classification (NCBI taxonomy): domain Eukaryota; kingdom Metazoa; phylum Chordata; class Mammalia; order Artiodactyla; family Delphinidae; genus Orcinus; species Orcinus orca. Next base: position 67,770,614 of record NC_064565.1, read on the forward strand.
GCTGGTGAGAAAAAACAGGCATAGTTCCAGGCTCTAAGGAGCTTTTAGACTATTTAGGGGGATAAATAAATAAATAGTATATTATTACAATTGAGATAAGTGCTAGTATTAGGTGCCTAAATGCTCATATTTAAAAAACTGCATTTCAGAGTGTTTACAGATACAGAGTTTATTTCTTACTCACTCTACAGCTCAGCATAGTTGTTCCTGTATTAGGTAGCAGTCTAGGTATCTCTACATGGACAGCAACTTGGGGACAGAAGTTCCTTTCATCTTGCAGCTCGGTTCTTTTCTAGACCTTCAAGTTTTCTTTTTTTAGCTGGAATGTGGGGGGAAAAGAGTGGAGGACTGTGTGTGGGAGGGTTTTATGGGCCTGGCTTAGAAATGGCATACCTCACTTCTGTTCACATTCTGTTGTTCGCAATTCGGTCACATGATCAAGGGGAGGATAGAAAATAGAATCTAGTTGTGTCCCCCAGAAGAGGAGAGAAAATTTTAACCAATCTACTAAAACGTATGAATGAAAAGAACAGGGTGCTTTCAGATGTGATAAAGGAAAAAGAAGTATAAGACATAATATCATGAAGCTTACAGTTTTGTTGTTGAAATACAGTAATGAGATATTTAAATAATACTGCAAGGTAATCTGTATTTGAATGAAACAGAGCATCAGAGGAGGAATCTTTTGCCATCATTGATTCTAATTCCATTCTTTATATAGAAAATGGAAGTCCAAGTTCTTATGATCCATGAACATGGGATATCTTTCCATTTGTTTGTGTCATCAATTTCTTTTATTGAAGTCTTGTAGTTTTTATTGTACAAATCTTTCACTTCCTTGGATAAATTTATTCCTAAGTGTTTTATTGTCTTTGTTGCTATCATGAATGAGATTGTTTTATTTCTTCTTCAGATATTTCATTGTTAGTGTGTAGAAATATAATTGATTGCTGTATATTGATTTTATATTCTGCAACTCCATTGTGTTTGTTGATTAGTTCCAACAATTTTTTATTTGAGTCTTTAGGATCTTCTATATATAAGATCATGTCATCTGCAAACAAAGGCAGTTTTACTCCTTCCTTTCTTATTTGATTGTCTTTTATTTTCTTTATCTTGCTTGATTGCTCTAGCCAGGACTTCCAGTAGTATGTTGAATAAGAGTAGTGATAGTGGACACCCTTGTTAAAGTATTTGCTAAGGTAAAATGGTTAGTATCATAACTGGGTCATATATTTTTCAGAGAAGTTTATAATGCTCAGTGTCCACACACACACACACACACACACACACACACACACACACACACATCCTTACCTACATAATTGACTCCTATTTTCTGTTTACCAGCAGATAAGCCAACATTTCCAGTTAAAGGTGCTTATTCCCAGTGCTGAACTTTCTTTGGAGGAATCCAATCAAAGGGGCTTGGATCCACAGTCAAATCACTGCCCACAATTGGTAAGTACTATTTGCCAGAGGAACTCATGCATGAAGTCCGACCTTAAGTAATTGGTCTGGTAGGTCAGGGCCAAAACTCTTACAAATACATTTTAGAGCTATCTTTCTTGGAGGCTTGGCAATGTGCCATCTGGCCATGGAGTGTGACTGAGAGTTGAGCTCTTTGTACCCTCAGGTATGGTGGGAGCTGAAGCCTGGGCTAGCTTCAAGGCCACTCATATAGGAGAGAGTAGCAACTTTCATTGCATATCTCTATATATCGGTTAAAAATTAAAAGCCCTTGTGTTGGAAAACAATCAGAGTTTGGCCAGTTTTTTTGGAGTCAGTTTCTGAGGTGAGAACAGAAGGAATTGGAGGTTGGCTAATAGAGACTATCAGTCACTAAATAAATTGGTGCCTATGTCTTGTCTAGTCTTCCATATATTATGTTTTCTGAAAGTGATATGAATATTATGTAATGTGCAAATCAAGGGGTTAGAGAATTGAGGGTGGGTTAGAGAATTGAGGGTGGGTACAGTTTTGATATGAGTAACACTTAGGGAAATGATAGGAATTAGGCAGCGTCTCTCAAAATACACTTTGCAGATGTCCTGCTTCCTAATCCCCTAGGGAGCCAGTAAAATGCAGATTCCTGGGCCACTTGTAGATTGAAGAGTGAAACTCTTGGGCTTTTGACCTGTGAACCTGTATGTTAAACAGAGCTCCCTTTATCTTAAAGGATGAGTGCTAGAGAGGGGTGGAGGAAAACCTGAGCAATGGTATTGGAATATAAAGCATCAAATTACTCTTGTGTATTTGCCTATGTCAGTTTACTAAGTAAAAGTTTACTTAGTAATTCCAGATTTGGATCTAATGAAAGGCTATCTCTATACATGATCAGATCAAATATATAATTTATTCTTGCTTCTTTCAGACAACTAATCAAAAATAATTGTCTGCCGTGACTGCTGTTCTCTAGAATCAGCTGTCATGGATTATGTTTGGTATGTCAGAGGCCTTGTGAGAATCAGCTGTCAGGCATGGAATAGAATTGTACAGTTGCTATAGGTCAAAGGAGAGAGCGTTTTTGCCCTTGGTATTTTGACTTTGTGTCAAGGGTTGTATAACTAGTTATATTTAACAAAAGTGTGGTTCCCAGAAAGTCTCATGAAGAATCCTAAAGCACTGAAATGTCTCCTGATTATGACAGATTCATATTATGAGTCTAAAATTCCTTATGGTGATTATGAGATACTAAGTAAACATTTTTCATGCTAAATCCTGATCCTAAGATTTTTATTAAGGCTTTTAGAGGGACTCATACTTGAAACTCTGAATTTGACTTTCTTGAAATTATTCTGTATTTGCAGTAGATGCTAATAAGTTGATTATGTTGATGTTTTTTCATCGATAGTATTAAAGAGTATAGAAGGAGTTCAATAAGTACTTTTACAATTAATGCTCAGTAAAGAATCCAGAGTTCTTCGTGAACTGTTAATAAATGCAAAACTATGAAATTGCCAATCGTGGCATGCCATCAATCATGGGGAGTTGGATACTAAGACTCTTGCTTCCTTCTCATAGCTTTCACCGACTCTAGGGTTACCATCAGCCATACAGAATATATTTGGTTTGTGGGTATATTTAATTTGGAAGACAGAGCACGTTAAACTTTTTTTTTTATTATTATTAATTTATTTATTTTTGCTGTGTTGGGTCTTCGTTTCTGTGCAAGGGCTTTCTCTAGTTGTGGCAAGCAGCGGCCACTCTTCATCATGGTGCGCCAGCCTCTCACTATCGCGGCCTCTCTTGTTGTGGAGCACAGACTCCAGATGCGCAGGCCCAGCAGCTGTGGCTCACTGGCCTAGCTGCTCCGCGGCATGTGGGATCTTCCCAGACCAGGGCTCGAACCCATGTCCCCTGCATCGGCAGGCGGACTCTCAACCAGTGCGCCACCAGGGAAGCCCTCGTTAAACTTTTTTAAAATTAAATGAAGCAATTTGAAAATTGGATGATTCCCATAAAAACTCAGCTTTCTGGATTCTCATGAAAAGTCAGAATATGGGCCATGTTCCCCTATGGCAGAGGTCAGAAGTGGCGCCTCTGGATGCTCAAGTGCTCTCCAGCATATGATGCTTCACTCATTTATACTAGCTGCTTCTGAGTATGAGAACCCTCAAAGGCTTGAGGCTCTTTCTTGTTAAAATGGTCTGTCCCCAGCCTCTTAAATTTCCAATACCCTTCACTTAGGATCCTCTCAAGATGACAACTTACTCTCTGAGAGAAAACAAACCACTTGATTACATTTTGTAAAGATGTATGTGTGTGAGAAATACACAAAGGCACACAGTTAGAGGCACACAAAATTCATCTAGATTTGTTAAGCTTGAAAGATGTATTCCTGTTTTCTGTTGGGTTAAGAACCAGAGTTAATAAAATGAGCTATAATAGGGGGATATGTGAACTCCTAGATTTACTCAGGTATGAATACACAAATTCAAATACCTACATACAAAGTCAATTAGGAAATGCAAGATGATAGAGCTATAATTTGGTAGTATTTTTATGAAGACGGTGTTCAGTACGCATCAGTAGAGCGATATGACTACTAAAAAGATGCAAAAAGAGGCATGTTAATAGAAATGTACCAGTGATGGAAACTGTGGTATTTTGTACTCTGTTTGTCAAACTGGGTATGGAGGGATGTTTTCTCTGAAGTTTTAAAAAGACGTTGACCACAGAGCTCCAAGAAATGTGAGAACAGGTGACTGCGATGGAGAAGGGCCTAGGAATTAAATCATATAAGGAATGATTGACAAAGCCATGTTTTAACCAGAGAAGATGGAAACGGGTTAGGGAAATAGGCAAGGCCTTTAAATATTTGAATATTTAAATATTGTTGAGCATCTATTCATGTGTTTGTTGGCCATCTGTATGTCTTCTTTGGAGAAATGTCTATTTAGGTCTTCTGCCCATTTTTGGATTGGGTTGTTTGTTTTTTTAATATTGAACTGTATGAGCAGTTATATATTTTAGAGATTAATCCTTTGTCCGTTGATTTGTTTGCAAATATTTTCTCCCATTCTGAGGGTGGTTTTTCGTCTTGTTTATGATTTCCTTTGCTGTGCAAAAGCTTTTAAGTTTCATTAGGTCCCATTTGTTTATTTTTTATTTTATTTCCATTACTCTAAGAGATGAATCAAAAAAGATCTTGCTGTGATTTATGTCAAAGGATGTTCTTCCTGTGTTTTCCCCTAAGAGTTTTATTGTGTCTGGTCTTACATTTAGGCCTCTAATCCATTTTGAGTATATTTTTGTGTATAGAGTTTGGGAGTGTTCTAATTTCATTCTTTTACATGTAGCTGTCCAGTTTTCCCAGCACCACTTATTGAAAAGACTGCCTTTTCTCCATTGTATATCCTGGTCTCCTTTATCATAGATTAGTTGATGATAGGTACGTGGGTTTATCTTTGGGCTTTCTATCCTGTTCCATTGATCTATATTTCTGTTTTTGTGCCAGTACCATATTGTCTTGATTACTGTAGCTTTGTAGTATAGTCTGAAGTCCAGGAGCCTGATTCCTCCAGCTCTGTTTTTTTTCCCTCAAGACTGCTTTGGCTATTCAGGGTCTTTTGTGTCTCCATACAAATTTTAAGATTTTTTGTTCTAGTTCTGTAAAAAATGCCACTGGTAATTTAATAGGGATTGCATTGAATCTGTAGATTGCTTTTGGTAGTATAGTCATTTTCACAATATTGATTCTTCTAATTGAAGAACATGGTATATCTCTCCATCTGTTGGTATCTTAATTTCTTTCATCAGTGTCTTATAGTTTTCTGCATACAGGACTTTTGTTCCCTAGGTAGGTTTATTCCTAGATAGTTTATTCTTTTTGTTGCAGTGGTAAATGGGAGTGTTTCCTTAATTTCTCTTTCAGATTTCTCATCATTAGTGTATAGGAATGCAAGAGATTTCTGTGCATTAATTTTGTATCCTGCAGCTTTTCCACATTCACTGATTAGCTCTAGTAGTTTTCTGGTGGCACCTTTGGGATTCTTTCTGTATAGTATCATGTCATCTGCAAACAGTGACAGTTTTACTTCTTCTTTTCCAATTTGTATTCCTTTTATTTCTTTTTCTTCTCTGATTACCATGGCTAGGACTTCCAAAACTATGTTGAATAATAGTGGTGAGAGTGGACATCCTTGTCTTGTTCCTGATCTTAGAGGAAATGGTTTCAGTTATTCACCATTGAGAATGATGTTTGCTGTGTGTTTGTCATATATGGCCTTTATTATGTTGAGGTACATTCCCTCTATGCCCACTTTCTGGAGAGTTTTTATCATATATGGGTGTTGAATTTTGTCAAAAGCTTTTTCTGCATCTATTGAGATGATCATATGGTTTTTCTTCTTCAATTTGTTAATACGGTGTATCACATTGATTGATTTGCATATATGGAAGAATTCTTGCATCCCTGGGATAAATCCCACTTGATCATGGTGTATGATACTTTTACTGTGCTGTTGGATTCTGTTTGCTAGTATTTTGTTGAGGAATTTTGCATCTATATTCATCAGTGATATTGGTCTGTAATTTTCTTTTTTTGTAGTGGTATCAGGGTGATGGTGGCCTCATAGAATGGGAGTATTCCTTCCTCTGCAAATTTTTGGAAGAGGTTGAGAAGGATGGGTGTTAGCTCTTCTCTAAGTGTTTGATAGAATTCACCTGTGAAGCCATCTGGTCCTGGATTTTTGTTTCTTGGAAGATTTTTTTTTTTTTTTTTTTTTTTGCGGTACGCGGGCCTCTCACTGTTGTGGCCTCTCCCGTTGTGGAACACAGGCTCCAGACACGCAGGCTCAGCAGCCATGGCTCACGGGCCCAGCCGCTCCACGGCATGTGGGATCTTCCTGGATCAGGCCATGAACCTGAGTCCCCTGCATCGGCAGGCAGACTCTCAACCACTGTGCCACCAGGGAAGCCCTGTTGGAAGATTTTTAATCACAGTTTCAATTTCATTCCTTGTGATTGGTCTGTTGATATTTTCTATTTCTTCCGGGTTTAGTCTTGAAAGGTTATATCTTTGTATGAATTTGTCCATTTGTTCCAGGCTGTCCATTTTATTGGCATAGAGTTGCTTGTAGTAGTCTCTTAGGATGCTTTGTATTTATGCAGTGTCTGTTGTAACTTCTCCTTTTTTATTTCTAATTTTATTGATTTTAGTCCTCTCCCTCTTTTTCTTGATGAGTCTGGCTAATGGTTTATCAATTTTGTTTAACTTCTCAAAGAACCAGCTTTTAGTTTTACTGATCTTTGCTATTGTTTTCTTTGTTTCTATTTCATTTATTCCTGCCCTGATCTTTATGATTTCTTTCCTTCTGCTAACTTTGGGTTTTGTTTGTTCTTCTTTCTGTAGTTCCTTTAGGTGTAAGGTTAGATTGTTTATTTGAGATTTTGCTTGTTTCTTGAGGTAGGCTTGTATTGCTATAAACTTACCTCTTAGAACTGCTTTTGCTGCATCCCATAGGTTTTGGATTGTTGTCTTTTCATTGTCTTTTGTTTCTAGGTATTTTTTGATTTCCTCTTTGATTTCTCCAGTGATCTCTTGGTTATTTAGTAATGTATTGTTTAACCTCCATGTGTTTGTGTTTTTTACATTTTTGTCTCCTGTAATTGATTCCTAATCACATAGCATTGTGATCAGAAAAGATGCTTGATATGATTTCAATTTTCTTACATTTTCTGAGGCTTGATTTGTGACCCAAGATGTGATCTATCCTGGAGAATGTTCCGTGCGCACTTGAGAAGAAAGTGTAATCTGCTGTTTTTGGATGGAATGTCCTATAAATATCAATTAAATCTCTCTGGTCTATTGTGTCATTTAAAGCTTGTGTTTCCTTATTAATTTTATGTCTGGATGATCTGTCCGTTGCTGTAAGTGAGGTGTTAAAGTCCCTCGCTATTATTGTGTTACTTTTTATTTCCTCTTTTATAGCTGTTAGCAGTTGCCTTATGTATTTAGGTGCACTTATTTTGGGTGCATATATTTTTATAATTGTTATATCTTCTTCTTGCATTGATCCCTTGATCATTATGTAGTGTCCTTCCTTGTTTCTTGTAACATGCTTTATTTTAAAGTCTATTTTAGCTGATATGAGTATTGCTACTCCAGCTTTCTTTTGATTTCCATTTACCTGGAATATATTTTTCCATCCCATCACTTTCAGTCTGTATGTGTCCATAGGTCTGATGTGGGTCTCTTGTAGACAGTATATATATGGGTCTTGTTTTTGTATCCATTTAGTAAGCCTGTGTCTTTTGGTTGGAGCATTTAATCCATTCACGTTTAAGGTAATTATCGGTATGTATGTTCCTGTGACCATTTTCTTAATTGTTCTGGGTTTGTTTTTGTAGGTCCTTTTCTTCTCTTGTTTTTCCCACTTAGAGAAGTTCCTTTAGCATTTGTTGTAGAGCTGGTTTGGTGGTGCTGAATTCTCTTAGCTTTTGCTTGTATGTAAAGCTTTTGATTTCTCCATCAAATCAGAATGAGATCCTTGCCAGGTAGACTAATCTTGGTTGTAGATTTTTCCCTTTCATTACTTTAAATCTGTCATGCCACTCCCTTCTGGCTAGTAGAGTTTCTGCTGAGAAATCAGCTCTTAACCTTATGGGAGTTCCTTTGTATGTTATTTGTCATTTTTCCCTTGCTGCTTTCAATAATTTTTCTGTGTCTTTAATTTTTGCCAATTTGATTACTATGTGTCTTGGTGTATTTCTCCTTGGGTTTATCCTTTATTGGACTCTCTGTGCTTCCTGGACTTGGGTGGCTGTTTCCTTTCCCATGTTAGGCGAGTTTTCGACTGTAATCTCTTCAGATATTTTCTCGGGTCCTTTCTCTCTCTCTTCTTCTTCTGGGACCCCTACAATGTGAATGTTTTTGTGTTTAATGTTTTCTCAGAGGTCTCTTAGGCTGTCTTCATTTCTTTTCGTTCTCTTTTCTTTATTCTGTTCTGCAGCAGTAAATTCCAACATTCTGTCTTCCAGGTCACTTATCCGTTCTTCTGCCTCAGTTATTTTGCTATTCATTTCCTTCTAGTGTATTTTTTATTTTAGTTATTGTATTGTTCATCTCTGTTTGTTTGTTCTTTAATTCTTCTAGGTCTTTGTTAATCATTTCTTGTATCTTCTTGATCTTTGCCTCCATTCTTTTTCCAAGATCCTGTATCATCTTCACTATCATTATTCTGAATTCTTTTTCTGGAAGGTTGCCTATCTCCACTTCATTTAGTTGTTTTTTCTGGGGTTTTACCTTCTTCCTTCATCTGATACAAAGCCCTCTGCCTTTTCATCTTGTCTATCTTTCTGTGAACATAGTTTTTGTTCCACAGTCTGCAGGATTGTAGTTCTTCTTGTTTCTGCTCTCTGCCCTCTGGTGAATTAGGCTATCTAAGAAGCTTGTCCATAATGTCAGCATTTTCTTAAGCATATTTTCCAACCTCCAGTTCCCATAGGGCAACATTACAAGGGCCAGGTGATGTTTGCACATGCAGTGGGTTGCATTATAGGATAGTAACCCCAAGCTTAGGAAACCCCAGTATTTTATGATATCCAGCAAGGAACTGTGACCAATATTTGCCCTAGAGCTAGATATTACCTTTATTATGCTGGAGAGCAGACAAACCTACCCTATCTCTATTTCTTAAGGGTGTTGCTGAATAAACATCCTTGAAAAGCTAATTCAGAAAATCTTGTCAGTGCCTTGGTTCCCAAGATATGCAGGAATATGAGGGACCGATGGATAATTGTATTCTGATAGTAAGTGCCATAATTAATTTTAAAATTATATAGTAAAATTTATCATTCTTAGATAGTTCCTTTTATTGTTAGACTGAAGAGGTTTTTCCCTTTTTGGAGAGTGTTATTAAACTGCTGAAGTGGAGAATTCCCGCACCAGTACTCATCAAGGTTTCTACTAAGGTATTCCATAGAAGAGGTCTGCTTCAGGAAGGAATTTCCAAGTCCCCCATTTTGTCTTGAATATTCAAGCAGATGATTTTTTTTTTCTGAATTTTTTTTTTACTATATAAATAACTTCCCCAATTCAAGTACAATTCCTACAGGAATATGTTTCTTGTTCATCCTTTAGCTTTGAGAATTCTGGCACAAAACATTCCTTATAAATTTATTAATTTATATTTAGTACCAGCTGCCTACCAAAAATTGTTCCAAGTACTTTACATATATTATTTCATTTTGTTCTTGCAGTAATCTAAGGTAGGTACTGTTTTCCCCCGTTTCACAAATGTGAAACTGAGACTCAAAGGCAACATGAAATTTACTCAAGATCAAATTCTTGAGTTTGAGAATTACAATCACAATTCATCTGATTTCAACAAGGAATTTTTTTCTATTGTCTCATGTCCTTGAAAAAAAATGGACAAATTTAGTTGTACATCCGTTCAGACGTGATCCTATACTATGCTGACTTTTGTATATCTGTAACCTATCTAAGAATATAACAAAAGCTACACATCTCACAGGGGGAAGAAATGCTTTCTCTCACTTACATACAAACACATACACACACATATAGTATTGCATGTAATTTCAGTGTTATTTTAAATGATATATTTGATATTTATAGTGGTATGGGGGGAGCTATACATATTAAGTTCAGTTATTTACTGTATTTTCTTTTATCCTTTAGTTCTTTAAAAACTTCTGGCAGCAGATATTTTTAAAGTGAATTTCACATCAAATACTTATAGAGGAAACACTCATAAAGAAAACGCTCAATGAGATAAAAGTAGAGTATCTGTAGTTGAAGCACACATGGTAAGCAGGATTATTTGGCTTTGCCTTCATCCATCATGGAGAGCCAGAATGGAATCTGCTTAAGAAGACGGACTCTGGAATCAGGCAGCTGGGGTCCAAATCCTTGCTCTACACAAGAGTTATTTTAAAAATATTTAACAACTGGTAATGCAGGGCATTGCCCAGTCAGAATAGACAGAGCCTATAAAGAGCCGATATAGCCACACTGGCTCATAACCAGCTCAGGCTCTATCACTCACTAGCCATGTTTTTATCTGTAAAATGAACAGTAGCAGTACTCATTATCTCATAATATTTTTATGAGTATTAGATGCGATAATGTAAATAAAGCACTAGGAACAATGTTGGGTAGAAAGAGGTACTCATTAGGTATCATTAGCAGTAGCAGCAACGTTGTGACTAATACTTGAAGAGCTTCCAGGGAACTCCAGAACTTTACAGTTAAAATGCTTAAAACCCTCTGCTTAAGGGAAGACAGGGAAGACCTTGGTAAATTTGTGAATGGTGCATGTCTCTAAAGGATACTATTTGGATTGAAGAGTTAGGGATCAGAGAGACATTGAAAAGCTAGCAAGAAAGGTGGAAACTAATGCAATGACATTCAATAGGGATAAATACAAAGTTCTGCATTTTAGTTAAGATTAAAAAAAGAAACTCCGTTTATAGGAATGGGAAAAAAAACAAAAATTAAAAGGGATCCTAGTGAAAAATACTCCAGGATTTTAGCTAAGCAATCAACAGGATGTGTACTGTTTCCTCTGTGGTTAATATGGTTTTTGCCACAGTTGCCATATTAGTGCTGCCACTCTCCATGGCCATACTGTATCTGAAATATATTGAGTACCAGGCACTAGGCTATAGATAGACATATGAATGTATTGAGATTTATTCAGAAAAAATATGAAGGAGGTTGAATAATGAAGACTCTCAAAACCAGGAGGGGTAACCAGGAGTGTTTTACCTAGTTAAGTAGAGATCTAATGGGAGATCTGATGGTGATTTTCTGATGCCTGGGTAACCTTAACATGGATGAGTTCACTGTGCTGTGGCAGGAAGGAATAGAACCACTCAGTGAAATTCATAGAAAGGCAAAGTTCAACTCTACATAAAACATGCCTAAAGTAGATCTGCCTGCTCACAGATTAGGGAACTTGTTCTTTTTAAATTGATTGTGTTCAAAATCAGAGTAGATAGCAGTTGGGTAAAGAATGCTGTAAAGAGAATGTTGTCATTGGTGAGAAGTTAGTAATCTCTTGATTTCCTTTCTAGAACTTTTAAAATTTATAACTTCAAGTTATGATACAAGTTGGCTATGAAGGATGAATGGAAGAGTGAAGAAAAAGTATAGAAGGAGAATAAAAATAATTTAGTTATGTTGAGATAAAATCTTCTTTCTGGAATGAGTTTTCTAAGAACTAGAATTGTCGAAGAATGGAATAGGCTGCTTTCTGAAGAAGTGAGCTTCTGCCTTTGGAACTAGTCACTGGATGATGTAGTCATGCATCCTTGGCAAGTGATGGGTAGTTGGAAAATTTCATTCTGTTGAATGAATTATCACCTGTCAGGAATGTTGTTTGAAGGATTCTTGAATTATTGGAAGATATACTAGATGAAGTCTAAATCTTCCATTTCTAAGGTTTATTTGGATTGTGTCTGTGTTGTATCCAAGTATATTTTCTCATATTTGTTCCATATTGAATTCTCTCAATGCCCACCTGAGAAATAGCTCTATTTACTAAAACCACATCAATATTATATGAGCCAAACACGATTGCTGTTCTGGAAGTTCTTTATTGCTTTTACAGAGCTGCTTAGTTTACTTTGATTTTATTATTAATAAATTTTAGTGATGTTTGGTCATGCTTAGAGAGATCTCCCTTGCTTATCTCCAAATCTCGTAAATGTAGAAGATAAATAATAAAAGTATTGGGGCTTCAGATGCTCATCAGTATTTTAGAGTGTGTTTGAACACAGATTTTTCTCTACAAAATACGTGGATTAGAGCTTTTCTGTTCAAAAGAATATATAATTATCAGTTATTAGATATTTAATTATTAGGCCACAATATGTCTTTAATTGCATTTTTCTCATTATGAAAGTAACATATTAATTTATAAAATAGGGCAAAAACCATACACATGAAGAGGAAAATAAAGATCACTTACTGTTTTAGTTTCCTAGGGCTGCCTTAACAAATGACCTCAAACTTGGTGACTTAAAACAACAAAACTGTGTCCTCTCACAGTTCTAGAGATGAGAAGTCCAAAATCAAGGTATCAGCAGGGCACTTGTGAAGGATCCTTCCTTGTTTCTTCCTAGCTTCCGGTAGATCCCAGCAATCCTTGGCATTCCTTTGTTTGTAGCTGCATCACCCCAATCTCTGCCTCTGTCTTCACATGTCCTTCTTCTGCATGTCTTTGTGTGTCATCTCTTCTTTTTTTTTTTTTTTTGCAGTACATGGGCCTGTCACTGTTGTGGCCTCTCCCGTTGTGGAGCACAGGCTCTGGACGCGCAGGCTCAGCGGCCATGGCTCACGGGCCCAGCCGCTCCGCGGCATATGGGATCTTCCCGGACCGGGGCACAAACCCGCGTCCCCTGCATCGGCAGGCGGACTCTCAACCACTGCGCCACCAGGGAAGCCCATGGCATCTCTTCTTTTAAGGGCACTAGTCATTGGGTTTACAGCTCACCCTAATCCAGTCTGGCCGCATCTTAACTAATTACATATGCAAAGACCCTGTTTCCAAATAAAGTCACAGTCTGTGGTTCCAGGTGGATATGACTTTTGAGGGGACGCTATTCAATCCACTATACCTAAAATCTAATTTCTGTTCATATTTTGATGCACATCTTTTCATTTTTAATTTTTTCATATCTATTACGAAATTGGGATCTTGATGCACATACCACTTTGGACCTGCTTACTTCATTTGATACTGTGAATTTGTAGTGTGGCATTGACTAATTATCTACACCTTACACTTCCAGTGTGCCAAGTTAATTCAACCAATACTCTCTTGGTGAATATGTTGCTGTATTGCCTTCTCCTTTTTGCTATTACAAATGAGGTTATGAAGAACTTCCTTGTATATAAATGTTTGGATGCATCAGTGATTGTTTCCATGATGTGAAGTCCTATGCTACATATGGAATTGCTTGGTCCAAGAGTGTATATTTTTTCCAAGACTTTTAGTAATATTCAGCTTACACCACTTGCTATTCTGAATGGCAGATAAGTAGACTGGGTGTGTTTATGCCTTTTTGAAAAGAATCAACTTAGTTCTAGGGAAAATTTTATTAAACTTCCAGCATGTCATCTCATCAATATTTATATCAATATTTAATATATTAACGTTATAGGTAGTTTATATTCCGGGTTAGATCTTGAAATAAGGCAGTTTTGACTTTGGGCAAATATTGTATATAGCTGATTAGAAAGGACTGCTTCCCTTTCTGTCTTCTCTAACCCCACTCATTTTCATGTGTGTGTAGTCTTCATCAGCCATAATGGTGGATTCTAGAGATTGAGGGGAGCAGAATTTTTAGCAAGCAGAGAGCACAGTGTACTTAAGTTTTCAAGGCTTCCTTTCCATAGTGCTTTGAAAGCTAGATATATGACAAGCTATGTGTACCAATACTTCTAAAAGGAGTGATCAAAGTCATTACTTATATCAAAATAAAAGTATTGAAGCTATACTCTGGGACATTTTGAATCTAAATTTTATTTGTTGTTTGTTATTTTAGTAGAAGCATTTAAATCTATTTTGATGAGGGTCATAAATTTAGATGCTTAGAGGGGTAGGTAATATAAATCAGCAAAGCCAAGAAGTTACAAGTGCTGTAAATCCTACAAACAGACTGAAAACAATGCTTCTGTCATGCCCCCATCTAAAAAGCATGCTTTACTCGTCTCTAATTTCTTGCTATGTGCAAAAAAAGGACCTAGGGCTGCCAGATTGTGATTTTTTTAAATAAAAGCCAGATATTCAAAATTTTTTGTGAAATATCCCAATTTTTAATTATAGATAAAATTGTGAAAAAATCTTTATAGGGCAAAAACACTTCTGTGGAGAATATTTGTCTTTATGGATTCAGCCTATGACTTTTGTTCTAAATTTTGACACTTGTTTATTGTAGTGTTCACTTTTCTGTTAAGTTTATTGTTGTATTTTTTGTAGCCACAGTTTTAGTTTGCCACCTCTTACCTTTAACCAAAGGGCACTTAGCATAGGGAAAAAAAAGATATTCAGAATGTTGTGATATACTTTCCAAATATGTTAGCACACAGCTGGTCAACCTTAAAATTGTAATGTCAACTTAAATCCCTTTTTTGACAGTCAGTCAATTCGTTTTGTCTTTCAAGCATCTCAGAAGGTCAAATGGAGAATTTTATTCTTTGTACACAAAAACCCTCAGTTTTACCTATTGGAATAAGATAGGAGTCTCAATAATTTAAGACATGGAGGAAATCAGGATATCCAACTAATAAGTCAATTGATTACATTTACAAAGAACAATTTGGATGGGATGTATTTAAAGCACTTGATTTAAAGAGTTAATTGTATGTTGAAAATAAGGTCATAGTTTTAGTATTTTAATTTCCTTTCATAAAAGTTTAGCTAATGATACTTTCTTAAATGCAACCACTTTTATAATAATTCTCCTATGCATAAAAATTATATATATAAAAAATTTCCCAAAGTGATCTATATTATTATTATCAAGTCTATGGTTTTGCCACTCATATAACAATGAGGAGTCTTAATATTCATTATGAGGTATAATGAAAATATTAGAATAAAGTTGATAATAATTCTTTAGATTTAATATTAAAATAGGTTTTAAATTATTCTGCTATACATTGTGGATTGTATGATATGGAACACAAGATCCTAAATATTAATTAGTAGTGTACTATTTGCTCATGTGAAGTTGACAGTTTAATTGGTTGTTCTCAGTGTGTACTATGTCAATCACAGTATTTACAATCTAGTTTTCTTGCACTACTTTAATTGCCACATGAAACAAACTGGTATATTTCTGACTAAAACGGATTCTTTTGTAATGGCTAATCACAACTTGATTTTCCTTAGAGTCTCCTTATTTTTTGGTTCAGTCAAAAGATACAAAGAGCTCTTGACTAGAAAATGACTTGAGCTCCAAAGTTGTAATTGAACAAAGGAGAATTTAAAGGAAAATATGGACCGAAAGAGGTGTTAGAAAATTCTCACGTCTGTTGCTCTCTCATACCAGTGGTTTCCCACAGAGGGCCTGTGTGAAATAGTTAAGAAATTTGTAGAAGAGAAAAATAATCATGACCTGTATAAATTGATGAATCCACTGTTTGTTGGCAGAAGTGATAATACTGTTGTCCAGACTGGGTTATTTTGGGGAAAAGAATTACAGTGCAAATATTTTAATTTGAACTTCTTTCAGTTCTCATAGCTATCTAACTAGTGGCACATTTTAAATGATATAAAGATATGCCTTTGGCTGACAAATTTTACATAAATTTTTAATATAATGGTATTGGCCTGATAAAAATCAACATAAGTTATTAATGTCTTCCTAGTTAGGAAGGTATTGTGAACCTTTCCAGGAATAATCCATATGCATGATACTATGTTGGATAAATACTGGAAATAGTTAAATAAGTTTTATGACAGTCCAGGGATCTATACATGTACATAGAAGTGACTTGCTAATTTTTAACACCAGGATATTTTTCTCATCAGTATGGAAAAATCAAATATACACATTTACAAATACTCATAAACCATGGGCTTGAGTGTTCATGTGTGTGTGTGGTTATGAGAGAAAATGTCCATTTTTATAGGATAGATTTGAAGCTAAAGATGACTCTTAGACTGTTTTCCATAATAACAGCTTTATTGAAATATAATTCACATACCATAAAATTCATGCTTTTGAAGCATGTAACTCAGAGATATTCAGAGAGTTGTACACCATTGCTACTAACTTTAAAACATTTCATCATCCTAAAAAAGAACTCCTGTAACTATTAACAGTAACCCATTCTTCGTCACCCAGGCCCTGGCAAAAATTATTCTATTTCTGTGTATTTGTCTATTCTGAAATTTCATATAAAAGGAATCGTATAACATATGTCCATTTCTGTCTGGCTTCTTTGATTTAGCATAATGTTTTTAAAGTTTATGTTATAGTATATAGCAGTACAATTTATTTTTATGACCGAATGATATTGTATTTATGTATATACTATTTTGTTTATCCATTCACCAGTTGGTAGACATTTGGATTGTTTCTACATTTTGGCTATTGTGGATAACATTACCATGAACATTCATGTACAGATTTTTGTGTGGACATGTTTTCCGTTCTCTTGGATATATATCTAGGAGTGGAATTGCTAGGTCATAAAGTAACTTTTTGTTCAACATTTTAACTGACCACCAAACTGAATTCTAAACTGGCTGCACCATTTTACATTTATAACGATGTACTGAGGGTTCCAGTTTCTCCATATCCTTGCCAACACTGGATACTCTCTATCTTTTGTATGTTGGCCATCTTACTGAGTGTGAAATTGTATCTCATTGTGTTTCTTTTTGCATTTCCTAAGTGATAATGATGTTGCATATTTTTTCATATGTTCATTGACCATTTACATATCTACTTTGGTGAAATGTCTATGCAAATCTTTTGCCTGTCTTTTAATTGGATTGTCTTTTTATTGTTTTAAGAGTTCTTTATATTTTAAAGAACCCCTTTTCAGGTTCTTTATCAGATATAGGTTTTTTTTCACTTACTTGAAGTTTTTTTTTTTTTTTTTTTTGCGGTACGCGGGCCTCTCACTGTTGTGGTCTCTCCTGTTGTGGAGCACAGGCTCTGGATGTGCAGGCTCAGCAGCCATGGCTCACAGGCCCAGCTGCTCCACGGATCTTCCCGGACCGGGGCACGAACCCGCGTCCCCTGCATCGGCAGGCGGACTCTCAACCACTGCGACACCAGGGAAGCCCTGAAGATGTTTTTTGAAGCACAAAACTTTTTGGTTTTTTTTTAGATGTGATGATTCATTATCTTTAACACTTTCTGAGAGGCAAGTGAAAAGCCATAATGGTTTTTTTTAATTAAAACAAATTTTTATTAAGGTATAGTTGATGAACAATATTACATAAGTTTCAGGTGTATAATATAGCAATTCACAACTTTAAATGTTATACTCCATTTATAGTTATTATAAAATATTGGCTATATTTCTTGTGCTGTACAATAAATCCTTGTAGCTCATTTATTTTATACATAGTGGTTTGTACCTCTTAATTCCCTACTCCTATCTTGCCCCTACCCCCTTCCCTCTCCCCATGGGTAATCACTAGTTTGTTCTTTGTATCTGTGAGTCTCTCTCTTTCGGGGGGGTTATATTCACTAGTTTATTTTATTTTTTATAATAGATTCCACATATAAGTGATATAATACAGTACTTGTCTTTCTCTGTTTGACTTACTTCTTTTAGCATAATACCCTCCAAGCCCATCCATGTTGTTGCAAATGACAAAATTTTATTCTTTTTTTATGTCTGAGTAGTATTCCATTGTATAAATATACCACATATTTTTTATCCATTCATCTGTTGATGGATACTTAGGATGCTTCCATAATTTGGCTATTGTAAATAATACTATTATGAACATTGGGGTGCATGTATCTTTTCAAATTAGTGTTTTTGTGGTTTTTGAATATATACCTAGGAGTGAAATTGCTCGATTATGTGGTAGTTCTACTTTTAGTTTTTTGAAAAACTTTCATACTGTTTTCCACAGTGGCTGCACCAATTTACATTCCCACCAACAGTGTACGAGGGTTCCCTTTTCTCAACATCCTTGTCAACAGTTGTTATTTGTGTTCTTTTTGATGATCGCCATTCTGACAGGTGTGAATTGATACCTCATTGTGGTTTTAATTTGCATTTCTCTGATTAACGATGTTGAGCATCTTTTCATTTGCTTGTTGGCTGTCTGTATGTCTTTGAGAAAATGTCTGTTCAGGTCTTCTGCCCGTTTTTTAATCAGGTTGTCTGTTTTTCTGATGTTGAATTGTATGAGCTGTTTATATATTTTAGATATTACCACCTTATAGATCATATCACTTGCAAATATTTTCTCCCATTCAGTAGGTTGTCTTTTTGTTTTGTCAATGATTTCCTTTGCTGTGCAAAAGCTTTTATGTTTAATTAGGTGCCATTTGTTTATTTTTGTTTTTGTTTCCTTTGGAAAACAATAATGGATTTTTAAATGGACCACATCTGACAATACTCAGAGTGGGGGGAGAGAGAAGTTAACCAGCTAGCACCAGCACCTTGTACGTAGTAAGCATTACAACATTTGTTAAACTGAAATGACTTGAAGTTGAGGATCATAATAGATCTCTAAGACTGGATGAAAATTAAGTTAAACTTTGAGAACTTTTAACTGGCTTCTATTAATTGACCTTATTTCCTATGATTATCACCCCTATATTTAAAAAATCCTCTTCTCATTCATTCATGTAGCTTTTTTTGATATATTTGGTCATTTTGCTGCAATGTCAAATATAAATTATGGTAAATTAGATATTTTCTTTCTGCTTTTTAAAAAATTTAACAATAGTTTATTTACAGGATCATGTTATTTTTAGGTATACAGCTTCAGATTCTTTTCCATTATAGTTATTACAAGATATTGAATATAATTCCCTGGCTATACACTAAATCCTTGTTGTTTATATATTTTATATATAGTGGTGTGTATCTATTAATCCCAAGCTCTTAAATTATCTCTCCCCCTCCTCTTTTCCCTTTGGTAACCATAAATTTGTTTTCTATGTCTGTGAGTCTGTTTCTGTTTTGTAAATAAGTTAATTTATATATATATATTTTTTAGATTCCACATACTTTGTCTTTCTCTGCCTGACTTACTTCACTTAATGTGACAATCTCTGGTCCATCCATGTTGCTTCAAATGGCAATATTTCATTCTTTTTTATTAAAATTTTTATTTGAAATATCAATATATCTGGAAGATTGAAATAGACTTGTCAAATAATGAAACAAACCCTCAAGTGGACATAGGTCAGCTTCTGACTGATCTATTAATACTTAAAGCTTTGAACATATTTCAAAAAACACCTATTTAAGATAGGTAAATTCTCTACCTCTTTTTTTAAAAATTTTATTTATTTTTTGGCCGCATTGGGTCTTCGTTGCTGTGTGCAGGCTTTCTCTAGTTGTGGTGAGTGGGGGCGGGCTACTCTTTGTTTTGTGGTGCACGGGCTTCTCATTGCACTGGCTTTTCTTGTTGCGGAGCATGGGCTCTAGGCGCATGAGCTTCAGTAGATGCAGCATGTGGGCTAAGTAGTTGCGGCACATGGGCCTTAGAGTGCATGGGCTTCAGTAGTCGTGGTGTGCAGGCTCAGTAGTTGTGGCACAAAGGCTTGGTTGCTCCATGGCACGTGGGATCTTCCCAAACCAGGGATCAAACCTGAGTCCCCTGCATTGGCAGGCAGCTTCTTAACCACTGCGCCACTAGGGAAGTCACCTCTCTTTTTGTTGCTCCTTTTAAATGGGACCAGCATTATTGTGGAGAAACCTTAACTTAGTTCTGGAAAGTTGACATTTTGTCCTCGAGAAGGAGATTTTGCCCTACAAACCTGATATTCTCAAGAACCTCTTGTATGTGAAGGTACAGATATAAAACCCATCAGTGTCCAACAAGGACTGTGGAATGCTTTCACAGGTCACTCAGCTAGGTTCTCCCAATAGGTAAACTACTTTGGACATCTCTGCATTAAGCATGTACTTTTTCAAACCACTAGGGTTTAGTGCAAGAATTGGTATAAGAATTGGAATTTTTAAAATAAATTCTAGTATCTTGAAATAATACACCAAACCAGGCATCATTTATTTAATTTAATAAGATAAGTCTATTCAACATACATTTATTTAACCCCTATTTGATGCCAGGTCCTTTTACATACTCAAAAAATATCATTTAAGCTTCATGTACTCCTCAATAATATATTATAAAATGCATTTTGCAGATGAAAAATCTGAGCCTCTGAGAGGTTAAGTGGCTTGCCCCAGGGCCAGTTTGTGAGGATTTGAACCTGAAGGGGGTGTGGTGGGGAGGGTGGGGGAGTGGGGGGGCCTCCAAAGACACTTTTTCTTTCCAATCATGCTGTTTCCTGTTAAGAGAAGGAGTTAATGTGTTTGCAGAAGTACCTGAAATATCTCCAAGAAGTAAACATTGAATATCTAATCCAGAGTGCTGCTTCTTCACTCCTAGAAACATTGTTCCACTCTTACTTAATGTTGCCCAGTCTAACAGTGTCTATGATGATTCTAGTAGTTTTAACTGCTTTACTTAGTAGACAGAGTTGATTACTTCCATTGTCTGTGTTGCCCTTTGTCAGTGGTTAATTACAACTATTTCTCATGTTTGGAGTTCCATATATTTCAGAAAAGAGCCAGAGTTAAATGGTAAGTAAATGTTCACACTGTCACATTTTTTCACTCAATAGTGTCTCACTATTTTTCTTTCTTTTTTACCAAATAGTTAAAATTATTTTTTCTCGTGCTGAGAACTTTTAAGATTTACTCTCTTTGAAACTTTCAAACATATGGTAGAGTATTGTTAGCCATAGTCACCATGATATATGTTGCATTCTCAGGACATATTTATCTTACAGCTGGAAGTTTGGACCTTTTGATCCCCTTCACTCATTTTGCCCACCCCCTACCCCTGCCTCTGGCAACTAACAATCTGCTGTTTCTATATATGAGTTTGATTTCTTTTTTTAGATTCCACATTTAAGTGAGATCATACAGTATTTGTTTTTCTCTGTTTGACTTCATTCACTTAACACAGTGCCCTCAAGGTCCATCTATGTTGTCACAAATGGCAAGATTTCCTTTTTTTTTTTTTTTTTTTTTTTTTTGCGGTACGCAGGCCTCTCACCGCTGCGGCCTCTCCCGTTGCGGAGCACAGGCTCCGGACGCGCAGGCTCAGCGGCCATGGCTCACGGGCCCAGCCACTCCACGGCATGTGGGATCTTCCCGGATCGGGGCACGAACCCGTGTCCCCTGCATCGGCAGGCGGAGTCTCAACCACTGCGCCACCAGGGAAGCCCAAGATTTCCTTTTTTTATGGCTGAATAATACTCATATTTGTATTTATATATAAATGTGTGTGTATATATATATATATATATAAATGGGATATATTACATTTATATATATATATATGTGATATATCACATTTTCATTATCCATTTATCCATCAAAGGACACTTAGTTTGTTTTATATCCTGGCTGTTGTAAATAATGCTGCAGTGAACGTGGGGATAATAATTATTTCCTTAAGATAAATACCCTGAAGTGGAATTGCGGGATTTATGGTGGTTGTATTTTTATGTTTTTGTGGAATCTCCCTGCTTTTTGCCATAGTGGCTGTACCAGTGTACATTCCCACCAACAGTGCCCATGGGTTCCCTTATCTTCACATCCTTGCCAACACATATTAACTCTTGTCTTTTTGATAATAGCCATTCTAACAGATGTGAAGTGATAGCTCATTGTGATTTTGATTTGCATTTCCCTAATAGTGATGTTGAACATCTTTTCATGTGCCTGTTGGACATTTGAATGTCTTCTTTGGAAATATGTCTATTCAGATCATCGGCCCATTTTTAAATCATGTTGTTTTCGTTGAGTTGTATGAGTATTTATTCTGAATATTAACACCTTATCAGATATATGATTTGCAAATATTTTCTCCTGTTCCATACGTTTCGTTTTCTTTTTGTTGGTTTCTTCTGCTGAGCAGAAGCTTTTTAGTTTGATGTAGTCACACTTGATTACTTTTGCTGTTATTGCCTTTCCTTTTGGTGTCAAATCCAAAAACTTGTCACCAAGACCAATGTCAAAGAGCTTACTCCCAATGTTTTCTTCTATGAGTGTTGTGGCTTCAGGTCTTACCTTCAAGTTTTTAATCCATTTTGAGTTGATTTTTGTGTAAGATATAAGATAGCAATCCAGTTTCATTATTTTGTATGTGACTGTCTAGTTTTCCCAACACTATTTATTGAAGAGACTTTCCTTTCCCCATTGAATACTCTTGGCTCCTTTCTCATTAATTAATTGATTACATATGTGTGGGTTTATTTCTGGGATTTCTGTTCTGCATCCTTCATCTGTGTGATTGTTTTTATGCCAATACCAACTATTTTGATCACCATAGTTTTGTAATATATTTTGAAATTGGAAAGTGTGATGTCTCTATCTTTACTGTTCTTTTTTTTTTTTTACATCTTTATTGGAGTATAATTGCTTTACAATGGTGTGTTAGTTTCTGCTTTGTAACAAAGTGAATCAGTTACACATATACATATGTTCCCATATCTCTTCCCTCTTGCGTCTCCCTCCCTCCCACCCTCCCTATCCCACCCCTCTAGGTGGTCACAAAGCACTGAGCGGATCTCCCTGTGCTATCCGGCTGCTTCCCACTAGCTATCTGCCTTACGTTTGGTAGTGTATATATGTACATGCCTCTCTCTCGCTTTGTTACAGCTTACCCTTCCCCCTCCCCATATCCTCAAGTCCATTCTCTAGTAGGTGTGTGTCTTTATTCCTGTCTTACCCCTAAGTTCTTCATGACATTTTTTTTCCCTTAAATTCCATATATATGTGTTAGCATACGGTATTTGTCTTTCTCTTTCTGACTTACTTCACTCTGTATGACAGACTCTGGGTCTATCCACCTCATTACAAATAGCTCAATTTTGTTTCTTTTTATGGCTGAGTAATATTCCATTGTATATATGTGCCACATCTTCTTTATCCATTCATCCGATGATGGGCACTTAGGTTGTTTCCATCTCTGGACTATTGTAAATAGAGCTGCAATGAACATTTTTGGTACATGACTCTTTTTGAATTATGGTTTTCTCAGGGTATATGCCCAGTAGTGGGATTGCTGGGTCATATGGTAGTTCTATTTGTAGTTTTTTAAGGAACTTCCATACTGTTCTCCATAGTGGCTGTATCAATTTACATTCCCACCAACAGTGCAGGAGGGTTCCCTTTTCTCCACACCCTCTCCAGCATTTATTGTTTCCAGATTTTTTGATTATGGTCATTCTGACTGGTGTGAGATGATATCTCATTGTAGTTTTGATTTGCATTTCTCTAATGATTAATGAAGTTGAGCATTCTTTCATGTGTTTGTTGGCAGTCTGTATATCTTCTTTGGAGAAATGTCTATTTAGGTCTTCTGCCCATTTTTGGATTGGGTTGTTTGTTATTTTGTTATTGAGCTGCAGGAGCTGCTTATAAATTTTGGAGATTAATCCTTTGTCAGTTGCTTCACTTGCAAATATTTTCTCCTTTTCGGAGGGTTGTCTTTTGGTCTTGTTTATGGTTTCCTTTGCTGTGCAAAAGCTTTTAAGTTTCATTAGGTCCCACTTGTTTATTTTTGTTTTTATTTCCACTTCTCTAGGAGGTGGATCAAAAAGGATCTTGCTATGATTTATCTCATAGAGTGTTCTGCCTATGTTTTCCTCTAAGAGTTTGATAGTTTCTGGCCTTACATTTAGGTCTTTAATCCACTTTGCGCTTATTTTTGTGTATCATGTTAGGGAGGGATCTAATCTCATACTTTTACATGTACCTGCCCAGTTTTCCCAGCACCACTTATTGAAGAGGCTGTCCTTTGTCCACTGTACATTCCTGCCTCCTTTATCAAAGATAAGGTGACCATATGTGCGTGGGCTAATCTCTGGTCTTTCTATCCTGTTCCATTGATCTATCTTTCTGTTTTTGTGCCAGTACCATACTGTCTTGATTACTGTACCTTTGTAGTATAGTCTGAAGTCAGGGAGCCTGATTCCTCCAGCTCTATTTTTCGTTCTCAAGATTGCTTTGGCTATTCGGGGTCTTTTGTGTTTCCATACAAATTGTGAAATTTTTTGTTCTACTTCTGTGAAAAATACCAGTGGTAGTTTGATAGGGATTGCATTGAATCTGTAGATTGCTTTGGGTAGTACAGTCATTTTCAGAATGTTGATTCTTCCAATCCAAGAACGTGGTATATCTCTCCATTTATTTGTATCATCTTTAATTACTTTCATCAGTGTCTTATAATTTTCTGCATACAGGTCTTTTGTCTCCTTAGGTAGGTTTATTCCTAGATATTTTATTCTTTTTGTTGCAATGGTAAATGGGAGTGTTTTCTTGATTTCACTTTCAGATTTTCCATCATTAGTGTATAGGAATGCCAGAGATTTCTGTGCATTAATTTTGTATCCTGCTACTTTACCAAATTCATTGATTAGCACTAGTAGTTTTCTGGTAGCATCTTTAGGATTCTCTATGTATAGTATCATGTCATCTGCAAACAGTGACAGCTTTACTTCTTTTCAGATTTAGATTCCTTTTATTTCCTTTTCTTCTCTGATTGCTGTGGCTAAAACTTCCAAAGCTGTGTTGAACAAGAGTGGTGAGAATGGGCAACCTTGTCTTCTTCCTGATCTTAGTGGAAATGCTTTCAGTTTTTCACCACTGAGGACGATGTTGACTGTGGGTTTGTCATATATGGCCTTTATTACGTTGAGGAAAGTTCCCTCTATGCCTACTTTCTGCAGGGTTTTTATCATAAATGGGTGTTGAATTTTGTCAAAAGCTTTCTCTGCATCTATTGAGATGATCATATGGTTTTTCTCCTTCAATTTGTTAATATGGTTTATCACATTGATTGTTTTGCGTATACTGAGGAATCCTTACATTCCTGGAATAAACCCCACTTGATCATGGTGTATGATCATTTTAATGTGCTGTTGGATTCTGTTTGCTAGTATTTTGCTGAGGATTTTTGCATCTATGTTCATCAGTGATATTGGTCTATAGTTTTCTTTCTTTGTGACATCCTTGTCTGGTTTTGGTATCAAGGTGTTGGTGGCCTCGTAGAATGAATTTGGGAGTGTTCCTCCCTCTGCTATATTTTGGAAGAGTTTGAGAAGGATAGGTGTTAGCTCTTCTCTAAATATTTGATAGAATTCGCCTGTGAAGCCATCTGATCTTGGACTTTTGTTTGTTGGAAGATTTTTAATCACAGTTTCAATTTCAGTGCTTGTGATTGGTCTGTTCATATTTTCTATTTCTTCCTGATTCAGTCTTGGCAGGTTGTGCTTTTCTAAGAATTTGTCCATTTCTTCCAGGTTGTCCATTTTTTTGGCATAGAGTTGTTTGTAGTAATCTCTCATGATCTTTTGTATTTCTGCAGTGTCAGTTGTTACTTCTCCTTTTTCATTTCTAATTCTATTGATTTGAGTCTTCTTCCTTTTTTTCTTGATGAGTCTGGCTAATGGTTTATCAATTTTGTTTATCTTCTTAAAGAACCAGCTTTTGGTTTTATTGATCTTTGCTATCGTTTCCTTCATTTCCTTTTCATTTGTTTCTGATCTGCTTTTTATGATTTCTTCCGCTAACTTTGGGGTTTTTTGGTTCTTCTTTCTCTAATTGCTTTAGGTGCAAGGTTAGGTTGTTTATTCAAGATGTTTCCTGTTTCTTAAGGTAGGATTGTATTGCTATAAACTTCCCTCTTAGAACTGCTTTTGCTGCATCCCATAGATTTTGGGTTGTCGTGTCTCCATTGTCATTTGTTTCTAGGTATTTTTTTTTATTTCCTCTTTGATTTCTTCAGTGATCAGTTCATTATTAAGTAGTGTATTGTTTAGCCTCCATGTGTTTGTATTTTTTACAAATCTTTTCCTGTAATTGATATCTAGTCTCATAGCGTTGTGGTCAGAATAGATACTTGAAATAATTTCAGTTTTCTTAAATTTACCAAGGCTTGATTTGTGACCCAAGATATGATCTATCCTGGAGAATGTTCCATGAGCACTTGAGAAAAATGTGTATTCTGTTGTTTTTGGATGGAGTGTCCTATAAATATCAATTAAGTCCATCTTGTTTAATGTATCATTTAAAGCTTGTGTTTCCTTATTTACTTTCATTTTGGATGATCTGTCCATTGGTGAAAGGGGGGTGTTAAAGCCCCCTACTATGAAGGTGTTACTGTCGGTTTCCCCTTTTATGGCTGTTAGTATTTGCCTTACGTATTGAGGTGCTCCTATGTTGGGTGCATAAATATTTACAGTTGTTATATCTTCTTTTTGGATCGATCCCTTGATCATTATGTAGTGTCCTTCTTTGTCTCTTCTAATAGTCTTTATTTTATAGTCTATTTTGTCTGGTATGAGAATTGCTACTGCAGCTTTCTTTTGGTTTCCATTTGCATGAAATATCTTTTTCCATCCCCTTACTTTCAGTTTGTATTTGTCTCTCGGTCTGAAGTGGGTCTCTTGTAGACAGCATATATATGGGTCTTGTTTTTGTATCCATTCAGCCAATCTGTGTCTTTTGGTGGGAGCATTTAGTCCATTTACATTTAAGGTAATTATAGATATGTATGTTCCTATTCCCATTTTCTTAATTGTTTTGGGTTCGTTATTATAGGTCTTTCCCTTATGTTGTGTTTCTTGCCTAGAGAAGTTCCTTTAGCAGTTGTTGTAAAGCTGGTTTGGTGATGATGAACTCTTTCAGCTTTTGCTTGTCTGTAAAGGTTTTAATTTCTCCATCAAATCTGAATGAGATCCTTGCTGGGTAGAGTAATCTTGGTTGCAGGTTTTTCTCCTTCATAACTTGAAATGTGTCCTGCCAGTCCCTTCTGGCTTGCAGAGTTCCTGCTGAAAGATCAGCTGTTAACTTTATGGGGATTCCCTTGTGTGTTATTTGTTGTTATTCCCTTGCTGCTTTTAATACGTTTTCTTTGTATTTAATTTTTGACAGTTTGATTAATATGTGTCTTGGCATATTTCTCCTTGGATTTATCCTGTATGGGACTCTCTGTGCTTCCTGGACTTGATTAACTATTTCCTTTCCCATATTAGGGAAGTTTTCAACTATAATCTCTTCAAATACTTTCTCAATCCCTTTCTTTTTCTCTTCTTCTTCTGGAACCCCTATAATTCGAATGTTGGTGCATTTAATGTTGTCCCAGAGGTCTCTGAGACTGTCCTCAGTTATTTTCATTATTTTTTCTTTATTCTGCTCTGCAGTAGTTATTTCCACTATTTTATCTTCCAGGTCACTTATCTGTTCTTCTGCCTCAGTTATTCTGCTATTGATCCCATCTAGAGTATTTTTAATTTCATTTATTATGTTGTTCATCGTTGTTTGTTTCATCTTTAGTTCTTCTAGGTCCTTGTTAAATGTTTCTTGCATTTTGTCCATTCTATTTCCAAGATTTTGGATCATCTTTACTATCATTATTCTGAATTCTTTTTCAGGTAGACTGCCTATTTTCTCTTCATTTGTTAGGTCTGGTGGGTTTTTATCTTGCTCCTTCATCTGCTGTGTGTTTTTCTGTCTTCTCATTTTGCTTATCTTACTGTGTTTGGGGTCTCCTTTTTGCAGGCTGCAGGTTCATAGTTCCCATTGTTTTTGGTGTCTGTCTGTAGTGGCTAAGGTTGGTTCAGTGGGTTGTGTAGGCTTCCTGGTGGAGGGGCCTAGTGCCTGTGTTCTGGTGGATGAGGCTGGATCTTGTTTTTCTGGTGGGCAGGTCCACGTATGGTGGTGTGTTTTGGGGTGTCTGTGGACTTATGATTTTAGGCAGCCTCTCTGCTAATGGGTGGTGTTGTGTTCCTGTGTTTCTAGTTGTTTCGCATAGGGTGTCCAGCACTGTAGCTTGCTGCTCATTGAGTGAAGCTGGGTTTTGGTGTTGAGATGGAGACCTCTGGGAGATTTTTGCCGCTTGATATTATGTGGAGCTGGTAGGTCTCTTGTGGACCAGTGTCCTGAAGTTGGCTCTCTCACCTCAGAGGCACAGCACTGACTCCTGGCTGCAGCAACAAGAGCCTTTCATCCACATGGCTCAGAATAAGAGGGAGAAAAAGTAGAAAGAAAGAATTAGTAGAAGTAGAAAGAAAGATAGAAAGAAAGGAGGGAGGGAGGAAGGAAGGAAGGAAGCAAGGAGGGAAGGAAGGAAGGAAGGAAGGAAAAAAGAAAGAAGATAAAGTAAAATAAAATGAAGTAAGATAAAATATAATAAAGTTATTCAAATAAAAAAATAATTATTAAAAAAAAATGGATGGATAGAACCCTAGGACACATGGTGGAAGCAAAGCTGTACAGACAAAATCTCACACAGAAGCATACACATACACACTCACAAAAAGAGGAAAAGGGGAAAAAATCATAAATCTTGCTCTCAAAGTCCACCTCCTCAATTTGGGATGATTCGTTGTCTATTCACGTATTCCACAGATGCAGGGTACATCAAGTTGATTGTGGAGCTTTAATCCGCTGCTTCTGAGGCTGCTGGGAGAGATTTCCCTTTCTCTTCTTTGCTCTCACAGCTTCCAGGGGCTCAGCTTTGGATTTGGCCCCACCTCTGCGTGTAGGTCGCCGGAGGGCGTCTGTTCTTCGCTCAGACAGGACACGGTTAAAGGATCCGCTGATTCAGGGGCTCTGGCTCACTCAGGCCGGGGGAAGGGAGGGGCACGTAGTGCGGGGCGAGCCTGCGGCGGCAGAGGCCAGCGTGACGTTGCACCAGCCTGAGGCGTGACGTTGCACCAGCCTGAGGCGCGCCGTGTGTTCTCCTGCGGAAGTTGTCCCTGGATCCTGGGACCCTGGCAGTGGCGGGCTGGACATGCTCCCCCGAAGCGGGGTGTGGATAGTAACCTGTGCTCGCACCCAGGCTTCTTGGTGGCGGCAGCAGCAACCTTAGCGTCTCATGCCTGTCTCTGGGGTCCGCGCTTTTAGCTGCGGCTCGCGCCCATATCTGGAGCTCCTTTAAGCCGCGCTCTTAATCCCCTCTCCTCGCGCACCAGGAAACAAAGAGGGAAGAAAACGTCTCTTGCCTCTTCGGCAGCTCCAGACTTTTCCCCGGACTCCCTCCTGGCTAGCCGTGGTGCACTAACCCCCTGCAGGCTGTGTTCACGCCACCAACCCCAGTCCTCTCCCGGCGCTCTGACCGAAGCCCGAGCCTCAACTCCCAGCCCCGCCCGCCCCGGCGGGTGAGCAGACAAGCCTCTCGTGCTGGTGAGTGCCTGTGGCCCTGATCTTCTGTGCGGGAATCTCTCCGTTTTGCCCTCCGCACCCCTGTTGCTGTGCTCTCCTCCGCGGCTCCGAAGCTTTCCCCCTCCGCCACCCGCAGTCTCCGCACGCGAAGGGGCTTCTAGTGTGTGGAAACTTTTCCTCCTTCACAGCTCCCTCCCACTGGTGCAGGTCCCGTCCCTATCCTTTTGTTTCTGTTTATTCTTTTTTCTTTTGCCCTACCCAGGTACGTGGGGGGTTTCTTGCCTTTTGGGAGGTCTGAGGTCTTCTGCCAGCGTTCAGTAGGTGTTCTGTAGGAGTTGTTCCATGTGTAGATGTATTTCTGGTGTATAGTTCTGAAGGCAGGGAAAGTCCAGGATCAAGGGGCTGGCCAATTCAGTTCCTAGTGAGAACCCTCTTCCTGGTTTTCAGACAGCAGTCTTCTCTCTGTATCCTCACGTGTCAGAGAGAAAGATCATCTCTCTGATGTCTCTATGATCCTCTCTTTCTTAGCACCTGCTAGTGTTGGAGGGTCTTATGCGGAGGCAGGTGGTGGCTGTGGATCGCCCTATTGTTCTTTCTTAAGATTGCTTTGGCTATTTGGGGTCTTTTGTGTTTTCATACAAATTTTAGGATTGTTTTTTCTATTTTTATGAAAATTCCTTTGGAATTTTGATAGGGATTGCATTGAATCTGTAGACTGCTTTGGGTAGTATGAACATTTGAACAATATTAATTCTTTCAATCCATGGGCACAGAATGTCTTTCCATTTATTTGTGTCATCTTCAGTTTCCTTTATAATGTCATGTAGTTTTCAGTGTAGAGTTTTTTTTTTACCTCGTTTAAATTTATTTCTAGGAATTTATTCATTTTGATGCAGTTGTAAATGGAATTATTTTCTTAATTTCTCTTTCTGATAGTTTGTTATTAGTGTATAGAAATGTAACTGATTTTTGTATATTGATTTTATAATCTGCAGCTTTATTGAATTTATTAATTCTGTTTGGAGTCTTCAGGCTTTTCTATATATAATATCATGTCATCTGCAAATAGAAACTGTTTTACTTCCAATTTCAATGCCTTTTATGTTGTTTTCTTGCCTAATTGTTTTGCCTAGTACTTCTTGTAATATGTTGAATAAAAGTGGTGAAGAGTGAACAGCCTTGTTTTTTCCCTGATCTTAGGGGAAAAGCTTTCAGCTTTTCACCATTGAGTATAATGTCAGCTGTCGGCTTGTCGTATATGGCCTTTATTATGTTGAGGTGAATTCCTTCTATACCTAGTTTGTTGAGTTGTTGAGAAGATTTTTGTTTTTCGTTTACTTTTTGGCTGCACCGTGCAGCATGCAGGATCTTAGTTCCTCAACAAGGGATTGAACCCGTGCCCCCTCCACTGGAAGTACAGTCTCAACTGCTGGACTGCCAGGGAAGTCCTGAGAGGTTTTTTTGTTTTCTGTATCATGAATGTATGTTAAATTTTGTCAAATGCTTTTTCTGCATCTACTGAGATGATCATATGATTTTTATTCTTCATTTTGTTCATGTTGTGGACCTCATTGATTTGTGGATGTTGAACTGTTCTTGCATCCCTGGTAAAAGTTTTGCTTTTAATGAAGTTCATTTGATCTACAGTTCAACCTTGTAAAACGTAGGGGTTAATCTTTGCACAACTTATAGTTCATCCTCTGTATCTGTGGTCCTTCCATACTCTTGGATTCAACCAACTACGGACTGTGTGGTACTGTAGTATTTACTATTGAAAAATATTTGAATATAAATGAACCCACACAGTTTAAACCAGCATTGTTCAAAGGTCAGCTGTATTTTTTCCCTTACTGCTTGTTGAGCTTCTAGAATCATATCTAAGAATCATATTGCCACATTCAAGATCACAAAGATTTACTTTTTCTCTAATAGTGTTGTAATTTTAGCTCCTCCATTTGGGTTGATTCATTTTGAGTTAACTTTGGTATGTGGTATGAGGTAGGGGTCCAAATGTATTAGTTTGCATCTGGATATCTAGCTGTCCCAGCAGCATTTCTTGAAAAGACACATTCATTACCCATTGAATTATCTTGGTACCTTTTTCAAAAATCAGTTGACCATAAATGTAAGGGTTTATTTCTGCATTCTTGATTCCATTCTATTGACCTATGTATCTGTCCTCAAGCTAGTACAACAGAATCTTGATTACTGTAGTTTTATAATATCAATAAGTTATATTTTAAGACTTTATTTTTTAAAGCAGTTTTAGGTCCATAACATAATTGAGAGGAACGTATAGAGATTTTTCCTATAACCATTGCCCCCACACATGCATAGTCACCCCCATTATCAACATCAGTCATCAGATTGGTGTATTTGTTATCAAGGATAAACCTATGTTAGCACATTATAATCACTTAAAGTCCATAATTTATCTTAAAGTTAACTCTTGGTGTTATGCATAATACAGATTTTGACAAACATTTGTTGACATGTATCCGTCGTAACCACACGAAGTATTTTCACTGTCCTAAAAAATCTCTGTGCTCTGCATATTTATCCCCTCCTCCCAGCCCCAGCAACCACTGATATTTTCATTTACTCCATAGTTTTGCCATTTCTCGAATGTCTTGTAGTTGGGATCATACAAGTATATAGCTTTTTCAGACTGGCTTCTTTCACTTAGTAATATTCATTAAAGTTTCCTTCATGTCTTTTTATGAATTAATAGGTCATTTCATTTTCATGCTGAATAAATAGTCCATCATCTTAGATGATGGACAATTTATTTAGCCATTTATTTAGCCATTCACCTACTGAAGGACCTACTGAAGGACATCTTGGTCGCTCTCAAGTTTTGGCAATTATGAATAAAACTACTATAATCACTTGTGTGTAGGTTTTTTTGTGGACATAAGTTTTCAGCTTCTTTGGGTGATTACCAAGGAGCATAATTGTTGGATTTCATGGTTAGAGTATGTTTAGTTTTTTAAGAAAGCACCAAAGTGTCTTCCAAAGTGACTATACCATTTGGCATTCCTACCAGCAATGAATGAGACTTCCCATTGCTCTAAATCCTCACCAACATTTAGTATTGCCAGTGTTCTGGATTTTGACCATTTATTGTTGTTTTAATTTGCATTTCCCTGATGACATATTATGTGGAACATGTTATCGTGCTCATTTTCCATCTGTATATCATCTTTGGTGAGTTGTTCATGTTGGCTATTTTTTAATTGGGTGGTTTTTTTCTTGTGGTTGAGTTTTAAGCGTCTTCTGTATATTTTGGTTAACTGTCCTTTGTCAAGTGTATCTTTTTCAAATATTTTCTGTCAGTCTGTGACTTGTCTTCTCATTCTCTCAGTTTTTTACAGAGCAAAAGTTTTTAGTTTTAATGAAGGCCAGCTCATAAATTATTTTTTTTCATGCATAGTGTCTTTGTTGTATATAAACAGGCATTGCTATACTCAAGATGATCTAGATTTTCTCCTATGTTATCTTCTGGGAGTTTTTTTTAGCTTAGCGTTTTACATTTAGGTCTATGATCCATTTTGAATTAAGTTTTGTGAAGGCTGTAATATCTGTCTCTATATTCATGTTTTGCATATGAGTATCTTGTTATTTTAGCACAATTTGTTGAGGAGACTGTCTTTGCTTCAATGTATCACCTTTGCTCTTTTGTCAGATATCAATAGATTATATTTATGGGACATATTTCTGGGCTCTTTTTGTTGTTGTTGTTGTTCCATTGATATATTTATCTATTCTTTCACCAGTGCCAAACTGTCTTCATTACTGTAGCTTTGTAATTGAAATTGGGTAATGTCAGTACTCTAACTTTGTTCTTTCCTTACTGTGTTATTTCTGAGTCTTTTTGCCTCTTCACTGAAACTTTAAATTAGATGTGTCATTATTTATAAGATTACTTGCTGGGATTTTAATTGGGATTGCACTGAATCTATAGATCAAGTTGGGTACAGCTAACATCCTGAAAATACTGATTCTTCCTATTCATGAACATGGAATATCTCACCATTTAGTTATTCTTTAATTTCATTCATCAGAGTTTTGTAATTTTCCTCATATAAATCATATATATATATACCTAAGTACTTCATTTTTGGGTGCTAATGTAAATGGTATTGTTTTAATTCAAATTCCACTTGTTCATTTTTGGTACATAGCAACTGACTTTTGTATATTAACCTTGAATCCTGCAGTCTTGCTGTAACTGCTTCATAGTTCCAGGAGTTTTTTGTCAATTATTTTGTATTTTCTACCCATGTCACCTGTGAACTAAGATAGTTTTGTGTCTTCTTTCCCCATCTGTATACCTATTATTTCCTTTTCTTGCCTTGTTGCATTAGTAAAAACTTCCAGTACAATGTTAAAAGGAGCAGTGAAAGGAGACCTCCTTTTCCTATACCCTGTGTTAATGGGAAGGCATCTAGTCTCTCACCATTGAGCATGATGTTAGCTGTAGGTTTTTTGTAGATAGTCTTTATCAAGTTGAGAAAATTCTCCTCTATTCCTTTTAACTTGGAGTTTTTATCATGAATGGGTGTTAGGTTTTGTCGATTGTTTTTCTCTGCGTCTATTAATAGGATTATAAGATTTTCAATTTTTAGTCTGTTAATGTGATGGGTTACATTAATTGATTTTCTGATGTTGAACCAGCCTTCCATACCTGAGATTAATCCCACTTGGTTGTGGTGTATAATTCTTCTTATACTGTTTTTGGATTTGATTTGCTAATTTGTTGAGGATTTTTGAATCTATATTCATGAGAGGTGTTGGTCTGTAGTTTCTTTTCTTGTAATGTCTTTGTTTGGCTTTGGTATTAGGATAATCCTGGCCTTATAGATTGAATTTGAAAGTATTCCTTCTGCTCTATCCTGTGAAAGAGAATGTACAGAATTGGTATAATTTCTTTCTTAAATATTTGACAGAATTCACCAATGACCCCATCTGTGCCTGGTGCTTTCTGTTTCGGAAGGTTATTACTTATTGATTCAATTTCTTTAATAGATATAGGCCTATTCAAACTTCCTGGATCTGTGGCTTGGTGTCTGACATTAATTTGGGGAAAGTCTTAGTCATTGTTTCAGATAGTCTTTTTCTCTCTTTCTTCTCCTCTGGTCTTCCCATTACACATTATGTTACACCTTTTATAGGTGTTCCACAGTCCTTGGATAATCTGATGTGGTTTTTTCCTGCTTTTCTTCTGTTTGATTTTTGAGGATTCTATTGATATATCCTTTTTAGTTGAAAGATTCTTTCCTTAGCCATATACAGAGTGTAATAAGTCCATTAAAGGCATTCTCCTTTTCTGGTACGGTTTTTTTCCTTTTCAATCACTAGAATTATTTTTTTAGTTTGTTCTTAGTATTTTCATTCTCTCTGCTTAATAGCCCATATTTTTTTGCTTGCTGTATACCTTATCCATTAGAACCATTAGCATATTAATCATAGTTGTTTAAAATTCCAGTCTGATAATTCCACCAGCCCTGCCATGTCTGGTTCCAGTGCTTGCTATTGTTACTGAGTCCAAGCTTGTACTGCAACTGCATGGCAGGTCAATAAATTGAGAGATGAGTTTTTGTGGCAAGGAATACTTTATTCAGAAAGCCAGCAGACTGAGAAGATGGTGAAGTATGGTCCCAAAGAACCATCTTACCCAAGTTAGAATTCAGGCTTTTTTTAATACTAAAAGGGGAGGGGGTGCGGTTGGTTGCTGCAAACTTCTTGATGCCAGAATCTTTTGTTCTCGCAGTTGTCCATATAGGTCCAATCACAGTGTTCCTATAAACCTCCAACAAGACAAATGTTATTCTCTGTTCTGAAACTTTTTGTGTCTATTTGAATGGGAAAATGTTATACCTTTGAAGGTCAGAGCCTTGAGAATGGGCTATCCTGTATATTTCAGGCTATAGGCGACATTCTTAACTTATAGCAAAAGCAATAAAATACAAAGGTTAAAGTAAAACATTTCTAGTGTGTAGTCAGATTTGTTCTTCCCTATGACACTCTTTTTTTTTTTGCCTTTTGGTGTGTCTTAAATTTTTTTCTTAATAGGTGGAAATTATGTACTGGGTAAAAGAAACTGCTGTAAATAAGCCTTTACTAATATGGTGGTGAGATATGGGGATAAAGGAAACATTCTGTAGTCTTTGATTAGGTCAGTCTTTTAATAAGCCTGTGCCTTTGAACTGTGAACTTAGCAAGTGTTTCTCAATTTCTTCTTCTCAGCTTAGATGGGACAGGATGGCAGTAGTGAGCTAGAGTTGGGTATTTTCTGTCCCTAGCTCAGTTAGGCTCTGATAATACCCCAGCAGGTTAAGCTCTGGTTAAGTAGTTTCCCCTGAGGGCAGGTCTTGTTAAGATCAGAGTGCTCAGGCATATTTTAAAATGTTTCCTTTTCCCCCTCCCCCTGCCAGAAGCAGGAGATAATTTTTTTCTCTGATATTTACTGTGGAAATCTGGTTGATCTCCTGGAGATAAATCTCATAATATTGTGGAGCCCCCACCCCCCCATGATTGGGTCCTCCTGGAGTTTTTAGCTCTGAGACTTGTTCACTTGTTCAAGCAATTTATAAGTTATAGTTCAGCTTTTCCTACCCCAGCACTGATCCCCATGGGAGTTTCTACTCATCAGACTCCGCTCTAATCAGCCACAATTGCTGTATTTGCCTATTCATTTCTCCAGTCTTGAGGGTAGTGGTTTTTCCTGTGTCTTGCCCTCTCTTATGGATTCTAGGAGAGTTACTGATCTTTTCATTCTAGTCAGCATTTTACTTGTTAGCATGGATTGGTGACTTCAAGCTCCTTACATGCAGAGCCAGAAACTGGAAGTCCTTCTATAGTAAGGCTTGAAATCAGGATATGTGATTTATCCAACTTTGTTCTATTTTTCAAGACTGTTTTGGCTACCCTTGACCCTTGAATTTCCATGTGAATTTTAGGATCAGGTTGTCAATGTTTACAAGTAAGTCAGATGGAATTTTGATGGGAATTGTGTTGAATCTGTAGATAGGTTTGGCAAATATTGCCTTCTTAGCAATATTAATTCTTCTGATACATGAAAATAAGATATCTTTCCATTTATTTGAGACTTGAATACTTACCAGTATTTTTTCTACTGATGCTGAGATTATCATATACTTTTGCCCTTTAGTCTATTGATATGGTGACTTACATTAATTGATTTTGGGTGTTAGCCCATTGTTGCCTCCCTGGGATAGATCCCAGTAGGTCATCATGTATAATCCTTTTTCATGTTTCTGAATTCAGTTTGTTAGTATTTTGAGAACTGTTGCATCTGTAACAGGTATTGGTCCATAGTTTTCTTGTGATGTCTTTGTTTTTGTTATCACTGTAATACTAGCCTCATAAAAGTGAATTGGGAAGTGTTCCCTTTTCTTCTACTTTTCAGAAGAATTTGTGAAGGATTGGTTTTAATTATTCTTTACATGTTTGGTAGAATTCGCCACTAAAGCTATCTGGGCTTGGGCTTTCTTTGTGGGATTTTTTTTTAAACTTTAATCTCTTTACTTGTTAATAGGTCTATTGGGATTTTCTCTTTCCTCTTGAATCTGTCCATAGCTATCCCTTAATGGGAACTTTTAAATTTATTTATGTTATGTAATGTGTTAACTGTTAATTTTGATTTTTCAAAGAAACAACTTTTGGTTTTGTTGATTTTTCTCTGTTGTTCTCCTATTCTCGATTCCGTTTATCTCTGCCCTAATTTTTATTACTTCATTCCTTCTGCTTGCTTCGTTCCTTCTGCTTGCTTTCCTCTGCCTTTTCTAGATTCTGAAGGTGTAAGTTTAGATTATTGATTTAAGATTTTCTTCTTTTCTTCGATAAATGCAACTCAGTCATTTTTATTGCAACTAAAAGACAATATATTACAGGAACTTCCCAGTATATCTGGGAGAAAGTATTATTTAACTAAATAATGAAATAGTTCATTTTTAGTAATACAATTATGTGTGAAAAACACAAAATGCAAATATGGCTGCTTCTAAATCAACACTATCCAAGTGATAAAGTTGGCTGATTGCATCTGCCTCCACATTGCTTCTTTATGTAACACAAACACAACTGAAACTTGCCGGTTTTCTCCTTTATAATTCTCCCTTATTTTTCATGGTATTGTCACTTTAATATCAAAACTATAGAAAAGAATAGGTTTTGAAAAATTATTACTCTAATATATTAATTTGGCCATACAAATTGGTAGGCCAGCAAAGTTTAAATGACCCTAAACACTGATAGTAAAACTGTTGGTCTTCTTGTTGCTTTATCACAGTTTTTTTTCCTATAAAAAATCAATTATTACAGAATCAGAGTATAAAACATTGTACAAGTGTATGATTTCTGGAGTATTTTTTCCTCCACATTATCATCATGGCAGTATATATAGTGAGTGTGAATGATACAGGAGTAGAACTGATTATTGCATCAGCTATGACCATAAGTGGCCTCAGTGTAAGTACTGAAATTTTTTTTTTTTTTTTTTTTTTTTTTGCGGTACGCGGGCCTCTCACTGTTGTGGCCTCTCCCGTTGCGGAGCACAGGCTCCGGACGCGCAGGCTCAGCAGCCATGGCTCACGGGCCCAGCCGCTCCACGGCATGTGGGATCTTCCCGGACCGGGGCACGAACCTGTGTCCCCTGCATCGGCAGGCGGACTCTCAACTACTGCGCCACCAGGGAAGCCCTCAAATTTTTAACATTTAAATAACTGAAAGTATGCTAATTTTAATCTGATAAAGGGGGTTTGGAAAACTTAGGTTATATTATTGAAACAATGAAGTACAACTTCTCAGGTATGGTTATTCACCATGTCAAAGTATTTGAGAAACAAATATGAAATATCAGTTAACTAGGTAGAGAAGACAAATCTCAATATTTGCAATGAAATAGGATGGAAAAATACTGATATATATATATATATATATAAAATAAACAGTCTTGATTTAAATTCTAACAGAACTAACAAGAAGGGTGCTTATGAGCGTAGAACAGTAAATAAAAAGTGATCTTTCATATAGGAGTGATTGCAAATGTACAACAACAAAATACACCTCATAGGTGTGTCAATTTTGCCATTAAAAATTCACTTTAAAAATTGTGTTTTTCTTCTCCGGTTTTTGAGCAGTGAAGGTAGTAGCACTTGCTTGCTAAATTGTTGAATTATAACAAGACACACATTCATGGTAAAAAAAATTGATCTGATGAGTCTGTGCTTAATTCAGTAGCTAGTACAAGAGTTAACGGTTAATCACAATTGCTGGTACTCTCTCAAATGAAGGGTTAATAAATGAAAATGAAGGCAGATTTATGGAGAACAATAAATTTGATGTATAAATCCTCATGAAACTACAGAAACAGGAGCACCATATAATGTATATATTTTGGTTTACATCTTCCTTATTTTTAAATATGAGTATTACAGCTATAAATTTCCTACTAAATACTGCTTTCACAGCATGCTCTAAGTTTAGCATGTTGTGTTTTAATTTTCATTTATTCCTACATATTTTCTAATTGTGATTTTCTTTTTGACCCATTGATTATTTAGGAGTGTTAATTTTCAAATATTCATGAATTCTCTAGGTTCTCTTTGGATATTGATTTCTAGTTTTATTCAATTTTTGTAGTCAGATAACATATTGTGAATGATTTTAAACATTTTACGTTTATTAAGGCTGTTTTGTGGCCTAATAAACATTCTCTCCTGGAGAATAGCCCATGTGTGCTTGAGAAGAATGTTTACTCTGTTGTTGGGTGGAGTATTACATAGATTATCTGTTAAGTTTAGTTGATTTGTAGTGTTGTTCAAGTTTTCTATTCCTTATTTTTTCTGTTATAATCATGTAGTACAAGACTTATTGAAAATGGAGTCTTGAAGTCTCTATTCCTGTTGAATTGTCTGTTTCTCTCATTAAGTTCAAACATTTTTGTTACATATATCTTGAGGTTCTGTTGTTAGATGCATATTGGTTATAATTTTGCCTTCCTACTATATTGACCTTCTTATTATAAAATATTCTCCTTTTTCTGTAGTAACAATTTTGTCTTTAAGTTTCTTTTGTTTGATAGTAACATAGCCATGTTACCTCTTTTACTGTTTGCATGGTATCTTTTTCCATCCTTTTAATTTCCATAATTTTCATTTGTGTCCTTAAAGTGTGTTTCTTTTTTTTTATAAATTTATTTTTTATTTATTTAGCTTTGGCTGCATTAGGTCTTCATTGCTGTGCATGGGTTTTCTCTAGTTGTGGCGAGCGGAGGCTACTCTTCGTTGCAGTGCATGGGTTTCTCATTGCGGTGGCTTCTCTTGTTGTGGACCACAGGCTCCAGGAGCATGGGCTTCAGTAGTTGTAGAACACGAGCTCAGCAGCTGTGGCTCGTGGGCTCCAGAGAGCAGGCTCAGCCGTTGTGGCGCACGGGCTCCGCAGCAGGTGGGATCCTTCCGGACCAGGGCTCGAACCCGTGTCCCCTGCATTGGCAGGTGGACTCTCAACCACTGCACCACCAGGGAAGCCCTAAAGTGTGTTTCTTTTAAACAGCATATAGTTGGAAATTGTGTCTTATCTACTTTACTAATTTGCTCTTTGATTTTTTTATATGCCATATGTCTTTTTTCTTCCTTTGCACCTCCATTTTTCTTTTGTGTTAAATAAATATTTTCTAATATATCATTTTCATTCCCTTGTTTGTTTTAATATATTTTTGGTTATTTTCTTAGTGGTTCCCCTGGGGATTACAATCAACATGTTAACTCTAATGATCTAGTTCAAGTTAAAAACTACTTAATTTCAATTGAATGCAAGAACTTTAATATATCTACATTTCCTTCTCCCTCATTTGTACTATTATTGTAATCTTTATACATTACGAGTTTTTATACATTACCTATTTGTGCATTACAAGCATCAACACAGTTTTATAATTATTGCTTTATTCAACTGTTGTCAAATAAGGTAAAAGAAGAAAAGAGTAAGAAACAAAAAATACACTTGGTCTCACTTTTATTTGAACCTCTGTAGTTAACTTTTTCTCTTATTTCTTCTTGTGGATTCAGATTTCTTGCTAGTGTCCTTTTATTTCAGTCTGAAAGACTCCTTGTGTTCATTTTTGTGGGACACATCTTCTAGCAATTAATTCTCTGTTTTTGTTTATCCATGAATATCTTAACTTCTTCATTCTTGAAGAATAGTTTTGCTGGATGTGCAATTCTTGATGTCAGCACTTTGAAAATGTCATCCCACTGCCTTTTGGATTCCATAGTTGAAGATGAGAAATCATCTCTTAATTTTATTGAGGGTCCCTTATACGTGATTGGTCATGTCTTTCTTGCTACCCTCAAGATTTTCTCTTTGTCTTAGGCTTTCAGAATGTTTACTGTGATGTGTGTAGGTGTGGATCTCTTTGAGTTTATCCTACATGGAATTTATTGAGCTTCTTGGATATGTAGGTGAATATTTTTATCAAGTTTCAGGAGTTTTGTGCCACTATTTCTTCAAATATTCTTTCTGCCCCTTTCCCTGTCTCTGCTCCTTCAGAACTCTCATTTTGTACATGTTATCCCACAAGTCTGAGTCTCTGCTCATTTTTCTTCATTCTTTTTTATTTTCTGTACCTCAGACTAGATATTCTTAATTGACCTATCTTTCAGGTTTGCTGATTTTTCCTTTGGCTAGCTCATATCTGCTCTTGATACTCTCTAGTACATTTTTTCATTTAAGTTGTTTGACTTTTCATCTCCAGTATTTCTATTTCATCCTGTTTTTTAAAAGAAAAAATTACATCTCTTTTTTGTTTTCTATTTGGTGAGACATCTTTCTCTCATTTCCATTCATTTTTTAGACATAGTTCCCTTTTGTTCTTTCAACATATAATAAATGGTTTAATGTCTTTTTCTATTAAGTCTGACATCTGGGCTTCCTTAGGGACAGTTTCTATTAACTGCTCCTGCCTATGGGACATACTTTACTGTTTCATTTCCTATCTCATGATTTTTTTGTTGAAAACTGGACATCTTTAATAATATGTGGTTACTCTGGAAATCACATCCCACCCACCCCTGCTGTCTTCATAAGGGTTTATTGTTTTTCTGTTTGTCCTGAACTTATTCAGTACTCTTTGTATGTGTAGCCCCTGATGTCTCTGTTTAGTTAGCTTAGTGGTCAGCTGATGATGGGATAGAGATTTCCTTAAATATATTGAATCAGTAATTCTCCTAGTCTCTTCTAAGGGGATTTATGTGCGTATTGGGACACACCTTCAGTGCTCTGGCAATTTGCACTATGTCTTAGCCTTCACTTCCCAGTTACGCAGAGCTGTAGGTGAGAGCTTAGGACTTTTTTGAGGCTTTCTTCAGCACTTGCACAGCCCTGAGTACAGTCTTTCCTCAGTGCATCCCTGCACATGTGGGTGGCCTTTTTTTCCAGGAATATATTAGAACCCTATATGGACATCTAATTTCTAGCATTTCCTTTTATATTTTCTGGTGAGACTCTTGTTTGCCGCAACTGTTATCACTGCCTCGCTGCAATTGCCCCTAATAATTTTAGACAAATCTTAAACAATTGCCCCTAATCATTTTAGACAAATACCCCCAAAGAAAGGGCTGTTCTCATTGAGCAAGTTCTGAATCAGGTCAAATAAATACAAGTCCTGTGAGTGGTTGTTTTCAGGGAGCTGTCAGATTAACTAATTCTCCGACTTTGTGGAGAGCTCCAGATCCATTCTGCTCTACCAAGTGGCTGCTAAGCTG
This sequence comes from Orcinus orca, assembly GCF_937001465.1. Lineage (NCBI taxonomy): Eukaryota > Metazoa > Chordata > Mammalia > Artiodactyla > Delphinidae > Orcinus > Orcinus orca. Next base: position 67,812,773 of record NC_064565.1, read on the forward strand.
ATGGTTTTCACAGTAGATTGCAAGGCTGTGGGTTTTCAAGGATATCACAAAGGTGGTAAGAGCAGATGGGAATAAGGCAAGTTAAAACACCACAGAGCTCACTGCTCTTTACCAAGATTCAGCCAATTTTATTGAATAAATGCTCCTTGGATTATTGCAGACCATTGGTTAATTTTCATAGTTTTGAAGGAGTTGATTTTGAGGGTTTTTTCATACCCTTGGATTATTGCATACCATTGGTTAATTTTGAGGGTTTTTTCCTATTGTTCTCATTGATTTTATGAAACAATTTTATGTCACAAATGTATTTTATATCATGTGTCTAAGTAGAAGGCAAAAAAATGATTTTACATTCAGTATAATCTGTTTGTTTGTATCTATTTTCCTTTATTTTCCCCATTAAGCTTTCTAGAGAAACAGGCACTGCTGATCTTTTGTATACCAGGGACTACTAACAAGCTTGCCTCTAACATACAAATAAACAATATGGTCTCTTAACCCAGACTGGTTTCTGTGGTAGTCATTAGAGCTACCCCCAAATATTCTGCTTTTCCTTCCCCACTCCATTTGAAGCCAAGTGCATCTATGTGACTTTGACCAATGAAACGTCAGGAGAAGTGATGTGTGCTACTCCTGATCAGAAGCTTTAAGCATCATGTTCCCTTCTTCCTGCCTCAGTGACGGTGGAAACTGTCAAGATGGCGACTCCTTTAACTGGGTCTCTGAGTGATCATCAGGAGCACACCATGCCTGCTGACATGTAATATGAGTCAGAAATAGACTTTTATTGTCTTACCCCACTTGTGACTTGGAGATTGGTTGTTATCTCAGCATAAGCTTGCCTATCCTGACAGATACAAATTCAAATCTCAGCTCTTCAACGGCCAGTAAATGGCTTTGTGGTTTATATTACAAATTGGTCCCAAGTAGAAGACACAAAGTAGAACTATTTTGTCTCACTCCCCCCCATTATTAATTAATGATAAAAATGAGGAAATTGAGGCTCAAGGCCTTACAACTACTCAGTGGGTGAGCAAAATCTAGAGACCGCCTTCCTCTTCCGCCCCATCCAGTGCTTTAGTACTGCATTAAGTATGTTTATTTACCTTTCTAATGCCAAATAAGAAGTGTCAGAATCTTTATTTTCATCAAGATTGAAGCAAGCAGCTCTTCACTCCCCAGTTTTAGTGTTTCTGGAAGTTTGACAATTAATCTGAGTCTACTTAGGAACAGTGGGAACATCAGTCTGTTTATCTCTGCCTGTTATGATTTGCTACTGTTATTCAGACTTTTTTTTTTAATGTTGCACAGTTATTAGGATGATTTTCAAATATATATTTCCATTTGCTATTGAGAAAGTAAAGTTCCAGTGTTGTCAGCTTGTTGTCCTAGATGTCAGGGAACACATCAAAACCTAATTCAGAAGGGACAGAGATAGTGCTTCTTGTATCAAATGTTGTTTAAGGCCATTAGATATACTGCAATTCTCTTTGAAGAGCTCAGATTGTTCCAATCTCTAAGATGGCATATTGGTGTCATCCTATTTCATCCCCAAAATACACAAACTCTTGTAAACATGTTTTGGCTAATTACTGAAAATATTAAAAATTAGATTATTTTAAATAATGTGATGTATTGGTAATTATTTTAATCATTTATTTGTATTTAATTGATGTGCTGTGGTTACTGTGTTCACTCTGTCGTATGTTGTTTGATCCCACCTCAGGGTAAGATGTGCCCAAATACAGGAGGTATTACAAATAAATGCTTATTTTCAGTTAACTATAAACAACATAGGGATAGTATACTGCTTCCAAAAGTATAAGGTCAGTAAATAAGTGAAACGAGTAATTACAAAAGTTAAGATTGTATGTTCTAGGTGGTATCTGGCTTAATATGGAGACTAGTTCATTCAGTAGTCAAGTAAATATTTGAGCACCCATGATACTCCAAGCACAGTACTTGACACTGGGGATAGAGCTGAGAACAAAACAAAAATCCTGTGGTTATGACATTTATATAATAGTAGAATAAACAGGAAATACACAAACAAATTAGAATATAAAATCAAGTAGTAATAAATGCTAGAAAGAAAATTATAGCAAGGTACATGGCTAGAGAAGAGTTGTTATTGAGAGGCTTGTCTCTTAGGAAATGATATTTGGGCAGAACATGAATGTAGTAAGGAGATGAGCCTTGTGATTTCCTGGGGGAAGATTGTTTCAGGAAGTAGTTACGGTGATTATAAAGATTCTGAGGTAGAAGAGTGTTTGAGACTTGCAAAAAGGCCAACAAAGTGTCATGAGCAAGGAGAAAAATGACAGGAAATGGGAGTGAGAATTTATCTTGAGCCCAATAAGGTAGGATCTAATAGGCTGCAATAAAGATTTAGGATTTAATTCTGAGTGTTGGAAGACTACCACATGGTGTGCAGGAGCTGGGTGATGTGACATAATTTCCATTTAAGAATATTTACTCTGGCTACTGTGGGGAGAACTGGCTGTCGAGTTACCAGAGCAGAAGCCGAAGACTTCTTGGGGCACCAGGTGATGAATCCAGGAGAGAGACAGAGATGGCTTGGATTAGGTTGGGGCAGGATATTATTCAAATGTAATTCTATCGGGATTCATTTGATGGACTGGAAGAAAAGTTATGAGAAATAAGGAAGAATCAAGTGTGACACCAGATTTTTGACCTGGGATGCTTTATGGCAGTAACTGCTGTGATAAGAACCTCTAGAGAAAAACATGTTTGGCAAGGGGTAGGGGTGAGAATCAAGGGCTCAGTTTTGGATTTGCAAGGATTGAAGTGCCCATTAGACATCCTAGAACAAAGTATGACTATTCAGAGGAAAGGTTCATTCTGGAAATAGAAGTCTGGGCATCATCAGCATATAGAATGGGTTGACGGGCTGTTGGGGTGGATAGGGTCATCTAAGAGTAAGGGGTGCTGTAGCATTTCAGGGTTGGGGAGATGCAGCTCCAGCTGAGAAGACTGAGAAGTAGCAACCACATGGGTAAGAAAAAAATCAGGAGAATATGGTGTACCAAATTCCAAGTTAAAAAAAAAAAAGGATTTAAAAGATGAGGGGGTGATGAGCTGTATCAAATGATGCTGCAAGTTTGAGCTAAGAGGGTGATGGGAGAGCAGAAAGGAGTGAGGGTAGAGAGATGAAACTAGGGCTAACTGATCAATAGTATAGCATGCTTTTATGATGATGTCAGTGATACAGAAATGAGGAGGAAATGATGATGTGATGAGGGAGAAGAGAAAGGAGATGATTGCCTGAGAAAAGTCTTTGACTCGGCAGAGATGGGGGCCCAGTGTGTGAGAAAGGTTGGTCCATGTAGAACATGGGCAGTGAATCCATTGAGTCAGTGTTGAGGCAAAGCATACAGGGTTACAGGTGCTGGTGGGTTGGAAGATTTTCGGTGGTCGAGGATGAAGAAGGGCTCTTCTGATTCTTTCATGTTTTAAATGGAACAAGAAGGTCATCAGCTCTGAGAAAACACTTTATATTTGTGTCTCCCTCAGCAGACTTTTTGTCAAAGTCTTTATATCATTCGCTGTCTTTATATCATTAGCATCTTTTCTCTGTCTTTATATCATTAGCATCTGACCCAGTACCCGGCACACATTAAATACCTCATGAATGATTGTAAAATGCAAATGCATTAATGTTTAAAAACTACTTTTGGCTTCCTCTTTACATAATAGGTGATTTAAACATATTTATGTTTATTTTATTGGAGTAGAGTTAAAGATAGTGTTTATAGAAGGCTGATTTTGAATATCTTAAAGCCAGACTCTCATGTGCTGACATTTGTTTTGTTTTAGAAGTTGAGGGTGAATGATTGAGGCCAGTTAGAGAGACTATGTATAGGCAAAACATCCAATGAAATATGTCCAAATAGCCAGAATTTTCCACTTTTCCACTAAGATCAATGTCTGAGTGGCTGATAACATTGGCAATGATAGTCCTAAGTTGTAAAAATATATTTTAACTCTTTTCCAGGTGAAAGATGACACGGCGTGTGAAAAGGTCGCCTGTTTTGAAAGGAATCTCAAGAAAGAGTGAGTAGCAAGTCAAACATTGTACACGTTTTTCTGTGTTGACTTTGAGATTCTCTAACAAATGTTTCTTAACCTCAACGCTTGACATTTTAGTATGGATAATTTTTTGGTGTAGGGATGGAAGGGGAAGGTAAGGAGCTGTTCTGGGCATTGTAGGATATTTATATGTTTGGCATCTGTCCACAAATGGCAGTGGCACCCCTCTCTCAAGTGTGACAACTATCAATGTCTCTAGACATTGCCAAATGTTCCCTGCACTCAGGGTGGGGATGAGGGAGAAAATTGCCCTGGTTTGAGAACCACTACTGAAACAATGCAAACAAAAAAAGTCTCCCGAGGCTTTTGGATGATTTATTCTAGAAACAGGTTATTCTTCTGAGGACAGTTTTGTTGGAGTTTTTATCTAATGAGGGCATGGCTGTGAAGGTATAATCACAGGGATGGCAATTGAGATGATTAATTCCCATTTCACATTCACAGAATACCTTCATCCTGGATACGTTAGAAAACATTCAAAGCTAAATACTCATCAGTGAGAATGTAGCCAAAGCTGTCATGTGGAAGAGGAACTCAATTGCCAGGAGTATATTTCCAGAAGGCAGACCTATGACCAATGGTGCTAATTATAGCGAGACATAGTTTGATTTGTGATAAGGATCATGGTTCTGATGATTAGCAGGGTCTAAAAATGGAACAAGTGGCCCCAGAGTTCCCTTTCAATTGTCAGTCAAGCCAAAATCACATGGTAGCATTTTAGGAATATCACAGAGGGAGAGAATATCACAAAGCATTGGTTGGATTTGAGATTCCATTCAATCCTGTGAGTCCAGAAAGAACAGGAGGGTCATGGGAACACTCAAAATGAAGTTGCATCAGGCAAAAGAAGCAAAGAATAAAAGGCAAGGGAGCAGTAATAGGAAACAGCAAAGTTAAATTGGCGTTCTAATGAGTAAAGCATTCATCTTCAGTAAGGATAACTCTGGGAGGAGGGAAGAGAGGATTCAAATGTATGAGTGTCCTTAGTTTGAAAGTCTCTGTGACTCTGGCCTTGTAACTTGAGGCAATTCCTGGAACTGTTTTGATGGTGGCTAAGGACCCTTCCTTCAATCCATCCCTACTTCTTGATGGCAGCCTTTACCACTTTTCAGGAGTTAGTGCCATGGTTATAACAATTCGCTGGGATGCTTGTCAGCCACACGTATTTGTGAGACCCACGCGCAGAGTTTCCATTTCCTTAAGTCTCTTCGTGAGCTGGTGATTCTACATTTTAAACAAGCACCCTTAGGAATTCCACTACAGGTGGACCTAGGATCACCCTTTGGGCAACCTTGTTTTGGAGGGTATAGTCCAGTTTGCTGTCTGGCTCCTACCTGAATCCTGTGAATCTTTGTAGTTTTTCCAGGAAAGGTATTTCAAGGAGAATAGCAGTTAAGACTACCCACACTAAGCGTTGAGCCTCTAATCTAAACTTCACTACTGGTATCCCCTTCCCAGATTTGACGTTAAACTCAAGGACTATGGTGATGTTTTTCTGGAAACGTGAGGTGCTTTTTTGGGAGGAGGGGTGTTCAGGGGAGATTGCTTATTTTTTGGTAATAAAAAAATTCTCTCTGATAGTTCCTCCCCCCCAAGTGACTGTAAATTCCCAAGCTCAAAAAAACCTGATAGTCCTAAAAGAAAATGTTTACAAATTCTTAACATAAGTCAGTGCCATTACTAATAGTCCCATTCAAGCACTAATGACACAGCATCTCCTCAGCTGGGTTACTCATTCACAGAGTAACTCATTTGAAAGAAACTCCTTGTAAAGCCACTGGAGTGTCAACCAAACCAGAGTGATTAGAGATGTATGTCACTGTTTAACCACTTAGACTAACACCAGCATGCCTCCCCTTTCATATTCCTGGATGGACAGGTTCTTACATTGGATGTGTTTGGCTGTGTCCAGGTGTTATCAGAAAACCAGTGCTCAATGGAGAAGGCATCTCTGGGTATAACTGCTTCTGTGGTTTCACTTACTGATCCTGAACTCTGATCCTTGTCATCTTATTCCCATCTCTTTCATCTGATACTCCCTGCAGCTCCATTAAATTTCAACTCTGTCATCCTATTTTCCTGGTTAAACTTCCTTTTCTTTTGTATGTTTGACCTCACATCCTAATCCTTGTTCAAGCTCGAAGAAGTATAATTTGACTATCACTAATCTACACTTGACATTATTCTCCTGCGATACACATAGAAAAGGCGGATGAAGTCGATATTTGTTCCTTGGTTTCATACATCATTGATTCAGAGACAGACTTACTATGAGGCTAATTGAGCTTAAGCTTCAGACTCCTCATTTGCTTGGGCCGCTTCCAAGGACCAGAGATGACCTTAGCAGTGTGTTCGTATGGCGTATGGTTTTAAAATATTTGCAAAGAAAGGTATTTTGACTACTCCCCATGAAGAATGCTCTCCTTCCACTAGGATCCTAATTCTATCCCCTCCTTTATGACAGTGTTTGTGTGGCTACAGGAATTTTGGAGATGTAGGTAAGGAAAGTAGAGTCAGGGATACATTTAGTTTGGGTAGACGTATTTCTGTTGTTTGTAGTTTATGAGATATATTTAAGAGATATGCTGTCACATCTGTGAATCAAAGTAAGACTTGCTTCTGTAAGTTGCCGACGGTGCCAACTCACCTGGTGTCATGTCAGAAGTGTGTAGGGCTGGAGGTTGTGTCTCAGTGTGAACAGGTCCCACAGAACCCATCAAAGAATGTATGTGGGCAGACAAGGGAAACAAGGGTGGAAGTGTACAGAGCCAGAAGTTATCTGTGGTAAATCCTTCCAAAAAGCTGATGTGTGAAATTGTAAGCACAGGACACAGTTCTTACTGACATCGGGTCTAAACAGAAGTTCTCTTCTGTCAGAAATGTTCTCAATAATGAATACCCATAATTACAAATGTACTATGCATATAATATTTTAAAGAGACCATGAAATTTATTAGAATCCCTAGTATGAAAGCACAGACCTGAAGTAGCAAAAGGAGTACATCTACGTGTGAAGAACCATGTTTTATACATTTCAATTATCAATAGTAAAAAGTAGTTTTCAATCAACTATATTAGAGAAAAGCCTAAATTGTCATTATGCTTTCTCTACGCAAAATGGTATCACAAAATTATGGTTACATGAAAAGGTAATAAAAGTATGAGCCAAAAATTTTACAAAAGAAGTTGAGATGTGTGTCAGGCATTTATTAAATTTTTATTATTTTCCTGGAATTTGTATGTTTGAGCCTTTTAAAATTTGTGATTTCTTATGATTTCTTTCCTCATTCTAAGTGCATGTTCATTGTTTACCAAAGTATATACTTGTGATTTATATTTTTTTCTAAAAAAGGTCTCTAAACTATAGGCTTTAGGTCAGATAAAACCTGGGTATGTCCTTTGGATACATTTTCTAACAGTTTTCTGACTTAGTTTCTTGTGAAGGAAAACTGCCTGCTGGCCCCTGAATAGTCATGTGCTGCTGGTAAACAGTAGCCAGATCCTAGAGAAGATCTGGATGCTTCAGGCATTTTCTAAAAACAGCCACTCCTGACAGCCTTCTCCAGCGTTCCACAAACTGGGATTTGAGTGCTATAGGAAATGATGGAATCTTTAGTAATAATAGTACAAGAGCTTTCATTTATATGCGCCTTTACAGTTTATGGAAATTTTCATTTACTTTGCTTCACTAGATATTCAAAACGGCTCTGCAGAATATCACAAACTCAGTAATGTAGAGAGCCCTCCTAGAATCCTAGTTCCTAGCCTAAAGCGGTTATTCCCACCACATAAGGGCACAGTGAAAGTTTGAACAAATCTGCCAGTTTGAGTGGCAAAATGTTAAGTCATTTCCAAATGATTCCAGACATACTTCTCAGTGTGTACTTTCATGGCACACAAATAAATTATTGTGAACCCTTCACTCATATACTGTCTCTAATTATAATTGAATCTCTTGATAGTTTTTAGGCAAAATCAAGATTGCATGATTCTGCCTTACAGAACTGAGAGGTACGAAAATGCATGGAAAGGTGTACTTCAAAGGGATACGATGTTGTATAATATTTTATAACATTAGATTATCGTTCCTGTTGAATCTATCACTTCCATGTGAGAATGACTATGATGATGAAAGCAAGATGGAGGTGAAAACAGGGGACCAAGAAATTCAGAGTTGATGTGAAACTCCTTAGTAAACCATGCCCCCTACCAATGCGTCCGTCTTTAATATCCTGCTACCTTCCCAAACCTCATAGTAATTCTGCAGCCCTTTGACTCCTTTTGGTCATGAAGGTTTTGCACAACATCACCACCTGACATCAGCCACCTCATCATTCTCTCCACATTTGTGTTGTTTCCCTGCTCCCTGGGGAGCTATCCCTTGATGCTCTGTTTTTGTACACATGGAGGTAGTTGGTGGTATTTATGTTTGCATGTTTTTGTCACTTTTACTTCCTTAGCATGAAATCTCAATGAAGTCATGTACCCCTTAAGAATAATTGACTTTCTTTTTCTTTGGTGAAATTGTACAGTGTCTATGTTGTTAAGGGGCTTTAATCCACCTTGCCACTAACAAAGCTAAGTAAGATGGCAGGTGCACCTGACAGGTGAAGTCACAGAAGAAGGAGGGAGAAAGAGAGCATTAGGGCAGTGGTATATATAACGTGGCAAAGAAAAGAGAGAGAAAATGCATAGTCAACATGGTAACATCGTACAAATAAAATAAGTTGCGCTTTAGGATCTCAGAGCTGCAAGATTCCCGGAAAATTGTCATCCTCTTTCTCCCTGCCCCTCCCTTTCCTGTCATGGCATTAAATCTCTGTAAGGAGATCTACAAATGGCCTTTTCACCTCCATACCCAATACAATGCCTTGTGTACTCTGTTGAGGTCTTAACCTGGCCTCCAAGTACTTTCCCATCTCTTTCCCCTATTCTACATACTTCTTTCAGTTTAACTTTCCAAAATTACTTCTGTGTTCAGTCTGTTCCCCTGCAGAAAATGGCTTCCCATTGACTATACCACCTTAGTGTTTTTACACTTGGCAGGAGTGCAAAGATCTCAGTGATGCAGTGCCACCACTTTTCTTGCTCAATCTCTTTAATTTTAGTATATCTTCCAACTGAAGCTGGACTATTTCCTGTTCCTTGCAATTTTCTGCTCCCCAGGGTTTGCCCGTTCATCTGCCTGGAACACTTTCTCTGTGTCTACTTGGTAGGCAACCTCATCGTTCAGATATCATTTTTTTTTTTTTTGCCGTACGCGGCCTCTCACTGTTGTGGCCTCTCCCGTTGCGGAGCACAGGCTCCGGACGCGCAGGCTCAGTGGCCACAGCTCACGGGCCTAGCCGCTCCGCGGCATGTGGGATCTTCCCGGACCGGGGCACGAACCCGTGTCCCCTGCATCGGCAGGCGGACTCTCAACCACTGCGCCACCAGGGAAGCCCCAGGTATCATCTTAAATGCTACTCCCTCTAAGAAAAATTTCTCCTTTAAACTCAAATAACTGTCTGTTGCTCTCTCATGCCACTAGGCATAGTCTACCCGGCACTGGATATATCTGTGTACTGGCTTTATTTCTGTAAGAAGACTGTAAACTCAGTAAGACTTGGGAGTGTTGTAATAGTTTTTAACGTGTCTATTGTTTATAGACTACCATGTGCATATTAGGCACTCAATTAATATTATTTATTTTTTAAAGCTAATTATGAAACATGAACCAAGTGACTAGGGCAACTCAAAGAAAAAGAGGCAGCTCTGCCAGTTGTTGTTATATTAAAAATATATATATGAGACATATATAAACAATCAGAAAGATAAAACAGGAAGAACGAAGGCTATCTGAAAATACTTTATCCCAGTTCATTTCATGCACATTTCTAAATGTCACTCCTTATATTGTAGTACTTCTGCAACTCTTTGCTTTCCTTCTTTGCCTTCCAAATCCATTTAGCACAGACTTCACCTTACAAACCTTTGAGAGGTCACAGGAAGGCACCTGACAGGATGAATTGCTGTAAGATCCATCCCTCCCCTGGACCACAGCCCCAAGTACTGAGGTAATCCTGCTGGATCTGATGTGATAATTTTTGCACTCAGTGGATATACTCCACAAAACGTCATTCATCTTGAACTGCAGTTCAGCATAACCTAAGGTCAGAAAGGACAGAGGTTGTGGAATGTTTTCCATGAGGGGCCAAAGCTGCATATTGAGCTGAACGATAAAGCAGCACTATGGCCTAGAAAAGCAAAAACTTCATATTGTGATTGGCTTCAACCTTCTTTTTTACATCCTTTACCAGATAGAGCAGACTTACCATGAATCTGAACAAGCTTGGCTGACATTTCAGGACATTGTTTGTACTACCCATATAAATGTGTACAGGCCAGAGCGATGCTGTGTTTGAAGTATGAAAATACAAAATTACAAACACTACCCCCCGCAAAGTTAGAGAAGCTTCAAGTGCCACAAAACATCGATCTGCTCCAGCATCTGTATCTTCTTCTCTGCAGCATCTATATCTTCTTCTGATATTGCTAATCCTTTGAATTTGCAGCAATTCAGTTGATAGAAAATAGTTAGGAACCTTAAGTCTTTACTTTTATTGGGAAAAAGTCCCCATGGGCTTTCCCTTCTATGCCTTTTATTCCTCATTTATCAGGGCAAAAACAGAACAGAAATAATGGACATATAAAATGGCAGTTTTCGTAAAGTGGCAATTAGACAATATCTGTTTTCATTTTGATCAGGAACAAAGCAGTAATTTGTATCCAAAATTAGGGAAATCATTTCAATGTTATTATACTAAATCTAACATGAGAATAGTATACATAGCAGACCAAGGACCATAGGAAGGAGGACAGACAAGGACAAAGTAGAAATGCTATTATAAGTAGTGATTAAGAGAAAACATATGCAATATATTTGATCAAAGGCTGATTTCCCTAATGTCTAGGAGCCAGTTCTCCATGGGTCTTTTGCATTTCTGTACATCTTATGAATGAGACATTAACTGCCCTTTGTTCAGGACTAATCTTTTCAAAGGTGTATGTCTAGCAGATAGCCTAAGAAGATAGAGATAGTGTCTCCCTCCAGAGCAAAGGGCAGACATGCTTATGGCCTGGGTCTCTTTCTTGTAGCACAACCCACTGACTGTGCAGGCATCATCTGGGCACCCCTGAGGGACTGGGAGGCAGGAGAACTGACACAAATATGGTGACACTCACGAGGCCTCCTCTGATATTAGAAATAGTGCCCTTTGTCTCTGGCCGAGGCATCTTGTGTCTTCTGCCAGCATCCACAAAACTACAGCAGATTAATCTTTCCCTTGCAAGTAGGGTAAAACCTCAGATCTTCAGAGCCCTTAGCAGTATTATACCACGAGTTTATACAACTTAATAAAAGCACAGCCAGATAGAAAAATGGACAACTAATATAATGATATTTAGTAGAAAATAGTAAAATGTAACTATAATATCTTTACATCTTGATTAATCAGGAAATATAAAATAAAAATAATATTGAAATCATTTTTTTACCATCAGATTGTCGAAAACCAAAAATAATAATAAGTTGGATATAGAGAAGAAATGCAGAAACATACTCACATGCATTGCTGGTGGATGTAAAATGTAATGAAACAGTTTAGAAAAAGTTGGGCTTGTTTATACCTATTTGGCCAGCCATTTACTTTTGGAATCTATCAGTGGGAATAAAGTCTCCAATGTATCTGTGTGTGTGTGTTTGTGTGTGTGTGTGTGTGTATGTATACAAACATATATATATAATCACACATATGTACATGTGTGTCTGTTACTGTATATATATCTCGTGTACACATTATAGAGACTCTTTATAGTAGCATTTTTTGTCAGAGCAAAACCTGGAAACAATCTGGATGCCCTCTAACAGAGGAATGTTCAGATGCAGATGGTTTATTCTACTATGAAATGGGATGAAGTTATGAGAAATAATACGTTGATCAGTGTGTGCTAACTTGAAAGGATGTGCGTGAGATAGTAAGTAAAAGAATTACAGATGTAATATAAAAAGTGACCCCATTCTTATTTTAAAAAAAGAACCATAATATATATATATAATTACCTTATTGTGAGCTGCCACAATAAGCAAGTAAGGTTTGAATGTATTATTTAACCCCAAAGTGACTGCAAATTGGCTTTCCATGCTATCTGCGAAACTAACAGCTTAATCAGCATCTCAATGTCAGTAGCAGCTTGGTCCACGTTAGAGTTTAGCTTTGGAATCAGACAGACCAGAGTTCCCATCTTGTTTGGACAGCTGACTAGCTGAGTGAACTTGAGCAAGTCATTTGGTCTTTCTTAGACTCAGTTCCTTATCTGTAAAAATGGAACCAACAATAGTACTTATCTCACACATTTGTAAAAAGTAATTTTCACAAAGTATCAATATATAATGTACTAGCGCAGTTCTGTCAGAGTCAATAATGGTGTTGACGATGAAACTGAACACCTACTGAGCATTTACTATGTGATCGGGCTCAGTACATGATAGCTGTTTTTTTTTTCCCTTTTTTAAATAGTATTTTGCTCACCTAGCTGTCTGTAAAGGTATCTTAGATTTTTATATTATTTCCCTACACAATGCAGTCAAATAGCAATGGAATCAGGACGTTGGGGTGCCCATAAAGCAGTATTTACATAGTTAGTGTTGCCTACCTTCAGTGAAGGATATTAGAACTGCAGCCAGTAGATGACTTAACGTGTGAGGAAAACCTAGCAATGCAGCTAGGGGACGATTAGCATGTTTACAATTCACCAACTATCACAGTGGTTATATTTTACAAATGAAGAAAAATCATCCCACACCTTCCTTAGGTAAAAACTACAGTTTCATGTCAAATTGATTGCAACAAAGCCCTAAAAATTTTTTTTAAAGGCAGTCAGCCAAGTCTTTATTGCAAGAACAACAGAGAAATGAACCAGCTGAGCTACTTACCATCTGCTGAAATTTCTCAACTATTGATCCTTGCAGCAGAGGGACTATTTATAGGTCCTATATCCCCTTTAAATCCTTACCTCATAGGGATCAAGCCAGATTGGGAAAAGCCCCATTTTGTTCAGGATTGTATAGTCTGCCCGCAGAACACAGTTTTGAATTAATCAGGAGTCTGATTATACTCTCTGCAACTATTCAAGTATTAATGGTTTCCCTGTCAGCATTTAACGAGCATTTCCTTTGGATTGATAGTCTCCACTGCTTTGTTCATTTACTCAACAGTTTTTGATCACCAGTTAGGGTAAGATGTAGGTATTTGTTTCCGAGGCCATTGGGATGACAGCTAGAGAGGACAATGGAACAATTAATGTGACTTACAATTCGAGCTTGGGAAGTTGGCAGGCTAAAATATGAACGTGAAGCTGCCCCTGGAAGCCACGTGTCTCAGCGAGCTGAAATTGCTGTAGAAACCAATTGAAATCCTGGAGAGCAGGGACAATGCCATAGGCACTCTTTCTGTACTTTTGGTACCCAGAGCAGTGCTGGGCTCCTAGCCCCAGGGGAGTAAAAGGAAAGAGGAAAATGCTCGACCAAAATGTAGCAGAGTAAGACGTTAATTGAAACATCCCTTTAATGGTGGAAACAAGCTGTAGATTCATTTAAGTGCCAGAGCTTCCATTAAACCTTTTCTAAAAATCAACACATAATTTGTTGCATTATTTCATCTGAGATAGAATGTCACAATCTGGAGATGGAATTAGTGCAAGTGTCCTTTCTGCTTTATTCACAAGCCTTCTCAATCCCTCATCAAGTGACAACTTCAATAGCTATTGAAAGAAAAGGTGTGTGTGCACAGAACTAGACCATTTCTTACAAGGAGCTAAGAAGGTCAGCAGGGATTTCAAGGTTAGATGTGCCTTCTCCCATTTTCTTAGGACTCTGAGGTAAAAGATCGTTTATAAAATATATCAATTCTCAAAAAAGTGCTTGGCTTTGGGAGTATACCACCTAAGCATTCTAGGGGAAAATACTATAATTATTAAGCTCAGCTTTTAGTCACTTTTTTAGGTTTTCAAATACAATAAAATAAAATTTCAAAGCTTTTAATTTCAAGATAAGTGGTTTAATTAGTTTATTTTTCAGTACATGAGGCTTTATAAGATGCCTGGGGAACCTAGAAATTTTGAGTGCCCTGGTCCAGATGGAAATACAGGCAGAGGAAGAACCAGTGGGCAGAGAAATCGGGAAATGAAACACCATCACGTGGCAGTTCAGACCCCAGACTCAAGAGCGAGGTGACACTTACTATATATCTGCTCTTAGGCAAATTCCCTAGCCTCTCTGTGCCTCGATTTGCTCATTTATAAAATGTGGATAATAGTAGTATATTTCTCTTAGGGTTGTTTTGAGGATTAAATTATTTAATTAACCAATGTAAAGCTCTTAAAAGTGTCCCTCATACATATTAAACACATCTTAGCAATTATTGGAAGACAGAAAAATGTTGGAAATAAAGACAAATATCAAAATGGCCATTTCTTGTTAAATGTGATGAATTTGTGTTGCCGCTAAACTCACAGATACAGAAGACAGGACTCTTGTAGCTCTTCCATTCAGTAAGTCAGGAAGGCCCTAGATGGATAACTGCTAGTGCAGATTTAGGAACTTCAGGGGAAGGTACAGGATGCAGAAATCAGTCATCTCCAGGGCATGGATGTTCCAGTTCAGCAGGCAGTAGTGGGAAATGCTTGGCCACTCCCAAGAGTCACTGGGCCAGCAGCAGCTGTGGGCTCACTTGGGGAAGGAATGGAACACTAGATAACCATTGTTTTATGGCAGTCACTTACCATCTCCCCTTTACAGTTGTGTTTCCAATATTACAAAGCATAACACTGTCTTTTTCTTCAATAGATAATGAGTTTGGTCAATGTCTGCCAGAGTGAATGCTGAACCGAGCGTACCCTATGAGTTGGCAGAGAGTAAGCTGATGTTTCCGCTTCAGAGGCACAGGTAGCAGCCCCAAAGGGGAGTCAAGTATTTGCTTGTACTTGATCTTGTGAGGAAAGCTCAGAGGGGACAGTTTCAAACAGTGACAGCGCTAAAGGGCAGCATGGTGCTTTGATAAAGCACGTGAGATACAGCTATCTGGTAGTTGTGATGGTTGTCATGGCTGACTTCCTTTACTTTGTCTGGAGAGTTTTAATCCCCCCCAAACATTTCTCTCTCAACCACACCCTCAATTGTAGTTCCTGAGAGGGCCAGGAACAAAGTTGGAAA
The DNA here is from genome assembly GCF_937001465.1 of Orcinus orca. Taxonomy (NCBI): domain Eukaryota; kingdom Metazoa; phylum Chordata; class Mammalia; order Artiodactyla; family Delphinidae; genus Orcinus; species Orcinus orca. The sequence goes on from NC_064565.1 coordinate 67,828,134, forward strand.
TCACTAAACTCAGTGCCAAGGTTGCAGGTGAGGTTTCTAGGTCACAGGGAATCTTTAGTATGTGAATGCAGTCTTTGTGTATATAGCTTGGAATATTTGTTATGTTTTAGTATCAAAACAAATGTGAGTCCTTTCCCAATATCTATTCTCTCTTCTAAATCATTTGCAAAAGGAGTTGAGAAAAGCAAAATAAGTATAGATTATTTTATTACCATAAAAGGGCAGCGACTTGGATATACAGAAGGGGTGGGAAGGTAAGCATTTTCCTAAAATTTTCACATGAAACTTTTACTCTAAGTAATTATTCGTTAGTGATTCATGTTTTAAAAATGTGCCTGTTCTCAACTGCTGAATTGCTATTATTCTGGTAGAGTAGACTATGCCATCAGTGCAAACTAATATTTCCACTTAAGAGTTATTTTCTTAAATAGTATTTATGGCAGACATCCACTAAAGAAACCAGAGGCCTTGCATTTGCCATAATTTTGCAAAAAAAAAAAAAAGTTGTGCTATACATAATTATTTTTTTCTTCATCAGAAAGTTTAGTATTAAAATTTTGTGCATGTTCCAGAATCTGTTTGTGTCTAAGCAATTCTATGAAGTGATTGATCTGTTTAATTAATATAAAACTGTGACTCTATTGGTAACTTGAAATATCTACGCAGTGTATATATCTATGTCAGAAGTACTTAAAAATGGGAAAAAATGTTTTATAGCAAATAGAAAGATACTAAGAATATATTTGTTGTTAATATCGTTTTCAGAGCAGAAAATGAGGTAGTGGAGGGTAGGGCTTGAGGCAATGGAAGCTTCAACCAGATGTTGGAAGAACCAGGTTCTTATTCCCAACTTAGAAACTTAACTGAAAACTTAACCATGTCTCTGAGCCTCATGAAGTTTCAGATTTTACCTGTGTAAATGAGAATGCTACTATCTTATTCAATCATCCCACCAAGTGTCTGTGAGGACTTAGCAATACAATATATATGAAAGCACTCTATAAACATATGGCGCTATTGATCTAAGTATGGTCTTTTGGGGCCCTATTCTCTTCTTGATATCAATATTTAGGTTTTTCTTTTAAAATTTACTTTTTTATTACACAAGGAATATATGAATATATTATCATAGAAATCCAAGTATTACCATAATATACAGAGAAGAAAATGGAAGATTCTTGACTTAGCTGTCTCCAAATCTTCCTTTCTCTTTAGTGGTGTCACTATAAACAGTTTGAATTTCCTTTCAGAAATTTTCTAAACACACATACACACACACACACACACACACACACACACATACACACATATACACATACATATATATACATGTATATGACATACAATTTTATTTCACATAATTTGAATCAAAAGTTTATTTCTAACTCACTAATTTAGCTTATTAAAATAAAAGTTTTTTTCCCCTCATTTTCCCCCAACATAAAATGTGACTTAATTAGCACTGCAGTCCTTTCATGTAGAAGATTGATTGTGATGGGTTAAAGGAGTACAGGAAAGGTGGAATGGGTTTGTAACTGCAACAAGGACAAGACCCATATACAAATGAATGTATTTCAGTTGTCATCGTCATGAAACCCCATTGTGTTAAGAAATGGGAAATAAGACTTCATGGCAGCCAATCTAAAATAATCTCTATGTGATGAATACCCCCGGCAGGTCTTCCAAAACTCGCGGATTCTCAGTGTGATCACATAGATTTCATTGGTCACAAACAGAGAAAAGCACATGATTGTGCTGAAAACGATAATGGTGCTGCCAGCCCGGAAATCACAGCTTAGGTTCCGCAGTAGCAGACTATCACACCTGCCACTTGATAGGTGTGCACTAAAATTTATGAAAAGCTTTTCTAGCCAAGCCATCGGGCTGCTGAAAAGAATGGTGGATGCCTTGAGCCTTGATGTTTATTACAGCTTTGCCAGCATATCTGTCTTGTAGAGTGTGATTTGAAAAACGATATGTCTAAGCATGATCTTAATAAGCTCATTTGTTCCGGGATCTCATTGTACTTGTGCTTGCTGATAGAGGGGGCGAGGGCCAACAATGTAAATAAGGGAGGCTTCCTCGGGAAATGGCTCTACTTATTTCAGTATGGAGACAGTCTGACATTGAACATTGCCAGTTGCCTGTACCTAAGAGAGGAATTACAGTGCTGCTTTGAGATGTTTCAAACTGAGGCTGCAGTTCTTTAATAACCTTGATTTCACTCAATTTGGTCAGAAACACTGAAATTAAAGCATGTCATAAGTATTCTGGTAAAGGTGCAAATGTATTAACATTAGCCAGGAAAGATGTGTCTTTAAATATATTTTAAAAGAAAATTTTGCATTTTTCTAATTAACCACCCATTTATAAAGATTCAAAATACTTTGTGTGTTTCCTTACTCATCATCGAAATACCCTTGGAAGCTAAAGATGGAGCCAGTATCATCCCCTACTGGTATAGGATGAGCAAGAGGAAGTTAAAATACTTAAAAACGGTTCTCCCAGCCTTATATCATTACCAGCCCACACATGTCTTGATTTTCAGTGTACTTTTCTCTGGATAAATATAAGCCTTAGTCCACACCACCTATATTTGAAGACATTTATTTTGATAAATGTGCTTGCCTATTAATATACAATACTCATTTAAGTGGGGATAATAGTACTTTAAAAAACATTATTATGTTATCAATACAAACAATATTTCTTATCCATGGAAGACCCAATCTTGTTTTTCTTTCTCTTACTGCTAAAGAAGTATCTCATTTAATAAAAATATTATCTTCCTTTTTTCTACCTCTAATGTCTTTATTCCAGCCAATTAGCATATCCTTTCCTGCCCACCTTTGTGCCTCCCAATCTCAGTCATGTTGAGGACCAGCCTTCTTGGTGAAAATAAATAAACCAAGAACCTTTAAAAAGACTCAGTTAACAAAATTAGAGAAAGAACAATGTTACAATGACAGAAGTCTATTAAAAGACTGTAAGGAGGAAGAAAACTGTGTAAAGTTCTATGAAAATGAATTCTAAAATCTCAATGAAATGAAATGGACCACTTTCTAGAGAATATTGATTACTACAATTAGGAAAAAGTTACAAACATAAACAGAGCTATTGGTGTGTCCATAGCCATGGAGGAAACTGAAAATTCCATCAGAGTTTCCAATTACCTTAAGAAAAATGGATCCAAAGCAGGATAGGTTTACCAGGATCCTTTCTTATTTTCCAAGGGACTATGATTTCCCATGATAAATTCTTCCAGTATATGGAAAATGATGGGATGCTACATGATTTATGTTAACCTGATAATAAAGCTTGATAAACATAGTACATTGAAAGAAAACCACCCATCAGTCTCCTGGAATATACATGAATAAGTGTGTGCAAAAGTTCAGAACAAAATACAAGTAAATTGAATCCAACACAATTTTTTTTTTTTTTTTTTTTTTTTTTGCGGTGCGCGGGCCTCTCACTGCCGCGACCCCTCCCACCGCGGAACACAGGCTCCGGACCCGCAGCCCCAGCGGCCACTGCCCACGGGCCCAGCCGCTCCGCAGCACGTGGGATCCTCCCGGACCGGAGCACGAACCCGGGTCCCCTGCATCGGCAGGCGGACTCCCAACCACCGCACCACCAGGGAAGCCCCCAACATAATATTTTTTTAAATGTATTTTTCCTTACAGGAATATACAGATGACTTACTACTGAGATATTAAGTAAGTTATATAAATTTAATCAAAAGAGGAAAACAATTTAATCTCACTTAAATACTAAAAAGCATGTGATAAATTTCAAAGTTCTTTTTTAAGCCTAGTTCAAACGCTGCCTCTTTCAAAAAGTCATCCTTGATTCCTTTGGCTGAAAGTAATCACTGCTTTGAACTCTCATATCTCTGCATTTATTTCTTGCACTTTTCACACTATATCTTATAGAAATTGTGTATATATTCCATGTGTTTGCTTCATTTTAATCGTCTACTGGTAGAGATTCTATTTGTTCTTATTTCTCATGCCTCATAGAACCCAAGTGAGAGTAGCTTCCTAATAAATGCTTGATGGATAAATAAATGTTTGAAATTGGGTACATCCTAATTAAAGTTATAAATGCCAGGATGTGTATAGATAAGAATAACAATAACTTGTTTAAGCATTTTCCTCTGGCATCATTTAATATTTGGGAACATCAGTATATACCAGAGGTCAGAATGTAGCCTTTCTAACTACTTTGTCCTTATGATAATTCTTCTCTGACAATACAAAAGGGTGATATATGTTATTACATGCCGGGGGTTATAGTAATATTTATCCTGGGAAGATTATTATTGCTTTTTTCTTCTTATTATTGCTTTTTTCTTCTTTTTCATGTTTGGGGAACAGTTGTAAATTGTCTAGGCAATATGATAATGCAACAAAGGAAATTAATTTCTGTAAATATTTGAAAATCATGGGGTCACAACAATTATATTAGGAAATTCTACAATAAATGGAAGTTCTTATTAAAATAATAAGTACATTTCCTCTAAATAATTCAAAATGCTTTTGTCGAAGTTATATGTTTTTAGTTACACGTGCACTCATTTTATTATGGGTCTTTAGTAGGGAATTACACCTTAAGGATAAAATCCAAAGTGACCCCATATTACATGGAATTTTCTCCATAATGCTCATGAGAAATGTGGTCCCATAATGCTCTGATCTCCAAATTGTAAATTGTCAATATCTCTTCTACAGATTTAGTTTGTTTCTATGAAGCTATTTCATAGAGAGGCTGCATGATCGTAGTAGAAAAAGCACAGGGTTTGGAACCAGATAAAGCTGGTGTCTTATTACTGCTCTGACATTTATGTGGCTGAGTGAACTTAGGCAAGTTACTGATTCAAAGCCTCAATTTGTTCATTCCCCACATAGGGACAAATACTTCATATTTACACTAAAGATTAAATTATATAATGATCATAAAAGCACTTAGCACATAACAGGTGCTTAGACAATGCTCTCTTCCCTTACATGAAAGATCATGGATCGTAGGGATTTCTGTGCCTTTGTTAAGTGTCCTAAGAAGCTCTTTCTTCTGAGCATCTAGAAGAAAAAACATAGATTTCAGGAGAGCAGGAGGAGTTCTGTTGTGTCTTAGTGAGTTAGCCAGTGTTTGGTACATAGAGATGTTCAATCAGTTGAAGAAAAGAATGCATGAAAATGTTTCTGAGGTTATTTTTTTCACTTTATGACCACCAAAAGCTGATTTCTAAGAATCATGATGTAAAATTGTTCATTGGCAATTGTAAATTATTAAAATTCCTCAGCATCTCTTTTGACATCCTTGCCCACACCCCTATAATTCCAAATAAACCCAAAATTTATCTATATTCTTTCCTCTTTGGACTTATTTATAAAGTTATATTATTTCATATTTGTTTTCTTCTACATTTATTCCTATTAATAGGCTAAATCCAGTAGGATATGAGCATAACAATGCTTGTCTAATCTTTTACTCCAGTTGCTGTCCCAACTGGACCATGCAGACTTTCCCTTTATCGTCCCCTAAAGCTATTTCAGACAGATCCCATAACTCTTTGATCATTATTAAAAAGATATTTTTAGTTAAAACATGGCTAACCCAGTTTAAAAGCATCTACCTTATATTCAATTTCATTATCATCTCTTCCCCTCTTCCCAGGAATACCTGAACTTCATCCTGAAGTGGAAAGGAGGCACAGTCTACTCCTCCACTCATTTCCCCCCTCTCACTTCTGGATCCATATCTCTTTTGGGGTTGGAGTCTGGGAGGAGGGAATAAGAAAGGTGGAAAGGGACAGGTGTCTCTTTCATAGTTAGTGTTGTGGTCTTCTCTCTGATATTGCTGTTCTTTTGGAGAATCCTAACTGGCCATTGATGTTCTCTTGCCAGCAGGCCCAAATGCTATCATTTTCATTGAAGGCATGGTTGAGTTCTTCAGGTGCCCTATGAGGACATCCTCATTACTGCCAAGATTTTTCCACTTCTGCTTTTTCATGTATACCCCAGCAGGGTTCCCATAGCTGCTCGTTACTAGGGTTATTTTTCCAGCAGGTGGTCATCTTGGATAGGGGTCAGGCTAACTTTCATTGTATCTAATTGAGCCACAAACTTACCATGCCACATGATGGAACTGCAGGTTGCTACCCTGTTGAACTCTTCTCTGCCCTGCTGTCTCTCTCTTCTTTTCTCACTAGTTCAGATAAATGCAGGAGAAGATCAGAAAATTTGCTGCTGCAGAAGTATTCTAATGGGGAATGAAATGCCAGTCTTCCTTACTCACTGGCATCCTTAACCTCTGTGAGTGATTCTTTGGGATCTCCTTTCCCTCAACTCTGTGGACTCTTCCTCTGAATACAGCCAATATCTCAAGACTCCTGTGACTCCCTTCCTCTCACATCTCTCTCCTATTTAGTTTTCAATGTGTATAGACTGGGGTTAGGAAGCTCTGGGATAACAGTAGAAGGTAATAGAGATAGTTTGTCTGTCTTCTAATGAATTCTGAAGTGGTTTTTCTTTCCTCTTTAATTTTGTTCTCTTGAGAATATCAGAAACTTGGCAAATTTTTGTCCTCAACTCTGGATCCTAGTAACCAGTTCTGGTGAAATAGGGAAAAAACCTATTACCATTCTGTTAATTTCTAAAAAGTAGTGCTGTATTTTCTCTCCAAAATTTCAAATCAAAATGATGAATTTCTAATTTATCGTACGGATAGTATTCTATCTTTACCTTAGGGGGGAAAAATTGAGATAAAGGGAACTCTAAGAGGAGCAAATTTCTAAAAATTTCCTCCAGTAAAAGAGTACAACTGTCAAAGGGTGGTGGGATCAGGGTAAACAAAATTAATCGAAGCCACTTGCTGAAGCAAGCAAAAAATACTTATAATATGTCATAAACTTTTAGTAAATATGGCTACGTGGATACAGGTGGAACCAGCTTAACTCCAGTTTTTCTTCCAGATGAAACCATGTGCTGTTGTGAGAAGTAAGAAATGGAAATCTAAGCAAACTCTGTACGCGGAAAGGCACATCTCGTCCATAGGAGGGATAAGAGCCCTCTAGTGTAGACCCTCGTCCTGTCAAAAATCCATACCAGCACTCACTCAGCTGTCTCAGCAGGAAAAGATCAAGTACATGGCTAACCCAAATGGAAAGCCTGTCAGTGGTGGGCTTTTCTCTAACATTTTTTTTTTTTTCTGATGGGTTCCCCTGAATATGGGAAAACGCTTTTCTGAATCTGAAGTCTGTCTCTCCAGAGAGCTGGTGCCCTCTCTACCTTAGACATAAAAGTGCCAACAAAGAGGCCAGATTCAATCTCACACAAAGACTGAAACTACTTATATATGTCATTTAGAAAGTAGATTCAGGTCAAGATATTTAAAAATCTCTATTTTAGGATTTTAGAGATGATAAAACCTTTCATTTATTCTTAGAGATATTTGTATCCAAGTAAGAGACTTATAAGGAGTTTGTAGCATATAACAAGTCCAGAAATTATTTCTATCCTTTAGATATCAAGAATTTCAACATATATTTTCAAACATGAAGTTAAGATTAAGAACAAGTTTCTATCATACCTTCAAAAAAGAAAATTCTGAAAAACTTCATTTTTTGAACAACAATCTTAGTTACCTACTGGAAGAGTTCAATCCCATCAAAAAGTGGGATTGAACCAAAAAGAGGAACCTGGTATCAGGAATCAGAGAATATTATACAGGAGAGAGACAAGGAGAATCCTCTTAGTGATAGTGAAGGGAAATACAAGGATGAGAGATGTGTACTAGTGATGCATCACTACAGATTGGAGCAGAGGGATATAGAGAGGTCTAAGAAGATGAAATTGAGAGAATGGCTGATAGTAGATAATATAGGGAAGAATTAGAAAACTAAACAAAACAATTGGGAGAGGTTATAAAAGAAAAAATGAAATCAGCTTATACTACATGGCTCAGCTTTTAACATTTACCTAATCATAATTACATTAAAAATGAATGCTGATCTAACCAATTATAATTAACTGGATCCTAGGTGGATGGGAAATATGTGGGTGAGGGAGAGTGGTGGTGAAAAAGCTAACTCCTTATCATCCATAGTAAACAGAAACATTTTTTAAATGGCAGCATAAACCTAATGTTTTGTAAAATGATTTTTGGAATGTAATAGTCAAAGATTTGATAGTGGTTGCCTCTGTGGAGGATATAGAGAGAATCCTTGGGACAGTAATAAAACTTAGAAAATTATTGCTGGTACATTCTTCTATAACAAATATATAAAAGATAATCTCTAGATCCATCCGTGTTGCTGCAAATAGCATTATTTCATTCTTACTTATGGCTGAGTAATATTCTATTATGTATATACACCACATCTTCTTTATCCATTCATCTATTGATGGACCCTTAGGTTGCTTCCATGTCTTGGCTATTGTAAATAGTGCTGCTGTGGACATAGGGGTACATGTATCTTTTCAAATTATAGCTTTCTTCAGCTATATGCCCAGGAATGCTATTGCTGGATCATATGGTGACTCTATTTTTAGTTTTATAAGGAACCTCCATACTGTTCTGCATAGTGGCTGCACCAATTTACATTCCCACCAACAGTGTAGGAGGGTTCCCTTTTCTCCACACCCTCTCCAGCATTTATTATTTGTAGACTTTCTGATGATGGCCATTCTGACTGGTGTGAGGGTAACTCATTGTAGTATTGATTTGCATTTCTCTAATAATTTAGCAACATTGAGCATCTTTTCATGTGCCTGTTGGCCATCTGTATATCTTCTTTGGGGAAATGTCTGTTTAGATCTTCTGCCCATTTTTTGATTGGGTTGTTTGTTTTTCTTTGATGTTAAGCTATATGAGGTGTTTGTATATTCTGGAAATTAAGCCCTTGTCAGTCTCATCCTTTGTAAATATTTTCTCCCATGCTGTAGGTTGTCTTTTTGTTTATAGATTCCTTTGCTGTGCAAAAGCTTTAGAGATTATCATACAAAGTGAAGTAAGTCAGACTGAGAAAGATAAATGTCATATGATATCGCTTATGTGTGGAATCTAAAAAAATGATGCAAATGAACTTATTTACAAAACAGAAATAGATGCACCAACATAGAAAACAAACCTATGGTTACCAAGGAGGAAGGGGGGAGGGATAAATTAGGAGTTTGGGATTAAAATATACATACTTCTATATATAAGATAGGTAACCAACAAGGACCTACTGTATAGCACAGGGAACAATACTCAATATCTTGTAATAATCTATAATGGGAAAGAATCTAAGTGAATATATATATAATGAATGTATATATTTATATATATATAAAACTGAATCATTTTACTGTACACCTGACTATAACACAACATTGTAAATCAACTATATTTCAATAAAAATTTATTAAAAAACAAATATAAAAAAGAAAAATTTTGATACCAATGAAAGGAAAAAATAAATATTATAAAAGAATTGGAGAAGAGATACTGGGTACATTACTGTAGGGACTGCTAGCTGCTCCCATTTGTCTCCTCTCCTCTTCTTCCATGATAATGGAATTTTTAGCTAATCTCATAGTATCCCAGAATAAAATTCATATTTATCAGCTTCCTATGCTAGTAGGTTTAGCTATGTGACATCTCTGGCCAATGAGATGTAAGCAGCATTGTCCCATACCAGCTTCTTAAAGCCTTCCTTAAGAAATAGTATATATGTGCTCTTTGCTTTCTTCTTCATCCCTTCCTCAGTCTTCATTCCTCTCCCTATTCTGCAGCTGGGAACATGGTTGCTACTATCCAGGACCATAAACTTAAGGCTACTCACAACTTAGTAATAAAGACAGGGGGAACTGGCTCCCTGACAGGGGAGCACCCTATCTGTCCTAGACCACTAACCTTCTAAAAGACTTAACATTTATTTGGGGTTTCTCACACTTACAGTTGAAGTTAAGTACATTTTGCAATATTAATATTAAACTTGTAATTCAAGATAAATGAAAATAAGAATCAGACATTAGATTAAGAAAGAGAATATTATGTTTCTCTTTTTTTAAAATCAAAACAATAGAATTCTGGAGCCACTATAATCAGAAACCTTCTTAGAATGAAATAAACAGAATAGAAATGTTCAAATATATAGAGAAATGTGATTAATAATGCAGTTCAGATCAGTGGGTTAAAGTATGACCAATGGGTTGTTATAAAATATATACATATAATACATAAATATGTATATTAAATATGTAATAAATATATTGAAAGAGTAGAAACTTTTCTGCGACTGAAAGAGTGAAAATCAGCTTATACAAAAAAAGGAAAAAGTAGTCCTACCATTCATCAGGCTTTGGGTACAGACCCAGAAAAAGCCTGCTCCAAAGTTGACAGGAACCACTGTCTCTTCTGAGGTGATACAACACCTGAAAAATGCCAAAACAATACTCTTTGTGTAACTACCGTTTTTGTACTAATGATGCCCCCAGACCACTTTGCTGCACCCGTCTGCTACTTGGGATACACAATTGCTAAGCCATCCTTGTCTGGTGACAACACCCAATCCGAATTCATCCAGCTTCTCCAATCCCACCTCAGAAATAGTAACCAATTCAGAACTGATCCCAGAGCCCCTTATCTCCTCTTCAGAATACTTGTGTAGGAACTCAAAGCTTACAAAAGAATTTTCTCTCCTTCTCTCTGTCTCTGGTGAAGGGCAGCATTCCATGGTTCCTCTGGAGTGCCTTGTCACACTGAGTCGATAAATCTGATTTTGTTGCACTACAGGCTTGTTCCTGTACTAGTCTTTGGCTGATTAGACTTTAACAATATAATTCTATATCTCATAGTTTCTATGTACAAAGTTGGAACTTTATATAAACATCTTTCCTTAAGATAAATTTCAGATAAATTAAAAATATTTAATGAAATGAAATTGGAAATGTACTTAGAATAAAATTACATGATTATCAATGTAATATTTTATTCAGACGGATTTTTATCACTGATATCAGAGCTCACAAAGGAAAGTGTTGCTAGATTTAAGAAAACATTTTGAACTTTTATGTAGTAAAGGAAAAAAATAGTAAGGAAAATTAAAAGGCAAATGACAAATAGGAAAACATTTGCAACATATAAACTATAAAATAACATGTCTAATTTATGAAAAGACTTTGCCAGTAAATTTTTAAAAATACATATCTCTACTAGAACAATAGACAAAGGATCAAGCATGAAAATGTTTCTAATAAAATATGAAATTTCTCAACTTTACTAGTAATCAGAGGAATATAGATCAGAACAGTGTAAAGAGTTGAATTGTGTTTCCCAGAAAGATGTGTTGAAGTACAAACTCGTAGTCCTGTGAATGTGACCTTATTTGGAAATATGGTTTTTGCAAATATAATCAAGTAAGATGAAGTTATTAGGGTTGGTCCTAATCCAATGTGACTGATGTTCCTAGAAAAGGGAAATTTGGACACAGACAGAGACATACAGGGAGAATACCATGTGACCACAGAGGAAGAGATTGGAGGGATGTGGCTGCAAAAGCCAAGGAGCAGCTAAAGATTGCCAGCCACCAGTAAAAACCAGAAAGGGGCAAGAAAGGTTTCTCTCTTGTAAATATCAGAGAAAGTTAACCGTGCTGGTACATAGACTTCTAGCTTCCAGAACTGTGAGAAAATAAATTTCTGTTGTTTTTAAGTCATCCAGTTTGTGGTATTTTGTTATGGCCGCCCTATGAACCTAGTACAAACAGAAATAAGGTACCATTTTCCAATTCTCAGGTAAATATCAAGATTACCTTCCTAATTGCTGAGGATGAAGTGGGAGTTAATATAACAGTTATCTGGAACAATATTTATTGGCATAAATAAAAGTCGTATATATTGAACCTCCAGTTCTATTGCTAGGAATTCATCCTAAAAATGAGTGGAAAAGTGGGGGAAATATATAATGAGTATAAAGGGTGATGTTTATAATAATGTAAAATTGTAAAGAATATCTAATATTAGCAAGTGGTTAACTAAAATGGGCTATATTACCACCCTTAAAATTAAAAAGCTATATTTGTTGACATGGAATTTTGATACGTTTTTAGTAGAAAAAATATTCACAGAGAATTCCATCTATGAAACACTTGAAAAGATATAATCCAGAGTTTTAATATTGGTTATTAGCTGCAAGATAAAATACCATTATTTTTCTTTTGTTTTTGCTTCTATGCACTTCCTCAGTTTGTAAAATAACAAATGTGTACTTTTTGATTACATGCCAATTATTGATTCATTATTTTAACAAATAGAAACAATAGTTTAAATCATACTCTCTTCCTTTAGAGTCAGTTGGATTTCTTCCATTTTTTTCCCAATTAAGGTACTTTCAGCTCTACTAATTATGTTTCTGCAGGGATATTAAGATTAAAGTTAGTAAATAAATGTGACCAATACATTGAACAAGCAGTTTTCACAAGGTATAATTGAAAAGCAATTTCATTTTGTCTCTCACAGTCTCTTTAAATCTAATCAGTGGGTATTATCCCCACCTTGACAACTGGATAAAATTTTCTTCTGGTTACTCTTAGGTAATAGAAAACACACACACACACACACACACACACACACACACACACACACACACACACACACACACACACCCCAAATCTCAACTCGGTAATTAAGAAGGTCCTGTCCCAGATAATAAACTTTTGAGACTGACAGCAGGCAGAACCTAAATACAGAAAAATTCATCTTTCCTCTCTGTTTCCTCATTGTTATAGTGTTTCTACTTTTCTCTTAGGCTGCTAATGGGAAAAATTTGGAGGTAGAGGAAGGAGAGAAGGAAAGGGACAGGACAGGAGAGTTATTACCTGATTAGTTTTTTTCCTAAGACACTTGGTGCTCTGTGAGCCTGCAGGTTTTGAAGTTGCCCCTTTCTGGGGAACACATTCAGGGTTTCCGCTCTCACTAAGAACATCCCCCTGCAACTTCCTGGGTTGCAGTGCTGCATTTCCCTCAGGCTGCAGCTTTGCTACAGCTTCTCCAGTGGTCCTTGATTTTTTGGCAGGACACTCCTTAAAGTCTTTGCTGTTGGGGTCCTGTTATCTCACATCCTCTAACGGGTTCTAGGTCATGATGCGTAATACTCACCTAGGGATAGAGCATCTGTTATCTTCTTGTTCAGCTGCAGGAAGCAGGAAGAATCTCATTTTAATATTCTGTCACATGTGGTTTTTATTTTTTCAACATATGTAAGTTGTTTGTGAAGGGAGGTGATCTAGTTCATGGCTAAAGCCAGCTTGAGAATCATTGTTGCTACCAATAATGTGAGAACATTCCACATTCTTTGTAGTTTTAAACACATTATCCTGTGTTTCCCCAGATGCTATGAAAAGTATCCTCAATAGAATTGTCATTTATTTTACCCTTCCTCCAAATACCATTCTCACTTCCTTGTCTTTAAATTGGAGACTCAAGGATTTTATAAACACTTATTTACCTTAATTCTTTTAAGATACATTCCATCCCACCCCCTTCCAAAACTAACTTTGCATTTTCTTACAAAAAGCACTACATTGTCATAAGAAACAATGTCTTAAACTTCCTGGGAGGAAGATGTTAAAGCGGCTGGCCAGGATCCATGGGATTCATTCTCTTCCTTCACCAGAGGAAGGTCCCCTAGGGAAGGAAAAGAAGGCAGCTGACCCAGTCTAATCTCCTTAACAAATGGACCTCTGGGTAAATAGACTAGCTATTTGCTAGGAGGAACAGACCTTATCTCTAAAATGTCATAGTAGGATATCCCTAACTAAGGATTACATACAATAAATGGAACCCAGGATAAATGACATGGCTCCTTGGAAAATGTTGCATAGGCTACAGAGCACTACTGAGTATGAAGCTGAGACATTTCATAATTTAAACATGGCCTGCTGCATGAGGAACCCAAGAGCCTCCCTTTAAGAACTTATTATCCTGGGCTAGAGATGCATGTCCCATGTGGGAGGAAAGGACCTGGGGAGCCACTGTTGATGTCCTAGAGCTCACTCTGCTTCATCTGAGCCTCTTGAATGCCTAATATTCTTATAATTATTTAGCAAGCTTTGATATTGAGTAAAATATGAGTCATATGAATCTGGTTTGACAATCTGATCCTGTGTGCTGGCTCATTTCTTCAACTTCTCTTTTAAGAGGTTCGTTTTAGATTGCCCTACATTAATAACAATGAACTTTTTCTAGGAATTTTGTGACTACTTCCAAAATGTGTCATACTGATATATTCTTGACCTTGATTTCAACTTATTCATGACTGGCATTATATTTCTATTTTGGGAAAGGCATCTATAGGTTCCATTTTTGCAATTAAGTGCTTATAAATGTTTCCAACATACATTTGGTTTGTTATTCCCATAATTGTTATTTGAACAATAAATGAGCTGCTCCTAATGGACTCTGTATCCATTTTTTTTTTTTTTTGGTAAGTTTGTGTCAGCTTCTTAAATCGTTAGAATCATTTTAATTTCAATTGTTTTCATTTTCCCTCCCTGAATTTTGAATTTTATTTTGTTTTTCTGGTATTAAGTCCTATAGACAAGGTCCTTTCCCATTTTTGCTTCCATGTGTCTAAGTCTAGTCCAGATCTTATATTCTGCTCTTGTCTGGAGACCCTCCTCTTTTTCCTGGTTGGTATCCAATGACTACATCACTTTATTCTTCTCTCTTTAGTCTTCTCTTTTCCTGCCATTTTATGGTGCTAATAATTTGGCTCTTTTTACCTAGGAAAAAAAATCACTGAGCTAACTTAATACAGTTGATACCAGTATCCCTGACAACTATCATAATGTCAAGTGTGTAAAGAATTGTGGCATTCACTCTTGGCTAGGTTTAATTATAAACAAAGGCCCTTTGGGTATTAAGTAAGTTCAAGAAATATTCACAGCACTGTTCTGGAAACCAGAAGGCACAAAGATTGTATTCTAATGGCTGTGGTAAGGATGGTACCATGGTACAAGTCCAAAGGCAGAAATGAGAGAAATAGGAGACACCATGGTTGGAGCAAAGACGAATTGATTCCTTTTTAGTTGGAAAAAATAAGAAAGCAATAATATAAGAAGTATCACTTCAACAATGAGTCTTGATGCATGGGGTTGAATAGTGTATTAATAGTCTCGGTCCTACAGAGAAATAGAACCAATTGGCGGGGGTGGGGGGGGGAGAGAGAGAGAGAAGAAGAATATTAAATGGGATTTATCGTAAGGAATTGACTCATAAAATTATTGAGACTGAGAAATCGCACATTGCAAGCTGAAGACCCAAAAAAGCCAGTGATGTAAATTCTAGTTTGAGTCTGTAGGTCTGAGAACCAAGAGTGTAGTACCAGTCCAAGAGCAGAAGACCATTGTCTCAGCTCAACAGTCATGCAGAGAGAGAATTCAGTTGCATTCACTTTTTAAACTACATTTGAGCACTCAATGGGTTGGATGATTCCCACCTACATTGGGGAGGACAATCTACTTTCCTCAGTCCACCAATGCAAGTGCTAATCTCTTCCAGAAACACCCTACAGACACACCAAAAATAACGCTTGACCAAATATCTGGGCATCTTCTGGCCCAGTCAAGTTAACACATAAATTTAACCATTGTAAATAGAGTTCAAGGGTAGGATAGAGTAAGAGGAAGGGGACAGAAAAGGCATGACAGACTAAGAGATTAGCAGAAGCAGCATGGAGAAAATGACTGGAAATTTAAGGCTTCTTGGGTTAATTTGCAAAGGGTTGTCCTAGGTTGTCCCATGTATTGTCTGTTTTGAAACAGAGAACAATTAGGTGGCTCTCTGTACATGACAAGGATTACAGAATAAAGTAAAATGCCATGAGTATTTGAAGTCCTTGAATGAAGAGGTCTACCTGAGAAAGTGACCATTTCTTACTAGCTCTGCTGTCATCATCCTGGACAAGTCCCCATCACCTCTCTCCTTGATATAACTCTGAACTTGGGTCCCCATTTCTAATTTTGCTCCATTTACCACTCCCCAGGACAGCTGGAGTGATTCTGTTAAAACTTAGTGAGATCCTGCCATGTTGTTTGTGCTCAAAACCCTCCAAAGACCTCGTCTCCCGCAGAGTAAAGCTCTAGTACTCCTTGTGACCCTCAAAGTGTCCTTCCCGCCTCCCCATCTCAGAGTTCATCTCTGGTATCTTGCCCTTCTTCACTCCTCAATGGTAGCGCTGGCCGCCTTGCTGTTTCTTACTCATGCAAGATTGACTCCTGCCTCAGGGACTTTGCAATTGCTGTCTCTGCTTGAGGGTGTTCGTCCCCCAAGATGTGTGTGAGGCTCATCTCCTCGTTTCCTTTAGGTCTTCACTCAAGTCACTTTCTCAGTGAGGTCTTTCCTCAACACAGAATCTAAACTTTCAACTCTCACTCCCCACCCTTCACCCACATTTCATGTCACTCTTCTCTGCTTTTATTTTTAGAACTTTTAATTTATTTAATGTACTACATATTTTATTTATTTTTACTTTATGTCTCCCAGGGAGACACCACAAAGGCAGGGAATCTTGTCTGATTTGGTTACTGCTGTATCTCTCCAAGACCTAGAACAGTTCCTGGCACATTATGGTTGCTAATAAATATGTCTTGGCTGAATGAATAAATTAATGAATCTCCATTGGTGTATATTTTATATGCTAAATTACAAATGTAGTATTTTGATTTCATTATACAACATGGGAAATAATTATTCAAAAAATTTTAACATTTTGTAGTTACAAAGTTTGTAATGCTCCATGGTGTAAAAAAAACATTTCTAAGATGGAAACTACTTCTTAAAATTTAATTAAAAATTTAAAAATATTATAAGGAAATCAAAAGACAGCAGATATTTTCCATCTTGTCTTCTGACTGGGGTGCTGACTCTATAACAATTAGGAACTTCATTAGTGACCATATGGCCGAATGATCTCACTATGGACCTTTGAATTAATTTGCATTTTCATTATAACTCTGCTTCTAAGTTATATGTATTATGTTTGGTCATGTATGTACTCTCAAGAGAATTGGAGAATTCTTATTTCATTGAAGAATATATATCTTGAGATGGAACCTAAGTAGTATGTACATTCCAAATTTTAAAACATTTAAATCACTAGATTATTAACAAAAGTAAAAACAAAACTAAGTTGTTTGCTTTGTTTGATGTGCCTCTTGCCACTTTCCATGTATATCTACAAGAGAACCTCTCACATGGTAATACTATTATTTGTTTACTAAGTAGATTTTGTGAAATTTAAAGAAAATCGCCATTTGAAAGTTAATTATGTCTATTTAGGTTAAATTTCTAAGTGTAGGATAGACCTCTTAATTCAAGAAAATTGAGAACTTCTCTCCATCTCATCTACCATCGTTACAACCAAAACCATGTTAAATACAAGACCAGGCAGTAGCTGCTACCTTGGGAAAAGTATTACAAGACCATTATGGCTTAAGGGTGACTGACCCTCCCTGTCCACTGTCCTATAGATCTTGTCAGTGGGGAGGAAGTAGTGATTTAGAAAAGGGACTTGGAGTCTCCTGGGAGGAAAACACTCAGCAAGAACAGGAAAGGAAATCATGCCACCTCCTGTGCGCACATGCATACACGCACACACAAAGAAGATGGAGTTTGGGGTACAAGATGTTTATTAGGGGTCAGCTCTTATGAGAGGAAGGAGAGGCAAGTAGGACTGGGCAGAGGAAAAATTTGAACTGTGATTCAGGTCTGACAATGCCCAGGCCAACCTGGCAGGGAGCCTGGCATGGATCCTGGAGGTGAGTGTTACCTGTCAACAACCCTTGTTAAAGTGCATTTGTTGGGCCTTTTTATCTGTGCCTCATTCAGTCGCTGGGTGTGGCTGCTCTGGGGTGAGGCTCCTAATCACACTTTCTCTTGGCTCACTCACCCTGGGGAAGCCAGCTGTTGTGTTGTGAGACGGCCCTTCAGAGAGGCTCACTTGGTCAGGGGCTGTGGGTCCACATCAGTAAGCTTGGAAATGATGCTCCAAATCCCCCACATAATAGAATCGTCAGATGAGACTGCAGCCCCAGTCAACAGCTTGATACAACCTCATGAGTGACCTTGAGCAAGAGGCACCCAGCTGAGCCATATGCTGATTCATGACCTATAAAAATTTGAGATAAAATTCTTGTTTTAAGCTGCTAAGTTTGGCAGATAGCTTGATAGCAGCAATTGATAGCTCATACAGCTGTGACAAACCCTGAAGGCAGCTAGTCCTTCCCTGGAGGAGAATCTGAGTGGCACATCTTAATATTCAGTATAGCCTCCCCCCCACCCCCGCATTGGTCTCTTGTATCCCCTTTTCTGTATATGTTTGAGGAGCAGCTCCTCCAGGATTCTTGTGGACCTGAAATTTAAAAGAGGGAGGTTAGCAGAATCAACTCCAGCCCCACTGCTGCAGTTGACCTCAGGGCCAAAACTGCTGCTTTCTTTCCACTGTACTATTCTTTTTAGACTTCTTGCACCCTTAGCCATCACCTCTGCTGGTCTTGGTGGCTCATCTGGTAGCATTACCCAGACTGTCATTCTTGAGGGGTCCAATCTCTTGGTCGCCATGTTCTTCTCATACCTGCATTGCTGTATCTGTCTATTTACACTTAGTTTGGCAAGAGATTACCACAAGGCCCCCAAGTGGATTAGCTGGGTCCTATATAGGTATCTTTTCCGGCCCCCGTTGTGTAACAGCAGTTCTGCCTCTTCCTGATGATCTAATTCAGTTATTCCTGCCAAGATGATGACTCCTCTGCTTGCCCCAGATCCCTAGACAGCAGTCATAGCTTATAGGCTTGCATGTTTTCCTTTGGTAAAATTGTCACCCTTTTGTAGATCAGGACTTTTAACCCTGCAGAGTGCAGAATTGAAGGGACAGGGAGCACAAAGTTCCCCATGGATCTTTGGTTATGATTGTAAATGGGGCAATGAAGACTCAGTTGTCAATTGATTGTTAATGATGGTGGTCCCCATGTTTGGGAGTGAGTCCCCTAGGGCATTCCTTTCCTTTTCATATACAAAAAGGGACATCCCTTGGGATGCCTAAGGGAAAGGTGGTTTCATCACACTTTCCTTTAAGGCCTCGATGGCTATGTCATTCAGTTCTTCCTGTAAAATTAGGTTGGGGTTGTTGTTGTTGAGCAAAATATACAGAGGTTTGGCTGCAAGAGAGAAATTTGGAATCCAAGTTCAGCAATTACCAACTGGCCTGAGAAAACCTGTCAGTTGGTGCTAAGTTTTGGGTTTGGGGACACTTAGGACACCATGAAATCTATCTGGATCTAGGTGTAGATCTCGTTCTGATATCAGATGCCCTAAATATCAAACCTGAGTTTGGGAAAATAGCAATTTTTTTGGCAACCTTATGTCCCTTTAAGGCTAAAAGCTTTAGCAAGTAGATGGTGTCTTCCTGTGAGGAGGCTTGAGAAGAAGAGCAAAAAGGCAAATCATCCACATATTATAACAAAGTAAAACTCTAGGGAACTTTATATCATCCATTTCAACCTTTAGAATTTGCAAAAAATAAGGACTCTTAGTATAACCTTGAGGCATTACTATCCAGGTGAATTGTTTTTCCTCCCAAGTGAAGGCAAAAAGGTATTGGCTAGCTTCATCAGCTGGAATACTAAAGAATACACTGTGTAAATCAGTAACAGTAAAGAATTTACTTCCGGTGGGAATGGATGTTAGTAATGTGTGTGGGTTAGGAACAGCAGGGTGTTGAGGGATAACAATGCTGTTTATCGTTCGGCGGTCCTGGATAAACTTCCACCCTTGGCCTTTAGGTTTTCTCACTGGTAAAATGAGAGTGTTCCAGGGGCTAGTAAAAGGGATCATGAAGACTTGAGCCTTGTAATCTTTTATTATGAGTTTTATGCTTTGAAGGGCTTCTTCACTTGTAGGATATTGATTAATTCTGGGGAGAGGTTTGTGGGGTCTATCTGAATTTTGATGGGAGGTATACTGTGAATTTTTCCAACATCAGTTGGAGATTTTGCCCATAAGGAAAGTGGTAGCTGATTTAATAGGGTCAAATGATCAGTGTTTCCAGAATCTGCTCTAGTACCATCAGAGATGAAACAAATAAAAGTTGTCAGAGTGTCATTTAATTCACCTGGTTGGTTACTTTGATGACAACTGTCAAATTCTAGAATTATTGAATACTTCCCCCTTTTGGGAGAAAGAAATTCTAGCATTATACTTCTCTAAGAAGTCTTGATGTAATAAATGGATAAGGGCAGAGGAAATAAGGAGAAAAGGGTGTATATCTCTCAAAGGGCCTAAAAAAAAGGAAATACATTCAGAGACAGGAACCTCTTGAGTTTCATGAGAAATCCCAACTATTTGAACTGAGTTAGTATGCCGAGGCAGGGGCTGTTTTATTGTAGTGGGGTTGAGCACCAAGAGTGTAGTTCTAGTCAATTATAAGTGGAAGAGATTCATCTCCAATCTGGAGAAACGTTTCTCTAAACTGATTAAGAAGAAGGGTTGGGAAGAGCCCCTGTAGTTCCTCAGAGCCCTGTCATTGAGAATTGGGAAGACAAAGAAAAGGCTGGTTAGAGGGCTGAAGGTACCTAAAGCTCTTAAATTCATAACAATCTCTTTTCTAACATTCTGGCTCTTTGCAATAATAGCAGAAACTTGGAGGGTTTTGGTTTCGTTTAGAAGCCTTCATTTGTTGGAGCTGAAGATTAAGAATTTTATCCGTCTTCCTTGGAGGTAACTCATTTGGAGTATGAGAGAACTGGTATGCCAGATTAACTAAATCTGAAGTGGACATAGTTTCCCATTTGATCGTGGTCTTTTGTATTAAAAGGGAAAGGTCCTGGTTGTGCCTATTAATAAAGAGTTAGAAGCTACCCAGGTGGAATCAACATCTTAAGGAAGATCAGAATTTTCTTTAAAAACATTCTGAAGTCGATTGTGATAATCATGAACAGATCAGTCAGATTTTTGTGTACAAGCATGAAGTTTGTTCCAATCAACAGGCTTTGGAAAGGCCCTCGGAATTGCTTGATGAAGTCGTCTAGAGACTGTCTAAGCCTAATCATATAATAAGTTAGCTGGCTGGTTTCCCAGTTGTAATTCTAGATACCTTTCAGGATTTTCCCAATTAGGGTTTTCATCCAGTGCTGGGCCTGGCCTTCACTGACAAGCATATGAACTAGCTGATATAAGTCAGAGAACCCAGGTTGATAAATGTGAATGACTATATTGAACTCCTCAGAAAATCTGTGAGGATCTTAGGTTACTTTAGGAGAATCTTTGTTGGTGGCTTGCAGTTCAACTTTAGTCCAGGGAATATAAGAAATTAAGAGTTTAGCTTCTGGATCCTCAGAAGGCTTAATTTTAAAGGAAGAGATTCTGACAAGTTCAGAGGAAAAGGGAGTGGGGAGAGTTTCAGAGAAAAGGGGAAATTTGGTGAAACAGTTAGTATGGGGACTTGAGGTTATAGTGGAGACACAGGAGTAGAAGGAATGGAAGAAGGTGGCAATGGAGGCAGAGTTTTGCCACGAGGAGCTAAGGGAGAGAGACAAGATGGCACCAGAGGTGCAACCCGAGACAAAAAAGCCAAGGAAGAAGAGCCTCGGGCTTCAGGAGTCATTTTATCTTTTTTCAATCGTTAGTTTGCCTCAGTTAATCTTTTTTTTTTTTTTTTTTTGGGGGGGGGGCCTCTCACTGTTGTGGCCTCTCCCATTGCGGAGCACAGGCTCCGGATGCGCAGGCTCAGTGGCCATGGCTCACGGGCCTAGCCGCTCCGCGGCATGTGGGATCCTCCCAGACCGGGGCATGAACCCGTGTGCCCTGCATCGGCAGGCGGACTCTCAACCACTGCGCCACCAGGGAAGCCCCCTCAGTTAATCTTAAAATAGTATTTTGCAGAGAGGCAAATTTAGATTCCTGATAGGGTTGAGAAACCTCAAATTACCATTTGAAATAAACATTCCACTTAGTTCTGGAAATTTTTGAGCTATTATAGTCCAATTCAGTTTCAAGGAAATTAAGTTTGGGAATTTCAGAAGTTCCCCATAATGGCCATTGGTATTCTAAACTGCCTTTGGTCAGGTCGGTCCATTTGGTTAGAAATGTACATAAAGAAGGACTGCCGGTTTTGAACACAAAATAGGCTGGAATCCCTGTAGGTGGCTCAAAATACTTAGATAACTGGGATCCCATTTTCTAGAGGTTTTTCCTCTAGAGTAAAGAACAATTTTCAAATGGCTTGAACAGCTTAAAGCACAGTCAGCTCAGTTCAAACAGCTTGCAAGCCTGACTACCAGCCAGTTCAAAGGAAACAGCTTTTTTCTGGAGGAGCCATGTCAAAGGCTTTATCAGCCAGCTTCCAGAGAATAGCCCTCCCTAAGGAGAGGCCAGCAGCTGTACCGGCACAGTTCCATTTGAAGCAGCCCCTTCCTGAGGGAGTTGGGCTGAAGGCATTTTCAGCCAGCTTTAGTTGAAACAGTCTGATCTCAAGATCAGACTGAAGTGCCAAACTAGTCCTCACATACAGAACAAGGCCTTAACCAGAAAGACAAAACCTTTAAATAAGTCTTGAATAAAGCCTGGAGAGCTTCAAATGCAAGGAGAGCATGGCCTCAATTCCAGGAGGAAGCCCTATCTTCAAATTCCAGGGTCAGAGAGAAAAACAGTGAGTGACAACGGGCTCAGTTGTAGATACAACACCTGTTTGCTCACCAGCCCCAGAGCCATCGGGAATGTTCTCTGGTCCCACCAAAATGTTGACCTAAAACAAATAGGCTGCCAGATATTTCTCCAGCAAAGATGGAGTTATACAGAATCAGCAGAGAATTGCAGTTTCGGGTCTGCACCTGTGTTGAGCCACATGCAAGGACCCCCACGGCAAGGGAAGGAAAATGCTTTTAGAGAGAGGAGAAAGAAGTTGGGAGGGCTGTAGTAAACAGTCTCTGGCTTTTCACTGGCCGAGTCTTTGCCAGGAAGGAAGAGGAGTCTTTCTTCTTCCTGTTGGGCTCTGCTGTTACCATGGGGCATGAGAACTTCCACTTCTGGTCTCCTAACTCTGTTTAGTTGAGGTTTTTATTTATTAGGGTTTTTTTTTTATAGATTCCATACTTTGGATCAGGCCTTTCATAATCCCTCATATAGAGTGCTGCCTGAGGCCCTGGGCAAAAAGAGCAAACCCATACCTGGAATACATGTTGTATCTTGTCCTATGAACATAAACTAATGGTCCCTTCTGGATGGAGATGGCTCATGTAGCTAGATGGGCGCCTTGAACAATGCCATATCAGGGGCTCCATATTGATGTCTGTTGTTGGCAGGTTGGAAATCAGTAGCTAAACTGGCCTTGATAAGTGGGAGTCCATGATGTTGGGCCAAGTTCTTTTCTGCCACTGTGACTACTTTATTCATCTGGTCCTCAAGTCAGCACTGAGGTGGCTGATGACAGAGCCTGGCTGACATTAATTGGCTGTCTTGCCTACTTGGTTGATTACTTCATCTTCTGTAATAGATGTTCTTTAGTGGGCATCTTCACACTTTATACCCACTCACATATGTCCATCTCATACATAATCCACATGTTTAATCCAGCTTCCTTATCCCCAAACTTCTCATCTTTTTCTTTCCATATCCGTGAAGAATTGGTTGGGCCTTTCACCATTGCCTATAAGTCTGAATGTATTATAACCTCACTCATTTTATCCAAAATGAAGACAAGGTACACTGTACCTTATCTGTTCATTTGGAGGATTTTCCTCCTTCTCTAGCTCATCATTCAAGACTCCCCATACAGCTGTAAGAATGAGCCAGAGGAGAGGGGCATGGTGTAACAGTGGTTGATTCTAGTTCTGTTTGTGCTCAGTTGCAGATGTACCATTTCACCTTATTATGGATTGCTTCTGGGTCCACAGTACCTTGTCATTTGGTGGATCTTATAGGACTCAACTCATTATGGACAGTTCCAGCCATATGTTCACTTTGTGAGTCATAGTCAGACATTCCATCTTTATCGAAGCCCAGTAACATGCCAGGAATTATTTTTCAAAAGATGTATAACTTCATACTGCAAGTGGCAGTACCTTGCCCCAAAACTTCGGAGGACCCACTTTATGATTCTCCCATCGGGACTTGGCATATGGCGTCTTTTCCCACCACTGGTACCTCCCACACCACAAGGTGGACCAGATAATATGGTCCAAGTGTGAGGGCTGCTTGTACTGTAGCCGAGACCTGCAGCAGAGCTTTATCCTGCTTTGCAACTCACTTAAAGCTGGTAGTCTTATCATCCTGGATATTGATGTGGAATGCACTGATTCCAGAGGTGGAAGAGGCCCACCATCATGGTGATTCTTTATCTAAATGATCACATCTTGAGCATCGTGGTAAGATGCACAAGATGTGCTAATTTGTTGTTTACTTTGAAGAGGATGTCTTGACATACCTTGACCATTGGGCTCCTAAAAATGTATGGTTGTGGTGGGTCCCTGTATCTTAATAAAGTTTATTTCCTTCCATCTGGAGTGCATGTGACTTACTGAGACCTTCAATATGCTAGTTATCTCTTCCTCATCTGGCCCAACCAACAAAAAGTCACCAGTATAATGGCTCAAGTGGTGTTTTGCATGATGTCCAGATCATCCTACATGCATGAAAGAAGGCTAGAGAAATGACATAGTTCTAGGGAAAAACTGAAGACTCTCCTTGCTTACTCCCATTTCTTCCTTTGTCTGTCACAGGAGTTTCTCCCAATAAATCTCTCTCATTTCTAAAAATTTAGCATCTGTTTCTCAGAGCACCTGATCTGGCACATGGCCCACTCTTCCAGGGATACCTTGATGTTTCAGTTCTCCATATATCAGTGTCAACTCTGACCTTGTGTGTGACTGTCCTTAAAATGTCTGGACATATCTTATTTTCTGCAAGGTACAGTTGTCTGAGTAAATGACCATAGATCCCTTTGGGGAAGGAATGGAGGAATCATTATTGTGTAAACTTGATGTAGTGTGCAGGGTCCTCCCTTCTAAGAATCCAGCCACCTCTTCAGTCATTGTGTTACGGGTCTGCGAAATAGCTCAGGTTTGAAAAATGAGTAAAGGATTGTAACTTTTTATTGGGACAACAGTTTTCGGCCCTCTGGTTATTCATGCTTGAGTTCTTCTGCTATTACAAATTGAGAAGTACCCTTGTTGGCTACACATTTTTGTGACCCTTAGGGTGTTGTGTTCTGTTACTATCTCTATAACTCTGCGCAGCTCAGGCCTTCTTGGCTGCAACTCTGACCTGCTTGGTCATTA
Source organism: Orcinus orca (assembly GCF_937001465.1). Lineage (NCBI taxonomy): Eukaryota > Metazoa > Chordata > Mammalia > Artiodactyla > Delphinidae > Orcinus > Orcinus orca. The sequence goes on from NC_064565.1 coordinate 67,853,452, forward strand.
CAATGATTGCAACTCCTTGACTTCTGGAGATTAAGCACTGCTACCTAGCTCTGTGGTTGTAGGGTCCTATTACCTCTTTTGCCATCAACAAACCAGTTTATATAACAACTTTCCTATTGTCAATCTTGAATTTAAGAGGAGAGCCACCACAAAACGTTTTGGTGATGCTGTTGTCCCTGTCGCCATCGCATTCCTATAGCCATGGTATATAGTGTGTCTTCTGGGCATTCCCATGGGACATGATCATTTGGTGTGTCTTCCAACCTCACATGATATATTCATTCCCAAATGCCCACTTCCCTGAGCACTTTATTCCTTCCCTCCACTGTCTGCCATGACAATTATGACATACTGACTTCCCTCAGAATGAGCCATCACTTTTTCCATGCTTCTAGGATCCATCCTAGTAGCGACTTCACTCTTTTTCTTGGGGTTTTTGTTAGTGTGTATCTGAATAGAGAGCTCCAAGGTCAATAGACTCCTCCCTATGCAACTTAATGTTCTGGTCCCCCGATCAAATACCTCAGATCCACTTCCATGCCTATTCTCCTTGTTCCTATCAGTTCACATGGACTAGGTCTTCTAGCAACTTTGGGGTTTTTCCAACAAACCCACACATTTCTCCGAACTGCACGTAATAGACCTGCCTTGGTTTTGTGTTTAGCCTTCTTTGAAATAAAGTCATTCATACTATTAAGTACTAAGCTTGATCCTCATTTTTTTCTGCCCTTCCCTGTGAATGAGAACTTCTTTGTATGTATGTAATCAAAGAGGTTCACTCCTTTCATACCTGGATTTCAATTGGCTGTCACTCACCCTTCACTGTATAATATCTTTCTTTAGAGTATCAATGGCACTTAGAAATAGTCATCTAATTGTGTTATAGCTACTATTTCTTCTATATGTCTCAAATACCTGATAGGCTGTACCCAGTGCACTTGTACACCCACCTAATTCACCACCAATGAAAGTTTTAATGACTGGGCTACCACTTTGTGCCAGGGGCTGTTGGTGCTTCACCTCCACCAATGATGAGACATTCATTGCCAGCTGGGCATAAGTGATCCAGCTTTGAAACCATCTTATTGCCTGCTTTCTCACACCACTCCTGAAAACAGCCGTCACTTCTGAGACACTAAGATGGAGTCTGAGATGCAAGATGTTTATTAGGGATCAACACTTGTAAAAGGAAGGGAGAAGGAGCAGTATTGGAAAGAGAAAAAACAAACAAAAACAGTGAACCAGCCCAGCAAAATCTCAGCCCACCCTGCAGAAAGTTCTGGAATGAGTATTGCCCATCAGAGCAGATGGCTGGGCTTTTATATCTCTGGCTCACTCAGTGACTGGATGTGGGTTGCCCCAAGAAGGGCGGGATCTGGGGCCAAGCAACTCTTCGCAGCCGAGGCAGACAACCCAAAGCACTGAGAGCTGGCAGCCATCTGCTGACCAATCTTGCTGCAGCTGGGCAGCCTGTCTTTCTTTGAAGGGAGCTCTGTGTGTTGCATCTCAGTGTATACCACAGAGAATCTACACTGTTAACCAGAGTTCAATAGCCCGGTCTTGGTGGATGGTTGTTTCAAGACCTGAATTTACTTCTCACTCAGGCAAACTGGCATTGGGGTAAGGGTTGTATTTTGGAAACAATGGGCTTATGAGTTTAAAGCATGGAGTCACAATCTGTGTTGCCTAAGCATCGGGCACCTTTGACCTTGGGTACCACTAGAAGTTGCATTCTCCTTCCCGAAGAAATCACTGTGATCTGTGCAGATATATGGGCCAGCAAGGTTACTTCTGAAGCCAGTGGATAGGAAAGCATTAAAATTTGCAGAACAACAACTCTGTGAATATACTGAAACCCACTGAATTGCACTTTTTAAATGGGTGAATTATAGTATATCTGAATTATATCTCAGTAAAATTGTTAAAAATTTTTTTGTAGAGCAAGTTTTCAACTCATCTTGTTCTAGCCAAAAAGTCAAATCATTCCCAGTCTGGCTTTCTGGGGAACTTCTTACAGCCTCAGGTAATCACCTCATTTTTGTTTCAAAGGAAAACTGAGGAAGCCTTCCAGATATGCTGTACAAGGAAGGATGAAGAGGGGAGAGATACTAGAGGGCCAGCTATTTTTGACAAAGAAGGTTTTCCAGCAATTATTTTTAAGTATTAAAACAGATATGACAGTTTATATCCCGGGCTGGTAAAGAGGGTCAACCAAATACACGTGCTTGTATGTTAGTCTTTTTTAAGGAACTTCCTTGGTAAGATGTTTCTTTTCCAGAACCGTTTCCAAGGGCTTACTCTAAGCTCCTTGAGGATACTGAGAACATTGGTGCTTTAAGACTGTTGATTCATTCTTTCAATTGGCATTTATTCAAAAAGTAATTTTGTGTATCTACTAAACAGTGGACATTATGCTGTGGCCACTATAAATACAGAATTGATTGGGCTGGTCCCTGTCTTCATAGAGGGGAAGATAATGAAAATTTAGAATTATAGTATATTTTGCTGTACCCTGTAATAGATGCATGGAGAGAGTGCATGGGGACGAAAAATAGAGTAAGATCTTTTTGATGTTTTGTTTAAATCGCTTTTAGTACAATTTGTGCTTGCAAAAACTGTGTTTGGCTTACAAAACTTAAATGGTTTCTTAACAGTATTTACTCTTTTCCTTTTTCTTCCTTTTCCCTTCCAGTTTCCTTCTGGGTTCTTTTAGCTTTCCTTAAGAAACACAAAATCTGCTTAGAGAAAAATATGCCTACCTAGGCACACACTATCACGAAAACACCAAACTAAGTAACCAAAACAGGAAGTAGGGGTGTAATGCTGGTAACTGCTTCCGATTAACTCTTCACTGAACTATTGTGATCTTTAGGAGAATATGCACGCAAAACACTTCAAGAGCCTGGTACCTCTAGCAGGGAAGAGTTGTAAAGGTTGGAGGGGGGGCAGAATCTGATTTTGTTTTCTGAGCAGATGTGCCTAGAGGTTTTGAGGATTAAAAAGTGTTAGAATGAGAAGAAATTGTATAGATCTACCATTATTTGTATCCTGAGAAACACCCTATTCCTAACGGAGGTCCTGAGGGGTTTTAGGATTTGTTTCATGGGACACAGTATTTCAACTGTGGAAGGGCACCAGCTGTACTACAGGCAAACCCCGCTGACCACTCTCACCCACGTACAGAGCTGCTCTGATCCAGGTTGACATCGCAGCAGATGGCCAGGGCCAGCAGTGGAAGCAATTTTTTTTTTTGATAGCACGCAGTATTACTTTATTTATTTATTTATTTTTGGCTGTGTTGGGTCTTGTTTCTGTGCAAGGGCTTTCTCTAGTTGTGGCTAGTGAGGACCACTCTTCATCGCGGTGAGCGGCCCTCTCACTATCGCGGCCTCTCTTGTTGCGGAGCACAGGCTCCAGAGGCGCAGGCTCAGTAGTTGTGGCTCACGGGCCTAGTTGCTCCACGGCATGTGGGATCCTCCCAGACCAGGACTCGAACCCGTGTCCCCTGCATTAGCAGGCAGATTCTCAAGAAAGCAATTCTTATTAGGGATTTTACAAAATGACTCAGACCTGGCCAGAGCCAGAAATATCTAAATCCCATTCCAGTGTGATTTGTGATCTAAAACTGCATAAAAATAGCATCAACTGCTTCAACACTAAAGGAATAATTATTAATAGCTTTTTAGATAGATGTTAAAGCACTCTTCTTGTGGAGTACACATAGGATTTATTTCTTTTTTCCTTATCGAATATGACCTGTATTTAATAAAATCTATTTCTCCTCCAGTCCTGGACCACAGATGCAATACTTGCATAATGCAGTGTAGTTTGGCTGGCAGTTGCCAAGGGCCCTAAATAATGCACCTCAGTAAAGCACTGTGATCAGGTTGCCTGTTGCATATGGGCTGCTGTGAACCAATCTGACACCAGCTGCAGGCTATTTCTACTCAGTGGTTCAGCGTACTGGGAATGAGATGCCAAGGTTTCCTTGGGCAAACCAACAGGTCAAAGCTAGGATCTGTGGCCAAAAGTCATTATTTATTATGAAAGTTTAATGGACATAGAAATAAATGAGAAAAGAAAATTAGTTAACAAGCATATACATCATTTCAGATATTAATATTAATTATCATAGTTATCAAAGTTTTATAAAAGGATTTTATGTTCTGCTTCAATATTTTGAACATAGTTAGCTTGTATCTGTTGCCTAAGTTTGTGAGGGCAGAGTTGGATCCATATTTGGCCCTTATCTGAATTCACAAAAATCCTAAGACAACTCGTATAAGGGCATATACAAATGTTTTATGTTTTTGTGATCAGACAAGAGCTAATCATAGGTATTGGAAAATATACAATTTAAAATATCACAACATATCGAGGACAGATTTTATGAAACCAGTTCTTCTGATATTTTGAGATTTACCTTGGAGTCAACATCAATTACAAGATTCAGAGTTGCTGAGTATGATTTTCTCTCCATTGTTTGATTAGTTGGTTAACCTGATTGGGAACGAAATTGTTTACTGAATGTGCTGGTGAAGTGACATTTTTGCAGACACTTGCCCTTTGGGAAAGATAGCTATACTTTTGGATGTGGTAAGTGACTTGCTTTAAAATGATAGTGTCACAAATATTTTGTGGATAATAACTACTGAGAAGTTGAAGGAAGAAAATTCACACTTGCTTTCATAACTTTTAAATGACCACTTTTCCTAAGCATTTAAGAAGTAGATATTCAAAAGGTTGTTAGATAAATATGCGTTATATACCTTTCTAGTTTACTGGAAGTATTATTATTATGTGTTCCAGTATTTTCAGTTCCAGTTAATCATTAAAATATGTAATGATGGGCTTCCCTTGTGGCGCAGTGGTTGAGAGTCCGCCTGCCGATGCAGGGGACACGGGTTCGTGCCCCAGTCCGGGAAGATCCCACGTGCCGCGGAGCGGCTGGGCCCGTGAGCCATGGCCGGAGCCTGTGCTCCACAACGGTAGAGGCCACAACAGTGAGAGGCCCGCGTACTGCAAAAAAAAAAAAAAAAGATGTAATGAACTTTTTTTGTCATGTGTTTTTATCTGGCTGGAACTTTAAAATATGAGCTTTATAAATGATGTAATGGCACCTCTACTACCTGGATTATTCTGGAGAGAGAGTCATCAAGGTATTAGGTGCTCTGGAATCCTTAAGGCAGTTTGTCATGATCTCACTTTTCTGTTTCCACTTTTAATTCATCTTCAACCTATTACATTAGACAGTCTTCTGTCTTGCTCTGGCTTCAGCCCCAAGTTGTTTTGACTTCTCTCTGTCTCCTGCTGCCCTGTATTCCTTTTCCTTTGGCCTCAGCCCTAATACCAACTCTATTCCTAACCCTCAATCGTCTATCTCCCTTTCTGGCCTCAGTCACAATCCAAAATTTTTCAGGATTAAGCAGACATCAAAAATACTGGCAAACTAAGACAGAGAGTATTTGCCACATCCTTGCTTTAAAATTAAACCAGTAGAACTTGGGCAAAGCAAAAAAAAATCTGATTTTTGTCTAATGTGTATGCCCTTTTTTATCCATTTTTATTTCACCTTGCTCAAATATAGTGAAAAATTAATCCTGCTCTTAGAAAAACAGCTGGGAAATACTGTTTCAATTTTTCTACTTGTTAAATTTGTAAATCCAAGTTAGTTGAATTTCTGCTGAAATGATAAAATAATCTCAATGCTATCTTTTTCTTTTTAGAAGTGAGTATTTTGTGATTGTCATGCTGTGTGGAGGCTATTAACTGCAAATCTTTCTTTGACTTTCTTGCCATGTTTTAGTGTACTGCTCCAGTATGAACTAATTAAGAAAATTTTGTTTTCAACTGTAGCTTAGGTAAAAACTTCATTCTCACAAGGGAAACACAGTGGCAAATCAAATTCTTTTCAGTATTAATTAAAGGTGAATTCCTCAAAAATGATAATAGGAAAACACTTTTCAAAAGATTATATGACCCAGTTGTTTAAAAACCTCAATATTTAGAGATAACTGTGATACTAAGGACTTAAAGAAGGTATGGTTAATTAAAAAACAAAACATCAGTGTTGCCATAAAAATCTCAAGTCACACTATAGATTTTTTTTTAATAAAAAGGTGAGGGCTTCATTTGAAAAATATTTTACCATATAAGGACTAGTAGTTTTTATTTATCGTTGTGTGTTTGTAGGCTGTGTTTATAGATGATATACTTATAGGCTCTGATGTGAATGAGGTAAAATGACACCCCAATTGTGGGCTAACCTTTTAGAATATGTATTACTTAATTCTTATTCTTAATGTCACAACAGTTGATCACTTACCCTACTGACATTTTATTAACATTTGCAGTCATTTATTAAAAGAAGTTTTATTTTGTTGTTGTTTTTTCAACTGTGAAGCAAAGATTTATTCTGACTACTCTTTTTCTTTATTTATAGAGTCCCTCACTTCAGGTCATGATGTGGCTGAGGGGACTAGATAAAGACAGGTTTTCACTGTAATTTTCAGGTTCTTTTAAAACACCTCCCACATCAGCTTCCTGTTACTGAAGTATTCAAACCATGCTTTGCATGATGGTCACTTGGAGTCCTGATTTAAGTTGAAGCCAAGCTTGTGTAATCATGGCAAGAATTAATATAAAGTATGCTAACATCGTTCTGAATTTATCACAGTTCATAGAAATGGGACATACTAACGAACCACTAACATATTTTTTCCTGAAGCATGATGCCTAAAAGGTCAAATTTGCATATGATAAAAGAGAAGGAGGCTAATTAAAGAATCCATAATCTTTTTTTAACATCTTTATTGGAGTATAATTGCTTTACAGTGTTGTGTTAGTTTCTGCTGTATAACAAAGTGAATCAGCTATATGTATACATATATCCCCATATCCGCTTCCTCTTGCGTCTCCCTCCCACCCTCCCTATCCCACCCCTCTAGGTGGTCACAAAGCACCCAGCTGATCTCCCTGTGCTATGCGGCTGCTTCCCACTAGCTATCTATTTTACATTTGGCAGTGTATATATGTCACTGCTACTCTCTCACTTCGTCCCAGCTTCCCCTTCCCCATGTCCTCAAGTCCATTCTCTGCATCTGTGTCTTTATTCCTGTCCTGCCCTTAGGTTCATCAGAACCTTTTTTTTTATTTTTAGATTGCATATATATGTGTAAGCATATGGTATTTGTTTTGCTCTTTCTGACTTACTTCACTCTTTATGACAGACTCTAGGTCCATCCACCTCACTACAAATAACTCAATTTCGTTTCTTTTTATGGCTGAGTAATATTCCATTGTATATATGTGCCACACCTTCTTTATCCATTCATCTGTTGATGGACACTTAGGCTGCTTCCACGCCCTGGCTCTTGTACATACAGCTGCAGTGAACATTGTGGTACATGACTCTTTTTGAATTATGGTTTTCTCAGGGTATATGCCCAGTAGTGCGATTGCTGGGTCGTATGGTAGTTCTATTTGTAGTTTTTTAAGGAACCTCCATACTGTTCTCCATAGTGGCTGTATCAATTTACATTCCCACCAACAGTGCAAGAGGGTTTCCTTTTCTCCACACCCTCTCCAGCATTTATTGTTTGTAGATTTTTTGATGATGGCCATTCTGACTGGTGTGTTCCTCATTGTAGTTTTGATTTGTATTTCTCTAATGATTAGTGATGTTGAGCATCTTTTCATATGTTTGTTGGCCATCTGTATATCTTCTTTGGAGAAATGTCTATTTAGGTCTTCCACCCATTTTTGGATTGGGTTGTTTGTTTTTTTTGATACTGAGCTGCATGAGCTGCTTGTATATTTTGGAAATTAATCCTTTGTCAGTTACTTCATTTGCAAATATTTTCTCCCATTCTGAGGGTTATCTTTTTGTCTTTTTTATGGTTTTCTTTGCTGTGCAAAAGGTTTTAAGTTTCATTAGGTCCCATTTGTTTATTTTTGTTTCCATTTCTCTAGGAGGTGGGTCAAAAAGGATCTTGGTGTGATTTATGGCACAGAGTGTTCTGCCTGTGTTTCCTCTTAAGAGTGTTATAGTGTCTGGCCTTACATTTAGCTCTTGACTCCATTTTGAGTTTATTTTTGTGTATGGTGTTAGGAAGTGTTCTAATTTCTACATTACATGTAGCTGTCCAGTTTTCCCAGCACCACTTATTGAAGAGGCTGTCTTTTCTCCATTGTATATTCTTGCCTCCTTTATCAAAGATAAGGTGACCCTATGTGCATGGGTTTATCTCTGGGCTTTCTATCCTGTTCCATTGATCTGTATTTCTGTTTTTCAGCCAGTACCATACTGTCTTGATTACTGTAGCTTTGTAGACTTTCTGAAGTCCAGGAGCCTGATTCCTCTGGCTCAGTTTTTCTTTCTCAAGATTGCTTTGGCTATTCGGGGTCTTTTGTGTTTCCATACAAATTGTGCAGTTTTTTGTCCTAATTCTGTGAAAAATGCCATTGGTAGTTTGATAGGGATTGCATTGAATCTGTAGATTGCTTTGGGTAGTATAGCCATTTTCACAGTGTTGATTCTTCCAATCCAAGAACATAGTATATGTCTCTGTCTGTTTATATCATCTTTAATTTCTTTCATCAGTATCTTATAGTTTTCTGCATACAGGTCTTTTGTCTCCTTAGGTAGGTTTATTCCTAGGTATTTTATGCTTTTTGTTGCAGTGGTAGATGGAAGTGTTTCCTTAATTTCTCTCTCAGATTTTTCATCATCAGTGTATAGGAATGCAAGAGTTTTCTGTGCATTAATTTTGTATCCTGCTACTCTACCAAATTCATTGATTAGCTCTAGTAGTTTCCTGGTAACATCTTTAGGATTCTTTATGTATAGGATCCTGTCATCTGCAAACAGTGACAGTTTTACTTCTTCTTTTCCGATTTGGAAGAATCCATAATCTTTTGATCTTCTGGATCCTAAAATCGCACCAGTCTGGCAACTAACCATTTGGTAATGGGACCAGTGGGGCACTAGAAAGTTTTCCATATGTGGTATTATTTGTCATGTTCATGAGCACCTGTGTCTCATGGCTCAAGTGTTCTAGTCAGTGTCAACATCTAATGCAAGGAGGAAGAATAGGAGGAACTGCTGAGCAGAGTGCGTAGGCACTCATGTTTTGGATCCAGAGAGAGCAAGTTCTCTGCCTCTGATACCTTGGGTATGACCTTTCTATGTCTTGATTTGATCAACTGTAAAATAGGAATGTAATAATAACTGCATCTTACAAGGCTAATATTAAATGAGATAATTCAAGGAAAGTGCATAGTGCAGTACCTTGCCTGTAGTAAATATTAAATAAATATGAGTTGTTATTATAGCAATATTGTATTGTTATAATTTTAGATGTTGCTACCTTAACTATAGCATGAGTTTCCCTGGGTAATAAGGCTCCTAGTTAAAGTGTCTAGACTCCAGGTATGGAAATTTCGTTTAGATAGTCACACCTCCTTATCACCTCACAACAGGAGTTCAGGGATTTTTTAAAAAAGTAACTTTGATGAAGGTTTCAGCACCAATTTGTTCAGTATTTAGTTGGAACATACACAAGAATATGTATGTAGTTTCTTAGCCATTATGTAAACTGTATGTAGTATTTCCTTTGTCAGATAGGAGTGGAGCGAAGTTTCTTCAGTGGTTTACAAAGTGTGGTTCCCAGATCAGCAGCATCAGAGGTGCCTGGGAACTTGTTAGAACTTGGTCCCCACCCTCGACCTCCTGAATCAGAAATTCTAGGGTGGAGCCCAGCAAGCTGTGTTTGAACAAGCTCTCCTGATGATTCCAGATCCACGCTAAAGTTTGGGATCCACTGCTTTAGTGTTTCTAGCAACAGGGGGCTGGAGATACTAATGGTTGTTATGTAGAAATTATATGAGGAAAATCCTTTAAATTGATGAGATAATCCCGCTTTATAGTCTTTTACTGAGAGAACAAATTTGACAAGTGAATATTCATCTGTGGGGTGGGCCAAAGAGAAGAACCTGAGAGTGGGTAGATTCAGGAGAAAGGTAAATGGTTACATCTCAAAGGGCTCAGTGTTTGTTTGAAGAATCCTTGGTGTTGAAGGCTGCCCCTGGAATTATGTTAGAGTAACAAAAGCAACACTTATGGTACATAAAATAGAATTAAAATAGTTGGTTTCCTAGCTTGTATTCTTCATTTTCTTCAATTTAACTTTTAAGGGATTATGGTAAATTTAAAGTGTTTTAAAATCAAAATAGAAATTAGAAAACTGGGTGAGAAAATGAACAGATAGTGGAAGTGCTAAAGAAGCTAAAGAATTTTCCTACTCAAGGTTAAACGTGGTTAGAAATTTCTAGAATATGAATCTGGAGTCTAGGCACTGTTTAGTCCTCATTTCAGCCCTACCTAATTCAGTTACCTGTGCATTTTCTAAATGGAGGAATTATTGGCCTAAGAAGTCAGTGTAGTGTAATGAGAAAAGCCCATTCTTTAGAAATAAAATAGACATGGGTCTGAATCTCACTTACTAGCTAGTGACTTTAGGCAAATTATTCAGATTTCCAAGAGTTAGGTTTTTAATTTATAAAATAGGGCTAATGTTGCCTACTCTTTAGGATGGTGGTTCCCCAAATGAGGAGGGGGCAGCACTTTCCCTTGGAGGGAGTTTTTGGTGGTCACAGGATTGCCATTCAGTGGGCAGGGGCCAGGGGTGCTGGGCCCCTTGCAGTGTGTGAGACAGTCTCAGCATGGAGGACTGTACCATGTCCTGCACTAATTTTCAATGTCCCCAAGACATTTATATAAGTGAAAATCTTCATAATTATCTAAGCCTAGAACCTAACTGTGTTTTGCGTACGAACATATTTTTGCAAAATTTTAAAATACACTGACTTTTCCAGTAATGTAAATTACTATGATGTAAATTGAGGGACGATAATATTTTGTTTTGTTTGTGCTTTCTTATCAAAAGTTGTTCACCCTTTTGGAAAAAAAAATCACATAGCCAGCAGCAACTCCCTGCATAATATTTGATCTTCAGTAAAACAGCCTTATCGGACTGTTTTTGAGGAGGCTGCATTCACAGTGCTCTTACCTATGGGTGTAAACCACTGACTCTCTCATTGTGTCTTCTAATAATTATGCCTGGCATTTCCTCATTCAGATAAAGTAACTGAAGTATATTAATGTAAAATATTTTTTAATATAAATTACTTTCTTTTTATTTCTCCTTTATATTCTGGCTAGAACATTATACTAATTTTTAAAAACTATGTGTGCAGGTAAGTTATATCAGCTATGAATTTCATTTCAAGATAGTAAATGTGGAATGACACAATATTTTTGTGTAAAGGAGATGTTATATCTGAAGGCTGGGTGTGCTTTCAACTTGAGAGGATTAGATGAGGCAATGTTAGTAAGTGGTTAACATAATATCTAGTACGTAGTATGTGCTCATACGTAGTAGCATAGTAGGTATTATTACCATAATTAGGAGTCAGTGGCACTGGTGGGATTGGATACCAGTGTAAGTCAGGGCAAGATGCCTGTTCACAGGCCAGGAAGTCTGTTTCTTGCCTGGGAATGCAGATCTGGGCCAGCCCCATTGTACCCACTGGGACCTCTATTTCAGGATGATGGCGAGAGCAGCCTGGGAATTCTGAACTTAATCTCGAGACCCTAAGAGAAGAGGGAGACAGGAAATGATTGCAAGATTAGGAATTAGATTCAACACATTGCTTCTCAATCCACATTGGACAGACAGTAGTATGGTGGGTGTATTTGTTGCTGCTATTACTCTTATTCTCTGGGGACTGGTTCAGCCATCTGGTTGCCTGTGCCCCTCCCTCTAGTGTTGCAGTTTCTGTGTTACCAGAGTTAACTATTAAAGGAGAGGAAGCTTTAAGCAGCATTTTAGAAAAGAAGCAGACCTATCAGTTTTTGGAATGACTGCAGTGGACTGAAGCCTGTGCCACTGTAACTGGTCCACAACCGTAATGCGCCAGAGAGGCTCAGCAGGAGCCCTACCACTATACTTAGTTCCCATTTGGCTCTTGAGTTGTGACTGCTTCTCAGGACGAGGATATCTGCAGCACTTTTGGTAAATAAAATAAACAGTTGAATTCTTGAGCAAGAATTCAGAGACATTTCATGGGGTAGATGGTATCCCAAGATATGCTAACCTTCTTCCCATAGGCTAACCCCAGGTGTTATAAAACAATTTCATAAGAACTGATGATATACCGAGTGCAATAATAGATACAGTTTTGGTCAATGTAAGAAAAATCTCTTTCTTGTTAGAAAAAACAGATTAAAATCCTTATTTAGGAAGACTTCCATGGATTTTTATACCAAGGCAAAGCGACAGTCTAGAAGATGTTTCTTTAGATAATTCACCCAGGTGTGGCCACTTGCTTTGTAATGCTCACTAGCCAGAATAATATGTTAAATTATTAGTTAGCATTTATGTAATTCTTGATGATAATGATAATTAAGTAAGTAGTTAAATGGAAGTGAGACAGTATTCTAGGTTATATTAACAATAATTGAAATAATAATTGACTAATGAATAGCATTAATCAGGATAAGAACGTAGCTGTTTCTACTTGAAACCCTTTAAAAATGTAACAGTGTAGAAATCAGTATGGCTTAGAAGGATAGACTTAGACATCTGTGTCTTAGAATATGCAGACCAGAAATGAAAGATGATCCTGTCCCAGAAGCCACTTTACCTCAGAGGTTTGTTTAACTAGAACACTTCAAAAAACTGAAATACACACTGTCATTTAGGAATACATAGGCTTTCAAAATTCTGTCAATTCTGCCACAATATATTTATGTGGTGAAAATGTTCCCTCCCCTCTGCCTTTTCAGGGCTGTTTTGGTAAAAGTAAAAAGCCTAGGAAATTTCTTTAAGGGTTACTCAGCTTATTTCCTTTGATTCTCGACTTGTCATACAAAATATGTTCTTCCCTTTGAAAATGTGTATTTTTCCTGAAAGCCAATTCTGTGTAAAGCACATTCTGGATGGTACAATCTCTAGTTTGTTACCGGCTAAGAAAGGAACAGACATGATTCCAACTGGGACTCCAAGTCTCCACACTCATAATTGAAATATATACTGTACATGGTTCCTTCGCCTTCAACATTAATACCCATCTGCTGAAATGGCAAGGTGCCTGCTCTCTAGTTGATTGGATGGATGCCCTGGAGCACAGGTGCTTGGCAGTGATGGGTTTAGAGAAATCCCCGGCATAACATTGTTCATGACATTTCCTCCGCAGGACATCTCTCCCGGGTGTATGTTATATGGAGGGCTCTCTCTTCCTGTCTGATGTCATGACTGCTACTGGACATCTTCAGAAATGTCTGTTCATCATTAAAAGCAAAAGACTTAGAACAAGATGACATTTAAAAAGTAGAAATCATAATATTTTGATTCTTGAAGTCTAGCTTAAAAGTTTTAAAAATATGTTCATTCTTGGAACATCTTAAATACCAAGTTTTTAAACTCAGAGTATTGTTCCAGGTATCATTTATTCATTACTTACATATTATGGCCTATGACAGTTGGTGATATAAATCCAAAATCATGCTGTAGTAGTATACATGTGGCAGTATTTTATGAGAGGTATGTTTGAGGATTTCAAAGTAAAGGTTGTCTTTCGGTTCTCTCATATAAAAGCTATTGGGGGGGAAAAAAGACCCCACAAAACCTTTTTTTTTAAGCTATTAACCAGTATTATTTTTCTCTCCTCTGTTTTTTCTCTCTTGGAAAGAAATATCCCATTGAAGTAACTAGTGGACTCTGTGTTTAATCCCTCCGGGATCAGGTGTGACAGTACAGAGAGAAGAGAAACCCCATGCATTATCCTAACTGCGGTTTCTAAAATTCTAAGCCTTTAGTAGAAGCAAGAGTTTTTAAAGATTAGATATTTGGGAAAAACAAGGGGAAGAGTATAGGGTCTCCTAAGCCAGATTTGCAGTCTAGAAAACAACTGGGAGAGATAGCAAAGAAGAACTGAGATACAAATGTGTTAATAGGCCTTAGAGAGAGCATCATCTGTGTCCATCTCTTGGGCAGAGCTCAGAGGTATCCCAATTATAATTATTATAAGATATTATAGGTATTTTAGAGAAGAAATAACTGTGAGCTTCTTATAGGTAACTGGGAGCCATAGAAAGCTTTTCAGAGACACCCACACCTCAGATTGACTGAGTTAAAGATTATTTCAAGGTTAGACCTTACCTTATGCCCAAATGGTTCATGGATCCGTGCATTCATGCTCCTTTCTCTCATCTCTTATGAACTAGAGACATATAAACCCTCTGACACTTTGATATAATCCTAAGAAGGAAGAATGAAACCCAAAACTCACTGACTATATTTCTTTTCTCTTGGGAGGCTTGCAATTTATTTAAGTTGTTTATAAAATATAAAGTTATACTTCTAGTTCATCTAAGCATGTATACTGAGATTCGTATTAACTAAATTATTTATATATTGTGAATTGTTCTAGAAAAGACTTAAAGACTGTTGCAAAACTTTTAGAATTTTCTTTTCTACTTTTGATCCATTTCTTTCCTACTTTTGAACCTTTTATTAAAGGCAGCGTTTATGAGATGTTCTCTTTTCAGATGGAGTACAGATTACCTGGGTTGCCCACTCTGTTCACTAGAAGCCTAATTCTACAGCCTGATATATTTTAGTTTTGGCTATCCAACTATAGCCATACGTAGAGGAGATTTTAGCTTAGTATTTTGCAAAAACAACAAAAGGATTCTTTTTACAGTGACCAAATAAATACACTGTAATAAGAACTCTATTCAGTCTAGTGCACATATTGTATAGAGTTATTTGCAAAAGCTATGTATTGGATTGGCTATCAGCATCTATTTTTCACTTCCTCTTTGCTTAGGAATATATAATAACCTCAAAAGTATTCATGAAAATTCTGATCAGGAGAGAATTCCCTTTAGTGGGTGTCATGCTTCTCTTGTGCCATGATGTCTGTACAGTAGTTTCAAGTCTCTTATGACTGGGACCTTTTCTTCCCCCCTCTATCTTTGCTTACAGAATCATACAAAGGAAACCTTTAAGCACTAAATCATTCTTGGTAGATGATGCTTGTCCCCAGAATGCTTTGTGTGCGTTCTTAGTGTGAATGGCTGCCTGGTGTTGCTTCTCTACCCCTTTCAGTGGAGAGTCTTTGTGTTTTCATTGATGAGTCTTCCTGCTACCTGATCAGCATTCTGGATACACCATTGGGGATCTGCAGTCAGGAGAGTGGTGAGGGAACTTTAAATGTCTTTTGTGGGCAAAAATCACTTTATGTATGGTCCAAAATAAAAAACAGATTTCCCCTATTATTCAGCATCAAGAAAATAGTGGGTTAACACAATTTAGGATTCTGTTGCCATCTTCCTGTTTATTTACTTTATCTTTTACTTCTTATCCAAAAGAGGGTGGGCATATTTGTTTTCATGAACCTGGGGAGACATCAGTAAAACCTGACCCTTGGCTGTGGACCTTTGCTCCCTTTGCTTGTAACTGTGTTATTATATGAGTCAGCCTCTGCCTACTGCCTTAGTATCAATATTTTTCAAAAGCTGGGTTTATCCCAGGAAAGAAAAGCAATTTCTAATGTGATCAAAATTGTTGAAATCTTTCTGATTTTCAAACAACCCATAAGGGTTCTAAATGGTACTTTGGGGCCTCTTGTTATACTCTACATCAAACATGGGAAAAATAGAAAGAAACTTGTGGGAATAATTCTTAAGGCATTTATATACCACATAATCTAGTTGTATAAATCCATGTAACAGGAGAATCCCTGGGAATAAATTTCATTGATTAACTTTCATGTCAATTTGTTATTTTTAAATAACAAAGATCTTTAGCCTCTGATTCTTCCAGTTTAGTAATTATCAAAATAATTATTTGATAAGTACCAGATAATTTCTTCTAGTTGTCTTATTCTCTAAAGATTTCTTAAACAATAGAACAGCACTTTGATATACAGTTTCTCTAGATGATCTATTTCCCTCTTTAAATCTTTAAGTAAAGAAAGGAAATAGCATAATAGAACATTAATATTGTCTTTTTTAGTATGACAAATGAGGTATTTCCCAAATCTGTACAGTTTATAACAATACACTGAATGTAGTATATAGTGAATTAGTTATATTGATATAGGGTAAAATATAAATCATATGAAAGTATTTTTCATGAAAAGCTGCAAGTTTCAGGTTTAGAGGTGCAATATAAGAAACAGTGCTTTTTATCTGATATTACTGTAAAATTTTAAAGAGAGAAAGACTAGGAAAAATCTCTATATTTAGACAGATTTACTCAATTAAAATGAAGAAGAAAATTAATCTGGTTATGTGGATAATTAAGGCTAAATCATCTTCTTGAAATATATTGTTGCAGCAAATAATGTGGCAGGGATTTTTTTCTTTTTCATTTTATTCTGCTAAGGTAGATCTAACCTTTATATGAATCTCAGGACAACAACAACAACAGCAAATAGAATCCAAATATAACAAATTAGATCAGAAACTCACACACCATTGTAAAGCAATTATACTCCAATAAAGATGTTAAAAAATATATAACAAATTAGAGTTAGATTTATAACATAAATTCAGCCTTGTCTATTTAGGCAAGACTGACATTGCAGTAAAAGCCTGGTAGAGATTCCATATTTATTTACTTCAGAGTGCTGAATCAAGCTCAATGAAAAGTGATTTGTAAATTGCTTATTCAGTGAACTTGAATAAATAACTCACAAATCAATGTCTTACAAGAATTTGGTAACCAGCCTATTTCATTTGAAACTGTACTACAGCCTTATCAATTTCCTCCTCTGGATAATGTTGAATAGGAAAGACTCAAAGAGAAGCAGGCCATTCTACTTACCTGTTCAATTCCAAAAGAGGAAAAAATGTGACTGGAGTTTTCGAAGTAACCCTCTTTCCAGCTACCATTACCACCCTCAGAACTAAGGAAGAGAGACCTCTCAAATGGACCCTGTGCTTTGGAAGACCTGGATCTGACTTCACTGCATTGCACTTCATAGGGCCAGGAGTCCACAGGGCAACCAGATGTATCTACACAGAGCTCATGTTCCCTCCTTCTAGACCGTGTTTCAAGTACCTGAGACTCCGAGCCCACCTTCAGGACTTAAGGTCCCTCCTCCCAGGCATGCGCCACATTGCACATTGGGTCAAAGATATCGGCAAGTGAGGGCAATTTGCAGAAGGTTTGGGGAGAGCTTGAACAGCCAGGCTGGGGTGTTCTCACACAGAAGTGTGACATCCCTCATGAGACCAAAAGAGAAGGAAGAACAAACTACAGGGATACAGACCTGGAACAGGTACTCTCTATGCTGTCACATTCTAGTGCACAATTCTGAGAAGTACAGAAATTTCAAATTTGAACTTGGTTTTCTTGATGGCTATAAATATACATTTTTTAAGGTAGGAAGATAGATCGTTTATTTAACATTGTGTCAGCTTAACTTATAACATTAAATATTTGGACATATGGCCTATGGGCCATCATTGGTACTCTTGCCCCAGACTCTTCAGTGTTAAGGACAGGCTTACCAGCTATTACCCTAATCCTCTACCCTTTTTCACAAACAGACTTCTCAAGGTTTTCTTAACTTGCTACATCCCATTTGCTCATCCCGTATTTACTTTTCTCCTCACTTGATTTTGCTTTGATGCTTAAAACTTCAACAAATCTCCTCTTGTTTATCCCATTGCTTACTGCTTATTTAAAAAACCCAATGGATATGATCTTCAGACCTAATCTTGTAGTCTTAGCAATATTCAATATTACTGGAGCCTGGGAAGTCCAAGGTTGAGGCACCTGCAAATTCAGGGTTAGGTGAGGTCCTGCTTCCTAGATGTGTCCTCACATGGTGAAAGGGGCAAGGGAGCTCTCTAGGGTCTCTTTTGTAAGGGCACTAATCCCTTCCAAAGGCCCCCATCTCCAAATATCATCACACTGGGATTAGGTTTCAACACGAATTTTGCGGGGACACAGTGTATGGAAGCTACACTCCAGATCTGGTTCTAACCTACATCCCCAGCCTCATCCAGTGTATGTCAGTCTTTTACTTCCTCTTCTCTAGACCAGAATTTCTCAACTATAGTCGCCATGTAAAATATTAAATCTTCAGACCTTATTCCAAACAGACCCACACCAAGACACATAATAATTATCAAAAGTTAAAGAGAAGAAGAGAATCTTAAAAGTAGCAATTTGTTAGATGCAAGGGAGCCCCCATAAGACTGTAAGCAGATTTTTCAGCAAAAAATATGCAGGCCAGCAGGGAGCGGCATGATATATTCTAAGTGCTAAAAGAAAAAAACCTGCCAACAAAGGCTACTCTACCCAGCAAAGTTGTCCTTCAGAACTGAAGAAAAGCTAAAGAGTTTTCCAGAAAAACAAAAGCTGAAGGAGTTCATCACCACTAGATGGGCCTTAAAAGAAATGTTAAAGGGAATTCTTCAGGCTGGAATTAAAGGACACTAACTAGTAACAGGAAAACATATAAAAATATGAAACTCACTGGTAATAGTAACTATACAGTTAAACTCAGAATATTCTAATATTATAATAGTAAATTACCTATAACTCAAGTATGAAGGTTAAAAGACAAGAGTATTGAAAATATAGCTTCAGTAATTTTTAATGGATATATAATGTAAAAAGATGTAAATTGTGACATCAAAAACATAAAATGTAAAGAGGGGGTGTAAAAATGTACAGCTTTTGAGTGTATTTGAAGTTAAGTTGTTATCAACCTAAAATAGATTGTTATGTTTTATGTAAGCTTCAGAGTAACCACAAAGCAAAACCTACAGTAGATACACAAAAGATAAAAAGCAAGGAATCTAAGTATACCACTACAGAAAATCATCATATCACAAGGGGAGAGAGCAAGAGACAAAGAAAGGAACAAATGAATTTTTTTTTTTAAAAAAAGAACAATTTATAAAATGGCAATAGTAGGTCCTTTACCTATCAGCAATTACTTTAATGTAGATGGACAAATTCTCCAATCAAAATATGTAGAGTGGCTAATTGGACAAAGAGAAAAAAGAACAAGACACAACTGTATGTTACCTACAACACTCATTACAGTTTTAAGAACCCACACAGACTAAAGTGAAGAGATGGAAAAAGATACTCCATGAAAATGGAAACCGAAAGAAAGCTGGCGTAGCTATACTTATATCAGATGAAATAGACTTTAAGCCACAGACTTAACAAGAGACAAAGAAGGTCAGAATGTAATGATAAAATGGTCAAGCCATCAAGAGGGTGTAACATTTGTAAATATGTATGCATTCAACATAGGAGCACCTAAATACATAAAGCAAATATCAACACATATGAGGGGAGAAATAGCAATGCAATACTATTAGGGGACTTCAGTATCCCACTTTGTATAAATTTATTTATTTACTTACTTACTTTTGGCTGCGTTGGGTCTTCGTTGCTGCACGCGGGCTTCCTCTAGTTGTGGCGAGCGGGGGCTACTCTTTGTTGCGGTGCTCAGGCTTCTCATTGCGGTGGCTTCTCTTGTTGCAGAGCACGGGCTCTAGGCGCACGGGCTTCAGTAGTTGTGGCATGTGGGCTCTAGAGCACAGGATCAGTAGTTGTGGCGCACGGGCTTGGTTGCTCCGTGGCATGTGGGATCTTCCCGGACCAGGGCTTGAACCTGTGATCCCCTGCATTGGCAGGCAGATTCTTAACCACTGTGCCACCAGGGAAGTCCCCAGTACCCCACTTTGAACACTGGATAGCTCACGAAGACAGAAAATCAATAAGGAAACATTGGGCTTAAACTATGCATGAGATCAGATCGACCTAATACTACTGGGTAGAATGTTCTTTATATGATATATACATATCTTTAATGTAAGTCAACCTGCTGGTAAAGGAAACTCCAACTTTTCCTTTATTCAAAATTTTTATGTTTGATTTTACGTTTAAAAGATATTCACGGGCTTCCCTGGTGGCTCAGTGGTTGAGAGTCCACCTGCCGATGCAGGGGACACGGGTTCGTGTCCCGGTCCGGGAAAATCCATACACGCCACGGAGCGGCTCGGCCCATGAGCCATGGCCGCTGAGCCTGCGTGTCCGGAGCCTGTGCTCCGCAACGGGAGAGGCCACAACAGTGAGAGGCCCGCGTACCAAAAAAAAAAAAAAAAAAAGATATTCAAATAGACAGAAATCTGATAAATTTCTACTATATATAATGCAGATGAGGTTTGGTTGGTATGTGATATATGGTACTTACAAGAACAATTGTATTTTCCTTATTTAAAGCTAAAAATGATTTTTATCCAAATTTCCGTAAAAAAACAGTTGTTTACTGCTTTTGAAATTATCACTTTCCTTTTTATAAATTCAAAAACAATTATAAAACAACATAATAAATTTCTTTTAAATAACTGCCTTGAACCAAGATGGAATTTAATTTTTCTAATGATAGGCTCTGTATATTTCATTTAAATAAAGGTCATAAATTGATTTTAATTGTTATTTCAACATGAAAGTTTATTAACAGTGTTGAATAATAAAGCTACCAAAGCCGTTAGCTAAAGCAATATGAATGAAAAATATAGCTTAAGCATGATTTTATACAAGACTTTGAAGAACATTTTCTTGCTGAGTCACATGTCAGGATCAAATATAGGCCTCAACAGTTACGAAATTCTTATACACATGTATTGTTTTCTTGATCTCTCTTATAAGCCTGTTCATGCATAAACTAAAAGCAGAATAAAATTCACCTCTTTAATGTGAAACGTGCTTATTTTTCACTCCATAAATGTGAAAAAATGAAGGTCTTTGACTGAGCAAGTGAATCAGAGAAAGGGTCCTTCACCTGGCCCGATACTTGTGCTGAATGGGAGGAAAAAACTGCAGTTTTCTTCTGCAGTTCACCAAGTGGATTTCAGTAAGGCTAGAGATGGCTAATAATCTTTCTCACCCTGAAATCCAAGCAGCATGGGAAATATTTCAGTTTCCTGTTGCAACATGATTTTTTCCCAATGATTGTTTCTTTTAAAGCCAACATCTTGTCACTTGAAGTCAAAACATTTTCTTCAGGGCCTTGCAGAGACTTGTCCAGCTGGTTCAATGTGATGAAAAATGTTTGGTAAGCAGGTTTGTCTGCAGTTATTCTTATATCACCCAAGCATTTAATAAAATCTGGCCTTCTGTATCCTTTCAAATATTCCTGCAATTTACGTTTCAGCTCCCACATCCTATAGATCTCCTCTTATGCAACAAATATGTGGATTTCGGCAGGTAACAGATTTATGTTGTCCGGATTCCCGAAAAATTCTTGAGTGAACTCGTCTGACATCATTGAAATTTCCTTTTTTTTTTTTTTACAATAAACACAGAACCTTTCATGTTGCTCATTGATGGGACACCCATCAACACAGATGCCAGTAGTCCCCCAAGACTTTTGTTTCCAGATATGATGGTGCCACATTAACTAAGTTTTGGCCTTCGCTTGTTTGGGCAGGCTAGATGCAACAGAAAGTTTTCTTGAAATTCACCACCATTTAGAAATCATACAAATGCTACAACATGACATTTACTGATGAAACCTGTTGACTCATCAGTCTGTAACGGGAAGCTGTTGTTCTGTAGTTTATCATCCCAGAGCTCTTCAGCATCATGTGACATGTCATCAATATGACAACTTATCATATTGTATTATATGGAATCTTTTCCATTTCTCTGCTTGTCAGCATCTTCCTCACTATATATTTATATGCTGGTATTATTAGATTCTTACCAAGTACATGATCTTTTTCATTTTTCTGGACAATAAGTTCTATTACTAAATAACTTTTTTCCTGAGTCTTTTCACTAAATGTGACCTTTTTAACAAAAGTTTTACTCTAAAATAATCAACCGGTCCCTTGTTAAATGGCTATGATTTGTACTCACGTGCCTTTTTAATTTTCCTGCAGCCACGGATTCATTTGCATACTGCAGTACAACCACTTAGGTAACCAACCCATTCAAAACTCATTGATAACCAGTTTTTATTGTGAAGGTCAACTTATTTTGTAGCTCTTCTCACATTAGGACAGGGAGGTGACTCAGCAGTGTGCAACTCTTCTCACTAATCTTATCATAATTATCCATAAACCTAGGCCTAGAATATTCCTTTGCCACTTCAGTCTGTCTTCAAAAATTGCCATGATGGAATACCAGACATTTTGGAAAACATAAAACACTGATAAAGTATGTCAGAATGACATAATGAATAATAAATGATAAAAATCACAAAAACATGAAACCACAGTATCATTCACTGCTAACCTACACAATCATGTTTTCTAACATTTATAATAACAGCAAAACAGCATGAGAGAAACTGAGTCATGACACATAAAAATACCTTCTCTAGAATAAAAATTTCCCTATAATTTTCTATTATACCAGTAGAACTAGGTCACTCCTATAAAGCAGTCATTGGCACAGAAGAGGAAGATGTGGGAGATTTGGGATGGAAAGGCTGATGCCATCAATCTACTACCTTCCCTTTGGGTAACCACAGTGCTCGCCATTTATCAGTGACATCCTATAGCTCATGGAAAAGCTGAGAATGCATTCTACCTGTGACACGTTCCTACTGCACACTGTCAAACAGAGCTGCAAGACTGCTAATGAAATTGCTATTGGGGCCCCTCAATCACTAGACATTACTGCAAGTGCTAACATTGTGTGGTGTGTGAAGTTTAAAAAAAATGCCCCCCCCTTTCCCCAATCTAGTGAAACCCCTAGTGACACCTTGTAGAACCCTAGAATTCCATGGAAGGTCAGTTGAGAAACCTGTCTTAATTACCTTGATTTATTTCATTTCCTGGTGTGCACCATGTTCTCTCCACTCACGCTCTTCAATTATCATTTCTTCTTCTTGGAAGCCTCTAACCCCTTAACTCCTGGATACTCGAGACTTTGAATTAGTTCACATTCCCCCATTATGCCTTTTCACAGTTCCCTGTACTGCCATTCCTAGCACTTATCACAATTGCATTGGAGTAACTAGTAATGCCAGTGGTGGTTTGCCATCATTCTCTTCTACTCAGACTTAAATGGCATGATGGCAGGGCCCAAGTCTCTTGTATTAACTGATAAATTTTCACTCCTTACTATGATGAAGGGCTCCAGGAATAATGTTGACCTTGGCTTTTGTGGCTCGGATTTTACTGAGTGGATATATGAACAAATCAGTGAACAAGTTGAAGCCACAGGATTCAAACAGGTGGTGGGCATGAAAACTAGGGCAGCACTGTAGCTCCAGATTTTCTATGAACACTCTGGTATGCATTACACAGGTATGCATTATGCGGAAAGACAGGGAAGAAGCCCAAAGGACTGTCACAGCCGTATCAAATTTTTGTTTTAAAAACTGCGTCTTGGGCTTCCCTGGTGGCGCAGTGGTTAAGAATCCACCTACCAATGCAGGGGACACTGGTTCGAGCCCTGGTCCGGGAAGATCCCGCAGGCTGTGGAGCAACTAAGCCCATGCGCCACAACTACTGAGCCTGCACTCTAGAGCCCACAAGCCACAGCTACTGAACCCGCGTACCACAACTACTGAAGCCTGTGTGCCTAGAGCCCGTGCTCCGCAACAAGAGAAGCCACAATGAGAAGCCTGCGCACCTCAATGAAGAGTAGCCCCTGCTCACTGCAACTAGAGAAAGCCCACGCGCAGCAACGAAGACCCAACACGGCCAAAAATAAATTTAAAAAATAAATTAAAAAAAATAAAAAACCCGAGTCTTTCAGGGCATAAATTACAATAAAATACTGGGAACATAGTCAAGAGTTCCAACTTTATGTGAAATAAAGTATTCTCAATTTTCTGGCATGAAATTCCTAACGCCACTTGTGTGGATCAACATTTGTCAGGTAATTTTTTTCCTCAAAATTCTAAGAATGAAATGACTTACTGAGCAAAGGAGGCAATTGTCTTTGCAACAACACTGGTCTTGAAGGAGGACCTTGGCTCCGTTTTGGCCATGAACCGTACTCTCCTTCCAGAAGTCATATGCCCTTTTCCTGGGGAATATGAATTGAGAAAATGAGAAGAGGTAAACAAATGGGCTCTGAGTTCCAATGCTGTGTGTATATTTTATTTTTAATGATTACAGCAGGAAGTTTTTTAAAATTGCTTCCGTGCAAAGGCATTCTCTGGCAGAAGGTAAAAACTTCAAGCTAAGCAGTTATTAATGTCTTCCCAGAGACACTGCTCTCTAGTATGAAACACTGCCTCTGTAGTTTCTAGACCCTGTGCCAAGTTAAGAAATGTATTTTGGAGTTAGAGACTAAATATGAGACTTCCAGATTTGTGGTGAATAAGAAGTTTCCATTCAGTAGACCGTAAAAAAGAACACCTGTTTGGAGTTTAGATCAGGCTTTTGAATTCAGATTAGTACAAATTCTATTCTCAAATTTCTCTTTTTTAAACTTTTTAGTTTAATTTTTTTTTTTCTTTGAGGCATAGTTGATTTACAATAGCTTGTTTCAGGTGTACCATACAGTAATTCACAATTTTTAAAGATGATACTCCATTTATAGTTATTATAAAATATTGACTGTATTCCCTGTGCTTTACAATATATCCTTGTAGCTTATTTATTCTACACATAGTAGTTTGGACCTTTTAATCCCCTACCCCTCTTTTGCCCCTCCCCCCTTCCCTCTCCCCACTGGTAACCACTGTTTTGTTCTCTATATCTGTGAGTCTGTTTCTTTTTTGTTACATTCACTAGTTTGTTGTATTTTTTAGAGTCCACATGTAAGTGATAACATACAGTGTTTGTCTTTCTCTGTCTGACTCAGTAAACCAAAAATACAGCTACCATATGATTCAGATTTCTCTTTGACCTTGTTAATATCTGTTTTTATTCCACTTTGTAGTATTATAGGATGATTTCCATTGGAAGGAAACATATTAAAAGAAATGTTTAATATGGCATGTGAACCTTTGTTTTAAGAGATATAATATTTTCTATTTATTGTGAATTTTTCAAGTAAAACTATTCTATGAAACACCTTTACCATATTTTACCCTTTCAATTTATCATTCAAACTCAGCAAAAATTTCAGCATCCTAAAACAACTAAGAAAAAACTAAGAAAACATTATGCCTCAAATGAAAAATTGAACAAGTCTACCTGTCACAGGATAAAATAAACTTACCTTTTACTTCTCAAAAATTTAAAGCCTCGAAAAGACCTCTATAAAAAATGTATCATCCATATGCCAACAAGCTATTAACCAAAAATTGATTTTGGTGGAGAATATGTTGTGGAGACATTCTACTGCAAGAATTATTCAGTCAGTGCAAACCTGCTTTATTTTAAAATGCCTGGGTCAGGCACTACTTGACTATTAAGCTAATCAATGTGTGATTTTGACAGAGATGATTCCTCAAATTCTAATATTAGGCTTGAGTGTATTATGGGTTGCTTCACATGGACATAGAGTTTGGTTCACCTCCAAATGATGGCTTTCATTTCTTCAGGTGTTGCTTGTGGAAATAAGCATTCCACAGTTTAGTCATGAATTCTCAGAATGTAAGCAAGAAAGAGCTCTCTACCTAGAGCACGTAATCTACAGTCTATCAAACTAGAATCAGCCAGGACGGAAATAGGCCTTAACACTAAGACAGATTTCATTATTCTCCTAACAAATATGTTTCACTGGGATCATGTAATTAATAAAATATATTTCAAGAATAAGATTTTAAAACACTAGTAAGAGAGTAAATTAATCCAGGAATGTTTGGACACATTCAGCACCGAAGATTATGTTCTGTCGGTAGAAGGAATTTTCCTTCAAACTTCTAAGTCATTTCTCCCAGCATATAAATGAAAAGAAACTGTTTCAGCATTTTATGAAGTGAAATAACTTTAGGTTCCATCTGATCTTTCCATTCCTTTATTGCTTTTTTTAAATTTCAAGTTGCAAGACAGGTAAAAATTGCAAGATAACTAGAAATGTCTGTTTTTCTGTTGCCTGGAGAAAGAGAGCAAGTAGTTATGAATACCTGTGTAAACACCTTGATGAACAAGAGGGTATTGTGGGGCAATCAGAAAACAGCTCAACTTTTTTTCACTGTTCAGACCTATTGCATGAGGTTAGCATTTACCCTGCTCCTTGATGAAATCTTGGCCAAACCCATGACTTTCACGGTCACTCACAGATAGTGAAAATTCTCCCAACCACTTCAAGGCACAGATCACAGTCTCATTTCCATAATTAATATATCCAGCCTGGCGTAATAATTAACACTCCAACTTTATAAATTAATTGTCTCCCTCCTTGGACCTATCCAGGCTGGCCTCCTGTAGTAGGAAACGAGGGGAAAGTCTTGGCGAGATTCTCTCTCACTCAGTCTAGAAGTTCTCCCCCTCGTTCATCTTTCTAATAGTTTTTGATTCTTCCATGGTTGGAATATGGATGGGGGCAGAGGAGGTAAAATGAAGGGTGGCAGGAAAGTTTTACTGGAAGAAAGCATTAGAGATTTGGCATCAACACTCTCTGGGCCTGGTGACAGTTCCTGTGATGTTACTTTTGTGAGCTCCCTGGAGATGCCTCATCTGTAGGGATCTCTCATTATCAGTGGACTGGACAGAGGTAACACATCTTTCTCAAACTGCTGCCTTACAATATCTCCTAGAGCTCCTCAGCCTCCAGCAGATGACTTCCGCCTTCTTTCTGCTCAACTTTTCTTATTCCTCAAGGCAGGGTTTGAATAAGCCTCCTGTTACCTGTGTTACAAGAGGCTGACATTTGGCCCTCTGGAAAAACTGGCCCCCTTTGCCTTGAGAGACATGTGGCACCAGGCCATCCCAGTGTAGCCACTTCCTCCTTGCTTCCTCCCCGGGCTTTGGGCAGCCCCAGTGTTGTGAGCCTTGATTTCTTAGGTATGAGGCAGACAACAACCCACCGAGTCTCCCTGGGCTCCAGGGACACACATGAAACCCTCTGAGTGCTGCCTGAGGAGCATTGCTTCCTAGACATGAGGTGAGCAAGAGGCAACTCCAACTTCTACTTAGGAGGGAATCTCCGAGAAAACCAGCTCTCTGCCAGAGTTCTTTTTTCTCCAACCTTCCCCTCAAACTCCCAAACGTTTTATGTGCTAAATGTGGGAAGAGATTAATAATCACAGAACTGGTCCTTGGCCTTCTCCTTTGAAATCTTGTATATTTATCTTGTACCTCAATTAGAATATGGTAGTAATTTTTGGGGGGCTTCAGTCCATTGCAACATCCTGTTACATCTGGTTCTCTAAAGCTAAGATTACAGTTTAGTCTCTTGTGTAAATAATCAGCAAATGCTAGGGTTTATGTTTAAATTTTTGCACCATTTTGAAGATGCCACAGTTATCTTTGGTGTTACCAGCCTTTGTTTTCTGGGACTTTGTTCTACTCTTTCAGATATTTCTATCCTTACTTTTATTTATTTCTCTTCCAAAACCTTTCACTTATAAAACCCACATTTCAATCAATTTTAAAAAAAACCCCGTGGGTTCTGGACCCCAACCTTTTCAAACTTCCCTGGAACTATGGGCTGTCATTCATTTATTCTTTCTTCTATATCTTCGATGACACCAACTTTGAAGGAGTCTCTCTACTGAGCCTTCAAACACTTTTCCTCCCTCCCTCCATCTCCCCCCTTTTTCCCTCCCTCTCTCTCCCCCCTTCTCTCTTTCCTTTATGACTATATGTATTGAGTATCTACTATGTGCTGGATATGATACTAAAGGCTTAGGTCTCTCCCATTTCATAAAAACAAAACAAAACACACACACGCACCCCTTTCCTTGATCTTATGTGTTCCTTTAGTTACCACCTTCTCTCTCTCCTTTTATTTTCTTTTTATTTGCATGCATCATGTGCTGTATATTTCATAGCCCTAAATTTTCCTTCATCAGCCTCTTTGGGGTTATCTTTTCTTCTGAGCAGTCTCATTTTTTGGCTTAGGGAACAACCTGTTGCTTTTCCGTGAGGATCGTCTCCATGTGCTGTGGTTGCTCACATATGGGTAATGTGACTGTGATCTCTGTCAGCATCTTGGAAGCTTTGTTCACCTGTTATGTTCTGTGATCAGAGAATCCACTTCTGAATCCTGACGTGAACTTCATCATTTTCTGCATTTTTAGGTGCATGTAGCAAAGGTTCAGCACTCTTTTTGAGCCACTGACACCATTTCAAATTGCACTCTAGTCTGAGGATGCCAGCCAGCTACCCCCATCATATGGAATGCGTGTGACATATTTAAGAACAAAATAAAACACTCCCTCAGCCCATAACCCTCTACACTTATTGGCATATCTCTCTGCTCTTTCACAGCCAAACTTCTTTTAAATCTTATTCATGCTCTACTTTCTCACCTCCCCTTTACTCTTTTTTTTTTTGCGGTATGCGGGACTCTCACTGTCATGGCCTCTCCCGTTGCGGAGCACAGGCTCTGGATGCGCAGGCCCAGCGGCCATGACTCACGGGCCCAGCCTCTCCGTGGTGGGATCCTCACTTCTTCCAGTGGGATCCTCCCGGACCGGGGCACAAACCCGTGTCCCCTGTATCGGCAGGTGGACTCTCAACCACTGCGCCACCAGGGAAGCCCCTATTTACTCTTAAATGCTTTCTAATTTGACCTTAGCACTCATCCCACTGTTTAGACTGCCTTCTTGCCAAGGCCCTTTTGCTAACTCCATGGAGGCTTTTTTATTCCCTATTCTCTTTTACTTCTTGGCAGCATTTGGCACTGTTGGCTACTTCCTACTTGTAGAAAAAGAGTCCTTTCTTTTGCCGTTCATTCCCCTACCCCCACCCCGTGTTGATTTTTGGGTTCTTTCTCCATCCTTTTGGACACCTTTTTAACTCTGACCATCCTCAAAATCTGGGTTTTCGTAGGGGTCTTTCCACTGTTAAATCCCTTACCTTGTCACCCTAAACTCCCTAGCTGTACAATTTTCTCCCCTCGCATCTTTAACTTCAGTCATTATCTAATAAACTCCTAAATCTATCCTCTTAGATGGCTCTTCTGAACTCCAGTCTCTCCTAACCAGCCACCTGTTGGATATATCCACTTGGATTTCCCATGGAAACTTTAAATTTGTGTCCAGTACTGAAGCTCTTTCATCTCTTAAACTTGTTATTCTTCTTTTGTCCCTTCTCAGTGAAAGATAATGTCCTCTTCACCTGGTTCAAGCCACAAATCTGGCTCCCTTTCTCTCATACCCACATGTAGACAAACCCCAAGCCTTGTTCTGCCTTTACACTGTTGCTCAGGTCCCTGTACTTCTGTACTGCTGCTCTCACGCCAGCCCTGACCATTCTGCACCCTTTCGTAGCTCACAGCAGCAGCTTCTCAACCCCTCTCCATGACTTCCATGTTGCCTTCCCTTCGGGACATAGTCCAGTCAGAGGGACCTTCCAGCATCAGCTTCTGCAGCTCCTTCTCGGGAGATGTCTGCCTGCAACCACATTGATGGTGGGCCTCCTTGGCCCTATGTTTCTCACCTCTTACAACAACAAAAATCAAATAGGACGGACACCTGGGCTAATCTGATGCTCTTTCATGGGAACCTGGGGTGAACGCTAAGAGCTGTTAATTTAGCTTTATTAAATATATTAACTGGAAGAACTTGCACACGTGGTAGTTATGAGGCAGTATCATCTGCCATGCACTCAAGGAAGCAAGACTTTAGCTCATGAAGGAAGAAGTCTGTGTACAGAAAGGAGCAGAGATGATACTCCATTGCCCCAGAAAGAGAGAGAGGCAAACCTGACTCCTGATGGCTTTAGAGTTCCGAGCCCCAGCCCCTCATGAGGCTCAGCCAGTCTTTCAGGTTCAGGATTTATCCGTGAGTCTGTAATTTCATAGAATGGATCTAAGCTCCCCAGCCACTGTGCTCAAGATGTGTACTTCGATATTCACCCCTTGAGCCCTTAGGGCAGCTGGAGTCCCCAGGCTGATCGCTTCCTGCCACAAGCAGCCTCATCTGTTTTCTTCAGGGTGCTGTATAAAGATTGTCACTTTCCTTCTGTGCCAGGACATAAAAAAGGCGGAAAATCACTACAGTATACAGTTAAGAACTTTCTCCTTGTTGCCTAAGTCAGCTCAAGTAGGATTCTGTTTTTTACCACCGAGAGCTTTGACTAAGACGTCTTGCCGGAATGTAGATCTGAGCCGACTTTTCTCCAGTGTAAAACCGTAGAGTGCTTCTCTAATACCTTGGGGGTTTCGTTCACATTCCTTGATGTAATGTATAAAGAAAGAAGGTACTATTTTCAGTGAAAAATATGCCAGACTTCCAATAATTGTGGGTCATTGCACACGTGTTGTAACACTTCCCCCACTCCTCTCTCTCTTTGCTTAGTTAACACCTACTGATTTGTTTTTGTTGTTCTTTTCAATCTAGATGTCATGTGCTTTGGAAAGTGTTCCTGTAACTTGCAAATTCGAAGCTCAGTGTCCCTCCTAAGCTGTGCCTTGGCTATATCTCACCGAATAGTAATTTCCCATTTACTTACCTAATCTTTGTCTTGAAGGCAGAGTCAGTATCTGTTTTGTTTATTATTATACTCTCAGCATCTAGCATGGGAGGTGAACCAGTAAATATTTATTGTGGGAGCAACACTGTCCACAATCCCTGGGTTTGTCCTTATTCAGTTGCTTCTTCTATTCCCTTTCAGAACCATTCTAAACTTTCCCGCATCCTCTCCAAGCCCTCTTCTCACTCCCACCACTTATATAATCTCCTTTCCTACCCAACTGAGAACCTGAGGTCGCCATATGCATCCTTCCTCCACTCCCCATCTTTTCATGCACAGTCACCTAATCTACGGCCATAGTTTCCTCTACTCCCCAGAAAATGAGGTGCTCCACTTTCTGTTCATAACCAACTCCATTTTCACCTCGTTCAACCCACCTCATTCTCACCTCTTCCATGACAGCCTTCATCCTTCTATATCTATCCTTAAAATCTTGACTCCTTCCCTGAAGCCTATAAACATATGTAATTTTTCCATCTTAAAAAATTAATGAGTTCTTTTCTCTGGGAATACTGAACTTCTTAGAATTTTTAAATATTCCCAGTGCCTTCATATTCTTTTGCTACACAGTTGCTTCCAAATGGAATTAGCCATTTTTCCTATCCATTAAAATAAATTCTTAACCTTCAAGGTTGGAATCATTGTATCCATATCCATGAAACCTTTCTTTTTTTTTAAATAAACTTGTTTGTTTGTTTGTTTTTGTTTATTTATGGCTGCATTGGGTCTTCGTTGCTGCACGCAGGCTTTCTCTAGTTGCAACGAGCGGGGGCTACTCTTTGTTGCGGTGAGTGGGCTTCTCATTGTGGTGGCTTCTCTTGTTGCAGAGCATGGGCTCTAGGCATGCGGGCTTCAGTAGTTGTGGCACGCGGGCTCAGTAGTTGTGGAGCGCAGGCTCAGTCGTCATGGCGCACAGGCTTAGTTGCCCCATGGCATGTGGGATCTTCCCAGACCAGGGCTCGAACCTCTGTCCCCTGCATTGGCAGGCAGATTCTTAACCACTGCACCACCAGGGAAGTCCTATGAAACCTTTGTTGATATCTCAACTGAATGTAATCACTTTCCTATACCTTTCTTGAGTTATTTATTAAAATTTATTTCAATTATAGTTTTTTAGTGTATTTGCCTCAACAACTAAATCACTAGAGCACCAACTCAACACCCCAAAATTATAATGTAAAGTTATTGAAGGTAACAACTATATCTTACTCATTTTTGTATTTTTACAGTATCTAGTATAAGTCAAAAGTTAAGACAAAATGGTATAATAACAGTAATAATAATATTTAATATTGTTTACCATGTTCTAGGCAATTTTCACAAACTGTCTTACTTAATTTGCATGAAAACCGTTGAAGTTATACTATTACTCTCCCATTATAAAAATAAGGCAGACTGCAAAAGGCATATATCTGACATAATGCAGATATAAGCTAGAATCTTGACTCAACCACCTACTGGAATTAGATCTGGAAAGTTACTTAACCTTCCTGCATCTTATCTGTGGTGGTGTCCTATCTCATAAGGTTGTTGTAAATAGTTAAAGAACTAATAGTGCCTGTCATGTACAAGTTACTTAATAAACATTAATTCCCTCTTTTGTTTTGCACATGCAGATACTCAATATGTATCTGTTGAAATAAGTTAAATATCTCTGCATCTGCATGCCATCACAGATAGGGCTAAAGAATATGTTATTCCCATATGCCTTGTAAAATGCTAATTTAATCTTGAACATGGCTGTACCTTGTCCTACCTCTGGAAGTGTATTGAACCTGCATAGGAAATTTGGGAACATTTAAAGAATGGAGTGGATGATGCAGCGCTGTCTCATCATTTCTATGAACAATCAAGAATGCACTAATGGGGCTCCCCTGGTGGCGCAGTGGTTGAGAGTCCGCCTGCCGATGCAGGGGACACGGGTTCGTGCCCCGGTCTGGGAAGATCCCACATGCTGCGGAGCGGCTGGGCCCATGAGCCATGGCCGCTGAGCCTGCGCGTCGGGAGCCTGTGCTCTGCAATGGGAGAGGCCACGACAGTGAGAGGCCCGCGTACCGCAGGAAAAAAAAAAAAAAAAAGAATGCACTAATGACAGAAGCCAAGAGTAGAAAACAAAAACATTGGTACTGTTTCAAATATGATGATGTTTCAGTTACTGTGGCTATATAATACATTATGCAAATGTATTTGAGTAAAACAAGCATTTAATATGCTCATGGATCATGAGAGTTAAGAGTTAGACAGGGCACAAAGGGGACAGCTTATCTCTGCTCCACAATGCCTGGGGCCTCAGTTGGGAGGCTCAAGGCTAGGGGCTGGAATCATCTGAAGGCTCATAGCTGTCCGTTGTGACTAGCTGTCTGTTAGAGGACTCAGTTTTTCTCCACGTGGAACTCGCTATATGGTCTCTCCACGTGGGCTAGTATGGGCTTGCTTACTGTGTGGAGGCTTGCTTTCCACAGTGACTGGAAACAGAGAGAGAGGGCAGGGAAGGAGAAAGAATAGAGGAAATATAGACCGCATCTCTTGAGCAGGTGTTGCTATCACATTATATGAAGAATATGTAAGATGGGACATATATCAGTGCAGCCTTCTTGTGAAAATCTGCCACTGAAGAGATATATACGTACTTGGCATTTCTGTAACCCATTACTAAGATTGTCAAACAATTTTTATCTTAAGGCTGACATTTTGATAACATATCCAGTAGTTGTTCCAAGTACAATAAAAATGGCAAGCTTTCATTTTAGGAGGTAGGCAAAATGATAGGGGGAAATATGCTGGTGCTTTCTGAGTCATTACAAATTAGGTACTTTAACAATTATATTGCCTGTTTTCCCAAAGATGTCTCCATTCCCAGATTTTCCTCCTCAAGAATATATTTCCTTCTGCAAAATATTTTCAAGTGTTAGGTGAAATAAAAGAGTTGAAATGTTTTGCTTTTGGCACTGGGTTTGATGTCATTCTTCTTAACCCAAATATTACTCTTTGCGTTTAAATTAAAATGTCAAAGATCTCATCCCTAATCTTTCTAGAATGTCTGTCAGAGGACTGGAGTAGAGAAAACTACTCTTAGGGTCACAAAGTCAGATTCTGATCCAGATAAAGAATCAACAAAATTTAAACTCCAGAAACAAAATCTCTGCCCTTTACTGTTTTCCTCACAACCTTCCTATGAATTTTTCTTCCTCATTTGATCTGAAGTATCTTTAATAGTCTTTCATTCCAAAAGTAGAGTTACTTGTTAAATATTAAAACCTTTCAGTAAGGTAACTTAAATTTATAAAAGAGTTTAACTGGTGTTTATAGTACTCTTTCTTCAAAGCAGATTTTGATTGGAGGAGTGATTGGTGAGTCACAGATACTGACATGAGAGGGATCATGCACGCTGAGGAGGGTAGGACACCTAAAGTCAGGCTTCATCCGGTTCTCTGTCCTGCCCAGGTCCATTATCATTATGTACATGGTCTTAGTTTAGATGTAGAAGAGATTTATGAAGCTGAACAGAAACATACAAAGTACTAAGCAATGTGGATGTGTGGAACAGACATTCCAGGGTTACATAATTTTAAACAGAGGAACTGAGATACAGGATGGAAGAAGAATGGCAGCAGATCAGCTAACCTGGCACATAGAGTTCAAAAGTTTAAGCAAAACTTTTGACATGAGAAATCGAGGCACACTTAAGCCAGATTTTTCGATGACAGCCATTAACAGTAATGGGGCCTGGTCTGTGGGAAGGACCAAGCATTTTTCAGGTGCAACCTCAGATAGAGATGGAGATGTAGAGTTATCTTTGAATATTGTAGTCCAATGACAGTATCACTGCATTTCTGGAATTCTCAAGTCTCTATGATCCAAGAAAATGAGGCGCTACTAGACGATTTATGAAATATTTTGTCATGAAATTTATTGCATGACATTTAGGACATTTATCTCCTTGCTTAGCTAAAGTTCTTATATGCCCTATATATTCTCCAAACTGAACACCTACACATGTCTTGAAACCATGATACAAGAATAACTCCTGAGCTAACATTTTAGACAGGAGATGATTAGAGAAATATAGTAAGTATGTAGATGGAAGAAGATGCACAAACTAACACAGATAAAGGGATCAAAGATATAAAATGTGTGAAAATTATCTTTTCAGCTATAAAGCACTAAAGAGGTACAAATATAAAGGTAATGGTACTCTATATAATACTGTCATTTGGAGGGCACTTTAGTTATAAGAGTACAGTGCTGGGTAGAAGAAGGTTCTGAATGATTCAAAATAAATCTTATTTGAAATAAGTTTTTAATTGACTTCTAAAACTTTCCTGCAAAGGAAATGCATACATTTTTAAAAAGAATAAACAGGTGTTAAAGGATTTATTTTCCATGTAACTCCCTGTGTCAATTTTCTGATTCATTATTTTCCCACCATTCCTTTAATATAGACCTTAATGGGCTGTACTCCTAATCAGCTTCTCATGGAGCGCTATAAAGACAGGATTACAGGGCACACATATCACAGACAAGAGTCTCTTTGTCCCATAGCAGTAGGTAGTAGATGTTAGACAATTATGAATTAAAAAGCATAATAATCATTAAATGTAGTATATCAAGGAAATTATGTAGTAGAACTAATTACTGTCCAGGTATTTCATACTTTTATCAAATGACTGAGGTTTCAAGCAATTACCGGTCTCAAGTGTAGTTGTTTAGCAACTAAACTAGATTGAAAAATAATTTTTAAAACAAAACTATAAAACATCAACTTGGCTCTTACAATGCATGTTGGCTCTGCCCAATGTAACCCGCCCAGGCTGCTTCACTTCTAACAACAGGAAAAGAGGATGAAGTAAAAGAAGCCAGAGTTTAGAAGTGGAACTCCCTGGATTTAGAGCTTTGATTCCTGGCTCTGGGACTTCGTAGCTATCAGAATATGGGCAGGCTGCAGAATTTCTCTGAACCTCATTTTCCTCATCCAGAAGTAAGAAAACTTGTTCTTTTTTACATTACAAAGTTTTGGAAAGGATCGAGTTGATTCAAGTATGAAAATGAGAATGTATTTTGTAAACAGAAGCCTAGCCTCTAACCCTTTGGATATATCAGGGGCTATAACCTTGACATGCAAATTCCATATGATACTGTTTGATTTACTCAATTATCTCTCATTGTTCAAACAACTTCCAAATTTTCCCTCCCTCTGTATGTTGCGCTAAATTGATGCAGAAACAGGGCTTCCCCGGTGGCGCAGTGGTTGGGAGTTTGCCTGCCGACGCAGGGGACACGGGTTCGTGCCCCGGTCCAGGAAGATCCCACATGGCGCGGAGCGGCTAGGCCTGTGAGCCATGGCCGCTGAGCCTGCGCGTCCGGAGCCTGTGCTCCGCAACGGGAGAGGCCACAACAGTGAGAGGCCCGCTTACCGCAAAAAAAAAAAAAAAATAATTGATGCAGAAACATAAATCGCTTTTATTCAACACATTGATATTAAGTGAAATTTATGTTCCAGAGGAATAGAGTTCATATGACTACATGTAACATAAATATGAAGAATATTATTAACATATAAGATATATTTTATGTGTGATATGAGAGATATATGATAAATATGAGTTCATGTTTAATTCCACACCTGATTGTCTTTATGCCCACTCTCTAGCTTTTAATAGTTTTCCCTGATTTCATTTAGGCCTTGAGGACAAGGACTATGTGTCATCTCCTATCCCGGTCTAATTTATTTAATCATATAAAATGCATGTTTTCATTTTCAAATGAGTAGAGTGCTGAGAAAATAGTGTTGGCCATGTTGCATATAACAAAAGTGTGGCTGCTAAGAGCCAGTGTAATTTAAGCAAATGGTTATGTTTATAGAGTAGCAAAACTAATGCTTTCTGACAGTTGCTCTGGCCTTTATCTTAACCTCTATTTTCCCAGTTACAAATAGAAAGTAGAATATCTAAGCTGCCCTGGAGGGGTGCTAAAAATGTATTATGAGTATCAATCCCTGCAAGTGGAAAATCTCAAGTTCAGTCTTGATAATAAATTTTGGCTCTCTTTGCTGTTGTTCATTTACAGTATCATACATATGAAAATCTTTGCATCTTCACCTAGAGATATATCAAAGGGTCAGTATTCTAAAATTGCATAGCCCATTTTAGACTTTGAACATACAAAATATATAAGTGAAATATGTCATTACATTAAAGTTTTGGCAATGTGATGTACTGAAAAACAACACTAAATGCCCTAAGGAGGACTCCTGGCTTTATTTCCTCCTTTCTACCCACTGACCCAGTAAACTTGGGCAGTGTAACATCTCTGGTCCTTAGTCAACTCTGATAAAACAAGAAACTTTGTGATCATAGGGACTGATTTTTCACAGCCCTAAGATCTGTGATTATAATATTGTGATAATGGTTTTAACCAATGACTCAGGGGCTGTTGGGGCAAACTGCAACATCATAAGAATGCTTAATTCTCCTTCCATCAGAGACCACTAAAATATCATCCTGAGGTTATATTCTTCTGTGTGAGGTTAATGCATTTAGCAAGGACCTATTAACTATCTACAGTATGCTGAGTGTTCTCTGAAACCCTGGTAGGGAAGGGAAAGGAGAAGAAGATGAATAAGTCACAGTGCCTGCTCCAGGGGGTGTTTCCAGTTAAGAGGGCAAATAGATAGACAAACAAATAATTACAGTAGAGTGTGGTAAGTATTATGATGGCCATTTGCACAGAGAACTATGAGAGTTGAGTGGAAAATGGAAGGCTCTGGGATAAGGTTGTTAGACCAGTATGATATACCTGTAGGTGGTTGATACTGTGGGGTGGTATGATGGATGTGCCACTGAACAAGGAGCCGGAACACTTAGGTTTTGTTCTTACCAACTTCACTTACTATCAACTCTGCCTACTCACAGTATAACCTGGAGCAAGTCACTTTAGTTTTTCCATATGGAAGATGGAAGGGTTTATACTAGGCAGTTTCAAATTCTAGTAAAGATCTAAAACCCTACCACTCTCTGACAGATATGCCAATTGATTTCTGATATTCATTCTCCCCTTCTTTCTTAACAAAGTAGAACCTCAATGTTATTTGGGGTTACAATATTCAGATAAGAACTTGATTCTCAGCTGCCCTTTTTCTTTTTTTTTTTGGCGGTACGCGGACCTCTCACTGTTGTGGCCTCTCCCATTGCGGAGCACAGGCTCCGGACGCGCAGGCTCAGGGGCCATGGCTCACGGGTCCAGCCGCTCCGCAGCACGTGGGATCTTCCCGGACCGGGGCATGAACCCGTCCGTGTCCCCTGCATCGGCAGGTGGACTCTCAACAACTGCGCTACCAGGGAAGCCCCTCAGCTACCCTTTTTTATAGGGGTGACCATGTAACACATTCCAGACAATTGGAAACAAAACAGAATACTTTATTTTCCTGATACAGACACTACCCTTCATCCTTTTCACTTTCTTCTTCTTTCTGCCTAGAATACGGCACAACACAATAAATGCAAATGCCACTGTTAGGATGGAAGAGTAGGAACCTATAAGGAGCCTGAATTCCTAACGGATCCCTTAACACTTTCACTGACCCCAAAATACCTACTTCCAGACTTGTTACCTAAGTAATATTTGTAATCTGGTTTCTGTTATAAATAGCTAAACTCAATCCTAACTTATACAGATCCTTAAGCTTTAGTATCAGAAGATGGTGTATTCTGAATTCAGAAGCTGGTATTAGTTATCTGAATGTGTGTATGTATGTGTGTATGAGCATGTGGGCGTGTATATGTACATGTCATATCTATATACTATGTATGTTGTAAGTCAGTGACTCCAAGATTTATATCCCCACTCAAGACTTCTCTTCTGACCTCTAAGCCAATTGCCATCCTGATATCTCTTCCTGGATGTCTTAGAGCTCCCTCTAACAAAAAATTATCCAAATCTAACATTTAAAATACACAGGCACACTCCCAAATCCAAATGTTCATCCAGTGTTTGCCATCTTCTTATTGGCATTTTCATCCAATCAGATACTTAGGCCAGACAACTTGGAGTTACCTGTGACACTCTCTGCTCCTATGCAAGATAAAGCCAAAAGTTTCCTCATTCTTCTCTCAGTGTACTTGTTATATAATTTCTTTGGGTCTCAGTTTTCTCATTTGTAAAATGGATATAATAATAGTATCTCTAGTATAGGATTGTTTTGAAGATTGAATTAGTTAATATACATAAAGTACTAGAACAATGCTTGACACATGCTAAAGTGTTCAAGAAATATTAATTGTTTTGAAATAGAAGTAATATGGTAATTACAGCTGTCAGAAATGTAAGCACTTTGATGTTAGGTGGGTGAATATGGATAGATGTATAATTTTTATTTTTACTTTAATATTCACTATGAGTGTTGTGAGTCAGATTCTATATATATACTTCAACATATACCTTGGAAGTAAACTGAAAAATTAATGGATTGAAACTTCATCCAACAAATATTTAATGAGCACATTCTATGGCACTTTTCTCAGAATTGAATATACGATAGTGAACATGCAGAGTCCATATTATACCTTTGAAATTCCATGTCTGCTTCCTCATCAGTAAAATAAAATGGTTGAATTGGAAGTCGATGATACCTAATTCCTTATGATAAAAGAGTATCAGAATCTATGATTGTATACGGTGCTATGATATCAGTGGAAAGGCATGAAACTGGAGCATGGAAACCCTTGGATGCCAGGCTAAGGTTATGGCCACAGTTTGATATGCAATTGAGAAGCATTAGACATTTTTAACTAGTACAATAAAAGTTATGCTTTAGGAAATTTAATTGGGAAGCATTGTATAGGATGGATTGGATTCAGGATTTTCATGGATAGAAATATCATTACCCAAGGATAGGAAACTGATTAGCAGTGCGCCTGGAAGAGACAGGAACTCCAGCACACTGGGAACTATGCAAAAAGGTAGCTCATGGCATAGCATGTGGCTGAAATAGGAAACCCCTCTAGATCTGGGCTTGTTTTGGTTGAAAAATATTTTTAAAGGTGTATAAATAAAATGTGGGTAGTATATGTGTATAAATAAAAAGATTTGTGTCATTAAACAGCTTTCGTGCCAGGAACCCAAATAGAAGGTTGCATGGAGCCGTGAGACATAAGCATGAAACTACCTTGTTTATACCTTCAACTAGGGCCAGGCAATGAGGCAGGAAATACTTTATTTAGTAGGACAGGAATTGTACCTGGATGCTGGCTCACCAAACATTGGGCTTAGTGTGTGCCCAGGCCGCTGTACATTGTTGCCAGGAAACACCTTGCCTTCCTGGACTGTGTTTGCTTGGGCTGGCTGCCCAGGTTACAGCAGCAGTCCAGTGTAAGCAGCCAAAGTACAGCAGGCAGGAACAGGGCCCTTCCTCTGACAGAGAGTGCTTCCCTGGATTCTCTCCCTGAGGTGAGAGTAACCAAGATGGACCCTCTGGATTAAGACATCATCCCTGGGGGTCTTAAAGCAATCAGTAATGAGAGGATTCTGAAGATATGGAATAGAGCCTTTAATGTTTAATTTGAGTAAAAGAAATGTGACTTAATTTTGTCCCTCATGCTGGTAAGTGGGACATATTGACTGAATTAGAATGGAACTCTAATAGTGTTGGATAATATTATAAAAGGATCAAGCAATAGAAATATCAGAGATGTTGATGAGACTTTTGGAGTGAGAATTCACTCTTTGTGGTGTGAGAACTGCCTTATACTCTAAGAACTGATTTATTTTATGTTTTAGGAATATGGGTTGTGTTGATTTTTTATCATCATGTCCAATGTGCCTTTTCAAACAGTGTACCATTTATTTAGAATTTTGTCACATCTCCCTCCATGATCTGTCTAGCAAAAGCCCATTCATCTTTGAAAATCCAGCTCAGATGTCACTTCCTTCAGGAATCTTTTATAGACTTCAACAGCGAGAATTAAGCCCTCCTTCTTCTTTGATTCTTTTATAAATGATGTATTCTTTTATTGTTGCCCTTGTCACATTGCATTTTATTTATTTCTCCTATTAGACTATGAACTTCTTAGTTATGTTCATGTCAGAATCTTCACTGCATCACAGAGCCCATAGAATGTGTTTGATAAGTATTTGTTTAATGAATGAATCAAAGTTCAACAAAAATATATTTTTGTTGAAATATATACCAGCACTGTGGCTACAAAAGTGATCAATAGTGATCAAAAGAGTTATGATCCCTGTCCCTCGAACTTGCAGTATATTGGTGGGAGGGTGTTATATGAATAAAATGCCATTTTACAGCCTGGTATGAGGGGCATACATCTATATCTATGGAGGCATATAGAATGATTGTGCCTCCTGTGTCCAAATATTTGAATATTATATATTTCCACCTTAAAAGTAATGACATTATTCAGAAAGTGATTAATTTTAAAGCTAAAGGGAGGAAATGACTAGACATATGAATGCCACTGAAATCTTAATGTTAAGCTTTGTGTGTTTGAGTGTGTACCCTTTCAGTTATATTAATATTGAAAAATATTTTGAATCCAACTTTATAAAAATAGGTCTGTGGTAATGTGAACTGGGCCAGTAACTCTTGGACAGTGTATGGTTGAGAGAGTCAAGACATGATTGTCTTATCATCTGTACTGAAGATGTACATTATTTTTTATTCTTGTTCTGACATAGTTACTTAGAAAACCCTTTAGAATGGTTTGCTTTTCAAGGATTTCATTCTAGGAAACTGGGTGCATTTTTTAAGTACTTCAGTAACTTAGTAAAGATCAATGGTCATGTAACGTGCTGGTCAGGGTGCTTCTATCACAACCTTTCCTCCCAAACTATCAAGTAATTGTTGCACCCTGCACCTTAGTTGTCCTAGTTCCTGAAAGACGGATTCATATTCTGTAGGGTAGAGAAACATATCTTTATGACTGCATCAATACTTATATATACATTTTAAAATTGTGTGTAGAATTAGTTGTGTATATGTGTGTGTGTATGTATA
The DNA here is from genome assembly GCF_937001465.1 of Orcinus orca. Lineage (NCBI taxonomy): Eukaryota > Metazoa > Chordata > Mammalia > Artiodactyla > Delphinidae > Orcinus > Orcinus orca. The sequence continues at coordinate 67,895,058 of NC_064565.1, forward strand.
TATGTTTATGTGTATGTTTCAACACTGTTTGCTGTGGGTGCACATAAAATATTATGTGTCCATTATGTAGGTTAGTAGAGATGAAAACAACGTGCCTTGTTGTACATGTGTTTGCAACATTTCAGAATAAGTTCTCAGGGTGAGGATAGCCAAATTTCAGTCGTGAACACTACAATCTTTAAGTGTTGTTCTTTCTCATATTTGTAGTATGTAGAGATTACTTTCAAAATTAGATGATGCATTAAGTTATGAAGATAAAAAACTTAAATGAACAATATGACAAATTAGTATTTGGATTCTAAAATATATAGCATAATACAGTGAAGTGTCAACTGGAAAAAATTCTAAATTCATACTAAAATTCTAAAGTATGTCAGCTGGAAAAAATTCTAAGAAATTTTAAATTACTTCAGTTTCTCAAGATTATGCTCTGTTATTTGCTTCAATTTAAACTGCCTCTTGGACAAGTGTGTTGACATGGATTCTGATTACTTTTTAAACTACAAAAGGAATTTTCCAATTTAGATAAATGATTTCCTGATAAAAGGTGCATGTAGAGTAACAGATTGCAAGTAACCATATCCCATAAATAACTCACTACTGCACCTTCTTCTCTTTTATTTAATTTTCTATATAAAGACATTATCGATGAAATGCAAATAAAGTAATAGACCAGATGGCACTGTACTACTTGGAAAACATGAGTCTCTTCACTGACAGAGACCACTGAAATAGCTTAATTGTGGTTATAAAGAAATGTGACTGATATTTTTTTATTAAATCACTTACTCTAATGAAGGATCCTCAACTCAAAGTACTTAACTACAGTGGTTTCCATTGCTCAGTTTTGAAATTCAAATTTTGAAACTGTCTTCAAAGCTGTTTCTTTCTCTCTGGTGTAGTGTATATTTTGAACGATTTCAATAAACAGTGATACCAACGCTTTCAATAGATAATCGAATCTTCTTAAACCTTAGCATTCTAAAAAGATTCAGAAGGACTGAAGGTCTATAATGCCCCATTAGGATAAGGCAGTGCTCGAGCACTACATTCATGGGACTGACCTTACCATTACTCATCTAGAAATGCCTCTGTTGCCAGTGTGCTAAGAATTAGCTTAGTTTTTAGAAACACTTGAAAGTCATAAAAGTTCAAAGTTTTTGACATTTGGGGTTAAACAAGCTAGATTCAAGTTTACTTAAGAAAGAAAAAAGTCTGACAATAAGTAATGAGATATATTATGTTATGTGTCTCATGAATTTCCAAGTAAAGGTTTTAAAAACATATTTGGAACCCATACTTTTAATCAGTGGGTCACATGAGAATTTTCACGTAGGTAGAGGGTGGAGGTAGTATAATTTTAAAAACCATAGTCAATATTATAACTAAATTTTATTTGGAAATGAAGGCTCTCCATTATTTTCATAAAAGACTTGAGGGAAAAGTTTGTTAAAATCTTCTTGCCAAGATCAATATTCAGGAGATCAATTAAGAATACATGTGGGCTTCCCTGGTGGCGCAGTGGTTGGGAGTCCGCCTGCCGGTGCAGGGGACACGGATTCGTGACCTGGTCCGGGAAGATCCCACATGCCGCGGAGCGGCTGGGCCCATGAGCCATGGCCGCTGAGCCTGTGTGTCCGGAGCCTGTGCTCCGCAACAGGAGAGGCCGCGGCAGTGAGAGGCCTGTGTACCGCAAAAAAACAAAAAAAAAAGAAAAGAAAAGAAAACATGTATTAACCTTTTATTTAATTGAAGGTCTGACACATTTATTTGTTATCTGTAATATATATGGAACATATAAGGCAAATTTAAGTTGTTTTTCGTGTTATGTACCATAAACATAATAAATTATGTTGAGGTTGAACATGTATTTCATTTAAAAATAAAGTTTGAGGCCACTTCCACTTCTGCTTAGAAGTCTCAAGAGAGCATCGATTCCAACTTAAGAGTGAGAACAAGCTGAAAAACCTACAAAATCACATTTTTAAAATGCCCATCAGAAGTGTGAGTTTGTGAAGAAAATTAGTGAACTGAAATTCAGAAAGTAATGAATCCCTCCTAGGAAAGAAGAGACCCATGGTTCTATCCATCCTTGGCAGAGCAGTGGGAGAAGGGAGGAAACTATGTGTGAGAAAGAATAGAATAGTTGACCTTGTGATGAATTTGTAAAGGCTGAAAATGGGAAGGCATGATCATTTAGAATACCCAGGAACCTTGGAGAAAAATTGAGTCTACCCACAACTCTTTTCCAAGCTCCTTCACCAAGTACTCATAAGAAAGACTGAAGTTAGAGCAGGAGAACTGAAAGAAACTCTTTCTGAGGTGTATGGGCACCAGGTTTGCTGAACTCAGAGGAGGAATTGAGGGAAACCTAATAGGCACTCCAAGACTTACATTGAGACCAGATAGTGACTATCTGTAGCTAGGGGTGAGGATGGAAGAGAAACCCCTTCTGAGATGCAGGTACATTGAGCCTGCTAAAGGCTGAGAAAGGGGCACGAAACCTGAGAGGAATGCTCCGGGCACTCAGACCCCAAGCTCTGATAAAGGAAATATTTGTTCCGGCCATCAAATCATCTGAAGCCTGTGGTGAACTGAATCAAAGTAAATCAACAACAAAAACCCAGACTCATGACATTTTAAAGACTAGGTTAATGCTAGTGGTCAGAGAGAAGGAGATGTGCATCCTTTTTTATGCATAAATGTAATTTACTTCAGTCTCTACTGTTCTTTAGCCCACTATGTCTGGTATTCAATTAAAACTTCTGAAAAGTTGAAAAAAAATGTATAGCTGATATGCTAATAAAGAAGAGAAAATGTAATCATGTAAAATGCTCAATTAAAACCAAGAAAGGCAGAAAAAGAATAGAAGACCAAAATATGAAGAAAAGAACAAGGGCAACAAATAGAAAACAGTAACAAATAGGGTAGATATTAATTCAGCTATATCAATAATCACTTTGAAAGTCAGTGGTTTAAATTCATCACTTAAAAGACAGAGATTATTAGAGTGGATCAAAAAATATAAGCCCACTATATGTTGTCTAAAAGAAACTCCCTTTACATATAAAGAACACGTGGATTAAAAGTAAATGGATGGATGAGACTTCCCTGGCGGTCCAGTGGTTAAGACTTCAACTTCCAATGCAGGGGGTGTGGGTTTGATCCCTGCGCAGGGAGCTAAGATTGCACATGCCTGAAAAAACCAAAACAAAAAACAGAAGGAGTATTGTAGCAAACTCAACAAAGACTTTAAAAGTGGTCCATATCAAAAAAAAAACTTAAAAGAACGTAAATGGATGGAGAAAAAATATATACCATGCTAACATAATCAAAAGAAAGCAGGAGTAGCTATATTATATCAGAAAGGGCAGACTTCAAAGTAAGGAAAGTTATCAGGGTAGAGAAGGTCATTACATAATGATAAAAGAGTCAATGTTTTAAGACATAATTCTTAACATGTATATGCCTAACAAAAAAAGGATCAAACTACATGAAGTAAAAAAAATGATAGAAAAAAGAAGAAATAGATGAATCCAGTATCATAGTTGGAAACTTAAATATCCCTCTCTCAGAAATTGACAGATATAGTAGACAGAAAATCAGTAAGGACATCACTGAACTCAACACCATCTATCAACTGGTTATAATGACATCTATATATGTCATCATATCTATAGATGTCTATATATAGGCATCTATAGATGTCTATATATATGACATCTACTTCATCCAACAACAGCAGAATGCACATGTTTTCTCAAGTTCACATGGAACATTCAACAAGGTAGACACATTCTAGGCCATAAAACATATTTTAACAAATTTAAAGAATAGAAATCATACAATATCTGCTCTCAGAACACAAGGAAATTAAAGTAGAAATCAGTAACAAAGATAACTGGAAAATTCCCAAATACATGGAGATTTAATAATACACTTCTAAGTAACACAGGGGTCATAGATGAAATCTAAAGAGAAAATTTAAAATATGTATATTTTGAACTAAATGAAAATGAAAACAAAATAAAAATTTGTGGGATGCAGCAAAAGCAGTGCATAGAAGGAAATCTATAGTATTGAATATACATATAAGAAAAGCAGAAAGACCTAAAATCAATCATCTAAGTTTCCACCTCAGGAAACTAGAAGAACAAATTAAAAAGAAATAATAAGGATTAGAGTAGAGATCAATGAAATTGAAAATAGGAATTTAATAGAGAAAATCAATAAGACCAAAAGGTGTTTCTTTGAAAAGATTAAGAATATTATTAACCCTCTAGCCAGGCTAGGTAAGGACAAAAAAGGAAAGAGCACAAATTACTAATATCAGATGGTATATCACTATAGATCTCATGAAAATTAAAAGGATTAGAAAGGAATTCTATGAACAATTTGTGGCACAAATTTGATAACCTACATGAAATGAATGAATTCGTTGAAAGACACAATCTGCCAAAATTCACATAAGAAGAAATAGATGATCAGAATAGGCCTACATCTATTCAAGGAATTAAATTAATAATTAATGACCTTCTAAAACATAAAGCCCCAGGCCCAGATAGGTTCACTAGTGAATTTTGTAAAACATTTAAATAAGAAATTACACTAATTCTCTACATCTCTTTCTGAGGATAGAAACAAAAAGAATACTTCCTAACTCCTTCTATGAGACCAGCATTATCTTAACACTAAAGCTAGACGAAGGCATTACAAGAAAAAAAACTACAAACCAATATCTCTCATGAACATAGATGTAAAAATTCTCAACAAATTATTAGCAAATAGAATCTAAAAGAAGTATAAAAAAAATTGTATACCACAACCAAGTGGGATTTATATCAAGTATGCAAATAGGGCTCAATATTTGAAAAATCAAATTAATGTAATTCATCACATCAACAGACTAAAATTTAAAAAATCAGATGATCTTATCATTGAACATAGAAAAAACATTTAACAAAAGTCATCACTCATTCATGATAAAAACTTCCAGTTAACTGGTAATAGAGGAGAACTTTCTCAACCTGATAATCTACCAAAAACCTACAGCTAACATTCTACTTAATGGTGAAAGACTAGAAGCCTTCTCATTAAGATCAAGATAAGGAAAGGATGTCCCCTCTCACCACTCCTTTTCAACATTATGCTGAAAGTTATAGTTAATGCAAAAGGTAAAGAAAAGGAAATAAAAGTTATACATATTGGGAAATAAGACCTAAAACTGTTTTTGTTCATGGATGACATGACCATCTATGTAGAAAATCCAAAATATTTGACCAAAAAAAAGAAAACCCAAACAAACAAACAAAACTCCCGGAACTAATAAGCAATTATAGCAAGATTGCAGGATACAAGGTTAATACACAAATTCAGTTGTTCTCCTATATACCAGTAATGGAAAAGTGGAATGAAATTAAAAACACAATACAATTTACATTAGCACATTTCAAAAAAAATTAAATACTTAGGTATAAACCTAACAAAATACAGACAAGATCTATGTGAGGAAAACTACAAACTCTGATGAATGAAATCAAAAAAGAACTAAATAAATGGGGAGCTATTCCATGTTCATGGTGAGGATGACTCAATATTGTCAAGATGTCAGTTCTTCCCAATTTGATCTATAGATTAAATGCAATCTCAATCAAAATCTAAGTAAATTATTTTATAGATATCAAGGAAATGTTCTAAAGTTTATAGAGAGAGGTATACGACTCATAATAGGTGACACACTATTGAAGAAGAACAAAGTTGAAAAGCTGTTATGACCCAAGCTCAAGACTTACTATAAAGCTACAGTAATCAAACTGTGGTATTTGGAGAGAGGGAGAGAGAGACAGAGACAGAGAGAGACAAAGAGAAACAGAACAATGGAACAGACTAGAGAGCCCAGAAATAGACCCACATGAATATAGTCATCTGATTTTCAACAAAGCAGCAAAGGCAAAACAATGGAGGAAAAATAGTCTGTTCAGCATACGGTGCTGGAACAACTAGACATCCACATACAAAAAAGTGAATCTAAATACACACCTTCACAAAAATTAACTCAAAAATGTAACATTGACCTAAATGTAAAATGCAAAACTATAAACCCCCCGGAAGATAACATGGGAGAAGACCTAGATGACCTTGGGTATGATGATGCCACCACCAAAAACATGATCCATGAAAGAAATAATTGATAAACTGGACTTTGTTAAAAGTAAAAACTTCTCCTCTGCTAAAGACGGTATCAAGAGAATTAGAACACAAGCCAGAGACTAGGAGAAGATATTTGCAAAAGACACATCTGATGAAGGATTTATCCAAAATATACAAATAACTCTTTTTTTGTTGTTGTTGTTGTATGCGGGCCTCTCACTGCTGTGGCCTCTCCCATTGCGGAGCACAGACCCCGGATGCGCAGGCTCAGCGGCCATGGCTCAGGGGCCCAGCTGCTCCGCGGCATGTGGGATCTTCCCGGACCGGGCACGAACCCGTGTCCCCTGCATCGGCAGGCGGACTCTCAACCACTGCACCACCAGGGAAGCCCTACAAAGAACTCTTAAAGCTCAACAATAAGAAACAAACAACCCAATTTAAAACTGGGCCAATGACCTATACAGACACCTCACCAAAGAAGAAATACAGAAGGCAATTAGCATATGAAAAAGTTTTCCTCATCATTTGTAATCAGGAAAATGCATATTAAAACAACAATAGGATACCAGTATGCATCTGTTAAGATGGTCCAAATCTGCAAAACCAAATGCTTATGAGGATGTGGAGCAATAGGAAAACTTTCCTACAATGCTGGTGGGGATGCAAAATGGTGCAGCCACTTTGGAAGACAGTTTGGCAATTTCTTATGGAACTAAACATACTTTTACCATATGATCTACCAATTGTGGTACTTAGTATTTACCCAGAGGAGTTGAAAATATATGTGCACACAAAAACTTCCCCACAGGTGTTTATAGAAGCTTTATTTATAATTGTCAAAATTTGGAAGCAACCAAGATGTCCTTCAGTAGTCTAATAGATATAATAAATAAACAGTAGTACATCCAGACAATGGAATATTATTCAGCCCTTAAAGGAACTGAGCTGTCAATCCATGAAAAGACATGGAGGAACCTTACATGCATATTACTGAGTGAGAGAAGCCAATTTGAGAAGGCTAAATGCTCTAACATTCCAACGATACAGCATTCTGGAAATGGCAAAACAATGGAGGTAATAAAAAGGTTAGGGTTTGCCAACATGATGATGGTAGAGATATGAATACACAGAGCACACAGGATTTTTAGGGCAGTGAAAATACTGTGTGATATTATAATGATAGATATATACCATTATACATTTCTCTAAACCCATAGAATATACAACATCAAGAGGGGTTTAAGAGGCAAATTTCCAATTAATAAGTAAATAAGGTACGGGGATGTAAACTACAGCATAGGGAATGTAGTCAATAATATTGTAATAACTTTGTATGGTAACAGATGGCAACTAGACTTATCATGATGATCATTTCATAATGTATAAAAATATTGAATCACTGTGTTATACACCTGAAACTCATATAATATTGTAAGGCAATTGTACTTCAATTACAAAAATGGAATAAAAGGTTAACAGTAAATCAATCTGGATAAAGGTTAATAAAAAAGGAGTGAACCCTCAGGTAAACTATGGACTTTGAGTGATTATGATGTGTCAAAGTAGGTTCATCCTTGGTTAAAAAAAAAAAAAAAGTACCATTCTGGCGAGTGATATTAATAATGGGGAAGGCTATCTGGGGACGGAAAGTATATGGGAGTCTCTTTACCTTCTTCTCAATTTTTGTTGTAAATGTAAAACTGCTCCCCCGCAAAATCTTAAAACAAACAGACCAAAAAATAAGACAAACAACTAACTAAAAGTAGTCAAGAGCCTTGAATAGTTATGTAAGTAAAGAAGATATATATGTGGTCAATAACATATGAAGATGTGCTGAATATCATTAGTCATCAGGGAAATGCAAATTAATATCACAGTGAGATAACAGTAAACGTTCACTACAATGGCTAAATGCAGAAAGATTACAAGAGCAAATGTTGGGAAGGATATGGACCAACCAGAATTCTCTCATGTTCTTGCTGGGTGTGTGTGTAAAGTGGTGCCACCTTTGGAAAACACTTTGAAAGTTATTTTAAAAAGTTAAACATACATCTTCCTTATCTTTAATCAATTCAACATCTAGGTACTTGTCAAAGAGAAATGAAAACATGTCCACAAAAAGCTTTCTACAAGTGTATGCATAGCATCACTATTCACAATAGCCCCAAACTGAAAACATCCCACGTTCCATCAATGAGAGAAAGAATAAACAAACTGTGCATGCTCAGAAACTTGAGTACTACTCAGCAATAAGAAGAAATAAATTAGTGACACATGGGAAAACATGGATGGATCTCAAACAAAATTATGCTCAGTGAATGAAGCCAGACACAAAAGATTACATACATTCTTATGAAGTTTTAAAACTGGCAAAGTTCATCTGTGGTGCTAGAGAACAGAACAGTGATTGCTTCTGGCAGTGGGGTAGTGGGGAGGGAGATGGTGAGATAGATTGGGAAGTGACACATGGGAACTTTCTGGCATGATGGAAATGTTTATATTTTGATAGGGGGTTGGGTTGCACTGGCATATACATTTGTCAAAACTGATCAAACTTTATATTAGATCTCCTCTTTCACTGTATCTAAGTTATACTTTAATGTAAAACAATCTACACTTTGATTGTCTAATAACTAACATTGAGTCTTAAAAAGTCCATTATTTTATATGTTATGTTTCACCTGCAACTTAAGGTAGCATGTATCAGCATAACTGAAGAAATTAGGGCACTATCAAAGTTGAGTCATTTGAAGCTGTCCCCTAGTATTCTAAGATGATATAAGATATTAGGCTGCAGAGACAGGTATATACAGAGGTTAAATTTCAGTTATTGAGTCTTAGACATCCCTGGGTGCCTAGAATATTTCACACCCACCAGTTAACACACGCCTTTATTGATCTGCCAGTGAGACAGTGACAGCTTTTTGAAGATCCTTGCCAAAAAAAATGTGATTGATTCAAATCTAGACTCATATATATTACAAAAGATAGAGTCAAAATTTCTCAACAAGTTTTATGTTTATAAGCATTGAGCAGTGATCCATATGGCCTTCTTATTTGAATAAAAATCATAAAAACATGTATTTTTTTTACATACTTATTGGAGTATAATTGCTTTACAATGGTGTGTTAATTTCTGCTTTATAACAAAGTGTATCAGTTATACATATACATATGTTCCCATATCTCTTCCCTCTTGCGTCTCCCTCCCTCCCACCCTCCCTATCCCACCCCTCTAGGTGGTCACAAAGCACTGAGCGGATCTCCCTGTGCTATGTGGCTGCTTCCTACTAGCTATCTACCTTACGTTTGGTAGTGTATATATGTCCATGCCTCTCTCTCGCTTTGTCACAGCTCACCCTTCCCCCTCCCCATATCCTCAAGTCCATTCTCTAGTAGGTCTGTGTCTTTATTCCTGTCTTACCCCTAGGTTCTTCATGACATTTTTTTTTCTTAAATTCCTATATATGTGTTAGCATACGGTATTTGTCTTTCTCTTTCTGACTTACTTCACTCTGTATGACAGACTCTGGGTCTATCCACCTCATTACAAATAGCTCAATTTCATTTCTTTTTATGGCTGAGTAATATTCCATTGTAGCATTTGACTGCATAAAAACATATTTTTAACTGTTTTACTGATGATAATTTTTAGAAAGTGCAGCTCACTGAAGTACATGGGAGTAAATGGTAATAAAACATGCCAGCAATCTCTAAAGGCTGTGAAAATCTGTTTAATGTAGCCCTTGTAATTGTTAGGGGGAAAAAGTGATTCCATTTGAGAAATTCTTGTGAAACCTTGCATTCTGAGTGCTTTGCTAAAACATTACTTGGAGAGGAAATTGAAATGATATTTTATAATATTTCCTTATCCAAATATATAGTCAAAGCTGAACAGAAGATTTAAATAAGAATATTAAATTCCCGGTTTCCCAAAGATCAAATTATTGTCCTCCTTCTCTATTGTCTGTCATGAAGGAAATTTATGCTTAAGCTTTACTTAAGCTCATTCTGTGCCTAAAACTATCATGAGAAAAAAATTCTCTTTTCCTAATGCTTGGAGCTCTTCACTATCATTGAAGCTGCATGAACATTCTTCACTGTGAATATGTGGAAATGTAGCTGCAGCGGGGGACAGGGTGGGCAGTGATTAGAGGAAGCAAGGTAATCTTGGTCCAACAACTCTGTTTTATGATTTGAGGGATGCACTAATTGTTCATCTTCAATCATTGACCTTCAAAACTATGTTCATCCATCTGTGAAATGGCCTTAACCTCATCATCAAGGAACTCCATAATGCAAAAGTTCTGTTAAATATCGTATCATTTTATTCATATTGTATGGATGTGACTCCTGGTCATAAAGCCCTTTGATTCATACTGAGGATTGTTGCTTATAAAAGGAGATTATATTGGGCTATATTTAAGCACTAATGCTTGTAGTTTTCCTAAATTTAGTATAGTAGGGATAACACAAATCTTCAAAAACAAAAAAATCAGTGGCAATTGACATATTTAGCAGATAGATTTGAGGTTTTGAAAATATAGAATTTCCTTGGGGCTGACACCTACATTATTCTGTATTATATACTGCAAATATTTATAACTTAATATAATTTTGGATATTATAGATTAGAGTATTTTAAATTTTTCAAATTGATAAAGTTCTTAAGAACCAGGGCCTTGAACATAATTTCACGAAAAAAAAAATCAACTGGTCTATCTGAAGGATGACTTGTAATCATTCTTACCAGTGTTTAGTTGATGCCAACGGATTTTTCCAGACAAGTTTTTGGGATATCAAAGATAGCTTCAAGAAAATTAGTTTGGAGACTTTTGGGGTGAAATCTTTCTTCTTTGAAACAAGTGAGCAGGCTCCTGTGGAAACTTACATACACTTGTGAAGTTTGTTAGTTGATATAAACACACAGAGACTAAAACCCTGCTTAGGTTACTGCTATTGTATATAATTTAGAAGTTATGACATCTCTAAAACCCTGCTTAGGTTACTGCTATTGTATATAATTTAGTAGTTATGACATCTGGTGTCTTCAGGATCAACAATTTCAAATTATTTTAAAAACAACAAGGCATCCACACATATGCTATTGCTATATCTGTCTATATCCTTATATATAGCGATATATACTTATGTTTAGGTAGGTAGGTAGGTAGGTAGATGGCTAGATAGATATTAGAACATTTAAAAAGCACAGTTTTCTTTCCTTCCCAAGCTAACAAATAGAGCAGTAGAATGAGACTGTAAAGGGGAGTTAGTAATTTTGACAGGATTTAGGTGACATGCTTAAAGTCATCGAGCGGGTTAGCAAAAGAGGAAGTGAGAGTCTGGGTTCCCTGATATCCAGACCTCAGTTACCAAATAAACAGGTTATCATTACACACATAGTCTAAATAATCTGCAATTTCTGTTTTGAATTTATCCTTAACTCTAGACACTTTTTAAAGGAATGCTTTAAATTCAGTGTTTAAATCCTTTTTCTATAATTTTGTTGTTAATATTGAGGTTTACTGGCCTGTGGTAAAAAGAAAAATGACCTGTGTAAATTCTGCACATTGAAACGTACTAAGTTATTATGTATTACCCAAAATAGGTATTAATGATTACACATACAAGCATATGATGGTTAAAATGAACCATGTTAAATAAATTACTCAGATCCTCTATATTCTTACTTTTTTAACTTGTTTGATTTGTATGGTTTATTGGCTCCACAACAACCATTTCTGCTTTTTCGAGCCAATTGTTTTTCCCTGGGGAAGTTCCCTCACTCCCATTCTCCTTCAAGTGTTTTGGGTAATATTGACCCCACCCCCTATCACCACAGGCAGACCACGGGTCCTGAATGGCTCAGACCTGTGAGAGACTGGACCCTGGGGCTCATGCAGCAGCTACCAGAAGAGATCTCTCTCTCATGCTGGATGTTTGTGAAAAAAAATTGGAGACCTATAGCAGGTGTAGTTATTTTTTGGCCGTGAAGGGAAGGCCTGGAGCTGGGTGAGGGACCACTGTTTGGAGCCTGAGGATAAAACATTAGTGATCATGAAAGATTACATAGAAAAACAGAGAGAAGCATCCTGTCATCCAGTCCTGCTATTGCTTTACTTTTTTTTTTTTTTTTTTAAATTTTCACCATCATGATTCTCATCTAAAAGGTTTAATTACTTCTTTTTTCATGGCGGCTTGTTTTTATTGTATGTATATGATAGCTCTTTGAATTTCTCGGAAGATATTAACATTACTCATTTTAAAGTTCTCTACTACCTTGTTGCATCAACATTCTCATTTGGGGTTTGTTCACCCGGGGTTTTGTTTAACTTTCCTCAAAAGCTTGGTGATCTCTAGGGTTTACTCATATTTACAATACTATTAACTGAATGCAGTCTCCCTAATACAAAGGGAAACCTTTCTTCCCCTGGCAAGAAATACTCACAAAAAGTACTGGCTTCGGTTTGTGGGAGCAGAGGGTATTGGTCTTTGGTGTCCAGAGAGTTTACCCTCTTTGCCCTTTATCCATCATGATGACTGCCTGTGGGCACTGCCCTACTTTTTTTCTTACTCCCATCTTAATTCTGAGAGTTTCCTTCAACAAATCTCACTTTATTTACAGAGCTTTAATAATAGTTTCTTCTTGGGGACAAACACTGAAACCAAAAACTGAAATTGGGAAGACTGGGACCAAGCTTCCACAGCCTTTAAATTAATTATCATGCTTACTGCTAGACAGCTCACTGCTATTCCAATGTCCATTCCTGATCTTGGCGTTATTCTTTGGTTCTGTTGGGGAGATTTACTTTTGGGGGAGAGATCCTCTGTTTCTCTTCAACTATGCTAGGTTTCATGTTTGGTCTGTTCCCAACTGTTCTCTACTTTCTAGAAATTTCTTAATTTCAGATCTGTTGACAGTAGCATTTCTGTGACGTCACACATTTATTCTTTTTTTTTTTTTAACATCTTTATTGGGGTATAATTGCTTTACAATGGTGTGTTAGTTTCTGCTTTATAACAAAGTGAATCAGTTATACATATACGTATGTTCCCATATGTCTTCCCTCTTGTATATTTCTTCTTTCACTTTAATGAGCTTTATCAAAAGAAGCAAAGTAAAGGTTTTTACTTACTCAGCCATTTTAGAAAGAGAAACCTTCCAGACAATCTGTTTACTACTATTGTCACTAAACGTTTTGATTCTACTTAATATCCTTTTCTACTAGAAAAGTCTGATCTTAAATTCTAGTGATTTCTTAACCTATAAGGTAATTTAAAAAATATAATTTCCTAACAGTTTTCCAACTCATCTCTAAATTGGGCCTGAATCTCTTGATGGGCCTTTTGCTGTTCAGTGACTTAAAAGTAATACCTACTACACATAAAGATATTCTCCCTTGGGTTCAATCTATAGGTCAATAAGGAAACCAGAGAGTTATTTTCAGGCTAACGGTGGTGTCAATCTTCTTTTCCCAGAGATTTTCAGAATTTCTCTCTGAGAGTTCTAGGAAAGGAAGGGAATCCAAACTGGCAATTGTCAGGCTCACCCTCCACATCTCTCCAAGTTGCAAAGAAAGATGGAGAGAGAATTGTGACTGTGACTGTGAGTTGGAAGTTAGATGTGAAATTCTTCTCCATTTCTCACTCATGGACCATCACCTCCTCTTGACTCACCAAGTCTTAAGTGAGGGATACATTCACTCCCTTTTTATCATAAAAAGCTTGGACATCTCTATCTGATAAATTACACTGGAAAATATTTTATGTAGAAATCAGACCATCTCAAGGCTTGTCAATCTTAATTTCCTCTACCAATTAGGCTTCATATCTCTAAGGATAAAAAGAAAGTAAATATTGCCTTACTGAAACCGGTACAAGCTTTCATTTGTAGTCAGATGATTAACTTCCTGCATGACTAATGCATGTAATGTGGAAGACCTAATGCTGTTTCGGCTATGTTAGAACATTTCAGTTTATGAGGAGGAAAAAAGCAGAATAAACTGGCATTATGTAGCTACTGATTTCCAGGAATATCACTTTGTAATAAGGAGCAAGAGATAAATGAAATCTATGTGCAGTAATGCATTCAAAATGATTTTCTTTTTTTCTAACAGAGACACCGCTTTTATGAGATGACCAATACTGTAACACTAAGGTTGTATAACTAGGAATGACATCCTATCTAATTTGTGTTAATTTAGCCACTGGAAAGAAGGTTAATTGAAGGAAGGATTGTAATGACATAATATCCCATGGTGGGGTTTATTTTGCAAAAGTAAATTCACTGGCATAATAAACTCTCAAAACAAACAAACAACGACAACAACCAGTGACATGAGAACCTAAGGGCTTAGTGTGGTGTGAAGAAGTAGGAATATAATTGAAATGATTCTTCTCTACTAAGAGAAGGTAATTTTCAGAACAGTACTACACCTGATGATACTTTTAAGAGGAAAAAAACATTAAAATTTGGTGGTTGTGGCTAGTTAGCTTAGTCTAAATTAAGGACAAGGACACAGATTTGATTCCCAGACAGATTTGTTAATGGTTTATGACAGCAGACTCTCATCATGCTCTAAGTCAGTGTTCTCAGAAATGTGAGCCCAGGATCACAAAGTGGTCTGAAGAACTTAACACAAGCAACTAAAAGCATGAAGATTTGAGGGTATTAAAATGCTGCAATATTTTGTTTTCCATAGGTCAGTACATGAAACTCAATTAGCTACATGGAGAAGGTTTCTGTATATACCCCCATTTACATTATTGTGACATTAGTATTTTAGAGAAAACGAAACAATGGTGTATGTTTAAGAAATTACTAAACTGGATGGAAGTGGAGATGGCTGGCCACAACAATTTGTTCTTAATAGGTTTTGCTGCTTTCATTTATTGAGCAGTTGACTAGGTATCAGCTAGTCCAGTTCTCAAATTTATTAACTTTGTTCTTCTGAGAGAACTCACAATTCTACACCAGTGAAAGAAACATTGATGGCAAAGCATAAGGAAGAAAAAAGATTCAAATTGATACCATGACAGCCATTAGTGTCTAATAGGGATTGACAGAATTAAATAGCTTTCTCTGTTAGCCAAGTTCTCATTTATGACTTGTCAAGGTCACTTGACACTTCTGCTTTAGATAGACAGTAAATAGAAATCCAAGGGAAAATGACAATAAGATCCAAAGAAAAGTGACACCTCTTTATATGACAGAAGGTACTGAGCTGGGGGGGTATAATAATCGCTTGAAAAAGATGTAGAGACCTTTCAGCCACTGACAAAGCCAGGCTAATTATTAAATGCACAGAAAGAAATTACTTTCTCCTGTTGTGTTATCCATCAGGTTATTTTATTCATGAATACGTGTGTTAAATATATTTTTAACTTTAAAATTAAACTATAATAGATAAGAAATAACACAGTTCTTCCCCACTTAATTCATTTTCCCTTCCAATTTTTGTTCATATGCTATGTGTTTTAACAATTTCAATCATGTTTATTCAAATTTTTATTCTTTCTTCAATTCTTATTTCCAAATATGTTCCAAATCTTCTTAGTTCATATTTTTCAAAATGACTGTCTTTAATGGTTGCACAATTTTTGATCTGATTAACGTGTAAAAATTGCAGCCATCCCCCCCATTGGCCATTAAGTTGTTTTCAGATTCTCACTAACATCATGCTAGAGGAGGCACCTTTATGCACTTCTGTTCTTCTTGAATTATTTCCTTAAGATATACTTCCAGAATTTACTATGTTGGTAAGCAATTGTACCACTTAAGCTGATACAAAATTTTCCTACCATTTGTTAAAATTAATGCCTATTAATGCACTCTAAGACATTGTATTAAGTATAGAGGTTAGTTCCCTTTATAAAAATTACTTCAGTTACACATATTAAGAATGATTTCATTCTAAGAGCTTGGGTGGTACTCTGGGAAATATAAATGTTATTCAGTTATAAAGTTTATTTCCAAGAATCTCATCACCTAAATTAATAAAAAAATTATGAAGACAGTCATAAAACACAGGAATATGTAATGAGTCATAGAGTTATTAAATAAAGGACCATGAGAATTTAGATAAGAGAGACTGTATTTTCAACTACGTAGAGTCAGGGCTGCATTTTTGAACAGGTGCCATTTGAAGTGGAATTTGCAAAGTGAATTTAGCAACACAAAGATAAAGTCTCTGTTAAGTTCATCACAGATAGTGAGCACTAGCTGTGTGTTACAGGATGCTCAGGAGGACTTTTCATGTTATCCCAGAATTGCAGGGAAGACCCAAAGTAAGAACAAGGACCTCACACTCTGAAGAAGTTCACCAACAAAACACTTTCCTGCAAGGCTTTCAAAGAGGCAGCAGAAACAGCCACCTACCTTCATCTTATCCCACTATCTTTCTTCCTCTTCAGGCCACATACATGCAGAGGATTGAAGGATAAAGGAGGGATGTTGGCTGGAAATGAGATATAGGCTGCCTTCGCGGTATGCGAGGGAACAGCTTCCAAGACAGTCACTCTGAAGAGTCGAGGGTGTATGCAAGAAGGGACAGCTTCTTGTCTCCTTTTAGATGTAAGCTTAGGAGCAGAGTTCCAGATCTGCTCCTCTGACTATGTAATACTACTTTTACTGATATAAAATTGTCACATAACTTGGTGTAAGTTTAAGGAGTACAGTGTGTTGATTTGATACAATTATATATTCCAATATGATTACTAATGCAAAGATAGCTAACACCTCTATTGTGTCATATAATTATTATTTCTGTTTTGTGGTGAGATAAAAGATCTAGTCTCTTAGCAACTTTGACGTTTATAATGCTTTTGATTATATAATATTTTTATTTATTGTTGACTATAATCACTATGCTATGGATTAGATCTCCAGGACTTATTTATCTACTAGCTGCAAGTTTGTACCTTTAAACAACATTTCTCTAATCTGTCTGTGTACTCTTGAAGAGAAATAGAAAGACATGGTAGGGTTTGGAGAAGAAATGAGAAGTAGTTTGCTCTCCCATGTTTGGCTGTGTGAATTTCCCCTTTATCAAGAAGCTACCAGAGCAGATAGCTAACCCCAGAAGGCTGTTTACCATGCCTGAGGATCCAGGCAGTAACAGGCTGTGAGATCGACCATGGATGACAAGAACTAAGACAGGGGTGGGAGTGAAAGAGGTTCAGCCAAAGCAGAATTTTCCATGACAGTGGACCACACAATAGCAGGGCCCTTCAAAGAACCCAAACATCATGTACCTCATAAGAGAATCAACATTTTGATACCAGCCACACAGAAAGCACTGATGATCAGTGAGTGTTAGCCAGAGAAGCAGCAACAACTTATACACAGAATGCTGTGGCCTCATTCAGTTGGGAAAGCTATGTTTGTCCTCCTCTCTATCCTCCCCAACTACCTCCCAACACTAGAGAAGCTAGAAGGTAGAGGAGGAGAGATGTATTAAGAGCAACCACACTTGACTCTCCACTCCAGTACCCTTCAATCAAAGGTCTAAACCATGGTCAGGAGAAGAGGAGAGCTTTGAATTGTATGTGAGATTTGATTTTTAAACTGGGTTGGACTTTTTACTAATTAAAAGGAACAGGAAAACTTTGGATTCTGTTCGTATGCCCAGAGAAAGAAAAGAGGAATTTGACATAAAGTTTTTTTTTTTTAAAAGCAACTGCATTTTTTTTAAGTCCATGTTGATTTCCCAACAAATCTAGATCCTTTGGTTAACTCTTTGTGAAAAGAAATATATAATATGTCACATTTCTAGAGATAAAAACGAAGGTAAAGAGAATTAATAATAGGAACTTCAAGCCAGATGATGCCGATGAAGAAGGTGATGATGATATTAATAATAGCAATAGCTAACTTTACTGAGTATCTATTACATGCCAAGCACCATTCTAAAAACTTTACATACATGTATTATCTCATTTAATCTTTCAAACAACCAAAAAAGGCAGATACTCTCATTAGTCCCATTTTATAGATGAGAAAAGGGAGATGCAAAGAGGTTAAGTGATTTGCCTAAATACACAAATTTAAGTGGCAGATTGAAACCACCCATTCTGATCCCACGGCCCTTGCTTTCAATGAAGTGCACTTTATTACTTTTATTGAATGCTATACTTTTTCAAAGATATACCTTAAATCCTACATCCTCCTCAAAGCCATGTCTTCAGTTCCCTGTAACCAGTTTCTCTGAATTTCCATGCCCCTTAATTTGCATAATACCTCCTAGCATTAGGGATAATTCCATATACTTTTTTTGTATTCCCGCTGCCACCCCAGGTTCCCCACTCCTTCCTGATACCCCACCTGCCTCTGAATAGCATGTAACACCCTACAAAGAGCAAAGACAGGCTTAATTCATAGATGTTGACTGTCTTTTCTTAATTCATTATTTTGTAGGCTGCTGTAGCAAAAATCTGACAGAAGAAAACCCTTTAAGCTTCAGTAAGAAACAAACTTCTCTCACTACCTATTCTTAGTTAACAAAATTTAAATCCATTTAGATGGCGGGTATTGCTCTCATTTCAAACATTTAATACTTTTGTAGATCTATTTCTCGAACTAATTTTATGCCTATAATCATTCTGCTTGAGTGCCAATAACCCACGTCACATGACATCCTGGCTCCGCTGGAAAGCTGCTGTCTCTGAAAAACGGTTGGCAAGTACCAGATTTATTCTGTCACAAATTGTTTTTATAGCAGCCTGATGTTCTTCAATCTTTTCTTAAATTGAACATTGGTAAGATACAGTGTAAACTGCCTTGAAGCTACATTGGATTTGCCATGCTTGCTTTCCACACTTGGAATTAGATTGATGTTTCATTTTACACAAAGGATATTTTAAATAGCTCTGAGTATACCTCCATACTACACACATAGCATATTTCCTCATTATTTTAATATTTCTTGAGTTTTCTCCTTTTTTAAAAAACCAGACAGCAATGTGATTACTCCCTTGGGTCAGGAGAACAGCTCATATTTTCAACGAGCACTCACAACAGGTTTTCGCAGAGTATGCTTTGACATCGCTGCTATGACAGGGATCCCTGAGAGCTCATTAGAGGGTAGTTAAATCACAGAATCCAAGTATGCATCCCTAAAAGATAACCCTAATTTGTGAGTATATTTTATCAAAATAAAAATATGCTGCAGGAGGAAAGCTATTCATGGAAATACTTTTTCTTTGAGATATTTTTCAAGGCAGCAGTTTCCTTAGCGGAGTTCGCCAGTAATCATCAATTCATCTCCTTAAGCACATAATTCAGTCTATTCAATGTTGTACTATGACAATGCTGATGAGCTCTTAATTCTCCTCTATTTATTACATCAAATATAGCAGTGACCTTAATGAAACATCAATTAAGACACAAATGTCAGTGCCGTACTTTTAAAGATGGACTCAAGTGCAAAATTCCAAAGGTCAACATAACATTTTGAAGTGGGTCATTCAAACATATATTAAGTGTTAAGAGAATATAACTGGAATCTCCTCATAATTTGATACATTTGAATTTAAAAAAAAATAGGATATGCAGGAGCGGCTGAAGTTTAGAAAGTATTGATAGTGGTCTGATTTTACTTTTACTTGACTGTTGTGAATCCCCTAAGTGTATACATTTTACTCTCTCATGCAAATAGTTATAGCCTATTGATAGTATAGGTTGAAAGGTGAGAGATACCGTCAGTCACCTGACATTGGTCCTAATACACATAATGTGAACTGATTTTAAGCACTTTCTTGACCAAGAGTCACATTGCCTTAGAAAATGTAGTTGTCTGAGTAAAGCTGTTGGATTGATTACTTTTGGACTGAATTAGCTGGATTGAATTAAATGGATACTTTTGAATTCTTTATGTCATAGCAGTCTCAAGGTGAAGTAAATCATAATATTAATTTAATCATAAATTTTAAGAGCCTATTATGTTCAGGATTCTTTGTTAGGTGTGGAAATAAGAAATATTTAGAGGGCTTCCCTGGTGGTGCAGTGGTTGAGAGTCCACCTGCCGATGCAGGGGACACGGGTTCGTGCCCCAGTCCAGGAAGATCCCACAAGCCGCGGAGCGGCTGGGCCCGTGAGCCATGACCCTGAGCCTGCGCGTCCGGAGCCTGTGCTCCGCAACGGGAGAGGCCACAACAGTGAGAGGCCCGCATACCGCAAAAAAAAAAAAAAAAAAGAAGAAATATTTAGAATACCCAATTCTTGTCTTCAAGGAGTATACAACACAGTAGGAGGAATAAGAGACCAAAAAAAAAAAAAAGAATATTTATTCTAACATCTGACTCAGTAATGAGATATTTCTATATCATCCCATACAAATGGCTCTCCAGTCACTGACTGCTGCCAGCTAAGTGCTGCAGCCTATTCTTCCATTAAGTTTCAAAAATAATTGGGAAGTTCTTCATTGTACTGAACTGCAATCTTTGTGGTTTCTTTCCATTGATTTTTGTTCTGATCTTTAGAATCAGGAACAATCTAATCTTCTTTTGCAGGATAACCTTTTCAATATGTGAAGACCCTTGTGTCCCCATTTGGGTTCAATGTACTTCAACAAATGTCTTTATTTTCTCTTCCAGCTAAACCCCGCTAGTTTCTTCTTTAAAAATTTTATGTAATGACATTTTGAGATACTTCTCCCCCTTCCCCCCATCTTACCCCATTTATCTTCTTCTGGTTGGGAGAAAAAGCCCATGTGGTTTAAAGATAAAAACTTTTAATATAATAGCATGCTTTAGAGTAACTATGAATTGGAGGTTAGATTGCACTGAGCACAAAACGCCATAGGAAATCACAATGCTAGAATGCTCGATATTCTTTAAGGATTTTTCTGGTGAGTCAAATCTTTCAAACACTTAAAAAGTCTGCCCTGTCAGTGCTCACAATCTGGATGTATGGGTATTGCTGACGCTGAAAAATGCAAAGCAGTGTTCTCCCCGCTGCAGACACGCAAAGATTGCCCTTTCATTTTCATCTGCAGCTACCATCTAAGAATCTGTTTCATTTCCTCGCAGTCTGTTTGACACCTTCAGTCAAAAAGTTACCCCATCTGTGATACTCCGTGCCATATTGTTCTGTCTGCCAGGGATGCTTCCAATCCACTCCCGGCTCTATCACGCAACTTAAAATCGGGCTGCAGTGTCTTGAGAAAGCTTCTCTGTTCCACCTGCTCTTCAGCTCCCGTTGGGACTCCTGCTGTTGTATGTTTATTCTGTAGCCCTCATGGAGCAGAGGTATATAACCACATTGGCTGCTGTTTTAGACTGATGGCTTCAGAAGCTTCTTGGAGACCCCAGATCATCTATTTTATGCTAATTTTGGTTGGCTGGTGACATTAACGAGTTTCAGAGAATGTGCCGTGGCATCAAGGGCATGTCAGAGACATAGCAGGCATCTTGAAGATCAGACCCAACCACTGCAGAGATCCACATTGGGGTCTGTCCCATGGGATATGAGTTTTTTAATTCATTTTTTTTTCTTGCCAGTTAGCACAGCTGTATAAATCTGGTACAGACTGCAGAGTTCAGTGATAGTTTTTGACTCTATTGTTCAAGATGATCTTAGGTCTGAGAAGGTTATTTTTGTAGTTTCTATTTTTCAGGTTTATTAAAAATAACAGTACCAATAACAATGACAACAAATTCCCGCTAAAAATTATGGAACGTGTTGTGCACAAGAACAGGACTTTCTGACCAACCCACACTTTTCCTTGTCCTTCCTGAAGGAATTTTCACTCGTCCCGGACATCCCTCTCTTTTAGGATCTTTTCAGAACGGTGTGTGATGGTGAGGATGTAGGCTATAGGGACACAGAGATCTGGATTCCTATCCCAGCTCTATTGCTAACTGCTGCAGAGAATTAGAACGTCACATGTGAAACTGGGATAATACCACTGCCTTCAGAAGGTTATGCCAAGGATTAAATACGTGTAAAGTTGAGGCCTCTATGTATGCTGTCCTTGCTTTGCACTTGCAACTTGATTTGCATGTTGTACTTTCCTAATGAGACCTGTTCCATGCTCCATTAAAGTCATTTGTGTATTTGCTTAGCATCCTGGTGGCAGGTACTCTGTCCCTTTTACCCATAGATATTCAGCCATGAATAATACAATATCTGTAGTAAATTCTCCCATGGAGAAGATAGGGCCTTGCCTAAGCTATGAGTCTTCCTTATATGGTTTACCTCCCAGAGACAGAACTGGGCTCAGAACCCATGATTAAAAATATTAAAGTAGAAACTGAATTATTTAATTGTCATTTCCCCTCTCAATCTCCCTGTTCCTCTTCTCCTGAAAGGCAACAAAAATTTGAATCTAGAATAGGTTCTGATAAATGTTTGCCTTATTGTTTCCCCAAATGCGTGGCACATAGAACTAGCTCTACAAGATGGTAAATAGGAGTTAGTGAAAAAAATGTTTACATGATCAAATCAATTTGAAAAAAATCTGGTTCAAGCAAGATTAAAAATGGCTTTTGGTTTTAGGACTGCTCAGCACTTCCAATATGCTAATATATATTTATAAACACAGACAATTAATATGGAAGAAAAAAATATTTTTAAAATAGAATTAACCCTGGACAATTTTAAGAACCTCTTTTCATTACATAGCTAACTACTAGAGCCACCATCACTTTTAGGGACATCATTATTAAGTATCTGACTTATTTATTTTGGTATTTTAAAATTAAATATTTTTTTCTCTTTTTATACGCATGGTTATCTCTGTATAGAGTAGGCCTGTCTGCTTACAACGTACAAACCAGATAAAACAGCAGCCTGGATTATCTGGAACTCAGGTCGTGATGCAGTACTCTTATAGCTGCTCTCTGTGGGAGCTGTGAGCCATCAGAAAGGATATTTATTCACGAAAGGGGGTGAAACATCAGGGGCTATTAACTATTTGGGGGTCACCACTCTTCTAAGAAAAGCTATGGACTCTCCCACTTAGAAAAGGAAAATAATGTGTTTTATGTATAATTACAGGTGTTCACGAGAACCATAGAGTCTATAACTAAACTCCCTAGAATTCCAAAGACCCCATGTTGAGAATTCCAGAAGAATGTATCACACCTCCTCATTTATAGGCCTCTCGAAGGAAAATACCATCATTTTCCCTTCAAGGAAAGAATAATTACTAAAGAACTGAACTGAGAGAATCTCAGAAGAGACGAAGAAATACTAGGTCTTCAGATTATCTAGTGGGTCTACCCCAGGAAAAGAGTCACCTTTTTCAGGACGGATCTTGGTTTAAAAAAAAAAAAAAAAAGATAACCGGGGATGTGCTTGACACATGCAGTGAGGGTATTTGCTCACACCCGGCTTCCAGCTTTGGTGTCTGAAGTAGATATCTACTCAGTGGATAGCTACCTGTTCGACATCAATTTCCCCTTTATCTTCTGATCACAACCCCTGCCTTTCCCTTTGAGGATGCAGTCTTCTGTAACTCAATTCATTTGGTTCAAGTATGGCTGAATCCACTTCAGTTCCAGAGTCTGGCACCTAATGCAAACCTGGCTTGTCAGTGTATTCTCTCTCCTGCCTACAGTGATTGGTTCAGGGAAGGATCTGTGAGCCCATCTGGGGACTTATGTTCAACTCTCAGGGAAAAGAAGCTCTCTCGGGGCTAGCCAGGCTGATAGGACTTAGGCATAGAGCTACTGGTGGTCTTTTTGCCGCCAGGGAGAAAAGCATGTCTAATGGTGATGAAGAATAAAGAAGGTCTAGTAGATGGAGGCCTAGCCCTGATGGAATCATATCTGGTTGTGCTTCTGTTTGCCTTTTCTGCCCGGCTTCCGTTTGCCTTTTCAGAACTACTCTCCACCTTTCTCCGCTAGCTCCCTACCCCAGTGTCTGACCTGTGGAGACAGTGTAGAGTGCCTTCTGGCTTTCAGGTGGGGTGGAGTACTGGAGAGCACTAGTGGAGTAAGGTGAGATACTTTGGGTCTCTCTGCAGAACTGTCTCAGACTGGTTTGTCAAGTAACTTCTCCCTTCTCTCATATCATTGGGCCTAGAGGTGGTAACAGCTGTACCCCTACAAAACCTGGGTTACTGTATTAGATCATTTTCATTCACGATTCCCACAATTTCATGATAGTCCTTGTATAAATAAACCATTCTTGTTATTCAAATACAAGTGTGCCAGCTGTTTTCTCTTGAGACACCTGCTGATACACCAACCTTGCCTGAAATTAGCCCAACCCTCGACATTTCACATCCATGAGTAGAAACATTCCATTTTGCGCTTAATACATTTTGAGAAGTGTTTCTATCACCTGCAACTGGAAAGAGTCTTGAATAATACAATCTCTCCTAACCTCCTTGGGCCACCCTGTGCATTCTACTTGGAAAATAATTGCTTTAGAAACATAGACAGACACATTGTGAGAGTTAAAACTCACACAGCTTGGAATGTAATGCTCAAACCCATCCATCATGTCAGTCATGATCTATTAATCCTCGTCCTGTAGAATTAAAGCAACCCTACCACCCATGTTAAAAAAAAAAAATATGACCTCTAGTGCCTGCAGAATTTTAACCAAATTCTTATTTACACGAGTTTCTGACACATACAAGTAAAAGTATGAATCAGACCAAAACATACTTCTTCCAATTAAAAGGTGTGAAAAGAGCCAAGAGAAATGGCCTTTTCTATTTACTCAACTCAGCAGCTTAGCAGTTCATTAGCAAATCCTTGAATGCAGGTAGGTCACAAGCTCCAGGAAAGTGAAGGCTGTTTTATAAAGCAATCTTAGAAAGGCAACCTTTAAGTCAAAAGTACTATTCCCTGGTGAGGTTTATTAATTGAATCATTTGTTTACAAAAGGTGAACGTGGTTCTAAGTGACAGTACTGTTTGCGCAGTGGCACCCGTATTAGGAAGCTTATGTGTAATGCATTAGTAATGTAGAAAAAGATGCCTCCTGAGTCAGGGGTATTTGTTTAGCACTTTGAAATCCTGTAATTTTAGAAACTCCCTGAGCATGAATTGAGTTAGCTTATTAAGGTTAAAAATAGTCTTTAAAATATTGCTAATGAGTACCATGAGGTACATAGTATCTTTTCCATCCTTGCCAGAGACTTCTTAATGTGAATCCTATGTTGGGTATCGGGTAGTAGAAAAGGTAGAAAAGAAAAAAAGAGGGGGAGGGAAGGTGTTTAGTTTCCACTTTTTACTTCTTTATTCTTCAACCATACTAGAAGCAATTTCTAGAATGAAGTTAATTTAATAATCCTTGTCAGTAAATATTTTCTCTTAATTGAACCATAATTCCTTGCAGAGAATGTGATAGGAAGAACACATATACTGATTAAAATTAAACCTTTTTTAAAAACTTTGTTTCACCTGATAATAATTCACTGATATACTTTAATTTTGTTCTGGAGTAAGAAATATTCAAAAGTTTATGTATTTTGATTAGTATCAAATGACCGTGATCATGTGAAATTGTTTTCTTTATTTGTAGAGATGGCTAACTGCCCACCAAAAGCTGTTTTTTCCCATTCCGTAGTGTACAGGTGGGGCTGGGAAGTGACTTGTTGGCCAAGGTATGCCTGTGACAGACCTTGCAGCTAGGTGTGACCATGTGATTAACTCACAATGGACTGCAAATGGAAGAGATGTGGGCTCTTCTGCACTAAGGCTTTTAGAAGCAAGCATGCCTCCTTTATGCTCCATTTATCTTTAGAGAAGTAGATACAGATGATAACAATGTCCAGAGCCTCAAAAAGAAAGGAATCTGGGTCACTCCCTGAATTGCTAAGTGGAGGAGAACCGCCCAATAGTTACATCCACCTTGGACTGTTATATGAGTAAGAAATAAGGTTTTTTATTGCATTTGAGCCGTACACATTTGGCCTCTATATTTCAAAATCCACTTTAACCTGTTTTAAAAGGTATATGATACAATATATCTTTTAAAACAGGTAACCCTGGGCTATCTGAATCTGACCCCACTGAGTAGGTAAAGCTCCAACATACGTAATAGAGCATGTTTGGCTGGCTGAACTAGACCCAGACATTGATGGTGTAGAAAATACTCCTCTCCCACTTTCCTTCCACATGTGCGAACGTTAAATACGGGAGCATTTGTTTAGTAATTAAGGGAAGGGAGAGGAGTTTGCCTTCTTACTGGCAAGAACCAGTAGGAGAATGAAGGGGATCAACCGTGTGAGGTCTGCTTCCTGTTTAGGCACAAGGTCTGGATTTGAACCCTCATATATGGAGGAGAGAGGACCAGAAACTAACAGAAACCACAGGCCAGAAACTTGACCAGATGGTGGACCCAGGTAGTTCTGATTGGAGCCAAGAAGATAAGGCCCAACCAAGAGCTTAAAAGAGAAAGTTAATCTTCCTGCCTCTGTCCAGATCTCAGCGCTAAAGAAGGGCAGCTGTGGACACCTGGATACAGGGTGCTTGGCCTAGACATTGGCATTCACCAGACGGGCACCCTCAGCGTGGGCAGTGGTGGGGCTGAAAACATCTCCTCTCCCCAAAACATGATAATAATGGCTAACGTTTATTAATCATTTATCAGATGTCAGACATTGTCCTACTGGCCATAACATTACTATGAGTGGTAATTACTAGGAGGTAGGAAGGTAGTATTATCCCTGTTTTACAAATCAGGAAACAGGCATACAGAAATAAAGTAACTTGCCCACTGTCATGTAGCTAGTAAATGGCAGTGTCAGAATTTCGATTCACACAGTCTGAATTCAGAGCCTGAGCTGGTAATTGCTGTGCTATACTCTTATTCCAATCCATAGGGAATGTGCTTACTGGAAGAGAGTGAGCCTATTACCAAATTAAGTATTCCAGTCATATGAGAACAACAGGCCCTCTAGAAACAATCAGGAACACTTGGAGCGGGGATACTTCATGGAGTTTCAGATAGGTAGAGACTTCAAATTATGTTTTGGGCAAAAGCATAAATACCACCCTTTTTGATAGCTTTAGTGTGGTGAGTCCACGGGACTTATGAATTTTATTAACTCATCATTTCCTCTCTAGGTCACAGTCAATGGGATTATGCCACAGATTGGTAGATGATATAGATTCAAATGAGCAGATGTTTAACTCTAATGGAAGAAATTATTATGGTTGATGCAGAGTATCATGGCATATTTTTTATCGTAAAACAAAAACCTTGGGTTACTTATATTTAACAGATAGAATAGTAGGGAAAAAGAAGAAAAATGTACATTAGGACAGTGAAACAAAAAATAGATTTCTGCAGTGACCAATGCTGTTACTCATCTCACTGTTCCTTTGGGGTTAAGGGTGACTTCCTCTATGAATGTCTTATTTATGTGAACATAAATGACAAATGGGGCCTATCTGGCCACATATTTCCCAGAGAAAGGGGTGGGCCTGTGTGTGTCATTTCTTCTGATCCTATTTTTACTCTCTTTACAGTTGAAAGATTGAAAAATACTGTATTTCTTGCTGCACTATTTTTATTTTTATCTTTCTTTTTCATTATTAGGAAGGCTATTTCTGGGTGTGTTGAGCACTGGGCATCTGTTTCGAGCTTTCAGAATGACTGTGGTGGTGGGGCTGAGAGGTGTTGCCCTGTGTTGTTCTGCTCCCATATTTACCTGGATGATTGGTGAGTGTGGGCCTTCTATCTCAGCTCCCAAATATTACCAAGGAGCTCTAGGTAATATCCCACAACCACTGGGAATAAATCTCCCTTGTAAGACTCTGCTCTCCTAGCTTCTACATTTACCCCTTTTCAGTCTGTTTTCCACACAACAGCCAGGTGATCCTTTTTTGTAAAATGAGAGTCAGATCTAGTCACTCTTCTTTCTACCAAAAACTCTCCAATGGCTTTCCAGCACACTGAGAAAGTATCCAACCACCTTACAGAACCAGCCCCTGGCTATTTCTCCAACATCATTGGGTAGCACTCACCCCTTACCCTTCCTGAGCCTCTGGTCTCCTTTTCTCCAGTATGCCAACCTCACTCTCCACTTGGCCTGCCCTGTATTTTTCATCTGGCGGCTCTTCCCCAGATACCTCTTGTCTCGCTCTCACATTGCACTCAGGGCTCCACTCAAATGCCCTTCCTCAGAAAGGGCTTCCCTCACTGCCTCCTTTCAAATAGCACCTTGGACAGGATGCAACATCTTACCTTGCTTCATTTTTCTTCATACCTCTTATCACTACCAGGCTGGGTCAGGTGGGTCTTGTTGCCCATGGCAAAGACATTAGAGGGGTTTGAGTGAAGTTATCTGCTCAACTTACCCACTTATGACTTCATCTGAGTTATGGTTTGAAAAGCCCATGTTGGCTATTTTACCGAACTACTAGAAGGAGTAGGGTGGGAATTAGAAGCTATTACATTAATTCAAGTGAGAGATGATAGTGGCTTGGACCAAGGTGGAGGAGATGGAAAAAGGTCGGATTCTAGATGAAATTGGAAGCTAGAATTGACATTCAGTGTGTACTTTGCTCACGGAAAAGCATTAGAGAGAAACATATTTGTGAGTGCCAGCAACTTGCCTGATCCATATGGCCATGTGGGTCTGTGGGCCCCTTCAGAATGAAAGCTTATTAATAGCTCCTCGTAGGCTCTTTCTCCACCCATGATGATTCTGCTCCCATCTGAATGTTTTTCACTTGCATATATTTCTGTGGGATTAAAAAAAGCTAAGTGTTTATGTTTATTTCACTGGGAGTTACATGTTCCAATTAGAAAGCTCACCAGTAAACCCCTTTTTGTTGCTTCTTCAAAGAATTACAGACTTTATGTAGGTAGATTTGATCAAAAAGGTGCTTACTCTCCAGCTTTGCATTCTCAGTTGTTACCCCCACCTCTGTTTAAGAAAAAAAGAGTAATAACCAGTAGCCATGTGGACTCTATCATAAAGTTTAGAAAGGAGAGGAGGCTCAATGATCATTTCTATTTAAAAAAAATCTTCTTTGAAATATTATAATTATCATGCATTTACTATGCACTGGATTTAGGGATTTTTATTTTAATGACTTTATGGAGATACTTAATCTCACAGAGCTAGAATACTAATTACTCTACTGTGTTGCAGTAGGAAAAACAGCAAATTACTCAAATTGTAATTATGATATTCAGTTTTAAACAAGTGTATAATAATTGACTTTGTGTGCAATAATTGATTTGTCATTTAAGCAGTAATTTTTTATGCAAATAGAGTACTTTATATGTGTGAACCAGTTATTATAAAATTAATTACTGAATATAATATCTTGCAGAACTGACTATCAAGAGTTCCTCTAGCTGGCTTATCCATTCATGCAAAATCTGGGTTTTTATGTACAGTGATGAGCTTTATAACCAAAGGAGACTAAACCACATTCTGCATGACTGCTAAATGTGCTTTTCATTGCAATTATCCTTTTCAAGTGCTTTATAAACACTTTTCCTCAAGGCTCTCCAATAATGAATTTTCACAATAACCCTAAAAGCTAGTTAAGCATTTTAAATCTTCCACATTTTGGAGATGTGGAAATTTATTCTATGGTTATATAGTAAATATTTGGACGATGTTCACTTTGTAGTATCACTAATTATATTTGGTGACCTGGATTCCCCTCTATGAAGGACAATTTTTATTTTCTTGGTTATTTTTTTTTCTCTTAGAGAAATCAGAGACAATTGAGGGTAGTGAATGGGGCTGTTATTGAGGCACAGACTCAAGGGAGAAAGGAATCCAGAAGACCCATGAATATTTGTGCAGATCAACACAGCACATGGCTTCACATGGGCATCATAGCACAGCCATGATGTCACTCCAGAAACTTCTGAGACATTCTTTACATTTCCCAGGCAACTCCTCAGGTCTTTCAGTCAACTTAAACTGGATATTTGTTTGAAGCCATTTGACATCATTTTCTCCCAGTTCTCATGCTTGGCCCTCAACTTGCCCCTAGGAGAAGTTGAGCAGTCACTTCTTTTAAAGCAATTTTTGAAGCCAAAGATGGCTCATAATTGAGGCTCTAGAGTCTAATTGACTGCAATTACACATTGTTTTGGCTTTCAGATCTATTTACCTTCCCTAATACTACCAAGAATTTAATGTTGTCTTTGTATGGTTTAGCTTCTCACAGTTAGCAGGGATGCTTCATAAGGCAGGATTTTGGCTGTTTGGTTATGAGTATCCCCAACATCTAGAACAGTGTCTGTCATACAGTAGGTGCTTAATAAATATTTGCTGAACAAATAAGTAGTTACAGTACATTGTCTTTTTAAAATTTTATTAACTAAAACTGCTATTGGTATTACAAATAATGAGAAATTTTATGTTCAGTGGGTTTCCTTTTAATGCTGATACTAAAATCTAGAGTATATTATAGGAAAAGGAGTTAAAATTGACTTTCTTCTGAATATTTTTCAAGATCATACATAAAGTCATCTTTAAAAGTTATTAAATTATGGTGAGCACATTATAAGAATTTCTCATCAAAAGAAGTTACACTGAAGACAGTATTACAAAGTGGTTGGTAGTGAGTAGGGTAAAAATGATTTAGGTTCCAGTCTCAGTTCTACCATTTACTGACTTTTCATGTTTTCCCTGATCCTCAGCCTTGCTCTGCTACCAACCCTCTTACAAGGCAAGTTTTTCTGCATCTGTTAACTCGTCTCCACTGAGAGATCAACTGGTAGTCCTCTCAGTCTCCTCATCTGTAAAACGGGAATAGCAATGCCCCAGAGCTGCTTAGTGTAATTAGTTTCAGTTGCATAGTCAAACACCATCATATATTTCTAGGTACATGACTAGCACTAAATAAATACTGGGTATTATTAGTAAGTAGACATGAATACCACATATTGGACCCATGTCTAATCTTTATAAATGAGGTCACTTTCCATATATGATTCTGATTCTCAAATAGAGATTATTGAAATCATCACATCAACATTCTAAATGTAAGAAAAAGTTTGGGAAAGGTATTTATTGAGGAAAAAAGAAATCTGAAATTCAATGAATATGAATTGTTTTTCCTCATATATGTTAATTTTAGGCCAAGGACCCTACAGGTTGTTGAATTTAGATACTTTTGGGGGACATTTCCCAGTAGAAGTAATAGATTTCTCTTCTTGTTTTTCTTTAACTCATATAAAATAAATTGCTCCTAAATCTAGTCAACGGGACTGAGCCTTCCCTGGATATTATTGACATTCTTTGTTTGCGACCTTTGTCCAAAAACTATAAAATGTAAAATTATAACTTTCTTCCTATCAAAAATTCTGCCTATGTGGCGGGGATGTGTGGGGTGGTGGGTTGAATTGGGAGACTGGGATTGACATGTATACACTAATACACATAAAATAGATAACTAATAAAAACCTGGTGTACAAAAAAATAAATAAAATGAAATTCAAAAATTCTGCCTATGGAACATAGGACATAGAAATATGGTAGCTTATGGGAAAAATTGTGAAGCAGACGAAATTTAGACTTGAGAGTCTTCTCTTTTCTAATCAGCCCATGCTGGTGTCTTTCACTGAAACCTGGTGCCCACCATGCCAAATTCATATACTGTTATCAGTTAATCCCCACTGAGGTGTTGGCTAACAATCACTCAAGGAGTTGTTCTCCAATGCAGAATTTGTGTGTAGCAGGGACTGTTGAACGCTCAAAAAAAAAATCAAGACCCAAATAAATAAATCGGTAATTGTGTGCTTATAGGCCTCTGACAAACAATAGGGAAGATGATGGCAGTGTGGGAGTGTGGCAAGATTGCCACTTCAAGGTGCCCTTAAACATCCCTCGTAGTTAGCTTTCAAATAATAATGAATATTGTCTTGTAGTTTCCCGTCTCTGTTTTGACATGCAATATTTCATGTGATCTCACACTCTTCCAGTGTAGTAATTAGGGAAATGTTACTCTCCTTATCTAACAAATAAAGAGTCTAAAATATAATGGAATTAAACTATTTTCTCAAATTTACCTATTTGAGAAAATGACTGATTTTGTAAAGTCTGTAAGCTTTTTACTCTATGTTCTTGTAGCCATCATTGACCCTTTTCTTTTTATCATAATCTTACAAGACCTACCATGAAAATATTGCCAGAACTCAAACATATAGTTTGAGTTCTGCTAACACCCTAATCTAAGTCACCATCATTTTTCATCCAAATTGTGCACTAGCTCGCTAACTGGCTTTCTGGCTTCTGCCATTATCCCTTATTCTCCACAAATCAGCCCAAAGGATTCTTGAAAAAAATAAGTCAGGTCATGCCACTGATTTACTCAACAGCTTCCAATGGCTTCCCATCTAACTCAGAGTAAAAACCAATGTCCTTATAATGATTTTCAAGTCCTGGGCTGCTCCATGTGGTTCATAGGCTCTACACTGCATATGAGCGCCCCAGACTGAAGCACTTAATAGAAGCTGAAATCCACTCATCAAACCATGTGTTCTGGCATTGACTGATGTGTACCTTTTTCTAAGTCTCATAGAGTTGCCATATGGGCCAGCAGAAGCCTTTCACCTAAATCTCCGAGACCTTATTAGTCATCGTGGACGCCCACTCCATTCTCAGCCAGTGCCAATCACTCCTGCCCAGCCACATTGACCTCCTTGCTCTTTCCTGAACATACTAATAACCAGGCATCATATGAGCAGTGTCCTTTGATTATACACATATAGGGGAGAATTTGGTGGAAAGTTTTATGGCTTTATCAAGATTGCCACTTCCTGAGACCCATATGCGACATTTATATCTTGTTGACAGAAGATAGATCAATTTCCATAAATACCCTACGAATATAGTTTCTAGAGGGAAAGGAACCTGTAGGAGTACCTGTCCAGATAAACTAAAGTGGCCCCAACAAAGGCCCAGTGACAGGAAAGGCAACGCAGCCACTGAAACAAAATGATCTTGAGATTAATGAGGAGGACTTATTACAGTACAGTCTTCAAGACAGCCACTTTGGCATGGTGTGGTATTCAGGGAAAAAAAGTACTGAGCAAGCGAATGTCACGTGAGACAACTGATAACCCTTGGAGCCCAAGCACACCATTATGACCCTTGCAAGAACTTGAGTCAGTTAGCAAGAAGACTGATGCAGAATGAATAGAGTCCACCTTGCTGTGCAAGAACCAGCTCCAACAGCAGCACCATGTGGCAGCAATGTGCAATCACATTAGTAGGCTAATTAGATCTTCATGTAGCTATGGGAAGTATCCCGAAATAGGAAATAAACCCCTTTGTATTGAACAAAGTACAAAGAACCTACTATTTGAAAGGGTCTCAAAGACTTATACCTGGACCTTACTAGTGAGCTCTGTTAGGGACTTTGCTACTCAGACCATTGTTTAAGAACTTCTTAGACTCCTAAGAGGGAAAAATATGGCACAGACCCAGAAGATATATGTTTTAAAAATAATAAGTGTCTATATACAAACGTATACACATGTATATATAATTATATATAATAAACTAAAAGAAGTACATCTACATCTGCTTCTTGGTATAAAAAGTAACAAATTTTCTTAAGATTGTGGAGCGTGCATATGTGATCACATATTTTTCAAGGGCTTCATGGTCTACTGAAAGCCCTGCTATAACTCCTGTGATACTAAGACATGATGTCCTCTTCCCCTCTGGTTGTTTCTATGTCTCTGCACAGGGAATGAGAGGAAGCAATTTTGAGATTTGATGATTTAAGGCAGGTTTTCCTGGTGTTAGGTGGTGAATAAGAGGACTGTCAAGCATATGATTCTATAGTTAAAGTAGTCAACAAGACCTTTGGAAAAGACCTGCACAATTTTACTTTCTGAAATGTACCAAATTAACAAAATAAGAATGAAACTTAATTTCCATTGAAACAGATGGAGAGCTCCAACTTCAAATCACAGACCCCAAAGAATACTTTCTGACACAAGATAGCACTGTGAAGGAAGTTTAGTGAACTTACCTAGTTCACAAATTTTAACCATTTCCTGCCCAGACTATGCTTGCTATCTTCTACCCTAAAATAATCTTATGATTAACCCTGGCCCCAAAACATTATAAGTACCTTTCTCTAATCTTCTGCATATGATTTTCTACTGCGACTTTGTCGAGGTGGTACCTGCCCTTGCTCACCTATTTAATAGACCCAGCTTTGTGAGATCAGTACATATTCCCTGTGGTCTCTGCATGGGGGCTTCGATAAATTATCTTTGGATGGAGTTTGCCCTTTGTCCTAGTTCAGGCTGCTGTAACAGTACAATAGACTGGGAGGCTTAAACAACAAACATTTCTCACAGTTCTGGAGGTTGGAAAGTCCAAGATCAAAGTTGGCAGATTCGGTGTCTAATGAAGGCGCATTTCCTGGTTCATAGGAACCAGGTCCTCTAACTTTCTTTTCATATGCTGGAAAGAGGGCTAGAGAGCCCCCAAGGTCTCTTTTATAAGAGCTCTAATCCCTCATAACCTAGTTACCTCCTCCTAACACCATTGTATTGGGGGTTAAGATTCCAACAGAGGATTGCAACATAAATGCTGGGGGAACACAAACATTCAGTCCATAACCATAATACCTTTTATATCTAAAGATTCTTGCCTTCCTTAATTTCATAAAATTTGTTTCATTACATTTTTTTAGTATTTTCCCTTTTTCTGTTTTCTTTCCAGTTATACTTCAGAGTTGAGTAGTAGTATCCTCATAAATGGCATCTTCTCACTACTTGCTCTTATTTTTGTCCATTTTTTACCATTAGTATAATTTTTATCATATTTTCCCTCCATGTTTGGTTTTTTGCAATGTTGATTCCACTCTTTGCGCTTTCTAAAGCATTGAATTTAAAATGTTCTTCAATGCCTTGGAGAAATTTTTTCTCCAAGTGTATGTTTTGACTGTCTGTTGAGTGCCATATTCTCTCTTTACCTTGTGTTTGCAGAATTTTTTTATAGATAGCATACTGATTTTTTTTCTCTTAGTTATTTTT
This sequence comes from Orcinus orca, assembly GCF_937001465.1. Taxonomy (NCBI): domain Eukaryota; kingdom Metazoa; phylum Chordata; class Mammalia; order Artiodactyla; family Delphinidae; genus Orcinus; species Orcinus orca. Next base: position 67,930,143 of record NC_064565.1, read on the forward strand.
AACATATTCAGTCCTACATGAGTTTCCTACTTCTGCCAAAAGAATCTGAGTGGGAACTTTGACTCTGCTGCATCTTTATCTGCTCTTTTAAAAGTTTTTCCCTTAAAGCTGAAGTTGAAAATTTGAATGTTGAATTTCTTTCTTCTCTGGTAGGATTTTGGATGCCCAAGGAGAGTAGGGTGAAAGCTGGGACCATGAGTACTCTTAGTCTGGGAACTTTGTCCCTGTGTTCTTTGGGCTTGATGTTATGATTTGGCTCCAGCAAGGCAGATTAGCAAGAAGCCAGGTGAAAATTTTAAGCTCCCAGGTCTTTTCTTTGGTAAGTCAGTACATTTTTTATTTCAGTTGATAGTAATCTTCTGTAATTCAAAGTTGGCTGCAGGATGTTGTTTCATATCTTTTCTTTGCCTCTTATAAGCTTTATTTTCAGCATGTGCTTAAGTGTTAGGATGCCAAGTCAATGAAAATGCCACTGGTGATGCTGTTTCTACTTCAGTCCTGGCTGTCATTCCTGTTTGGCAGTAGAGACAGACACCACAGGTACAGTGTTTTCTATCACTGTATTGTCCTCAAAAAACAAGAGCTGTGCACCATTACTGTTTTTTTTTTAAATTTATTTATTTTTGGCTGTGTTGGGTCTTTGTTTCTATGCGAGGGCTTTCTCTAGTTGCAGCAAGCAGGGGCCACTCTTCATTGCGGTGCACAGGCCTCTCACTATTGCAGCCTCTCTTGTTGCAGAGCACAGGCTCCAGACGCGCAGGCTCAGTAGTTGTGGCTCACGGGCCTAGTTGCTCCGCGGCATGTGGGATCTTCCCAGACCAGGGCTTGAACCTGTGTCCCCTGCATTGGCAGGCAGATTCTCAACCACTGCACCACCAGGGAAGCCCCACCATTACTGTTAATTCAGTTAGAGGTCTTCTCTCACAGCCTATTCAAACTATGAGTTGGAATGAGCTGAAAATAAAGCCATTTAGCGTAGTTTGTGTTGCATATCAATATTAGGTCCATTTTATCTGTCTTAAAAGTCATAGTGTTTTCCGTTCCATTTTTCTTTATAAAGGAAACAGTTTAAGATATAATCTGGTAACCATTTTTAGTTAAATATTTTACTGAAGAAAGGAGCTTATAAGCATCTGTAAGAAAAAGAAATGTGTCACCTATAAAGGGGAAAATGTTACAATCGTCTTTGAATAGTAGATGTTAGTATAAATGGAGCATTTTGTACATTATTTGGAAGGAGAAAAAAGTGTGATTCAATAATTTCTCTACCCAGACAAATTCATGAACATAAAGTTCATGAGTCAAAGCAATAAAATGATACTTAAATATACAAAATTTTATGAAATGTGCAACTCAAGCATGCTTCTTAAAAATGGCTGTGTCTTGTATTCCAGACAGTTGAAAGACAAATCAAAATAAAGAACTCATATGGGGAAGTTATGAAAGGATAGGGGAAAAAAATACCTGTTTTGCAAGAGAGATAAAGAGAGAGTGAGTGAGCAAGAATGAGAGAGAGGGAGAGATAGAGAAGAAAACATAAACCAAGCGAATTGTTACTTTTAAAATAGTTTACTATCTTTAATTTTTAAATGGAATTTGTCTGGCAGAGGGAAGATAGCTTGTAAAGTTCTTTGTTCAGGTCAGAAAAGACCAATAGGAGGTACTTAAACAATAAACATTTGCCTATTGAAGGATTACTAGAACCTGCTCTATGATCAGAGTATGAAAAAAAAAATCTTCCTGAAAAGTTTATTTATTCCCCTAAAAACATAGTATCCACTTATAGAATTATAACACTCAATTCATGAAACATCTCCCCAGTGGCAAATGATTGTTTTTATATCTTATAGTAAACAGAAAAGAGCAATGAAATGTGATGTCTCCAGATGCCCTGCTGGCTTTATGCTTGTATAAAGTTCTCATTTGCCGCCTTTGGCAGCTGTATTTCTTTCCTGAGAGACATTGCTCCTGTCAGATTGGCTCAGTTTTTTCCATCCCTCTTTGAAGTGTTAGTGGTACTCACCAGGGGAAAAGAGGACAGACTAGAAAGTTCTCAAGTGTGAAATTGAACTCATAGCCAAACGCTGAAAATACTCTCTTTGTGGCTCAGCGAAAGTTCCATTAACTTTTGTTTATTTCTGGGTAACACAGTATTTCTTCTTGATTATATCCAGCCCCAGCTGTGGAAGTAATAGAAATGTCTTCTGAACCAATTAGTACACGGGAAACTGTTGTACTATAAAAAATGTACAAGCACCTGAACTTGAGAATGTTTTTCTCATCTGTACCTTAAATTATACAAATTCAACCATCCTTATTGAAGATTAGCTTATTTTCTAAGAACTTGTAGAAGCTAGGCCTCAGAACTAATGAACTGAGATTTTGTTACTGTTTTCTCCTACAAAACAAAATTTCCCATGGAATGGCACAGAAATGGCTGTTTGAAGGAACTCTTTTTCATTTACAAAGAGCTTTTTGGGTGTATTTGTGCATTATTTTAAAACCCATGTCCCCCAATACTATTTCTGTTTGCAATCCTGATTTTCAGTACTTAAAACTGATCATAATCTTTGATATGGTGTTTCTAAGATGGAAAAACTATCCTTGTTAGGCAAATCATCTGAGAAAGTGTCTGGCACAGTTTTTGACACATAGTTCATTAGTTTCTTTTAGTTTTAGATTTTTTTCAACTTAAAATATTTTCTCTCCTTGACAAATATTGTGCCTAATGCAGCTACTGTCCCTCTTTAAAACAGATTGTGCTACATCAACAACTCATAAAATAGAGATAGATTATTTCACGTATTAAAGAAAGTTTGGTTTAAGGGCAATGTACAACTGGACAGAGAAAGCTTAACTGTTTCCCAGGCAGTCAGAATTTTCAATAAGTCCCACATAAGCAGTGAAGTATAATATAAATATTTAGGTATCAAGAAGGATGAAACCTCAGTTAGTGGAAATGAAGTATATAAACCGGTTATGATTAGAGTTGTTCATCTGACCTTTCTGGAGTATGGTCCATTCTCCTGTATGCTGCATGACTTTAATTATAGGATGCCAGGCTCCTATATATACACACCCAACTTTTTGTGCAGAGTGATATATAACACCTAGCACGCTGGTGGCCTTCATTAAATATTAAATAATAATAATGCATATGCCACCTCACTTAAAAAGTAAATACTGCCTTATTTTAAAAGGTGGTTGCAATGGTAAATGGGAGTGTTTTCTTGATTTCACTTTCAGATTTTTCATCCTTAGTGTATAGGAATGCCAGAAATTTCTGTACATTAATTTTGTATCCTGCTACTTTACCAAATTCATTGATTAGCTCTAGTAGTTTTCTGGTAGCATCTTTAGGATTCTCTATGTATAGTGTCATGTCATCTGCAAACAGTGACAGCTTTACTTCTTCTTTTCTGATTTGGATTCCTTTTATTTCCTTTTCTTCTCTGATTGCTGTGGCTAAAACTTCCAAAACTATGTTGAATAAGAGTGGTGAGAGTGGGCAACCTTGTCTTGTTCCTGATCTTAGTGGAAATGCTTTCAGTTTTTCACCATTGAGCACGACGTTGGCTGTGGGTTTGTCACATATAGCCTTTATTATGTTGAGGAAAGTTCCCTCTATGCCTCCTTTCTGCAGGGTTTTTATCATAAATGGGTGTTGAATTTTGTTGAAAGCTTTCTCTGCATCTATTGAGATGATCATATGGTTTTTCTCCTTCAATTTGTTAATATGGTGTCTACCTAAGGAGACAAAAGACCTGTATGCAGAAAATTGTAAGACACTGATGAAAGAAATTAAAGATGATACAAATAGATGGAGAGATATACCATGTTCTTGGATTGGAAGAATCAACATTCTGAAAATAACTCTACTACCCAAAGCAATCTACAGATTCAATGCAATCCCTATCAAACTACCACTGGCATTTTTCACAGAACTAGAACAAAAAATTTCACAATTTGTATGGAAACACAAAAGACCCTGAATAGCCAAAGCAATCTTGAGAACGAAAAACGGAGCTGGAGGAATCAGGCTCCCTGACTTTAGACTATACTACAAAGCTTCAGTTATCAAGACAGTATGATACTGGCACAAAAACAGAAAGATAGATAAATGAAACAGGATAGAAAGCCCAGAGATAAACCCATGCATATATGGTCACCTTATCTTTGATAAAGGAGGCAGGAATGTACAGTGGAGAAAGGCCAGCCTCTTCAATAAGTGGTGCTGGGAAAACTGGACAGGTACATGTAAAAGTGTGAGATTAGATCACTCCCTAACAACATACACAAAAATAAGCTCAAAATGGATTAAAGACCTAAATGTAAGGCCAGACACTCTCAAACTCTTAGAGGAAAACGTAGGCAGAACACTCTATGACATAAATCACAGCAAGATCCTTTTTGACCCACCTCGTAGAGAAATGGAAATAAAAGCAAAAATAAACAAATGGGATCTAATGAAACTTCAAAGCTTTTGCACAGCAAAGGAAACCATAAACAAGACCAAAAGACAACCCTCAGAATGGGAGAAAATATTTGCAAATGAAGCAACTGACAAAGGATTAATCTCCAAAATTTATAAGCTAATTTATGAGCTCATGCAGCTCAATAACAAAAAAACAAACAACCCAATGCAAAAATGGGCAGAAGACCTAAATAGACATTTCTCCAAAGAAGATATACAGTCTGCCAACAAACACATGAAGGAATGCTCAACATCATTAAATCATTAGAGAAATGCAAATCAAAACTACAATGAGATATCATCTCACACCAGTCAGAATGGCCATCATCAAAAAATCTATAAACAATAAATGCTGGATAGGGTGTGGAGAAAAGGGAACACTCTTGCACTGCTGGTGGGAATGTGAATTGGTACAGCCACTATGGAGAACAGTATGAAGGTTCCTTAAAAAACTACAAATAGAACTACCATACGACCCAGCAATCCCACTACTGGGCATATACCCTGAGAAAACCATAATTCAAAAAGAGTCATGTACCAAAATGTTCATTGCAGCTCTATTTACAATAGCCAGGACATGGAAACAACCTAAGTGTCCATCATCGGATGAATGGATAAAGAAGATGTGGCACATATATACAATGGAATATTACTCAGCCATGAAAAGAAATGAAATTGAGCTATTTGTAATGAGATGGATGGACCTAGAGTCTGTCATACAGAGTGAAGTAAGTCAGAAAGAGAAAGACAAATACCGTATGCTAACACATATATATGGAATTTAAGAAAAAAAAATGTCATGAAGAACCTAGGGGTAAGACAGGAATAAAGACACAGACCTACTAGAGAATGGACTTTAGGATATGGGGAAGGGGAAGGGTAAGCTGTGACAAAGTGAGAGAGTGGCATGGACATACATACACTACCAAACGTAAAATAGGTAGCTAGTGGGAAACAGCCGCATAGCACAGGGAGATCAGCTCAGTGCTTTGTGACCACCTAGAGGGGTGGGATAGGGAGGGTGGGAGGGAGGGAGACGCAAGAGGGAAGAGATATGGGAACATATGTATATGTATAACTGATTCACTTTGTTATAAAGCAGAAACTAACACACCATTGTAAAGCAATTATACTCCAATAAAGATGTAAAAAAGATAAAAATAAATAAAACGTCATAAGTTTTCAGCTGTGTAAGGGACTATACCCTGAATTTTTAGTGCTACTTTTAAATGATTATGGTGCTAGTTTTATAAATGAGCTAAATTGCCCAGGTTTTCAGTGTCCCATCAGAGCAGTGGTGGAAAAGCAACGTTGCCTATTCAGCATCAGTGTCACAAGGGGAATTTATGCAGGTGAGGCTCTTGGGATAGAGTCTTCTACAGGTGATGATATGATGGCTCATTCTTATTTTTCTCCTGAGGTTGATGACGTCAGAAGACGTATAGATTGATTTGATCACCTTCCTTTTCTCCCTCTGTGGTGTCCAGCATGAAAAAATTAAAACTAAAAAAGTGACCTCACTCTATAGAAAGAGATGATCCAGCTATATTTCAATTGGCTCTACAGCAGCCTTCAGTAGTCAGAGGCCACTCAGGCACACATCTCATCACAGATGTCTCAAGCTTTTTATTTTTCCTTTATTGTTAAGGACACATTCATACAGGTGATACCCCCTTGTATGCAATTCTTGGTGTCTTACCTTTAACCTCACACTTTCTCTTCCTCTTAAGAAAGTAGATATCATAACCCCAGTGGGGTGTTGACTCAGCATCACCACTACTCCCTTCCGACCCTGGGGACTTGTTTCCCAGATCCCCTTTCCTGTCTGGTTTCAGGCTAGCTTGCTGAAGAAATGTACTTGTGGAAGGTTTGGGAGGCAAAGGGAGAAAGGAAAGAGAAAACCATTATCCTGGGAAGCCACCAGATGAAGCAGCATCAGAGACTTTCCCACCAGCTCCCGCTTTGCAGGCCAGGTGGCCAGACACGACATATTCTTGGACTGACCACAAGCCCAACTTTCCCAGCCATTCCAGGGCTTTGAAATCACTAGTGATTGTTTCTTTGTTCCAGTGCCTACAACTGTCCAGTTCGTGCCACATTTGTATAAACCTTAATTTCTATATTGAATCCTTTATTCCTAGAATAATTGCAGGGGCTCTGTTTTTCTGACTAAACTCTGACCAAACCCAGAGAGAGCCATATTATAGGTATAACCTTGTATCTCCTCTGATTTAAGAAGAAAACTAAATTATTCAATTAAGTTTTAGCACTTTATTATTAGTAACAATACATGTGGTACATTCCATGAAAGAATATGGAAAACCTATGTGTTTTGACATTACAGTTAAAAATTATTCCTCTATTATTATTGTTATTATCACTCCTCTGTCATATATTAGCTATTGTAGTCCCCTCTTATTTGTGGTTTCTCTTTCTGCAGTTTCAGTTACCAGGTTTGGTCAACCAAGGTCTGAAAATATTGAATGGAAAGTACCAGAAATAAATGATTCATAAGTTTTAAATTGTGTGCTGTTCTTAGTAGTGTGATGATATCTCGCACTGTCCTTATCCATCCCACCCAGACAAGAATCACCCCTTTATCCAGTATATCCTGCCTGTTGGTCACTTAGTAGCCATCTTGGTTATCGGATGGACTGTCACACAAATCCTCCTCAGGGGATACACTGCATACTCCTTAGTTCTCCACTTATTTTTGGTATCCAAGTACTTGTGTTCAAGTCATCATTATTTTACAAAATAATGGCCTCAAGATTAGTGATGCTGGCAATTCAAATAAGCTGAGGAGAAGCCATAGTAAAGTGCTTCCTCTAAGTGAAAAGGTGAAAGTTCTAACCTTAATAAGGAAAGAAAAAAAAAATTGTTTGCGGAGGTTGCTAAGATCTACTGTAAGAATGAATTTTCTTGGGACTTCCCTGGTGGTCCAGTGGTAAAGAATCTGCTTTAATATGCAGGGGACGCAGATTCAATCCCTGGTCAGGGAACTAAGATCCCACATGCCGTGGAGCAACTAAGCCTGCGTGCCACAACTACTGAGCTCGTGTGCCTCAACTAGAGCCCGTGTGCCATAAACTACAGAGCCCACGCGCCCTGGATCCTGCATGCCACAACTAGAGAAGAGAAAACCTGCACGCCAGAACTAGAGAGAAGCCTGAGCGTCTCAATGAAAGATCCCGCATGCCTCAACAAACGTCCCACATGCCACAACTAAGACCTGACATGGCCAAAAATAAATAAATAAAATTAAAATAAAAAAGAATCTTCTATCCATGAAATTGTGAAGAAGGGAAGAGAAATTCATGCTAGTTTTGCTGTCACACCTCAAAATGCAAAAGTTATAGCCACAATATGTGATGAGTACTTAGTTAAGATGGAAATAGCCTTAACTTTGTACACTCAAATATTTTGAGAGAGAGACCACATTCACACAACTTTTATTACAGTATATTATATTTTTTCTATTTTATTATTAGTTATTATTGTTAATCTCTTACTGTGCCTAATTTATAAATAAACTTGATCATAGGTATGTATAGGAAAATACACAGTAAAATATGGTTGGGTGCTATCCGCTGTTTCAGGCATCCACTGGGGGTCTTGGAATGTATCCCCTGCAGGTAAGTGGGACCACTATACTGTACTGTACTTAAATTCTATCTAGTAAAGCAGTAGTGTGAGAGGATGCCTATTGTTCACTTAAGCGATACTATGTGTATATGCACGCTCGCATGCTGGCGCACACACAGACACACATTATGCTCATTATACAAATCCCTACTCAGGGGCCAGCCACACTGCTCACTTCTTAATTCTCTGTTTATTTTTGGTAACCTGAAAGCTGACACAGTGACCTGCCCTCTCTCTTGTCTGGCCAGTTACAAATAAGCAATACCCTTGCCCTCCCATCATCACTTGGTATTAATTCTTCCTCTTGTCTGTTAGGAGCCTGCTGAGTGAAAAGTGATTGTTGATATTCTACCAAGCGGTGGAACAAATATGGGCTTTGAGTGGAAAAACCTGTATTTGAATCCATTCCTTTCTGGTTACTAAACACAGAGTAATGCAAAGCCCCAGCGATGTGTCTACCACGTCACAGGTATTCAACACATGTTAGTTTACTAGACAAGAGTTGGCCCCTCTATGCTTTGGTTTCCTCAGTGGTAAAAGGAAGCACTAGTGATCTTAACCCACAGGGGTTGTGAGACTAAATGAGGTTATGCTTAGCACAGGGCACAGCGTAATGAGAAGCTAGTCAGTGCTGTCTGCTTCTGTTGTTCTTGTTAATACCTCACCAGAGATATAGTATATGAAATTCTCAAATGCAACTCTCTTTTTAAAACCAATCCCAAGGTAGATCTGCCTTTCTTAAAATTACATTGTGTATCTAGAAAACACTCCTTTGCTCCTAGAGTCACCCTTGCCACTCTGCAGAGGCCTCAGTGTTCAAACTTGCTGACTTGTTATTCCAGCTCTGTTAAGGCTTTTTTATTTTTTTATTCACCACATGTCGGTGATGGTGAGTTTTATGTGTCCACTTGGCTAGTTTTTCAATCAGACACTAATCTAGTTGTTTCCTGAAGGTATTTCTGTAGAGGTGATTCATATCTTTAAATAGTTGACTTTAGGTAAAGGAGGTTATCCTGATCCTTTAATAACAAATAACTAGGGCTTCTTTGGTGGCGCAGTGGTTGGGAATCCGCCTGCCAGTGCAGGGGACACGGGTTCGAGCCCTGATCCGGGAGGATCCCACGTGCCGTGGAGTAGCTGGGCCCGTGCTCCACAACTGCTGAGCCTGCGCTCTGGAGCCCGCAAGCCACAGCTGCTGGGCCCGCGTGCCACAACTACTGAAGCCTGGGCACCTGGAGCCCATGCTCCGCAACGAGGGAGGCCGCTGCAGTGAGAGGTCCGCGCACCGCAGCGAGGAGTGGCCCCTGCTCTCCACAACTAGAGAGAGCTCACATGCAGCGACAAAGGCCCAATGCAGCCAAAAATAAAAAATAAAAAAAATAAAAAAACAAATAACTAATAGAGTTTGTTATTATTTAACAGGTAGCATGTTTACATAACTAATATTTATGAATTGCCCCCTTTTTTATGGTGCCAATTTTAAATACAGTTTTATTTAAGACATTGTATTTTCCACTTATAATACAGTGCTTGTAAAGTGCAATGTTATTTCCTTTCCCTGTGCGCACATTCCATGTTCAAGTATCAAGAATGCCCAGTTTGCTATAGCAGCTCAACTTTAAAACTGCCATGGAATTTGCTACAAATTTGGGTCCTTCAGTGTTTTGTGGAACAATGCTAAACCTATGCTAGGCTGACTTAATCAACCTCTTCAATGGTGGGCCCAGAGGAGGCGCCACCAGATGGAGGAGCTCCACCACCAGGGAAGCCCCCAGGCATTCCTCCTAGCATGCCTCCTGCACTCTGGTACAGCTTGGTAATGATGGGGTTGCAGACTTTTTCCAGCTCCTTCTGCTGATGTTCAGATTCTTCCTTCTCTGCAGTCCGGTTCTTATCCTTGAAGTTTCTCATCCTCAACAGTAGCTTTCACGTTGAAAGCATAGGATTCAAGAGAATTCTTCGAAGACACCTTACCCCGCTGCTTCTCATCTTCAGTTTTGTACTTCTCTGCTTCCTGAACCATGCGTTCAATGTCTCCCTCAAGGGCTCAAATGGCCCTTGTCGTTAGTGATGGTAATCTTGTTCTCTTTTCCTGTGCTCTTACCCACAGGAGAGACATTGAGGATGCCATTGGCATCATTATCAAAAGTGACTTCAATCTGAGGAACACCATGGGGGGAAGGAGGTTTGCCTGTGAGTTCAAACTTGCCAAGCAAGTTGTTATCCTTGGTCATGGCGCGCTCACCTTCATAAACCTGAATGAGTACACTGAGCTGGTTGTCAGAGTAGGTTGTGAAGGTCTGCATCTGCGTCTGCTTGGTGGGAATGGTGGTGTTGTGCTTGATGAGGACAGTCATGACTCCACCAGCAGTTTCAATTCCAAGGGAAAGAGGAGTGACATCCAACAGCAGCAAGTCTTGAACATTTTCAGATTTGTCTCCAGATAGAATGGCTGCCTGGACAGCTGCACCATAAGCAACAGCCTCATCAGGGTTGATGCTCTTATTCAGTTCTTTCCCATTGAAGAAGTCCTGTAGAAGTTTCAGAATCTTGGGGATGTGGGTTGAACCACCCACCAGGACAATATCATGGATCTGAGACTTGTCTAGCTTGGCATCCTGAAGGGCTTTCTCGACAGGGTCCAGTGTGTCACGGAACAGTTCAGCATTCAGTTCTTCAAATCGGGCATGGGTAATTGAGGTATAGAAGTCAATTCCTTCATAGAGGTAATCAATCTCAGTACTGACCTGGGTGCTGGAAGAGAGAGTGCACCTAGCATGCTCACAAGCAGTATGAAGGCGACGGACAGCCCTCTTGTTCTCACTGATGTCCTGCTTGTGCTTGTGCTTGAACTCTGCAATGAAATGGTTGACCATTTCGTTGTCAAAGTCTTCCCCACCTAAGTGGGTATCTGTAGATTGGACCTCAAAGATTCCATCCTCAATAGTGAGAATTGACACATCAAAAGTGTCACCACATAAACCAAAGATCAGCACGTTTCTTTCTGCTCCGACCTTTTTGTCTAAGCCATAGGCAGTAGCAGCAGCAGTTGGCTCATTGATGATTCTAAGTACATTGAGCCCAGCAATAGTTCCAGCACCTTTGGTAGCCTGACGTTGAGAATCATTAAAGTAAGCGGGTACTGTGACAACAGCATTGGTAACGGTCTTCCCAAGATAGGCTTCTGCTATTTCCTTCATCTTTGTCAAAACCATGGATGACACCTCCTCTGGATAGAAACTTTTTGTCTCTCCCTTGTATTCTACTCGAACCTTAGGCCTGCTTGCATCATTCACCACCATGAAGGGCCAATGCTTCATATCAGACTGGACAACAGCATCGTCAGGTCTTCGTCCAGTGAGGGTTTGACATCAAAAACCGTGTTGGTGAGATTCATTGCCACTTGGTTCTTTGCAGCATCACCGATCAATCGTTCGGTATCAGTAAAGGCGACATAGCTTGGGGTAGTTCGGTTCCCCTGATCATTGGCAATTATTTCCACCTTCCCATGCTGGAAGACACCCACACAAGAATAGGTGGTGCCAAGATTAATGCCAACTGCAGGTCCCTTAGGCATGGTTGCTGGGGCATAGACCCAGGTCTGCTGCAGGAGAAAATGGCAATCTGGAAAGCTGCTGCCACATTCAATGAGCCTGCCCCATATTAATAAGCATGACTGAGTGCCTACGTAATACGTCCTGAGGAGTACTAATTCTCTGATCTTAGAATCTTCATTAATTAACCTAATAATATTATGACTACAGAGAGCAAGGATCTACAACTTGTGTGTGTGTGTGTGTGTAGTTCGTTCTGTTTGGTCATTTGCCCTCACATGCCTTCCTCCAGCATCTTTCTTCCTACATCTCAGGTCTCTTTACATTCTATCCTTGGTCACATTTCCTTCTCTGTATTTCTTGGCATTCAAATTTCCTTCATTCCTTCCTACTTTTTTTTTTTCTTTTCTGTCATTCCTTATTCTTCCTTGAGACAGTTTCACAAGCATCTTCACCATCTCTTCTCTAAGCAGATGATCAACCCCAGAGGGAAGATCCTATCACAAGCCATCATTTTCCCTGGGCTCTGGGCTACAGTTTGTCAGTTTGTACGCCTGCATTTGTTGGTTCAGCATGGTACTTTGTGTGGCAAGCATTGTTGTCTTTTAATTCTGCCTAGCGCTGGAACTCATTTCCTGTTTCAGGAGAATCCCCAGCTCCCTGTTCATAGAGGTGGTGAGCATATGAACTCAGCTCACCCACTGTCCACAACTTCAGGGCATTTAGACTCCTGAAGGCACTCAGACACTGAGAGAGTTTGGTTCTCCCTCTGTGATGGAGAGCAGGTAGAGGGCAGTGAAGCAGCTATTGTAGGATTTACAGTTGGTGGCCCAAGCAGATCATGGCTGTAGTCTGAATCTGCTGTGTTCTCTTTTCAGAGTTTGGTTCTTCACACTTTTGATGAGTTCTGTGAGCTATGCAAGAGCTTTCCAATGTGTTCCTTTTCTGCTCAATTTAGCCAGTATTGTTTCTGTTGTTTGTAATCAGGAACTGTGACTGCCTAGAACACTTTAAATGGGTTATGTAGTTTTAACTGTGGTGTCTCTGCTAAGTGATGTGGGAGGATAAGGATGGATGGGCAGGGACTATGTCTGCAGTTTGAAAAGGCCTCTTTACCCCTGGATATCCTGATCCAGAGACCGGTACCACTTGGCTTGCTTAATAAATGGTAGTAACTTGATAACTGATTGAATTTCTAGAAACTTTGCCAGTGGTTTGCTGAGAGGATGATGGGCAAACATTCCTAGGACCACTCTGCCATGGGTTCCCTGATATATTATTATCAAGTTACTCTTTATGCCTATGAAGTGAGAATAAGTCAGTTCCCAACCTAGCTGAGAAACGTGTCAAATTACAAATGAGTGAATATGTTTGATGAACTTGCAACCCCATGAAGGAAGTGACATAGAAATGACAGATTCTTGTGCTGTTAGTCATTCACCAAAAAATTATAAGAATTACTTTTTCATAAAATTAGTAAATATCTAGACCATAGAACTTAGAACATATAGAATATCATAAAGGAGAAATAATAATTTGTAATCCCAGGACTTAGAGTTAATATTTTGTATAGTCACTAAAAATTTTCCAAAGGCAGCAATATTTCTTTGCTGTTCTGATTACAGAATCATATGAAGGTTTGAGAATTAAGTTCATAGTTTTTAATTCACGTAGAAATTTCCTTGATGTATTAATCTAGAGGCTATTGGGAAAGGGAAAATTTCCCCCTATGCTTCTTGGTTCTTTTGGCTAGTCTAATAATTAAATTGACACAAGGCATATTAACAGGAGAAAAAATTAATTTCTTATGTATAAAGGCCTTATAGGTATATGACTCAAAGTAGTGACTAAAGCAGGTACCTTTTATACCAAGAAACAATAAATTTGTGAGGAATTGACAAGAAAAATAAGTTTGGGATTGCAAGAAACAAGGCTTGTTTATACAGCCTTCTCAGATTTGAATTCCCCATCTCTGGTGATAAGGATGTCTCTGTACCTCCTGGTACAGGGAAGTTACCTTTCACATGGGAGATTTATTTTCTCCTTTCAGGGGGGCAAAGGAGGGTCAGAGTATCCTTCTTGCATTGGCTGTTTCTTAAGTAACTTTAATTTAAACTAATCAGTACACCAAGTGGCATATTGGGGGTGGCCTGCTCTGATCCCCATCATGGCCAGATTATGATTCTAGAGAATGAGTAGATATTAGTCAGTGTTCTTTGGTGCGTGTTTGGTGCTCCAAGCAAAGAGAAGGGCAGAAAGCCAAGGTCTGTGGATGTGGAGAAATGAGTTTTGTCCAGGGATGTTCAGGGTGGCTGGAGGTCAGTGGAGAAGTGGATCAGTAGGCAGGTATTCCATCACAGATGGCTCAGACATTTAAATTTTATCCTGAAATTAGAGAAGATCTTTATAAGGACTCACAGCAGAAGAATGAGATAATCAGATCTGTTTTCTTGAAATCTGATTCATCAGCAGTTTGATGCATCAGAGAGGACTGGGGATGAAGAATAGGGCAAGACCACACAAGCAGGCTACTCCGTTGCAATAGTCTAGCAGCAATGCCAAGACTAGAAACAAAAACAGTGGTGGTGGCATGAAGATAAGGAAAAGACTATAGCATCACTGAGTAAGGGAAACCAGACAACTCGCTGACTATTTGGGTATAAGGAGTGAGTATAAGGAGTGAAGAAGGCCACCTTACTAAGCTATGTGGTTGGTCACCATGTGCTTAATCACAGAAGTAAAAGAAAGACGCTTTCACATCTACTCTAAAATTTACTCCCTTAGCCACGTCTCTGAATAATGAGCCTGGGAGGAAAAGGCAATGGTTAAACTCACGTTCTCACCTACCCTGTTCTTTCTTGGTTCCATTCAGGAACTCTCAACTTTTCCCAGAGGAAAGTAATAAACCACGTTCATACTAAAATGTTGCAAAGAGGTTTCAGTCAATGTGGACCAAGGATTACCTGCATCAAAATCTCAAAGGGGCAGGGCTGGATATCTGCATTTTAACAGGCATCCAAGATGATTTTTATGTCCAGTAAATTTTGGTAACCACCGTGACAGAGACTTAACATCTCAACTCTCCCAAGAGTATTTTAAGAGAGGAACACAAAACAAAATAATCCAATTCAATAGGTTTTTATTCAGTATATCTAATGCCTTTGCTAAACACTATCTGCTCTTCCAGATTAAATCTATCTACAAGGAAACAGATGGGAAGGGAGGGAGCAAGGGACATAAAGATCTGCCCACAGGTCAAATAAGAAAATAACTAATGCTAGAATTTAGATATTCCTCTGCAGGTCAGGAGAAGAGATATTTTTACAGTACGAATGAGGTAATTCCTCTCAGGAAGCCTTAAATCCTAATCCTTGGGTGAATGCCTACTCTCTTTCCACCACTCATAAATGCTCTCTTTCCAGGAGAACTCAGAAAATAACTTTTTGTAATTTTTTAAAGTAAATCTTAGAGATTTCCCCCAACTATTGTTAGAGCCTCAAATAGGACCCACCCCAACCCTTCCATAAGCTGTTATTGCCTTTGTATTTGCAATTGTAAATGGTTTTATAGTGTTGTTCTAGATAGTCTAAATATAATTGATTTTAACAAGGAATTGGCAATAAAGCTCATTTTAATCCTTTCGGTTTAAGTGGAAATTCATAAAAAGTGAACTAAGAGATGTAAAAAATTGATTAAATCTTGCAAACCAATGTATAATCTAAAATAAAAATTCCATATCACAAAACAATTACCTCCAATGATTTAAAAGGGAAAATTTAAGTCTGATAATTTCATTCTTAGCTAGATGGGAAAAAGTTGAACACACTGTATTGACAGTGATTAAACCAGAAAACATATTCAACATCTGTTTAACCTCAATTGGAAAAAGAGCTCCTTGAAAGTATTTTTTATGCCTTTTAGATTGCTTTATATCATCGAGGGACTCCATTTCCACTATATATAACTACCTATTGAATGTGATGAACAGCTTTACAGGGGGATTGGGCTATAGCTGAAAATACAAAAAATTCAATAGATATAAAAACCTGGCTTAGTTTTCATTGCTATTGTAATAGAGTAATGCTAGATCACTTTAGGTTAATAGAGCAAAGTATTTTTAGAAACTACTGGACCTTAAATAGATTCTAAAGCAGTAGAAATAAGATTTGAGAACTTTAAAAAAAATGGGAAAAGATTCACAATTACAGCTTTGTCATAATGTGAAAGCAAGCATTAGAAAAAAGTTTGGCTTATTATGATTTTTAAACAGTAAACCCTTTATTGAGTATAAGCTGAGCTTGACAAAGAAAACTTAGTTCAAGAGTAATAGCTGATTTTTGTAACATTAATATGAGCATCCATATCTAGCACCCTCCCTTCCAGTTGACTAGTGAAATGGAAAATAGAATATTAGGACGGGGAAAGCCTTATCAAGTGGAAATTAGGAGAAAGAGATATTCATGCCCAGAAACTTTGAGCAATTTCTGCAAGGTAAGTACAGACATAATGTAGCTAAGAAAGGGAAGGACAATTTGTAAATCCCCACCTATGAAGTCGTGATGTAAGTACAAGAGATTCCAACATCCTCCTACCCCTCCCCACCCCAGTGCCACACGGTCATCCCTAATTCATAGGGGCAAAGGCTGGAGGCAAACCCCCATATGGCTGTGTCCACATTAGCTGGGGAAGCCTTGGTGATGCTCACTCGTCCACCCCCCATACAAACACACTTGATGTGGACTACGAAGTCAGGCAGAGAGCTAGCATTTGGCCGTGGTCACCTTGCATTAAGAGGAAGTGGACAAGGTTTAGCATACAGGAGAAATGAGTGTTGGAGCAGAATACTCCAGCACATTTCTGGCTGCCATATCTAAGAAGAGAAAGACACCTTCAACCAAAAGTAAAGTTTGCTGCTGCTGCTGCCTCAGCCTCAGGTGCCTTCCAGACTGGTCCCAGAGAAGGGAGATTCTGAAATAGCAAAGTAACACTATAGCAATTCTGAATTTTCTTTTTCTTCTTTTATCTAGACCTGTCAGGTTAGAGTAGGAATCCAAGCACTCTTACAAAACCAGTCTCGGCTCCTGCCTAGACAATAATGGAACTTCCTCTGTAGTAATTGTAATGATGTTGATTATGATGGTGATGAGAACAATGATTATAATGGCAACTACCATTCATTAATCAATTACCATGTGCATGACACTGTGCTAAGCTCTTTCTGGTATTAAATCAGTTAATTATAACTGAATTTAATAAATAATCATATTTTTTAATTATCATAATCATACTTTTTATAGTATGTGCCATTATTAGGAATATTTTATAAATGAGGACTCTGAGCTTAGAGAGGCTTACTAACTTGCCCAAGCTTGTTTATCTAGAGAGAAACTGAGTTAGGATTTGAATTTAGGGTGAGAAAACAGAGAAACATTGATGAATTTAAGAGACGGTAGGTATCTACTCTGACAAATCAGAGCAAACAAGAGAATAAAGAATACAGAAGTTTGAAAAATCTCTAACTCATGTTCTTTAAAGGATACTACGTTTATAAAGTTAGAGGAAGCAAACATGAAATGAGACTGATCTGAAAGGCCTGAATGTAGTTTAAAAGAAATAAAAAGATTGCTTCCATATGAATTAAAAAATTTTTGTTCTAGTTCTGTGAAAAATGCCGTTGGTAATTTGATAGGGATTGCATTGAATCTGTAAATTGCCTTGGGTAGTATAGTCATTTTAACAATATTGATTCTTCCAATCCAAGAACATGGTATATCTCTCCATCTGTTTGCATCATCTTCAGTTTCTTTCATCAGCATCTTATAGTTTTTGGAGTACAGGTCTTTTGCCTCCTTAGGTAAGTTTACTCCTAGGTATTTCATTCTTTTTTGATGCAGTGGTAAATGGGATTGTTTCCTTAATTTCTCTTTCTGATATTTCATTGTTTGTGTATAGAAATGCAACAGATTTCTGTACATTAATTTTTTATCCTGCAACTTTACCAAATTCATTGATGGGCTCTAGTAGTTTTCTTGTAGTCTTTAGGATTTTCTATGTATAGTAGTAATATGTCATCTGCAAACAGTGACAGTTTTACTTCTTTTCCAACTTGGATTCCCTTTATTTCTTTTTCTTCTCTGATTGCTATGGCTAGGACTTCCAAAACTATGTCGAATAAAAGTGGTGAGAGTGGGCATCCTTGTCTCGTTCCTGATCTTGGAGGAAATGCTTTCAGCTTTTCACCATTGAGTATGATGTTAGTTGTGGGTTCATATATATGGCCTTTATTATGTTGAAGTATGTTCCCTCTACACCCACTTTCTGAAGAGTTTTTATCATAAATGGATGTTGAATTTTATGAAAACCTTTTCCTGCATCTATTGGGATGATCATATGGTCTTCTTCAGTTTGTTAATATGGTGCATCACATTGATTGATTTGTGGATATTGAAAAATTCTTGCATGCCTGGGATAAATCCCACTTGATCATGGTGTATGATTTTTTTTAATGTACTGTTGGAGTCAGTTTGCTAGTATTTTGTTGAGGATTTTTGTGTCTGTGTTCATCAGTGATATATGCCTGTAATTTTCTTTTTCTGTGGTATCTTCCTCTGGCTTTGGTATCAGGGTGACGGTGGCCTCATCAAATGAGTTTGCAAGTGTTCCTTCCTCTGCAATTTTTTTAGAATAGTTTTATGGTAGGTGTTAACTCTTCTCTAAATTTTTGGTACAATTCACCTGTGAAGCCATCTGGTCCTGGACTTTTGCTTGTTGGGAGTTTTTAAATTACTTATTCAATTTCAGTACTGGTAATTGATCTATTCATATTTTCCATTTTTTGCTGGTTCAGTCTTGGGAGATTGTAAATGAAAAAAGATTGCTAAATGAAAACACAATGGAGGCAGGACACATTAGGTTAGCTAAAATTAAACAAATACTATAGAAAATAAGTGTAAGAATTCTCCCAAAATTTAGGGAAAGAAGTAAAATAACGAGAGAAAAGACAAGAGACCCAAAGAACAGATCTGAGGGATGTAACATACAAAATAGGAATCTAAGGAGTAAAGAACTGAGCAGATAGAGAAAACAACAATAAATAATAAGAAGAAAGTTTTCCTTAAAAAAGATTTGTGTCTTCAAGGCAAAAGAATTAGAAAAGCTATAGACAGGAAACAAAGATTTCCTACCAAAAACAAACAAACAAACAAAAAAGGATAGTCTAGCAGAGAGAAAGAGAGAGGGGAAAGATCATTAGTAACAATCTAGAGGGTGAAAGAAATAAACGATTGTGACTTGAACTGTCAAGTTGCTGTTTATGAACAGGGGTAACTGGAAGTTATTCTCATATATGGAAGGATCTAGAAAATCACACAAAAGGGCCCTTCCTAAAAAGAAAAAGAAAAAAAAAAAACTCTCAATCAGTTCTTTAGGCTAAGATTTTAATCAAAATAGAAAACACAGGAACAGGGAGCTAGTAAAATTAAGAAAATTATTAATGTACAACAAAACCAGTGAAACATAAATGTTGTGATAACTGTAATGCATTGATTTTTCTACTGCAGTAACAGATCACCACAAACTTAGTAGCTTAAACAACACAAATTTATTTTTTTTACAATTCTGCAGGTTAAAAGTCTGACACGTGTCTCTTTGGGCTAATATCAAGGTGTCAGCAGTGCTGCATTCCTTTCAGAAGACTCTAGGGGAAGTTTGTTTCCTTGCCTTTTCCAGCTTTTAGAGGCTGTCAACATTCTTTATCTGATGGTCTCCTTCCTCCATCTTTAAAGCCAGCAACGTTGCATTGTTTGGACCATTCTTCTATAGTCACATCTCCCTCTGACTCTCTTCTTATGCCTCCCTCTTTTTAAGGACACTTGTGATTAGATTGGGCCCACAAGGATAACCAGGAAAATCTTGCCGTCTCAAGTTCCTTAACTAAATTACATCTACGAAGTCCCTTTTGCCATGTAAGTTAACATATTCACAGTTTCCAGGAATCTGTTCTAATTGGAGGGAAGGGGAATTTTCTGCCTATCACACGGTAATAAAACAATGTAGACATCAAACCTATTCTGAAATTACTGTAAAAATTAGTATTTTAACTCTTGTTCTAAGGTTTCATGATTATGTGTTTTCCTCATATATTTCTTTTGACTCTGGCCTTAAATGTTGCTATTCTTAATTTTGCAAACCGACTTCTAAATTCCTATCTTTGGCTTTTGAAACCTGACACTGATTTTAGTTTCTCCTTCTGAGTTGGAGTGAGTATAGGACCGCTCTATGGGAGCACATTATATAATATTACACTCCTATGTAAAATCTACAGGTAGAGATAAAATTAAAATGCTTATTATCTCCACTGTTCCACCCTTGGATGGGTGTGTGAAAGAAGGGAGATGGGGGTTGATATACTTACAGAAAAATGAAGACATTCAGGAGAGCCAAACTTTAGAATATGGGGAGAGTAATTCAAACTCATGTATAAAATATAAACTAAGTATAAATTACAAGATGATTCTTACATTTTTTTTGTTTGGTCTATATTTGAAGCGTGAAATCATGATTTTTAAAGCTATAAAGTGATAGACAAAGTTTATATGCATATAAAATGTAGACATATACATATATATTTACACATATGTGTATGTAGATATGCATACAACATATCTGTAAGTTATCAAGGAATAAATAAGCTTTCACCTCAGAGAAGCTGTTACTTGAAGCAATTTTTACATGCTATTGCGCAAAGTGTAGAACTAAGAGGAATGTAAATATAAGTTACGCTTGAACACCTGCTTTGGCTAAAACCCTGAATTCTTTTTAAATGATGAAAGAAAAATGGGATTACAGTAGATATTTCCAATCCAGTTTTTTAAAAGTAGTGTTAATGTCTGCCTGTTAAAGGAGGTCATTATTTGTAACCTAAATCTGTTGATGTTTTTGTTGGACATTGATTCATTAGAAGAATATTCATAGGCAAGACATTCCTGCCAGTTGTCTGAAAAGCAGATTGAAATAAATTGGCAGGAGGGGTTTAGGCATGAATGAGAACTCTGCTTGCCTGCTTCCTTTCCAACATGTATAGGGAAAAATTTGCGACATTATTTCTAAACTGGAAATTTTGATCAGATTATACCCAGGCTTCTGAATTTTAAAAAAGTAACTATACAAGAAAAGTATTGGCAGGAATTTTAAACTATTACATATATTTGAATGAAGTATATAACTAGATCTGTTAAGTTCAAAACCACATTTTAAGAACGATATGAATGAACTCCCAGGTGTTGAGGTGGTGGGAACTATGCCGTAAAACAAATGAGTGAATGAGTGGGAAAAGTATCATTTCAAAAAAATAAGTCCAAGAAGAACGTGGAGCAGAGTTATTCCATGTTGCCCTCTGGGTTAGGTACCTCCTAATTGCCACTTCAGACCCAGTCTCTACCTTTCTAGACCCTGGGGCCTACAATTCCTGCAATTTCTATACTCTACAATTTCAAGACCAGGGTCAGCAAACTTTCTATAAAGGACCAGATAGCAAATATTTAGGCTTTGTAGGCCATATGGCTTCTGTTACAAATACTCACCTCTGCTGCTGTAGCACAAAATCAGTTATAGGCCAACCTTATGTATTAAAAAAGGCTGTAAGCAAAAACAAAATCTGTGGGCCTGTTCTAGACTCCAGCCTTCAACTCCCTATAGGTACATGAGGCTGGGGGGTATGTGGTTTATAGACCACAAGTCTTGTGATATGAGGAGATCTTAGAAAATAGGATTCTTAGGGTGTGGGGAGAAAATATCACAAATAGTACAAAGATAGAGCTCTCTTTCAAATCATAAGAAAACTATCAGACCTGTGAAAGGACTCAGTTGTCTGGCAAAACAGGGAATTATTATGATGAATTATTTTTTAAGGCCCCCCAAATAGAAGTTTATTTATGAAATAAGAAAATAAAACATGGTAAGGGGCAGTATCATTGACAACCCTCCAATTCTAAGGCCAGGGACAGCCCTGCTTAAGAATGAAGCTGGAGCAGGACAACAGAGAATCCCCCTACCACTGTTGTCATAAGGTTAGAAAGTACCAAGTAACAAGCAACACGTATCTGTCCCTGAGAAAGAGCTAAGAAAATTGAGATACAAGCACAAAGGGAAGGCTGAGAGCTGAAGGTGGGACAAGAACATTGAGGAAAAACCTCTGGCTGCACAGCTCCCAAGATTAACATGAGATAACTCTGAAGGGGACAGTAGCAGCAGCAAAAATCAAACCAGCTCAGAGACTGCATAAAGTGATACAACCTCCCACACTACTGGTCTAACAGAAGAGGCATACCCATTCCCATTCCCAGGCATAAATATTATGTGACTCAGTTCCTACTTATGCTACACACAATGACTGGCATTCAAAAAAAAAAAAAACTATGAGACACAAGCAAGAAAAAAGAACCCACTGTCAAGAAACAAAGCAAGTAACAGAACCAGACTCAGAAATGACCCAATCATTGGAAATATCAAACAGGGAATTTTAAATACTATCATTTATAAATAATAAATTATTATTATAGTGGAAAACATAGTCAACAGGCCTGAACAGGTATGGAATTTAACAAAAAAGATGTAAGCTATAAGAAATAGTCAAATAGAAATTCTAGAAATACCTTCCAAAAATGAAATAGAATTTTTGAGACTAAAGAATGAGTGAATGAATGAATGAAAATAAGAGAATTTAATATCAGCAGACCTACACCACAGGAATTTAAAAAAAAAAAAAAACAATCCACAGGTCTTTAGGCAAAAGGAATATGATACTGGACAGAAACATGGATCTATACAAATATGTGTAAATGAGGAATTCTAGGAGCAGTTAAAGTGCAGGTAAATATAAAAAACATTTTTCCTCACTTGTATTTGCTCCAGAAAATAATTGAATGTCTAAAGAAACACTAGTAGTTATGCATTAGGGTTTATGGCATATATAAATGTATCATGGATGACATCATTTACATCATTGGCAGTATGCTGTTTTAAGAATTGCACTCTAAATAAGGCAGCATAACATTTGGAGTACACTGTTATTAATTAATGATGTACATTGAAAGCCCAGGGGCAACCACTACATTTTTTAAAAGAGGTATATATAATAAGCTAATCATGGAGATAAAATAGAATTGTGTAAATTAATCAAAGTAAGCCATGAAAAAGAGACAAGGAAGAAGAGAGAACAGATGGAACAAATGGAAAACAAATAGCAAGATGGTAGATTTTAATTAAACTGTATCAGTATTTAGTCTTTTAAAAAATGGCTTAAATACACCAATTAAAAGACAGAGACTGTCAGATTGGATAATGTCTTAGTCTGTTCAGGCTGCTATAACAAAGTACCATAGACCAGGTGGCTTCTATAAAACAGAAATTTATTTCTCACCGTTCTGGAGACTGGGAGTTCAAGATCAAGGCACTGGCAGATTTAGTGGCTGGTGAGAGCCCGCTTCCTGGTTCCTAGACAGTTGTCTTCTCACTATGTCCTCACATGGCAGAAGGGGTGAGTGAGCTCTCTGGGGTCTCTTTTATGAGGGCACTAATCTTATTCAAGAGGGCTCTGCCCTCATGACCTAATCACCTAAGGCCCTGCCTCCTAATACTGTCACATTGAGGGTTAGTATTTCAACGTAAGAATTAGAGGGTGGGAGGTGGCACATACAATTTATAGTAGATAAAAAGCAAGACCCAACTTTATTCTGTCTAGATGAAGCCATTTAAATATAAAGAGATATGTAGATTAAAAGCAAAAGAATGCAAAAGTGTATGCTGTGCCAACACTAATCAAAAGAAAGCTGGAGTGACTATGTTAATATCAGACAAAATAGACTTCAGATCAAGGAATACTACCAGGAACAAAAGAAGGACATTACATCATGATAAAGGGTGCAATTAAATAATAAGGCATAGCATTCCTAAATGTGTATGCATTTAACAACAAAACCTCAAATTACATGAAGCAAAAACTGATGGAATTAAAAGGAGAAATAGACAAATCCACAATTAGTTTTGGAGACTTCAATGCTTCTCTGTCAAAAGTCAATAGAAAAGTAGACAAAAAAACCGTAAAGATACAGAAGATTTGAAAAACATTATCACCTAACTTCATCTAATTAACATTTATAGAATGCTTAGCAATAACATTAGCAGAGTACACATTTGTTTCAAATACTCATGGAACATTCACCATATTCTGATACATAAATCAAATATTAACAATTTTAAAAGAACTGAAATCATATAACATGTTATCCATAACAGAAGTCAACTAGAAATCAGTAAAGACATTTGCAAAATCTCCTGACATCTAGAAATTAGATAATACACTGTTTTAAACAATTCATGAGGCAAAGAAGTCACAAGGGAAATCACAAAATACTTTGAATTGAATAAAAATCAAAACATCGCATCAAATGTTGTGGGATGTTGCTTAAGTAGTGCTTAGAGAAAAATCTAGACATCAAATGCTAACATTAGGAAAGAGGGAAGGTCTTAAATCTATTATCTAGGTTTCTACCTTAAGAAATTATGAAAAGAAGAGCAAATTAAACCTAAGGAAAAAGGGGAGAAAATTACGTTTAATCTGAAGCATAAAAACAGTAGAATGAAATTAAAAACTGGGTGTTTTTTTGACAGATCAATAAAAATGATAAAACTCAAGCCAGCCTGATCAGGAACAAAAGAGAGAAGACACAAGTAACCAACACCTGGAATGAGTAAGGAACATCACTGTAGAACCTATAGATATTATAAGGGTAATAACAGGCTATCAGTTTTATGTCCTTAAATTTGACAGATTAAAAGAAATGAACAAATCCCTTACAAGACACAAACTACCAAAGCACACTGAAGAAGAAACAGATAATCTGATTAGTCTGACATCTATTAAAGAAATTAAATTTGTACTTAAGAAGTTTCTAAATAATAAGACTCCACACCTAGATGTTCTCACTTATAAATTCTATCATACATTTAAGGAAAAAATTACAGTTCTACAAAACTTTTCAAAGAAATAGAAGTTAAAAGAACACTCTTGTTTTATGAGGCCAGTATTACCCTGATATCAAAACCAGTTAGAGTACAAGAAAAGAAAACTATAGAATAGCCTTCATGAATATATATATATATATATATATATATACACACACATATTTTTTTTTTAGGTGACAGGATCAAGTGAGATTTGCCCCAAGAATGCAAGCCTAATTCAACATTTCAAATTTAATCAAAGGCAAAGCTATGTTGATGAAAAACCAATCAGTGGTTGCCAGGGGCTGGGCTGGGGCTTGGGGTAGAAACTGACTACAAAGGGGCCTGAAATAACTTTTAGTAGGGATGAAATTTTACATATCTTGTTGGTTGTGGCAGTTACATGAGTTTATACATTTGTCAAAACTCATAGATCTATACACTAAAAAAGGTGAATATTGTATGTAAATTATATCTCAATGAATCTAACCTCAAAAAAAATTGTCACCCTACATTCAAGCAAAATAAGAACAAATTTATTTATTTCCTCAAATATTCTTTGAATGTTTGCTATGTAAGTGACACTGTTTGAGGGCTACTATCTAGATATACCTTTTTCTTTTCATTTTCTTTTAAGTATAATGTGAGTTGTGTGTGACATATTGATTTTTTCCAGTAAATATTTTCATTGACATAAAATACTACCTTAATGGCCCAGTTAAAGTATTATTTAAGAAAGCTTTTTCTACTTTTTTAAAAATTCTGAATTCCCTTTTCATGATAAATCTGTAAGCAAGTAGGTGAAATCATGAACATAAAACAATTTTGTTTGTTTCAAAAACTATTTCAGAAATTCACAGTGAAGTAAATGATGTTTTTGTTCTTGTTCTATTACTTGGTAAGGACAATTGTTAGTCTAACCATCATTTTTAAATTAGGGTAAATAAAACTTTTTCTATACAATGCTTTTGACAGTTAGCATGCTGTTGTATGGAATGAGAAGGAGGAGTGAAGGAGTGTTAGAAATGATGCTGGGACTTTGAATTTCTTTTTTTTCTCATGAAGTACATTGATAAATCACTTATCTCATACAATAACCCACAATCAATATGCTATAAAACTCATTACCATGAATTAGAGAGAAGTGAGAAATGTTAGCTTATCCTTTAAGTGTTAAGGCTGTAATACTTAGCATCATTTTAATGAGTTGCCTGTGATTTATTCACCATCTAGTATTAATTGAAAAAAAGACATCTCAGATAATACTGCTCATTGAAATAGATAAAGGAGCATTTTTGGAAATAAAGCAATACTTTGTATAGAATTTCTTTCTAGACACATATTTGGGGTAACAAATCATTGTACGAATTTAGAGTTAAAATGTATTTCTAAGAGAATATATGTGTTCTCATGCATGAAGCCCTCTATGCCATATGCTTTGGTTGATGCAGGCTGAAATCTGCTCAAAGAGAGGTAAATACATTTAATATTCACTAGTGTGAACTGGGCCATCTCACTTTTTCAGGGTGCGTAACTGATTTTGCTGTCCTGTTTATAATATTCCTGCTTTGCATGAACGGGAAGAAAAACTCTCTCCCCAAACTTTCACTTATTTTTATTTCTTATTATACAAATATTTTAGAAATTATAATTAAACACCAAATAAAAGGACAGCATTTGTTCACAATCTTGTCACCTCAACAATCAAATTTTAAGTTTTCTATTATCCTTTTGAAGCCTTGACAATCTGTCTATAAATTTTTTTTTTTTTGAAATGTGTGTTAGGGGACAAAATCAATATAATTTTAATACTATAACCGTGTATTCAACTTCACAATGTCTCTGGTGGTTAGGTTTCGGCACACATGTTTTTTTTTGTTTTTTTTTTTACATCTTTATTGGAGTATAATTGCTTTACAATGGTGTGTTAGTTTCTGCTTTATAACAAAGTGAATCAGTTATACATATACATATGTTCCCATATCTCTTCCCTCTTGCGTCTCCCTCCCTCCCACCCTCCCTATCCCACCCCTTTTTGACATAGTAGTAAACATAGCGACAAAACTGTTTACTCATTCATTCAACAAATATTTATTAAGTGCCAACATTATTTTAGAAGCTTAAGATATAGCAGACCAAAAAAAATCTCTGCTTTCTTGAAGGTTAAATTCCAGGGGATTGAAGACAGATGATAAAAAAAAAAGTACGTTATATTACTGTTAGAAAGTGATAAATACTTCGGTTAAAAAATAGTGAAGATATGGGGGGTGTCAGGAGTGCCAGGGCAGGGGGAGGTGCATTGCCATGATAAATACTAGTATAAACTGAGTAGGTCTCCTTGAAAAGGTGACACTGGAACAAAGACTTAAAGGAGGTGAAGTGGTTAGCCTTGTGGATGTCCAGACAGGGGCCAGAGCCAGGCTGAGGCCCTAGGGGGAGCAGGAATGGAGGCCAGTGTGGCTGGAGTGCAGGGACCAAAGTGGAGAATGGTAGAGGGGATGAAGAGAGAGAGCTGGTGGGGGAGGGGCAGGGGAGGGCTTTGTGAGCCACTGCAAGGCCTTTAGCTTTGGGTTGTATAATTATCTTGTATTCTTGTTGCTTATTTTTTCCCCACTTACCATCATATCAGAAACATTTTCCATATCATTTCATCCTCTTCTACATCAGGTATATGGCACAATAGAAAGTAATTCCCGCAGTGATGTTAGCCTGACCAATGGAGCATAAACAACCTTCTATGAAAAAGAAAACAGGGAAAGATACAAGTCAGTTAGATTTTATTTTTGGAATCTCTCATTTTTCTCACAATTTATTTCCATTTTTTTCTTTCTCATCCCCATTACCACATATAGGTGCCTAGAGGGAAAAAAACCTGTTCTAATATTTGTATACCTTAAAGTATTAGAGACTTGATTTTTTTTTTTTCTGACACTTCTTTATTTTGGATGTGGAAAAAGCAATGTTTAATACAAAAGGAAACTGCAAAGAAAGAATTTCAGGCATTGGAACCTTCTCCCATCATGTGTAAGGAAGACCTTGTTTCAGGGGTGGCTAGGATATCGACTCAATAGTGGTTGATATAACAGATGAGTCCTTAATAAGCCAATGTGTTTACCCTCCTGTGAATGCATGTGGCTAGAAATGGAATTTGGTCCAAAGATGACTATTTAAAACCATATAATTCTGAGGCACATATATCTTTAAGAAAGTCTGTCTTCTTCCCAGGAGATAGTGTTAGAATTGACCTGTCTTCACATCACTATGCTAGCTTTTCTACGAGCCTTACTCATTTTCCCAAAACTCTTGTCAGTGTCCATTGTATATGCAATAAATGGAAACCAGAGCCTGCTCATTACTATGAGACACTGTCATGCACTCACATTATTATCTCTTTTATGATGCAACTGGCTAAAATGTGTTCTTAAAATGTGGCAATTAAACAACAGATTCAAATTTCCGTTTTTGCTTTCAAGTGACTAGCTAATTAGATGATTTATATTTAAATTCTATCCAACCTATGCAATTGTTCATTATATTTATTTCCAGTGTAAATACAAACGTTAAAACAACAAAACTTAGAATAAGTATTGGTTACCTGAAAATGAATGCACTCATTTCATTCCGTGTTATTTTGCCGATTTCACATTAGATTTGTTTCTATGTAGAAGCACATTGGGTAATCGAATTAATTCTCGCACGTGTTCATTATTTGTTCCTTACAGGAATAGTTATTCCTAAGACTTAAAATGAAATATTTCAGATGTTGTTTTGCTTGATTGCCATGTTATATTTAGGTAAGCATTTGCCTTTTAGTGCTCTCAAAGCTGTCTAATGTGATATACTATGAGTTTAATTTCTCTAAGTCCATACTTTATTTCATTGACATAAATGCATGGATTTCAGTAAACTGAAACTCCTATTTATAGGAGGCAGAATTAGTTTTAGTGACGTAGAGTAGGTATCCTCCTTTTTCCTCATTTTTGCTTTCAAACCATTTCTCCTTCAGCACTGCCTGCTTCTTTGAAGTGCATTTTATCAGTTTTTCTTTTTTTTATTATCAGTTTTTCTTTTTCCTTTTTACTATCATCTACCAATGCCAGGAAACTGTCCTCCCCACGTGGATCGTACACTTACTGGTTACTTTAATACATGGGTCACTGTACTCTTCTTCATTCTAGTGATTTATTGTCTACAACAGTGACCCCCACTCCTGGCATCCCAGTTCATCGGCACTTCCCCTGCACAAGATGTTTTTCTCCTTATCTGCGCTGCCTTGAAGAATTTCAGTGTCAGCCATCTCCCTCTCTGACCTCCAGTCTTTTCAGTTCTGTGACTCTATACCACCTTAGGACCTCCAGTCCATTCACTCCACTGTTTTTCACCCTCAGTCACCTCCATGTCCCCACTTAAGCTTCTGGGTCTATCAAAATCAACACAACCTTCCCCTCAACACCTTTGCCTCTCTATAAATCCCCCAATTCTCTTATTCTTTACCTATATCCATGAATCTTAATGGCCACTCATATACTGCCAGGTAATAATATTATACCTCTCGAATAAACTGACTTCCCTAGTCTGTGAAATGAATACTTCAGACCTGTTCCTTTCTTCTTTGAGTTTCTAACACATGTCCCTATACCCATCTTGGCCAATTACTGTTTCATATTTAGAGAGAAAATTGATGCTATCAGATTAGAACTACTCCCCTTTCCCACAAACAAATTCACCAACCACCCTCCATCTACATCCACATTGCCATTGAAATAGAAAAAAAAATCTCTCTTCCTTTCTAAAGTTAACCCTCCATTAGTGTTCTGGATAACCTCCATTCGGTTCTGTAGGATAGTACCATGCAGTCATTAATAGTGAAGATAAGTTACTTGTGTGCCTTACTTTTTTCATCTATAACCTGGGGAATAATAAGAGTACCTCATTCAGTGTGAATGAGGCGTAATTAGTAAGTGCAGACTAACCAGATCAGAGCTTGGCATAGCAAGTGCTTTACAAAGTTTAACCATTTTTATTTTTTCTCCCTTTTTATTCCTGGAATTTCCCCCATTATCTCCTGTATCAATTTCTCACTCTCACCTAGATCACCCCCATCAGTACAGAAGGATGACTTAAAACTTTCTCTAGACACCAGGAAGGTCTACCTCCAACTATGCCCTGTATTCACTGTATATATTCACTGTCTGTACTCACTGAATCTACTTCCTCATTTTCAGTTCTTTCTTCAACTCTCTTTAATCAAGTTTTCAAACCCACCGCTGAAATAAATCTAGTAAAGGTCATCACAGCTGCAGTTGCCATGGTTGGCTTCTCCTTTTATCTTCAGACTCTTAATTTTATAGGATTTTCTTCTACTACACTCAGTAGTACTTACTACAAATTTACTCACTTCTTCTAATATACTTTTATTATTTATTTCCAGTTGGGAAGCATTTTCCATGGGTCTCTTGCTATTTTCTGCACATCTTGCAATCAGAGGCACTGTCTGTCTTTGGTCCATACCATCTTTTCAAGGCTTTTTGTGTAGCAGATAGCCTTGGAGGATATAGATAGTGTCCCTCCCCAGTACAAAGAGTAGGTTTGTTTACTGCCCAGTATAATAAAATAATGTGTCCCTCGGGGCAAAAGTGGAAAAGGCTAACTGTCCATTAGAAAGATTGAAGTTTCCTATGTTCACAGTTCTTTAGGGTACAAACCCACTGCATGTACAGCATCTACCAGACTCCTCTGTGTCACCCACCATGGAAACTGAGATATAAGCATGATGTAACATGCTGATGCTCATTTTACCTGTTATGCTATGAGTAATAAAATTCTTTGCCTCTGATCTAGGAGCCTGTCTTCTGCTAAGATTCATGAAACTTTAGCAAGCTAATTTGTTAGCTTGAAAGAAGGGCAAAATCTCAGACGTTTCACAATTCTTGCCACTTCTCAGTCACCAGTTCTTCCTCTTAGAATGTTTTAAGCTTAATCCTTGTCATTTTCTTTTCTCTATCAGCATGTTCTTCCTTGGCAAGCTTATGCAATATCCTGATAACTCCCAAATGTGTAATTGTAGCCCTGGTCTCCCCACTGAGCTGCAGATTCTTAGATTCAATTTACCTTAAACTTTGACTTAGCTATCTAATAACCATCTCAAATTTAGTATAGTGAAAATAAAGTAATTAATATTCATCACTCCCTGTTCTACCCCAAATTTATTCATCCTCAAATATTTCACCTACCTGTAAATAGCACTAGTATCTACCCAGTTGTTTAGTTTTAAAACCTAGGTCCTGTCATATTTAGCTTTAAAATATATCATAAATCCTATCACTTCTTATCACCCCATGCCATCACCCTGATTTGAATCCCTTAAAGCTTCCATCTGCATTATAGCAGTAGATTCCTAATGATTTCCTTACCCCTTACTAATTACCTATTTGTCAACCAAAGTGTTGTTTTAATCATAATCAAACAGAGTCCCTGCTTAAAAATCTTAATTTTTTATTCTCAGAATAAAATCCAAATTTCTTACCATAAATCATACATAATCTCAAAATCCAGAGGGAAACATGTTTAATAATTGTTTCCTTCTAATCCTTTTAACAATTATGTTTCCTTCCAATCTTGTTTGAATTCCCTTATGCCATTAAAATGCTTCGTGATTCATATTTTTATTGGCAGCATGATATTCCATCACATGAATGGATCATAACTTATGTAACTAATATGCTAGTGTTGGACATAATGATTTTCCTGAAGTCAAAGAATAGGATCTCAGTTTGACTTATTGATAGAAGTCTCCTGGCAACTATGAGAGAATACATTTTCTAGCAGAGTTAGGAAAGGAAGGTATGGTTTAAGAATGAACCACACCTAGATAATTAGTTCCCAACTAAGGCTCTGTAGATAAAATAAATTTAGCCTATTTTATGCCTAAGTAAATGCATAGAGTTACGTAGTTTTATTGCATTTAAACTAACTGGTCTGAAAGTAAATTTTGGAAGAGTTAGCTTAAAAAAGAGGTAAAGTGATAAGAGGGGGCTGGATGGATCCATTTCTGAGACATAACCAATATAAGACGTAAAGCTCTTTTGGATTAGTGTCTAAAACAGCAGAGCTTGCTATTACACACAAATTGAATCATGTCAAAATTGGGGTGATTTGGAGAGAAAGGATCTACCAAATATCTATGTATGCTGCAGGTAGTCTTCAAAATAAAGGTGGATGATTCAATAATATTTACAAGGAATAAATAGTTATATTAGGATCGTATGTATCCAGAATTTAGGTAATCAGTTTCAACAAGCAGTGGTATTTTATCTAGGACAGAAATTTATTACCTCTTTGCAACACGGATTCCTTTCTTGATTTCTGATATAAAATTTAAAAAAATCTCTCCAGGAAATGCATATATGTATATAAGTATAAAGTTTTGTGTATACATTTGGGCAATTCCGAGATGCTCTGAAAAACATTGTTTCATTCTAGCTTAAGAATCACCAAGATGAGAATTAATAAAAAGTGTTCAGAAGAATTCTCACTGGCAGTATCCAGAAATGTAGCCTACTAACAAAGGAAGAGTTTAAAAAAAAGAAAAAAGTTATAAAATAATCACAAGATCTCAAAATACATGGGAATTTACTGCAGTGGCAAATGGCTCTATATATCTCATGTGAAAAATCCATAATTGTATAATTGGATCTTAACAGAGTGTTACGAAAGATGTTCACAGCACATTCTCTGCGTTATAAAGAATAGCTAAATCATCTTTAGAGTTTCTAAGAAGGCACTTAATTTAATAAGGGTTTCATCAAAAAAGACTTAGTATTAGAAATTTAAAAGGTGATATGTCCAGCAGTTCTGCTAAAGAGACCATCTCATTCCCCGATGATGCCAAATAAGCAAGTTGCTATTATAACAATATCAGTCTTCTAACAGTCTTCCTCACATACTTGAAACTTTTCTTAGTTATAAGATCACTTCAGTTAAGAGGAGCATTCAGGGCATCACCTTTTAAAAACAATTTTTTTTTTCTTCAAGTGTAGTTGATTA
Source organism: Orcinus orca (assembly GCF_937001465.1). Taxonomy (NCBI): domain Eukaryota; kingdom Metazoa; phylum Chordata; class Mammalia; order Artiodactyla; family Delphinidae; genus Orcinus; species Orcinus orca. The sequence continues at coordinate 67,962,864 of NC_064565.1, forward strand.
CAAATATTAGTTTCAGGCATATGACATAGTGATTCAATATTTTTATAGATTATACTTCATTTAAAGTTATTGTAAAATATTGGCTATATTCCCTGTGCTGTACAATTTATCCACGTAATTTATTTATTTAAACATATCAGTTTGTACCTCTTACTCCTCTATCCCTAGTGGTAACAATTAGTTTGTTCTTTATATCTGTGGGTCTATTTCGGTTTTGTTATATTCTTTCATTTGCTTTATTTCTTAGATTCCACACATATGTGATAACATAGAGTAGTTGTCTTTATTTGTCTGACTTATTTCACTAAGTGTAATACGCTCCAGGTCCATCCATGTTGCTATAAATGGCAAAAGTTCGTTCTTTTTTATGGCCTAGTAATATTCCATTGTAGATAGAGATAGAGACAGAGATATAGAAGTGAGCACAGGGCACATCTTCCCTGGGGTGTGCTGGCAGCTATTACCTTGGCGGGAGTTAGGGCTGGAAATGGAAGGGCTAGAGCCAGAGCCAGGTGTGAGCCTGGGCTTCTTCTGTGCTCAGTGGCCATCACTGCCTTATTGGCTATGGGGTTGGGGCCCAAGGTGCTAAAGCAGAAGTGCAAAGGTCTGAGCTGGTTTCCTTCTCTCGAAATGTGCTCTCTCCCTCCAGCAGTGGCTCCTCCGCACTGCTTGAGAACAGCACCAGAGCAAAGAGGGCTGGAACAGGTCCCTGGCATGGGCTAGGGCACACTGGGATGGTCCTGACAAGTCAGTTACTGCCCCAGGCAGCTTTTAATCTGCTACCTCTGTACCTGCAATGGCAATGGCTGTTCAGATGCAGTGCCAGGTTTGAGCCGGTCAGTTCAAGTGTGCACACTCCCCTCAGCAGATGCAGCCTTCACCCTAGTGAAGAGCTCACCGGAGTAAGAGGGGCTGGTGCAAGTGCCTAGTGTGGGCTGAGGTACATGCTGGGATGGTCACAGGAAACTGGCCAAAGCCCCAGGCTGTTTTCAGTCTTTTTCATCCCCCTTGTTTCCAGGAGTAAGCAAGGGTATGCATGTGCTCTTCAGGAGTGGAGTTTCAGTTTCTTTAGCCCTCTGGTAAGTTCCACTGGTTTTCAAACCAGCTAAGGGGACTCATCTTCCTGATTCAGACCCCAAGGCTGAGTTGCCCAATATCTGGCTCAAACCCCTTACTTCCCAGGTAGGATCCCCAAGCCCTTGATATCCCCCTCCACTCTGTGTCCCCTGCTGCAGTTGTGGGTCCTGACCCAATTGCTTCCCCTCCCTGTCTGTCCAATCCCACATGGATCTTTCTAGGCTTGGTTGTAGAAGAGCCTTACTGTCAGTTTTCAGCCAGAGTTGCTCCACAGGTAGATGGTTTGTTTTTTTTGTTTTTTTTGTTTTTTTGTTTTTTGCGGTACGCGGGCCTCTCACTGTTGTGGCTTCTCCCATTGCGGAGCACAGGCTCCGGACGCACAGGCTCAGCGGCCATGGCTCACGGGCCCAGCTGCTCTGCGGCATGTGGGATCTTCCCGGACCGGGGCATGAACCCATGTCCCCTGCATCAGCAGGCGGACTCTCAACCACTGTGCCACCAGAGAAGCCCGGTAGATGTATTTTTTATGTGTTTGTGAGGGAGATGAGCTCAGCGTTCTCCTATCCTGCCAATCTTGATCTCCCTCTCCAAAACTCCATATCATTCTCTTTTTTTGCCACGTAGCTCAGCTTGTGGGATCTTAGCTCCCCAACCAGGGATTGAACCCGGGCCCTAGGCAGTGAAAGTGGTGAGTCTGAACCACTGGACCGCCAGGGAGTTCCCCATATCATTCTTTTAAACTGTATCCAAGGGATATATTATGTTTTCATGATTGTTTGTTGTTTGGTCCCGCAAGTGAAGCTTCTGCAAGAGTCCAGTGTTTGTTTGTTTTTGCCTTCTCCAGCAGGGAAGGCAGCCAGTGGGCCTGGGTGTCTGTGCTCAGAGAACGAGGTGGGCGTCACCTGGCCTTGAATGTGTGTGGTGTTCGGCTGGGGATCACTTTCTTATAGTTAAGAAAGCTTTACAGTTTTGCCAAAATTGATTGTAATAGATTGTTAACAGATTGACATAATTTAAATGAACAAGGGAATTCATCATTTAAAGAAATCCTATGGTGAAAGATTTATTTAATGTGAATTTCTTTAAAACTCATAGACTTTACCATGTCGCTCACATTAGGAGGGCTATAAGACAGACAACAAACAAGTTTTGGTGAGGATATGGAGAAATTGGAACTCTTGGGAATACAGAATGGTACAGCTACTTTGGAAAATGGTTTTGCAGTTCCTTTTAAAAAGTTAAACATAGTTACCCTATGACCCAGTATTTCCACTCCTAGGTGTATGTCCAGGAGAGCTGAAAACATATGTCCACATAAGAACATGTATGTGATTGTTCATAGAAGTCAAAACATGTTCATAATGGCCCAAACGTGGAAGCAACCCAAATGTCCATCAGCTGATGGATGTGTAAGCAAATCATGTATGCTATATGTACACAATAGAATATCATTCAACCATAAAAAGATTGAAGTATTGATTCATGCTACAACAAGGATAAATTTTGAAAACATCATACTAAGTGAAAGAAGCCATACACGAAAGGACAAATATTATATGGTTCCATTTATATGATCTATCCAGAATACGCAAAAGTATAGAGACAGAAAGTAGGTTGGTGGTTCCCAGGGCCCGGAAGGAGGGGGGAATGGGGAGTAAGTGCTAAAGGGTATAGAGTTTCTTCAGGAGTGGTGAAAGCGTTCTGGAATTAAGGGTGAGAGTTGCACGCTTTGTGAATAGACTAAACATTGCTGAACTTTACATTTTAAAGGGGTGACTATTATACAGGTGAATTATATCTCAATAAAAAAGTCATCCTCTTTATAAATTTGGATATTTTACGCATCAGCTCTTGAAGTGAGCCACACCCTGGATTTGATTTTCCTGGTGTGTGACACTTCTGCAACTGAGCCCAGAAGCTTCCAAATAAAGGGGTGGCTCTAATTAAGCAAAGTTATAAAATAAAAGGGACAGTGATTTTTAAGGACTAGATATATCAACAAAATGGTGGTTAATAAATTGTCAGATTAAATATCTGAGACGAGTAAAGACCCAATTATATCAGTGTCTCCTAGTCCCTCTCTTCCCTCCTCCTTCTTTTTCCTCCCTCTCCCCCCACCAATTACAGACTCCTGAAGGATATTTCTGTTGTAAAGTAAACATCTCTGTCAAGAAGTTGCAGGAGGGCACTGAGTACTTTCTTTGGTACTCTATTTCCTTACTGATTTATACAGTTCAAATTAAGTATTTGATCTTTCAGCTACAAAGCAGATGCAACCCAGCCTGGGGATGCTGAAAATTGTTAATTAGGAAAATGAAAGGGGGGAAGGAGAAGAAATTTAGCAAATACTCTTAAGCTTTACATGAAGGAAAGTAATAAACTTCTACATAAACATCTGTGGTTTATGAGAGCACCATATACTTTATTATTAAGCAGAAATCATGAGGCAGCAGAGAATACACTGATGATGGTATATATTTGCCAGAACTAGATAAATTGCCTGAGAGTATAAAGGTTACATTTGTTAATAATAGCATCATAAGGTTACTTTATTATTTTCCCTCGGGGAAGGATTTTTCAGTATTCTACTGAGTATGAAGGATTCCCTTTCTTCGTTCACGGTTTCAAAGATCTTGTATGTTTTTATCTAATGGAGAAGTAACACTCAACAGTATAAACTATTCTATAAACTCTGAGGCTTTTTCCTGCTGGACCTTAGCATCTGAACCATATGTAATTTGTAGCCCTGTCATTAAACTACTGAGATTTCCTCTCTTAATTCTCAGCTGACATGAGTAGACACAGAATCACAGAGTTCTGGGTAATTATTGCATTGAAATTTTGCTTCTTTCATAGAATATTTTGTTATTATGATGAAATGCTTGGTCAATGCCCAACCTATTTATTTTGAGTTTGACCAGGAGGCATTTCCTTTTAGAAGAAAAATAGTCTTTTGAATCTTTGCATCCATAAAATTTTGATGGTTGCTTATAACATGGCCAACATGATTCAGCAAGTTATGTAACAATGTTCAGTTTTCAGTTGTCTATATGGAATTGTAACAATGATGGACACGCTCAAGGCACTGAAATCACAATATAGAACTAATTTCAAGCAGTAGGAAGAATTTATTTCAGAATGATGTGTTTCTTAGTATGGAGGATTAATGGAATAAAGAGGGTCTCTGGAGGGGATCAGTCAAATATCAGTATTTCATGTTAGTTCACACTAGTCATGTACAAGGAGAGAGTAGAATTGAGTTTACCAAATGATTAGGCTTGGCTCTAGAAAAGGATAGGGATTTCGTATCATAGAAATTAGATATCGTGGTAATAACAGATACAAGAACATTTAAAATAGGTGATCAGGGGACTTCCCTGGTGGTGCAGTCGTTAAGAATCCGCCTGCCAATGCAGGGGACACAGGTAAGAGCCCTGGTCCGGGAAGATCCCACATGCCGCGGAGCAGCTAAGCCCGTGTGCCACAACTACTGAGCTTGTGCTCTAGAGCCTGCGAGCCACAACTACTGAGCCTGTGTGCCACAACTACTGAAGTCCACATGCCTAGAGTGCATGCTCTGCAACAAAGAAAAGCCACTGCAATGAGAAGCCCATGCACCGCAACGAAGAGTAGCCCCCGCTCACTGCAACTAGAGAAAGCCTGCACGCAGCAATGAAGACTCAACACAGCCAAAAATAAATAAATTTAAAAATAAAGTAGGTGATCAGTGTATAGGTGGCGTATGGAGGCAACAGAAATATCTATCACGTGAATATAGAGATTCCAATAGTGCTTTATCCAATTTCTGAAACTCTTTCCACCCTGATTGTTTTAGTCATTTCTTTTCAGTCTCCATGTCTCTTGTATGGCTCCTTTTCGTTATCAGCATAACCACCTTAGGCTAGTTCTACCAGCCCAGTCTTACGCTTCATGATAAGAACGTGACCACAAATCCTGATGCTGTCGGAGAAGATCAGGCACTACCAGGTCTCAGTTCATGGAATTGATGTAATAACTTCTGAAAAATGATGACAGTATAATATTTGTGTCAAATATTTTGTGAGCTAGTCACAGTTCTTTGAGCACCTAGGAAATAAGAGGGTATATTAATTCAAGATATTGATGATGTTATTATTTATATCATCATCACTAAATATTAGGTGACTTCTCAATACTTTGTGAAGTTTTATCTTTTTAGGTATGACTGGTTCTATTATCTTTTAACTTGTGATTTTAATTTCACATCAAATTTGTGATACTTTGAAAATAAGGAAGAATAAGCGAACTATATTCAAGAAAAATATCCCTAAAATAGAACACTATATTGTAGTATGGGAGATTTGAAGAAAATATTTCTTAACATTTTCTTCCACATTAAGATATTTAAATCTAGCCCAGTTACAAGTTTTGTTTTGGTTTCTTTAACATTTTCTATTTAGTTCTCCTGTTCTTATTTGCTAATTTGCTTTAAGCCTTAAAGATATATGAGTTTGTTTGTATTTTTAAGTAGATCTCCGGTGCAGAGTTGAGTTTCTTACTCCTCAGATCTTTGCACATTGTCATCATTCATTCCAGTCAATTCAAGGCTTCAAACTTGTCTACTGTATTTTTTTTCCTTCTTCCCAGTACCCTTTCCCATTCCCCTCATGCTCCTGGGCATCATCCTATCTGTGATACAGGTCTTAAATATGCACATATCCCTGTAGTATTGTTTTGTGGGAGGGTATTTTTAAAATTATATATAGGATATTTTGCTGTTAAGCTTCTCTGTGTTCTACTTTTCATACTTTAACACATTTGAAATCTCACCACTCTGTGGTATATACATTCACTTTCCTTTTTTTTTTTTCATTGTAGATGGTTTTTCCATTATCTGCCTGGTTTATATTTTACACATCCTTGGTTAGCAACAACCCAGGTTGTTTCTAGCTTCCTGCCATCACTAACAGTGCTGCAGTGAACATTGTTATACATGTTTCCTTAGGAAGCTGTGTGAGAACTTCTCTGGTTATATATATCTAGGATTGGAGCCCATGGGTTATAAGGCAAATGGATAATTTATCCCAGTATATATAATAACAATTTTCTTTCAGAAATATCTATACCAATTTATAGTATTCTTAACAGCAGTATATGAGAGTTTCTCTTTTTTCTTATCTTTGTCAACATTCATTATTAAATGCTTTTCTTATTTTTGCCTTTCTGACTGATGTAAAGTGATATCTCATTATCTAATTTTGCCTTTATCTGATTAGTAGTAGCATTGAACATTCGTTCATGTATGTTCTTGTTAGCCATTGCATCTTCTCTTTCTGTAAATTGCTTATTCATCTATTTTGCTCATTTTTTTCTATTGAGATTCCTGTCTTTTTCTTGTCAATTTATAAATATTTTTCTTAGTATGCCATCTGTCTGTTGACTTTGTCTATGTTGTTTTTCATTAGATAGAAATGTTTTATTTAATTTTTTACTTATTTAAGAAATGTTTAATTTTAATGTAGTAAAATCCACTTTTAATTTTTATTTATTTATTTATTGCCTAATAGTTTGTATGTTTGGGGTTTTATTTAAGAAGTTTTTTTTCTATGCCTAGGTCACAAAAAAGTTTTTCTACATTTTTAAAAATCTTTTTAATTTTAACACATACATTTTTAATCTGTCTGCTATCTATGCTATGGTAACATGAAAGTTTAGCTTTACTTTTCTTCATATAGTGAACCTGTTTTCCGAATACCATTTATAAACAATCCTTTTCCCCATTGCTTTGTAGTGCTATATTTTCCTTCCATTTTCTATTCCAGTCCATTTGTTTGCTTTTCTGTTCCAGAGTTAATACAGTATCAAATTTTTTATCACTATAGTTTTGGTCCTGTCTTCATATCTGTTAGAGAAAGTCCCTCCCCTCCCACCCTTTTATGCACCCTTTATTTTCTCTTTCAAATCTGACTTAGCTATTTATGGACCTTTATTCTTCCATATAAATTTTAATATGAGTTTTCCAAGTTCCTCTTCAAAGATCTACCTGTAAGTATGTCTCTTAATGACCATATATGGCAGCATATTGCTACATTTTGATTGTTATTTAAAATCAGGAAGCTATTTCCTTAAACCTTTTGAAAATGTTATTCTACTCTTTTCTACACTCAGGTGTACTTTTATCAAGTCTGACTTTTTCCAGTGGTCCACTCTTCTCTCTAGAAACTTTCAAATTTTTTCTCTTTGTCTTTAATATCCATGCATTTTACCGTAATGTTTCTAGGCTTGGCTTTCTTATTCTCCATGCTTTATCACTCTGAAGTTTTCCATCCTCTTTCAGTTAGGGAAATTCTTGGACATCATTTCTTGAACTAGCTCCTCGTCTGTGCCTACATACATATTTTCTCTCCAAATGGGACTTCTTTTTTATATATATTGATATTTCTATTGCTGATTCCATATATCTTGACCTGTTTACCCTTTCCCTTTCTTCTTTCCAATTGCTTTTTGGGAAAATATTGTAGGCTAGTTTCCAGTGCCCTATTTCATTCTTCTCCTGGATCCTTTTAGTTATTTATCCATTGCATTCATAATTTATTTAAACTCACATATTTTTCACACCAAGTATGCCTGCCTGGTTCTTGTTTAGAAGTGCTTGTTCTGCTTCATATTCCAACTTATTGTCTCTTAATTTGTTGAAAATTAGTTTTATTAGTTTTATTTTGAGTAACAAATAAGATAGTAAGTAGGGCTTCCCTGGTGGCGCAGTGGTTGAGAGTCCACCTGCCGATGCAGGGGACACGGGTTCGTGCTCCGGTCTGGGAAGATCCCACATGCCGCAGAGTGGCTGGGCCCGTGAGCCATGGCCGCTGAGCCTGCGCGTCCAGAGCCTGTGCTCTGCAATGGGAGAGGCCACAACAGTGAGAGGCCCGCGTACAGCAAAAAAAAAAAAAAAAGATAGTAAGTAAATAAATGATAAGAACTGGTAAACCCAGTATTTGCATTTGGGTTTGTTGTCTTTGTTTTGTAGCGGTTATTAACGCTCCTCGGATGTCTAGTTATTTTTGCCTTTGAGCTTGTTTCTCTCTGGCTGGTTTTGTAAACAGGAAGGCTCAGGTTCTAGCTTGTGCTGCTCCTGAGGGCTGAAGGTGGGTGGCGGGATGATGATCTGGGGCAGAGAGCCCACTATTCTACACACTGGGCTTGGCCATCCTTTGCTCTCTCCTCAGCAGATGATCTTTAATGCTTGGTTGTAGTAGGTTAATGCTGGGGATGGGTTTGGTGATGCTGTGGGGTTTGCTATAATCACCAGCCCTTTTGTTATCCATCTTAGCCTTTGTGAGTCTCCTGTGCAGCCTGGGTGTTATCTGTTGATCCAGTGACCCTGGGTAGGCAGTGCTGTTTTTCTGTCCCATGAGTTATCATGTGGCCAGTATAATTAAAAAAAAAAAAAAAAAAAAAAAAAGAGCTTTACAGATGCATAGATATAGAGAATACAAACTAATGGTTACCAGTGGGGTAAGGGAAGGGAGGAGAAGCAATATAGGGGTAAGGGGGAAAAAGGGGTTATTATGGGATTATATAAAATAATATATGTGAAATTTTTGAAAATTGTAAAGCGCTGTAAAATTTAAAGAATCATTTAATTTAAAAAAAGAATTAAAATAAATAAATAAATTTTAAAAATACAGCTTAAAAGCCCTCCCCATCTTATTCCCCCCCTGTGGTACCTTGTTCCTCGGACACATCTGCCCAATTTTCAAGCACTTCTCTCCATCTTTGTCTGTTTTTTTCCTTCATATTCACTTTGTTTTTCCTCTAGGACAACTTCTGTGATAAAAGGAGAGGAGAATGCCAACATCTAGACTAATGCTTAGTTTTGTTGAATCCCATCCATATTTGTTTTCAAATGATGGATATCGAAATAGTACCAAATTTAATTGAATGCTCTCTATGTGCCAGGCCTGTGCCAAGTGTTTTTCCACGCATTGCATCATCTCATCCTCACAAACATTCTAAGAAATAGGTGCTTTTATTATCTTCATTTTACTGATGAGAGAATTGAAGTCTAGATAAACTACTTCACATAGGTAGTAACAGAACTAAGGTGCAAATTTAGGGTGTCAGATTCCAAAGTCTTTTCCTTTTAGGCTATATTGTAATTTAGTGTTTTGGTTTAAATTATGTTTGTTCTGGGTGGATGGACTTCATGGTGTTCAAGAACCTTCTGAAAATGTGTCCAAAATTTGGTGTTTGTACATACAAGATATGTTTACCTTGGATTGAGTCCATTGCTTTCATTAGAGTCTCAAAGGTGTCTATGAGTTCCCACAAGGTGAAGAACCACTTTAAGAGTCAAAACTTACATGAGGGCTTAGGTCCTAAAGGTAGCCGGTAATGCAAAACAGTGGTGTATAGTGATTTACCTCTGAAATTTTCTTAAATGACCCTCACGTTTAGACTGAGCCAATAGAAGCTCAGAAGCCAAGAATTAACATTTTTTATTTCTCTTCAGTTTTGGTGCGGGTATTTCTTTTCCGGGAGCAGTGGAGAACAAGTTAGTTTGAAAATATGATGGGGGTAGAGGAAGGAGGGTTAAATAAAGGATTTTATCTCAATAGCTTGTATAATTGTGTTCATTTATTTCAGTGCTCAAACAATGGAAGTTAACTGCAAATTGAAAAAAAAAATTTAAGACAATATCAACCAGGTATGAAGAAGAGGAGTTAAATAGCCATATGTTCGGTGGCAGGTTCTCCATGCCCTAAAGCCTGTGCAGTCGTGTACCAGCCCCAGGAGCTGAGTGCCCCAGTGACCCTATTCACTCTAGTCAGAAGCTGGTGGATTTTCCATTCGTAGGCTCTCAGGAGGATGAGGGCTGTTGAAAAAACTTCTGACACTTCTTTCTGGCAAATAGAATCCTCTGTGATGAAGCTTAGATAACAACCTCTCCAAGGTGTCAGAGGCTCAACTTGGCTCACCTTCAGACCTGACCCGGCCTCTCAGGGCTCCTTTGTACCAGGGGTACCCCTGGTTCCCAAAGCCCTTTTTTTTTTTTTTTTTTTTTTGCCGTACGCGGACCTCTCACTGTTGTGGCCTCTCCCGTTGCGGAGCACAGGCTCCGGATGCGCAGGCTCAGCGGCCGTGGCTCACGGGCCCAGCCGCTCCGCGGCATGTGGGATCTTCCCGGACCGGGGCACGAACCCGTGTCCCCTGCATCGGCAGGCGGACTCTCAACCACTGCGCCTCCAGGGAAGCCCCCAAAGCCCTTTTTACAGCAGCCAGATCATCCATGCTCAAGGGAAGCCTGAACTGAATTGGCCTCTGGAAACAGATAAATAAATTGGGGAATTAGATCAACCTTTGCTCTTCTGAAGTAAGCTCTAAAGCATAAACATATTTCATAGAAAAATACTTATATGATAGACATGTAAGACTTTTAAAAATGTATGTCCTATCAGAGTTAGAGTACAGTGCTAAGTAAAATGAGAGACGATCTAGTTTCTGTATCTATTTCAGAAAATGAGAGGTTAGAAAATGTCAACATGCGCCATATGCTACTTTCATAATTCAGTCATTCACTTAAAACAATAGTGATTTATAATACTGAAACTTTTTAAAAGTCTGCCGGTTTCAGCCTTGAGATGTTCTGTGTTCTCTAGAAAGTGTCAATTTACTGGGGTTTCTGGTCTCACATGGACCTTAACTAAAACTCCTCTGTGAGGTGTTAGCTGGTAGCTTGTAGAAAATGTTTTCTTGCCAAAGACACAGAACGTGGCTCTCGAGTTGCCCCCAAATGAGTAACTGACTCTGAAGATGTCAGGAGTAAAATGACTCCATTTTACAATCTCTCCTAGCGGCAAGGAGCTTCTCACTTCCAGAATAAATTGATGGCAAGATCTGTTTTTTAGCTGGTAGGATGTTGATCAGCAAAGCTTTCCTTCCAGCTTGCTGACAAGGGGAAAGGCCCATCCCAGTTGCGAGGTGTATGTGACTTGTGAAATGGAAGTCTGTATAACTGGGCCTGCGTGATGGTTCCACTGAAAGTCTTTGGATGTTACAAGCACAACTATTTGTCGATTGCACTCACGTGGGGATACCACACCTCCCTCCTGTATGTGGGGTTTTGATTCTTCCTTCTTGCAGTTCCCCAATATGATACTCTGTTTGATAGTCCCTAAGCATCTCATTTCATTTAAAACCCCAGTCTGGTATTCTCATGTGTAAACCATAGTGCAGCTTTACATCAACTGTAAAAGGCTTTCACATTTGTTTTCTGTATCCATTGAACTCTGAGCAAATATCACCATTTATTTTACAGCTGAAAACTCAGAGACACAAGATAGGAACAACTACTACGCAGTCTGGGCTCCCTATATTTCTACTGTTTTCACTCTTTTCCTTGGACTGGAATTCTCAAACTTCAGTGTATGTAAGACTCATTCAGGTTGCTTGCTAAAAATAATAGGAATGATAGTTAATGTAGTACTTAATATGCACCAGGCATTCTTTTAAGCACCTCACATATATCAACTGATTTTTTCCTCAGAACAACTCTAAATTAAATATTATGGTTATGCCATTTCACAGGAAAGAATATGGAACTACAAAGAGGTTTTGTCAGTCGTTCAAAGTTTAACACTTAGTAAAAAGCCTGGAACTAGAATTCAGATGAAGGGAGCCTGGTTCCAGGGTCTGTGCTTTTACCCATTCTGCTGGTCCCTAGAAGATTCTTTTTTCCCTTTCCCTGAGATTTTGGAATCAGAGAGTCTGGGGTGGGGCCCGTGAATCCTAACTTTCAACGTGCAATTCCCCCAGTTCCCAGATGGCTCTCGTGCTGGAGGTTCTCAGATCATACTATGAAAAGCATTGACTTTGGGATTCAAAGACATAGTTGGTCTTCAGTAGTCATACATTGCAATGAGAATTCCTCTAAGGGACATTATAAATGAACAGTTTATAATGAGTAGAGCAAAATATAGAGGGGATGTGACTGGAGATAGTGCTTAATGGTTAGAAAAAGGTAAATGGTATCAAAGGAGAAAATTGATGGTAAGAAAAGCCACAGAACTACAGTAGACATCATCTACCTTATAACTTTCCTTGGAGCTAGATTTACACCAGACCGCTCAATACCAAATTTGATATTAGAATGTAAGTTTCTTTCTCAAGTGGTTTTGAGAAAAGTCAGTGGAAATAATGGCAGAGGGCTTGGGTTAGAGGTATTTACTAAATGATAACAATTCAAGGTTCCTAACTTGTAGGATCTGTAGCTGCACTGTCCAAAATGGTAACCACTAGTCACATTATTTAAATTAATTAAAATTAAATAAAATTTAAAATTTAGTTTCTCAGTCATCCTGGTCATATCTCAAGTGTTTAATAGCCATAGTGGCTACAGTATTGGACAGCACACAGATCTAGAATCTTGCCATCTTTGCAGAAAATTCTACTGGGCAGTGCTGATCTGAGAACTTTTCCCAACTCTTATCATAATTTTTTTTTGTTACCATTAGCAAAATCTACCCTGTTAAAGTAATTAAATGACAGAATTTAGCATTCATAGTTAGGCCTGGTTCAAGAACACCCGAATGTTCAATGTGTAATTTTGCAGTGCTGGTCACTTAGCATCACATCTCAGTAAGGATTTGTTATTTTCCCACTGTTTTATACGGGGTTATATGGGTTGGAAGGAGGGTGGTCTGTGAATTATAAACCATGATAGTCTTTCCTCAAATGTTAATAGGCTATCTCCCATGCAAATATCACAAGGAGTTTCAGATGAACTGGTATCCCTGGGTGAATGCACCAGGAGGGCCAGGAACCATATCAACATCACAAATATGACCTCTTATATTTCATATTTAGCTTGGTTATGACTTTACCTTCCATTACTATTGTAACTCATGGGTGGCAGATTTTTAAGACTTTCTGCCCTGATAAAAGTCAGGAGTGATTTTATTAGATTTACGTACACAACCCATTGTCCCACAAACTAAAACGTGTGCTGAATACACCATGTCGGGGCTCAGTGGGTCTTCAAAGACTCCCGAGCAGCCAGTTGTCTCAGTTCCAGTCCCCTTTCTCCAGCAGGAGAATGTGATGTTGGCCATGATTCAGTATCCCATAGATGGACTGCTCTGGCCTGCAACTGGACCCCAGAGCCGTGAAATTGTTACAGTTCTGGCCTGGCATTCCAGGGTCAGATTCCTAGAGTTATTTTAGACATTTTCCTAGAAGTGTGGTTCACAACATAGATATCCATTCCCTGGAGTGAGTTTTATTAAGAGATCCAGTTAGCTCGAATCAAGCGGACTCTGCCCGGTGATCTAAGTGCCAAATAATCAGAATAGACTTTGGTAAAGAATAGCTCTTAGCTGTTAGCTAAGTCAGTTTAAAGTGGTTTTTCTTTCAGCTTCAGATATGAATTATTATATTACACATGCAGTTATTAGCTATTAGCAGTCACACTAACCCTCCCTCTCTCATACTGAATAGAACCCTAAACAAAAAATCAAAATCATTGAAACTGAGAGCTGAAAGGGAATTGTGAGATTACCTACTCTAACCTCTTTTATTTTTCCATACGAGGAACTGTGTCTCAGAAAGGTTAAGAAAATTACCCAAGATACCCAGGCTAACGAAGGGTATCAGTACTGCCAACACATATCTCCTAATTCCTTGTTCAGTACTATTTCTACTGTGTCATCCTTTTCTGCAGGAGTAAAGATGTGTACTGTCACATGATAGTATGAAAATCTTTTCCTCCTACTGAGAGAAGATGCTTGGACTCCAGTTCCAGAAAAGGCACAACTTAACAATAGCTAATGCATATATGGCACTAAGTGTAATATATGCTAGGCACTGTCCTGAGCCCCAGTGATCTATGATCTCATTTAGTCTTCATGGCAACACTTTGAGATCCTATCATTATTCCCATTTTACAGATGAGTGAGCTGAATCGCAGTGAGGTGAAGTAACTTGCCTGAGAGCACACAGCTAACACTTGGCAGAATCTCAATTCAGAGTCAGGAAATACAGTTCCAGACTCCACATTCTAACCACACTGCTTTGCTACATATAGGCTCTTATCTGGAGCCACCAACCAGGATGAGTAAATGTATGCAGATGATGTTGGAAAAACGTGTGTGTGTAGAGTGCTTAGTTCTAAGGCAAGATTTTAATAATATTTTCTAATTAGCATTTATGAAAACCAAAACTGTTATTTTCATTAAAGCATTCATTATTAAAGGCACTGTTTTTGTTGTTGTTGTTTTTTAACTAAAACCTTTCAGTGATCTTAATGAGTCCAGCAACCGAGTAGCAAGTAGGCATAGCAGTAAAACCTGCTCCTTTGGTGGCAATACTGAGCAGTCATTTCTCACTGGTAACAGCAGCGCTGGCAGGCTAATGCCATTCTCTTGCTCTCTGGGGTGCAGCCCTTCTGAACAGAGACAAGGCGCATAATCAGGAGGGATTTCCATTTGAAACAGTGAAATGGCCTGGGGTTGTTAGTCTGGGAAATATTATTCCTGCTTTCTGTGGATAAGTGTTGATATCACAATGAAAAGGGAAAAAGTGTTCTGATGAAAACAGACTCACTTATTTTAATATAAACATGCTGGCTTATATACAGAGCAAGTCCCTGGGCCCATCACAGAATAAGTTATTGAGCAGAGGTTAAGGAAAAGTGATTCCCAGAAATGAGCCCTCACCCTGTGTGGGGTATGTCGTGTTCATAAGAGTGATAACATGACATATTGAACTAAATAAATACAAAATTTGGAAAGAACAGTCTGTCTAGATTGTGAGCTCCTTGTCGGTGAGGACGCGTGTTATGTTTCTGTTTTCTGCCTGGAGCCCCGCACAGTCCCAGGCTTAGGTAGGTGAGATGGACACATGGGTAGGTGAATGGGATTGGAACCAGAGATGGAGACCCTGCGAGGAGGGAAGTCATAAGAATGGTTCTTCCTGGCTTCATCTTGGCTATTAGTGCAGAAGGAAGCTTTGACCCATAGTCTCGTCACTGATTAGCTCTCCAATATTTAGCCAGACGTTAACTTCTCTGAATCATAGTGCTTTTAATTAAAATCCTTATCATACTGGGTGGTGGTAAAGATAAAATTAGATATTTGTAAAATTCTTTATAAAATCAAAAGCTACATATAGGTG
The DNA here is from genome assembly GCF_937001465.1 of Orcinus orca. Classification (NCBI taxonomy): domain Eukaryota; kingdom Metazoa; phylum Chordata; class Mammalia; order Artiodactyla; family Delphinidae; genus Orcinus; species Orcinus orca. The sequence continues at coordinate 67,978,089 of NC_064565.1, forward strand.
TAAGTTATGAATAAATCATTTCATAATCAGATAATTAGTGATGAACAAAATTGACTAAGAAAAACATATCTATCCTTAACCCCCATCATAACTTTTCTATCTCTGAGTACTTCCTTTTTCCACTACCACTGAGGGTTAATTGTAGCCCAAGTTTCTTCTTCCTCACACCTGTCTCAGACTTCCCTCTGTCTACTCCATCCTCCAAATAAGTTATTTATGTTCTTCTAATGTATATGTATTTTTAATCAAAACGTCACAGAGAATAAATCCTATTCAAAATTCCCTGGAGTAACCAAATGTCTGTCATTGGACTTCAGTCACTTCTAGTTATAGCATAAATTATTGCCATTCAGAATACTTAAGAGAGGTACTAAAAAGTCTTGATAATATGGATGAAAAAAAATCTCTGGGTAGTGAATTGTCAACCACACAAGTACCTGTGAAACTTTAATGTTCATACAAATCCCCTGAGATCTTACGGAAAGGCAGATACTGAATGAGTGACCTGGGGTGGAGCCCGAGTTTCTGTACTGCCCAGGTGATGTCGACACCGCTGGTCTGTGATGTATACTTTGAGTGACCGGAGCCTACACTGTGATTCCTAATATTTCCAAGTATGAGGGCACTCTTAAAATTTTAAGTATTGGCATTATTCTGATACTAAATTTTAAAATACATGTAAGCAAAAAATCATCTCACCAACCAAAGACAACTAAACTGATTTATACATGGTACATATAGATACCAAATCAAACTTGGGGTCCTTCTATCCACATTGGTTTGTTTGTTTGTGTTTTAGTTGAAGTGTAGTTGTTGTACAGTCTATCCACATTGTTTTAAAGCTGCCTTTAAATAACTTTAAAACTAATCAAATAACACATATTAATTTTAGAAAATTCATAGAATAAAAGCAAGCAAAAAGAAGATAATTTCATACCTGGTACAAGGCACAAACAATGTGAGCACATCCATCTGTTCTGGCCTGCTGGAGGTCAATATGGGTTTCCCCTTTATCCCTTCCCGGAAGTTCATGATAATTGTGAAAACTAGCAATAGGTATCACAATAAGACATTCTCTCACTAATTCTAATTACTTTAAATAGAGGTGAAACAGCCATATCTCTGCAGTTTTCCAATTGAATCAATGTCAGTCAGGAAGCGGGAGGCCAAGAGGGCAAATTTTCCTGAGTGCTAATAGTTGAATCACCGTCTGTTTCCTCATATGAATTGACTACCTTTAATGCTCGTTACTGTCAAGTTGCTCTGAACTGGAAATAGGGGTTTGTGTGCATGAATGGAGGTGCTGATATATAAATCAAATTCTTACAAATCACAAAAGACACACACACACACCCCTACACTCACACCTACATGCTCACTCTTGTATGAAGGATATTAGAGCCTTTCCTTGGCACCAGAGCATTTGTGTTCTTGTGAGCATCAGAGGGATAGAACAAAAAGGGCCTTGAACTAGGAGTCTGATGGACCAAGTTCTAGTTTCTTTTTTTTTTTTTTCATTTAGTATGTCACAATAATTTTTTGAAATTTCTAAGTAATATGCTTCTGGGTCTCAAAGGCTACAAAGTGTCATGTGGGGCTGCAGTCTTATTCATGTGAGGGTCAACGGGGAAGTCTCCACTTCGAAGCCAACATGGTTGTTGGCAACACTCAGTTCCTTGTAGATTGGCAAACTGAGGGCCTCAGTTTCTTATTGGCCGTCCGTCAGAGGTTGCTCTCAGTTCCTTGCTAGGTGGGCTTTCCCATCACAGCCATTTGCTTCCTCAAAGCCAGCAAGAGAGAGACTCTCTCAATAAGACTGTAATCTTATGTAATATAATTATATGTATATATAGTATATACATATAATATGTATGCAATGACATATATCCCATCACCTCTATTAGTTACAAGTGTCAGATCCTGCTTACACTCAAGGGGGCAGGATCACAAAAGGGTGAGAATACCATCTACATATACTGTATATGTATATATATATAAATATTATATATATATGTATGTGTGTATATACACACACACATGTATGATTTATTTTAAGGAATTGGCTCATACAGTGGGTGGGGTTGGAAACAGGGTAGGCTGACAGGCTGGCAACTCAGGCAGGAGTTGATGGTGTAGTTTTTTATTTTTTGCTTCCAGTTTTATTGAGATATAATTAACATACAGCACTGTGTAAGTTTAAGGTGTACAGCAAAATGACTTATATACATTATGGAATGATTATCACAATAAGTTTAGTGAACATTCATCACCTCATATTTTATATCTACAAAATTAAAGAAAGAGAAAAAAGTTTGTGATGAGAAGTTTTAGAATTTACCCCCTTAACAGCCTTTATATATAACGTACAGCAGTGTTAATTATATTTATCACGTAGTACATTACATCCCTAGTACTTACTTACCTGATAATTAGAATTTTGTAGTACCTTTTGACTGCCTTTATCCCATTTCCCCTCCCCCTCCCCATGGCCTCTGGGTGGTGATCTCTTTTTCTATGAGTTTGTTTGTATATTTGTTTGTTTCGAAGTATAAGATGGTATAGTTTTGAGGCAGAAACTCTTCCTCTCTCGGAAACTTCAGTTTTTGCCCTTAAGGCATTCAGCTAATTAGGTGGATCCACCCCTGTCATTAAACGAAATCTCCTTTGCTTAAAGTTAACCACATCTACAAAATACCTTCACAGCAACACCTAGATTAGTGTATGACTAATAACTGGTACTATAGTCCAACCAAACTGACTGTACTAGTTTCCTAGGGCTGTTGTAATAAAGCATCACAAACTGGATGGCTTAAAACAACTGAAATTTCACAGCTCTGGAAGCTATAAGGCTGAAATCAAGGTGTTGGCAGGGCCGTATTCCCTCCAGAGATTCTAGGGGAGGATTCTTCCTTGCCTTTTCCAGTTTCTGGCAGCCTCAGCTATTCTTTGGCTTATGATAACATTACTCCATTCTCTGCCTCTGTCTTTGCATGGCCATCTTCCGCCTTTGTCTGTTGGTATCCAAAATTTCTTCTTATGAGGATACTAGTCACGTTGCATTAGTGCCCACTCTAATCCAGTGTGACTTAATTTTAACCTGATTACAGCTGCAAAGACCTCATTTCCAAAATAAGGGCACATTCACAGGTACTGGGGGTTAGGACTTAAGCGTATCTTTTGCAGGGGACACAATTCAACCCATAACACTGACCATAACAGGCGTTTATGCACCGTCTCCTGTTTCGTATCAGTTGAGGGCTGCTCCAAGGGCTGTGAACTGTCTGGAAATTCAGCCTGGCTTGAGAGTGGGCCAAGAGCACCGAGGCCAGACAAAACCCTCAAGCGGAGCTTGCTGAGAAAAACCATATCGTGTGTGAGAACAGCGAGTGTGGAGGGGTTACGGGAATGTGGGTGGGGTGTGGACACCATTCACTGCTCAGCACTAGCCAGGGGACATCTAGAGATGACATTTACCTAAGAATTCATGCTGTGTCCCCAGAAAGTTTATCAGTCTCACAGTAACTAAACGAGGGTACAGAGTGCCTTATACCCTGATGCCCAAGTGACTGCAAAGAAGACAAGCTACTATTTCACAGCTCTTTTCTGAAGTGATAAGCAGAATTCAACCTTAGAAAGAAAACTTTTTAAAAAAAAATTTGGGTAAATACTTCATAGGCCTCTTTGGTTATACAAAGGTAAAGCCAAACATCCTGTAATGGTGAGGTTTGAGACAACTTCTCTCATTGTGATTAGAATTACATCTCAGCAGAACTCATTTTGATCTTGACTGTGAAACAGACCTTATGCAAACTGTAGAGAAAGAATATTTACTTTCTTTTAATCTTTCAGAGGGGAAACAAGAAGGTTGGTTGTCGGGTAGGCGATAGGTAAGGAGAGCCCAACATCCCTTCCACAGAGAGTTACATGTTTATCTGTAGGTGATCTGGGTCTGCAGTGTGGCAGCAGATGGGGGCCTAAGATGAAGCAGGACCCATGCAGGGGCCTAGTCTGAAGTTTTAAGGAGCTGCTGTAACAAAGTACCATAAACTAAGTGGTTTAAACAAGAGAAGTTTACTGTCTCACAGTTCTGTAAGCTAGAAGTCCAAAGTCAAGGTGCCAACAGGGCCATGCACCCTCTGAACGTGCTAGGGGAAGATCTGTTCCAGGCCTCTACCCTAGCTTCTTATAGTTCCCTGGCTTGAGGAACCCCAGTCTTCAGGTGGCATTCTCCCTGTGTGTGTGCCTTTCTGTCCGAAGTTCCCCTTTGTATAAGGACACCAATCATATTGGATTAGGGGCCCACTCTACTCATATGTAACTTCATTTTAACTTAACTAATTACATCTGCAACAACCCTATTTCCAAATCAGGTCACATCCTGCTTTACTGGGGACTAGACCTTCAACAATTTATAACAATACTTTCATCTAATAGCAATGCCTTTGTCCAATTTTAAGAATTTTTTTTTTTTGGTAGTTACTCTTTTTTATAAGCCCACATCTTTAGTGAAGTAAACTAGGTTTGTTTCCAAGCCTATGCCAGGTCTGTGGTGACACTATATAGGAAAACTACCGAAGTCTGGTAACACTGGTTATGACATGCAAGAAGCAACTGGCAAAGAAATCTGCTGGTGGGGAGGAGACAGCTGACAGAGATGCTAAATGACGACCAGGATGGGTGTTAGGACTTGTAGATATTCCTAAGAAACTGAGAAATACTCAGAGCGGTGAAAAGACAGGATTCCGTACTAATCAAGCAGGAGAGAGCCTGGAACTTTTGTTACTTACATTTTGAAAAGAGTGAATCTCAAAACAAATGAATAAATATAACAAAACAGAAACAGACTCAAAGATACAGAGAAAAAACTAGTGGTTATCAGTCGGGAGAGGGGTGGGGGGTAGGGGCAAGATAGGGGAAGGAGGATTAAGAGTAACAAACTACTAGGTGTAAAACAAATAAACTATATGTATATAGTGTACAGAGAAAGAAATATAGCCGGTGTTTTATAATAACTTTAAATGGAGTATAATCTATAAAAATATCGAATCCCTATGTTATATACCTGAAACTAATCTAACACTGTAAACCAGCTATACTTCAATAGGAATACACAATCTATAAAAGTTGGCAATTTCATATGGTTCAATCTAAAAAAAGAAAAAAAGAGTGAATCCAAAGTCCAGAATACTTGGGGATATGTAGTTTTAAACCTCATCTTGTCAGAATCTTTAGAAAAGATTCATCTCCCAGGGACAGATTCCCATTAATAAATCTCAGTGAGATTGGTATATTTCCACTACAATGTCAATTAATCAATTAATTTAGAATGGGAAGTACAATTATTAGGTAAACTAGAACATTTGAATGGTCCAGTTGATATATATATCCCCTGAGGTCCATTTCTCATAGAAATCCCATCAGAATGCAGATTTATTTATTTCCAGCAAGAAACATATCACCACAGGCAAATTGGATATCGATGTCAGTCTTCCCAGTGCATTCCCTCCCTGTGAGCCAAAGGCCGCCTCTGAAGTGCAGAATCAGATCAAGGCAAGTGAGTATTAGCTCACTGGAACACTCAGGTGCATCAAGCTCTGGAGCTCTGGTTTTCCCATCCCCACAGAGGGAATGCCTCTCACGCACACTCTCAGACTCAGAACTGGATAGGTAAGGAAATCATACATAAAAATACATCTATTGGGGCTTTCCTTTTCTGTTTTCCAGGGTGACTGTGCATCCTCCATTTACATTATCCTTCTCCAAAAATAGTAAACACACGTGTTTAGATCTCATCATACTTAGACATCTCCACGTTGCGTTTCTGGGCTCCTGAGTTGCGAGTGTTTCCAAGCCCTTTGATCACAGAGTCACATGCATTTTCCCAGTTAATTCCCCCTAATGCCTGGTCCCAGCCATAGTGTGTGAATTTTACTTCTTTATCTACCAGGGAGCGTGATGTCTCTCCCCTCCAAGTTTTGTGGAAGGGAGCACCTTCCTGTGACTCACACATTCTAATAAGACTCTAGACACTGGCATTCTCTGACATATGTGCGGGTTGAAAAAGATCTTGTACAGACTGAAAAATGATCTTGTGATCTTAACTGAACCCTCTCATTTTATAAATTATTGCTTGGAAAAGCCCTGTGAGATGCTCACATACACAGAGGTAGTGAGTGACAGGGTTGAAACCCAGCCTGGCCTTTCAGACTCTCATTTGCTGCCCCGGGCTACTGGGTTTTCCAGGTTTTGGTTGCTTCTGCCCAAGAGTGCTCACTGATAATCATCTTTTCTTTTCCTTATTCCTTTCTCCCTTTTTTCCCCTCACAGAGGATGGAATGTCACAGAACCGAATCACTGAAATGTAAAAACATTTAGAGGGTTTAGATTTTTTTTTTTTCCATTTCTTGTCAAGGGAAGAACACACCTCTTTGTCATCAAGACAAAGTAGATTCTTTAAGAGAATTGTTTTCAACAGGGCTGCTCTGTAGTGGGTACTGGCCATGACCTGCTAGAAAGTGAATTGCGCCATTCAAATGTATTAGTACCCTACTACTGAAAATTTATTTTCTCATTCTAATGAAAGGCGATGGCTTCTTCAATCATAAACTTAGTCTGGTTTTATTTAAATATTGTTAAGTGTCATCAGCATAGGATCTATTATGCTGGGCTTCTGAAGAGAGAAGCAAATAGTCACTTACTAAGCTTGATTAGACTTGATGTGCTATGACATGCAGGATAATTTATTCTTGCTTTAAGTCCAATTAAGGCGAAAGAATCCCCAGGACAGCAGATATTTTGATGGCCTGTGTTTATATGGATTACAAAGATGACTTTTGGAAGGGAAATTTACTTTTCGATGGTCTATTCCACTGTTTATATTGGAAACACTATTTTTCTTAGAAAATGTACTATTACTGATAAATATCAGAAGCCAGTGCCTATCTTTGAGTTAGTCACAGCAGCTATAAGGCTGAATGCTCACCCATCTTTTTCTGTTCCACAGGCGTACATGTGAGAGGAGAGTGTGGTACAGAGAAAGGGGGAGAGCACAGGCTCTGAGGTCACCTCCTTCACTTCTTAGCTCTGTGACTTGGGCAAGGTACTTGACCTCTCTGGACCTCAATTTCCTCATCCTTAAAATAAGGATGATGATGAACAGTGTTCACATTCAGAGTTGGTGTAAGGGTTGAATATTTTAATACCTGTAATATGTAAGAAGAGTGCCTGCTGCTAATAAAGCTAAATAAATATTAGCTAGTATAATTGTTATCACATCACATTTTACAGACAACATTCAGTATAGAGTCCAAAGTCTACTATCACTCAGAATGGCCAGATATGAATTATCTATCTACCTTTAACATTATTGAAGCAACTTAAAATCACTTCACGTTTTTATTTACATCAACTATGGACTTACGTACGTGTAATAGACAGAAAATGTGTCTTGGGGCCTTGTAGTTCAAGAGTTAAATCATGGCTCTGCCATTTACCATCTCAGTAAACAAAGGATTAGCATCATCATCGTGTCTCATGTTCTTGTCTACAGAATGGAATAATAATACTTATTCGTAGCTAATATTTATCCAGAGTATCAGTAAGCTGATACTTGCTACATATCAGGCACTGATTTAAACACTTCTGATGTAAGAATTCATTTTGTCTTAACAACCACCCTGTGAGGAATAAGTCCTTGGCCCAGTTCATACAGTTAATGAATAGCCGAACTAGGGTGGAAATCCAGGCAGCTTGATTCCAAAGCCCAAGCTCTTCATTACTGCATGTATAATGCATTCATTCACTCCACAGATATTTATTTCATGCTTCACATGTGTCTAGGTGGTTTGGATACAGCAATGTATAAAATAGAGAAAACAAACAAATGCCTCCTGCCAAATTTAACTCTCTGTGATAACAGGTGAATTAATATAGAGAACAGTATGGTCCATCTGAAATATAACTCAAGCCACGGATGCAAACCACAGGTACAATTTCAAATTTTCTGGTAGCCACATTATGAAAAGAAACAAGTAAAATGAATTTTAATAATATATTTTATTTAACCCACATACCTAAAATATTAGCACTTCAGCACATGGCCAATAAAAATTATTAACCAAGTCATTCTTTTTTTTATATACTAAATTTTCAAAATCCAATGTGTATTTAACATAGCACTGCTTAATTCACACTAGCCACATTTAAGTGTTTGGTAGCACGAGCTAGTGGCTACCGTACTGCACAGAGCACTTCTCCAGGATAAGCATGTGCCCTTGAGAAGAGCCCAGTGTGAACGCTCTGAGTGGAGAAGGGCTTGGTACTCCGCCTGGAGCAGAGTGACGAAGAAGTAGAGTGGTCAAGATGAAGTTTAATGGGAAGGCAGGGCCCAGGTCATGTAGGACCTTGTAGGCAATGATTGTAGGTGAGTCATCTGGGAAAAGGCAGGGATTTCTTTGCCCTGTTACTTTAAAGCACAGCTCCCTTTATCTTTCAAAGTCTGAGTCCTAATTCAATGAGTGTATAACGAGTAACTAAGTCACCCCCAAATCTTGTTAGCAAAAAATTGCTTGTGTTAGTGATCTTTTCAGTGCGGCTTATTTACTTTATCAGAGCAAACTAATGCCTCTGGTCATCTGAAATACAAGTGGCTGTAATACTGACTTACAACACAGCTTTCAGTGTGTGAGCCAATTGAATTTCACCATTGCAAACAGCATACATGCATAATCAGCTTTGAGAGTTGAAGTAAAATGAAGAATTTTCATCCAAGGTTGGTTTAGTTCATTTAAAACTGGCTTTGATTTAAATTCCAAGTGATGCTTTTAGCTCACGCAACAGTTAAAATGGAATGAAGTTATCTAATTCCAAATCATAATCCCTTCCCTTCGGTAACCTTAGAATCCAGTGTGTGGCATTGGGTCATACAAAGCGTGAGTGTTGGTACAAGAACGGCATGATTCGTGTATGGTTTTTCTTTCGAATTTACACAGCATGTTCAAGTTGAAGGGTGACTTTGAAATTTTATAAGCTGAAGAATCTGGAAGCACTGGAGTCCACACAGTCTTTTAACTCTAATAGTAAGTCTTAACTAACTGCTAGACACAATTACAGGGACCTCTCCAGAGACAGGCAAGAAGGAGTCTTTATAAGCTGTATATAAATTTTAAAAGATCCTTATGTCTGTTTTGTTAAAACTTTGTATCCTTCACAATCTACTACCAAGTTATGTTACATTATAAACTTGGAAACATTTCCACATGGAAATATTATTTTGATCTTGGTAGATAAGTTTAATGATGTTGCATTATATATCAACAATACCCAAAGACCTATTCTCTTCTCTGAAAATGCTGATTCTTGGATTTCCCTGCTTTAATAAAATCCTGCCTACATGCTCCACTCCTGTTACACAGAGCAGAAGGCTTTATATGTAATTATCAGAAGACCGAGTTCAAGTCTGTATTCAGTAAGTGAAACTATTTGGAAATCTAGTTTTTGCAAATTGAAAAGTTTCTGTCTTTCTTATCCTCATCCTTGCATTCTCCATGGTTCGTTCATTCATTTGTTCATTTATCTGATATACATTTATTGAGCTTTTTAAGGACACTAAGCTAGGTGCTCTGGAGTGGATTTCTTTTTAATGTAAGTGGCTCCCCATTGAAAATGTTACATATGTGATTATAACATGATTTACAATGTGCTGAATATACCAAAAGGTATATACAAAATGATATGGGAATTTAGAGAAAGGAGGAACTATGGGTGAGATTCAGAGATGTAGTTAGTTATTGAGGTTGGTTCTCAAAAATGTGTAGAATTTCAACAGGAAGATCTTAGAGGGAGTAAGCATTTGAGAGAGGGAACCTGTTCAAAAGAATGGTCACGTTATTCTGTTCTTAAGTCAAAGTCTTCAAAAGAGAGCAAGAAGAGAGTAAGAATGGGAGACAAGGCAAACTGGGGTCCAGGGCAAGAAAGCTTTTAGTGGCAGCCTGAGTATAAACCTTATTCTGTGGAAAATAAGAAGACTTAGAAATTTTTTCAGCAGAGAAACCATTATTCTTTAGACTTCTTTTTTCCTGGCAAAACATTTAGGACGAATTGTAAGGGAAGTGGACAGGAAATAGGGAGACCAATTGCAAAGTAATTGCAACAGTCCAGTGGTAAAGTAATAGGGGTTGAAGCCACCAATCTTAGTGACATTGTGGAATTTTAATCTCAAGGCCCAGATCTTTGAGACAAGCAAGTGGAAAATGTTGATGACACTTAAATTTTTAATCTGACCGGTGTGAGAATAGGAGGGTGAGTGAGCAGCTGGTTTGTGGGGAGGATGATGTGTTTTGGACAAATTAAATTAGGCATTCTATCCATTATCCTCTCTAGATGGCTGAACTAAAACCCAAGCTGACGTGAAAAATGGAGCCAGGAGGCGGGATGGCGACAGGACGTTCTAGAGGTAAAATGTAAAGATCCATGACACTCAAGCTCTTTCTCTCTATGTAAGACTAAGCCGGTTCTAACAAAATTCCATACGGGCCAAGTTCAGATTGTAGCTATTGGTTTTCTTCTTCCTTGTGATATTGTGATTTACAATAAGAAATATGTATTTGGTCTTTGTCGCTGTTTCTGGCACAGAGACCCCCCCAAAACCTTGGAATTTCCTAAATGTTGAGAGTGAAAAGGTGCCTTTTGTTATGTTAATGACTTTGGGAAAGCAGCTGAGGATAGGGGCTGTTGCCTGGAGCCAACCCTGCTTGAGGGGTTGGAGTTTTCATTCCCACCCTGACCTTGGGGAGGAAAGAAGAGCTGGAGATGGAATTCAGGCACCAATGGTCAGTGATTTAATCAGCCATGCCTATGTGATGAGACTTCCATAAAAACCCAAAAGGACAGGGTTCGGAGAATTTCTAGGTTGGTAAACAGGTGGAGATTTAGGGAGAGTGATGTACTCAGAGAGCATAGCAGTGCCATGCCCTTTCCCCATGCCTTGCTCTATGCACCTCTTCTTTCTGGCTGTTCCTAAGTTATATCCTTTTATTATAAACCAGTAATCTAGTAAGTAAGTTGTTTCTCTGAGTTCTGTGAGCCTCTCTAGCAAATTAATCAAACCCTAGGAAGGGACTGTATAAACCTCTGATATATAAGTCAGTCAGAAGTACAGGTAAGAACCTGGACTTGTGCCTTGCACCTAAAGTCCAAGGAGGCGGTCGTTGGAACCCCCAGTTGATAGGCAGTCAGTCAGAAGCACTTTTGACGGGCATTTGAAGGTTGGGGAAACATTCTCATCGGACTGAACCCTTAACTGGTAGAATCTGATTGTTACTACCCCTGGTTATGGAGTTGAGTTCTTGGACACCCTGCTGGTGTCTGAGAATTGCTTGGTAGTGTGTGGAGAAGCCCCCACACCCACACACCCACACACTCATACTCACACACACACACACTTTGGGATTGTTCTCAGAACACCAATAGGCATTCCTTATTAAAAAATGAAATCATAGTTTTATTGCTTCATGAAAAATTAAATGTACAATTTGATATTTGTGGAAGATTTGGACATTGAAATGCTTGGCCTTAATTTTCTTCTTTAAGAGAGAATTTTCAGTAGTGACTAGAAAGACGCTCTGGGTGTTTGTCCAGAGAATGGTCAGTGTACTGACTCTAGAATAGAGAAAGACCCTACATTTTTAAGACTGTCCCACTGTTTTATCTATCCAAGGCAACAAATTACTTCCCACCACCTTTGCTCTGCCTCTCCAAAATCCACCCATCCATCCAAATTATGTCTAAACACACCTCATCCATTAAGCTTCCTCTTGTCTACACTCATATGTTTTCAGTTCTTTAAATTCCCTTAGCAATACATTTATGACCATTATTGACTTCTAGTTAGTGATGTGCAAGTGTCCTTGTTAGAGTGTAATACCTTTGAGAGCAGAGTGTTGCTCATTTCGCCAACCTGCAGGTACCTTACACATAGCTAAGGGTTGACAAATGATTGGGGAATGAATGTGTGTGCAATCACCTAGTTTGCTGAGGATGTCCTATACTCCAGGCAGTGTTCTAAGCACTTTACATATGCTACTTCATCTAATCTTTGCCACAACCCGAGATAGAGACTGTTCTTTTGCCTAAGAGAAGGTGAGGGTAAGGACTTGCTGGCCACTTAAGTAGCAGAGCCAGGACATGAACCCAGGAAGCCTAGCTCCAGAGCTTACGGTCTTAGTTACCCCCTTCCAGATACTATATATTGCCGCTTCCAGGTACTATAGTACATGTCCCAATTTGCTTACCATATACAGTAAAGAGGAGAAAGGAGGAAAATAAAGTTTAGAGGACTGCCTTTCTAGTTACAGATATATGACTTTGTACAAGACATAAGTCAATTTATCAGGTTCCTCACATAATGTGGATTAATAGCAGTATGTATTTTATGAAATTTTTGTGGTGATTAAATGAGACAATGTACATAAAATGTACATAGTAAAAATAAACTCTTGTGTTGATGGGGAGGGAATTCCTAAGGTGTGTAATTCACATTATCTCCTTCTAGATCACCACGTTACCTTCCATCTGGGAGTGATATCTTGGCATCTGCCCTTTTGTGTTTGGTGCTACAACATTATTTTTCCCGAGAGCAATGATTTCTAGCCAGTCTGAAGCTACCCAATAACAGTTGTGAAAATACAGAAAATAGCAATCATGCACTGTAGAGAGAATATGCAGCAGGCCAAAAAGAAAATTAAAGGCCTTATAACTTTAAAACCAAAAATTGAGTCTCCCGCGAATGTTAAATTGTAGGCATTTCTTAGTATTTTATTATACTTTACTCTGTGTGGTAGCATATTTATGCATTTTTTCTTTTTCAACCAACCTATCATGTTGTATGTTGTCTGTAGCACTTGGAGTGCATAGTTAAATAAACATAGGGGTAGAAAAGAAAGGTCATTTAAAAAAGATATTGTTTTAGTTTATTTTAAAAAAGATCTTTTTTTAGTTCTTTGGGATTTTTCTGAAAAAGAAGTACTTCATCTCACAATTACAGTAAGAAACAAAAAGATGCTAACTCCACTGAAGGAGAAGAGATAAAAGTGGTTGAAGAAGAAATATATGCTTTTAACTCCCTTTTATTCCTCAGATAAAATAATTCACCTAATGCTATTATATAAGCCAGGCAATGACAAGAGAAAATAATCATGTTATTGCAGTGGATCTTTGTGTACAGAATTTAAGGACAGGACTTGTTCTTATCCTTGGGGGGGGAGAGGGGGAGGAGTATTTGATTTACAATACCTACTTATCTCCTTAGAAGAATGTCTAGCATAACATTCTCAAGACTTCATGTAACATTAATAAATTGAGTGAGGATTTATCAAAAGGTCTGGGATTCATATTAGTTTTTGTTTAACTTTTTTCTTACCTCTTTTGAATTACGGACATGGGAGCAATTTTTTAAACTATTTGGTGGGTCTGTCACTTTTAGCAGTAGCATTGGCAGTGTATGCCTTGAATTTGAATGTGTATATATGACAGCTACAACCAAATGGCCTGTAAGATATTATTCATTTCTTTATACTGTATCTGCTAAGATATGACAGTTAAAAATTTTACAGTATTAAATACAAACTTTCCAAACATTAATTGAAACTCAATAGGAAGTGAAGTAGCATAAAAGAAGTCTAGTTTACTGCTTTGAATTGTGGTCTTAATAAATCTCACTCTGCTAAAATGATGACTCTTGTATTTTGCCTGCATTAAAATCATTTTAGGAGGTAATTGGTTTAGCTTATTGTAGTACTGCCTGATAATATTTCTTTTGCTTTTCAAGCAGAGAATAAGGTATCATTAAATTATTGTTGCACAGGGAAGTCATGTATTACAAATGTTATTGAGTACAGAATATAAAATGGACTCAAGAAAAATAAATACCCTTCACAGAGGAGACTCACTACAGGTTTCACTGGATTATTTAACTCACTCAAATGTGCTTCTACCTGATAGGCTAGAATTACTTGGTAACTCTTTTTAGTTATTTTTATTATTTTAAATTTATTGATTGAAAGTATATACGAATACATAAAATAAAGCATTAAAAGGCATATTTTGGAAAAGTTACCTGATTCTACTTTAGTACTAAATGAGATGTGTTGTTATTGTTTTGAACATTTAAAAAATGTTCATTTGATAAAGTATATCAAAGTTTAATTTTTGTTGAACCTGCATTTAGAGAGAGAATGCCTAGGTTTTTATAACCTTATTGTAATTTTTTGAACATTAGAATTCCCAAACCAGAAAAATTAAACTTTTTTTAAAACAAAGATTCTCACAAAGTATATATAAGTATCAGTATATAAATACATATGTATATAAATACATGTATATATACATATATGTATGTGTGTATATATGTACACATATGTAACTGTATTTTCCAGTGATGATTCTTTTTAAATGACTTAAAACATGCTATTTAACTAAATTGAGTATATTTTTAACTAATTCATCCAATCAGCTAAACGTTTTCCTCCCATAAAAGAAAAAAGTCAATAGCCCATAGGTTTTCTTCCAGGCTGAGGTGAATTGGCTGAACTGACCAATTCTGGGGAAGCAGGTGGTTCATGAAGTTACAACCAAGGAGTCTAAAGTTTCCCTGGCATCTGGCTTGATGTCATGTGTACCAGTTGTATCCAGTCTTTTTAACAGTTCTATCTTGTGCTTTGCACTTACTGAGCTTGGTATTTTACCACAGTACCCAACTGTAGGTTGGGGGCCTAGTGCCTTGTGAACTATTGGCAAAGTCTCAATCAGCTGAGCACACACAGTGTGTAAATATGTCGGAAGAGAAAATGGATGCATTGATAGATCCCTCCCCAGCAAGAAAAGCAGAGACTGTCATTCAGCCTGCTGCAAGAAAGGAATGGAAAGCAGCAGGCTGACAGCACTGAGCAGGGAAGAGAGAGGTGGACTAGCTGAAGCAAGGAGGCCGGGGTTAACAGCCCTGGAGGTAGTTAATGGTCGGCTGCTCTATAGCTCCTAGGACATAAATCTAAGCAATTCACCAGCTGGAGATGCTTGAGAAGGGAAAGGAATAAACTCACCATACTTTTATTGCAACCTGGGTAAAATGAATGTTTAATTTTGAGAGCCAGTAGAAGACTATTCTCTAACTACCAGCATCTGCTATAATAAAATGATTTTATATGTAAGTATCCTACTCTATAGTTTGGTTGGTTTGTTGGTTGGCTGTCAGGTTGTGGAATATGTGGGTTGAGTTTTTGTTCTTGGTTTTTTTTTGAGGTACAGTTGATATAGAGTAGTATATAAGTTTCAGGTATGCACATAGTGATTCACAATTTTCAAAGGTTATATTCCATTTATAGTTGTTATAAAATATTGGCTATATTCCCAGTGTTGTGCAATATATCCCTGTGGTTTATTTATTTGGTACATAGTAGTTTGTACCTCTTAATCTCCTACCCCTATCTTGCCCTTCCTGTCTTCTCTCTTCCCACTGGTAACCACTAGATTGTTCTCTATATCTGTGAGTCTGTTTCTGTTCTGTTATATTCACTGGTTTGTTGCAGTCATTAGATTCCATGTATAAGTGATATCATACAGTATTTGTCTTTCTCTGTCTCACTCATTTTGCTTAACATAATATCCTCCAAGTCCATCCATGTTGTTGCAAATGGCAAAATTTCGTTCTTTTTATGGCTGAGTAGTATTCCATTGTATGTGTATTTACCACATCTTCTTTATCCTTTCATCTGTTGATGGACACTTAGGTAGCTCCCGTATCTTGGCAATTGTAAGTAACGCTACTATGAACATTAGGGTGCATGTATCTTTTCGAATTAGTGTTTTCCTCTTTTTTTTCGGATATGTACCCAGGAGTGGGATTGCTGGGTCATATGGTAATTCTATTTTTAGTTTTTTGAGAAACCTCTGTATTGTTTGCCACAGCGGCTGCACCAATTTACATTCCCACCAACAGTGTACCAGTGTTTCCTTTTCTCCACATCCTCGCCAACACTTCTTATTTGTGTTCTTTTTGATGATAGCCATTCTGATAGGTGTGAGGCGATGACTAATTGTGGTTTTAATTTACATGTCTCTGATGATTAACGATGCTGAGCATCTTTTCATGTGCCTGTTGGCCATCTGTATGTCTTCTTGGCCTGGGTTTTTTGAAATTAAGTGGACTTTAAGATTGAAGAAACTAAACATCTTAGTACATGGAAATTTCAAAGCTAATTCATTTGTGACAAGTAACAGTCAATACCTCAGTCAAGAACAGGAGGAAAATGTCAAAAAAACCTGAAATATAAACATGAGAAGCATGTGCAGATATAGTAAGCTTTAAAGGAGTTGGCCATTTCAGTTGGTAAGACAGGAAAGATTATAGAAGCCAAGTCAGCTTAAAGCAAAAAGTTCAAGTACCAATTAAAATAGGGCCTAATAGAAACTATTTGTCAGTTCTTGACTCTGCAGACATGGAAATTCTGTTCGCTATGGACCTGTCTTTAACTATATTTAAGTAAGAATTTTAAATATATTCTGGTTTCAGCTCAGAAGAATTATTAGAGGTTAGAAGAAAAAAATTGCTATCCATTAAATTTAATGGATTGTCTTGGCCTTTGAATTCTTTTTTTATTTCCATAGTTCTGATTTTCTTTCTGCTTTAGGATTCAGTTCTTTTATCTGTGGAAATTACTACTTGTGGGAAATTCTAAATGCTATCTTTCTTAATTATTATTTCTAATGAATGGAAGTAGTGACAGTGATGTAACTGGAGAAAAATAAACCAGAAATATTTGATTTTGACATATATTATGTGGTATTTTTAGAAAATTTTCCTGATTTTTTTGGGTACACATATACTGCATATCTATAGCAAAAATAATTGGTTGCACATTGTGTTTTCTTGCCATCTCTCTCTCTACATATATAGCTCACCATGAAGATTGTAAAACACCATGTTGACCCTGACAGATAAGCCTTGAACTAGAAACAGGTATCCCAGCTTTTCGTATAACTCCTTGTCTTATTACACACATAGTCTTGAACAAGGCATGTACTTCTCTGAGTCTCAGTTTCCTCATTCACAGAAATGAGGAATATCTTTCTTGTTAATCTTGCTATGGGAAGCAAGTCAAATAAGGTATGTTACTCTACTTTGATAAACATATGAATTAAAAACTCAACAGGCTACAGACAAATGAGCTTGGTCTCCATCTTAAATAAAATCCTAGAATGAAATAGACAGTACAGTTTGCTCAGCATAAGAGGTATCTAATCTCTTTTCCTTGTCTCAGAGAATTATTTTATTTCCTGGTCAGGAAAATATAAAAGATAATATTGTATCTAAGCTTAGACTCATTTAATAGAATCTCTTTTGACCACTTTGTGGACAAGTTTTATAAACACAGAGTGAATTCAAGAAAAAAAATAACTAAAATTTGCTGAGCATCTCTCTGTGTCAGTCACCGTGCTTGGTGTTAATGTACTTTATCTTGTTTAGTTCTCCCAACCTTGTAACCAACCTCTGGGGAGCAGTATAACATGGGTGGATGAAAGTGCATGCTCTGGAACTAGGATACTTGCTTTAAATTCCAACTCCTTCACTTTCAAGCTGTGTGACCTCAAAGAACCTATTTAACTTCAGTGTGGCTTAGTTTTTTCACCTGAGGCACATTAAGGTTGTAAATAGAATAGTTTATACCTTCATAGAGTTATCCTGAGGATTAAATAAATAAATACCTGTAAAATCCCATAGAATACTGCCTGGCACTTGGTTAGCAGTTAATAAATAATAATTGCTAGCAGTTTTTTAAAAAGCAATTATTAAACGTTAACTCAAAAAACTGCAGCTCGTTAAGAAATTTGCCCAAGGTGCCAGAGGAATGGAAAAAGTGAAGCGATGAATCAGACCCATGCCCTTTATGGCTCCAACACTTTATTTTTTAAACACCTCCATACTATGCTGTATGGACTATTGGACTCTGCTGAAGGTATGAGGTGATGGAGCAGGTGTGTATCATAGCATTGCAACCAACTAAGAATGCAGTATTTGGTATTTCTGTGCTTAAAATTGCTTTGGCCTCCCCACCCCTGGAAACTTCCCACTGGGCATGATTTTCTACAGTCCTGGCTTTCTGCCATATACTCTAATATTTCTGTCTTTATCTCTTTCTTTTCTCGCTCTCTCTTTTTTTTTTTTTTTTTTTTTTTTTTTTTGCGGTACGCGGGCCTCTCACTGTTGTGGCCTCTCCCGTTGCAGGGCACAGGCTCTGGATGCGCAGGCTCAGCGGCCATGGCTCACGGGCCCAGCCGCTCCACGGCATGTGGGATCTTCCCGGACCGGGGCACGAACCCGTGTCCCCTGCATCGGCAGGCGTACTCTCAACCACTGCGCCACCAGGGAAGCCCCTCTTTTCTCTCTCTTTCTCCTCTATTCTTAATATCCCTCCTCTCTTTTGTGATCTCCCCCACATTTACATTCTTGATAACTTCTTATGTAGAGTGGTTTTGCTTCTACTTTGCTTACTTATCCTTTTTCAGCACATTTCTTATATAAAAGAAACTTTGATACCAACTGTTAAGGTATGTTCCCAGCTATTCATCTGACCGTTTTGCTTCCCTGCTTTAAAAACCTGGGATATTTTCCTGTTACCCCCAGGATAAAAATTTAACTCTTTCATATGGCGTTACAGACTCTTTTCAATCTGAACTTTAGCTATTTTTCTAGTGTAACCTTCATTATCATAAAAAAGTAAAAAAATAAGTAAAGAAAAAAAAAAATTTTAAAACCACTTATAGGGCTTCCCTGGTGGCGCAGTGGTTGAGAGTCCGCCTGCCGATGCAGGGAACACGGGTTCGTGCCCCGGTCTGGGAAGATCCCACATGCCGCGGAGCAGCTGGGCCCGTGAGCCATGGCCGCTGAGCCTGCGCGTCCGGAGCCTGTGCTCCGCAATGGGAAAGGCCATGACAGTGAGAGGCCCGCGTACGGCAAAAAAAACAAAAAAAAAACAAACAAAAAAAAACACTTATAATATCCACCACCAAAAGATGACATGTTACCCTTTTAATGTCTATCTTACAACTACCTCTTATGTATCTTATACTACATCATACATATCTACATCTTATAACTACATGTTATAAAAATTTAAACTCACTTTGTGTTCTTTCTTATAACCTGTTTTTAAGAAATGAGCAATACATTGTTTTCCAATATCAATAAAGTCATCTATCATATTGTTCTTAATGACTAAAGAGAATGTTGATAGAAACCCCCAATATTAATTTTATAAATAATATACCTGAATATTTAGGCTTTTCCCAATTTTTGAAATTATGAGCAAGAATGTTATAAATGTCTTTGTAGCCAAAGCATTGCATATCTCTTTATAATTTTCAGTATAAGTTTACAAATGCGAGATTGGTGGATCAGTATATTGCTGTAAAAATTGTGTTTCACTCAAACCTTGGGTAGGACTATATGTTATCAAATTGTAAATATTTGTCAATTTTTGGTGAAAATTATATTTTACGGCTATACCTAATGTTGCATAACTTTTTCCAGCACTTAGCATATTTGGGTAGTTATCATATTTAAAACTATTAAATATTTAAATTATTACATATATTTAAATATTTCACTTTAGGGCAATGAAAATATTCTTCTTATATATAACATGTAAGAAGTCCAGTGAATGAATGCAGCCAATATTTTATAATAACAATAAATGGAGTATAACCTTTAAAAATTGTGGATCACGGGGCTTCCCTGGTGGCGCAGTGGTTGAGAGTCCACCTGCCGATGCAGGGGACACGGGTTCATGCCCTGGTCCGGGAAGATCCCACATGCCACGGAGTGGCTAGGCCCGTGAGCCATGGCCGCTGAGCCTGCGCGTCCGGAGCCTGTGCTCCGCAACGGGAGAGGCCACAACAGTGAGAGGCCCACGTACCGCAAAAAAAAAAAAAAAATTGTGGATCACTGTACTGTACATCTGTAACTTACATAAATTGTACATCAATTATACTCCAATTTAAGAAAATTTTAAAAAGAAGTCCAGTGATCACACTCTTGAGAGAACAACTTATAGCTGACCACAACTACAGATATCAGAAAGTAAAAACTGATTTTATTAAAAAGTCTGTCTTTGTGACAGTTTCAGAAGAATTCAATTAGAATTCTTATACATACTCATGTGATATTGTTAAAAATAGAGGAATTTTTAAAATGTTACACCTTGTTTTCATGCTGAGATCAGTTTTAGAAAGAATAAAGAAAGGAATACTAAGAAACACATACATTCTCATTAGTCACAATCCAAAGGTCTTGGGTTATTGCCATTAACTATAAATTAAGAGTAGGTGCTGGCTGCATAATCATTAGATGATGGCAAGTTATAACTTGCAAATAATATTCTATTAATCCTTAGGGAGCCAGTGTTTTATAAGATGGAAGCATATTATATATCTAGATAGAAGGTAGTGCTCTGGGCTCTGCATTTGACTTCATTCTGACCTCCCTAGGATGCCTGGAGTACTGGGACTGGTCAGTCAGACTGGGTGATGCACAGTTTACAGTGGTCTGTTGGCCATCGGAAGCTCTAGAATGGTTTATCTCTCTAGGAAATCTGGTATGTTGAGAGTTGTGATTGTGACCAGCATGTTAGGAAACTCCAAAGCAGTCAGGTTGTGTCTGCCCATGTGTCTAGAGTAGTTCCTGCATTAGTGTCCAGACCGGTTCTCCTCTGAGCCATCAGTGTCCATAGTAGCTTGCATGTCCTGTGGCCAGTATGTCAGTCTCTGTTCGTGTGCCTGGGACTGTTCAGGAGTCTCAGGACAAGCTCTAACTGTCTCTAGAGTACTCAGTATATCTTGGCTGTCGAGTTAGGAGAACTCTCCAGGAAGTAAGGGTGTCACCCACATCTTTCTTTTACTCCCACACCTCCTCTCCGGTGTATGCAGAAACTGATTTCTGTAGTTGGGAATGCAACTGTTGTCCAAGGGAGGATACTAGAAATGGATTCATCTCCCCTTTCTTGTTTCTAGGAGGTGAGCAGGGAGTGAGGTTCTATCCATAGCCTGGCCTCTGCTAAATGTGAGCCCTGAAAATGCTATGGAAAAATGTCCTCCCAATACTTTAATTACACTGCTGACACAGCACTTTAAATTGTATTTTGATAGACTTTAGACTCTTTAGTATGGCTTCTTAGGAATTTTATTGCGTGGCCCTGTCTTAGAGTGGGTTCCCCAGAAGTAGACCCTGAAATAAGGATCTGAGCAGTTCATTTGGTGAGTGAAGACAGCACTGGAAGAGAAATGGGGAAATAAGACATAGAAGAGAAGTCAGTAAGGGCTATCTCATCAAGGCAGTTACCACTGAAGGCAACTAAAGCTTAATCCACTGAGGAAAAATCTGGGGGCCGTTTTAGAACATGTGCTACAGAACTATCCTACTAGAGGGGCAAGGGAGCTGAGGTACTTATATACCAACTCTCATTGGTCTTTGCTTGAGGTCTTCTCTTGTGGGAGAAGGGAGGGTTGATTTCCCAGCACTTCTGATGTGCTTCAGGAACAGGCAGAGTGGCTTCAGTACTGTTTGCCAAAGAAAGATCTAAAGGGGTTATCCTAAAGGGATGTGGGTGGTTCTCACAGTATCTGCCGCAGGTCCCTTTTTATGCCGTAGCCTCACTTTTTCTATGCCACACGCTCTAGGAATTCTTACCTGCTTGCTGTTCCTCTCATTATTCAGAGTATTTGCAGAATACATACTATATGCTAAGCACTTCGCTAGGTACTGGGGACTCACAGGGGAGCAAGATAAAAATGGTCTCTGCCTCTAGGAGCATAACACTCTCCCTTCCTTCTTTCCTTTCTCACCGAATGTGCTTGAATACAAATGGCTCTTTAACCTGTCTTTATTCCCCACAAAAGTGAAAGCTCAGTGAAGGCAAAAACTCTTCCTGCCTGGCTCACTGCTGAATTCCCAGCCCATGGCAAGGAGTGTGCCATAGAGTATGTTCAATATATGTTCAACATTTCAGTTGACAGTGTTGTACTATAGTCATAAAAATAAAGGTTGGCTTGACTAGTATAGGAGCTCCTTGAGGGCACTCATTGTATCTCCGGTACTAGCACATCTCTGACACTAGCAGATATGTAATACTTCTTAATAGAATTGAATTCAGTTTACTCAAACTGAATTATTGTTTGGTATAGCGACCCAGATATACCAGTAACTTGAAATCAGGTCTCGTAAAGAATTGTTGAAAGAATTGGAAACACTTTATAAGAAAAAGGCAAGACTTGGGGAGGACTTGTCTTCAAATATCATAGAGACTGATAAAGAAAAGAGACACTGGGCTTGATGTGTCTGTCCTGAAAAAAAAAAAAAAAAGATTTTAGCACTGAATTAGAGAGAACCATCAGATTTAATATGTTAGTGTCAGGAGCAGTGAGCTGCCCATCATTGGAGGCACCCAAGCAAAGTCTGGGAGTGTAGGAGATAAAATTTAACAATAATATGTATGGTTGATATAAGTGCCTGAGAACTGAGATTCTATGAGTTTTCTAGATAAGTGCAAAGAAATATATTTCTTCAGTCCCTTATAATTTTACAGAGTTTTCTGTAGGAAAATTAACTCTACCTTTCTCACAAGGAGGTTGTGCTTTCAACTAAGAGTTTGATTGCTTTATACCTTACAAGTTGTTTTTACATAATCCTTGCAGAGATCCTTTGAATAGGCAGACCAAGTATTAATGACACATTATTACTTAATGACACATTATTACTGTTTTACATGAAAGAAGACAGATGCTTATAGAGGTTTACTCATTTGCCAAAGGTCACACATGTACTAACTGATGTAAATAGACCTTGAACCCAGGTCTTTGTGCCTCTTTCTCCAGAGCTGTCTACCGCACCATGCCACTTCTGTTATTACTGAGATGAGAGGGGAAAAACACAACCTCCTTTGAATATACTAATGCAGACCCTCCCTTGCAGAAGAATGCTGCCAAGCCCTCTGTAGTTTATACTTGAGAACAAATTTAAGTGGTATGATCAAGAAGAGCACATAGACAGTGAGAAACAGGATCCGGTTAAGAACGCAGGGCTCTGGTATCCCATGATGCTATTTGCCCCACGGAATCTGACTGCTTTTCCTGGGAAGGAATTATAATGATGCTTTTATGTTCCTGGCCAGGAAATGTTTATAAATCGTAATGTACCATTTGCAAGTGATGTTACCTTATGAATATTAAAAGATTAGGAAATGACATTGGCTTTTGTTGAAAACCTTGAGTGACCCTGTAACAGACACAATAAATGATTGCTTTTATTGCAGTGCCCTCTAAATATTATTAAAACTCTTTATAGTAGGCAATAAATAATGGCAAATGAATGCTTGATTTATAGCAATTACAGTACAGATGAGTTGGATTCATGTGCCGCACTGTAATGAAGATAATAGCTCAAAACACACGAGAAACAGTCAGTGAGTGAAATATGAGCTGATTTACATGATCCATGTCCCTTGAGTAACCTGTAATTGGCTATTATGAAAGGGACTCAGAATGATTTGGTCTGCAAATAAGAGAAGTAGTACAAAATTACCATATAATCTGTGTGAATTTTTTTTTATTTTCAACACAAAACTATTTTTGTGGCATATAGGATCTGTGCCCCATATATAACATGTGAGTACTCACCAGCTAAGGACCATTCTTGTCTAACTCCTTTGAAAATGTTTTCTTTGAAACTGGTATCACTTTACCTTTATTCATAGTAAACATACAAAAGTGCTTTCTTTTAGCTCCAAGATATACTACACTCTTTCATAGTCACCCCTTTAAGAATAGATTTTGTGGGTGAGGCTGGAAAAACATGGAATTTCCAAACAAGGGAATTCAAAGGATATGTGTAACTTATTTTATTCATCAAAGCAAATTTAGGTAATTCATATTAATATTTTAGATTTCAGGAAATTTCTAATGAAAACTTAGCTTTCTCAATTTTTGTAATGTTTGCCTAAGTCTCCTTTTGACTCTCCCCAATAGAAAACCACACCAAAACAATAATAATCCACATGAAACTTCTTTTTTTGGTGGAATAAGCTGCCATTTTTGAAAGGCAACGAAGGGAGCTGTGCCAGTACAGTATTTCATGCCTAGACCGTCTGTCATGCTCCTGAAATCTCATTCTCATTATCACACAAATAACCCAAGGGATAGAGCTAGTCCCACTGGCAAGAGGGATCATCAGTGTTTATCCTAAGCTACTATTACAGTGTCCATAATGGGAAAAGGTATACCATAATTAAGAGCTATAGCCAACTAATTAAGTCAAATTACATCTAATTATAAATCCAATAATCTATGCCAAAACTAGTTGTTGATAGCTAAGGGAAAAATAATGTTTTAATTAACGTCTATTATGAATCACTGTTTGAATGTTTTTTTATTAAAAATATTTTTATAAGGTAAATACTATAGCTCTCTTCTATCTAATTTTGGTTTAGGAATAGACAAATCAAAAATTATTTTAATAAAACTTTGCCTTTAAAATTTATAACATAATTATGTTAATTATTAAATATTCCTAGAAAATTTGAAAGGAAAATATGAGCTAATACTAGTGCTGAATAATTATTTAATGAACTATAATAAAATATTCTTGAAATAGATTAAGAAGGGTAAGTAAAAACTGGAAATGGTCAACAGTGGACTTATTAAATAATAAGGTGGAAAATAAGGTACACATAATGAGAAAATTTGAAGCTGTGTAATCTCCACGTAAGTTAACTAGGGACAAATAAATAACTGTCTCCAAATAATCGAAAAATGGAAATAAGGAAAGTGCTGACATGTAGTTTTGAATATTTACCATGGATTTGAGCAAAATTACATAAAAACATTAGTTTAACACAAGGAGATTACTAATCATAAAGGTGGTTAATAGTACATAATTTCCTGCAGAAAGCTATGAAATTTTTATCTCTAGATATCTTTAAAAATAATATATATGTAAATAAAACATTGGCATGAAACATCTGGAGCCCTCAAGCATGAATAACAGCTCTAAATGTCTCTTTCCCTCTAGTGTTGCTTGATAATTTAAAGAAAATAAAAACCTAATTTTGACTTATGGTATATTTATTTAGATATAAATCCAATGTGAAATATAAGTACATGAACCTATCTTCTTCTAGGTAAGAAATGTGATAAGCTATATATAATGTAATCATAGAAATCTAAAAGAATGTGAGATTCTCAAAATTTGTGCATCACTGCTCCTAGGATATGACAAGGCTATTATCCTAGGACCTGGGATTTCACAACTGATTTGTTACAACAACTGATGTCTGAGCTTAATGACACATTCATGTATTTATTAAATAAGCACTTATCTACTTATCTACTATGTGTCAGCCTTTGTGCTAGACAGATGTGTAGAATATAAAATATAAAAAAGACTTAGCTCTTGGCCTCAAGGAAGTTATGAAACAGAAGGAAAGGTAAGACTTGTACATAAATTACTAAATTAAAAAGAAAATAGAAGTATCACAACAGATACCAACAAGGTACTGTGATTTTAAGGACTAAGTAACCATTTCTTGGAAGTGATATATCATGAGATTTCATAACAATTATGCTATGTAATAATCATGAACAGTAGCTAAGACTCGGATAGGAAAAGAGGTTGTTGGTGGTAATTCTCTAGGTGGTCACAAAGCACCGAGCTGATCTCCCTGTGCTATGCGGCTGCTTCCCACTAGCTATCTGACCTAGAATGATGAATTTTAAAGAGCTTTACGATTAGTAATTGTTGTCTTTGTTGTTTTTGTTGTTCAGTTCATTCACATATGCTGAATTATGTGCCAGGCTCTATAGTAGAGACGAGAAGTTTATACTCTTATCCTTATATAGAGTTAACCTTTATTGAATTACAAGTTTTGCACTGGTGAGCCTTTCTTCTTGAAGAGTATAGGCATTTTCTCTCTTCACTCTCTCTCTTCTGAGGTGACTCAAACCATACCCATGACTTTTATTATCATCCACATAGTTTGTAAATTTGTTTCTCCAACCTAGAACTCTCTTCAGAGGTCCAGGCCATATTTCAGCTGCCTACTTGATATATCATGCACCAAATGAAAACTATCTAAAACAGAATTTGTAGTATTTCCCCCAAAACCTTGCCTTCCTCCTGTATTTCCTATCTCAATAGATGGCCCTAATACCCATCTAGCCTTGCAAATCTGAAACCTAGGAATCATCTGGAATACCTACCTCTCATTACATGCCATAATAAATTTACCAACAATTCCAAATTTACTATTAAAAATCTCTGATATATATTTATCCATTTCTCCTCATGTTGCCTGATCACCAACCCTCATTACCATTTCTTTCATATGGACCACTGCAATACATTATTTTTTGTGCGTCAATTTTTGTCTCTTTCCAATTTATTCCCCATACTTCAATGGGAGTGATTTCTCTAAACTAAATCTTATCATGTAACTTCCTTGTGTAAACCTTCCAAAGGCCATCAGAATTAAGTCCGCATTTCTAAATAAGTGTCCAAAGTCTTTCATAATACGACGTCTGCCTAGTTCTGCAACCTGGTCTCGGAGTGGACTTTCCTCACTGCCTTGGGTGAAGCTTTCATTCAAGTTCTCAAATGTGCCATTCTCCCTCTAGCTTCATAGACTCTCTGCATATGCTTCTCCCTGGCCTGGATGGAGTGCTTTCTGCCATGTCCACTGCCTTACTTTCAATTGATTTACTTCTACTTATTTATCAGATCTCAGCTCAAATACCACTCCATTAAGAACACTGTCTATCACCACCAGTATTTTTCCTTTGTGATCTTTTTTACCTACTCATGTACAATTCAATGGTGAAAAATCAAGTTAAATAACATGACGATGGATTCATAGTTTAAAACAGTGAAAAGCATATGCATGTATCTCTTCTCCAGCTCCCAGAATTCTCATTCAAAATGTATAAACACACAGGAACAATAATAGGAATAGGAGAATAGGACATAAATCAACAGTAGTCTAGAGAGTTAAACCAAGCATTTGGGGATCAAAAGTAAACTGAATGAGTAGAATCAGTTTGAGGGATTTCTATCACCTAAGATCTGTGAGAGGAATACCAAAGAAAGTATGCTAATTTGTACCTGCAGAAATCCAGAAAGTCTGAAAATTGGAGGTACCAAGTATCATGGGGGCAGGTGAGGGTCTGAAAATAGTGGGATTATCAAAAGTCTGTATAAAAAAGATGTTGGACAACCCAGATACCCCATGCACATTGTCCAAAAAAGATGTTGGACAACCCTTCTCTACCCCATGCACATTGAACTACCAGATGATGAAGCCTCTCTCTACCTTCAGATTAAACCACAGGGTTATTATCTGGATAAATCAAATCAGAAAGTTTCTAGACTCAGAAATACCAAACAGGAAAGATCAGAGATGAGGCACTGCACTGATAATGGAAGGAGTAAGTAAGAATCTACATATGGAATTTTGAGAACCCTATGCCTCTTTGTTATATTCAGCTCCCAGAGTGAATATAACAGAAGTGGATAGAATAGAATACCCACCAGGCAAAAGATGGGAGTGTTCTATTCTAGAGAAACTGATGAGCTCCACACAAAAAGCCTGCATAGATGGACCTGTGTGGATTCCTGAATAAAAGAGCTTTGTCTCTACACAGTCATGCTGCTGAAAGCTCGAGAGCCAAGAATTCACATTCATGAATACGTAGATTCTAATCAGCTTTTTGATGCCTTACTCTTAAATTTGATGGATAAACAAGAATAAGCAAATAATCAAGGAATGTCTATAAAATGAAAGACAAAGAACAAACAAAGGCATTCATAGGAAACAAACAAAGCAGGCAACATAAGAAAATGTTTTAGAAAATTCTCTAGTTAATTCAAAGGGAAAATATGATGGGTTTTTTTTTTTTTTTTTTTTTTTTTGGTACGCGGGCCTCTCACTGTCGTGGCCTCTCCCGTTGCGGAGCACAGGCTCTGGACGCGCAGGCTCAGCGGCCATGGCTCACGGACCCAGCCTCTCTGCGGCATGTGGGATCTTCCCGGACCGGGGCACGAACCCGTGTCCCCTGCATCGGCAGGCAGACTCTCAAACACTGCGCCACCAGGGAAGCCCATGATGGGTTTTTTTAATTTGAATTTTATTTTATTTATTTTTATGCAACAGGTTCTTATTAGTTATCTATTTTATACCTATTAGTGTGTATATGTCAATCCCAATCTCCCAATTCATCCCACCACCAGGGAGAATATGATGTTGCATATAGGAAATGAGAAAAGAATTCAAGGAACATCAGTGCATCAGGTAATGAAAAGCATGATATCCAAACTGAAAAATTCAATAAAACTTTTGGAAAATAAAGTCAAAGAAATCTCCCCAACTCTAGAGTAAGAAGACAAGCCTATGGACAATACATGAGAAAAGATTAAATTAGAGAAGTAATCCAAGAAAGACCAACATCTGTCCAAGAGGAGTTCCAGAAAGAGAGAACAGAGAAATTGGAAGGGCAGAAATTATCAAAGAAACAACACAATACTGCAAAACTGTCTTTTGAAACAGAAGAACTTGAGCTGCCAAGGTGAAGTCGCACACCAAATGCTGGGGGGTGGGGGAGGGGGGTCTAGGAGTGGGGGGTAGGTTTTAAAATAAAGTTCTTTGTAATTTCAGAATACTAGGAATAAGAAAAGTTCATAAAAGCCAGATCACAAAGGATTGGTCCAGCTTGCCAAGAATGATGACTCATGATTTAAGGTTACCCTCACTTTATTTCTTGAACTAACCAATAAACAAGCAGTGCAAACATATAAAAGACAAGGATAGATAGGCCAGGTAGATGGTGGCATAGAAAGACGCTGCGCTCACCTCCTGTCAGGAGTACAACAAAATCAAAACTATTTATAGAACAACCATTGATGAAAAAGACTGGAACCTACCAGAAAAGATTTTCTACAACTAAAGAAATAAGGAACCACAGCAAGGTGAGTAGGGAGCGTGGACTCATGATATAGTCAAGTCTTATACTCTGCAGAGGGCAACACATAAAGTCCTATACCCCAGGGTGGGCAGCCCACAAACTGGAAAATAATTACATTGCAGAGGTTCTCCCACAGGAGTGAGAGTTCTGAGCCCCACATCGCACTTTCCAGCCCAGGGCTCCTGCACTCAGAAAACAAGCTCCCAGAACATTTGGCTTTGAAGTCAGAGAGGCTTAATTTTGAGAGTCTCACGAGACTGGGGGAAATAGAGACTTCACTCTTAAAGGCTTCACACAAAACCTCACATGATCCAGGACCCAGGGAAAAAGCAGTAATTTGGTAAGAGCCTGGGCAAGACCTACCTGCTGGTCTTGGAGAGGTTCCTGGAGAGACAGGAAGGAACTGCAGCTCACCCTGGGGTCATACACACTGGTGACACCCATTCTTAGATGCTCCTTCTACCACATGGACACACTGGTGTTGGTGGGTGCCATTGTTGAATCCTCCCTCTAGATCATTAGTGCCAAGACCTGGATCCACCCAGCAGCCTGTAGGTGCTAGTGCCGAGCAACTAACTGGGTGGGGACACAGCAAACAGGCTACCTAAAGACATCCTGAGCCCACAGCCACCTCTAGACAGGGCCTGCCCACCAGAGGGCCTAGGACCCAGTGCCACCCACCAGTGGGCAGGCACCAGCCTGAGAATCCCCTGGGCCCTGGCCCTCCAGGAAGCCTGCTCTAGCCTCTGAACCAGCCTCCCCAACCAAGAGGCAGATACCAGATGTAGGAAAACCAGAATCCCACAGCCTGTGGACCCATCCTACCCACAGCAATCCAGACCCTTTCCTGAAACCAGCTATGCCCTGGCCCTGCCCACTAGCAGGTCAACACAAGTTTCAGGATACCCTGGACCAACTATGTCAGGAGCTGACCCCCACATCCAGTGATCTGACACCAGCTCTGGTATCCCTGAACCCTGCAACCAGACTCCAGGACCCAGTTCTCTCTGCCAGTAGTCTGACAGTAACCCCAGGGCCCGGATTCAACCACCAGAGAGCAGGCAACAGCCCCAAGTCTTCTGGAACCTGACTTTGCCCACTAGTGAGCCAGCACTAGCCCCAGGGCCACCTGGGCTTCTCTGACCCTGCCAAGCAGCAGCTGGCAGCCTCTGCACAAGACAGGCCTGGCGAACAAATGGATCAGGGGCCAACTAAGTCTACCAGACTGCCCACATAGTCAGCCCACCACAATGGAAGTATGTATGCAGCCCTCATAGGCGGAGCATATAGCCTGGGTAGTGAGAGGAAAGTGCACTGCTGGGATGCATAGGACATCTCCTACAGAAGGCCACTTCTCCAAGGTGGAGAAACATAACCAACCTACTAGTGAAATAAAAATACGAACAGCAACTTGGGCGAAATGATACAACAGAGGAACATGTTCCAGATGAAGGAACAAGATAAAACTCCAGAAGAAGAACTAAGTCAAGTGGAGATAGGCAGTCTACCTAAGAAAGAGTTCAGGATAGTGATTATAAAGATGATCCAAGAACTCAGGAGAAGAATGGATGCACAGAGCAAGAAGTTAGAGGTTTTAAACATAGATTTAGAAAATATAAAGAACAACCAAACAGAGATGAAGAATACAATGACTGAAATTAAAAATACACTAGAAGGAATCAACAGTAGACTAAATAATATAGAGGAATGGATCAGTGAGCTGGAAGACAGAGTAGTGGAAATCACTGATGGTGAACAGAAGAAAGAAGATGAAGGAAAAAAATGAAGACAGGTTAAGAGACCTCTGCGACAACATCAAGTACACTAATATTTGCACTATAGCGGTCCCGGAAGGAGAAGAGAGAGAGAGAAAGGGGCTGAGAATATATTTGAAGACCTAATAGCTGAAAACATCCCTAACCTGGGAAAGGAAACAGTTGTGCAAGTCCAGGAAGCACAGAGAGTCCCATACAGTATGAACTCAAAAGGTACACACCAACACACACTGTAGTTAAAATGACAAAAAATAAAGATAAAGAGAGAATATTAGAAACAGCAAGGGAAAAGCAACAAATAACATGCAAGGGAACTCTCATAAGGCTATGAGCTGATTTTTCAGCAAAACCTCTGCAGGCCAGCAGGGAGTGGCACCATATATGTAAAGTGATGGAAGGGAAAAACCTACAACCAAGAATATCCAGCAAGGCTCTTGTTCAGATTTTACAGAGAAATCAAAAGCTTTACGGACAAGCAAAAGCTAAAATATTCAGCACCACCAAACCAGCTTTACAACAAATGTTAAAGGAACTTCTGCAGGTGAAATAGAAAAGGCCACAACTAGAAACAAGAAAATTACAGCATGAAAAATCTCATCAGTAAAGTATAACATGCAGTAAATATAGGAAATCATCCACACAGAAAACTAGTAGGAAGTTTAAAGGACAAAAGTAGTAAAATCATCTATATCCACAACAAGCAGTTAAGGGATAAATAAAACAATTAGATGTAAAATGTGATATTAAAAACAGTAATTGTGAGGTGAGGAGACTACAAATGCAGGGTTGTAAAAATGCATGTGAAATTAAGAGATCAACAACTTAAGACAATAGAGTATACATGTATATATGTATGTGTGTGTATATATATAGCTATATAAAAACCTCATGGTAACCATAAACCAAAAATCTATAATAGATATACACACAAAACAAGAAAAAGGAATCCAAAAATAACACTAAAGATAGTCATCAAATCACACACACAAGAAAAGAGAACAAAAGAAAAAGAGGAACAAAAAAAGACCTACAAAAGCAATCCCAAAACAATTAACAAAACAGCAATAAGAATGTACATCTCAATAATTACCTCAAGAGTAAATGGAATAAATGCTCCAATCAAAAGTCAAAGAGTGACTGAATGGATGCAAAAACAATACATGTAGGTATGCTGCATACAAGAGACTCACTTCAGATATATAGACACACACAGACTGAAAGTGAGAAGATGGAAAAAGGTATTCCATGCAAATGGAAATCAAAAGAAAGCTGGGTGAGATATGTACATAAAACAAAATTGACTTTAAAGTGAAAACTACTACAAGAGACAAAGAAGGACACTTCATAATGATCAAGGGATCAATCCAAGAAGAAGACATACCAATTGTAAATATATGTGCACCCAACATATGAGCATCTAAAAACATGAAGCAAATATTAAGAGACCTGAAGGGAGAAATTGACAGTAACACAATAGTAGTAGGAGACTTTAACACCTGACTTACATCACTGGACAGATCATCCGAACAGAAAATCAATAAAGAAACACTGGCCTTAAATGATTTAATTGAAATATGTAGAGCAACCCATGTAAAAGCTTCAGAATACATTCTTTTAAAGTGTGCATGGGCTTCCCTGGTGGCGCAGTGGTTGAGAGTCCACCTGCCGATGCAGGGGACACGGGATCGTGCCCCGGTCTGGGAAGATCCCACATGCCGCAGAGTGGCTGGGCCTGTGAGCCATGGCCACTGAGCCTGCGCGTCCAGAGCCTGTGCTCCGCAACGGGAGAGGCCACAACAATGAGAGGCCCGCGTACCGCAAAAAATAAATAAATAAATAAAGTGTGCATGGAACATTCACATGCTAGGTCACAAAACAAGCCTCAGTAAATTTAAGAAAATTGACATCATATCGAACATCTTTTCCAACCACAACACTATGAGACTAGACATCAACTCCAAGAAAAAAACTGTAAAAAACACAAACACATGGAGGCTAAACAGTATGCTACAAAACAACCAGTGGGTCACTGAAGACATCAAAGAGCAAATCAAAGAATACTTAGAGACAAATGAAAAAATGAAAACATGATGATCCAAAACCTATGGGACACAGCAAAAGCAGTTATAAGAGGGAAGTTTACAGCAATACAAGCTTACCTCAGGAAACAAGAAAAATCTCAAACAACCTAAACTTAGACCTAAAGGAACTAGAGAAAGAACAAACAAAACCCAAAGTTAGTAGAAGAAAAGAAATCGTAAAGATCAGTGTAGAAATAAATCAAATGGAGACTAAATAGAAACAGAAAAGATCAATGAAACTAAAACCTGGTTCTTTAAAAAGATAAACAAAATTGATAAACATTTAGCCAAACTCATCAAGAAAAAAAAGAGAGGGTCCAAATAAATAAAATCAGATTATGGAAAACAGAGACACCACAGAAATACAAAAGATCATAAGAGACTACTACAAACAGCAATATGCCAATAAAATGGACAGCTTAGAAGAAATGAAAAAATTTTTAGAAATGTACAACTTCCCAGTACCAGACCAGAAAGAAATTTTAAAAATGTGAACAGACCTATTACCAATAATTAAATTGAATCAGTAATTTAAAATCTCCCGAGAAAGAAAAGTCCAGGACCAGATGGCTTTACACGTGAATTCTACCAAACATTTAGAGAAGAGTTAACAGCTATTCTTCTGAAACTATTCCAAACAATTGCAGAGGAAGGAACACTTCTGAACTCATTCTGTGAGGCCAGCATCACTTTGAAACCAAAAGCAGGCAAAGACATCACAAACAAAGAAAATTACAGGCCAATATTACTGATGAACATACATGCAAAAATCATCAACAAAATAGTAACACACTAAATCCAGCTATACAATAAAGGGATGATACACCATGATCAAGTGAGGTTTATCCTAGGGATGCAAGGATTTTTCAGTATTCGCAAATCAATCAATGTGATACACCACATTAACAAATTAAAGAATAAAAAATCATATCATCTCAATAGATGAAGAAAAACTTGTCATAGAATTCAACATCCATTTATGGTAAAAAAAAAAAACTCCAGAAAATGGGCATAGAGGGAACATATCTTAACATAATAAAGGACATAAATGACAAACCCACAGCTAACATCATTTTCAATGGTCAAAAGCTGAAAGCATTTCCTCTAAGATCAGGAACAGGACAGGATGCCCACTCTCACCACTTCCATTCAACATAGTTTTGGAAGTCCTAGCCATGGCAATCAGAGAAGCAAAAGGAATAAAAGGAATCCAAATTGGAAAGAAAGAAGTAAAACTGTCACTGTTTGCAGATGACATGATACTATACATAGAAAATCCTAATGATAACACCTGGAAACTGCTAGAGCTCATCAATGAATTTGGTAAAGTTGCAGGATACAAAAGTAACATACAGAAATCTGTTGCATTTCTTTACACTAACAATGAAACAGCAGACAGAGAAATTAAGGAAACAGTCAAAAAGAATGAAACACCTAGGAATAAACCCACCTAAGGCAGTAAAAGACCTGTACTCAGGAAACTATAATACACTGATGAAAGAAATTGAAGATGATACAAGCAGATGGACAATCCATTTTCTTGGATTGGAAGAATCAATATTATTAAAATGGTCCTACTACCCAAGGCAATCTACACATTCAATGCAATCTCTATCAAAATATCAATGACATTTTTCACAGAACTGGAACAAATAATTTTAAAAATTTGTATGGAAACACAAAAGACCCTGAGTAGCTGAAACAATCGTGAGAAAGGAGAACAGAGCTGGAGGAATCACACTCCCTGACTTCATACTATACTACAAACCTACAGTAATCAAAACAGTATGGTACTGGCACAAAAACAGACACATAGACCAGTGAAACAGAATAGAGAGCCCAGAAATAAACCCATGAACTTATGGTCAATTAGTCTACAACAAAGTAGGCAAGAATATACGATGGAGAAAAGACAATCTCTTCGGTAAGTGGTGCTGAGAAAATTGGACAGCCAGATTGTGTAAAAGAATGAAATTAGAACATTCTCTAACACCATGTACAAAAATAAACTCACAGAGGATTAAAGACCTATATGTAAGACCAGAAACCATAAAACTCCTATAGAAACATGTAGGCAGAACACTCTTTGACATACGTTGTAGCAATATTTTTTTGTATCTGTCTCCTAAAGCAAAGAAAATACAAGCAAAAATAAACAAATGGGGCCTAATTAAACTTAAAAGCTTTTGCACAGCAAAGGAAACCATCTACAAAACAAACAGAAAACCTACTAAATGGGAGAAAATATTTGCAAATGATATGACCAATAAGGGGTTAATATCCAAAACATATAAACAGCTCATACAACTCAACATCAAAAAAAAAAAAAAAAGAACAACCTGATTTTAAAAATTGGCAGAACTGAATACTAGACATTTTTCCAAAGAGGAAATGCAGATGGCCAACAGGCACATGAAAAGATGCTCAACATCATTAATCATCAGAAAAATGCAAATCAAAACCACAGTGAGATATCATCTCACACCTGTCAGTTTGGCTATTATCAAAAAGAGCACAAACAACAAATGTGGGCAAGGTTATGGAGAAAAGGGAACCCATGTACACTGTTAGTGGGAATGTAAATTAGTGCAGCCACTGTGGAAAACAGTATGAAGGGTTCTCAAAAAACTGACGACAGAACTACCATATGATCCAGCAATTCCACCCCTGGGTATGTATCCGAGAAAAATGAAAACACTAATTTGAAAAGAAATAGTAACCCTAATGTTCATAGCAGTATTATTTACAATTGCCAAGATATAGAACTAACTTAAGTGTCCATCAACAGATGAATGAATCAAGAAGCTGCAGCATATATATATATATATATATATATATATATATATATATACACACACATACATACATACACATGTATAATGGAATACTACTCAGCCATAAAAGGAATGAAATTTTGCCATTTGCCACAACATGGATGGACTTGGAAGATATTATACTAAATAAAATAAGTCATATAGAGAAAGACAAATACTGTATGATACCACTGGAATCTAAAAAATTAACTAATGAATATAATGAAGAAAGAAACAGACTCATGGATATAGAAAACAAACTAGTGGTTACCAGTAGGGAAAGGGAAGAGAGGCAGGAGGTAAGATAGGGGTAGGGGATTAAGGTGTATAAACTATTATATGAAAAATAACTTCAAGAAAGTATTGTACAATATAGGGAATATAGCCAATATTTTATAATAACTATAATAATCTAAAAATTATGAATCACTATGTTGTACACCTGTAAGTTATATAATTTTGTACATCAACTATACTTCAGTAAAAAAGAAAAATATTAATATAGGCCCCCCCCAAAATACATGGATACAAGTAAACAAATATGGCTTCTTGGCTCTTCACAGGGGTGTACTGGAAGTTACATGGTCAAGGCAGTTCATGAGGAGTAAGGAGTAAGCAGGTGAGAGGAGGTCAAAAAGTACAGGCTCATTGATTTTGCAACACTGGGTAGAATAGGGTTACATTAGCACTCAAAGCTTTATAATTGATAACTAATAACACATGATGGAAGCCTTGCTGTGCCACAGTCCCATACTTCTGTGTTCTATTTCTTGTTCCTCATTAAGCCAGCATCTGATCTGGTCATGGTCTTCCAAACAAATGAAGACACAGGAACTCAAATAGCATCATACATCTCAAAAACAATGTTGGAAAGAAAAAGGAATTGAAATAAAATCTTCAAAGTTCTGAGGGAGATTGCCTCTGACCTAAGTTTTATATCCAGTGTGACAGGCAATAAAGTGTGAGAGTAGAAGAAAAAGACATTTTCAGACGTGTAAGTCCTCAAAAATTTTACCTTACATGAACCCTTTCTCAGGAAGCTGGATGATATACTCCAAGCAAGAACAAGTTTCAGGATCTAAGTAACAGAGGTTCCTACACAACAAAAACCAAAGGGATTTTCCAGGAAATGACAAGGGAAAACCTTAGGGCAAGAGCTGTGCATAGATTCAAGAATGAGGACAGAGAGATCCAGGATTAAAACAGGACTGATTGATTATCTAACTAATTTGGCCTTGTGGAAAACAGTATAATTGAAAATAATGAAAAGACATTTTTAATTTCAGAAAAAATAAAACGAAATACAACAAAGGAAATGTAATCATGTTATTTTGCTAAGCTGTCATATTATTGATATTGTCATAATATTATAAACATTGGGATAATTGGGCAAGAGGATGTAAAGTGTAAGAAAGCCAAATTTTTATCTTGTAAAATATGCATTTATCCTTTGACCTTGCATTGTCAATTCTAGGAATCTATCTCAAAAAATATATTGCAAAATTTTAAAAATGACTCATACTCAAGGTTATTTACTCTGATTTTATTTATAATAGCAAAAAAATGGATATGATTCCATTGTTCTTCCATAGAAAATTCATTCAATAAACTATGGTACATTATCACAATAAAATATAATGCAGCCACAGAAAAGGAATAAGGAAGATCTCCTAGGCATCGTTAAATGACAAAAATCAAGGTAGAGTATTATTATTTAACAGAACAGTTATGACTAAAAAATGCAAAGCAAATAACTGAATCACCATTTGATAATTCCTCAAGAAAATGATTCAGACTAAAATCATCATTGCATGAAACCATTAGAATAAGGTTTAATACTGAATTCTACAGTTGAAAGATCAGGGTGTCATCCCCTGCATCCACCTTTCAACCATAGCATCTACTGAGTGTGGGAGGACCAGATTTTATCCAGATATTATATACCTCTGGAGGTCTGGAGGGAAAACTTAAGCCAACATCTTAAATTCAATTTTTTAAACTCTTATTATTTATCTTAAATTTTTTACATAATTAGTACATTCTACTCTTAATATATGCCCTTTTTAAATAGAGCACTCTCCCTGTTTTATTTACATGCCACTGAGCAAAACAGATGCTCCAGAAATAAGAAAAGGTAAGTGCCAGAGTAGGGATAGAAGATGACAGAAAGCTGGAATGTTTAATGGGGCGGTATGAAAGAGGGAAGGAGAGAATTAGAAAACACAGAAAAGCCTGCTGAAAATATAGTAGCTCAGTAAGCTGGCTATGGAATGCAAATATTTGGTCAAATTATCACCAAATCAAAATATGTGGGACTCGCTTCTATCTCCAACTCCCAAATTCTAATTTACCCTCTGGATTTACCTTTCTAGACTGTCTCAATCTATTTTAATTTAATTTCACCTGTATAAAAATGATAGTAGCTAACACTTATTTAGTGCTTACTGTGTACCAGACACTGTTCTAAGTACCAAGAATGTGTTAAACTCAAATAACCCCTTGAGAAATAGTGGGTAGTATTCATATCTCTAAATCATAGATCAGGGTACTAAGATAGAAAGGTTAAGAAACTTGCACAAGTCAGACATCTAATAAGTTGTAGAACCAGGACTGAAACACAGGCATTCTAATTCTAGAACTTGAATGCTTAATCAACTGTAATATGAGCAGTCAGTTTTGATACCTTTTGAATTATCATTGTTAAAGCTTTAAGATGATATTCTTTTTTCTGATTTCTAACACATCTTTAAAGCAACGGCAAACTGAAGCAACTTGAGTAGATAGAATGAACAAGGAGTCGAAGGAAAATCGTTTTTTAAAAGAAAAACATTTTTTAAAACTTCTTTCTTAATGTAGAATATGCCGTTCTCAATTGAAAAACAATACTATTCATGTGTGGTAATTTACTAATATAAATATAACTGGTTAATCTCAGAGTTATACAAGATGACTGGTCAAGGTCCTAAATGATCCATGGAAAATTAGTTTCACATATAAATTCAGTTGTGTTAATAGTGGTCATTAATCAGTGTCAGCAATGGAAAGTGGAATAAAATTGTGACTTCTATTAATAAGTAAACAAAACTGGTATTTTCTATTACTGAACAAAGATTATGTTAAACATTAAATTGAAAAACCTATTTTAGTCATTATATGCAGAGTTTTTCATCCGGTTAGCCCTAGTATATAATGATAAAAGGGCTAATATTTATTACTAAATATGTGCTGGATATAGTAAATATCCTGCTCTAAAAACATTATTCAAGAGAAATTGTTTAATTGCATTGTAGACATTTTTCTTATTTGTAGAAAAAAATATTTTTTACTTCCTTTTTTTCTTAGTATATATACTAAAAACTAACTTAATTGCTTGAAGAAAGCACAGGAACTTATGATTTCCTTTTAAATAGAATAAAATGTTCATATGTTCTACATATGGTGCTATCAACTAAATCTCTTAAGAATAATATAATTGAACTGACATTTAACTTGGCAATTAAGGAAATTATCTTAGCTTCATGTCCGATTTATGTTAGGAAGTTGATGTTTTTAGGTTAACTGAGAGTTGGTATTTTAAATGATGGCAGATTTCCAGAGACAAATGGATTCTCTCATGGAAGACTTCTGCTTCAAGCTGGAGTAGACTAGCTGGGGAAGACAATATGTCTACCAAAATCACCAGAATAGCTAGATTTATCTGTCTATAAATTTATATATTTGAGGCATCGCAGGGCTGCTGAGGCAACCAGGTCTTAAAAAACTGAGATCCCGGAGGGAGGAGAACCATGGAAAGGTGAACCAATATTCTGTGAGTTACTTCTTCCCCATAAGCATCTGTGTATCTTGGCTTTGATTCAGAGACTGAATCCAGGCAGAAGGTCATGGTGAAGAGGTAGAGATGCCAGCAGAGCACAATCTCACAAGACTAGAGAGACAAATGTCAGGGGTCAGGACCCTGTAATTAAAGGGACCAAGATCCATGTGAGATGGAAAGACACAGAGCAATAACTCCAGTTCTCAGCGCTTTTCTCCTCTAGACATTCATCCTATTTTTAAGCTTCTCAGAGAAAGTGACTAAGAAGCTAAGCAGAAAACCACTGAAAAGCAGAATGGAGTTAGAAATAATAAAATTAGCAACTTGCGGGGTACAAGGTTTATCAATGAATTCTTAGATTATGGGATGAATTGTGTCCCCCACCAAATTCTTGTGTTGTAGTGCTAACCCCCCAGTACCTCAGAATGTGACTTTATTTGGAGATGGAGTCTTTAAAGAGGTAATTGAGTTGAAATTATGTCATTAAGGTCAGTCCTAATCCAATATGACTGGTATCCTTATAAGAAGAGGAGATTAGGACACAGAGACACACACAGGGAAGGCCATGTGAAGACATAGTGAGAAGCCAGCCAACTACAAGTCAAGGAGAGAAGCCTCAGAAGAAACCAACCCTGTGACACCTCAGTATCATACTTCTAGCTTCCAGAATTGTGAGAAAATACTTTTTTGTTGTTTAAGCCAGCCAGTCTTTACGACTTTGCTATGGCATCCCTAGCAAACTAATACATTCTGTATGCCAGCAATGAATAAAAAGTGTACATTTTCAAACAATGACATTTCAATAACCCCCCAAATCATTAAAACCTAGGAAAAATTATTAAACCATTATTTCCTATGTATGAGCTGTA
Organism: Orcinus orca; assembly: GCF_937001465.1. NCBI lineage: Eukaryota > Metazoa > Chordata > Mammalia > Artiodactyla > Delphinidae > Orcinus > Orcinus orca. The sequence continues at coordinate 68,018,493 of NC_064565.1, forward strand.
TCCCATTAGCCAAAAAATACTTCCTTGAATCCTGCTTTTTGGGGGGTATTTCATAGTTCTAGTAGCAGTCCTACGTCACATATTGCCATTAATTCACTAAGCCTTCATTCTTCCAGAAGTTCTGAGTCATGGAAAACTGAAATTGTCCCTATAAAGGTCAGAGGTTTCAGCTTCTTTTCCCTAAACAGTGATGATTATAAAATTCTCCAATGTTACTGTAATCAAAATGGCCATTAAACAATGTACTGTTCTTAAGAAGACTGAAAAACAAAAATAATAAAGGTATTGAAAGAAAATACAGAAAAACATGTTCACAATTTTCATATAGGAACAATCTTCCTAAATGAAAAATGAAACACAAGCCATCATGGAAAATATTGGCAGATTTGTCACCATGAATATTAACATTTTCTGTACAGCAAGAAACACCCAAAACAAAAGACAAATGAAACATCAAGAGAAAATATTTGCAGTATATACAAAGAGTTCCAGTGAATAAATAAGGAAACTCTCAGTTTTCTATTTCATACACGACTTATGTAGACAAGGTATCAATATACAGAGAAGAAATGTGTTATGCACTGGAAATACAAAGAAAAATAGGGCAGAATTACTGCCATCCAGAGACCCATAATCCAATAGTGGAATGTTTGAATAAGCAAACAGTTAAAAGATAAAGTGAATTATTACAATGAAATTGTGAACAGATTTTTATGGTTACGTAGAAATGGGAGGGCCAAATCTGAATAGGGGTCAGTGAGATGTGGTGTGGAGAAGAAAGCAAAAGGTGAGGGATGATGTTGCCCAGAAAGGAGAACATCAGTGATCTCCCAAAGGGAAAGGAAGAAGAAACTGAGCAGACAAGAAGTTGGAAGGAGTTTGGGGCAAGGCAATGGAGTAAGGAAAGACGTTTCAAGCAGAGAGAATAACTTATAAAATACCGTGTGTTTGGGAATGTTTTGGAGGGAAATTAAGAAAAACATGCATGGATTTTAAAATACCCTCTATGAGGAAACAAAGCAAATTTCCATAATCTGGACGTAGGAGTATGGGCATTCTTCATTGTACACCACTCATGTTAAAGAGGTAGGATCTGGGTGCTAACTTATTTCTGTGCTGGGCAGGACCATAAAGGCCTTAAATTGATGAGTACTAAGTTCTGACATGACTTCAGGTTCATTAAGTTGTTATTTCTCATACTATATTTCTTCCAGTGCTGACCCATTTCTCCTCGCCTTAAACCTTTAGTCCCAGCCCTGTTTTCAAAATTAAGTCTCAGGGCTTCCCTGGTGGCGCAGTGGTTGAGAGTCCACCTGCCGATGCAGGGGACACGGGTTTGTGACCCGGTCCGGGAAGATCCCACATGCCGCGGAGCGGCTGGGCCCGTGAGCCATGGCCGCTGAGCCTGCGCGTCCGGAGCCTGTGCTCTGCAATGGGAGAGGCCACAGCAGTGAGAGGCCCGCGTACCGCAAAAAAAAAAAAAAAAAATTAAGTCTCAAATACTATGCCACTTACTATATACCTGGAATCTACAGAGTAGATTGGCAGAGTAGGTAATTCTTTCAATCACAGCAATTACTAGGGTGTTTACTTTAGATGTGTCTATATAAACACAAGCTGCATTAGAAAAATAAGAATAATGGCAATTATAGAAACATCTTTTCATTTTGTTTCAAAATGATTCATCCTATCTGATAAGTGGACCTCAGAGAAGCAGATTGTGTCACTGGTTACTATCCAACTGAGTCTATTAAATTACCATTCTCTGTTGACACAACGTTTACTAAAGTTAAATTTCATCATGGTTGAGTTCCAAACAATTCTTTGTGAGATCTAATCATAAGCACTTATCAATAGATAAACAACCACTGGAGGCATCCACAAACATAGGTAAATTATGGCTTTTTCCAATTTTTTTTGGATTAAATTATCTAGGATATTTCCTAAAGTTTGCATTCTATAGTCTATGCTATTTATAATTCCCCAAAATTATAATACAGAGAAATAGGAATTGGAAGATCCTCATAAAACCCTAATAATGACCTAAATTATTAATGAAATGTAAAGCCCTAAAATTGATTTAGTTAACAGTTCTTTGTTAGTTATCTTCAATTCAATTGTCATTGGAAAATAAATCCCCTAGAAGAGACATTTCCTTCAAGAATAGTAAACATAGTTTATATGCAGTTTCTTTTCTACAAACACAAACATAATCAATTTCTTAACACTATATCTGTGAAGAATTCAAATTGCCTAATTTTAAAATGTGAAGATCAACTATAAAAAAGAAAAATGATTATAATATGGTTATATTTTTTATTCTTTCATTCTGATGCATAATCAAAATATTGCATGTTCTCAAGCATGTGTTTTCTGTAAAGAATACAGTGTATAATTAACATAATGAAAATCTGAATTGACCAAATGTTAACATTATTCTACCTTTACTTTGTAAATGGAGCTTAATATTATCAAACTAAAAGTATTATCAAAGTATTATCAAATTAAAAGTAATTTTACCATGATTAAGTTAAAAGTGGCATGCCAATTTAGCCGATTATCACCTATCAAAAATAAATAATGAATGTCAGTTGTTAAAACAGCCTAACTTATTTGCATAATACTGTGTTTAGTTTCTCTTAGTTTGTGATTTTATGTCCACTAGAGCTATAAATTTTGTTAAAGGTCTAGATATGGATTTGATGGATTTAGTAATCTAATCTTTAACGAGTCAGTTTCCAAGTCAAATTAACTCCAACATGTTGGAGTACATACAATTTACATACATTTAAAGAGTGGTCATATTGACAAAAACAAAAGCATTTTGTTGCTTCAAATCCATGTTTGTTGTTAGCATCAGTGAATTTAAACTCACATAAACACATGGTCAAATAAATCAATTTACCAAATATTACAAAAATAAACATATTTATATCAATGTACTGTAAATGAATTCATTAAGAGGATTTTGGACATTTAAAATTCATTTTCAAATTGAATGAGTTACCATTTTTGCCTGGGGAAATGTAAGTCTCTAGGGACACGTAGGTAAACAAGTCTATTTCGTTTGTGCCCAGCATAAATGGCAGAGCTGGTGTTTTTCTAATTCATCTTGTTTCTGTAGCTGTGAAGCAAAAACTTTTAGGATGGTACCCTCATCATCCTTACAAAACAAAGTAGATGTATTTTTCTATAAATTAATAATGACCAATCTCAAATGGGCCTTCAGTACTGTTCAATTACTCTTATATCCTAGTCAACTTTTTCCTTTTGTATCAGCTATTTGAACTGATTGCCCTTTCCTCAAACATCCAACCCCTGTCTCACCTTTCTCTATTATCTTAGCAAATAATCTCACCACCTCTTTTACAAAGACCATATTGAGCTACTTGATGGGTATTCATTCCTTCATTTTCAAACATATAATCTAACTACATCAGCACCTATTTTATTTCCCTTCCTTCTATTACAGTTAAGGACATTTCCCTCCAGCTACCTAAGGCCAATGACTCCATCTGTGCTTAGACCTCTGCCACTCTGCTTTTTCAAGAATCCACACTGTTGGTTTTCCCTTCTCTCTGTGGAACGTTCAACTCCCACTCTCAACCCAATCCTTTCAAATTTTTGGACATTCTCCTATTAAAAAACTAAACTAAGCAAAATTAAAACCTTCCCTTGACCCCACATTCCCTTTTCCCCCATCACAGCCAGCTTTCCCAGAAGAGTTGTCTACACTCATATCACTTTATTTCCTCCTATCCCACACCCTTCTCAGCCACTCCAATTCCACTCCCTCATCTATCACTCCATCAAAAGAGTAATGGCAAAATTCACTCATAACCTCATAGTTGAATCCAAAAGAGACTTTTTGGTCTTAATCTTACTTTATTCAACATTTGATAATTATTTATTGAGCACCTACTATGTTCTAGGGACGTTCTGAACACTTGGGCCATATTAGAGAAGAAATCAAAGATCCCTGCCCAGTGAAACTTATGTTATTAGACATGACTCAGCAGCAATAATGTTCTTGACCACTCACTCCTATATGAAGCAGTTTCTTCCCTTTGTTTCCTTGAAAAAGCAATCTGCTGGTTTTTCTTCTACACTGCTGGGCATTTCTCCTCTAGTTCATTCTATTTGAACGGATCATTAAAGGTGAAATTCTTCCATTTTCAATCCTAGGCTATCTCCTCACTTTTATGATACTCTCTCCTCTGAAATCTGGAACCATATATCCAACTGTCTAATTGACATCTCCTCTTGGACTGTCAAAATTACCTCATATTCAACAAATCTCAAATTGAATTGATATTTCCTCTCAAATCAGTGTTTCCTAGCTCAGAGAATGGCACCACCATTTATCTGTTTATACAATCTTGTCATCTTCTTTTCTGATCCAGTATGAAGTCCTGTCATTTTTATATCTTAAATGTCTCTCTTTGCCCATCTCTACTGCCATCAGTCTAGTCCTGGCTTAATGACTCTCGTCTGGATCAATATCTGTAATATTGTGATTTATAATAAGAAATGTATATATTCTGGCACAGACCTCCTACAACGCTTAGGATTTTCTAGGTGATAAAAGCAATACAGGTGTCTTGGTATTCATAATAAACCCCTGTCAGCTACACCTGAGTTTATATTAATGAGGCGACTTCTGTAAAGCACCTAAGGATGGGGGCTGGATGCCAGGGAAACCAGCCAGACTTTCAGTCCCACCCTTCTGACGTCTGGGAAGAGGAGGGGGGCTGGAGGTTGAATCACTCGCCAGTGGCCAGTGATTTAATCAGCCATGCTGTGTAATGAAGCCTCATAAAAACCTAAAAGGCCGGGGTTCAGAGCGCTTCCAGGTTGGTGAACATGTGGAGATGTGGGGAGAGTTGTTCTCTCAGAGAGGGCATGGAAGCTCTGTGCCCCTTCCCATATACCTTGCCCTATGCATCTCTTTCATTTGAGTGTTCCTGAGTTCTATCCTTTTATAATAAGCCAGTAATCTAGTAAGTAAGATGTTTCTCTGAGTTCTGTGAGCTGCTCTGGCAAATTAAACTGGGGGAGGAAATCACGGCAACCTCCAACCTCTGGCCAGTCAGTCAGTAGCACAGGTGACAATCTGGACTTTGAATTGGCATCTGAAGCACAGGGCACAGGGTGAGGGTGGGGGGTAGGGGGGATTCAGTCTAGTAGAACTGAGCCCTTACCCTGTGGGATCTGATGGTCTCTCTAGGTAGGTAGCATCAGGATGGAGTTAATTGCCTGGTGGTGTGGAAACACACACACACACACACACACACACACACATTAAAACTCGTGTCAGAACTGGAATACCATACTCTTACTTCAGGTCTTCTTGTGTCCTCCCTTATACCTGTTCCTACTGAAGTCAGAGAAATCATTTTGAAATAACAAATGACCATGTTTAAGATCCCTTATTAGGATGAAAAACATGCAAGGTTTTATGTGGTCCGCCCGCCCCTCCCTTCCCATCTCCAGCATTATCTCACACCATCATCGATCTCATTCTCTCCCACCTACACTGGCTTCTAGTTAGGCTTCTGTGCTCACTGTGTTCCGGATCATCACAAAGCATTTATACATGCTTCTTCTTTAACCTGAAAAATACTTAGATGCTCATGGATATTGTCTCAATGCAAGCCACTTTCTCAAGGAAACCATCCCCTGAACTTTCTGATTATATAAAATTCACCTGTATTAGTTAGGGGTCAGGGTTCTCCATATATATATACATATATATCTCCTAATCCAATATAACTAGTATCCTCATAAAAACGGAGAATGTGGACACAGAGAGACATGCATAGAAGGAAGATGATGTGAAGAGACACCGGGAGAAGACGGCCATCTGCAAGCCAAGGAGGGAAGCCTGGAACAGATCCTTACCTTTGAGCCCTCAGAAGCAACCAACCCAGCTGACACCTTGATTTTGGACTTCTAAACTGCAGAACTGTGAGACAATTTCTGTTGTTTAAGCCACCCAGTCTGTGGTATTTTGTTATGGCAGCCCTAGCAAACTAATATAAATATGTACTAGTTTTCAAAGCATTGTGCATATGTCATCCTAAGGATTAAGACTGCAAAATTTTATGTATATAAATGCATATGTGGGCTAAATATGTGAAACATCTTCTAGACTTCTACCTATGTTTTAAGAGCGACTTAATCTTTTTCTCCAATCCATATATTTGAGCTTACCTAACGACTATTCCAAATTTATAAATAAGCCCACTTCCATCTAATGTTTATTTTAAACATCCTTGGTGCAATTTATCTCTTACTCTGAAGTATAAGAAGTATTTCACTAGTTTGAAAGCTAGCATATGCATTATCCTTTAAGATTTAAATTTTATTTGGTGATGCTCTATCATCTGAAGATGCGACCATGTCACCACAACCTTCTACAATCCTCTTAGCAAGAGAAGAAAGGGCTGTCGAGCACCAGCAATTAAATGCTTTGACCCTGAAGTGATGTAGGTCACTTTTGCCCGCGTTTCATTAGCTGCGACTAGTCATGTAGTCACATGGCTCTATCTGATGTCTAGGAGGTAGGGAGGCTTAATTCTCCAAGTACCCACAAAGAGAGCATTGGACCTTGGTAAACGTTAACAATGCTTAGTACAAACCCCACTGTGAGAGTCAAAATTAGGAAAGCTGCCAGGGGAGATGAAGTAGCACTTAAGTTCTGGTGTCAAGAGGGGGATTCGAGGTTGGTGGTGGGTTCAGTACTAACATGATGGGTCTGGGGAAAGAAATGGTTCTAACAAGACAAATGACTGAGGTTAGAACACCCTCCCAATTCAGTCACCTTAGCTTTATAATCTTTCTGTGGGAAGGATACTCAAGTATATGAACATAAGGTAAAAGAGAGCCATGATCTTGGAGCATAGGCATGGGGTGTCACTGTGGTGCCAGCAGGGACCTAGTCTAGCAATCACCTCACCACAAGAGTAGACCAGCACCCATCGGTTATTCACTCAACAAATATCTAGTAAGTGCCTACTCTCAGCCATGTACCTTCTGGAGAATTGATACAACCATAGACACAGTCCCTGCTACCATGGAGCTTAAAGTCCAATAGAGGATTCAGCCATAATTACACCAACAGATGAATAATTGAAAACATGATAAATACTCTGAAGGAGCAACTCCACAATGACCTTTTACAAAGAACTTGACCTCTACAAGCTTAGACCTGCACCTAATCTTGCAGGACTCAGGACAAAAGTACAAAAACAGACCCATGTACCATATGTCTAAACACTTATTACACAAACTATTAAATAGAATATATTCTGTTCTCATATATTGACAAATATACTTTCATTAAGACAAAATTGGAGATTCTTTGTAAAGTTTTTGGGTTTTTATATGACTCAAAGATGACTAGGCTTATTACTGCACACGTCTAAATGTTTTGTTGAGGTTTAGATAGACTTCACTCAAAATCTGGTTCAGGTGTCTAGACCTATGGTGTCAGACACATCAGGAGGGTCTCTAAAGGTTTATTAATCACTATAATGTGGCTCTCTGTAGGGAACAGGAGAGAGTCCCAAGCTGGTCAAAAAAATGGCTTGAGAGTATAGGGAAAGGAGACTGGCTTGTGGTTTCAATGGCAGTTAACTCCTAACCCTTAACCCACCTTGGGGGGTTAGTGTTTTCAGGCACACACTAAGGCTGGGGCTTGCATAACCTGAACTTCCCCGCAATGCCAAAGGAGTGAGCGCTGGCCTTTCTCATAAGATTGCCCGGATGTGGGACAGAAGGGGAAGGGAGAGTGGTGGGGCTGGAAAACTCTTGGTAAAACATGTTAAATGAAGTGAGGCTCTTTATTACAAATGTTAACAAATTATTAGAACTCTACATAAATTAACATGAATCTCAAAACAAGGGTGAGTAACAAAAAGTTAATTGAGGAGTGATATATACACAGATAAATGTGGTATTTCCAGCAAAATATTTTTAATGCTTAAAAAACACAGTTTTAAGCATTAAAAACAATATTATATATTATTTATGAAGACAAATGCATAGTACAAAATGTAAAAATATAGGGGAATGACAAACATGGGGAAAAGAGGAAGGAATGGAATTAGGGATGGTTTCAAAGGAGGCTTGAAATATGTGGGTAATTACTTAAGGAATATTGCATCAAAACGCTGTGAATGTTACAGTTTGATAAATCTGGGTGGTGGGTAAACAGGCATTTATTCTATTTTTTCTTCTCTATATGTTTGAAATATTTAAGTTAAAAAACTAAGAAAGAAACTTTTCATACTTATTAGAGTGGATGCTTTTATAGTCCATAGGGCAGCAGGTCAATCTAGCTTCCACACCTAAGTGAAGCTATAAAAGGGGAGTCTGATCCGTGTACCATTGCTGCTCGGTGCCACCTGACCTTGACACAAAATCTGGTCCTGCTGGTGGACTGGTGCAGTCATGTCTTGATGGTGCAGGTACCTGCATAGGCCTCTTCCATCAGGAGCCAACTCACCTTGTGACAGTGCTCTGATTTCTAAATTTGCAAACTTCAGCTTGCATTTCTTCTGGTTCTCATACACAGTCACTCTCATGGACACCAGTTTGCTTCAGGAGCACTAAGCAGAGAATTCTAGTATCCTCCATCTCAGGGACTTGAAACTGTCATCGGTCTATCTTCCCATGGGACCTATCTAAGACAAATTTCCTGTTAAACCCTCAAAACACTAAGGCTCTAGTGATACTCCCTTTAATTCCTCCTAAAGTAAGTGACCTTCAGTAATTCTGGCAGCACTCCCATCAGCTCTCTGAGAGTATTTTCAATGGATCTAAAGTGATTTGCTTTCTGAGGAAAAGTCCCCAGGAAGTTTCAGGATCTCTAGACCCACCGCTCTAGGGAAGGAAATGACAGTTGCTTGCATTTATTCTAAAGTGTCTCTTCTGCTGCAGAGGAGAAAAGAATACATATTTAATTACTAGCAGGGTGTTATGAAAATTATTTTAATAATCATGAAAGTAAAATTCTCTCTTTGTTTTTGGATTAAATGTATTTTGTTTAATTTTTATTTTTTTTTAGCCTCCTAGGGCTCTTATTAAGAATAGATGCATCTATCGAAATTGGTACTACTTTCTTTTCCTGTTGCTTTTTTTAACATCTTTATTGGAGTATAATTGCTTTACAATGGTGTGTTAGTTTCTGCTGTATCACAACGTGAATCAGCTATACGTATACATATATCCCCATATCCCCTCCCTCTTGCATCTCCCTCCCACCTTCCCTATCCCACCCCTCTAGGTGGTCACAAAGCACCGAGCTGATCTCCCTGTGCTATGCGGATGGTTCCCACTAGCTATCTGTTTTACATTTAGTAGTGTATATATGTTCATGCCACTCTCTCACTTCGTCCCAGCTTACCCTTCCCCCTTCCCGTGTCCTAAAGTCCCTTCTCTACATCTGCATCTTTATTCCTGTCCTGCCGCTAGGTTCTTCAGAACCATTTTTTTTTCTTTTTAGATTCCATATATATGTGTTACCATACAATATTTGTTTTTCTCTTTCTGACTTACTTCACTCTGTATGACAGACTCTAGGTCCATCCACCTCACTACAAATAACTCAATTTTGTTTCTCTTTATGGCTAAGTAATATTCCATTTTATATATGTGCCACATCTTCTTTATCCATTTATCTGTCGATGGACACTTAGTTTGCTTCCATGTCCTGGCTATTGTAAATAGTGCTGCAATGCACATTGTGGTACATGGCTGTTTTTGAATTATGGTTTCCTCAGGGTATATGCCCAGTAGTGGGATTGCTGGGTCCTATGGTAGTTCTATTTTTAGTTTTTTAAGGAACCTCCATACTGTTCTCCATAGTGGCTGTATCAATGTACATTCCCACCAACAGTGCAAGAGGGTTCCCTTTCTCCAAACCTTCTCCAGCATTTATCATTTGTAGACTTTTCAGTGATGGCCATTCTGACCAGTGTGAGGTGATACCTCATTGTGGCTTTGATTTGCATTTCTCTAATGATTACTGATGTTGAGCCTGCTTTCATGTGTTTGTTGGCCATCTGTATATCTTCTTTGGAGAAATGTTTATTTAGGTCTTCTGCCCATTTTGGGATTAGGTTGTTTGTCTTTTTCATATTGAGCTGCATGAGCTGCTTGTATATTTTGAAGATTAATCCTTTGTCAATTGCTTCTTTTGCAGATATTTTCTCTCATCCTGAAGGTAGTTTTTCCGTCTTGTTTATGGTTTCCTTTGCTGTGCAAAAGTGTTGACGTTTCATTAGGTCCCATTTGTTTATTTTTGGTTTTATTTCCATTTCTCTAGGAGGTGGGTCAAAAAGGATCTTGCTGTGATTTATGTCATAGAGTGTTCTGCCTATGTTTTCCTGTAAGAGTTTGATAGTGTCTGGCTGTACATTTAGGTCTTTAATCCATTTTGAGTTTATTTTTGAAGAGGCTGTCTTTTCTCCATTGTATATTCTTGCCTCCTTTGTCAAACATAAGGTGAATTTTTGTGTGTGGGTTTATCTCCGGGCTTTCTATCCTGTTCCATTGATCTGTATTTCTGTTTTGGGGCCAGCACCATACTGTCTTGATTACTCTAGCTTTGTAGTATAGTATGAAGTCAGGGAGCCTGATTCCTCCAGCTCTGTTTCCGTTCTCAAGATTGCTTTGGCTATTCGCGGTCTTTTGAGTTTCCATACGAATTGTGAAACTTTTTGTTCTAGTTCTGTGAAAAATGCCATTGGTAGTTTGAGAGGAATTGCATTGAATCTGTAGATCGCTTTGGGTAGTAGAGTCATTTTCACAATGTTGATTCTTCCAATCCAGGAACATGGTATATCTCTCCATCTGTTTGTATCATCTTTAATTTCTTTCATCAGTGTCTTATAGTTTTCTGCATACAGGTCTTTTGTCTCCTTAGGTAGGTTTATTCCTAGGTATTTTATTCTTTTTGTTGCAGTGGTAAATAGGAGTGTTTCCTTAATTTCTCTTTCAGATTTTTCATCATTAGTGTATAGGAATGCAAGAGATTTCTGTGCATTAACTTTCTATCCTGCTACCAAATTCATTGATTAGCTCTAGTAGTTTTCTGTTAGCATCTTTAGGATTCTCTATGTATAGTATCATGTCATCTGCAAGCAGTGACAGTTCTACTTCTTCTTTTCTGATTTGGATTCCTGTTATTTCTTTTTCTTCTCTGATGGCTGTGGCTAAAACTTCCAAAACTACGTTGAATAACAGTGGTGAGAGTGGGCAACCTTGTCTTGTTCCTGATCTTAGTGGAAACGGTTTCAGTTTTTCACCATTGAGAACAATTTTGCCTGTGAGTTTGTCATATATGGCCTTTATTATGTTGAGGTAAGTTCCCTCTATGCCTACTTTCTGGAAGGTTTTTATCATAAATGGGTGTTGAATTTTGTTGAAAGCTTCTGCATCTCCTAAGATGATGATACGGTTTTTATTCTTCAATTTGTTAATATGGTGTATCACATTGTTTGATTTGCATATAGTGAAGAATCCTTGCATTCCTTGGATAAACCCCACTTGATCATGGTTTATGATCCTTTTAATGTGCTGTTGGATTCTGTTTGATAGTAGTTTGTTGAGGATTTTTGCATCTATGTTCATCAGTGATATTGGCCTGTAGTTTTCTTTCTTTGTGACATCTTTGTCTGTTTTTGGTGTTAGGGTGATGATGGCCACGTAGAATGAGTTTGGGTATGTTCCTCCCTCTGCTATATTTTGGAAGAGTTTGAGAAGGATAGGTGTTAGCTCTTCTCTAAATGTTTGATAGAATTCACCTGTGGAGCCATCTGGTCCTGGACTTTCGTTTATTGGAAGATTTTTAATCACAGTTTCAACTTCAGTGCTTGTGATTGGTCTGTTTATATTTTCTATTTCTTCCTGGTTCAGTCTCTGAAGGTTGTACTTCTAAGAATTTGTCCATTTCTTCCAAGTTATCCATTTTAAGGCATATAGTTGCTTGTAGTAGTCTCTTATGGTGCTTTGTATTTTTGCAGTGTCAGTTGTTACTTCTTCTTTTTCATTTCTAATTCTATTGATTTGAGTCTTTTCCCCTTTTTTCTTGATGAGTCTGGCTAATGGTTTATCAATATTGTTTATCTTCTCAAAGAACCAGCTTTTAGTTTTATTGATCTTTGCTATCATTTCCTTCATTTCTTTTTCATTTATTTCTGATCTGATCTTTATGATTTCTTTCCTTCTGCTAACTTTGGGGTTTTTTGTTGTTCTTTCTCTAATTGCTTTAGGTGTAAGGTTAGGTTGTTTACTTGAGATGTTTCTTGTTTCTTGAGGTAGGATTGTATTGCTATAAACTTCCCTCTTAGAACTGGTTTTGCTGCATCCCATAGGTTTTGGGTCATTGTGTTTTCATTGTCATTTGTTTCTAGCTATTTTTTGATTTCCTCTTTGATTTCTTCAGTGATCTCTTGGTTATTTAGTAGTATATTGTTTAGCCTCCATGTGTTTGTATTTTTTACAGATTTTTTTCCTGTAATTGGTATCTAGTCTTATAGCATTGTGGTTGGAAAAGATACTTGATATGATTTTAGTTTTCTTAAATTTATCAAGGCTTGATTTGGGACCCAAGATATGATGTATCCTGGAGAATGTTCCGTGAGCACTTGAGAAGAAAGTGTATTCTGTTGTTTTTGGATGGAATCTCCTATAAATATCAGTTAAGTCCATCTTGTTTAATATGTCATTTAAAGCTTGTGTTTCCTTATTTATTTTCATTTTGGCTGATTTGTCCTTTGGTGAAAGTGTGGCATTAAAGTCCCCTATTATTGTTTTGTTACTGTCGATTTCCCCTTTTATAGCTGTTAACATTTGCCTTATGTATTGAGGTGCTCCTATGTTGGGTGCATAAATATTTACTGTTGTTATATCTTCTTCTTGGATTGATCCCTTGATCATTATGTAGTGTTCTTCTTTGCCTCTTGTAATAGTCTTTATTTTAAAGTCTATTTTGTCTGATACGAGAATTGCTACTCCAGCTTTCTTTTGATTTCCATTTACATGGAATACCTTTTTCCATCCCCTCACTTTCAGTGTGTATGTGTCCCTCGGTCTGAAGTGGGTCTCTTGTAGGCAACATATATATGGGTCTTGTTGTATCCATTCAGCCAGTCTGTGTCTTTTGGTGGGAACATTTAATCCATTTACATTTAAGGTAATTATCGATATGTATGTTCCTATTACCATTTCTTAATTGTTTGGTGTTTGTTATTGTAGGTCTTTTCCTTCTCTTGTGTTTCCTACCTACAGAAGTTCCTTTAGCATTTGTTGTAAAGCTGGTTTGTTGGTGCTGAATTGTCTTAGCTTTTGCTTGTCTGTAAAGGTTTTAATTTCTCCATCAAATCTGAATGAGATCCTTGCTGGGTAGAGTAATCTTGGTTGTAGGTTTTTCCCTTTCATCACTTTAAATATGTCCTGTCACTCCCTTCTGGCTTGCAGAGTTTCTGCTGAAAGATCCGCTGTTAACCTTATGGGGATTCCCTTGTATGTTGTTTGTTGCTTTACCCTTGCTGCTTTTAATATTTTTTCTTTATATTTAATTTTTGATAGTTTGATTAATATGTTTCTTGGCATGTTTCTTCTTGGTTTTATCCAAGGATGTGACTCTCTGCACTTCCTGGACTTGATTGACTATTTCCTTTCCTATATTAGGGAAATTTTCAAAGATAATCTCTTCAAATATTTTCTCAGTCCCTTTATTTTTCTCTTCTTCTTCTAGGACCCATATAATTCGAATGTTGGTATGTTTAATGTTGTCCCAGAGGTCTCTGAGACTGTCCTCAATTCTTTTTATTCATTTTTCTTTATTCTGCTCTGTGATAGTTATTTCCACTATTTTATCTTCCAGGTCACTTTTCCGTTCTTCTGCCTCAGTTATTCTGCTATTGACTCCTTCTAGAGAATTTTTAATTTCATTTATTGTGTTGTTCATCATTGTTTTTGTTCTTTAGTTCTTCTAGGTCCTTGTTAAACGTTTCTTGTGTTTTCAACATTCTATTTCCAAGATTTTGGATCATAATGACTATCATTACTATGAATTCTTTTTCAGGTAGACTGCCTATTTCTTCCTCATTTGTTTGGTCTGGTGGGTTTTTACCTTGCTCCTTCATCTGCTGTGTATTTCTCTATCTTCCCATTTTGCTTAATTTACTGTGTTTGGGGTCTCCTTTTTACAGGCTACAGGTTTGTAGGTCCCATTGTTTTTGGTGTCTGCCCCCAGTGGTTAAGTTTCGTTCAGTGGGTTGTGTAGGCTTCCTGGTGGAGGGGACTGGTGCCTGTGTTCTGATGGATGAGGCTGCATCTTGTCCTTCTGGTGGGCAGGACTGTGGCCAGTGGTGTGTTTTGGGGTGTCTGTGAATTTATTATGATTTTAAGTGGCCTCTCTGCTAATGGGTGGGGTTGTGTTCCTGTCTTGCTAGTTGTTTGGCATAGTGTGTCCAGCACTGTAGCTTGCTGGTCGTTGAGTGGAGCTGTGTCTTAGCATTGAGATGGAGATTCTGGGAGAACTCTTGCTGTTTGATATTACGAGGGGCTAGGAGGTCTCTGGTGGTCCAGTGTCCTGAACTTGGCTCTCTCCCGCCTCACAGGCTCAGGCCTGACACCTGACCAGAGCACCAAGACCCTGTCAGGCACACGGCTGGGTCATCCTGGAGAAGATGGACTGAAGCTAGGAGAAAGCTAGAGGATGGGAGACCTGTCAGAATGCTTGTTTGATGAAGTCAGGCAAAGGGTGGTGACATTCTGTACCCAGGCTCTACTCACGAAGGGGAAAGGGGTGCCTCTGGAAGTTGAGCACGCGCTTCCATGGCTGAGTCACACATGGGTGCAGGTTCGAAATTGGTACTACTTTGATTAATATCTTTCTCAATCTGTCATCCCTGGCAAAACTGCAGGTTCCGCCTGGCTTGACCAGTTCTTCCTCTGACTACTGGTGCTGATGCTAATTCTGTGTCTTTAATCCAGAGTTGCTGGAATTTCAAAATCAAGAGTGTGTAGTACCAAGATTTGAGCAGGAGGCCCAAGAAAATGGTAATATGATCATATGTCTCAAACTGAGATTACAGGGGAAAAAAATTAAAATCTAGGGTAAAACTCCTAAAAGAGAGAAGGGGTCAGGAAATATGGGCTAGAAACAGGAAATGTGAAGATGACCGGAAAGAGGATTTTGAGTAGCATTTCAGGGCTACATCTGCTGCTTGGATTTTAAATCCTTAACATCTTCAGAGCACTGGCTGGCTGGCCATACCCATCATGGTCAGGCTGAAGTGTTAAGTTGTAACTGTGACTCTTCCCTGGAAAATAAAACAGGGACACTCTGAATGTATGAGACTCTGAAGATTAAGACAGGCCAACTCCCAACGGTGGTCTTCCCATTTACTTCTTAATATTAAACCAAACTGGGGGAAGATAATTGGGCACTAGTCAGAAAACCAGAAAGCCCACAGAAGGGCATCTTGGGGGTACTTAGAGCAACACTGTGACCACCACACCAAGGTGTTATTTGGTTTGTTTGTTTATAGTGATCCTTCCTACTATCAGATTACTTAACCTTGCTACGTAGTTCTGAGCAGCAAGCTGCAGGGTCCTCAGTAAAAAAAGATTTACAATCCAGACGTCTCATGTGAACAGCTGTTTTATGTGTGGCCAGATGCCGACAGAGAAAAATATGCACAGGGACAGAAAGAAAGATTAAAGACATCAAAAATAAAACCCGTTTCTCTGCCTTCCAGTGGTAAAGGTGTTTTTTGTTTGTCTTGTTCTTTTAGAATTGTTTTTCTCTTATAAATTCCAGAAATCTCTACCCATCACCTCTTTTTAAGCTTTACGATGAGGTGGGTTTCCTTTTTAACATGGATTCTTTATGAGATCTTTCTATTCAGATCTATGACCTTTCTCAGTAAGTTTTGAGATTGTCAGTATCTCTCTGTGTCTTTTGAAGGTCTCAGGTCTCTGTCTCCTTCTGCTTGGCCCACAGCCTTTCTGGATCTTATATCCCACGTTACACTGTTGACTCCCACTGCTGCAGAGAACTCAGCTGCTCCTTGACTGATGCCGGAGCTTAGGCTCATGCTCTGACTACGGGTGCTGATGGTAATGTTGGTCCCATCCTTCATTCTCATCACACACTCTCCACAACAGGACTGTTAGGTCCTTCTTTATATTTATTCTCTCCCTCCCTCTGCCTCTCTCTATCACTATCTCCATCTCTATCTCTGTATCTCTTTCACGTAGGATTTGGAACAGACACCTGAAAGAGTTTCCGTCTCAATTCATCAGTCCAGATATATACCTTCTGTCTATAAATGTTCACGTCATCTTGTTGTAATGGTGTCCTCTAGTACATAGATAGGCACCTTGCTTCCAAAACAATGCATTCCCATGTCTGCTCAAACAAATTGCTGTTCTCATCTTAACTGACTCATGTGGCACAAAAATAAGCTTTCTTGCCAAAGTATGGGCAGACCCAAATAAATCTATTGACTAAAAAGAAAAAGAGAGAAAAAAATAACATGTATCGCTGTGTTTTCTAAGCTGTTTCTTTTCTCATTTTTTTGGCAATGTACGTAGACCTAATCTGATGCTCTGTTTAATGCACGCATGCCGGAGAGTGCAATGCTATAAAGGATGAGTGATGTCAGCCCCAATTACACAAACCACTAGAGATACAATGGGCAGGGCACAGCAAAAAGGGAAAGAAGCGAGGAACATTTGACAGCTTGCAGTTCTCATTCTCTATGCTACCATTTTACTCTCTCCCTCTCCTTCAATCTCTATGTGGTATCTTTTTTCAAAGGCCTTTCACCCCACATTGTGCCTATAAACCCTGCATATACCATAGCATGGCAGAATAATGTGTTGGACTATTGATGCCTTTATTTGATCCCTCTCACAGTTCTAGAGGCTGGGAAGTCCCAGATCAAGGCGCTGGCAGATTTGGTGTCTGGTGAGGACCTGCTTTCTGGTTAATAGATTACTGAGTTCTCACTGTATCCTCACATGGAGGAAGGAACGGTTTTCTAGGAGCTATTTAATAAGGGCACTAATTCCATTCATAAGGGCTCCACTCTCATGACCAAATCACCTCCCAAAGGCCCCAACTCCAAATACCATCACATTGGGCATTAGGATTTCAACATGTAGACTTTCAGTCCATAGTGGTCCCTGCTGTCTTCCCATTTCCCTTCCCTGTACAGAAACAGCAGTTTGGTCTTGAATCAGTTACCTGCAGGGCAGACTGTGGCCAGCAGGAGTCAGACATCCAGGGAGTTCCTCAGCCTAAGTCCAGAGGAAGAAGATTTAAGGATAAGGCAATAATATCTTGGTTAGAAGTAGGAGCAAAGGAGTAAGAGGTGATTCTTTCTCCTCAAAAATAATAATAATAATGATAATTTAAATCTCATGTATAAGAGAGGAGTGGGGACCAAAAGGTAAACTTCCTCTCAGTTTGAAGAAATTTGAAGGTAGAGACAAGACCCTTTCAGGTTTGCTAAAAAAAAAGCGTATGTGTAAAAATTTTATAGTAGTAGCAGTAGTAGTAGTATTTGTGAGAAATTCTCTGTGTTCATTTTACCTTGCCTACATCTCTTCCATACTGAGGGTAGGAGCAAAAATCAGACCAATCATAGTTTTCTTAGTTGAAAATATTTATTTTTCTTTAATTATAATCTTATAACATGAAGTAAGATCATCATGAACTATCAATGAATGTTCTGAGCTCTTCAAGCCATGAGGTATTATAATTAATTCAGTACCTTTGATTTCAGAAGTTCTTATACTTCTGGCAACAAATCATTAGTTTTTAGAATGGCAACATCCCCTTTTCTTCATTATACTCGTTTTTTCCGTGACCTCCAAATGTTCCAGCATGCATCTGACTAAAAACAGTGTGCCTTTGACTCTTTGATTTCTAATCGAACTCACATATTCCCAGATGGTTTGAGATACAGGAATAAACCATTAAGCATTTGAAAGAAAATCCAAATTATGGAGTAGTAGGAATTATTCCAATTATTTAGTGTGGCCTAATACATAGTTGTTTCCTTCATTTATTTTGGATAACTCCTTTATTAATACCCAAGAAGCCCTACCTTTTTCTGTCAGAAAGCACATGATGTAGCGAGCTGCTTCTCTTTTTGAGGTTATAATAGTGTTTTCTCTGCACCCAACCGAACTTACACACCTTCTCATAAACATACTGCTAGGATGATGCCTGACTTCCACACCTGCAAAAACAGGTAATTAATTACACACACCTTGCAGAGAGCCCCTTCCTTACCTATAGATAATTAATTCCCAAAGCTTTGTGATACTTGGCTCTTCTCTACATTCCTGAAATATACTTGCTCAAGACCCCATCGAAAACCACCTGACCTATTAAGCCTGGTGATGTAGCGGCTCTATACCTATAAACCCACATATCTAGGTTTCTTCTCATATTCCTGTTGATTTATCATACATTTGAATCTTTGGGCCTCATTCCTTCCCAATGATACAGGGCTGTTCTTTTGCAAATATTAAATGAATCTATTTTTATTTCTCCTGTGTATCGTGTTCCCTTGTTGCCTTCTACCTCTCATGCTGGGCCGTGATGTGTATTTCCCCAGGGAGGGCACCAACGAGTACCTACAGAATGAAGAATTTACTGTCAAGTGTAGCAAGACAGTAGTCTTGAAAAAAGCCAAGCTTTATGGAATTAGGAAAGACATTTCTCAATTTCAAGGCTCTTCCTTCTACGTAACAAGTGCTGAACCTGGAGAACTCGGTGATTAAGTTTTGTCTAAGCAAAGGTCCAGCCATATAAGAAGTGGAAAGCTTCCCCTTCTTTCTTTGATGGAAAGTAGAAGGGAGACAGCACAGTTAAAGATAGCAGCAGCGAGAACCATTGCTTTTCCCTTCTCTTTGAATAGAACTGTCTATATATACTGTGTGAGAAGTTAAAAAAGAAATCCACACCCTCCTTTTTCCCTCCCCACACCACCCTGGAGGAAGGGGGATTAGCTAGCAGCACACTTTCTCGTATTACCAGAGAAACTCTGCAAGTGACCACTTACAATATGGCGCAGGGAAACGGTGCAGCAGTGGCAGCAGGAGTTGAGTGAGCAGCAAGCCTGAGGCAGCACCTTTGGCTCTACATGATGCATGTTGCACACAAGGAATTCAGAAGTGCTCCCGCAGTGGCCTGCAAAGGTGCTGAGGAGTTCAGTGGATTGCACAGGGACTCTTTTCACTGGAGGATATAGCCCTGGACCACCCAATTCCCCCCTGAAAGTTGGGCTTATACCAGGGTAATCCACTTTGTCCACAGATCCTGGAACTTGGAGACGTAGCCTCCAGCCCAAATCACTTGGCTGCTCAGCAGAGGGGTATCCATCCCACCTTGCAGTCATGCCAACACCCTAGACTTCCAGCATGGAAGGAATGAATGTGGGAGGATGTCCTTCATTCCCCTAGAAAGGCAGATCGTGGGTTTCTCACACTACGTGGAGGTAATAGTGCACTCTGGGGCCTCAGATGGCTTTGAAGAACCAGGAGCTATTCTGACAAATCCAGCTTTTTGCCTTATCTTAGCTCACAGAGAAGTGCTAGTTAGAAGGCCTTGTAACCCATGAGGCCTCCCACAATGAGTATATATCAAAAGGCTTTTTGTTAACAGAAAGCAATTGTTAATGACAGTTACAGACCTGGCTCCCTGAGTGGAAGCCCATAACCCAGCTGTCTTTTGGAAAACTCATTTTTGCTTCCTACACTGACTGTACCCCAATTGCCACTTCTGAGCCCACATAAATATACCCATTAACAGATGATTCTAGACATAGAAACAGAAAGGCAGAATTTATGACTCAGGAATAACCATAAGATTGACCTGGGGTTCAGGGCCTAGATTCCTGCCAGACATCTTTAATTCCTTTGGGAACCAGGAAGGCTTCTTAAGATGTTTTTTCCGCCCCCCGCTCTTCCTACTGTTTCCATATGACTTAATTCTCAAGACTCAAGACAAGTGTCATCTCCTCTAGGAACTCTTGTCCAGTAACCTACACCAAGGGCGAATTGGGTGCCAACCTCTCTTCACTCTGTGCATATTTCTATAGGAGCACTTAATTATGTCTTCAACCTTATCTATCTTTCTTCAAGATTTAGAGAGAATGGGTCTTTTATTTCTGTATCTATATATATTAGCACAGTGCCTTAATATTGTTATAAAGGCTCAACATATATTGTTATATGACTGAATAAATGATTATATAAACGAATGAATGTGCAACAGTGCTGCCAATTCAAATATTGGGGATTCAAGATGCTATCTGTGTAAATTTGGAAGAAGTTTTGGTTTAAAGTACGAAAGGATGTGATCATGCAAAAGACTCCACTATGCACATTATTTTGCTTGAAGAGAGTTTGAAGCAAAGTTGGAGATTTTAAAATGAAATAAATAAAATAACCATGAATGAGCTTCAGGTACATGGTAGTAATGCAAAACATGTAGACTAAGACTGTATGTATCTTGTTAGAACAAATCAGTAGGTAATTTAATGGTCCACTGAGTTGTATGTCATCTTCCCCTGGTGAGGTCCCCTTTGTGGTGTCATTTCATTACCTTTACCTGTTCACTCTTTAATCAATTGTCACAAAGCTCCAGGGCTCTATGGAGTGAATATAAAGCTATCAAACTAATTCTGGAGTCTGAGCTTATCCAAGTAGACCCTGCTTAACACTGCAGTTAAGACGCAAAGCACAAGGCTTTGAAAATTGGGGTTTGGAGGTGAGAAGAGAAGGCCACAGTTATTACTTCAAAGATTATATAGAGAGAGGTCTCCCTATAAATCAGTGGGTTATCTTGGTAGCAGTTCATTGTAAAAGAAGCATTGTTTTAGGTTGTTTCTTAGGATGTAAAGGCATGACACTAAAAAGAACACCTAATGGAAATCCTTTCTATTATGAACTATATATACTGTATAGATATGTGACTATGCATGAACAATTTCTATTTTAAGCTGTCCAAAAACTATTTTTAATCTATTATTTAAAAATTTAAACTAATTCTATTTAAAATGTCAGTATAGCTAACTTGCATCCCCTCCTGACACACTATACATCTGATGTCTCTTTCTCCACTGGAATTTCAGCTCTGTGATATTTTGTTAAGTGCTTAGGAATAGTAATTTCTCAATAAGTGAATGGTGCTTTTAAAATAACACATATTAACCTCATCTTTCTCATTACGGCACTTTCTTCCTCCCATCCCTCTACATTCCTTACATTCCTTTCCTTGTGTTCAATTTTCTATCTTCTATTAACTTCCAGAATTTTCAGTTATGCCAATAAGAAACATGTTCTTAAGCAATTTTTTACTTAACACCAAAAATTCTAAATATGAGGCACTTTTATATATTGTATGTTTTCAAAGTCAAACAACCAGTTTCATAGAAAATAAACTGGTTATGTGACATATGTAGAAAAATTCTGCTTCAGCCTAAGCACACGTATGCATACATGCCTGCTCCCCTCCAATTATTTGATTTTTTTCTTTCACTTTTTTGAAAACAAACTATTGATATTTGTAAATAATAATTCACTTTATCAGAATTAGAAATTTGATTTCCTATTTAAGGAAATAATTGAGGCTTCTGAGCCTTTATCCAGTTAAGTCTTCTTTCCATAAGATATTAGCATTAGAGCTTTCATATGCAGTACTTACAAAATGATGGCTTCTTGAACTCTTACTACTACCTACATTCAAACAATATAGTAAGGTAGGTACTAGTCCTCAGGACGTACTAGGTTCCTAGGCACTTAACACTTATAACACTTGAAGAGTTGACAGGATATTTAAGCAGCTGGTTACAAGCTGACATGAGAACTGCTTAACTTGCAAGAGTGTCTAGTAGAAAGTTGAAGTCTGCTGAATTGGATATCAGAAATCTAGAGAGCCAAGAATCCTATTTTAGTTCTGGTTCACACCGCAACAAGCTGCAGAGCCCTAGGCAACTTGGCTCTTTTCTTCACCAGTAGCAGAAATGATGCCTGCTGGTCTCAGATGTGTGGAGAGAATTAATATTTCAGAAATATCTTGAGATCTAGACATGTACAACCTTTTTCCCTGCAAGATATTTTTATTTATTTATCAATCTAGGACTTTCAGTCAGACGTCTTTAAATTAAGAAATGTATTCTTTTATTTGTACTTTCCTCTCCCTCTCCTGCATTTTCTCCCAATAGTCTTAATGTACTCATAGACCTGTTGGCTTTTTTTTTTTTTTGCCTGCCAAGAAAATTCCTGAAAGACATTCTAATGAACTTCAGAAGCAACTGGTCATCATATCTCAATCCTAGTTCACCACTGTTACTTGTTGTCTTTCCAGAAGCCTTAAAATATTTACAAACTTGGGCTTCACTGGTGGCGCAGTGGTTGAGAGTCCGCCTGCCGATGCGGGGGACACGGGTTTGTGCCCTGGTCCGGGAGGATCCCACGTGCCACGGAGCGGCTGGGCCCGTGAGCCGTGGCCGCTGAGCCTGCACGTCCGGAGCCTGTGCTCCGCAACAGGAGAGACCACAACAGTGAGAGGCCCGCGTACCGCAGGAAAAAATAAAATAAAATATATATATATATATATATATATATATATATATATATATATATATATATATATTTACAAACTTGACATGGGGTTTTGGAGTACCTATTGAATGAATAAGCATTTTACATTTAAAATGAAGGGATATTCAGAGAGGGAGAGCTCTATCAGCTCTTATACACTGAAAGTTCTTGGGAATAGGACCTGTACTTGGGTCATCTCTGTATACTACTTGAGGCCAAGCGTTGAGTTTTGCGTTAGGATCATGCTTCAAATGTTCAGATTCACTTGATTTAAACGAATGCACACAATTTGCTTTATTTTATGATCCATTAAAAATTTTCAAACATGGTTTTGAGACTTTTGGAAATACTAGCACAGATTATGAATGAGTCTGACTGTGTATGTACAATGTAGTTGATTGTTCTACCACTGGAACTGATATATGAGGCTTTTCTGCCTTTAAACAATTATAATGTCCCTTGGAAGTTCTACATTCTGCTCTTTAGGTATTGTTTTGGAAATAAGACTGTTTCTGTGTCCCCTGATTTTCTCCGAGAAGGGAGTAGGTCTCCTGCCCATCGATTTAGTAAAATGACAGCTGTATACTAGAGGGAGGTGAAGCTGATTTGGGGATTCAGAGACAAAGATTGGAATTAGAGTTAGCGGAAATGTCACATTTCTTATAGAAAGTTGAATTTGAACTAAGATCAGCCCAGGAAATTACTATTGAAGATTCTTACGGACATTTTAATTTTGTTCTAAGTCACTCATCCACATCTGGTCAACATAAGGTGTTCAAAAATTGCTGTATATAGTCCATTTTACCAAACTAGCCATGCTGATATGTTAGAATCAGTTGATTATTTACCTTTATTCTAGACTTAAAAGAAAAATTTTAAATATTATTTTTAAACGTCTATGTCAAAAAAAGTTTGGTATATCTGCCCTATGGATTTTTGAGGTAATCAACTTTTTAAAATTATAATAAATAGGACTAGTATAATTGTCCTAAACCTTCAAAAAAATTTCCCCAAGTATGACAAATTTGACTGGGTATCCCAGACTGAGTGATCTGGGCAACACTGCGCTATAGGAACTTGGCTGGAGTATGCTGTTAGAAATCATGAAACTGAACCTTTAAAGACCTGATACTCATTGACATGCGTTCATACCTTCCCCTCACTAGCTTGTAACCAGGTAGAAGTCCCCTTTTCCATCTTCTTTCTTTATCTCCCAGGCCACACTACTTCTCGTCCCCAAACACGTTAGCCTCTTTCCCAACACTGGACATTCACGTGGCTTTCCCATTTACTCAGAATGCTTTCTGTACTTTCATCACACTTAAGTCCCATTGGTCTTTCAAGGGCACTGGTCATAACCCTCAAGGGCATTGGTCATAACCCTCCAGAGGATCTCTCCCTGACTCACCTAGTGTAGATTAGGTGTCTTTCTTATCGCAGTGCTCGACACTTAATACCCTGTATTGTGAAGATTTATTTTCTTGTCTTCTTCAGAGTAGGGACCGTGCCATTTATCTTGCCTTTCATGGCACATAGTGATTAATTGGTAAATGTGTACTGAATGCCTCTCTGAATGAATGGATACCTTTTCATTTCAAGGCTGCCCTTGACATCCATTCTCTCCAGAATTGACATTATCAACTTGAATAATATAAATAGTGGTGGTTACCCCCACCTTTTCACAGCTGGGGCAGTCAAGAGGGACATGGACAAATGGTTATGGGTTCTTGTCCCTTGTCCATTTAATGTTTGCCACTTACTTCATGGGACCATGACAGTGCTTATTTCACAAACAAGTACTGAGTCTCTGCTATTAGCCTGGCACAGAGGAAACAAATATAAACATGTCTTTGTTTTCAAGGAGTTTAGCGCTGAGTTGAGATGACCATTAAAACAAATAATCAGTGTTCTAATATAAGTCTGTTCAGTGAAGATACGTAATGAAAGAACAGAAGAGGGAGGAGTATTTTCTACATTAGAGAGGTCAGAAGGAACTTCACCCAGAAGGTTACATTTAAGCTGGGTTCTCCAACCAGAGAGAAGTGGTATTTCGAGGCAAAGAAAACGTCATGTGCGAAGGCATGAAAGAGTGAAATTGCTATCGTGCTCATAGCTTGACTAAGATTCAACCATTTTTTTGCAGCTCAGACAAATACCTTGTAAAGCTGGAAGAATAATTTCCTTCTTATAGCAGTGCTCTTCCATGGGGCTGTTACTTATTATAAGGTAAATTGCATTTAGTGAAGATTCAATATTGTACTATCATGGCTTCGAAGGCAAAATCTCCACTGCATTCAGAGGCAGAATCTCTTTGTGGTGAGGAACTATTCTACTCATTCATTGAGTAAAATACTGTTTGCAGCTGATGAGGAAGCTGGTGCCGATGGCTAATCCATTAGTCATGTGTAGTTGTTCTGGGTCACTGGAAGGCATAACACCAGTCTTCACTCATTTCTCTTCAGTTAGGCAGCATGGTAGGGAGCAGCTGCTAGGTCCTGCATCCTCCCATCTCCACACCTATCCCCACCATTCCATGCCCAAACTTGAAATGGCACGAGGTCCATGGTGAGGGACTTGGTAGCTCTTTCCGACTGTACTAACAGTGAAAGGGAGTCTCTAAACAAAATTTAGTGCTTTTAGAAGGTAAGGAGGTGGCAAACAAAACAAGATGCCTTGACATAGTGGTAAATAAAATAATACTGCAAGTGCACAGTGACCTTGATAAATAATTTTCAGGACCAGGCATGATATATCTTTGGATCATCAGTCCCCAGAAAGCACGTCTAGCATCAAGGGTACTATATAAATTTTGTTAAATAAACATATCAAGGGGTGCCGGGTTGGAGGGATTATAAAGGTGAAATTGGTTCAAGATAAAGTTTTTGCTTCGTAAGTAACTTAGTTGTAGCTTGAAACCAGTAGGAAAACAGAGGCAGCACAAAAGTGATTCAGTAGCATCACAAAACTACTCTGCAATTTGTCCTGCAGTGATGAGACCACCTCCTAGGAATCATTGAGCTCCCTTAGGTGAGGAACAGCAGCACGTGTGAGTTTTCCTCCAGTGAGGAAAAGCGTGCCCAAGAGCACATTATAAAGGGATTCCAACAAGCCACATGTATATTCTTTCTAGGTTTCTGAGATAACCGTGACAAAATTTACGGACAAAATGTGATTTTATGATTGCCCCCAGTTATATGATAATCCCAAACATCACCATGACGAAACATACTCTTTATGTTTCTCTTACCCCTGGGACCTTGCTTCCCTTACTCTAATACCAGAGCTGCCCTAGCCAATGATACGGTGCTCTATGCGTCAGGTAAAGCAAAGAGTCACCATATTGACCTTGATTTGAAAACATGAACAGATTTTCCTCTTGATTTATAAATTCCACAGGTTGTATTTGGGAAAGTGGCTGTCAGACATTAAATTTGAAACATTAGATTGTCATTTTTTATCATTGCTTTTTTGCTGTAGACACGTTAATTAGTGTGGTGACAGGTTGCATGTTGACAGGCTGCCAAAAATGGTCCACACTGTTTTGGTCGAAGAAGAATAATAAGAGACAGGAGGTGTTAGGTGTATGAGAACAAAGTGTTCTTCATGATTTGTTGGTCCTGAATTTCTCCACATATTCCTTTTGGGTAGAAGAGATTCAAATTTGCACAAAAGACCAGAATGAGATCTTTTGTTTTTTTTTTTAAAGGATCTGACCATGTCACCTGAGAAGTGGTTCATTCATTCTGACATTTCACTTTTTTGTGCCTACTCTTGCCCCTCTGAAGGTTTTCTCTGTCTTGCTCTTTTGCTTTGCACTTCTTCAAATCCTCTCTGATTACTCAGTTACTATCTAGTATGTCATTATTCCAGTTTACACTGATTATTTTCTTCTTTAAGCAGCTGTTCCACTTCTTGCTTATAGTATATAGTATTTAATTTGTAGTAGTATATTCTTAATTAGTTGAAGTGTTTTAAGGTCACCTTTTATAACCGAAAAACACTGCATTATACACGTTTCATATCTTCCATAGTATCTAATAACGTCCTGTTGATTTCTAGACGTTTAGTTTAATAAGGTGAACCTTTAGAGATCAACAAATAGTATCTCTTATTTGTAAAGTTACTTTTCTATTTCAAAACATTTCCACATAAAAGAACACTTCCACATATGTTTCATTTGATCCTTAAAGTAACCTTGTGATGTGTGAAGACCACATAATTTAATTTCCACATAAAAATACACAAAGAAACTAATAGCAATGGGACGAATAGACAAGTTCCGAAGTTTGTATGTGGTGGAGCCAAGGCTAAATGATAGACCTTCTGACACATAATATTCAGGGAGAAATATATTTGCCTCAACGTGTAGAGTGGCTTATTGAACTAATGTTAGAATGCTACCATTAAACTTGACTTTTGGACATTTAAAAAGACGTTTCTTGACAATGAAAAATGGGTGAGAAAGTTTTATGTAGCTCTAAGAAGGAAATGCTTATAGAAGTTCTTGTTCAGTCCACCCAACTGGGAGAAACTTAAAAGCTAATTTGAACATACTCCCAATTTGTCATGTTATTATTTTTTCCCAAGAAATTAAGGAAGGAACTATATGTAATTGCCAGGTCAAAATAGCACCAGATGTGTGTGACCTAAAACAGCAAATTGTGGAAAGGGCTTTCCAAGTACTACGCATAAGGACATATGTCTTATTAAATCCATATTACCCGAGAAGGATTAGACATACATGGCACACAGTAAAGCTATTTTAAGGAGGAGACAAATGGGAAACAGACGTCTGTTTTTTACAGAGATTAACTGGAAAATGGCATTTAAAACAGAAATCTGTGTTAATTTTCATTGATTTTTTAAAAAATCATTTCAATATTTTGAGGTTATTTGAACTCCTAGTAGATTATAGAAGTTTTATATATAAAATTCAACACAATTATTGTCTACAGTACTCACCAAAGAAAATGTGGACTAATTCTCCATCCCAAATGTTTTATTGACATTAAACCTTATTCTTTGAGCAAAGAGGATGCCTTTTGTCAGATTTTGCCGTATCTTTAGGCTGAAGAGTACAATAGCTTTAATCTACTTCCTGGCAATAAGTAGCAAAATTTCCTAATGTAGATTTTATGGTTTCCATTTCCCATATTACCACTCAAATGAAGGGAGTAATTAGCAATTAGGTTAGCAGCAAAGAGAGAAGGGACAGCAGTGGGTCCTGGAGAAATCATAAACAATATTCTCAAATTTCTAAACATTTTAGTTAGAGTTATTTAATCATACAATATATTACTAGAAAAGTCACTGAAATGTCAGTGAGTTAAAACTTCTCATTTTTGGATGAGAAGACAGAGGTTAAGAATCTTCCTCAAACACAATTCTTTGAACATTGTTTCTCAACGATGTCTCAATAATGTTTCTCAACCTCAGCTATACACTTAATACAGCATTTCATCCTCCCTGCCCAAAAAAACTTTCCCTGAAAAATGAGCAGTTATCAAATTATGTTTGTAAACAGTATATACTTTGCCCTCCTTAGATATTCACAATTCTCATTGGAATTTTATTACAAACTCTCATGCATTTCTCTTGTTTGCAAGTTTACATTTATTTACATAATCACTTCTATAGATGTTGGTCTCCCTTCAGTGGGCTGAAAACTACATGAGGGCAAACATTGTTTCTATTTTTGTCCACCATCGGATCCCCATGTAATTTATCCAGCATGTAATAATTGATAAATTAACACATACCAATCAGTTAATCTTATAGTTTTACATATGAAAGGCTGTGAGAAGTTGTACAATAAGGAAAAAAACTGATTAACTTTTAACTCAGAAGTTCCCAAAGCTATTTAGTCAAACACCCATTTGTTTTTTAATTTAGCATCTATCAGTGTCTTGCTTTTATCACAAATGAACTCAACTCTTTCAGGTACATGGAAAACTTAGGGAATCTCCATTTATAATGCATTTTTAATGTTACTTTTTCTTTCTTTCCCTACTCTAATTCACATACACCCTCCTTATACAAAAGCAAGTAAAGTTTAAATATAAAGTAGAATGCCTTTTAAGACTGAGTCTGAGGAAGTCATTAACACCCCAATACTTGATTGTGTGGGACTTAAAATTTTTGAATACATTAGATGTAGTCACATAATTGGTAAATGCTAAATCTTATACTGTAAGATATTGGCCAATGTCATTTTGAGGGGTTTTTTGTTTTGTTTTGTTTTTTGTGTTACGCGGGCCTCTCACTGTTGTGGCCTCTCCCGTTGCGGAGCACAGGCTCCGGACACGCAGGCTCAGCGGCCATGGCTCACGGGCCCAGCTGCTCCGCGGCATGCGGGATCTTCCCGGACCGGGGCACGAACCCGTGTCCCCTGCATCGGCAGACGGACTCCCAACCACTGCACCACCAGGGAAGCCCAGCCCATCATTTTGAGTTTTGATTGGAATGTTAGGTTTGTATACCAAAGTACATTCCCTTAGCCTGGGTTACCTAGAAAGCAGGCTTCAGTGCCTTAGAGAGTGCAAATCCAGAGGAAAGAAGTGAGAGATATAAGGGTGGTGAAACAGGGAGAAGAGAGAATGGATAAGAGGATATCTAAACAGGCTGGCCAGACCACCTGATCCAGGAGACCTAGCCCCAAAGAGCCGTATCATCTGTATCTCAGGACCTTCCCTGTGGATTGGGGAGGGAGGCAGATAAATAAGTTTGTAGTAACTTCCATTTCCCACTTCTGAGTTGTGCATGCTTGTTTCTTTGAGGGCTTCCCCATCCACAGCAGTGGGGAAGCCAGTAGAGAGAGAGAACATCGGGTACCCTGCCCAGTGCCGTCCTCAGATTGCGCCTGTGTGAGGTTGGCTGGAGCCCACTCAGAGCTGGGCCCTGCAGTGGTTCCAGGACCGGAGACAGTGGTGGCCAAGAGAATGGAGAGGTACAAAGCAGACAGATAATGGGGCAGTCAGAAGTTAAAATGTGAAATCTCTTATCTAGTCTTCCTGGATTTCTTCATGGCTCCTCTTTACTGCAAAGCTGGACGTTTGGATGGAGACACTTGAGTAGGGATATTGAAATGTCCTGTCAAGATGTAAAACCTTTGACAAGGCTTACAAAGTGATATAAGCGATAGCTATTCTTGATTCCCTTCATTATTCCTTGCGCAGGGGCTATGCTAATCTTCTCTGTATCATTCCAGTTTTAGGATATGTGCTGCCGAAGCAAGCACCCCTTCATTATTCCTGACTCTGTACTATCTTATGGCTCAGGAATGGGGAGAAGTAGAGGGATACAGTGCAAGGAGGAGAGTCAGGGATGGTTTAGAAAAAGGAGGTAAAATCAGAGAAGGGGAAGCTCATGGAGAAAGAGGAAGGTGTGATACTCAAAGAGGAAATAAGGACAGGGGATCAGGTGGGAGTCGGGCATACCATGACAGGCATCACTTGCTTCATCTTTTTAATATGAAGGCAGTGAAAATGTCATTGGTGTCAAAATGTGATCATTTCCTTTAATAGCCAAGGATACTGTGTCTAACCAGCTGTGTGTCCTTGGGATAAGTCTTTTTACCTTAATTGGTCGTCCCCTTACCTGGAAACTGAGGGATTTGGATCTCATCAGAGAATTTCTAAGGTCCTGTCCAACTGTAGAGTAACAGTTATAGCTAAAATTAATTGAGAGTTTCTGTTCAAGTACAAATTCATTTAGTGATGTTCGTAGTTTAAACTCAGTTAGTAATGCTTACAGCCTAGGTAATGTTTGGAACACAGCCATGCTGTCCCTCTAACTATTCCTTGATCCTGGGCCAGAGGCATTAACAGTCCCCAGCAGTGGGGGAACGTAACTCAGCTGCAGGCTGAGAAGCTCGGCCCCAGGGACCAGCCCTGCTTGTTATCTGCGGACCTGTGTTTCCATTTGTGTTTTGCTCCAGAAGCTCATGGGAAAAGGCCTTTGGCTCCAGTCCTTAAAGCTTACTTTAACGAAGTTCTCCTTGGAACAAAGATTTTTACCTTTTTTGTACCCTCCTTATTGTTGTTTGGAAGAAGAAAAGTCAGAACAGAAAATACGTGAGAACTAAGAAAAGAGTGGTCAGGTAGACCCTTCCTTAGCTGTTTGGTTTTGTCCTTCTCTCTTTGGAGAAATTTGACACAGATGTGATGCTGTGTGTTTACTGTGTATGCGTTTCACACCCTCACTCTACATCCCATACACTGTGAAACTATATATAATCTTACAGGAGTCATTTTCATTAGAATGAACTCTCCAAGTTAGAATTAGTTCATACTTACCTAAAACTTAAATCATGTGAGAAAAAAACTTAAGCAGAACCAAATAAAGTTATAGTGATATCCAAGCATAGACCAACGTAGCAATTGTTAAAACAAAAAGTTTGTAAGAAAACTGCAAGTAAGTAATGTGCCTATAAAATAGAGGTAATCAGATGAAATTGTCAGGATTAATCACAAGTATTGTTCTGCATATTGTTATCTACTTAATATTTGAGAGATTCTGTCTTGGATTCCCCTAATGTTAAAACTGTTGTGTACAAGAAGATGATGATGTTCTTAAAGTAGTAGATGCTTTAAAATCCAATTAAGTAATAGATACAACAGAGATGAAGCCCCAGCTGCATATACCAGTTTGAAAGGAGCTTTGGCGTCTTGTGTGGTATTAACAGCTCCTCAATTTTTCTTGAACTCTTTACTGGTCAATGGCATACACTTGCAGGGCACCTGATCAAGGTGCGGTCTGTAACCAGAGAATGATTTTCCCCTTATGTGGGTATCAAACCTGCAACCTTGACTGCATTGGCACTCTTCTTTAACAAAAGTAAGCCGTAGAGCCCAACAGGAAAGTCCTGAGAGCTGTCCTGATCCTTTACTCTTACATAATGAAAATGTACAAATGAAATGCTGTCCTTCAGGAGTCTCCCTCCACTCCTAAATAGAGTTCTTGGTTGATTTTTGTGTCTCTGTTCCAGAAGAATAAACATCGACATCCTTAGTATTTATTTGGCAGTATTCTGTGGAAGCTGTACTGCAAATTTTTCAAGTATGGAAAAAAGTACATAATCCAATATTTTAGACCACAGCCTTGGAAACAGCTGGGACTCTAGTGCGACTGCTCTAAAAATCACCTTAATTTAATTCTCACTAAGAAAAAAGATATCCTCTTTTGGATTTCCCTTGGAAGCGCGTTCTCCACAGTGCCTGATTTCATCCATGGCATTAATCCCTGCACATTGTATACGGCCACAAATATATATTCATAAACTCCTCTCTTCTCTCTGAATAACTGCTTGGATCAAGGAAGCAACATTCTCCAAGCAATACCATTTTGTGCCCTCGCTATTTTGAGATGGTGCATGTGAAGGAACTTTTAAAAGTGTCCAAGTGCCATATGAACATATGGGAACATTATCATTACAAAGCTATCTGTTCATATTTTTAACTGAGAGAAGGCTGAAATCTCCACGTAAGAAGTTCGGGAAATGGATATAATATACAGGCTAAAAGTGCTGTATCAATTGTGTATAAGGCAATAGCAGTTCTTTAAATTTCTTACAGAAGCAATGGCAGGATCATCTGGGGATTCTTATTAAAATATTGACTCTTGGGCTCTAAACCTTAGACCGTCTGCGTCAGAACCCCTTAGGCTTGAATACCTGTATTTTACATGACCCTGTGGTTCCCTGCACAGCCCAAAGCCAGGGAATCACTGCTCCGAGGGGAGTCGTGCTCTTGGTTTTCTTATTAGTCACTCAAAGGTTAGAAATGCTGCTCACGTAATAGTCAAACCCCAGGACATTTTGCTGGGCAGGTTATGGAGTTCTCTGTAGCGTTATAAGCTAGTGGAGGTAAATGTTTCTAAAATGTTTCCCTCTGATGGGAGCGGCAAGAGGGCTCAGACTGCTGTCTCAGAGGAGATCTTGGCCATCCCTCCAACTCTCCTGTGACTCCTTCCAGGAATGTAGGGACAATGGAAATAGCCTCGGGTTCGCAGTGAAAGCCTCAGCTAGTAATGGCTATCTGTGTCTCTTTGTTCTGCATTGTCCTTGCTGCAGTATTTCTCTCTCTGGGATCAGAATAAATACAATGAGCATGAATGTCAGAATTGGGACCTAATGCCACAGTCTAGGCTCAGAGGACTCTTATGTTAGAAGAGATCAGTAGTGTTTAGGGCGGTGGTTCTCATACATCAGAAATCAGTGGCAGGGCTTGTTAAACACAGTTTGCTGGGCTCTACCTGCAAAGCTTCTGATTCAGTAGGTCTGGGAGGGGCTTAAGAATCTGTATGTCTAACAAGCTTCCAGGTGATGCTGCTGGTCCTTAGAATTAGAATCAGAACCACTGCTTTAGAGTAAGCCTCCAGTTGCCAGCACAGCTGAAATTGATATTCCAGGCAAACTAAGAAGTACAAAATTCCCCCACTAACCTGGTGAAGCTTGCTGCAAAACAGGCACAGCTGTATAGTGTAAGTTTATTTTCTGTTTTGTTTTTGCAATTCTAGTGTCAAACACTGGACGTTACTACCTGGTTGGTTGCCCTAGATTCTGTCATTCTTTACCTTTCTCTGGGCTGTTTTACCATTTTTGGTCAGAGGCAACCATACCAGATTCTCCTCAGGGGACTCTCAGGGATTTTTTTTTTCAGCCAACCTGAATCACTCCAACCATGTGTTCTCAATTTATTCATTATATAAATCATTGTCTGCAGAAGGTTGCATATAGGAGACTTGAAGTGAAACTAAAAGAGCACACACACACACACACACACAGACACACACACAGACACACAGACACACACACAGACACACAGATACACACACACACACACACACCCCAGACAGGTTCTTATGTCGCTTTCTTCCTGATCAGGGACCTCGAGACCACTAGCTAAATTCTTTATTGTATTTGTGGACTTCAGAAACCTATAGTGTGGCAGAGTTAAATATTGAACAAATAAGGGGGATAAAGCCCTTATTATGCTGAGTATGAATCATAAACTTGGGTGGAAATGGAAGTAGGTCTCAGTGGAATTACCCTGTACTCAAAGATTTAGGAGGAAATCAAAAGATCCATGCCTGGAACACATTTGACTCCAAACACCAGGTTTGCACAAAAGGAGAGGGAGTAGCTTAGTGAAGGTGAAAAGCCTTCTGAATTGGTCGTATGAACTGACAACTATTGTTGGGGCTTTGAAAGAAAAATCTCAAGCTCAGTGAGGAGTAAAATCAGCTTAAAATTCAGTTTTTGATCTTTCAGTTAGAGTAGGAATTTTGGGAAAAAGTAAGAAAAGGGAGCAAAAGAAGTAGCAGCTTTAACCCTTCGTACTGTAGAAAAGAAACCAACCTCAGATGCAGGCCAAGTTTAAAAAATTCAGCCAGACAGAAAGAAGTAGGGATATACCAGAGAGAATAGTAAGGGAACATCAGACAACAGTCCCTTCTCCCACGGAACTCTCTAGATCAACCCAGGGTGACGTTCCCCTGGCCCAGAGATGTCTGGGGAACGTTTTGTTCTCTTCCCCAGGCATAGTGGTAAAACTCTAGGGATCTTCTTTCTCTTCTTCATGACCAGTCATCCCTGGCCTTTGCTCTTTTTAGTTAGAACCTGGATTGTTGGTTGAGATAAAGACCATAATCCTAATTCTTAAAACAGCAAGGAAGAGTGTGTGTATGTGTGATGTGTGGGCTGAGTAGAACCTAGAGTAGGGAGCAAGCCCAAGTGCTGTTTGATAGAGTTCCAAGGCAGTATCTTTGAGCAACATGGTAGTATATTTTGAACTGTACTAACAGCATAGACGGTTCAATGCCCACATTCACGTGACAAAGTGTGTGTGAATATTTGAATATTTAGTAGAGAAGGACTGTTAACACCATTCTTGAAGATTGAGTTTAGAGTTCTATTTGGAACTATTTTAATATACTAACTGCTTTTGGGGTCTCCTTAGTTTATGGATTATCCTATCCAATAATAAGAGATCACTTGTTTGAATTTCACACGTATTTCATAGGAATCTTTAGGTTCAGTCCACATTTTCACATGACAGTTATCAATGCATAAGGGTGTAGAAAGATTACCTATCACAATAAGACTGTAACTAGGAGCTTAATTTAAGTGAATGTGCTAATAATTCTTTTCTAATTATGGCCATTAGTTGCTAATCACCTTTAAAAATTCATAATAGAGTCCTCACTGGATTTCTCCATCTAACCAACCACCCTTGCATTTGTATGAGAAACTCCAGAATTGAGACTTAATAGTACTTAAGTTGGAATC
This sequence comes from Orcinus orca, assembly GCF_937001465.1. Taxonomy (NCBI): domain Eukaryota; kingdom Metazoa; phylum Chordata; class Mammalia; order Artiodactyla; family Delphinidae; genus Orcinus; species Orcinus orca. The sequence continues at coordinate 68,053,420 of NC_064565.1, forward strand.
CTGCCTCTCTGCATAGAGGGGAAAATCTTTCCTTAGTTGCTAATGTTCTTGGTACTCCAAGCCAAGGCAGGCCCTGGAATTAGAGTAAGTTTTCCAAAAAAGAAGACGGGATTTAACAGATATGGAATGTTACTCCCAATCAAAGCCAGACAAGACAGAAGCTCCTTAACCTCAGCTGTGTTGTGTGAAAAGACATCTGCGTATTACAGAAACTTTCTTTGGTTCCTGAGTTTATTTATGTGATATTCAGTGTATTTAAATGAATTGTAAAATCTTATAACATCTAGGCCTCTTTTTTATGTTGTTAGATTGCATCCCAAATAGATTTATTAGATATATACAACTTCAGATATCTTATTTTTCATCTCAGATAAAACCTTACTTTTACCTGCAGTTTAGACAGTTTATTCTATTTAATTTTTAAAATCTTTTTAATTTGATAGTGTTTTATGATGCACATAAACTAGAAAAAAATGAACATGCAATATTTCTCAATCGGACATGAGAAGAAAGATGGGATATTTTCAGACATAAAAACTTCATTCCTCTAAATTATGACACCTGTACTTTAAGCTCCTCTGAAAAGAGGACAGTCTTCTGGGGAAGATAGTTCATAGGAGGGAAACAGGATCCATCAGAAAAGCTGTTTACAATAAAACATTTTGACAGCTCAAGTAATTAAATGGGTTTCCCAGGTGCAAAGCAGTATCTTTAATGCCCCTCTGGCTATAATAGTACACAGATTTATCCTTCAGAAAAAAAAAAAATTGTCTACTGTGAAAACAAGTTAATGAAAGGAAAGGAAAACTAAAATAATTTTCTAAAGATATTAGCAATTTAGTTATTAAGACACATCTAAATAGAATAAGCTGATAGTTTGCTTAACACTGAAAAATCTAGTGTCTGTTCCTTTTTATGCATTTGGGGGGCAAAAGAGATGTCAGTGTAAACCATAGATTTCTTGCTAGGCAAGCATCTACTTGCCTATGTGCAGCCATGAATAATCTGCCAAGCCATTTGCTTCTTCTGCATAACTGAATTAGTAGACTGACTATGCACCTGCACTAAAGGTAAGAATCACAAAAGGGGAAGAAAAAAAAGGTAAAATTCAACTACACAGAGACAGTTGAATTGATTGGTTGGAATTCTACTGCTTTTAGCCAAAGGCTGTTGTATAGCTCATCTAGTAAAGGATTTGTTGCTAGTTGTGCAACAGACGTTCAATAATTTTGTAATGAGTGCAGGAACAGAGCAAAAATATGTTAGGGATTCCCAAGGAATTGTGGTTTTCTTCGTATTCTCATCTTTCTCTGTTTCATTAATGGGGGATTTGTGGAAATAATCACTTTACTCAGTCATGTCATGTTTGAGACATGCTTTTGTGTTTTTAAAATATATTGTGCATAAGAGTTATTCCTTCAACAAATGTTTATTAAATGTTGTAATATATGCATTTAGATAGTGTGTGTGGTAATCCCTTTGACAAACATGTCTTTTACTTCCGTGGGTGTGCACGCATAGAGAGAGGAGTTTGGCCTGTTTTATTTCATGATTAACCATAGATAATATATTTTTTTAACATCTTTATTGGAGTATAATTGCTTTACAATGGTGTGTTAGTTTCTGCTGTATAACAAAGTGAATCAGCTATACGTATACATATATCCCCATATCCCCTCCCTCTTGCGTCTCCCTCCCACCCTCCCTATCCCACCCCTCTTGGTTGTCACAGAGCACCCAGCTGATCTCCCTGTGCTATGCAGCTGCTTCCCACTAGGGCAGGGACCAGAGTAAGCATTTTAAAAACATTGTCTCATCTAATCCTCCAGAAACTACTATAAAAGAGTTTATATAATTATCCTGTTTTAAAGATGAGAAAACTGAGGCTTAGAAAAAGAAAGCAAGTTGCCCAGGGTGACACCATGCTGGCGCTAGGATCTATATCTAGTCATACTGACTCTAGAGCCCAGGGTCTTCATCACCATGAGACAGTGCGTCACGAGAGGGCTTATTTAATGATAATAATAGCACAACAAATGTAGAAGAGTTTGGATCATAATTATGACAGGTTTATAGAAGAAGACCAGGGAGTCATAAAAGAGGCAAGTTGGGGAGTACAGTGCAACTCTTGAGATGATTACATTGGTGCCTGAGTTTTGCACAGCACTGTAATAACTGCTGTGAAAAACAACCTGCTAGTGCATAGAGTACAGGATTTTGAAATAGCAGCTAATTGACCTGAATCCTAAAGTACAAATATGTGTTTGTCAATAGACAGTGGCAGTTTCTGCATTCTAATAGATCAATGGAACAGGATGGGAAGTCCAGAGATAAACCCACTCACCTATGATCACCAAATCTATAACAAAGGAGGCAAGAATGTACAATGGAGAGAAGACAGCCTCTTCAATAAGTGGTGCAGGGAAAACTGGACAGCTACACGTAGAAGAATGAAATTAGAACATTCTCTAACACCATACACAAAAATAAACTCAAAATGAATTAAAGGCCTAAATGTAAGGCCAGATACTATAAAACTCCTAGAGGAAAACATAGGTGGAACACTCTCTGACAAAAAATTGCAGCAAGATCTTTTTTGATCCACCTCCTAGAATAATGAAAATAAAAACAAAAAGAAACAAATGGGACCTAATGAAACTTAAAAGCTTTTGCACAGCAAAGGAAACCATAAACAAATGAAAAAACCCACAGAATGGGAGAAAATATTTGCAAATGAAGCAACTGACAAAGGATTAATCTCCAAAATATACAAACAGCTCATGCAGCTCAATATCAAAAAACAAACAACCCAATCAAAAAGTGGGCAGATGATCTAAATAGACGTTTCTCCAAAGAAGACATACAGATGGCCAAGAGGCACATGAGAAGCTGCTCAACATCACTAATTATTAGAGAAATGCAAATCAGAACTACAATGAGGTATCACCTCACACCGGTCAAAATGACCATCATCAAAAAATCTACAAACAACAAATGCTGGAAAGGGTGTGGAGAAAAGGGAACCCTCCTACACTGTTGGTGGGAATGTAAATTGTTACAGCCACTATAGAGAACAGTATGGAGGTTCCTTAAAAATAGAGCTACTGGGCTTACCTGGTGGCGCAGTGGTTGAGAGTCCGCCTGCCGATGCAGGGGACACGGGTTCGTGCCCCAGGCTGGGAGGATCCCACATGCCGCGGAGTGGCTGGGCCCGTGAGCCATGGCCGCTGAGCCTGCACGTCCAGAGCCTGTGCTCCGCAACGGGAGAGGCCACAACAGTAAGAGGCCCGCGTACTGCAAAAAAAATATAGAGCTACCATATGATCCGGCAATCCCACTCCTGGGCATATATCTGGAGAAAACCATAATTTGAAAAGATACAGGTACCCCAATGTTCATTGCAACACTGTTTACAATGGCGAAGACATGGAAGCAACCTAAATGCCCATCAACGGAGGAATGCATAAAGAAACTGTGGTACATACATACAATGCAATATTACTCAGCCATGATAAAGAATGAAATAATGCCACTTGCAGCAACATGCATGGACCTAGAGATTGTCATACTGAGTGAAGTAAGTCAAACAGAAAGATAAATATCATATGATACTGCTTATACGTGGAATCTAACAAAAGGTACAAATGAACCTATTTACAAAACAGAAATGGAGTCACAGATGTAGAAAACAAACTTATGGTTACCAAGGGGGAAACGGGAGGAGGGATAAATTGGGAGATTGGGATTGACATATACACACTGCTATATATAAAATCGATAACTAATAAGAACCTACTCTATAGCACAGGGAACTCTACTCAGTATTCTGTAATGACCTATATGGGAATAGAATCTAAAAAAGTGGATATATGTATATGTGTAACTGATTCACTTTGGTGTACAGCAGAAACTAACACAACATTGTAAATCAACTATATCCAATAAAAATTAATTTAAAAAAAGAGCCCACTGTATGCAGTTGGAAATCACCTGAGTTGTTTGGACAACACAAGTCAGACATGTCTTACATCAATGAGAGATGAAAAGGAAGGGAAAATCATGAAGGTGCTACAAGATATGTTAAGAATTGTGGACTCTTCTAGCCAAACAATAAATGAGAGGATGGATGCAAAGGCTGTGAGATATAAGAGCCCAATAAATAGAGCTATTGTCATCGTCGATGTAGTTGTTATGATGAATGCTAAGCGCCAGGTGAAAAAACTGAAAGGATTTTAAAGGAAGAAACAACAAAAGGGAGTAACATCAACACAAAATTTCCCAAAAAAGAGAATCAAAATAGAAGTAAATGTGTATACTTTTTAAAGTTGTCAACAAATGTATGCTGAACACCTACTATGTGCCATGCATTGTTCTGAGTGCTTTACATGAATTAGCTATTTCAGTGTTATCAAGAACCTTATGAACAAGGTACTATTATTATTTTACAGATGGGAAAAATGAGGCAGAGAATTCACACAGCTAAAAAGTGATAGAATCAGTATTTGATCTCAGGTAGCCACTCCAGTCCTTCATGTTTAACAACAACTTGCTACCTTTCAAGTATCTCTTATCTCTTTGAGGGCATAAAAATATGTAGTGACACAGTGAAAGCTTAAGTTGCAGATATCAGTACTTGAAAGTGTCTTCTATCTGAACAGAATGCCCCAAAGTTGAGAATACTCATGAAGTTCATGTCTACTTTTTCTAGTATATACTAGATATTTTCCTTTGACTTGTCCACTGTGAAATTAATATTTTAGCCAAAGAAACCATTCTGACCCTGGCCTTATGGTAAAGTATCTAAACCCTCTTGACAGTTGAGCCTCAAATATCTGTCATCAGATTCCCTCTAGATCCTTTCAGCTGCTTATTTGATTGCCCAGCTGACCCAAAGTTCGACATTTTAAATCTTTTAAATCTGTTTTTACCTAAGTGCATAGAGAAGCACTGCTTTAATTTATTCCTCTTCCTTCTACTGCGTCCTCATAAGATGCTCTCCTAGATGCACATGATCATTTCATCTTCTCATTGAAAGTCAAGGAGGCTGCAAAGCCATTTCGCTTACCAGGAGCAGGTGGTACCAGGTGTTGGAATACACGACTCCATTACTTTAGGAGAAGATACCCAGGAAGGTTCTTGGGTCTACAAAGTAGCCGGGCAAATAAGGGATAGAGGTCTCAATAAGGGTAGCAATTTTTGTTTTCAGAATGAATAATCTTTCTCACATACATAAGATTTCTCGAAACATCTGCTTGTGTTCTTCATAAAAAAAAGTCACAAAGGGTCTGGGGTTCTACCACTTGCTTAGTGTTAATCATGCAGTTTTTTAAAAACGGTCTTTGACTCAAGTTTAATATTCCTTGCCCCAGATAATATAAGCTTCAAACACCATGAAGCTCACTATTTAAAGTCCACACTTATATTTCTGATATATTTCAAGGAAGGGTAGTGACTCCTAATTATATGAAGTAGGAAGGTACATAGGTCCCCATTAGCAGGTCTGGCACGTAGGTGGCACCAAATGAATGGGCATTATAAATTTTAATAGTAATAGCTACTAAAGAAGTACCTGTAATGAGCCAGGTGATACACACAAATGTGTTTTCTATAAACCTCCTGACACCCACTTTACTTCCCTGTTTATAGATGAGTAGATTGAGTTTCAGAGAAATTAACTGACAGCCAGTTAAGTCTAACTAAGCCACATCATTCTGATTCCCATGGTCTCGGTTGCATGGCAGACATTCCTCTAAGATACGCAGTAACACGTAGCATCCAGTGGTCAGCCTCTTCAGGTAGAACAGGAGCTTTTTTATCCCTAATGGAAGAGTTTTAGACCCGTAAGTCCCATTTTGGAAGATAAGTCCACTTTCCATCCCATGACACAGAAAACTCCCCTCATTAACGTTCAACGTGATACCGGTTGGTGATCCTTAGCTAGCAAAGTTAAATTAAAAAGAAACAAACATAAGTGGGGAGAAATTGGTTTTGATCACCTAGTATATACAAGGCACTATGCTAGATTCAGGGACGGAGGAGGGCATCGAGGACAAAGTACTCTTCTCTGCATCTGGCATTAAAAGAGACAGGTGACATGCTGATTATCTATAAAAGCATGACTGGGGATAAGCAATAAAATAGAGGACAAGTAAAGTTCTATAGGAGGTACAAAGATAGGGGACACATTTGATTCTGTTGAATGGGGTCGGGGAGGACTTGCAAAGGAAATGATGTTTGAGTTAAAACTTTAAGGATAAATAGAAATTTGACAGGATAACGAAGGTGAAAAAAGGATCAGGTCTTATACATTCAAAACATATTCAGGCACTAGAAACACAATGATGACTAAAGACATGGTCTTGTCTTGGTGAGAGATATTTAGATGATACGGTGCCTCTCATGGTCTTGTGGGAGATGAATATTTAGATGGTCTGGTGTATATCAAAATGTTAAAATGGAACTCTTTCTAAGTCAGTCTCCTCTAAGGTCCAAAGGCCAAGACTGAGTACCTCTACATTTTAAAGTGAGCTATTGGACCATCCATGCAGGAAATGATCTAAGAGTCTGTCGGCAAAAAGGATCAACGACCTTCCATACATTAAACCTTGCATCCCAAGGGGTAGGTAGGGGGTCGGGGTGAAGGCAGAAACTTTTATTTGAATGAAGTTTGGAGTTCTGATTATTGGTATAGATTGGACATTTTCAATCCCAAAGCGAGTCTGTCTTCATGAAATGAATTTTCAGGAAGAAAAATAGTTCACAGAGCTTTAATCAAAAACAAAATTTAGAATATCTGGTTTCTAGACTCATGTTTAGAAACCCTGGATACATGAAAAAGGACCTTGGAAGGTTTGACAAAATCCTAGTGCCCCCCAGTGAATAAACTACAATTTTTCAGTAAATTTTTTCCTAAATATTCTTCCCAATAACTGAGTTTTGATCCGTAATGTAGAGCAGTGAATTCAAGAGTTCTCTCCTGACAGAGAACAGATACGCTGTTCTCATTGTGGTCATGAGGTGATGTTGTGTGGTTGTGTGGTTCAGGCTTCAGTCTTCCCAGCCTTTAATGTGCACAGGAATCATCTGGGGACTTTGCTACCCTGAAGATTCTGATTCTGGGTCTGGGTGGGGCCAGAGAATCTGCATTTCTCCCAGGTGAAGCCAAAGCTGAAAGGTTTAGAACACAGATATGGGAGCCAGACAGTTGGAGCTGGATCAAAATTCCAGCCTGCTGTTTATTAGATCTGTGTCCCTGGGCAAGGTACTTAGCTTCTGTGTGCCTTGGTTTCCTGTTCTGTAAAATGGGGTTATGGCATTAGTATATACATCATAGGGGTGCTGTGAAGATTAAGTTGGCTAGAAAATGTAAAGCAATTCAGGAAGAGAACGCTGTTCGCTATTTCTTTATGGCTAAAACTCATTCCTCCCCTAGGAAGTTTACTTTTAATGTAATCTTTATTTTTTTTGTTGGGATAGTATATTCACATACATCAAGATTCAGAATACCCTGGGGCTTCCCTGGTGGCGCAGTGGTTAAAAATCCACCTACCAATGCAAGGGACATGGGTTCGAGCCCTGGTCCTGGGCGATCCCACATGCTGCGGAGCAACTAAGCCCGCACACCACAACTGCTAAGCCTGCGCTCTAGAGCCCGCGAGCCACAACTACTGAAGCCCGTGAGCCTAGAGCCCGTGCTCTGCAACAAGAGAAGCCACCGCAATGAGAAGCCCACGCACTGCAACGAGGAGTAGCCCCCACTCGCTGCAACTAGAGAAAGCCCGCGTGCAGCAACGAAGACCCAACGCAGCACTCAATCAATCAATCAATCTTTATTTTAAAAAGATTCAGAACACCCTAAAATGAAGTCCTCTTACCACTCTGTCTTATCTCCCAGTCCTCCTCCAGACATTTAACAAACATTACCAATTTTAAAGGATTTTTAGAGATGACCTCAGATAATGGCTTTTCTGAGTTTTTTCCTCATTTGCCAGGATCCTTATTGTGTAGAGTTATAGGACTTATAGCACTATAAGAGCCTAACCTCCCCACCTACTAACTCCACTCTATTAAAAAAATAATAATGGTAAGTTGATTTTGGTCTTTCTCTGTTTACCTGAAAAAAAATCTAAGTGCACAGGGCAGCAACCAAAGCTGGGGTTTTCTGTCTCTTCAAAGGAGAACCGAGGCTATTAAAATCACTCTAGGACAACTTAACTGACTTGCAGACTGAGTCCACGATGTTGATTCCAAACTTTTATAGTGTTCTCCCTGATCCAAAAGGACCTGCCCCAATCCATCTGCTCTCATCTTCCACCCAGTAGAAGCAGCACTGCCTTTGATCATGGAATTCCTTTGGCCATGGTCCAACTCCAGTTACCCTAGGATGGTCCACAATTATTCTTTTTTTTTTTTTTTTTTGTGGTACCCGGGCCTCTCACCGTTGTGGCCTCTCCTGCTGCGGAGCACAGGCTCCGGATGCTCAGGCTCAGCGGCCATGGCTCACGGGCCCAGCCGCTCCGCGGCATGTGGGATCCTCCCAGAGCGGGGCACGAACCCGTGTCCCCTGCATCGGCAGGCAGACTCTCAACCACTGCGCCACCAGGGAAGCCCCACAATTATTCTTATTCCACTCTCGAATTTAATAATGAGCTCTACTCCCGGGCGGTAGGCTTAATGCTGGAAGCCAGCAGGCTCCCCTGCTCCTAGAAAATGATGGGGCATTCCTTACTTGGGGATGGCTGAAATGATGAGGTGATTCAGGGGACGAGCTACGTAACCGGAAGCAGGGCTTTTTACCAATGCCAAGGACACACACACACACACACACACACAATACTTTGGCTATATTGTTTTATTTCTGAATGATTGAGAAGCCTCCTCTAAAATATGGGAGGTTGAGATCATTAAGCTAAAAATTCAACATGTTGGGTGAATGAACCTTTTTAACATGTCTGGAAGAGATCTACATTCTGAAAATTCATTTCCTTATGTTCAAGGTTACAGACTTCTTGTTCTTGTTGTAGCCCTAACAATAAGACATTTTGGCTGAGAAATGCGTGACTGGGCCACACCTTTTTCTGTCAGCCTTAGGGAAACCTGCTCCAAGTTCCCCAGCTCCGATAATAGGAATCTGTTTCCTCTAGTTGGGACTCAGGCCCCTACTAAATTGGATGTGATTTGCCTTAACATGTCCACAACCTGCTGTCAGAGTGCATGCTACCTGTTTGGATGTCTGGTCACATTTTGAATATCTTTTAACTTTTATTTGTTCTGTCAAGTTATTTCTGGGGAGCTAAATGCCAAGACTGGCAGAGGTTCTAGTAGGACATGACCTGGAGCTAGTGAGAAGTAAAAGAATTGCTTTCCTCTAGGGATGAAATGTAGTGCAAGGGTAGAATGTGGAGGAAACTTTATACATATTTCTAACATGGCAGTCAACACCACTGATTGAATAGTAGTTTGCCCTTCTGCCTTAGGTTGGCTATCTTGATCTTGGTAAAAAAAGTAAATAATCCTTTTCGTCAAACTTTAGCCTTTAGCATAGACTTTCGGAGCCATTTTCGACTCCTAGCTCCCTTCTGACATTAAGGATATGAAAGAAAATGAAAGGAAGCAAAAAGCTTTCAAATCTTAGTAAGGGCCTTTGGTTATCCAAGGATATTTTATCATCTTTATGCTATACACAAGTTTACTTTATTCAAGAAATTCTGGGTGAACATTTGTTTTATGTAAAAAGCTCATGTTTTTTATATACTTTGTTGCTTATATTTATTTTTAAAGGGTTTGTGATGATACATATTTAAAAATGAAAGTATGCCTAGTGAAATTTGTTCATTTGGCATTATATTTTGTTTTGTTTTATGTTAGCCACAAATGAATTATAACGCAGAACTCTAATATGTAACTTCCCCGGTAGAAAGAGGGGTGTGGGAGAAGTTCGGCACCCATCCAATATTCCTTTCCTTGCTCCCCACTCCTGGGGCAACCTCTAAGGCAGTTCTTCTGTGCGTCCTTCCCCAGAGGCTCTGTAGAACACAAGTTGGAAAACCATTGCCCCATATAAGTATATTATGATTCAATTTCCCCAAATCATTTCTGCATAGGGTTACAGGAACATGTCTGTTGGTGAAGTTAGACAAATTTGTATTGTTAAATGTGACTTGCAGTAACTCAATGAGCAAAAAAGGTTGTTCCGGAGTATGTCATTTTTAGAGTTTGTCAGTTTTTGCATTTGACACGTTGCAAGCTAATGAAAATTGCTGATACTGTGAGAGAAATAATCAATGAGGAATGTTTATTACAATGACACAATGCAGGGAACACATTAAAGCAAGCTATTTCTCACATTTCCATCCTTTCAAAATGCATTGCTTTATCGTGCATCTATTCTTATTTCTAGAGAAACTGAGTTAAACTTGCAAAATAATAAATATTCATCTCATATGGGTTCTTAAAGGCGACTGATTTGTAAAAATCAATAACTGTCTTTTGCCAGCTTGTGGACTGACATGATTGCCTTCATTTTCAAACATAAAATGACTGCATTAAAATAACATTAAGAGAGAAACATTGGCTAACACAGGAAGAGAAATTCTTAAATGAAAACTGCTCCAGCCAGCTTTAATCAGTTCCTATCGTGCTTTTTATTATAGTGCAAATGGGCTCTATTAAAAGGAAAGCCAATTCCAGATGATGATATAAATAATTATAGCTGCCTTTAGCCTCTAGTTAGTGTTATTAACTAAAGGTTTCAAAATATGTGATTTATTTCAGAAAGAACATTTTCCTTTAACAATGAAACAGAAAATTGGACTTTATCTAATGTCACATGTGCAGATAAAATAATTAGTCTATTTTTTGGATATTTAAAAAAATTGGAATGATGAACTAAATTACTTCATAGGGATAAACTTCAAGTTCATTAGTGCAGCAATTCCCAAACTAGTTTTTCTCCTACATTCCGTTAAGTGTGAGAAATTCCGTGTACACTATTTACCCTGCCCCTTCTACCATTTGAGATTATAGTGTATATTTACACATCAAAGTCCTTGAGAAATTTTGCAGTCAAGATCTGTGTCTATCTTGTTTATCCCATTTTTCCCTAATGAGTTTGAAAATGGAAAATAATTTTAATACATATAGGTTAATATTCTGTGTTACTGCCATCCATGCAATTCCCTTTTGAGAGATTATGAATGAATTTATATTTTTTATATAACCCAACAACATGTTAAGTCAATCATCCAGCCACTCAGTCAAAAAATGACATTTATGGAATCAGAAGTTTAAGGTTTAAGAACAGTAATTTAAAAATTTTAAAACTGCCTCTAAAAACATGCGGATCATTGATTGAACCATCCTCTTGAACTACTTGTGCTCAGTGCTATATTTCTTAGCATTGATTCGTTAATTTAACTTATATATAGTTCTATTATTTTATATGGCACAGGAATTGTACTTTTTTCTTTTTTTTTTGCCTTTGTCTCCATCTTCTATGGACGCTATGGAAGTCTGCTGCTCAGTTGTTTCTGCAAGAAAAACTTACTCAGCTGTAAGGAGTGTAGTGAGCTGACAGCCTCCAGCTGTTACAACTTCAGGATCTGCCTGAGCTTTCAAGGAAGGCCAGGCGTTTCCCGGGCAGCACCTAGTGATCTAGCTCTGCAGGGGTACGGGGGCCTGGCTGTTTCTGCCAATGCAGGATTTCTCTCACAGACGACGTTTGCTCTGGAGCTCCCCAATGCACTGACCAAGATTTTGTCACATGTGGGTCATGACTTGAAAGCTCTCCCCGCTCAGTCCTCTTCCTCCTGCTCTTTTTATCACCTACAGCCCTTACTTCCAATAACCCTTTTCTGTTCCTAACTCTGTCTTGGCATCTGCTTCCAAACGGACCCTACTGACACTCCCCTATGAGTCTTCAAGATACTTTAGAGGTAGGGTCGTGTCTTTACCATTGCATTTTAAATATCTATCATACAAGAGTTAAATAATAAACAATCAGGTAAATTTTCAATATCACTTAGATAAAAAAGAAGCATAAATATAGGTACAGAGTTTGCTGGAGATGCCACATTTGCATCATTTTTGTTACCTGGGTTGTGTGTGTGCAAGTGCATGAGTGAATGCTATGTAGAAATTAGTAGAACGTTTATGTGAAAGAGTTAAATTTATTATGGTTCAAGGTAAACTTTACCCCTATTTCTGGATGACTCCAACAGAGAAAACTTTGTCCCAACGCCATCTATAGATTCAGGTCATTAGAATATTATATCCCATCTGCACAACTGGAAATCATTTAGTAATCATTTTAATTCAGGAGACAGATTTTGAAAAAGATATCACAGGAAGATTAACATTTGTGTGCATAACAGATGAAAGGGAGAAGACTAAAAGCAAAATCATTCTAGGAGACATTTACAGCAACAGTTATTTTGGGTTATCATCATCAAAGAGATACTGGCTGATGCCTATAACATGCCAGACATTTTACATACATTTACATGTCTAATCCTCAGAAAAAGCCTAAAGTATATGTATTAAGATTGAGGGAAGAAAGGCTCGAAAGAAACTTTGTTCTAGGTCAAGTTCAAGTTCAGCTTTCTCAAACTGCCTCCTATGTGGGAATAGGGATTCTTTTAAGATTAGCATTGTTCGCAATAACTTCGTCTAAGTTAAAAAAAAAAAAATGTGTGTATGTGTGTGGCGGGTGATCATTGCTCTGGGGCTTGGACTCCAAAACAGATAGGTAAAGAAATATAAGGCATGATCTGACAGGTAATATGAATACAGGTAAACAAGATGTCAAGAAGTCTGGAAATCTAGAAAAATCAAAGTCCATATAGGGAGCTAAATCATGGTACTTGGAGAAGGCAACAGATGGGTTAAAAAATGCCATAAATAAACTGAGTCCAGAGAGACCCAAGCAATAATATAATAAGGAATCAAGTTCAGAGGTCAAGTTCAGATGTAAGAGCAGTCTTCTAGAACAGGGGTGGGCAAATTGTGACCATAGGCCAAATCTGGCCTGCTGTCTGTTTTTGCAAATAAAATTTTAGTGGAACACAGTCACACTTATTCATTTACTTATCATCTATGGCTGCTTTCACATCATAACCGTAGAATTGAGTAGTTAGTTTTAATAAAGACCATATGGCCCAGAACACCTAAAATATTTACTCTTTGACCTTTTGCAGAAAAAGTCTGTTGACACCTGTTCTAGAAGGCTCTTATAATTGGGCTTGTGATCATAGATCTAAAGAAGGGGTTGGCTAAACATTTTCTGTAAAGGGCAGGATAGTAAACAGCCTAGACTTCAGGGGCCACAAATGGTCTCTGCTGCATAATCTTTTCTGTTTATTTCCTCTCATTTAAAAATGTAAAACTATTCTTAGGTCACAAGCAGTACAAAACAGGTATATCTCCTAGGCAGTTAAAGAATCTTGGGGTATACAGGGTGACCACCTGTCCTGGTTTTCTAAGAACTGAGGTGTACACCAGACATGGGACTTTTAGAGCTAAAACCAGGAAAGTCCTGGGCAACCTGGGACATTTGGTCCCACTAAAAATGCCCCAGTGTGACACTGAAAAGACATGCTGCACCCTCTTCACCTTATGCCTTATGCCTAGAGAACTTTCCTTAACTGTGAGTTTGCAATAATTATTTTCTCTTGTTAGTGACCTTGATAAAGCTTAAACTAGTCATTTTGGGTGGTTACCTTAATTTGCATTACACTCATGAAAAATAAAACTTTATTTTTAGTTATTTACGAAAATGCTGTTGCTCAGGATAACAAGGTGCGTAAGAAGCACCATCATAGGTTTCTACCATAACATGTGAGCATAGTCACAATTTAGTCACCAGTGAAGCACAGCACACAACAACCCTTCTTCTCACACTTGATGTCTGTCTTCTCACACTTTGTATTTGTGTTCATCTACAACGCAAAGGTTTTGTGTTATACAGTAATCATCTGTGATTTAGTTACTTTCCTGAGTTCAGTGGGAGAAACTGGCCCAAGTTAAACTTTGAGACTTTTCAGTTTTGTTTTTTTTTTCTTTTTTGAAAGGGTAAAGGAAGAAAGCCTAAGAGAAATTCTTTAAAGCCACCAAGTTCTAAAATATTGCATATCCACAGTCACCAGAAACTACTGCCTCAATGCATTTTCTCCCTCTTGTGGCTCATTCAAATGTGCTCAGTGCTGGGCTTCTCAGGGTGTCATCCTGGAGACTGCAGGCTCCCTAGGGAATCCTGGGCAGTAGATGAGGAATGACTGAGGCAGGTAACCAGGCAGATGGACCTTCTGAGAGCCACTCAGATGGCAGAACCCAAAGACCCCAGAATGGTATAGGAAATGCAGCTGAGTGTTTCTGAGATCCCCAGGAAAATGGAAGTCTCTGTAAGGGCTGAGAGCTGGCTGACAGAGGCTCAGCCATGCTGGCTCTCTCTCAAGTATAGAAATTCTTGTCTACTCTCCACCAAACTTGCATACCCCACAGGTTCTGGTAATGGTCCCACCACTAATAGAAACCACCCCTGTTGGAAGGCCGTCTACGGTCATCTATTTTTACTTGTGCCTGCCCATTGCCATCTCACCTCCTTATCCCAAATTGCTCATCAAACGTTTCTTCCAAGCCCCCTCAACAACTTCTTGGAGTATGATTCTAGTAGTATAAATTTATTCATCCCATTGCATAATACAATTTAGATCAAATTACAGGATGAAATCAATTCTTGATAGAGCAATGCAAGAAAGGGGAAGACAATAGGGGAAAGTGGAAGTAATTCAGGAAAAAGAAATCTTTCTAATATCCTCTAGTTGGATAGTGGAGCTGCGGAAGGGTGGCCTGAGTCCACCATTCCTTGGAGTTACTTTTCTAACCACAGAAAAGTAATATTAATGATCCTAAGACCAGAGAAGGGGAACTAGGGTTGCTGTTACACAGCGATTTTTTTTTTTACCTTTTTTTTTTTTTCTGATCTAACACCAGCAGGAGGGAAAAATAATAATCTCCTAAGAGCCATTGTTATTGCTGAGGACCAAGAACAACCGAAAAAGGTATCTGTTCAGATACCTTTTAAGAACTCTGAGGCATCTCTGCAACCCAAACTCTCACCAACTCATCAGTCTATTCCAAAGCCAGGGAAACTATTGAAAATCTGAAAAGCACCCAGCTTATTTCCACTGTCCAGATCTAGATCTTCCTTTAGTGCCTAACCCACCCTTCAAACCTCCAGAGAATCTTCTCAAATATCACCATGCTATTATTTTTAATTTCAATAGCTATTTAATTTACATTATTTCACCTAGACCATCTTATATGGCACACACAAATACACGTACAGATAATTTACACCCCAAAATATGGAATACTTCCTGAAAAAGGGATCCATTCTTTGATTTACTTTACATTCCTAAAAATACCCCTTAAAACAATACATTATTTTTCCCTTATTTGTGGAATAATGTGTTCAAAATAAATAGACTTTCCAGATAACTTGAGTTTTCATTTGGAATTTCCGAATAAGAAATATGGTTGAAAATAGAGAGATGATAGGCACGTCCAGGGAGGTTACTTAATTCGACAGGATGCTGCTCATTTGACTAATCCCTCTCCTTCCCTCATTTGAAGGGTACCTTTACTTTAGGATTATTTGCTTGAGTTTGTGGTTTTACTCTTAAAGCAAAGTTGAGGAGACTTATGAGACTTGAAACCAGATTGCAACTTATAGATTTTCAGTTGAGCATGATGCCCACAGCAAAAGAGAAAAGTCAGAAGTAAGAATGTGGCAATGGAGGCAAGGAAAGCAGGGTAAATCATAGAGGCTCTGCCATGGCCTTTAAAAAGAAACAAAAGGAAAGAAAATTACCATGGGAAAGGGTAGACAGAGGGAGGAAACAATGGTATGGTAACTGACCAAGGAAAAGAATAGATTTCACATTGTCTTAAAGGTTGTTTTGCTAGACAGAAAAGAGAAATCAAGATAGATAATGGTTCAACCCAAGAAAAATGGATGAATAAATTATGGTAAGCCATGTATCTATCTGCTGTCTTGAGATTTCTCCTGGACTACCTAGTCTTGGCTTTCATTATTTTCTCTTACCTAGTAACTTCCAAAATCTCAGGGACAAATTCTAATCCTCTGTCTCCAAGTCTCAAATATAAACATAATTACTCTGGATTTAGAAATCAGGAGATTTGTGTTGGAATTTTAGTTCTGCAACTTATAAGCTGCTCGTCTACAGATATTTCATTCAAATTATTTGAACTTCAGTTTATTATTTGTAAAATAGGCCTAATAATAGTGCCTAAAGTTGTTAGGATCTAACAAAATAACATGAGAAAATACCTTGAAAATACAAATCCTTATGCAAATGTAAAGGTTTTTACTTATTTTTTATTTAATGTGGGTGTTTCATTGTTACCTACAATTTCATAACTCTGAAAGCACATTTAATAGCTTACCACCCAGAACTGGTTTTTTTCCCTTGTATTACATATACTAGTAGTTTTCCATTATTGTCTTACCTAGGTATGATAAAAAACGTAGGGTTATCTTAGAATCTTTCCCACCTTTAAATATTCCCTAAGTCCTGCTATTCCTTCTTTGCAACATTGGAGGGGTGAATCCCTTTCCATTTTTACTGTTTCTATGTCTCTGTTCCTCTAGGAAACTACCTTTCACTCCTGGTTTGGAGCCCATCTTGCATACCACTGTTCAGCTCATCTACCTAAACCACTGCTCTTAACCATCTTACCTCTCTTTGTGGATTCTTTCAGTAGTTTCCCCATTTAAAGTCAAATTCCTTGCCAGGTTTTATGACCAGCCACAATCTTGCCCTTCCTTAACCTTTCAGAAGATGTTCAGGGTATGAGTACTCTGGGCCTCCCAAATATTCTCTTTCAGTCTTGAATAGCATGAATGTTAGTAATGGTAGTTTGGGGAAGGACTGGGATTAGGACCATGAGACGATTGAAATGGTTACATTAGTAGCTGAGATGGTAGCATAAAATATTATGGGATCAGGGCTTCCTAAGGATACCTGTGCTTTTGCCTACTTTTCCCGTTTTGTTCATACATATAAATGGTCTATATAATTTTCATTTATTTTAAAAAATCATTTCTAGCTAAAACAATAGACTTATGTCCAGAAACAATACAGGAACTTCAGTATGAAGGGTTAAAACTCATCCAAATCAAGTAATAAGAGTTTTCAATACAAGAGTCCTTACACAAAGCCATCCCCCAAACACAGAGTCTCTTAACATTATCATTTTGTTTCTGAGTAATAGTGAAAAGAACATATAGCAGCCTTGTTGCAACACATTAAATCTTAATTTTTACATCGCTAACCAATATCAGTTTGTGCCAAAGGAATAGTTATAGCTGATGAAAGAATTAAATAGGTGGATGTAAGTCTGATTTTATCACAAAAACAATTTTCGTCCCTCTAATGCAATATTCATATTTTTGTCAAATACCTCACTGAACTCTATTTATTGTTATGGGTCTGTGGGCTTTTTTTTTTTTTTTTTTAAGCATATTGTCTTGCCATATAGCATTGGTAAAGCTATTTCATTCCAGTCTGCCACTTTCTGTTCCTTCTCTAACTGGCCCCCGGATTGTGTCAAGTCTACCTAAGAGATGGTTTCAGAATAATGGCTAGCTGTCTAGAAAGAGAGGCCACAAGAATGTCTCTAAAGCATCTGTAAGTTTCTCAGAAAATGGCGCTACCCACCTTCAGCTTGTGAAAAAGGTCTTAAAGGTTTTTGTAGACAGGATGATTATTACCTAGAAAATTTTCAAATCAGAAATAATCAACAGCCCAAGAGAACCTGAAATTGTCCTAAAACCCCCTCTATTGGTAATGTCATAACTAGGATATAACATGCTTTTGTTAAACCATGTTCTGTATTTAAAGGTCTTTCTGTAGTAAGTTCTGTTCTGAACAGCTGTCTACATACCTGGCTTTGATGGAGGTAGTAGATACAGTCTGACCCCCATGGTGGAGACAACAAAAGATGGTATCTTCTCTCAGTTGCCTCAGAGTCATATAGGAAGACTCAGAGCACAAGGGTGTAAAAGGACATCAGAGTTAGTGAAATATACCAGTTGTGTGATACAGATAGCTAAGTGATTGTGCATGGCTAACTACTGAACAAATAGAAAACTGATCAAGGAGGGTTGCAGTATGACTCGCCAGCCACAGGAAAGGGGACGTTGGGGCTCAGTCAACCTTAAAGTTACATTCAACACTTTTTATTTGATGGCAAAATGTAATTGAACATTGTTTATTATGATTTATGAAATTAACCAAAATGTTATCTCTGGGTTCTTTGATTTTATGAATGAAGTTTAACTTGGTAAGAAAATACAATCTCTTTTCTTCCCTCCCTCCCTCCCTTCCTTCCTTCCTAAGTATATATAGAAGGGCATTCTGGCCATGAGTTATTTGTAAAAGTACATAGTCCCTGGATCATAGATTGTTTATGGGTATTCACACAGCTTGTACTTATTTATCTTTAATCATTAGGCCCTCAGGAAGTGATACAACATAAGATGTTGATATGAGACAGACAGTTGTTTTCTCCTCTGTTGTTGTTGTGTGTGTGTCTGTATTATTTATAGAAAGGATAGTTTGCTTCTGTGTTTCAAGTCATCAGGTATAGTGCTTGTAGGTATTTTATATAACATTTCAAAATGTGGGCCAGTAGCTAAGGAAAGTATTCGCTGTTATGATATTACTGCTTAACAGTAAACCACTAACAGTCTCTGAATCCCTGGGTGGCGCTGGGACTAAGTCAAAACACATGGGCTATGGGCAGTACATTTAGATGGAGTTCTATTGGATTTCAGCCCCTTGTTTCTCGCTGACTCTAAGGGGAAGCAAATCGACGGCAAAGATACTGCTTTTCAGTGGATCATTTAGAGTCCTCAGGGTGGGCTTCCCCTCAACTGCGTGAGGATATAAATTAGTCACAGGAGTGCTCCGAATCACCACTGGTTGGACTAGTTTCTTCTGCGGGAACCCCACGCAGGCTGTGTGGCAAAAACTCCTGATGAGGTGATTGAAAGCTCTTTGAGGAAGAAAGAGGATACGTCTTTCCCCAATTCTATTATTCCTTAACTACTACAAGGATGTTCTGCATACAGTAAGGGCCTATGAAATGTACCTGTAATAACTGTGCTAGCTTTTCAAAAGATGGTTACCAGGACTTTGTGACTTGTGCCTTTCTGTATTTTTTTTCTCCCCAAAGAATATTCACTAATGAAACTCTGACCTAGTAAATAGTCTGAATAGAAGTCTAGGAAACAGGGCTGACTGTGTAGATGCTGGTGAGAATCTCTCAATGCACATTAGAGGCTTGGGAAGTCACCACCTCATTGCTGTTTCATTGTAGTTGTTTTTGTTGTTGTTGTTTGTATTTGGTTTATGACATGTAAATTTTTATCTTAAGTCCATTGGGCAACGTTGTAGTATCTCTCTTGCATACAGCAAATTCCTATGAATATTTGTTATCCAACCATTTTTATTTTATACCACAGTAAATTCTCAAAACAGAATAATGATTTAATAATAGCTGTACTTTGTGCTCTAAGACTGTCAGTTATTCTGTAATACATTTGTACTATGTTGAGGAGAAAAGAAAAAGAAAAGGAAAATGACCAAAAGTTTAGCAGAGGCCACCCAAGATGATTTGTTCATTGCAACACAGTGGGAGCTGGTTTTGCTACAGTCTATGTAACTGCTTAGGGAGATACAGGAATAGGTAAAAGCATGAGTTTGGGAATCAAAAGATCTCTGTCCTAGTCTCACTGAGCTGTGCAATTTGGAGAAATGACAGAACTTCTCTATGCCTTAGTGTTCTCCTCCTAAAACACTTTTTAAAACTTTCTTAGTTACAACACAACCAGTTTCTTCAACACATTTTTTCTTCACAAAGCACTAAAAAGTAAACTAGTTAAGCCATTCTCTGTGCACATCTTGGAACAAGAAAGTTCTGTTAACAGAGTAATCTCTTTACTTTCTTGTTATATTCATTTATGGGATGACACATCTCAGAAACCTCAAAGACAGAAGGCAGAAAAATAAAGCTGAGAAATAAACAGGTTATTTAGCTCATGGGTAAGACGGCAAGCAAACACTAGCACATTGTAAAACTTCTAGAATTTGTTGACTTGTGTGAATAGTAGAGCTCATTATTGGATTTTTTAAATGAAACTTTTTATTGCAAGCTGCCAAGCAGAAGCGTTTGCATCCTAGACAAATAAAAGGGTACTAAATGGCCTGGTCATTGGCAGACTACGGGCTGTGATATAGAGATGAGAAAGACTTGATTCTTACAGATATTGTATCTGCTGCTGTGATTACCTCATTCTGAAGATGATGTAACATGATATAACTGATCATAAAAAATATTATCTGGTTGACCACCCATACTTTGTTGAGCTGCCTTGAAAGACATATATTTAGATGTTTTCCCCGTTTAAGTTTCTTTTCTTTGAGAATTGCAATAAGTAATCTTTTTAGGCAAAAACAGATCTTAAAAGGTCAGCCAGTTTTAACTTCTTCATGCAGAAGAACATTTCAGTTGCTATCAAAATGGAAAATAATTCAACTCGCCTTTATTTCACAAATAAAAATAATAATTTTGGGACTAAGAAAAGGTATAAACAATTTCTGATCATTTTTTCACAGGAATAAGTGTAAAATTATCAGGGTAGAACTGATGACACATGTTTGAACTCAAGAAATAAAATAAATTTGCAAAACATTATTTTAAGACTTCTTTTTCTACATGTATTGTTAAGTAATATTTTCAGTTAGTTGCAAATTTTTTTTTGTTTACAATGTGTTCATCTTTTATGACTTTTCTCCAAAATTTTATTGGCCCTAAAAAGATTTTTACATTTTGTCAGAAACTATTGAGATTAAAGTTTGCAGCTATTAAACATGTACAGTGTTAGCATTATTCTTTGTTCACTGAACATCCACAGCTCTCCCTGTGACAGGCTGTCAAAAAATGTGTCTCTGAAAAGACAGGTTAGCTTTTAGAGACAATCAGTGATGCAATTCTCAGTGATGTGCTACACCCCGCCAGAGTGCCCCTGAGTGTTCCTGTGTGCAGTGATGTGATGTCTGAACTATTTGTGTGCTCTGCCATAAGATAGCATTAGCAGATGTAATGGGAACAGATCACTCATTTGCAGAAATATTTATGGCAGTGCCTTCAAAGGACAGTTCAATCCACAGTTGCAACTGATGAAGCATGTAGCAAGGACTGTTTCTAAAACCATGTGGGCTAAAATGTCATCCTACAAGGCAGTTAAAATGTGTTAACTTAATATGTGTATGACCAGAGATTAGAAAACACTGGCTGTCATATCTGAGCAGATTCAGTGCATGTGCATTTTCAGTAAAAGTGAAGTAAGAAATCATATTATGTTGAAAGGGCCAGGTTCAATTGCTTTAATAGAAGAGGAAGGCTTCCCTCTCGCATATTTTATACTGCCCAGCAAGGAACCTCTTCATATCCAAAATGCACCTTTTTTTGCTGGGCAAAGCTTTTTTTTTTTTTTTTTTTTTTTTTTTTTTTTTTTTTTGCGGTACGTGGGCCTCTCACTCTTGTGGCCTCTCCCGCTGCAGAGCACAGGCTCCGGACACGCAGGCTCAGCGGCCATGGCTCACGGGCCCAGCCGCTCCGCGGCATGTGGGATCTTCCCAGACCGGGGCACGAACCCGTGTCCCCTGCTTCGGGAGGCGGACTCTCAACCACTGCGCCACCAGGGAAGCCCGTAAAGCTTTTTTTTTTAATATTATAGATACTGTTTTCTGAGCAATACTTAAAATCACACTTCACAGCACTCGAATGCAGCACATTTAAATGTGAAACTGAACCAGTCTTACTCTTTTAAGCTGCTGACAAATCTCTATCAAAAAGCCATAGAAGATGAATTAATTTAACAGATGGACATAAGTGTGATGTTGGCCACAAACAATAGCTTTCATCTGTCATAGGCACCATTGCATTCTTTTGTTAAGCACCTCACTGTGCTCTAATTATTGAATGTCTTTTAGTCCCAAAGCTACCTAGAAGTAGGTCATAAAATATTATGTCCAGCCAATAGATGCTGCAAATCTTTGTCAAAAGTTTGCCAGAAGTATTGAGAAATTCCTGAAAGGACAAGGAGAGAGAAGGCTAAATGCATTCAGCTAAAAGCTCAGGAATACCACAGGGATGTAACTTTTGGACATTTTTTAATACTATCATTACTTTGGGCTACTTAGTGCAGTGATAATTTACTAAATAGGAGCAATTTACTAAAGAGACTCCAGAAATGTAAAAGAATTATTGCACCTCTGAAAAAAGTACACAGCATTTGCGCTGAAAAGATGAGACCCAGTGTTTTCCAATAAAGTTGATTTACTACTTAATGCACATCTGAAACAGCGTAGTGTTGGTTCAGAGAGCAGTTTGTAGCAATTTGATTTACACTAATCAAATGAAATGGTGCATTTTCCTGACACGTAAATGAAGTACACATTTTTTAAAAACTTACTTAAGAAAATAGCTATTCGAGATATTTCGTCACGATGGAAGTTAGCAGACATTTCACACTTACATTAAATTGATGAAGTTTAGTTGTCTCTAAAGATACATCTTTGTAATCATCCATCTTGTAAGTTTACTTTAAGAAATTAAAAGTTCATCCTTCTAATTTTATTTAACTTTACATCAAAAATATTTTAAAATATATAAGCGACATGGAGGGTAGAATGAGAAAGTCCAGCCAAATACAAGTTCTAAAAGGAAAGAAAATACTATATAAGAAATGATGGCATTAAATGTTTTTTCTTAAAAAGATGGACTGGGTGTGTGTGTGAGGGCAGAAATTTTATAAAGTTTATGTCCCACACACAGGTACTGAGCACTTGCTATATGCCAAGCACGGTGCTAGGTGCTTGAAATGCGAAACTGCGTACAACGTGGTCCTTTAATTTAACAAATTCATCTTTATTATTGGAGATAACTTGGCATTACAGAATCATCTAAGAGGGCATCCAAACCAGATCTGGCAGTTTAGAGAGATCTCCCAAAGCCTGAGTTGAGCTGGAAGAACAAATAGTTAGTTGCTTTTCAGGTTAATAGTAGTGTGTATCTGTTTAGGGCCAAGGGGCAATGTGTCTAGAGGGTATTCCAGGCAGGAAATATGGCTTAGAAAAAAAGCGTGGGTATATGAGCATGTCCTCCAGATGGGGTAGGACCTAGGGCGGTGGGAGAGTAGAGAGCAGATGGGGAGAGGTGAGACAGAGCAGGGTGGGAGTGGGTAAGCAGATGTCACAGCATGAAGGACTTACAGGCTTTACCAAAGAACCCAGGACTAATTCTGAGGGTCCTGAGGAACTATAGAAGGCTCCCAAGCAAGGCAGCAACATGATTATATTTGTCTTTTTGGAAGAGAAGTGAAGAATTGAGATGGGTAAAAAAAAAAAGAAAAAAAATGGAGGCAGGGAGATACATTAGAAGGGGTTGTAGTAAAAGTGAAGATGTAAACTAAGTCATTCACAGTAGAAGAGAGAGATTTGACAGATATTAAAGAGGTAGAATCAAGTTCAACTCAAGGTACGTTCTATGTGACAGATGAGTGAGAGGTAGGACTTAAGTACAAAGTCCAGTTTGGGCTGTGTATGTGTGTTAGAGATAACTAGAGGGTAACATTGACAGTAACCGAAAAATAAGAAAGAGGAGGGACAAGTCTGGGGAGAAAGAAATACTTATATTGTGTTTAATGCAAATCTGGAGCTCATTGGAGAGATTTGGGCTGGGATATAGATTTTTAAGTCACTGGAATAAAGAAGGTCATTAAACTTATGTATGTGCAAGATATTTCGCGAAAATACACAGAGAAGAAAAACAGCTCAAGGCAGGACTATTAGGGGAAAATAAAAACATAAGTACTATTGAAGGAATGCAAATCTATAGAGCAAACTTTAAAAAAGACATCCAGAAAAGCCCAGGAAAAGGAAAAATGCTTTAAAGAAGACAAGAAGAAATAATTTCAAGAAAGTCAAAGTCATTTAATTATTTAAGGTTTGAAGTGAAGTAAATTAACATAAAGATTGAAGAAAGTTCATTGGAATAAAGAAGTTTCAAGAGAGGATGGGGTTGGGGAGACCTGATGGCAATGGGCTGGAGAAGGAAAAGGAGAAGAGAAAATTATACCAGTAAGTGTAAGCAAGCAAGAGGGGGAAAGTGTAGCAGTTACAGAAGGAGGTAGGACCAAGGGATGTTTCTATTTTTAAGAAGGGAGAGGTTTGAACAAGTTTATATTTTGAGAATAAAAATGAAATGAAATGAAAACATGAGAGGTTGAAGACAGAACCAAAAGAGAAGATGGTGATGGCTCAGTCTCTGAGTAGGCAGGTAATGGTGCTACCCAGGGAAGGAAGAGGCAGAGCTACCACTGCAAGAAACAAAGGGGGAAGAAGAGATTTGGATGCAGACAAGTTTAAAAGTTAGGAGGATTGAGGCATTGGGTGGGGATGGGATGAGGCAAATCACACAGTAGTAAATAGATCGGTGTTATTGCAAGTGAATGGTCTCTAACTCCAGCCAGATCTCAGCACTGCCTGAAAATCCACTTGTGTGTCTTTACTCAGGTCCCTTAACCCCTGAGTGGAATAACTCTGAGGATAATAGTCTGCGCTGACTCAGATTTTTCCATTTTACCCAGATTTTACCTACAGTGGTAACTTGTTAGATAACGCATGCTTTAATGCATGCGTCCCCTTTCCTGTGTCACCTTCCCACTCCCCACTAATGTTTCCTGGAATCATATTCCAAATAAACACTTTTTATTCAAATCCTTTTTGCAGGTTTGGTTTCTGGGGAAGCTCAAACTAAAACAAATAAGGCACATAAAATAATGCCTGGCAAATAATAAGCACTCGATAAATTTTTTATATGTAAATCATAAGGGATAATAAGGGGAATAAATTATATTGTCTGTATAAGGTGCTTAGTTAGTTCCTGGCACATAGAATGTGCTCCCTAAGTAGCCATGTTTTGGGGAACTGGGAGAGGCTATTTAGTTTCTAGGATCTGTGCCATGTCGAGTTTAGGAGAATGACCGGCTTTTACCTGGAATGAATCGAGAAGCAGATGCCACCAGAAAGAGCCAAGCAAAGAAATGGAGGCAGTACTCATAGAGTGGTTGAGGAATGAAAGGTAGTTCCACATGAAACAAGGCTTTTTTAGGCTGCTGTGGGCACATTTGGGAGGTCAGTAGGGAAAGGGCAGAGAATGTACATGTGAGCGGAGGAAGATATAGAGAGATAAGTAGAGGTTTTCATTTGGGATGGGTGATCAAGGATGACTGAAATGAGGCAGAGTGGGATGAACTGACCCCATGGTACCACATAAAGTCGCTTCACTCTATCCCAGGCTGAGATTGTAAACCTAATGGAGCTAGCAGTTGACAGAAGGAGCTGGAGTTTGGAAGCTGAGCCCATTAGACAGACATAGCGTTACTGAATTCAAGCCCATATACTGCTTCCTTCACAACAGGCCAATAAATTAAGAAACTGGGTTCTGGGGCAAGGAATAGTGACTTTATTTGGAAAGCCAGCAGACTGAGAAGATGGTGGACTAGTGTCCCAAAGAACCATCTTACTCAACTTAGAATTCACACTTCTTTTATACTGAAAGGGAGAGGGTGTGGATGGTTCCTGGTGTGGGCCAGACCCCAGAGGGGATATGATAATCCTTCTTGTAGCTGTCCACCTAGGCCTGGTCAAGATGTTCCTGTAAACCTCCAGCAAAACAAAGGTTATTCTCTGTTCTGCAACTTTTTATCTCTATATTAATGAAAAGTGTTATGCCTTTAAAGGTCAAGCCTGGAAGGCAGAGCCTTGAGAAAGGGCTATTATGTATAATTTAGGCTATAGGCAACATTCTTTTACTGTTTGAGACAAAGGCAGAGAGCCAGCAAGACTAAGCACAGGCAACAGAGCACAAAGGTTAGGGCTAAAGGAATGTTCCAATGTGGAGTCAGGTTTGTTCTTCTCTATTACAGTTGTAATATACATTGACAGATGGGTGTCTGCAGGTTTAACCAGGACAAGCAGTGATAACCTAAAGGAAGAAAAACAGAGCATGTTCATTAACCTGAGTCTTCTCTTGGTTCTGTTGTACATAATAATCATTCCTAGGCTGATGTAACTTCCTGTGCCTTGAGAGTAATTGTCTGTAATTACAAGCAAATATGTACCAAGTTCCTAGTATTGCAAAACCAATTATGTACAGTGATTCCTTAAATACTCCATTAGAGAAATTTGAACACAGACATGGGGATAAAGGGGAGAATTTAGTCCCTACCAGTAGAATATAAATTCAAGCCTATGAAATAAGCCCTGTTTGCTGCCTTGGTGAGCTGCAGTGAAATGATGATTCATCAAGCATTTATTTTGTACCTATCACATGCTGGGAGCTTCACTTACATTGTTGCATTTATGAAATGTCTTCAGATGGGAAACAGTGCAGGTGTCACAGTTTTAGCTGCAGTTTTGCAGTCTCGATTTCTTTTGGTCGTGCAGCATTGCAGCAGTCAGGAAGAGAAGATAAAGCCCCACTGCTTCCTCAAGGCTGTGACAATTAGAGGATATTGCTACCTCCCTCTATCTAGCTGTGACAATCTCCCATTCCACCCTGAAGTCCTCTCAACCCCTCATCACATATCGTATGCCTCTGAGGTGACAAATTGTAGAAATAAGGGAAAACAGAGGAAAAAGGCTGAAATAAGATTTTAAAGAGAGAAAAAATGTGAGACAAGAAAAGTAAAAATAAAAATGGAGACCCAGGAGTGACAAAAACATTATATAGAAAATAAGAAAAAGATGGTGTTTGAAAATGAGCTCTTTGCTTATGTCAGGATGCTTATTTCTACACCTAAAGCACGCATTCAACCTAGATGACAAAATAGCATGTAATCTAGTCACATGGCGGAAAGGAAGTTGCAGATATTTTTCCAAAGCCATTATGTGAGGCAGAAGCCTTACATTTCTACTCCTATTGAGAATAATCTTTCAAGTCAGAGAAGGTGGAAACAATGTTCAGTGTTTGTAAAACTGTGGTTGAAGAAAGCTAGGTTCTGATTTCAGAATCCAAATCACAAGCTCTTTGCATTTAATTGTGACAAAAATGGAGGGTTTTTATTAGGTAGGTGTTCATAGAGAAAAATTCAAATAAGCATTAGGGGATTTTAAACCCCTGATGAGGTAGTTACCTGCTGCATTATTTAGAACACTTGGGACTCCAACTGCTACCCTTTTGTGTGCCAAGCTGCCACTGACTGATGTAAGAGCCTCAGAATTTCTCCCTTAGGAGGTATAATCAATGAAAATCCTTTACGAAGACTGGTCCCTGAGGTGTGTCCTCCCCCTGCTAGACATCTAAGGGACGATCTTTTTCACAAATCGTATTAACTCACTACCACAATAACAGTAATGCTCATTGTAAATTGCTAAATTTTACAAATTAATGAATGACAAGATGATGGTATAGGTCAATGGTACATGCTTATGTTTCAGAATTATGCTTAATTCTGATTAAGAGTTTGATTTGCATGTTACACCTCCACCTATCTGAATAAAAAGGCGATGAGAGTGGAGGCACCAAACATTGTTAGAACTCCACAATTACATTTTTTGCATAAAATGGAATGAAAATTTCTGATGTTTCATAATGACTACAGTGTATTAGCAAAATTTTATTATGCAATTAAAACATTAGCTACAACAAACATAAATATTTCTATGTGTTCTTGATTAGAGCACTTTCATAATCACTGTTCACTTGTGTATAGTTTACATACAACTAGAAGCACTTTATATGAATTAAATTAATATAAAAGTGGGTGTTCAAACTTTTAAGTTTGCTTTTTCTACAAATGGAAATTATTATATGGACAGTAAAAGGGATATAAAACTGACATTGCACCGCAGTATAACCTGGTGTCTCTAAGTGTCTTGACCTGGGTTCAAGTCCTTGCCCTGCCACCTGTTAGCCATGACACCAGGAACAAGTTGCTTCACCTGTCTGTCCCTCAGTTTTCATATCAATAAAATAGGAGTGCCAACTATAATGAAAACACTTTCTAGGCTTGTTGTACAAGTGAAATGCATTGATAGATCATGCCACTTAGAACAGCACCTGACACATAATAAGCACTGCATGAATGGTGGTGATTAATACCACTATTATTGCTTGATTGTCAGAGGAGCTATTAATCTAAATCATCAAGATTAGGGTCTTTAATAAGCTTTCTCCAAAGATCCCAGAGAACTCTAGGTAGGCAAAGCAAGTAATCAACAGAAAAATTTTTTTTTTCCCTTAGTAGCAGCCTGCTGACACAATTATATCAGGTCAGTGCTAAAGGCCTGACTCCGATTCAGATAGCATAATGAAACAATGGTCATAGTAGAAGAAGCAGAAGAAGTCTGCCAAAGAAGGAAAACTGTTCATCCCTCTCCTCCCTGAGGAAGTCTTCCACCCCTTCCTCACTCCTCTTCTAGAAAGAAATCTAAGGGCTCAGAGTTGAGGAGTTTACTGAGGCCATCTTTATCAGTGGGGGAAGGGGAAATGGGACCACTGCTCATTGGCTTCCTCTTGTAGCACAAGGAAGAGGCTGGTCCAGAACCTATTTTCTTGAAGCAAAACCATCACTTGCATTCTCTTCTTCAGTCCCTGCTTTTTATTTCTGCCTATTTTTATTTGATTTTATTTTTTTGAAGTATAGTTGATTTACAATCTTTCAGGTGTTATATATTTTTAATATATATTCTTTTTCAGATTCTTTTCCATTATAGGTTATTACAAGATATTGAATATAGTCCCCTGTGCTATACAGCAGGTCCTTGTTGTATATCTATTTTATATATAGTAGTCAGTATCTGTTAATCCCAAATTCCAGATTTATCCCTCCCCTGCTCCTTTCTTCTTTGGTAACTGTAAGTCTGTTTTCTATGTCTGTGAGTCTGTTTCTGTTTTGTAAATAAGTTCTTTTGTATAATATTTTTTAGATTCCACATATAAGTAATATCATATGATATTTGTCTTTGACTTACTTCACTTAGTATGGTCCATATAATAATCTCTATATGGTCCATATAATAATATGGTATATTATGGTATATATATGGTATATAATATGGTCCATATAATAATCTCTAGGTCCATATACATATGATATATACATATATCATATGTATACATATACAGGGGAGTATTACTTAACCATAAGAAAGAATGAAATGATGCCATTTGCAGCAACATGGATGGATCTAGAGATTCTTCTGTCCTTTCTGCAGCCAACCAAAATATGGTGAAATCCTGCTTCAGGGCTTTAGGCATAGCGAGAATAAAGGCCCTTGGGCTATGTGCTACAGTCCAGTTTACCAGAGCATTGCTTGCACTTCAGGATAGGAGCCCAGCTAACAGTAAAGTGATAATCTGCTTCCTTGGACTATCATTCCTTGCTTGTAGCTATATCTTCCATTTGGTTGTGGTCTGGAGTAGGATTTGGACACTCCTAAATCCTTTCACAGATCCCATCTAAAAACACCCCAGGGCTTCCCTGGTGGCTCAGTGGTTGAGAGTCCGCCTGCCGATGCAGGGGACACGGGTTTGTGCCCCGGTCCGGGAAGATCCCACATGCCGCGGAGCGGCTGGGCCCGTGAGCCACAGCCGCTGAGCCTGCGCATCCAGAGCCTGTGCTCCGCAACGGGAGAGGCCACAACAGTGAGAGGCCCGCGTACCACAAAAAAAAAATAAATAAATAAAAACACCCCAATCCCAACACAATCCCTAACATCACCTAATGATGTTAGGAAATAGGTCCATTGAGAACAAGTAACCTGCCCAAGGTTACATGGTAGTTAGTGGTAGCCCTGTGGCTTGAAGTCAAGTTTCCTGATTCCCATTTCAGTATTCAAAAATTTGATTAAATAGTTAGAATAAGATGGACAAAATACAGAAAACTTCCAACAACTTGAAATATATAGGCCTACCTCAGAGATATTGTGAGTTCAGTTCTAGACCATGGCAATAAAGCAAATATTGCAATAAAGGGACTCACACAAATTTTCGGTTTTCTAGTACATATAAAAGTTATGTTTTACACTATGCTATAGTCTGTTAAGTGTATAATAGCATTATGTCTAAAAAGCCAAATGTACATACCTTCATTCAAAATACTTTATTACTACAAAATGCTAACCATCATCTGAGCCTCCAGTGAGTTGTAATCCTTTTGCTGGTGAAGGGTCTTGCCTCGATTTTTATGCCTGCTGACTGCTCAGGGGGGTGTGTCCTGAGGGTTGGACTGGCTGTGGCCATTTCTTAAAATGGGACAGCAATGAAGTTTGCCACATCTATCGACCCTTCCTTTTACAAATAATCTTTCTGTAGCAAGTAATGCTTTTTGATAGCATTTTACCCACAGTAAAACTTCCTTCACAACTGGAGTAAATCTTCTCAAACACTGCCACTCCTTTATCAACTAAGTTTATGCAATATTTTAAATCCTTTGTTGTCATTTTAACAATCTTCACAGCATCTTCAACAGGAGTAGATTCCATCTTAAGAAAACCCTTTCTTTACTCATCCATAATTAGAAACTCCTTGTTTGCTCAAGTTCTATCATGAGATTGCAGCAATTCAGTCACATCTTCAGGCTCCACTTCTAATTCTAGTTCTCTTACTATTTCCACCACATTTGCAGTTACTTCCTTCCACTGAAGCCTTCAACCCCTCAGTCATCCATAAGGTTTGGAATCACCTTCTTCAAAACTCCTGTTAATATTTTGACTTCTTCCCATGAATCATTAATGTTCTAAATGACATCTAGAAAGGTGAATCCTTTCCAGAAGATTTTCAATTTAGTTTGCCCAGGTGCATCAGAGGAATCACTATCTTTGGCAGCTATATCCTTACAAAATGCATTTCTTAAAGAATAAAACTTGAAAGTCAGAATTACTCTTTAATTCATGTGTTGTGGGTTGGATGTTGTGTTAGCAGGCAAGAACATAACATTAATCTTCTTGTACATCTCCATCAGAGCTCTCGGGTGACCAGGTGCATTGCCAGTGAGCACTAATATTTTGAAAGAAATCATTTTGAGCAGTGGGTCTCAACAGTGGGCTTAAAATATCCAGTAAACCATGTTATAAACAGATGTACTGTCATCCAGGCTTTGCTGTTCTATTTATAGAGCAAGGCAGAGTAGATTTAGCATCATTCTGAAGGGCCCTAGGATATTCCAAGTGGTAAAGGCACATTGGCTTCAACTTTAAGTTACCCCCCTAAAAAGAGAGTCAGCCTGTCCTTTGCAGCCAGACATTGACTTCTCCTCTCTAGCTATGAAAAGCCTAGATGGCATCTTCTTCAAGTGGAAGCCTGTTCCATAAACATCAAAAATATGTTGCTTGGGCTTCCCTGGTGGAGCAGTGGTTGAGAGTCCGCCTGCCGATGCAGGGGACACGGGTTTGTGCCCCGGTCTGGGAAGATCCCACATGCCGCGGAGCAGCTGGGCCCGTGAGCCATGGCCGCTGAGCCTGCACGTCCGCAAGGGGAGAGGCCACAACAGTGAGAGGCCCGCATACCGCAAAAAAAATAAAAATAAAAAAAAAAAATAATGTGTTGCTTATTGTAGCCACCTTCATTGATTATCTTAGCTAGATCTTCTGGATAACTGGCTGCAGCTTACACATCAGCACTTGCTGCTTCACCTTGCACTTTGATGTTATAGACACAGCTTCTTTTCTTAAATGTCATGAACCAATCTCTGCTAGCTTCAGACTTTTCTTCTGCACCTTCCTAACCTCTCTTAGTCTTAATAGAATTGAATAGAGTTAGGGCCTTGCTCTGGATTAGGCTTTGGCTTAAGGGAATGTTGCAGCTGGTTTGATCTTCTATCCAGACTACTAGAACTTTCTCCATATCAGCAATAAGGCTGTTTCACTTTCTTATCATTCATGTGTTCACTGGAGTAGCACTTTTAATTTCCTTCCAGAACCTTTTCTTTGCATTCACAACTTGGCTAACTGTTTGGCTGAAGAGGCCTAACTTTCAGCCTATCTAAGTTTTCAATATGCCTTCCTCAGATATTTCTCAAAGCTTAAACATTTCTTGCTTTTGATTTAAAGTGAGAGACGTATGACTCTTCCTTTCGCTTGAACACTCAAAGCCCATTGTGGGGTTATTAATTGGCTTAATTTCATTATTGTTTTGTCTCAGAGAATAGGAAGCCCTGAGGAAAGGGAGAGAGACAGGGGAATGGCCGGTCGGTGAAGCAGACAGAATACAAACAACACTTATAAATGAAGTTTGCCATCTTACATGGGCACTGTTTGTGGTACCCCAGAACATTTACAATAGTAACATCAAAGATCACTGATCACAGATCACCAAAACAAATATGATAATAATGAAAAAGTTTGAAACGTTGGGAGAATTACCAACGTGTGACATGGAGATATGAAGCGAGCAAATTCTGTTGGAAAAATGGCAGCAATAGACTTGGTCTACACAGGCTTGTCACAAACCTTCAATGTGTAAAAAAACCACAATGTCTGCAAAGCACAATAAAACAAGATAGTCCTATAATTTTTACAGTGCACAAGCATACAGTCTGCTTTTGTATGAAACAGAAGTCTTAGCCAAGCTTTACTTTTTTCTTCCAAAATCCTTTTCATGTTCTTAGCCAGATTCCCACTTAAGCAATTACATCCTGTTCATATAAACTGTCTTTATATCTCATTTGGACAGAGCACACTTCCATCTAATTTGTCTTGCTCTCCTAACTGGCTTTGCAGGCTTTTTGTGTGAGCTTGGAATTTCTGTGCTTCTTCTCTGCACTCCAGTGCATCCTTAGGGAGCCATCAAATAAATTAGTTTTTTCAGTGTGCTAAATGGTACCCTGGTGCCCTGAAAGAGTTAATTCACCTCGGATAGGTGAGCAGTTATTAACTCAAGAACCACGACTGTGACTGACCCAAAGGGAGCGGTAACAATCCAGGCATATGGCCAATTAACCACATGCTGGCTTAGCAGACATTCAGTAGGTAGGGACCCAACCATTGTGTATGCCCCATTGGAAGTGACTCAACCATGGAGAACATGTGACTGGTTCAACTGAGTCCCAGGTCACCCTAGGTGTAGAGGTGAGAAGTAGTTCTGCCTAAGAACACCTATTTAGATTTACATCTGACTCCTGAGAGATGAGGAGGGCTCTGTTTTTGTTTCCAACCAGCCCTCGGGACTCCTGAGTATACACATTGGTTCTGCAATGGCCCTGCCCAGATAGGATATCGTATTCCACAAAGGAGCATCTCAGGGGTTCCAACTGAAGGAAATAATAAGTAATTATGGGGTGTTATTCCATCCTCTAGTACTATTCACTAGAAATATAATGTAAACCACATATAAAATTTAAAATTTTCTAGTACTATATTAAGAAAATAGAAAATAAATAGGTAAAATTAATTTTAATCATATATTTTATTTATACCCACAATATTGTCGTTTCAACATGAAATACATATTATTAATGAGATATTTTACATTCTTTTGTTTGTACAAAGTCCTTGAAATATGGTGTGCTTTACAGTTAAAGCACATCTCATTTCAGTACCAGTCACCTTTCAAGTGGTCCATAGTCACATGTGGTGATGGCTGCCATACTGGCAGCACAGCTCTAAACGTGGTCTGAATTGGTATAGTCTTGGAAAGGACCACATTTTGCTCTCTTCCCTACCTGTTTTTTTTTTTTTTTTTTTTTTGGCCAGGAAGATCCAAATCCCCTGAGCTTGCTCAATTCTTTGTAAGTTTGGTCCTGCATCTTCAGAATGTTCTACAGACTTGACCAGTTTTCATAAATGTTTGCATTGTGGGACATTTGTATGCTTTTTATCTCAATTCCTGGCATAAAAGCCAGGCTGGAATATGATGAAAGTAGAGCTATAGCATTTCCAGACATGTGGAAACTAAGAGGAAAAGAATCTGTTTTTCTTTCTTTTTCCTTGAGGTAGAGGGGAGGTAAGAAATATTGGGAAAATTAAAATAGAGTTCAACAGTTTCATGGAACATTAAGAATCCACTATGAGCCAGGCCCTTATGGCACAAAGATGAAAAAAGCCATAATTATAGCAATTGAGAAGATTGTAGTCTAGTGGAGAAGACCGTCCCAAGAATGATTTGATATGCTATAGGTCAATGAGAGGTAAGCACAAATTTTATTTGCGCAAACTGTGCGGTATTTAACCTAACCTGGGATACAAAGACACCTTCTTGGAAGAAACGGGAATAACAATAGTGAGACCTTGGATGCCCCAGATGAGAATAACTAGAAGTAGAGCATCGCCTGAAACCTAAAGCTTCTAAGTCATGCTATGAGCTGACTTTTTTTCTGTAAGTGATGGGAAGCCATTGGGACTTTCTAAGGGAGTTACCGAATTAGGTTTGTGTTTTAGATGGATTACTCTGACTGCTTTATGGAGGGTGGATACAAGGGGTGGGAGAGGGGGCATAGGAGCAGAATAGAGGAAAGGAGACAAAGTAGGGGGCTGATACAAAAGTGCAGTGACTGACCAAGGGGGAGGGGCCAGCCTAAGGCAATCGTAGATACACAGGAAGTAAAATCAGTAGGTCTGGGTAATTGGTTAGATCCAGGGGATAAGATTAAAGCAACTAGGCAGAGATTTCAGGAAGAAAGTCAGCGTAGAAGTGAAGATGGTTACTTGTATTTTTGAAAAGCCTGAATGTGCATCTGCAACATCGCCATGGACTTTACCAATAGGCAGTTACATACAGCTCTGATGCTTACTCATGTAGATAGTAAATAATACCTACTATTTACAGATCATTCAGTGAGGTCAAGGACTTTACATTTGTAACTCCGTTTAATGGCCGAAGTGACCTTATGAGGCATAAATTATTACGATCAATTTTACAGATGTAGAACATCAGGCCTAAGTGTCACGGTTAGTAAGTTAATTGGATCACACAGGAGCCAGGACTAAAACTCCAGGCAGTCTGAACCCATAGCCTCCAATTGTACTCAAAATTTTATCCTAGTCATAACACCATAGACTAAAATTCATGAGTGGCGATGATATCGCCCAAGATGAGGATGAAAAGAGATCAGTGGGTCAAGGACTAAACATTTTATCACTTACAGTAAATTTGAAAGTGCATTGCTTTTCACATTTAAATATATGATAAATAACTTATTTGCTTACAAATTTACCATGTTTGGTTTGAAAGCTTGAAAGAATGGATTGTTAATAAATTATAACTTTATAAATTAAATGTTGCCCTTCTA
Organism: Orcinus orca; assembly: GCF_937001465.1. Lineage (NCBI taxonomy): Eukaryota > Metazoa > Chordata > Mammalia > Artiodactyla > Delphinidae > Orcinus > Orcinus orca. The sequence goes on from NC_064565.1 coordinate 68,088,800, forward strand.
ACAATTTCTAGTTATGAAGTAAGGTATAACTAATTACAATAATTTGATTTTAAATATTTTATATTAGTTTGTAACAAATGGTTCAATATTTACAGTATCTAGGTTCTCTTTGTTTTTGACAATTTATGAAGAAGCCAAATTTTAAGAAGAAAAGAAACTAATAATACTAAAAATTAAAACTTAAGACAATTTTAAGACCTGATAACTTCCATAGTGTTAAGTGGTCACAAAAAACTATCACTGTCTGGAAAGAAACCTCTTCTGCCCACTGTCTGCCACCAATTTCCCCATCCTACCTCCCGCCATTTTTATCTTTTCAGTGGTAGGAAAATTAATGATTATGTTAAAAATCATTTAATGTAACTTTCCCATAGGATGATTATCTATGTCTATTTATTTTTATTGTCTTACTGTCATTATCAAAGCTTTTTGCTTGGTGTCCCACTTGAACATGGGTTCCAAAACCCACTGCTTTGTAGGGCCCAAGGTCCCCACTCCTCCTCACGGCCTACATTTCTGTTTTCTGTACCAGGAGTCTATTTAGATACTGTTAGATAGTTGCTGTTTGGATACCAATCAAGACACCACTTAGGACCCCAACACTGTCACCCACTCGCCTGAGCATTAATGCTCACCCCCTTACACTAACGCTACCCTCACCCACTGAAGATGGCCTGGCTAGAGCCCATTTGATATGACCTTTGAATGTTACAATTGGGTGACTCTCAAAGTCTAGCTCTTACAACCTGATTAGGTCTCTGAGAAATGTTATCACGTATTACTAGCTTCCCTCTTTTGGTACCAGCCTGCCATGGAGTGCCCAACATGGCTCTTGGCAAAAGGTGTTTATACGTTTATTGTAATTGCTTTTAGTGTACAGGAATCACACAGTAGCATGTCTGTTATAGAAAATCTTCCTATTTGTAGGCATTTCAGAAAGTGTTTTGAAGAAGTAAATTCTAGATGACAAAATAAATGAACCTTTTCTATCTGCTTAAAACTCATAAAGCAAAATGATTTCTTTTTTGGTTAAAGAAACTGAAATATCGTTAATAATTCTACAGCTAGACTCTCTCCTAAAATTCAACTAACTAGGTTACAATTAAGTTGTTACAAGACTGATAACTATATATAGAATGATAAATTCATCAGCTAGGCTTTATTTAACACAACTGTCAAGACTCAGTCTTTTTTTTTCTTCCTCTCAGCTGTGCCAATTAGCCTCATCAATACCTCATATCTAATCTCGGGCAGGTTTGGAGCCTTTCTATTCATGAAGCTGGTCAGGTAGCTGCCCAGTTGACATTTTCTGAAGAAGCCCAGGTCTTACTAAAATCCTCTCATATGCCAGCCTTACAATGTATCTACAGTCATCATTAAGTAATGTTGGGAATAAAAATCAATGACTTACTTAGCCAGTAGACCTGCGATCCATTTGCATGAGTTAACCACATTTGTTTACCCTGATTACAACCTTTTGTCACCATAACAAAAAGTATAGTCTTTCATTTATTTTTAGAATAAACAAATACTTATTGAGTGATTATTGCCCACGCTCTAGGCACTGTGAAGGCCCTGAAGGTACATAAAAGAACATCACAACATGGATTAAGTCTCTACTCTTAATGAGTCTGTATTAGATGGTGTATTAGTCAGGGTATAGGCTAGGTTATGCTATGGAAAAATATATCCCCCAAACTTACTGGCTTCGGAAAACAACACTTTATCTCTCACTTTCACTTCATGGCCTTTGCAAGTGAGTCAGGGCTTTGCTCCACGTGTCTTCATTCTGGGATTAGGCTAATAGAGAAGCCACTATCTCTCAGGGTAAAAAACATTCTAGAGGGTCTTGCACTATTCATTGATCCAGAAGAGATGTTGTTTCTTCTACTCCCAACTTGATGATCAGAATTTGTCATGGGAACTTATTCAAGTGCAAGGAGACAGACACGGCTGGGAGGCAGAGAACTGGAATATCTGAAGAGCTTTAATGACTTCCAGGGACATGCAAGTTCTGAAGTTGAGGGGAAGATAGGTAGGGGCCTTCAGTGTGGCGAGTATCCTAGGTCCCCCAGAATAACATCTTTGGAGCTCTGGGCATCCGAGATGAAGCCTGAAAGATAAAAGTGCTGGAAAAAGGGATAAAGGAGCAGAGGAAGAAGGAATTACAGTTATTGATTATCTACCCTGTTTCAGTCATTTTCATTTCATTATATTGTGTAAACATTTAAATTTAAGGGATTGAGGAGGAAAGCAAAATGTTAGCAGTGAACAAGGAGCTAGAGGTATCCCAGAGGTAAACTAGACTCACTGAGCCATCTGATTTAGATTTAGTAACATGGTTCCAGATATAACATGGCACATGCAAACTGATACCTGTGACAACTAACTAGGTAAATGCATTTGTTAGAAAGCTATGAAATTTAAATTTTTAGAGAAATTTGGGGAATAATACACAATTACAGTCAATACTTGATTATCAGAAATAATTTTGGAGAATGGGTGGAAATAAAGTAGGTTACAGGTAACCCCAAACCACACACAGTTCAAATAAAACCACAGTCAATGCTTCATGACCTCAAAGCAGGTAACCCAGTTGGCAGATCGATCAAACACTGAATAAACTAGAGTCGGGATCTAGGAAGATTTCATTTCTTAGTGAGGCTGAACAATTAGGTAATGACGAAATTGGAGTTGAAGGGCAGCTCTCCCAGATGCAGAAACTAAGGAGCCAAACTCTGGGTAGGGCTGTTACTAGAGTGGATCAAGTGTGCCAGACGTCAGGACTCCAGACCTGGAATCCTGTCCCCCCCACCACTGCAGAGCTGATAATCAGGGCTGATGCCCCAGGGCTTGATTACATGCCCGGCAAGCAGAGGGACCTAATCCCAAATCTCTGCTGCACCTTAAGAACCTCCACCTGAAAACGTGCTAATCCACAAACCCATTTATCCACCCTCAGATAATCAGGAATTAATTGTATGTGCACGTGTGTGTGTGTGCATTTTAATGCATCATAATTAGAAACAAAAGGAGCAATTTTCCACACTTGAAGGCCTAGAAATTCTATTTAGGATATAACAGAAACATTTCTTGATCCTCATCTTTTAATCCACATGTAAAAATACAAAGTGGGGCTTCCCTGGTGATGCAGTGGTTGAGAGTCCGCCTGCCGATGCAGGGGACGCGGGTTCGTGCCCCGGTCCAGGAAGATCCCACATGCTGCGGAGCGGCTGGGCCCGTGAGCCATGGCCGCTGAGCCTGTGCGTCCGGAGCCTGTGCTCCGCAACGGGAGAGGCCCCAACGGTGAAAGGCCCGCGTACCGCAAAAACAAACAAACAAAAAAAAACCAAAGTGTATTGAAAAGTATCCCTACTAACTGCTTTCTATACTCCCAAAGTTGACATTTTTAAGCCTTCTGAACCTGGTGATTATTTTCTAAGTGAACAAAAATTTACTTTTCAATGGATATTTTATCATTATCATTAATTGACTCAAATAACATGTACTGAGCGCCTGTTATACATCAAGCCAAAAACCATCTACTATATAATGGGTTATGGCTTTGTAATAAGAAATCTATGATATTAATACCAAGTGTTCAGGACATTATAAGCAAAAACTGACAAGTGCAACACAAAACATGCTAGGCATATAGCATTTAGAATAAGAACAATGCAGGGTAATGAATCAAAGGTTTATTTTCTAAAACAGCATGCTATAAGAATAGATTTTACAATAAAGGGCAATTTGATCAATGTGCCAAAATTTCAATCTTATTGAAATAGAGCTTTTCTGTTTGTGATAAAACAGTGAACTGATTGATAGCATCAGCCAGGACTTTTCAGTTTTCTTTGCAGGCCGAAGCTTCTCTCCTCTTATCTAACCCAAGGGAGGTGTCTTCATCTAGAACGTGGGTTGGCACAAACGGTGACCTGTGAGCCAAATCCATGCTTCTAACTAAGAATGGCTTTTACATTTTTTAAAGATTATAAAAAGCAAAGACTATACAACGGAGACTGTATGTGACTCACAGACTCTAAAATATTTACTAGCTAGCCCATTATAGAAAAAACTCACTGACCCCTAGTCTAGAATATTCCTAGACTCCTCTCTCCTCTTCATTCCTCAAATCTAATCTAGTGTCTGCCTCCTAATATCTCTGCAACAAGTGCTCTTTCTCCATTCCCCTTGCTAACTGCCCTAGATTATGACTCCATTGCCTCTTGGCTAATGTGGTTCTCTGCCTCCAGTCTCACCCTTTTCCAACCATCCACTATAATGTCACCTGAATAATCTTTTAAAGAATAGAAGTCACCATGTCCTTCTCAGTCAATCTTTCCTTGACATCCCACCACCACTACAACATACGTACTTGCTTCTACTTCCCTGTATTTGTTCAGATGTCCATGCAACACACTTAACATCAAGGATTTATTTACAGATTGGCTTTCCCTTTAAGCTGGGATCTCCCGTCAGGGTAGATACAGATATAACATCTGCCACGAAAAAGATGTGTGTCAAAGACTAAGTGAATGAATGAGTTTAATTCAGTGTTTTTTTGAGTGTAGGAAAAGTTCCTAGGGTTCTGGATATCTTTGGAAGAGAAGAGGATAGGTATGTGCCACCAAGAGAACGTTTGGCAAAAAAGTAGTAAAACTAGGAGAACTGAAGACCAACTTCTCATCTGCCTTTCATGCTAATGTTTCCTTTCATGAATGCATTTGAATATATAAAATTTTTAAATGTTTAAATTATGCGCAACACTAAGATGTGTACTTTACATGTTTTTCCAGTTATTTTTGTTTTATAAAGTGGGCATATGTGTGAATATAGAACTGAAAATTGACAGAATGGGTGCATTGTGTATGTGTGGAGAATAAGGATTGGAGGAAGGCAGGAAAACAGAGGGAAGATAGAAGAGCTTACCATTAGCTGCTTCCCTGCTTCTAATTTCTTTCCCCTAGCTCCAGAAAGAAGGCAATCTCCTTGCCTTCTCAGCATCCTTTTTTATTAGTTGGGGTAGACAATGCTATGCTGCAATAAAAACTCACTCTGAAATCCCATGGCCTTAACATAGCTAAAGCTTATTCTTTGCTTATGTTACATTTTCATTTTTGAGCCCATATGAGAACATGGGCTCTCCACCTTGCGGTTACTCAGGATCCCTGGCTGACGGCAGCTCCATTGACCAGACCTGTATAATTTGGGATATGTGATCTTCTTCTTTTAAGAGAAGAAAGTACATAAAGACTTTCTATCTTCATTCCATTACTCAGAGCTAGTCACATGACCCTACCTAACTGCAAGGCAGGTACAGTCTCTCTTGTAATAGGAATGAAAGAAGAATCAGATATTGGAACACTAGAAAGGTCTACCACACCCTTTCAGATGAACTAGTTATCTTTAGTAAGACAAAACTATCCACTTTGTAGCCCAGAATTCGAACTTCTGTTTATTTAGTTTGGAAGGTGTCCTTCTCAGGGATTATTGATGTCATACACATTTGGCCAGCAATCCAGTGAACTCTGGTTATGGTTCCAGTCCCATCTTCCTTACATCTGCAGTTTATATTGAGATTTTTTTTCCCCCCTCAGTACCTCCTTAGCCAGTCAAGAAAATAGAGCAGAATATTTACTCCTGGAATAAGTACCTTCTCTGATCATCTAAAAAATAGCTCTCTAATAGTTCCCCAATTCTCCTGATTTCCTTAGGATGAATGGAACCAGAGCAATAGTCCACAAATTAGAAATCCAGGCAATAGCTCAGACCCTAAATACTTTGTGTATATGGTGAAGACTGAGATAGTCTTCACCATATACACAAGACTGGGATAGGAGATAGGGTGGGAATGGATTACTGTGGGCCGGGCATACATGAGCTAGATCTCTAGCCTTCCTGACTACTATGAACGCAAAAGAGGGAACCACCAGTTGACAACCCGAAGGTCTTATGTTAACCATCTTAGAGTCTTCCTTTTCCTTTCTCGGCTGCCTCGGAGATTCATTTTAGCAAGCTCCTACCTGAAATGTTGAGAAGAAGGCCATGTATCAGTGATCCTCTGTACCCTGTTCAGATATCTGAAAAATGTAAAGAGGAATGAATATGTGTTGGATAAGAGATCAGTACAGTTTAGATGAGCCCATGTTGCAAGCATATATAAACCTAATTCTTGAATCAAATGGACTCTTAGTCATTGCCTTAGTGACTTAGTCACTCTTAGTCATCCCTTCTTGGGATTTTAAGGTTAATTCAGTACTTGCTTGAGGCCAGATGTCTGGCTAATCACGTCTCCTGAAGAGAAAGAAGCCAGGAGACCCTACCAGCTTTAAAAAGAGAAATGTAAGGAAATGGGTGCATGGAGACTGTTTGCAACACAACCTAATTTCTGGAAAAAAAAATAAAGGCTTCCTTTGGTCAAAAGGTAAACTTCCATTTATAAGGTAAATAACTACTATGGATGTAATGTACACCATGATTAATATAATGAACACTGCTGTATGTTATGGATGAAAATTGTTAAGAGAGGAAATCCTAAGAGTTCTCATCACAAGGAAAGAATATTTTTTTCTTGCTCTTTTATTTTCTGTCTATATGAGATGATGCATGTTCACTAAACTTACTGTGATAATCATTTCATGATATATGTAAGTCAAATTATTATGCTATACACCTTAAACTTATATACTGCTCTCTGTCAATTATATCTCAATAAAAACTAGAAGCAAAACACAACAAAACAAGACAAAATCAATAATTCATCTCCTCAACTCCAAGCAGCACTTTATTTTCATATATAAATTTTTTCTCTAACTGGGAACCATATTAGAATCAATGCATTCTCTAAAAGTTTTATTAAATCATTTTTTACTAGCAATGATGCTTTAGAATTGAGGGACTAATAAGAATAAATATTTCTGTTTCGCCAAAAAAAGAGAGAGAAAAATAAATAAATACAAAAACAAAACAAAATAAAGACTTCCTGTCCCCTGAGAGGAGGAAGAACTCATGTGAGTTAAGATCATAACACGCTCATAAGGAGCCCAAATGCCAGTCACCAGCTAGTCTATGGATAAAGTGAAGATATTTCTCTTCTGCTTGTCATTTTTGGTTATGGATCTTTTCTCTTTCTTCTCTTCTATGTGTCTGTAGATGGACCTGGGGCAATCTCCTGTTGTGAAAGTCTCCCCAACAACTCTCCCCTCTGCCACCTCTTGGGAGGTCTACCATGGAGATGACAAGGTGTACACATCGTTTGGTCCTCAGCGTGTCAGCCTGCGCAGCCTGTTTCAAAAATTTGAATCGGTTGCTAATGTTTAATGTTCAGGAGACTTCATATAGAATTCAGGATGCCTGACTGCTCTGGTAATCCTGGGTCTGCGTTTGCCCCGTGGCAACTTTTGACTGGAGCTGAGTAGCAGCTACTCCCTTTAAAGGAGGCAAGAGCACAAGAATTCTCTAGTCTCTCTGCTCCCCGTTGTCTTGTTAACAATGAGGCTGGGCATTTAATATCAGGTTAGCCTTGATGTTTTCCTTGGACTCCCAGCCTGTTTCACTTAATCATTTTTTTCTGCCTGGCCCCTTTAGATATTTCAATTTGTAGCCTCTGGCTAGTAGAATCAAGTTTTAGTCAAAGCATCAAAGTTAGATAGGGTATTCTTGGACATATTTTGCATGTCCTAGAAGGCCAAGATCCAGGTATCAGTTTAGAGGAAAGAAATCTAGGAGGCTGCTTACCTTGCCTCAACCTCGGACAAAAAGAATCCTGAAGGGCCACATGTGGTCTAATCCAATGTGTCAAATGCAAGGGGTGGAATTAAGACCTAGCTAGTGTGCATTTGACAAAAGAATTGCACATTTATTATCTGATTTGTTGTAGCCTTTAGTGGCATGTAACAAAAACACACATAATCGAAAATGGTCTAACCAAAAAGAGGTTCTGTTGGTTCCATAACTGAAAAGTATAGGAGTGAGTCTGGCTTTAGGTGTAGCTAGACCGGAGCCTCAGATGACACCATGGGCATGAGACTTCTGTCTGCATCTTTTGGTTCTGCTTCCCCCGGCTCCCCTCTCAGATAGCCACCTTGCATCACCGTCACAAAATGGCCGCCAGCATTGCCAGAGCTACATCCTTACAGGCCCATATCTAACAGGAGACATCTTTGTCCTCGCATTCCAGGAAAAGCCTAAATACTTCACATCAATTCTGATGGGGACAGATTGGTCCCAGTCTCTGTAGCCAGGGGAATGTCAGTCAGGCACCAGGGACAGGTCAGGTGCTCCACCAGAGAAGCAAAAGTGGAATGGGGGGCAGGTATAATCCCCCAAATGGAAATCCATCTATGGTTACCAGGAGAAAAATGAATGAATGATGGATAGCATCAGTAGCTGATTTCAACTATGTCTGGGCCACTTGTTAAAAAGCAAATTCCCACTGCTCAGATATTCTGATTCATGAGGCCCAGAAACCTTCTTCTTTAATAAGATCCCGAGGGATTCTGATGCAAGAAGTTATTAATTCAAACTTTGAGAAACACTTTGAGACTGCAGTGTCTTATTAAAACTAAAAATAAATTCATAATTACATGCCAGGAACCGTATTAAGTATTTTACAGCCATTATTTCAGATAATCCTTAAACAACTCTATGAAGTAGGACCATTATTATCTTCATTTTTGGATGAGGAAGTGAAGCTTAAGAAGTTTAATAATTTTCCGAGTGACGCCTAGATAATAATAAGTGACAGAGCCAGGATTCAAACCCACAGCTACCTGACTGTAAAGTTAATGTTGTTACTACTTTGTTATAATATCTATATCCCTTTAGATAGCTGTGCTTGCCATAGATTGAAGGATGATTCATGAGTCACAGTGTCTGATCTTGCCATTCTTTGACGTGGAGAACAACTTACTGATATTCACCAGAGTGAGTCACTGAGTTAGACAAAGTTATATCAAACATCAATGTGTTGCTCCTACACTGCAGTATACTATATGTGGCCTTAGGAAAGTTACATCCACTTTCTGAACCTCAGTTTCCCTTTCTGTAAAGGATTATTAATATCACTTCATAAGGTTGACATAGGAATTAGATGAATAAGTAAAAGTGCCAAAACCATACCTATCCTCAATAAATACAGGCTATTTTTTTTTCCATCTGTGGGTTTAATCACAAATGACCAGATGATGATTTCTTTTCCTGTCACTTTGTTGTGGCTGCTGATTCATTGAGAAGTTTCACTGTAGGCTCCTCATTACCCTTAGCATAGGCGCCAACCAATTCTGGCCAATTTGTAATCTTCAGATGTTTGTGATGCCCATGGCAGCTGGTATGTCAGTTTGAGAGAGGTGCTCAGGGATTGGAAAGAGAGGAAGGAACAAATAATTATTAAGTGCCTATTATATAGCAGGCATATTTCAGAAAATAGTTTGTTAAGTTTTTGTATTATTGTTGAGGTATAACTGACATATAACATTATGTTAATTTCAGGTGGGCAATATACTGATTTGATATTTGTATATTTTTCAAAATGATCACCACAATAAGACTCATTAATGTCTGTCACCATAAATAGTTAAAAATTTTTTTCTTGTGATGAGAACTTTTAAGATCTACTCTCTTAGCAACTTTCAAATATGCAATACAGTACTATTAACTATAGTCACCATGCTGTACCTTACATCCCCAGGACTCATTTATCTTATAACTGGAAGTTTGTACCATTTGACCACCTTCACCCATTTTACCCACCCCCATCCCCCACCTCTGGCAACCACCAATCTTTTTTCTGTGTCTATGAACTTGGTTTTTGTTTTTGTTTTAGAATCCATATATAAGTGATACCATGTGATACCACAATAGTATTTGTCTTTCTCTATATGATTTATTTCACTTAGCATAATGCCCTTAGGGTCCATATCTGCTGTAGCAAATGGCAAGATTTTCTTCTTTTTTATGGTTAAATCGTATTCACACACACACACACACACACACTCTCACACACACACACACACACACACACACATTGTTTTTATCCATTTATCCACTGATGGACACTTAGGTTGTTTCCATATCTTGGCTATTGTAATTAATGCTGCAATGAACATGGGGCCACATAAATCTTTTCCAGTTAGTGTTTTCATGTTTTTCAGACAAATACCCAGAGATGGAATTGCTGGATCATATGGTAGTCAATTTTTAATGTTTTGAGGAACCCTCCATACTGTTTTCCATAGTGGCTGCACCAATTAACATTCCCACTAACGGTGCCCAAATGTTCCCTTTTCTCCACATCCTCGCCAACACTTGTCATCTCTTGTCTTTTTGATAATAGCCATTCTGACAGGTATGAGGTGATATCTCATTGTGGTTTTGATTTGCACTTCCTTGATGATTAGTGATGTTGAGTACCTTTTCAGTACCTGTTGGCCATTTGAATATCTTCTTTGAAAAAATTCTATTCAGATCCTCTGCCCATTTCTTAGGGGATTGTTTGCTTTCTGCTACTGAGTTATGTGAATTCTTTATATATTTTGGATATTAACCCCTCATCAGATATATGATTTGCAGATATCTTCCTCAGATATATGATTTGCAAATATTTTTTGCAGCTATTTCTGTAGGTTACCTTCTCACTGTGTTGAGGTTTCCTTTGCTGTGCAGAAGCTGTTTAGTTTCATGTAATCCCACTTGTTTATTTTTGCTTTTGGTGTCAAATCAAAAAAATCATTACCAATACCAATATCAATGAGTTTACCACCTATGTTTTCTCTTAGGAGTTTTATGGTTTCAGGTGTTATTTTAACTCTTTAATCCATTTTGAGTTAATTTTTGTGTATGCTGTAAGATAGTGGTTCAGTTTCATTCTTTTGCATATGGATATCCAGTTTTCCCAACACTGTTTATTGAACAGACTGTCCCTTCCCCCATTGTATATTCTTGGCTCCTTTGTCATAAATTGACCATATATGTGTGAGGTTTTTTCCCTGGGTTTTCTATTCTTTTCCATTCATCTATGTCTGTTTTTATGCCAATACCATGCTGTTTTAATTACTATAGCTTTGTACCATAGTTTGAAATAAGGGAGCATGATGCTTCCAGCATTGTTCTTCTTTCTCAAGATTGCTTTGGCTATCTGAGGTATTTTGTGGTTCCATACAAATTTTAGGATTGTTTGTTCTGTTTCTGTGAAAAGTACCTTTGTAATTTTGATAGGGATTGCACTGAATCTGTAGATTGCTTTGGGTAGTATGGACATTTTAACAATATTCTTCTCATCTGCGAGCATGAAATATCTTTCCATTTATTTGTGTTTTCTTCAGTTTCTTTCATCAGTGTCTTATAGTTTTCAGTGTATAGGTCTTTTACCTCCTTGATTAAATTTATTCCTAGGTATTTTATGCCTTTGTTATACAGTTGTAAATAGGATTATTTTCTTAATTTCTCTTTCTGATAGTTCATTTTTAGTGTACAGAAATGCAACAGATTTTTGTATATTGGCTTTGTATACTGCAACTGTACTGATTTCATTGATTAGTTCTAATAGTTTTTTGGTGGCATCTTTAGGGTTTTGTATATATAATATCATGTCACCTGCAAATAGTGACAGTCTTCTTCCTTTCTGTTTTGGACTCCTTTTATTTATTTTTCTTGCCTGATTACTGTGTCCTGGACTTCCAATACTATGTTGAATAAAAGTGGTGAGAGTGGGCATTCTTGTCTTGTTCCTGATCTTATAACCATTGAGTATGATGTTAGCTGTGAGCTTGTTATATATGGCCTTTATTATGTTGAGGTATGTTCCCTCCATACCCACTTTGTTGAGAGTTTTTATCATAAATAGATATTGAATTTTGTCAAATGCCTTTTCTGCATCTATTGAGATGATCATATGATTTTTGTCCTTTATCACATTAGTGTGGTAGGTATATCACATTGATTGATTTGCAGATGTTGAACTACCTTGCTAAGTTTTAACAACAATGCTACATTATGTAGATGAGGACTCTGAAGCTTGGAGAAGTTATTTGCCCAGGGTCACTCCCCCAGGCAAGTGGGGGAGCCAGAATTTGAACCCACACCTCATCCTAGTGACTCCACAACCTGTGGGCTTTTCTGCATGTGTTACTTCCCTGTGAAAGTGAAGCCCTCATCATGGATGTAAACTATTAATCTGGTGCTGACTCTACTTGAGTAGACTTTATTAGTAAAAACTTCAGTTTTCTTGGCATATTAATGCTCAAAAGCAGAATGGAAAGGAATCATCAAATGTGAAGAAGGAACCCTGACAGTTTTACTGATGAGTTTTACAGTACTGGAGACGTATTGATTATGACAATAATAAACATACCATCTTTTAAATACAGTCTTAGCTTACCTTTTTTTAGTCTATGGTAGAAATTAGAAGTTGAAACTAGTCAAATGCTAATGTAAATATGTTCTCTAATAAAGAAAACACCATGGTTTTGCATACATATCAAGTTTTTCTCTTTTCTTTTCCCTGAGAAGAAAAAATCTTTTGAAATCCTCAGTTGAGTTAGAGGAGGTTCTTATTAGGTAAATGTAATAAATTTATGATGAAGATAGGACTTTGTAAAGTTGCCTTTCTTATTTGTTTTGCATTCAATTCCTTTAGTAGAATGGCATAAAAATTCAACTGAATAGGAAAAAAATTCACTGCAGTTCCAGAACTTGATCAATTATCTAACAATATTATGAAACTGAATATATTATCTAATGCAATCCATTTTATCTTTCCAAGTCAGTTATCATTATTCTTTCTGAGACTCAAGAAGAGAATTCTTTGGGTTTTTCTAAAACTTCCTAAAGTTCAGATACTCTATTCCTTCTCTCCATTGGCCATCAATACTCTGAAAATGACAATAATTCTCTTTCCAACCTATAGAAGCCACTGTCACCAAGTACTTGAAAGCAACATTAACTCTTTTTCAAATAATGGATTTCAAATATTGATTCAAAAAATGTTTCCATTATTTTAAAATGTTGAGTAGCTAGGTGTAATTTGCACATTCTCAAAATGACTAAAACTTAGTTCCAAGATTTTAGCAAAGGTATTATAGGATGGTACAAACAACGTGAATGCTATGCTCTTTCTTCACAGCTCAATCTCAGATTTTGAGGAGTATGTAGCCAACATAAAACGTACATATATACATTTTCCGAATTCCTCTAAAAGGCAAGATTACTAGCCTACAGAAGCCTAGTCATTAATATCCAGTGTGCAAATGCTAGAAGCTGGAAGGAGAGAGAAGAGGACAAGTGATTCCTTCTTAGGCACAAACCTACCTTTATATAAAGTTGTTGTTTAGGCAGAGATTTCTTTTGACATTGCTAGTTCTTTTTTTCTCATTGCCTCAACCACATCCTAGTTCTCCTCTGTCCAGACACCTAGAGACTCTATGCCCACATTCTGCCTCACATGGGATCCTGCCAGGACTTGTCTTGGACCCCAATAATTTGGGGCTCAGGTAGTCACACACTCCAAAATCATAATCTTCATTCTTCTAATAAAACTGATCTGTGGCATAATGTCCCTTTAATCTTCCTAAAAATATATATGCACCTTAAGTCCAAACCAAACTCTAATGTATTGGTTCTTAAATGTTACTATGTTTAAGAATCATTTGGAGAAATTGTCCAAAATCAGATTCCCAGGATTCCCCCACAGACACTGTGAGTCAGTAGGTCTGAAGGAGGGTCCAAGAGTTCACCTTTTCAACACAGACCACAGATACTCATGATGTAGTAGTTCAGTAGAGTAAACTTTGAGAAAAACGCTTTTTATCAATGACAGTAGAAGGAAAATAAAATAAAATAAGACATTCAGATAGAATAGACGCAGAAGTCTTCTCACATGCCCTCTCCACCTCACCCCTGTTCTCCTTTTTCTGAAGATTTGGCACCAAATCTTCCTAGCCAAGGACTCTGCCCCGTGAATTTTAGCTGTCCTTGCTTTAACCAAATTGTTCTTTAAGTCTCTTTGAAATCAGATGGAGGACCCCCTTATTCCACTTACGCATACTCTACTCTTGAGGGCTACTGTATCTGGCAGTGAAAGAAGGTATTCTAGTGTTTCGAAAAAAACAATTGAAAAGGTGTGAAAGACCTTGTTTAGTGAATTGTGTCTGAGAGGTATCCAGGTATTGTTCATGCCTTTGCAACAGTTTTTGAAAGCTATAATCTGCCTTAATCAATATTTTCCCCAGTCTACCTGGATAGAATGGTTTCCCCCCAAATTCCTGTCTGCATAGAACCTCAGAATGAGACTTTATTTGGAAGTAAGGTACTTACAGATTTAATTAGTTAGAATGAGGTCACAGGTCTTACCGTATCAGAGTGGGCTCCAATCCAATGACTAATGTCCTTATAAGAAGAGAAAATCAAAGCATAGAGATGAGATGCACGCACAAAGGGAGAAAGCCGTGTGATGATGGAAGTAGATATATCGTGATGCATCTACAGGACAAGGGATACTAAGAATTGCTGGCCTCCTTTGAAGCTAGGAAGAGACATGAGGTGGATCCTGCCTCGTAGTCTCTACCATTAGGAACTAACCATGTTGACTCCTTGACTTTCGACTTCTGGCTTCTAGAACTGTGAAAGAATAAATTTCTGTTGTTTTAAGCTACCTAGTTTGTGGTAACTTGTTACAGTAGCCCTAGAAAAATAGTATACTACCTTTCCAATCTTACCTCCCTTTACTCCCTTATCCTTACTGTCTCCTCAGGAAGCAGCCTCCACATTTTGCCTTCCTCTGTTCACCCTCTTGGAAGTGCCTTCCCCTTTCTTTCAGCCAGTTCACATCCAAGTCATCCCTCAAGGTCCAGTTTAAATAGGACTTTTTCTATAAAACCGCCTCGTCACTCAGCTCAAAGTCAGATTTTTCAGGTATTTTCTCTGCATATCTATAGTAAGCACTATTTGAACAAACTATTAATTATGTAAAAATGTCTTAGCATTATGACACTCTTTGTTGACTTGAACTATGAGTTAAATCATAATATGGTTATTTAAATGTTATGCCTTTATAATATTATCTCCTCAATTAGTTTATAAATTGTGCAGTAGAGATTAACCTTGCCAAATAGAGGTTTGGCCTTTGCCCCTGGCTCCTAGGAGGTAACCTCTAAACCTTTGGAATATCCTGCTTGATTAAAGTGTTTTCGTTTACCTGGGACCTTGGGCTAAACCTGATAATCTATGCTAATAGTGTGATGTATGGTGAGGGGCCTAGGGCCACATGGTTTCAGCTCAACCTCTGGAGGGACTGGAGACTAAGTTCAGCTACGTGGGTGATGACCAGACCTCAGTAAAAACTACAGACACCAAGGCTCACGTGAGCTTCCCTGGTTGATAGTATTCCACATGTATTTTTACGTGCTGTTACTGGGAGAAATAGGTACATGACTCTATGGGGGAAGACAACTAGACGTCCCACCGCCTTGGTGTCTCCTGGGCTCAGCCCTACGCACCTCTTCCCTCTGCTGATTTTAATCTATATCGTTTGGTTTTATTGCAGTAATAAACTGTAATCATGAGTTTAACTGCTACCTGAGTTCAGTGAATTCTGCTAGTAAATTATCCAACTTGATAGTGGTCTTGGGGACCCTGAACTTCCCCCTAGTGTGAGAAGTAAGGATAGTCTTGGGGACTCTGGATATGCTAATAAAGGGATAGGACTGGACGGTGTCATATTTATACACATACATAACCATAGCACCTAACAGAGTTTAGTACACATCATTGAATTATTTAATTCTAGTAGCAATTTATTGTTTAATCTCTTCCTTAAACTTCACTTCTATAGCACATCATATAAAAATAACTACTTAAACACAGGGCAGTGAAGAGTGAAAAGGAAAAATGATTTGAGTAAATGTGCTAAGTAAAGGGAAGTCTACGTGATAATAACTGTGACCATTTACTGAGAATATATGAAGCACTAAGTATGGTGCTACTCCTTCACCTGCAAAACCTCTTAATTCTCATAGCAACCACTGGAAGTTTTATTGTTACTTTTGCATCCTTGGCAGATGAGAAAACAGATACAAAACTTTTAACAGATATGTGTAACGAATCCATTAATGATTAACTTTTAAACAATCCTTGAATCCCTTATGTTTTTCTAGCCACCAACCTATTTTTCTATGCTGCCTCACAGCTAACTTCACAGAAAAATTTCTCCAAGTTGACTACATCCCTCATCTCCACCTCCTCGCTTCTCACACGTCCCTTTGCCCACTCTATCTTACTTAACTATACCTTTCTGTCAAAATGGTTCTTGTCAAGGTCTCCAACTGTCTTCATGTTGCCAAATCCAGCAACAGTGCTTCCGTTTTCATTATACTCCATCTCACAGTGTATCATGTCCTCCTTCTTTAAATAGTTTTTTCTCTTCTGATGTTTTTATGCTACTTGCTGATCCTAATTAGTCTCTTTTGATGATATCTGTTGCTTTACCTAAACTTACTTTTTTTAAAAAAAATTTTATTTATTTATTTTTGGCTGTGTTGGGTCTTCGTTTTCTGGGCAAGGGCTTTCTCTAGTTGCGACAAGTGGGGGCCTCTCTGCATCGTGGTGCGCGGGCCTCTCACTATCGCGGCCTCTCTTGTTGCGAAGCACAAGCTCCAGATGCGCAGGCTCAGTAGTTGTGGCTCACGGGCCCAGTTGCTCCGCGGCATGTGGGATCTTCCCAGACCGGGGCTCGAACCCATGTCCCCTGCATTGGCAGGCAGATTCTCAACCACTGCACCACCAGGGAAGCCCTAAACTTGCTTTTAAATGTCGGAATGACCCAGGGCTCCCTTTGGGGCCCTATTCCATGTATACTGTCTCCTTAAATGATTTCATTCCCTTGATTTGCAAGCATCTATGTGATGATGATGCCCAAATCTAGAATACCAACCCTGACATCGCCATGGTGCTCCAGGCTCAGAAATGTATGTTTCATGTTTATCATCTGGTCAACACCATCATGTAGAGGAGATTTTTGGTATGGAAAAGGCAAAAATTTACTCTCCTGGTGCTTCTGCTTAGTATGGTATCAAAGGAAACTTTGCTTTTCTTACTCCAATCATCACCCAGGATATTCATGTTCAACTAGAGGGGATAAGAAAATTGTGAATGAGCACAACTGTTTTTTAATAATTCATGTATAGCGCATCTAAGTACATGCATAATATACTGGGATTTTATGCAACATTTCATAAATTTTGAATATTTACATTCAATTCAATTTTCTACAAATCTGTGTGACAGCTAAATCAAGTCATCTGTTTTGATCTCAGTATTAGAATAAAACCCAAACCCCTTTAATAGTCTTCAGTGTTATCAAGTATAGCCTCTGCTCCCCACTCCCCCATCCCGTATTCTGGCCACACTGCCCTTTCTAGTCACTGAATGTTGTTTCCTACTCAGGACACCGGTACTTGCTTTTCCTTCTGACTGGTGTACACTTTTTTCCCCTGATCTTGCACAGCTGACTCCTCTGTCTTCAGGTCTCAACTCAAATATCATCCCCTAGCCCAACTGAAGTAGGAGCCCCCAGTTAACTCTGTGTCATGTGACTTTGCTTACTTCCTTACAGAACTTATCACAATCTATACTATTTTTAGTTGTCCGCCCATGTCCCACTCTCTTCCACCACTGTTAGAATGTGAGCTTGAAAAGAATGGGTTTCTTGTCTGTCTTACTCACTACTGTACCTCAGCACCTATAATAGCATCTGGCCCACAGCTGGCCCTCATAATTAATTTGTTCAATTAATTTGTTTTACTAAGCACCTGTGCCAGGATTTGAACTTGAGTTGAACTTGGCTCCAGAACTCAAGCTCTTAAATACTCTGCTTTACTAACGTTTCAACTAAAGCAAGTGACAGTAGATAGTTAAAGATGATGAGGTTTGGCATCAGTCAAGGAAGACTTCTTGGAGAAGAAGTGAATGATTTGTATACAGGCAGAAGTTTAAAAGAAAACATTCCAGACCAGGTGTAGACACAGAACTAGAAAGAAGCTGGATTTATGAAGTGGAGGACAAGGAAAGCTTACTTATAATTATAATGGAACTGATATTGAACAGACACAACATAACCCTTTGGTGGGAAAGTTTAATTCAATCCTGGTTTTACCCAGTTTCCATGCCAAATTTAAGTTCTTTGGCGGGCTGATGAATGCACTTACACGTAGACCCAAAACCCCAGTAATTCGGACTCTTACTCTTTATTCATGTTTGCTTTAAGCTGTGCCGTAATATTCAGCATGGCGGATACCTGGTGGAAAGAGCAGTAGGAATTAGGTGCAAGAGTAGGGGCAAGAACTGAAGAAACAAAATGTTTTCATTTTGCAAATAAATTGATTTAAGCATTCTCCAAAATGTTGTACCCTATATATTTTCATCTTGTTTCCAAGAATATGCCACTTTCATTTTGAAGTCTAGTGTTGTTAAATAAGAAAGCCTAATTAATATGTAGGAAAGAATATTATTCACCTCACTCAAATGCTTAGGAAAATATACTTAGCTATACAACCCATGATTCACAAAGGAAGCTGAGGGCCAACTGCAAACTATAACTCCCACTCAGAGATAATGAAGCATGAAATGGCACTTTAGAATTACAATTACATTGAGGGAAAGTGCCTTTCCAAACTCAAGAAAAAAAAGAATGTATTGAAATGTTAAACAAAACTACATAGAGTATACTCTTACAGGTTATTAGCCAATAAATAGTATGTTGTTTGCAGGGGTTATTTTCCTTCCAGTTTATGTGAGTCTTTGCTTTTCCTAAAGGTTGTAATATTTCTTAATAATTTCTTATGAGGACAATTTATTAATATATGTGATTTAAAATTATTTTCAGAAAGAAATATACCTGAGCCTAGAGTTTCATTGTATCAGGTAACTATTGTGGTCAAATTCTAAATGTATGTTCCTTTGAGTTAACCCTCATAAAACATTTCAGACATCTCTGCTTATTGAATTGTTATGTGTTTTTTATGTTTTCGTTTGAATTTATTGTCTATCCTATCAATAACCTGAAAACTTCAGCTGTTCCTTAACTTTTTCCAAATATTAAGAAATTTGCTCATGATCCACTAAGTAAACAATTCATTTATACAAAGCCCAAAGGAACTATTCATAGCCCTCCGATATTAAGTGTTATTCAAGAAAGAAAGAATAAAAGTATCTTTATACAAATATTTTATTTAACTCCTAAGTATATCATATTAAGCCTACAAACTAATTTTATTTCTATTCTTTTTGATTTTGCTGTTATGATTATATAAAAATTACACATATCCATTCATGAATTTTGCTGATTTAAAAAAAAATGCATGAGAATAATGCATTGTGTATAATAGGATATAAAAAAATTAATAGTGATTTTATTTTTCTCCCTAAATAACAGGAAATGTTTCCGATTATTTTTTAGAGCAGGACATTTGGTACAGATAATGTTGCTATAGCAACTTTAGAACAGGCTTAATTTGGGCCACAGTGAGTGCACCCACTTGTTTTAAATTCATCATTCAGTCTAATCTAGCATTTACATGAAGAGCTGCGTTTACAAATACTGTATCAGGAGTGCCTGTGTGGCAAGTTGTTTAGGGATACTATGCCTCAAATTTCCACTTGCGGTCATGGCATTTATTAAGAGCTTATATCACAGTACCAAGAGCTCTAATGTTTATTAAGGAAAAATAAAACATGACTCCAATTTAACTTGAGATTAAAAGCTTTGAAGATCTATTTAGCCTTAACAGATCTCTGAAAATATTTTGACACTAAAATACACTTTACGGGGCTTCCCTGGTGGCTCAGTGGTTGAGAGTCCGCCTGCCGATGCAGGGGACGCGGGTTCGTGCCCTGGTCCGGGAAGATCCCACATGCCGCGGAGCGGCTGGGCCCGTGAGCCATGGGCTCTGAGCCTGCGCGTCCGGAGCCTGTGCTCCGCAACGGGAGAGGCCACAACAGTGAGAGGCCCGCGTACCAGAAAAAAAATTAAAAATAAATAAAATAAAATAAAATACACTTTACTTTCTAGTGTTAAGCCTTACAAAATCTTAGAAAAGATTTTATTGTGTTTGCCTGGAGAAAGATATTTTAGGTTATTCTGCATTAGCTTATTTCTACTATAACAATACCATGTACCTGTAAGAATTTTCACAGGGTTTACACACATTTAGGATCAAGCTGGTTTCAGATGAGGATACAGTGGCTTCCCAATTCTAGGAAAGCATGCTAAATGCACTGGTCTTTAGGTTTCAATCTCATAAAAGCTAAAATCTTTTACAATTCTACGATTCATTCTTTGTTACAAATGAGGTATGGCCTTTGAGGCAACAGATATCTTCACACCCTTTACCTCTGCCTGGAATTTATTTCCTGTGCCATTATGTTAGGATTCAACTCAAACGTTAGGTCATCTACCAGACCTTCCCTGATTTGCACCACAGAACTGCCCTCTTCTCCAGAACATGGGGTCTAGACTGGGCTCTGCTATTTCACATGCATATTTGCATATTTCTCACTACTAGGTAGAGAATTCCACAAGGAACACTTGCTTAAGCTTAGTGTCTTCTTTCCCCCAAAGCAAAACAAATTCAACAAACATTTGTTTTAATGAATCAACACATAACTATTGACCACCAACCACGAACCATAATAATAAGTGTTCTGGACTTACTAATTTTAATTTGGGCCACTATATCCTGAAATGACACCTGGGAGTATAAGGCAGAAAATGTCATTTGTAAAATAACTAAAACCAACAATAAGAACAGTAAGCTATATGAGAGTCTAGAAGACAGTCAACTAGGAGATCAGAGAAGGTTTTAAAGAAACAGGAGGATTGAATCATAAGTATAACTGGGAATTGGGGAATTAGCCAGAGAGTGTGGAAGGTTTTTTTCAGAGAAGAGCAAAAGCCAAAAGAAGTGGAAACAGGATAATTGATTCAGGGAGAGTAAATACTCAAATGTTGCTGTGTCTAACGCTAGATGAAGGAGAGGTATTCCTTACACTTCGGAAGAGTGTTTAAAACAATCTTCCTTTAAAAAAAAAAAGACTGTGGAAATTATATAGAAAGGTTTTGAATTATGCACTACTAAGTCCCAATGTCCAGACCTAGAACTGGTTTTGATATTTATTGTTAACTGTTACTTTCCCCTCAGAACATTTTTAGAATAACAATAAAGAAAAGAGTCGTCACAAAGTGAAATATGAAATACCAAATTCTTTCTCAAATTAACTGTTTCCCAATAAGATTGTATTTAATAGATATTTCACTCAAGACAGAAATGCCATGAAACAGTATAATTTAGGAAAAGGTACATTTAGTTGATATCTCATCTGTCCTAAGATATTAGTTCCATACTTTTAGTTTCAATTTTTTAATCTCTTCATTGACATGAGAGAAATAACTAAAACAGAAATAAAGAAATAGCTGTTTATATAAAAAAGAATTGAGCTAATGATGGAGAAGAGATCTAAAGATCATCCTCATGGTTCAAGAAATATAACAAAGGGAGGCTCTTAAACTTTGCATTAGATAACTGTTATATCCAAGAAAATAAATTTTCTAGAATAAAAGAATGGGCTATTGACAATTGTTATCTAAAGTAGTCATTATATATGTTCAAAAGTAGTAGAAAACAGGTAAAACTTAAATCATTAAAAGGAAAAAATGCGGAAGGTTGTAAATCTAATTTAATGAGAGGTCAAGATGTAACTTTGCATAAAAGACATTCTGAAGAGAAACATTAAATAAACGTATGTGAGAGTCAACTATTACAGCAAATGAAGATTGGATTTAGAAAACAGTAAGGAATACGGGTATAGATGTGACAAATGAAACAAATATAAAACCCTAATGTTTAACCTTTAAATCGGTGATCTGGGAGGCTGAAACATACTATGACAGGTATGAAAAGCAGAAATAAAATAGCATAAAAAGCCATGTAGCAAACTAACAAAATATGATTCAGGATCAAAAATTGCTAGTCTGTTGCTAGCAATAAGAAAAATAAAAGGTAAGGACTTGGTTTTGACAACATGATATTAAACCAATTATGAGAAGTAAAGGCAATATAAAATGGAATGGATAATTCTATACTTTTGCCTCCTAAGAGCACTGAGGATTAATGAGATGACAACACAGTTCCATCTGATACAAAAGGAAGGTGATGAAACTTCAGTGGAAAAGTTCCTTTATTAATGGGGAAATATGTTTTGTTTGAACATTGAAAATTATAAGCTTGGAATTTCCCTTACTGGAGTCCCAGAAAAATAGTCTTGCTGCTATTTTAGGAGCTTACACTTCTATTTCAAAAAATAATCCCAGGTCAGGATTCTCCCTAACCTACCCTATATGAGGCAAATAAGAAGTAATCGTCCTTTTTTTTTTTTTTAGTTCTACAGAGAATGGAAGATAGTTTCTCATCTTTCTGTACATTATTCATTGCTTCACACCTCTATACAAATAAATATAATAAAACTAGAATGTGTGATATATAAAAAATATAATAATTGTATAACATATATTAATCACTTACCATGTTCCAGGCACTATGCTAAACATGTTCAATGTTAACATATTAAGCCTGTTCATTACAGTAATTCATGTGACTCTGTGTGATTGTGTTTTTTATCAATTCATTGCCTCTCGACTCCAAATCTACCCTTCATTCCCTGTTCTGAAAAAATAAAGCTGAACCCTTTAAACATTTTTCCTTTGCAAAGTGGCACAAGGTTAAGCATCATCCATAAAGGGTGTTGGGGGGCACTGAGGGAAGAAGGGCTGTTTCTCTTCCTGAGTCTGGTGTGCTCCCCTTGCCATGCTCCTGCAGTAAGCATACTTTCTCCTGGCTCCTGCCGCATGCAGCAGCTCGCAGAACCAGTGGCCAGAATCTTCCCGCAAGGCCCCCTAAGTCATCTTCACAGCCAAGCGCCATGGTAGAAGCATCTCCCTAGAGATTACTTCCCGTGGTATCTTCTCAGGCCACTTTGCGGCCAGCACATTCCATTGTTCTGCCCTGGGTGCTGTATCTCAGCCTTCAGGTAGTAACTGCTCCTTAGGAACTGCTATTGCTGCATTCTGTGGAGTTCTCTTTACTTCTTGCTAGCCCTCTGTTACCTCCAGTAACGGGTAACGGGTAATCAGTCCTCTGTTACCTCCAACCCCCTGTTAAGGCTAATAATTCTTATTCAAATAATTATGAGGTTTCTGTCTCCTCCCTGGAATCTCACTGACAAAGTGCCTTCATGAGGTAGCAATTAGTAAGCCCATTTTATTGATAGAAAACAGGCTGAGAGAATAACTTTTCCAATATCATATAGCTAATATGTGGAAGAACTGGGATTGAATCTTGTTTTCTCTAACTTTGCAGCTCGAGTACTTAGCCATTTATGACCAAGTATAATTAAAAATAGCTCCCCCTTTTATTCTCAGAAGTGTCCCAGTTTGTTTGATAAACTACATGACTACCCTAATTATATTAGATTATTTCTCATTTTGCTTAAACAAGCAATTCTCAAGCCTTTACTTCATGACACAAATGAGAATGAAAGTCACATGCGTGTCACATTCTCTGTCCAGTTCCTTTAACCCCTTTCTCTCACACTCAAGAAAGCATATGCCAGACAAATTTGAGAATGTTAATGTGGAGATAACCTTGAATCAACTGTAATTTATTATAAAGACAAGTCTTCCACATATTTTGGCATTTTGTCTACTATCAGTAATTAATTACTTATGATACCTTACAGCTGATTGAGATGCAATATGTCTCAAAACAATGGTTATTCTTACCCATTCACTAAGGAAACATCCTCATATGTAAGCTAAAGCTTTTCAGTTGCTTTATGTAATATACAATTTATTGTGTGCAATATAATATATGAATTGTTATTATCCAATGCATGCTTTATTAAAGTACAAAGTATATAGCTTTATTAGCATACTTTATAAAGAGTTGATTATTCCAAGGGTGCCAAGTTATATCTCAAGCAGGACAATTGCTTTGATACTTTATCACTATCCTGAATATTAACTTTTTACGTGTAAATAGCTCAGAGTAGGGACTCTAGATAGCAAAGACACACACAAAACTGTGCATCTCACCAAGAACACCCTACAATAAATTAATAGAAATGTGACAGGACCTTTTCCATCTTCAGATAAACTGCTAACATTTTTTCCCAACAAGCCAGAAATGAAGATTCTTTATCTAAGAATTTCCAAAGCTTTCCTAGGTTTATAAAGTACAGTTTTTTTCTAGACTTACATCTGATGACAAGGAATTGAACACCACTGAAGTTGTAGTTCCCCTCCGCAAAGTTTAGAAACCAGAAGATTCAGAAGAGAGATTGAATGTATGGTAATTTGGGAATGAGACAGTGGCACGTAGGATGCTCAATAAATAAATAACAAATCAGTGTGTTAAGTGGATAGATGAATACTGTTTCCTCATACGAGTATCATGTGCACTTACCCACCCAATATGCTTACCTTGATATTGTGTAGCCTAAGCATCTGAAATGTGCAAGGCATTGACAATTTCAGACTCCCATTTGGAGTTAGGGTAAGTACTTGGGAATCCAGCCTCGTCATCTTAAGGATTGTGTGGCCCGTGTGTTTGAGTGGGGATACAAGGCTAACATTGCGCCTTACTTTCACCAAGAGTCTATCCTCAGACAGCAGCTATGACCCATCATTCTTGAGGCTTTGCCTGCAGGTTTCTCAACAGGGCTTTGGCTTATGTGAGCCACTGCATCTGCTTGCTGCATACTAGTGAGATCTGTCTCCCTTAAGGTATTTAATATCTATCACAGAGGCACCAGATGCCTGACAGCAAAAGAATACTAATGAATGCTGCAGAAGCAGGTTCGGGAAAGATTACGGAAATTGTTTACAGAAGGCTTAAAATGGATGTTAAACTAACTGCTCGCCTGGGTTTCTTTCCATTGCTTCTAGAAATCAGGTGTTGTTTATGTGGTTATTTAGTATCATTTGGCGATTTGGGTTCTCTCCAGATATTATAGATATTCCTTATTCTTTCCTAGAATCACAAAACAACTGGTTGATAAGACTGACTACTGCTTGAATGCTTAGCAGTATATCTAGTTCTCGAGCTCCAGTTCTCAGCTGGAATATTCATTTGAAAAATTCTTTGCGTGTTTCGCCTTAGTGAATGTTTGTGCTGATTATAATGTGAGAGTTTACTTGTATGGTTATACAATCTCATTTTTGCAATATGTGTTTTTGAACACAAGGCCATGATATACTCATAATAAAAATAAATAGGCATGCAGTGACAAAACATTATATGTACCTTTTAGAGATGTTTCTTGCTGGTGAAGTGTTTATTCATAAAGATCTTTGCATATTTAGAGCCATTATTTCTGCAAATTACAATCAACAGTTTTAAAAGAGAAAATTGGAAATCCATCTTATAGACTATATAGAGAATAATAAGTTTAACAGCATAACAAGAGCTACTGAACTTACCCCAAGGCAGTTAGGAGGTATTAAAATAAAATTTTAGCTAGATTTGATATTTTGAAAAAAGCCATTTGCCTTTTATTCCTCTGTAAATTAATGGATTCTTTCTTGATTATAGAAGAAATAAATCTAGGGAAACCCGCTGTATGTGCTTCTCTTCTCCCACACTTTTACTGAGGTGACAAGAGAGTCGCTTCCAGCCCATTTTTGATCCCTCAGTCTGGCCCTTGGGTGGTACCAGGTTTTGTTGGTTCGATATTTCAACGTCAAAGCCATGCCTGGATGCGCCAAGCCTTTCAGCCAGTAGCAAGGCACAAGGAAAGGATGAAGGAAAATTTTTGGAATGTATGATATCAACAGCACGGGTGTGGGTTTGGGGGCTCTGAGGTGTGAATACTTAAGCTGTTCAAGGGGCTGAGAAAAGCAACAGACAATTGTTAAGTAATGAAAACTTTCAGTAATTACCACTCCCACTGTCTTGACTATAACAGACAGAATATTCTGCGTCCCGTTATATATCCTGTGATTCATCCCATCCCCCATGAGACAGAGATTAATGCTGCAATACCAAAGAAGGAAAATGTGATTACACCAGATTTTATTGTAATAACATTATCGATTTGTTGCCATAATAATGTAGGATGCACATTGCTTTACTTCAGTAAGTTTTTATTTTTCTACATCTTCCTCTAGAGATTTGAGAGCCTATATGTCTATAAACTTGCAACCTTGAGTCTGCAATTGGAAAAGCCTGTCTATTGTTCTAAAGTTACCTTTATTCTGACTATACAGGTAGGCGTAAACTATCATAGTAAAAAAGTGTTGATCCTTAGTACTATAAATTTGCCCTAAATAGTCCCAATTTATACTTGTATCCAAGGTGTAGTTATTAATACAATTCCTTTTCACTCTTAAAAGTGTCTCAATTTAGACCAAAATGTTATGGTCATATAGGGGGATGGAAGGGGAGAAAAGGTAGAATGGGCCACTGAGAATGAAGAAATAAGTGTGGGAAGAGCAGAGATAGATGTTTGATTACTTAAACACAGTTTATGTTGTCAATTTAACATTGAAAGCATATTAATATTTTATATTAAACGTTAAATGAAATCAATAAAGCTAAAGGTATGTTTATTAGGTAGCATATCTATACAGAAACAATTTAGAATGACATAAAAATGCAAGAATAGTTTCTTAGTGGGACAAGAAAGAAGAAGAATCGCAAACATGCCAAACTTTTCACAAATTACATTGTTGTATTGTTGATACTATTGGTATTATTCTAAGATAGCTTTGTATGTAGTACAGAATAAAGCAAATGAATAATTGCACTTATGTCGTTAAGCACCAGGATTTTCAGCACGAGAGAAAAGATGATAGAGCTGTAAGCTTCAGTAAATATTTAATAGCCCTCAGTTTGAATAAAAAGCTCCAGTGTGAACTCAGGATATATGTTATATATATGTATATATGTATATAATGTGTATGTGTATATATATGTATATATATATGTATGTGTATATATGTATATATATTTAAAGGACTTTATTTTTTTTAGAGCAACTCTAGGTTCATAGCAAAATTGAGAGGAAAATACAGAGACTTCCCATATACTCCCTGCCTCCACACATGCACACCCTCCACTATTATCAACATCACTCACCAGAGTGAATGTTGGCTATAATTGATGAACCCGCATTGACAAATCGTAATCACCCAAACCCATAGTTTATACTAGGGTTCACTCTTGGTGTTATCCATTCTGTGAGTTGAGACACATGTATTGTACAATGACATGTTTTTGTCATTATAATATCATATAGAGTATTTTCACTGCTCTAAAAACTCTCTGTTCTCTACCTATACATCCCCCCCAACCCCACACCTGGCAACCACTGATCTTTTTACTGTCTCCATAGCTTTGCTATTTCCAGAATGTCAAATAGCTGGAATTATATGTTATGTAGCCTTCTCATATTGGCTTATTTCACATAGTAATATGTATTTAACATTGCTTCATGTCTTTTAGTGTCTTGTTAGCTCATTTCTTTTAAGCACTGAATAATTTTCTGTTGTTTGGATGTACCACTGTTTATTTACCATCAACCTACTGAAGGGCATCTTGATTGCTTCCAAGTTTTGGCAATTATAAATAAAGAGCTATAAATGTCTGTGTGCAGGTTTTTATGTGGACATAGGTTTTCAGCTTCTTTGGGTAAATACAGGGAGTACCCATTGCTGGATCATATAATAAGGGTATATTTAGTTTTGTAAGAAACTGTCAAACTGTCTTCCACAGTGGCTGTACCATTCTCTATTCCTACCAGCAGTGAATGAGAGTTCCTGTGGCTCCACATCCTTGCCAGCATTTGGTGTTGTCAGTATTCCAGATTTTGGCCATTTTAATAGGTGTGTAGATGCTGTTTCCATCTGTATTTCTTCGGTTAGGTGTCTGTTAAGGTCTCTGGTCCAGTTTGTAATCAGGTCTTTTTTTTTTTTTTTTTTTTTTGAGTCTCAAGAGTTCTTTGCATATTTTGAATAATAGTCCTTTATTCAGATGTACCTTTTGTAAATATTATCTGCCCATCTGTGGTTTGTTTTCTCATTCTCTTGATATTGTCTTTTGCAGAGCAAATAGTTTTGTGAAGTCTGGCTTATCAATTATTTATTTCATGGATTGTGCCTTTAAAGTTGTGCCAGAACCATTTACTGAAAAACTATCTATACTCCATTGTATTGCCTTTGCTCCTTTGTCCAAGATCAGTCGACCATATTTATGTGAGTCTATTTCTGGGCTCTCTATTCTATTCCATTGATCTGTTTATCTATTCTTTTGCCACACTTTCATGATTACTATAGATTTATAGTAAGTCTTGAAAGTGGGTATTATCCATCCCCCCAACTTTGTTCTTCTCTTTCAATATTGTGTTGGCTATTCTGGGTCTTTCACATCTCCATACAAACTTTAGGATCAATATGTTGACACCTACAAATTAACTTACTGAGATTTTGATTTGAATTGTGCTGAATCTATACATCAAGTTGGGAAGAACTGACATCTTGTCAGTATTGAATTTTCCTATCCATGAACATGTAATATTTCTCCATTTTTCTGGTTCTTTGATTTCACTTATCAGTTTTGTGGTTTTCCTCAAATAGATCTTATACATATTTTGTTAGATATATACCAAAGTATTTACTCTTCTTGGGTGCTAATGTAAATGGCATTGTGTTTTTTATTTCCAATTCCACTTGTTCATTGCTGGTATATAAGAAAGTGGTTGATATTTTTATATTAACCTTTTTTTTTTTGCGGTATGTGGGCCTCTCACTGTTGTGGTCTCTCCCATTGCGGAGCACAGGCTCCGGACGCGCAGCCTCAGCGGCCGTGGCTCACGGGCCTAGCCACTCCACGGCATGTGGGATCTTCCCGGACCGGGGCACGAACCCGTGTCCCCTGCATCGGCAGGCGGACTCTCAACCACTGCACCACCAGGGAAGCCCTATATTAACCTTTTATCCTGCAATCTTGCTCTATTTGCTTATTAGTTCTAGAAGTTTTTCGTTGATTCTTTCAGATTTTCTACATAAATGATTATGTCATCAGTGAACAATGACAAGTTATATGTCTTCCTTCCCAATCTGTATACCTTTTCTTACTTATTACATTAACTAGAACTTCCAATACATTGTTGAGAAGGAGTAATGAGAGGGGACATCCTTGCCTTGTACATAATCTAGTGGGATAGCTTCTAGTCTCTCATTATTAAGTATAATGTTAGATGCGGGGTTTTTGAAGATAGTCTTGAGTTGAGAAAGTTTTCCTTGATTTCTAAATTATCATTAATGGATATTGGATTTTGTCAAGTGCTTTTTCTTCATCTATTTGTATGATTATGTGATTTTTCTTTTTCGTCTGTTGATGTGATGGGTTACATTAGTTGATTTTCAAATGTTGAACCAGCCTTGCACATCTGGGGTAAATCCCACTTGGTCATGGTGTATAATTATTCTTATGCTTTGGGGGATTCCGTTTGCTAATATTTCTTTGAGGATTTTAGCATCTCTGTTCATAGGAGGTGATAGCCTGTCATTTTGCTTTATTGTAATGTCTTTGTCTGGTTTTGGTATCAGGGTAATTTTGGTCTCATGAATTAGGAAGTATTCTTTCTGCTTCTATCTTCTGAAAGAGATTGTAGAGAACTGGCATAATTTCTTCCGTAAATGTTTGGTGAAATTTAACAGAAACCCATCTGGGCCTAGTGCTTTCTTTTTCGGAAGATTATTAATTAATGATTCTATTTCGTTAATAGATATAGGCTTGTTCAGATGGTCTATTTCTTCTTTTGAGAGTTTTGGCAAATGGTGTCTTTCAAGGAATTGGTCCATTTCACCTAGGTTATTAAATTTGTGGACATAGAGTTGTTCAGAGTATTCCCTTATTATCCTCTTAACATCCATGGGATCTGCAGTGATGTCCACACTTTCATTTCTGATATTAGTAATTTGTGTCCTCTCCCTTTTTTCTTAGTCTGGCTGGAGATTTATCAATTTTTTAATTTTTTTCAAAGAACTATATTTTGGTTTTCTTGATTTTTCTCTATTGATTTAGTTTTCAGTTTTGTTGATTTCCACTCTAATTCTTAGTACTTCTTTTCTTTTGCTTACTTTGGGTTTAAATTTCTCTTATTTTTCTAGTTTCCTGATATGTTATATCTTGAAAACCAACAAAGAAAAACATACTTCCTAATTCTGTACACTGAAAAAACCTAGAGACAATGACCAATTCAGTAGCTCTGAGCATCCCTATTGTCCACATTGTGGTCACTACTATGAATTCTTTCTAAAAGGAGCCAAGGATCCTTGGAGAAATAGATGCCTCCAGGTCCAGGGCAGGAAACGCCAAGGTAGCCTGGACTTCTTGTTATACCAGCAAGTAAAGAAGCTCTCAATGACTGCTAAGTCCAGTAAAAGGATTCAGGGGACAACTTGAATAGTCTCCCACTGGTAAAAGGGGGTGGAGAGGAGGGGATCATACATTTATTCTACCTTTCTTTAACTGTACCTCAGTGTAAGCAGTTACTTTATGTTGGAAAACTTCTCTTTATGGAAGTGTTCTTACTAATAAATAAAGCTTTTAGAACTAGAATATTACTCTTTTACATTCCTAATTAATCAACCTGGAAAATGATCATCAATAGCTAAGATTATGGGCTTCCCTGGTGGCGCAGTGGTTGAGAGTCCGCCTGCCAATGCAGGGGACACGGGTTTTTGCGCTGGTCCGGCAAGATCCCACATGCCGGGGAGCAGCTAGGCCCGTGAGCCATGGCCACTGAGCCTGCACGTCTGGAGCCTGTGCTCCGCAACGGGAGAGGCCACAACGGTGAGAGGCCCGCGTACAGCAAAAAAAAAAAAAAAAAAAAAAAAAAAAGCTAAGATTGTAAAACAACTTGCAGTCGGATAGTATATAACTCGTGAGGACATACACACCACCACCTCTAAAGTAGTCTGATACTGCATTTTGATCTAACAATCAATACACACAAAATACCTGGGGCATCACAGGAATGCAACCAACACAACCCAGGAAGTGGGAAATCTATAAGGAAACCTCCTGTTTTTTTGAACAAAGAATGTAAGAAAAAAAAGAGGTAAACGCTATAGACCTAAAGAGACTTAAGAAACATGTCAAACAGTTGCAATATATGGACTTATTTGTATCTTGCTTCCAACAAACAAAATATGTAAAGCAAAAAAATGTAGTCATTTATAAGGTGATAACCAGAGAAATGTGAATACTAGCTGAATATTTATTTATTGATCTATTATTCATCTTTTTATTTGTGGTAATGATATTTTGGTTACTTTTTTTTTTAAGAGCCCTTCACATTTTCCATTGACCAAAAAAAAAAAAAAAAAGCAAGTATTCTAAATAACCTCCCTTCTGTAGCAATCTAATGATATGGCTGCTTTTCTTAAATTTATATGTAAGGACACAGCTTTTGGAACCCTTTTTCCAACTAGCACCATCAATTTAAGCACTCAGCACAATCTGATCTTCATAATACACTTCACAGTTATAGCATATAATTATGGTTAATGTACTTTGCAAACAAGCAAACAGAAACCTCAAATACTCTATTGGTTATTCCTACAGATCCAAGTAAACAATTTTGGGCTTCCCTGGTGGCGCAGTGGTTGAGAGCCCGCGTGCCAATGCAGGGGACACGGGTTCGTGCCCCAGTCCGGGAAGATCCCACATCCCACAGAGCGGCTGGGCCCGTGAGCCATGGCCGTGAGCCTGCGCGTCCGGAGCCTATGCTCCGCAACGGGAGAGACCATAACAGTGAGAGGCCCGCGTACCGCAAAATAAATAAATAAATAAAAATAAATAAACAATTTTTTTCTTCTATGGAGCACATGCCTCTTGGCCTTGCCACATTTTCTCCTGTAGTATCGCATCTCGACAGTCAGACCCAGAAGGACTGATGCCAAAAACCAAAGCTTTTAACTCTAGGAAGACTGAGCACAGAATGGTTGTGGTGTTCCCTTGCAAATAACGACCAGAGAAAACTCCAGAATATCTGAGAGTAGTAGGTTCAGATTGCCATTGGGATATAGGAAAATCAGTTTACATACCAGAATGGGGTGGTTACAAAGAGGAGGAAAGTTGGAACAGGTGCTGAGAAGCTAAGTTTAGCTGAGTAATAAGAATGGAATCCAGGTTAAAGATAGAGTCAGGAGAACAGATGGAACAAAAGTTGAGCGGTAAGCAGTGGTGAATAACCAGACAGGAACAGTATCACAACCAGAACCAAGAAAAATACAGAAATCAATTATCTGAAGAAGCAACAGACATCAGAATCTCACAGGCTTGTGAATAAAACTTCCCTGGAGGCACAGGGTAATTTTTGAAGAACATAGGCCAGAGGCTTTTCTTCAAAACTTCACTTGCCTTAAGAGAACTGTGGTTCTGGTGGCTAGGAAACTGTACACTGTTCACCACCACAATTATACATTATTCATTGTACATATTAACTGTAAAAAAAATGTAATGACACGATATCATAGAGTTTAGGTTAAGGATTAAATAAAATGAACTTTTTAAAGCACTTAGCACAGTGCTCCTTAAAGGTTAGCTTCAAAACAATAACAACTAATGTTGAAGGGAGGCTCTGTTTGTAAATTATATCTTATTAAAGGAGGTCACTAAATCCTGTCACTTCTACTCCTTTAAGGTCTTTAAAGTTATTCCTCCTTGACGTCTCTGCTAACATGACCTTAGTTTAAGGCAGTGGCTCTCAAAGTATAATCCAGGGATCCTTGGGAGTCCCCAAGACTCTTTCAAGGGGTCCATGCAGTCAAAATAATTTCATTATAATATTAAGATATCATTTACCTGTCTCACTGTTTCCCAAATATTTAGCAGAATTTTCTGGAAGCTACATGACATGTAATGACATCTTTGATGACTAAAATATGTGTTTGCTCCTGTACTTTAAAATTTCCTCACTTTTTGTTTCTAATATGGTAAACATCAATAGATAGAACCTATATAACCATAAGTTCTTTGAGGTCCTCTAGGATTTTTAAGAGTATAAAATGGTCCTAAAACCAAAAAGATTGAGAACTGCTGCTTTAAACCATCATTTGTTGCTTTAACTTTTACAACTGTTTTCTTCTTCTAATTTCTCCAAAGTGCCCTTTTTCTAATTTCTCCAAAGTGCTTATTCAAAAATGCAAATCTGATCATATTCCATCTCTGCTTAAAATTTTTATATCTCGGGCTTCCCTGGTGACGCAGTGGTTGGGAGTCCGCTTGCCGATGCGGGGGACACGGGTTCGTGGCCCGGGCCGGGAGGATCCCACATGCCGTGGAGTGGCTGGGCCCGTGAGCCGTGGCCACTCAGCCTGCGCGTCCGGAGTCTGTGCTCCACAATGGGATAGGCCACAGCGGTGAGAGACCCGTGTACCGCAAAAAAATTAAAAAATAATTTTTTTATATCTCTTATAACCTAGAAGATGGAGAAATAGCAAAGCACAGTGGAACAAACAAGTGAGCCTTTGGTTTCACCTAGGGCTTAATTCAAATTCCATGTGTGTCCAGACTCTACTAATTGTCCCCCAGTAACCATTTATCTTTCTTCATCTTTGTAATAAAACTCCTGAGTTTTAGCTTAGCACATGGTATTACCACTAGAAATTACTCCCTTGAGGATGAGTATGGCTGTATGATGTTGGGCATTGGGAGATGAGCAGAAGTGATATATATGCAACTTCTGGGTCAAGTTGTCCAAAAGAATAAGCTGGTTGCCTACCATTTCTTTCCTCTTTCCTGTAAGCTTCAAAGGGAACTAGAGAATGCTGAGACAGCTTCAGTCATGTGGACCACGATCATACCTGTCTACTTCAGATTATCTGCCTAAGACCGTATTGTTTCATGGAAAAAATTAGCCTTTCTCTTGAGTCAGTTTTGACCAAGCAGGCAAAGATTTGCGTTTAACCTCAACCAAGTGCCTGCATGACCTGAATCCCTTAGGTAAATTTGTATAAAGGGCTCTTTCTAGCTATTTCAAGTTCCTACTCTGGGTTCCCATTAACCTGGGTCTGCTCCAAACAACCTTTTTTTTTTTTTCATTTATTCTTTCATTTAATATGAATGAAGTATGCTAGGCACTGTGCACAATAGTATAGCAATATTTAGTCACTATTCAATACATCCATCAACACCATGGGATTCAAAAGGAAAAAACAAAACAAAAACCAGAAAAAAACCCATGTCCTGACAGGCAAGCAGAGCAAAATGACGGTTGCTGAGGTCCCGCTACTTGTAGACAGACCCAGAAACCATGTGATGCTCAATAAGTGACAGGGTTCCAGATTTATTAGAGAAGGCACTAAAGAAAAAAGTGGGACACTAGTCCCTGGCTCAGAATGTGAAGTGCAGAGTGGGATCTGTGCAGAGGGGTACCTGTGTGTGACTGGAAAGTAACAGAAACACATCTTTTGTCAAGCCTGGGCTATTCTAGAATCCAGGTGAGACTGAACATGAAAGTAGGGGATGAAT
This sequence comes from Orcinus orca, assembly GCF_937001465.1. NCBI lineage: Eukaryota > Metazoa > Chordata > Mammalia > Artiodactyla > Delphinidae > Orcinus > Orcinus orca. The sequence goes on from NC_064565.1 coordinate 68,123,383, forward strand.
GATCCAAGCTCATCAAGAGCTGGGGAAGCCAAATAAGGAGAAGTGCTTCTGCACTAACAGGGGATATGTGTAGAATGTTTCATAGACATACTTCTCCATGTGGAAAAGGCACATACTTTCCCGGCCCATTTTTTGTTTAAAATGGGAATGTGACCCATTTGGGTGATTGACAGTGTTTTTACATTTTTACTAAAATTAGTTTCAAATTTTATATTGTTTTTAGGTTGAGCCATATGAAATTGCTGCTTTGTGGATCAAACACAGAGATAAAGATTCATACAACTGTGACAAGGTAGGAGTGAAGGCCAGGAAGGCCTCTTTTGAGAAATCTGAATATGCAAAATTGTAGGTAAGTCAACACCAAAGATCTTCGATACCTGCAGCATCGAAGGGGCTGACACTCAGGAGGATATCAAAATGCCAAAGGTAAAACTTTACCTCTACCATCTACCTAAGGTCTGTCTAAAGCTAAAGCATTAATGGCTTTTCATCTCCTTACAAATCTAATGCAAGTGCCTTTCATTGATAGTTTCTAACTAGAATCCTGCTGGTAAGGGAATCTGTAAAACAGTTTCTAGATGTTATTCCCTGCGGTACAGTGGGGAACCTAGAAGAACTTTAACCTATGTTAATGTCATTTTTTATTAACTAGACTATGGGTAGATTTCCTGGAGTAGAATAAATAAGAGTTCATAGCAGAAAGAAAAGGTAAGGGAGGTGTGTGTCAACTCAGACTCTTTGTGTTTCCCTTTGTTCCTTCTTCCTTTCCAGCTCCCCCTCTGCTGTGGATGAATGGAGATGAATGCTAACACTCATACCCCAGATGTGTGTGTGTGTGTGTGCATGTGTGTGTACTTCCTTTGGATCTACAAAAGAAAGATTTAGAGTTATTTTTCTGTTAGTCTCTGCACCTTCCTTCATTCAAGGAATAAAGGTCACATCTATAATTTTTAAATTGTGGGAATTGGAATTGTTTCCAAATATATAACCTATTAACCAGGAACGAGAGATATCTGGGGTTCTATGCTGTAACATTAAATACATATTTTATTCATTAATGTCCATTTAAAATAGAAACTGATGTGTTATCGTTAATGAAAATGTAATTTTTCATTTGGTAAAGATGTCCCCAGACTCACCGTTTCAGCTTTTCAGATTGACTATTTAAGAAACCCGTGGCAGATGTAAGCCATGGGGCTTTCACTGTAATTACATCTGATTCTTGTATATTATATTAATGCTGGACTATTAGTATAATAATGGCCACCGATGTACTTTTCATTTGTATTTTCACAATAGTATCTATCTATGGAAAGCAGCTAATTTGTCATAATGGAAAGTTGGTGTTTTTAAGGTGCATTTTAAAAGGGTAATTCCTTATGACTTTACCATAATAGTTCATGTTGGGAAATTGTATTATTTTTTTCAATATGTCAGTGTTAATCCATTTTGCAATCTCTTTAACCCTGGTTTGGTGCTCAGTCATTAAAGCTGTAATTGTCAACTGTCTTACACATTGTCATACATATAAAGACATTGAGGGGAATTATCTGTGAGAATGGCATTTCTTGGAATTATAGAATTGTTTATATTGACATTTGAAATAAGTTTCAAGATTCAAAAAAAAATAAGTAAAATTACTTAGGGGAAATAACAATGCCTCTCTCTCTTCAGATTACTTTCTTTTACTTTATACCTAGATCTAAATATTCAGGCCCATTGTAGAAAGTATATTTTAAAATGAAAACACAATCCACATGTAATTCTACCTAAAAACACCACCATTTAAAAAATATAGCCTTTCTTTTCTTTTTTTTAATCTGTGTGTGGAAGTAGATAATGTGTGTTGGGGTGTGCACACGTGAATATGGATGTTTGTGTTTTCTGTAAGAATTCAAATTAGGAACATAATATCTTTTATTTACCATTTAAATGTAAGAGAATTCATCATTTAGTGTTGGAAGGTAAAATCTGAGGGCAGATTGATTTTCACTGCTTTGTAGATAACCTAAAAGTTTTATAAGATCTAGGATTTTGTTGATATGAGTAGATTATATTTAATAGATTTTCAATGTTAAGCCAGCCTTGCATCCTACTTGGTCGTGGGGTGTAATACTTTTTAGATAATTCTGAATTCTATTTGCTAATATTTTGTTAAGGATTTTTGTCTCTAAGGGACATTGGTCTATAGTTTTGCTTTGTTTTGTTTTGTATGGTCTTCCACTGATTTGGTATGAGGTTAATTAACACTGGCCTCGTAAAACAAGTTGGGAAGTGTTCCCTACTCTTCCGTATTCTGAAAGAGGTTGTGTAGAATTTATGTTAATTCTTCTTTAAGTATCTGATAGAATTCTCCAGTGAAACCGTCTTGTCCTGAAGATGTCTTCTTTAGGAGCTCTTAAATTATGAATTCAATCTCTTGAATGGTTATATGGCTATTCAGATTATTTTTATTAGTTGAATTTTGGCAGTTTGTGGTTTTCAAGGAAGTGGTCCATTTCTTCTACGTTGTTTAATAAACAAGCATAAAATTGTTCATGGTATTTCCTTATTATCTTTTTATTGGCTGCAGAAATCTGTAGTGATTCTTTTTAAACAGGTAAACTTTGCAAAAGTTAAATGCACAGATCTGGGCAGCACATTTTGATGAGTTTTGACAAATATATACACCCATCTAACCATTGCCCAAATGAAAATGAAGAATATTTTCCCTCACTCTTGAAAGTTCACTTGACTTCCTTGTCAGTCAGAAAGCAGGACACCTTCGGAATGCATTGTGAAAGTTTCTATCATGCTAGAACAGGGTTGGCAAACCACAACTCAGACCCGTTAAATCTGGCCTACCACTTGTTTGTGTACATAAGGTTTTAATGGAACAGAGCCACACCCATTTTTAATGTGCTGCTGCTTTCCCATCACAAGGGCAAGGTTGAGTACTTGAGACTGAGATATTATGGCCCACACTGGGGAAGCCAGTCTATTCTGGATTTTTCAGTGTTCCTGCAGAGACCCAGCCACCTGAGCTGTAAAAATTGACACGTCATAAGATAGAGAATGCTTCCATTTGTCTCCTGGAAACATTTGTACTTCACATTTGAAGGGCATGAATTTACATTTCAAAGGGGGATGAAACTGGGAACCATTTGTTTTCATTTCAAAGGAATGTAAAATAGGGGCCTTCTTTTTCTTCCCCAGTGAAGATTTATTTACATTTAGAGAGATAAGATACAGGTCCTTTTCTCAGGAGAAGTGAAGGGCAACTGAATAGCAGTTCCCATATAAACTCCCAGATTCATAATTCTGGGGTCCCTCTCCTGTGGTACAAAACTTCCTTTTCGTACTGCAGGCCTGCACTTCTGGCTTTTATCCCATTGCCCTGAAGGGAGAGAACACGGAGTAGGGAACCTATGCAATGACTGCTGTAAGCAATAATAGTCTGCCTTTATTCAGAAACTTATTGTTTGCTTTCAGGACAAAACAAATGAATATAGATACTAAAAATTTATCTCCACAAAAGCTGAAATATTTATTATCTGGCCCTTTACAGAAAAAGTTTGCCAGTCCTTGCCCTAGAGTGGTATTACTGTTCTTGAATTGAAATACAGGGAATCATAAGTTTATACTCCGTCTGGTTTCTTTTGTTCAACATAATGTTTTAGAGATATATCCATATTGTTGTGTATATCAATAGTTCTTTTAATTACTAAGTAAATCCCATTATGTGACTATTCTACACTTTGGTTATTCATTTTCTGTTGACGAACATTTGACCTGTTTTCAGTTTTTGGTTATGAGGGACAAAGTTATTATGAACATTCTTGTACAGTTCTTTGTAGACATGTGCTTTTCCTTTTTTGGAGTATAACTTCTGAGTCATGGCGAAGATATATGTTTAACTGTATTTTAAAAATCTCATTTGCCAAAACTGATTGTATCATTTGTCAGTGTCAATGCATTAGAGTTCTAGTTGATCCAAATCGTTATCAATACTTAATATGATCAGTCTTTTTAATCTAAGCCATTCTATACCCATAGAAGTGGGTATCTTCTTGAAGGTTTAATAACATTTTTCTAAACAGTAATGATGCTGGGCTCGTTTTTATGTGCTTATTAACCAATCATATGCCTTTTGTGAAGTGTGTGTTTATTGTTAGTCCTTTTAAATTCTATTTTTAGCAGTTCACTGTATATTTTGGATGAAAGTCATTTGTCAGATACATGTATTGTGAATATATTCCCCAATCTGTGACTTGCCTTTACATTTTCTTAAGAGTATTTTTGGATGAGAAGATTTTTTAATTTTGATAAAATCCTATTTATCAACTTATTTTTTTGTGGTTGATGATTTCTGTACCCTAAGAAATTGTTGCCTATTCTATAGTGGGGAAGATATCCTCTTATCTTTTCTTCCAGAAGCTGTATCCTTTTAGGTTTTACATTTAGGTCTATGAGCTACTTTGAATTAACTTTTATATATGGTGTTAGGAAAGGTGTCGAGGTTTGGGTTTTGTCTTTTATAGAACATCCAGTTTTTCCAGCAACATTTGTTGAAAATATTTTCCTTTCTTGCTTCATTTCTTTGGTACCTTTATTGAAACTCAGCTTGCCATATGTGGGTGAATCTATTTCTGAACTCTATCTTGTCTGCTGATTTGTATATTTTTATGTTAATACTACACTAATTTAATGTTTGTGGCTTCATTGTTTATCTCAAAATTTAGTTGTCTTCCAACTATTTCTCTTCTTCAAGATTTCCTTTACTATTCTAGTTCTTTTGAATTTCCATATGAATTTTAGAATGAGCTTGTCTTCTGCAAAACAGTCTGCTAGGATTTAGAATGAATAAATGTGGGGATAATTAACATCTAAAAATACAGAGCTTTTTCAATCTATGAATATAATATATCTCTTCACTTATTTAGATCTTCTTTAATTTCTCTAAGTAACATTTAGCAATTTGCAATGTACAAGTCTTATAAACTTTTCATTAAATTTATTCCTAAGAGTTTGATGGAGGTTTTTTTTAATGCTGTTGTTTTTTTTAATCTTAAATCGACCAATGCGAGAAGATAAAATACTATTTATTTTTGTAAATGGACCTTGTCTCATACAACCTTACTAAACTCACTTATTAGTTCTCATAGTTTGCTTATAGATTCATCCAGACTTTCTCTGTACATAATCAAATCTTCTTCCACAAATAAAGACAGTTTTATGTTCCTTTCCAAACGAGACACATATGCAGGCTGGATTCAGCTCACCGCTTACTAATTGACACCCTTAAGAATCTAAACTCTTCAATGTGCAAGTAAAAAAACTGAGGTCCAAGAAATGACATACTTAGTAAGTGCTTAGCTGAGCAAGTACACAGTCCACTGATTCATAGGCCAGGAGTCCCTTTGTGACCAAACTGCCGTCATGTGACTATAGGATAGCTCTCAGAGTAAATGTCCCACTTCTATGCCTCACAAGTTAAGTTTAGCTACCTTTCCAAAGCAGGTCCAATCCTAGGATGGTCCTCTGCGGTGTCCTTCTGTATAGGCAAGTTGTAAAAAGGATGCATTTTTGAAATACTTATGTAAATATTTTTTATTCTTGGAATTAAGAGAAAATCCTGGTATATCTGTAGATGTGAGTCTCCTGATTTTGGACCACACTAGCATATAGCTTTCCATCCACATCCGTAAAGTTTACTTTAGCCCAAGAACTTTTCTTTGCTTGATTTTAATTTTCCTTCAGTGTTCCTCCAATTATTGGATTTCAGTTCTTACTAGCTACATCTGTTCATTCATTCAAAAATTATTCAGTCTATATATTCCTATCACAGTAGTAGGTCCTGGATTATGAAGTGTCAGCAAAAACAGGTCCATTTCCTACTCTTATGGTACTTAAAGTTGAGTGAGGAGACTGTTACTCAGTTTTGTACATGGTTCAAATTCTCAATTCATGGGCTTCCCTGGTGGTGCAGTGGTTGAGAGTCCGCTTGCCGATGCAGGGGACACGGGTTCGTGACCCGGTCCGGGAAGATCCCACATGCCACGGAGCGGCTGGGCCCGTGAGCCATGGCCGCTGAGCCTGCGCGTCCGGAGCCTGTGCTCCGCAACGGGAGAGGCCACAACAGTGAGAGGCCCGCGTACCGCAAAAAAAAAAAAAAAAAAATTCTCAATTCATAAGCTATAGGTCAGAGAATAAGGAATAAATAAAATGCCAGCCCCCTGCCACTTTTTTTCCAAGCAGGTGACTCTGCTGGGTCACACAAGGCAGATAGAGGCTAGCCATTAATCTCATGCCTAGTGGATCTTATCCCCAAGTTCCATTAACAGCATGTCAGACAGCTGTGGTTTTTAGTACTATTGAGTTTCCATCTCTTTTTAATGGGAAATCAGAAGATGTGTCAAAACCTGTAAGAGGGACGTTGTTTTAAGACAGAATTTCAAATGACTTTTTAATATAATCTATTCATTTTCCTAAATATTGTTCCTAATTTCTAATGCTTTCTGAGATTTTTCATTAGATTTTATTTTAACTTGCCTGGAAATAAGCATTTTATTGTTCAAACGACTTATCCTTTCTGAACAATTGGGGAATGCATTGTTTTAAAAATATAATCCACTCTTCTATAACAATGACTATCACTATTTCTAAAATGTATTCCTTGTTTTGAATCAAAACACACACGCACACACATGAATGTCTCTTTAGAGGAAAATAGCCCAAACTAAGACACATTATCTGCGGAAGAGATTAGTTACAAACGTCAGAAGAAAAACTCTTCATACAGTCAGTCAGCATCCGATTTTCTGCTTGTTCTCTTTAGTAGAGTACCCATTTCCTGTGGATAAGTTTTATACGTATTTTTTTAAATCACAGAATAATTGCTGCTACTCCAGCTGATGTTGAACTCTAGGTGAAAATGTTTTGTGCATCAATTTCAAGTCTTTTCTGGCAGCCTTCTCTTCATTTTGGTACTAAAACGGATATATTATTTGCAGAAGGAATTATATGCAGATTACCACATGTAGTGTCATTTATTCATTTTCAAATTACACATTTCTCCATCAGTTCTGGAATCATTTACATTATAAAAGATATGCACAGGAAGGGATAATTAATTTGCTTTCATTCTAAGCACCAGAATCCTCTGTCCTAATGTTATGTCAGTTCTTTATCCATGTCTGACCTCGACCTCATCAGCAGAGATGATAAGGTCAAGGGAATTTCCTCTGTCAAAGACCTACAGTTCTGGAAGATCAGCTAGATGCGATAGAGCAGTATTTTAAATTTTAGTTAGCAGGAGAAAAACAATGAAGTAGAGAATAGTTTGATGTATAGTTTGATGCTAAAGATCACTGTGTCTGAGAATCTGCTCTCAGTGGAAGAATGGATTGTATATTTCAGCATTTAAAGAAAGAATTTTCAGTTACATGCCTCTCTCCCCACAAAACAAACTCATGGTGTTTTGGGTTTCTCTATTTATTCTTTCTTTCTGCTAACTGGCTTCTGATTTGCCTGAAGAAAAGAAGCATAATCTAATGCGCTGTTCCTTACCAATGAGGCTGGATGTTCTTATGTGTTAAGAAAGAATTGATGTCTCAGAATATTCATGTTTCTTTAAATTTTTCCTTGCTGACTTATTTCAGGGATACAGAGTTATATGCTTACACGGCCCAAGCAGGTAGTAAAAAGTCATGATTCTAGCTTGGTATAAAACACTAGAGATTGATGGGCCCTAGAGATCCTAATTTTTAAACATTGTTTTAGCTAAACCAAACATTTTAGGGAGGATGAGGGGGGATATGGAAGTTTCAGCCATGAAGACAATAGTTTCTTGGTCTAATCTAAGAGGCTGGCACTAAATATCTTCTCTCTTTAACTCTATCAATGGCACTAAGAAGGGAGTAGCACTGTCCCCATTTGATCAATGAACAGAGAGACCAAGGAGGTGTACATGCACTTAAAATATGTGAAAATAAACGTGTTTGTACTTATATAGATGATTATTATATGTGTAGCTATATGAAAGGTAGATTACATAGCAAAAGTAGCATCAAATCTAGAGACAGTCAAACTGGACTTCAATATCACCTCCGCCACCAATTCATGTACAATATGGCAGAGTCATTTAGCCTCTCTTTGCCTCTTTTCCATCTGTAAAATGAGGATTTGTCATACTTTTAAGAATCAAGAAAGGCAGTATGTGTGAAAATACTTGATAAACATAAAAAAGCAAAAGTAAACCCAGGTATGAATTAACCTTCACGTAGTATGAACATCCGTGGCTATACAGAGGCAACATGGCAGTGGATGAGGACACGGGTGGCTATAGAACTATGTTAAGCAGAATAAAGATCTCCCAAAGAGGTCCCCATCCTAATCCCAGGGCTTATGAACATGTTAGGGTACATGGCATGGGGGAATTAAGATGCAGATGGAATTAGAGTTGCTTACCAGCAACTCTATGTCCTTCACATAAGGAGATTATACCGGATTGTTCTGTGTAGGCCCCTGGAATCACATGGGTCTTTAAAAGTGGAAGAGAGAGGGCTTCCCTGGTGGTGCAGTGGTTGATAGTCCGCCTGCCGATGCAGGGGACACGGGTTCGTGCCCTGGTCCGGGAAGATCCCACATGCCGCGGAGCGGCTGGGCCCGTAAGCTGTGGCCGCTGAGCCTGCGCGTCCGGAGCCTGTGCTCTGCAACGGGAGAGGCCACAGCAGTGAGAGGCCCGCGCACCGCAAAAAAAAAAAGAAAAAAAAAAAAGTGGAAGAGAGAGACAGAAACCAAGTCAGAGTCAGAGAAGGAGATGTGATGACAGAAGAGGAGAGTGGGATATTGCGATATGAGAAGGACTCAACCTGCCACTGCTGACTCTAATGCCAATGATTGCCAGCAGCCTCTAGAAGCTGAAAATGAGGAGGAATGGATTCTCCCTCCCTTAAAGCCTCCAGAAAGGAATGCAGCCCAGCTGACAACTTGATTTCAGCCCAGTGCAACTCATTTCCAAGCTTTGACCTCCAGAACTGTGACATAATAAATTTACGTTGTTTAAGCCACCAATGTTGTGGTAGTTTGTTACAGCAGCAATAGGAAACTAATACAAGAGCAGAATGACAGAGAGGGCCATGTGATGTTCTCTGCTATGTGATTCCCAGCAATTCACAGGAAAGTCAGAGACTGAGTACAATTGGGCTAAGCCTTTTCCATAGAGTCTGGTGGCTTTCTGGCTACTTTGCTAGGGCTATTTCACCACCGAGACGTGCACTACAGAGATCGGAGAGAATTCTCTGGACGGAAATTCATGAAATGAGAACACTTTTGAGGGTGATAATTATGTCACTCTCTTAATCATGTCGATGGTTCCAGGAATGTATACATTTGTTGAAAGATATCAGTGGTACACTTTAAATATTTCCCATTTATTGTATATCAGTTATACTTCAATCAAGCTGCTTTTAAAAAATGAAATGTGGACTCTTCTGCTTTTCAAGTGTCTCACGCTGAGCCAAGTGCGGCAGTGGACTGAAAAGCGTCGATGGTGCTGCCCTGTGATACGGGCCATGAATTTTATGTGATTTACAGCTTGCTTCCTAGCATGAGTCCTGAACTGTAACTTCTTGGCAGCTATAAAAATGAGATTTGGGGTTTCACTTGGCACCTTATTATTTATTTATTTTCCCGTTGCGGAGCACAGGCTCCGGACGCGCAGGCTCAGCGGCCATGGCTCACGGGCGCAGCCGCTCTGCGGCATGTGGGATCTTCCCGGACCAGGGCACGAACCCGCGTCCCCTGCATCGGCAGGCGGACTCTCAACCACTGTGCCACCAGGGAAGCCCGCACCTTATTTTCTTAATGTAGCAATAGCTAATTCTTCTTTTCCTTTCATGGCTTTCATGTGGTATAGAGAAGCAGAAAGCATCTGTGTGCCTCCCGCAGATTTTCTATTGTCTTATCCTGTCATGACCAGGAGGGAAAGGCTGCCCTTGTCTCAGGAGGAGTGTGTGGGAAACAAATAAACTGCCAAGTTAATCCAACTTGCTTCTTGGATTAACTCCACTCATTGACTGTCAATCCTTCTGGGCTTTACTTCATGTCTAGAATTCACAGTTCAAGATGTAGGACTACCTTGGTGCATGGCGGCGCTACCATATTGGAAGAAACTAACTCCTTATGTTCCCTTTTTCTTCCTCTATCCAGCCCCTGACCTCCCACCTCCAACAACACATCACCAGTGTGTTTATTTTCCAGTTTATTTTCCAGCGTCTAGGTTTCACAGGTGCAAGGGTGAGCTTTGGCTAATCAAGTCACAAAACTTACATATTTATCCACCTGTGTTCACTCCAGGTCTTCTCTATGAACTTGAACAAATCAATTTCTATTCTCTTGTCTGTAAAATGGGAATGATATTTCCTGGCCGCTCCCTCCTTCATATTGATAAATGAGATCAATAATGGAGGCTGGAAATATTCACACAGTTCTGAGTTCCTCAGAGATGTGGCTAAATAGAAATTATGTGATCCATATAAGTGTTCATTATAGACATGCCTAATGGAAAAAAAAAAGCTAAATGGAGAAAGAGAGTGTTATGGACATTAGGGAGAGTTATTACAAATTCCACAAGTTCTTTTTTTTTTTGCGGTATGCGGGCCTCTCACTGTTGTGGCCTCTCCCGTTGCGGAGCACAGGCTCCGGACGCGCAGGCTCAGCAGCCATGGCTCACGGGCCCAGCCGCCTCGCGGCATGTGGGATCTTCCCAGACCGGGGCACGAACCTGTGTCCCCTGCATCGGCAGGCGGACTCGCAACCACTGCGCCACCAGGGAAGCCCCATAAGTTCCTTTTAAAGCTGCGATTAAGCCTGAGCCTCATTAATGAAAGTGCCTAATCCACTCGATCACACAACCTCTGCGAGAGTCTGATAATAGTAGTGCTTCTTTTGGTTTCTTTGCTTAATCTGGATACCCCCAAATTCATTTAGGATTTTCACAAAAATAGTTTTATGCAGCCCAATGTTTTTCTCTTTTTATTATTATTTTCCCCCTGAATATAAACATTAATTTAAACACTCTTGTATCTGTAATGATGGACTCGCTGTGATATTTCAAAATTATATTTTGTATTAGTAAGTATATTACAAAATTGTCTTTCTAGTCCCTCTTTAGAGGGAAACAAGGCTATGAGTGAAACCTTTCTTTCTCTCTCTCTGATAGACACAAATGCACAGGCACACGTGCCAACACAGACACAAACACCCCACTCCCAGTGTTAGATGGCTGTATATTGAACTTGAAGAAAACCTCAGCTACCACTCACTCTTTGGAATCTTTTGTGTTTGCTTATGCCTTTAGAATTCAGTGTTGTTTTTTATCTGCTCCCCTTCCAGATAATGAAAGAGATATGTACAACAATCTGTATATTAATGCCATAAATGTCTGCCTCTGGCAAAACCTTAATGTATGAACAAAGAAGGGAATTGTTCACACAGCAAAACATACAATGAGAAATGAATATCAGTGGTGGAAACCTCTCTGTTAGAGGGAATTTCAGATCATTTCAATGTTTACATTTGCAACTCAAGCATATTGACAGAGCAATGCAAATAGATGTATACTAGGGGATGCGGGAAGAAAATTATTTGCACAGATACTGCAAAGATTTTCTAGCTATGTGAGACATGAGAATGTGTTTTTGCCATATTTGGTAAACTGAATGTTATTAAGAGGACAAACCTTATGTAAAAGGGAGATAAGCAGAAACTGATTTGAATATTATTGCAGGGTAAAGTAAACAATCGTGATGTATTCAACCTTTATAAATGTGCAAAACCGGATTAATTTTCCCAATTACAAACTTTAATAATATTGAATTATTTTTAAAACGTAAAATAGGGTAAGCGATTGATGGTAATGATCCACATATGTGTTCTAAAGGATATTAATAAATGTTTGGTCAAACAAAGTAAGGAGGGGATAGGGAAGAGCGGGAAAATGCTGTGTTAAATAAAGTTAAAGAGGTATCCTTCTTCTAGAATTTTAAAACGCTAATATATATACATTCTGAATCTCTAAATGGAAATAGAATGTGTGATGTTTCCAAACTTTTAGACCTGGAAACTCACAAAGCACTTTGATGGAATAAGAATTCTGAGGAACACAGAAGTAACTAATTGGATGTCTTCTCAATTGATTTAGACTTAGCGTTAAACTGAACTGCACATTCTATTCTAGACCTTACTACAGTGGCCACTGTTGAAATCTGATTTTCTACACATGAATAAAGGGTTTATAGAAATTCAGGTAGAGACATCAATGTTCTGCAGTCTGGTTCCTGAAACCAGGTCTCCATTGCTGAGAGTTATAGAGGTTATGCCGGAGAAATGCTGACCAGATAGTCCCACAGAGGCTAACACCAGGAGGTCTCACAATATATTGATGGAGTCACCATGATACAGGCCCAGAAACTTGACTTTGTCATGACCAATATCATACTATCAATCCCAAAGGTCAGGATCAGATTAGTTCTTAAAAATTCACTTCTTTGTAATGAAAAACAAAATGGTCAGGCATCCATATCCTCTCTCTCGTACCTCTTCCCTTTGGAGTGCAGTCTATCTGGGAAGCCAGATTAAACTCAGAATGCTATTTGGGGAGCGTGGATTAGAGCAAAAGGAGCTCGCAATTTGACCTGCATCATTACTGGCAGGAATTCCAGCCTCAGTCAAGGTAGAGTATCACGGGAGCACTGCCAACGACTTCTCCTTCCACACTGTGCTTCAATTTTTTTGTGCGCTAACCACCTCAATTTGACTGATTCCCTGCTTCCTTAGTTATGATAATGCAGTTTAATCTACATCAGCAGGCTTAGCCCTGATGTTAGAGTTAGACTTCGCCTCAAGCTACACCCTAGTAAATGGATTGGAGGAACCTATTATTGCCCACTATAATTTTCCATAATATCATCCTCACAGCCACTTTATTCCCACATTCTGAGACTATCTTGCTATCATATTGTTTTGTTGCTACGGGTAGAACCTGGTAAATACAGACATCCCCATTGCATTATTGCTTGTCTAAAGGTGCTAATTAATCAGACACTGCCACATACACACGTGTGTAGTACAACCAAGCATGTGCCACCCACATCCATTAGGATTTTCTCTAGTCACAACCAAGAGGAGGGAAGTCCAGAAGTGCTGAGGAGCTAATAACTCTGGGAGCAACTCACAGCCAATGACAAACAAACTCCAGCTCCCCCATCCCCAGATATGACAACCTCATCCCCCGAAAGTCTCCGGTGGGATTGAGTCACAATTGACCACAGCGGTAACCTGCTTATTAAGCACATCATAGATTGTCTTGCTTTCCCTGTCTCACTTACCCACTTCTGGACTCATGCTTCCTAGGATCACTTCCCAGATAAGCTACCTGCACCTCAAATTCTAGTCTCAGGGTTCCAGCAGAACCCAACTAAGACCATATGTAACTATACAGCTGAATTAGAAATCTCATCTGGACCCAGAAAGGCTTACTTTCTTCCTGGCAGCTCAATTCATTTTAAGTCATTTTAATTACCTATACCCGGACTTATGTAACTCTGTAAAATTTGTACTTGCTTATATGTTATTCACTAATCCATGACATGTAATGACTACTCAACCTTCTTGAAAAAATCATTCCTATATCAAATAAGTCAACATCCTACCTGTGGTTCGGTCCATGTAGAACCTACTGCTTTTTTGGCTTATGAAGGAAAAACAAATGACAGTATTCAAAACAGCTTGGCTGACCAACAGTGTTGGTAATATAGCAATAAAATAGCTCGATAAAGCTCAGTCTCTCTTTCCCCTCTCTCTTGCCTATGGACCTAGTTTTCCATAAATATAGTTCAGTTTCTAATCATAGTGCATTTTTGTCAGTAGAATATAATTTTTATCGTGTTATTCATGCTGAAGGATTAATTACACTTTTGGAACTTGAGCAAAAGGTAAATAAATGACTGAAACATGGAATAAGTCGAGATCCAGGCACTGCCCGTACTGTCTGCAACTCTCTTACCTTGCTTATCACAGAGGAAGGTTGCATTTAGTATTTTTTAAGAAATCTCTCTAACCCTAAAATTTTAATTTCTGTGACTCTACCAAAAAGTATTGACAGTTATTGTACAATTTATATAAATTATTATTATTAAGATCAAAGAGAAAGATTTGCTTCTAGATTCTAAAAACTAGAATATGCAAGATTATTTGCACTTTTTTTGCATTTGAAAATTAGCTTTAGGTTAATTTTAGGCTAACAGTGTCTTTAAAAATAACTTCTCATTTAGGTCAGGATAGAATATCAGAAAGAATGTGTGTATTTCTGTTATATTTTAGGTTTTAAACTTAAATATCCAGCTTGGAAAGTGTACTGCAGTGATTACTAATGTTGATATAATAAGAAACGCAGTAAAGTCCTGTTTTGATTTAAAAGAATTGCTAATTTGCTTGAAGCACTATTCTTTTATTGGAAGGCAAGGAGCTGGACCCTGGGAGTAACATAGTTGGTTGATGTGTTAAGATACATCTTTCCCTCTTTGGCATGAGAGTTAAGGTTGGACTAATTTATAGGATGAAACAGACTTTACAATGAAAAAACAACCTGTCAGAATTGTTAAAAGGTCCTTAAAACTCTTTAAACTTTACATGGCTATGAATTCCTTTATGTAAATTAATCAGAAATACATGAATTTTGTTATTTTAAACTATACTTTTATTTTTTAAATGAAGAAGAACTACACCTTCCACTTTTCTTAAGTTAGCTTCTTTAAAAATAAGCACAACAACAACAACTTCATGGTGTTTAAGAAGCTACAGGCACAGCAAGGAGCTACTCAACTAACAGAATTCATCCTTTCAAAGGTGTTGTCACTGAACATGGGAGACTGTGGCATTTTATTTTGTAAGCTTCAATCTTCCTTGGAAAATGAAAGATCAGCTTTGAAGTTCATATTTTCCCATAGCCTGTGAGCAGAAGATGGATAAGTAAAAGAAGAACCCAGTATGCCTACTTTCTGGAGGGTTTTTATCATAAATGGGTATTGAATTTTGTTGAAAGCTTTTTCTGCATCTATTGAGATGATCATATGGTTTTTATCCTTCAATTTGTTAATATGGTGTATCACATTGATTGATTTGTGTATATTGAAGAATCCTTGCTTTCCTGGGATAAACCCCACTTGATCATGGTGTATGACCCTTTTAATGTGCTGTTGGATTCTGTTTGCTACTATTTTGTTGAGGATTTTTGCATCTATGTTCATCAGTGACATTGGCCTGTAGTTTTCTTTCTTTGTGACATCTTTGTCTAGTTTTGGTATCAGGGTGATGGTGACCTCATAGAATGAGTTAGGGAGTGTTCCTCCCTCTGCTATATTTTGGAAGAGTTTGAGAAGGATAGGTGTTAGCTCTTCTCTAAATGTTTGATAGAATTCGCCTGTGAAGCCATCTGTTCCTGGGCTTTTGTTTGTTGGAAAATTTTTAATCACAGTCTCAATTTAATAAAGGCCATATATGACAAACCCACAGCCAACATCATTCTCAATGGTAGAAAACTGAAAACATTTCCACTAAGATCAGGAACAAGACAAGGTTGTCCACTCTTACCACTATTATTCAACATAGTTTTAGAAGTTTTAGCCACAGCAATCAGAGAAGAAAAAGAAATGAAAGGAATCCAAATCAGAAAAGAAGAAGTAAAGCTGTCACTGTTTGCAGATGATATGATACTATACATAGAGAATCCTAAAGATGCTACCAGAAAACTACTAGAGCTAATCCATGAATTTGGTAAAGTAGCAGGATACAAAGTTAATGCACAGAAATCTCTTGCATTCCTATACACTAATGATGAAATATCTGACAGAGAAATTAAGGAAACACTCCCATTTACCACTGCAACAAAAAGAATAAAATAACTAGGAATAAACCTACCTAAGGAGACAAAAGACCTGTATGCAGAAAACTATAAGACACTGATGAAAGAAATTAAAGATGATACAAACAAATGGAGAGATATACCATGTTCTTGGTTTGGAAGAATCAACATTGTGAAAATGACTCTACTACCCAAAGAAATCTACAGATTCAACGCAATCCCTATCAAACTACCAATGGCATTTTTCACAGAACTAGAACAAAAAATTTCACAATTTGTGTGGAAACACAAAAGACCCCAAATAGCCTAAGCAATCTTGAGAAAGAGAAACGGAGCTGGAGGAATCAGGCTCCCAGACTTCAGACTATACTACAAAGCTACAGTAATCAAGACACTATGATACTGGCCCAAAAACAGAAATATAGATCAATGGAACAGGATAGAAAGCCCAGAGATAAACCCACGCACCTATGGTCACCTTATTTTTGATAAAGGAGGCAAGAGTATACACTGGAGAAAAGACAGCCTCTTCAATTAGTGGTGCTGGGAAAACTGTACAGCTACATGTAAAAGAATGAAATTAGAACACTCTCTAACACCATACACAAAAATAAACTCAAAGTGGATTAAAGACCTAAATGTAAGGCCAGACACTATCAAAGTCTTAGAGGAAAACATAGGCAGAACACTCTATGACATAAATCACAGCAAGATCCTTTTTGATCCACCTTCTAGCAAAATGGAAATAAAAACAAAAATAAACAAATGGGATTTAATGAGACCTGAAATCTTTTGCATAGCAAAGGAAACCATAAACCAGACCAAAAG
This sequence comes from Orcinus orca, assembly GCF_937001465.1. Taxonomy (NCBI): domain Eukaryota; kingdom Metazoa; phylum Chordata; class Mammalia; order Artiodactyla; family Delphinidae; genus Orcinus; species Orcinus orca. Next base: position 68,140,115 of record NC_064565.1, read on the forward strand.
ACAACCCTCAGAATGGGAGAAAACATTTTCAAGTGAAACAACTGACAAAGAGTTAATCTCCAAAATTTACAGGCAGCTCATGTAGCTCAATATCAAAAAAACAAACAACCCAATCCAAAACTGGGCAGGAGACCTAAATAGACATTTCTCCAAAGAAGATATACAGATTGCCAACAAACACATGAAAGGATGGTCAACATCACTAATCATGAGAGAAATGCAAATCAAACCTACACTGAGGTATCACCTCACACCAGTCAGAATGACCATCATCAAAAAATCTACAAACAATAAATGCTGGAGAGGGTGTTGAGAAAAGGGAACCCTCTTGCACTGTTCATGGGAATGTAAACTGATACAGCCACTATGGAGAACAGTATGAAGGTTCCTTAAAAAACTAAAAATAGAACTACCATACGACCCAGCAACCCCACTACTGGGCATATACCCTGAGAAAACCATAATTCAAAAAGAGTCATGTACCACAGTGTTCATTGCAGCTCTATTTACAATAGCCAGGATATGGAAGCAACCTAAGTGTCCATCGACAGATGAATGGATAAAGAAGTTGTGGCACATGTATACAATAGAATATTACTCAGCCATAAAAAGAAATGAAATTAAGTTATTTGTACTGCGGTGGATGGACCTCGAGTCTGTCATACAGAGTGAAGTAAGTCAGAAAGAGGAAAACGAATACCGTATGCTAACACATATATATGGAATCTAAAAAAAAAAAAATTGTTCTGAAGAACCTAGGGGCAGGATAGGAATAATGACGCAGATGTAGAGAATGGACTTGAGGACATGGGGAGTGGGAAGGGTAAGCTGGGACGAAGTGAGAGAGTGGCATGGACTTATATATACTACCAAATGTAAAATAGCTAGCTAGTGGGAAGCAGCCATATAGCACAGGGAGATCAGCTCGGTGCTTTGTGACCACCTAGAGGGGTGGGAGGGAGACACAAGAGGGAAGGATGTATGGGTATCTATGTATATGTATAGCTGATTCACTTTGTTATAAAGCAGAAACTAACACACCATTGTAAAGCAATTATACTGCAATAAAGATGTTTAAAAAAAAAAAAAAGCTAGCAGTCAGTGACCTGAGAGAGGACTCTATCACATCTAGAGTCTAAACAAAGCTTATCCTTGGGCCAGTCTTATACCTGCTGGAATGACCAGTGACCTTGGTGGTCACTTCCCATTGTGTTCAACTCTCCATCGTGTTGCTGTCTATAGTGGGTTTCTGGACCCTAGTTATGTCATGCTTAGTCCCTCTTCTCTCACAAGAACCTGTTTATCCTACTTCATTTTCTCAAGTATTCCAAGTCCTTACCCTGTATTTCAACATGTCTTTGCAAAAGAACCCTGTTCTTCAGAAACATCTGTTTGTGTTCCTAGACTTTTTCATGTATGAAATATGGAACTACTTTCTGAATACTTGTGGATGCAGGAAACAGATACCTGCCAAATGGATTCAACAGTTAGTCAGTAATGAAAAGCAATAATTATTCTTACATTCTTCATTTTGCTTCACATAATCGTGAAACTCCCATCGCCTTTCCTCACTGCTTAGGATATATGGAAACGTTGCAGGGAAGAACTGAAAGAACAGATGTATGTGCCTGGGCTCTCATAAATCCTAGATTAAATGATAGATGTCTTTTATACAAAATAATTTTTATTTATGTGTTTTTCTTTCTCAAACTGTGTCCTAATAGTTGCTCATCATTACTCTGTTAATATAACCTTCTTGGGACCTGTGACATCCTGAATTTGGTCATCATATGATGTCAGAATGATATTTATATTTTCTTTACCTCATGAGCATTTAAATATCTGAATGTAGTCAAACTAGGCTGAATAATAATAGCAGGTTACATTTGTTGAGCGTTTATTATTTGCAGGTACTGTGCTGAGTCCTTTCCATGTATGATTTTCCTTAATTTTCTCAGTATCCCTGTAAGGTAGGTCTTAATTAACCACATCTTACAAAAATGAAAGCTACGGCCTAGATTCTAAGTATCATGCCCAAGGGTACACAGCTAGTCCCTTGTAGAACTAGAACTCAAACTCACATTGAGTACAAAGCTCTAAATAGGGAATTTTATCTAACTACTCAGTTCCTCCTAAACAAATAATTTTCAAAGATATACTTGGAAAATATTAATAAGCTGGAAATAAATTACCAGCTGTCACGATCCTCTCGTAGCTCACAGATTGCACCCTTCTACCGTATAAAAACACATCGACAACAAACACTTGGATATGCTCCAGTGTCAATTAAAAGAAATTGCAGCATAGAGAACTCTATGGGAGCATTTCAGACTCAAAATTGTGTTTCATTATTGCCCCCACCAATGCCTTTTCCTCCTCCAAACCTGTGTCAGCTAGCGGTTACTTGTTCTCTTTCTTTCTTTCTTTCTTTCTTTCTTTCTTTCTTTCTTTCTTTCTTTCTTTCTTTCTTTCTTTCTTTCCTTCCTTCCTTCCTTCCTTTCCTTTCTTTCTTTCTTTTTCTTTCTTTCTTTCTTTTCCTTCTTTTCTTTCTTTCTTTCTTTTTCTTTCTTTCTTTCTTTCTTTTCCTTCTTTCTTTTCTTTCTTTCTTTCTTTCTTTCTTTCTTTCTTTCTTTCTTTCTTTCTTTCTTTCTTTCTTTTCTTTCTTTCTTTCCTTGCTTTCTTTTCTTTCTTTCTTTCTTAACTACATTTCAGGTCCTATTTGTCAAACATATTTGTTTGCCTCTTATGTGACTGAAATGATCAAATGAGTAAGTTGCCCTCCACTGGCATGCTGGGGCATTTGGGGATGTACCACAAATGTTTCCTGAGTGTGCTGCCAAATTTTCAGCAATGTGTAAAAGGTATAATGTGTTTGGTTACAGCTAAGGATGCATATGGTCCCTGAGATGTCTGTCAGATGGAATATGGAACAAAGAAGTTCTATACTTTGCTCTGGAGCAGGTTAGGACTTTCTGAGGGGAGGGGAAGAAATAAAAGCTGGTCAGTGTGTTTTCAAACTGGCTTCAAAGTAACATGGGGGGTTCCTTAGTAAATTCCAGATTTTTGTCACTTGGGGTTTTAAGAAAGCATTTATCTGCAATTATCAGTTATTCTCAAGCAGAGACTCAGTGCTATAGGTCAACCTCTTGAATCCTGGGATGACTATGGCTGCATTTATAGACTGGGAAATGTTGTTACACTGTGAATGTGATCATGTAGTAATCACTCTAAGTAGTGAAACAAATCCAAAAAGTTCAAGACCTGCTGAAATAGACTGACTTTTTTGCATATAGGCCTGACTTTAGAAAAAATTATCTTCCATCCTTTTCCTTCCAGCGACTTTCTTATCCTTGAGAAAACCAGTGCACTCTTGCTACCCTGGCATTTTCCATGTTCCCACTACTCTACCACCCTTGAGTCTGAGCTCCGAAATAGTAATCTTCATTGTCATACTAGTTCCTGGTTATGTCTCAGCAACCCAAGCCAATTTAACTGCTTGGAATAATTGACTACCTAATAGTCTGCTAGCATTAGTAATCTAAATATCTGAGGTCTGTGGGTTTCATAATCAATTCTAATTTGTCACTTAGACAAAATAGTCAAACTGATTTTGCATGCCTACACACTACCATTGATTAAAAGATGCCTACCCATCCAAGTGACAAAAATGATCAATCCATAAATAACCATGTGTATATCACACACATATATTCAATCATCTACTATTCTGGGGAAAAAAACAATCAATCTCTATATTTTTATGAAGAAAGCATGATTCTTACCTAAATTATTAAATGTTGAATGATTGAATAATATTTTCTCAAGTATTAGAAAAGATCCTAAACACTATTTGAAATATCAAAAATCATGAAGCACATGCTCTACTTTTTTGGGATCACATTTTGACAAACTTATACACCGGCCATCCACCTATTTTCATAGGGGCTTTCACTTTCATTTTTTTAATCAAGTACAGAAACTGCTCTGCAAATGTGAGCCTATATTTGCCTATAAATGTGACATTCCTAGCCAAAAGCATAAATTCATATTTGTAAGGCTCATCTCCAAATCCCACTAGTTGCCCTCAGTGAATGTGCTAATTGCATTCCTTAGCTCTCCATTTTCTTATCTTAGCCTTTGTGGTTTTATGCACATTTTACTAGATGTTACACTTTCTTGTGTTTAGGTTTTATTTGCATGACACCAAAGTGTGAGTCAGTTGGCTCATTGCATTTTGCATACATCGTGCATAATGAATACCAAAATGAAGATTATCTTTTCACAGAGCAAAACTGAAAACATGTGTTTCTCTGCCAGATCTGCTTTGATGAAAAACAGAGAAACCTAAAATGTTGGGCAGTATATGGTAATCTTTCTACAATCCAATCTTCTGAGCCATGGGAGGCTTTGTTTCTTCCTTTTTTATGTTATACATACCTCAATATTCTTTAAATTTGACAAGTGACATCTAAGAAAACCCTACTTAAATTCTTTAATCAAAGTGTAACATTTGTGTATGTATGTTTGTGACGTGTGTAGATATGGTTGCCGTGTGATTTTGCACTTTGATAAAGTATGCTATATATGTTACATTATAATTCAGATTTATTCTTAAAAATATAGAAAGGAGAAACAATCATAAAGGAAGAAAATTGAAATAGGCCCAAATCTTAATAGTGTTAGCACAGTTTTTTTTAAACATACCATTTTTCTTATGCCGAATTCTTGTCGGCCTTCTGACTATTCTCGCCTCCTTCCATGTCTTGTTTTCACTCTTTTAAGTTTACAATAAGTTTTAATATCTAATATTGCAGATACATCCCTCATTACTTTAAATGGAATTGCATTGCATCTCTGGAAAAATTCATGAGAGAACTTTGTGCCACCATCCAATATGGGAAAAACCCTTCCTGGGGGTTTTCTGTTCCTTCAACTTCCCACTTCAGAAAGAAACTCAGCCTGTGCAGGGTTTCTTCTTGGAGAAACACCTGCCATTGTGTTTTTCATTTGTTTGCTGACTTGCTTGTCGTGACCTCTGCTCGATGACTTTGCCCTCCCCTCACCAAATTATGGGCTGTTCGGGTTTCCTCAAATTATTTCCCAAGCACCCCCACATTTTCACAAGAAGGAGAACATAAACCTCTTTAGTCTGGGTGCCCCTGCATAGCTCTGGCAGAAAGTCCCTGAAGTTTAGGGTCTGAATATAGTAACCTTCAATCTTTTCAGCATGGATGTAGGTCATGGTTGGCAGAATAATGGTCCCTCAAAGGTGTTCAGGTACCAGGAACCTGTGAGTATGTTACCTTGCATGGCAAAAGACACTTTGAAGATCTGATTAAGTTTGGAACTTTGAGATTGGGAAATTAGCCTGGATTATCTAGGTGGCTCCAATTTAATCACATGGGTGCTTAAAAGTAAAGAAGCTGTTGTTACAGAACTCAGGTTTGGCTGCTCACTGCTCAAAAGCCAATAATTCAAGAGGCAAGTGTCAGTAGAAAGGAAAGGTGCTTTAATCAGAAAAGTCAGAGAAAGGCAAGGAATTGAGTTCTCTCAGAGTCTCCAGGAAGAAATGCAGCCCTGCCAACATCTTGATTTTAGCTCAGTGAAACCTGTATTAGATTTCTGATTTGCAGAACTGTGGATAATTAAGTTTATGTTATTTTAAGCCACTTAAGTGTGTGCTAATTTGTTACAGCAGCAATGGAAACTAATACCCAGGTTTCCCCACTTTTTTCTTTGCTTGTTTCTTTGTTTTTATTATTCTATTGGACATTTCCCTGGGATTGCTGGATAGAAGAGGAGGTGCAAGGGAGTTAGATACCTGTGCTCTTTCACCACAGTACCAAAAATTTCTGTAGTGGGAGTGTTCAGGAAGGGAGGGAGGGAGGGAAGAAGGAAGGAATGAAGGAAGAAAAAGAAAGGAAAGAAGAAGGAGCGAGGGAGGGAGAAAGGAAGAGAGGGAGGTTGGTGCTTCTAATATTATGGGTATATTCCAGTTTTAAATTTTGCACCCAAGAAATTGAAATTTGCCAAATAATCTTTTTAGTTTTTAGAGAGTCTTAGTCTGATACATGGCAGCAAAGTGTCTTTACAATGGTATTTGTATCACTGGCAGAAAACTGGAAGGATCGTGTTCTACATTATCGTGTATACAGACTTGACTGCTAGTTTTATCAACACTTATAAATGAAAGGATTCCCGAATTCTTTCTTTTATGATATTGAAATATAAAGAATTCTGTTTTCCAAGGTTATCAGCTTCAGTAAAAACTTACCTCATAAATTACAAAATGAACTTATTTATCTCCCAAGAGCTCCCAAAGAAATAATCTATTGCTTTTTATTATAATAAAGTGTTCTACTTAAAAAAAAATTCTAAAATGTAGTACTTCCTTTCTGTTAAAAAAAAAAAAAGTATCCAAAACTTGAGAATAAGAAAAAGAATGGCTGCATGTCCTTTCAATGGCATCCAAGGACTATTTAATTCTGTAGGGCAGTGCTCCCCAACCTTTTTGGCACTAGGGACTGGTTTTGTGTAAGACAGTTTTTCCATAGATGGGGGGTGGGGGGGAATGGTTCAGGCGGTAATGGGAGCATTGGGGAGTGATGGGGAGGGGCAGATGAAGCTTCACTCGCTCATCCACCTGCCGCTCACCTCCTGCTGTGCGGCCCAGTTCCTAACCTTGCAGCCTGGAGGTTGGGGACCCCTGCTGTAGGGGATGTACTTTTGTTGCACTTACTATTTATTATTGATGAAGGCCCAGCTTTGTAAGTTAACGTGAAATTGTATATTTTTGTCCGAGATGCAAATCACTTCTTTACAGTAGAAAAGGTAGCCACAAATATTATGTTTTATTGTTCTATAGGACATTAATCAGTTTTGTCTCTAACTTATCCAACTTATTTCACTTACTTCAGAGCTCCTTTCCTTACTGATGATGTAAACTGCTGTTCATAAAATTCACCACTTAATCAGCTTACTGTTCTGCTGTTTTACTCTTTAATGGGTTAAAAAATCTTTGACATGTGTTCATTTTATATTTGTATGAGTCATGTTTTTAAATTTTTGAAAATTATATTTTGGCATTCCAAAATATTTTAGCCATGTGTATGTGTGTATATGTGTGCGCATGAAATGACTAATGATGTCATTTAAGCAATATTAATAAAGGGATTCTATGTTGGTCTTAATTATATATGTAATTATGTGTGTGTATATATATGTACATAATATTAAGAAATATTAGAGAAAGTCTAGACAATACTTAATGTCTGAAATTCAGTTGCAAAAAAACTGCTAAACATAATAAATTATGTAATTATATACTATTTCTTATTCTGGGATAAAAATATTTATAGAAATATTTTTGAAAAGATAAAATGTAGAATCTAGCTTTTGAGTTTGGGGTCTGAGAAGATTATTTCTTGTTCTCTTTTACCCTCCATATAGAGTATGTGCAATAATGTTTCATCAATTTTTAATTTATAATTTAAATACTAAGCAATGAAGAGATTTACATAAAAGATTTTATAACTAGTCATTTGCACAGTAAAATTGTGGTTTCTTATTATTTCTAGCTCTTAAAATGTTAATGTAATACATAGCTGTGTAATTTTATAGGACAGTTTAATTCCCTTGAAAATACGGAGCTCAGTGAAGAGTCCAAATTAAAAAGAAATTAATATGTTTTAAATATAAAGTTATAGTTCTGGTCTTCTGAGTTCTCTTATATGTTGGCCTGGTGAAAATTTTACTTAAAGGAAGTTATCAACAACCAATCCTAGTTGGGGATTTTTCACATTACCAGAAAATAAAAATGCTTTTAGAATGGGTATTCCATATTTGTTTCATTATTTTAATTACCGTCAAATATCACAATAATCAAAATTCTGTTGGCATGGAAACTAGTAGAAATATATCCTTCAAATACACTAGTTGTTTCCCAGCTTTTTCTATGTAGAATAAAAATCTTCATCATTTGCTCTGTCCAGAATCTTTCTAGTTTGGGACCAGATGCTAGTTAAAAGGTGAAGTTAATCCATATATGTGAAAAGTTTACTTGGTAAGTTTTAATAATAGATAATATTTGAACTTCAAGTTTGATACCCATTTTATAGAAGCAAGAGTTATGTTGAAATTATAAAAACAGATTACGGCTTTAATAACAAATTTGGAAAACCTAAGATTCTTGGCCTGCACTGTCCAAAATACTAAACCCTAGTCAACATGTAATATTTGTACATAAGATTAAGTTAATTAAAATTAATTAAAATGTAAAATGCAGTCCTTTATTATACTACTTTATTGTAAAATGCAGTCCTTTATTATACTACTACCACATTTCTAGTGCTCAATATTTTCATGTCATTGGTGGCTCTTGTATTGGACAGGGCAGATATAGAACATTTCCATCACTGCAGAAAATTCTAGTTGACAGCGCTGTTCTAGATTTCTGTCATGTCGGTCGTACTTCTTCCTCTTTTCAAATATTAAAGATAAATTCGATCTTATCCAGAGCTTAAGCAATATTAGATCAGACAGATATCATACAAGAGAGCAAGCTCAACACCCTTAATTCACGGAGCAGAGAATTTCAGTATGCTTCACATTTACCTATGTTTTAAGTACGTAAAACATTCTCTACTTATTCTTTAGATTAAGATGCATAGAATGTGCTTTATTCATCCCTAAGATTTCTTAAAATGGTTTTGATTTTGAATGAGAATTATTTAGAATATTAATGATATTAGAAAATAAATGGTATTTTATCAATTCACAATTCACTACTCTTGACCAAAGCCCAATAAAAATCAGAATATGGATAATTTTATCTCATGATGCTTTGTTTTGCAGACTGCAAAACTATTTACTAATTTTCTTTAATACATCTATGATTTCCATTTCTTGGGCCAAATTCAGTAGTCATTACTCATATAATTCAGCAAGAATAAAAGTTGAAATCAGTGATGGTTCCAGGCATCTTTTTTCCTATTCATTCTAATCATAGGCTGATGATTCGTACTGATAGTAATAATGCTTGCTTTAAAGTAATTTAATTCAAATACTTTCTGATACTGTAAAATAAGGGTAAAATGGAATATCTACTATTTTACACTTAGGGATTTTACATGACATTGATCACTTCTTAATATTAATCCTGTGTTTTAATCTTTCTGTAGATCAAATTATATTTTTGTTCAACTTAATAGAAAGAATGTATTTAGAAATGCTACAGAATCCTGAAGGAAACCTCCCTTTATAAAGATTTATAAACATTATTTAGAATTTTAATAACAAGGATTTGCACTAAAATTAATGCAGCTTCGTAAACTCTGGAAAACTGTTTATATGTTTTCAGTTTTCAAGCAGTCAAAGGAAACCTCTGTGCCATTTTATTGAGAAAGACATGAGAAGAGAGGAATATTACTGATATCCTGCTTCTCCCAGGATCTAGATAACCCAACATTATATGTGAAGAAAGAGTTAACTTGAGTCTTGAGCTAGAGATTCTGATGTTATTGTAGCAGACAAGATAGATCGTAAAATTACAAGAAATTATATTTAAATATTGTGTATGTGTATGTGTGTTTAATGCAATCTCCTATATAAAAAGAGCCTAATTGAGTAATTTAAAACCAAATATTAGCAATAGGGGAAACATTTAACCTAAACTAAAACTAAAATATGTGTTTTTCATTAAATTATATTGATTTAAATAAAACCACTTTCATTCAAATCACTGATGTAACAGTGAAAGTTTCATAATCTTGCCTAATTACAGCAATCAAAAAGTTCTGAGCCTGAGAAAATGATTATATCTCTTGTAGAACACATGAAATGCACATAATCTTGAGTTAAAAGCACTCTAATTTCCAACCGTGTATTTAAAACAAAACAAAGTGCTGCTGGCATGAAAGAATGGTTAGCTATCAGAAGATTTATCAATGGAATTAACTGCATTAACGGATCAAGGAGAAGAATTGTGTTAGCATTTCATAAGATGCAGAAAAAAGGATTTGATATAATAGATATTCAACTATGATTTTAAAAATAAAATCAAGAAAACAAGAAATAGAAGAAAATTGCCCTAACCTTATAAAGTATATTTAGCAAAAACCTATAGTAAACTCCATAGCAAACAGTAAAATTTTAGAAGCAGTCCTATCAAAGTCAAGAGGAAGACAACTATGACTGTTAGGTCCAGTACAATATGTATTGTACCAGAGGTTCTTACAATAAGACAATATAAGGAGATAAAAAGTGTAAAAAAAATAAAAGAGGCAAAAATTTTGTGTTCAGGCAACATGATTGAATGAAGAAAAAAATCAAAAGGTGTGCATAAACTTTTATTAATAAGAGAGGACAATAATGTTCTTGGATGCAAGACCAACTTTCAAAAATTAATAGCTTTCCAGTACACAAGTAGAAATTAATTAGAAAATAATAGTAACAACAATCAAAAGGAACCTACCAGAAGATGAGCAAGACTTTTGTTGAGAAAATTGCACCCATTGTTGAAGGACATAAAAGAAGATCTGACTAAATGTCAAGATGTACTAAGTTCACTAATGGGGTGAATCCATGCTGAAATTACGTTAATTCTACACTAACTCATATAGAAATGTAATGCAATAAAATAAAAATCCCACAGAATTCTATATGCAACCAGGTAAATTGAGTCTAAAATTCATATGAAAGACTAAAGTTCCAAGAATTGGCCAAACAATTTTGTGGAAAATGAAAAGAGAAAACTTACTTTGCCAGACATCAAACCTATAATAAAAGTATAATAAAGAAAACAGCATGTATTATTTATCAGGGCAAAGATGGACAAATAATCTAATGAGCAAGATAGAAAGCCCAGAAAGGCACATGCATGTGCAGAAGTTCGGCACATGACCAAGTTAATAACTGACCATCATACAGGAGAAAAAAAATAGGTACTCATCTTAGAGCATATCAAAAATAAATTGCCAGTGCATTAAAACTAAACTCTTTTGCAGCGAAAGCTAAAACTTTTAGAAGACATCAAGATAAGAAAGAATTTCTAAAGACAGGAAGACCATGACCATAACAGAAAATATTTGCACATTTATCTCTATTCAAATTTTAATAAAAGTAAGCCACATTACGGGGATATATTGTAAGACAACCTGCAGTATGGGAGAAGGTATTAAAATGTGACTTTTGATAAAGTCAAGTGCCTGGAATCCATAAAAAGTTCTTCCAAATCAGTAAGTTAACAGCAAATGACTGAATGGCCTGTAAATATACAAAAAGATGCTCAGCCTCACCAGTAGTCAACAAAATGCACATTAATACAATGAAATACCATTTTATAACCATGAAATTGGCAACATTTAAGAAGCTTTACAATACCAAGTTTTGTCAAAGGTTAAGGAAGAGAGTGAACTCTGCTATACTGCTTTGGAAATGTAAATTAGTTAAAATCACTTTGGGGAGCAATTTTAAAGTTTCTAATAAATGTGAAGACGTACATACATTGTAATCCAATAATTCTACTTCTAGGGATATAGAGCTCTCTCATTATGTGGAAACTCTCTCTTATGCACATAAGGAGAAATAAGTAAGGATAATTGTTTAGGTATTATTCATAATATTTAAAACTTAGAAACAACTTTGACATCCATCAATAGGAAAATTAATAAACAAATTGTATGTTGATACCAAGGAATACTATTGAGCAATAAAGTTAATGATTTGGAAGTAAATGCATAAACATGACTACAACTCAGAAAAATTATTTTTAAGTAAAATTTTTCAAAATTTTAAGGTTCTTCAAGGAAGAGTTTTCAGACTCTTTAACAAAAATGAAAGAAAAAGGTTTGTAATTCCTCCCCTACAGTAGGCAACAGCAGGCTGAAACTTGGAAGTGGCTCCCTTTTAGAGAGAACACGTGCTTTCACGTTCACCTTGGTCCCCATCCTACCCTTCTGTATCTCCAAAATGAAGGCCAAATATCAGTTGCTATTTTATATCATTTTGGTAGAGTTTTTCTTATAATATACAAGTGTTTTTCTTTATCCATGCCTCCATCAAAAGATATATGGAGAAGGCTTTTCATATAAAGTTTTAAAACACAAAAACTAACACAACATATTATCTGTAAACATTTACACAAATTATTATATTACACAAATTGTAAAATTGTTGAAAACATGGATAGGAAGGATATATATCTTAAGAAAATTGTATATATTTCTGAAGGAGGAGGGAGTGAATTTGATTAGAGTGGACTAAAACCTTACCTGAACATTTGATTAAATGTAGAAGATCAGCAAATCTGGCCAAACATTGACATTAGTTAAATGTAGATGATGGATATACAGGTGTTCATGATACTATTCTTGTTTGTACATTTTGAATTAGTGTGAAATGGTTAAACAATAATTTAAAAAGCATTCTTTGCAAACAGAAAAATAGTAGAGAAATAGAGAGCAGGTTTTTGAAAAGTTCAATAAAGTTGACAAATCTCTAGCAAGACTGTCAAAAGAGAAAGAGAGAGAAAGAGACAGAGAGAAGACTGAAATTACAAACATCTGGAATGAAATAGGCAATATCACTGTGGACCCCCCAGATACCAAAAAAATAATAAAGAAATACTGCAAACAAGTCTCGACACATACATTTGACCACTTAGACAAAATTGACCAACTCCTTAAATAACACAAACAGCTACAACTCATCCAATATACAGCAGATTGTCTGAATAGCCATGTAACTATTAAGGAAATTGAATTTATAGTTTTATAAGGCCCCCAAAAAGAAATTCCCATGCCCAGATAGTTTTGCCGAGAAATTCTACCAAACATTTAAAGAAGTAACACCAATTCGACACAATCTCTTCCAAAAAATAGAAGAGAAGGAAATATTTCCTAACTCATTTTTTGAATCTTATCTAACCTGATACCAAAACCAGCTAAAGAGAGTACAACAAAAACAAAAGCAAAACCTGTAGACCAATACCCTTCATGATTATAGATATAAAACTATAAAACTCCTAGAAGATAACATAGGAGAAAACCTAGATAACTTTGGGTATGGCAATGCCTTTTTAGATACAACACCAAAGACATGATCTATAAAAGAAATAATTGATAAGCTGGACTTCGTTAAAATAAAAAAATTCTGTTCTATGAAGGACTCTGTCAAGATAGTGAGAAGACAAGCCACAGACTGGGAGAAAATATTTGCAAAAAACCTATCTGATAAAGGACTGTTAGTCAAAATACACAAAGAACTCTTAAAACTTGACAATAAGAAAGCAAATGACCCAATTAAAAAATGGGCCAAAGACCTTAACAGACACCTCATCAAAGAAGAAATACAGGTGGCAAATAAGCATGTGAAAAGATGTTCCGCATCAAATGTCATCAGGGAAATGCGAATTAAAACAACAATGAGATACCACTACACACCTATTAGAATGGCCAAAATCTGGAACACTGACAACAGCAAATGCTGGAGAAGATGTGGAGCCAGACTTGTCATGCATTGTTGGTGGAAATGCAAAATGGTACAGCCATTTTGGAAGACAGTTTGTCAGTTTCTTATAAAACTAAGCATACTCTTGCCATAGGATCCAGCTCCTACATTTTCTGGTATATCTCTAAAGGAGAAGAAAATGTGTGTGCACACAAAAACCTACACACTTCCTACACTTCCCTGGTGGCGCAGTGGTTAAGAATCCGCCTGCCAATGCAGGGAACATGGGTTCGAGCCCTGGTCTGGGAAGATGCCACATGCTGCGGAATAACTAAGCCCGTGCACCACAACTACTGAGCCCGTGTGCCTAAAGCCCATGCTCCACCGCAAGAGAAGCCACCACAATGAGAAGCCTGCGCACCACAGCGAAGAGTAGCTCCCGCTTGCCACAACTAGAGAAAGCCCGTGTGCAGCAATGAAGACCCAGTGCAGCCATAAATAAATAAATAAATTTTTAAAACCTACACACAGATGCTTATGGCAGCTTTATTCATAATTGCCAAAACTTGGAAACAACTAAGATGTCCTTCAGTAGGTGGATGGATAAATAAACTATGGTACATCCAGACAATGGAATATTATTCCACACTCAACGGAAGTAAGCATCAAGTCATGAAAGACATGGAGGAATCTTTAGTGCATGCTACTAAGTGAAAGAAGCTAATCTGAAAAGGCCACATACTGTGTAATTCCAACTATATGACATTCTGGAAATGGCAAAGCTATGGAAACAGTAAGAAGATCAGTGGTTGCTAGAGGTTAGGGGGAAAATGTGGAGCACAGAAGATTTTATGGCAGTGAAAATACTCTGTAAGATTCTGTAATGGTAGATACATGTCATTATACATTTGTTTAAACACATAGAATGTACAACACCCAGAGTGAACTGTAATATAAAGTACAGACTTAGGGTAATTATGATGTGTCAAGGTAGTTTCATCAGTTGTAACAAATGTACCATTCTGGTGGGGGATGCTGATAATGAGGGAGGCTGTGCATTGTGTGTGGGGGGGAGGCAGAGACAATATGGGGTATATGTATACCTTTCTCAGTTTTGCTGTGAACCTAAAACTTCTCTAAAAAATTGTCTTTTGAAAAACTTAGTACAATGCCCAAGCATTGAATAACTATTTGAACTCAAACATATTCTAACTTATAACATCTCCTCCTTGCTTGTCATCCAGTTGCAAACTCCTTAGGCTGATCTTTAAGACTGTCAGTAATATGAATCTGGCTTACCTACCACTGCTTTCCCATACATCCAGCCCTTATTGTCCACCCCAACTGAGCTACTGTTCTTGTTACCGAGTCCAAGCTTGTACTGGCTCACCGAACGACAGGCCAGTAAATCGAGAGACGAGGTATTGGGGCAAGGAATAGCAACTTTATGCAGAAAGCCAGCAGAAAGAGAAGATGGTGGGCTAGGGTCCCAAAGAACCTTCTTACCTGAGTTAGAATTCAGGCTTCTTTTATATTAAAAGGGGAAGGGTGTAGTTGGTTGTTGCTAACCTTTTGGTGTCAGAAGGCTTTGTTCTTGCAGCTGTCAGGGTAGGTAAGATCACAGTATTCCTGTAAACCTCCAGCAAGACGACCGTTATTCTCTGTTCTGCAACTTTATCTCTGTACAAATGGGAAAGTGTTATACCTTTAAAAGTCAGAGCCTTGAGAACAGGCTATCCTGTATATTTCAGACTATAGTCACTTTCTTAACCTGTAGCAGAAGCAAGAGAGTACAAAGGTTAAAGTACAAGAAACAGACCCAATATGGAGTCACATTTGTTTTTCCATATTACGTGCTTATAGTTCCTGCCTCTGTGCTTTACCCAGTGGAACCTCCTCCACTAGGACCCTAGTTCCCCATCATCTCTACCTGTCAGGTGTTTGTCCATTCTTCACCTGGTTCTTTCTCTCTGAGGTATTTCTCTCCTTATAAACTAAAAGTTGTCACCCCTTTCTCTAAAAACGCTCCCACCACCACTGAACCTCTTTTACGGCACCAAGAGATTAGACACCCCTGTGTGTGATTGTGTGTGTGTTCAGCTGATATTTGTCCATTTCTTATCTCCTCAGAGATTTCCTGGCACAGAGTGAGTGAGCAATAAATACATTTATTAAATTAAGTAGCGTTTTTTTTAACTTTTTAATGCATGATTGTTTATTCTGGATCATCATTTTCTGCAGAGAAATAACAATTTCTTGGACTTTTTAAAAGGACTTAAAATATGGCATTGCAAATGGTATAGAAATGCTGCAATGTAAAAATAGTCACCTATTTCATACAACTGTAATGAACATAGCAAAAGGAGGTGCCCAGCTTTATATCATCTGGAATATTTTCACAAAATTAAAACATTTAAGAAATACTTGGTGACGGATTTGGAATGCTAATCCTTGGCAATGTTAAGTATAATTTTTCTTGGGTAATGTGACGGAAAATACAAATAAAATAGTTTGCTGTGACTACTAACCTAGAGTGATTTTATGTGTTAGATAACGAGTAAATCAGTATATCTGTTATCTGCATTATCCCAATATGATTGTCAACATTCGTGTCAGTTACTCTGCTCCATTTATTTGGCTTCTCTCTGTAAAGCAGATCAGTCAGTTGTTGTTTTGTTGGAACAATGCACATGCTATATGTGTTTTGCTCATCATATAGCACAGAGTTAATTAAGATTTAAAATAAAAATATTTCTTTTACTTTATAGATACTCCAATTACCAGTCACTTATTATGTTATAATAATATTTAGATACACTCAAGCATGTACATTATCGAGAACAAGATATTTATCTATTATATTCAGTAATACAATATTTTAATCACCTAGAAAGTTTATAGTCTTACTTTATTCCTCATTAGTACTTTAATTTTATAAGTCAACATAACAGTATAAATATTATAACAGTGTGGATCCTCTTGGTCAGGAATGTTAAGGAATATTACAACATTTTATTTTTGGAGAAGGGTTCTTCAGGTTATATGGAAGGATCCAGAAGTGTTACCATCTGAATTGTTACTAAAAATACATCCACAGCTCTGGGAATTAATGCCTAGCAAACAGAAAGTACCCCTAGTTGTCAGGGTAATTGGCTTTACTTTAGTGTGCCTGAGAAGTCTTAGTTACGTTCAACGGTCTGTCTGAGTAAAATACTTGTTATTTTTTAAAAAACTGGCACCAAGTAAAGCCAACATAACATTAAGTTCTACCTTATTAACATCAACAGTTTAAGTGTTTCTCAGAGCAACAGTGCCACTATGACATCTAACTTATTAGGCTTGAATCCTTCTCCTATCCAAATGCTTCATTCAATCATTCATTCATTCATGTAACAGATATTTATTATTATTATATCTAATATATCCCAGGCACTGTGATATAGAAAGGTCCTAGTATTTAAGAAATTCAATCTAGTGGGGGATCTATATTATCAGAAAAATTATAATACAATATGGTATGTATAACTCATTAAACCATTCAACAAAATTATATTGAACACTCACTATGTATGCCTGGTAGTGGGTATTCAAAGAACTAGAAGTAACATCACAAGTAAACACACACGGTCATTGTCTTTAGGGAGTTTGTAGTCTCGAAAGTTCTTTAACAAATAAATAGAAGACAAAATTGATAGTTATTGGTAGTTATCAATAGCTGGGTTATATAATCGATGAGTGAGAGTTTAAAGTTGAAGAACACACAAACAATTGCTTTCAAGGTTCTAACATGGGTTTGTTTATTTGGTTGTTCATTTATTTATATTTAATACATGCTAGGCTCCGTTATAAGCACTTATTAATTCATTGAATCCTCCATAACAACCCTACTGCTATTTTATCCCTATTTGTGAATGAGAGGTCAAGTAACTCCCCCAAGGTCACAGAGCTATTAAGTGTTAATACTGGAACTCCACCCAGGCAATCTGGCTCATGAATCCATATTTCTAACCACTAATCTAGGCTGCCTTTCACAAGTCACAGGTGACAATAGGCATGTCCCATGGCCTGTTGCCATGGAAAATAAGAAAGGATAGCTCTGATGGGGAAGACGTCGGTTTGAGATACTTAGAGAATGTAACTATCGGTAGGTGGCTTGCTGGATGTGAGTCTTAAATTTAACAAGCAGGGCCGGGCTAAAGATAAAGATTCAATAGTTGCTAATTTATAGAAATTAGTGAAAGCCTTAAAAATAGGTGAGCTCACTTAGTGGTGATCCACAGACCATTTGGGGTCTATGTTGAAACTTAGCAGGTCTTAGCAAAGTAGAGAAATAAGGATTGTTGAAGACTTTAGTACCTGTGATGGTTAGTATTATGTGTCAACTGGACTGGGCTGAGGGATGCCCCCAGATAGCTGGTTATTGACAAGACATGGAAAATCAAATAAATAAAATAAATACAGTTATTAATCTCATAGAAAATACAGTTGTTATACAGCAAATGTAATCATAATATATTACATGGTCCAGCTTTTAAAGATGCAATAATGTAAATAATGCATATTTTATAACCAAAATTACTCTCTAACCACATTGATGGGAGGGGGATAGAAAATGTGTGTTGAAGAGGGAAGGGTTATGGGACAGAAGGGTAAAAGAGCACTAAATTTTTATCTTCCAAATTGTCAAGTTAATAGACAATGCCTAAAACTCAAAATAAAAGCTGACACATTTTATTTAGAAATACAGAGATAAGTACAAATAATCAGTTAAGAATTGAGTGTGAAAGTTTCCAGGAAGGAAGAAAGAAGGCTTGGGGACTACTGTTTTTCATAACAGAATCTGTGGTGCTGTTGAATTCTACTTAACTGTGTATACACGTAATTTTTATTTTAAAGCTAAATAATATGTACACTTGAAGAAGGAAAACACAATGAAAGCCACAGATAGCAGAATTTGTATTGGCAAATATCGAAATAGTAAGCTCCTGGAAGATGGGGTTGAAAAATTCCACCAGAGACAGAAAGTTCTAATATTTGGAAAATAGGAGTTTCCAGAGAAGAAGGGGAAAAAAATAAAGTTTAAAAAAGATTGAATGGATTCTTAGGATGACAAAAAATAATAGATAACAAATATCCTGTTTCTGACTCATTATAGTGAAATTCAGGATTATCAAAGACAAAGAAAAATTTCTAAAAGCTTCCAAAGAGAAAGAGCAGATCACTCATCAAGAAAAGAATGTTAATCAGATTGACATCTGACTCCCCAACAAAACTGCTGGAAATAAGACAATGGAGGAATATTTTCAAAATATAGAAGAAAAAGAACTCTGATTTTAGAATATATCTTCCTAGACTGTCATTTAAATGTAAAAGTGAAATTAAGACATTCTCATGCATTCAAGGTATCAGAGGTTTTGTGTAACAGTGATCCTCTAAAAATACTCTTTGAGGAAGTGCTACAATAAAAAGTAGAATATTACTAGAAATATGAAAAGAATTGGTGAACAAGTAACTTAGCAATGTTATTGTGGTATGGAATAGCAAGAACCAAAATTAAAAAGAAAAAGCAAGCAAGAAAAAAAATAGAACTCAAAAAAAAGAGGAAAAGGAAATCCATTTCAACACAAAACTAACATTCTGGAACTTATATGCTACCAATACAGTAGCAGAACCAAAAGTTGGAGAGGTGAAAAGGTATAAAATATTTATCCTGTGTGAAGGAATATATAGATATTGGTAAATTCATGAAATTGGCAAGAAAAATTAACCTTACGTGTGCCTTAAAATGTTAGTGACAATGGACAAAGAGAAATAAATATGTATATTGCATTTTAATCAGTGAAAAATTTGGTTTATCTAATGCAAAACAGGAAAGAATGAAAAACAAAAATGTGTACAGTAAAGAGAAAATATAAAATAAGATAGAATTTTAAAAATCTCAATATAGAAGCAAGTATAATAACTATAAATAAATTCAAATCTCCAATAAAACGCCAGAGACGATCAGATTAGATTTAAAAAGCAGTATCCAGCAATACCTTGTCAGAGTAACGCAAGATAAACTTACAAATTCTATGGCACTTTTTACAAACAGCAAATAGAAAGCATACCATTTTCAATAACACCCAACACTCTACACTACAGAGGAATTAAAGAATTTACAAGACCTCATGAAGAAAATTGCAAAACTCAATCAAAAATCATAAAATTCTAAGTTTCTAAGTGAAAAGATACCCTGTGCTTGTGTAAAGGGTGACTGAATATTATTAAGATATCTTTTCTCCACAAGTAATGTGTAAAAGCAATGCAATCACAATTAAAATCTAGCCAGAATTTTTCTGAAGGATACAACATGTTTATTATAAAACCAAAATAACAGATTACAGATCAGTAAATAACTATGTTAACTTTTTAAAAAAAATCTACAAAACTGGGAAGAGAGGTTTGGCATCTAGCCTACCAACATTCAGCCATGCTAATAGTCTTAAAAGAGAGAACAGAAGCATAATCTTTTTTATTTTTTTTAATACATCTTTTTTGGAGTATAACTGCTTCACAATGGTGTGTTAGTTTCTGTTGTACAACAAAGTGAATCGTCCATATGCATACATATATCCCCACATCCCCTCCCTCTTGAGCCTTCCTCCCACTCTCCCTATCCCACCCCTCTAGGTCATCGCAAAGAAGCATAATCTTTAAGTAAAAGCATATAAATTAATGGGTTTGAATGCACCAAAATAAGGATATTTGTTCAAAAGAAGAATATCCTAGACAAAGCTAATGAACAATGACACTATAGGAGAAGAACTTTGCAACACCTAAAACTGACAAAGGAATGATATACAGTAGGGGTTAGGAGGAACTAATACTTCAGGAAAATAAGAAAAAGAGAAGAAACCCAAACTTGATAAATACGCATTTAAGAAAGGGGGAAGCACAAATGTTAAATAATTATACGAAGAAATACTCAATTTCAATTTGTAATGAGACTAAAGTAAATCAAAACAAATGGATCCCACTTTAAACCTTAAAAGACTGAAAAAAATTAGAAAATGGACAAGGATATGGGGAAACAGAAACCACCATAGTTCAACTGGTGCTTCCTAGAGTAGTGTAGCTACTCTGGAGAGCAATGTGGTAGTTATTAGTAATATTAAAGAAAAGAACACCCTACGCCCAGCAACCCTTCTACCGGAATTTCCTCTCCAGAGAAAGTCTCAACTAGGGTACATGCCAGAGTATGCATATTGCAGGGGGACTTGAGGGCATCTAGCCGTCCCTCACTGAGGGGAAATGGGCAGGGTAAAGGGGGTGGATGCGTACTATGGAATATTATTCAGATTAGAAGTATTAAGCTTCTTAAGATGTGCCCTAAGGACAAAGATGTATCTTGAAAACATAGTGTAGAAAAAAGTGAAAACCAAAATGGGATCTATGATGAAATTAACTTTATGTAAATTTAAAATATATGTAAATTTAAAATATATGTTAATTTAAAATATATTTTATATATTAAAATCATTGTCCATACAGGGGAGAGCAATTGAAGGATAATAACATGAGAAGAAATATGTTAACAAAACAAGAGAGGGGTCTTGTGGGACAATGCTGATACCAGAACCTGAACTGAAAAGAACAACTCCATGCTCTTTAGCTGAGAAGGAAGGAAAGGGAAGAAGGAGAGAGGAAGAGAGAGAAAAGAAAAAGTAAAAATTTAAAAGTTCAGACCTTTAAATATCTATCATTTTCTAATTAAATTAGTCCAGTTATTATCAATTTATAACATAACCTGTGCATAAATTTGTTTTCTCTTTTAAATCTACGGAGTTCCCAGAACATCCAAGTTCTGTCATATGACAGTCATTCTACACTCTCCTGTTTTGATCCAAACAAGGGGGCAAAAACCTAACAATAGACTGTGGACATTTCCCTCCCAGGCCCCAGGACTCAGGGGCTGCCACTTATGTGAAGTCCAGCAACCTTGAAGCGAATGTGTTGAGAGTGCCCCAAACAATGAGCCTCTGGACTAATTTAAGTGGTAGAATCTCTGATCTTTGGGGGTATCACCGTAGTTCTATCTTACTACTAAACAAGGCAGTAGTTTCCTAAAATATGCTTTTGTTCAAAACCTTAATTCTTAATTCCTTCATGAGACTATCTTTTTGGATTCCAGTAGTATAAAATGTTGCCAACACCCTTAAGATAATAAACTGTGTTCAATAATCATTATTTCAGGGAATGCTTTCATGATGGAGATTTTAGATTCCAAAGTAAGTGGTGTGACTTCATGAAGAGATTTCCAATCTCATACAAGTACTAGTGTGGAGCATTTAAAATAAGGAATAGAGACAGGAAAATTCCAGAAAGCCAGGGAAATTTTTGAAAGTGACAGTAAGCAGGCAATAAGGTGAACATTGGCAAAAAGTAGTAAATGCAGTGAGAAGACAGGAAAAGATAAGCATTAGGAAATAATGACAACAACAAAAATAGAATAGGGAAATGGAAAACCAGTAAAATATTTGCTTAGGTGATGTTGTACTCATTCATCCAACAACATTTATTGATTGCCCACTCTGTGACTGTCTCTGTGGGAAAACAGCTGTGAATAAAACGTTACCTCAGAACTAACACTCTAAAGTGGAAGACAGGCTAAAAAATAATGAAGATACAATATGTTAAGTACTATAATAAGGGTATAAAAATGCTGTGGGAAGACAATGGAGAGAGTAATTAATTCTTACCACAGGGATTAAGAAAAGATTCACAGGATGGCATTTGACCCTCAATCAAGAATAAAGAGCAAAGATTGTTTGAGGATAATCACTGAGTAAATAATATATTCTTGTAATTTATTAGTATTTTGTACTTACCAAAGACTCCTTATTCTAGAACGATCTCTGCCTGGTATGAATATGAAAATTATTTTAAAAAAAACAAGTCTTGTGGGCTAACACTGATTGTTTTGATGGAAACACAGTTTTGAAAGATGAGTTTCACAATATAATTCTTAACGAGGTGTTTGCCCAGATTTTCCCTAAATTGGCCTAAAAATCACTCACTTCTCTTTTATGAATTAAAAAATGTATTCTTTTCAAAAATAAGATTAGTTTTATTTGAATTTAACAACTCCTAGAGCATGACTCCAATCAATCCAGTATAATTTTAATTAATGCAATTTGAATGTAAAATGAATAACACCATAGTATTATCTCAGTTTAGCTTTGAAGATAATAGAGTAATTTATCAAAATACTAAATGATAAAGAAGTTATCATATAGGTTAATGCCTACCCCAGTGCCTGGCAGGCCATAAATGTTTTCTGATTAAATAAATAAACTATAATATATCAACATGAAGAAGTTAATCATTTTAAATGAATTTACTAAATTAATTGAGAATGAGATTGGTCAAACTACTTACTGAAATGAATTGGCCATTTGTCTGAGTAACTCAAATATCTAGTCAGATCCTGTAGTCAAAACAATTTTCCACGTAGATGAAGATTTAGTCTCCATCTCCATGTGGAAAATAAGCACTGGCAATAATGAACATTAATGGAGTCTTCAGTACAGGAAGAAGGAAAGGTCAAATCCTTTCTAAAAAACAGCAGTCTTTGGTTCTCTAGTCCTCATTGGTTCTTTACTGGTTTAAAAACTATTGAATTTACGTCATCCAACTTAGATGTAAATAACAGTAGTAGGCAGTATGCTGAATTTTCCCCATGATAAGAGAAGAACAAAAGAAAAATACACAGGAGTTCTTGGGAAAACAAAACTAACACAGAACAGAAAGTATAATATATGAGGATGATGAAAGATGCTAGCATATCTCTTTGTATAATTCAATGCCTGTTTTCATTACAAAAGAAGATATTATGACAAATTCAGAACTCCCTTTGAAATCAAAACCTAAATGCTCAACCGGAACTTTAAAATTTGTTGTTCCAAGTTCCTTTTAGAGACAGAAAATTGAGTCCTAAGCTGTCATTTGTTTCCAAATTGTATTTCAGTCTCCCAGAAGACAAAGGAAAAAGGAAAAAAAATCCATTTTGCAGAAACCATGGCAGTTTGAATAGTTTGATTTTGCTGTTGTTTATAATGAAAGATTGTTTAAAAGATAACACAAGTATGGAGAGGAGACCGAGAATTGAAAGTCACCTGTCTTAATACTATCCTCATATAAGGTAGTTCCTTCAGGACACAGAAATACAACATAACAATATACATGTTTGGTGACAGGGACCATAGTTCCTTCTGAACTTTAGTAATAGAGGTTTGTTTCATCAGTGATTTCAAAACTGTCGGAATGTTTTGAAATTTTAGAAATAGATTTGTAACAAATATTTACATATCTATTTTGTTCGATCATGGTACTCAAGGGTTGGAGAAGGAGGGAGTGGAATTTTATTCTTTGCTCTGACGAGAATCAGATATACGACCCACACAAAGCAGGTCAGTCAGATTTCCACGGTGCCGTATTAGCTGCTTTCCCATAGATGCAGGTTAAGGGTTGTAAGGCTCTTGGTGCAAGCAACAGAACCAACTGGCTGTCAGGAGTGAAAAGGGAATTATTAGAAAAATACAGAGTCTGCAAATTGGAGGGACTTGTTCTAGACAATGTGTGAGACCCAAAGGGATTCTGGAAGTTAGGCAGCATGGATTTTCTGGCCAAGATACTAACACTGCACACAACAATTGGACACTCATTGCTACAGCTCACCACACCTTCATTCAAAGCTCTAGAATGCTTAGTTCTGTCTGCCAAGAGGTAGGGAGAGAGAGGAATTTTCCCATTCGGGCTCCATAACAGAAGTGGGGCGCCAGATCCCACTGATACTACACCCAATTACAGTCTTCCTAAAAAGAAAGGCAGGGCTTCCCTGGTGGCGCAGTGGTTGAGAGTCCGCCTGTCGATGCAGGGGACACGGGTTCGTGCCCTGGTCTGGGAAGATCCCACATGCCGCGGAGCGGCTGGGCCCATGAGCCATGGCCGCTGAGCCTACGCGTGCGGAGCCTGTGCTCTGCAATGGGAGAGGCCACAGTAGTGAGAGGCCCGCATACCATTAAAAAAAAAAAAAAGAAACGCAGATATTAGATGCCAAACAGAAACAAAAAGAAGAAAGTAAGAGAAAAATATTTATGGCATTCCTGTTCCCTCTTCTTCTCTAAAAGATATAAAAGATGAAGACAAGAGCAAGAGATAGAAAAGCTTCCTCTTTTAGGCTCTCCTGATTATGTTCTGAGCCCTGGACCCTGTGTGCGTTTTAAAGGCTAATTTAAATGACTGTAATGCATTGGAATGTCTTAGATGAAAGACAGTTTTCAAAATAGCATTTCAGTCAACTGGGATTTCAATGAAACCTCAAACATAATCTATTTATACACGTTTTATAAATGACATGACACAAAACTGCTGGTTAAAATGTGAAGGAAGCGATAAACTAACAGATGTTCTGTTAACATGGTATCTATATTTTTGGAAAGGTACAGGATGACTTTAAGAATGATACCTTACTTAGGGAAAATCGTAGTCATTGAAATAAATCTCTGATTTGTAGACAGAGATGGCAACATGAAGAGGTTAAAATCGCAGGCCAAATACCTTATAATAAATAACATAGCTGTCAAAATTGCTTTATGACGGGTAAAATAAAACAAAAATCTAGTACAGCTAGAGTCCTTTGGAATTAAACAAAAAGGAAATCAACCCATAGAAATAATTTTCAACTTTTTTTTTTTTTCTAATGGCTCCTGAAAAGTGCTTTAGATGCCTAAGTTTGAAAATCTCAGCCCAGAATATAAAATCTATGTCCAAATCCATTTTTCACATGGGAACCAAAGTGAACTTTCTAAAACACAGATTGGATCATGTACTTGCCCTTTCTTAAACCTTCCAGTGTCTTCTTATGCCACTTAGAACATAATTCAAACAGCACACCAGAACCTTCAGTCCTCTCTGTTTTCTGCCCCTGAAACCTCACCTCTAGCCAATTCTCCCCTTTGTTTTCTGTTTCCTGGACTCACTGACATTTCAGGTTCTTGAGCAAGCCCAAGCTCCTTCCCACCTCAGGATCTTTGCACACTCTGTTTTCTTTGCTTAGAATGTCCTTGCTCTTCCCTTCCTTCCCTTCTCATGGCTAGTTACTTCTCAACCATCAAATCTCAGCCTACATGAGCACTCCCCCCTCAATATTTAGCAAAATGTAAAACCTTTATTTATTTAATGTCTATCACCCTCACCACAGGACTATATACATCTTGAGGGTAGTGGACAGGTCTTTCCCTCCCTGCACATTTCATAGTATCTGGCATGTAGCAAGTAGTCCATTAATATTGGTTGTACAAATTAATGTTTTGAATAAATATTTTATTCTATCATTTTCAACTTGACTTTTCGAAAAGGTCAAGTATATTTTATATGAAATATTGTGTTTCATGATTCATATGAATTATTTTTCAGCAGATGAGATAAAAGTATAAATTATCAAGTTCACTAAGGCAAACTAATTGGCTGAAGTTTCAGAGTAAGGGGATACCCTGTAATTAAGACAGAACTCTTAATGACCCAGTAGCTAAGAGTGGAGCCCAGGGAGACAGGCTGATTAGGTTGGAATCCAGGCTGACCTATGTATTAGCTGTATGACCCTAAAAAAGTTAGTTTCAGAAACTCAACTTTCTCATCTGAAAATTGGGAAAAATAATCCCCTCATTGGTTTGAGGTGAGAATTAAATAAGACACCATAAAGGAAGCATTTGAAATAACACCTGACATATTATGAGCAATTATTATTATTACCCAAGTAAAACCTCCAAGTTCAGTGGACCTTAGTACATTGAAAATTGCAACATTTTTCATAATCATTGACCCTTCCTGGTTACTTGCCAGTTGCCATAAGTGATGAAGATCATTTTAGAGTTTGTGTTATGCTATCTTTCTAACCTCATGCCAAAAGAGCTCTGGTTATAAGGAGCTTCATCAGTTACTTCGGAGTATCTGCCTTAGCCAGCTATTCTGATCTGTTTCCAACTTTAACATATTTTGGTTATTTGAAATGTTGGTGTCAACATTTTTAAAAAGAAATTGAACCTGATTTGCACCTGGCATTATTTATTACTCCAAATCATTTAAATCTTATGCAACTTCAAACCCTCATCTGTAAAAAGTGCTGGCAAGCAGAGAAAAAAATATATGAAACTATTACTTGTTATAATATGCTTTCTCTTCCCCCAATCTCTTATCCCTATGACTCATGGAATAATTTTGAAGTTATGTGGAACATAGTATCAGTCTAATAATCACCTACTCACTGTTATCAAATGGTTTTCA
Source organism: Orcinus orca (assembly GCF_937001465.1). Classification (NCBI taxonomy): domain Eukaryota; kingdom Metazoa; phylum Chordata; class Mammalia; order Artiodactyla; family Delphinidae; genus Orcinus; species Orcinus orca. The sequence continues at coordinate 68,166,887 of NC_064565.1, forward strand.
GGAAAGAACAATACTTGTATAATAACAAAAAAATGAAGGAAAACAGATTTAAAGATGCTTTTTTTATGAAAAATGAAATGGCTCATTACCTGAGCTCATAGCAGATGATCATGGTCATTAAAGACATATATAGAACAACATGTGTATATTAAAAACCCCTTGTAATCCTTGTCAGTCAGAGTTCTGTAATTATTGCATCTTCCTTTCAAACACTCTGGAGCCCTCCTCCAGCTTACATTTAGTCTTATTCCATATACTCAAGTGTTTCTACCAGGAATTTATGAGCAATATTGTTAAACAAAACACTGTTAACCAGTGTCCTTAGACTTGAAAAATATCTATACATAATTTTTACTTGTGTGTAGGGAAAGAAAATTGTAGAATCATAAAATACAGACTTCAATGGGGCCTTGAAAATATTCTAGCTCAGCCTTCTAGAGACTTTTGTACAAAGCAGTCACAACTTACATCACTCACTCTATTTGTACACATCTTTGCTAATGGAATTGTTTGGATTTAATTAGGTTCAAATGTGCCTTCCTGAAACTTTTGGATCTGCCCCAGAGAGCTTCACAGAATACATCTAATCCTTTTCCTACATGGCATTCCATAAAAATGAGAAGATAGCAATTGTATCACCCCTCCCCTGAAAAATAATTTAGTCAGTTTTTGAAATATTGAATTTATTATCTTCACAAAGAAGTTGGACTCAGTCTACACCCCTAAGTTTCCAGTTTTCATTTCCAGGGTCTGAAGCTCTTCAGGTCTTTTTGTTAGTGGGTGGCTCATTCATAATTAAGAGCTTATTCTTGGCCTCTCCCTTAAGAACTGGAGTTACAGAAGTCAAATCTATTTGGGTTAATTTTGTTCCTCCTTTATTTTCAGAATTCAATAATATTAGACCCTGTATTGGGTTAAATGGTGGCCCCCCAAAAGATTGGTACTCATCCTAACCCCTGAAACCTGTGAATGTGTCTCCTTTGGAAAAGGGGGGTTTGCAGATGTAATTAAGTTAAGGATCTTGAGCTGAGAGCAGCCAGAATTTAGAGTGGGCCCTAAATCTAATGGCCAGTGTCCTTATTAGGGACACACAGAGGACAGACACATGGAGAGAAGGGAAGACACAGAGAACGCCATGAGAAGACAGGGGCAGAAATTAGGGAGAGGCAGCCACAAGCCAAGGAAAGCCTGGAGCCACCAGAAGCTGGAAGAGGCAAGAAAGATTTCTCCCCTAAAACCCTCAGAGGGAATGTAATTTTATTTCAGACTTCTGGACTCCAGGACTGTGAGAGATTAAATTTCTGTTGTTGTAAGCCACCCAGTTTGTGGTAATTTATTATGGCAAACCTAGGAAACTGATACAGAGTTCTCTCTCATTCTGCATTTCCAAATCTGTAAAACAGAGCAGCTACCAAGGGATAGCCTGTTCTCCTTTTGTCTCAGAATAACGTTACCTCACCTTCCTTGGTTTTCATTTAAGATTGATTGATTTGTCATTTTTAATCACATTTTTAATGCTTACTATGGGGAAAGATCCAAGAGATACCCTTGGATTCAAGATGCTGACTAAAGAAAGCTCATGAATCTGGAAAATCAAAGTTTGCATACTCTTGTGTCATAAGATGATAAACATTCATGAGCTGAAGATATCATGAGAACCCTCAAATTAAAATAGGGATAAATGTCACATTGGAGGCTCATTTTTTCCATCTCTCTTGATTATGCGCCTGCCACTCATCATGAAAAGTGGGTTGTTAGAAGAGGAAATTGTGAGATTGTGCAAAAGAGAAAAAAAAATGTGTACCAATAGATGCAAACACACACAATTTTACATACAATTTTATGGATCCACCATTGACCACACAAGAGTCAGTAGCCCTGTATTAGTTTGCTAGGGCTGTCATAACAAAGTCCTACAAACTGGGTGGCTTAAATAACAGAAATTTATTTTCTCATGGTCTGGAAACTAGAAGTCCGAGATCAAAGTGTCAGCAGGATTAATTCCTTTGAAAGCTGTGAGGGAGAAACTATTGCATGCCTCTCCCCTAGCTTCTAGTGGTTTGCTGGCAATCGTTTGGCATTTCTTGGCATGTAGAAGCATCACCCAATCTCTTCCTTCATGTTCACATGGCGTTTTTCTTATATGCTGTCTATCTCCAAATTTCCCCTTTTTATGACCCCAGTCATAATGGATTAGAGGCCCACCTACTTCACTAAGTCCTCATCTTAACTAATTACTTCTGCAATGACCCTATTTCCAAATAAGGTCACATTCTGAAATACTAGGGGTTAGAACTTTAACATATGAATTTAAGGGGGGGATGCAATTTAATCCATAATAACCCCCCAAATTAATTACCCTTGAGGTATGTACTACATGTTCAGAATTGTGCCCATTGTCATGTAAAGTAGAAAGAATTGTGTCACGATCTCTGCTCTCAGAGAATCTCCCTAAATGGGCATGTGAAACAATGACTGAAAAAAATAAGATTATTTACTATGTGTGACATGAAGACAAATACTGTATGATTCCACTTATATCAGGTATCTAGTCAAATTTATATAAATAGAAAGTAGAATGGTGGTTCCCAGGACTGGGAGTGGGGATGGGTAGTAAAAAGGGGAGCTGTTTTATTGTTTAATGGGTATAGAGTTTCAGTTTTGCAAGGTGAAAAAGCTCTGGAGATCCGTTTCACAGCGATGTAAATATATTTAACACTACTGAACTGTACACTTAAAAATGGTTAAGATGATAAATTTTATGTTATATATATTCTACAACAATAAAAAATAAAATAACTGAAGCAAAAAACTGAGTAGATGGGTGCATGAACAAATGAGATTCTAAAGTATGAAGAAAAAGTAATAAGAGTGACAAAAAATAAGATTTCATGAAAGTCATGAAAGGCAAGAAAAGATTGAGGAAATATTAAAGGCCAGAGACAAGTGAGGAGAAATCACTCCCAACTTCAACGGAGATTCTGGATTAGAAAAAGGACATTAGTGAAAAGCTGGTAAATATAATTAATTAATTAATTTTTAAAAATAAAATTTAGTTTAGTTAATAATATTGTCCCAAAGTTCCATTCCTGTTCTTGATAATTGTACTATGGTAAGGTCAGATTAGTTAACATTAGAGGAAAGGGTGATTGGAGTTATAAGTTCCTCCTTTAACCTATTTTTGCACTTTTTTTGTGAGTCTAAAATGTGTTCATAATGTTTTAAAAATAGCCTTCCAGCACAGTATAAATTGCTGTGTTCAAATTCGTTCAATTGTGTTCAAATCCTTACTAGCTGTGTGAATTTGAGAAAGTTACTTAACCTCTCTGGTATCATATTCCTTATATGTAAGCTGGGAATACTATAGGCATATACTTCCCTTGGTTGTTATGAAGATTAAATGAGTTAATATTAGTAAAGTGACTGGCACATAACAAATACTATAAAAGTGATAGATAAAAAATAAATTTTTGCTAAAAAGATGTGTTGACTAGTTAAGAATGTAATTAAATAGACTTGCAATTGGTTAATAAAATATCCAGAGTCTCTGAGAGAACGCAAGGAGAAACAAGTCATTGAGAAGAGGCTCAGCTTTGGACAACATAAAGGATACTTTTTCCACTGAGGCTGGAGGAAATATTGTGGGATGGGTATATACTAACGTTTATCATTGAAAATAGGAAGTCAAAGGACTTTCCTACCTAAAAGATGCTTTATAATTGATAAAATAGAAAGGAGGATTCTTGACTAAATATGAGATGGCAGAAGGAGTTAGAGCAGTTGGCCTGTGTGTATTTGTAGTTGGGGATGGAGGAACCTTCTGGGGAAGGAAAAAAATTAGGAGATCCGTGTAGACATGTTGATAGTTGAACACCCTGTAAATAGACCGATGATATTTGCTAGAAGGAGAGCCCTTATCTTTGGAATTCTTTTAACAGGATGTTCCTATTTTAGGATTGCTCATGATAAACAGACCTAGGTCATAAGGATTTATGGTGCATGGCTCTCTGGAAAATGTCACACAAGCTAAGTGACTATTTGGGGTCCAAAATGGAGATATTTCATAACCTAAATGCTCCTGCTTTATAAAGTAATAACCCATCAGCATTGCTTAGAGACCTCATCTATTACTCTGGACCACACAGTGCATGGCTAATGTGGGAATGATGGACCATGAGAGCTTTGCAAGATTCTTAGACCTCTCCAGGCTTCCCCTATGTCTCTTGATTGTTTGTATTCTTGAATGTTTTAGTAAAGCTTGGTACTGGAGAAGATCTCTCATTTATGTGAGCCATTTTGATAATCAAATTCTTTAGGTTAGCTCAGTGACTAGGAAATAATGGAGCAGGAGGTATAAGGAAAAAAATTTGGAACAGAGAAGGGAGGTGACAAAGGACACATAGCTAAAGTGCTCAAGACCCAGCTGGACTAGAGACAATGAATGGGTAGTGTCAGCAGTCCTCGTGGACATGTGATCTCCCCAGTAGTTCCCGACAACCCGAATACAGGAACAGAGAAGGTGGATGATTCATCTAATGGAATCAGAGAGAGAGAGAGGTTGAAGTGAGGTGTTAGGAGGTAAAGTTTGAATATGGAAGCGTAAGATCTGTATGGGGTGGGCTATGGAGCAACTAGACCTGAATTTGAATCACTGTCCTCCCCCTGCCCTTAAGCCTCAATTTCCTCATGTGTGAAGTGGGATAATAATTCCTACTTCATAAGCTTGCCATATGGTTTATGTGAGATAATGTGGTAAAGCACTTTGGACAATATAAGTACACAGTAAATTGTAATTTTTATTGAATAAGTTGGTTGAAAGAAAATGGAGAGATCAAGGAGATCAAAGCTCTGATGAAGTTAAGACATGCTTGGCAGGAACATAACTGAGAGGATTGAAAGAATCTGAAGTTGCTCAGAGAATGGAATATTAGAGTTTACGATTTCAAGGATGGAACAGTCCCAGGGAATAAAGAGGTGCAGAATGGGGACCCAGGGTTCCATGGGTAGCTAACATGCATGAGTACGGTGGTCACTGACGTTCATGGAATCCCAGAACTATGAGGCTTCTGGGACAGGTCCCAAAAGAGTCAGTTTCAACATTTTTGCTTTTCACTATTGTAAGCATCATGCAGCTACAACTTAACTCCACCTTATATCAGTAAATTCTTAAATAACACTCTGAAGTTTGTGTTGAAAATAGATTGATTTGGTTTTTATTATTTCCTATGTAATGAAAACACTGGTGAGGACAGTTGTGCCTCTCTTATCCTGTTAATCTTAATGCATCTGGTTCTGCTGTTTCCCCATGAACAACACATTACCTGAGGTCCATGAAGCAATGCGGCAAGAAACTATGTAATGGCAGTTTTCATTTAAATTATAAACAACATTCCATTTGGCTAATTTATAAGATCAAAGCATAATTATTCTAGCATAGTTTCTAAAGAACAAATTAGTTCAAATCACTAACAGATTTGCTGAAATTGGTTATGTAATATAGTATTTTAGCAGAATAAATGATTTAAACTAACATAACTTGTTGAGGTTAATAGTAACAAACTTGAGAATAATTCATAGACAAGGTTAGAAATATACTAATATTAATGTTAATGACATTAACATGATTCTTCTATATTTTAGTGATGTAACTAGTCCAGAAAACACGTAGTAAGTAACAACAAGAAAAAATTAGAACCTCCAATAGCGACCAATGCTGTTGAATATAATTATAAGAAATTATAAATTGGCAGGTAAAACTGTAATCCTAAATATCATATCCATGTGATATCCCTGTAATTTGTTTTAAGTGTAGACTAGGATCCTATTCAGAAGAATAATTTTATTTCTATTTTGAGTTTACAAAAATGTTATATTTACAAATAATTTTTTTTTTTTTTTTTTTTTTTTTTTCCGGTACGCGGGCCTCTCACTGTTGTGGCCTCTCCCATTGCGGAGCACAGGCTCCGGACGCGCAGGCTCAGCGGCCATGGCTCACGGGACCAGCCGCTCCACGGCATGTGGGATCTTCCCGGACCGGGGCCCGAACCCGCGTCCCCTGCATTGGCAGGCGGACTCTCAACCACTGCGCCACCAGGGAAGCCCACAAATAATTTTTTTTCAGTTTAATCTATTATACAAAATATCAAGCATTCAAATATTTAGGGACATTGGTATGACTGATTTTTTGGTATAATATAGTAGTAAAGTATAATAGAGTATATACATAAACATAGTAATATAATAATACTACAGTTTTATGTTTTATAAAATTTTAGTTGGTGGATTTTGCCATAAATTTTCATCAGAATAGTTTCTTCTTTCCAAGTGAAAAAAGGAATGGTTTGACAGCTATTTCTACTATCATTGTAGACCAGTAGCCAAATCCATTCTAAAGTTACAGTGAAGATAAGATTTCTGGTGTTTAGATCCGTCAAAAGAGTAATATGCTGTTGTATAACATTCATCTTAAAGGTTTAAATGCACTTTATCTTCTTTTTCTTGCTTCTTTTCTCACATCTGCGCCTTTAATGCAAGATTTGGCCAAGTTCCTGTTCTCTGGCCTTTTCTATTTTCTCTCCTTTAAAATAAATTATTGCAATCAAAATAATGCATGCTTATTACAGCTACTCAAATACTACCAAAAAATGTGATGGCAAACAACAGTATCCCTCTACTTTTCTACCAATCCCGCTTCTATTCCTTAGAAACAACTCTTAACAATTGCAATTTTAATAACTAAATAGTACGCTTCTATATACTTCAGTTTATTGATTTGACGACTCGATACTATCTATTGATTCAGCACTATGAACTTTGAGATTTAGCATATTTATACTTTCTCTTTTTCCCACCTCTGCTTCCTTCTCCCAATGTTTATAGTTAGATCATTATCTTTAATACTCCTATTGCTTACATTTATCGTATTAAGTAAAATATCCTTAAACTTCTCTCTTGTTCTATTCATTTTAGGCAGGATCCCTTAACTCTCCACTTAAAAAATTAAGATATTTGGCTTCATACCCTTCCTTCCACTTTTCTTCCATCTCCATATCCCTTCCACATCCCACCTTCTACCACTTACCTCTTATTTTTGTGTTTTCAAGGCTGTTAGCATTCACCTTCTTTCGTGCAACCACAGCCCAACTTTCTATTCTTTTCCACAGATTAGCTCTAAATGTAGTGACCCAGAAACAGCATTTACATTATCATTATTATATAAATGTTGTTCACAGTTGGACCAAGTACTATACTAAAATTGTATTACTTTTTTCTGTAGTTCTAAAGTTACAACCTCCAGGGACACTCAAAGGAGATTGTGGTGGCTTTGTAATGTCAATGTGTAATGTGATCAGCTAGGCTGAACTACATTTCCCAGGATTGCCTTCCCCACATGATTCAAGTTAGAGTGGGCCCGGAAATTTTGTGTGAGATTTTGAAGGCCAAAGTGAAGAAGTAGTCATGTTGTTTTTAAGCCCAGCAGTTTGAGGCAGGGGCAACAGGAGGTGTCAAACTCTCGCACATTTTTGCTTATTTACTGGTTCATCTTGTTGGCAAGCAGCAAAGCTCAGCCTGCAGTGGCTGCGTCTCTCCCTAGATTTTTCAGTTTCTTTGGCTTCTGGGCCAGGTGGATGTTTAGTTCTATGACAAAAGGAGCCAGCTTATCCTGCAGAACACACACATCATCCAAGTTGGAGGTGGTGAGAAATTGGCACAGATTTCAGTCTGCTCTTGTAGCTCTCAGCTAGTGTTCATTGGTTCTGATATGCTTACTCCTCACTATTTTATTTATCTTTCCTTCTCCATTGAATGTCCTGCAGACTTCTTAATGCCTCAGACATCAGATGCCAGTTGCCTTGTGTAAACAGCTTCTACAACTGCGTGTATATGACTGATATAAATATTGTTTCCAACATTCATTTCAAAGGAATTTTCTTTTTTTTAAACATTCTACAATTGCTTAAAATTGTATCACACCTTAGCTTGCTTCATATTTTATCCTGAAATTTCTCATTGCATTTCTTTGTTCCTTGAATTTGTGACTTTACCATACTCCCATTCTTCTACCTCCTCGATCATATTGTCCACAAAGTTCCTTTTTCCCTTCCCAGAAATCTACTTCCTAGAGTCCTTTCTTTTCAGTGAGAATCCAGAATTGTGCAAAGGTGTAGTTCTGAGATTTCACTGACTTTTTTACCAAGTTAGATTGACTGTTTCCTGGATCCCCTATCTCCTTTCTTTGTGTACATTCCTGTATTGCTGGAGTATATCCTGTAGTCACTTAGAGAAAGGTTTGATGAAGAATGAGTCTTTTGAATCTTTGCATGTCTATATATGTCTTCAAATACCCCTGATTTTTGTTGAACATAAGATATTTTTTTCCCCTCAGAACTTTGAAGAACTTCTTTATATAAGTTTTTAGTGCCTTTTATCCTTGGTGCTCTATAAAATTTCATTACAATATATCTTTGTGGGGGTCTTTTATGGAGTTCTGGACAGTTGGTGAGTCTTAATATAAAGGCTCATGTCTTTTTCAGTTTGGGATAATTTCCTTCTTTTTTGTTTGATAATTCTCCCTCTTCCACTACCACCAACAAACACGCGCACACACACACACAATTTTTTGTCCTGTCTTTCTAAAACTCTAATTAATCAAAATTTAAACATTCCATATTTGAATCCCCTGCCTGCCTCATCTTTTCACTAACATTTACATTACTTTCTAACTTTGGTCACATTTCTGGAAGTTTTTTTTTTTTTTTTTTTAATCCACTTGTAATTCCTTTGCATTGCTTTTCTGTTCTTGGATTAAGAATGTAATATCTTTTTGAATCTCTCTGAATATATTAGGTACTTTAGATAGAATAGAAAACACATGTGGACCTTAGTTATTTAACTAGCTAAACAAGGATAATAATAACTATTCTGTGGGATTATTGTTAAGCATTGAGAAACTATATGAAAAATGACTTGTAAATTATAAAATATATAAGTATAATATAGAAAAAAGATCTGTAATTATATACTCCTACATAATAATATTTCAGAGCATGGCAAATAAATGTTCATATTTATTTCTTTTTATTATTTTTTTAAATTTATTTATTTATTTATTTGTTTTTATTTTTGGCTGTGTTGGGTCTTCGTTGCTGTGCGCAGACTTTTCCTAGTTGTGGCCAGCGGGGGCTACCCTTGGTTGCAGTGTGCGGGCTTCTCATTGTCGTGGCTTCTCTTGCTGCAGAGCACAGGCTCCAGGCACATGGGCTTCAGTAGTTGTGGCACATGAGCTCAGTAGTTGTGGTTCGCGGGCTCTAGAGCACAGGCTCAGTAGTTGTGGTGCACGGGCTTAGTTGCTCCGTGACACGTGGCATCTTCCTGGGCCAGGATCAAACCTGTGTCCCCTGTATTGGCAGGCAGATTCTTAACCACTGCGCCACCAGGGAAGCCCTAAATGTTTTTATTAACCTTGCTTTATAGTCGTATTCCCTTCTATATTCCATACACGTAAAGTTCCGGCCAAATCACGCAACAAAATTTTCCAAGTTATTTTTCTGAATCTTTGCTGTGATACCTCCTTGCCTTTTTTCTTGTGGCATATATCTCCAATACTCATTTTCCACATCTTCTTCAGTAATAAAATCTTTAGTTTTCAGCAAGACACATCATTTTTCCCCCTTTCCACCTCTCTGTGGTTGATTATGAAAATAAGCAAAATCAGTGTATCCAACTTTTGGTAAATGTCCAGAAATAAAGGGGGCATGCTCTTCTTCTCTACTACCTCCTCCCTTACTTAGTTCTGGCTGGAATGCAGATAAGATGGCTGGAAATCAAGCAGCCATCTTAGAGCCTGAACTGGAAGCTACGTGCAGGAGATAGGCAGAAAAACGACAGTGAGGGAGCACCCTGGATTCCTATCCCCGAGCACTATACTAGCACTAGGCTAATTATATCCGGATTACTTTCATGGGAGGGGGAGACAATTTCCTAGCTTGTTGGACCAATGTTATTTGGGGTTTTTTAGTACTCAGAGATGAATCTAATCCTAATACACTAATATACTCCCCATGCTAATACACTCCTTATCAGTGCATGACACTATTTACTCATCTTTTGAGACTCAGTTAAAATATCACTCTCTCCAGTAAGCTCTGCCTTATTAGGCATCCCCAATCAAATTTAATGTCTCACCTCTAGAGTATATTTTTCATGAGACCAAGGACCCTGTTTATTTTATTCACTACTCTATGCCTAGTGCCTAGAACATCATGTAGGTCATATTAGGCACTTTTTAAATATGTTAACTATGCATAACTCTATGACCCTTAGGACTTAGTGGCTACCTACTATAACATATATGCTTTTCACTAAGTTTCTCCCCAACTCAAATTGTAACCTCACTCATAACCATAGGTGGGTAAAACCATGTATGTCATATCACTGTTTTGCTCATTTATATATAGTACATTCTGACAGTGCTGTTGAATTGAATGCTTTAAAATGAGAATAAACTTAATATATAAACAATTAAATTTTAAAGAAAATTTAAACAAAAGTATTAAAATTGGGGGTGAAATACATCAAGACTGCCATCAAAAAGTAGTGTTTCCGGGCTTCCCTGGTGGCGCAGTGGTTGAGAGTCCGCCTGCCGATGCAGGGGACACGGGTTCGTGCTCCGGTCCGGGAAGATCCCACATGCCACGGAGTGACTAGGCCCGTGAGCCATGGCCGCTGAGCCTGCGCATCCGGAGCCTGTGCTCCACAACGGGAGAGGCCACAACAGTGAGAGGCCCGCGTACTGCCAAAAAAAAAAAAAAAAAAAGCATATATGCATTATGGTCTCTTATATTCAAAATTATACCCATTTATCTAAATTATTATATATATACATATATTCACAAGTATTGATTTTTAATAAAATAAAATATTATAAAAGTTGGACTTGCTCACCTAAAAATATAATTAAGAGGTGATTATGTCTTAAAAAATTAATAACAGAATTTGTTTAAATAGAAAATATGATACATATGGAATGATTTGTTTTAAAAATCCAGGGAAGCCCTGCATATATGCTTTTAACACATATATTTTTAGAATATTAGGTGGTAGCACTATTCTAAATAATAACATGTTCCATTTGAAGCAAGAGACTGAATATACATTAAAGTCACTTATTTAACAGTCTATTTATATTTTTAATATGTTCAAATTTAACACATTTTTAAGAGTAAGTAAGTTACTGAGTTTTTCTCTTAAAATCATGGTAATATTGCTAAAGTCCTTCTAACTTGCTTCCCTTTGTTATAACACCGAGCATCTTTCAAATGTTTAGAAATCTACTGTGAACATGTTTTTTTTCAAATGTAAGAAAAGCCAATTGATTTTTTTAGCAACAAAAATCAGGTCGTAGGAGAAAGAGGAAGAAGACTGATGCATTCATCCTAAAATGGCAAGGCTAGTGTAAAGGAGAAGTAGAAGTTTATGTAAATGAAGGAGGTTAAGACCCAAAAGGTTATGACACAGTTGGATCATTCTCATTACAGAGACATTAACATAGATGAGTACAATCTGCAGACCAGCTAAATCCAAATTGCACAACTGTACCCAAGGGAACTGAACAATTTCAATAGTTTCCTTAAACATAGAGCTAAACAGTTTGAGTTTGAAAGGGTTGCTAAGTTATTTAGAAGAACTGTTTAATCTTTAACAGTAAAATATTAAGCCAAAGAGATTTTTTGATCTATGACTTATTTCTAGAGAGCAATAAATTTATTATTCATATATTCTGAATGAGCTTGCATCAATCACTACAAGACATTCAATCAAATTCATCTTGAAAAATGAAATGGCAAATGCATTTAAATTCAAGAAAGCCAATTTGGGGCAACTGACTATAATTAAGACTGTTCACTGGGATGAGGTCTACTAGATTCATGAATATCTAAGAAAGAGCCTTGAAAACACTAAAATACCAGAGTTGGGATTTTAATAACCAACTGTAAAGAATAAGATTGGAAAGAAGGTTTGCCTGAGTGAGTGACCAAGTTACCGAGTGAGTGATGAGTACGTGTGAGTGTGTTTTGGGGTGTGTGTGTGTGTGTGTGTGTGTGTGTGTGTGTGTGTGTGTGTGTGTGTGTGTGTGTGTGTGTGTGTATGCACACGTACAGAACCACAGTTAAAGTTACCAAAAGGAAAAACTGTAATTCTTCTTCCTCCCAACCCCCAAGCCTCACCACTATCAGAGAGTAATATATTCTCTATCTTTACTCCTCCTATAAAATAAAGCCTTGAATTCTTGTGAGTTTCTACTTAAATAATGAAAAATTGACAGGAGAAGTTTTGGAGTGTATAATTTAAGAAGAGTATGCCCTGGTGGTATAGTATCAGACAAATTCACTTTCTGAAACCAAGCTTTTAGGGAGAAGCAGGAGGTTCCTGCCACCTTCTTGAGTAGGTACTAATTGAGCGATATCCAAAGTTATTATTCCTTCAGGCACAAGACAGTCAGTCCCAGATCACAGAGCAAACTGTGCCTGCTTATGAATCAGGTCTTTTCACCATTAGTTTGCAGCTTTAAAATATGGTACTTCCTTAAGTGCAGTTAAATTTGATGCCCTGAGCTCACTCTAGTCCCAGTAACACCTTCAACTGGCTTCTCCCCAAGAAGCACCATATTGATGTCACTGGCAGGCACTGTTGTCAATTTAATTAATACTTTTGACTACACAATCTCCAAAAGAGTAGTTCTCAGTTTAACCAAAGCACTTTCCATGATGCCAAAAATTAACATGTTTGGTTGCCTTCACTCTTCCAGCAAAAGTACTTGGACAACTGCCAAATGCAGAGCGCTCGGGTGGGTACCTCAGGAGTACACAGATGCAGGCAAGAGCTGGGTGTGGTTAAAAAGAAAACGTAAGCGATTACACTCCAATGAAGATGTTAAAAAAAAATACTATCAACTAAAACACGACACAGATTGTAGTGAATGCCAAAGTTCGATTCAGAGGCTATGGGTGTTCAGTAAAGGCAGAGAACATATTTTTACTTCTCTTTCACCCAGTGCAGTAATAGTCTGCATCCAGTGACCTGCTCTGTCCCCCACCACCCCCCAGTCCAGGACTCATTCCTTTCCTGCCCAGCATCGATCCCAGCACAGACTCCAGTTTCTCTGTACCATCAATTTTTTAACCTTTTAATCTCATTATTATGTCCAGTCTGCAAATTCTCAACTAGAGAACATTCTAAACTTCCAGTGCCTCTATTATTAAAAATAGGTAATCTTTTTTTGTTGATTGAAGTATAGTTGATGTACAACATTATAAGTTACAGGTATACAATATAGTGATTCATAATTTTTAAAAGTAATACTCCACGTATAGTTATTATAAAGTATTGGCTATATTCCCCGTGTTGTACAATATATCCCCATAACTTACTTTGCATAATAAGTTAAACTTACTATGCATAATAAACTATGCATAATAGTTTATACCTCTTAATACCCTCAATAGGTACTAACTATTATGTATAAAATAAGCTACCCCTTTCTTGCCCCTCCCCCCTTCCCTCTCCCCACTGGTAACCGCTAGTTTGTTCTCTTTATCTGTGAGTCTGCTTCTTTTATGTTATATTCATGTGTTTGTTGTATAAAAATAGGCACTCTTGATGGAGAAATGCACATAATTGCAGAGAATGATGCCACCATTACAAAGTTAAGATATCTGACCTCAAAGAAGCCTTCAAGACAACTTGTTAATTCTTTGATTTTCCTCAGCAACTTCTCCCCTCTTATTTTCTTCAGCAAAGTAGTAGTCTCTGTAAATCTACTATTCAACTCCTCACCCTCAGCAAGCGTTGCCTGAAAACACAGAAAGAAAATCAAGGTCATAGAGTACAAATTCCCTCAGGTTCTGGCTCTCATCCTTGCTTCCTAAGGCTTTATATTTATTCCTCATACTTTCCTATTCAGGCCTAATTTCCCCATCAGTGCTCTAGAGCTCAACCAGTCTCCTCCAAGACCTTTCCTCAGCAATTTTTAGCCCTTTTCATCTTCAATTGGTTCTTCTCCACTGCCTCTTTCCTTTCAGCCTGCAAACCCGTGTAAATCTCTCTCCCTTTGCAAACAACCTTCCACAACACTGTGTGCCTCTAGATCTTTTGACTTCACGTCAGTCCTTTTTTCAGGTTCTCTACAGAATATTTGAAAGTTTCAGAAATGTATAATGAAATAAAATTTGTCCAGAAATCATCATTTTAGTTAACTGTTTAATGTATTGATATATTCCTTTGAGTATTTTATTCTGTGCATTTGTACGTCTGGGTTGTTTTATTTTTTAACACAATTTTAACTTAATTTTAATGTAGCTTAAATCCTAATGTTGTCACCATATTATATCAAGAATATTTGTCACCAAATATTTCTTGAAAAATAATTTTAATGGCAGCATATTAGTCCATTTATTACTGTAGCATGTATTTTTTCCCCATACTGTGGCATTAACAAATATTTTATAATATTTGTCAGTTTAATTGACAAATGTATATTTATTTAAATGTGTATTAATTTGATAACTGGAAATTTGGGTATTATCTGTGGCTGTTTTATCTTTTTTTATGAAATATCTGTTGTTTTTGCTCACTTTTCTATTTATTTATGAAACTTTTTTTTTTTTACTTTTATAGTATTAACCCTTTTTCATATGTTTACTAATATTTTTCTCACTTTGTTATGTGTCTTAATTTTGTATGGTGTTATTTTACATTTAAATTATCAAAGGTTTTTTCAGATTTTTTCCGTTGCTTTTATGCACAATAAATCATCCCCCCTTCTAAAAATCTTTCTTTCTTATAGAGCTTCAATTGTTTACATTTAACTCTTTCACGCCCCTGTAATTTATTTGGAGCTACAGTAGGAGATGAAAACCCAATTTAGCTTGATATTTTTCATAATATAGGTAACAATGATGCCAGTAGCACTTACTAAATCATCATTGCTGTCCCCTCTGGTTTGTGATGTCATTTTCATCATATATTCTATTTGCCGTTCTGTTAGCCCTTTCTTGTCCTGCTGCTGCTCTGCTCTGTGTATCCTGAGCAGGCCGACCTTCATAGCTTTTTTCTGCACTCCCTTATTAACAGGTAAGAGGCACTGATGGGAGGAAGTGAGGCGCTAAAGTATTTCATCCCTCTTTCTGCTTCAGGTGGTGTCTTGGGCAGAGGTTGCACTTCTCTGGCACTTTGTCCCTGCTTGGACAGGCACCTCATGATTCTACCTAGTTCCCTAGTTGACCCCGCGCCTGAGCTCTGGGAACTTCACTCCCTACCTTTGTTCCTCCAGCCTAGGTGTACAGCAGCTGCAGCTGTAGTATTAATCTTTGGGTGGCTTCTCAGTCTTTTCTTTCATCTATGTAACCCATTATATGCATTAAGTTCCCTCTGCTTTAAATATTCAGTTTGGTTCCTGTTTGGAACCTAACTGATGTAGCTATCTTTCCTGCTCATTGATGTATGTGTACTAGGGCTACAATTTTAATGATTGTCTTTTTAAAAATGTCATTGCCTAATTTTGTATTGAAAACACTAATTTTTCCAAGTGAACTTTAAAATTATTTTGTCAACTTTTTTTTTCATTTTATCCCATTGACACGCTTAAAAATACACTCACATGAGTAAACAAAAATACCTATGAAATGTTTATTGAAGGACTGCTGTACTACTAAAAATAAAAACACTGAAAGTAACCAAATTTACAATATATTTATACAATGCGATACTCTAGGGCTTTAAAAAGAATATGTTACACACACTGCTATAGGAGTATAAATTGCTATAATTATTTTGAAAACTCTTTGGCAGTATCTGCTAAAACTAAATATATGAATACCCTATCACCCAGCTGTTCCAATTCTAGGTGTATACCCAACAGAAATATGTACATATGTTCACAAACAGACGTGCACAAGAATGTTCCCACAGCCCCTATTCATAATATTCTCTGTCTCAGAACAACCCAAATGTCCACTAAAAGAGGAATGCACAAATTGTATCATATTCGTGTAATGTAATACAGCAATGAAAAGCCAAATTACAGAATGACTCACATGTAATGTTGAGTATAAGAAGCCAGACACAATAATAACACACTGCTTGATTCCATTTGTATAAAGTTCAAAACTGAGTAATATTAACCAATTCTGAAAAAAAACCACAATAGTATTTACCTTTGGGGAATTATGATTGGAAAGGGACATGAGGGAGGAATGATTTCTGCAATCTTTTGTATGTGTGATAACTTTCCATTTTAGAAGTTTAAAACTGTATAAGGTAGATCCATATGTATTGATGTAGAAAGATATCCAAGTTATGCTGCTAAGTTAAATAAAATAGTTGCTGGAGTGTACGTAAAGAAAGAGTCCATATGTGTTAAAAAAAAAGACTATTATGTATATGTATGTGTGTATAAACATATATTCATGTGTGAATACCTACACACACACAAGAGAAAGTAAGAGAATGAGAGACCTGATTTTTCCCCACAAACATGAACTATTTTTATAATTAAAAATTATTAATAAAAAATTCAATGAAATATCTGCACTACATTGCACTGAAACTATAAATTAATTTAGAAAAATAATTCTATCTAATAATATTGTTTTCCTAGCCAGAAATATGGTACATCTCACCATGTGTTCATCTCTTAGTTTATACCCTCCAGTCAAGATTCTTCACTTTCTTCCTGTATGCCCTGCATGAATCTTGAGAGGTTATTCCTCTGTGATATTTATTTATTATTGCTCTTATGAATTAAATTGTTTAATAACTAAGTTTCTCAAAAGGGAAGTCTAACTTCTGTTCCCTTGTTTCCCTTCCTTTCTTACCTGCTCAACCCTAATGAAGCTGTCCTGGCAGAGATTACCAGTTGCGAAGTACAACAGATGGCTTCCATTTTTTAGCATGATACTTTTAGACAGTTATTAATTCCTTAATTCAGTAAATACTTGTTGATCACTTGATGTGTGCTGGACATAGTGCTGTACACTCTAGGTTCAGAGTAAATACAAGCCCTACCCTCAAATTGCTTATACCTCAAAGGAGCAAACAGTAGATGGGTACTTAACAACAGAATATGGTATGTGCTGAAGTAGAGATAAACACAAGATTCTGGGGACAAACTTCAAAGGCCCCTACCCAGGTTTTGAGTTATTAGAAACCACTCATTGTATCAGATGTTGTATAAGCTGAATGCTAACTTATGAAGTAAAGATGAGAATGATGAGCATTTTAGACATAGGTTAGATTATTTCATAATCTGCAGAAGGTCAGGATCAAGAGAAAGAACAGCATATTTCAGGAAATTTAAGGAAATGCTAGTAATTCAATATGGCTGGATTACAGAGTTTGGGGGAGGTAATTGTAGAAAGTTAGACTCAAACAGTAAGCAGAAGGCAGGTCATAAGGCCTTTCATGGCATCATAAGGAGTTTGGAGGTCTGTGACAAGCCACAAAAGGTATTAAAGACAGGGATTGATATGATCAAACTTGCACTTTAGAAAATGCAGTTAAGGTACAGTATGAAGAGCAGATTAGAATGGCAGAGGCACTGGAAGCAGAGAACCCCAACTTGTTTTATAATCTGGACAGTGGAAATGAAGGGAAGTAATTAGATTCCGGAAGTCAAACAAGTAAAAGTAAGGAGACTTGGTAATTAACTAGATATAAGAGGTAAGGATTGAGGGGAGTCAAGGATGAAAATAAGGTTAGGAAGAAGATCAAGGAAAATGTAGTGTCACCTAGGCTAAGGGAGGGATGGGGAGGGAAGGAAAGAGCATTTCAAGAAGAAAAAGTAGACAACAGTCTAAAATGCAGTGATAGAGGCAAGTAAATAGCGACTCATTTAGCATCAAACTATCTTAAGCACAGATTCATTGGTGTTCTAGAAACAAAAGCCAGATTACATTAGGCTGAGGAATGAATAGAAGTTGAGAAAAATGAAGTCACTGAGTGTAAAAAGAGAAAGATGATAGAGAAAGAAAGATGGAGGAAGAAGGATGGCTGGCTATAAATAGAATAATAGAGACTTGCCCGTGTAAATGCTGGTGGGAAGAAACCTTGTGTGTGAGGGTGGTTGTAGCTATTGAAGAGAACAGATAGCTGATAGTAAAGAGTTAAAGATGAAGTGGGAGAAGGTGGATCCAGTACAGAAGCAGGAAGGTCCTGGATCAGAAGGAAGCACATCTACTCCACAGTGACTGGAGGGAAGGAAGGCAAGAGAAAGTGGCAGGAGCTGGGAGGTTTGCAAATTCAGTGGGAGGAATTGGAGGAAAGTTCCCTCTGATATTGTCTAGTTTCTCTGTAAAGTGTCCGCTTTGAGTGAAGAGTGAGACAGAGACATCAGAGCTTTGAGAAGGAAAAGTTGAAAAAAGTACTATGGAAATTAAAAGAGGGAACCAACTAGAGGAACTCAGAAAATGATCTAGGTAGATTTCAGGACCCAGTTCTTCTTGAAACTGTTAATTTGTCAGATCATCAATCTATTGTTTGTGCTAATTTGCTCCAGCAGTACTTAGTAGCCCAGGAAGGAGAATGGAGAAAGTGGGCAATTAAATAGGCTGAAACTTTGGTTTTGCCTGTGGATACAGGGGAAAGGAAAGTGGCAAGAGTTGAGAGAAATGGCAAGAAAGTGTTGCTAAAACTGGATTTGACTCTTGGTGGGTGTCAAGCCAAAAGACACAACCAAGCCAAAGCATGGGAGAAGAAAGGATTTATTATCTGCAGCAAGTAAGCAGTGCCTCTCAGAACAGCAAAATTGGGGAAGTTTTAAGCTAAGCGTGCATGCATATTCATGCAGGGGCTTGGGCAGACAACAGAGTCCAAGCTTTAGTTGATTGACATCACGAGGGTCAGGAAAGGTCAAGATCATCCCTTAGGTTCCAGTTGATCTGGTGGTTGAGCACTTCAGGCTAATCTTTACCACTGAAACAGAACTGGGAGTCTTTACAACCAACATAATATCTTTGCTATTGTTACTTCTCTTGCCTGACAACAGTCATCTGTTTCTGCATTCTTTTGTTCCCTTAAGATTGTTAATTACTCCTGTTCACGGGCAAGTATTGTGGCCAGGCTTAGATCACAAAATGACTTAGGCCAAAAAATGGCTTCTCTTGTATCAAGAAAGCCAAGCTTGTTCTCTGTATCTGGAGACCCCTTACCCTATCTGGTTACCAAAAGGGTTCAAATGTTGGCGCATGGACAGAGAAGAAAGTGAGGAAAGGAGGGAACCCTGGATAAAAATAAAGGGAGCAAGAAATTGTAGATGCTGACAAGGTTGTGAAAAAGTGGTGAGAAGAACCAGAGGGGTAAGAGTTCGTGATATGAGAGCAAGTTGTGAATGTTTCAGAAATGGAGCACTGTCTGATGAAGCATGGTCTGAGTCGGGGCATGGAATATATGTGAAGATCATTGGCATAGAAAAAAACTATCTAACAAGAAGTGAGGGTGTTCTCTGAAAGACCCAGTGATCACTGCAGTTACCCCAGGTAACGACAGGAATAGGATTAGAAAGAACGATGCATCGGGTGCCAACATACATAATGAATGAAAGGTAGTGACTGGAAAGTTTATGAGAGCATAGTATATACTGTAAAAGTGTCATGAACCTCCAAGGAGGAGAGAGATGAAGAACCATAAAAAGTCTGGATGTGGCGTTGAGGCATGAGAATTTTGAGTCTACACCCACCTCCCCAGCTTGACACGGGAAGATAGGTGGCATCCATTTGAGACAGATGCTGGAGAAGCCACTGTTCAGTGAAGGTCAGGGAGTAGGGTCAGCTGTCTATGTAGATGGTAAAGATGTGGGAGAGGTAGCTTACATAAGCTAGGCATCGCAGAGGGTGGTGTGCGAAAGTCTGGGAAGTGGGGGAGGGGAATGGTGGGGCAGAGAAGCCCCTTCAACATGTGGGTGAGAATACGGAAAACAACACACAGTGGAAGGCTTTGCATTAGGGGCAATGAGCATAAATGACACCGACCTGAGGCATGGTGGGATTCACCGACTCTAATTTTAAACATTTCATGCCTAAACTATTGTAATAAACTCCTGCCTGGCCACTCTGCTTCCAGCTTTGCTCTTTTAAATTTATTTTTTATTTTTTGGATGCATCTGGATTAGATTATATAAAATGCAGTTCCAATCCTGTCATTCATCTCCCTGATTAAAATCCTCCAATCTCCAGTGCTAATTGCAAACTCCTAAAGTTAGGAGTTTGTATACAAATCTCTCTAGTTGTCTGGCTCCAGTCCTCCTTCCTGGCTTTATCTCCTCAGAGGCCCTCAAATGGACCCTGTTGCTCGGTTTCAATGAACCACATGAAACTTCCCCAAATGCCGCACGTGCTAAATGGAGATGTGAGAAAAAAAAAAAAAATTCCAGGTAGAATAAACAGTCTGAAGAGAGATGTAGAGATGAAGGCATGGGGAAAAGTCAAGAGATACAATTTAACTGGACTCCAAAGCAGAAATACATGATAAGACATGAAAAATAAGGATTGCTCACAGCTATGATTCTTGAAAAAAGTACTGCCTCTTTGAAATGTATTAGAATATAGGTGCTTTTAATTTTTCTCAAGGAGTTTAATTTTATGCACCTACCAGGCTAAATATTTTTGGTTAAGATACACTTGTGTGATGCTGCTATTAATAATTATGGTACACATGACCTTTTCCTCATCTTTCCAATTTTTATACAGTCAAATTTTTTGATGTTGAGAGGCATATTCGTTAAGAGGTACTCTTCACAGCATGTAACTCATAACAGACACCTTGCAAAAATGTGTGAGTTTGTATATTTTTCAAAGATAATGAGGCGAAAGATTTAAAATCTGTTCAAACATTTTCTGGCAAAATGTCCACGAATCGTGCCAAAAGGAATTGCATATTGCATGCCCTCATCTGTTTTTGAAATATTTGTAGATACAGGCAACATCTGTTCCACTGGACAGGGATATACTACTAGTGCTAATAACTTTGGAAAGCCCTGATTTTAAGTTTGAACTTGAAAATTAAATATTTTTTAAACAGGTACATGCTGAAATTCTCAAAGTGAACTTAAAAAAAGTTTTTTTAATCACAGAAATTATAAAGAAAATATTTTACAGGGTAAACTGAAGTCTAAAACTTAAGGAACTTTCTGAGTGGTTTCATCACGTGTTAAATACACCTACTGGCAAAATATAATATTGCAACGAAGCTCTATTAAGCATAGATGGTGAGGGCTGAGGGAGAGAACTGAGGGAACTATCTACAAATATGTAAAAGAGATTCCAGTTTTGGGCAAAAGCAAAAGCTATGTAGTCTTGAGAGAACATGAATGTGAGTAAAAAAAACCAAAATCCAAGTGTAAAGAAAATGACAAAAAAGTATCACTGGACTGGAAAAAAAAAGAAAAGAAAAGCAGGGGTGAGGGCAGGGAGTGATTCGGTGGAGACTTCTGCTCTCACCAGCACAGGTAAAGATTGGACCTGGTTTAGGATTAGTAAATACTGGAACTGCTGGTACACCAGCAGTGACCAGATTGTCAACTGGAGTAATATTATTCCAGAAAAGTATAGGTATGAATTAAATAATTGAAAACAAGGTTCACTTTATAAAAAACCTATTTTGCAGTAGATTACATGAAATGGTAGACATTTCTCTTTTATGGCTACAGAAGGAACATCTTTGACAATGTGCAGATTGTCATTATACAATAGTTTTCAAATTTCAGGAAGCCTTACATTAGTGGACTGTGAAATCCATTTGCATGGATCATGACATTTTTTAAATGAAAAATAATGGAAAATAGGACATTGCATCACAGAGAGTTAGGGTAAGAATTGTTAAAATTTTGTTTCAAATGTGCATGTGTGAGAAAGATAGGAAATGTACTTCTTATTGTAGATCACAGTCTTAAAAAAAGACTTGAAACCCACTGCAAAAGGAACACCTCCATGGAACCTCTTTGGAGGCTGACCTACTTAACACTTTGGTCTTAAGAGCAGATCTTAATCAGAGAAGATCCTGGGCCAGATAAAGTCTTGGGTATTACAGACTCCTCTGAGGGCCAGAAGTACAGAGAGGCCACATCAGCCAGGAAGGATTCTAGGGAAGGTGACAGGGAGTTGGGTGGGGATTGCAACAATTACCCTACTCCTTCCCTTACAACTGGGGGAGCCCAGACTGGGCTTTGGAGAAAGAGGGGTACTTCTGCACTACACTATGAAACATTCATCCCATTTCTTTGGAGTATGTAAGGAAATGATAGCAAGGGAATACATGGCTGGTTTTATAATCCACAAGAAAAGTGTACCTTATTAACTATTATAGTTGTGGAATCAGTATTCAAGGGTCCATGGGTATTGGTCAACAAATACTAAATATCTCATGTGATTTAGGAATTCAAATGCCTAAAACAGGACATAAAACCCTGCATATGTAGTGAGTTGAAAAGTTGTTGTTGTGTAATTGAATGATGAATATAGTAATACTTTTGTTATCTAGCCTGATCAAAAAACAAGGAGTTGAAAGACTGGTAAGGAGGTTGATCTGGGGAGGAGAACTAGGTGGCCAGGTGGTTAGGAAATAGGTTAGGAGGGACACACTTTTCACTGCACATACTTTTGCAACTCTTGAATTTTAAATCATGTGCATTTTATCAGTTTAAAAAAAATCATTTTATGCATTTAGGAAAATAAAATAAATATCAAACATTAGGGAAAGTTTCAGATAAAACTAGCTTTATATGGGACACCTTGTAGGTTATTTAGCCAGCATTCTCCTGGTTCCTTTTTGTTAAAAATCCCTGATTTTCTTCTGTGGTAACATATCCAAGCCCCAGAAGATGAATCAAGGTTCGGCTACATCAAGCCAGTGATGGCAGGAAAAATCAAACCAGAGAAGCATGCTGCTCCAAACGTAGAAGCATCGATAGCCAGCCCAAGAGAGGAAGGCAAGGCCATTACGAAGATGTAAAGATGCCTGTCAGGTGATGCCTTCCACCTACCCCTCTTGTGCTAGGCCATAAGAGAAAAAGTATTTATCCACAGCTAAAGCAATAAATCTGGACGTGCGCGTGTGTGCGCGCGCACGCACGCACACACACACACACACACAGACACACACCTCTACTTCTAAATGCAGGCAATGGTAATCAACATTAATTTCACAAACAGGTCTTCCCAAATACACAGATGTGAATACTATAAAAAAATCACAAAACATTTGAAGGAAAATCATTATGAAAGGAAGCCACAAATAGTTTAAAGGAAGAAAAATATTTTCAGGTGGCTATCTCATCCATGAAAAAAAACAGGCTGAATTTTAAATTCTGAAGATAAAAATGATGTGGTCATGAGTACTAAAAACAAGGATTGATGGGCTGAATAGTAGAATGATTACACCTGAAAAGTAAATTAGAGCGCTAGCCTGTTACAGCAGTCGCTTCGCCTGCAACACAGCACGAAGAGACAAACAGACTTGGGCAGGTGGCGGGGAGAGAAACATGGAAGAGAGACCCAGAAGGTCCAACATTCAACCAATGAGAGTTTTTGAAAGGACTGATAGAAGGAATAGTCAAAAAATAAAATGGAGTAGGGGATTCTCAAAGCTGAAGAAATATAGGTGTTTTTCTGTTTAGAACAGACCATCCAGTGCTAAGCAGGATAAATAAAAGGGACAACCACCTGGAAACACTTGGAAAACTGCAAAAGAGAAAAGATAATTTGAAAATCCTTGAAACTTAAAGAGACAGAAGTAAAAAATTTAATTACAAGGGAATGAGATTAATATAAAAGATTTCTCTTTGGTAAAAATGGATATTAAAAGACAATGGAACAATTCTGAAAAGTAAAACCATAGGCCAAGTTTACATTTAAGTATAGCTGCAAAATTTCTATAAAAAGTTAACAGGTTAAATACAGCAGTGTATAAAAAGTTGCTTGATAATGTATAGCTGATTCACTTTGTTATAAAGCAGAAACTAACACACCATTGTAAAGCAATTATACTACAATAAAGATGTTAAAAAAAGAGTTGCTTGATAATAGTAATGCAAGGAAGATTCAACACTATAAAATGTTTTAATGGAATTTATTTTTTAAACGATTAAAGAGAAAAAACAAAATCATTTCAATAAATGCAAAAAACTCATTTATTAAAAATGACACCTATTTATGATTTTTTTTGGTTTTTTATGGGTAAATTCTATAATAATTTTATTTTATTGCATTTTTTTATTTCTGAGATGTACATTTTAAAGTAATAACTAGAATTATGACATAACGTTATACCAGAACATATAAGATTTTTAGAAATTTCATGTAATGTCTGAAACATTTATATTAACATATTTCCATACAAGTAACCCAGAGAAAGTTTAGTATTAGTTGTTTTTGTTTGTTTGTTTGTTTTTGTTTTTTTAAGAACTGCAGGTTCTTATTAGTCATCAATTTTATACACATCAGTGTATACATGTCAGTCCCAATTGCCCAATTCAGCACACCACCATCCCCACCCCACCATGGTTTTCCCTCCTCAGTGTCCATACGTTTGTTCTCTACATCTGTGTCTCAACTTCTGCCCTGCAAACCGGTTAATCTGTACCATTTTTCTGTGTTCCACATACATGCGTTAATATACGATACTAGTTTTTCTCTTTCTGACTTACTTCACTCTGTATGACAGTCTCTAGATCCAACCACATCTCAACAAATGACTCAATTTCATTCTTTTTTATGGCTGAGTAATATTCCATTCCATATATGTACCACATCTTCTTTATCCATTCGTCTGTCGATGGGCATTTAGGTTGCTTCCATGACTTGGCTATTGTAAATAGTGCATCAATGAACATTGGGGTGCATGTGTCTTTTTGAATTATGGTTTTCTCTGGGTATATGCCCAGTAGTGGGATTGCTGGATCATATGGTAATTCGATTTTTAGTTTTTTGCGGAACCTCCATACTATTCTCCATAGTGGCTGTATCAATTTACATTCCCACCAACAGTGCAAGAGGGTTCCCTTTTCTCCACACCCTCTCCAGAATTTGCTGTTTGTAGATTTTCTGATGATGCCCATTCTAACTGGTGTGAGGTGATACCTCATTGTAGTTTTGATTTGTATTTCCCTAATAATTAGTGATGTTGAGCAGTTTTTCACGTGCTTTTTGGCCATCTGTATGTCTTCTTTGGAGAAATGTCTATTTAGGTCTTCCGCCCATTTTTGGATTGGTTTGTTTGTTTCTTTAATATTGAGCTGCATAAGCTGTTTATATATTTTGGAGATTAATCCTTTGTCCACTGATTCATTTGCAAATATTTTCTCCCATTCTGAGGGTTGTCTTTTTGTCTTGTTTATGGTTTCCTTTGCTGTGCAAAAGCTTTCAAGTTTCATTAGGTCCCATTTGTTTATTTTTGTTTTTATTTCATTTACTCTAGGAGGTAGATCAAAAAAGATCTTGCTGTGATTTATGTCAAAGAGTGTTCTTCCTATGTTTTCCTCTAAGAGTTTTATAGTGTCCAGTCTTACATTTAGGTCTTTAATCCATTTTGAGTTTATTTTTGTGTATGGTGTTAGAGAGTGTTCTAATTTCATTCTTTTACGTGTAGCTGTACAGTTTTCCTGGCACCATTTATTGAAGAGACTGTCTTTTCTCCATTGTATATCTTTGCCTCTTTTGTCATAGATTAGTTGACCATAGGTGCATGGGTTTACCTCTGGGCTTTCTATCTTGTTCCATTGATCTATGTTTCTGTTTTTGTGCCAGTAATTGTCTTGATTACTGTAGCTTTGTAGTATAGTCCGAAGTCAGCGAGTCTGATTCCTCCAGCTCCGTTTTTTTCCCTCAAGACTGCTTTGGCTATTTGGGGTCTTTTGTGTATTGATACAAAATTTAAGATGATTTGTCCTAGTTCTGTAAAAAATGCCAGTGGTAGTGTGATAGGGATTGCATTGAATCTGTAGATTGCTTTGGGTAGTAGAGTCATTTTCACAATATTGATTCTTCCAAACCAAGAACATGGTATATCTCTCCATCTGTTGGTATCATCTTTAATTTCTTTCATCAGTGTCTTATAGTTTTCTGCATACAGGTCTTTTGTCTCCCTAGGTAGGTTTATTCCTAGGTATTTTATTCTTTTTGTTGCAATGGTAAATGGGAGTGTTTCCATAATTTCTCTTTTGGATTTTTCATCATTAGTGTATAGGAATGCAAGAGATTTCTGTGCATTAATTTTGTATCCTGCAACTTTACCAAATTCATTGATTAGCTCTAGTAGTTTTCTGGTGGCATTTTTAGGATTCTCTATGTATAGTATCTTGGCATCTGCAAACAGTGACAGTTTTACTTCTTCTTTTCCAATTTGTATTCCTTTTATTTCTTTTTCTTCTCTGATTGCCATGGCTAGGACTTCCAAAACTATGTTGAATAATAGTGGTGAGAGTGGACATCCTTGTCTCGTTCCTGATCTTAGAGGAAATGTTTTCAGTTTTTCACCATTGAGAATGATGTTTGCTGTGTGTTTGTCATATATGGCCTTTATTATGTTGAGGTAGGTTCCCTCTATGCCCACTTTCTGGAGAGTTTTCATAAATGGGTGTTGAATTTTGTCAAAAGCTTTTTCTGCATCTATTGAGATTATCATATGGTTTTTATTCTTCAGTTTGTTAGTATGGTGTATCACATTGCTTGATTTGTGTATATTCAAGAATGCTTGCATCCCTGGGATAAATCCCACTTGATCATGGTGTATGATCCTTTTAATGTGTTGTTGGATTGTGTTTGCTAGTATCTTGTTGAGGATTTTTGCACCTATATTCATCAGTGATATTGATCTGTAATATTCTTTTTTTGTGGTGTCTTTGTCTTGTCTTGGTATCAGGGTGATGGTGGCCTCATAGAATGAGTTTGGGAGTGTTCCTTCCTCTGCAAATTTTTAGAAGGGTTTGAGAAGAATGGGTGTTAGCTCTTCTCTAAATGTTTGATAGAATTCACCTGTGAAGCCATCTGGTCCTGGGCTTTTGTTTGCTGGAAGATTTTTAATCACAGTTTCAATTTCATTACTTGTGATTGGTCTGTTCATATATTTTGTTTCTTCCTGGTTCAGTCTTGGAAGGTTGTACCTTTCTAAGAATTTGTCCATTTCTTCCAGGTTGTCCATTTTATTGGCATAGAGTTGCTTGTAGTAGTCTCTTAGGATGCTTTGTATTTCTGCGGTGTCTGTTGTAACTTCTCCTTTTTCATTTCTAATTTTATTGATTTGAGTCCTCTGCCTCTTTTTCTTGATGAGTCTCACTAATGGTTTATCAATTTTGTTTATCTTCTCAAAGAACCAGCTTTTAGTTTTATTGATCTTTGCTATTGTTTTCTTTGTTTCTATTTCATTTATTTCTGCTCTGATCTTCATGATTTGTTTCCTTCTGCCAACTTTGGGTTCTGTTTGTTCTTCTTTCTCTAGTTCTTTTAGGTGTAAGGTTAGATTGTTTACTTGAGATTTTTCTTGTTTCTTGAGGTAGGCTTGAATAGCTATAAACTTCCGTCTTAGAACTGCTTTCGCTGCATCCCGTAGGTTTTGGATTGTCGTGTTTTCATTGTCATTTGTCTCTAGATATTTTTTGATTTCCTCTTTGATGTCTTCAGTGATCTCTTGGTTATTTAGCAACGTATTGGTTAGCCCCATGTGTTTGTGTTTTTTACGTTTTTTTCCCTGTAATTGATTTCTAATCTCATAGCATTGTGGTCAGAAAAGATGCTTGATATGATTTCAGTTTTCTTAAATTTACTGAGGCTTGATTTGTGACCCAAGATGTAATCTATCCTGGAGAAAGTTCCATGCGCACTTGAGAAGAAAGTGTAGTCTGCTGTTTTTGGATGGATGTCCTATAAATATCAATTAAATTTATCTGGTCTATTGTGTCATTTAAAGCTTTGTTTCCTTATTTATTTTTATTTTGGATGATCTGTCCATTGGTGTAAGTGAGTTGTTAAAGTCCCCCACTATTGTTGTGTTACTGTCGATTTCCTCTTCTATAGCTGTTAGCAGTTGCCTTATGTATTGAGGTACTCCTATGTTGGGTGCATGTATATTTATAATTGTTATATAGTCTTCTTGGACTGATCCCTTGATCATTATGTAGTGTCCTTCCTTGTCTCTTGTAACATTCTTTATTTTAAAGTCTATTTTATCTGATATGAGGATTGCTACTCCAGCTCTCTTTTGATTTCTATTTGCATGGAATATCTTTTTCCATCCCCTCACTTTCAGTCTGTATGTGTTCCTAGGTCTGAAGTGGGTCCCTTGTAGACAGCATATAGATGGGTCTTGTTTTTGTATCCATTCAGCAAGCCTGTGTCTTTTGGTTGGAGCATTTAATCCATTCACGTTTAAGGTAATTATCGATACATATGTTCCTATGACCATTTTCTTAATTGTTTTGCGTTTGTATTTGTAGATCCTTTTCTTCTCTTGTGTTTCTCACTTACAGAAGTTCCTTTAGCATTTGTTGTAGAGCTGGTTTGGTGGTGCTGAGTTCTCTTAGCTTTTGCTTGTCTGTAAAGCTTTTGATTTCTCCATCAAATCTGAATGAGATCCTTGCCCGGTAGAGTAATCTTAGTTGTAGGTTCTTCCCTTTCATCACTTTACGTATATCATGCCACTCTCTTCTGGCTTGTAGAGTTTCTGCTGAGAAATCAGCTGTTAGCCTTATGGGAGTTCCCTTGTATGTTATATGTCGTTTTTCCCTTGCTGCTTTCAATCATTTTTCTTTGTCTTTAACTTTTGCCAATTTGATTACTGTGTGTCTCGGCATATTTCTCCTTGGGTTTATCCTGTATGGGACTCGCTGTGCTTCCTGGACTTCGGTGGCTCTTTCCTTTCCCATGTTAGGGAAGTTTTCGACTATAATCTCTTCAAATATTTTCTCTGTTCCTTTCTCTCTCTCTTCTCCTTCTGGGAGCCCTATAATACGAATGTTGTTGCATTTAATGTCCCAGAGGTCTCTTAGGCTGTCTTCATTTCTTTCCATTCTTTTTTCTTTATTCTGTTCCACAGCAGTGAATTCCACCATTCTGTCTTCCAGGTCACTTATCCGTTCTTCTGCCTCACTTATTCTGCTACTGATTCCTTCTAGTGTATTTTTCATTTCAGTTTTGTATTGTTCATCTCTGTTTGTTTGATCTTTAATTCTTCTAGGTCTTTGTTAAACATTTCTTGCATCTTCTCAGTCTTTGCCTCCATTCTTTTTCCGAGGTCCTGGATCATCTTCACTATCATTATTCTGAATTCTTTTTCTGGAATGTTGCATATCTCCACTTCATTTAGTTGTTTTTCTGGTGTTTTATCTTTTTCCTTCATCTGGTACATAGCCCTCTGCCTTTTCATCTTGTCTGTCTTTCTGTGAATGTGGTTTTTGTTCCACAGGCTGCAGGATTAGAGTTCTTCTTGCTTCTGCTCTCTGCCCTCTGGTGGATGAGGCTATCTAAGAGGCTTGTTGGGAGGGACTGGTGGTGGGTACAGTTGACTGTTGCTCTGGTGGGCAGAGCTCAGTAAAACTTTATTCCACTTGACTGCTGATGGGTAGGGCTGGGTTCCCTCTCTGTTGGTTGTTTGGCCTGAGGCGACCCAACACTGGAGCCTCCTATTTATGGGCTCTTTGGTGGGGCTAATGGTGCACTCTGGGAAGGCTCATGCCAAACAGTACTTCCCAGAACTTCTGCTGTCAGTGTCCTTGTCCCCACGGTGAGCCACAGCACCCCCCCCCACCCTGCCTCTGCAGGAGACCCTCCAACACTAGCAGATAGGTCTGTTTCAGTCTCCCCTGGGGTCACTGCTCCTTCCCCTGAGTCCCGATGCGCACACTACTTTGTGTGTGCCCTCCAAGAGTGGAGTCTCTGTTTCCCCTAGTCCTGTCAAAGTCCGGCAATCAAATCTCACTAGGCTACAAAGTCTGATTCTCTAGGAATTCCTCCTCCCATTGCTGGACCCCCAGGTTGGGAAGCCCGACGTGGGGCTCAGAACCTTCACTCCACTGGGTGGACTTCTGTGGTATAAGTGTTCTCCAGTCTGTGAGTCACCCACCCAGCAGTTATGGGATTTGATTTTACTGTGATTGTGCCCCTCCTACCATCTCATTGTGGCTTCTCCTTTGTATTTGGATGTGGGGTATCTTTTTGGGTGAGTTCCAGTGTCTTCCTTTTGATGATTTCCAGCAGCTAGTTGTGATTCTGGTGTTCTTGCAAGAGGGAGTGAGAGCATGTCCTTCTACTCTGCCATCTTGGTTCCTCTCCTATTTATAATACTTTTTATTTGGCAGGTATGTAGTACAAGAAGAAATTTTCCTCACTTGATGTGGCATATCTATCAAAATATCAGCAATGGAAAATTAGAAAATGTAAATTTTAAAAAGCCCTACTCATAAATGAAAATGACAGAAAATTAAAGAAAGTATCTAGGAATAAAACTATTGCAAATGGGGAATATCTATAATAAAATCATTACCATAGGTCATAAAAGAAAATATAATTAAATAGATTAATTGATCAATTAATTAATTCCAAACAGAAATAAAATATAGTAAAGATAGACATTCTCCACTAAATAAGTTACAGAATAAATGCAATCCCGATTCAAAGCCTTACAAGATTTTTTTTTTAACATCTTTATTGGAATATAATCGCTTTACAGTGGTGTGTGAGTTTCTGCTTTATAACAAAGTGAATCAGTTATACATATACATATGTCCCCATATCTCTTCCCTCTTGTGTCTCCCTCCCTCCTACCCTCCCTATCCCACCCCTCTAGTTGGTCAGAAAGCAGGGAGCTGATCTCCCTGTGCTATGCTGCTGCTTCCCACTAGCTATCTATTTTACCTTTGGTAGTGTATATATGTCCATGCCACTCTCTCACTTTGTCCCAGATTACCCTTCCCCCTCCCCATATCCTCAAGTCCATTCTCTAGTAGGTCTGTGTCTTTATTCCTGTCTTGCCCCTAGGTTCTTCATGACCACTATTTTTTTTTTTTTTTTTTAGATTCCATATATATATGTTAGCATACGGTGTTTGTTTTTCTCTTTTTGACTTACTTCACTCTGTATGACAGACTCTGTCCATCCACCTCACTGCAAATAACTCAATTTCATTTCCTTTTATGGCTGAGTAATATTCCATTGTATATATGTGCCACATCTTCTTTATCCATCCATCTGTTGATGGACACTTAGGTTGCATCCATGTCCTGGCTACTGTAAATAGAGCTGCAATGAACATTGTGGTATATGACTCTTTTTGAATTACGGTTTTTTCAGGGTATATGCCCAGTAGTGGGATAGCTGGGTCGTATGGTAGTTCTACTTTTAGTTTTTTAAGGAACCTCCATACTGTTCTCCATAGTGGCTGTATCAATTTACATTCCCACCAACAGTGCAAGAGGGTTCCCATTTCTCCACACCCTCTCCAACATTTATCGTTTGTAGATTTTTTGATGATGGCCATTCTGACCGGTGTGAGATGATATCTCATTGTAGTTTTGATTTGCATTTCTCTAATGATTAATGATGTTGAGCATTCTTTCATGTGTTTGTTGGCAATCTGTATATCTACTTTGGAGCAATGTCTATTTGGGTCTTCTGCCCATTTTTGAGAAATGGAAATAAAAGCAAAAATAAACAAATGGGACCTAATGAAGCTTAAAAGCTTTTGCACAGCAAAGGAAATCATAAACAAGATGAAAAGACAGCCCTCAGAATGGGAGAAAATATTTGCAAATGAAGCAACTGACAAAGGATTAATCTCCAAAATATGCAAGCAGTTCATGCAGCTCAATATCAAAAAAACTAACAAGATTTTTAAATGAAACTTGACAGTCCAATTCTCAGAAAAGATGCAGAAGTAGCCAAATAAATTTAACGAAAGAAGGAAAAAGATGGAGAATTTATGCTATCAGATATCAGAGTATGCTTTAAAAATATAACAATTAGAATTGTATGACACTGATACATTCATATACATATGGAAATGGAGGAGAACAGAATCCATGGTGTGGGGCATGCCAAACTATTGAGAATAGGACTGAACAAATGGAGGTGAAAAAAACCTGTTAGATTCCTAACTTGGTGCCAAGACAAAAACAACATATATTCGAGGTAGATTAAAGATATAAATGTCTAAAATAAAACTATAAGAGCATTCAAAAAATATATGTGTAATCTTGGAGAAGTTTGTAAGATACAAAGTATATACGCCATAAAAGAAACTATTGATAGATTTGACATTAATGTTTAAAACGTGTGCACGAAAAAAATAGTATTCCTACAAATATTATTAATCTTTACCATTAAGAAATTTAGAATCTTCAGAAGAAATGGCTGAAAACTCAGGAAATTAAGGAACTCCCAATTGTTCAAGGCCTACTCAGTAATTGACTCCATGCTGGGGTCTTGACAGACTATCTCATTTAATCTCAGGGAATCCTCATCAAACTTAAAAGGATGTGTTACTATCATCATGTTGCTGAAGAAGTAACTTGCCTTTAATCACATGTCAAGCAGTTGGCTGGAGTGGAATTCTAACCCAATGCTTTCAGCACCATCTTGACTCCCTGTTAATTATGAAAACATTAGGAATTATACAGGCAATTGCATGAGTGCTGAATAGCCTGCAAAAATAGTGAATCAGTTAGGATTGGTAGATTAAGATAGAAATAATCAATTAAAATGCACTCAAAGTTAACAGCTATTTAGTGTATTGTATGGAGGAAACAAAGGATAAGAAGGAAGCAGAGGACTTACTGAGAGGCTGTTGAAATGATTTAGTAAAACACAGAGAGCCTGGGCCCGTTAGACTTCCAAGGCATGAATCTGTAAAATGTTACCAAGTGCTAAATAACAGCACATTAGAGCCAGATTCAGCTGTGAGAAAAATCATTTTAGTCTACTTCCAAGGTTTTAACGAGGTGGCTGGTGTGCTGACAGCACTGATACTGTTTGTTAGTTAAGAGTAGTGGTGGCCAGCTGAAAATGTGACCGGGGACTACCTCTTGTGACGTCATGTCAGTTGTCACTAATCTCCTTAAACTTGTGTTCTTGATACTAGGTGTAGTGATCTTGTGTCTTGGGAAGTTTCTGGACCACTAAGTAGAGGCAGTAGAAAGCTTATCAAAAGGGTTCCCTGAGAGAAATTTGGGATCTTCAGAGTGTTTGCTGATTTGAAAAGGACAGAATCTACTTAAAAGAAGATAAGATCCTATTATTCATGTTAGCAGATGATAGGAGGATTTCTTCAGTGTGGTTTTTTTCTTTTTTTCTATTGATAGGAATAATTCTGACGTATTTATGTTATTTTTTTACCTTTTTTTACAAACTTATTTTTGACTGCACTGGGTCTTTGTTGCTGTGTGCGGGCTTTCTCTAGTTGTGGCGAGCGGGGGCTACTCTTCATTGCGGTACGCGGGCTTCTCATTGCAGTGGCTTCTCTTGTTGTGGAGCACAGGCTCTAGGCGCACAGCTTCAGTAGTTGTGGCACACGGGCTCAGTAGTTGTGGCTCATGGGCTGTAGAGCACATGCTCAGTAGTTGTGGCGCATGGGCTTAGTTGCTCCACGGCATGTTGGATCTTCCCGGACCAGGGTTCGAACCCATGTCCCCTGCACTGGCAGGCGGATTCTTAACCACTGTGCCACCAGAGAAGTCCCCTATATTATTTTAAGTAGTGTCAATCCCTACTCTGTGTCAATCTACTAGGTTAACACTACCACATCCCGAAGTCCTTCAATCCATTAGGTCCTTTCAAAGTCCTGCAGTGGTTTAAGAACACTGGTGAGCTTTGCAATGAATATGGCCATTCAAATTATAGGATTTGGGACACCAAGAGTAAGGTCCTGGCCCCCAGCATGCCAACTAAAATATGAAACCTCACCTAGTAATCTCTCCCCATATGCCCAATTTGTGTGACTTGATGTCTGCCTCAATTTTTGTTTGCTTGCATTCAGTAAAAATGGCACTACCCATCTGGCCTAAGCCTGATAAGTACATGGCTCTTCCCAGCCTCTTAGGAGGCTTAGTTCTACATCTGGACCCACAGGCAGCAGTTGGATTGACTTTAACATGAACCAACAGCCTGCTGGTCCCCAAATGTTTCCATGTTTGCGGAGCTCCCATGGTTAATGAGACCTAGAATGATAGTCCAACTCTTTGAAAAGGAATATGCTTCACAAATGTGAACAACTCCCCATCGATGTATTAGGAGGAAATAAAAAACATTGCCTGAATTAAACAAAAAGGGGAAATTAAAATGTTGCTGTCTGGTTATTATGGTATATAATATCACCAAATAAACAGGTTAAAATGTTTATTTTGATGGGTGTTTAAAAATCTTTTTTTTCAATTTATATTGTTTGTTATGGCCGATAAAATTCTTAGCTGTTTCCACTTTGGACACTTGAGTTAGAATGTTAACATTTGGGGGTAAATATTATTTTGGTCCAATGAAGACTGCTGCCTTGTATAAGTTGAAACAGTTTTCCACTAGAAAAAAATTGGAAGGTAAATGTAAAGCAATGTGCTAATATATTTGTGAGATTTAAGCCACCTAAAAAAGTGAGAAAAGAATGTCTAAGATTTTCTCCTCCAATGAAAAAAACCTATAAACTAGAGATGCCTTTGTTTTACTTTTTGAAAATACAGTCTGGTGCCTTGAGTGGTTTCTTTCTCAACACATAATTGATTCTTGGAATGACATTCACTTTGAGTGTGGACAGTTGTGCCTTTGGGACAGAAGCAGTTGTTTCTACCTTTGTCATTTTGTACAACAGCTATAGTAGGAGAACTGTTTTCTCCCCCAAATTACCACTTAAGAGACCTAGAAAGCTAAACAATGTCATTTTATATGTTTGTGAAGGAGAAAATGTCCTTCTACTCTAAACCAAGGAGAGGAAAAAAGCAATTGAACTAATGGTATCTTCATCACTGGGAATATACCACAAGTCATTAAAAATAGAGACATGTAGAATATTTAAGGATACAGTTAAAACAGTGGTGTATTGAAATTTTTGAAAAGGATTTAAAAAATAGGAAAGAGTTTTTTCAGACTAGCAAAAAAAATAATGAAAATTTTTTAAAAGACTACAGATATAAAAATTTTTTCAATGTATTTTTCTTATCTCTTTCCTTTTTGAGAAGAGACCTTGGGAACAAAATGTGCCTCACATGACTAGTGAATACTGGAACAGATAGATTATGCATTTGTTACTAAGTAACTTTTTCTCTTAGCTGTAATAATAGATCACCATTGTTCTTTATATTCGATTTATAATTCTAAGGAGCCAAATGGTGTATTTATCCAGCTATAGATAAAACTTCAAAGTCATATAACTTGAGTGAACCAAGTGTGAACTATATAAACATCATATAGAAAAAAAATCAGAAACTAAGGATAAGTTAAGTATAATTTAAGTATAAATATATACCTAGTGTTGTACATATGTTCTTTCTTTCTTTTTCTTCCTCAGGGTTTGTAGGTAAATTTAGTGATTATGAAAAGAATATTACTGAGAATGACCTAAATCAACAAGTATATTACAGTGAAATGGCAATAAATGACTACAGAGCACTGATGAGAATGTGTTCCGTTTTGCTTCAACTGACCTTCCATTAAACACAAAATTTGATAGTATTGGATTTGTTAAACAAGCTACAAATAGTAAAGTGCTGTTATTTTTTAGTGTTTATTAATATTTTGCCAAATTTCTTGCTAAGAACGTTTTATCATTGCCTTCAAGTTAGAATTCTAATCTATATACTACAATTTATTTTAAATTGTCCCGTATTACTTTTTCTACCTCTTTATCAGTAATCCAAATCCTCAAAAACTTCCAAACTTAGTCTTTTAAAAACCTGAAATTTGTTTACCAAACTACTTGACAAAAAATGAGAAAAAAAGGCCATTATTGTGTTGGCCAATTAACCAGATTTTTTACACAATTTAAAAATATTATTTATAAGAATTTAATTAGAATGTTGGCCTTCCTATAATTAAAAAGATTATGCCCAAAATTATTGTAGCTTTCTTTCAAAATATTTTCAGGGGATTGTTATACGGTCAAATATATTTTTCAATGAGAAAAACAATGGATTAAACTTTAACCTGAAGACATGAGGCGTTAAGAAGTAACGACACCATCCATAAAAGAAGGCACTATAAATTTCCTAAAAACATTTTTCCTATGGCATTTCTAATTCAACCTGAAAAAAATCAATTTGCACACAATTTTTATAAGTTCAGCTATTCAATGATGTATCATAAATATGTATTTTTCTCATATCTCTCTCACAAAATGATTATGAGCCATTATATTCCCTCTCTGCCTAAGAGAAGATGGAAATTCAATGAGGTCATGTTTCTGCCTCATCATTTGGATACAAAACATCTTCATTGTCCATGTTTCCCAGTTTATTGATATTTTCACTTCAAAGAAACTCATATTCACAGTTTTATACCTGAAATAATCATTACCTAGGAGAAAGTTTTAAGTTAAAATGAAAATGACCTTTAATATTGGTATTATACTTCCGATGATCACCATCATTAAATGCATATCATCGGGACATATGTGTAGTTTACAAGCTGGCAAATATTTTTGTTGAAAGAAAAATATGTTAAACCTATAAAGAAGATATTATATGTTTTACTCAAAGTTTTTTCTCTATCTCTAGATTATTTTTAATAATAAAGCTTCAAGTATAGAACTGAACCCTACCTAATGTGTAACAATGTAAACATCTCTTGATATATGAATCAATTAGGAAAGGTAATGTTTGTGTAGGAGGGTGCCTGGTAAGCTAAACTTTTCCTTTTTAAGCAAAAAAGGGGAAAAAAGGCAAGTTTGAGTCAATTTTGAGGAGACACGTGAAGGAAAATGTTTGCAGAGGCTAAGTGGGTATGCATATGCGAATGGGCTTGTTGAATGTAAGGTAACTGGAACACATAAGGAAAAATTAATGCATAGCCCACTTAAAAGCATTCAAGCACAAAAATTTCAAAATCCTGTGGTAGTCATTAACCCTTGTTTAGCTGAGATTTAGAAAACACAAGTCACCTTGGAGCATTTAGTTCTTTGTTTTCAGAGTCACTGGACCAGCACCTCCTATTTCACAAACGCCAGTTTTACACTTGTTACTCCTGGGGAAGAGTATAAACAATTATTTTTCGATTTGACGAAGGCTGCTGCTTCTAATAACCTCTTGAAATGCAGGACATCACAGGGAGAAGGGAGAAAATTTCCTAGCGACAGAGAAGGCTACCAGAAAGAAAAGGATTTCGACATAACTTATTCTCTGTGCTCAGGACTTGAGATGGTCTGACTGGGGGTCATTGGTAGAAAACAACACCAATGACTGCAAAGAGGATCTTGCCATGCTATAAGGGAGAATCTTAAGACCAGGACCACAAAGTTCATGAATGTATGGCTGAGACTAGAAGCCCCTTCAAACCTTTTTGCCTCATCATTTAGGTACAAAATAAGTGTTCTGCACATGAATGTGACTGACAACGCTATATCCTGGGTGCCAAATCAGATATCATGACTGAATGAAAAAGGGTAATCCTTGCCTGATGCAAAGGAACAAATTAAAATAGCAGCACGGAGTGGTGAAAACAGAGGCAAGGGCATCCCTGAATCGGATCTACAAGTAACTGATTAGAATGTCCCACTGCTCACCATCTCATGCTTGAAATCAACTCCAACAGCTGTGGACCTTAGTAAGTAAGCCCCAGGAATCTTGGACAACTGGCCCAATGATGTCCTAAAAGGGAGATTCTGGTCTTCTGCCTTCTATGGCTAGTGAAGATAGAGTAGGGATCAAGTAATTAACTAAAGAAATAGAAAAGAGATCATATTTGTAGTCCTGGCTGGAGAAGTGGGTCTTTCTGGTTGCATCTGGTTTATTAAGAAATCAAAGATTGATGAGTACATTTTTCAGGTAGAGAATTCAAATTCAAATTCTGATTTAGAGCTTATAGTGATATGGTTCCCTTTTTAAATAAAAATTTTAAAAACTACACATATT
Source organism: Orcinus orca (assembly GCF_937001465.1). Taxonomy (NCBI): domain Eukaryota; kingdom Metazoa; phylum Chordata; class Mammalia; order Artiodactyla; family Delphinidae; genus Orcinus; species Orcinus orca. Next base: position 68,204,970 of record NC_064565.1, read on the forward strand.
CAAAAAAGTATAGACATTTACCTTTAGAATATTTTAGCTATCTTTAATAAACAAAATCTAGTAATGAAGATATGATTTCACATTTGCATCGCATACCACTTTACATATGCTTTTTCATTTCAGCTTCACCGCACCACTGTGATTTAAGCCAAACTACAGTTTTGTTATTCACGACTCAGAGGATAGGTAATGTTTGAAAAGTTAGACCAAGCACCCAGGTCTTTTGGACCAAATGACGGTGCATACAATAGCAGAGAACCTCAAATAAATAGCCAAGTACACCTTAAAGGACCGTAGGATCAAAAGTATAAAGGGAGTTGATGTTTCTCTCCTTGCCCACCCAGTGTCCCTTTCAGCTACCTACATCTTTGTATTTTGGGAGCAGAAAAGAGAAAGAGGAAGACGGCAATGCTACTTGCCAAAAGAGGAACCAGAAAGGAGATCCCCCTGACCCTCCTTCCCCACCTTTTATCCCCAAATGGGATAAAAGGGCCCTTGCATAAGAGTCACATGGGGTCTTGTTACCAACAAAGAGCCCCAGGCTCACCTCCAGAACCTATGGCTGGGATCCCTCAGGTGACCTATGGGGATCTTCATTTTTAATGGCCTGAAGTGCTCAGTCTGCACACTAATGTGTGTAAGGACCACTGCCTACTCCCTGCAAGAAGTGCCTTACATATTAGTTTAAAGTCCTAGTGTTAAAGCTGTTTGATTAACAGTATTTTCAATATCACATAATTTGTTTATAAAGTCTTAATGAGTGGGTCTGTGTTTAAGTCATCATGAATTCCAGAAAATTACTCTTTGCATTTTTCCATCTCCTACCCGAAATGGATCAGCTTATGAATTGACTTTTGAAATAAAAACCGTGTTGTTTTTAAATATTTCCCTTCTGTTTTCAACTAGTAAAATATCTTATGTCCTGAGGAAAATATATAAAACATTAAAGGAAAGGTCAATATTGAAATTGGAATCTTGTAACAAAATGATACAGAAAATTTGAATATGGTTTGTTTAGTCTGATGCTGCCAGAACTTCAGTTACTCCCTTCATTAGGTCTGACAGTTACCACAGGACTATTTCGATCTTACTCAATTCTGACAAAAGACACTTGGCTTAAACAAGATGAGAAGATTTGAGTTTAGGTAAATTTCTGCTTTAGAAGAGACAATGCTTTGGGGAAAAAAGAAAAATTCTTTAGAAGCTATCTATAAATGAAAACTCATAAATGAATTAATATAAAAGTCAATATTTTTCTGTATAAAAGACCAATTTTCTTACTGTCATTTATTTACTAATACGTTCTTTTTCCAACTGAATTCTAATGATTCTTCTATTATGTCCTGAGTTCCCATAGATGCTTGGCATTAGGTCTTTACTATTTTGTTTCAATTATTAGAATTGTCATAAGATATGCCAGGACAAGATTCCCCTCTTTGTTCTACTTTTTCAGAATTGTATTGGACCATGAACCCCTCATATAGATTTAAGATTCAGTTTGTCTGGTTATGTAAAATGCTATTAAGAATTTTATTTTAATTGCACTACAGTTATGGACTAATAAAGCAGAAGTTTGACATATTTCTAGTTTTGAAACTTTTCATCCATAACCATGGCAGATTTTCACATTATTATATTTTTCAATAACATTTTATGTTTCTTTCATATAGTTATTACACATCTTTTGTGAAGTTTATTTCTGCATATTTGTATTTTTTTAGTAGTATCCGTTTCCTGTAAGATTTCATTTTTGGTTTTTGCTGATACACAGATTTATTTTTGTGTGCTGATTTTTTTTGTAAATGGGAATCATTTTAGACTCTCTTTTTAGTTCCAACATTTGTCTGCATATTTTCTTGGACTTGATGTATATTCTGTCACCTACAAATGAAAATCACTTTGCCTCCTTCTTCCCTCTCATTATTCTACTTTTTAACATTTTTCTGGTTTTAATGCATCAGCCAGATTCTTCAGTAAAATAGTGAAAAACAGGCTGATAGCATACATTCTTGTCCTAACTTCAATCAAAATGTTTCTAAATGTTTGCCACTAAACGTTTGTAGGGGTTGTTGGTAGTTGTCCTTTATCAAGTTAAGATAGTTCTCTTCTATCCCTAGCTTGCAAAGAGTTTATATGTAATAAATTTTATCAATTTCTTCTTTGGAAACTATTGAGATGTTCTCTTTAACCCTTTAGTCTGCTAATATGGTATATTGCTCTAATGTTTTTTCTGATGCTAATCTGTCTTTATACTTCTAATATAAACCCCCTTGGTCATCATGCCTTATTCTTTAATACTGGTGGATTTGATATGGTAATGATTTATTTAGGATTTTTACATCAATGTCCATATTGCATAGCCTTTCTTTTTAGTCTTCCTACCCTTCTGTGTCTTCCTTAGAGCATATTTGCCCCACACCTGCTATTGATCCTTCTAATCAGACCATGTTACTAAAACTAAAAGCCAAAGTCCTTAACAGAGCTCACAACACACTATGTAAGCCACTCCCGCAACCTCCCAGACTGCATCTCCTGTCCCATTACCGTTGCTCACCCCTGTGCTTGCTGTTTCTTGAACCAACCACATATACCCGTGCCTCAGAGCATTTGTCCTCACTGTTCTCTCTGCCTGGAGTGCTTTCCCTTAAATGTCTGCATGGCCACTCTCTAATTTTTTTAGGGCTGCTCAAATGTCACCTCTTAAGTGAAGCCGTCCCTAATGAAGCTACATAAAATGACACCCCTTCTCTATTCCTATCCTACTCAACTTAATTTTTCTTCATAGCATTTGTCATTACATGACATATTTTGTATTTATCGTCATGCATTTATTTGTGGTTGGTTTTCAGACAACTAAAATATGAGTTTCATGAGAGCAAGGACTGTATTTATTTTGTTTTTCATTGTTTGTATCCCCATCAGTGAACACGTCTGGACCATGGTAGCTGCTCAAGAAAGTTGGAGGTAGTGTTGCGTGGGGTACCTGCCTGTGGTACCTGCATGAAGTAATAGTGTTCATTCATTCATCCAGTACATAATTGCTCACTTACAGTGTGCCTAGTCTTGTACCAGACATTGGAGTGTCCATGCCCAGCGTTCTGGTTTCTGAGAGTGACTTGTCCACTCTCACCAAGAGAAGGCCAGCCACTCAGTCACTTGCCCATGTCAAGGCACACAGTGTTTCTGAGTATCACTTTCAGGCAAGGCAGTCATTTCCTAACCCTGGCTTTCTCCTAGTACTTCAACTCTAGCTCTCTGATTCCAAGGAGACTTCAAACAGGACTCCTTTTCCACTCAGCCACAAGACCAGTAATTCTTCCTCATCCTCCCCTCTCGCCCCGTCCTTCCACCTCAGCCTATGCTTTGTTTGTTTTTATATCGCCTAACATTTCACTTCAGTTCCTGCTTGCTCTGACTTGAGGTTCTTTATTTTTGGCACATGGGGATTTCTGTTAGTGATAGGCTCTTTATTCAAAACATTTGTTAGCTTTTAACCAGCATGTCCATGTATTGGTGACAAGAGACACAGCCTTTTGCATTGGCTAAAATTTTGTTATGGGAACTGAAATTTTCTTAAATGTCTGAGAAACTGTGTTTACAACTCTGGATATTACGAGTAGTGAGTAATTGTGTACATTCATTTTTGTGGCAATGTGCCCTTAGTACTCTGGTGAAAAATGAAAATCCTAGTTCTTTCTATATTGATTTTTCACCTCATTGTCCTTAAAAATATGCTTTTAAATGCCCCATTCTAAATCTTCCATAACTATTCCGTGACTGTTTCTTTGAATGGTTGGTATTTCATAGCCCTATGAGTATAAATTATTATTCCAAAGGTCCTATGTCATATTCAGTGCATCACACTGGAGTCTTAGGCCTGACTTATCTTCCTGCATCTCAAGGTGCCAGTAAAATATGCTCAGAAAAGGTCTCACCAAAGATACCTTAGTATAGAATCTTTTAATATGAGCAAAGCTAAAAATACTCAGAGAAGGTTAAAATGCACAGGACAGCCCCAGATCAGGGAAAGAATGTATTTATAATTGAGTGATTTTCTTTTACAAAACAATAAAATTTGAATAAAATTTTATTTGAATAAAATTTGTCTCCCTGTCTCTGCCAGGCCAATTCTGTACTGCCACTGTAAGAAATCCTATCCCAAAGAGCCTACATCTCCCCATTTCATTAAACAGTTGGCTGAATGTATTCAACATTTATTAGATTAATTTAACCATCTTTCCTTGAAAGGGAATGCTCTCCCAAAGTTTTTTCTTCTTCTTCTTTGTCTTTTATTTTTTTTTAGTTTCAGCAGATTTTTTTTAATGGCCTTATACCAAGAATAATAATTATGAGGGAAAATGTCCAGGCATTTTTTCCCAAATAGCACACTAATTACTTTGAACACAATGCTAAAACTAACATGTTTAGACTTAACAATCACTCACATGGCTTATGTCTACATAATATCAAAGTAATAAGTTAAACATGTTCTTCCCTAAAACTGATTCATGTTAATTAAAAAACCAGTTGAGGGGCTTCCCTGGTGGCGCAGTGGTTGAGAGTCCGCCTGCCAATGCAGGGGGACACGGGTTCGTGCCCCGGTCCGGGAAGATCCCACATGCTGCGGAGCGGCTGGGCCCGTGAGCCATGGCCGCTGAGCCTGTGCATCCTGAGCCTGTGCTCCACAACGGGAGAGGCCACAACAGTGAGAGGCCCGTGTACCGCAAAATAAATAAATAAATAAATAACCAGTTGAAATTATCTTTGTCATTTGGTACAGGCAAAAGAACTGCTTAATTGGCTCAGTTTAATACAAGATCTAAAGATGGTCTACATTATTCTTTACAATTTGTACGGAAGACACGTTAGAGTATTCTCTTAGCTTCAAAAGTGAAATCATGATTTGATGTACTAATCATTACTCTTAATGTATAACAGTAATTCAGAGCAAAAAGAATGCATTTGGGCATTCTCTGCTCAAGTTTAGTAAGAAGTAGGATCAAGTACTAGTTCAAAGCTCAAACTCCAAAGCCAGGCTCTCTAGGTTCAGTCCACTTACTAGCTGTGTGACCTTGAGAGAGTTACTTCATCTGTAAAAAATTTCTTCTTGATTATAGTGGTATAAGGTTGTTATAGGGTGAAGTAATTATAGTTACATATAAAATGCTTAAAACAGGGCTTGGCATATACAAGTACATTATAACTGTGAGCTCACTTGCTCTTTTTCTCTTATCCACAAATTATTGTCCCACAACAGTGCTACATACATACATAAACATCGTCAAGAGATCACATTTATTTTATCTTTATTCACAGTTCCTTAGGAAGAGACATCTTTAGATTTAAGTTGTATTAATCTGATAAAAGACCAGATTGGACCCAGGCTTGTCTAATATTGTGCTTTCTAGATTAGAGTATCAATAATCCAACCTTATAGTGGTTACCAATTTGAGTACATCTTATTTTTGAGGTGGTAGGCAGCAGATTAACAGAACTATCCAGAATTCACATATTCCAGTTATCCTCCAACCACTCCTTCTCCCAAAAAGATAAACCAAAAAATGTCTTGACTAAATAGGAAAAAAATAATAGATCTTGAACAGAAAGAGTTCCTATTCATTTTCAAAGCCTCATTATCAACTTCTCTTTCTTTTCCCTCCAAATACACGGTATGGAGTCTACATTTCTAAAAACTGGAAATGGTATGATTGCTAGTAGGTGGAGTTAATAACATTAAATGCTAGCAACATTTGAGAAGTCAAGACTTCTTTATTAGTGTAAAATTCATGATACCTATAATTTTTTCATTTTTATAACATGAATAAAAAATACTTTAGATAGTAATGAAATGACTTAGTTTAATACCCATAAATTTAAATACATCAGTCTTGGATACCAAGTAGTGTAAACAGGTTAAAAATTCTCCAACATATGGCAAGGATGTGGAGAACAGGCAAGCCTAGTACACTGTTGGTGAGAATGTAAACTGGTGCAGCCACTATGGAAAGCAGTATGGAGTTTCATCAAAAAACTAAAAATAGAACAACTGTATGATCTGGGAATTCCACCCCTGGGTCTATATCCAAAGAAAATGAAAACACTAATTCAGAAAGGTACATGTACCCCAATGTTCATAGCAGCATTATTTACAGTAGCCAAGATATGGAAACAACCTAAGTGCCCATCAACAGATGAATGGATAAAGAAGAAGTGATAAATAAATAAATAAATAAATAAACACACACACACACACACACACACACACACACACACACACACACACACACACAGACACACGGAATATTACTCAGCCATAGAAAAGAATGAAATTTTGCAACCACATGGATGGACCTGGAGGGTATTATGCTTAGTGAAATAAGTTAGACAGATAAAGACAAATACTGTATGTTACCACTAACATGTGGAATCTAAAAACTGAACAAACAGATGAATATAACAAAAAGTAAACAAATTTACAGGTATAGGGAACAAACTAGTGGTTACCAGTGGGGATAGGGTAGGGAGGAGAGGTTAGATAAGGGTAGGAGATTAAGAGATACAAAATACTATTTATAGAATAGATAAACCACAAGGATACATTGTATAGCACAGGGAAAATAGAGCCATTATTTTGTAATAACTTTAAATGGAATATAATCCATAAAAATACTGAGTTACTATGCTGTCCACCTGAAACTAATATAATATGTAAATCAACTATACTTCAATAAAATTTATCCAACATAAAATATGCTGAATACTTCATTTCTACCATTTTCCAAGACAGCATAAAAATAGTTTTCTAACTCAAGATAGATAGTTATAGAAATAAAATATATTCAGAATATATTCTTAACCCATTTAAGCTTTGTTACTTCTGATCAAGTATATATATTACATAGAGCAGATAGGTAGATTCAATTTATACTTCTGCATAAATCCTCAAAATAGATTCTCTGGAATTTATATCATTGAAAATTTTTATACATATGAAAATATTTTTACACAATCCAAACTCTGAAGGAAATATTCTTCCTATATATTTAGAAAAGTTTATTTCCCCCTTTCTTCATGCAGGATATCTTTCATTTGTCCCTGTAAATACCCTTTCCACTCTTCTCCACCCTGCTCTCTGCTCTGGGAGAACATTTGTGGACTATAATGGCTCTCTTGCCCACTGGCTTCCTGTTGAGTTTAGTTAATGAAGAGCACTGGCATGAGATCAAAAGGAAAAAAGAGAGTGAAGTCATGGTATTTATGCCACAGGCTGACTGATCCCTCAACCGAAAGCCACAGCTGCTGTCAGGCAGACCTCACCACTAGCCTCTGTGTCTCTGGTTTTCAAGTACTGTTCTCTTCCCCATGTCTCTTCTTGCCTGGGTGATAATCTGGGCTCCCCATGCTGTCCCCTCCCTTTGTCCCTTCTTGCCTGGGGTGGTAACAGCTGTTACTAGCCCTGATTCCTACAGTATCCCTTGTAGTTTTCCTGCACTCTGCCCACAGTAAATACTCCCTTTATTAAACTGTTGTCAGATTATAATATGAATATGCCATCATCACACTCAAGACACTCAGCTAAATTTTCCTGCCAGCACCATGACTGATACCCTTACCTAAAAGTCCTGTGAGACCACCCAAACTAGAAGCTTTATTTTGTTCTAGAAAACAGAGCTTACCCTAAGCAGCATATTTGAGTTTTGGTCATTTTTAGTGTCTCTTAATGGTTCATGTTGCCACCTTTCTTTCCCTTAGTTGTCCCAAGGTATTCAATGCTGGGCCCCTCTATTGCCCTACACCCTTTACTGAATCAGCCATCCAGTAGTGCTTCACATCTAGAGCTTGTCTTCTGTTTCCACAGCATCTACATTTACCTATCTTAGTTCCATTTCCTTAAGTACCTGCTTACAGGTAAAAGCTACCGAACTGTGATGACGTGATAATTGGTTGGTTAGCATATTTTCAGGTTGATGGATCTTTTCTCGAAGCAATGTCTTAATTCAAAGAATTGTAGTAGATTTCTGGAGAAAATATTTTGGGATGAGCAGGCTTTGCACTGCTTCAATATCATTCCCTAGAGGTGACCATTTACTTTGCCTAAAAATGGAGTCAGATATGTTATAGTCATTAGATATCAGTTTTTAACAAAAATTTGAGAATTATAAAAGTGAATGCAACAATAGTATTAAACATGTTCTAATAGGAAATTGAAAGGATTTTTGCCTTTGAAAATAAATTAAGACATGCATTGTCTAACAACAGCATTCCACGAGTAACTGTTGAAAATCCATTATCTATAATATATGAGGAACAAACTTCATATTCATTATTTTCATAATATTAAAAGATTGAAAAAGGATTCAATTTAAAGATATGTAAAACTTACACCTTATTTTTATATAACTGGATTCTGTTGGTGGTTTTTTGGTGGAGATAATTTTTCTTTAGTAGGCAGTCAATTTTTAAAAATCCAAAGTGGATTCTCTTGGTACCATTAAGAGGCACTAAAAATGAACAAAACTCAAATATGCTGCTTAGGGTAAGCTCTGTTTTCTAGAACAAAATAAAGCTTCTATTTTGGGTGGTCTCATAGGACTTTTAGGTAAGGGTATCAGTCATGGTGCTGGTAGGAAAATTTAGCTAAGTGTCTGTTGGTAGTTGTTTGGTGGAGATAATTTTTCTTTAGTAGGCAGTCAATTTTTAAAAATCCAAAGTTATTTTCTCATGTTTAAAGACATTCCAAAAATATACTCTGGTAGCATCATTTGTCTTCTCACAAGTAGTAGAATATCACAAGCTATTTAAGTCACACTGAAGGTAGAGTTTCCATCTCTTTACATAAAATTGCCTTCAGTTTTTCATGATCACAATTATAAAATGATAGATCTCTCATATTAGCTTAATAGATGAGCTGCATCTAAGTGTACAGTTTTAAGTCATTGCAATTCAATTCCTAGCTCTATTTATCAGGATCGATGTTTATGTGATAGTGAATAATGAGAGTCCCAATTGAGTGATGAGAAGTGGCTTTGATAAAATGTCACAAATCAAAACTCAGCATCGGTTGGTAAAAAAAAACCTACATCCTTTAATAATTAAATATGTATAGTAGTTATGTGATGCCAATATTTTGGAAATTATTGTGAAAAAGTAAAACTGCTGATTAATAAAACCAATTAAAATGATAGTTATTAATGATAATAATGATATTATATTTCTCTCAGTCATTTTTCTCATCAAGCTTCAAATAATATTCCAATCCACAGAAGCAATATCTATGTCTTTGATACGTGGGGATAAACCATGCTTAGAATGAAAACAGAGTACAGAGGCATTTGAAAAGAAAGATGATTTGGATTTTAAACATGAAAAATTATGTACAGTTATAGGATCAGAAAGAAGAGAATATTTATGTTAATGATCACTAGTTGGAAATATTTTTGGTTAGACTGTCCTGGGACTGATTTTGAATCATCTCTCTAAGATCAGGAGCCCAAATATGAACTCACTTGATACAATCTGCTCTAATGGATGTTCTGATTTCTATGATCCCTGAGAAAAGAGAAACTCATAAGGTAAGGCTCATAATTGCACTGACTCTGCCTGAGGACCATTTCCTGACCTGGCAGAGAAAGCTAGAGTCCAGAAAGAGCATGGAATTCCTACTGGGCTAAAATGGAAGAGATTAGAGTACAGGATAGCTAAAACAACTGGCATCTGTGCAGCAAGTTACTGAAGAGGAGGAGGTGATGTATGGAGAAGGGCTGAAGTCATACAGGAGTCCCCTATGAGTCTTTGCTGGTGACTGGTTTGAATATTGACAGTGCAAGACTACCTGGGGCTTACAACAGAGTAGCTGGTCTGGAATTTAGAACAGAACAGATATACCAGAGGTCAAACAGAGATGGGAGATGTTGGAGATCTAGCCTAGCCAGAGTGGAGAAATTTCATTAACACCTTGGGAACACCCAGAATACCCAGCTGAGACAACAGGAATAACAAGCCTTAGAAGTAAGAAACATGCCTTAGAATAAGGCTTGCTTTAGACCTGCATTAGCAAAGCCTAAAACTATGCCATGAAAAAAAAAAAAACAACCCAGGAGAAACAGTGTTTAAAAACGTTTGAGTCTTACCAATCTAAAGAGCTTGAGAACCGCTTGGGATTTTTATGGATTTGTCCTAACATAGTAAAAACAAGCCTACGTAAGTTCAAATTGACCAACCAGTAATTGAACTAACTATGGAAGCAAAAATCAACACTCCTCAAAGTAAGATAATAGAATTCAGAATCTCTAAAAAATACCATTGATGATGTCCAGTATACCATTAAAAATTATGAAGTGTGCAAAGAAAAGTGAAAATGTAGCCCATAGTCAAAAAATGTAAAAAGTAGTCAATAGAAATGGAACCCGAGATAGCCCGGATGTTAGATTTAGCTAACAGCTATAAATATGTTCAAGGAATTAAGGGAAAATGTGTTCAAAACTAAAAGAAGATATGATTTTAATGAATGAATAGATAGATAACCTAAGCAGAGAAATGGAAACTATTTTTTATAAAATAGTTATAAACAGCATGACTATAACAGCATGAATACTGTGAAAGGTAAATGGAATTATATTATTGTAAGATTATTACCCTTGTGATGTCATAAGTAGAAAGTGTGAAATGACAGTTGTGAGATGGAATATGGTACCATTTTGAGTACGAAAAGACTTAGATGAGCCAAGGGTGAATGTTACTAACTTTAGAGCAACCAATAAAAATAAATATGGAGATTTTAACAGCCCTCTTTCAGTAACTGAAAGAAAAAAAAATACAGAAAAATCAATAAAGATATAAGAGTTTGAAAAACACTATCCACCAACTTGATTGGACATCTAAAGAATTCCACACCCCAAAACTGCAGAATACACTTTCTGAAAAGTATGATAAAAAGAGTACACATAGAACATTAGCCATGATAGACCACGTGCAAGGCCATAAGATATGTCTCAATGAATTTCAAAAGACTGAAATCTTGGACTATGTTCTGTGACCACAACAAAATCAACTTAGAAATCAATAATAAGAAATCTAGAAATCCCCCAAATATTTGTAAATTGAATGACATCTAAATAACACGGAGGTCAAAGAAGAAATCACAAGGGAAATTTTAAAATTTTCTGACTAAATATTAATAAAGTACAATACAAAAATTTTTTAGGATTTAGCTGAAAAAGTGCTTGGAAGAAATGTATAGCTTTAAATGCCTGTATTAGAAGAGAAGAAAGTTTTTAAATCAGTAAGTTTCTATTTAAGAAGCTATAAAACAAAGAGGAAATGTAATGCAAAGTCAGAAAGAAATAATACATATAAGAGCATATGTTAATAAAAATAGAATACCTAAAACAAAAGAGAAAACTAATCAAACCAAATGTTGTTTCTTTGAAAAGGTTAATAAGATTGATATGCCCTGCATAAAACTAATCAAGAATAAAAAGAGGGGAAAAAAGGACAAATTAACAACATCAAGAATGATATAAAGGATATCACTGCAGATCACGTATATATTAAAAAGATACTAATGAAGATTAAAAACAGTTTTATGCCAATAAATTTGAAAATTTAGATGCAATTTTAAACTTTCTTGACAAAGGGACATACCAGAATTGACACAAGAGTAAGTGGAATATCTGAATAGTCTAAATTTATTAAAGAAATTGAATCTGTAATCAAAAAACTTCCCAAAAAGAAAATACCAGGCCCAGATGGCTTAACTGTTAAGATTTATCAAACATTTAAAGAAGAAATAAAAACAATCTTACACAAAGTTTTTTAAAAATAGGAGAGCCTTATTTATAAGTAAGTATTAATTAGAACTTAATAGTTGATATAATGATTATAAGTGGGTCACTGCTTTCATTTTTTTTCAGATTTGAAAAAATCCAAGTATAGATTTGAAAAACTATTCTCAGATTGATAACAAAAGAATAGTGCTGCGGGGGTGTGTGGGGTGGTGGGATGAATTGGGAGGTTGGGATTGACATATATACACTAATATGTATAAAATGGATAACTAATAGGAACCTGCTGTATAAAAAAATAATAAAATAAAATTCAAAAAATAATCATAAATTAGACTTTTAAAATGTAATTTTTCAATATTATCCAGAAACATAAAATGCATGGGTAGAAATTTAATGAACAATATACAAGACCTCTACACTGAAAATTATAAATATTGCTGAGAGATATTAAAGAAAATCTATATAAATGGAGAGTTATACCATGTTTATGGAGCAATAGTCTTAAAACGTATATTCTCCCAAAATTAATCTATAGATTCAATGCAATCCCAAAAGAATTTTGCAAAAACTGACAGTCTGTTCTAAAATTTATATGAAAATGTTAAGGACATAGAATTATCAAAATTTTGAAAAAGAGCTAAGTTAGAGAGCTTACACTACCTCAACTTCAAGACAGCATAAAGTTTCAGAATCGAGTCGGTGTGATATTGGTAAAAAGATGGAAATATAGATAAAAGGAAGAGAATAAAGGATTCGAAATAAAATTATTTTTATAGTGCAGGTTGATTTTCAGCAGAATGCCAAGTTAATTCAACAAGGGAAGGAAAAATCTTTCCACAAATGATGCTGAAATAATTGGACTTTTGAATAAAAACATTAACCTCACATCATACACAAGAAATAATTTTAAATGGGTTGTAAACCTAAATGTATAAATGAATGTATAAAACTTTTAGAACAAAACATTGAAAATTTTTGCAAACCTGGATCGGTGATTATTTCTTAAGCAGGACACAAAAGACACAAATCACGAAAGAAAAATTAATAAATTAGACTTTGTTGAAATGTAAATCTTCTCCTTGAAATACACCATTAAGAAAATGAGAAAGCAAGGTAAAGACTTACCTTTAAGTCTTAAAATATTCACAATATGTATATTTGAGGAAAGATTGGTATCCAAGATACATAAAGTACTCAAACTAAATAATAAAAAGAAAATTCAATTATAAAATAGGACAAAAGCTTGAACAGACATGATTGGGCACTAAGCACTTGAAAAGATGTTCAACATCAGCCATCAAGGATGTCACAATGAGATTCCACTGCACATCCCCTGAAACAATCAAAATGTTAAAACTGACACAGGATGTGAAGCAACTGAAACTCACATGTGACTGATGAGAGTGTAAAGTGGTTTAACCACTTTGGAAAACAGTTTGGCAGTTTCACACAAAGTCAAACATACACTTACCATAAAACCATCAATTTCACTCCTACATATTTTTCTAAGAGAAAAAGAAATGTGTCCTCAAAAAATACTTATATACTGATATTTACAGCAATTTCATTCATAATAGGAAAAAGTGGAAGCAATTCAGATGTCTGTCAACAGGTGAATGGATAAACAAATTGTGGCATAATCATACAATAGAATAGTACTCACCAATGAAAAGGCTCAGATTACCGGTACATACAACAACATGCATGCATCTCAACAAGGAGCATAACACAAAAATGTACATGCTGTAGGAGTTCATTCATGCAAAGTCTTAAAATGGGTAAAGCTAAACTACAAAGGGAGAAATCAGATCAGTGGTTGTCTGGGGAGGGAGAGCAGAGTTTGACAGCACAAAAGAACTTTCTGGGATGATGAAAACACTCTGTGTCTTGAATAGGTTGGTGGTACCCACTGGAAAGTACATATGCTTTGCAAAACTCTCTGAGCCATACACTTAAAATGTGCACATTTTACTTTATATAAAGTATTTTGCAATAAAGTTGATATAAAAATAAAGTAAAATTTTTGAATGAAAAAATGATTCATGAAAATGCATATATACATATCTCAAGGGCAGCAATATAAGAGGGAAAGGGATTGCCTGATGGATGCATTCAATTCGTCTAATATATTAAGCGAACAGGTTGAGAATTCATGTTGCTGGTGGGTACTGTTTTAAATTGAACACATGATGCTTTGTCAACCTGAGTTAGCAGTTTACAAAAGTAAGTCATATTAGTTTATAGGCAATTAGGAATTAAGCATAAAGTATAATTGTTGTTGCTATATTTGTAGTCAAGTGAAAATTGTGGTATGATTAGACTAATTGAAAAGTGTAAAAAAATCAGTTGTGTAAACTTTATTAAGGATTGCTCTCCAAGCAGAAGAAAGATATTAGCAACATTAAACTAAAACAACAAAAAAAATCCTTTCTATCCTGAAGATTTCTGATTTTCACCAAGGTACTAAAGTTACTAGAGGTTTCATCTACTACTCACCCAGGGGTATTGTGTCTTACCAAAGCTAAAGATTTCTTAGTCAAGAAGAACCTATACACCTCTTAGATTTTAGTAGGCTCTCTTAAGGACATTGCTGAGAGGTTGAGCTGGAAGCAACTTCTACACCCAAATGTGAGTGTCTAGGGTGTTTACCCAGAAGGATTTGCAGGTTCATTTTAAACACTGTGCTTGTTCAGCTCCTGATTATCTCTAAATGAACCATTTCAGTCGCTTCCTAAATTACACTGTTCTCCATACAATGTCAGAGTTGTCTCTCTAAGATATAAATGTGATCTTGCTAATTTTAGCTAACTCTCCCACTGCACACAGGGGAGTCCCAAATTCTTTGGCAGGAGATGCCTGGCTCCTCACACCATAGTCCCAGACAGTCTTTCCAGTTTCCTCTCCCACTATACCCTTTCCACAATCAATTCTCTATCCATTCTGAATTCCTCACCATTTGCCAATTATGCCATGTTCACTCATAAATCACTTATTACTCCCAAAACTCCTCAAATGCTTGGAAAATTCTTGCTCATCCATCCAGACCTATGTTAAATGTTACCTCCTTTGTGAAAATATTCATATTCCCCCAAGAGGAGCACTTCCTTCCTCTCAGGAACTACCTCACTTTGTGCAGTACCCTCATTATAATATATATGTCATCTTTTTCCAATTGCATGTAAATATGTCTAACTCAACTATCAGATTTTGATTGGCTTAAGGCCTGGTACTGTGGATAATTTATGATAAACTTTTCCCCAGCACTATGTACAGTACATGAAACTCAGTAGCAACTCAGTAAATGTTTGCTGAAGAATGAAAATCTGATCAGATACAAATCTCTTCCCATGGGGATAGGAAGAATATGGAATCCCCAAACTAAATTAAGCCCTCTCTTACACCAGAGATTTCCCTTTTTCTGTACCAGAGAGTGGACAGAGTTTCCCTTCAATCAGATCCCTATCCCCTGTCAGTTTCTAGGCTTCTTGATGTGACAAGGATATAGTCTTGTGCTTTGGAAAACACTCAAGTTTATCCTTATAGATACTGCAATGGGGGACTACTATGGAGATAATTTAAGTCAAATTTCATCTTAGAAAAGAATTATAAGAATATTTCTAAATAAAACTATTTTGATCAGAATTTTTTTTTTCACGAGAACGCTAATAGCCAAAAGTAGATGGTCTCTAACGTGGGTACTCTTTGGACACTGAAAGAATGCTATTCTTGGAAGCTTTAGTTATTAATGAGAAAACAGACCAGTAGACCAAAGCTGTAAATGTCTAGTGAATTAAAGGGCTTGTTAAAAGAAACTTGTAAGAACACGAGAAACTTGAAGCTGTTTAACGTCGGTGCCAATGGATGGAAATTTAAAGAGAAAGGTTGATTTCCTTGTATCGTCGGAAACAGAGGTGTGATTGCGTAACTTAAGCAAATCTTCCCATTGATCTGAATGCAGAAAGCACTGCCCTGTCAATGGACAGATATATATATCTGCCCATTCAGAGAAAAAAAATAGCACGAGGTTCTACCTCTCTGGTTTCCCTACTGTGCCAAAGCATCTTCAAACATGAAAAGAGCTGCGCCCAAGACACCCCGCTTCTTTTCCCACAGTCTGACATTGTTTCAGTTCTTACTTGGGAACACATACAAGGCCTGTAAGACAAGGATGTTCTGTACATGATTTTAAATAAAACATTTATTATAAAAATTGAAAAATGGCTGGAGGAAGGAAAGCTATCCTACTCATTGGCACTTCTATAAATGCACAAAAGACCGCATTGTGCTGTACCCAGTAATTATTGTTAAGCACTTGTATAGAACTTTATATTTACAAAGTGCTTTGTAGTCCTTTATATTATTATTCCTCACAGCAACCTTATGAGGTAGGTTGGTATTGTTAAATCTATTTTACTTCACGTCAGGAGGTCCCTCTTTGAAGTACTTTGAAATAAACCTTGAAGAATCAAAATGCTTCAGTGTGTCTGGAAAAACAAGGTGGAAAAACCCCATGGTGAAAGTTTGTGTTAAAAAAGAAATCCCTAAGGGAGCCTGTGTGCTGAAGAAGGAGATCAGAGATCAGAACAGGAGCTGGAAATTGTATCAATCTGATTTGGAAATAATGGGCAGCCTGAATATAGTGAGATCGATGGACTGGTTATGGGACCCATTTTCTTCTTGTTTCTCTAGAACAGTTGGTCTTGGGTATTGATAAGTTGTCACTAAACCATATATTTTTATATGATATCCAGATAAGATTGGTGAATACCCTTCAGCTTCATTTTTATGTTTTTATATCATATAACATATAGGTGATGAAGTGCAGTGCAGTTAGTCACTGGGTTCTGTTATACAACCAAGTATTAACTAACTGGCTTATAGAAAGAAATTTTTATTTGCATAATCTTGGAAGATGAACTTTATCTTTTTTGTCCATTTTAAAAATAGCTCACTCTCTGACATAAATCTCAGCAATGTCTTTTTCGATCTGTCTCCCAGAATAATGGAAATAAAAGCAAAAATAAACAAATGGGACCAAATTAAACTCAAAAGCTTTTACACAGTAAAGGAAACCATAAACAAGACAAAAGACAACCCACAGATTGGGAGAAAATATTTGCAGATAATGTGACCAACAAGGGATTAGTCTCCAAAGTTTACAAACAGCTCATGAGGCTTAATACCATCAAAACAAACAACCCAATCAAAAAATGGGCAGAAGACCTAAATAGACATTTCTCCAAAGACGACATACAGATGGCCAAGAGGCACACGAAAAGATGTCCAACATCACAAATTATTTAGAGAAATGCAAATCAAAACTACAATGAGATATCACCTCACACCAGTCAAAATGGCCATCATCAAAAAATCTACAAACAATAAATGCTAGAGAGGGTGTGGAGAGAAGGGAACCCTCCTACACTGTTTGTGGGAATGTAAATTGGTTCAGCCACTATGGAGAACAGTAAGGAAGTTCCTTAAAAAACTACAAATAGAGCTACCATATGACCCTGCAATCCCACTCCTGGACATATATCTGGAGAAAAACATGGCCCGAAAGGATACATGCACCCCAATGTTCACTGCAGCACTGTTTACAATAGCCAAGACATGGAAGCAACCTAAATGTCCATCAACAGAGGAATGGATAAAGAAGATGTGGTATATATATATATACAATGGAATATTAGCCATTAAAAAGAATGAAATAATGCCATTTGCAGCAACATGGATGGACCTAGAGATTGTCATACTGAGTAAAGTAAGTCAGAGAAAGAGAAATATCATATGATATTTCCACATATTTATATGTAGAATCTAAAAAGAAATGATACAATTGAACCTATTTACAAAACAGAAACAGACTCACAGACTTAGAGAATGAACTTATGGTTACTGGGGGAAGGATGGGGGGAAGGGATAGTCAGGGAGTTTGGGATCAACATGTACACACTGCTATATTTAAAATGGATAACCAACAAGGACCTACTGTATAGCACAGGGAACTCTGCTCAATGTTATGTGCAGCCTAGATGGGAGGGGAGTTTGGGGGAGAATGGACACATGCACATGTATGACTGAGTCCCTTTGCTGTGCACCTGAAACTATCACAACATTGTTAATCGGCTGTACTCCAATATAAAATAAAAAGTTTAAAAAAATTAAAATAGCTCATACTTTATGGAAAATTTGGAGAATGAATAAAAGTTGGAAAAGTTGGAAAATTTTATCCATTCTCCTAATACCCAAGATAACCAAAATCAAAAATTACCTATTTCCTTCACATCTTTGTCTAAGCATATTTTACATTCTTCTGATTATATAATGCATATAATTTTGCATACTCCTTTTTCATTATGATTATAACATAAGCATTATTCTATGTTTTGTGTAAAAACACTAGGACCTGCAGCTCTTCTAAGCCTGCAGAAATTTACTGAGTTCTAGAAAGCACAGAGATTTAGCATTACCCTAAAATAGCATTACCTTTAAAATAGCTTTACTCTTGAAACGTAATATGATAAACTTCCCTAGTAATGGCAGAAGTCTGTCACAATTTGTATGAAATAGATCATCAGTCTCATGGCTTTAAATACCATCTACATGCTGTTGACTCCCAAATTACATGCTCATGTCTTTCTTCTGAATTCCAAACTTATATATCCAACTGCCGACTCAGCCTTTTCATTTGAATGTTTACTGGGCATCTCCAAACCTAAAATGAACAACACTAAACTCTTGATATCAGTCTCCCTTATACCCCCACTAAGCCCACTCCACCAGGGGTCTTTCCGTCTGTGTTAACCAAAACTCTGCAATGCTTCCAGTTGCTCAAGCCAAGACGAGGAATCAGTCTTCACTGCTCCATTTCTGTCATGCTCAACACCTCATTTATTAGCAAACTAGGCTCTGCCTTCAAAATCTCACCTCTGCTCGCAATCTCTACTGATACCACCACGTTCACGTCACTGGTTTCCCTCTGGATTATTTCATTCGCCTGCTGTCTAGTCTCTGCTTCTGTTCTTGCTCCTTTTAATACTACCGTTGATCTAGCAGCCAATGCAGTTCTGTTCAGACCTACCAGAATACATCCCTCCTGTTGAAAACCTTGAAGTGGCTTCTCATTTCATTCACAGCACAAGACTTCCTTGTATTTAAACCTACGTGATCTGCTCCCCACATACACATTCTATATCTCTTGGACTTCATCTCTGATTACTGCCCAGCATGTCCAGTCTGCTTCCACCACACTGGACTCCTCCTATAGACAGCCCAGAGCTGTCCTGCCTTGGGACTTTTTTTTGCTTCCTGACCCCTATCTGAAGTGCTCTTTCTCTAAATAGCCACACAGCTCCAGGCTACAGCTATTCCCTTCCTGGTCACCCCATCTAAAATTCAATAGCTACTCCCACCATGAAACCATCTATCTTCCTTCCCTACTTTTCCCCTCTTTAATATTTACTTTGGGTTAATATACTATATATGTTTCTTATTTATCCTGTTTCTTTTATGAGAATATCAGTGATTTTATTCTTCATGTTATATACTTTTCAGTATTTTCTGCATGTATATTCCAATCAGGAATCAAACAATACAAAGTAATTTTTACAATAGAAGAATCAGTTGTCTTATGAATTTAGGTGATGTTTTTCTTCTACGTTTCTGCATTTACATTTTTTTCTAAAACAATATTAATACTTCTGTAATGGAAAAACTTTATTTTTTAGAGAAAAAACTGCAAATATTGGTATGTTGAAAGTTCATTCTCATGAGTATAGGTGATTTTTTCTCACCTTTCTTAAAAAATTTTTATTAGCGTATAGTTGATTTACAGTGTTGTATTAGTTTCAGGTGTACAGCAAAGTGAATCAGTTATACATATACATATATCCACTCTTTTATACATTCTTTTCCCACATGGGTCACTACAGAGTATTGAGTAGAGTTCTCTGTGCTATACAGTATGTCCTTATTAGTTATCACTTTTACATATAGTAGTGTGTATACGTCAATCCCAATCTCCCAATTTATCTCCCCCCGTTTATCCTGTTTAATATATTCTTTCCCCACTAGTATGTAAACTAGAATATAATGTAAATATAAGGGCATGGTTTTTTGTCTGTTGCTATATTTCTAGTACCTAAAAGAATATTAAATACACAGTGTATGACAAATATTTGTTGGCTAAACAAACCTTCGGAGGCACAGTATGTGGAAATCTCTTTTAACAGACATAGCTAATTTAAAAATTTGGTACAGGGCTTCCCTGGTGGCGCAGAGGTTGAGAGTCCGCCTGCCGATGCAGGGGACACGGGTTCGTGCCCTGGTCCGGGAAGATCCCACATGCCGCGGAGCAGCTGGGCCCGTGAGCCATGGCCGCTGAGCCTGCGCGTCCGGAGCCTGTGCTCTGCAACAGGAGAGGCCACAACAGTGAGAGGCCCGCGTACCGCAAAAAAAAAAATTAGGTACAGTGGAAAGAGTTAAACAGAAGGTATTTAGAGACAGTGCAGAGTAAGTAGCCTGTACAATGATGAGATGACCCTGGGCCACTTGCCAAAGAAGGTACCAACTCTTCATCTTCGGAGGAAGTCATTGATATTCAAGGCCAAGGTTTTTGATTGTATTCCATTCTCTTTATAAGATTCAGGGCAGTGTTGCCCGTTAGGTTCTAATGATGGAGCTCTTCCTGCATTATCAGTAGTATCTTGGAAACTTTTTCTACATAAATTTTCTACAACACCTGGTTCTCATAACATTTCTCTTTTTTTCTTTCCAGTTTTATTGAGATATAATTGACATATAACACTGTATAAGTTTAAAGTGTACAGCACAGTGATTTGACTTACATACATCATGAAATGATTATCACAATAAGTTTAGTGAACATCCATCATCTCATACAGATACAAAATTAAAGAAATAGAAAAAAAACCTCTTCTTGTGATAAGAAATTTTAGGAGTTACTCTCTTAACACTTTCATATATAACATACACCAGTGTTAACTATTATATTCCTAGTACTTATTTACCTTATTACTGGAAGTCTGTACCCTTTGACCACCTTCATCCAATTCCCACTCCCACAACTTCCAGGCGTCTGGTAAACAAATCTGATCTCTTTTTATGTGAGTTTGTTTGTTTTTTAAGTATAACTGACCTACAACACTATGTTAGTTCCTGTTACTCAGCATAGTGATTTGGAATTTCTGTACATTTCAGAATGATCACTGCAGTAAGTCTAGTTACAATATGTCACCATACAAAGATATTACACAATTATTGACTATATTCCACACTGTACATGGCAATGTATGTATATATATAAATATAATTATTTTAAGTTGCTGATCTCTTAAGTTCAAAAGCGTTTTGATAACCCTGCAGTTTTACTGCACCCTCCCGCCAGACATTTACTGTTTTGTTTTTTTTTTTTTTTTTTTTTTTGCGGTACGCGGGCCTCTCACCACCGTGGCCTTTCCCGTCCCGGAGCACAGGCTCCAGACGCGCAGGCTCAGCGGCCATGGCTCACGGGCCCCGCCGCTCCGCGGCACGTGGGATCCTCCCAGACCGGGGCACGAACCCATGTCCCCAGCATCGGCAGGCGGACTCCCAACCACTGCGCCACCAGGGAAGCCCCATTTACTGTTTTGACATCTTATATTACAGTTTTTGTTTTGTGTGTCCCTTATCTACTTATTGTAGATATAGATGATTTTATTACTTTTGTCTCCTAACCATCCTACTAGCTTTATACATAGCAGATTAACTACCTTTACTGTATATTTGCCTTTACCAATGAGATTTTTCCATTTGTCATTTTCATGTTTCCAGTTGTGGCCTTTTCTTTTATGGTTAGAGAAGTCCCCTCTAACATTTCTTGTAACACTGGTTTGGTGGTGCTGAACTCTTTTAGCTTTTGCTTGTCTCTAAAGCTTTGGATCTCTACATCCAATCTGAATGAAAGCCTTGCCAGGTAGAATATTTTTGGTTGTAGGTTTTTCCCTTTTATCACTATAAATATATCATGCCACTCCCTGCTGGCCTGCAGAGGTTTTGCTGAAAAGTCAGCTCATAGCCTTATGGGAGTTTCCTTGTACCTAGCTTGTTGCTTTTCCCTTGCTGCTTTTAATATTCTCTCTTTCTCTTTAATTTTTGCCATTTTAATTACAGTGTGTCTTGACCTGGTCCTCTTTGGGTTGATCCTATCTGAGACTCTCTGTGCTTCCTAGACCTGGATGTCTGTTTCCTTTCCCAGGTTAGGGAAATTTTCAGCTATTATGTCTTCAGATATGTTCTCTGCCCCTTTCTGTCTCTCTTCTCCTTCTGAGACTCCTATAATGTGAACATTAGTATGCTTGATTTTGTCCCAGAGGTCTCTTAAACTGTCTTCATTTCTTTTTATTCTGTTTTCTGTTCTGCTTCAGTGGTTTCCATTACTCTGTCTTCTAGCTCCCTGATCTGTTCCTCTGTATCATCTAATCTACTATTGATTCCTTCTAGTGTATTTTTCATTTCAGTTATTGGATTCTTCATCTCTGTTTGGTTGTTCTTTATATTTTCTAACTCTTTATTAAAAACTTCTCACTCTGTTCTTCCATTCTTCTCCGAAGTTCTTTGAACATCTTTATGATCATTACCTTGAACTCTTTACCAGGTAGATTGACTATCTGCACCTCACTTAGTTCTTCTTCCGGGTTTTATCTTATCCTTTTGTTTGGAAGCTGTTCCTCTGTTGCCTCATTTTGCCTAATTTGCTATTTTTATTTCTGCATATCTGATAGGTTGGCTACATTTACCAGCCTTAGACAAAGTGACCTTTTGTAGGAGACATCCTATGCATCCCAGCAGTGCTTTCCACTCTAGTCACCAGAGCTATATGTTCTAGTGGTTCCCCCTATGTGGGCTGTGTGGGTGCTTCTCTTGTGGCAGACTGACTGACTACTTTGGGCGGTCTGGTAGGCATGGCTGGCCCCCAGTTCAGTTGATTGCCAGGCCTTGCCTTGTGCAGAGGCTGCTGACCACTGGTTGGTGGGGTCAGGTTATGGGGCTGCTGGCTGCAGTGCCCCAGGGGGTCCCTGAGCTAGTGCTGGCCCACTGCTGGGCAAAGCAGGGTTCTTGAGTGAGTGGTTGTAGAACCAGAATCTAGTGTCAGCCTGCTTGTAGGTGGTGCCAGTTCCTGACATGGCTGGCTGTGGTGTGTGTTCCAAAGCTGGTGTTGGCCCACTGGTGAGTAGGGCTGGACCCCGGGCTAGCAGGCTGAGGGGTCCAAAGTGTGTCAGAGCTGGTATCAGCCTGCTGGTTGGTGGGACTGGGGCCCAGAGATTCCCAGAACTAGTGCCAGCTCATTGATGGGCATAGCTGAATCCCAGGGTCTCTGGCTGTAGGTGCCTGGGTTTGGGGGCTCCCAGGGCTAGTGCCAGGGCACCGTTGTGTGGGTCGGTGTCCTGAGCCCTCTGGTGAACAGGGCTAGGTCCTGGGGCGGCTGTGAGCTCAGGGGTCTTAAGGCAGCAGGCCTGCTGGGTGGGGTTATGTCCTTGCCTGGCTAGTTGCTTGGCCTGAGGCATCCCAGTACTGGTGCCAAAAGGCTACTGGGTGGGGTCAGGTCCCAGGGCAAATAAACTCGAGAGGATCTGAAATGGTGCTTGCCAGCACCAGTGTCCACATGGTAGAACGAGCTCCCCAAAACGTGAGGAGTTGTCCCCAGGGTGAGCTCAGGTTGCCTGCTGCCTCTCCAGGAGGTTCTCCAAGACAGCAAGTGGATCTGATCCAGGTTCCTTTCAAATTACTGCTCCTGCCCTGGGTCCCAGAGCATATGAGATTTTGTGTGTGCCTTCTAAGAGTTGAGTCTCTTTCCCACAGCTCTCTGGCTCTCCTGAAAATAAGCCCTGTCGGCCTTCAAAGCCAGATGTTCTTGGGGCTTGTCTTCCCAGTGCAGGACCCCCGGCTGGGGAGTCCAATGTGGGAGTCAGATGACTTGCTCATTGAGGAGAACCTCTGCAGTTGTAATTATTCTCCCATTCTCTTAGCCTGGGGGTATAGGTCTTGACTATACCACATCTCCATCCTCCTACCTGTCTCGTTGTTATTCCTTCTTTATATCTTTAGTTGTAGAAGATCTTTTTCGTGAGTCTTCCAGTCTTTCTCATCAATAGTTGCTCTGTAAATAGTTGTAATTTTGGTGTGCCATGGGAGGAGGTGAGCTCAGGGTCTTCCAAGTGTACTACCTTGGCCATCTTTCATACCATTTCTTAGGAAAAAAATCACATAAAAAGAATTTTAGTTGGTAAAATGTCATTATTGAACCAAATGAATATACATTAATTGTAAGTAATCATGAACATAACAAAATTAATTTTGTGCAGCAACATATTTGATTTTCAACCTGTAAAATATGATCATTTGCACTAGGCTCTATACCAATGTTCAAAACTTAGAAGGTTTTTATGAGTCAAAATAACTAAAAACAAACAAAAATATTACCATTTGAAGTGCCTCTTAAGAATAAATAGAATTTATTCAAAGTCCAGCAATAGAACAAATTAATGTTTCAAAGTAACAAAGAGAAAAAAATGTAACTGAATCTGCACAAAAGAATTATTAAGGTGAGGTTAACTTACAATATCAGTTTTCAAAATAAAGCTATTTAATAATCATTTTAATTGTGTATAGTGAGGAAATTCCTTACAGATTTAGATCTATAATATAAACCAAACCGCTTATCCAGGTCATATTTTAAACCTTAAGAAATGGACTTAAATGTTAGTGAAATTTAAGACTTTGTTTTTATTTACAGTAGTTCCCCTTATCCATGATTTGTTTTCCATGGTTTCAGTTACTTGTGGTCAACCAAGCTCCAAAAATATTAGATGGAAAATTACAAAAATAAACAATCCATAAGTTTTCAATTGTGCTCCGTTGCAAGTAGTGAAATGAAATCTCACACTGTCCCACTCCATCCTGCCCAGATGTGACTCAACCCTTTGTCCAGCGTGTTCCATCCATTAGTCATTCAGTAGCCGTGTCCATTAGCAGATTGACTATCATGTATCACAGTGCTTGTGTTCAAGTAACCCTTATTTTACTTAATCATGACCCCAAAGTGCCAGAGCAGTGATGCTGGCAATCCAGATCTTCCGAATAGAAGCCATAAAGTACTTCCTTTAAGTGAAAAGGTAAAAGTTCTTGACTTAATAACACTGAAATAGAAGAGAATGAAAAAGGAGAAGCTCAACAGTCAGCAGAAAGAGAGGGAATTCTAGCCAGTGAATCTGCTGTTTGTGAAAGACTCTTGTTTCGTTTTAGCATGTACTTACTGAGTGCCTCATATGTGCCTGGTATTGTGTGGGACACCAGGAAGGATGCAAGGCTAAATGTATAAGATCCAGATACTTGAGCAAGCAATTGAAATATTGGGGATGCCTGTTGTGAGAAAACTGAACTTAATCTAACCTCACTGAGGAAAGTGAGGAAGGATTTGACTAATCAGATATATTAGATATACTGTCAGGGGCAACCTTAGGAAGTACTAATAATTATGAAGAACAAAACCTCAGAGTAAGCTCAATGTAACTACTGATGCAAATTGAATATCTGCTGACCATTTACTAGAAGTAGGATGATATATAACAACTGTAGGTTTTTTTTTTTTGGCTGTGTTGGGTCTTCGTTTCTGTGCGTGGGCTTTCTCTAGGTGCAGCGAGCGGGGGCTACTCTTCATCGCGGTGCACGGGCCTCTCACTATCGCGGCCTCTCTTGTTGTGGAGCACAAGCTCCAGACGCGCAGGCTCAGTAGTCGTGGCTCATGGGCCTAGTTGCTCTGCGGCATGTGGGATCTTCCCAGACCAGGACTCGAACCCGTGTCCCCTGTATTGGCAGGCAGATTCTCAACCACTGCGCCACCAGGGAAGCATACAACTGTAGTTTTAATTCTATAAATAGAGCTGAAAATCCACTTGATGGCTACCTACATGCATTCGGGGTATTTGCTTTGCTCAACCATAAAATCTACTAATTCTGAATTTATGAATTGGCATGTCCCCTTTGGGTCCAAATTTCTTTTTTTTTTTTTTCTCCCAACACTATATATGTATAGGCATAACTGAGTAAGAAAAATATATATGCATACTATCATTCAAAAAGAGCAAGGACTTGTCATGAATATTTAACTAGAAAACTCATTCTATAACCTTTAGAATTCCGTCAAGCATTATGATTTCATGGGGGATTCAATTTTTAGCAAAATGCTCTTTACAACATGGTTTAAATAAAAAGTAAAGCATGCTTTTGAACCAACTTAGAATCAAAGGGCATTTGAAAATATTTATCCAATAAACTATATCACTTTTTCCTGAGTACGTCTTTCAACCAATTAGATAGTAAAGGTAAACATACTTAACACGTATTTTATGTTGAAAGGTCCAAAATATTCAACATGCCGTACTTCAGAGCAGCTCTAGAGTAAACCAATATTTCATGTAAAAGTCGAGTTTCCTTCTTCCAAAGTCATAGTTTTGTCTTTTTGCATAATCTCTTACCAATATTTTGCCCTTGTCACATTTTCTCCCATTTCTAGACCGTTGTGTGATGGGTTTATCATTGTTATTTTATTTTGGTCACAAACCATGAGTAATTCATTTTTCAATTGATTTATGCTATTTATAAAGTGCCACATCAACTGTTACTGAAGTTCAGCTTTTGAATTCTGACAGCTCTAGTAAATAAAACACTATCTGCAATAGAGGAACTGCTGAGTGCTGTTTGGAAGAATTCTCTTTTGACCTAATTGTCCAAATGTAGTCAGCAATGCCTTCACACAAGCTCAGATTATAAGAAACTGCGCTTCCCATGAAGACAAGTTACAGGTCTTTGCTATTTCAGCATGTAAACACATAGTACACAATTGTTTGTATGTATGTATCTGATCATGTACTATTCAAAGGCTTCTGCAAATACCGTGCTCCAAAACACGTCTTCCTCTAAAAAATGCTGAAAAAATACATGTGTAATTGTGTGCAATCACTTATAAAATCATATTCAAGTCAAGTAGGAAAATGCATACCCATCTTGGCACCAAAGGCATGCTGTACTCTGTATATTAAGAGGAGGCTTGTGTTTTTGTTACGTAGAAAGAGGCAGGTGGTCTAGCAACCCCCTTGAACAACTGGCAGCGTAGTTTACATTCTGCAGGCAGCTGCCTCCTCCGATTTTAACTGACATTGCATCACAAAACACAATAGTCACTTGTGTAACTTGTAACACTGACGGGAACTGACCTTATTCCCGCACTACTCTGCAATATTTCAGAAGGTTATCTAGTTTGCTCACATCGAATACTATTTAGAGGTCTGTCCAATGCAAGTATTTATCTTTACCAACACCTAGGATTGTTAACAATCCTTTAACTTTTCTAAGTATTGTTAATGCCAGAATATTCTAACTTTTTTAGGTATTGTTACAGATAACTTGGAATTCTCTAACTTGGAACTCAAAGACACTCAAAATATTCACTGAGATTGAACAAAGAACACGGTATGTAGTAAGAACTGTATACTGTTTACTTGAGAGGCACCTGTAACACAGTAAGCTTCAAAAAGTAAACGGTGTTGTTCTGGTATTGAGTGATTGATTGATTGTCAGCCCCTCCTCATCAGGATGTAGTGAAACCCTCAGCCACTTGGAAAACACCTAGGTCTATGACAGGCCACATGGACATCTTTTTTCATCACCTGCTGAGCATCCTTACTGAATCCCATTCCTGTCTACTTTAACAAGAGCAACTCTATCGTCAGAGCTTCTGATATTAAATGAAGAAATTATCTAACTCTGTCTACATCTGCTCCAAATCTACTCTTTCAGCACCGATTCTTTATGAATGTTCTAAGAAGACCAGAACTGTGGTAATTTGTCTCGAGTTGTTGACATAAGCAAAGCTCTGCCCTTCTGCAAAAAAAAAAAAAAAAAAAAAACACTCTCCTCATTTATTTCATTTTAAGCCTTGATATACATGTGTGGAAACTGAGTAAAATGGCTACTGCAGTTGCCAACTTCCTGGGGATGACCCCTCTCTGTTTACAGTTTTGTACAGTTTTTTTCTAAGGTTTAATGTAGCAGCTGGAGGAGTTTTATATCTCACTCTAGCTTTCGGCAAGAGGAGAACAGAACAGCCTCCAGGCTTGATTTAACATTTAAAAATCTTCCTTTGGGATCCTTCTGTTAGACTTACACATTCCCCTCCCCACTGCCATCCCAGCTCAGGTGCCTGGGGCCTTCCTATTTAACCATTTGGTGATCACTTCCCCAAAGGCTGCCTCTACAGAAGCAGAACACTTTCAAAATTATTTAGACCATGTCAGTCAAAGCAATTCATTTTCTTTGGTCCTTTAAGAACTCATAGATATTGCAGTCATGTTAACTGCCACACATAAAGAATCCATTTGGGGGCTTCCCTGGTGGTGCAGTGGTTGAGAGTCCGCCTGCCGATGCAGGAGACACGGGTTCGTGCCCTGGTCCGGGAGGATCCCACATGCCGCGGAGCGGCTGGGCCCGTGAACCATGGCCGCTGAGCCTGCGCGTCCGGAGCCTGTGCTCCGCAACGGGAGAGGCCGCAACAGTGAGAGGCCCGCATATCGAAAAAAAAAAAAGAATCCATTTGACCAAAATTTGACCATCTGATAAAAAATTAGTTAGATCAGAACCTAGTTCGGTTACTAGTATTTGTTCCTTAAAGCAGAAAGGCACAGAACTGTAATTTGTCCCATTGTCTCCTCTTCTCTCTTATATAAGACTCAACTGGCTGTCAGTCAAGTCAAAGCTTAGAAACTTTCTGAGGAAAAATAAGCATCTGCAAACTGGAATGAAACACATATCACTTCAATAGCTTATATTTATACTTTGAAACGTGTCAAACTAAACTAATCACAGCAGGAAGTGATGGAGTATTAGCTCTGGATTTCAAGTTATTATAATTTTTTAATGTCTGTCTCACATTTTTGGCTGTCTGTCAGATATAATTACCTTGGAAATCCCATCTTCAGTGTTGGTTCTCTCTTTAGGGCCCCAGGGGAGCAGCTATAACAATGAATTAGTCCCATGAAAACAAACTACTTACGGGTATTTCCTGCATGGTATTTGGACTACAGAATAGACATTCTATAACTTTGACTTGACAAGAGTGCAAGGTGGTAGATGCACAATATTGAAGAAGGCAATGAATACAAACAAACAAAGATGGTTCTACATTGTTCCACCCATCTCGACCCTGACTCAAATGTCTAGAGGAAACATTGATACTATTCTCAAATTATGCGGAAAACCTATTTATTGCCTTCTTCATCTGAAGACCCATAACCTTCATTTTTAGACAATCTGCGGAAAAGTAAAACAAATTCATTTAATGCTGTTTTTGTATTCCATCTACTAAAATTTCTTACTTTCATAAACCATAAATTTCATGGTACCAGGAAGTGATCATTTGAATAATCTTCTAGAAGAGTAGGGCAAAATGGTTAAGATTAATGGTTCTCTCACAAGTCTGCTGCTTTCTAGTTGTAAGACCTTGGGTAAGCTATTTTTAACCACTAATTAACACTTTCATTCATGAAAGGAAAACAAAAATGAAAAAAAGATAATACTGAATTCATAGAATTAAGGTTAAATAAGATAAGGCATATGGAGACCTATTATTGTTTTGTACAAAATGAATTATAATGTGTATACCTTCTAGTATAGGTTGTACGATGCACTATTCAATTTTTTAAAGATTTTATTGAACCTATGTATACTTCCAATATTTATACATGCTAGGCGGTTTTTGCATTGAATGTGTTCACATTTAATTACTTATCTATGTAAACTGTTGAATCTATTTTCTATATATATGGCAAATTACTTAAACCAGATGTCCCATAGGCATATGATGGTGCCCCCTCATCAAACAGCTGTGGCCACATTTTAATAAAGACAATAAATACGATAATAAACAAGAAGAGTTATGAATGAGACAGCTAAATGTTCCCAGGTTTGTCCTGGGCTTCTAATCAAGAAAGTATCCATTAATAAGTTACTAAATATAAGAGTGATTGGAGTATTTAGCACCAGTCTTTAGTAGATACAGGCCCACACCTAAATAAGCCCCAATTTAGGCCAACTCAGTAGGTATCATACATTGACAACACACTGGTATTCCCTC
Organism: Orcinus orca; assembly: GCF_937001465.1. Classification (NCBI taxonomy): domain Eukaryota; kingdom Metazoa; phylum Chordata; class Mammalia; order Artiodactyla; family Delphinidae; genus Orcinus; species Orcinus orca. The sequence continues at coordinate 68,234,946 of NC_064565.1, forward strand.
AGATCTATTTATATATTGGATGACTGCTCTAGTACTATCCTCGGACTGGGCACATGAAACAGACATATTGGAGGCTACAGTTCAGTGTCCAATGGGAGAGACAGAAAATGAACAGTATATATTATGAATTGTAATATGTATTGTGAAGAAATAACCAGGACACAGTGTATTTGTATAAAGGGTAATTATCCACCGTAAATGGCCCAAGAAATGTTCTCTGGGGAATTAACATTTAAGTTGAGATCTGAAGGATAGAGGGGTCAGTAATGTGACTAATGGGGAAGAGGGTGTTATGGACTGAATGTTTGTGTCCCCCCCAAATTCATGTTGAAACCATACCCCTCAGTGTGATGGCCTTATGAGGTGGGACCTTTGGAAGGTAATTAGGATTAGATGAGGTCATGAGGGTGGAGCCCTCATGAATATGATTGGTGCCCTTATAAGAGTGAGAGAGAGCTTGCTCCCTCTCTCTGCTCTGTGCCATAAGAGGATGCAGTGAGAAGTAGGCACTCTGCAGCCTTGAAGAGGGTTCTCACCCTGATCTTGGACCTCCAAGTCTCCAGAACCATGAGAAATAAATTCCTGTTGTTTGTAAGCCACCAAGTCTATAGTGTGTTATAGCAGCCCAAATTGACTAATACAGGAGGTTTTATGCAAAGTGGTTAGGGATATTTGTCAGAAGCCAGAGAGGAAATGGTTAAGCAGTAATGGTCCAATGTTACTGCTTGCACAAAGAGGATGTCTAACGGTGTTCCATAGGAAGTATCACAGTATCGCATCCTAAGACATGAGTGTCATTGCAGCTTCCAATCAGAAAGTGACTTTTCTTACCAAAGAGGACAATTATAGAGTGTCTCCTTCCTCAGAGACCAGTAAAGAAGGCTGAGGATGGAGCTGATTCAGTTAGAAGGAGCTACAGGGCAAACAGAGCCAGCTGCCTGCATTTTGCAGAGCATTTCAAAGGCAAGCAAAGCCTCAGGTTCAATTAGTTAAAAGATGTACTTTCTTTCATTTTACAGAGCTTGAGAATAGGCTAAAACAACAAAAGTGTCAATCAGGGCAGTCTGAAAGAGTAAAATAGTGTGGAGTACACACAAAAGAAGCTACAAAATTTGGACAATAGAGAAAAAGAAAATTCAGGACAAAGAATATACTGTTATCTGCAATAATTATCACCAGCTTGTGAGAAGAGACTGAAAGGTAATGTTGTTAATTCAACAAATATTTATTGTGTTACATCAGGGTGCAAAGAAAACAAGGAGACAAAGATACCTGCTCTCAGGGTACTTACACCACAGGGGCTAGGAGAGGGAGGGGAGAAATGACTGGCATCAAGCATTAAACACAAGGAGCATGTAAATGATATAGTATGTTAGCAAATGCTAAGTGCTGTGGGAAAAGAAAAAGTCCAGTAGGGAAGGGAAGATGGAGAAGGGAGAAGGGGTGATTCACAATGTTAAAGAGTTGTTCAAGCCAGCGTCATTGATAAGCGGACATCTGAGCAGACTTGAAGGAGATGAAGGAATTCCTCAACAGCTATCTGAAGGAAGAGGATACTATGTTAACAGTATCCAGCTCAGGCATTGTTGTCGGTACTTACACTTAGGTTTCCTTGTAGTAAAATGAGTATTTTATTCATTTACATGATCATTATAAATATATTAAAATATATTTTAAGCCTGAATTATCATTCAGGCAAATCCTTTTCCTGCCTCCAACTAAATAAAATAACTCTTACAGGTGTCACTAGAAATAGATTCCATGGCTTCTTGGACCTTAACTAACAACCACAATCAAGATTCTGGATCCCAGAATATAGGATCAGCTTCAAAGGAGCAGCACCCATTACAGAATGCTGCTTTGCGAGGGATCATTTCTGTCCCAGCATGTTTCACAGTATATTAGGTAATGTAGAGGAAGTAAATAGGTCATGAACCCTCCCTGAGTAGTAATTAAAAAATAATTTAGCTTAATATCCAACTCTCACTTTTGACTTTGTAGTCCCAGGTAAATTCTGCTTTCCCCGGTTCTAAGGCAAATGTTAAAAGCTTATGAGGGGACTTCCCTGGTGGCGCCGTGGTTGAGAATCTGCCTGCCAATGCAGGGGACATGGGTTCGAGTTCTGGTCTGGGAAGATCCCACATGCATCGGAGCAGCTAAGCCCGTGCGCCACAACTACTGAGCCTGTGCTCTAGAGCCCACGTGCCACAACTACTGAGACCGGGTGCCACAACTACTGAAGCCCACGTGCCTAGAGCCTGTGCTCCGCAGCAAGAGAAGCCACCACAGTGAGAAGCCCGTGCACCGCAATGAAGAGTAGTCCCTGCTTGCCGCAACTAGAGAAAGCCCATGCGCAGCAGCGAAGACCCAACACAGCCAAAAATAAATACATAAATAAATAAATTAAAAAAAAGAAAAGCTTATGCGGAGACTTGGAAGAGTCAAGGAAAGCTACCATCCTGACTCTCCCTACCATCCCAGTTGGGAGGGTTGTCTTAGGAGAAGTGAAAAATGATTTAGTACTTAAAATGATATTGTTCTTAGAACAAGGTATGTTATATATATATATTTTATTTTATTTTGGAGTATAGTTGATTCACAATGTTGTGTTAGTTTCAGGTATACAGCAAAGTGATTTAGTTATACATATTCATATATCTATTCTTTTTCAGATTCTTTTCCCGTATAGGTTATTACAGAGCATTGAGTATAGTTCCCTGTGTTATACAGTAGGCCTTTGTTGATTATCTGTTTTACATACAGTAGTGTATATATGCCAATCCCAACCTCCCAATTCATCCCTCCCCCCCCACCTTTCCTGCTTGGCAACCACAATCCCACCCTCTAAGTCCGTGAGTCTGTTTCTGTTCTATAAACAAGTTTACCTGCATCATTTTTTTAGATTCTACATATAAGTGATATCATATGATATTTGTCTCTCTGTGTCTGACTTACTTAGTATGATAATCTCTAGGACCATCCATGTTGCTGCAAATAGCATTATTTCATTCTTTTTTATGGCTGAGTAATATTCCATTGTATATATGTACCACATCTCCTTTATCCATTCATCTGTTAATGGACATTTAGGTTATTTCCATGTCTTGGCTATCGTCAATAGTGCTGCTAGGAACGTTGGGGTGCACGGATCTTTTCGAATTAGAGTTTTTATCTTTTCTGGATATATGCCCAGGAGTGGGATTGTGGATCATATGGCAACTCTATTTTTAGTTTTTTAAGGAATGTTCATACTGTTTTCCATAGTGGCTGCGCCAATTTACATTCCCACCAACAGTGTAGGAGGGTTCCCTTTTCTCCACACTAGCATTTATTATTTGTAGACTTTTTGATGATGGCCATTCTGACCAATGTGAGGTGATACCTCACTATAGTTTTGATTTGCACTTCTCTAATAATTAGTGATGTTGGGCATGTTTTCATGTGTTATATATATATTTTTAATATAAAAACAATTCAGTGATTCCTTGATGCCTGAAAAAAGAGATTACTAGGTTTTTTTAATGATGGGGTGGGGGGAGAGGGGTACTAACTAAAACAAAAATGTGATGTAATTATTTGAAAGAGCCAGTCAAATCTTAAGGCAGCATTCATGGAAATATAGTATCCAGATCTTAAAAGTAATATATCTAGTGTATTTTGCATCAAACCTATCATGTCTAACTAATAAAGTTCATTTCTGAACATCACATTTTAAAATAAATTTTGAGAAGAGATTGTTACAAGATAATGACCTCAGTGATGTGGGGTTACAGAGACTGCCATATGAGGAATGGTTAATGACCACAGTTAGAGACAAGATAAGACAGAACCTTCAAGTATTTGGAGGGCTGTCATAATGGTTATCACAGAGTGGTTAGTACATTCCAGATGACAGAATGAGGCCCAGTGGCGGGCAGTTAAGAAGAAGCAGATTTTGGCACAGCCTAAGGAGAAACTTTGTGAAAATTAGAACTTTCTAGATTTAAAAAAGTGGTTTATCAGCTCAGGAGCTAAACCCTAGTAATTGGAAGTATTCAAAAAGAATTTTTAGATGGTGACCTATAGTCAAAATTCCCATACATAATGGAATCCTACTGTCTAGGCTTGATCTCTGAAAAAGTTTTCCCATATTCGCATTCCTTGATTTTATGATGTTTATAAATGAGCAACGGCTAATCTAAAACGCCTTCTCTTCTGAATCATATGTGTCGCATAAAAGTTAGAATAAATTTGGGAAACTTGATTTATATGTTTGTTGATACCATGATTATTATCCAAGCTATCAAGCACCAAATTAAAAGTGCTAGAAGTGAGGTAAGACTGCCTAGTGAGTTAACTTTCTTTAGTGACAATGATGAGTTGGGTCCTTCTAGTTCCTAATTTGTTACCTTTTATCTCCACACATTCTTTTGGCCCTGCCTTGTGATACCAGAACTGGGCTCTGCAGACCACATTTCTCCTTTGCCAGCTGGCTTAGTGTTAGGTTCTGCCAACAGAGGGAGCTGGGAGAGACTGCAAGGCTGGAAGAAGGAAGGAGATTTTCCTCTTCCAGGGCTCTGTTTTTCATGCTGTGGTGAGAAAATTGGCCGGGGTGGGTGGGGCTTGGGGGTCCTGGAAGTCTTCCCCAGTAGTGGCAGCTCTCATAGTTCTATAGCAGCAGACAACCTCCATCTACTTCTCCATCAGCCCCGCATCAGGTAGCACGTTTGTGCCAGAGACACAGCCTCTCATCAGAGATCTGAATCTCAGCGTGGTAAGAGATCCTTTCTTCCAGAAGTCCCTTCTTCCTTGTATTTTGCTAAGTCCCAAGGGTCCTTCTTTCTACAGTTGCTACCTCAGAATACCTTCGAGTTCTCTTTTATGTTTTTTAGTAGTTAACCATCCTATATCTAGTTGATAATCATTTATGTTTTCCTGTTCAAATTACTGTTGTGGTTCCCATCCCCTAATTGTACCGTGAATAATACAAGACTTGGCAACAAAAATAAAAACCAATTCAAAGTCTCTCATTATTGGTTTCTCCTAAAACTGTCATACAACAAGTAAGAATGTTATTCTCTTTCCCCTGATTTTGTGATGACTTCTGGAGTAGTGGGTTGAGTAGAAATGGTTTTAAACACATTTCACTGGACACGTGTCCCATTCTGACACAAGAGCTTGATGAGTATCTTATATATTCATAGTCTTCCTACAGCTTGCCTGACCATAGCCCCCAAAGACTGCTTAGACATACTTGAAGCCCTTATTTGTGGAAGGCAGAAGCTTGACATGATAATCAGTCATGCAAAGCCTCATGATAAAAAAAAGAAATTAACACATGTCACACTAGCTACCTTGGTGTCACATTTAACCACATCCAGTGATTATGAAAAGGATGCTAAAAACTCAGGATCTACTTTAAGTCTACATACATAATAATACACTATGAATTAATACACTATGAAATAATACACTATGAATTTGGCATAAAAACATTGTACATTCATGTTTGAGTATAAATGTATATAAACTATAGATGTTCAATCACCTCTAAGATCTCAGTAGTCTCTAGGTACTCGCCCCAACCCAAATTATATGCAACAAGATAATAATCACCAAAAACAAATGATGTGAAGAGGTCGAACATTAAAAGTCACACTTTCCCCACCTTTCCTCTTCTTCTGCTTATGAAAGAGAGGCTTTTAGTTGCTCAACTACACTTCTTTGTTACGCTGATTTAGATCGTGTTGGTGCTGGAGGTTATAGGTAAGGGTGGAGAATGACAAAAGCCAGATAAAGAGGGTGATTTTGCTGTGCAACAAAATGAAGTGTAGGGAGCAAAGAAGGAGCAAATTAAAGGCTCCTTATTAACAGAGGGAACAAAAAAAGTAGGGGAGCAGAGAATTGGGGAATGACGTAGAAGAGCCAAGGAGAAACTGACTCAGAAGTAGACAGTTCTAGTTGTGAGCTGAGGAAACAAAATGTGTGATTACAATAAAGGCAGGAACTTGGGCAGAAAATTTTAATATGTTTTCCTGTGTGATGTTTGTTTAATACTCCCCATAGTACCCTTGATAAAATGTAATAAAGTTTTCCATTGCTTTTCAAGACTTCTTCTGTTTTATTTGGTGTGGCATATTTGTTTCTTTCGGATGCGACAGGGTAAAAGAGGCAAGCCTCAAGATGGTCCAGTTATATTCAGGACCCAGATGAAAAGGAGAAGCCTTCCCAGACTTCCCAGAATGGTGCACCTTTCTATTACATGCTTTCATTATATATCAGTTTTCCATTAAAAAAAATGCAACTTGAAAAAGTAGTAAATACTTACAGCTCTTTGTATTATATGTGTTCCCTTCTTCCTACCCCAGATTTCATAATATAATTCAAATATATCCCTACTATCCAGTTAAAGATGTCCATCAGTACTGAACATAATAGCTGGCCCTTTTTAGATACTGTTTAGCTTATTGAATATACTATTAAGTATAATTCTGTTATAAAATTTATAGTGTTCGGTGACATAGTTTATATGGTCAAGATTATACTCTTCACATAACAACAAATGCTAAAATTAAAAGGAGATATACCAATACTCATTGGTTAATATATTTCTTACTTCAGAGTACCACTTATATATTTTTAAATATCTGGAATAAACATTTAATATCTGCTTGGGAGTTGGGGGACTAGAAAATTGTGGGGAGGCCAAGATGAATAGCACACAGCGCCACCATCAGGCTAATGGGCGAGAATGATTTAAATGTGGCAGGGCACAATTGATGAGCCCTCTTAATTACAAAAAGAATGTCTGATATTCTAGAAACTGAGGCCTTTCTATTTGGTATGTAAAAGAAACTGTACAGGCTACTCGAAAGCCTTCACTTTTTATTATACAAAACTACTACCTCTAAGTATTGTAACAGAATTCGTTCTTATCAAACCAGTGTCCCCACAGATAACAATAAGAAACTTTGTACGAAGAGGATTTTTTAATTACCAGGACTGGGACTAGGGTGAGGTGAGTAAGGTATTCACCTCAAAGTGAAAAATTTAAGGGGTGCCAGAGCTCAGTAATTTAGAGAAATCACATTCTAATGCAATATTTTTAAAATCAAAATTCGGGCTTCCCTAGTGGTGCAGAGGTTAAGAATCCACCTGCCAATGCAGGGGACACGGGTTTGATCTCTGGTCTGGGAAGATCCCACATGCCGTGGAACAACTAAGCCCCTGTGCTACAACTACTGAGCCTGCACGCAACAACTACTGAAGCCCGCGCTCCGCAACAAGAGAAGTCACCGCAGTGAGAAGCCTACGCACCGCAACAAAGAGTAGCCTCCACTCGCACAGAAACGAAGACCCAATGCAGCTAAAAATAAATAAATTTATTAAAAATAATTAAAAATAAAAATTCGTGCAAAAACACCATGGTGAAGATAGTATCAAAATTTTAAATAAAAATAGGGCCAGTGTTCTAGATTTTTCTCTCTTACCTCTGGTTCTAATAGCTTCAGCATGGGTCTGTTACTCATCCTGTCCTTATTTAAAATGTCGGTATTTTTCTGATCATGGATTTTTGCATTAATTTAGTAAACAAGAATTAGAATGGAAAATTCTAAACCCAGGAAATTCTCTGGGTTCTGTGAAGGAGGTAGTTGCCCAGGGAACAACTGAGAGAGAAATGATACAAAAAATGAGTGGGGATCATCTCTGCCCCATCCAAACTAATCATAGTTATTCCTCTGCAAAGTGCGAGAAATGTGACTGTGAATGTTATCATCTAAACAGAGCCAAACATTTCCTGACCATTAAGGTTAAATACCAGTTTCATCTTCATCTCTGCCTGGGGTTTGAAGCTTGCTGTAGTCTGGAGTAACTCCAGTTTGGAACACTACAGAACAACTTGACAGTTTGAACCAAAACTACTGCAAAGGGAATCATTATCTAGTTGCCACTAAGGAAAGTCTCCAAAAAATAGGAAAAATAATCTTTTGGAAACGGCCTCCCTCTCAGGTTATTTGAGTGCAGTTCAACATAATTTGGCGATAGGGATGTTTGGTAGACTCAGAGATGCACTGCCAGAACCCTTTCAATGAAAGTACTTGCTGCCCGGCTCTGGGGAATCCAGTCAGCACGCTGACAGCTGTCAGCTCCTTCAGGGTTCACCTCAGCTGTAAAGAACCACCTCCCCTGGATGAGCAGGGCAGGAGTTGAAGGGCCCTCGGCATCTTGATCTAAGTCAAACAACTCTGAAGGGCAGGATTCCTGTATAACTCCTGCTGGATCAGTCTAAGATTTGCTGGCCTGCATCGGTTCAATTTCTCCTGGCGCCCAGCCCTGCTTCCTCCCTCTTCCTTTCACATCTCTCACTCCAAAGCCCATCTCCACATTTCCTTCCCAAAAACCCAACCTGAGACAGAGAGGTAAACTAGATGACATTTTTTTCTTTTTACAATTATTATTCTGAACAACAACAACAAAAAAAAACTAATGGAAGAAACTATTTGCAACCTAACTCTTTGAGCTCTGTCAATTTCGACCTGAATTATACATGGCTGTAATTGGCATGTACATATGATATTGGATTCAGATTTTTTTGACTGACATTTTTTAACACGCAATACCTTGTAGCAAATTTGTCCACACGTTGTCTTTTGTAATGCCCTTGTGGTATTCCATAGTGGATTTCTTAACTGTCTCCAAATTTATGGCCTTAAATTTTTTCTATTTTTTCACTGCTTAAGATAGTGCTGTTATAAATATCTTTGTACAAATTGCTTTCTTGCTTTTTTGATTAATTCCTTTGACAGTTGCTTTCCTAGAGTTGGATCAGAGTCCTGTGAATATCAGCACTGGGACCAGTTAGCAGAGGAGAAAGAAAGAATAAAAGGGAAAAGGATTCACATAACTACCACCTTTTCCTTTCTCATATATAAAAGACGTATATAACTGGAGTGAATATAAATCTGGAACAACCTAAATTCCAAGTCCTGGCTAACTTCATTTCCCTATGAATCATCTTGAATAACCCTACTTTACAGTAATTTGGACTTTGAATATGGATATTGAATTATATTTGTTTATAGCACCATTATCCAAAATCCAGCTCATAGAATGTTAGATGACTGATGTTTACTATGAAGGAAAAAAAGTTCAACGGGTAAACAATTTTTCAAATGCTGCATATTAAATAATCTTCTTAAAGATTAATAATGTAGAGGGTTATGTTAAAAGCAGAATTCTCACAGCAAAGAAACATTAAGTTTATTTAATCCACCTATCCAGGAAAATTAATATTATAAGGAAAACAGTTTGTGAAACTGTGGAATACATGGTATCATTAAAAAACTTTTAGAAAAAAAATATATGCACACTTACTCTTTAACATGTACATATCTTTCTAGAAAAGCCCATTATGCATTACATTATTATCCCCTCCAGAACCTACCACCGATTCAGGCAAATTTTAGATGTTCTACAAAGGTTTATGAAATCTCACTAAACATCTGTTAAAAATTGCTTTGTTCATTGCTAGACATTTATATAATATAGTTTTAAAGCAAGATAACAGCTGAGGGGAGCTGCAGAAAAAAAATCACAGAACTTATGTTGAATTATTTTTCTTGTACATATGAAGTTGTTCTGTGAGAACAAGAACACTCAGCAGATGTACAGATCCATTATCTTTTCTCATGGCAATATGTTCCTCCTTTCAGAAAATTTGAGCAAGTTTGGAACATAAAATAATACAAATAGGCTAAAATGCAAAGCAAAGAAAATGAAGGTGATTGGCACAAAATAATGAAATAACCATAAGCGATGTCACATAGGTGAGCATTAATTGGGGCATTAACCGTTGATGTTCACCATTTAACGAAGCATCTAAAGATATAATAATCCTGCTATATACTTGGAGCAGCAGATTTCCAGCACATATATCCACATGTACCTCCCCCATTAAAACACAATGACAATGGTTTTCACATCTTGTCATTTCACCCTTGACGCTCTCCAAAGGCTCACTGGATCTACGCCATGACTCACATAACCTGTGCATTCAGAAACAGGTGTTTGGAACTCTACATCTGGTGATAAATATTAAAGATAGAAGAAGAGACTTCGGAAACAGCCTACTTAATTCATTCTCACTTGGCATTGCCACCACTAGCTACACTATTACAGATTGAGCTCCAAGGACTACTCAGAAATCCCCTCCAGTCTGGAAATTCCAAATTATATTTCTCTCTGTATTTTTAGATAGTCATAAAATTATTACTCAAGAAAAGATTTTAGAAATCAAGATTAACCCTTCACTTTAAAATTGAGAAAACTGAGAGCCAGAAAGTTGAAAGTACTTGCCCAGATTCAGAGAATAAATTTTGTGTAAATGTGTATGAAAATACAGCGCCTGGGCTTCCCTGGTGGCGCAGTGGTTGAGAGTTCGCCTGCCGATGCAGGGGACACGGGTTCGTGCCCTGGTCCGGGAAGATCCCACATGCCGCGGAGCTGCTGGGCCCGTGAGCCATGGCCGCTGAGCCTGAGCGTCCGGAGCCTGTGCTCTGCAACAGGAGAGGCCGTAACAGTGAGAGGCCCGTGTACCGCAAAAAAAAAAAAAAAAAAAAAAAAAAAGAATAACACCATTCTTTACGACATAGTATTGTTGGGAGTTTTATGTAACATAGAACATGGTTAAGTGCCAAAAAACAATTTGTTATTATATATGTAAGTAAAATTTATTTTCTGTGTATTATCATAGCCTTCAAAAACTGCTGCTAGATTCGTATCAAATTTGGAGACTAAGCTCGTGTAAATGATAAGCCAGGTGTCATATTCAAAAGTCATGCTGACTTCAGTCTCTGAAAGGAGAGGGTAGAAATACTTTTCCCTATTCGTCCCACTGGGTACAACTAAAAATCCTATACATTATATGTAAAACCAACATAAGAAGCTTTTCAAAGGTGGAAAGAAGGCAGGCCATCTAGGGAATTAGACTCCCAGGATCTACACCATGGTGAATTCCCTGCATTGTCTTCTCACCTCATACATCCCAGGCTGGGTACTGAAGAAGCCAGTACCCTGAAAATGCTAATGACAGAGACAAAAAAACCTCCAAGAAAAGCCTGTCCTTTCCAGTGGCCCAGCAAAGGGGCAGCTTAGCAAGACAGCCAACATTTAGACAATAATCACAGGAATGTGTCAGCCCTGCCCCCGCCAACAAAGGCCCACTGGAGAGTCTAGACTTTCCCCCATGCAGGCCGTCAGGAGGTGCCCCAGCCCCATCCTCACGTCCGTGGTGTCAGAGGAGGCCTGTAGTGGAGTCAGGACTTTCACCGCGGTGCAGTGGCAACATGGCCACCCCAGCAGTACTGGTGGAGGCCTTGTGGGAAGCAGTAAGGAGATGTCCCTCCTCCTCCCAGCCAGGGTGATATCCACAGAGGCCAAGAGGGGAGGGGATTTTTGACCCAAGTGCGGAAGCAATTCAGTGGAGGAGCATAGGCTTTTTAACAAATAGCACTGGAGCAACTGGACATCTGTAAGCAAAAAAAAAATAGAAACCTCGACCCAAGCCTCAAACAACTTACCAAAAAACCTCAAAATAAATCATAGATTTAAAAATAAAATGTAGAACTGTAAGACTTTTAGAAAATAACATAGGAGAAAGCTGGGGGGACCTAGACTTGGTGAAGAGTTCGCAGACGTGACACCAAAAACACAGTCCATAAAAGTGAAAACTCAATAAATTCTACCTCATCAAAATGAAAACTTTTGCTCTGTGAAGGATCTTGTTAAGAGGATGAAAAGACAAGCTACAGAGTAGAAGAAAAAAATATTTGCAAACGTATCTGACAAAGCACTCATCAAGAACTCTTTTTTAAATTTATTTATTATTTTGGCTGCGTTGGGTCTTCGTTGCTGCACGCGGGCTTTCTCTAGTTGTGGCGCGTGGGCTTTCTCTAGTTGTGGTGACCGGGGGCTACTCTTCGTTGTGGTGTGCAGGCTTCTCATTGCGGTGCCTTCTCTTGTCGCGGAGCACGGGCTCTAGCCACGCAGGCTTCAGCAGTAGTTGTGACGCATGGGCTCAGTAGTTGTGGCTCGCGGACTCTAGAGCACAGGCTCAGTAGTTGTGGCACACGTGCTTAGTTGCTCCGCCGCATGTGGGCTCTTCCCCAACCAGGGCTCGAACCTGTGTCCCCTGCATTGGCAGGTGGATTCTTAACCACCGCGCCACCAGGGAAGCCCTCATCTAGAACTCTTAAAACTGAACAGTAAAAACAAATAATCCAATTAGAAAATGGGCAAAAAACATGAAGAGACATTTCACTGAAGAGGATATACAAATGGCAAGTATGCATGTGAAAAGATGTTCAGCATCACTAGCTATTAGAGAAATGCAAATTAAAGCCACAATGAGATATTATATATGTCTCAGTGTGGTAAAATAAAAAATATATAGTGACAACACCAAATACTCGCCAGAATGCAGATACTTGATATCCTATACATTGCTGGTAGGAGTATAAAATGGCACAGCAACTCTGGAAAACACTTTGACCGTTTCTTAGTTAAACATACGCTTGCCGAACAACCCAGCAATTGTGCTCCTGGGCATTTATCTGGGAGAAATGAAACATTATTGTCATAGCTTCATTGTAAGAGCCAAAAACTAGAAACAACCAAAATGTAATACTGCTGAGCAGTAAAAAGAAATGAACTATTGATAACACACAACAACTTGGATCTCAAGGACATTATGCTAAGGGAAAAAAAAAATCTCAAAAGGACACATACACTATGAGTCCACTTCTATAACATTCTTGAAATGATAAAAGTTTAGAGACAGGAAACAGATTAATAGTTGCTAGGGGTTAGCAGTGGTGGTGGGGGAAGGGAATTGGGTGTGGCAATAAAAGGGTAGCACGAGGGAGATCTTTGTGGTGGTGGAATAGTTCTGTATTTTAATTGCACTGATGGTTACATGAGTCTACACATGAGATAAAATAACATAGAATTCTGCACACACATCATGTCAATGTCTAAAATTCCTGTCTTTGATATTAAATTATGTAAGATGGACCATTGGGAGAAACTGAATGAAGGATACATGGGTCTTCCACATACTACCTTTACAACTCCCTGTGAATCAATAATTATTTCAAACTGAAAAGTTTGTTTTGTTTTCATTTCATTTGAGGGGCGTTCCTAGGAAAAAACTGAGGCTTAAATGACTTAAATGACAGTCAGAAGAACCATGCTCTGTCAAGGGCAGTTGAAAGCAAAATGCAATGCAAAGGAAGACTGGCTACCAACTGCAGGGAAACGCCTTACATAGAGACTTCTGTGGCCAAGAAAACAATCATTCCTTTCCCATATGAGTTCCAAGTAGGTTTATGGTTTTTAACCCCTGATTGCAGATTAGAACTAAATGAGGAGTTTTAAAAATGTTCACTGTCCAGCCCTACCTGCAGTGATTCTGACTTTTTTGAGTTAGGATGATCATAATTATCCTGGAAGGTTCTAGAGTGCAGTATGCAATGAGGAACACCATATTACACTAAGGAATGTAACAGCAGTTCAGTGTCTGAAATGTGACACTCTTTTGAGCCCCATAAACTCAAAGTAAACCCAAAGATTTATGTTATTCTAATGGTGAGGTTATTTTAAAGCCAGTTTCTGAGCCCTCAGAACCTCCTATATCTCAATTAATTGAGCAATATTCAGAACCCAGGCAGTTTAAAAATACCATAGGTGGTTCTCAATGTGCTGTGTTAAAAAAGAAATCAATATTTTAGCTTTTAAATATCACTGATTCTCTCAAATGATCCTGTTACTTTTTCGTGGCTATTAATAAGATGCAAGAAAAAAGGCTCTAAATTTCAGGAATTAATCTGTGTTGAAATGCTTCTAGAAGGAGGAATTCTATATGGTATAAACCGAGGAAAAGAGCAGCAGAGACCCTTTCGTATTAGAAAGGATAGTGGATATGACAGATGTGTTCTTTAAGAGGACTTGACACAAATTAAAAAATTAAAAATCATTACGCTTTATATTAATTACTATAATTATGAAACATTCTCAATATTCCACATTAATATTTATAGTTTCAATTAAACTGTATTTAACAACAGTTAATGACGTTCCTGAGCAAAGCTGGATATTACAGTTAATATCCAACTGTGATATAGGGAAAAATTCTGGAAACAATATGAGAGCAGAAGTAGAGGACTTCTGTTCACGTCTCTGCTATTCTACTTACTGGTTATTTGACCCTGGATGAGTTCTTTATCAGTTTCCTCATGTGTAAATTTAAGATAATAATATTCTGAGGAACAAAAAAAATACTAATATGAGAAAGCACTGTATGCTACAAAGTACCAAACATTTTGTCATCATCATAATTATTACCATTTTAAAAATTCAATTCTTAAATTTTTAACTGCCTACTTACAGGTCTATGAAACTAACTTTTTAAAAAACACTCATAGTTTATATATCTAGAACAAGTTTCCCATGATCAAAACTACTGTATGGAGAATCAGTTAATTGAAGGGTGATGGTTTCCAAATTGAAAATGACTTGGGCATATTTACTGACACTGATGAATCCTATTAATTATAACTCATGGAAATAGCCTTGGCACACAGAGCCACGTGGCATGCAAATATTGGATGCCATTTACAGTTTTCCTTTTAAAAATCTAAAAGTTACATTTTATTTCTATATCTAGCCTTTCCATTCAAGGGCGCTTCAGCTGAGCTGGCACTAAATTTTTGAGCTTTAGATTTAGTAGCAAAAGGTTTCTAATAGTGTACATAGAGTTGTCAGTATCGCACACCCTGAAGCAATGTGGAGGGCTGCAAGATATCTGGAAGAATTTCAAAATGTCTGTAGCATTCAATACTAATTGGAAAGTATGAACATGATATTGAATCGTGTGAGAATGAATGACATGTAAATTTTTTAAACTTCACAAATGTAAAATTATACAGCAATCCTAAATAATAAATGATAAATAAGCCTCAGTGGATGATTTATCAGAACAATTGAATAATAATAATTTAAGAACTAGCTATGACTTGAATACTGAAAATCACAAATAATATTTTAATTGGGACAATTTTAGTATTACCCATAAATTATGACTTTGTAATTAACAACAACAAAATATATATATATATATATATATATATATATATTTTTTTTTTTTTTTTTTTTTTTTTGCGATATGCGGGCCTCTCACTGCTGTGGCCTCTCCCGTTGTGGAGCACAGGCTCCGGACGCGCAGGCTCAGTGGCCATGGCTCACGGGCCCAGCCGCTCCGCGGCATGTGGGATCCTCCCGGACCGGGACACGAACCTGTGTCCCCTGCATCAGCAGGCGGACTTTCTACCACTGCGCCACCAGGGAAGCCCCAACAAAAATATTTTTATTATACAAGTATGGGGACTTGCCTTCTTTTATCTATTTAGATATATAACTAATTTCTTGTTTCTATTTCAAACATACTAATTCCACATCTTTAAGAAAATTACTGTTAAATGTTAAGATTTAAAGTATGAATGTAAACTTGATGATTCCTCAATATCCATCATTTTCCATACTACAGCTTTTTCTTCTCCCCCAAGTTGAGATGTCTACCTCAAAGTACACCTATACGGTTGTCCTTACATATGCAAGCAACAGGCAATGTGATTTTATTGGCTCGTCTATTTTGTTTATACCTCTCTTTCTCCCAGACAGAATTACAATGTCCTATTATAACTGGCTACATCATAACATACAATAATTAGCCAAGAAAACTGAGATAAGTAGAACAATGAGTGTTTGAAAAATAAGTTGAAGCTCTAAGTAGTTTAGAATGCACGTGGCTCAGAGTCCTTGCCAGAGAAGGGCTACAAATTTTGCTTTAAGGGGGAAATATGATGGGTTAATGATCCATCAGGTCTACATGCTCAGGTGGTGTGGTTATTTCCCGTGCTGACGTATGTGAGACCTCTCTCCCATGCGTCGTCATAAAGTAGACCCTCTTTGATACAGTAAATGGCATCATCAGCACCACCTCTACACTAGTGATAAGTGTCACAGGCCTTTTCTTATAACATCTCTCTAAGCTGGCTGATGCTATAGCATAAAAGTTTAGGAAAGTTAATTTGACAGGAGCCAAAATCATGCAGAACAGGGACCCAGTTCCCTAACGGGCAAGAAATATGAACTTAAACCATAGCCAAATACTGGTAAAGTGACTCCACCTTAAGCCACAGACAATTTTAAAGTTAACTAGAGGAAAGACTTATTGAGACTTTTATTTCATATGTAACAAGACAGAATTTGGAGACAAGGAATGTTGTTAAAACATTGTTTTAGATCGCTGGAGGAACACTCTGGAGCTATTGTAATAACTCCAACTGCCAACTGGTTTTATTTAATCATATTTCTATGATCTAAAAATCTCAAAAGAATTTGTCAAAATAATTATCTTGAAGTTGAATCAGAGAAGATATTATTGTCATTAAATTAAATTACAGAATCTCTTATGAAAGGAGGAACTTAGTGCTCCATTCAACTTTTTTTTACTATCATACTATCAAAGTAATAATCATTGCACATTTAGCACTCACACTGTGAAAGGTGCTGAATTAACAGTCTTTTAAAAATAGCAAATCACACTGTCCTCAGGTGCAGAAATCCAGGGAAATGCTATGTAAATATTTGAGGTCGGAATTTGGTTTGAAGTGTTTAGAAAGAGGAACGAGATATTTAAATGAGACAAATGGCTTAGACGCTTAATGGAAACAGATGGATAGCAATTAGAGGGAACGCTAAGCTAGAAGCACCACTGCAAACAGTTCCCGACTGGAGAAGAGCGGATGATGGGAACCCGAGAATGCGAGGACCGAGAGAGGACGAGCAGAAATTGCTTACTCCAGCTCCAGTTTCATCTTAACTTGTCAGTTAAAAATAAAATAATAATTTTAAGGTTGAAAAATATCTTAAGCGGTGCTAGAAGATGAAAGTCCACTTTAAGTCATAGTATATAGTGCATTCTTTCTCTCCTGCTTCCCACCCCATCCCTCTCCTTCTCTTCTACCTTCTGTTTACTTCTCACAAAAAGTCAGGATTTGTTTTGCAGCTTTGCCATTTCCTTCATTTTGTCAGAAAAGGGCACAGACATCCTCCCAACTGCAGTCTTGGGTTAATATTGTAAAGGAGAGAGGAAAAGAACCTATGCGTGAAAGGATGGGAGGATGAGGTAGAAAGGGATTGGCTACTAACATTTATTTTTTTCATGTTCAGTAAATCTAGCAAATCTGAATAAAGCAGGAGAGGGAAGGGGCTAATATGGCTTAGAGATTTACCAGGTTCACTTTCAAAAACTAGTCGTAAATTTCCGGCTTGGGAAATCACGTTTAACGGGGATGAGAGGGGCAAGTTGGGATTAAGTGCAGCACTGTTGCATTATTACTACCTGGTTTGTTCTGGTTATATTTAAAAATATTGCACAATGACATGCAAAATATACCATGCTAGTGATCTTAATTTCATGTTTTCTTTTTTGAGGCTACCACGTAAATAGCCTGAGGCATTAGTATTTTGACAGAAAATGCTGGGCATACTTGTAAACTACTCACCTTCAAAATCCTGAAACATGAATCTTGACCGTTAACAACCTAATGGAAATGTTTTGTCAAATAAGATGAATAGTATAAGAAACAGTGTACATGAAGAATGAAAATATTTGGTAGGAAAATAAATCTAATTACCGACTGGTGTTTAGCAGAAAGCAGGCGCTTGCTCTCAAGGATAGTAACTTACTTTAAGTATGGAAATTGCGTGCTTTTTTGGTAATGGAAAAGCCATGGAGTTTTCAAAACATGTATCAAGTTATAATAATAAATATGTATGTATCCTGAAGTGGAACAAAAAATTAAATTTTAAATACTAAAATAAATATAACTTACTGAATAACAGAAGAGATAAAGTAAATATTAGAAATTACCTAGACTTGGTAATTAGCACCAAATATCTTCACAGAGTCTTTAGCCAAACATTTTAAAATTTATATTAGAGTGAGAAGTATTCAAAGGAATACCCAAAAATAAGTGACCAAAATTCATGAAGAAGCATGAATTTTCAATTTCAATCTCAAAAAGCTTGTATTAAGATACTGTATAGGAGTCATATTATATGGCAGAAAAAAGTCTGGCTGAAGTTCAAAGACCTGGACTTTACAACACCCATTTTGTCTCACACTCTAAGAGTAAGTTTTCCCTTCTATCTAATATGAAAGGTTTGGACTAAATATCTTGAGTTCCCTTCTAATTCTCATACTTTATGAATCTGCAAAATCTTATCATAATAAGAGAACATATTCTCAATCCAAGATTAGTGTTCAAAGTTCAGTTATGTTCCAGGATTCAAAATGTGCACACTATGACCTCATTTTTCAAAGAATATTTACATATAAATGAATTCTAGGAGGGCATACACCCAAATGCCAACATTTATTTTATTTAGCAGATATTTATTATCACTGCCACGTGCCAGGCACTGGGGTCTTCACCATAGGTACAGTGGTGAACAAGAAGGGCCTGGGCCTGGCCCTCATGAAGCATGTGAACTAGTGACTCTATCTCAGGGATGCAGAATTGCAGTATGATTTTTCTTTCTTTTTCTTTTTTTTAAATCTCATTTCTGAAGTTGCTACATGTAATGCTTGTGTAATAAGAGAAAGTTACTAAAAAATTTCCACTGTTTTCAAGAATCACATAATCCTACTATATCTATACTGTGATGTACAAAAGAATATTCAGAACTTGAATGATGCCACAATTCTTAGCAAAAGCAAGACACCCGATTAAATCTATTCTCACAAGTGATGGGTTTTATAAATTTTATTGCTGACTTATTATTATATCAGACCCTTGTGGCCAGGTGACGAGAGGATCCAGGTTAGAAACATTAGACTGCTTACAATTCTAGATCCTATCTAGAAACCTAGAGGATTCTTGTAAGCACTCTGCTCATAAAATACCCAGAAGAAACTTTATTTTTAAGTAAAACCATTATGGACAAACTCAGTAGTCACATGCCCCATAGTAAAAATTTACAGTGCTACCCGTAAAGATAGATTTGATCCTGAACTAAAGTAGCCTCTCTGTTGAGGTCTGTAATACTGTCAAAATCCTTGCCTCTTCTTGATCCATTTTTTTTCTACTCATAATTTATTGATATCTGTTTAGTCTTGTATGACTCACTTTTGTTGTCCTATAGTTCTCCTTGACAAAGGACCTATTTTGGAGAAATGAGAAATTCTTTCTAACATTTGCAATAGTTAAGCTTTTCAGCCAGGTATGGCTTTCCTTCTCATTACATTTTTGCACCTTTTCTTTCCTTTCTAAGTTTTCATGAGTATCTTCTTCTAAATCATACATACGCCTACATTCCACATGAATTTCACCTGATTGCATTTTAGAAATCATTGTTATTGTGCTATTACAATTATTTTTCCCAATCTGATAATACATAGCTTCCTAGATATTTTCATTATTATTCTTTTTATTATTATTGTTTATTATTATTGATATAGTTATCAGTAATCTATTACTAACATTTAAAAGCAAACATATGTACAAACAATATACTAATAACAGCTCAAAGGAATACATATTAAATGTGATATTGAGGATACCCTAGGTAATAATACCAAAAAACGTTTGCATTTTCAATAATCTAGGTGGGAGTGTATCATTTCTGTAGGCAGCCTAATCTGATACTCAGTAATTTTGGAAAATTCAGGATAATATAATAGAAATGACATTGTTTGTTAACTTGTGGAACTGGATTTTAACCACTCTTCTTTCAGTTTCCTGTAGTCTTCTATAGTGGTGTTTTATTTTGCACCTAAGCTACATTCATCATCCTGTCGTTTAAGCCTGTGTCATGATATTCTCTAACCAGTAGCATTAATCTCTATTTTTATCTATAGTTTAAGGTATATTAGGTTGAAATTATCCTTCCTGTGTCTTACCACTAACTTTTTAATTTATCTTAACAAAAATTTTTCAAATCTTATAAATACAAGGCTCTTTTGCAGACATGAAGTCAAACTAAATATTATCTCTGACCTCAGGGAAATTTCAGTCTAGCTATGGAAATAAAACAAAGTATAATAACCCAAACTTGGTTACTAGTTAAATTTAATCCAAGTTCTTTTGGGTTGTCAGTGTAAACTGTGACGTGTAAACTTCATATTCACTTGAATATGAAGATAATGTGGCTGCAACAGTCCAGACCTCATTAATCACCAGTATTGATTTAGTTGATCTGACTTGACAAATATATGTTTCCCTTCACCTCTTAGCCCAGCATAGAGCACCTGTCATAAAATGTCCAAAGTGCTTTCCTCTGAACAACACTGATAGATATTATTATGTACATTTTACATACCAAGAAATTAGGACTCAGAGAAGTTAGGTTCTTTGCCCAAGTGCCACATCTAGGATTCCTTTTGAGTCTAAGTCCCAATCTTGTCAATAAAACATGGTCACTATGGAACCACTAATGTCAGAATCATTGTTCCTTTAGTAGATCCCCCAACCAACCGCCTAGATCTATCCCCAGGAAGAGTAGAATCTGATCTATGCAAAATTTATGGAGAGGATTGCCTTCTCTTTCTGTATTCAGAAATGAGAATTGAGAGGAACTGAGGTCAATTAATAGTCACTTCTTACAATATTGTGCTGTAAAGAATCTGAAGCCTTGTTTGAGATTAATTTTAAAAAGTGCCATAATTAATCATTGATGTTACCATGGGCATAGAAAAGGGAAGTAGTTGTATACAGCTAAAGTATTTTTCGTCCCCAATCATCTGTAGAGCTGCACAGTTTATACATTTTACCTACAATACAATTTTACTGATTTATGGTCACTTTATTTTTCACTACAACCCATGCTGTAATCTACCACGACCCTCTGCTTTCCCTCCCTTATCACACAACATACTAATTTTTCTATCCTTGCTCATAATAGCTTATCTACTTCAAACAGTTCCTTTTATAATCATTAGGGGGAAAGATCTTTAACCCATTTAACTTATCTTTATGGAGAGACTATAGTTTGTCACTTTGAATAGCTAGGTATCACATGGACATAAAGAATCAAAGTTAATGTATAGGAATAAAAAGTAATTTATAGTCACAAAGAACTGAGTTATGGTTACCATAGTAACCTTAACTATGAACATTAAGGATTTCTAAGGTAGAAAACTCAACCATAATACTACAGAAACATGGCTTTTTCACGCTTAATAAGCTGGAGATATTATATATCATAATTGTGCACAATAAATTATTTCTGTGGAGTAAAGAAACCTCTAAGATGGTAAATCAGCAGTTTTTAAGGGCTGACTAGCTTCTGCAAGATGTCCTGTGGGCAGAAAAACAATATACCTTCTACTGCAAACTGTCTATTGATATCTATGTAATAAGAGAAGTAAAAATAAATATTTGGACATATAGTAGTCTTGGAAATAAAGAAAAATTTCTAATAAAATCATAGAACCTGAGAGTCGGTAAGGACCTTAGGGACCAGCCCAAAGCAGAAACGTGCTGTATAGATTCCTTAATAGATTGCAGCCAGCCTTGGCTGAAACCTTCAACAATAGAGATCTTATTTTTTCACCAAGCAGCCCTTCTTATTGTTGTACAGATAGAGGTGTTATTATAAAGTTGTTTCTGTGAGCCAACCAGCTGCCTCCTTTTTGCTTTCAACCCCTGATTCCTGCTCTGCTCTCTGGAATGACAGAGTGAAAATAAACCCTGTAACAACACTTGACAGACCTTTAGATATTTGAAGATAGCTATTAAGGTTTTTCACTAGTCTGATTCCTAAGGTTAACCTGTCTTAGTTCCTTCCACTCTTCCTGTAGATCATAGTTTCCTGACACTGCCAGATCTACTGGTCACGTAACAGTCCATAGATGCCTGCCTTGAATTAAGGGGAAAGGGGTGCTGAACTGAGCAAAGTAACTTTTTCATGTATCTCTTACATTCCAGGCATTCAACCAATGTGGTCTGTCTGAGACTGAAGAGAACTAAGCTTTTCATAACATTCTTATGAACCACGTAGTCAACCAAACATTGCAGATTGTTTCACATAAACTGCTACCTGATCGCTTTTTCCTACTGTTTTGTGCTTGTATATTAGCATTTCCAGTCTAAGCAGCAGCCCTTTATTCCTGCTAAATTTCATCTTGTTTGGTCTGATATTTTTTGCCTGGAAATATAATTTGGCAGAGTTGGGGAGTAAAGTTTTGAACCTTGAGGCTACCTTTGCCAAGCTTTGTATTTCTAATGTCTTCTATTTCCATTGATGAGAGTATTGGTCAGGATCGCTTTAGGAAGGGAACCCTCTGGTCTTCCATATTTGCCCTCATTCCAGATTGAAACAGAGATAGTGATGATACCCTTGTCTTGTATTTTGATGCCTAGGTATACTTCGTAAAGTCTTTTAAACCTCACAACCACCTGAAAGATTTACTTATAGCAATTGTTGTATCTTTATTTTAGAGATAAGTATACTTGCAAGGCCACACAGCTACCAAAAGTCACGGTTAGGACTAGGACACAGCCTAATTTCTCCCCTTATGTCCTATTGTAGCTTTCAATGGGATTCATGCTCACTCTGAGGAGGGAAACAGGCTCCATCACTACCAACATGGCTGCCATTGAGATCCAGGCTGTAACAGGAAGAAAGGAACACCTTCAGTATCCCCTAAACTCATATGCACTCTATTCATGATAAACAAAGAGAGCCAATATTTAAAGTAATACAGCCATCAGTGTTTTAGCTACAGATGTTAGATAAGCTGTGAATATATCTGGACTATTATTCACCTATATAACCAGCTTATCCATGAGGATATCATGAGATGTAATTCTTTTTTCTAAAATTATTGTATACCAGTCCTAACATTCCATCCCTACCAGTCTAGTAACTCTGACAAAATATAATAAAATATTTTGGAATGTTTTATCCTAAAGAATCCATGTAAAATCTTATGCTCTTTTCTAAATATTAATCATTTATTTAATAATTTGTTCTACTATCTCACAATGAATAGGTTTTTACTCTCTGAAATGGGGATGTTATTATCTTTCAAGTTTCCAGAAACCTTTGCAGGACTCTATGATTTTTTTGGTATTTTGCTAATAGAAAATCTTAGGTAACTGATGGAAGTTTCTTTGCCATCCAGAAATGACACTTTATTTGCTTCTGGAGATTAAAACTCATCTGAAGTTATCAGAAGTTTCATATAACCTCACATATCTTGGTCTTTGATTCCTTCTATAATTTGTTGATTTTCCATTTTTATTTGGAAAGCTTGCCATTTGGTAGCAAACGTGGAAGCAAAACAGGTTTTGGATATTGTTTGTGACCTCTATAAACCTGAAATCATTTTCCTCTAACATTGAGTCTAACCCTTTCTTATTCTTCTGCCTGCTCGAAACACGGTGTGGGTTGTTTCCAGTAACTTTTCGCAAACCTTCAGTTTATTCCAGATCTTAATCTTTCTAATATTATTTCTAGATATTTGTGATGCCCTTTTGAATTAACCCTTATTTTTGAGTCTCTTCTTCATCTTTTTGCACGTCTTTTTTTTTTTTTTGTGGTACGCGGGCCTCTCACTGTGTGGCCTCTCCCGTTGCGGAGCACAGGCTCCGGACGTGCAGGCCCAGCGGCCATGGCTCACGGGCCCAGCCGCTCCGCGGCATGTGGGATCTTCCCGGACCGGGGCACGAACCCGTGTCCCCTGCATCGGCAGGTGGACTCCCAACCACTGCGCCACCAGGGAAGCCCTGCACGTCTTTTTAAACAAAAGATGTTAATCAGAAAGCTCCTTATACAGTCATACTGATTTTTTACTAATGCTACCTTGTATTCTCTTTCTTTGAGGAATTTCATTTTCAGTGCCATTTTTACAAATCTCCAACCCTCAACGATGTTTTTAAAAAAGAAAAAAAAAAACAGAAATCTCTTACCCATTGTATGTCGTAAATCATTTTAGAGTCCCTAATTTAGAAATGTATCTGTCTTTTCACTGAGAAATTTGAAATGTTTTCCTACTTTAATATTTTTTTATGATCTTTGAGTTACTGGCAAGTACAAATTAGCCAAGAATACGGCCAAGGAAACCTTCATACTATAGACAAACAGGTGTGATAAATGAGTTTGACCGGATGTTTTCCTCTTAGGTTTAAGCAGAAAAATCTGGGGAAATATTTTTCCCAATTCATACAGATTTCTTATGGATAAAGCGTTGGCAGCACCAAATGGGATGAGAAAGGTCTTTGTAAATGTAAGCTGTTATTCAGTGAAGTTTTATTACTATTATTGCTAGCATGCCTTTACCTTAGGATTATTATTCCATATGGTGGAAAATTTGAAGAGGTACATGAAAATTATTAAATTCCCAATGTATTCAGACTTGATATCTTTAGGACTTGGTATTTTATATGTATTAAGGCATAGCACATTAGTCTTATCAGAAATCCTGACATGTAGAAATAAGCCGTATCATTGTGGATTAGCTACCTCAGGAGCTAATCAGTTATAGCGATGCTAACCAGAGACAAGTTTCCTAACATAAAGGGCTGCTTCCACCAAAGTCACTCGGGAAACTTGACAAGTGGTAGACAAAAAGGAATTGGAACCTTGACAAGTAGAAATTCATTTTGTTGTAATCAGTCTTTTGTGCACATAGTATAGTGATGGCAGACCTGTAGGTTAGAAGATTCTTTCTTTCCATTTATTTAATCATCTAGTCTCTTTCCTCATTTCAGGGTCCTCCCTGTGGGAGGATTACACATTCCTTTCCTGTTCCACTTAGAAATTGTTCATGAAACGTAGAAGTGAATGTGTGGCTTTAGTGTGGAAGCTGTTAAGAGCCAGCTTATGCTTTGCTGTGTCACTTTTCTCTGCCTCAAGAACTGCAATATAAAGGTAGCTCCTTCAGCCTGGTTCCTAGAGATATGGAAATATGAAGGAGAGCCACAGCCTGCTTGCAATGAACATATAACATGAGTGAGAAACTTTTGTGGTTATGACCACTAAAAATGCTGGAGTTGTTTGTTACTGCAGTATAACCTATACTCTGCTGACAGATATATTCCTCCTTCTATGTGTTTATCCTAAAAGAACTGGATAAATAGTGAAATGTACACTCATTCAGCCTCTTAATAATGATTATCCTATTCATTTATTATCGTTTTAAATAACAGATTAAAATGACATGGGATTTAAATATTTCTAAAGAATATGATACCAGTAAAATAGAAACTGGGGAATTGAAATGATACACAGTCAAATGCTTGAGAAATATCTATAGATATATATGAAAAGTCATGAAATTTTACACATAGTTGGTGCTTAATGGTTACAGATGCAGCAGTGACAAAGTTCTTCATAAGCAAAGTGTCCCATTGAGGAAAGCAAAAAATACATACCTTTTTTTTAAGTAAAACTAAAATTTTTCCCAGAAATTCCCCTAGTTCTAAGAATCTTTCCAATTATTCCTGTCACACTTAAGAGTTCCCCAGTAATTCCAAAAGAATTTTGAAAATCAAAAGAGCCTATTCCACTTAAATTTGCTACTTCAAAATTGAAAGTCACGGGGAGTTAGTTACTTCTAATTTTAATCTTTAGCTGTTTTGTTTATTTTACAAGAAAAGAAATATTTGTATTTTATGTCTAAACTAATAGTTTTGCCAGTGGTCATAACCTGCATTTTCATTTGTGCATTCTCTATTTAAAGAATAATTTCTGGTATTTTTTATCTCATTACTAAAATTTAAAACTTTAATTTCTTTACTTAAGATGATGAGATTATTTTACTCCAGGTATATTTCTTTTAGAGTTAACTTCAAGCTCACGTGTTGGGAGATTGCTTTACCTATATGTTATACACTGAATCCCCATATCAGCAGTACCTCAAAATATTTCTTCCCACTGGCCTTTCAGAGCACATCCTATAATCCTAACCTTTTTCATCCTAGGCACTTAAGGTTCCAGATAAAATACTAAGTTTAGTCGGGAGTTGATACTATCAATACTAGGATGATTTCATTTACCACATCAACAAGGTGTGGGTATGTTTTGATACAGGAAGAAAAAAGGGAAAGAGCCCAAAGTATGAACATACCCAACTGCTAGCTTATCTCTCTCTCTCTCTCTCTCTCTCTCTCTCTCTCTCTCTCACACACACACACACACACACGTAAAACCTAATGTCAATGCACGTTACTGCATCTTCTCCCCAACCCAGCATTAGAGCGCCTAGGGTCGATCCTGAGACACTTCTCTTCATCACTCCAACTACAGGCACACTCTAGGTGGTCACATCCAGTCCCGTGACTTTAAAAACAATCTACAAAGGAACAACTATATTTTTATCTCCAGTCCCAATCTCTCCTGTGAACTCCAGGCTCATCTATTCTACATCTCTTCTTTGATACTGAATAGGGATATCACATCTAATATGACAAAACACACCACTTGAATTTTCCCCAAGACCTGTTTACTGTCTTTTCTATGTCAGTAAATGATAATTGCCTTCTCACTGTTCAGGCGAAGACCTCAAGATTGTCCATGTCTCCTCAGTTTTTTCTCATGAGCTATATTCAGTTGGCAAATCTTGTCAACTCTGCCTTCAGATTATACCCAGAATCTAACTACTTTACCTCCACTTTTATCCTATATCCTAAACCATCACCTCTCTTATCTGATTGTGGCAGTGGGCTTCTATTGAAATCCCCTCCAACTGGCCTCTTGCCAGTGTATTCTCCACATACAGGAGCTGATGGGATCATTTTAATATAAAATGTCTCAACTCATCGGCTTTCTCGAAGGAAAATTAATGTTTATTATCTCCCCCTCCTCCCCCACTCCCGGTTGCCCCCTCACACACATTTTCTCCCTTCTTCTCAGGTCTCATCTCTCACCCTCTGGCCCTCAGTCACTACCATCCACACTGGCCTCCTACCTGCTGCCACCTCAGGACACTTGCATCTGCTTCTCTGCTTCAAAAAGGTCATCCCCCAGTGAACTTTACACTTTAATTCAACTGTCTGCTCAAATAACACCTTATCAAAAAGGCTTCCCTGCGCATACTAAACAAAATAGCATCTAACCCTCCATCCCACTTTCCCACCTTTATTTCTACCTCGTAGCCCTGACCACCCCCTGACTAATTGCATATTTACTTGCGTCATTCTCCTGCTACTTAAACACTAGTTCCTAGAGGGCAGGGCCTTTGTCTGTTTTGTTCACTCTTGTGCCTCCAGTGCAAGGAACAGTGCCTGGTGTATAGCAACTATTTTCTGAATGAATGAATTTCTGATGCCAGGGAGGAGGTCGGGTGATGGGAAAGCAGCATGAGAGATGCTGTAAAGGTGTATGAGAGAGGAAAGAAGTAGGACCTAATTGGGAATATACAGGTGCTAAAGATAAATTTTGTCTAGTGTGCATTTTCCCTAAAGTTAGCTCTGTATAATTTATTTTTCAGTGTGAAATGTCAGAGAGCCTCCAAGTTCACACTACGCATGGGAGATCATTTAAGGAATTTTGACAATAAAAAATAGAGCATGATGCTACCTCCCTTCCTACTCATTTTACACTTCAGCTATGTCCTCTTTGGAGTGTGAGTTATTGTCTGTAGCATAATCTCCAAATTTATTTCAGTCTTTTTATGACTCCATAGTCATCAGGCAGATGCTGTCTTCTCCACTTTATTCTCTGTTCATTCGCAAAACAATGTAATGTGGGAACTCTGTGTCTTCCTTTAGGATGTGAGATTCTGACTTGGGTGTATGTGGTTGATTTTAGAAGCTACCATAGGAAGCAGGAGGGAGGAAGCAGGTAGAGTGAAGAGAAAAGGAGGAAAAGGCCAATGTAAAGGGATATTATCCACGTCACTGCTGTGGGCAACAGTCCCAATGTCACTGGGACTTCCCTGTATAAGGGGCCTCCCAGGACTGTCCACCTGAAGGCAGACAATTAGAGCAGGGGTAGACCAACTGTGGCCCATGGGCCAAATCTGGACAGTGACTTGTAAATAAAGTTTTGTTGGAACATAGCCACGCTGATTTGTTTACTTATTGCTTGTGGCTGTGTTGGGGCAATAAGGACAGAGTTGAGTAGTTGCCACAGAGACCATACAGCCTACAAAACCTGAAATAATTACCATCTGGCCCTCTTCAGAACATATTTGTCTACCCCTATTTAAGAGCATTTATCCTCAAGTTCCTATCCACAACTGTTGAAGGATTTCCAGGAGGAGTTTTACATCTTCCTCACTTCCTGGCCTTGCTTGTAAGAAGGGCAAGTAATTTCTTACAGAGTTGAGAAGCCCCTGGCTAAATGGGGAGTTATGCTGCATGTGATCTAGGGACTGGTCAGTGTCCGTGCAAGGTGAGTCTGAACTGGCACAGAACTGCCCTTGTAGCTTCAGCTGAAATGCAGAGTGGGCTGAGAGAGTGTAAAGCGTGCCTCAGAGGCATCTACTAGTCTTGATTTGGGGATATGTTAACAAGTTTGTGCCCTGGGAAATGAAATTGTATTTACAAATGAAAACACTTAACTAATGACGATACTGAATGACACTTGGAGAAAGTTGACTCACTGATTTAGGCAATTATTACAAACAAATTGACTAGTCAGTAGTAATCCTAGCACTTTTATTCAATACTAATGCACAATGAGGTCAAGTTTCCCTAAACTTCTCATAGATTACTTTTATTCTCTTGCAAGCCATTAATACTCAGTTCTTTTGTTGTTTTATTTTGTATTCGTTTCAGATTTATACGTCTAAATAAAAATTCATAAATGCTTCATGCAAAAAAAAAAGTTATAGGAGCCTATGAATAAATGAAAGTTTTACCTTTCATATCCCACTGCCAGAAGTTTTTTTTAAATGCTGTGGTTTGGTATATAATCTTCCAGATTTTTAAAATATTCTATTTGAATGCACACTACTTATGTATATTTAAAATAAACTATACTTACTGTTCACTAACTTGCTTTTCCCAAACGTAATATATATTAGACCCTCTTCCATATCAGTTCAATAAAGAGTCTTAATGATTTTTAATAGCTGTATAATATTCCATTCCATGGATATACTTTAACTCATTCTGATAAATGTTAAATTGTTTCTCATTTGTTTACTATTTAAAATGGTGCTCAAAAAAAACAAAACAATAAAAACGAAGAAAGAAAGGACAGTGCTCTACACACCTACTGCCCAGATCCTGGTTTCAAAATACCTTTCTCCACTAAATGGAACCAGGGATCCTTGGGAAAATGGCTGATTCCAGGGCTTGCACAAAAACAGTGAGTCTAGACTATCATGTTGTGCCAGAAAGTAGGAAAGTGTTCTAAAAATGATCGGGATATATCAGAAGAACACAGAAGCTTGCTTGAAGTGGTCCTATTTGCCAATCTGGTCCAATTTGAGCACCAAAATAATAAAGATTATATCTTAATAATTAATATAATATTGTTAATATTACATGTTAATAAAGATTATTTTATTATGTAAAATTAGAATGTATCAGTCCACATGGATATAAAGAAAAACTAAATACATAGATAAAAAGCGTAAGCTCTTCCTTAGAGTACAAAGCAAAAAATATAGAAGAAATGATAGAATTAGAAAATCACCATTTGGCAACGATCATATTAATAATAATTCATACGAATCAACATTGGACACTAAAATTAGTGGGTGGAAGTTTGAGGAATAAGCAATTTTTTTTTCTTTTGTTCTCAAAGTATACCCACAAGATACTTATTAATTACAAAGAGAAATGTAGTATCTTTACACTAAAATAACCTGGCAAACACCTTAGCCAAGTGATCAAAGTTAATACCAGCAAGTAGACAAAACTGTAGCATGTGCCCCTCAGTGTGCTTCACTAAGGAAAACACAGCAACACTTCTGTGGTATTCTTGCCAAAAGTGCAGGACATGAACCTAATCACGAGAAAACATCAGATTAACCCAAAATGAGAAAAATTCTACAAACTACCTGGCCTGTACTCTTTCAGAAATGTCAAAGTCATGACATATGAAGAAAGACACAGTAACTGTTCCAGATTAAATGACACTAAAGAGATAAGCCAATGAATACAACTCATGGATTTTCTTGCTATAAAGAGCATTACTGGGACAATTGAAGAAATCTGAATCTTATCTAGAGAACTTATTCAGTTCTCTAGATAAGATTATAGTATTGTATCAATATTAATTTCTTGGATAAATGTACTGAGATTGTATGAAAATATTCTGGATTATTAGGAAATACACTATGGAGCACTGAGGGGTAAAGGAGTGCTTTGTCTGCAATTTACTCCCAGTGCAGAAAAAAAGAAGTTGTGTGTGAGTGTGTGTGGAGAGAGCGTGAGAGGAAAAGAAGGAGAAGAAATATGATAAAATGTTAATATTTGAGAATTCCGGGTAAAAGTTGTATTCTTTGGTTATTCTTGGAATTTTTCTATAAAGCTCAGAATGTAGGAACAGTAAATTTTATAAACAGCACTCTAGTGAACATCAATACATATAAATATTTGTGTTATTCTAAAGGTGTTATTGTGGGATAAATTCCAAGTGGAATTGTTAAATCAAAGAATACACACATCTTAGATTTTCAGAGAAAATAACAAAATTCCATTTTTCTCCTGTGTACAATTCGACAGTCCACAGATGACACAGAAGATAGCACATTTTCTGACACCTCAACATCAGTGAACACTGTCCTACTTTTGAATGGAGTCTGATAAGTAAGGAATGAGATCTCCTTGCTGTTGGGATTTTCATTCCTTTGACTGGTAGAGAGGTTGAATATCTTTTCATATATTCAATAACCATTTGAATTTCATTCTCTTTAAAGTGCCTGTTCATACACTTTGCCATTTCAGATGTCACTTTTTTCTTAATCATTTATAATAATTATTATGTTCAGAACAATAACCAATGTAATATTGATTGCAAATGTTAATTTCACTAGTTTATCTTTAATAAACTTTTATTAAAGTTTATTAAAGATAAACTTTTTAATAGTGCTTTGTAATTTCGTATAATCAAATCAGTCTTTTTCATAGGGATTCAGGATTTCATATCGTGTTTAGAAAAACCTTCTCTATTCCCAAGAATATAAAAACATTCTTCCATGGCTTCTTTTTCTGGAACTTTTATTGTTTTATTATCGCTAGTTTGCTTTCTAGATCATAATTAAAATCCACTTTGGAGGATGATAAACTCAGTCTATGTAAAACTTTCTTAAAAGTTTTCTATCGATAGAAGGGAAATCAATAACAATCTGTAAACTAAATGCTCCTCATGTTCTATCTTTAAAACAGCGTGTCACAATTCAATTTCCCTAGCTTGCTAAAGATTTATGACTAATTTGGATCCCAAGGACAGGTTTGGTAGATTCTCCCCCCACCCCAGTCCTACTCTAAGAGATGACAGGATGTGTAGGAAAGATGCTGTCATCCTTCCCAAATAAGCTATCTTTTCCCAGAAATAATATCTTAGAGTAAATATCCGCCTAGAGAGAATCTAGTTGTTTTCTGCTTAGATGGGGCTGGCGGGCGGTATCGGTCCCTTTGATCCCTTGGAAGCACGTGGGCCTACGGGCTGCCATCCTCTTGAAGGATCCTGTCATTCCCTGTCAATCCACATTAAACAAGGATGGTGTTTTGTAACAATTTATCTCCTTCAAGGTGATTTAGATATTTTCTGCCAAGATTATGCTAGAGGATGTCATTACTTTTGTCCTGTCTGTCTTGTTATTTTTATTGCCAGAGAATGTTGTTGTTTACTTTCACTGATAATCCATCTCTCTGGGAAAAGATTGTATTAATTCTTTCATGCTGGGTAAAAGCTCCATTGTTACATGGAAGAACACAGAAATAAGATCTCTCCCTGTTCTTTGAAGATGCTGTCACAAATAAACAATAAACAACCCGAAGAAAAAAGAACTTTAAAACTAGCAACATGTTATGAGTAGAATACTTTAAAAAGAAAAGAGCATCTATATAAACATTCAGTTACATGCAAATCGGCATCTTTGCATCCACTTTGGTTAAGAGGAAAGCTTTGGACTTAGTCATTGCTAGCTAAGTAACATTGAATGTGTGTTATATGCACTTGTAATTTCACTTGCCTTATCTGTAAAATAGAAATAATAACAGTACTGTGTCCTAGTGTTGTTGTGAAGAATTATTTAGATAAATCCATGGAAAATATTTGACTACTACTTGGTATATATTAAGGACTCAAGGAGTATTAGCTGTTGTCATCGTCATCATCACTGTTATAAATAATCCTTATACATTGCAGTAATAACTATCTAAAATAATTAGATTCTAAAATAACATGACATATTTAATCCTTAATAGTATTATATAATATAGTACACAAATGCCCTTATACTGAATATTGACAGATATTGATGGGACCAAAAGCTTCTCATTAACTCATGAACTATTAAAACAAAGAAATCTGTACAGCATTGCAGACTGGAATACTTCTAATAATATAGTTTAGTTAAGTCTGGGCCTCTACAAAATACATTTTTCATTTTTGGATAATAATATTCTACTATAATTGCCTCTCTCACTGAAGAGGCTTGTAATGGACTTACTGTTAATAAAGTAAGACTTCTTTCTCATGGTGTCTTCTACCATTTTTTGGACCATTCTGAAAAAGGTGGCTGCCTGACATCTGTTTGATTTACACCTTGGACAGCTCCTTGCACAACCCCTAAATTTCTCATTCTGTGACTCCCTTACTCCTCTCGTTCTCCCTCTTGTTCAATGCCCAGCTCCAATATTTCTCCTCCCAGCCACCCCACCACCACCTTTAAGTTTAGAAGGATTTTGTTACTACTATTCTGTTATTCTTCCTTTTTAACGTTCTGTATATTTCATATTTGGGGACAGAATCCAAGTTGCTAGGAAATAGACTCTATGATGTGTTAAAGGAGTTAAACATCACAATAAGTTATATAAATATAGAACAAGATATAAGAAGCAAAGAGAAAATAAGGTCAAAAAATGAATAGTTAATTATGAAACTTGAAACTGACTTCTGTGTCTAATCTCATCAGTGGTTAGAATTACTGGACCTTTTTATGTATTAAGGAGTATCACAAATATAACATAACTTTATTTAACATGATCAAGTAACTCATGATATCCTTGGAGACAATGGACAAACACTGACTGCATAAGATTCAGATAGAGTGATTCAATGGCAGCTGAATTGCCCTGCCCAACGTGTGCTAATTAATGGATTGAGGAAGGGGAGGCTCTAACGGAGAACAACAATTAAAATGTTAGATGCTGTTTTAAAAGTTATTGATATATGATTAAGGCACATAGAAATGCACAGATTTTAAGGTATCTTTCACTTTTAACAAATGCAGGCACCGAAGTAACCCACCCATCTCTCAAGGCATAGGGTATTTCTCTCTTCAGGAAGTTCCCTGTGCCCCTTTCTGCAGTCATTCTCTCCCACCTAGAAGATAACTCTGTTCTGATTCCTATCACAAAAAAATTAATTTTGCATGGTTGAGAACTTCATATAAGTGAAATCATGCAATATGTACTTTTTGGACTCCGGCCTCTTTCACTTAGCATAATATTTTTTGAGATACATCCATACTGCAGAGTATGCCACTAATTTGATCCTTTATTTTCTGAATAATATTCCATTGTATGAATATGCTAGTTTGTTTATCTGTTCTCCAGTTGATGGACAAACAGCTGGGTGGTTTCCAGTTTTTACTATTATGAATAGAGCTGCTATAAACATTCTTCTACTAGGCTTTCTGTTGATACATATTTTCATTTCTCTTGGATAAACATTAGGAAGTACAACGCTAAGTAAATATATGATTTTAAACTTTAACTCTGTAAGAAACTGCCACACTATTTCCCAAAGTGGTTTACCATATTTATTTCCACTAGCATTATGAGAATTTTGAAAGCTCCATATCCTTGACAGTATTTGGTGTTGCAAGTTGTTTTTTTGCTTTTGTTTTTGTTTTAAATTTTAACCCTCCTAATAAGAGGTATCTCGTGGTTTTAATTTGCTTTCCTGTACTTCATGATCCTGAGCAATAAGTTCTTTGTCAGATATATGTCGTGAATATTTTCTCCCAATTCATGAATTGACTATTCATTTCTTGGTGGTGTCTTTGGAAAAACAAGTTTTGATTTTGATGAACTTCAATCAACAACATTTTTTCTTTTATGATTAGTGCTTTCTGTTTCATTGCTAAGAAATTTTCATTTTGCTCAAGGTTGCAAAGCTATTTTACAATGAATTTGTCTAGAAGCTTTATAAATTAGCCTTTAAGTCTATAAGCCCTCTTGAATTAATTTTGACGTGTAGTATGGAATAAGTAGGGTGGTGTGTTCATTTTTTTCCCTTGTGGATATCCAAATGTTCCTACACCATTTGTTGAAAAACCTTCCTTCTCCATAAAACTACTTTAGTAATTTTGTATTAAAGCATTTGACCATATGTACATAGGTCTATTTGGGGCTGTTTATTCTATGCCATTGATCTATTTGTCTATATTTGACCAATACCACACTGTTTTGATTACTAAACCTTTATACAAGTTTTGAAATTAAGTAATGTAAGCCCTTCAACTTTTAAGATTATTTTAGCCATTTTAGAGATTTGCCCAAATCTTCCATATGTTTTAGAATCAGCTTGTCAATTTCTCAAAAATCCTGCGGTTGTTTTTATTAAGATTTCATTGAATATGCAGATCAATTTGGGAAGAATTTATATCTTAAAGACATTGAGTCTGCCCATCCAAGAACATGGTATATCTTTTTATTTATTTAAGTTTAATTTAATTGCTCTCAGCAATATTTTGTAGTTTTCAGAGTAGAGGTTCTATATATTTTGTTAAATTTATTTCTAAGTATTTTATGTTTGGATATTTTTTTAGAATTTTCTGTACACAACCATATTATCTGAAAATAGTTTTGTGTTTCCCTTAAAATCTTGTCTCTTGTTTTCTTAATGCATTGGCTAGAATGTCTATCTAGTACAATGTTATACAGAAGTAGGCGAAACTTAAAATTTCAACACTGAGTGGTAGGCTTTTCATAAAGGGCATTCTATCAGATGGGTGATGTTTCCATCCATCTCTAGTTTGGTGAGAATTTTTATCATGAATAGGTGGTAAATTTTGCCAAATACTATTTCTGCATTTCTTGCAATGATTATGAGGGTTTTCCTACTTTAATAAACTATTGCAATGTAATCTGAATTACATTGATTTCTGAAAGTTAAAAGAATCTTGCATTTATGTCAACACTATGTGGTCATGATGTGTTTTGGTTTTAAAATATATTACTTAATTTGATGTGCTAAGATTTTATTAAGATTTCCTACAACTATGGTTATGAGAAATACTAGTTCATAATTTTTTTCTTGTAGTATTTTTATCTCGTTTTGGTAATAGCATAATGCTGGCCTTACAAAATGAGAATTGTCTTTTTCTCCTCTATTTTCTGAAAGACTTTGTGTAAGTTTGATATTATTTCTTAATTAAATGTTTGATAGAACTCACCCCTGAAGCCATCTGGGCCAGGAATTTTCTTTGTGGAAAGGCTTTATTAAAATTTCAATCTCTTTAAAGTATTCGTTATATTGACTTTTATTGCTGTGTAACAAATTATCCCTAAAACTTAGCAGTTAAAAGAACAAACATTTATTATCTCATAGTTTCTGTGGGTCAGAAATCAGGGAGCAGCTTAACTGGGTGCTTCTGGCTCAGAATCTCTCATGAGATTTCGGTCAAACTATCAGCCTAAGCTGCCATCATCTGAAGATTCAACTGGAGGAGAGTCCACCTCAAACCACGCATGTGGTTTTTGGCAGCCTCAGTACCTTGCTGGTCATTGGCTGGAAACCCCAGTTCCTCCCCTTGTGGGCTTCTTCATAGGCTACCTCACTGTCCTCACAACATGGCAGCTGACTTACTCCAGAGTAAGTGATACAGTAATGTGTGTGTGTGTGTGTGTGTGTGTGTGTGTGTGTGTGAGTGTGTGGAGAGAGAGAGAGAATATCCCATGATGTTTTTTATAACCAAATCTCAGAAGTAACATGCCATAATTTCTGTTGTAGTCTATTGATTCTATTGGTGGGAATACCAGTATTGCTAAATGCACAAATTAATAGAATCATAAGCAGTGGAAAATATATACTTTTTAAAATGAAGTATTTGTCCCAATAATATCTGCACACACACTGGGAGTTTTATGTTCCTTTCTGACACTGATATAGAAAAGCATTGACAAACTGGAGTAGGTAGGCAAGATGATAGTCAACAAACATTGTTGAGTGTTTCTCAAATGCCAAATGAAGAATGGTACTTACAGATGGTTGAAAATCTTAAAATCAGCATATTCTTTGATTTGATGATCCTACCTTTATAGATTTATCCTGAGAAATTACCTGGATAAGTGCACAAAGCATTCTGTGCAAAGAGTCTTCACAGTGTTGTTCAGCAAAGAAAAACATGCAAAGAACTTAACTTGTTCAGGAGTAAGGAACTGTTAAATAAAATTTGTATTTTGTAGCTGTCAAAATGATTTTCTAAAGAATATTCATTGACATGGGGAAAGATTTTTATTATTGGTTTTAAATTAAATGAAAACAAGTCACAAAACAGTTTCCATATAATGATCCCACTGTAGAAAATATGTTTATTTTTAAAATGTAGATATCATTACTCAAAATATGAACAGCTATGCTAGCATGGACATTGGTTGTTTTGGCTCATCCAGGACCCATTTCTCCTCCTAACAACAAGACACAGACTTTCCAATTATCCCTTTCTTATCTTCTGCCCAATGACTGGGTAAAATTAACTCGAACTCAAGCTCAACAAAGGGGTAGGCATGTGACCTAACCTCAGCCAATCATTGTATTCCCAGACAGTCACAGATACTGATTCAGGGATGGGATTGAGAGAGTCAAGCCCCAGACTTTTGTCTGAGTAAGTCTGGAGCTAAGATGGCCATGTTGCCACTGCTTGGAAGCCAGGAGATGGAGGGGGACACCTGATGATCATTTGACCTTGCGTCTCCAGTTAAGCCTACTGTCCTCACCTCAGTCAGGCTCCAATACCCTGTACTGTGACATTATTCCTCTCCCCACCACATATACCCCTGCTTTGCTTTGCTCCATTTCATGGCTTTTCGACTGAATCAGGAAGAAAGGATGGCAGGGAAGGAGGGATGAACAGAGAGGGAGTAAAGAAGAAAGCTTTGTTTTCATTTATTTTTTTTTGAGAGAGGGCTATATAAGAAATTAGGGAAATTCATTTTAGACAAAGGGAAATAGAAAGGGAACTATGATCATTGTCTTCAGATAGTTTAAGGACCCATGTATAGAAATACAAAAAAACCTCATTTTGAATTCAGTGATATAAGGTACAGGGAGCCATATTTTCTTCAGGATAAGCAACATAGTGTTTTAACAGTGTGAACTGTCTAAAGGTAAAATGGGATGCCTTGTAAAGTTATGAACCCTTGTAGCCACAAGCATTCAAGCAGAGACTGGATGACAGCTGTCAGAGTTTTGTACAGAAGATTCATTCCTATTTTAAAAGAAGGGTAGTACCAAATGACAACTAAATTAGTTAATCTGGGTAGGTAACTAGCTTGGGAAGCCTGGGCTTTCATTTCATCTTTTTATTTCCTAATATGATAAATCAGTCCTTACACACCACACTTTTAAACATAACTGAAAACACATCTGAAAGAGAATATCTGGGGAAAGCTGTATTCACAATCTTCTAGTGGCAAAAATAATTAGGTCCTGATCTTTCTGTGACTCAGAACAACCAGTAGTCAATACATTAAATACAAACAACCTTAGAGGACACAGAGTTCCCTTTTGAAAAATAGAACTACTCTGAATTACACAAAGAAGAGAAATTTCCCTTGGATAAAATTTAAAACATTACATACCATATCCAAGAAAGAAAATGTTATATTTTTATCAGCATGGGACTATAGAGCGTTTTCTAAGAAAACAAGCAT
This sequence comes from Orcinus orca, assembly GCF_937001465.1. Classification (NCBI taxonomy): domain Eukaryota; kingdom Metazoa; phylum Chordata; class Mammalia; order Artiodactyla; family Delphinidae; genus Orcinus; species Orcinus orca. The sequence continues at coordinate 68,273,054 of NC_064565.1, forward strand.
GACAAAGTGAAAAAAAAAAAATGTTGGTACATTTATGAACCATCAGAGTTTAGCTAATGGAATAAAATCTCAAGTCCTTATAGAATAAATTTTACACGAGTGTTTATTCCTTTAAACAATAAAAGTTTTGTTTTGATAGAAATCTTTTTACAAACGTATAGGCACATTTGCTACTTTCCTGCCTTGTTAAACAGAGACTACAAAAACGTATTTTAAAGTGCCTTTCTGACCCACACAATTATCACTCTATACTCAACTTACACTGATGCCCTTGGAGTCTGCTGAAGCACGTGTGTGTGTGTGTGTGTGTGTGTGTGTGTGTGTGTGTGTGTGTGTGTGTGTATGTATGTATCCCTACATTAGCATCCCAGTGATGTGTGTTTTGACTAGTAGTGTCTCCTTTTTAAAGTTTTTTGGTTTTCTTCCTTACTATCAGAATCTAGTCTGTCAGTCTTCAATCCTGTTAATAAGTCTATCTCTAGCAGACTTTTTCCTGACGTTAAATTTGCTGCTTTTTATCTGCCGCTGTTTTGAAAACTGGATAATTTAAGCAGAAAAAGAATCCATACGAAAGATTAGATCAAAACGGTAGACTGAGCACATGTGTATGCCTCGTCTTTCTTTTCCCAAATCCTTAGAAATTGAAGAAATAATATGCTGTATGTGTACAATACGAGAATATATGGCATGTTTATAATGAATTTATCTGAAGTGGAAAATTCCTAGGAGAGAACACACTCTTTGGAATATATTGTTCCCTGCAGTACTGGAGCTGGGGTTGAGGATTCATGATGTAGAGACAATCAAAGCCATGTGGATTGTGGGAGGGTTAATTCCTAAAAGAAAGGGGGCCTTGACCAACAAAAACAAAGCATGTTCAATATGCTGACACTTGCTACAAGGAGCCCTTCCCCACCGCCATCCTGGCCACCTGTCAAACTTTAAGAAACTTGGATTTCAAAATGAGAAACTAACGCTTTTCGGTTTAACTTCAGCAGAATTCACATTTTCTTCAAGTCAATATGCAAACATCTTCTAAGAGTGGTAAAGTTTAATTGGTATGTGAATTATATTATTAAACCCATAAAATATACCTTAATAGTTTTGGAGCTAGAGACTCATGACTTTGATCAGTTCTGGAAAGTTTCAAGGAATCATTGCTTCAAGTGTTACCTCTCTGCCAGTCCCTCCATTCTCTTCCACGAGAACTCTTGTTAGAAGGACATTAGAATTTTCATGTCTATCCTCTATATCTCTTAATTGGCTTTTCATATTTTAACCTCTTTTGTCTCCCTATGCTGTGTTTTAGGTGAATTTCTCAGACTAACTTCTCATTCCGAAATTCACATCAAAACTAGTGGTTTGAAATAAGGGCAATCTCTTATTTTTCATGATTTTGTAGGTTGGCTAGGTGTTTTCTTGCTTGGACTCCTTCATGTTAACTCCATTCATCTGGCAGGTCAGCTAGGGTCTGGACTTCACAGGGCTGTCGGACAGCTGAGATGGCTGAACCCCTTGCTCCACACGCTCTCTCACTACCCAGGAGGTAGCAACACAGGCTTCTTTCATGGTGGCTTTAGTGTTCCCAGAAGAAAGGGTATGAAAGACCCCCATACTCAAGTACTTTTTCAAACCTCTATACTTGAGTCACTTTTGCTAGTGATCCATTGGCTAAAACAAGTCATGTTGCCTAGCCCAGATTCAAGGCATGGAGAATTGGACTCCACCTTTTGATAGTAGGAGATACAAAGCACATTTGGCCAATCTTTGCAGTTTACCATACCTGGCTAGAGTTTATCCATCTTCTGTATTTTGTATTGCAAATATAGTTTTTCTTTTCCAGTGTTTCTAACTAATTCTTTTTCATATCCACATATTCGTTTCTACGCCTATTTTATTTCATGAAATCTTGTTCCTTGTAATGAATTCCTTTCTTTCCTTGAAAGAACAAACTTTTTTTTTGCGGTATGCGGGCCTCTCACTGTTGTAGCCTCTCCCGTTGCGGAGCACAGGCTCCGGACGCACAGGCTCAGTGGCCATGGCTCACGGGCCCAGCCGCTCCGCGGCATGTGGGATCTTCCCGGACTGGGGCACGAACCCGTGTCCTCTGCATCGGCAGGCAGACTCTCAACCACTGCGCCACCAGGGAAGCCCAGAACAAACTTATTTTAAGGTCTTTGTCATATTGCGCCATGCAGTTGATTTCATACGGGGTGGATTTATTTTCTGATTCTTGATTTTGTTATCTGTTTTATCATTACTTTTTTCATGAGATTTATTTTGAGGGGTAGATTTTGTTTTGATTTGTTGTTTTGGTTTGTTCTCAGTCTCTCTCCTGTACCCATGTTACTTTTACCTTCTCTCCCACTCCTTCAGACCTCAGGTCCAGGGTTGAGTCTTATAATGTGTTTGGGGATTCCTACACTATGACCTATGGGTTTATAATGAATTTAGGCCTTGGCACGAGAAGCAGCTTGACTCACTTCCTAGTCACAAGTCCTCTTGCTTCCTTAGCCTATAGCTTCCTGTAAGCCTCAGACAGCAGGTCAGCAACAAGGAGAAAAGCAGGAAAATAGAGCTTTTCTTTTTCAGCTTCCTTTCAAAAAGGTGAACCAGGGAGGCCCCACTCCAGCCACTGGCTTCAAACTATGAAACGGGCAAGATCCCCCATCTCCTGGGGAGAAGTTAAAAAGTTCATTACCAGCAGGAGCCATCCATTCCCCACTTCTATTTCCAGGCCCATCATCTGGCAGGCCTTCAGCTTCAGTCTCACTTACTCGTTCACATTTCTGTCTGTTATGAGCCTTGAAGATGTTTACATGTTTTGGACTCTGTCTATGGCTTTTCCATTTTAACTGTTATGGGTTTCATCTAGGTGAAATATAGTACGCATGAATCTACTACCCCACTAACCAAAGCCCACAATAGTTTTAGCAAAGCACCTTATATTAGTTCAAAAGGACATGACAGTAAGCACATGAAAAGATGCTCAATATCGTTAGTCATTAGGAAAATATAAATTAAAACCACAATGAGATGCTACCCCACAATTATTAGAATAGCTAAAATTAAAGACTGATCATACCAAGTGTTAACAGTGATATAGAACAACAGGAGTGTTCATACATTGCTGGTGAGAATGAAAAATTATACAACCAATTTGGAAAATAGCTTGGCAGTTTTTTAAAAAGTTAAACATATACCTACATGTATGATTTAGCCAGTCCACTCTTTGGTATTTATCCAATTAATGCATTCCTCCATATAAATACTGGGACATGAATGTTTATAACAGCTTTATTTGTAACAGCCAAAAATGAGAAACAATCCAAATCCCATCAACAGCTGGATGGGTAAATAAACTGTGGTATATATATACAAGGCAATGCTACTTGGGAATTAAATAGACCGGGCTATTAATACAAATATCACATGACTAAATCTCAAAATAATTAAGCTGAGTAAAAGAAGCCAGACAAAAAAGCATACTACATTTTATTATAAACATTCTAGAAAATGTAAACTAATCTATAGTGTCAAAAAGTAGATCAGTAGTTGTCTGGGAATGAGGATGGGAAATAGGGGAGGGTGGGAGGGAGAAATTATAGAGTTAGGGGGCTGCTGGAGGTGATGGCTCTGTTCATTACGGTGATGGTTTGACAATACAGTAGTTCCTTCTTATCTGCAGTTTTGCTTTTTGTAGTTTCAGTTACCTGAGGTCACTGGGGTCTGAAAGTATTAAATAGAAAATTCTAGAAATCAGCAATTCATAAATTTTAAATTGCGTGCTGTTCTGAGTCGCATGATGAAATCTCATGCTGTCCCACTCCATCCTGCCTAGAAGGTGAATCATCCCTTTGTCCTCCATATCCTACCTGTTAGTCACTTAGTAGGCATCTCAGTTACCTGATCGACTGTTGCCTATCTCAGTGCTTGCATTCAAATAACCCTTACTTTACTTAAAAATGGCCCCAGTACCAAGAGTAATGATGCTGGCAATTCCAGTATGCCAAAGAGAAGCCAGCCATAGTGCTTTCTTTAAGTAAAAAGGTGATAGTGCTTGACTTAATAAGGAACAGAAAAAGTCATATCTGAGGTTGCCAAAGATCTACCAATCTTCTAGCCGTAAAATAGTGCAAAAGGAAAAAGAAATTCACGCTAGCTTTACTGTTGCACTTCAAAGTGCAAAGGTGTGTGATAAGTGCTAAGTTAAGATGGAAAAGGCATTAAATTTGTACAATAAGATATTTTGAGAAAGAGACCACATTCACATAACTTTTATTACAGTATATTGTTATAATTGTTCTATTTTATTATTAGTAGTAGTTATTGTTAATCTCTTACTGTGCCTAATTTATAAATTAAACTTTTTCATAGGTATATATGTATAGGAAATACCATAGTATAAATAGGGTTCGGTACTATCTAAGGTTTCAGGCATCCACTAGGGGTCTTGGAACATATCCTCCCACAGATAAGGGACTACTACTGTACACAGATGCCAAACTTCAATTGTATACTTCTTCAATTGTATACTTCAAGTATATCCACTTTATTATATACCAATTATATCTAAACAAAGCTGTTTAAAAAATTAATTTGATGTTATTATATATCTGAGCTTGTTTAACTTGGACATATTAGTTTCACTTAAAAGTTTAATGTTGAAAAAACTATTAACGATGACAGCTAATATTTATTGGGCACTTTGCCATGCCAGTTATGTTAAGCCTGTTACTTAGGTCATCTCACTTGATCCCCATCAACAAACTTAGGTACTACTAATAATGCCATTATCTAGATAAAGAAACTGGGGCTTCAAAGGATTAAGTGAATTGCCTAATAGGCAACTCTGTGTACAAAGTGATAAAAATGGGATTTGAACTATATGCTGTGGTTCTAGGGCCCAAGCTCTTAACACCACCGCAAGTCAAGTGAGAAAGGACAGTTTGCCTCACTCTTACTCAGTTTCCAAGTTTTGACCTTTGAAACTGTCTTCTCTCCCCACTATCCCTCACCCCCATTTTTATCTCCTAGGAAAGACTAATAAGCCAGTTTCCAGGATGGGAGTCAGGAAAGAGCACCACCTTTTGGTTACACTGCACCAGGTTCCATGTATAAGGAAAAACTGTGAAAGACTTGGAAATTATGGGATGTCCTTGCTAGTTTATACAGCTAGTGACCACCTTTGCTTGTCTTTGAGCTATTTTACAACTTTGTAGATATAGAAATTAACTTGTAGAAAATGGATAGTAATGCAAGTAATTCCTGTCCATAGAAATGCAAACTATGTCTGGTGGAATGCTTGATTATTGCCCTGTGGACAGTGGCTTCTTTTGGCCAGTTTTATCCATTTATATATTCATTTCAGCATTCCTCGTCTGACTGTAAGTTGTCATTTGAACTGCTTATAGCATCTGCTTGTTCCCTCATTAATTAGTGAGTTAAATAAAATCTTTGACATATCTTCATTTTATATTTGTATGAGAGTTATGATTTCACCCTTTAAAAAAATCTATCCTTTAACCCATATATATTATAATATAATTTGAAATCACTTTAAAAATTGTTACCTAACAGAGCAGCTCACTGAATTCAGTAATCTCTTCCTTACCCTGTCCAACTACGAAATTCCCTTCTGTATATATTTTCAATGACTGTGAGAATTTCAGCTCTAATGTAAGACAATGGTGATCCCCTCTCATTGCATCTAATTAGGAAAAAATTTGGGAGAGGAAAATAGAGAGTAGAAATGAAATAGAGGTGGAGAAGTAAAAATAGGGTTCTTTTTTTCCCCCTACAAAGAGATGTAAAATTTAAAAAGAATAAGAGGGGGAAAAGTAAATGTAGGCTTCAAGAATGCCTTCTTGTGACATCCGTAAGGAGAAAGGAAGGAAGCCAAATACATGTTCTTTGGCTTAAAGTGATCATAGAAAGAACTGAGACTTTATAAAACTGAGTATTTGGAGAGAGTAAGAAATACCTGCTTTATGATGGTGAGTGTATTAAACACAGATGACTCATGGTTTTTTCCAGTTCAATCCAAGTTCTTTTCCATCCCTTAGTTAAAGCAGCAAGGAGGTAAGACAGGAGACATGAGGCCTGACCAAGGTACAGGTCCCTGGAGCATAAGATTGAATAACCTTGGATACAGAAAATTAGATAGAAAATTGATAGATCCAAAACTGAACAAAAGACTCTTATTATCCGTATGATCTGCCATAAAGAAAATAAGTTCATGGATATCTAGTTAGAACTGAAAGAAAGGGGCATTCACCTGAGATGACATTCATAATATTTAACAACCTTAAGGCATGAGAAAGACCTATCTGGAAGGATGCAGGGCCTCTAGGGTGCAGCGTTCTGGAGGCCCTTTGCTGTGCCTGCCATTGACCTGGGGTTCATGCTGGATCTTGGGAAGTTCAGTAGGTCTCAGAGGAATAATCAAGATCATTGGGGCAAGGGTCTGGCAGTTGGAAGCCTTGGGGCAGTAGCTATCTACAAACTGTATGGAAGTATTTCACTATTCTAAATAAAATGTTTCTCTCCCCACCCCCTCCTTTTCTAAGTAGAAAGTGAAAAGAGTTTGTAAAATTATTGGTCACTATATGAGGTTTGGAATGTGCATGGCTGCAAATAATAGACAATGCTACCACAGTGGCTTAAACAGAAGAGTTTTTTCGTGTCATGATAAAACAGACTAGCTAGGAGAAGTCTAGGGTGTGGACATAGGGATACACAGTGTCATCATCAGGGACCCAGGCTCCTTACATCTTTGTCTTCCACCATCCTAGCCATCCTCATCACGCTTGTTGCCTCGTGATTGCAAGATGGTTCTCATACCCCTCCATTTCACATCTAAGTTTCAGAAAAGAATATGATGGAAGAGTGAAGGAGTAGTTATCTGTTTTAGGAGAGCACATACACAGCAGACTTCTGCTTACCTTTGGCCAGAGTGTGTCATGTTACCTGCCTGGATGACAGGCAGCAACAGGAGGTCAGTATTTTTAGTGATGCACTTTGTTGCCTTGAGCAAAGTGAGAATTTGTTAGTAAGGGTGGAGGGGGAAAATAAATATTAGTTGGGTAGCACTTACCAGACTCATCTAAAAGCTCTATCAAAAATTGGATAGAATTGGCTCTACTGATGAATTATTAACATTTACCAAAAAGTCTTAAAATAGCAAAGTACAGGCACTGTGCTATGAGTTCTTAAATAAATGTATTGTGTCACTTAGTAAATGTTATATTTAAATTTCACATCTGCAAAGATGTATATAATCACAACCTCATGTTTAAGTGGAAGCCGTTGTATTATGTATAAGCTGTTTCCAAACATGTATAACTAATCAAATTTCTAAGCCAAATTTCTTCATCCATGCAGAAAAAAATGCTCCTCATTGATGTTCACATAAAAGCTTTTTGTGAATGTAAAATTAATTTTTGTTGTGTTTGTGGAGAGAGAAAGGGCATAATTAAAAACTGTAAAACTATCTTAGTTGAGGCAATCAAATATAAAGGAATTTTCAACTTAAAAAAAATTGGGGGCTTCCCTGGTGGCACAGTGGTTGAGAGTCCGCCTGCCGATGCAGGGGACACGGGTTCGTGCCCCGGTCCGGGAAGATCCCACATGCCGCGGAGCGGCTGGGCCCGTGAGCCATGGCCACTGAGCCTGCGCATCCAGAGCCTGTGCTCCGCAACGGGAGAGGCCACAGCAGTGAGAGGCCCGCATACCACAAAAAAAAAAAAAAATTAATTTCAGAGTTACCTGCCATTTTGAGGTAATTACATTTTGCTCTTCCTGGTTGTGCTGCTTTTCTAGAGTGATGTTCAGTTTCCATTCTGTCTTTGTCTATTTTTGTTTGCCTTTTAATTTTTTTCTCTATTTCAGAACAAAGAGCAGTAGAGAGCTTTTCTCCAAATTGCCCAACATTACTTATCTCTTCTCTAGAAAATGGGATTCTCATCTGTCTCTGCAAAGAGGCTTTTCATAGTTTCTAGTGCAGCAAATGCAATGTAATAAGTTATGCTCCCAGTTTAAAAACACCCATGATGTAATATGTAAGAGTTCATTGGAGAATAACCCTTGCATAATACATTTGAGCATGGCTTATTTAGTCTGAATCCCAATTTGGGAAGAAAAATGTCCTCAGAATAGTTTCCTTTTGGTAACTGTTAATACTGGTGACTCCACCTCTAAATACACCAGAGAGCAGAGGGCAATCAGCGAAAGACCAACATATACAGCTAGCTCTTTGTATGCCTGGGTTTCACATCTGAGGATTCAACCAACCATGGATTAAAAATATTCAGAAAAAAAAATTCAAACAATTCAAAACAGCAAAACTTAAATTTGCCCTATGCCGGCAACTATTTACATAGCATTTACATTGTATTTACAACTATTTACATAGCATTTACATTGTATTAGCTATTATAAGTAACTTAGAGATTATTTAAAGCATACAGGAGGGGACTTCCCTGGTGACACAGTGGTTAAGAATCCACCTGCCAATGCAGGGGACATGGGTTCGAGCCCTGGTCCGGGAACATCCTACATGCCAGATCAACTGAGCCCGTACACCACAACTACTGAGCCCACGCACCTAGAGCCTGTGCTCTGAAACAAGAGAAGCCACCACAATGAGAAGCCCGCTTACCACACGAAGAGTTGCCCCCACTCGCCACAACTAGAGAAAGCCCGCGTGCAGCAACAAAGACCCAACACAGCCAATTAATTAATTAATTTTAAAAGTATACAGGAGGATGCGTGTGGGTTATATGCAAATACTACGCCATTTTATAAAAGGGACTTGAGCATCCTCGGATTTTTGTATCCTTGGGGGTGAGGGAGTCCTGGAACCAATCCCCCACAGATACTGAGGGGCTACTGTGCAGTTAAGATGCTGATATTCATCTGTCAGTGGACATTTAGGTTGGTTCCATGACCTGGCTATTGTAAATAGTGCTGCAATGAACATTGTGGTACATGTCTCTTTTCGAATTATGGTTTTCTCAGGGTATATGCCCAGTAGTGGGATTGCTGGGTCATATGGTAGTTCTATTTTTAGTTTCTAAAGGAACCTCCATACTGTTTTCCATAGTGGTTGTAGCATCAACATATATACACTTCTGCATGTAAAGTAGTTAGCTAGTGGGAGGCAGCTGCATAGCACAGGGAGATCAGCTCTGTGCTTTGTGACCACCTAGAGGGGTGGGATAGGGAGGGTGGGAAGGAGGCTCAAGAGGGAGAGGATAAGGGGACATATGTATGCATATGGCTGATTCACTTTGGCGCACACAGAAACTAACACAGTATTGTGAAGCAATTATACTCCAATAAAGATCTATTTTTAAAAAATGCTGATATTCACCTATTGCACATATAGTGCTATAATGCCTCAATCAAAAACTAATGATTCTCTAAAATATAAAAGTGGAGGGTAATAAGACATTTCCAAGATAGATGTTAGTTCTATGTTTATATATGCAATTATATATGCAATTTATATGCAATTCAAATTAACTCAATGTAAATAGACTGAAACACTTATTACATTGGTTTAAGTCCATTTATCCTAAAATTTATGGCACTAATGACTGATGTGTAGTGGTGACCTCCTTTCCTTCTCTCCTTTCTTGAAGCCCAGAAAAATGGCTGTTTGACATTGAATGGACCCAGTGAGTCACCTAGATCTAATCAGAGGTAGCTTTAAATTTGGCCAGAATTTGGTGTCACTATAAAATGTCATATCCTGGTAGTGAGAATGTAAGTTGGTTCAACCATTGGGACGATCATTTGATAATGTATCAAGAGTTTTTAAAGGCACAGCAATTCTACTTTGTGCTCACATCTGATCACCTCCTTTGGATAAAGTAGATTTATATAAAGTGATGTTTGTAATAGCATATTTATAAAAGAAAAAAATGGGAATAGCCTAATTATTAAATTGTTAGGACATAACCTAACACATAGTTATAATCAAAGATAGGGTGCAAAAAGGTAGAGTTTGATGCATTACATGTATATATGATCTGAAGTTTTAAAATTATTTATATAATAAGACTCAATATTTTTAAATTACTGAAAGGAAATTCAACCATATAGCAGTCATATCTAGGTAAAGAGATTGCATCCTTCTATACAAATATTATATAAATATTTAATAATTAATATTACAAATAATATTTGATTAATTATTTTGAGTAAATTCCTAAACATAGAAATGATATGAGGCATATTGCTATTTTTAAGTGTTTTATGTCACATTTTCAAATGACCATCCAGAGGTATTATACCAACTTACATATTTTTATTGTAAGTAAGCCAGTTTCTACATGTTTACCTAGCTTACCGGATCTTCTTTATATTTTTCTTTATTGTCCAAATTATCTGAATCAAACAAAAATATTTTAATAATAAAAAATACATATGTTAGAAAAATGGCTGTGCAGATGCAGTGTTAGAAATGCAGGTCAAATGAGATATAACCTCTCATCCCTCAACAGTGATTATTAGAGTTTCTTGGAACCAGCATGAGACCCATATGTCAACCTCAAATATCTATTTACCTTCCTTTCTTTGAATGGTACATGTTTCTACTTAAGTGTATCATCATCCTTCTTACATTAAAAATGGGACTCCAAACCTAGCTTCCATTAGCTTCATTTCTACCAGTGGTACCATCCTTCTCTCACACTTGAAACCTTTGAGCTAGCTTTGACTTTCTCCTTCTTTACCTACCATATCCAGTTACCAAATCATAAACTCTCCTGAACCTGTTTACAGTCCTTTCTTTTCCATTCCCATAGCACCCACCCTATGACAGGTTTTTATTACCTCTTTTATGCAACAAATATTTATGGAACACCTAGTCTGGAAGAACTAAGAATTGTTAACAGAAAGTAACTAGAGAGGCAGATCTAGTCTGGAGGGCTCAAGTGAAGATTTCTTGAGGAGGTGCCATTTGCCTTGAGCTCTGAAGTGGTGGCATTAACTACAGGAAGCAGGGAGAAGCAATCTAGGCATAAAGAACAGTATGTTCAAAGAAACTGAGGAGAAAAGGACCTGGGGCATTCAGAATACTGGAGCAAAGCCATTTGGATGGAGGACAAAGAGAGGAGGTCTACCCTGAGGCTGGCAAGGTAGGGTGGCCAGATCATGCTGCCCCTTGTAGGCTATGTACTAGATTGTAGCCCTTGAACAGCCTAAAGTTAGCCTCTGCCTCCAGGTTATAGAACTACTATTGCCCACTACAACCAGATACATCTTTCTAAAAGATCTGTCGGAACACATCGGTTTCCTGATACAAAAAGAACAGAAAAAAAAATTATCACTTAGAAGCTCACCACTGCCTACAGACTCAGTAGACTCCTTGGACTTTGATTTAGGTTGAATTGTGTCCCCCCCAAATTTGTATGTTGAAGTCTCTACCCCTAGGATCTCAAAATATGACCTTATTTGGAAACAGGGAAAATAGTGACCTTATTTGGAAATAGATGTAATAGTGAACAAAAGGTCATTCTGGGGTATGGTGGATTGCTAATCCATATAACTAGTATCCTTATAAAAAGGGGAAATTTGGACACAGACATATGCACAGAGGGAGAGCGCCATGTATAGATTGGAGTTAATGCTGCCACAGCCAAGGAAATACCAGAAGCTAGAAGACAACCCTAGAACAGATGCTTTGCTTGTACCTTCAGAGGGAGCATGACTATGCCAACAACTTGGTCTCAGACTTCTGGACTCCATGTGAGGCATTTCTGTTGTTTAAGGCACTCAGCTTGTGATACTCTGTTATGGCAGTCCTAGCAAACTCATATAAGCTATTAACTTTAATTTTCTCATTTGAGATAAACTGTTGTCCCCAGACACACAAGAGGACTATCACCTTTCTTGTTTTCCTGTTTCCTGACTACAGTGCTTTCCACTGCTCTCTGCTTATCTACATCAGTTCTTCCTTTTAAAACCCACCCATGGGAAGCCCCTTCTCTTTTGAAGCCTTATATGAGTATTTTTTAATGTCATATTCATGAAATTTTTGTAAGCTACCTTAAATAATTTGGGGAACATGGTGGAGTAAAATAAATGGATAAAAAGATAGCGAGTTGCCCAATTGCAATACTATTCATTGTCTATTATATGTTACCTTGTATTGCCATCTTGTTATGGATTTGTCATCTCTCTCCAACTAGACTGTGTACTTTCTCTACTTATTTGAATCCCCCCAAAGGAGTTCACCAAATCCTATTTGATTGCCTGAAATAGGAGTCCCTGATTGACCCCCTATAAAACCTGATCTCGTTGATTTCTAGTAGCTGCCGTGATGCTAACTTGCTTCTGGGTTAGGTGCTCAAATTCTCACTCTCAGTATCCACCTTCAGCATTCCTCTCCTCTCTGACCATCACAGCCCCCCTTTCCCAAGGGTCTCAGGGCTTTGGAGAACCCAAAATAGACCTCCATCAAAAAGGATTAGAAAATTTAGGACTGAGACTCACATATATTAAAGTGTGTTCAATTTAGAAACTCATTTAAGAAAGGATACAACAAATAATGGATATGTGTTTTTCCTATTGTAGGTCTAGTTCTACTGTTAAATATGAATGAAGAAAATGAAGCTAATAACATAAAATTGCTTTTAAACAGGATTGGAAATTTCTGCTATGATTCAGACATGGATATTAAGGGGTTTTTTGTTGTTTGTTTGTTTTTTGCTGTTTTTTAACAATATGAAATTCAAAATCTTCTGTTCCTAACTAAACTAATATTTATTTCTTTGAGCACATCAGAAACAGAAGACAGTTAATACTTCATGGTTACTTTACTGCTAGTTTATTTTAAGGAATCATACTGAACTGCCTAGAGACATATGTTAGGGTGTAGGTAGAATATTGTTAACCTAGTAATTAAAAGAATATTATTTCCCCTTCAGTTATGAGGAAAAGTCAAATGATGCTAATGGTAATAGTTAAATAGAGTATACAATATCTATAGCAAATGATTGTTTTCAGTTGCTATATTTTGATGGTAAGGAACCTGACTTGTATTTAGAACTAATGCCTTAACCTGACTCTAATTCCAAAATAGGCATAAACCATAACTGTTTTAATGACTGTTAGCTGGATTGTGCCCACAATATATTATCACAGAAGCCACCTCTACATAACATGAATTCATTTTAAACCCTGAGTTTAGAAAGACAAGATACTATATGGAATCTAAAAAAAAACAAACTCAGAGAAACAGAGATGAGACTGGTGGTTGCCAGAGGTGGGGGTGGGGGAATTAGGTGAAGATAATCAAAAAATATAAACTCCCAGTTATAAGATAAATAAGTTTTGGGGATGTAATGCACAATATGATGACTGTAGTTAATAGATATTGTATATTTGAAAGTTGCTAAGAGAGTAGATCTTAAAAGTTCTCATCATAAGGGGGAAAGATGTAACTATGTGAGGTGACGGTTGTTAACTAATCTTATTGTGGTAATCATCTTGCAGTGTAGACATAGATCAAATAATTATGTTGTACATCTGAAACTAATTTAATATTCTAAGTCAATTATATCTCAATAAAACTGGGAAAAATTGAGTTTAAACATTATTTTAAGGGCTTTCTTCTTTTTTAAAAAAATATTTATTTATATATTTATTTTGGATGCACCGGGTCTTAGTTGCAGCATATGGGATCTTTGTTGCGGCATGCGGGATCTTTAGTTGCGGCATGCAGACTCTTAGTTGTGGCATGCATGAGGGATCTAGTTCCCCGACCAGGGATCGAACTGGGTCCCACTGCATTGGGAAAGCGGAGTCTTACCAACTGGACCACCAGGGAACTCCCTAGGCCTTTCTTCTTTATTATTTGTTTCCATCAACTAAATTCCTATGTAATTAACCTGTAACATGCTGTTATTTTGTTCTGTTTAAAATATATCTGAAATACAGAGAGTATGTTTTTGGTTGGCAGCCTGTGAGATGGCCCGCAGTGATCCCCACCTCCTAGTGTTCATACTGTGTATTATCTCCCCTTGAGTGTGGGCTGGACTTAGTGACTCATTTCTAAAAAATACAATGTGGCAGAAGTAATGTTTTACCCCTTTTGATATGAGGTTATAAAAAGACTGTGGCTTCTGTCTTGGGTACTCTTGCTCACTCTCTTGTTCTATTTTGAATCTTGCTCTCTCTTGACTCACCTTGGGGAAGCCAACTGCCATAAGTGAGGCAGTCCTGTGAAAAGATGCATATGTGTAATCTTGGAAGTGAACCTTCTGAGGCCGGCCAAGAGCCACATGAGTAAGCTCTGAAGTGGATACTCCTATAGATGAGACTACTGCTCTGGCTGACAGCTGGACTGTAATCTCAGGAGTAACCCTGAGCCAAAACCATCCAGATAAGCCACTCCCAGATTCCTGAGCCACAGAATCTGTGTGAGGTAATAAATGCTTGTTGTTTCCACACACTGAGTTTTGGGGGGTTTTGTTACATGGCAATAAATAACTAATACAACATAACATTGTGTGCTATATAGTACATCTGTTTTCATTCTGTCCTGAAATTTGTCCAGTCATATTTTGGGTATTTGGAATGGGGCTGCTCACTATATAAAATTCAGTCTTCTGTGGAGAAACACATCATTATAGTCTGATTTTCGGTGGAAATTTTTATAATCAATCTTAGTAGATTACAATGCCCTGTTGTGTTCTGTGTGATGTGGGTAAATTTATTTCAAAGCTCTTGATAAAACTCCTGATAATGCAAAAAAATAAATAAACAAACAAACAAAACTCCAGTACTTTAGTATTTATAGTACCCTTACCACTATGCTTAGATGCATCTATCTTAAAATGTTAAGAACTTCTATATGTTTGGAATGTATTATATGTTTTGTTCACTACTTCATTCATTCACTTTCCCATTAATTCAGTTAGAAAGCATCTGTTGAGTCCCTATTATGATCAAGCATTACACTAGGCAATGGGGATAGCAAGAGTAATATTGCTAATTCTGTGCTCCAGAAATGTAAGGTCTAATAGGATAGACAAACCAATCATGATAATAGAGGTTGATAAATGAACAGAAATAGCAGTTGGTTCTGGGTGCTGTTAGCACAGAGGAGGGGTAGTAGGAGGATGAGAGGAAGCTTCTTTTAGGAAGTCATGACTGATTTTGAAGGATAAATAGGATTTTGTCAACTAAAGGGAAGCTTGAGGAAATCTTAGATAGATGTATGTCAAAGCACAAGGCAGAAACAGAGTTTACAACTTCAGAGGCATCAAGTTGTTTATTATGGTTGTAAGGAAAAGGGTGTGTGGTGACAGTGAGACCGAAAAGAAGCTAGAGGGATTGGCAGGGTCAGATCTTAAAAGAATTTGTGAACCAATTTAAGAATTCAGATATACCAATTTGTTTCCAGACACTAGCTACATTAGAATCACCTAGAACACTTAGTAAAATTATAGATTCTTATGTCCCACCAGAGACCCATTTAATCACATTCTGTGGACTGAGAATTAGACATTATAGTCAGCTCTCCTAGTCAGTGTTTCTAAAATTAATGAACATATGGACCATTTTTGTAGGAAAAATAAATTTTAATTGACCACAATTATTTCTAAATAAAATACAAACAAAAAATTGTGAAACCAATGAAATTTAAATCTAGTAACATCAATTTCAATTGTGCGATGATGTTGTTTGTTGAGATAAATTGTTGCTTTCTTAGTGACTATGATTCTTCCTGCTGCTGTAGTGCTAGATCTTCAGGGTTTAGCATATGGATAAGATTGTATATCATGTGATGACTCAATTCACCCAACATTTTTTCCTATTTGAACTACTGTGAATGCTAATTTATACAGCCCACTTGGATGTCGTCTGACCTCCACTTAAAAATTTTTTGGATATTGATTCCATGTACTTATTAGGATTAAGTTCATTTACAAGTGGCAGTAACCCAAATAATTAAACTGCATAGATGTTTATTACTCTCTTATATAAGTCTGGGAAGGTGATACAGCCTTAGTATAGTCTCCACAGTGTCAGAAACTCAGGCTTCTTGTACACTATCCTGTTGCTCTGCCCTAAATGGCCCTAAATGAACACTAAGTATCTCATCATCTAAGAGGGGTACTCCAACCCCAGTCATGAGACTACATTCCACACAACAGAACAGAGAAAAGGGAAGGAAAAGGTCATGCTTTCTTTGTTTAAGGGCACTCCCCACAGGTTGCATGTTCCAAGTTTAATTATATCCCATGGCCACACCTAGCTGCAAGGGATGCTGGGGAAAAGGAGCCTTTATTAAAGGCAGTGTTTCTATTACTGAGGAAAAGGGAACAACAGACTGTGACAGATTATTGGTAGACAACTTGCAATCTCTGCCACATTTCATTATTTTCTTTTATAATTCACCCACAACACAAAAAGTTATACTATTTTTTGGGCATGCTCTCATAAACATAAAAGTAGACAAGGACACTAAATAAGGTAGTCATTGAGATCTTCCAGAATGCACTTGTTTATATCATCTTAGATCATCATGAAAGTGAAAATACAAATGTAAAATATATTTTTTTTTTAGTCATGGGATCTGTGAGAGAATAGGACCCCAGCTTGAGCAAAACCACCACCGTTATGAAAATCACAGATTTGAACATCAATGCTAGGTAATGTAGAACCATTGAGGACTTTTAAGCAAACTTATGCTAGCAACAGTATTAGTTCTTGAAGCGGGAGGGCCTATGGAGAGCCATGCCCAGATCTTGGGGGATTCGCTTTTTCAAAGCATATCACGATACCTCTTGTTTTTGTGATATACACAGCAGAAAGTAAAGTTTGATAAGATCTTCATGGAACTATATAGAAGGTAAAGAAAAAAACATTTTTGAAAGGTACAAAGTGTGACAAATACTGCTTTAGAACGACCACTCTGGCAGGAGTGTAAAAAATCATTTGAAGATGAAACCAGCAGTAAGGAGCCCAGTAAAGAGGCTATTACAGTTATATTGATACAAAGAGAAAATAAAGGACCTGGGCTGTCACTGGAGTGGAAATGAAGAAGAGCAAGTCTGTGCTGACTTGACATTTTCTGGCTTGGACCATGTGAATGTGGATGGTCTTGCTATTTATCAAGTCAGTAAATCCGGGAGGAGATACAGGTGTCATTTGCTCTTTCACTCATTCATTTACCAAACGCTTTTTTTTTTTTTTTAGGTTTCAACTATAAATCACATACTGTTCTCCCCACTGAGAATATTGTGTGAAAAAAATAAACTTTGTCCCTGCCCTCGTGGAGCTACCACTTTAGTGATGGAGAAAAATGCATGAGCAAATAAATACTGAATTACAATCGTGGTAAAAAGAATAAAGGGGAAACCAGAGTGCTAAGAGACAGTGAAGGGATTTATATATAATAGTGTTGTTGGGGGAAATGCTTTTTACTTTAGATATTTATTTTTTAGATGATTATGGGGTATCCTCTTGGAAAAGTCCCAATGCACTGAATACACAGTGGAACTGGGAGGAAAAGCTGGCCTTAGGATTAAAGATTTGGGGTTCATCAGTGTATTTGCATTAGTTAAAACCATGGATCTCAATTATGACCCCAAGAGAAAATGTGCAGAGTCTTAAAATCATCAATTATTGAAAGAAGAGGTAGATTTTTTTAAAGCATCTGCACTGATTGATTGTATTCTGAGAATATTACTTTTCTACATCAGTATAGGGTATAAAAATAATTTCTAATAATTTTCATTAAATTATAATGTTGACAACCATAAAAATTGTTACTAATAGGGTGCAATGTGCTTTCAGAATTTCCATTTGGTAAATTTGTAAGATTGAGAGGCAGTTAAGCTTAATGCTTAAAAAGCACAGGATGTTCTGAGAGCTTCTGGTTTCAAATGTAGGCTTTGACCCTTACTGTATGACCAGAGGTTAGTTACTTAAAATCTTTCATCTCAGTTTGCTTCTCTTGGAATGGTAATAAGCCTTATACATGTAGAGTGTGAAAAAAAAATGAGAAAAATGCCAGCAGTCTATGGCACACTGTGCTCAACTAAAATATGGTAGCAACTCCAAGTATTATTCTTAATACTCATAGCATCAGTAGTAGTAGTAACAGTACTAGTAAGTACTTGTTCTGTGAGAACTTTCTGAAAATCTATGGGATATCTTGGGCTATAGAATTGTCAATATTTTGATATTTTCTGGTTAACGTTGCCTTTTCTCATATGACCATAAAAGAGAGATGTGCTTCTTTTCCGTGTTTGAAGAAAGAATGTGGGAAAAAGGAAGAGAATTATGGAAACACTACAAAATAAGGTCAGGCAACCAAAGACATGCCTTCTGCCACAGGAACTCAAAATCTAAGGTTTTTCAAGATCCCCATTTGCTCCTGGGACCTCAGATACTTAGTATTGCTAAGAAATATAATGATTTCAAATAAATGTGGAGATTATTTCTTTACTGTACTATTACATTATTTTAAATATGAAAATGTTATTAAATTTTCTTGATTATTGGGACTGATTGTGAGGGAGCTGAAGATGTGGCAGACAACTTTCTATTTACCTTTAGCCCTTTATTCTATTTAGACATTTTTTGCCCTGAACATGTAGCAGTTTTATAATTTAAAATATAGTTGACATTGGTTCAAGATGGCGGAGTAAAAGGACGTGTGCTCATTCCGTCTTGCAAGAGCACTGGAATCACAACTAACTGCTGAACAGTCATTGACAGGAAGACACTGGAACTCACCAAAAAAGATATCCCACATCCAAAGACAAAAGAGAAGCTGCAATGAGACAGTAGGAGGGGCACAATCACAGTAAAATCAAATCCCATAATGGCTGGGTGGGTGACTCACAAACTGGAGAATACTTATACCACAGAAGTCCACCCACTGGAATAAAGGTTCTGAGCCCCATGTCAGGTTTCCCAACCGGGGGTCCGGCAACAGGAAGAGGAATTCCTAGAGAATCAGACTTTGAAGGCTAACGGGATTTCATTGCAGGACTTCAACAAGACTGGGGAAAACAGAGACTGAACTCTTGGAGGGCACACACAAAGTAGTGTGCGCATCAGAGCCCGGGAGTAGGAGCAGTGACCCCATAGGATACTGAACCAGACCTACCTGCTAGTGTTGGAGGTTCTCCTGCAGAGGTTGCGGGGGGGGGGTGGGGGGGTGGTGGCTGTGGCTCACCATGGGGTCAAGGACACTGGCAGCAGAAGTTCTGGGAAGTATTCCTTGGTGTGAGTCCTCCCAGAGTCCACCATTAGCCCCACCAAAGAGCCAGGTAGGCTCCAGTGTTGGGTTGCCTCAAGCCAAACAACCAACAGGGAGGGAACCCAGCCCCACCCATCAGCAGACAAGCGGATTAAAGTTTTACTGAGCTTTGCCCACCAGAGCAACACCCAGCTCTACCCACCACCAGTCCTTCCCATCAGGAAGCTTGCACAAGCCTCTTAGATAGCCTTATCCACCAGAAGGCAGACAGCAGAAGCAGGAAGAACTACAGTCCTGCAGTCTGTGGAAGGAAAACCACATTCACAGAAAGATAGACAAAATGAAAAGGCAGAGGACTTTGTACCAGACGAAGGGACAAAATAAAACCCCAGAAAAACAACTAAATGAAATGGAGATAGGAAAACTTCCGGAAAAACATATCAGAATAATGATAGTGAAGATGATCCAGGACCTTGGAAAAAGAATGGAGGCAAAGATCGAGAGGATGCAAGAAATGATTAACAAAGACCTAGAAGAATTAAAGAACAAACACCTAGAAGAATTAAAGAACAAACAAAGAGAGATGAACAATACAATAACTGAAATGAAAAATACACTAGAAGGAATCAACAGCAGAATAACTGAGGCAGAAGAACGGATAAGTCACGTGGAATACAGAATGGTGGAATTCACTGCCATTGAACAGAATAAAGAAAAAAGAATGAAAGGGAATGAAGACAGCCTAAGAGACCTCTGGGACAACATTAAAAGCAACAACATTCACATTTATAGTGGCTCCAGAAGGAGAAGAGAGAGAGAAAGGACCCGAGAAAATATTTGAGAGATTATAGTAGAAAACTTCCCTAACATGGGAAAGGAAATAGCCACCCAAGTCCAGGAAGTGCAGAGAGTCCCAGGCAGGATAAATGCAAGGAGAAACATGCCGAGACACATAGTAATCAAATTGGCAAAATTTAAAGACAAAGAAAAAATATTGAAAGCAGCAAGGGAAAAAACAACAAATAACACACAAGGGAACTCCCAAAAAGTTAACAGCTGATTTCTCAGCAGAAACTCTACAAGCCAGAAAGGAGTGGCATGATATATTTAAAGTAATGAAAGGGAAGAACCTACAACCAAGATAATTCTACCCAGCAAGGATCTCATTCAGATTCAATGGAGAAATTAAAACCTTTACAGACAAGCAAAAGCTAAGAGAATTCAGCACCACCAAACCAGCTCTACAACAAATGCTAAAGGAACTTCTCTAAGTGAGAAGCACAAGAGAAGTAAAGGAACTACAAAAAAAAACCCATAACAATTAAGAAAATGGTAATAGGAACATACATATTGATAATTACCTTGAACGTGAATGGATTAAATGCTCCAACCAAAAGACACAGGCTCGCTGAATATATACAGAAACAAGACCCATATGTATGCTGTCTACAAGAGACCCACTTCAAAACTCGGGACACATACAGACTGAAAGTGAGGGGATGGAAAAAGATATTGCATGCAAATGGAAATCAAAAGAAAGCTGGAGTAGCAATCCTCATATCAGATAAAGTGCACTTTAAAATAAAGAATGTTACAAGAGACAAGGAAGGACACTACATTAATGATCAAAGGATCAATCCAAGAAGAAGATATAACAGTTATAAATACATATGCACCCACCATAGGAGCACCTCAATACATAAGGCAACTGCTAACAGCTATAATAGAGGAAATTGACAATAACTCAATAATAGTGGGGGACTTTAACACCTCACTTACACCTATGGACCGATCAAGCAGACAGAAAATTAATAAGGAAACACAAGCTTTAAATGACAATAGACCAGATAGATTTAATTGATATTTATAGGACATTCCATCCAAAAAGAGCAGATTATACTTTATTCTCAAGTGCACACAGAACATTCTCCAGGATAGATCACATCTTGGGTCACAAATTAAGCCTTGGTAAATTTAAGAAAATTGAAAGCATATCAAGCATCTTTTCTGACCACAACACTATGAGATTAGAAATCAATTACAGGGGAAAAAAAAGTAAAAAACACAAACATATGGAGGCTAAACAATATGTTACTAAATAACCAAGAGATCACTGAAGAAATCAAAGAGGAAATCAAATAATACCTAGAGACAAATGACAATGAAAACACAACGATCCAAAATATATGGGATGCAGCAAAAACAGTTCTAAGAGGGAAGTTTATAGCAATACTAGCCTACCTCAAGAAACAAGAAACATCTCAAATAAACAATCTATACTTACACCTAAAGCAATTAGAGAAAGAAGAACAAAATAAGCCCAAAGTTAGTAGAAGGAAAGAAATCATAAAGATCAGATCAGAAATAAATCAAAAAGAAATGAAGGAAACGATAGCAAAGATCAATAAAACTAAAAGCTGATTCTTTGAGAAGATAAACAAAACTCATAAACCATTACCCAGACTCATCAAGAAAAAAAGGGAGAAGATTCAAATCAATAGAATTAGAAATGAAAAAGGAGAAGTAACAACTGACACTGCAGAAATACAAAGGATCATGACAGATTATTACAAGCAACTATATGCCAATAAAATGGACAACCTGGAAGAAATGGACAAATTCTTAGAAATGCACAACCTTCCAAGACTGAACCAGGAAGAAATAGAAAATATGAACAGACCAATCACAAGCACTGAAATTGAAAATGTCATTAAAAATCTTCCAACAAACAAAAACCCACGACCAGATGGCTTCACAAGCGAATTCTAGCAAACATTTAGAGAAGAGCCAACACCTGTCCTTCTCAAACTCTTCCAAAATATAGCAGAGGGAGGAACACTCCCAAACTCATTCTACGAGGCCACCATCACCCTGATACCAAAACCAGACAAAGATGTCTCACAGAAAGAAAACTACCGGCCAATATCACTGATGAACATAGATGCAAAAATCCGCAACAAACTACTAGCAAACAGAATCCAACAGCACATTAGAAGGATCATACACCATGATCAAGTGGGGTTTATTCCAGGAATGCAAGGATTCTTCAATATACACAAATCAATCAATGCGATACACCATATTAAAAAATTGAAGGAGAAACACCATATGATCATCTCAATAGATGCAGAGAAAGCTTTCAACAAAATTCAACACGCATTTATGAAAAAAGCCCTGCAGAAAGTAGGCACAGAGGGAACTTTCCTCAACATAATAAAGGCCATATATGACAAACCCACAGCCAATATCGTCCTTAATGGTGAAAAACTGAAATCATTTCCACTAAGATCAGGAACAAGACAAGGTTGCCCACTCTCACCACTATTATTCAGCATAGTTTTGGAAGTTTTAACCACAGCAGTCAGAGAAGAAAAAGAAATAAAAGGAATCCAAATCAGAAAAGAAGAAGTAAAGCTGTCACTGTTTGCAGATGACATGATACTATAGAGAATCCTAAAGATGCTACCAGAAAACTACTAGAGGTAATCAATGAATTAGGTAAAGTAGCAGGATACAAAATTAATGCACAGAAATCTCTAGTATTCCTATACACTAATGATGAATAATCTGAAAGTGAAATTAAGAAAACAATTCCACTTACCATTGCAAAAAAAAGTATAAAATACCTAGGAATAAACCTACCTAGGGAGACAAACGACCTGTATGCAGAAAATTATAAGACACTGATGAAAGAAATTAAAGATGATACAAATCGATGGAGAGATATACCATGTTCTTGGATTGGAAGAATCTACATTGTTAAAATGACTGTACTACCCAAAGCAATCTACAGATTCAATGCAATCCCTATCACACTACCTCTGGCATATTTCACAGAACTAGAACAAAAAATTTCACAATTTGTATGGAAATGCAGAAGACCCCAAATAGCCAAAGCAATCTTGAGAAAGAAAAACAGAGCTGGAGGAATCGGGCTCCCTGACTTCAGACTATACTACAAAGCTACAGTAATCAAGACAATATGGTATTGGCACAAAAACAGAAAGATAGATCAATGGAACAGGATAGAAAGCCCAGAGATAATCCCACACATATATGGTCACCTTATCTTTGATAAAGGAGTCAAGAATATACAGTGGAGAAAAGACAGTCTCTTCAATAAATGGTGCTGGGAAAACAGTACAGCTACATGTAAAAGTATGACATTAGAACACTCCCTGACACCATACACAAAAATAAACTCAAAATGGATTAAAGACCTAAATGTAAGGCCAGAGAGTATAAAACTCTTAGAGGAAAACATAGGCAGAACACTCTATGACATAAATCACAGCAAGATCCTTTTTGACCCACCTCCTAGAGAAATGGAAATAAAAACAAAAATAAACAAATGGGACCTAATGAAACTTGAAAGCTTTTGCACAGCAAAGGGAACCATAAACAAGACCAAAAGCCAACCCTCAGAATGGGAGAAAATATTTGCAAATGAAGCAACTGACAAAGGATTAATCTCCAAAATTTACAAGCAGCTCATGCAGCTCAATATCAAAGAAACAAACAACCCAGTCCAAAAATGGGCAGAAGACCTAAATAGACATTTCTGCAAAGAAGACATACAGATGGGCTTCCCTGGTGGTGCAGTGGTTGGGAGTCCGCCTGCCGACGCAGGGGACGTGGGTTCGTGCCCCGGTCCGGGAGGATCCCACATGCCGGGAGCGGCTGGGCCCGTGAGCCATGGTCGCTGAGCCTGCGCGTCTGGAGCCTGTGCTCCACAACGGGAAAGGCCACAGCAGTGAGAGGCCTGCATACCGAAAAAAAAAAAAAAAAAGACATACAGATGTCCAAGAAGCACATGCAAAGCTGCTCAACATCACTACTTATTAGAGAGATGCAAATCAAAACTACAATGAGGTGTCATTTCACACCAGTTAGAATGGGCATCATCAGAAAATCTACAAACAACAAATGCTGGAGAGGGTGTGCCGAAAAGGGAACCTTCTTGCACTGTTGGTGGCAATGGAAATTGATACAGCCACTATGGAGAACAGTATGGAGGTTCCTTAAAAAACTGAAAATAGAATTACCATATGACCCAGCAATCCCACTACTGGGCATCTACCCAGAGAAAACCATAATTCAAAAAGACACATGCACCCCAATGTTCATTGCAGCACTATTTACAATAGCCAGGTCATGGAAGCAACCTAAATGCCCATCGACAGACGAATGGGTAAAGAAGATGTGGTACATATATACAATGGAATATTAGTCATAAAAAGGTATGAAATTGGGTCATTTGTAGGGACGTGGATGGATCTAGAGACTGTCATACAGAGTGAAGTAAGTCAGAAAGAGAGAAACAAATATCGTATATTAATGCATATGTGTGGAACCTAGAAAAATGTTACAGATGAACTGGTTTGCTGGGCAGAAATAGACACACAGATGTAGAGAACAAATGTATGGACACCAAGGGTGGAAAGTGGCAGGGGGGTTGGTGATAGTGGGATGAATTGGGAGATTGGGATTGACATATGTACACTAATATGTATAAAGTAGGTAACTAATAAGAACCTGCTATATAAGAAAATAAATAAAATAAAATTTAAAAAATAATAAAATAGTTATTTTGAAAAATTTAAGCTACACAATAAAGCTATGAAACAAACTAAATAATTTAGATTATACTATGACAACACATGACTCTTGTAAAATTCTAGAAATATTATCTGATTAGAAATATAGGTAGTATCCTCCCCTCCCCATACTTTTTTTTATTGGAGTAAAGTGTTTTTAAGTCTAGTCTAATGCTAATATTATTTCTAGGTGTTAGACTTACCTAGCTCTTTGTAAACTATTTCACTTTGAAATAGGTTATTCCCAGGAACAGCAGTCAAGGCAAGAAGCCTGACCAGAACAGAGTTTCAGTGTCTTCCTTTAAGAGTGTCTTTCTTGGGCTTCCCTGGTGGCGCAGTGGTTGAGAGTCCGCCTGCCGATGCAGGGGACACGGGTTCGTGCCCCGGTCCTGGAGGATCCCACATGCCGCGGAGCGGCTGGGCCCGTGGGCCATGGCTGCTGAGCCTGCGCGTCCGGAGCCTGTGCTCCGTAGCGGGAGAGGCCACAGCAGTGGGAGGCCCGCGTACCGCGAAAAAAAAAAAAAAAAGAGTGTCTTTCTTTGGAACTTCCAGCCATGAGTCCAGGAACTTCTGAATTTACTGCTAGATATGCTCCTTTAAGACTGGAGCCAAGCAGGAATTTCAGTTCTGCTGTGATGTAGGTTGTAATAAGTGATTCGTATAGCACTTTCAAGTCTTTTCAATGTTTTCACATCTGTTATCTCATTCTCTCTTCTGAATCACCCTGTGAAACAGGCAAAATAGGAAGACTGTATCTGTCAGACCACTTTCTAATGGTGTGTTAAATGTCTTCTTATACAAGATATTTTGTCATGTAAACAGGCATAAGCTTCAGAGTTCATAGTTCCATTTTCCAGCTGCGTAACATTGGGCATAATTATTAGAGAGATGGCAGATGTTTCAATTATTATTTAGTTGTGTTTCATCCTTTGTGAATTGCCTGCTCATCACTTTTGTCCATTTTTTTCTATTGAGTCATTTTCTTGTCGATTGTAGAGAGTTCTAGATAGTACAGATATTAATCATTTTTTAATTAGAGGTGTTACAAATATCTTCTAAATGATGGTGGGTTACCTGTTCAATTTTTATGCTGTCTTTTGATTTAAAATTTTTTTCATTTTAACTCTGAGTTTCTTCAAATAGTTTTAAAGTTTTGCTTTTCGTACTCAGGTCTTTAAGTTCCATCCCTCTACCAGCTTGATTTTGTGCATAAGATGAGGGGGAATCCAGTTTTTCCCATATGAAATACCAAAGTTGGGAACTGCAACTATGCAATACAGGAGTCTATTTGGCTGCTGTCCTTAAGGCCTAGGCCTATGTACTGAATGGGATTTGGATCTATTTATTGAAGTTTGTCTTCTTCCCACTGATGTGAACTGTTGGCTTGTTCACACTTTCCTCTATTTATGTCCTCTCTGGCCTATTTGACTATCCCAATGCTGACAGCACATTGTCCTAATGTAACTTTGTCTCTATATTTGGTATAGCACATCTTTTCAATAGGTTCATCTTCAAAATTGTCTTGGCTATTTCCAGGCCTTTGCTTTTTCATACATATTTTTTCAGCTTTATTAAGGTATAATTGACAGGTAGAAATTGTGTATATTTAAAGTGTACAACTTGATATTTTGATATATTCATACATTATGCAATAATCACCATGATCAAGCTAACTAACATATCCATAACCTCATATAGCTACTTCTTTCTTTCTTTTTCTTTCTCTTGTGGTGAGGATGCTTTAAGATCTACCCTTTTAGCAAATTTCAAGTATACAATACAGTATTGTTAACATAGTCACCATGCTGTACATTAGATCTTCAGAACTTATTTGTCTTGCATAACTGATACTTTGTATCCTTTAAGCAAGATCTCCCCATATCACCTTACTTCCAGGCCCTGGTAACCACCATTCTACTCTCTCCTTCTATGAGTCTGACTATTTTAGATTTCACATGTAGCTGATATCATTCAGTATTTGTCTTTCTGTGTCTGGCTTATTTCACTTAGTGTGATGTCCCCCAAATTCATCCATGTTGTCACAAATGGCAGGATTTCCTTCTTTTTAAGGTTGGATAATATTCCAGTGTATTTGTGCATGTGGGTGAGTGATTTTTTTTTTCACATTCTCTTTATTCATTCATCCATCAATGGACATTTAGCTTGTTTCCATATCTTGGCTATTGTGAATAATCCTGCAATGAACATGGGAGTGCACATCTCTTCAAGATCCAGACTTCATTTTCTTTGGCTATATACCCAGAAGTGGGATTGCTGGATCGTATGGTGGTTCTATTTTTAATTTTTTTAGGACTCTCCATACTGTTTTCCATAATGGCTCTACCAATTTATATTCCTACCAACAGCGTACAAGAGTTTTCTTTTGTCTACAGTCTCACCAGCACTTTTGTCTTTTTGATAATAGCCATCCTAACAGGTATGAGGTGATATCTCATTGTGGTTTTGATTTGCATTTCCCTGATGATTAATGATTTTGAGCACCTTTTCATGTACCTGTTGGCCATTTGAATGTCTTAAGACATGTCTATTCAGATCCTTGCCCATTATTTTCATATATATTTTACAATTCATATGTTGAAATCCTGCCTCCTAATGTAATGGTATTAGGAGGCAGGGCCTTTGGGAGGTAATTAGGTCATGAGGGTAGAGCCCTCGTGAATGGGATTAGTGCTTTTACAAAAGAGACTCCAAGAGAGCTCCCTTGTTCTTCCCCATGTGAGGACACAGCAAGAAGACAGCAATCTAAGAACCAGAAGGCTGGCTCTCACCAGACACTAAATCTGCTGGCTCCTTGACCTTGGATTTCCCAACCCCCAGAACAGTAAGCAACAGATTTTTGTTATTTTTATTATAGCAGCCAGAACAGACTAAGACAGTGTTTCCTTAGAATTGCTTTTTACTTTTTAAAAAGTAGCTGAATTATTTTTCAACAGAAAAACCTACATAGAATCCCAATAAGTAAAACAGATAAAAGTGATAAACCTAGGGTAGATAACCCAGAGCTGAATCTGTTCCGTCTGCTCCATCTACCCTCACAGTCCTATTCCAGATACCTGTGAAATCCTATAATACCTGGAACTGAATCTGCCACTGATATAGAGTGTCTCTCCTTTTCCAGGCATACAAGAAGATATTTGTTTTATTTATTATGAAGTGACACAGAGACAAATCCTCCCTGTACCCAAGTACCTTGGTGGTTAGCTGGCCATTGCGTGGGTGGGAGTTACTCAGATACTGTTTACTGAACCTCAGCAGCAACAGCCAGAACAGGACAGCTGTTGTCAAGTCCAGGATTGGGTTTGCCAGCTTGTCTTGTTATTTTTTCTGACAGTACAACTGATCCTCCAGTTGTCTGATAGCATTCAATAGAAGGGGAGAAGAGGTGGTCAGAGCTCTCTTAAATTACATTTTTATATGCCTTAGCACCAGCTGATCTCAGGAATGTGCTGCTAAAAAGGCGGGTGCCTGAGCGTCTGTTGAGAGGTGCTCAGTGGGCTGTCTGCACCAGCAGTCTGAGTGTTGTTTGTGCACCAGGAGTTTCAGAGGATGTTCCAAAATTAATGTGGAATATTCAGTTTATACTTTTCTACCACGGAGAGGACTTTCTGTAGAAGACATTGTAATAAGAAATAAGTTATAATATTAATCAAAACTGCTTAATTGTGTTATGACCCTTTTCTTTGGTAGTCATATACATGGCTTTCTAAGACCTAGACATCTTAGAATATGTCACAACTTTAACGGATAATTTAATAGATTCTTACAAAGAAAATTTTCCTATTTAAATTTAAAAAATATAACAGCTATGTGGTACGTGTATAAACTAAGCATATGTGGCAGGCTGAATAATGGCCCCAAATATATCTAAATTTTAATCCCTAGAACCTGTGAATGTTACTATATGTCAAAAGAGACTTTGAAGATGTGACTAAGGATCTTGAGAATGGAGGATTATTCTGGGTATCTGGGTGGGTCTAAATGTCATCACAAATATCCTTAGAAGGGGGAGGCACGGGGAGACTTGACATAGAAGAGAGAAAGCCATGTGACCTCAGCAGAGAGATTTGGAGATGCACTGCTGCTGGCTCTGATGAAGCAAGAAGGGGCTATGAGATGAGGAGTGCAGCTCTAGAAGCTGGAGAAGGCAAAAAAACAGGTTTTCCCCTGCCCCGGAGCCTCACGAGGGAGCATAGCCCAGCCAACACCTTGAATTCAGCTCAGTGAAACTGACTGCAGACTTCTGACCTCCAAAACTGTAAGAGAATAAATGTTTATTGTTGTAAGAACCAAGTTTGTGGTAATTATAGCAGCCATAGGAAACTAACATAACATGTTCTGGATATATGGGAAGGGAATTGGAAAAAAAAAAAAAGAAAAATCACAGTAAAAGTAATCAAGATGTCCTAACTCCAACTGAGAATCTGAACTAAGAATTTATAATCTAAGGATTTTTGTTGTTGTTATGCCAATCTTTCTTTTTAACGGACTCTAAAATCCACAAACAAAAATCAACAAAATGCAGCTCGACTGTTTTTGCATTTTCAAGAGACACTGGGTGCCCTCACACTTCTCCTCGGCCAATTGGCCAAAAAAGTGGCCCACACCATCCAGAGTACATTGTTGCTGTCAAAATAGAAGCCCAGAGAGAGCCGTGTGGCTGACAGTGTCTTGGTACTCTGGCCGGGTGTCAGGCCTGTGCCTCTGAAGTGGGAGAGCCGAGTTCAGGACATTGGGCCACCAGAGACCTCCCAGCTCCATGTAATATCAAATGGCGAAAGCTCTCCCACAGATCTCCATCTCAATGCCAAGACCCAGCTCCACTCAATGACCAGCAAGCTACAGTGCTGCACACCCTATGCCAAACAACTAGCAAGACAGGAGCACATCGCCACCCATTAGCAGAGAGGCTGCCTAAAATCATAATAAGGTCACAGACAACCCAAAACACACCACTGGACGCGGTCCTGCCCAGCAGAAAGACAAGATCCAGCCTCATCCACCAGAACACAGGCACCAGTCCCCTCCACCAGGAAGCCTACACAACCCACTGAACCAACCTCAACCACTGGGGGCAGACAGCAAAAACAACGGGAACTACGAACTGGCAGCCTGAAAAAAGGAGACCCCAAACACAGCTGGGTTAAGCAAAATGAGAAGGCAAACACACAGCACATGAAGGAGCAAGGTAAACACCTACCAGACCAAACAAATGAGGAGGAAATACTCAGTCTACTTGAAAAAGAACTCAGAGTAATGGTAGTAAAGATTATCCAAAATCTTGGAAACAGAATGGAGAAAATACAAGAAACATTTAACAAGGACCTAGAAGAACTAAAGAGAAAATAAACAATGATAAACAACACAATAAATGAAATTAAAAATTCTAAGGAATCAATAGCAGAATAACTGAGGCAGAAGAACAGATAAGTGACCTGGAAGAAACAAATGGTGGAAATAACTACTGCAAAGCAGGATAAAGAAAAAAGAATGAAAAGAATTGAGGACAGTCTCAGAGACTTCTGGGACAACATTAAATGCACCAACATTCGAATTATAGGGGTCCCAGAAGAAGAAGAGAAAAAGAAAGGGACAAGAAAATAGTGAAGAGATTATAGTTGAAAACTTCCCTAATATGGGAAAGGAAATAGTTAATCAAGTCCAGGAAGCACAGAGAGTCCATACAGGAAAAATCCAAGGAGAAACACACCAAGACACATATTAATCAAACTATCAAAAATTAAATACAAAGAAAAAATATTAAAAGCAGCAAGGGAAAAACGAAATAACATACAAGGGAGTCCCCATAGGTTAACAGCTGTTCTTTCAGTAGAAACTCTGCAAGCCAGAAGGAAGTGGCAGGACATATTTAAAGTGATGAAAGGGAAAAACCTACAACCAAGATTACTCTACCCAGCAAGGATCTCATTCAGATTTGATGGAGAAATTAAAACCTTTACAGACAAGCAAAAGCTAAGAGAATTCAGCACCACCAAACCAGCTTTACAACAAATGCTAAAGGAACTTCTCTAGGCAGGAAACACAACAGAAGGAAAAGACCTACAATATCAAACCCAAAACAATTAAGAAAATGGTAATAGGAACATACATATCGATAATTACCTTAAATGTAAATAGATTAAATGCTCCCACCAAGAGACATAGACTGGCTGAATGGATACAAAAACAAGACCCATATATATGCTGTCTACAAGAGACCCACTTCAGACCTAGAGATACATACAGACTGAAAGTGAGGGGATGGAAAAAGATATTCCATGCAAATGGAAACCAAAAGAAAGCTGGAGTAGCAGTTCTCATATCAGACAAAATAGAGTTTAAAATAAAGTCTATTATAAAAGACAAAGAAGGACACTACATAATGATCAAGGGAATCAATCCAAGAAGAAGGTATAGCAATTGTAAATATTTATGCAACCAACATAGGAGCACCTCAATACATGAGGCAAATGCTAACAGCCATAAGGGGAAATTGACGGTAACACAATCATAGCAGGGGACTTTAACAGCCCACTTTCACCAATGGACAGATCATCAAAAATGAAAATAAATAAGGAAACACAAGCCTTAAATGATACATTAAAGAAGATGAACTTAATTGATATTTATAGGACATTCCATCCAAAAACAACAGAATACACTTTCTTCTCAAGTGCTCATGGAACATTCTCCAGGATAGATCATATCTTGGGTCACAAATCAAGCCTTGGTAAATTTAAGAAAATTGAAATCATATCAAGTATCTTTTCCAACCACAACGCTATGAGACTAGATATCAATTACAGGAAAAATATGTAAAAAATAAAAATATATGGAGGCTAAACAATACACTACTTAACAACCAAGAGATCACTGAAGAAATCAAAGAGAAAATCAACAAATACCTAGAAACAAATGACAATGAAAACACGATGACGCAAAACCTATGGGATACAGCAAAAGCAGTTCTAAGAGGGAAGTTTATAGCAATACTAGCCTACCTCAAGAAACAAGAAACATCTCAAATAAACAACCTAACCTTACACCTAAAGCAATTAGAGAAAGAAGAACAAAAAACTCCAAAGTTAGCAGAAGGAAAGAAATCATAAAGATCAGATCAGAAATAAATCAAAAAGAAATAAAGGAAACAATAGCAAAGTTCAATAAAACTAAAAGCTGGTTCTTTGAAAAGATAAACAAAATTGATAAACCATTAGCCAGACTAATCAAGAAAAAAGGGGAGAAGACTCAAATCAATAGAAATAGAAATGAAAAAGGAGAAGTAACAACAGACACTGCAGAAATACAAAGGATCATGAGAGATTATTACAAGCAACTATATGCCAATAAAATGGACAACCTGGAAGAAATGGACAAATTCTTAGAAATGCACAACCTTCCGAGACTGAACCAGGAAGAAATAGAAAATATGAACAGACCAATCACAAGCACTGAAATTGAAAATGTCATTAAAAATCTTCCAACAAACAAAAACCCAGGACCAGATGGCTTCACAGGCGAATTCTAGCAAACATTTAGAGAAGAGCCAACACCTGTCCTTCTCAAACTCTTCCAAAATATAGCAGAGGGAGGAACACTCCCAAACGCATTCTACGAGGCCACCATCACCCTGATACCAAAACCAGACAAAGATGTCACAAAGAAAGAAAACTACCAGCCAGTATCACTGATGAACATATATGCAAAAATCCTCAACAAACTACAGGCAGACAGAATCCAACAGCACATTAAAAGGATCATACACTGTGATCAAGTGGGTTTATCCCAGGAATGCAAGCATTCTTCAGTATATGCAAATCAATCAATGTGATACAACATATTAACAAATTGAAGGAAAACAACCGTATGATCATCTCAATAGATGCAGAAAAAGCTTTTGACAAAATTCAACATCCATTTATGATAAAAACCCTCCAGAGAGTAGGCACAGAGGGAACTTACCTCAAATTAATAAAGGCCATATATAACAAACCCACAGCCAACATTGTTCTCAATAGTGAACAACTGAAACCATTTTCTCTAAGATCAGGAACAAGACAAGGTTGCCCACTCTCACCACTATTATTCAACATAGTTTTGGAAGTTTTAGCCACAGCAATCAGAGAAGAAAAAGAAATAAAAGGAATCCAAATCAGAAAAGAGAAGTAATAAAGCAGTCATTGTTTGCACTCTATGACACTATACATAGAGAATCCTAAAGAGTCTACCAGAAAACTACTAGACCTAATCAATGAATTTGGTAAAGTAGGAGCATACAAAATTAATGCACAGAAATCTCTTGCAATCTTATATACTGATGATGAAAAATGTGAAAGAGAAATTAAGGAAACACTCCCATTTACCATTGCAACAAAAAGAATAAAATACCTAGGAGTAAACCTACCTAAGGAGACAAAAGACCTGTATGCAGAAAACTATAAGACATTGATGAAAGAAATTAAAGATGATACAAACAGATGGAGAGATATACCATGTTCTTGGATTAGAAAAATAAACACTGTGAAAACGATTATACTACCCAAAGCAATCTACAGGTTCAATGCAATCCCTATTAAACTACCACTGGCATTTTTCACAGAACTAGAGCAAAAATGTCACGATTTGTATGGAAACACAGAAGACCCCGAATAGCCAAAACAATCTTGAGAAGGAAAAATGGAGCTGGAGGAATCAGGCTCCCAGACTTCAGACTATACTACAAAGCTACAGTAATCAAGACAGTATGATACTGGCCCAAAAACAGAAATATAGATCAATGGAACAGGATAGAAAGCTCATTGATAAACCCACTCACATATGGTCACCTTATTTTTGATAAAGGAGGCAAGAATATACAATGGAGAAAAGACAGCCTCTTCAATATGTGGTGCTGGGAAAACTGGATAGCTACATGTAAAAGAATGAAATTAGAACACTCCTTAACACCACACAAAAATAAACTCAAAGTGGATTAAAGACCTAAATGTAAGGCCAGACAGTATAAAACTCTTAGAGGAAAACATAGTCGGAACACTCCATGACATAAATCACTGCAAGATCCTTTTTGACCCACCTCCTAGAGAAATGGAAATAAAAACAAAAATAAACAAGTGGGACCTAATGAAACTTAAAAGCTTTTGCACAGCAAAGGAATCCATAAACAAGATGAAAAGACAGCCCTCAGAATGGGAGAAAATATTTGCAAATGAAGCAACTGACAAAGGACTAATCTCCAAAATTTACAAGCAGCTCATGCAGCTCAGTATCAAAAAAACAAACAACCCAATCCAAAAATGGGCAGAAGACCTAAATAGACATATCTTCAAAAAAGATATACAGATTGCCAACAAACTCATGAAAGGATGCTCAACATCACTAATCATTAGAGAAATGCAAATCAAAACTACAACGAGGTTATCACCTCACACCCGTCAGAATGGCCATCATCAAAAAATCTACAAGCAATAAATGCTGGAGAAAGTGTGGAGAAAAGGGAACCCTGTTGCACTGTTGGTGGGAATGTCAATTGATACAGCCACTATGGAGAACAGTATGGAGGTTCCTTAAAAAACTAAAAGTAGAACTACCATACGACCCAGCAATCCCACTACTGGGCATATACCCTGAGAAAACCATAATTCAAAAAGAGTCAGTGTACCACAATGTTCGTTGCAGCTCTGTTTACAATAGCCAGGACATGGAAGCAACCTAAGTGTCCATCGACAGATAAATGGATAAAGGAGATGTGGTACATATATACAATGGAATATTACTCAGCCATAAAAAGAAATGAAGTTGAGTTATTTCTAGTGAGGTGGATGGACCTAGAGTCTGTCATACAGAGTGAAGTAAGTCAGAAAAGAAAAACAAATACCGTATGCTAACACATATATATGGAATCTAAAGAAAAGAAAATTGCTTATGAAGAACGTAGGGGCATGAGAGGAATAAAGACACAGATGTAGAGAATGGGCTTGAGGACTTGGGGAGGGGGAAGGTTAAGCTGGGACAAACTTAGAGAGTGGCCTGGACTTATATATACTACCAAAATAGATAGCTAGTGGGAAGCAGCCACATAGTACAGGGAGATCAGCTCGGTGCTTTGTGACCACCTAGAGGGGTGGGATGGAGAAACAAGAGGGAGGAAATATGGGGATATATGTATATGTATAACTGATTCACTTTGTTATACAGCAGAAACTAACACACCATTGTAAAGCAATTATACTCCAATGAAGATGTTAAAAAAATTAAATTAAAAAAATTTTAAAACAACAACAACAACAATAAAAAACAAAATGCATCTCACACAGTAATTCCCAAATGCTTGATCATAGAATAGTACTGGTATGGGATATTTTTACTGGTTTTTGGATGAAGTGAGGAAAATAATAACAATGTAATGAGTTTTTTTCCCAATTAAATTTATTTAAATATTTGCTCTTATATGTTATATTTACATTATTATTCCTTTGTAAGACCATGTTATAATATGCTGGTGTTATGTTATAATTTTAAGAAGTTTAGAATAAGGCAGCAAAATTAAAAGCTGTCAGTTGGCCCTAACATGTTTTGAAACTTCTACTGGTCTATTAAAGTCACCAGTCTAGTAACTATTTACCTAATGCAAGCAATCAATCATAAAAATTCTTTTGTCTGAAAACTGGACTAGTTACTTATTGCTGATGTAACAAATTACTACAAACAGTGTCTTCAACAACAAGAATTTATTATACTGCTCCTGTTGTGTAGGTTAGAAATCTGACCCCGGCCTCACTGGGCTATCATCAAGGTGGTGGGAGGGCCACATTTTCCTCTGGAGGCTCTAGGGGAGAAAGCATCTCCTTGCCTTTTTCTTGGCTTTGCTCCTAGAAGCCTCCAGCACACCTTGGTTTGTAGCTCTTCCCTCCATCTTCAAAGTCACCAACAGGAGAATGACTCCATCTCACACTGCATCATATTACTCCAACCTCTTGCCTCATTACATCTCCTCTTCCTTCTGCCTCCCTCTATCACTTTTAATCATCCTTGTGTTTACATTGGCCCCACCTGGATAATCCAGGCTAATGTCCCTCTTTTAAGATCAGCTGATTAGCTGCCTTACTTCATCTGCAGCCTTAATTTCCCTTTGCCCCCCACCCCCCAGCCCCGTAACCGTAACCTTACATATGCACAGGTTCCAGGGATAAAGATATGGACATCTCTTTTTTGGGGGGGAGGGCGAATTATTCTGTCTACCACATTAACAAATTTAGCCTAAACAGCAACTGAGACAGAAGCATTAACGTGGTTTAATTTTGGTTATTTCCTTAGGATGAGTTATGAGCATTGAAATTGGTGGATATATGTATTGTAAAGGTTTTTCAATCATATTGTCAAATTGCTTTGCAAAAACCATTGCAAACTATTACATCAAATTAAAGATTAGATTCTAAGATGCATTGTCATTTCATGTGCCATTAAGGAAGAAAAATGACTTCCAATTAAACTATGACACTTTTTTATCACTTAGACTTTTTATTTTATAGTTATTTAAAGAATTTTCTTAAACTTACTTGGCCTTAGGTTTTTACCTTGCATCACAACAATATGAAGAACTATGGCCATGTTCGTGCATTCACAGGCAGTGCCAGCTACATCAGAAGTGCTGCCTGGCGGAGAGTGATTTAAGACCTCATCGATTAGATGGTACATTTTGATTTTGGAGATGTTAAAATGTGCACATTAGAATCAATGAAATGTGATATATAGAGACCCTTAGAATATGATGATTTAACATTCTTGATTCCCACTCTTCACTAGTACCTGAGATGGTCCATGACGGGGGCTGATTTCAACTTCGCTGTGACACATATTGCTTGTTTCCCATCTGGTCACAGAACAGGGTACCTCCCTTGGTGAATGAACGTGGTGAGTTATGCACTTGCCTCACATGGCCTTGAATGTACCTGTGCAGCAACTCACACACGGCTTGCCACTCCATGCCCAAATTTAAGAATATGCAAAAATTTCCTGTAACTCTCATGAATGCCGAGTCTATGGTGGACAGTTATAAAAAACAGCACATATTACCCTGGGGGAAGAAGAGTTTCAAACAATGTGCTTGAATAATTAAAAAATAACTGTCATTTATTTAGAGCTTACTGTGTGTCAGCCATTATACTAAGGGCTGTGTCAACATTTCCTCACTTAATCTCCCATAACTAACAACCTTGCACAGAAGACATAAATATGCCCCTTTTGTAGATGAAAAAAGCGCGTCCTGGACTGGGTAAATAATATGTTCCAGGAAACCTGGCTAGGAGGGGCAGAGCTAGGTTTTGAACCATGGTTTTTTTGAGTCTAATCACAGTACATACTACCTTCTATATTAATTATATCTAAGCAAATAAATCACTGCTTTCAACTTACATTAAAGTTAGGGGGAATTTTTCTGCCTCTACTGTAATTCATCTTTCTTACTGGATGATGCTAATAAGATACCTCAGGAAAGCATACTTCATGAAAATGAATAAATTTCAAGGAGTAACAGCACAAAATATAGATTTATCATTTTTTCCCTAAATTGAGACTGGCTAAAACCTACTTCCCTCCCACGGACATCTCTGCTACCTCCAACTACCATTTGAAAATTATTTATTCTGCATAGTTTTTTAATTAATAATATATTTTTGCTAAGTATTCAAGTTTACTTCTCTGAAAAAGAACTCCACAAATTAAAAATTATTATATATTGAAATGAGGGGCAACTTATATCACTGGCGTATTTCAATCTTAATAAATAGGTATAGAGCTACCCTGGTGGTGCAGTGGTTAAGAATCCGTCTGCCAATGCAAGGGACACGGGTTCGAGCCCTGGTCCAGGAAGATCTCACATGCCACGGAGCAACTAAGCTTGTGTGCCACAACTACTGAGCCTGCGTGCCACATCTATTGAAGCCCGCGTGCCTAGAGTCCATGCTCCACAACAAGAGAAGCCACCGCAATGAGGAGCCAGCACACCGCAACAAAGAGCAGCCCCCGCTCGCCGCAACTAGAGAAAGCCCACGCACAGCAACGAAGACCCAACGCAGCCAAAAATAAAAATAAATCAAATAAATAAATTTTAAAAATAAAAAAATAAAATAGGTATAAACACTTGTATAATCTGGAAATTTACCCTCTCATATAATAGGTGGAACTGAAGTTATGATTTTCAAAGAAATCAGAAAAAAAGATAGCCTAATAATCTCTTTCTACATTATCATTGGTCTACAGTTTGAACAATCATTGACGTTTACTTTTTAACTTAGCAAATAGACGTTCTTTCTTATTATTTCTCCACCTCGCTGATTCTCAGCATCTCTACTACTAAGTAGTTCTCCACCTTGACCGTACATTGGAATCACTCGGGCCGGGGTGGGGGTGGGGTTAGAAAAGTACTAATGTCTGGGTCTCACCCCCAGAGTTTATTATTTAATTACTTGGCAGTGTAGCCCATGCACCAGGAGTTTTAACCACTCCCCAGTCGTCACCAGGTGATTCTAATATGGAGCCCAAGTTGCGAACCATGAATACAAAGGGTTAGATAATAGAAAACACATCTGTGAGTTTGAGAAAGAACGCTGATTCTAATGGCTTAACAGTGATACTTTTGAATTAGCTACAGATTTCCATGTATATGTCATATCTGTTCCTAACACCACAGCAAATGAAGACATAGTTGTGTTGCTAAATACTCTAGGTATTTCATGGATCAAGAAATATAACCAGATCATTATCTCATTTGTTAACTCTGCTCCTAAGATTATCTTATTTGTTTCTGGAATTCTGTAACAAATTTGTGTTTGGATCATAGCACCAGAAAATCCGATAGTACTACTGTCTTGGGGGAAGGGAGTGGGAGTGTGTAGTAATAAGGTTTAAAATTTATAACTTACCATCTTGAGCAGTAATCCTGGCCAAGTTTCTTAAAAGACAATTTGACACACTAATACAACTTCTGCCAAAAATAATCATTTGCAGAGCCAAAGTAACTTTAGGTACGATAAACTGGGCCCAATGCATGAATCTATGAAACAAAACAATTGTAAGTCTATCCGTACTTTTGATGTTGCTGTTTTCTCTAAAAATACACGTAGAAGAAAGCAAGATTTTGTATAGCAAATGGTAGAGATACAGCTAGGCCCCCAATAATAATAATTTCTATTCATATAGAATTTTATAATTTTTTTAGCTTTTTCACAATAAAGTTCTTTATTTGGTTCCTATGGTGATTTAAAGTCACCTCACTTCTCGGTAATGTTCTTTCTTAAATAAATGTTTTTTTTCCAGCTCAAGTGGTATACTAATAAGGTAATTTAAAAGAAAATTCGTGACTGGTTGATGAGAAGCTATCATGATGCTGTCAACAAAGATAAGGTAAGTCACTATGATGTTTATATCTGGCATTATTGCTGTTTCTAATTAGCATATTTACCTTTGGTTCAGACTCTACATCATTATACATGAATACTGCACTTTACATAGCTCCTTAGTGTTATGTCTTCTAAATAGACAACTGGCAACCGCAACAGCAAACACTCCGTAAGAGGAAAATATGACCTAAGAGGAAAGTGTCATCTACTGGGACTTGATATCAGCGAATGAATATTCATTCAAATTAACATCTGTTAACTTCCATAAGCCACCGTACTAAATCAGTTTTAAAAAGCTATACAGAGATAAATATCATATCACCTTCACTCGTCCCAAATCAATCTCTTTAAAATGGGATCCCTTTTGTTAGGATTTTACATTCCACATCCCACACTAAACCACGTTGTAGCTACTTAGCTTCTGCAATTTAGAGCCTATGCCTATGCTCCTGATGTCAGCCCGATACTAGTTTTTACTTATTCCTTACTTGCAGCACCTACGTCATGTGGTTTATCCAGTTATGTGGTTGTGAATGCTGCAATGTTGATCCTTATTTTCAGTCTTTAACAAACAAGTGCTTGTTCTTGTAGCAAATTGACTATCTGTGCACACACACACACATACGCTCATATATGTATAAACATTTGCACTTTTTTACTAATTAGACTAAATTTACTCAGATTAAGTCATTAATCTGTATACTGTACCAGGCTAGGCACAAATTGCCTAGTTATCCTGAGGATTTTCTCTAGACAACTCCTGTAAATGACTATTATTTTTATATTCTCACATAGTTAAATGAACAAATATAATTTCTTAATCTTTTAGTGTTCTTTTCAGAAACCCAGAAATTTCAGCATTCTATAAACTATCCCTTAGATGACATTAGGCACAAATGAACTCTTGATCCTATCATAAAGTGAAGAGGCTAATCAATGTTAAAATGTTCTTTAGTCTAAACTTGGAGATATTTTTAAAATTTGAAAGAAAATGTTAAATTTCAGCATGAACTGCTTTGTATTTAAGATTGGCCATCTCTTCTACTAATATTGAAGTGATAGAGTACCAAGATTTAGTTTCATAATCTCTCACTTTTTAAGGGTTAGTCCACTTTGGGAGACTTTTTTTTCTATTAAGAATCACTGACCTGCATGTACAGCATTAATAAGGAACAATTTCGAAATAACTTTTGTTGTTTTTTTTAATGGAAGTGCAGAGAAAAGTGGGATGATATATACATTTGATTTAATAAATACAATAATTTAAAATTTAGGTCAAGATTATAACAGGCTAAAAGGGATAGTAAAGGAAAGGGACAAAGGAAGAGAATGGCATTAAAAAAAGAATGAACTAGAGAGAGATTAGCAGAAGAAAAATTGCCCAAACGGACCACAGATCATTTCTGATTTTTATAAGAGCTTCCTTACATGTCTCTTTCTCATTGAACAGTCTCTCTGTCAACCCCAGCAACCAAAGACAGTCCAAAAGTAACCCTGATGGGATGCCTAAAACTTCCTCATTCTTCGCTGGCTGTCAACATCTCCAGCCTGTCCCAAGGGTCCCAATTATTTCCCTTCTGGCTATGGGGCCAGTGATGCTAGTTCCTTCTCTTCCCTCCCATCCCCTCACTCGGAATGCCACTTACTTTCTAGAAGTGGCATAGCATAGCAGTCAAGAGCGTAGGCTTCCCAGCCAGAGTCCACCATTCACTTGTCACGTGACCTTGGGCAAGTTGCTTTCTCTCTCTGTGCCTTGGTTTTCTCATCTGTAACATTAATATATAACAGTACCTGCCTTATGGGGGCTATTGAGAGAATTAAATGAGCCAGTGCATATAAAATACAGCATAAAAGACAATTAAGTGTTACAGAAGTGTTTGCTATTATCCAACAAATATTTCTTGAGCTCCAACAACATGCTAGGCACAGGGGATACAGTTGTGATGGCAGGGAGTGAGTGAAAGAGACCAGTATCTGAAGTATCCTAGCTGGAAGGTTGAACTCTGAACTCTGTTCTCCTTAAAAAGAAAAGAAAAGAAAAGAAAAAACTGGATAACTTGCTATGATGCAAAAATAATTCAACTGCTGCTTTTTTAACCATATAATTATCCTAAGATAGAACTTGTTTTCCATCTACTCAACCAGTGCTTACTTCTTCAGAGCCTGCTGTGTGTGTGTGTGTGTGTGTGTGTATGTGTGTGTTTTGAAAGACGTCATCTACATTCAAAACTATAGTTTTCCCAGTTGTTCAGTAGGTACTCCATGTTTGTTTGTTGAATAAGCATATAAAATCCCTCTTTTACATCCTCTGGCTTCTCCTCTAATGTATTTGAAGGTAGTAAAAGCACAATTCTAAGGGGCTGCTTATTATAAGAAGAGGAGGTGAGTGAAATTCTGCTATTGTTTTTTAGGCAGGAAACTCCTGTTCTTGGATTTTGAAGTCCTCCCTCTTAAACCATCCTGCTAGATTATAAACCCTTTAGAGAAGAGACAGTATCACGTCTTGTTTGACACACATCTTCTAGCGCTGTGCTTTGTCCTTGAAAAGGCATTTGTTATGTTTGTTAAACGAGTAAATAAAGGCTCAGATATGCAAATAATTATATTTCCTAAGTTCAAGTGGGGGTTTTTGTGTGGGTGGCAAAAATGGCCATAGGTAAGTTATGGACTTTTTTTTTCCTAAGAAATTTCTCCAGGGACAAGGAAAAAACTTAAATTTAGAATTAATCTAACCAAGAAGTGGAAATTTCACCTGATATAAACAACCTTATTAGAAATGACATTATTTTCTTTGGAAAATTTCAAACAACTAGAATTACTGGTATATATATTTTCCACTTAAATTGACAACTGGTTTGGTATATTCATATAGCCAAAATAACTGAGGGTGGGGTGGGGAGGGATAGCTGGTTATGGTAGCCTTTATGTAAGAAGCACATTCAAATTTTTTCAAGCCAAACTGAATTTTAATGGATAATCAACTTGTGTGGTT
The DNA here is from genome assembly GCF_937001465.1 of Orcinus orca. NCBI lineage: Eukaryota > Metazoa > Chordata > Mammalia > Artiodactyla > Delphinidae > Orcinus > Orcinus orca. The sequence continues at coordinate 68,315,285 of NC_064565.1, forward strand.
ACATATGGCCTTAAATCATTGTTGGCCAGTACAACCCAGCAATCCCACTACTAGGCATATACCCTGAGAAAACCATAATTCAAAAAGAGTCATGTACCACAATGTTCATTGCAGCTCTATTTACAATAGCCAGGACGTGGAAGCAACCTAAGTGTCCATCGACAGATGAATGGATAAAGAAGATGTGGCACATATATGCAATGGAATATTACTCAGCCATAAAAAAGAAACGAAACTGACTTATTTGTAGTGAGGTGGATGGACCTAGAGTCTGTCATACAGAGTGAAGTAAGTCAGAAAGAGAAAAACAAATACCGTATGCTAACATATATATATGGAATCCAAAAAAAAAAATGGTCTTGAAGAACCTAGGGGCAGGACAGGAATAAAGACGCAGACCTACTAGAGAATGGACTTGAGGACACGGGGAGGAGGAAGGGTAAGCTGGGACAAAGTGAGAGAGTGGCATGGACATATATACACTACCAAATGTAAACCCGATTGCTAGTGGGAAGCAGCCTCATAGCACAGGGAGATCAGCTCGGTGCTCTGTGACCACCTAGAGGAGTGGGATAGGGAGGGTGGGAGGGAGGGAGATGCAAGAAGGAGTGGATATGGGGATATATGTATATGTATAACTGATTCACTTTGTTATAAAGCAGAAACTAACACACCATTGTAAAGCAATTATACTCCAATAAAGATGTTAAAAAAAATCATTGCTGGCATTATCTTGCCATTAAGCAATGCTAGAATTTAAAAAAGCATTACCAGCCATACTAGTTAATTCAGTTTGCTCAACAGCACTTACTTATACAATAGCATAAATCATAGATTCCAGAATCAGAAACAACCTCCAGACTTATTTTGCTGATGAGGAACCTGGCATCTAGAAGGATGAACAATGTAATGGGAACTAGAACCCAAGATGCCAGGTTTCTGGGTCAGTGACCATGATGTTCTGATTAAGAGCTAGAGAAAGTTGGACCAAATACATAACAGTTTTATTTTTCCATTGGTCCTTTTAAATGCCTCTGCCAATGAGTCTGAGATTGATTGAGGTTGATTAATTTTAATCTTAGTCGCCAGCATTTAGCTTTATAGAACACGTAACTCCACCTCTTCTATATAGACACTGTATAAAGCAGATTAGAAAAGGTTTTGCTGCCCTACTGTATTTTTAGAAAAGAACATAAGCCAATATTCATTTTCTGACTATGGTTCTATAAGAAGTTTGGTCATTGTTCTCCTGACACGTATTTCAGAGCTTAGGGTCACATACCAAACACCCTTAATTTATTTGAATGTATGAACCTATTGGCCTTTAATTTCTCTAAATAATTTTGGACTCCCATGTGCTTAGCCTGTGCTACTTTTCATGTCCATAAATATGTCAGACAGTGGGAAAAGATCTTTCTTCTTGTTGTTGCTGTTATTCTGTAACAGTCCCTTCAACTGACTTTGAGTGTGAAGGTAATTTGGCCATCCACTCATTCATTCAGGTATTATTTACTAAATATTATATGCCAGGCACTGTATTAGGCACAAAACACTGATATGGTCCCTGCCCTCATTCTAGGAGGGGGATAAAAATATCAAAGAAATAAACACAAAATATTTGTTTACAAACCATGATAAGTATTATACAATATATATAGGATATTATGAGTGATTATTACCAGATTACCAAATTTATAACAGCGTATCGGAGCTCTTTCTCATGCTTATGAACATGGGTGAGAAAAGACTGTTACACTTTTAAGAACTTTCTGATGATATCCTTTTGACATTTCTACAGGAGCTAGTGACTTGGAAAAGTGGTCCATATGCCCTGGTGGATATGACAGCATAGTGAAATGGGGGCCGAATGCAGACTTGAGGAAAGTGATTTGGTATCTCTGAGACTGTTTCCTTGGTTAAAAGTCTAGCACTTCAATATCCTCTTCTTGGATTATAAGTACTGCTACTAAGCAGTCATTCCTTAATATGAGTCCAAGTTTCTCCTTACCCTTACCACACACTGAGTATATAGTCTTACTGAAAACTATCACTTTTTTTTAACCCACTCACATCACTCTGTGATATTTACTTTATCTGAGCTATTTTGGGATGTTATAATTCAGAGAAGTTAAAATCATATGCATTCTGACATTTTACTAGGCACATCTTTGAGATCTTTTATAAATGACAAGCCTGTAGAATCTAGACCTGAATAAAACTAAAATATAACTCAACATATTTAATTAATATCCCCATTTAAAAATATATTGTTTTACTTCTTTGATATAAAGACATTCAAGTAAAATGGAAACTTGTTTATCATTGCAAATTAAACTACTTTCTTTGCAGCCCCAAATTAAAACATATTGTTTCTTATTGAATCTCTTCCAATTAGATAACCACTTGTGCAATATGGAAAAGATGGCCAGAATCACAAATAAACTGGCCCTTAACCCAAAATGATTGTTTGCATATTTCTTCAAAATCTCTTGTATACATTTTCCAGGCAATCATATTGTGCATACAAGTTTGTTTTCTGAAGCAGAAAGTATACACTTAACCTGATTTTACACATGACATACTGTAAAGCATCTTGGAAAAATTTAAGTGACATAACGTTAAGTAAAAACAACAGTTAAAAAGATGATGCATGACATCTTTGTTAGTTTTATTAAGTAAGTAGGACATGAGCTGATCTCACAGAAAAGGATTTACCATGAGAAGTACAAATGATAGTTATAATACTCACTATTTTATATTCACGTACAGTCCATTGAGTGAATGGACCATGATTTACTAAAGCATAGCCTTTATGTGGGACAGTTTGAGTGGTTTCCATTTTTATATAGTATAAATTACACTGGGGTAAACATTGTCAAGCATATGGCATTTTTTAATATTTTGGATTATTTCCTTAGGATAGATTCCCAGAAGTAGAATTACTAGGTTAAAGGGTATGAACATTTTTATGACTCCTGAAACACATTGCCAAATTGCTTTCCAAAAAAAGGTTATATCAATTTACAATGCCACCAGCAATACAGGAAAGTGCCCTTCTCATAATATTCTCACAAGTATTTGGCATCATCCAGCTTTTAGATTTGTAAATTTTGTGGAATATATATATATATATATATATATATATATATATATATATATCTCTCTTAGATTTTTAAGACAACATGTAGTTCAATAACCTCCAATTTCTAATCTGTCCTTTAACTGTCTATGATGATTTGATATTTTTATAAGTCTATTTAGAATTATATGTGATGTATATTAATCTTTTTTCATAGTACAAACTGCTCTATTTTGATGTTTCAGCTTGGTGACTGCACGTGTATGTGCGTCAGGAAGCATACTGAGGGTTCAATTTTTGTACCTGGTCAAATACATATTTTCTTCTGTGATTTTTCTTTTTCTGTTGGTTTTTAGCATAGCTTATCATAACTCATCTCTATCTATAATAAGTAATCAAATTATTCTAACTTTCCCAAGGAGCGATTTTTAAAAAACTTAACTCTTGAATTCATCTGTAATTTATGTTGATGTATAAGGTATGGTTCTAAGTTATGTTTTCCATATTGGGAACTAGTTACCTCAATATCATTAATTGAATAATCCTTCATTTTTCTATGTTTTAGATGAAGTCTCATTTGTTATATATTAAATCACCTAATTCTTATTTACTTCTTCTGTTTCAGTGATCTATCTGTCCTTGAGCCAGAGCTTACTGTTTTATTTAATGAAGAGCCCCTTCACACAGCTTTTTATGGATTTTAAAAATGTTCTTTATTTTTTCTTATATCAACCTTAAAACTTTGACAAATTCTGAAAGTCTACTTGTATTTACATTTCTTTTAATTTATAAAAATAATAATTTTAAAAAGTTAAAACAGTATTTATTTTCACCAAATGTACACCTCTGTATTTATTCACACCATTTTTTCCTCATTATAATAGTAGTAGCCAGCTCATTAAAAAAAAATTGCTGAATATAGAAAGAATTAAAAAGGTTATTCATAGTTGCTCTAAAGTATAAGCATAGTTAACCTTTTATTTTATTTTATTATTTTTCCTTAAAGTTTTTTTTGATGTGGACCATTTTTACAGTCTTTATTGAATTTGTTACATAATTGCTTCTGTTTTACGTTTTTGGTTTCTTAGCCTCGAGGCATGTGGGATCCTAGCTCCCTGACCAGGGATCTAACCCGCAGCCCCTGCATTGGAAGGTGAAGTCCCAACCACTGGACCGCCAGGGAAGTCCCTAGTTAACCTTTTAGAGTATATTCCTTTCAGATATTTTTGTCTTGCTAGCTGTACAGATATAGTACATATTCATTTGACAGATATTTATTGAGCACTTACTTTGTGCCAGATACCTTCCTAGGCATTGAGTCAAGCTCTGGTTTCACAAAATGGACAAATCCTGCCCTCATTAACATTTTATCATAATCCAATTTTGTATTTTTGCATATTCCTCATATGTATTACTTTAATAACTGCAAATTTTATTGTGTGGGTGAATCAGTTTGTGTAATCATTTTCCTATAGTTGGACACTTCCAATTTTTCAATGCTATTTTTTCCACATTTAGAATACTTTCTTAAGATACATTTCTTGAAATGGAGAAATTTGGTTAAAGGCTATGAACATATTGAAGATTCCTGACACAGACTTACAAACTGCTTTTCAAACAGCTAGTACCAGCTTTCATTGCCACTGGAAATGGACAAAGGGAAATGTTTTTACTAATTTGCCAGCAATGATTATAATCACTAAAAATTGTTTTTGTTATTTTGATATGCATCTCATTTTAATTTTCCTTTTTTTGATACCTAGCAAAGTTGAGGGTTTTGTTTTGTTTTGTTAAAATAAGTTTAAATAAATGTATTTCTTTTAAAATGTATCTATTCAGGGAATTCCTTGGCAGTCCAGTGGTTAGGACTCTCCACTTACACTGCAGGGGGCCCAGGTTCCATCCCTGGTCAGGGAACTAGGATTCTGAAAGCTGCACGGTGTGGCCAAAAAAAAATGTATCTGTTCATGACTTTCGTCTTATTAAGGTGCTTATGTTTTCATTTCATGTGTACAAGCTCTTTATGGAATAAAGACACAAGCCCTTTTTGGTATATACCCTCCCTCAGAGTTATCTCAAAGGAGAAAAGCGGGAAATGATCACTGAGTTTTGTGCCTTGAAGTCCCTGAAGTCAAACAGAGGCTTAATGCACCTTTCCATTTCCACGCCCCAGCCCAGGGTCTGGCACACAGAAGGTTTTGTACACATGACACAATGGAGGAACACTAGATGTCAATCAGTGCATTGGACTCTGGAGGTCCAGAGACACTGAGACTAACAATGGCAATCATGGTTTCTTAAACTAAGCCTGGGCCAGGAAATGACTTCCTAATAAACCAAACTCTTTTTTTTTTTTTTGAATGGATAGAAAGAGAGTTTTATAGCCAGATGACAAAAGGATACAAGTAACTGGATAGCATCTGAAACAGCCTGAAAAAAAGAAGGGTAAAAGGAAGGGATGTTGAGAAAGGTTATTGTGTGGCAGGAAACAAACAAAAGCACTCTGAAATCAACAAAACAAATTAATAAGTATTCTATATCCATTATGTGTAAGGTATGTTGTTGGCCATGGTGGGTGATTTTAAAAGATTTGTGGCCCTACTGTAGCTTATATAATCACTCAACTCAGAAACTTATTAAGCAAATCAGACGTATATTCCTGTAGAATTCTTGGTTACACACACACAAACTCATGTACCTATATAACATCGAGACCCATTGAAAGGCATGGGAGAAAGCAACTCCCAAACCAGGTAAGTCTAAAGGATTCTGGGTCCTGCCTTGTCTGCCCTTGTAATGACCAGTTCCTTTTGGTCACAGCATTTGCGGGGGGAAAGAGAGAAGAGGTCTTTGTGGCAATATCTGCTGCAATTGAATTTTTTATCTTTCCTCTTACTTCTGCCTTTTTCAGAGTTGTGAGTGAGAAGCTGGAAGGACCCCATACCAAGAAGAGAAAAAGAGGAAACCAAGAGGGAACAATCTTCTTGTGGTAGCTGATGTCTACTTTGTGGTACTATTTTGAGGGGTCATATGGGAAAAAATTTCTATTACATACTTCATAGAATAATTTGCACTAGATGAAATATGTATGTGCTCAGGAATGCCTATAAGACATGATCCCTGTTTCCAAGGGTAGACACGGCAAAAAAAAAAAAAAAGAGAAAGATAAAACAATTACAAAACAGGTGTCCTGTGAAGAAGAACTTCAAGTTAGATAACAATTCATAACTTACAAGTTGCTTCTGGTCAGGATAGTGATGTCAGATGACCTTGGAGGAGAGCTGTGAGCTGGAAAGAATTTCTTGAACAAACCCCTTTAGTCAAGTGAATAATGGTAGCTGAGTACCTAATACTGTGAGGGCAGGCCACTAATGTCCCTCACCTTATGGAGCCATTCATTTTTTTATGGTGACTTTAACAATTTGGTAAGTACTATTTATTGAACACCTATTATGTCCCAGGTACTTTGCCCAGAGCATTATCTATATTATCACTTATTGATCCCTCCAGGCCCAGTTCATTGCAACTTCTTTTGACCCACACCCCATGGTGCATAACCCCAAGCTGAATTAATAATTCCACTGCTAATTTTTAATTCATAATTAATAACACTCCACTCATTCTGTCCACTCCTTGAATGCAGCACTTCTCATCGTGTAGTCTACATTTCTGGTTGTTCCACTACCCACTGAGCTCAATAAGAGCAGCACCCATATTTCACTCCAATTTCTTAGCATTTGGTAGTTCCTAAGTAATCTGTTGCGTGAATATTGAGTGGAACTCCATGACTTCAAACTCATTGAAGAATCATGAAATTTTTGAGCAAGGATTTACACTTCTGCTACATACAAGAAAGATTTAACTGGAAAGAGTAACTTGCCTGGGCTTCCCTGATGGCGCAGTGGTTAAGAATCCGCCTGCCAATGCAGGAGACACGGGTTCGAGCCCTGGTCTGGGAAGATCCCACATGCCGCGGAGCAACGAAGCCCGTGTGCCACAACTACTGAGCCTGTGCTTTAGAGCCCATGAGCCACAACTACTGAGCCCACACGCCACAACTACTGAAGCCTGCGCGCCTAGAGCGCGTGCTCCACAACAAAAGAAGCCACTGCAATGAGAAGCCTGCGCACCACAACGAAGAGTAGCCCCAGTAGCCCCTGCTCGCTGCAACTAGAGAAAGCCAGCGCGCAGCAAGGAAGACCCGAAGCAGCCAATACATACATATGTACAAAAATAAATACAATTTATTTTTATTTTTTTAATACAATTTATTTTTTTTAAAAAAAGTAACTTGCCTGAGGTCACATGAATTTGATAGAATAAGATTAGAATCCAGTTCCCTTGCTTTTCAGTCCACTGTTGTTTCTTTTTTCATGGAAAATGCTACCAAACACAACTGAATATCTTTATCTACCAATCTCCTAGCCCCACCCTAATCCTATCAGCAAATTGCCATTGGGCCTTCAGTTTACTTATGTAATATTAAATTTCCTAAAATATCCCACTTTTTTATACATAGCTTTCCTTTCACAACTTCCCATTCCAAATAGAGCAAAATCCAAACTCCAAATTGGTTGGCTTTTGCTGTAGCAGCACAGTGTAAAAGTTGGGGGAAACTTCTGCCTGTATTTTCACTAACAAGCTCTTTCCACAGGTAACACTTTGATCCAGCCCAGTGAAACTTCTTGTCAACACACACACCATGCTGTCTGAGACTTCCTATTCCTTCTGACTAGAGTGTCCTTCCTCCTAATCGACCTGGTACACTTTAATGACCTGTTCCCCTTCTGGACTGGTTGCTTCTAGCACAGAGTAGAGACCTGGCTTGAGTCACACAGTAATTGAATGAGTGAATTTTGTGTGTCCAGCACCTAGGGCATAGCCCTCTGAAAGGTTCGCTGAATGACTGTTGTCTTTGGAAAATCACAGAAATGTAACTTACTCGTCAGAACTGTAAGCAACAATTTACCAAAACTTTTCTATTTGGAGGAAAAATAAGTAAATATATTGGCTCACTCAGCCTTTTTTTCTCCTTTTTTCTTTCATTCTAGTTCAGATGTTATGACTCTGCTATTGTCACTCCCTCTGTGAACTCCACATTCTCCCAGCACCCCTGCCCCTGACACTTGTGGGAGAGGAATCCCCAAATTCCTTAGGGGCTCCATCACTGGAGCAAGTTCTCAGTAGCAGAAGAAGGTCTGGGCTGCAAACAGGAAGTTTTTGTACTTCTGGCCACTTTGTGCCTGGGGCAAAAACTGCAGAGTCCACCTGGAGATTGCAAGAGAGAATGACAGAACAAAACTAACCTTCCCTTAACCCCATCTGAAGCTTTTCTGTGTAGACATTCTGACCCAGTATCACTTAGGGCTTCTCTTTCCAGAACTGGCGTCTAGCAGGCACATCAGAAGGGCATCCAGCAAAGCATCAGGTATGAACCCTCCTTACAAGGTCCCTCTTCACTTAAAAAAATCTTGAGTGGGACATCTCAATAATTGTTCTGAATTTTTAAGTTTTCAAAGCATCCGAAGGACCTTCCTCTTTGGAAGGCTGAGGGCCAAGGAGAAGCAGAGGCTAGTCACCTAGTCTCGAAATCCTTTTTTCCTCCTTCAATGCCCAAGACCCCATCTTGCCCCTTTAGCTCACACGGGGGACAAGAAGCAGCTTTCCTCCGCCTGCGTGCCTGGCTTCGTCAACGACACCCATTAGTCTCCAGTCTTCCAGGGCAGCGGGGGACTCCCGTCCACGCGACCCGGGCCCTTGCCCAGGCGTGGGGGCCCCGTGGACCACGCTGGCCCGTGTGTAGGGAGAGGAGATGCGGCCAGCCCCGGGGATGACCCTGGCCCCAGCCTGCGGGGGCGGGTAGTCCAATGGGCAGCCTCGCTCCGGAGGCGGGCTCAGGCCGGAAGCCACCCCGCGGCACAGCGGCCCCGCGAGACGGCGCCCGTGCCCCTGCCTTCTCCGGTACCGGCTCCGCGGCCAAGGGCGTCAGGGGCCAGCCCGCCGGGTCCCCGCCGCGCTCTTTGTCCTGGCCGCGCGCGGGCGGACGCGTGCGCCCCCCGGGTGAAGGGAGGCGCGGAGAGAGCGCGCGGGAGCGCGCGGGAACAGCTCGGGCCCGCCGGGCGCCGGCGGCGCGCGCCCCTCCGCCAGGCAAGCAGCGAGCGAGCACGCGCGCCGCCGCCGCGCCCTCCCCTCCCCCCGCGCTCGCCTCGGAACTTGCTGACTGCGCGGCCGGGAGGAGCCGAGCCGGGCGGCGGCAGCGGGAGGCCACAGTGCGCGGGGGTCTCCCGCGTCCCCTACGCCTCGCCGGGAGCTCGCGCCCTCGCCCAGCCGAGCTCCCACCCCCCCCCCCCCTTTTTTCCGAAGGCGCTGGGCGGCGCCACCCTCCGGCCGGAGCCCGGCACTGCACAACCCCCTCCGACTTTCAATGTTCCACACTCCCCGGCCAGAGCCTCCTCGGCTTCTTTTTTTCCCTCCCCCCCCTTTCCCCCCCCCAGCTGCCTCCATTTCCTTAAGGAAGGGTTTTTTTCTCTCTCCCTCCCCCACATCGTAGCGGCGCGCGAGCGGGCCGGGCGGGCGGCCGAGGTAAGGCGGCGGGGCCGGGGGGCCGCGTGGGGGGCGGCCGGGGCGGCGGCGGCGGTGGGGGAGGGGGCGGGGGCGGGCAGCTTTGTTCGCGCCGGGAGCCCGCGCCGCCGGTGTCCGCGAGCCGCGGCGGGGCCGGCCGGGCTGCTCGCATCACTTGGCGCCCGGCGCGGTGAGCGCTGCCCGCGGCCCCCGCGCGGCCCTCCCCACAAAGGGCCGCGGAGCTGCGTGGCCGCCGTCGCCGGCCGCGGCTCGCCTCGGCGGGCGCGGAAATTTGTTGCACTTCTTGGGGCTTTGTTTGTTTGTTTGTTTTCCTTCTGAAATTTTTTTTTCGACATTTTGGACAAAATGTCGGTCCGTGATGTAAAAATTGAGCGAGGAACCTTGATGGCACGGGGAGCTTTGCAGAAGGTGCAGTTTGAATTCTGCTTTTCCCAGGGTGGCAGCTCGGTCTTGGCCGGATGAATCTTCTCTGCTGGCCGTGAAAACGGCCAGAGCAGCTTGTTAGTTGATTTTTTAAAATTCGTTAAGTGTTGTATTTAAAGGCTTACGGGCTCAGAGGAGGAATCGCCACCTTAAATAAGCATATGGGCTATTAATAGGGTATGTTTTCCTCTCGGAAAGGGAATTTGGTAGCTTTGACCAATGTCAGTGTGTAAATATTTAGACGTTATTAGTGACTTTTTAACATTTTTCAGCGAGATCTGTTATTTACAGTGTGTCATATGTTATTAATGCTCGTTGCCTAAGTTCCCTGGCAAATCTGTTTCTTGCCTTCTGAGAAAGTAGACAATTGATAGATTGTCCAAGGGATGGAAAAAAATGTGAGTGGGTTTTCTAACTTGAGTTCGGTAAAGCCCTGAACGCTGCCGTTGTGAGACACATCACCTCCCCTGTAACCTTCCTGTACGATGAGATGTGTGAACACTTTTGAAGCGTTTTCATTAAAATATGATTTTAGGTGAAGATTAAGAGAAGAAAATGCTGTTGGCTTATTTCTTAGACTTACATTTCCTTTCTTTCCCCCTTTTCTCTTTAAAAGTTTTCCAAGAAATAACTTCACCAAGATGTCCAGTGATCGGCAAAGGTCCGATGATGAGAGCCCCAGCACCAGCAGTGGTAGTTCAGATGCGGACCAGCGAGACCCAGCCGCTCCAGAGCCTGAAGAACAAGAAGAAAGAAAACCTTCTGCCACCCAGCAGAAGAAAAACACAAAACTCTCTAGCAAAACCACTGCTAAGTTATCCACTAGTGCTAAAAGGTAATGTGTAAAAAAAGGATTAAGCACGTTGTCAGGTTGTCTTCCAAATGGCCGGACGCTTTTGTTGGTTTTATATCAGCAATAGTTCGAAAACATTTCCTTTGCGCTCAGTTTTATTTGGACTTGAATGAGTTGTCATTCTTTAGGTGGCATATAATCCACCTCCCTAGAATTAGACTTTTAAGCAAACTCGTTCTGTACTTTGGTGACTTCAGTGAGAGTGTCCTTGAGCAGAGATTGGACTAACATCTGACAGATTGTTTAAGGAGTTGGCAAGGAAAATTTGGTGAACCCAAATTAGCTGGTACATTGAGGATGTTTCCTTTTTATGAGTCATATTCGGCTTCCTTGAAATTGACACTTAGATCAGCAGTGTCTCTTCATGAAACTTAATGATCAGAAATGGTCATGTTTGCTAGAAAATTTGTAAATTCAAGGCCTTGGCTATATTTGAAAGCAGATTTTAAAATTGTGCTCCAAATCTCCTTTCAGTTTTACAAACATTACTTTAAGTCATGCATCCCAGGTATTACTTTTTGTAATTAAGCTATGGTTATATAGCTCTGTGTCCTTGTGAGGGCAAATAAAACTGAAAAGTAGCCATCTACGTTTTAGGTGGTACTTGGTGAGTGACAACTTTGTCATTTTTCCTCTTCACTCTAAAACTTGTGGATATGCTTGTCACGTTAATACTCAACAGCAGGAGAAACATATTTTGTTGGATATAAGTGAAAGATCATTTGTTTCTTGTTGATTTATGTTATCTGTAATGGTGAAAAAAAGACTGTCAATGGGACTCCATCAGTGGTAGTAGTAGTGGAATACCCATGATTTCTAGTAATTATACATCAAATGCTTCTATAGCATTAACCAATATCGACATTTTATTGATTTTTGTTGATCACAACCAAAAGAAAAAAATATAAAAGCTGATAAAATGTTGGCATTCTGTAGTGATATTCTGTGGATTTTCACCTCTATTACATCAAAGTATTAATAGCGAGAATATTTATGAAATAACAGCAGTCTTTGAGATAATTTAAAATTCTCAATTTGTTGTAATCTTGTTGATGAACATATTAGACACATCTTAAGTTTTGAAAGCATTTTAAATTTGAATAAAATAAGGACTGCGTTTTTTCCTCTTACCTCAGGGATGTCATTATCTCTTCTCCCAAATTTATTTAATTTAAGTGCTGTACTTAAGGTCAAGGAAAACAGATTCAGTTAAATAAGATTGCCAGAATCCTTTGGAAGTTTTTCACTGGTAAAAATATTTGTAAATTTCAAAGTTTTTTTTTTTTTTACAGATAAAATATTGTCAGAATTATTAATGTGCACTTGCAGTAGCTTGTTAACTCTTACCTTGGTAAAAGTGACTTGAAGTCATTGTCAAATATTCTAGTGCTTTCCCTCCTCCCTTCTTGTCTCATTTGCATATAAGCTTGAAAAGAGAATTTCTTTGGTAAAAAGTGTTTTAAAATACATTTTATATCCTTTACTGAGTACTAGTGGAGGGCTAGTTCTCAAATCAGGTGTAAATGTCTTACTTATTTATAGTAGCAAGTGAGAAAAAAGCTGCAAAGTTTCTGTTAAGGGATTTGGGTTATGCCTCTGAGAACAAAGAGGAAGCAGCCATGTTAGCATTACTGAAGGCGAAGCCAGCCTTGCATTTAACTGCATGGTGGTAGAGGGCAGTGTAATTCCCCGGTTATTCTGTAGACTCTCTCAAATCCTTTTTGTCTGTTCTCATTTCACTAACAGAATTCAGAAGGAGCTAGCTGAAATAACCCTTGATCCTCCTCCTAACTGCAGGTAAGAAACAAATTTTGTTTTAATTTCAAATTGTGGAAAAATATCAAGAGATTCATGTATTGTCCTTGAATATGTGTGCTGCAGAAGAGGCTACATTTGTTTCTTTTCAGCTTTGCAAGTGGATTAAACAAAAATTGTCTTGGGTGAATTAAATTTGGGTGGAAAAAAACCTTTTTAGCGTGTATCATACAATTTGGACTTAAGAATATGATTTTGTGCTTCTTGCTGGGATTAGTATGAATAGTGCTGATTTTTGTTCTGCTGTAATAGTTCTATACTGTGTTTATTCAGAAGTATATTGCAGAAACTTCTAAAATTTTGCTAAGCTTTAAAGTTACTGCTTGTGTGCAATCTGAACTGACCTTCCAAATTTAGAAATTGCTGAATGTGGTGTTACAAAATGTAAATGCAGTAAACAAGAGTATAGTTGTTTCTGTTTGATTTATTCAGTAATTTGCCTTAAGGACAAATTTTTTACGTGCTAAGCTAATGGTTTTAGTTGCTGTTTTCTAGAGAATGCATTGCTGGAATTATTTACATTTTAATTAAATGGCCTAATTACTTGGGAAAATTCTTAGTAATTTTAGTACTTGAAATTCGTGTATAAAAAGCAGTGAATGAGTTGGAATTTGTGGGAAGAAGTCATTTCAGTGAAACTCATGTAGAATAATTTAAGATTGTTGGTTGGTATAGGTGTATTAATAGTAACTGGTTGGTAATTTTTTTCCTGAAAATTTTTTTTAAAAGTGCTCAGTTTTTAAACAGTGACTTTATGGCTTCCAAAATTCATCTAACTTAGAAAACCAGTCTTTAGATGATTTGCATGGAGATACCTACTCAAGAACAAGAGTGGCTGCTAGAAATAAGGAAGTGTTGTGGTTTGATATGAAAATGTTTTCTTGTTTTACCTATATTTTTGCTACAAGTTGTGTTCACTTGTGATGATCAGACCTATTTCTGAAGTCTACTTGAGATATACTAGGATATAATCCAACTGCTTCTTATCATGTGTGTTAAGTGGGTCCTCCAATAAGGTGATCTGATCCTTATTTGCTCATACTTGTAATCAGACATTTCAGTTCAAAAAGGAAACATGAATGTGGACTAATTTTAAACATAGTGGTATGTCAGATCTCAAAGTAGCGCTTACGAGCTGCACTGTCCAGTAATGTAGCCACTAACCACTTGTGGTTATTGACCATTTCAGTTGTAGTCCAAAAATGAGATGTTCTGTAAGTGTAGAATACACATCAGATTTTGAAAACTTAGTATGAAGAAAAGAACTTTTGTAAAATATCTTACTGATTTTCTGAAAAATATTTATTGCGTGTTGAAATATTAATATTTTTGATATGTTGGGTTACATAAAATGTTTTAAAATTAATTTATTTGCCATTTTAATACAGTTAGACAATTTAAAATTACATTTGTGGCTCGCATTATATTTCTGTTGAACAGCACTGCTTTAGAGAATAAATAAATCAAAGTATTTCCTTTCAGGCTTCTAAATGGTGTGTCAAATCTGTAGCCATTTAGGGAGGTCAAGTTAAATTTGCTCTCTGGAAGAATCACTTAACTTGGCAGAGTGTATTCTGGTATTTCTCATTGTAAAAGACGTAAAGATCTATCAGTTCAAAGGTCTTAAATGTTTTAAAATTGCATGTAAGGTCAAACATTCTTTAAAGGTTTTTGTTGATTTTCTGCAAATGGCACAAACTAGTGTTCTTGTGTAAATCTAGCGAACCCAGTAGAGATGTGTGAGATGCCCTCAGAGGAGTAGCTTAGTGTTGCAGTTGCTGAAGAAATGTGCTCTACATGTTTAGCCCAGGAATGTTTCCACAAGGTCACTGACGATTATTTTAGAGGAAGTAGAGTCTTTCTTGGAGATAGAAAGTTTAACTTGTTATTATTTTTCTCTTTATCTACCAGATTTCCTTTCAGTCCATGAAATAATGCTTTACATTTAGTGATTAGGCTAGTGAAATAGTGAACCCTTGGGCTTGCCCATGTGCAGTAACTTGGAAACAGCATCTGTGCTTTCCCTTGTCACAACTTGTGATCACTGTCAACTATTGCAAATGACATCTTTCAGTTCTCTGCTTCTTGTTATGTATGAGTTTCTTTGAGACTGTGTGAGTGATTAAAGGAAAAAAAACAGAAAATATGAGTCTTAGTAGGAGACTGGAGAAGTTTTTTTTATTAGTTTGGGGACAGCCTTTCTTCATATGCTGGACAAGTAAAATACCCACATAGTTTCGTGTGTTTTTCTATAAGTCTTCAGATTCTTTTGGGTGGAAGAACATCTAGTCCTTGTTCTTGAGCAGGAATTTGGAATAGTGAGTGTTTAGTGGAGGCATTTTAGGAATTTGACAGCTAATTTAAAATTTGTATTGTATTTTTACCTTGTGTCATACTTGTCGTGTTCTTGTAATTCACAGGTGCATTGGTGAGAATTTTAGCTTTATGATGATCGTACAGTTTAAATTTGTTAATTTTTGTCTTAATTAAAAATGGGACTCTATATTAATAAATTCTAGAGTATGTGAATTAATATTGCCTGAAATCTATGAAACCTAATTCTTTTGACTTTAATGTGTAGTTAATCAGAATTCCATTATGGTTTTGAATATGATTTTTATAAGCTTATCAAAGTACGTGACACATTTAATTCTTCCTCAGGGAAGAAATGTAAAGTATGTCTGTGTACATTCAGGAAAAAGTAGAATGGAATACAAGAAAACTCAACAAAAGCAAACTTACTCAGACTTGATTAAGATTTTTCTTAAATTCCTTCCTATGTTTAATTAATAAAATATTCTTTAGTTATTATATAGCTGTGTCAAATATGTATACACCCAGGGTGATCATAGGATAGACTTAATTACTGAATTAAGTGTGTGGCTTTAAACATGTTTGAATACATTTTGATAGTATTGATATTTCTTCTCCCAATAGTATAAAAGTTTGATAAAATGTTATTTCCAATGATTTGATGGCATTTCAATTTTTAGGTATTGGAGTGCT
The DNA here is from genome assembly GCF_937001465.1 of Orcinus orca. NCBI lineage: Eukaryota > Metazoa > Chordata > Mammalia > Artiodactyla > Delphinidae > Orcinus > Orcinus orca. Next base: position 68,331,043 of record NC_064565.1, read on the forward strand.
TTAGGCCAAAGCATTCTAAACATAGGGATATGACATTTAGTGCCTTCAATTCATACTCTTTACTGTATTCCAGATTAGAGTATAAACAGCTGATACACCAGTGAGAATGAAGGGAAATTGTATGTGCTATTAAGACATTTATGTTCCATCCAAAGAGTGTCCTTGTCCTCTCAGGACTTGACAGGTGGCGGAAGTTTAGAAAGGTGCTGGATTTTGAACTTAGCCTCTAATTCTTTCTGTATCTGAGAAAGTAGAAAAATACTCTGCAAAAATATTCTTTAATATGTTCAGATTGAATCTGTGTTAAAGTAGGTATTCAGGGACATTTGTAAATAGTTTTTGAGTGTGGGAAAGACCTTATTGGGAGGGAGGTGTGACGGTATCAAGTTATAGTATTAATATGCGAAACCTGAAAGTAGGTACTAATGCTTGCAAGTTTTGCTCATTTCCTTCTTTCTAAAAAAAAAAAATTAAGAGAAGCAGTTAAGTTCTAAACCAGAAGTTGGCAAGCCCTGATTTATTTGTAAGCCTAATTGTCTAACTGGATGAGCTCCATCTCCCTTTGAGGATTACCACCACTTTGCACCATTTCTAGGGAAGATAGAACTTCACTGGACTGGACTGTCTGGGTTCAGATCCCTGCTCTGGCACTTAATAGCTATGTTAACTTAGATAAGGTATGGAATATTTCTGTCTTTCAGTCTCTTATCTGTATAATGAAGATTAAAATGATATCCTTCTTTATAAGTTTGTTGTGAGGATTAGATGAATTAATATGTTTAAAATTTTTTTAACAATGTAAACTTGGTCAATAAAACGGCCGTAGCATGGTTAAAGAGCTAGTTTATAGCAGTATGCCTTCACTCGTGCTGGCGTTTTCTCCAGTGCATCAGCATCTGACTGTAGGAATAATTTCATCTTAATCAGCTCCGCACCTATTTATTGAGACTATGTCAGGCAGCTGTTTTTTTGATGTTAGTAAAAGCAGTTCCTTGGAACTTGAGTAAAAAAGAAAATAAACCTAAGAACATTGGGTAAAGCTGAACAAATAGTATATCCTCTTTAAAGGAATATGCATAAGGTTAATGATACTTAATTCAGTAGAGAATGCTCTGACTGTCCAATAAATTATAATAAAAAATTTTAAAATAATGGTGATAGGTATGTTTTCCCTTTTAAATGTTCCATTGTAGGAATTTGTAGTTTTACTGTATTGAGAATGAGATTATATCAATGTTTTTGTAAAATTTAGATTCTGAATTGATACAGTTTACTCGTTACCTAAACATAGCATTCTTTCCTTCTCTCTGATCTAGGGAGAGATTTTGGAAGCTTTCTCTAATTGGTGTATGAAGGCAGGTCATGATCAAAATAATGTGATATCTACATAGCTTTGTTGGTTGCTTATACAATACTTGGTTTTAAACCCTCCCACACATATGGATAGATTGCTTTTTTTTTTTTTTTACTTATACATTTGATTGTTATTAGCCAACAATATTAGCCAGTTTATATTAGCCAGTGTGTGCTATGTGAAGGTACCCTATTTTATAAAACAAAATTGTGCCATTAATCATCTAGTCCTTTTGTTTTCAACTGTTGGAAAAAAATCCTGCAATTGCCTTTTTATAAAAATTAAATCTCAGTTGGACGCTCAATTTGTGAAATAGATAAGTATAGAACTACTCTGACTGAAGGTGTTTTCCATCTCACTCTACTGTGGTCATCTACCAAGGGTAGTTCTTATTTTATTATTAATTAATTACATTTTGGCATCAGCATAGACCTCAAAAATCATGAGGATTTTTCTTGGTACTTGGACATTCCTGATAATTTTAAATGTTTTATTTTTCAATAAGCTAATAGTTGGTTCAGCACAGCTGTAATATCAATACATGAATCCGGTATGTTAATACTATATACTATAATTATTTACTTGTTTGTCTACCTTCTGCAAGAGTTAGTAGTCCTTTGAAAGGATTGTCTTGAACATTTTTCTGTCTTCACACAGTGCTTTTCATGTGAAGATTTATTAAGTTAATAAATAAGTTGAAGTCTGTCAGATTGACAGGAATAGAAATTCCAGGCAAAACAATGAGTTTGGATTGGAGAAAATCTATTATATATCCCATATATTCTTTACTTTTTCATAATTGTAATTTTTAATATGATTATTCAGAGGTATTTTGTTACCATTTTTATTATAAAAGGAAATTGATTCACAGTAAAGCTAATTATTTCCCTCATATATGCCAGTGTAGCAGAAGGACTCAGATCTGTTGTGACTAAAAATTTTTTCCAAAAGAATGATGTGATTGAAAATAATATTCTTCCCCATCTAAAGGTCACATTTTTATTAGGGATCTGTTAATTTAAGTGCAGATAATGTAATTAGAAAGTGTGTGAAAACTGTGCATTTAAAAAGTTGCATGGTTACTTTGCTGCTGCATGCAAGACTCAAATTGTTTTGTTCCTTTCTATACATAACCAACTGGTACCTTATTCTTCTCTCCTTGAATAAGTTGCTGTAACAGCAGATGGATATGTTTAGTTATAAGAAAGTCAACAAGTCATTGTTCCTTAGAGTGCCGGGCGCTCCGATTGATAACAGAGAACTTGATCTGCCATTCTGGTCTTTCCTACAAAATTAAGATTAAAAACAGAATAAAACCACTGTAGATCTAGAGAAATAGAAAATGGTTTTTTTCCCTTCCCATACTGCTTTTAACAGGAAGTATATTTGGCATTTTAGAATCTAGAAGAATAAACATCTTTAAACTTTTAATATTTCTCTTGCCTCAGTTCTCAACTGGGGGCAGTTTTTGCCTTCTTATTCCCTCACCCCACCCTGGCCTAGGGGGCAATTGGCAATGCCTAGAGACTTTTCACAACTGGGGGAAGAGGGGCTGCTACTGATAATTTAGCGAGTAGAGGTTAGGGATGCTGCTAAATACCTTGTAATGCCTAGGTCAGCTCCCTCCAACAAAGATTTATCTGGGCTATAAAATGTCAGTAGTGCTGAGGTTGAGAAATCCTGCTGTAGATGTTTATTCCAGTGCCTTGCCTCTTTAATTTTTACATAGTTTTTTTTTTTTTTTTTTTTTTACTGTTTTCCTATCTTACTAGTGATGCCTACTGAATACATTCTCCTGTACCTTCCTCAGAGTTGGTGTCCCCATCTCCCACTACTCTTGTGCTGTAGTTTATCTTATGTTATCTGATACATGTCTGTTTTTTTTATGTGAACCTACAGGAATGGCTACCTTGAGTACCTGCTAAATTATGGTCTATTGAGGCCAGAAATGCTTACAGCATATTTTTAATTAACTAGTCTCCTTCTAGTTAATTATACCCTCTCATGATTTAGCTTTAGGCTGGTTGTATCTGTGTGCTACTGGGAATATTGAAGTATCGTCAAGTAGAAATACCATTGGAAAGTCATCAAAATTCAATTGGATTCAGTACGTTGATTGAACTACAAACAGGTTAGAAAGCCATGCTCTTCATTTGATTTTGATTTTGATCATTAAGACAATACAGAGATTATTTACTTCTATTATTGTTACAAGTCCACAGTCCTTTATTTCAAACTCTTGAGGCCAGTAATGTTTGAGAATTTGGAAATTTTAAGATTGTAGAAAGGGAATGTGATACATTTGTTGTGTTTTATGTAACACCGCCAGTGGGATCTGGAGAAGCACTCCATAATCAAACACATTCATATTTCTACAGTCAAATTGTATGAATGTTCATATTAAGGGGATAAATAGACACTACAGATAGTTTTTGGTTAGTTCATGTTTGGTGTTGCTGCCAAATTATTTTTCTCCAAACTTACTTTTTTTTAATCTTTGGTTTTTAGAGCTTTTGGGATATTCCAGAATTGCGGGTAAGCAATTGTGGCTCTATAATACTTCTGTTACAATCACAAGTGACTTCAGCTATTTTACTCATGGTGAAAGGACGTTTAAAGTCTTGTTCAGCTTTTCTTTCTTTTACCTGTTTCCTGATAGCTGTTTTTAGTTTCTCAGTTGTTATTTTTGTACTGTTGCTTTTTGGTTTTTTTTGTATAACTTGTGTGCTTAACTAGAAAAAAGTTTAGACTCTTGATTTTAGAATTTTTTTCTCCTTAAGATGAAACTATAAGTATCAGTTTCTTTTTAAGTTATTCTGTGTACATTGGATTACTTTTCTACTTTGCTATCAGAATTCTCTTTTAACCATTCTGTTCATTCTGGATATACAAAATTACACAGAAAGGAAGATATCCTTTAATACCTAAGCTCAGGACTTGCCATTTTTATGTATGCATTTTGTCTAGCATTTGAGTGCAGTTAGGCTGTAAAAGGAGACGTTGAATTTTGCTAAGCTGTGTTGCGTTAACGAACAAACCTAGAAAGCTTGTAACATGAACATATAAACGTTTGTCTCACTTATATGAAGTCCTCTTCGGGTCCAGGGACTCTCCTGGTTAGCTCTTCCACGTGTTGGCTCAGATCTGTGCAGCTTACATCTTGTAGCCCTGCCATTTGGAACATGTGTCCAGGCAAGATAGCTAGAGGGTCATGTGCTGGCTGACTGTTACGTGCTTTGGTCTGGAAGTAAGGCATGAATTAATCACATGGCCTCGACCAACTGCAAGGTGGCTGGAAAATGTCAGGGAGCATATGGATATTCAGTGAGAAATCGACTTCTCTCCCTATATACAAAGGATATATACTTCATGAATAAGTGAGCACCCAGCCTGACACTACTGGATTCCATAGTATAGTGCCTATTAATATGCTATTTTATTTAATTCCCAAAACAATCCTTTGAAGTATCATTCTTGTTAAGATTTCAAAAGCTAATCTGAGAGTTGTCACACATGTAGTGCATATACATAACAGCTCCAGGGCAAAAATTTAGGCTTACTTTTTTTTTTTTTAAATACATTTATTTATTTATTATCTTTGACTGTGTTGGGTCTTCATTGCTACTCGCAGTTGAGGGGAGCAGGGGCTGCTCTTCGTTGTGGTGCACGGGCTTCTCATTGCGGCGGCTTCTCTTGTTGCAGAACACGGGTGTGCAGGCTTCAGTAGATGCAGCACATGGGCTCAGTAGTTGTGGCTCATGGGCTCTAGAGCGCAGGCTCTATAGTTCTGGCGCACGGGTTTAGTTGCTCCACAACAAGTGGGATGTGGGATCCGCAGCATGTGGGATCTTCCCGGACCAGGGCTTGAACCCGTGTCCCCTGCATTGGCAGGCAGATTCTTAACCACTGCGCCACCAGGGAAGCCCTTTAGGCTTACTTTTTACGTGAAGGTAAGCACTTTTGCTTTTGTACACTGCTGCTTGAGAAATTGGGTAAAAGCATTCAGAGTTGTTTAAGGGTTTGTAGGTGCATGTTTAGTATAAGTACATCCCATTTGTTTGCTTATAGTCTCTTGAAGGATCCAAAATACTGTATGGTTTTAGAACCTGGCAAGTGAGGTCCAGATGGTGAGTTGGAGAAAGAAGAGTTGCCTTCTTTGGCTTGAGGGTGCTAGGCTCACCTTGAGTTTTTTTTCTTCTTCTTCTTTTTAAATCATTCAGAAGCATTTTCTTTTCAAGGAGCATTCCCCAAGTTGCCAGCTTTCTTGGTTATTCTCTTGCCTTGTAAGGAAGAAGGTCAGGGATTGAATACGATCGTAATGGAAAAGGCAAATCTTTGTTCTCTGGTTTGTAGTTCCTTGTGTAAGGCTTTTCTTTGGGCAAAGCAATGAGACTTTAAATCTGCCTCTACTTTTTTGTCTGGGGTATTGTGAAGCGGTCTATGTTTATGAATTGCTTTGAAGTTGGAAAAAAAATCTATGGATGAGAATTTCTACCTTTATGGAGAAAAGTCCTAATCACATAGGATTTTAGGAGTATTTTAATGCTGATTTCTCAGCAACATGTGCACTTGTTATTTTTTAATACTGGTACTAGATCTGACTTTTTATAGAAATTTGGCTTTATATTAGATCCCTCTTAATTTTGTCTTGTTTTATATCGTTTCATAGTTTATTTAAACACTATTTTTCCTAAACTTGTGAATTTATACAAAAATATTTCCAGATAATAGTATGGAGATTTGCTTTTTTCTTAGGAGTCTCTCTGGAAGAGGAACTGTTCCACTTAGCAAAACAGACCTAATGTTTTCAGTGTGACCTTCTAGGTTGATATAGTTCATTTTAGATTGATAAAACTAAATGAATTTTATGAATCAAATCTGTGTCTTGCATCTTGTCTAAATGCTGTATTAAAATTAAAATTTAAAGCTTTCAGGTTTTTCTTTCTGTTGACATTTCATCAGTTTTATAAGGGTATAAAAGGAAATAGTGTAAGCTTGTTTTTAGCACCTGTTTTCGATGTGATGGTCAGTTAGATGTGATTAACCTTAAGTAATAGCAGGAGGGTCAAATTTCTAGAGTTATTAAATTTTTAAAATCCCAGCCTCCTGTTTGGTCCTTGTTGTAAATAATAATTGTTTTAATTTTATGGTTATTTGCAACAGATAAAACTTTGAAAGGAGCTGCAATATTGCCTTGTTCATTCATTGTCCAAGGTTTAGTCTGTCTGTTTTGGAGGGATTTGGACCAGTTTTGCCATTCTGAAGTTTCTTTGCCGCTTCACTGTCCCAGAGTAAATATACTTTGTCATTCTGTTTAACTTCTAGCTTGTCTGGGGAAAAATAAAGACATCTCTAGTCTGAAATTGCTTTTGGGAGTATAGCTCCACATGTTTTGGTCTGAGTGAAAGGCCTAGGGAAACATGAATTTTGTTACCTTTTTATTTTATTTTCCTTTACTTATAAATCATCATGATGATTCTCCCTTTATATCCATGGGACTCGCTTTTTATAAACACCATTCGTTCCCTTTCTGAGGGTGGTTATTTGTAGTTTGTTTTGCCATTTACCATCTTATAGGTCCTTTACAAATGGATCATTTTTTTACATTAAATTTTAGTAAGTCAAGAATCCATTTATTTAGGGTCCCCAAGAGAATCAATCTCAGAAGATTGTGGCTACACATTTTTTATGGCTTCCTACTGCTTTCTGTAGTCTTCTCAATTTAAACAGTAACAACAACAAAATATAGAGGGCATCATAAAGCCTTGGCTTTATGGTTTTTTGTTTCACACTTGTTTCTAAGGGTATTGGTAATATTTGTTGGATTTGTAAATACTTGTAGTAAATTTACCTGCTATCACAAAGAGGGGAAATCTGGCATTTGAAGGGTTTAAACACAAACTTAAATGCTTGTGACCCGTGTGGAATTCAGTGATGGTTTTAACTAGTGCACCTTTAGATTTTCTTTATTTTATTTACATTAGTGTCTGTTTAAAATTTTTAAAGACATTTCTGTTATATCCTCCCAGATGCTTAATATCCCCATATCCATTAGAGGACTATGCCAAGTATTCATTTTGTTCTTTTATAAGCCCGAAAATAAATATGTTGCAAATGATTGCTTTTCCCTCCTGCTGAGGTTTCTTAATTTTTTTAAATTAACTTATTATGGAGAACTTGAAACATATACAGAAGTAAACAGACTAGTGTGATAAATACCCTTGTAGCCTTCACCCAGTTTCAATAGTTACCAACGTTTGACCAATTTTGTTTCATTTATAACACCAAACCATTTCACCCTCCCATATTACACTGAAGCAAATCTCAGACATCATTTCATCTGCATTTTTAAAGAACAGCTATTTCAGTGTGCATTTTCAAAAGGTAAGGACTTCTTTTAATTTAACCACAATGTCATTAACACATCTAAAAATATCAAAATTCTTGAATCAGTCATTGTTCAAATTTACAAATGTCTCAGGGATGTCTGCCTTCCTTCTTCGCAACTAATTTGAATCAGTATCCAAATAAAGTAGAGACACTGTGATTGGTCGATGTTTTTTATGTATCTTCCAATCTATAAGTTCTCTCTTTTTTTGTTTTTGTCTTTCTCTTTTTCATTTTTGCAATTTATTTAATGAAATAGGGCTGAGTTTCTAAGTCTGGATTTGCTTATTGCATTCTTAGTCATAGTATAATATCTTTCTTTGTGTTCAGTGTTTCCTGTAAATTTGGGAGTTAGGTCAAGAGGCTTGTTCATATTCAGGATTGATAGCCCCCCTCCTTTTTTTCTTTTGACAAAACTGCTTTATAGGTTGTAGTGAGCTTTTCTATCAGGAAACACTTAAGATCTGATTGTCTTTTTGTGATGCTGGTAGCCATTGGAATACATCTCTTAAGAGAAATTTACCCACATCTTCCATTTGGTTACCAATCTGGTGAGTTACATAGTGAAGGCAGAATAAGTGGTTAATTCTTCCCCTTGTTTATCAGATTTATTTTTTTCTTCCTTTTCAGAATAATGAGTTGGTTTCCTATTATCCTTTTCAGACTCATTGTGAACTTGTATTTGTTGTGTTTCATTCCATTGCAGTACTTCAGTATATTGCTGCTGTAGTCCTTACAGACCTTCTTAATTTTAAATAAACTTCAACTTAAATTGCTTTGCCTTAGGAAACTTTGGATGTGTAAAAGTTGCATGGACATATTTGGTGGTAAAAAAAAATGCAAATGTATGTTATTCAACTTAACCAATGCCCTGGGTGTTATTTTTAAAACTGAATACTTACTGAAACTATTGCTTTAAACATAACATATTTTCCTGGCCACATCTTCATTTGTCAAGGGATAATCAATGTCTTAGCATTAGAATAACCAAAATTCCTTTATTAGAACTCTATGTCTGTTCTTAAGTTCTGAATTAAAATTGATTAAGGTGGAATGCAAAGACCTTTATCAGAATCAAATTATCACAAGAATTAAATTTAAAAATGAACTTTGTTGTTCATTTTTATCTAAATATACAAGAAGAATGCACAAGAAAAGCGACCTTCTTTGTCTGTTTACAGTGTTTCTTATTGGTGTCCACTTTGGCATTTTGGACTGGGTTGTGCTTTGCCTTAGAAGACACTGAGCATCCTTGGACTTCGCTGACATAGTGCTAGAAGGGCCTCTCCCAGTATTGTGGCCACCAGAAACCAACTCCTCCCATTTCCAAATGTCTAGGGGGGAAGAAGGGTTATCATTTCCAGTTGCAAATTACTGGTCTAGATTCCACATTATAATGATAGCAAATCATAATGCTGTAATAAAAATATTTTTGTATAGCATTGCTTTAAGTAATGTATAATTTGTAATAGACTTCTTATGTAAAATCTATCATGACCAAGTGTGTATGATTTTACTGCATATGAAATTGTCTTCTATGCAAAAAATAGATATTTTCTTCCTCTAGCATTTTACTTTTTTTACACCTCCCCCAAACTCTGAAATCTTTCATTAAATTTAAGCTTTTTGTATGACCTTAACGTGTACATATACACACTCTCTGGCAAATATGTATCTTTGTATATTCCTTTGATCTTTTTATTGTGAGTGAATTTGATTTTATTTACAGGAAAATCTTTGCTCTTAACAGGATTTTTCTGCTAGCCCATTGCCTGAAACTGAACCTTTACTTTTCATTTATCTCCAGTCTCTTTCCAATTATTAACCTTATCCTGTTTCTGAGAGTTTTGGTTTTTTTTTAAGCCCATTTAATTGTCATCTTTTCTCTTCTTATCCACTATCTGGCTGCCCATTTATCTTTTAGTTTACTGAGCCATATATGTAGCCACATCTCCACTTTTCTGTCTTGTATTTCTTTCATCTTTTTGTAATCTGGCTTTTCCTCTTCTGTTTTATTTGAAAAAGCTATTTGGTAATCTAGCTGTCAGTGTTTTCTTCATATGACTTATTTTTAATTTCTTTTTTGTTTTAACTGCCTGCCTTCTTATATGTTTTTACTTTCAACTTCTTTTTGATGTCCCTGAAATGTCGCTTCTTTCTCCTAATTACTCTTCTTTAAGTATTTAGTATTTCCTCTTATGTGGGGTATTATTCTTTTTTTTCACTCTTGTATCTTTTATCCCTTCTCATTTCCCCTGGGCACTCATGCCACATTGTGTCACAGCTGCTTTTTGATTATGGAATTCCCTCAGGAATTTTAGTGGGTGTCTGTCAAAATGTTCTGCATTTGGTTCTTAACTTATCTTTATTTTTAATTTCTGTTATGTATAAAAGCTATGCTGTGGCAAAAGTGGTCTGTTTCCCACCCCCTGGGCATAACATGGGTTTCTAGGTTCTGCATCTCTGTTTACCTTCTCTCACTGCATAGAATGGCTTTCATCCACCAAACAGTAGTGCTCCTTTAAGGCCCATTTCAAATCCTACATCTTGTGAAGCCTTTCCTGCATATCTCTCTTTTGAGAGACTTACTTATTTATTCTCTGCTACTTATCGCCTCTTGTCACATGCCCTTTCTTTCTAACTGAACTGTGCACCAGAACTGGGTGTGGATCTTATGTTTCTTTATATTTTCACCTCTTAGTATAATACTCTTGCACTACATTTTAGGATAATGTTAATGAACTCCTAAGTTGAAAGTAGTTCTGAAACTAGCCAAATTCTCAAAGGTGCGGCATACCACAGGAACCCTACTTTGACCATACATCCTGGTTTATATCTTTTGTCTTGGTGTAATTGTTAATAGCATTTCCTTTCACTTTCAGAAATATCCCAGTTAGTATGATAAGTTGTAGGGTTACCTTACCCTAATGCTATATGTGGGCAGTGTTCTGGTTAGGCTTGGTGAAGCAAAACATTCTTGTAATCAAGCATTGTCCAAAGCAGAGATTCTAATTTCATAGTCCAAGGGTGGCCTGAGAATGTGCATTTTGAGAAGCATGTCCTAGGATTCACGTACTAGCTACACTGTAATCAGTTTTTTGAGAAATAGTGCTCTGAGGTTTAGGGTCATTGTTGGGATGAGGAGAGCTGGGAAGGGACAGGGGAGATAATGAAATACCATTTATTCTCTATGAAGCTAGAGAACAGTTAAGGTTGTGTTTCTTACTTGGTTTTTAATGGCTAGCTGTTTCTTAACGTAAGCACTCTCTTACGTTATGAGAGTGCACTCTCTTATGCCTGTGTCATAATGCAAAAGATTGGTAAAAGTGGGAGGAGTGTGAGAATCATTAGAGCCATGTGTATATGTATATGTATGTGTGTGTAGCTAATGACTTAATGAGGGCATGAAATTTTAGTGCGAACAGCTGAAAATAAAAGTAAATCAGAACTTAATAAGGTGCAACTTTGGAGGAAGATGGCATTAGCTAAAAGCACCAGAGACATCCCTAAATCTTACTAGATGTTTTTATTTAAAAAAAAAAAAAAGAAGAAAATTTAAAACAAACAAACTTCAACAGCAGTCTCTTAACGATAATCAACAGAGGATGATTCATTTGAAAACATGAATTAGATTATTTGTAAAATAACTTTTAAAAATTTATGCTTAATACTTTTATTAAATACTTTTCTCTATAGATTTACAATTAAGATGTTTTAAACTTCCAAGTGGTAGCTCTTTCCCATGTTATCTTTTATTCTAGAGCATAGGAAAAGATGACAAACTACCTTAAACATGTTTTGAGGCAAATATGACCTAAGTCCCCAAGCATGATACTAGTACTGCCAAAATGACAATGGTCTAATTTCATTGATGAACAAAGAGCATTAAAATTGTAAAAACAGGGGCTTCCCTGCATTAAAATTGTAAAAACAGGGGCTTCCCTGGTGGCGCAGTGGTTGAGAATCTGCCTGCCAATGCAGGGGACACGGGTTCGAGCCCTGGTCTGGGAGGATCCCACATGCCGCAGAGCAACTGGGCCCGTGAGCCACAACTACTGAGCCTGCGCGTCTGGAGCCTGTGCTCCGCAACAAGAGGGGCCGCGACGGTGAGAGGCCCGTGCACCGCAATGAAGAGTGGCCCCCACTTGCCACAACTAGAGATAGCCCTCGCACAGAAACGAAGACCCAACACAGCAAAAATAAATTAATTAATAAACTCCTACCCCCAACATCTTCTTTAAAAAAAAAATTTGTAAAAATAGAATACTCTTCAAACAAAGGGAGTTTGTTGCAAGACTGAAGAATGGCAGTTCCCAGTCCTCTGATATATCACAACAGTAGGCTAAAGAAGAAAAGTTATTGAGCGTTTCAAGAAATACATAATATGATATAACTAAAAAAAAGAAAAGAAACAGACTTACAGATACAGAGAACAAATTAGTGGTTATTGGGGGGAGGGGCAACATAGGGGTAAGGGATTAAGAGGAACAAACTATTATGTATAAAATAAGCTACAAGGATATATTGTGCAACACAGGGAATATAGCCAATATTTTATAATAACTATACATGGAGTATAACCTTTAAAAATTACCAGTCACTATATTGTACACCTGTAATTTATATAATATTGTATATCAACTGTACTTCAATTTTTTTTTTTAAAAAAGAAACACAATATGAAATAAAAGCATTTGGTATATTTTATCCACTCATAAGTTATGGACATTTTGATTGTTTCCACCTTTGAGCTGTTGTGAATAGTGCTGCTGTGAACTTGTGTGTACAGGCATTTGTTTGAATACCTGTTTTGAGTTCTTTAGGGTACATTCCTAGGAGTGGAATTGTGGTCGTATACTTGCCAAACTGTTTTTCACAAAGTCTGTGCTACTTTACTGTCTCACCAATAATGTATGAGGGTTCGAATTTCTCCACGTGCTTGCCATACTTACTTTCTGTTGTTTATTTGTTTGTTTGTTCATTATAGCCATTCTGGTGGGTGTGAAGTGGCATCTCTTTGTGGTTTGGATTTGCATTTTCCTAAACGCTCCTGATGTTGAGCGCCATTTGGTATATTTTAACTGACTCTCAAATGTTAAACAGTGAAGTAGAAGAGAATTTTTCCTTAAAATAATAAAATATGCTTCTCTTTAACAAAAAGCCAATATTCTATTTGTTGAAAATACTTGCGAACAGTTCTTTTAAATTTAGGGGTGGGGGGAAACCAAAGGTGCCACCATTATAGTTAGGTAATAACTGTGACTATAAAATTCCCAACTATTGGGAAAGCAGAGACAAGATTCCCCCCCCCCCACCGCCCCGCCCTGCCTGCAAAACAAACAGACGAGCAAAAACTGTCCTTTTGTACATCCAGGAAGTCCAGCTGACCCAGATAAAGGGCTCTGGAGTTAGACAAATACAAGTTCAAGTCCCAGCTCCAACAAATTAACTGTGAGCTTTTGAGCAAGTTATTTAACTCTTCTCTCAGAAATGCGGATAATAATCCTATTTCACCTGTTTTTTTTAGTGAGTTAGATATTACATACCTTGTATATGTTACATGTAATGGTAAATAGCAGTTATATGGAAAAATAAACAGGCATGTTTATGGAAGAACATTTTGAAAAAATGAGGTATTAGAACCAATAATTGTACAAGAAAATAATTCTAGTCCACAAATAGCAGTGATGAGTGGGACAGAATAAGAAAATATTATACAGCATGGTAATTGATTTATTTCTCTGATAAGAGTTAAATTTTTGTGTTCAGCAGCCATCTTTTGCATTTTTCATTATCAGCATTTAGCCCAGTTTCTAGCACATGGAAGATACATATGTATTTTTTTAAGTTTTGTTGAATACAGGTTCAGATTGACAGAGAGTATATTAAACAAACACCTTAAAAAAATCTGTTAAAGTAACTTTCCAAAACATGGAATTAAGAGTACTTATTAAATCAAGTTGAGGTAAATGAATAGTGATTTTAAAAATTGTTAATCGGCCTTCCCTGGTGGCACAGAGATTAAGAATCCACCTGCCAGTGCAGGGGACATGGGTTCGAGCCCTGGTCCGGGAAGATCCCACATGCCGCAGAGCAACTAAGCCCGTGCACCACAACTACTGAGCCTGTGCTCTAGAGCCCACGTGCCACAACTGCTGAGCCTGCATGCTGCAACTGCTGAAGCCTGCGCGTCTAGAGCCCGTGCTCCGCAACAAGAGAAGCCATCACAGTGAGAAGCCCGTGCACCACAACGAAGAGTAGCTTCCGCTCACCGCAACTAGAGAAAGCCCGTGCGTAGCAACAAAGACCCAATACAGCCAAAAATAAATAAATAAATAAATAAAAAATAAATAAATAAAAATTGTTAATCACAACTTTTACAATATAATCTCCATATGGATGAAAATCTTAAATATACTGTAAAAAGTCAGATACTTATGTGTAACATTTCAGGAGGTTTGGGGACCACAAATTTTCTTCCAAGCTCTAGTTTTATAAATGGATTATTACATTTACTGTAAATTAGTATGAAGAAACAAATTAAAATTTGTCACTTATTCAGGAAAGATACTTGGGAGAGAAATAACTTTATACCCTTTAGAAAGTTGAGAGCTTGCATGTTGAAAGTAGAATTAAAAGAGCTTCTTAAATAGCTGGTGAAAAGAAAAATAAAATTATGTTTTGCCTTGACTTTCCCCCTTACGAATGTGTGGGGGAACAAGAAGTGGAAATATAACAAAAGAGAAGATTTGGAGAAGGGGTGGGTTAATGGAGCACCAGATCAGTAGGTTTGTTCAAGCACAATGGAAGGAATAGGCGGAAGAGTAGAGAAAAAATAGAGATTAGCCTAATGAAACTCAAAATTGAAGATAAGGATCCTGACATGGAAGGGCAATAGGAAATCTCTGCAGAGTACTGAAAAGAGGAGTTGGGATTTAGAGGCATAACAGATGAGGCTGTAACGTGAGTTGTAGTGGTTAGAGACTTAGGTAACTAATTGACACTGGATGCTCCTAGGGGGAAATGGATCTGGATGCAGTTCATTGTTCAAATCAATTAATATATTATTTTCAAATAAGAATGAGGAAATTTTATAATTTTACCTTTTTAAACCTTTTATAAGACAGTGCTATTCTCACTTTTAAATACTCGGTGACTAAAAAAAGTGACGTTTATATATGTCTTTGTGTTTTAATAATGGAAGTTTACAAGGAAGTTGTACTTTTCTAGCTGTTGCACATTGGGGATTCAAGGACTTGAGTATCACAAGCAACAGGCATTAATTACATTATCACAGAAGCCCAGTTGTCATTAGTAGGAACTACATGTGGCCTTCCACGCCTAGCTGGCAAATAAAATTCTGGGAATTAGGTTGACTTTATGATTGGCCTACTAACCACCTCTTGAAATGGATTTGTTTTAATGGATTTCTGTTTTGATGAAAATGTGTATCAGTTGTTGGCTGCATGACAAAAGCACTAGTACATTAGTAACAGCATAATGTTCAAGTATATAATCTATATTATATATTACATTTATCCTGTATTTGTAGTGTTCACTGGTGTTAACAAGTCCTAAGAGGTTGTATGAAAAGTGCGGAGGTGGGACAGGAAATGTAGATTGTGTAAATTGACAGATGCTTATCTCTTTTTTGTTGTTAAAGACAAACTTAGGAATGATTACAAATGAAGAAAGTCCTCTAAACTAATAGATTTAGATGCTATGACTTAGAACAGTGCTGTCCAATAAAAATATAATGCAAGTCACATACGTAATTTTCAGTTTTCTAGTAACATTAAAAATATAAAAAAATGTGAAATTAATTTTAAAGTTTTTATTAATGCAGATATCCAAAATTATTATTTCGACATGTAAACAATATATACAGAATCTTTGAAATTTGGTCTGTATTTTACGCTTACAACATAATTCATTTCAGACTAGCCACTTTGTAAGTGCTTAATAGCCATAGGTAGCTAGTGGCTACTGTATTGGACAGCATGGATTTGGAATGTTTGCCGTGTCTTTCTGTCATGGGTTAACTTGTCTTTTACTCCCTCTTACCACTTTTTATTGTGCACAGATTTTAAGAACTGGGGCACACCCCAGTTTGTAAAAGTAAGATTAATAACCCTTCATGGCTGGAGGTAATTAGATGTGAAAGGTCTAAAAGAAAGCTCAGCACCCAGTGTAGAAATGCAAGCTGTTTTCCAAGGGATTCTGTTTTGAAATATATTTCTCTGCCCATGATTCTTCATTATTGCTGTCTTAGGGTAGTATGCGCATCCTTTTTACTTGAGAAAGAATCTTTCCTTTTTGTGAATGGAGAGTATGTCTTGAACATCACTTTTGTGACAGGAAGTATATTTGGCTTAATTAGGATTCCTAGATGGAGGAGTTTATTTAGTAAGGAGGTTACATTGGACTTAAATGTATTATTATTGGTTTTCTAAGCTGAGATGTCATTTGTTGTGAGTTTAATTTTTTATATTAACACCTTTTAAGCAAATGTAAGCTTATGTATTTGTAACTCTTTTACCTTGTTACGGATAATCTTGCCATTAGCACTCATGTTTTAGACAGTCTCTAATGAGCAAATATGGTGTTCTCACTCTGGGCATTTTTAGAAGTACTACCTTAATTCAAATTATTTGTGTCTTATTTTCTAAGAACTTAATTCCTGGAGGGATAATATTATCTCAAGATGTAAAGTTGACTTAATCTAATTACAGTTGGACCTTATTTGATGTAAACTTTAAATAAGATAGTTAGTTCTCTGTTTTTCTGGATTGTGATTTTTATTTACTACCCTAATGCCATAGTCATTTTGCTGTTTTTGAACACTTAATTTGAATATTAAAAACTTCATGAAACAAAATTTGCTTATAGTACACGGTAGAACCAGACTGTTTTCCAAGGCTTCTAATCTTTTATATTTTTATACCATTTTTTCTTATGTGTTGAATTATGACAGGTGTCACTTAATTGCAGGTATGCATGCCCATTTGATGCAATAGCTATTACTTATTGACTGTGCTAGGTACTTTGCTAGGTAATGTACATGTATTTATCTTTTTTCTCAGTTCTCTCAGGGAGATATTATAATCATCTTTTTAAAAGTGAGAAGAGTAAATAAATCTTTGAGAGATTATGTAACTAGTCTAAAAACATGCTAATTAATTGTGGAAGCAAGCTTCAAGCTCAAGTCTGTCTGATCCCAAAAGCCATGCTGTTCATCACAATGCCTTAGATATTCTGACGGCATCAGGTGTGAGTGTGTGTGTGTGTGTGTGTGTGGGCACGTGCCTTAGTGCACGGCTGTGTGTATTTGTGTGTGTGAGAATGTGTATGTGGGGTGGCCGTGAAGAGATGATCATAATCATTTTAGCACAGTACTCCGTGAATACTTGTCAGTTTATGCTTGTGTTGTGTGCACGTGCTTAGGGCTTGTTTCTTTTTAAAGAGACCTAGGCATTATAGTCTACTATACTTGTAAGAAAGTAATATATATTATGTAGTGACGATCAAGGCTGCTGTTGCTTCTTGGCCTTTTGCCAGATGTAGTTTTGAAGGCTAGTACTGGTATGTGAAATCTTAAGGTATACTATATCTTACAAAGAAAATATTTTGAAAAAAATTTAAATAAAACCCAAGAGTTTATATTTGCATATACTTGCGTACCGGCAGCCTGTAAGCCAAACGTAGCATTGTGTGTTTGTGTGAACTGTTTTAAAAAACTGATTTTGAATGCCTGTATCGAGAGTCACTTGGTTGCAGTAGTAGAAAATTCAAACCAAACTGGTTTGAGAAAAGCATTAATTTGTTGGCATTAACTGAATAATGGCACAACTGAATAAGTTGTCTCACGTAACTGGAAAGTTCAGGGTAGAGTTGGCCTTAGGCATGTCCTCAATGTCTTGACTTACCTCTCCATCTGCCAGGTCTGTTTCCTTTTAGTTGACTCCAATATTGTACAGGCTTTGTCGTTGTGGTTATAGAATAACTGCTAGTACCTCCCAGTTACATCCTTTAGGTTCAGTTGCAGTATGAAATAGTGTGAGATTACTGGCCCCAGTATTTCTGTCAGAAGTCCAGTTGCATCTCCATAACTCTAATTGGGTTCATCATTGAATCAGTCACAATGGGATGAGTGGAGTAAGGGTGAAATGTTATGCACTTATGGTTCATGCCTATCCCTGATATTGGGGTAGGCGTATAGGTTATGAGAAGGGCTGCAACTGTGAAGTGGCAAGTCAGGTGAGTGGGGCAGAGTAGCAAATCCAATGTGCATTTCTTTTGGGGTGGCAGGTATTCTTTATTTCACCATAGTCCGACTCTTTCAAGTGTGCTGGCTTATTTAAGTAATTTACATTACCTGCTTGGTACTTTAGAGTACTTGTTTTTTTCGGTACGCGGGCCTCTCACTGTTGTGGCCTCTCCCGTTGCGGAGCACAGGCTCCGGACGCGCAGGCTCAGCGGCCATGGCTCACGGGCCCAGCCGCTCCGCGGCATGTGGGATCTTCCCAGACCGCGGCACGAACCTGTGTCCCCTGCATCGGCAGGCGGACTCTCAACCACTGCGCCACCAGGGAAGCCCGGGTTGGGTTATTTTTTAAATGACTTTACCAAAACAAGTTTATTTCTTGGTTAAACCTCAGCCAGATGTCTTGAACTGCATCTGGCAGTTTTTTAGAAGACCTGTAGCCAAGGTTTCGGCATGTATGTATAGTTACAACTAGACCAGGAGCTACTCATCTAAACACCAGTGGATGGGCTGCTGTAGTTGGAAGGAAGAGGTTCCAAGCCTAGCCCTTCTGTAGGAACAGAATCAGAGGCATTTCTAGAGTCCCTGACTCAGAGCAAGCCAGAACTGGATGGGGTAGAGAGGCACAAGTCTGTGGCACTATTTGGGATTTGTGTCAACAGGTTAAAATTGAGTGGGATCTAGAATTGAGAACAACTAATGTAGAAAAAAACCTCTTCCGACAGGATTCTCTTGCACTGGCATTAGATTCAGAGCCTTAGGGTTTGCTCTCAGGCATGTCTTTGCATGTTTTAAAGACACACCTCTCCACCCATTGTCTATATTTACTCTCTATATTGATGGTGATTTCCGATTTTGTCGACTTCCACTCTTTGCCTTTAATCCTTTTGAGTCTAGGGTGGCGGGATAAAATACAGAACACCTAATTAAATCTGAATTTCAGTTACACAGCAAATAACTTGTTAGTATAAGTATGTCCCAAATACACATGGGATATGCTTATACAATATTTCTTGTTCATATGAAATTCAGTTTTAACTGGGTGTCCTGGGTTTTCTTCAAATAAACTTCTTATTTTGAGATAATTGTAGATTCATACGCAGTTGTGAAAAATAATTCTGAGAGACCACCCTATATTTTTATTTGCTCTATTTGGCAATGCTCTCTGGGTCTTTTCATCATAAGGCAACCCAACCTCAAAGCAGTTGTGTTTTGCCAATAATAAATATTAGTTGGAAACCTTTTGGAGACCCTCTAATACTTCAGAGAAGACTGATTTTTGAAAGAGTAATGTTTGAGGTAAGATACTACTAAAAGTACTTCAACATTTTCAAAATTGCAGAATAAAATTACTTGAAAAGCTGTGCAGGATACTGCATTGGAAATGTTAGGAAACAATGAACTAATTTAGCTTGAGACATCTCTGAACAGGTAATATTTTGAGGCAGGTAGTCTCAGATCTCTGTCATCGCCCAGTCCTTTAAAGTTGTTACAACTCCTTTGACCCAGATTTGGCAAGAGGGTTTATAGTTCTGTCTTTTCTAGCAGTTTGTGGTGATTTCAGAACTGTGGAATTATAATTTGCCTACCACACCTTTGAATAAGATGGGAAACAGAAAAGACCGGATGCTTCCAGTTTTCAGAGTTCTTGCGTCAAATTGAATCAGCTAGCTTGTTTCAATTTGTCTTTTTTCCTCATCTTGACAGGATAGCATGGGGAGAAACATGACCAGCTTGTTTCCCACACAGCTACTTAGTCAATCCCAGCTGTTACTCTTCATTGGTAAACAAACCTCATTAGTACTTTTATTTTAGAATAGACTGAACTGGGGGAAAGGAGAGGAAGTAGAACTGTGAAGTAAAACTGTGTACTAAGTAAAACAGTAAAAATTGATCATCTCTCTTTTTCCTTTATGCTTGGAAATAGTTGGGTAAATAGCTCTAGAACATTGTTCTCTAATGAGGAGATGAAAATTGGAGCTGGAATTAATTAGTCCACTGGACCTTCCCTTGGGTCAGCTCTGGTCTCCAGCTTTACCTCCTCTGGAGGGGCAGTGCCTCGATATGCTCTTCGTGTCACCACTCCCTGGGAGGCAAGACAGTGCGTGGAGGCCTTTTCAGCAGTGGTGCTGCTGCAGGGCTCCGATTATAACAGCCTTGTCCAAAGAAATTTCTGCAGTGGTTATAATGTTTGATCTGCCACATGTGGGAACTGAGCACTTAAAAGGTGCAAATGAGGAACTGAATTTGTAATTTAATCTTATTTTATTTTTTATTGAAGTATAGTTGATTTACAATGTTTCAGGTGTACAGCAAAGTGATTCAGTTATTATACCCATTTTTTTCAGATTCTTTTCCATTATAGGTTATTACAAGATATTGAATATAGTTCCCTGTGCTATACAGTAGGGCCTTGTTTATCTTTTTTTATATAAGGTAGTGTGTATCTGTTAAATCCAGATTCCCAATTTGTCCCTCCCTAATTTTACTTATTTTAAATTTTAATAACCATATGTGGCTAGTGGCTGCCATAGTGAATGGAGTCTTAAATCTTTATCCAAGCTTCTTCAGGAATAGACAGGTCAATTTGCGTTTGTTCCCCAAGCATACACTGAAAATAAAACCAAACAAATATAGTATTTTGAATAGTCTATAGCCTGGCTTTTTAAAGTAGGGCTTGACAGGTGTCAAGATCTAATCATTTAAGCTTTGGCCTTAATGATAAAATCACCAGTTGTGACACCATGAGTCTCTACAGTATAGACAAATATGATTGCTGTACCAGTCAGGCAGTTATTTTGTATGAGGGTTTTGTTTTTCTACATGAGACTTGGCTGAATGCTTTGCAAGTAAATAATTCTGATATTTCTTGAACAATCACTATTGCCGGGCATTATTCCAAGTCTCACAGCAGCTTTATGGATGTTATTCTCACTTAAGAAGAGAAAACTGAGGCACAGAGACAGAAAATAATTGCCTAGGATCACACAGTTCGTAAAAGGTGGAACCAAGATTTGAACTCAGGCATACTGGCTCCAGAGTTCATGCTCTTAACTTCTGTACTGCACTGATCTTGTTAAGTTGTTGTTAAAGTGGCCATAGACATTTTGTTTGTATGCCTACAAGCTGAGTACTGGTGGAAAATGTGTTCTTAGTTCCAGTTGAGGTCCAGGAATGTATACTGCAGCCCTGATTGTACAAGGAAAAGTATCCCGGTTCTGAGCCATTAAGGGGAGTGCTGGGGTCAGCTCTGGGTTCTAGCTGAGCGATAGCTTGGGCCTGGCTCATGTGCTGAGGATAGTGGAGTGGGAAGGGAAATCCTCAGTGGCTTTGGGTTGGAAAAAGGGCATACTTAAAGCAGATCAAGAGCACTGGGCATGGCTAAGGCAGGTCAGCTTCTGACAAGCAAACATTAAACAGTTACTGAGAGGTGATAGATTAATCTCTTGAAAGCTAAATTCGAAATAATAATTTGATACATTATGACCATATAGTTTGACAGAGTCATTCAGTCTAACAATACTTGTTCCTCATCAGACCAGGCTATAATTTGTTTCATTTTCCAATGGAAATATAAAATTAGTTGAATAGAATAACACCGGGTCTTGATGCATTAAATACTATGGCAATGCTAAAAATACTATGGCAGTGCTAAAGACAGTTGTTCTAAAACAGCGTATTTTATACTGTTTGTATAAGGTGAAGGAAGTAGTTACTTCTTTTAGCCAACTCTTTTTTTTTTTTTTTTTTTTGCCGCACCACGGGGCTTCCAAGTGCCTTGTGGGATCTTAGTTCCCCGACCAGGGATTGAACCCGCACCATCAACAATGAAAGCACAGAGTCCTAAGCACTGGACCACCAGGGAATTCCCTTTTAGCCAACTCTTGACATTTTGTCACCTGCCTGCTCCTTTTGAAAGAATGTCCTATCTAATCCTGATTTTCCTCAGTAATTAATGCTAATGTGTTATTTTTCCTAGGCATGTACTATTTTTAATGTTGACAGATTGGGCACATTACAAAATAAGTGACTAAAAAATAAATTATCTTTTCTACCATTTATCTTCAGAGATACTATGAGTTATTAAGTTATCATATGGCTTTAGTCTGTTGTAGTATATACACCTGCCTGAAGTCATGAACAAATATAAATTTCTTCCTTTCAGTATTTCTGTTCTACTGAAGTGTTGATTGTGAACATGTCTTTGGATTCTTGTACTCTAAAGTATGTGCTAGCCCTCATTTATTTAGGAAATGTAAGAAACACTGTTTTAAGGATATGTTGATATCTAGATTTGCAGGGTGGTATTAATAAGGACATTGGCACTTAGCTACTTTATAAATGCTTTTTTTATCATAAAATTACAATTTATGATTTTTTAATAAACTAACTTTTCCAGTTTCTTTAATACATTTTTTATTCTTCATCAGTTGTCCTCTTAATGTATTTGTATTTTGATATCGTAAATACTATTTCTGTTCTGTCCTAATCTAGCCAGATATGTGGTTGTTGGGATTCTAGTTACATCCATTTTTTTACCCTTTCTGGATCATGGTAATGTTTTACCAGAAACAGAGTAAGATGAAAGTCTACCGAAGTATTACTTCTGGTATGGTACTGGTACAACAATTAGAGGATATATATTTGTGGTAGACTGTATTCTTTTGTATTATTGTGTTTCTCTATGTAGTTCTTCTTTCCTTTTTTTAAATAAATTTGTTTATTTAGTTTTGGCTGCATTGGGTCTTCGTTGCTGCGTGTGGGCTTTCTCTAGTTGTGGTGAGCAGGGGGCTACTCTTCATTGTGGTGTGCAGGCTTCTCATTGCGGTGGCTTCTCTTGTTGCAGAGCTCAGGCTCTAGGTGCGCGGGCTTCAGTAGTTGTGGCATGTGGGCTCAGTAGTTGTGGCTTGCGGGCTCTAGAGCACAGGCTCAGTAGTTGTGGTGCACGGGCTTAGTTGCTCCACGGCATGTGGGATCTTCCCGGACCAGGGATCGAACCCGTGTCCCCTGCATTGGCAGGCAGATTCTTAACCACTACGCCACCAGGAAAGTCCTATGTAGTTCTTATTTTCAAAGAAATCAGTAGTAGGGTGAATTTCCGGTGTCTTAGAGCTGGTTACTAACATGTTATTGTACTGTTTCTTGTTTGTCCTATCCTTTATAACATTGAAGGGTTAGTTTTTGAGGTGGTTGCTTTTAGCTGATTTCTTTTTAAAGTAAGAGTAGTGGTTGATATTATTGGTTGTAGAAGAATTCAAAGGAATGTTCATGTATTTCCAGGTGTGCCTGCCTGCCCTAAATCTTTTTGTGTGCTCCTCAGTTATAGTAGGTTCCTGCTATTACTACTAAAAGGGAGATCATGTGCAGGAACTATGCAGGTTTTTACTATTCCTGTCAGATTGAAAATTTTCCTCACTATGGTGTAAAAATTCTGTTAGGATTGGTGTTTAGTTAGATTTTGATAATTGTTTCGTGGTTCCCAAGAATGGATTCAGAAGTTACATGTGAACTTGATTTTCACAGTTAGATATAAAAGGAAAACAGTAGCTAGTAGAATTTTTCTCAATATCATGTTATACTTTTCCTTTTTCTCCGTTTGGATAAATAGTGTTTTCTAGTGGGAGTTAAGAACAGCTGAAACAGCCTGTGACTCTTAAAACCTGTTTAGGGGAAAAGAAACTCTTTCTGATAAAAAGAAGTACGATGTTATAGAAGAACATGTACCTCCTGCTTGTAGTTTTTGTTATATTCTCTTATTTTTGCATTTTACTCTTACATGGATGTGCTTATTGGCAGTATTCAAATCTGTCTCAGACTTTTATGTGTGCCTTGGGTGCCTCTGCAAAAATGAATACTGATTTCTTTATTAGTGAGTGCCCTGTGTTAAAACTTACTACTGAAGACTTATTACTTCAACTGCACATCATAAAACACAGGGCCTTTGTGGACTGACTTACTGTTAGCCCCTAATGTTGTTAGTAAAATCAAAGAGTGATTTGGTGACTTGGCCATGAGGTATTGACTCATTTTTGATCAGAAGTCCAGATCGCCAGGCTCCAGTCCATTGTTCTTTCTAGTGCTCCTCAAGCAAAATTTTCTTTTAGAAAGATAACCCAGTAGCTGCAAAGGAACCATGATATAGAATCATCATTTCTAATTATATTAGTTGCCAGGTAATGTTCTTCCATTCTTCAGCTTTCATCTTAATGCCAGCTTTGTGTGATCTGTAACAGTTTAATCACTGAGATCCTTTGGCAAGTAGTGTTATAAAAATTGGATCATAACATTATTTATTGTTTTATTTTAGCTTTTGAAGTGAATGAGCCGTGTATCTTCCTTTTAGCTGCTTTTAGGAAGAACAAATGGTAAAGATTGACTGTAACATTTTTTCCAATTATTTAATTGCACATTATGAACAATGGTTTGTATTTATTTGTTCTTAAATTCCCTGAGTGAGGCTTATTAGGCAAAGTGGACTCCATAGAATACATCATGTTTTCCTGTCACTTTAGTGTTTTCAGAATTAGACTTTCATTTTATGTGTAAGGGCAGATCTGTTTTGTTCCACTGTGAGGTAGCGGACTCAGTTATTAGGTGGGAGGGGGAAAATTAATTATTGTCTTCTTTTGAGAGAAAGCAGTGTGATTGGTCACTAGCTACAGATTTGTTTTGTCCCTTGCCAAGAATGATAATTTTTAATAGTATGTGTATTCCTTTGTTGTGTGGCAATCCTCATTAGATTAACAACACCAGTTAGATTGGTTTTTAACAAATCTATTACATATATAGGGTATGCTAGGAATTTTCAAACATGCCAGGCAAATATTTTATTTTGTCTTATTGAGTTGATAGAGAGCCAAGATGTTTGTCAGTTATAGTTATCATTTGAATCAGTGTTCTCTGATGATTAACATTATTTCCTAGGTAGTTTGCTGTATAATTAGGTACTTTACTAGCTTTTTAAAAACAAACAAACATGGTTGGGGTGGGGGGAGGTGTGTGTGTCTGTATACATACACACGCACAAGTGCGTGCACTCTCATGGATTCATGTTTATGTGTGTGTAACTGATTTTAAGTCGTTTATCTACACAACTGCACATCGTCAGGTAAGCGCACAGAGGTTTAACATTTAACAACGAAGTACTCTCTTTGTTATGCCTGAAGCCAGTTTGGAAGATCTGATTAGTAAAAAAATGCAGTATATTCCATGAACACTAACAATTTGTTGAACACACATACATACCCCTATATCTGTCATTTTATATACATATATATGTAATGAACATCTATGTTTTGAATTAAGGTGTTAAGCCATTTGATGATGTCATACTTTAGACTAAAGTTTTATTATTATCTAATAACACATTTGTAGTCATGAATTTAGAGATATTGGTAAACATTGACATTTCTCACATTGAATGTTTCTGGCGTCCCTACTATGTATCAGACATTACTTGGTGTTGAGAATATAATAGTGAACAAGTCAGCCTTTGTCCATATGCTTCTTCCTTTTTTAGTCAGGAAGACATATATATTAATTTTTTTAATTGCAAATATATTAAGTGCAACAAAGGAAAAATACTAACTGTTATGATAGATGCCATAGGGGTTTTGTTAGCTATCTATTGCTGCTTAATAAATTACCCCACAACTCAGTGGTTAAAATAGCAAACATTATTATACTTTCTGTGAGTCAGGAATTTGGAGAGGATTAGCTGAGTGATTCTGGTTAAAGATCTTCCATGAAGTTGCAGTCAGGGTATCAGCAGGCTGAAGTTATCTGCAGGCTTGATTAGATTGGAGGATCCATTTTCAAGATGGGAGAGGAAGAGAGGATGCTGAGAGATCAGTGAACTTCCCGTAGTCCAGGAGGGAGATGATGGTGGTGGTGGTGGTGGGAGTGGAAAGAAGAGGATACATGTAAGAGATAGGCCAGAAGGATGGACAGAATCTAGTGATTGAAAAGATGTGGATGGTAAAGAAGATGGGATGTTAGAGAAGACTCCCATCTTCCAGACGTAAGCAGTCAAGTGGATGTGGTGTCATATCCTGGGATGGGAAATTTTGTATAAAGACCAAAGTGGGGAAGGAGATTTTGTTTTTGTTTTCAATGGTTTTTGTTTTCAGTGGCTATGGTGGGCTGAGTTGGGAATATTCTAAGTTTATTTCTGAACATACTGAGTTTGAGTTATATGAGGGACATTCAATGGGAATGGAATGCTGCTAGTCTAGTTCAGAGAAGCAGTCTGGGCTGGAAATAATTATTTGAGAATTTTAGGTATATAGATTGCAATTGGTATGGGTAGGTTCACTTAGGTGAATGTAAACTGAGAAGATTAAAAGGGGGGGAAAGGTTCTGAGGAATGTCATCTTTAAATGATTGATTAGAGGAGACTACATTAGCACATAGGACTGAAAAGGACTGGCCTGAGAGGTAGGAAGAAAACAAGAAGAATATAAGTATGTCAAGGGAACCTAAGGAAGATAGTATTTCAAGAGTGCATAAAAGTCAAGTAAGTTGAAGGTTTAATAATATTTTGTGGATTTGGCCTCTTGGAGGTGACGTTAACAAAATTGTTTTTGTAGACGAGTGGAAGTGAAGACAAATTGGAGTGGTGTGAAAAGTGACTGGGAAGGGAGGAATGGAGATGCCTGATGAGTCAACTCTTTTAAGAAGTGTGGTTAAGGAGGAGAGGAGGGGGACTGAGGCCAGTAGCTGCAGAGGAAAATGAAGTAAAGAGATTTTTTAAAAATTGTTTTCTTTTTTAAATGGAAAGGGCTTGACACTTGAAATGTTTATTTAATAATTTAGAGAGATTTATAAAAGGTTGGAAGAATCAGGGACCCAGAGAGAAAGAAATTTCTTTGTGTTAGAGGCCTGGAAATGCCAGAACAGTTCAGAGAATAGGTGTGTTTGGGACTAGCAGTTTGGATCCCATCTGAGGACTGTATCACCCTAGTTAACAAGAAGATGAGGGGAGAGGGTAAGCAGCACCTGGGTCTGATTTAAAAGAGAGCTCAAGGGTAGAGGACAGAATTGGACCAGAGATGGAACCTGGATTATAGGAAAGCCTGGAGCTGAGGATGGGACAGGGAAAAAGAGTGTAAAGCCTGAAGGAGGGCCAAAGGGTTTGGGAAATCTGGACGAAGCATAGGACTGGGAGCCCAGATTAAAGCAGGACAGTGGCCAGGACTCTCCAGAGATTACAAAAGTGTGCAGGTAAAGTCTGAGGCCTAAGAGGGGCCACTAGGACAAGGGCAGGGCCAGTGAGGCGAGCTCAGAAATGAAAGTTTAGAGTTGGGTACATCTGAGGTTGGGACCCTGGAGGATGAGTTGGGGGCATAGGGTTGGGGACCAAGTATGAGTCTCTCTTGTACTAAGACAACAGTTTTTCTTCTAAGACAAGACCATAAATTCTGCAGCTTGGGCAGTTTTCTCCAAGGGGAGATAGTTTGTATGTATACTACCATTTTGATAAATGTGACTGATTCTAAATTTGATTAATCTGTCATAGTTCTGGGTTCTTCCCTGATCTAATTTGTGTAGAAGTACTCCTTTCATATGTTGCTTATTTGAAAAGTGGTAAATAAAAGGTTTTAAAAAAATCTCTTGTTTAAATAATACTTAGATCCAGAATGCTCCTTCAGCCTGCCTTATCTTTCAACTCCCAACTAAAAAGAGGGCTTTGATAGCCAGAGAATAGGGGATTTAGGCTGCCTTTCTAAAGAGAGCTATTGACCTGAGGGACTGAGTCCTACTGACGGCAGATTTTCTTGGTTACAGAAATCCCATCCCTCGTGTTGTCAGTCATCATCTTCCAGCTTGCGAGCTTGGTTTACTTTTTTTCTCCATTTCCTTTCAACAGTATCTTTACTTTCTGTTTTCTCTTTCTACCTCAAAGATCACCCTAGTTAATTTTGTTTATAATGAGACTGCCAAAGTGGCTTTGCTTTGGTTTCATTCATGCCTGTTGGACTTTCATTTGCTTTGCTTTTGGTACTTGGTTGGCTATCTCTTCTAAAATGAATATTCTTAAATAACTAATAAAAAAGGTTATATTACAGTAGTACTTTATGCCAGTAAAACCTAAAGAACAGTGTTTATATTTAAAGATTCTGTCCCTCTTGGAGGACTATATACTGGTAATGTACATGCATACGTAAACACACAAGCACCCATGTTTACACATGTGGTTAATATTTTTACGTATACATATATATGTTTGACCTATAGGAAGACACAGTTTTTGTACTATATATCTATTGGGGTGGTGTGTGTGTGTGTGCATGTGTGTATACCTATATACACATATACATATTTCAGTGTAGATGATCTATTCATTATTAGCTTTTGTGCCGGAGGACCCAGGGGAGTGTAGGTAGTTAAAAACTGTGTGTCCTTCTTACTTGCTGACAGCTCTGTATTTTGTTTCAATTTCTTATGTTTGTTCTTTTATTAGACCTTTTAATAAGCAGGTTCTGAAGAGCTTGAAGAAGGAAATGATTTTAATTGCAGGAGTTAGGGCTTTTTCATTCTGGTTTTCCCTTCTGCTAGGATTCTTCATCTTTGATTTGATACAATAGTAATATCAATAAATGGACGTAGGGTAGTAGTATGACATATATAATTTTTTTTTCCCCAGTATCTGGAGGATCTAGAAAAGCTCATGCTTTTTGTGTAGGGGAGAATCATTTTCCTGACAATTGATTATCTGGGCTAAGAGCAGGAGAGATCTACGTTCTCAGGACTCAGATTTTTCATTGTAAAATGAGGAAGTTGAAAATACTAAAACTCTGAAGTTTCTTTCCAGCTCTAAAATTTATGAGAATGTGGGTTCGTGAAATTCTTAGTTGACAGACATTAAATCATTGGAGCATGTTCAGATAGTGCTCAAAATTTGCTGCCCATAAATGTCACTCAGAAACATATTAACTTTGCATTAATCTCTTTTTCCTCCCTACATTATATATATACTTTCAAACTTTCAAAATGCACTGTGCATTTTATTTTGTTTTTTATTTTTTTGTTTTTTTTATTTTGTTTTTTATTTTTTTAAAGGTTTAATTTTATTTAATTTTGGCTGTGTTGGGTCTTCGTTGCTGCATGCAGGCTTTCTCTAGTTGTGGCGAGCGGGGGCTGCTTTTCGTTGAGGTGTGTGGGCTTCTCATTTTGGTGGCCTCTCTTGTTGCAGAGCACGAGCTCTAGGCACTCGGGCTTCAGTAGTTGTGGCACATGGGCTTAGTTGCTCCGCAGCATGTGGGATCTTTCCAGACCAGGGATTGAACCCATGTCTCCTGCATTGGCAGGCAGATTCTTATCTACTGTACCACGAGGGAAGTCCCACAGTGGCCTTTTTAGCTTCTTGTTTCAGTTTGTTACTTTGGAAAGCACAACATGGATTTTATTTTCATTTCACATTTTGAAGGAATAATAGTAACTACAGAACTTTCAGGAGTGGGGGGCTTCATTTGTAATTATATCAACATTTATTTTCATTGGAGGGCACAATGTACAGTGACTTTTTTTTTTAAGTCTATTTACTGGTAGTTTTTTTCAAAAGGTTGATATATTAGTTTCTTTGGGCTGCTGTAACAAAGTACCACAAACTGTGGTGGCTTTAAACACAAATTTATTATCTAACAGTTGTAGAGACTAGAAATTCTTGAAAACAAGATGTAGGCAGGACCATGGTCCCCTCTGAAACCTGTAGGAGAGACTCTTTCCTTGTTTCATCTAGTCTCTAGTGTTTTCAGGCAGTCCTTGGCATTCCTTGGCTTTGTAGATGCATCATTCCAGTTTCTGCTTCCACTATCACATGGCCAGCTTCTCCTTGAGTGTCTCTGTATCTCTTTTCTTAAAATGATAGAAGCCATTTGGATTAAGGGTCCACCTTTCTCCAATATGACTTCACCTTAACTAATTACTTCTGCAATGACTCTGTTTCTAAATATGGTCACATTTTGAAGTACTGTAGGTTAGGACTTCAACATATCTTTTGCCAGGGGTTGGGGGGAAACACAGTTCAACCCTTAATTGTTGATAAGATTATGATCGTAAGTCCTCATGTACTAAAACCAGATTATTGTCCTCTTACTCCTTATTTCATAAATCTTTCAACACTGCCACTACCACCTTTCCATCTGCTGAGCAAACATTACTGAATTCTGTTTGTTTCTGTTATCTAAGATCAAATAAAAGCCTTACAGTAGATTCAGAGAAATGTTGAAACCAGTTTTCATATAACGCTAAGAGAAAGAAGGTGAACAGTTAGAAGTAGGTTACATATGTAATGCACAAGAAAAAAATATTAGGTAGTCATAGGAAGTAGAAAACTTTAAATTCACCTTAACATATCCAGGAACTCCTTGATGTGAGTATAAAATCCAATGATGTGGTTGTAGCTGACTGGGTAGATTACAATTCTAATTAAATTTTTAGATTCAGAGATTGATAAAAGGTGGAAAAGAAAGGGGGAATTTTATCCTTCCTGTTTCATAATGTTTTATTTGGAAATGTCTCAGTATTTTAATGTATAAGCATTTGAAACTAATAAAAGGGTTATTGTATACTTTGTCAATAATTTTATAGACTACTGTGCATAAAAAGCAGTAATTTCAGGAAAGATGGTTTAACAGGTACAAAAATAATGGAGTAGATCATTGCTACAGCAATATACCACTCTGTGGACTTGCATATATAATAATATAGTTGGAATTAAAAAACATGAGATTAGTTGAGATTGTGGTATTTACTGGCAAACAAAATATTAATCCCAGTGGAGTATTGTTCTCCCTCTTGAAATTATGTATTCATTTAAATTACATTTTTCTGTCCTTATTCAGGTTTTAAAAATTAATTATTCACATAATTGCAAACCCCTACCACCCCCTAGTTAACAGTTTTTCTTTTTAGATGTGCTATATCCATTAACAGCTGTGGTCATGGAACCAAGTAAAGTAACTTAGTAGTGGTTTTTTGTTTGTTTTGTTTTAAATTTAGGAGTGTTTTGAAGCGATGGATTTCTTAATATTCTTGTAGACTCTCTGTTTCTGTTAGTTTGTACTTCATCTTTTTCAAGGATCATATGTAGGTTGGAAAATGTTTTTGGATTTTGTTTTTTTAACTTAAATGATTTCTAAGTATACCTGCAGGTTCAGAGTAACGGTCCTGAGAATCCATGACCTAGGTCTTCCTTATAAATGAAACCACTAGTTTTTCTCTTTTGATCAGTTGTTTTGTTAAGGGAAAAAGCTGCCCTGTCTCACTCACAACTTCTGTAAAAATAAAATAATGTGTGTATCATTTTGGAAATTGTAAAACATGTACAGTTGTAAAACACAGTAAGATGTCTTAATAATATTAGAACTTAAGTGGGAATGTGTGATATCCTCTGATTAATGTTTGTTATGGTAAATATACTATAAATCTAGGAATTATGGAGTACTTTTTAAATGAATATTTAATAGTTATCTGATAGTTATGAAATTTAACCTTTTCATTAAGATTGTCTTGAAAATAAGATTAATTTTGCTAGCTCAATCCATTTCAAGAAGACTTATCAGGTGGTAGGAAAAAAATTCAGTCAGTTCTCATTATTTGCAGTGGTTATGTTCTTTAGTGTTGCCACAAAGACTGAATTAGTGAATATTGGACCATTGTGTCTAAAGGAAATACAGGATTAGTTGCCTGCGAGCCTCTGGTTACCTTTTCGTCAACAGATGAAGGAATAACTTTATGTTTTTGTTTAAAGATACCTTATCTAATATATACTGTTAATTTATTAACATTGAACCGGTGGCTAACAGCACTATAACTCAGGACTGGAGAGAGCTTATGTAACACATATGTTTTCTTAGGGCACATCAGAGCCTTCTTGCATTTTGGGACAGACACTAGACAGCACTTCAGCACTATGCTTCAGGGGCCATTCCAAACAGCAAGTCACCCACAAAAAGCACAAAAAATGGGAAAAACGTGGTACTAAATAGACCACGAAAAGAGGACTTGTTTACAGTATGAGAGCTGAAACAAGAAGGCAGAGTTTTTATTATTTATTTATTTATTTATTTACGGCTGTGTTGGGTCTTCGTTGCTGCGCACGGACTTTCTCTAGTTGAGGCGAGCGGGGGCTACTGTTTGTCACGGTGCACATGTTTCTCTTTGTGGTGGCTTCTCTTGTTGCAGAGCGCGGGCTCTAGGCCTGCGGGCTTCAGTAGTTGTGGCGCACAAGCTTAGTTGCTCCGCAGCGCGTCGGATCTTCCCGGACTAGGGTTTGCATGGGCATGGCGGATTCTTAACCACTGTGCCACCAGGGAAGTCCTGAAGCAAGTTTTGTCTTGTTCTACCTTAGCTGAAACTAAAAATTTTTGCCACTGTACACATGCCTCGTATGACTGCAGAAGCACTGCTAGATTGATTTGGGGTTTATAAATGTATTTTGAGGAGTAGGTGAATTCAAATATAAAATCCATGAATAAATGAGGATCAACTGCCTACTGAACAGTGAAAGAATGAGTTGGGTTGTTATTAAATTGCTAAAGTTGGATTCAGAGACTTTTCATCTTAATTTCTTAAATTTATGTTTACAGTAAATAAACTCTATCTTTAGATTTATCAAACAATATAACCACAAAAATCTCCATTATCCATGATATTTGTAACAAATAAGTAAATATAATGTAATACCTTGCCCTTTCATTTGATGATAAGAAATCTGCTATTCAAGGAATCACGAAATGCTGTGTGGCGTCAGAAAGATGACAGAGGACTTTGGCCAGTGTGGCCAATGTGCGGCATCCCTTATACTACCTGACTCAGCAGTAGCTAAGCAACTGCACTCTGACAACCTCTGGGTAATTCTGGGTGTAAATCAGGGGCATCCAGTATAGCAAAGGGGTTGAGTGTGGACTCTTGTCTATCTTGGTAAGATCAATTACTAGATGTGTGACTTTAGTTCTGTTAAGTTTTTTGTGCCTCAGTTTCTTTTTTACAATGAGGAAAATAATAATACAATCATGATTTTGGTGAGAGAATTAAATTAACTAATACATATAACATACATAAAATAGTGCCCACCACTTAACTTACTGCTCAGAAAATGTTAGCTGTCATCATTATTACTATTGTTACCATCCTTTGTTTAAGCAGACCCATTTTATTCTTCCCTGCCCCTTACTGTCATGAGTGATAGAGCAATTGAAAACCCCGTGCTTCATAGTTTTCATGTTTGTAACGTCTCCCAGCATTCCTGTTTATCATCGATGTAATTAGTCACTCCCCACCCTTTTACTATCGTTGTAAGAAGTCAGGAAGGGGAAGAGAGAAACATGTACGTTCAGTCCTCCATTATGAGCCAAAAGTTGATATGGGGACTTGAGCAGTGAGTCACCAAAGGATTATTTTTTTTAATATTTATTAATATCTTCATCTTTCTTCCCCCAAGAATAGTCTTTTGACTGACTTTTTCTTAGAAAATGGTTGACAGTGTATATAAGATTGACTCTTAAAAGTGCATTATGGATTATGTTAAGACTTGATCAGGGAAAAGTGAGACTCCATCCTACTATCCTACCATTTTGCAGTCATTGAGCATGAATGACTGCATGAAAAATAATCCAGAAAAGTTTTCAAAAAGGAGGGAACATTTAATGAAGTATTTGGGGAACTGAGTTTCAGTCATCATGAAATGAACAAGCAATAACAAGATTAGGTAAAGCTCCAATAAAATAGAATTGTGGAACTATAAATTATACTTTAATACTTTTCCTCAATTTATTTTCAAACTTCACATTATACCTATATATATGCACACACATTTATGCACACAATATCCTTGTATATAAAATATAGTAAAGATGTAATTGTGATGTGCTGCTGTGTAGATATGAGTCAGTGTTTTTTCCAATTTTTTTCTCAACATTTTGTTAATGAAAATGTTTAAACATGCAGCAAAGCTAAAAAAAATTTTTTTAAACATCTTTATTGGAGTATAATTGCTTTACAATGGTGTGTTAGTTTCTGCTTTAAAACAAAGTGAATCAGCTATATGTATACATATATCCCCATATCCCCTTCTTCTTGGGTCTCCCTCCCACCCGTCCTATCCCACCCCTCTAGGTGGTCACAAAGCATCGAGCTGATCTCCCTGTGCTATGTGGCTGCTTCCTACTGGCTATCCATTTTACATTTGGTAGTATATATATGTCCATGCCACTCTCTCACTTCCTCCCAGTTTACCCTTCCCCTGCCCCGTGTCCTCAAGTCCATTCTCTACATCTGCATCTTTATTCCTGTCCTGCCCCTAGGTTTTTCAGAACCTTTTTGTGTGTGTTTTTAGATTCCATATATATGTGTTAGCATACAGTATTTGTTTTTCTCTTTCTGACTAACTTCACTCTCTATGACAGACTCTAGGTCCATCCACCTCACTACAAATAACTCAATTTCGTTTCTTCTTATGGCTAATATTCCATTGTATATATGTACCACATCTTTATCCATTCACCTGGCGATGGACACTTAGGTTGCTTCCACGTTCTAGCTGTTTTAAATAGAGCTGCAGTGAACATTGTGGTAGATGACTCTTTCTGAATTATGGTTTTCTCAGGGTATATACCCAGTGGTGGGATTGCTGGGTCATATGGTAGTTCTATTTTTAGTTTTTTAAGGAACCTCCATACTGTTCTCCATAGTGGCTGTATCAATTGACATTCCCACCAACAGTGCAACAGGGTTCCTTTTTCACCACAGCTTCTCCAGCGTTTATTGTTTGTAGATTTTTTGATGATGGCCATTCTGACAGGTGTGAGGTGATACCTCATTGTAGTTTTGATTTGCATTTCTCTAATGATTAGTGATGTTGAGCATCCTTTCATGTGTTTGTTGGCCATCTGTATATCTTCTTTGGAGAAATGTCTGTTTAGGTCTTCTGCCCATTTTTGGATTGGGTTGTTTGTTTTTTTGATACTGAGCTGCATGAGTTGCTTGTATGTTTTGGAGATTAATCCCTTGTCCATAGCTTCGTTTGCAAATATTTTCTTCCATTCTGAGGGTTGTCTTTTCATCTTGTTTATGGTTTCCTTTGCTGTGCAAAAGCTTTTAAGTTTCATTAGGTCCCATTTGTTTATTTTTGTTTTTATTTCCAATTCTCTAGGAGGTGTGTCAGAAAGGATCTTGCTGTGATTTATGTCATGGAGTGTTCTGCCTGTGTTTTTCTCTAAGAGTTTTATAGTGTCTGCCTTACATTTAGATCTTTAGTCCATTTTGAGTTAGTTTTTGTGTGTGGTGTTAGGAAGTGTTCTAATTTCATTCTTTTACATGTGGCTGTCCAGTTTTCCCAGCACCACTTATTGAAGAGGCTGTCTTTTCTCCATTGTATATTCTTGCCTCCTTTATCAAAAATAAGGTGACCATATGTGAGTGGGTTTTCTCTGGGCTTTCTACCGTGTTCCATTGATCTATATTTCTGTTTTTGTGCCAGTACCATACTGTCTTGATTACTGTAGCTCTGTAGTATAGTCTGAAGTCAGGGAGTCTGATTCCTCCAGCCCCATTTTTTTCCCTCAAGACTGCTTTGGCTATTCAGGGTCTGTTGTGTCTCTATACTAATTGTGAAATTTTTTGTTCTAGTTCTGTGAAAAATGCCATTGATAGTTTGATAGGGATTGCATTGAATCTGTAGATTGCTTTGGGTAGTAGAGTCATTTTCACAATGTTGATTGTCCTATCCAAGAACATGGTATATCTCTCCATCTGTTTGTGTCATCTTTAATTTCTTTCATCAGCGTCTTATAGTTTTCTGCATACAGATCTTTTGTCTCCTTAGTTAGGTTTATTCCTAGGTATTTTATTCTTTTTGTTGCAGTGGTAAATGGGAGTGTTTTCTTAATTTCACTTTCAGATTTTTCATTATTAATGTATAGGAATGCAAGAGATTTCTGTGCATTAATTTTGTATGCTGCTACTTTACCAAATTCATTGATTAGCTCAAGTAGTTTTCTGGTAGCGTCTTTAGGATTCTGTATGTATAGTATCATGTATCTGCAAACAGTGACAGCTTTACTTCTTTTCCAGTTTGGATTCCTTTTATTTCTTTTTATTCTCTGATTGCTGTGGCTAAAACTTCCAAAACTATGTTGAATAATAGTGGTGACAGTGGGCAACCTTGTCTTGTTCCTGATCTTAGTGGAAATAAATGGTTTCAGTTTTTCACCATTGAGAATGATGTTGGCTGTGGGTTTGTCATATATGGCCTTTATTATGTTCAGGTAAGTTCCTTCTATGCCTACTTTCTGGAGGGTTTTTATCATAAATGGGTGCTGAATTTTGTCGAAAGCTTTTTCTGCATCTATTGGAATCATATGGTTTTTCTCCTTCAATTTGCTAATATGGTGTATCACATTGATTGATTTGCGTATATTGAAGAATCCTTGCATTCCTTGGATAAACCCCACTTGATCATGGTGTATGATCCTTTTAATGTGCTGTTAGATTCTGTTTGCTAGTACTTTGTTGAGGATGTTTACATCTATGTTCATCAGCGATATTGGCCTGTAGTTTTCTTTCTTTGTGACATTGTTGTCTGGTTTTGGTATCAGGGTGATGGTGGCCTCCAGCATGAGTTTGGGAGTGTTCCTCCCTCTGCTTTAATTTGGAAGAGTTTGAGAAGGATAGGTGTTACCCCTTCTCTAAATGTTCGATAGAATTCACCTGTGAAGCCATCTGGTCCTGGGCTTTTGTTTGTTGGGAGATTTTTAATCACAGTCTCAATTTCAGTGCTTGTGATTGGCTGTTTATATTTTCTGTTTCTTCCTGGTTCAGTCTCAGAAGGTTGTGCTTTTCTAAGAATTTGTCCATGTCTTCCAGGTTGTCCATTTTAAGGCATATAGTTGCTTGTAGTAGTCTCTTAAGATGCTTTGTATGTTTGCAGTGTCAGTTGTTACTTCTTTTTTATTTCTAATTCTATTGATTTGAGTCTTCTCCCCTTTTTTCTTGATGAGTCTGGCTAATGGTTTATCAATTTTGTTTATCTTCTCAAAGAACCAGCTTTTAGTTTTATTGATGTTTGCTATTGTTTTCTTTGTTTCTATTTCATTTATTTCTGCTCTGATCTTTATGATTTCTTGCCTTCTGCTAACTTAGGGGGTTTTTTGTTCTACTTTCTCTAATTGCTTTAAGTATAAGGTTAGGTTGTTTGTTTGAGATGTTTCTTGTTTCTTGAGGTAGGATTTTATGGCTATAAAGTTCCCTCTTAGAACTGCTGCTTTTGCTGCATCCCATAGGTTTTGGGTCATCGTCTTTTCATTGTCATTTGTTTCTAGGTATTTTCTGATTTCCTGTTTGATTTCTTTAGTGATCTCTTGGTTATTAAGTAGTGTATTGTTTAGCCTCTATGTGTTTGTATTATTTACACATCCTTTCCTGTCATTTGTATCTAGTCTCATAGCGTTGTGGTCGGAAAAGATACTTGATAACGATTTCAATTTTCTTAAATTTACCAAGGCTTGGTTTGTGACCCGAGATATGATCTATCCTGGAGAATGTTCCATGAGCACTTGAGAATAAAGTGTATTCTGTTGTTTGTGGATGGAATGTCCTATAAATATCCGTTAAGTCCATCTTGTTTAATGTATCATTTAAAGCTTGTGTTTCCTTATGTATTTCCTTTTGGATGATATGTCCATTGGTGAAAGTGGGGTGTTAAAGTCCCCTACTATGAATGTGTTACTGTTGATTTCCCCTTTTATGGCTGTTAGCATTTGCCTCATGTATTGAGATGCTCCTATGTTGGGAGCATAAATATTTACAGTTGTTATATCTTCTTCTTGGATTGATCCCTTGATCATTATGTAGTGTCCTTCTTTGTCTCTTGTAATAGTCTTTATTTTAAAGTCTGTTTGTTCTGATATGAGAATTGCTACTCCAGCTTTCTTTTGATTTCCATTTACATGGAATATCTTTTTCCATCCCCTGACTTTCAGTCTGTATGTGTCTCTAGATCTGAAGTGGGTCTCTAGTAGACAGCATATATATGGGTTTTGTTTTTAATATCTATTAGCCAGTCTCTGTCTTTTGGTGGCAGCATTTATCCACTTACTATTAAGGTAATTATCGATATGTATGTTCCTATTACCATTTTCTTAATTGTTTTGGGTTTGTTATTATAGGTCTTTTCCTTCTGTTGTGTTTCCTGCCTAGAGAAGTTCCTTTAGCATTTGTTGTAAAGCTGGTTTGGTGGTGCTGAATTCTCTTAGCTTTTGCTTGTCTGTAAAGCTTTTGATTTCTCCATCAAATCTGAATGAGATCCTTGCTGGGTGGAGTAATCTTGGTTGCAGGTTTTTCCCTTTCATCACTTTAAATATGTCCTGCCACTCCTTTCTGGCTTGCAGAGTTTCTGCTGAAAGATCAGCTTTTAACCTTATGGGGATTTCGTTGTATGTTATTTATTGCTCTTCCCTTGCTGCTTTTAATATTTTTTCTTTGTATTTAATTTTTGATAGTTTGATTAATATGTGTCTTGGTGTGTTTCTCCTTGGATTTATCCTGTATGGGACTCTCTGTACTTCCTGGACTTGATTAACTATTTCCTTTTCCATATTAGGGATGTTTTCAACTATAATTTTCTCAGTCCCTTTCTTCTCTTCTTGTTCTGCGACCCCTTTATTTCGAATGTTGGTGCGTTTACTGTTGTCCCAGAGGTCTCTAAGACTCTCCTCAATTCTTTTCATTCTTTTTTCTTTATTCTGCTCTGTGGTAGTTATTTCAACTATTTTATCTTCCAGGTCACTTACCCTTTCTTTTGCCTCAGTTAATCTGCTATTGATTCCTTCTAGAGAATTTTTAATTTCATTTATTGTGTTGTTCATCATTGTTTGTTTGCTCTTTAGTTCTTCTAGGTCCTTGTGAAACAATTCTTATATTTTCTCCATTCTGTTTCCAAGAGTTTGGATCATCTTTACTGTCATTACTCTGAATTCTTTTTCAGGTAGACTGCCTGTTTCCTCATTTGTTTGGTCTGGTGGGTTTTTACCTTGCTCCTTCATGTGCTGTGTGTTTGTCTGCCTTCTCATTTTTCTTAACTTACTGTGTTTGGGGTCTCCTTTTTGCAGGCTGCAGGTTCGTAGTTCCTGTTGTATTTGGTGTCTGCCCCCAGTGAGTAAAGTTGGTTCAGTGGATTGTGTAGACTTCCTGGTGGAGGAGTCTAGTGCCTGTTTTCTGGTGGATGAGGCTGGATCTTGTCTGTCTGGTGGGGTTTTTTTGGGGTGTCTGTGACCTTATTATGATTTTAGGCAGCCTGTCTGCTAATGGGTTGGGTTATGTTCCTGTCTTGCTAGTTGTTTGGCATAGAGTGTACAGCACTGTGGCTTGCTGGTCGTTGAGTGGAGCTGGGTCTTAGTGTTGAGATGGAGATCTTTGGGAAAGCTTTTGCCGTTTGATATTTCATGGAGCCGGGAGGTCTCTGGTGGACCAGTGTCCTAAACTCGGGTCTCCCACCTCAGAGGCACAGGCTTGACACCCAGCCGGAGCACCAAGAGCCTTTCAGCCACACAGCTCAGGGGAAAAGGTAGAAAAAAGGAAGGGAGGGGTAAAATAAAATAAAATAAAGTTATTAAAATAAAAAATA
This sequence comes from Orcinus orca, assembly GCF_937001465.1. NCBI lineage: Eukaryota > Metazoa > Chordata > Mammalia > Artiodactyla > Delphinidae > Orcinus > Orcinus orca. The sequence continues at coordinate 68,370,673 of NC_064565.1, forward strand.
ATTAAGAGGTAAAAAATTAGAAAGAAGAAAGAACAGAGCAACCAAACCAAAAAACAAATCCACCAATGATAACAAGTGCTAAAGACTATACTAAAAAAAAAAGAAAAAACAATAAAACAGACAGACAGAACCCTAAGATAAATAGTAAAAGTAAAGCTATACAGACAATATCACACAAAGAAGCATACACATACACACTCACAGAAAGAGAAAAAGGAAAAAATATGTATCTATATATTAAAAAAAAGGAAGAGAGCAATCAAATCAGTAAACACATCTACCATTGATAATAAACTCTAAATACTAAACTAAGATAAACATAAAACCAGAAACAAATTAGATGTAGAAAGCAAACCCCAAGTCTACAGTTGCTCCCAAAGTCCACCGCCTCAATTTTGGGATGATTCTTTGTCTATTCAGGTATTCCACAGATGCAGGATACATGAAGTTGATTGTGGAGATTTAATCTGCTGCTCCTGAAACTGCTGGGAGAAATTTCCCTTTGTCTTTGTTTGCACAGCTCCTGGGATTCAGCTTTGGATTTGGCCCCACATCTGCATGTAGGTTGCCTGAGGGCTTCTGTTCTTTGCCCAGACAGGACAGGGTTAAAGCAGCAGCTCATTAGGGGGCTCTGTCTCACTTGGGCAGGGTATGGAATGTGGGGTGAGCCTGCAGAGGCAGAGGCCAGAGTGAAGTTGCAACAGCCTGAGGCGCACTGTGTATTCTCCCAGGGAAGTTGTCCCTGGGTCACGGGATGCTGGCAGTGGCGGGCTGCACAGGCTTCCGGGAGGGGAGGTGTGGATAGTGACCTGTGCTTGTACACAGGCTTTTTGGTGGCTGCAGCAGCAGCCTTAGCATTTCATGCCCATCTCTGGTGTCCTAGCTTATAGCCGCGGCTCACGCCCTTGTCTGGAGCTCATTTAGGCGGTGCTCTGAATCCCCTCTCCTTGCGCACCCCAAACGATGGTCTCTTGCCTCTTAGGCAGTTCTAGAGTTTTTCCCAGACTCCTTCCCGACTAGCTGTGGCACACTAGCCCCCTTCAGGCTGTGTTCCTGCAGCCAACCCTGGTCCTCTCCCTGGGATCTGACCTCTGAAGCCCGAGCCTCAGCTCTCAGCCCCCGCCTGCCCTGGCGGGTGAGCAGACAAGCCTCTCAGGCTGCTGAGTGCTGGTCAGCACCGATCCTCTGTGCGGGAATCTCTCTGCTTTGCCCTCCGCACCACTGTTGCTGCGCTCTCCTCTGTGGCTCTGAAGCTTCCCCCCTCCGCCACCCACAGTCTCCGCCCCACAAAGGGGCTTCTAGTGTGTGGAAACCTTTCCTCCTGCACAGCTCTCTCCCACTGGTGCAGGTCCCGTCCCTATTCTTTTGTCTCTGTTTTTTCTTTTTTTCTTTTGGCCTACCCAGATACATGGAGAGTTTCTTGCCTTTTGGGAGGTTGGAGGTCTTCTGCCAGCCTTCAGTAGGTGTTCTGTAGGATCTGTTCTACATGTAGATATATTTCTGATGTATTTTGGGGGAGGAAGGGTCTCCCCTATTACTCAAAGCTAAAAATTTTAGTGACTACTTGTGTGCCCACCACCTGGCATCTGTCACTGAGAAATTTATTTCTATAAAGGTAATTTTATGTCACAGTTTCATAAACAAAGCTGTACACTTTAAGAAACAAATATGTCTTTCCCCCGAAGTCTTTAATAGAAATTAAATAAAGGTGTCTTTTGTTTTTTACTTGGAGTAATTTGCTTAAATTGTAGTAATTCAGATGGAGTAGCTTCTAAAGTAGGTCTTTCTGATGTGTGTTATCATACTGTTTCATATCAGCTCCACTAATAAAAGTAGAAAAACAGCAAAATAATTCTCATGATTCCATTGACAGTACAGCCAATTGTAAAACATTGTTAATAATATCAAGTAATTTTTAGGGTCAGCAGTGTTTTGAGGTACAGTTTCGGATTTAGCGTGGGTCTACACATTTGTCCAGAGATCAGACCACTTTGCTCAATATGCTTGAATTACTAAATGTATTCACTAGCCTAAACACTCTCCTACATAAATCAGAAACCCTGCTCTTAATAGCATATAAGATAGTGCAGTAAGTTTACTTTTTGAAAATGTTTTCATTTTTATTAGTATTTTATTTACAAATAAATATAATTTGCACAGGGTCATTGTGTTGATTTTTGTCACTGAGGATGTTACCTATTTTTTCCTGGTAGTTAATGTTAAAATGTGAATAGCATTGTTGGCCAAGATAACTTCAGTAGTTTCCTTCAGTATTTATTGTGAAAACAGGTATAATTGCTATAATATATGCATTTAAAGATATTCTTTTAGAACAGTTATCTAAGAGGTACCTTTAATCATAGTTGTTAAATACCACTTGTCACTTTTTTTTTGGTTTTAAGTGGCTGTGTTATTGAACTTGTCTCAGAAATGATAGAAATACTGGGTCATTAAATTAATTCTGGATTTGGATCATATTATCGGCTATTAATGATCTTCCAGAGTCACATCTACATCTACATATGTTAGCGGTAAAGACTTAATAAAAGAGAAAAAAAAAGAAAAAGTGTTAAGTTCACATTTTGTCTTCTATAAGAATAATTCTAACGTAAGTGTACAGTCCTTTTTTATTTTTAAAAGTCTCTAAGATAATTAAACTTTATATGAAAACAGTTTTCAAGAGAGCAGGAAATGGACTTAAGGAAAGTTGTGCAGTAAACTTGTACTCACATTTTATCTAAAATGTATAAAAATTATTTTTAATGTTCAATAATGTTAACATTTGAATAATACCAGGAAGCAATTTTACTTCATTTAGAGGGTCAACAGAGTAGTTAATAAAGTGATGATAGAACTGAAGAGACTTTTGCTCTAGGATCAAGTGTGTTGGGATAATGAATAAATAGTTTGAATTAAAACAGCAGAAAAAATTGAAACAGCAAACTCAAATCCTTTGGGAGATTTAGTCATAAATTTTGAAAGTAATGATTTGAGCCTAATACTTTAGACGTTTTCATAGAAACAGAAAAACAGGTAAATGTATCAATAGCTTACATATTCTATAGATTGTTTTGGCATTTTCTTGTAATCTGATTTTTTTAATTTAAGAAGACATTGAATAAACCTAGGTAACTCCCTCAGTTAAATTCCCTGAAAAGACACCTGTGGGCTCATAGAGAATTTTTATTTCTCGTGCCTTCTATGTCTTGTTTGTCTGCAGGTAAGAAAGAGGCCTCTCTTTGTGGGTATATTTTCTGTCAGGGAGTTATTAGATCTTTAAACCATTTTTTGATAATCCTGGAAAAATGCCCTCCAGAGGCTGAGAAAAAGAGAAAGAGATGGGGGGAAAGCTGCGTTTCAAAGGAATTAAGCAGGATAAATTAGTGTTCTTCAAGTTGCAGCAATGCCATTAATTTTAATTTGGGGTATGAGATTTGTTCGACCATCACTTCAAGTAGATTACATTTCCTTGACTGGGCTGCCTATACTTCTGTTGTGTCAGTCAATATGGTTATGTTTAATTAAATCTGTGGCAATGCCAGTATTGGATCCGTTATACATAAATTGTCAGTAATCTTGTATTTATTTGATATTGATTGAAATTTATGTCCAGTTTGAGTCTGTTGACCATGTGACATTTTGTATAATTTCTGTGGTTATTGGAAACATAAAACTGATAACCAGTTACCTAGGGAATTGTATTTTAGATGTTTTGATTTGGATTTATCTAATCAGTCAGAAATATCTCTCTATGAAGCTAATTATTTGTTAGTAAAAAGATTTGTGAACCAGCATTGTGCAGCATATCCAAACTTAATTTTATCTATTCTTTCCTAATTTAAACTACATTTATGAATGTTATCAGCATGTTTAGTGAAACTTTATTCAAAATTTATTAGGTAATCTGTACTCCTTTAAAATGTTACCTGCAACTTTTAAAATTAAAGGTCATATATTTTATAACTCATGTTAATTTCAAATTTATAACAAATACACGTGTATGTATACGTATGTGCATGCGTGTACAAATTAAATCTTAGAATATAAGATGGACTGTAACAAAAAGTGTAGGCAAGTTTTATAGTAACAGTATCCTGCTTTTTGCTTTTCTGGCTAAGAAGTTAGTAACTGCATCATGGCCAGCCAAACCTCTTGTTTGAAATGATAGGCATGGTTAACCATGATTTAAAATACCCAATAAATTTGAAAGTAGAACTATTTGACCCATTAAATGAAAAAATCTTAGCAGGAATTCCTAGGTGTAAAGCCATTTAATTCTGAGATTTAACTTAAACAATTCATTTATGGGTAGACTTCTTAAAAGTTTTGTCATTGGAGCATTATGGAGGCTAGACATTTTGGGTTTTTTAAAATTATTTGAAGGTCTGGGGGGAAAGTGTTATATAATTATGAGATGCAAGAGAATTGTAGCATATTGTGTCTTTTAAAGGCTTTTAGAGTGATAGAAAAGCCCAAATTCTCTCCTAGTATCACTTTTTAAATAAAGTATTGAAGCTGAATGTAGTTCAGCTAGGTTTTGTTTGCTATCTCGCACTCTTAACATTGCTGTAACTACTTTCCTAGTCATTTGATTCTGCAGAAAAGTTATACTCTATTATTTTGTTTGTAAGTATACTATTATTATCTGTGCACTACATAATGCATAGAAAAAAATAGATGTAACATGCTATAAAGCATAGTAATAAAATAAACACTGATGACCTCTCACCTACCTAAGGGACTAGAATACATCATTGAACCTATATTGTCCATCCATATCCACTCCTCTGTTTCCCCTCACCCAGATGAGATTTTAAAAATTATTCCCTTGCTACTTTAAAAATATAGGTTCTCTGTATATTCCTAAACAGTGTATCTTTTGCTTATTTTTGAGCACTATATACTTGGTATCATAATGTAATTAGACTCCTACAATCTTCTTTTTCTCTTTTGTTAAAACTGAAAAAAAATTTTAATGAGGTATAATTGAGGTTTAACATCATATTAGTTTTAGGTGTATAACAGTGATTCGATTTATGTATTTATTGGGAAATGATCACTACAATAAGTCAAGTTAACATCTGTAACCACACATACTTAAAATTTTTTTCTTCTGATGAGAACTTTTAAGATTTACTGTCTCAGCAACTTTGAAATAGAAAACACAGTATTATTCTCTATAGTCAACAGGCTGTACATTACATCCCCAGGACTTGCTTATTTTATAACTGAACGTTTGAGCCTGTTAACCACCTTCACCCATTTAGCCTGCTCTCCATCCCTCTGCCTCCAGCAACAGCCATCTGGTCTCTGTATCATTTTTTTAAAAATTCCACCTGTAGGTGAGATCATATGGTATGTGTCTTTCTGTCTCACTGATTTCACTTAGCTTAATACTTTCAAGTTCCCTCCATGTAGTCACAGATGACAAGATTTCATTCTTTTTTATGGCTGAGTAATATTCCATTATATATACGCCATGTTTTTTTAATGCATTTATCCATCAGTGGACATTTAGGCTGCTTCCATATCTTGGCTCTTGTAAACAATGCTGCAGTGAACGTGTGGGTGCATATATCTTTTTGAGTTGGTGTTTTCACTTCCTTCAGATATGTACCCAAAAGTAGAAATGCTGGATCATATGGTAGTTCTATTTTTAAATTTTTGAGGAACTTCCATACTGTTTTCCATAGTGGCTGCACCAATTTACTTTGCCATCAGTGGTGTCAAGTCTTCCCTTTTCTTCACATCCGTGCCAACAATTGTTATCTCTTGTCTTTTTGACAGTAGCCATTCTAACAGGTAAGAGGTGATAGCTCATTGTGGTTTTGAATTGCATTTCTCTGATGATTGGTGATGTGGAGCACCTTTTTGTGTACCCTGTTGGCCATGTATGTCTTCTCTGGAAAGATGTTTATTTAGATCTTCTGCCCATTTTAAAGTCAGATTCTGGTATTTTTTTTTGTTTTGTTATGTTTTTGTTTTGTTTTGTTTGCTTTCGTTTTTGTTTTGTTTTGTTGCTATTGAGTCGTATTTGTTTTAAAATATATTTTGGATATTAACCTCTTGTCAGATATATGATATGCAAATATTTTCTCCCATTCTGTAGGTTGCCTTTTTTTAAAAAAATAATTTATTTATTTTTGGCTATGTTGGGTTTTTTTGTTGCCTCCCGCGGGCTTTCTGTAGCTCATTGTGCTGGCTTGTCTTTGTTGTGGAGTACAGGCTCCAGGCGCGTGGGTCTCAGCAGTAGTTACAGCCCGCAGGCTCCAGAACGCAGGCCCAGCAGTTGTGGTGCACGGGCCTAGCTGCTCCGCGGCACGTGGGATCTTCCCAGACCAGGGCTTGACCGTGTCCCCTGCATTGGCACGCGGACTCCCAACCACTGCCGCCACCAGGGAAGTCCCTGCCTTTTCATTTTGTTGATGGTTTCTTTTGCTGTGCAGAACTCTTTTCAATTTAATGTCGTCCCACTTGTTTACTTTTACTTTTGATGTAGGTCCACATGTTTATTTTTGCTTTTGGTGATCCATGTCAGGCCGCTTACTGCCTGTGTTTTCTTCTAGGCTTTTTATGGTTTGAGGTCTTATGTTTAAGTCTTTAATCCATTTTGAGTTGAGTTTTGTATTTGGTGTAAGATAGTGGTCCAATTTGATTCTTTTGCGTGTGACTGCCAGTTTTCCCATCACCATTTCGTAGAGACTGTCCTTTCCCCATGGCTCCCGTGTTGCATATTAATTGACCGTATATGTATAGATTTATTTCTGGCTCCCTATTCTGTTCCATTTATTTTGTATGTCTGTTTTTATGCCAGTACTGTACTGGTTTGATGACTATAGTTTAGTAATAAAGTTTGAAATCAGGAAGTGTCATGTCTCCAGCTTTCTTCTTCTTTCTCAAGAGTGTTTTGGCTATTCAGGGTCTTTTTTGGTTACATACAAATTTTAGGATTGTTCTATTTCTGTGAAAAAATGTCACTGGCATTTTGAAAGGGATTTTGTGGAATCTTTAGATTGCTTTTTTACAGTATGGACTTTTAAATAATATTAAATTTTCCAATCCATGAGCACAGAATACCTTTCTATTTATTTGTTTCTTCAGTTGGTTTCATCAGTGTCATTGTACAGGGCTTTCACCTCCTTAGTTAAATTTATTCCTAGGTATTTTATTCTTTTTTTTAATAAATTATTTTTATTTTTTTAACACCTTTATTGGAGTATAATTGCTTTACAATGGTATGTTAGTTGCTGCTGTATAACAGAGTGAATCAGCTATATGTATACATATATCGCCATATTCCCTTCCTCTTGCGTCTCCCTCCCACCCTCCCCTCTAGGTGGTCACAAAGCACCGAGCTGATCTCCCTGTGCTGTGCAGCTGCTTCCCACTAGCTATCTATTTTACATTTGGTAGTGTATATATGTCCATGCCACTCTCACTTTGTCCCAGCTTAACCTTCCCCCTTCCCATGTCCTCAAGTCCATTCTCTACATCTGTGTCTTCATTCCTGTCCTGCCCCCTAGGTTCTTCAGAACCTCTTTGTTTTTTTTTTTAGATTCCATATATATGTGTTAGCATATGGTATTTGTTTTTCTCTTTCTGACTTACTTCACTCTGTATGACAGACTCTAGGTCCATCCGCCTCACTACAAATAACTCAATTTCGTTTCTTTTTATGGCTGAGTAATATTCCATGTATATATGTGTCACATCTTTTTTTTTTTTTTTTTTTTTGTGTCACATCTTTTTTATCCATTCATCTGTCGATGGACACTTAGGTTGCTTCCATGTCCTGGCTGTTGTAAGTAGTGCTGCAATAAACATTGCGGTAACGTGACTCTTTTTGAATTATGGTTTTCTCAAGTTACACGCCCAGTAGTGGTATTGCTGGGTCATATAGTGGTTCTATTTTTAGATTTTTAAGGAACCTCCATACTGTTCTCTCACCAACAGTGCAAGAGGGTTCTCTTTTCTCCACACCCTCTCTAGCATTTATTGTTTGTAGATTTTTTGATAATGGCCATTCTGACTTGTGTGGTGTGATATCTCATTGTGGTTTTGATTTGCATTTCTCTAATGATTAGTGATGTTGAGCATCTTTTCATGTGTTTGTTGACAATCTGTATATCTTCTTTGGAGAAATGTCTATTTAGGTCTTCTGCCCATTTTTGGATTGGGTTGTTTGTTTTTCTGGTGTTGAGCTGCATGAGTTGCTTGTATGTTTGGAGATTAATCCTTTGTCAGTTGCTTCGTTTGCAAATCTTTTCTCCCATTCTGAGGGTTGTCTTTTCGTCTTGTTTATGGTTTTCTTTGCTGTGCAAAAGCTTTAAAGTTTCATTAGGTCCCGTTTGTTTATTTTTGTTTTTACTTCCATTTCTCTAGGAGGCGGGTCGAAAAGGATCTTGCTGTGATTTATATCATAGAGTGTTCTGCCTATGTTTTTCTCTAAGAGTTTTATAGTGTCTGGCCTTACATTTAGGTCTTTAGTCCATTTTGAGTTTATTTTTGTGTTCTAATTTCATTCTTTTACATGTAGCTGTCCAGTTTTCCCAGCACCACTTATTGAAGAGGCTGTCTTTTCTCCATTGTATATTCTTGCCTCCTTTATCAAAGATAAGGTGACCATATGTGCGTGGCTTTATATATGGGTTTTCTATCTTGTTTCTAGGTATTTTATTCTTTTTGATGCAATTTTAAATTGAATTTTTAAAAATTTTCTCCTGCTGATAGTTCATTATTAGTGTATAGAAATGAAACAGATTTCTGTATATTTTTAAATTTTTGTCCAGTGGATTCTCACTTCTCCTTCTAGGAGCCCTGTGATGCTAATATTGGTCCTCTTGACCATCTTCCATAAGTCCCTTATGCTATCCTCACTCTTTTACATTCTTTTTTGCTGCTCTGATTGGATGAGTTTTGCTGCCTTCCCCCCCCCCTTTTTTTTTTTTTTTTTTTTTTTTTTTTTTTTGGTGGCCATGCTGTGCAGCATGCGGGATCTTAGTTCCGTGACCAGGGATCAAACCTGCGCCCCCTGCATTGGGAATGCAGAGCCTTAACCACGGCACCGCCAGGGAAGTCCCAAGTTTCACTGCCTTCTGTTTGAGTTTACTCATCCTTTTTTCTTCCTCATTTAGTCTGTTGTTGAAACCCCTCTATTCTATTTTTCAGTTCAGTTGTTGTATTCTTCAGCTCTGTGATTTCTGCACGGTATTTTCTAATATTTTCTATCTGTGTTGAAATTCTCACTTTATACATTGTTCTGACCTCAGTGAGAATCTTTTTTTTTTTTTTTTTTTTTTTTTAGTGAGAATCTTTATGCCAGCTATTTTGAACTCTTTATCAGGTAAATGACCTATCTCTGTTTCATTAAGGTCTTTTTCTGACATTTTATCTTATTCTTTTGTTTGGAATATATTCCTCTGATTCTTCATTTTCCTTGACTCTGTGTTGGTTTCTATGCATTAGATAATTCAGCCATCTCTTAAAGGAGTAGTGCCCTAGTGTAGTAGATGAACTTTATTGTTTAACTTTGCCCTAGCTCTTAGTTGTCTTTGAAACCTTGAAATAGTACAAGCCAGCCTACTTTGTTCTTAGTTGCTCCCAGTAATTCAGGGTGTGTCAGTGTCCCAAGGGGAAGGCTCTTAATCAGCACCTAGATTCAGGCAAATTGGAAGCTAAATTCTCAGGTAGTATCTTTTAAAGTATTCAGATATACCTCTTTCTGGGGAGGACTGGGAGATGAGTGTTTCTGTGTGCTTTCTCTGCCCTGAGCCCTGGGGTGATAGCCAATTAAGAATTGTTTGTTTGCTACCATCTGTTGATCACAAGCCCTGCTGGCCATCAGATCCAGGGTATGAGGGCGGCGCCAGACTTCTGCACAAGTTCCTTGGAGATTGGAGATACCAACAACCTGGAGTCAAGTAGGAGAGAGTGAAGATGATACCCGTTGGCTTCCTGTTCTTTGGGGAGAATTTCTGTAGGCCCCTAGATGTGTATTAAATTAGAGGCCTGCCCTCAGGTAGAAGCTTTCAAGATAAGCAGATGACCTCTTTTATGCAAAGATAGGGTATTTCAGTCAGCTGCTCTGTGCTGGGCTCTGTGGGATAGCCTTGGTGAGTCTCTTTGTGCCCTTTAAGACCTGTTTTTCATTTCATTATAGCCTTGTGGGTCTCAAGGACATATGTCCCATTGCCTTTCAGAGCTGATATTTTGGGGGCCTTTCTCTTAGGTACAGGTCTTAAGTGTTGCCATCTTTGGGAAGTGAAACTCCTTTTTCTCTTAAATTGTGTTTCAAGATTTATTTGAGCCATGGCATGTAGCTGTAGTTCATTAAATTTCACTGTTGCATACTAAATATTTCATTATGTGAAAATACCTTGATATATTCTATAGTAGGGAATATCAAGTGTTCAATGTTTATTTTGTCATGAACACATTTAATGTGATGATTATTTAACATGTGTTCTGGTATATGTGAGTAAATTCTTTACGTGTATATCTAGGAGTGGAATTAGGGTCACAGGGTATGTGTGTGTTCATCCGTGCAAGATAACACTAAATTGATCATGCACCATTATATAGTCTCATCAGCAGAGTGCAGTAATTCTCTTTGCTATATATGCTTATCAATACTGACACTCTGCAGACTTCTTGCTTTTTTTTCCCTAGTCCATGTGTATCATTCTCTTACATGGTTAGAACTTTTTTAGGTCATGGTTAAGAACTCTTCACCTGCTCTAAGGTCTTGAAGATACTATCAATATTTTATTTTTAAAGTCTTGTCCTTCATATTTATTTTAAATCTATTTGGAACTGGTTCTTTGGATAGTGTAAGTTCATGGTCCAGTTGCATTTTTCCCCGTATGGATAACTGTTCTAGTATGATTTATTAAATAGTCTCTCTGTTGACTAAAGTACCATTTCTGTCATTTCATGATTCTGTGCATGGTTCCGTGCTGGGCTCTTCTGTTTTATTGATCAGATTTTCTGTCTCTTCACAGATACTACATGGTACTGTTTTAATTACTAAAATTCTATTGGGTCTTGATATCTGTTAGGGCAAGAATCCATGCCTCCTTCATCAGGAGCTGCTTGACTGATCCATATAATTTGAGAATCAGCTTATCAAATTCTTGAAAAATTCTTTTTGTGGTCTTGATTGGAATTTTATTGAACTTGTTTATCAAATTAGAGAAGTGAAATTCTTAAAAATGTTGAATCTCTTTGTCCATGAATATATACATTACCGCATTAATTTAGGACTTCTTTGATTACAGTTATGTTTTATAACTTGTTCTATGTAAGTATTGTACATCTTTTACTAGATTTTTTCCTAAGTATTCAGAATTTTGATGATATGTATTGTAAATTACATCATCTAAAAATTTCAGTTTGTTCCTGTTCTTCTATTTATAAATTAGGTTGACTTTTTTTTCTGTCCTTGTATTTAGCAACCTTGCCTCAACACTTTTATCAAATCTAATAATTTACTTAAACATTTTTTGTGCTTTCTATATAGACAATTTTATTATCTCCAAATGACAGTTTTCTTTCTTCCTTTTTAATCCCTTTTCATTTAGTTCTTTATCTTACTGTAATATCCACTAGGTCATAAGTGGGTTTCCTGTCTTGTTTGAGATTTTAAACAGAGTGGTACAAATTTTTGTCTTTAAAAGTGATGTTTGATGTGTATGTTTGAAAGATTACTGTTTATCAGTTAATGAAGTCCTTTTTTCTATTTTTCTAAGACGGTATTTTTGTTGTTTGTGTTGTTCTTATGGAAACTCTTCATTGGGTATTAAAATTTTCATCAAATGCTTATCTGCTATTGAAAGAAATAGTGTTTTTTTCTCTAGTCTATTAATATGAGAAATTGCATTTGTATAATTTTTCTAATGTCAAACTAACTTTGCATTCCCAATTTGGTCATGATGTATCATCCTTTTTAATATAAACACTTTTGGATGTGGTTTATTATTAAGAGTTTTCCGTCTATGTTCGTTAGTGTGATTAGCTTTTAACTCTTTTTTAAAAATTCTGCTTTATTAGCCTGTTTTTAATATCAAGGTTATATTGGTCTCAGAAGAAATTTTTTGGTTCTTCAAAGAGTTTTAAGATTGGAATGATCTACTTAAAATCTACTTAAAATTTAATAGAACTCTTCTGTAAAACAATATTTGGACCTGGTAATTTTATATTTGGAGTGGCTTGGCATAAAGAAAAGGTAGAGATTATCTACTAGTCCACTTCTTAATTGATTATAGCAGTATTCTCATAGTCTGTTTCTCTTGGTAAGTTATATTAATATTTTTCTAGGAGTAGGACCATTTGTCTAAGATTTTTTTCTTGTCTGTTGTTTGTGCCTTTTTTCAGTCAGTCTTGTCACAGGTTTGTATATTTCATTAGTCTTGGCCAAAATAAATAAAAAACTTTTAATCTTTGTTGATTCTCTATTTTGTGTTTGTATTCTATTTCACTAATTTAACTTTGTAATCCTTTCTTATTTATTGTAGCTTATTCTGTTGTTCTCTTTGTAGTTTTTTTTAGTTTGAGTATTTAGCTCACTAATCATCAACTTTTCTTCTGTAATGTAAGCCTATGAACTGTAAATTTACCTCTAAGTACTGTTTTTGTGGTTCCTCTGATACTGTGCTTCTAAAAATTTGTTGAGATATGCTTTTGGGCCTAATACATTGTTAGGTTTTGTAAGTATTTTCAGTATGTTTCAAAAAATGTGTCTTCTCTGATTGTTAGGTTTAGGGTTCTGTTTGTCTCCATTATATAAAGCTCAGTAATTGTGTGTTCAGATATTTTATATCTTCTTTTTTTTTCCTACTTATCAAAAACAAGCATGAAAATGTGTGCATTTGTTTAATCTCTCCCATAGCAGTGTATCTTGAGGCTGTTTTATTAGCTAAAGCAAGTTTGAAATCATATGCCTCAGTAAATTGAAATGTTTATCTTTTTTTTTTTTTTTGGCTTGCGGATCTTAGTTCCCCAACCAGGAATTGAACCCAGGCCATGGCAGTGAAAGCACCGAGTACCAACCTCTGGACAGCCAGGGAATTCCCTGAAACATTTATCTTTATAGCTTTTGGGTTTTGTCTTTTAAAAATACCTTATTACTCTTTGTGTGTATGTGTGTGTGGGACAGAGAGAATTCACTTTGACAGTCTTTGAAAAGTGATCCATTTATATTTATTGGACTGGGGCTTGTTTCTACTATCTACTTAGTACTTCCTATTTTTCTGTCTTTTCCTGTCCCTGTCTCACTATTACCTTCTTGCACTTCTTCTTTCTCCCTTTTTAAATTTATTGTAGGTTTTTTACATGTTTATTAGTTTCTTTTTATTTTTTTCATTTTTTTTCCTCTTTATTTTTAGAAGATACACACCTTTTGTTTTCTTACGGTTCCCTTCAAATTTTACCATGCCTACTTAAAGAAGTTCTAAGTACTTAAAGAAGTTCTAAGTTAATATCTTAACAGCCTCTCAAGTAACACAAAGACTTTGGAACATTTTAACTCCAATTAGCTCCTTTCCTGATTTGAAATGGTTCCAGACTAACAATTTTTTAAATGCCATTGTTTCTGTCTAACTCAGAGTTTGCCAGGCTCACAAATGCCACTTTGGAAATTCCATGTAACCTGTGTTTATCATCCAAGAGTTATTTTCTGCAATGGGAAACCTACATCAGGGAAGGACTCCAATAGCAAAACCTGGAAACCAAAACCTACTGATAATCACTCTTCTGAGGTTTTTCTTCTCTGAAGAAGCAGAATCTTCTAGTGCTACTTTAAGCAGATTCTGTGTTCAGTTTTCCTTGGGAGACATCTCTGAACTTTCATATTGAAGTAATATCTTATGAAAGCTAAAGTGAACCTCATTATTTCAAAGGGAAGGAAAAATAGAACACAGCCCTACTTATTCATCTGGTAGTAATTGTATGAAATAACATATTCAACATTAATTTTTAATTGGTGACATTTATTTCTCTGTAGAGTCAGCTTCTACTGATAAAAATGTATATTATTCTTTCATATATATAGACTACAGAAAAATCATTTAACTAACTTATTCAAATAACCCCTATCAAAGGGAACCTCTGTAACATAGATAGTATGGATAGGATAATGAAGTTTCAAAAAATATTACAGTGACTCATTCACTGTTTTTGCATATGTTCTTTGCATCTTAGAACTTTCTCATTTGTGTGCATTTCTTTATAGTTAACTCTCTCAATCTTTCTACCAGGTATTTCTTTTTTTTTCTGAATAAGAAAAATTGACAGTCTCTGAATGTAAAAGAGAAAATTTTAAGTGTATCACCATAATTTGGACATGCAAAGGAAATGAGATTGAAAAAATATAATTTTCAAGTGTGCTTCCTTATTCCCAACTATGATTCAGAATCACTGAAATTTATGGGCAAATGTTTCTTGTAATTTTAGGATTATCTAACACTATCTGAAATTTCTTGGAGCTAGCATGATGTAATATTAGTTTATGCCCTACTCAAATTTTAGTATGTTTTTGAATTGTATTTCATTTCTATTTATATTGAAGTTTCAAAGCAGGTACTGAGGAGGACAAAATATGAAGGACAGGTGAAATGGTTTTAGTAATAGAAAACACAACTTTATCATTGTCATGGAAATTTTTCTAAAGTTAAAGGATATATAATAATATCTTCAGGGAGGAATTGGTTTGAGACTTGTAATTTATGAAAGGTAGAGAAAGGGGTAAGGTAAGATACTAGTATTTTATATAATTCCAGGTAAATAAATTCTATGTAGGTAAATGACAAAATTCTGGCTTAGTATTCATAACCTTTAATTTTTGTGTATATATAGCAAAAGAACTATTTTGTTGCAGTATTTGTGTGCATCCTCTTTAAGGGACAAAACCATTTTCAGCAATGAAAATTTAATACTCCAAGTGAAAAATTTCTAAGGTACCTGCTGTTTGATGATTTGTATGATGCAAAGATATATATGAAAGTATATATATGGAGATAGACGGACATAGATATATAAGGTATATAAGGATGGATATATAATGATATATATAAAATATCCTTATAAGAATATTTGTATTTGTTATACACACACTCATAAAATATTCCTTTTCCTGGGGTATTCTTTTTGCTGCCACAATTACTAGTTGTAAGAACAACTAGTCCTTATAACTAGTAATTTTTCTTTTTTTTATGCGCAAGAATTTTCATCATTCTATTGATTTTTAAATATGTTCCTAAAGAGTATGAGTTCACTTTAAAATAATTATTATTGTTAATACAAGTTTTACTTTATATGTTCCCAGGGTTCTTGGCAATGGCAGTATGGGGACAAGAGGAGGGTCACATAATGGGCAATATATGCTTATAACGAATTTTTTTAATCCTTCAGTAGTCAGCTGTCTTTGGATTCAAGATTTATTTTATGTGATATTGAACTCTAGAGGTATATATTAAAGTAAGTATATACACACATACTTAAGTAAGTGTGTGTATATATCCACATAACACACACTCGAAGTACGTATTTATACTTATCTATATATTTAAGTCTCCAGTGTGGTAGGTAATATCAATACAGTACATTTTTTAAACAGCAGAGACATAATCCTCATTTTCTTGAGTAGTATCATTGAAATACCAAATTTTTAATTGAAATGAACAGGATGGAAGTACTGGCTGGATACAACTGGTACCACCTTGGACATTATAATTTTTGGAAATGAAGAACAAAGTTGGAGGACTCGGACTACTTGATTCCAAGACATACTGTATAAAGCTATAGTAATCAAGATAGTGTGGTATTGGCATAAGGATAGACATATAGATCAGTGGAACAGACTTGAGAGCCCCAAAATAGATCAACACAAAAATGGTCAGTTGATTTTTGACAGATGTGCCAAGGCAATTCATTAGGGAAAGGATTTCAACAGATGGTGCTAGAATAACTGCATATCCACGTGCAAAACAGTGAGCCTTGACCTTTGCCTTGCGTCATGTATAAAAATTAACTCAAAATGGGTCATGTCTTAATGTAGAGGCTAATGTAATAAAACGTCAAGAACATAACATATGAGACAGTTTTTATGACCTTGGATTAAGCAAAGATTTCTTAGGCCTCAAACAGCATGAAATAAAAGAACAAAAACGGGTAAATTGGACTTCATCAAAATAGAAAACTATTGAGAAAATGAAAAGTCAAACCACAAACAGGGAGAAAGTATTTGCAAAACCTGTGTCTGATAAAAGACTTGTATCCAGAACCTATAAAGAACTCTTATATCTTAAGTATAAGAAAAACAAACCAGTTCAGAATGGGCAAAAGATTGAATGTACATGCCACCTACAAAACTGTATAAATTCCAGTGATGCGTAACATTATTAGTCATGAAGGAAATGTATTTAAAATCACAGTGAGGTACAACTACACACAGACTAGAATGGTTAAAATTAAAAAAAAAAATCATACTAAGTGTTGGGGAGGATGTGGAGTGGTTGGAGCTGTCATACATTTGCGGTTGAAAAGGCAAAATGGTGTATCCACTTTGACTAATAGTTTGGCAATTTGTTGTTATAAACGTACACTTACCGTATGACTCATTGTTCAGTTTCAATTGTGCCCGCGCCCCCCACCCCCGCCAAAGGTATGTTTAAGCCCTAACCCTCAGTACCTCAGAATGTGACCTCATTTAGAAATAGGGTCATTGTAGCTTAATATAAGGTCTTACTTGAGTAAGGATTTCTTAATCCAGTATGACCTGTGTTCTCCCAAGAAGAGGAGAGAGACAAGGAGGATACAGAGGGGAGAGATGGACTGCTGAGGATTACAGGCACTAACATCAACTAAGAAAAAGACATGGAGCAGGTTCTTTCCTAGAAGCTTCAAGAGAACATGGCCCTACCAATACCTTGATTTCATACTTCTAGCCTCCAGAACTGGAAGAGAATAAATTTCTGTTGTTTAAGCCACTCAGTTTGTGATTCTTTGTTATGGCAGCTCTAGGAAACGAATACACCCGCCAATACCACTTACAGGCATTTACTTAAGGGAAATGAAAACATGTTTTTACAGAGATGTATTTTGAATATTTACAGCAGTTGTAGTCCTAATAGCCAAAAGCTGAAAATAATCCAGTGTCTACAGACTGGATGAGTGAATAAAAATTGTGATATATCTGTGTAGTAGAATGAACTACTGATACATGAATGAGTCTAAAGGGATTAGGCTAAATGAATGAACCCAGTCTCAAAGTTCTGCTTACTCTATATGCTTACTCTGCTTACTCTACTGATATGACATTCTAGAAGAGGAAAAACTGTGATGGCAGAAAGCAGATCAGTAGTTCTTAGGGGATAGGGGTGGGGAGAGGAGATTAACTGCAAGGGACATGAGGAAACTCTTGGGGTAGTGGAAATGTTCTGTATGATGATTGTGGTGATGTTACAGAACTATATATACTTGTTGCAACTTAACCAGTTGTCCGCTTCAAAATGGTGAATTTTATTATAAATTATAACTCAACAAAGCTGATTAAAACATGTAAAAAGGAATATAATAAGTGGTCCCATTGAGTTTATAATGAATATGCTTTTAGGTTGAACGAAAAAACATTTAAAGATTGTACGAGTCGTACTTTTGGCCACCATAAAATTTGTGATAATGGTGTCAATTGTAGAATCAAAAAATGCTGTATTTCGATAACTTAGGAGTGAAGAATCGTGTACTCTAGAAAAGGATTCTGGTGATGGTGAGGACACTGATGTCAAGGAGCTGAATAAAATTTTAATGAAACATGAGTAGAGAAAAGCATTATTTGCAAGTTAATTTCTTATTTTATTGGGTGATTTTAAATATCTCAAAACTAGTGAATATTTTAAATGGCTGACTGTTTGCTTGAGATTCCTAAAAATTGATGTAATTAGATTGGAGGGAAAAAACTTTTTTTTCTCTTTGTACTGGGAAAATGGTGGATTGCCTTATATTCAGGCATGCATAGAGCCTTCTGTTCTACACAGTTAAGCAGAGTTCATACATCCTCCTTCATCCTTCCATGGGACATTGAACTGTCTATAGTTCTGCACATGCTACACTGTGTTGCAACCATTCTGTAAATTTAGTTATGTGGCATTTTATTTATCTTTTTTATCCATACCACGGTCTACAGTGCCTGATTTCTGATGTACATAAAATAAAAAATTGGTGGATAGGACAAAAAATATTTTTATAAAGAATCAATCTTGTGCCATGATGCCTTTTATCATGCTTGACATTTACTCAACAAGCATTTTATTAAATGTTATGTGGAAAGCATTATACTAGCTGCTTTGGGACATATAAAAATGCTATAACATCTAAACTTCTAAGGTTAGAAGAAATTGTAATCTCTATTTAGTGTAAAGTATTATATAAAGGATGAGGGTGAGTAATCACTAGAGCTTTCAGGTGTATCATAAGTTAAAATACTGGAAAAACTGTTTAGCCTGATGACAAAGGAAATCACTTTTCAGCAACTATAATATTCAAAGTAATCATAGTTTAAATGTCATTTAACAAAACAGTTTCTGGGATTTTTATAAAAGTATTCTCCTTACTATCGTATTGTTAGGTTGATCAAAAGAGTTGGACTGTGCAGTAAATGAAATAGTCTTTACCTTGGAAGAACGGGAGACTTGAATTTTCACGAGTAGCCTCTTAGTGTTTCCTCTGATGCTTCAGCACATTTCCTTTTCTCTAAAGAAGTACAGTGAAGAGTAGTGCTTCAAAGATTCACTGACATTTTTTTTTTCCTTTTTAAAGTAGATTTTAGAGTGTTTAATAGCACTTGAGACAAAGCCCTTTACCTCTCCTCACAGGGGCACTGAACAGTAATGCAAGCTTAGTATGAAATATATTTTATGTACTAATGGCTAAAATGGATGTCAGGGTTTTCTGTGAGTGCCGTGAAACAAAAGGATTCTTAATACTGCAAATTGTGATAAGGTTTTGTCAAATAGAACTATATTCATTCCATGGCTGGTGCTTTCACTCGGTGGATTGAATGACAACCAAGACTTGGACACGAGGCAACGTAGTCTAGAAGAGCATTGGAGTGTGAAGCAGAAGACTTCCTCTCTCATCTGGGCAGACCTTAGCACTATTGACTTAGTACTGTAATGGTGCCTATGCCTTAGGCAATAGAAAGCAATTGGAAATGAGAAAATACTTGTGAAACCTGTTAATATCTGTCAAAACTAAGAAATTAATACTGGTAAATTACTACTAACTGAACTGCAGGCTTTATTCAGATTTTATTGTTTTTTTCACTAATATTCTCTTTTTGGTTCCAGGATCCATTCCAGGATACCACATTGCATTTAGTTGTCATGTATCTTTGGTCTAACACATCAGTTTTCAAGAACATTTTAAGTTTTCCAGATGTTTGAAAATTAATGTTTGACTTGTCTTGGGAAACAGAATATGTACTGAGCATCACTCAGTCTTGTCCTGTTAACTCAAGGCTGTTATTGTGTAACATGTTACTATTCGGTGCCTTCGGGGGTTGTTTACATGTTTCATGTTTTCTGCCTTGACCTCAAGCTGCTGTGCTCTTCTTCTGGTTGCCCCTCTATCTGTGTAACCTAACTAAAAAACCAAACAGCAGTGTGTATTAAATTAGTTCAGAAGGAGGGAGAAGTCACTTTAGTATTAGGGAGGGCTTTCTATTTATTAATTAATTCCAATAAAGTATATTGAAAGAGACAGGGATGATCATGGAGGTGGGAGAAATGGCATGATCAAAAACATGAGGAATTTTTCCAAGGATTCCAGAGGATTTCTAAGCCTTCCCAATACAGTTAGTTTGCTACTTCCATTCTTGTGTCATAAGAACGATTGCTTGAAAGGGCTTGTTGAATGATTGGATATGGGGCCGGGAGAAGAAGGAAGCTTAAAACTCAAGTCTGTATAACTTGAACAATAAGTGAAAGTGCTATTTTTTTAATAACATTTATTTTCTGATTATAAAAGTATAATTATTATAGAATATTTGATAGGAATCAAAAGCAAAAAATATACATAATAAAAATCAACTATGATTTCAGTATAGACATAACCACTGTTAATGTTTCCATCTATCCTCTTTAAAGTATGATATATATACATATTTTTTACACTTTGATTACTACTAATACAGTGTTGTGACCTTTTTGCACATTAATCTGGTATCAGCATTTTCCAGTGTCAGTAAATCTTCAGAATCTTGATTTTTAGTGACTACATTCTAGTTCATTGAAAACCACGTCATTTAACTATTACCATTTTGTTGGACATTTGAGTCTCATTGTTAATTTACTTTGAGCCTCCTTGTACAAAAATCTTTATCCACATCTCTGTTTATTCTCTTAGGACAGCTTCTTGGAAGTGGGATTACTTGATCAAATGGCTCTTGAGACATGTAGCTAACCTTTAAAAAGTTATACTCCTCTCTCCTCCCATCAGTAATGTGTGAGCATGACTGTTCCTCCCACACTTTTGCTATCAAGTACTATAATTTTGGTCTTTAGAAGGGCCAGGTTTTATTTTGAAGATTATTTTGACCTTGTTGAGTTTGAGGTGACAGTTGGACAGATAAGTATAACATTCAGTAAGTAGTGCTTGAAGAAGCAGAGTGATAAATGCAAAATATGCATACTACAATTAAAGATTTAGAAACCATCTATATGTAGTTCATGTGAAATAAGTTATCTCTAAGCAATAAATATATATAGTGTGTGTAATGATATCTGTGGTATATATAACAAAAAGTAGGGTAGTTAAAGACTGATGAACTTTAGGGCAAACCCAGATAGTAAGAGATGGAAGTGGGGAAAAAAAGGATCTTTCAAGGTGATAGAGAATGCAGGGTTAACATCAGTAGGAGGTTGTGTTTTCTGTAAGGTCTTACCCTAAGGAGTATTTTAGCTTACAGTGCAGCAACTGCTTTTCTAATTTCACATTTCTAACCTGGTTTCAATATTCCAGTGTTATGCCAATAGAACTGTTTTATGTCACATAGATTAATATATTTTTGATCTTCTTAGTGAACCTTATTGCTGTTTTATATTCTTTTAGATGGTATTACTAAAGACCTCAAATGGTAGTTGCAGGTCTGAAACTGTTCAGGTCTGTTTTAAAAGTATTTTATAGCACGGTGGTCATAATAATATCTAGTGATGTTACTGATTAATGTTCTAGACTTAATGATACATGTTAAATGCAAAATATACTATTTTAAATAGTATTTTGCCCATCTCTAATTGCTCTACTCGGTATTTATGATTTTAAGTCTGCTTCTGTTTATAATCAGAGAGGGAGGGAAAAGGCAAGAAAGCAGAGAACAGCAAGAGC
Source organism: Orcinus orca (assembly GCF_937001465.1). Lineage (NCBI taxonomy): Eukaryota > Metazoa > Chordata > Mammalia > Artiodactyla > Delphinidae > Orcinus > Orcinus orca. The sequence goes on from NC_064565.1 coordinate 68,392,051, forward strand.
AAGGATCTTAAACTATCATAAAACATTTTACTTTTTAGAGACAAATGTATAGGCAAAATTATTTGTGCCTTATATGAGTAAGAATATTTTTGAGACATTTTCTCATTTGACAAATTTTTTTTTTTCAACTTGTTGTATTCTGCTGCTTATCATTGTAGCTTTTTGAGGTGGTGATAGGGAAGTTGTCCAGGGAGGCTGGCATCCCCCTGGCTGAGCCCAACCAGAGTAGCATTACCTTCATAAATTCACTATAATCCAAAGATGATAATGAATTTTGGCAAGAAGTTATCGTAGCCTGTTAACATCTGTCTGTACAATAAGAGTAACAGTTACACAGCCTAGATAATTATGTCATATCTGAGAATTAGAATATTTTCTTGTGTTTCTATTCTGTCATTTCCCATTCTTCTGCATGTCAGATCTCCTACTCCCCCAAGTTGTTTTGAATCTTGGCTGCACTTTATATCACCTGATGAGTTTTTAAATCTCTCTAAGCTCAGATCACACAGCACACTCCCACACTGATAAAATCAGAATCTCTCAGGGCTACAGCCTAGGAGTCAGTAATTTTTAGAGCTCCGTGGGTGATTCCACTTGGAAGCCAGAGTTGCAACCCCTGGTTTCAGCTGTAGTAATACCATCAGTGAACTTAGTAGTTATCTTTTTTTTTTTAATATTTATTTATTTGACTGTGCCGGGTCTTAGTTGCGGCATACGGGATCTTTAGTTGCGGCAACTTAGTAGTTCTTAAGAGGGTTGCTTATTAAAATCACCTGGGAGTTTTTCTCCACACTGTTCCTTCCCTCCCTCTCCCCCTATTACTGGAGTGAACCAGTGTCAACTGACAGGAGTATAACCCACTCCTTAGATGTGTTAGGACAAAAAAAAGGATCAGTTTGTTAAGTACTCTTTTTCCTATACCCTTTTTGGGAGATGTTCCGCTTATGTAAGTAACTTTGCATTTATCCAGTATTATTTCATGTTAATAATTTTGTGGTGTTTGTTTAGTATTTGTGTAATCTCTGTGAGGGCAGAGGTCATGTCTATTCTGTTCATCACTATTTTCAGTACCTAACAGTGCCCAGCATATAGTGGTTACTCAGTAAATGTTACAAAAATGAATCATTAGCCCTGACTTTTGGGAGTATGTCACTTACAGTTTTATATCTATATGTACTATCTATATTATAAAGCTTTATAATTACATTATCTGCTAAGGAAAAAGATCTTCCATAAAACAGAACATAAACAGGAAATAGATTTATTTAATTTTGAAAGGTTTTTGCGGGTCAGGGATTCAGTGTGGATTATTAAGTTTTGAACAAAGATGCGGCACACAACACAATTCATACTTGGCTCTCAAATCAAACTTCAAAACAAAACATATAGAAAAACTAAAAAAAACAACAGGTACTTTTAGAGTTTGTGCTTAGTTTAAGCTTCATGATAAACTAGACTAGAGCTTGGTACATTTATCAGCTTGTTAGTTGTATTTTACCCAGTCATACTCTGTCTTAAAGTAGAAGGTGGTAAATTAAAATGACATGATCCTGTCAAATATGGTTGACTTGTGATACAGATTTACAATGCATTGGCAAAATGGCTTAAATTTTGGATGAGCTCTAGACTTTATAATGTGCAAAGAATGGGGGAAAGGGTGCTACCTAAGATATCTAAAAGCTGTTATTAAATCTTTGTTATTCCAGAATTAGGAAATCTCTAGTGCCAGAGTGCTAGCATTGAGGATAACAGCATATCATACAAATTCACTCTGCCTATTTAAAAACCTTTATGGTTTAGATTTTCTCCTGTGGCCTTACTGCTTTACGCACTGGGTTTTCTGTTGTTTTTTTCCAACCCCCCCCCCTTACTTTTTAAATTAAGAAACAAGTAAAAAAAAATACTTTTTTTTTTTATACATAGTGAACAAAGAGAGTATACAGTGAAAAGTAGGTTTTCTTTCTACTGTAGAGAACTATTCTTAGAGGAAACCACTATTACCATTTTCTTGTGTATCTTTCCAGAAAGAGTCTGTTTATATTGCCAGCATACACATGCAGATAGCTTTTCATATCCACTGTTCTGTACCTTCCTTTTTCTTTCTGTTTCTTCTTTTTTGTTCCCCCACCAACCCCATTTAACATATGTCTTAGAGATCTTTCCAAATTACTTTTTTATTTTCCTCACAGGGAGCTGGTATGATCCCCATGTCCTTACCAGATGAAGTCTTCCTTAGTCTATAACATCCTTTTCAAACCCAGCTTTCCCCCATATCTCTTCATGTAATTAATGTCTCCTCTGCTTTGCTCCCATTTATTTTTTTTTGTCCCTCTATTACACACCTGTCACAGGTCTGCCATATATTATCATGACTTATGTGTGGTTCTCTCATCCCAGGTGTCATCTCCTCATCTCACTCTGTATTCTTTCCACAGTCTGGCTCATCCCATCTGCAGGACTTTAGTTACCACCTGTGTACCAAGGTCTCCCAAATTTATATTTACAGCCCACCTCCCCCCACCACACACACACGTCATTGACATATTTATTTCTTGTGTATCTCAAAGGCAGCTTAATCCTAGTGTGTCCAAAACCAGCTCCTTTTTCATTGTCTGTATCTTAGTAAAAGGTATCTGTATCCATCTCAGTTGTACAGTCTGGAAAACTATGAACTATTCTTGATATTTCCTTCTCCCTCACCTCCCATATTCCAAAAACATAAATTTGGTTGATTTTTTACTTCCTAAATCCCTCTCAAATCCATCCTCTTCCCTTTATCTCTGATATTACCTTAGTCCAGTCTGCCATAATCTTTACCTGAATTATCACAGTAGTCCACTGACATAGCCTCTCTGGTCCTCTTCCAGACCATTTTCCACACAGCAATATAAGGAATGTTTTCAAAATGTAAATATTAGTGTGACCCCCTTCCCTGCTTAAGATATTTTGATGTCTCCCTGTTGCTTTTAGGATAAAGACAAGATGTTTATTTAATATAGACTAACAGGGTCCTGCACGGATATTTGTTACTAATTCCCTCTTCAGTTCATCTCTTACCGCACCCCACCCCCCAGTTCTCTTTGAGTCTCTACCACACTAGACTTAGCTTCCAGGCGCTGCCATTCACCTTGCTCCTTACTGCCTCAGGGCATTTACATATGCTGTTCAGTCTTCCCCAGCTCTTCCCTTTTACCTTCTCCTAGTTAACTCCCACTTAGAATTTCAAATATCATCTCAAACATTGGTGAACTCTGTGAATCCTCCCTAAACTTCCTGACTAGGTCACATCTTCCTGTCACTCAGCAAAGTACGTATACCTCTCCTCTGTAGCACATTTTCTGCTGCATTTGTGTGTGTGCTAGCATTTGACTAATCACTATCTACCCAGGTAGGCAGTAAGCTCCCTGAAGGCAGTGGCCTTTATATCTTTAGTTTCCTGCACAGGTGCTCAGCACAAAATAGTAGACACTCATATCTTTAATGAATAAATGAATGAATTTGTTTCTGTTTTCTCCATTGACTCGTCTTGTGGAAAGTATGCAAAATTTTGCAAAGGCTCAAATACATATTTCAGGTTCAAAGTGAATCCATATGCTCAACAAGGCACAGTATGGCTTAATAAGCAATATGTACCACAGACTTCCTAAGGCCTTAAGTGTACCAGAAAGAGGTCACTCTGAGGGCGGGGAATGGGAAGATAATTGTGAACTGCTAGCAGATTTCTAGGTCTATTTTGTAGTTAGTGGAATTATTTGCCTGTATTGTTTCCTAAGCCATTTCCCCTCTCCCATTGTCTTATATTTCCCTAATAAATGGTGATCTCCTAATTACTTTCAACCTAGAGAAATAAAACTTTTCCCAAAGCAGTCAGGAATAGACCTGTTCACTTATAAAACAATTGAAGTTTGGAAAGAAAGAATAAAGATATGGTTAAGATTGTATTCTCTCTAGATAGGCTGACTGTGTCTGCCTACGTATTAGCCATGAGAATTTAGGGGAAGCTATTTAACTGCTGTGAGCCTTGGTTTTCTCATCTGGGAAGCTGGGATAGTTACAGTATCTATCTCATAGTATTACTGTGAGGATTAAATGAGATATACAGCATTTAATGTAGTGACTCCTGGCAACATACAAATGCTCAGTCAGTGCACATGGTTGCTGCTGTTGCTGCAGCTGCTGTTCTTGTTGGGACACATTTTCCCAGTACAAAGGTGGTTTAGTCTAGTTCACGCATACCTTCTCCCCCCACTCCACCTTCCTGTGCCACAGGGAAGGTAGAACTCTATAGGCTTCAGCCAAGAGACAGTAGAAGGCACTAGGAGGAGAAAGGGTGGTGGGTGTTGGCATTAGCAATTTGGAGGGGAGGATAGGTACTCTTGATGTCTCCATTAGTAAAAGAAAAGTCTGGATCTTCACATACATGGTACCTCACTTAAAGTTATGGGGGAAATGGTTTAAATTGACTTGTGAGCCAGCATTGAAACCACCATTTATATTACTGTGGTTAAAATGTGATCCAGAGTTCCAAATTACCTGATTTTAAAACACATTATTGTGTTTCAAACTCTTTCTATAAACCAGCACTTAAAGAAACAGTACTTTTTGCTTTAATATGGAAACATTTACTTGTTCTAAACTTCATTTGTATTTTTTTAAATTAATAAACGTTATTTTTAGAGCAGTTTTAGCTTCACAGCAAAATTGAGCAGAAAGTACAGAGTACCCATGTACCTGCTGTCCCACATGCACAGCCTCCTCTCTACCAACATCTCACACCACACCAGTACATCTGCTACCGTTGATGAACCTACATTTGACACGCTGTTATCACTCAGTGTCTTTAGTTTACATTAGGGTTCGCTCTTGGTATTCTACATCCTGTGGGTTTGGATAAATGTGTAATGACATGTATCCACCATGGTAGTATCATACAGAATAGTTACACTGTCCTAGAGATCCTGTATGTTCTGCCTGTTCATCCCATCCTCCCCATTAAACCCTAGCCACCATTCATCTTTCTACAATCTCTGTAGTTTTGACTTCCAAGAATGTCATATAGTTGGAATCATACAGTATGTATGATTCAGATTGGCTTCTAGTAATATGCATTTACGTTTCCTCCATGTCTTTTAATGCCTTGGTAGCTTATTTATTTGGAGGGCTGAATAATGTTCCACCATCTGAATGTACCACTTTATCCATTCGCTTACTGAAGGAGATCTTGTTTGCTTCAAAGTTTGGACCATTATGGATAAAGCTACTATAAGCATTCGTGTGTAGGTTTTTGTATAGACATAAGTTTTCAATTCATTAAGTACCTAGGTGCACAGTTGCTGGATTGTATGGTAGGAGTACGTTTAGTTTTGTAAGAAGCCGTCAAACTATCTTCCAGAGCAGCTCTGCCATTTTGCATTCCCACCAACAATGAATGAGAGTTTTGTTGCTCCACATTCTCACCAGTATTTGGTGTTGTCAGTGTTTTGGATTTTGGCCATTCATATAGGTGTGTAGTGACATCTTGCTGTTTTAATTTGGAGTTCCCTAATGATGTTTTAGTCCATTTGGACTGCTCTCACAAGAATACTCTGGACTGAGTGACTGGTAAACAACAGAAATGTATTTCTCACAGTTCTGGAAGCTGGGAAGTTCCAGATTTGGTGCCTGATGAGGATCTGCTTCATGGCTCGTGGATGGCTGTCTTCTCACTGTGTCCTTCCATAGCAGGAGGAGCAAGGGAACTCTGGGGGTCTCTTTTATAAGGGCACTCACTAATGCCGTTCCTGGGGGCTGCATTCTCAGGACCTAATTCCCTCGCATAGCCACCGCCCACACACACACACACACACACACATACCACCACGTCGGGCGTTGGAATTTCAACATGAACTTTGGGGGTGGATGGGAGACAACTCACAAACACTCAGTCCACACCAAAATGTGATGTTGGACATCTATTAATATGTTCTTTTGCCATCTGTGTATCTTCTTTGGTGCAGTATCTTTGTTCATGTCTTTTGTCCATTTTTTAATTAGGTCATTCATTTTTTCTTTGCGTTCTAAGGGTTCTTTGTGTATCTTGGATAACAGTCCTAATCAGATGTGTTGTTTGCAGATATTTTCTCCTAGTCTGTGACTTGTCTTCTCATTCTGTTGACGTTGTCTTTTGCAGAGCAGAATATTTTAATTTTAGTGAAGTCCAGCTTATCGATTATTTCTTTCCTGTATTGTGTCTTTGGTACTGTATCTGAAAGGCGTCACCATACCCAAGGGCAACTAAGTTTTCTCCTATATTATCTTCTAGGAGTTTTGTAGTTTTACATTTTATATTAGGCCTGTGATCCAGCTTCAGTTTATGTTCGTGAAGGGTGTAAAGTCTGTGTCTAAATTTCATTTTTTTAACATATGGGTGTCCAGTTGTTGTAGCACCATTTTTTGAGAAGACTGTCTTTGCTCCATTGTATTGCCTTTGCTCCTTTGTCAAAGATCACTTGACTTTATTTATGTGGGTCTATTTCTGGCCTCTCTGTTTTGTCCCATTGATCTATTCGTCTATTCTTTTGCCAGTACCACACTGTCTTGATTACTGTTGCTGTATAGTAAGTCTTGAAGTTGGATACTGGCAGTCCTCTGACTTTGTTCTCCTTCAATATTGAGTTGGCTATTCTGGATCTTTTTCTCTCCATATAAACTTTCTAATCAGTTTGTTGATATTCACAAAATAATTGGCTGGGATTTTGATGCGTTTGCATTGAATCTGTAGATGGGAAGAACTGACATCTTGACAGTATTGAGTTTTCTTACCCATGAACATATAGTATTCTCCATTTATTTAGTTCTTCTTTGATTTTATTTGTATTTTAACAGATTCTATACTAATATATAGTATTTTAAAATTTAGTCATGGTGGATAAGGTCTGTTGAAGTTATACCAATATGGCATCTTAGTTCAAGCTCTTTCATTTCTGTAGCTGTAAAATTAAACCCACGCTTAAATAAGAACTTTGTATTAGTACTTTTTTTTTAAATGCACACTACACACACGGGTATATTTATTTTAACAATTTAATGGTTTAGGACGGAACACTCACCAGTACACCACTTTTCATAGTTATGTCCGTCTTAAGTCAGACATCTGTTATATTCTTTTCTCCTTGAATTTAATTCAGCTCTTCTTAAGATCGCCATAGGGATAAAAACCATACAGATTTTAGTGTAAATCTTTGCATTTGGCTTAGTATGAGATTTAAAAATTGTATAAAAAAGCATTGTGTTAAGAAAAGGATATTTGTAAAAGGGAATCTGTTATTAAATTAAATAAGCATTTGAGAGTTCTTGTGGGGAATCACTCCAGTGCTGTAAAAGGCTAGTGTTTATGACCCTTGCAGTAACAGTAATTGCTGAACGAATAGTCAAGTGATGAGAAAATGGATTTTGCTAAGATCAGTCCTCTTGCTGCTAATGTTTAAAATATTGTTACTCATTAACAATAAGAGCAGCTAGTAACAGAAAATTCCCAGGTGCAAGTTTGTCACTCTATCTAAACTTTCTGCCTGCCTTTTACTTTTGTTTGTTTTGTGCAGAAGATATAATAGCTTATGGGAAACATGGTATTTAAAGGGAGGAAAGTAATGTTTGCAGGGGAAAAACAGTAAAATAAAATACTACTCTTTTTCTTAGTGGTATTTAAACAAAAATTTACGTCCTCAATTCTGAAATTTAACAATTGATCTTTCTATTTGGCATTAGCAAAATATTGAGGTTGCAGTAAACAAAGTCCCTGTTAACTTTGTCTCTGCTTTTTTCTAATTTGACTCAGAACTGGAATGAATGTTACTTCTGCTGTATCAGTGAAGTAAATTACTAAGTAAATGAACCCTTTCTTATGAAATTAGTACATGTTTACCCCACTATCTGAAAGTAGAGTGTCCCTATAAAACCTTTTGTAAGCCTAAATGATGTAAAGGAAGAAGCAGTTACCTTAGGACACATCTTGCTAATGGCTGCACAAAATAAATCGAGATAAAGCACAGATGCTTACAGACACAGTTCAAAGCTATGGAGGCTTGATGCTGAGATGCTGAGTGTAGTTCCAGGGGAAGGAGCTTGGTGGTGCCGCTCTCCCTGTCTCTAAAATGTTCACTGCAGAACAGACTGAACGCTGTTTTTGCTTTTCACCTGTTTTTGTAAAAGCGAAAATCTTCTTTGGATCTCTTTTGGTTGGTGAAAACAGGTACTAATGTAAGTCTTTCGTAAGAGCAAAGAGCATAAAGGGAATTTTTTAAAAGCAGGGGATACCCATTTAAGGAAAAGTTCCCTTTCTGCTTCCCCCTTTCCTCTGCCATTAAACATGCTCTATGACAGGGGTCCCCAACCCCCGGGATCTAATGCCTGATGAACTGAGGTGGAACTAATGTAATAATAGTAGACATAAAGTGCACAATAAATGTAATGTGCTTGAATCATCCTGAAACCATCCCCCCTACCCCTGGTCCTTGGAAAAATCGTCTTCCACGCAAACGGTCCCTGGTGCCAAAAAGGTTGGGGCCCACTGCTCCATGAGATCTCTCTTTCCTCTCCCCTTGGGCAGATCCCACAACTCTTTAGTCACTTTGAGTTATTAAAATACATCTGATTTTCAGGGCATAAAAAGCCCATTTCACCGTAAGTTGAAGAGCCTGGTCCACATCTTGCAGCCTCATGGAGCTTCCATTTCTAGTGGGAGACAGACAGTAATAAGCAAGATAAATAGATAAAATATATGTTAGAGAGTGATAGATGCTATGGAGAAAAAATAGAAAGGCGGGTGAAATGTGTGGAGACTGTGACATTTTAGACAGAGTGGCCAAGAAAGGCCTCAATGAGAAGGTGGCTTTTGAGCCAAAAAAGACCTGTAGAAGGTGGTGGCGCAAACCATGTGGGTACCTTGAGGAAGAGCATTCCAGGCAGAGACACTGGTGCGGAGACCCTGAGGTGGAAATGTACATTTTAGTTGGAGAAACAGGTTGCTGTAGCCAGTTGAGCGAGGAAAGGAGGAGCAGATAAGAAGGATGGTGGTGGTGATGGGCCTTATAGGTCAGAAGACTTTGACTTTAACACAGAATAAGGAGGTAAGCCGTTGGAGGGTTTTGACCAGAGTCCCGTGATCTGATTTACTCATCGCTCTCCCTGGTTGTCATTGAGAATAGAATACTGTGGTGGGGCTTAGGGTCTCAAGTGGAAGCAAGGAGGCTACTGTAATTAACCAGACAGAGAATGCTGGTGTTTTCAATTATGGTTGAGGTGGTAGGAGTAGGGAGAAGTAGTAGAATTTGAGGTATGTTTTGAAGATAAAACCAGTGGAATTTACAGGAGGTGGGATAGAAAGAGTGTTGTCAAGGGTGAGGTCTAGGTGTTTGCCTGGAGGAACTAAAATAATAAAGAGTTGCCATTAGCTGAATTAGGGAAGCTTGTAAGAGGAATTGTAATATCTGGGATTCAGTTTGGGGCATGTTAAACTTTTCAAAATTACTGGATACAAAATATTAGATTTCAAAATAAAGAGTGTTTAGTAGGCATTTAGATGTATAGCTCTGGAATTTAGTATAGAAATGTAGGCTAGAGATACAGGTTTGTAGGTTCAGAGCTTACTGATGCTATTGGAAGCCGTAAAACTGCAGGAGATCAACGAAAGAGTAGATGTAGTTAGAAAGGAGAAGAGGTTTAAGGACTGAGCTCTGGAGGATTGGCAATATTTAGAGGTTAGGGAGATAAGGAACGGCAATAGTGATTGAGAAGGAGAAGCCAAGAAAGTTAGGAGGAAAACCAGTAAGTATGTTATTCTAGCAACAAAGCAGAGAAAGTGTATCAAGGAGGAAGAAGTGACCAACTGTGTCAAATGTTGCTGGGCCAGTCAAATAAGATGAAGATTGAGAAATGAGCGTCGAGTCTAGTGATGAGGTCACTGGTGACCTTGGATGAGAGCTGTTTCAGTGGAGTGGCGGCGGGAGTTAAGAGCCTGTTAGAGGTAATTGAAATGAGAGCTGGAAGGGGTAAAGGAATCGTGGTTAGTTTTTAAATAAAGATTGGGGAAGTGGCGCTTGTAGCATTCTTGTGGGCATGATTCACCAGAGAGGGAAAAATAGATGATCCAGGATGGAGTGTAGAATTGCTGGAGTGTTGTCCTTTTGGAAAAGAAAAAGAGAGAAGATTGAGAACTAGTGAAAAGGTGTGGCTAGCACCTATCTTGAGATTGTCAGCATTTAGCACCCATTTTCTACTCAGCTGTGAAGCCTCAGTGGCAGGTCAATTACTAGCCTATAAAATGTTACGTTTGAATTAGGGTGGAGTCAGTCGTGCCTCCAGCACACCCACACACCCCCTCCTTACTGCCCCCAGCCCCCCATCTTGATTTGTGAGAAGGAAAATGGGGGCTCTTATTCCAGACAAGGCAGCCAGCAAGAGCTGGATTTTTAGCCCTAACTCACCTTAGGCTGGGTTCCTTAGAACACAGCCAGAAGCTGCAACCCTACTAGGTCTACTCCAAAACAGTAGGGAAAGTCACATTTCGTATCCTGCTGCAATAACCATATCCTTAGTGTCTTGTAGCAGAATAGCATAACTGAGAAGACAGCAAATTTAAGAACCAAGAACTTGGTGTGGGAATTCCAGCTCTTCTACCAACTGGCAGAGCAGAGTTAAAATGGATCGCTTACTTTCTGTGAATTGGTTTCTTCAAGTGTAAAAGGAGGGGTTTGGCTTCAACCAGATCCTTTTCATGCTGAAATTCCGTGATTCATTAAAATATAGTAATCCCCAGCCATCTGAAGCATAACATAGTTCTTCTGCCAAGAACCAAAGAATATCACCGAGGAAATTTGGTTTCTTTGGAGAATTGCTCTCCTTGGGTTCCTACCCAAGTAAGTGTTTGCAAAACTTGACTGGAGATTAAATTACACATAGTAGCACTGAAATTATAAGAGGAAATACAAATATAGCAAAACTATTGAAGTCAATAGAGATTTATTCAGACTTTGTCCAAATTCTCTGAGTATTTTGTAGCTGTGGGACATACAGAAAGTTATTTAACTCTCAACTTTAGTTTCCTCATCTAAAAATAGGAATGTAATAATAGTACCTACTCCATAGATTTGTAAGGAGAATTAAATGAGATATACACTGTGGTGCTTTGACAAATGCTTGGCTTATTATGGAGTAAACCTTAGCTGCTGCTGTTACCATCGTCATCATCTTTATTATCATCAGTGTGTGACATGTGTAGTTTAAAACATTTTAGTATAGCAGCTGTACTATAAAAGTCTCATACTATAATTTAGTTTTATAACGATTACGTTGAGTCATCAAGGGAAAAATTAACTTAGAAAAGGAAATGCCATTGAATCAGTTTAAACTTCTTTTTTTTAAACAAAATTCATACTTCATTTTGTATGCTTTTAGTTACAGTGAAAATTCCCTTGAGGAATATACCTGATTCTCAGATGATGACAGAACAATGAGCCATTACTGTAATTAGTTCCAGTTGCTGTGTATACTTAAAACTTAGAAAATAGTATTTTTCAAAAGTGTATTTTCCCTAAATAGGCCATAAAAGTAAGATTTTATAGTTCATATATATCTGCCTTAAAAACAGGTTTTTGAAACATCCTGTAAACATTTTGATTATATCGTCAAGTTTTCTCCACCCTTTCTGTATGAACTGTTGTCAGAGTGATTATTGATAGCATCGCCTACTTGATGTTTACAGTCTGCAGTGTATGTTTTACAGAATTAATAAGCTATAGTTAAATCATTTAATGTATACCTGAATGTCCTATTGTAGTTAGTGTGGTTGCTTTATCAGTGCTGGTTTGCACTTATTTTAAATCAAACATGGGGCTTCCCTGGTGGCGCAGTGGTTGAGCGTCTGCCTGCCAATGCAGGGGACACGGGTTCGTGCCCCGGTCCGGGAGGATCCCGCATGCCGCGGAGCGGCTGGGCCTGTGAGCCATGGCCGCTGGGTCTGCGCGTCCGGAGCCTGTGCTCTGCAACGGGAGAGGCCGCGACAGTGAGAGGCCCGCGTACCGCAAAAAAAAAAAAAAAAAAAAAAAAAGTTAAATCAAACATGCAGATCATTTATAAACTGATGGTCATTTTAAAAGAAGAAAAGCTTTATACATAACAGTGCAGAAAGTCAAGTTAGTCTATAGTGTAAAGGTTAGAGAAAAATGGAAGTCTGTAAGGTAAATTTGAAAAGGGTTTAAGGGGTATTGGATGTGTCTTCCTAACAAATAACTGTGAGTTTAGACTTTATTTGAATTATCTCTCATTGTAGTTTATAAATGAAATGATGGTGTTGAACACAATGTAATGTACTTGGGGTTTAGTAGCACCAAGCACTCAGACAGACCTTGAACAACATTCCCACTAAAAGGAACCAGGACTCCTTGAAGAAATGGCAGATTCCAAGGATGGGAGCCTGGAACATATCGTTAGGCCAGAAAGTAAGGAAGTGTTCAAAAAAATGATGGTGGCCTATCACAAGGATACAGGGTCATTTTGAAGGTGTTCCCAGTGGCCAAATCTGGGGTGATTTGAGTGTCAAAATAATTAAATTCAGTAAGAATTCTAAATCATTAGGAAAAAAGATAGGAATCCATGAGACCTCACCAATAATACACATACATATTCATAGAATCAGGAGAAGAGAGGGCTCAGGGGCCAGCTGGTAAATGTGGAGGAAATGCTGACGTTGGAAAATTATGATTTTATCACTATCATAGTAAGGTGTAGTTTAGCCAAGAATCACAAGTCGATGTTAAATCTAGGGGAGAAATTCTGATGAAGAGTGTGGGTATTTGCAAAGGTTGCTTATTGGTTGCAGTAGGAAAATTGGACAGCACTTGATCTGGATAGTGAAAATTAACATCACCAGTGTGCCTCTGGATGTGACACCCTGAGGAGAACACGGCATCACTTACATTCTCTTCTAGCCAGGACTGAAATACCTGCATCTAATCACAAGGAAACATCAGACGAGTTCCAAATGATGAGCATTCTATTAAAAGAAAAACTGTATTCTTCAAAAATATTAATATTATAGAAGGCAAAGGAAGGCTAAAAGGCTCTATATTAAAGGAGACTAAAGGCACAGGATATATAGATGGTTGATCCCAAGACTGGGATCTTGTATCTGGAGGAAAATTAAGATTCTTTTCTAAGGCGTAATTGGTTCAGTTGACAACATTATTTTGCAGATTGTAGGTATTGTATAGATTTTACTTTTACTGAAATTGTAGCTATATTGCAGTTGTATTAGAAAATGCACACTGAAATATTTATGGGGAAAGGGCCATGATACATTCAACTTACTCTCAAATGGTTCAGAAAAAAAGCACTTTGTGTGTGTGTGTTGTGTATGTGTGTGTGGTTTTTTTTTTTAGGAGGAGGAGATGCAGAGGGAGAGAGAGGGAGTTGATAAAGCAAATGAGCAAAATGAGATTCTGGATAAAGTTATACAGGTGTTCTTTGTTTTTGTGATTTTTCTGTAAGTTAGAAATATTTCCAAATATGTTTATACACACATGCATGCACAAGTTGGTTGAGACTTAATTTCTTTTATACTTATCTCTTATTGTTCTAGGTTGCTAATTTACCTTTGATACTTAATTGGTTTAAGATGTTAAGTTCATTGATCACAGATATACACATTGATTTTTAATTTCTTTTAAATAGTGCTGGGCCTAAAGGAGATAACATTTATGAATGGAGATCGACTATACTTGGTCCACCAGGTTCTGTATATGAAGGTGGTGTGTTTTTTCTGGATATCACATTTTCATCTGATTATCCATTTAAGCCACCAAAGGTAAGAACCTAGAATTGCATTCTTTAATACTTATCCTTTTCCACAGTCAGTTTATTCTAGGGGATGGATGCAGTTATTTTTATTTGTTTTTCATGGATTATACAGAAACTCTCATGTAACCAAGGATTTTAAAACTAGAAGTAATTGATTTGTGTCTTTTACAAATAACTTTGTAATCAGCAGAGAGTTTGTTAATTGTAAATAAAAGTATGCCACTTTGCCCATCAGTAAGCACATAAATTTTAGATTTATGATATGAGAAAAAGTATCTTATGAACCTTGCTTAAGAAACCTGTTGGGATAAAAAGTAAATTTGTCTGACAGCTTCCGGAAAGAAGAGTTAAGTAACTTGAATCTTGTGTTAAATACCCTATCTTTATAGATGAGCAAAGACTAGAAACCTATAGCAAAGAAGAGAGAACTAGTACTATTTAATAGACTTATTTTGTGCCCTCTGTAAGTATGATGCATTAATGGGAGTGAGGGCGGCTGGGTGACGTAGGCCTCCTGTTGTCTCTGAATGTGAATTAGGTGGATAACAGCGAGAAGGGTTGAGTTGTGTCTTGTGATCACTGGCAATTATTTTTCAAGTCTTAAACATAACAGTTATTTGATTAGCTTCCACCTCTGACTTCTCCCAATAAAATAGTCAAGCCAGCAGTTTTTACCATCAGTATTAAGCCTGAGCATAATTATGCTGTAGTTAGAAAGACTTCTGACATGTCAGGGAGAAGTGTTATCAAGCCCTTAACTGTCAACCTAGTTCCTTATGTTCCCTTCACTATTTAAAATATATGTAGCGATTTAATGCCTGCCTCACGTGCACGTGTGTTGTTATGTGTGTGTGTGTAAAAATAAAGGATTTTTTTTTTTAAAGAAGGCAGATCGGTTCTCCCTTATCTAACGAGGTAACAACAGTTCCACCTAGTGGTATTTACCTCAAATTGCAGATACCAAGTTTCCCTATCACCTAGAGGTATTGGCTCTCAACTACAGCTGTCAGTTTTTGAGTGCTTTACTTTGTGGTCCCATCAGAACCTAAGATCTTTAAATGATTGTCTTATTTAATGTTCTCGGGTATGTCGAGTATCTCTTGCTAGATCAATCAAAGAAAGGGACAAAACCCTCATGTTAACAATACTGCAGATTGTATTCACATTCAAAATGACACATGTTAAAAGCCAATATATCATTAACTATTCAGTTTGCCTTCAGTGCTTAAGTTTTCTGTATTACAGCAAACAAAACCTTAGCAAAATAGCACATGACTGTATTTATAGTGAGGCTTATTTCTACTTCCGTCATTTTTCATATTGGAAATTGGTTTTAACGTGGTAGCAAAATTAGAAAAAAGTTTGCAAGATTTTAGTTTTTATGAAATTTTTATACATGAGGGAAACTTTGTTAAAGGAAGAGACATTTTTCTTAGAATCTTTTAATGGAAAATAGAGATTGACTAGCATACTTCTGTATATGATTTGTCATAATTATTTTGGTTAATATGGCTATTAATTTAGCATGTTAATTTTTTTGCTAAAGTCTCAATATTTTTATTTTCTAACCCTTTAATGTTGATTCCTTCCTCTTCCCTAAGATATCTTATGCAGTATTATGAAGCATTCTTCAGATCTATAGTTGGACAAGTGAAAAAGAAATAAGACTTCTGCTGTTATCTTGGTTTAGGTATAATTATTTCTCTACAGTTCTGCTTATTTTTGAAGTTCAGATAAGGTGTTGAACTTCTTGAAGAATAATAGAAATTTAATTCTCTTCTGTTCATTGATTGTTAGAAGCTGAAAGGAATCAGAGTATTAATTGTGTTTGTAAGCCATGCGTATCTATTGAGTAGTCAGCTGTCAATGATATGAACATACGTTATTCCCATATTCTGGAGCAGGGCTGCCTAATAGAAGTATAATGCAAGCTACATGTGTAATTTTTTATAGAAACAGTGAAATTAATTTTAATAATATTTTACTTAATCCAGTGTATCCAAAAATATCGTCGTTTCAACATGTAATCAATAGAAGCATCATTAACGCCATATTTTACATTCTGTTTGATATTGTCTTTGAAATCTGGTATGTATTTTACACTTTTAGCCCATCTTAATTCTTACAACCACACTTTAAGAGCTCTGTGTAACTAGTATGTACTGTGTTAGAACAGTTCTAGAGTTATATACAGTAGTCCCTCCTTATCCTCAGGAGGTATGTTCCAGGACCCTCAGTGGATTCTTGAAACCACAGATAGTACTGAACCCTATATGATGCTATTTTTCCGATGCATAAATGCCTATGATAAAGTTTAATTTATAAATTAGGCACAGTAAGAAATTAACAATAACTAATAATAAAGTTAGAGCGGTTATAACAATATACTGTAATAAAAGTTATGTGATTGTGGTCTCTCTCTGTCTCAAAATATCTTGTACAAACTTAATGCCTCTTCCATCGTAACTAAGCACTTATGCCTGTAGCGTTTTCAGCTTGAGGTACAACAGCAAAACTAGCACAAGTGTTTTTATCCTTTTACAATTTCATGGATAGAAGACTCATTCTTACCATAGATCTTAGCAACCTCAGTGTAGAATTTTTTTTCCTTCCCTTATTAAGTCAAAAACTTTCACCTTTTCACTTAAAGCAAGAATTTTAGAGCTTCTCTTTGGCAGATCTCAGTTGCCAGCATCACTACTCTTGAGCTTTGGGGCCATTATCAAATAAAGTAGGGTGACTTGAACACAAGCCCTGCGATACTGCAGCAGTTGAACTGATAGCCAAGATGCTACTTAGTAGACTGACTGGGCAGGATTATGCTGGACACCCAGGCAGGGTAGATCAGGACAGTGCAAGATTTCATCATGCTACTCAAAATAGCACAAAATTTAAAACTTATGAATTGTTTATTTCTGGAATTTTCCATTTAATATTTTTGGACCCCAGTTGACCTCAGGGGTCCAAAACTGAAACCATGGAAAGCAAAAATGTGGATAAAATGAGGACTACTGTGGTCTCTTTCTCCTCCTTCCCCACTACACCAGTGGTTTCTTTCTTGTTTTTAATTATGCGTCCTTATCAGAAATACACTTTTGAGTGCTTTAAACATTTTCTTCCCAGACTCCACTTGGGAGATCACAGTACATTGCTAGTTCCAAGGGATCAGGAACTGTCTTTTTTCTTTGCAACTCCAAATTAAGAATTAACCACCCAATTTGTGTTTGTGTTTGTTTGAAACTGGTGTTTGTTTCTATGGTTTATTCTCTTTTTTCACATATCTCAAGGATATAATAGTTTCCTTTATTCAGTAGCTTAAGACCTTACTTGTTTCATTTTACTGTCTCAGTCTAACAAGACAGTGAGCCATTTGTGGAAATGAAAGTCTGAGAAATAGAAAGGCTGGTGATTTCACCAACCTTCTCCAGTATTTTCTGACACATGGCAAGAGATTAGCTAAGCTGGTGACCTTTTTCTACTAAGAAACTAACGTAACTTTAGTTTTATGTTTAAAAAAATTCTTCACTAGTTTCTCTTACCTTTGCACCAAAACGTTTCTGTTCTCCCTCACTTCCTGTCTTTAAATAGTGGTGTATGAGTGCATGCCCACACATACATTCATAGAATTACCGTATCATTTGTTTAAACAATTCAGCGACTCATTTGGTTTAAAAGCAATATAGTTCCAGCTATACTGGGTAAAAACAATTTCTTTGAACTGAATTAAATAAAACCATTTAATTTTGCTATTACTTAAACCTAGCGTTTGTTAGCTCTTCGATGAAATTATATGCTGTTTGCTATGATCTGTGATATGTTCCACTTAATTTTTGCTAGTGAGAGTTTTAGTTGGTAATAAAGCTTTTTATTTTCTTTCTGTCTTTAATGTCACTGCCCTTAGGTTACTTTCCGCACCAGAATCTATCACTGCAACATCAATAGTCAGGGAGTCATCTGCCTGGACATCCTTAAAGACAACTGGAGTCCTGCTTTGACTATTTCAAAGGTTTTGCTGTCAATTTGTTCTCTTTTGACAGACTGCAACCCTGGTAAGCAGATTTTTATTAACACATACAGTGAGGCTACAAAAACTGCATTTTTTTTCAGTTTAAAGTGAATTTGAGAAGTAAATGCTGTTGGTAGAAAGATCAGCATAAAACACTTTTTGAGGAAATTATCAATGCCATTTCAATTAGAATAGACCAGAAGTTTCACAATAACTTCCTTTAATTTGTTAATGGCATACTACCCTATAATTATTTTCTGCCTGTCATCGGTGACTCTCTGTTTTCTAAATTAATGGAGTTGTACAAACCACTTTTGACGCGAGTAAAGTAATGTTTCTTACACCACTGCCACCTTCTCTTGCTCCTCCATGCTGCCATGTGCTTTAACGCAGCCTCTCAGTAATGAAGGGCTTCTTGTTCTCCCTTCCTTTTCGGATTATGGTTGGTTGTATTAAATGTGGTAATAGTCGATATTAAAATGACAGCCGATGAGAGAGTTAGACTAGATTATAAGAACTCAGAGGTAAAGTCATTAGTGCATAATCTGTAAGAAATGCCTAACAGCCACACATGATCTTTAATGTGGGCAGCTGACTTGAAAAAATAATGTTTAGACCTGGGATTTCACATATGCTCTCTTACTAAGTGGTCATTTTTTAAAGAAGTTGGCTTATTTTTCCTAAATATTTAATCAATCACCAAAGGTTATTACTGTTATATTAGGCCTAGCAGTTATACATATACCCAAAATACAGATTGATAGGTAGGTAGATAGGTAGATAGATAGATAGAATGATATATAGAAGGATATTCATTGTGGCATCTTTTATTAAAGCAAAAGATTGTAAATAACCTACATATCCATTAATAGAGGATGTAGCTTAACGAGGTAGCTCTATGTGAATGGATAGAGAAAACTCTCTAAGATATATTAAGTAAAAAAGCAAGGCACTGAAAAAAAAACACACATGCGTAACAATATTCTAAATGCTTATAAATGTGTATAATGTCTCTGGGTAGAAATGCTGTGAACAGGTATAAATTATTTGCCAGGAAGAGAAACTTCTGAGTAGTTGGAGTCAGGAGGGAAGAAAGCTTTACGTTTTACTGGCTGTTGTTTGGTGTACTTCAAATGTTGTACATAGTACACCTTTTTTGAAAAATAAATTCAAAATAAAATTTACATCTCAGATTCAATTTCTCACTCAGTACTATTTAAAGCAAAATGGCAAGTAAGCTTTCAAATGGAGGTAAGGGTAATGATTTAAGTCGTGTTATTGTACAGAATGAAGGAAATATTTCATTCTGAATCTGAGTTTGGAAAAATTAATTTTTAAATATCTGTAGAAAAACAAATACAATCATCTAGCACACTTTTATTGTTCAATAAAATGCTGAGTGAAATAGTTTTTGTATATTAAAGGCATACACATTTTTAAAAATCAGATTTATTAACTCAACATTTATTTTTTAAAGAGGCTTTTCTAATTTAATATTAAAATATAAAGATGATTATGTTACTTTAAACATTTTTCTTCTGAGAAATTAGCCATTATATATCAAGTTGCTGCTGAAATATCAGCATTTCAGTTCAGTAGACTATTAGAACTGAACCTTTAAGACACCATATAATATCTTTTAATGTTCTTTCCACTTTTCCAGCGGATCCTCTGGTTGGAAGCATAGCCACTCAGTATTTGACCAACAGAGCAGAACATGACAGGATAGCCAGACAGTGGACCAAGCGATATGCAACATAATTCACATAATTTGTATGCAGTGTGAAGGAGCAGAAGGCATCTTCTCACTGTGCTGCAAATCTTTATAGCCTTTACAATACGGACTTCTGTGTATATGTTATACTGATTCTACTCTCTGCTTTTATCCTTTGGAGACTGGGAGACTCCCCAAAAAGGTAAATGCTATCAAGAGTAGAACTTTGTAGCTGTAGATTAGTTACGTTTAAAACGCCTACTTGCAAGTCTTGCTTCTTTGGGATATCAAAGTGTATTTTGTGATGTACTAAGGATACTGGTCCTGAAGTCTACCAAATATTATAGTGCATTTTAGCCTAATTCATTATCTGTATGAAGTTATAATAGTAGCCGTAGATGACTAGGAATTACGTCATTTGTATTAAACCCAGATCTATCTCTGAGTATGTGGTTCATGCTGTTGTGAAAAATGTTTTACCTTTTACCTTTGTCAGTTTGTATCGAGAGGATTTCCTTTTACCCTTTGTAGCTCAGAGAGCACCTGATGTATCATCTCAAACACAATAAACATGCTCCTGAAGGCATAGTTTCCTGTCGTAATATTTTAAGTCAGTCTTGTTAGAAGGTGTGTCTGAGATGATTGTTGATGAGATAAAAATGTGAATATGAAGATTAACTACAGAGGACTAGTATAAATAAATCATTTATTAAATTGAAAACATTTGAAATCGTATAAATGTGTAGAGTTTTTTTCCTTTAAGTCCTAATGAGAGAATACATGAGTTTAAATATACAAAACTGCGTTTTCTAACCATTGGTCTCAAAAAAACATAAAGCTCTACTTTGATAATATGATATTTGAGCCAAAAATAACATGAAATCCTGGCTTACAAGATTTTGTTTCCAGAATGATGACTTCTGTCCACCATTGGGCAGCATTGTCAAATAACTTTAATCTGGTAGCTCTTCTGTGTCTTTCATGCATTTTTGACTTCTAATCCTGTTCTTGAATTTTCATGGTGTTTTTGGTGTGCGTTACCATTCTTATTATGCACTTGTCCAACAGATATAGGCAGAGACAGAGATGAACATAGAAACCCTTGTCTGCCCTGAAGGTAGACTAGAACTCTGGATTACTGTGCAGTTGTGGCATTATTTCTCAGTTGAAAGAATAGGGAATTTTAAGGGTTTAATAGGTTATATGAATTCCTTCTTTCTAGTTATAATTATTAAATATTAGATTTCTTATAGGAGTTTATTTTTCAATATTCAGATTGGTCAACAGAGTATAAATGGTTTTTTTATGACTGGGATAGTTATTGAGGTAATTCTCTGGTCATGTAACCAAGGTTGTGGAATATGGGCAAATGTCTTCTCCAGTCCTAAATATGGAAATAAAATACTACCCTAAAATTTATAGGCTGGAATTATTAGCATAAAAATACATTGCTCCAGGATAATAAAGTAAAACATTTCTAGTTGTATATACCCTCACAAAGAATAATGGATTCCTACTTGAGTATTTGTTAGTAGAAGTCTTAAATCAGGGTAAAAATAAACACTTCTATATCTGTCTTTCACTTAACGCACACCCGCCTCTCCGCCCCCCCGCCAAAAAAAAACCCAAAAAGAATCTCTCCACGTTACAGAGGTACACCAAACAGGCTTAGGCTTATGAAAACCTCTGAGCCTTTACTATTTTGAGTTCAAGTTAATGTGATGAGAATGGGCATCTTTTATGTAAGCTATAAGGATTTCTATGTAGATGAGCTGTAGAAAGTAGTTTTTATCCACTTCCAATATTGTACATTCTGCATCCTAGGTTAATAAACTTCTCTCTTAGTCCTAGAAAAGCATTCATCATACTGAATATCAGGATATTTGGAGATGCTATCCTTTGACTTCCTTCACTTGCTATCAGCCTAATTACTACCACCAAACTGTTTACTTGTAGGCTGTGTCCCATACTCACCTGGGACAGAGTGGAGAGAACTGGTGACATAAAAATATTTGTGGCTCTTCCACAAACTACCTTTGTGGCCTTAAATAAGACACTTTCATCTCTTATGTAAAACTCAAAGAAGTTAATTTCATTATTTCCCTGTTCTCTACTAGTCCTTAGTCCTCAAACTCAGTCATCCTAAATCTTACAAAATTTGTTATGCTTGTTCCACTTTCTCTTGCCGGGATCAGGCCACAGTTTCAAATGGACTGAGTAATAAGTCATCATTTCGGTTCCTACTATTAGGTTCTTTTAAAATTCTGAATTTTAAAAAATCTTTTCTCTTTTTGATCCACTTCCCAGTTACGTAGATGTCCATCCATGTGTACTACAAATAGGTTTTTTTTTCCCCATGGAACTTTGTTCTAGATGTAAATTGTGATATTTTAAAACCTAGACCTTTTCTTATTCATTAAGAGCAAATTTTACAAGTCCAAATGTAATGTTGTAAGTACTCAAGAATGGCCACAGCACCATGTACCCTGTTGAGCCTGGAGTGTTCTAATTATGATTGTGTGCCCTCAGAGGGGCCATGCAGTGCACAAACCACTGCATGCCAGGCCCCACTTAGTTACTGAGGTGCCTCATCTTGTTTAATATCCCTCAGAAAGCTTCAGGAGAGAGACACTCTGATGATCCTCAGTTGACAGAATAGAACTGATTCACGGACAGGTTAAAGAGCTGGATGCAGATTACACAACCAGTATGATGCGGAAGTACAGCCCCCATTCTTTACCACTAGGCTAAGAGTTTTTGTTTATAGCATTACGGTTAGTATTTAATATATATATGTTTATATGTAAAAGCGGGTATACATAAATTAGAAACCTTCTGAAAGGTAATCTATAAGATAAAGTACAATTTTGCATTTTAGTCAATCCTTATTTTAATCTTCTATTTTAGTCTCAAATGGAACCTTACAAAATAAGCCTTTACTAATTGATTCCAATGAATACGAGGTATGTTTATTTATATTCTGTCTCAGACATTGATCATAATACTTTTAATATCACTGGCTTCCCTTTTTTAATTTGGAAAATGAGATAAACGATGTTATTTTAAATTTATTTAACCGTGCATCACATGACCACATCAGAAGATATATATTGATAAATTTATCAATCATTTAATGATGACCTTTTTCAAAATAAGATACATTAGTTATCTAGACATTGCCTTTTTTTTTTTTTTCCTAAACTAGGATATCCTAACGTGTCACAGGGATAAAATTCGTAGGTTTGATTTGGCCCGTGTGTATGTTAAGTCTTTCTAATAAGGACGTGGAGGTGCTGTGTACTTGGAGTCAGTCCTCTACTTGCCCATGTGTGTTCTTACAGCAATACAAGAATGACTGCATTGTAAAACTCAAGTCAGTTTCAGTCCTGTGGCATCACATAGTAACCTGTGTCCTAGTCATGTTAATGCAGTACATTTGCACATCTTCAGCTAACATACTGTGGTCTTTGGACAGAATCATGGCATGATTTGAAGCATTAATAATTTTCATAAAACCATTGCAAATGATTTGAAGGGGTTGAGCTAATGATTCTACAATAATTATCCACTTATATTTCAGTTAGTGTTTCTTACATTAGATGAATAGAATATGTAAATAAATCCCTTGTTTCATGTTTCAATTAATAAGTTTTTTCGAGTAATACCGAAATAATAAAAAATAATTCATAATTACATTTTAGTAGATAGGCATTATTTGAAATAACAATTATTTGTAACTAGTTTGTTAACCTTTTTTTTGGTAAAGTTCTTCAGTGATTTAAGTGAACCGCTCCAGTGCGTAATGGGATGTTTCTACACAGTGGAATGATAGTCCTTTCAAAGTGGTTATGAATTGAATTTCTAGGACTGGTGTGGATAAGTGGTGTTAAAACCTTGTCAGACAGAATCAACCTAGATATTACCAATGAGTGCATTTAGAGAACTATAAATTGACTTTAAATCTTTTGTATCTGTAGGTTACCTTGCTGAAATCCAGTGAGGCTAAAGCCAATTATGCAGGTCTTTTTAACATAGAACATTAAAAGCAGTTTTTCCCCAAAATCTTCCAATTCCTAAAGTTTATCTCAAGTCCAGCTCTTTTAATGAAACCTTTCCATTTTACTATCATGTACCTTCAGTCTGTCAGTCTCTCTGTTTCTCTTGAGACACCATCTGTACAAACATCGGAAATAATAGAAGCAATTCAAGCATGTACATATTTCCAAGTGTGATCAAACAAGCCAGGTGCCCTTCTGGGCAAGAATTCTTTTTTCTTTCCTTTTTTCTTTTGGATGGAAGGGGTGGAGGGGGGAGGGTGGTTATACTATATACCACCTTAACTGACCTCCATGGTGAGTTTATTCTACAAATTTTAAGAGTTTGCTAATTGAAGGTCATTTCAGGCACTGTGATGCATGCAGAGATGAATACATTCTTAAATAGTTTTTTTCCTGTCCAAATAGATTTTTCCCTCTTGTTAGCAGAGGAGAACACATCTTTGCTAATGTGTATCCATTTTCTACTGAATGAGAAATCAAACAGATGTCCCTGCTGATTTAGCTATGAAAATATTAGTATAATAATTAGGTAAGTTTTATCTAATCTATATGATGTTAAACATTCTTAATACTATTTGATGCTTTGAAAATAATTACTGTCTTTCAAACTACTCTGAATATCCAATATCTCTAGCGTGCATTTTGATACTTTATTATATTCAGTTTAACACTTTATGCATACTTCTGGATAGTGAGCTTTTGGAGGATAATATCTATAGTCCTTGTCTCTGTATCTTAGCCCAGTATATAACATGATATACGTTTGCTGAAAGAATGAATATTATATCATGGGTGTAATCTTCTCCATAAGGTTATCCAGGGACCATGTAAAGCATATAAGTCATGTCTTCTTTAATCCCCCATTATACTGATTCAGTGCTTTGTACTTGGTAGGTGATATTCCTGTAAACTTGAAATGTGAGAAGTAGCAATGGGTTATTTTCATAACCTACTTAATGCCTACTTGTTTTAAATGGAGAATGAATCTTGTAATTTTAAAAGTCCTTAAATATACCAAAATGCTTTCTGTCCTACAAAATGTACATCATTTCCCATTATCATTACTGTCTTAATTGATATATTTCTCCTATTCCTTTTTACTGGTAAAAAGGAAGAAGACAATGGAATATATGTGTCTGCTTACAGTATTCTTTTAGGGGTATCTGATAGGAAAAATGAAAAGTGGTAGCTTTTGAAAAAATTTCTTTTAAGAGAAATATTTTAGGGAAGAGGAACAAGTATACTGTACTGTATAGTAGTACAAAGGGGGGGGGCAGTCCTGGAGTGTTGAAAGTTAGTCATTGAAATATTATCCAAATCTCTTCATTTGGTTTTTCTTTCCCACTTCTGTCTTCTGTGAGAAAGGGAGATAGAATAGGACAAAGAACCAAACAGGTCACTTTTTTTCTTTATTGCCCCGTTATTCCTGAGCCAATAGGTGTAATTGAAAGGTGACAGGGTAGAAGCTCCCTAATTCCAGAAGTGTAATTCCGCCTTCTCATTGTAACATGAGTATTTTGTAAGTTGGCTAAGCAAATTCAGGTATGTTGGCTGCTTACTGCTCCAGGCCCATCTCACACTGAGAGGGGAGAGAGATAAACCCATGGAGAACAGGTTACTGAGCGTTGTTGGTCACCAAGAGAGGTCCTGATACTCCGGGGCAAGTGTGTAAGGAACGTTAAAGATTCTCTAGGACTGAGACCGGAGTGCTTTATGACAAGTCTTTATATGAGCATGTCATTCCTTCATCTCCCTAGTGATGAAGAAGAGTAATTATAAGAAACACAAGGTGAGGGAGTAAAGCTGTATTGCAGGGATATTGCTGGCACCCCTTGCCTGATTCCTTTATCGTTTTTTAGGAGCACATTAGCCCTCTGCTGAACTCTTTCCCTGGCCACACAATTCCCAAATAGTAAAGGTCATTTTAAGTATTCATGTGGGACAGTTTTTTCTTCTGTAATTTTTTTTTAACATCTTTATTGGGGTATAATTGCTTTACAAGGGTGTGTTAGTTTCTGCTTTATAACAAAGTGAATCAGTTATACATATGTTCCCATATCTCTTCCCTCTTGCGTCTCCCTCCCTCCCACCCTCCCTATCCCACCCCTCCAGGCAGTCACAAAGCACCCAGCCGATATCCCTGTTCCATGCGGCTGCTTCCCACTAGCTATCTACCTTACGTTTGGTAGTGTGTATATGTCCATGACTCTCTCTCGCCCTGTCACAGCTCACCCTTCCCCCTCCCCATATCCTCAAGTCCGTTCTCCAGTAGGTCTGTGTCTTTATTCCTGTCTTACCCCTTGTAATTTTTTTAATGACACATTTTATTTGTATTGTCACCTCCCTTGATCACGAGCCCCTAGAAATCAGGGATCCAATTCATTTCACTAACATTGGTTTAGATACTTAGGATTAGCAGTGAACAAACCACACAAAAATCCCTATCCTTAGGGCGTTTACTTTCCAGTTCAAGGCGACAGACAAAGTTTAAGAAGGGGGGAAAAGTGTATATGTATGACGGTAAGTGCTATGTCAGAAACAAAACGGGGAAGAGAAATAGGGAGTGTGCTGAGAGGGAGAAGGGGGAGGTTGCAGTGCAGTTGTGAAAGGGTAATCAGAGAAGACCTCACCAAAAAGATGAGTCAAGAGCTGAAGATGGTGAGGGATAAGAGAATTGCAGGCAAAGGAAATAGCAAATGAAAAGACCTGGGGCAGGGGCATGCTCAGTGTTTGCCGAAACCAGCAAGGGCCCGGAGAAGGTGGGGCAGAGAAAGCAGCAATTAGAACAGCAAGAGGCAAAGTCAAGAAGATGACAGCTGAACAGGTCACGTAGGGCCGCGTAGTGTGTGGAGTGCCTTGTGAGGAGTTTGGGTAGTACTCTAAGTAAGATGGAAGCCACCGGAGGGTTTTTTAGCCAAAGAATGATAGGTTTATGACCTGTTTGAGAATTTCTGATTACCATTAGGAAAAAGACTTGGGGGGGAGGGGAGAGGGAGCCAGGCTAGAGATACTGATGACTCCAACCTGGATGGCATTAGTGTAGATGGTAAGAAACGATCAGATTCTGGTTCAAGGTAGCCAATAAGATTTGCTCATAGATCTAACTATGTGGTGTAAAAAGGAGTCAAAGTTTGGCGCCTGAGCAAACTAGAAGCCTGGAGTTGTAGTTAATTAAGGTGAGGAACCTGGGGGCAGCGGGTGGGGGGTGGTGGCGTTCAGCAGGACTGGAGACAGATGAAGAGCCTCGCTTTTGACAGGTTAAGTTGGAAGTGCCTGTTAAGCATCCAGATGGAGGCGTCAGAGCAGTGGACATCCGGACCTGGAATTCAGGAGTGAGTTCTGGGCCAGGCACAACATTTGGGATTCATGAGTGGATAGGTGATATTTACAGCTGTGGGACTGGATGAGATCATCAAGGAAATGAGTGCTGCTAGAGAAGAAAGAAGTCTGGGCACTCCAACATTAAGAAGCTGAGGACAGACACGAGGAATCAGCAAAGGAACCCAGGAAGGAGCAATCAGGAAGTAAAAAGGAGAAGCCTTGGAGAGCGTGGGGACCTGAAAAGGAGGTGAAAAGTTTCACGGAGGTGGGAATGATCTACAGCTTCAGATGCGACTGATGAGCCACGTAAGGTGCAGATGTGGACCGGAATGGCCATTTTATTGCAACTGACTGATGGCAAGCATCGTTTTGTTGGAGTGGCGAGATCAAAAGCTCTGTTGGAGTAGGTGCCAAAGGTAATAGAAACTGTAGACTTCTGACAGTTTTGCAATAGAGAGTAGTTTTCTTTTTTTAAGATGGGGGAGAATTATACCGTATGTTGATGGGAAAGATAAACAGAGAGGGAGAAACGGATGAGTAGGGCAGAGAAGCAATGTCCTCGAGAAAATCATTTGTGCTTTACTGGGGGTGTTTCCAAAACTCCCTGCACTTCCCTTGGACATTTCTTTCTCTTCCTGAATAGACTAGGAGCTCTTGGGAAGCACAGTATCCCCACTTAAAGCAGTACTGACCTTCACGAAACTTGAGCTCTACTAGTTAGGCAGGAGAAGATGGGATGTAGCACACAAGTGAAGTGATTGTCCTTTTCTGGGAATGCAACATCTCATCCCATCCCTAGTTAATAGAACAAGCAGCGGGCAAGGGGATAGGTCCAGGCTGGAGGGTAGATGTGGTAATGGGAAGCTTTCTTGTGGCTTCTACTCCTCCACGAAGTAGGAAGTGGTTATTGGCCGAAAGGGAGGATGGGGGGACCAGACCTCATGTGTCTGTGTGACTCCTCTGTGCCCAGGAGAGTGGTCATTTATTGTCGAGAGAATAAATGAATGGTTAAGTGAATTGTTTAGCTAGATGGGCCTTTGATTTTATAGTTACATGTTAATCATGAACAAGTAATTAAAATTCCGCTAGTGTCTGGAATGACTGTTCTTCATCAAGTATGGTTAGCAAATATTAGCTGACTTGAATCTTGAGTACCTTAATATTTTCTTTCCTTGAAGTGATTTTCCTTGTCATTGAGGAATCTACCTTGACACCAAACTTAACTAGATTTAAATTTTTAAATCAACAGATTTAAGTATTTATAACTAATGCTGCTTTACATGCTGGAAGTGGGAGAAACTTACATTTCCCAAAGAGCTCATCAAAGTCTAGTCAGGAAAAGAGATGGCCTAGGTAAGCACAGAGAGCTCTCAGGAAAATGGCTTATCAAAAATCCTTTCTTGCCCATTCAGATGATTCTAGAAAATAGAGCAGTGTTTACCCCAGGTCTACTTTGTAACGTAGTAGTGAGAGAAGGATGCAGAGATGCCAACTCCTATTACCCTGACTTCTACCCCTGGTTCCATGGGAAGACACTTCCAGTTCCAGGCCTTCTGTCCCTTTACCTTACTCAGGAAGTAGGGAATTTGAAGGGCAAGTTTCATTTCCAGAGAACCCATGGGGCAGTGAGCTAAGGACCAGGACTCATACCTTCTATTGTGTTTCTCTTTCCCTGCTCCTGTCCTGACTTCCTGCTTCCAAGGTTCATACGTAAGAAATGGGGCACTTCTTAGCTTATTTTCTGTGAAAACCTGGTCAGTGACAGACCCAAAACATCACAGTTGGCTCAACCACTTAATTTTGCCTAGAGAGTCAGGAATTAAGAAATACTTAGTCAGCTTTTTTCCTGATTGAGTCTTGCTGAACAGTACTTTTGCTGTGTGATTATTGCATTTATACCCAACTAATTATCTGAACTTAAATAGGGTATGACTCTTCTTTCTTAACCTAAATTAATCATCATAATATTCTTTAGACTATCTCTCACGCTTATACAGGCTAATAGTTGCTGGCTTTTCACCTTATTTCTGAAGGATAGCATGTTTGGATTCTGTTCTCAGATTTTTCAGTCCTAGGTCTAATTCAGGCCCTTATCTGCAGGAGTCTTTTAAGTCACCCTCTTGTCTATACAAAGGACTCCAATCTTTTCTTCATCCTGAGGTCACATTAATCTTCCCAGAGTAAGCACACTCCTCGCTCACAGACTTCAGTGGCTGCCCACTGTTTTCAGAGTCCAGTCCAAACTCCTTAGAAGCCCAGCTTTCTGTCATGACATCAGTACGCCCCCATATGATGAAGCAGCATCTATTTCAGTAGTAGGTTCAGATGCACTGGTTTTCAGTAAAATACCAGAGTCATTCTGGCCAATGGCAGCCGTTCTATCTATCACTTAAAAATATTTTCTCAGAGAAATAGCAATAGTGACTCATTGAGAAAACTTCCTTAATCTTCTGACTCTTCTTCAAGGCCTTCCTGCTCATAGGACTGACTACAACTCTTTGATGTTCTGACACTTTTATAATTTCTTTTACTACTAGCAGTTCAAAGTATTGATGCATATAACCTTGTTGCTGGCTGTGTTAAGTTTCAAGCATCAGAAAATAGATTGCTTAAGATACTTTGCTTGGCACACCAGTATTTTATATCTGAATTGATATACTTGTTACTTCAAGACAGATGGTGCATTGCTTCTGTGCCTAATAGCATTTGGCAGTGCTGAAATTTAGCCTTCTGTTCAATCCAGAATAATTCAGTGATGAGTGGGCAACTTTGTGCTTTTTTTTTTTTTTTTTTTTGCTGGATTTGAATATTTGGAAGTGTTTTAGCTTACTTACTAACTATACGTAAGCGCCTTCATAAAATGACATTCCAAGTGTAGGCAAGTACATAATCAGTGGATGAGCACTGTGTATCAGTTTGGCGTATGGTACCACTTGTTTTTATTTTCATGATAGTGATATGTTTCTAGAAAGATTAACGAGTATTCGGCCACATTTAAACATGGGCACAAAACTTTCCAGGTTTAAAGTTAACTGTTAGGGTAAGGAGAGTTGACATCAAAGGGGAGGGTTTGCAAATGTTGAAGTGAGTCTAAAGGAGCAGAGGTTTTTAGGTCTCACGTTGATTGTCTCTCCTCAGTTTCATTTGATTCCCCTGGTTAATACCTCTCCTCAGGCACCTTGCTAAGACAGCCATTTCGTTATTTAAGGCCTGGCTGGAAGATTGCAATAAATAGCATCTCTAAAGCCCTGTATTTTGTTACTTAAATTAGAAATCGTTTTGTATTCTTCCTTATTTGCAGCTTGTTAGAGCTTTCCTAGTGATTTGCTGGAAATGTATTTTCTCTCCGTGTATTTTCAAAGTAGGATTTATGTAATTCTGTGGTTATCATTAGGGGAAGACTGGGTGTTAGGATGCCAAAAGCCCACAACCTGAGAACACTCCAGTGGGGACATCTGAAGAGAAACAGCAAAAGCACCGTCCTTCTGCACTTGGTTGTGGGTTCTGTTTGTTGACGGAGGATGTTGATGGTTGATTTAGGACAGGGCACTGTGATGTGGAGAAAACGTCCATCCCATTTAAGCTTTGGGAAAAGGTTTACTCCTTTGAGCTGGGGCTAAAGATACTGTATTGCCTGCTCTCCTAATTCTGGAAGGATAAAGAGATCAATAAAAAGTTTCCTCGGATTCTGTAAGTCAGACCTGTTTCTATTTTTTCTACATTTCCAGAGAAGCCAAGATCACAAAGACTGGGGCATTCTGTATTACTATTGATTCTATAATGTTACTGTAAATTCTTTTTCTGACAGTGATATATTGTGCACAGGTACTCTGACCACTTCTCTAGATTCATTTCATATAACACACCCAAGGACTGAACTTCAGAGTCACCGCTTCTTTAGCATCTACAACTTGTCTGGAAGTTGTCTGGAAGACTCAGTTCCTGTCTACTGTGTAGTGGCATACCTGGGACAACGGAACTAGAAGAGTGACTTAGGAGGACACATTTACACCCAAAGGACTCACGGCTTCTCTGAAAATCACTGCAATCTGCTTATTTAACACAGTAGGGATAGTAACCTTAGCTCTTAAGTCCAGGTCCTGCCCAGGAATCTTTAAAATCATCATTTCCAAAATAAAACGTTACCTTCAAATAAAGTATTTATTACACATATATGAATACTAATTACCAAGAGTTGCCACCTGACATATTTTGACACTTTGTCTTGAAAGAAATGAATAGAGAGATCACAACTTTTAAATTTTAGTTGTATTATCACTTAGAGTAATTAAAGGTCATTGATGTATCCACAATAGTTACTTCATGAGTAAAACACTGCAATAGTAGTTATTTCAACTCTAACTCCTGGGTCTTCAGATTCTGAACTCTAGGGTCAAAATAGTTTAATTAAACACCAGCCTGTGGTAGAGTAACTAAGCTTTCAAATTTCTTATGTACTGTCTTATTCTGTCAGTGGATTTTTTTTTTTAACTTCTCTGGGCCTGACTTTCCTCAATTATATAACTGAACAAAAAACAATGAACAACACTGCAGAAATGTTGGGGAAAATGATGGGAGAATTTTGTTTAGTAGTAAAACACTGAGCAGTGTAAAGTGTCTGGAGAGACTTTAAGCAGTAAAACAATACAATTGCAAATTGTATGGATAATTATATTTTTGAGTACAGCATGAAGCTTCACTGTTAGAACGTTGTTTTTGCTTGTGCTAATAGGTTGTGTCGCATCTTTTTTTGTTGTTTTTTGTTTGTTTGTTTTTGTCTCTGGGCTCTGAAGATTGGAGTTTACTCTTAATTGCCAAGAAGGACATAAGTGAGTATATTTCTTTTTTTTAAATTTAACAGACCAATAATGGATACATATCTATTTCAGAGTATTTGATTATAATTAAGCAATGTAGATGCTGTAAGATTCTTCTAGATTTTACACTTGAGAGCTGGTCTGGTCTAATCATTTCTAGATGATTCTTCTGATTCCCAGACAAAAATGAAAGACTGAAGGAATTAAAGAATTTAGACTCATTCTGGGTGTGGTGGGAACAAACTCATGCACGTTCTTCTCTAGAGAAAAATCACACTTTCCTAATCCTTGAGGTTTCTTTTAATCCCATGTTTCCTCCAGACCAACAGTAAGATGTTTTCACTTTCTTTCTTTTTTTTCTTCTTTCTTTTTCTTTTTTTTTTTTTCCCTCCAGAAGAGGTGTGGTGGAAGGGTCTGCCAGAACCAGAGGCTAAGCACACAGCAGTATAAAACAAATTCTTTATTCCAGCTTCCAGAATTCATCCTCTTCAAACTTTCCTGTTCACTGGAATAACGAAGCCATTAAACAGTGGTGTCAAGAAGCCTCATCCAGTGGTTGGAGCTCGGTAGGAAACAAGGAAGCAGGCAGGTGTGGATCCAGTAGACCAGCTGCACTCAGACCTGCCCAGTTTCACTAAAGGGGGTGGGGAAGTGGGGAGGCAAATTTTAAATTAAATCGGTACTGAAGCAGATCTGATGTGACTGTGACAATCTTCCAGTGAATATTTGTTTATCTTAATTTAAATAGTCACGTGTTAAAAATGTGAGTGTCAGATTTACTTCCTCCCAAGGCCACTCAGCTATGCTTCTTGTAGTCTTTGGAAGGGATGAAGAGGAAACACAGAGCCACACTTTAATGATGGTGCTAGACGTTTGTGAAAGCTAAGTGTAATCGTAGAAACATTTTATTTTATATTTTTATTCCAGAGTAAATGCAGTGTACTGCGTGAGCAGGTTTAGATAAATGTTTCGTGATATGCCAGAAAGGTTACACATACATTTGCTTAAAGAAACTCTCCCTCTGGATTTAATAAAATTCTAGCCACAAAGAGGTACAAAATTTAACTCACGGGATGTAATGAAAAACCTAGAAAACTTACTTCCCACACATTTTCCTTCCCTTCCCTCCCTTCCCCTGCCTTGTCTTCTTCCCCATCGCCGCCCCCCACCCCCAGCTTTGCTTGCCATGGTTGTAGGAAAAGAAGAGCAGCTGAGCACATCGTTACGTTGTTCCTTTAAACTCTGAATCAGAGGGAGGTTTTCTGGCATCTCCCAAAGCTACAGTGCTGAGGAGCTTGTTGCTACCCACCGCACATCATCCCACAACTTCTGATTAAATGTCTTGAGAATTGGCCGGTATTTTTAATTGAACACGGGAAAACTTAAATATACAGGAAGTGTACCTTTGTTTTTTAATTCATTTGTATATTTTCTTGATGCTTCGCATAAAGACCAAAAGGTGCTTTGGCTTCTCTTTGCCCCCACCAGAACTGTGGAGTTATTGTGGGGTGTATGGTATTCCATAGCACACCATAGATCTCCACTAGATGTCAGTGTGTCACCAAATGAAACCAGTTCAGCGCGCTCTCCAGACCTGTTCTTGAAACATTGAAAATGGGAACTCATCTGTTACTTTTTAACCAGAATGATACAGAGAACTTTTAGTATACAGGTTAATAATAAGTTATATTTGTCAATCCTAATAAAAATGAAATCTTTAAAAAATGTTGTACCTTTCATCTGAGGATTTTAAAATGCTTTGCTTATATTCTAGTTTTTGCAATGATATCCCCAAAGAGATAGAATGCAAGTATTCATTTTACATTTTACGGTAAAGTACCTGAAGTGCAAGGGGACAAAATGATTGGCTCAAGATCACACAGACGACATCTGCTAAACCCAGGCTGGTATTTCTGCCATCACAGAACCTACTCTACCTAAATAGTGCTGCTTGCTCCTTTGGCGTGGAAAGTGTACTTGGGTGCAGATGCCCTTTATTTCTCATGTGTATTAACCACTTTGCCTAAAAAACAAGCTCAAGAAAAGTGGAATGATAATTAAGAATGATTGAAGATTATTGATTCAATTAGTATGGAGATAATTAAGATGTAATTTTAAGGTTTTATAAAGATTGCACAAAGAAAATGTGCTAAACGATGTAGATAACTTTAAAAATTTATAGCAGTGTTTTACCTATGCTATTTTACAGATGGTGAACTCAGACCAATGTTAGCCTTGTCATAGTTCATATGCTCCAGCGCAGAAGGAAAGAAACGCAGTTGTAGTTTGGTCTGGAAGGTTGAAGCTCTTGGGTATCTTGGGATTGATGGACATATTGTGTTTTGTAGGTTTTACACTGTATAATTTTCTTAAAGAGTATACATACAGTCCTGTATATGAGGATTTAAATAGTGATTTTATCAAAATTGTGTAAATACACAAGTTACAACTATGTAGAAATGTTTGTGGATAAAGATTAAAAGATAACACATTAGGGTGGTGAGATTATGGGTGAATTTAATCTTCCCCTCTCTATGTGGTAACATTGTTTTTATAATATAAAGGGGAAAATGGTTTTTATTGTCCTGTAAAAATTTGCCACAATCTCTACTTTAGAAAGGCTTGTTTCCTGTCAATGAGGTACCTTCTAAACAACTGAAATTCAAAAGATTTGGTTTGGTTTATTTACTTCAGTTGTTCTAATTTAATCACAGAAACCAAGGTTAAACTGGCAGAAGTACATATTTTCAAACCTTACTGGGAATTTTGAGCGAAAATAAATGATTGCCCCAATCCCAACAGGCTGTTTGCTGGCAATGTTCAGTGCATTGTCGATGTTCATACTGATGAAGAAATGTTTAATAAATGTAGCTGTCTTCAATTTGTGTTTTCCTTTGAAACGGTGCAGGGTTAAAAGAGTCGCCAGTAAAGTTCAAGAGATTTTCAAAATTAAAAATTAGAATAGCTGTTGATTTTGCATGCTTGGACCTATGTTTTGGTTGAGAACTTGTATTTCTCAAATCATGCATGGATCAAATTGAGGTATAAAATAACATTTCACATATGTGAAAGAAAACTTGTACTTTTATGATATGTCTCGTTTCAGTAATAACAGTGTAGCCACCCTTGAATTGTGTATAAAAGCTTCATGGGCAATAATAAAACTTATACAACTGATCAGTGATTATCCGTTGGAGAAGTCAGGCATGTGTATCGGAATTGCCTAGAAAACTTTTTTAAACCCATGTTTCCCTGCCACCATCCCATCCTGTGATCACAGATTTCCAGATTTGGCGCTGGGGTGGGTGGGTGGAGGACGCAAGAGTGTGCGGTTCCAGGACTTTACAAGGTGCTGCAAAGTACTGGTGCCGATGGGGCCTTCAAAGTCACTCCCACCCCAGGCGTGCCCTCAGTTTGAGTTAATTCCTGGGCTCCTGGAGCTGCTAAAACGCCTTGAATACTGGACTCACAGTTGGCTAGAGTTATTCAGTAGTTGTAACAAACCTAGGGGATAGCTGAATGGAGTTGATAGGCTCCCATTTGGAGGTGAATTCTTTGTTCAATCAGTTCCTGTTAAATAGGAAGGTAAGGAATCCAGGGGGAAGACCAGGACCAGCTCAGCCTCCCTCATGCCTGATTTGTAGCATATCAAATACTCCAGCTCCCACAGAACCTTTATTTTCTCTACCAGTTTCTCACTGTGCTTAGAATCCCACCATTAGATTCATTCTTGGGCTTAAAATATAGGCATCTCCAGAAATCTTAACTTTTTAATGCTGACATTACAGGAATCAGTAACACATTGAGTTTTATTAGTTTTATCAGGAACTCTACACTAAAGCTCATTAGCTCAGAAAAATCACTTCTCACCCCTGACACCTGGCAGAAGCAAATTGTTGGGTAAATGGGGATTTTGATAAGGGAAAGAGGGAAAAGAAGCCTAGAGCATTCTAGCTACTACTTGAGAAGACAGGCAGAAGGGGGCAGGGGCTGATTGCCCAAGGGAGTACCCTCCGGGCGCACAGAGGAAATCAATTAACTAAAATGCAGGCTCTGACTGGAGTTGTGGGCAGGAGAGTCTGCATTGCAAGCTCCTAAGTGAGGCCCCTGCTGCTGGTGTGGAGGAGCTTCATCTCCTTCACCTATTGTCTCTAGCAAGTCCTACACCCAGCACGCAGGGGCCCAGAAGTTCTTGTTATTGCCCTTCAGTGAGACTGAGAATCACCTGGAGAGCTTGTTAAAGCAAAGTCCTGGGCCCTTCGTCAGAGGTTCTGATTCAGTTGGTGAGGGCCGCGAGTTTGCCTTTCCAGTTGCTGATGCCTGGGACTGAGTAGCAATGCTTTAGACAGCACATCTCCGAGCCGCGTCTGCAACCCTGGCAGAGCACCCGATACCCCAACATATGCCGAAGTTCTAAGTCGTGGGCGCTTCCTGACGTGCTGCAAAGGTGAGCCCAGCATCCTCATATTTGCCAAAACGTATCATCTAGGAGATCTCCCTTTCAGGCTCTCGTGATGTTGTGTTTCTTGTCTTTGCAAACTTAGTCACACGCAGGTGGATCAAGATTTTGTATTATGTCTTGCATACTAATGTATCTGGAGGATAAAGAAGAAAATTCAGTAGGCATGGGACTTCAAAATCATTTTGATCAGTTTCCTGGCCTTGGTGGGTTGAATTGGTTGAAATCCACAACCTGCTTATGGATGCACAGCAGGAGTTAGGAATGATACTGTTTGTTTTGTTTGTTTGTTTTGCGGTACGCGGGCCTCTCACCGTTGTGGCCTCTCCCGTTGCGGAGCACAGGCTCTGGACGCGCAGGCTCCGCGGCCATGGCTCACGGGCCCAGCCGCTCTGCGGCATGTGGGATCTTCTCGGACCGGAGCACGAACCCACGTCCCCTGCATCGTCAGGCGGACTCTTAACCACTGCGCCACCAGGGAGGCCCTGATACTGTTTTAAATATGGCAGACATTTCCCGGCAAAATCTCTTAAAAACTGATAGAAATATTTTAAGAACTTGGAAATTCTTAGGGGTTTTTCTTGGTTTGTTTTTTGTTTTTGGAATTTAAGAATTCAACACATTGAAAATGAAAAAAACATCTGCAGAGTACTGGAAAAAATTTCTTCACATTCTTGTCTCCTTAGAATGATGCTTATTATATTCTGGTTAAGCTGAAGGATAAAGATGGGGCTAAGTATAAAAGTATTTTAAGTTAACTTGAAAGAAATTTTAGTCTTAACTATTACTGAAACAGCTTAAAATACAGAACAGATTATTGTTTGCAACTAGCAGTTCCCTTTCCATTTTAATCAGTTCCTTCGGTATCTTTGAGTGTTATCTTTATTATGAGAAAATATGGTTACAGTTCCTCGACCTTCATATAGCAGTATTTAATAATTAAGGGTTATCAAAATTTGTCTCAAAGATTAACTATGCTAAATATTATTTTAAAATATATTTTAAAAATACATTAAATATAGGGTTTTCTTTCATTTTTAAATCAGCTTTACTTTTATTAATATGTAGCTCTCTTTGAGCTATAGAGTGTTGTGATTTGTAAAATTTCTCTCAGCGGGCATGCATTTAAGAACATTAGCTTACCTCGTTGGAGATTTGTGAGAACTGATCAATAATAAAGTACCCCATGCCACAGCTGGGTATTACAATTGGAGATAGCTAAGAAACCTTGGTTTCATAACAACGTAAGAACATGGACTCAATGAAATGACAAGAATAAGATTTGTCAAATGTTGCTTCTTAGAGTCTGGTCTACTTAGCAGTGCTAATCTCAATAAATCTATCAAGAGCTCATTTCTTTTCCTTCCATATTTACAGAAACCTCTATGTCATCTATAATGGATGGATTTCTTAGGTAGCTTTCAGTGTTAGTAGTTCAGTTACATTACCAACTGTTCTATCACTATAAAAGATTTTCAAATGGGAAAACTTCAATATCCCACCAACACAGGCCACTTTCCTTTGTTATATGCTCTCCATAAGCAGGCTTTTTTCTTAGCAGAAATCGCTTTAGTCTGTAACTAAGGTATTTTCTTATTTGTGTGTCTATTTGACTATACATCGTCCTCACCTGGGCTTCTGAGCGCATGTGCACAAGGACCATGCCTTACGCTTCATTGCAAGCCCTGGGCCCAGCATAGTGGTAGCAGCTCAAACTACTTTTGATTAGCAGTTATCTGCTACGAAATATTTTTCATAGTTGAGAGGTTAGTTTTCTACTACTGTGTTAGGGACTTGAAACTTCCATTGTGTTCCTTCTCCTGGTAAAGGTGAACCACCATCCCACCCCCTGCCCACAACCCCTCCACTGGAGCCCATCATCAAAGGAGTTAGCTAGCCAGGCACACTCTTTCTAATGCTTCTGAAATTGTTTTGAGTTGTCTCTTACCATTCTCAACCCAACCCAGCCTGAGCATTCTCTCCTAGCTCTGGCAGGGAGACGTGTGCTCATCAACCAGGCTGGGTCCTACCTACCTATGTTCCAGATCCTCTTTGCCCCGGCAAGCACTTCTCCCACTCCCTGGCACAATTTCCTGTGAGAGAGGGCAAGGGGGATTTTGACTAGGAAAATGTACATTCCTATCTTAAAATGTGACATGAAGGAAATATACAGAAACAAATGTTTTGCATCAAGTTTATTTCTACGTTTAGCATTATTGCTACTTGGGGGAGGGGGTTGTAGATATAAAACGTTTTACAAGTTTTATGAGTTTAAAATAAAAAAACCTTGGGCCATCTGTACCATTTCAATTTGTTTTTAATAGGAAAACTTTGGCTTTTCCCCACCCTGGTTTTCATCAAGATAGTACCTCCCTTTCCTCTTTTCTTATGGTGTATGTTTTTACAGTATAATCTTGTTATCTGGATTAATTAAATCTTTAGTTTTGTTACGGAACCAAACTTTGGTCCACTCGCCTGCGTGCAGTAAAACCAATATACTGAAACCAGGTTGTGGTGAAGCAAAGTGTAGCATTTACTGCAGGGCGCCAAGCAAGGAGTCCAGGACAGCTAGTGCTCAAAACCCCCGAACTCCCTGAAGGGTTTCAGCAAAGCATTTTTAAAGACAGGGTGACAGAGGGACATCCCAGGGTATGTGATCAGCTTCTGGGCAATTCTCTGATCAGTTGATAGTGAGGTAACAGGGCCATGTTACAGGGATTAAAATTATCAATCCTTAGGCTCTAGTAGTCTGGAGGGCTACATGGTGTGGGTTTTAGCATCTGTAAAACAACTCAGGAAATGTGTATCAGATACTATTATCTAGGTACTTCAGAGAGAAGCTAAAGCAGAGGATATTGAGGAGAGGTCTGTCCCTGGAAGGCCCCATAGTGTCCTACTCAGTTACAGTTTTATGCTCCGTAGAGAGGAAGTATGATTTGATCATTACCTTAAAGCTTTTAACAAGGGTTTGTTTTTCCAGTTTATGAGAAGCAGACAAAATTTGATTAGTTAAATTTGTCAATATCACACAGTAAGATGGTGCATATAGTGTGGCAGTTAACCACATGGTCTCTTTACCCCATGTTAGCTGTTTAACCTTGGGTAAATTACTTAACCTCTCTATGGTTTAAATTTTTCATCTGTAAGATGTACATCACAATAGTATGTATTTTTTAGGGTTGCTATAATGAGATACAGGTTGTCAGTGCTGCTGAAAACTCAGCCTCTGTGCACCAGTGCCGAATTGAATCTCAGAGACAGATTTTTTGGTGAAGCAGAAAAGAATCGCTTTATTGCTTTGCCAGGCAAAGGGGGACACAGCGAGCTCCTTCCCTTGAAAACTGTGTGTCCCAACCCAGGGGAATTTGGTAAGGAGTTTTATAGCAATGGTTCAATGGTGGGGTTGCTGATAGGATTAGGGTATGGGCAGGGCCTGCACTCCTTTCATCTGGTCTCAGGCAATCTCTCCATGAGCTTCTCTGGTTTCTTTAATCTGGCCTCAGGTGGTCTTCTCTGGAATGAAGAATGCTAACTCCATTTGTTGGGGGTTTCACGATCATAAAGAGGTCAAAGATATTGTTATGTGTCTCCCTTGAGGTGGAACCAGGACCCTGCCCCAAGGCTGCACTATTGTTTCTTGACTGCCCCTCCCTTGTCTCTGCATCCCCTCCCTTCCCTGATCAGCAACTGTTTGAATCTGCCCTTTGGGACTCAGGGAAGGTCATGAAGGCTAGAGTCTGTTCCCTACAAACAAGGAACAGGGTACAAAAAGGCTTTCATGCCCAGGAATCCCACAGGGTCCCGCTTGGTTTCATCAGGAGTGTAGTGTAACTCTACACGAGCCTGGCACAGTTAGGTGCTCCATCAGTGTCAGTTACTGTGTTTTTCGAATGTACAATAGCAAACAGCTCCTCATAACCTTTATTTTCAGAAAAGGAACCCTATTTCCTAGACAATCTGACTAGTTCTTTTTCTAGCTCTAATTGCATGATTAACTGCACCTACTCCAGCCTCTCATAGGGGGCTTATTTCTTTACTTAGCATCAGCATTTCTGACCATAGATGAACTTAAAGAAGATGGAACGATAAATCCGTAGGCAACTTGTGTTGTGGAATTCTTCCTTGTCATGATGTTGCAAAAGGATCCACGCCTCCACCCAAATCCCAGAACACTTTCTTGTAGTAACTTCATGAGGCTGTCTTGTATTTGGCAAATGTCTGAATAAATCTCTTAACCATTGTCAGGTCCTAAATGTGTTTAACCCAGTTGAGGACAGATTTCCTGACTAGGTACAATGGACCAGTCCCTGGGGTCCGTGCCTGCTGCTTTTCTTTTCCTGCCAGTTCTAAGTGTG
Source organism: Orcinus orca (assembly GCF_937001465.1). Lineage (NCBI taxonomy): Eukaryota > Metazoa > Chordata > Mammalia > Artiodactyla > Delphinidae > Orcinus > Orcinus orca. The sequence continues at coordinate 68,432,614 of NC_064565.1, forward strand.
CCACCACCAGGTATATAATTGTGCTCTAAATAATTGGCATTCAGACCTTTAGAACTTGGCTCTAGGAATTGGCAGCAACAAGAATAAGGCAATGAAATTCTTTTTCCTTTCAGTCATCACTTTCTATTTTGTATAATTGTACTCTTTAATATCTAGGCCCATCATTTATCACAGATATATCGATTTCTGAGAATCACTTATTTTACAGTGCCTTCACTTTATCTGACCTAAGATATCTGTGAAATGGGTGATTCCCTTTCCTCAGGGGTAAGCCCCGGGGGTAAGCTGGCAGTGGGCATTGTTTTGCACTGGCCTTAGGAGCCTCGAGAGAGGGCAGGGATAGGTATGGACTATATGCTTTAAGGATAGTATCCATCTTCAGGACTCCACCTAGAGCTTGTGTTAGAAGGTCACTCTAACTCCTAGAGCCTGGGTCCAGCTGAAGAAGGAGCTGAGCCATAGGGCGCAATGCAGGTGTGCAGTGTTGTGGTTTTGACAGCACTGTGTGGCATCCAGCTGCCTTGTCACCCACAGGAAGCCTGTGCAGCACTGAATGATCAAAGGCTTTGTGACATTCTAAAAGCAAGAGACATCACCCTCTCTCCTATAGAGGAATAGAAGGGGAAGAACAATCTAGATGAAGGAGGCGTCGAGTATAAAGGCCTGATGGAGCGGATGGTGTGGGTGAGGTTTCTAGGGGCAGAGTTGATCAACTTGCTGACTAATTGGATAAAAAAACTGGAAGAAGTGGGTGAATGTTCTAAAATGACCCTGAACCTTCTAGTTTGGATGACTTGCTACATAGTCATGCAGTCAGTCAGGAAAGGAAATGTATTACTAAAGAAGAGAGTAAGAGTAAGAGAGGGTGAGAACTCACTACAGCTATGCCTTGTCATCTCCATATGGGATTTCTTTGATTCCTTTTTAAAAAACCTCAATATAGGAGATTTTATTGAGACTAAGTACTTGCCCAAGGTTGCAAAGCTAAAGTGACAGAACCAAGATTCAAACTCAGGACCCTGCAACTACAAAGCCAATGACCTTTCGTTACACCAAGGAGAATAGACCATAAGGCACACTATCTTAGGATGCTTCTTATGCTGCTAGCACTGTGCCCCAATTCTAAAGATGATCCTATGTATTGAAATGCCCCCCAAATTAATCATTATTGTGAGGACTGAATGTCTGCAACGACCTGCCCAGTCAGACTTTCTCAATTTACATCAAATGCTGTTTATTTAATTAAAGAGAAAGTTATCCACACAGTTGAACCACCAAAAATGCAGCACTGAAGTGTTTTGCTGTTTTGATAATTACGAGTGTGCACGGGAGCCTTGACACTGAGCATCAAACGTTCTGTACCAAATCGACTGCCAGTTCTATGACCTTGTTATAGCAAACCTCCCTTACTGGAAGTCTTCATAATTAGAGCCCATCCTTCCCTAGCGCAGCATGCTGTTGCAGACACGATTCACGACCTCGGAGCCCAGATTGGCTCAGGTTTTGAGCAATATTGGCGGGAGACCCATCAACATTATTTCCATTTCTCACTATTGAGAACATAGGCCCCATGTTGTCCAAGATCCAAAGCAGTGTTTCTTAAAGTGTGGTTCCACAGCTCTGCGTTTGGACTGAAGCTAATATACAAGTGCTTGGGCCCCACTCCAGATGTATTCACAGAAATTATTGCAGAGTGATCCAAGAATCTGCATTTTAATAAACGTCCCATATGATTTTCACGTATGCTGTTTGAAACAGCTGGTCAAGATGTGTGTAGACAGGCCACTGTTACAATTGTGTTGGTGATGGCAGAGGGATTCCTCCCAGGGGAACAGGCAAGAACAGACTCCTTAGAAATGTTTTTTCTACAACCGTCTATTGGTCTTTTGCCTTCTATAAGTGATGCTGAAAACTCAGCCTCTGTGCACCAGTGCTGAATCGAATATCAGATTTGGGTTTTTTTAAATTTAATTATTTTATACAGCAGGTTCTTATTAGTTATCTATTTTATACATATTACATATTAGTGTATATATGTCAATCCCAATCTCCCAGTTCATCACACCACCACCACCACCCGCCACCGCTTTTCCCCCTTGGTGTCCATATGTTCTCTACATCTGTGAGAGACAGTTTTGGGTGAAGTAGAAAAGAATTGCTTTATTGGTTTGCCAGGCATAGGGGGACACAGCAGGCTTATGCCCTGAAAAGCTGTGTGTCCCAACCCAGGAGGATTTGGTGAGGAGTTTTACAGCAATGGTTCAAGGGCGGGGTTGTCGATAAGGATCAAGGTGTGTGCAGAGCCTGCAGTCCTTTAATCTGACCTCAGGTGGTCCCCTGATGAGCTTCTGGATGCTATCAAACTGTGATCTTCTCTGGAATGAAGAATGCTAACATCTTCCATTTGTTGGGGGGTTTAGTTCTGTAGAAGATTGTTATGTGTATCCCTCGAGGCAGAACCAGGACCCTCCCCCAAGGCTGCACAATTGTTTCTTGACTGCTTCTCCCTTGTCTCTGCATCCTCTCCCTTCCCTGATTACCAAATGTTTGAAAGGCTTCCATGCCTAGGAGCCCCACAGGGTCCTGCTCGGTTTCATAAGAGCACAAAGGAAGTCATTTTTACTTACCTGTGATATTGCTACAGTCAAGATACACAGATGATAGCAATGGCTTTCTAAAAAGTTGCCTCTCCTCTTGCTGGTTAAAAGTATATGTGCTTTGTTAAGAGAGGTATTTCACATGCTACAAAACACTAGTGTTTGATTTTCATGGCGTCCTTTTTGAATTTCTGTAGTTGTCTGCAATTTTTGTTGGAGTTGGCCAAGAATATTTTTCTCCCAAGTAATGCACTAGTAAACTGCTGTGCAGGGGTACCCCAAAACAATGCTCAGTGAAACTGGAAGCAAAACTGTTTCCCATAGGGAGCACAGCATATCATCACTGATTTTTTTTAACAGTATCATATGAAACCAAAAGTGACCAAGAAAAAGCAGAGTGTTTCTGTGCACAGCTTTTTGGCTCCAAAATGCCATTATTTTTATATTGATAGAGCGATCGATAAAATAATTTGATGGATGCACGCGTCCGTGTTGTTAAGTGTGAGAGGTATTGATTGAAGACCCGCAGCCAAAAATATGTTGTGCCCAGAAAACTACACTTAGGGCTAAAAGGGAGGTGCTTTTTGAGAGGTACCTCGACGAACATTTGATAAATAAGCACACTAGATCCGTTCTGCTCACTGGTGGAGCCCGAGTCCTACCCTCCCCAAGTGACATGTTTTGTAGCTTGTGATGATGATGAAGATTAATTTGGGAGTTTCAGCCAAAGCATTGTGACACAGAATTAGTATAAAATCTCAAAGAAATGATAATTAACCAGATTTTGTTATCATGAATGATTCTGCTTAAAACGTAGAGCTGAAAATTTGAGAGACTCAGACAACTTCCTTGTCATCTGTCTCTACAACATTAAACAGTGACACGCTCTGATGTTCCTGGTTACTTTTACTGAGTTTACTGGCCCCTTCCCTGAACTGGTCTAGAGACTAAGGTATATAAATATGAAAAGATAGGAATTAATCATCACATTAATGACACATACATATATCCTAATGTTGGGGGCCATTAATGTTGGGGGCAGTGGTGGAGAGGAGACTGAATCTGGGATGGACTAATCAGGAAGACTTTCTGGAAGAAGGGCTATTGGGCTGAACTTTGATAGGAATTAAATAGGGAGCAGAAGGTGGCAGAAGAGTGTGGAAATACCTCTGATGATAATGAAAAAAGTATGTTTGGTAGATGGTTTGCTGAGAAATAGGTGTAGGAGAATACTTGCTTTGAAAAGGAGTGAAAAATAAGGTTGAAAAAGTGAATTCACTGAAAACAGTTTCCTTGAGGATGATGGGGCACATGCAAAATCTCTGCCCTGGGATCTTCAAAATATATGCTCCTGAGAGCAAAAGTACCAACATACAGATGAAAGCCCCTCTTAGCAATCACCTCACACAAAAGTCCAATGGGGAGACAATGGAGATACAAATTTGCATCACTGCAAAGCAAATACCTTAAAAAGCCCAGTCACATCAGATAGTCCTTCCTCGGCCCCTCTACCACCGAAGGTTTCATTGATTCCTCTCACCTCTTCCCAGTTTCTTTCCATCTTGCTGGCTCTCCTCCCTTCTTCTCTCTGACCTTTACCCATCTTTGCTCCTTTTATTTACAGGGGAAAAGACAAATGAGAAATCCCTTTCTTCATCCCATGCTGAGCGGCTTCCCAGTCCTCTGACATCTTGCTTTCCACGATACTCTGCACTAAGGGGGAAAGAAAGAGCACACAAACATGACATCTTCCTGAACAAAGGCAGTTCCTTCCCTAAGAGAAATTCTGGTGCCAGCTGTGAAAGTCCTAAGAAAAAATTAACTTCACTGAACGTACAATGACGAACAAGGACTAGAACAAAAAGGATTCTCTCCAGGTCCTCTTAGCTTGCCCCTATAGCTCAAGCTCTCTGTCTCACTAACTTGGACACTCCACCTACATTCGCTTTGTAAATGGCAGCTGGTTTATTTCCTGGTGATCAGGATCCTCCCTCTCACCTCCCCTCTCCTCCCCTCCCTGCTTTTCTCCCCTCTCTCCCCTGTGGTGATGAGAGAGGAATAAAACTCCTCCTGCCAGGAGAAGTCACTTCAGACCTGGTGTGCTTTACAATGCTCCCTGGAAGCAACTAATATTCATTACTCGTTAATGACGTCTTGCCCAACATAATGTGGGTTTTACATTCACATACCTTCTCCTATTTAATTATCTCCATAACTTTGTGAGAGAAGTATAATTATGCCCATTTTTATACGTGTGGGAGCACAATATTTGAGAAATGAAATAACCTGTCCAAGACAATACAGAAAATTCAAGACAGAATAGGATTTGAAACCAGCTCTGTCTTGGGATTTGAGAGTCAGTTAGTTTGACTCCTTACTACTTTCTACTATTTCAGCTTCTCTTCCAAAGTTTTCTTCCGTTTTTGTCTTGACTGAAAGAAGAATTGCAGCTGTATTAATGTGAACATAACCACCAGCATGTCATCTCTTAAATTACTATTAAAATTACAAATATGCTTCATATTAACGATCCTCTTTCTGCATTTCTTGGTACTGCAATCACACGAAACACCTAATCAGTTTATCTCTGCTTTTCTGTTTTCTGTCTGAGGATTTCTTTAGCTCATATCCTGTATTACTTAGTTCAGACTCATTCCTCTCAGCTTTCAAGTCTATTCTCAATATATCGTTAAAAACACTCCTATACTAGTCAGGTTCTCCAGAGAAACAGAACCAATAGGACGTGTGCATATACACACACAATTAGAAAGATGGATCAAAAGAGAGACTTATTTTAAGGAACAGGTCCAAATGACTATGGAAGCAAAGGCAAAATTTGCAAAGTAGGCTGGCAGGCTGGAGACCCTGGAAAGAATTGCAATTTGTGTTCAAAGATGGACTCAGAGGCAAAATTTCTTCTTCCCGTGGGGCTTTCAGTCTGTTTTCTCTTAATGTCTTCAACTGATTAGATGTGGCCCACCCACAATATGGAACATTATCTGCTTAACTCAAAGTCTAATGATTTAATATTAATCCCATCCAAAAAATGTCTCCACTGAAACATCTATAATACTGTTTAACCAAATATCTGGGTACCATGGCCTAACCAAGTTGACACAAAATTAAGCATAAAAACTACTTACCCCCAAGCCATTTCTTTTACCTAGGTGCACATTTGCATGTGCAGAAAAAAATGCCCTGAAGTATACACACTTTACAACTAGAGAGGATACATCACCTTGGGCAGTGGGAAAGGGGGAGAAATTTACTTTTTTGGTCGGACCACTCTATATTGCTTAAATTTTTTTCAGAGTGCATTGTGATCACTGTTACTTATACAGTCGTCCCTTGGTATCCCTGAGGGATTGGTTCCAAGACTGTCATGGATACCAAAATCCACGGATGCTCAAGTCCAGTAGTTAGCCCTCCATATCCATGGTTCCGCATTCATGGATTCAACCAACAATGAATCATGAGGTGTTGGAGCATTTTTTGAAAAAAATCGGCATATAAGTGGACCCGAGCAGTTCCAACCTGTGTTGTTCAAGGGTCAACTGTATTTTCAAATTAGTTTTTAATCAAAATAAAATATACCTATAGTTAAAGTAAAACAATAGTACAAAGCTTATGAGGAGGTTCCCAGGCGTCTCTTCCAACCCTCCCCAACTTCTGATTCCCATTTCCCGCAGGCTTTCAATTTTAACTCTTGTAACTTTTTTTTTCTTCTGATTTTAAACTCTGTTTCCAAAAACAGAGAGTTTATACACATTTATACAGCTCTGTTTCCAAAAACACATTTATACAGTCTTGGCTTTCAAATTTGAGACATTATCTATTGATACAACACTCTACCATGGAAGATGGAGTTTTACACTACCCCCTCCCATACTTTCTCCCAATTTCCCTCATTCCATTCCCCCCAAACCATATCACATTTGTGTTAAATATATGTTTAGTGTTGCATTATTATGATAGCATAAATATCTTCCACAGCAATGCAATATATTATTTTATAATTAAATTTCCTTTCTTATACAACTTACTGTCCCCCCTCATTGCCTAATTTTATTTTGTTTACTTAGTTTTCTATGTTCTTATGGTTAACTCATTTCCATACTACTACATCTCTAAAACTTGTCTTAATATAGTTTCATACATAGCTAACATATCAGTTTAAATGTTTTCCTCAAAGTCAGCACTTTGAAACTTCTGTCTCCTATTCCAGTCCTAATCACAGACTAGTTATTATTTAATAATATCTTCCCTGTTTATTTTCTCTGAAATAGTTTTCTGGAACTCTTAGTAATGGATATTAGAATTCCTCATCTGATTCTATTATTTTCTTATTTTTCCTCTCCTGCTTTCATACTTTCTCTGATTTTGTTTTGTTTAATTTTCTAAGCTCTATCCTCAACATTACCTTCCAACCTGTTTTTGAATCTTTTATTCTATTATGTTTTTGGTTTTTAAGAGCTCGTTCTTGTTCTCTGAATATTCCTTTTTCTGGTCTCCTGCTCTCTTTCTTCATGAATGCAGTATCTCCTGTCTCTCTTTTAACTTTTCTTCAGCTTACTGCATTGTTCTTGATTCTTCCAAATTTTTATTTTTCTGCTTATTTCATTTGGTTGCCCTCTTTCACATCAGCAGATTTCCTTAAATGCCAGGTGATTCTTGATTGTTTATATTTAAGAGTCAGTCACTAAAAAGCTGATTGGAAGTTCTGTGTGCATGGCTGTGTTCGCTGAGTGTGTGGGTTTCACTATAGGATAAAAAGGATTTTCCATGGTAAAAACACATAAATGGTGGTTTAGGTAGGATTTTCCTCTTTGGTTTAGTTTAGTAATGAAAGGAATCTTCCAGTTTTCAGCCTGGGAGTATATCTTGTTTGCCTGCGTGTGGACTGGAATCTGCATGTGGACTGGAGCATGGTCTGGTTTGGGAGGTGGGGAGACTGGAATATTACTGTTGGCATTCAGGCTTTCTTTTAATACCCCCTTTTTCCATAGATGCCTCACCCTTTCTTTAGCTGTCTGTTGTCTTGGAAGTACCTATTACATGAGAGTGGTGGAAGGTCATACAGGGTGGGGGTGGGAGTTCAGGTGTCCAATTGACAATTAGATACACTTAATTTTCAATCAGTGCTCCATGAATTCATCAATATCTAAAAGGAATTCATCATTACCAAGTGGGTTTCATTCTAGGTATACAAGGCTGTTTCAACATCTAAAAATTAATCCATGTAGTCCACTATATTGATAGACGAAAGAAGAAAAAAGTCACATGATCATATCAATTGATACAGAAAAAACACTGGTCAAAATTTAGTAAACAGTCATGATAAAAACTCTCAGAAAAATAGAAATAGAGGGGGAACTTCCTTGGCTTGATAAGGATAATCTATAAAATGACTATACTTAATATTATACTTAATGGTGAAAGATTGAATGCTTTCCCTATAAGACAGAAAAAAACAAGGATATTCACACCCACCTCCCTTATTCAACGTAATGCTGGAAGTTCTAGCTCATGCATTAAGGCAAGAAAAGGAAATAAAAGTAATACAGATTAGAAAGGAAGTAATGAAACAGTACATATTTGCAGATGACATGGCTGTTTTTGTAGAAAATCCCAAGGAATCTACAAAAAACCTCTAGAACTAATAAGTGAGTTCAGTAAGGTCAAAAGATATAAACATAAGGTCAAAAGATATAAGATAAACATATAAACATAAGATATAAGATAAAATTAATAGCATTTCTGTATACTAACAATGAGCACTGAAATTTAAAATAAAATAGCATTTAAAATCATTCAAAAGAAGAGAGACACTTAGATGTAAATCTAACATATGTGCAGGACTTGTTGCTGAAAACTATACAACACTGATGAAAGAAATCAAACATCTATATAAATGTAGAGGCATACAATGTTAATGGATTGACAAATTCAACATAGTAGTAAAGGACCATTCTCCTCAAATTGTTATACATATTTTACTCAATTCCTGTCAAAATACCAGCAAGATTATTTGTAGATATAGAAAAAATTATTCTAAAACATATGGGAAGCAAAAGAACTAAAGTAGCTAAAACCATTTTGAAAAAAAAACTAGGTGGGAGGAATTTACCTAATTTCAAGACTTATTAAATAGCCACAGCAAAGACTGTGTGGTAGTGGCAGAGGGATAGAGAACCTAGAAATAGATTCACATAAATATGCCGACTAATTGTGGACAAAGGTGCAAAAGCGATGTAATGGAGGAAAGATAATGTTAAAAAACATGGTGCTGGAGAATTGAACATCAATGGGGAAAAAAGAAAAAAAAAGAAAATGAACTTTGGATTAAGTTTTTATACAAAATACTTTATACACCTTATACAAAAATTACTTGAACACATGGACTTAAATGTAAACCATAAAGCACTAAAACTTTTCGGAAAAAAACATGAGAAAATCTTCAGGGTCTAGGGCTAGGCAAAGTGTTCTTAAACTCAAGAGCAAAATCACAATCCCTAAAGACAGTTTATCAAAATTCAAAAATAAAACTTTAGCTCTAGGAAAGACCCTGTTAAGAGAATAAAAAAAGCAACAGAGAAAAAAGCTGGGAGAAAGTTTTTGCAAACATATCTGACAAAGGACTGATACATAGAATATGTAAAAAACTTTGAAAACATTTTTAAAAATCCAATATATAAATAGACATAAGATGTGAAGAAGCATTTCACTGAAGAGGATATAGTGATGGCAAATAAGCACATGAAAAGATATTCAACAGTCTAGCTATTTGGGAAATGCAAATTAAGACCACAATGAAGATATCACTACACGCCTAATAGAATAGCTAAAATAAAATCAGTAATAATATCAAATGATGGCAAGGATTCAGAGAAACTGAATTATTCATACTTTGCTGGTGAGAATGTAAAATGGTACAACCACTCTGGAAAGCAGTTTGGTATTTTGTTTAAAAAAAAAAAACTAAACATGCAACTTCTATATGACCCAGTAATTGAACTCCTAGACATTATCTCAGAGAAATAAAGAATTATAAAAACCTATACAAAGATAATCATAGTACCTTTATTGGTAATAGCCCCAAATTAGAAGCAACCTAGATGTCCTGAAACAAGTGAACACTTAAACAAGCTGTGATATATCCATATGATGGAATATTACTTTGCAATAAGAAGGAATGATATAAATTTAATGCAGAAATAAATTTGTTATATTGTTTTCAAGGGTCAGTGCTTATGCTAGTGAGCACTGATCTAATTTTATACAAAAGCTATGAGGTTGGACCAGCCTCGTCATGGGAGTATCTCTTTGCTGCTTTGCTTCTTGGACATATCATCTTCCCCATACCTTTGCCCAAAGAGAACCTGGTCACTTCCGATTATTGAATATTCTAAAATATTAAACAATATATTTTAATATGTCCAATGTTAGGGTCACATAATATGTTAATTAAGGAATATTTTTACCCTCAACAGGATGTAGTAGTATTGATTTCACACCAAGTTCCCAACAATGATCTATTCGTAGTTTAAAGACTAAGTATTTTATATGTTTACTTATTTAAGAACTTTTTACAGAACTTAGCACCTGTAAGTCAGGGTGCTAAGCACCTATTAGTCAGGGTTCTGATTGCTTAGAAAGAGAATTAATAGGGCATATGTGTGTATGTATGTATGTATATATGTTTGTAGGTAGGTATTTCTTTGTTGTAAGGAATTAGCTCACGTGACTACAGAGACTGAGAAGCCCAGAGCCAGGTGAAATTCCAGTCTGATCTGAAGGTCTGAGAACCAGAAAAGCTGATGGTGTAACTTCTAGTCTGAGTTCGAGCCAGAAGGCAAGAGAAGACTGATATCCCAGCTGAAGACAGTCAGCGAGAGAGAATTCTTTCTTATTCAGCCTTTTATTCTATTAGACCTTTAAATGATTGGATAAGCATCACCCACATTGGGGAGGGCAATCTTCTACTCAGTCTGATACTGACCAGGGTTCTTGGCCTTCCTTAATCAATAGAAATTGATGAGGCCAGACAGGGAATTCAGGCAAGGTTTTTTTGGGGCCCCTGCTGCAGCAGGGGGGAGTGAAAACAAGTAACAGTTTCCCTTGCTTGCTCCCCAAGAGTGAGGGTAGGGGTGTGTCCAGGAGTTGGGCCGGAGGGGAGGCTTAGGTGTTTCTCCCACCCCTTTGGTGGTGTTTTATGCGGGAGGCATGTGCAGTACCCTGCTTTTCTCCCAACACCTGCTTTTGCTCCCAGCTCTTCAGAAGTGGCAGTTGGGTTTTTTGGTCTTTTTGTACCTGTTGTCCAGAATTTGCCCCAACTGCGCATGCCTACAGTTATTTTTAGTCCCTTATCGTTTCTTTGTATTTTGTTGCTGGAGGAGAGGTGTGTCTAAGTGCAGCACTGCAGCTCTGCAGCAAAGGGTCCCAGGTCCCAGCCTGTCTCAAGTCTACAGATTCAAACGTTCATCTCATCCAGAAACACCCTCCCAGACACACCCGGAATGATGTTGAACCAAATATCTGGGCACCCCATGGCCTGGTCAAGTTGACACGTGCAATTAACCATCTCAGTGGCATAGCTTATATTGACCTTTGAAATATAGTGAATAATATGAACATCAACAAAAAAGAAAAGAGGCGTATCAAGGGTAGAATGCTTTTATCAGGTCATGAAACAAAAGTCAAAGATTCCAATGCATTTCTTTTTTTGTTAGGGTGGTTTTCTTAGGTAGAAGGTAGAAGCACTGCCTTGTCTGTGCCTCACCCACGCCGGCCTTATTCCTTTAGTCCTCTTATAGCCCTCTCCAGTCCCAGTTTCCCCAGCTCTCATGATCCAAAACCTGTTGAGTTTTCTTTTTCCTTTCTAAACCTATCTTCTAGCTTTCCTGAGGACTCAGGGTCTTCTCTAGGGTTTGTCAGATATTTTCATTTTGTGAGGCCCCTAGAATAATACTAAATGAAGCACGACTAAATCAGGATTACAGAAACAATGGCATACGTTAAATGTTTGTATTTAACAAATGAACATTTTAACACAAAAATTTGTAATAGACCTTGTTCTTCTGCCAGTTTTATCAACCTCTTTCTGTGCCTGTGGGTGTGGCTGCATTTGGAAGACAACGGCTAAGGTCTAAAAGCACAGTTCTTTGTCAAGGTTGATTTGAGTCCAAATGGTCCAGATCGCATTCCTTCTCTACTAAAGACTATATATACCTTCCCTACTTTTTTTTACTCCTAATAGTTCTTGACTTTTCTACTTTGAGATATCTGGTGAGCAACTCCTGCTACTTCCAACGTCCTTTTCTCACTGTCCAAGCAGTTCAGCCCAGAGTAGAGGGCCCAAAACATCCTAACTCTTTGGAAAGAATATTCCCCAACCCAGGTCTCTAGAGAGTGTCAAACTGTGAGCATAAAATGGTTTTAGTATTTCATTACTTTAATTTTATGCCTTTTACAAATAATTTCTCTCCTTCGGACCACTGTATTTCTTTTTATAGAGAAAAATGGAAACTTCAGTTTTGTCACAGTTACACTAAATTTAGATTAAATTTATATTCACATTCAATGTGACAAATTTTTCTTCAAACAGAAAGTTTCAGAGGTGGTTTCATTGATTTTAAAAAAGCCACATTAATACTTAGTTTCTTTTAATCATGTACTATTCCTTAGGTTTAAAATGTATTTGGTTTTAAATAGGCAATAACTACAAAACAACAGTGTCCATCCCACCTTGGCTTCCAACTCACCCGGGCCCCTTTGTGAATGTAATTTTTCCAGCTTCTTGTCTACTCTTCCAGAGAGACTGTATACATATAAAAGAAAACATATTTTCGTACGAGTGGTAGTTTGTAAAACACATTGTTCTACATCTTGCTTTCCCCCAACTTAACCAAATATCTTAGAGATTGTTCCACAGCAACATAAAGCTCTATTTCATGCTTTACTTTATGGATGTGCCATAATTTACGTAACCTGATCAACAGTGAGGTTTACAAATACCTGTGTAATTTTGTACTTATAGCACTTCAGAAACACAGGGGAATATATCCGTAGGTTTTGTAGTGTAGGATAAATCTCTAGAAATTCACCAATCATTTTTTTTAAACAGGCTGTTGTCATCTCAACTACAGAATTCTCATGTACTTGATAAATGCACAAAACAAAATGGTTTTAAATATTTTAATTTCAATTGATAGCGTTCTATAGCTTTTATGAGGAATTAGATCTTAAGACCTGGAAATGGTGTGTGTACTTGCTTTTGCTTGGTTTTACCCTCTTCTCCTCTTTCCTTTTTTCTTTTTATATTCTCTTTTCTGTTTTTCTTTTCCTCCCGTTTTCCTTCCTTTTTTCCTCCTGTCTCCTTCCTTTCTTCTCCTCTCCATTTGTTAAGATCACAACAGCTTCTATTTGGTTTATATTAATGGGCAGATTGGGAGCTACGTAACCACTAGGTGGTGGTACAAGAACATAGGGAGAAGTATTTTCGTAAACAGACTAAGAATTAGTTTTGATTTCCTGCTGTTGTTTTTTTTTTCTGCTCAGTTTTTAAATTGCTATCCACTTGGGCCCTTAAATGCCTCCTAAGGGATGTCGTTGTGATCGCTGTTTAGCAGTTGAGCCAACATAAAATTGATGTCGAGCTTTACAACAGCTGTTATAGACCACTTTATGTTGATGTTGAGACTTTTTAAAAATGCTCATGGCTTGAAAATTTTAGCTCTCCAGTAGGAATCTAAGTTTTCTGATTTGAAGTACTTGCATTTATTTCTGACTGATTTACAGATCTTACAATGTTACGGTGGAGACTAAGACTTTATAATCGTGCTTTATTTAGCTGACTGAATTTTCAGTTAAAAAAAACACGACACTTCCCAGCTCCTTCCTATGGAAACGAAAAAAGGCATCTGCTTACTGTGGTTTTACCCTATTGACTGCAATTCGGTGTTTTATACAACCTTGCAACATTGATCTTCAGCTAAATGAGTAAAACAGGTGTTTTAAATGATTTTGGAATTTGATGTGAAAGTACTTTCTGTATGTGTTTGCTTAATTAATGTTTGGAAGTCTACCCTGTCCTTTTTAATATCCTGAATCTGTGCTTAAAATTTTGGGGATTGGTTGATCCTTCTTAAATCACACACACACACACACACACACACACACACACCACACACACACACACACACACCACACACACACACACACACACACGAATCCAGCATAAATATTGAAGGATAGCTGAAATTCTGTATAAAGTATTCGGTATGGTTATCCTGTGAAACATTCTGCTGGAAGACGCACACACAAGCTCTCATCCCCGTTGGATTTGCAGAAGTGGATATACAATGACTCTCCTGTTTTGTCACAGCGTGTTCATGTCAAGTGGCAAATTCACCCCTTCCTGAGAAGTAACCTTACAACAAAGTACCTGCTGACTTGCTTTGATGGGTCAGTTATTTTTGGACAAGTGTTGAGGCATGTCACCTTATTTCCATAGCTATTGATAGTTCTACATACAATTTTTGCCAGTGCTCACTGGGTTAGAAAATGAAGAAACAAACATTTTTGCTAAAGTGTCTCACAGGTTTTGATGATAATGGTGCCTTCCTACCATTTAACATGTCTAGTCTTCCTAATGAAATTCTGTGGTCTGGTATACAACAGGGGTCTGTTATAACATCACACCTGAAGCCTTCATTTAAGGCATTTTGTGTCTCACGAAAAGGAAAAATGGCTTCTTTGTACCTGGCCGCACATTAGGGAAAAACAAAAATAATTGCAGGGTTCAATTCAGTGGTAGAGCATTAATTCAAAAGAAGCCTCGCTCAGATGATGAAACCATTACAACATTGTTCCAGGAAATAAAATCAACTGCAGCCAATTCCTTGGTTTTATTAGGAAAGATGGCCTATTTTGTGATCTGCTATGTTTAAATCAATTGAACAATAGTGAAATCACTCCCCTGAAATGGCTATTACACAGCTTGCAACCTTTTGTTCAAGAGATTAAGTTTGCATCTCCTCGCATTATCTCCTTGTAATTGGAAAACCTTCATTTTGACAGAGAAAATGTGCCAGTATCCCTGTGAGCTTTGCCACAAGCCAGTGCAGAATGCCATCTGGTGGATGCATGCCCCAGTCGAGCAACAGCCTCCTGTCGGCTCGTATCTGGAACTTTGCAACAGAACAACTAATAGCATCTTAAGCTCCATTTGTCTAGCTCGCTAGTGCTCTTGGCAGAGGTCATAACCAGCAGTGGTTTTGTTGATTTGCTGCATCAAATATAATTAGGTTAAAGCACTCACTGACAGAGGCTCTGATAATGGCATAAAAGCCTCAGGCTTAAATTTACCCATTGTGTCAAATTTAAGTTTAGATCAACAAAGACATACTAATTTCATCACTAGAACAATAGAACTTAATAATTTTTGAACATGCTTATTCGGGATAACAGGATTCTCTTTTCTTTGGATCTCATAATTGTCTCATGTTTTTCCTTTTATTTTATTTTTCAGTCTTTGGTTTCCAATGAAGTGGTTGGTATTTCTTGCTAGGAAAGATAGTGTCATAGTGCATGGGCTATACATCCCTTCCGAACCTTACATTTGAGTGCCTTGTGGAAAATGATGAGATGTTTTTATCAGGTTACATCAAACAACTTTGAACATTAACAGTTTCATACTCGAAGCGTAGAGGTAACATTATTACTGACCCTTTAACCCTTGCTTACTGGAAAACTCCAGTAGTGTCAGAAGCCTCTTTATAAATGAGTAAGTTTCAGGCTCTGAGTAAGATGGAGAAACCATTACTTTGGGTTAAACTTAGGGCAAAGCTGGGCCCAGAGCACAAGATAGACTTCAGCTGCTATTAAGAGTCAAAAGAAAAATACAAAAAAAGAATTTCTGCAGAGAAGGAAAAATTCAGCAGATATAAGGTTTAACAGTTTCCTGCATAAATGTTGTAAAACAAGTCAGCAGGGGTCTGTGCAAGAGAGGGAGAGCTTGGCCTTGGCCTTGGTGGGGTGGTAGTACTTCCCTGCAAATGGCTGGGCTGATGACCCGGATGAGGCTTTTTAAAGAACTAGCAGAGGAGTGAAGTATGATGTCACATGCAAAATAATAATATGTTAAATGCATTTTTTTACTGACTTTTACATTTCCTCTCACTTCCATGGATTCTCTAATATCCCTCCAATACTAGAGCTTGCAAAGAAACCGCTATGAAATTTCCAGGGGGTGGCAGTGATTTCTGTGGACTTGCGGAAGCTGTCTTAGTTTGAGTGTTCCAGGTATGCTGCTTTTGATAAAAGCAATAGCCGTATGTGAGAATGAGGTTAAGTAAGTGTTTATTTGAGGATTTAATATCACACACACTCTAGGAATAAGGCAATTATCGTGCTGTTAATTTCATATTCATGTATGACTTATTTGTTGTTTACCTCTCTGCATAATGAAAATGCCATGGAAATCTGCTTCTTCTGGTGCTCTAATTTTAAATGATGCTAAACGTTATGTATAATTTTAAGTTACAGATTGCTATTTCCATTCTATTTTAAATCCTATATGTATGAGAAGCCCCTATGTTTTTGCAGAATGCTTTTTAAGCAGAATCAAAGCATAATTGTCTAAGGAATTACAGAATAGGTAGTTAATAGATCAGAACATGAGTTCTAAGCATTATATTTTGAACCATATAGTAATCTGAGCCATATATATACATATTATTATACAAGTACATATACAAATATAATGAGAAGATAACAGCACATTGCCCCTACTGATAAATGATTTTTACCTGTTTATTTGTAATCTCATGGCATAGTCAGTGTGACTATGGTGAAGTGGTTCTGAAAGTTTCAGGGCACTGCAGTTTTCATCTATTTACATGACATGATATTTTTAAAGAACTAGTCACTGGCAGAATTCTGAGCTAGTTCATCTTCTGGGGGTATAACTGAGAAAAAGAAAAAGAAATTCATATCCAATGTACGTGAAGTCTCTCTCCAGTCTGGGAATCAACTCAAGTTACATGCCTCAAATTCCGCTTCCTGAACCTTTCTTATTCTTCTCTGCTTAATACCAGATCCATATCTGGAACCAGAATTGTGTGCTATCCAAGTTCATCTAAATATTTTATTTATTCAACAAGTATTACTGTGTGCCCCCCATATGCACAGATAAGGTCCCTACTCCTGGGCGGCTACGTCCAGATTGAGAAGATAACACACAGACGGGAAATACTGAATAAATCATACTGCAGGTCAGTATACATTTAAATACTCCATAGGCAGAAATTGTTGAGGAAATTCATTGCTGAACACCCTTAACACAGCCTGCAAAGCTTGGTATGTGCCAGTTGTTCAATCTCCATTGTTATTTACAAAAGTGAAGCTTTGAATTAAGAAAAAAAAAAAGAGCACCATCTGCCTACCCGAGTAATAATGCTTGGTTTTATTCCCAAGCATATCAACCACTGGCTTGGCATTTTAACTAACTGAAGCACTTTTCTCATTAGAGTGTGTCTGTGTTTGACTGTGTCTGTGTTTGACTGGTTGCTCATTTTAACATTTCTGCCCCCTGACTCAGCCTTTTGATGAACATGAAGCTTTCCATTTATTAGTGTGGTCAGCTTGTCAAATGACCCTTGCATTCTAGGTAGCTCATGTGCAGATTGTTGGCCTTTGACAGTTACTTATTCAATCCATCCTTTTAGCAATTGACAGCTTAATCAATGTTTATATTGAGTATCTATTTTCTTTGGACCCAAAGGGCATATGTAGCTCTTTAAAGGTGCAAAGGACTACAATATGATACCCGCACAAAACTAAATTTCAGTCAAAGAAAAAGTACGTAAAAAATACTCTATTTTAAGCAGAATTTCTAATCGCCAGACTGAATGTTACACTGAGTGTATGTTACATTGAATATATTCATTCAGTCAGTCATTTACTCAACGAATATTTATTGAATGTTGTGATGTGCCAAGTACTCTGTGATTCACTGGAGATATAAAGATGAATAAGTCATGCATGGTGCCTGCCCTGCCCTATATGAATTTAGAGGAAGTAGATACAGCTGTCAGCTAGAGCCTTGTTACTTAAAGTGTACCTGAGGGCTGGCAGCAGCAGCATCACCTAGGAGCTTGTTAGAAATGCATAATCTCTCCATCCAGAACTATTGAGTCAGAATCTGCATTTTTAACAAGATGCCCAAGTGACTTGAAGTTTGAAAAGCCAGAAAGATTATGGAATGCTTTATAGAGAAGCTGAAATAAGTAGAAGTCACCAAGTTTTATTAAAAGAGGAAGGAAGACACATTTGGGCAGGTTATAGTGCTTTCTTGATCGGTTTGGGCTGCTGTAACAGAATAGCATGGACTAGGTGGCTTACCAACAACAGAAATTTCTTTCACACAGTTCTGAAGGCTGAGAAGTCCCAGATCAAGGTGCCCGTCCGATTTGGTGTCTGTTGTGGGCCCGCTTCCTGGTTCATAGACTGTGCCTTCACATAGCAGAAGGGACAATGGGACTCTTTGGGGTCTTTTTGATAAGGGCACTAATCCCATACATGATTAGGTCTGCTCCTATGACCTAATCACCTCCCAAAGGCCCCACGTTCTAATATCATCACGTCGGTGATTAGGTTTCAGCATATGAAGTTTTGTGGGGGTAGGGTGGGGATCACATTCAGTCTACAGCAGAGAGGATTAGCTATAAATCTAAAACATGACTCAAGATGTAAAGTTTTGGAAGCTAGTTGGAAATAATACTTTAAGAAATGATGGGAAATGATCCAGTAATTGGTTAATGATTCACAGGGAGGAGTAGTGATTGATAAAGTATGATAATATGAGATTCAAGGCTCAGAGGAGGCAGAACGATTTACATTCTAGACTCTAGAAGTAGGGAGACGTTGCCAATGGTAATGCAGTGCCTGGGGGTGGGGCTTCCTTATCCAGAGCATGTCGAGGCAACCATTAATGTTTTCAAAAGTGATTTTTTTTTTTTTTTTTTTTTTTTTTGCGGTACACGGGCCTCTCACTGTCGCGGCCTCTCCCCTTGCGGAGCACAGGCTCCGGACGCGCAGGCTCAGCGGCCATGGCTCACGGGCCCAGCCGCTCTGCGGCATGTGGGATCTTCCTGGCCCAGGGCACGAACCCGTGTCCCCTGCATCGGCAGGCGGACTCTCAACCACTGTGCCACCAGGGAAGCCCTCAAAGGTGATTTTTAAATTAATTTTTAGGGCTGATATTTTTTGAATCCTAAAATTGTAGTGAAAGTCAATAATAGATATAAATCAAGCTATAGCATCTTATATACACCAATTTTTCTAAAACGCCTATAATCTATTAGACCTTAGATGTGGGAAAAAAGGAGTTATTCGGTAAACTGGATCAGTAATCTTGCTTCAGAATTAATGGAGAGAGTTATTTCGGAGAAAAAGCCTCTTTACATCTTTATCTACATAGAGTTGTGTCTTTATAATCAAGCGAGGTCCTACCAAGATTGTGAGAAAATGAATTTTATCTGTGGTGCCTTAATCATGCTTTCTGTTTCCCTCCGCTCAGCTGTTGCAGTCTCGAACACACAAAGAAAGAAAGATACCATTGTGGCAAAAGTCAATGAGGATATTATTGAGGGACTGGTGACCTTCTCAAGTGCATCTTTTTGAATCACACTCTGTCAAGTGGTTTCTGTCCTCTTGTGAGGTCCATCCTCTACGCAGGGATGCTTCCATTCTCAAGTTTGAAAGCATTTGGGGTGGGGGCAATTCTGTGTAACCCAATTAATCCTGTGACAATCGTAAAAAATTTACATTGGCTTATTAGGCGCTTAAGACTGCTTCTGCAAATGACTTCATTTCTGAGAGGCTTTAAAAATGACATCCATCCAAAAGAAAGATTAAAAAGTAACCAAAAAAACCCAACATCCGTATCTCATGTTTTATGGGCATCTGTTAGTGTGGCATCCAGTGTGCTTTACACACATGACTTATCTGCACATAAACCTGAGCTGACAGGGAGAAGCCTGCAGCTTTCCAGTAACTGACAGACTTAATCAGTGAGACACAGAGCCCAGAGCAGTGTCCCGGACAAAGTTTACCTTACAAAGCTCAGAGAACACCATGTGAACATTTTCAAGGCTGATGTTTCCAATGTATCAGCACAATTGTTAGAAGTTATTCTTTTCTCTGCAGAGAGTGTCTCAAGACAACTTGTTGGATAAGTCCAGCATTTTTTTTCTTTATCAGTAAGTATGGGAAGCTGGAGATGTGAGAGTGATGATGCAGGGGTATGGAAGAAGAGTTTTCTAGCTGGAGATGGGGTCCATTGGTGAAATTTTTGTTGCAGACTGAGATTAATTGATCTAATCATTTGAAATGATATTTTCAAAGTGATAATTTTTTTTAATAATTTAGACAAACCTGTTTTGGGATGAACCTTTTCTCCAGAGCCACAGAAATATCCCCTCATCAAATGAAATAGTAGGTGTACTGAGCATTTGTAAATGTACAGTGTTTCAAGGATAATACTTCTCATAACTTTCGTTTCATGGGTGAAGACGTTGCATTACAAAGATGAGTTATGTACACACAGATGAATATTTTGCTGGTGGCAAATCTTCAGCATTTAAGGGTAGATTTGATATTTTACTTATGAAAGTCGTCTGGAGCTATATGTTATAAATGAGTCAGGTGGTCAATTTCTAGTAAACTACCTTAGGTCAAAAGAAAGATGGAAGAATGGATGAAAGGAAGGAAAGAATAAAGGGAAAAAAGAAAGACCATGTAACTATGAAATAAGAACACTTTTACACATTTGTATTACATTCTCCCTTTAGTTCCACATGGCAGCAGTAAAGCTTTACAGTTCCTTTCAAAGAGACTGTGATGGAAGCAAACTTTTGAATATCTGTGTTTCAGTGTGTTTGTCCCAAATAGGTTTCACTGTTCTGCAGTCAGATTTAATGCTTATGAATTACTTGATTTTAGCAATCATTTTCAATATTTATTTCTGTAATGAGAGCCACATTATATATACAAGTGCACTATTTCCATCATTACTGAAAATAGAAATTCTCAGTTTGATTTTTTTATGTATGAGAATTAGAATCTATAAAGTATCACATTATATCATTGGAAAGTACAGAGCGGGTGAGAATATTTTCTTCAGTTCCTCAAAGGATAGCCGCATTTTATGAGAAAATTCAGTAGGAGCAGCAAATACCATTTCTGAAAATATGAGGGTATAGTCAAAAATTATTTCCTAACAGACACAGTAAGGCCATATATTTTTCCCATCTATATTGGGCATCATTTGGCCCAGTGTTAGTTTTATATTTTGTCTCTCTTCATGCTAATATTTTATTTTATCTCAAATTTTTTCCCGCTACGTCAGAGTCCCACCAGTGAGAATGACTCAAAATAACTTTCCCAGTTAAGAAAAATCAAAAGAAAACAAAAAAGAAAACTGGGTGCTGACAGAATTGCTGCATGGTGACCGGCTATTGGAGTTCAGCCCATGAAAGAGAAAAATGTGGTAGCGCAAGTGGTACCACATACATGATTACCAGTGGAAAAAATGTCACACATCATGTGGCCTCTGTCTGTTAATTTAATGTGATGCACTTGAGTGTAAAAATAATGGGCTCTGTCAGCCTTATTAATTATCTATGCTTGTTCTAGAAGTCAGGATCATGAAATGCCTCCGAACCACCTAATGTAATGGGCCATTTTAGAGCTTTACATGCAAGTCTCTGAGCGAGCAATTGGCAATCCCAACGGCTAAGTTCATCTGCAGTTAGAGATGTTGTACTGAGCTGGACTCGCATAATAGCCATATTGGCCACAAGATGATGGAATAATCGATCTTTCTATAGTGGATTTCTTTAGCCTGGTGGGACAAATTTCCTAGTTAATGAAAACATTTTGATGCCTGGGGCGCTTCTCTAGCTCATGCTGCCTCTGTTTGTCCATTATAGTTTAAATATACTGCATTTAGGTTAATGATGGAAGCAAATTAGTCTGTTGTAATTGCTCACATGTGCTTCTTTGGTATATTCTTTCGTATGGCCCTTTGAAAGCAAGAAGAAAAGCTAGCAGATAGCTAGCTTGGGACCTATTAATACCTTCACGCCTGAGAATGTACTAATGGGACATTTTATAGGGAAAAAAATATTTGTGAGTGAGTCACTGGCTGCCGAGGGCCAATGCTTCTTTCATTCTTCAAGCAAGTTGATCCATTTCAGTGTGTGTGTGTGTGTGTACATTTACACTGTGAGCTGCTGAATGGCAAAGACCATGTCTTTTTTTCTGCCTTGGATCTTGGCATTGTGTTAAGTACCCAATGATTTTGTAATGCATGTTTGTGAGGGGATAGGTATTCTAGTGCAAGTGCACAAAGCTTGGGTCGAGAAGCTTAGGTTTCAGTTCTTTTTGATACTTGCTGGCTCTTTGACCTTGGGCAAGTCATTTATCCTCTCTGAATCTCACTTTACCACCTCTAGAAGAATTATAATAATATCCATTCAACTTATGACATTCTCTTTTGTTTGAGGGTCAAATTAGATTATGGAACTAATGATAAAATGCTTTATTGGTGTTTGATGGCATTATCCCTCTATTATTACTACTACTACTACTATTATTATTAAATAAGATTTAAGATCTGCTACTCATAGATTTTCAATATTGTGATGCTCTTTCTTACAAAGTTTGGGAAAGCGTTTTGTTGCTATTGTTTTCTATGCATCTGCCTATGTATCTAGTATCCAAGGAATACAGCCTCCTTAGATCATTCTGGAAAGAAAAATTGTTATGAAGGAATAAAAGTGAAAACTTGATATCAAATATTCAGGTCTGTGTACTGCATAACAGTTATAAAACAATCTAATGAGATGAAGATCATTATTTATATAGTTTCTTCCCATTGTAACTAGATTGATAACCAGATTTAGTGATACCATTTAGATGCACGTCTCACCAACATAGAATAATTAGTAAATAAATAAATACCAACAGGGCTTTTCCCTTCACTCTTTAACAGTGAAAACTAATTGTTCAGCTAAAGCTATAGGACATTGAGTAAGCCACTTAACCCACCTGAAATTTAGTTTTATTGTATAAAATGAGGGAATAATGTTGAATGATCTCTAAGGCCCTTTTTAGCTCTGCAAAGATTTGACTCTTTGATTTGTGTGTCTTTGAGTATGACATAAGTAAATGATATTACACTTTTCACACCAGGAAGAGAATTGTCTTCAGCTATTTGAAGTAGCTCTTCTCAGTTTTTCTTGATTATATTACCTGTTCATTTTCTTTGTAGCTCTTACCACAGTCTCTATTTATCTCATTTATTTGTTTACTTTCTTGTTTAGGATTTGCCTCTGCATGAGGTTAGAGATTATCTTGATCACAGATAGATGCCCAGTGCCTAGAAAAGTGAGTGCCTGGCAAAAATATTTGTTGGATGGATGAATAAATGAGTTCATGAATTCAGCCGTTTCCAGAGTGCAGCCTCCTTATTCTTTAAAATAATTTCACTCGGAGTTCAGTGGGATAAAGTTGTGGTTGAATCTGCTATTTATGTAAAAGAATCACTAGAGGATATGGTTAAATGTTTTGCTTTTTATACATGAGAACCATCTGTATTTTATTTATTTATGGCCTTATTACTTTCGCTAATCAAGAGTGGGATTTTCATCAGTAAGCTGTTTATGTGCTTGGTTTTTTAAAACTAAATTTGATTAGCCACTTTGTTCCTAAAATTTATGATTACTTGTCATACTTGAGTGTATAGTAACTCTAGGTACATTTTTGCAATTATTTTACTTTGCAAAATAAATTTGTCCATAAGGGGCATGCATTTCCATGTGAGAGAAGAATTTTTATCACCATTAAATGTGAATTGTAAATTTCAGGATTCACTGTGAAAAGTAATACATCTTGAAATTTCCTACCAAGTTATTAGAACATTACCAGTTCTTCCTCACTTATGTAGTTTCCCTTAACATGAAAATGTTTGAAAATCTTGTCATTTATCCCTTATGAACTGGCTGAATTACTCTTTGCTTCAACATGCATTCAAGTTAAGGTCAATCGGGGAGCTATTTTCTCAGCTTTAAATTCATTGGAAAGGTAAACCTTTCTTTGTAAGATATTACACCTTGGACCTTGACTCCCCATGAAGTAAACCCTTTCAAATTAGAAAAAAAGAATTCAAGTTGATTTGTAACGCAGGATTGTGAATATCAGTGACGGTAGTGTCTGTTATTCCCTGTTATAGGACTCTGTAATGATTCTCTTTTGAACAGTTAAAGGAGGCATTATCTTTCATTGTCCTTATTGTTTATAGACAATATGGAATAGTTTTTTTTAACGATGTTACTTTTATCTATAAACTAACAATTTTTCTTCATTGAAAAGCTGTCACATTTTGGTAGAGTGTATTAATGACAGTTTGTTGGAGACAAACCTTCTATTATGATTCCCTTGCCCCTGCCCATGGATCTAGGAACTATTCCTGACAGTAAAATTAAGCTCATGTGTGTTTCATAAGAATACTTTAGATTACAAATTATCCAGGAGGTAAAAGTAAACCCAGCGACACGCTGAGGAACACAGGTTATGGTAACATGATAAGGAAAACAGGAAAGAAAATTATTCGCCTTTGCTTTCCTGCAAGACATTTGTTGTGCCTTGGCCCCAGTGGGCAAAACACTCTTCAGAATATCCTCGCTGTGTAGCAAGAGTTAAGCAAGAGGTTCTCATAATAAACTTCTTTCAGTATCACACATGCATGTGTATATATTCCCACGATACTTTTATTTTGACAATTCCTGAACTGCAACACATTGCATATTAACTGAGTACAACTGGTTTTGAATAGTATTTAAGAAGGTGCAAATTATGGCTTCAAAGTGACCCAATAGAGGTGAAAATGAACGTTAAGCACAACATTTCTAAAATGGAATCATTTAAAATATATACTTATAGATATGAATTCAGAGTCAGTCTACTTCACTTTTTAGTTAGGAGTTTACTGCCTTAAAATGGGAAATAAATGTGTGAATGCTCTCCAGGGTGTGAAATTCTCCATTTGTACAGACTGGAAACTTGGTAATAATTATGAATATAGAAATAGCAGAAATTATACAGAAGTTTAGCAACATTTTAATTTTAGATGCAAGTATTTCAGAGGAAGAGTTTAAGATCTTCTTGGAGAGATTTTTATTGCAGTCTTTGATATTAAAAAGTTAGGGATTTCCATATAGCCTACAAACGCTACTTTTCTTGTAATTTTAAAACAGAAAATTACCTTGACTAATCTCTTTTTCTTTCTGAAGCTGCTTATTCTGAGTGTGCCTGAATCTGATAAACCCGTGAGCCCCAACTTAACCCAACCTAAATGAAACTTAACCTTTTCTCTGTTCTCACATCAGTGGACAATGGGCCTCAGATGCAGGGAGCATTAGAGAAGCTTGCCCAATCTCTAGGCCAGCTGGAAGGCCAGGCTCCCCCGCTTTCAGCCCAATAGACACTGGCGCTGAGTCACCCTAGGGCAGAGGTTTAACCTGGTTTGAATGAAGCTTGGATTTTGAAGTATCCGTCCCTTTAGGTTGATGTCACTGGGAGTCCAAGACTCCTCTTTCATTAACCAGCCTCACATCGATAGCAATGGTGACACAAAACAGCCAACCACTAAAACAGTTGGTTCTTTTTTATTATTTGTAATTTTGTCTATTTGCATGAGAGCCTGGCAGCATATGGCCTGATGAATTAAAAAAAAAAACAAAACCCTGTAAACTCTCATCTACTGGCCACAGCCTCCAGCTCGTGGCATTAGCAGGGACTAGCATGACTCCACCTGCCACTTGTCTGGAGAGGGGGGCATAAACTGATGACCTACTAGGTTTCCACAGCCAAATAGTGCTCAGCTAATGCCATGATTTAATTCCTAACAGTACTGTCAGAAATGGCTGTAAGTGGCAACACCCACTGTTTCAATACTAAATCTGATTGGCGAGCTACCCGCTCTCTGCCCTAGTATCCTACGCTAATTATGCCATAGCAGGCCAACAGGAATAGAGGGGAGCAGAAATGCTTCAGATTCATGCAGGTCAGCCTTGGGTAGAAATACATAGGGATGTATACTCATATTATCGTCCCCCACTAAAAGGGATGAGCAGCAAATCAGGGAAAGAACCAAACCTCTTTGCAATGCATCTATTTACTTTCTTATACTCTTGGTCTTTCAAAGTCAAAGATTTATATGGTTCTTGGATTTTGGTTTTTCTGAATTAGCCATTTTCTTTAATCATAAAGTTGGAGAAAAGAAATGTATTTTCCGATTTCTTTTGAGAATTGAATCATTCTTTGCCTGAAACAAATTACAATTTGGATTCATACTACATAGTTAAATGAAATCACAAACCTTTTTTCTCTCCTTAATTTTGTGTGCGTTTATGATTATACAATGTCAAACAAACTATACAAAACATAGAAACAACGTACCGACTTTCATTAATTTAATGAATTGGTATGAAAGTAAAAAGTCATTCTGTAATTCAAAATCAGTCTGCTCACTCATTTTGATGTAGTTTAGAAATCTTTCATTTTCCCTGCATTTTAAGATTGCTAAATACGCTTATACTAAAGACATGTCGTCAGAATTGCCAGCCATCAAAGAAAGGAGGAAATAATCTGGGGGTAAAATCTTCTATGATCTTCTGAAGCGAGAGATTTTCTTGATAGGCAGACACATTCAGCCCTGTGAGATTGAACATAGAGAGGACAGTTTACAATATAGAACACACATTCCTGCTAAATGCTAGGCTAAATGCTATCTCACTAAATCCTAAGAATATCTGTGTGAGACGTTTTAAGTTTATTATTTTATGTTTAACAGACAGTAGAACAAGGGCACTGACCAATCAGAATGATAGCCCTGGGAGTAGAGTAGAATCCCAGAAGCCTCCCTGCCTGGCGAGGTATTGACCCTTTGGTTCCTAAATTTGGGGAGGTCCAGAGGATCCTGGAGTAGAGTGGGATGTGGGAATTGGTGCGATTGAGGCAGCAGCTATTTATCAATGTGTGGAGGTGCTTCAACTCTGTATTAACCAGTGTGGCAGTACCTCTGTGAGCTGGCTGAACGTGGGTCCCTGATGTAGGCATTATTTTACAGATGAAGACATTGTAGCTTAGGTTAATTAACTTGCTTCAAATCACACAGTTACTAGGAGGCAGAGCCAGCGTTCAAATCCATAGCTGTCTCACTCCAAACACTGAGCTCTTTTTTTCTATGCCATGCCGCTACTATAATGCTTCTTAGAAATTTTGCACTAAAGAGTTGAGTCCAAGTTTTGCTAAGATTCCATCTGAGTAATGTGGATAAAGACATCAGAGATACCCTAGCAAGTGATGAAAGTTCACTGAGAGCAGAGAAGGTTTATTTCAAACTCAACTGATTGCCTTTAGAGTGGTACATGTTCCTACATATAACTGACGCAGAGTAGTTTGTTGAATTAAAATAAAATGTTTATTTTTTTTACTTTTATATAGAGAGGTATGTAAGATATATACCAGCCTTTTTTTTTTCTTTTAGATAAGCTACAGTTCTAGGTAAGAGCAAGATATTAAACTATTAAAAATGCTGTTATTTTTTTTCAGTTGAAATCATTTAGTTTAAATAGAACTGAACTAAGTGAGAGAGTTTTGCTTGAATTCAAAATGAATATAAATAACTAAAGCTTAAATTATAGGGGGCACTTTAAGGTTTAAAATTTTCACGTATAGAAGTGAAGTTTGTCCTGAGCAGTAACATGTATTAAGTGCCATCTGGTTGTTGATTTCTTCCTAAGGAAATAAGCAGATTTTGCAAAGAAATGAAAATTGATTAGGTGCTCAGCTCTGTCCCTTCTTATGGGAACAGCCAAGGAAAGACTGTAGATATACTCTGATGTATACCATTTTCAATTTAGAAAATTGAATAAGTTCAAGATACTGAGTGTGCTAGATAAAATGTAGCCGAAACAGCCCCTAATGTATGAACCGATTTTGTTCCAAGTGTTTATCTGTAATTCAGTATTCTAGAACTTTATATGCAAATTTCTGTATATAAAACTGAAAAGTCAGTAGATATGTCCTCAGTCTGACTTGTGAAATTTATTTTACCTATGCTGTATCTCAACCATAGAACTAATTGTGTTTTAGGCTCTACTTTTCATGTATTATATTGTTAATAAGGGAATAACATGAGGAGTTCCAAATTAATTTCTGGGAATAAATTTGCCTTTGGACCTTCAGTCTTGACATAAAGCAAACAAACAAACCAAAAACCCATAGATGAGATCATATCCTCCCATATTTTCTCAGGAATAAGGCAGAAGTTCGTCAAGGAAGGGACTGAAGGGTGAAGTTAATTGCTAGATTTGCAGTGTGATTCCAGGGAAACACGTTGAAGAACACTGTAAATCTGTGTTCCAAATTCCATCTGTCAGCATGGATTGTAGCACTTAGAATGTAAGACCTGGATAGAACTTTCTAGATCAGCAAATTAGGCATATTCTTCTAATTTCAATAAACTGAATGACAAATCTTTCTCCTCCCTCTTCATCTAATTCTTAAACACAAGTTAGGACCAAAGAATCTTCATGCCTTTGCCTGGCCCACTTTTCTTGTTGGTATATGGAAGCTCACTATACAGCAAGATTTGCAGGGTATTCAAGGGCCTCATGCCAAGAAACGTTTTTCTTCCATTACAACCTTCCTTTTATTAAAGCATCCAGGGTCTATTCATTGTGCAGATATTTCTTACATTTGCATCCTGGGCACAGCACGATCCTAGTTGATGGGTAAATATAGAAACAAATGTGGTTCCTGCGCTCAGGAAGATTATCTTCTAGGTAAGAAGAAAAGATACAGATACTTGTGAAGTAGCAGTTCAAGGGCTTAATCAAGAAAGTATAAACATGCTTGCAAAATAAAGAGTTCAGATGAGGGGTGCCATGAGTTCTGAAGGAAAGAGCACTGTAGTGGGATTGAGATAGATGAATTCATGGAAGGGCAGGACAGGTGAGGCTGGGGCTTAAAGGTATGTGTTTGAGAGGATGAAGATGGAACAAAAGAACGGAGCATGGGAGAAAAAGGATTCAATCCCAATTGGTGATCTGCTGAAAGGGGTTAATGAGGCAGAAAGAGTCCATGTTTATCATGTGCTCCTATAATCATCCACTAACCAGTTGATTAGGGGCAGTGGCAACCTGATATGGTAGAATAGCCTTGGACTTGGTGTGGGGTGGCGGGAAGGGGAGATTGTCCGAAGACAGAGTTCATCTCTGCTACACACCAGAGACAGGGTTTTGGATGAGAAGCTAGACTTTTCCTGTCTAATGTTTCTTCAAATGTGAAATGAGGGGTTTGAGTCTGATGGTCTCTAACGACCTATCCAGCTCATAGTTTCTGAGGCTTTGATTCATTTTGCTGAAAAGAGAGTAAGTGGGGTGGTTGCAGAACAGAACGTGAAGGGAGTATCAGGAAAGGGATTCTCAAAAGGTCCAGGAGGAAGCAGGCGTGGTGGGCAGCACCCCAGAAGTGGTGAGCTAAGTGGAGGAGTGAGTCTAGAGAGGCATTTCTGTAAACGGTATCTGGGTCTGGCCCCGAGATTCTGTACCACGACCTTCGACTCCCTCCGTTAAGCAGACTTGTTCATTAACTACTTCCTTCTCTCTGCTGCACTCCCTTCACTGTCATCACCACCCCACCTACTCACCATGTGCACCCAAATAGCAGAGAGTAGAGAGAACACAGAGGAAATGGGTCTCTGCTTCTTTATTGTAGCAGTTCCTGGAGCTCTTGCTTTTCCCTTTTTGATTTGTGCGTTTTGAATTGCTACTGACGGTGGCAAGTGCAACTCTGCTCCTTTGATTTGCAGGTGCGAGGCCAATAGCTTGATGACTACATCCTTCAAATCTGCCCAGACACCCCTGTGACAACATATTCAAGTATCTCCAGCTCTGTGTGGGAGAGAGGAAAGCTTAGTTAGGAGTAGGGACTAAAAAGAGACCTAGTGAATGCAACTCGAGTTATCAAAAAAGCAGTAGCGGTTACAGGTTGAAGAGTCAGGGTCAGTACCCGAAGCATTTCTTTGTTTGCCGAATGCAGCCTTATATGGGACTTCTATCAACACATATTTATTGAGTGCTTACTATGTGCCAGACACTGTTATAGATGCTGTAATTTTCTCTTAGATCTAAATCTTTATGATAAATGAAAATAAAATGGAAATAGATTATGAAATACTAATCCCTTTTGAAGAAACTTTCTGCTTCCTGTGGTAGCACTTAGAACATTCACTGCTGTGAAAATCCATTAGCATCTCTATTTTTTTCTGGCATGGGCTCTATTATTGAGAGCTCCTCAATCCATTTCATTAACATTTTTCTTTAAAGTGACCCACCTAACGAAGATTTCCTAAGTATTACGTGGATATGTTTGCCATTTATTTTTGTTCTGTGAGAGAAACGCCTCCTGCCGTTAAAAATCATCTTGTTAATATCTATCTCATCCCTTCTCAGGGTCCTCTATCCTCCATCAATATATTAGAACCAGCTGCTGTACTATTTTGTGTCTCTAGATCTTTGCATAAGCTAGACCCCTGGCTGGGAATGCATTTCCTTGCATGGAAAATACCCACGTAATACTCTTCACAACCATTAAAAAATCTCCTTTGATCAGTTCTTCCATCCCAGTTAGAGTGCTCATTTCCCTGTTTGGGGCCCAATGTATTCTATACAAATTCCTATTATCCTCTCTCTCACATGGTGTTCACAGTTATTTACTCAGTTTTCTTTTCCCAACTAGATTTATGAATTCATTGAGGACAGGGACTATGTCTTATTTGTGGTTATATCCTCAAGGTGTAAAGAAGAGAAGCTCAATATATGTCTAATAAATTAGATGAATGAATAAATGGGTGACTGGGTGAACAGACAAGCAAATGATATATGCATGCATACCTTCAACTGCCAGGAACACGTCGTGCTAGTATTGTGAGCAATGAAAAGAAATACAAGCTGGATACTTTCCTGGAGTTACTTACAAGGTACAACAGCAATGCATTGGGATGCATATAGAGGTTCCTGAATAATATACCTTAAAGGAAGAAGGCTCCCCTTTCCCAAAAATGCAGTCTTATAAGAGTCTTTGTAAGTTGGAAGCAATATTTTTAAAAGGCAGAATTCGGTAGTTAAAGAAAATTCAGCAGTCGAAGCGTTTCACTACTCCATCTGTGGATATAGTGGAAACATTTAGCTGCCTGCTGTCACACTAGCACTACCACTGACTTCTCAGATTTAGTATTCAAGGCTGACCCGAACTTAACATGTTCTGTGTTAGATTACTCAACCTGTCTGACTCACAGAAACTCACCTCCCTAACCACTGCCTGCTGCATTCTCTTTTTGAGTTTGCCTACACCCAAAGCCGCTGTCAGATGTCACGGGGATGAGACCTCACAAGGTAAGTGAAAAAAACACAGAAACAAAAAAACAGGAACAAATGCTTTTCTAGACAGAATTTGCTGAAGGCAGTGCCCCAAGAATGATAGGAAGCACCACCTTGCAGGGTTTTCTATTTGGGGTATGGAAGGACCACACAGCCCTGGTTTATGTGGAATCATAGATGGTGTGAGTGAAAAGAGGCAGAGCCCGGGGTCCCAAGTGCCCTATCTGAAAAGGAAGCAGGCTATGTTGTCTAGACAAGAGGAAATGCTTTATTTTTCAAGGGAAGTTTATCAGGATTTTAAAAGCCAAATGATGCCTAGAAAATATAACTGAAGTTTTACTGATTCCTTGGTTTTTAGAATACTTTCTTTTTGTTTCATTCTGAAAGTCTATCTTTAAACCCAAAATGCAAAGAGAACTTAATTAGATTAGTGATTCCAAAAAGATATAGTCCTGTTGTGCAGCAGACATCCTCTTTATTTAAAAAAATTTCCCCTCAGGAGTTTTAAACTTGGGGCAGAATCAATATCATGACTAAGACTTTTCTTAGTCTCCTTTTGGCAAATACAGAGTACATGGCTGTTTAATAATCATCTAAAAAGGCTCCAAGTTTCAATGTTGGAAATAGTTTTCTCTTACGTTGTAAATATTAGATTATTCAGGGCTCCTTAAACCTTCTTTTTCACGAAAAGGCAACATAGATGAGAGAGACTTTCAGTCCTTGTTCTTCAAGGATTCGCCTCCTTTGACCTACAGGACTTTTGTGCTTTTTCCAGGCTGCTCCCACTGCCCCCTTTTCTGCCCTCATGGAATGTAAGCTTTATCAATGAAGACGTATCAATTAAGAAACGAAAATGAGTTCCTTTTAACTTTGATTGTTATACATTCTACACATTTTTTTTTTTTTTTTTTTTTTTGCGGTACACGGGCCTCTCACTGTTGTGGCCTCTCCCGTTGCGGAGCACAGGCTCCGGATGCGCAGGCTCAGCGGCCATGGCTCATGGGCCCAGCCGCTCCGCGGCATGTGGGATCTTCCTGGACCGGGGCACGAACCTGTGTTGCCTGCATTGGCAGGCGGACTCTCAACCATTGCACCACCAGGGAAGCCCTCTACACATTTTTATTGATATAAATTATTTTATTACAATTATAGTTGAGAGTCAGCATTTGGGTATATTTACCAGACCTTCCAACATAGAAAATTATATTTTGTGTTGATATGTGTTGGGCCTTTTAGCAACATATCTTTTCCAGTAATTTGTGTTATATTTGTGCAAATCTGAAGTGTCTAGTTCTGGCTCTATTATCCCAGAGGACACTGGACCTGAGATTACACCAGAATTTCGTTTTTTCTCAACTAGAGATGTGTTTTTTTCCAGTGTGTAACTGTGCTCTTTCTCACTGCTGGTTCTAATATCCAGAATTCTCTCTGGGCTCAAGAGACATGATAAGCTGACAGGAATATTTGTGTAGCTTTTACATACGCATATTTTATTCTCTTAGTACCTATTCAGGTTATGGGTATATTTTATAGAATAGCAAACTCAAATGGCTGACAAACTGCTGTATAGACTCTGGAGCCCAATTGCTACATTTAAATTCCTAAACCACTGCTGACTGGTTATGTGATTTTAGGCAAATTACTTACTAGCCATCTGCCTTAGTTTCCTCATCTGTAAAATAATGATTTCTACCACGCTGGGTTGTTAAATGAGATCATTTATGAAGTGTTTAGAACAGTGCATGTTGTACAGTAAGTACTATTTACGTTTTTGTTAATTCAAAAAGATATATGCACCTCAATGTTAGTAACTAGAAAAGCACTGAAGTCATTAATGGAGACATACGCTCCTCATGGCTAGCAGTAACCTCCTTGTGACTAGCAGTGACCTTCTGCCAAAATGTGTCCTTGATTGAATGTATCTTCCTTCACCAAGATCACATATATGTAACACTAACCTCCTCCCTCACCTCTTCAGAGAGGCTTCTCAGACCTACCTGAAACGTTGTCTCCCAGGCTACAGTCCTCATTTTGCCCCAAATAAAACTTAACTCGCAACTCTCATGTTGTGCTTTTTTTCTGTCAACAGGTTGTAGGTGTTGATTATCTAGGGAAGTGTGTGCAAGATGAATTTTGAGCAGGATGTGGAAAGGGGAGCCAGAGGGCTAAAAGTTGACTAAAAGGGAAATAAAATGATTGCTAGTGTGAGATCCAGCTGCACTTGCTTCTGCTAGACACGCTTACAGCAAATTCAGTCAAATCTTTCTCCATCCTACCCTCACCCTGACTTAATTTCAGGCTGTGACTCATGGTGGCTGATTTGCCCCAGACAGCTACCCTCCTTCAGAATTCAGTGTTGATGATCTGGTAGAGGTTCCAGCAGTATACTCAAGTCTTGTCTCTGCCCACCACTTGGAATCGTTTTGCATTCCCTGAAAAGATACTTGTTTTATACAGTGTACTTTACTCTTGTTTTTCATGCAATAGGTTCCTGATGCTCTTAAGGCTGTTACCCATCACTTTTGGAAGGGTTCCAAGGAAACAATATGAAATTAATTCCCGATTGCTTAAGCTTTTGTGGTTCACTAGGGCCCTAACACTCCTGAGCCAGGGCAGTGTACCTGAGAGGATGACACCAGTGATTTAATGGTGATGTGCTTCACATAAGAAGAACTCTATGGAGCCTGCTGACAGAAATTTTGGGAAACAGTACAGTTAGAAATGGTGAACATTCTGAAATTAAAGCAGCATTGTCTTAGAAATGCAAGAAGGCAGAGGCAAAATATATGGTTTGAATCATTAACAATACAATGAATGTCCAGAAAACCCATATTTTAGGCTAAGGATATGTCCTCTTTATCTTGGCTTTCAGTCACTTGAATTTTTATATTCATTATTCTGGTTGTATTGAGACAGGCCTGGGACTTGGGACCCTTTGCTGCAGTGCTGCAATGCTTGCACTTGGACAAACATCTCCTCAAGCAACAAAATACAAAGAAACTGTATGGGACTCAAAATAACTGCATGCACAGTGCATTTGGGGCAAATTCTGGACCAAAAGACACAAAAAGACCAAAAAACCCAACAGCCCTTTCTGAAGAACCTGGAGCAAAAACAGGGTTTCGGGAGCAAAAGCAGGGTACTCCGCATGCCTCCTGCACAGAACACCACCTAAGGGGTGGGCAAAACACCTAAGCCATCCCTCCAGTCCGACCCCTGGACTCACACCTTCCTTGTTCCATATAAGGAACAAGCTTGTCCCACCCCTACCCACCAGGGAGTGAGCTAGCAAGGGAACCTGTTGTTTGTTCTCTCTCCTCCCTGCTGCAGCAGGGGTCCCAATAAAGCCTTGCCTGAATTTCTTGTCTGGCCTTTAGTCAATTTCTATTGATTGGGGAAGGCCAAGAACCCTGGTCAGTATCAGTGTTTTCTACCAGCTCTAAGGGTGGGATTATGTACCACATTCATCAATTGACAATGGATGGCAATATTCAGGCACCCATCTTGTCTTCACTTTAAATAGAATAATTTAAGAATACTAATTCTAAACTTACACTCCCTGAAGGCAAGGTAAAGATTTTATAGTGGTATTTTATTTTATTATTTTATTCATAGTGATTGATTTTAGAAGATACAAATGGTTTTGCTACAATATGTGTTACTACTTCTATCTTTACAGGGTTTCTAGTGTCGACTGAAAATAATTACACAACATGAGAGTTGTGAGTTAAGTTTCATTTGGGGCAAAATGAGGATGATAGCCTGGGGACAGCCTCTCAGATAGCTCTGAGGAACTGCTCTGAAGAGGTAAGGGGGGTGGTCAGTATATATATGACTTTGGTGAGGGGGGATACTTTAAATTAAGCACACATTTTGGCAGAATGTCACTGCTAGTCACGAGGAGCAGATGTCTCCATTAATGATTTTAGTGCTTTTCTAGGTATGAGAAGATGCAAGAATTTGCGCTCATAAAATCTTCTCCTGAAAATATCTAACTATCTGAAGGCCTGCTCTGCCAGGTTTTCCCAGAACACAGAGTGCCTCATTCCTGATCTCTGCCCTGATTTCCTTTCAGGGTGTATTGAAGGTCAGCAACTGCAGTAACTAGTGACCTAATCCTTGTAGAGGCAGATGGCGAGTGACAATTTTTATCTGGCACTAGTTTACTACTGTTTGAAAGATGAATATCAATGGTATAACTTAGGAAGAACATTAAAAGTTATCTTAGGGCTTCCCTGGTGGCACAGTGGTTGAGAGTCCGCCTGCCGATGCAGGGGACACGGGTTCGTGCCCCAGTCCGGGAAGATCCCACATGCCGCAGAGCGGCTGGGCCCGTGAGCCATGGCCGCTGAGCCTGCGTGTCTGGAGCCTGTGCTACACAACGGGAGAGACCACAACAGTGAGAGGCCCGCGTACCGCAAAAAAAAAAAAAAAAAAAGTTATCCTAGTACAATAAAAAACTGGACCAATGCATAAACCATTTTGAACATTTTAAAATTTATTCAAAAATTATTTTTCGAGAGGAGAAAAAGATGTTTAAACCCTGAGGTTGGGAAAAAAAAATCTTGAGTATTTTTCTGAGCTTTAGCTTTTCTTTTGAGTAGTTTCCTCCCCATCAACATATTTACAAAACCAAACTCTCCTTTTCTCAAAAAATGCACCTACTGTACAGAGGGGAAGTAGGGGAGTGATAGACTAATGCAGTGTGAGAATTCTGAGTTTCTTTTTTTTAACATCTTTATTGGGGTATAATTACTTTACAATGGTGTGTTAGTTTCTGCTTTATAACAAAGTGAATCAGTTATACATATACATATGTTCCCATATCTCTTCCCTCTTGCATCTCCATCCCTCCCACCCTCCCTATCCCACCCCTCCAGGCGGTCACAAAGCACCGAGCTGATATCCCTGTGCTATGCGGCTGCTTCCCACTAGCTATCTACGTTATGTTTGATAGTGTATATATGTCCATGCCTCTCTCTCGCTTTGTCACAGCTCACCCTTCCCCCTCCCCATATCCTCAAGTCCGTCCTCTAGTAGGTCTGTGTCTTTATCCCTGTCTTACCCCTAGGTTCTTCATGACATTTTTTTTTCTTAAATTCCATATATATGTGTTAGCATACGGTATTTGTCTTTCTCTTTCTGACTTACTTCACTCTGTATGACAGATTCTAGGTCTATCCACCTCATTACAAATAGCTCAATTTCGTTTCTCTTTATGGCTGAGTAATATTCCATTGTATATATGTGCCACATCTTCTTTATCCATTCATCCGATGATGGGCACTTAGGTTGTTTCCATCTCCGGGCTATTGTAAATAGAGCTGCAATGAATATTTTGGTACATGACTCTTTTTGAATTATGGTTTTCTCAGGGTATATGCCCAGTAGTGGGATTGCTGGGTCATATGGTAGTTCTATTTTTAGTTTTTTTAAGGAACCTCCATACTGTTCTCCATAGTGGCCGAACCAATTCACATTCCCACCAGCAGTGCAAGAGTGTTCCCTTTTCTCCACACCCTCTCCAGCATTTATTGTTTGTAGATTTTTTGATGATGGCCATTCTGACTGGTGTGAGATGATATCTCATTGTAGTTTTGATTTGCATTTCTCTAATGATTAATGATGTTGAGCATTCTTTCATGTGTTTGTTGGCAGTCTGTATATCTTCTTTGGAGAAATGTCTATTTAGGTCTTCTGCCCATTTTTGGATTGGGTTTTTTGTTATTGAGCTGCATGAGCTGCTTGTAAATTTTGGAAATTAATCCTTTGTCAGTTGCTTCATTTGCAAATATCCACGAGCAATTAATTGTTTTCTTTCCCTATAATGCTGGGCTTTGGCAATCACTTGTTTAGGACAGAAGTCTTTGAATCATGTGAACTGGCAGAGTGTAAAAGAAATACATAAATAAGGAAAGGCAAATATCCTTCTTACTATCCTTTTTGAAGAAAATCAACAGTATGTTAAAGAGCAGTAGGTCAGATACTGTTCTTCCTGTGATCTCAGGATCAACCTTTTACTTCCTGTTGCTTTAAGTTAACTCTTCCGGAAAAAAAATTTGGGGGTGGGGGGGCGTTGCAGTGTTCTTTTCAAAATTAATGAATAGACTTCTTGAATAATCAAAACATGCTGAAAGCCCTTGCTCTGAGAATCCTGTGGGAAGTTTCCATCTGCTGATTAGCTGAGAAGCTTACTTTCAGTATTAACGCGCAACGGTCAGTTGCCTTCTGGTACAAGTCAGTATAGATAATTAGTCATCAGCTCAATAACTCTTGATAAGACAGGTTTCTACAGAGAGGACCCACCCCTCCCCAGTACCTTAGGGTTTTGCTTAATTGTAAAGTCTAACATCTTTACCCTTTTTAAGATCTTGAAACCTAAAACAAATAATGTACTTCAATCTTATTAGTGGAGAAAATCAGTAGTAGAAAATGTATTGACTAACTACAATGGCCTTTCATCCTGGACACCAAGAGTCACCCTGGAGAATCGTCACAGTAATTGAAATAAAAGCCTTTGTGGGCTCTTCCCTGTGTTATAAATGTGTCTGCCAAGCAGTATGCTCAGAAACTTATTAATGGACAGCTGTTTAAGATAATGTTCTTTCTTTATAAATGTCTTTGACGTGCCAGCTCCATACTTGCAGTCTCTCTAAGGTTTATAATTTTCTGTTCTCATCTTCAAACTACGTGAATATAACCCATTTCTAGTAAAGCTTCATCAAAGAATAATAAACAGAATGTCTTTCTTTTAACTGTACGTAGGCACTGATGTTATCTGCTACTTTATAAGTAAGAGGAACTATTGAGAGAAGAAATAGTTTTAAAAATAATTTCATGTGGACAGCTCACTAACTGTTTTCATGTGATGCAGGTATAAAAATGATCACAAAAGTAAAAAAATAAGAAAAACAGGTGTGTTACTGAGCGATATGCAAATGATTTTACATGTGAATGTAGACATCATTAAAATAAGCATTTAAAAAATTCATAACTAAAATCTTATGTGTATTAAAACTTCTAATATTTTGACTCACATCATTTATCTTATATACAAATTAATTTGAATAAATGTTTAATTTCAGTATCATCTCTTAATCCCATTCTCTCTTTTATATTCTCTCTCTCCACACACACACACACACACACACACACACACACACACACACACACACCTGCCCCTTTTTTCTTTACCAAATGCACACATGGAATATTTTGACGGACATTAAAAGATTGAGGTCCATATTAAACTTCAGATAATAACAGCTACAAACACAGATTTTATTTAGAAAACTCAAAGTATTTCTAAGAAATGAAAAGATAGTTGATTATACAGGTTAATTTTCTATGATTATAGAACACATGGGTACAAATTATATACAGTCTATTCCTCATAAACTGTGGTTTTGATGAAGAATTCCTTCAGTGAATAATTTGATTTAGAAATGAAGAGAAATTTGCTTTTGTGACAATAAGACAAATTCTTCCATTAGTGGCACCTACAAGAATAAAGCCTTTCCAAATCCTCTGGGTTCCCTAAACACTGAAATGGACCTCACCGTAGATATATCTTGGGTTTGGTCCAAAGAGGTTTATACTGTATGTGTAGCACTTAAGTTGCTTTATCTAGAACAGTGAGGAGTCAGAAACACTAGGAACAGAGCCTCTCTAGGCTTCAGCACAATGCTGTATCCTCTGGTTGCAAATTATACCTTAATTTACTTTGGTTTACTTTCAACTAGACAGGATGTTGATGAAATTCATGTAGAATGAGCCCTGGCTCTGGGCCAAGTGGGAAGTTCGTACCCTTTCTTAGATTTTACTTTCAAGTGCCTTTTCCTACAACTTTTATATACTACTCAGTAACTGACAACCACAAGTTTATATTTGTTTTTGTTTGTTTGTTTGTCCGAAAACTACCCCTCAAGTAATTCTGTTGAGAATTGGAGCTGATTGTCTAGTTGTCACTTTACACAGTATTGCAACATAGTTATGGTAAGGTTTATTCTCTGCTAACAGGCTTGCTTACTGTTGAACAGATATGGCTTCTAAGCCATTAAGAATTACATATTTTCTTGACCTGAGTCTTTCAGGTCCAGTGTGAGCTAGCCAAGAAACTAAAGTAGGCAAGAGTGTTTTGGCTCCAAGCGGGAGAACAAATGAAAATGCAAATAATTTAGGAGGCTGAAGGGAAAAACATGGATGGATGAGGCTAAGATTGTCCAAGAAGAGGGAAGAGAATGAAAAGGGTAGAAAATAGAAGCATGCAAATTCAAAATTTAAGCTGAGAATGAAAAACTCAGGAACTGAAAAGGATAAGCCAGCAAAGTAAGAGAAGGTAGGATCCCAGAAGCAATAAACAAACAAACAAACAAAACGGGAGTTGTGAAAAGAATGGAGCCATCTGTAGTGTCAAATGTTGCAGTGAGCTCAAGTAACAGGAGACTAGAAGAGTACTCAGGGATGTTGGGGACGGTGATTTCATGGTGGACTTTGAGAGAGCATTTTGAGAAGACTGATTGGCTGAGAAGGATGGGAAGTGGAGCCAGCGAGCATAAACACTGATGGAAATATTTGGTAATGGGCGGGAAGAAGCAGAGTGAATAGTTTGAGATGGAGAGAAGACTGAGGGAAGAGATGCATTGGATTTTTTGGTTTTTGAAACTAAAACTCCATTTCTGATATAAATATGAGAATTTAAAAAGCTCCTGGAGTGTTTAGAACATTTCAGGGCTTTAGCTTTAAAATAACAAAATAGAAATAAACAAATGGACAAAGTTAATTTAGTCACTTGAAATAATTTACATTAAGCTTAAACACAAAATTTACGTATTTTTAAACTCTAATCAACTTAATTTAGGATACACTGACACATATATCATAAATATCAATTAAAATGACAAAGTTGGGCTTCCCTGGTGGTGCAGTGGTTAAGAGTCTGCCTGCTGGTGCTGGAGACACAGGTTCGATCCCTGCCCTGGGAAGATCCCACATGCCACGGACCAGCTAAGCCCATGCACCACACCTACTGAGCCTGTGCTCTACTGCCCACGAGCCACAACTAC
Source organism: Orcinus orca (assembly GCF_937001465.1). Taxonomy (NCBI): domain Eukaryota; kingdom Metazoa; phylum Chordata; class Mammalia; order Artiodactyla; family Delphinidae; genus Orcinus; species Orcinus orca. The sequence continues at coordinate 68,472,787 of NC_064565.1, forward strand.
TGAAGCCCGTGCGCCTAGAGCCCGTGCTCTGCAAAAAGAGAAGTCACGACAATGAGAAGCCCGCGCACCTCAAGGAAGAGTAACCCCCGCTCGCCGCAACTAGAGAAAGCCCACGCACAACAATGGAGACCCGACACTGCCAAGGATAAAAACAAACAAATAAATAAATTTATAAAAAAGATAAATGACCATGTTTGCATTTTCATTTCTGTGAATACCTTTATGTTCTGTATGCTGTTGATGACACATGCCAAATATAACGTTGTTAGCTGAACATTAAATAAGTTAGAATGCGATATATCTTTAAAATATGCTCGCATATTTCATAGAAATATAAGAAATATTTTCACGATAATAATTTTGAATAAAAGCTTAAAATAATAGCATTAAGGAAAAAACAAAAGATGACTTCTGTCAATTAAGGTCAACAATAATCATGTTAAGTGCTATGGACTAATGAATGGGAGCAAGTAAAAAAGACACAATAATTGTTAAGTTACAAGCTCTCTTAAATGGGTCTGCATTCCTATTGGTTCAGCCTATAGTGAATAAAATGGTGATCAGATGCTTTAAACTCGATATGGGTTGGATTTAAACAATTTAAGAAAACCAAAGAATGTGTCATGATCCTCTCCATCCTAAACTTCTAAATTTTGGTGTTTCTTATTGCGGCATCCTAGGTCCCCTTCTCTTTTCTGACTAATCTCTCCTTAAGTGATTTCATTCATTCCCAGGGTCTGAAGTAACATTTACACGCTGATGACTTCCCAAACTTCTCTCTCTAGCAAACGCCACTTCTCTAAGCTCATGTATCTATTTTCTCCTTCTTCCCTTCTCCTTCGCCTACTTCTCCTCCTTTTTCTAAGAGCTTAATTGAGGAATAACTTGACATACAGTAAACTGCACATATTTAAAATGAAGCATTTGGTAAGTTTTGACGTACATATTTGCCCAAGAAATGATCACCACAAACAAAATGGTGAACGTAGTGACCATCCCAAAAGTTTCCTCATGCCTTTTCTAATTCCTCCAATTTCCCCCACCCCCTAACTGGTCCCCCAGGCAACCGAAAATCTGCTTTCTGTCACTAGGCATTGGTTTACATGTAGAATTTGATATAAATGGAATGGTTTAATATCATGTACGGAATCTTCCTATAGTATTTAAAGGGTTTCAGGGCTATAGCTTTAATATGACAACATAAAGATAGACAAGGTTAATTTAAACAGCCATTTGCAAAAATTTTTTTCACCTTTTTTTGGTCTGGCCTTTTTCACTCATCCTAATTATTCTGTGATTCATCCATTTTGTCGTGTTTATCAGTAGTTCATTCCTTTTTCTTGCTGAATAGTGGTATCCTATGAATATATCACAATGCATTTATCCATTCACTTACTGATGAGCATTTGAGTTCTTTCCAATTTTTGGCTATGACAAATAAGGCTGCTATGAACATTTGCATAAGCCTTTGTATGGACGTGTGTTTTAATTTATCTTGGGTAAATACCTAGGAATGGAATGGCTGGATCATATGGTAGGCATATGTTTAAATTTCTAGGAAGCTGCCAACCTGTTTTCTAATGTGGTTGTACTGTTGTTATTCCCACCACCAGTGTATGAGAGCTCTAGTTATTCTTCTTCCTCGTCAACACTTGGTATAGTCAGTATTTTAATTTTAATAGCTGTGTACTATTATATCTCTAGCAATACATGATGTTGAGTATCTTTTCAGTGCTTATTTGCTATATGTGTATCATTTTGGGTGAAGTATCTGTTCAAATCTTTTGCCCATTTTTTAATTGGGTTGTTTTATTATTGAGTTTTGAGAATAAATATATTCTTTTTCTAGGATATATTTATATCTAAATATACATCTTTTTCTAGACACAATTTCTTTAGCAAGATATATGATTTGCAAATATTTTCTCCCAGTCTATGGCTTGTCTTCATTCTCACCTCAGGGCCTTTCAAAGAGCAGACATCTTTTTTTCTTTTTTATTTTTTTAACATCTTTATTGAAGTATAATTGCCTTACAATGTGTGTTAGTTTCTGCTTTATAACAAAGTGAATCAGTTATACATATACACATATCCCCGTATCTCCTCCCTCTTGCGTCTCCCTCCCACCCTCCCTATCCCAGCCCTCTAGGTGGTCACAAAGCACCCAGCTGATCTCCCTGTGCTATGCATCTGCTTCCCACTAGCTATCTATTTTACATTTGGTAGTGTATATATGTCCATGCCACTGTCTCACTTCGTCTCATCTTACCCTTCCCACTCCCCATGTCCTCAAGTCCATTCTCTACGTCTGCATCTTTATTCCTGTCCTGCCCCTAGGTTCTTCAGAGCCATGTTTTTTTTTCTAGATTCCATACGTATGTGTTAGTGTACGGTATTTGTTTTTCTCTTTCTGACTTACTTCACTCTGTATGAAAGACTCTAGGTCATCCACCTCACTACAAATAACTCAATTTCGTTTCTTTTTATGGCTGAGTAATATTCCATTGTATATATGTGCCACATCTTCTTTATCCATTCATCTGTTGATGGACACTTAGGTTACTTCCATGTCCTGGCTATTGTAAATAGAGCTGCAATGAACATTGTGGTACATGACTCTTTTTGAATTATAGTTTTCTCAGGGTATATGCCTAGTAGTGGGATTGCTGGGTCGTATGGTAGTTCTTTTTTTTGCAGAATTAAGTTCTTTTAATAGATTGCATATATAGATGTTTAGCCATACTCTTTTATCAACTCTTTAAGAGTAGAATTTTATATCCAATTTACATGCTTCAAATATCATCTTTCCTATTTGTTACAGTAAGGTCTTCTATCCAAATATCCACTTGTACACTGAGAGCTTTAAGAAAAAACAGGACACAGAGGGAGTTTCCATTTTTAGCAGCAATGAAATATCACTAACCCCTTTTAACATACTGAATTCAAGTCACTATCAGAGGTGAGTGCACCACAAAGTCACCAGGTACAAAATTGCTAGTTCATATTTAAATTAATAACTTGAAATTACCCCTGCCCCCCACCCCATTACATCCCATCTTTTTATAAACAGCAAACATTTTGCTATTTTATACATAGGCTAGCAGGCTTGTTTCAATATGAAAGTGTTAATTCATTTACAGATTTTTTTTAATCAGTCATGTAGTGCTACAATAAATGTCCAATAACCTACATAGGAACAATCTTTGATGATGAAAATGACGAAGATTGAATAAGGCTATCAATTACCTTATCTTATTTACATATAAAGAATAGATACCCAATGGTGAGGAAGAGACAGAAATCGGACAAATACTCATAGGTGTAAAAATTACATCTACCTCTGAGCTTATACTGTAAATGAGACATTTTAAATAGTCCTGTAGCCCACGCCTGTTTTTTCCTCGGAAGAAGAAAAGCTGCCTTCATGACATCCCCTCTTGTTGCAGATTTCCACAGTGTCACTTGAACTTTTAGTCAGAATCTTACTTTCTTCAAAAAATGAAGAAAATACTCCCTGTCCCCCAAGTTACCTCCCTCCCCCACCAAAATCCTTCTGGATTCATTTTCAGTGCCAAGTTGCATGATCAGGTCCCACCTCCTGGGTTTTTTTGGGTCCATCTATTGATCCGTTAGTTTAGGTGGATAACATGAACCAGTTCTGGAACCGCTACTAGGAGGAACACAAGCTCTTCACTACAATCACACTGCAGGAAAGTGGTAACTCAATTCATCCCTGGTGCCGGGCCTCCAAAACTGAAAGAACTGGGCACAGCTGGAGCACTGAATTTGTATCCTCCATGCTTCTCAATCATTTTGGATTCATGGGCTGCTCTTCTTTGATCAGCTAGAGTTGCTATAGCCTGTAACAGTTTTCTTTGTTCTTCATTAAGACCATGAGTCAGAGCCTGATACCACACGGGATTACGATTTTGTATAGTTCGAATATAGCTTTAAATATCTGATACTCATCAACAGGGTTATCTTCATCATCAGTGATCGTGGAATAGCCTTCCAGGGCAGTTTCTTCAGCATCATCTTCTTCCCAGTCTTCATCATCTCCATCTTCGCCCACTTGCTTAGCCAGGATCTCCAAATATTTTTGTCCATCTTCATCAATATCATCTTCATCACTCCCCAGTTCCTCTGATTCATCATCATCATCACTGTCATTCTCCTGTTCTGCATGGCAGGCGTATGCTCTTTTTAATCCATTAAATAAAAGAATAAAAGCTGGCAAAATCTGTCCAGAAACCTGATTTAAAACTTGTGGTATTCGTTCCACATCAATAAGAGCACATAGGCCCAGAACACACATCTTTCTGTCATGAAGCCCCAAGAAACAATCAACATCATTAAGCCACTGTGTAATACAATGATCTGTAACTGGTTCAATATTATTAGGGAAGTGAAAATTTTCTAAGGTGTTGAGAAGGAGGTGTGGATTATAATACAAAGCTGCAACGGCAACTTGCAGGCACATTGTTCGAAGTTCACTTGTCTTCACCTCTCTTGTCAGTCTCTCTAATGCTGCTTCCACGAATAAGGGAATACACTGGTCAATGCCATGCCCTTTGCACCACAGAATGATCACCTGTAACAATTTTGCTGCGTGACATTCTGCATCTTCTCCTGCAACTCCTGTAAGAACCTTTTTGCACATACTGTATATCATTTCAAGGTACTTGCTATCAGACAGAAGTGTGTCTGTATCAACTGTTACATAATTATGAAGCAGAGGCATCATATCTGTAAAGTAATCAAAGCCATCTTGCTGAAAAACCTAAAATACCAGAGGTAGTAGCTGCCACATCTGTGGAGACACTTGTTGACATGTCAAACTATGTGCTAAAGAGAAGATCTCCTCATAGAATCCTAAGACATGCTGTTGTAAAACAGTTCCAATGACCTGTAAGCAGATTCCTTCAAGCTGCTGGGTTATTTCTTTGTGATCGTCAACTACACTAAGAAGTGTGTCGATGGTATTCAGGATTCCCACAGCAGTAGCTGCTTTGTCATCACTTCCTTCTTCATCTGGCCCAGTCTGGATTACTTGATTAAATGTCATTGCCAAATGTGTCATTTCTACTGCAATAGGAGTAACTTCTTCACTATACTCGCAGATCATTTTCTGAATTACATTGGCAAGATCATCATTTTCTGTTTCTCTTATAATATGAAGAAAAGCCTGCGTGACAGGTTGGACGAATGGTGTGACGTATTCTTTAGCTTTCTCTTGATAGCGGATCAGCACTTGAAGTGCAATGGCAGCTTCCACTTTAACAGGCATTTCCCTATCATCAATCAGACATCTTCGTGTCAGCTCTAGGGCTGTTTGCAGGTTCTGGTCACTTTGAACTTCACTTCACAAAAATAGTGAAGGACCAGCAAGCGCTCGCTCTCGTGTAGCCTAGTTCACTGCTGAAGAGGGGGAATACATGATTCTGCAACATATATTCCATCTGATATTTGTAGATCTTTCTCTTCAGAAGTATTTCAGCTAAAGAGCCAATCATATGCAGGGTTCCATCTTTTTTTCGAGGATCAGCATTTGGTTCTGTAAGAATCTGGTAGCAAAATCCCATAGTCTTTTGTAGTACCTCTTTCCTCTTACTACAAGCTGTAAACAAAAGTGTCTGGGCAGCAGTGGTAGGAGAGATGAAATCCTCAAACACATCAAACTTCATGTGTATATATTCACAGGGGTCTTCTTGTCAAAGTTCCTCATCAGCATCTGTATAGCACATCAATGGAAATATAACATCTTGGATAATGCCTTGTATATGAGGCTTCAGATTCTTCCGGGTGAGAGCGTGAGAAACTCCTTGATTAATATAATTAAACGTCTGTTGTAAAACTCGAGGAGCCATATATTGCTTCTCCTTGTACTGATATAACACCTTCAATAAAACTTGTTGGACATCAACAGCAAATGCCTTCAGAAATACTTCAGCAAATTCATTATACTCCTTGGAAACATTGCCAGGGCTTCCATATCTTTCAAAAAGTCTTGCTGGGCTTCCCTGGTGGCGCAGTGGTTGAGAATCTGCCTGCTAATGCAGGGGACACGGGTTCGAGCCCTGGTCTGGGAAGATCCCACATGCCGCGGAGCAACTAGGCCCGTGAGCCACAACTACTGAACCTGCGCGTCTGGGGCCTGTGCTCCGCAACAAGAGAGGCCGCGATAGTGAGAGGCCTGCGCACCGCGATGAAGAGTGGCCCCCGCTTGCCACAACTAGAGAAAGCCCTCGCACAGAAATGAAGACCCAACACAGCCAAAAATAAATAAATAAATTTAAAAATAAATAAATAAAAAAATACTCCTGTTCTCTGTTTAAAAAAAGAAAAAAATGCTTTGCCGAAAACCTTCAGGGAGCGCAAGGCTTAAAAAAAAAAAAAACCCTTGCTAAGATATGTAAAGCCCACTTCTTACATTTCCACCATGGTAACTTAGGTCTGTCATCTTCTTCAACTTGAAGTGTTTCATTAGGTACATCCCTGTTCACAACAGTCGTTAAAATTTTTACCCATTCTGTCAGGTTCTGTTGGTTTATAAGCTCCAGTGATAGTGTATACTGAACAAGAGCATAGAAGATCTTAAAAATTTGTTTCTGGATGAGGACAGATTGATCAGACTGATCAGAAAGAAGCTGGATAAAACGGTCCTTTAGAACTGGCAGGAAATATTGCACTGCTGCTACCAATGGACTCCGTTCCTCTGGTTTCTTATACCAGAACTACAACTGGCACTCTGACAGAGGTTGGAGCAACAGCTGGAAGATTCCTTAGCAGGAAGATGGGTAGTCATTTTTCACAAGCTGATAGAGGCAAAGAAGAATTCCTAGCCAACATGCACTGTTATCAGACTGAAGGTAAAAGCCAATTTTGTCCACAATGGCAGTCCAGCGACTTGGATAATCATGTCTGATGTTATGATGAATGCATGTAGTAATCTGTACCCTGATGAACTCAGGAGAGTGGATAATGACTTCTACAATATTTTCTCGAATACAATGTCGATCTTCTTCTGGAATAGTATAAGGGGATATATCCCCTGGTGCTGTTTCCCGATCAGGCCAATACTGTGTTATCATATTTTTCAAATAGATAACACCTGCCTGTCCCACAGGTAAATCCAGTTGTTCTGACATAGTAGTCTGAAGCAGTGTTGAAACAAAATTCAGAGACTTGTGTTCTTCATTGAGCTGGCGCTCCATGGCCTCACGCAGGGCTGGGTCCATGGTGCCCCGCAGGGCTTCGATAATGGTGTTGGGGTCCATGGCAGGGTGGATGCAGTCAAACCCAGGGGTCGGGTGCTACTGGCCCAGGAATAGCGCCCCTCACTGCACACATGGACCTGCCATGCTCCGCAGCGGCAACCGGTGCGAAAGGAAAGAGAAGCGCCAAGGCCACGGATAGAACCTCTTCTTCTCAGCGTGGAGGTGGGAGATGCTCCAGCCACTTCCTGTTGGCGTGCCTGTGGAGCCCTTTGGGAGATGTAGTCCACGTGGGCAGTCCGCAGCCCACGTGGCCCTGAGCTGTCGCTCCTACAGACAAGACCTGCTGGAATCCTGTTAAGTGTCACCCAGAAATGTTCATCAGGAGGGTAGGTGTCCTTAGACCACCCAAGTAAATCAATGGCTCTCTGGTCTTGGAGAACAAAATTAGCCAATTCTCTTGTAAGGGATACATAGGTGGAGCCAAAGTAAATGGTGAGATTATGGGGAGGAGACATTTTCCTTATCCAAGTCCACAGCATGAAGGAAAACAATTGGTATTTCTGTTCCAAGTGCATATATCTGGTCCTCTGACAATATGAGGAGGAGGCAGCACCCCTGGGGTACTTTTTTCCCTTTAAATCCTTCTATATACAGAAAGATCTCCCTGTTGGTTTTCAGGGGGAAATCTTTTTTCTTTTTTCTTTTCTTTTTTAATACATCAGGTTCTTATTAGTCATCAGTTTTATACACGTCAGTGTATACATGTCAGTCCCAATCTCCCAATTCATCACACCACCACCACCCCCACCCCCCTGTGGCTTTCCCCCCTTGGTTTCCATACGTTTGTTCTGTACATCTGTGTCTCAATTTCTGCCCTGCAAACCGGTTCTTGTGTACCATTTTTCTAGGTTCCACATATATGCGTTAATATATGATATTTGTTTTTCTTTTTAGTCTTCACTCTGTATGACAGTCTCTGGATCCACCCACGTCTCAACAAATGACAAAATTTTGTTCCTTTTTATGGCTGAGTAATATTCCATTGTATATATGTACCACGACTTCTTTATCCATTTGTCTGTTGATGGGCATTTAGGTTGCTTCCATGACCTGGCAATTGTAAATAGTGCTGCAGTGAACATTGGGGTGCGTGTGTCTTTTTGAATTGTGGTTTTTTCAGGGTATATGCCCAGTAGTGGGATTGCTGGATCATATGGTAATTCTATGTTTAGTTTTTTAAGGAACCTCCATACTGTTCTCCATAGTGGCTGTATCAGTTTACATTCCCACCAACCGTGAAAGAGGGTTCCCTTTTCTCCACATCCTCTCCAGCATTTGCTGTTTGTAGATTATCTGATGAAGCCCATTCTAACTGCTGTGAGGTGATACCTCATTGTAGTTTTGATTTGCATTTCTCTAATAATTAGTGATGTTGAGCAGCTTTTCATGTGCTTCTTGGCCATCTGTATGTCTTCTTTGGAGAAATGTCTATTTAGGTCTTCTGCCCATTTTTGGATTGGGTTGTTTGTGTTTTTAATATTGAGCTGCATGAGCTGTTTATATATTTTGGAGATTAATCCTTTGTCTGTTGATTCGTTTGCAAATATTTTCTCCCATTCTGAGGGTTGTCTTTTCATCTTGTTTATGGTTTCCTTTGCTGTGCAAAAGCTTTGAAGTTTCATTAGGTCCCATTTGTTTATTTTTGTTTTTATTCCCATTACTCTAGGAGGTGGATCAAAAAAGATCTTGCTGTGATTTATGTCAAATAGTGTTCTTCCTATGTTTTCCTCTAAGAGTTTTATAATGTCTGATCTTACATTTATGTCTCTAATCCATTTTGAGTTTTTTTTTGTGTATGGTGTTAGGGAGTGTTCTAATTTTGTTCGATTACATGTAGCTGTCCAGTTTTCCCAACACCACTTATTGAAGAGACTGTCTTTTCTCCATTGTATATCCTTGCCTCCTTTGTCATAGATTAGTTGACCATACGTGCATGGGTATACCTCTGGGCTTTCTATCTTGTTCCATTGATCTATGTTTCTGTTTTTGTGCCAGTATCATATTGTCTTGATTACTGTAGCATTGTAGTATAGTCTGAAGTCAGGGAGTCTAATTCCTCCATCTCCGTTTCTTTCCCGCAAGACTGCTTTGGCTATTAGGGGTCTTTTTTGTCTCCATACAAATTTTAAGATTTTTTTCTTCTAGTTCTTAAAAAATGCTATTGGTAATTTGATAGGGATTGCATTGAATCTGTAGATTGCTTTGCGTAGTATAGTCATTTTCACAATATTGATTCTTCCAATCCAAGAACATGGTATATCTCTCCATCTGTTGGTGTCATCTTTAATTTCTTTCATCAGTGTCTTACAGTTTTCTGCATACAGGTCTTTGGTCTCCCTAGGTAGGTTTATTCCTAGGTATTTTATTCTTTCTCTTGCAATGGTAAATGGGAGTGTTTCCTTAATTTCTCTTTCAGATTTTTCATCATTAGTGTATAGGAATGCAAGAGATTTCTGTGCATTAATTTTGTATCCTGCAACCTTACCAAATTCATTGATTAGCTCTAGTAGTTTTCTGGTGGCATCTTTAGGATTCTCTATGTATAGTATATGTCATCTGCAAACAGTGACAATTTTACTTCTTCTTTTCCAGTTTGTATTCTCTTTATTTCTTTTTCTTCTCTGATCACCAAGGCTAGGACTTCCAAAACTACGTTGAATAATAGTGGTGAGAGTGGACATCCTTGTCTTGTTCCTGATCTTAGAGGTAATGCTTTCAGTTTTTCACCATTGAGAATGATGTTTGCTGTGGGTTTGTCATATGTGGCCTTTATGATCTTGAGGTAGGTTCCCTCTGTGCTCACTTTCTGGAGAGTTTTTATCATAAATGGGTGTTGAATTTTGTGAAAAGCTTTCTCTGAATCTATAGAGATGATAATATGATTTTTTTTTTGCGGTACGCGGGCCATCACTGCTGTGGCCTCTCCCGTTGCGAGCACAGGCTCCGGATGCGCAGGCTCAGCGGCCATGGCTTACAGGCCCAGCCACTCTGTGGCATGTGGGATATTCCCAGACTGGGGCACGAACCCGCGTCCCCTGCATTGGCAGGTGGACTCTCAACCACTGTGCCACCAGAGAAGCCCGATCATATGATTTTATTCTTTAATTTGTTAACATGATGTATCACATTGATTGATTTGTGTATGTTGAAGAATCCTTGCATCCCTGGGATAAATCCCACTTGATCATGGTGTTTGATCCTTCTAATGTGTTGTTGGATTCTGTTTACTAGTATTTTGTTGAGGATTTTTGCATCTATATTCATCAGTGATATTGGTCTGTAATTTTCTTTTTTTGTAGTATCTTTGTCTGGTTTTCATATCAGGGTGATGGTGGCCTCATAGGATGAGTTTGGGAGTGTTCCTTCCTCTGCAATTTTTTGGAAGAGTTTGAGAAGGATGGGGGTTAGCTCTTCTCTAAATGTTTGATAGAATTCACCTGTGAAGCCATCTGGTCCTGCACTTTTGTTTTTTGGAAGATTTTTAATCACAGTTTCAATTTCATTACTTGTGATTGGTCTGTTCATATTTTCTATTTCTTCCTGGTTCAGTCTTGGAAGGTTACACTTTCTAAGAAAGTGTCTATTCCTTCCAGGTTGTCCATTTTATTGGCATAGAGTTGCTTGTAGTAGTCTCTTAGGATGCTTTGTGTTTGTGCAGTGTCTGTTGTAAGTTCTCCTTTTTCATTTATAGTTTTATTGATTTGAATCCTCTCCCTCTTTTTCTTGATGAGTCTGGCTAATGGTTTATCAGTTTTATTTAACTTCTCAAAGAAACAGCTTTTAGTTTACTGATGTTTGCTAGTGTTTTCTTTGTTTCTATTTCATTTATTTCTGCTCTGATGTTTATGATTTCTTTCCTTTTGCTAACTTTGGGTTTCGTTTGTTCTTCTTTCTCTGGTTCCTTTAGGTGTAAGGTTATATTATTTATTTGAGATTTTTCTTGTTTCTTGAGGTAGGCTTGTATAGCTATAATCTTCCCTCTTAGAACTGCTTTTGCTGCATCCCATAGGTTTTGTATTGTCGTGTTTTCATTATCATTTGTCTCTAGGTATTTTTTGATTTCCTTTTTGATTTCTTCAGTGATCTCTTGGTTGTTCAGTAACGTAGTGTTTAGCCTCCATGTGTTTGTATCTTTTACGTTTTTTTCCCTGTAATTCATTTCTAATCTCATAGCGTTGTGGTCAGAAAAGATGCTTGATATGATTTCAATTTTCTTAAATTTACTGAGGCTTGCTTTGTGACCCAAGATGTGATCTATCCTGGAAAATGTTCTGTGCGCACTTGAGAAGAAAGTGTAATCTGCTGTTTTTGGATGGAATGTCCTATAAATATCAATTTATCTAGTCTGTTGTGTCATTTAAAACTTCTGTTTCCTTATTTATTTTCATTTTGGATGATATGTCCATTGGTGTAAGTGAGGTGTTAAAGTCCCCCACTATTATTGTGTTACTGTAGATTTCCTCTTTTACAACTGTTAGCAGTTGCCTTATGTATTGAGGTGCTCCTGTGTTGGGTGCATATATATTTATAGTTGTTATATCTTCTTCTTGGATTGATCCCTTGATCATTATATAGTGTTCTCTCTTGTCTCTTGTAACATTCTTTATTTAAAGTATGTTTTGTCTGATATGAGTATTGCTACTCCAGCTTTCTTTTGATTTCCATTTGCATGGAATATCTTTTTCCATCCCCTCACTTTCAGTCTGTATGTGTCCCTAGGTCTGAAGTGGGTCTCTTCTAGGCAGCATATATATGGGTCTTGTTTTTGTATACATTCAACCAGCCTGTGTCTTTTGGTTGGAGCATTTAATTCATTCACGTTTAAGGTAATTATCAATATGTTTGTTCCTATGACCATTTTCTTAATTGTTTTGCGTTTGTTTTTGTAAGTCCTTTTCTTCTCTTGTGTTTCCTACTTAGAGAAGATCCTTTAGCATTTGATGTAGAGCTGGTTTGGTGGTGCTGAATTGTTCTAGCTTTTACTTGTCTATAAAGCTTTTGATTTCTCCATCGAATCTGAATGAGATCCTTGCTGGGTAGAGTAATCTTGGTTTTAGGTTCTTCCCTTTCATCACTTTAAGTATATCATGCCACTCCCTTCTGGCTTGTAGATTTTCTGCTGAGAAATCAGCTGTTAATCTTATGGGAGTTTCCTTGTATGTTATTTGTCATTTTTCTCTTGCTGCTTTTAATAATTTTTCTTTGTCTTTAATTTTTGCCAATTTGATTACTATGTGTCTCGGCATGTTTCTCCTTGGGTTTATCCTGTATGGGACTCACTGTGCTTCCTGGACTTGGGTGGCTATTTCCTTTCCCATGTTAGGGATGTTTTAGACTATAATCTCTTTGAATATTTTCTCGGGTCATTTCTCTCTCTCTTCTCCTTCTGGGACCGCTGTAATGCGAACGTTGTTACGTTTAATGCGGTCACAGAGGTCTCTTAGGCTGTGTTCATTTCTTTTCATTCTTTTTTCTTTATTCTGTTCCACAGCAGTGAATTCCACCATTCTGTCTTCCAGGTCACTTATCCGTTCTTCTGCCTCAGTTATTCTGCTATTGATTCCTTCTAGTGTAGTTTTCATTTCAGTTATTGTATTGTTCATCTCTGTTTTTTTGTTCTTTAATTCTTCTAGATCTTCATTAAACATTTCTTGCATCTTCTGAATCTTTGCCTCCATTCTTTTTCCGAGGTCCTGGATCATGTTCACTATCATTATTCTGAATTCTTTTTCTGGAAGGTTGTCTATCTCCACTTCATTTAGTTGGTGAATGTGGTTTTTGTTCCACAGGCTGCAGGACTGTAGTTCTTCTTCTCATGTCTGCCCTCTGGTGGATGAGTGTATCTAAGAGGCTTGTGCAGGTTTTCTGGTCGGAGGGACTGGTGGTGGGTAGAGCTGGGTGTTGCTCTGGTGGGCAGAGCTCAGTAAAACTTTAATCAGCTTGACTCCTGATGGGTGGGGCTGGGTTCCCTCCCTGTTGGTTGTTTGGCCTGAGGCAACCCAACAATGGTGCCTACCTGGGCTCTTTGGTGGGGCTAATGGCAGACTCTGGGAGGGCTCACGTCAAGGAGTACTTCCCAGAACTTCTGCTGCCAGTGTCCTTGTCCCTACGGTGAGCCACAGCCCTCCCCACCCCCCTGCCTCTGCAGGAGACCCTCCAACACTAGCAGGTAGGTCTGGTTCAGTATCCCCTGGATTCACTGCTCCTTCTCCTGGGTCCTGATGCGCACACTGCTTTGTGTGTGCCCTTCAAGAGTGGGGTCTCTGTTTCCCCCAATCCTGTCGAAGTCCTGGAATCAAATCCCACTAGCCTTCAAAGTATGTTTCTCTAGGAATTCCTCCTCCTGTTGCCGGACCCCCAGGTTGGGAAGCCTGACATGGGGCTCAGAACCTTCACTCCAGTGGGTGGACTTCTGTGGTATAAGTGTTCTCCAGTCTGTGAGTCACCCACCCAGCTGTTATGGGATTTGATTTTGCTGTGATTGCGTCCCTCCTACTGTCTCATTGTGGCTTCTCCTTTGTCTTTGGATGTGGGGTATCTTTTTTGGTGAGTTCCAGTGTCTTCTTGTCGATGATTGTGCAGCAGCTAGTTGTGATTCAGGTGTTCTCACAAGAGGGAGTGAGAGCATGTCCTTCTACTCTGCCATCTTGGTTTCCCTCTCAGTAGTTCTATTTTTAGTTTTTTAAGGAACCTCCATACTGTTCTCCATAGTGGCTGTATCAATTTACATTCCCACCAACAGTGCAAGAGGGTTCCCTTTTCTCCACACCCTCTCCAGCATTTATTGTTTGTAGAGTTTTTGATGATGGCCATTCTGACAGGTGTGCGGTGATACTTCATTTTAGTTTTGATTTGCATTTCTCTAATGATTAGTGATGTTCAGCATCCTTTCATGTGTTTCTTGGCAATCTGTGTATCTTCTTTGGAGAAATGAAAAGCAGACATCTTTAATTTGGATAAAGTACAACTGACTGATCTATTTTCTGTGTTATGGTTTTGGAGTTATATCTAAAAAATATTTGCCTAAAACAGCATTACAGCAATTTTATATTTTCTTCCAGAATGTTTATTATTCTGTGTTCTACATTTAGGTGTAGGGTTCATTTTGAATGAATTTTTATGTGGTATAAATTATGGATCAAAGCCCATTTTACTACATATGGTATCCAGTTCCTGCATATGGGTATTCAATTGTTTCAGAACCACTTTTTGAAAGACTATCTTTTCTCAGTTGAATTGCCTTTCACCCTTGTCAAAAAACTAGTTGTCTGTATGTGTGTAGGTCTATTTCTGTAATCTGTTCTGTTCTATTGATCTATTTGTGTATTTCCATGCCAATACCACACTGCTTTCATTAATGTAGCTTATATCCATCTTGAAAACAAGTAGTGTTAATCTTCTTTTTTTAAAGTTATTTTGGGTATTCTAGTTCTTTGTATTTCCATATGAATTTTAGAATGAGCTCAGTGAATCTATTTATTTTTAAATTCTTTTTCTCATTGTTTCATTTTGATAATTTCTATTGCCATGTCTTTTAGTCCACTAAGTATTTTCTTCTGCAATGACTAATCTACTGTTCGTACAATTCAGTGTACTTTTCATCTCAGACATTGTAGTTTTCATCTCTAAAATTTTTATTTTATCTTTTTTGTATCTTCCATGTTTCTCCTTGAGTTTTTAAAGATATGGAAAACAATTATATAATAACTGTTGTAATATTATTGAGTCCTAATTCTAACATCTGTGTCATTCCTGGGTCAGTTTCAGTTGATTTATTTTGATCCATTTTTATTCCTTAAAATGGGTCACATTTTCCTGCTACTTTGCATTCCTGGTAATTTTTGATTTGATGCCAGGCATTGTGAAGTTTACCTTATTTGTGCTGGATATTTTTTTATCCCTGTAAATATTTTTGGGCTTTATTCTGGGGTGCAGTTAAGTTACTTGGAAACAGCTTGATCCTTTCAGGTCTTCTTTGAAGATTCATTTGGTGGAATCAGAGCAGTGTTTAGTCCAGGGCAGTTACCATTATTAAAGCTAGATAATTCTGAATATTCACTCAATGCCCCATAATTAATGAGATTTTCCAGTCTTCCTAGGGTGAATGGGATTATTCCAGCCCATGTAAGCTCCAAGTTCTTCCCCCCCCACCGCCCCCCATCCTTTCATATGGTTCTTTCTCAGTCCCTCAGGTAGTTTACTCAAATCATTATCATGATCAGTGCTCTACTAAATACTTGAGTGAGGTTCTCTGCAGAACTCCAGACTTTTTTTTTCTCAATGCAGTTCTCTCCTCTGCAGTTTTCTTGTCCTGTGAACTCAAACCTTCTTGATCCCCCTACACTCTCAGCTCCATCTCCTCAACTTGGGGCTTTTACCAGGTTTCTGTTCCCTGTGCCACCTTGTGGGAACTCTCTCAGGGATTTAAATAAGATCATCTTAAGGCTCACCTCATTTGTTCCCTGTACCTCAGGGGGTCACACTCCTTTGTTGCTGTATATCAAGTGTCTTGAAAACAATTCTTTTATACATTTTGTTAGTTTATTTTGGTGATTCCAACTTTATTTTGGTTGGAAGTAGAAGTCTTCTCTAGCTAGCTTCTTGACATCTCTCTCCACTTGAATGACTCACAGTTGTCTTAAACTTAACATATCTAGAGCAGAACTCTAATTTGCCCTCTGAAAACTCTCCCCCCGCACCCCCACCACTTTTTAAACCATCTCAATATCTGATACCACCACCACATAGTTGCTCAAACTTGGGACTTGGAAACCATACTTGATTTCTTCTCCTTCATAACCATACCCGATCCTTCAGTGAGTCATAGATTATACCTCCAAAGCATGCCTTCAACCCAGTTATTTTTCACCATCTCTTTCACCACCCTAGTTGAGGGCACAGTATCTTTCAATGGGATTATCATAATAGTCTTCTAATTGATCTCTCCATTTCCTTCTTCCTCCTCCAGCCCACCATAACCATTCATCACATAGCAGTGTTACTGAGCTTTTAAAACTATAAACCAAGTCAAATTAAGCTTCTTAAAAATCCTTTAAAATACTTACTCATCGCACATAAAAGTCCAAACTCCTTACAGTGTCCTATAAGATACAAAAAAATTGACCAACATTATCTCGAACTATTCCCACCCTCCTTAACTATGTTCCAGTTAGACTGGTACTTATTCTTTCTAGAAAATTCCAAACTCTTTCCTACCTTAGAACCTTGCCACCACATAGAATGTTCTTCTTCTAGTTTTGTGGTATGACTGTGCTCTCTCATCCTTCAGATCTTGACCTAAGTAGTACCTCTTCAGACAAGCTTTCACTAATTTTCCCGTTTAAGTACTCTGTTGTTTGCTGTCATAGTACCCTGCCTCTTATCTTCATGAAACTTGATCATCTTACAGTTACATTCTGTAATTATATAGCTATTTATTTACATACTTTATATCAGTTTGTCTTTACTAGATTGTAAACTTTGGAGGCTCTGAAACATATCTTTTTGTTCACTGCTCTATACTCAGCACTTAATACTGCCTATCACAAAGCAGGTATTCAATGCTTTGTTGATTGAATGAAGAAAATAACTGAGTAGAAATCATATTGGTATGCTTTCCTGGTGCTAGAAAAACTATCATTGCTACTTTTTTATTGATTGCTGAATTCCACAATTAGAGGGTAATCTCTTTGGTCTAAGACCTATTACTTTCAAGAAAAATTAGACTTTTTAGACTTTAATATATGAGGTCATTTCCTGAGGATAAAAAATCAGTGGGTAGAGTGAATATCTAAATTCTGGTCACATGCGAAGGATGTTGAGGGGAGAAAAAATGAAAGAGTGGAAGGAAGAAGCAAAAAGTGTTCTGGGACATACAATACAAACACTACCCATGTCATATTTACCTGTGCTAGGTGAATCCTAATCTTTATATTATTTCTGTATCTATATCTGTATCGACTGTATGGTCCATTGGCTGTAGTGTAGTTAACAGCTTTTAATTGTGCAGTCATACTGCCAGACAACTTGGAGTTCTTGAAATGTTTTTTAAATATCCACAAGGAATATTCAGGAATATACAGGGACTATTAAGGACCAGGGATATCTCTGGGGGATCAGATTGTATCCTGTATGTTCAAAAGCACAGTTCTCATTTCCCCAAGAGGCTCTCACATTAAGAATAGTGTCCTCATGTATAAAAATTGTCAAGATTCTGTGATTTGCCAAATCTTAATTAGCTAATATTAGCTGTTGGATGACTGATCCACTTCCTGTGATATTTAAAATTTCTAAAAGCACAGTTATTAAACTGACATCAGCCTTTGTGCTGTATTTTTGTTT
Organism: Orcinus orca; assembly: GCF_937001465.1. NCBI lineage: Eukaryota > Metazoa > Chordata > Mammalia > Artiodactyla > Delphinidae > Orcinus > Orcinus orca. Next base: position 68,490,405 of record NC_064565.1, read on the forward strand.
GTTTGCTGCTGTGTGGGTACCTGTCTGTTGGAATGTAAATTTAGAGATTAACCCTCTAAAACTATTAAAAATATGGTATTCTTTCAATATCTGAAATTCTGTGTAGACACTGGTTTGTCAAAGTTTATGATCTAAGTTCTTGGCCCTTTCCTCCTTTCAGTAAATATCGGATTACACTGACTAGATCAGAGGTAACTAGTGTTTAATCTTTATTCACACTGGGATACCTTGTTGTCCAAGGGAGTTTTTGACCAGCTGTATCAGGGCAGGCTGATCTCACTGCCAAATTGAGATTGGTATCTATACAACAGAAGGGTATGATTTCCACTTTCTGTCTCCTCTTCCCTACCATCTTGTCCATCAAATTCTGGCTGCTGGTTGACCTACTTTAGTTTATTGCTTTCCCATTAGGTTTCATTCATTCATAAATATTTATGAAGTGAATACCATGCTCCAGGCACTAATTTAGTGCTAGAAATTTAGTAGTAAACTAAAAGATGAAAATATGTGCTTGTGGAGTTTATATTGTAGCAGGAAGTTAAACATTAAATAAAACAAATTAATAAATTATATAGTTCGTTAGACAGTGTTATGCACTTTTAAGAAAACTACAAAAGGAAAGGGGAATTAGAGCTCCAGGAGTGGTTTGGGATGGGAAGAGCTGAGACTGTAAATAGGGTAACCAGAGAAGGCCTTGCTGAAAAGATGACCTGGGCTAAGACATGAAGGAGGTAAGCGTGGGATCTATGTAGGTTTTTGGGGCAAGAGCTTTCTAGTTAAAGAGAACAGTAAGTGCTCTGTGGTGGGAGTATGCCAGGAGTACTCTAGATGCAACTAGGAGGTCAGAGAGGGTAGAGTGGAGTGAGCAAGAGGAAAGTACCATAAGGTTAAGTAAAAAAAAAAAAAAAAAAAAAAAAAAAGGTACAGAATAACAGATTGCATAGGACTTTATACAGCACTGTAAATACTTTGGCTTTTACTCTTTGAAATGAGTCCCTTGGAAAACTTTCACCAGCTTAGTGATATGATCTGACAAATTTTAAAGGATCATTTTGGCTTCTGTGTTAAAAATAGACTGTAGAGGCAAAGGTTAAAGCAGTGAGGCCAATTAAGAGGCTATTTTAGTAATCCTAGCTGGTTGCAGGTGGCTTGAGCCAGGAAAGTGACAGTGAAGGTAGTGAGAAGTAGTGAAATTCTGGATGCATTTTGAAGGTGGAGTTGACAAGATTTGGATCAGATTGGATATCGGTATGAGAGAAAGAGCAAAGTGAAGAATGACTCTGAGATCTTTTGTTCTGATCAACTAGAAAAGTGGATTTGTCATTAACAAAAATAGGAAGACAGAAGAGCTGCTTTTGTAGGGGAAGTTCAGGATTCTGGACATTTAACGTGGAGATATCTCTACTTGGGTGTTTACTAGGTATCAAGCTGGTAGTTTTTAATCTGAATTTGAGATCAAGGGAGGGGCCAGTTGAATAGATGTCATTGAGAGCTGTGAGACTGAATGAGGTCACTAAAAGACACAATTATGGGTAGAGAAGAGGAAGTGTCTAAGGTCTGAGCTCTGAGGTATCCCAGTAGTAAGATGTCACAGGGGGCGTACCCAGTGAGTTAGGAAGAAAATTAATGTGGACATGAAAAGCAAAGTGAGGAAAGGAGGAGGGAGTGATCACCTTCGTAAAATTCTGCTAACAGAATAAATGAGATAAAACTGAACGTTCACCAGTGCACATGTCAATTTGGAGGTCCTTGGTGGTCTTGGAAATAGTTTTGGTGTAATAGTTGGGACCTCAGCCAGAGTGGAGTCAGTTTAAGAGAAAATTGCAAGAATATGAATATGGGCCCTTTCATTTCAACCATTAGTATCATTCAGAAGCTTCTTATTCCAGACAATGAACCATAAAAGTCGATGCAGAGAGCTCTTCTCTACAGTATTTTGCTCTACCCATGACTTTAAACACTCTTTGGGCTCTCTTTCTATCTGATCATTAGGTATGACCTCCAGTGCTGATTAGCAATTTTGTTCTTGGAAAAATTCCTACTTTCCCCAAACTGCAGAGTTTACTTTCAGTTTTCAGTAGCCATCCTTTCTTGCTCAGGCAGAAGAAATGCCTGTTTACGCTTTATAGAAAAACATATGCCAAATAAAGGAATTAGAATATCCATATATTTCTACATTAACATTATTCGTCTAGCCTTCTTTTGTGGGTAGAACTTCTCTTCAGAACGGAAAATGTCCTTAGCAAATGACAGCAATGAATACCAAAAATTTACCCCTAAAGAGAGAAAATTTGGTGCGTGTGTGTGTTCACAAGTTTATGTGCAAGGGAGAAAGTTACACATTTTTCACGTGTGTATGAAAAAGTTTGTGAGAGGAAAAAAAGGACTGGTTGAAAACTGAATGTCAAATATTTTTGTGTGTGTGTTATTTATACACATGTATACACATATTGTGTGTGTGTCTAAGTTTGTTTATTTTAAAATAATATCAAACTTAGGGAAAAATTACAAGCCCAATGCAAATAACTTTTCTTTCCTGGGAGTAAGGTGACACCATGTTACCACAGCACCTGCAAATATTTTTAGTGTGTAATTCCTATAAACAAGGAAGTTCTCCTACATTACCACAGTATAAACGTCAAAGTCAGGAAATTAACACTGATACCTTGCTACTGTTTAATCCACACAGCCTATCCAAGTTTCACCAATTGTCTCGAAAAAGTCTTTTAAAATAAAAGGATCCAATCTAGGATCATGGGATGCATTTAGATGCCATGACTCTTGAAACTTTCCATCTGGAACAGTTCCTTAGCATTTCCTCGATTTTTGTGACCTAGACACTGGCCAGCTATTTTGTAGACTGTTCCTCAATTTGAGTATGTTTGATATTTCCTCAATATTAGATTGAGATTATGCAATTTTTGGCATCACGTCACAGAAGAGAAGCTACGTTTCTTGTACCGTATTATATTGTATGTCCTACTACTTCACTTTATCTCATTACTGGTGATGTAACTGATCACTTTGTTAACGTTGTGTTTGTCAGGTTTCTCGCATGTAAAGTTACTCATTTTCCCTTTGTAATTTAATCACCATCTGTGTAGCGATAACTTGAAATTGTGTAAATATCTCATTCCTTACCAGACTTTTTCTCTCCCTAGTTTTAGAATCAATCGATGTTTCTTGACTGGATTACTACAACGATGGTTGATAAATGTGATTTTCTAATTCCATTATTCATGCTGCATTTATTAGTTGTAGTCCACTGTAAGAAAAGCTTTCTCTTCTCCCCATTTATTTATTCATTTATTTATTTTTCTCAGTATGGATTCCTGGATTCCCATTTTATGAAATGAGTTATAATTTGCTAATATCATTACTTATTTTAATACTCGTTTTAGCCCAGATTTGGCCAATGGGAACTTGTTCATGCTGGTTTCTGTGTATTTTTAGCATGTCCCTTATATTCACTTAGCACTTTCTTACTTTCTGGCACAAGAAGGCTTATCTTGTATCTTCTCTGCCCCAGTCCTGGAATTAATTTTTTCTCCAAGCATCTCTGCTTCCTTTTATGGAGGATGGTATTTAGAAACCAAGATCTAAGTTAGATGTGTTTATTGCTACTGGAGTGTCAATACTCCCAGTTTCTCCCAGTGGACAGTGCTAGGGAATATATACACACATATGCTTACACCTGTTTGTATTTTTATGTCTATCGATGAATATTGAAAACCTTGAGTTTACACCAATATTCCAGTTCTAATCCAATACTGTGAAGTTCATTCTAGTGTTCTCCATTTTTATATGGCAATCCTATGAATAGTGAGAAACCTGGCTCTCATTATTCTAGGTATATATGCTAATGTGATTGCTTCCATATGTAAAAACTCCCAACTCCATGCCTAGCTGCTCCCTAAGCAAATACCTTCCTTATCTTGCACAGGCTTCAACCGTGCTCCAGGCTGGCTGTCACTGTCTCTCCCTTCACAGAGTCAACCTCCTAACCCCCTTTGGGCTCTAACACCACAATACATCAAGCTGGGCCTCTGCCACATCCTCATCAATCTCTACCTCATTAGGAAGAAAGGAGGGCGGCAAGGAAAGAAAAGTAGATTTTCTTTATATGTAGAATATGTTCCACGAGCTTTTAATGAACCATTATCCATAATTCTCAGTGTTCCCCTTTAATTTATAAGGATGGCAAATTTAGGAAGCATATGCAATCCTAACTCATGTTTTTTTGTTTGTTTGGCCACGCGGCAGGCGGGATCTTAGTTCCCCGATCAGGGAACAAACCCGTGCCCCCTGCAGTGGAAGCACGGAGTCTTAAACACTGGACCACCAGGGAAGTTCCTTAACTCATGTTAAATCATATTAATACCTTTTTCATAGTAAATTCAGTAGATATGATCTAATACAGATACATTTATTCATTCCCAGCTTCAAAGTCTTTTTTCAACTAACTTCATAAAATACTTGTGTTTTCATCTTTCCTTTTGTTTTTTACTCTATCCTATTCAGTCCAGGATTTCATTCATTGTTTTCTGATACCTTTGAGTTGCTGGGCTGTTGGAAAGCCATGTGAGTTTCTAGAAGAAGTGTATTATCTGAGGAGACGGTACCATTTCCCTCAATTTCAGTAATTGTGGAAAAAGTGCCACTGTCCCCCCCCCCAAATCCAGTCAGAGAAGACTAATGTCTCCGTCCCTTGATAAGTCAAAAGGAAGATCTAGAGATCAGCGGCATTTTGGATATGAACACATTTATTCTTTACAATTTCCTTTTTCTTGTTTTCTCCAAGCATAGGTCATATGTTTACTTTTATTTTCCATTTTAGCATACATTAATTCCACACATAATACAAAATTTACTCATATAACTTACTAGAGAAATTTAAAAAAAATAAATATATAATTTTAAGCATCTAATTGCATTTATAATTTTATTTTTGTCATATATAGTATATGTAATATACATTATATATTTTATGTACAAATATATATGAATATCATCTATGCTAATTGATAGAAAGTCAACATAAAAAAAAGATGAGAAAATAGTTTAAATCATGCGTTTAAAAAAGGGGGAGATGTCATACAGAGTGAAGTAAGTCAGAAAGAGAAAAATATCGCTTATATGTGGAATCTAGAAAAATGGTACAGATGGACTTATTTGCAAAGCAGAAATAGAGATACATATGTAGAAAACAAACTTATAGATACTAAGAGGGGGGGTGGGAAGAACTGGGAGATTGGGATTGACACATATACACTACTATGTATAAAATAGGTAACTAATGAGAACCTACTGTATAGCACAGGGAACTCTACTCAGTGCTCTGTGGCGACCTAAATGGGAAGGTAATCCATGAAAGCGGGCATATATATATATATCTGATTCACTTTGCTGTCAGCAGAAACTAACACAACATTGTAAAGCAACTATACGCCAATAAAAAATTTTTTAAAAAATAAATAAATATAAAAATAAAAAAGGGAGAGAGTTTAAGAAAAACTTGAAGAAACCAGAGAAGAATGGACCTGAGAACAGTTTCTGAGTAAGTGTAGAGAAAGGGCAGAAGAAAAAGCGAAGTAAATGCAGGTAGTCACGAATGGAGGGAGAAAACCAGATTAGTGTAGAAGCAGGGATATCAAAGGAAGAGAGACCCTCAAAAACTTGCAGTTGGTGACAGTGTACACAGTCATATGGTGACTTGTTGCAGTTGGAAATTAGATAATAGTTGGAGGCCAGTGGGAATGCAAATTCAAAACTAAATTCTGGAAGGTGAGGTCAAGATGGGAAAAATAAAAAATCTAGTCCAGGTACTCCTTAAGTTTCAGTTAACAGTTCAAACACTACCTCATACAGGAAGCCTCACCTGTGCCCCCTGCTGGTAGTCACTTTTTTAGCACCCTGCACCCTTCCTACCAAATCTTCTATTAGACCTTTATTTTATTTATTACTTAATTCTGATTTGCATCTCTATATGGCAAGGATCACATCTTTACTCATAAAGCACCTAACACAGTGCTTGGCATATTACAGATGCTCAGTAAATAAATTTTAGCATGAAAGCAATAGGTGAATAGTTTGAGAGAGCAACATGATTATGTATTCAACTATAATGGAATAACCCAGAAAAAGACTTGGTTAACTTTTCCCACTGAGATCGTCAAGATAATATAAAAGGAGAATGGATGAAAAAAGTTTCCAAGTCAAGCAATAAAATTAAACAAACAAAAATTGAGATGCCCAAATATTCAGGTTATAGTAAATGTTAAACTGGAGTGGTGCAGAGAAATGAATAAGAGACAACACCATGGAATCGGATTACATTGGTTTAAATTCAAGCTACACATTAGATTTGTGATCTTGTGGTATAACTTGTGTAAACCTCAGCTTTTTCATTTTTAAAATGAAGATTTTCATAACTTAATGCCTAGGTTGTCATTAGGTTTTGATATGTGCAAGACTTGTATATACAGTTAATGCAACAAATATTAGGCATTATTATGCCTACCCCAATTTTCTAGTCTCTGTTCTTTATTTGGTATAAAAATGATTGAATTTAATGAAATAAAAGAAAAATTCAAAATAATATTGATAACTAGTATACAAAAGTTTTCATGTTTTGGACATCTTAGTAAGAGAGTTGTGAGCTTCTAGAAGGAAAGAACACTGTCTTGTTCTCCACTTTATCACCTGTATCTGGTGCACACTATGCACTACATATGGAATTTTGTCACCAAATAGACAATAAACCTGAAAATATTCATCCTTCCTTTACTTCTTGTCTCTCTTCTGTAAGTGTGCTTTCATAGGTTGAAAAAAATTAAACCAGCATCAAGAGTGCAGTCCCTGATGAAAAACTGAGATAAATATGATATTAAGAGTATCAAGGACTTAAAACCAAAGTCCTGAAACAAGCCAGTTATGAGGTGATTGGTAAGTCTGCACTCTAGGCATTGCTTGACAAAACTAGTTCTGACCTGTTAGACAATATAGTGCAATTACGTTATCTGCCATCTAACCCTCACGGTCTCTTTTGATTATTATAGATAGCTCGGGCGTCATTTTAAAATTGAAAAGCAAATTGATTTTGTTTTTCTGCACTGCCATCACCAAAAAGCAGTCTGCATGCCTTTCATTAATAGAACTATGTATATAATTTACACATAAAGCTATCATAGACTTATCGTCCTAGACAGTATGCCTGGGGATAATGTGGAAATTATGCTCTTTTGTGTAACTGGGAAGGTCTCCAAGCTGAGTGCCATTTCTTGGAACAGCAGAATTCTTTTCTCACATGAGCTACATGACAGAGGAGTGTTATACAGCTCACCCATGGATGCTGGCAGCCAAGTGACACCCAAACAGAGTTCTGATTCTGTATTATGTAATTGGAAATCCCTGCAGTGCAATAGCTTTTCAACGTGCACAGTGATCTAAATTAATGTCTCACTTCTACTCAGGGAGAACTAGGCTGCCAATGATTTCATTTTTTTTTCTTTTAGTTGAGGGATACAATTTATCTTACAGAAAATTGTAATGGATGTCTCTGCATGTCTTTTTTGCAAAATGAAGATGTGTGTCGTGCTGTCCTTTTTGTTTTCCTGCTTAATCCTTCAAGATGTGTGAGCTTAATACATTTCAGTGTGTTTGTAAGTGGTCGTATGTGTGTGTGTTTCTGCATTCATTCAGTTGCTATGAGGTACTAGGAAGGTGCCTTGGCCATTGTACATATCACTTTTACATACAAAGCATGGTTGCTTAGTGGCCAAAATATGAGAAGTACTCTTCCTAAGGTAGCAGCTATTCTGGGAGATCCCAAAGTTAATACCATTGTTTATTTTAGAATTACTATCGGATCTATTGCCCATGACTTTCTTCCTTTCTTGGATGTGTTTGCCTTTTTGCAACTTGAATTGGAAAGTGTTGCTGCTCTTTGACCTAATTTTTAATAAATGATTGTTTACTTATGACATTTTCGTAATAAAAATGTGTTTCAGTGGAAATTATTTCTTTTGGTTCATTTTTGGTGTTGCATGTTTTATAGTAAAACTAGACAAAGGCTTTCACCTAGAGGAAGACGATACTGATTATTTAGAAATTGGCATTTTGATCCCTCACTGAATTCAAATGTGTGTGGAAACCCTTTACTTACCATTAACCGTTACTTGGATTCTCTAGAACATTCCAAAAGGAAAACATTTTTACATGAAAAATGTGCCTGGGCAGTGAAAGAAAAGAATGTATGTTTTATGGAAAACCAAGCTCTTCCTCTATCACTTGCAAACATTTCTAGCTCAACTGCCCTAATCTATGCTTCCACATTATCTTTCTGGAACCCTGGCAACAGTCTCCTAACCAGTTTCTCCACAAGTACTCTGACCCCCTCTAAACTCTTCTTTACACACAGAATTCACATTGGATCATATCAACCCCTTCCTCTCCTCAAAACCAAAGGCATACCCAGGCTTAAAATTCTTCAATGGTTTTCCTTTGTTCTTAGAATAAGAAAACAAACTCTTATCGTGGCGTACAGGGGTTGGCTGACTCTCCAGCCTCACCTCATTTACTCCCTGCTTCTCTTTCTCTGCGCTCCCATCTCATTTGCCTTCCTTCAGGCCCTCAAAGGGGCCAAGTTCCCTATCACCCACACATAGATCCTTGTACTAGGACACAGTAGCTCATGCTTTTTATCCTGTTAACTCCACTCAGTCTTCTTTTTTTTTTTTTTTCATTTTAACATCTTTATTGGAGTATAATTGCTTTACAATGGTATGTTAGTTTCAGCTTCACAACAAAATGAATCGGTTATATATATACATATGTTCCCATATCTCTTCCCGCTTGCGTCTCCCTCCCTCCCACCCTCCCTATCCCACCCCTCCAGGCGGTCACAAAGCACCGAGCTGATCTCCCTGTGCTATGCGGCTGCTTCCCACTAGCTATCTACCTTACATTTGGTAGTGTATATATGTCCATACCTCTCTCTCGCTTTGTCACCGTTTACCCTTCCCCCTCCCCATAGCCTCAAGTCCATTCTCTAGTAAGTCTGTGTATTTATTCCTGTTTCACCCCTAGGTTTTTCATGACATTTTTTTTCTTAAATTCCATATATATGTGTTAGCATACGGTATTTGTCTCTCTCTTTCTGACTTGCTTCACTCGTATGACAGACTCTAGGTCTATCCACCTCATTACAAATAGCTCAATTTCGTTTCTTTTTATGGCTGAGTAATATTCCATTGTATATATGTGCCACATCTTCTTTATCCATTCATCCGATGATGGACACTTAGGTTGTTTCCATCTCTGGGCTATTGTAAATAGAGCTGCAATGAACATTTTGGTACATGACTCTTTTTGAATTTTGGGTTTCACAGGGTATATGCCCAGTAGTGGGATTGCTGGGTCATATGGTAGTTCTATTTGTAGTTTTTTAAGGAACCTCCATACTGTTCTCCACAGTGGCTGTATCAATTTACATTCCCACCAACAGTGTAAGAGTGTTCCCTTTTCTCCACACCCTCTCCAGCATTTATTGTTTCTAGATTTTTTTGATGATGGCCATTCTGACTGGTGTGAGATGATATCTCATTGTAGTTTTGATTTGCATTTCTCTAATGATTAGTGATGTTGAGCATTCTTTCATGTGTTTGTTGGCACTCTGTATATCTTCTTTGGAGAAATGTCTGTTTAGGTCTTCTGCCCATTTTTGGATTGGGTTGTTTGTTTTTTTGTTATTAAGCTGCATGAGCTGCTTATAAATTTTGGAGATTAATCCTTTGTCAGTTGCTTCATTTGCAAATATTTTCTCCCATTCTGAGGGTTGTCTTTTGGTCTTGTTTATGGTTTCCTTTGCTGTGCAAAAGCTTTTAAGTTTCATTAGGTCCCATTTGTTTACTTTTGTTTTTATTTCCATTTCTCTAGGAGGTGGGTCAAAAAGGACCTTGCTGTGATTTATGTCATAGAGTGTCCTGCCTATGTTTTCCTCTAAGAGTTTGATAGTTTCTGGCCTTACATTTAGGTCTTTAATCCATTTTGAGTTTATTTTTGTGTATGGTGTTAGGGAGTGATCTAATCTCATACTTTTACATGTAGCTGTCCAGTTTTCCCAGCACCACTTATTGAAGAGGCTGTCCTTTCTCCAGTGTACATTCCTGCCTCCTTTGTCAAAGATAAGGTGACCATATGTGCGTGGGTTTATCTCTGGGCCTTCTATCCTGTTCCATTGATCTATATTTCTGTTTTTGTGCCAGTACCATACTGTCTTGATTACTGTAGCTTTGTAGTATAGTCTGAAGTCAGGAAGCCTGATTCCTCCAGCTCCGTTTTTCGTTCTCAAGATTGTTTTGCCTATTCAGGGTCTTTTGTGTTTCCATACAAATTGTGAAATTTTTTGTTCTAGTTCTGTGAAAAATGCCAGTGGTAGTTTGATAGGGATTGCATTGAATCTGTAGATTGCTTTGGGTAGTAGAGTCATTTTCAGAATTTTGATTCTTCCAATCCAAGTACATGGTATATTTCTCCATCTATTTGTATCATCTTTAATTTCTTTCATCAGTGTCTTATAATTTTCTGCATACAGGTCTTTTGTCTCCTTAGGTAGGTTTATTCCTAGATATTTTATTCTTTTTGTTGCAATGGTAAATGGGAGTGTTTTCTTGATTTCACTTTCAGATTTTTCATCCTTAGTGTATAGGAATGCCAGAGATTTCTGTGCATTAATTTTGTATCCTGCTACTTTACCAAATTCATTGATTAGCTCTAGTAGTTTTCTGGTGGCATCTTTAGGATTCTCTATGTATAGTATCATGTCATCTGCAAACAGTGACAGCTTTACTTCTTCTTTTCCGATTTGGATTCCTTTTATTTCCTTTTCTTCTCTGATTGCTGTGGCTAAAACTTCCAGAACTATGTTGAATGAGAGTGGTGAGAGTGGGCAACCTTGTCTTGTTCCTGATCTTAGTGGAAATGCTTTCAGTTTTTCACCATTGAGGACGATGTTGGCTGTGGGTTTGTCATATATGGCCTTTATTATGTTGAGGAAAGTTCCCTCTATGCCTCCTTTCTGCAGGGTTTTTATCATAAATGGGTGTTGAATTTTGTCAAAAGCTTTCTCTGCATCTATTGAGATGATCATATGGTTTTTATCCTGCAATTTGTTAATATGGTGTATCACGTTGATTGATTTGCATATATTGAAGAATCCTTGCATTCCTGGAATAAACCCCACTTGATCATGGTGTATGATCCTTTTAATGTGCTGTTGGATTCTGTTTGCTAGTATTTTGTTGAGGATTTTTGCATCTATGTTCATCAGTGATATTGGCCTGTAGTTTTCTTTCTTTGTGACATCCTTGTCTGGTTTTGGTATCAGGGTGATGGTGGCCTCATAGAATGAGTTGGGGAGTGTTCCTCCCTCTGCTATATTTTGGAAGAGTTTGAGAAGGATAGGTGATAGCTCCTCTCTAAATGTTTGATAGAATTCGCCTGTGAAGCCATCTGGTCCTGGGCTTTTGCTTGTTGGAAGATTTTTAATCACAGTTTCAATTTCAGTGCTTGTGATTGGTCTGTTCATATTTTCTATTTCTTCCTGATTCAGTCTTGGCAGGTTGTGCCTTTTTAAGAATTTGTCCATTTCTTCCAGGTTGTCCATTTTATTGGCATAGAGTTGCTTGTAGTAATCTCTCATGATCTTTTGTATTTCTGCAGTGTCAGTTGTTACTTCTCCTTTTTCATTTCTAATTCTGTTGATTTGAGTCTTCTCCCTTTTTTTCTTGATGAGTGTGGCTAATGGTTTATCAATTTTGTTTATCCTTTCAAAGAACCAGCTTTTAGTTTTATTGATCTTTGCTATCGTTTCCTTCATTTCTTTTTCATTTATTTCTGATCTGATTTTTATGATTTCTTTCCTTCTGCTAACTTTGGGGTTTTTTGGTTCTTCTTTCTCTAATTGCTTTAGGCACAAGGTTAGGTTGTTTATTTGAGATGTTTCCTGTTTCTTAAGGTAGGATTGTATTGCTATAAACTTCCCTCTTAGAACTGCTTTTGCTGCATCCCATAGATTTTGAGTCATCGTGTCTCCATTGTCATTTGTTTCTAGGTATTTTTTGATTTCCTCTTTGATTTCTTCAGTAATCACTTCATTATTAAGTAGTGTATTGTTTAGCTTCCATGTGTTTGTATTTTTTACAGATCTTTTCCTGTAATTGATATCTAGTCTCATAGCGTTGTGGTCAGAAAAGATACTTGATACAATTTCAATTTTCTTAAATTTACCAAGGCTTGATTTGTGACCCAAGATATGATCTATCCTGGAGAATGTTCCATGAGCACTTGAGAAAAATGTGTATTCTGTTGTTTTTGGATGGAATGTCCTATAAATATCAATTAAGTCCATCTCGTTTAATGTATCATTTAAAGCTTGTGTTTCCTTATTTATTTTCATTTTGGATTATCTGTCCATTGGTGAAAGTGGGGTGTTAAAGTCCCCTACTATGAATGTGTTACTGTCGATTTCCCCTTTTATGGCTGTCAGTATTTGCCTTATGTATTGAGGTGCTCCTATGTTGCATAAATATTTACAATTGTTATATCTTCTTCTTGGATCGATCCCTTGATCATTATGTAGTGTCCTTCTTTGTCTCTTCTAATAGTCTTTGTTTTAAAGTCTATTTTGTCTGATATGAGAATTGCTACTCCAGCTTTCTTTTGGTTTCCATTTGCATGAAATACCTTTTTCCATCCCCTTACTTTCAGTCTGTATGTGTCTCTAGGTCTGAAGTGGGTCTCTTGTAGACAGCAAATATATGCGTCTTGTTTTTGTATCCATTCAGCCAATCTGTGTCTTTTGGTGGGAGCATTTAGTCCATCCACTCAGTCTTCTGATAGCAACTCAATTATCACTTCCTCAGGGAAGCTTTCCCTCACCAACACAATTTGTTCATTTCTTTTTAATATTATACTCCCATAAGCACTGGCTTTTCCTTCTTTTTGGCACTTTTTACATTGCAATTTTACATTCCTTGTGTGTAATAATTTTGATTAATATTTATCTTCCTTAAAACATGAAGGCAGAGATTGTAGCTCTTTTTTGCTTGACCTTGTATCCCACCACCAAATACAGTGGCTGGTATATGATAGGGTTTCCATAAATACTTTTTTCTTTCTTTTTTAATGAATGAATGAAGAAATGAAGCCACACAGCAAGAATTTGGAATAAACATTTACTACGTTTGTTGTGATTGTTTAAGACTGGAAAATATGTCCTTTAAGCTGTTAAAGTGTATTAGAGCTTTTTTTTTTGGTGAGATGATTTTGGTTATCAAGTTAACCAGCTGCATTTGAAAGCAAGGATCACTTAGATTTCACATGTCTGAAATGTGCATGTGAGGAAATATATAATACTGTAACAACAAACACGTATTGAGCTCTTACTACGTGTCAGACAGTGTGCTAAGCTCTAAACCTGTGATAACTCATTTCTATCCACAAGTCTTCTGAGGCATTGGTACTTCCACTGTCTTGCTTTGTGTAAGTGAAGAAACTGAAATACGTTAAGTAACTGACCCGAGGTCGCAGATTTAGTAGGTGGACCTGAGAGGTTTGTAGGATTCTAGAACCCAGCTCTTCTACTGCCTTATTTAAAATAACATTATTAACATCTTGGTGTTTTGTCTATCAAGTAGGAGATGAACAGTCTGTGTTTTGCCAGATAAGTAGGAGTAGATGAACACTTATCTTTAAGAATAAGTACAGATTTTCTGCTTTCCCTCCAATATAAGTATCATTTGTATTATATTTACAAAACATAAATAAAAATTAAAATGATAACCTATTTTCCTCTTTCTGCTCAAAAACTTTGAGGGATTGTTTGAATCTGTACGCTGGAATTTTAATGCTGTTTATGACCAGGTTCAGGTGTTAGTTATGATAACATGATACCTTCCATTTGTATATCATTTTACAGTTTATTAGGTACTTTTGTTTACGTGCTGAATTTAAATCTCTCAAATATCCCATAAGACAGGAATTAAGATCTCCATTTTAAAGATATGAAGGTGGGAGATAGAGTTCTCAAACATACAGTGGGTGGCTAGATCAGGGCTAGACTCCAGATCTTCTGTCCCCAAGACCAGCTACATGGGCTTTGTTATCAGAGGGCCTCTCAATTACCCCAACATCACAGGATAATCTGCTTCTGGGGTACATATCTCCATAGACAGGCTCTGAGCGCTATTCAACGTATGCTGAAATATTTTGTCACCATGCGTTCTCTTTTGTTTAATCTCTACTGTGAATTTTAAGTGAAATTCATTAAATGTGGTTTGTTGTATGGAAAAGAGAATCTAAAGCTTTGGTTTTCTTTTTCTGATTAAAGAAGTATATCTGTCAAGCTATATACACACACCTATATTTACTTCATGTATACTATATATATATGTTAGTAATATTTTATAAGACTGCAAAAGAAGTATGATGAACAACATTTTCTTCACAGCTCATTAGTGTCCTGATTTCTAGTAAAAATGGTCTCAAACTGAGCTTAATGCTGCTGTTTTCTTATTGTTAGCTGCTGGGAATAACAATAAGTACAAAACACTTAAAGAGATGTTAAAACAATTAAAGTGGCATTTTTATGATAGGTTATAATATTAAGGCACAAATGATGGAGTTTTTAATGCAATAATTATTGCCTTTTTTATTTTCTGAAGATCTATTTTCTAAAAGCTTTCTTTTCAATCTTGCTCTGTTTACACCAAACCATTAAAACTTTTTTCAGTGTAAAATTAGCACAGGAAATGAGTGACAACAGGGTAGCCTGCCTGACCTCCAGACTGCCACTGTTTTTACTTTGAAGGCCTGAGAGCAAGTGTGCATTGAAATTCTACCAGCATTTACCAGAGCACAGTGGAAATAAAAACAGAAAACGTCTCTTCAAGATTTTTTTTTTTCTTATTTCAATAGTCCAAAGTAGAGTATGATTTAGATTCCCCATCAAGTTTTGACTCTTTTCTGTAGTGGGTTATATCGACATGCTACCACATTGCCTCCCATTGTGGCTAGGAAGATGGGAATCATATGGGTGGGCAGAAGTAGGCTAAAGAAACAACTCACTATTTTTTCATTAAAGCATTCCTAGATATAAACCAATAAGGTCAGCCAGGGGTTGTATCAGTAGTTACATTTGGTTATCTAAAGTCAAAATTACAGAACACAGTGTTCTGAAGTTCTGAGTCAAAAGCTCAAATGTTGCAATCAGTGTTAGCTTCATTTTGCAAAATACAGCAGTTCCTTTTTAAAGGTTTTGACCTTTTTAGAGAATTTCAGCAGAGACCTAGAAAACAGCGTGTTGCTGGATTTCTCCCTCAGCATAGCAGTAAACTTTATTAAGTATTTATACGTCTCACTTTCCACAATTGTGTAAAACCTTTGCTCTTTGGGGAAGGAGAAAACCCAGACACTGAGAAGGCACAGGGTACGTAATAGCAGTGAACATGAACTCAGAAAGACATTGGATAGAGTCCTGGTCCTGCCACCTACTAGCCTTGAAGCAGGTTCCTCATCCACTAAGTGACAGGAAAGTATAGCTAATGACCACTGCCCTACCTACTTCCCAGAGTCATGATGGGCCCCCAAGGTTCTGCAAGTGATGATTCTGTGAAGCTTTATGCCAAGTGGTATCTCCATCATTTTTATCCTTTACACAAGGACTGACGAATTAACAATTCTTTTATCTTCTTTCCTAATACCAGAGTCAATGATATCCCGGTCACAAAGTGAATGGCTCAGGAAGTGTAGGTCTGGAAGAACCAGATAACTGCAGAGAAGCAGGTCAGATCAGCAAGGTTGTGATGGTATTTGTGTACTTCATTAGCTGTCTTTGTTTTTATTCTCCGCCCTTCATAGTGCTTTAAATGTCAGGGCTTTTGAGAATGGGTATCCCAATTATATTACCGAGGGTCAAGGTTAAGCTTTATATAGGATGGTGGCAATTGGTTTTTGGCCATGGGTAGTTTCCTCATTATCTCCTTTAGGAACTGTCAAGAGTGTTTATGATTGTGCTGATAATGGCATGGATACCCAAATGCCCTGTGGTGGTTTGATTCTGCCATGTTGCTATCATTATAACATAAAATAAGGTGTGTTTTTCAACTTACGCGGGCCTCTCACTGTTGTGGCCTCTCCTGTTGCGGAGCACAGGCTCCGGACGCGCAGGCTCAGCGGCCATGGCTCACGGGCCTAGCCGTTCGGCGGTGTGTGGGATCTTCCCGGACCGGGGCACGAACCCGTGTCCCCTGCATCGGCAGGTGGACTCCCAACCACTGCACCACCAGGGAAGCCCTCAACTTCTTTTAAATTAGAAGCCAGTATCACTGTGCATGGTAACGGTGGTGGAATAAACCAGTAACAAGAGGCATCTAATTTTTGCGCCCCTTTTCTCTTAAAGCTCACTTGGCTTCACGGCTAAGAATACACTTGGTCTAGCTCACACTCCCTCATCTGCTCCACACAGGGATCAAGACTCCTTTCTTTTTATAACTTGACATAATTATTGAGTAGATAATACATTCAAATGACTCAAAAAAACAGAAAGTGTACAAATATACATGAAAAGTCTTCCTTGCTTCCCTGCCCACGTCTAATTTGCATACATCCTTCTCTACCACAACCATAAACAAAGTAACCCTGCTATAGATTTCTTGTGTTTATTTACAGAGATATTTTTTAAATAGCTGTAACCCAATATAAATATACATTATTTGTCTTTCTTAAAAAACAAGTGAGTGTCTTAGAGTAACATACATGGTTTTACACCTTGATTATTTTTACTTAATAACTTAAGCATTCTTTTTAGGCAGTACTCGCCCATGTAATTGTATATATAAAATTATCCCTTTGAGAGGTTGGTTCTCAGGATATACTTCTGTAGCTGTTTGTAGTTTTTCTCAGTGAACTGGGGAAAAAGCAAGGTAACCTGTTCTTCCAGAAGTTGAGCAAAAAAGTGAAAAGAGATGTTATTATGTTTATGTTTTGAGGATGGGTCCTTCCAGTACATGCTGTTTGAAGCTTGTGGGCATCCTGTTAAATGTCCTCCTTGTTTTCTAAAGAAAATAATGTGTATGAATATATTTATATCTCCTCCAACTCATCAAGATGTTGGTGTAATGACCTGACATTTAAAGAATATCACAAAGATCTGGTTAGATTTGCCTTTCAGAGATATCTAAGAAAAATCCTGGGCAAATTGGTGTTCATCATAGAGCTTAAATACCTAGGCATCGCCCGCCTTTCTCTGTTCTCTGTATTTATATGTTTTTTGGAGAAAGGTCATAAGGTTTTTCTTCGTTGGTCCTAACATATCCAGCACATGTTTTCAGCAAAGTTCAGCATAGTGTTCTTTCAGTAGAGGCAAAAAATAAAAGTTTAAACACAATTGATAAAATTCAGAATTTATAATCCTAAGTAAAAGTATATTATTTATAGAATTATTTAATATTTCTTAAATATTTATCCATTAAAAAATCACATACCGATCATGAATACTGTTTCAGATGGTTTTTAGTTATGTAAATTATTTCTCTCCTGACTGTGTAATTACATGATGGACTGGTTTCTAGAGTATCATATACTTAATGTGAGTTTCTAAAAAGTGCTTTAATCATATAATTGCTAGCTTATCAAGTAGAAAATATGGGTCTGAGAACACTATCATTATGTCATTATTCTCCACAAAAGACTGTGAAACACACTGAAGAGGCCATTATGAAGCAAATAACAGTTTTCTATGGTGTCTAAATTTGCAAGGATTTAAAACAAAAAAAAAAGGAACAGCAAAGAAAATGCCTAAAGGTAAAGTGTTTAAAATCTAGCCAGGCAATTTATCTTGTGTCTCTATCTCTGAAAATCATTCCAGACAAAGGAAGTGAATAGGTAAGAGTAGAAGAGTAAAGCTGGTAGATTATCCAACTCAATGAGTGGCACTAATATTTAATAATTGATTCACTAAATTCCATGTAGAAAGCTGAAAGGAAATAAACTTGAGACTCACTACTTGCCCGAGGGTCTAGTTTCACAGTTCTTGCGCTTGTTATTATTGAGTATTCCAAGTTCAAATGTGATTGCAAGAGATAATAGTTTAAATTCACTTGGTCTTGAGCCAGTAGGAAACGGGCGTATTATCTGGAATGATAAATCTAGTTTTATAGTTTTCAAAGATTAAAAAGAATTTTTTTTGACTCAGTGGGTATCATAAGTCAGAAAATCTATTTATTTTCAACAAAGTCTAGTAAAGTCCAAGGTAAAACTGCTCCATCTCTGGGTTTAGTGTGAGAAGACAAGACTCCTAAAATTCTCTCTCTTTCTGTCAATATATATTTGTTATATACATATTTCTCCCCTCCCCCATTTAAATGGTTACACCCACAGCTCTGAGCAGGAGGGAAACCAAAACCAGGATGTAGATTTATAGCTAAATGGGAAGGGTTGAAGGTGTTCCTATCTTGTGTCCTCAAGATTAAGTACTTGTTTACTCAGTTATTGTTTAATCTGCTATTGAACCTAGCTCATGATTAATATATCCAGATAATTTGTATTTTCATGCAATAAAAGCATTTTTTTCCTCCAATAAAGTAGTGATTTTAAAAATAATAGGTTGTTAAATCACTGCTAAACTTTGCTATTTAATCATTTGATTTACTTCCACCTATTAAAAAGAAACTAAAAGCAACATTCTAAGAAAATGATGAGTTTTTCAAGATGTTACTTTGTTACTGAGTCCAAGCTCATCACACGACAGGCCAATAAATCAAGAGACAAGTTGCTGGGGCAAGGAATGATGACTTTATTTGGAAAGTCTGCAGACCAAGAAGATGGTGGACTTTTGTCCCAAAGAACCATCTTGCCCAAATTAGAATTCAGGCATCTTTTATACTAAAAGGGGAAGGAGTAAAGTCAAACATTTCCTAGTTCCAGTCAGCCTCCAGAGGGGATGTGTTAATTTCTTCCTCTTCCACACAGGTGGACCTAGTCAGGATATTTCCTGTGGGCTAAACAAAGGTATTTTACCTTAATGCTCATTACCTGGGAGGCAGGGTTCCCAGAGATGGGCATTATGTATAATTTAAGCTTAAAGGCAACATCCCTTTAGTGATTACCTTTTAATAGAATACAAAGGTTTTCTCTGCTACAAGTTTGCTGAAATAAGTGAAAATTGATGCATTTCTGATTATTCGGGTCTGTCAAGAAAACCTGGAACTTGAGGGAGGTCTGTTGGTTGGTGACTTCTATGACTCAGACAGGGAGTAGTGTGGAGTAGGCTTCAGAGTCTGGGCTAATGGGTCACAATGTGTGGCTTCAAATTCTAGCTCTGCCACTTACCTCTCTGTGACTTTGGTCAACTTACTTAGCTTCTCTGTACTTCAATTTCCCTATCTGTACTTCAGTTTCCCTATCTGTAAAATGGAGATGGAGAAATGAAGTACTTCATAGAAGATTAAAGGCCATTTTGTGTGCAAAGTGCTTAGAAGTCAGTGGGGCATGTGGTCCACACTCTTTAAATGTTAGCTTTTGGCTTATGTCCCAGTAATCCCTCCTGTTCCCTCTATCTGTGGCTTTCCCTCTTCCTCCTACACCTTCACGAGTCTATGATATCCCCTTTCATAAAAATAGTTGGTATTTAAAACATAACTTTTTGAACACTGTGTTTAAAAAGTGTCTCTGGGCTTCCCTGGTGGCGCAGTAGTTGAGAATCTGCCTGCTAATGCAGGGGACACAGGTTCGAGCCCTGGTCTGGGAGGATCCCACATGCCGCAGAGCAACTAGGCCCGTGAGCCACAACTACTGAGCCTGCGCGTCTGGAGCCTGTGCTCCACAACAAGAGAGGCCGTGATAGTGAGAGGCCCGCGCACTGCGATGAAGAGTGGCCCCTACTTGCCACAACTAGAGAAAGCCCTCGCAGAGAAACGAAGACCCAACACAGCAAAAGTAAATAAATTAATTAATTAAAAAAAAACCTCCTACCCCCAACATCTTCTTAAAAAAAAAAAAAAAGTGTCTCTGCCACTTAATAGCTGAGCAATCTTAAGAAGGTTCTTTAATTTCTGAGCCTAATTTTTCTCATTTGTAGGAATCTGTTTTCTTGTGAGGCTCAAATGACATGTTAAATGTGAAAATACTTTAAAAGCTTCAAATAATTAGAGAGTATAGCTTGAAGTGTGAGCTATAGAAAGGCAAAGATTGTGTCCTTATTTCTATCTTTTTTGAATAGAAGTTATTTTTTTCTATTTGAATAGATCTTTAGTTTGGAAAACTGAAAAATACAGAAAAGCAGAAAGAAGAAAAAAATTTATATTTCTTCCACTCAAATATTGTTAACATTTTGATATAGTTCTGTTTATTTTCCATACATTATATTATTTAAGTTATACTGTGGAAATATAATTTGGTATTGATCATGTCTTACTTTAATTAAAAAAATTTTTTTATTGAAGTGTAGTTGATTTACAATCTTGTGTTAGTTTAAGTGATTCCGGTATATATATATATATATATTTATATATATATATATTTATATATATATATATATATTTTTCAGATTCTTTTCCCATATAGTTTACTATAAAATATTGAGTATATGATTATGGTTCCCTGTGCTATACAGTAAGTCCTTGTTGTTTATCTGTTTTATATATAGTAGTGGGTATATGTTACTCCCAAATTCCTAATTTATCCCTTCCCCCCAAACTTTCCCCTTTGGTAACTGTAAGTTTGTTTTCTATGTCTGTGATATCATATGATATTTGTCTTTCTCTGTCTGACTTACTTCACTTAGTATGATAATTTTTGTATATTGATAGCATACCAACATTGAAATGTAATTCAAAGCCATTATTCTTTAAGTCACTATTGTCAACTTCTCTTTATATATTATATACACATGCATATATATGTACAATACAGTTTTTTCCTTCTTGATTTGTGTGTTTTGTTTGCCTTGCAGTGTGATATATGCATAGCCTTTATTTTGCACTTTTGGATATGTTGTAGAGGTTTACTCTTAGATGCTAAAAATTATCATAAGAACAGCCATCTTTATCTTTAATTCTGTCTCGAAATCAGGTACCTTTTACTCAGCTGCATTATAAACAATCAAAATGTTCTACTCTTAGGTATATTTGTCTTTATACCTTAATTGTAGCAAAGTTGGAAGGAAAAAAAAGTTATGAAAATTTAAAGTTGAGGGCAGGAACTTGACAAAACCCCCCAGCTTTAAGAATCAGAAATTTGAATCCCCCCTCCATGGACTAACATAATCAGAACCCAATAGTCAGTAAAGCTAAGTTATAGATTGATAGCGATTTTCAATCTGCAGATGATCAAAATAGGTGTAAATATACATACACTGAAATAATCTTAAGTTAGTTAAATCATAGTTTATTAAAACATCATAGCATTTACAGTTACTTAAGGACAATTTTTTTTAAAACATAAGTTGTGTAATTTTTGCCAACCACTTTACTCATTATTAACTAAGCATATAATATGATTGGAGAACTTAGAAAGAGAAAAGGAAAAATAGAAAACAGACAATGAGTCAAGGTGCAAAACAAATACAATTTAAAAAAAAAACCCTCACAGATTAAAAGAGATGCTCAGGTAAAAGGACAGCTATGAGAGTAGAGTTGAGGCAAACGGCATCCATGGACATGCACGTTGGCAAAGTTGAATCAGACCTTAAATTTGGATGGTTCAGCTGAGCTTACTTTCAATACATATGTTTAATTGTTCCCATCCAGGAAATATTTACTGAGTGTCTACTATGTGCTAGACCATCTGCTAAGACATTGGGATTTAAGATTAAAAGAACTGATAAAGTCTCTGTCCTCCAGATCACAGTGTAATGGTGAAGACAGCTATATACACAGATAATTAAAAATGCCACATGGCAAAAGCAGTGATGGTGTTAGGCCCCCGTTATTATAACATCTAGGAGAAAGAACGTGTAGCCTCTCCTGATTGGGTAGGGGAGTACAGTTTCAGGGAAGGGGGGGAGGTGACATTAAATTGTATGACTATGAGGAGTTACGCATGGTAGAGGGTAGAAGACATATAAACCAAGCCCTGGAAGTGACAAAGTGCCTGGTGTGCTAGTTCTGTGCTGTCAGTGCATAATCAGTGAGGCTGGGAGACTGGATAGCTAGGCAAGGGCTAGATCATGAACGAGCATGGTGGCTATATGAAGACGCTTGGGCTTTACTCTGAAGTGGAAGGGGGAATCATTTGAGATTTTTTAACCTTCAACTTACGCTTTAGATAGGTTATCCTGCTTTCTCTGTGGAGGATGAGTTGAGGGAAATGACAGACGCATAAAGCAGTGAGAACATTTATGTTCTATGACATTTTAGAACTGCTTCATAGAAGATCTTCAGAAAATTAACAAAAAAGACTAAAAATAACTCTGTGGTTTTTGTGTGACAATTTTGCTCTTCTCTGTGGACAGAGAAGCCTATGGAGGGAAAGCACAGGGCATAGATGGATTACTGGGGAAGAAAAACAATGAGATTTTCCTTCTAGCCTCTACTGCAATCAGGGGAAAATGGAAGCTGTGCTCCTTGGAGACCATATAGGTGAAAACTGCTTAACAATTATCACTGGAGAATGGCTTTCTTAGAAGCAAAATTTTGATTTGGGCAACTTATTTAGAAGTCTCTAGTTTAATCAATTTGGCAATCCAGTTTTTACTTTTTATCAGATTTCATTTATATTTCCAATATCTATATTGAAGAACTAGAAAGGATAAATGTATGGAGTGATAAAATTAAGATAGAAGAGTCTAAGATAATAAACAATTTTTTCACTGACCATAAAGGATTATAAGCTTAAAAAAAGATTACAGCCCCCCAAATTAAGTAATTACATAAGAGCAAGTATGAATTTTGTTAATAATGTACAATGTTTTTCATTATGAACAAACCAATATGTAGAGAGCCCTAAATCAGATGAAATATCTTTTACAGTACTGCAGCTTTCTCATTACCCATTTCAGTGGCAGTCTCAAAATATTCTCTAAGTCTCATTCTCTCCCCCCACACTCCTCTGGTTTTATGCTGGCACAAAAAGCCTCCATGTATGTTGGAGAAGGTGGTTTACAAGTGGTTGGGATTGGCTTTAGAAAAGAAGGGAATAATTAGGGATAAACAATTATTTACCACATACAGCTCTACACTAGTGTCCATTGTGGGTTAGTGGTGACATTGTTTTATTGACTTTTTTTTTTTTTTTTTTTTTGCGGTATGCGGGCCTCTCACTGCTGTGGCCTCTCCCGTTGCGGAGCACAGGCTCCGGACACGCAGGCTCAGCGGCCATGGCTCACGGGCCCAGCCGCTCCGCGGCATGTGGGATCCTCCCGGACCGGGGCACGAACCTGCGTCCCCTGCATCGGCAGGCGGACTCTCAACCACTGCGCCACCAGGGAAGCCCTTATTGACTATTTTAATTAGTATTGGAGTAAAGAAGCCAGAGTGAAATGTCAAATTTCCTTATGATACAGCCTTTTCTGGCCAGTGAAATCTCAGAGAGAAGAAGAAACTGCAGGCTCTGCAAGTGAGCAGAAAATAGACAGTAACTTTGATACAGACAAGTGTAAGACAGTCTTTATGGAAAATAATTAGAACTTTATGAACTAATGGACATCTTGTAGATGATTTTTTTGTCAATGTCAGCTTGATATTCTTTCATGGCCAAATCATGGAAATTATCATAAATGCCCTTTGAAACCAACCAAAGTATTATAAGAAAGCCGTTTTAAAAACAGAATTTTAAAACCTATATTACTAGCTATTACTTTGGATGTTTTGCATCAAGAAAGCCAATGAATTGCAGAGAATGAGGGGTCACTTATAGCTCCAAGCAGGAAGCGTGAAAACATATAAAAAGTTAGTAAATATTTGAGGCTGAGGTGGTCCAAACTGAAACTATACATGTTGTCAAAATGTTTAGATAAAGTTATAATGATAGATTCTGGTTAGATTCTTCAAGGAATCCAGGACAGCAAAACCTTCCTGTACAATGGACGTAGGCATGAGCTTGGGAGTCAGAATGAATTGTTTGGGCAAGTTACTTGAGTTAGAATCTCCTTTTTGTAAATGAAAATATTAAATAGCACCTACCTCAAAGAGTGAAGATTTAATAAAGTAATACGTGTCAAGCTGACGTTGGTGAGTTGAATTTAACCCAGTCCTTAGCACATAGGAAGTACTTTGTAGGTTGGTTATTATGCCATTATTATTATTACATTATTCTTAGGTAACGTACCCCTGTGCAACTG
Source organism: Orcinus orca (assembly GCF_937001465.1). Lineage (NCBI taxonomy): Eukaryota > Metazoa > Chordata > Mammalia > Artiodactyla > Delphinidae > Orcinus > Orcinus orca. The sequence continues at coordinate 68,514,742 of NC_064565.1, forward strand.
ATTGTGACAGGTGTCTGAGCTAAAGGGGACACAGGTCTGATTTTACAAACCATTTCTTAGGTACAATCTTGTATGAGTCAGGGTAGACTAACTGCTGTTATGACTTACTCTGAAATCTCAGTGGCTTAATACAGCAAAACGTTTACGGCTCAAGTTACAGTCCCGTGTGGATTGGCAGGGTCTGGGTGGGAGCGGGAGCTCTAGTTCGTGTAGTTACTTAAGGACATGATTCCCTTTGTCTAGTGGCTCCACTATGCCCAAGGATTTGAGTCCCTCCCTCGATCCTTGGCACTGGACCAGCTGATGAGGGAAGAAAGAAAATTGGAAAGGTTTATGGGCCAGCCCTGCAAGCTCTGTATATTAATCTGCCCACAGTTCATCATCTGGAACTTAAATACATGGCCCACTCTAACTGCATTGGAGGTCTGGAATTGTTGTCTAGCTGTGGGACCAGAAAGAAGAGGAAATATCTGTCACAGATCTCTTCCTGAGCTTTCATCTACATGTCAACCAGAATAGAGAGTGGAAACAAGAAATTCCTAGTGTATCACACTATACTCAGAATATGAAACAAAGGGTTAATCAACTATATTAGATAATCAGTCATTCTAATGATTAATCCTTGCTTTCAATAATAACATTTAATAAATTTTTCAGTTTACAAAATACAGTCATATCCCTTAAGTAGGTAGGGCGGCATAGTGAAAAGAGCGTGGTCTTTGCGATAAGACAGGCTTGGATTTAACCCGAGACTCCCACACTTGCAACGTACGTCAGCTGAGGCTAGTTAGTTACCTCTTTATGCCTTCATTTTTCAACTGAAAAGTGAAATAAAGAATCCTTTCCTTGAGGATTAAATAATTACAATGAGCAAAGCACCCGTCTTAGTAGCTACTCTTTTTTCTTTTCTGACAGTGAATATCATTTGACTGACTTATTCGACACTTTAGAGGTATTATTAGCTCCAGGAAACTAAGACTCAGATAAACAATTTGTTCAGATTCAGCTAGAAATAAACCTACTTTTTCTAATTCCAAATCCCATGATCATTATTTTCCCAATAAAATACGTCAGAAATGTTTCAATTAACATAGCACAAAAGAACTTCAAAGGCAAGCACCTAAAATATATATGGAAATATATCTAATTGTGGCTTACTTAAAAGATTACAAGGTAAATCCATACTAAAGAAAATAAAATCCTCAAAAATTTCAAATATTTATCTATCATCTTAAATTCTGTGCCCCACATTCCTTCCAGATTATAGATTATGTCTTCCCACTTAGACATAATATCTATCTCTTGGGAATAAAGTGTGTCGTGTTACTCTTTGTGTGATTCTTTGTGGTTCAACTGTAAGTCAAACAAACAGCAGAGTTCTAAGATACCAAAACTGCCTAGGTGGAAACTTTAAACTGCCCTTAACAAGTAACCCAGTATAGACATGTATTGTATAACCTTTTAAGGATTACTATTATTCTGTACCACTATGGAAATTACTTTGTTTCTGGGTAGACAGTATTTTTAAGGCCCCAGGACCCTTACTTAGTCTGGTTGGTGAGAGTTCTTTTAGGAATCACAGTTGTAAACATGGACTTAATTAATTTTACACCCAGTTTTTCACTTTTTTCCCCACAAGCATTTTAAGTTATATTCACACCTATTAGTAAGCTAATGACTGCATATCTTTTCATGCTTGCCCTTGTATTTTTTTGTGTACATTTTTCTCACCCACTTCTAACTTGGCTTCACACTTTTATACTAGAGCTCATTAGTTTCACTTCCTTTCTACTTGGCCTGTATCACTCTCCGCTTATGCTTGGTGAAATAGCCTGCTTTGCCAAAAAGCGATGCAGAAAACAATATTTCTATTTGAAATCGTTGCTAAAAATACCATACTATTAACAAATTAAGGAATAAAAACAATATGATCATCTCAATAGATGCAGAAAAAGCTTTTGACAAAATTCAACACCCATTTATGATAAAAATTCTCCAGAAAATGGGCATAGAGGGAACCTACCTCAACATAATAAAAGCCATATACCAAAAACTACAGCAACATCATACTCAATGGTGAAAAACTGAAAGCATTTCCACTAGGATCAGGAACAAGACAAGGATGTCCACTCTCACTGCTATTATTCAACATAGTTTTGGAAGTCCTAGCCTCGGCAATCAGAGAAGAAAAAGAAATAAAAGGAATACAAATTGGAAAAGAAGAAGTAAAACTGTCACTGTTTGCAGATGACATGATACTATACATAGAGAATCCTAAAGATGCCACAGAAAACTACTAGAGCTAATCAATGAATTTGGTAAGGTTGCAGGATATAAAATTAATGCACAGAAATCTCTTGCATTCCTGTACATTAATGATGAAAAATCTGAAAGAGAAATTAAGGAAACACTCCCATTTACCATTGCAACAAAAAGAATAAAATACCTAGGAATAAACCTGCCTAAGGAGGCAAAAGACTTGTACTCAGAAAACTCTAAAACACTGATGAAAGAAATCAAAGATGACATAAACAGATGGAGAAATATAACATGTTCTTGGATTGGAAGAATCAACATAGTGAAAATGACTATAATACCCAATGCAATCCCTATCAAACTACCAATGGCATTCTTCACAGAATTAGAACAAAAAAATCTTACAATTTGTATGGGAACACAAAGGACCCTGAATAGCATAAGCAATCTTGAGAAAGAAAAACAGAGTTGGAGGAATCAGGTTCCCCAACTTCAAACTGTACCACAAAGCTACAGTAATCAAGACAGTATGGTACGGGCACAAAAACAGAAATATAGATTAATGGTACAGGATAGAATGTCCAGAGATAAACCCATGTGCATATGGGCACCTAATTTACGACAGAGGAGGCAAGAACATACAATGGAGAAAAGACAGCCTCTTCAATAAGTGGTGCTGGGAAAACTGGACAGCTACATGTAAAAGAATGAAATTAGAACACTCCCTAACACCATACACGAAAATGAACTCCAGATGGATTAAAGACTTAAATGTAAGACCAGACACCATAAAACTTTTAGAGGAAAACATAGGAAAAACACTCTTTGACATAAACCACAGCAAGATCTTTTTTGACCCACCTCCTAGAGTAACAGAAATAAAAACAAAAATAAACAAATGGGACTTAATTAAACTTAAACTTTTGCACAGCAAAGGAAACCATAAACAAGAGGAAAAGACAGCCCTCAGAATGGGAGAAAATATTTGCAAATGAAACAACAGACAAAGGATTAATCTCCAAAATATACAAACAGCTCATGGAGCTCAATATCAAAAAAACAAACAATCCAGTTAAAAAATGGGCGGAAGGCCTAAATAGACATTTCACCAAGGAAGACATACAGATGGCCAAGAGACACATGAAAAGATGCTCAACCTCACTAATTATTAGAGAAATACAAATCAAAACTACAATGAGATATCACCTCACGCTGGTCAGAATGGCCATCATCAAAAAAGCTAGAAACAATAAATGCTGGAAAGTGTGTGGAAAAGGGAACCCTCCTACACTGTTGGTGGGAAATAAATTGATACAACCACTATGGAAAATAGTATGGAGATTCCTTCAAAAGCTAGAAATAGAACTACCATATGACCTAGCAATCCCACTGCTGGGCATATACCCTGAGAAAACCATAATTCAAAAAGAGACATGCACCACAATGCTTATTGCAGCACTGGTTCCTGGCTATCAACAGATGAATGGATAAAGAAGATGTGGCACATATATATAATGGAATATTACTAAGCCATAAAAAGAAACAAAATTGAGTTATTTGTAGTGACATGGATGACCTAGAGATTGTCATTCAGAGTGAAGTAAGTCAGAAAGAGAAAAACAAATACCATATGCTAATGCCTATATATGGAATCTTAAAAAAGGTACTGATGAACCTAGTTGCAGGGCAGGAATAAAGAGGTAGACATAGAAAATGGACTTGAGGACACGGGGTGGGAGGGTGAAGCTGGGACGAATTGAGAGTAGCATTGACATATATATACTACCGAATGTAAAATAGTTGGCTGGTGGGAAGCAGCAGCATAGCACAGGGAGATCGGCTCAGTGCTTTGCGATGACCTAGAGGGGTGGGATAGGGAGGATGGGAGGGAGGGGATATGGGGACAGTGTATGCATATGGCTGATTCGCTTTGTTGTGCAACAGAAACTAACACAGTATCATGAAGCAATTATACTCCAATAAAGATCTATTAAAAAAATATCATACTATTAAGGAATGGTAAAGATAAGAAAAAGGAGCTAATTTCTGGCAAGTTAAGTTCTTAGCTTAAAAAAGAAATCCAAGTATCACTTTATCCAATAAAAGTTTCAAATTGTCAAATCTACATTTTAAATCTTTGTTGTCTATCACAGAGCATGGAGGCCTCCTTATCAAACCCCTATATGTGCATGTCCAAGTTGGTGCATGCCTATTAAAAATCAAATAATTTTTTCAAGCTGATCTTAGTCCTTTGAAATTTTGTTCTTGAATTTAAAAAGTTGGTTCCTTCAGTCTCCTTTATTTTAATACTCTGTTTCTTTAGACTGTGTACGTTTATTTGGCAGAAACAAGTTTATCCAGTCAAAATATTCAATTAAATTTATGTATTTTGAAAATGAGTTAAAGGAACCGCAAAGAAAATATATGCTGCTACTTCTGAACAAAATGCCTAAAATATGACTGTTAGGGCTATTTATTAAAGCTTTATCTTTACCACACAAGCACAGGAAAGTTCAAGCTTCATGTATTTTTGCAACTAGGGTTACAATTAAAATACTTAATAAGCAACATAGGACAGAAAGCTACTAATCATAACAGACACATATTATTTTGCTGTATACTGTTTGGGTGCATACAGTTAGACCACTGTCAACATCAAGAAGTAGCAATACATTTTCTAGCAGTTTATTGTATTTCCATGTTATCAAACCATGGTTTAACATTATTTTCAGTAAAACAAACTAATTTTATAAATAAAATTTTATTCTAATTTTTCATTGTAATCAATACAAGTTGCTTTCACAAAAATTATGATACATCTACTATTGCTAAAATAATTAGTTGTAATTCTTCTAGAGTGGCATAATTAACAAAGCCATTATTAGTCAGACTGACTTGTGGGGAGAAGCAATCATAATTTCGGGTGCTATGTAGATCTGGTACAAGGATGTTTTTGAAGTGTAAAATATGACTAAAATATACTGGCTCATAATGTTCAGTTATAACTATACCACAGAACATTTTGATTCTCTAGACTTTCTACTTTCAGATTATTACAAATATACAAATTGTTTCGAACTCAGATACCATAGTTACATATTTATTAGATATATAATGTATGTAGTATTTGAATATGTTTGTATAATTTTCTTATAAATTTATATAATTTACACTATGATTTATATATAAATATACAGCATTATATTATATACATATATAAGTACGTTATAATATAATTATATAAACATATATAATTATATCATTTTATAACATATATATAATTTGATTGAATATTATATATTACCTCATTCTATTAAAAGATATACAGGGCTTCCCTCGTGGCGCAGTGGTTGAGAGTCCGCCTGCCGATGCAGGGGACGCGGGTTCGTGCCCCGGTCCGGGAAGATCCCACATGCTGCGGAGCAGCTGGGCCCGTGAGCCATAGCCACTGAGCCTGCACATCCGGAGCCTGTGCTCTGCAATGGGAGAGGAAGATATACAATAGGGAAGCAGTTGATAATGGATTCAACTCCACATGTTTTAGACCTTATGTCTGTCCCTTACTAACTACACAACTTAGGGTACTTAAGTTCTATTGAGTCTTAGTTTTTTCAACTTTAAGTGGGAAAAAATATCATCCTCTAAGAATTTTTGTGAGAATGAAATAAGGGAATGTATGCAAAATACATACTGTGGTAGCTGACAACTGGAAAACATAAAATAAATGGTAGGTAGTGGAGAAAACAAGGGGTGGGGGGCAATTCACAGCAGCAAGAAGTTTTATAAGTGTTAATGTATTCGCTTACATTGTCCCAATTCTAGTGGTAGTATTGAACTACTTTATAATATATAATGTGAATTTCAAAAACAAAGCATGGATTTAAAACTTCTAAAACAAGGAAAACTAATATGATGTTCTCAAATGAGTAGTGGGTTGTTTATTTCTTGAATGACTCAGGGTGGTGAGACTTATGAGAATGAAAATGACCAATTTGAGGGAAGATTTGCGAACACATCACTTAGTATGTGGCTTGTGATTACAGAATTCTTACAGAATACTTTGTGTGGTGGGAAAATTACTCTTCAATTTTAAAGAGTTCATATCAGGGTTAAAACTAGTGTATGTAACATGAGAAGGTTAATGTATAAAACCAAGCCACAAAGTCAAAGCTCCCCAAACATTGTTTGGCTGAGACCCTCTCGGTTAACAATAGAATTCTCAATGCGGCTTACCTCAGTTCTGCAGTCAGTACTCCCACCAGAAATGCTAATGGAGAATCTCTGAAACAAGAATCACTGTGAAAATTTTTCTGCTTACTTTGCTTCTCAAACTTGGAAGTCAGTTAGCATTTCTGGTTTCACAACCAGATGTTTAAGGAAGGAAAACAGTCTTCAGGAATCTTAGTGAATACTCCAAGCATAAACAGCACTTAGGGGCTTCCCTGGTGGCGCAGTGGTTGAGAGTCCACCTGCCGATGCAGGGGACACAGGTTCGTGCCCCAGTCCGGGAAGATCCCACATGCCGCGGAGCGGCTGGGCCCGTGAGCCATGGCCGCTGAGCCTGCGCGTCCGGAGCCTGTGCTCCACAACGGGAGAGGCCACAACAGTGAGAGGCCCGCGTACCGCAAAAAAACAACAACAAAAAAACAGCACTTAGTATTTTAATTTCATTAAGTATTAATAAGCATGCAAAGAGAAAACAAGTAGAAAAATTTCTGTGTTAAATTTCTCAAAATAAGATTTTATTTTGGTAGATTTAGAAAAGAGAAAGAAAAAATGGATACAGCAAATGTTCGTATTTATTAATTTTATCATCATATTAAAGTTCTCTAGGATATTTGATTAGGATATAATACTATCTGAATATGCTGTATTTACATGATTATTTTGTCCAAGGAATTCAAAACACTTTATATAAATTTAAACCTCTATGTTTACATCTGAGTGCCAGTTTGATTTTTTTACATTGCTATAAACAACATTCTGATATCTTTTTGTGTAAGGCTCTCAGAATATTGAAGTAACCCAAGCCCTTACTTGCCCTATCCTATAAAGGAAGTATTATCAGCTTTCTTGTTGATGGGAAATTAGAACACAGCTGAAGTTCTAACGGCATGTCTCACATTTGTAAACGCAATGGCATAACCATGGGAGATATAAAGACACAGAGGGTAAATCCCTAATCCCTATGAAGTTTAAAAACATGTTGATATAATGGGTAAATCAGGAGGTAAACCTTGCTGTACTGAGTGGAAGGTGGAAGATGCTTTATATGAATGGTAAATCTTGCGTTTTTGAGGCAGCTTAGGAATCAAATTTTCTGCGGAAATAAAAGAAGCAGGAGTAAAACAGCAAATAATTCTAAATTTACTGGCACGTGTCTACCAGTATATATTTTGCCTCCATTCTTGAAAGATATTTTCCCAACATATAGAATTTTGGGTTGACAGTTTTTCGCCCCATTAAGGATGTTTCTCAATGTTCAAGGCCCCATTGTTTCTGAGGAGATATCAGCAGTCATTTGAATTGTTGTGCCCCTATATGAAATAATCATTTTTATTTGACTTCTGTCAACATTTGTCTCTTTCTATCCTGTTTTTAATAGTTTATTATGATGGATCTATGTGTATGTGGATTTTGGGAGATATTTATTCTGTTTGTGGTTTGCTGAGCTTGAATCTATACATTTATGTCCCTTTTTAAACTAAGTTTGGGAAAAATTTGGCTATTATTTCTTCTAATATTTTTTCTGTTGTATTCTCTCTTCTATCTTCCTGGGACTCCAGTGACACCCATTTATAACTTTTGAAAATATCCCTCAAATCTCTGAGACTCTATTTTTTTCAGTCATTTTCTCTCTGTTGTTCAGATTGGATTATTTATATTGATCTATCTTCAAGTTCACTGACTTTTCTGTCATTTAAGTTCTGCTCTTAAGCTCATCCAGTAAACTTTTTAAATTTCAAGTATTGCATTTTCAGGTCTAGAATTTCCATTTGATTCTTTTTTAGCTTCTGTTTCTCTGGTGAGATTTTATATCTTTTTATTCATTGAACACATATTTTCTTTTATGTCCTTAAGAATAACTTTAATGGCTGATTAAAAATCCTTATTTGTTAATTTCAACTTCTGTGTCATCTCAGGGTTGGTCTCAAATGAATGTCTTTTCTCTTGAGAATGGTTCATATTTTCCTGTTTCTTTGTATGTCAAATAATTTTACATTTTATCATCATTGTGAATGATATAGTGTAGAGACTCTGGTTTATGTTATTTATCTAAAGAATACTGAGTTTTGTAAAATTTTTCAGCAGACAGTTAGCTTGGTAGAACTCAAATTATAAATTCTTTCTCTCATTCAGTGGGCAGCAGCTCAAATTTAACTTCAGTTATTTTAGTTTTAGCTAGGCTACCTGTAGCTGCCCCACGCAAGCATAATTAAGGGGCCAAAGATTTGGGCTTCCCCTCTCAATCCTTCCCAGCTTTCCAACTGGTTCTATCAATTATGAAGCACGTGACCTTGGAAATGTAAGTTACTCCCTCAAAGCCTCAGTTTCCTCATAAACAGGTCATGGCAACTTGAGAATTTTAATTTAATGACAGTGTACAGGGTGAGTGAAATATAAAAACTGAGAACCAATTAACAAGTTTTAAAAAATCATAAACTTATAGAAAAATGAAGGGTAAACTAGTCTGAGAAATTTATTTTAATTCTTTCAATTTACTGAGGAGGAATTTGATGTTCAGGAAGATGCAGTGACTTATCCAAAGCTGTTAATCATTAATCTGTTTTGGGCAGATGCTGGAGATAAGTTTCCAGAATTCTATTCAGCATTCTTTCCACTATACCCTACTTACTAGGCAGCACAGTGAACTCAGTTGGAGACTCTGGGAATGCAGAGAAAACAAATGGATTCATGAAAGTCTGTGGAGGAATATTTAATCAGTGAGCAGTCAAGTGATGGCTTGGAAGTCCTAAAAGACATATCTATAACTGAGATCACTGATAATTAAGAGAATATTGCCATCAACTGAAATAAGCAATGGAAGTTGGTAGGAAAGATGGTGAGTTAGCAAAGGATTGGAGTAGAAAACAACACACTTAAACTAGGCTGTGAAGGATTTAGATAGTGTGTGAGGAAGAATTTTTTTGTGAAGGAAGTCTGCTAGGGGTTTGTAATAGGATATTGAGGCAGACTGGGAAAGTCTATGATGGCTTTAAAACCAGGATAGTTTTCTGTGACGGCTTAAGTGTAACATTGCTTGTAAGCAAGAAGTTGTATTCAATGAATTCTCAAAGTCCTTCTGGAGTCTGTGATTCTTTGAAGTTCTTAGATTTAGTGCACTTGGCTTGGAAAATGGATGTTGGATACGGAACATAAAAATATGAAGGATTTGAAATGACCTTTTAAATGGGAGGTGAATCAACTATTCCGTATCAGAGGGGTTGCTGTGGTATAACCTTTCCAGATCCTGCAGACTATAATGCTTCTAAAGACTCAAGAATCTGAAACCTCATCCACACGCTATCCATGTGGAGCCTGCATGTCTGCCAAGGCAGTTACAGAGAAGGAAGATTGCTTTATCAAGGGGCACATCTGCACCAGAGAACTAGAAGGGCACTAGAGCTGAGTTTCATCAGCATGAGACAGACAGACAGACGACCAGTCTGACCAAGTTGTTGTCCCCACGGTTTCCCGTTGAAGGCTACTTTGTAACCTAAAGAAGTTACATTTAACATCATTTTAGCTTTCTGGATCAGTTGGTAAATAGCTATGCTTTTGTCAGTGTTGGTTTTCTTGGAGCATAAACATGGACTCAAAGTAATTTTAAGAACAAGTGTTTTTTAAAGAAAATACTATATTTCAGTCTGTATTATTGTGAGAGAAATCAGAGTGATCAAAAATGATGTTTCAAAGTCCTGCTTTGAACTTGTCTTAGTCTGGGAACCAGAAAAGCTATTTCTACTGTGGAAATATGTGAGTCTTGGTGATCTAGACCCAATAAATTTGCTAGATTTCAGTGGAGTAATTTATTTACAGCATCTTGATGAGAGAAAGTGTGGAGGCTACTAGTCCATTTAACTGTAGTGGTATCGCTCATGAAGACAGATGTGTTCAAAGCTATATCTTTTTCTTTACAGTTCATGGATTGTATTTCAGTGACAATTATAGAGTAGTCAGAGGCACACGGGTTAGAAATTATTAACATTATTAATTTAGGGAAACTAGAGAAAAATGGACAGCCCTTATTTCTGTAGATGTGTAGCAGTGTGATCTCACTAAAGCCTGCACTGAAATTGGCCATTTGGGGATGGTGACTGCCCTCGGTATCCATCTATTTGTACAGAATGGAGAGGGCCTACAGAGAGACGTTTTGTGCACTGGATCTGAATGACGCTGAAATGATAAAGACATTATGGGGTGTATTCACAAACCTAGTCTATGGATAAGATCAGCCTCTCCAGCTCTGGGGACTAAAGAGGAATGCAGAGTCATTTTAGTACCTGGAAGATTTTGTGGCTTTGTGAGCAGTTGGAAGGAGGAGGTATGGTATACAGAAGTCGCTTAGCCAAAGGGTGGCACACTGCAAGTATCAATAAATTAGAACGATTCTTACTTTTCCTTGTAGCATTAATTAGGTTATGTTCTTGTTCTATAATCTATGCCCATTTCATGGAGAAATATGGAATCAAATTCTTGATGAAAATTTATGCGATTTTAATATTTGTCACAGCCTTGCTTTCAGCAGTGTTTGGAAAAGAAATGTACTTATTATTTATTCCTACATAATGAATTTTCAGCTGGATTCTAGAGTATCAATGAGGGACAATAAGAGATGAAGACAGAGTGATAATCTAAATTACAATGGACCCTCAAGTGACATGGCAATGAGATAGAATTTTATTTGTAAGACAATGGGCAATAAGTGAGGGTCAAGAGAAGGAAGCACTGAGAGCAAAGGGGAAATAGTAGAGCTTCTTACTGCCTTTTGATTACGTCTAGATAGTGTTTTAAACTGTATTACCTCATGGCAAGAGTGATGCTGGGTTGGGGTACAAACTGTATCTACTGTGTTATACCTGGTGCTCTACATGTATTTATATGTATTGTACCCCCACCCCCCCATAGACATTACTGTTTGCAATTCTTGACCTAGAAGTATGTCTTCAAGCACCATATAGAAACACTATATCTCTACATTACATAAATATCACTAGGTCTGACCAACCTATCAGTTCAAGTAGTCTCATTAACATTAATGCCAAATGATTATGGTTATTTACATATATGACTATTGGACTTCAGCACCACCTATTTCTGCAAATCTCCAGTGACGTCTCACATTCAAGAGAAAAAAAAAATCACTCATGCTTTTCACCATGCTGCCAACAAGACTTTTGAGGGAGCTGTCACACCACAACCACTGTAGTTGATGCCTTCTTGGAGAAACCATCTTACCTGCCACTCAACTAGCCTCAAAGGTGGCTACTACTGCTTGACCACTGCTCTGCAGACCCCACCAGATGTTACAACCCTCTTCTGGTCCTGAGGTGGAGATGTTCCTATTTCCATATTAGCTTCAAACTTCTCTTTAGGTGCCAGAGCCTATCGTCTCAGAGTTTTACTGGAAAATAGCATCTTTAGCTCTGAATCTAATTTTTCTTCTTTATGTGTTACAAAACCCATCCTTAGAACTGTTTAGCAGAATGACATCAGGACATCCTATTATTTACCATTTTTCTCTTATTTTCCCTAGGTTCTTCCAATCTCCATCTCCCATATACCTTCTATTTCCTTCTTTCAGTAAAAAAGTACAAAAGCTCAAATGTATCTCATCTCATCCAAATGGGCACTCAATTTGGAAGATGAACTTCAGGTTCTCAAACGGACGAGGGAGCCCACTTTTGGACTAGCGGGATATGTTGTTAGATTAATATTACTCAGTGTAGGTAACAAACTGCATTTATTTTTATAGTTTGAAGGTGTACCCATAATCATATCAATATAAATATACCTACAGCACAATCTCTATGAAACCGTTGTTTTAAAAGTTGGAACTGTTCTTCGTCTATTCTAGTAAATTTTACCTAAATGCTCCTTTCTTGTCATCTTTAGTTTATTGATACCACTACAGTTAAGCTAATGTGTATTCGGTTCTTTACATTTCTTCTAAATGAGAGTTAAAAAACATTTGTTAGTCTTGCCTTGTTATGCCTTTTCCCATCTTCTCCAAACACGTCACCCTCCTTCAAAACTCAATTCAGGACTCCTGTCTTTGAAACTTTTCTTGATTAATCATGTTTTGTTTTAGCTGCCATCATATTAGTTCTCACTTTCTGAAAGTTTTTTTTTTTTTAAATGGAGCACTGCTTTCTTGAAATATATTAATAAGTATTCTTTTGAAGGGGTAGGAAAAGAAATTTGTGGTCAACTAAATTTGGGTAATTCTGCTCACTATATCCATCTTTTTTGGTGTCCCTAAATATTTTAAGGGCTCCAGGAAGTTTTTCAATAAAGAAACGAATTTAATTTTGTATCCAGTATCATTAATATATATGCTCAAATAGTTACGTTACATTTGCAATATATTGCAGCTTTGTTAAACTGCAAATTTTTAAAGAATAAATGTTATCTATTTCTGTTTTAACTCTCCTTGGTACCTCGTTGGTTACTGTGTATAGTTTAGCTAAACTTATCATATGGAAGACACCATGAACCATTGAGGTCCTTAAGGTTCAATAATGAATGATTTATGTAAAGATTTATAGAATAACAAGTAGCTTTCAAAGAACAGTATGATGCTGATGTTTAGCATTTATTGAATTATGAGTTCCTTGGAGTTTGATTTCCAATTCTACTGCAACAGTTCACTCTCTAGTTCTCTGTTTCCATTTAAGAATCTGTTAATCTTTTTTCCCCTGTTGTTGTTATGCAACTATAGAAAGACTTTTAAAGATATTTGAAAACAAAGGTAAAATTACCAAAATATTACACAGGGATTATAATTTTATTTTCTGTTTCACTCTGATTATGAAAGAATAAAAACATAAATATAAAGCATAAATATACTTATTCTTTGGAAACTAATTTATTCTTAAATAAGAAATGGAAAATTTCTAATAGGAAGGATCAAGGGATTGTGAAGTAGCCAAGTAAGTCTTTAAAACAGGGTCCCTAAAAATCTTACATCCCCAAAGCAAGAAGCAATAGGAGATAGCGATAATGGCAGGAAGAGGTGAATGAAATATTTTGTTACATTGCTGGTGAGACTGTGAGGGTGCTATTGTGGTTACTGAAGCAGTTTGGGCTCATCGGATGGTACACATCAGAGGTAATTTCTAATGTTCAGAAGATTAGTAGATTTTGGACCTAAGAGGTAGACATTCAGAGTTCAAAGAGATCTCCTATTACTCAAGAATTTTCAGTAGCGTTCTACTACACTGCATTATAATCCATTTGGAGCTAAAAGAAGTACAGCCACAAAAGGAATGGTTTTCGTTCATTTGGTAGTTCAACAAAGACTTACTGGATCCCTGTTTGACATCACAGATGTGTTAGGCTCAGTGGTGGTGATGGCGGTTGTGGTGTTAGTTAAAAATCAATAATATCTTCTGAGGAGAATATAATCTTTTGGGAGAGATGGAAAGTTTAAGGATATATGGAAAGCTTAAAAATATAACACAATAGAAGTATGTAAAAAAATGTTACTGTTACATGGTAGAGGAAAACACAACAAAACTTTGAAAAACTCTTAAGGAGTTTCTGGTTTTGTTCCAGTTTGTTTAGGAGGATGAAGAGCTTCTAGATGAAATGTTAAGACACGTAAAACAGAAACAAAATAAAATAGCTTGAGGAGGTGTAGAAAAACAAATATTATGGTTAAAATTGTGGTGAGTGAATACACATGTTATATCCCAGGGAAAAAGTTCAAGAAACTGCTCCTGGAGTTAGATAAGGCTCATCTAGTAAAGTATAAGTCTCATCTCTCAAAATTCTGACCTTTGAAGCAGAACCTTCCCACGTTCTGTGGAACAATAGTGATCTTTGGCATCAGCGTTAGAGGAAAAATCATGGTGGTGTTGGGAGGCTACTTGCTGTGGTGTAGTTTCCATGGCAAATCTCAAGGTGTATTAAGATTCTCATAACCCACCAACTTCTACGCACTTCTGCTAATACAACAAGAAGAAAAATATATCAATGCGAGAAGTATCTAGAATGTATTTCTTGTAAATTTTAATTCTAATGTAGAAAATGAATGGTTTGGGTTAACAGCTAGAATTGAAACAAAACAAAACAAAACTCTTCCTGTATTTGAAAGTCAAGAGTTTGGAATAGAAAGAAGAATAAGGGAAGTGAAACATTAACTTCACAAAGAATGTTGAAGAACAAAATTTTTTTATACCATCACTTATGATGAAAAACACATGGGTCTGACAAGAAGAGGAAACATAGCATGAGTCTGTCAAGATAATCTCAGATTTGAGAAGATAACTTAAACTAAAATTGGAGAGTTTGGGCATAAGAAAAGCAAAAGGAGGAATGGTGCCAAGTATTTCTTAGGAGGAAAAGTGATCGGAAGCTATTATCGAAGCTTCAGTTATCTATGTTCCAATTTCCAAAATACAATCATTTATTAAAGGAAGAGAGAGATTTCAGATGAATATTGCCACCTGGCTGGCCTCAAGGATTTTCCCTGCTTGTGACTCCTGATGCTGCCCACACAGGTTTGGATTCCATTGCTTATGGAGGCTGAATGAAAATGGGCCAGGGATGAACTGGCCTCTCCATGCCCTTTTTGGAGGGCCTAATTTAGCCTTCTGCCCACATCCTCTTGAACCCCAATGAAGTTAAGTTCATTTCTTAGCCCTAGGTCTGCCTTATTCCAGCATCTTCCGTTTCTCAGGCAACTTAGGTCTTGGCAAGCCTGATGCCAAATCACTCTTATGTTTACAGTTTCAACATATTGGACAGACATGTATCCTAGTAAAAACTTCAGGGGCGGTCCTTAACTACTAAGATCATACCTGTGATTTTATGTTCTGTGTTAAAAACATGAATATGATTAATTTAAAATCAAGACTACCAGATGTTTCTGTCTTTAGTGACAGCCCCTAATGGGCTGTCTGTGGCGAATTATGGGAACAGTCTTCTGAAGATGTTTCTTGACCTTCTGTAGCTGGTGAGGACAGAAGTTCTTCGATCTGTGAAAGAAAAAGTTTAGGAGCTGATGATGTTGGTGGAGGGAGAGGAGGAAGAGTTGTCTCACTTTCTTTATCTCTATGCCCCACCCTAGAACTCACCATGTCCAATATCTGTATCTGTCCCTGTACCCACGACCAAAGCCCAACTCTCCTCTGGTTCATCAGTTCATTTCCTTTCTACCCCACCAAATTACAGTTTTCAGAAGGAACTTAGTTTTTTGAGTTCAGATGTGTCCTTTTAATAAAAGTGGTAAATTTGGGCAGATTTGTTGAATATTTTGTGGATTCATAAAGACATTCATGACATGTATTCAAACCCAGATACAAGAGACTATATGTATATTCATCATTGCTAAATTCAAAATGTATGTAAAAACAAATAGTTAACCAAAAATTATTAACATTTTAAATAATTTAAAAAGCCATAGTATAGTCTACTAAAATGCAAAGGGGCCACTGTAATAGAATGAAAAGCACTTTAGCCTTCTCATATTTCTTCGTTTAAAATTAGTTTGCAGGTATTCAAAAAACAAAAGTTTTGAAAGATTAAATCCATATTTCCTCTGTACAAATGGCTATGGAAGATGCTATGAAATTGTGTGCTTAAGTGTTTTTAAGCACATACTCCCTGGGTTGGAGTATGCTAATGGCAATATTTCCATTTATTTCTAATCTTTTGTTTTAATATTTATTCTTTCTTTACTCTTTCTTTCTGAGACATAGAGACATGGATGAATCGGTTGATTATCATGAAAATGTGAAATGACTTTCTTTTCTAGCTGAGATTTCTAATTGATTTCCAGAAATCAAATGTTCTAACTCCAACTTCAACTCTTTGGTTAAGACCTCCAAATAAACTAACTTAAATTTTAAAGGAGAGCAGCTAATATGACTAGTCTTTAAACCCAAGATGTATATACAAAAGATTACTAAATCAAATGTATCAATGAGCATATATATCATTCAAAAACGGTTATGTGAAATCTGATTCTCTAATCAAAGAGACCATGTTATCAGAGATGTGGCAAAATAATACAATTGTGTAGGGTCTGTGCAGAGATGGAAGAAAGCTTAAGCCAGTGTGTCTCAAACTTTAATAGGCAAAGGAAGCAGTTGAAGATCTTATTAAAATACAAATTCTGCTTCAGTAGAGCTGGGTGAAGCCTTTGATTCTGCATTTCTAACAAGTTTTCAGGGAGTGCCTGTGCTTCTGGTCCTTGCACCACACTTTGAAATGCGGATGGGGAACTGTAGTACGGTTCATGATTCCACTTCATTTTTCTTTATCCCCCTTCTCTCCATCAGTTGACCTACCTTTTAATGGAGGCAGGTCAGAGTGAATTGTGATGCTAAGAGGATAAGCTTAAGGATAGTTTCTAGAAAACTTTGCTGCCTCTAAATCAACTGAAAAGATGTTACACGTTCTTTCACACACTGATTTGCCAAGATAGCTCATGGGCTACGACAGAAATAACAAGACCATTGGTAACATATGTACTACGTGAGTTTTTTTTTTTTTTAAGCTTCATGTGCTTTTGTTGATAAAGGTAGGAAAGTTGGAATTTTCCACCAACCTGCAAGTTTATTATCATTAATATGTCTCTTAGTAGCTTGAAAACAAAGGAAATTATTACTTGGATTGGAAAAAAGTATGTAGGATATAAATAAATGATTCAACACCACTGTAATGATTTATTTCTTGCTTATCCAATTAAATGTATACATTTTTTTCTGGTAATTATGTAGCTTATCATCCCCTACAAATCTGTGTGTTCCTTGATGGCAAGGATTGTGCCTCATACTTACCCTGTGCATTCTACAGGGTCCAGCAATTTCTGGGTACACGGTAGAGCTCTGGACACGTTGTGCAACCTTTTCTGCTTTTAACTCTGCATTCCTCTGCTTTATTTTTGCAAACAAGATGCTTAAGTATAAGGCCTGTCCTGCATGGAAAGCTGCAGTTAAGGGTGCACGTGTGGTTCCGGTTTTCACTTCCTAAGAATCGTTTGTTTTGAGGCAACAGGTGTCCTGTTTACCTTTGCATAAACCCTTGTCTAGTGTTTGAAAAGGAGCCTGACAAGAACTGTTGTACAATGCTCTAGAAACAAATTATGTCACTTTTAGGATTGTAAACATTTGCTAAGTAATTTGTTGAAGTTTGGGGATGAGTTTATTATACTATTCTCTTTTTGTGTACATTTGAAATTTTGCACAATCAGTCTAAAAGAAATGGGGAATCAAAAGAAGAGAAAATACTGTTTACAAGGTTAAGTGTGTATAAGAACAGAGAAACTGAAATGGACACACATATGCATGCATGTAGCTATTAATAAATTAAGGCATATGTGTGTAATTTGATAGAAGTTTAGAATCTTACAAAAGTATTTACTTGAAAAATTCTTATTCCTAGAGACTAAAAAGGGTCAAGTTTTTAGACATTTATCACTGTCCTGAGCTATTCAAACAGGTTTAAAATGGTTAAATAAATGTGAGGGGATATTTTAAAAGGCTACAATGCTTAATGAATTTCCCTGCTAATCATCAGGATAGAAAACAAAGCTTTGGGTTTAGCCATTATATGGACCCATCAGTTGTTCTGGCACTGCTCACATACTGAATCTGATCTGTCATCTGACATATTGGTCACCAAGAAAGGCCTGGATTGATTAGTGCAAATCTAATACTTTTGTTAGTGAAACAATGGCTCAGTCATTCATGCCCTTGTTTAAGCAACAAACATTAAGGGCATATTTTATACAAGACACTATGCTAAGAACTACAGGAAAAGCAAGATACACTAGATTTGTTCTTTCTTTAATATCTTGTAGTTTAGTTAAGAAGATTTCACTTAAGTATTTAACTGTAACACAGAGACTGCCTGTCCCACCAGGAAGTTATAAACGAAGAAAAGGAGGTGGGCAAAAGTACTTTTGCCTTGGAAGGATGCCCCGTTGATGATGGGCCAATAACAGTATCTTCATGTTTAAAAGACTTCTAGATAGGTCAGTGTGAGAAATGTTATTTTCTTTCTTTTCCTTTTTTTACTATTTGATATAACAACAGCTTTTATTTATTTATTTGTTGAAGTATAGTTCGTTTACAATGTTTCAGGTGTACAGCAAAGTCATTCAGTTGTACATATATCTATATCTATTTTTTTTCAGATTCTTTTCCATTATAGGTTATCACAAGATATTGAGAAATGTTAATTTTATGACCTGAACACATCTTACCCTTTAGGCTTTACTTATTTAGATAGACAGTAATAAACATAAGCTGGTCAACACTGCGATTTAACATTTTAGTACCAGCTGTAGGTTATAAACTATTGAGTATACAAATAAAGTTACAGACCTGTATGTACAGTATGCTTCCAATTTTATAATAATTCATGTGTATATTCATGTATTTCTATATATGCCAACGTAGATTTGGGAAATTTTAAGCAAGATATACACCAAACTATAAGAGTAATTAAGTCTAGGAGAGGGAATTAGATGAAATGGGGGGAAAATTTTACTTCTTGGGTCAGCATTGGAAGGTTTTTAGTTTTCTTTTTAGTATTTTACAAATTAAAGAGTTATGATCTCAGTTCCAATACAGAAAGGATCTTTAAAAAGTATCTAGTCCGTGTTTCTGTCTTTAGACAAAATAATAAAATCATGTGTAGAGACTTTTCTTATCTTTGGTTTTAGATTTGCCTTTTATTTAAACAAACACTATAGTATGTTTGCATATTGTTTCTTATATAACAATACTGGAAGGAAAATACACCAAAATTAATAGAGTGGTTGTGTGAGACTGGAGAGATTATGGGTGATCTATTTTCTTTTCCTCAGAGTCGAAATCTTCTATAATGTGATTTTTTAATGTTTTGATAAATATTAATTCATTTAAAGAATAAAACAAAAAGTTATCTAAAATACCTTGGCTTATATAATGACATGCTCATACATTTCAAGACTATTACAGGATTAGGTTTACAATGCATTTCAAGACTATTACAAGAATAAGCTTACAATTAAGTATGTCTTACTTCTAAAACATAAATCACATTTATGTATTTTACCATACGTGAGTAACTAACAAGTTAATGATGACCAGCTTCGAGGAGACTCTTATTCTAAGTAAGCACCACATTCACATCAAATCCATAACACACAAAAGGACATTTCCCAAACATCTGCTAAAAGAGCCAAGGTGTTTTGGTTATTTTTTCCCCCTAAGTCAATGGTAAAATAGGGTTGTAACATTGTCAGATATCAACATATTTTATTAAGAAGTGTTTATCATGCATTTTCCACTGTAGCTACCTGACAGCTGCACATAATGGAAAGGTCAAGGGCCCTGGCTTTAGACCCAGGTGCACAGACACACATACCAGGTGGATTATCTCTTAGCATGTCAGTTAAGCTCTGTGTCAGTTTCCTCATTTGAAAGAAAAAAAAAAAAGACATAAGAGAAAAAATAAGGCTCTTCTCTTCCCTTGGTGGAAATATATCTGCTATATTTTTGTCTAAGAAACCTTCCTTTGGGTGGGTGGGAGGGTGCGGTCAGGGTTCTTAGAGTGAGGGAATGCTTGAGGGAGAGAAAGGAACTGATATTTATTGGATGTCTTCTCGGTGGCAGTAGTGCTGGGCTTCATGGACATGTGACCAGTGCAGTCGTACAGGGCTTCGCGTTTGGTAGGGTCCTATGCTTGGTTTAAGTTACTATGGCCACCATTCTAAACTTCTTAATAACGTTATCTTTGCTTTTGTGATCTGTAAGTGAAATCGGATATGACGACGGAGAAATGCTTGGGGCCTCTCCTCTGCCGCCCTGCCTCTCTGAGATGGCTTCTTGTTTGCCGGCCTCCCCTGCCCCTGGCTTCCTGGGCCCTGACTGTCCTCCCCATTCTGATCCATCAGTGACAGCTGGGACCTCTTCTGTCGGCAGGGGCCTGGGCGCAGGCGCGGGAGGAGTCTCTCCTGCCCCAGCTATCTAAGAGCGGGGTCATAGGGCAGTGCACGGGTGGAGGTGGGGCAAGCCTTTTACCCATTCGGTATCCAGGTAACTAGGGCATCCCCGCTGACTTGGGTTGGGGCGTTCAGCTTGTAGGAGGGTAAAATGCCTGGCTCAACACCCCTGCCCCCAACCGAGGCCCGGCGTGTGGGTTGGCAGGCTGTCAAGAGGGCACACCTGGCAGCTATGGGCTTCCGCGTGCAGGTGCGCATGGGCCACGTGACACGTGCTAGCCGGAGGCAGGGGCTCGGGCGAGCGTCTGCGCATTTACTCCTGCGCTCCAGGGAGCTTAAAGGGAAAAACGCCCTGAGCGAGAGACCGCGAAAGAAAGGTAAAGGTTTTATATTTTAGTATCTGTAATGACACGTTTTACCAGCTTTTGGAACCAGGGGCCCCATATTTTCATTTTGCACTGGGCCCTGCAAATTATTTAGACCATTGGGTGTGTCAAGATGTGCATTAGGTTGCTGAAGAGATTAGGTGAGGTAAGGTATAGGAAACGTCTAGCAAAGCGTCTGGTAACTGGTGGGTTCTGATAAACAAAGGGATTAGGAAGGAAACGCTGGGCCTTCAAAGTATAAAAAGATTAGGAGAGAAATTCTGGAAGGGACAGCTCATCTTGCCAGAATCATGAGTAAAGGATCCTTCCATTTTGCTTTTGCTTTTCTTTCCCCATCCTCAGTATCCGTGGCTAATTCTAGGGCGTGGTTTGTTCCTTTGATATTAGCGATTTCTTTTTGAGGGTTCATTCACCAAGTTTTTGATATTATTATTATTATTTAGAAAGTGATTTGGCAATGCAAGAGCAGTCAGAGAAAGGACGCTAGGTTGAGCAAATCCTTTGCGGTGCCCCATCCATCTGGTCAGCTGAGCAGTGTCTTTTGTTTGTTTGTTTGTTTTGTTGTTTTTTTTTTCGGTACGCGGGCCTCTCACTGCTGTGGCCTCTCCCGTTGCAGAGCACAGGCTCCGGACGCGCAGGCTCAGCGGCCATGGCTCACGGGCCCAGCCGCTCCCCTTAAAGTGCCTTTACCCAAGCGTTTCTTTTCCCGGGTAGGGGTGTGTGTGTGTGTGTGTGTGTGTGTGTGTGTGTGTGTGCGCGTTTGAACTTCCAAGTAGAACATGGCAAGAGCAGCATGAACCTGTGAAAGGTTTAAGGCTCTCGGCAGAAGGAGAAAAACCTCAGGGAGGGAAAAATGCTCTGTTTTTGCGTATTACGTGTTAGCTTAACTAAAGGAGTTTACACAGCTTGCTGAGAAACATTTTCTAGAAAATTAAGCTTCTGTTTTATCTCATTTTTACCTTTGCCACTAATCCATGAGCAGTAAACTCAGAAATCTCTTTAAGTGTTATAGCCAACAAGATAATTCATGAATGTAATATGTTTGGTCTGGGGAAATCTATTTTTATTCATTACATGATAGATAGAGTGCACTGTAATTTCTTCCAAGTAACTTTTGGAAGATATCTGGCAAAATAATTCAATATGACTAGCAGTTATTTTTTGGAGACTTGGTATTGTTTTGACATGGAGAGCACTGAAAACATATGGTCTTTCATGTCTCTTGCCTTGTGCTTTTCTTGAAAATGTTTATATTTGCTTGTGGTAAAATGCATTAAGTTTCATAATCCTGAACAACCTTCTGGTACACAGATTCACTTTCAAGCAGTGCAACTGGGGAAACAGAAGTTTTTACAAGAAAGATGAGATTTTCTTATGTAGCTATGCATTTTATACAATACAGGTGCCAATTTTGATCTTTTTTTCCTTAATCTTCAAATTCCAAAGCAACTGCTAGGATAAATTATCTTTATGCCACCTCTCCAATAGCTCATATTCTTCATCAGTGTAAGTTTGGCCAGAATCTGTCAGCCCCAAAGTGACAGCAAAGTCTGGGCTCATTTGAGTGGTTTCTACAGTTTTCATTGACCCTTGTGATTATGATGGTAAAAGTTTCCTGTGCACATGGTGGAATGAGATGGCTCGATTGAAAGGTTTTCCCTGACACAGGATAACTATAAAAAGTACATTTTCTTCATATACTCTGATTGATCTATTGGGCATTATTGCTAGCGCTATTTCCTTTATGTCCAGAATCAGTAATCTGTCTTTTTTCTTAGCATTTACCATATTTAAATCAAGGAAGTAAGAGGCAGTTTTGGCTGTGCTCAACCGTGGAAATCCAAAGTAAATTTTGAAAACATCTAAATGTACATATTTTAAAAAGATCGTTTTCTGGTATATTGAAACCAAATCTCTATTAGAGATTTCATTTAGTTGAAGAGATTTATTTTTTGATTTATTTTATTATATGCATTATAATTTAATAGAATACACACCATCTTTTTAAGCCATGTGCATACTTTTACTTTCCTGGCCTTTGTTTTAGATGATGGCAAATCCAGCCTAAAAGAGTAGTTAATATTAAATTTAGAATAGTCATATCATGCTGGTGATGGACTTTTTACCAAACTAGAATTCTGGGACCCCATTATAAGATTGGAAAATACTGTATCAGTGTTGAAAGTCTGCAATTTGTCTTTTCAAAGCTCCATTATATTCCAACTATGTTTTAATTTTTCAATTTATTAGAATTATGTCTCTTTTAGAGAACTTTAGCATACCAAAGAAAGATTTTGACAGTCCCTGCCCCCAAATTTATGACAATGCCAATTAAAATACCAGTGTAATTATAATGCCCAAATGCTCATCTATAATGAATGCGGTTTTCTAAGCACACAATTTTCCAGTACATTTGGTCAATTTTCAACGAAAAATTATTTAATCTTTATTTGAGGTATTAGTTAAAGGCAAAACAGCTTCACTCTAAGCACTTTGGAATTCATTCAAAGTTCAAGTCGTTAAAAGTGATTCAATCTGTTCTGTTTGGGGTTTTTCAAAGATTATCCACCTGTAGTAAATTGAAAAACCAGGAAAGACTGTATTGTTAGAACATTTTCCAATTGGCCATTAAGTACTTTCTGGAGATTTCTTCTCTGAAAATGATGGGCATGACATGCACTGTTTGTTCTATTTGTTTTGAGAAGAAGATAATAATAGCAACAAAGAAACAATCATCTTCAAGATGTACAAATATTCCCATACGGACACCATATGAATTCTCAAGGTTAAGGCACTTTGAAAGGGGTTTTGACTTTATG
Source organism: Orcinus orca (assembly GCF_937001465.1). NCBI lineage: Eukaryota > Metazoa > Chordata > Mammalia > Artiodactyla > Delphinidae > Orcinus > Orcinus orca. Next base: position 68,538,363 of record NC_064565.1, read on the forward strand.
GAAGTTACATGGGCATAGGGATGGTAGAATCAGGCCAATACTTATTAGTATGATTAAACCATTCTTACAAAGGCTCTAACTAGAATAGAAACAAGTCATCCAGAACCTGATTGAAGTGAGGTAATGAATATAATAAGCTTCAGAAGCAAGAGAAATCAGAGTGCTTCCAAATGGTTTAGTTTGATAAGTATTGAAATTAGAGGGCTCTCATCTTGGAGTATTTAGTAACATCACCATTCTCAGATGCTCTTCTAAAAATTCTGAGAAGTACTGTGGGACCCAGGTAAAGAGTAATTCTGATTGTCCAGTTTCATTGTGAACATTTTATTCAAGGAAGAAATATTAGAACTTGTGAAAAGTACATGCCATGAAGTCATCAGAAATAGTATGCCTCTCTGTCTTGTAAATTCTTGATATTATGGACGTACTTCTTCTTGTGATCTTAATTGCCTGAAATCTATTTGGCGTGCTTTGTAATCTCTCCAAGTCAATAAAATGTTTTGTCTTTTGAACATATTTCTGCTTTAGCAGTCAGATCCAGCCAGTAGAGCAGATTTCTGAGTCTGATATTGAATGGTTTTATTTCAGAGCTTTGCAGATTGGGAACATTTTTGTAGTGAAAGCTGCAAAGAAGGGAGATTTGCCCTATAAGTGTATATCCTAAAATCAGTCAAAACTTAAAAAATTTAGGTCAGATATCTCAAAGTATGTTTTCAGTTCCTCAACTTTAAAATTATAATAGTTATAAAAATATTGTTGAAAAATTTTTTTCTTAACTACAAACCACTTTTCAGTATATCAAGATGAGCAGAATTCAGTTGAAGAAGAACAATCAATGTATCTTTTGAGGAAAAACAGTTCTGATGATTTCTTTTTGTTTTATGTAGACCTGTTCCAGCTGAATGCAGGTATGTGTGGGGAAGCTAGAGCTGAGCCCCATAATCTGTGTGTCCTTCCTCTAATGAGGTTTGGTCAAGAACTATAATTGAGCGCAAAAACAGGTTATCGTAATTTGAGGCACTTTTGAGTTTTGTTTTGCAGAAACTTTGTATCACTGCCTCTTGTTTGCATAAGGGAATTTGACAAGCACAGCAAAATCCACTTAGATGCTGGTCTCTCTTGAGGAACAAGTGGGAGGCTATAGGCCTAAACTGGACTCTGTTCAAGGAGCAGCTCTTAAAAGAGGACCCTGGTGATTCTCTTGGTTAGTTAGAAATTCTTCAAAGTCATATCTTGTTCTTAGGAAGCAATCTCTAAGCATACCCTAATGAGATGCCTTGGAAAATGGCCTTCACCTGGTGGCTCATTTTATCAGTCTTTCTGGAACCTAGTACTGGGGGAAATTAAGAAAAATCAAGCTCTTCTGTGAAGGCAGACAAGACTCTCTTATTCATCTCAAACATACAATTTAGAGGAGTGTAAAAAAAGAGTGGAACACTAACACAATATATATTGCAGAATCCATTTCTATAGAGTGTCGTAACTTGTCAGACCTGGAAATTTCTCAAACCTAGAAATCCTTTAGTCTAATCCACTCACCTCCTTTTCTTATGCCTTTGAGGGCTGGGCTGATTCAATGACATAATTGCCAAGGCTTGTTTATGTGGCAGGGTGCAGCAGTAAGTGGCTACCTGGCAAGACAAATTTCCATTTCCCTGCCTAATGATCAGTTGTCCTTCTGGAAGGTATTTCTTTATAATAGACCTATTAAAGACATTCCCGGGCTTCCCTGGTGGCTCAGTGGTTGAGAGTCCACCTGCCGATGCAGGGGACACCGGGAAGATCCCACATGCCACGGAGCGGCTGGGCCCGTGAGCCATGGCCGCTGAGCCTGTGCGTCCGGAGCCTGTGCTCCGCAACAGGAGAGGCCACAACAGTGAGAGGCCCGCGTACCGAAAAAAAAAAAAAAAAGACATTCCCATAACCAACCAGTATTGCACACCCTTGACACATGACATCTTGTGAATTCCTAAATTAACAAGGGAAGTGTTTGTGCAACTTACCCCATTTTAATAATCTTTTCAACTTTCAATAAAATTTTCTTTCTAAGGGACCAAGTTTTACTCTGACTGGAGTGTAGATGAAAACTGTCACTTGCTTTTACTTCTATGTAAAATGTTCATATTCTAAGACACTAAGTCACTGCTGAGTTGAACATTCTAATCTTACAATTAGTGCTTTCATTGGCTTCTTCTATTTCCAAATCTAGGGTTGAATATTTTGTGGAAATGGAGATATATATATTATATAATGTGTGTATGTATGTATGTGTGTGTATATATGTATATATATATATATATTTTTTTTTACGAGAGGCATGTTGACATAAAATGCTGACGCTTAGCCAGGCCTACTCACTAGCCAATTTTCTCTTTTGTCTGAGTATCACTGAATTTTGTGAGAAGTTGAAAATACAAATGTTAAATTTACTAATACCAGGAGTGTACTGTGTTTCTAAATTAACCTAGTGTAAAATATTTTGACAAAAATATTTTTAATTTCAGGAAGTACTATACAATACACCATATCCCTGTCTATCCTTCCATCCATCCATCCATCCATCCATCCATCCATCCATCCATCCATCCATCCATCATCACCAAAAGGTTGACTTAGTCATCACTGCATTCTAGTTGTTTTTTTAGCAGCATCCACATCACATGTTCTCTTTCTACAGTTGTCTCTTTAGTTATTTCTTTCATTCTCACAGTTTCCATGAGCTAATGTAGCTAATTCTCAAATACATACCAGTTTTTTTCTTAAGTAGTCACTGCATTATACATTTCCTTAGTTAGGCCTCTCAGGGAAAGTAGGATCTAATATTACCCTCATGTTTTAGATGATTAATCTGAGTTCTGATTCCAAAGCCCATGCTTTGAACTGCTCTGCTCTACTGACTTTTAGAAACAGCTGTACCTCTTGATGAATTTCTCCACCAGGTTGTTCAGCAGACAACACAAACTCACCATGCTCCAAAGCAAGGGATAATCTCCCTTGGGAAAATCAGCAATAACTCCAGACTTTTCTCACCTCTATTTCTGTTAGTGGAACCACGATCCTAGTCTGGCCTGAGACCTCAGTGTCATTTTTAATTGCTTGCTCTTCCTCTATCTCTTCTTCCAATTCAGTAAGCTGTCTGGTCCTTTCTCTGCAGTATCTCTGACAGGTGTCTTTTTCTTTCCATAGCCACTCACGCCCCCAAACCCCAATCATCTTTACCTCTTACTTGAATGCTGAATTGACCTCTAATTGTTTTTTTCCATGTCTCTTTTTCCTCTGCAATTAATTTTGTTTGCCTTTTCTAGGTTAAGCTTCTTAAAGCACACCTCCAATTACCCACTTAAATCCTCAAAATATTTCAAAGCTTCATCACTGGCTACTAAATGAAGAACAGATGCTTCTAGTTGATGTTCAATGTCTTCCTTTATAGTAAAGGTTAAAAAACAAACAAACCTCAAGTATCTAGACCCATCAGACTTATATGACACAAGGTTTAAGAAAAGCTTTTTGTCTTTACTTCAAACAACAACAAGCCAGCCTAGACTTGATAATAAATAGCAGCTGACGCTTGCAGAGGCAACAGGAGATACGAGGACCTGTAGCCATCAATAGAGTTTCTGCCCTGTCCAGGGGTCCACTTCTGCTCGTCTCCACTGATTACTGACCTGTTGGAAGGCAGGCCCAGAATTGCTGCCAGAACTTTAGATTTTTCAAGAGAAGCCAAACACTTAGATTTTTATGTGTAATTCTCCCATTGTTTAAATACTGGTAGCTAATTCAAATACAACTAGCTCCCTGTCTTTCTTTCTATTTCTGCAGTTAGAAAATAACACTAAATACTGACCAGGCCAAACAAGTCATCAGGTAGCTAAATTCAGCTCATGGTCTGAAAGTGTGCTCCCATTGTATGTAGTATGTTTCTCCTGCTCCCCTATGTAGACTTTATGTTCCTTGCCCCACCTTTCTCCCATCATGACTTCTGTGGTCTTGTCTCTCTGCCTTTGTTCTTGTAGTTCCTATCCCAAGGAAAGCCTTCTTTACCTCCAATCTATTGAAACCTCACCTATCATTGCAGCCTACCTTAAATTCTATATCCTCCACAAAGTTCCTCCTGATGCTCTCAGCCAGGCATCTTACTTTCTTACAAACTTTGAGTCATCTCTTACGTGGCCCATTTCCTCACTCTGCCTTGCACATGGGCTGTTGATACTTACCTGCTCCTACTTGACTGGAAGATGCATGAGGTAAGACCATCTCTGGAACCTCACAGTCTTTGTCAATAGCCTATACATATAGCTGGAGTTCAATAAATCTTATATTGAACTTGCCAAGGATGGGAGGAAGAGTCTCTGTATTTGAGTATTTTTGTTTCAATTTAGAAATTGCAGCTCATCTGGTTCTTATCTAAAGAAGGTGGGTTCATCCAATCCTCTTCTTCCTTCCATAGCCCAGATACCATTACACCGTGTCTGTGAAAACTCACCTTTGTGGCACAGTATGTGACATGGAATCTGCTTACTTTAAGGAGAAAAAGCATCATTGTGCAGGAAGATCTTCTGGTATATGGAAGGTTGATCCTAGCCAGGATCCTTTCTCAATAATAGGATCCTAGCCCATTCCTTTCTCAATAATAAGGCTTCATTCAGATTTGCTCATTCTTGTTCTCATTTAGAGCCCTTTTAATTCCTCTTTCAGACACCATATAGTATCACTCAATCTTCAGAGTCAGTATTCTGAATCTGAACTTTCTCTGCTATACTACATCAAGTTCTGAACTGCTTCTACTGATCAGATAACAGGCAATCCGGCGGGCTACCACATAGCCAATGAATGACCACAGAGTACATTGAGAACTTAGTCATGCATATTTAAAAGCACTCAGCCTGAGCACGTTTTTATTGATGAATGGTAAGTGCTTTCACATACCTATACCACCATACTGCAGTTTACAAAGAAACCTACCACAGCAGTTAGACCCTCAACTTTCAGTTGTAGAAAAGCCGTTACAGAAAGCAGTAGTTCTTTACAATGCTGATGCTTCAGCGTATCCTAATTCTTGTGCTGTAAGCAGGTTGGGGGGTTTAGTTATAGTTTAAGAAACTTTACTCAAGCCAGGACATGCCCTAAACTATATTCTAGTGAGCAGAGTTGTAGTTCTGTTTGTATCTAGCATAATACACATCGAAAGACTATTAAAAATATTCAGTGTTACGATATTCAAGAAAATCTAAAAGAAAACTACCCATTTCCCAGCCATCTAACATGTAATCATTCATTTGATTTCTTGTTTCCTTTCATTATTTCTTCAAATCTGCAAATACCTTTTACCTAATGTTAAGCATACTTTATGTGTGGTAAGCACACATTATGAACTAAAACTTTGTTTTATGTCAAATATTTCCTAACCTAACCAAAGTGATTCTCATATATCCCAGTATGTTGTTGCATCTTTTAATGGAAAGTGATCTAGAGATATAAAAGGACCTGCATGCGTATGTCTTGAGGCATTTATTTCCTTGAGAGATTAAGAAAACAAATCGTAAAGTAACAATCTCACCAACCACAGCATAGCCTCTCACTTCGTTTATTTTTTGCTGATGCTAGAAACACAGTCCTGTGATGAGTATGCACAATAGAGATTCATATAGAAACTAAAGAAGTATTGCAAGACAGATGCTGGCCAGTATTCATTGTTAAGTGTGTTTAACTTGTATTTATGAAAAATTTTGACTCTTAAAGAATTGACACTGATACCTTATCAGCCAGTCCTGAGTCACACATGGTCCAGGAGGTATTGCCTGAGGGAATACTAGGAATTCTCTGAAGTGGAGAGGCTGACAGGGCCATCTCCCTCACTTGTTAACTTTCAATATATTAAACGGTATTGCAGTCTTGTGTACTCAGTTAAGTAGGTTTATGGGTTATATATATATATATTTTTTAATAAATGTATTTATTTATCTTTGGCTGCATTGGGTCTTCGTTGCTGCACACAGGCTTTTCTCTAGTTGTGGCGAGCAGGGGCTACTCTTCGTTGCGGTGCACAGGCTTCTCACTGTGGTGACTTCTCTTGTTACGGAGCACGGGCTCTAGGCATGTGGGCTTCAGTAGTTGTGGCTCACAGGCTCTCGAGCACAAGCTCAGTAGTTGTGGCGCACGGGCTTAGTTGCTCCGCGGCATGTGGGATCTTCCCGGACCAGGGCTCGAACCCGTGTCCCCTGCATTGGCAGGCAGATTTTCAACCACTGCACCACCAGGGAAGCCCTGGATTATATTTTTTAATTAAAAAAATTAACTCACATAATGGACAAGTAGCTTAAGAAGATTTCAGGAAAGAAGTAGAGGGTTGAAGTTAGTACTAATAATAACAAGCCAAGAAAATTTTAACAAACAAAAATTCTTTTGCATAATTAGTGGATGACAAGGAGAAATACATATAATTTATTCTGATATATTATTAAACAGTGTTTTTCATTCTCAATACCTGTAATTCCTTTTGACACTGTTTTTTTTTTTTCGGTATGCGGGCCTCTCACTGGCCTCTCCCATTGCGGAGCACAGGCTCCGGACGTGCAGGCTCAGCGGCCATGGCTCACGGGCCCAGCCGCTCCGCGGCACGTGGGATCTTCCCGGACCGGGGCACGAACCCGTGTCCCCTGCATCGGCAGGCGGACTCTCAACCACTGAGCCACCAGGGAAGCCCTCGACACTGTTTTTAAAGGTTACCCTTGCCCCTGAGCTTCAGTGTGCTGGGCGGCAGCACAGAATGTCTGCCTTTGTGGCCAGGAGCTGTGAGGCTGTGAGCGATGAGCCTGGGGGTCTCAGAGCTCCTTGGACGGGATGAGGCAGCTGCACTAGAGACCTCAGAAACTACACTAGAGAAGCCTTGTGTTGAGGGGACTCAGCGGAGCAGGCATGGAGGGATATCAGCAGAGGATTAGAAGGATGTGCATTCCTCTAGCTCCTCTCCTCCGCCTTGGTACTTCAGAGCCCCCTACCCCAGCCCCAGTGAAGGAGCACCAGAGGGAAGAAGGGAGAGAAACCCTGGGACTGAGAGCAGACTTCAGCTACTCTGTGGAATTGGGAGCCTAAAAGAGGAATCCGAGTCATTTATAGAAAAGTAAAGATTTTTAAAAATAGATCTGAGTTTGTAGCTTGAAAATTATACCAGGTTCTTTATGCAGAGAGCAGTTTTAGTTCCCCTTTTTTATCTTCCTGTTTTGGACCAGTGGTTCCCAAACTTGTCTACACATTGGTTCCACCTGGGGAGCTTAAAAAACTGCAAACTCCTGTGTCCCATCCCCAGTGATTGTCATTTCAGTTGATCTGGGGTGGGGCCTGTGCTTTGCAATTTTTGGTTTGTTTGGGGTTTTTTTTGTGTTTTTAGGCCGTGCCGCGTGGCTTGTGGGATCTTAGTTCCCTGACCAGGGATAGAACCTGTACCCACTGCATTGGGAGTGTGGAGTCTTAACCACTGGACTGCCAGGGAAGTCCCTGCAATTGCTAAAAGATCCCAGGTGATTCTAATTTGCAGACAAGTTGGGGAATCACTGTTCTAGAACATTTCCAGTGTTCTGTCAATACATAAATAACATAGTTAATTTCTGTGCCTTTTTTAACAGGAAGACCACCTACTCCTGATGACTAATTTTGAACTACAAAAATCCAAATACATTTTTAAATTAAAGCTTACAAGTAATTGTGCTCTAATACCAAAGGCAAACATGACTGTAAAAATTTTCCTTACAATCTTTTTTAATTTTTAAATTTTTTTTTTTTGCGGTTTGCGGGCCTCTTACTGTTGTGGCCTCTCCCATTGCGGAGCACAGGCTCCGGACACACAGGCTCAGCGGCCATGGCTCACGGGCCCAGCCACTCTGCGGCATGCGGGATCTTCCCGGACCGGGACACGAACCCGTATCCCCTGCATCGGCAGGCGGACTCTCAACCACTGCACCACCAGGGAAGCCCCCCTACAGTCTTTTAACCGATAACTGTCTGCAAAATGCAATCTTGTTCCAACACAAATTACCATATAATTGGATGTATGAATGTATGTACATATGCATTGGATGGAGAAATATCTGAATATCTTTCTATTCTTTACCATATGCCACATTAGTGCCTTGGGCAGGGCACCCTTTTCCGCTCTTCCCCCTAAGTAGAAGCTACTCTGAGTAAAAATGAAAATATCACTTCCATGTTTAGACTAAACCTTTATTTTCTTTTTCAGGTACCTAATCCAATTGACTCTACATTATAAAGGCCCTTGAATATCATTCTTCTCCCTATGCCCCTAGTTCAGACCAGTATCTCCTTCCTGGATTACTGCAGTAGATTCCTAACTGGTTTTCCTGCATCCTGACTTGTTCCCTTCCAGCCTATTCAGTTATCACAACACACACCACTCTGTAATCCAGTTCTCCATTTCACTCCACATTATTTTCCAGCATCCAACATAGTACATGGCACATAGAGGATAGAGAATAAATATTTCTTGCGTAAATGAAGGAATATAGGTCTTTGCCCTCTTTCCTCCTTATTATACAACACTCCCAGCTCCTCTCAAACTAGAAAGCTGTCTGGCTAGAAACAGATGAGTCATGAAGTATGGCTACAAGAGCAACCATGTGAGGAAACAGACACACATATGCTCCTCAGCTGAACTTCTTGACATCACCAATTTGGAGATTACGATCAAATGCCAAGTCTGTTGTCATGGTCTTCTAAAAGTTCTGGGCGGGGGGAGAACGTTTCTGCCTTTTCATTTCTGGAATTAGCACCATACTATGTAGAGTGAATAATTAGCTACAGGTTTGTGAATGGTTTTTGTTAGGTTGGTTCAAATTTATAGCTCCATGTTTTTATATTCTGTATATTAGTCTGCCCATGATATTTCACTGACTTTTACTATACCTCTAAATATGCTTTTTTTTTTTTTTTTTTTTTGCGGTATGCTGGCCTCTCACTGTTGTGGCCTCTCCCGTTGTAGAGCACAGGCTCCGGATGCGCAGGCCCAGCGGCCATGGCTCACGGGCCCAGCTGCTCCATGGTATGTGGGATCTTCCCGGACCGGGGCACGAACCCGTGTTCCCTGCATCGGCAGGCGGACTCTCAACCACTGCGCCACCAGGGAAACCCACCTCTAAATATTCTTTATTCAATTGTCAGGAATTTGGTGGGTCACAGTAGCAATTTTTAATTTTAAACTTAAAATTACCAAGTGCAGAGCATAATGTGTGTAAAGCTGCACTCTTCTATAACTCTTTAATCTCAAGGTAAGTAGTAATAATTAGAAGATTAATGAACTTCAAAAGTTTCTTGAGTCTTTTTAAAAACCATTTTGTGTGTAAATTTTCTGATTATTTCTACAATGGAAATATACATTTATATTTTAAAATTTGACAATGGACTTTATCTGATTACTCCTTATCTCCAGCAACATGGGGCACATGGCATGGTCGGCAGTTAGGGACCTACAAAATAAAGGTGATTGGCAAGAAAATAAAGAAAAGCAAGTAGCCTTCTCTAGTTTTTTTTTTTTTTTAAATAAATCTGTTATTTCTGTTGTCTCATCAAGTTTCCCCCATCACTTGGTGAATCTGTGAAGGCATCAACAATAGTGTCTGTCGTCTACTAAGCAGTGATCACTATGGTAGATTTTGTAAAATGTGAAAGGAAACATTCTTCTATTCTGTAAAATTTTGTCTTTTGACATTTCCTACAAAAGAAGTAGTAATGATGTAGAGTGACTCCCATAATATACAAAATACAACAAGGGAACGATGTGAAAGCAAATAACCCACTCATCACTAGCCTTTTAATGGGAGCGGCCATCTTTTCTGGACCCCAGATGCCTGGTATTGGATTAATCATAATTCTTGGTCCAGGACACGCTGTCATCATTTGACTTAGCATGACCCTCTTTTATTTATTTGTTTTAATAACATAAAACTGTCCACATAAAGAGCTTACCACCTAACCCAAGAACTGGATTAGTATATTTATCTTAAATTTATCTGTACTTCTTTTCTGACCCTCCTATCTCCGCTCAGGGGTAAGCAATATCCCAAATTTTGTATTTATTATTCCTTTTAAAAATAGTTTTATTTCATACACATAAACAAAGAGATGCATATATCTAAACAATACATTGTTTAGTTGGATTTAGTTTTGCTTCCTTTCATGCAACATTGTTGCTAAGGTTTGTCCATGTCCTTGTATCTGTAATTCATTCCTTTTTTACTGTTTTATAATATATGCTGAACATGTACCACAATTGATTTATCCATTTTCCTGTGAATGGGCATTGGGAATTTTCAAAGCTGTTGCTGTTCTGAATTGTGATGTATGATCTCTCTTATCTGGGTCCCTGGTGCACAGATGCAAATATTTATCTTGCATGTATGCTTTGGAAGGCACTTGCTGGCAATAGGGTATACTCGTTTTCAAATCTACACAATTTACAACTTTACAAATTGTTTTCGTAAAACCAGGAAGACAGTTTCACTTTCTAACACTTGGTATTGTCAGACTACCTAATTTTTGCCACAAATTTTGAAAAATGATATTGCATTGTGATCTGATATGCATTGTCAAGTTTTTTGATGAGATTGATCAACTTCATCTGATTAATGGCCAAATGTGTTTTTTTGTATAAAACTTATTCCTTTCTCCCATTTTTCTTTTCTCCTTATAGATTTGTATGACTTTGTATATTCTTGGTACTATCACCCTCAGTTATATGTGTTTCAAGTGTCTTCTCCCATTTTGTGGCTAGTCTTGCCATTTTCTTTTTTTCTTAAATACATGTTATATTTTATTTTATTTTTATTTATTTACTTTTTTGGCTGTGTTGGGTCTTAGTTGCGGCATGCGGGATCTTCACTGTGGCACGCAGGCTTCTCTCTGGCTATGGTGTGCAGGCTCAGTAGTTGCAGTGTGCTGGCCCCAGAGCATGTGGGCTCTGTAGTTGTGGTGTGTGGGCTCCAGAGCGTGTGGGCTCTGTAGTTTGCAGCATGCAGGCTCTCTAGTTGAGGCGTGTGGGCTCAGTAGTTGTGGCTCGTGGGCTTAGTTGCCCCATGGCATGCGAGATCTTCACTCCCCAACCAGGGATCGAACCTGCATCCCCTGCATTGCAAGGTGGATTCTTAACCACTGGACCACCAGGGAAGTCCTGCCATTTTCTTTAAGTGTCCTATTTTAATATGGTTAACTGTATCAATATTTTTCTTTATGAATTAAGCCATTTTACACACAAACATGCACCCACATATTAAAACCTGGTATTTAACATATGCATATGATTGTGTATATATATACATTTCTAAATATCATTATTTTTATGATTCCAAATCTCATGATTTGAAAAACAAATTATTTGTGGGATGGGGGATACCAAAGCATTTATACAACATTGATTGCAAGTGATTTTCTGAATAGAGATCTGTTTAAAGAAACAGTGCATCTTAGTACTGAATAAATAGTGTGTTCTACATTTATTACACGCAGAACTCCAATTTTAAAGATTCTACTGATACTTTTCTATTTATCTCAGGCCAAAAGAATTACACCTTCTACACAGTGAGAATGTGTATTCTTTCTAGACATAATATCTTCTGGTAATTATTTGGCATATTTTTTTAAACATCTTTATTGGAGTATAATTGCTTTACAATGGTGTGTTAGTTTCCGCTTTATAACAGAGTGAATCAGCTATACATATACATATTTGACATATATTTATAGGCAGATAACTAATGATGAATCCAAAATGTAAGAAATCACTACATAATACCTTTTGAGTCATAACATAAATGCCAGGACATAAAATCTTAGCTCTTATTGAGTGAGTACTTGCTAAGTACCAGGCAGTATTCTAAGCATCTCATAGGCATTAATCTGTATAGTTCTCACAGCCACCCTATGAGGTAAGCACCACTATTCCCACTTACACATGATAAAACTGTGACAGAGGTCAAGCCACTTGCCCCAGCTGTCCTGGAAAATAGTGGAGCTAGAATCTGAACTCAGGCTGTCAGGACACTTTTGAAAACAAAAGGGACTGCTGTTCAGAACACCTTGGGACAGTAGGTGTAACCAGGCAGGGAGTCCGGCCAACCAAGATGTGTGGCCACCTAGCCAGGCAACATCTTCCAAGGATTTTTATCCCTTTGGAAACAAAGAACATAATCTGTGTCTTGTGGGTCTTTGCATTGTTTGATATGTGAAAATTGATCGCTAGTCTTTTTCCTTTTAGCTTTGAGTAGTCATTCACACATTGAGGCATCAACATAGAGGCAGACTCAGCATCTGGAGTTTCGCCAAAGTGGGCCTTACAAATTCCTTGCTCTGTCTTCTCCATGTCTTCTCAGCCAGAGATGCCTCCGTGCTAAACCTGTGTGTGTCTTAACGATTGGTCCTCGCACTGTGATCTCTTTGATTATAGACAGAAGTAAAGATGACATATCTAAGCCTTCATGCAGTGTAAGAGGAAGGAAAGAAAAATTGGGTTTTTGAAATATAGCTCAAAAGTGAGAGAGCAGTGAAGCTGAGACCATAGGACTCTCAAGTCCTTATCTGCTGATTTATCATCATAAATATTGCTGATTTTTAAAAAAAATCTGTGATGGGGAACAAATCAACATTGGTCTTCTTAAAGCGCCCTGAAAAACATAGTGTGTAAGTGACCATCATTTACTACTATTTTTGTGTAAAAATAAATTAAGGTTTCTCTTTCTTTGTCTAACGTAACTGGGTTCATTTTAAGGCCAGGTGTTTTATATACTTTAAAATTTTCTATATATTATGATTTGACATCTTAAAAAGAAAACTTTCTGGCTGGGAGAACTGGTCCTTTCTGGGGTGAGCTAATTCCTAGAGATAGCAAAGATCCCAGTGCAGGCATGCCTTTGATATGCAAACTAACCAGTCAAAGCAACACCTCCTCTATCTGGTCCAGACACCCCAGGAGCAATATTCCTCTGCTTTAATTATCCCAAGGCCAGGAACCAGGCAACTAGAGGACCATCCCTATAGTCCAAGGCCCTTTGGAATTATTGATAGTAGCCAATCCTAACCATTTACCTGCCCTGTCTTGCTTTTCCCACAGAAACGCCAGTAAAGGTGGAGGCCTAAGCTTTCCTTGAACTCCTGTCTTCTGCCTGTGACCACCCGGGTGATTTTCCATGCGGCCCTGCATGCACCTTCTCTCTAGGACATGTGAGTGTAATTAACTTTGTCTTTCTGAGTCTCTCTGTCTCTTCTTGTGGCCACCCCTGACCGACCACCTCATAAAACAACACAAAACAGACTAGAAATTTGAAAACAGAACTTAAAAATCAAGGGAAAGAGGGAAATCAACAAAGTGCTCTGGGAATCACTCTTCAAAAAGCAGCAGCAGAATGTTCTTCTGAGATGTTTGTTCATCAGACTGTCAGCAGCTCCACCTGCACCTAACTTCCAACTCCTTGACTGCATGAATGCCTCATGCTGTTGTCTGTGGATGAGGAGGGACAGCTGTGTACAGTAAAGACAAAGCATGGTACTGCATCAAAGCAGCGCTTCTTTGTCAGGGCTGGTCCTGATTCAGGTGCTATTCATTTATAAAGAAGCACTACAATTGAAAACTTAAAAACGTTTTCTTTAGTTAATAGGTTTCTTGGTTGTGTTTTTTGATGAGGTGCTTTTATTGACTCAACAATGTTAACCTTGTTGAATCAAGCATCTACACAGATGAGAAAAATCTGATCATTATCTTGTAATGAGCTGTGAGTGATTCTTTGGCATTCCCTTATTGCCTTCATACAGAAGCCAGTACATTTGGCTTGACATTTGACTTCATTTCTCTTAGCCATGTCCAGAAACAGAAGCGCTTAAACTGAGCCACAGCTATTAATCATATAACAGGTGATTATTAAATGTGGAAGGAACAATGGAGGGAGTCACCTATTATTTTTAGACTCTGATGTGATCCTTATTGTATCATGTTTTTCTGAATATTGGCATGCTTGAAATTCAAAGGGGAAAAGAAACTGGCTTCTCTGTTGTAGAATGAAAATTATAGCTCAAATTTATCTAAAAGCTACTTTTTACTTAATGGTTGAGTTTTATTAATTAATATATTTTTAATATGTTATCAATAATGGTAAAGAAATAATTTGGGGAGAAGGACACCTACCCCTATATCTTCATTTCACATGGAGCCTTGGCTATTCAGGATGGTATTCGAAAACCTTCATGTTGGTTGTAAGTTATAAATTGATTATTCACTTGAGGTATTCCAGAGATTATTTAGAGATTCTCTTTCTGAATTTTTTGGTAATTTTTTGCATGTAATTCAAATGAAATTCTATTTATTTCATGAAGGTCTATTTTGGAATTTCAAGAACTACAAGTCAGATAAAAAGCCACATTTATTAGCCCCGGGAGATCGCTATAAAACTCAGACCTAAAATTAATTTCTCACAACACACAAAAGATAGAACTCCCTAGTTTATGGCAGCCGTGGGGAAACAGTGATATATTGTTCTTCTCCACGCAGTTGCTTCACCACCAGCAGGTTTTAGTTAACATTATTATGATAGTGAATGACCCTAAAGAGGGCTCCCTCGTTCACTTAAGGCTCCTTCCTAATAACCTACAGCTGTGTGAACGCCATCAGCTATGGGAGTTTCTGAGGGGCATATATTAAAAGTGTTGGAATGTCACTCCATATGGTTCTTGCAGGCTTCCTTTGACGACTGATAATATTCCATCAGTCCAGCTGTCAATGGCCAATTCCTCAGCTGGGCTGATGACTTGAAAAGCTACTCACCAGTCTTTGTTTCTCATTGTTGCTATTAAAAAGCCAGGAGCTCTTTGTTTGCAGTGGGTAAAAAATGAAGAGGTGCTCCTGTTGAATTAACGCAGCGAAGGTTCTGAATAGGGCTGTCTCCTCAAACCTCTGTAAACTTCTGTTTTTTTACACACTAAAGTACACTTGGTTGTGGGGATGCTAAGTGACTTGGAGGAGAAATTGTTATTGTTTCAATTGCATGGAAATATAAACACACATTTGCAAAAGGGGCCCCGAATGCAGCCTTGGGCACAAGTTTAAGAGTGATCTTATTTTGTTGGCTTGTAATGGACGGATTTAACTTTAGAACTTGTTTGCTGAAGAAAAGCAATGAACGTAAAGAGGTAATGTTTTACTGTAAAACTTTAATGTAGAAAGAATTAGTGGGATCATTACATCCTTTATTTGGGGAAATCAAAGAGGGGCATTATTGGAAAAGAGCAGAAAATCTACAAACTATATGTAAAATTAAAGAGAATTTAAGGGGAAAAAGAGGTAAATATATAAAGCCTAATTCTGTAAAGAGATGAAAGTTTTACTTTTTTCCTCTTTTATTTTGGGACTCAATCTTAATTTAGAACCAGTCTTACAGAGCGTTGACGATTGCTTACATTGTCAGAGGAAAATAACGTGTTGATGTTTATATGTTACCCTTGTTGATTTTTAGACATTTGCCTTTTTTTATTGGAAAATTATTTTGTTTTAAGAAGATTGGTAGAAAGGAGACAGTTTCTAGGGAAAAGAGTTTAGAATGATTGCCTTCATATATTTAGGCTTCTCTTTTAAAAATTCATTTAATTTCTCTATGTATCTGTTTACCTGTTTTCATAGAAGGCAAGAAAACACCGAATTAACTCCAGGATATGAGGAATGTCTTTATAAATATTTATAAATACTTTTCCAATAGTTCTAAGGCCTGTACAATGGATGTTGAAACAAAAATGCATGATAAATGGTTATTCCTAGTTCATTAGGTGTTAGAGTCTGTGAAACATTCCTAAATCTCCAGAATCAGTTAAAGCATGTTTTTATAGCAGCTCAAAGCTAGAGACTCTAAGGAGCATTAGCAGAACTTCATTCACCCAAAATTAATGGGCCCTGATGCAGTTGGAATTCTACAAAAAAGGGTATCATTATATGATCCACACTTCTCTAATTGCACACCTACTTTGTTTTAATGCTCTCCTCACATTTCTGAAGGTTCGCATGTATTGTGGCAGTCATTTACTAATATCTCTTACTACTTTGTCTTTCCTCATACGTTTCTTGTCTTCATCACGAAGACATGTTTTTGTAAGAAACTTTTCTATTATACCTTGCAAACAAATCTCAGTCGTTAGCCCCTTAAGTCTTTTCTTACATACTGTAAGAAATGTAATAATTATTTAAAACGCTCCCTTGAAGTTGGAAAGCAGATGGAAAGAAAGGGCTTCATTCACTTATTAAACTGTTTTCTACAATGTGTTGACTTATTTAAGATACATCTTAGAAAACAGAATGCTAACTATTGCCAGAATGAGGATAGAAGAGAGTAAGCATTTGAAATTTGGAGGGTTTATTAAATATTGGCAATCGAGTACTTAAGTGTAACATATAGAGACCATATATATAACACAGTAAATAATTTTGTTTCTTAAATACTTCAACCAGGATTTCATTATGACAAGCCTATTTGTGGTTTTATTTCACAAAGCATTGAGAAAGAAAAGATAAGAAAGAAAAAGCACAAGATAAAAATTAGAAAGATGTCCAGCACAATGATTGATTACTTTTTTTATATGATAATACTGGGTCTGTTTTATCTGCATTTGGAATAAAATTATGGCAAAGTCAATGAGCACCCACCCCCCTCCCACCCAGATGTTCCCTAACATGTTCTAACAGAGGACATACAGGAAGGAAGCATCTTGCTTATTTAGATGTACCTTAATCAGTGAGTTAGGTTATAAAAATTAGGCCCTGAGGGCTTCCCTGGTGGCGCACTGGTTGAGAGTCTGCCTGCCGATGCAGGGGACACGGGTTCGTGCCCTGGTCCGGGAAGATCCCACATGCCGTGGAGTGGCTGGGCCCGTGAGCCATGGCCGCTGAGCCTGTGTGTCCGGAGCATGTGCTCTGCAACGGGAGAGGCCACAACAGTGAGAGGCCCGCATACCGCAAAAAAAAAAAAAAAAAAAAGGCCCTGTGGAAAAACTGAGAAGATGAAGAATAGGAACATTATTTCACAATAAAAAATAAACTGGAATTTTGGGAGCTCAGGGAGGCTGAAAATTCAATTATTGAAAAAATGACTGAGGGTGCTAGAACAGTTGGACATCCACAGGCAAAAAAGTGAATCTAGACACAGGCCTTCCTTACACACTTCACTAAAACTAACTCAGAATGGATCTTTGACCTAAATGTAAAACTGTAAAACGCTAGAAAATAACATAGGGAAAAAAAAATCTAACTGACCTTAGGTATGGCAGTGACTTTAGATATAACACCAAGGTACCATCCATGAAAAAAATAATTGATAAACTAGTCTTCATTAAAACTAAAAATCTGGGGCTTCTGCGGTGGCTCAGTGGTTGAGAGTCTGCCTGCTGATGCAGGGGACACGAGTTCGTGCCCCAGTCCGGGAAGATCCCACATGCCGTGGAGTGGCTGGGCCCGTGAGCCATGGCCGCTGAGCCTGTGTGTCCGGAGCCTGTGCTCCACAACGGGAGAGGCCACAACAAGTGAGAGGCCCGCGTACCGCAAAAAACCAAAAAAAACAAAAAAAACTAAAAATCTGCTCTGTGAAGGACAATGTCAGGAGAAAGAGAGACAAGCCACAAACTGGGAGAAAATATTTGCAAAAGACCTATCTGGTAAAGGACATTATCCAAAATATACAAAGAACTCTTAAAACTTAACAATAGGAAAATAGGCTGATTGAAAAATGGGCAAGAGAGCTCATCCACCATATGAAGTTACAGCAAGAAGATGGACATATATGAACCAGGAAGCAGGCCCTCACCAGGCACTGAATCTGCCAGTGCCTTCATCTTGGACCTACTGGTCTCCAGAACCATAAGAAATAAATTTCTGTTGTTTATAAGCCCTCCCCCCGCCAAAAAGAAATGGGCGTGAGACCTGAATAGACATTTAACCAAAAAAGATATACATATGGTAAAAAGCACATGAAAAGGTGTTCCATATCATATGTCATTAGGAAATTGAAAATTAAACAACAATGAGATACCACTTACACACCTGTTAGAATGGCCAAGATGCCAAACACTGACACCACCAAATCCTGGGGAGGGTATAGAGCATCAAGAACTCTCATTCATTGCTAGTGGGATACAAAATAGTACAGCCACTTTGGAAGATGGTTTGACATTTTTTTACAAAACTAAACACTCTTACCATATGAGCCAGCAGTTGTGCTCCTTGGAATTTACCTTAATGAATGGAAAACTTATGTCCACATAGAAGCCTGTACAAGGATGTTTATAGCATCTTTATTCATAATGCCTCCAACCTGGAAACGACTAAGATGTCCTTCAGTAGGTGAATGGATAAACTATGGTATCTCCAGACAATGAAATATCACTCAGTAACTAAAAAGAAATGAGCTATCAAGTTATGAAAAGACACGGAGGGACCTTAAATTAATATTACTAAGTGAAAGAAACTGAAAAGGCTACATACTGTACAATTCCAACTCTATGACGTTCTGGAAAAGGCAAAACTATGGAGACAGAGATCAGTGGTTGCCAGGGGTTAGGGGGAGGGAAGGATGTTCAGGCAGAGTACAGAGGAGTTTTAGGGCAGTGAAGTTATTCTGTGTGACTACAGTGGTGGATACGTGTCATTAAATATTTGTCAAAATTTATAAAATATACAACACCAAGAGTGAACACTAATGAAAACTATGGATGTTGGGTAGATAATGATGTGTCCATGTAGGTTCATCGATTTAACAAATACAGTATCCCCCTGTGGTGTCAGATGTTGATAGTGGGAGAGATTGTACATATGTGGGAGCAGGGGGCATACGGGAACTCTGTACTTTCTGCTCAATTTTGCTGTGAAATTAAAACTGCACTGAAAAATTAAGTGCACTTAAATGGCTGAGGACCTTTAAAGACTAGCACTGATATTTTATCTCCAGGTACCTCAAGCAGCTGTGAGCTGCTGCACATCTCCCTTTACGGCCACAGACCTTCTATGAAGGCAGTTCTGGGTGTCCTTGAGCTAGTCGTAATTTGGGGGAGTAAAGAACTTGGAATGGTGGCATCAGTGAAGCGTGGAAAAAGCTCACAAGGACATCAGGGCCTGGAGAGAGTACCTGTCAGAGAAGCAGCTGCTAGGTGCACCGTTCAGGAGTGAACCAGTTCATCTTTTCCCTAGAAAGATACTAAGGAAGGTAACTGTTGGGTGGAGGTTGCACTTGGGGGGCTGAGAGGATAGTTGGTAGAAAAGCTGACATCTGCTTTCATACCTGCACAAAGGAGGGATTTTATTTTGCATTCTGTAATGCTTCTTTTGGGGTAGGTATGTAATTGGGCAAATTACATACAGTGGTTTTGCCCAATTACAGGGGATAAAATAGTGAAGAAATAAGTGTTCGACGCATGATAGATACTATTTAAAGTTGTAAGTGAATGGCGAGAAAATGTAAGAGGCAAACTTAACACACCATGGGTAAGAATAAAGGTGTTAAATATAAACATTACATGAAAATATATCATTAATTTTCCATTTTTTAAAGCACCATAGCAATTTTATAAAGGGAACATAAAAATGAGTATATTTTAAGCTAATGTTTATGGGTACCTGAAGAAATAAAGAATATCGAGGGAAATAGAAACTTTTTAAATTCTAAACTGTGACATAAGGAAATCTCATAGTTCAGTCAACTAGAAGGGAGATAAAATAGTGTCCAGGCATTTCTTAATTGGAAATTTCTTTTTCTCAGCCCAAAAAGAAACTTTCCATCTGTTCTAGCATCTGTTTACTGTGGTTCAAGAATTTCTCCAATTTAACAAGTAGGTGTGACAGTTATGACATCCGGGAATTTTTATAAGGAAGCACAAAAGAGTTGGGGTGGCTGATAACTGGTTTCATAAGCTTTTCGCAGATTCCTTATCTACACACAGAATTAAAATAGCTCATCACATGGCATGTTTGTACCTTTTATTAAAAAAAAACTCTTTCAATTGATACGATATTGGAATTGTACTATTCTTAAACCTATTTATCATGAGAAGAGCAGAAAGTGGTTTTGCCCAATTACAGGCCATGGTAGGATTTTAGGAGGTGTGACTTCTACGTCTGTTGGTGAGGCTAATCCCCTTGTGGCTTTCAGAAAGTTGCCTCATTTCTCTCTGACTCAATTTGTCCACTGGTTAAAAGGCAAATTTAAATACCTGCCTATTCTGAATATACTGGAACGTTGAGGAAGAAAATATACTAGGCATATAGTTGCTATAGACTGAATATTTGTGTCCCTTTCTATATTTCTATGTTGAGATCCTAATGCCCAATGCGATGGTATTAATAGGTAGGGCCTTTGAGAGGTACTTAAGCCATGAGGGTGGAGCCCTCATGAATGGGATCAGTGACTTATAAAAGTGACCCCAGAGAGATCCCTAACTCTTCCACTATGTGAGGATACAGGCTATGAACCAGGAAGCAGGCCTTCACTATAAACAAAACCATTTTGGTACCTTGATCTTGGACTTCCTAGCCTCCAGAACTGTAAGAAATACATTTTTATGGTTTCTAAGTTACTCAGTCCATCACATTTTGTTATAGCAGCCTGAACGGATTAAGAGAACGGTATATATGGGGCTTCCCTGGTGCACAGGGTTAAGAATCCGCCTGCCAATGCAGGGGACATGGGTTCGAGCCCTGGTCCGGGAAGATCCCACATGCCGCTGAGCAACTAAGCCCGCAAGCCACAAGAACTGAGCCTGTGCTCTAGAGCCCACGAGCCACAACTGCTGAGCCCATGTGCCACAACTACTGAGCCCGCGTGCCTAGAGCCTGTGCTCTGCAACAAGAGAAGCCACTGCAATGAGAAGCCTGTGCACTGCAAGGAAGAGTAGCCCCCGCTCGCTGCAACTAGAGAAAGCCCGCGCACAGCAACGAAGACCCAATGCAGCCAAAAATAAAAAATAAATAAGTAAAATTTAAAAATAATAATAAAAAAAGAACAGTATATGAATGCAAATGAAGATCATTACAGTTGAGTCTTCCCCCACCTCTTATGTTTGCTTAGAAACTCTGGCTTCTGAAGTTTTGTAATGTATTGCTTTCATTTGAGGGAAAAAAACACGATCTTAAAAAGTTTAGAACTTCTGAATATGCCTTGAATATGTAAAATTTTCTTTCCCCCTTTTAAAAACTTAAAAAAAATTTTGTCTTAATTTATTAAATTATTTTCGGTTTGTCTTTATAGCTATATAATGTCTCCAGTATTTCATTGTGCTTTTCAGTAAGTGTCAGGCACCTAGTGAAGCAAACATTTTTGTGCGATCATTATTTATCTTTCACATTTGGGAATAGAAGAAGTGAGAGTACCACTTTAGTTGGTGTTCTGCCATGTGCCCAAATCAACTATCTCTTGCCCCTCTGAATCTAGTGTATATTCCAGTCTGACTTTTGTTTGAAATGATTTTCTGTGGTCTCACAGTACAGGTCATCCAGGTGTGGTCATCAGGGGTGGCTCCAGGTGACCTTAGGGTGCTGTGCTGCTGGTCAGTTTACTAGTCTCCAGACCATGACCAGACCCATGAGGTTTACAGTTTGAAAAGGTCTTGGTCTTGGGTCACTCAGAAGCATTCTTTGTAAAAGGGACCTTTCCTGTCCACATTCTCTTCTTTTGATTTGACTAGAATTCTGTGGGAGTGAGATGACAAATGGGAAAGGCTGAGAAGTTGAGGATTTCTGATGCAAACTTGCCTAACGTTATGAAAGGTGAATAATAGTTGGGAGTTAGTATTTCCTTTACTTACTAGGCCAAAGTACACATTTTCTCTCACACATCCCCAAGAAGCAAAGAATACGAGAGACTTTGACCTCTTAAGTGATCCTTCATATTTTGTTGACTTGCTAGAACCTTGTATTTGCTATTCTATTATCTATGTCTATATCTGTACCTATAATGTTAAGACTACTAACAGAGTCAAAAATAGAGGAAGAAGGAACGTATGTATTACCTCAAAATATGTGAAGAGATGCGCAACGTAAAATTAATTAGGAACACAAGACCACAATGAGATACCATTTTACACACAACAGACGGGAAAAAATTAAGCAGTCTAGTAATACCAAGTGTTTGTGCAGGTGTAGATCAACTGGATTTCTTATTCGTTGCTGGTAGGGATATAAATGGGTTCCACTACTTTGGAGAATAATTTGGTATTGTGAATTAGAGCATTTGTATACCATTTGACTCAGCAGTTCCACTCCCTTATGTATATACAGTCATGTGTATCAGGAAACATGAGCATGTATCTACAATAGCCACACACTGGAGAAAGCCCACTGTGGTCCCTGAATAAATCAATGATAGTGTCGTGAACCAAGGGTAATGATTCTGCACAACTGGTGTTCATCCAAGATAAAAGCCTAAGGAAAACAAGAAGCATCAAGATGATCACCTAATACAGCATCTGACACGTAGAATGCGTGTAATCATTTCTTGAATAGATGAATGATAAAAATCATTCATTTCAGGACATTATGTGACTCTTCAGGTATTGGTAAATGTTAAAACAGCCTCTCCTGACTAACCTATTTCCTTCTGATGATATTTACTAAGATATTTACTAAGAGCCCCATTACCAAATATTTTCACATCACTTAATGATGCTGTATTATATTCATGTGTATTTTACTGTGTAAATGGTACTAAAAATTTTTCACCCTGCCCATTTTGTAACTAGAAGCAGCTTATAAACTCCTGGAGGGCAAGGGCCACATCTGAGTTTCCTTTTCTTTTCTTACAAAACTACATGGAATGGATAATCAGTAACTGCTTAGGACCCAATGGTGAAATAAAAATCTACTCAAATTTTCCTCTTTTTTTAAAAAAGTCTATTTTGAAAAGAACAAATCATGGTCAAAAGCAGAATATTTCAACTGGATTAGGTGCTCCATGACGTCAAGTGGATACTCTTAAAGAAAAATTCAGTGTATAGATAGTGAAGTTGTAGCTATTATCTTTATGTGTAGGAATATGTTTGTGACAAACACAAGGAAATTTTTATGTGGTAATACTAGGACGTAATGAAATTCTTAGCACACAAGGCATCAATGATAGAAAAACACTGTATATCTGATATTCATCCAATTAAAAGCATCTAAACAATGTGCTATGCTTATTCTCTTGCTAAGAAAAAATGGAATCCAGAAAGCTGTTGATATTTCAGTTCTAAGAGGTTATCATTGTTGTTGGTGTTTAATCAAGTACTAATCAGGAGAGGTACACTTTATAACAGAAGAGCAAATTTAGCTGAAATCAAAACTACCCAGGCAGTTAGTCTTAGATGATTATTCTTAGAACTGTGTTAGCCTATTTCCAATTAAACTATACTTCCTGTTGTTATAGTGGCTATAAGAGGCACAAATTTAAAGAGAAAAAGAAAATGGACTTCCCCACTCTTTCCCTTCTACCTACCTAGTACATCTCCTGTTTTAACCTTCTAATGTGCTAATTGGTTCATGTGTATCAGATGAGATTCTTTTCATAGAAAGCAACAGAAATCCCAAACTGAAATAACCGAAAAGGAAGCTTATTGTTTCATTAATTGAGCACTCTATATCTGTTGTGACTAGGATTTATTATTGGTTCTGCTTACTCTGGCTTGGCTCCATTTTAAGGCAGGCTTTTTAGTGGTGGTTACTTATGTAATAGGAAAGAGAACTTCTGTCCTTCAAGAGTAGAGCAAAAACTTGGCTCTCCTAAGTTGATATTGAGCTATGGTCCCATCCCTGAAGCAATCAGTGTGTCCAGGGAAACAGAATTAGTTTAGACCTGCAGTACAAGTCTACCTCTGTGGACGTGGGACTGGGGACTATGTGTTCCAAACACAAAGGCTGCATCTAGGAAGGATAAATACTTGGACAAAATTTAGGGTACTGTTACCAAGGGTAACTCTGTGCTAAGTGGTCCGTTTATCTACTATATTATACCTTTCAAGTCAGTTCCACGTTTTCTTATAATATCTTTAATGATTATGGGCTATATTTTTATTTTATTTTATTTTTGTATAGAAATATGAGGGATACTGGCAGGATAGAACAGTTTTTTGTTTCTTGGTTGGTGAAAGAAGGTGCAAGCCACTTTTCTGCTAGGTGACTACAAGGGATCAATTTGGAACAGATTTTCTTAATTCTGAGAATTTCTTTAAGGTCACTTATTATTCAAATGGAAGAAGTAAGAACCCATTGATTCAGGAAAAGTATGTATAAGAATATTTTGTGACTCCTTAAAAGTTTTCTCCATGTATCTTTTGCTGTGTAAGCTTGGGGAAAAGTGGAGTAAATTTGCATTGTCAAGGACTTCTAGGAGAAAATAGAATGTCCCCATTTTGTTTGAGATCACCTTATCCTAGCTAACATTGGATAGGTTGAGATGTTTTCAAATAAGTTCACCTGTGTCCCCTAAGGAGCATTTGTCCCAATGGAAGGCAGATATTTGACAAGTGAATTGTAGGAAATCATGAAGATTCATTCCATAACAGTGTGTGCCTGGAAGACCTCCCTGTCACAAGGGGATATTGTGGGAACAGTGGCTTAGACTGAAAAGATAAGAGGAGATCTGTAACTTTGGTACACCTCTGCAGCTCCTGTTGCATCATTGGGAGGGTAAAAAGGCTCAAATGAATGCACTGGACCAGATCAGCTAAGTGCAGTGAATTTGCATGGCAGTGACGACAGGAATGACAATTGAATATTGGGGCTAGTCTGAAACTGGTCAGACAGCTTGAGTGCCTTCTCTTCCTCCTCCTCTAGTTTTTCTCTTTCTTTCCCTCCGTCTCTCCCTCCCTGCCTCCTTCTGTTCTTCTGCTAAAGATGAGTAACTGAGAAACAGAGATGACCCCTTTGGACTGTGTAAGTGTCCATGGTTCTTGACAGCTTGGTTAAGGGGAGAGGTTTCAAGAGGGAGCCACTGGACTTCCTTTTAAGTTGGTCCTGTGGGGGATTGAATGATTAATTTGAATATGAAAAAGACTTATTATCTTAATTATACCTCAAGCTGATGATGCAGGTCATGTTGATTTTACTGGATTAATTTTAAAAAAGAATCATTCTTAAGAATTTTGCTTTTCCTCCTCCTGCTTTCTATCTTCCAAACCTGATCAGGCAAACCTGATCTTTAAAATAAACTGTTCCTCTCCATCAAATGGGGACTTGGATGGGAATAGCATATCTAAAGAAATAATGAAACACTTGGAAGAGGAGAGGGATCAACAGAGAAAACAAGGGCCAGCAAGTTGAGCATTGGCACTTCCCATCCCTGCAGAGGGAGCGCTGGCTCAGGGACCTGTCAGACATCTTGGCAGGAATATCTCAGTTCTCAGTCAAGTTTCCTTAGCCAGATGCCATTGAACAATCAAATCCAATAATTAACTCCATTTTCAAATTCCATGTTCATGAAGCAAACTTCTTATATTTTGGCCTCTCCATAGAGAAAGAATTGACTGAATAAAGTATAAATTAAACTGGAATCTTTGGTGATAGAGGATGGCAACATCAAACAGCTTTGAAAACACCAATTTCAAAATTAATAGAAAAAATACATTGGAAAATGTAAAAATAAATGACAGCATCATTCTCAAGTCAAACTAAAATGGATGATTGAGGATGTCAGCTCTCTCCTAAAGACAATAAGCCCAGCAAAAAGTTTGTGTTTGACTTTTAGTCTTCCTTTTTGAGAGACCTACTATGTGAAGATTCTGAGGATATAGCAATGAACAAGATAGTTATGTTTTCTGCCCCCATGGAGAAAAATTCTAATGGAAGAAAATTGATTATATAAGAGTAGTTAATTATAACTTTTAGTAGCAGAGGTGAGAATGAGAAATAAAAAGTGCTTTTCAAACATGGAGTGAGGTGCCTGTCCTAGTTTGAGGAGCTAGGGAAGGCTTTCTTAAGGAAATAACATATGACCTGGGATATGAGGTCTGAGGAAAGAGGAAGATGTATAGCAGCAGAGGACAAAGGGGAAATTTTCTAGATTGTATTAGTCAAGGTTCTTGGTTACAAATAATAGAAGCTGACTGACTAGCTAGCAGATTAAAAAAATTATTGAAAAACTATTGGGCATATCACAGAATTAATTGGGAGACTGGGAAATAGGTTTAGAGAGTGAGACGGAACCCAAAAAAATCTAACACAATGGAAAATACAGCTCAGAACACACTGGGATAGTTGTGTGCTTGGGATGCTGTAACTGGTGCTATCTCCACTTGGTATTTGTGCTGAGCTGTAAGTAATCTTCAACTGTCACTGTGTCCTTGTTTCACTTTCACTTTTCAAAGTCTTGGCAGGAGCATCTGACTGACCAAGTGTGGTGGCCATTCTCTGAGGTGACTCCTATTCATGATTCTGCTTGGTATTCATGCCCTGTGTAGTCCCCTCTCGTATTAGGGTTGATCTTTGTGACCAATAGAATATAGCAGAAGTGATGGAATGTAACTTCTGAGGCCAGATCACAAAAGACATTGTCACTTCTTACTTGCTCTTCCTTGGACCACTTGCTTTTGAGGAAGCCAGCTGCCGTGTTGTGAGGGCACTACTTCAGCCTTTTGGAGAAGTCTACATGGTGAGGAATGGAAGCCTCCTGCCAGCAACTGGCACCAGCTTGTCAGTCATGTGAGTGAACCACCTTGGGAGCGCATCCTTCAGATAATGTCTCCATGACAACCTCATGAGAGGCTGAGCCAGAATGACCCAGCTGAGCTGCTCCTGAATCCCTGTTCCACAGAAACTGTACGAGATAGCAAATGTTTGTTTTTGTTTTAAGTTGCTAAACATTAGGGTAATTTGTTACACAGAAATAGGTAACTAATACACATGCCCGATTCCTATCTGCCAAAAAGAGAGAGGTCCTACCATTTTACAGATGAGGAAATTAACTCAGATTTTAAGTCTTTAATTTTTTTCCCATACCACTTAATAAACATTTGCATGGCTCTCCTTTGTACCACCCACTGTTGTAAATACTTCACAAAGTTTAACTCACGTAATCCTCCTAGCAGCCTTATGAGGCAGGCACTATTAGTTCCAGTTTTGGACTGCATTTTGTTCCTCCAAAATCAGTATGTTGAAGCCCTAGCCCCCAATGTGACTGTATTTGGAAATGGGGCCTTTCACGAGGTAATTAAGGTTAAATGAAATCATGACCCTAATCCAGTGTGACTGATGTCCTTATGAGAATAGGAAGAGATGCCAGGCATGTGAAGGCACAGGGAGAAGGTCATCTGCCAGCAAAGGAGAGAGGCCTCAGGAGAAACCATACCTGCCAGCACCTTGACTGTGGACTTCCAAGCTACAGGATGTGGGGAAATAGCTTTCTGTTGTGTAGGCCACCCGGTCTGCGGTGTTTTGTTACGGCAGTCCTAGCTGACTACTACTAGACAACACCATGGGTCTGTGTGAGGCACACTATTCTGATTTCTGCTCTCACTCTGCTGTCCATTATGGTAATCACCCCCACCTTTGGTGGTTGAGGCTATAGATAAAGAAACTGAGGCACAGAGACATTAAGTAACTTGTTCAGGGTCATGCAGCTGGTAAGTGGTAAATTGGGATTTGAATTCTAAATGAATCCACTATGCTACATCTTAATAAACACAGTTATAGTTCCTCGAGAACTTTATATTCTGTACATATTTTTATTTATTTATTTATTTTTTGCGTTACGCAGGCCTCTCACTGTTGTGGCCTCTCCCGTTGCGGAGCACAGGCTCTGGATGCGCAGGCTCAGCGGCCATGGCTCACGGGCCCAGCCGCTCCGCGGCATGTGGGATCTTCCCGGACCGGGGCACAAACCCGTGTCCCCTGCATCGGCAGGTGGTGTCTCAACCACTGCGCCACCGGGGAAGCCCTGTACATACTTTTAAATTGAGATTGTTGACATAGCTTCTAAATGGGTTTAATAAGAAGTTTTAAAACGATTTTAGCCTCCAGTGGAACCAATTAACTAAAGCATCCATTCTGAATTTCCTAAACTATTTGAATCATTTCACTTTAAATGTTTGCCTGGGATGCACTGAACTGTAAGTAGTCTCTGTCACTGTGTCTGTCCTCTTTCACTCTCTGAGAAGCAGAAGCATCTAATTGGCTGAGCCCATCTCCTATCTACCAGTTAAATGCAGTTAACTTCGTTAGCTGTATGGCAGGAAACTCTCACATAATAACTTAGATAGAGAAAACATCCCCGATACAAGGATTTACCCTTCTGTGTTGTCATAATCCGGATGTGGTCCAAGATATCCTCAGCCCTTGCCTTGTACTGAGACTCTCAGCGCTTGATTGGTTCCTTAGAACACATCCAATTTCATAACACACTCATGAGAAATTAATATTTTACTAAAACTCTTCTGTACAGAGGGTAGGATTTCCATTACACACAGCCTAACAGACCCTTAATATGAATCTCTAGCAGATCATTTGGTTTTCATTCTCAAAATTTCTCTTCTTGCTGTTAGCCTCAACTGTCATTTTTTCCCCTTCCCTTACACAGTCCCTAAAAGTCCACTCTGCTGTCTTGATTATTTTAGTTCTGTGCAAATCCACTTGGCAAAACAAATGCCCTCTCTCCAGTGGTGCAACGACTATCTATTATAGACTCTACTCCCTATATAGGTAACACTGAGGTAGGCTGGGGCTTTGTGTAAGGAAAGGGGGAGTAGAGCAAACTGTTGAACTCTGAGACAGCGTGCCTTGCTTTAAAGACACTCAGATTCGATGAAAAACAACAAAACGCAAAGAACACCTGTGCTAGCTAGACAAGATATTTCTGCGGGCTGGGTTTAGTTGATTTGCTGTCCTTTCTTCATTGTTCCTCAAGCTACCCTAAATGACTTTTCAAAATATTCAGGTAATGCAAAGCTCTTCCACAGCAGGCATTCTAGGCTCAGAAAATAGCAGTGTATAGTGACTTGGAGGCATGGTGAGAAAGAGAGTTGGACAGACACTTCACCAGTCATCTCAGGGCTTGTAGGTAGGAAAATGGATGAATCCATACTGAAATCAAAAGAGATCAATCTCAGCCCAAATCTCAAAACCAACTGTCTAGTTTATAATTACAATAACAGCCTACATCCTTATTCTGCACTTATTTTGCCGTGTGATATTGGGGAGACGGTTTGGTTTTCTATTCTAGACAGAATAGGTTTTCTGCTCTGGGTTCTGACCCAGTACCACCTGCTGCAGAGGCTTAAATTAAAAGCAGAGATATGGATGCAGGTCGGTAGGGACCTGGCATTTTGGCAGTTTTCTTTTATGCTAATTGTAACATTGCCCTTATTTGAATCCCTTCAGGGCCAAGGTATATCTATTTCACATGTATGTGAAACAAAGCAATCAAATCTTGGTAGGGAAGGGTACAAATTAGCTTGTTCTATTTTTTCCTCAAGTATTAGATTTTCAGTCAGGTATTTTTGTAGCATCTCAGAGAATGCTATAACTAAGTAGAGTATTAATGCACCTAAAAGCTAAACATTGATAATGTGTAATGAGCAATCTGCTAAATGTTAATACGATTTATCCTTTTTAAATTTGATAAACATGACATATTGCATGCACTTAGTGCTAATCTATTTTAGACATTCATTTGGTTTGACCTATAACCATACTATATTACGTTCCTTGAGATATTTATCTTGTCATTTGGAAACAAGATTACAATTAATATGACACACATGACTTTAAATTACTACCTCAACTAGAGATGTGTCAGTAATGAATTAGCCACAGCTTTGAACCCTCCGCTTATAATTTAAATTACCACCCTTTAGCTGATGCATCATTGTAATCCATTAAATAAATTGCAGAATCAAAGAAGCACATATTGTTTTTGATTCTAGAGCTATCAATGACATTTTTCCATTTAATTTACCTAACTCTAGGCTAATGTATCCAAATTCATGTAATAACAATCACGAGAGAGAGCATATGTCTGTGTTAATACTAAAATAAAATCATAGGCAGACTTCATATAAACTAGATGTACAAAAACATTATCCTGTTTTGCTGCATTCCACTTTTAAGGAGAAAAAAAATACGACGCTGGAAAAAGTGAGCTCATACTAAGGACTTGGTAAGGCATTTTTCAGGAGAGAGCCCTGTAAGAAAAAGTTCAATTTGTTATGTTTTCCACACCGTCTCAGCATTGACTTTGCCAGACTGTAAGTTCTGGAAAGGCGCAGAATAGAAACACACTAAATATTTGTTGAATGATATCTGTGGCAATAAATGATAACCATTTATTATGAATAGCGGCAGATTAAATTTTGCTCACTATCCTCCATTTGCTCTTATTGTATGGACACATTATTAAGCTCTTACTGTATACTAGGCACTGTACAGATACATTATTAAGCTCTTACTGTATACTAGGCACTGTACAGATACACTATTAAGCTCTTACTGTATACTAGGCACGGTACTAAAGCATATTTCATGTATAAACTCATGTTTTGTGTATTAACTCATACATATCATATAATACATGTAATATAAATACATGTAACATTTAATATACATTATATATATATAATGTATATAGATAAAATCTCTCTACGAAGATGGTAAGGTTCTAAAGAGCAGAGATTGTCTTAAACCTCTTCAGTGTTTTCCCCTGTGTACCTGGAAAAATGCTGTCACATAATTGTCATGCAGTAAAGACCTGCTGAGTTAAAATTAAGATGTTCTTTTGTGACTTCACATATTATAGTGCCCTAGAAGAAGAATAGTCTCCCAGGGCTAATAGAACTATGAGTAACCCAAACCACAGGTAAAATAGTAAAGGTCAGAGAAGCCTAGCTTTTTCTCTAATGTATTAAAATGCCGTAGATTTGCTAGATTCAATCCATCAACAAGTTAAATGTC
Organism: Orcinus orca; assembly: GCF_937001465.1. NCBI lineage: Eukaryota > Metazoa > Chordata > Mammalia > Artiodactyla > Delphinidae > Orcinus > Orcinus orca. Next base: position 68,569,294 of record NC_064565.1, read on the forward strand.
TGGTATTAGGCTGGAGGGGGCGATTAATAAACTTCTACTCATTTATAGTCTAAATACAGAACCCAGAGTAGTACATATGAACACGAGAACTATTAAATGGTGAATCACGTGATACCACCTAGAACATGAGTTCAGAGAAAAAAGTGTTAGGGGCCAAAATAACAGAGAAGTTCCCTAACTACTCTGAGTAGTAGGCCTTTGAGTCAGACAGATGGGGTATGAATATGGACTCTGCTACTTTCTTTTCTGTGTATCTTGAGGCAAGTTACTTAACTGCTCTGAGCTTTATGCCTCTCTAAAATGGAGTACTACCTCCCTGTGGAGTTGTGACAAGTAATGTCATAAACGTTAAACACTTTACACAAGGTAAACCATCATTTGGATTAGTCAGAAAAGGTTTCGAGGGCTTCCCTGGTGGCGCAGTGGTTGAGAGTTCGCCTGCCGATGCAGGGGACACGGGTTCGTGCCCCGGTCCGGGAAGATCCCACATGCCGCGGAGCGGCTGCGCCCGTGAGCCATGGCCGCTGAGCCTGCGCGTCCGGAGCCTGTGCTCCTCAACGGGAGAGGCCACAACAGTGAGAGGCCCGCGTACCGCAAAAAAAAAAAAAAAAAAAAAATGTTTCGAGGTGAAGTGATAATTTAGCTAGACCTTAAAGGGTTAGTCTTTGGGAGAGAGAGGGAGGGATCAAGGGCAAGAGAAGGCAAGAATGAGAACAGGACGTATGAGCAAGAGTGAGGGAGTGAGTCCTTTAAGCAAAATGGGAGAAGTCGGCAGCAGGGGAAAATTTGTTCAGTAAAATGGGTTCATATGGTTGGGAGCCTGGATAGCATGGCAGAGGTGTCTAGACTACAAATGACATGGAGGCTGGAGGATCCTCAGTTTGTCCAAACAGGATCTGGAGCGCTCCAAACCTAAGTTGTAGGTGGCATGTTACTGTGACTAAATATCCCTTTATATTTGCTTTTTCTTCCAGCGCTTGGTGTGTTGTCTGGTGTATTATGGGCAATAAGTATATTGTTTTTATGTAAATTAATGGTTTGCATGCTGATGGTACTTCACTCTGCTTTTTCTTGCACAGCTTTGATGTGTGTATGTGTGTGGCTGTCCTTCCATAAAAGAGGAAGAGTATATACACATTAAAGATGATCAATAAGTGCTTAGAAGTGTTAGCATTAAAGTTCTATGGAAGTAAAATATGATTTGGATTCTACATACAGCATGTATTTATGAATGCTCTGTGTTGTGGTGCTAAATTATTTGGTATCAATTACAGTGTATTCTCTTAAGGAAGTACTCTAAAATGTCAGGTTTTAATAATAGAATTAATTATAATACATATTAATTTAGAATATATCAAAACTTTTTCCCAAGTTTAAAATAAGGAAATCTACATCTTTTGGCAATTTGAATTTCAGATTATTGAACTTATTGTGCTGTTCAATAAATTAAGGCCATCAGTGAGTAACTTGACCTATAGAATGACTCAACAGAATATGTCAATAGAATGACACATGAAAAAAGAAAATAAGACGTTTTCCAAAATATCAGACTTAATTTTACGTGAAGTTAATCTATTAGCTACCTGCTAGATAGCTTTTTTTCCCCAGGCCCAAAGGGCTGGGAATAATTTGTTTTTACTGAACTTGACTATTGTACTCTAAGGAAAATGTGTTGGAAAAAAATAAAGTTTTACTTTCTGAGCTTTAGACATAGCTATCTGAGGAGTTTATAGGACTTTTCCTGGGCGTCTGATTGAGGCTGTCTGATTGTTATGTAGATTTTCTCCAACATACAACACTTAGTTTGCAGAGTGGTGGCTCACGGGAAAATGGCTGTCTAGCAGAGGCAGAAGTATAATTATGATATCATTAGAAATACTTAAATATAAATAACATTCTATATTTGTCCTTGTCACTTGTCTGGGTTTTGACAGGAGCCAGTTTTGATGGGATTCCTGTGGCCCCATAGATTTTTATCCTGTTATCCAATTTTCCGCTGCACTGCTTTCCTTCTGTCAAACTGACTGCCAGCCAGCCTTAACATTTTCCCGGGAGGAAGAGCAAAGCTTTGTATTATAGTGGACAGAAGAAGGAGAACAAAAAACTGATTTTTCCCCTCCGAGTGCTACACTGTCTCTTTCTAATGGAAAATTCCATTGTCTGGGGGTTGAGAGGATAGGGGGATAGGGAAGACGAAAGACCTCAGGTTTTCATTCAGTGGTGCAAGGAAATGTGGCAGAGCAGACTGAGAGACCAAGCTGAGCCGCGTACAGATCAGCAGACAGTTTTGCAGGATGCTCAGGGTCACAAGAGTGGCTGAAATGCTGCCAAAACTGGTTTGTGCTGAGTATTCCCTAGCATTTCAAATACTGGCTTGCTATTGTGTAAAATAAAAGGATACTTATTCATCATGGTGTAAGGGAAAAGAGAAGCAGCATTTTCCCTCCAGGTGAAGATATTGCAGTGGATGCTTTTGTATTTGGGGGTTTCCCATTGACATTGGCTTACGGTTCAGGGCTTAGAACAGAGATCAGACAGGTAACAAAAATGAGTGGATTTGACAGTGTTAATCAGTGAGGAAGAGCGAGAAGTGGGGTGAGGCGGCAAGCCAGGCTCCATCTAAGAGCCTTCAAAGTGCCAAATTGCAAAAACCAAACCAAACCGAATCACACTGTCCAGGCCACACGTGTTACGAAGCTGAAGGTGGCCCGTGTCCTTTTGGGTGTAATTTCTGGGTAGGCAAAGAGTGGTCCTGTGACCTGCCAAGGAGCGTAACTGACAGGGCAGTTGTTGTTGTTGTTTAATAACTGTGATCCCTTACTGTTAAGATTAAGACTTACTGTGGCTCAGGATAGCCACATCATCTCCGAAAAATCAATTCATTATGTGTGTGAAAAGGCATGAAGTTCAACAAATATTTTTCTTCTTATTTACATTATAAGTAAACCATGGGAGTATTTCTTAGAAGCTTGGGAATATACTTAGCATCATGTATTACAGGTCAGTTTCTACACCTGTCAGTACGAATGCATTATATGCCATTGAGGGCTTCCCTGGTGGCGCAGTGGTTGAGAGTCCGCCTGCCGATGCAGGGGACGCGGGTTCGTGCCCTGGTCCGGGAAGATCCCACATGCCGCGGAGCAGCTGGGCCCGTGAGCCATGGCCGCTGAGACTGCGCGTCCGGAGCCTGTGCTCCGCAAAGGGAGAGGCCATAACAGTGAGAGGCCCGCGTACCGCAAAAAAAAAAATAAAAAATATATGCCATTGAAAATGTTTATCTAAGAAATGCTGTCAGCTGTTATTTCAGTTCCATTCTGAGTCTAGGGAAATGTCTTAGTGAGTGGTTTATGATTTTCTCATAAGTGTGTGACTATTTAAGATATTGGGAATAAATGTGAAAGAAATTCATCTCTCCTACTTTCCGGGTAGTCTGTGCTTTAAAATGGAGGTGTACAACTTTATGGATTAGGGATTTTTGTTTTTACCTTTGATCACATAGCAACTGAGAAAGATTAATCTACCTTTTGACATCAAAAGGGGGTGGTGATGCCTATCAAAGTTCTGGGCTTTGGAGAGTTGCTTAATCAATGCTTGGGTGAATATATTTGCCAATGTAATATGAGTCAGATACTCATATATGGTACAAATACAGTATTCTTGACTATATTTTGAAACATTTTTGACCTTTCAATCAAATTACATTCTTAATTTATAATAATTTAGTCTGTTATTGGAACAACAGACTATTGCTTTTTGACTCACATTAATGTGTGTAGTTAATCATGTACCATTTTTCCCCTCCATCTTAAGAGACACGGGTACGAGACAAATGAAGAGAAAGGTAATAGTGGTTAATAACAGTATTTTAGTGTTCACACTAGCTTTTAACAAACCTAAAATCAGGTAATTTAGTACAGCTCTAGTGTAAGAAGCTAAACATCCAACTATGGAAAAAAATTGTAAAAAAGTTTTGTTGCTGTCAAATCTATATGTTAACTTTAGCTCCCGAAATTCTATTTTATTTTGAGATTAAATAAATACACATATAGTCTACTCTCTTTCCTTATATTCTGCTCATTGACCATCTATATAGTTCATTAGAATTATAACACATTAACCAGATGAGTAAGAGGAATTAAATAGTACAGTCTTGAGTAGGTAGCAGATGGAATTACCTGATTACCTACTCAAGATTGTACTAAAAGTATGTGGACAAATAGAGAACAGCAACAGCAAGAAGCTATAAGTTTTAACTTACATTTTTCTGTCTCTTTTAAGGGGAAGAACCAGTTCTACCAATATTCTTTGAGTTTATTCACAGGGGCAAACTTATCCTAGGTTTTACCATTTTTTGGTGAATCAAGGTTGTAATGCATGAGCCCAACTATATAGTGTCAGAATCTCTTGAGGTGGGTTTTCCTGCTCTTTACTAGAATAAATTTAAAACTAGAAATACAAAATCATGAGAAACTGTTTCCATGTGTATGTGTGTCCTTTTTCAGTAGAGTCAAGACCATGGAAGATCTCCCTTAAGATTTCCTGGCTTCCCCTTTGTGTCCTGCTTGTATCATTACACTCTAGTCTGTACCATTTTTCAATCCATGGGTTCCAGTAGCATTTTAATGGTGTCTTTTTTGCTGGCTCATATGGAGGACATTGATTCTATTGTTCCAATAACAGATGAAATATAGTTTGTGGCTGCTTTTTGGGCTGAAAGAAACTCATTACAGCTTCCTGTTCCTCCATGTGTTGCCAAAAATGTTACTGTTGGTCAGGTCTGGAGATATCTTCTGAATCTATGACTATTTTTTAGATTTTCACAACAGCACATTTCATAAATACTGCAAAATTTGTTGCACGAGTTGGACTTAAAATAATAAGGGCTCTCTATCTCTAAAAAACAGAGAAACAAACAAAATCAACCTTTTGGGGTGAGCAATTCTTATAGATTTCTAAGGGAAATTCCAAGTGTGCAATCCTTTTTATGTACTAAGGAATGTAAAGGGAACACTTAGCTATTATAAAGGTTAAAATTCTAAATGAATCAGTCAGAAACTGGGGGAAAAAAAAGGGAAATATTTAATGAAAAATTCTAGTTCTCTAAAACCTTGCTATTCAAAATGTGACCTGCTGCCCAGCAGTTTTAGTGTCACCTGATGTCTGAAGTGATGAACCCTTGGCCTTATTCCAGACCTTCAAAATCAGAATCAGCATATTAATAAGATCCCAGGGGATTTGTGTGCACATTCAAGTCACAGAAGCGCATAGTTTGTTTCTATGCAATCAACACAGTGATTTCAAACATATCACTAGATGATGTTTTTATAAAGCATTGAGGTTTACAGAGTCAAACTGCTTTGTAAATATAGTCTGAATTATTTCTGTTTCAATCTGCAGCACAAGTAAATTAATCTCTCCAATATGGCCAATTTAATTTTTAATTGCTCTTGTAAGCTTAAAGATAGATAAGCTTAGAACAGAGAACATAAAATGAAATCAAAGCCCAAAGGTCACATTTGAAAAACCAAAATACCTACAAACATGCTATAAAATATCCATGTGTGTTTAAATATATGACTCTTCAAAATCATGCATTTTTTTATTACTTGAGTTTTTGACAGGATAGTTACTTTTGACTTACTTGAGGGTAAAAATGCCACTGGGAAAGGAAACATATGTTTTCCTCTTCTCAAAATTCAAAACAGGCTGAATGAATTAAGAAACTCAAACTTAGGAAAATAGTTTACCTTAAGGCTGCGCCTTTCTCATCACAGTGACAACCAGAGTTTGAGTGACATGATTGGCATTTATGGACACCTGTAATCATAGGTTTTCATAAGGACGTTTTCTTCTTTAGCATTCACAGTTGGTCATTCTGTCTGAGAATTGGTGGCAAGAGTAATGACTGATATTTGCTCTATTATTTGGATGCCTATTGATCTGATGGTACAGAATTGTTTTCTTGGATATTCTCACTTTTTTTCTCCTTTCATCTGCACATTCTCCCCCCTCCTCCCCACCTCCCCTCCTCTCCACCTCCCCTCCTCCCCTCCTCCCCTCCTCCCCTCCTCCCCTCCTCCCCTCCTCCCCTCCTCCCCTCTTCCCCCTCCTCCCCTCCTCCCCCTCCTCCCCTCCTCCCCCTCCTCCCCTTCTCCCCCTCCTCCCCCTCCTCCCATTCTCCCCCTCCTCTCCCTCCTCCCCTCCTCCCCTCCTCCCCCTCCTCCCCCTCCCCCTCCTCTCCCTCCCCCTCCTCCCCTCCTCCCCTCTTCCCCTCCTCCCCCTCCTCCCCCTCCTCCCCCCTTCCCCTCCTCCCCCTTCCCCTCCTCCCCCCTTCCCCTCTTCCCCTTGTCCTTCTGCTCCTCCTCCTTTCTCTCTCTCCCTTCTCCCCTCCCCCAAATAAGTATTTGAGTGCCTATTATGTACGTGGCTTTGTTTCAGACTATGAAAAGATTCAAAAGGAACAGAAGATGACTCTTCGTCCTCCAGAATCTTCCAAGTTCCTAATATTTTCCTGAGATAAAACACCATCTTGACATATCCTGTCTTAGTGTTTTTCTTTTCATTGTATATTCAGGGCCAGTTACTTCTATTTTTCACTTTAGTTTCTTTGTTCTCCTTCCATATTACCCGTTTCTTTATAAGTAGACCAGTTACTATGGAAACATTATTGTTTTGGGTGTGGTGACCACCGCAATTTATGTATGATTCTTCAAACTTGAGTACATGAAACCAAGATCACACATCACCCTTGTAATAATCTTGATGCTTTGTTTCTAGACATACTGTACTTTAACTGAGATGTTATCATCCTATAAAACAGTTTTTACTTGTTCAGTGCATTTTAAATTTTAATTTAGGCACATTTACCAAAAAAACTGTGTTTGTGTTAACCATAAACATTTGCATCATATAAAAATTCTATTTGATTTTAACATCTTGCAAAAGTTAACAAGATATAGTAGAAAGTCATGCTGATTTGGTCCTGAAATAGAGGAGTAGCATCCAACCCTATAACAAAATTTACCAAACTGCATAAATTCTGAGAAAGACATCAAGACAAATTAATATAAATTAAAAAAATTACTTTTTAAAATTTAGCTTTCAGGTCTCTTTGCCTGTAGAGTGAAGGCAGGGAATTTCTTCCCTCATCTCATGTCCCGGAGTGAAAGATTCCAACTTAAGTTCCAGTGGTAGGGCCCACAGATTAATTGACAATAGACAGAGTAGAGGAGAAAAGTTTAGTATGCATGTGGCAGTACTCAGTAGTGAGTAATTAGCAGAATAGCCAGAGGTTAAGGGTTTATATATCAGTTTAACCAAAACAGGGGTGAGGGGAGGTTGGGGTGGGAGCTGTTAGGTCTTCACTGTGAAAATATAGAAGGTTCTGTTGGGCAGTCTCCTTGGAAAGAGGCTGGAAGCTGCCCCAGAAGGGGGGCTCAAGGCAGCTCTATTTTTGGGGAGGCTTTACTTTCATCACGTAAGAAAGTTTCAGATAAGATTTCTTTCATATGACCTCTTCAGTATTTTTTCCAAACTTTCTCATTACATTGGTGTTTAAAAGGTTATGTTTTGCATTTGTAATATGCATTAATGCTCCACTAATTCGTAGGAGGGTCCCATTTCATGCTGCAGAAGCCCTCTAAACAGCTTCTGTCCTTTAATAGAGGCACCTAGATCCCAAACAGGATTTTGTTGACATTTTCTTTGAACAAAAGTATCGTTTTCAGTCAGGCAACATAGGATATTTCACTAAAACGTGTACCTTTAAAGTGACCCATTTTATCTAGAGGTTGCTTAAATTGTAGATTTCTAGAGTAGTTTTAACGTTAATTAGTTGATAACAGAGTGACAATGCTAAAACCAGTTCAGTATTTGGAAACTGAAAGAAAATTGCAATGACTTTGAAATAACTTGTGAGCTTTTTATGTTTAAGAGGAACAGATCATATCAGTTCCAGATATGTATTTCTTTTGCTTTGCTTAGGTTTTATGACTTAAAAAAATGTACAATTTAAAAAGCGAGTGATTTGTTGTAAGATTACAACCAAATATTTTTGCTCTCTCCTTACTTTTTGATATCCAATTTGATGTCTATATCTCCGGGATCCTGTATGTACAAATTTTCTAAGAGTTAATCAAGATTAAACTCTTTCTTCCTCCTTCCCTCTCTTCTTTTCTTCCTTTCTTCTTTTTAAAATAAAGGTACTTTCCTTATTGCAGTAAAATTCTGAAAAAGAGGCAAGTGGTTTTCATTAATAAGAAATGACGACCACAGTTTTTCATCTGAAACCGTTATCAAGTGCATGGAGGCACAAGACCACTAGAAAAGAGAGACAAGTCTGCTCCTCACTCCTCCTTTAACACACTCCCTCTGCAAGCCTGGCTACAGGGCCAGGAGCTGCCTTCTCAACTGAGAGTAACAGAAAGTCCTCTGCCCCCAAGTATGAGTCATATGCCTTTTAATTCCATTATGTTGTTCCATTCTATGGAGTCTAGAAAGTTTTCTTGGGTTCCAAGGGTCCCTTTTTTAAAGATGCAAATTCTCTTGAGATGGCTTAGTTATCATTACCTCTTTAATAGGACAGAGTTGACAGTAACAAGGAGTAAAATGGCACTTAGAACAGGCATAATGGATGAGAGGGCACCCAAAGTGTTAGAAAGGTGGTGAGGAATGGAAACTGATTCAGATAATTCTGCATTGTATGTCAGTCAGTACTTTCCGTGCAGAATACTGATTTCATCTATAACATAGTGTTTAACTGTTGAGGAATATTGAAGAGAACCCCTTTATATTTGACAATGTCCTAGAAATGATTTTATAGAAATCTTCTGACATGGACCTGATGTCATAGGTACATAGGTCATGCTGTCTAATATAATAATACGGGCCCACCAAGTAGGGACACTGTAGACCCATGAGGATATGGTTTCTAGAGGCCTCCAGTTGGGGAGTTTCATGAGCCTGTTGACTGTTGTCCTGCCCTTGTGCCAGAACCAGATGTGGTTCTGAGTTATATGATCAGTTCAGTCTGAAGAAGGATTAAGCAGATACCTGCCTCTTCCTACCTTCACAGCTCCCCCAACCCGCACTGACTCTCCACCCTGACGGGTGGGGGTGGGGGTGGGGGGTGGGGGGTGGGGGGGTGGGGGGCGGGGGCGGTGTCTGTGTCCCAGTACTACTATTCAAAATATATTATTTGGTACGTTTACATGTCTGGACTCTTGAGATTCAAAAAGTTCCTAGCAATTAAAAATATGTATACGTATGCATGTTTTTATGAAAGCCCTTGAAGTATTGTTACAGCTACATTCCTCAGAGTTTGAGATGCAAGAGGTTTATTAAGGATTAACACCTGTGGGAGGGAAGGGTGAAACTAAAATCGGGTAAAGGAGGAAGTCAAACTGTGAAGGAGAACTAACAAAGCCTTGGCCAATCTGGCCAGCACCTCTGGAGAGAGTATTGTCTGTCAGGGTTTTGGGCCAAAGTGTTTGGGCTTTTGTGCCCCTACCTGGCTTAGTTGGAGGGTGCAGGCTGGCCCAGGTGCCAGGTGCAAGGTGTGCAGGGTGCTCTCTACAATTAAAGCTGATCCTGAAAGAACCAACAGCACAAGCCTTCATTTTCATGATGCCTATTCACTACCTGATATCTCTGCAGATGGTTGAGTATTAACTTTGTGGTTTTCTTTATCATTTACTAGATCAATTTATTTCCCCAAAGTGTTAGAGCTTATAACTGCAACCATTGGAGTGTCACATAAAGATTAAGAGTAGGGGCTTGGCACTCTTACTCAACATAGTATTGGAAGTCCTAGTCAGAGTAATTAGGCAAGAAAAGGAAATAAAAGTCATCCAAATTGGAAAGGAAGAAGTAAAACTGTCACTATTTGTAGATGACATGATTTTATATATAGAAAACCCTAAAGACTCCACCAAAAACCTTTTGTAAATAATACATAAAATTTTATTAAGTTGCAGGGTACAAAATCAACATACAAACGCGTTGTGTATCTAAATGCTAACAGTGAGCTAGCAGAAAGAGAAATTAAGAAAATCCCACTTGCAATCACAACAAAAAGAATAAAATACCGAGGAATAAATTTAAGGAGTTGAAAGACCTGTTTACTGAAAACTAAAGACATTGTTGAAAGAAATTATAAAGAAGACACAAATAAATAGATATTCTGTGCTCATGGATTGGAAGAATTAACATTGTTAAAATGTCCATATTACCTAAAGCAATCTACAGATTCAGTGCAATCCCTATCAAAATCCAAAGGACATTTTTCACAGAAATAGAACAAAAAATTCTAAAATTTATATGGAACCACAAAAGTCCCCAAATAGTCAAGCAATCCTGAGAAAAAAGAACAAAGCTGGAGGTATCACACGCTCTGATTTCAAACTATATTACAAGGCTATAGTAATCAAAACAGCATGGTATCAGCAGAAAAACAGATACATAGATCAGTGGAACAGAATTGACAGCCCAGAAATGCACACATATATGGACAATTAATTCACAACAAAGGAGCAAAGAACATACAATGGAGAAAGGAGAGTCTGGTCAATAAATGGTGTTGGGAAAACTGGACAACCACATGCAAAAAATGAAACTAGGCCACTGTCTTACAGAATACACAAGAATCAACTCAAAATGGATTAAGGACTTGGATGTAAGACCTGGAACCATAAAACTCATAGAAGAAAACATAGACAGCACACTCTTTGACATTGGTCTTAGCAATATCTTCCCAGGTATGTTTCCTCAGGCAAGGAAAACAAAAGAAAAAAATAAGCAAATGAGACTAAATCAAACTAAAAACCTTCTGCACAAGAAAGGAAACCACCAACACAATGAAAAGACAACCTTCCAAACAGGAAAAGATATTTGCAAATCATATATCCAATAAGGTATTAATATAAAAAATATATAGGGACTTACCTGGTGGTACAGTGGTTAAGAATCCGCCTGCCATTTCAGGGGACACGGGTTCGATCCCTGGTCCAGGAAGATCCCACATGCCATGGAGCAACTAAGCCACGCACCACAACTACTGAGCCTGCGCTCTAGAGCCCACGAGCCACAACTACTGAGCCCGTGTGCCTGGAGCCCATGCTCCGCAACAAGAGGAGCCACCACAATGAGAAGCCCGTGCACCGCAACGAAGAGTAGCCCCTAGAGCTACTCTGCAGCTACTAGAGTAGCCCCTAGAGCTACTCTGCAGCTACTTGCTGCAACTAGAGAAAGCCCACGAGCAGAAAAGAAGACCCAACACGGCCAAAAATAAATAAAAATAAATAAAGAATTTAAAAAATACATATATATATAAAGAACTCATACAACTCAACAGTGACAAAAAACAAGCTACCCAATTAAAAAAATGGACAGAGGAGCTGAATAGGCATTTTTCCAAAGAAGACATACAGATTGCAAACAGGCATGTGAAAAGATGTTCAACATCACTAATTATTAGGGAAATGCAAATCAGAGCTACAATGGAATATTACCTCTATGCTGTTAGAACGGCTGTTATCAAATAGGCAAGAAATAACAAGTGTTTGCAAGAATGTGGGGAAAAGAGAACATTTGTACACTATTGGTAGGAATGCAAATTGCTGCAGCTACTGTGGAAAACAGTATGTTGATTCCTCAGAAAAATCAAGACTAGATCTACCATATGATCCAGCTGTCCCACTTCTGGGTATTTATCCAAAGAATACAAAAACATTACTTCAAAAAATACATGCACCACTATGTTCACTGCAGTATTATTTACTGTAGCCAAGATACAGAAACAACCTAAGTGGCCATCAACAAATGAATGGATAAAGAAGATATATGGTATATTACATATACACACAATGGAATATTACTCAGCCATATAAAAAGATGAAATCTTGCCATTTGCAACAACACGGATGAACCTTGAGGGTATTATGCTGATAAAATAAGTGAGAGAGAGACAAATACTAAAATATTTTACTCATACGTGGAACATAATAAATAAATGAACAGACTAAACCAAACAAAGAAACACACACACGTAGATACAGAGAACAGAGTAGTGGTTACCAGAGGGGAAGGACCTGAAGAGGGTCAGTTGTATGGTGATGGTTGAAACTAAAATTTTGGTGATGAGCACACTGTAGTGTACACATAAGTAGAAGTATGTTGTACACTTGAAACATTTTATAAACCAATGTTACTTCAATTAAAAAATAACTTAAACAGTAGGGGCTCGGTTCAGGTTCTCTGTGTCCACTTAACTAGCTGTAGGAGTAGGTTTCTTAACCTCTCTAAACACCAGCTTCCCCATTTGTGGGTGTTTGGATGATTAAATGAGGAGTGCATGCAAATTCATTGGCTCACTGTATCTGGCAAATTGTATGTGCCCAGTAAGTGTTACTTGTTAACAGTAAGTTTTTGTCATCTTTATTCTCTACCCTCACTTGATCCAGAATTCAGAGCCTGAGAAATTTTCCAAAAGCCCTGGTCAATATTAGAAGAAGAAACCAACTCCCCAAATATGGCTGCCTATTAGGCATCATGGTAGCAGAACAAAAACTAAGTTAAAATAATTAAATAAGTGCAAGGCAAGGGGTGAGAGAAAACACCATCTGCCAGCTCTCTGTGAGTCATTTAGGAGGAGTTGGAGGATAATGAAGGCCATTGCATTCTGGTCATGGATGGGTCCTTCTGCTTGGCTGGTGTTGTCGCCTTTCTCCGAATAAAAATAGCCGATGCATCCTTTCCCCCAGCTCAGTAAACACAGATTATGTGAATAAAAATAAAAGGATGCACAACAAAAATCTTCGGGGAGGTTTGCTGCAATTTATTTTGTTTCCTATGTACCAGTGAATTTCGGTACAATCAATTTAATCTGAACAGCGAGGCGTTCATCTTTTGGCCTTTTATAGTCAGTTTTATACTATTTTCCTAGCAGGGCTGTCATACGAAATGCTCATCAGAGCCACGAAACAATGTTTAGATGTAAAGCAGTGTGTGGTGGGTTGAGTGCAGCACTGCACATGTCATGAAGGCTCAGATTTGGGTTTGGCCACCTTCTGCCTGTGAGGACATTGGGTATTTTCCAAGCCTTGGTTTCTCTTCAACCAAATGGCGATACCAGTCAATCTTGTAAAATTTAAATGAGATTGTATGAGAGACGAGTAAAGTATTCTTTTAAAAACGCTTTATAAATATTAGGTGATCATGATTAGAAAGCAACTTTTGAAGGACAGTTTCACACTGTGAGTTTTGAGATTAAACTGAGTGACTACCAGTTCGTAGCCATGCAGAATTACTTAAATTGGGGGAATTTACCTGGGGAAATTACTTGAACTTTGGTGGCTCAGTTTTCTTATTTGTAGAGTGGGAATAATAATCTGCTGACCTCAGAAAGTTGTTATGAGGATGCAGTGAGTTGATCCAGGTCAGACGCTCGAAGGACAGTGCCTGGCACACTTACTTGGCTGCTCTTGTTATGATTTTAATACTGGAACAAGTAGGAGTTATTTCTTTGTATTTTGCACTGTTAAAAGTAGTACTTTTTTGGGTGGTTCTGGAATGGCCTGCTAATATTTTCGTTTTAAATCTGGAGTTATATAGTGACACCAGTTTATAGCTGGCGTTCAGGAGAGAGTGCAATAACAGAAAAATAGAAGATAGGGAAAAAGCCCTTGAAAAGGGGAGAGTGGGAGAGTAGATCAGGTTTTGTTTTGTTTTTAAAGATATTTCTGTCATCAAATTGATTTTAATTTTTTCAAAGCACAGAATAAGGTCTATAATACAAGGTAGAGGAAAATGTACAGGTGTGGAGGTCTAGAGCTTGAGCTTATAGTTTGTTCTCTGCCACAGACAACTGTATATGGACATCGAATAAAACGTTTAATACCACTGGCTCCCAAAGAGGTGGGTGGACAAGATCACTGCTTCAAGGTGGCCATTAGAATCACCGGGAGTGCTGTGGAAAAATAATGTATCTGGCTCTATCAGGTCCACCTCGGGTCAACTGAATTATAATCTCTCTGGGGCAGAACCAGTCTCCGAGCTCACCAGGGGTTTGGGATACACAGTGAGGCCCACCAATCACTTGATGGGGTGATGGCTAGGGTCTCTTCCAACTCTGAGATCTCATACATCTATACATCTCTCCTTCCTGCAGTCAAGTACCTAAAGAGTGCTTCTTAAAATGAAAACAGATATAGAGTAGTAGCTGGAGAAGGTCAAGGAATTTGACTTAAGCCATTAGCTTCTGAAAAAAAGCAAGTCATTTTCTGAACCTCACTGTAAACTGTAAACTTCTCTTCTTATGAAAGGTGTGATGACTATACTTCAACTGTACAGGCTATATATTGGACTCAGCTCTCCCCTTTTCAATTTCAATTTACCTGTTTTGTTTTTTTTTTATGTGACAGGTTCTGCCCTTGTACAGGCTTGTTTCTAGTACAGGCAAAATACTTCATGCAACATTTAAAAATCACATGTACGACTTCATCTCTGCCTATGGGTAATAAGAAGAGGAAAAAAAAAAAGGGAAACTGTTTCCAGAGAGGGATTCTTACCCACGGATTTCAGCACAGAGCATCAGCCTGGAAAGAACGTTTTTGTAATAGAAATATTCAGTGAAAAACACCAATTTCCATTTATATCATTAAAACGATGGAAGGAACATATGGCTTAGATTAGGAAAGTGAACGTTAGCTATGAGGGTGCATTTGCAGGAGACATTAATTAGGACTGAGAGTACCTCAAGTACTTGGGAAACAAATTTGTTTAATAAGCTTCATGGTTTGCAGATGCCGTTTCCCCTTCCTTCGCTGTGATTCCAAATAAAGCAGTTTTATCTGTGCAGAGCTAAGCACACTTGAGAAGTCATGCACTTGTGCTTTAGTCCGCTCACGTTTGAAAGCAAATTGACAGGACCTTCATATGAGTAAGATATCCCTTACAGCCATACATACCCAAGTGAGGGCATCGTCATGCTAAGTCAGGATCTGGTTTTCAGCTTGATGTATTC
Source organism: Orcinus orca (assembly GCF_937001465.1). Lineage (NCBI taxonomy): Eukaryota > Metazoa > Chordata > Mammalia > Artiodactyla > Delphinidae > Orcinus > Orcinus orca. The sequence continues at coordinate 68,584,313 of NC_064565.1, forward strand.
TGGGCTTTGCCTTTAAAGAGACTTCCATTCATTGGTCTACTACAACAGAATGCTGATGTGCTGCTGTCTCTATCCCTGGAGACGAGGCCCTGGGGTGTGCTTGATTGGAGGACACTGCACGTGTCCTGACTTGTGTTTGTATCAGTTCCTGCTGCTTCCTTTGATCAGTGGCTGATAAAGTATCTCTTGAGCTTTGTGGAGCTGATGAAAGCCATGTGTTTGGGCTACGTATTTGGAACTTGATTTTTGGCATTATCATGATGTTAATATCTTTCAGTACATTTTAAAACATGAGTACATGGCCTTAGAAACATGGAATTCTCTGGTGAATATTGGCTAGGGCATCTGACACGTGGGTTATGTTGAACCCTCAAAAGCATATACTGTATCACTTTCTAAGGCTAGGAGTCTGTAATGACTCCCTTGGGACAAATAAACATTTCCTGTAAGGTCCCCCACTTGCATAATTGCTAGCCTTGAGTTTTAGAGTCCTTGCTACCCTAAGTGAACTCATTTTAATATAAGTAAAAATTTTCAGCTGTTTTCATGGTCCTTGGTAAAGAGGGCAAAGATCAAATGGAAATTGAGAAAGAACTTGTTCTTTCATTAAGGTAACATTTGTGGGGTGAAATAGAAAGGTAGGGTCTGTGGACAAGTATATCAGGATAGTGATTAAGAGTAAGGATTCTGGAGCCAGACTTCCTGGCTTTAAGTCTTAGCTCTACTACTTGCTTGCTTTAAATCTCAGACAAGCTGCTAAACTCTGTATGCCTTAGTTTCCTCATCTGTAAGATGGGGATAATGACAAATTGATTAATGCTTATAAAGTGATTAGTTTCTGCACATCAAAAGCGCTTAATAACTGCTGCTGTCCATTGGGCAGACCCCCATGCTGGCAGTCCTGTTACTTTCAAGCGGATATCTGTTTTCAGATGGGTTGATTCTATGAGCCTGATCTAAGATTCTACTTCTGTTCTGAGGCTGGTGCTAAATGCTTTTGCAATGCTAGGTGAAGAGTGTGAACCCCCAAATACCTAACTGTCCATGTTTATAAAGTATAGGTTAATTCAATGCTACTTATAGGTATGTTGGGAGAAAAAAACAGGAGCAGCTCCACAGGGAGATTATACAGCAGGACCAGAAAATATGTATAATAACTCAATTTATCAGTCAACTTTTTTCCAAAAGTAACATAAATGCCATGATATGAGGCATCTTCTAATAGATGATTTTTTAAAGCATCTAGAGCTCTGAATCACCGTAATAAGAAACATTATTGAAATATAACTAATTCCCAGATTGTGTCCACTCAGGTATTTTATTTTGGCCAGTGATTTATTAAAAACAGAACAAAAACTCATTTGCTTTTTTATTTCTAAGTTGCCCCACCTAGTTCCAAAATGGACTTAAGGCCACTGAAAAGCACTTGTTGACTATGTTCAGAGCATAGGAGTTACTAATGTTTATCATCTTGTGGCTTTCAGTATCACTACTTGATGGAAAAAAGTCAATGATATTTTTCTTCCCAGTTTCATTTAAACACATATCTTTGACTGCCGCATGTGTTATTCATTAAAATCCAATTGAAACCGAGTAAGGAACTCTGTCTTAAGGAAAAGTCACTTGTTGGAGAGCTTGGGATTAAATTCCAAATTATTTATTATTAGATTATGAACTAACTATAAGTTGACAGCAAGTGGTCATGTTATCATAGTCCTTGACACCTCATGAGAGGCCCTTCTTTCTGACCCCACCCCATCTTCAGTTCCTCTACTGTGTTTGTGGTGACTTTTTTCATAGTTAACTAACTGGGTCCTAAGATAAGAGATGAATGTGGGGTGAGGAGAGAGTTGTTTCCCTTGACACATACCAGGACTTTAGTAAATGTTGGTGATGGTCAATGTTTCTTTCATACAGAACATAATAAATTTGAAGACAATTGAGGGGATACAGAAGACTTGGTTTATAGTACTACCTTTGACTAACTGTGGGAACTCAGACAAGTCACTTTATTTCCTTCAAACTCAGCTCTATGAAATGAAGAGGATGAGATAGTTCTAAAGTCTCCTTTCTAACTAACATGCAGTGATCTTAAGATCCTAGGAATTAGCATAACTGTAGAGACTTTAGCAGTTGCATTACAGCTTGAATGGATAATTCCTTAAAATTGTGTTTACCTTGTCCAAACAACACAAAACCAAAATATAGAGGTTTTCATATGTTCAGGTATCTGACATAGATATAACCAAGGCTTTTCCTTTTGTTTTGTAAAATTTTAGTGTCATACTCTTATTAACATGTGTCCCTTGACTTCTCCTGTTTTCTGACTCTTGGAGGTAGGTGTATTCATGTATTGTTTATTGCACAGAATGGGGACATATAATTGAGAGGAATATATTCTTGTGAAGCAAATTGCTAAAAATTACTGTGCATTAATCCAAGAAATATTTACTCAGTAATCTAGTAAGTAGGAATAGAGCAGTGAATAACACATGGGGTTTGCCTCAAGAAGTCTAATGGGAGTACAAAAAAGTAAATAGATAACCATAAAACTGTGCAATACAGATGATGATGGGGAAAAGTGCGGTGTGCAGAATGAGCACATGCGGGACACTTAATCCAGTTCAGGGAAATTGTTGCAGACTTCCCAGAAGACGTGGCACGTGAGTGGATTACTGGAATTAGTCAGAATATGGGACTGTGCCAGGCAGGATAAAGCAGCATGGGCAAGAACCTGGAGGTGAGAAAGAACCGTGAATGTACAGGAACTGAAGGTAACTTACAATATTTTGGGGTGGAGGGGTGGGGGGATGGCAGCAGGGAGATATGAGTCTATGAAAGAGCCCAGGGAGTTTGGGTTTGATCCCTAGGACAATGAAGACACATTGGAGGGTTTTCCACAGAGGAGTAACGTGTAATATTAACGTTAAAAAAAAGATAAATAAAACAAAACAACTGGAGTGTGGCAGTTGTTTCGGAGTGGGGCAGAACTGTAGACAAAGAGATCAGCCAGAGCACTGTCACAATAAACTAGGCTAGAGCTGATGGTGGCTGAAACTAAGGGAGAGGCAATAGGGTAAGAGAAAAGGTGGATTCAAGGAGTGTTAAGGAGATAGAATCAATAGGTTTGAAGATTGAATCATTCAAAAAATATTTGTTGGATTTCTGTATCTGCACATCATGGAGTAACTGGTATTAGATATACCTTCCCACTGTAAATAACTATGAAACATGGAAAAATAATATAAAATATTATTTGCTGGCATTGGATAACAGCTCACTGCTGGGCTGCAGCCCTTGGGAAAGGGGAAACAAATGCAGCAAGCCCCAGATTCACACAGGCTTTCTCTCAAAGAACAGTTTCCAGACTATTGTGTAAGGAGAGAGAACCCAAGTAGAGAGCATCAGTTTTGCCAAATGAAGGATGAGTTTGTGGCTGCTAAGTTGGCTGACGTTTAGGTTCAGGACACCAAAAACGGAGGACCTGCAGAGAAGAAAGCCAAGGCATCTGGGTGGAAATTTTTCTTAGGTCTTCGCTCAACCCCTGGACTACACAAATGTAGGATGAAACAACAGGAGGTCTGGAAGAGAGCCTCTTCCAGAAAGCTGTGAGCTAAGCAGATATTCCATAGCAGTGGAGATGTTAGAGTGCAAGCCCAGCCAGAGGGAAACTCCTAGGCATTTAATCAGATCACAGAAAGGCCACACTGTTGGAGTAAGTATCATGTCTTAGGAGTAAATAAAAACCTAACAAAGCACAAAACCAGGCCCCAACAAGATAAGGTAAATCTGTAGTAACTTAACTACCTTCCATAACAAAACTCAACCATTTTTTAGAAGACAACATCATGCAGGGTCCCTACAGTATATTCCCCACAATGTTCAGCATTCAGTAAAAATTTACTACACATTCAACTAAGTAGGAAAAGCACCTGATAATCAAATGATGAGTCAATAAATGCAAACCTAGAAATAGTGCTGATAAGAGCTTCATGTTTTTAGAGTTTACTATGCGTAGATACTATTTCAGCTATAAACGAGACCAAGAAAAAAATCTCTGAACTCACAGAACTTATTTATTCTTTAAAGAAAGAAAACAGATAATAGACAAGATGAATCGGTAAATATTTGGTATGTTAGACGCTGCAAAATGCTATGGAGAAAACGTAAGAACAGAAACAAGATAGGTCATATTAAGAGGGTGGGATTTTAAGTAGGGGGCCAGAAAAAGCTAAGTGTGTGGGGTTGATGGGGAGTGAAAGTAAAAGATGGCATCTGGGTTTTGAGTTTGTGCTTTTTTATTGCCTTGAGATGGGCAGTATAAGAGGAGGAACAGAATTATTTGTAGGGAGATGATATTTTGGGAATGTATATGAGGTGTCTGTGAGACTTTAATTGGAATTTTAGAGTAGGCAATTGGACACATTTGGAGAGCAGAAGATGTTAATTTGGGAATGATCAGCATATGATAAAAACTATGACTAACAGTATAAAATGAGAAGGAAAAAATAATGAAGTACTTCAGGATTTCATATGCAGACATGAGACACAGAAGTATATCAACAAGACTGATAAATGGCTGGATAGATGGGATAATCCAGTAGAATATGTGGTCTTGGAAGTCAAGTGCCCTTGCAGGAGGAAGTGGTCAGTGGTGCCAAACATTGAAATCAAGTCAAATAAGCACTAAAATGTTTTCTTGGAGTTAGAAACAAAGAAGTTGGTAAAAATTGGTGAGAATTATGATTAAAATGTGGGGCAGAAATCAGATTGCATTGTGATGAAGAGAAAATGTTAAGATACTGACAACTCTAATTCTGGCTAGAAAGGGCAGTAACTGAAGAGGATTGTCAGGTTATGGGACTGTGAGGTTGTGTGTGCGTGTGTGCGTGTGTGCGTGTGTGTGTGTGTGTGTATTTTAAGAATAAAGGCTTGGGCTTCCCTGGTGGTACAGTGGTTAAGAATCTGCCTGCCAATGCAGGGGACACGGGTTTGAGCCCTGGTCTGGGAAGATCCCACATGCCTCGGAGCAACTAAACCCGTGCGCCACAGCTACTGAGCCTGTGCTCTAGAGCCTGCGAGCCACAACTACTGAGGCCCATGCTGTGCAACAAGAGAAGTCGCCGCAATGAGAGGCCCGTGCACCGCAACATGGACCCCGCTCACTGCAACTAGAGAAAGCCTGTGAGCAGCAACGAAGACCCAACGCAGCCAAAAATAAATAAATTAAATACGTAAATTTAAAAAACAGAAGAATGAAGGCTTAAACACATATAAGTATACTTACAAATACTTTTTGAAGGACTACTTAACTGTGCAATCTCGATTGGAAAGGGATTAGAGCATGATAACACATCAAGCATGTGGTATTTTAATTTGGGGGATGATTCTTCAGTGCCACTCCTGAGGCACAGAGGAAAACTTTAACTCTTGTTATACAATTGCTCAAGTTATATGAATGCCAAATCTTGCACACCAGAATTTCTAGTTTTATCTCAGATTCTTCCTCAAGTAATTTTTTTTTTTTAGATGTTGGGGGTAGGAGTTTATTAATTAATTTATTTTTGCTGTGTTGGGTCTTCGTTTCTGCGCGAGGGCTTCCTCTAGTTGTGGCAAGCGGGGGCCACTCTTCATCGCGGTGCGTGGGCCTCTCACTATCACAGCCTCTCTTGTTGCGGAGCACAGGCTCCAGACACGCAGGCTCAGTAGTTGTGGCTCACGGGCCTAGTCGCTCCGCAGCATGTGGGATCCTCCCAGACCAGGGCTCGAACCCGTGTCCCCTGCATTAGCAGGCAGACTCCCAACCACTGCGCCACCAGGGAAGCCCTCAAGTAATTTTTTTTAATTCAAAACATTAAAAGGAGAAAGAATTTATGGCAATTTTTCTTATTCAGTTTATTGACATGGGCTCAAGTGAAGTTTTAGCCTAGCTCAATTTATATACATCTCAAATGAAAAGAAACTAAAAAACATTATTGCAATCACTATTTTTGAGATCGGAATCCAAAAATTATTTAAAATAGATGCATCTTTTGTTATCTACATAGACAAACTTTCCTTTGTGTTTATGTACATTGTTCCTTAAACAGGGAGAATCCTTTATAATGTTTATTACAGTCTTAACCACTGAGCCCCAATTATAATAATTGATATTTTTGTCAGTGATGTGTTCAGTTACTGTCCAAACTTTTAAAGGAAGACTTCAATGCAAATAGGCTTTATTCTACTAATGGATATATATGAACAAAGCGTAAATACTCTTAGAAATCTATTATCTTCTTCATTCAAGTTTAAAATAAGAAATATGAATTCTAGATGGTCCTGATTAAATTTCTAAGAATAAAGTGATAAAATTAGAATATTTCTGAGACGTTGTGCCATAATATTCCAAGAAAAAATAAGAGGAAAATTTGAAGTACATGTTTATGCCAATGAAAATGAATTGTGACAAAAACATTATGCCTATTGAATGCATGAGAATTGAGTCTATGAACTTGCTTCTGACAAGACTAAAAGACTTCAAAACTAAATTATTTTAATGTGTATCTTTTGATTTGAAAAGTAAAAAATATTGTCTACTAGAAATACATATTTTTTCCAAGAATCACCAGCTGATGTTTGAGACATTCAAACTTTCAAAAGAATTTAGGAATTTTTTCTGAGGATTAATACTTTCTGCCAACTCAGTTTGTTATTCATCTTGACATCTTTTGCAATAAAAACATCTAGTTATCCTAGTGTTTTTTTCATGAATGAATAGACATCATCAAGAAAGATAAGCTATTTCAACAAGTCATTTTGAAGAACTAATTGTTTCATTATACTGCTAATTCTCTAAGTGATGATATGACACTTAAGCTATCTTGGTTCTGATAAACTTGAAAAAAACCAAAGGAATGTAGTGGGAATAATGACCCTTTTATGTTGCTTAAGGGCTATATTGAACAGGATGACCTGCTGTGCTCTTCAAAGCCAGGGGGAAAGATTATTCTTACCTGGGTATGAAACCAAAAATTGATCTGTGTTCAGTTAGCATTTCCAAAAGTCTAGAAACATCTTGAAATATAATGTCATTTAATATGTGGTTTATATTTAGTAAAGGTCATATTCTGAAGATGAATATGATTTATTACTTAGGAATTAAACTCAAATTTTCATTCAGTAGGCTAAAGTAGGTTATAGAGATGAGCAATTCATATTTTGCACAAACATACCCCTTCTAAAAGAACTATGTAATTGACCTGGTATAATATAATATTTGGGTTTGAGGTTAGAATCTCAGTGTTTTCTTTATGTGTGGATGGAGGCAGAAGGAGAGAAACAACACATCTTTTTCACTCTCTTCCGTAGTGGTTGTCCATTATCTGAAGCATGCTGCCTTCCAGCCTCAGATGGACTGCAATAATGACCATACTTCCCTATATGTCAAACAAACCAAGACTGCTCAAAGGAGACCTTCATCCCTGGCCTCTCCTCCTTCCCCCTACTTTCTTATCAAGTTCTTGAGTACTACTGGGTATTTCATCTCAAACTTTCAAGCCTTTTGGAAGACACTAAGCAGCCGTGCTCTCAGGCATTATGGATGTCTAATTTCCATGCAAGGATTAACTCTGGTTTGGGAGTGAGGAGTCACCAAATCACTTTATCTCTCATTGAGAAGGTGCTTTATACTAGGTCTGCTGGATTATAATTTACCCCTGCTGCTTAAGATGGGATACCTGAGTGTTGACACTTCACATCCAATTTCCATGGTTCTCTGGATTTTCCTGAAGTTTGTGGCAAGACAGATTAAAGGAAATTTACAGCTCTTTAGGACTCTTCTGTGTACATGAAAGTGACTAATCCTTTTAATTAATTAATTAATTAAATTAATCCTTTTAGGTGTTGCTGGGCCCAAGAGAACGAGCCTACCAATTAGTTGTCCAGTCAGGCATCTTCAGTGATAAAGGAACTAGAAACTTGTTCTTGGGATTTAAAGCCAAACCTGACTTCATTTTAAAGATAACTCGTAACCTAATTGGTGACCTTGTTTGCAGTGGTTAATTTTATGTGTCAACTTGATGGGACCATGGTTCCCAGACATTTGATCAAATGTTATTCTGAATGTTTCTACGAAGGTGTTTTTTTTAGATAAGATTAACATCTAAATCTGTGGACTTTTAGTAAAGTAAATTACTCTCCATAATGTGGATGGGTCTCATCCAATCACCTGAAGGCCTTAAAAGAGTGACCTCCCTGAACAAGAGGGAATTCTGCCAGCAGGCTGCCTGTGGATTCGAACTGCAACTCTTCCATGAGTCTCCTACTCCATCACATTTGGGGCTTGTCAGGCCTCTACAGCTGTATGAACAAATTCCTTAAAATAAATCTCTCTCTATATACACACATCCTGTTGGTTCTGTTTCTCTGAAGAACCCTGACCCATTGCTTAAACATAAAATCAAAATAATACCTGGCCCATGAGAAGAACCAATATTATTGAATGATTCAATGAATAGAAATATATACCAGGAATTTTGTTTCAAAAAAATAGTTTAGTAGTGAAATCTTGAGGGAAAGAAGAATGGTTCTTAATACCTTTGAATCCAAGAAGGTGCAATCTTCCTTGCACCTTTTTAAACTTGAAGGTTTTAAAAAGATGTACTAGTTCAGGAGACAAGGTCTGCATTCTAGTCTTGGCATTGCCTTTCATTAGCTTTGTGACCCTTGAACTGTCCAGGTCCCCAGTTGTTTCTTCAACTGTAAAATGACAGATGTGGGTTAGTTAATCTTTCAAGTCCCTTTGGTTGTGAAATCTCATAATTCTGGAATTCCTTCTGAAAACCCTTCCAGCATGGTTATTTGGAACGTATCCTATGGATTCCACTAACCAGCTCCCAAGACAGTGATATCATAGGATACATCAAGTCCTGATAGCTATATGGTTAAAGGGGAAATAAAAGAATGCAGCCATTGAGTGTCAAAGGTGTTGACACTGGTAGGCACTGCAGAGAAAACTTGGAGACAACAGAAGTTCACTATATTTACAATTGATAAATGATTAAACTCTTTTTCACATTTTCCTTTGAGAATAAAGAAAAGAAGTCCTTATCACTAAATTGTATCATGAATAAAATTTCTCTTTTACATTCGTTGCTTTGCACATATAGGAACTTGGTTGTTTGCCAACAGCTTAATGTCTTGAGAAAGCTATAGGTCATTTTGCAGCCCAGCATTTAATAGTGTTGTTTCACGTATCTGATTTAATCTTTCTGTTTTGTCACCTGTCACCTGGGGTATAACACAAGCTCCAAATCATAAAACTTTAATGACCTGAACAGTATTTCATGTTTCATCTCCAAACATGTTTCTTTTACAGAAAATTCTGTGAATTTTCTCTGCCATATTCATCGAATGGAGATATTCATCTGAGCTAAAGAATAAAAGATCATTGCAATTATGAATCTTGTCAAAGTATAAATTAAAATGTGTTCATTTTGGGTAAGGCATGAGTCACCAAGTGCTTGCTTTTATTAAATATCGTGGGAAAAAAATTAAATATCAGCGAGATCAACATTAACTGGAATTTCAGTTAAGATTATTTTTCCTAAAATAAAGTTGCTTTTTTTGATTGTTGAAAACTCGGTATTTGATGCCAGAAAATATAGACAAAGAAGAACATTTGAAATAAGAATACCCCCTACCCCAAAACAGCTATGCTTAATGCATTGGTATTTCTTTTTGTTTTTTTTTCTTAAGTGACTTATTTTTTTTTTTTTGACTGCGTTGGGTCTTCGTTGCTGCATGCAGGCTTTTTCTAGTTGTGGCGAGCGGGGGCTACTCTTTGCTGCAGTGCGTGGAATTCTTATTTGTGGTGGCTTCTCTTGTTGCAGAGCATGGGCTCTAGGCGCACGGGCTTATGCTCTGCGGCACGTGGGATCTTTCCGGCCCAGGGCTCGAACCTGTGTCCCCTGCATTGGCAGGTGGATTCTTAACCACTGCGCCACCAGGGAAGTCCAATGCATTGGTATTTCTTCTTTCATATAGGGTTTTGCACACACCAAAAGACAACCTCCCCTTCCCCACAACCTGTCACCCAACTCACAAACACAGATAGATACGCAAACCAGATGTCTTCAAAACTGACAAGTCTGTGACATCAAAGTGAGGCCCTGTTTTCTCCAATATTAAATTTATAACACTTCCAATCCCCCATATGCCCCAAATTATGGAACACTGGTCTTTACTTTCCCCTTAGTATTTTAAATGACGTGGCCAAGAATTCCAAGCTTTCTAACTCAAGCCAGAGGATTCCTCTGGTGTACCTCACCTTAATGCAGTCCTGGACCACTTCCAGCATGCCCCATTTGCCTCACTGTTTCTACTCCCCAGAGCAAATCCTTTGCCATGCAGGAGAGGAGATGCCTTTCCTAGGTGTTAAGTTCAGTCATGGACACACCTCTCCCAAACTGTTAATTTAAGGTCCAGAATTAGAGCTCTCAGTAATCAGATTTTGACCCACACATGGTTATTATTTTTTCTCGAGGTACACTCCCAGGTATACTCAGGTGACTGGATCAGGCATTCACTTTACATTGCTCTCAAAACCAACTCTCTTCTGCTGGCCTAAGTTGAGTGCCGACAGAGGACCGCCAGTCCAGACTCGCTGGCTGTAGCTGCTTAGGGTTTTTTTTTCCCCGATTCCAATTTTTTTTTTTCCCTCTAGTCAGGCCTCAGCCAGGGATCCCCTGGCTCAGAAGAGCTGATATTTGAGTCTCAGAAAAAATCGATCTTTATACTTTTTCTTCTAGAAGTCATCTTGACTCCTATGTAAATTTTGAGATGTATTTGGGGGGGGGGGTATCTGGGGAGGGGGAAGGGGCTCACCCATCAACAGCACCTAAAAGATGGGCCTTGTCATGTCAAATATAACTAATTATCATTCTTTCCTTTGAACATTGATAGGTACTGGTCTTGCAGTGACCCTTCTGCTAGGGAAGGTCTGTGCATAATGGTTAAATAAACAGCCACTATATCTAGATAACTTACATTTGAACCGCTGTCCCATTATTTTCTGGCTGATGACCTTGTGAAATTTACCCAAGAGCTCTATGCCTTGGTGTCCCCATCAGTAATACGAGGCTGATAATAATTGTACCTTTCTCATATGTAGTCATGAGGACTAAACTCATGAATACCTGCTTAACGTTGTTCCTGATACCTAGTGAGTACTCAATGTTAGCCATTACTGTTTCAGTGATTCTCGTGATTAAGAGAGCTTCCCAAAGTGGTTCCCTCCAGAACAATCAAAGGAAAAATATCATCACCACTAAAAATTAAAAATTGCTAGTAATTTTAAAATATCACTTCTTCCATTATATAAAAAAGTCTTAATCCATTGATATCCTGTTTTGCCTTACATCCATCCATCCATCCATCCATCCATCCATCTGGCTTTAAATGTTTTTTTTCCTTAAGTCCATACTTTTCTGTAACTTACTCCCCATGACAATATATTGTGAAACTCTTCTTGCCAATAGCTATACTTCCATGATATTTAATCTTTATTATCCTAGTTAGTGACCTGTATTTTTCCAGCTACTTCTTGTTTCCATGTTTTCATTGCTATAAAGGATGGTGAAAGAAGGTCTCATGAACAGGTGCTCACATGGCTCCTTAATTGTTTTGAGGGGACAAACACCAGAAAAGGAATTTTAAAGCTTTTTAAATATACTGTTAAGTTGTCTCCAGTTTATACCAGAGTGAGCGACCCTGCACCTTCGCCAACAGAGAGCATTTAAAAAACTAGATGTAACGTTTGATAGATACAAACGGCATGTTGCTTTAATGTATATTCCTTTTAAAATTATTAGTGAGGGTGAATATTTTATTAGGGTAGGGTTTTTAATATATAGACTTAATTTCTTAAGAGCAGTTTTAGGTTCACAGTGCGATTGAGAGGAAGAGATTTCCCACATATCCCTGTCTCCACGCATGTGTAACCTCACTCACTATCAACATCTACGACTAGAGTGGTACATTTGTTACAATTGACAAACCTACAGTGACACATCATCATCACCCAGGGTCCATAGTTTACACTAGAGTTTACTCTTGGTGTCATGTTAGGCTTTTAATTTCTTTTTTTGTGAGTGACTTAGCTATGTTCTCAGCTGATTCTTCTTCTTATTGCTTTAAAAGAGCCTTTTATAGATGTAGGAGAGTCACAGACTTCCTCAGTGCTATCCAGAAAGAAAAGAAATTTAGTTTATTAATTTTCTATAACTAGTGCAATCCTTTTCATGAGCCCCAATCCTGGAGGAGGGTGATGGTGGAAGTGGTGGAGAGGAAGAACTTAAAATTGTCCCTGAATGAATCTTAGGTAGTTCTTCTTGAAACAGAACTTATTCTTCAGACAGCTCACTCTCAAGTAAATATAAAGACTTGAAGACATACTTTCCTTCTGTCTCCTTCAACAAGGTAATATCTAATTATGTTTGTGTTTTGGTGAGGATGGGCACTTATGTGATCCCTTGCAGGGTGGGGGTCCTTTGATAAAGGGTACAGAGGTGTTTGAGTAGTTCTCTGTGAAGTTTGCTCTCTGTCTGGTTATTTAGCTCTGGTGGCATCTTCTACTGAGGCTGGAGCTGCTCTCTTGGCTTAGTCAGGGCCTGGTGATTCCCTTGGCTTCTCAGCTAGAGCCTTGTCACCGTCCAGCTAGCTCTGGCTTAGCTTCCGCACGCTTCAGCCTTAGAAACATGTCATACTCAGAAAGAGCCAAGGGAGGCTGAAAGTGTTAACTCAGGCCCTTTCTCTTTCTACTTCAGGTGGCCATTTTACTTTCTTTTTCGGAGTTTCGAATTGGGAGTGGGGCACAAGTCTCTCCTCCTTACAGCTTTTTCTCTTCATCTTCCTAAATCCCCTTTCCTATGTTGGTTTTGGTTCAGGAGGGAAGGGCTAGGATAATTTTTGTTTTTTGTTTTTTTGTTTGTTTGTTTTTTTGCAGTACGCGGGTCTCTCATTGTTGTGGCCTCTCCCGTTGCGGAGCATAGGCTCCGGACACGCAGGCTCAGCGGCCATGGCTCACGGGCCCAGCCGCTCCGCGGCATGTGGGATTTTCCCGGACCGGAGCACGAACCCATGTCCCCTGCATCGGCAGGCGGACTCTCAACCACTGCGCCACCAGGGAAGCCCGGGCTAGGATACTTTTATCCGATTCTTTACTTCTCCTGCTTTTCTCTTTTCCATATCTACTAGGGTAGAATTGGTATGTTTTCTTCTTTCTCTTCCTGTCTAGCTGGAACTCTCCCTTGAGCCACATTCTGTTCCTGGGAACAGTGAGTTTCAAGCATGGAAAAAACCCTTAGGCTGAATCCACTGGTCATGGCAATTAGAACGGGCACCTCAGGGCAACTGCAAATCAGAGATTACACAGGGCAAAATGCATTGTCTTGCTATTCCCTAGATGTTACTTGTTTCATAAATATATATGTACATATAGATTCAGACAGAATTGAGGTCTGTCATATATATTGCAAATGTTTATGCCCCCATTTTTCCTTTTTTTAAAAGAAAATTATAATGGTCCTTGTAGTAGAGAAGTTCTACATTTTCATGTAGTCAAATCTACATTTTTTTGTTTGTTTCCATATTTTGTAAAGCTTAAAAAGTCATTTCTGCTTTTCTTCTAAGATTAGGAACAAGAGGGTATCCACTGTCATCACTCCTGCTCAACATAGTACTAGAAGTCCTAGCAAGACCATTCAGGAAAGAAAAAGAAATAAAAGTATCAGAATTGGAAAGGAAGAAGTAAAATTGTCTCTATTTGCAGATGACATAATTTTATATATATTGATAGAAAATCCTATAGACTCAATTATAAAACTGTTAGAGCTAATCAATGCATTCAGTAAACTTGGGGGATACAAGATTAGCATACAATAGTTAGTAGCATTTCTATATATTAACAACAGATTTTCTGAAAAAGGGATAAGAAAATTGATCCCATTTGCAATAGCATCAAAAACAATAAAATACTTAGAAATAAATTTAACTAAGGAGGTGAAAGATCTCTATGCAGAAAACTATAAGACATTGATGAAAGAAATTGAAAAAGAAGTAAATGGGAAGGTATCCTGTGTTCATAGGTTAGGAAAATTAATATTATAAAAATGTCAATATAGTAAAAGCCATCTATAGATTCAATGCATCCCCTATCAAGATTATACCGGCATTATTTACAGAGGTAGAAAAACACTCCTAAAATGTATATGGATTCACAAAAGACCCTGAATAGCCAAAGAAATCCTGAGAAAGAACAAAGCAGGAGACATCACACTTCACGATTTCAAGCTATATTCTAAAGCTATAGTCATCAAAACAGTATAGTACTAGCATAAAAACAGACAAATAGATCAATGGAACAAAATCAAGAACTCAGAAATAAGCCTAAGCATATATGGCCAGCTAATATTTGACAAGGGAGCCAAAAATACTCAATGGAGAAAAGACAGTCTCTTCAATAAATAGCAGTGGGATAATTGAATATTCACATGTAAAAGAATGAAACTGGACCCATATCTTACACTGTTCACCAAAATGGATTAAAAACGTAAATATAAGGCCTGAAACCATGAAGTTTCCAGAAGAAAACCTAGGCAGTATGCTCTTTGATATTGGTCTTAGACATATCTTTTTAGATATGTCTCCTTAGGCAAGGGAAACAAAAACAAAAATAAACAAATGGGACTACATCAAACTAAAAATCTTTTGCACAGCAAAGGAAGCCATCAGCAAAATGAAAAGAGAACTTTCTGAATGGGAGAAGATATTTGCAAATTGTATATCTGATAAAGAGTTAATATCCAAAATATATAAAGAGCTCATACAACTCAATAGCAAAAGAAAAACACCTGATTAAAAAAATGGGCAGAAGATATTTTCCAAAGAAGAAATACAGATGGCCAACAGGTACTTGAAAAGATGTTCAACATTGCTAATTATTAGGGAAATTAAAATTAAAACCCCAGTGAGATATCATCTCACACCTATCAGGAAAAAAAAAAGATAACAAATGCTTGTGTGGATGTGGAGAAAGGGGAACCCTTATGCACTGTTGGTGAGATTGTAAATTAGTACAGCCACCATAGAAACAGTATGGTGTTTCCTCGAAAAATTGAAAATAGAACTACCATATGATCCAGCAATTCAACTTTTGGGAACGTATCCAAAGGTAACCAAAACACTAACTTGATAAGCTATCTTCACCCTACAGCCATAGCAACACTATTTACAATAGCCAAGACATGGAAGCAACCTAAGTGTCTATCAGCAGATGATTGGATAAAGAAGTGGTATATAAATACAATGGAATATTATTCAGCCATAAAAAACAAGGAAATTCTACCATTTGTGACAACATGGATGGACCTTGAAGGCATTATGCTAAGTGAAATAACTCAGAGACAGAAAAATACTGTATGATATCACTTATATGTGGATTCTTAAAGAAAAGCAAACAAACAAACAAAACCCCCCAAACTCATAGAAAAAGAGATCAGACTTGTGGTTACCAGATGCAGAGGATATGGGGAGAAGAATTGGAGGAAGGTGGTCAAAAGGTGTACAAACTTCTCGTTATAAGATAAATAAGTATTAGGGATATAATGTACAACATGATTATAGTTGACACTGCTGTATGATATATAGGAAAGGTAAGACAGTAAATCCTGAGTTCTCATCACAAGGAGAAGATATTTTCCTGTTTTCCTTTCTTTTCATTTAGTGTGTTTATAGGAGAACATGGATGTTTGCTTGGACCTAAGTGGTAGTCATTTCACAATTTGTGTAAATCAAGCCATCATGCTGTGTACCTTAAAATTCTACAGTGATTTATATGTCAATTATTTCTCAATAAAATCGAAAAAAGAACATATTAAGTGATTTAAAACATCAAAAAAGAAGTCTGTTTCATCATCAAGGAAGATTATATTCACATCTATTCCTTCAAAAATTTTTATGGCTTAAATTTTTATTTTACCTGGAGGCATTTGATATAAAGTATAGTATAGCAATCTAAGTATATACGTACGCACACACATGTACTTAACCAACTCCTGAGCTCAACATATTTTATTGAACAATCCTTTCTTCCCTCACTGATCTGAAGTGTTACCACATCATATGTTAAATTCTTATTTGTTTGTTTTTGTACTTTCTACTCTGTTCCATTGATATACCTGCATATACCTTTACTAGTTCAACAAAATATTTTAAAAGCTAGTTTGCGATATTTTAGTAGCTCTTTAGGCTATTTCCCTCATTGCTCTTATTTTTCAGCATTTCTTGGACCTTTTCATGAGTTTCATTCAGGTGATTTCTAGAATAATTTTTATTCTCTCCAAATTGATTGCCATTCTCTTTGCAATGCATTAAAATTTAAGATTATAATCAATAACCTTTTTTAATATCCCCCAATGCAAAATCTGTTTCTTCCACAGAGCTTGTTAACACTCATTAATTTAGGGCATGGGAATAATTACCTCTGTCTTCACCCTCCCCATCATCCTATTAAAACCAAAGTGCAATTAAAAATTGCAAAGTAGAATGAAGTGTCAAAGCTTAACTCAATAACAAAAGCCAGGAAAACATGACTTAAATAATTGGCAATTGTACAAAAAAAGTTGTTTTGCTTTATATTATCTAGATAAGTAATGTACATTTTTATGTGTATATGTATGAATCCTGGGATTCCCTTTCTTCTGATTTCAGAAAGGGTTGACGATTTTCTGTTATTATAATTGTCAAATCCCAAGACTTTAATCCAACTTTTTTAGCCATTTCAATGACTGAACAAATACTTACAGTGTGGAGTTTGGCTATGAATTTCATCCGTGCTTCTCCTTCATTTATTTTATGTTTTAATTATATCAAAATTTCTTTGTGTAGCCTTTAAATTGTAGGGATTTTTGTGTTATGTTTCTTCTTCCTCATTTCTTATGTTTTGGTTATATCAAAATGTCTTTATGTCACCTCTAAATTGTAGAGTTTTGTTAATAATATTTATTATCCTGTCAAGCCTAAATTTATAAAAATGACTCCAGTAATCAATAGATTCTTCTTCTCCAGTGAGGATGTATGGATAGGTAGATTAATAGATTTCTTTTGAACCTAATCTTTTCTCTCAAGAACTATCTATGCTTGTAACTTGACAATGAAAATTGAATATCGTGGTTACTGGAGGGACCTTGGTGTCTTGGATTTTGCAGAGTCTCCTCCAGTGACTTTGTGTACCATGAAGAGCCCAGGTCATCACACTGGTTACTTTGCCATTCTCATCCTGTGTGCTCTCCAGATACACAGATTTGAGTGAATTCAAAGAGACAGTGGAGGGGCAGATGATTTGGGAGGTGTGTTGTAAACTCATCTGTAAGAACCATGTACGTTTATAACCATTCAGCTTTGAGCTCACAAGCAAAGTAAAGGATCCAGCTGTTTGATACTTATACTCTTTCACTGCTCTAGACATTTCTCCTGGCTTAGTATTGGGAAATGAAGGAACAGACCAACCCAAACTGGAAGGGAGAGAAAATGCTGAATGCCAAAGAATACCTTCACCTGAAGAGAGCCAGAATTGGCTGTGCCACCTTTAGGTGCTATCGGTTGCAGGCAAACGATTATACGGTTTCATGCATCTATAAGAACTTCTATGACTGTTTTCGTCTAAAATATTTTTACACTAATCCTCAGAATATTGAATTTTACAAAAAAATTAAGTATTTCTTCATATAAGGTTATGTTCTATGATTTTAGCACCCTAAGTTATTTTTAATGAAAGAATTGTAAATTTTAACTCATGGCAGTAAATTAGCAAAAGCTGCATTTATCTCGTATTATCATAACCACCCACATTTAACACATGTTCAGCAAAAGATTTAGAAACTGTTTTGGAAGTTCTCATTAGTTGAGATAAATTAGCAGGATATTTACAGATGATATTAAATTGTTCAAGGACATATTTTCTTTCTTGATCATTTTATAGAGGTCTCATAAATATCAATGGCTGGCTTGCTTGTTCTTTGGGAAGTTCTTATGGGTATCAGTAACACCAAAGCCCCAAATTTTAATGCTTCTAAATGTCAGAGCCGTTGACTGGCCAGATGGTGTTCTGAGCAAACACAAACTCCAACCCATTTGATGAGCCTCACCTCATCTCCAAGGTCCTCTTGGTTTTGAAGTAGCTTATGGGATCTGTATAGACGAGACTGGTATTTCCCAAGGGATCTAATTTGTTATGGGATATCTATCTCCTGGCCCAGGGAGCCTCTCAGAGCTTAATTCATATATAGAAGTCAGGGAATAAGTTTTATTAGGTCCCATTTGTTTATTTTTGTTTTGATTTCCATTCCTCTAGGAGGTGGGTCAAAAAGGATCTTGCTGTGATTTATGTCATAGAGTGTTCTGCCTATGATTTCCTCTAAGAGTTTTAGAGTGTCTGGCCTTATATTTAGGTCTTTAATCCATTTTGAGTTTATTTTTGTGTATGGTGTTAGGGAATGTTCTAATTTCATTCTTTTACATGTAGCTGTTCAGTTTTCCCCCAAAAAAGGGTTCTAGGGGCAGGACAGGAATAAAGACAGAGATGTAGAGAGTGGACTTGAGGACACGGGGAAGAGGAAGGGTAAGCTGGGACGAAATGAGAGAGTGGCATGGACTTATATATACTACTAGATGTAAAATAGCTAGCTAGTGGGAAGCAGCTGCCTGGCACAGGGAGATCAGCTCGCTGCTTTGCGACCACCTAGAGGGGTGTGATAAGGAGGATGGGAGGGAGACGCAAGTGGGAGGGGATGTAGGGATAAACTTATGCATATAGCTGATTCACTTTGTTATACAGCAGAAACTAACACAACACTGTAAAGCAAATATACTCCAATAAAGATGTTAAAAAAGGTCAGGAAATATGTAGAAGGTGAATAATTGAGAGGGTATTTAGAAAGTACGATTATGTTTACCATGGATTCTTTTAATCCAAATCCAGTCCCTGGTATGCATGCCTCCTTCTTCATCAGACCTGACTCGTTCTCTCAGGAACCCAAAAGATTCAAGACAGGGCAAGGCTAGGTTCTAAATCTGCTGGGAGTTACAGAACACTACAACTAATTTTAGAACTTGTAAACACTCTGTGAATGGGGGTGTGAACACTCAGAAATCAAATACACTGTTTACTGACTATCATGTCTACCCTGAGGATCGCCTTCCAGAAAAGCAAATCATAAAGTCTAACTTGAGATATTCAGAGGAGAGGTTTCACGTATTGAAGAAGGGAAGAGTAAGAACACTTTTGGGAGTGTATAGTTTGACTGATCATGAGAGTCATGAATTGCTTGAACTGTCTTAAAAGCAATATAAGGAGATCAATTGAAGATTAGGATTAAGAACTAAGTGCGAAGATGGTATAAAAGTGGATTAAAGTTTACGTGGGATTGAGTGCCGGCACCACTTAGAGGCAGACAGACAAGTGCAGGTGAATCTCACAGAATCATCCAGGTGAAGGTGATGTGTGCCTGAAAGAGAGAGAGAAACCCAGGGATCATTATGAAGATTCACTAGGGGTGGCAAGTAGTTGCTTATAAGAACAAGGATGAGAGTGGATGTGAGCTCTACCGTGACATTTTGAGTAAGGGAAATTAAGATAGCAAAAATGTTACTGAAAATTATAGGCTCTAGCTGGAAGGGTTTTGGCTGTGGGCACAGGTGGTGGCTTTAAGCAAATAGCCCTGGGAAGTGTTCCACAGAAAGGTGTCAGATATCAAGATAGTGGGTTAACTTTCTCATTACTTGCCAGTGTGTCACTCTGAGAAGGCACAGGCTAGAAAAGTAAGGAAAAGGACAAATCCTCATGTGATGACACTCTGGAGTGACTGGGACCCTGGAAGGAGGCACTAAGTTAGGATGTGGATGCAGAATGAAAGGGAGGACATATTGGGAAGCAGAGTACATGCTTCACCCTCGTGGCAAGAGAAACCCTGACCAGTAGCATCTGAATTAAAGGGTTATACAGGGTTATCAGTCAGAGTCAGGGAACGCAGAAGCCAATGTGACTATTTCGAACAGAGGGAATTTAATACTGGACACAGTTTACACAGGTGATGTAAGGGGCAAGGAGACCAGCAGGAAATGGTGAGCAAACCCAGAGATTAACCACAGCAGGAAACCACCAGACCCCTAGGGCTGGAAGGACTTAGAGGAGGTGGTGGTACCAGAGCTAAGAAGCTGGGGCTGTGCAGTGGAAGCTGGAACCACAGAGCGAGGGGCTGCCTGCTGGGAGCTGGAATCAGGGCAGAGAGTGGTCAGTGCTGATGACAAAGTCACTGGTGGCAGAGACAGGGGGACGAACACCCTGGCCTCACTCCTTAGCCTGTCATCCAGCCCCCCATCATTGCTTCCTGTTGGCCAAGCCGACCTGCAGGCTAGAGGGCAAAGGAGCCTGGGAGATGTGATTTCCTGGAACACAGAGGAGAGGAAGTGCAGGGCTGGAGCGGATCTGAACAGAAGGAGGCACAAACAGCCAGCTCATCTTACCTTATGCAAATATAGAGTATTTTGAAGTTTTGAGGGCTGTCTCCCAAGAAGCTTTGGAACATAAATGTAGATGAAAATGTTGATTTTTTTCCCTCTGTAACTATATTCCCAACAATATTGCAAATGATATTGAAAATTAGAGAATTTAATGGTCATCTAATATGGTGCTCAGGGGCCAGACTAGCCTTCACTCTCCCCTCCCCTCCATTTCTTTACCTTGTTGTTATCACCATGTACTTCTTATCTATTTATCACAAAGCTGGGCATCTGCAAAACGACAGTAGCTTTGCCATTTTAAAAAGAACAGATGAAAGTTTTCCAGGACACAAGAGTGCTTTTGAAAACTGTGCTCCCCCTCTTTTGTAATTACGACTGAACTTTATTTTGTATTTTGCAGTTTATGATCTCCTGGCTAGAGGACTGAAAAATGTTCATAGTTTTAGATGCTTTGCTTTGACTTTCTATGGGTCTCTTGGAAAGTCATTTATTCTATCAGGAACTGTGCAAACGTTCATAGAAATAAGGAGCAGAAGCCAAAGGCAGAGAAAGGGGGATACAAACAGGAGTACCATGTTGCCCCCAATAAAGGAATCAGTGTTCCCTATGTAACTTGCCCCTTTTTGTAGCACCATGGGACTGAGTCTTGTGTTTGGTGGAAAATAATAATAATTAACATGTATTGAGTACTTGCTATTTGCCAGATAAAATTGTAAATTCTTCACATGTGTTACCTCATTTAATCCTTGAAATAAACCTATGAGGGTGGTATTCTTATAACGCTGTTTTACAGGTGAAGTAAACTAAGGAGCAGAGGGGAATTTGTCCACAGTCAAATACTTGGTACGTGGCAGAGACAGCATTTGAGCCTTGCAGCTTGTCCCCAGAGCCCACGCCGTACCCATCTCAGGTCGTCTCAGACGCGGAGGCCTAGAGGGCTAGTAACACACCCACAGCTTCATCAGAGCAGAGGTGCTGGTATTGGGAGGAGGTGCGCAAGTGAGGCCCTTCTAATTCTGTTTGGGTACATGTGCTCGAACAGCTACCAACAGTGGGGGAAGAAGATTTCTGGTGCCCAAATAGGAGGCAGGAGGGAGTAGTGGTCAGGTGTATGGAGGCTGGTCAGTTTGACCTGGCTTCTTAGGTATTTTGCCTAGATTTGGGGTGTTAGTTACTTCATCTATAAAATAGTAATGTGTATCCACCTCATAGGGCAGTTGTAAGAAATAAGTGAAATAATATAAGGAAAGCCCTTGTCAACTCAATGCAGAGTTGTTATAACTATTACTATTATTGTTATTGTACAGTAGAGGAGAGGATCCATTTGGAATCCAGATTATCCCCTTCCTCTATTAGTAGGACAAACCCTAATTAACCACTGATTCATCCCCCAAATCCATTGTGTGTGTATATATACATTGATACATACTACACTGTATCTTCTTTATCCATTCATCTGCTGATGGAAACTTAGGTTGTTTCCATATCTTGGCTATTGTGAATAATACTGCAGTGAACATGGGAGTGCACATCTCTCTTCTTGAGGAATACAGTTTCCACTTCAGTCCTCTCAGTCTCTGGCCCAGCTCCTCCGCTCTGCTGAATTCTAGCTGGAGGCTATTTTCCCTGGGCAGATTGATCACTGCCCAAGTAAACTATGCATTGCAGAGGCCTTCACTGAAAAGAGATCTTCAATGAGATACGTACTGCTATTCAGTTTTGCTGTTAAATAAGGGCAGGAGAGTTCTGAATTTACACCCAACCTACCATAGCCTTTGGAATGGCTGTTTAATGGACCATTAAGTATGTGCATGCAAATATAAAGCTCTCTTTAGTGAGTTGAGAAATATACCACCAAACAATGCTAGCTTTTCCCAGCCACCAAGGGAATAAGCATGTTTTGAATGAATCAAAATCTTTACTAACTCCTTCCCTCTGTGGGAGATCCTGTTACCTCAAAGGAGGTGGGACACCCAAAACTCTTAGCTCAGAACACACACACACAAACCAGATTTCACCTTTTTATTTCTTTTCCAATTCACAGATACTATGGAAATTGGCAAGATGAATTCAAGGAAAAAAAAAATCGAATTTCTTGAATTTTTATGTGTACATTCTGATAAAGATAAATATGATAGAAAAGTGAACACGTTTTGAATCAATGGTCCATAAATACTCTCTTGCCATTATCATTTGGCAATAGGGTTTGATGAGAGTGTGTGAGTATATATTAAATAGTGTGGTGAGAACCATCCCGAGGGGGGAAACAGAAGGAAATGCAAAGCCCCAACCTTTTAGATTTGTGTCTGCAGAGGGTCTCTGTGACAGTGTGGCAAGGCTCCAGGCTTTAAGCACTTGGCCTTTGCAGTTGGATTTTAAAAGATCCCAAGACATAAATTCTGGTTGCAATTAGAGCTAGTGAAAAGAAAAATACCCTAGGAGTTATTAATATGTAAATCTAGTAATTGGGGAAATTGACTGATCTCAGGTTAGGGTTTCTGAATTTATGCAATCTAATTTTGACCAAAATGACATCACACTTCGACAGTTCTGCATAAATTGACAGCAAATTGCATAATGTTTCCTTAAAAATTTGTACAGAAAAAGAGTGCTTAAAGAGAGCAAGACAGGAACACACATGTGGCTACAATGCAGCATACCAGTGATCCGCATAGTCTGAACTCTCATTCCCAAAGGGGTCAGTGTCATATGTTTTGGTAGAAAAGAACATAGTAACAAAGGAAATTACGTCTTTACAAATGGGGCAGAATGGTCCCTTTAGATCTGTTCTCTTCTATCTTTGTCAAACTTAGAATATTTTATCTCAATACTGGTATAAGCAGAATACCCAGTTTTTCTTATCTCTGCCAGTTGTCCTGCCATTGAGAAGGGTAGTGTTGATAGGTGGAAACGTTTCTTGGAAATGCTCAGTGGCCAAGCCTGCAGACACAGCTGGAACCAGTCGTGAAATGGGATACATGGCTAATCAGTTTACAATACGGACATGAGATTTGACTGCTGTTGTCCTGCTTACAAGCACTGAAAACAATCTCGAGCAACCTGAAATAATTGATTTGTTTTGAAACCTAGTCACACAGTTCTTTTCCTGACTAAAATAATAAATTGGGATAGTTAGCAGGCTGCATTAATCAGTTCATATCCTCTTAGTACCGTAAACCTCGAGGGGCACTCCATATTCTTTTCTCATGCTGAAACCTGCTTGAATCAAATATTCATTCAGGCCCAGATTCATCAGTCCAATTACCTGTCTTTGACAGTCACACGAAGAGCAGATTTGTGAAGAAGAGCATGGCTTTTGCAAAGCTAAGAATTGTTTTAATAGATCTTGCTTTACCTTAATAATCTTTTGTGAATGTGCCATGTACCTAAACGTGATTGTTTTTACGTAGCTATGTGTATTTAAGGTTCATTACGGTTATGCCTCTTTGTAAAGAGGTATGCCTCTTGGTTTTTAAAAACCTAGCTAGTTAAAGCGCCAAGAGTGTCGTCTGATTTGAATATTCAAGATTTGGCAAACAAGTTCATGTGAGTCAATTTAGGAAATCAGTATTGGTCTTGGAGTAAGAAAACTTGGGTTTGAATCTTAGCTTTGCCACGGATAAGTTGGCTGACTAGGAGCGAGGAATTCAAATTCTGAGCCTCATTTTGTTTTGAAACTTCAAGTTAGTAATCCCTACCATATCTTGATTCATTTTTTCTTTCATTTATCCAATATTTATTGAACATTTACTACATGTTAGGCCCTTCAGTAGATTCTAGTGATTTAAAGAGTGAATAATATCTCAGTACCTATAATCCAGGGACTCATCCATAAGTAGAGGTATGTTGTAAAAAAGTAATTAGTGCACCGCTATGAGGGATATCATAATTGAGATAGGACCAAAATGCCAGGAAATTGAAAGCAAAAGTGAATGTATTTCTCTGTTTTGGGGGAAAGTTTCAAAACAGAGGTAACATTTAATATATCCCAAAGAACCAAAAAGAGGATGAACAGGCATGGAGATAGGAAAGAGCGTGGCATACTGAGAGAATTGTGAAAACACTGTGTAATTGTTATACCGTATGGGGGATGGTGTGAGAGGAAACAGGCATCCCTTTACCATGGAAGTCTTAACAATCATATCCATTGTGTCCCACATTGCTTTTAGGCTTATCTATCCTTTCAGAGAAATCCAGTGGATTATTCAAGCATTTTTTTTCCTTAAAAATATGTTCCCACTTTTCATATTTTTTTGTGTGTGTTTGTGCTTAAATGTTCAATAGTGCTTCTTTTTATTATGGATTCAACTAGACTTTCAGATATGGGGAGAAGACTCACCGATTTTTATTTTCCAGAGTTTTCCTTGGAAAGTATCTTAGGGTTGGGAGTTATGCTGGCCATTTATCATTTTCTTCTCACGTGGTGGTCCAAACCGCAAAGATACATATGTTGTCCAATGATTCTACAGTTCCAATATCTAGTCCTCACAGTGTTCTTAGGTGGATGCCTTTCAGCCCCATTCTGTGAACATTCAGGTGGCAAAAATTTATCCATAGCCGTGTGACCCAAGAAAATTCTGTGTAGACGAGAAATTTTATCTAGGTCTTAAAGGATAAATAGAAAGTAAGTGGGCATTCCAGACAGAGGAAACCTCATAAATAAGGTACAGAGGCAAAGAAACTCAGGGCAGGGAACATGCAGGTGGATAGAGTAAATATATTCATTGAATGGGAAATCAGGATGGCCTACTTGCATTTGGGCTTTATTCAATAGGTAGTTTGGGGTAAGTAAAGATTTTACATCATAGAAATAGGACTAGAATTGTTCTCTAGGAAAATGAATCATAAATCTGGCTGTAGAGGGAAGACTGGGGATAGGGAATCCAGCTAGTGAATATTCAGAGAATAAACACATGGTAAGAGGGAGGGCTTGAACTGTGATTGCATTATTGAAAACAAAGAGAAGGAAACAAATTAGAGATATATTCTGGAAGTGGAATCAATTACCAAGTAACTAATGGTGGGGGAAGAGGGGGCTAAAATGATTCCAAGCTTCAGAACTGAAGTGATGCTAGTTCCATTAATGGAAACTGAGAGCACAGAAGGAGGGGGAAGAGAATGTTTCAGGGAGAATATGATGAGTTAATTAGCTACACATTTGCAATACAAGTAGAGATAATAGACTACTTATAAAATTAGATATGTGGGTCGGAGGAAATAAAACCTTTGCAATTGCCTGACATTTGTGTCTGCTGCTTTTCTGGTTTTTGACTATAATAGACTAAAATGAAAGGTGAATTATGATTACAAACCTATCCTCCCAAGTTTACTGTGAATTAAGTACAATATTGTTCTAATCTAATCATACAATACCCTCATCAGTGTAGCCTCTTTTCCCACTAATATGTTTTCCCTCACCTGGCTCTCTAACTCAGCAGTCTCAATTAGATCCTCAGCAAATAGAGAATCTCTGTCTCTCCCCTTTACCCCTGTGTGACAGCTGGAAAAGGTGATTGGTTCTGAACCCAGATAACTTCTGTGTCTTTCTCTTTCTGAAGTCCCATAATTAATCTTTTGCAGTCTGACAATAATTCTACTGTCTTCATTTCCCAGACACAAACTCATATGGCTTTGCAACACTTCAGATAACTTACTGCTAAGTTAAAAAGGAATGGAGGTATTCCTTCAGGCTTCCCTAGTTTCGCCGTGTGCTGTCAGGTCAACATTCTCAACACAACTAAGCAGGGACAGATGGTGCCCGTTCCCTCAGTGACAGAATCATCCAGCAATGTCAAAGGCATTTACATTCTTGAGAGAGAGATGTTTTATGACTACAAGTTTCCCACCATGTGTATTCCACAATACAGAAATGAAAGTCTAAAAACAATTCATGTCCAGTTATGTTAAACTTTAATTACATGAATCATTTAGAAATAAACTCAATTACATTGCTTTATTATTATTATTTTTTCTTTTTTAACATCTTTATTGGGGTATAATTGCTTTACAATGGTGTGTTAGTTTCTGCTTTATAGCAAAGTGAATCAGTTATACATATACATATGTTCCCATATCTCTTCCCTCTTGTGTCTCCCTCCCTCCCACCCTCCCTATCCCATCCCTCCAGGCGGTCACAAAGCACCGAGCCCATATCCCTGTGCCATGCGGCTGCTTCCCACTAGCTATCTACCTTACATACATTGCTTTATTATTGAGTTTCCAAGGACGCTTTCTAGAAGGACATTAGTGTGCTTGAGTTGAAGGTAGCTATACTAATGATTACGCAAAATTCAAAATTGGACACAACGTTCTATAATGAATCTTAGGTATTTTAAACCACTGTATTAAAACTGAAAAAGGAAAATGAAATGTTGTTCAGGAAAATGTTCACTAATTTAGATAACATAAACTATATCTTATATTTCCTTAATTAGTTTTCTTATCCTTTATATATTACTGCATTCAATTTATGTTTATTGTTCATATAAACGTGGCCATAAATCATCTGCTTAAATAACATGTAAGTTTAATAATAAAGATATTGTAAATTTTCCCATCCTATCCATTTCCTTTTCTTCTTTAAGGATACCTAGTATTAATTTTTTTTTTTTTTTTTTTTTTTTTGCGGTACATGGGCCTCTCACTGTTGTGTCCTCTCCCGCTGTGGAGCAAAGGCTCCGGACGCGCAGGCTCAGCGGCCATGGCTCATGGGCCCAGCCACTCCACGGCATGTGGGAGCTTCCCGGACCAGGGCACGAACCCGTGTCCCCTGCATTAGCAGGCGGACTCTCAACCACTGCGCCACCAGGGAAGCCCCCTAGTATTAATTTTTAAAATATAATTTGAAACTCTTGAAGAATCTGGTGACCTGAATTTCAGTCCCAATTCTGGCACTATTTGCAAAATCTTTGCCAACTTGCTTGTTTTCTCTGAACCTCAGATTCCTCCTGTATAGAGGGCAAAGGTTATTAAGCTAAGCTGTCTCCATTTTTGAAATTCTATTGCTAAAAATAAAAAAGAAATTCTGTTGTATGGTATGATCAGATGAAAATAGTAAACAGATAATGATATAATAATAAAATAAAGTTTAGTGATTATATATAAAAATTTTATTTTTCCTCATTGAAGTCATATATATTTTGGTTTACAAAAATAAAGTAAAAAAACTGTAAAGTTGAAAATGAGAATATTTTAATCTTGAAAATACCAGACATCTCCATATATTCTATATTTTGGCTGGGATGTTGATTGGAATTACTCTGAATCTATAGATCAGTTTTTAAAATAGTTTTATTGAGATATATTGTACATATCATACCATTTGCCCACTTGAAGTGTCAATTCTGTATGTTCAGAGTTAAACTACCATCACCATAATACATTTTAGAACTTTTCAACACCCCACAAAGAAACTTGACACCCTTTAGTCAGCACTCCCAACCTCCCAATCCCCAACTCTGTGTAACCACTTATCTCTCTTCTATAAATTTTCCTATTCTGGACATTTCATATAAATGGAATAATGTAATAGATGGTCCTTTATTATCGGTTTCTTTGGCTTAGCATATTTTCAAGGTTCATCTGTGTTGTAGAATGTATCAGTACTTCTTTTTTTTATTGCTAAAAGATTTGGCTTTAAGGATACACAACACTTTATTCATTCATCAGTTGGTAGACATTGGGTTGCTTCCACTTTTTAGTTGTTATGAATAACACTGCTATGAACATCATGTACGAGTTTTTTGTGGATGTATATTTTTATTTCTCTTGGGTATATACCTAAGAGTGTAATTGCTGGGTCATTTGATAACTCTATGTTTAACCTTTTGAGGAACCACCAAATTCTTTTCCAAAGCAACTGCTTCATTTTACAGTCCTGTCAGTGTTTGAGGGTTCCAGTTTTTCCACATCTTCATCAACACTTGTTATTTTCCATTTTTTGGTTATAGCTATTCTAGTGGTTGTGAAATTATATCTCATTGTGGTTTTGATTTGCATTTACTTGATGGCTAATGATGTTGAACACCTTTTCATGTGTTTATTGACCTTTTGAATATTTTCTTTGGAGAAATGTCTGTTCAGATCCTTTAACCCATTTTTTAATTGGTCTATTTTTCTTTTTGTTGTTTAGTTATAATAGTTCTTTATATATTCCAGATACAAGCCCCTTATCACATAAATGTTTTGAAATAATTTTCTCCCATTCTTTGGGTTGTCTTTTCACTTTATTCATGTTGTTTTTTAAAACACAAATTTTAAAAAAATTTGATGATGTCCAATTTATCTTTCTGTTATTGTTGTTGCTTGTCCTTTTTGTTTCATATCTAAGAAAGTTGCATAACCCAAGGTCACAAACATGCATACCTGTGTTATTATAAGTTTCATAGTTTCAGATCTTACATTTAGGTCTTTGATACATTTTGAGTAAATATGTGTATATGGTATGATGTTCGGATCAAACTTCATTTTTTGAGGGGATATACAGTTGTCCCAGCACCATTTATTGAAAAGAGTATTTTTTCTCCATTAAATTACTTTGAAACACTTGCTGAAAATCAGATGATCATAAGTATAAAGGTTTATTTCTCGACTCTCAATTTTATTCCATTTATCAGTAAGTCAGTCCTTATGCTAGTACCACACAGTCTTGATTACTTTAGCTTTGTAGTATGTTTTAATATTGGGAAGTATGCATCCTCCAATTTTGAACTTTTTCACAGTTGTTTTGACTATTCTGGTCCCTTCAGTTTTAGACCATAGGGATTTTAGGATTAACTTGTCAATTTCTGCAAAAAAGTAAGTTGGTATTTTTATAAGGATTGCATTGAATATGTAGACTGTTTGGGGGAATATTGCCGTCTGAAAAATATTGTCTTCTGATCCATGATAATAGAATATCTTTTCATTTATTTAAGTCTTCTTTAATTTCCTTCAACCATGTTTTGTACTTTTCAGAGTATAATTTTCACTCCTTTTGTTAAATTTATTTTAAAATATTTTATTCTCTTTGATGTTTGTAATTGATGTGTGTGTGATTGAATTGTTTTCTTAGCTTCAGGAATGTTTAGGATGTTCACTGACAGTATGTAGAAATGCAATTAATTTTTGTATATAGGTCTTATATTCTGCAATTTTATTGAGCCTGTTTATTAGCTCTAATAGTTGTCTCTGTGTGTGTGTATTCATTAGGATTCTCTATCTACAAGATTATATTATCTGCAAGTAGAGATAGTTTCACTTCTTTCTTTCCAATTTGGATGACTTTTCTTTTTCTTGCCTAGTTGCCCTGGCAAGCACCTCAAGCATAATATTGAATAGAAGTTGTGACGTCAGCCATCCTTGTCTTGTTCCTGATGTTAAGGGTAAGAATTCAGTCTTTCACTATTAAATATGATATTAGCTGTGGGTGTTTTTTTCTTTGTAGCTGCTCTTTCTGAAGTTGAGGAAATTTCCTTCTATTCTTATGTTGTTTAGTGTTTTTATCATGAAAGGGTGTTGAATTTTGTCAAGTGCAATTTTGCATCTATTGAGATAAGTGTGGATTTTTGTCCTTTATTCTATTCATATAGAATATTACATTAATTGATTTTTGGATATAGAAACAGCCTTTCATCTCCTAGATAAATTTCATTATATGTATTGCTTTATTTTTATTTACCAGTATTTTGTTGAGAGTTTTTTTGTCTATATTCATAAGAGATATTGGTCTGTAATTTTCATTTCTTGTGACATCTTTGTCTGGTTTTGTTGTCAAGATAATGCTGACCACATTAAATGAGTTATGAAGTGTTCTCTCCTCTTTTATTTTTTTGGGAAGTTTGTGAAGAACTGGTAAAGTTCTTTAAATGTTTAGTAGAATTCACTGGTGAAGGTATTTGGGCCTGGAGTTTTCTTTGTATATAGTTTTAAAATTACTGATTCAATCTCTTATTATAAATCTATTCAGATTTTCTATTTCTTCTTGAGTCACTTTTTATAATTTTTATCTTTTAAGAAGTTTTTCCCATTTCATGTAAATTATTTAATTTGTTGTCATATAGTTGCCTTTCGTATTCCCTTATAAAACTTTATTTCTGTAAAATCAGTAGTAATGTTCCTTTTTTAGTTCTCAATTTTAATAATTTGAGTGTTCTTTCTTTTTTTTTTCTAATCTGTCTAGCTAGAATTTTCTCAATTTTATTGATCTTTTCAGAGAACTAAGTTTGGGGTTTATTGATTTTCTCCATTGTTTTTATATTTTCTACTTCATTAATTTCCACTCTAATTCTTATCATTTCCTTTCTTCTGCTCTTGATTCAAAGTTCTTCTTTTCTCCCTATCTTAACATGGAAAATTACATTGTTGATTTGAGATCTTTCTTCTTTTTTGATGTTGGTGTTTGCACTACAGATTTCCCTCTGAGCACCTCTTAAGTTAAACCTCATGAGTTTTTGTATGCTATGTGTTCATTTACATTCATCTCAAAGTATTTTCTAATTGTCCTTATCATTTATTCTTTGATCTCCTTGTTATTTTGTACTATGTTGTTTAATTTGCATATGTGTGTAAATATGTATAGATGAGTTTTGAGGGAATTGATGTCTTAATATTGAGCTTTCTAATCCATTAAAATGGTAACTCTTTCCATTTATTTATGTCTTCTTTGATTTCTTCCATCAGTGTTTTGTAGTTTTCAATGGACAGATCTTATGTATATTTTGTAAGATTTATATAAAAGTATTTTGTGTTTTTGGATCTATTGTAAATTGTATTTTTATTTCAATTTCTAATTATTGCTAGTATATAAACTTGTGATTGATTTTTGGCTATTTTGCCTATATCCTGCAACTTTGCTAAGTCAACTTAGCCATTATAGTAGCTTTTTAATAGATTCTTAGGATTTTTTATGTAGACAATCATGTCATCTGAAAAAAGAGACTTTTCTTTCTTCCTTTCAATTATGGGTGCCTTTTCTTACTTTTCTTATTGCACTGGCTAAGACCTCCAGTACAATTTTGAATAAAAGTTGTGAAAGTGTATATCTTTGCTTTTGTTCTGTGTCTTAGGGGGAAAACGCTCATTCTCTCACTAAGTATAATGTTGGTTATACATTTTTTTCTAGATATTTTTATCACATTGATGATGTTTCTTTCCATTCCTATTTGTGGGGAGTTTATATCATGAACAAGTGTTGAATTTTTGAAAGACTTTTTCTACATCTATTGAGATGATTATATGATTTTCATCTTTCGTGTATAGATATGGTGAATTTTGTTAATTGATGTTTTAAAACTTTATTTCATTTATTTATTTAATTTTGGCTGCATTGGGTCTTTGTTGCTATGTGCAGGCTTTCTCTACTTGTGGCGAACAGGGGCTACTCTTCTTTGCGGCGAGTGGGCTTCTCCTTGCGATGGCTTCTCTTGTTGTGGAGCACGAGCTCTAGGCACATGACTAGAGCTTCAGTAGTTGTGGCATGTGGGCTCAGTAGTTGTGGCTCGTGGGCTCTAGAGTGCAGGCTTAGTAGTTTTGGTGCCCAGGCTTAGTTGCTCCACGGCATGTGAGATCTTCCCGGACCAGGGCTCAAACCCATGTCCCCTGCACTGGGAGGCAGATTCTTAACCACTGCGCCACCAGGTAAGTTCCTTGTTGATTGATTTTTGAACCAGTCTTGCATTTTTGAGATAATGGTTCACTTGGTCATGATATATTTTATCTCCTTTATATATTGTTGGATTAGATTTGCTATTATTTTTGAAGTTTTTGTGTCTACATTTATAAAAGAAAGTTACCTGTAGTTTTCTTGTAATGTTGTTTTCACTTGGGATGTCAGGGGGATGTTAACTTCATAGAATGAGTTTCAATTTTCTGGAAGAATTTGTCTGGAATTGGCGTAGTCTCTTCAAAATTTTTTGTTGGAATTCAACAGTGAAGTCATCTAATGCTAAAGTTTTCTTTGTGGTGAGATTTTTAAACTACGAGTTCATTTCATTTAATATATATATATATATATATATATATATACACACACATATAGCTAATTAGGTTAGCATTTCTTCAGTGATCTTTAATTGTTTTGTGGTAAAGGGATTTATCTGATTCATTTAGATTCTCAATTTTATTGACTTAAAATTTTCATTATCCACATAATCCTTTTAATAACCTAGAATCTACAGAGATGCTCCTTCTCGTATTCCTAGTATTGGTAATTTATGTCTTTTTTTCCCATAACAGTCTAACTAGAAGTTAATCATTTTGATAGATCTTGTCAAAGAATTATCTTTGGGGGTCATTGAGAAGCATACTTTAGGTATTGGACTGAAAAGAGAATGGCCTTGCTGCAAATTTGCATAATTTCATGGTTAGGAGATTAATGATATATGAGGGGAATGCCCTGAAAGAGAAGCTTCTGCTCGTATTTTATATATCTGGAGTCAATTATTTTAGCTTTTAATATGGAGGAAAAATACATCACTTTATAATCAAAAGGCAAGGAGGGTTCTATCTTCTTTTAAAAACAATAACAACACTATCATAATATACTCTCTTTTAGAAGATGATTTGCTGAAAACAGCAATGAAACAAACCACCTAAGACCTTCTGTAAATCTAACTTCAAATAATAGCTCCAAGAGGGAAATGTTGATTGTGCTATTTCAGACTCCTCAGAATCAAATGTGTTCCTTGTGTTCAGGGAACCATAGTCTCTAGATAACTGTCTGTTCTCTAAAAATATTATTATACGAAGTACTTGCCATACTGCAGGTTAGGAAACATAACCGTAATTTAATATAGGAAAATTTACAATTGAACTATAACAATAGAAGAAATATTGCAATCATACTTGTAAAACACATGCAAATTAAGTATTTTTAAAGGAGGATGAATAGAGTCCCTTTTCTCTCAGGATGGTATAGAATCCGCAGCATCTTCTTTGCTCATTCCCTCATTAAAGGAGATATCTTTTCTGACTTGTCTAGAAGGTTGGTTATTTGACCTGGTGAACAAGCAGGCATAGAACCAGCCTCTCTAGAGCAGTCCTGCGGGCAGGGAGTTTATTCAAAAAGTTGAGAATATAAAAAGTTGAGAACAGCAAAAGTGACCATTTCTAAGTATCTGACAGGCTTCTCATCCCAATCAGATGGTATCTGTGCATCCTCTGGGGCTCTGAAGCTTGTTGCTGCACTGGAAGTCTCCTACTCTGTCCCCAGCTCTGGGGAGCTGCTCCTTCAGAGATGAATTCTTGTGTTCTTTGCCTGTACCTTTTGCTCTTGGCATCTTTCCTTCAGTCACTATCCACCTTGTGACAGCCTTGCACGAGGATAGATATGGACCCAGAAAACATACTCATTACATATTTGTGAACTGACCAGTGTGCAAGGAGGTTTCTTTAAAAGGGAATCACAGAGTGCTGTAGAGATTGCCGCTGAGGCTGGATAAACCCGTCTTTCCTTTCCGTTGTCCTTTGTACATTTTCATATGGTTGCAAAACCTCTTCCTGTAGGAGGAGGCCTCCTTTGGATTTCCGCAAGTGATATGCTTTCTCTGGGAGAATAACATGTCATGTGCCTATCAAAGAAAAATGCTAAACATTTACAAATGAGACACCAGAATTAGCACGAAACCAAGACACCCCCTGTAGGAGATCAGCTAGGCAGATGGAGTGAAGTGCTCTGCATCGGCTCCCGGGCTTGTCGGTCATGACCTGACCACTTCTACTGCCTAGGCCTTACTCACAAATGGCCGGTGGGAACATCATACTCTAGCATTTTGTCATCACAATCCCTGTGCATTTCTGTTGTGTTGAAAAGGAGATACTGCAAAATGAGAAGTCAAATGCAAACTGACCTTTACTGCAGGAAAATCCCCTAAGTGAGAATCCTGGTTCCTCTCATCAGGAGAAGCAGCCACAGAGAATGAGGAACAGCTTGTGTTGTGACCTTGGGCAAGTCCCTTGGTTCCTCTGGGCCTCAGTTTTCTCTTCCATTGAGTAAGTGAGTCTCATATGGTGCCTTATTTTTAGACTTTTATTATGAAAATTTTTAAACGCACAGAAAAATAGAAAAAAAATGATGCAGTGGACATCCATATACATACCATCTGGATTCAGCAACTGCTAACATTTTGCCATATTGCCTCATGATTGCATGTATATCTATCTATACTTCTGCTGAGTCATTTTAAAGTGAATTATAGATGTCAGGACATTTCATGCTTAAATATTGCAGCTTGTATATTCAGAAATTAAGGACATATTCCTCTATCACTATAAACCAATCATAGAATGACTCTGAGTTCCAGAGTCCCAAGCCCTGGGAGCCTTGGACTTGGTTTTCACCAGAGATACATGAAAGAACAGATAGGAACAGAGACAGATATACCATGAAGCGCATGCAGCTACAACTTCGGGTTTTCTCACTTGTACAGGCTCCTTTTAAAACCATTTATATTAAATTTGCCAAGGAAAACTATTTTAGCTGTAATTGCTTAAGCCCATTATTTATTTTCAATCTGGCTTCTCTTCTCTTACAATCTCTTCCCCTTCTCCCTAAACGCACACACACATTCTCTCTCTCTCTCTCTCTCTTTCATATCAGGTAGGATTGGAATGGCTGTGAACATTTTGGGGATTCCACTTTAAAACCTGGATAATTAATCTTGCTTGCAATCACTGCTGTGCAAAGTGAAGTTACTGCCAGCTCTCCAGAGATATGAATGAATTCTAGGAATACTGTTACTATTCATAGGTAGAAGTAACATGAACTACAGTAAGTATATGAGGAAAGGAGGACAAATATGGGACACAATGAATGGAGTCACAATTAATCTGGGAAAAGGCATCCCATCAGAATATGTGTAAATCAGGAAGCTGAGGATTTGAATATCATCAAAATGCAAGTTCTCTCTTGTCAGGAATAAGAATTAAATATGCAATATATATTGGAATTGCACAAAATAGAATTTATCAGAAAACCTGTTGTTGTGTTACACTGTGAATACTTCTGGGTGAGAAGTTGCATGTTTTATGCATCTAAACGTATCATCTCATATCTTAGAGAATCTCATTCATCTTTGCCTAAGGAAGTCTGGCAGAGTCAGATTTAATATGATGCAAAATTGTGACCAGTACTGTGAAAGGACAAACATAATACACAAATGAAGCAAATATGGCAAAATGTTAACAATTGTCAAATTCAGGAGGTGGGTACATGGATGATTATTGTACTCTCATTAGGTATTTGAAAGTTTTCATAATGAAAAGAAAAAAAATCACCCTATAAAATCCACTCAGTTTACAGGAAAGGAAATTGGCAGAAACCCATCAGGAAATGGATGTGTGTGATAGAAGAGGAATTTGATTATACGGCTCAATACTGTGGAGCATCAATTTAAAAATGGATTTTGGTTTGACGTATCATGTGCGACTTAATTTCAGTGTAATTTTGTATATTTTTCATATTTGTTAATCAGATCAACGTTCAGATATAACTACAATGAAGTATGTTGGTGGAAGCCAAAAAAAAAAAAAAGTGAAAGACAGGAGACTGTCAGAAGCTTCAAAATGTCAACCCCCCCCCTTAGCATATCATAATGAAATATAAAAGCTTTGATTTCAAAATCAATAAAAATTTTTCTAAGATATCAATAAAAATGATTTTTCAATCATGCAAAAGCAAGACTAAATTATCTTTTATTCTCTCTGGACATTGCAAAATTATTATCGTATGGAGGAACAAAGAGTATGCAGCCAAAAACTTCAGGAGTATAGAGTTGTGTCCAGTAGTTAATTAATGAAATATATTATTTTTGGATTTTTCATATGTGCACTATTTGTTAACTTTTGAACTTTGTTGTCACTTTTTTCTCATTTAAAATAATACACCTAGTTTTTGTACTTAGTTTTGAATTTATAATTTGTAATCTTAAAGAGGGCTGTAAAATCTATATGCTGCAGGTCCTAGGATTGGTCTGAATTCAGCATCACTCTGAATTTTACAGTGTTCAAATAGAAAAATTGTGTTTTCTATTCTTCTCAACCTGATTTTTCTGGTAGCAAACTGCAGTGTTAAAACTGATGGAATATTAGATATTCAGACATTTTAATATGTTGGTGAGGATATTGAAGCCCAGAAAGATGGCAACTTGTCCCAACTCAGATATGTATGTAGTGACAACACAATGGTTAAGATTCAGGTCTCCAGACTCTTGGCCCCTCTTCTTCTCCTCATGCTGTGTTGCCACTCATTAGTTAAAGAAACATGTTATAAAATATGATGCTAAAGATATGACATTGTCCACCAGAAAGGCAAGATCCAGCCTCATCCACCAGAACAGAGGCACCAGTACCCTCCACCAGGAAACCTACATAACCCACTGAACCAACCTTAGCCACTGGGGGCAGATGCCAAAAACAACGGGAACTATGAACCTGCAGCCTGCGAAAAGGAGATCCCAAACACAGTAAGTTAAGCAAAATGAGAAGACAGAAATATGCAGTAGATGAAGAAGCAAGGTAAAAAACTCACCAGAGCAAACAAATGAAGAGGAAATAGGCAGTCTGCCTGAAAAAGAATTCAGAGTAATGATAGTCAAGATGATCCAAAATCTTGGAAACAGAATGGAGAAAACACAAGAAACATTTAACAAGGACCTAGAAGAACTAAAGAGCAAAGAAACAATGATGAACAACACAATAAATGAAATTAAAAATTCTCTAGAAGGAATCAATAGCAGAATAACTGAGGCAGAAGAACAGATAAGTGAACTGGAAGATAAAATAGTGGAAATAACTACCACAGAGCAGAATAAAGAAAAAAGAATGAAAAGAATTGAGGACTGTCTAAGAGACCTCCGGGACATTAAATGCACCAACATTCGAATTATAGGGGTCCCAGAAGAAGAAGAGAAAAAGAAGGGACTGAGAAAATATTTGAAGAGATTATAGTTGAAAACTTCCCTAATATGGGAAAGGAATAGTAAGTCCAGGAAGCACAGAGAGTCCCATACAGGATAAATCCAAGGAGAAACACGCCAAGACACATATTAATCAAACTATCAAAAACTAAATCCAAAGAAACAATATTAAAAGCAGCAAGGGAAAAGTAACACACAAGGGAATCCCCATAAGGTTAACAGCTGATCTTTCAGTAGAAACTCTGCAAGCCAGAAGGGAGTGGCAGGACATATTTAAAGTGATGAAAGGGAAAAAATTACAACCAAGATTACTCTACCCAGCAAGGATCTCATTCAGATTCGATGGAGAAATTAAAACCTTTACAGTTAAGCAAAAGCTAAGAGAATTCAGCACCACAAAACCAGCTTTA
Organism: Orcinus orca; assembly: GCF_937001465.1. NCBI lineage: Eukaryota > Metazoa > Chordata > Mammalia > Artiodactyla > Delphinidae > Orcinus > Orcinus orca. Next base: position 68,622,174 of record NC_064565.1, read on the forward strand.
CAACAAATGCTAAAGGAACTTCTCTAGGCAGGAAACATAAGAGAAGGAAAAGACCCACAATAACAAACCCAAAACAATTAAGAAAATGGTAATAGGAACACACATATCGATAACTACCTTGATGTAAATGGATTAAATGCTCCGACCAAAAGACATAAAGTGGCTGAGTGGATACAAAAACAAGACCCGTATATATGCTGTCTATAAGAGACCCACTTCAGACCTAGGGACACATATAGACTGAAAGTGAGGGGATGGAAAAAGATATTCCATGCAAATGGAAATCAAAAGAAAGCTGGAATAGCAATTCTCATATCAGACAAAATAGACTTTAAAATAAAAACTATTACAAGAGACAAAGAAGGACACTACATAATGATCAAGGGATCAATCCAAGAGGAAGATACAACAATTGTAAATATTTATGTACCCAACATAGGAGCACCTCAATACAGAAGGCAAATGCTAACATAAAAGGGGAAATCAACAGTAACACAATCAGAGTGAGGGACTTTGACACCCCCCTTTCACCAATGGACAGATCATCCAAAATGAAAATAAATAAGGAAACACAAGTTTTAAATGATACATTAAACACGATGGACTTAATTGATATTTATAGGACATTCCATCCAAAAGCAACAGAATACACTTTCTTCTCAAGTGCTCATGGAACATTCTCCAGGATACATCATATCTTGGTTCACAAATCAAGCCTTGGCAAATTTAAGAAAATAGAAATCATATCAAGTATCTTTTCCGAGCACAACGCTATGAGACTAGATATCAATTACAGGAAAAAATCTGTAAAAAATTCAAACACATGGAGGCTAAACAATACACTACTAAATAACAAGAGATCATTGAAGAAATCAAAGAGGAAATCAAAAAATACCTAGAAACAAACGACAATGAAAAGACGATGACCCAAAACCTATGGGATGCAGCAAAAGCAGTTCTAAGAGGGAAGTTTATAGCAATACAGTCCTACCTCAAAACAAGAAACATCTCAAATAAACAACCTAACGTTACACCTAAAGCGATTAGAGAGAGAAGAACAAAAAACCCCCAAAGTTAGCCGAAGGAAAGAAATCATAAAGATCAGATCAGAAATAAATGAAAAAGAAATGAAGGAAATGATAGCAAAGATCAATAAAACTAAAGGGTGGTTCTTTGAGAAGATAAAGGAAATTGATACACCATTAGCCACACTCATCAAGAAAAAAAGGGAGAAGACTCAAATCAATAGAATTAGAAATGAAAAAGGAGAAGTAACAGCTGACACTACAGAAATACAAAGGATCATGAGAGATTACTACAAGCAACTATATGCCAATAAAATGGTCAACCTGGAAGAAATGGACAAATTCTTAGAAATGCACAACCTGCCAAGACTAAATGAGGAAGAAATAGAAAATATGAATAGACCAATCACAAGCACTGAAATTGAAACTGTGATTAAAATTCTTCCAATAAAGAAAAACCCAGGACCAGATGGCTTCACAGGCGAATTCTATCAAACAGTTAGAGAAGAGTTAACACCTATCCTTCTCAAACTCTTCCAGAATATAGCAGAGGGAGGAACACTCCCAAACTCATTCTATGAGGCCACCATCACATTGATACCAAAACCAGACAAAGATGTCACAAAAAAAGAAAACTACAGGCCAATATCACTGATGAACATAGATGCAAAAATCCTCAACACAATACTAGCAAATAGAATCTAACAGCACATTATAAAGATCATAAACCACGATCAAGTGGGATTTATCCCAGGAATGCAAGGATTCTTCAATTTACACAAATCAATCAGTGTGACAAACCATATTCACAAATTGAAGGAGAAGAAACATGATCATCTCAATAGATGCAGAAAAAGCTTTTGACCAAATTCAACACCGATTTATGATAAAAAGCCTCCAGAAAGTAGGCATAGAGGGAACTTACCTCAACGTAATAAAGGCCACATACAACAAACCCAAGGCCAACATTGTTCTCAATGGTGAAAAACTGGAACCATTTCCTCTAAGATCAGGAACAAGACAAGGATGTCCACTCTGGCCACTATTATTCAACACTGTTTTGCAAGTCCTAGCCATGGCAATCAGACAAGGAAAAGAAATTAAAAAAATACAAATTGGAAAAGCAGAAGTAAAACTGTCACTGTTTAGAGATGACATGATACCATACATAGAGAATCCTAAAGATACCACCAGAAAACTAGAGCTCATCAATGAATTTGTTATAGTTACAGGATACAAAATTAATGCACAGAAATCTCTTGCATTTCTATACACTAATGATGTAAAATCTGAAAGAGAAGTTAAGGAAACACTCCCATTTACCATTGCAATGAAAAGAATAAAATACCTAGTAATAAACCTACCTAAGGAGACAAAAGACCTGTATGCAGGAAACTATAAGACACTGATGAAGGAAATTAAAGATGATACAAACAGATGGAGAGGTATATCATGTTCTTGGATTGGAGGAATCAACATTGTGAAAATGACTATACTACCCAAATCAATCTACAGATTCAATGCAATCCCTATCAAACTACCAATGGCATTTTTCACAGAACTAGAACAAAAAATTTCACAATTTGTATGGAAACACAAAAGACTGCGAATAGCCAAAGCAATCTTGAGAAAGAAAAACGAAGCCTGAGGAATCAGGCTCCCAGACTTCAGACTATACTACAAAGCTACAGTAATCAAAACAGTATGGTACTGGCACAAAAACAGAGATATAGATCAATGGAACAGGATAGAAAGTTCAGAGATAAACCCATGCACCTATGGTCGCCTTGTTTTTGGTAAACGAGGCAAGAATATACAATGGAGAAAAGACAGTCTCTTCAATAAGTGGTGCTGTGAAAACTGGTCAGATACATATAAAAGAATGAAATTAGAACACTTCCTAACACCATACACAAAAATAAACTCAAAATGGATTAAAGACCTAAATGTAAGGCCAGACACTGTCAAACTCTTAGAGGAAAACATTGGCAGAACACTCTATGACATAAATCACAGCAAGATCCTTTTTGACCCACCTCCTAGCAAAATGGAAATCAAAACAAAAATAAACAAATGGGGCCTAATGAAACTTAAAAGCTTTTGCACAGCAAAGGAAACTACAAACAAGATGAAAAGACAACCCTCAGAATGGGTGAAAATATTTGCAAATGAATCAACTGACAAAGGATTAATCTGCAAAATTTACAAGCAGCTCATGCAGCTCAATATCAAAAAAACAAACAACCCAATCCATTAATGGGCAGAAGACCTAAATAGACATTTCTCCAAAGAAGATATACAGATTGCCAAGAAACACATGAAAGAATGCTCAACATCACTAATCATTAGAGAAATGCAAATCAAAACTACAATGAGGTATCACCTCACACCTGTCAGAATAGTCATCATCAAAAAATCTAGAAACAATAAATGCTGGAGAGGGTGTGGAGAAAAGGGAACCCTCATGCACTGTTGGTGGGAATGTAAATTGATACAGCCACTATGGAGAACAGTATGGAGGTTCCTCAAAAAACTAAAAATAGAACTACAATACGACCCAGCTATCCCACTACTGGGCATATACCCTGAGAAAACCATAATTCAAAAAGAGTCATGTACCAAAATGTTCATTGCAGCTCTATTTACAATAGCCAGGACATGGAAGCAACCTAAGTGTCCAAGGATGTGACACATATATACAATGGAATATTACTCAGCCATAAAAAGAAACGAAATTGAGTTATTTGTAGTGAGGTAGATGGACCTAGATAGAGTCTGTCATACAGAGTGAAGTAAGTCAGAAAGAGAAAAACAAATACTGTATGCTACCACATATATATGGAATCTAAAAAAAAATGGTTCTGAAGAACCTAGGGGCAGGACAGGAATAAAGACACAGATGTAGAGAATGGACTTGAGGACCCAGGGAGTGTGAAGGGTAAGCTGGGGCAAAGTGAGTGACTGGCGTGGACATATATACATTACCAAATGTAAAATAGATAGATAGCTAATGGGAAGCAGCCACATAGCACATGGAGATCAGCTTGGTGCTTTGTGACCACCTAGAGGGGTGAGATAGGGAGGGTGGTAGGGAGACACAAGAGGGAGGAAATATGGGGATATATTTATATGTATAGCTGATTCATTTTGTTATACAGCAGAAACTAACACACCATTGTAAAGCAATTATACTCCAATAAAGATGTTAAAAATATTAACTATTATAATTTAAATGGATGAATAAATGTTGAAATTTCTAAAAGTAATCACATATTTATTCAAAATGCACATACAGATGCAGTCATCATATGAAAATAAATCTAGAATAGTAAAACTTCAGAAATTCTTGAATATTCATTTGCAGATGAAATCTATAGCAAGTATAGCGTATTCATAACATGTTCCTACATAACATATTAAGGCTGTGCAGTATTATGACACAGAATTTGAATCTATAAATTTATGTGAAAAATACTTATTTTTAAAATTTGCTTTGTATTTTTAAATGGTAAAAGTAGTTCTGCATGTTCATTGTTGTGATTATACCACAGAATAATAAAAGTATGGGGGAAGTTTTTTTTTTTTAATCTGGAGAGAAATTAACCCCAATTTTATTTGTAAATATTTTTAGATTATGGACTCATGGGGTAATCTGTAATTTTATTTTCTTTTGACATATGTGTTTGCCAAGTGTTTTACATTGATCACAATAATCATTAACATTGAAATGATTGTTTTTGTAATACATGCCATTGGTCTGTTAATAAAGTTAAGCTAATAATTTCAAAATTAATTTATATTGGTGTTGAGAGACATAAAGAAAGTTATATCCAAAAAAACAGTATGGCATTGAGGAGGTATTCTGTGAAGTTCATTCTGTTGATTTACTCAGCCACTAATTTATGCATCACATATTCAGTCAGCTTTGGAGATTCACAGGTGGTCCCTGACCACATGGTCCTTGACTGTAAATAGCTCACAGGAGCAGGATTCTAGACTAGTACAAAGAAATGCTGCAAACTAGACATTAATTATACACATTAGAATTCCAATGGGGAAGGAATGTGTCATCTATTCCATACTTTTTGTGCCCCCATGTATTCCTTTGGAAGAGAGAGAGGAGGGCTAGTCCTGGCTCTATCAGCTACCACAGAAATACTCTCTCTGTTCAATCTTGTTACCTCCTATTCCCCATTCTTATTCTATTTTAAGGGAAGTGAAGACTGTTAGGAACTTCTTTACTTATGAATCCTCTTCTGTACTAGTCAGGGTTCTCTAGAGAAGCAGAACCAATAGCAGATATATATGTGTGTGTGTGTGTATATATATAGAGAGAGAGAGAGAGAGGGAGAGAGAGAGAAAGAGGGAGATCAATACTGAGATATATATGTTTGTGTGTATATATACATAAGTATATGTGATTTATTATAAAGAATTGGCTCATACCATTATGGAGGCTGAGAAGTCCCAGCGTCTGCAGTCTGAAGGCCTAAGAACTAGGAGAGCCAGTGGTATAAGTTCCAGTCCAAGTCTAAAGGCAGGAAAAGACTAATGTCCTAGCTTGAAGACCAGCAGGTAGAGACAGTGAATTCTTTCTTGCTCAGTGCTTTATTCTTTTCAGACCTCAACAGATTGGATAAGGCCCACCCACATTGGGGAGAGCAATCTGCTTTACTCAATCTACTGATTCAAATGTTAACCTCATCCAGAAACACCCTCACAGACACACGCAGACGTAATTTAACCAAGTACCTGGGCACTTTTGGCCCAGTCGACACATAAAATTAACCATCACTTCTACATTTCTCCTCTCCTCCTCTCTCTCCTCCTTCATCACAACCTGAGGTTGGGGTTCCCCAGAAACAGACCCTCAGATGAGGGTTTGTGGAAAAATGGTTTACTAAGAGATGCCCCCAGAGAAAAACGGAAGAGGGACAGACAGAGGGACTGGGAAGAGGAGGAGGTCAAGTGATGGGCCAGTATTAAGCAAAGTTCCAGGGAGGTTAACTTTGCTTCAATCCTGTCGAAAAGCTCTGAAAGCACATGGGCTGCACCTCTGATCACCCTGGCCCCGGTCTTGGGAACTGGGGTATTTATAACCACACAAGGTTAGTCAGTGGCCACAGCCTCCACCTGGAGGCCATAAATCTCCAGGTACTTACCACTCTCTGTCCAGGCAAGAAAAGTAGGCTCTGGCAGTCCAAGGGTAGCCCTCTATGAAGTGTTGCAGGTGTGGGTTTTGGAAGTGAAAGCATTGTATCCAGGTAAATCAGAAGGGATCTGAGGAGGCTTCCCTGGTGGCGCAGTGGTTGAGAGTCCGCCTGCCGATGCAGGGGACACGGGTTCGTGCCCCAGTCCGGGAGGATCCCGCATGCCACGGAGCGGCTGGGCCCGTGAGCCATGGCCGCTGAGCCTGCGCGTCCGGAGCCTTTGCTCCACGGCGGGAGAGGACACAGCAGTGAGAGTCCCACATACCGCAAAAAAAAAAAAAAAAAAAAAAAAGGGATCTGAGGGAGTTGGGCAGAGCACAGCCATGTGCCACAATGGTCATCAGCCTCTTAGCAATGATCACAGTAATGTCAATGTTATCAAGGACTCATGTGTGGGATACTGACTCTGTGCTTTCTAGACATAATATTATTCAATCTTGATGTCAGATTTATGGTAATTAGTATAATTATACTACTGAGGCTCAGAGTGAGTAAGTTGCCTACGGGAACAGCAAGGGCTGCAGGTATACAATCCTCCTGTCCGCCAGATGCCGTCTGCCCTTTGCTCCACATCCTTGCTTACCACCCCAAATTATCCGGTGAAAATATTATTAATTGCCGTGCAAGATAATGGGTGGAATGTCAACATTCCCATTTGTGGTATAGAAAATCTGTCTCATTATTTATAGTCATACTCTCATGTATCTTGATAACTTGCCAGGACATAATTCAAAGTAAAACCTCCTGATATTGATGAAAGTGCTGTAGGTCTAAGCTGCCAAACAAAGATATCTGCCATGTCTCTGAAAGTTTGTTTTTTTGAACTACTTAAAAGATGCAATTTTTGGCTGCTGTGGAATTGTTTTACACCCATGTTTACACTCTGGGTTTCAGAAATTTGCTGAATATGAAAGAAGTCTTTACACTACAGTGTAGTGTTATTTTTCACTAACAAGACACAGCCTTTCCAAATTTAGCCATTCACTACTAAACGTAAAGAACCAGTGGTGAAGATAATTATGTGTGTAAGCCATAAATGCTGGGAAATTCCTGCATTGTTGAGTCCTATAACTTCACCTCCTGAATGCTCTCATAGGGATAGTTGTGTGTTTTATAAACAAAAATATATATTGGTTTATATATACCACTATTCCAGAGTTAGCAATTACTTTGAGTTCTTCATTACAAATGCGTATAAGTGAAGATATAATTAGGCAGATTCAGAAAGCTTTGTGTTTTCTATGGTTACTTACTGTTTTGCAAAAGAAGTATTATCATAACAATTTACCCCTCTTAAATGTTAATTCTGAAAGTAGCTTAGCAAGGAATAGTTCAACCAATTTACAGCATTGTTTTATAGTGGATTTCAGGTTGTTTTTCTTCACGAGTGATTTCCTCACCCATCATATATATAATTAATATCTTCAGTTATGGAAATTTCTCAAAGAATTGACAATTTAAAAAATTGTTTAAGGTGACATCTGCCAAATTAGAGCTTTCCAGTTATATATGCAGAGAGAAACCAGAAGTTTGATAAATTTACACCATATTGAATATGTTAAAAAGTTACTCTGAGAATCCTTTCTTATTAATTTTCACCTTGTATTTTAACACGTTTGGTTTCTTTTATTGTGGCATCTATAGCATTATTTTACATAGAAGATGGCACTTCAAGAAATGCTTTAGCATGTGTGGGTATATTTAAAGTTACCATAGAATGGTGCTGAAATGAAATCTTGCAGTAATTAGGAGGGAGACAGCTTGAGGCACCTAAATTATGTGGCTCCAACTGGTCCTCTTCTAATCATCCTCATTTTGAAAAACAGAACTAAAAGAGGTTATCATCTTTGCATTGTGAATATGGTTTGTTTTGAAAAAGAAAGCAATGCTTATAAAAATCTCAATAATACAGGCCAGTAGAATAAGAGCAAGCCACCTCCCACCAACACACACACTCCCAAGGCACCCAAGCACTTCTTTTCATCCAGTGTCCAATCCCAGGAATCTCTCCTTCCCTCTTTGGTTTTCTCATAGTCACCGTCATCTTCTTTCCTCCCCTCCCAGTCATTCAGCAGAATTTCTTCAGGGAGTGCAGGAAATGGTTTCAAGAATCTTTGAGACAAGGAATTTTAAAAAGCTGTTTGCTTCCATGTCCTGGCTATTGTAAATAGAGCTGCAATGAACATTGTGGTACATGACTCTTTTTGAATTATGGTTTTCTCAGGGTATATGCCCAGTAGTGGGATTGCTGGGTCGTATGGTAGTTCTATTTTTAGTTTTTTGAGGAACCTCCATACTGTTCTCCATAGTGGCTGTATTAGTTGACATTCCCACCAACAGTGCATGAGGGTTCCCTTTTCTCCACACCCTCTCCAGCATTTACTGTTTGTAGATTTTTTGATGATGCCCATTCTAACCAGTGTGAGGTGATACCTCATTGTAGTTTTGATTTGCATTTCTCTAATGATTAGTGATGTTGAGCATCGTTTCTGTGTGTGTTGGCAATCTGTATATCTTCTTTGAAGAAATGTCTATTTAGGCATTCTGCTGAATGGATAAAGAAGATGTAGCACATATATACAGTGGAATATTACTCAGCCATAAAAAGAAATGAAATTGAGTTATTTGTAGTGAGGTGGATGAACCTAGAGTCTGTCATACAGAGTGAAGTAAGTCAGAAAGAGAAAAACAAATACCGTATGCTAACACATATATATGGAATCTAAAAAAAAAAAAAAAGTTTATGAAGAACCTAGGGGCAGGACACAATAAAGACACAGACATAGAGAATGGACTTGAGGACCCAGGGAGTGTGAAGGGTAAGCTGGGACGAAGTGAGAGAGTAGCATGGACTTATATATACTATCAAATGTAAAATAGATAGCTAGTGGGAAGCAGCCGCATAGCACAGGGAGATCAGCTTGGTGCTCTGTGACCACCTAGAGGGATGGGATAGGGAGGGTGGGAGGGAGACATAAGAGGGAGGAGATATGGGGATATATATATATGTATAGCTGATTCACTTTGTTATAAAGCAGAAACTAACACAACATTGTAAAGCAATTATACTCCAATAAAGATGTTAAAAAAAAAAAGCTGTTTGCCAGCTTTAAATATGACGGCAGAAAAAAGGGGGAAAAAAAGATTCAGTAAATTATGTAGCCTGTACTGCTATCCTCTGTCCCCACCGTAGCATCATATTGTGAGATCTTCACCTTCTGGATGCAGCCTCTCAGTACCAGTCCCTCAACCCATTCTCCCTATTTCTACTCTTCTGGGAGTCATTTGGATGGAGTTCAAGCAGACAGAGCTCTGGCTGACCCCCAAAGCTGTTCCCATGTAGGAAGTCAGGGTGCCCACATCATCTGATCTGTACAAATGCCAGGTGGCAGGACCACAGCTCTCAGGAGGGCATAGTAATAGTTTATATCTTTCCTCCCTACCTCGCTAAAGAGAAGCCAGTTTTAGACAAAGAGCCATGTAAATTCTTCTTTCTAATCCGTGGGTTTCCTCACCTTGATACTATAACATTCTTAGTGAGTTTTAAGCATAGTAAACTGATTTTTAAAAATTCCTTATCTTGAAGAAGAGGGATCAAAATTTCAAAACATTTGCAGTTGGAAACCTTTGGGTAGAAAAATTGTGGTAATGAGCAAAAGGGGTAAAAAGGTGAAACATGTGCAAAACAGATGTTACACTCAATTTCATGCCAGAACAAATTAAAAAATCAGAAACTTGCTTTGTGATTTAGATGATAGACAATCTATACATATATGTGTAGGCTGAAAAAAATTCTCCATGTGAAACTGGACATTTTTTAAAATTGTGGGCACCTACTTTCCAAATGCAACCAGGCTTAATTACTAAAACAGAAATCTCTTCCTTGTTTGGAGATTGTCTACAGTGTCCAAACTTTGATATTAGATCAGTACCACATGGGAATAAAAATAACTTTGAGGCTTATGCGTCAAATGGAAAAATATGATTAGAAAATCTGAGAACATTTTCATAAAGAAGAATAAAATATCCATGTACTATCTGGTAATTTAAAATGTATTAAAATGCATGAACTGGGCATCTGTTAAGTGCAAAGCACTTTTGTTAGAACACCAGGTGGGTGGTCAAACGGTAATGAAAATATAAAAGACACAGTTTGGATGGAGGTGGACAGACTTTAAACTCCAAAACAAATTTCAGAGTTATGATCATTGCCTAGTATATGTTTGAAGGCTTTTAAAAAACCTGGTATAAGCATCCCCCCGCAAGGGTGTTTCAATGTAATATGATACATTTGAATTAATATCCTAGAGATTTCAAGCATTCCTTTTCGTAACTATCATCATGAAGCAAGGATAGAATTTCTTAACTTGGGGTCTGTGAGTATTTCAGAGGATCTGTAGATGGGCTACAGAGGGTCCTCCCTGACTCTGCTAAAATTGTATACAGTGTATATTTATCCGTATTTTTATGAGGAGAGAGAGGAAAGCTTTCATACGTTCTCATGAGGGCCCATGACTTCTCAAACATTAAGAAACTGTGTTTGAGAAAACAGAGCTCTACTAATAGTAGGAGACAAGTTTATCTTACATAAAAAATGAACTGTATAACCCACAAAAGCTTTGCAAATAGCAAAGTATAAAACAAAGTAAGTGCGATGTTTATGCCTTCAAAGGAGTGCAGTACAACAACTCTGGTAACATAGTTTCCATTTGGATATGTATTTGAGAAGTCCAAGCTATTTGTCATCAGACACCCTCTCTTTACAATTTGGACAATTTAAAGAATCATGGGAAGTACCCATAGTTTGCACTGTGTTGTGCATTATTGGCAATTACTCAAGAGAGCTGGGAAGAAAAATGAAATGAGAAGTAAGTATGGACTCAACCTTATGGTCAAGGGACGCTGATACGGATAAAAAGAAAGATTCAGGTCAAGTGCCAGGTTGTGCTTTGCAAAGCAGCTAATTAAATCAAATTTAATTTGATTCAGTAATACTAATTATTAACATTAATCAATTATTAACCTATTGACATAGGTTAATGTTTTTTGATGAAAAAAATTGGAAACTTGAAACTTGGCCATATTATAATTTTTCTTGTTTCAAGATAAGAATAACTTGTCAAATAAATGAAGAAGTTAAGATTTGGGCTTTGTTTCTTTCTCCTCATTGATAAGAGGATGTTAGCAAGTAACAACCGAGATGAGGTGGTGGATTTGTATTATGTCAGTTTAGCTAAGCTGGGAATGAATTTCCCAGAATTCCCTGCCTACCTACTTCCAGGTTAATGTGGGATGCAGGATACATTGTGCGTGAGATTTGGTAGGTAGAAGTGAGGCAAAAGGCATATTATTTTACGCTTGGAAGGTCAGCTCAGGGCACTGTGCTCTGCTGGCAGCCCTCAAATGTTGCCGTTCCTTTGCTGGTGCACCTCGTTGGCCTGGGACTATGGTGGGCCTGCAGCTTCTTTAGCTCTTGCCAGATCTTCAGCTGCTTTGACTCCCTGGCCAGGTGCATGTTGACCTCTGTGATGAAGAGGACTAGCTTCTCCTGCTGGCCATTCACATCGTCAAAGTTGGAGGCTCTGGGAGACTGACTTTGGTTCCAGTCAGTCCTCCCTAATACAGGTCCATCTTTCCTTCCTTACTGCCTGTCCTGCCGACTTCAGGCCCAACACCAGATGTAGAAGCAACATTCTTGCAAGGATTGTTTAACTTGCTCTCATAGTTGTGTAAGGTCAAACCACCATTATAAATCCCTTTTCTATGTCATTCATATTGGCTCTGCTTTTCTGGTTGATATCATATATCCATATGTCCCCATATAACCAGAGGGGTATACACAGAAAAAAAAGACTTAAAGTAGGGAATGGATTGTTGAAGTCAGAAGTAATATTCTTGTCCTTTTTCAAAACTGATGTAAGCTAAACCATTTCTTTTGCTAATTTATTAAAATTTATAAAGCAAAAAGCATTTTAAAGTAGTTCTGTGCTTTCCTGGGCTTAGGAAATAATTAGAAATAACAAAAACTCTTATGAATCAGTTTTAGTTTCCATCACTTTTTCATGATGGATACTTTCTAATAAAAACTAGTAGAGCCACTATTTACAATAGCCCGGAGATGGAAACAACCTAAGTGCCCATCATCAGATGAATGGATAAAGATGTGGCACACATATACAGTGGAATATTACTCAGCCATAAAAAGAAACGAAATTGAGCTATTTGTAATGAGGTGGATAGACCTAGAGTCTGTCATACAGAGTGAAGTAAGTGAGAAAGAGAAAGACAAATACCATATGCTAACACATATATATGGAATTTAAGAAAAAAGAATGTCATGAAGAACCTAGGGGTAAGACAGGAATAAAGACACAGACCTACTAGAGAACGGACTTGAGGATATGGGGAGGGGGAAGGGTGAGCTGTGACAGGGCGAGAGAGAGGCATGGACATACATACACTACCAAACGTAAGGTAGATAGCTAGTGGGAAGCAGCCGCATAGCACAGGGAGATCGGCTCGGTGCTTTGTGACTGCCTGGAGGGGTGGGATAGGGAGGGTGGGAGGGAGGGAGACGCAAGAGGGAAGAGATATAGGAACATATGTATATGTTTAACTGATTCATTTTGTTATAAAGCAGAAACTAACACACCATTGTAAAGCAATTATACCCCAATAACGATGTTAAAAAAAAACAAAACAAACGAACAAAAAAAACTAGTAGAGCCAGAGCTTACTTTCTCCAGAGAAAGTGGAGAAAGGGAAAATCTAGGATCTGCATAGAGTCACTCTCTGGACACTTTATTTCACAAAGTTGACTAGGAAGGACATCGATTTTTTTCAGAAAAAAATTACATCTTATTAAATGTAATTGGTCAGAGTTATATTTATGGGACTAGATGATTGTTTTATACCCTTATCTGCTTTTGCAAATGTTGGTATAAGTTACTAGACACCAGTAAAAGAGAGTTTAAGGAAAGAATCATGGAATGAGTTGAGGGTCATTGGGTCCTAGGGAAGGATTTGTTGGAAGGAATAACTCAACTCAAATTTGAGTTAAAGAGAATTTATTGGGGATGTAGGTTTATTTATTTATTTATTTTAACAAAACCTGAGGGTAGAAATACAGTACTCCTTCCCTTCTTCATCTGTTGATACATTAGGGTGCATATGGCACTCATTCCTAGGTTACATGTCCTTTCAGCTCGAATGTCGCTGACCAAATGGCTAGTGTCTTTTGACCCAGTTATTGGGAGTATTGACTGTAACAGCTCAGCCAGTGGGTTTACTATGCTATGGCAGGGTTTCCAGTCTTGGTCCAGTCAGCTGTGGGCAGGGAGCAAAGTACAAAAATGGCTGCTAAGTGATAGTGGAGGGTTTTCTCAAAGAAGAAGATATGGGCTGGGCAGACATCCTGAGATAGTTTCTACTATACAGTATTTTCTTCATTATCCAGTAGAAAGTAGTGGGACTCAACTGCTGTTCTTAAGCATGGAATCAGTAGCTCTCTTTACTTTAGTGGTGTTGCTTTAGTGCCATCATATTGCTACATACAAGGAACCTATTCCTACTCCAGATGTGAAGATTATTTAGGCCATGTTTTTGAAAGCACTGAATCTTTTGGTAATAACTACTGCATAAATATTTGGCCATTTTAAGTCTTTAAATTTTTTTTTATTGCCTTGAAAAGACAATTTTAAAAAATCTTTAGATAACTGGTCTCCTTATCAATCAGAAATAGGGTATTCAGATACCCCATTCTCAAGGTATGGTCATAATAAATATGTGAAAATAATTGTAAGAGTTTTAATAATGCATCTTGTCTCTCTGGGGTTGTGCTTCTTTCTCCTGAATAATAGGAAAATGTTACATTCCCTCAGTGTTCATGCAAAGAAAATGTTCCTTTTAACATCGAACCGTAAATAAAATAAATAAGACATTTCTGACAGGTATAAAATTAGCACAATGTAATTGAGAAATTATACTGTCCGAGAAGGGTAATGAAATTGCAGAATGCTAAAGCCCCTGCAGAAGGGGCTTTAGGCAACATTTAGAGATTAAATGGTCCAATCCAACTCTTTTAATTTCCAGAGTAAGGAATCAAAGATTAGTGGAGATTAGGTAGCTCTCTGAGAACTAGTTTGTATTTAAACCAGGACTGAGCCTCGCAATCGGAAATACAACCAAAATAGCAAAATCTTGACTTAAAAAGTGTATCAGGAAAATGAAAACTTTTCTCCATATTCCCTTTCTCTTCATTAAGCATTATTGTCCACTCAGTAATTTATAGGTATGACTACATCATTTAAAGATATAAAAGAGGAAAATTGGTTGAATCTTCTCTGTTCATATAATCAGAGAAAATTATTCTCTTTTGTTCACAGTGACTTTATTTTTACCATAAAGTGCTGCATAGTGTATGTTTTTTGATAAAATTAATTCAACACCTATTGACAAAATTAGCTATATGTTTAACTTTATCAAAACCAGAATTAGCAATTTCAAGGTTGAAGAGAAGATTGAAGACAAGCTTTAATTTTCAACACATGTTGTCACTGAATACCAAGGGCAGGAATCATATTTAATTTACTGTGCATGCCTGAAATATTGGGGATGCTGGTAAGAACAGAGGGAAAGCAATGAGAGCTTTAAAGTACTCAGGCAGGAAGAATCATAATTCACTATTTTGAACTTACATGAGCCTGAAATCTTATTACTCTATGATGATCCCTGTCAAAGGGTAACATTAAAACTTTCTAAGATTCAGAATAAATGAAACATACATTTATTAGGCTAAATAGTTATATCAATATGTCAGGGGAAATAGGCAGGAGATATTTTAACATTGAACCATATGCAATTGTTTGTATATTGCCTTTTCTCCCCCCAGAGACATTCTGGCTGCCTTCCCATTGGTCAAGTCTCCTGGCTCATTTGTAAACTTAAATTTCATCCAGGGAAAGCCATTCATGTCTATTTATATCACATTCTGCTTTCATTTGGTTTATTTAATGATTTATTAAATGCATTAAGCACAGTGGAATTTCCTATGAGAGTTGGAACATGTGAATAAAATTATTTTAAAATTATGTTTATGTTGTGATTTATAGAATTGCAAATTGTCAAAGACATAAGGGATCATGGTAAAGTAGCACACAGTTGCTTGGAGCGCACATATTACTCCAAGACCTCACTTGAAAGCTGGTAATTTTCCTGAAATAGCCCGTAGGGGAAGCGTATGCAAGGCAGCTCACAGCACATGGTTTGAATAGATGTGCCTATATTGTGAAATGCCAAATTGAGGAAGTTTTTAATCGACAGTGTGAACACAGGAGCAACTTCCTAACCTGATTCAGAACCTGGCTCCATTTCCATTCACTTTTTATGATCTATCTTATTGAAGGGAGGAAGAAATTTTACTCAAGACTACAGACATTTGTCTCCTCAAAGTGTGAGCTAATGGATGGATTATGTAAAGAGCAATGCGATTGAATACCTCTTTTATGATTTGATGAATGTAGAAAGTAGTAAAAAAATGTTTGGTAGCCACAGAAGCTCATACTGATAGTGAACAAGTCACTTAACTTTTCTGTGTATGAGTGTCTTTAAACAATTCCATTATTAATACTTATCTATTAAGCATAAAGCATTTTATGGAGGAGTGGAGTGAGTGATGAGGGTAAGGCTAGAAGGGTACGCAGATGCTAGATTTTTTTTTTTTTTTTTTTTGCGGTACGCGGGCCTCTCACCGCTGTGGCCTCTCCCCCTGCAGAGCACAGGGTCCGGACGCTCAGGCCCAGCGGCCATGGCCCACGGGCCCAGCCGCTCCGCGGCATGTGGGATCTTTCCGGACCGGGGCACGAACCCGCGTCCCCTGCATTGGCAGGCGGACTCTCAACCACTGCGCCACCAGGGAAGTCCCAGATGCTAGATTTTAAAGGGGCTTTCATGACCTACTAAGCAGTTAGGATATAAATATCCCTTTTAGCCTGTTAGGTGCTATTAAAGGATTCTAATAAAGGCAAGGGGGCATTCCTAAGGCCTGGCTCTTAGAAATAACACTGTGACGGTAGTATACAGGATGGATGGAAAGAGGACAGACCTAGACCCAGTTAGGAGACCATGGTAATTAATCAGACTGGAGGTATTGGCAACCAGAACAATGGCCATGAGAGTGGTGATGAAAAAGGATGGGTTTGAAGTACTGTTAGGAAGTTAAATCAGTAGCATATATGATTGATTCGATATGGAAACTAAGAAAAAGGCATGACTCGATGGTGACTGACAGAATGATAGAGTGATTGATAGTGATTTTGGGCTTGTACAAATTGAGCATATATGGAACTTTCATAACCTCTTCATTTTTATAACACTAAAAGTAACTATTAAAGAAAACTGTTGACGTTATCAAGGTATACATGTAAAGCAATAAAGTACATTTTCACACTGTGTGTAGCGCAAGCAAGGTTAAAAGCTGGTTTCTGTTGTTTCATTTTGCTAATAAATAGTCTGAGAAAACAGGTCTAAATTGCCAGTTTTATGGTTCATGTTTATGAGAACAGCCTTCATTTCCCTATGGAAATGAGGGGCAGACCTTAAAGAAAATACCACACAAAGCCTTGAGATCTAACATGACGTGACTTGATAGACCACGACATCTGAAATTCTGTTTCTAACTCCAGAGAGCAAGTGTTGGAAGATAGAATTGATGAATACTTGACTTAAACTAATTCCTTGAATATCCAGCCATGCATTTTATGTCATCTATCATTGTGGTTTCTCAGCACTTAGAAATATGAGCCCTGAATAAAAATGTAGAGGACCACCTGTCTCCATGGCAGTATTCCAGGAATCCACAGCCTAATTTATGCTTAGCAGGAAATGTGGACGGCCACCTTCTACTTGCCATTCACAGTTCCATTTTTCAAAGTACAGTATTGCAAAGAAACTAACTTTACGTTAAGGCAAATGTAATAGAGTGCACTCCTTATATATGGCAGTTTAGAATTAGGTGTTAGGATCTGAGGGGAATCACATAGGGTAGACTTACTATAATCTTCTAACATCTCTCTCAGCCATTTGACTTTGGAGTCTAAAGCAGTATGAGTTCGTTAGTAAGGAGACTAGGAGTATAGTGTTTCAGCCTAGAATAGGTAAGTAATATTAATTTGTTTTTGTTTAATTTGTAGTCTTTTTCAGGTTGACATTAGCAATTTCCTTTCTCACAACTGTGAACTGAACTCCTGAATTGTTATGGTATAAAGTAAAAAGATAGAAGAGGGCATGGCCTCTAATCACTGCAATGAGTATTAATCTGTGTTTGTAAGATACAAATGTCACTGAAAATGGAGAGTAAGGACTGATATATCACAAGTGTTTGTTTATGATATCAAATAATCACACTGTCAACACTGATAGAATTTACTAGTTTCTTTAACATCACAATGTTTGAGATTTACAATATACCACAGTGGTTTGTGTATGGGATTAAATTAGATTTAGGACCAAGGTTTAAAAACTGCATATGACACTTGCTAGTGGTGACACTGTGGATCAGTTATTTAACCCCTCTAAACTCCCTTTGCTTCATTTGTAATACACAAATGACCATAGCTAGCTCACCCGATAATTGAACTCAAAGTAAATGATCAGTAAATCATTGTTGGTTAATAATAGTACTGAAAGTAGTAGAAGTACTACTAGTAGTAGGATAGAAGTAGAATATCATTCTTTGTCCTACAAAAGATGAATTATTTTTAAAACTTAAAAAATGATAAGTAGAAGAGAAAAATCAGGATTTATTTTTAGCATATAAAATAAAAAACAAAGGAAAGCCAAAGTCGTCAGTATGTGTGTGGATGTGTGTGTATCTGTGTGGGTTCATATGGGGAGGGTATGTCTTTGTATATCATTAGGACTAACATCATTACTTCATTTGAGCTTTCAAATTTGAGCTTCAAATTCATCAGATTCATGACTGCCAATTAGAAAGAGGAATATGTCCAATTCACACTTTTTGATTATCTATATGGAAAAAACAAATAGCAACTATTCAGGTCAGGCCAAGTTTTCCTTAATAATAATTTGTTCAAGGGATTTCTTGTGTGAGGATTTATATAGAGGGCATTTCATGATAAGGATGGGTCACATTTTCAAAAATGTATTCCTGAAGTGAAAATAGTAATGTATTGTTTCATGTTTGATCCTTTGACAAAAGCCAAAGTCTTATCATTAATATATAACTCAATGAAGCCAACTCCATGAAGAATAAAATTCATACAGTTCAATTATGTAGCCTTTTTGTGGTCTGACTTGGTGTCAAATAATGAATCCTTCGATCTGCTTTATTTGTGATTTTCAAATCCACATATTTCTGTGTGTGACTGCAGTGTAATACTATTTGGCTTTTGATATTTCTTTTCAAAAGATACTGGAGGTCTTAATCAAGAGGATCCTTCACACATGGCCACCTGACAGTTGAAGGACAATTCTCCACCCCACAGGGGTGAGAACTCTTCAAGTTATTTGATTTTGTTTGATTGAATGGGATGATCTTCTACCTCAGAGTTGATGTGGTCATATTTCATAACATAACTGGTGCAAAAGGTAGCAATACAGACAAGCAGAAAGTCAAGCCTTCGGTTATAAATGTTTGTTGTGGCAGTGATTCTTTGTGAATTTTAAAATTGAATTTAAGACCCCTTTTGGTCATTTTCTATATTTTCAATCTTGGTGAATAAGTCTGCCCCTAGAGTCAAGGTGTTTTATTATTTGACAAGCATTTTAATGATGTGTTTGTGAGCCCAAGTATATCCTAAAACAGGATAATGGGAGGAATGGCATAACTTACCATTTGCTGCAGGCATTCTTGTAAAACAAATGATATTTCTTATATGCTCTTAGAATTTATCAGTTTCAGAATATATATGTTAAAGATTTCCAGATTATGTGTATGCATACATATGTTTGTTTATATTATGTAGTTTATAAATTAACTTTTCTTCACCAAAAGGAGCTATGTTTATCTTTGAAAATATTAAATGTCCAAAGAGATACTTTATTCACAAGAACTAAAACTGTACTTTTATTATTTGAAGTAAGTATATTATGGAGAAGTATCAATACTTATTTTAAAAACTGCATATTTTATAGCAATAATTTCTTAATGTGGCGAGAATTAGAGCCACTCTACAAAACATTATCATTCCCAAGACTTTCTAATGAGAGTAACTTGTCATTCAGTGAAGCCACCATTTACTAATACTGTTCACATGAAGAAACTATATGGGATACAAAGATGAAAAAGACACTATATTTGGGAAAGTAGCACACATAAAACTATAATCTTTTTGAAAATAAATGAATAATTTTTCTGAGAATTAACAAAATATCATATTTTTCTATTTCTTTTTCTCTCAAGATGAAACTATCTTTGATTTTCCCCTGATAATAAAGCAAAAAACGTGCATAGTAAAAACAATTCAAGCAAATACTGTTTTGTGTAGTAGTAAGAGAACCTCATCCTCCTTGAACAGCCCCACCTGTCAACCTTCTCTTTCCATCCTGCCCTCTGCTCTAGTACTCGCACTCCACAAGGGTAATAAAAGATTGATGCATGTGTACACAGTATTTGTGAGTATGTGCCTGCTTAAGTGTGTACTTGCACATGTAGCACTTGGTGTGTACCATAGTCCCTGACACGTGGTAAGCACACAATAGATGTGAGCTAAGTTGTAATTGTGTATTTGGTTTTATAACTTTTGTTTGTGGTTTATGTCTTTTACCCTATAGTATAGCAGGAATTTATTTTCATATTATATAGTTTATATCATCATAGATCTCTCATTTTTTAAAATAAATTTATTTATTTATTTATTTATGGCTGGTTGGGTCTTCATTGCTGCGCGCGGGCTTTCTCTAGTTGTGGCGAGAGGGGGCTACTCTTCGTTGCCGTGTGCGGGCTTCTCATTGTGGTGACTTCTCTTGTTGCGCAGCATGGGCTCTAGGCTCACGGGCTTCAATAGTTTTGGCACGCAGGCTCAGTAGTTGTGGCTTGCGGGCTCTAGAGCCCAGGCTCAGTAGTTGAGGCACATGGGCTTAGTTGCTCTGCAGCATGTGGGACCTTCCTGAACCAGGGCTGGAACCCATGTCCCCTACATTGGCAGGCGGATTCTTAACCACTGCGCCACCAGACAAGACTCTCTCATATGTTTTAATGGATATTTAGCATTCATCTTATTGTTACATATTAATTTGTTAACCAAGTCCCTTTTTTATTGAGGTATAACTGACAGACAACATTATATTAATTCATGTATACAATATAATGAATTGATATTTGCATATGTTGCAAAGTGATCACCATAATAAGTCTACTTAACATCTGTCACCATACATAATTACAGAATTTTTTTCTTGTAATGATGACTTTTTTAAGATCTGATTTCTTAGCAACTTTCAAATATGCAGTATAGTATTATTAACTATAGTTGCCATGCTGTACATTACATCCTGATGACTCACTTATAACCGTAAGTTTGTACCTTTTGACCACCTTCACCCATTTCACCCACCCCTACACTCCATCTCTGGCACCCACTAATCTGTTCTCTGTATCTATGAGCTTGTATTGGTTTTTGTTTGTTTTCTAGATTCCACATATAAGTGGTACCATTTAATATTTGTCTTAGTCTAGCCTATTTCACTTAGCATAATGCCCTCAAGGTCTGTCCATGTTGTTGCAAATAGCAAGATTTACTTCTGTTTTATGGCTGAATATGGATTTTGACAGGAATTGCATTGAATGTATAGATTGATTTGGGTAGTCTGGACATTTTAACAATATTAGTTAATCCAATCCATGAATATAGAATATCTTTCTACAGATTAGTATCTTCAATTTCTTTTATCAGTGTCTTATGCTTTTCAGTGTATTTCAATGAATAATAAAAAATACCTATTCCTAGGTATTTTATTCTTTTTGATACAATTATAAATAGAATTATTTTCTTAATTTCTCTGATAATTTGTTCTTAGTGTATAGAAATGCAACAGATTTCTTTTTTTTTGAATTTTATTTGTTTTTTATACAGCAGGTTCTTATTAGTTATGTATTTTATACATATTAGTGTATATATGTCAATCCAAATATTCCAATTCATCCCACCACCAGCCCCCCACCTCTGCTTTCCCTCCTTGGTGTCCATACATTTGTTCTCTACATCTGTGTCTCAATTTCTGCATTGCAAACTGGTTCATCTGTACCATTTTTCTAGATTCCATACGTATGCATTAGTATATGATATTTGTTTTTCTCTTTCTGACTTACTTCACTATTTATGACAGTCCCTAGGTCCACCCACATCTCTACAAATGACCCAATTTCATACCTTTATATGGCTGAGTAATATTCCATTGTATATATGTACCACTACTTCTTTATCCATTCGTCTGTTGATGGGCATTTAGATTGTTTCCATGACCTGGCTATTGTAAATAGTGCTGCAGTGAACATTGAGTTGCATGTGTGTTTTTGAGTTATGGTTTTCTCTGAGTATATGCCCAGTAGTGGGATTGCTGGGTCATATGGTAGTTCTATTTTTAGTTTTTTAAGAAACCTCCATATTGTTCTCCATACTGGCTGTATCAGTTGACATTCCCACCAGCAGTGCAAGAGGGTTCCCTTTTCATCACATCCTCTCCAGCATTTGTTGTTTGTAGATTGCCTGATGATGCCCATTCTAACTGGTGTGTGTTGATACCTCATTGTAGTTTTGAGTTGCATTTCTCTAATAATTAGTGATGCTGAGGAGCTTTTCATGTGCTTCTTGGCCATCTGTATGTCTTCTTTGGAGAAATGTCTATTTAGGTCTTGTGCCCGTTTTTTGATTGGGTTGTTTTTCTTAATATTGAGCTGCATGAGCTGTTTATATATTTTGGAGATTAATCCTTTGTCAGTTGCTTCATTTGCAAATATTTTCTCCCATTCTGAGGGTTGTTTTTTCATCTTGTTTGTAGTTTCCTTTGCTGTGCAAAAGCTTTTAAGTTTCATTAGGTCCATTTGATTATTTATGTTTTTATTTCCATTTCTCTAGGAGGTGGATCAAAAAAGATCCTGCTGTGATTTATGTCAAAGAGTGTTCTTCCTATGTTTTCCTCTAAGAGTTTTATGGTGTCTGGTCTTACATTTAGGTCTCTAATCCATTTTGAGTTTATTTTTGTGTATGGTGTTAGGGAGTGTTCTAATTTCATTCTTTTACATGTAGCTGTCCAGTTTTCCCAGCACCACTTATTGAAGAGGCTGTTTTTTCCTCCATTGTATATCCTTGCCTCCTTTGTCATGGATTAGTTGACCATAGGTGCATGGATTTATGTCTGGGCTTTCTATCCTGTTCCATTGGTCTATATTTCTGTTTTTGTGCCAGTACCATATTGTCTTGATTACTGTAGCTTTGTAATATAGTCTGAAGTCAGGGAGTCTGATTCCTCCAGCTCTGTTTTCTTCCCTTAAGACTGCTTTGGCTATTTTGGGTCTTTTGTGTCTCCATACAAATTTTAAGATTTTTTGTTCTAGTTCTGTAAAAAATGCCACTGGTAATCTGATAGGGATTGCATTGAATCTGTAGATTGCTTTGGGTAGTATAGTCATTTTCACAATATTGATTCTTCCAATCCAAGAACATGGTATATCTCTCCATCTGTTTGTGTCATCTTTGATTTTTTCATCAGTGTCATATAGTTTTCTGGGTACAGGAATTTTACCTCCTTAGGTACGTTTATACCTAGGTATTTTATTCTTTTTGTTTCAATGATGAATGGGATTGTTTCCTTAATTTCTCTTTCTGATCTTTCATTGTTAGTGTATAGGAATGCAAGAGATTTCTGTGCATTAATTTTGTACCCTGCAACTTTACCAAATTCATTGATGAACTCTAGTAGTTTTCTGGTGGTATCTTTAGGATTCTCTATGTATAGTATCATGTCATCTGCAAACAGTAACAGTTTTCCTTCTTCTTTTCCGATTTGTATTTTTTTAATTTCTTTTCCTTGTCTGATTGCCATGGCTAGGACTTGCAAAACAGTGTTGAATAATAGTGGCCAGAGTGGACATCCTTGTCTTGTTCCTGATCTTAGAGGAAATGCTTTCAGTTTTTCACCATTGAGAATGATGTTTGCTGTGGGTTTGTTGTATATGGTCTTTATTATGTTGAGGTAGGTTCCCTTTATGCCCACCTTCTGGAGAGTCTTTATCATAAATGGGTGTTGAATTTTGTCAGAAACTTTTTCTGCATCTACTGAGATGATCGTATGGTTTTTATTCTTCAGTTTGTTAATATGGTGTATCACATTGATTGATTTGCGTATATTGGAGAATCCTTGCATCCTTGGGATGAATCCCTCTTGATCCTGGTGTATGATCCTTTTACTGTGTTGTTGGATTACGTTTCCTAGTATTTTGTTGAGGATTTTGGCATCTATATTCATCAGTGATATTGGTCTGTAATTTTCTTTTTT
This sequence comes from Orcinus orca, assembly GCF_937001465.1. Classification (NCBI taxonomy): domain Eukaryota; kingdom Metazoa; phylum Chordata; class Mammalia; order Artiodactyla; family Delphinidae; genus Orcinus; species Orcinus orca. Next base: position 68,645,923 of record NC_064565.1, read on the forward strand.
ATAGTATCTCTGTCCTGTCAGGTTTTGGTATCAGGGTGATGGTGGCCTCATAGAATGAGTTTGGGAGTGTTCCTTCCTCTGCAATTCTTTGGAAGAGTTTGAGGAGGATGAGTGTTAGCTCTTCTCTAAATGTTTGATAGAAACCACTTGTGAAGCCATCTGGTCCTGGACTTTTGTTTGTTGGAAGATTTTATTTTTGCGGGGGGGGGGGGGGTACGTGGACCTCTCACTGCTGTGGACTCTCCCGTTGTGGAACACAGGCTCCGGACGCGCAGGCTCAGCGGCCATGGCTCACGGGCCTAGCCACTCCACTGCATGTGGGATCTTCCCGAACCGGGGCACGAACCCGCGTCCCCTGCATCAGCAGGCGGACTCTCAACCACTGCGCAACCAGGGAAGCCCTGTTGGAAGATTTTTAATCACAGTTTCAATTTCATTACTTGAGATTGGTCTGTTCGTATTTTCTATTTCTTCCTGGTTGAGTCTTGGAAGGTAATACCTTTCTAAGAATTTGTCCATTTCTTCCAGGTTGTCCGTTTTATTGGCCTAGAGTTGCTTGTAGTAGTTTCTTATGATGCTTTGTATTTCTGTGGTGTCCATTGTAACTTCTCCTTTTTCATTTCTAATTTTATCTCTTTGAGTCCTCTCCCTCTTTTTCTTGATGAGTCTGGCTAAACGTTTATCAATTTTTTTTTATCTTCTCAAAGAACCACCTTTTAGTTTTATTGATCTTTGCTACTGTTGTCTTTGTTTCTATTTCATTTATTTCTGCTCTGATCTTTATGATTTCTTTCCTTCTACTAACTTCGGGTTTTGTTTGTTCTTATTCTCTAGTTCCTTTAGGTGTAAGTTTAGATTGTTTATTTGAGATGTTTCTTGTTTCAAGGTAGGGTTGTACTACTGTAAACTTCCCTCTTAGACCTGCTTTTGCTGCATCCCATAGGTTTGGGATCATTGTCTTTTCACTGTCGTTTGTTTCTAGGGTTTTTTTTTTTTTTGCGGTATGTGGGCCTCTCACTGTTGTGGCTTCTCCTGTTGCAGAGCACAGGCTCCGGACGCGCAGGCTCAGCAGCCATGGCTCACGGTCCCAGCTGCTCCGTGACATGTGGGATCTTCCCAGACCGGGGCACAAACCCATGTCCCCAGCGTCGGCAGGCAGACTCTCAACTACTGCGCCACCAGGGAGGCCCCTCTAGGTAGTTTTTGACTTCCTCTTTGATTTCTTCAGTGATCTCTTGGTTATTTAGTAATGTATTGCTTAGACTCCATGTGTTTTTATTTTTTACATTTTTTTCTCTGTAATTGATTTTTAATCTCATAGTGTTGTGGTTGGAAAAGATGCTTATATGATTTTAATTTTCTTAAATTTACTGAGGCTTGACTTGTGACCCAAGATGTGATCTATCCTGAAGAATATTCTGTGTGCACTTGAGAAGAAGGTGTAAACTGCTGATTTTGGATGGAATGTCCTATAAATATCAATTAAGTCTATCTGGTCTATTATGTCATTTCAAGCTTTTGTTTCCTTATTAATTTTCATTTTGGATGATCTGTCCATTGTTGTAAGTGAGGTGTTAAAGTCCCCCACTATTACTGTGTTACTGTCGATTTCCTCTTTTAGAGGTGTTAGCAGTTGCCTTATGTATTGTGGTGGTCCTATGTTGGGTACATATATATTTATAACTGTTATATCTTCTTCTTGGATTGATCCCTTGATTATTATGCAGTGTCCTTCTTTTTCTCTTGTAACATTCTTTATTTTAAAGTTTATTTTATCTGATATGAGTATTGCCACTCCAGCCTTCTTTTGATTTCCATTTGCATGGAATATCTTTTTCCATTCCCTCACTTTCAGTCTGTATGTGTCCCTAGGTCTGAAGTGGGTCTCTTGTAGACAGCATATAGATGGGTCTTGTTTTTATATCCATTCAGCAAGCCTGTGTCTTTTGGTTGGAGCATTTAATCCATTCACGTTTAAGGTAATTATTGATATGTACTTTCCTATTACCATTTTCTTAATTGTTTTGGGTTTGTTTTTGTAGGTCCTTTTCTTCTCTTGTGTTTCCCACTTAGAGAAGTTCCTTTAGCATTTGTTGTAGAGCTGGTTTGGCGGTGCTGAATTCTCTTAGCTTTTGCTTGTCTGTGAAGCTTTCGATTTCTCCATCGAATCTGAATGAGATCCTTGCCAGGTAGAGTAATCTTGGTTGTAGGGTCTTCCCCGTCATCATTTTAAGTATATCATGCCACTCCCTTCTGGCTTATAGAGTGTCTGCTGAGAAATAAGCTGTTAACCTTATGGGAGTTCCCTTGTATGTTATTTGCCATTTTCCCCTTGTTGCTTTCAATATTTTTTCTTTGTCTTTAATTTTTGTCAGTTTGATTACTATGTGTCTTGGCATGTTTCTCCTTGGGTTTATCCTGCTTGGGACTCTCTGCACTTCCTGGACTTGCATGGCTATTTCCTTTCCCATGTTAGGGAAGTTTTCAACTATAATCTCTTCAAATATTTTCTCTGGTCCTTTCTCTCTCTCTTCTCCTTTTGGAGATGAGAGATGCGAATGTTGTTGTGTTTAATGTTGTCCTGGAGGTCTCTTAGGCTGTCTTCATTTCTTTTCATTCTTTTTTCTTTATTCTTTTCCATGGCAGTGAATTCCGCCATTCTGTCTCCCAGTTCACTTATCCATTCTTCTGCCTCAGTTATTCTGCCATTGATTCCTTCTAGTGTATTTTTCATTTCAGTTATGATATTGTTAATCTCTGTTTGTTTGTTCTTTAATTCTTCTAGGTCTTTGTTAAACATTTTTTGCATCTTCTCGATCTTGCCCCCATTCTTTTCCAAGGTCCTGGATCATGTTCACTGTCATTATTCTGGATTCTTTTTCTGGAAGGTTGCCTATCTCCACTTCATTTAGTTGTTTTTCTGGGCTATTATCTTGTTCCTTCTTCTGTACATAGTCCTCTGCCTTTTCATTTTGTCTGTTTCTTCATGAATATGGTTTTTTTTCCACAGGCTGCAGAATTGTAGTTCTTCTTGCTTCTGCTGTCTGCCCTCTGGTGGATGAGGCTCTCTAAGAGGCTTGTTCAAGCTTCCTCATGGGAGAGACTGGTGGTGGGTAGAGCTGGCTGTTGCTCTGGTGGGCAGAGCTCAGTAAAACTTTAATCCACTTGTCTGCTGATGGGTGGGGCTAGGTTCCCTGTTGGTTTTTTGGCCTGAGGCAGCCCAGCACTGGAGCCTACCTGGCTCTTTGGTGGGGCTAATGGCGGACTCTGGGAGGGTTCACACCAAGAAGTACTTCCCAGAATTTCTGCTGCCAGTGTCCTTGTCCCCACGGTGAGCCTCCGCCACCCCCTGCCTCTGCAGGAGACCCTCCAACACCAGTAGGTAGCTCTGGTTCAGTCTCCTATGGGCTCACTGCTCCTTACCCTGGGTCCTGATGTGCACACTGCTTTGTGTGTGCCCTCTAAGAGTGAAGTCTCTGTTTCCCCCAGTCCTGTTGAAGTCCTGCAGTCAAATTCCACTAGCCTTCAAAGTCTGATTCTCTAGGAATTCCTCCTCCCGTTGCCAGACCCCCAGGTTGGGAAGCCTGATGTGGGACTCAGAGCTTTCACTCCAGTGGGTGGACTTCTGTGGTATAAGTGTTCTCCAGTTTGTGAGTCAACCACCCAGCAGTTATGGGATTTGATTTTATTGTCATTGTGCCCTTTGTACTGTCTCACTGCGACTTTTCCTTTGTCTTTGGATGTGGGGTATCTTTTTTGGTGAGTTCCCGTGTATTCCTGTTGATGATTGTTCAGCAGTTTGTTGTGATTCCAGTGCTCTTGCAAGACGGAGTGAGCACACTTCCTTCTACTCTGCCATCTTGATCCAATCTCAACAGATTTCTGTATATTGATTTTGTATCCTGCAATTTTACTAAATTTGTTTATTAGTTCTCATAGTTTTTTTTTTGTGTGTGTGTGTGTGTAGTCTTTAGGTTTTTCCATATATAATATAATGTCATCTGCAAATAGTGACAGTTTTACTTTTTTCTTTCCAATTTGGTTGTCTTTTATTTCTTTATTATGCCTAATTGCTGTGACTAGCACTTTGAATACTATCAATATGTTGAATAAAAGTGGTGAAATTGGGCATCCTTGTCTTGTTCCTGATCTTAGAGGAAAAGCTTTTAGGTTTTCACCATTGAGTATGAAGTTAGCTGTGGGTTTGTCTTATATGGCTTTTATCATGTTGGGGTATGTTCCCTCTCTACCCACTTTGTTGAGAATTGTTATCATAAGTGGATGTTGAATTTTGTCAAGTGCTTTTTTGCATCGATTGAGTTGATCATTTGTTTTTTTCCTTCATTTTGTAAATATGGTGTATCACATTGATTTGCAGATGTTGAACAATTCTTGCATCCCTGGAATAAATCTCACTTGGTCATGGTGTATGATCCTTTTAATGTGTTGTTGAGTTTGGTTTGCTAATATTTTGTTGCGGATTTGTGCATGTATATTCATCAGGGATATTGGCCTGTACATTTTCTTTTCTTGCAGTGCTCTTGTCTGGTTTTAATATCAGGGTTATCCTGACTTTGTAAAATGAGCTTGGAAGTATTCCCTTCTCTTCTATTTTTGGGAAGAGTTTGATAAGGATTGATATTAATTCTCCTTTGATTGTTTGGTAGAATTCACCAGTGAAGCCTTCTGGTCCTGGACTTTTGTTTGTTGGGAGGTTTTTGATTACTGATTCAATCTCCTTACTAGTAATGTGTCTTTTCAGATTTTCTGTTTCTTCATGATTCCATCTTGGGAGAGTGTATATTTCTAGGAATTTATTTATTCTATGTCCAATTTGTTGGTTTGTAGTTGTTTGTAGTAGTCTTTCATGATTTTTTGTATTTCTGTGGTATAAGATTTAACGTTTCCTGTTTCATTTCTGATTGTATTTATTTGAGTCCTCTGTTTTTTTCTTGTTGAGTCTAACTAAAGGTGTGTCAATTTTGTTTATTTTATTTTATTTTTGGCAGTTCAAAATTATTTACTGAGAATTCATTGAGAGCCAAATTCTTCTTGGTTATCCTGTCTTCCCTAGTTCTTTTTGTCACAGAGTTGAGGAAAAGAGTTCGCTCCCTACAGAGTCATAAACAAAGATAAGTTAGGGAGCAAGATACTAAATTTTATTCAGTACTCTTTTCCAAGTTCTGTTAGAATCATTGTTTGTCTTGTACCCTGATTCAGTGGTTGGTTACAGGATGCATTTCAGTGTTCACTCAAATGCTGATTTTTATCATTTCCACTTCCTGGAATAGTACAGGTAGTCCTTGTTTATGTTGAGAATGCATTCCTGGAAATCACACCAGTTAGGGATCTGGTAACACAGATCACTTTCCCCCTTAAGATTAGTGTTGTAACTGAGGATTATGGTCCTTTTAGAGCTTCTAGAGGCTGCACACATTCATTGGCTAATGATCCTGTTCCACCTTTAAAGTGAGAAGTAGCTGGTCATGGCTTTGTCAAGATGTTTTTATAACTTTTATTGGTAGTTTATGTCTTTTACCCTATAATATGGCAGGAATTTCTTTTCACATAAAGTCATATAGATGTCTTTTATGTGTTTTAATGTATGTTTAGCATTCATTTTATTGTTATATCTTAATTTATTAACCAAGTCCTTCTTTTTTTTTTTGCGGTACGTGGGCCTCTCGCTGTTGTGGCCTCTCCCATTGCGGAGCACAGGCTCCGGACGCACAGGCTCAGGGGCCATGGCTCACGGGCCCAGCCGCTCCACGGCATGTGGGATCTTCCCGGACCGGGGCACGAACCTGTGTCCCCTGCATTGGCAGGCAGACTCTCAACCACTGCACCACCAGGGAAGCCCCCAAGTCCTTCTTGTTGGACATTTTAATGGTTTAAGAATATTTTTGCAATGATAACAATGTTAAAAGAAATACTTTACTCCAAAACTATTGAACTCATTTACACTATCACCAAAAATATATGAGAAAACTTATTTCCTTACACTCAGATCAAAACTTGGAATTACCAGTATTTTTATGACTTTGCTACTCTGATGGATGAAAGATGATATCACATTAGTTGGCATTTTTGTTGGTTATCTTTCCATTATTATTAGTCAGTGATTTTCTTTGGGATTACTTTTTCATATTATGCAACCATTTCTTCTGTGGAGTTACTTTTATGTTTCTGGAGTGTGCTATTTCTTTACATATCGTGAATATTATCTCTGTGTCTCTCACATAGGTTGCAAATATTTTTCTTCAGTTATCCATTTGTCTTTTGACTTTGTATAACCTTCTGTACAAATATGTAGTCAACTCTATTTTTTATGCTTTATGATCTTGTGATGTCAAACAAGAAAAGCTTTCCACTTCAGGATTTAGATAATACTTGCACTTAAAGTTTTCCTATCACTTTTACATCTTTTTACACTTAAATCTAATCCATCTGTTCCATCTGAACTGCTATCATGCACTTATCCTTTCAGATAAACTGAACATTCTGGTTTTACATATTTTTAAATTTATTTTGGCCAAAAATGAATAATATGTATGGATTAATTTAGAAAGAATATTTTATCAATTTTGAGTCTTTCTATCCATAACAGAAATATGGTGTGCCTTTTCATATATTTGTCTTCCTTTATCTCATTCACAGAGCTTACAGATTCTTTGTATGATCCCTGCATATTTCTGAAGCCTTACAATATCTTTGCAGATATTCTTTCCAAAATTCTTGGGAAGAATTGGCTTTGGTCACATCCCTCACTTCTGATCAAATCATCATGGCTGAAGGTAGGCTCAGTGAGGCTACCAGTGAGGAACTTCCAATGAGGCCAGGAAAGGGGAGGGTATATAGGTTAGCAGTATACCCAATTCAGATCACATGACTAAGCAGAAATGCTGTGGATTGGCCTAAAAGAAAAAATGCTAGATAAACAGAGTCAAGTTCTTAAAAAACCAGAGAACAGCTACTATAGTTTTTTTTTGTTTCTTTTCTTTTGCACAGTACACAGGCCTCTCACTGTTGTGGCCTCTCTCGTTGCGGAGCACAGGCTCCGGACGCGCAGGCTCAGCGGCCATGGCTCACAGGCCCAGCCACTCCGCGGCATGTGGGATCTTCCCTGACCGGGGCACGAACCCGTGTCCCCTGCATCGGCAGGCGGACTCTCAACCACTGTGCCACCAGGGAAGCCCTACTATATTTTTCTAGACAGTTTTGTTCAGATATTGAGTTAATTAGTTGAACTATATGGCATTGTAGATAGTCTCGTCATAGACAGTAGATCTAGATAGGTTATAAACATTTTATTCACATAAACTTTCTGCATATTTCAAACCATAATACAACACAAATGTGAATACTATGGTATCAAAAAGAAAGTGAAGAATTTTATACCAAATTTTTCTTTCTTTTTCTAAACCATGATTAGTCTAAAATACTAGCTCATCCCCATCTATGCATGTTTATGCCAGCCATATCCCCTCCTCTCTCCACCTTGATAATCATCACTTCTGCCTCCACTAATCAAAAATTAGCAAACTAGAATAAAGAAATGTAGCATGTCACAGCAAATCACCATCTTCACCAAGTTTTATGCCAGATTATTTTAGCTAATGTATATTTCTCCATTTTTATCTCTATTTTGTTTAATATTAATTTTTGCTTTAGGGTTTTTTTTTTTTTTTTACTTGTGGAAACAGTGGTAAAAGAAGATTTTCACATTTCTTCTTTATTTTGTCCTCAAATTAGATTTCACTCTCTCTCTTTTTGTGTGTGTATGTCTTATATTTGTTATATGACACTGCTCTGGAAATTTTCTTGAGGCTACATTTTAATTATAGAATTCAAATCCAGTATTATTTGGGGGTTGTATATATGTGTCCAGAGACTTAGAATAAGAGGTAAAAATTAGATCAATATTTCTGTTTCCATCTTGGGTCAGACCATAGCAATGAAGAGAACAAATGATCTAAAGACTAAGATTCAAGCTAGGTTACTATTATGATTAATTGCTTCTCAATGGAAATGAAAATGATGAATGTTAATCAGTAAATTGATTTTTATCGATCTGCAGTGATATATTGATATTTCTAACATTTCTGAGGTGTTTTCTTATACTAAGCAATAATATAACCTAAGGCAAGTAGCAGTTTATAGAAGAAAACCATTAACTTATATAGATTGATTTATAAGGCTCCGGTTTGTATATTTCAGGGAATAGGGACTGATAAAAATTTAATCTCTAGTACATTTTATAAGCTATAAAGGAATATTCTACTTAGCTATGTATATTTGAAGGTGTACTACCTCAGAAATACAAAAGGGAACCCAGAAATACTTAACCTTAAGAGAAAAGGGGATGTTGTAAAATATTTAGAAATCAAAGATGTTCATTAAGAAACCAGAAATTATTGAATGTCAGGTATTTGGAAGTAATACCCTGAATATTATTGTATGACAACAGGTTGATTGTTTAACAGAGTTAAAATAGCAAATAATGTTATTTGTGAATAACCAGGATTTTTTGTTTGTTTCATTTTTGAAGAAAATAGCACAGTTGCAGTTAGAGGCATTTCTATTTTAATTAATTACAAGAAAATATTGGTTTTTTCTTTTTTAATTAATAGAATTTATTTTCTAGGGCAATTTTGAGCTTCACAGCAAAATTGAGTGGAAAGTACAGAGAGTTCCCATGTATTCCCTCTCTATACATGCACAACCTCCCTCACTATCAACTTTCCTCACCATGGTTGTATGTTTGTTATAATTGATGAATCTACATTTGCACATCATTTATCACCCAAAGTCCAGAGTTTACATTAGGGCTCACCCTCAGTGTTGTACATTCTGTGGGTTTTGACAAATGTATAATGACATGTATCCACCATTGTAATATCATGCAGAATTGTTTCACTGCCCTAAAAATCCTCTATGCTCTGCCTATTCATCCCTCCCTCCCCCAAACCCCTGGAAACTACCAGTCTTCTACTGTCTCCATAGTTTTACCTTTTCCAGATTATCATATAGTTGGAATCACACAGTATGAGCCTTTTCAGATTGACTTATTTCAGTTAATAATATGCATTTAAGTTTCCTCTGTGTCTTTTCATGACTCGATTGCTCTTGTATTTTTAGTTGGTTTGTTTTGTTTTGTTTTAGCAATGAATAATATTTCATTTTCTGGATATACCAGTTTATTTATCCACTTACCTACTGAGAGACCTCTTGGTTGCTTCCAGGTTTGGCAATTATGAATAAAGCTGCTGTAAATATCCTTGTGTAGGTTTTTGTGTGGACATGATTTTTCAATTCATATGGATATATACCAATGTACATGATTGCTAGATAGTATATTAATAGTATGTTTGATTTTGTAAGAAACAGCCAAACTGTCTTCCAAAGTGACTGTATCACTTTGCATTCTCACCAGCAAAGAATAAGAGTTTGTACTGCTTGTTTTAATTTGAAATTAATTTTCTTGTTTTAATTTGAAATTAATTTGCTCTTGTTTCAATTTGAAATTCCCTAATAACATATGCTGTTGAACATCTCTTCATATGTTTAGTTGCCAGCTGTATAGTATCTTCTTTGGTAAGGTGTCTGTTCAGGTCATATCCATTTTTTAATCAGATTCTTTATTTTATTCTTGTTGAGTTTTAAGAGTTCTTTGTATATTTTGGGTAACAGTTCTTTATCAGATGTGTCCTTTGCAAATATTTTTCTCCCAGTCTGTGGCTTTTCTCATTCTCTCAAGGTTTTGTTTTTAGTATTGTCACAGATTTATTCTTTTTGTCAGTCTTCACTGTCATTGAAATGGGATCATAGGAGAGAGAGAGATAAACATGCGTGTTTAGTTGACTATTTTCCAGTTCCTTTTTAACAACAGGGGGTAGGGAAAAAACATACTCCTTTCAGAAATATTGGTTTATTTAAGTTTATTTTGGTTTTGTTGTCATTTATTGAGAGCTTTACTGTGAACCCCAATCAGTGATAAGTTTTTTTATATACATTCTCTTATTTAATCTTTACCTGATCCTCAAAGGCAGCCATGGCCATTTCCCTGTTTTAGAAAGGAAATTGAAGTTTAAGAAAGCCAGATAATTTGCCCAATTCACACAGCTAGTAAGTGACAGGTTTGAAAGCTAAATCTATAGTTGATTGTGCCAGAAACTGTATTCTAATAATCCTACATACTGCTTCTCTATTCCCTTTCTAAATTAATACCATCATTATCCATTTCGTTTGAATATCTAGTACATTTATCTGGAAGCACTTATCATTATTGCCTTTTATGGGCGAGGTACTTTTCTAGATGTTGAGTTTATACAGATGAATAAGACATGGTGTCTGCATGCATTCTTATCCTCTAGGAGCTCCTAGTCAAAGGGAGGTAGACAAATAAACTGATCAATTACATTATAGCAAATGCTGTACACACAGTCCTATGGTAACCTAGAGGCTGGATATTTATGACACATTAGCCCATCAGTGTTCAAGGTTGAAATAAATAGAAAGTAAATATATTAAAATAATTTTTATTATTTTACACATAAAACAGGGAAAACGTTTTCTTTAATTTGGACTGAACAGAATGTGAGGAAGTACTAAACCACCAGACCTGAATGGAAACACTGGCCCATCAGACTTGATCATACTCATCATCATTGTTCATCTAGTCATATCTCATTCCAGTACAGAAAGGTGATACTAATGAAGGCAAGTCAAACCAGTTGGGGTGTATCGGGGATAGGTAATGTGCTTTTCTCTTGTTTTCATTCTAGGCAAAATGCTTCACTTACCCAGGTAGGAGCAATTTGACTTTTTTTTAAAGATCAAACCAAGGTATTAGTTTCCCTATCATTTTTCTGAGTCTGAATATTACTCTATTAAAAAAATGACAATTCCTGAAGATTTTCCGCTAGCTTTACCCTTTATTGGAAACACAGCCAGGAATAAATTTCAAAGGATCCATCTTTAACATGGTTTCTTAACTCTGCAGTAACCTAAGACTTTCAGAGTCAATTCCTGCCTAACATACTCTGAGAGAGCATGTCATTTTCGTCCCTTTTTACATCCAGGGGAAGTCAAAAATACCTTAAGATACCAAACATCACGAAGTGTGTTATATCCATACCATCATAATGAGTATTATGGCCTCATAGACTTTCTTCAGAAACAATCTGACTTTATAATGGACATATTTTACATCATAGAACTAAGTGATATTTTGTCTGAGGAAGAGGATTCAATGGCTTTCCTACAGGGAACTTTAAAATATATGAAAACATAAATGAAGATTAATTCTCTGTGTGTGAAACTGACAGGGGGTTAGATATTTTCATAAGGCCACCAGGTTTAAAAGGTAATTTAAAAAGTTAACTTGGAACCCTGGCTTCAATGACAAGGGATAGGAATGGTTGATAAACTAGACAATAAGAAGCAACTCATATTTCTTGAACTATTAGAAGATTTTACCAAAATTAAGTAGACCAATTTCATAATGTTATATACCAACTATGACAATGCTAATGGTCTCAGAAAATAGTTTAAGAATTGTGTATAATAATATGTATGGCCTGGGATTATTTTGTTTGTGTCACACTTGTTTGGTTTAACATTTAATTAGCAAGACATGCATGGGATCTTATTTTTTTGGTAAAGCTCAATGTACAGTTTAAAGATTGCAGAATGTCCTTTGTAACTGATAGGACCATACAAAGAGCAGAGATAAAGATACTGTGATTAGTGAGGTCTTGAATGTCCTTAGTGTTCTTGTCAAAGGTTAGAAACAAAGCAAAAAAATCATATCAGCTATTTCTTTTATTATTGGCTGATGTGGGAAAACTGGTGAGTTGAAAAATGGGCAGTTATGAAACAAATATCACAATCATCTCCACAGGTAATTTTATCTGTGAAAAATTAGAAGATTTTTATAATTCCGGTTGAATTACTTGATTGTGCAAGTCTGTTTTGTATAAACACAAGTAAATAACAAGATGCGTGGTTAGGATTTAACCTCATGTCTCATGCTTGTTTGTGTAGCATGAAGTGAAACTGACTGGCCTGAACAGCCCAGGGAGTTATGTGTGTGGTAACTTGAGGAAACCACACTGTGAAACAAAAGGATGTTGAAAACGTTAGAAAGCAAAATTAATTTATAGCCTTGGCAGTTTTACATTGCTATTAAACACCGTCACTTAACGCTTTGAAAGCATGTATTTTCAGTATTTCAGTGTTTCAATAAGGCAACATCTCTTGGTGACCAGTTCAGTGATATAGAGATCTGCTTTCCTATGCTTTTCCCTCTTCTTACTCTCTGTTATCCTCTGGAGTGATCTTATACACACTCATGACTTCAGTGATTGCCTGTGTTTTAATACTTCCCAATTTATACTCCCAGTCTAGTTCCTTATCATATCAAGGACATCCTGCTTACTGGATATCCTCAGTTGGATGCCCCGTGCATACCTCAAACACATCCCAAAGTACACTTATCTTTTCAGCCTCTGTGCTCCTGATCTCAGTAAATAGTACCATTATCCACACATACTGTCACACATGAAACCTCATCATTATCCTGATTCCTCTCTTTTTCCTACATCCAATGGACCACCAAGACCTGTCAATTCTATGACCTGTGTCTAAAAACTGTCCACTTCTCTCCAATCTCAGTACTATTATAGTAGTTCAGGCCCTCATCCAGTTTCTCCTGGATTACTAACAGTTTTCTAATTATTGAAAATACCACTTCTGTACAATCTTTTCAGGATGTCCTTATAATGAAGCAGGTATTATTATACTGTGTATTACACTCAAGCAGACTGTATCCTATGCCTTGGTTATTAACAAAAGTTCGGCATTGGTCTTTAGTGTGAATGACTAATTTAGACATAAAAATCTCATCCCTACATATGTCTAAACCTGTATATGTGTAATGTGTACATATTACCCTTCAGTGATTCCCCCATCTGAACTGTGAGGTCAGCTCATTGATGGTTCCCCAAATAGGCCATTTGAGAGCTTTGATTTTAACTTCAGTTCTAACCCAGTATTAGACTGCTCTGATAGCTGGAGAACCATTTTCAGCTTGTGCTAGGAATGCCAGACCAAGAGGGAATTAGGTAGGAAACACATTATGTGTGTGTGTTTTAAGGAATAATGTGTCTATTCAAGTTGAGGGTCATAATAATTTCCAAGAACTACTTCTTATTGGAGAAGATAGAAAAATAACACTATAAATTTTTTGAGAGTAGAATTTGTATCCCCCAGTCAGAAAATATTACTTTTCTAAACGTGATTGTTACTTTCCAGGACGTAAAAAAACATGTTCAGTACCATGCACCTATATCTCAAATAATGTGATCATAACTTAAACACATCTGTGTTGTTCAGTACTTCTATAGTGAGCTGCAGTGGGGCCTCTCAGCTTGACCCATTTGAGTTAATGTACTTTTACTTATACATAATGTTTGATAAACATTCTGGGAAGATAGAAAGATGAATCAGACATGGCTCCCGCTCTGGAGGAAACAAACTAAAAATTGATTAAAAGTAAATAAGTTAGCAGTATGCTCCTTCTAATGCAAGGGAATTATATCAGACCACGGGTGGTTGATTTCATTCAGTACCAATATTGAGAACATAGTTCTTTAGTGCTTTCAACTTCTATAAATCTGACCCTGAGCCATAGGAAAAGCTATTGCTTTTGAGGCATATAGCTTTATATATTGCAAAAGTCTGATATTGGTTTGGCCTGTTTGATCAACTATTTAATAAATTCAGTGAGTAAAACATGAATAATCGTTTAAACTGGTTATTTGGTATAGTTTTGAGTAAAATAATCATCGATTTTATATTATTTTTGTTCAGTTGGTTATTAGGTTATGACTATGTATTTTACTTTTTCTAAGCATAGTCTAATTGTAACTATAGTATTAAAAAGCAAAAATAAAAAATACCCCATGATGCTTTACATATATATGTTCCAATATCCAGCAGCATAGGTCCATCAACAGAAACATGATGCTCATTCACAGAGAAGAAAGAGTGGAGCCACTTGTCAGCTCTGTACTCCTCCTGGTTGCAAGCAAGAGTGAAGAATTTTGAAGTTAACATGCGCAAGACACACTGCAAGTTCTAATGTAAATTATGAGAGTCTCTATGTCCTATGTTTCATTATAAATCATCCTCTTACAATATTTTTAATGAATGAACTATATCTTGTCATAAAAACAAAATGTAAAAGAGAAAAGTTGAAGATGACAAATATGATTATTTCAAGTTATGACCACATCATAATTTTGTTTCTGTATATAGAGGTTATTTAATCAGTGACTCTACTTTGCATAGCAAACTTTCTAAGATCTGTTTTACCACTTGAATATAATACAGTACAGATGGCAAGTCGACAAGAGCCAATCATAATCTTAATTGATTAATTGTAGGATAAAAATGTTATGAACTATACAAAAACATTCTATTTATATAGTGTACACATACACCCACAGTAAATACTTCTTTAATCTGATCTTGAAATTGATCACATTTCAAAGCAGAACCCTGTACATTAGCATGTTAAATAAATAGATAATAAACAGTGTATAGAATATGTGATTTATATAGTTACATATTTAAATATATACTACTTATATATACCTGTAGATATTTAATTAATACTTTTATTAATATAAGTGAAGTAATATTTCAGTCATTAAAATCTTTCTGACTTCTTGCCTAGTTGAACTTAAGATTTTGGCATGAATCTGATATTATTTTTCAGAATATCTTGGTGCTTGGTGTTTATTTAAGAAACTCTATGAGAGAACCTCCTATGTAGCAGCCAGATATTAATTCAGGTAACCATTCTGACAACCCTATACAGCAGAAGCTACTATAGTGCCCAGCTTGCAGATGAGGAAATTAAGTAGATTATTCTAGGCCAGACAGCTATTTGGCAGAATCAGGATTTAAAATTACTCCAAAACAGGGCTTCCCTGGAGGTGCAGTGGTTAAGAATCTGCCTGCCAATGCAGGGTACGCGGTTCGAGCCCTGGTCCAGAGAGATCCCACATGCCACGGAGCAACTAAGCCCATGCGCCACAACTACTGAGCCTGTGTTCTAGAGCCCACGAGCCACAACTACTGAGCCTGTGTGCCACAACTACTGAGCCCGTGTGCCACAACTACTGAGCCTGTGCTCTAGAGCCTGTGCTCCGCCACAAGAGAAGCCACCACAGTGAGAAGCACATGCACCACAGCGAAGAGTAGCCCCCACTTGCTGCAACCAGAGAAAGCCCGCGTGCAGCAACAAAGACCCAACGCAGCCAAAAATAAATAAATAAATTAATTAATTAAAAAATAAAAAATACAAAATTACTTCAGAGCCCTTATGATATTGCTTCTATGTGGAATCTAAAGAAAGGGTACAAATGAACTTAGTTACAAAACAGAAGTAGAGTCACAGATGTAGACAACAAACTTATGGTTACCAGGGGATTGGGGGGGAGGGTTAAAACTGGGAGATCGGGATCGACATATACACACTACTATATATAAAATAGATGATTAATAAGAACCTACTGTATAGCACAGGGAACTCTTTCCAATACTCTGTAATGACCTATACGGGAATAGAGTCTAAAAAAGAGTGGAGATATATATATGTATAACTAGTTCATTTGGTTGCACACCTGAAACTAACACAACATTATAAATCAACTATACTCCAATAAAAATTAAAACAAACAGGGCTTCCCTGGTGGCGCAGTGGTTGAGAGTCCGCCTGCCGATGCAGGGGACACGGGTTCGTGCCCCGGTCCAGGAAGATCCCACATGCCGCGGAGCGGCTGGGCCCGCGAGCCATGGCCGCTGAGCCTGCGCGTCCGGAGCCTGTGCTCCGCAACAGGAGAGGCCACAACAGTGAGAGGCCCGCGTACCAGGAAAAAAAAAAAAAAAACACAGCAAAAAAATTACTCCAGAGTCCACATGCCTGTTTGTAAGGGACTGGCAGTCATGTCCGAGCATTATTTGCTCAAATATTAATTAGACATCAAGGGCACAGGAAACGTTACCCAGCCCTTGGTAGGTTGGTGGGAAGACACTCAGGGACCCGGAGCCTGAGCTTCGCAGTGTCACTCTGTGTGAGATCCAGGAGTTAGAACCACATCTAACCTGCCCTCCCTTCCTCGGCCATGTCTACAGAGCGCCCTGACAGCAGGCAGTAAAGGGAAAGCTGGCATCAGACAGCAGCCCTTCTGTTTAGGGAACACAGAAATGACCCCTTTGTTATCTTTGACTGATTCCACAGCTGCCATGGTATTCAGTTAGCCATGGTTACAAACTGGGTTTTGTAGTCAGTTTGACTTTTGTAATTCTTTGAAGTCTCTGCTAGAACTAGAGATTTGAGTGTCATATCAGTTCCCCCGTTAATGATATAAATTTCTTTACAAATTGCAGTTTCAGCTTCTTTGACAAGCTATTGGGGACCGCTTTTTATTACTACAGGATGTTTTTCACTGTCTTCTAGAATTTAAATTAAAAAAATATAGTTTCTGTTTGGGTAGTGATGATGAGTTTTAGGTTCTTTTTCACAAGCTTGGGGAAAACATTTTTCTGACTTTAAGTGCAGGCTCATTATGCTATAAGAGGAAATAGGGTTTTAAGGGACAATAACTGTACTTAATATGTAACTTTTTTTTTCATTTTACCACTGAACCTTGAATAATAGAACTTAAGTGGTTGTTTGGAGCTAAATTATTCCTGTGTCTTGAACTGCTGTTCAAACACACTGAAATCATCATATGTGTTAGTTCAGAAAGTGAAAAGCCCTAAAAATTGCCTCAGAAATTTTATTTCCTTGTATTATAATTTAAATTTGGTAATTTCCCTGAAGAATAATAGAAAAGTTGTTCAAAGATACAGCTTGTGAACTTAGTGTTTTTTTTTCACATGAGGGAAAGGAGCTAACATTGACTGTGTGTTCACAGTATGACAGACATTTGACCTCACTTAAACCCCACACCAAATGCATGAGATAGGTATTTTTTCTCCCCATTTTACTGAAGAAATTGAGTCTCAGAGATATTAGGTGAATTGTCTAAGGTCACACAGCTCCTCCATGGAATACCAACTGGAGTTATCCTGACCTCAGAGATTGTGCTCTGTCTGTTACAATACCGTGCACTTTGGGAATTTTAAAAAATCTTAGTTATTTTCACCTTTAAATTAGTCATCGGTATCAACAGTGCATATTAAAGAAGGAGTGCGTTTCTAGAGAGAGAGCCATTTACTCCTTTCATTGGAGGTATGGAAATCATGCTGAATATTAAGTATGATTTACCTTGGCAAGTGCCATGGCTTAAACTGACAAGTACTAGTGTGCTTAGTTAAACACCTCTTTGAAACAAGATTCCTTGTGGACCCAATGCACAAAGGATAGTTGTGTGCCCCTCAGGGTCCTCTTATGGATGACTTAGAGGGATTCCAGGGGAATTAGCGGGTGGGAAGCCTCAAAGGTGCCCACTAACTGTGTCCTTGACCTTCAGTGGGAGGCAGAGGCTCAGAGGAACTGGCAACAGAAAAGAAACCATTGCTCGAGAAGATTGCTTAAAACAGGTCCGTTGCTCTCCCTGCAGAGTGAAGGCACTGTTTGTGGTTTGGAGAGCACAGTGACAGTTGGAAGCTGTTGTAACAATTCGAAGTATATATATCTCTGTAACGCGGTATACTTTCTTATCTTGAGGAGCATGTGTTAAAACAGTTGAGATATGTTGACCAAATGGGGTCTGTAGGGAAAGAGCAAGTCTTGATATTTCCTTGTTTCATAGTTTGTGTTCAGTTGGCAGTGTGAGCGTAGTTAAAGGACGGTGTTAGTGCCCGTTTGAGATGTGAATCTATCAGTAAAAAGATGATCAATTATGGATTTATTTCTGTTTTTCTCTATCTCTTGACAGCTGTGAGCAAGGCTGTTCCAAATTTCCATTATATTACAGCAAGTTTATTACTTCCCTGAACAAATAAAATACGAATATAATTTCACCCTGAAAAGAGATTATTAAGCTAATGTTGCAAAAGACTTATTAATCTTATTAATTAACTGTTCATAGTACTGAATAGGGGAACTCAAGATAACTTGATTTTAGATCCTAACAGTGTCTTGCAAATCACATGTTAAGTGCCTAATACATATTTGTGAAGTAAATATATATGAATATAGTTCTTGCTGAGAGTTCTCACTTCTTAGTTGCATTTCCATTTTTATGTGTGAAGTAGAAATATTTATCTCTGACAGTTTTAGGCTTATCTTTTGAAGCTGCTTGAGTACTTCAGACAAAATAACCATACTATTCGTTATACCAAACACACACACACACACACACACACACAAGCACTAACCAGGAAGTTCTTACATATTTAGGACGGTAAGAATACTTGTTTTGCCTGTGACTTAGTAATCAACATCTTCTGCTTTTGACCACAAGAGTAGGAAATGTCTTATATGTTATTTACCATGGATGTTTACTATCTATTTTCTTAAGCCTGGTGAACAAACTGTTGGTAGGGTTTCTGGATAGGATGAGTTTCCATAAGCGAGCTACATTTAGGAAGGGTTGTCCTAAACACGCAGTTCATAGGGTCCAAGAAAAAGCTACTCTGACTTTTCTTTGCCAATATTAAGTTCTTTCGTATTTTCTGGGTAGGATTGATTAGACCCAGAAGACACGCCTAGTCCCTTACAGACAGTTCAGTCAAAATGTTCCTGTCTGTTTGATGCATAGTTTGTAAGCATGTCTGAGAGTTTTCATGTTACTTGTCTTCTTCCCTTTCACTGTTGATTGAATTCTCAATTCTGCCTAAATATCAGACTTTAAAAACTACCTCCTCTTAATTTGTGCTTAAATATGGTGAGAAGCTTGATAATGAATTTATTAAGTAAAAAATACTGGGCTTTCAAGAGGATTAACCTCTCACCAAGGAAGAAGCACCTAATTCCTAACTCCTAAGTTAGGTGTTTCTAATAAAGATTGTTTTTCATTGCAAGGAGTTGCTTTGTGATTTCATATACATGGAAAGTGAGATATGGAGACTTTACCAAGAAGCAAAGACGGACAACAGAGAGTAGGTGGGCAGAATGCGATGGATAAAGAAAGGCAGATAAATGAGGAAAGGAAAAGAACATTTATTATTTTGAGGAATTTCTGTAATGTCTTTACTTAAGGTACATGTTTAAGAGAATTTTGTTCATAGCTACAAAGAGATTCAGAAATGAAACATAGAAGAAAGAACTAGAAAAGGTACTGAATTAAGGAAAAGAGGGGGAAATGGGAGGGAGAAAAATGATATAGAGGAGGTGATAGAAAAATGTCTAGAAGAACAAAGGTTCTTCTAAGTAGCTGTGAGTCTTCTGCCCTTTCTTAAGTCTTGAGAATCCTCTGGTTTCATATTCTCTGCTTCTTTAGACAGGATGTACATTAATAGATTGTTTACTTAGTAACTGAAACCTTTGCTTCTTTCCTCTTCAGCAAAATCATGAAATGTGAAGTTTGTTCCCAGTCACTAAAAAATGCAAAGTTCATCTGGGGGCAGTTGTACAGATTCAAAATATTATTTAATTATATAATGTGACAAGACTTTAAAACAATTAAGCTATTCCTATTGGCTGTTGAACTTCTTAGAACTTTTTTTCTGCAAAATGTTATAATGATATAGATGCCGTTTGAGTGAGAATCAATTTGAGTACCAGTAATGGCAGTTTTTGCTTTATAATTATTTTAGAATTCTTCCCGTAAGTCAGTAAGCACACATAATCCAATAAATCTAAGGAAACTGTGGCTATGTTCCCTGAACTGAAGAGACATCTACTTGAAAACTCTCTCTTGGAAAACTGTCTCTTTGCTAAGGGCACAGTCGTGGGCTCTGAGGCCAGGCTGTCTGAGCTAGAGTCCCAACTCTGTCTCTTACGGTCTAGGTAACCTTGGCAAAGTCATTTCTCCACTCAGAAGGTACTCCTTGTGAAGGTGCTATCTCATGAGGCTGGGATATTGAATAATTAATAAGTGCAAATAACTCAGAAGAATGTCTGACGTATAAGAAGTGTCTAATAAATTTAAGGTATCAGGGTGCATTGTCCAATATAGAAAAGAGGAAAAATCACTTCAAAACATTAAGACAGAAAGCCACAAAAGAAGTCAGTCAGTCAGTCAAGGTGAAGATTATTCTTTAAAACTAAAAAAATCTATCAAAGTATCTTCCATGTATTTAGTAGTTTAATAAATATGTACTGAAAAGCTGGGTGGTTAAGAGAATAAAATATAAAACTGGAGGTATTCATCAAAAGTATTTATTGAGCTCTAATACACATTTATAACTGTATTAAGTCTGCTTTGGTTAGAGGAAAAATATGATATAACTTATGTCTTCAAGGTTGTTTCAGTTAGTTGAAGAGAGAATATCGCAGGTATGACAGACAGACCTAAGATAAGGTTTTGCAAGTAATAGGCACTCGGTAAGTACTCAAGAACTCACTCAAATCTGAAATAATTCTAAATGATAATCGAAATATAAGGAACTATAAGTAGGTATTCAGGCACTCATAAGAGTGATATAGTTCAGAAAGTAGGACTCAGGCTGGTATTTAAAGAATATGTAGTTTTAAGCTTGCACACATTCTTTTCAACCCTAGTTGCACACTGAAATAGTGAATGCCCGTATCCACCCCAAGAAAATCTTATTTGACTGGTATGAAGTGAAGCCCGGACATATATGTGGTTTAAAAGCTACTGAGGACAGGGTTTCCCTGGTGGCGCAGTGGCTAAGAACCCGCCTGCCAATGCAGGGGACACGGGTTCGAGCCCTGGTCCGGGAAGATCCCACGTACCGTGGAGCAACTAAGCCCATGCACCGCAACTACTGAGCCTGAGCTCTAGAGCCCGCATGCCACAACTAATGAAACCTGCATGCCTAGAACCCGTGCTCCGCAACAAGAGAAGCCCGTGAAGCCCTCACACTACAACGAAGAGTAGCCTTCACTCGCCGCAACTAGAGAAAGCACACGCGCAGCAACAAAGACCCAATGCAGCCAAAAATAAATAAATAAAATAAATACATTTGTAAAAAAAAGCTACTGAGGTGATTCTAATATTCAGTCAAGGTGGGAATCCCTGGTGTAAATGGTCGGAGAGACAAAGAAAAATATTTTAGTCAGGCCTGAGGGGAGAGGGATGATAGCATGAGGGCATTTGTGTATAGGGCCATGAAAAGATGAGCAGTGGCTCAGAAGTGAGCTACACTGAGGCTAGACTAGGTTAATTTTAAGGTAGTGACATCCTAAACTGGGGTGACCTGGATGAGATGGAAGTGACAGATATGTGGCTTTCTCATATCCATGGGCTTTGACTTTAGACCCAACTTAAATCTCCTGGGCAGGTTGCATAGACTCTATATGCCTTCTATTTCTCATCTATAAAATGGATGTTACTCTCTCATAAGGACCACAGAGATGGAAAGGACATAGTGAAAGGAAGACCTGAATCAAGTGAATTAAGGTACTGGGAAAATGGCAATGTCATGGCCGGGCAGGAAGATGGAAGGGGCCGAAAGGGAACAAAAGCAAGTCACATGCTTCTTGAGTTTGTAAGGCTGCATATCTAGAGAAATTAATCATTCAGAGAATCTCCAAATAAAATAAATGGTGGATCAGAAAACCTCTATTTTATGGAAGAAAGTAAATTTCCTTCCCCGAGCTACTCACTATGAAATTCCCCCTCAGAGCTGATTATATCAACTCAGAAATGAAACTAGAGCTGTATATGGCAGTTTGGGCAAAATAAGAAATGATCCTCTTGAAAGTTTACTTAGTGTTTCAAATGTTCATATTAGAAGCAGAAGTACGTAAGTCTCGTGAGAAAAAGCTAAATGAAAATAGGAAGTATTGAAATATTGAAAATGAAAGCCACGTACATTTTGCAAGAATTTGACCTTCTATATTCTTTTAGTAGACTTTTTCTACATAAAAGTAATTAAAATTGTTATACTTTCTGATGAATAATGTCTACGTGGAAGTACATAGTAGTATTGCTATTTCTAAATTAAAGAAATGTGATTGCTTAGAAACATATTAAATGATCATCTAGGCACCCCTTTGGTATAAAAAGAACAAAATGTATTACATGAGGCAGAGTCATCTGGAGAGAGGAGTTGACCTATGATTAAATTGTCTTTTTATCTGAAGCTATTGTATTAGTTTTCCACATCAACTTTTGAAATGGCTTCTAGATATCATTGGCCTAAAAATTTCTATTATTTCCAAGTATTGTTTTCATGTTTGCTCATTTTATTGCCACAAGGACTCTGAGAGATGAATATGGTATCCCATTGTACAGTAGAAGAAGGAGAGTTACAAAAAGGGGCTGTCTCAAGAAAATGTGCCTGGTTAAGCAATAACAATGACCAGGCTGGAACCCAACTCTCTTGAGTTTATGTGTGATATTATCTTATTTTGGACTATCATATTCATTCCAGTGGTTACTGACCTTTTAAAATCACTTTCAGAAAAATCATCCCTGTATCTCTAGTCAACTTGATATAACACTAGTGAAACCAAATGCATTCACTTTTTGGAATTACATATGACTTAGACTCTGACAAATGTTAGAGTTAGTTTAAATGTTAAACTATGACTAACTAAATGTTAGTTTTTAAAGGAAACAATGTTTCATATTTTCAATATGTGCAGGCTTTGATTTTAAGTAGACCTAGTTTAGAATCCTGGAAAAGGATTTTATATGCCTCAGACTTCTCATCTGTAAACTAGGTAATAATTTGTACTTTATATGTGTGAGAATCTTATCAAGTAAGAATGCATGTAATGTTCTTAACACACAGTAGGCTTATTACATGCTATTTATATAATTTTGAAGTTGAAATAACTATTTCATAATATGAGTAGGTTTTATTGATTTGTTATTTATTACAAAAATTATACTTTTTAAATAAAATACAACCTGTGTTATTATAACTGAAGATACTCTGAAAGAGAATTTAGGTTAAAATATGGAAAATATTTTTAAAATACATAAATATGAAAGGTATGATAAAAGTATCAACGTTTTTATAAAGCTAGGTAAGTAGTTATTGAAGTTCATGCATGAAAATAAATGTACAGGAATAGCAAAGAAAACAGTAAGGAGAAAAGCTATATGGACAGCCATATGCAAAAGAATGAAATGGACTATTTTCTTACACCATACACAAAAATCAACTCAAACTCGATTAAAAATTTGGACATAAGACCTGAAACCGTAAAACTCCTAGAAGAAAACATAGTGGGTAAGCTCCTTACATGAGTCTTGGCAATGATTTTTTGGATTTGACACCAAAAGGCAACAAAAGCAAAAAAAAAACAAGTGGGACTACATCAAACTAAAAGCCTTCTGCATACCAAAGGAAACGATCAACAGAATGAAAAGGCAACATACTGAGTGGGAAAAAATATTTGCAAATCATGTTTCTGATAAGGGGTTAATATCCAAAATATATAAAGAACTTCATTAACTCGAAATATATAAAGAACTCATTAACATAGCAAAAAACAAACAATCTGTTTAAAAAATAGGCAGATCTGAATAGACATTTTCCCAAAGAAGACAAACAAATGGCCAACAGGTACACAAAAAGGTGCTCAATATCATTAGTCATTAGGTGAAATGCAAATTAAAACCATAATGAGCTATCACTTCACACCTGTCAGAATGGCTATTATCAAAAAGAAAAGAAATAAGTGATGATGAGGGTGTGGAGAAAAAGGGACCCTTGTGAACTGTTGGTGGGAATGTAAATTGGTGTAGCCACTACGAAAACAGTAGGGAAGTTCCTCAAAAAATTAAAAATAGAACTACCATATGATCCAGCTTTCCCACTTCTGAGCATTTATCCCAAAGAAACAAAATCACCATCTTAAAAAGATGTCTACATCCCCAGGTTCGCTGCAATATTATTTACAACAGCCAAGACATGGAAACAACCAGTGTCATAAACAGATGAATGGATAAAGCGTATGTATGTATATCTATATATATGTTATATATATAAAACATAGATGGACCTTGAGAGCATTATGCTGTGTGAAATAAGTCAAACAGAGAGTGACAAATACCATATGATCTCACTTGTATGTGGAATCTGAAAAAACACTGAACTCATAGATCCAGAGAACAGACTGGTGATTGCCAGAAGTGGGTGAAATGGGTGAAGGGGATCAAAAGGTACAAACTTCCATTTATAAGGTAAATAAATCCTGGCAATGTAATGTACAACATTGTGACTATAGTTGTTAACTGTACTAACTAATACTGTACTGCATATTTGAAAGTTGCTAAGAGAGTAGATCTTGAAAGTTCTCATCACAAGAAAAAATATGTAACTGAGTGTGGTGATGGATGTTAACTAAACTTATTGCGGTAATTGTTTTGCAGTGTATACATATGTCAAATCATTATGTTATACACCTAAAACTAATACAATGTTTTATGTCAATCAAATTTCAATTAAAAAAAGAAATAAATAAGCACAAAAACAAATAGACAAAGAGAAAAATATAAATGGGGACTAGCTCTAACAGATGTTAAAACTTACTATAAGTTGTCTGTAATTGAAAAGTGTGGTACTGGCATATAATAAAGAGATGGGCCAGTGGAATGACTGGATATTGTAGAAATATTTCTATATTATAGAAAAAGACCCAGGTACAAATAGAACTTCAGCGTGTATGTGCATATCTGTATATTTACATCTATTTCCAAGTCTCCTGCCCAATCTGAAAATCTGCCATTTCTACGGCACTGCTTGGAGTTGCTGTCCTGGCAGATGTACCTTGATTCCATTCCATGCTCCTAGATGTCGATTTCACTCTACACTAGGACTGTTCAACATATCTTTCGGTATTGGTAGAAATGGTCTAACATCTGGACTGTCCAATAAGGTGGCTACTGGACCCTTGAAATATGGCTAGTGCAACCATGGGGCTTATTTTAAAATTCTGTTTACTTTTAATTAATTTATAATTAAATGGCCACATGAGGCTAGTGGAAACTCTACTGAATGATCAAGCTTTATAGTCTAAGCTCTTTGAGGACAGCTTCACGTCTGTTTAGTTTACACTAGCGTCTAACATGGTGCCTGAGGGCTGACTGGTTTTTATTTTTCCAATCTATATTAATTCTATGACAAATACTTGGCAGGAGAGCTGGGTGCACCGCGATGTTCAGCTCCATCACAGTGCACAGTCAGGGAGGAGAACTGCAGCTATAATAGGTGCTTCTTGCTGTGTCTTTTCTCTTTGCTAGACAGAAGCTAGCTTAACCTTAATCATACAGGCTTGCAAAATTCACTCTAATTTGAAGGAACCTCAGAGTATGGTTTTTATGTAATAGTGAATAAAAAACAAAAGCAGGTATAAACATATTTATTCACCTGCTTTAAGAAAACTATAGCTTTCTTAAAGTAATATTTGCAGCTCTTCTCACAGAGCAGTTTGTCTTTGAGAAAACATACACAGTCAATGGTTTACATAAACACTGGTCTCAGAAGAGCAAAACATCAGATGGAAGGCTCAACAGCAACAGAAGGAGAACATTAGAATTTTGAAAAGGAGTTTCTGTTAATCTAAAGATTGTTCAAATCAGGTCTTCCCAGACAGTTTGGGGCAAAGTCAAATAAAATGTTAAGCAGCATGCTGATGTGGAAAGAGCTAGGGCTTAGGGCCGTAGATCACTGATTTGACTTTCAACTTTCCTGTTCCCTTTAGCTGTGTGATGACAGCTGCTCAGCTTCTCAGCACCAACTCTTTATCTGGCAGAAAGAGAAGGATTGTATTGTGGAAGTGTGGTTTGGGGGATAGAATGAGCTAATGTAAGTAAATGGTCAGCAGAGGTGTACTTCCCTCTACTGAACTCTCCTCCCACACTGACGCTGCCTCCAAAAGGTTGTTGTGTAGAGTTAAGAACATGAGAGCTGGAGAAGATTCTAGAAACTACCCAATCAAATACCCTCTCTTTATAAATGAGGAAATTGAGTATGGGATATGCGAAGACAAAAGTGATACCACCAGCAGGCTCTGAAAAAGGAGATGGCAGATGTCATCAGCATTACACCTGCTCCATGCTCTGTGCCACAACCTTTGAAATCGGTACTTAACTGCTGAAAATTCAGAGATGCAAACACACGAATGCATGTTTTGGGTTCTTTCTCACACTGTGATTTTCAATATTTGTTTTTTCTTTACCTTATTGAAAGTATTACTAGAGTGGTTAAGTTTCTCTATTTGAACTGACGATTACAGTCAAATTAAATACAAAATAACTACCTCAACATTATTTTGTCTAGTAGGAGGGCAAGTTCTTTGCTATCAGTGTTCAGATTCTTCTATACTTTTCTCCTTTCTAATGTGCTTTGGAATCTCCTGAATTTTAATACACAGAAGCAACTTTCACTTAAAAAAAAAACCTCTCTTTGGCTTCATTGACTTTTCTTTTGCTGATTATAAGACATAGCATAGAGATGTCTGATTGTGATAAAGGACCAGTGAACTTACACATGAGAGACAGAACACTTTAGTGATGTCAGTTATGAGAATTGGTATTTGACAGCACAGTGTAGAAATGCAATATCAATGCATAGATGAGGTATTTGCTTATAGAAAAATTTCCTAAAATAGCACAGTTCGGGGATTTGTTTTGTTCAGCGTTGAGCATGCTTTTGATTTACACCAACTATAAAACACATTCTCCGTGTTTCCTGATTTAGGTATTTAGTTTCACATAGGTAGACAGATAAAAAACTTTTTTGTGTCAGGTTAATTTTCTCATATAGAATTTTTGAGCTTAGCTACAATTTTACCTAGTGGAAAGTCATTTTAGGTGTGGTACTCCGCTATCACAGAACCTAAGAGTAAAGGCAAATTAAAGAATAATGATTTTTCTTTTGTTATAAGAGGCAATAAAGTTTACATACTGTGTATATAATATGACAAAGAAAAGAATGCATAACTAATATTTTATCAAATTTTGGAACATAGCAAGAGTATATTTTCCCATTCTTTACTTATAGAAATGAATATAGGATTAGAGAATATGGATACAATTAAGACTAAAATGTAAAATATAAAAATACCTAGTCTAATAGATATTTAATTCTTTTGAATGGAGTTTGTCATGATACATCTTCTCTGTCATATGTATCCCTTTTACAGTTTGTCTATTGAGATTTTCCCCATTTTACTTCAACTAAAGCAATGAGGAGGAGATTAAGGAAAAGTGAGAATCTTGTTCAGTGATATCACTGTGGAGATGAACACACAGATTATGCCTTCCTGGAAGCCGTATGACGTGGGTAGTTTGTCGTTATCCATTATTAGAGACTCTATAGTCTTGTAGCTGTTACCAACAACATGCTTCATTTTTCAGGGTCATCTGTTCTCTCTTCCTTCCCTTCAGGTATTGTTTCCCTATAGTATCTCTTTTATTTTTAAGCACTCTCTCCCTTCCCCACATACCTGTTCCATATTTATACGTATTTAAAAATGGATATCTACCTCTTTATGTACCTAATACTCTAATTCAGGAAGAACTCATAAGGCTAATATTAATCATAAATAAAGGAGGATTCTGAAAGAAGGCTTTCAGTCACAGTGTTGAACTTTTTGCCTCTTTATTTTTCCATTAAAGACAGTATTTGGAAAACATCCAGGAGGAAATCTCTTCTGAACAATTGCTTCCTAAGTGAAGCTATTTTATAGTTGATTTTCTCCCTCCTCTGCCCAGTTTTATTGAGAAATAATTGATATACATCACTATGTAAGTTTAAGGCATACAGCATGATGTTTTGATTTATTCAATACATACATTGTAAAATAATTACCACAATAGGTTCAGCTAACATCCATTTTTCCATATAGATAAAATAAAAGAAAGAAGAAAAGGGGAAAAAAAATTCTCCTTGTGATGAGAACTCTCAGGATTACTCTCTTAACAACTTTCCTGTATGTCAGACAGCAGGGTGAGCCACAGTCATCGTGTTGTACCTTACATCCCTAGGAATTCTTTATCATGTACCGGGGAGTTTGTGCCTTTTGACCACCTTCCTCCAGTTCCCCTTTGCCCCACCCTATGCCTCTGGTAACCACAAGGCCAAACTCTGTTTCTGTGAGGTTTTTTGTTGTTGTTGTTGTTGTTGTGTTTAATTCCACATGTAGGAGAGACCATACAGTATTTGTCTTTGTCTGATTTATTTCACTTAGCATAATGCCCTCCAAGTTCGTCCATGTTGTTGCAGATGACTCTCTCCCTTTACAGTAGTGTGATTTGGTGCAATATTTCTGGGCACTTAACCTCTCACTGTCTTCAGCAGGAACCTCTTTCTTTACTGAGAGTAACAGAGCCAGGAGAGAAAGCAAGTGTTCAAAGCGTCAGTGGCCACAAGTGGGGAAAATTTAAAAATATATATATTTCCAATCTATCTAGAGCATAATTTTTTTTTAATTTGCCTTCCTAGGTATAATATTGTCAGATTTATTCAGTTTGCTTAACTGTATGCTATGGCCTTGCCAGAAAATTTCTGGGACATCCTATTTTCTCTTGTTCTTGCTAATAAGAGGGGAGCCCTAAACAGCACACTCCTTTGGCACAACTCATGCCCTGCAGGACCCAGGGGTGACAGATCTAACCAGAATAAGGAAAAAGGGGTTCCCAGGAGCTTCCTCATTAGTCCTCTATAATCATAGTCTGTAAAAATTTGCAGATCAGTAATCAGAAAGTCCAATCTTGAGACAAGTTATTTTAATAATATGAGTTAGTTATAAAACCATAATGTATAAATTAAATTATAATACCACACATCCACCACTTTTATTTCCTAATTGAATGTAAAGTGATCCAAAATGATCTATAGACATAATTAAACTTTTAAAAGTGATAAATTTGTGAGATTAACTTGTTAATTATTGTGAGACATTGAAATATTAGTACTCTCCAATCAGATAGAAGAAATATGGGAGAAATTAAGTGATGATATCTTTTCTTATTTTTCTCCTATATTACATCTCTTCTTAATTCTCTAAGAGTTCTAAGATCTACATTTTAAAATTTCTAAAATAAACTATTTGGTGACCTCCTTTCATTCACATCAGTTAAATATGCTTTCTTCAGTCAAGCACAGAAATATATCTTAAATCAGAATGCATTTCAGATGTCATTTAAAAAATACCTTAAATTCTTAACATCCTATGAGAGGAAAAATGGACATTGTTGCATATTGTTATTAGGTAGTAAATTGGTAGAGCCGCTGTGAGGGGCAATTTGGCAACATACATTAGAATTTTAAAAGCATGTAAAATTTGCTCTACAAATTCCATTTCTAGCTATTTATCCTCTACAGGTACAGGTTCATGGCTAAAATGCTACGTGTACAATGTTATGTACACTGGAGCATTTTTATAATACTGATGATTAAAAACTCGAGTGTCTTTAAAACTGGTAACCAAGTTTTGCTACATCCATAGTGTGGAATAACATAGAAGTATTAAAATAATACATCAAGCAATAATAATAAAATTATGAAGCCATTAAAGTAATAACAACGCATCATTTATTGAAGAATTAACTGAATGAATTCATTTAATCTTTATACTCTCCTTATGACATATATACTGTTGCTAATCTCATTTTACAGATTAAAAAAACCAAACTGGGATATAGAAAGGTTTCCTTTAGTGACCAAGATAGAATGTAGTGAGACTAGTATACAAATCCAGCCAATCTTTTACTGTTACACTATATAAACAATTATAAAAGTATATACAGTGTGCACTCATTTGTAAGAGAAAAATGTATTTAGAAAGAAGGAAAGGAAGGAAAGAAGGGAGAGAGGGAGGGAATCTACATCCCTAATTTATCTAAAGAAAATAATTCTTTAAAAATATGCTTTGATAAGTATTATATTGTTTGTTAATGTACATAATAATTTATAATATATTAAAAGTAAATATTTTCAATGACGGTAAGGGTTTTATACATCATACACTGCAATGTGTGAGCTGCATTACTCAGTATGGTAGCCCTTAGCCCCTTGTAGCTCTTGAGCACCTAATATATGGCTATTCCAAATTGAAATATACTGTAAATATAAAATACTCACCAGATTTTGAAGATTTAGTACAAAAAGGAATGTAAGCTATCTTATTAATAACTTTATTGATTAAATGATGAAATAATATTTTGATAAATAATATATTAATAATATTTTAATATTTGGGTTAAATAAAATATATTGTTAAATTTCACCATTTTTTAAAACTTTTTATAATGTAGCTATTAGAAAATTTAAAATTATTCAAATGATATCTCTATTATATACCAAGGATCTAATACAATACGTTCAAGTTTCGTTGTACTTTACTTCCTTCCCCTTCAGGATTATTTCTCTAGCATGGTGGTTATCAACACTTGATGTACATTAGAATCACCTGAGAAACTTTAAAATACACCTGGGCCCTACTAAGAGGCTCTGGATTATTTGTTCTGGGCTGGGGTGCCAGTATCACTTTTTTTTTTTTTTTTAAGCTTTGCATTCTAATACGAATCCAAGGTGGGAACGATGGCTTTAACCCTCGGTGCCTAATAGGTATACAAGGAACTTAATTTTTTTCCAATAATGTTTTAGAAGGTAACCTTTGCGTTTTCTTAACTAGGTAGGGATTTTTATTTTTTGAACAATGTCAAATAAGAAGGCACAGGAAATTTTCCATTAAAGAAATATTTAGAAAATTTTTTGAGTCTTGCTTAAATTTGTTTAATCATTGGTAGAATAAAGAGGGCTTATCCATATTACTGTTTGTCCTCCAAACAGTAATAGGGCAAATAAAAATTGCAAATCTTTTTGTATTATGACCATGAAAACTAAATGTGGCCAACAGTACTGGCTCAACAATTACGTCTTTACAAAATACAAAATAGATTTTCCTGGCCCCAGATATTCCCAGTGTCATATAAACAGGCTGTGGTAAACTTACTAATAGAATTTTTTGTACCCTTCTGGATAAGCCCTAGTTTTATAAAGCACCACTAAAAGATGATTCTTATCATACATCATTGTATTCCATTCAGCCTCTCAATTTTTATATAATTTTCATAATTAGTTGATTGCCTTTTCTGCCACAATATTCTGCTCCATATTTTGACTCCCATTGCCTGTTGGGCGGTAGTGATAAAACACTGATGATTGAGAAAGGAAATTGAAGGAAAATTAAATTGTGACTTATAAAATTACCTACCTATTTTCAGGGAGAAAGTAATTACTCTTAAGATCTTGGATTTTTTTTTCTGACCTCTTTGGTATTAGCTACATAATTGTTTTCTGTTTGTAAGATACTAGAAACTGAACCATAAGACTCAAAATTTTATTAACATTTAAGCTGTTAGAAAGTTACCTTCAGTATGATTACTTTTTTCCAAATTACTGAAATTCTTTTATCAGATGACTGTATTGACAAGCTAGAATATAAGTTTCTTGAGGGCAGGCATCTGTCTATCTACCTTGTTCACTGCATCTCCCCAGTGTCCAGTAAATAACTAACACACGCATTTTTTTAAAGATTTATTTATTATTTATTTATTTTTTAAAATTTATTTTTGGCTGCATCGGGTCTTACTTGCGGTACATGGGATCTTTGTTGAGGCATGCGGGATCTTTTGTTGCAGCGCGCGGGCTCTTCGTTGCGGCACGCAGGCTTCTCTATAGTTGTGGCACAGGCTCCAGGGTGCGTGGGCTCTGTAGTTGTGGTGCGTGGGTTCCAGAGCACATGGGTTCTGTAGTTTGCAGCACGCAGGCTCTCTAGTTGAGGTGCACGAGCTCAGTAGTTGTGGCGCGCAAGCTTAGTTGCCCTGTGGTATGTGGGATCTCAGTTCCCCGACCAGGGATCGAACCCGTGTCCCCTACATTGGAAGGCAGATTCTTTACCACTGGACCACCAGGGAAGTCCCACATGCATTTTTAAATGAAAGAAAAATCAAAAACTTATGATGGAATATTTCAAGGTACAGTATAACCCCATTATGGTAAAATTTCTTAATGGTGGAGTAAAGTTGTGATTTAATCACTCTGAATTTTGCACTCTTACTATTTCAGAAACCTTGTAATTGTAGCAGAGAGAACTTCTACCCAGAGTACAAAATGCTTAGCAAAATGATCCTAATGATTGCTGAGAATTATTCTAGCCTCTCTCTCATATGTCATTAATATATTTAACAGATGTGCTTAAATGTGAATAAAACTTCCAACAGAGAAAAATTCATACATTTATTAACTTTAAAGCAATTATTCTAAAATTCATCTCTATTAATTGTGGGATATTTAATTTTTCAAAAGTTCCCAATATTCTGGAAATGTGATTCTACTAGATTATCCCTAGGAAATATTGTTATGCAACTGAATTCTGGACTTAGTTTCTGTTAAATGGCAACAAAATATAAAAGTCACAAACTCATTTCCTGGGATTATGAATGAACTCTGTCTGAATCATGGTTCTCCCAGTTACTGGCTCTATGGTTATGGGCAAATTATATAACTTGTCAGCACCTCAGATTCCTCGTTTTTGAAGTAGGAAAAGTAATGATACACGGTGTCCCAGAGACGTTGTAAGAAATCATTTAGGTGATAGCTATAAAACAGCTCGTATAGCCAGTATTCAATTTAATATTAACTATCAATATTATTGGTTGCATGACCATGAGAAATTGTATAACTATTTATGCAAATACAACTGTGCACAACCTTTGACAATACATAGAATGTCCAGCTTTAGTCATTAACTCTTCCAGCTGAAAGTCGCTTTAGTACAGCTGGGCTAACTTGTTTTTTGTTCTCTGCAGTGATTGCTGCTTAATCACCTAGGGACTACAGTTAATGGGCTGATATACAAATACAAATCCTAATATTCTTAGTTAACAACAACAACAAAAAAGCCTATACGAACCTAGTTCTTGTATCATCGTGTAGTCAAGATTTATTAAAAATTTAGTATCTTCCAGACACTACACATGGATAATTTCATTTAATCTTCACAATAACTCAATGATAAAAGGATACTATTATTGTTCCTTTTATTGGTCAAAGAACTGAAGATTAGAAAAGTTATGTATCAATAGCTTGCTCCAAGTCCTGCAGTTTACTTATTTTATTTTATTTTTTTGGCTGCATTGAGTCTTCGTTGCTGCGTGTGGGCTTTCTCTAGTTGTGGCGAGCGGGGGCTACTCTTCGTTGCAGTGCATGGGCTTCTCATTCCGGTGGCTTCTCTTGTTGCAGAGTGCAGGCTCTAGGCACACGGGCTTCAGTAGTTGTGTCGTGTGAGCTCAGTAGTTGTGGCTCGCTGGCTCCAGAGCGCAGGCTCAGTAGTTGTGGTGCACGGGCTTAGTTGCTCCGCGGCATGTGGGGTCTTCCTGGACCAGGGGTTGAACCCGTGTCCCCTGCACTGGAAGGTGGATTCTTAACCACTTTGCCTCCACGAAGTCCTCCTGCAGTTTACTAGTATGACATACTAGTTAGAGCTGAAATTTAATCACAGAAGATCAGACTTTAGCATCTATACTTTTAAACATACAGTATTTCAAAATGTATGATATGCATACCATGGGATTTAAGATGATTTATGTAGTTATTTAAATGTGTATTCTAAAATTTTAACTTTTAATCAAATCAGTGATTGCATGTATTTTTACATGGGGTGCGGCTAACGTAGTTAGCACAGGGGGCAACCTACATAGGCCACATGAAGCTTGTGATGGTGCAGGCATACTTAATAAGACCCTTTGAAGTTAAACTACTAGGATGTTAGCATGATACAGCTTGTTTGGTCACTAAAATGGATTCTCATATACTGAATTTTTGTGTAATTATGGTGTTCTTTCATTTGATGTACCTACATATCGTTTTGAATTGCCAAATATCAATTATAAACTGCATTTGGGACTGTGCACTCTTTGATTTCCTTTTTTCTTGAACCTATCACGGTCCAGGGCTTTATAAATACGTCTTTTAAAGCATCTTGCTTGAAGATGCTGATGGAAATAGAGGTGCAGTGGTGTTTGCAGTGACATCAGTCATATGCTTTCAGAATAGTAGGAAGGTCAAATTGATAAACCACCTGAAACCACCTGTTACTGTTGTAAAAAACACTAGCTGTAAAGAAAACAAAATATATCATGCAAATATAGTGAAAATTATTTGATATTTGGATTTTAGTGGACTGAAAATGAATGTAAATTCTTCCATTAGATATAGCATGTTTGGGGACATTCAAAGTTCTGGCAAAAAAGCATTCTGTCTCAAACGTCAGTTTTGAAATGTACAAGGACTACCGTGGGAAGTGTTGAAGACATACGAGTAACAGGAACATCAGCACAGGGCGGTAGGAGATGAAATTGCAGAAGTTGCGGAAGTCTTGTTTACAATGTTAGGTTGAATTGCCAGAGTTAGAGTTGCCCAAGTTATTGATGAGACATCCGTTACTGTTTGGCTTCCAAACAGTGTCCCAGATGCTCTCTGGGACAAGGCAAGGGGAAAAAAATCTGGTGGAGCAACTCTGTCAAATATAATAATATATCAAACAACGACAGATACAGTCCAAATATGGGGCTGCATTTATTATCCTGATTACAAAAACGTCCATAATACTCCCTGGAGACTCTAAGATGAATTCCCTGATGTTAGCCGGTCAGCTGATCTTCTGGTGTTTTTGAGATATGATTTGGATAAAGGACTCCAAGAGGAAATGTTGTTTGGCCAATCTTTATTAACTCTTACAACTCGGAAGAAACTTAAAAATTATTGATAACTTCAAGGTAAACAATAACATGCAACTGATGTATTGGGTTATGCACAGATCGTGCTAAGGCAGTAGTATCTAAAAAGAACAACTTGTTCCATGTGTTCAAGCTGTTATTCTGGAAATAAGATCTACTCACTACGTCGTGCATCCTAGAAGCTCTCCAGAGGTGTTTTTAAAAATTTAAGGGAGAGGACCTCATGAAGCTATAATGATTGTCAGTTACATTAAGGACAGGCAAATTGAATGCTCTACTTTTTCTCAGCTTTGAGAAAGTATCAGCATTGATTACAAGCAATTACTGTTTTCTGTGGTAATTTGGAGAAAAACTTCATGTCTTTGGTGATAATATCTACACAATGAGTAGGAACATATACATAATTTAGATTGGCTTTGCAAATCAGCATGTCAGTGATATATCTTCTCTCCTTTAAATAGACTAAATTTATTCTTTCAAGGTAAACAAACTTCTATTATTATTCCACATGAAATCAAAAATGAATGTGATATTTGCAGATTTGAATCTGTGGGACAAATACCCTGATTGGAGTAAGCTAGATTATTATATTAGTCTGAATAACCTTGTAAAAAAGTCATTGAAAGTAGTCACTGAAAATATTCTGAAAATTATTAATATTTGCTTGATAAATACCTCCATAAATACTTGTCCAGGGAGAATGACTGGTGAGTGGGTAAGCACCACAGTTTTCATTATCCTTGACATATTCTATTAAAACACATTCTGCAAATGGCTCCTTCCAAAAGTTTGTTGAGTTAAAGTTACTTATGGAATTTTATTGCACTGTGATCTATGAAAATGGCTTATATTATGTCTATTTTAGGATATTTGTATTGGTTTTTAGGGGGTTATTACATATGACCATTTTGTGGTAAATTTTCCAGACACTTGAGAAATGGTGAATCCCTTTTTATAGGGTATAGAACTCATGGTATAACTGTTAAATAAACTTCAGTAATGGTATTATTCATGTCCTCTACATCCTTATTCACTTTTATCTGCTCTTCTTTAAAAATGAGAGCTAAAGTTTCTCATTACTTTTCTGTTTTTTCTCTCTTTTTTAGTTTTGCTTCATAAATACTTTGATACTAAATTATTCAGCATTTAAGGTTATAACAATTATACTTTCATCTTAGACTGTAGCCATCTTTAAAACAAGTTAAACTGCTAAATGAATAAATAAATAATAAATATGTTCCAACATTTTCCTTTCATTCACTCTTTCTTTTGTTTTATTATGTGTGTCACTTATAGATCTTTTGTGTGTAGCATATAGATTTTCATTTTTTGACCAAATATTTGGAAATCTGTTTCAGTAATGGATTTATCCTATTCTTTTGTGTGTGTGTGTGGTAGTGGTTTGTTTTGTTTTATTTTATTTTAAAATTTTTATTGGAGTATAATTGACTTACAATGTTGTGTTAGTTTCAGGTATATAGCAAAGTGAATCTGTTATACAAATACATATATCCACTCTTTTTTAGATTCTTTTCCCATACATGCCGTTATAGAGTACTGAGTAGAGTTCCCTGTGCTATACAGTAGGTCCTTGTTAGTTATCTATTTTATATATTTTTTTTATTGTCTTTTTTTTAGAATGACCCTCTCTCCTACTCCTTATCTCTCTCTCTGTACTTTTGTCTTTTAATTTTATTTGCTTCTCAGTGTTTTTTGTTTGTTTTATTTTCCTTTAACTGTATTACCTGAGATTTCTTTCATGTATTTTTTTCTCTTGTAATTTTAAGGTATAATATTTGTATTTAGACATCCACCATCAAATATTTTTTGAAAAACTCCTTAAATGTTTATTTTCTAAGCTCTCAGCTGTGTTTCTGATTCCAAGGCATCCCACCTTCTCAAACTAATGATGTTATTTATTTCCCTCCCTCTTTAAAAAAATGTTTACTTATTATCACTCTCCCTTCAAATGTATAATTCTTATCAGCTTCTAGGTATGTTCAAATCTCACCCATAAAAATAACATTT
Organism: Orcinus orca; assembly: GCF_937001465.1. Lineage (NCBI taxonomy): Eukaryota > Metazoa > Chordata > Mammalia > Artiodactyla > Delphinidae > Orcinus > Orcinus orca. The sequence continues at coordinate 68,682,801 of NC_064565.1, forward strand.
TTTCCATGACCCCACATCTCTCTCCCGCAACTGCGTCATCTCCTCCTCGCTATCTTAACTTCCTGAAAGAGAATTGTTGATACCAGCTGACGGCATTTCTCACCTCCTGGGCTTCTACCAAATCACTCTCCCAATTTTCCCCTTCCCTCTTGGAGGCTGCTTATCATTCTCTTTTATAATGTCATATTTCTTTACCAGACTTTGATATACTGTGGTTCTAGATCCCTTATCTCCTCTCTCTGGGACATCCATGCCAAGAGTTTCAAATGACGCTATGTGCAGATGACTTGCAAATATATATCTCTAGTCTCAGACCTTCCTTCTGGGACTCCAGATCCACGTTGAAACTGCCTTCTTGACGTCCCTAGGACATGTCACAAATACATTAAAATCAATGTGTCTGCAACGGAATTCTTGATTGTCTTCCCTGAACCAACTTAGTCTCTCATCCCCTCAACAAAGAGAGCCCTGAGAAAGCCAAGAGAATGAGTGATGGGAAGAGTGGTAGGGAATGAGACTGGAGAAGTAGCCTGGGGCCCAATCACAACTAGGCTTGGTGGTCATGGCATTTGGATTTTACGTTGAGATGCAAAGCCTTGTGAGATTTTGAATAGGGAAGTATTAAGATTTGTGTTTTAAAGGATTCCTTTGCCAGTGGAGAGGGTAGGCAAGAGTGGAACAGGAAGACCAGGTAGAAGCCTATTGCAGAGGTTTGGATGATAGGCAGAGGCCTGTAAGTGGTGGTAGCAATGGAAGAGATTAGATGTCGTCAGATTCTTATACTCTTTCAAGGTAAAGTAAACAATATTTGTTGATGGATTAGATTTAGAGTATAAGATAAAGAGAAGAGTCCAGGACAAGCCCTGGGTTTTCGTTGTCATTCTCTGATGAAGAAAACTTAGGGAGAAGGACAGATGTGAGGAGGAACTGGAATCGAGTCAAGTTTAAAACCTAATGCTCTGAGATGCTCATTAGTCATCACATAAAGCTGCTTGAGTGGGCAGGGGCATCCACAAATCAAGTTCACATTTGGTCAGAACTGTAGTTATAAATTTGGAAATCATCAGCATAGAGATGAGCTTTAAAACCACTTGAGGGATCAGTGTAAATTAAAGATGAGAAGAGGTGCAAGCACTGAGCAAAGAAAATTGATTTTAAAAGAATTGGGCTTCTTTTGTGTGTGTGTGTGTGTGTGTGTGTGTGTGTGTGTGCGCGCGTGTGCGCGTGCACGCGCGCCACCTCTGATTAGTATTGGTTTGTGACAAAGAATGCATACCTTTAAGTAGGGTTTGGTCAACATTTCTTTCAGAGCCCGCCTTACTACTCCAGATAAGGGGCTACTTTACGATTCATAAGGAGGTTCCTAACATCAACTGGACCCTTCACAGTACTGAGAATCTACGTCCGGAAAAATCGTGACACTCCCGACTTGGAGTTTGATAAGGTTATGCGTTTCTCTTCTTCCAGCTCCGATGGGGAGTTTAACAGTGCTGTTGATCCACATCAGAGAGAAAAGTTCTTCAAGGTGGTTGGTCCCTGTCTCTCCCATGGCCTGCCCTCACCTCATCTCTCACCCCTCCAAGTCAAGGTATGTAAGTGAGCACCTAGTAGAGTTTACAAAAGTGTATTTCTTTACTTTCACCTGCAATCCATCTTCTCTTAAGAAGATCACTGATGTTTCATTTTATTTGGTTCTATCTTTGCTATATTTAACCACACTTCCTAATGGAAGGTTTGTTTCATATGAATCTTGGAGAGACTTCATAAGCAGATGAAGGTTTCTGGTTTATTAATCAATCCTGTTCTCTAGTTAAGCTCCTTAACAGATACAACCCACTTGTGAGAAAACTGAGGCATGCAGACATTAAATAATTTTCACTAAGATCACATAGCTAGTGAGACCTTGTTAGACTTTGCATTTTACAAAATCAAAGTATGTGATTAATTTATAAAAGGCATAATAGTTCTATTCCTACTTTTCAGAGATTTTTCCATTGATATGAGATAATTTTAGTTTTCCAGAATAAAGATACTAAAGAGATAGCTCCAAGTTGCATTGTCTTTATGAATCAATTTATGTTACTACGCTAAGAAATACACAACCACGTTTCAAGTCAAGATACTTAGGCTTTATAGAGAACTTTCCATCACGTATGTGTGTGACTTGTGAGTTTTGAATTCTGTAGAGACATAAAAATTTTATCTTAATAAATACCTGCCTGAGGAAACAGAAGGGTTTTCAATTCCTAAAGTTGAATTCATTAGCACAGCATATAAGCCTTCCGTGAGGGGGCTACCTATCTTTCCAGCTTCCCTCTTTGGAGGTCTCATCCTGACCCCCTGCTGGCTGGCTGTACTTAATCACCAGCATTCTGCAAACATGCCAGCCTGTGTCCTACCTCTGTGCCTTGATTCATATATTCCCCACTTCCTGTAATGCCCTTTGCTCTGTTGTTCCCTGCAAGAACAACACCTTCCAAGATTTAATTCAAGCGTTATCTGCTTCCAAAGTCTTTCTAGTCACTATTGCTCCTGCTTGTACCTTGTCAGACTCCCTTTCATACCCTGTAAATGCCCCAGATGTAGCAATCATCACATTTGATTCCACTTATTTACATGTCTTTCTCTCCCACTAGATTTTGAGCTGGTGGAAGGCTAGGATACTATGTCTAATATCAATGTACCGACACAGTTCAAGGTACATAAAAGATGCTTAATAACATTTTATTATATTAAAGGGTGATATCCAAAATCTTCCACAGCCATACTGAACAAGAAATGACCAGTCTTAACAGATATTTAACTGGTCATAAGGAACACCATTACTGGTACATATCAGCTAAATATCAGCTCATCAAAATTTGCTTTATTTCCATTTCATGCCTTCTTTCTTTATTATTTTGATCTTTGTGGATCTGGTAAAATAATAAAAACCAAATAATTTTATAGTTAAGTACATAGTTTTTTCCAAAAGCTGATTTCCTAAAGCAGCTCTGGTCTACACTCCTACCATGTCAGATTCAATGACAAGATCTCACCAGACCTTCATATTAACACATATGCCAAGTTATTTAAAAGAGAATTGCTTTTATTTGCCTCCTGAATTGATGGTTTTGACACTCCCTGCGTAGTTCTACATCATATGAAGTGCTGACACACCAGCTGGAACGCTGAGAACAGTGAAATTATAAGCCTTTTATTGAAGGATTATTTATATAGCAGCCAGATCTTAACCCTTAGTAAATGTTAAGTAAAAATCCACTGTCAGTTTGTGTCCCACATTATTGCAAGGCGAGAAACCAACCTATAAGACCAAGGCAACCATGGATGCAGGTAGGAAAAGAGCTAAACTGCTTAAAGAAGGTGCTTGTTTTTGATTTAGTGATACTCTTCTTCTGAAGACACTTAACTAAACGGGTTAAGCCGAAACAAAAGTAAAGAAATGTATGGTGGTATTTTCTGTGATCCCCAAAGAAAGGTATATAAATACAGGTTTTAGCATCATATTATGAGACAGTGCCTTTTAGAATTTCAGCATGGAGGATCACATATCATCTCAAATACTACTTAGTCTGTAGAAAGTATTTACAACAAGCCAATGCCCCCTAGAATAAAAGGGAGCGTGTAATGTGGCAGACCATGATGGAGGGGAAGCAATAAAAGAGAAAGCACAGCTTGAAGTGCAGTATAGCTGGGTGACTTACACCTCCCTACTGAAGGCAGCAGACTTGCAGTTATAGAACTGCTAATCTGTTCTACTGTTTTTTAATCAGATGTTGGCATTATCTGCCACTAATTGCTTTTTCATTTCCACTTGTAATTATTCCATTGTATGTTTGTAGTGAGAAGCTGAAAATGAGGCAGATCACTGAGAAAGAATTAATTGTTAATGAATAATCATCAGTAGGAAGCCAATTTCATTATCTTCAAAGAGGTAGCCAGAGATTAACCACTAGCTGTGGTTCTCCTACTTTCTGTGCATGACTGTAAAGTAATCACAAATAATCACGCCCTCCAACTTCATCAATTATTTTCTATTATGTGGATTGATACCCATTTTTGTCTTTGTTGTTTAATGATAATGGCAGTATTCATGCTGGGGAGTGCTAATTGGAAGGTGTTACATTCAGTGGGCTTTAAGCCTAATTATTAGAGCATCTTCTTCATTAGCACATGATCCAAGGGTTGCATGGTAGGAGTTGCTAATTTTTCCAAGTTATAAGAATATCATATTGGGAAACTTTTGCATGTCCTTACGCTGAGTAACACACAGAAAATCTTCTATCTGGTCCAAGTTGTGTGGCTACCAACAGAGACTTTCTGTTTAAATAAAATAGGATGTTTTAACCTGATATAAGTCTTTGCACATGAAGCCCACTTCTGCCCTAGAAGCTAGGTCTGCCCATGACTGTTGATGAGCTCTCAATTCTGCTTTGTTTCTGTACCAACACTTGTTCTTCAGAACGGCTCACACAGCTCCCTGGGATTATTACAGCTCTCAGCGGAGCTTTGCCAGCTATTAATGGAAACATTATGAGATGAGTTTGATAGTCAGGATGGAAGGCTCCTAATGTTTGTTGCCTCGGTGGCCAGGTGATGTCACTCCCAGACTTAGGGAGAAAGTAAATCTACAACCCACTGCACATTTGCACAGGGCTGCGTAATTTCTCAAGGCTCCTTCACGTGTATTGGTTTATAACCTCCTTTCACAGAGCAGTAAGATTTGTTGCTGATAGACCTGCTGTGACCCCAGAAACTGTGGCACGAAACCTGGCTCCCTTTACGTGGTGCACTACAGTTCTTTAATGAGAGCAGCTCAATAGCTGCCCCTCTAATTGGAAAGAACTTCTTCAGTGCTTGTAATCACTCCCAGGCAACCGAGGCCCTATTTCTAACTAGACCCACAGCTAAAGGAAGGTATGATGTGAGGCAGTCTCAAGTGTATTGGACGACAGAGCATGTTTCTGAAACATCTCCAGGAGAGCAACTGGCCAAAGAGATAGAAAAATTAGGTGTAGTCAAAAGACCGTGGGCTTTGGTGTTAGTCCCACCCACTTTGTTAGCTGTGTGAGCTGGTGTGAATTGTTTAACCTCTTGGAACCTCAGTTTCCCTCATTAGGTTGTTATAAAGGTGAATGAGAGGTTATATGTAAAATGTTAAACTCAGGGTCTGGCATCTCATCCACACTTGGCTTGGTTAGAAGCAGATCGAGAAGAACCTTAATCGTCTAAGTAACAGGTTGTTTTCTGGAAATAAAATGAAGGTTTCAGAGAATATTAAGTAAATAACTCAAGTTCTGCAACAGGCAAATCCTGAAACGTCAGAGACTTAGTATAAGAACATTTATTTCTTGCTTGTGAAAAGTTGTTTTCTGGAAATAAAATGAAGGTTTCAGAGAATATTAAGTAAATAACTCAAGTTCTGCAACAGGCAAATCCTGAAAAATCAGTGACTTAGTATAAGAACATTTATTTCTTGCTTGTGAAAAGTCTGCCGTGGGGTGGTCATGTCTTTCTTCTGTCCAATCAGCTGGGTATCCAGGCTCCCTCAATCTGATGCTGCTGCCCTCTGATGACATGGCTTCCCAGATCATCAAGGAAGGGAAAGAGAGAGATGGGAGAGGTGAAAGTGGCTCTCGTGTGTCATCACCAGATGTGATGCATTGTGTCAATTCATGTTTCTATGAGCCAGCATACAGCCATGTGGTTCCAATCTAGTGGCTTGGAAATGCAATCCTTCTGTGTGACTGGTGTGACAAGCAGCGTCATGCATTTTGTCTGCTATGGTGTGCAGAGAGGAAAATAACCAGGAGATTAATTTTGAAAAGATTATACTGAGAGTACATACAGATGGTTGGAAGCAGAAGAAGGACTAGAATCCAGGATGCCCTTTAGAAGAGTATTATAATCACAGAAGGAAAGAGATAATGGAAGCTTGTGAATAGTTTAGAAACTGTGATTAGAAATGTCAGACAAGAGAAAGGAGTCAAAAAGATAAAATTCCAAGCTTAAATGGTGTTTCTGTAGAAACACTAGCATTGTACGGGGGGACTAGATATGGAGAATGAGAACGGGGAAAGCATACTAGGTGGTATTCAAAATAGACTAAGTTATATAGCTGGTTGCTGTTATGATCAGGGGAGGAATAACCATAGAGAAGAGGAAAATGTACCTGTGAGAGACCTGGACATTCAAATATCTGGGAGAAAGGTCCAAATGTGTCCTATTTTGATTGGTAGAGTCACCGATGAGAAGTACCAAGCCTCCAGACAGATGAAGAGGGTCTCTGAATTGTTGCATGGTGAAAATCCTTCTCAGAACTTCTCTCTTGGATACAGTAATACTATTATTATTTTATACAGTGGCCTTTACTCAGGCACAAAATAACCATACCTTCCAAGGACAATGACAGGAGGTTCTTGGTTTATCTACTTTTAAATGGGTGATTGGGGAGGAGATGGTGAGAAGTAGGGTAAAGGGGATAGTATACACAGGTTCACCCACATCTTCTGTATTCTTACTTGAACGGGGTAAAAACAGTGTTTTTAATGTTACATGTGAGAAATATGATTGCCATGGGATGAACCTAATAGGTTTGCTAACTTATTAACAGGTGACATTATTTTGGCATTTGGGCATTGGATTATTCCTAGATGCCGAGCTGTAAATTGATGCTATGGCCTGAAATGCTTTCTTGGGATTAAGTCATAATAACTAAGACCTCTTGTTCACATGCTTTATTTGTCTAACTTGCCTTACTTATTATGTATGACATTTCACAGGGGTTAACTATGCCCTTCAAGATCCTGACCTTATTATGATGTAGGCATTGGAGCTGGTTTCCTGATGCTTAGATGCTGTTGCCAAAAGTTTTGTTTCTATGTCTCACTACCTTCTCAATCACTTGACTAATGCCTTTGGTGAGACAAGCACTCTACTCTCCCATCTCCAAACTTAACATTCCACCTCACCATGGCTACCACCATGCCATTGCTGCAAAGTTAGCAGGTGATGATTTTATGTTGATTTTATTTTTTATTTTGCATGGGACAAAGGGATGTGCAGACCGGAGGTAGTATAATACAAACAGTTACCAACCTTTGGCAGCAACTCCATCTCTTAGAGACTAGACAAGAGAATAACCAGTCCTTGAAAGCAAACATGAACACTTGGAGTAAAAAGGCATCCTGGAAGTAGGGTATGGGGAGTGTCCCAGCCCTACAAGACATTTTCTTCAAGACCCAGAGATAGGAATCAACCCCCAAAGGCTTTATTTATTGGTATTTAATGTTTGTGTATACTAATAATAATGTTACCTTAGACTTTAACACTTATGGGACTTTATTCATGAATTTAGGTGTCTGGTATTGTGCCACGGATATGAAAATGAAGAGGAAGCAGCCCTTGCCCTCCAAAATTTAAACTCATACAATATTATCTCCTAAAGGTGGCCCTATTTTGAAGTGCTTCAAGGGTGAGCAAAATAGATCCAAAATAGAGATTTCAGAGGCCTCTGATTGTTTTCAGGGATAAAGATAGTTTAAGAGTTAAATAATATGGTCAAAGATTATGAGTTTTTCTGAGTTCATAGTCCTGGACCTCAGGGTGAAATCACTACTCTTTAAAACAGATTAGTGATAAAGTGGGGCTATCACGTATGAAAGTAAATCTTGATACAATTAAGGAAATTCCTAAAATGTCTTTGGGAGCTTTCATTCTGTCAATCAACTCAGCCATCATATATTCTTACAATCTTTCTAGCACCTAATACATTTTCAGTACTTTATGCAAGAAATGGTTCTCATCCTGTACATTTCCATGAAAAGAACTAGGTTCTGAATCAAACATAAAGGTTAGCGGAGAGTCTCAGGAATGAAGTCATAACAGACTGTTCTCACGTGAAAACTTTACCCCTGCATTGCTATTCTCCCATTCTGCCATCTCATATCAATTTTAATAGCTTATGTCTCATCAGAGAGCGGTTATACTCTGACATGTTCCCTCCTGGTGCAAAATGGCAGCTACTAAAATATAAATCACTGCAGAGAATTGCTGGATTTAGAGCCAATTCTTCTAATCGAAAACAACAGCAATGTTAATTTCAGCTTGAGAATGATGACTTTTGTATGGTGATATAATGGTACAGACTATAATGGTGTCAACTACCACCATAAAATATGCTTCAAATGGGCTACCTTTTTTACATTTAGACTAGGGTGACTTCTGTCACATTTCTTTTTTTGGCATGGAAACAGACAATCTATTAAATAAATATTAATCCCCAGCAGTCCTCAAAACAGGCTCAACCATAGCAGGATTTTAAATAACTTCATTAATTGCTTAACTACCTTTCCCCCAAACTCCTAAGGGATCCTTTGATGCTAGTCACTCTAATGAGTTACCAAGTGATTCATGACTTCAACCTGTTATCATGCAAAATACATTTCCAGTTGGAAATCTTTACAGATGGTTTTGCCGGAAAGTAAGTAACCACTCTAGACTTTAAAGAGGGCAAATTCCATTTGTACAGGGTATGAAGGAAAATGATTTGTCTTTCTTCTTTTTCCTTTTTTTTTACATTATACTCTAAAAGGGTGTAATGTGTACAGAAATTCAATTTGGGCAATACATGATCAAAGGAGGAATTCTATTTGAATGGTGAAGACCATCTGCATTATCTGTGGGTGAATTATCCATAACAATAGCGGTGTCTATTGCTAGTCCTAACTTTCCTTGTAAGATTTCATATCACTTCTCTCTTCCCAAAGTAGTCATTAAAAGCACAGAATGATTTTTTATTAATCTAGACAGGACACAATTGAGAAGGTAACTATTTTTGCACAGAACAAGAAGAAATGATTTTTAGAGATCTATTTTTCCAAAGTTATGTTTGTTGCTCTCCAGTTGAATGGTAATCAAGCACTGAGTATTCTTTATTTTTAATACAGTTTATTATTATCGTACTAACACTTATACACAATTCTTTAAGGTACTGTAAAGCTAGTAAGGAAGTGTCCTTCCTGGAGAAGCCTTTCTGGTAGCCCTCTGTTCTCTGTTTCGTTCTAGACTGGCTGCCCTCCAGGAGCGGTGCAAAGCCATCATCTTAGCATTTCCTGTTGCCTCTGACCTGTGTGGAGTCACCCATTTCCAGTGTTCTGGTAGCTAAATAGAGAAAGAGGGCTAAGAGCCTTTCTTTTACAAGAAGATATCTTTGAGTCTGAGGCCTCACTAGAGATTAAACCTTTTATTTCCTGGAAAGATAATTGAGGGGTAATTGCTTAGCTCAAATAACCCTCTTGTCTATAGCCCCTCTTTTGACTCCCATCTTCAGAACCTGGTGTCTCCAATTCTCTAGTCTTTCTGGGGTTTTGTGGCACAAATCAGTTCACTTTCATAGGGCCTACAGATTTCAACTTTCTATCTTCTTACAATTTGTTTTGATTTACCATTACTTTAGCAGTGTTAAGGCACAGAGCAGTGATAAACAGATTTGTTGAATCTGCCATGTTAACTAGATATTGATGTTTGTCAAATCTTGTCTTTTTGTCAGGGATCTGGGAGTTGACAAACAGTAGGTCTAATGTGAACAGAAAATATCTCCAATCTGTATGACCAAAATGCTTTTCTTTTTAAATGTTTCAGTCATGTGGATCCTCAGAACCATAGCGGTTCCACAGAACTTCCCTGGGGAGCCAGCACCCAGGCAAGGCAGGAATAAAAGGCTGTTAGTAGGTGGGACTTCAGGCCACCAATCTTACCTCTCACCCCTAAACTAAGAAGTTTCATTTATACTTGTTTCAGGTATTATGTTTTGCATATGATTTTAATTGAACAAAGAGTTTCAAATATATAAAATGTTTGAACCCAGTTCAAGTAAGAATACAGTTAAATGCAGACTATCCAGAATTCTTGAGAATAAGTGGCTAAGCTTTATGAGATCTGGTGCTTTATAACCCTTTGTGTGCTGAAATGTTTGTCTTAATTGTTTTGTCTTCACTATCACTTATACATAGGCTATCTGTGTCAGCACATAGTCACATTCACAGTAGAGGCTCTTTGTACCTTAAAGAGATGTTGAATTGGTGTTGACCCGAAATAGTTGCCGAGTCCCTCAGATTGCACAGCTGCTCTAATTTGTGATTTTTATTTTCTCCTTCTTTTTGCTCTTTCTCATCGTTTACTCTTTTTTTTTCCACACACACATCATCTTGTTTACTCTTATAACAACTTATCCAAAAGTTCGTTCTTTTTGCATTAGCTGTTTAGCATATGTAGATATCACAATCAAAGAATTCTTTTATTCCACATGGTACACTGTCAATTAGCCCACATTCCCTATAATCATCAAGAAAGAAGTGTTTCTATCTATTCCATGCTCACTTCAGTACTAAAGAGTTCATTTTCCTGGGCACGGAACCATTTCAGAACTTTATATTTTCAGAAACCTGAATTATTTTTATCAGAGGATGATTGATGATATGGGAAAGTAATTGATGCAGGTTCTCTATTTCATAGAGAGCCAAACGAGAGGTAGGTAAACACCTAATTTATTTCACAAAGGAACATGTCTCTCATGCCCTTCTTACTCATAGGCAGTTCCCACCCATGAGCTAGTTCTTTGTCCCTCCTTGGTCCACTTCATAGGCCTCCTGCATCTGTTAAATCTGAAAGGCAATGAATTTATTTCTGAGTCAGTTTTTGGCCAGCTCTTTTAAATCACGTGTTTAAAATATACAATTTCTCAAATATAGAAAATGTATTAATGGACACATCCCATTTTATAAAGATGTCCAATATATGAAATGTTTGGAGGCAACTCAGTTTTTACCAAAGAAGATCTGTAGGCCTTGGAATAGGACCAAGTTTTGAATTATTTGAGATTCAAGGCATGAATTAAACTTTGCTAAGGGGTCCTGTTTATGCACATACATACTCTAGGGGAGAAGCACATATACCAGTTGACCATGTTCGTAATTGTTCTAATATAGTCAAGTGATGCTTGATGGTTTTTGATTCAGAGGCATATAAGTTATAAAAGTATATGATATTGAAAAGAGATGCTTCCAAACAAGCAGGTGTTCATTGACATTTTTGAACAAATTTTACCCATTAGTTCTTAATTACTAGACTACCTTACTGCTCTAAGACAAATACTGATAGGTAGAAGTTCTAGAATGTATTTCCTTTTTTTCCCCAAACTCCGTAACGAATTCCTCCATGAGTCAAGAACTCTGCCATGCTGCCAGGTAAGACTTGCTCAGATAATACTGATGTCCTTGATGCTTCTGCAGCCATTTCCTGTGCTGGACCACATTCAGAAGTGACTCAAGGTGAACGAACACTCAGTTTCAGTGTCCTTCCTTTTGCTTTTTATGTCTTTCATCTAAGATAGAGGATATGGATTTTTTTTCAGATAGCATGTGTATGAATAGACTAAATCTTTTACTAGAACCCGATCACAAAACACCGCTTTCTAAATCAGACAGCATAAATTTAATAAAAGAAAAGAAAAAACAAGAATCTTTTAGGTACCAGGAAAGTATGCAGGTGTAGTGAATTTAAAATGAACCAGTTTGAACCATGCCACAAGTCACATTTATCACCAAAGCCAAAATAATTCAAGTTCTGATTACAGCATTCTTGTACAGTTCTGGTAACACCATATTGTGGCTTCACCTGAGCATATTAACTTTTTACAACTGAGATGTGACGGTTGAGGAAAGTCATATATTTTGGTTTTTATGGTTTATGTGTTTGGTGGTACTTTTGCAACTGGGAAGATAGGCTGTGGTCTCATCACTCAAAAAAGGCACCCATTTATTTACACCCTGGACAACTATAGCTTAAGTGTTCTAACGTCTGCGTGACTAAGCATCTTGAAGGATAAATCATCTTTCCTCATAAAGTTTTAAAAGGACTAAGGTTAAATAATTAGAAAGAAAATAAAGGGGACAAGGGCAGACAGATCAAATAAAGATTGATTTTTTAGAATAAGACTTCATCATCTGTTCTAATAATATAGATTGGTGCTAAAGGATTTAACAAAGTATAAAGAAAATGGAATGACTTCTGAAGTCAGATTATTAGATGAGCAAGTTCAGATTCCTTAGTCACTCAGACTGAAGGATTTGGACCCTGGTCATTTAGCAAATATTGATTAAGTACTCAAATAATTCATAAAATTTTCTAAGGCTTGAATCCTTTGAAATAACTAAGCATCATCTCTATCCTCAAAGTAGAAGGACATGATACTAGGTGACAGAAAACAATCAATATGAATATAAACAGATAATTGCATAGCTATGTAGAAAGGAAACAAAGTCATGGGTAAAGCTGGGTAAAGAAGAAAGAGGGCAATTTACAAGAAGTAAAACTTAATTTCACCTAATACTCAGATGTGTGGCTGATTTCTTTCTTGAGCACAAAAAGGAAAAAGGAAAATTATGAGTCATTAACCATCATTTTTGCAATAAGCAGTTTTTGCTGCCAGTGTTCTTAGTGTCCATTTCTGACAATAAATATGTGCCAATAGACTTAGGAAGAAAATAAGCCATAAAGTAAAAAGTTTAAAGGTTTTTAACGTTATAAGAATTACAGTTCAGGATTTAATAACTATTTTTTTTAAAGAGCTGGATATATCATACGACTAGCATTTTTATATTATGACCATATATATTATTATATATATTCATCTTCCCTTTCATCATGCTCCCTCTCCAGTATTTCCTAGCTCTAATAATTGGCATCATCATCCTCCAAGTTGCCTAAGTAGGAAATGTGGGCATCATTCTTGATTATTACCACTCTTTCAGCCTTGATGCCCAATCCGTTGCCGAATTTTATACTTTTACAAGAGTTTGTTGAATCCTTCACTTTTCTCCATTCCCACTGCACTGCCTCTAATAGGTCTTTCCATTATTTTGATCCCCACTTTCTTCAGTCCTCCAAATTGAAGCCAATGTAATTTTCTGAAGCACAAATCAGAATGGATCATTCCTAGTTTGAAATACTTCAATGGTTTCCCGTAATCTTAAGGATAAAGTTCAAAATCCTTAGGATGCTTTGCCGAGCCCAACCTAACCTGGACCCTGTTTTCCTCTCCAGCCTCACCTTGCAGTTCTGTGTGCTCCAGCACACATCTTCCTTCCTCAACTGTAGTAATACCGGGAATGCACTGTGGCAACATTTGTGTCTGGGTTTTCAAGCAAACTCTGCCTTTTGCATAAAATGTTCTTCCCTCCCATCTTCCCACATCCTACTATTACCTGTCCTTTGCACTGTATTCATAAGTTCCTACCAGGTTTACATAATTTCCTACCTCAGTTTACTTAGAATTTCCATAATAAATTTTTTCTTGACTTCTATTCATAAGTCTCTCGTGGGAGGGGTCAGTTGTTGTATTATAGCAGGTTCCCCTTTATTGTCATTGCGTGTTTACTTATACGTCTTACTTGCTATGTTACAAGTTAATTGTTGAGAGTGGAAATGGTATCTTATTTACCATTAGATTATGGTGTAGCATGATGTCTGGCACTCAGTGAAGATGTACTGGAGGAGTTAATTAATCATAGACATTTTATATGTTCTTCTACAAAGCTTTGTTAAAAAGAAAGCAAAAACTATGCTAATGTCTGGAGACAAAACTAAGCTTCCCTAACACTATTTGTAGATAGTTCTTTGGTATTATTCATACTTGACTTTGTTTGCTCCACAAACTTTAACCTAGGCAAGCTAAAAATGATGAGCGCTGACATTTATTAAGTCCATACTGTCTGTCAGGTACTGTGTTAAATTCTTTACAAATATTATCTTATTTAATTTCAGTTACTCTTTTCCCAGCTTTATTGGGGTATAATTGGCAAATAAAATGGGAAGATATTTAAACTGTACATCATGATGATTTGATATACGTACACATTGTGAAAAGATTCCTCCCATTTAGTTAATTAACCACATTTATCACCTCACATATTTACCCTCCTCTTTTTGGTGTGAACGTTTAAGTTGTACACATTAGATCCTCAGGCCTTATTCATTGTATAATTGAGTTTGTATCCTTTTACCTGTATCACCATTTTGGTCAGCCTCCCATCCACTCTTCCTCTCCTCTTCATTTCCTCTCTTATGACCCTGGTTTAAGCTACTATTGTTTGTTTGTTTCTTCCTTTTTTTAAAGGCCAGATTTATTGAGATATAATTTACATAGAGTAAAATTCTCATGTTTAGTTCTACAGTTTGATAAGTTTTGGTAAATGTAAATAGTTGTGTAAACACCACCACAATTGAGATACAGAAGACTTCCATGTTCCCAAAAAGTTTTCTCATGGCCCTTTGTAGTTAATCCCCTCAACCCTCCCAATCAGTGACAATATCTGATCTCTTCTTTTTCTCTATAGTTTTGCCTTTTTAAGATTCTTTTATAAATGAAATATTAAAGTATCTAGTCTTTTGTATTGGTGCAGATAGAGGTAGTTTGTGTTGGTGCTGAATATTATTACCTTTTATAGATATACCACAATTTGTTTATCTCTTTACCAATTAATAGACATGTGGGTTATTTCTAGTTTTTGCCTATTATTATAAAAAGATTCTGTAGCATTCTTATACAGGTCTTTGTATAGACAGATTTTTTTTCTTTTGAGTAAACATCTAGAAGTGAAATTTCTGCATCATTTGTTAGGTATATGTTGACTTCTACAGGAAACTGCTGAACTGTTTTCCAAAGTTGTTGTACCATCTTGCAGTCCCACTAGCAATGTATGAGTGTTTTAGTTGTGCTGCCTCCTTGCCAACACTTGGCGTTTTCAGTTTTTTTAAATGTTAGCTAATATAGTAGATGTACAGTAACATAAAAATATATTATGCTTTTAGCTAGTAACTAATGATGTTGAGAAATTTTACATGTGCTTATTTTGCCACCTGCATTTCTTCTTTTATAAAGTATCTGTTCAAATCTTTTGTAATTTTTTTTAAAGAATGTGGTATTTCTCTTTTTATTGAGTTGTAAGAATTCTTTATATATGCTGAATCATTTACTTTAAGAGGTATGTGTTTTGCTAACAGACATTGGCTTGTCTTCCTAATGGTGTCTTTTGAAGAGTAGTTTTTAATTTTGGTGAAGTCCAGTTTATTACTGTCCTATCTAAGAAATCTTTGATTAACCAGAGGTCACAAAGATTTTCTCTTGCACTTTCTCCTAGAAGTTTTATAATTTTAGGTGTTTTGCATACGGTATGAGGTAATGCTAGAGATCAGTATTTCTGCCTAAGAGGTTCATTTTTTGCAGGTCATAGCTCTTCCCACTAAACCAGAATCTTCCCTGTTTTGTAGGAGCTTATAAGGTCTTAATATCTACACTTATATTATCCCGAGCCAACAACTATTTGCTTCTATAGTAGGCATAGACCGGAACTGTCATGTTTGACTCTCTCATAGACATTATAAGTAACTAATTTTGAACGTCCCAGACCAGTTATCATTATCTAGATTCAGTGTGACTCTGTTTGGGCATGCCAAATCATTGCTGTATGACCAGCGGACACTGAAGCAAATGGTGCTGGAAGCATAGTAACAAATTAGATCCAGGTGATGTGGTGGGGTCCCTTCTCTTGAATACTCATGGTAAGTTATATCAGATATGCTTTCACAGCCTTCCCTATAGAAGGGGGTATCCATAGTTCTAGTATTGTAATATCTTATTAAGTTACACTTTCCACTTTGTAGCATCCATCTTTATCAGAAGTATAAGATACTAAGTAACAAAAAAATGAATAATGACTTTTTCAAAACATGTATTTGCTTTTTTATTTTTTAAGATGCCAAAGCAGATTTCATGATTATATATACAGAACTTAGTTTGATTTTTAGAGTTTTTGGAAAACTGGAAATGAATTTCCCTTCTGGCTAGATGTCTGTTTGTGTTGTTGGCTCCTCCTCCCACAAATTTCCTCTCTATTTATTCTGCTTTACTCCACATGGATTCTATAGATTTGATTTAAATTGCACTGACTTGCACAAACATATCCACCCTAGAGAAGTTTGACTCTTTTAATATTCTACTCACCACTAATGCTTCTTTTTCATTTGGGCTTTTAATTAGGATGAATTCCAAATTACTATTTATTCTGATAGAAACACTGCTAATTACCCAAAGCATCTTAATAAAGAATGGAAACACAATTCAGAGCATCCTCCTTGTGGTATCCTAATACCTAGTAGCTTTCAAATAGCGTTCAGGCACTTTTATTCCGTAGCAATTATACCATGGTATTAAAACTCTTGCTACTTGATGTTTTTCTAATGTTGGGCAAACTTTAGATACAAGGGCTTATGGAGAGCTCTTGATCCTTCAGATAAGTCTTAAATTTGACTAACTAGAAAAGCTTAAGCAAACATATTGACTTGCTGCTGAGGTTTTAAAATAAGTCACCAGAGTTGTACTAAAAACAGAGTGCAAAAACAAAGGAATAAATTTGATTTGCTCGATCCTGACACTCCTCAAAGTTTGTTACTGGATCCTAATCTTCTGTTTCCTTTTTTATATTACTATAATAGATTGCATTACTTACCCTGATTCTTCCTCCCCTCCTTGTATCCACACCCTATGCTATGTGGTTTTGAAGTTTTCCTATCAAGAAGTAAAGTATTTTCACTGCCTCTTGATTCTAAGTTCAGGCATGTGACTAGCTTAGGCCAATAGGGTATCAGTAAATGTGATGCAAGCAGAGACTTGAAGAAGCACTTTTAAGACTAGGTTTATGAACCATGAAATCTCAGGCCCAGACTAGGTGGCTGGTCCCAGAATGAGGGTGAAAGCCATATGAAGCAGAACCAAGTTGACCCAGCTAAAACCAGCCTGGTTTAGCTCACCCCCAGGTTACATTCAGATGCATGAGTGAACCCAGTGTAGATAAACTGAACCTTGCAGATACAGAACAGATGTTTATTGTTGTGTAATATTGAGATCTGTCATTGTTGGTTGCCCAGGTGTTTTTAGAAAAAACCTGATACAATCACCAACCAGATTAAAAACCTTTTGGGTACAGGGCCTTTGTTTTATTCATTTTGTCTAGCACTCAGTAGGGGCTTATTTAATGTACATTGGTTGACTTCATGAATAAAGATCAATTGAAAATAATTTTTCTCAATTTTTTTTGTTGTTATTCTGAGAGATCATGCCATAATTGAATGTATCAAAATCTAATAATCTGTAATTAACCATCACATTTTTTTCTCCCAAGATCTTCAGGGATGATTTCCATGAGCCTCTCCCAATCCCTTGACATGGTTGGTGTTTAATAACTCTTAACAATAAGAACTTGTGCTGATAAGGATAAGTAGCCGTCAATGTATGATCTGCAGATCATAAATGAGCAGTGCATGAAGCATTTTTTATTCCCCAGGTCAACATGGGCTGTAGCATTTTATCTCAAGCCAGTTATAGAGCAAGTTGAAGCGTGAGCTATTTTTAACCTCACATTCTCCCGTTTCTTCCCCCAAATAAATATCCTTATCTTCTTCCCTGTTAAACCCTATTCTTTTTTTTTTTTTTTTTTTTTTTGCGGTACACGGGCCTCTCACTATTGTGGCCTCTCCCATTGCAGAGCACAGGCTCCGGACGCGCAGGCTCAGCGGCCATGGCTCACGGGCCCAGCCACTCCGTGGCATGTGGGATCTTCCCGGACGGGGCATGAACCCGTATCCCCTGCATCGGCAGGTGGACTCTCAACCACTGCGTCACCAGGGAAGCCCTAAACCCTATTCTTAAAAATGGATCTAAATGACAGATAAATGAGGAATTGCAGGTAGTATTGCCTCTCATGAGGAGATTTGCATACTACCATTCATCCATTTTTTCATTTATTAAATCATGCTGAGTGGCCACTCTGCCCAGCACCGTAAGAAATGTTGGGTATGTAATGGTGACCGAGGCAAACATGATGTCTTCTTCCATGGAGCTCATGATTTGGAGTTGGGGGCAAGTGGGAAGAGACAGACACTGAACAGGAGTAGTACATGTTTGAAAAGGAGAGGTAAAGGGCACATTGGAGTGTATGGCCAGAGTTGCTAACCTAGTCTGCAGAGGCAGGGGGTTCCCCTGGGGAGATGCAGTTTACACTTGAAGAAGAAGTTGGAGTTGGCCCAAGAAGTATGGGAAAATCATTCCTAGAAAGGGGACTGTTTATATAAAAGTCCTGGGAGAGATAGATCATAGTTTGTTCTAGGAACTGAAGGTAGTCCAGGACGGCTGGAGTCAAGAGAGGGGGAGGATCCTTGATGATGATAACTTGAAGAGTGTTCAAAATTTTGTTTGTCAAAATACTGTCTAAGAGTAGCATTTGGGTTATCTGGGATGCTTGTTAAAGAAGCAGATTCTGGAGTTTCCCCCTGTATTACATGGTTAGAATCTCTAATCAGAGTCTCTGATCTGTATTTTAATAGGTTCATCCAGCAATTCTTATGCCCCCTAAATTTTGAGAACCGCTTGCCTAAGGGATTAACAAGTAATCAAGAGTTGTTCCTGTTATACTTTTTGTGGCTGGTCTGGTAGTCATCTTTGTACAGCTCTGTAATCATTTACATGATCTACTGCTAGATTCTCTCATTATCAGGGTCTCTATTCTTAACCACTGCTCTTTAAACAATATATTTATTGGCAGTTCCAGATGACAGATGAACATGTACGAAGATGATGTGTGTCCACATCTGATTTTTCTAAATATCCCTCAGTAAACAAATAAATGGATGCTCAGAGAATATCTGTGATGCCATATTTAAGGTTCCTGTGCACATTTTGTTTAGCATTACAAATTGACTGTCTAACAGAATTAGGTAGAGAAACTATGTATCAGATCCATGATGCTTTGTGAATAATTGACTAGCCACACAGGTGCATACGAGCGCAAATGCGATTTCCTTCTTTTTGTGAGGAATAATATATATTATTAAAAGTTGGTGGTTAGTGGGGGGAGATTCCAGGGATTCCTTGTCATCTTTACAATAAAAAAATTTTATGCCTAGTTCAGTGTATGATTTATCATGTAGCCAAAGTTTTCTAAATTCCTTGCCATTGTTGTGATATCACCTATACCACTGTTGCTCTGAGAAAATAGAATTTTATGATTTATTCTGATAGCAATTGTTATGCTTTAAACAAAATTGGCTCTATTTTCTTCTTTTCTGGTGATGGGTGTTGCTACAGCACATTGCTCTGGTCATCCTCCCTGAAAGCACTCTGCACCCTCACCTTGTAGCTTTCGTCACAGTGGCAGTGATGTAATAAATCATATAATGATTCATTTCATGTTTGTCACTGCCACTATTTAATAAACTTCAAGCAGTCAAGGTTCATGGCAGAAGTTAAACTTATACTATGTTCCTGGCACAGAGTAGATGGATAGAAAGGAGTGGAGAACCCTGTTTCCTCCGCTCATTCTTCTCTTGGGTTTCCTAGGGCTGTTGTGCATAGTGGGGCCCCTATAAGGAGGCAGAAGGGGACCCCGGTAATAAGCTGCTCTCCCCTCCTCCAAACCTCTGCTCAGTCCAGACTCAATCCCTCCCCCTTTGGCTCTGAGTGTCAGACGTCCTGCCGCTGTGGACATATACAGATGGGGACATCATTTATTCTCACACTAGTGAAGGTTTTAGTGCACTGCCAAATAATCGCTGCCTTCACACATGGCCAGGGTCAGCCTCACGCCACTATTCATGTAGCACATACTCAGACTCCTTCATAGAGAAAATGTATTGTGAAAAACTATACTATTTCAGATACTTCCTTAACCTCCTAAAGTTGACCTCAGAGAGAGAAATCAGGCACTTCATATACTTGCCTTCACTTTTGCTGTCAGAGACAGAACACGGGATGGTTGAAATACAGTTCTAGTAGAGTTTCATATTTCAGTGTTTTTCAATTCTGATATCAACACAGTAATTTGCCACATACAGTACAGCTATAAAATAAATCATTAGAAATATATATGTTAGGCCTTTCTCACCTTCTGAGATGGTCCACACTCTGTCTGTGGAGTGTGTTTCTTTCTAAATAAATCCACTTCTTACCTATCGCTTTGTCTCTTACTGAATTCTTTCTGTGAAGAGACATCAACAACCTGAGCTTCATTAAGTCCTGAAACCAGGTGTGTGATCGCAGTTGGAAAACTGTGGGTTTTGGCAGGGTTTGAGTCCTGGCTGCATGGGTTGAAGTCCCAATCTGGGTTTTGTCTGGGTTCGAGTCCTGACACGTGGGTTCAAGTCCCAGTCTGAGGTGCACGGTTTCAGCTGGCAACCACGAAGGGACAGTGATAAGGTAAGAAAATGTTGAGAGTTAGGTCTTGGTTCTAAAGAGGCCCCTGGCACGCCACGAGCCAGGCATACTGGGGAGGACACTGCTGATGTCTGCTCATTTTTTGACCAGTGGGTCAACCCCATATACTTACACACATCCAACAGCAGGTCCAGGACAGAATTGTTAATCTCTATACTCTTACTGATTCTGGGGTTTTTCTCCTACATTCTTGCATTCTTGTTCATTCCTGCTCTATTTCTTTCTTTCTTCTGTTAACCCCAGAGAACCTGTGTGACCACCAAGGTGTACTTTTTATTGCTTTACTCCCCTCCCTCTGACCCTTACAAATGCTGACCCTTTCAAATGCTGACCCTTTATTCCCAACTTATAGCTAGACCAACTCCCACTCATCATCAACACCATTAGGGATATCTTCTGTTTCTTTGTGACTTTTGGGGCACTAACACCTGGTTGGGAGACTACCTTGGAAGGGATAACATCTAAAATTGTAAGTGCAAATCTTGACCAAATTGCGCGTTGGATTTTGACTTAAAAGTGGAATTTTGGATAGCTCAGGATTTAGAGATGTCACCTCAGGTTTGTATGAAATGGATTAGGCTGCATCAATCCCAAGCAATACCCCTCTCGGCCATGTACTCCAAGATTGGGAAAGATTTGGACAACAGGAATATAAAGGAAAAAACTTAGTAGGTTATGTAATCAGGTTTGTCCACAATATGAGTTAGGAAATTTAAAATGGAGTGAAGTACCCCATGTTCAAATTTTCATGGCCTTGTATCTAGGCAATGGAAACCAAAAGGAATTTAAGGCGTGCGTAGCTAGGAGGGATAACTCTAGGAGGACACAGAGGACATTTTAACTGATCCACCCTACGGGGCCACGGATCCCGAATGAACGTGGATCCCTCCTCCCCCGAGTTACAGGCTCTTCTGGCTATGGATTTCATAGCCCAGTCTGCCCAGACAACAGGCACAAAATTGAGAAAGCGGTCCTCAGACTCCAAGGAATGATTTGTTCCAATTGGCTTATTTGGTTTTCAGGAATAGGAATATGGCCAAAAAGTCTGAACACACCCAGAGAAACATGCAAAAGACCCAAATGATTGCAGTGGCTTTGACTGCTCAGAGACCACCAAAGGGGAAGCCAGCTTTTCTGGGCCAATCTGGCCCTGGCAGACCACAAGGCCCACGGGTACCCGTACAAGGCCCTGTGTGGACAAAAGGGGCACTGGAGGGAGCATTGTGATTGATGTGCCCTTTGCAAACAGCCAGGGCATTGAAAGGGCACATGCCCCAGATGCCGGAGAATGATGGGGGCCCCTCGGCCATTGATGGTTTTGCAATCAGAAGACTGAAGGGGCCCAAGGCCAAGAGTGGTTCTACCTAAAGATACCATCTACATAACTAATGTCGAGCCTCGGGTGTTCATTGATGTGGCGGGCCACTTGATAGAATTTCTTATAGACACTGGTGCAGTCTTCTCAGTCTTAACCCAAAAGATTGGAAACCTTAACAATCATAAGGAATACGTAATGGGGTTGTCAGGGAAGAGACAAGGGCACACTTTCCTGGAACCCCTTTTGTGCAGGATCAGTGGCCAGCTGTTTTTACATTCCTTTCTTTTTCTGCCTGACTGTCCCATCCTTTTACTGGGAAGAGATTTGTTAACTAAGTTAGGCACCACTCTGTTTCTCGAGGGGTAAGGGAACCACCCTCATCACCAAATGGTTCTAGCAAAAAGGAAAAGATAAACTGAAACTAAAATAGAAGTTTAGTAGACCCTGGAACGTGGAATATTGAGGTTCCGGGCTTGGTCAAAGATATCCAGCCTGTGATTGTTAAGTAAAAAGGGTTATATAGTGTCTAAATATAAGGTACAAATTTCTTAAACCTAGGGAAGAGCCTCAAAACTGTTTGTAAGTAGATTACCAAAATAGGAGGCCACTGGTCTGACTAAACTGACCATAGCTGATAGTCAGAGCCTGATAAAAATTTTGGAAGATGCCTTCTCCCCTAAGCTAAAAGAAGAAAAGTAAAACTTTCCAATGTATGAATGGGTATGTCAGTCCTTCAGTATCATCGAGGTAACCACTCAATTCTTTGAAAAAGAAAACAAAACTGTCCTTGTTTTACAAATGTAGTCTTTACAGGACCAGAGGTGTCACTCCAAAAATAATCCAAAACCCACCAATCCTTTTATCACCCCCAAAACCTTCCCTATTTATCTTAAGAGGCTTGTAAGTACTAAACAAAGGGGAAACAAAGTCATCCTAGGAGGAACTTGCTTGTAACTTTGGGTTACAAATGTCCTATATGGTCTTCTCAGGAACCCTTATCTCTGCCATCTTTTTAAATGTAAATTTTAAAAAAGAGGGTAAAGAAATTTAGAACTTGTGAAGGATAGATATAAATCTTAAGTGTCTTTTCTGTAAACAGTAGTAAAAAGGGTTTAGCCACCTAGGTAGGTGACCTTGATATGTTCCATCTGTTAGAAGCCCAATTTGAATCCAACCCCTTGTAAATGATGGCGTTTATGTTGTACCTGACTCAGGGCTGAAATTCTGGAATGGGAACTATAAGACTCAGTGTTTGTTTGTGTGTTCATATGTATCTATATGTGTGTTGTAGGTGTATGGTATTGCCAAAGATGAATTTGTAAAAGACCTCTACTTAATTGGCTTAAAAAAAAAAGTGCTTATATAAATACTCAGAAATAGAAAACAATCTGGCCAGAATGAATTTCAGGTTCATGTCATCTGGAAAATATTCAGTACTAAACTGGTATCTGGTGTAGAAGGTGGCTTTAGCTTATTGGTTTGATTAATATAGACATGTTAGAGTCATCAATGTCAAGTATAATACTTGTGTTGTACCGAAGTTTATTAGAGGTCAAATAAGACCTTATTCTATCTGCTACACATTTGTTGACAAGAAAAGTGTGTTTCTCTCTAAATAAGTCCACTTCTTACCTGAAAAAAAAAAAAAAAAGAAATATATATGTTATGTACTAAGGCTGGGAAGGGGTGCAGAGTGGCAGTTGATGCGGGGACTTTAGCAAACAGGGTGAAAACAAACAAAAATGAGCATTGACCACCAAGGAAATGTACACTAAAAATCATGTTGTAAGGGCTTCCCTGGTGGCACAGCGGTTGAGAGTCTGCCTGCTGATGCAGGGGACACGGGTTCGTGCCCCGGTTCCGGGAAGATCCCACATGCCGTGGAGCGGCTGGGCCCGTGAGCCATGGCCGCTGAGCCTGCGCGTCCGGAGCCTGTGCTCCGCAACGGGAGAGGCCACAGCAGTGAGAGGCCCGCGTACCGCAAAAGAAAAAAAAAAATCATGTTGCAATAAAAAAAGTAATATTAAACACTAGTGAAACCAATTATCAAATCTGGTGATAGAAGGTGGACTCAAATATACCAAAAGATTCAAAAATTAAAATAAGAAAACTCCTAATAGGATATAAATGCTAAATGTTAAATAATAAAGAAAATCTCATGTTGTATCATGATTTGGTGATTCAAACATGATAACAAAATAATTTATAGGAGATGGTAGAAGAACAAGAAAGCAGATGTGGCCAAGTATAATTTTAAAATCAATCAATATTGGGATCTTTACCTAGACTACCCTACCTTGACTATTGCAATAACCTTTGAAAGGACCCTCCCACTTGTTCATCAGGCTTCTTTCTGATTCTGCTGTTAAGTTACTTTTTCATTCATGTATTCATGTCTTGAAGGCCCCATTGAATGTCAGCTGTTCTGTGAGACCTCCTCTGATAACCAGCTGTAAGAATGTCTCTCTCCTTTAGAGCTTTATCAGCACCTCTCTTATTTATGACTCTTAAAATGTTCTACTTTGTATTTTAGTGACTAATGCAAGTTTTTAAAACTTTCCTACTAGTCCATAAACTTTTGAGGTGAAATTTCTCTTTGACTGTACACTCCATAGGGTGTATTAAAACACCCAGCACCTTAGCTCCTTATGAAACTTTCCATGA
Organism: Orcinus orca; assembly: GCF_937001465.1. Lineage (NCBI taxonomy): Eukaryota > Metazoa > Chordata > Mammalia > Artiodactyla > Delphinidae > Orcinus > Orcinus orca. The sequence goes on from NC_064565.1 coordinate 68,707,109, forward strand.
ACCCCAAGTTCAAAGTGGTCTCTTCTGTGACACAAACCCATGTATTCAACATCCAAATGTTTGAATCACTGTGTCAGGCATTCTGTTACACGTTGAGTGCTACCTCACATGGTAGGTCACCATTTTTATGTTTATCAGCCCCCACTCATTCAAGATGGTAAACTCCTCCAGAATAGGGATCCACATTTTACACATTTTAGCACTTATTGTCATTTGATATTTATTCCATCAATATATGTAGTAGTTAGTGTCAGGCCCAGAACAGTGCTTCCCATCTGTTGCTTCTATTTTGTTCCTGAGTTATCCTAATCATCTAGAACATTCTTTGGCATATAGTAGGTACTCAATAAATATTTGTTGAAAGTTTATTTCTAATAACTCTTTTTTTTGGGGGGTGGGTGTACGCGGGCCTCTCACTGTTGTGGCCTCTCCAGTTGCAGAGCACAGGCTCCGGACGCGCAGGCTCAGCGGCCATGGCTCACGGGCCCAGCCGCTCCGCGGCATGTGGAATCTTCCCAGACCGGGGCACGAACCCGTGTCCCCTGCATCGGCAGGCAGACTCTCAACCACTGCGCCACCAGGGAAGCCCTCTAATAACTCTTGAGTTAAAGGTTGAGTCTTTTGGCAGCAGCTCCTACCAGTTGATTTCCTAGCTGTGAGAAGGAGGAAGCCATGTGCCCTCCCAGCCTGCCTGTGCAGCAGCGGGCAGGTTATCTGGACTGTTTCTGTAGGCATGTTCTCTGTGATCCTCATTTCACTTCTTCTTTGGCATGCTTCCTCCTTGGGAGCCATGTGCCGGGTCAGAGTGGCCTCTACTTGGAGATGCTGTCATTAATGATGGAGATCAATTGTGCTCTTTCCCCAAAGCCAAGTGATTTTTCTCTGGTTGTCCTGAATACATAACCTGCCTCCTCATTCGGAATTTTCCTTAATCATGTGATAATTTCCAATATAGTCTCCTTGAATTAAGATGGATAAATTTATCTCCGTTCACTTATCATTAGTAAGCATATGATAATTCACCTAAACATGAAGGTATTGGTTAAGTTATAGTGGTTTGAGTACTTGTAGCCAAATGCAGTGGTGTTTAGTCACATGAAGGCAGAGCTTAGAACATTGATCTGTGTTTCTCTTTTTGCTGTTGGAGTCCTTCCCTTGCAAGGTCCCTCCTTCCTTCCCCCCTCTGCTAGTATATTGAATTTTTTATTCATATTATGATTTGACCCCTTTCTAGAGGAGTAAAAATTTTATGTAACTCATAATACTATGAAATGTATTTTGGAAAAATATATAATTATTATTATCGCAGCTATTACTTGTGAAGAAAGTGTTTGGGCAAAGGGAATGAGAAATATCTATAACTGTTATATGTGCACTCCTTTTGCTCATAAAACTAAGCAATTCTAATAGATTAAAATTTATCTAAGTCACATCTGTCTGATGAGTGACATTTTTCTTGCAATAAGATCACAAAGGATATTTTTATCTTTCTCAATTCAGCAGTCAGGTTAAGGTTCCCTAATAGAAGGCTCCATTAGTCTTGCCACTTAGTAGCATTTGTTTTTAACTTCATTCTCTGTGAGTAAGAGGGAGTAGACATGTGACTTTGCAGGTGCAGAGAGGAAAATGAGAAAGCTTGAGTCTTCCTTCCCTCTGAAGAGAGTACTATTAGACCCAACCGTTTGATTTCCCCTTTGGTTATGTGGATAAGAATGATCAACTCTCAGGGAACATCATCTAAGTCACTTCTCTGCTTAAAAATGTTGCAGGAGTTCTCACTGCCCATATCAGAGGTTCTCAAACCTTACTGATCATTAGAATCACCTGGATGGCTTGTGGAGCCACAGATTGCTGGGTCTGGGATAGGGAGCATACATTGAGAATCCTGGCCTATAAGATAAAGACTAAAATTCTTATGCCCTAAAAGGTTCATCATAGTCCAAAGGTGGCAGAGATTACTGGTTAAGGCTGTGAGCTCTGGAATCAAAACCCTGAGGTTCAAAGTTCTACCACTTACTCCCTTACCTACTGTTTAACCATGACCAAGTTATTGCATCTGTAAAATTGGGATAATAATAATAATATCTCCCTCTTAGGGTTTTTATGCATATTATATGAGATTGTACATTGTAATATGCTAAAAATAATGCATAATAGTTCCAGATGAATATCAGCTATTATCATTATTATTTTTTATCTCTCCAGTCTTTCTTAGTTGGATGTCTTAGTTCCAGCCATCCCAGACTTATTCTAGACTAAGTTACATCTAGTTATATCATCATTTTTCTCTCCTTGGAGTCTTCAAATGTCCAGTTTTCTCAACAGAGTTTCTACCTTTTCCTATCCCCATCTTCAACTACCTAACTCCCACTCATTCCTGAAATCTCTACTTTTATGTTACTTTTCCAGAGAAGCTCAGACCAACCACAGTTGTATGTACTTTGCCATTGAAACACTGTTGTTTATATACTTGTTATTCATATCTGTCTTCTCTACTAGACTGTAGGCTCATGAAGGCAGACCATCTGTTCATTGGTGCAATCACATGCCCAGTAGTTCCTGAATGAGTGTTGGGTTGGCAAAAGTTCGTTCGGGTTTTTCTGTAACATCTTATGGAAAAACCCAAACGAACTTTTCGGCCAACCCTGGTATTTGCTGAATACATGAATGAATCAGCACTCATGCTGTCCTTTGGGCCCATGCCGTGGGCTCACAAAGAAAACCATACGGAGAGATGTTGCCCAATCACTGGAAAGTGTGCCAGTGCTGGAGATTTCAATTTTATTGCTATTGTTCCACACTGAGGATAGAAGTGAGTGATAATTGATAGCTAGCACCTTCGGTGAAGTTCTGTCAGAGGTCTATGTCAGGTCACACTGTGTTACTATAGGGATTTCAGTTTCTTTAGTATTTTGACATGTCATTCTACTATTATTTAAATCCTAAAAAATGATAAGGCTAAGAAGGACTCTGGGAAGCATATACCAACATAGTAGTTTTACAAGTTTGGTATGGCTATTTTGTATAACCTACATAGCACAGTCGTTAAAAGCATAGATAAAGAACTAGAGCACTGTTGTATGACCTGCTGATGACTTTGGTCAAGGTTTACCTTTCTGAGACCAGATTCTTCCTCTCTAAAATGGGCATAATTATAATTACCAAACAGACTTATTTTGTAAAGCACTTAGTATTTACTCTTAAGAACTAAAGGAGAAAGATTTTAGCTCTTCATTGCCTTATGACATGGCTTTTATGTTTTCCTGCTCATGGACATTCAGTTGAAAGCTAATAGTATATATAACTCTGCACTGACTTGATTTTGTGAAAGGAGAAAAAATTTTGGCATTTAATGAGGGGAGCAGTAGAAATGATGATCGAACAGTAAAAAGTCAGTGATGTAATCTGTAGGAAATCTCCATAAAACTGCCATTCAGAATTATTTGAGGCTCTCTAAGTAGAGAGCACGTAGGATCACCTAAGAGTTTGATTAGTGGAGAATTTTGGCTGAGTTTGTCTTTAATGAACAGTGTAACCGTCTATAATTCTGGTTCCGTATTTACCTGTGATGCAAGGTGCTGGGCTATTGCACAGGGCAATCACCAATTCTACATCAGCTTTCTGCTATTACCCTTTCATATAGGATCAGATGGGTCAGATGACTTCTAAGGATTAAGCAGGGGAAGTGCCAATGATTCTGGGACCATTGGAAGCATTCTCTTCTGTGATCCACTTCTCTTCAGGCTGTGCTAGCAGGCTTTCCACACAATGCCACTAATGAACTTTCTGTATCAAATGATAATTGCCCATTTCAGTTTTCTGTCTCCCTCACAGACTGTTGGCTCCTTGAGGACAGCAACTATGTGTTATTCATATGGGTACCTCAGTGCTTGGCACAGTACTTGGCCCAGAGTAGGGGCTCCACTGTTGATGAACTGCAGTTGAACTGAATGGAATGCATTAAGATTCATAAAGTACAAGGGACTAGAGAACCATCTAGGTTGTCTCTCAGATAGTCACAGCTTGACAATGAACCATTTTGAAATTGTGAGACCACCAATCAAGAAAGGTTCAAGTACAAGTGTGTAGATTTGGGGCAAGTCATCTGTTTCTCTAAGGGAGAAATGATCTGGCATCTGCTTCTTCTACTCCCTGCCATTTTAGTTGACAGAACCAAATTCAAGAAGCTAAAAAAGCTTATGTGGATCAACTTCACTGCCAAATTCATAAGTCCCATCTCCATAGTTTATACACAGTCAAATTAGTAGTTCTCGATGCTCCTTGGTGATTTAAGAAGGCAACAATACTGACAAAATAGGATTCTAACTAATCAATTTCTAAAATGCCATTGAGGTAAAAGTCACTCTTTTTCCTTAATATTAGCCATCTAATAATCTTAGCAGAGAAGCCTTGACAAATTCTTTAAGAGACCTCTCTTCAGAAGGAAACCTGAAATTGAATGACAGGGGACCAACTACTGATATAATTTCTTTAACTGCTTTACATTCTCTTCACCAAAACTCTGTACAGAGTGGTAGCCCTACTAGCAGAAGTCCGTGATCCAAAGGAGAGTCACAAGTTGACTTGCTTTTCAAACCCAGGAGAAAACAAGCCCTTTATCCGTTTGGGGTTAGGAAGAGGAGCCAGACCATAAAGGGATTTCCGTTTTCTCTGCGAGTTGTAGCCCTTGTGAATTCTCTTCTCTAGATCACAAAGGGGGACGTTAGAGACAGACCTTCTCTGCCCTTCAAGTTAAAGTGACTTCTCTATAAAATTAATTAAAATGCTGTTACTGTATGCCTTACTAAGTTCCCACCTCCTCCAAGTACTTTCCATACAGAAACTCAAATGGATTAGTATTTTAAGTCTAATTAAAAATAACTACAAAACAGTGTTCTGTCATGCCACAGTCGACATAGATCAACAATGAATTTCAACTTGAACTCTAGGGAAGAAAGATCTCAAATTATATGCCTGAATATGCAGTAAGTCTACGAATCATTCAGTCACAAGGTTTAGAAAGTACAGTAGGTACTCACACGAATAAGAAAATAAACAAAATGAGATTCTGTGTTACTGTCAAAGCCATAGAATGCCTGTTATTCACTCTGGCTATGTATCTACACAACCTAAACACCTAATTGAAAAGTTAAAAATAAAATTCAGTGATTTTACCCATATCATATTGAGCAGTTTTTAGAAATTTCCCTCCATCATAAAGACCGAAGTTTTTAGTTATAGGCATACCTCAAAGATATTCTGGGTTCGGTTGCAGATCACCGCAATAAAACAAATACCACAATAAAGTGAGTGACATGAATTTTCTGGTTTCCTAGTACATAAAAAAGTGATGTTTACACTATACTATAGTCTGTTAAGTGTGCGATAGCATTTTAACCAAAATAATGATGTACATACCTTTAAAAACTATTGTACTGCTAAAACATGCTTACTGTCATCTGAGCCTTCAGCGAGTTGTAATCTCTTTGCTGGAAGAGGGTCTCGCCTTTATGCTGATGGCTGAGGACTGATCAGGGATGTGGTTGCTGAAGGTTGGGGTGACTGTGGTAATCTCTTAAGATAAGGCAGCCATGAAGTTTGCCGCATCAGTTGACTCTTCCTTTCACTTGAACGATTAGAGGCTGTTTGGGGGTTCTTAATAGGCCTAATTTCATTACTGCTGTGTCTCAGGGAATAGGGAGGCCTGAGGAGAGGGGGAGAGATGGGGAACGGTGGGTCGGTGGAGCGGTCAGAACACAAACAACATGTATCGATGAAGCTGGCTCATGTAGGCATGGTTTATGGCACCCCCGCTAAAATTACAACAGTAACATCATCACTGATCATCACTGATCACAGATTACCATGATAAATATAATAATAATGAAGATGTGTGAAATATTGTGAGAATTATCAAAATGTGACACAGAGACATGAAGTGAGCAAATGCTATTGGAAAAATGGCACTGATAGATTTGCTTGATGCAGCGTTGCCTCAAACCTTCAATTTGTAAAAAAAAACCACACTATCTGTGAAGCACAGTAAAGTGAAGCACAATCAAGTGCAATAAAACAAGGTGTGTCCATGCTTATGTATATACAATGTTATATAAAAGTCTAATATGAGAGATTTTTTTTCCTGTTATTAGAAATAAGATATTTTCTTTTCCAGAACTGTTTCTGAAGGAAATGTTCTATTTAGGCCTAGTGATAATACGAAAATAACCTTGCACTTGTTTGGGGAGAAATGAAAGTTTTTCTGACTTGCAGCTTGGGTATATATTCAACTTACAGATTTGGAATAGCATATACTTAATGCCTAGAAATATCATCAGAAGAGGGATAAGACAGGAATAGATTTTAGATAAGTAGAACAGAATTCATAGGAAGCTAATAACATTCTAGACATTGCAGCCTCAGGAATGGCTTTGGTTTACAAAGTAACATTAAACCAATTTCTCTTTGGTAGAACTCTTAGAAATAAAGGGTACATATATTTGGGTTTTATGGTTCTGACCTTGATCCGGACAACAAGCAGCTTGGTTGGCAAAGCCTCCCAAAAAAACAAGAGAGTCCCATTTTTAAGGACCTGAAAGGGCCTCCGAGAGAACTTAAAAAAAAATACCCTCTATTTGCCTCTCTAATATACATGACATTCTGTATAAATTGACATCAAACCTCAGTTAAAAAGCCATAGTTTTCATAAAGAAATTTTGGATTCTGATAAGTCATAGGATAGCAATCTTACCCATGTTTCTGAAATTCAACAAAATGAATCCAGTCTAAAAAAAGAGCAGCCATGAAGTTTATATCACGAGTAGACTGTAATCCTTACAAAGCTTCGCAAAGGGTTGACATTCAATCAACAAAGATTGTCTTTGTTTCCTCTTGTTCTCATCAAAATGAAAATTTTTCCAAAGACTGGCATGTCTGCAACTGCTTCGCAGACTACAGTTCATTAAAAAACTGTAGATAAAATTCTTTCACTTAGAGCACGTCTGCTTTAATGCAGTGGGAGCTCTCTCACAGTAAAGGATGATCGTAATGAAAGAGACTGCATCTATACAAATTAACTTATGATTTCAGCATGTGGTTATTAGCCCACTAAAAATTTTAGTCATGAGATAGTTTGTCTCCATTGAACGTTTTATTGTCTTGTAGTTATGAGCATAGTGATAAAGAATTTCAGAAAATGATGTCAAGTTAAAGTATCCCAAGGTATTTAAACAAAGAAATGTGCATCATGGCTTAGACAATAGTAGTTACATTTGATTTGATCGGAAAAAAAAATGTTTTAAGTGTTTGAGTAATATCTGTGCCAGAATTGAAGAGGAAATGGCAAGAAGTCAAATTCATATATCTGCATGAGCCGCTTGAGTTCTTATTCACACACCGGGTATGAAGTAGAAGGAATATTGTCTCTTAAAAAGGGTTGCTATGTTTGTCGGTTTATAGAAAGGGCAACATAGAGTAGCTCATGGGGTTTAGAAGGGCAGCTATATATAGAATAAAAACCAGAAGCAAAATGTTTTATCTTTTCACTTAAGAATTATTGTCTCGTTGGTATCAATTTGCATAGTTGCGGTCATGTCAAGCAAAGGCTTTTCCCCATGGATTTACATTCTATGGTCAAGAAGTAACAAAGTGGAATATAAACCACAGGTTTGGTTTGGAGGATCGGGAGAAGGAGAGATGAGCAAAGAAGAGATACTGTTATTAAAACAAACTTAAGTGAGTAAGTGTTTTATTGTTAGATGTTCTCATACCTCTAGGCAAGGATTATTATAGTTGTATTTTAGTGTTTTGAAAATCTGTTTGTTTGGCGACCTTAATTCCTAAAAACTCTTTACCAAATCTATTGTTTCAAAAGGCATTTTGGCCAAATCACTGTTCAGATATACTGGTGTTTCCCATCTAATTTCCTGGTGGATGGAGGTTGCCTGTGGACTGGAGAGTCCAGGACTGGGAGTAGCTATGGTCTCTGTACAAGAACAGAGAACTCCCATAGAGTGAAGAAAGTAGTGTGGGAAGCCCAAAGCCTTTACTGCACCAAGGAAACGAATGATACCACCCTATTTGTTGAATAGGTAGGAAAACATCCAAGCTATATGCTTTTAATCATTAATACTGACAGCTGTCAAAATTCCCATTAAAATAAACCTTAAGAATACTGTTTATAAAACAGATTTAAGTGACCTTAAATGTTCTTTAAGTCCAATTTATCATGAATAAACCCATACTGGGTTCATACGCAATGCATTAATCATCAACCATATAAAATAAGCTACATAATAAAATTTTAAAAAATCTCAATTTACCAAAACGTTAACATGCTAACAACTACCAACTTTAAGTCACAGTGTAAAGATGAAATGAATAAAACACTAGAATCACTATACCAAACAATATAATTGAAGTTAAAATGCTATTTTCTGTGGTTCTTTTTGGAGAAGATAATAAGTTGTTTACTTTAATGCAGTGACATTTTATTTTGTGATTAATTTTAAAATAACATTGTAAAAACTACAAACTCATTTTAATTTGACAAGCATTTGGTAATTAATTTTCAAACAATGCTATGGGAACCCAGAAAGCACTCTTCCTTTGACATGTATTTTATAATTTATTTTAAAACAATGCTGCACAAATCTGCAAAGGCATAATTCATTTGGGAGTTCATTAATTATGCAAATGAGTTGCAATTAACAAATCTGTTCCGAGGATGGCATTTGCATAATAATGAACTTCATGTTTGTGACATTATTTAATAAGATACCTTTGTGCATTTTTAAACAAAACACTCCTGTGAATACTATATGATGAGACGGGGTTGAAAATGGACATCTAGTCAATGAGATTCAAAACTGTATCCAGAAAAATGTTGTTAAATAAACAGAATTATATATAATTCAAATAATAAATATGGATATTCTTTTTAAAGCACAGGGGTTTTGATTAATCTCAGCTTCCCTAAATAGCATAAGACTTTAATTTACATTTATAAAGACCAATACACAAATCAGGCTAAAGCAAGGTGAAACAAGGAAAACTAGAAATTTCATTTTAATATTTCAAGTGAAGGTAAGCCATACATTATATACACAAAACTCAAAACACACACCTTTTAGTAGCAAGGAAAATATAACATTGAGTCAAAAGATCCCTCCTTTCTCAGGGATTATGGCAGGAGACCCTGAAATTCAGCTGGCATTCATTTAGCCAATCAGTAATCATTTGTTGAGCATCTTCAATGGACCAAACTGTTCTTAAGTTAGGACAAGTCAAAAAAAGAATAAGATGTATGTCTACCTTCAGGTGGCATGAAGCCTGAGGGACCTAGGCGTATAAACACTAAAAGCCAATGAAAGTTATCTTACAAAAGAGAGAAATGCAAAGTGTTACAGGAATACAGAAGGTAAGAATTACTCATTTTGGTGGATTTCAGGAAGGTGTCAAAGATAAAAAAGGGATGAAATGTTTTGAAGGATAGAAGGAAGTTCATCAGTGTGGTAGAAGGTCAGTGTATTTGAGAAAAGGGAAACCACATATATAAAGTCATGAAATAGTGAAAGATGGCTATGTGCTTGAGAAAATGATAAGAAGGTCACTGTGGCTTGAAGGAGAGAGTATGGGTTGGGGATTAAATGTTTTTGGAGCAAGACTGTTAGGAGCCTTAGGGATCCAGTTTGAAATTTTCGAAAGATAATGAGAACACTGTTATAGTAGATGGGTTTGGAAGAGACAAAGCCAACAGGTAATTTTCTCTGCAGCTGACCAGTAGCAGAGTGTCTTGAGTGTTGGGTGATGTGTATCCTGAGTATAGGGTGAGATCAGGTGAGTTTATAAGCAAAGTATTTGGCATTCCAAATCAGTGTGAGTCTGTGGTGACAATAACATTTTATGATTCTATGATATGTTTTCCCTAATTATTTGATCTTTACTTGTGCTTCTACCTTCTCTGGTCACATCTCAGTTTGAAACCATGAATCCCTTAGGAATTACTCCATGCCCCAACTGCACCAACTTTCTGCAGCTAAAAGAGGTCTTCCAAATGCAGTCTTGTCTATCTCTCGCTTAACTGAAGTCTACCGAAGCTTCCAAACTATATCCTCATGCCTTGGAGATAGAAGTAAATAAGTAACAGTGGATGAAACGGCAAAAGACAGTAGCCCTGCTGGACAAGCAGACTGATAGCACCTTTAGAACCACCTGGCATCCCTTGCCAAGTTTTGTTCCAGAATCTCATGGTAAAAACAATGGTGAAAAGAATGTTCATGATACCGCCATTGAACAGCCTAACTCCACCTCAGAGGCAGGCTTTGGTTTTGTTTTGTTTTTATTTACTGATAGTTTATTTTCTTTTATTTGTTTTTAGCATGAGGATACCCACGTTTTTCAGCTTCAGTCTTTCAATACATCTTTTTTTCTTCAGTCGTGTACTCCTGCTGACAGTCAGCAAGTCTTGTCATCTATCCCACAAAAGCAAAAAGAGGGAGGTGGACATTTATTGCTTCTTGGCCAGCGAGCATCCATTCTCTATTCTTATCATTCCTTCCTTCGGGGAATTGTCATTTCCCCATTGAGTGCAGTCCTCCCCCTCTGTTCCTTTCACTTGATTCCATTAGACCTCGAACTGAATTTGGTCAATTAAACTCTCTCGGGCTTCCCTGGTGGTGCAGTGGTTGGGAGTCCGCCTGCCGATGCAGGGGACGCAGGTTCGTGCCCCGGTCCGGGAAGATCCCACATGCCGCGGAGCGGCTGGGCCCGTGAGCCATGGCCGCTGAGCCTGCGCGTCCGGAGCCTGTGCTCCGCAACGGGAGAGGCCACAACAGTGAAAGGCCCGCGTACCACCAAAAAAAACCCCAAAAAACAAAACTCTCTCTCCTGGGACTGTGAATTTTGGTCAGTGTTGCAGGCACAGAAGAAATGTCCTTTTGTGGCAGCTGGACCAGGACCTGCTTGTTTCAAACCTGGTTGACTAGTTACCTCTCAAATTCCATGAGCTCCTCCACATCCTTCCATAAAATTCCCTTGTTGCTGTCATTAGTGAAAAACTCTAACTGAAGCAATATGGAATCACAAAAGGGTACTGTTCACCACCACTCCATGAATAAGTTTTCTCTTGGGTTGGAAATAATCAGAACTTCTAAAAGGATATAAGAAAACAATCCTAGGAAAATGATACTTTGAACAAATGAAGTATAAACAAAGGACTACAGGTAAAACTCTATGCTGTCCGTGGTAGTTTCTAATAATGGCATTGATCCCTAGTAACTGGCCCCAGAGGTTGAAAACCTTTTAGAAGTTTACAGAGATACAGAGAATTCAACTCTGTCTGCTCCCTCCACCTTCATACCATCATCCCAACCTGGCTCTACCCCTGTGCCTTTAAGAGGAATAGACAAGCACGCCTGTATTGTGGCATCTTGAAAGTAGGAATGAGTAACTCAGCCAGATAGTAATGGTCTTAATGTTGAATACAAATATACTCATATCAGCTACAAGACCTTGAACATCAGGGCCATTATATCTGCCCAGAACAGCTAACTAGCTAAAAATGACTTCTAGCTGTCTTTGAAATGCACCACATTTAAAAGTATAAAAGGAACAAAAATATTATTATTTTTTTTTTTTTGTGGTACGTGGGCCTCTCACTGTTGTGGCCTCTCCCGTTGAGGAGCACAGGCTCCGGACGCGCAGGCTCAGCGGCCGTGGCTCACGGGCCCAGCCTCTCCGCGGCATGTGGGATCTTCCCGGACCGGGGCACGAACCCGTGTCCCCTGCATTGGCAGGCGGACTCTCAACCACTGCGCCACCAGGGAAGCCCAGAACAAAAATAATTTAAAAAATTATGGCAGTGTAGTAATTGCATTGGATATAGCCATTAAAGTAGCAATTATGTTTGTTTATATTTGACCCTGGAAGGAATTATATGACTTTATATACGGTAGATTATGGAATGAAAACTTCCTTCAGGCACCTGGATATTTTGAAATATTTGGATACTACGCATTGTGATAAGATATCATACAAAGAATTACTGAGAGAGAGAAAAGAAAGCATTGTTGATCAAAGTATTATGAGGGAAAGTACTGTTCTTGTACCATTTATATTACAGTATATGTAGAAGGTGGCAGGAAACAGCTCATGACTCATGTATTTGTCTACTTTTGCCATTCAAGCTTTAGTCAGGCTTTAGAATTCTTTTTTCTCTATTTTTGTTTCTCAGATCCTCGTAAAGCAGTCCCCGCATACTCGGGATGTTGTTGATGCTGTGCTCTCCACATGCCCAAAAACAATGAGGCAGTGGCCTTCCTTTTCCTGGGCAAGGATATCAGCCATAATCTATTCTGAAGGACTTCCTTCTCATGTCCTTTTCCCTTTTGAAATCCAGTTGCCAGAAATGGTTAGTCTCTTGGAGTTAAACCAGGCTGCTGTCAGCAGGCATTTTTAAGTCGCTATCTGAGAGCTTCATGGAACATAAGCATTTTCTCTGGTTTAACTCTATCTGCATATGAGGCCAAAGGAGGTTTAGACTTGACTGTTACTAGGTGCGAGTTCATTTTTAAAAATTGTTGACTAACGTGTAGTGCCTGATTGTTTTCATCAGCAGTTCTTATCACCAACTACCTGGGGCTTCTGAGATTTGCAGATCTTTTCCTTTTTCTTCTTCTTCTGTTTTCTTTTTTTTCTGTATCTAGCCTACAATATTCTGACTGATACAAAGGACTGATCCAATTTTAGTGGTCTGTTATTCTATGTCTTTTTTGATGATGTTCCATGCCAAATGAATAGCAGCAACAATAACAAAACGTAAAGCAACAGTAGAAGAGAAACTATTGTTTTCTATGGCATTATTAATTCTTTTATTTTTTTTATTTTTTTTTATTTATTATTTTTTTTTGCAGTACACGGGCCTCTCACTGTTGTGGCCTCTCCCATTGCAGAGCATAGGCTCAGCGAGCCCGCTCAACGAGCCCGCTCAGCGAGCCCTCTCCACGGCATGTGGGATCTTCCCTGACCGGGGCACGAACCCATGTCCCCTGCATCGGCAGGCAGACTCTCAACCACTGCGCCACCAGGGAAGCCCTAATTCTTTTATTTTAAACAAAAGAATCAGAGCATGCCTTCTTATACTTACAGTTAGAAGACATAATAGCTCAAAAGAGATTTTATGTTTCAAGGATCTTCGTACAGCCTTTCAGGGTTGCTTTAGTATCTGATGTGCTATTTACCGCCTTACTCTCAAGCAGACTGTGAATAGAACTTTAGGAGACAAATGCTTAGTTACTGGTTGGTTTTCCACGGTGATAGGATGCTTTATGTCCCTAAGCACTACCCATTTGGCCTTTACTCCCTCCCCTTCCCCCCAACTAAGGCTGGCAGTGTTGAGTCTCAGAGCCATTTTACTAAGCTGGTAGCCCTCTAGGGCTCTGTGACTAAGTCTGTTAAGACAGGATTAGGAGTCATTACATACATGCTCTATGGTGTGGAGTTTCCACCTCATATCAAAGGGGTATCAATGGTGAAGAAAGAAAAGATGAAAATATACTGTTTTCAGAAGAGAAACATGCTCAGGAGATGGCTAGCTACTTCACTGGGAGGCAGTATAACTTCATGATTAAGACCATAGACCGGTCCAGGGCTCAGTTCCTAGCTGTACCATTTAAAAGTGGCTCCCTAACCTCTTCAGTTTCCTTATTCATGAAGCAGAGATAATAATAACACCTACTCTTCAGGGGTACAAGATATCTTGTACCTATACTCTCTCTCTCTCTCTCTCTCTCTCTCTCTCTCTCTCTCTATATATATATATATATATATAATCTGTAAAAGAACTGTAAAAAGTACTTTGAACAGTGACTGGAACAGATTTTATTAAATAGGAATAATGTCATTATTATTATCATGTCCTGTCATATGTAATTCTGTATATAATGAGAAACTGAAGGTCATCCAGCCCTTCCCAGTAATCGCAAAATTGAAATAATACTTATCCTCCTATCACCTTGGATTGAATCCATATAATAGAGAACCTGCAATAATACTTTGACAAGAGTTGATTTCTTTCTCATATGGAAAGAAGTCTGGAGTTAAGCAGCCCAGGCCGTGTAACAGCAACACTGTTGTCAGGAATCCATGATCCTTTCATTTTTTGACTCCCATTCCATCCTCAAGTTTACCTCGTAATTCCAGATGGCAACCAGAGCTCCTTTCGTCACATCTGCAGTCCAGACATCAGGAAGAAAGGACAAAAAGTTAAACGTCCATGTTAAATAAATTCCCTTTAAGCAACTACCCAGAACTCTCTCTTATCTCATGGTCATTTGGCCACCTAACTGCAAGGGAGGAAGAAAAGTGTCATCTTTAGGTTGCTTGCATTTCTACCCCAAGTAAAAATGTATTCCCGGAAGGAGAGAATGGATATTGGATGGTATCTCACAGTCTCCAGTCCTTCTTCAGGGTCAGCGGGAGGGGTCAGAAGTTCTATCTAATCATAAATGCATAACCTTGAACTACTCAAGAACTGATCCTAGGCCCAAGTGTGAGCCTAGGCTTTCTTTACATGCCACCACTTTTACTGACTTAATTGATCTAGGAATAAAAGTGTTATAGAGGAATGACCATAATATAAAGCAGAGAACCGAAAGATTGTACACTTTATAAATCAATGACCCCTTTGTACTCTTCAGCCATTTCATGATGGGTGTTTTTCTCTGCATTGTACAGAGCATTTGGCCTCGTTGACTCTTAGCAAGTTATAAATTAGCCTATTCATCCTATAGAGAAAAAGTGATAGTCACTCAAATGTAGTACCTTCTGTGTACTTTTTATTTGAAATGCAATAATGTTTAAAAAGAATATATTTACTCACACAATTATGTCATCAGCTTATTGAAAGTATCCACAGAGTTAAGAATATACATTAACTGATGTAGTTGCAAAATACCAACAATCATTTTTTCCTAAATACTCGTAAGTGCTGAAAATTTAGCTTAATTCTTCTTAGCTAAATAAACAACCAAAATGTTGCTTCATTTAGATTCAAACATAATCTGAAAACAGACTTCAATTCTACCCTTTTCCTGAAGGATGTTTGGGACCAGGAAAAAGGGGTAAATTTTAAAATTTAATTATCAGGAAGGACTTTTAACATTTTATTATTTTTATTTGTCCTATGTACATATCTACAAACTGTCTTTTGAGAAAGGGTGATTCAGTTTTTAAAATTTTTTACTTCTGGTGGTGTCAAATTAGTTATTCAAGGATTATGCATTAATAGATGAGATGTGTTGTGAAAGTGGTTTATGAGATGAAGAACAATGTGCACATTCTTAGTTCTGGTTATAACAATGTTGGAAAACAATGCATTCATTTCGTAGCAACACAATTAGAACTCAAACTGTGACTCTGAATGAAATGAAAAAATAAAACAGCCTACTTCTACAAAGAACTTGAAGGAATTATTTTGACTATTTGTATTTGAAGATCCAAAAGATGGGGAGGGGGAAAAACTGTCACCCTGCAGTGGAAATCAGGTTAAGAAGCAAACATGAACAAAAGAGCAATTGACATTGAAGAAAATCTTATAAAGGAGATCATGAGTTCAGAAGTCAAAGGCCTTCACAGAAGACAGGGTCTCTTTGCTTCCAGAGGCTCCACCACCTTGTGCTTCCCCAACAAAGGGCTCTCCTTTGACTGGATCACCATTCTTCCTTCTGTGACCCTACATCCTTTCCCTGAAACTTAGTCTGACCTCCCTTTCAAAAGGGAAAACACTTAGCTCCCCAGAATCTCTCTTAACCTAGGTCTATAGGTTAGAAATTATCCAGGAAATTTCTTTTGACCTAGAGTTCACATATTCTGGAAAACCCCACTGTATTGTAAGAGAACCCTTTAAAGTCTGAAAATTCAATGAAGTGTGATATTGTCAGATGCTTGAAGACAGGTGGAGTATTTTCTGATTTCAGGGACACGTAACTCCGTACCCTTTATAATTTAAGTAATCAATAGAAATTCAATGGAAACTGAACAAGTAGAGCTTGTTATTTTGAATAATACTAACTCAGGGCCTTTCAGATGTTGACTGGTCCAAAATGAAACTTTCTCTTACAAGGAAAGGCATATCCTCCCTGTAACAAAGGCTGTTTTCAAAAGTCACAGGACCAGCACTGTTTAACAGACCATCTAGGACAGCTGTATAAATTCAACAGTGACATAATTAGACATTCCACAGTGCTGTCATTTGATATGAGGTGCCCAGACAAGGTCTCTGAAGCAGTGAAACAAGGGTCGGTAACACAAGGAAGAAAAAAAGGGTGAATGGAATGAGTAATACTGAATGGAATTAAGATTCTGCACTTGCTTCACCAAAGATTTATACTCAAGAAAATCCCAGACCTAACGAAAGTAGGGCCTGGAAAGTTGGAAAGCTTTCAGAGATGGGAACATGTGTGAAGCTGCCAAATGGGTCATTGTTTCTAGAAATGATGTGTCCCAAGATGACGGCAAACTTCTTTTTCAGACAACTGGCGTTCATTTCTGAGATTGCTCCGGGACGTCCTTCTTTCTTGATTTGTCCAGAATATGTTCTGTCTGACAAGGCTGGAGAGAAATCCACATGTGTTGCCAGATTGAAGACTGTGACTGTCTGGGAGGTTTTGTATTTTATGAAAATCATTTTCATTTGGTAGATGTTACTATAGTATTTAGAGAAGGAAGAAGAAATAGGTCAGGTTGAGCATTTTGTCCAGCCATCCGTTCAGAAACCTCGGAACGCATAGGTTGTAAATAATTTCCTGTTAATGAGCTCTTATTCTTTAAGTTCAAAGCACTCATTTATTATTTGTATATTTTAGTTGTTTTTCACCCTGATGGTTTCTTAAAAGGAAGATCTTTCCAGTTGTGTGTGCCTTTGATAAACATCTGTTAGATTCGGGTTTTGTTCTCTTTTGATTCATTGGCTTTATCAGGGGTAGTTGGAAATGGTTTGGCATAGAGCTACTCGTTATTTTCCAAAGACTCGTCTCTGGAAAATTTACATGTTGTCTTTCCCTATGTCCTTGCAATCCCTTCACTCCTACACCTACCCCAGCCAGCTGTTTTCTGTGTCCCTGTCTTAATTAAAGGCTTTACCATTTACGCAAAGCTGGGAGTCATCCTCTATCATATCTGTTTTACCCCACATGCAATCAGTCACCCAGTCTTGACAGTTCTGCTGCAGAGATGTCTTAAAATCTGTTGCTTCTTCTTCTTTCTGGTTGTCTGTTTATGAGGCTCCTGAAATGACTTTTTAAAAAAAATTTTTATTGGCATATAGTTGATTTACAATGTTGTGTTAGTTTCTGCGGTACAGCAAAGTGAGTCAGTTATACACACACATGTATGCACTCTTTTTTAGATTCTATTCCCATATAGGCCATTACAGAATACTGAGTAGAGTTCCCCGTGCTATACATTAGGTTCTTATTAGTTATCTATTCCATGAATAGTAGTGTGTATATGTCCATGCATGCATTGGCGTGCATGTATCCATTTGAATTATGGTTTTCTCTGGATATATGATCCAGCAATCCCACTCCTGGGCATATATCCCGAGTATATCCTGAAATGCTTTTCTATAATTACCCCGCACTCCCTCTCTTCTTCCTCTCCCACTTTCCTCCCCCACTCCTTCTGGCCACTGTAGACAATACCTACAGAGTTGTTTCTCTGGTTAAGGCTTCCGTTTGTCCCCAGTTGCCTGCACGGTGAACTCCGCAGTCACTAGTAAGGCACCAATGCTACTTCTTATCCTCCCTCAGTTCATCTTTCCAGCCTCATCCCCTGCCACATCGTCCCATGCCCTCTGCTTCTAGCCACTGACCATCTCACTATTCTCTAAAATTCTGTGCCTTTTACTGTTCTGTATCTCCACACATGCAGACCTTGAACCTTGAAAGCCCTTCCTCATTTTCTCTGCCATGCCATTTTTTACTACCACCCAGTCCAGGTGTCTCTACCACTATGCTTTTCCCTGAAATACCAGGTAGAGCATGCTGGTCCGTGAAGTCTGTTGAAACCTGCATTATAGTATGTGCCATGTTTTGTTGGAATCACCTTTCTACATGGCTGCCTCTGAGTATTTTGAGAGCTCTATAATGGCAAAAACTGTGTTTTATTCATCTTCTGATCCCTACTTCCAGGCACAGGAGCTGGTGCAAAGCAGGAGCTTGGAAAGTTTGTTTACCAAATGATTCTGTAAGGCAGGCATTTCAGACTGCTGTAAGCTTTAAGAAGAGCAAGTTGTCTGTCAGCATTCTCTGAGAAAACCCTATACATGGGCAATGAATTTTAGCAGCAAGGAAGTTCTGCATGAAATCATCACATGGAGCTACAATAGCAGGGTCTTAAATGGGATCATACCCTGCTAACATTTGTCCATCCACCCATCCACTCATTCAACAAACATTTTTGAGTATCCACTCAGTGCCAGGCACTATACTAGATGCATCAGCTATAGCAGCTGTGGGGAAAGATTGAGTAGCCTTTATAGGCATACTGGGAAACTCAGCTAATTCTCCCAGCACTATTCTTTAGGAAAATGAGCAATAGATTATGTATGTGTGTATATTACACACACACACACACACACACACACACACACACGGCCTGGAAGAAGGTAGGAGAAGGCACAATAAGATGATCTACCAGCAAGCCTAGGACCCAAGGTGCACCTTTCTTTTTTTTTTTTTTGTGGTACGCGGGCCTCTCACTGTTGTGGCCTCTCCCATTGCGGAGCACAGGTTCCGGACGCGCAGGCTCAGCGGCCATGGCTCACGGGCCCAGCCGCTCCGCGGCATGTGGGATCCTCCCAGACCGGGGCATGAACCCGTGTCCCCTGCACTGGCAGGCGGACTCTCAACCACTGCGCCACCGGGGAAGCCCCAAGGTGCAGCTTTGAAGAGAGATTTTAGTCTCTCCATCTGTATTTCTTCCCAGCCTCACAGGGAGAAAAATCAGTAATGAATTAGAGATTGAAGCATCTTATTTTTTTATTTTTTGAGTAGCCACACACCATTGGTATCCATCTTCTAAATACTAATCTCAGTGCTGAGAAACATGGCATTACTTTAAAAAACAAAGTGGCTTTTTATAAAAATCAGGGCAGTGGTCAACCAAGAGAGATGATAAACCCAATCCTTACCGGCAGACCTAATAATGATCAGTCAGTTGCATGCTATTTCGCAGCTGATACCTCTTCCAACAACAGCAAAAAAAAAAAAAAAAAAAAGGAAAAAATGATACTAATTGCAAAAGTTTCACAGATGTCTGCAGCAGTTGACCAGAGCTCCTGGGTTATTGCTTGTCAGACTATTAATGGGTTTGGCTAACCATGACAGTCATTACTTTTCCCCCTCCTGTGAGCTACTTTCTGTGTAATTTATGCATAGGTTTTGCCAAGATTTGACAACTTTCAGGATATTAACATAAAATTAGACTGTAGAGCTGAATAATGGGTGGCTTTAAAATTAGCTGTGGTGAAAACCAATCAAACAGAATTGGCTATTCCTTTGCATTGCTGCTAAGTTTATTATTATTGTTTTTCTGCATATAAGAGTTCATGTCAGCAATTCTGCACAGATTAGAGGAAAGAGGAGGGACTGAGAAGGGCATGATATCCTATGACCTTGGAGAAAGGGTTCTTTGTAACACAGGCAAGCTCCCACTAGATAGAATGCCTGACAAGGGCTTAAACGAACTTGTGCAGCCACCATTCCTGAAATTCACCAAAGCACACCCACATTTTGAAGCTCATCCGAGAGGAGAACTTTTCCTTTGCCATCTCTCGGTTCCACACAGCTTGCTCCGTGAATGCCATTACAGAATGTGATGTGCGTGTTAATAAGCCAGGACATCTGGTAACCAGCTTTTTTCTGATTCATTAACTGACTCTGCTTCTGTGGCCAGGGGGGATGAGAGGAGAAACTGGAAGGTTTTGCTTTCAGCAAATGGGCACTTGATGTACGCCTTGCTGCCCAGGACTTGCCTCAACTTTTAAACTTTACCCTAAGGTTAGCACTGAAATGCAGGCAACCTTTGGTGAACAGCATCTTGTCCCATACAGAAAAGAGATAGTATTTAAATCAGTCCCTATAGTCTGAGAATGCAGGAAGGAGGAAAGGAATCTGAGAAATCTTATAGCCTAAGTCCTATTTTAAAGCAGGAGATAAGGGAAGTGAAGAATTTGCTTAGGATCACACAGGTATAGTGGTGGCAAAGCCGGGGCCAGACTCCAGGTCTCTTGAACCCACTAACTTTTGCTTTTTTATTTGCCTTCCTGTTGCTTTTGAGGTCACCAAGCATTGCTTTACTTTTCTTTTTTGACCTCCATTCATATGCCTTTAGAATATTCCAGCAGATTACAGGTACTGAATTTGTCCTCCTGCCTTCTCTAATAAGTGATTAGGGACCCATTCAAGTGTAGATAAAAGGTACTTAGGGATAGTTAATTTAAACTTCTGAAGAATGGACAACTTCAATCCAGGTTTTGAACAACCCTAGGGAATAGAATTAACTAACTAGAATACAATGAGAAAACTCTAATGGAAAATAGAGCAAGGTTATGAAAACCTCCCAATGATCAAGGTGTTTAAAATTAAAAAAAAAAACAGTATTATCCCATCAGAAAGTGTTTTTTGTGTTTTTTGTTAACCTTCTTATTGAAGTAAATCAGGTCCAAATGCTCAAGGGAGTGATAGAGTAAAGGAAGTCTGACTTGACGGTACATGTTGGGAGATGAAATAGACAATGAAGTTTCCATATGTTGTTTTTATGCAGTAATTAGAAACTGTCACACACCGTTTCATTTTTTCATTTCCTTGGGCTTATTTGCATGTTGGAACTTCCTTTGGAGCAGAATGGAGAGCATCATACTGGCAAACTGGCCCCCAGCTGAAATGAGCAGTGGCTCGTGGGTGGGCTCCCCACCTCTGAGGCAGGAAGGAAGCCAGAGGCAGGTAGTGTCAAGGCACAGAGGACAGCTAAGCTGCGAGCGGTGCAGCTGCCCTGGACATCTTTCATACGGCACCTCGTCCCGCCTGGGTCGAATGCTGACCGAGCCCTCTAATTGGTCTTCATGGAACACTTTGCTCCCCTAAGCTGATCTCCTTTTTACAGCACTTTCATTTCATCCCAATTATCTTTCCTTTTCTATTTGCCTGGGCAGACTTGAAGGCAGGTACCCTATCTTTCCTATTGCCAGGCACAATATGGTTCCCATGGGTCTTTAGCAAATCTAAATAAATAAGCTTTTCATGTCTGCATCCTTATATTTTCTATCTTTTTACAAATCTTTGGCATTGTAAAAAAAAAAATACAAAACCAGAATAGACTTAGCAGTTTTCATTTAATGAGGACTGTGACTAGATGTAAACTCCAGAACTCTTTTGAATGTCAATTGTGTTCTAAAAATTTGCTGCTTTCTACTACTAAGCTGTTACTAGTGAACTGAGAAATTCCAGGAAGCTGGAGGTAGAAAGAAACTTCATTTGTCTAAGATGAATTATCTTTCTTGACAGCCATGCAACTAACTTCTTAAATGACCTAGGACCATAAGAAGAATTGAATTACGTGGGCATGGTTTGACTTATGACACAGTAAAAGAATCTCTAAAAATCATATTGTTGGGCTTCCCTGGTGGCGCAGTGGTTGAGAGTCCACCTGCCGATGCAGGGGACACGGGTTCGTGCCCCGGTCCGGGAAGATCCCACATGCCGCGCAGCGGCTGGGCCCGTGAGCCATGGCCGCTGAGCCTGCGCGTCCCGAGCCTGTGCTGTGCAGTGGGAGAGGCCACAACAGTGAGAGGCCCGCGTACCGCAAAAAAAAAAAAAAAAATATTGTTGTCAGAATGCAATTCCCTGACAAGTTTAAAATGCCATCTGAATTAAATCCTTTAACTAAATCAGTTCTTTAAAAATAAGGATAAGCATCAAGAAAAAATTAAAAAGAAACTTTAATTGATCCCACCTCCAGAGGCAAGCATTATTACTATTTTGCTATTTATCCTTTGCTTTTTTGAGTGTGACTATACATATCTTTAATATAAATTTTTCACAGAAAGATGAGTAATTATGCAGCTAGTACTTTTCTGGCATAAAAGACACCAAGAACATTTTTTCAGGACAAATATTTCTACTACATCATTTTAATGTCTATATAGTGTTGTAGCACATAGGCATCACGTATTTCATTTAGGCAATCTCCTTTTCTTTAGATACCTGGATTGTTTTAAATTTTTTCTTATTATAATCAATGTGATGATCATTATTGAATATCCATCTTAGGTATATCTTTATTTCCTTGGGATACATTTTCAGAAGTAGACATGCTTAGCAGAGGCTATGCCCATTTTTAAGGCTTTTGATACATATTGCCATTTGCCTTCCAGAAAAGTTGTATTAATTTAGAATCCCACCAGCAGAGCATGAGGCCCTTGTTTCCTTGCTCCCCTGCCAACACTCAGCATTATGGTTCTTTTTAATCCTTGCTAATCTGAATAGTGAAAAATGGTGTCTCTTTGTTGTTGTAATTAATTCATTCTTGAAACCAGCATTTCTGAAGATAGCATGGCACCTACTTGCTCCTGTACATGGTTGACTACGTCAGTAGTTATACTAGAATTCATTATTACTTGTATTTTATAGTACTGTCATGGTTTTATAGCAGGTAAAACCAACCTGTTTAGACCACAAGGCTGCATGATCTCCTGGAAAATAGAGATTTATATAAATAAAGCATGGGGGCTGTCTTCTTCCTTTGTGTCTGGGACAATACAAAAGGCAATAAAAATTTTTTTTAACATCTTTATTGGAGTATAATTGCTATACAATTGTGTGTTAGTTTCTGCTTTATAACAAAGTGAATCAGCTATACATATACATATGTTCCCATGTCTCTTCCCTCTTGCGTCTCCCTCCCTCCCACCCTGCCTATCCCACCCCTCTAGGTGGTCACAAACCACCGAGCTGATCTCCCTGTGCTATGCGGCTGCTTCCCACTAGCTATCTATTTTACATTTGGTAGTGTATATATGTCCATGCCACTCTCTCACTTTGTCACAGCTTACCCTTCCCCCTCCCCGTATCCTCAAGTCCATGCTCTAGTAGGTCTGTGTCTTTATTCCTGTCTTACCCCTAGGTTCTTCATGACCTTTTTTTTTTTTTCTTAGATTCCAGATATATGTGTTAGCATACGGTATTTGTTTTTCTCTTTCTGGCTTACTTCATTCTGTATGACAGTCTCTAGGTCCATCCACCTCACTACAAATAACTCAATTTCGTTTCTTTTTATGGCTGAGTAATATTCCATTGTATATATGTGCCACATCTTCTTTATCCATTCATCTGTTGGTGGACACTTAGGTTGCTTCCATGTCCTGGCTATTGTCAATAGAGCTGCAATGAACATTTTGGTACATGACTCTTTTTGAATTACGGTTTTCTCAGGGTATATGCCCAGTAGTGGGATGCTGGGTCTTATGGTAGTTCTATTTGTAGTTTTTTAAGGAACCTCCATACTGTTCTTCATAATGGCTGTATCAATTTACATTCACACCAACAGTGCAAGAGTGTTCCCTTTTCTCCACACCCTCTCCAGCATTTATTGTTTCTAGATTTTTTGATGATGGCCGTTCTGACCCGTGTGAGATGATATCTCATTGTAGTTTTGACTTGCATTTATCTAATGATTAATGATGTTGAGTATTCTTTTATGTGTTTGTTGGCAGTCTGTATATCATCTTTGGAGAAATGTCTATTTAGGTCTTCTGCCCATTTTTGGATTGGGTTGTTTGTTTTTTGTTATTGAGCTGCATGAGCTGCTTGTAAATTCTGGAGATCAATCCTTTGTTGATTCATTTGCAAATATTTTCTCCCATTCTGAGGGTTGTCTTTTGGTCTTGTTTATGGTTTCCTTTGCTCTGCAAAAGCTTTTAAGTTTCATTAGGTCCCATTTGTTTATTTTTGTTTTTATTTCCATTTCTCTAGGAGGTGGGTCAAAAAGGATCTTGCTGTGATTTATGTCATTGAGTGTTCTGCCTATGTTTTCCTCTAAGAATTTGATAGTATCTGGCCTTACATTTAGGTCTTTAATCCATTTTGAGTTTATTTTTGTGTATGGCGTTAGCGAGTGTTCTAATTTCATACTTTTACATGTAGCTGTCCAGTTTTCCCAGCACTACTTATTGAAGAGGCTGTCTTTTCTCCACTGTATATTCTTGCCTCCTTTATCAAAGATAAGATGACCATATGTGCGTGGGTTTATCTCTGGGCTTTCTCTCCTGTTCCATTTATCTATATTTCTGTTTTTGTGTCAGTACCATACTGTCTTGATTACTGTAGCTTTGTAGTATAGTCTGAAGTCAGGGAGCCTGATTCCTCCAGCTCCATTTTTCTTTCTCAAGATTGCTTTGGCTATTCGGGGTCTTTTGTGTTTCCATACAAATTGTGACATTTTTTGTTCTAATTCTGTGGACAATGCCAGTGGTAGTTTGATAGGGATTGCATTGAATCTGTAGATTGCTTTGGGTAGTAGAGTCATTTTCACAATGTTGATTCTTCCAATCCAATATCACTGATGAACATAGATGCAAAAATCCTCAACAAAATACTAGCAAACAGAATCCAACAGCACATTAAAAGGATCATACAACATGATCAAGTGGGGTTTATTCCAGGAATGCAAGAATTCTTCAATATATGCAAATCAATCAATGTGATACACCATATTAACAAATTGCAGGATAAAAACCATATGATCATCTCAATAGATGCAGATAAAGCTTTTGACAAAATTCAACACCCATTTATGATAAAAACCTGCAGAAAGTAAGCATAGAGGGAACTTTCCTCAACATAATAAAGTCCATATATGACAAATCCACAGCCACCATCATCCTCAGTGGTGAAAAACTGAAACCATTTCCACTAAGATCAGGAAGAAGACAAGGTTGCCCACTCTCACCACTCTTATTCAACATAGTTTTGGAACTTTTAGCCACAGCAATCAGAGAAGAAAAAGAAATAAAAGGAATCCAAATCGGAAAAGAAGAAGTAAAGCTGTCACTGTTTGCAGATGACATGATACTATACATAGAGAATCCTAAAGATGCCACCAGAAAACTACTAGAGCTAATCAATGAATTTGGTAAAGTAGCAGGATACAAAATTAATGCACAGAAATATCTGGCATTCTTATACACTAATGATGAAAAATCTGAAAGTGAAATTAAGAAAACACTCCCATTTACCATTGCAACAAAAAGAATAAAATATCTAGGAATAAACCTACCTAAGGAGACAAAAAACCTGTATGCAGAAAATTATAAGACACTGATGAAAGAAATTAAAGATGATAGATGGAGAGATATACCATGTTCTTGGAAAGGCAATAAAATTTAAAAGCCATACTTTGCTTGGTGCTGAGGGAGAAAGGAATGAGATGGTTGAAAGATGACAGTGCTATTGGTCAGCCCAGTGAATGTCATCCATTGGCTATAGCACAACTGCTAGAGGTGACTGTGTTGGTATCTGTAACATGTTGATGTGTGAGGTGAAAAAAATGAATCCCATTCCTCAGGGGAGTCCTGCATATGTCAAGTATATTGTCTCATTAAGCCAATCCATTTATCAACCCACTGAATGCCAATTAAATTGCACAGGATGGTGCAGGTATATGGTGGGCTATTGGTGCCAAACTTTATTGCAGCTGAGCTTTTCTGGCGCAGTATGTTCCACCCAGCAAAATGGCAGGCATGTCAAAGCCAAATTAAATGTTCTTGAAATAATGCCTTTAAAGAGGACGAAATGCCGCAACCTGGCAGAAGAGAATGTGAAAGGTAATGTCAGTTCTTAGCGTACTTTTAGTTCCAATGAAGATGTCAAGGCTCAGATCCAGCCAGTGCCAAATGTCTTCACAGCGTGCAAATTAGATCAGTGTAATTTCATCAGGAGAATGATCAGACTCTGCTGTAGTTATGGCTGAATTCACTGCTTCTGCTGAGGGCTGGGCTGAGGACCATGGGGCCCAGCTGAGCTTGCACTGCCATCCTCAGAACGAGAGAGAACCTGATTTAATGCAATGTTCTCTTGATGCCATTGTTGAAAGTCAGCTCCACCTCTCAGACACATTGCTAAATGAGCATCTAACAGAGATTACAATGATTTTGTTTGGAATTTTTAAAAAATCTGTTTAGTGAAAATTAAACCCCGAGTAAGTGAAATACTAAGCCAGCTGCCAGGAGGGTATTAGAAGCAGAAGAGCTTTATGTTTGTGATTAAACATGAAATTTGTATGAAAACATGTAGGTATTGGTATTAAATACTTAGAGTATTCAAATTTCAGATATGTTTGGAAATATATATATAATCTAATTCTTTGATATAATGATAAATATTCTTAAGAGGCACTAGAGGTAAATAAATTGCTAATGCAAAATAAAGATTACTGAAGATCTCTAACTAAAAAACAGATGCCCAATAAGAATGCTGTGACTAATTTTCAGTGTTAAGTATAGGAGAAATGTGTCAAGGTATATATCTTGGAAAGTAAACTGCAAGTGTTGTAACATTTGGAATAAATTGAAATAAACTGATTTTATCATGAGGTCACTTTTCACCATAAAATTGTTTCCTGTTTTGAAGTTTTGTACCAGAGCAATAGTATCAAGATTCCTTTTTGAATTTGTTGCCATATCCCCAGTAAAGAAAAAGAAATCCTAACGCTTGGGTGACATTCCCAAGAGCCTCTAGAGAGCTTACAGTGTTTCATGTTTAAAGAAGTTGTGGTTGATTTTCAGCCTTTTCAAACGATATACATTCTGCTAATACAGTAATAACGCACTTTCTTTTAATTCCTATTTGCCTATTTTAAAATGTTCATTGTATGATCTTTAAAAAAATATATTAACAATGCTGATTAATGAAGAAGGAAATGTAAAATACCCATAATTCACTATCCAGACATAACAACGCCAATACTTTTATATATTTGTTCTAGTCCTGAGTCAGTATACACCTGATTTTTTTTTTCAAGTTGGGGTTCTGTTGTTTATATAGTTTTGTCTTCTGCCTTTAATATATCATGAGCATTTTTCTATGCCAGTTAAACAGTTTTAAAAATGATTTTAATGCTGCAGAATACTCTATTGGGTGTAACATCCCCAGTGATTGGATATTTGTATTATTATTTAGCTATTTACCTTCACAGTGAACATCCTTACAAATACATCTTTGTCCATATCTAATTAGTGTCTTTGGACAGATTTCTAAGAAGTGGAATTACTGAGTTAAAGCTATGAGTTTTCAAAGTTCTTATTATTACCATGCTACTTCTTAGAATCTATCTATAAATCTACAATTTATAGCACCAAGAAAAACAGTACCTTTACAGAATCAGATACCTAAAACAATTCATTTTTATATTCCAACAGCTGTATTATGACTTCTACATGTCAGACCTTAAATTTCATAGAAATGGAATGAAGAATAGTTCACAGCACTCTAAAACTACCTGAAATCTGAGAATAAGACTATGGCTGCCCTCCTTCTCTTATTATTCACACTAAAGATATATGTGTACCCTCAGTTACTGGAAAATAATATAATTGATTGGTACAATTAACTTAGAACATGCTTAAAGTCAACGAAAAATTATCCCAAGGCTTGAAACTATTTTGACATTCTCCCAGTATATTTAATTGGTATAGAAAAGCCAATTATTTACTAAAAGCTACTGTTAAACTTTGAATTACTTTTCATTCCTATATATCTTTTCAGCATCATTTAGACTCTGTACTGTGGAACTTTCTTTCCTGTTTTATTTTAGCAATAGGCACAAGACCCAAGGCTATCTCTGGGGCTTGCCAAGACCCAGATGCCAAGCCTTGGAACACTCTAGTAGCAATATCTGTCCTTTTGGTGAGCTCTGTGGGCACTTGTGCACTCAGCTTGGTACTGCCTCTGAGGATGTTATACGGTCAGTCTACTGGTATTTGGGCTGGGTGCTCTCTGAGGAAACATTTGCCTTTCTGCTCACTTTGAATATGTAGCAGATAACATTAGAGCTATTAATTATGTAGAAAAATAATGTTTTCTACACAAAAGCATTTGTTTTAAAATCTTAATTGTTTAATTGCTAGTGTCTCATTCCAACCTAGTTTCCAGCTGTTTGTGAATTTTTTCAGGAGTCAAGAGAGACACTATTTCAGTCCTGGAAAAATTTTGAACAACTGCACCAAATTCATGGAAAGTGGCCAGATTTGCATTCAGGAGTGGCTCTTACAATTTATGATAGTTGAAAATAATTATTGATACCTCCAAGATGCTTCCTCAAAAGTGTTTCCTAATTTACTGCGTCCAGAGTATTTTCTAAATGAAAACCATACTCTGACCCACTATGATAATTGGTTTCCTGTCAATAGATGACTAAAGATCTGTTTTAATGTCTTTTTCAATCAAGAGATTGAAATCCGTGTTCAAATAATACCAGTGATTTATTTAAAGTTATTATCAATTTAGCATAAAGAGTAATCCCAACTGTTTTCCTTTTTGAGTATGCAAGATTAGTCAGAAACAAGAAAAAATGCAATTAAATTAACATATTGCCTCCAACAATTTTTAATTTTTCAAGTGAAAAGATAAAAATGCATTTATGAATATTTTGCCTAGTATATGGAAAATAAGATCTAATACCACATCAAAACACATGGACTTCTTCAGATAAATCTTTATCCTATTATTTTTAGAAATTGCTAGATTTTAGCTCCTTAATAAACATTTTATCATGAGTTTATGAAAATGTAGTTCATTTTCATTGATAATGAAGTATTCAAATTTTCACACTTCTTTAAAAGTATATTTTCCATAAAAGTTTAAAATCAGAAATTTGTTTCCATTTATTTTGGGTTTTTTTTTTTAACATCTTTATTGGAGTATAATTGCTTTACAATGGTGTGTTGTTTCTGCTTTATAACAAAATGAATCGGTTATACATATACATATGTCCCCATATCTCTTCCCTCTTGCATCTCCCTCCCTCCCACCTTCCCTATCCCACCCCTCTACGTGGTCACAAAGCACTGAGCTGATCTCCCTGTGCTATGCGGCTGCTTCCCACTAGCTATCATTTTTAGTCTTTTTTAAAGAGAACGTTATTTATATAATCTTTGAGTTAAAGTACTAAATGAGTGATTAACATTTTCTACCATAATTTGAAATTGTGCACATATAAATGTCTTTTTTCTGCAGTGAAATCAGAAGAACTTCCTATTAGATATCAGTTGAATATTTATCCACCTTTCAAAAGAAGTAGGAAAAATCCCTGCTACAAAGACCATTTAAATGTGGTTTCTCTAATATCTAAATGATTAATAAGATTGAGGATCAATTTGATAGAATGTGGATAGACAGTTCCCAGGTAAGCCCAGTGCAATGAAAATTGTTGATTGGGTAGCAAAATGGTAGCCATTGATCATTTGAAGGCATTAGGTTTTGGTATCTCTGTTTTATTATAAAGGGGATAATTTCTTTTTAACTGTGGACTTTGGAAACAACCCAGATTAGCCCAAGTGATTTGGGTTAATATATCCTGTTTTGCAAAACTATCAATTTGAATAAAACTATAACTAATTACCGTATGAACCAGACAACTAAGAGAGGTCTTTTGGTTTGCATTTGGCACCAGGCTCAGACTCAACAATGATACAAAAACTACTGAACCACATTTAACTTTGCTCCTTTCTCTTCAAACCTATACTTTCTTTCACTTCTTAAATATGTGCTCTCATCTGTTTCTTGTTCCTATGTACAGGGTCTAAAATCTTCCAGCCAAGGCATCTTTCCGTTAGACAGAGGACCCAACACATAGTGATATCACTGGTCACAACTTTCTCTTGTCACTGGCTTCAGTGAGCAGTATGACACCGGGGCTAGATTAGCTTTGGTCTACTTGTTCTTTCTGACTGATTCTAATGGTCACTCTGTTCTCCATGTAGTCTGAACGAACTGGGAAAAACTTTTTTTCTGTCCCTATAGGGAACAAAACAAATTTTTCCTATAGGGAAAAAAAAATCTTTGGGCTGGAAATCAGCAACCCAGATGTGGCCAGGACAGTAATCTGTCTCTGCTTTGGCTCTTTCACAGATAATCCCTTAGGTCAGGGGTCCCCAATCCCCGGGCCGTGGACCAGTACCAGTCCACAGCCTGTTAGGAACCAGGCTGCACAGCAGGAGGTGAGTGGGTGGTGGGCGAGCGAAGCTTCATCTGCTGCTCCCCATCGCTCCCCATCACTCACATTACTGCCTGAACCATCCCCCAGCCCCAGTCCATGGAAAAATTGTCTTCCATGAAACTGGTCCCTGGTGCCAAAAAGGTTGGGGACTGCTGACTTAGGCCTATATTTTCCTCCTGCTTGAGAGCAGAGATGGCACCAGCACAGCAGTCTCCAGCCAGAGCCTGAGACTGAAGCAATAAGTTGCAGCGTGGGTGGGTGTGAGTAGGAGGAAGGATCAGGGTGGTAGAGATGTGGACAGGAGGGTTGCCTAACTGGAACAGTGGCTACACTTTGAGAAACAGGGCACGGAAAAGTTGCAAGCTTTACATAGGGCAGAAATATTCAGGCCTTGAAATTCTGCAAGTAAGATTGGTATTAAGAAGCAATTATAATTTTGTGTACAGAGAAGTGACATTCATGCAACTTCAAGCTGCTTGGAAGTTTCCAGTTTTGTCTTCCTTATATTTTCCTTTTCCTGTACTCTTCTTTATCCCTTTTCTCTTTTTGTTCTTCTCTTAAAAAGCTCTCATCAGGTGACATAAGCAAAAGTGCCAGAGTGAGAACTTCTGAAAATTCTCTCCTTCATAAAAAGCAATGAGAAAACTGGCAAAAATGGTCAGAATCAATTTCTTGAAATTTTGAAAATTAACCAAAGAAGTTCAGCAATTCAGAAACTGTTCAGTTGAGAAAGATAGTTGAGCCATGGTAAGAACAGTAAGGTTTGTGGCATTTTAACTTGCCCTCTTCTCATCTGCACTTCCCAACTCAGTGGTAGCCTTGAAAACTAACAGCACATAATCATAGTGAAAACCAGCAGTCTGGCAGCCATTGGAAGGAGCAGAATATAGTTGGAACTCCTTAAAAGTTCTGTTCCCAGAGAACCGGCATTATATGACTTATCTAATGGTTCTCTAGAACACTCTACTTGCAAGGTTGTCTTTATTTGACCGTACTCAGAGCTCCTTCAGTGTGAAAAGTCTTTTCTTTAGGGCTTTTGTAGAAAACAATTACAGAAAATTGTTAACATTGTAGCTGCCTGAGTCATGGATAGCATTTGGAGCAAACAACAGACTAATCAAAAAGCTTAAAAGGAAAAATTGGGAAATAAGGTGTCCATAAGGGCTTTGGTAAACTCTGAGATATTCCTGGTAATCTAGAAAGCTGTCCAGGGCTGTGTGTCTTCTCAGGAAAGCCCTCCAAAGGCCTTAGGTTCTCACCCTTGGCTGGTGTTGAGGTTCTGCACAAGCTGGAAGGGAAGGCTAAGGCAGTGTTCTCAACTAACTGCCTGGCACAATGATGGAGGCATATCCTAACATGCACTCAGAGCCCTTTGTCAAAGATAAGGAGACTCATTGGTTCTAGGCATTGGAGGAAATCTCTTCCTAATTATAAGCTGACAACTAACCTAACTGAGCAGAGACTTCAATGGCCAGAAATGACAAAGAATACAGACTTTATGGAATTAGTGCAGAAAAGTCACCAAACAACAACAAACAGCAGTAGCAACAAACCCTGGGGGGGGGGAGATAGATTCTGATTTCCATAGTTCCCACATTACATTATTTAAAAATGTCAATTTTTCAACAAGAATTTATTAAACATGCAAAGAAATAAGAAATTTGGCCTATAACATGAAAAAAAGCAATCAATAGAAAATGTCCCTTAGGAAGCTCAGATATTGGACAGATTAAACAAAGACTTCAAATCCTCTATTTTAAATACATTCAAAGAAGAAAAATAAACCAAGTTTAAAGAACAAAAGGAAGGTATGGGAATGATGTCTTGTTTTGAAGGGTAGTTTTACTGGATAGAGGATTCTTTGCTGGCATTCTTTTGCTTCCAGCATTTTGAATATGTCATCCCTCAGCTTTCTGGCTTTCATGCTTTCTGATAGAAATCAGCTGTTAATCATATTGGGGATTCCTTGTCTGAGAGGAGTTGCATCTCTCTTGCTGTCTTAAAGAATCCCTATTTGTTTTTGTCTTTCCAAAAATGTGATGTGTTGAGGTGTGGTTGTCCTTGATTTTATCCTACTTGGAGTTTGTTGAGCTCCTGGGATGTATAGATGAATGTTTTTCATTAGATTTGGGTACATTTCCCATCATTAGCTCTTCAAATATTCTTTTTGCCTCTTTCTCTCCTCTTCTGCTGGAACTTTGTCTAGGCATATGTTATTTAATATGCTTGATGATATTTTACAGGTCTTTGGGATTATGTTCGTTTTTATTCTTTGTTTTTTTCTTCAGACTGGTTAATCTCAGTTGACCTATCTTCAAGTTTACTTATTCTTCTGCCTGCTCAAACCTGTTATTGAGCCCTTTTAGTGAATTTTCCGTTTAGTTATTGTGTGTTTTGATGCCTCTGTGTGTGTGTGTGTGCACATGTGTGTGTGTGTGTGTGTGTGTGTGTGTATATATATATATATATATATATATATACTTTTTAAATAATGTCTATCTCTATATTGGTATTCTCCACTGTACTTAGAGAAAAGATATAGAAAGTGTAAATATATCTGTAACGAGTGAAGATATTGAATTAGTAATAAAAAACATCTCACAAAGAAAAGCCTAAGACCAGATTACTTCACTGATGAAAGCTACCAAACTATTAAAGAAGAATTAACACCAATACATTGCAAGTTCTTCCAAAAAAATAAAGATGAAAGAATACATCAAAACTCATTGTATGAGACCAATAACTGCTATTATACCAAAATTAGACAAAGATAACACAAAAAAACTACAAGCCAATATTCTTTATAAATATAGATCCCAAAAATCATTAACAAAATACTATCAAACTGAATCCAGTAACATAGAAAGAGTATTAAACATCATGTCAAAGTAGAATTTATCCCAGAATGTAAGGTCAGTTTAACACATGAAAATCGATCAATGTAATGTACCATATAAATAGAATAAAAGGCAAAACCATGTGATCATCTCAGTAGACACAGAAAAGTCATTGACAAAATTCAGTATCCTTTACTGATAAAAATACCAAACAAACTAAACATAGGACTTCTTCAGCCTGATAAAGCACACACAGGTGTCCCCCACTTTTCAAAAATTTGCTTTATAACACTTCACTTTTACTAAGGACCTACATTAGTAACTGTTTTCACTAACCAAAAGAAATATGAAGAGGATTTTTCCAGATCCATGCTTTATCTCAGGTTACTTTGTGCATCCCTTAGCAAGATGTATCCTTTGCTAATTGCTTCTTTATTTTACACCATTTGAGCT
Source organism: Orcinus orca (assembly GCF_937001465.1). Lineage (NCBI taxonomy): Eukaryota > Metazoa > Chordata > Mammalia > Artiodactyla > Delphinidae > Orcinus > Orcinus orca. Next base: position 68,740,666 of record NC_064565.1, read on the forward strand.
TACAAAAGTTTTCATAGGAATGCTCTTCTTTTGGATAGCAGGGAATCCTGTATATAAAAAAACCCACAACTAACATCATACTTAATGGTGAAAGACTGAAAACTTTCCTACTAAGATCAGAAACAAGATAAGGATGTATGTTCTTACCACTTCTCTTCAACATTGTACTGGAGGTTCTAGCCAGGGCAATTAGGCAAGAATGAGAAATAAAAAACATTCTTTATGCTAAGTGAAATAAGTCAGACAGAGAAAGACAAATACCATATGATTTTATTCATATGTGGAATCTAAAAAACAAAACAGAAACAGACACATAGACTTATAGATAGAGAACAAACTGGTGGTTGCCAGAGGGGAGGGCGGTGTGGGGACAGACTAAATAAATGAAGGGAATTGAGAGGTACAAGCTTCCAGCTATAAAATAAGTAAGTCATAGGGATATAATGTATACATAGAGAATATAGTCAATAATATTGTAACAACTTTGTATGGCAATGGATGGTAACTGGACTTATTGTTGTGATTATTTTATAATGTATAGTAATGTTAAATCACTATGTCATACACCTAAAACTAATGTAATATTGTACTTAATAACTTAATACAAACAAGTAAAAGATATCAAATATATATATATTTTTTGAATATTTTATTTTTTTATACAGCAGGTTCTTACTAGTTATCCATTTTATACATATTAGTGTATATATGTCAATCCCAATCTCCCATTTCATCCTCCCCCCCCACCCTGCGCTTTCCCCCTTGGCATCCGTATGTTCGTTCTCTACATCTGTGTCTCTATTTCTGCCTTGCAAACTGCTTCATCTGTACCGTTTTTCTAGGTTCCACATATATGTGTTAATATACGATACTTGTTTTTCTCTTTCTGACTTACTTCACTCTGTATGACAGTCTCTAGATCCATCCACGTCTCTACGAATGACTCAATTTCATTCCTTTTTATGGCTGAGTAATATTCCATTGTATATATGTACCACATCTTCTTTATCCATTCGTCTGTCGATGGACATTTAGGTTGCTTCCATGTCCTGGCTATTGTAAATAGTGCTGCAATGAACATTGGGGTGCATATGTCTTTTTGAATTATGGTTTCCTCTGGGTATATGCCCAGTAGTGGGATTGCTGGGTCATATGGTAATTCTATTTTTAGTTTTTTAAGGAACCTCCATACTGTCCTCCATAGTGGCTGTATCAATTTACATTCCCACCAACAGTGCAAGAGGGTTCCCTTTACTCCGCACCCTCTCCAGCATTTGTTGTTTGTAGTTTTTCTGATGATGCCCATTCTGACTGGGCATATGAGGTGATACCTCATTGTAGTTTTGATTTGCATTTCTCTAATAATTAGTGATGTTGAGCATCCTTTCATGTGTTTGTTGGCAATCTGCATGTCTTCTTTGGAGAAATGTCTATTTAGGTCTTCTGCCCATTTTTGGAATGGGTTGCTTGTTTTTTTTAATATTGAGCTGCATGAGCTATTTATATATTTTGGAGATTAATCCTTTGTCTGTTGATTCATTTGCAAATATATTCTCCCACTCTGAGGTCAAATATATTTTTAAAAAGAAATAAAACCCATCCAGATTGGAAAGGAAAAAGCAAAACTCTCTCATTTGCAAATAATATGATCTTGTACATATAAAATACTAAGAAGTCCACTAAAAAAAAAACTATTAAACTTAATAAACAAGCTTAATAAACAAGCTTAATAAACAAGCTTAATAAACAAGCTTGCAGGATACAAAATCAATACATAAAAATTAATTATATGTCTCTATGCTTACAGTAAACAATCTGAAAATGAAATTGAAAAAAAATTCTTTTACAATAGCATCAAAAATAAAATACTTAGAAATAAATGTAACTAAAGAAGAAGTGCAGGGCTTCCCTGGTGGCGCAGTGGTTGAGAGTCCACCTGATGATGCAGGGGACACGGGTTCATGCCCCAGTCTGGGAAGGTCCCACATGCCGCGGAGCAGCTAAGCCCGTGAGCCATGGCTGCTGAACCTGCACATCCAGAGCCTGTGCTCTACAACAGGAGAGACCACAGCAGTGAGAGGCCCGTGTACTGGAAAAAAAAAAAAAAAAAGAAGAAGTGCAAGACTATCGTTAAGTGAAATTAAAGAAGACTTTCAATGGAAAGATTTCACATGTTCATGGATTGGAATACTCCCCAAATTGAGCTACAGATTTAATGCAAACCCTGTTAGAATCCCAGCTGTCTTTTTTGCAGAACTTGGCAAGATATTTAGTACTAAAATTCATATCAAAGTACAAGGGATGGAGAAGAGTTGAAACAATTTTTTAAAAGAACAACAAAAAGGGAAGCCTCACATGTTCCCCATTCTAAAATTTAGTATAAAATGAAATTAATCTACACTGTGTGGTACTGGAATGAGTTTATAGATAAAGGTATAGATATAGGTCAATGGGATAGAATTGAAAGTCCAGAAATAAAGCATATATTTATGGTCAGTTAATTTTTGAGGAGGATACCACGACAATTCAATGCAGAATAGTCTTTTAACAAAGTGTGCTGGAACAACTAGATATCCAGTAGCAAAATAATTGGATTCCTTCTTCATATCATATACAAAAAGTAAGTCAAAATAAGTCATAAACCTAAATATAAATGCTAAAACTATCAGACTCTTAAAAGAAAACATAGGTGTATACTTCATGATGTTGGATAAGCTAATATTTTCTTAGATATGGCACCTAAACAATAAGCAACTACAGAATACATAGATAAATTGAAATTCAACATCCAAAATGTTTCTACTTCAAAGGACACTATCAAGAAATTGAAAAGACAACACAGACACTGGATGTGGTAATGACTTTTTAAATATAACACCAAAGGCACAAACTGTGAAAAAATAACTGATAAGCTGAACTTCCT